>NC_138972.1:111782500-121782500 GCF_055761805.1 Camellia sinensis
CTTCCTGTATATTCCTTGGAACAAACAAGTGTGAAATCCTAGATGTGAAAGCTCTATGGTTTTTAGACAGTCTTTGATAGGAGAGGTAATTTGCAATAGGATGTTTAATGCAATTTCGGACACCTTTCCTAATTGCTATAGGAACATCAAGGTCGGAAATAGAAGGAATAGGATTACCTAAAATTTCGATGCCAGAACTCGGGTGGACATTCGGGTCATTAGGATGGACATTCGGGTCATTATTCCTTAGATGAAATCGCTTCCTAGTATAAACCTGAAACTCAGAATTTAGATCATTTTGTAGTACTTCTCCCCCTAAACAAGAATCTTCTTGACTAGGCACCATAGAACTTGGTTCTCCTAAGTGATCATTATCAGACAGATGTGGCTTTTGTGTAGGATAAATGACATTGGGGAGCGGGATAAAAATATCCCAAAAATGGTCTTCTACTCCACTTGTCTCCCCCTGAAGAGAAGTGTTGGGGAAATAGGATTTTGTTTCCACAAATGACACATCCATACTCACATGAAATTTCTTGGTTTGAGGATCGAAACACTTATACACCTTTTTGTTTGAGGAATAACCCAAAAAAACACATTTTATAGCACGGGGGTCAAGTTTTGAACAATATTGACTGGGAACATGAACATAGGCAGTACATCCAAAAACTTTGGCGGGTAAATCAGAAAACAACCTCGTGTCAGGAAAAAATGTTTTGAGACAATCAAAAGGTGTTTTGTATGTTAACACCTTTGTAGGCATCCTGTTTATCAAATAAGAGGCTGTTAAAATTGCTTCACCCCATAAATATTTAGGAACATGCATGTAAAACATTATAGCACGTGCTACTTCAAGTAAATGTTTATTTTTTCGTTCTGCAATGCCATTTTGTTGAGGGGTATCCCGACATGTAGATTGATGAAAATCCCATTTTTTTCCAAAAACTCACCCAACTGCTCATTGAAATATTCTGTTCCATTATCAGAATGTAAAATACCAATTTTGATTTGAAATTGGTTTTCAATCATATTGTAAAAATCTGTGAATAAATTTTTCACGTCAGATTTTTTATTCATCAAATAAATCTAACATAAGCGGGTATGGTCATCAATAAATGTAACAAACCATCTTTTACCAGAAAGAGTACTGATTTTAAAAGGGCCCCAAACATCACTATGAATCAAATAAAAAGGTTTGGAAGCCTGGTAAGATTTTGGCAAATAAGTAGAGCGATAAAATTTTGCAAAAATGCAACTTTCACAATGAAAAGAAGAACAATCAATCCCTTCAAATAATTCTGGAAATAAATGTTTCATATAAAGAAAACTAGGATGTCCTAGCCTATAGTGCCATAGCATTATTTTTTCTCGAACAGAGATTGAACTAGTACTATTAAAGCTCTGAGCTTTTTTATTACTAACAGGTACTTCATCAAAGTAGTAAAGACCTTCAAGCATCCTAGCACGCCCAATCATCATCCCCGAGTTCTAGTCCTGAAATTCACAATGGGATTCAAAAAATGTAACACGACAATTAGAATCCTTAGATAGTTTACTGACAGACAAAGGTTACAAGCTAAGTTGGGGACGTGAAGAACAACATTGAGATTAATTTTCTCATTTAGTTTAATAAATCCTTTTCCTGCAATAGGTGAAAAACTACCATCGGCTATTCTGATTTTGTCATGACCAGAACAAGGGAAATAGGTACTAAATAAATGGGAAAAACTAGTCATGTGATCGGAGGCACCGGAATCTATGATCCACGGAGAGAAGTTTAGGCAAGAGAAGGCTTTAGGATTTCTACCTGTTTGTGCCAACAAAACACTAGGAGTACCGGATGAGGAGTTGGATTTTATCAGCTTTAAGAGTTGATCAATCTGCTCTTTGTTGAAGGGACCTGAATCGGCTTCATTAGCGGTAGGAAAGCCACGATTCTTCTCTCCTTGTTTGCTGCTTTTCCAGTTGACAGGTTTGCCATGGATCTTCCAACACGTTTCGCGTGTATGGCAAGGCTTGTTGCAAAAATCACACCAGACCCGTGGCTTATCATCAAACCTGCGCTGGTAATTTGCAGCCTTGTTGGCCGCAGCATCCCTAATTAAAGCAGAAATTTTAATTGATTCACCAGTACCTTTTTTCTTAAGCATGACGCTCCTTCGGCTCTCTTCCCTTCTGACTTCGGCAAATACTTCGCCAATGGATGGGAGAGGAGGTCTGCCAATAATTCTTCCTCGCACTTCATCGAACTCAATGTTGAGGCCGGCAAGAAACTTGTAAATATGGCTGTCTTCTACAGTTTTCTTGTGGTGGTTACAGTCGTCAACCGATTTCCATTCGTATGTGTTGAAGATGTCAAGATCCTGCCACAACCTTTTCAATGAATTGAAATATTTGGTGACGGAATCATCTCCTTGACGAATCTCTCCCAACTTCAAAGTTAATTCGAAAACTTGAGATTGATTTCCTAGGTCAGAATACATCTGACTAACATTATCCCACAACTCTTGTGCAGTAGTATAGCACATGTAATTAGAGCTTATATCCTCCTCCATGGAATTGACCAACCATGTCATAACCATGGAGTTTTCAGCGTCCCAACTGTCGAACAGCGGATCATTAACAGCATGAGCCTTCTTGTCACCAGTGATGTAACCGATCTTTCCTTGCCCACGGATATACATCCGGACAGATTGTGACCAGCGGAGAAAATTATCACCATTTAGGCGGATGGTGGTGATTTGGACAGAGTGAAAGTTGGACGTTTTCACCGGAATGGCAGCGGCAGGGGTTGAAGTGGTTTCGGACGTGACTTCCGACATGGCTATGACGGTTTTAGGGCTGCTGTGTTTTTTGTTGCTCTGATACCAACTTGGAAAATATGAGGAAGAAGAACTCCAAAAATATGAGGAAGAAGGAATATATTTCTGTTATATTCAAAACTTCTTATCTTACAAGACCAAATGACACTCCTTATATAGGAGATATTACAAATATCATTATAACCCATTATATGCCATTTACATATTATATAGTACCACTATCTACCACTATCATATTATATACATGCCACTATCTGCCACCAACACCACTATCATATTCTATACATGCCACTATCTGCCATCAACACCACTATCATATTATATACATGCCACTATCTTATTATATACATTAACACAAATTTCCAGCACTTTATCTCCCAGAAAACAGGGGCAAACAGAGGAGTTTCGTATGCTGAGGTGCTTAAGTCAAAATCAAGTAGTTTTGGAGGCAATAACTTCAATTTGGAGATGAGCAAGGTGGTGGTATGCACCAGAACTGATTTCTTCGATGGGTGGGCTCAGATTGAGAAGGAATTAAATCGTTCATTTAAAGCCTCAATTGTTCTATGGCCTTTTCAATTAAACAAGGCTCTGTTTCTTGCAAAAAGTTTGGAGGAGACTGACTATTATGGTGCTCAAGGAGTATGTTTCTTTAACAAAAGCATTGCTGTGCGATTGGAAAGATGGTCGGAGGAGATAATCAGTAAGGATACTTTCATAGCCTCAAATGGTGGCTGGATTTCTGTCTGTGATTTGCCTTTTAATTTCTGGAATACCAGGGTTTTCGAATGGATTGGGTCAAAGTGTGGTGGGTTGTTAGAAGTGGATCGTAGAACCAGAAATTTCGAAAATCTTTTCGAGGCCAGATTGAAGGTTAGAGGCTATGGCAATGGATTCTTACCTGCGAATGTTCACGTTCAACTTGAGGAGATCTCTGTGATTATTCGATTGAAGGCTCTATCAAAGCCTACCGGAAGACGGGGAGATTCATCAGCAAGGGAGGTTTTCAGGCGACTTCAGTGCCGGAGAAGAGGAAGGTGAGGAGTCTCAGGAGACAGGCTCGACACGTGGCAATAGGGAGATGAGAATGCAGTTGGGTGATAGGCGCAAGGGGGGCATGGGTAATGGAGGTAGTGCAAGGGTCGAAAGGGGCAGTTAGTCTAGAGATCCTAATGGGCTTAGTCTTAAGTCTAATGGGCTTGGGCTCGATGTGGGCTCAACCCATGACTTGTTAGTCTCAAGCAAAACTAATGTTTCTGGTGGACTGGACCTTTTAGACGTATGTGACAGCCAGATTTTTAAAGATTTGGATCCAGCTCTTAATGGGTGTCCAAATGCTGTTATAAATGTCGATAGGGGCTCAAATCTTATAGGCCCAAGGGCTTCTCTTTCTAACCCGACTGAGGTTTTGGGGCTGGGGTCCGATCGGGTTAATGGTTTTGAAGGAGAGAAGGATCTTCAACGAGGCACAGCGATGATGGAGATAAGTCGATTCCCAACATGCGACGTCTCAATACCAGACGTTTGTCATGTACAAGTTTTGTCCCCCTTTCATAGTGAGCTGAATACAGAGGAAGCTCGATTAGGGTTGGCAGATGTGGTTGACAGATCCAATGGGGATTTTCAGAAATTAAATGGGTTGACAAAGGAGGGATCGGGGATTTAATGGAGGTTATAATGGAATCAGAAAAGCAGATTCATGAGGTGGATGAGGGCCATTTCGAGATACATGAGGTTTTGCAAAATCTAGAGGAGTATGGATCATCTGCGAGTTCGGATTCGAAGTCTGATGTGGATATTAGTGAGGATGAGCAAGAGAAGAATGTCTGGGATCTCAATCGTTTTTTTAATGAAGATTGTACCACTGGGGGTGACGGTATCGGTAAGGTTTCTGAAGCTCTATATCAGGTTAGTCCTTCCTTTACCCAAGGTTTATCAGTTCATCTTTGCATGGGGGGATACAAGCTATTCCAAATTTTTCCTTTGTAGGGGATAGGGATCGGGATAGGTTATCTGTGTTTCATCAGTCCAATTCCTTTTGTCCTATTCATGAAGTTTCATTAGCTAGCAATATTGTACAAGGGGTTACTGCTGAAATCCCGACTGCCACTGTGAATGAGTCTATCTTAGTGTCTGAGTCCTTACATGCTAATATATCTCAAGGTCAGGTGAATGATAATCAGTGTGGGATTTTCAAAAATCATCCTGACAAGGGGGGCCAAGTTTTTAGTGAAGCGAAGGAGGAAACAGAGAGCTGGTTGCATGAGTTGAGCAAGTATAAGACGTGTCCAATTGAGAAGAGTGAGATTCCTCATTTTTTGCAATTACTTCAGGTCATGGGGTTGTCATTGGTTAAAATTGAGGGCTCGTTTGGGCCCTCTAGGATGAGTAAAAGGTCCAAATGCAAGAATAGTAAAAAAAGGGGTAAGGGAATTAAGGAATTTAGCAAGTTTAGTTAATTATGAGAGGAGATGAGAGGCGGTTAGGGAAGGAAATGTTTCCCTATGAAGATAATTAGTTGGAATGTGAGGGGGTTGGTCTCAAAAAAAGAGGAGTGTGATCAAGGATCTTCTTAGGAGTCAGCAACCGGACATAGTTGTTTTGCAGGAATCTAAAGTAGAGGTGTGTATGAGGAGGCTTATGCAAAGTCTTTGGGGTCCTAGACATAGGAGGTGGGCGTGTTTGCCTACAAATGGTAGATCAGGGGGAGTTGTGATTGTGTGGGATGAAAGAGTGGTTTCTGAGTGTGAAACAATAGTGGGGGCGTTTTCGCTATCAGTTAGGTTTAGAAACTTCGACAATTCCGAGGGGTGGTTGACAGAGGTTTATGGTCCTAACAGGCCTTCTAGGAGAAATGATTTTTGGGAGGAGCTATCTGGATTATTTGGGTTGTGTTCACCAAATTGGTGTTTAGGAGGGGATTTTAATGTGGTTAGGTCGATCTCAGAAAAACTTAATGGGATTAGAGTCGCTAGGGTGATGAGAGATTTTGATTTGTTTATACGAGAGTGTGAACTGGTGGATCCTCCTTTGTGTAATACCAGATTTACTTGGTCAAATCTTCAAGAGAATCTGGTGTGTTGCAGATTAGATAGATTTTTATACTCTTTGGGGTGGGACGGGGTTTTTCCCAATTTAAGACAAGAATCACTATCTAGAGTGATTTCAGATCACTGTCCTCTTGTGCTTGAAATTTGTCCATTAAAATGGGGTCCGGTTCCTTTTAGATTTGAGAACATGTGGCTGGAGCATGCATGTTTTAAGCGAAATTTTGAGGAATGGTGGACCAATGCTAGTTGTCATGAATGGGAAGGTTTTAAATTTATGAGAAAGTTGAAGATGGTCAAAGAGAAGGTGAAGTGCTGGAATAGGGAGGTGTTTGGAATTTTGGATTCTTCAAAAAAGGAGGTAATAAGCAGAATTGTTGAGTTAGATGAAATGGCGGTGCACGGGGGTTTAGTTGAGTCCTTGAGGAGAGAAAGAGTCGAGTGTAGATTGAAATTGGAGGAGCTGTCTTTTAGGGAGCAAGTTTCTTGGGCTCAAAAAGCAAAGATCAAATGGTTAAAGGAAGGGGATGTTAGTTCAAAATTTTTCCACAAGGTTGCAGACGGAAAAAGGAAGAAGAAGTTCATCAAGAGATTGGAAGTAAGCCCAGGGGTTGTGGAGGACAGGAAGAATTAGATTGTCAGTGGCATTTATGATTTTTATTCTCAACTTTATTCGAAGGAAGAGGTGAGTAGACCGGGGATTGAAAGACTAGAATGGGGAATCATTGAACCAGAAATCGCAACATGGCTTGAAAGACCGTTTGATGAAACAGAAATTCGAGAGGCGGTCTTTGAATGTGAAAGAGATAAAGCTCTAGGCCCGGATGGTTTTTCTATGGCTGTCTTTCAGGATTGCTGGGAGGTGGTGAAAGGGGATTTGTTGAGGGTGTTTGTGGAATTTCACGAGTCAGGGGTGGTGAATTTAAGCTCAAATGCCACATTTATTTGTTTAATTCCTAAGAAAGTGGATGCTATCAGAATTGGAGATTTTAGGCCTATCAGTTTGGTAACGTCATTGTATAAGATTTTGGGGAAGGTTTTATCAAAACGACTAAGGGTGTCTTTAGGGGATACTGTGTCTAGGGCGCAAGGGGCTTTTGTAGAAGGAAGACAAATTTTAGATGTTGCCTTAGTGGCAAATGAAGTTGGGGAGGAATATAGGAGTTCAGGGAGGGTGGGTCTTATTTTTAAGATAGATTTTGAAAAGGCATATAACCGTGTGGATTGGCAATTTTTGGATTTTGTAATGGACAAGAAAGGATATGGTGATCGGTGGAGATCTTGGATTAGGGGTTGTTTGTCAACCTGCAACATGTCAGTCATAGTTAATGGTAAACCAGGGGAATGCTTTAGGGCTTCGCGGGGGCTTCGACAAGGGGACCCATTCTTACCCTTTCTTTTTATCTTGGTGGCTGATGTAATGGGTAGGATGGTCGATAGAGCTAAAGAAACAGGTCTTTTTGAGGGATTGGAGGTGGGGAGGGATAGAGTTAGTATAACTCATTTACAATATGCGGATGATACTATATTTTTTTCTTCAGGGGATGAAAGTCAGATAGTTAATCTTTATTCGGTTTTGAGGATTTTTGGGATGCTTTCGGGGCTAAAGATTAATTTAGGAAAAAGTAGCATGGTGGGAATTAATATGCAGCAAGATCAACTTCAGAATAGGGCATCTCTTTTAGGTTGTGGTATAGAGGCACTTCCGTTTAAGTATTTAGGTCTTCCATTGGGGGGTAATCCTAGGAGTGAAGTTTTTTGGTCTCCAGTGGTGGAAAAGATTGGCAAGAGATTGGAAGGATGGAGTAAGGCTTTATTATCTCGAGGGGGAAGATACACTTTGGTTAAGACTGTTTTGAGCAGAATTCCCATTTATTATTTATCTCTGTTTAAGGTCCCGGTTAAGGTGGCAAGGGCAATAAAAAAGTTGATGAGGGATTTTCTTTGGGAGGGCAATGATGAGGGGAAAATGATCATTTAGTGAAATGGGAGATGGTGGCGTTACCTAAGGAGAAGGGGGGGTTTGGCTATAGGTAATATTGTGGCTAGGAACTTGGCCCTTCTTGGCAAGTGGTTATGAAGATTTCCACTTGAGATTAATTCACTATGGCATTCGGTTATAAGAAGCAAATATGGGATTCAAGACAATGGTAGGGATTCACAAGTGGTGTTGAGGGGTAGCTGTCGTGCTCCTTGGAAGTCAATTTCCTAAATTTTCACATGTTGGTCTCGACATCTTTATGTAAGGGTGGGTAATGGAGAAATTGTTCGGTTTTTGGAGGATGTTTGGATGGGTCAATCTTCTTTTGCTGCCGATTTCCCACATCTATATCGAGTGGCTCGTTTCCATAATTCTTCAATTGCTTTCATGGCTTGCTCACTTTTGGCTCCTATCTCCTGGAATTTTGATTTTTTTAGGAATCTTAATGATAGGGAGGCTTCGCAGTTAATTTCTTTATTATCCAGAATTGATCATTTTTCTTTATCTCCTCTTTTGGAGGATTCGAGGGTTTGGGCTCTTCATTCGTCCGGAATATTTTCTTGTAAGTCTTTTTTTGATTTCATCATTGATAATCCTCAAGCTCCGCAATTTCCCTTTTGCAAAAGAGTTTGGAAGGCTTGTGCTCCCTTAAAGGTAAAGGTGTTCATGTAGGCCTTGGTTCATGGAGGCATTTTGACAAATGATACATTGCAGAAAATGAGACCTAATCGTGTTCTAAATCCTCAGTAGTGCATTCTGTGTTGTAAGAACGGGGAGTCCGTGGATCATTTATTCTTGCATTGTCCAATAGCTTTATATTTATGGCATAGATTGTTTTCTTTGGGAAATGTTATGTGGGTTGCCCCAAAAGGGAGTGCGCATATGCTTCTAGTTGATTTTTGTACTTTTGGAGGATCGAAGAGAGCCAAAATTCTATGGTCTTGTGCCGTCTTCGCAATTTTTTGGGTTTAATGGATGGAGCGAAATCAGAGGTTGTTTGAAGAGAAGTTTCAGGAAGTGGGCTGTTTGTGGGATCATGTTTGTCACTTATCTTCTTTTTGGGCGTCAGGGAACTCATTATTTAAGGATGTTCCACTTTTTTTGTTAGCTAGAGACTGGGTGGCAGTGTGTGCTATGTAGTCTTTTGCCTGTGTTTAGCATGTTACGGGTTATTTTTGTGTTTGTATTTTCTTTGTCCTATTGTAAGAGGATGCCTTATCCTCTTTTCTTTGTTCTTTTTTGTTTTATCAATAAAGCTTTTGTTGTTGATCAAAAAAAAAAAAAAATTGAACAACCTCTCACTGACCATAGCATGTCTCAAGTATGATAAAATATTTAACTCCACATGATAACATCTCAATGTAATTCATAAAAGAAAACATGCTAAATTAATTTAATCATAGAATTAAAATTCACGAATATCAATAAATCATGCCAGTCAAAATAACAACATACTACAAATTCTAAACATTTAAAAGAACTTAACATGTTGTATACAGTATTTATAAATAATGACATAACATATTTCTATAATTTTTGCAATTTTTTAAAATTTTCTAAAATTGCAAGTAATTAATAATTACACAGAAAATCAAAAATAAATATTACGGAATTTGGAAAAATACAAAAAACATACCAGTAAATAAGATTACATAGCAGTAGTCTATTGTAAAAATTTCAATTCTAGAATCCAAGTCATGCTTCTCCAAGAGCATTTAACGTAAAAATATTGAGTTATTCATTAATGAAAAAATATTTTATTTTTCAAAAAATTTTGAACCTTTAACATATTGTAGAAAAATGAATTATGAGTCCAACGGTACCAGTCATGCTTCAATCAAAATTATAACAAACAATCTAGAAGCAATTAACTTAGTTTTTAAATTAAAACCAAACAAACAGAGCCTTAAAGGCACCTGCATTAACTCTTACCTAAACAGATGACATCAGCGCATGCGTCAGCATGTCAGTCAGCGTCATGTCAACAGCACCGATGACGTCAGCAAACTCGTATTCTTCTTCAATGGCTCCAACTCTCATCCAAAACTAGGGTTTGAGTTTTCTCCTCAATTATAAGTCGAAATCAGACCCATAATATACCGTTTCAAAGGTCTCGAAACAAGGATTTCAAATATATAATTTTCACAACAAGAAAACAAAGCATGTAAAACCAGCAAGCAGTCAAAGTTACGAAATCAAATATAAATCTTCATTTTTCTTAAAATCTGATTGTTTGATTTTTTTAAAAAATTTTGTAGATATGATCTAAATAATATGAATTACAACACATATATAAAATTTAGGACAATAAGAGGTAGTACGAAAAACATAAATTTTATGCACTAATCATATCTCTATATATATATATATATTCATGCACAAATAACACAAAAACATCCAGCAATGGCTTTGATACCAATGTAGGAAAAATAAGAAATATTGCACAACGAAAATAAACAGATTCGGGCATACCTTTTATGCTCAAACTGAATTCATGGATCATGTGCTTTCTTTGATGTCTTCAAATAATTCCCAGCAATAGAGTAAAACTATTAGAGAACTACCCACAAAATTCACAGCACAAAAGCTATTTTGTGTTTCTATGGAGAGAGAGAATAGAGAGTCTAGGAGAGAGAGAGAAAGATACTAATTACCCATACGGTTAAATTCTTACTTCCCCAAATATAATACGTATATTATATGGGACAATTATAACCACCCACAACTCTAATCCTTAAGAGATGAGATAATGGATTAATCACACTTATCCACAAGATAAGTTAATCCAAGTCCACTTTGATTGGGTTTCTCCTTGTGGGTTTTAGGTCATGTCACTATGGGCGACCCAATCGGGTGTGGGTTCTAAACCTGACCCAATTTCTAACAATTCAAGTTCTAGAAATCACTTGCTTGAGCTTTTCTTTGGTTAAACTCTGCCTTTTTGGTTGGCAAGAAAGCTTAGGAAAAGAAAAGAAAGTTATTAACGTTGGCGTTATATATGATTGAGACTTTGAGTTGGGGTTTTGATCTTGTCTGTTATTTTGCATTTTCTTAGCAACCAAACAGATTGAAAGAAGAAGTGCAAAATAAACCCTATTATTGCCCCATAGGTTGACTTATTTTAATTTGAATAATTTGGCTTATTTAAGTTTAGACAGTGTTTGAGATTATCTAAATAAGTATATTTTTTTAACTTTTTATGAAAATATGTACAAAAAAATAGAGAGGTGATGTGATTAAAAAAAGATTAAAAGTGTGCTAATATAGAGGATGCCAAATAGTGCCTTCGTTTCAATTTGGCTATCTAAAAAAAAAAAAGAAAAGAAAGAAAGTGTAGAGATTGTTTGGGAAGTGCTAAATTAGTATACATTTTGACTTTTTACGGAAAAATGTAAAATGTGGATTGAGTTTAAAGTGATTGGGATGTTTGGTAGAGCTGTGGGAAAGTACTTATAGCTTATGCCTAAACAGCTTATACCTTATAACTTTTAGCTTAAGCTGATTCCAGCTTATTCTTAAAGCATCTCCTGCCCCACTCAAAAATAAGCTGATTTCTGACTTCCACAAAGTTATAAGCTATAAGCTAAACCAAACACATCAAAATAGCTTAAATTAAGCTGAAAGCTGAAATAAGCTGTAAATAATTTCTGCCAAACAGGCACGATGTGGTGTGATAGAGGGGGGTAATGTGACCCAAATAAGATGATTTTTTTTGTTTTTTAGATAGCAACCCAAATAAGATGATTGTGACCTAAATAAAATAATGTGTTAAATTAGCATGCGCTATTTTAGCACATGCCAAACAAAGTTTCAAAAATCAAAATCAAAACTCTTTACAAAAATTAATAATTTTAACTGTCTAATTTTAATGGAAGGATAAAATCAAAATTAGACTTAAAATGTTGGGACTATATTGTTCAAATTAAAAACTTGAAGTAAAATTTGAGTCAAACTTGAGAGTTATTAAAAGTGTAATTTACCCTAAAATCTATTTTGAGTTTAGAAACACTTGTTCGAGGTCTAAGTCTTTACCCATGTTAGCTTGATATACATTATTGAACTCATTTTTTCAACAGTTTTGAGCAATTTTTTTTTGTTTTGGGTGACTTAACATGCTATGAGGGGTTTGGTTTCAGGTTACCTAGGTTTAAGTTTTATCACCCCTGTTATCTCTCTCATTGTCAACTTTGTTCCGTCTGTCTTTGTGCGTTTGTTGGTTTGTTCATGTGCGAGGCAGGCTTGCACATGGAGGTAGTGTTAGCTTGATGCTAATTTTGTAACGACTTAAACTTTTGGGATGATTAGTAACTTAAAAACCATGTATGTTGACTTTTATGCAATTTGGCAGTTCCGGGACGAGTTCCATGAAGCCAAAATTGATCCCTTACTTTGATTCTGCGCCATCAAAAGCCATCTCATTCTTGGCTCACCAGGGCAGTGCTGCTATTCTTCGAAGGTAACTAACTAATTATAACTCATTTTTATCTTCTATATTCTTTCATATTTATAGTCATTAAAGTTGCATTTGATGTTTGAATCAGTTTTTTTATAATTCGGATCTCCTTTATTTTTACCTAGGTTGTTCCCTCCAAGACCCTTTGTCAATAAGATTCTCTGGTTTATGTATGCTGGTGACGTAAAAAGCACAAAAGGTGGATACAAGGCTATGGCAGCCTCGGCATTCCCTTTCCAAGGCAATAATCCTAACCCATCCCGGTTTCTCTCCATGTCTGTCAGTCCCAAAGAAGTAATTTTAGGTTCAGATGTTGAGCAACAAATGTATTGCCACCTTCTTTGTGGTTTAAGGCACTCTGATTTAGTTGATGGGATTCGAGCACCCTATGCTGCCGGTTTAGTTAGAGCAATTTGCTTTTTGGAATCTAAGTGGGAACAATTATGTCAGGATCTTGAATATGGGTATCCAAGTTCGGGGATTTCTGATGTTGCCATGAGAGATTCAGTTATTGAGGTTCTCTCTGAGCCTCAACCAGAACTGGCGAAGAGATGTCGATCAATTTGTGAAGAAGAGGATTGGGGAGGCATTTTAAGTAAATTATGGCCAAATGCGCGTTATATTAAGTGTGTTACCACGGGAAATATGGAGCAATATTATTCAAAAATTAAGTACTATGGAGGAGAGTTACCGGTGTTAGGCGGAGACTACTTTGCATCAGAATGTTGTGTGGGTATTAACTTGGATATTTCACAACCTCCAGAGCTAACCCAATTTACTATGCTACCAACCGCAGCCTATTTTGAGTTTCTTCCATTTGACATGAACAAGACGAGTGCTCGTGATGAAGAAACGGTTGATCATACTGGTGTCGAGGTGGGGAAGATGTATGAGGTGGTTGTGACTACTTATAGAGGATTGCATCGATATCGTTTGGGTGATATTGTGAAGGTTGTTGGTTTCTATAATTCATCCCCGCAAGTTGAGTTTGTGACGAGAGCTCCTAAAACTCCCAGTGAGGTCTTGACAGAAGGGGACTTGATGTCTGCAATCAAAAGTTTCCAACAAGTGCTAAGAAACGAAGCGATGACAGAGGTGACAGAGTTTGCTGGTTTCTTGGATTTGGAGTTGAACCCGAAGCAGTTAAAGGTTTTTGTAGAAGTGAGAGAGGGATCTATATTTTTGCAGCTGGAGAAATTAAATGAGTCGGTTCTAGTTCTTAGAGGGTGCTGTTCCTATCTTGAGGATGGATTTGGAGCAATATATAAGCTAATGAGGGAAAGGGGTGAAGTTGGTCCAATGTTGTTATACATTGTAAAACCTGGTAGCTTTGACAAAATTTTGCAAGTTGCTATTGAAAACGGAGCACCGGCAAGTCAATATAAACCACCTAAAATTATAAGAAACCACAAAATCGTTGATTTAATGGAAGATTGTGATGTTGTGACTGTATGCTTGGATTCTTTTGACGGTTAAGATCTGAGGGCTCAAACAACCTGCACTGTTCGGATTTCTTCGGGTGAAAATGTTGTGTTCATGTAATAAAAGAAGACATTTTCTGAGACTCAGCTGGAGGTAAGGATCCTGGTATATTTTATGTAAATCTTCTGTGCACCTTAAATGAAGTTTTAGTCATTGGAGATAAAATATCAGATGCTTCCCATTGTGTGAAATTTAAACATTTTCAATGAGATTTCAGCTGTTCCAGTCATAAACCTAATGAAATTGAAACACATTTGTTAGAACTATTATGCCTTTGATTTGCTTCTTTCCTTGACAGATTTGTTCTTTAAGTTGTCTTTGTAAACTTACTTGGGACAATGAATGCTAAACATTTTTTTTTTTTGGTTCCTTGCAAACTAGAGGTGTATATTACAGCATGGTTAAGCCAATAAAACATAAACTAAGACAAAAACTATAGCAAACATAGTAAATTGGATGTCATTGCATATCTTAAATCCCCTCTCCCCAGAAAGTAACAACAAAAGGAGGGAAAAAAAAAGAACGGAAATGCAACGTGCTTATGATAAGTTAGTGCTGGAAATCCTCTAAGATTTATTAAACTTAAAATTTGAAGAAAGAAAATTCATAGTCAACATGTTAATCAATATCAAATACTTGTATTCATAATTCATCTATCAATTTAAAAAAATATATAATTAAATAAATTGTAGCATGAAGCAACTTCTTTTGGAATAATCATACAACACTTAGCCTTCTCTTAAGAAATTGAATGGGGTTGTCAAGCCTTCAACAAATCCGAAAACAATTGTTCACCCTTCTCTTTTTTCCTCAACCATTGATGGCAGCCTGTATTTGTTCCAAAGTTCTCCCTTTCGTTTCAGGAACCATCTTAACCACGAACACAATTGCTATTGCATTGACCGCACCATAAAGAATGAAAGTACCTGATAACCACATAATCAAATGTAAACTCAATGCTCTCATGATTCATCAAAATAACCTTAAACTTGTGTTGGAGTGATTCTTATACTGCTCTGCCGAAGTCGGTCAAACATATGTATGTATATATACAAATTAATATATCAAAGGTCTCATGAATCCTAACATTGGCTCATACGGTCCGAAGTTAATACAGAACCATCAAGCTCGAATGGGATGAAATGAGGTTGTACAAATTGGCTTGAAAACACATTTTCATGCTCATTTCGTTTAAAATAACCCAACCGAGACTTTCACATTCAAATTATCTTTGGTTTTGAGTTAGTTCTACTTTTGTAGAGCATTAATACACAAATTACCGAGGTAAAAAAATGTAAATGATTGTTGTGTTTCCTTACCGTAAGAGCTCCAGCTCATGAGATAATTGAAAGTGTAGGATGCTACCCATGCCATGATCCAATTCACCAGTGTTGCTAGGCTTCCAGCAATTCCTTTAACATTTATAGGGAATATCTACAACAGAAGTCAAATTTCTTCATGGTAAAATCATCAAATAGCTCTTTGTAACTGATGATTCTTTAGTTTTATTTACATACCTCGGACATTATAACCCAAGGAACAGCCCCCATTCCTATTGAAAATGATCCTACGTAAATCTAGTCAAGAAAAACAGTTATTAGAGATTATGGGTGAAACAGTCGAAACAATAGTGTAGAAAAATTGATATTAGTTGAAATTTTGGATTCGCAGAGTTAATAGTATTACCAGTATGCCAGTTACAGCAAATATGGGTGATGCCTTCAGTGCTATTTCATAGGTCTGGTTCATAAATGAATTTTAGGGATCAAAACTGTAAATTAATAAAGAAATAAAAAAAAAGAACCCTCTTGTGATTAATTGTTTGTCAATTACCTTCAGATAGAATGCAATAGCCGTAAGTGCACTACCTAGGACCAATCCCGATGCAGAAACCTAGAATGAAAACAACCTGATCTTACTCAAGGAGGAATGGCAATAGCATATTTGAAGGTAATGGGTACATTATACTAGGTTTACCAGTATCAGGGGTTTTCTTCCAGCTTTGTCTATTAAGGTTGCACCTAGTGCAGTAATAACAACCTGCAAAAAGAAAAAAAAAGAGAGAGAGAGAGAGAGAGAGAGAGAGGGAGAGAGGGAGAGAGAGAGAGAAAAAAAAAATTTTAATTAAAAAAAAAAATCCACTTGAACCCATTCGTTGTATATTGAAATATCTTGATCTCCAGGGAACCAAGGGAGTGAAAGTTGATAACCTGAAGACATGCGTAGATTATAGTTCCAACATTGGAAGGAAATCCTGGCAAATTACATATGCAATTGTTAAAATTATTGCCCATGAAGTTAAATTAACTTAAGCTTAATTTTCAAAGTTGAGCAGTTCAATTTGCCCTCTAATAGATGAAAAATAAAGGTCTGGTTAGGGATTTGTACGGGTTGAGGCAGGTTGGATTAGTGGGTTGGGCGGTGTTTTGCACAGCCATAGGCCTGGTGAAGTTGTGAAGTCTTTTGCACAGCCCTAGTCTTATCGTTGCGATGCAGCTTCTCCTTCCCCTGTTTACCGATTTGAAGAAAAAAATAGTCATAAAATAAGTTGTTTACCTGCTGACTCGAAAATACTGGTGACATAAAAACAGACTCCATTGATTCCCCCCAATTGTTGACAGACCATCAGTCCAACTGCAATCTGGCAAAAGAAAATAGTAATAAAAAAATTAGAGATGGAAAATTGCAGAATGGAAATTCCTCTGAAGGGATGAGCTAGGCAGTGAAGAAAGATAATTTATAATAGTTTTGAGAAACAAAAAGAAAAAAACAAAGTACAATGACTGAGCGCAAGTATCTTGTTTGAAACAAATCCAGTAGTTTGGCTTTCGGAAACTGTTGAAGAGTTTCTATATAATCCTGCCAAGCAATAACAAAATCCTGCTTGTCATTTTCCAAATTCTCCGAAACATTATCAATGAAAACCGGAGTTGTTAGGTTATGTTTAGATCATGGATTTGAGTAGAGATTTGAAAAGGAGAAAAGAAAAGGTGAGAGAAATGTGAATGAAACATAAGCTAATTTTTTTCTCCATTTCCCTCGCCTTTTCCTTTTCCAAATTCCTACCCAAATATATGATCCAAACACAGCCTTAGAATTTAAAAGTACGAACTTGGATTTCAGCTGCCTCCTGAGATGTATCAGCATCCTTGCCCCGCAGTTCCTGTAATGCAGCTTCAAACTCTTTTCGTTGCCCCACCTTTGCCTGCATTATCAATAAACACCTTTCTCTGAAACGGTACCATGATTATACCTGATAAATTTAAAAAAGAATTTACTCTTAATTTCTTACCAACCATCTCGGAGACTCTGGGATGAAAAAGAGACCAAAAATCAGAATGGCGCATGGAATTAATCCTGCAAGCACTTCACAAGTCAGCCCCTTGGCTCGGTATTAACACTCTCTAATTTTCTTTTTTCTCTCTTTTTCTTCTCTCTCTCACTCTCTTTCTTTTAATTTCTGTATATATATATGGAAACTGAACGCATGTTTTGGTACGTGTTGACAATTTCACCTGTTAATGCTAAAGCTCTCCACGACAGCACTGTCCCAATAATGAAGGAAACAGAGACACCGCATACAATCATGAGCTGCAGAGTAAGTAGGAAAAAATCAGATTTGATTTTTCACTTTTTTTTTCCTTGCATTTATTGATGTGGTTGCTTGTGATTTTACCTGATTTAGGGTAGTCAACGCTCCTCGCAGATTCTTGGGTGCTATTTCAGCTATAAATACAGGTACCTTGTTATCCCACAATGATCATAACATTAGTGTCAAGCTTGTTAGAAAATGGTTTTGTAACCATGGGTTTTGGCTACCTTGGAGCCAAAATAAAGATCGGACCCACATGCCAAATCCCTTCTTTTTTTTTTTGGATACAGTTTTCATTTCTGTACTGTTTCATTATTCTGTTTTTGTTTCTGTTTTGCTTCTGTTCCTAGTGTGATACACACTAACAAGATCACAACACAGTTTGGTTTTTCCAAAACAGTTTACAAGGAAAAGAAGGAAAGAGAAAGTACCACATAGGAAAAGACTCCCATTCCATATCCTGTTGCTACTCTTCCAATGTCCAGAGCTAGAGACCCCTTTTTTGTAATAATGAAAGCACAGATATTAGGTCACTGTGTTATGTAAAACACACACACTTAGGAGGTTAGAAAGAAAATTACTCAAAAAAGAGTAAGATGACACAAACCTTAGCAAAGTAAATGGCTAGCCAGCCAGCAACACAGAAAGCGCTTGATGTTCTCATTGCCTGCTTGCATTTCACATGACACATCATTACTTTTGGGTTTTTCCAAAGAAGCATGAAGTCCTAGACGACAGGATACTCTATCCAGATCTTTACTGTTTCCCTGTCCAAAGATCTCCATCCACTGCATGATCATGTCAGAGAGACCTGTCTTGCAGTAAAGGTGTCTTGGGACGGGAGGATCCGGACAGAGGATCCAGTCTTGTCCTAGGCAATCTAGTGGCTTACCCCTTTGCGACCAATGAAATCAGCAATGGGCCCGCATGTAATTGCACCAGCCATCGCGCCAAAAGTCATTATGGAACCAAACAATGAGTACTGCAAACAAACTCATCAGCAAACTCCAGAAAATAAAGTTTTCAAGATTTCGGAGAAATCTAAACGTGAACTTTTCAAATTTGAATCCCCGGTTTTTTTCAATATTTTATCTATTGTGAAATACATGAATTATTTAGGACACTGCTTATACTGTGTGGGTAGTTCTTGACTTTATCTGAAGTATTACTAAATCGGTCTTTATATACTACAGCAGCAACAATATTGATATTTTTTCAAACTGGGTTTTTTATTATGTTAGTTAAAGGAAAATTTGTTAATTCCCTTGTACCATGCCCAAAATTCTTTTTCAGATTTTTAGTTGTAACTGTGTTTCAAACTGCAATTATGATTCATTGTATTTCTAGTGGAGCATTTATGAACTTCTTATACACATTACTGAAGAAGTATGTCAAAAAACAAACTTTTTTGTAATTTTCTAAATTACTATAGTATATGAATCACTATATATACTCCTGATATCTCCTGTTTTGAACCCCATCCATAAAAGTTTCTAATTGGGATAAAAATGAAATATTATGGATGTCCAAAATTAATCCATCTCAATTGATCCCTCCTAACTACTCAAAGGAGAAGTAACATGCAGGGATGACAAGATTTGACCCCACGACATTTTGTGCCCAAAACAAACGCACTATCAAGAGGGGCGTGAAAACACATGAGAGCACTCATTCTCTTTCTGTCAAGCGAATACATATTTCTAATCCCTCATTGACTTAATGATCAGGAGAGGCACATATTTTTTCAGTTAGGATTTTTCTGGTAAAAAGAATATAGAATTTCTAATATTCAGTACTTTGGTCATTATAATCTTATATATCCAGCCATTCTCTATGGTAATTCAGATTTATTAGCAAGAGTTCACAGGTTTGAAGATACATCTTATAACTCTATGGTAATTCAGATTTATTAGCAAAGAGGCAAAGAATAGATTCATTCACGAGTTTGAAGATACATCTTATAGCCAACCTCTGCTATCGATAGATTGAGATCTTCTGTGATGGCAGATTGAACAGGCGATGAATAGCCCACCTGAAAACCAACAAATTACGTCACATCAGAATTCTAAAGAAGCTTTAAATTCAAGTGGAGTTGTGTTTATGAACAGAAGTTTTTATTATTTTATTATTTTTTATTTTTTATAATTGAATTGTTTTAACTATTTCTTGCATGAAATGAAGTTTAATTGAATGTTTTGATTGGCTCTTACACAGGTTCCAAATGAATAAGAACCACACACAGCAACAAAGGTGCTGAAGTAAACCATCCATTCATGCTCATCTTTTCTGTCAGCCAAAGTCTGCTCTTGATCTTGTAGAAGTGGCTCTCTATTCTCTTCTTGCAAGCTGTCCCGGCCTCGCTCTTCATCCTTTTTGGTTACCATCTTTCCTATTTGCAGGTATGTTTATTTCTTCTATGGCTGGATATATGCGTGTGCTTATAGAAGAAAACTTCGCTTATATATGATAAGAAGACCAAGGAAATTCATGTGAAAGACTACAAGGGCTAAAACTTGTTAACAAAAATAAAAATAAGTACTGTTTTTTAATGCCTTCATTCAAGTAAGTTGGCCAAGTTGGCTATATGTTATTTATATGTGGGTCCCACTCGGTGTTACACATCTCACGACTGGACTCTATGCTGCCATGTATTTTTTATGTATAAATATGTATAAATCTTGAGTGACACATTAAAACACCATCTTGTTTTGTCTTGTTATGCTATGTTTTTTGGTTTTTGGGCTGATGAAGTATTTTGATGAATGTAATTCAATATCAAGAGTGAAAACACAACCAAACAGTTTTTGGAAAGAATTCATCCAACAAGTTTTATGTGTTTTTCGAAATGAAAACACAAAACAGAAAACAAAACACATGTACTGCTTTTTTTTCACGAGAAAGAAAATTAGATAACAAAATTCGTAAGGAACTTGTAATTACTCTGTCCATGGTCAAAACTCAGTTCCTCAACCTTGAATTTGTGGATAGGAATGGTAAACAAACCAAACAGCTTGAGCCCGACTCTTTAAAAGCTTGTTTGAGCTTGGTTCATTAAGTAAATATGCTAATCTAGAATACATTTTAAAACTCATTAGAGGTTTCAAACTAAGCATGAACAGTTCGATGAATCTAAAACTATATAAAAAAAATACCAAACTACTCAAACTTAGCTTGACAAAAGCTCATTTGAGAGCACCTTGAAAGTTTAACAAATCAAGCATAAACAAATTTTAAAACTTGTTAAAATTTTCAAACCAAACTTGAACAGTTAATTGTTCGGCTCATTTATTACCCCTACACTTACTTGTGGGTTCAAATATGATAACAGTCACTTTACGCATCACGTGTGCACAATTGCTAGTATGGATATGTATATATCCAATTATAGGTGTATATGACTCATTTGCTTCATCAGATCCACAACTTATTGACAAACATCATGTTATATTATATTATGCACATGATTGTGTGCAATACCTAGCTGGAAGATGCCATAAATGGGAAAATTCAAAGGGTTCGTTTGGTTTGTATTTCTGAAAAAATTTTGAAAAATTTTCTCTACAAATAAGTTTTTAAAAGTAATCAAACCAAATAAATTTTTCCAAAAAAATTTCTCAAAACTTGTAAACCAAACAAGTTTTCCAAACAAATCTCTCTCTCACACACATCAAATCAATCACTTTTTCCAAAACTCTCTTTCAAAATAATTTTCCAAAACATCTTTTGAAAAAAACCAAACCAAATAACTTTTCGTACTTTTTATCTCTAAAACACATCTCTCAAACACAAATCAAACATATTCAATCTTTTGCGTAATTCATTAAAGAAAGTTATTGCAAAAGATTTTCAAATACAGTTTTGTTGTATCTATGAAACATATGTGAAATGCATGTGGGCCCAAAGCTATTTTTAAAATGGAGCCATCTATTTGTCTATCATAAGAAAAAGGGATACGAATACAAGATATAAATACACCACGATACAGGCACGTAAATTAATTGAACATTTAAAATTATCGCAGTTTTCATGTATAATCTTAAAATGCATTGAACATTTAAAATTATCATATTTTTCATGTATAATCTTATAGTGCTGAAATTAAAGAAACACAATTAGCATACCAGGATCTATTATAGTAGAATTTGAAGGGTTGATTGAAGACGGCTTTGATCTTGAGAAAAACTTCAACTTTAAATGAAAAAATAAAAAAAGAAAAAGATTTCTCTTTCCTAATCCTATTATTGCAGAAGAGTTGATTGGAGACGACTTTGATCTTAAGAACAATTGCAACTTTTGATGGATGAGTGTCTCTCTCTTGACTATTTTTAGAATAGGTTGTACTTAGTTTTAGAGAGATAAATCAGGGTACGACTATGTAGGAACAACAACAAATAAATTATATATATATATATATATATATATTAATTGGGATTAGATATGTAGATATATTATTCTACGTAGAGTAATGTTAGACATCTTAAATATTTTACTAAAAATTTTACTAAATGTCTCACATGGATGTGGGACCCACATGATCATGTGAGACATTTGGTAAAATTTTTGGTAGAATTTTTAGAGCCTCTAAGCATTTTTGTTCTACATATTCCTCAAAGAGTATACAGTACTTACGTCAGCACAGAAGTTAAGAATCCGCCACGTGCTTTGTGATAAATATATATTATATATTTATTATTATACATTACAAATGCACACAATAGTGACAGAGAACAAATTCAATTTTTATTGTACTGTCTTATTAATTGTTTGATCTTACAGTTAGACTAATAAACAAATTATCCACCTATTAATAAATTATATATGTCTCGGCTCGGGAATCATAAGCATGTGGACATAGACCAAAGACTTCACATATATAAAAAAAAAAAAAAAAAAAATAAGAAAAAGGATAAATTACACTTACTGCCCCTGAAATATTAAAAATTACAGTTTAAGTTTCATAAATTTAGTATAGTTACACTGATTTTTTTTTAGCAAAATTAAAACGATTGAAACTAAAGCAAATGATGGGTAAGTACAAATAAACAATTGTTTTTTTGTTTTATGTGATTAATAAATAACTGATGAAAGGAGATTTGAATATTATTTAAATAAAATTTTAAAGGAGTTTAATGCAATTATTGTTAAATTTGTGTAATTTATTGTATTTTTTTCCCCCAAACTTGAAGGAATGTTAGTGTAATTTATCTTAAAATTTTAGATTGCTTGGATCAATTCTGCAGCAAATTATGAACTGCGACATGTGAGAGACAATATGGGATTGATGCCCATATCTTGCTCTACCAATAAATTAAAAGGTAAATTACGGACTAATCCCATGGGATAGACTTAATTATTTATAAGTGTTTTATATTTTTTTTAATGCACTAATAAATTTTAAAATATTTATTTTACCCCAATAGATTTTAGGGATGTTGTAGGTAAAAAAAAAAGAGTGGGATTTATAGGTAAATAAGTCTAGTAAGGTCAAGTTTGGCAAGTTGTCAAAAAGTTATTCAAAAAGTTAAAAAGTTATCATTATTTATCAAAAGTCAAAAATTACGACTGCACAACTCATAATCTTAATTTTTTCCTACACACTAATTTATACAATTTTTTAATGCACATTTTTTCATAAAAAGTCAAAAAATTAACCCAAACATCCATATTTTTTTTCTCAATTTTTTAGTTCAAAAAGATAAAAAATATACTTATTTAGGACACCCAAAACAACCCTTAAATAGCATCGGCCATAAGTATCCCTAAAGGAAAATGTCTCGTAACTCAAATTTTGTGGCTCAAATGGCCAAAACGACATTGTTTTGGCCATTTTTATGTTGTTTTGTACTCAAAACGACGTCGTTTTGGCCATTTGAGCCACAAAATTTGAGCTACGTAGCATTGTCAATCCCTAAATTAAAGTTTTCACCTCCCATCCTCTTTACAAATTGGATTCCCTCAGCCTCCTCCGTTTGGGAAGAGCTATTTGGAACTTTTTTGACTATTTTAGCCACAAAAAATAAAATAAATTATTTTAGCCACAAAAAGTAAAATATTACATCTAACCCATAATCATTACACTATTCTCTCACAAAAAAAGTCAAAAAGTCCTTCACAAACCAAGCTTTTTAACCCAGACTAAAATAGCCAAAAAAGTTAAAAAATCAAAAAGTCAACCCACTTCCCAAACGACACCTCAATTGGTTATTGAAACTCCATTTCTCAGTCTAGTCCCCACAAAATAATAATAATAATAATAATAATAATAATAATAATAAACAAACAGTAACAAAAACAAAAACAGAAATGGTGAGAGGTAAAAAGAAGAGAAGAGAGACAGGTATTAGGGTGTAAATTTTCCACTGTTACTTCTCCCCTTTATCGGTTCACTGGTTAGCATCCCTCTCTTTCTCCACTCCATAGTTACAGTCTTCATTTAGCACCATAGACAAAAAAAATGATTGAATTGTCTAAATTGTCACTGTTTTGAATTAATACTGTTTTAAAAATTGAGAATTTAAATTAAAATAATTAAAAATTAAGATTTGATTTGTTATCACGATCAAATCTTGAGTTTTTTATTTTTATTTTTTGGGCAAATTACAAACACCCCTCGAGGTTTGGTGAAAATACAGATTCCCTCTTGAGGTTTGAGAAATTACATCCCGTCCCCTGAGGTTTATATTTTCATAACAAATTACCCCTTGAAGTTTTTATTTTCATACAGATTTTTTCCTAATTTCTCTTAAATTGTTATGAAAATTTGACCCTCAAGAGCCAATTTATAATTTCTCAAATTTCAAAAAAAAAAATCTGTATTTTTATCAAATCTTGAGGGGTGTTTGTAATTTGCCCTTATTTTTTTTATTTGTAGTTTTCTTAAAAATAAAAGAGATAAGTATTTGTGTTTATCCTCAAAAAGTTGTGATTTAATAGAATTGAGATTTGACGTAATATAATTGTCAGTAGTGATTGGGGGCCCGAAAACGGGACCCCCGAATGCCCCGAATTTTTTTTTTTTTTTTTTTTTCAGCAGACGAAGAAGAGAAGGAGGGGAGGGGAGGGGGAGGGGGAAGGGGGAGGAGGAGGAGGGGGAGGAAGGACTGGAGGGGGCCTAAAAAATGGAGGAAGAAGACGGAGGAAGAAGAGGTGGCGATCGGCTACAGAGGCGGAGGCGCGGCGACGAGCAGAGGCGGCGATCGGCGACGGAGGCGGAGGCACGGCGACGAGCAGAGGCGGCGATCGGCGACGGAGGCGCGGCGACGCGATCGGCGACCGGCGACCTGTCTTCCCTCTCTCTCTCTTTCTCTCTTCTCTTTCTCTCCCTCTCCCTCTCTGTCTCTGCGAAGAAGACGAAGAAGAAGAAAATGGCGGAAGAAAAGAAAAGAAAAAAAAAAAAAAAAAATCAAAACCCAAAACGACGTCGTTTTGAGTTTTGAGCCAAATTCGACCCACGAATTTCGGGCCCTCAAACATTACTCTATAATTGTTCATAGGTAATGAGCTAACTTTGACCACGCTTTGTAAATACTTATTTTTGAGAATGCTCAAGCAACAGTGAATGACGAGTCACTCTCATAGATAAGAGTGTTCTACTATAATTCTGTGTCTCTCAAAATTCAATCTTCAAAGTTCTTGTACGATGTTGATTGAAAGAGACGGAGAGATGAGATTATGAAAGTCCCCAAGGCTGCGTTTGATTTCAAAATTTTTAAAACACTTTTTAAAATTTATAATCAAAAATATAATTTAAAATTATTCAAAAATTAATTTCAAAATTCATAATCAAACACACAACTCAAAATTCAATTTAAAATTATTTTCAAAACTTTATTTTTTAAAAAAATTAAAAAATATTTTTTTATTTTGTTTTTTAAAATTATTTTTAGAATCATAATTTGAGTGTTGTCTTTTAAAAATTTTTAGATTTATTTTTTTTTAAATATCAAAAAAATTTCTTACTTTTATTTTTTTAGGATAAATATTTTATTTTTTAAATATTTGTTTATTTATATTAATGTGCACTATATTCATTTATATTTGTGTTGTATTTTTTTAAATATTAAAAAATTGAAAAAAAAATTATTTTTTTGAAATATATAATTTTTATTTGAAATATTTTTTATTTTTTATTCTAAATATTTTATTTCATTTTATATAAATATTTTAATTTTTTTTGTTATGTGTTTGGTTACGATTTGAGTGTAAAGTTTTAAATATAGTATAGAGTTTCAAGTTATGTGTTTGATTATGAATTTTGAAAATAATTTTTTAATTGAGTTTTGAATTATGTGTTTAGTTACGATTTAAGTGTGAAGTTGTGTTTTGAGTTTAAAATATCAAAATTAAAAGTTAAAATATTTAGAAAATAAAATAAAATATTTAAATAAAAATTATATATTTAAAATAAAAAAGAAGGCTATGATTGGTGGAGCTCTGGAACGTTAAGCTTGATTTGAACATAGCGTTTGTTTATGATTTTCAAAAATTAATTCCACAGTCACTTTTGAAAACGCAGTTGAATGCGGGAAAATTTGAGCTAACCAGTCGTCCGGCCGCTTGACCGGTATAGTGTAATATTTTATTTTATTTTTGCAATTGACACATTAATTTTTATATATTCAATAAAAAATATTTTTCAGATTTTTTTTTTAAAAAAATTGAGCTTTAATAGAATTTTGAGTTGTGTGTTTGGTTATGAGTTGTAAGTTTTTGTATCAAATATCATATGCCACATCAAAAATTTCTCACTCAATTCAAAAAAAATTTCAAAACTCATTTACCTAATAAATTTTCCACACTCAAATCACAATTCAAAAACTCACAAACTCAAAACACAACTCTATTCTCAAATCATATTTAAAAAATTCTACCAAACGCAACCTAAAATTTTCTTAAACATTTTTTAATATTTTAAAAAAATTAATCCAAAAAATTCAAAATATAACTCAATATTCAAAAACTCAAGACTCAAAATACAACTCAATTTTTTTTTCAAAACACTTTTTAAAACTCATAACCATATAAATTTTCTCTTTTTAAAATTCAACTCACAATTTCACACTTTAAATCACAACTTCAAAAAAAAATCACAATTTCAAAACTTAACCAAACACATCCAAATTGTTGTCTGAGCTCATGCTCACTCTCCATGTCTATCTTTTTGAGAAATTGATTAAAAGTCAATTTTTAAATTTTTTAACTCTTTTAGATCATATTATGTCTTTATTTTTATTTTTTTTGTACGTTTTAAAAAAAAATTAAAAAATTAACTTGTTACTTATTTTTCAAAATAAGCCAATATATTAGCGGTGAGTGTAAATAATAAGTTTCTAGACCCTTTGATGATAAAAATGTTTAACAATTTTGAAAGCTTTATTCGATGTGGCAGTTATTAAGTGCAAGTGCAAATAAAGTGTACGCATTATAGGATAAATTTGGGCCTCTAATCTCTATATATAACACAAATTTGGGTCTCCAACAATAAAAATAACAATAAAATAAAAATAAAAAACTTGACACCCATCTTTTGATTCATTGAAGTTATTTGGCATTGTTTAGAACGTATGTTAAAATTTTGGTAATCATAACACATTCCTTTAGGTCTATGACATAGTGCAAGGGAGAAAGAATAATTGGTGTAATATATTTATCTAATCTATTGGAAGCATCAGTGTTCAAACATCAGGTCTTTATCATCTGTTTTCAATTTTATTTATTTTTTATTCTATTTCAAATCATTCATATTTATTGAATCATGCATAAACAGAGCTCTTTGGGAGGCAAATAAAGAATTTGCAATTTACAATAGAAACCCTCCCACAAATTGAATAATACATATCATCCTTGGCAATTTGAAGATAAAGGAAGATGGAAGGAAAGTAATGAAGTTGAGCTTCCTTACCTATCTACTACTTAGTCAACACAATCTCTCTCTCTCTCTCTCTCTCTCTCTCTCTGAGAAGGGCCTTTAATATCAATCTTCCTAAAAATTATTGAATAAATTATTGAATAATTAATTCTTGAAGCTTAAAAGAAAGCAAAATTGATTAGAGGGAGTGGTTGGTGTGCTGAGTAATTACACAGAAATTTACATATATTAATGGAGACAGAGTTGCTGGAGTCCACACCACAAGAGGATAGCCGCCACGCAAGGTATTTCTTCTATGAGAAGCCTTTATTTGATTTATCAAAAACATTATAATTATATTTTACAATCATCTAATATGGGTTTACAAGAGCATCTCTAATAATTCATTATTTTTTTTCATTAAATTTGAGTAAAAAATGGCTCATTTTCTCAATTTGATAACAGTTGTTCCAACGGTGCATCAAAATCCTATGGATCAACCAGTTAGTCAACCGGTAAGACTAATTTTTTTTATTTTTATTTTTATTTTTTTACCTTTTTGAACTGTTTGAACCTATCTATTTGAACTGTTTGAATCAGTTCGCAAGGCAATTTTTGCATGAGCTGACCGACCGGTTGGTCAATCGGGTGGTCGACCAGGGGGTCAACCAGGTGGTCGACCACCATGCGTAAAATTTTCACAAATTTTTGCTTTAAAGTGAATTGATGAAAAGAGCGAGCCGTCTTCAGTTTGGTGAAACATTTGATATTTTTTCAATTTGATACTGTTTTGGTGCAACCGTTGGAGCATAAAAAGTTATTTTTTTTCATCAAATTTGAATTTGATGTTGGATTTGGTGAACCGTTGGAGTTGGACGGTTCATCAAACCTTGCATCAGATTTGAAATTTGGTGAAAAAGTTACTTTTTGGAGCTCCAATGGTTTTAGCAAATTGGTATCAAAATGAGAATGGAACAAAAAATTCATCAAAGTGAGAACAGGCTCCAGATTTCACTATTTTACTGTGCTTTACCGTTGGAGGAAACCAACCGGTCAACCAATCAGGTTTGATGCTCACCGTTAGAGGAAGCCATATCAAATTGAAAAAACAACATATTTTTTACTTAGATTTGGTGAAAAAAGAAATGAATGGTTGGAGATGCTCTAAGAACTTTTAATATTATTTTTGGGTTTATTGAAAAAAAAAATTAGAATGAAATGATTATTCTATTCTTTTATTTATTTACACATTTTTGGTTGATTTAAAAGTATTAAAAAAATAAAATAACAATTGACCATTATAAGAGCAACTCTAACTATAAGCTATCAGAACTGTTAAATTATATATTTGTTATATCTTTTATTAAATTTGACACTAGTTTTACTTATAATTAAAGCTACCAGTACAATAATTTTGGGAGGTTGGTGGTCGACCACTTGGTGGAATTGCATTGCAGAATTTTGAAGTCCGCTGGTTGCCTGATTAAGCTAAAAAATAGCATTTTCAATGTTAGAGTAACATTGCTATTCTATAATTTTTTTGTATTGTTCATTGCTAAATTATAACTTTAGCTATCTTTTTTTTCAATTGACCATTTGGAATTGCTCTAAAGAATAGTTATTCTATAAAGCGACTAAAGAATAATCAACATAACTAGGTCTTTGACTTTTTGTATAGTAACCATTTTATAGTATGAAGTTGTGAGCACAAATCTTATGAAAAAAAATTGATATTTTTTTGTGTTATCATCTTCCACTATATATATAAAAAAATAGTTAACAGAAAAATGTTTAGGTGGGTAAAGGAGAGGGTTTTTCTACAATACATACTTGTTTTTAGAATATGTATCATACGACAATTTGCGGTGTTGATATTATAAATATCATAATATATCAATTTTAGTCATAATTAAAAGAAAAACGAGTCATTATCAAATACTATTTGAGGCTTAAATAAAGAACTCTTCAATCATTATCAAAATACATCCCAACCAATACCAATTTTCCATAATGAGTTAAAATCAAATCTTAACCAACATCATTATGAATCATAACTAAACACTATTTAATCAAAAATATCTTTGATCATAACCAAAATAATATATCATAATTAAGTCATAACTAATATCATATCAAATTATAACTAAGTTATAACAAACATCATAATTGATGATAACTAAAAGGAAAATGCTTTGTAGCACTAAAAAAAAGTCCCCCTAATTTCCTTTTTGAGAAACTGTTTTTTTTTTTTTTTTTGTCTTCTTTTTTTTTTTTTTTTTTTACTAAAAACGGAAATTGTGGGGATTCGGGGGACCTCCATTCGGGGGACCAAGCACTACCCTAACTAAAAATCACAAAAGTATAAACTGGGCATATGATACCTTCTTTCACAGATGTGTATTATAAGGGGAACTAGACAAATAGAGAAGGCAAAATTAACTTTAAATACTCAAGTTATTTAAAAATGACACTTGGGCCAGAAGTCTACTTTTGAAACTATTGGGCTAATAGGCTCATGCTTAAAAATATTCTTTGGTCAAAATGACACTTGTATGTTCAAAAGCTTATTTATCAGTCTATTTTTTCAAATGTAACATTTCTACCCAGATATCACTTATTTGTCGAATGTTGCTTGTCACCTATCTGTCTAATTGTTTATCTAAATGTTACCTATCTATCCAACTATTTATCCAAATGTTACGTATTTGAACGTGTAACAACTTTTTTCAACAACTTTCTGTGCATCTCCTTATCACCAAAAAGATTAAATCTTGAATTAAATAACATATGGTCCCGTAACTTATACTTTTGGGATTACATTTTAATAAAATAATAAATGATTTCAACTTCCTACACTTGCATGAGAAATATAAAGGTAGAAGGAAAGTTAATAATGATTTTTAATTTTATTTTATTTTTTTCATATGCACATAAGTACCCTGTTTTTTAGAACACACAAAAGTCTTAAGTTTTTAGAATTTGTATTTTGAATTTATTTTTAAAAAATAATAAATTAATTTGATAAAATTAAATATATATTTAAATTTTTAAATGTTATTTTATGTTCTAAAAATATGAAAATAATTAGTATTTGATTTTTTAAAAAAATTTCACCAATCTAAATTTTAATGTTTTTTAAAAAAATAATAAAAAATATCAAATTTGAAGGAAAGTGGAGGCATACAAAAATAAAATAGAAGGGTGCAAAGAAGTCATTACAAATATTTATAAAAAAAAAATTAGTGAAGACAAATTTTAAAGTTTTGTTATTTTCTATACACAAGTTGATATAAAAACATTCATTCAATGTCTTTTTAACATATACCTTTAGGGCACATGTTAACCAAAAAAAAAAAATACCAATTAATCCATTAAAAAAGATCTAGTTATTTTAAAAGAGTATTTATTCATAAATCACCTATGTACTTATATTTCACTTAGTCTAAATTATTTTTTTTACGTTTCAATAAGTTATATAGGTGACATAGTTATCAAAATATCCATAACAATAATATTTACATTAATAATGTAAATGTCCTGTGAACCTTTATACTATAAAATATGAATGTTTATATTACTAAATTGTTAAACATTTAAAAAATCTTTGTAAGTATAAAATTATTTATAAAATATCTTAAATATGAAACTAAGATTTGATAGATTAAATATCTAAATAATAAAATTTATTAAAATATAAAAATGTGTTATACACTAATTAAAATACAAGTACTTAAAAACATAATTTTCTCATAAATATCCCTAATATATATGTACAACCCACTTTAACTTCTCCGAACCTGCCGTTCGCCAAATAGAGAGACAAGTCAAAGGATAGTATCCATCGAGAAGAGTCTCCCAATCCAACATACAGTTATGATCTGAGAGTATTTTCAATGATAAATATTATAATAATATTGTCATTATTATAAATTGATAATGAATAATAAAAAATAAAAAAAAATTATAGTAATAGTATTTCAATGGTCAACTGTTATTTTGACAGAATCAAACACATAAGTTTGTGTATTCGGACGACCGGTCGGACGATCTGAATACACCAATTTATGTGTTTAGTTCTGTAAAAATGACAGAAAGGAAGAAGGGAGAGAGAAATGTTTTACTACGAGGGAGAAAGGGAAGGGAGGGATGCTTGATGAGTTGATAATTATGGAAGCTGTGTTTTGGCATTTGCCAAATTTGACAATTGCCATAACTAATCATTGGAGCAAATTTATTGCCTCCAACTATTAAATTATGACAATAGTAACTCTAATGACAAACTATTATAAATGCTATGAGAAATGATCAAATTTCTCTAAGTTAGACTCTCTCTTCAGCCATTTTGGAAACAAATCTTATTTGTCCCAAAATTCACATTTCACATTACAATTTTCTTAAAATTTCCAAGGTGCAAAATAAAAAGAAAATGTTTAATGATATACTTCTTGTTCAAGAAATGACAATGAATGGCCTAAGCAATGAGAGGTTTAAGGAGCGACAATGACAAGCTTAGAGGAATACATAATAGTAAGAAAATTGGAAAATTTGCTTAGAGTTGAGTTATTTAATTTAAGAAAAAATGAATTTAAATGAGAATAATTCAAAATAATTGTACTTTCATGAAGGTGCAAGTAATCATATGTCTAATTCAAATGAAAAGTGTGACATGAGACAAATTTCACTAATCTCTATGAAAATACAATTACTTTGAATTGTTCTCATTTAAATGTAATTTCTCCTTTAAGTTATTTATAAGTATTGGTAAGTCGGGTCAGTTATTTGGACAGATTGAAGATTTAAACTACAAACAATCTAACTTGCATGCATATAGTAACCTATCCAATCCAATCTGCCAATACTCTCAAATGACTATTTGAAATCCTTAAAGAATGTACAATTATTTTAAGCATGTTAACTATTCCTCATAAAACCTTTCAAACATTTGGAAGAAAAATGTTTGGGTGGGTGGGCAAGAAAAATGAGACAGGTCAAAGGATTGTGCGTCTGTGGTGGAGTCCCAATCCAACACATAGTTTTGAAAAAGGATCAAGTTTCTCTAAGTTGAATTATTTAGGATGTGCTCTCTTCAGCTAGTGTGAAAACAAAATATTCTTAGCCGCAAAATTCCATAATTTTCATATTACAAGTTTCTAAACAAGATTAATTGCATCACTTCCACAAACTGAGAGAAAACAGCAAAAAAGAATAAGCCACAAAGTTTGCAGAATTACCCTCCATCATTCATCACTTGAACCAATGCTTATGTTTCGTGTTCCCTTGCATCAAACATCAAAAAATACCCACACAAAAAAAAAAAAAAAAAAAAAAAAAAAAAAAAAAGTTTATTTTTTAGAAACATTTTTGATGAGTGTTATTTGCCAAAAGAACCAAGGTAGTAAATCTGAAAAAGAAAAATGACCTGTAATTTCTCCGTTGTGGTGTTGATCTGATGTATTGAAAATTGTGGTACAAAGCAAGCTCCCAAATCCAAAACACAAAAAAGAAGATGACAAGTAGACAACAAACTCAAAATTATGAACTATTTTTCATTAAAAATGAATAAAATCAACTAGGGCTATACAACCTACTGCTACATTTTTCTTTACAGGGGAAGCGATTCTAATTAATCCACAAATGAATCAAGACCATAATTAAAACTTGTGGAGGAAAAAAAAAAATTACAAGACTTCAAAAATCTTGTTGATCCAACCAAGTGAATCGTGACAAAAAAAAATTAGATCGAACCCTCCAGTCAACTCGAGAGAATCTATCTCATTTTCATACACCGCCTGAACTTTCCCCTTCTGTAGGGTTAGAAGCGCAGTCATTCTCAAGCGTGTATGTCCGATATCCAGTAGAAGTGGATAGATTACCCGAACCACTACTGCTCACAGACCTCTCGATATCATCAATATCAGCATTTAGAGGAATTGGACGCTCAGGGATAGAGGGAACCGGCAAGTCCGTGTCCATGTCCAAGATCTTTACAACCTGGTCCATTGTTGGCCTAGCATATAACTGTGGGTGAGAACAAAGCACTGCTACTAATACATACTTCTCCATAACTTCTGGAGGTCCCAAATCTGGCATACCATCTTCAATCACATCTAAAGCTCTGCCTTTCTTTACCAAGGACCACGCCCACTCGGTCACAAGCGAGGGCTGCCCTTCATTAACCGCCATAATCGCCTTCTTTCCACTCAGAAGCTCAAGAAACACAACACCAAAGCTGTAAACATCGCTCCTCTCTGTCAACTGCCCATACAATGCATACTCAGGCGCAACATAACCCATTGTACCGGCCACTTTAGTGCTCAAATGTGTCATTCCCTCCGGGGTAAACCTCGCAAGGCCAAAATCTGCCAACTTGGCTTCAAACTTGTCATCTAAAAGTATGTTACTAGCTTTAATATCCCTATGAATTATACTGGGTTGGGCACCATAATGCAAATAGGCCAACCCACGAGCTGTTCCAATCGCAATCTTCTGGCGAGTTGGCCAACTCAGCTTCCTCTCCTCAAACCCGAATAGGTGGTCATGAAGACTACCATTCCTCATCAAATCACACACAATTATCCTCTGGTGGCCTTCTAGAGGAGGAGTAGCAGTACAATACCCTCTCAAAGCCACGAGATTCACATGTCGAACGCTTGCAATGACCTCAACCTCGTGGGCGAAAACTGCATCGCCTCCCACCGAGCAATTCTTGAACCGCTTTAACGCAACTTCAGAGCCATCCGGCAATACCCCTTTGTAAACATTCCCATACCCACCTCTCCCAATTATGTTCAACCTAGAGAAATTCTTTGTTGCTTCCCTAATTTCATCAAATGTGTACCTAACTAAAGTTGTACTTTCATTGATTGAATTCATTCCAAAAGCTAAATTAGTTTCTCTCTCTTGATCAACCTTACTTCTCTCCCTAATTTTCTCGCGTTTTCGCCGTAAAATCCAAAACCCACCACAACCCAGAAACAAAACAAACCCACAACCCATCACAACTACACAAATCACAATTTTTCTAACTCTACCATTCGAATTGCTCAAATCAGAAAAATCAAAACCAAACAGACACTGGGAAGTACCTTCGTCGGTTGGACCGAAACGATTGATAAACGCGGCGGCGTAAATCGAAGGGTACGCCGTGCAATCGGAGAGGTTTCCGATTGATCGGCCTTTCAAATTCGAAGGCTGGAGGCTCGAGAGACTGGTGGTGCAAGAAGCGCACGGCGAACCGTTACCAAGAGATTGATTGCACGCCGACACGGCATCCTTTAACGCCAATTTCGAGACATTGCCTTCGAAGTCATCACGAGTAGTGATGTTCATACAACCCTCGGCGATCCAGGAGGTCTGGAAACCACAGATTTTGCGAATATCATTGAAATTGGGGAAGAAATCGTTGATTAGGGTTTGGTACGAAACCCAACAAGACTCGGCGGAGTCAATCGGAGGAAGAAAATTGTTGGTGGTTCGGAGATACTCGGACTGAACAAGTCGGAGACCCGCCTTGATGTAGTGACAAGAGATGGAAACGGAGTCGAATTTTGGACGATTGGAGAATTGAATGAGTCGGCGAAGGACGTCGAAATCGAGAGGACATGATGAGGCGGTGGCGTGGAGGTGGCGGGCGGCGGATGCGGTGGTGGAGGAGGAGGAGGAGAGAGGAGAGAGGTGGAGTTGTAGAGAGAGAAAGAGAAGGAAGAGGAGGGACATCTGGGGAGCTCTCTCTCACTGGTATTGCTGCTGCTGCTGCTGCTGCTGCTGCTGCAATGGCTGCTTCATTGAAGAAGACTACTGAGAGAGAGCTTGGAAAAAATGAGTGGACTAATTGAAGTTTTTGGGGTATAGTTTTTTATTTACTTCTATTTATAGAAGTTTGGGTTAGAATAATTTATTTATTAAGGGGTGCACCTGGGCTGGATCAAGTTTTCAATAAGCGTCACGTGGACTTGAATACTTCAAATTTAAAATAAATTATATTTGCCTCTAGTAAGATTGGATGAAAACATATTGAGGGACTGTTTGAGATATTTTAAATAATAAGTGTATTTTTAATTTTTTTATGAAATATGAATTGAGTATTCGTTAAATTTAAAGTGATATGATAGAGAGGTAATATGATTTAAATAAGATAATAATTTTTTATTTTTTGAGTTTTTAGAAGATGACAAATAAGACTTTAATCTTATATGTTTTATATAATTATATTAATTTTTTTTTATTTTTTATTATCTGTCCATTGAAACTAATGTGAATAGGAAGTAAGTACTTAAATAAATAAAAATAAATATATTGTAACAAAAAATCATTATTAATTGTCAATTATTAACGACATGTAAAAAACTCATCACAAAAAATTATTTTGAGTGATAATTTTATTAAAATTTATTTTCAATAAAGCTTGGTGAGAATATCTAAATATTAAAATCTATTAATAATTTAGCCCTAGATATATTTCTTCAAAACCTTAACGGGCTAGTGACTAAGGGGTGTTTTGGAAACTTCCTAATAAAATTAATTTTTTGACTTTTTAGCTTTTTTACATAAAAAGTCACAAAAAGTCAACTTTTTAAACACAAAAAAGTCAAAAAGTCACAAAAAAAATTTTTTTTTACCGACTTCTCAAAATACCACTAATTTTTATAGTATATAAACTTTTTAAACTGAATAGCAAGCTGTAACTTATAAGGGAGTGAATTGTCCCAACTTGTATTACATTGAGGGCAAGGTAAATAAGAAATGGACTGAGAATAGGTTAATTTTATAATTTTAAAAATGATTTGACAAAAAAAATGAAAAATGATAGTGTATATTATGGATAATATTTTATGAGTGATAAAATTTAAAATGTGTAAAATGAAAATACATATGTTAAAAATAATATTAAGTGCAATTTTTTTAGTTGTTTAATTTTATTACACTTATGAAAATTAAATTATATATTATATAAATATAAATATATTTAATAAATACAATTTAGGAGAAATTGTGTGTGAGAGGCAGCCCAAGAGAGAGACGCTGTCATTCTTGATATATTATTTTAATTTAACTTTAAAAAATAATTAAAAATAAAAACATGTTTAACATTAGTTTCTTTACGTAACAAAAATTAAACTTTCAACGAATTAAATATAAAGTTAGTTTGAATAGATTTATTATTTTTACAGCCCTAATCGTCAACAAAACAGAGTGATGGTGGGAGTTAATTTAGGGGCTGTTTTGGGTGAACAGGAAGGGAATTGACTTTAGCCTGCCGACAGGAAAGTAGTTAACTAAAGACAAAGAGGGTGGTTTCGAAGAAAGCCCTTTTAAAATTTTTTTAAAAAAAAAGAATAATGGGAAATCCAAACAGGGCCCTACACTTTCCACGTTTTTTCCTTACGTGTCTACTAGGAAAGAGGTAAGACTGTGTTTTAGTCAAAAGTCAAACGAGAACTACTGAAGGATGATGTCACGAAGGTCTGCGTTCAAAAATAAAAAGAAAAATGCTTGGGAGCACTAATTAGTGCTCCCACTAATTAGGTGGCAGTGGGTCTCGCTATTAATGATGTAATGTTTTGATTTTGGAGTTGTATTTTTTTTATTATTTTTTTATTTTTTTAATGCATTAGTGCTATTAGTGATGATATTTTTAGTGGGATGAATTATTGTTGAAATAAAAAATAAAAAGGAAGTCACGAGGGTGGTGTACTTTTGGGCTTGGAGATGGATATTTTCAAATGGGCTTGGGCTTGTTGGCTTTTTGACAGATCATGGGCTTTCCATTTATGGGCCCCGCTCAATCAATTTCTGGACTGGATTTGGTTTACCAGTTGTTTTTCCCAGACATTAGGGTTAAGGACCAGGCCCAACCAAAGCCCAATGCATTTTTTAGGGTTTTTATTTTATTTTATTTTTTTATTAGAGATTTGATTCATATAAGACATTACAATAAAACCCAATGAATTATAATCATAGTAATAAAGATGAAATACAAACTTTACAAAGAAACTCCTAAAGTAGAAGAGAATAACCTAATTAATACACGGAAAATAAGATCTATACACAAGTAAAGAGATTCAAACTACTAACTTATTAGTGAAGTACAGAAATTCTGATCAATCGAGTTAATCCCGTTAATTAATGCATTTTTTAGTTGGTGTGATAAATTGTGTAATTATGCATAAAATTGATTGATTAATTATTAATTAATGATAATGATGATGATGATGATGATTGACAATGGTGACCGTATCAAACTTCTTGTTGGGGTTGGGCCCTTTAGAGAAGCCTAGGTTGGACAAGATTATAGCATTTTGAGAAACATTATAATTTGCTCCTGGGCAAATCATGTTCTGCTCCAATTTGAATTTAATTTGCTAAAACAATAAATCCTATCTCTTTTGTATTTTTATTTATTTTTTGGAGACAACATGACAAGCGGCTCATCTTATGTATTATGGAACAGTACTACAAGATCATCGAACAACTTCTTGTTGGGTTGGGTCCCTTTAGAGAAGCCTTGATTCCCAAATGAAAAAAAATAATAATAATTAAAAATAAATAAATAAAAAAATTGGAGCCTAGGTTAAACAAGATTATAGCATGTTGAGAAATGTTATAATGTACGCTCCTAAAAGAATATATATGGTGTTCAAAAAAAATAAAATGATAAGTACACTTTCATAATTTTTTTACAGAATTTCGTAACACATAAATCACAAAACATCATAATTTTTTTTTACTACAAAGTGTCATAAATTTACTATTCGTAACTTTATCACAAAGTAAAGGCCAATTTTTTAGAGTATGTACCATATGCACCCTTAATTACTATTTTCGTATCTTCAGTTATATTGTTAGTTATGTCTCAATGTGACATTATTTATGATATTATTTTGATTATGACTCAAGAATTTTTTGTTATATCTTATGTGATGTTTGTTTGTAACTATTTTTTTTTTTTAAGTTATGACTCATAAATATTGAGTTATGGCATGTGTGATAATCAAATCTACAAATGACATCAAGAATTTTTTGTTATATCTTATGTGATGTTTGGTTGTAACTATTTTTTTTTTTTTAAGTTATGACTCATAAATATTGAGTTATGGCATGTGTGATAATCAAATCTACAAATGACATTTGCTCAAAAAAATAAAAACTCAAAAATAACATAACTTGCATATGGTGTACACTCTTAACATTACCCTAAAGTGAAATAGCAAACGCCACAAACATTCATATGTACATTTCACTAGAAAAAATCACAATTTTCTTAGGATGTACACCTTTTTAGAGATATACGTTGTAGACTTCCTTCCCCTAAAAGATATGTCTATTTTTTAGCATTTGATATAATGAAAAATAAAAATTTTAGGATTTTTTTTTGTCGTAATAGAAATCAAATTTATTTTAGCCGAAAATGTTTTGTATTTCTGAAAGGTGAAAAAAAAAATTAACCAAGGTCTTATCAATGTCTCCACGTTATTGTCGTCACCACCACCACCACTACTAATACAATCAGTTACACATTAATTTCAAATTTGCAACTTAACGCTAAAAAAAAACATTTTTACACAATTTTTTTCTAAGAATAAAGATTCATAAAAAATAAAAATAAAAAGTTTCCACCAAAATGAGTAAAACGATAATTAAATATATATATATATATATAATAAAAAAAATTATAAAATAGACTTAAGAATGGATGTAGACCCGACATCAAGTGACTTAAGATTGAGTCTCTATGATCATGATTATAATTTATCTATAATTGTTGTTCCCTCATCTGTTTTTATTTATTTTTTATTTGTAAAGAAAGATAACTTCATGTCATATTACCTCTTTGATGATGTAAGCTTGTTTTATTTTAAGTGGGCAACTTCGTGGCATAAACCTTAACCTAGCTGGATCATTCATTTAATCAATTTATAGGATTTTGTTGGTGACATTAAGGTTATATTATATATAGCATTTAAAACGTGAGGATTAAGGTTTTGAATTTTCTCTAAGTTACGATGACATCAAACACATATAATATAATACAGTATAGAGTATAGTTGCCCCACATAAGGATCAAGTTATAGAAGTAAATTATATGTTGCAACTTTGTATTTTATATCTAATTTTATTTTTGATGATACATTTCGTGATGACAGGATGGGTCGGATTGATCCACGCTCCTCAAGCCTACGTCCGAATGACTAAGCTCACGGGGGAACCTGCACAAAAGTCCAATAGAGAACGGGGAGTCCCCCAGCGAACCCTCCGACGAGCAAATTAGGAAGAGAAGTGAAGTGTAGTGATGGAGTAGAGATAGAAAAGCTTAACCTTCTACATGTCTTCGACGTCTGCTTATATCCTTTAGTAATCATTACGTTGTCTCTTCCGACCTGTCACCTTGGCCGAAAGTCTATGCTGTAGCTTACCTTGTTCAGGGTGAGGGCGTGTTGTCCCGACGGAGAGGGGTTATCGCAATAAATGCTGTAAGGGGGCCTCATTAATAGCGATGTGCAGTGGCAATAACTTTGCAGATCTTTGTCTGCTGATGTGGCTTGCCCTTTTCTTGCTATGTGTCTTGATGTCATTGGTTCTAATTGCTACATGGGGCTTCGGTAGTGCTGGGTTTCAGCATTTGAGATATGTGTTGGGCCTTAAATGGTGGGCTCTAATCTTTATGGACTTACCCATGTCAATTTTGTCTCTTAATTTTTTAATTATCACAATTAATCTCTTAGATTTCAAGTTAAATTGTAATTAAGTCCATTTAGATAATTTCGTTTCAAAAGTCAACGAACAACCACATAGTAGTATTAATAATACTTTGTCCCTTATACTTTTATTAAGATCTCACTTTAGTACACTACAAGAAAAATCAAATTTTGCGACTAAAAATGAATTTTTCGTCGCTGAAAGTAGCAGAATTGGCGACTAAAATGGAATTAATCGCTAAAAGTGAACACTTTTGGCGACTAAAACAGTTTAGTAACCAAATGTAGGGGTTTTAGCGACTAAAAGTCAGTTTAGTCGCTGAATATAGGGGTTTTAGCTACTAAAAAAGTTTTAGTAGCCAAAAGAGAAGGTTTTTGGCGACTAAAACATTTAGTAGCCAAAAGTATAGGTTTTGGCGACTAAAAAATAGTTTGGTCGCCGATTATACGTGTTTTATTGACAAAAATCAATTTCGTAGCCAAAAGTGAAACTTTTTGCTACTAAAAAAAATTTAGTAGCTAAAAGTCAAGAATTGCCGACTAAAATGCAGTTTAGTCGTCCAAAGTAGAGGTTTTGGCGACTGAATTTCAGTTTTGTCGCCAAAAGTGGAGGTTTTTCGGCTGGAATGATTTTTTTTAGCGAGAAAAATATAATTAGTAGCCAAAACTATACAATTGGCGACTAAAAAATAGATTTAGTCGCCAAAAGTGATCTAATTTTTTTTTAGTAAATAATTTATTTTTTACATAAATTATATTGAATAAATATAATTATTTTTATATATATAGCTAGATATTAATACGGGTCAATATAGTATATAAATAATATATGTTGCATATATGTTTATGTGGTGTTGTAGTGGCATAGTGGAGAGAGTGTGTGGCTAAATGTTTAGAATGTGGAAGAGGTTGGCGGTTTAAATCACAGAAAAAGCAAAAAAGTTGATTTTTTTTTTTTTCACGGAAGCACCTTTGGCGACTAAAAAAGTGTTTATTTTGGGTGACTAAACGGTTTAGTCGGCGATTCATGGACTATTGGCGACAAAAAGATTAGTCGCTAAATGTGTGATTTAAAAAAGTGTAAATCACTATTGGCGACTAAATCGTTGGTCGCTAAAGAGCTATTTTTTGTCGACTAAAAAAATTTTAGTCGCCAATACCTCTGGCGATCATATCTACGCGACAAAACGGGCGACTAAAAAAATTAGTCGCTGAAAGTAAAAACTCGACTTTCGGCGACTAAAAACAGACTTTTGGCGACTAAAAATTTAATCGCCAAATGTACTTTTTCTTGTAGTGGTATTTTTGTCAATTTTTTAAACAACTTTATATGATTGGTTTTAAATGTAACTTGACTTGAAAGTCAGAGTACTAACTGACTTGTAGGTCCCGTTTGACATCTAGTTAAAAAAATTATATATTTTTTTATTTAAAATTTGTGCCTTTTTTAACGTATGCCAAACGCACCCTCATAGTCAATTTTATACATATAGATCCCACCATATGCATATCTGAAATATACAATAATTTTTTTGAATATTTTTATATGCACTATTTCTATTCAATTTGATCACTCCACTGTTGAGTGAGAGAGAGAGATCCAAATTAAAGTAAAAGAAATGAAGAGGAGTGGTGGTTGAGATTGGCTAGTGGGAAGAGATATTATTATAATCTTAACAAAATCTAACCAAAAGGGTTAGTCAAGAAAGCAAAGCTAATAAAAAAATCTATGTAGTTAACGTAATAAGTTGGAATTGCGGACACCAACCAAACAAGAATAAAATTAATGTTGACACAACTTATACCTTAAACAATCACATATTAGTTGGAAATTCAGTTTAAAAAAGTCCCTTTTAAAAATTATTTTATTTTTAGTATTTTGTTTTTAAATTTGTGTAATTTTTTTTTTTAAAACTTTAGTCAATTCATATGTAGAAGAATCTGAAAAAGTCAAAAAAATGACCTTTATTTTTAGTTAAGATTATAAGGGTGTTTCATTATAAACGTGTGTTAACGAGTGGGATTTAATTTTTATTAAAAAATAAATAAATAGATATAAATTTATAAAATAAGTGAAACTAATTAAAACAACAAAGAAAGGAAGGAAAGAGGGTATGCTAAAGGACTCAAATAGTATCTCTACCAATTAACATTAAAATGTACCCATCTTAATACTGTGAATAAAATTGAACCCATTGTCTCTATCAGCATTTACACATTTGACAAGTCTACTAAACCATTTTATTAAAGACAATAAGGTTCGTCTGTTTTGGGATATAGAGGGAAGGATACGATTAGGATAGAGGTGAGACTCATTTAATATTGTGTTTATTTACAAATTTGGGAGAGGGAATGACATGGAAGTCCGGATTAGGTTGGGCCTTGGAAAGGGAATTGGGATAGAGGAGGTAGAGGTGGTTTTAAAAAAATAGTCCGCCGGACTTTGTTTTTTATTTTTTACATTTTGGGTTTTTATTTTTATTTTTTTTTAACATTAATGTTTAATTTTTTGTTAAGTAAAAATCATTATTTTATTTTTTTTCTATTTTTTTAATTTTTTACATGTTAGGCATTTTTGTTGAACATTAATGTTTAATGTTTTGTATTTTTTTATTTGAATTATTATTTTATATAAAAATAATTTAACAATTCCTATACCAATAACTATCATTACAACAAACATAATTTTACTTAATCTCTCCACTATTAATCTCTTCCATTCTACTTCTGAAAATAAACGATCCTCAAAACTAAAAGCAATTTTCAACTATTAAATTTGGACACTAGATCTCCAGTAGCAATACTAGTCAAAATTTCTTAAAATCTTATTTTCTTATTTTAACTAATCGTTTTTTTTAATGTATACTCTAATAATTCTCTTTATTTTAGCTATTTACTTTTACAATATTCATTTAATATTTTTATGAGAAAGAGAATGAAAAAATAAATGATTTAGCTCAACAGAAATAGCTAGTCACTATTTACAAAACTATTTTAGTTAGTCTTTCGACGAGTCTGGTAGAAAGATTTTTTATAATTTTATTAGTTATTTTAATTAAATTGATAGTATAACTAGTTTGAAAGCATTGCATACAAGAAATACATGTGATCATGTGGCTTTTGAAAGCATTGAAATAATAATGACAATAATTTGTTTAGTTAAAGGCAATTTTCCAAGGCAAAAATGGAGTATGGATTTTTTAAATTGCTTTTTTAAAAAAATAATTTCCTAGTGATTTAATATTAAAATTTTAAAAATATAAAATGAAGTTAGAGAAATTTTTTGAGCCTTAAGATAGTATTAAAAAAATTATATTTTCGTATGAACTTAGAATTTAACATTGTAATTTTTTTACAAAATTTACTAAATACTGGTGCTATTAAAGATATAAAATTTATTTTAAAAAATTAATAAAATATCTCAAAAAATCATATATTATAAACAACAATTAAGTTTAATATCTTTTAAAAAAAAAAATATCCCGCATCAGCACCATATCATCAAAACCTCATCATTTAGACAAAGTTCCACCACCTATTTCTCAAGCACCTAACATCACTCGAGTACTTTAGCCTTCGTTTGAGCAGTGGGTTGGCTTTTTGGCTTTTTTAGCTATTTTAGTCTGGGCTTAAAAGCTTGGTTTGGGAAGAATTTTTTGGCTTTTTGACTTTTTTGAGTTTTTTTGTGAGAGAAGAATGTAATGCTTATGGATTGGATGTGATGTTTTGTTTGTTATGGCTAAAATAGCCTATTTTATCTTTTGTGGCTAAAATAGCCAAAAAAGCCCAAGAACCAACTTGCCAAATAGAGGTAAAAAATTGTTATGTGAGTTTTTACTTATTTTAATAGATTAAAATTTTTATATTTAGAAAGATAATTAAATTTTTTTATAATTAAATATAATATTTATTAGAAAAAAAGTAAAATGATTATAAGTTTAATATGTGACATTTTATTATTTTAATTAATTAATTTATTTATTTTATAAATTTTAACCTAAAAAAACTAAAATTTCACTACCTAAAAGGGCCTAAATTTCAATTGGCATTTTAAAAAGTAACAAAATCCGCTCTACAATAAAGTTACATCCGAAAAGACAAATGTCTACGTGGAATTTGACATAGGCCTTTTGGTAGGGTTTATTTCCAATTTATTTTAACTTTTAGTTTAATTTAAGTTATTTTGATGAGTTTGGTTCAGCTTAATAATACAATTTACAACTTTTTATAAGTAAAAAATTAACTTATTCTTTAAGTGGGGAAGAAAAACTTAATTTATAAGTAAAAAATTAATTTATATTTATACTATAAATTATTAAGGTATAAATTATAATCACTTTCCCACAACTCCGAATGAGACCATAGTCTTTTCCATTTCAAATTTATCATGTAATAAAGTGGATGTCAATTCCTTTTTTTCTTTTCATTTGTTTATTGTGCGACCAGGATAAAGTAGTTAGTTACGAAACGTTGGTATTTGAATGTGAAATATAAAGTAAAAATACAATGAAATAATAAAATTGATATTGAATGAAGGCTCTATTTGATTTGATTTTTATAATATATTTTCAGGAAAAAAAAAATAAAAAAGTTAGAATTTAATTTGTTGAAAAAAATATAAAATATTAATTATTTTTATATAATTTTATCTTTTTTAAAAGTTAAAAATATATTTTAATATTTATTTTAATCAAACTAATTTCTATATTTTGAAAATTAAATCAAACAAGTCCTTAACCTTTAAAAAAAAAAAAATTAAAATACCAATATGAACACTACATAAAAAAAGTATACAGAAAATATATTATATGATTTATTTTAAACATAACCCATATTTTTTATGTTTTAATTATGCAGAATTATATATAATTTCACTACCAATTTTTGGAAATTTGGGTGAATATTTTAAGAAGTTAGAAATTCATTGGAGGCAAGAAGCAACGTATCATTGAGCAGTAACTTGGGAAAAACTGCAGAAATGGTTGTCCTTGTGGTTGTGGAAGTTCTTTGAGCCTGCTCTCTCTCTCTCTCTCTCTCTCTCTGGCTTCTTCTGGGTTGCTGCAGTGCCTTTGCTTTTCAGCTCTCTCTTCTGTCTCAACCGAAGATCTCCGACAACCTTCAGCTTCTCTTTCATGGTAAGCCAAAAACATCTTTAAAATCTTGTTCCTCTTGTTCTCTGAACTAGGAACCCCTGTTCAGTTGATGGCTACGTATCACTGGTACCAGTTTTTTTTCTTTTACTTTCAACTTTTCTGGTTTGGGTTCAATTGAAATTACAGTCTTGTTTCAATATCACAAAACAGTTTTTTTTTTTTTTTTTTAAATTGCCCTTTTTGGTTTCCTGTTTTCTTTAAACATTCTCTGATTACTGTTCTGTTTTAGGCCTCACTTTTCAATAGGTTAACAACAAATTTCAAAAAAAAAAATATTTTTTTTTTGCCCCTTTTGGTTTCTCTGTTCCAATTTTCTTTCACACTTGCCTAAATTTAGTTCATAATATTCCTAATCTTTTCTGGGACTTGACCAGAACACCTTGTATTTGTTTTCTTCGGGGTTTTTGATTTTTTGTTGTGTTTTCATATGCGTTAGTGCTTGTTTCACATTTCTTAGTCTTTCTTTGAACTGTCTCTGATTTTGAATTTCTCTACCATGGGTCATTATTAGCAGTAGCTTGTTGATCTTTGCTCATCGAGTTAGACTAATTTACAATTCGACAGCGAAAAAAAAAGAAGAAAAGAATCCTCTGTTCTCCGTCTCTGTTTCTACTTAGAGAAAAATTGAAACCATTTTCATGTATATGCACTTACCCTCTATGAAATTTACAGTCCCAATCTTGCTACAAATTGGTTTTTCTTGACAGAATTGTGATTTTCAAAAATGGAGGCGAAGGATGATGTGTACTCACCTAATGGAGTTCTTGAGGACTATTTAAGGACCGTTGAATCCGAAACAGTCTCTTCCAAAGCAAGCACATCTGAATCTGAAGCTCAACAAAACTCGAAGCCCACCTCTCGATGGGGTGGTTTTGTCCAATTATTGAAGATTAGATCAAAAACACCCTTATGGCGAATTAGCCGTAGCCTGAGAGAAGACATCAACACGGGTTTGGATCCCCTTGTAGATACTGATTTGCCTCAGCAGAAGAATTTCACCCTCTCTGAACTCCAAACCGCTACCAACTGTTTCAGCCAAGGTTCATCCTTTACTTCAAAATTTGAATTTGAATTTAAAGTTATAAAAGCTTTCCTGATAGCCTATGGAAATTGTGCTTATGTTCCAACAGCTATGCTAGGAATATAGCAGATTTTCACATAATGAAACATGGATGTGAGTGAAAATCTTTTGTGCATTTAGGCTTTCTCATGTTCCAATTTTATTTTGGTTTTTTTTTTTTTGGTGCTTCAGAGAACTTGATTGGAAAGGGTGGTTATGCCGAGGTTTACAAGGGACGTTTGCGAGATGGGCAGGTTGTGGCGATTAAGCGGCTGACACGAGGACTGCCTGATGAGAGAATAGGAGACTTCTTATGTGAGCTCGGGATTATGGCCCATGTGAACCATCCCAATACTGCTAAATTGATCGGTTATGGAGTTGAAGGAGGAATGTACCTTGTTCTAGAGTTTTATCCGCGTGGAAGCTTAGCTTCTCTCCTTCATCACGGTTGGTTTGTTCTTTCCAATCCCAATTTTTCTCCAAATTTTATATGTTGCAAAGTAAAGGGATGGGGATCAAGAAAGGAAGGCATGAAGACCTATTTTAGGCACAAAAGGCGTCAAATATTTTAGCAGATTTTGTTTCTAATTTTATTAATTTCTTTTTTTTTTCCCCCTCAATTCCTTGTGGGGATTGTGTATGGAAAATACTCATTGTTTGATTAATGAATATTGTGTATGGAAAATACTCGTTGTTTGATTAATGAATATTGATTGAGAGAATTCAAAAATCCTAATTTTGCTTCTTCATTTCCTGGTTCTGCACCAGTTAATCTTTTATAAAAATAGAAATAAAGATGACTTAGTGCACAATGCTTATGCTAAAGCAGCATCTGGGAGGGTAAGATGTATGCAATCTTAATCTAGTATGATTTTTTAAATTGTTTGTGTAGGTTCAAAGGAGAAACTCAACTGGAGTATTCGGTACAAGGTAGCACTAGGAACAGCCGATAGTTTGCTATACCTTCACGAGGGTTGTCGAAGGAGAATCATTCACAGAGACATCAAGGCTGCAAATGTACTTCTTACAGAAAACTTTGAGCCTCAGGTAATCTTTAAATCTTCATGTTTGAACTTTCATCAACAAAGAACATAATTGTATAGGTAGCAAATGATAATAAATTTGATCTTAACTTTGTAACATGACCAAACCAAAAAAAAAATAATATGCATTTTGAAAGATGTTTTTGGGAGCTTTGAACCTCAAAAGGATAACCATTTTTTATTCAGATTTGTGACTTCGGGCTTGCAAAATGGCTTCCAGAGCAATGGACTCATCATACAGTATCAAAATTCGAAGGCACATTTGGGTAATTGGAAACCTAACACTTGTCATCTCTCTATCATCTGCACAAGATTTTACTTACACATTGTCTTAATTTTTTCTCCCAATTGCAGCTATCTTGCTCCTGAGTACTTAATGCATGGCATAGTAGATGAAAAAACCGATGTTTATGCCTTTGGTGTGCTGCTCTTGGAACTTATTACTGGGCGTCGAGCTCTGGACTACTCCAAGCAGAGCCTTGTCATTTGGGTAAACCTCTGCTCTCCCCTCACCTACAGTACATGGACTTTCAGTTTGAAGCATACACTTCTTTGTTTTTTCTGTTAGTAAGTAAAATTAAATCATTGTATTCTATATTCTACATTGCACTATATTAAAATTATAGTAAAATGATTGTATTATAATGCGATATATGTCATGAATAAATTTTCTTTTTTCCAATTTGGACTCCGTATATCCTAAAATTTGGAGTTTGATGTGTCCGACCTCTAGATATGCACACGCACCAAAGTCCAGTAACATAGCACCTCTACCCATCAGAAAAACCTCCAAATCCCCTTTCGTATGACACCTTTACTAATTGAATTGGCTGAATTGACATTGAGCATTCCAATTTACCTTTTAGGCAAAACCCTTGCTCAAGAAGAACAACATCAAGGAGCTTGTTGATCCTTCGCTTGGTGATGACTACGACTCAATACAGATGAACCTCATGGTGTTGGCTGCTTTTTTGTGCATACAACAATCTTCGATTCAACGGCCTCGAATGAGACAGGCATGTTTTGCCGACCTTACTCAGATGAAAATTATGTAGATGATGTGTTAATTCCACTTACAAGTTACAAACTAAATTTAGAATACAGACCTTGAGACTTTGGCCCTTTTATGTTCCGGTTGGCCTTGTTATATGGTTGAATTTGTGTTCTGTTTTTCAACAGATGGAAATATAATGTGTCTGTCTAAGATAGTTGAATTTATATGGCAAAAGTTGGAATTTTTGTAAATAGGTCAGTTTGATATGTGCGGTTCTAATACAACAATGCTACAGACGCCAACTATTTCACTATGTTAAACACTGCTCGCAAAAGGTGTGGGCCCCACACGATTATATGAAGTGGGAGCCCACAATCAGAGTAAGAAGTGTTTTATGCTTGTGATTTAGTTGGTGTCACACTTATTCTAATATGTGCAGTACTATCGGTTTTTCTACTTACACATAAACTAATAGGGTTGTCTTTGATTTTGTGATCGGTTTATGTGTTCCTAAATTTTTTCAAACACTACATCATTTAAACTTGATTTGCGCTTGCAGATTGTGCAGCTGCTAAAGGGCAGCCAAGGCAGCCTAGAGTCGGTGCAAAAATATCAAAAGCCATCCTTCTGGAAGAGGTACTATGTAGAGCTTTTCACTACAGAGGGGTACAATGGAACAAGTGACTTCAATAGTCTACATCGGCCGAAACAGCCGGCTTTGGAACCTTAAAATCCCCAATGATTTAAGAAAAACCATCATGATATCACAAGAACTGGTTTGGGAGCCTTTGTCTAAACGACCCTGCCTAGGATCGATTCTCAGTTATCAAAAAAACAACAAAAAAGGGTGCGAGAGAGAGAATTCAGAAAGAGGTTTTTTTCTTCTTCTTTTATTAGAAAAAGAGTGATGTTTCTCAATCTCTTTACAACATCTCATGTTTATGTCATGGGAGAGAGCAACAGGGGGAGGCAAATACAGGGAAGTCTTAGATTGTGAATTTTTGTACATAGTTGTAAAAATAATTTTCATAATTGCTATCCTAAAGTGGTAAAAGTATTTTTTTATTTTGCGAAGTAGATTTTTTTTAGTTAAATGTGATGTTTGTGAGAGAAAAAGTGAAATAATTATGCGGTTTGATGTGATATTTTGGTTGAATTTATTTATTTTTATTTTGTAATCAATTTGTCTTTTAGTAAAAAAAAACAAAAAAAACCAAAGAAAAATTCTTCCCAAACACCGCCCCATCGCAACAATAACAAGTTCTTGCTACCACTCTTGATTTCCTCACCATGTATCATTGATGCCTTTCATCAATGAAAAAATGATCGATGTGGTAATTGATCGATGTATCTTTTCTTTTGTATCTTTTCTTTTGTGTGCATATTGTGTATGGCAAGGATGACTCCCTCAAAACATCGAAGTTATTTAATTTTTTTTTTCAAAGTACTGCTTCGACGGAACCCCTCCCCTGAATGATCGATGTGGTAATTATATTTTTAATTCACATAATATTTTCATTAGAAATTGTTGTTGATATGGATGAAAAAAAATAATATTATCATTTTTTTTAGATTAAAAGGTATATTTTATATAGAATTCGTATTAGTCTAGTCTTTTTATTATTACTAATAGAGAAGAGAAATTGATATAATTATGTCAAATAGATGTTTTATTATATTTCTTCAAAATATTATAAGTCAATATAATTCACCTTAAATTTATGAGCACTTGCTCATAAATTCAATTTTGAATTTTCTTTATCTAAAGGTTCACATTTTAAAATATTTTGTCTATAAGGATAAGCTCTTGCAAAATAATCATAGTATCCCTGTATATATGGTATATAAAGCCAACAAACAATTCACTCTCGCTCTCAAGGTTCGAGCTAGGGTTTCGCCTCCGAGCCTCTCTACTTCGCCAACGGTGGTGGCGACAAACAAACCACTCTCTCTCTCTCTCTCCTCTCTTCTTCATCTGCTAGGGTTTGAGCTAGGGTTCTGCCGCCAAGGCCCTCTACTTTGTAACTGTAGGAGAAGGTTCAAGAACACGGTTGGAAAATTCGAAGATTTTCAAAAATTCTTGAAGAACAACTTCGAAGTCTCTAGAAGATAATGAGAGACTTAGATTTTTCAATAGTCTCAACTTAAGAACACAAGAGTAATGGAGATGATGGAGATAAGAGATTTGGTGAAGAAGAAAGCAAAATGGCTAGAGAGAGAATAATGGCATGGCTCTCCCATGGATCTCCAACTTTCACTCCCAAGGTTGATAATGGAGAAGGGAAATTAGTTATTTCCCAAGAGTTAAAATCTCCAAAATCCATCCCTTGTAAAGCTATGGGTGGGTGCTATTTATAGGCACCTCATGATGTAGGATGGAGCCCATGTGCAAGGCATATGAGGAATATTCTCTCTAACCACCTTGTCCAAGGAGGTGACCTCTCCGAGGATGAGGAAAATCCCGAAGAGGAAATCAACCTCTCGGTGAACCCTTCTTCTTAGCCACACCTAACCAACGATCCCCAATCATCCCAAAGGACCAGGGGTAGTCCCAGAGGACGTCTTGCCGCATAAGGGTCAGGGGTAGTTCAAGAGAACGCCCTACCGCAAATATTGCCGAGTCTCATGGACTCCCCGGAGTCGTCCCACCTCGACCCGGGTATAGGCTAGTTTAACCGAAGAGTGAATTTATTTCCACTCACCGTCCTCGGGATTGGGTCTTTTGTTCGAACTCCATTATGCCCATGGTTCTAGTGTGTAGATCCCGGAAAAGCTCCGAGCCCGCAAGTGTTCTGGGACTCATTAACGGAGCGGCTTCTAGGTTGTGTTTGAATCCATTCGAAGCTAAGTGCTTTGGATCTCTAGATTCGTGGATCCGAATCCTTTCGAGTCCGAGTGCCTCGGGTCTCTAGGATAGCTCAATACCCTTTCAAGTCCGGGTTCGAGTAAGTTTCTAAGTTCGTGGATCTGAACTCTTTCGGGGCTTAGAGCGATTCAGCCCGTTTGATAGCGATAAAATCTAAGCCCACCAATCTTGAACTTGCGATAAATTCGGGCCCACTAATCTTGAATTATTGGGCCTAATTAATTTAGCGGACTCAAATTAACTCCTCTTTCAGCAACCACCACGAACATCCTTGTACACACGAACCCTAACACCTGTGTCATCAACACCACCATCAACACCACCCCGAACCATCATTCTTTGACTTCAACTTCCTTGACGACGTCGTTGCTGACTTCAACTGCGCCTCCCTCAATATCTCATTCCTTTTCTAACACCGAAGCCAAAGCCCTCATGGCCATTGATTCCTTTAAATCAAACTCATCCAACGGCAGAGACAAGTCCAAGCCCAGGTCCTCTGGGCCCACTTCTCACTTCTGCAGCTTGTCTATCGGCGTCGACTTCTTGAGGGCTTTGAGTTCTCTTCTGACAATGGCGGCGAATCTGATATGTGTATGTATTTCGTATCTTAGATCTGTCGTCGTATATCTCAAATGTTAGATCTACTGTCTTGTATATCAAATCTCAGAAGATAAAGAATTAGGTACTGATCTCACCATCGTCTCTAAAGAATAAACACTAAACAGAGATCGATTTTTAACCGATAAATTTGTATTTGTTATTGTTATTGTTATTGTTAGATTTTTCACGTATAGATTTTGTTGTTTGAAAAATGCTTGGGAGCACTAATTAGTGCTCCCACTAATTAGGTGGTAGTGGGTCCCGCCATTAATGATGTGATGTTTTGGTCTTGGAGTTGTGTTTTTTTTTTGTTTTTTTTTTTTTATTTTTTAATGTATTAATGCTATTAGTGGTGATATTTTTAGTGAGATAAATCATTGTTGTTGTTGTTTTTGTTGGATTTTCAGTAGATAGATTTGTTGTTATTGTTCTTGCTGTTGAACAGATAGATTTGTTGTTATTGTTGTTAGATTTTGAACAAAGATTTTGTTGTTGTTGTTATTGTTAGATTTTCAACAAATAGGTATGTTATTGTTGTTGAACAAATAATAAAATATTAACATAGATAGATTTAAATAGATAAATGAAAATTTTGAGCAGATGGAGAAAAAAATTGAACAGGTAGATATAAATTTCAATAGATAATAAAAAATTAAACAAATAAAAAAAAGTCAACAAATAAATTAAAAAGTAAAATTAAAAATAAAATATATTTCAAAACAAACAAAAGAATTCTTATCAAATTATTTTACAAAATCTCTCACCAATAATCAACTTTTTAATAAAAAGTTACTTAGAAAGTGAGTTATAATGTAGAAAGTAAATTATAACTCACTTTTCAAAATAGGCCAATGTCTTAAAACCTCCTTAGGTTAGATTTTTCTAAAATTATCTCTAAATTTATTTATGTTTGGTGCAACATGTAGAAATGGAACACTTCTCAAGTAAATGGATTCAAACGGAAAATTAAAAAATGAATAATGGAGAGCTTATCCCATTAAAAAATGAATAATGGAGAAATTATCTCATGTATTAACTACGGCATATAGCATCTTCTTTTTATTATTATTATTAGTATAATAAAGGAGAAATTATCCCTCAGTGAATTTTTTTTTAAAAATAGTATATATAGATGAAAAAACTTATAATTTTAATTATTAATATTAATAAAATTTATAATTATTTTTCAGGTTATACCTGATCTGAAATTATAAAAGAAAAGACAATGGTAAAGCCTCACAAGAAGAAGACTATGAGGATGCACGCATCTGAATATTTCTCCAGTTATTGGACCGTTGGCTTTGGAGATAAGGACGACCGTTGTCGGCAGAGTGCCGTAGGACCTCGAATTGCGCGCTGACAGGACCCCCTATGATCAGAAAGCTATTGTTTGACCTAGATTTTTTTTTTGTTTTTTTGGGAAGGTGAGTTAAAATTTAATTTTTAATTTTTAATTCATTTTAATTTATATTATCACTTATTTTTTTAAAAAATTTAAAAATTAGTTTTTACCTATCTCTACCAAACAATTCAGGCTCCGTTTGGAGAGATAGATTTGAAATTTTTTTGACTATTTTAGTCACAAAAAACAGAATAGATTATTTTAGTCACAGAATAGACTATTTTAGTCACAAAAAATAAAATATCACATTCAATTCATAATCATTACTCTTCTCTTAAAAAAAAGTTAAAAAATCAAAAAGTCATTCTCAAATTAAGTTTTTTAGCTCAGGTTAAAATAGTCAAAAAAAATTAAAAAATCAAAAAATCAACCTACTTCTCTAAGCCTCTGTTTGGCAAATTGGTTTTTGGGCTTTTTTGGCTATTTTAGCCACAAAAGACAAAATAGGCTATTTTAGCCATAACAAACAAAACATCACATCCAACCCATAATCATTACATTCTTCTCTCACAAAAAAATTCAAAAAAGTCAAAAAGCCAAAAAGTCCTTCCCAAACCAAGCTTTTAAGCCCAGGCTAAAATAGCCAAAAAAACCAAAAAGTCAAAAAGCCAACCCACTTCCCAAACGGAGGCTAAAGAAACCTCGTTCGCACAGCATATTCCCTTGGAGAAAAACAGAATATAGTAACGTTTTTGAGCAATGTATAATAATTTTTTTTTTAATACTAAGTAGGTATGAGTACACACCAACTTATTTTAGGTATAACTTAAAAAATAATTTTTTTATTAAAAAAATAAAGAGATAATATAATATCAATAAATTAATAAATAAATAGTTTGTTTATGATGTTGCTAATGTCAAGTTTGACAAGTTGAAAAAAAATTAAAAAAGTTACTCAAAAAGTTAAAAAGTTATCAATATTTATCAAAAGTCAAAAATTACGGCTGCATAACTCCTAATCTTAATTTTCCCTTACACACTAATTTATACAATTTTTTAATACACATTTTTTCATAAAAAGTCAAAAGTTAATCTAAATATTCATATTTTTTTTCTCAATTTTTTAGTCTAAAAGGACACAAATTATACTTATTTAGGACACCCCAAACAACCCCAAATGAATTTTAAGTCCTTATAATATGAACAAATTTTTTAGGCTCCGTTTGGGAAGATAGATTTGGAACTTTTTTGGTTATTTTAGTCACAAAAGATAAAATAGGTTATTTTAGCCATAAAAAACAAAACATCACATCTGATCCATAATCATTACACTCTTCTCTTACAAAAAAAAATTAAAAAGTTCTTCTCAAACCAACTTTTTAAACCCAAGTTAAAATAGTCAAAAAAACCAACCCACTTCCCAAACGAAACCTAAAACAAGTTAATTTGAGACCTTGAATAAACAAACTCTCAAATTTCAGGTCTCATCCATCTGGACAAACTTACAAGTTTCGTTTGAGAAGATGGGTTGGGATAGGTTTAGGGTTATTTTAATCACAAAAAAATAAAATAGATTTTTTAACTCAATAAGATAAAATCATATTCAATTCATAATCATTATATTATTATTTCTCTCAAAACATTCAAAAAAGTATTTCCTGAGACTTTTTAACTCCAGATTAAAATAGTTAAAAAGTCAATCCACTTCCCAAACGAACCCACAATTATATAAATATAATCATTATGGGTAAAATATAATATGCCCGCTTTTATGTTTGGAATTTTTTTAGTTTTAACTTTTGAATTTTTTTTTTTTAATTTTTACTTTTAACTTTTTTTTTTAAATTTACATAAAATTAACTTTGATTCAAAATTAAATAAAAATATCATTTTGACTGTCACATTATATAAAAGATATATTATTTTGGGATATGAATTTGTGTTCAAAGTATAAGTCATATATAATAAAATATTTTTATGTTACGTAATTGTCAATGTATCATTTTCTATGTAATTTTAGATATAAGTTAGTTTTTGAAGTAAATTGAAAAAAAAAATTGAAACATGAAGGCCAACATGGGAAAAAAGTGAGAAAATAACCAAATATAAATAGACAAAGTGTAATTTACCTTATATGATTTAGATAGAAATTACGATGTGCACTTTAGCCTTCGTTTGGAAAGTGGCTTGGCTTTTTGGGCTATTTTAGCCTGGGACTAAAAAGCTTGGTTTGGGAAGGACTTTTTGACTTTTTTTGAATTTTTGACTTTTTGGTGATGTGTCTTACTGTTAAATTATCAAACTGCCCTTCATGTTCAACTTGTACCTGTGAGGCAATGAAAGTGGTCCTCCACGTCAGCCTCCGTGGAGGACCGAATTTGGATAATTTTGTTTGTTTGTTTGTTTTTTTTTTTTTTGGGTTCGGATTTGGTCGATTTTGATGTTTTCTTTTTTTTAAAAAAAAAAAAAATTATGTTTTTGTCATTTTTATTTTTTTATACATTAATTAGTTCTTGTTATTTAATTTACATTTTTCCCCTCATTTATTTTTATTGGTATACAATAACTTCTTTTATTTTTCAAAAATGAGTTTTCATGTGTTTTATTTATTTGTAAATTACGTGGCGAATGGTAATTTAAGTTTTTTTTTTTTTTTTGAAATGTTTTTGAATGAGGCGTATTTTTGGATGAGTTTTTTTTAATTTACGTTTTTGTCATTTTTTTATTTGTACACATTATTTAATTTATTTATTTATACATTAATTTATTACGTGGCAAATGCTAGATTCTTTTTTTGGATTTTTTTTCTTTTTTTTTGGATGAGACGTATTTTTGTAGTTCTTTTTTTTTTAATTTACGTTTTTGTAATTTTTTTTTATTTGTATACATTAATTTGTTTGGCATTTTTTTTTGTTTTTTTGTTTTTTTTTTGTGTGATGAGACTTATTTTTGTTTTTTTTTTGTGTGATGTGACTTATTTTTGTGGTTCTTTTTTTTTTTTCATTTACGCTTTACAAATTTTTTTTTTATTTGTATACATTAATCTATTTTTTGTTTTCAAAAATGATTTTTCATGTGTTTTCATTATTTTTAAATTATGTGGCAACTGCTATTTTATGTTTTTAATTTTTTATTCTTTATTTTTTACTTTGTTTGGTTTTTTGGAAAAACGTTTTTTCATGCCATTTATTTAAAATGATGTCAAAAATGATATATTGCCGTGACACATGATAAAAAATGATGTTTGTTTTTTTCATGTGTTTTTCAATTTTCATTTTTAAAATTAATTTTTTTTTCATTTTCTGTGAAAGACGTGATAAAAAGTGAGGTTTTATTTTATTGTCCTGTGTACTTTAAATAATTTAATTTTAATTTTAATTTTAATTTAATTTAAAATTTACTTTTAATTTTATTTTAAATATTTAAATAATGTAAATAATCTAATAAATTTAATAAGTAAAAAATTTAAATAAATATTCAAAAAATTAAATCGTAAAAATTTAAAAAATTTAAATATTCAAAAAATTATTTTAACAAAAAAATTTAAATAATTTAAATATTCAAAAAATTTAAATAATTTAAAATATTAATATTTTAAATTTAAAAACAACTCTACACTCAAATCGTAACTAAACACATAAAATAAAACTCAATTAATAAATTATTTTTAAAACTCATAACCAAACACATAACTTGAAATTACATGCTACTTTCAGAACTCTACACTGAAATCATAACCAAATACATAACAAAAAAATTAAAATATTTAAAACTATTTTTATAAAATAGAGTTTGAATTTATTTTCACAAAATATTTTAACAAAAAACAAAAAAAAATTAATTTTTTCTTTTCAACTTTCTTTGTTTTTTTTTTGGGAGAAGGTGTTTTTTGGAAAAATGTTTTTTTTTTTTTTTACTTTTTTGTGGGTGCTGACGCATGCCCCTCTTTCATGGGGATAGTTTCGTAAATCTACTTTGGCATTGGTTGTTGCCAAGATCATTTTTAGTTTTTGTCCGCATGTGGCTAGAAAAGCCTCTTTTGTCCACATGTAGTTAATTTAACCTGAGATCTCCTTCCCAAACAGACTCTTAATAGGGTGTATATAATGTATTTTTCATAATTTTTAATTAAATTTTATGATTTAAATCATAAAAAAAAATAATTATAAAATTTCATAATAAAAATTACAAAGGGTCATAATCTTACCATTCTTAACTTAGAGTTTACATCATAATTTTTCCTATTGGTAACTTTATCGTGTGCCACAATTGGGGGTGTGCGGTGTGGTTCGGACGGTTTGAGAGTAAATTTACAAATCGAATAGCGGGTTGGCGGATTAACGGATTGACAAGTTGTGATTTGGACTGTTTTTGACGGATTAGTAGATTAAAGAATATTCTAACTAATTATCATACATTTGCATAACATATAACGCTAATTTGTATAATATTTTTTAGATATATAACACAAAGTAATTTTACATAATATGTTTCGTATATATAACCACTAATTTGTAATAAATTTCATATCTTAAATCTCTCTCATATTCATTTTTACATTGATATTTTATTGGAAGTTAAAAAATATACATGTATTAACTATAGCGGAGCGGACCGATTTGATTGACGGATTATAAATTTTAAAATTTAAACCGCGATTAGCGGTTAAAACGGTGTGAATAGATGCGAATCGATGTGATTTTAACGAATTTGATGATATTTTGCACAATTTTAACCACAATGCATGATAAATATTCAAAGTTTTATTATAAAAAATTATAAATTTCTTGCGACGTCTATATTTTTTAGGAGTGTGCATTATAGATTTTTATTTTTATTTATTTTTATTTTTATTTTTATTATTTTTTTTGGAGTTATCACCTCATTTGTCATAAGTGTATTGGCAGAGTAGGTCATACTATTTATGTTTATTACTACTTTAGTGACCACACATCATATGATAAATTAAGTGGGCATTTGGCAACTAACGACTCATATAGGAATAAGTTATTTTAGTAATATTTTGATTTTATATGAAAAGATAAATAAATAAATAAAAAATAATGTAATAATTTATAATAATTTTTGACATTTTAACTAAAATGTATAATTGACGAATGAGACCTAAATATCAAAAAGTTAACCAGTCGTCTATCAATTGCTAGAAAAGTCAAATGTTAGCTCAAATTTTTTTTTACCCACAAAAAGTAAGGCTTGGTTTGGGATATATGAAAAAAATCAAAAAATTACTCAAAAAGTTATCATTATTCACAAAAAAAATATAAAAAAAATTAATTTGACACTTAATTATTACAGGTGCCTGTCTTCTCACAGACTTTGTTGACTTTTTTGGAAAAATTGCATAGGCGGAGTGCATAAACAGCACTGTGCTGTTCAGCCCGTGGGGGCCCATAACGGGCCCCGTTTTGATAATCTGAATCGTTTTAATGTGTAAAACTCGTCGAGTACTATATGCCTGTAAAAATTCACATTGATTGGATATCGCTAACTACATAATCAAATCGGTTTTATATAAAAAATAGATGGTGTTATAGTTAACGGTTGACAAAAAACTAATACGATCAGATAGCTATCGATATCCGATCAACATGATTTTTTACAAGCATATATGAGAGGATAATTTATAAGTAAATTGGGCCTAGCTGGGTAATGGGCCGTTCTGTGGGCCACGGTAAGAAAGGCTGAGTAAAAGGGCCTTGTAGTTAGCTCGGTCCAAATGGAGCCTTGCAGTTAACTCAGCCACCTTGGTCGGAGTGGTAATTATATCAGCCACAGTGTTTTGGACCGAGGTATTATGGCTTCTTAAGGTTGACCTTGCTATGGTTAGTTCGGTCAGGGCTTGTTGTATTTAGCTTAGTCTTTAACGGACACAACTGAGGTATTGGTGAACAAAGGCCGAGCTATGAGTTGCATGTGAAGGTGCTGGTTTGAGCATGACAAAGAAGTATTGTTAGCCCGGTCGTTTTGTCATACTATTGAGGTAAAACTATCTCACTTGGTTTAAGCAGTGAAGGAGGTGTTGAAAGATAAGTATTATCTTTCAGGAGTGTGATTCCTATGAGGACTCTACATGGAGGAATAAGAGTCCTACTAGGATTGTGCCACGCGGAACTTATAAAAGCTCATAACATCACCTATGGAGAGGTAACACAACTTTGATTCTCGAATACACAGAGCTTTTGTCTATTTGTCTATTTTGCTGACTTAGGTATCGGAGAGGTATCCGGCACATACCCGCTGGCTAGCTCACGTTTTTGTTTTTAGAGAGTAAAGCGACAATGTTTGGAAGAGCGCAGACTTGATCAACAGGATTATAAGAGAAGATTATTTCTTGCTCGTACAATTGGCGTCGTCTGTGGGAAGACCAAAAAGAACAAAACCTCTTGATCAAGTTTTTCCTCTCTAATTAGAAGTAATGGCGCATAATGAAGATTTGCCACAGTCCGCTATCGACGGACAAACCCCAGAGGGGGGTGGGAGGTGCGAAGGTTTGCCTTCTATCCTTCCCATGACGGATTTAGAGCCCCAGCGACAGAACCCCCGGAGGGATGCCAGGGGAAGGCGGGCTAACAGCCCCCATCGCTCTCAAAGTCCTGAAAGACAGAGGCGGAGGATGGATCCTCAAGTTCTGGAGGATCGCGTCAAGGAACAAGACGAGTTACTAAGGAAGATGGCGGCAGACATAGAGTCTATGAAGCGCTAGATCAAAGGTAAATGGGTGGCGACAGGAGAGGGGCGCAAAAGCAACACGCCCCCTCGCCACTCGAAAGATCATGGTAGGCATACCACACCATCACAAGCAGAGAGTAGGATCCTGAAAACAGGTGACACTCAGTTAAGAACTTTCAGGACTCGTTACTCTAGGTCAGAGAGAACGAGAACAGAGAGGTCTTATACTGAGGGAAGCTGTGACAACCCTCACCACTGATTAGTGCTAAACTGTGACTGAATATGATTAAGTAACTGATTTGACTGACATTCTGAATTGATTGATTGAATGTATTAGTTTAAATACAAATCTATCTGTTTGACTGTTGAATGATTTGTTCACGTTTTATGTGTTAAACTGCAAATTGAAGGCCTTATCGGTGCCCGAATCTGAAATTGATTAGTGTTTTATGCTAATTAGAATTTATGTGATTTTATGGCATGTTTAATTGAAATTTGATTTCGTATGATTAAATTGAATTAAATAATGTTAAATTACATTAGTTTGATTAAACTACCATTTTGCCACTTAGTGGGCCACTTACTAAGGCACATTGAGACTTATTCAAACACATTTCCTCAGCCATTTGAGACCCATAACCGAGTGAGAGAGAGAGACTTGAGAGAGAGTTGCTTCATCTAGAGAATTACTTGGAGAACTTGAAGAATTGAAGAGTAGATTGCACAATTGAGCTTCTAGACTTGAAATTGAGGACCTAAGGTAGGATAATCATCTTCTTGAACTTGTATTTAAGTTGTATCTTGCATATTTCATGGAAGTTTGGTGATTAGAGTCTAGAATTGGTTCAAAATGTTGAATTGAAGCTTAAATCATACATGCATGTACATGTTCTAGCATTTTGAGGTTGTTTTCATGGAAATTGCTACATGCATGTCCATATCTTGATTATAGTTCATGAATTCATCGTGTTTTTGAAAGGATTGGCTCATTTGATCAAGTATTTGAAGCTTTGAAAGTTGATTAAACACTTGCATGTCTTATGTTCATCATGCTCATGAAGTTTTGTTGAAAATGGGTTCAATTGAACTACCTTTGGGCTTTGATTTTGCAAATTGATCTTTGAAACATGTCATAATATGAGTTTTTAAGTGTTTTCCAGAAAATTAGCCCAAAATGATCAATTTTGATGCTTTAAATGTTGCGTTTCATGCTTGGAGACAAATCTGAAAATTCCAGATTTTGGATCCACGCTCGAGCGAGGAACTTCACGCTCGAGCGTACACTCTGAGTTCATGCAGTCCGCTCGAGCAGGAAAAGTAACGCTCGAGCGTGAAATGCGTGTATCCAGTACTTTGCATGTGTTTACAGTCCACTCGAGCGAGGGAATGCACGCTCGAGCGAGGACTTGTGTCTCACGCTCGAGCGGGGCTCGAGCGCCTGTCGAACGTGAATTTCATGCATCCAGTACTTTTATAGTCTGCTCGAGCGAGGAAAGTAACACTCGAGCGGAGATCCTTTGTCTGCATGTTCGCTCGAGCGTAGAAAGCCACGCTCGAGCGAGGCCCCTGTTTTCTGAAAATTTTGAAAAGTGTTTTAAAGTACATCTTTGCATCCTCATTTCATCCTAGGCATTCCTAGACCTTGTTTAAGGCATCTTAATGAGGATATTGATGTAGAACCACACCGAGTCAAGATAGGGACTAAGTCATTGATCCCCAAGTGTGTAACTTAGTGTGTGTTCGTTCTGTAACTGTGTAGGGTTGGCATTCGAGGACGCTCACTAGCCTATCTGTAACCCAGAACTCTGTGAGTAACAATGTTGTAAAGATATATTCAATCATGAATATTTTCTGAATGATCACTGTACTGCTTTCTGAAATGATATTTCTTACTGAATGAATGCTTGTCCTATTTGCGAACTGTATTCATGGCATCCATAGCAATTTACTGTTACTGATACTGTACTGTACTGCTACTGTCACAGAGATCTCTGTCGGTTCCCATGTTTGGAACCATTACTGTTTACTGATATGATGGCCATCAACTATTCGGTCTGTTAAGACCTATTGTACTGTTTGCTATTGGATGTACCACTTATGACTGCTATGATCGAATAACTGATATACTGTCTAAATGACTGTTTTAAATACTGAAAGTGTGACGCCCCGGTTTTATATTATTGGTTGCAGTCAAGGGAGAGTCACTAATGAGTCCTATGGTCAATAGCCAAGTAAGATCCCAGATCGCCGGAGGAGTCAAATTAGCCTCCCTTCTAAGTCCAGCTTTCTTAGGCAGCGCACTACTCTTTCGACAGATCTTAAAAGGTATTGACACAAGGTCTCATAAGTAACGATAAGGTTCATACATAGAATATAAATTCATAACAACCACAATATGTATATAATTCAAAAGATGGTAACAATACATTACATCCCAAAAGAAAGCTTAAGTCTACCAATGAGTCTTTACAAAACATCCAAAAGAAACTTCTAATTAAATTTTTCTTTCTAGGATAGCCAAAAGTCTTCAAAATTTTCAGGTTCGTATTCTCCAACTATGAGTTCTGCTTCGTCACTTGGCATGATACGCCGTGAGTTTTGAATGCCCAGTAAACACACACACACCCTACCCCTTTTTCTCAGTCCAATACACAATCACGATTATAACATCAAGTAATAAAGCATGATACTTCAATAAATAAATGAAAGGTTAAGTTAGATGTTAGCAAACTAGAAATCCCCAGAAGAGATTTCGTCCTCCCAACCATAAGAATCGGACGCGGATTATTCGGTATGCCCCCTCTTTTGCTGCTTTGTTGCAGAACTAACCTCGGATGCCTACCAACGGTTATGTACCGCGTAGCGCCAACCGCAGGGCTTCAAAAGAGACGGTAAAATAGGGTCTTGCCCAAATCCCTCCTTACACCAAACCACCTAGGGTCCGAATACAACCGCTCCGTTCAAGGGTTCCAAAAAATCACTTGCGCAAGGCTTTAATTTTCAAATAGGGAACACATCCCAACAATCCATATATCACACTTCTCATCTTTTCATTATTCAAGTGTTCGAAAACCCAATACCCTCCCAATTAGGTTTCTCGATAAATTAAATGTTTTAAATCAAGTTAATCCAACTTACGAGACAATAATATCCACATAGGCATGCATCCATAAAGCGAGGAAGATAAATAACATAACCATAATACACATAATAACATGCCAAGATACGCTCATATGTAAGTAGGCAATTCCATGAATTCAAGGGCATAAACACTGCTGGAAATTAAGCTTTTAGCGGCGTTTAATAAACGCCGCTATAAGTACAAAAAACGTCGCTAATTTTTTTTGTGACGTTTACTACCAAACGCCGACGACGCGGCCGTCGCTATAAGTTTATGGCGTTTGGAAAACGTCGTTGTATTAGTATAGGCGGCGTTTTTAAAAACGCCGCCAAATGTCCTGCCCTAACAATATTGTCACGTCACCATGATTTTAGCGACGTTTTTAAAACGCCTTCATAGGCTTTTTTAATTTTAAAAATTCCAACCGTTATAGTGGCATTTTAAAAACGCCGTCTTATCTTTTTTTTTTTTTTTTTTTTTTTTTTTTTTGGTTTTGAAATTGTGCTAATTTTATGTGATTGAACTAAAAGAACATTAATAATAAAACTAATAAAACTAAATAACACTAATATAAAATAATAACACTCCCATTCAAATAACAAATATAGCATTACTTTTCCCCCAAAATAACAAATATAGCATTAATTTTCCCACAAAATAACATATCCAAAAATTGAATTCACAATTCTCAATCAAAAAATTACAACCTTATATACAAAGCCACAAAATAACATTACCCTCCTCTCTCTCTCACCACTCCCCCATTTAATACAAAAAATAAGAAGTGAACCAAAACACCCACGGTCAGATCCAAGGAAAAAAAGAAAAAATAAGAGAAATAAAAAATCAAAGGATTTTAACACAAAAAATCCTGAAAAAATTGCTGGCCCTTTGGCAACTAATTCAGAAGTTGTGGTTGGATCCGATGACAATTTGGTAAACAACTTCTTCACTTGCTCAACAAGGTCCTCATGCTTCACAGCTCCAGAAGCAACAATTACCTAGAATATGACTTTTGGAGAGACAGAAGAAAAAATATCATTTTCTCAAATGTCGATCCTACTAATCAATTTACAAATCACTGGTCAGAATAGAGCACTATAGACCTAAATTTTAAATGAACCTCAAACAAACAAAGAAGAAAGGAACATACAGTCTGCGGGTACATAATTGATAGTTTTTACCAAGAATGAATATCAACCTATGAAGTAAAATCATAGAATGGTTTATTTCATTCAAACAAGTGTCGAGAAGGAAAGATAAAATAAAATCAGTCAATCACTGTCACTAGCATTCAATATGAGCTATTGATGGCATTCAGTTAAAAGATTTTCTTTAGCAGTCACAATATTAATTCTTCAAATCTGTAGAGAGGGCAAGGTGGTAGGTGAGACGTCTCTTTGTAAATTGCTCCACTGGTGTAGTATAAAATATGTGCTATTTTAGCAGACCATATTCTACATTGTCGGAGTGTTTTACGTTGTGTTGTGCTTCTTTAGTACTGCTACACCTAAATACTACATCAATGAAGTTGCTCTAATGTTCTTGTCATGCATCAACATGTTTTCTATGACCCTCAATCAAAGAAAAAAGGAAAAGTAACAGAAGGAACTCATGTAGTACCTTTAAGGTGTAACCACCCACGCATTAACTCATGAGCGAGAATCGCACCTGTCAGTAATCTGTATAAAATGAAGATGCGTCCATAAGAGTTCATAACATTAACCAAGGTTTGCCACTTACAAGAGTAAACAACAAAAACATCATATGGAAGTGTAGAAATGTAAAGTGTCAAACAATTATAAAACAGAGAGACAGAGGGCGTGAAAAGAGTCTTTGTTGTCTAAGCAAAGACTCTTAACTTAGTTTTTATCTTTAAAGGTTTCTTAATTCCTCTTTAAAAATTAAGTGACGACTCTTTGTTGTCTAAGCAAGTTAGTCCAATGTTTGTATGGGAAATGGGCCTTAGACTCAAAAAATACATAGCGCCCACACGTAGAAGAGGCAAATTATGGAGGTTAGGCTTGACTTTGTGACATTAAATTAATAATCAAATATAACAGCTTAGGTACCTTAATAATATTAGGTTCAAGGCCATTTGGACCCAATGAGGTAAAGGGAGCCATGAATGGTGCTGGTTTACTACCCAAAATAGTAGTTCCTGGGATTAATGTTGCCGTTGGATTCACATTAGTCCTTGTGTAATTGACAATTGTAGCTATGTCATTCAGTCCTACTGTTGTTCCTGTAAGTAATTGAGCTCCAAGGGGCATACCACTGTCACTCCCGTAGATGTTTACTAGGACGATACCTACACCTCCTACTCTTTTCACCTCCATAGCACTCTGGACATTGAATCCCAAACAGACAACAATCTTTCCTTTTACAAGCTTTGGTGAAAGGGTACCGGGGAGGCAATTTCTGAAAAATTCAATCAAATATTTGATATCAAGCCATTAGTATGTATACCCCCAAAACAAAGAAAGTGAACACAAAAATGAGAATGGTCACTCCAATAAAGAAAGATTATTTCTAAAGTTTTTTTCTTCAACATTTTCAGAAATTTGGCAATAAATTATTATTCCTAGCTTTTTTAACAAACTCTGTAATTTGTGCTATAATTCTCAGTGTTTTCTTAAACAAGAAGAAAAGCTTCACAAATTTGGCAACAAAATAATATCATTTTGGTGAAGGATGTCAGATAATCATCAATAATTAGATTTTAATGTTTTCTTTTTCTTGGTATTTACTGAAACTCTGCAAATTATATCCTCCCTGCGAGTTTTGGGGAAACTCTATTCTTTTAGAAAACAAAACAATATTGTTTCCTTCCAATTGCTTGCATGAAAGGTACCAAGTAGACACTGTCTGGAAGATCCAATCATATATTTAAGATTGCAGACTAAAGCAACAAAACACGTTTTTTCAAGGGTATTGGTTTAATTTGTCATTTAGTAAATGAAGGCTTGGCCTAGGTAAAAAATAATAGTGCCATATGTATGTGTGTGTCTGTATATATGTATGGCCCAATATACAGTCAAGGATCTTTTCTCTTAGAGGATTCCCAAATCTCATTTTCCTTTCCCAATGCAATCCCAATCGTTTGATTATGCCTTGAGGATTCCATAATCTTGAGATTTTCACATATAGATATAATGGTTGAAAGTGCTTTGAGATAAGGCAATGTAATGATCTAGGAACAGAGGATCTAATGTCATATATATATATATATATATATTGTGTGTAAAATTAGAGTTTTACCTGAATTTTCATTTGATTTCCTAGCACAAGGGGTGAAGGAAAAACTCTATCAATGCTACTTGCAGCAACAGTGATGATCCATGGAGCCACATTAGTGACAGTTGAAGGAGTTGGACCTGAGTTGCCAGCACTACATGCCACTACAATTTCTGGTAAGTATTCTGTGTGGACATTTGTCATCTGCATGATCAACATCAGTTGTTTCTATGTTTCCGCCATCTCCAACTGTTATGTAAATAGGACCACATGGGTCAAGTGTATAATTGTAAAAATATGAAAAATTTCTATTAGAATTCTTAGAAAAAGCTCAGCACGGTAACAAGCATAAAAAACAAATTACACGACAAGAAGTTTAATTTAAGCTCTAAAGAAGAAGATTATATTGTCATTTCTTTCAGCTCACATCTGGGGATACACTTGGAGTGTTATAATTGTCATCACAGTAAAGCGTGCATACTCTATAAACCTACAATTCTGCAGTATCCTTGAATCATATATATTTGGTACACAAGTTACAATTCTGCAGTATCCTTGAATCATATATATTTGGTACCATTGTTGAGGGATACTTATAAAATTTATATATGTGATTATTGTTAAATAAAGAGAAAATAAGAGGTTAACCAATCTAAGAAGTTTAGAAAAGTAAAACTTAATTTCAAAGGAGAAAACTAAGAAAAAGACATTAATTTGGCTCAAACAGTATACACTAGTTCCAGAATAGTGAAACCATTAATAGTGAGCAAATTAAAAGTATCTAAGGCATACCATCTGAATTGCACCATGATAAAGAACCAAGAGGACATACCAAGAATCCGACAGCCTGTCTTACGTGTTTTAGTTCATCCCAGGATGTCCCTGCATACTGCATTGGGGAGAAAACAGACATTATAGCAAAAATGTGCCTGACCAAAAATATCAATAGCAAGGACAAGTTTGGTGCCAAACAAAAATATATATAGTGTAATTAGTCTCCTATGGGCCGTTGCTAGTGTGGGAAAAACTAGAGCTGTTAAGTATGAGAAGTCAGAACCAGTTAGAGTCTAAGGGCAGCCACATAAGTTGTGTTAGGTTTCTACCTAATCCACTTTTCTTTTTTATCTTTTTCTTTTTTTGTCAAGTGATTTTATTACCAAAAAAAATATGATATACAATGAAAGCTTAGAACACGCCCGAAGGCACCACCTCTCTAAAGGGTAACACATGCCTAGCATGTATAACATATTAGATAACACCTATCACAACCCGAAAAACTAGGTCAACAAGAAATATGCACACGCCTAGCCTAACAAAATAAAATTTACAGCCCAAGCCACTAGGAATACACTGAAAAGGCTTAGGCCCACAAAGACACTCCTCAACAAGGATACACTTAGCTGAAACAAGCAAAGCCAAAAGAAGTGTACATCCACTCCAACTATTGTCATCTTCACCATCCTCAAAATCTTAATCAGATATATCAATCTGTCTCTGTCAAAGGTTTATAATGGTCAGATTTTAGGGGGGTTCGAAAAGTTTTGAGAATTGAAGAAAAGGCACTACTTTTGCAATAGATTTGTAGGCTAGAGAAGATGGTGAAAGCAAAGAACTTTATGAGGCTGAATACTAAGAGGAAGAGGAAAGGAGGGTTTTTGAGAGAACTTGGTGATGAAATTATTCCTTTGTGGTAAACTATAAGGAAAGAAAAAAAAAAGGGGAAAATTAGGAAAGAAAAAAATTATTTTGATTTGAATATTGTTATTGAGTAATTTATATATGGACAACTAAATCTTATTTCTTATAACTTATTTTTAAAAAAATTAATTCTTAGTCATAACATTATGTTAGGAAAAATTATATAAAAAAAATCTCTCAATTTGACTACTGTAATAAAATAAACATTAAAAAAAATCTCTTAATTTGACTACTGTAGCCAGCAAGGGTTTGCATGAGTGCATCACCTATCTTGGGAGGCAGGGTGGGTCTCTGGCTGGGCTGGAGGAGGGATATGTAATTTTACATGTTTAATATTCTAATCACCTATTACAAAACACAACCTGCAATAAAGTAAGAGAGATGGACAAACTTATGTATTACAAAACCAGTTCTTCTTCTCAAAAGAGTAAACAATCTTTTCAACAAACTCAAAGGAGTCCTTTTCATCTTCTTCTGCTGCAGAATATATATATATATATATATATCTTAAAATCCTTTCTAAACTATTTCAAAACACATTTCTCTGTACTTGCTAATACTAAATGGACTGTCAACAAATATAACTGTGTCAAAAACTAAAATAAAACACATTTTCCAACTGCTCAAAATAGTGTTGTGGCTTAAACATAAATCCAATCAAAACCAGACGAGAGTAACAAATAGAATTTAGACCTGATATTTGCAGATCTGATCGGAGGCATAGCAGATTTGAGAATAAAGATCTAGGTCTCTAGATCTTTAAGTTCTACTTATGACCCATCTCGATTATATTAGCCGCTGCTTGTCCGGAGACACTGACACCGCACTCGAAACCCCAGACAAAGTACATCGCCATGAATGACAAGAGCTTTCCATTTATCCCATTGCATGGACTAGAAAGAGCAAGAGACCACAAATGAAGAGGAAGAACACAACAAAAGCAAAAATTCTAGAAATAAGCTAGATCGGGGGGAAAAATGCATATGAATTTCCAAACATCAACTTAAATATACTCCAAATCATTGTTTTAGTCATGAGATTTTACAGATCTTGAGTGAACTTAGCAAATCTAGATCAAAAAACCCTTACCTTGAGCCCTAGATCGATTTAGATCAGAGGGATACGAACAATCTCGAAGATAGCTTAATCAACCGAAATCCTCAAAAATCATATGCATGAGAACAAGATTTTCCAGATCAAAATCGATGGAAATCAAAGAATCAAGCCTCAATCTCTCTCTCTCTCTCTCTCAAGTCGCGTCTCTGCTCAATCAATCGAAATCGAAATATCTCTGGATAGATTTGGATTTCCTGGTACAGATGCCTTTATAAAAAGAGGAGAAAAAAAAAAACTCTTATTTTAACCCACAAAACTGTGTCGTTTTACACATACTCGGTTCCGTACACGGTTCACTGGGAATTTAAAAGATTGGTTCATAGATTTAGCAACATTTACAAAAAACGCCACAAAAAAAAATGTGGTTATATCTACTTTTTCCTGTAGTGAAAACATCCATACATAACACAGTCTCCAGATTTAATATCACATGAAGATTGAGATAAAAGGACTATTTTAAATCTTCCACCGGAATCGGTCTCCCTATGGTTCGTAGAGAATTTGATCTAGTCTCTAGAACACTTTTCAGAAATGGGATTTCTTTTCTAGATTTTAAATTATTTAGAAAATATTCCAGCGCTGTCCAGAATCTGTCCAGATCCATCGACCGTTACGAAAATTTGATTTTCTTGCAAACCGCTTGATGTTTTTCGATGAAACCAATTTTAGTTGAAAGATAACATCTTAAGGAAGGTTTTGACATAAAATAAAGGTCCAGAATAATTTTGTACATTTTTCTAGAATTTCTGGAAGTGGGCTGCAAAAATAGATTCTAGGGTACTTTGCCCAAAACAAGAAGATTTATGAAAAAGGGGTTCCACCAAGGGAAAGTTTCATTTCTTTTGTGAAAAAAATATACTAACTATCACATGTTTAACTCAAAAAATTTGTTTGAAGGAGTGCCCTTGAAAAGTTAAGAGATTAGTACAAAAAGAAGATGGTTTTGTGCCAAAATAGGGAAAATACAAGAGAGATGGAATCAATACTCAACCCTTAGCATTTTTAACATAAGAAATTAGTAATAACAGATTTGAAAACATTTTTTTAGAACCTTTAGAAACATGCATGAGAAGAAGGAAATGAAAGAGAAGGTTGTGTTTGTGGCTTACCTACTAAACTTTGCACAAGAAGCTCTCTTCTTCCTTCTCCTTCTCCTTTAGACTTCTCTTTCTTGCTCTCCTCCCTCTCTCTAACCAAAATGTGTGTGTGAGTGAGTGTGTTGTGTGTGTTTGCAAGCTAGGGGGTGTGTTGGTATTTATAGACAAACCTTTTAGGCAAAAAGTCCTAAAAGTCCCTTAGTTGGATATGGATGGAAATGTTAGGATTTGTTTGAATTCTAAAGGAATGGAAGGGATTTGGGAGGCTTGTTCATTGGTTTAGGCAACTCCTAGTTTTAATGAAACTAGTTCTTGGATTTTGCATCCTAGGTCTAGGTCACTAGGTGGTGTTTTCCTAGAAGTTCATAATGGTGTTTCTTGGAAATTTGATTTCTCACCTACTCCTAGGAAGGGCCGGCCATGAGGAAGGGTGAAGGGCCAAATTTTTAATTATTTTATGTTCTAGGCACACTCCTCTAGGTGTATATATATATATTGCATGATTGATGGTACTCCAAAGTACAAGGTACAAGTACTAGTTTGGGGTAAGTTTTGAATTTAATTAAAGGGTGGGGTTTTGGAGTTAAATACATGTAACTTATGTAGAATTAAATTAGGTTAGGTAGCCTAATTCGGCTAGGGAAATTCCTGTTTTGATAAAAATAAAATAGTAATGCTAACCGACAAGATTCGAATTAATTCAAGTAACCGAGGGACTTTAAGAAAATAATTCAAACATTAGGGTCTTCAAAGTGAATACATATCTTCGGGGGCTTCACAGAAAGGACATGCATTCCTAACCTCTTTACGCATATGTTATTCACTGGGCTTTAGCTTACTGTTTATATATATATATATAGGTGTCCAGGCATCGGATCGGAGCTAGGAGCGTTGGGTTAAACTCCATTTTTGTCGAACCAACCAACGTGCCTTACTGTGAGGTCCCAAGTGTGTTCAAGCTTAGGCTTTTTGGGGTGTCTCAGTTCACCATTCTGTCTCTGTTTTGTAATACTGTATAGACTTGTATTGTATTGTTATGGTAGGGATTTGGCCCCTAACCTGAATGATTGTATATGTATGTATATACTGTTTTGTTTCTGAATGTGGATATGTATGAAAAGTCTTTTTGCATACAGAATGTCACAGCTTATTGGACATCTTTTATTACTGTTTTGGCTTTCCCCTATACTCTGTATTGCTGTTATTACTGTTAAGCAGGCCTTCGGTAATCACGGATTACTGGCCGGTTACGGTGCTAAACCCATAGGGGCGGGTTTGGATCGTGACAGAGTGGTATCAGAGCGATACTAAACCACGAGTTATACCACACACACGTGTCCAAATGAGCCATAGGACGTCCTAGAAAAGTGAATAGGGCATTGCATGGGCATTGAAAAAGTGTGTGTGGCCATGACATGAATATATGTGCTAATGTGTTAATATGTTAAGTATGCAACCGTCTATGTTTATAATTGCCATAATTGTCTATAGTGAAATGGATAACGCAAGAAATGCTGATGAACCTGAATCATCTGAGGCCAGAATGACAAGGCTCGAAAGAACAGTTGAACTGCTAACTGAGGCCTTAAGGCTACAACAGAACCAACAGCCCCCACCTTCTTCGGTACAGCCGGAACCGAATATGAATGATGATATAATTGCTCTAACGCAGAAGTTTAGTAAAATGAAACCACCGTCATTCCAAGGAGGCCTCGAACCGCTAAAGGCTGAAGCATGGGTCCTAGAGACTGAGAAATTGTTTAAAGTCTTTCCGTGTTCTGAAGCACACAAAGTGCTACTGGCTACCTTCACCTTACAAGAAGAGGCCAGAAAGTGGTGGATGCTTGTCCGTGACACCAATATTACTATGACTTGGGCTCAGTTTAAGGGAGTCTTCTTTGAGAAATACTTTCCATAGTGTGTCAGGGACCGAAAAGTGACTGGATTCGAACAACTGAAACAAGGCACTATGTCCGTAGCTGAGTACGAATCAAAATTCACTGAACTCGCCAGATATGCACCACACATGGTGGATACCGATTAAAAAAAGGCCAGGAAGTTTGAAGACGACCTTAATGTTGAAATACTTGACAGGATAAATGTTCTGAAGCTACTGAAATATGTAGATGTTCTTGATCGAGCAATAATGGCTGAGTCGAACATCGAGGCACTGAAACAGACTGAAACACCAGCGACCGAGTGGCTTGGTAAGAGACGAGGCTTCAAGTTTAAGAAAGGCCGGAACAGTTCATTGAATAAAAAGCAAAATACAAGGTCAACAACCAGTTTCGGTCAGGGAAATAGTTCCATACCGCCCTGTTCTGAATGTGGTAAGAAACATAAAGGGGTTTGTTATAAAATTTCAGGTGCTTGTTACAGGTGTGGCAAGGTGGGCCACATGGTCAAAGATTGCCCTTCTGCTCCTCAGGGTAATAGTAAAGTTGTAGCCAGCGCCGCAGCATCAACTGTTGCACCAAAACCTAATCCCAAAGCTACTAGAAAAAAGACTATGAGGCAAGGCCGAGTGTTCGCACTCGTACCGGGAGATGTGCAGAATACCGAGACTGTTGTGTCAGGTATACTCTCAATTTGTGCTCAAAATGTATATATTCTGATTAATTCAGGGTCTACATATTCATATGTATCGCATGCTTTTTTGTGAAAATTAAATAGGCCACTGGAACCTATGAACTATCTGTTAGCCGTGTTTTCACCTGTTGGGGGATCCATAACTTGTGCTTATATGTACCCTGCATGTGAGATTATTGTTGGAGATGCGCATTTGTATATTGATTTACTGCCATTGAATATTGATCATTTTGATGTAATATTGGGAATGGACTGGTTAACAAAATATCATGCTACCATAGACCATGTAACAAAACAAGTTGTTTTCCGTCCACCTGGATTGCCTGAATTTGTGTTTAACGAAGTTGGAGTAGTACCTCCCCCGTATCTGATCTTATCCATGAAAGCTTTTAAACTGATTAGAAAGGGGTGTAAAGGGTATCTGTGTTGTGTATTGACTGTACCTACTGATGCTAAAACTGATGTGAACAGTATTCCTATAGTCAGAGAATTTCCAGATATTTTTCCAGATGATTTGCCAGGGGATTTGATTGATAGGGAGATTGAATTCACTATTGATGTGATTCCGGGTACACAGCCAGTATCTAAAGCTCCTTACAGAATGGCATCGACTGAATTGAAAGAACTGAAAGTTCAGCTATAAGAGTTGTTAGATAAGAAGTTCATTAGGCCCAGTACTTCACCGTGGGACGCGCCGGTCTTATTTGTGAAAAAGAAAGATGGCTCATTGAGACTCTGCATTGACTACCGTGAACTGAACAAGGTAACAGTGAAAAATAAATATCCATTGCCTCGTATTGATGATTTATTTGACCAGTTACAGGGTGCCCAAGTGTTCTCCAAAATTGACCTTAGATCTGGATACCACTAGTTGAAAGTCAAGGCAGGGGACATTGAAAAAACTGTCTTTCGAACGAGATACGGACATTATGAATTCTTAGTTATGCCTTTCGGAGTTACCAATGCACCTATTGCATTTATGGATCTTATGAACAGAATTTTCAAACCATTCCTAGATGAATTTGTAGTTGTTTTCATAGATGACATTTTGATTTATTCCAAAAGCACGAAAGAACATAAACGTCATTTGAGAACTGCCCTACAGACCCTATGAGAACAGAAACTGTATGCTAAACTGACAAAATGTGAATTTTGGCTTGACAATGTTATGTTTTTGGGACATGTAATCAGTAAGGATGGAATTTCAGTTGATCCGTAGAAAATTAAAGTAGTAGTGAATTAGCCTAGACCGACAAATGTCACCGAAGTCTGAAATTCTCTAGGCTTAGCCGAGTATTACAGAAGGTTTGTCAAAGACTTCTCCAAAATTGCCCTACCACTGACTCAATTGACTCAAAAGGGGATATCATTTGACTGGACCGAATAGAGAGAATCAGCCTTTCAAGAGTTAAAGACTCGACTTGTGACTGCACCGATTCTTACCCTACCCTTAGGTACGGATGGTTATACTATATTTAGTGATGTTTCTTAGAAGGTTTTGGGATGTGTTTTAATGCAGAATGGTAAAGTGATTGCGTATGCTTCCCGACAACTAAGACCACATGAAAAGAACTGTCCGACCCATGATTTGGAACTTGCTGCAGTAGTATTTGCATTGAAAATCTGGCGTCACTACCTTTATGGGGCAACACGTGAGGTGTATACAGACCATAAGAGTTTGAAGTACTTCTTCACATAGAAAGAACTGAGCATGAGGCAGCGAAGATGGTTAGAACTGATAAAGGATTATGATTTGCAAATTTTGTACCATCCGGGGAAAGCTAACACCGTTGCCATTGTATTGAGTCGGAAATCGATTGGAAATTTAGCCTGTTTACTCACTGGGCAGAAAGAGTTGCTAATTGACCTTGAAAGACTTGAAGTTGAGATTGTTTTGCGTGAACAAGGTGGAACCTTAGCCGCTATTTCTGCTCAACCGGCACTGATTGAGGAAATTAAAGAGAAACAGCAACAGGATGACTTCTTGAAGAAGATCATCGATGAACGAGAATCTAAACTGAGGCCGGATTTCAAATTTGAAAACAACATACTGAAATTTCAGGGAAGGTTATGTGTACCGAGTGATTCTGAGCTAAAAAGAAAAATTCTGCAAGAGGGCCATAATTCAAAACTGTCTATCCATCCAGGAAATACGAAAATGTACCAAGACTTGAAACTGAATTTATGGTGGCCGGGAATGAAGAAAGAGATTGCTGATTTTGTGCCGAAATGTCTTCATTGCCAACAAGTTAAAGCCAAACATCAACGACCCGCAGGCTTACTGCAACCCTTACCGATGCCGGAGTGGAAATGAGAGCATATCACTATGGATTTTATTGTTGGTTTACCTTGCTCCAGTAAAGGTATGGACTCAATTTGCGTTATTATTGATAGACTGACTAAATCTGCTTACTTCTTACCTGTCAAAACAATTTATAATGCGGACAAATTGGCTATGCTCTATATCAATGAGATTGTTAGATTGCATGGAGTGCCTGTGTCCATTATTTCTGATAGGGACTCGATGTTTTCATCGAGATTCTGGCAAAGCCTACAGACAGCATTGGGTACTGAACTGAGACTAAGTAGTGCGTACCATCCTCAGACAGATGGCCAGTCAGAAAGAACCATCCAGACTCTGGAGGATTTACTGAGAATGTGTGTCCTTGATTTTCAGGGAAATTGGGAAAACCACTTACTGTTGGCTGAATTCGCCTACAACAACAGTTTTCATTCAAGTATTGGTATGGCGCCTTTCGAGGCTTTATATGGCAGGAAATATTGATCTCCTATCTGCTGGGCAGAACTTGGAGATGGGCCTTTGCTTGGGCCCGAGATTGTACAGGAAACCACAGAAAAGGTGAAACTGATTCAGCAAAGACTGAAAACCGCACAAAGCCAACAGAAAAGTTATGCGGATGTCCGAAGGCGAGACAGAGAATACGAAGTAGGTGATCATGTTTTTGTTAAAGTGACACCGATGAAAGGGTAGACCCGTTTTGGGGTTAAAGGCAAGTTAGCGCCGAGATATGTCGGACCATACGAGATTATTGAAAAGATTAATCCGGTGGCGTATCAAGTTGCACTTCCTCTTGAAATGGAGCAAATGCATAACGTGTTCCATATTTCAATGTTGAGGGATTACCTCCGGGATCCCTTCCATGTGATTGAGCCTACCCGTGTAGTGCTAAGTGATGACTACACTTATGAAGAACGGCCTATTAGATTGTAAACAGACGGATCAAGAAGTTGAGGAACAAAGAGATTCCGTTAGTGAAAGTTGATTGGCAAAACCATGGTGGCGTATATGCCACTTGGGAAAGAGAAGACGATATGATCAAGAGATATCCTGAAATGTTCCCTCTAGATCCAGTGTTCTTCCAAAATGAAGGTAATTCGAATTTAGAGGACCAAACTCTTTGTAAGGAGGGGAGACTGTGACAACCCTCACCACTGATTAGTGCTAAACTGTGACTGAACATGATTAAGTAACTGATTTGACTGACATTCTGAACTGATTGATTGAGTGTATTAGTTTAAATACAAATCTATCCGTTTGACTGCTAAATGATATGTTCACGTTTTATGTGTTAAATTGCAAATTGAAGGCCTTATCAGCGGCCGAATCTGAAATTGATTAGTGTTTTATGCTAATTACAATTTATGTGATTTTATGGCATGTTTAATTGAAATTTGATTTCGTATGATTAAATTGGATTAAATAATGTTAAATTACATTAGTTTGATTAAATTACCATTTTGCCACTTAGTGGGCCACTTACTAAGGCACCTTGAGACTTATTCAAACACATTTCCTCAGCCATTTGAGACCCATAACTGAGTGAGAGAGAGAGACTTGAGAGAGAGTTGCTTCATCTAGAGAATTACTTGGAGAACTTGAAGAATTGAAGAGTAGATTGCACAATTGAGCTTCTAGACTTGAAATTGAGGACCTAAGGTGGGAGAATCATCTTCTTGAACTTGTATTTAAGTTGTATCTTGCATGTTTCATGGAAGTTTGGTGATTAGAGTCTAGAATTGGTTCAAAATGTTGAATTGAAGCTTAAATCATGCATGCATGTACATGTTCTAGCATTTTGAGGTTGTTTTCATGGAAATTGCTACATGCATGTCCATATCTTGATTATAGTTCATGAATTCATCATGTTTTTGAAAGGATTGGCTCATTTGATCAAGTATTTGAAGCTTTGAAGTTGATTAAACACTTGCATGCCTTATGTTCATCATGTTCATGAAGTTTTGTTGAAAATGGGTTCAATTGAACTACCTTTGGGCTTCGATTTTGCAAATTGATCTTTGAAACATGTCATAATATGAGTTTTAAAGTGTTTTCCAGAAAATTAACCCAAAAGGATCAATTTTGATGCTTTAAATGTTGAGTTTCATGTTTGGAGACAAATCTGGAAATTCCAAATTTTGGATCCACGCTCGAGCGAGGAACTTCACGCTCGAGCGTACACTCTGAGTTCATGCAGTCCGCTCAAGCGGGAAAAGTAATGCTCGAGCGTGAAATGTGTGTATCCAGTACTTTGCATGTGTTTACAGTCCGCTCGAGCGAGAGAATGCACGCTCGAGCGAGGACTTGTGTCTCACGCTCGAGCGGGGGTGAAGCACCCGTTGAGCATGAGTTTCATGCATTCAGTACTTTTGCAGTCCGCTTGAGCGAGGAAAGTAACGCTCGAGCGGAGATCCTTTGTCTGCATGTCCGCTCGAGCGTAGAAAGCCACGCTCGAGCGAGACCCCTGTTTTTTGAAAATTTTGAAAAGTGTTTTAAAGTACATCTTTGCATCCCTATTTCATTTGAGGCATTCCTAGACCTTGTTTAAGGCATCTTAATGAGGATATTGATGTAGAACCACACCGAGTCAAGATAGGGACTAAGTCATTGATCCCTAAGTATGTAACTTAGTGTGTGTTTGTTCTGTAACTGTGTAGGGTTGGCATCCGAGAATGCTCACTAGCCTATCTGTAACCCAGAACTCTGTGAGTAACAATGTTATAAAGATATATTCAATCATGAATATTTTCTGAATGATCACTGTATTGTTTTCTGAAATGATATTTCTTACTGAATGAATGCTTGTCCTATTTGCAAACTGTATTCGTGGCATCCATAGTAATTTACTGTTACTGTATTGTATTACTACTGTCACAGAGATCTCTGTCGGTTCCCATGTTTGGAACCACTACTGTTTACTGATATGATGGCCATCAACTGACTATTTCGTCTGTTAAGACCTACTGTACTGTTTGTTATTGGATGTACCACTTATGATGCTATGATCGAATAACTGATATACTGTCCAAATGACTGTTTTAAATACTGAAAGGACATTCATTCATAACCTCTTTACGCATATGTTATTCACTGGGCTTTAGCTTACTGTCTATATATATATATGTAGGTGTACATGCACCGGATCGGAGCTAGGAGCATTGGATTAAACTTCCTTTTTGTCAAGCCAACCAACGTGCCTCACTGCGAGGTCCCAAGTGTGTTCAAGCTTAGGCTTTTTGGGGTGTCTCAATTCACCCTTTTGTCTCTGTTTTGTAATATTGTATAGACTTGTATTGTACTGTTATGGTATGGATTTGGTCCCTAACCTGAATAATTGTGTATGTATGTATATACTGTTTTGTTTCTGAATGTGGATATGTATGAAAAGTCTTTTTGAATGCAGACTGTCACAGCTCATTGGACATCTTTTATTACTGTTTTGGCTTCTGCCAGTCCTTGTACTCTGTATTACTGTTATTACTGTTAAGCAGGCCTTCGGTAATCACGGATTACTGGCCGGTTACGGTGCTAAACCCATAGGGGCGGGTTTGGGTCGTGACAGAAGCACCTATGGGCCCTTGCGCACGCACTAGATATCATCCAGGCACACGGAGTTGCCCAGATCATCTGACTTGCGAACCGTGCTTGAAGAAAGGGCACAATGGAAGGAAGATAACAGGGCACGCGACCCACGTAGAGTTTCAACCCTTCAGCGGTTGGCTCCTCGGACGCATGGGAGCGCCGAGATAGGAATGCCAATACCGCGCCTTGCTTACGAACCAACAGACAAAGCATTAGTAAGGCTACAGACCTCGCCGTTCGTTCCGGCAATTGAGAACGCACCACTACCTTTGGGCTTTCACTAGCCCAAATTTACCACTTATGAGGGAAAGACGGACCCCTACATGCACCTAAGCCACTTTCGCCAGGTTATGGCAATATACCGGCGAAACGAGGCTTTAATGTGCATCCTATTCCCATCTAGCCTTGGCAACCTAGGTTTGACTTGGTTCGAAAGGCTACCAGAAGGCAGTATCGCCTCTTGGGCGCAATTGGCAGAGGCGTTCGTGACTAAGTTCAGAACAAATACCAAAACACTCGTGGAGATCGATCAGCTACTCTCCATTGACATGGGCGACAAGAAGACGTTGAGATCCTACAATAGTCGTTACTGGGAGACCTTCAACCAGATTGGGGATTGCCCTACAAACCTCGCCATTGCGCAATACAAACGGGGCCTGTCAGTCGGCAACAAATTAAGGGACTTAATTACTATGACACCACCCCTCATGATGGAGGCCTTAATGGAGAGAGTGCACCAACATATTCGGGTGGAAGAGGATGACGCCCGTGCTAAGGCGAAATTTGGCATGACAGCAATACCAGATAAAAAGAATTCGGCAAAAGTCAACGCAGTAGAACGACCAAGCAGGAATGGGCGAGACAGACGGGCCAACAAAGAGGATCCCGTCAAAAGGTGGCTAAGAGTTCGCACGGCCATTACCACGGTGTTCAAAAAACCAGTCTACCGAATTCTCAGTGAGATACACGATGAACCTTTCGTCCGATGGCCAGCTAAGTTGGAAGAAGCACAAAAGGACTTGACGAAGGATCCCGGTGTACCTTCCATAATGAAAAAAGGCACTGCACAGAAAATTGCACGCCGTTGAGACAGCACTTGAAGGAGTTAGTGGCAGCTGGGCACCTAGACCAGTATATAGAAGGAGGGACACGGCCAGCCCCCCAGAACCACGACAACCCAAACGGAATGCCGATCGTCACCCCACCTCAAGGCGTGATTAACGTAATACATGAGGTATTCGAACCTGAGCGAGTATGTGAGCTCAGGGGAATGATCAATAAGGCTGAGCACTTAAGGGAGGTATTAAGTGCACAACCTGCCATCAAAAATGGGAGAACAGAAGCCACGAATGTCATATCTTTTTCAAACAGAGACTTGGAAAGGATATATTGCTCTCACAATGATGCACTGGTCGTCACACTCCGCATCAAGGATTACGACATCAAACAGATTTTGATCGACCAAAGAAGCTCGTGTGAGATAATGTATTACGAAACCTTCAAACAATTGAAACTGGAGGACAAAGACTTGGCGCTTGTAACATCTCCCCTAATCGGATTCAACTCAATGCCAGAGTGGCCAGTGGGCAAGATAATCCTCCCAGTCAGAACAGGAAGCATGACGAAGCAGGTGGAATTTTGGGTATTGAAAGTTCCTTCCACTTACAACATTATCTTGGGAAAGACATGGTTGCACGCCATGCGATCGGTAGCATCAACCTACCATCAAGTATTACTGTTCCCCAACGAAGCTGGAGTAATTGAAGAGGTCTTTGGAGACCAAATTATGTCCAAACAATGCTTCGTTACAGTAAATGGTAGCCGTGCTGCCAAGGGTTATGTACAGATGATGGAAGAACTTGAGAGCAACGAGCTGTTCGCAGATGTTGGCAAAACAGTTGAACAGAAGGCGGTAGAAGACTTAGTACAGGTAAGGATAGATAAAAAAGACCCAGAAAAGTTTTTTTTGCTCGGCTCGTCATTGTCCAGCACTGAGAGAATAGAGGTCATGAAATTCTTAACCTCTAACATCGAAGTGTTCGCCTGGACGCCGTATGACATGCCTGGCATTGACCCAAACTTTATTTGTCACCAATTAAATGTCCACCCAACTGCCAGACCAATTATACAGCGCACTCGCAGATCAGCACACCACCACGCCGAGATAGTGGCGGAAGAAGTGGAAAACCTTCTAAAGGCAGGAGCTATCAGAGAAGTGCACTATCCTAAGTGGATATCCAATACTGTGGTGGTGTCAAAGAAGAATAGAAAATGACGTGTCTGCGTGGACTACAAAACAGTCAACAAGGCATGCCCAAAGGATATTTTTCCCTTACCATGGATAGACCAACTGGTAGACCTAACAGCAAGACACAATCGACTTAGCTTTCTTGATGCGTACAGAGGTTGCCATCAGATCGCTATGTATGAACCAGACTAGGAGGTCACATCCTTTACGATGCCAAGAGGACTATATTGCTACAAGGTCATGCCCTTTGGCCTAAAAAATACAGGGGCAACATTCTAGCAGATGGTCACCAAGATGTTTGAACCATTGTTAGGCAGAACAATGGAGGTATACATAGATGATATGGTGGTCAAAAGGAAAGATGAGAATGACCATCTCAGGGACCTAGGTGAGATATTTCAGATCTTGAAGAAGAACAAGTTACGCCTTAATGCATCCAAGTGTGCGTTCGGCGTAGGATCTGGCAAATTCCTAGGCTTCCCGGTGACCAACCGAGGTATAGAGGCAGACCCCTCTTAGATCAAAGCAATTCAGGATCTAGAGAGGCCCAACTCAGTAAAAGAAGTGCAACATCTCACTGGTATGGCAGTTGCGCTCAACCGATTCATAAGTCGGTCGTTAGACAGATGTCAACCATTTTTTCAAGCGTTGAAGGCCAAGTTTGAGTGGGATGAAGAATGCGATCACGCCCTAGAAAGCCTGAAAGAATACATATCTTCCCCACCGTTGTTAGTAGCCCCAATACCTGGTGAAGAGCTCTTTTTGTACCTGGCAGTTTTACAGCACGCAGTCAGCGCGGTGTTGGTCAGAGCGGAAGGAATCCAACACATGCCCATCTTTTATGTCAGCAAAACCTTGCTGGGCGCAGAAACCAGGTACTTACCATTGGAAAAACTGGCCTTAGCCCTGATGATGGCCTCTAGGAAACTGTTGCATTACTTCCACACCCATACCATAATCGTCCTCACAGCTTTTCCATTAAAAACTTTGTTTGAGAGGGCGAACTTTTCTGGGCGAATCTTGAAGTGGGCAGTGGAGTTGGGACAGTTTGACATCAAGTTTCAACCCAGAACCGCAATAAAAGCCCAAGCTTTGGCAGACTTTGTGGCAGAGTTCACACCAGGAAGCCATCACATCTGCCCAGTTGACTTGACTGGTGCAACCGCAATGGGGATGGAAAGCACCGCAGGAAGCGCGCAACCCTTGAATCAGGACGCCCAGCCACATCCCAAAATAGACCGGAGTGAAGACAAGCAGGAAGAGGCAAACCATGTTGCACCAAGCAAAGACTCATCAACAAGTAAAAACTTGGTATAATCAGATAGTGAGGGGCAAACAGTAAGCATGGACTTTGAAGAAAACACCAGCAACCCTCAGAACCCCAAGGCATCATCTGATCCCTCCACTTGCTGGAAGCTGTTCGTTGGAGAAATATGGAAGCTCTTCGTGGATGGAGTGTCCAACAGGCACGACGCAGGACTTGGCATAGTCCCCATCTCACCAGATGGCCTAATAGTGGAACAAGCAGTCAACCTTGGCTTCCCCCATCAAACAACGAAGTGGAGTATGAAGCGCTTTCGACAGGCCTAAAATCAGCACTCTACATGAAGGCCATTGAGCTAATGGTTTACAGTGACTCACAACTGGTAGTAAACCAAATTTCAGGCGACTACGAGGCAAAGGATGAAAGAATGGCTAAGTACCAAGAGTTAGTTAGAAAAGAGATCATGAAATTTGAGGTAGTGCGGATAGAGTAAATCGACAGGGAAGAAAACAGTAGAGCGGACGAACTAGCAGGCTTTGCTTCGATGGCAGATACATCCATCCCTCATCCGTTACTGATCGACTACTTACCAAGACCAAGCATTGAAGAACCAGAAGTAGCTGAGGTATGTTACGCCGAATTAGGCCCCTCATAGATGGATCCCATTATAATGTTCTTAAAAGACGGCGTCTTACTTGAAGAAAAGAAAGAAGCCAACAAGATTAGAGCAAAGTCGCAACAATTTTGGCTCTCCCCATCAATGACCTTGTACAAGAAATCCTTCACAGGACCTTACCTAAAGTGTGTTCATCCCAGCAAAGTCAAAGCATTCTTGTTCGAGATATACGAAGGCATATGCGAAAGCCACTAAGGGGGAAGATCATTGGCCTACAGAGTAATTTCACAGGGATATTGGTGGCCTAACATGCAAGCAGATTCAGAGAAGTATGTCAAGAAATGCGAGAAATGTCAGAAGTTCACACACCAAATACATCAACCTGGTTGAATATCATCACTCGGTTCGACATACCAAAAGCTCTAATATCTGACAACGGCACTCAGTTCGATGGCAAAATTTTTAGAGGCTTTTGTGAAGAGTACAAGATAGAATTCTACAATTCTACATCGACATACCCCCAAGCAAATGGCTAAGCGGAAGCATCAAACAAAGTCGTCCTAGCTGGATTAAAGAAAATGCTGGAGAAAGCAAAAGGCAAGTGGGCAGAGGAGCTTCCTCATGTTTTATGGGCTTACCGTACCACATCCCGGCGATCAATTGGAGAAACGCCATTTTCCTTGGCCTTGGCCTATGGCATGGAAGTAGTAATCCCACTGGAAGTTGGCCTCCCCACAATTAGAATTGAAAATTTTGATCCAGACTTAAATGGAGAAGTCATAGCATTGGAGCTCGACCTTGCAGAAGAAAGAAGAGAAAGAGCACTGGTTCACATTGTTTCATACCGGCAAGAGTTATCCAGAAAGTATAACAAGACAATACATCCAAGGCAATTCAAGATTAGAGATTGGGTGCTGTGCAAAGTAATGGGAAACACCCTGGTACCCAGAGATGGCAAGTTAGGGCCCAATTAGGAAGGACCTTACAAAGTGGTTGGATTAGCAGGAAAAGGGGCATACCACTTGGAAGATGAAGACAACAAAGCCATTCCCAGGCCATGGAACACTGCCAATCTCAAACTATTTTATTTTTAGCTTTTCTTTAAACTTACTTGTAGTTTTTATTTTTTCAATAAAACAAGTAGTTTCTTTTTCAGCATAAATTGTTTTCCTCTGTAAAAATAGTTTTAGGGAACTAGGGGCAATGAAATCAGAGTTGGCCGGAATAACCAACTTTGAGCTCTCTTCAGCTAGGATTAGGATCTGGGCTGAAGAGGTTGGCTGGAAAAACTAACACTTCTCCTGAGCTAAGATAAGGATCGAGGCTGCAGGACGTTTGGCAGGAATAACCAAACACTTCACTCTAGGTTGGCAGGAATAACTAGCTTTGAGCTCTCTTCAGCTAGGATTAGGATCTGAGCTGAAGAGGTTGGCTGGAAAAACCAACACTTCTCTTGAGCCAAGATAAGGATCGAGGCTGCAGGACGTTTGGCAGGAAAAACCAAACACTTCGCTCTAGGTTGGCAGGAATAACCAACTTTGAGCTCTCTTCAGCTAGGATTAGGATCTAGGCTAAAGAGGATGGCTGAAAAAACCAACACTTTCCCTAAGCAAAAATAAGGATCGCGGCTGCGGGACGTTTGGCAGGAATAACCAAACATTTCACTAGGTTGGCAGGAATAACCAACTTTGAGCTCTCTTCAGCTAAGATTAGGATCTGGGCTGAAGAAGTTGGTTGAAAAAACCAACATTTATTGCTCTTCAGCCGAGCTAAGGATCCAAGCTGAAGAGTGGTTGGCTGGAAAAACCAACACTTAGTACTCTTCAACTGAGATAAGGATCCAGGCTGAAGAGTAGTTGGCTGGAAAAACCAACACTCAGTATTCTTCAGCTGAGATAAAGATCCAGGCTGAAGAGTAGTTGGCTAGAAAAACCAACACTTAGTACTCTTCAACCGAGATAAGGATCCAGGCTGAAGAGTGGTTGGCTGGAATAAACAACATTTTGTAATCTTCAGCCGAGGTAAAGACCTAGGCTGAAGAGGTTGGCAGGTATGACCAGGTAGGTCTTAAGGTTAAGACCGAGATAGGTATCTCGACCAGAAAATGTTATACTGCATTCAAATTACAATTGGAAAGTAAATGCAAGCATGGCAGTTAACCGAACTAGCAGTTGAAACAAAATAAGATTTCATTCAAAATACAAAAGAGTTACAAAGGAGTGGGACTTTAACCCGGTTACAGTTTCTTTCTAAAAGTAAAAAGAAGAAAATACAAGATCAAACAAAGAGGTCGTCAAGATCCGCATCCAGATCAACTCGAAGCCCGGTTTCAGCAGGTAGCTCGGTCACTTTGTCAACCAAGTCTTCTATCGGTGGCTCCACCCAAGCTGACTGAACAGCGGGATCATTGACGACCGGGGCATTGTTGGGCTCAGATTCTTCTTCGTCATTCTCAGCTTGAAGAAATTTTTGTTGAATGGCGTAAGCGTACTCCGTCATATAGCTCGGTATGAAGTGCGGATGAGGGTTCAGGAAAACCTCGGTCTCTGGACCGTAACCGAGCTGTGCCACGACCGCTTTCCACCCACACTTGAAAAATATATCCTTAGCAGCTTTGCATTACAGGATGTAGGTTACTTCACCCTCTTTATAACCGCGGTCTTCCGCGTCCTCCATTTTCTTCTCGAGCGTGGTTATCTCGGCATTCTTCTTCTGCTCAACTTTGGCAAGCTCATGCAGATAACGATCTTTCAGCTCGGTCAAGGCCTTTTGTTTGTCGGCCTCCGCCGAATCCATTAGCCGGGTGAGACGGGCGACTTCCGATTGCAGCTCGGCCATTTTTTGCTTAGCGTCATTTAGCTCGGCCGTCCTGCTGTCAGCCTCAGCCATGGCCTGCCTTGTGGTTTTTCACAGTTCCAACACTCGCTTATGCGCAATATGGTTTTTCTGCATGGCCTGCGAAAGGAGGAGTAGCAGATATAAGTCAAAATCGAGCAAACAGATGGTATAAAATAAAAATCGATCAGGAGTACTTACCAGCACCATTGACTTCGTTGTTGACCGGATGGCCTTTAGCTCGGTCAAATGGTCATGATGTTCCATATCAGGGGGTAGGCACACGCTTTTAGCCAAATTGAAGGCGAACATGTGGTCTTTGTCTGCCACTACTGAATCAGTGTCTCGGATGGCGCGGTTCCAGAATGTCAGTTTTAGGGCCTATTTAGAGGAGGTAGCTCGGTCAGAGCGCTCCAGTTGTGGGCTTGATGGTGTGGTCTGGGAAAGGATGGTTTCATCTTGGTTGGCAAGGCGTAGCTCAGTTGTGGAAGTTCGAGCACGCTTGTTTGGCTAAGATGATGACGGCTGACAGGTGGGAAGTGCTACCACGGCCTCGTTTGTCTGGCCGGCTTGTGGTACCTCGGCCTGGTTTGCTTCGGTGATAAGAGCTTTTACTGCTCTCTTTTTTGCCATCTTTTGTTCTGCAGTCAGTGGAATAACGTTGATTTGTGGAAGGGTTGGATCAGGTTCAGGAGAGGGTTCCAGCAAGAAGTATGTCACTCTGGTCTTTCGCCTGCTGCTGTATCTATATGTCTGTTCAAAATTTAGTAGCTCGGCCCAACCTCAATTGGGATATCGTAGTGCGGCGCGAAGTACGGCTAGGTTGGGGTAGCGGTACTGGGATTTGAGATGGTTCAAATCTGCATAAAGGAAAAAGACAACGGTTAGTACAGTTGAAAATAAGGACAGCGAAGTAAAGGAAGCACAAATCTGAGTTGAGGTATTTATACCAGCTACTCCTTTATTCCAGTTGATCCGGTCGCCAGGTATTTGGGCTTCTTAGTCTTCGAAGTTGCCCGAGACCTAGAAAAAATCGTCATCGTTTACATCTTTGTCCGGGGTATTTTTTATTATTTTCTCACGGCGGCGTCTTATTCTTAAATAATACACCCAGCCATCTTCGTTCTGGCCAAGCGAGTATTGGTGGAATAGTTCGGCTAGACCGAGGTTAAGGCCAAGCCGGTGGTTTAGCTCGACAATGTCGTTTATTATTCGGTATGAATTTGTGGAAAGCTGGGTAGAGTAGAGATTTGTTTGTCTGAGGAATTCACAAAGAAGAGGATGAACGGGAAAACGGAGATCGGCCTCTACGATGGAAATAACGTTAAAAGGCACGAAGCCCGATTTTTCCCAAGGAATGGTGTCTAGTTCGGCCAGTGGGAGGTGGACGTCGTCTGGAATTTGGTAATCCTTTCAGAACTCGTCTATGGCTCTTGGAGAGTTCACTAAAAATCGATACTTCCCCATGTGGCCTTAAATTACGTATAATTTAGCTCGGCGTTGAGATGACCTTCAGTATCTCGGTTGAGCGTGCAAAGGTGTGCCTGGCCAACGAAGTCAGTCTGCAAAGTGAAAAGGAAAAGTGTTAAGCACAGATCGTTGGACCGTGCTGGAAGCAACAAAGGTAAAATAAATGGAGTCCTAGCTCTGCTACGTGGGATACTATCCGTTCTTAGACTGGTTGGAGCAGAAGACTTTAGCTCGGTTAAGTAGAACGAGAAGTTCGTAGCCCGGTTAAAGCTTATGGTGCAACATTCTTAGTTCAGTTTTGACTAAGTCAGAGAGCTAGTTTGGCCCCAAGTTATAGCTCGGTCGGTGCTTGAGGTTTTCCAGCGTGGTATTGTGCAAACCTAATACAGTTCGCTAGCTCGGCTAAGTGAAACAGAAGGTGCTTAGACCTATTTGAGGCTACAGGTATGGCGTGACATCCTAGTTCAGTTGTTCAGTTTTGTTAGGTTCGTACCTAATACAAACAACTTCCTAGTTCAGTTGAAGTGTGATTTTGGATCAAACGCATCATTCTTCAGATTATTCGTGAATACATTGGTTCTATTACATGGTTTTTCCCAGAAAAATGGAAGCAAAAATAGTGAGTGCGTTTTGAGAAACATGTGGATAGTATGCTACATACAACAGAAACTAGAGAAACAAAAAAGAAATGAGATTGAGTTACTTACAGTTTGAAGAAGTAAGGATGAAGTTCGAGATCACAAGGAAGAGATTCGCAGGCACTGTATTTGCAAGAGTAAAAGCTCAGAGGAACGGAGAGAGAGAAGATGAATAGTAAGGGAAGTTGATTCGAAATGTAGGGTTTTTTGTATAAAGACGTGTGACAAGGGCGGGACTGTTCAAATTTTTTGGAGTACGAAGACGGCGCGACAGCTACGCTGGGCCAATGAGAGTCTGCCACGTGTCCATGGAATAGAAAGTGATTCAGTTACAGCGACTGAAAAGGCGTTTTGACCAGACAGATTAGTAGCCTGGTGTGAATTTAGCTCGGTTTAAAAGCTAAAGTTTTTAGCTCGGCCTATGACGGGTAATCCCAATCATGCTGCGCAGATAGAATTAAGGGGCAATTGAGAGGGTAATTTATAAGTAAATTGGGCCGAGCTGGGTAATGGGCCATTCTGTGGGCCACAGTAAGAAAGGCTGAGTAAAAGGGCCTTGTAGTTAGCTCAGTCCAAAAGAAGCCTTGCAGTTAGCTCAGTCACCTCGGTCGGAGTGGTAATTATCTCAGCCACAGTGTTTTGGACCGAGGTATTATGGCTTCTTAAGGTTGACTTTGCTATGGTTAGTGCGGTCAGAGCTTGCTATATTTAGCTCGGTCTTTAACGGACACAACCGAGGTATTGGTGAACAAAGGCCGAGCTATGAGTTGCATGTGAAGGTGCTGGTTTGAGCATGACAAAGAAGTATTGTTAGCCCGGTTGTTTTGTCATACTACCGAGTTAAAACCATCTCACTTGGTTTAAACAGTGAGGGAAGTGTTGAAGGATAAGCATTATATTTCAAGAGTGTGATTCCTAGGAGGACCCTACATGGAGGAATAAGAGTCCTACAAGGATTGTGCCACGCGGAACCTATAAAAGCTCATAACATCACCTATGGAGAGGTAACATAACTTTGATTCTTGAATACATAGAGTTTTTGTCTATTTGTCTATTTTGCTGACTTAGGCATCGGAGAGGTATCTGGCACACACCCGCCGGCTAGCTCACGTTTGTGTTTTCAAGGAGTAAAGCGACGACGTTTGGAGAAGTGCAGACTTGATCAACGAGATTATACGAAAAGATTATTTCTTGCTCGTACAATATAGTACTCGACGTGTCACGCCCCGCATTTTATCACTCGAATAACATTACCATATTCATTAATTAAGTCCATTTACAAGTAATATTTCATCCTTGGATGAAATGATGAATAATTAAATATGCATATTCCCTCTCGTTATACAACAATGACATTTACATACAAATAAAAGAAATGCCCTAAGACTTACAATAAAAGAGAGGACACTACTCTTTATAAAAAAAATAGCACTCAACCAAATAACAAATGAAGTAGTACAATCCATCACTACATTACATTTATGAAATGGCAAAACCCATTGTTTGATCTTCAAATCCAGAATGTATACATGTACAGGCAGGGTCTCATATTAAAACATTAGAAGATATGCGGGTACCAAAATACTCGTACATATACGTAAAATCATATCATGTCAAAACCATATAATTTTATTACATAATCTCTTAAATCCAATTTATTTAATTAACCACAACAAGTTAATTTAAATAAATAAACATGTTTCAATAGCAACAGGACATCCTTTTCAATTCATTCAATTATCTCGTTATCAATTAAATCAAATAATTAAACAATTCATCAAATCCATTTTATACAGTCTTATGAGATGTTTAACGCCCCAAATTTCTAGCCTAAATAATAATACAACAATCATGGCTCTTTCAAGAAAAACTGAATATAAATCTCCAAACTTACATTACATGATACAATAGTTCTTCATGCAACAATACATTAATCCAACAACAAGTAAATAAATAAATAAATAAATAAATATCCCCAAAGGTTTATAAGTTTTCAAGGCTTGAGCCTAGTTACACAAAACGGTTATTCAAACCTACACACATACAACTCTTGGCTTACACACAGAGTCACAGCAAAATGAGAGTCTCGTACTCTCATCACACATTTCCTTGCCTTTAGTTCAGCGACATCACTACATCTTTTCCTGTACAAAAATCCCGTAGGGTAAACATAAAGCCTAGTAGGAAATCCTTAACAAAGTTTATACATTTTATACAAGTCTCAAAAGATGAAATGCACATGTCATGCTATGCCCTTTTTGAAGATAAATCACATTTTCATCTTTTGAAAACCATCATGCTCAATGATGTCATGTAATTTCAATTGTTCAAAGCTTAACAATTTATTTCAAGGGCAGTAATACGACTCTGGTAATCCCTAGGTCGGTGTCTACAAGTACACTATACAAGTACTACCAAATTGTCATTTTTACTAGTATTAACCGGAAGGCTCGACACCAATCTGCACGGATTTTTGGTCTTTCACCCCGGACTCTTAGGCCAACTTATTCAATATCATCTACACCACCTATCAAGACTTACCAATGTATTTACCCCAAAATCATTTCATGAAAACTTGTTTCTCAACATTCTTTTCTCAATGCAAGTTTTCAAATCAATTTTCAAAGTTTAATGTAATCAAATGAATTGTTATGCCAATAACACAAGATGAATATAAATACTTTTATTCCAATTCATCATCCAAGGAATAACTGTAGATGTCCCCGAACGCCCCGGGAGGGTGAGTCCCGTTCTGTTCATTTTGGGGTTACTACAGCTCGGACTCTCAAATCATTACGGTTCTTAATCTTGAACCAAAGAGTCCAAATCTAGCAAATCGTTTTGAGAAACAAATTTTTGAAAAGAAGTGCCAAACATGGACTGCTTTGCCAGATACAGAGTCGCCACCTAAATATTTTTTACGGGGGAATTTAGGAAACCCTGACTCGGTGCCGAAGGCCACATGTCCGTCATCACCGGAGTTGTCTCGGCTCGGGAGCTAGGGTACGATTGGGGAAGGTCAGCTATGAGCACCCCCTCTCGCCCGATCCGAAGATCGGCCTCTACTAACCGTGATATCCGTTTTTGAAAACGTTATGTGTTCTTATTCCAGTTATTAGCCTAGAATTACTATATTATGCGCACAGCAAATAAGTATAGACTAGATTGCCTAATTTGGAAATAAGCATTGCATATCCGTTTGTTTGGGAAAGCGCTCTGGAATTTGCTACTCGCAAGTAGGCTAAACACGGATTTCAACGAGTGTTTCCAACTCAAACAATCCAACCTTCACCCACAGGCATTCAAACAGTTTATCTCATATAAGCACTTAGCCACATGGTAAGCATACTATCATGGCAACATTCACACGCATGCAATATGCTAAAGCGAAAATACTTACATCGTACTCCGTGCCAGAACAATAAACTAGTTAGCAAACATGCGTGATCCTAATTCATGTTAAGTTGGCTAATGCAACACATGCAAGATGCAATTAGAGTAGGCTCGGCTAACCTAAGCATGGCATGTGAAATGCAGTCAGTCAATGCATGTATTCAATTCGAAATTTGAAGTACAAATGCAGTTAGCATGATGTATCGAGCCTGGTGCGTGCAAGGCAAATGTATGAATGCACGCATGCATTGCATGAGGTATGCTAATTTAAACGTGCCCTAATACTAACCATCAAAGCAGGTAAATAAAAGGGAAGAAAGAAGTGGGGATTGAAAGACATACACACCACTCACACACACTTATTACAGATTTGCCCTCGCCCGGAGGGACCAAATAAATAATACAAATTAATTAACTACGCAAGCTAATTAAATATTACAAATTGCCTAATCAGTTAACAAACTAATTTAAACTAGGAAAAGTAGTAAACTGCCTCGGGAGGAGAGCCAGATGCAGTGCATGCTCGGGTCCTGCTCGGAAGTGCACGGCCATGCATAGTCTGCCTCTGTTTTCCCTGCTCTGCCTCTCTGAAGACTGCCAAAGTCTCAAGGATGCTTCTCTGGATACTGGGAATCACCACCGGCTGAATAGAATTACCACCGACAGTGGATTGTGGTCACCGGCACAAAATGAATCCATCGGTTGGTAATTTACTGCCGGTCGGCAATGTATACTGCCAGTCGGCAAAGAATGCCTGCAGAACCTGGAACTCACAGCAGCAGAGGACAGAACTTGCATGGCAATACAATTCAAGCAATGTATGCACCAATCATGTCCCTTATCATGTTTGTGACTCAAAAGGGCATGTGTCTCGATTCTCAGACCACCAATCACGCATTTCCATGCATGATGGCCCAAAGAATCAAGTGTGTAACTTTCATGTCAAATGAAATGCAAACCAAACAAACGAACCAAGGCCCAATTCCTATCACCAAGTCAAGGAACAAGGCATGCATGCAAGATGCAATGCAACCTAGGCATGCAAGCTAAGGATGCAACATGGCATGACAAGACACTTATGCAAGCATACAAGCAAACATGAGGCAATGCAAACTGATGAAAAGGTGGACTTAGACATGATTTAGACAACTCTGAAAAGGGATATCATGGACAATTAGCATGCAACATAAGCTCTGAAAATCATGTTAAAACATGGTGCCAAACCAAGCAACAAGGCAAGCTAAACATGCAACAATGGTCCAAGCATTCAAGGCTCACCAAAGAGGCAATGGACTACACTTAGTACAATCACACATGGCAGGACTTAGGCAACCAAAGACAGAGTTTTAACACATGAAACTAAGCCCAAAAGACCAACTAGATAGCATCTAGATGGTTTGAATTTAAAGGCATGCATAAATGCTAAAACATAGAGCATGCAAGGCAAGCTTCCAAAGCTTCAAAGAGGCATCCAAGGCAAACATATGAGCATGTCAAAGGGACTGAAATAACATGTAGGGTGGTTCCAAACCACCGAAATGATGCAAGCAACACATACTACACATTCACATACGTGAAGCATACAAGCTTAAATACAAAGGAGCTATACTACGCATGCCAAGATCAACCCAAACAACTATGGACAGACCTAAAACATGGCAAAATGAACACAAAACCTTCACAAGGCTAAACCTAAAACATGCTAGAGCAAAGGCTAACAACCTAAGGCATATTAAGGCAATAACAAGGCATTACATGGTAGGTATGCTAAGTATGCATGGTGTACCAAAACTAACAATAAACAGAGGCATATTATGATATAATAGGCACAAAAAACAGCCAAGGCATGGTCAACATGAAGCTTAGCTAGATGCTCCCTTAAGAGGCAAAAAATGGTCCATTTCAAGGACAATAAGGAGAGGGGGTGGCCCTCTCCTTCTTGGGACCTCAAGGCACCATCCTCACCTCTGAAATCCCTCAAGATTTCAGTGGTGAGGAGGCCTAAACATCAAGGTCTCGGAGCTCACTCAAAATAGCACAAAATGGGGCCTTTCAAGGCCTAAGAGGGGTCAAACACCTCCAAACCACAAAACACTCTAAACAAACTATTTAGAGGGCCTAAAAACAGAACTTTTTTATGTTATACACTAGGCACAAAAATAGTTCTAAGATAGGTAAAAATACAATGCAAAAATGGGAAATAAAGGGATTAGTTTCTTACCCTTAAAGACCCCTTCAACAATGGTGGACCAGCAGCCTCTTTTAGGTTGAAACCAGCTCCAAAACCTCAAAAACAACCTCTTAGAACCTCAGTAGCTAAGTGAAGGTGAAACACTATGTGTTTGTGTGCAATAGTAAGACACGAACACACTTTAACACACACAAGAGGGAGATATAGAGATAGGATATGTATCAATCCTAACCCTAGAACTCCAAACCCTAATATGGCTGTCCAAAATCTCTAAAGTGTCTAACCCTAAGCAAGGGAGAGAAGGGCTCCTCTTATAGAGCTTTTTGTCTTGTAAAGCTTACAAGACAAGCTTCTAAAGAGAGAGATCCCTCCATACACGTGTATGGAGGGGAGCCAAATGCAAGACAGCTGTAATAAAATATCTACAAAAGCAGATGAACAGTAGTCGACTGCTCAAAAATGCCATTTTGGCAAAAGGGAGTGCCGACCGGCAATAAATAGTGCCGACCGGCAATATACATTGCCGATGGCAGCAAAAACAAGCCGGTGGCCTCAGGCCATGGCCGGTGGTGTGTGGGGATGCCTCACAAGGCATTCCCTGCCCCTCCAAGGCAAAATGCAAGTGTTTGGTGCAAAACCAGACACTGAACAGTCAAGTTCGGAGATCCAGAGGCAAGGCGCGTAGCCGAGACCTCCGGGAACTCCAAACGAACACAAACATGGATAATCACGAAATGTTCCAACGGTGACGTCCAAGTCTTGAGGATGGTCAAAAATGGGGTGTCTACAATAACACAATTCCCTCTTCTCAAGTATCCTCAACAATTAGTCATTTCAACACTATTTCAACGTTTTGAACAATAATTTTCAAAATGAACAACAATTATCATATTCTCTGAAATTCATCATTTATATAAATATAAATAAGAAATTTTCCAAACATCCATTTATTTTGACACACAAAATAAATATAACAATATCATTCTTGGATTTTCAGTCTCTTTTAAAAAAAAATCCCAAAATTCTAGGTTTTCTTACAAAAACTATACAACTCAAATCTTTTGAAAGAAAACTTTTCAAAATCATATTTTCTTCAATCAACGAAGATCAAAACCCATAAGATCATTTTAAAAGAACAAGAGACAAACCCATTTTCAAAATCGCTCAACTTCTCGAATCAACAATCAATTTTCAAAGCTATCGAAAGATGATTTCAAAAATCATATAGATCTTGCAAAAATATATATATAACTCTAAGAAAATCCTTACCTCAAGTTTTGAAGAAATTAAATGAAACTCCCAAAATCAACGGTGTCGAAACTCGATCTTCATCGCACACAACGAAGCCCTCGAGATGATAACCCACTTTGATGAAGAAGCAATGGCAAAACTCAAATGGATCTTGAGAAATCAAGGTTTTTGATCTAGTTTGTGTAGAGAAATATAGAGAGAATGAAAAGAAAATGTTTTTAGAGAGATATTTACAAAACTGATCTGAAATATCAGATTCACGAACTGATATAACATGGTCTGCTCGAGCGTGGAAAGCCCCGCTCGAGCGTCGAATACACTTTCTTAGTACTTTTGCAGACAAGTCAAACTTCTGAAATCAAACATTCTTCGCTCGAGCGCATAAACGGTCGCTCGAGCGGACAAGCAACTTTGAATGCATTTTGCATTTTTGCTTCGACAAGTTAACCGGGCAGCTTAACCTCCGTAAGCTGTATAGGGTGACTCGACCCCTGACATACTCAGCGAAGTGGTAAAAAATGAAAGAATTAACTTCCAATATAACTCTGTAAGGCACAATTCGGGTTGGATTCCCATCTAAAAATTTGGAGACATTACTGTTCCAAACACACCACTATAACCTGATAACCAAAAATAAGGGGAATACAAGGAAAACTAAGATATGTAACACTGTTCAAAACCATACCAACCCGAGCCCGGAACACTACAAGAAACGGATCAAAATCGGGATCGCTACAAGATGAATGTATATGCCATGTCATGCTCAAAATATTTTTTTCATCTTCTGAAAATCTTATGCACAATGCCAATTTGAAAACACATTAATCCAACAATTTCAATAAAATTCCAAGATGGTAAATACGACTCAAGTAATCCCTAGGCTGGTGTCTACAAGTAGACTATACAAGTACTACCAATTTGTTATTTTTACCAGTATTAACTGGAAGGCTCGACACTTGTAATTTATCATTTTTACTAGTATTAACTGGAAGGGACGACACTTATCCGCGTGGTTTTCTGGTCTTTACACCACCTTTCAAGACTTACTATCGTATTTATCCCAAAATCATTTCATGAAAATTTGTTTCCCAACATTCCTTTTTCAATGCAAAGTTTTCAAGTCAAATTTCAAAGTTCATCATTATCAAATGAATTGATATGTTAATGCAATAATTAATAATACAATGCAATATTTCTTCTACTTTCAATACTCCTACACAATATTCCCATTGTGATCAAAATTCTCATTTCTCATTTCAATATAATTTCTCAAGATGAATATAAATACTTTTATTCCAATTCATCCATGAGACAACATAATTCCCACACTTAGAGTAATCTCAACCATCTAGTCACTTCAAGACTATATCAACATTTCGAACAACAATTTTCAAAACTTCAGCAATTCTCATATTCCATGAAAACCATCATTTATATGTAAACAAATAAACAATTTTTCAAACGTTATTTATTTTGGCATACAAAATAAATATAACAATATCTTTAAAGATTGTCAACATCTTTCTTAAAAACCCGTAATTTCTAGGTTTTCTCGCCAAAACCACTCATCTTCATTTATTGAAAGAAAATCACCAAAAACATCTCTCTTCAATCCTCATAGTTCAAAACTCTCAATTTCTATTTTAAAAGGAACATGAAAGTAAACTCACTATAAAAAAAAAAACCTCTCATTTTCTTGAATCAACAATCAATTTTCAAAACAAATCAAAGGATGATTTCGAAAATCATCTAGATCTTGCAAAAATATATATATAATTCAAAAGAAATCTCTACTTATTAAATATTACTATTTACATCCTACTATCTCAAAAGTTATGGCATAATCTTAATAGCACATTTTTAACCATAACGGATATAACCTTTTAACCAAAACTAATTTAATCCACGAAATTAGTAAGTTTATTATGTTCAAAAATTTTCAAATTAATAATATCCAATCTAACTTCACATGCCTCATCCCTCAAACATAACTATATTTCAACATAACCATTTTTCATACCAAGCTATTTAAAGAGGTAATATTTTTTCCAAAGTTTCTACCAATAACAATTTCATGACTTTTTCTAAAATTACTTAACCAACATAATATTTAAATAAAAAATTATGAAATATGCCCAATAATAACATTTTCAAGGTTATGAGTTCGAAAGTCCACATTTCACAACTTAATCATTAACATATCATCTTTTATAAAATATCATGAATATAACACTTTTAGAGTTTTTAATCCCAAAACAACTCTATAATTCCTACTTAAGCATTTACTCCATATTCCTCAACATTAATTTATTTTCTCAAAAATAAATTCCAAATCAATGATAAAAAAAAAATCAATTATATATGTCTCAAAATAAATCATCTAATCATAATATGATGTAAATACAATCATACAACTATGAAATTTTATTTTCGAATTTCTTTGCAAAATTATCAATACAAAATGAATTTTTCAAATCAATCTCAAAATGCCAACATTCTTAACATTTCAACATAATTTTTCTTCCAAAAATTACCAAACAAAAATCTAAATATATATATATATATATGCAATACCTCTTATAATGATATATTTTCTCAAAATAACCCTAACATAACTTTAATGTAAAAATATGAAGATAGTCCATATCTCAAATAATGAAGAAGAGCAGATTTGGAAGGCAAATCTTGCCTGATTATGAATCCGAGACTACCATTGCAAAGATCACGACGAGCTCTCCGATTTTCATTTACAACACTTTTGCAAAATCTCACTCTAAAGACTTCCACTCTAAGCTTAAAGCTTAAGCCAACAATGGAGGGAAAAAAAGAGAGAGAGAAAGAGAGACGCACAGGGGTCTTTGCCACCCAACCAAAGAAATGAAATGAAATGGAACGGAAAGGAAAGGAAGATGAAATGATGGACACTCCAAAAAGGAGGGCAACCCACGTCGATTTGCCTTTCTAAAGTTTGATATTTTCCAAAATAAATATATATATATAACTTTTGTAATAATATCTCAGAATTTATAATATAAATTATATCATTAATATAATTTTTCTCACCACAAAATATAATATTTTGCTCATTACACAATACATAAACATTTCATTCTTTATAAAATATATATAATTTTTCCACCGTATGGTACACACCATAAAATCAACTATCAAATATTTATTATAACCCCTATATAATAAATAATAATAACTCCTAAGGTAATTATTACCAATTACATAATTAAAAAGGACTAATCAGTTAAACATTAGTTACTAAAAAAACTCAAATTAAATTAAATCTAAATCATGGGTCCTACCCATAAGTTAAACATCGCCCAATTATACATCAAAGTAGACCCAACAAACTAATCTCAAGTTATGGCTTAAACGCCCAAAACTCAATATCAAATTTTGTTGTACAATAGACCAAATACCGATCAGTCCGCGAATTTTCATAAAATAAATACTCATCAATAAATTTTGAAATTTTTACGCAACATATTAGACTCATATGGAAACAACATATAAAAATTTCATAATTTTCTGAGATCAGAAACTATTTTAAAAAAATACAAAACCAAACTATTTTCGCACAGAATTTACGCAGTAATCAAATTCGAAAATTTGCTCCATAAATTTATGCACTGGCTATTTAAAAAAAAAATTATGGGTCATTACACAACGAGTTCTACACATTGAACGATTCTGATTAGCAAAACGGGACCTGTGGTGGGTCTCCACGGGCCGAACATCACTGTCCAATTCAAACTCGAAAAAGAGGTTACCATTTTCTATCTCCTACTCAGCCCACTACTCTGCCTAGACTGTACAGGCCATACTGTTTACTTCATTAGGCCAAGTTTGGCATCATCAAAAAAATCTAAAAAGCCAAAAAGTCACTAAAAAAATAAAAAAAATCCATACTATTTACCACTTTTTTGGCTGGAAATCTGTCAATTCAAAAAAAAAAAAAAAGAAGTGTAAAACGGCGCTCCACAACACTGTGCAACCACACATGCCAATTGGTTTGATGACGTGGCACACTTCTAAGCCACGCATATAAGGGTGTAATAATGGCCCGGCTCGGCCCATTCGGGCTTTGTGGGCTTGCGATTTTTTCGCGGGCCGGGCCGGGCCGACCCATGGGCTAAAATGTGGGGCCCAGGCCCAAGCCAAAGCCCACTCATGATAGGGCCTAGGGCCTAGGTTGAGGCCTTGGCCCGCGAGCCGGGCCTAGTCGGGCTTTTTTTTTTAATATTAGAAATAAAAAAAAAATTATACTAGAGTATTTTAATTACGATTAATGAGATATTTTGTTTGGTTATGTAATGTTTTATGGTGATATTTAAATTTAATTAGATATGACTTATGTTTTTTTAATTGTGAACTTATAACTAAAAAAGTATGCAATAATGTAATTTTTTTTCTTTCAAAATGAATAATTATATATATATGAAATTGAAACTTTCAATATTACAATATTAAATTATTTATATAACATTTATTGAATAAATAATTTTTATTTCAAAATGAAATAAAATATTACAAAACTTGATATTATTAAATAAATTAGGCATAGATTACTGATGATGATATAGCAATTGCATCACTATAGGTCAAGTACATCCCAACTAGGTTGGCACCTACTAGCCTCCCAATCATTTGCATTATACTCCACTTCAATAATCTAATACAAAAAAAAACAAAAAAAAAAAAAAAAAAAAACCAAGAAAAAAACAAAATGAAATGAAATAGTAAAAAATAAATTGTTGATCAATCATGAGAGGAAACAGACATTTCAGTCGCGTTGCCCGATGATATGTCATTCAAATCATATTGAATTCGCTCATTTTCACTAAAATTTTGTCTTCTTGTAAGCGCGTGCATATGATCTCTGGATATCATCATTGCCTTAACCATTTCGGGTGAAAGCTTGCTCCGGTAGTCACTCAACACCCGTCCACCTGCACTAAAAACTGTTTTTGAAGCAACTGTAGAAATAGGAACGGTTAGTATATCACGGGCTATCTGTGAAAGCACATGCCACATAGATTCATTTTGTTTCCACCATTCCAAAATGTCAAATTTATCGGAACCATCCACTGACAGGCTTTCCAAATAACGTTGTAGTTCAGAACTACTTACACTTGTATATTGAGATATTCTTCTACTTTTTATTGCTGTGAAAATACTTAATCTCTCGCCTCGAGATTGTTGGACTGCCAGTGTAGTGTGTGTAGGTGTATTTACAGGTGCAGATGCAGATGCAGCTGCCCTGTATTCTTGAAATAATCTGTTGTATGTTTGCATAATAAGGGCAAACTGTATTTGATCAGCGAAAATACGCTCTAAAAATTCTTGTAAACCAACTTCTTTACACCTAGGATCAATTATTATAACTAAACCTAATAGATGAGGTAAATGATGAAAATATTTATTAATTTTTTCTTTCATTGAAGTAATAATAGTTACATAAAGTTCATTACCCATATATTTTATGAAAATTTTAATTATTTCTGCTAGGATATGTAAAACAAATGGTGAAGTAGGAATATATATATATATATATAAGAAAATAATTTTGTTGAAGTATCGAAAATTTAAAAAAAAAATCTTTATACCCACTTGGCGCCAATTATGTTCAGTGGGTGCTAGTACTCTTCCTATTGATGTTATTGCAAAAAATAAATCTATTGCTCTTCTTTGTTTACGAGCTATTTTTAACATATTATATGTTGAATTCCACCTACTATCTACATCTAAAATTAATTTTTTAAATGACATATTTTCTCGTTGACAAATTTTTCTATATTCTGAAATTCGATTACCAGAAGACATAATAGTAACAACTGCATTTTTTATTACTAGTACAGAAGTTTCATATATATGCATAGCTTCTTTAACAATCAAATTTAAAATATAGGCACAACAACGAACATGAAATAAATCACCATCAACAAGTAATTGTAAAGTTGATTTTAAATGGGCTATAGTTTGATTATAATATGGTGCATTATCTAAACTAATCGTAAATATTTTATTTTTGTAAAACCCACTCATATAATACATTTCTTATTTCTACACCAAGCGAATGACCAATGTATGGAAGTTCAATTAATTTAAATGAAATAATTGTTGTATTTAATTTCTAATCATTATCAATAAAATGTGCAGTGATACATTGATATTTAAAACTATTATTTGACCACAGATCAGATGTTAAACAAACTCTTCTATTCAAATTTTTAAATATATCAAATAATTCACTTTTAATATGCTCAAATTTCTTTAAAATCCTGTTTCTAGTAATATTTCTTAAAAAACTTTGATATTGCGGTGCAAAATTTTCGTGAATCATTTCGATAAAATCAAGACATTCACTAGTACTAAAAAGTTGTTCTTTTTTAATAATATAATCAATTACAGAATTTTGTACACGTATACGATAATATGAAAATGTTTGCAAATTTCCAGTTGATGAAGCCCCTAATTGCATTTGACTTCGAATATTAGGTTGTTTACTTTGTAAATGTTTGTCAGAATGCCTTTTTAAATGACTAATACCCCCTGCAGATGCAGCACTGAGTAAACATGCACAATATTTATATTTTGCTTTAAATGTAATTGTGCCATCAGGATTATTTATAGATATTTTTTCAAAATGTTCTCAAACACTAGTACTTCTGCTCCTAGATGATAATGCAACTGTTGGAAGAGGGTTATTAGAAGGAGAATCAACAGTAAAAAATAATAATTAATATATGTGCATAAATAATTAATGAAAAAAATGAGTAGTTAATAAATTTAATTAAACTAATTAATGTTACCGACTAGCGAATGCGATATAGAAATTTTCTTCTTCTGCTAAAAGTTTCTTGTTACACAATTGCAATAACCACTTAGGGATGTCACTTCAAAATTAATTGAGAGTTGAGAGAGATTGAGAGAGTTGAAGAGAGAGAGAGAATGATTTGTTGTGAAATATATTTTGAAAACTAAAATATATTTATACTAGTTTAAATTCTAACTATTTGAATTATGACCGTTTTATACATATCCGTTTGAGTTGTAGGAGATGTAAATTTACAATGCAACGGCTCAAAATTGAGACTAGGCTGGTACTATAATTGTGACGCCCCAAATTTTTTTTTGAAACGTCATAAGATTTAAATAACGATAACTTGCTAGATAAAGTTTTAACTACTAATTAGAAACTTTTAAGTTCTTACATAGTCAAAGTCCAACGACAAAATAAAACTACAAGTTCACACACAACGTCACAACATAGTTAAATCCTAATACAAGGGATAACAGGATTTTATTTTGATAAAATCTTGATTCTAAGTCAGCCAAGGTTCGATATTGGCAGCAGCTCCAATTTCAGCCTCAGTCCCTTCTTCGACATAATCTGGCATGAAACGCCAGGGCAACAAAATATATGCCATGAGTTTTGCAACACAGTAAAAAAACGTAACCAACCTACCATTTTTTTTAAGAGAAAAATAATAATATTCTAAACATGAGATAACAATATAATTATACACAGAATTTACAACCATTAGAATAATTTCAGTAATTTTTTTATAAATTAGGTGACACTCGAAATCTCACCAAAGAGATTTAGCTTACCAACCACTAAGCATGGCAACGGTTAATTTGAAACCCTCCCTTGGTCAAATATTTAAGTGTTACCAACCGTAACTACCAGGGATGCCCACGTCCGGAGTTATATACCCAAGTAGTGGCATCCGTGGTCTGCCCCAAGGAAACGGTCTGCCAGGGGTAAGTAACCTCCCTGTGTGCCACCTGCACATCCACCCTTATTCCAAAACCGAATACCGAAAAGGGTTCAAATAAGTCCCGTGCCATCTTAGAGTTTCGCAACACAATTTACGTGAGAATTCTCAAAACCAGGGCTCACCCTGAACAACCGGTGTTAACCATCAACCCTTAATTCCGTACAGTCTTTAAACCAAGACTCACCCCGAACAACTGGTATTAACCGTCAATTGTTAACTTTGTATATGCCGTTAATCATTTCAGTTAATTTTGATATTAATCACAAATAATTCCAAATTTTTAATCACAAGTAATGTTATACCAACTCATTAAAATTCTCAATCATAAAATATTGCATGTGTCACACAATACTAAATAAAAGTACAGAATTTAAATAAACAATTTATTTAAACCATGGTATGAAATAATAACTTAGATACAAGAATCAAACCATAAATACACACATGTACAAATTTTTGATTTACAAAATTAGACTAGCATAATATTAAAGTGGTGATTTTATCCTGTCCAGAAAAACTTTCAGAGTATATATCTTGCAAATAAAATCATAAATACATTACTTATACAACTCTAAAATTCATATCAATCTGCAGGATACTCAATAAACATGTTATGGTTATTTTTCAAAAAGTATTTTCCAAAAATAACTTATAAATAATTCTAAACAAATTCCAAGGGTGTTTATGACACAGATTTGTCACATTTCCTTACATTAATTCCATGCTTAAATTTATAGATCAAACCCATAATCTAAAAATTTATCATGAAACTAGACTTCTCAAATTTCATATTTTAGTTAGAAATTACCAGATTTGGCTTAGTATAGAATTTTAAATAAATTTTCAAATACATGGTAAAATCTGTCTCACAGTTTCAGATTTAGTTAGAAATTTTTATAAATTCGTAAAAAGCTCAAAAATTGTTACCAAAATTCCTGGACGAACTAGACATCATTATCAACAACTTTGTAGAAGAAATAATCTCAAAATTTTGAGTATAAAATTGTCTAAAAATTCGAGTGACATTCTGGCAGATTCAAAATAGACTATTTTCATCACAGTTTCAGATTTAGTTAAAATTTTGTATAAATTCATAGAAAGCTCAAAAATTGTTATCAAAATTTTTTGGATAAACTAGACATCATTATCAACAATTTTGTAGAAGAAATCATCTGAAAATTTTGAGTATAAAATTATCTAAAAATTCGGGTAACATGCTAGCAGATTCAAAACAGACTATCCTCAACACAGTTTAGACAATGTATCATATGTATACAATCTGAAAATTTCAATTATGTAAAAAAAATGAGAGGATTGAGAGGGTCTTCTTACCTAGTAGTAGGATTGAAATGGGTGATGAAATGATAGAAGAATTTGTTTCCTAAACCTTCTTCTCTTCTTCTCCTTCTGCTGAATTCTTCTTCCCTATTTCTTCCTCACCCGTCAAAAGGAATACATGCATGCAAACACTGAAACCTACCCTTCTATGCATGACTATTATGTGTATTATATAGACCTCCGAGGCTAGCTCTCTCTCTCTCTCTGCCATTACCTTTCTCCAATCTAAGAATAAGCTTTCCCTAAATTTTATGGTTTCCTAAATTCTAAGAGATGGTGGGTTTGGTAGGAACTGTGGGTTGTTTGCCCACGGTTTGTCTGTTTGTATACATATATATATTTTTTATTTTATTTATTTATTTATTTTTTTAACAATAATTATTGAACATCCACAACATTTTTATTCTTAATAGGGTCTTTGTTAGCGATAGAATTGGGTTAATTTAAAAAACTAATAATTTAATTTATTTATTTATTTTCTTTCAAGAATAATTTAAATATGGGTTTTCACAATAATAGTAGGTAGGGGCTGTACCGTGGCATGGCAAAGTTTTAGGAAATGGTTGCCTCCTTTTCAGGCAACCATTTGGACGGTGCTCTTTGGCCACGGGTCCCGTTTTGCTAATCGAAATCGTTCAACATGTACAACTCGTCGAGTATTATATGTTTGTAAAAAATCACGTTGATCGGATATCTATAACTATCTGATCGAATTAGTTTTCTTTGTCAACCATTAACTATAACACCATGCATTTTTATACCAAATTGATTTGATCATATAGTTAGCGATATCCGATTAACGTGATTTTTTACAAGCATATAGTAATGGAAGAGTTCTACACATTGAACGGTTCGGATTATCAAAATGGGACTCGTGGTAAGCCTCCACAAGCCCAGTATTACCTTCTAACTTAGTATATATATATAGATATTTTTTCTTTCACGTTAGGTTAGGTGCACTTTCCCATGAAACAATCAATGAAGTAAGGAATTAAAAAAAAGAAAAAATAAGGCCAGCCACACACACAGACTGTGCTGCTGTGCACTGCCACTGCCAGTGATACATCATATCATCTTTTCCTATCAAATAATTATTAATTTGATTTTAATTTAATAAATTATTATTAATTTTTGTTTTATTTTTAAATTATTAATGTTATTTATTTAATTATATTAATTTTTATTTAATTTTTTTTATTTTTATAAGATCAATCTTTTTATTTATTTAATTATTTTATTTTTATAAGATTAATCTTTTTATTTATTTATTTTTAATTATTTAACTATTGTAAGTTATTTTTTTTTATTTTTTGAAATTTGATCATTGGTAGAGAGAGAGATTGATGGTTGGGCTGGACCGTCCACAGGGCCCAAAATTTTTTGGGCCGGGCCGAGCCCCAAAATGGAAGGCCCAGGCCCAAGGTATTGGGTTGGGCTCGGGCCCAGGCTTAACCGGGCCGGGCCCACCTTGGGCTTTGGACGGGCTTCAGTGTCACGACCCGCTCCCCGTACCCAAGGGTTAAGCATCGTGATGACTAGTAACTGAGGTTACCTAATGCCAATTCTTAAACAAATCAATAAACGCAAGCGGAAGAAATATTTAAATGAGGGTACCAAAGTAATCATCAGAGTTTCTATTTTTATTACAAAATCTATTGATCAAAAAGGCCGATATTTACATAAAAAAAATATCATAAAAATGTTGTGTGTGTCTATTCTGCAGCCTCGCATCTAAGACTTTCCAAAAGCTATTTTTGAATTGCATGTTTCCTGAAAATTGATAAACAGCTATAAACACATGGCAGAGTGAGAAATATTATACCAAGAGTATAAGGGACACGAAATAACCATGGATAGTTAATTAGGCCAAAACATTTACATAACTCAGTTTGGTAAATAAATCATTTAAGAGGCAGAAACTGAAATACAGAAATTATGTAAATATATAACCATAACCACGGTACAGAACAGAATAGAACAGAGGTTACAGAAGTGACAATCAGAACAGAGGTACGGATTCAAGAGGTGGTTCGTACGGATTCTAGATATGGCTCCCACAATAATGTAGCACTTAGCTCCACACAACACTTTACTCCACACAGAACAGAGATCAATGGATCCATGACAAACAGAGGACCACAAAGTAGTCAAACAGAGGTCAATGGTTATTTAAGTCCCACAAGGCGTGGGACACCCGTGGTGGTACTTACAAAACATAATTGTTTATAAGGTCATGACCAAATATTCTTCAAAATATAACCAAACATATCCATGGGTTTCACTTTCACAAATAGGGTTCAGAAAATAATCCACGTAACTGAAACCTTTATAAAATATAACTTTTATTAATATACTAATAAAACATAACTGGTATAAAATAGATTTTGGTAAGTCAAAACATACATAAAATATATTATGGTAACTCAAGGTATAATATAACTCACCTTAATTTTAATACCTTACTTTTTCTTTCCACTATCAAAGAACATCTCAACTTTTATTATTTTTTTTCTTTCTTTCTTTCATTCTTTCTTTTCCTTTTCTCTCTTTTTCTTTCTTTTCTTCTCCAGGTGAACGCCTCCCTATTTAAAGGGAGGTGAGCCCCATCCGTGGCCAACACGTGGCTAGGAGTCTCTTTCCTTAAGATTTAATTCATAATTATATAAATGATTCTTATCTTTAGCTGATATTTAAGATAATTACATTTTGACCCAATATTTTAATATAATTATATAAATTAATTAATTCTTAATTAAATTACACATTATCATATACCAATAGAAAATTAATTATTTATTTTACTATCACATCCATTATTATTATTTATATTTTGACCCCTAAATTTTTAAATAATATTAAATAATATTAGTATAAATTAATCTTTTTATTTCATCTATAGATCATCTCCGTAATAATCGTAATATAATTAAAGATCAAGATAAAAAATTAGATTACATCTAAGATCAGTGTAGTTCTATCCTACAAAAAAGAATAGATTTAAATTTAGAAAAATTTCCTACTAAGCTAGAAATAGAAACATTAATTTCAGCTGCAAATCAAATAGCTAAACAAATAGAACAAATTAATCAAATTCAAGATAATTTAAAACAAAAATTAAAAATTTTAGAACAACTTGTAAGGTCCTAGTTTATGAGTAGTGATAAGAAAGCTAATAGAGATTACCAGACTATTTTAAAACAAGCAGAAGATTTTCATAATAACCCAGAAGGAATCAGTAGCTATCAGGGTGTAAGTCAATCAGATAAAATAACAGTAAGACAAAATAATATAGAAATTTTATTTTTAATAAGATTGTGTGAAAAATTTGAATACCTATCAGAACAACTACATAGCTTAGAAAATCGCCTAGCGTCTTTAGAAAAAATAGTACATCAGAAAGGAAAAGGAATAGAAGGACAATCCAACAAACCTCAATCTCAAGTAAACGAGGAAGATATAGCTAGATATTTTGAAAAGCTTAAATTACCTAGGAAACCAGCGTGTAGAATTTACAGAAAATAAAAATGTTTAAACAGCTAATAAAAGGAAGTAGTAGTAAAAAGCGTAATGAAGATAAAGATGTTAAAGTGAAAGAATTTATAGATGTAGAACAGCAGATAGAAAAATTTTAAAAAGAAAAGTTAGAATTAATTCCAGCTAAATATGTGTATAAGCTAGGTAAGATTCATAAAAAACAATATTTATTTAAACACTATGGTGAACGAATGATTGGCGTGACTCAAGAAGATGAGAAAATAGAGCTAAATTTAATAGAAAGAGAAAGCTATAAATATGCAGTAAATGAACACCTTAAAATGACTCATTTAGGATTAGTAGTGGTAGGAGTTAAGGCTTTAACCAGAGAAAATTTAGGAACTAAAGTATTTATATGTCTCTATGATGATAGGTTTAATGATGTCGGACAAAGTATTTTAGGAAGTTATGAACTAGATATGAATTCAAAAGGAGGAATAGTTTATTTTCCACCAGACTTTTTACTACCAACCTCGACCTTTCATAAAAAGATAAAAATAGGAATAAAGAGTAGAGGATATAAAATCAAAAAGGGAGAAAAGAATTTATTAGTTTGCACAGGATTTTTAGGTCTAGCAGTCTCAGAAAGCAATACTCACTATAGACTTACTAATGATCAGATAGTTAAATTATTAGGCGCAAAAGGAATAAAAGTATTACCAGCTAAAAAATTTAATTCTGAAGATAATGCAGCACTAGATTGGAAACTAGGAGATTTTCTAGGACAAAAGAGATTAGCCCCTCAAGATAATTTATTATATCAAACAGCGGATGGAAATTATGCAGTAAGATTTACTCAGTACTTATGTAGCACCAGAAAAATCTGAAGATGATGAATTTAATAGTATAGATAGGGAAGAAAATCAAGATAATCGTAGTGAAATAAATCAGCTTTACGTAATGACAGAAGAAAAAACTATATCACAAAATAAGATATATAATATTAATGAGATAGATTTAGAAAAATTTACCCTAGAAGACATGAATAAAATACTAGATGCTAGATATTATGAATACTTAGCCAGAGGAGATACCCATGACGAAGCAGTGTCATTTTTGGATCAGGAATTTCATACGGAATATGTAGATGATATCATAGAAGATAATATACATCCCAGCAAAATATTTAGAATACCAGAACAACCTAACCTAGAAGATACTTTTTATATGCATACAGAAAGCTCAGGAACCAATAATCCACAACTAACCGTAGAAGATCCAATAGAACCAATGCAGTATGCAGTAGGAGGAAGAAGACCATTAGCCAGTTCAGGACGTAGTCACGCGGACCCAGATAAGAGCTATAAGTTTCATGGAAAGCGTAGACAACTAGATATGAGTATACAATTACAGCCAGTCCATAATCAAGGAACCCTTTTAGATTTAGCTAGATTCGACCCTCAGATATGGAAGGAAGTGATAGAAAGATGGGAAAAAGATGCAGTAAAAGCATGGATGACTAGCCCCTATGAATCAACAGATATGTGAGAATATATGGAAACACTTCTAGGAGATTCAGCTTATAATATTTATTTAACTTTCAAGGGAAAATATGAAGAAACAATTAAACAGCTCAAAGAATTAGGAAATAACCCATGGAATTTTACAAATTTTATTAAAGAAATACTTATAGGATATGATCCTTCTAGAGGAAATGACTCCGCTCAAAGCGTAGCATTAACTGAGTTAGACCAAATGACATTGGGAAGTTGGAAATATATTGTACCTTTTAGTAGAGAATATTTAGCCATAGCAGCAAGAACTGGAAAAAGCTTTGATGAAGAAATAGGAAATAAATATTTTAGAAAATTACCAGGAGAATTAGGAAGAGAGATAGAAAACAAATGGGCAATTTATTATGCAAGTTTACACGCAAGAATAGCCACTGGAGAATTAAGAATAAGAGGAACTTTAGGAATAGGACCTAGAATAGTTTTTACATTTTATAAGCTTAGAGAAAAATGTATAGAAGTTAAAATACAGAAAGACTTGAAAAAACAAAGTTACGATTTTTGTAGCAGCGTAATATATACTCCTCAGCAATATGAAGATGAACATAATAGGAAAAAATATAAAAAATATGGAAAATATAGAAAAGAAAAATATTGGAAGAAAAAATATAGAAAACCATGGAAAAAACAAAAATTCATTAGAAAAAGTAGAACTTTTAATAGGACAAATTATAAGAAATTACCCAGAGAAGAAAAAGATAAAAGAAAACAAAGATATGTTAGAAAACTCAATAGCAAAAAATGCAATTGTTTTATATGTGGAGAACCCAATCATTTTGCAAAAAACTGCCCAAAAAGACAAAGACCAAATACTAATAAACAAATAGAAAGACTACATATTATAGAAGACCTAGAAGAAGATATAGTTAGCATAACTAGTGATGATTCAGAAGTATATAGTATAGTCAGCGATTATGAATATCAAATAGAAGCCATAAGTTTAGATAGTGATTCAGAAAGTGATACTAATATAGATAATCTTTTAGGACAACTCAACCAAGAAATAGGACTAACACCTTCCCAAGAAACTTTCTTTATGATGGAATGTAATGCAGATACTGAATGTCAGCATAACTTTCAAATAGGATTAGGATTTGATACCACTAGATGCAGCTATTGTAATTGGTTTCCAGCTAAAGATAAACGAGCTCAATGTTTATTATGCAGTATAACCTATTGTATAGTCTGTCTAGAAAAATTAAATATGACACATAAGATAGCCTTAGGAAATACTAAGGAAGATCACAGTCTAGAAAGCAAAGAATTACATTTAACAATTAGAGAATTAGAACTACAAGTAAGAGAACTTAAGATACAAATACACGAGATAGAAACTAAGACTAGCTTTGACATAGAATGTTTAGAATTAGAAAATAGACAGCTTAAACAGCAGCTAGAACAATTTCACAGTAAGTACCCTTTAAAAGACAAACTGATTGAAGAGCATATGAATTCATTAGAATTAGTCAACCTAGTTGATTCTCAACCCTTTAGTCAATACTCTAAAGCCCAACCAGATACTACATCTTTACCATTTAATTATCCGGTTATACCTAAACCAAATCTAGTTGAGATCTCTTGTGTAATCAAGTTTGCAGCAAAAACCCTTAGTATAGATGCCATGATAGATACAGGAGCTAGTAAATCATATATTGAACAACAAGTAGTTCCCCCAGGATGGAGCACGACTTTAACAACCCCAGCTTTAGTTAGTATAGCAGACGACACTAAACAGATATACACGCATTGCATCAATGGAGCATAGATTAGTTTTCATCATCTAGGTTCTCAAGATCAGCATATAGAATGGTTTCCTTTACCTCAGGTTTGGATTGGAAATACCCGACAGAATCATCTTTTCATCTTAGGACTTAATTTCATCCTTAGCTTACAAGGTGGCATGTTACTCAGTCAAAACAACATTAGTTTCTTCAAGCGAACTGTACATACCCCAACAGCTTATGCCCTCAGCACCATCGCCCATTCCTCAGAGTTACGTGCAAAGCGTGGTAGTACCATAGGAGTAGATTCAGTTCCAGCTAGTTTTTTATTTCCAAGTAGAAATATTTTTCCCGACCAAGCCCAAAAATATATACCTAATGAGATAGCAAATACGTCTTTAGAAAATTTAGATACAGAAGATTATGATTTAGAAGAATTTGATTTGGAAAACAAGGAAGATTATTGGAACCTAGAAGATTTTAAGCAACCAGCTAATTTAGAATTAATTTTTGCAAAAATAGGAAAAATAAAGAAAAAACCAATATACAGGAGAACCGAAAATGATTTAGATGAGATAATAAGACTAGCTGAAATAACAGAAATTTTAGGAGAACAGCCCATGAAATATTGGGAAAGAAATAAAATTTTAGCTAGTCTAGATATAAAAAACAAAGATTATAGGATTACCTCAGCACAAATAAATCATACACCAGCAAACATAGAAGAATTTAGAACACAGATTAAAGAATTACTAGATCTAGGAGTAATTAGACCCAGCAATAGCCCGCACAGGAGCGCAGCATTTATGGTTAGAAATCATGCAGAGATAAAAAGAGGAAAAGCTAGAATGGTGATAAATTATAAAAGATTAAATGATAATACAGAAGATGATAAATATAATATACCAGATAAAGACCAACTCATAAATAGAATACAGACAGCGAAGATATTTAGCAAATTTGATTGTAAGTCAGGATTTTGGCAGATAAAAATGGAAAAGGAAAGCATACCATGGACAGCCTTCTGTTGCCCTCAAGGACATTATGAGTGGCTAGTTATGCCCTTTGGATTAAAAAATGCATCTTCCATATTTCAGCGCAAAATGGATAGTATATTTAATAAATATAGTTTTATACTGGTATATATAGATGACATATTAGTGTTCAGTCCAGATAAAAGTAGTCACATAGATCATTTGTATATAACATTAGAAGAATTTATAAATAATGGAATAATAATCAGCAAGAAAAAGATGGTATTAAATAAACCCTACATAGAATTTTTAGGAATGGAGCTAGGAGATGGAAAAATTAGGTTACAACCTCATATAGTCAAGAAAATTTTAGACTATCTAGATAAATTAGAAGATACAAAGCAACTGCAATCCTTTTTAGGAATTTTAAATTATGCACGAATGTATATTCCTAACCTTAGTAAAATAATAGGACCCCTTTATAGTAAGACCACGCCCACAGGACAAAAATATTTCAATCAGCAAGATATAGCTCTAGTTAGAAAAATAAAAGACATTTGTAAAAACCTACCAGACCTACAACTTCCCTTAGAATCTGAATACATAGTTGTAGAAACAGACGCAAGTCAATTAGGATGGGGAACAATATTATTAGCCAAACCCAGTAAATATGACAGTAAAAATAAAGAACGCATTTGTAGATATAGTTCTGGAAAATTTAAAGAAAAAGATACAACTATGACCAGCCTAGATTTTGAAATACTAGGAGTAGTATACGCAATAAATAAATTTAGATTATTTTTGCACAAACCTTTTACAATAAGGACAGATTGTGAAGCTATAGTTAGATTTCATAACAAACTAAACGAGCGTAAATTAAGTACTAGAAGATGGCAAAGTTTTTAGATTGTATAGTAGGACAAGGATATAAAGTAGAATTTGAGCATATTAAAGGAAGCGATAATAAATTAACAGACTGGTTAAGTAGAAAAATTTATTTAGAAAAAGAAGATAACCAGTTTAATTTTTGTGCAGATAATGGAAAACAGCAAGACCATGAACTTTGGGGGATTTTCTCTTCCCATTCATGAAGGCAGAACCAAGTTCAGACCCTTAACAGGGATTGAGTTAGACCCAGTTCAACAGTGTCTTTTAGATAACCTTTGGACCAGCCAAAACCACCCAGCTAAGCGCCTTTCAGCCCTAAACTCTCTCAGTATATATTTTTCAAAAATCCAAAACAAGCCCTTGTCTAAAAGTTTTTCTTTCTATGTAGTAGCTAAGGGAACCAAGCCTGGTATTTACCATGATTGGATAGAAGTAGAATCTTTAGTCAAAAATTTTCCCACACCTCAGTTTAAAGGATTTTATGATTTTGAGTCAGCCAGTACCTATGCCCGAAGACAAATAGGAACCAGTTAGCCAGACAAGTGGAAGCAGTAGTACAAGCAGTAGTAGTTCTAATCCTCAGATAGATTCCCAGAATCCTCTCCAAATGTGTAGACATTGTGAAGGCCTTTCCAGAAATTTCAAGAAAATTATGGATAAAGGCAAGAAGGTCAGTGAAGAGCTAGACTAGCTCCGAGACGAAGAAAAACAATTGAGAGCAACCATTAGAACCTTAACCAACCAGCTTAAAAAATTAGCTCCAGAAAGAACACTTACCTCCTTACCTAGCCCAGAAATCAAACAACTCACCAGTGAGGAATTTGATCAATTGAGTGCTAGAATGTATTTCTTCAGGCATTCTATCATTCGATCCCTTTGTGAGAAAAGCCAAGTAATGGAAGACCTAAAACCCTATATTTATACCTTAGCCAGAGATAGCAGAAACAACGAGTTAGTCATTATTCAGCAGTTTCTTCAAGATCTCTCCATAGCAAGGGTTGACTGCCCCGGCCTAGCTTACCAATGGACCTATACCTATGAAGATGAAGAGCAACCCTGCTTAGACGAAGAAAAATGCAATAAGAGGTCAGAACATTTTGGTAGATGTTAGTGTAACCTAGATTTCAGCATTTGCCTTTGCCAGATAAATTTAGCTACATTCGAGCCGCTGGAGATAGAAATTAGGGGCAAAACTCGTTATCTAACAACTCCAAAATTGTTACGGCTTTGTCTCTAGACTAATTTTCACAGATCTAGATCAGACAGATAACTTTGGACACAAGCTTGCTCATGCAGTACTGTGCGTAATGGAAGAACATCATCCGTATGTGGAAGCCTTGATAGATAGCAAACTACCAGAGTGGAAGGGAATATGGTGCAACCCAGCTAAACACAAAATGTACCTCAGAGGAACCTCTACATTTCCAGGATACCCAGGACTTCTCAATAGGAGACCCTGGCCATGCAGAAGATTTTCACTCAAAGACCAGCTCAACAAATGGAGAAAATTTGCTAGCAACTCTCTCTTAGCCTATAATGGAAATTATGGATATCTAGTTTGTGAAGATAGACATCAGAAGATACATTGTAATTTAGCCATCCCAGGATATCCATTCAACAAAGAGACATTTGTCGATGAAAGTCAGTACCCGAACTACCAGCATGGCGTCTCTCATGAATCACCAGTGATGGGAGAGAATGATCAAGAATGGAACGATGAACCACCCATGGGAGATGGAGATGACTTTTACGACCAACTCTCAGCAGCAGATCTTGACGACCTAGCAGACAGAATGTATGGCTTAAAAAAAAAAAAAAACCGTACACTGCTCTGATACCATTTTTTTTTTTTTTTGTGTGGGGTTGAGTTAGTGGTTTACCACTATTTTGAAAATGGGCTGAGAATTATCTGACTAATTCTACAGTTATAGATCTTCAAGCTGTTGTATAGCTATTTTTAAGGCCTCTTGTTTTTTAGTTAGCTGTCTATTTATTTGAGAAATTTTTAAACTGTAATTTTCTAAGGATCTGCCAGAAGTTAATGATAAAAGAAACTGATTTTTTAAACTGTAATTTTCTAGAGATCTGTTAGAAGCTAATGATAAAAAAAATTGATATCTAAATTTTTGATCTTCTAATTCTTGTATTAGTTCAGTACTAATTTTAATTTTATTCCTAAGGTCTTCGTCTAAGGGCATATACTTTTCTTATTTTTTGAAATTTAATTTTTATTTCTAAAGTCTACGTTTAAGGGCATACAAATTTTGATTTTTTGAAATTCTTATATGGACAATATTTCCTTAATATTTCTACTCGGGTTGCCCTCCTTTATTCTAAAATTCTTTTCTATGGTAAAACTATTTTCAGGAAACGTTTGTTTTCATTACATGTACTCCCACCTTGAGACTAAGCCTCGTTCAACATAGTATATTTTTATTTTTCATTTTTTTACTTTTCCCTTTCTGCCTACAATTCGCCCTCAAACGCCTAACCACGGCTCACACGGGCTCTTCAGCTAAGGTCACTCAGTAACAAAATAGAAAACTAAAGATACTACGAAGGTTCAAAGCATGTAATATTAATGAGCAAACAAGCATTTCATAAACTTAGTTTTTCCAAAAAGAAAATAAATTTTTAGAATAGAAGAGTTATCCTTTCGAAATATTTAAGGAAAAAGAGAAACTACTCACACTTCATATTAATAAGAAATATACTTACAAAGATTATATTACAGACTCTGAAACTCTGAAAAACTTAATACACTGAGGTTTTTTTAGAAGGGTTGGAAAATTTACAACGCAGAATGAAGTGGTATTTTTCATTTTGCCTTCTCCGTTGGCAAGCATGCCAATTTATACACAAAATTGATACATACAGTCCAAAAAATAATACGTCAAAAAGTTTGGCCAAAAATAAAAGTCTAAAAGGCTATTAACTCTAGACTTGACTATAGATTCTTAGACTCTTACAATAATATCTATGCCATAAATGCATAGATTTGGACGTGAGTTACTATTAAGGATAAAATTTTATCAATAAAAGATTAGGATAATGATATCGGGTACTGCTTTGGGCCCCATCGCATATCATTCAATCCTTCCTTTTTGACAAAATTTTGACACTATAAGTTATTACAGGACACGTATAAGGATTTTCACAGCTTTTCTTTAATAAAGCAGGATAAGAAATATCTACTTTATTAAAGTAGTGAGTGAAGGAAAATCCTTATCACTGACAGACTCAAATAATTACAGACGCAAAATATTTGCAAAATCTTTTTGGATTTTTTCTTGGTGTATATTTTTCTGATATCTGAGGAGAATCCTTATCTTCTATGGATTTTGTCTTCTTTTGTTGGAGCGCCAATTATTGAATAATATTAGTATAAATTTTACAGAATAATTAAAAATCTAGGTTGTTACATTCGGGCCGCCCACGGGCCTCGGGTCATTTTTACACTCCTACACACATGCCATAAAAAAAAAAAAAAAAAAAAAATTGAAAAGGGCCAGGAAGTACACTGCACAGTCGAGCTACTTGTGTCAGCAAGGATAATATGGTAATTTTATAATTTTATACAATATTTTAATACATATTTTTTCATAAAAAATCAAAAAAATAACTTGAAGTATGTAGGAGAAGATTGGAGATGTGTGTATAACAGCCGTACAATTTGCAAGCCCAATTAATGATAAGAAATTATTGGCTACTTTTCGGGACATTGCAGGGGACAGTTTTGTTCGGCCTGTGGGGGCCGTTACGGGCTCCATTTTGATATTCTGAAAACTTCTCATATACACTTATTTATACAGTTTTTTAATACACATTTTTTTCATAAAAAATCAAAAAGTTAACCCAAACATCCATATTTTTTCTTCCAACTTTTTAGTCCAAAAAGACAAAAAGTGCACATGCTTAGGACATCCCAAACAATCCATAAATATTGTTTTTTTTTTGTGTGAATCATACATTGATTTTCACCCTTCTTCCACTTCCAACAGCGGTATCAGAGCATACTACCAACAATGGTATTAGAGTGTACCACCAATAGTGGTATCAGAGTTTATAAAGAAAATTATCATAATTTTCACCAACACTGGTGTTAAAACCTACCAAAACCTACCACTACACCTACTTCACCCACTTCACCTACTACTCCACCTACTACATATAATCTTCTATATATAGGACTCATTGTAATCAATCAATAATATACAACAATCAATAATACATCAATTTTAACATGGTATCAGAGCAAGGTTAACAACCTAGTCATTTTGCTTCACCGGCGGGCGGCAGTCTCGCCTTGGCCGTCCGCCGGACCTCTACACATACCTTCACTCCGCTGCCACAAATTTCACATCTACTCTCTCTCAATTTCTTTTACACTCTCCTGGAGTTGAAGCCGAACCGAGGGCCTCTTTCATCGGTACAGATAGATCAGATACGATCTTCGCTTCACCTCTCAAGATCTGTTACGATGTACACTTCAAGGAAGAAGATACACACAGATCAGGATGCGGCACCCACTGAATTTGAGGAGACAATCGCACAGGCATTATTTGATTTGAAAAACTCAACCAAAGGAGACCCACGGCTCTCTCTCACTCTCGGCATCAACCTCTCTCTCTATCTCTCACAGAGCTTCATACACTTCAACCCCAACACACATACATGGATTATTATAAGACTCCCTTGGTCAAGCTTCCATCCCACTCTGTTGGGCACATGGACACCACTGCTGAATCTGCTTCATCATCATCCACCTCTTGAAGCAAAGCTTTTTCATAACTCGAGTTCACCTTTGCAGCTTTTGAACATCACTTCCCAAGAGCAACAGCCAGTCTTTGTCTGGTCAAAGGACCAGCCCAAACCTCACGGCAATGTTTGTTTCTGCAACATGCACTTTCCTATATCTATATATCTATATATAGATATATATTTTTTTATTCCCACCAAGTTTGTTTCACTCTCATTATCACATCCATACGCACCGCTATCATGTTGTCTTCAACTTTCTTTTATTTATCATTTTAAGATACACCCTTATCATGTTGTTCCCAACTTTTGTTTTTTTTATTTTATATATATATATATATATATCTCTTTTTATTATATTATATTATTCCAACCCATTTTACTTTTCTTCTTTTATTTTTTTATTTTTATTTTTATTTTCATCCATTTTACACCACGACACACTACCCGCGCACATGCTTTCCATTCCTATATTATTATTATTATTATTATTAACAAAAAAAAAAAAAAAAAACAAACAAACAAACGCAGGTTTTACCCAAACCGTGGGCCAAGACACCCATGTGGGCTTGTCCCCTCTCTCCTCCGTTTGATTCCAACTTCATTATTTTTATTTATTTTCTCCAAACCACTTTTAATCTCTTTCACATATCCACTCTCCAATAATATCTCTTTCTCAAGAAATCCACCCTCACTCTCTCGTTTTGATTTCACATCTTTTCTTATTATTTCTTTCTTTTTTTTCTTTCACTTTATTTTTCATTTTTTTTCCATTATTATTATTATTATTTTTTTTGCACAAAAAAAAAACAAAAGGAAGAAGACGAACTGCACACCAAACTCATTTTATTCATGTCGGGGCTCACCCCGATCACCATTTTACACCACAAAAAAAAAAAAAAACCCAACACAACTTGGAACAGTGGGATTTTTCTTCTCTACTCTAGCGCCGGTCTCTTCTTTTTGCCTCCGTCCTGAGCGGCCCTTGACGGTGTTGCCTCCGTGCTTCCTAAACCACCAAGCAAGTTGCCTCCTCCCTGCTCATCCACTGCAGCATACGGCGTTTAACTGCTGCACCTCATTTGTCCTACTCTGCAGCCGGTGCGACAAGTTTGTAACCGCAGTCATGGTTTCCACACATGACTTCAATGTATACTGATTGGCTTCAATATCCGTTTACACTGCCATTTTTTGCTCCACAGACCGCATCGGAAAGTTCAACGGCGCAAAACCAGAGGCGCTTGGTTGCGGTTCACGGGCCACCGCACCAGTTATTTCTCTTGTGGACTCGTTGAGGTCTGGAAAGAGAGTGAGCAGACCACGAGAAGAGCAGACCATGTTCTGGGTAGCTGGACGGGAAGACGAGGCCATGTTATGGGTTGCTGAGTGTTTTAGAGAAGGGTTGGTTACAGAGTGTTTACAGAGTGTTTCAGAATGCCAATATTCAGAGGTTTCAGACTGGTTTGCACAGCCTCCGCCTCAACCTTGGTTAAATAGCCAAGGCCGACACGCGCATCATGCGCCGCTCGGCGCTCGACGACAACATAGGCGCGCCTTTTGATGGCACGCCTTTTGATGACACTCCTTTTGATGGCACGCCTTTTGACAGATTGGGCACACCTTTTGAGGGTGCGACTTTTCCAACAGTCCGGCATGACCCCATAAACTGTCCCGACATTTGATTCCGGTTAGCTTTTCCAACGGTCCGGCATGACCACATAAAACTGTCCCGACATTATTTCCGATTAGCATCTACAACGGTCCGACATGACCCCATAAACTGTCCCGACATTTGATTCCGGTTAGCTTTTCCAACGGTCCGGCATGACCTCCTAAACTGTCCCGACATTTGATTCCGGTTAGCTTTTCCAACGGTCCGACATGACCCCATAAACTGTCCCGACATTGATTCCGGTTAGCTTTTACAACGGTCTGACATGACCTCGTCAACTGTCTAGACTTTATCTGCTACAACGGTCTGCCACAACCGTACAGTGTCCTCTACAACGTTATGACACCACCATACAGTGTCCTCTACAACGTTATGACACAGCCTTCACCAACGGTCTGACACGACTATACAGTGTCTCCTATCCTCTTTTATTTTATGTATTTTCTTATTTTGTTACTCTCTCCAAACTCAAGTTGGTTAGTTCCTATCCTCCTTGAGTTTGCGGGGGGCTGCTAAAGCCTACCAAAACCTACCACTACACCTACTCCACCCACTTCACTTACTCCACCTACTCCACCTACAACATATAATCTTCTATATATAGGACTCATTGTAATCAATCAATAATATACAACAATCAATAATACATCAATTTTAACAAGTGGTATCAGAGGATACCACCAACAATGGTATTAGAACGTATCACCAACAGTAGTATAAGAGTTTATAAAAAAAAATTATTATAATTTTACCAACAATGGTATCAGAACATACCACCAACGCTGGTATCAGAGTTTATAAAGAAAATTGTTATAATATCCTACCAACAGTGGTATCAAAGTGTACCACATGATTTTGAGATATCACATGACTAGCTATGTAATAACTCAAACTTAAAAATATAAAAAAAAAGTTAGTGCATAAATTAATTGAATAATATTTGAATTGGACATGTGTAAAATTCTGTGTAAAAATAATCTGATTCTGTATTTTGTATTTTTTTTATATAGTTTCCTATCTCGAAAAATTATAAAAAATTTAAAATGATGAAAGAGAATGATGAAAAAGAAGAAGAAATGAGTGAATATGTAGAAGAGGGAAGATACTGATTCAGAAGAATGCAAAAGAGAAGAAGACAAGGAGGGAGAGATAGCCGAGGCGAGCTTACAAATCGAGGAGGTCTGTTTTTGTCGACCAACTAACACAAAAGCAAGACCGCGTGACAGATGCAGTTTTCGAAGGAAGAGAGAGAAACAGAAAAGTTGTATACATATATGTATCTATATTGTATATTTACGCATTATATACATGTATTCGACTATTTTTGTCACAAGAGTGACTTGGGTTTAATGGTTTGGCTCAGTGGTTGAGGGACCAAGGGACGAAGTCTGAGGTTTAGGGTTCGAAACCCCATATTCCTGCATTCGTGTATTATTTCCTTTTTGCGTGTTTTGCTTACGCGCGATGACGTCAACTTACGAAAGATTCCATCGTAGGAACGGTATGTGTTCACTAACGTCCATAGACAGAATATTCCTTGTCAGTAATGGCATATTTCTCCAAATATGACTGTGTATATGTAAGCATCTGTGTATTTTTCCGTATTTGTCTGTATGTATTTGTTTATCTTTTGTTCATATTTTTTCCCTTGGTGAAAATGTTGTGGAGACACCACGAGGTTACGGAGGTGACTTGAGAACGTGAGGTTGAAGTATGTGAGAAGTATTCGGACCTTTTTATCGATGTTTGGGAATTGTGATAAAATGTTATTTTGATATTAGAATGTACATTGTATATGTTATGGAGTAGGGTGAATCTTTTATATTTAATTGAGAGGCTGTGTTATCATGCCATGATTATGTTTCTACGGTTGTAAGTGATTTTAATTCAACGAGGTTAATTTATTTATTAACTATTTGGAAATTTTAGAACTGTTTCGGTGTTAATTTTTATATGTGTCTTATTGTGATTGGTTTTGTATACTTCTAGAGTGAGAGGTAGACTATTCTGTTAACTATCCTAAAGAGCAGTATTAATACTTGTCAATAAGCGAGTTGGTATAGTAAGAGTTATTTAATTTGGGTTTGATCTCGTGGAGTATCGTCATATTAGTGTAATGAAGAATAGTGTTAGTAAGATATTATCTGTTTTGTGACAGTTGACGATCATTATTTAAGTTGGTGGTTAGTGCTTTTGAAGAGTTATTATTTCGTTTTGTTAAGGTCTTGGAATAGTGATAGTTATTTTGGCCTTGGGGTGCATTGTGCATTAAGTAATGAAGATAGTTCGTTGAAGTTGGGTTATCACCAATAAGGTAAGGTGTCTTAGTATTTTGAGGAGACGTTTTGTCAAAATTTGTGTTATGCTTAAGGGATTAGATCCTATTTTGGTTACTTTAGGTTATTGATGTGGATAGAAGAATCATTTAATGGTTGATACTAGTAAGGGTGGTTATAATCAATTGTTGTGCAAAAGTAATGGTTTAGTTCGTTACCGGTGTGACTCGTTGAGACTCATGTAGTAGTCAAAGAATTTTTGTTGATGCATTGGTAAGTACCTGAGTGAGTTTGTGGGTGACTGTAAAATGTATTACATTACCTGAGTTAATTTCGAGGACGAAATTTCTTTAAGGAGGGTAGGTTGTAATGACTCAAAATATATATATATATATATATATATATAATATAAAATAAATAAAGGTAGGGAATATATTCTGATGATGGTTTTTGTGGTGGAGGATTTGTTTTTTTTATAAAAGGGAAGTGAGTGCTGGAGTGAGGTTCAAGCATGGGAAGGAAAAATATTTTTTTTTTTATAAAGAAACCCACTTTTACACACACAGAAGGCACATGGGGAGAAGGCACTCGGGTTCTCTCTCTTTCTCTCTCTCTGGGTCAGTAAGCATGAGTTGGTTTGGGTTGTTGCAGAACAAGTTCAAGTGTTAGTGGAGTTGGCAAATCCTTGTGGGTCTAGTAGAAAACAAAACATAGCATTATTTTACTCCCTCTCTTCGGTCTTTACGAACAGCAGTGATCTGGCTGGTGCTCCGGGAGTGGGTTGCATCAATTCTGGTGCTGGTCTATTCAGGCAAGGGTCTTGTTATGGCGAGTTTGTATCTTCTCCGGCGACGGTTAACAGATTGGCCTTCCGGGTTTGACCTGGTTTGGGTTCTGATTAGTGGTTTTGCAGTGCACAATTGATCTCCTCCAATCTACTTCACCATGATGTTGTTGCTGGAGTCACGCTGTTCTGGTTCTGTATGCTGTTGTCAGTGCTACACTGGCGATGGTCGTGCTAAAGAGTAGCGTGTGGTTCACATCCCATGCATTTGTTCTTGATGCTGCGTGGACTCACGCTTCTTCGCGTGGGCTATTGGTGATGTTGATGGCTGGATGTGCTCCTGTAGCAATAGTACTATTAGTGTTGCTTACAGCCGTGTTTTTTTTTCTTTGGTCGAGAATTGAAGGGATTTTAAAATTGGTAATGAAGAAGTGGGTTTGACCCACGTCTTTGGTTGATAAGTGTGAGATGATGAGGGTGTTTGGCCAGTGGGAAGAAGAGGAGTTCACGTGGGTGCGCCTCAGTTATACATATAGATTGTGATGCTTTGAAGCCAAAACAAGTTAAGGTATGATGATAATAGCACATGGGCTGCCCCAAGGACATCTCTTATCTTTATATTTTATATATATATATTTCGAGTTGATTTGCAAATTTTCTATCCAATTGGGAACTCTGTTACTACAATAGGAGGGCCACCACGTGGACGTGGTTGTTAGTAGGCCACCCATGTTAGCTAGTTGATTGCATGCTGTTGCCTCTTATGGAAATTCAAAATTGGTTTGGTGTTTGTAGGCAAAAGAGAAGGGGGCTTTTTATGGCCTTACTTTTTGAATGACACTGGTGGGGCCCGAAGCACACGGGTTTACATGAGGTGAGGTTTGAGGAACCATATTGAAAGTCGAAGGGCTTGTCGTGATCTTCGCAATGATGATCTCGGATCCATGATCGGGTGATGTTTGCATTTTCGGATTAGCTCTTCTTCAAAACTTGAGGTAAAGATTTTTTACACTCTAATATGATTTTTAGCTTAGTTATTTGCTATTGTGTATAGATGATGAGATTTGGTTGTGGTTTGGACAAATCTAAGATTTGGATTTGAAATTATAAAAGAGGGGTTTCTCGATTTTGGACTCTATTGTGAATATGGGGTTTTGAAATGGGGTTATTTGTGTATAATTGATGAAATTGGGCCTTGGGGTTGTTATTTGAGAAAGAGGGAAAAATGCCCTAATTGGGATTAAATGAATTGTTTGTCAAAATAATGAAATTAATTATGGGAATATATAATTGGATTGGAAATGATGAAATTGGGTGGAAATGTAATTGAATGGTGTAGTTGGATTGATAAATCACTCACCTATGGAAGATGTAATAATTTATCTGTTGATAGATTTATTTACCTGTTTAGTGATAATTGTTTTGGGCTATCGGTGGAGGATAGCCATGATTGTTGTAGAACTGCATGATGATTAGGTAAATTGAAATTAATCAACTGAATTATGTCATTGAATATGACGGTTGGATTAACACATTGAATATGTGCTATAATTGATCATTGTATATGATAATGTGTTTAAATACATTGTATATGTATGTTTATTGGGAGGAGATAGGGGATGTACTCTATATGTGATTTTGTTTATAAATACATTGCGTATGTCTATTTGTTTGGGAGGAGAAAGGGGATAGGCTCCATTTAAAGCAAGTTGGCCGGAGTGTTCTGGGTGAAAGCGCCGAAATTTTATATATAAATGGGTGCCAATTCCTTCGGACGAAATATCCGTAAAATGGCAAGTTTGGGGTGTTTATGTGTGTTTTGCATAAATGGAAAACCATTGAGTTGTAGTCTCATTTTGGTTCTTGAAAGATAATGAATCTAACTCATGAATTGAGTAGCGTATATATGAACTGGAAATGAATTGAAGAAAAAGGGAATAAGATTGGTCTTAATGGCATATGAATATGCAGGCGTTGTGAATGCATCCGTATCGGTATTGTCTATAGGCGTGGTATTTATACCTTTGCTAAACCTCATATATTGTGTTAGATTATCTCTACTGGGCTGTTGGCTCACCCTATACGAGAATATCATTTTTAGGTGCAGGTGAGATGTTTCCTCCAAGGCAATAGCATGGATGGACTTTCAAGAAGCAAGAGCTTCTTATTTATGCTTTATGTGTGTATGTTTGTTATTTGTAAAGCCGAGGGCTTAAGATGTAATGAGCGAGACTCAATTTGTATAACCAAGCAATGACTTGGAAAGATGTAAGCCTGTATGACATTTAACTGGTTGTTAAACAGTAAACTCAGATGTATGAAAGTATGTTGTTTCTCATATTTATTCCGCATATGAGTTATCCTTATTGTATTATTTTGGGGGCGTTACATGTTTAGTTGTAGGAGATATAAATTTGCAATGCAACGGCTCAAAATTGAGGCTAGGCTGGTACTATAATAGTAGGTAGGGCCTGTACCGTGTCATGGCAAAGTTTTAGAAAATGGTTGCCTCCTTTTCGGGCAACCATTTGGACGGTGCTCTTTGGCCAGTGGGAGCCAGCACGAGTCCCGTTTTGCTAATCGGAACCGTTCAATGTTTACAACTCGTCGAGTATTATATGTTTGTAAAAAATCATGTTGATCGGATATCTATAACTATCTGATCGGATTAGTTTTTTTTGTCAACCATTAACTATAACACCATGCATTTTTATACCAAATTGTTTTGATCATATAGTTAGCAATATCCGATTAACGTGATTTTTTACAGGCATATAGTAATGGAAGAGTTCTACACATTGAACGGTTCAAATTATCAAAATAAGACTCGTGGTGAGCCTCCACTAGCCCAGTATTACCTTCCAACTTAGTACATATATATCTATATATATATATTTTTTTCTTTCACGTCAGCTTAGGTGCACTTTCCCATCAGGTTAGGTGCACTTTCCTATGAAACAATCAATGAAGTAAGGAATTAAAAAAAAAGAAAAAATAAGGCCAGCCACACACACAGACTGTGCTGCTGTGCACTGCCACTGCCAGTGCCAGTGGTACATCATATCATCTTTTTCATCAAATAATTATTAATTTAATTTTAATTTAATAAATTATTATTAATTTTTGTTTTATTTTTAAATTATTAATGTTATTTATTTAATTATATTAATTTTTATTTAATTTTTTTATTTTTATAAGATCAATCTTTTTATTTATTTAATTATTTTATTTTTATAAGATCAATCTTTTTATTTATTTAATTATTTTATTTTTTTATTTTTATAAGATCAACCTTTTATTCTTTTATTTTTATAAGATCAACCTTTTTATTTATTTAATTATTTTATTTTTATTTTTATAAGATTAATCTTTTTATTTTATTTTTTTAATTGTTTAACAATTGAAAGTTGTTTTTTATTTTTATTTTTAGAAATTTGATCATTGGTAGAGAAAGGGATTGATGGTTGGGTTGGGCCAAGCCGAGCCGTCCGCAGGGCTCGAAATTTTTTGGGGCGGGCCGGGGCCCAAAATGGAAGGCCCAGGCCTAAGGTACTGGGCTGGGCTGGGCTGGGCTCGGCACGGGCCCGGGTTTAATCGGGCCGAAATGAGCCAGGCCCACCTCGGGCTTCGGACGAGCTTCGGGCCGTCCACGGGCCTCGGGCCATTTTTACACCCTTACGCACATCCCATAAAAAAAAATAATAATAATTGAAAAGGGATAGCAAGTACACTGCACAGTCCAGCTGCTTGTGTCAGCGAGGATAATACGGTAATTTTACAATTTTAATACATTTTTTTATAAAAAGTTAAAAAGTTAACCCAAACATCCATATTTTTTTCCTCTACTTTTTAGTCCAAAAAGACAAAAAGTACACTTATTTAGTACACCCCAAACAACTCTTAAATTTTTTAGCAACTTTTCAAATAGAGGGAATTATATCCAGTCAGACAAATAATATTTCACTTATACTCCATCACAGAATTATTTACACCTTATATGTTTTTATATATTTTTTTTCTTATTCCAACTGTGCAGTAATTCCTCCTTCCAAATACATCCTCTAAAAAAACTAAGGGAAAGAATATAGTTTGCACTTTATAATTAAAAAAATAATAATATAATTTTATATTTTATAAGTCATAATTAAAAAAATAATAATTCATAACTAAACAACACATGAGACATAATCAAAGATCATGAGTCAAAATTAAAATAAGATCAAAATTAAATAAAAAAAAATGATCATAACTAAAAAAGAAGATGATATAACTTAAGGGTGCATATAGGAAAAATGTGTATATTAAAATTTTCCAAAAACTAAAGTCACTAAAAAAAAATAAAGTTAATTCCGAACACAATAGTACAAAACATGGTCGATTTCTTTGGCAAAATGGTATTGGTCATTATAAATGTATAAAAAGTGTTTTGAAATTTAAAATAAATAAATAAATGAATGATATTAAATTAATAAAAATTGTCTGAAATTCTTAATTTTTTTATTTTTTATAATGCATTAGTATTTCTCGAGTCAAGTAGTAATTTGTTTAAATTTGATTTGAAAATTTTAAAAATTTTAAAATTTGTACAAACTTAATTTATTTGCATAATAAATTAGGAGCATTTACTAATGAATCTTATATTCATGACTTACAGACCATTTACTCTCATAAATAATCTATGAATTCATAAGTCTTGTCTCACATTAAAATCTCTCAAATGAAACATTCCCATATTTGGAAACCTAATAAGATAATAGTACACACATTAAAATGATGTCTCATTGTCATATTTTCAAAATGATACATTTGGCAAAAATTTAATAAGAGTACATCTATTGTCACGACTCAAACCCGCCCATATAAGTTTAGCAGCGTAACCGGCTAGTAATCATTGTATTACCAAAGACCTTTAAGCAGATTACCACATATTTAGGGGCTGCGGAAGCAAATATAAATTATACATAGTCTATTGAGCTGTGTAGACGTACATGAGACAGAAATTATAAAAATTTTATATACATAGGTGTGACATCACAATACAGAAATCCACGTCATATAATAGACATGACAAAAAGGAGCTTAGCCTAATATATACATAAACAGGAAACTTGTTCATATTTCAAAAGAAAGCAAGGTCTTAACATGTGCATCACAAAAGGGAACCTACACGGGAGACACAACAGCTGGCTGACACGATTGAGACTCCAAGTCATTAACTCAGAGCCTGGTCATGCGCCTGGTCACCTACATACAAATAATAAATAGTAAGCAAAAGCCCAGTGAATGATAACAAAGTAAAGATTTTAATGAATGATGTCCAATTTCGTATCATATCAATTAGAGAGATAAGCATTGTCATAACCAAACAAAGTCATGTTCATAATCGTATTCGAATCATGTGTGATATATCCATTAGCATTAACATATCATGTGTTACCCAAAAGACAAGTTAAGAGGAGGGTGAATTAGGTTTTTACAATTAAAAATTAATAATACCCTAATAAAAATTATGACTAGCACACTAGATAAATATAGTTAATGAAATAAAAATAATTAAAACAAATGTTCTAACAACTTTGTCAGTTAATGATTTTAGCACAGTGAAAATGTAAAATATAGCCACAACAATTTAAATAAAATAAAGAGATAGGGGAGAGAGAGGCAAACAAATTTATAGTGGTTCGGCTTCAACTCGACCTACGTCCACTCCTTAAGCTTCACTTAAGATTTTCCACTATCTTCTAGCTTCACAGGGGTGCTAGCAACCTCTTTACAAATGGAGCAATCCTTCACGGATTTTACACAGACTTCACAAGTCCAAACCCTTGCAAATCTTAGGTGATTCACAATTACTCTCAAGATTTCAAGATGAAATGGTATTTTTGCTTTCAAAGAAAGCTTACAATAAATATCTCTCAAAGATAGATATATAAAATAAAGCTTTGATTGTGACGCCCCAAATTTTGATAATATAATACAACGATGCACCAAGGTTTAACTAGAGGGTACACATCATTTTTAAGCACAAAGTGCAAATAATTACACTAAAATAAAATATTAATAATAGTTACAGATAAAATTCTTTAAGTCTTTAAATGCATATCGGTTCCTTGATACAAAAAGATTATCCAAAATATAGGAAATATGCAATCAAATTTCTAAGGCAGCCACGGTTCCACAAAGTTTTTTAGGGATTCTGTTCTTGGTGTAAAAATCGCCTTCACCTGGCATAAAACGCCATGAGCTTTGAATGCCCAGTAAACACACACACCCCGACCCTTTTCCCATTCCAAATACACAAGAACATAACGGCATGATCATAACATACAATGAAAGCAATAATTAAGCAGAGCTTATAATTAAATTTTAGTTCTCATGAATAATAGTCAATTTTAGTTAGTTCTAGGCAACTCCCCGCGGAATGCTATTCCTACCCAACCACTAACTCTGGCCACATGCAATTCTGACTCCCCATTGGTTAATACAATACCAATGCGTTGCTTACCGCATAACAACCAGTGCGTCGCTTACCGCACAATTACCAATGATGCCCACGCACCTAGGTTACATACCCAAGTGGTGACATCATGGTCTGCCCCAAGGAAACGGGCTTCTAGGGATACTCTCCCTGTGTGAGACCCTCACTGCCACCCTTATGCCTCCCATTTCCGTTAAGCAGCCAGAATATCTCCCGTGCCATGTTAGGGTTCAGGAACACACTTGCGCAAGACTTCACAAAAATGGAATACATTCCACTATATCATACTCTTGAATCCATCGTTCATTACCTCATAAAATTTAATACAATTATCGCAACCCATTACCATCCGATTTGATTTCCCCTCTATTAAGTGCATTATGTTCTCAGTTATAGCAAAGCATGGTCAGTATAATTACGAATCTAAACTAAACAACAAGTAATTTATTTATGGTAAAGCAAATTTACAATTTATCATAGATTACATATCGAGACTAAAACATTCAAGAAACATAGAATATAAGAGTTGCAAACCAAATAAGAGCATATTAACACAAATTTCCAGATTTCCAGATTTGAACCAGTTCGAAAATAACTATGCAAAAAAATAGTTTTATTGGCCCTAAAGACCTGGCCTCATGTGAGTTTGTAGATTAATAAGTCTAGTTTCAAACTCAATTTATGAAAGTAGGATAGGTATTTTATATTTTAAGATAATTCAGAATTACCAAGATCTGTCCAGATTCGTTGATCGTTACGCAAATCGGTTTTTCTCTCAAACCCCTCACTCTCTTGAGCTCAAACAAATTTTAGTTAAAATATAACACCAAGATTAAGATTTTGACATAAAATTGGGCTCAAGATTATTTTTCTGGAATTTTCTAAAAATAGATAAAGTTGACTGTTTTTCTGGTTCTGTGAGTAACAAACTTAGAAAAATTGTTTAGGGTATAAAAACGCATCCTTAGGACCTACAAAAATTACCACATACTCTAGACATACCAAATATTGTACCATAAAAGCAGATTTTCAGTTTATGGAGTTTTGATAGGAAAATAAATTCAAGAGAGGGAGAAGATTTGTGCTGGAAAATTAAGAAAGAAAGAGAAGCACACCATTTCTTGATTAATACACCTTTATACAAGAGTGTAGGCCTAGACTACAACAAATATATACAAATAGCATGTATTAGGAGGGGAAAAACAAGTGGTAAGAGAACTTGAGAGAAGAGATGTTGTATGTTTACCTTTGTTGTACAAGACTAACACAATTCTTCCTTTTCTTCTCCTCTTCTCTCTCACTGTCTCCCTCTCTCTCTTTTTCCAAGATCACTCTCTCTCACTCCTCTAGTGAATGGCTGAGAATGTATATCATGAGGGGGAGAAGTGTGCATATATATATATATAGAGAGAAAAGATTGGGAAGGTTTCTTAGGGACCAAGTTTTATAAGTGCAAATTGTCAAAGTTGCCATTATGGCCCTTTTCATCCATCACATGGTCAATAACTTGGGCTCCAAGACATATATATATATATATATATATAAGATATTTTTATTTATAAACATAATATAATAGCCACAAGAACATTAATTAATAAAATATTACAATTAAGGGTTGGAATGAAATAAAATAAAAGTATATAGGGACCAAGTCTAAATTTATGAAACCTTGATATATGTTATTAATATACTAACATTAGAAAATAGTTAAAATAATAAATTCGGGTCCCGTTAAATTAAAGCGCAAACAAAATGGGAGAAACCGAGCAAAAACATTATCGGGAATTAAAATTTTAGAGTGATTAATATATAATGATAGGGTCCAATAACTAATAATATGGTTTTAAAGGTGATTATTAATCTACGAGATCAATTAGGGTTTACTCGAATTAATCCGCGATACTTCCCGATTCTAGGGTTTAAAATGCAATTAAGCGAAAATTCAAGGGCTTTATTGAAATAAACTCAAGGTTAGGGATTTAATGGTAATTACAAAAATTAGGGTCTCTACATTGATTTTTCTGTAAATCTCACACAGGAAAGATGGGCTTAAAGCTAGAAGGCTCAGTGTATAATTTCTGAGAATAGATGTGAGTGATTATAGATCAAAGAATATTTTCAGGTTTTTTGTAACTTGTTTACATTAGAGGTTTCAGTATATATAATGAAAATCATAGCCGTTTATAACCGTTTATAGCCGTTGTATTCATTTAAATTTATAACCGTTTATAGTCGTTGTAGTCATTTGAATTTATAGCCGTTTATAGCCGTTGCACTTCCATCATTTTCAATTTGAATGTCTTCCACTCCATCATTACAAATTTGAATATCTTCCACTTGAACATTTTGAACCTTTTGGCCTTTTGAATCTTTATAGCCGTTTATAACCGTTGTACTTGCATCATTATTAATTTGAATATCTTCCACTTGAACCTTTTGGCCTGCTGCTATGCTAGGCTGTTTGAACATTTGTTTTCGACCGTTTGAACTCCTGATTTAATCAAATATTAAATACATTCTAACAACATTTAGGATAAAGGTTTAGGTGAGAAATAATGGGACAAAATAAATTTTGATTCTATTTTTCTCTTTCAAATAAATTATCAAAATTTTGATTCTATTTTTCTTTTTCAAATAAATCATCAAAATAAATTTTGGATTCTATTTTTCTCTTTCAAATAAATTAAAACATAATTAAATAAATCATCAAAATAAATAAGTCTAACAATCTCTCCCTTTTTGATGATGGCACACAATGATGTTTTGATTTGATTTGGGAGTAAGAAAGGCTCCCCCTCAAGTCATGCTCCCTGAATTCATTTCTAAATACATAGGTTAGCACATGTGTAATAAATAAACTTCAATTGGAGACATGATATGAGACTAAGATATCAAATTATAAATACATTATAGATACATAATCATCATATTAGTTTTCAAATAATACCATAATACATAACATCATATAATTTCTCTCCCTGTGACATTATCAAAAGGAAATCATGTGTCAGAATCTGGAGGAGGAGGAGGAGGAGGAGGAAAATGATAGTGATAAATGGCATCAAAAAATAGAGAATCAAAACATATATATACACACACACATATATAACTTTCTCGCGTCTCTCTTTTTTTTGGCAAAACGCGGTTGCCACGCGGCTTGGCTTTTGCTCTATTGGCCGACAAAAGCAGCTTGCCTCGATTGTCGCTTGCCTCGGTTATCTCTCTGTCCTTGTCTTCTTCTCTTCAACATTCTTCTTAATCACACTCGTCTGCTTCTTCTTCTTCACATCACTCTCTTCTATCTCTTCTTCGCCACTCTCTTCTGTTCTTCTACCTCATCGAGAGACAAAAAAAAAAAACTAAACGGAGGAGGCCAAACCTCAGTCTGTTCTCTTCTATTTCCCTGCAACTCATTGCTTTTACACCTCTCACCTCTAAACCATGGCATCATCATCCCGTCCCCTCACTCTATTTCTAGACCTGAATGATTCCATAAGCTCTGCTGGACCGAGTGCCTCTACTCCTACTCTTCCTGTCATTCTTCTGCCTAACCTTCTCATGATGTCGATTGAACAAATCATGGCAGCTCAATCTGACATAGAAGCCAATCATTTCACACTGACGTCCTGTGTAGAGACGGTGACTGCAGTCACAAAATTGGCTCATAGTTTGCAGAACAGGACGAGTGAGCTCCATCAGGTCAACGCCCAACTGTCTCTGCTTCAGCGCATGTACAAGAATGCGCGAGCAGAAATAGGCGCACTAAAGGCCGAAAATAAAGAGCTTAAACGGAAGACCACCTCCATGGCCCAATTTGGAGCAACGTCGTTCGTGGCCTTTGATAGTCAATGGGGAGTCGTCGCGCTCGACGAAAGCATGGAGGCAGGGGCGTCAAGGGTTGCCCAAGATGATAAAAAAGAAGAAGAAAACGATGGAAGAGGCGAGTAAGTATGATTGGCATATGGCCGGAAAAAAGTGAAGGGTTCTTTTTTATGTTTATTTTGATCGGCGTGTGGCCGTAAAAAAAAAATGAATGGTGTTTTTTTTTTTTTTGGTTTTTTTTATGTAAATATTTGTATTTTGATTTTTTGTTGTGTTTATGTTTAAGTACTAAAAAATGAAATTACAGAGCAGAGAAAAAAATAAGAAAATTAAGCCCAAACAAAAAATAATAATGAGAGACCAAATTGTTAATGAGTATATGAGAAGAATTTGAGCATGATCTAATTCTCAATTTCTTAGCAAGAGCATACCAATCTCAAAATTATAATAGACATAACAGTGCATAGATCAAACAAGGTTGCCAAGCAAGATCATAAATATGAAGACAAAATTCAAGTCACTCTTCCTTGAGGAAAACGATCTTCCTCTTACATTATCAACAACTAATCAGCTCAATGGTCAGGTTGTAAGAATTAAAATACCAAAAGCATAGAGATACCAAAATAATCAGAGATACTAAAACAATCAAGTCTCTTTTTCTCTCCCGATGACATTTTCAACAAAATCAAGCACAAGGAAGGAGTATGGTACAGTATATAGGATGAAAGAATGTAAGTCTCATTATAACACAAATAATCATCTATATCAAGGTAGCTCTATGATACCAAAAAAAATGATAGCACATAATGATCATACAATTGAAGCTCATAACTGAAATGTTCTCGTCAATAATATCAAATACGATGCCAAAATGATACCAGCATATAATCTACTAAGGATACTAATATGCAATCTAGAAGATTTAACAATCATAACTCAAGCATTATGTAGAATACCAAATATTACTTATAATAGGTTAAACTCAATATAATCTCATGGAGCTAATGTAAATCCAAAAAATGAAGCATGTTCAAGGTATAGCAATCCATATGCCAAGCAAAATCATGAATTTCAATATATACCATACATTTTAAGTATAGGCATGATTTTTAGGTAAGAGCATCATCAAAGAGTATACATTGCAAATCATATGAAGCATAATCAATCTTTTTCATATCAAAGTAATAACAGTATTAGTTCAAATGATATAAGATAGAATTTTTACCTCAAAAGCTTAAGAGAGTATATGAGGCATACGTTAGATTCAAGAGATGGAAGCATTTCAATCTTCAATTTTCTTTCATGAGGAGTTCATCTCAAAAGTGTTTAACAAGTATGTTAGCAAAATGATTTCTCTCCCTAAGTTGGTGCTATTCAATGATCAAACAAGAGTTTGTAATGTTATTTTTTAGAATTTTCAAGTTGTAGCACATAGCATAATATGCATAAGAAAATAGTATCATGCTCTTTGTTTTATTAAAAAATGATGCAATAATCTCATTTAATCACATAACATTATCAAGAGGCATTTTCATCAATTCAATCCACATACTCAAGTGTGATAAAACATTTTACTCAATGTGAAATACAACATGAATGCTATAAACAATTAATTCAACAATTTATCTGTAATAACCCGACCCTCGTACATGTTTTCTGATATATTTTCAATCCCTTATTCTGTGCATTTATATGCTTATTGTGAAAGTTCATGAGAAATTAAGTTTCATTAAGTGAACCTTATAATTATAGAGCCATATCTGTTTAATAAGAAAACATATCTGTCACAATTAAAATGTTCAGATCAGAAATTGAAGACCTTAGAAGCTTAATAATCTGAAAATGAATGTACATTTATGATCAACATAATTTTTAAGTAATAATAAGCATGTTTGTAGAAATTCGATTTGGGATGATTAAATTGATAGAGTTTTGTCCTATTCTACTTTTAATATAAATGTGAGTCTCTTGGAGCAATTGGGTCATTTTTTTTTGACTTAAAGCCATTACTCAAGATATTTTGAGGGAAAAAGAATTAGAGAGGAAGAGGGTTTGAGAAGAAGATGTCAAGTTCTTCAAGAAGAAAGATTGAGAAATTGGGAAGGATGGTAGGATCTCAAGCTTAGGGTATGTGTATTTTACTTGAATTAAGTCCTCTCTTGAAAATGAGTGAGATTTTCTTTGATAATCATGCAAATTAAGGGTGTGTGTTGGTTAAATTAAAAAGATGTGTTATCATGGAATTGATTTGGGAACTTTAAGGTAGGGGGTCAAAGTGTTTAATTTATAATTGTGAATTGCAAGGAATTGAGAAATCACTTCATAGTGCAATTGTTGTATGCTTGAAATGTCTTTGTATATGATTTTTGAACCTTGTATCATCAATTAAAGAGCCTAGTTAGAGCCTTGTAAAAGCTTGCCAAAAACTGAGTTTTGCTGAAAATTTCGAACTATAATCTGTCCAGATCGCCGCACGTGCGGGGCTCACTGCCACACGTGCGGCCCAAGTTGGAAAAAATGTTCGGCTCTGTTTCGCGTGCTCGACCCTCTGATATTTTTAAAATATTTTTCTGATGATCTTAGGATGGCTGTAAATTCATTCGAAAACGTAATGAGTCAGGAAGTAATTTGACAAGGAAAAAGGGAAGTTAATTTGTGAACTTTGTATGTGTGTAGGACGCGCTTCAGGGAGAAGTAGTGCTCCGCCACAACACTGTGAGTAGTAGTACTGTAATCGTACGTTTACTTACCGTTAACAATTCTTATTCTTAACACTCTGTTTTTACATAAGCAATTACGTTAACATTTATGTTGTTTGAAGATCGGATTGAACATTGAAAGATTATGCGTACCTCGGTATGACTCTGGAACTACTCTGCATTCTGGTTATAGTTAATGGTTATTATTAATGTGCTATAACCTGTAAATTACCTAAGACTTTGCACAAGAAGTATTAATACTATGCAACTAGTTAACGGGAAGAAATTATGACTATAAACTCCGCTTAATGGGGATATGATATTTGAACGTCCTATCAGGAACTTCTATAGTCTTATTTGATTCGACACATGTTTTATGACATAGACATTTGTTTAGAATGGATTAACGAAATGAAAATCGGACAGAACCATGGGTTGCCTTAGATGTCAAGAATTGAATATCAATGATATTGTTTAGAGCATACTATTTTGCTACTAAGGGGCCTGAAGTTGTTTAGCATCTACGATATGAATGTAAAGGTTTATCATCATTATGTAAACCACGTTAGAAAGTGTATGGCTCTGTCTCTGTTAAGCGTACTGTAATGACGATATAACAAGAAATGCTCTATTTTTTGATATGTTATGTTTCGAATTAGTAAATGACTGTCCTTGTATATCAAAGTATTCAGGACATCCTTAGCACAAGGCCCTAGCCCGGGGGTAATAATACCGTGGTTCAAGTATGTATAAGTCCCCGGTACTGGAGGTCCCTTTATGGAACTAAAAGGTATGCTCTATATTGATTTATTAGCGCTATTGAATTACCATGTATAGTCAAACATGAATTCTGATTTCTGTTTATGATTCAAGCATAATTAAGAACATGTATGACTTTGTTTCTGTTTATCCGTTCGGTTTATGTTATGCTATGACATGATATGGATTGATCGGTCTTTAAGACCTAACGATTTCTGGTATGGAACAAAGTGTTGTACGGAACTAAGTGCTGCAATACGAGTCACCTCTAGAATCCGTACGAGCCACCTCTTGAGTCCATACATATGTGAACTGAGGCCTATGGCCGTTTTGTGAAAGCTATGAGGCTTATGGCCGTTCTGTGACATATGTGAGCCCTATAGCTAATCTGTGACATTGGGCCTATGGCCATTCTATATGATCTGGTAGTATGAAGCAAAGTACTGCACGGAGCTAAGTACTGCCATGCGAGTCACCTCTAGAATCCATGCGAGACACCTCTTGAGTTCATACATCCTGATAAGGGCTTAATGCCATTCTGATAAGGGCTTAACGCCATTCTGATAAGGGCTTAACGCCACTCTGCTTAAGGGCTTCATGCCACTCTGTTTAAAGTTTAGGCCTAAGGCCATTCTGGAAATAATTACAAGATTAAGTTAACTATGTGTTCTCTGCACTTATGTATGTACATTATATTTCAAGTTACTCATTAAATTGTTTACGTACTACTATTCACTGAGCTTGACTCACTTTGTGTTATGTTTGTTTCTATAGGCACTCCACTTGAAGGTCAGTCTTAACCCATGGCATCCATTCCTCTGTTGTCAACCTCAGAGGGTCCAGGCACTTTTATGAAAGCCGCTCATTTTATGAAGTTTTACTAAGTTTTTAGTATACTTAATTCCTTTACCTTTCAATGTTTCGTTATACGCCCAAGCTTGAGGGCTGGGTCTATATATATGTACATAACTGAGTTCTCTGAGGCACGTCACTGTATGTTTATCTGCCTTATGTTCTGTTGTGATCCTGGCATGAAAATGGTCGCTCAATGGATGTAGTTCTTTTATTTATGTTGATTAAATGCTTCCATTCAGGCCCCATATTATATATATATATATATATATATATCAAGTTAAGTGTCCGGTTCAGAATTGGCCATAACCAAACTTTTAGGGGCAAGTTTGGGGCGTGACATTATCAATCAAAAGCATTTCATGAGATGTGTGCCAATATAATCCATATACAAAAGATATTCAATATGATAGATGCAATGTCTCTACAAACGTATGATACTTCTTTTCATTTAGACATTTGTTGATGGATCATAATCAACGAATTTCATAACTCATTCAAACATTCCAATGTAAAGCATATAAGTATGAAATTTTCATGTTGAGCATATTCTTGAGATCATAAATATACAATTCAAAATATAGAAAGTATATATCTCAAAAATATGCTATGACATCAAAATTAATTCTACAAAGATATGACTCAAAAATGAATTAACATATTTGTATCAAGTCATATATAAGATGTGAAAAGTATGCTCACAAAAAATATTTATCATTTCTTATCTTTTTTTCATAGCAATGGATGACATGATATACAATGTTAATGAATATATTAATCATTCATATTCTAATAGGCATTCATCAAAGTAATATAATTCTCATTTTTGAGTTCAATGAATGTTTGAAAAAAATTAGCAAAACATGACTTAGCAAACTTAGTACAATTAGGTTACATGGAAGTAATGATTAGACACAACCTATTGTACACAAATCACACCTTAAAGAATATAGAACTTTAAGCTTAAAGGTGTGTTAGGAGTTATACCTTCATTGTTTATCTTGGTGATTTTCATTTCATCATTCTTCTTCTTATAGGAGCTGATTTTGCTCTTTAGATTGAATACTCTTGTTGTGTATTTCCTCTCGAAGTCTTTGGTATTCTTTGAGATTCCACCTACAAAATATTTTGATTTCTTTCTTGGTACCCATACTTTCTTGGGTCCATAGAGATTAGTCTCGAGAATATTTAATCTCATAAAAGGCTTAGGAGGATCAAAACCAATGCCTACTTTGTCAAAAATACATTTTTTATTTCCAAGAAGCTTGTTGAGGTTTTCTTTTTCTTTTACAAAATTTTCAAGAGTTTTGTTTAAATCCTCAACATTGTTTTTCAAAATGTTTTTCTCATTGGCAATAGACGTACAGTCATTTTTCAAAGTAGCATTTTCCATTTTTAGAACATCCACATCATTTGAAAGAGAAGTAACTAATTTTTTTAATTTAGAATTCTCAATACAAACATTTCTAAATATGTCATGTAATTCATTGAAAGCACTTTCATGATCTACATAATTAGAAATTACCTCATCTTGAGTGAATTCTTTTTCTCCAAGAGCCATGAGACACAGGTTGGCTACTTCATCATTTTCTCCCAAAATGGCTTCCTTTTTACTATCATCCATCATTAAAAGTTCATGAGCCATGAGTGAGCTTAGGAGTTTTTCAATGCCTAATGTTATTAGGTCTTTTGCTTCTTGGATAGCTATAACCTTAGCTTCCCATTCACTTGGCAAAGACCTAAGTATTTTTCTCACAAGCTCATCATTAGTATAAGATTTACCAAGAGATTTTAGAGCATTAATAATATTGGTAAATTTATAAAACATCTCACAAATAGATTCAAATGATTCCATAGTAAAGAGTTCATAATCATAAATAAGCATGTCAATCCGAGACTCTTTTATTTGGCTAGTTCCTTCATAGGTGATTTCAAGTTTATCACAAATCTCTTTAGCAGTAATACATCCAGAAATTCTATTGTACTCATTTGCATTTAGTCCACACACAAGAATAAGCTTGGTTTTAACATTAGCTTGAAGGAGTTTATAATCATGCTCATCAAATTCATCCTCAAGTTTAGGCACACTGATATGGTCTACTACCTTGGTAGGGATTTTGGGACCTTTAGTGATAATGAGCCACAAAGCATAATTGGTAGCTTAAAGATACAAAGTCATTTTTTCTTTCCAATGAATGTAATTGCTACCATCAAAGAGAGATGGCCTATTGCTAGTTTGTCCTACAGCAAATTAAGTAGAATACATGGTTGCTATGGATCAAAAACTCAAGATTGTTAAATCTGAACAAGAGCCCCAGGCTCTGATACCAATTGTTACTCAAAAGACAACCTAAGAGGGGGGTGAATTAGGTTTTTACAATTAAAAATTAATAATACCCTAATAAAAATTATGACTAGCACACTAGATAAGTATAGTTAATGAAATAAAAATAATTAAAACAAGTGTTCTAACAACTATGTCAGTTAATGATTTTAGCACAGTGAAAATATGAAATATAGCCACAGCAATTTAAATAAAATAAAGAGATAAGGGATAGAGAGACAAACAAATTTATAGTGGTTAGGCTTCAACTCGGCCTACGTCCACTCTTCAAGCTTCACTTGAGATTTTTCACTATCTTCTAGCTTCATAGGGGTGCTAGCAACCTCTTTACAAATGGAGTAATCCTCCACGAATTTTACACGGACTTCACAAGTCCAAACCCTTGCAAATCTTAGGTGATTCACAATCACTCTCAAGATTTCAAGAACACAGTGTTTGCGACACTTTTATAAGATGAAATGGTATTTTTGCTTTCAAAGAAAGCTTACAATAAATATCTCTCAAAGATAGATATATAAAATAAAGTTTTGATTTTTCTGTAAATCTCACACAAGAAAGATGGGCTTAAAGCTATAAGGCTCAGTGTATAATTTCTAAGAATAGATGTGAGTGATTATAGATCAAAGAATATTTTCAGGTTTTTTGTAACTTGTTTACATTAGAGGCTTTGGTATATATAATGAAAATTATAGCCATTTATAGCCGTTGTATTCATTTGAATTTATAGCCGTTTATAGCCGTTGTACTTCCATCGTTACCAATTTGAATATCTTTCACTCTATCATTACAAATTTGAATATCTTCCACTTGAACATTTTGAACCTTTTGGCCTTTTGAACCTTTATAGCCGTTGTACTTCCATCATTACTAATTTGAATATCTTCCACTTGAGCCTTTTGAACCTTTTGGCCTACTACTGTGCTAGGCTGTTTGAACATTCATTTTGGGCTGTTTGAACTCCTGATTTAATTAAATATTAAATACATTCTAACAACATTTAGGATAAAGGTTTAGGTGAAAAATAATGGGACAAAATAAATTTTGATTCTATTTTTCTCTTTCAAATAAATCATCAAAATAAATTTTGGATTCTATTTTTTTCTTTCAAATAAATTAAAACATAATTAAATAAATCATCGAAATAAATAAGTCTAACATCATGTTTGGTCAAGCATATCAAGTTTCATAATGGAATCTTTGGTATCGGGTGTCTCATCACGTACGTAGGCCACAGTATTGTTTTTCCCAGGCGAGAGCTTGTGCCACGGTATTATTCCCCCAGGCGAGGGCTTATGCCGCAGTATTATTCGCCTAGGCAAAGGCCTCATGACCATAAGCCATAGTATTATGTCCCCTGGGCGAGGGCCTCTGCTAAGGATACCACAATTATACTTCAAAGAAAAATTGGACAATCATTCGTTCATACAAAGCATAGCATTTAAGAAAGCTGTTCATTTCATATTATCATAAAATAATTAATATCAAACATAACTTTACAGAGTTATTACTTATAGATGGTTGGATAGATATCTTGATGGTAACTAATGGATCAATAGCTTACGGCGCGTGACCTACACAAACATAACAGATACATATACTGAAACACACGTTCGGATCGTTCTTAACTTATTTCATTTCATTCTTCGTGTGTTTCTAAGTCTTATCATCATTATCATGTCTTAATCTTAGCCTAGGAATGCCTAGGATGCAATAAGGATGCTAAAATGCACTTGAAAATACTTAGGCAAATATGCAAGGGCCTCGCTCAAGCGTAACTTTCTTCGCTCGAGTCGCTCGAGTGAACGTCCAAACATGTGAGTGGTTGCTCAAGTGTAACTTCATTCACTTGAGCGATTTGTAAACTTTGCAAAAGTACTGGTTGTGTGATTTTTCCGCTTAACGCACGTTCGACGGTCGCTCGAATGTGAGACTAAGGTCCCTGCTCGAGCGCAACTCTTGTCGCTCGAGCGGTCTGCAAAAATGGTAAACTTCTAGGAGCATGCATTTTACGCTCGAGCTAACTTTTGGTCGCTCAAGTGAGAGTGCAAAACAAAGAGTGATCGCTCGAGCAGAGAAACATAATTTTGGAATTTTCAAATTGCTCTTCCAAGTTCAAAACTCAAATTCAACACATCAAAACTCATCATTTTGGGCCAAAAACTTAAGGAAACATGTTTTTGGGCCAAAAACTTAAGGAAACATGTGTAAACTTGGAAAACATTGGAAATTCAAAATTATTTCGCAAAATTAAGGTCCAAAAGTATGTCAATTGTGCCAATTCAAACTCAAAACTTTGAAAACATAACACATATGCAATGGAGTGAGTTCAAAGCTTCCAAATCATGATCAAAGAAGGCAAATTGATGGAAATCATGATGAATTCTCAAAACTATGGTAGACTTAGCACATGCATGTGACAATTCTTAACAATTAAGTTCAAAATGGAAGAAAATGTGCATGCATGCATGATGTGTTCTTCCTTTCTACCCCACTAGCTCAATTCTTGCATTATTCACCTAACTTCTCTTGAATTCAAGGGATAGACATCATAAGTAGCTAATATAAGGGTTGAATCCTTACCTTAACTTCTCAATTAAGCTCTAGATGGTGAGTTCACTAAGGTTCTAAGCCAATTCCTTTGTTTGACTTCAATTCTCTCATCTTTTTCTCTCTCTCTCTCTCTTTCTCTCTCTCTCTTTCACACACACGTTTAGGAGCTCAAAGATGAGGGAATGAGAGTGTAATTCGAGTGTCTTGAGTCACATAAGCCTTATATAGGCTTATGCAATGACCATTAATTTATTCTAATTAATTCGTTTGGAATCGAATTTCAATTGAACCTACCATAAATTCCTAAAATTCCCAAATAATACATGAATCAAGTCAATTTCGTGTTCGGATGCCGATAAGGCCTTCAATTCATAGAATAAAACAGGAACATGAACAAACATTCCTACGAGAAACATATACAATCACAAATAATACAACACATATGCAATTAATTCAGAATTTCACCTTAATTACTTATTAGGCATCTTTAATAATGGTTTAGAAGTTAATCATAGGTAGGGATTGTTACACTTATTAGAATAATGTCCTATTTTCACATTTTAAGAATGATACATTTGACAAAAACTTAATAAGACAAATAGTTCACAAATATTCTATTGTCACATTTTAAGAATAATACATTTGACAAAAACTTAATAAGACAAATAGTTCACAAATATTCTATTGTCACATTTTAAGAATAATACATTTGACAAAAACTTAATAAGACAAATAGTTCACAAATATTCTGTTGTCACATTTTAAGAATAATGACGCATTTGGTAAAAATATAATAAGACATTAGTACATGCATTAAAATGATGCCTCATTGTCACATTTTAAGAATAACATATTTGACAAAAATTTAGTAAGGTAATAATGCATAAATATCTCATTGTCACATTTTAAGAAGATTTATTGTCACATTTGGCAGAAGTTTAATAAGATAATAGTTACCTTTTCAAATTCAATGGGACTTAATAGTTTATAAGAAAATTTGTAAGACTTTTCAATAAATATTTTTCTGAAATGGGACTTCTGCATAAATTTTCCAATAAATTAATCTAAACAAATTTTTAAAAAATACACACGAGTTGAGGTTAGATAGTTTGATTAGTTTTGTGCACCATCCTAACTTCCCAAGTTTTAAGTCCTATTATGGTTAATCAATATTTGAATAAATAACTAGTCAATATTCAATAAAAAAAAAAAAAAAACCCTAGTCAACATTGATAGATATGCATCCAAATAAAATAAAATAAATGTTTGATAGATATGGCATCATAACTTCCGTGTGAGTGTAATCCATTACCCATAAACGTGCTTTTTTTAGCCTCTTTGGATACAGAAAAGTTATTTTTTGATTTTTAATTTTTTTTTTGGTTATATTATTTTTATATATTTTTTTAATAAAAATTAAAAAAAAAAGTCAAAAATTAACTTTTAACTTACTTCCCAAAACAACCTTATTTTGTTAGAATGGAAAATTGAAACAAAAAAAATCCCCATTTTAAGTTACTTGTGTTGTTAAACTCATCATTTCTCTTTTATTCTTGTTACTAAAAATTTGGTTGTAATTTACAATCGTTGATCTAGAAGTTTTTGTTTCTTTTATTCGTGTCTTAGGATATATTTTTTTGGGCCTGGATTTTTAAATTTTTTATTGTTGTGAGCTTTTGAACAAGAAAGATTTTTATGAAATTTTATTATCGTGAGCTCTTAGATAATATTGGATTAAATTTTTATTGAGATCTTGGTTAAATAAGATAATTTGGATCTTTTGGCTATAATTTTTTTTCCCTTCGATATTATTGGTAGCTTTAGGCAACATGCTAAGTTGTTTAGTAGTTAAATGAGATTTGCCCATAGATAGGATTTTCTTATATGCCTTGGACAATAAAATTTTTATTATTTTAGGATGGGATTTTAATCTTAAGTAAACATCTCAGGTTGTCCTTCACAATTTGTGATTATTTGTTTATCTAAAAATAAGGTAAATAATTATTGTATTTAGAAGAGGTGATACGTTGATTATGTGTCTTGTTATTTAGTGATTACACCACATATTTGATATTACCAATAAAAATAATATTTATTACTAAATTTAGGTCTTGTCTGTCATCTCCTAAAAAAGTTAAAAAGTCAAAAAGTTACTATTCTATTTAAGTCACATCATCTTATTTAAGTCACATTACTTCTCTACCACATCATTTCAAACCCAACCCATATTTTATAAAAAGTCAAAAAGTTTACTTATTTAGAACATCTCAAACAATCCCTTAATTTTTTGTTTTATTTCAACAAATTGTATGAGTACTTATAAAATCTATCATATTTTAAAAATAATAAGACTTATAATGTCTCATAAAAAATATATAAAATAAAGAATTTGGATAAAATATTGAAGTGACCTTTAAAATAATTTCTCGTATCTCAAAAAATGAGACACAATATGTTGACATACTGGTCACACACTATGATACTAGTCCAAAGCCCAAACAAGGCCCATGACAACTCCATCCACTTCTTAGAGGGACCCATTTGTAAATGAGAAAATGAAATGAACCACCCATTTGCCAGGTGGTCATAAATCACTAACCATTAATGGTAAACTTTAGAAAAATAAAAAAAACCAAAGTAAACCCCACATTGTTATGAAACAAACAAATTTAATTCAAGCTCTTTTAAATTGAATTATTTTTATAAAATTATCTTTTGAAAACAAGATTTCAATTGATTGATTATAAAAAAAAATTAATTCATATTTTCAAAATACAATTTCAAATTTAAAAAAGTGCTTTCAAAAACACGAATTTGTTTTGGTGAAGTTATCTAAATTCAAAAATTACTATAGTAAACAAAATAATAAGTAATAAATAATAAATAATAAAAATATTATTTTTATATGATTTGATTTTTTTCTACAAAATAATAAATTTCGAAAATTAGATTGATTTAAGTTTCATCATTCACTTTTCACAAAATTCTACTCTTACATTTTTTGTTTTTTTTTTTTTGGTTTCACAGATTTTTTTAATATTTTAAATAATTTTTTTTTTAATTTTTAGACACACTTAACATAAATACACTTAAAAATTATAATATTTGTGAAAAAAATCTTTACAAAATTCACTAAATAGCAAAAATATAAAAAAAATACAAAAATTTATTATATTTTTCATATTTTTGTGTGTTTATCAATTTTTTAAAGTATGTTTTCATAAATATTTTATTATTTAGATACATCTAAGTAAGGTGTATCTAAAAAAGTTTAAAAAATACTTAAAATTTTAAAAATATTCATTAAAAATAAAAAAAAATACGAAAAATAAAAAACTTAATTTTAAAAAAATTGAATTAAAAAAACTAAAACTAAATACATTAAATATTTTTAATATATATTTTTTCAAATTAATTTATAAATTTTCAAAAAAATTGAAAACTCAATCAAACACACTATAATTTAAAAACATGAACTTATAAAATGATATAAATTTAAAATTTACTTGAATTTAGAAATTTTGTTTTGAATAAAAAGAACTCGTCAAATATAAGATGACAATTTGAGAACAAACTCTGTATGAAGTCAGCCAATCAGCTTGATTTCCTTACAGATGTTTTTCAAAACAAAAACATATGAAAAGAGTTTCCAACAAAACACTTCTCTCCTCTCTCAAATATTTCGGGAATTTCAAAAACAAAAAAAAATAAAAAATAAAAAATCAGATTTTACTTACAAGCAGAAACAGCAGGCGGAGTATAAACAGGTAGAGAGAGAGAGAGAGAGAGAGAGAGTTATATATAGTGAGAGAAACAAGCTTCAAGTCAAACCTAGAAGGAACAACCACTCAACTACTAGAGAGAGAGAGAGAGAGGGGATTATAAAGTTTTTTTGCGATCGGAGGAGTATCGGATGATCGTAGGTGATCGGCGATGGTCGTCGGCACCGGCGGCGGAGTTGGATTTTCCGGTGATTCGTCGGTGTTGGTGGTGGTTGGTGAAGGATGAAGAAGGGGAAAGGTAAGAACAGTGGCTTATTGCCGAATTCCTTGAGGATTATATCGTCTTGTCTCAAGACTGTATCTACTAATGCTAGCACCGTCGTTCGTTCCGCCGGTGCTTCCGTTGCCGCCTCTATTTCTTCTGCTTCCGCCGATGATCGCAGAGATCAGGTTCTTTTGATTTTGTTTTGTTTTGTTTTGTTTTTTTTAGTTCCTGCTTTTGGCGGAAATAATTTATTTGAACTTTGATTAATGCGGTTGGAAAAAATAAAAGAATAAATTTATTATTGGATTGAATCATTTGAAGAATTGTGTTAGAAAAATATAATCAGGTTGTTATTGGAATTTTATTTATTTATTTATTTATTTGCATTTTATTGTTTATAAAATTTATTTGGGAAGTGAGTTGTTTGGTTTGAGTGCTTTATTTAATTGATATGAGAACAATATTGGTGTGCAATACTTGTAATTATAGGAGAATTGTCTTGGCCCTTTTGCCCATGGATTTGGGGAGAAGAGATTGGGAAAGGGAAAGGGAAAGGGAAAGGGAAAGGGGAAAGGTGTTATGAACCAAACACAACCTAAGTGTACTTTCAAGCATCTCTTCAAATGAATTTCCTTTGAAATCACGTGGGATTTTTTTAATTTTTAATTTTTAATTTTTAATTTTTTTGTACAATTGGTAGGAAGATGATAGGGGAAGGGGAAGTTACACCATGTAACAGATAAGACTCGAACCAAAGGGAGCACCTTTTCCACTAGGTTAACCCTTGGTCTTAATGTCATGGGAACTTGAGGACTGAGAAATTTTTTGTCTCGTGAACTCAAAATTTCAGCCCTCCTTTGCATTGTCTTATTAATAACACCTATCTCATGGTAATAGATGTGAAAGAGAGGAAAGGTGAGGGTGTTGTGCATGCTACTAGTTCTAAGGAAGAGTAAAGTGGGACTAAAGCTTCACCTTTGAAATTATTTTGAGGTACTTTCCTTGTGTCTTCCTAAGGAAGAAAATAAATCAATGGATGAATTAAATAGCATGAAAATAAAGCTGCCTAATGAAAAAATTAAATGAAGATATGTCGAGGAGACTTACCAAGGCTGAAGGCAGCAGTGCTCTTGAAGGATTGGTCGAATTGTCCCATCCAAAGGATGTAAATGAGGAAAATGTTTCTCCAAATTGAGCAATGGGAAATATGAAGAGCACACCTCCTAATAGAAATGAAAACCAAAAGAAGCTCAAGGAAAAGATTTGTGACCTCCAACTTGCTAGCTAAGTAGCACAAGCACCAACATGCAACATGCCAACATGTTGAGATATATTTTTACAAATTTATTATATGTGAAATATATGAATAATTTATTCAAACATAATGAAAAGTATGTGTATCATAACACTAATTACATTAAAAAGCTATATATTTCATAACTTAAATATCAAGATATCATCTATGTAACAATTACATATTGAAAAATCTAGAAATACCCTAGATGTTAATTTGTGATTATGTATCAATTTTAAGCATAATATAACAATCCCAATCAAACAATTAAGACAAATCAACACAACAATTTTAACGTGGAAAAAATCACAATTGGACACCTCCAACTGTGATTAAAAAATCACGGGTAACAGCCACAAAACAATCCACTAAGAAGATTTAAAAGAATTACACAGGTATACTCTCAATTACCTAGCGAATCCACGCCTAATTGAACCAACCTCTATGTGCCTCTTCCAACCCGTCTTCACCTCGGAATTGTCTTTACGATGAGTCACCCCGGAATTCACCAAAGCTTCAGGCTCGAATTCTTCAGAATCCACCGAAGAACAACTCTCTCTTTTGTAGAACTTGTAGAACAAACAAAACCTTTGATGTATACTCTTTAAAACATGAGTTGAATACTCAATCAAAACATCAAAGAAAACTCACAAAGTATCCCCAGATATAAATCCTAGAACCCAAAAAGAAGATCTGGAGTAGTAATCCTAAAATCTGACCCAACATGCGAATTTATAGAATCTGTATCACGATCTCCGCTCGAGCGCCAAACAGCCCGCTCGAGCGGCTTCAGCAAAATATGCACGAAATATAACAGAGGTCCGCTCGAGCGCTAGAGAACCCGCTCGAGCGCGAAATCACACAGCTCAGTACTTTTACAAGCGACCAAAATTTCTGGAACTAGGGATTCTCCGCTCGAGCGGACAGGCAACTTGGAATGCATCAGCGAAGTGGCAATCTTGAAAGCATTAGCATCACAAACTTCTCTGAAAGGCTTGATTCGGGTTGGATTCGCATCTAACAACTCATAGCCTCACTGAAATAAAAATGCGAATAAAATTACAACTCAAAGGAATTTTGTCAAACGGAATTGTCAAGAAATAAAACCTAACACATTATATATATGCAAAATAAACATTGTAATACATATGATATATTCATTTTATAAATATTTCAAAACATATTTAGAGTGCATAAGTTGTGTTCTGAAGAGTGCAAAACATTATTATTATGAAGGGATTCATCACATAAAATATATTCAGAGGGTTCAAGAAGTGTCAATAAAGTCTAATATTATAAATTTGATTTTTAATTAAGACATGTTAAAGAAGTGTTAGACACGCTTTTAGGAGTGTTTGATGAGCGTCAGTATCTGACATGGATGTCTGACACGACATGCTTCTTTTATAGAAGTGTTCATGCTTCTTAGCTTACTAGAACAAGGTGATGGGGGCTAATTTCAAATGTTGATTTTGCTAATTTCAAATGTTGATTTTGCGTTTTAGAATGAAGTGTTGTGATGGTGTTGTTGGTTATGTTATCTCACTACGTCTAATCCTCTTGGATTGTGAGAGGTTGTTTTTTCATTAGGCCTAGCCTCTCAAGCTTGTGAGTGGATTTTGTTTTTTTATATTTTTTAGACTAGGTGAGTGTTGAGTTGCCTCGTTTGTGAGGGAATGAGCTTCTTGGTCGTGTTTGGTCATTTGTTGTATAGTCTTCTCATTTTGGTAATAGATGCGTACTTACCAAAAAAAAGTTATAATTATCGACCAACAATTCTTATACAAATTTTCTCTTCCACCTTAATTCTGTGCGTGCATTTGTAAATATTTTTTACCGGGCTTTGTTCATCATATATGAAATACCATGTAATTTGCATCATGTCAATATATCGTTATTAGTAGGTAATCGTGGTAGCTACCATGGACAACAATTTTGAAAATTCCCTTCTAAGCTGAGAAAGATCTTGATAATAAGAGGCAAAAGTTGTAACAGTTTAGAAAGTCATGTTGCATTTCATGACACTAGACAGTATCTAGTAACAAACTTAGACGGGCAGTTTATATGGATAATTCAATCTAGCACGGAGAGCTGCTTTATTCTTCAACGTATGTGGTATATTTGAAAGTAACATGATAGCAGGATCACCACATGTAAAATTATTGTAATTTGTATGAGTTTCTCATGTATGTATGTGTTGATAGGGAAAGCTCTAGTAAGTGAATGAGGAAAGGGTTTGCTGATATGACCATGAGACAGAACTAAAAATATGCCACATACAAAGGATAACTGTCACTTAGCGGAGTGGCCTTCCTTGACTGTTTAGCTTCAAATTTATTTACAGGTTCACACAGATATATATCATAAATATCATGCTGTGTTGATGTCTATTTCAACCAGCATGTGTATACTAAATCAATTGTAAACTAAGTGAATTGTTGATTTTGATTTTTGCAAAACCATACTTACCTGAGTTAGTGGTGGTGGTGGACTTATGACTCTTTGCCTCTGGCATTTGTTTCTCTTTGTTTTCTATTGCACTACATTTACCAGGATGTAGTTCTGAACTTCTATTGATAAACAGGTAACCTGGGTTGGCTTTGACAAACTAGAATTTGGTCCTACTGCCTTCAAACAAGTTCTCTTACTTGGTTATCAGAATGGTTTCCAAGTCTTTGATGTTGAGGATGCCTCTAACTTCATCGAATTGGTTTCAAAGCGTGATGGTCCAGTTACATTTTTACAGATGCTTCCAATTCCTGCAAAATCCGATAGTGTTGAAGGATTCAGATCATCGCATCCTTTACTGTTGGTTGTTGCAAGGGATGAACCAAACAGCTCAAGCCTGGGTCAAACTAGTGGCCATTTGGGCGGTTTAGGCAGAGATGGTACTGTGGAGCCTCAATCAGTCAACTATGTCAACTCCCCTACGGCTGTTTGCTTTTACTCTCTCAGGTGTAACTGTTTTGTGCAGATGCTGAAGTTTCGGTCAGCTGTGCGTATGGTTAGATGTAGTTCTCAGATAGTGGCTGTCGGTCTTGCAACACAAGTAAGCTCTAGCTTAATGGAGACATTCACGAGATTAAAATAAACAAACAACTGATTTTGTGTATTGTAAATTAAAATTTCTATTTCTTTATGAAGTGCATAGAGGTCATGACCACATACGATGGTGAGTCACGGGAATCAACCTCTCCACAAAACTATATTACACTTGGAGATTGGAGAAAGAAAACCTTCTTGTTGATGTGATGTATCCGGGGAAGAGACTGTTAATTTTTTTTAAAAATAATTATTATTATTTTATTTGAAGAAAATTGTTTGAGACCACTAAAATAATGAGCTCTAATAGCTCTAAAAACACTGTGCCCCTAATTGATTTGATGTTTTGCTCTTTGTTTTTGTTTTTTTATTTTATTTTCTAGACTGCCAGCTCATTAGAGCTGGCTTAGTGGTCCATTTTTAGTGGGATCTATCACCACTGAATGTTTATTATGTGTGGTGGCAGATATATTGCATTGATGCACTTACCCTTGAGAATAAATTCAGTGTTCTCACCTATCCCATGCCTCAGTTTGGAGGACAAGGATCAGTTGGTGTCAATATTGGTTACGGACCAATGGCACTAGGTCCAAGGTGGTTAGCTTATGCTTCCGACAACCCGCTTGTGTCAAACACAGGTCGATTAAGCCCAAAGAATTTTACTCCCTCTCCAGGCGTTAGCCCATCAACATCACCAGGCAGCGGTAGTTTGATGGCTCGTTATGCAATGGAATCCAGCAAACAGCTGGCTGCTGGTATAATCAATCTGGGTGATATGGGATACAAAACTTTCTCAAGATACTGTCCGGATCTGCTTCCAGATGGTTCAAGTTCTCCAGTATCATCAAGTTCAGGCTGGAAAGTTAGTAGGCTTGCAACGTCAGAAATGGAGAATGCTGGAATGGTTAGTTCTGTGCGCTGTGAACTTGTACATATTCTGGAAATCAAATTTGAGAACCCCATCATGCTATGCTCGGAACATTTCAATTGGGTTGTTTAACCAATAATAACTGTAAACTATATATGAACTGTTGGAAAATGGCTTCCTTTCTTTAAATTAGGAACTAAGAAGCATAGACACCAGCACAGACGAAGGGATTCTGAAAAAATTAGGATATGGATACTGCAGGAATACAACAAAAAAAATATTTTTAAATGTTATGTATATGAATATAAATTTAGGGCACAAAGATATAAAAGGCATCAATAGATATGTCGGGTTTTTTCTCTCTCTTTTTATTTCTATATATTTTATTTTACTTTGACCCAACCCAAATAAGCTTTGTAATTGTTTTATTTTTTATTTTTTTATTTTATTTAAAAAAAAAAAGAAAAGAAAGAAAACCTCACAAAAAAATTGACATGCAATGTGGGTGTGTCTGACATGTGGAAACACATGTATGATATGTGTTGGACATGGACACGGCACACATGTTGGAGTGTCTGTGCTTCCTAGAGTAAGAATACCACTTGTTAGAGAGTAGGCTGAACAAATTTCATCTTTCTCATACCATGCAAATTTTCTATTTTTTCACCCAAAAAAAAGGAAGATAGATAGCTGAAAAAGGTGGTACATTATTTTTTCATGTCTTCAATGGAAAGTCACAACATTTTTGGCGTATGCAAGAATAATTTTTAATTTTCTGGTTCCCATTGGTGGTTGCAGGTTGCTGTGAAAGATTTCATATCTCGAGCTGTCATATCACAATTTAGGGCTCATACTAGTCCAATATCTGCATTATGTTTTGATCCAAGTGGAACACTTCTGGTTACTGCTTCAGTTCATGGAAATAACATAAATATCTTCCGGATCATGCCATTTTGTACACGCAATGGATCAGGCAGTCAAAACTATGACTGGAGCTCTGCTCATGTTCATCTTTACAAGCTGCATCGTGGAATAACAACAGCTGTTAGTACACGTTGTTTTTTATTTGTTATTACCCTTTTTTCCAAGATGGTTGTTAATGGTTTTCATCTTTCTGTTTTTGCCCCTGATTTTTTTTCTTGATAGATTATCCAAGACATTTGCTTTAGTCTTTATAGTCAGTGGATTGCTATTATCTCAAACAAGGGGACTTGCCATATCTATGTTCTATCCCCTTTCGGTGGTGATGCTGGTTTTCAAACTCTCAAGTCTCATGGCGAAGATCCCTCCCTATATCCAGTTTTAACTCTACCATGGTGGTCTACTTCATCTTTTACTATTAACCAGTATTCTTCTCCACCACCACCTCCTGTTACCCTTTCTGTGGTTAACCGGATAAAAGATATCAACTCTGGGTTGCTTAATTCAGTTACCAATGTTGCTGCTTCTGCAGCAGGAAAGATTTCTGTGCCTTCTGGTGCTGTTGCTGCTGTTTTTCACAATTCTGTATCTCGGGATTTTCAAAATGTTCAATCAAGGGTTATTAATTCCTTGGAACATCTGTTGGTTTACACTCCGTCGGGTCATGTTGTTCAATATGAACTTCTGCCATTAATTGGGGTAGAACTAAGTGACAATGGTTTAAGAACTCGGTCAAGTTCCTACATGCATACCCAAGATGACGAGTTGAGAGTGAAGGTTGAACCTGTTCAATGGTGGGATGTATGCAGAAGATCAGATTGGCCAGAGAGAGAGGAATCTGTTTCAGAGATAATCGGCAACAACTATAGAACAAATTTTCTGGAGACAAGTGAGAGTGTTGGGGGGAAACAGACGGTGAAAAGTGATTCAGTAAAGCCCCATGACCGATCCCATTGGTACCTATCCAATGCAGAGGTGCAAATTAACTCTGGGAGGTTACCAATATGGCAAAATTCCAAGGTATTTTTTTCCCACAAGACTTGTGACTCCTTTATTGTGCTGTATCTTGGTTGTGATTCATTGTCAATGTCATTGTTGGTCTTAGATTCATTTCTACATGATGAGTCCTCCAAGAGTCAAAGGTTATGCGGGTGGGGAACTTGAAATTGAGCAGGTCCCATTTCATGAAGTGGAAATAAAACGAAAGGATTTATTACCTGTTTTTGATCATTTCCGTAGCATCAAGTCAAGCTGGAATGACAGGTGATAATCCTTTTATCTTTTCTTGTCTTGGACATTAGTGTTCACTTCTTGTTGAAATTTTGTGTGTAATTTTGGTTGTGTTTTGCAGAGTTTTTAGGAACATCTTTTTGTTTTCAGAGTTTAGAAAATAGAAAATGTAATTTTTTTTTTCTTTTTTTGGTTCGTTATTCTGAAAACTGTTTTAAGGAAATACTGTTAGAAAGAACTAGTTTCAGCTACACCAGAAAGTAGTTTTTCTTTTTTATTTCATAACAAAAATACTAAAATGTCCGGAAAAAACGTGTTCCCAAAACTTTTTCAATGTCTTATTAATCAAAAGGGGAAAAAGTAAGAGTTTTCCGAAAACATGTTTTTTTGACGACTGTGGTCTGAAATCAATGGGAAACAGGCCCATTTAATTTTGCTGTTCAAATTGTTGAGTTAAGGTGATAATAATTTGAATGTTAAATCTCTGCATATAGAATTGATATAGAACTTCACTTTCAAATAATATTGTCATGGAAAAAAAAAAACTAAAATTAACCTTTTAAAGAATTGATATAGAAATCAACTCTTTTTTTTTGTGAATTTGGTTTGCAATGGAGAAATGGTTCTGGTAAATTTTATTCATAGTTTTCCAACAATTCACTTGTGATTTTGTTGTAGTTTGCATCATATGTAACTGTTGGTCCTTACCATGCCTCGCAGTTCCCAAAGGTGCATTTGGTTTATTGAGTATTAGGGGTCTTTTATCTCCATCCATTGTTTGTGTTTGTTTTGCAACTCTTAAATTGGGTTAGAAATCTTTCTCAAATCCTAGAATTGGATTGGTTGTAAATATGTAATGACGAGAATCACAAGATAAAAGGGTCACAGTTATAATGAGAATTACAACTCTTTATGTGTTTACATGTATCCACACATTTTGTGTCGTTTTATTGCTTTGCACTACTATGAGGTAATTGACTTCTTTCTGCGTTGATTTATGCAGAGGGCTTTTGGGGGGAGCATATCCCAATGCTTCTTCTTTAGTGCTTCATCAGGTTAGAGACAAGGTCACTGAAGAAACAGTTATTTGTCACTCAAATCCAGCATCACTTAGCTCCACTGAAAGCTCAGATGGAGGTAAGACATAAGTTGCATCATAATGGAGAAGATGAGACACATGATTGGTCACGTTTCTAAACTGTTGACAAAATGCTGAAAAGGGTTTTGTATAGATGCATGCAATATCTGTGTTGGGGTGTCACCTGTCTAGGGGATGGGTCTGAATAAATGAACAATAATACCTTAGAGTAAATCCGTTCTGCAAGTTTTTCAATAATTTTGCTGACCAACATTATAGTATGACATGCTGCCTATCTACTGCTTTTCTGAATTCATTCCCCATTGGAAGAAACAGAGTGTAAATGATGGATTAGGAATATTTACTAATATGATGCATATTTTATTGTCTTGTTCTTGTTGGTTGAATTCTAAAATGTAGAACTCATTGTATTCTAAAATTTTCCATCAGGATCATCAAGAAGAATCGAGAATTTACTTGATTTGGATCAAATGAATTCCGAGAAGCCATTCATGAGTGAGATTGTGAATATGTTAAATCAGGAAAGAAGAGGGAGTGCCAATGTTGAATCTTCTATACCAAAACAGAAACCCTTGGCTATGGTATCATTTCCTTCTGAACATTCAAAGAACACTGATTCTCATGTTGATGACTCTATTACAAGCGGGTCGTCCTCAGTAGATACCGATGTCCCTTCTAGCAGAAGAGCTATTGCCGAAGCAACTCTGACTTCGGACGCTTGCGGAATAAGAGATGATCCAATTCTAACTGCTGACCATTTTGATTCAGCTATGAATATAAGTGCAGAGGGTTCTAAACCTTTAAAACTTCAAATTCTGGCGGATTTTGAGCCATTTTTTCAGGAGGGTTACTGTAAAGTGTTGGAGCTTGATGGATGCCGCAGGTTAACGGAAGTTGTAACTGATGATGTGGACCGCAGCGAAAAACACGATGAGAGGGAAAACCCTGAAGATGATGGGGAGAATGATGAATTGCTAGGTGGCGTGTTTTGCTTTTCTGAGGAGGTAGGATTGTGAAGTTACAGATGCAGCCACTTTGGGTCTAACGAGGGCAGTCATGGCTATATTTACGCTCCATTTGTTTAGGCAAAAAAACATTTTCTGGAAAATATTTGTGTGTTTTGTGGCGTTTGGTATGATGAAAAATGAAAGTCAATGGAAAACATTTTCTGGTAAACGAAAAACAAGCCTGTTGGGGAAAAAAACGCCTTTCATTTTTGAAAGGTGGAAAACGTTTTCTGGCACACCCCCCCCCCCCCCCCCCCTCCCTATCACTGCCACATTCTCCACACCCCACCACCACCACCACCAAGGTTGCAACCAAATATTATAAAATGTTTTCTACAGACAACATTTTTTTGACAAAAGTTTTCTTAGAAAATGTTTTCCATCGAAACAAATGGAGCGTTTTTGATTAAGCAATTCTTGTTAAATTATGTATAACTGAATTCTTCAAGCGTCATTCTTTTGTTGCAGGTTGATTAATCTCTTCATAGAAGCGAGGAACTATTGTTGAAAGGTTTCCGTTAATTATTTAAGGTAATAGTGTATCGTCTTGTGAGCCATCTCCGCATAAGAGTGGGGCAACATGTTTATGTCAAAACAAGCCACAGTATGTGATCCTCTCTCTCTCTCTCTCTCTCTCTCTCTCATGTACATTTTGTAGATGGAAATTTAAAATTCATGCAGGGTCTAGCATTGGGTTTATACGCCTGCTTTCAAACTCTGTCAAGCTGCATCGTGTATAGATAGATGATGGTTTCAGTATGACCAGGTTCTCTCCATAATGTATAATATTTTTTTTCTCTTCGAAAAAAGGGGGAAAGGGTGAAATGGAAGGAATGAAAGAACATTGTGGTCGTAAATATTTGTTAATTCTTCAGATTTGTTTTGAGGAGGAATGTTTGATTGCTAATATGAAGTCCGGGGTTTGGACTTTGGAGTTGGGTGACACTGCAGATGTGTATATATACTTGTTATGGGTTGTGTTATGGGGGCTTGATGTTTTTACCACTTACTCGAGAGGTGATTTTGCTGCAATGAATTTGTGTATATAATTTTAAAGATGAGACACATGGTTCTATGTCTTTATGCTGCAAATATATATGTATGTTTGGAAAGATTGGAAATTTTTGATGATGAAACAACCATTCCCTTTTTACCTATTTGACATAGAGCACTTCACATGATGAAATGAATCAAGCAGAATATTGGCGTGACAGGGGTGTACATGGGTTGTGTTTGTGCAGATTTTGGCCGAGCTCATATTACATAATAAAAATTAAAGTTATTTCTCAAGACTCACCTGTTCTGGGATTGGACCTATACTTTATTCCTATGTCTTTCAATAAAACAAAATAAAAAATTTCAAGCATGCCCAGATATTATTTAATATAAATATTTTTTTTATATTTTAAAATCAAAATTACAATTGATTTAATTGTTTAGGTGCTTCTTCAGTCTATTCGGGCAAGTAGTTTAAATGATTTATGTTTATAAAAAATAAATTAATTAATGTAAAATATATGTATAAATATGTATATTTATAAAAATATATATGATATAGTTTGTGAGCGGGCTGGGCTACGATGGGGTTGAAAAACTCTCCTCAAGTCCGGCCCATATTATAATTGGGCCTAACAAATTTACCCAATCTAATCGTATAAGCTTTATAAATTATGGTAAATTATAAGCTTTACAAATTTACCCAATCTCTCTCTAGCCTGAGACTGAGATTGGTTTGCTTTCTATAATGACCCCAAACTGAGCTTTAAGGACTTAAACATACACAAAGTTAGTTTGTTAAGCAAGCTCAACAACACTAATTGGTGAGCTAAGTGAAGGGAAAAAAAATAAAAAAGGATAAATTATACTTTAACTCTTTGTGATTTACTTAGAAAATAGGGAACCCCTCTATAATATCGCCTCTCCAATAAATTAGCCTGCTTCTTCTTACACCTGTCGTGCTCTACCACACCCTTCACAAACTAGTCTTGGCTCTGGTCCACCCCGACTTCACCCCCACATTCACCACTTCCTTTGGCTACCCTCACAAGATAAAATCATGACTAAATTTTTCCTATACCATCGTTGAATCTCATCGGACCAATCTTGCCTAGACCGTGGTTTCCACACGAAAAATAATATCCATGTCTTTCGTGATTGCTTTTTAGCCAAAGTCACTTGGGATGTGACAACTTATTTTTTGACTTTTTAAAAAAACAGAAAGCTGTCAAACGAGACCTTAATTCTTCCAATTGACTTCGTACTTACCAACTACCTTTCCTCAACTCCACCGTTCCCTGGCCAACCATTTTTGCTTTCACCTGTTGGTACATTTGGAAAAAGAGAAATAATTTTTTTTTTTTTTTCCTTCAAACATTCCCTTCTAACCCTACCCTTTTGGCTCCTTAGGTCATCAACCAAGCTACCTCTTGGCATTTCATCACCTGCACCAACTCTCCGTCTTCACCAACATAAGTCACAAAGCTGGTGAGATGGGAAAAACCACCTCCTGGATACTTCAAACTCAATAATGATGGGGCTTCAAAAGGAAATCTAGGTCTGGCCTCTAGTGGTGGTCTAATCTGTAACGATCTTGGCCAATGGGTAGCAGGCTTCACTAGAAACATTGATTCTACATCTTGTCTAGCAGCTGAACTTTGGGCCCTTCGTGATGGATTAAACCTTACCCCCAACTACCCTTTAGGTTATGTTTGTTTGGGTAGACATGATGTTGAAATTGGACTAATAATCCAATAAAATTATTAATTCGATATTTGATTAAACAATTGAAGTACGGACTAACAATCTATCCGGATATGGTATGATGAATTATTCAATCCCACAGAGGGAGTGGGATACGGACTAAGGTAAAGTCTGAACTATTAATCCCTCCACTCAATCCAAATATTGGGTAGAATACATAATCCAAAGGGATTCGTAATCCTAAAACGATTAATTATGAAAATGTTAATCCAATATAATTCAATCCGTTCAAACAAACATGATCTCAGTGGTAGAAATAGACTCCTAAGCTGTGTTAGACCTCCTATCATATGTCATTATTGATTGCAGGCACATTCTCACCTAGCTCCGCTCACCTCGGATTGACCATATCTTTCATAAAGGAAACAAGTGCGCGGACATTTTAGATATTTATGTTATGCTAACCTCTCTTTCCCCCCCCCCTAAAAAAAAAAACATAAATTGGAACAAACGTCTCTCTCTCTTTGGGCAAGTACCAATTTTAATTTCATTGAAGGTATGTTTGATTGAACGGACTGGATAAGGGAAGATTAAAATCTATCGAACTTGAGTCTTGGGATTGTGAATCCCCCGGACTATTTGATTAGATTGGATATGTATCCTGTGTTTATTTTTTCATGAGATTAGATGTTTGAAATTGACTATTTTTAGTGAATCCAACGTTTAGTTGGATGGACTGGATAGGATAAATGAACAAATGACTATTTTACCATTTTTTAATTATATGCTAAGTAATAGCAATATTAAACATATCTTTAATATTTTAATTTTTTAGCTTAATTAAATAATATTTTATTTTATTTTATTTTTTACACAATTAAATAAATTTAATTTTTTTAAAATAAAATAAACAAAATATCAAAAAAATATATATGTTATTTTTTAATTAAAATTTTAAATAAATTTATTTTTTAAAAAAATAATAATTAAATAATGAAATTAAATAAATTATAAACAAAATTTTAAAATAAAACATCAATAAAAAATTATTTTAAAAAATTAAATAAATAAAACATCAATAAAAAGTTAAACAAAATTATTTTATTTTTAAATTGAGACATTTAAATTTTACTAAATATAATACATAATTAAATAGTAGAGGGTCAAAATAGTCATTTCATCACTTAATCTCAATAATAGATAGTCCTCTCAAAATTGTTCCATACCCCCTTAGGATACAATAGTCCCCATATGAAGATAAGGAGTCCGGCCGTACTCGTTGTCCGGCAGACTAAAAAAAAAATAGACGCCGGATAAAAAATCTTTCCCGAATTACAATCTCAATAGTAAATAATCCCCTATTATTTCCCAATCAAACACACTCTAAATTCTCTTTCAAAAAGTCAATCAATTCTTATTTTACCACACCAATTTTAATTTCATTAAATTCCTTTTCAAAACGTTACCACACCAATTTTAATTTCATTAAATTCCCCTCATCCTTTTCGATTCCTCAGCAAGTTCTGCCTTTAGCAATTTGACGCCAAGCAAACAACCCGCAAAAAGCAGACGTTACCACACCAATTTTAATTTCATTAAATTCCAACCAAAACGTCTATCCTTTTGGATTCCTCAGCTTCTTTAAGATCTGCCCCTTTGACATAGCAATTTGAGGCCAAACAAACAACCCAGCAAAAAGCAGCCATGGATGGTCTCCGTCAGTTGCAGAGACAGTTACACAACTTCCCTTTATCGCGAGGTCAGTATATTTCACAAAGTTGTAGAGACATTTACACAACTCCCCTTTATCGCGAGGTCAGTATATTTCAAAAAAATTTCAATTGGGTTGCGTTGTTTAGGGTTCTTTTTTGATTTCTGTGGCTTTGATTTCGATTCTTTGATTTTTTTAATGATGGGTTGTTGTTTTTTGTGTTGCGAGAAGGGTTTATTGGATGATCAGTTTAGGGAGCTTCAGAAACTGGAAGATGAGAGCAATCCAGAGTTTGTTGTTGAAATAGTATTACTCTTCTTTCAAGTTTCTGAGAAGCTTCTCAACAATTTGACCTCTTCTCTGTGAGAATCTTTTGTCTATCTTGTCTTGGTTGTATTTCTAATATATGGAAATTTAATATGCAGACCTAGGATTAATGGGTTGTTTTGGGATTATACAGACAAGAACAGATTGTAGACTATAAACAGGTGGATGCCCATGTCTACCAGTTCAAGGGTAGTAGTTCCAGGTATAGGTTTATTCATGTATTTTTTTTTTTTTGGGTTGAATCTGTAAATCTTTACAGACTAAAATGCTTTAATCTGTGTCTTCTTAAGATTACTTGACTTATTATTTCTTTACAAAAACCATAATTTGCTTATTCTTGCATTTTTCTTTAATTTTGTAAGTTTTATTGACTGAAATGATTTAATCTGTTATTCATAAGAGTAATTGTAATGTTGATGCTTTATTATTACAAAAACATAATTTGCTTATTCTTGCATTTTTCATTATACCTATAGTTATTATTGACGAAAATGATTTAATCTGTGTTCTTAAGGTCATCTTTAACGCTTCACCTTTAGACTTTTGTTGTTCCAATGCTTACATCAAACTAATTTCAAATCCACGATATCCTAAACTTTTCATCAAATTAAGGATGAATGTGTCTTTCATCAATTTACTGTACATAGTTGTTGGAAATTTGCAGCATGCACCATCATCGGATGACCGGCTGGATGTCGAGCCGGTTGTCCCCTCGGTTGACCGGCCGGATATCTCCCGGTCAACCGGTGATTTGATGAAATCTCATATTACTCTATTGAAATGCGTGATATCTGCATCTCTAATGTTTAATCTTTTTTTTTTCCCATCAAATTTGAGTAAAAATTTGAATAAAAGTTTCAGCTAATATCGCGCGCTCCAATAGAGGATTTGGATCTTTCATCAAATCACTGGTCGATCGAGGGGACGATCGGGTGGATGTCTAGCTGGTCAATTAGCTAGTGTAAATTACCCAGTGTAAATTGCAAAGAAGTGGATGTCTGGAGAACAACTGGTTGATTGTTCAGGCATTTATAGTAATGGCTATTTATAGTAATTTGATGAAATGTTTCAAGCATTTTGATGAAAACTTTTAGATACCCTCAATTTGATACTAAACTGATGAAAACGTTGGAACAGGATTCTGATAAGTTTTTCATCAAATTTGTAATGTTGACGACTTAATATTTCTTTACAAAAACAATCAGCTTGTTTGGTTTGAATTTTCAGGATTTACTTTTAGATAATTGACATTTTTTATTTTATGTATTTTTTTGTTTTTATTGATTTTTTTTAATATTGCAAGCATTTTTTTAAAAAATTTTAGATAAACCTAACATAAATACATTTTAAAAGTGTAATATTTGTGAAATTTTTTTTAAAAAAATTCACTAAATACCAAAAATACAAAAAAAAAAATTATAAGAATTCAGCACATTTTTCATATTCTTGTATATTTATTGATTTTTTAAAATATTTTTTTTATAAATATTTTACTTTTTAGATACATCTAAATAAGGTACATCTAAAAAAGTAAAAAAAAAAAATTACTTAAAATTTTAAAAATATTCTCTTGAAAAAAAAACCATAAAAAACAGAAAACTCAATTTTTTAAAAATTGAATCCAAAATGTGATTAGATTACTCTCCCAACAAATTGTTATTGGGTAATTTTTTTATTTTTTTTATTTTTTTTGAGCCTTTGATAGAAATTGTGTTCTATGGTTAACAGCATAGGTGCACCGAGAGTCAAAAATATGTGTGTTGCTCTCGGAATCTGCTGCGATGAGAAGAACCTTGAAGGGTGAGTTTTGCTTCACACTCTTCTTGTCGTTGTTTTTGATCACCAAATATAAAAGTTGGGGGTAATGGTGCAAAAATCTCTTATTTGTCTATCAAAAATGCATTGGCCAATTCAGGTGTGGAAAACCGATCTCTATAGGAAAACATACCGGCCTCATTTGGTATCATAATTTTTCCTCAGTTGAATTTTTGGGGGGGAATACCGCGGTCTCCATGTATTTTTGGCATAGGAAGATTTTTTTCTTTTTTCCTTGTTGATTTTATTTACATTTTGGAGAGTTGAAGGGTTTGTTTGGTTTGTATCTCAAGATATAATTTTTGAAAAGAAAATTTCAAAATCACTTTCTCCTTTTTACACATCAATTAATCACTTTTCCTCTCTCCTCTTTCCTTCTCAATCATTTTTTCTCTCATACACATCTACTCAACTACAACAAAATATTAAGGGCAAATTACATATACACCCCTCGAGGTTTGGTTAAATTACAGATACCCCCTGAGGTTTCGGAAATTACATCCCGCCCCCTGAGGTTTGTATTTTCATAACAATTTACCCCCTGAGGTTTATATTTCATAACAAATTACCCCCTAATTTCTTATGCAAATATAACATTCAGGGGGGAATTCGTAATTTCTCAAACCTCAGGGGGGTATTTGTAATTTAGCCAAACCTCGAGGGGTGTATATGTAATTTGCCCAAATATTAAATCATCCCAAGCTCTCAAACTATTTTCAAAATATACAACCAAACAAATCAAAAAAAATTTCTAAACTCTCTCCTCAAAATTTTTTTTTTTAAATTTATCTTAAAACATAAATCAAACACACCTGTATATTCCCATACATGTTTAATACATAGGAAATAGGAAACTCCCTCCCCTAAACATGGTGTGTATAGGTTTGTGCCCCTTTTGTTGGCGCCATGCAATAAAATTTCTATCTTCTACTTACAAAAAAGAAAAGAAAAGAAGTAAAACCCATAAATTCATTGATTTGACCTTGCACTTGAACATGCTTTTTCTAAATCAATGATGGTTGACAATCATAGTTATCAATTATCACCATTGGGATGGAACATAGCTAAATATGGCTGGAAAATGTTGAAACAACCTGAACAGACTGCCTTGGTATGGAAAATTAGCAGGACAAACTCGGAGCTATTTGTGCTGTTTTTCTTGTGATGTCGTATGCGTCAGCTTATTTTGAGCTGTTCAACAAGATTCATAACTATGCCTACCTACAACTCTGTTATGCTTCTTGTAAATAGTGCGATACCATAATGTGATGTTGGGATGAGTTGGATGTTCCATGCAGGTGTGTGAGATGCCTGCAACAATTGAAACATGAATATAATCTCGTGAAGAGCAAGCTTGAAGCTTTGTTAAGGGTAAGCACTATTACGAAAGAAACTGATATTTTTGTAGAATGACTTCGATTATTTAAAATGAAGGAACTCGATAACTCTTTTTGAACCCCTTCTCTGTTTGAGCATCCCAAATCATATATCCTCTGCAGTGAAGAAGCATCAAATTGATGTTTTCTTTTCTTTCCTTTGCTTTTCTTTTATTTTCTTTACTTTTTATTTGGCTGCTCATAGAGATCCTCATTCATTTGAAAACTCTTTTTTAGACATTAGACCATTAGCCTAGTCTCTATATTTGTTTTTTTTTTTATCTTTTTTCTTTTGTTTGTAATTTTTTCTCTGTTCATTTTAGCTGGAGCAAAAAATCTTGGCAGCTGGTGGGTCAATTCCGGTGATGGTGCAAGTAGAATTAGTTTAATTTCCACACTTGTGAAACAAAGAGATGGTGAAGAGTTGATGTTGTGGAGAGCTATTTTATGAGTTTTGTAGTTGACAATCAAAGCTGCTTTTGAGTTGCTAGAGGAATTATGTTAGATGTAGGCAGCCTCTCGTTTGACAATTATATCTTTTAATCAAAAAGTCAAAAAGTCACTATAAGTTACTTTATTCTCTCTATTTTTTTACACATCTTTTCGTAAAAAGGAAAAAAATTACTAAAATAGTTTGTTTCCAAACAAGATCTTGTAAGAAAAGATTAGTCATGGAATTTAAGTCGTTTGACAAATGGTGATTTTAGTTAAAAAGTCAAAAAGTCAAAAAGTCATTAAAAAAACTAAAAAGGCAACAACTTATGCAAACAAAGATTTTCTTCTCTCTATTTTTTACATATATTTTCGTAAAAAATTAAAAATTAATCATAAATACTAGTTTTTTTTTAAATCATATTTTAGCTAAAAAGTCAAAAAATTACTAAAAGAACTTGTTATAAACAATTTCATTTTCATATCATACTTTTTTCAGATGGATGTTTTTTCTTTTCTTTTCTTTTCTTCCTATTTCTTTGTAATTTACATATTTGATTGATAAAAATTCATTAATAATATGACAATTCTTTTAAGTTTAATTTTTCTTTTCAAACTTGAGTCCGATATGTTTTCGCAATTGAGTTGACTTTTGTCGAGTTAAAGTTTCTCAAATGCTTGATATTGAGTTGACTTTTGTCAAGTTAAAGTTTCTCAAATGCTTGATGAGTCGAGCTCATGTTCATGAGCTCAATTCTTTTACTTGAGGTCAAGTACTTGGAGTCTTTTTTTAGTGTGTGGGTATTTTTTGTAAATTTTAAAAAATTGAACTCGTTATTCTTTATAATCCAATATATTGGTGTTCCACTAATATATTTCATGATGTAGGTTTTTGATGTAAAGCATAATTTAATAAATTTTTGTAAATTGTGTTTGAATTAAGAATTTGTGGTGAAATTTACAAAATGAAAGGATTTTTTTCGCAATAAATTTTCACCCCATCTTGCCCAGCATCCTGACCATATCTCTTTGATTTATTCGGCCTTAAATATAATTTGTATGGAGGGTGGAACATTGCAAACTCACCAACCTTGTTGCCATGATGTATTTTAACTTTTTCCAACTTAATTCTCTACATTAAATTCGTAGATGGGTATGCCAAAAGAAAATTGTTTAAGAGTTCTAAAATAAATAGTTCTAATAGCTCTAAATACACTTTAGTTCCAATTGGTTTGATGTTTTGATCTTGGTTTTTTTTATTTTTTTTTTGTTTTTTGCACTGCGAGCTCATCAGAACTGGTTTAGTGTTCTCTTTTTAGTGATATGTATCACCACTACCAAAAACAAACTTAAGATTACAAGTGATGAATTGGTTGCATCAATTAATGTGTGGTATTAATGCCTTGATAGCGACATGTGAAATTTTGTTACTAATTTTATCACAACTCATAAATGATGATATTACTCAACATCAACATCACTTCTAATAACGGAGTGGTTGGCCTAGTGGGTGACAATTGGGGCTCGGAGATTTGCTCCTTCCTAAATTTCATGTTCGAATCTCCTAACCAGCAATCACATACTTTAAAAATTAAAAAAAAAAAAAAACCATCACTTCTTCAATATCACATAAATTGATTACAAACTTACAAATATGTGAGAATACCATAGGTACTTTTAGACAAGTGTATTTTTTCTAACATTAGTAGAGAACCGCTTTGTTTATACTATTTTATAAACCAACATTGCAAGAGTTTGGCTTTAACACAAATTTTTTTATTTTATTTTTAATCTTTCAGTGAAATAATATTGTGTTTGGTTGAGTTTCTAAAATCTATTTTTGGAAAGAAAAGAAATATATTAATCATTTTCATATGATTTCTCATTTTTAGGATGGAAATTATTTTTAAAAATTCATAAATATCTTTTTTGGTGTTTATTTTTGTCCAACTAATTTCTAATTTTTCAAAAAAAAAAATCAAATAACAAGTTATACTCAACCAAACAAAGAATTTGCTAATTATTTATTTATTTATTTTGGATAAATTACAAACTAGTTTAACCAAAATAAATACACACAAAAGTAGTTTTAAATTTTCAAAGATCATTCGGGACCTAAAAAAGAGAAAAAATCATATGAAAGTAATAATTTTAAAATATATATATATATATATATATATAAGTAGAACAAGCCTATGAAATGTGATGAGAATAAGGGCAAAAGGTCCGATAGAATAAGTATAAACTATGAGAAACACAAAAATCCACCAATCAACCCATTAGATTAAGAAAGGAATAAGAAAATGTTGTTTTGGTTTATGAATTTAGAGAAATATTTGAAAAGGGAAAGAGAAAATAAAAAAATATGTGAAATGTAAGTGAAATTTAATTATGTTATATTAATATTTCATTTTATTTATTTTTATTTCTTTTTTCAAATCTCTCTCCAAATCAACTAAACACAACTTTAAAAAAAAACATTCAGAGCACATATTAACAAATGGAGATTGTCAAAAAAGAACCAATAACTTCTCTAATCAAACACGATGGGCATTAGATGATGAATGACATTTCACGTATAGCTGTTAAATGTCAAAATAACAGTTAGCTTGTTTCCAATAAGATGTTTCACCAAAAATGACATTTAAATAATCGTACATAAGAAGAGGATGATAAAAGAAAGGTAATTAACCTAATAAAAATAGCACTTATACTTTACCTTCTCTCATCTCTATTCTCTCATCTTTATTTAAGAATTAACTTGGTCATCAAAGTGCCTTCTAGCTGATAACTATCGATCCAAGAGGCAGGACAATTTTAATGTATTATGTTCTTGAAAAAAAAAAAAGAAAAACTAGCGCCATGTCAAATTGCTCCTCTCTAGTACGAGGAAGTTTTGGCCCCGTACAGTCGCATATTTGTGAAAGAGATGATACACCACAGCAATGTACTGTTTACGCATAATACCACATGGGTTTGGTGCAATGACACACATCCCAATGCAATTAATCATGTGGAGGGGGTTGATGGGAGGCCTTTCCATTCATGGACCACATTGCATGCTCCTAAATCCAATGATAGTGTGGTGTGAGTCAAGTGAAGTTTAGAAGCAATTTTGTTTGTTGCATTTGAGGAAACTCAGATTCATAGACAAATACATAAGCCCAAAAGCGTTAAAAAAAAAAATAAATCCTTAGCATTTAACAAATGGGGTTGGCTTCTCTCCAGTCTAATCACGGACTTGAGAGTATCGTTAGACCCGTGGGGATCTATCACGGATTTCATTTTGATAATCTGAACAGTTCAATGTGTAGAACTTGTTGAGTATTATATGTCTGTAAAAAATCATATTGATCGGATATCGATAGTTATGTGATTAATCAGTTTTGTATAAAAAAATGGTCAGTAAAAAAATAAACGGTTGACAAAAATCTGATCCGATAAGATAGCTATCGATATCCGATCAACGTAATTTTTTTACAAACATATAGTACTCGACGAATTCTATAAATTGAACGGTTCGGATTATCGAAACGGAACTTGTGGTGGACCCCACAGGCCAACAGTACTTTCTAGTCCAATCACGGACTGGAGGGATGCCTAACTCTTAACGAATTGCTTTACATGTGCAACCGATTTCCTCTTTTTACACTTGAATAATTTTCTATATAAATATTTATTTTTTATAACTGTAATTTATAAATTGATATGACAATTGAGTTGTTTTTAACATTTATTAAAATTGATACTATAATGGTTAGTCAAAACTATTGTATCTTATTATGAGGACAATATTTAAATCTCTTTTTGATCAGCAAAAAGAAGAAACTTTATTGATAATAGTCGAGAGCATAACAATTGTCATTATAAAATAAAAATGACAAGTGCAAGTAGCATCACAGTTATACTAATTGATCCCAATTAAGTTGACACCAACCAACAAGCTCTTCTTATCACAAGCAAGACTCATTCTCCGGACTGCAACCTCCTATATATGATGTAGGAAATATATATGTAGTGGAAATAATAGATTCAAGCATAAACACTTAAGCCAAATATAATACAAGTGAATTATGTGTCTCCAATGACAGAACATGAACCTCTGAGTGTTGGATTAATACTACAGTGATGAGTGTTACCCTTTGATTCATAATACAAAGGTTCTTTGTTATTTGTTTTCCAATGATAATGTGTTAGAGAAAGAAAGTAGAGAGAGTGTGATATATCAAATATATGTCAATAACAACTCACATCACCTTATGATAAGACTATTCACACCTTGATAAAATGGTTTAAATTCAAACCCATTAAATAGTCTTGGGTCGCACACCATAGACGCTCAAAATTGAGTTTGAGAAGAAGGAAAAACAGAGGTTCAAGGAAGAGAAAGAATTTTCTTATATAATCAATACATTACAACTTCAACTATTACGTTGTTGCCTTCTAACCTCTCCCACTCGTCCTTTCATAACCAATCTCTTGACTACTCACATATTAGTTAACTGTCAACTCTTCTCCGATTGCTTTATTAGTTTATTAGTTACAAGTATATTGACTCTTAACTACTCACATATTAGTTAACTGTCAACTCTTCCCCAATTGCTTTATTAGTTTATTAGTTACAACTATATTGACTATCAACTAACTACCGGCTAGCCTCCACCTTCCTCATCAATTCTGGTCCTTTGTAACGCATTTCTTATAGTAAAATTTGCAGTGTTTTGAATGACAATATGTCACTTCAACCCCCCCCCCCCAAAAAAACATAATGAATAAGGGCTGAGATTTAAAATTAAAAACGACATCGTTTTAATACTTTTATTCATAAAGATATAAAAAAATATGTCGTTTATTTATTTTAAATCACCACATGAATGCACTATAAAGGATCCAAATCCCTTGCATCATAGGGGCAAACAAAATTTACAGTGTCATTGTAGTTGATGTGATAGTATATAAGCGGTGTTTGGAAACAATTTTTTTAAGTTTTTTTTTTATTAAAAGATAAATTGGTTATAAAATTAAAAAAAAAAAAACACATGCAAATAAAATAGAGAAATGCATCAGACCCCACCCCAGTGGGGTTTGATTGGTCAAAAATTATTATTATTATTATTTTATTTTTTTTGTCTTGAGAGTACAAGGAGCTGGGGGTGTTGGGGGTCACCACCACTGGGGTCCCCAACACGGTTGAAACAAAATATCATATCAAATCTCATAATCATTTCACTTTTTCTTTTACAAACATCACATCCAATTACAAAAAAATTCAACTATCTTTCCAAACACAATTTTTTTTTTCTCCAATAATATCCTAAAACTAAAAAAACTTACAAAAAAAATCCACTTCCCAAACACCTACTATATGACGTTGGGTATGTTTGATGGAATTTCAAAGTTAAAAAGTTGATAATTAAAAAATTTAAACTAAAAGCATATGTTTTCCCACTATCCAATAATCATGATTTATTTTTCCAAATGAAAAAGGTCACATCCCAAAATAAATTAATTACATATTTGAAATGAATTACTTTGCAATGCCATCTCAAAACGAAAAGAGTATAGAAACATACACTTTCACAACAACAACAGACTCTTTCGATTTTGATTAGTTAAAACCAATTCTCTAGTCAGAATTGCTCTTGAGTAAATTTACGGGCGCACATTTTTTTTATAACATTTTGCACCGTCAACTATTCACAGTAGGCAATAGAGATATTGTAAAAAAACGTTGTGTATCTAGCATGCCTCATTTCTTTTATTATTACCAGAGGAAGGAATTCACTAGGTCTAGAAACTTGATTCATTATTTACATGAGAAATAATTTAATTATACAAGAATTTTATTTTTAAATTGATTTTTTTTTTTTTTTTTGTTATTCAAATTCGTGTTTTATTCTCCAAAATATGCACTTCCTTAAAATTTTGTTCTTTGTTGAATATTTTTTTCTTTTGTAAAATTATAAAAATAACTCTTACTATGTTATTGATTTTGAACAATATTGATACAAAAAAATAAAGTGTAACTGATCATATATTTAATGAATTAAAGTGGAGCAATTAAAAATTAAATTGTAACATAACACATGCCTTGTAGACAATTTGTATAATTCACCATAAATTTTTTTTAAAAAAAATCATAAGATTTGTTTATCATTTTGTATTAAAAAAAAACGATAATAATAATAAGGAAAGAAAAATAGACCGTTTGCTTTTTTTGGATCAAAGACTGTTTGTTTGTTTAATGACTTCCTCTTATGTAAACACATGCTAGTTAGCTTAATGGGTGGGATCTGGAAATTTGCTCTTTTTCAAATCTTAAAGTTCGAATTTCCTATTCAATAAATGCATATCTTAGTACTACAGACTGTAAGGTGTAAGCGTTGTTTCAAAAGGATTGTTCGGACAGTAGAGACTTAATCTAATACGCATAAACTGACTTAAGATACTCTACATAAAAAATAAAATATAAAATAATAAAAAAAATACCCTACCTAAAAAAAAAAATTAAAAAAAACAACTTTCCCTTATATGATCGATCCATGCACCAACCATATATGGAAAATGAGTGGGAGCACTAATTAGTGCTCCCACTAATGATGTGACAGTAGGTCCCACCATGAATGATTTAATGTTTCAAAAATACTAGAGGTTTTAAAAATTCTACCAAAAATTTTAACAAATGTCTCACATGGGTGTGGGACCCACATTGTGTGAATCTCACACCATGTGAGACATTTAATAAAACTTTTGGTAGAATATTTGGGGTCTCTAGCAGTACTCATTGGTTTTGGTGTTGTATTTTTTTTCTTTTTTTATTAAGTGTCATATCATTAATGGTCTTTTTAGAGTTCCAAAATTAATGATTTCTATGCGTCGTCCACGTCAAATATGTCATTCCGAGCCTCTCCTTCGACCTTCCCACGTAGGCTCGGAAAGCCGTTTAACCCCCGAACCTAACCCCAATAAAGAAAGAACTAACAAAAATCCAATATTAATAATATTAACATTAATTAAAATAAAAAACAAAAACAAACCTAAACCTCGTAATTTGCAGCATAACAACGTGTTGTAGTTGTTGTAGTAGCAGTGGTCATTGCAATGCTCACACAGAAAAGAATCGTGTCGAAGAAGACGAAGATCAACAAAAAGCCATTTACTTTCTTCCCAAGCTTATCTCTATCCTGAATCTGTCTGTCTCCATCAAAGCTTTCATTTCACCACCAAAAAGCTTATAAAACCCCCTTCAATCTCTGTTGCTCTGTCCAATCGATTTTTGTGTGTTGAGCAAAAATGAAGATATTGATGATGATGGTGATGATACATTTGCTCTGTTTTCTTCAATCTAGTTTCTTCACATTCGCAATCTTAGACCCCATTGATTTCCTATCACTCCAATCGATTCGAAACTCCCTCGCCGACTCTCCTGGCTCCAATTACTTCTCCTCCTGGGACTTCACCTCCGACCCCTGCAACTTCCCCGGCGTCTACTGCGACTCCGACAAGATCATCGCCTTGAATCTCGGCGATCCTAGCGCCGGTTCACCAGGCCTCACCGGCCGCCTCCACCCGGCCATCGGAAACCTCTCTTCTCTTGCCGAGTTCACCGTCGTCCCCGGCCGAATCATCGGTACATTGCCCAACTCAATCTCCCAATTGAAGAACCTCAGATTCTTAGGAATCAGCCGCAATTTCATCTCCGGCGACATTCCGGCCAGTCTAGGTCAGATTCAGGGATTGCGTACTCTCGATCTCAGTTTTAATCAGTTTTCTGGAGCTATTCCTTTCTCGATCGGAACCCTGCCGGCGTTGTCTAACCTCATTCTCAACAACAATCGTCTCTCCGGTTCGGTTCCTCCTTTCTCTTCCCAATCCCAAACCCTAACCCGGCTCGACCTCAAATACAACAATCTCTCCGGTTCAATCTCATCAACTTCACTTCCGTCTTCTCTCCAGTACCTTTCGTTGTCATGGAACCGGTTGGAAGGCCCGGTGGACCGGATCTTAACCGGGCTCAACAGCTTAAACTATCTCGACCTGAGCATGAACCGGTTCACGGGCAGCATTCCGGCCAGTATATTTAGCTTCCCAATCACGAACCTTCAGTTGCAGAGAAACTCGTTTTCCGGTCCGGTTCAACCGGTTGATCAGGTGACAATTCCGACCGTTGATCTTAGCTACAACAGGTTGTCCGGTCAAATCTCTCCAATGCTGTCGACCGTACAGAACCTTTACCTCAATAATAACCGGTTCACGGGTCAGGTACCGGGCAGCTTGGTGGACCGGTTGATGGAAGCTAGTATACAGATACTGTATCTACAACATAACTTTCTGACTGGGATTGAGATCAATCCAACGGCTGAGATTCCACTGAGTAGCTCATTGTGTTTGCAGTATAATTGTATGGTGCCACCTGTACAGGCTCCTTGCCCTTTGAAGGCTGGGATGCAGAAGACAAGGCCTACTGATCAGTGCATCGAGTGGAGGGGGTAAATTGGAGAATTCAAGCCCCTCTCAGGGGTAGAAAGGGAAAGATGAGATAATTCACTGGTTTATACTGATTTATTATATATTTTTGACACAAAATATTTTTGTGGGAGTTTATGAATTCATTTATTTATTTGTGTGTTAATATGTGGGTAAATCACAGAATAATTTTGTTTTTGTTTTTGTTTTTGTAATGAGAGGGAATATATAGTATTGCCACTGACAATACTCAATCCTTGATGTATTGTTGTTGTGAATTCTTAATCTATTGTTTTGTCTTGTGAAACTAAATTAGTATTTGTGTGTATAAGGAAGCATTTAGGGTGAGTCCTATGTTCTATTAATGTTTTTTTGATATGTTTTTCTCTTTTTGAGAAAACAAAAAAAATTGATAGTTGGTGGTGAATGGTATTGGGACTTTTGGCCAAATAATTGTGTAACAACACAGATTGCCAGTTTAACTTTTGCTTGTTTAATGTATATCTTTTATATTTAAGTTGTGATTCTAACTCACAGTCTTTTATGGAACATTCTGTACTTATGTTAAAAATAAAAATATATTTTTTATTTATTTATTATTATTATTCTTTCCCATCTTAATCTGTAAATAGAAACATAATCAAGGTCATTTTTTTTTGGACAGTGATAGATAGCTCTAAAAATAGAACTCTAATAAATAGAGTTCTATTGAGTTGGTAGTGAATAAATAAATAAAATTAGAACTCTCTTTTTAGAGTTTCAAAATATTTTTGCTATTTTTCTCGGAAAAAAAATGAGAACAAACCATATGATTTCAATTCGGATGGTAAGATTTTTTTTTTTTTTTTTTTGGGGGGGGTGAACACACTTAGAAATAGAGTCACATCCCACATGTAATGCACATATGCTAAGTTGTTGTTATTTTATTTTATTTCCTTAGAAATTTATTTTGTATGAAGGAAAAAATTAAAAATAAGAGAGAATTTGATGTGTTTTACTTGTATAAGCTAATGCTTTTAGGCCCTTTTTTAAATAAATAAATAAAAAAAAAATTATCACCACAAGGCGCAATCATATTATGCATTGGGACCTAATGGATGAATATTGCTATCACTCTTCGTGCATTTGGAGATGTATGGAAGCTTTTTGTCAACCAAATTTTGAGTTAGAAACTTAAACTAAATAAAACTACTCAACTTGATAATCAAAAAATGACTATTGGAATCTCTCTCTTTCTCTCTCCCTTTCAAAGAAAATTAAGGATTATAAGAAAGTTGAGATTTGGAATGTTAAAACACAACATTATTTTAAAAACTTCAAAATTTTCTTAAAATTTTCATTAAATCATATGAACACATGAATCAACTTTCTCATTATAGGATTGGACTTATTTGATATTTTCCTACTAATTTTAATTCTCTATATAGCATGAGCATAGCAAATGAAAACGTATATTTTCACTTATTTTCAAACTATTATTATTATTATTATTATTATTATTATTATTATTTTTGTCTACTTCCATCATCTCCAGCCACTATTGTTATTGACCAGTCAATTGTCATATCCTTTTGACAACAACTCTTCGCTGGTTTCAATGACAGGACAATCATTATATGTGACCTCTGCCAACATTCTAACAATTATTGTTCATCATTCTTAACTATTCGTCAAATTATTTATTTATTTATTTTTACTTTCATTTATTTTTAAAACAATTCTGTATATACACCTTCGACTATAAGCTATTACGCCCCTTTTTTTTAATATTTATTAATCACTTTCTAGCTTTTTCATAATATAATTATGATTATGTTTAGAGAGTTTTCTTACACTAAACTTTTGTGAACCCACATTAAGTAGGGGCCCTCAGTGTCCTTGTCTTTAATTATTTTGAGAACCCCTTCTATTATTTTTGTAGAGTAGCCTTTTTTCCAGCTAAGAGCCCCATAATTTTTGCCCTCTCTCTCTCTCTCTATATATATATATATATTATATGAATGCACGTGCGTGGTCGTGGGTGATTAGAAGGTGAACCAACATAGAGGTGTGTTTGGTAAACAAGGAGTAGTACTTTTTCTGCTTGCTTACTTGCACTTTATTTGGTATCAATTTTATTACTATTGCTTTCACAAATAAATGTTATTATTAAAATTTGGTGTGGGGCCAATTTATGTTTTAAGCAACCTCCAGTGACAATGTGAGACAACATTTCTCTTGAACCTTTTTTTTTTTTTTTTCTTGTCTACCTTTTTAAGGTCAAGTTTGACAAGATTGAAAAAAGATAAAAAGTCAAAAAGTCACTATTCTATTTAAGTCGCATCATCTTATTTAAGTCACATCACCTCTCTAACACATCACTTCAAACCCAACCCATATTTCATAAAAAGTCAAAAAGTGCACTTATTTAGTCTTCCCAAACTAGGCCTAAGAGTCTTTTTTCTTTAACGACTTGTTTGATTATTCAGATATAAAATAAAAAATATAATATGTCTTCAAATTTACTTAGTATATGCAATAAATTAGATATATGAATTGAATAACATATCTCATACTCAGGTTTGTTGAGTTCAAGATATAATAATATTTCTTATCTATATTTATTTTACAAAAAGAATTATGGGTTATAAGCAAGTAACATACATTAATGTTACCTACCCAAAAAAAAAACATACATTAATGTCCATTTTATCCCTATACCCATCAACAGGCAATGTATATGTATGTCTATTACATCCAATCATTTGCCAATATATATGTATAGTAGGGAGTAATCCTTCTTGAATACAATTAAGATCGGCACCAGTATCAATTAAAGCGATAACATGTAATTTAAAATTATAAATAATTATTTTAATTTTAGAATACCATTTTTTAATATGGATTTTATTAAGGATATTTAATCTATTATCTTCATGATTATGAGATTGAGATTGATGTAATCGATTATCAAATAAAAAATTATCAGAGTTAGTAGGTTCATCAGATTCATTAGGAGAAACATTATTGGTTTGGAAATTATCTAAATTTTTATACAACTATTAAATATGTCAAGTCTCTTTCTTGTCTTGCTATTCCTACTGAAAATTCATTCAAAATTATTCAAACTGATGCCTCTGATATTGGTTATGGTGACATTATTCTCCAGAAAATAACTCCTCAATCATCTGAACAAATTGTTCGTTATCATTCTGGTGTCTGGAATAAAGCACAAAAGAATTATAGTACTATTAAATAAGAAATTTTATCAATTGTTTTATGTATAACCGTTACCAAATTCTGGGTAACATTCCTAAACCTAGTTATTCATCTGCTTTGGCTACTAATCCTTTTGCTTCATCTAGTCAAGCAGTTATTTCATACCCTCCTAATCCTATTAAATCAGTCCGAGCTGATTATGTTAAATCAACCACTACTAATCTCTTTTTCAAAGAACCTAGTCATTCAAAGAGTCATACTGTTCATGATCTGGTTAAATCTAATTTTCCTCCTGGATGACATTTTATTCCTCTCCATCTAGAAAAAACAATTACTTTCTACAAAGACATTATGTTCAACCATCAGTCAATTGTGATTAAACCCATTTATGATCGTACTTACACAAGTAAAATTGTGTACCATTCACTTTATATTCACAACTTTGTTTCTCTGGTTGATTGGGGTTCTCCTTATCAACTACGAGATCTGTCTGGTCATTCAATTCAATACAATTACTATGATTATATTGATGCTTGGTTCAAAGTCCTCTTGTATCAAAATGAGTCAAACAGTCACTCTTGGTTTCTTCAATTTGATCAAAAGTTCAAATCCGAATTACCTACTTGGTTTCTGCGATGGTGGACTCAGTATGCCGCCATTTCAAAAATCTTCACATCAGCCATTATGGATCAAGTCAACTATTTTTCCACTATTTTCTCATTCACTCCTCAGCAAAGGAAATTCCCTCCATTACTTATTTTTATATCCAAATACAAAATTCCTTGGATATTCAAATGGCAATATGGTATTTCTGATGATGTTATTTACCGGCAATACATGGTTAAATGGTGGGATAATTTCAAGATTCCACGAATTGTTGAAATTGTTCAAACTGAATTCTCAATCAACATTCATGCCCCTACACCTGCCATGATTAAAGCTCAGCAGAACCCAACTGCTCCATTAACACAAGGAAGCCAATTCCCTCCAGTCAATCTTGGAAGCCCATCATCCAGTTATTCCAAGCCCAAGTCATCCAAATCAAAGATTAAATCCAAGTCAGCAAAGCCCAGTACTGACCAGCCCAAGTCAAAGGATAAGTCTAAATCAAAGGTTAAGCCCAAGTCCAAGTCATCCAAAGATGAGCTCCTCCAAAAGGGATCGGAAAAATACTTAACTGAAGATCAAAGAGAATCTATTTTACATGCTAATTAAAAAGATGAAAATGATTTACCTATCTTTGATGAAACTATTGGTTATTGTAAATCTGATGGTGTTAACACATTAATCTATACCATAGTTAGACATTTCATAGGTACTTCTACTAATATATATTCTCGCATATATGATCAACTTAGTAACTTTACTTGTCCAAAATTAAGTGATTTTAGATGGTATAAAGATGTATTCACCTCTAGAGTTATATTAAGAGAAGATTGTATTAAATCTTTTTGGAAAGAAAAATTTATTAACGGATTACCTAATTTGTTTGCTCACAAAATTAGAGATGTTCTTAGTCAACCTACTGGTATCATTGAATATGACAATTTAACTTATGATGATATCACTAGCACTATTAAAAAAGAAGGATTAAGAATGTGTATTGATCTTAAACTCAGTCAAAAAGCTACTAAAGATAAGCATACAGCTAAATATGAATTAGGTAATTTTTGTGAACAATATGGTTTACCTCCTGTCGCACCTTCCCTTAGAAAAACATATATATAATTTTTGAGAGATTAAGATGACTGGAAATAGATTAACAGACAGAAAATAGAGTTGATTCAACAGAAGTAGCAAAGCAATAAGCAAGAGATGGCAACATAACTTGGCTCTGATACCAAAAGGGATCGAAAGCAGGAAGTAGCACTAAAAGGGATTGGAAGCAGGAAGTAGCACTAAAATAATTATAATAAACAGAAAACAGTTTAACAATAACTTCAAATAAACATTAATAAGTTAATAAAACTTACAATGTTTACTAGAATGAAGCAAGCAGTTCTTCAAAATACATAATTTGTAAACTGAAAACAATTTTATAAAATTACAGAGAAAGCTATTTTCTTGAGGAATGAATGCTCGCAATTTTTCTAACTCTTCTTCATTAATTACTAATCTGTGATTTAGTATTGAGGGCAAAGTTGTTGACCTAGAACTGACTGAAGAGTTACTTCTAAATAATCGACTCATTTTTCTTTAATTAAACTGTTTTACAGGAATCTTAATACATTGTCTAAATTTATCATGTTTTCACATACTAGGCTTTCACACATACCCATTTCGGAAGACCCCTAAAATCCAACACTGTTTGAATATTTGTAATGGGATTTATTATGTTTTTTATGTGTTTTCCTACGGGAAGGTGCGACAAGAGGTAAACCATATTGTTCACAAAAATTACCTAATTCATATTTAGCCTTATGTTTATCTTTAGCAGCTTTTTGACTGAGTTTAAGATCAATACACATTTTTAATCCTTCTTTTTGAAATGTGCTAATGATATCACCATAAGTTAAATTGTCATATTCAATGATACTAGGAGGTTGACTAAGATTATCTCCAATTTTGTGAGCAAACAAACTAGGTAATCCGTTAATAAATTTTCCTTTCCAAAAAGATTTAATACAATCTTCTCTTAACATAACTCTAGAGGTGAATACATCTTTATACCATTTAAAATCACTTAATTTTGGACAAGTAAGGTTACTAAGTTGATTATGGATGCGAGAATATATATTAGGAGGAGTACTTATGAAATGTCTAACTATGGTATAGATTAATGTGTTAACACCATCAGGTTTATAGCATAGTTCTAAATCGCGGTATCGGGTAACGTAACGGTATCGATCGCGGAGTATCGGTATCGGTAGTATTGACCGGTACGTAGCGGGTATCGGGCGTCGCGGCTGTGAAATTTCAAAAATCATTAGCAATCCATCTAAAACTCAATTTTATGCATTTTTTGACTCTTTTAGCCTTAATTTATCACATTTTAATCAAAATTTTGATATGTAGAGGCACTTTCTTGACTCATTTTCAACTAAATGATATGTATTTATTTTAGTCTCAACCTTTTTATTTGGCATATATGTTAAACTTTTAATAAAAAATCTGACAGATTAAATCTCTTTAAATAATATATATAAAAATATATATATATATTGAGCATATGTGCATTTAAAATATATATAAAATATATTTTTATATATAAAAAATTATATTCTATGCTGATAATATATATATATATATATATATAAAATTATGGGAGAACAAACATGCTCCTGAGTTGTAAAATTATGAGTTCTATTCACCTTTTGAACTTATGTACATTTAAAATTATGTAAAAATTGCCCCTGAATTCTATTGAACCTCAATAATATATATAAAAAATTATGTGCATTTAAAAAACTAACCACAAAAAAAAAAAAAATTATAGACAAACCCCACCTCCGTGCGCCATTATAACTTTCAATTACCTACAATAACAGTTTTCAATTAACAAATATTGTAATTATAATTTAGTTAGTAATAATAATGTATTTAAAATAAAAATAAAAAATCTAAAATATTAAACATCTTTACTTAATAATTAAACCTCTTTAAAAAAATCTGATAGATTAAACCTCTATAAAAATAATATGATATAAAAATAATCTGAAATAAAAAGATTTCACAGATTAAAAAATCTAAAATAATAAAAAAAATCTGAAATAAAAAATCTGACAGATTAAATCTCTTTAAATAATATATATAAAAAATATATATATTGAGCATATGTGCATTTAAAATATAAATAAAAAATATTTTTCTATATAAAAAATTATATTCTATATAAAACATTATATTCTATGCTGATAATATATATATATATATATATAAAATTATGGGAGAACAAACCTGCTTCTGAATTGTAAAATATGAGTTCTATTCACCTTCTGAACTTATGTGCATTTAAAATTATGTAAAAAATTGCTCCCGATAACCTCAATAATATATACAAAAAATTATGTGCATTTAAAAAAATAATCACAGAAAAAAAAAATTATAAACAAACCGAACCAAACACAACTTATAAACCAAAACTATGACTTCCTTTCTTGACCCAAAACAAAAAAAAAACAGAGCATCATACGGTGAGAGAACAAAACAAACAGAGCATGAGTGAGAGACCAAACCTTCAACGAAGAAGCTTGAAATCGGTGATGGATTTAGGTTCGATTCGATGCTTCTCCCTGCAGGCTTCAACACTTTACAAGATTGAAGCCCCTAGGAGATAGATTTGGGTTTGATTGAGGAGTTGGGTTTGGTCCGATTGAGTGCTTTGCTTTGCAGGTTCTTTTGCTTTATTTTTTCTTTTCCTCAAAGTGCTTTGCTTTTCCTCCAGGTGATTGCTTTGCTTTTCCTCCATGCTTTGCTTTGTTCAGTAGCCACACTCATACATACACAAGACACTGAGCTTTGCTCGTTTTTCAGCCGTATCGGCATGTATCGGACAACAAATCGCTTACGTATCGGATTCAGCCCGATACGTGTCGGGAATCGGCCGCTACGGCCGTGAAATTCAGTCTCGCCGGTATACCGGTGAGTATCCGACTCGGCCCTATCAATTTTCGGTACGAACCGGCCGGTACGGAACGTACCGGCCGATATTTAGAACCTTGGTTTATAGTAACCAATAGTTTTATCAAAGATGGGTAAATTATTTTCATCTTTTTTATTAGCATGTAAAATAGATTCTCTTTGATCTTCAGTTAAGTATTTTTCCCACCAAGATTTGAGCATGCCAGTAAAACCAAAAGTGATTAAAGAAGCAATTTCAGGTTGAGTGTAATCAGGGTAATTACTAAAATAACTATTTGCAACCATAGATAAATGATTTAATTTTTGAAGTATTTGATCTTCACTAAGACTATCAATATTCCACTCGTACAATTTTTTAGCAGATACATAAAATTGATTATTAAGATTAGTTTCTTCATATTGGAGATCATGAGGAGTATGTCTAGAATACCAGTTTTTAGTAAGAGATGTAGGATTAGGCTTAGGATAATGAATTTTATTTAGATTAGAGGATTGAAATTGTTGAGCTAATTGATTAATTTCATCATCAGTTGTATCAGTTTCAGATTGATGAGAAACAGTGTCGATACTAGGTTGTTGATTTAATACAGTAAGACCTTTTTTAGTAGAAGGAGAGGCTTTTTCAGAAGTAGTTAATTTGGTAAGTAATTTTTCTATGGCTTTAACAGTATTATCTTGGGTAACTAAACTATTTCATTTGGAACAATTACTAGGTAGATTAAGCAAAGGTTGATCTAAGGATTGTTTAGTAGATGTATTGTTAGCCGAATAATCATCTAAATTGGTTTCTATTTTATCTAATTGTTTACCAATTATTTTTAAACATTGATTAGTATAATTATTTTGTTCAATAACTTTTCTGATTTCAGGGTCAGTACTAGGCAGCTTAAAAGGAGCGGCTGGGACTTCAAATCCTTGGTGTTCAATAATTATATTAGCTAATGGAGGATGACTAGAAGTAACAGAAGTATTTAGAGAAGTTTTCCATTTATGTTTTGTGATTGTATTAACCTTTTTGTAATAGTTGTCTATATATATATATATATATATATATTAAATAAAAAACAATCAATTACGTAATAACATTATCAAAAATTAAATAATAATATAATTTTGTTTAAAATATATAAGAAAAATAATTTAGAATCAATTAAGTTTTAACATTTTTAAAATTATTTTTCTAAATTTAATTGTATATTCTAAATTCTTACAAATAAAAAATACATATTATAGTTTAATTAGCAAATTTTAAAAAAAATAAAATAAAATACATATCATAGTTTATTTGGTCCACTTATTTATTTACTTATTAAATTGGTAAATAGTTTTTGAATTAAAACTTTGAAATTCAAAACCTTTTTAATTAGTATAATTATAAATATATTTTTATATTTAAAATTAAAAATATTAAATTAAAACTTTGAATCCCAAAAAGGAAATAACGTTTTTGTTTATATATATTGGTTATGTAAAAAATTTAACTGTAAAAATGTAAAAATAAAATTCATGAACATAATTTTTTTGGTCATATACAACCGGATTTCTCATATACACAATCAAATTTCTTATTGTAAAGTTCATATATACACATAATCAGATTTCTCATTGTAAAACGGTAAAATTGTATTTTTAGTTCTTATCCCATCTGATGGGATATGATATAATAGGGGAGAGTGGGTATTATATATCCACCCATTTGGGGGATATACAATCCAGTTGTATGCTATATTCTCCTCCAAAAAAATTACAAACACAGGATATGTAGGGCCCCCACAGTATATAATCTCCCATCCAAATTCCTATATCTAAAAATCAAACAAGGCTTAATTTAATATAATCAAACTATAGGAGTGGACCAACCTAAGAAAATCATGTACACATTCATAGAACAGGGCCCAAAAGTATAACTTCACCTAGATTATTGTAAAAGCCAAGCAACAATACATTATTAGGTTGCAATTTGTTGTAAATTAAAAATTAAAAAATTAAAAGTATCATTCTCCTAGCTTATAAGAGGGGTTTTTTTTAATTATAAACATTTAATTTATAATGAGTTATACCAAATACAACTGTAGTTGTTACCATCAACTTTCTCTCTACCCACTCAAAGAAGTAGAGACTTCCCTTGTTTTGTAATGCAAGACAACAAATAACAAAAAGTGATAAAATGGTGAATGCATTATGAGGATAATTAGCCTTTCCAGTAATAATTGGTTTGGTTGCTTATTATTGAGGCCTCATAGACCATGCTTTTGTATAGCTTTCATGACTACTTCATGTTGGCCAGGGCTTCTCAAAGCATTTAATAAGCTTACTTTAGTAGTAGTTGGTTGATTATTGCTGTATTTGGACACTTGAAAGAGTGGTTGCACATTCAACTTAAAAAGGAGCTATATATTTTTCTTTTTTGTTTAGTTGGAAAGATGAGAATAAAATGAATAGATACTAGTAAAAAAAATGTTTAATTATTATAAAAAATAAATATGTATAAATAATTTATTTTTTTACATTTTTTAACTACAAACAAACCATTTGTTCACACAGATAAGATATAAGCAAATGCACAGAAATAATTCAATGAACAATTCACAATAATGGTTCACAACAACATTTTTTTTTTTTTTACTATAATATTTACTATTTTGTTGATAATTATGAAAGTGGTATACGAGTTTATTTATGGAAAAAAAAAAAAATTGTATTGGATAGAACAAGAGAACATAACCAATTACAACTTTGTTGTTCAATGTTCAACTCGGCCCAAGTTATTTAAGATCCAAAAGTAAATGCAATCCGATTTGATTGTTTCATAAGGTTTTTCGAGCCCATCTAATTTACCCAAAAATTGTTTTTATAAGACTTGTCAATTTTAAATGAGATTCAATAAAACCGATTAGGAGTTGAGTTTAAGTAAGTTGAATTTTTTATACAATTTTTTAGTACATATAAGTTTATGAACAGAGCTTAAGTTAAACTTGAAAAATTATCAAGTTTTAAAATGTATTTAAACTTACATTTATTTATATAAGGAACGGATTTCAAATAATTATTTAATCAAACAAATATGAATTACAAACTTGAGCAATTTGATTCGTTTGACTACCTACAAACAAGTCAACGATTCCACGAAAAGTAAAAAAGCACGAATTTTCAACGATTGTTTTGGATGATTTATAAATTAATTTTTTTGCTTATTATAAAAAGTTGTGAAAAAAAATAAAAAAATAATATGAACCAAATAAACCAATAACTTGACTTTTTTAAACATTGCCAAAAAAGACCCAAGACATAATATACGTCAATAAAAACCTCCCTCATAACGTATTGGGTAATAACTTCAACTAATAGGACCAACTGATAAGTTTTCCAAATCCAACTTTCTTTATGCGAAGCCCAGCCCAAACTTGGCCCAAGCCAGAGGCAGAGTTGTTTGGACTAGTGGATACCAAAACCCATGATGGATTGGTTTTTGCATATCCCTGACGCGGTACAACTCCGCAGAGCTTCGATCAACACCGTACCCAAACACTTGTACTTTCTCGCCTCTCTCTCTCTCTTTCTCTCTCTCTCTCAGAGCTGTCTGAATTGAATCAGATAAACCCTTCCAAAACCCTAGAACGATGTATGGTAGAGCCAGTAGTAATAAAAGAGAATGATGAAACGAGTGTGGAGGATCTCAGACGCAGCACAAGCAGAGCTGTTCCTCCACAGGAGCTCTGCAAAACCCAAAACCCTAACAAACCCTTTACCCATTCTATCCAAAATCTCCACCCAAAGATTCATTCGAGAACTCTACGCATCCCAAAACCCTAAACCCTCTTCCTTCTCATTCCCGAATATAATCGGCTTGTTCGCCAACAAGTGGAGTTGTGCCGACATTAGAGCCAGAGAAGATCTCTGCGTTAAGGTCTCGCTTTTGAGAGACGAATTGCTTCAGAGTGTCGATGATGCTGATGAGATTGTGAGGGTTTTGGAAGAAAAGGGGGTTTCTTTGTTCAAGATTTATTCGGATGGTTCTGCTTTTGTTGAGCTGTTGAATCAGTTGCGTTCTTGGCCTCCGTTAGTCCTAGAGGTGTTCTTCTTCACGTAGTAGTAATTTCCGTATTTTATTTTTTATTTATGATATTCAGATTTGCGATTGCGATCTACAATTGATTTGTTTGTGTTTCCCCTTTGTGGTATCTTGGAGAAGAGAATCCCCTAGAAATTGATTGAGTCCCTTGTGTTTTTCACCAATTAATTATAATTACTACTTTCTCTTTGTAGTGTCTTGTAATGCTCTCTGAACTTTGATGTTCTTATGAGTGCCCCAATGTTTGTTTGTTTTTGATTGACATTTGTTACAAACATGAACAATTTGCGCTTTACACAGTAGATTGAATTTCCAAATTAAACTGCTAAGAGCATCTCTAATCTTTCATCTGTTCTTTCATCAAATTTAAAAAGTGTTCAAAGTTCATCTCCAATCTTTTCATCAAATCAAGGGAGAGTCATTTTTTTCATCAAATTGAGAACTGATCAAATTCTTCATTAAATTTGAATTTGATGAAAATTTACAAAGATGATTTTTTTTTTTTTTTTTTTGTAATTTATCAAATTTGATGAAAAGGGAAACTTGGAATCAGAGTGAAATTTTTAAAAAGATTTCGATGAAAAGATTGGAATAGTTCATATCAAATCAAGTTTTTTTCCTCAAATTTGAAGTTAGATTTGATGAAAAAATTGGTGACCATCTCCAATTCTTACTTTTACTGAAGTTGAGTATGAATTTTGCGCAAAAAGCTTCATTTGATATGAAGCACTCCAATGATAAATTCAAATTCGAGTAAAAGTGCCAAATGTCTAGTTTTAGTGGAAGCTACGTGTTTGGACCAAAAGATATTAGTGGAAAGTTAGGGTAAAAGTGCACAACTGTCAAAGTTTGAGAAATTTTAGTAAAGAAAATAGGTCTCCTTTGATTTGTGTAAAACTCAATTTGGTATAAGTTTGAGTAAAGGAGTGGAGGGGATTTTACTCTAATCTATGTTTGAGTCTAATTTTTGAGTTAAGGGTTGGAGATGCCCAAAAATGTGTGCTTTAAGATATTAAATTGCCATTTGCTTGGGACTGTTATTTTTAAGTTAAACCAGTGAACCTAGTGATGAAGAATATAAGAAACTCGAGGAAGAGTAAATTCAAAGAAGCGACGATATTTGGAAATTGGAATGGTTTCAAAGAGAAATCGATAGGAACCATACATAATCATGCTTCTAATATTATTATAGTTCTATTTTATGATTATTTTTATGTTTTCTAGGATTTTTAGGTGAGGGATATTTTGGTAATTTTATATTTACTGACATGAGCTGTATGGGTTGCCCAAGGGTTGTCATGTGGGCCAAGTTATTTAATTAGGTTTTATTTATGTTTCTTATTTAGTCTTAAATTAGTTTTAGAAATCAAATATATTATAATAGTTTCTTTTTTTGGTTATAGTTGCTTTAGGAAGTCTCCTAATTCTATATAAAGTTATGTAATGCTTATAATTCAATAGAGTTGATATTTTATAGAAAGTTGAGAGTTTTGAAGCTTTTTTATGGGTTGTGTGATGCAATCAAAGGAATTCTAGGAGTGATTCGTAGATCTATCTTCTTCTCTTTTCTTTTTTCTTTTCTTTTTCCCCCCCTTAAATTTCAGCACCTTCACTGCCCTAGAACAGCCCTTACGGCACTTTCCGTATTTGTCCTGCATCAATTTTGGTATCAGAGCGAAAGATCCTATTGTTTTGTGGAAGTTCCGAAACACGTCTACGCATCCTAGAAGATCTCTTGGAAGGGGAATATTTTCTGAAAACCGAAGAAATCAAATTCTTTTTAAAATTGCGGAGCAGTTGAATAATTTTCAAGTTTGGCTTGATTCTTTGGAAAGACAAGCTGCCCAACAGAAGGTCATAAACAGTCAGATTATAAGGGGAAAAAATAATTTGATTAATGAATCAAAAACACCCAAAGGGGCACCAACTTTAAAGAAATTTGTTAACCCAAATTTTATGTGTTCCAAGATAGATTTTGTGGATGACAAGCAAACTTTTTCCATGGGGAAAGGTGACCAAATTTCGAAGAATGAAAAGCAGTTATTGATGATTCAAAAGAAATCCAACAATCCCCTACAAAAATTGTTGTTCAAGAGTCTCAAGAACAAGTTGCTGGTGCAGAACCAAATTTGTCTTTAGATGTTAATAAGTTACTAGCTGAATCTAATTTAGAGCCAAGAGAGTTGTTTCTGGAGTCTACAGGCTTGGGTATTGTCCAAATAGAAGATTTGGAGGCCACACAAGATGTAGGGATAGAAGAATTACAACAAGAAGTTGCTAATACTAACCTTAATAAGGCCTTACAAGTCGCCAATTTGCTGCCTAAATTCTCTCCAACAGAGCCAAATAAGAACATAATGCATGGAATGAATTTTGCTGCCTAAGATTTGGATCAATTCAAGAATGTTTCAATTCCTTCTATTGATTTTGTAATTTCCGACTTATTTAGTTTCATGAAGGACAAGATCAATTTCTCAAAATTTGTGTTCCTATCTCCAACAAAGAAAAGGCGGTGACAACTTAAAGATTTTAGCATGAAGTCGCGGATGCAATTTCAAAGCTTGTGGATGCTTATACTTCAACACTTCTCGAGTTTTTTCCAACCAAGGGAGAATGATGAAGAATATAAGAAGCTTGAAGAAGAGTAAATTCAAAGAAGTGGCGATATTTGAAAGTTGGAATGATTTCAAAGAGAAATCGATAGGAACCATACATAATCATGTTTCTAATATTATTACAGTTCTATTTTATGATTATTTTTATGTTTTTTAAGATTTTTAGGTGAGGGGTATTTTGTTAATTTTATATTTATTGACATGGGTTGTATGGGTCGCCCATGGTTCGTCGTGTGGGTCAAGTTATTTAATTAGATTTTAGGAAGTTTCCTAATTCTATATATAGCCATGTAATGCTTATTATTCAATAGAGTTGATATTTTATAAAAAGTTGAGAGCTTTGAAGCTTATTTATGGATTGTGTGATGTAATCAAACCCTTGGTGTGATGCCTAAGGAATTCTATGAGTGATTCCTATATCTATCTTCTTCTCTTTTCTTTTTTTTTTCTTTTCTTTTTTTTTAAATTTCAGCACCTTCACAGCCCCAGAATAGCCCTTACGGCGCTGTCCCTATTCGTCGTGCATAACCTAGTGATACAAATTTTGGGATGAACAATGTTCAACTCCTAGTCACACGTCACACGAAAGTTTTTGGTGAAAAGAGTTTCCTATGGAGTAGCTTATTTCTGTAATTTGGCAACCACGGTGATATTTTGAGACTACATTAGAAACTTGTCTGTTCATGTCCTAATGCAATGTAAAATATAAGCCCTGTTTTCAGTTTCCATGGGTTTTCGGACAGTTCCTCTGCAATTATTTCTGACCTAAGACAAGTTCAGATTGCTGGGAAAGAACAATTTTCAATTTCTGCTCTTGCGAAACTTAGTTTTGAAGAGCTTATTTATTTATTCAATGATTGTTTTCCCCTCAGGTTTTTAATTGGAGAAGGAGACAAACAGATTTTAGCATTCCAATGACAGCAGGGGAATATGCCAAGGGTATTACAGTTGCTGGTAGAATGAGGAATGTTGATCTTGCACTTGAATTTTTTACAGAGGCTTCTAACAAGAGATGCAAGGCAACCTCTACATACAATGCACTTATGGGTGCTTATATGTTCAACGGTTTTGCTGAGAAGTGTCAGTTGTTGTTTCGAGATTTAAAGAGGGATGCGAATTGTATTCCTTCAATTGTAACATATAATATACTTATTTCCACCTTTGGGCGGTTGATGTTGGTAGATCACATGGAGGCAACCTTTCGCGAGATAGAGGATTTAAATCTCTCTCCCAATTTGAGTACGTACAATAATTTGATTGCTGGATACATTACAGCTTGGATGTGGGATAGTATGGAGAAGACCTATAGAATTATGAAAGCAGGCAATGTAAAGCCTGATATTATCACCCACTCCCTAATTCTTCGAGGGTATGCACATTCTGGAAATTTGGAAAAGATGGAAGAGATATATGAATTGGTAAAAGATCATGTTAGTCAGAACGAAACTCCATTGATCAGATCTATGATATGTGCATATTGTAAAAGTTCTGACAAAAGTAGAGTTAAAAAGATTGAGGCTTTATTGAGGCTCATTCCCGAAAATGAGTATAGGCCTTGGTTGAATGTGCTATTGATTAGGGTATATGCACAAGAGGATTTACTAGAGGGGATGGAGAATTCAATCAATGAGGCATTTGAGCATAGTACCTCTGTAACAACTGTTGGTGTGATGCGTTGTATCATTGCAAGTTATTTCCGAAGCAATGCAGTGGACAAGCTTGCAAATTTTGTAAAGCGGGCAGAGTGTAGTGGGTGGAGAATCTGTAGGTCCCTGTACCACTGTAAGATGGTCATGTATGCATCACAAAAGCGCCTTGCAGAAATGGAGACAGTCCTTGATGAGATGGAGAATTTGAATTTGGTTCGCACAAAAAAGACATTTTGGATACTATATAAGGCATACTCTATATGTGGTCAAAAGTATAAACTTGAGCAGGTGATAGGATTGATGTGCAAGCACGGCTATGGAAATCCTTTGGATACACTTACTTCATAGTGCACCTTTTGATTGGATAGCACGTATGTGCTGAAACAGTCGAGCAGCATTCATCTAATATCTGTGAATGCAAATGTTTCACTACATCTGTAGGATGAAATACAGATTCATCTAGTTCATTGGTAAACTTCTTGCCTTTTGTTAACTACTCCAGTTATTGAAACTTCTTTTGTATCATGTCTTTATCTTTCACACTTGCTGTTGGTAGTTATACCTAGGAGACCATTTTGTTTATTATGTAGTCTGTAGTTTATAATGCTATTGTTTCAAGAAGTATTTAATAATGTGACACTTTAAATCTTTCTCCCTTCACATGTTGTTGGCTTGCAAAAGTAGAAGGCATCTTTTTGGTTTGATGACTTATGTAAATCCTCTGATTTCTATGTTTATGCACTGGCATAGTGGCATGTTTGCATTAGATATAAATATTATAGTATACACTTCTCTGCCTATTCATCATGTAACATCTTTAAATTCAATGACATTTGATTGTGTAGGGTACAAGTGTATAGACCTTCCATATCTAAATACTTTCCTAGAGGTGAAAAAGAAAATTTTCTTCTGCCATGATGGAACAGACGATCAAACTTCATTTTCAAGTTTCATTCCCATGTCCAAAAGCACAAATTGTTAATGACCTTTTTTTATCCCAATATTTGCGGTCAACAATATTGGAAATATAAATCAGTTTACTGATTTCAGCAGATCTAAAACATCATTTCCATCATACTATGAGGGATTAGTCTTTCCTTATTAACTCAACTTATTTACTGTCTCCTTCGGCTTTTAGTTCTCAGAATTGTGCTTGCTCAAAACTATCTAAGACTTAAATATTTACCCCAAAAAATAAAATTAAGACTTATATTATTATCTTGTAGCTTTACTTCTGACCTCTTACGTTCTTGATTTTTTTTTTTCCATGGATTAGTTCTCCCCCAACACAGACTCACAGAACAACCTGGCAATAGCCGTGAATTAACTAAAATTAATTGTCATTATTCTGTTAAAAATAGATAACCCGCGAACATATTTCAGCCATGGCTGGCCTTATTTCCCAAGATTTGCAAGAAGATGTGCTGCATCAGGCATTGGACCTTTCTTGAAACTATTGTGCATTTTACGAGTGTCTTTCGGCACTTGCGTGACAACTTGTGACTAGATTACAAGGTTTCAGGTCACAGATTCGGATTATTCTACTGTGAGCTTGGGGTGAATGCAATCTTAAATCTGCAAGGCTTGCTTTTGTAGGACAACTTGTGTGATATGTGGCCATAAATATAACAAGTCAATTGAAAGAAAGGTTTGGAACCCACCACTTGCTAGGTCTCATGGGCAGCTTAGGTGCCAAAATCATCCAGATAAAATGATGTTAGCCGCTCAAATCTCAGTACGCCTTGGATGTTGTGAAATCTTTTGTAATTGTCCCAACAAGAGTATGCGAATAAGAAGTTAAAGTTATTAATCCAGCTGATTTGTTTATTTTATTTTATTTTATATTGACCTTCTAAGTGGGACTTATTGCTGTTGGGACTCCATTCTCAGTTTGTTTTTGTCATTTAAATTGGTGAGCCGGATTCCAATTTGACTTTGCTGAAGAGTTTTCTTGGGCCTATCCATCATTGCACCTTGCCTTCTTTGGCTATCTTATATAGGTATGTAGCTCTAATCCTGGTTTTGATCATGATAGGTTTTTGAACCATTTTGTGGTTCATATGAACTTGTCTTTTCTACCTCAGATTGTTGTCTTTTGTGCTCGTATTTAACCATGTTGTTGTTGGACGTACCTCCCAAACCATCGTCCATCTTCATCCATGGTCTCTGGTTGATTTTGTTATGGTCGTCTTTCATTCAAGTTCTGCAACTTCCATCCATAATTGTAGTTTCACATGTAATGGTCCTTTAGTCTTTCCTTTTGGTACCAAGTCTTTTGTATGTAAGATAATTTATGAGGAACCCTATCATTAAAAGGTCCACCAATTTGGTTGTGACTATGGTGGAGGTTAGTAACTCTAGGGTTGAAACTTGGGCAAGTTGAACCCAAGCAACCCGGAATTTTTCTGTGCTTGGTAACATTTTTCAGTCTTTGGGTCACATTTAGATATATGTCTATATTACACACACTTCTTTGCTATATGGAGCCATAACAGCATTCTCTTCTTTGAAGCTTCTCACAAATTGTCTCTTTTAGCTTGGTAGCTAAGTCCTCCAATGGCAGATCACAAACCAAAAATGGATATTTCCATCGCCCAGAATGTTTAGCAGTAGCATATTTGTTGCTTGCTTTGTTGAGGTATCAAATATCGGATCGTTTGTATTGATTATCTTGTATTATTATACATAATATATAAAACCCTACAACATATATGTATATATAGATTAACAAACTCTGTCAGGCAAATAAATCACTCTTGTTCAGGCCGTTGGCCTTTGCACCAAGGTTGTTAAAATCGAGATCCTAAGTAGGATCGGTGAGAGGGTCTGGTGGATCAGATTGAGGATCGTAAGATCCTACTTTCTATTAAAAAAAAAGATAAAACTTAAAATTAAAATGATTCATATTAAAAATAAGGTGAAAAATCATAAAATCTATGATCCTACCTACGATCCCATACGATGCTACACGATCCCATGCGATCCTACACGATCCTACTTGCAATCCTGTTATAACATCGATCCTACAATGATTTGGATCGTTTTAGCAATGTAGGATCGTAAGATCGTACGATCCTACGATCCGGATCGCGATTTTAACAACCATGCTTTGCACATGGACTCTAAATGAACTGCTGTGGTCTGGCTATGGAACTCCTCCATGTAGGTGGTCTCGCCATGGCATTCATAGAAATCTGAAGGGCTTTCAACGAAATATTCTTCCCACGATGTAATCTGGATGTGTATAACATCAACAAGGATAGAAAGAACTACTTCTTGGACAATGCAAATGCATCGGCTAGAGTTGGTGTATAAGGTGAGAAACCTTTGTTTTCCTCTTCTTTTTTTCTTTTTTTCTTTTTTTTTTTTGCATTTTTTTTGGCTGGATTGTCGCTATTTGGGAAGGTTGGGCAACCTGAGTGTAATCTGAGCTTGATTTGCTGAGCTCAGGCTGGGCTTTTGCTGGATAGTTCAAGCTGGGTCTAGACAGCCCTCCCATCTTAACCAAACTCGCTCGAGTTGTATCCCTAAGTAACTCAAAACTTAAGCATAATATATGACACCATTTGGCCATCAAAAAGTAAAATGGAACATGGAGATAACCAAACCAAGCTAATAATTTAAATAAGCATTATGGTTATCATTCTCTAGGTTGTCCCTGAGATTTGAACTCTAGTTTATGATAGAATCAGAAATGATTAGCGGATTCTTATGATAGACTTCAATTGATTGGTGTATTTCAACAAAAGACTAGCTTCTCTTGTCATATCTAACTTGGGTCTTGTCTTGACCAATATGTCATCCATGTTGACATTTAAATGGACGTTGTGTTGGAATATTGAGGTCATTGCTTTTTAGTAGGTTGCTTTTTCATTCCTCGATATGAATGGCATAACCATATGATAAGAAAGTAGATGTATGTTATTTATGTGTTTCAAATGTATTTGCTGGAAAGCTTGGTTTTCAAAAATAGATCTGCTTGATAGAACAGAGTTGATATGTTCTAATCATGAAGTGAGAAATGATTTGATTGAACAGGTTTTTTATGAGAAATTGAGCCTAGTACCTTTGCTAGAACCAATTTGAATCATTTGAAAGATAGTATATTATGTTATATTGTTAACATTCAACTTGGTTTAAGTAGATAGAAGATCTTGTGTTCAAATCTCACCACTTACCCAATTATTTCAGTACTTGCACGTGTTTAGTTCACTTATGGTAGATAGTCTTGCTATACATGAGGAGGCTTGTTGAGAATACAAGTGATTAATTTATATCTCACTCTAACAAGTTTTTAAATGAGTTGGTTGTTAACTGTTTAACAAGGTGTGCAAACTTCTTGTAATAATTGAAGATATTCTAAATAGAAACTATATATTGTAATTGAGAAAGGGCTTCAAGAGCATACAACTTTGTTTGGTAAAACTTATTTATAATTTATTTAGCCTAAAATTTGAAAGCCTACAAGTTTATACATTGTTTCTACAATGTTTGTAAAGATCTCCAAGTGGTTACCCTCAAATTTTCTTGAATTTTTCATCCCAATCTATGTTATAGGGACTCTGATACTGATGTCAAGTGTGGGTATGCGTGTAAGTGTCCAAGTCATCTAATTCTCATGTCCAAAGACATGATGACATGACAAAATATTCTTTCTTGATGTACTTATATTTTTTAGGGTAAAATGATGTTGACAAGGCTTCATAAAGTTTTTCATGCATAATATATGGATTTCATAAAATATTCGAATTGCAAAAAATTTTGCGAGGTGAATATTTTACACATGTTGGATACATATATCATACCTTTATCCAAGAATTGAGTGTCTGACATGGGTACTTCATACATTTAGAAGAATCTATATAACATAGATCTCCCAATTTTTTAAATGAGTTTTGTGGAGAACTCCTTCACTTGAAAAACGAAGTTTATTGGCAACTATATGACACACTGTTCTAGTAAACAAGTAAGAGATTGTTGGATGGCATTCACAGGGTAATTTTCAATACCTAAATACATCTAGTTTATACCCCTTGCTGCAATCAAGTATGGTTGCACATGCTATGAGATATTAATGCATTTATAATTTTTTGTCAATAGTTAACATGTTTGAATGTTGCCATTAACCATTCAAATTGTTATACACATCTTTGAAATAAATTTAGGTTTGTGTATTGATCCACAAGGATCACCATATGATTTGGAGCCATTAGGAGGAATTGACTTTGTTGATACGCTTCGTTTTGTATAAACGGACATAGCTTTTCATGCAATGTCAAATTGATGCGATTTTTGTGCCAACAGAAAGTTCTTTAGGAGGACTACAACATCAAGGAGCTTGGTTTAACCTAATGGCATAACTATTGTTTTTGGGCTCATTGTTAAAGTCGATTTGGGTCTATTAACATAAAAGTCTTATGGGCCAAATCCTAACCGTAGGAATAATATCAACTTTGAACACTTAATTCCGCTAAACTAGAAAGTTCTAGGATTCAGTCCAAGAAGATTTTTATGTTGCATTTTGTATGTAGAATTGGCCCATAGTATGTGGGCCCAAATTGCAAAGTTGGTTTTATTGTAAATAGTAATGGCAGCAGACAAACGAGGCAGGATTGGGTTGGTGGTGTCTCGTTCCCACTCAATTCCTTAACAAGGCTAAGAAAATCGATGTGGTGGCAGGGTAGGGCAATGTCATGGTATTTTGCCACCCTTAGAAGGGGTGGTACAAATGAGGGATAGATGATGTAGCATATAAGAGACAACAATTGATAAGTGCTGATAATTAAAATAATAAATATGAGTAACCCCAAGGGGTTGACCTTTTGGCAAGGCCTTGGGTCTTGGGGGTGTGCTCTCTCCAAGGGTCAAAGATCGAAACATCTTAGGTGTTAACAGTTCCTTGGAGCCATCGGACTGGAGAAAAATTAACCGTAGTGTACTTGCAGTAAACTCCTTATCGAGGGCTTGTGCACTTCTGAGGATTAGTCAGGTTGTTTTGAACCGAACACCCCATTGCCAATCAAAAAAAAAAAAAATAATAATAATAATAAATATGACAGATAGAGAATTGAAACATGAGAGTGAGGTTAATATTTTGTAATGTATTTAAAAAATTAAATTATACATAAAATGGAGGTGGGGATGGATAGAATGGGGTAGGAGATTTGAATCCCGTCACCTTCCTATTTTCTTATCGAGGTGAGGAAAACCTTACAGGCTGCGGTTCTTGGGGTTGGGCAGGGGTTGGAGCTAATCGTCATTTCTAATGTTAAGTACATTATTTGACTAGTATTAATCGTTCTAATCAAGTTGGGAGTTGAATTACCCTTCTCTTCAATAAAAATGTGCTCCTTGAATTTATTTTTATTTATTAAGAGAATAATATAAGAGTCATGAGTAAGTGATTTTACCTCTATATTTTATGTTAACATTTTTTTCTTCTGCTTTAGTGACGTGTGTTATTATTACTCTTTATATTATTAGAATCCGATTCTAGTGATTGAAGATAGAGTAATCGATTTATTTCAATTCGAATCAATAATGATGCATGGCCGTTGAAATTGGTTGAGTTTGATTGAGAAAGAAGAAAAATTATTTAGTTGGGTATGCTAGATTAAAATGGGACACCAAAAGAATTGACTATTAAGAAAAATGGGGTGGTAAACTATCAATTACGGTCTTAAGGGTAGGAATTTAACCCCTATACCAATTGGGGACGCTTAGTTAGTGTGATCTTTTGGAAATTCACTTTGCATCGACATCTGTCTATATTGCTTTCTCAAGGCCTTCTCTTTTTGGCATTTGTCAATGTGGGAAGCTCTTGAAAATAATAATAATTCAAGCATGTTTATTTCTCCAAAACTGTGTTCCATGGACTCGACACTTTGGGGTGAAGTACCCGTGTCGACACGACACAACACAGGTGCGGGTGTGGGATCTGTGTCAGATTTGCCTCTTCTCTCTCAGACACGGCTCTTTACAGACAACAAAACAAATGAAAAAGGAGAGAGCAAGAGAGAACTTGGTCCCTTTCGAAACGACAAAGACATCAGTCACCGACTCGCTGCTTCGACAGCTCCGACTTTTGCTCGTTGCTCAATGCTCAATGCTCGATCTCCTTCTCTGTCTTCACTCTCGTTTCTCGATCTCTCTTCTTCTCCTCTCGTCTCTCGATCTCGATCTCGATCTCCCTCTTCCTTTCCTGTCTCTTCTTCTGTTGTCTGTCTGGCTTCTCTCTCCTTCTCTGTCTCTCTCTACTCTTTATATTGTATAATATATAATAAATATTATATACATTTATATTAGTATATAATATAAATTACATTAATATAATAATATATAATATTATTCATATCATATAATATTATTCATCCATTATTCATATTACATTTACATTAACATATAGTATAAATTACATTAATATAATAATATATAATATCACTCATTCAAAAAAAATTATATAATATAATATATCATAGATAATATAATTTTTATATCTAAAATAAAAATAACTTATTTTATTATATATAATATAATTTATTTTATATCTAAAATAATTTTTATTTGTTATTTATATAATATAACTTATCTTCATAGAATAAATATAGTTTTTTTCATATAATAAATATATATATTTTTTAAAAAAAATTATTTAACGTATTCCTATACCCGTATCCAAATTTGGATACATATTCGCATATCCTCAATTTTTAATTTTGAAGTGTCCGACCCCTAGATACACACCCGCACCCGCACCCGCACCCGCACCCGAGTCCGTGTAACATAGCTCCAAAATGAACTCTTCATAATGAAAATTTAAAACAATTCAATTGGGGAGGGTCGGAAAAGGAAAAACAAATTAAATCAAAGCTTCATAAAATTAAAAAAAACTAGCAAAATAACACAAGCAAACAACACATTAAAGTTGTAAGTTTATTCCTTTCCACCTTTGCAAAACTCATATAGGATGTCATCTTTCTCAATGATACAAGTTTTGTGGATTATGCAGCTCAATCATTGTGCCCTTCAATAGACACAAATATCCTTTTGAGTATCATGAATTTTAGATTTGTGATTTACGAAGCATCTTAATTGAATTTCAATGTTTGATGCATTAGGAGTGTTGCCTTTTTCCTTATTTTTTTGGCTCAGACATGTTGAGGGTCATAACCAACCCTGCTTGATTCATGTAGTTGATCCCCACTTGATTGAGATTCAAGGCTTAGTTTGGTTTGGACAGTCAGACCTCAGAACGAATTTTTGGAAAAATTTTGTGGGGTCATAGTGTGAAATTAAAACTCGGGACAAAATAAAACAAAAGAAAAGCATAGAAGTTTTTATTAAACAAACCCTAGCCAAGAGAGGGAGAGGAGAAGAGGAGGAGGAGGTCGGTGTGTTGAAGTTTCTTCAAAGGTTGTTGATCGCTGGTCAGGTATGGCCCCAATCTTTGTTTCTCTGTCTTTCCTTCTGCTCTCTTCTTCATGGAAGGCCCACTGTAATCTTGATGTTCTTTCCAAACAGAAAAGAGGGAAACGTTGTTCGTGGAAGCTTTGTAGTTTGTTCACTTCACAGGTTAGTCCCGGTCTGTCTTTGTGATTATATGATGTCAAATGGTGGAATTATGGACTTTTGAATGATGACTAAGTGAAAAATGTCGAGGGTGTTTAGTTCTTGAAATTTTTTCAGTGGCTTTGTTGTTTTGATATCTCTGCATATTATTGTGTCTGTGGGTGTTGTTTAAAAGTTTGGTTTTTGACTGTAGATGTATTGTGTAGTTGGCAAATTTATGATTTTGATTATATGATGTCAAATGGTGGACTTCAGAATTTTGAATGATGATTATATGAAAAATGGCATGGATGCTTAGCTCTTGATTTTTATTTAGTAGCTCTGTTGTTTTGATATATCATATATTCATTATACAACTGTCATTTGTGTATTTTCATCTCTAATTTGATTGAAATAATGCGGTTTCCTACTTTCTATATGAATTTACAATAAATACTTGTATTTGTATATATTTTGTTCATTGTGTCCCTGATTTTGTTTCATTGTCATGTCGTGTCATGTTTTTGTCGCGTGTCCATATCTGTGCTATATGGGGATTTTGGTGAAAGGCCTACCATTTCCTTCTGAATGTTTTTTTTTTTTTTGGCCTTTTTCTTTTGCCCATCTTTCATTCTTCTTCTTCATTGTTTCTCTGTATTGACCTTAGAATGTTGCCACAGTAGGCATGAACCATGGGAAATTCAGTTATGTACTGTGCATGCCTACCATATCATATCTTGAGAAGTGCACATTTTTCTGGCTTTTGATGGATAATCAAACTAGTGCAAGTTGATCAGTAATTCATAGGATGATTAATCAATGATGAAAACCTGAATAATTGCTTCTTTAGTACAAACAATCACTTAAAGTTTGTATTGAGCATACCTATATGATAGTAGATATGATAGGTTCTCCATTAAATGCCTCAACACTGAAGCTCTGATCGATAATATGTTAGTTATAATTTATGTAGATACTGGTAATTTATTATGTATTTAGTACGAGTGATTGATTGACTGCATTATTTTATTGCAGAAATGGCTGTAGTTTTCTGATGAACCATGGCTACCAAAATCCGTTGCAGTCATGAAGTTGGTGTGTTTGTTTTGCACGAAATCCCAGCCCATTGTAGAATACGAGGACACAGAATTGATGTTCAAAGTTTTGGGACTGACAGAAACAGGGAATGCAACATTTGCAAGATCATTTCAGCCATCAATCAAATACAATGTCTATTTTGGCACGGTTGAAGCACAAGGATTGAATTATCCGCTGGAAGTAAAGTATTGCATATTGAATTGTCTAGAATCAGTTCTTGCCATTGCTGGAACTCTATTCTAGATGTTGTAGAATGTTTCAGTTGGGAATTCTTTCTTTGTTACTAATTTAAATCCATTTTTTATTTTATTTTATTTTTTGGGAGCTGCTAATCCCAACAAAGAATATGTTGAATCCAATAAATGGTAGCAGGAACTTTATTTCAACGACATTGTGGAAATCAGTTACTTAATTGCTAACATGTTCTGGTTTTTCTTTTCTTTTCTCGCTAAAATCTCATATACTGTGTTTAATTCTTGAATTTGTGAATGATCTCTTTCATTGTTCAGACCTTGGGGCCCCAGTAGATCCAACCAGTCAAATACACTAAAGTTTTAATGCTCATTTGTTTTGTAAATAAATAAAAAAAATTCTTTTAATTATCAAAGAACAGATGTGTGTTGATTTGTAATTGTTGACTCGGTAAATTCAATGGCTTGAATCTATTGATATATATATATATATATATATATATATGTTGTTTTCAGATACAGTGATTTATTTTTATTTTTATTTTTATTTTTATTTAGGTGAAAGTCGGTTGGTTGTTTTTTATGTGCCTTGTTTTTAGTGTGTACCTAACATAAGAGCATCTAAGTGAGATCCACCAAACTAATGATAATTGGAAAGAGTTATGTTAAAGATTTTAAATAAATTACTAAATTTTTTTATCAAATCTTTGGGATCCACTCATATTTGATTTGTGTGGATCCTACACACTCATACGAGAGATTTGGTAAAAAATTTGATAATTTATTCAGGGTCCATAGCATTTTTCAATTTGAAATCTGCTATTTAATTTTTCCCTCCTCTTATTTTGATTTAAACCTTGGCCAAAACAAATAAAATTTAAGATTCCTTAAATGCAAAAAAATGTTATATAAACAGAAAATCTTTATAAATTTTTTATATAAATGATGATGTGATTGAATTTGGATATTTCATTTTGAAATACAAGTACTTGTCAAGATTGCTTTTATTAAAATGGGTAATATACATTACTCCTAGTTTGAAATAGACAAACAAGACTGAAAAGTATTTTTTGAGTTTTTTATTTTTATTTTTAAGACTAGGTCAAGTTAGCAAAAGTTAGAGACGAAACCAGATTTTTAAAAGTCAGAAGTTCAATAAAAAAAATTCACCATGCATACAAGCAAATATATGTCTAATATAATATATATAACCACCAGTAAAGCATTCTCTAACTGCATGAAAGAGTTTTTTTGGTACAACTTATTTTGACAATTAGAAAAAAAAATAAAAAAATAAAAAAGGTCAATTTATTGACTTATTCGAATTATATCACTTTTTTAATTTTCTTTACAATTTTTAAAAAAGATTAAAAAAAATTTTAAAAAAAATTGACTTTTTATATACTTTCAGTTTTGTATGAAAATGAATGACTTATAAAAATCTGATTTGATCATATAACTATTGATATCCGATCAAAATAATTTTTTATAAATATATAGTACTCGACGAGTTCTACACATTACACGGTTCGGATTATCGAAACGGGACTCATAGTAAACTTTCACAGACCCAACAATACTTCCAGTCAGATCACGAATTAGAGAGACCAAATGAGAAATTATTTTTAAAGTGTAGTAATAAACAGTACTCCTTCGCTTAAGCCCCATTGTTTATCCTAATTCGTCGGTGAAAAAACAACAACAACAACAACAACAACAACCAAAAAAAAAAAAAAAAAAAAAATAATAATAAATAAAATAAGAGGAAAGCCAATGAAAATGTGAAACTTATGTTGTTCCCCTTTTCTGCTTTTCAAAAACATTTTGTCAGAACTGCTCCTGAGTTCCCATTTCCTCAATTATATGAGAATTTGGGGGGACCCATTTCTTGAGTCCTACATCTTTGAGGAAATGAAATCCCGTAAATAAAACATCCAAATCATGAATTGGCCATTAATATTATACCAAATTCAATAAATGTGTGCTTTGGGAATTTTAAAAAACGGATACCATTAAAAATGAGTGGTGCTGTTAATACCACATAAATTATTTTGGACTCTTATTTTTTTGGTTTCTACTTATAAATTTTAAAATTTTTTAAAATTTTTCTCCCCTCAAATAATATCAAAATTATCCTTATGAAAATATTTCATCCAGTAAATGCACACCTCCTACACCCCTACACCTCAAAAAAAGCTCTTCTTCCAAAAAATCCTAACAAAACCCACCAAGAAGAAGAAGAGCCAATGTGATTACTGTCTCTGCCGTCTCATCCATCATTGTCATAGTTGGTATACTCTCTCTCTATATATATACATAATTTCTTAATTTTTTCGTAATAATTTCTTCTCTTGCAGGAAAAAAAATTATAATAAATGGTTTTGTTGGTAGATATTAAAAAATTGTGAGTTCAACAGAGAATTACGCAACAATATTATCAAAGTTACGCGATGAAGGAATAACTTTTGAACCTAATAATGGATTGGGGTTACTTCCGATAACTTCTGCAAGTGTTTAAAATTTTGACCATTCAATGTATTAAGAAATTTTCATGTTCGGACCTACATTGTCCTCCCGAACAAATAAGTAATGTTCGGGCCTATAATCCTGAATTTAAAAAAATAAAAACTTCTGCAAGCGTTAACAATTTTGACTGTTCAATATGTTAAAAAATTTCCATGTTTGAACCTACATTCCCAAACAAATAATAAATGTGTGGTTATTGATTCCTGAACAAATAAACAATGTTCGGGCCTGTATTCCTGAATTTCGATCATATGTTCGGGAATTCAGTTTTGAAAAAATGACGAACATATTTTATTATTTTTGCCATTTTTTTAAAGAAACTTACCCTTACAAGGCCAATCTCCTCTGAGCTAAGAATAACATCAAAGTTATGAACCTCCTCTAAGCTTTTATTATTGTACTCCTCTCGTCTTATGGAGTTGTGGTTACCAGAAAAACTTCCACTCATTGTCATTGCCAAAGAAGTATAGGTAGTCAAATGATTGTCACTGTTATCACGTGGAATATTGTCGCTAAAGGATTTTCAAAGTTTTGAAGGTGAGATTTTGGGAAGATTGATGGGTGCTGATGAAGGTGGGTGCTCTTATAAACCTTAATTCATGATGTAGTGAGTGTGTATGTTTAATCAAAAATGCTAGAGGTCCCAAAAATTCTACCAAAAGTTTTACCAAATGTCTCACATGGGTGTGGGACCCACATGGGACCCACATTGTGTGGGTCCCACACCCATGTGAGACATTTGGTAAAAATTTTGGTAGAATATTTGGGGTCTCTAGCATTACTCATGTTTAATTATAAGATGGAGTGTCCTAAAATTAATGATGTCCTTTTTAGTAATTTTATTTGAGGTTATTATTGTAATAAAAAAAATTAAAAATTGAAAGATTCAAAATAATTTCTAAGGTGCTAATAGCAGTACTCTTAAAATTACAATCACCAATTTGACACAAGAGGCAAATTCAAGAACTACATGAGTAATTTGTTCTTTTATAAATTTAATTCGAGTCAACTAATATCAGTATAATAGTATACAAACAAATACAATTTATATTACATTTCTAATTCAATATCATTATACTATACTATAATAATCTCATTCCTTAATTCCATTATATTAATAGGTTTTGTTTGGAATGTGGATTGACTTTTTGACTTTTTAATTTTTTGACTATTTTAATCTGGGACTAAAAAATCTCATTTTGGATGAGTTTTTTAGTCTTTTTTTACTTTTATGAGAAAAAATTAAATGATTATAGTCTGAATGTGACATTTTATGTTATTGATTTTTTAATTTATTTTATCTTTTTGTGACTATTTTAACCAAAAAAAAAAAAAAAAACAATCCAACTAATATGCCAAATGAGTGCATAATTTCAATCAACTTAATTCGACAATTAAACATGAACTAGATTCTCATATCTGATAATTTTAACATTTTCTAATGACAGAATGTTGGGGGGGAAAAAAAAATGAAAATAGAGAACCCTTCCTGCCAAAGTGTAGGCATAAGGACGGACAACGAGGCTGTTTGGAATAATTTATCTGAATTATTTATAATTTTTTATTTTATTTTGTTTTGATAGTCTATACGAGATTGTTTGATGTAATTTTTACTTATAACTTATTGGGTATTGGGCATAAATAGTTTAAATAAGTTAAAGAAAAAAATAGAAGTATTTATTCCTAAATCTCTCATGTCCTACTTTATATTCCACTTAATCAAAATTATTTTTTTATATTTCAATAAGTCTTATGGATGATATAGCTACCAAAATATCCCCAATAATAAATAGGGTGAAGTGCATATTGATGTTTATATTGGAGTGTTTAGGAAAGTTGATAAAAAGTTGACTTTTTGACTTTTTTAGTCTATTTTGTCTTTTTGTGAATAAAAAATGTGAGAGGTGATATGACCCAAAATAGATAAAAAAGCTAAAAATTGATTTTTATTTTCTTCCCAAAAGACCGTTAACGTGAACATTTACACTGTTAAATTTATTAAATATGAATATTCACATCAACAAATTGTTAAGGGTTTAAAAATTATTTGTAAGGATAAAAATATTCATAAAATATCTTAAATATGAGAATTACAATTTGATAGATAAAAGTCTTATTGAGATATAAAAATATCTTATGGACGAATTGAAATATAAGTACTTAAAAAAAAAATTCTAATAAATTTTTCAAAATATCTAAAAGTTAATAAAGAGATGCCTTTAAGTTGCGGTTTGGCATTGATTTTTTTAGTTGATTTTTTTGAATTAAGACTTTTTTAGCTTGGGACTAAAAAATTCGTTTGGTTTGACTTTTTTTATTTTTGTGAAAGAAAAAAAAATGATTATAGTTTAGATGTGACATTTTGTCTTATTTATTGACTTATTTAGTCTATTTTATCTTTTGTACTTCTCTAACCTAACTTTAACCAAACAAATTTGGGAAGTGAGTTTTTATGTAGATTTTTTTAGTTGTAGGATATTATTGGAGAAATTTTTTTTTTGTGTTTGGAAAGATAGGTGAGTTTTTTTGTGATTGGATGTGATGTTTGTGAGAGAAAAAATGAAATGATTATGGGGTTAGATGTGATATTTTGTTTGGATGTGTTTTTTTTAATTTTGCAAAAAGTTTGTCTTTTTGTGAAAAAAAAAAAAAAAAATCCAAGTTCAAGACTTCCCAAACACCACCGACTAACTTCTATTTTTTAATTATCAATTTTTAACTTATAACTATATCAAACGATTACTTATTGCTATAGCCTTAATTCATTTTTGCAAGTGTTGTCCTACATGGTTGTCTTGTTTGGATTTGAACTATGCTACCTCTTTTTTTCAAACCTGTTAGATCATCTTCTTCACACTTTGGTACGATCAAAGGATGCTGTCTTGAGAAGGTTATTCATCATAAAATAATAATAATAATATAATAATAATAATAAGCCTTTATTTGAGATGTGGGTTGACTTTTTAATTTTTTAATTATTTTAACTAGAGAATAAAAAGCCTTGTTTGGAATAGGTTTTTTTGACTTTTATGTGAGAAAAAATAAAATAATTATGATTTAGATGTGGTTTTTTATCTTATTACTTTTTAACCCATTTTATTTTTTTGTGATTATTTTAGTCCAGAACCAACATGCCAAACATAACCTAATAATAATAATAATAATAATAGTATGAAACAAAAATGAGATTTAAATCAATTTTTCAAAGCAAACTCTAGTCAATAGTGTAATCAACATATATATATATATATATATATATGGGGATGATGATGAAGCCCATGCTTTGTTTTTTTAAGATTAGGATCACATAATACCAACATAATCACTGGAAGGGTGTGTTTGCCAATTTATTTTTTCAGTCAAAAAATTAATTAAAAAATTTAAAAGTCATATAAAAAATTAAAATTCATTGTTATTCTCTCTATTTTTTACACATTTTTTTTAAAAAAGTAAAAAAATCATTGTCAAATACTAATTTTTTTATCTCATATTTTAACAAATAAAAAATCACAGAAAACGTTTCTGCCCGAACAAATTCTTAATTTAATGGTTAAAATTTTTGTACCTCATTAGAATATCACGAGTTTGACTTTCGTTTCACTAACGTGTTTCCTAATTATGCACGCAAAACTCAATTGGATCATAAAAAACAACACTGGTTCAAGCTAGTTCACAAGACTTAGGAATTAATTGATACACCAAGGTAAGAAAGCAAAGATGCTATGAACTTTTATCATTCAATTCAAAAGGGTTAACTTAGTAGGTATTTTTTCTAAGTATCAAGTTCAACTCTTATTAGGTGTTATTAATTTATTGGGATCACGCATGCTTGAGATTTGTCCAATTTAAGTGGAAAGTGAGCTTTGCGTGGTTTGCAAAATTAGTCAAGGTGCAAGTAAATTGACTCAAACACTCAGTGATCCCAACAAAAAAAAAAAAAAAAAAAATGTTCTATCATTCATTCAAGAGACATACTAGAGGAATCAAAGATGCTAACACCACAAACCATCAATTTATTTATTTATTATTATTATTTTTTATATAGAGAATGGCTTCCTTCCAGTCCGATCACGAATTGAACGGTAATGTTAGACCCGTGGAGGCCTACCACAGGTCTCGTTTTGATAATTCGAACCATTCAATGTGTAAAACTCGTCGAGTACTATACGCCTGTAAAATATCCCATTGATCAGATATCGATAGGTATGTGATCAAATCAGTTTTGTATAAAAAAAATGGACGGTAAAAAATAAACAGTTTATGAAAATCTGATTTGATCATATAAGCTATCGATATCCGATCAACTTGATTTTTTACATACATATAGTACTCGATGAGTTTTACATATTGCACAGTTTAGATTATCGAAACGAGACCCGTAATAGACCTCCACAAGTTTAATAATACTTTCCAATTTAATTACGGACTGTGGAAAGTCATGCCCTTTTTTATAAATTTAAAATTTATAAGTATAGTCTTCAAAGTAAAACTTTAATAATCATGATTAAATAAAAAGTAATTTCATGACAATGACTTCATCTTTTGTCGTGATAGAAAACATATTCAAACACTAGTTTGTATATAATCCAAGAAATTAAAGTGGATTTGTCCAGCAAATGTTCTAAGCAACCAAAAGGCCCATAAAGTCAAATTTAATTTAAATAGGGATTTGATGTCCTTGTCCAAGCTTAGCTGTTTTTGCCATTTAGTGAACCACTGAAATCTTCAAAAGTAAAATTGAGATTTTGATGTGAGTTAAAAATTCATTATAAATTGTTAACTCTTTTTAATTTTTATATATTTGTTTTAAAAAAATTAAAACAATTAATTCTCAAACGAGACATAAGTTTACTTAATTTCTCATTCTTGTGTGAAAATTAGGAGTTAATCCTTACTAAATATTGATAATTTTTACTTATAAGACTTTTCTTTAGATTGTTTATTTTTATTTATTTTTCTATTCTGAACCTCTTTCTTAAGTTATTGGGATAGTTTTTTTTTTTTTTCATATTGTAAAAAGGAAAATGATTGGTGGCCCTAAAAAAGTTGCCCCTAATACCCCTAATTTCCATTTTTAGAAACTGTTTTTTTTTTTACTTTCTTTTTCCTTTTTTTTTTTTTTTTTTTTACCTTAAATGGAAATACGGGGCATTCGAGCCCCCTGTTTTCGGGCCCTGAAGCACGGCCGTTGTAAAAAATCTATTATCAATTGTCTAAAAAAATAATTAAAAAAAAAATCAAAAGCAATTCCAACTATGTTTAGATTTAGAATTTGAAAAAAATATAGTTATTTTTATACTCTTGATATATTTACATTGATCACCCTTTTGTAAAGCTAAATCAATTGAAATTAATACAGATAGTGGGTAAACATTAAAATAAATAAAGATAAATACTATAGATTTTAGAAAATAAAAAATGACAACATCATTTTTTTTATTAACGAATTATTAATGAAAAATGACTTAAGTGTTACGTGAATTAAAATCTTAAGGGAAGTCAGTCTTTGTTTGGGAAGAACTAAAATAGCTTGACTTTTTAACTTTTTGGCTATTTTAGTCTCGTTTGGTTTTTATTTTTGGCTTTTTGACTTTTATGAGAAAAAAAGTATAATGATTATAGTTTAGATGTGACATTTTATCTTATTGACTTATGTAGTCAATTTTATTTTTTTGTATTTTTTTAGCCAAAAAGCCAAAACCAAAACCAAACATAGCCTCAATGTAATTATGTTACCCACATGGTGTAATTATGTTACCCACATGGTGTGAGTCAAAAAATTCTACTAATATTCTAGCATTACTCATATAGAAAAATATTAGAGATTCTAAAAATTCTGTCAAAATTTATATCAAATGTCTCACATGAGTATAGGACTCACACCATGTGGGTCCCAAATTCATGTGGGACATTTAGTAAAAATTTTAGTAAAATTTTTAGTGTCTCTAGCATTACTTATATATATATATATATATATATTAAAAGTATTTTTTTTTTCCCTTAGTTAAGTGGCATATTCTAAAACCGTACTTTTTCTGAAAAAAGCACATCATCATGTCTTTTCCATTTACATATAGGGTTCTATACAAACTTAATTTCAATTATAATAACAAATTTTATATGAACTTTATTTGAGAAATATTTATTTTCTATATATTTTTCATTGTGTTTTTTGTTTTGTCATTTTCAAATTTCTTTTATATAGTTTATATTTTAATTTAATTATTATGATATTTGAAAAAAAAATTCTCGATATGTAAATAAATAAGACAAAATATTCTTAATTATGTACATTGCATGAATCAAATTAATTTTCTTTTATAGTTTTTATTTTTTGTCTATCTTATTGATGTCTTAATATTAATTTATATTTTATTTTTTATTTAACATGATACTATTTATTAAAAAATATTTATATTTAATTTAAATTTTATATACGTATATACAGCATGTATGAATAATTCAAAAAGAATATTAAAGAAAAAAATCAATACTCTACATATTTAATTTATATATTTTCTTCTTAATCAAATCACAAATTTATATTTAATTTTTTAAATAAATTTTGTTTCTATTTATACATATTTTTATTTTCCAAATAAATATTAAAAAGAATTAAATAATTATAATCACTTTTAGTTTTATATTACTATTTCTCTTTTTAATTTAACTATTATCATTAACATCAAAATGATTGTTTATTTTATTATCTTATAAGTTAATATATATATCATATAAAATCATTATAGGATAATTACACTTTCATTGCATAATAGAACTAAAATTATCAAAGTAAATAATTAATTTAACTAAATTTATTATATATAAATATTCAAGTAATATTTTTATAGAACGATAAGGCTAAGATTATTAAAACAAATAATTAAAATTAAAATTTTATTTTAAATTAAAATTATTCACTCTATTTGGTTTCCATTTTTAGAATTCACTTTTTAAAAAATTCTATTTTTTTGTTTTTTGTTTTTTTGTTTTCACTGAATTTTTTAATATTTTAAGCAATTTTTTAATTTTTAAACACTCCTAACATAATACACTTAAAAAGTATAATATTTGTAAAAAAAAAAACAAAAAACTTAAAAAATACACTAAATACTAAAAATACAAAAAAAAATATTATGAAAATTCAGTATATTTTTTGTATTTTTGTGTATTTATTAAAAATTTAAAATATTTTTCTTAAATATTTTACTATTTAGATACATCTAAGTAAGGTACATCTAAAAAAAATTGCTTAAAATTTTAAAAATATTTACTAAAAACAAAAACGAAAAAAAAAACTCAATTTCAAAAAAATTTAATTTCAGAAAATTAAAACCAAACACAATTATTATTCTTTTATAACACATATCATAGTATAAAATATCATCACATTAATTAAATTTAATTCCATTGCGATTTTATTTCAGACATCATATTTGTAGAAATTATTTACATACACGTATAATGTTTAATTTAATATTAATTGATTAAAATAATAGAATTTAATACTTTTTTTTGTTAAATTTTTAGAAGATAAATTGATAAATACCAAATGATAAATAGTATGTAGTATTATTAAAGAATAATAATTCATTGAAAATGATTATGTATATTTAAGGCACCTATTGATGTTTCTTGAATAATTTTAAAATATAAATTTTGAATATATAATATTGCTGATAATGCACCTTCATGAGTTCTACCAAAAAAGATATGTAAAAATAATTTGGCTGGAATAAAAATTTTGCAGTTGTTATGATGCGTCAAATAATTAAGGAAAAATTACTCATAAATCCCATTTTGGTAATTGTTACACTAGTTAGTCCTGAGTGTTTTTTATTAAACCATTTAGTCCTGCTTATTTTTGGTATAATATATTTTTTTAATTTATTATATATTATGTTTACCTTTTTGCCCATATTTTGTTTTGTTTTTGATGTTTTTTTGGTGTTTGTTTATTAAGGACATACTGTAACATTCCTTTTTATTAGGAGGGAATTTCGTGGATGGCGTGGACTCGTATGGAAGTGTAGGATGTTTCCCTTCTAGTGTTCTTGCTGAGAACGTTGTTTTTGGGTCTGTGGTGGTTCGTTTCTTGGTGTGTTATTTGCGTGTTGCGGTTTGATCCTTGCAGTTTTTTATTCGATTGACGTTCGTCCAGGTTCGGGTGATGTTAGTGTTTGTGTATTATGTTTGCGATTGATTTCTGATGGTCTTTGGGTGTGTTTTGTTGGACTATTGTATGTATGATGCTTGTTTGTGGTTTTATGTTGTTTTCTATGCTTCATTATTATTGTTTCTCGCATTGCCGTTTCTTTATTTTGTATAGGGGTGTTCGGAATTGTTTTTGGGGTTATTTGCGGGGGATTTGTTCTTTTGTGAAGTGTATTTTCAGTATTGAATTGTTGATGGTATGTATAGACGGTGTGTTGGTGGGGCTGTGTTATTGTAACTTTCCTTCAACATCAACAGTTCGGGTGGGTGTGTTTGGGGTTGCTTAATATATGGGGGATTTGGTGTTTTGGTAATGTGTGTTTTGATGTTGGTTTGTGGGTCATATATATGGGCGATGTTCCGACCACGATTGTGTTGTGATAGTTTCTCCGTATTGATGTTAATCTTGATGGAATAGGAGTTTATTAGCATATGTTGATGCAGTGTTTAAACATATGACAGTGCAATTTATTGCATCGAATACATTCCAAGACTGAGTATAAGTTATTTTGGTTGGTAGTGAAGTGTGATGTATCTGTTCTACTTGTCTATATGCATACATATATATTTAATTTTGTATGTTTAAATACCTTTGCGGGTTGTGCTATTTTTCTTACTTATTGCTACCAATTTTATGTTGCCGATATTTAGTTTCTCAATTTCCATATGTTATTTTGACAATCTGTTAAGTTTTTGGAGCAGTTAGAAGTGTTGTTGTAGTGAAGAATGTAGTTTTTAACGTATGACTATCTTTTTTTTCGTATAGTGAATGGGTGGAGGTCTGTTATTGGAAATTGGGTGTAAAATGTACATTACCGCTTATGGTTAATTTTTTTTGGATGTAATGTGTCTGTTATTGCAGGTTATTTTGGCAGGTATGGAGTTTGCAGTGTTGTTGCTATGTACGTTCAGTCAAACGAACGCAGTGTTCCACATTCATCAAGCATTCACTTTCAAACAATTAATTGATGCCGTTTGCGACAAGTTTGATATCATGGAGCAGGAATTGGTTTATTTATTGTTTACTATTCCAGGATATAATAAGTTTAAGGTTGACTCCGAGAATGATGTGTGAAACATGTTGTTACTTGCAAAGTCTTTCGGGCTTGACCATATTGACGTGATAATTCAAATGCGGGGTAATGGGTCTGCTACTCAATGTGGTGTTTCAGTGTCACATGATGATGGGGAGTGTGAGACTGTGGATATGCGAATGGCCGATATGATAGACTGAACGGATTTGTTGGCGACATATTGTCCCCATCGAACGAAGACGTACTTGTCTGCTGGATGGGCATTCGGTATTACACATGTCGGCCAAATTTTTTTGGGTGGCGCACATGAATTCCGAACGGTATTGTGCAAGTATGCAGTGGAATATGGGTTTCAGTTCAAGTATGTCAAAAACGATGATGTACGTGTTACTGCTATATGCAAATTTGTAACGTCAACTGCATGCAGGTGGTTGGTTCACGCACGGGTGTCTCCTTCGAATGGTATTATGTGTTTGAAGAGATTTATTAGTGTACATTCCTGCAGGGCTGCTGTACGAACGTACCGTAATCCGCGGACTGGGTCAAATTTGGTGTCTGATGTGATTACAGGACGTGTGCGTGAACAACCACTGACACGACCGACAGATGTGGTGTTCGACATGAAGGATGGTTATGGCCTGGATATTAGTTACCGGGTTGCATTGTTAGGGGTGGAAAAAGCAAGGAACGAAGTATTTGGCGACCATGCTATGTCGTTCGACCAACTTAGGTGGTATAGTGATGTTGTTATGGAAAACAACCCACATAGCTACATTAATTTGGATTTCGATCAGCAAACTGGGAGGTTTGTGAGGTATTTCATAGCTTTCTGTGCATGCATCGACAGGTTCAATGGTTGCCGTCCACTTCTATTTTTGGATGGTACGTTTTTGAAAGGAAGGTTCAAGGGGACGTTGCTCGCAGCCACCGTTAAGGATGGAAACCAAGGTATGGATGACAATTTGTAATGGTTATTTGTACTATCTTCAGGACTATGTTACACATTTGCCTGTCACCATACCATGTGAATTACAGTTTGCAATTCGTATAATTTTATATTGCATTATGTAGCAACCACTTGACTGCCTAGAATGGTACTGACATGATGTTATGCAAGTTTATTCCCCGTCGCATTTGCTATTGTTGATTCTGAAAACTCATCAAACTGGGAATGGTTCTTGCGTCATTTGGCCGAAGTTGTAGACGAGTCAAGGAATTTAACTTTTGTGTCTAATCGTAATTTGGGTTTAATACAATCAATGCCCGTTGTCTTTCCTGCGGCACACCGTGCATTTTGTTTGCTACATCTTCAGATGAATCTTTGTGACCGGATGAAATATGTTAACGCTGATCAGAAAGTTGGTCTAATGCGGAAGTTACGAGATTGTGCTTACGCACCTACAGTAACGTCATTCAACCAGAAAATTGAAATTTTAAAACAATGTAGCCCAACAGTGGTTGGTAATTTTTTGCAAGACCTGCATCCCCAACATTGGGCCAACGCGTACTTCGTGTATTTTTTTATCGTCATATTTGTGTCTTTCATTTGTTCGTGTATTACTAATTGAAGGGTATGTACATCACTAAATGTTTCCCTTTCACAGGGGTTATCAATATGGTGAGATGTGGTCCAACGCCGCAGAGTCGTTCAATAATTGGATTCGGGAAGCTCGCCACAAGCCCATTACTCAATTGGTGGATGCAATAAGGGGGAAGATTATGGAAAAAAATGTCAAAGCGTAAAGTAAAATCCATCGTCTGGGTTGGTGAACTTTGTCCAAAAATGGAAAAGTGTTTGATGTCTGAGTTTAAAGATAGCAGGCACTGGATTGTCAGCCAGTCGGATAACAATGTTTTCGAGGTTCGGTCACACCCATCAGTGTTAGTTGACATTGGCAATCGTTCATTTTCTTGTTTTCAATGGCAACTAAATGGTTTCCCATGTCCCCACGTGGTTGTAGCTTTTCAGAATAGTGGTAAGAATGTGTACGATTACATTGAACCGTTTTATCACGTGGTCAAGTATAGGGCAGCGTATGAAGGGTTGATTCACCCAATTTCCACTGTGGCGAAACCCAAGTTCACACCCTCAGACTATCTCATTGCACCACTCGTTTACAAACGTCCTCCCGGAAAGCCAAAGCAAAAAAGAATTCCATCAAAGGGCGAGGTGGTTCAACACATTCGGTGTGGTCGCTGTGGCAAAATGGGTCATCATAACAGAAAAACATGCAAGGAAGCAATGTAGCAGACTTGTTGTCAACTTTAGCTTATCTCAGAACATTGCTGAAATATTTGACTTACATTATTAAATAATTATGTTAACTTTCCCAGAACTTTACCGTATTACTCTACATTAATAGAAGTTTATGAAACATTATATATTTTTCACAGTTTTCGCTCATCTTACTATAACACCAGTGTAGTTTCTTGTTTAAACACGTTACATAACATGTCCTTCTGCCCAGAAATATGTTGTACATCATGGATAATTTGACAATAACAAACAATTGATCATCAATGTTGTTTGTAGTTCATGTCGATGGGGGGGGGGGGTACTACATTCCTTTCACTTAACAAAATAAAGAATTGTGTTGAATGATGAAATTTTTCAAAGCCACCTGCAATAAAACCATACTGCAGCTTTACCCACTTTGATTTTAGTTAAATGGCTTACGTTCAAGTTAACGTTTCACGCCAAAACAACCTTCACAATGTACATGTTGTACACGCCTCACAATCACATCATCTGTGTACGTACAAAAAAAAAACCCCAAAAGTCGTCATTTCCTTAGCCAAATCTATCATGAAATTATGCACTACCATCATTTGACAACATCCATACAAAACAACATACATATTAATTGAAAACACACCCACTCTCGACATTATTATTGCCAAATACCGAAACAAATTAGTCAACTATCACATTTAAGCGTCCAATGTAACACTTATATCACTTCGACCAACAAGAACAAACATAACCAACATCGACAACAATATTACCACAACAATCAACAGAATAACAACTGCATTTGGATAACATTATAGTCTCTGCACATAATTGCATGTCCCCAAAATCTCAACGACATAACGTTCCAATCACATTCTCCAGCAGAGCCAACAAAACCATGTACACAAAACATTTGAGCCTGAGTGGATATGTAAATTATTCAACGTCGTGACATTTGTTTATAAAAAGCAAGGCACAATGTACGTGGTGAAGCAAACAAACAAAATTTAAGTAACCTACTTGTCACGACCCAAACCCACCCCTATTTGTTTAGCATCGTAACCGGCCAGTAATCCATGATTACCAAAGGCCTGCTTAACAGTAATAACAATAATACAAAGTAAGGGGCTGGCGGAAGCCAAACAGTAAATAAAAGATGTCCAATGAGCTGTGAAAATCTGAATGGAAAACAAATTTTATGTACAAAGCCACATTCATAACCAAAACATATATACATACGTCAAATACGCATAACATCCAGGTTAGGGACCGAATCTCTTCACCATAACTGTACGGACAAAAGTCTTAAACATTCTATACAAAATGGGGACAAAAGGGTGAATTTGAGACACCCCACAACAGTCTTGGCTTAAAGAGACTTGGAACCTCGAAGTGAGGTACAATGGTTGGCTTAACAAAACGAGAGCTTAACTTGACGCTCCTAGCTTCGGTCCGGTGCCTGGCCACCTACATATATATATAAACAGTGAGCTAAAGCCCAGTGAATAACAAATGTGTAAAGGGGTTGAGAATGAATGTCCTTTCAGTAATTAAAACAGTCATTCACATCAGTAGATCAGTTATTCAATCAGTGGCTCATATTTCATACCCTATCAGTCAATTAGAAATCATAACAATTATATGTGGTACATCAAATTAATAGACCGAGCAGTCAGTTGATGGCCATCAAAAGGTAAACAGTAGTGGTTCCAAACATTGGAACCAACAGAGATCTCTGTAACAGTAGCAGTAACAGTAACAGTACAGTAGCAGTAAATTGCTATGAATGCCACAAGTACAGTTCGTAAAATAGGACAAATATTCATTCGGTAGACAATGTTACTTCAGAAAGCAGTACAGTCAATCGTTCAGAAAATAATTAGAATTGAACATATCTTTAACCCATTGTTACTCACAGATTACTGAGCTATAGACAGGCTAGTCAGCGTCCTCGGGTACCAACCCTACACAGTTGCAGAACGAACACACACTAAGTTACACACTTGGGATTAACAACATAGCCCCTAACTTGACTCGGTGTGGTTCTACATCAATATCCTCATTAAGATGCCTTAAACATGTCTTAGGAATGCCTAGGATGGAATGAGGATACAAAAATACACTTTAAAACACTTTTCAAAAATTGCTGAAAACAGGGGTCGCTCGAGCGTGACTTTCCCCGCTCGAGCGGACACGCAGACAAAGAGGCACCGCTCGAGCGTGACTTCCCTCGCTCAAGCAAACTGCAAACTCATGAAAAAGTATTGGTTGCACGTTTTTCACGCTCGATGGATGCTCGACCCACGGTCGAGCGTGAGACACAAACCCTCGCTCGAGCGCATATTACCTCGCTCGAGCGGACTGCAAAACACAAGAACTTCTGGGCATATGCATTTCACGCTCGAGCGTGAATATCGACGCTCGAGCGGAAGTGCATGTACTCAGAGTGTACGCTTGAGCGTAAAGTCCTCCGTTCGAGCGTGGATCAAAAATCTGGAATTTCCAAATTGATTCTCAAGCACAAAACTCAACCTCAAAAGCTTCAAATTTGATTTTTCTGGGCTAATTTTCTGGAAAATACTTAGCAAGCCCATAGTACAACATGTATCAAAGGTCATTTTATAAAATCAAAGCCCATAGGTATGCCAATTGAACACAATTTTTTATGAAACTTTATGAACATAGCAAGAACACAACACGCATGAGTTCTTAAGAACTCCAATGCTCTAAAACATGATCAAATGCAAGATTGAGCTAAAAAACATGGTGAATTTCTAGAATGTAATCAAAATATAAACATGCATGTGGAAATTCTTATGTAAAAGACCTCAAAACTCAATGATATGGACATGCACACATTGCTACTCAAATTAACTCTTAAGGCTATAACTTGACTCTAATCACTTATTTCCCATGAACTATGCATGTAACACCCGAAATTCATAATTAAGAGGGCGAATTTCCTACCTTAGATCTTGAATTCCAAGTGTGCTATCTCAATTTTGCAAATTCTCTTCAATTCCTTCTAAATTTCAAGCTAATTTCTTGATGAAATCAATTTTCTCCTACACTCCCTCTTTCTCACGGTTTGGTCTTGAAAATGGCTAAAGAATGGTGTGTCTAAGTGTATGAATTAACCCCAAACAAGGTTTGTAAAGGTGGCCCACTCAAGGGCAAAAATATGAATAATCTAGGCTCAAATAATTTAACATTAACAATGTTAATTTAATCATTCCAAATTGAATTTTAATTAACCTTACCATAAAATCACATAAATCCTAATTAGCATATAACACTAATCAATTTCTGAATCAGTCGTCGGTAAGGCTTTCAATTCGCAGTTCGAAATCAAAACATAAACAGATCATTTAATGACAAACAGATAGAAATGCAATTAAAGCAACACACCCATGCAATCAATTCAGGATTTCATCTTAATCAATTACTTATCATGCTCGAACACAATTTAACGCTAATCAGAGGTGAGGGTTATCACAGTCTTTCCCCCCTTAAAAGAGTTTGGTCCTTCAAACTCGGATTACTTTCATTTCGGAAGAACACTGGGTTCAGGGGGAACAATTCAGGATATCTCTTTATCATATCGTCTTCCCTTTCCCAAGTGGCATAGATGCCACCATGGTTTTGCCAATCCACTTTCACTAACGGAATTTTCTTATTTCTCAACTTCTTGATTCGTCGGTTTACGATCTGGATAGGCCGCTCTTCATAAGTGTAGTCATCACTTAGCACTACACGAGTAGGCTCAATAACATGGAAGGAATCCCGAAGATAATCTCTCAACATTGAAATATGGAAGACATTATGCATATGCTCCATTTCTAGAGGAAGCGCTACTTGGTACGCCACTAGGTTGATCTTTTCAATAATTTCATATGACCCAACATATCTCGGTGCTAGCTTACCCTTAGCCCCAAAATGAGTCTATCCTTTCATTGGTGTCACTTTAACAAAACCATGATCACCCACTTCATATTCCCTGTCTCGCCTTCGTACATCCGCATAACTTTTCTGTCAGCTTTGTGCGGTTTTCAATCTTTGTTGAATCAGTTTCACATTTTCTGTGGTCTCATGTACAATCTCGGGCCCAAGTAAAGGCCCATCTACAACTTCTGCCCAGCAAATAGGAGATCAGCATTTTCTGCCATATAAAGCCTCGAAAGGCGCCATACCAATGCTCGAGTGAAAACTATTGTTGTAGGCGAATTCAACTAAAGGTAAGTGATTTTCCCAATTTCCTTGGAAATCAAGAACACACATACGCAATAAGTCTTCCAAAGTCTGGATGGTTCTTTCTGATTGGCCATCTGTCTGAGGATGGTATGCACTACTCTGTCTCAATTCGGTACCCAATGCCGTTTGCAGACTTTGCCAGAATCTCGGTGTAAACTTCGAGTCCCTTTCAGAAACAATAGATACAGGCACTCCATGCAATCTGATAATCTCATCAATATAAATTGTAGCTAATTTGTCCGTATTATAAATTGTTTTGACATGTAAGAAGTGAGCAGATTTAGTCAATCGATCAACAATAACCCAAATTGAATCCATACATTTACTAGAGCGAGGCAGTCCAACAATGAAATCCATAGTAATATGTTCCCATTTTCACTCCGGTATTGGTAAGGGCTGTAGTAAGCTTGCGGATCGTTGATATTCAACTTTGACTTGTTGACAATGTAGGCATTTCGACACAAACTCGGCAATTTCTTTCTTCATTCTCGGCCACCAAAAATTAAGTTTCAAGTCTTGGTACATTTTTGTATTTCCTGGATGGATGAAAAGTTTTGAGTTGTGGCCTTCCTGCAAAACTCACTTTTTCAGTTCAGAATCATTTGGTACACACAACCTTCCCTGAAATTTCAATACATTGTTTTCAAATTTAAAGTCCGGCCTAGGTTTGGATTCCCGTTTATCAATGACCTTCTACAAAAAGTCATCTAGGTGTTGTTTCTCTTTAATTTCCTCAATAAGTGTCGGTTGAGCAGAAATAGCAGCCAATGTCCCACCTTGTTCTCGTAAGACTATCTCAACTTCAAATTTCTCAAGATCACATAGCAGTTCTTTCTGTTTGGTGAGTAAACAGGCCAAATTTCCAATTGATTTTCGACTCAGTGCATCAGCAACGGTGTTAGCTTTCCCCGGATAGTACAAAATTTGCAAGTCATAGTCTTTTATTAGTTCTAACCATCTCCGCCGCCTCATGTTCAACTCTTTCTGTGTAAAGAAATATTTCAGACTCTTATGATTTGTGTACACTTCACATGTTGCCCCATCTAAGTAGTGGCGCCAAATTTTCAATGCAAATACCACTGCGGCAAGTTCTAAATCATAAGTAGGGTAGTTCTTTTCATGTGGCCTCAATTGTCAAGAAGCATACACAATAACTTTACCATTCTGCATTAATACACACCCCAAACCTTTATAAGAAGCATCACTAAAAATAGTAAATCCATCCGTACCTGAGGGTAGGGTAAGAATCGGTGCAGTCACAAGTCAAGTCTTTAATTCTTGGAAAGTTGATTCTCTCTGATCGATCCAATCAAATGATGTTCTTTTTCGAGTCAACTGAGTCAATGGTAAAGCAATTTTGGAAAAATCTTTCACAAACCTTCTGTAGTACCCGGCTAAACCTAAGAAACTTCGAACTTCAGTAACATTAGTCAGTCTAGGCCAATTCACCACTGCTTCAATCTTCTGTGGGTCAACTAAGATGCCATCCTTACTAATTACATGCCCCAAAAACATCACATTATCAGGCCAAAATTCACATTTTGTTAGTTTTGCATACAGTTTCTGTTCTCTTAAGGTTTGTAAGGCAATTTTCAAATGACGTTCATGTTCTTCCTTACTTTTGGAATAGATCAAAATGTCATCTATAAAAACAACCACAAATTCATCGAGGAATGGTTTGAAAATTCTGTTCATAAGGTCCATAAATGCAGCAGGCGCATTAGTAACTCTGAAAGGCATAACAAGAAATTCATAATGTTCGTACCTCGTTCGAAAGACGGCCTTTTCAATGTCCTCTGTTTTGACTTTCAACTGGTGATATCCGGATCTGTGGGAGCTGAATAATTAGCGGAATCAGAAACGTACGCTTTAGAATATAGACATTACTTGGCCCTGACCTACACGATTATGAGGCCGAATACAATTAATAGGCCAAATAACTATTGAACTATGGGGCCGAGTAAATAAGCAGATAGTGGGTGAAAAGTGGACCAAGCCCCGAGGCCCTAGAAACGAGTATAAATAAATGAACAACAGTCAAAGAAAGGTATGCGAGAACTATTATGCTTAACTTAGAATACAAGTAATCCTAAGTGTAGAGACTGACTTGCCCGTCGGAGTGCTAATTCCGGCACCCCCGACCGGAGTGTTTATTCCTTTTTAGGTGACTACCAGAGGATCACTAGCGTTCCCCGGGATCGGAAGAGTATTTCCAAACCACTTCTCCACAATTGGCGTCGTCTGTGGAAATACTCAAACACATCTATGGCGGGCGTAACGGAAGACCCTCCGATAGTCACTGACGAAACCACGCAGAGAGACGACCTCACTCCAACAAACATGCTTGGACTGGAGACTATCCCCGTAAGACACGCTTTGAACTTTGCCTCACCCTCGACTCCAGAGCATGAAGCAATGCAAGCGATCATAGAACAAGCAAAACAAAACGAACAAAGGTTGGAGAACATGATCGCAGAGAACGAACGTCTCTGTCAGGATTTGGCCTTGGAGGTGGCGAAGTCCAAACAAGCTGTACGCCAAGACCCAGAACGACCTGTGAGGGCAGGTGGTCGACGATCTCGAGCCTGATAACAAGACACTGATAGCATCTCTGACTCATTATCCCCGGAGCCCAAGAAGAAGGGGCAATCTGAAACCACCAATTTCTCTAAAGAGAGTCCCCATGTAAGGCATAAGCGAAGAAGAAACAGTTCAGATGAAGACCAGCACGACCCTTTTGTACGACGGATTGCAAAGGCAGTGCTACCCAAGAAATTCAAAGCACCATCTTTCACTTTGTACGAAGGTAAATCAGACCCCACCGATCACATCCACCATTACAAGCAAGCCATAACGCGGCATGCGGATGACGAGGCCTTGATGTGCAGAATATTTCCGAGCAGTTTGAGACCACTAGCTGTCAGGTGGTATTATAAACTGGAGCCGGCTTCGATTAAAAGCTTCCACCAACTCCAAAAATCTTTCAGGGTGAGGTTTATCACTAATGAGGTCCAGCCAAAGCAAGCCGATTCCCTCTGGGCAATGCAGATTCAACTGGGGAAAACCCTTCGTGCCTACTCGGCGCGGTATTGGGAATGTTTCAATCTGGTAGAAAATGCTTACAACGACTCCATGGCCATCACCGCCTTCAAGATGGGGCTGCATCCCGACAGTGCCCTCCGCAGCTCTTTGACCAGACGGCCCCCCAAAACAGTTTGGTCGTTGATAAAGAAAGTTGAAGAATACTGTAAAGTGAAAGATGATGCCTTCAGGGTTAAAATCGGAAATGCGACCAACAAGACGGCTCCTGCTGAAATTGCACAGCCATTAAATTCTGTAGCACCTCAGAGCCCTGAACTACAACATCGAGCGAAACGAGATAAGAGACGAGATTCTCGCAGATCAAGTGACCAATGCTCCCACCGAGAAAATGAACAACTGCAAGTTGACAGCAGGCGCAACAGGTGCGCCAACAAGAAGTATACGGAGTTGACAGAGCCGATCAGTGCGATTATGTCCAAAATCCAACACCTCTCATTCTTCAAATGGCCGTCGAAAATGGTGGGACCTCCCGACACGAGAAGACGGGATAGACGGTGCAAGTATTACAAGGACCATGGCTATGATACTGAGAGTTGTTATGCAATGAAGGATCACCTGGAGGAATTGGCACAAAATGGCCGACTACAACAGTACGTCCGAAAAGACAACCCGACCAAAGCAATATCCTTAAGACAGGATTCACCTCCGCTTGGCGTGATCCACATGATATACAGCATGTCGACGTCATCGGCGGTGCATACGATTCCGTCGAGCTCCAACCCTCAAAACCAACTCACTCCGACTAAACAGGCCCATGAAGCCGCAGGCATTACTTTTGATGACTCAGACTTGGCCAGAGTGACACTGCCCCACATTGACCCTTTGATAATTGAGTTACGCGTAAACTGATTCACAGTTGAGCGCGTACTCATTGATCTGGAGAGCACATCGTAGGTTATGTACTACAAGACATTCACCAAACTCGGCTTCTCCGAATCAGATCTCTCTCCGGCTCCTTATCCACTATTCGGCTTCAATGCCAATCCAGAGTACCCATTAGGGAAAATCACACTACCTGTACGAGCGGGCTCCCGAACAATGGATGTAGAATTCTTGGTCGTCAAGCTACCATCACCGTACAATCTCATTATGGGGCGAACTTGGTTGCACACCATGCAGGCCGTGCCGAGTATGTATCATCAGTTGCTACGCTTCCCGACAGAACGCGGCATTGAGCAAATCCGCGGCTCCCAAAAATCAGCACAAGCATGTTATCTCCTCGCTGGAAAGATGGCAAAGGAGTTGCAAGTAAATTCCATTGAGGTGCCGGATCGGGAGAGCCTCAACGATGTTGGGCGGCTTCCAAGTGACAAGGCCACGGAAAGCCTAGACCGAGTTGAAATTGACGGAAGCCCGGAGAAGTTCTTCATGGTCGGCTCCTCCCTGAGTTAAGCCGACAGACAAGAGCTAATCTCTTTCTTGCTCAGCAATCTTGACGTCTTTGCATGGACTCCATATGAGATGTCGGGTATAGATCTGTTCGTTTCACAGCATCGTTTGAATTTTGACCCTAAACGCAAGCCGATTATTCAGAAAAGCTGGCGGTCAGCCGCAGAGCACACTGCCGCCATTGTTGAGGAGGTTGACAGGCTGCTTGATGCCGGGGCAATTAGGGAAATGACTTACCCTACATGGCTCTCCAATACAGTGGTTGTGAAGAAGAAAAATGGGACTTGGCGAGTTTGCGTCGATTTCACAGACCTAAACAAAGCCTGCCCCAAAGATTGTTTTCCCCTGCCCAAACCAACTCGTAGATGTGACAGCACGCCATCAGCGTATGAGCTTCCTCGATGCTTACAAAGGCTACCATCAGATCGCCATACACCCTGAGGACAAAGGAAAAACTGTATTCCTCACCCCAAGAAGAACCTACTGCTATAAGGTTATGCCTTTTGGGCTGAAGAACGCAGAGGTAACTTACCAAAGACTGGTCACGGCTATGTTCAAGGAGCAACTCGGCCACACTATGGAAGTATACATTGATGACATGGTGGTCAAGTCTAAAGAAGAGCAAACCCATCTAGCGGATCTAGAAGAAACGTTCAGCATCTTACGCAAATACAAAATGAAGTTGAATGCTTCCAAATGTGCGCTTGGGATCGGCTCTGGCAAGTTCTTGGGTTACATTGTCAACCACCAGGGAATCGAGGCCAACCCGCGGCAAACCACAGCAATCTTGGAACTCAGATCCCCTTGTTCAGTAAAAGAGGTTCAAAAGTTGATGGGGATGGCCGCGACACTCAACAGGTTCATCAGTCGGTCTACAGATCGCTGCCGACAATTCTTTCATACACTACGGCAGCGCAAGGCTTTTGAATGGTCCGCTGAATATGAATCTGCTTTCAACGGCCTCAAGACTTACCTCTGCTCAGTACCACTCTTGACAACATCTGTTGCTGGTGACCCGCTCATTTTGTATCTGGCAGTTTTCGATAGGGCCGTCAGCGCCGTACTGATAAAGGAAGACCTGAGGAGCAGCGGCCAGTGTATTACGTGAGCAAGGCAATGGTTGACGCCGAAACACGCTACATTCCGCTGGAAAAATTCATCCTAGCCCTAGTCATGGCGGCAAGAAAACTGATGCATTACTTCCAAGGACATAGCATTGGGGTGCTAACAGATTATCCCCTCCGATCAGTATTACGAAGTGCAGAAGAATCGGGACGTGTTTCAAAGTGGGCTCTTGAACTCGGCCAGTACGACATTTAGTTTCTACCTAGAGCCTCAATCAAGGGCCAGGTGCTAGCCGACTTTGTTGCCGAATTCATTGGGGGTCTTGTCGATTTCAAGTCCGATGACATTCGACCGGAGCCGAACTGGAGAATTTATGTTGGGGACATCTGGCAGTTGTACTGTGATGGATCATCCAATCAGCGGGGCAGCGGAGTTGGAGTTGTGATCATGGCTCCCGACGGTGCAATAATTGAGCCGGCCATCAAGCTCGGCTTCGAAGCGTCAAATAACGAAGCCGAATACGAAGCCCTTCTAGCTGGTTTGCGGAATACACATCATCTGGGTGCTCGGCGATTGCTTGTATTTTACGATTCAAAACTGGTGATCAATCAGCTAAAGGGGGAATACGTGGCAAGAAACGACCGTATGGCGGCTTACATGAAGACGGCCAACTCCTTGCTAGCAAAATTTTACTATCATGAATTGAACCAGATAACTCGTGATCAGAACACACATGAAAATGCCCTTGCCTGCCTAACCTCCGCCATTAACTCAGAGATTAAACGGACCATCGAAGTAGGTTTCATCTCGGAGCCAAGCATTGGCCCTTCGGAAGAAGTCCAGGTCAATGTTATAGAGTCTGGACCGAGTTGGATAGATCCCATTGCTGCATTCCTCTCTTCCAAATAGCTCCCATAGGACAAGAAAGAAGCGCACAAGCAGCGAAACAAAGCCCTGCGATACTACTTGGATCCGCAAGGAAGGCTTTATAAAAAATCCTTCTCTGGTCCATATTTGGAATATGTGCACCCTGACAAAGTCGAAGAGCTTCTTACTTACATACATGAAGGCAGTTGTGGTGCCCATTCTGGCGGGCGCTCTTTGGCCCATAGAATTATAACACAAGGGTATTACTGGCCGACAATGAGAGCTGATGCCGAATGCTATGTGAAGAAATGTGAACAGTGCCAGAAGTTCTCCCCGTTAACCCACCTACCTGCTGAAGAGTTAAACTCTATCACCAGTCCCTGGCCGTTTGCCCAGTGGGGGCTTGATATCGTAGGACCATTGCCAAGGGCCCCATGGAACAAGCGATACTTGATCGTCGCCACAGATTACTTTACGAAATGGGTTGAAGAGAAGGCATTAACGCACATTCGAGATGCCGATGTCAAGCGCTTTGTATGGAGAAATATCATAACACAATTCTGCATTCCGAGAGCTCTTATCTCAAACAACGGCACCCAGTTCGATTGTGGCGTCTACCGAGAGCTGTGCAGCAAGTATGATATCCGGCTCTACTTTTCCACGTCGGCTTACACCCAAAGCAATGGTCAAGCTGAAGCCTCTAACAAATCCATCTTAGACGGCATCAAGAAGAGGCTGGAGAAAGCTAAAGGCAAATGGGTTGAAGAATTGCCGAGTGTGTTGTGGGCTCATCGAACTACGCCGAGGTGATCCACTGGGGAAACGTCGTTTGCCCTATGCTTTGGAACACAGGCAATCTGTGACAACCCTCATCTCTGATTAGTGCTAATCTCTGATTAAGCTTGATAAGTAATTGATCAGACTGAAATTCTGAACTGAATGCATGAGTATGTTGTTTAATTGCATTTCTATCTGTTAGTCATTAAATGATCTGTTCTTGTTTTAACCTTGAATTGCGAATTGAAGGTCTTATCGGCGACCGAACCAGAAATTGATTAGTGTTATATGCTTATTAGAATTTATGTGATTTTATGGTAGGTTTAATTAAAATTTGATTTGGGATGATTAAATTAGATTAAATAATTTTGATTTACATTAGTTTGATTATTTACATAATTACCACTTAGTGGCTTGACTCTAGACCATCTCTTTCCTACTTTATTCAAGTTTGTTATATCATCCATTTCATCTTTTGAGACCAAACCGAGAAAGAGAGGGAGAGTGAGAGTATATTGGTTTCATTGAGAATTTGGCTTGGAGAATTAGAGGGATTGAAGAGAGATTGCATAATTGAGCTCGTATACCTTGAATTCAAGACCTAAGGTAGAGATTTCATCCTCTCATTTGTGAATTTAAGTTGTATCTTGCATGGGTCATGGAAATTTGGAGTTTAAAGTCAAGAATTAGTTTAAAGTGTTGAGTGGAAGGTGAATTCATGCATGCATGTCCTTATTTTGGAATTTAAGGTTGTTTTTCATGGAATTCCCACATGCATGTTCATATCTTTGTTTTGATCCATGAATTCATCATGATTTTGAGCTCAACATTGCATTTGATCTTGTTTTGGAACTCTAGAGTTCATGAGAACTCATGCATGTATGATCTTGCATTGTTCTTCATGCTTACACTTAATTTTTGTGTTCAATTGGCTTACCCTTGGGCTTGATTTTACAAATGATCTTCAAAAACATGTTGCACTATGAGTTTCCAAGAGTTTTCCAGAAAATTAGCCTAAGGGAATCGAATTTGAAGCTTTAAAAGTTGAGTTTTGAGCTTGAGGATCAATATGGAAATTCCAGATTTTGGATCCACGCTCAAGCGAGGGACTTCACGCTCGAGCGTACACTCTGAGTACATGTACTTCCGCTCGAGCGTGGAAAGTCACGATCGAGCATGAAATGCTTATGCCCAGAAGTTCATGTGTTCTATAGTCCGCTCGAGCGAGAGAATTCACGCTCGAGCGAGGACCTGAGTCTCACGCTCGAGCGTAGGTCAAGCGCCCATCGAGCGTGAAAATCGCACATCTAGTACTTTTCTTGAATTTGCAGTCCGCTCGAGCGGGGAAAGTCACGCTCGAGTGGAGCTCTTTTGTCTGCATGTCTGCTCGGGCGTAAAAACACACGCTCGAGCGTGGACCCCTGTTTCAGCAAATTTGAAAAGTGTTTTAAAGTACATCTTTGCATCATCTTTCCATCCTAGGCATTCCTAGGCCATGTTTAAGGCATCTTATTGAGGATATTGATGTAAAACCACACCAAGTCGAGTTAAGGGGCTAAGTTATTGATTTCCTAGTGTGTAACTTAGCGTGTGCTCATTCTATTACTGTGTAGGGTTGGCATCCGAGGACGCTCATTAGCTTGTCTGTAGTCCGGAACTCTGTGAATAACAATGTTGTAAAGATATGTTCAATCATGAATATTTTTTGAATGATCAACTGTACTGCTTTCTGAAAAGATATTTCTTACTGAATGAATGTTTGTCCTATTTGTGAACTGTATTCGTGGCATCCACAGCAAATTACTGTTACTATACTGCTACTGCTACTGCTACTGTTACAGAGATTTCTGTCGGTTCCAATGTTGGAACCACTACTGTTTACTGTTATGATGGCCATCAACTGACTGTTCGGTCTGTTAAGACCTACTGTACTGTTTTGCTATTGGATGTACCACATATGACTGTTATGGTTTCTAAATGACTGATATGACTATTTAATTACTGAAAGGACATTCATTCTTAACCTCTTTACACAACTGTTATTCACTGGGCTTTAGCTCACTGTTCATATATATATGTAGGTATCCAGGCACGGGATAGGAGCTAGGAGCGTTGGGTTAGCTCTTGTTTTGTCAAGCCAACCGTTGTGCCTCACTGCGAGGTTCCAAGTCGTTTCAAGCTAAGGCTGTCTTTGGGGTGTTTTAGACTTGCCCTTTTTGTCTCTGTTTTGTACTGACTGAATAAGACTAGACTATACAGTTATGGTGAAAGGGATTTGGTCCCTAACCTGGATGTTTGTGTATATGTTGTAAATATGTTTTGGTAATGAATGTGCATATGTTCAAGAAAGTCTTTTTGCATACAGAATGTCACAGCTTTGGACATCTTTATTTACTGTTTTGGCTTCCGCCAGCCCCTATACTCTATATTATTGTCTCTACTGTTAAGTAGGCCTTTGGTAATCACGGATTACTAGCCGGTTGCGATGCTTAAACTCATAGGGGCGGGTTTGGGTCGTGACACAATCATACCCCTAGAAATCGGCCTCCCAACCTTAAAATTGAAAGTTTTTTATTTAGGCCGAAACGACAGGATGCTTGCCTTGGATTTAGTTCTGATTGAAGAACGAAGAGACCGTGCCCTTGCATCCGTGGTGTGGTATCAGCAGCAGCTTGCTAAGTCGTATAATCAACGGGTTCAGCTGCGCCGCTACTCACCAAGGAAGCTGGTCCTGAAGAAAGTACTTCCCGCTGCCAGAAAATCGGCCGATGGAAAGTTGGGTCCAAACTCGGACGGCCCCTATCAGGTCGACTCGATCGCGAGAGTAGGGGCATATCGGCTAAAAGACATGTCTAGACGGTGTCTTCCACGGCCTTGGAATTCAACGCACTTATGAAAATTCTATCATTAAACGCGGCTTATGGGGAATGATACTAGTTCTGAATAGTTCAACGTGTATACGCTCTACTTTTGTAATGAAAAGATCCTTGTTTATTCATAGTGCAATCTAGTTCAAAAGATTTTTGATAAGCCTCCGAATTCGGAGCGCCTTTCATGGATATCACGATTAGCCGATTAAAGCCTCCGGACTCGGAGCCCCATCGGTGCATGACGTCTCTGGACCGAAAAAGCCTCCGAATTCGGAGCGCCATTCGTGAATATCACGATTGGCCGATTAAGTCTCCGGATTCGGAGCCCCATCGGCGCATGACGTTTTCGGGACGAAAAAGCCTTCGGATTCGGAGCGCCCTTCGTGGATATCATGATTGGCCAGATAAGTGTCTGGATTTGGAGCCCCATCGGCGATTGACGTCTTTGGGCCGAAAAAGCCTCCGGATTCAGAGCGCCCTTCGCGGATATCACGATTGGCCGATTGAAGCCTCCGAATTCGGAGCGCCCTTTACGGATAACACGATTGGCCGATCTTCGTGAATATCACGATTGGCCAGATAAGTCTCCGGATTGGGAGCCCCATCAGCGAATGACGTCTTTGGGCCGAAAAAGTCGTCGAATTCGGAGCCTCATCGGCGCATGACGTCTTTGGGCCGAAAAAGCTTTCGGATTCGAAGCGCCCTTCGTAGATATCACGATTGCCCAAATAAGTCTCCGGATTCGAAGCGCCCTTCGAGGATAACACGATTGGTCAATCTTCATGGATATCATGATTGGCCAGATAAGTCTCCGGATTCGAAGCCCCATCGGCGAATGACGTCTTTGGGCCAAAAAAGTCTCCGGATTCGGAGCCCCATTGGCGCATGACGTCTTTGGGCCGAAAAAGCCTTCGGATTCAAAGCCAGTGTCGCGCGTAAAGCATACATGCCAAATAATATTAAACATTTAATATATGTCGATTAAATCGAGCCGGCAAGAACCGTTTACACATTAAAGCACATGAACATTCGAAATGAAATGCTTACTTAACTCGGGCCGGTCAAAGTTTATTATATCATCGCCCCGACTTATGGAATAGTTTATTACTGAAATATGCATCTATTCAAAATAGAATAGTTCAGGCCGCACAAAAATAGTCTAAAAACATGCGAACATTCAAGTTTACTGACATAAATAAAAAGTACGCTACAAATTGAAAATTAAGCGTTTTATTAAAATCAGCCAATAAATACATAATTTCTACATAAGCATTACAAGGCCTTTTTCTCTTCGGCGGCTCCCCCATCATCACTCTTCTCAATTTCGAAAGCGGAGAAGGGAAAATCACTTTGTTGGTACAACAGAAACGCTGAATTCATACCTGCTGCCTGGAGAGCCTACACTTCCTGAAGTGCTTGATCCAACCGTGCCTATACCCACGATTTTCACATCAGTAAACTTCTTCGGCAAGCTTCTCCTTGGTCTTCTGAATTCCAACCTTTCGGCCGTCATGGAAGCCTTTTTCATAGGCCGAGGCCCTTCCAGTCTCAATCGCGAACATGCTAGCCGTGTTCCGATCGGCAATAGCATCACTAATCAGCCTTTGGGTCACCCTCTCTTCCACAACCGGGTTGGGATGGCTGGCTGATTGAGACTCAACGGACTTGATTTTTTTTAGCTCGCGCTCGGCCTTCTCTACACGAGTTTCTAACTTCCGAATGCGTTCATCCCTCTGCTCTATATCGCGCCGGGTGGCGCAGAGACGCATGCCGATTTCATAAGCGAAGTAGAGCCCCCTCACTGCCCCATGAACGCTTTCACGAAACACTTCGAAGTCCTGCCAACCCACCATTGACTGCTGGACCTCGAGTGAAAAAATCTGTCGAGCGAACTCGACTGCCACATTTGGATCTCAAACGATCGAATCTGCCTTTGTCATGGCTTTATTCCCCACAAAGACCGCAAAACTCAATGGGCGTGGATTCGCGTCAGATTCCCTTCTAGAATGGGGTTGAAGAGATTTGCCCTGTGGCTGCTTGTCCCTCCTGGGCAACCTACTTCGACGACAAGGAGATGGGTGTCTCTCCCGATCCCTCGAAGTCCTACTTCCCATGCGCGAAGGTTCACCACTTCGACCTATACCTCATCCCAGCTCAGCTAGCGTCATCGCTTCCCCTTTGTTGTTAAAAAAAAGGCTATTCGACATTCGCAGTTGTTTAATCTTCCTTAAAAAGCTGGACTGAGTTACTGACTGAGCGCATAAATAGGACCTTAGTTGACGAAATACACGCCCATTTATTCCTTACGAGGGCAGCACCTCCGAGACAATCTCATTAATATTGAAACATCAACAGCCCAGCACCGACTGAGTCATATGCTCCAAGCGCCCCATCAACCGCTGTTATTTGGCGTTATACGTTCATGAACCAGCTAGGGCAAGGGCAGATTCATCAATCTATTCAACTTGAATGCCCCAGCCGCTCCATGAATCGATTCATCAGTACAATATTCATAAGTTCATTTTATTCGACGTTTAAGATTCATGAACCAGCTGGGGCACGGGCAGATTCTTCAATCTAGTTAGCTTGAGTGCCCCAGCTGCTCCACGAGCCGATTCACCAGTACAATATTCATAAGTTCATGTTATTCGGTGTTTAATGTTCATGAACCAACTAGGGCAAGGGCAGATTCATCAATCTAGTCGACTTGAGTGCCCCAGCCGCTCTACGAGCCGATTCACCAGTACAATATTCATAAGTTCATGTTATTCGGCATTTAATGTTCATGAACCAGCTGGGGCAAGGGCAGATTCATTAATCTAGTCGGCTTGAGTGCCCCAGCCGTTCCACGAATCGATTCATTAGTACAAAATTCATAAGTTCATGTTATACGGCGTTTAATGTTCATGAACCAGCTGGGGCAAGGGCAGATTCATCAATCTAGTCGGTTTGAGTGCCCCAGCCGCTCCACGAGCCGATTCACCGATACAATATTCATAAGTTCATGTTATTCGGTGTTTAATGTTCATGAACCAGCTGGGGCAAGGGCAGATTCATCAATCTAGTGGGCTTAAGTGCCCCAGCCGTTCCACGCATCAATTCATCAATACAATATTCATAAGTTCATGTTATTCAGTGTTTAATGTTCATGAACCAGCTGGAGCAAAGGCATGCGACGGGGCCGAGTCGATTTACACTGTTATCCAATCGGCAGCTATGCAGTGGGATATTTAATCTATTCATCTCATGATCCTACTTCCTATCGGATCGATAGTTAGCAAGCACAACAGGCAGTAATCATTTCATCCAAAGTAGTGAAAAGAAAAACTCTTCATTAAAATCAAAAACTGCGTACAACTAATAGTGAAATGAAAAGTCAATTTTCATTAATAAATTAAGTGCAGATAGTAACTAATTTATACATGAAAATTACCTAGAATTAACAGAAATCTACAAAACAAAAACATACATTGAAATTGAAAATACTTAATAAAACTAGAGTGTCTCCCAGATCAATCCTCGGGATCAAACTCGAGTGGCTTAACGTCCACTTGCTCGTATGGAAATGGCATGGCCAATGTAACTCTAGCGGCAGCAAGGGCTTTGAGCCACCCATGTTTGAATCTCCGATTCTCGAATTTGGGGACTTCTTCTACGTAGTCCTTAAGGGCATCGCTCTTTCCAACCTCGAACGTCGCAGAAGCCTTAGAGTCGGCTTTTTCCTTGGCCTTCCCCAACTCTTCCAACTCGGCCTCCACCTTGGCAAGCGCCTCCTTGGCTAACTTGAGCGATTCCTCGCTCGCATTCGCCCTCTCCTCGACGTTGGATCTGAGCCGGTCAGCAGTTTGAGCCCTCTCCTTCTCAGCTTCGGCACGAGCACTTTCCATCGCGGCTCTCATCGCCTCAAACTCGGCCCTGCTCCTCTCACCTTTAGCTTCCGACTTTAAGCGGCCAATTCTTTCAATGGCTTCGTGCTGGCGACAACCTAGTTCGGCTGTCCTTCATACCGTCTACAAAACAAGGAGTCAGGATCATCACACACCAAGAAATATCGTATGCAAACCAAACCAAAGAGGGAGTAAACAGATCAAGTCACATACCAGAAGGGCCGTCTGGGCAGCTAACGCAATAACTACCAAATCTGGCTCTGCTCGAAAGGTGGCCTTGTCAACCGGCAACGAGACTGAAACGGCCAAGTTCAACGCTACAACTGGATCCTTCAGGGCAGCTGCGTCAGAGAAGATCGGTGTGTTTTTGATCTTTGGTTGAACAACGAAAGGAACAACCACATCTAACTCCTCTGGACGAGGCCGTTTGTCAGCAGGGCTCATCTCTGAGACGGCCTCTCCTTCGGCGGTACGTTTTTCACCCCGCACTTCTTGAATTGGCCGTTCTTCTGGAATCTACTGCTCGGCCTAATTATCTGACTCGGCCAAAACAACTTGAGCCGTCTCCTCTACAATAACGGGTTGTGAAGATTCAATCGGGGCAGGTCCAGAACGGGTGGCCTCAACCTTCCGTCGCGCGGCCATGTGTTCGACATTTCTCTTTCGCGCCATTTGCGTTAGATTTTCCTTAGCCATACCTCCAGAAAAATCGCTAGGTAGATCTCCCAAATTTGTAAAAATATCTTCGAAGGAAAACTCCGCCCGACCAGAAGTGGACGGTGAGTCAGACGGGTTAAGACCGGCTGCCTCAAACGCTGAGTTTAGAGCCTCGTCGACCTCTTCAGCCTCCGTAATGAACTCTCTCGTTGGTTCGGCAACTACCTCGACCACCGTCTCTACGTCTTGCTTCGAATCAGAGGCTTCAAAACCAATTTGCCTAAGGCTCTTGAAGGTGGGGAAGATAAGAGCCGTAAGGTGGTGTTCGCCGGATGGGATCGAAATGTCGTCTGCGGCCGAGAACGTAGTATAAGTAGGCTCGTACCGCAGAAGTATATGGGCGGCTCTCCCTTGCTTCTATACGTTTGGACGACCAAAATACTTGAGTGCAGTTTTAATCTCTGCAAGGACTGCGTCGTCAGCCGAGGTCTGAATCTTCTTCAATTTATTGCCTGTAAAAACAAAGGATTAGACTTAAACAAAAAGTCGAATAAAAGAAAGATCAATAAACAAAAGGAGTTACACGGAAACCTGGTTCGCCCCTCTTTTTGGGAACAGGGTCTAGGCGATCTTCGCCCTCGCCGAATTCCCAGTTACCTCGGACATTGACCATTACATCGTCAACTCGTTTGCCGGAACTGGCAAGCATGGTTACCAAGTGATGGTTGGTGTCATTGGCCTTGAGAAAGTAGCGCCCAAGCCGACCAGAGGATTTGGCTAAAGCATAGCAGTGCCGAATCGCCGAAATACCAAGGTTGATCCTAAGGCACCGGTTCAATTCTACGATTCCCATTATGATTCAAAAGAAATTCACATTGGGTTGGAAGGAATCCGATCCCAATGGCGGAGGACAGCCCTAAGAAATGGGTGTAGGGGAGAGCGAACCCCGCCCTCCGCAATGGATAGGAGGGGAAAGATGATGGTATTTTGGTCCTCCCTCTCCATATCAAGGGTGTTGTCCGTCACTAGAGATATATAGACATCATCAGGGATAGAAAATGTCACCGGAACCCAGAAATACGACCCTTGGAAAGGAGGTCTTTCAAATGCGTAGCCATTTCAAGCAAGGGCTTAGAGGTATTCTAAATCAAAAATGGACACGGAAAATAGGATTACGAGGCGAAGAGAAGAAAACTTACGAGAGGCAAAGGAGGCAAGGAGAGACGGGAAGAGTTACAAAAGACGCAAAATAGAGGAGAGATTCCGGCTGGCAATCCAAGAGGCTCAAATATTCAAAAAGTATGCATTCAAAGAGACTGAAGTTTCAAATCATAATAAATGCAAAAGATGCATGAATGAGGTGGGAACGTATAATGATGACCGAAAGGCGTGTGTGTTCTGACATTCACATTGGGATAGGTGAAGCTGCCTAATTTATATTTCTCTTGATTTTTCGAATTCAAAACCAAACACACCCATTAACTGCCGTCAATGGAGAGTTTGAGGGGCTATTGTGGGAGCTGAATAATTAGTAAAATCAGAAGCGTACGCTTTAGAAGATAGACATTACTCAGCCCTAACTTGTACGATTATGAGGCCAAATACAATTAATAGGGCGAGTAACTATTGAACTATGGGGCCGAATAAATAAGCAGATAGTGAGCGAAAAGTGGACCAGGTCTCGAGGCCCTAGAAACGAGTATAAATAAAGGAACAACAGTCAAAGAAAGGTATGTGAGAACTATTATGCTTAACTTAGAATACAAGTAATCCTGAGTGTAGAGACTGACTTGCCCGTCGGAGTGCTAATTCTAGCATCCTCGACCGAAGTGTTTATTCCTTTTCAGGTGACTACCGGAGGATCACTAGCGTCCTCCAGGATCAGAAGAGTATTTCCAAACCACTTCTCCACAGAATCTAAGGTCAATTTTGGAGAAAACCTGAGCACCCTGTAACTGGTCAAATAAGTTATCAATACGAGACAGTGGGTACTTGTTTTTCACTGTTACCTTGTTCAATTCACGGTAGTCAATGCAGACTTTTAGTGAGCCATCTTTCTTTTTCACAAATAAAACTAGCGCGCCCCATGGTGAAGTACTGGACCTAATGAACTTCTTATCCAACAATTCTTGCAGCTGAATTTTCAATTCTTTCAATTCAGTAGGTGTCATTCTGTGCGGAGCTTTAGAAATTGGCTGTGTACCCGGTAACACTTCAATGGTGAACTCAAACTCCCTATCAATCAAATCCCCTGGCAAGTCATCTGGAAAAATATCTGGGAATTCTCTGACTATAGGAATAATGTCCACATTAGCTTTAGTATCAGCAAGTACCGTCAATATGCAACATAAATACCCTTTACACCCCTTTTTGATTAATTTAAAAGCTTTCATGGACAAAATTAGATACGGGGGAGGTACTACACCAACTCCGTTAAATACAAATTCAGGCAATCTAGGTAGACAAAAAATAACTTGTTTCATTGCACAATTTATGGAAGCATGATATTTTGTTAACTAGTCCATTCCCAAAATCACATCGAAATGATCAATATTCAAAGGCAGTAAATCAATATACAAAAGTGCATTCCCAATAACAATCTCACATGCAGGATACACATAAGCACAAGTCATGGATCCCCCAGCAGATAAAGATACAGCCAACAAATAGTTCATGGGTTCCAGTGGTCTATTTAATTTTCGTGAAAAAGCATGCGAGACAAATGAATGTGTAGACCCCGAATCAATCAAAATATAAGCATTTTGGGCACAAATTGAGAGTATACCTGACACAACTGTCTCAGTGTTCTGCACATCTCCCGGTACGAGTGCAAACACCCAGGCTTGCCTTAAAGGCTCCTTTCCAGTAGCTTTGGGATTGGGTTTCGGTGTAACAGTTGATGCTGCGGCACTAGCTGCAACCTTACTATTGCCTTGAGACGTGGAAGGGCAATCTTTGACCATGTGGTCCACTTGCCACACCTGTAACAAGCACCAAAAATTTTGTAACAAACCCCCATATGCCTTTTTCCACATTCGAAGCAGGGTGGTATGGAACTGTTTCCCTGACTGGAGCTGCTCGTTGACCCTGTGTTTTGCTTTTTATTCAATGAGTTATTTCAGCCCTTTTTGAAATTGAAGCCTCGCATCTTACCCCGCCATTCAGTCACCGGTGTCTTAGTTTGTTGCAATACAGTGACATTTGCCTCGGCCATAATTGCTCGGTCAAGGACATCCACATATTTAAGTAATTTCAAAACATTGATTCGATCCAGTATCTTTACATTAAGCCTGCCTTCAAACTTTCTGGCCTTTTTGTAATCAGTATCAACCATGTGTGGTGAATATCGGGCGAGTTCAGTGAACTTAGATTCATATTCTGCTACGGACATGGTACTTTGTTTTAACTGTTCAAATTCAGTTACCTTGTGGTCTCGGACACACTGGGGAAAGTATTTTTCAAAAAAAGATTCTTTAAACTGAGCCCAAGTCATAGCATTGTCGGTGTCACAGACGAGCATCCACCACCGTCTAGCCTCTTCTTGTAAAGTAAAGGTAGCCAGTAATACCTTGTGTGCTTTAGAATACGGAAACACTTCAAACAAATTTTCGGTTTCCAAAACCCATGCTTCGGCCTTTAATGGCTCAAGACCTCCTTGGAATGATGGTGGTTTCATTTTGTTAAACTTCTGTGTCAAAGCAATTACATCACCATGAACATTCGATTCTGGTTGTACTGGAGGAGGTGAGAGCTGTTGGTTCTGTCATTGCCTTAGGACCTCAATCAACAGTTCAACCGTTCTTTCTAACCTTGCCATTCTTGTCTCAGATGATTCAGATTCATCGGTATTTCTTGCATTCTTCATTTCACTATATGCAATACGGTAATAATAAACATAGGAAGTTGCTTACTTAAGCACATTAGCACATTAGCACAAATATTCATATCATGGCCACACACACTTTCTCATGCTCATGTAATGCCCTAATTACTTTTCTAGGACATCCTGAAGCTCATTTGGATACGTGTGTGCGGTATAACTCGTGCTCTGATACCACTCTGTCACGACCCAAACCCGCCCCTATGGGTTTAGCATCGTAACCGGCCAGTAATCCGTGATTACCAAAGGCCTGCTTAACAGTAGTAACAATAATACAAAGTAAGGGGCTGGAGGAAGCCAAACAGTAAATAAAATATGTCCAATGAGTTGTGAAAATCTGAATGGAAAACGACTTTTATGTACAAAGCCACATTCATAACCAAAACATATATACATACGTCAAATACGCATAACATCCATGTTAGGGAGCAAATCCCTTCACCATAATTGTACAGACAAAAGTCTTAAACATTCTATACAAAACGGGGACAAAAGGGTGAATCTGAGGCACCCCACAACAGCCTTGGCTTGAACAGACTTAGAACCTTGAAGTGAGGCACAATGGTTAGCTTGACAAAACGAGAGCTTAACTTGACGCTCCTAGCTTCGATCCGGTGCCTGGCCACCTACATATATATATATATATATAAACAGTAAGCTAAAGCCCAGTGAATAATAAATGCGTAAAGGGGTTGAGAATGAATGTCCTTTCAGTAATTAAAACAGTCATTTGCATCAGTAGATCAGTTATTCAATCAGTGGCTCATATTTCATGCCATATCAGTCATTTAGAAATCATAACAATTAGATGTGGTACATCCAATAGCAAAACAGTACAGTAGGTCTTAATAAACCGAGCAGTCAGTTGATGGCCATCAAACGGTAAATAGTAGTGGTTCCAAACATTGGAACCGATAGAGATCTCTGTAACAGTAGCAGTAACAGCAACAGTACAGTAACAGTAAATTGCTATGGATGCCACAAGTACAGTTCCTAAAATAGGACAAACATTCATTCAGTAGACAATGTTACTTCAGAAAGCAGTACAGTCAATTGTTCAGAAAATATTTAGAATTGAACATATCTTTACAACATTGTTACTCATAGATTACTGAGCTATAGACAGGCTAGTCAACGTCCTCGGGTGCCAACCCTACACAGTTGCAGAACGAACACACACTAAGTTACACACTTGGGATTAACAACATTGCCCTTAACTTGACTTGGTGTGGTTCTACATCAATATCCTCATTAAGATGCCTTAAACATGGCTTAGGAATGCCTAGGATGGAATGAGAATGCAAAAATACACTTTAAAACACTTTTCAAAATTTGCTGAAAGCAGGGGTCTCACTCGAGCGTGGCTTTCCCTGCTCGAGCGGACATGCAGACAAAGAGGCTCCGCTCGAGCGTGATTTCCCTTACTCTAGCGGACTGCAAACTCATGAAAAAGTACTGGTTGCACGTTTTTCACGCTCGATGGATGCTCGACCCACGATCGAGCGTGAGACACAGACCCTCGCTCAAGCGCAAATTGCCTCGCTCGAGCGGACTGCAAAACACAAGAACTTCTGGGCATATGCATTTCACGCTCAAGCGTGAATATCGACGCTCGAGCAGAAGTGCATGTACTCAGAGTGTACGCTCAAGCGTAAAGTCCTCCGCTCAAGCGTGGATCAAAAATCTGGAATTTCCAGATTGATCCTCAAGTACGAAACTCAACCTCAAAAGCTTCAAATTCGATTTTTCTGGGCTAATTTTCTGGAAAATACTTAGCAAACCCATAGTACAACATGTATCAAAGGTCATTTTATAAAATTAAAGCCCATAGGTATGCCAATTGAACACAATTTTTTTATGAAACTTTATGAACATAGCAAGAACACAACATGCATGAGTTCCTAAGAACTCCAATGCTCTAAAACATGATCAAATGCAAGATTGAGCTCAAAAACATGGTGAATTTCTAGAATGTAATCAAAATATGAACATGCATGTGGAAATTCTTATGTAAAAGACCTCAAAACTCAATGATATAGACATGCATGCACACATTGCTTCTCAAATTAACTCTTAAGGCTATAACTTGACTCTAATCACTAATTTCCCATGAACTATGCACGTAACACCCGAAATTCATAATTAAGAGGGTGAATTTCCTACCTTAGATCTTGAATTCCAAGTGTGCTAGCTCAATTTTGCAAATTCTCTTCAATTCCTTCTAAATTTCAAGCCAATTTCTTGATGAAATCAATTTTCTCATACACTCCCTCTTTCTCATGGTTTGGTCTTGAAAATGGCTGAAGAGTGGTGTGTCTAAGTGTATGAATTAACCCCAAACAAGGTTTGTAAAGGTGGCCCACTCAAGGGCAAAAATGTGGATAATCTAGGCTCAAATAATTTAACATTAACAATGCTAATTTAATCATTCCAAATTGAATTTTAATTAACCCTACCATAAAATCACATAAATCCTAATTAGCATATAACACTAATCAATTTATGAATCGATCGTCGATAAGGCTTGCAATTCGCAGTTCGAAATCAAAACATGAACAGATCATTTAATGACAAACAGATAGAAATGCAATTAAAGCAACACACCCATGCAATCAATTCAGGATTTCATCTTAATCAATTAATTATCATGCTCGAACATAATTTAACGCTAATCAGAGGTGAGGGTCGTCACACTACTTCAAAGTAATTGAACCAAAACAAACAAATCTGTCAACGACTTTCATCAAAAATATAATCAACCTTCAAAATGTAAAACCAGAATCTATTTGCAATTTCCATTATTGCTGGGATGATAGCGCTGTCAGTTCCATCAACGTATTGTAGCGCAAAGTCCTCTGACTGAGTCGTTTCAGAACATCTTGACCATTGCTGCGCGTAACTCCAGTGGCGTTAGTTCGTCCATCGTGGCGCCAATGTCACAACCATGCATGTACTGCCTGATGATGTAGCAGACAAAGATTGCACAATCTGATTTGCAAACAGAAAACCAACCATATCAACACTCCCGTGATTGTAAGAAGAAGTTAATTTTTTTTTTTTTTTGGTTTAAAAAAAATTAATAAATAACCAACCCACTGTTACAACTTATGTTTCCGGGCTCTGTTGTGGACAATCAATGACTGAAACAAGCGGTCTGTCAAAATTCAGCATTCTAACAGTACCGGGTGCCAACCGTGGCCAGACAAATTTTGTATAATATTCTTCCACCCACTGTTTCTACGAAATCAAATTTAATATACGTCAGTTTTGTGACACACATATTTACATCAAACTAACTAAACTTAATAATGAATGTTTTTTTGTAAAACATGCACATGGTCCGACATGTCACTAACTTATGGGGAAAACTAAATACGTGTGGTAAAACTTAATTTTATGTTGACAAACGTACCACGTTCAGTGATTCATTGTAATGTTCATCACGTATTCATCGCCTTGGTTTCGAAAAATTATAATGTTTCCATGACCCGCTCACCGTATCATGCACCATTACAGTCCAGTGTTTGGCATGATACACAAGGTAATGCGTGTATTTGTGTCCTTTTGCAGCTTTGATTTGCACATTCAAATATTTCCCCCGCAACAGTGCACTTGGATTCCTCATAAAATCCTGTTTTATTTGGCCAGTCGTACAAAAAAATCAGGTATTCTGAAAAAAAAAAAAAAAAAAAAAAAAAAAAAACAAATGCACTTAACACTTTGGGTGGTGTGGGAATATATACGTCTAATTATGCGCGCTTACTTTACATACACTTACTGAGCATACGCTGCTAAAAACATACGAACTGTCCCCAGCATCTTGTCTACCAACATATTTTCCCTACAATTCCATCAACATGGTTGCGTACGCGTCAATGACCTACACCAACCAGCAACGATATTATTTCTGTTACACAAACATCACATACAAAAAATTCATGTTTGGATTATGTATTAAACATAGTTTCCAGTGTGTTAACATCATACTTACGTTCCTTTGAATAGATGATCGCTACACTAGGTCACGGATATCACCGAACAGAACTTGTATACTGCTTTCACCTCCATCTCATATTACAGCTCTGCAAACAACATCACATCATTACCAAATGTACAAAATTACACACTTTGACATACACAGTTACATAGAAATGCATTCGCATTCATATTGTTTACCCGTCGCCGTCAAATGTGTACACTCTTTCCAGAAGCATAATTTCATCTTCATCGAGCATGTTCCACACAGCATGCTTTCTGCTCATTCCAAATCCTTGCCATGTTTTATTTCCAACTTCAACATCCTCAACGTCATATATTACTTCAGGGCCTACAGTTTCCCTATTACCCATCTTCCATTTCTGTTTTCCACGACCACCTAAATTGGGGTAATCATAGTCACTTAATCGAAATTCACATTGTGCCTTGCTCTTAACTCTCCTCACCAACAATGTCATATCCGGACTAGGTCTGATGTCTTTCAACCTGTCAGTCCCGTTTATCGTAATGCTTTCAATGTTGACGAGGTTATTCTCTTGTTCACTGAGAACAACATTCTCAACGTCACTCTCTTTCGATGACATATCACAGTTTCTATTGACAAACTGTTCATCAGCCAATTTACAAACCCAGTCCATTTCTTGAATGTCATCTGTCGTGGCAGGCTCGATATTTGCATTTCTTCCACCACTATCCGCTAAACGTTCACCACTACCAGTTACTGACACACTTTCAGACTTGTTACTTTTGCCCGAATTATTTTCCCATGATGCCTGCTGTTTGTTTTTCTCCTTAAAAACTTATTGCATTACCTCGTGCACCTCAAACTCATCCGCATGGTCTTCCAAAATTGTTATCCTTGCTTCTAGCTTTTGAACTTGTTTGGTCAGCCGTAAAATTTCAGCATCTTTCGCAACAATTACACTCTCGAAACCGATGAATAGGTTGGTGACCTGTGCACCTACCATCCTCTCCATCGCCTCAACTTTAACATCTAGATCATGCACACGGACAGACTTCACACAAACTTCCATCTCCAATTCATTAATTCTCTTCATAGCTTTTCCCAACTGTTCGATTGCGTCATTGGTGTCTTCACAAACGGATCCCCCAGGTTGTGTGCTTGCCAGGTCTATTAGATCAAGAAACAAAACCGGGCACGATCTCCCATCTGCTAATATATTACCACCCTCGTTGCTCGTACCATATGACTGTGGATTGTAAGTTTCTTCATTCTTATTGGCAGACGTCCATTCAACCTCACCACCATGGAGTGAATCTGGATGCCAACAATCTAAACTTGGTACAGCAACGTTCACAGCAGCATCAGGAGCATTAGTAAACAAACCATTCCACGTACTCACCAGCTCCACCACCAACACTTTTCCTCATTGTTCCACACTGCCTCGTGCATCCTCCGATTTCTTAACGAAATACCTTTCGATGACAGTCCCCAAAAGTTTATTAGGATTAACCTGGGCGGAAAAAAAAAATGGTACTATATATTAAGTACGAATCAACCAAACGTATACCATATGCCAACAATAAGTTGAATGTCATACCTCTAAGGAACCCTCCACCGATAATTCCACACTTTTCAATTTCCTGATTATTTTTCCAAGGTTCCACCGACAAAACCGTGGTGCAACATTCGGCCTATCCATCTGTATAATGTTCGTGTGCTCGCAAAGCAGAAACTACAAATTAAAAACAATAGTAAATGGTCAATCACAACGTCAACTACTCATACAAAATCAAAATCTTAATAATTTGGAAGCTTAATGGTTTTTTTGGGTTTTAAATCAAAATCTTACCAGCAATGCTACAACACACCTGGTGACCCATTCTGGCCTGTTGTGCGCCTCATTCAACGAAGAAACTAGCGAGTTTTGGATCGCTGCTGTCCAATCATACAACCGTAAAGTGTCCAACTTATCGATAACCCGCACAAACGCCCACCCAATAGACTCACCTGTTGTTGCGAAAAATAATTTCGCACATATGTACAGGCACATCAGCTTTGCAACATCTTCTTCGTCTCGCTCCGTCCTCCCATGCATTGCCACTACAAGCGCATCTTTGGTTACCTTCGATGAAATCTGATTGACATTAGGGCATCGTCTTTGTATAAAATATGTCGGTCCTTTACCAACATGCGCCAAATCTAACTTCTCCCTCCCACATTGCAACCCAAATAATAAACGGATATCACTATTACGGATGTCACTATTTCGGATTGGCAGCCCTATTCCCCCGATGTAAAATTTCTCATCAATAGGGTTGTACGTCTGTATTATACGGCACACCGTCGCATCACACTTCTTATATGCAGCCGGATCCAATTTATGCACTCGGATCGCGTCAATCATGAGCCAAAACAGGGTTTTTTGTAATTGCTTGACATGACGAGCACTGAAATCAAACTCCAACACGGTTTTCATAACCCCGGCAATGTTCGACCGGTACATTAGCTTCTTTGTGTCGACAAAAGCTTTTCTCCCAGGACGTGTACCTATCCTGCTTGTCTTGAATGGCAATTTTGATTGTCTCCTTACAGCTAATCGAGTTGACATTTGAATAGAAGATCGTGATTGTGGAGTTCTGCATTCTGCCTTACATGTCGCACGCTGCCGGCTTCCACTTCCTGCATCACATTAACATTACTAAAATAGCACCATGAAAAAAACCTGACTAACAATAACCATACAACACAACATTCGCATATATCATTTACAAGACCTAAACACATATCACGCTTCAACATCCCCCCACGAAACAAACGCAAAAAAACACAAACTGAAACTGCACTAACATACAACATTACCCTTAACAATAAACATTACACTTGACACTATTTTTTACCCCTACTCCCTCATCATTGTAAGTTGAAAAACTTAAACATTCAAATTAAAATTGCACTTCAAATAACACACCGATCTTTACTGATTTATTATACACAAACCGTGACCAAATTCAAAAAAAAAAAAAAAATTCCACTCGACGCCACTCAAAATCAAACACGCCACTTTGAAACCCAACTTTACTTCAGCAATCCACATTGGCATACAATCAACTTGCAAAATTACTTTTAAATTAACTTTGACATAATAACAATACAAGATTCATTAGAAATTTATTTCGTAACCCAACTGCCTACCAACTCATATTTAACCACCCATTACCACGTCACCCTAACCCACATACAGCACTTCGACACACCCCATTATATTCTACAACCCTATGTAATTCAAATAACTTGCAAATTTACAATAACATTGACAAAAGCAGTGGTCCCTCACCAACATAGGAAACACACAACTGGCTGGGGCCATAATAGAAGTGAAATACTAATACAATGTGTGCCCAACCCAATACACTGGTCCACCGTTGACGTTAACAATTCAACATTTTAAAAAAAACAAATTGTCAATTTGACCAAACCACTTCCGGTAAGTTAACATTTACATGTAAACAACACCACTTCGACCATTGACTTAGGCCTCATTTGGCAAGTGACTGTTTTAGTCAAAAAGCCAAAAAGTCCCTAAAAAAATCAAAAAGCCAACAACCCATAACAAAAAGTCAAAGATTTCTTTTTCTCTCTACTTTTTGCACATCTTTTCGTAAAAAATTAAAAAGTCATCCCAAATATACTAGTTTTTTTTACATCACATTTTAGCCAAAAAGCGAAAAAGTTACTAAAAAAACCCATTCCCAAACGAGACCTTATTATCAAGCACCGCCCAAACTACTACCCACAATTCAATAGAAAACAATCCCCACTTCGACCAATGCAATGTTTGCCCAACCTAAGACAATGGTCCACCTACAACATGGCCATTTTAATATCGGGGAAAAAAACCAACTGGATTTACCAAACACCTCTTCGACTAAATTAACATTGACATCTACACAAAACCACCTTGCCCATTATCTTGTTATCAAACCCCACCCAATCAAAATTAATTCCCACCTTTTCCCACCCTCATCACCAATACACCCAAAAGTAGGGCTCCATCACAAACATATAAAAACACACAACTAGGCCATCCCAGGAGACAAGTATCAATGCAATGTTTACCCCGAACCAATACAGTGGTCCACTGTGACAACCCTGACCTAGCATTAATTCATGATTAAGCATGCTAAGTAAATGATTAAGATGAAATCCCAAATTGATTATGTGAGTGTCTTGTTTTAATTGCATTTCTATCTGTTTGATATGAAACGATCTGTCTACATTTTAATTTCAAATTGCGAATTGAAAGCCTTATCGGCAACCAATTCAGAAATTGACTTGTGTTATATGCTAATTAGGATTTATAGAATTTTATGGTAGGTTTAATTAAAATTTGATTTAGAACAATTAAGTTAGAATAAATCATGTTAAATTACTTGAGCTTGAGTTGTTTTCACATTTGCCATTGGTGGGCCTTTACAAGGCCATTTGTTTGATTTCTCCATATGTTGTCACACCTTTAGCCTCCACCATCTTGCAAAACCGTGAGGGAGAAAGAGGAAAGTAGGAAGAGATTGAATTCAACAAGTGAATAGCTTAAAATTTTAGAGGAGATTGGAGAGGATTTTGAAGATTAAGCTACCACACTTGGAAATTCAAGGCTTAAGGTAGGAATCTACCCTTTTAATTGTGAATTGAAGTTGTTTAATGCATGGATTCATGGAAATTAGGGACTAAAGTCAAGAAATAGCTTAAAGAGTGGATTTGAAAATTAATTCATGCATGCATGGCCATATCATGGAATTTTGAAGTTGTTTTCATGAAATTTCCACATGCATGTTCATATTATGGTTATACTCCAGAAATTCACCATGTTTTTGAGTTGAATCTTGCATTTGATCATACTTTGAAGTATTGGAGTTCATGGGAGCTCATGCATGTCATGTTTTTGAATCAATCATAAAGTTGAAGTTGAGTTTGTGTTCAATTGGCATACCTTTGGGCTTTAATTTTATGAAATAGTCTTTAAATCATGTTGTGTTATGAGTCTTTAAGTGTTTTCCAGAATTTTGGCCCAAAAGGATGAGTTTTGGCATATTAAATCCATGGTTTGAGCTTTGGGAGCAAATCTGGAAAACCCAGAATTTTGCTTCCTCGCTTGAGCGAGGGATTTCACGCTCGAACGACCACCTTTGTTTTCAGAATTTCGCTCGAGCAACGGAATACTGGCTCGAGCGTAAATTGCAAGCTCTCAGAATTTTTGCGTGTGCAGAAGCACGCTCGAGCGACAAGACTTGCACTCGAGCGAAGAACTGTGCCTCACGCTCGAGCGAGCATCAAGCGGAGATTTTCAACAACCAGTACTTTTCACATTTTTGCAAATCGCTCGAGCGAAGGAGTCTACGCTCGAGTGACCAAGCACATTCTGCATGTCCGCTCGAGCGAAGGAAGCCACGCTCGAACGAGACCTCTGTCTTCAACAAGTTTTGAAAAATATTTTTAAGTACATTTTTGCATCCTCATTCCATCATAGGCATTACTAAGCCATGTTTAAGGCATCATAATGAGGATAATGGTTTAGACCCACACCAAGGAAAGCAAGGGGCTAAGTTATTAATTCTGAGTGTGTAATTTAGTGTATGTTCGTTCTGCAACTATGTAGGTTTGGCACCCAAGGACGCTGATTAGCCTGCCTATAGCCCAGTAATCTATGAGTAACAATGATATAAAGCTATGTTCAATTATAATTATTTTCTGAATGATTAACTGTACTGTTTTTTGAAATGACATTGTTTACCAAATGAATGTATGTCCTATTTTATGAACTGCACTCGTGGCATCCATAGCGACTGACTGTTACTGCTACTGTTACAGAGATCTCTGTCAGTTCCTATCCTTGGAACTACAGTTACTGTATTGATAGCCATCAAATGACTATTTGGTCTTTAAAACCTACTGTACTGTTTTGCTATTGGATGTACCACGTATGACTGCTATGATCCCTAAATGACTTACATGACATGAAATATAAGGCACTGATTGAATAATTGATCTACTGATGTAAATGATTGTTTTAATTACAGAAAGGACATTCATTCTTAACCCCTTTACACATTTGTTATTCAATAGGTTTTAGCTCACAGTTTATATATATATATGTAGGTGGCCAAACACTGGATCAGAGCTAGAGGCGCCGACTTAAACTCATGTTTTGTCAAGCCAACCATCACGCCTCATATCGAGGTTCCGAACCTGCACGAGTCAAGGCTGTTTGGGGTGTTTCAGATTCACCATTTTTGTCTCTGTTAATATATTGAATGTCTAAGGCTTCTGATTGTACAGTTATGGTGAAGGGATTAAATCCCTAACCTATATGCTACTTCATATATGTGTTTTTGGTATGTATGTATATATGACTTTGAATGTGGTTATATCCATAAAATTTTTTCTCATTCAGGTTTTCACAGCTCATTGGACAATGTAAACTATTACTGATTGGCTTCCACCAGCTCCTTTATATTGCATTACTGTCATTACTGTTAATCAGGCCTTCGGTAATCACGGATTATTGGCCGGTTACGATGCTAAACCTATAGGGGCGGGTTTGGGTCGTGACATCAACATATAACAACATCAAACAAAACGACAACATGCACCTGCTGCCATTTGTTTCCACGGCAATTACCGGCGCCAACGCTCTATATATGTCGTATTCTACACCAAATACTGTTCTTCACGCTATTCAGACCCAACTCTGACGATCCCAACACCGTATTTCCACGAATGAGGTTTTCCACTAACTAGGGTTCTACTCGGCAATCGAACGTCAAATAAGGATTTCACATCAACAACACCAATCTTAACAAACAGTCTCTCTAATCACAGATTCGGAATCGCTTCAACATCGGAATCACGATCCCAATCCAGAAATTACCTCCCATTTTCACTCACACTAGATGGACGTTCCGTTTCAATGTTGGCCTCTTCGGTAAATTCAACAACAAATGATGCCCCATATTTACCCCTTACTTTTAGACACGTATTCCATAAAACATGGGTTTTAACATCTTTAACATTGAAATGGGATCTATTAGTGTTTCAAAATAAACACAGGACTAAATGGTTTAACATTTACTAATTTAGGATTTATTGGTGCTTTGCCCAATAATTAATCAGAACTCCTTTGAAAACTGAAATTATTAAGATTATAGAGATTTGTGCCTAATTTCATTTGAGGACATTATTTCTTATTTAAATTTGTAATTTTTTATGCATCAATGTAAATAACTCCTAGAATTTTACTAATATAAGCATAAATTATACCTTAAAGTCAACCTATATGAAGGCATTTTTTTGTGTAATAAACATAAATATTGCCATATAAAAATATTATAATAGATCATAATCAAAAAATATTTGAAACATAATTACAGATCCAATGTACCACTTTAGACATAACCAAAAATATAAGAAATTAGCAAAAGACCTTTTCGATTAATAACCAAAATAATACACCATCAGTTATAATTAAGTCATAATTTGTATATTATAAAATTTTTCGTTGTTTTTTTATAGAAAAAAATATTTTTATAGAAGTAGAATTCATGATTTTTAGTAAATTTGATTAACACAAATGAAAATTTAATTTCAGATTAAGAATATATATTTTTTTTATAACTTTGAAAGAAATTAATTTTATGAATCTAGTTTACATAAGATGATACACAGTGATAATAATTTTCATCAATCATTAATAAATTTGTTTGTATTTTGACTTTCAATCGTTAAAATTTTACACACATAAAATATTAAGATTCAAAATTAATTTTTTATTTTAAAAATAAATTTATGTATATCACACTAGTCACCTATTAATTTATCCTTAAAAACAATAGAAGAAAAGTAAATAAAATATAACTTCTATTTTTTTATTTATAAATTATTATTTAAATTCAAATTCAAATACAATCTTAATAAAAAAAATAAAAATAAAAATGTTGGGTTGGTTTTTCAAAGTGGTCCCCTATAATACATCCAAAAATCCCATCCAAACTAAAGTAGGATAGAGTTTTCCGCCCTAGTTATATTATTTGCTATTATCCCAAACTCCAAACAATCAATCAAAATCCCATCTCTAAAGAGAGACAATTACCAATCGCAAACTGACAAAGAATTTTAATCACATCAACAGTCTTAAGATGGCGAAATCCTTGTGTCTAATCCAATAATCATTCTTCTGTTGAATGTGAATTTGTCCCTTTTGGTTGGCTGTGTCTATGGGGTTCTGGTTTTGGGTTTGTTGGACAATTGGGGTTTTTTTTTTTTTTTTTAATAATTTTTCCCACCACCTAGCGTACTCTCCTTTCAAAAATAAATTTCACTTATATCTTTTTAAGATTTGAAAAAATAGAGTAAATCTTATAATTTTAACAAAATCGTATTAGATATTTTATTATAAATTATATTTCACATAATATTATGATTGTGTTTGGCATGTTAGTTTTGAGTTAAAATAATTACAAAAAGATTAAAATATGTTAAAAAATTAATAAGAAAAAATGTTACATCTAAACTATAATCATTTTATTTATTTTTTTACAAAAGTCAAAAAGTCTATCATAAACGAGATTTTTTAACCACGACTCCTCGTTTGGAAACAAGTTATTTTAACAATTTTTTAACTTTTTACGAAAAAAATATGCCAAAAAATATAGAGAGTAATATGATAACTTATAGTGACTTTTTAACTTTTTGACTAAAACATGTAATTGCCAAGCTAGGCTTAAAATAGCCAAAAATTCAATACATCCCAAACAAAGGCCATCTCTCTTTTACCGATAATTAGCTAGTTAGAACATATTTAACCCTTGGTCAAATTTTTCCATTTAATTTGATTTTAAATTTAAATGAAATATTGAATTAATATTAACTACTCTAACTCTTTTATCAAATTTTTATAAATTTTTTTTGGATAAATTATAAATATATCCCTTAAAATTTGTTTAAAATACGAATTGTCTCTTATAGTTTGAAAAATTACAAATAATCACTTGTCAGAATTTTTTATTTAACAGAATTAACTGAATAAAAGAAATACCTAACTGTTTTTCTACACATAATAAATTTACTTAAATTATTAATTAAAATAAATTTATGATATCATTAAAAACTGTTAATTGACTTGATGATTTATTAATAAAATTGGTCATTTGTTATAAAATTAGAAACTTCTAGGGACATGATGTAATTTTCAAAATCACAGGAGACATATTTTTTAAGCAAATCTCAAGAGATGTATTTATAATTTATCCAAAACTTTTTAAAAATTCTCATCTTATTCCAAAATTTTCTTTTCATTAAATTTGATAGGGAAAAAATCATCTACAATACTTTGGGTTCATTTGGGAAGAACTTTTTAATTTGACTTTTTGACTAAATTAGCTCTGTTTGGGATTACCTTTTTAGGTTTTTTGACTTTTTTGCTTTTTTGTAAGATTAAAAGTGAAATGATTACGTTTTGGATGTGACATTTTGTCTTATTTACTTATTTAGTCTATTTTATCTTTTTGTACTTTTTTAATCCCAACCGACTTCCAAAATTTGGACTTTATTTTCTTAATTTTTCATTAAATTCAAATTTGATAAGTTTAGGGATGATCATTTTCTCTCCCTCCGCCCCCGCATCCCCCGCCCCGCACAGGTTTTCCCCACCCCATTAGGAAATAGGGGTGGAAATGGATTTTACTTTCCCCATCCCGCTCTACCCAACCCACCTCAATTATATTTATTAAATATATTTATATGTATATAATATATAATTTAATTTTTTTTTCATTATAATAAAACTAAAACGCTAAAATATTATACTCAATAGTAAGTTTTACTCATTTATTTTATGTCTTGTATGTTATAATTCTTATTAAGTATAAACCATTATTCATAATATATTATATTATTTATAAATTTTATTAACATTTTTATTTTTTAACTTATAAAAGTAACTTGTCTTTTGTCCTATTACAGCCAACTCTCGATTTGCCCCGAACCCTATATGAAACTGGATGGAGACGAATTACGACAAACCCCCTTCAAACCCGTCTTGTGACCACCCCTAGATCAGTTCTTTAATTTGATTGGAAAAAAATGTCTCTCTTGTGATTTGATGAATATTTGATAAAATAATTTAAGATGATATTTAAGTACCTGTGCATGATTGGAGATATTCTTAAATTGGTAACACTTTGGAAACCAAACATTTTAGTTTAAAAAAAAAAAAATTTAAATAGTACAAGTTACAAAACTTTAATTTTTTACATGTCTTTTTGTAAAAATTTAAAAAACTACTAAACAAATTAATTTCCAAACGATCACTAAGCAGACATACCATCATGGTCAAAACATTTTGAAAAGATGATTAAAAGTCATCTTCTAATTTTTAACATATTTTGAATCACATTATCTCTCATATTTTTACACATTTTTTTTAAAAAACTTTAAAAAAAATTTAAAAATTAATTTTTAATCATCTTTTTAAAATAACCTTATATTGCAGCTAGTTTTTCATTAGGTTAAAATCCAATACAGCTAGTATTAAATCCAATATGGTTAGTTATTTCCGTTTGGATCAAAAATGACAACCTAATGTGGAAATGACACGTCGTATAGGTGATGTGGGTGACAAGTGGTTTTAGTGAACACAATGTAGCCATTTGGTGGTCCGTCCTACTCTTTTGGGATTTCGAACAACGATGACACAAGTCATCATGTAAATATCTCTACCTAATAGAAAAGATTGTATTCATGAATATGTATCCACGAAATGATACGGCAAAGAATGAGAAAGGTAACTCGGAGTTAGGGCCACGTAGCATCCACCCACCGAAAGGTAATGTCAATCCAATGGCCGGGAGGAAATGAGGACAATTATCTCCATTTCTAAGGGGATACATGAGGACTATTTGAACAATTAAGCTGTTAAGGGACACGTGGCAAAGCAGGAAGCGTTCTAGTATATGAATCACGGTTAGAAAGGTCATTTCAAGAGAGGAGCAACCATAAACCATGAGATGAAACTTGACTTATTGAAAGAAAAGATTAATAAGTAGGCAAAAGTTAAATTTTGAGCAACTTTAACTTCATACAAGTGCAGTTTGCCAAAATAACCACTAGTTTCGTGAGAAACAAGCTTACCGAGTGATTAATCAACAAACAAAATCTTTACATACCTCTATTTTTAAATACATTATTTTCGTGACTTGAATCCGTAACTCGAACTCATATCACTAAAAAAACGCTAACTACAAGTCAAACGGCACAGAAAGGGAGGGAGAAAAAAAAAAAAAAAAAAAAAACCTGAGTGAAACTAAGTAATCTATATGAAAAAGTTTGAAAATACAAAAACTGACCACAGCATCAAACAAAACCTTCTCACTTGAGAGGTGGGTCTTACATTTTTGTGGGTCTCATTCTTATAGAAGAAAATTGTGTCTTGTTCTGTAATTGATTTCTATGCAAGTAGAAGAACTGTATCTATATATCAACGATTAGAATGGATGAAGTTGTGTATCTCCTCCATAAGACGATAGAAATGATCATTGTTTGGCAAGAAGTAAAACCCAATGGTGGCCTGTTTCAAAAACAAGAGTTCCACCTCTTGCCTTGCCTTCTTCAACCCTTCAACATACCGTAATTGCCAGTCTTGAACAAGGTCCAAACCAGCCACAACCACTAAACTCCTAGGAAAATTCAAACCTTTAAGATTTTTATTTTCTCTTGGACCAAACGGGTTCGATGCCGGATGATCCCTATCCTCCCCTTCGGGCAAATAAGCTCTCCAATACCAATCCCTGTCTTGAATTGTCACAAAGTATTTTCCATCCAATCTCTTCTCTGATTCAGTCCTTTGTCGCCCTCCAAACATCGGATGAAGAAGTACATTACCTAATACCTCAACTCCTGACTCTGCCGCTCTGACCGCCACATGGTGAGCAATGTTGCCGCCAGAGCTATCTCCGGCCAAGTAAACATAGGCTTTTGAGTCCTTCCCACTCTTGAGCCAAGGTCTCGAGTGAACCCACTTTAGAGTAGTCCATCCATCGTCATATGCACATGGGTACCTGTTATGCAAAGTCGTAGTTTCAATCACACAATAGTACATAAAAGAACAAACAGGTACATGGAAAACACAAATCATAGAATATTGGTGATTCAGAGGGATGCCTACCGTCTACCACAAGGAAAATATCAAAATTCACTATACACAATAAAAAGATAACAAGAACGACTCTGCATTTTTTATTTTTTATTTGGTAAAAGATTAGCACCTCTCTAGTCCAAATGATTTGGGGATTGAATCATCTAGTTGGGTCTGTGAGACACGGATCTAATTTCGATAATTCAATTGTAAATTTCAATGCGTAGATCATTCATAAAATAAAATAAGTTTTTCTTTTCTTTTTTCAAAAAAATGAATCGTAAAAATAATTTTAAAAGTAAACTATATATTTTTAAATACAAAAAAAAAAATTAAAAAAATGATAAGAAATATTGAATTCATACAATTTAAACATAGGAAGATCGTAACATGTTAGTTGAGGTCCTTTAGGGGCCCAACTGGACAATCCAATCAACAAATTTTAGATTGGAGAAGGCCATCCGAAAATAAAAATATATATCATCAAATCCTCAGACCCCACAAAGAGGTCTAGTGAATCTCTTGGGTCACCTCCACCTCTGTAAAAGGCTCCTTATAGTACTAGCAGTATATAATACAATAAATACAAAATATCCCACAAATAATACCGGTGTTCAGGCGATCGCCGGTAATTCACGGACACCACGACGGCCTTGCAAAGGCCGACAAGGCGGCGGCAGAAGGTGTCGTAGATGGCGGTGTCGGCGGAGGAGTGAGTGAAGCTTCCGCCGTGGAAGAAGATGATTACGGGGACGATTTCATCGGTGCTCAATGGGTTTAAGAGTTCTACGACGCCAAATTGAGATTCATTTTCCGGTGATGGCCTGTAAATTCGGTTGAGAAGGCCGACTGATCGATCGATGATCACGTCGAAAGAGTATACGCCGGCGACTGGGATTGCATTGGCGGCGACTTTCCGGTCGAGAAACTCCGCCAGGTCACGGTTGATTGTGCCGTCGGCACGGCGGAGCATGCTGTAAGCAACCTTGAAATTTGATATGAGAATCCATGTATTCAATGGAACCACACTCTGTAATGAAAACCCAGAAAAACTTAAAACAGAGCATTGAAAATTAACTCAAAATCATTCAAATTTCACAGCAATTCAAGTTTTTAGAACAGAGAATTGAAAACCCATACAATGAAACTGAAAGACAATCAAGTCAAAGAAACAGGGGATAAGTCAAAATCATTATAATCAAAGTAAAAATTTCCAATTTTTTGAAATCAAAAGAGACATTTGATTAAAACCCAATAAATATATGGAAGAACTGGGAAAGAGGGAAGAGATTGAGGAGAAGAGGACCTTGGATTCGTTGGTGATGATTTCATTCCTAGCGGCCATTGATGAGTGTTGGAAACGAGATTTAAAGCTTTGGGAAGGTCAGAAATTAAGTGTGATGTTGAGGAAGATGAAGCTTTGAGTTGAGAGGGACATAAAGATTCCAAGAAGTGAAGGTCTGCGCGATGGTGGTCGTTTTGGAAATTCCTTGTTTTTGAGTTTGGGAACAAGAAGAGACAGCTCTGAAATATAAAAACAGAGGGTTTATTAGACACGCACAGAAAGATCAAAGGTTGTTGAGAGAGAGATAGAGAGAAGTGAATGATGGCGTGAAGGGGAAGAGAACAAACAAGAGAGCGAGTCAAAAGCAAATAAGGAAAGAGGCAGGTGGACGAAAGACGAGAGAGACGACAAACGGGGGGTCCCACCATTAGTAGTAAAACTCCAATTCTGGGTCTGGCTGTTAAAACAAAGGAAAATGAGTGGGAGCACTAATTAGTGTTACCATTAATGATGTGGTAGTAGGTCCTATCATGAATGATTTGATGTTTTGGCATTGGTGTTGTATTTTTTTTTTTTTTTATTGAGTGTCATGTCATTAGTGGTTATTTTAGAGCTCCAAAATTAGTGGTCTCTATCATTGTTGTAAAACAAATTGCTATTTTCAAGTCTCAAAAATATATATTAATAAATTAATTGATATTTTCATTAATTTTATTCCATGTATCTTCGATGGCGTCGGTTGGAGAATTGGTTATTTTAATCGATTTTTTAATTTTTTTTTTTGATTATTTAACTTAGTTAAAAAGTTGTGTCTAAGGAGTTCATTAATTTTTTTAATTGATTTAATAATTATGAAAAAAAAAATAAAATAATTTTAATTTTAATATGACATTTTATTTTATTTTTATCAACTATTTAACCCAAAAATCCTACCAAATAACGCCATAGATCTATCTATCTATTTATCTATCCAGTATTATAAAAAAAATTATTCACTTATGGTTGTTCTAATAATTGATTATTTTAATTAATTTTTATTTTTTTTAAGAGAAAATGTACCTAAAAAAATAATAATAAAATAGAAAGCATAGTTGACTATAGTGACTTTGTTACCTGCCAAAACAACTTTTAGTAAAGCAATAACTCATAACTTTAAATTTAGAATTCTAACCATAACTGTTGATATGGTATGAAATAAAAAAATAAAATAAGACATTTATATCAAATTATTTATGAGTGAGGCACACTGTCACATAGTGCTCTTAAACATTTTTATTATTTATATGGACTGTTATGTTCAAAATTCAAATTTTTTTATATCTCTCAACTTTTGATTATTTTAAAAATTATTTGATTTTCAGATTTTAAATTCAATCATTTAGTTTACAATCTTATTTTCTAAAATAAAATGATCATATGCACATACCGTTTTTTAATGTAAAGAATATGTTGTATATTTAAAATTGAAACAATTTGGATCATAATTAAAATAAATTTTTTTATAGTAATAAATTTTTTTAATTGAAATTGAAAAAATTTGGAAAAATTTTGGATCATAATTAAAATAAATTTGGATCATAATTGAATAAATTTTTTTATAGTAATAAATTTTTTTTATAGTTATACTAGATTAAATATAATCATTTATTTAAAAATTACGAAACAAAATATAAAATATGTTTTATTTTTTATAAAGACCACCAATTTTATAAATAATATAAAAATTTAAAAATACATATAGGTATTTGAATTTTTTTTTTCCATATGAAAAATATATACTTGGAGAAATTATCCCTCTCTTTTCGTTTTCTTTATTTTATTTCTTTCATTTTTCTTTTTATTTATTTTTTCATTCATTTTTTCATAGTGTTAGTACAGCAAATAACAACACCATATAATTTATTATTATTATTATTATTATTATTATTTGTTCTCTTCTCTATGTTTTCTCCTCAAATTTTTTCATCATTTTTTTCTCCTTCATCAATGTTAGCTAGCATTACCCAATATCATAGCAACTTACAAAAAATGAATTTTTCTTTTATTTTGCAAACATATTTGTGTATTGTTTTTTTTTTTTTTGAGAAAAATAAACATAATAATATTTCATATTTATAATAAAAAAAATTGATTTATAAAATTACCAAATGTTACCCCATAAATATATATAAAAAATTATCATTTTATCTTTTCACAATCCTATATTATTCTCAAATTTTAATTATCATTAAAAAAAAATAATTCAATATTTCTCACCTTAATAATAAATTTTTTAAAAATAAATATAAAAGTGAAAAATATCTAATCATGTTATAATAAATTAAAATTAGATGATAGGAAATGAAAGGTAAAGAAATTTTGAGAATAATAAGCTATTTAAATTTGTCATTTCTTACATCTAATTAAAATATAATTTTTCTGGAAGAAATAAATTATTTGAAAATAATAAAATACTCAAATAATTTGTTATATATTACATCTAAAATCTATATCTTTATCTCTGTTTCTTTCATTTAAATTATTTTTATTAAATTAAATCTCAAAATTAATTCAAATAAGAAACATGGATATTCTTTTTTAATTTCATTAATGGTTGATTTTTTTTTTCCCCAAACTTATGAAAGTTCAAAACTTACAGTGGAAAAAAAAAATACAAAGTTAAGGAAATACAAAAAAAAAAAAAAAAAAAAATTGTGAAAAATAAAATGATAATTTAATATATAGGTGAATTACAATCAAAGGGTATTAAGTGCAAAGGATATTATGGTAATTTGCATAACAAAGTTAAGGGTGTCTCTATTTACACACTACTAATTTACTCATCCCACACCATTTTTTTAATTACTATTTTGTCCATAAAGAGAATTACCAAAATATCCTCTTCTTCTCTATCTCTTTTTTCTCTCTCCTCCGAAGCCCTAACCAACAGCTCCTTCTTCCGCCTCCACCGCCCGCCTCCGCCGCCACCGCCAGTGACTTCACCAATGGTCATCGATATGTTTTTGGGTCAGGTACGGGGCATCTTGGCACAACTGGGCTATGAGAAGCTGGATGAAATAATTGGCCGAACAGATCTACTAGGACCACGAGATGTATCGTTGATGAAAACACAGCATCTTGATCTCAGTTATATTCTATCTGTATGTATTAAGAAAGCTGTCTGTTTTCCCTATCATCTCAACATTCACTTGTTCTTGCCTTATTGTCTATATAAAATATACCTTTTTACATTTCATTTTTTGACAGTGTGTTGGATTACCAAAGTGGAGCAGTACTCGAATCAGGCTTCAGGATGTTCATAGTAATAGCCCCGTTTTGGATGATATTTTACTCTCAAATCCGAAACGGGGGAGGTTGAAGGGTAGATCGCAATGGTGGCTTGAAGAAGAGAGGGCAAGGGGAAGGGGCTAACACCGGCGCCAGCGACAGAGCTGGGTTGCAGGTGGTGACGGTGGTGGGGTGTGTGATTAAGGATAAAAATGGAACATTGTGTGTGTGTATTGAACAAATTTATTATTTATTAAATTATTAAGGGTGTGAATTAAGTATTGGTGTGTCTTGAGATGATATGTGGTGTGTAAATAGAGGCACCCCAAAGTTAACACTGTTTGGCTTAAATTACCGGGAGGAGGAAATCTTGACAAAATCAGAAAAAGTAAGAAAATTTTATATAATTATTAAAACTACAGGGGAGATCTCTATAATTGTCAGAAACCTGAGTGTAATTTACCCTTCACAATATATTTAATTTTTAGGCCAAAAGATTTCTTAAACAACAATGATAGAGACCCCTTTTTTGAAGGATCCTCACAACCCCCAAAATGATTCACACCACTCATGATGTGGGTCTTACACATCTATGAGTAAGCCTCACACATTATGAGTAGTGTGAATCACTTTGAGAATTGTGACGGACCTCCAAAAAGAATGTGTCACTCATTTTCCTTTCTTGAAACAGTAAAAAAAATTGTCCGGCTGTTTGTAGTTGCACCCCATTTTTGTTTTTTAACATGGCAGTACCCCTTTAGGTTTATCAAGAAAGAAAATTAATTTCTTGCCATATATAGCAATGTCAAAAAAAAAAAAAAAAAAAGAAAGGATTTTACCTACTTACGTGAATTCCATATGAACTTCATATATATGAAAAATGTTAGAGGCCTCAAAAATTTTATGGATGTGACCCATGTGAGATATTTGATAGAATATTTTGGGTCTCTAGCATTACTCATATTATATATACAACTAAATGTAGTTGTTTTGCTAAAAGTCTCCAAATATTTATTTCTGAATTCTCATAATTTTAAAACATTCTCTTTCTTACAAGGCAACCTTCTTTGATTGCATTTCATATTTTCTATTTTTCTTCATTTTTTATTTGTTTGATTAATTAAAATTAAAATTAATTTCATTACTTATGAATAAAGATTTGAATTTCAAAATTTCTCCATATAGATAAACATATAAAAACTGAAAATTAATTTTATAATCTACAGATAAAGATAAAAAAATAAACAATTAATTTTAAAAAATTAATTTCATAACTTATATATAATTTAAAATTTTTTCCCATAAATAAACAAATAAAAGTTGATAAATAACTTATAAAAATTAATTTCATGGCCTACAAAAAAATATAAATGTTAAATAATTGATTTTTTTATTAAAAAAAAAACAAAATTACTCTCTTTTTTTCCCCCTCATTTCGTACTTTAATTAATTTCATTATATATAAACATATAAAATTCATAAATAATTTATGAAAATTTATTTCATGACCTATAGATAAAGATAAAAATTTTAAAAATTATTTTAAAAAAATAATTTCATGACTTATAGATAAATAAACATATAAAAATTGATAAATAATTTATAAAGATTAATTTCGTGGCCTACAAATAAAGATAAAGATTAAATAATTGATTTTCAAAAAATTAAAATAATAAAATTTAGATAAAGATATGATTTGTTAATCTATATATCTATCAAAAACATATATATTTAAACCTTTATTTTGATTTACTCATTTTTTTTCTCCTATCACATATTATCTTTTTTTTTTATTTTAAATTTTTTATCTTATGAAATGCTCTTATTTATAACTTATTATCTCCTATTAAATTCTTAACGTTCTCTTGATAATTTTTATTATTCGTTATTATTTACCAAATGATAAAGATTATAAAAAAAAAAAATATCGCTCTGAATGAGAATAGTATTAATAATGAAATAATAAAGGCTACATGGGAGAAGGTAGCACAAAAATCTCACAAAATTAATTTTCTTCACTATATTTATAAAAGGTAATAATTTGAGATTCTTTCTATTAGTTATTAAAAATAATTTGCATTAAATCATTGTTATGTTTTTTTTTTTTTAATTTTTTTATAAGGCTGTCATTCGTTATAGTATTTCTTCAATCCCATCTCTAAATTCTTTTTTTGAAATTTTTGTTTTTTCAATAATTAAGTTTAGAATCAATTTTTTATCAAATTTGTTTTCTTGATCCTTATTTTATTGAAGGATCGAGACAAATAAAATTTTCATATAATATATAAAATCAATGAGCCTCCGTTTGGTAAGTGGGTTGGCTTTTTGGCTTTTTGATTTTTTTGGCTATTTTAGCCTGGGCTAAAAAGCTTGGTTTGGGAAGGGCTTTTTGACTTTTTTAGCTATTTTAGCCTGGGCTAAAAAACTTGGTTTGGGAAGGACTTTTTGACTTTTTTGACTTTTTTTTGTGAGAGAAGAGTGTAATGATTATGAGTTGGATGTGATGTTTTGTTTGTTATGCCTAAAATAGCCTATTTTATCTTTTGTGGCTAAAATAGCCAAAAAAGCTCATAAACTTACTTCCCAAACACAAAGATGATAGGGAAGTACCATATTTGTCAATATCTCTATGTTATTATTAGTTGGTTTGCTAGATTATACTATCAATTTAAAGCCTATATGATTTAATTCAATGTTCATGACTCTATTTGTATTTGACCATTTTTTCGTTGAGTAACCGATATAATTTTTTTTGGGTATTTAATGATTAAAGCTATCATTTGTTATATTTTTTCAAGTACAATTCAAATAATTTTTTATCATTTTTTTATAAATAAAATGGATTAAAATATTCTTTTATATAATTTTTATAATACTATGACATTCTTATCTTGATTAATTTTTTTTAAATGACGTGGGAACTATGCAAATATTATTCAAACTATGGAGAATGATTTATACTTTGATATGATGTGAGTATGTCATTGATAGAGGAAATCAAAGATAGAGAGTTGCTAATATAATCAATTAATGATTTGTTTGATAAGTTTTTTTTATAAGCAAGGCAACAAACTTAGATTCTTATCTTGATTGTTCATAATTTTTTTAAAAACTACTTATAAATTATAATTAAAAAATGATATTTATTCATAATTTGATCCCACAATAATAATATACACCACTGATTTAAAAATCCAAGTAAATTTATGATAACATTTCTAGGCTTATAAAATTTCACTCTTTTAATGTTTTGTTTAGTTTTATACAAGTTATTTATGTTATCAAGTGATTGTGATACTATTATTCTCAACAATTTTTATAATTAATAATTTCTTATGCATAATTTTGTGAGTTAATTATTATTAATATCTACCTAAATGACTTAATATTATGACTTGTCGCTATTAAAATATAATTTAAAATTAACATAATTTATTTATCACACAAAATATATATAAACTATTTTTTCGTGCATGGCACGGGTTCGCTAGAATAAATATAAATGAATGGTCCTCGTTTACTTGTAGCATGATCACGTCACTAGTCACCATATCATTGAATAATTACACATTGGAAAGAGATCAAATAAATAACTCAAGACAAATAAATTTTCTTGTGTTTGGGAAATATTTTTTTTGATTTTTTTTATGAGTAATGCTAGAGACCCTAAATATTCTACCAAAAGTTTTACCAAATGTCTCACATGGGTGTGGGACCCACACAATGTGGGTCCCATGTGGGTCCCACACCCATGTGAGACATTTGGTAAAACTTTTGGTAGAATTTTTGGGGCCTCTAGCATTTTTGTTTTTTTATTGAAAGACAAATTGGTTATAAAATCAAAAAAAATATTACATCAAACCTCATAATCACTTTTTCTCTCATAAACATCACATCAAATCACAAAAAACTCAACTATCTTTCAAAACACAAAAAAAAATTTCTCTAATAATATCGTACAACTAAAAAAACCTACCAAAGAACTCACTTCCAAACATCCACGTAGGCCCCGTTTGGTAGGACTGTGGGAAAATGATTATAACTTATAGCCTAACAGCTTATAGCTGTGAACATAAGTTGATTTTTGACTTATAAATTAAGCTTCTCCTCCCCCACTAGAATAAGTTGATTTTTGGCTTATAAAAAGCTATAAGCTGTATTGTTAAGTTGAACCAAACACATCAAAATAGCTTAAATTAAGTTAAAAGCTGAAATAAGCTGTAAATAAGCCCTACCAAACAGGGCCATAGTCTCCGTTTAGAAAGAGTAAAATAATTCGATTTTTTGATTTTTTAATTATTTTAGCTTGATTTTTTTAGTCTCATTTAGTTTTTATTTTTGAATTTATTTTTTATATATTTTTTTTCTATTTTAGTGAACTTTTATTAAAAAAATTCGAAATGTTTTTAGACTTTTGGAGTATCATACTCAACTAGACAAATGAAAAATAAAAATTTGAAAAACATCCACTAAAGAAAAAAAACAAGTTAGAAACAGTTTTCTTTTTTTGTATTTTTAGATTCTTTTACACTAAACGAACTGAAAAAATAAAATTTTTGACACAAATTTAAAAATATATATGTTTAAAGATAAAAAAATAATAAAAAAGAAAAATATGACTTTTTTAACAAATGCCAAACGAATTAGAATTTTTTAAATTTATATTAGCTATATGCTTGTTCAATAGTAGAGCTACTTCCGACTAAAAAAATTATATATTATTAGAATATTTATAAAAAATGACATAGTCATGACAAGCTCGTAAATAATATACACAATATTAAAACATTTCATTCCACACAATAATTACATTCCGTGTAATAATTATGAACAATCTATTATTTTCATAACAACACTAAAAAAAATGGCAGTAAAATACTCGACCGATAATTTTTGCAACTCTAAGCCTGTGTTTGGCAAGTGGGTTTGCAGATTTTTTTAGCTATTTTAGTCACAAAAAACAAAATAAGCTATTTTAGCCATAACAAACAAAACATCACATCCAACCTATAATCATTACATTCTTCTCTCACAAAAAAACTCAAAAAAGCCAAAAAACCCTTCCCAAACCAAGCTTTTAAGCCCAGGCTAAAATAGCCAAAAAAGTCAAAAAGTCAAAAAGCCAACCTACTTCCCAAACGGAGGCTAACTCTTTTTACAAATATCAAAAAAATAAAATAAAACAAACACATTGATCAAAGTGCTCTCTAAACTCCGCTCCTACCTAAATTATTTGTTTGGCATGATAATTTAGAATTTAAAGTTCCGTTTGGTAAGTCACTCAAATTATAGTTCTACCTATTGATTTGAGAGTAGTGTTTGTTTTGAGCTTTCAAATCATAATTTTACACCTATTTCTCAAAACTTAATTCAAAACATAATCATTACTGTTCAAAACTCATAACCAACTACATAATTCAAAATTATTTTCAAAACTCAATTCAAATCAATATTTTCATTTTTTAAATATTTTAAAAATATTTTAATTTGTTAAGATTTTAAATATTTTAATATTTAAATGTGTTACGATTTTTTTAATTTTTTAATTTTTTGAATATTTTAAAATATTTTAATTTTTAAATATTACGATTTCAATTTTTTATATTTTAAAATATTATATAAAAATAAATTCAAACTCTATTTTATAAAAATATTTTTAAATATTTTAATTTTTTTGTTATGTATTTGGTTATGATTTGAATGTAGAGTTGTGAAAGTAGTATGGAGTTTCGAGTTATGTATTTGGTTATAAGTTTTAAAAATAATTTCTTAATTGAGTTTTGTTTTACGTATTTGGTTACGATTTGAGTGTAGAGTTGTTTTTAAATTAAAAAAATATTAAAATTTTAAATTATTTAAATTTTTACGATTTAAATTTTTTGAACATTTATTTTAATTTTTTACTTATTAAATTTTTTAGATTATTTAAATTATTTAAATATTTATGATTTAAATTTTTTGAATATTTATTTTGAAAAAAAATTATTTTCTTTGTATTATTTTCAATTAAAAAACTGATCAATGTTATTTTTTGTTAATAATAAATTTTTTTAATTAAAAAGAATTTGGTTATGAGTGTTGATCAGAATTTTCAATAGTATGAAAATAGTGTGTTTTGTTATGAGTTATAACAATTTGAATTAAGTTTTGAAAACTCTTCCCAAACAAATTTTCTTACTTCACATGTCAAATCAAACTTTCAAAACTTAATTGCACACTCAATTCAAAACTCAATTCAACACTCTACTCAAAAATCATAACCAAACAAATTTTTACACTCAAATCATAATTTCAAAACACACAAACTCAAAATACAACTCATATTCTCAAATCATAGTTAGAAAGTCTTACCAAACGGAGCCTAAGTTTTTATTTTTATGACAATGGAGACTTATTTTGAAAAGTTGGTTAAAAATTGATTTTTTAGTTTTTTTGAATTTTTTTGAAAAAATATGTAAAAAAATAAAGATTTGATGCAATCAAAAAAAATAAATAAATAACTTTTAGTCAAGTTGCCAAAACAGGAAAATGTTATGGGCCCCAAATAAATTACTAGATTTTTTACCAAACCTCTCACATGGATGTGGGACCCACACAAATCACATGTGTATAGATCCTACACCCATGTAAGAGGTTTAATAAAAAATTTAATAATTTATTTAGGATCTCTAGCCTAACTCGCCAAAACAAGCCTTAGGCTACTATCATTAAAATTTAAGTTCTTAATGAGATCTTTTAATTGGTATAATTTTTTTCTAATTCTTTTCACTAACCAAAAGTAGGAGTAGGCATTTGTCAGGCCGGATAGAGTTCAAATTGGGCCCATACTATATAATAAGGGATTTTTTGTTTGTCCAAATCTAACTCAGCTCTAACATGGCCTTTACATTTGTCCAAACCTAGTCCAAAAAATAATTATAAATACCAAGCCTACAAATAGGCTATATGTTAAAAAAATTAAAACATTTCATAATTAAATTCAATCACACATTATAATTATTAAATAAATATACTAACATCATTATAAAATGAAAAAATTTGTGTATAAATTGAAAAATTTATTAATTAAGTTCAATCGCACATCACCATAAATATGAATTTCAATAAAATTAACAAAAGTAAAGTCTAGATCCTAATAAAAAATATATATATTAATATATAATTAATTTAATAACTAGTCTGTCTGGGTCAAGTTAAAAATATAAATCTCAAATCTAACTCATTAATATATCGAGTTGAAAATGTTAATCTAACCAACCTTTTCAAATTTTAAAAAAATAAGACTAAGCCTCCGTTTGGGAAGTGGGTTGGCTTTTTGGCTTTTTGGCTTTTTTGGCTATTTTAGCCTGGGCTTAAAAGCTTGGTTTGGGAAGGGCTTTTTGGCTTTTTGGCTTTTTTGAGTTTTTTTGTGAGAAAAGAATGTAATGATTATGGGTTGGATGTGATGTTTTGTTTGTTGTGGCTAAAATAGCCTATTTTGTCTTTTGTGGCTATTTTAGCCCAACCCAACTTGCCAAACACCACCTATATATATCGATCAGGCTTAACGGATCAATGGGCCAATACCCACTTCTAATGAAAAGTGCTCTCTTTTTGTCTAAATCTTCTCACTAATCAAAAGTTTTTAATGAGATCTCTTAATTTGGTGTAATTTATTTTTAAATTTTAATATTAAAATATCTTATTTTTATCTTTTGTGTCAAACAAAACAATTTGAAACACGACAAGCCCCAAAGCTGCGATAGAGAACAACACGTGTGTTTTGTCTTTTAGCGGAAAGTGACGATATTTATAAAAAAAAATTACAAATCAGTGTATTTTTTCAAAAACAATTTTATGTTAGTGGAAAAATTTATCAATTTTAATAATTAAAAATAAAAATTTGTAAATATTTTATGAAGTTACATTGATTTGCAATTTTCTCATTTTTTTTGTCATTGTCTTCGTCTGTAAGTTTTTTTTCTTCGTAAATTATCTGATAATGTTGGGACAAATTCATATGATAGTCTAACTTGTTATTAGTTGATTAAATTTGTGAGACTTAATCAATTTTATTAAGATTATAAGTGATAACTTAACAAATATAAGGTGTTAAATAACGTCACTCAGACTTCGTTTGAGAATAGGTTATTTTAATAATTTTTTAATTTTTTACGAAAAAATGTACAAAATGATAAATAAAATAATATGACAAGTTATAGTGTTTTTTTTTACTTTTTAACTTAAATATTTAGTCCCGAGGCCTCAATAATTACTATGTCAAAAATTATCTAATAAATCAGAAAGATTACTTGTTCATGTGTTGATTAGTAGACACACCTGTCGGTTTGCATTTTGTCGTATAATTCTGCTACGTATGTGTATTTATCAAACTGACTAGTAGGAACGGTCATCAAAATCGAGTCTCCACCAACCGATTTGATTTAAATATCGAGACATTTTTTCAAGTTGAAAAATATATTTGCCCTTTGGTTTTTATACTTTCTCAGTCTCAAAATAGTAGTCCTTTTTGGGGAATTTAATTTTTTTTTATAGTACAATTATTATATTTTAAAAATATTAATTTTTCAAAATTACTCTTTGATAGTATATTTTTTTAGAAATATCAATTGTCATAATTACACTTTTTGTGTTATTAATGAATTTAAAATAAGAACAAAATAATAAATTCATATTATTTTATTCCTTAATTTTTTAAAATAAACTAATTTTTTGTAATAATAAAAAATAAAATAAAAAACTAATATTTTGAAATGAAGGGAGTAAATATGGTTGGCTTCTACATTTTGATACCTACGTGCTATCATAGCATTTTCGAATCAACTTCGTGTGTGTTTTTTAAAATTATAATATTTTTTTGGAAAATTTATTTTTTTAAAAAATAAAGATTCTATCTTCTTAACAAAATAAATTTTGAATTTTTAAATTTAATTAATTCAAATTCTAAATTTTTAATTTAAACTATCTATTTATTTATGTTTCGTCAGATAAAACTAACGAAAAAAAACATATAATAAAAATATATTTAGACATTTTATATACATTTACATTAAGTTTAATGACTAAGATATCATTTTTCTATCGGTTTCATTTAATCAAAATAAGTTGATAGTTTAGATTAAAAATAAATTAAAATATTGAAGTTTAAATTGATAAAATTTAAAATTCAAGATTTATTTTATTAAAAGAGTCGAACTCTAATTTTTTTATTTTTTTTGTAAATTTTTATTATTTAATATTTAGATAAATTATAAATACACATTTATCAAAAATACAAATTTATTCCTCATATTCGAGAAATTACAACCCACTTTAACATTCTCTATTAATCAATCATTAAAGTATGATGTAAGTAATAAAAAAATATATATCATATATGCATAATATAGATAGGAGAAATTACTGTTCAGTGGGTTCTTAAAAAATTAATTAATAATTAATGAAAAAGTTTATATCTTCACACTTTAATACTTATAAAGTTTATCATTAATTTATAAATATTTTTGTTAAATATACACTGACATAGAATTTTCCCTAATACATATTGCTATAGCGTAACATACATCTTGTTTGGGAATTCACTGGTTTAGTTGATTTTTTATTTTTTATAAAGAATTTATATAAAAAAATAATATAACAACTTATAATAATTTTTTAGTTACAAATCATGGTTCCCAACAAGTTTACAGATATTTTTCCCCACTATTTGAGCTGGTTATGCACTTTCATTGTTATTTTATATAAATTACATATGACAAAAATGATATATATAAATTAATTCTCACAATTTTCACTAAATCATATTATAATTTAATAATATATTTTATTGCTTGGTATACATAATACAAACTAATTCTCTTATTATAACTCATGCTCATATTTTTTTGAGATATTTTTTCTTTTTTAATTTTAAAATACACAATATACTAGTTCAGAAAAATCAAAGATAAATTTTAAGTAATGTTATAATAATCAACTATTTCTACCGTCTCATTTTATTATTTAATGTGTGTGTCAACTTTATATCAAAAGTCAATATGAGTGGTGAGACTGATTATTATAAGATAGTAAATATTATATATATAATGCGGTAAATGTAATATTATTGTAACTTTTTTGTGTGATTTTTTTTTTTACAAGATAACAGTTAGCATATTAACAATTAAATTATAATTCATGTCAATGTATTTTATAAAATCAAACTTAAAATTCACTCACTTTAACCCCTAAACCTAAACCTAAACCTAATTCTTTGAGTTTAACCCAAATTTGGACATGGAAAAAAAGATTCAAATAAAAATTGGGCACAAGCTCGGCTTGAACCCAAATACATCTTTCTACATTTTAGATTCTTGTTTAAAAATTAACTATTTTAATTAATTTTATAATTTTTTACGGAAGAATAAAAAATAAAAAATATATATAATTATTTATAATAAATTTTTTATTAAAAATTAAGTGGAAGTTTAAACGAAGCAAGGATCATCCAGAGTTTTTTTTCCTTAAAGTTTCTTGGTACAGATTTAATGACAAGTCACATTAATTTTTTAACATTAAATTTTAACTACACAATATACCATTTTAAAAAAAAAAATTAAAAAAACACTGCAGAAAATCCTTGGTGGTTTAAACGAACCTTCAACCCGTTCAAAACCGCGTAAATTACACCTTTGGAAGATTAAAAAAAAAAAGAAAAAAAAAAAAGAGTTGACATGTGGCACTCAATGGTTTTGGCAGCTTCTGCCTTAGGTCAACAACTAGGAAATGTTTGGCTTCTTGTGCAATTGGGGTCCATTCACAAGTGGAAGAAATGTAATTTTCATAATTACTTTAGATCAAATTTCTACACCCTTCTTTTTTTTCTTCTTCCCAATGTGTAATGTCATTTGTCCTTTCTCATACTTTGTTTTGTAGCTAGTAATGTCTACCCTCATAATTTTTTATTTATTTTTTTCTAAACCTAATGAATTCTACTTGAATTAATAAATCTTTAGTGAATTGTGAGTTATATTTCTTTTTGGGTACTAATCTCCTTTTGAAAATTGAAAAAAAATACAAATTTTATAATCTGGATGTGATTATATTGATTTTCTTTTTAATGAGATTGAATAGACTAAACTAATGCATATGATGTAAAGACATAAATATATAAGATAAAATATATATTTCAGTATGAAAGGAATAATATTATCATTTTTCATTTGTACATCTAACAAATTTCTTATGAAAAGAGAGTCAAGTGTTATGTGAATTAAAATTTCAAGAAAATCCAATGTAATGTCATTCTTGTAGGACTTACTGTATTTTCTTCAAATCTCATTGGAGGTCAGTGTAATTTACCTTCTTGTTTTTTTCTTTTCTTTTCTTCTTTTTTTTTTTTACACGAAGATGAGTAAATAAAAAATTTTTTTGAGTAATAACACAAATTGAAATGCTAAATTCACAGCCTGCTTTTCATTTTTTATAATGTGAAGAAAAATGCTTGAACTCTTTACTAATATAGATGATCTGAAGTTAGTACTAACCTTCCTTTCTAATTGCTTTTTCCCATTTAATAAATAAAATAAAATAAAATTATTATGGGTGATATCAATAACTTAGCAATTTCATTTATGACTACACATTCCACTGGCTTCATTTGAGAACAAACTATTTTAGTAATTGTTTAGTTATTTTACTAAAATTAAAAAAAAAAAAAAAAAACTCGTAAGTTAGGAATTATTTTTAACTTTTTACAACCAAAAAAAAAGAAAAAAAGAAAGAAAAGGTGCAACAGCAGATGGAAAATTAAATCTTTAATTTTTTTTGTATAATTTGTTACATTTTGATTTTTTTTCGTGATTTTTTGACTAAAATCAATACTTTTCTAAGGAGACCAAAATTAGTCATATTTACTGAAAAAGTAAGAGGTGTGCTGACAATCCTGCAAATCTCTATACAATTGAAAAAAAATAAAATAAAAATAATAAATAAATAAAAACACTATCACTTTTATATAATTTTATATTTTTAAAGTTGAAAGTAGTTTTAAAAATTTTAAACTATTTTTTTTTTTATAAAGAAATTAGAAAAGTAATTCTAAAATTGAAACAAACAAAACCATATCATATGACGGGCTGGGCCACAGGCCCACAACACTACCGGTATAAACTAATTGGGCTTCAGTGGAATTGGACTGGGTCGTTTAATCAACAATCCAGTTGAGTAGCCATAGTATTGACCCGTTTATCGGCGGGTCCAATTATAATACAAAACTACTTTGTTTGTGTATTGGAAATTTCTCTTTTGGTTTTGAGATTGCAAAATAATTTTATATTCTATTTTTTTAGTGATTTTTTTTTAGGAATTTTTTTTAAAAATCTCTGGTATTAAGATTTTATAGCATAAAGGATATTCAATATTTTCATAATTTCTAAAGTCCATCAATATCGATCCAAAGAAAATCCGATCCAAAAAATTTCTCTGGACAAATTACAGAGAAAATTCCAAATTTCTCTAGCCCATCACAGAGAAAATTCCAAATTTTTCTATGATTCCAAATTTCTCTGGACACATCATAGAGAAAATTCCAAATTTCTTTGGATACATCACAGAGAAAATTTTACACATCACCCACACCAAAGAAATTCAGAGAAAATTATGCTAGAGAAAATTTGTGTGATTTTGTGTGGCTTTATCTAGAGAAAATTGTGTTAGAGAAAATTTGTGTGGCTCTATCCAGAGAAAATTGTGTTAGAGAAAATTTATATCACTTTGTGTGACTCTATCATGAGAAAATTGTGTTAGAGACAATTTGTATGACTTTGTGTGGCTCTATCCAAAGAAAATTGTGTAGAAAAAATTTGTGCTTTTGATCAAACTAGAGAAAATTGAACAAAAAACAGTAGCATAACAATCAGTTTCTGGGATGATTCTAAGGCTATCTCGTTAGTTTCAACATTGCATTGCCTACTTTGTTATTGTCTATAAAAAATATATTTAAACAACAATATATAAATATAAAAATCGGAGAACAAACAGAAGTTTCTAAAAGAAATAACATTAAGATTGTAAAAATTGAATGCTAAGATTCATAACAGAATTAGCTGCCAAGGGCTCCTTGCTTGGCTTCTCATTATTCAGATTTTTTTTTCTGATCACCATGATTACGTGATATGGCTAGTGTTGTATGTTTTGAATTGTCGCTTGAGGAGCTAGATTTTTGCTGAAAAATACAGCTCTTTGCAATGATTGACCTCGTCTCAAGTTTTCTTTCTTTTGTGAAGGTCACTTTGGCTTCATCATTATTCAGACCCCGTCTCCAACCTTCTGCAATCTATGTAAGCATCTAATAGTCAAAATCACCATGCGTACGGATTTGTAGATTAGCGTCGGCAACGGAAACACATTCTGCTACGTTGACATCATTTTTCGGCATTAGGAGACAAAAATCTGAGTCGATCTACATCAGCGGCAACTCCGACGGCGATGAAATCGACTCCGACGACGATAGTATTTGCGATGGTAGAGTGAAGTGATGTTTGGATTGAGAGAGATAGACAGAGAGAGAGATGAAGGGCATGTTTAGTTTGGTTTTGAAAGAGTAGTTTTTAAAAATTATTTTGGGAGAGAGAGTTTAGAAATTTTTTTTGGTTTTTCTGGTTGTGTATTTTGAAAGTAGGTTTGGAATCTAGGAGTTTGGAATGATTTGATATTTTGTTGTAATTAAGTAGATGTGCGCGAGAGAGAAAAAATGATTGACAATGAGAGAGGAGATAGAAAAAGTGATTGATTGATGTGTAAGAGAGAGAAAGTGATTTTAGAAATTGTTTTGGAAAAATTACAAACCACAAGTTTTTTAGAATTTTTTTTGCCAAAATCACTCTACAAATCCAAACCAAACATACCCGAAATAGAGAAGGTAGAGAGAGAGAGAGAGAATTTCTCTGTGATATGTGGTTGTGGGGTTGAGGGACCTTAGACATCATAAAATAATGTTGTGAATCTCTTCCATTACTAAAAATAGAGGAGAGACCTTAGACTAATTTTCTTTTCTTTTTTATATATATATTTTAAATCTACTTAATCTAGTTACACTTTAAAAAAAAATATTAGTAAAAAATATTTTTAAAAATCACTAAATGCAAAAAAAAAAAAAAAGAGTAAATTTTGGTAATTTATTTATATTTGTTTCACAATGTTTTTATATTTTTACTTTTAGATGTATTTAGGCCTCGTTTGGCAAGTGGCTATTCTAGCCTAAAAGTCAAAAAGTTACTAAAAAAATCAAAAAGCCAACAACTTATACCAAAAAGTCAAAGATTCTTTTTTCTCTCTACTTTTTGCACATCTTTTCGTAAAAAGTCAAAAAGTCATCCCAAACATACTAGTTTTTTTTACCTCATATTTTAGCCAAAAAGCCAAAAAGGTACTAAAATAGTACATTTACAAAGTTAAAAAAAATTGATTGCAGTATTAAAAAAAATCACTAAAAATAATAAAACAAGAAAAAGAAAAAATTATTCAAAAATTATTTTTAAAACTCAAAACCAAATCGAGTAAGCTAAAAAGTTTAGCTTATTGAGCCTCCTTGAGGCAACTTCTAATAAATTAAAAGTTGATAATTAGAAAGTAAAAGTTAATTTTTTTTTTTTTTTTTCTACTTCTCAATAATAAGTTTTATTTGGCTCATAAGCCTACGTAGTTTTACAAGTTGTACCAAATAGGCTATAACGTAAAAATAATAATAATAATATTGCCAAGCCAACTACTTTGTTTGTCATATTTATAATTTGTTCACGACTTTTTTAACGAATTTTATGTTGAGTTTTTGGAAAGTTACTTAATAAGCATTTTATTTATTTATTTTTACAAATTGTTACATTATATATCTATTTTTCTATACATTTTTTTATAAAAAATCAGAAAGTCACTAAATAAGTAAATCTTAAACAACCACTAATGCAAAAAAAAAAAAAGTTGGAAGCTAAATTACAATGATCTCTCTTGAGGTTTATAGAAAATACAATAAATCTTAGAATTTTGACGTAATTACATTGACCTATCTTGAAAATTTAATTCATATAACACTTAATTCCATTTTTATCAATAATTTATTAGTTACATGAACTCAAAAAATGATGTATTCATATTCTTTACACAAAATTGTATAGTTTATATTGTTAATTTTGTTATGCATTATTTTTCGCTCTTATCAAAAGGAAGATTATGTAAAAACTAGGAGACTTACTATATTTTTCCAAATCTTGAAGGACGTTAGTGTAATTTACCCTTTAAATTAGCATGGCTATTAGTAGTATCTATCTCTTTACTTTAGGCCCCTCACTCTTTTATTTTTTTTTTTAATTTCAATTTTGTCCAAAGATAAAATTACATTTCTACCCTTATCCTTAACCCGAATTTTTCAAACCTTAACCCTAATTCCATCGTCTTTGATAGCCACCGTTCACCCCAATGCCGACTGTCCACCACGTCGGCCGTCCATCTTTCCATCACTCCCAACCACTGTTATCATCGCAACTAGGAATGTAATCGATTTGGTACAGTCAGTATTTAGGTAAAAAATTACACCGAATCGACAATGTTGGTTTTATTATTTTGAATACCGATACAGATCGCTTTTCACATCAAATCGCACCGAACCGAACCAATTGAAACGGTTCGGTTTGGTGCGGTTTAATCGGTTTAGAATTTTTCAAACTTGAGCCATTTTTAAATATAATCATTAATCTATATAAAAATATTAAATTAGTTATTTGTCTACCATTTCAAACATATCCAATCCATCCATTTAATACATACTTTTTAATTCCTAAATTAACAAAAATAAAAACAACAAAAAAGTTTTAAAATACTAAGCTTTCAAGAATAATAAGTTAGAGTTAAGATTATACATAATAAGAGATTACAAACTTAGGTTATAAGGTTAATTAATTAGATTATATATATATATATATATTATAAATACAATAAATGTTGAAGCGGTCGATTTCGGTTTAGATCAGTACACAAGGTACTTAAACCGATACAGAATCGAAAATCGAAAAAAAAATCAAATTTAAAAACCGCACAGACTAATTCTTGTTAAAAAACAGACCAAATATAGCCGGTTTGGTCTGGTTCAATCGGTTTTTTCGATTTTTCTTACATCCCTAATCGCAACACTCTCTCCTTCTACTTTTCACTATTACGTCGTTGTCATCACCACCCACTATCCACCACTCCTGCCATCACTGTCAAAACCCTAACCCTAGTTCTTGTGTTCCCTTTCTCAACTTACCATCACCGGCAGAGAGAGAGAAAAAAAAAAATCTGAGTTCAACTAGAGCGATTTGGGTTCTGCAATTTGAGTTATGGTTTGCGATTTGGGTTTATGACCCTTTGATTCAACTAGGGCTTGGTGCAACTCCGATCGTTCATCTTATTCTTCGGAATCGATCCTCGTGGTGCAGCCCCATTGGTGCTGAAGTGTTGTAGTTGAGAAGGTGATGGCGTTTTTCAGGTTGCAATGGTGTAACATTGGGGACAAACTCTTTTATTCATCTCAACTCTGTTTTTTTGATTTATGCCCTTCTTGTTGATTTTTTGTTCTTAAGGTGAAGAAGAATGGTAGGTGGTGGGTTACCGGAGGCAACGATAGTGGCGTCGGAAGTGGTGGTTGGGAGTGGGGGTTAGGGTTGGGGTTAATGTTTGGATTTGGTGTTAAGGGCATGGTTAGTATTAAGATGGGGTTCAAAGAGAAAATAGTGGGAGACTCATTTTGCTGGTAGAAGTTCAAAAAATTTAGGGGTCCAAAGTAAAGATGTAGGTTCTAATAGTTGTTCTTTAAATTAAGAGTGGTGCTATTAGCACCCCATGAATTATTTTAGACTCTTCATTTTTTTAGACCTCTACTTATAAATTTTGAAACCCTTAAAATTTCTTTTTCCCCCCCAAATAATACCAAAATTACTCTTAAAACATTTCACCCATTGAATGCACACCCCCAAAAAAACTTCATTTCCAAAAAATCCTAACAAAACCCACTAAGAAGAAGGAGAATCTCATCCTTTTCAAAACCCACGAAGAAGAAGAAGAATATTGTCTCTGCCGGTTTAACTATTGTCACAGTTGGTATGCTCTCTCTCTCTCTCTATATATATATATATATCTCATTGTTTTTTCAAAATTGAAAGTACCAAACTTGAAAAAATAAAATTTCTACGAGTGTTAAGAATTTTAACCATTAAAAGTGTTAACAAATTTCATGTTTGGACCTGCATTCCTGAACAAATAATCTGTGTTTGGGAATATGTTCACGAACAAATAAGTAATGTTCGGGCCTATATTCTTGAACTTGAAAAAATATAAATTTTTGCAAACGTTAACAATTTTGATCGTTCAATGTGTTAAAATTTTTCATGTTTGAACCTGCATTTTTGAATATTATTTATTTGTTCGGGAACATCTTCCCGAACAACTAAGTAATGTTCGGGCCTATATTCTCGAACTTGAAAAAATGAAGGCCTTGTTTGGTTTGTGTTTCATAAACAATTTTCTGAAAATATTCTCTGCAAACACATTTCTGAGAGTAATCAAACTAAACAGATTTTCCCAAAAAAGTTCTCAGAAATGTGTTTGGTTGTCATTTTCCAGGATCACTTTTCTAAAAAAATTCTCAGAAATCTGTTTGGTTGGTTTTTTCAGAAACAAAAAATACAAACACCCCCAATTAGAAATAGTGTGTAAACTTCTTGGGAATTTTGTTTCCCACTAATGTAGAAAAAAGAAAACAAAAAAGCTACTCAAAAAAGCAATTGCCAACATTTAAAATTCAAATTACCATTTATTTGTGCACCTTTAAATATGAAAATAAAAAAAAGTATCATTACCAGTTTTGGAGAGTGCATTTAGCCTATTCAGATGCTCGTCTTTGATCTTCAAAGGTGCGTCATTCAAGTCCACAATTGTCCTCTGGACACCAGGCATGTTCTTAGAGTTGATGCTGGATAATGGAAACTCAAAAGTGCTATCCACTTGAGCAATATCCATTGCCACTTTTGCTTGCATGGGGAAAGTTTTGTTAATCCAAATGAGAAAAAAGGGCATTTAATTAATGAAGTAATCATCATAATAAGCTGGTCTACCAATTCATATCCGATTTAACCATAAATAAGAAGAATACCATAATGATTGTCCAAGAGATTGAAAACAAATATAAATTGATTTTTTTTTTAGAGAGAGAAGCAAAACAACACAACATATTATGCATCAGGTAGAAGTTTTACAAAGTCTAATCAGAAATTGTGTAAATAGTTTTACAGATTTTACACATTTTTGTAGTTGGTGTGTAAAAAAATAGTTCTCTCTGTCACACATTTTGGCAGGTTTTACACATTTTACAAGTTTTACACATTTTGTTCTACCTGTCACACAGATTCAGAACACACAGAGAAGCATCCATTCCAGAACACACAGATTCAGAAAACATTAAGGCAGATTCAGAACACACAGAGAAGCATCTGTTCCAGTTACAACATCTAAATTTAATATACAGATTCACCAGGTACAGAATATTTAAAATACAGATTCAGAACACACAGATTCACCATTGCATCTAAATTTAAAATACAGATTCACCAGTTACAGCATCTAAATTTAAAATACAAATTCAGAATAGATTCAGAACACACAGATTCAGCATCTGTTCTAGTTACAGTTGAACCTCCCCGACTAACAGCTTGTTTTTTCTTCACCATTGCATTTGATATCGGAGCCTTCGAACAGTGTGAACATAGCTAAAACCTAGATCCCTTCCAGATGGATCACCAACACCAGTAATTTCCAAACGCTCTCTCACCTCAATTCTTCATGGCTTTTGTCTTTGTTAATGGTCATGGCAGAAATGGACTCCATCAGAGGCAGCAGTACTGCCGTCATCTGCTTCAGCAGTAGTAGTGTAAGCTGCTACTCTACTTCGTCCATGTTGACTGCAAAAATCTGACTATCCAAAGCCTGTAGTTCCAAATATTGGTGTCGTGGACTGAGATCCTGCAAAATAGATTGACAAAATAATAATGATTCATATTGGTAGCAAAAAAAAATATGTAACCATATTATAGAGTAACTAGCACTAACTATTTTAAATACCCACCTAAGATCCAATTATGATCCCCAAAAGAAGACAGAGCAGTTCCAAAAAAACTGTTGCTAGCAGAAGCTAAAGTTGATTGCCCAAATGTTGGAGTGGTACCAAAACCAAATCCTGTGGTGCTTGATGTACCAAAGGAAGAAAATGCAGTACATCATCCAACCAAAAGAAGTGCCAGAAAGATCAAAGTCAGCATGCTGGCCATCAAGTTCCAATCTAAACAAGAATGTATGAATTTACTGATTGTTCAACTCTTCTTCACATTGTCTCAGCAAGTCTTCCATTAATGGTATATTCAAAGCAAATAATATGGTACTAACCAACAACAAACAAAATTTAAAAGAATGTTAACAATGTTATTAAAGTACTAACCACCAAATGACGATGAAGAGCTCCCAAAGGCAGGGGCCGAAGAATAACCAAAAGCAGAATATAACGAGGCACCAAATGTTGATATTGGTTAAAGTTCCATAAAACATTGATCCTCCTGTAGGGGAACTAAAAGAGGTTGTACTACCACCTGGTAAAAAATAAATGGTAAACAATTATACAGTTCTTCAAGGAATTTATCAACAAAAAAAACAATTGTGCGAAAAAGAGATTTAGAGAGACAGAACATAATTACATACTAAAATTGATTGCTAATTGCTGATTGCATTAAAAGTGCTTTTTCACTAGTATCACAACTTCCAGATAAAGAATCTAGTTGAAATATAAAAAATTAATCTGTCAAACCCACAAAAAAATAAATGGTAAAAAGTGTTTTTTCAAATTTTTGTCCAATTACCTTAGACCAAGCATAAAAATGCAAGGAAGTCAGCTTCCTAGGATCAGGTTGATCCATGTGGATATTTTTAAGCTCTAACTCTGATCTATGTAGCACCCACGGTCAATCGCCATGTCTACCAATGTTTTGGTTTTTCATCTCCCATACAGTCCTGATAATTTACATCATACTAAACAAGATGCTGCAAACATTTAAGACAAGTAATACTTCAAAAATACTTGTACATGGCTTTCAGTTCCACCTGTCAGATGGCATCACAACCCACATATCCGCTTGAAGAATCATAGTGCGGAAAAAACTGAAGCAGATGAAGCCATAAAGAAAGATAAAATTAAACAAAAAATAACCTGAATTTGTGTACCTGCTGATACATGAACCATACATGAACAAGAAACGAATTTAAATAACCGTACATCAACACTTCTGACATAATGAAACTACCACAAGCTGTTTGAAAAAAATAAAAAAACAATGTACTATAACATAATTGCTACCAATCGTTGCGCTACCATAACAAAACAACAAGTTCAAGCATTGTTTCAACCACAGTTTGGAATTTCCTACATAAGTACAATGACCAACAAAAGGACCACAATAGTAAAACAAAGAAAAGCGTTGCATCCACAACAAACCCAAAACAACCACTTCCCCCCGGTATGAGGCACTTGCGCAGGGGTAAGATGCTGTATCCCACTATCATAGTCATCTACCCAGAGGAAGGAGCCCCTATATTTTATATGGCATACATGAGTAGAATTTTCATATAATAGTAGACCTTCAGAACTTAACAATACCATACGAAAAAGAAAATAGGAAAAATAGTAGACAAGTGACTCGTGAGCAGAATGAGCAGAATTTATATGGCATACATGAGCAGAATTATCAAAGCAGAATTTTAAGAATGAGCAGAATTTATATGGCATACATGAGCAGAATTATCAAAGCAGAAATTTCAGAATGAGCATAATTTATATTGCATACATGAGCATAATTATCAAAGCAGAATTTTCAGAATGAGCATAATGAAATTAATTTTCAAAGTTTCAAAGATAGTATGGGAAATTAATCAAAATAATAGTAATAAAAATAAAAATAAATAAAAGAATAAAAAATAAAGAAATAAAAAAAGAGGAAATATACTTCACTATAGTTAACAACTTAACAGAGCCAACACATTGAAATGAAAGAAAAAACCCACTATTAATAAACTTCGTTGACAAATGATGTGATAAATAATATATATATGTAAGCGTTGAAATGAACTTGAAAACATTAAAGTTTAATGAAAGCAGATAACATAGATGGGATGTAAATCTTCAGTAGGCATGTACAAGGATTCTGGAATCATGTGCAAATTAGTGATAAATTGACACCAAAAGCAGGACGACAGTTCTAACTTCCAAGTTACAACAATGATGCATCAGATCTTGAACAAAACATAAAAAAAGAAGATCTCAAGACTTATACTCCAAAACCTTACCAAAGTGCCAATTTGGTTGATGATAGACTGTTAGGCAAAAGACGTTTTAGAGTTCTAACCCACTTGTGGACTGGATTCATAGTTGGAGCTAGTTTTAAAATATGAAATGTTAATATCAAATATTAATTATTTTTAAATTATACATGTTTGTCCTTTTGAGTTTTACAGAAAATAAATTTAGGTGTTTGTATGACCCACAATTCTATATTTATGAAATATGGGGCTCAAAATTTAGGAATTCTGTCATCAGACAATGTATAAATTTAGGAATGTGATGAATTCTCTCATCAGACAATGTATCCAACGGTGGAAATTTTTCTAATAACACAGTGCTATGGTGTAAATTAAAGCATGGCCAAGTGAAAGATTCTAGAAAATTTTGAGCCTAGAATAGTTCTTATGCAAACAAAAGAACGACAGAGTTAAAATTGAAAGGCCAATGAATATTTTGAAAAGTCAGTTGGCTGCATCGGCCTTTAAGAAATACATTAGGGTACATTTGATTATACTTTCACCCCTTGAAGGATATTTTTAAACCTCTGTAAATTTTATTAAGTGACTCTGGTGTGTGACTCTATGGACTACGATTTCAGCAATTTAACGATTGGGAAATTCACCACAAATTGACAACCCAAAGGCAAAAGCCATGTGAACTTTGAAAACCAAAATCAGTCAATACATTGTTCAAAACTCACAAACCCAAATGAAATTTAAAATAAAATAAAAAAAAAGTATTCATGCATTAGAAATACCTCTTGCTTGCTTGGTTTTGGTGGCCCTCAAATCCCACCGGCCACAACAAAGTCTTGAGCGCGGCCTTTCCGTTTTTGTAGCGAAGGATGAAGTTATGCTTCGTCTTGGTAGGGTTCGAAGCTGGTTGGTTTGCATTTTATAGAGCCCATAAGAAAAAAATGATGGACATTGATGTTACAAGTCCCGATTGTGTGAAGATTTCATTCAGTTTGACTAAGACCAAAGCTAGGGCACAATTTGGGGAAATCTGTGAGGCAGAGAAATTGTGGTTGTTCAAAGAGGACCCGTACGAGCAGATGCCCCCTATTGCCTCAAGCTTGTGCGACACAGAGATGAAAGAAGTGATAGACAGTGTCAGTGCATCTAATGCAGAAGATTTCTCAAATCTTGAACAGCGTATTGATGGAGGGAAGGCAAGTGGGTCTTCGAAGGCACTTGTGGGAGTGCAGATCGTGGCGTACAGGTGTGGATCGTCTTCGTTGACACAGCCGATAGAGAGCCATTGGATTGCCTTGAATGATTTTCTTTGTATCACAGAGATGAGGTCAGAAAGGTTCTTTTGAGAGAGAAAAGTTATGACAGAAGATGCTTATTGAAAGAAGTTTTGAGAGAGATATGTTGGGAACATTTCTCTGAGATGAGTCTTTGGGAATATTTCAGAAATTTGTTTGCCAAACGTGTTTTGGTACTTTTTTCTCTCAAAAATTGTTTCTGAAATACAAACCAAACTGTTAACCCAGATAGGCAACCCAAGAGGGGGTGAATTGGGTTATTAAAAATTTCACAATATTAAAAATAACACAATATTCAGAATTTTAATAAATAAAAAAAACAGAATAATAATTATCAATATAAAAGTATAAGAGATAGAGAGAGAAAATCAAACACTGCGATTTATAGTGGTTCGGCACGCCAGGCCTACGTCCACTCCCCAAGGAACCTCCTTGAGAATTTCTTTACTATCAATTGAATAAATACACCACCAAGCTTGTGGATTTGGCACAGGACTTACTCTTATCTATTGAGCCTCACTCAACAATAAATGCCTTACCCTTACAAAATCTCTCACAAAAATAAGGAATAAGAATAAGTGGTAATTGAACCCACTTTTACAATAATTCTCTCACAAAGAGTAGATATGAAAGTGTAAGAACAAAAGCTAGACTTAGATCTGAAAGTGAAAGAGCAGAATACTCAGAATTTTGGAACTCACAGAAATATTTTCTCTTCAAGTTCTTGATTTTTTCTCCACATCCAACACCTCTATTTATACACAAAAATATACACGTTGGACGCTCCTTGCTGACGTCATGGCTTACATAAGCACGCTCCTGACGTCATCGCTTACATAAGCAGGCTCTTGATGTCATTGCTTACATAAGCACACTCCTTAAATTTAAATAGTCAGCAAATGATAAGAATTAAAAAGATAAAAATAAGATTGATTTTTTTCTTCTTGTTTTTTTCAAACATGGAGCCACCGTTTTTGTAGACAATTTAATACAAAGTTCACAACTTTCAAACAAACAAATAATTTTCTCCATCTAGTTTATAATATATATATATATATACATATATACATAACTCCATCTTTTTCTTCTTGTTTGATTATAATATAATATAATCAATGTAGTGTAAAAAATTTAATAGCGCACGTGATGTATTCTGCATATAATGTTATATAAGTTCTAATCAAAATTTTGCATACAGAAAAATCTCTATAAATAATATTTATGATGGATCTGAAAATATATGTCCTTTTTAAAATATTGTAAATGTTGTAAAGATTTTATACTAAATATTTTACCACTCCATATTAATTTTGTCAAAATAAGACAACCCATAAATATCAAATTTGTCAAAATAATACAACCAATCAATCATTTTTGTCAAAATAATATAATTAATCGATTTGTCAAAAGATGAATAGTAATTAACCCTATTTTTCAAAAAGTGAATAATAAAGTTTTTGAAAATATTTAAAATAATCATTTTTGTCAAAATAATATAATTAATCGATTTGTCAAAAGATGAATAGTAATTAACCCTATTTTTCAAAAAGTGAATAGTAAAGTTTTTGAAAATATTTAAAATAATATTTAACATATATATTTTAAAAAGATAATATTATTTTATTTAAATAATATTTAACAAATATATATATTTTAAAAAGATAATAATTTGTGTCAAATAATATGTATATTAACTAATATATTTTAGATATCATCAAAATTAAATAATATGATTAACACAAACAAGGCTGAAAACTTCTATAAGTATTAATAATTTTGACCGTTCAATGTGTTAAGAAATTTTCATGTTTTGACCGTTCAACGTAGGTAATCAAATGATTGTCAACGTTACTATCGAAATATTGTCACCAAAGGATTTTTAAGGTTTTAAGGGTGGGTAAGTTTTGAAGATGGAATTTGGGGAAGATAGATGGATGATGATGGAGGTGGGTGCTCTCATAAACCCTAATTCATGAGGTAGTGGATGTGTAGATTTAATTGTGAGATGGGGTGTCTTAAAATTAATGATGTCTTTTGTAGTAATTTTATTTAAAATTATTATTGTAATAAAAAAAAGTTAAAAATTAGAGAGTCTAAAATAACTTATGAAATATTAATAAGAGTACTCTAAATTAAATGTATCTAAAAAATAAGAAATTAATTAATTAAAATAACAACAACAAATTAAAAAATTTAAACCAAAAGGTAAAAAATTCATTTATTTATTGGTGATCTAGTCGTTTTGTCACACATGCACAATATCACTCCCTCTTTGTTTTTTGGACCACAATAATCAACAATGATTCAACCCACTAAAAATATTACCACTAATAGCACTAATGTATTAAAAAAGTAAAAAAAAAAAAAAACACAACTCCAAGACCAAAACATCACATCATTAATGACGAGACCCACTGCCACCTAATTAGTGGGAGGACCAAGCATTTTTCCCACAATAATACCATTCGAACGCTACAGAATTCCCAAACCCATCCTTACGCTGGCAATCCGTGCCCTTCGTCACCAACCAATCACAACTCACCATTCGACACCCTCTCTCTCTCTGAGACTCCACTATATATACTCCAATCGGTCTCTGCTCTCGCGAACATCATTCTCTCTCTCTGTCTCTCTCTCTCTGGCGGGTCTTCGATCGACAGATCATCAATAAACGATTATGAGTTCTACAGGCACAACAAAAGGAGGCAGAGGCAAGCCCAAGTCCTCCAAATCGGTCTCCAGATCTCAGAAAGCCGGCCTCCAATTCCCCGTAGGCCGAATCGCCCGTTTCCTCAAGGCCGGAAAATACGCCGAGCGTGTCGGCGCCGGTGCGCCTGTCTACCTCTCCGCCGTTCTCGAATACCTCGCCGCCGAGGTACCTTTTTGAATTTTCCGTGTTTGGTTGCAGAGAAAATGCCAGAAAGGAAAAGAAAGTGATGCATCGAAGAAAACTTTCGATTTTTTTATTTATTTTTGTCATGTGAAACCTAGAAATTTTCCCATAGGCGCGAACCCTAGTAATAGACTTTACCGTTTTGGAAAAGAAAGTAATAATTTTACCTAGAAATCTTTGGAATTATTATTATTATATCATTGTGGAACCCTAGAAATCAGTTCAAATTTAGTTCATATTTCTTTAGGTTTTGTGAAAATGGAGGGTTTCTTTATTGTGGTTAGCGTTTTTGTCTGCCTTTCTTAGAGTGTGCTCTAATCATTTCATTGTATCAAATCAAGGGAGCACAATTTTTTCACCAAATTTCTAACAGTGGTATTTTTACTCAAATTTGATAATGTTTTTAGAAGACTAAGGATTGTAGACAGTTTTCTTTCATTTTAAATCGTTAAAAAGGTTTGATGAAATAAAACAAACAAATGGGAGTGTATCATATCAGATTAAGCTTTTGAATTTGATGAACAAAGAGATTCAGGATTGGAGACCCTCTTAGAATCTAAATTTCCCGTTTTTGGTTACTGGGAAAATGCTAGAAAGGAAAAGAAAGTGAAGCGGTGAAGAATCTATGGAATTCTTTTTTTTATTTTATTTTATTTTTGTGGAACCCTAGAAATCAGAACCTTGGTTGGGTTTTAATAGTTTCTGTTTTTTATTTTATTTTTTGGTTAATCTTATTTTATGGTATCTGATTGTTGTGTTTGTTTTTGTTGTTCACAGGTTCTTGAACTTGCAGGGAATGCTGCGAGGGACAACAAGAAGAACCGGATAGTTCCAAGGCACATACAACTTGCTGTGAGAAATGATGAGGAGTTAAGCAAGCTTTTGGGAACAGTCACTATTGCAAACGGTGGTGTTCTGCCAAACATTCATCAGAATTTGTTGCCAAAGAAGGTTGGGAAAGGGAAAGGCGAGATTGGATCTGCATCACAGGAGTTTTAGGGTTTTTGTTGCGGTTGGATTATTTATATAATTAAGGTTTTCATGTGGTTAAATTGATGGGATCAATTTTTGTGCTTTGTATTTTTGATCCCTGTGTTTGGTTATTTTTATTGAATATAGAAGAACAATAAATTTGTTGGATATGGTTTTGGATCACATTATAAATGAAATGAGTACCTCACTTTAGTTTGCCTTTTTTGGTTGATCAATAGTGTTGGAATGCTGTTGAGTTCAATTATTTTTATTTTTGTCTATATGAATTAACAGAGGAATCTTCATTTGAAATTTTCATCCCATTTCTTGAATGCTGTTTGTTTCTTTTTTATTTTATTGATTATTTCTATACTTCAATAGAGAACTGGGAGTGCTGAGTTTTTTAGAGCAACTGGGAGTCAAAGAAAAGTACAATTTGGGATGTTAGGTCTGTTTGGATTGTTTGTTTAATTTTTTTTTCCCTTTTCAAATGGTTGTGGTTTCTATTAGTTACAGTCATTTGTCATCTTCAGTGATCCAGTTCTGGAGATTGCAGTAAGATGTGTTAGTGTTGTTGGATTGCTGTTGTTGATTGTATGTATGTTGTGAAGATCATCCTTTATTGTGTTGGTGTATTAGACAAGGTTTTACCTCGTGATTATGCTTTATTATCTGATGGATCCAATGTTTGTAGTCTTTTCTATACTGCATGTTCAAAGTTTTTGGATGATGGTTTTGCCTAAGGATTTTGCATGTGTTGAAAGTCCGCAACAACCTCTCTAGCCAGGGGTGCAACTATTTGCTTTGTGCCATTGCCATATGTGCTGCACCTGCCATTCTCAATCACCATTCGATACATATTGAGGCCAAGTTTGGCAACTCCTAAAAAATCCAAAAAGTCAAAAAGTCACTATCCTATTTAAATCACATCATCTTATTTAAGTCACATCACCTCTCTAACACATCACTTCAAACCCAACCCAAACCCAACCTATATTTCATAAAAAGTCAAAAAGTGCACTTATTTAGTCTTCCCAAACTTGGCCTGAATCTGAAGTGGCTGTAATTTGTGTGTATGGTATCAGCTTGCCAAATTAATCTCATCACTCTGAGAGTCTGATTCCAAATTATGTGAGAATCCTTGTTTACTTAATATTGCAACCCATCCGTGACGCATGTTCTGATTTTATGCCCAGGGAGATATTCAGAGAGAGAGTACGGATACAACTTGTCTAACACCATTTGTAAAAGTGGCTGCAAGATTAAGCAAATTCTTCATACTCTCCCCGTGCTACCATTATTTTTGTGGCAGATTTTGCAGAAGATTTCAAAATTAAGAAACCAATGAGACTATTTTAATTGTTAAGTCTCTCTCTCTCTCTCTCTCTCTCTGTTGCTCACCTACCTATATATCAATAAATTACTGAAGCTTTTGCAATGGCCTCTGCCTGACTCCTCTTGGTTATTTTCCTGTATTTTTTTGTTTTTGTTTTTTGTGTTTCTAGTTTGTTTTGAAGCTGTCTGAGTTAATTTCAATGCAATGGAAGCCTTAAATTGCAACTTCCATTGAGTGAAACAGTTTTTTGTGTCATTGGAAATGTTGTATTTTTGTTGGCGTGATTGCATTGCTAAACCTTATGGATCAGAGCAACTGAGTGGAAAACATTGTCTATCTCAACAACTGAATCATTGTCCAATATTGGAGAGTTACGATTGTTGAAGCAGTAGAAAACTGAACACAATTATATTCGATAAATCACTTTCTATTCGTGTTGCAACAAAATAAACACGAGGTATACTTTTGGTTATTCCTCAATTGAACCCAAATATATTTTTTCTGGGGAAGTAGTTATTCGCAAGTATATATGCCAAGTAGGGCTAGTAAATTTGGGGTTTTCTATATGCACTTGTATGCATGAGTTGCAAAGCTCTAATCGGAACTTGAAACTGTTGATCAAATACCATCATTAGTTTTGATTTCCTGGTTTTGACTGGATGGATGGATATGTTTAGATAGGAGCGTCTTTTATTGACCTATAGAACCTTCACCTATGCATCTGTTTGATTTCTGATCACCGAATATGTTGTTTTGTCAGTTTACAGCTCATCAACTATTCTTGCTCTGCTCTTTGGCCGGCCTTTGTTTTGGAACAACCTCTTGTTGCTAGTGCTGTTCTTGGAGCAACAAAGTTGTGGCAGCTCCAAGAACTGCTCGATGCAAGGTTCGTTCAACGCTCCTATTCAACCTTGATATTGATTTGTTTCTTTCTCATTCATGAATTATGATTGTTTTTCATTTGAATTATCATCGTGAGAACCAATATTCTGTAGATAATTTTTTTATATTGAAAGCACCTGGATGGAATAATGAATGAACTTTGGCAGTTATTGACATAGACATTTGGCATAAAAAAAAAAAAATCGACATAGGATGCTTAGCTATTGCTTGAATATGGTGATGTGTATGACTGGGACTCATGTGATTGTTGTTGGATTATGAAACACATCCCGAACACAACCCACGTAACTTAATCATACAAAGGTTTATGTGATTCGACGCAACTTATTTACATTCATGAGGGAGAATACTATATGAAAAATAAAAAATATACGTGAGATGGTCAAAATATTAAAAACTGATCGAGTTATTGAAAGTTTTTTTTTTCCTTATCCTTCACATCTCTATTTTTGTCTCGCGGCTTTATAACCAAAGCTTATAGCCCCTATGGCTATTTATATTTTAAGTAACTTTTTTTCTTTTTGTTAAGCTAATATTTTAGGTGAACTTTAATAGACATATAATTTAGAATTATTATATAATTTTATGTTGAGTACACATTTATCGAGTCAAACTTAATTTTTTTAAAACTTTGTCAAATTTAATTTATTTAAATCACCAACTGATTTGTATTGTGAGTTTAATTTGTACGATTTTTTATTGATCATTTCACAAGGTGTGATATTACTGTTAAGTCCATCATGGATCAATCTCAATAATCTAAATCGTTAAATTTGTAAAACTTTCAGAACGTTCTATAAATGAAAAAGAATAGATTAATTAGGTGTGATCTGATCATAATTTTTGATTAAAAAAATATGATCAAATTGATTTTTTCCAGTTATAGTTGGCAAATGGATTTATCCTTAATGCAATTAAAATCAATCAATTAATGTAAAGTACATTATATATTTATTAATTTTTTTTCCTATTAAGATAAGGAAAATAAGTTTTTTTTTGATAAATTCTCTTTTTAAGAGTTTTATTCAATCCAATCTATTCCATGTTCTTTTTGATTATTTCATTTGGTCTTATTTGAGATAAGAACACCAAAATATTCTCAATTTCTCCTGCCATATTTAATGTTAATTGTCATTATGTTTTGGTAGTTCCCATGCATTAGGATGTTGACTGTCATTATATTCACATTAACTTTAAAATGAATTTTTGTCATTGTGTTGTCAATTATATGATGTGAATATTCATAATAAAACATACAAATGTGAACAGTGGCGGAGTCAGAAAATTAAATTAGAAGGAGCACTTATTAATTACGATATCGAAAATTTTTACAAAAATATTTCAACAAGTTTTACGATTGATTTCGAAAAATATCAAAAAAATAATGTTATTTGTAACTAGTGTATCATGAACAATATAAAAAAAATATTGATATAAGTCTTAAAATAAATTAAATAGGGTTCATTTGGGAAGTGGGTTAGTTTTTTGGTTTTTTGACTATTTTACTATGGGGCTAAAAAGTCTCGTTTGAGAATGACTTTTTAACTTTTTGTGAGAGAAATAATGTAATAATTATGAGTTGGATGTGATATTTTGTCTTATTGGGTTAAAAAACTTATTTTGTCTTTTTGTGACTATTTTAGCCAAAAAAACCCCAACTCAACTTCCCAAACAGAGACATAATGATAAATTATTTTTTTAATACAAAATTTTATTAAAAATTCGATATAATGGTAATATTACGTCATCATTGATATGTCCACTAATAGTAAATAAATATATAGAGAATGAATCTCACATGTCAAATGTAACTAACAATCTAATAAATTTCATATCTTTATAGTAAGATTAATTATACTTGCATGTCATTAATAATGATATCACCGTTACATTTAAAATATTTCATAGATAATATGATTTATAATAGTCTCTTCATTTTCAATTAAAACAACCATTATTATTCTCAAAATTTTTAAAATGTTATTGACATTTCACTCTAATAATATTTTTGTAATTTTTTTATTTAAAATATCTTCTTTCTATTTGTTAAAAAAAAAAAAAAAAAATTCCCAAAATCCAGGGGGCATGTGACCCCCCTAGTCCTATACTCCCTCCGCCACTGAGTCCTATACTCCCTCCGCCACTGAATGCGAGTGTTCACATGAATTTTGAAATATAGATAAAAACACCGTGATCATGGTGACGTGTATGAAAGTTCGCATTGGGACAAAAAAATGGACAATATTAAGTGGAAATTGGTACTTTTCAATGGTAATCTTCATATTATATTCTCATACAAATGTTAATGTTCACCATGTTTTATCGATATGATTATGGTAACATGTGTGAAAGTTCACATTGGAGCAAAAAAATGGATAATATTAAGTAGGAATAGATACTTTTCAAAGGTAATCTTTATATTATATCCACATATAAATGTTAATGTCCACAATGATAATGTTGAGATTTACATTAACAATCCCTATTTTGAATATAAGAATGATGTTTAATATTCACATTGCAGCTTACAAAGTACAAAAATATGACAACATCAACAATGCATTAATCATACACCACTATTTTTTTGGATAATTAAACATGATGTGAATAAAAATGTATAGATGATGTGAATGTTCACATCACAAAACTAGCTGCAGACATAGACAATAATATTTCAAACCACTATTTCATTATTTTTTGAACAAAAAATAAAAAACAAAGGGTTCACATCCTTTGAACACTATCAACACCAATAACAACCACAATTACAAAAAGGGAAAAAATAATATATTATCACTGCTTAAAAATAAGAACGTTCACATGTTGCGAACGTTCACATCACTACATTAGATGAAGGAGAATTTTCCGAAAAGATATTGTGAACGTTCACATCAGATGAGAGAGAAAATACAAAAAACATGGTAGTATCGACAATGCATTAATCACATACCACTATTTTTTTGAATAATCAAATAGGATTTGAATAAGAATATACAGATGATTTGAATGTTCACATCACAATATTAGTTACACACATAGACAATAACATATCAAACCATCATTTCCTTAATTTTTTTTATAAAAAAAACAGAGGGTTTATATCATTTGAACACCATCAATACCAATATCAATCACAATCACAAAAAAGAAGAAAATAACATATTATCACTGTTTAAAAATAAGAATGTTCACATGTTGTGAATGTTCACATTAGATGAGAGAGAATTCTCAGGACGTTGAAACCAGTAAGCCTCCGTTTGGGAAGTGGGCTGGTTTTTAGCTTTTTTGGCTATTTTAGCCTGGGCTTAAAAGCTTGGGTTGGGAAGAACTTTTTGGCTTTTTAGCTTTTTTGAGTTTTTTTGTGAGAGAAGAATGTAATGATTATGGGTTGGATGTGATGTTTTGTTTGTTATAGCTAAAATAGCCTATTTTGTTTTTTGTGGCTAAAATAGCTAAAAAAGCCTGCAAACCCACTTGCCAAACACAGGCTAAAAAACTTTCTGAAAAGGTGTCTATTTTATAAGATTATCAATTTTTTTAATAAGTTTGATGAAAATGGAGTTTTTTTGGTTTAGTGTTTAGGGACATTAAATATCAACATTAAAGTTTGATGAAAAATGAGCTTTTTTGGTTTAAGATTTAGAGACATTAAATATCAATATTAAATATTAAGGCATAAGAGTCTAAGAAAATAATGTAAATTAAAAAAAAAAACTTTATGAAATAAAAGCATACATGAGACTAAGTAGGTTAAACAATTTATTTATAGATTTCTTATAGAACATTTTTAAATGAGATTTATGAATAAAATTTCTGAAAATAAAATGTTTTATAAAAAAGAACAAGTATGCTATGTGTTTTATATCAGCTGAAAGGGTTGAGGATTAATAATTGGGCAAATTACATATACACCCCTCCAGGTTTGGTTAAATTACAGATACCCCCCTGAGGTTTCGGAAATTACATCCCACCCCCTGAGGTTTGTATTTTCATAACAATTTACCCCCTGAGGTTTATATTCCATAACAAATTACCCCCTAATTTCTTATGCAAATATAGCATTCAGGGGGGAATTCGTAATTTCTCAAACCTCAGGGGGGTATCTGTAATTTTGTCAAACCTGGAGGGGTGTGTATGTAATTTGCCCTTAATAATTTAAAATAGTCAACTGTGGTCCTTTAAAATTTAGAAAGATAAAATAGAAATAGAAAAGGTTAGAGATCCCAAATAAGTTATTAAATGTTTTATCAAATCTTTTATATAGGTGCGGGATTTATGTGATTTGTGTGTGTCTTACACTTATGTGAATGATTTAGTAAAATATTTAATAATTTATTTAGGGTACCTAACGTTAACTCAATAGAAATGATTCATAATTGAAGAGATTTTTGTAATTTATCTTTTTATTGAGGTATCGTTTGGAAGCATGTTTTTTTAATAGTTTTTTAGTTAAAATATGATATAAAGAAATTAATATATTTGGAATGATTTTTTAATTTTTATGAAAAAATATACAAAAAATAATTTTTTTTACAATTTTTTAATATAATTTTTTGATTTTTTTAATTTTTTTAAATAATTTTTTAATGTTTTACTAAAAAAAATGACTTGGCAGACGAGGCGTAATAAGAATTGTGTGGAGAGGAGTGTTTCTGCAGTCCTAAACGGGTATAAAGAGCGAGTGGAGTCCGGAGACAAATGTCCAGAGCGTTGTTGGACAGACAGTGACGCCTCTGGACTCTTGAGTTTCTTCTGAACTCTCTTTCTAATCCTCAGATTTTGAAAACTATTGTATACTGATTAATAACAATATATGTTTGATGGGTTCGAACCGGCAGTTCTACCCGGCTCCGACCTATCGGACCTTAGAGACCTACTGGGACTCCGACGACGACTCCCCCGGTCCCCGCTGCAGCCACACTCTCACCGCCGTCTCCGCCACCAAATCTCAGGGCCCCCGCCTCATCCTCTTCGGCGGCGCCACCGCCATCGAGGGCGGCGCCTCCTCCTCCTCTGCCCCCGGCATCCGTACTCTCTCTCTTTCCCCTCTCTATATCTATATATATATATATATATATTCTCTTGCTTTCTCTCTCTCTCAAGTCGCTGATTTTCATTGTCAATTCTGATTCTAGGGTTAGCTGGTGTAACGAATGCAATTCATTCTTACGATGTTCTCACCAGGAAATGGACCAGGCATGTTTCAATTACTACTACCTCTTCTTTCTGGATTCTTTGAATGTTGTGTTTGGATCCGTGCAAGCATATGCTTGTAGGAATTTGAAAAGGAAAAGGAAAAGGAAAAGGAAAAGGAAAAGGAAAAGGATATGGAAATGGAAATGGAAATGGAAATGGAGAAGTAAATTCGTTTTCTTTTCCTTTCCTTTCCAAATCCTTATCCAATTCCATAATCCAATGGTATGGGATGAAATATGGTCATATATCAGCTTAAATCAGACATTATTTTGCAATATAGAAACCTTAACTGGTAGGACGATGGAATTGGTAGATGTTATGATTAGGAGAAGAGTTAGTATAGCTTGCATACAAGAAACTATGTGGACGGGAGAGAAAGTTAGGGAAATTGAGGATACTGGTTTTAAACTTTATTATAGTGGTAAGGATAGACGCAGGAACGGGGTAGGAATCATAATTGCCAAGGGTCTTGTGGAAAGTGTGGTGGCGGTCACTAGGAAAGGAGATAGGATTATGCTAGTTAAACTAGTTATTGGAGGGAATATAGTGAACATTATTAGCGCTTACACCCCTCAAGTAGGGTTAGATGATCAGACTAGGAGAGATTTTTGGGAGCAAATGGATGAGATCTTACAGGAGATACCCGTAAGAGAGAACCTGGTTATAGGTGGAGATTTTAATGGCCATGTGGGCATAGATAAAGTAGGTTATGAAAGGGTGCATGGTGGATACGGTTTTGGTGACAGAAATGAGGCTGGAGAGAGAATCTTAGATTTTGCGTTGGCCTCTGACCTGGTGGTGGCCAATACTATGTATAAGAAGAGGGAGGAGCATTTGATAACCTTTAAGAGTGGATTAGTTAAGAGCCAAATAGATTATTTCTTAGTGAGAAAAGTGGACTGCCGAAAATGCAATGATTGTAAGGTGATTCCTGGAGAGAGTTTGGTCTCTCAACATAGGATTTTGGTATTAGATTTATGTTTTAGAGGGCAATACCAAGTTAGGAAGGATGGTGGGCGTCGTAGGACGAGATGGTGGGACTTAAAAGGGGATAAACTAGAAATATTTAAGAATCGAATGGATAAGGAAGGTACTTGGGACTTAGAAGGTGATGCTAACACTATGTGGAATTCGATGGCCAATTGTATGAGGAGAATCTCAAGGGAAGTGCTTGGAGAGTCGAAAGGAACGGGACCTAGCTCTAGGGAAACTTGGTGGTGGAGGGAAGAGGTTCAAGCGGTAGTTAAGGCAAAAAAAGAGTACTTTAAAAAGTGGCAGAAGGATAGAACTGAGGAAAACCTTAAGAGCTATAGATTGGCTAATAAAGAGGTCAAGGAAGTAGTGAGAGAGACTAAGTTGAAAGTTTATGATGACCTATACACTAGACTAGATAGTAAGGAGGGAGAGAAGAGGGTATACAAACTTGCTAAGATACGGGAGAGGAAAACAAGAGATTTTAATCAAGTAAAGTGCATCAAGAGTGAGGATTCTAAGGTATTGGTGAAGGATGATGAGATTAAGGAAAGATGGAAGAATTATTTTGAGAAACTGTTAAATGAGGAACATGGAAGTACGACAATAGGGGAAGAAATAATCAGTAATACGATAAACCAAGACTATAGGTTCTATCGCAGGATTATGAATTTTGAAGTGGAGATTGCACTTAAGAAGATGAAATCAAATAAGGCTTTAGGCCCTGATGATATACCTATTGAAGCTTGGAAGTGTTTAGGTAAAAAGGGAGTTGCTTGGTTGACTAAGTTGTTTAGCAAAATTTTGTTGACTAGGAACATGCCAGATGAGTGGAGGAAGAGTATTTTAGTGCCAATCTGTAAAAATAAAGATGATGTCCAGAATTGTAACAACTATAGAGGAATTAAGTTAATGTGTCATATAATGAAAGTGTGGGAGAGGGTGATGGAACGCCGATTGCGAGACATAACAGAGGTGTCAGATAATCAATTTGGGTTTATGCCTGGTAGGTCAACAATGGAAGCGATCTATCTTTTGAGGAGAGTAATAGAAAAGCATAAAGAAAAGAAAAGAGACATTCATATGATGCTTATCGACCTTGAGAAAGCATATGACAGAGTGCCCCAAGATATAATATGGTAGGCGTTAAAGAAGAAAGGGGTGACAAAAGGCAACATTGACGTGATTAGGGACATGTATGAAGGGGTGGTGACCACTATTAGATCGCCAGCTGGAGAAACAAATGAATTTCCTATCACTGTAAGGTTACACCAAGGATCTACCTTAAGTCCTTATCTTTTTGCTTTAGTTATGGACGAGTTGACGATAAATATTCAGGATGACGTGCCATGGTGTATGCTTTTTGCAGACGATATTGTGTTAGTGGATGAGACTAGAGAAGGAGTTAACACAAAGTTGGAGATTTGGAGAAAAGCTCTTGAATCTAAAGGATTTCGGATAAGCAGAACTAAGACAGAGTACATGGAGTGTAAATTTAGTAACAGTAACAATGAAAACAGAGGAGAAGTGAAGATTGAGAACCAAGAACTGCTTAAGAGTGAACATTTTCGTTATTTAGGGTCAATTATCACAACAGCGGGAGAGAATGATGCAGATGTGGCCCATAGGATTAAGGCGGGATGGTGTAAGTGGAGAAGTGCGTCTGGGGTATTGTGCGATAAACGAATACCCACTAGACTAAAAGGTAAGTTTTATAGAACGGCTATTAGGCCAGCTATGTTGTATGGGACGGAGTGTTGGGCAACCAAGAAATAACATGTAGATAAGATGAGTGTGGCTGAGATGAGGATGCTAAGGTGGATGTGTGGTAAGACTAGACAGGACAGGATTAGGAATGAGTGTATTCGGGAATGGGTAGGAGTAGCACCGATAGAAGATAAGTTGAGAGAGAATCGTTTGAGATGGTTTGATCATATTCAACGGAGACCAACAGAGGCAGTAGTGAAGAGATGCGATGCTGTAACGGTAGATGCAAGTGTTAGGGGACGGGGTAGGTCTAGATTAACGTTGACTAGCGCTATAAATAGAGATATGAATCCCCTTAATTTGACTAATGAAATGGCTTTTGATAGGGCCACGTGGAGAAGAAGGACTCATGTAGCTGACCCCATTTGATGGGACTTAAGGCTTGGATTGGTTTGGTTTATATATATATCAATAAATAACGGTATCATAAGCCAATGTTTGAATTGAGGTTTGTTGTATTGAGAATTTCTCTCTTTTAATATCTAATCAGACTCCGACCGGCTGGGGAGCCACCTTCTCCTAGGGCTGCACACACAGCAGCAGCTGTTGGCACTATGGTTGTGTTTCAGGTGATTAAAAATGTGAGAAAATGTCAATTCTTTTTTCTAGGTTATTGTTTTGTTTTTCTTGATTTCTGGATTGATGATCTATGGCTAGGGCGGAATAGGTCCTGCTGGGCATTCAACAGATGACCTCTACGTGCTTGACTTGGCCAGTGACAAATTCAAGTGGCACAGGTTATTTCTAGATACACTCAAAATTGATCTGTTTTTTGTTCTGTTGAGTTTTCTGGAACCTTGACTTGCTCGCTGTATTTTTGTGAGTGTAGAGTTGTAGTTCAAGGACAGGGTCCTGGGCCGCGATATGGCCATGTAATGGATTTGGTTGGACAAAGATACCTTGTTACTGTCAGCGGCAATGACGGTGAGTGCAATATTGGTGTTTAATATAGGGAAACAAGTTATGTTTCCCTGGTGATTGTGCATGTGTTCAGTTGCTAATGAGAAGTGCATTTGTTTTGCTCGCATTTACAATTTTACATCTAAATTTTTTTGGCAATTTGACAAATTTGCAAACTGGTAGTAGTTATTCACTGGAGTAGTTAACGATATAGGCATTCTTGGGGGGAAAAAAAAGAAAAGGAAAAAAGAAGTGCGGCAAGGCTTTAGAACTGTTCTGAGATGTGTGCTTTATGCAATAGAATCTATTTAAACAATAATAACAGTAATTTACGTTCTTCTGCAGGGAAAAGAGTGCTGTCAGATGCTTGGGTTCTGGATACTGCTCAGAAGCCATATGTGTGGCAGATGCTTAACCCAGAAGGTGATAGACCTTCTGCTAGAATGTGAGTGTAATTGCCTTTCCATCATTGAAAAGTTAGGTCTTTGGTGACTTCTTAAAGGTGTGGGTGTTGTGTTGTTTCATTTTATTGAGTTATAGTTTTGTTTTACATTAAATAGAAAGATATCCATCATTGCAAGAACTCTCTTATCTGCATTGTTGACCGTTTGCACTGTAGTAGTACTTATGCAGTTCTTGATTTTAAAATATACTCAAGCTTTGTTTGGGAAGTGGGTTGGCTTTTTGGCTTTTTGATTTTTTTGGCTATTTTAGCCTGGGGTTAAAAATCCTAGTTTGGGAAGGATTTTCGGTTTTTTTGGATTTTTTGACTTTTTTGTGAGAGAAATAATGTAATGATTATGGGTTGGATGTAATATTTTGTCTTATTGGGCTAAAAAGCCTATTTTGTTTTTTGTGGCTATTTTAGCCAAAAAAGCTCCAAACCTCTCTTCCCAAACGGAGCCTCATAGTCATAGACTGGTTCTTGCATTTTGAAATATGACAATTTGAGGAGCCACATTGGTTTTATGTTGTATGTGAACATCATTACCGGTAGAATATCATTTTCCCAATTAGCGAGTTCAGTTACCAACTTCTATTCTCTTAATTATAACTAGGGTGCCATTTTCTTCCAAATTAGTGTTTTCTTGTTAGGAATGAACCTGTTGTTCTATTTTCCCCAAATTTCCCACTTTTTCTTGCACATTTCTTCGTATCTTCTCTGCTCTTCTTCTTCATTTTTACACTCTATTGCTATTAATTGTTAGACCATTTTCTCTCTCTTAACATGCACATAAGAAAAATTTCTTCCCTTCCTCAATCAGTTACCTTTCCTCTCTTATTCATCACATGTCCTTGTTTTCCTTCATTTCCCTTTTCCAGTCCAATTTTTCTTCTCCTGGTAGATAACTTGTTTCTGTCTTGATAGCCATTATGTTCAACCTGAATAGTATCTTTAAATCCCACCCTTTTAACAATGGGGTAGCCTTTGACATGGGACGAACTTTAGTTGCCATGCCATCAATGGGGTAGTCTTTGACATGCCCTTGAATTTTCAACGTTCTACCCTTATTGGTGGTGTGTTTGCAAACTACAAACTAGCTGGGAGGCTTTGATGTGAGTTCAAGCTTCTGCTAATCTTGGCATGGGCAATAACTCCCCTCTCTGTTGTTTTTCTTCACTTGCTTTTGCCATCATATTCCCTTTTCAACTTCCCTTTATTTCCTGGTGGCTATCAGTTGTTGCCTATATTTTATGCAGTTGAGTGATTATGTACATGTTCTCAAATGCAAGGACAGGACAAAGCTTTTCAGAACTTGTATATAATCACTAAAACTTGCTGATTGTTGTGACTTATGTTGACGTTACTTGACAAAAAATTTCACCTTGTTTGGGTAAGCAGCTGAATTTTGAACTGAAGCATTTTTGCTTCATTATAATTCAAGTTTTACATCTCAATGCAAAAGCATGAACGAGTAATTTTTTATTGTTTTTGATAAGTGAATTTTCTGTATTCTTTGAGCGGTACATATTTTTAATTTTACATTACATAATGCAGGTATGCAACAGCTAGTGCCCGTTCGGATGGCATGTTTCTGCTGTGTGGTGGAAGAGACTCCTCAGGCATGGTATGATCTATTGTGCTTGTGAAGACTTTTATTATCAGTCAATGGTGAATATGACAGAGAGCTTACTGCTTTCTATTCTTTTATCTTGTTTGCTTACATGACATGTTCAAATGTGTAACACAGAGATTTACTGGTTTACATTCAAGTGGTTACTAAGTTAAAGAAAGAAAAAAAAAAGATAAAAGAAGCAGAACGCCCAAAGCTTATGCTTAATAGTGTTTCAGATTCTGATGCTTTCTGAAGCACCTTAACTTTCCTGGGCGACAGTTAATGACATTTTTCTTGTTCTGTGTGTATTTCTTATTGAGGCTTATCTATTGCAGCATAGTTATTAAAGTCTTGATTTTTCTGTGTGCATATAAAGCCACTGGCAGATGCTTATGGGCTGCTTATGCATATGAACGGTCAGTGGGAGTGGACTCTTGCACCTGGGGTGTCTCCTTCACCAAGATATGAACACGCTGCAGTAAGTGATAGCTACATACCAAGGGCCTTTATCTATTGAATTGTTAATTGCTTCTCTCTCTCTCTCTCTAAATTCTTGGGAGTGGAGTTTTGTATTGAATTTTTTGGAGTTGATGTTTTATTGGAAGGACTGTAGGCTTTGGATTGTATGGCTGCTAATGGCATGGCTGGGAAAACCTTGTCCTGTTGGCTTGATGCGACAGTAATGATTTGAGTTTCATTTTAATAGCTTAAGCTTCAGATCAATCAGCTGTCAACATGGATTGATGTAGGAAGTCCATTGCTTCTATAAATATTTTAATAGCCATACTATCTAGCAAACTTGAAGAAGAGTTGTGGGACTTTGGTTCAAGCATTGGGCAATCAAAATTGAACAGTGACGTTTTGATTGCCTCACATATAATAAATGATTAAAGCTAACACAAAATAAAAGAAGTAACCAATAGACAAGGAACTAATTGGAAGCATCAAATATCGATATGGTTAAAGAAAAAAGCTTGTCAGTCAAAAAGAAGTATAGAATTATAATAAATAAATATTGTATATTTTCCAAGAATACTTGTAATTGAGCCCTTCCCCTTGGCCTAAATTTGATAGAGATGCAAGTAAAGAATTGTAATAAATAAATATTGTATATTTTAGTAGTAGTAGTAGTAGTAGTAGTAGTAAATAACCAGACTTACCCCCATTCAATCTGGACAGGTAAGGAGAATATAAGAGAGAGAAAGGGAATTTGGGTGGGTGGTCAGTGATCGTCGGCCATGCTGCCATGAATTATTGGAGTCGTTTTTTTTTTTTTTTGGTTTTGTGTTTGTGGCAGAGAGTATGAGGGACATTAAATGGGGAACTTGAGAACACCCACAAATTGATTTATCTTGATATTAAGGTGGGGTTTGATAATGTTTCGAGCTTTGGTTGATTACACTTTACCCCCTCAACTATCACTGAATATTACTTTACCCCCTTCAACTTTAAAACCATACATTTAAACCCCTTAAGTAGCAAAATTGCTTCACTTTCACCCTCTCCAAAAGGGGGGGTTTTGTATGGTTTTTGATAGTTGAGTGTTGCACAATTCTAAATTTTAGGGGGGTAAAGTGATATATAGTGATAGTTGTTTTTTTGTTTTTTTGAGGGGGAAGGGGGGTCGGTGGGTAAAGTGTAGAATAAAAAAATTGTTTGGTGTACACAAATGTTTTGAAAATAAAAACAAAGAAACATGCTTGGTTAAATGCTGGAGGTGGTGGCTGGAGGGTCATCGGAGAGTTGACGGAGCTCACTGGAAGGTGATTGGAGGTTGCCTGAAGGACTTCGGCTGGCTGTGGCCAGAGACAGTGGAGGTAGGAGAGAGTGAAAACTTGTTTTGAAAACTAAAATTTTTGAAACTGCTGCCGCTTTTTTTAATACAAAAACCACCACCAAATGTGCTGCTGCTTTTAATTTCCAAAATTTTTGAAAAAGAAAACAGAAATCAAGAAACGAAAACATTAACAAATGATCCCTAAAACAGGTTACATTGGATACCCATTCATCCAGCAATCCTAATGGATTTCTTTAACATGGCTGGTTTTGGAGAGGAGACGATTCTCTCTTTGGTTTTCCTTTTTCTACCCCCCCTCTCCGAAACTTGTTAAGTGCACAATTCCGGTCCATTGTCGGTTTCAAAACATTGGCTGAGATTGGAGAACTTTCCTGATTGTATTTTACATCTGCATGATGGGGATTCCTCCCATAGTTGAGGATGCGTTCTTATATTAATGTACCTGAGTTTTTTGCAATACATATTAATACCTAAGCTACACCACTATTTAATAGCTTGCGCTTTTAGAGTGATTGGCTGTTAACTGGCTGGCTTGACTGTTTAGCTCTTTCATTTTTATCATTTCTATCCTATCGCTGATCATAATATTGCTGGTTATCAGGTCTTTGTTGGTGCTAGATTGCATGTCACAGGAGGTGCTCTTAGAGGAGGACGTGCAGTTGAAGGTGAAGCAGCTGTTGCAGGTAAATTTTGGGTTCCCTCTCTGGTTTACCAATATGGATGACTATTCCAATTCAATCATTCAAAGAGAATACCAATTATTATGGTTTCTGTTTTAAGTATTGGACACTGCTGCTGGAGCATGGTTGGATAGAAATGGGCTTGTGACTACCTCACGAACAAGCAAAGGACCCACTGAGCATGATCCTTCTTTGGAGCTTATGCGTCGTTGTCGGCATGCAGCCGCATCTGTCGCGGAACGGATATATATCTATGGTGGTCTCAAAGGAGGTATAGACTGAATTAGTACTTGAAGAATTTAGATTGTCTCTTTTTTTCAAGACCTGAGATACTAAAACTAGTTTTTATGGAAGCAACTGCTGGGAAGACACTTGATGTCATTTCCACTTAGAGCCTTCTCTGTCAATTTTTCCTTGTTGGAGAATAACCATGCTCGCACAATATTTTGATTGGTGTGACTATGAGGAGAAATGTTGATCTCATCATTTTTTTTGTTTTTTTATTTAATATTGGCCATAACTATCAAGAGCAATCTTACTTTTTGTATCTTTGTGTGTGGATTGTGGCAGTATTTTGGCTATTGCATTTAGGCTTATTTGCTTTTAAAGATTAATTCCAATCCCAATTGGCATCCCAGTACAAACAGAGAGCATTTGGTTGGAATACTACTAAACTGTTTTCAAATGTTGCACAAGTTAGGTCTGATTGTGAAGACTTGAACCTGTATCTAAAGGCTTCTTTGGAAGCATTTCTTTATACAAAATTATGTGGGAACTCAGCTTTTAATCATTCTTTTCTTGGATTGATATCAATTTTAAAACTACTAAAATTGTTTTAAAATAGTCAGGTACCATTAAACTGTGGAGAAAAGAAGATGTATTTAGAGGTCAATGGAGAATATTTATGTCAACTAGGTGCCGAAATCCTACCTTTTCTTTTGGTGAATGATAATATGAAGTAACTGCATAGAAATTTGTAGTTGAAATTAGCAAAATTTGAAGAGATTAGTAGTAATCAATGGCTCACCATGTCTGAGAAGTGTCCTAAGAAGTGTCGCGTGTGTCTGGAATGTGTCCTGCAGAAAATTAAAAAAGTTAGGACGTGGATGATCGCGTGTCCGACTTATGTTGGCGCTTGTTTGACACATCTGTGTTAGGCACATGTCGGACACACACCTGCCCCTTGGGGAATTTGTCCGTGCTTCTTGGTAACACCCTCTTCCATTAATGCAACATAGCAATTTATTATACGACTGTTGGAAGTTATCTATTTTAATTTGGTAAGATATATTTTTTTTCCTGCACATGGGTAGCAACATATGGGAAAATGCTTATTGTTGGTAATTGGTTGGACAATGGAAAGTCGTGAATTAGTGTTGCATGTGCAAAAGCAATGGTGAGTAGGTTGGACCGTGGCTAGGGAGCTTCAGGGGATGATCCTTAGCATGTTTACGGTACAGTGGGTTTCTTCTGTAGGAGTGCAGTGAATCTTTTGTTCAGTTGGAAGTTGGAGAGGGTGCAAAAGAGAAGAAAGAAGGCTTGGCTCTGTTATGCTTGATGTGGATCATTTGGTGTGAACGCAACCGAAGGACTTTTGAGGGGTGGAACAGCCTCTTTGTCTTGAAAAAGTAGATTTCTGTTCATTTTCATTAGTTGAATGTGGGGGAATGTTATCAAATTTTAAACTTAATAGTGACTTTTGAGATACGAGTTCCTATGTAGCTATTTTTTTGGTTAGTAAGCTTTTACCAAAAAGAATTGTTACACAATGAAGCGGCCACAACCCCAAAGGATACACTAAGACAGGGCTAATACAAGCCAAAACCCCTTGCTTACAAGGGAACACAAAACCATCCTTTGCGGTGTGGGGGAATGTTATCAAATTTTAAACTTAATAGTGACTTTTGAGATACGAGTTCCTATGTAGTTATTTTTTTGGTTAGTAAGCAATTTTTTACCAAAAAGAATTGTTACACAATGAAGCGACCACAACCCCAAAGGATACAATAAGACAGGGCTAATACAAGCCAAAAACCCTTTGCTTACAAGGGAACACAAAACCATCCTTTGCTGCCGCGGGGGGGGGGGGGGGGGGGGGGGGGGGGGGAGGAGAGGCAAAAAACAACTCAAAAGGCTTAGAAACAACAAATCAAAAGATTTGCTTCTCCCTAGCAAACTTAAGTCACTGGATTTTATTTCAAACTAATTTTGATTTTCATTTTGTGATGATAGTAGACTATCTGTATTCCCCTTAATTCCATCTTTTGAAGGAGTTGATTCAACAACCATTTCAACAGCACCAACCCTAAAAGGTTTTGCTCCCAATGTTACATTGAGTGGCATTACATGGAGTCGCCACATTATCCTCCATGTTACTAGCAGTACCAAGAGAAGCAACATTACATGCATTACCGTCCATAACCTCAACTTTTGTACACATTAATCAAGCATAACAAAGCAGTCAGATTGTGAAACCAAATTACTTGGTTCATGTATACTAGTACTCCTGTATATTTTGTCTCATTTTTGTTTTGTGTCCAATAGTTGAACACAGGTGGCACTCCGTTGGTGCCTTGTTAATAGCACTTCATTTATCCCCGCCGCCCCAACCCCCCCCCAAAAAAAAAAAAAAAAATTAATGAAAAAGGAACCTGTATCTGGAATCAATACTAGTTTGTTCACTCTCACAACAGTATCCGGAGTACATTTGTCAAAACAAAAGATAGTATGTCTGGATGTATACATACCCTTTAAGATCATAATTTGAGTGGTGATGGTTCTACTTCTCTTTCTTCTTCTTCTTCTCTTTTTAGTTAAACAACCAATGGCCCAAGAAGTTTAAACTGATAGGGAAGGAGTCCAACTAAACGGAGTGTGTACATATATAAAAATAATGAGTATAAATACACAGAAATTTGAACATAAAAACCCCTCAAAACCAAAGCTATAAGAGTATGTCAGACAACTAGTTGCTTTACAAGCTTAAGATGTTAGAAGATGGACCCACCCACGCTACAATGCATATGGAGTTCTAGACCGTGTACTGAGCAATTGCTAAGCTTGTTTTGCAAATTTTATGTTCCTTTTCATCGCTGCTTGCCCTTCTCTTGTCATGTAGTAAAGTTCATGGTTGCTTGTGCAGATATACTGCTAGATGAATTCCTGGTTGCAGAAAATTCACCTATTCAGTCTGACATTAATTCTCCTATTCTGTCATCTGAGAGGGCCCCAACCATGACACGGCCCAGAACAAACCATTCTAATTTAAGTTCATTCGACCCAACATCACTTTCAGATACACGACCAGAAATTACCTCATCTGGTGGCATGAGGTTTTTATTTCCATATCGCACTTCCTTTCTTTTTGAAACTTTGATTTGTCTTTCATCAAAAATTTTGTGACACATTTTCCATCCTTAGCAGCATGCGCAAGAACTCTATGGAGAAACTGGTTGAGGCTTCTGCTGCCGAGGCCGAGGCTGCTAGTGCCGTCTGGCAAGCCATGCAGGCAACATCTGCCACTCCTGAAGAAACATCTATGTCAGATGACAACTCACAAGTTGCAGAGACTGCTTCGGAGAGTAGTGACACTGACCCAGATGTTCGCCTTCACCCCAGAGCGGTATGTACTCTGCTGTCCCATCATATATAAAGGATTCATTCATTTTCAAGCTCAACAAACCTGCCGTCTCTGATGCCACAGGTTGTAATTGCTAAAGAGGCTGCGGGAAACCTGGGCTTGATGGTAAGGCAGCTATCCTTGGATCAATTTGAAAATGAGAGCAGACGAATGGTTCCCTGGAATAATGACCAGTCATATCCTACCAAAAAAATTACCCGGCAGAGGTCTCCTCAAGGCTTGCATAAGAAGGCAAGTATTGTCAGACTTCAAGTGTTCTATTTATTTATTTATTTTAATTTTCTGCTTGTGTGGTTGTTTTTGTAAGAATTCTGAATTATCTGTATATTCAATTGTCAACGATACAAAGAGTACAACCGATATATATAGTAATCCTAGACCTAATCTAAAATAGGAAATACGAATAACCCTGTACAATCAATCTAAAATATACAATCAGTCTAATATATTTCCATAATTAACATAATATTCTCACACTCCCGCTCAAACTCAAGGTGTTTTAGCAGAAAACGCTAAGAGTTTGCCAAGAAGAAACTAAAATCAAGCAGTAGTGTGAGTCTTGGTAAAGAAATCAGCAAGTTGTAATGCCGAAGAGACGAAAGGAAGCGAGATGGAGCTAGGCTACAGATGCTAACGAGCAAAATGACAATTAATTTTAATGTGCTTCGTCCGCTCATGGAAGACAGTGTTACAGGCAATCTAAATAGCACTGTCGTTGTCACAATAAAGGGAGGTTGGAGAAGACTGAGGGACATCCAAATCAGTCAAGAGATAACGAAGCCAAACAATCTCAGCAGTGACATGAGCCATAGCACGGTACTTAGCCTCGGTCGTGGAATACGCAACAACAGTCTATTTCTTACTCTTCTAAGAAATCAATGAATCACCAAGAAACATGCAGAAGCTAGAAGTGAACTTGCGATCAGTGACATCACCAACCCAATCAGAATCAGCATAAGCTACCAAGTCCAAAGAGGAAGTAGAGGACAACAGTAAATCCTGAACTATAGTACCCCAGAGATAGCAAAGAATCCGAACCAAAGTAGCCCAATATGTAGAACGAGGAGTAGAAATGAATTGACTAACCACATGAACAATATAGGCAAGATTAGAGTAACCGTTAGATAGACTAAGCAACCCAGAAGCTCTCGATATAAAGTAGGATTAGGTAGAGGAACACCATTAGTAGTGTTAAGTTTCACATTAAGCTCAATGGGGGGTATCATCAATCTTAGTGTCAGTAAGGCCAGCACGGTGAATAACTTCATTAGCATACTTGGCCTGAGACAGAAAGTAGCCATTGGGAGAAGAAGCCACTTCAATACCAAGAAAGTACCGCTCCTTCATTTTGAATGTGCGGAAGTGATGCTTCTTGACCTTAGAGATAGCAGAAGAATTCAAAGCCAGTAATAATTATATCATCCACATATAATAATAAGGTAATAAAACAGGCAGAGGTGTGGAGGAGAAACAAAGCCGAGTCCTGGGCAGAAGGATGTAACCCAAGTTTAGTAACAACAATCTGAAAGTGATCATACCAAGCACGAGTAGATTGCTTCAGACTATACAGAGCACGTTGAAGACGACAAACTTGTCTACAGAAATGGTGAAGGCCAGAGGGAGGATGCATGTAAACCTCCTCAGTGAGATGACCATTAAGAAAAATATTTTTAACATCCATCTGATAAAGAGGTCAATGACGAATAGCAACAACCTAGAAAGCACGGATACGAATACGGATACGAGGTATGGATACGATACGATACGGATACAACGATACAACAAAACCTAAAAAAGTAGGATACGGGTACAGCTAGGATACGTTTGTAAAAAATAAAAATAAATAAGCTCAAGAATGTTGAGAAACCATAGTAACTTTATAATGCAAAATACTAATATTTAAAAATTAGATATTAATTTAAGCCAGTAGCTAGTTTAGTTTTTAAATTTTCAATAGGTCTTGCAAATATTTCATTTTAATATTAATATCAAAACAATCCACAACTTGACCCTATGCTTTTTCCTTTTGCACTAGTCAAAAATATTCTATGCAAGTTTATTTGCTTATTTATTTATTGATATTTAATTTTACTATTGTTATTTAATTTTACTATTGTTATATTATCTTATTAATCCTTATTTCTATGTAGTTATAGGGGACATGCATGATACAATGAAGATATGTCAATTTGATGAATTTTATTACTTTAGCTTACTATGTTGTTTTTATAAAAACTAAGCAAAGTATTGTAAAAATATTATATTTATCCTTGCAATTATATTATGTTATGATGTTATGTAAACAATGATACGATTCTAATTTCATAAAAGAAGTAATACGTGACTTGGAGCATTTGATACTTCAAAATTAATTGAGAAGTATCCAATAATAGGTGACTTGGAGCATCCGATACGTCAAAACTAAGTATCAGATACTTCAAAATTAATTAAGAAGTATCCGATACTTTTAATAAGTATCTACTACGTATCTGTAAGTATCCAAGGAGTGTCGGTATCCGATACGGATACGTCTCTCTATTTGAAGTATCCATGCTTCATAGGCAACAACAAATATCAAAGTACGGACAGTAGTCATTTTGGCAACAGGGGCAAAGGTCTCCTCATAATCAATACCATACTCCTGTGAAAAATCCTTGGCAACCAGGTGAGCCTTGTAGCACTTAAGAGAACCATCAGAATGAGTCTTGACTTTGTAAACCCATTTGCAACCAACCAGATTCTTACTAGCAGACAAAGGAACCAACTCCCAAGTACTAGTTTTGTACAAAGCAGACAACTCATCCTCTATAGCTTGAATTCAATAAGGATCCTGACAGGCCTCCTTGTAAGACTGAAACTTTGAAAAAGAGTGAATAGCAGACAAAAATGTACAGTATAAAAAAAAAAAAACATGTTTTAGCAAAACCAAGTTTGACTACCTGTTTACGGATGTGAAGGGGATACTTACGGTTACCAAGATCAGAGTCGTCAAAAGCAGGAGGATCAGTAGCAGGGGCAGAGACAACTGGTGGAAGGAGAGCCTTGCGATGAGAATAGACTAACATCGGAGGAGGAGGAGGAGGAGGAGAAGGAGAAGGAGAAGGAGAAGAGGGAATAGACTCATGGGGGTCAGTGGAGAGGGACTCGGTAGGAGGGGTGGTATAAAGAGAAGAGAGAATAAGCTCATGAGGAACAACAAAGATGTACTCATTAGGAGGGACCTCAAAAGGAAATGGATCAATATGAACCAAATCTTCTTTGGAAATTTGGGCTGTGAGAGGAGGAAGCTGAAAGTAAGGTAGACGTTCGAGAAAGGCAACATGGCAGGAGACATAAAGGCGACGGGAAACAGAGTCATAACAGCGATAACCTTTATAAGTGAGACTATAACCCAAAAAGACACATGGGGTAGACCGGATGCTAAGTTTGGTCCTATCTTTACGGGTTAAAAAGACAAAACAAGCAGACCCAAACACACGAAGGAGAGAGTAATTAGGAAGTTAAGAAAACAGAGCCTCATAAGGAGACCGACCAGAAAGAAATGGGGTAGGCATATGGTTAAGAAGAAAAGCATTAGTAAGAACTGTCTCACCCCAAAATGGAGCTGGAATGGAGGTAGAGAGAACGAGAGACCTAGCTATCTCAAGGAGATGACGGTGTTTACGCTCTGCTAGACCATTTTGGGCAGATGTATTAGTACAAGAAGTTTGGTGAATGGTACCTAAATTGGCTAAATATCCACAAAACTCAATTTTAAAGTATACTCCGCCCAAGTCAGACCATAATAATTTAATAGTAGACCTAAACTGTGTAGTGACTCTAGACTGAAAAGTACGGTATATTTGGTAAAAGTTAGACTTATGAGTCATAAAATAAACCAAAGTGTAACCGGTGCAGTCATCAACAATGAAATATAGTATGCAGAACCCCCTTTAGTGAGAACAGGAGAAGGACCCTAGACATCAGTATGAACTAAAGAAAATGGTGTATCGAATATAGAGGTACTTTTACGGAAAGGTAAGACTGTCATTTTGGCAAGTTTACACCCTCGACACTCAGTAAGTTGACTAGGAGAAATTTGACCCAATATACCTAATTGAGCTGAAGACTGTAAGCGGTCACCAGACAAATGCCTTAATCTAGAATGCCACAAATAGAAAGGACTTGACAAAAAATCTAACTAAAAAGAGGAAAAGTAGTTGGAGAGGTAGTTATAGGCAGATGTAGGCTTTCCACCACATAGAGGTCTCTAACTCTATAACCAGTCCCAATCAGCTGCTTGGACATCCGATCCTGTACATAACAGATAGAAGAAGAAAGGATAACATCAAAATTGAAGGCATTAAGCTGACTGATAGATAATAAACTGACAGATAATTGAGGGACATAAAGGACAGATGGAACAGAAACAACAGACAGTAAGACAGACCTAACAGATATAACAGACATACCAGATTCATTAGCAGCATTAACAGTAATAGGAAAGGGAGGGAGAGTACAATTTTAAAGTACAGAGAGATAGGGAGTCATAAGATGAGAGGCACTAAAGTCAAAAATCCAAACAGACGAAGAGATACATGAAGAAGACTCAAACAAATCTGAATGAAGAGAGGAAACAATGGAGGTAGGTGGGGATGATTGAGAGGTAGATAATATATGCTGAAGTTGACTAATTTGAGCACTCAAGAAAGCCAAGTCAGGATCAGGGGCCGGAGTAGATGCAATATAAGTGGTGAAGAAGACTCAAACAAATCTGAATGAAGAGAGGAAATAATGGAGGCAGGTGGGGATGATTGAGAGGTAGATAGTATATGCTGAAGTTGACTAATTTGAGCACTCAAGAAAGCCAAGTCAGGATCAGGGGCCGGAGTAGATGCAATATAAGTGGCTAGAGTCTAAAAAGTACTCTGAGAAGGAGCATGGAACAGAGTCTGAGATTGTTGAAAGGACGAGACAGATAAGCGTCCCTTCTTGGGACAATGATACTTCCAATAGCCTTGCTAATGGCAGAAGACACACTCATCAATAGCTAGAGATATCATAATAATCAGAGAGATAAAGGGGTTTAAGTGGAATAAACCCTAAATCCAAAACTATAGTGTAATAACCAAGTGCTGGGTCTGGATGTATAATAACCAATTGGGGTTAATATAATTATCAAATCCCCTAAGACCCACAAATATCAATGAAACGAGATAAGCCGAGAAAACCAATTCGGAAAGAGAGCCTGAAGTTGAAGAAAACCTTTGCGTCAGAGAGAGACAGAGAGAGAGGCGACAAGCTTTGACCAACCACGCGACAGATGAATCACGAACTAGATGAGTAATGAAAACCAGTCGTGCGAGATAGTGATGGTGATGACCCAACTTCACAAGTCAACGAGAACCCTCACAATCAGACACAGACTGGAGTCGAACCAGAGTCGTGAGTCAAAACCAGAGAGAAGAGATGTCACGAACTAGAACCATAGTGGGCCTCGCGAGCGTGAACCAGAACCAAAGATCAAACCAAAGTAGTTCGATCGTGTATCAGATAAGTCGAGAAGAGAGAGCTCGATCAATTAGATGAATCACGAGGAAGTTAGACCAGTTCATGTGTAACCCTAGCTCCCACGAAGTCAGGAATCGCAAAGCTCTGATAGCATGTAAGAATTCTGAATAATCTGTATATTCAGTTGTCAATGATACAAAGAGTACAACCGATATATATAGTAATCCTAGACCTAATCTAAAATAGGAAATATGAATAACCCTATACAATCAATCTAAAATATATGTTAGAATTTACCATCACCTACCACCAATTTACCATCACCTACCACCACCTACTCCTCACCTACTACACTCACCCTCTCCTATATAATGAGCCACTCACCATTTGTAATAGATATCAATCAATATAAATCAATCAATAATACATCAGTTTTTCTTACATGGTATCAGAGCTAAGTTAAGAACTTAGTATTTTTCGCTTTACCGGCGGGCGGCAACCTTGCCTTGGCCGCCCGCCGGACCTCAACCTAGTCCACTAGAATTTTCTACACATACCTTAAAATTTCTTCCAGTCCACCACCTTCAATAAACCCAACTGAGACTACTCTGGCTTCAAGAGGCTCTGTCACCAGATGCTCTCTCTTTCATAAGCTCTCACTCTCTCTCTTCTTCACCAGATCTAATCCGAGAGAGGAAAGCTTTACATTGTGGGCAGGACTGAGTCTCTTGTCTAGGAATTTGTTGATATGGGTCGTGGAGTCAGCTCTGGCGGCGGACAGAGTTCACGTGGCTACTTATTTGGGAGTGGTGAGGCTCCAAAGCCAGCCACAAACAATCCAACACCTGCTTCAAGTGAAGGACAGGATGTAAATAATGGTCCTCCCCCCAAGACTACTGCTGCTTCTCAACAAGTAGATGTTACTAAGCAGATTCCTCCCGGTATAAATAGCAGCACTGCAAATAAATACTTCAGGGCAGATGGTCAGAACGGTGGCACTTTCATTACAGATCAGCCCTCAACTAAGATCCATTCTGCCCCTGGTGGTGGATCTTCTCTTGGTTACCTCTTTGATGACGACGGTCCAATGAGTGTCTCAGTCTTTCCCGCCGCCCAGATCTCCTCGTCGCTACTCTCCTGCACCAGATCTGAACCACATACAGGAAAAGTACACCGCGTCTCCGCTGTGAACCAACTCATCGCCACCGCCGTCCGCCCTATTGGGTAACCCAAGCTCATCGTCAGAAGCTTCGAGAAGGTGTCTCATGAACCTCTCAGTCTCGTCTTCCTCATCGTCTCCCTTCAAACCACCATGACTGTACTCTGAGGTCGCCGTGGGGAGAGATGCAGGCTCGTCGGAGGTGGCGGAGTCGCCGGAGAGCTCTCGTTGGAGGGTGGTGAGGATAGAAGAGAAGTCTAAGTTGGGTTCGTCTTCTTCGTCTTCGAAGAGAGAGAGATAGAGTTTTTTTTTTAAAAGAATGACTGAGCTGATTGATGTTGGTACATGGGAAAGTGGACTCACGTGGGTGGTAATTTGCCCCACGGTTTTGATCAAAACCAGCATATAGTTTCAAAGACGCACTCCCCTTTCTCTCTTCCTTTTTGGCTGTTTGAAAAACACTATCTCTCTCTACTCAAGTCCAACCAAAACACAACACCTCAAGATTTGTTTTCTTTTCTGCAGCCGGCCACCCACCGACCTCACTTCTTCGCCTATTCCGCCGGTCTTTTCTTCTTGCCTCCGTCCTGGACGGTCCTTGCCGGTGTTGCCTCCGTGTTTCCTTGTCCACCGAGCACGTTCACTCCCCCATACTCCTCCACTGCAGTATATGGCGGACCTCCAAATCGGAACATCACGGTAGCCTTCCGCTTCAGCTCCTTGTTTTCTGCCTTTAGCACACTTATCTCTGCTCGCGCATCCTTATACATGCGTTGGAGCAGAGCCAGCTGGGAGTTTAACTGTTGCACTTCATTTGTCCTGCTCTGCAGCCGGTGCGACAAGTTTGTGACCGCCGTCATGGTTTCCACACATGACTTCAGAGTATACTGATTGGCCTCAATATCAGTTTGCACCGCCATTTTTTGCTCCACCGACCGCATCGGAAAGTTCAAAGGAGCAAACCCAGAAGTGTTTAGTTGGGGTTCACTGGCCACCGCACCAGTTATTTCTCTTGTGGACTAGTTCAGTTCTGGAAAGAGCGTAAGCAGCCCACGGGAAGAGGAGGCCATGTTCTGGGTAGCTGGACGGGAAGAAGAGGCCATGTTATGGTTGCTGAGTGTTTCAGAGATGGGTTGGTTACAGAGTGTTTACAGAGTGCTACTCTCTCGCCTTCATTTATATAGCACATGACGAAGAGGCCGACACGCGCACTGTCGATCACGTGCATCACCGCGTGTCTGGCGCGCCTTTTGATGGCACGTCTTTTTATGGATTGGACACGCCTTTTGAGGGCACGCCTTTTTATGGATTGGGCACGCCTTTTGATGGCACGCCTTTTGAAAGATTGGGCACACCTTTTGAGGGTGCGACTTTCCAAGGGTCCGACAAGACTCTGTAAATTGTCCCGACATTGATTCCGGTTAGTTTCTACAAGGGTCCAGCAAGACTCTGTAAACTGTCACAACAACTGTCACAACATTGTCTGCTACAACGGTCCGACATGACCCCGTAAACTGTCTTCTACACCGGTCCGGCATGACCTCATAAACTGTCCTGCTACAACGGTCCAACATGACCCCATAAACTGTCTTCTACAACGGTCCGACATGACCCCATAAACTGTCCTCTACACCGTTATGACACCACCATACAGTGTCCTCTACAACGTTATGACACCCCCATACAGTGTCCTCTACAACGTTATGACACCCCCATACAGTGTCCTCTACAACGTTATGACACCACCATTCAGTGTCTTCACCCATGGTCTGACACGACCATACAGTGTCTCCTATCCTTTTTTATTTTTATGTATTTTCTTATTTTGTTCCTCTCTTCAAACTCAAGTTGGTTAGTTTCTATACTCCTTGAGTTTGCGGGGGGCTGTTAGAATTTACCATCACCTACCACCAATTTACCATCACCTACCACCACCTACTCCTCACCTACTACACTCACCCTCTCCTATATAATGAGCCACTCACCATTTGTAATAGATATCAATCAATATAAATCAATCAATAATACATCAGTTTTTCTTACAATATATATCAGTCTAATATATTTCCATAATTAACATAATATTCTCACAGTTTTCTAAGAGAAAAATGAATTGTTTTGTGAATTCTTCATTATCTTTTGTTTTCTTGCAGATTATTTCTACTTTGCTTATGCCTCGGAACTGGAAAGCTCCTCCTAATAGGAGATTTTTTCTGGATTCTTATGAAGTGGGTGAGCTTTGCTATGCTGTTGAACAAATCTTTATGCAGGAGCCCACAGTTCTGCAACTGAAAGCTCCTATAAAAGTATTTGGTGATCTTCATGGACAGTTTGGTGATTTAATGCGTTTATTTGATGAATATGGATTTCCTTCCCCTGCAGGAGACATAACGTAAGTTTGATAGCAATCTGTTTTTCAAACTGCAATTTTGGGATTGATGGGATCTGTTGTGCTTTTGGTACATAGGTTCATCAGTTACTGTAGGCCTAAAATATTTTTATCTATCAATAATCCTGCATAATCTTAGGTTTGTGTAAGTGTTTTTTGCTATAGATGCAATTTGATTGTCTGCCCAAATTTAAAACTGTTTTTTGGGATTTATATTTTCAAATCAAATGGTTTAGTTGGGTGACACTGATTAGATGTATAACTTGAATTACAGAGTGCCTTGAAATAGATGGATTTTGATACTGCACTATGTGTGGCAGCTGTGGCTTCTCTAAGACCTTAATTAAGGTATGGTCTAAGTAGCACAGATACCGACATGTTGACACAACAATTCTAAAAAAATGCAAGACACAACACATGGTCCAGGGCCAGTTAAAAATTTATATTGTCATAAATTTATTATATGTCAAATATATGAATAGTTTATTCAAATGTAATGAAAAAAACAAGATAACACTAATTAAAATTTTAAAAATATATTTCATAACTTAAACATCAAAATACCATTTACGTAACAATAACATTCTAAAGAATGCAAAATAATTGTAGAACATTGAAATACACATGATATATTCATCTTATAAATGTTTCAAAATGTATTTAGAGTGCGCAAGTTGCATTCTAAAGAAAGCAAAACGTTGTTACTTTGAAGAGATTCTCGCATAGGTTGTGTTCGAAGAGTTCAAGAAGCGTCACCGAAATGTTTGAGAAGTGGCTGTAAAATGTCTGATATTATGAATTAAAAATATTAATTAAGACAACCTGAAGAAGTGTAGGACACAATTTTAGGAGTGTTCACAAGGTGTCTGTGTCCAACACGGCATGCCTCCTCCATGGAAGTGTTGTGCTTCTACTATGGAAGTGCAATAGGATCTTGATGTATAACAAGGGAGGAGTGAGATTGAGGATTTGCTTATAGAATTTGGGTCAAGTGAGGATATGTAGAGCTGGTGTGAATGTGTTATGAATTATGGCTGAATGGTATTGGAAGTTTAGACTTGAAATGAATGCATTTTAAAATGTGTTAAGAGAATGCACTGCATGTGCAAACTATGGGAAACTTGATTGAGATGATTTGCTTATGCTCCCACAAATGTATTCTGAATGAACAATTTGAGGGTAGGTATTTGGTAGGGTTGGAAACCTGAGGAAGGCATGCACAAGTTTCTACTGAAATATGGTTTCCAAGGTGCTGCTCTGGAATCATATTTACATTCTGGACTCGAGCCAAGCTGGTGGTTCTAGGAACTATCTTTTACAACAAGTAACAGATGGAGTAGATGCAAATATCCTTTGATGAAGATTTTAGAAATGAGATTAATCTACTTAATTTAATATTAGTGTCAGAAAGGAAGTCCATTTTTCTGGCCTAGTACTTTAACTAGCTATGGAAAAAGTGGAGTATGCTACTTGTATTAGGGGTAATGATTATGTGCATGTTTGATGCGCATAGGGAAGATGGAACTATCAGTGGGCAGGGAACAAATAAACAGGCAAATTTGCCTTGGAATGACTGTCTTAATCAATATGTGGGGTGTAATTAGGACCATCCCCCTATGCTTTGTCTATATGCTTCAGTGGGCAGGGAACAAATGCTCGACAAACAGGCAAATTTGCCTTAGAATGAGAGTCTTAAATTAATCAATAGGTGGTGTGTAATTAGGACCATCTCCCTATGCTTTTCACCAATGCCTATTCAAGTTAATCTGTGCACTGCAAGATGATTCACCTCTTGATTTTTACTAGGACTTGGAAGTGAAAAACCTTTTAATAAGAAGCAATGATGCTTGGCACGGTGGACATTTTAGAGAAGGGTTATCTGGCCTCGAAAGTTGGGTTGCAGTTGTATTATACATCTCTTAATGTTGTTAGCTGTGTAAAAGTCTCCTTATGCATCAATCGATGATGTTTTTTTTTTCTTTTCCAATGTGGAACTCTTGTGATTAATCAGGAAAAGGGGGGTCCCATTTTGTGGAATGCTTCTCCATTCTCATTATAGATTAAAAATCCAAATGACAAGCTTGACAAACCATTTTCTGGAATTGTGTGACAGCCATTTTTGTCTCTATGCTTCAGGTACATTGACTATTTGTTTCTTGGTGATTATGTCGATCGAGGACAGCACAGCTTGGAGACCATCACCTTGCTCCTTGCACTAAAGGTGTGTTTCTGCCTTGATCACTTAAGTACTTCGGTTTTATTTTACAGTGTCTTACTGACAATTTTGTCCCATGCCATGATTTTCAGATTCAGTATCCTGATAATGTTTTTTTGATACGCGGGAATCATGAGGCTGCTGACATAAATGCACTTTTTGGTTTTCGTCTCGAATGCATTGAAAGAATGGTATGGAACATGCAGACACTTTTTTCCTTGAAAGGTTTTGAGGTACTGACTATGAATGTATATATGCAGGGAGAAAGTGATGGAATCTGGGCATGGACACGATTCAATCAACTTTTTAACTTTCTTCCGCTTGCTGCACTCATTGAGAAAAAAATTATATGTATGCATGGTGGAATAGGGAGGTCAATACATTCAGTAGAACAGATAGAGAAACTTGAAAGACCCATAACTATGGATGGTGGATCTATAATTTTAATGGATCTTCTATGGTATGTTTTAGTTCATTTGTAGTTTTTAGTTTCCATCCAACATCATCTAAAAATTTCATGCCAACATTATTATGTTTTGTACAGGTCTGATCCCACAGAAAATGATAGTGTGGAGGGTTTAAGACCAAATGCTAGAGGGCCTGGTCTCGTCACTTTTGGGGTACAAATGCTAGTTCACATATATGGAATGAATCTGATTTTTTTTCCTTGCTTGTTGAATTTTGCATTTCATATATTCTTCTGGGTTACTCTATTCTTGGAATCCTGAACTCACTGACCCGTAGGATGAGACTGTTGACAAATTCATACTCGGTCACTAATGACAGAAATGTTTGGTATATGCATTTATTCAAATCTCTTCATCACACAACTTTTCACTTTCAATTCTCTGAAGCATCGGTGTATATTGTTACCTTTAGAGTTGCAGCTACATTATGTTGTATGTCCAATACAATTTACTAAATATTTTCATATGGTAATAAGTCGATACACTAGATGCCAGCGACATATACAGTTGGAAGCTGACCAGCAGAAACAGAGGGATTAAGAAAACTAGAAACAGAGATTTCTTTCCTACTCAAGCTAAAGCACATCTTTTCATATTCAAACTTCTCAACTAAACTAGACATTGTAGTTGCGACTTGTGACGCAAACCCGATAGCTTAAAAGTATATATATCAATCTTTGCAGTTTAAACTGGATATTTGTTTAAGACCTTGGTACTGTTTGGAAGTTTTTGGCAGTTGTGATATATAGTTCTACAGGTAAAACAATTGGCGCACAAGCATTTTCATTTTGATACTAGTTAATGATTTTTCTGAGTTGAAGTTCAGCTTCTATTTGCACTTGTAGGCCTGCTATTAGATCATAACAAATTGTCAATGCTTGCAGCCTGATCGCGTCACAGATTTCTGTAAGAAAAATAAATTGCAATTAATTATAAGAGCCCATGAATGCGTTATGGATGGGTTTGAACGGTTTGCTCAGGGCCAATTGATCACACTCTTTTCTGCAACCAACTATTGTGGTAAGCATTCGTAAGTTGTGTTTTTCCTTCACTATTGCCAACCCTTCACAGCTTAATTGTGCAAATGCATTCAGGGACGGCCAACAACGCTGGAGCACTACTGGTTGTTGGCAGAGGATTGGTCATCGTTCCGAAATTGATTCATCCGCTGCCACCTCCCTTTCAGTCCCCAGAGACATCTCCAGAACGTGTCGTACATGATGCATGGATGCAGGTGAGATTCTTGTTGAATCCCATACCCAACTGATAACAAAATATATCTGTTTAGCTGACTTATAGAGTATTTTCTGTTGGTTATTGGTCTCTGCAGGAGCTTAACATTCAAAGGCCACCAACCCCTACCAGAGGTCGCCCACAACCTGAACTTGACCGGAACTCACTTGCATATATCTGATTCCTTGCGACATAATTGTTGTTTACAGTGTTTACAATGTCTTAACCGCACTTTTTATAGGGGGCATGATCACAATCCAGTTCTACATCAAGAATGATCACTGCCCAGTTCTACATCAATACATGTTCACAATATACAGTACCCCGTGTTGTATTTTCATGATGTAGATACCAAGTTCCATTAGAGGAGGCTAGTCTATACTACATGGCTCGGGAATGGTAGAAAAGCTAGCTGTTAGCAGATGCGTAGTGACCACTCTTCCCCAATTTGCTTTTGTTGTATTTGTACAATTGAGCTGGTGGAAGCTGTACTTATGACTCGCACAACTTTTAGTTGGGGGAAGTTGCTCCCTAAGGTTTCGTATAGTGTATTGTATTGTATTGTAAATGTATATTATTTTTTTGAACTTTGACCCAGCTCAGAGGCTGAGGTTTCTTTCTTAGATCTCACTTCTTACTTTTCAACTGCTTCAATTGCTCAAATCTGGGTTAGATAGAATTAACAACATTTCTAGAACTATTTCCTAAAATTATTAATGCTTTTAGATTGTATATCCTATCACGTGTTTAGATTATCTTAGCTCGAGATAATGACGAGATTAACATAATCTTATTAATTTTATAATATTGTAAATGTATATTATTTTTATGAATTTTGAACCAGCTCAGAGGCTGAGGTTTCTTTTTTTAGATCTCACTTCTAAAATGTTTACCTAGTCAACAACTTTTCAACTGCTTCAATTGCTCAAATCCAGATTAGATAGAATTAACATCATTTCTAGAACTATTTAGTCCTAAAATTATTAATGCTTTTAGATTGTATTAGCTCAAGATAATGACGAGATTAACAAAATCTTATTAATTTTATAATTTAACTAATTAATCCAAAACCTTAGTCGTCTATTTTGTATCACACGACTCTGTTCGGATTCAATAGTACCCCATTTTGGAGGATATTATGTCTCAATAGACTATTAGTCCACACCTTAATTTTTATAACCAAACATCACATTGTGAATTTTTTTGAATTGTTAATCCAATCGGTCATGTCCATTCAAACAAACATGAACATAGAGAACTATTTGACCACTATAAATGTAGCTAGTACTACTAAACAGTGATGAAAAAACCAATGATGTATAACATTTCTCATAAGCATATACAAGCATTGGAAAATAATCAACTTGGATGTTTTGATAATCTTTTAGCCCCTCATTATCACCTGGCACTAGGAAATCTGGACGCTTCACCAAACAACAAATAGCTCAAGTTTTACTGAAAAATAATTTATCATTTAAAAAAAAAAAATCCATAATAGTTAAAGAAGAACATATATATATACAAAAATGTTTAGATTCAATGGCTGAGGAGCCTGAAAGCCTCTCTCTAGGTGAGTTACCATTTAATCTTTCTGCTATACATGATCCCCAACCACAATTAACAGAGCCCACTCGATGCCATTCCAAGAAATTCGCAGTCAGGGGGGTTCCTGGATTGAAATTTCAAGCATGGTAGTAGGCATCCCCGTTATTAGTTAGATTGTGAGTGTGGTCGCCTCCTTGGTGGATGTCTTTTGAAGTGGCCTGCTCTTGAATTTTTTCCCCCCCAAATCTCAACCATTGGATGTCACCCCTGTGGCTGTAGTTTCAGTCTAGCAGCAATTAGAGAGCAATTATCAACTGATTAATGCAATGGAAAAACAAAAAATAAGTGATGCGGTGGGCAGCAGATCCATTGTTGGTTCACATGACATTAATTCAGTTTTAAACAGCGATTACAAAAGAACCCTAAAAAGAGAGGAAGATCAACATAACAAAATAGCAAAAGTTGGAACAAACGAATATATATATATATATATATATTAGATCAAACATGCTCCCTCCTCCTAGTATTGGGGTTAGGGTTTTCTAACAAAGAGCATTGCCTTAATTTTGTTACGCAGTGTCTTTTATGCTTATGTAGGCTAATTATCTTATGGAACTAACATACTTTTGTGGGGTTAAGGCGAGTGGTGATATGTGTCAGTTTATTTTCGGTACAACATTTTTGGAACTTAAACTTATGATGACGAAATGTTTCATAATTCATAGATGTCCCATGCTTGAATATGCCTCAATCTATATAGGTGCCATCTGTGGTTAGTCTCAGCTACTAAGGTAATTTTTGCTAGTAGACATGAATGTTTTGGGAACAAAATGTAGTATGGAACTAACTGTTACACTACATTGCGAAAAACACAGTGGCAACCACATCTAAAATCTATACAAGACACCTCTTAAATCCCATATATCGATAATTGAGAGCTCCCTTAGCTACAAATGTCGGTTTATTTAACCGGGAGTTGGCTCGATTAATCCCTCAGTATAGCTCCATTTAGATGGACATTATCACAATGTTTAGCACATGATTCTCATATGCTCTGATACCATTCTTTCATGACCCAAACCCCACTATAGGCAGATTTAAGGCATGACTGGCTGATAGCCACAGGCTACCAAGACCTACCTATACCCAGTGAGAGGTGCATTTGGAAATCTGGAAATATAAAAAAAAAAAACAACGCCCAAGAAGTACACATTAATGTGTGTTTGGGAGGGGAAATCTGGAAATATATGGAATTTATTTAATTTTCTCATTTATTTAGCGGAAGCATTACAATCCCAATAACACAATAAACCTATCAGAGCAACAGGTTTAGGAACCCTTATCAGAGGAACAGGTTTGACACTAAGAGACATAGAGTCATTTAGAAAGAAATGTCATGTATTAGGACATCATATTGTGTTGTGTGATAAGTTGTACCCCTTCCGTGCTATGGGTTCTATTTTGTGGAATCTACGTACTTATCAAATGTTAGCGTGATAATATTATGTGACAAAAATCTTTGTATATGAAGATATTTATGTCTCTCTAATACTATATCCATGGAATGTGATACAATGTAAAGTCTTATGTGACTATATGAACGTGAAAGTTTGTGTTTGATTGAATTGTTGTTTAAAACCATAATAAATCTACAAAAATTATGAAGATGTTAGAAGGTATATTAAGACATATGTAATACTACTAGATTTCTAAATAGGAATCCTCTTATATGAAACAATGATTGTAATGTAAGTGATTAGTCTAAACTAGAGGTGTTATGTGGCATGATTTTAACTATGAAAAATGAAAAGATAAGCACACGGTATGTGTTGATCGAATTGTGAGTTATTGGCTTGTGAGTTGCAGAAAATTTAATGTGTGATTTATGTGACCCCTTTATACGCATATAGGTACTTGAGATGCAGTGCAGCCTCCTTTCCAGATTATGTATGCACATGTGAAAGCTTGCCTCGTAGAACACTTGGCTTCCAACCTCCCAAATAATAACAAGGGTTTATTATAACAAGACCCCCTCAACTATTAGCTAATATCAACTTACCCCCTCATCTATAAACCTATACCTTTTGATCCCTTCAACTATAAACATGTATCACTTTCACCCCTTCCAAACCACCTTCAGTAGAAGGGCCATTTGTACCGTTTTTATAGTTGAAGGGGTTAATATGTACGGGTTCATAGATGAGAGGAGTAAGGTGATATTGGCTAATAGTTGCGCAGGTCATGGTGTAATTAACCTTAATAATAATAATCTATTCAATGTCAAAATGTAGAAAATTCACTGCTTGCAGATTACAAAAAGTTCTTACCTGGCCCTTCAAGCAGGAGAGGCACTCACATTCACCGAGGCGGCAGCATGAAAAGTTTGTTTGAATCCCACAACACTCTCATTAACCCAAGTTTCTTTTCAGCTTCATCGAATGAATTACCCGTGGCTTCACATGGGTGTGGAAGACTCATCCATCTATCAACCTTAAGCTCCATAACATCCACAACACACATCTCTAATTCCTCCAAATTACATCCATGCCAATTGCCTTGCGCCTGATGCACCTTTCCCTTGCCAATTTCTTCTTCTTGCTGATCTACAAGCACAACATACTGACCAGGCTCACACTGAACAAATCCTGCTGATGCAATACCAATAAATTCTGCGTGCACAGTCTCTGCTTTTTCGTTGGTACCAGTTCTCAATGTGCTTTCTCCAATTCCACTCTGGTGAATCCCTCTTGCAGCCTCTGGGATATAAACGTCCTCAGAAGGACTTTCAGCTGAGTCATAGTGGGATGCAATTCCTGACCCACCTTGTTTGTCAGAAAATACATTGTCCCCCCCTTCAGATGGCACACGTACATCCTTAGCTGCTCGGGCTAGCCTAGCTTTTCTATTGTTTAGCCTGTTTGGTGTGTGTGTGAGAGAGAGAGAGAGAGAGAGGGAGAGAGGAGGTTTCCATCAGAAAAGAATGCGTCAAATCATAAGAGAAGATTAACGAGGAAAATTCAAAAAAAAAAAAAAAAAATATGAAGTATGACATTTTTCGAATTTGCCAATGTTGAAAATTTTGAAAAAAATATAACAAGAAAATTAATAACAAAAAGCTCAAACTTATAGTTCAAAATAATTACAATAAATGGGCACCTCATGCTGTTTGATTCACATGAGGTGCATGTCAACAAAATAGTATGCTTGTGACAAAACAAATCCATTATTTCAATATTACATTAATCAACGCAAGGGATTAAGCATCTCCCAACTGAATATTGAATGTGATTTGATGATGACCTAAGAAACATGGATAAGGCCATGTGACACAACACAACATCCAAGTGCAAATTTTCAAAAAAATGCAAGACACAACACGCGGGATGCACGTGCAAAACATATAATTTTATATATTTATTATACGTCATTTTTTTAATATTATATATTTATTCTATATCAAATATTTATTCCTATCAAATGCATCAACCTTGGGTATGCTACTCTAGTAAAAATAAATAATAAAGAAAATATGGGCCACCTCGTGTCCCCAACGTGTCCCAACGTGTCGGACAACGGTACTTGACCTCCGGAGAGATGTCTTTACTTCACAGATAATGATGATAGACAGAAGGGTGAAATATTAAGAAACCAATGACAAGGAGCTAAAATCATCCTCAAAATAATTTTAAAACTAGAAGGGAAAAAAGATGGCCTCCTGGCTATCCAATAGTCCCAACCCAGAAATTGCAACGGTGCTGCACAAATTATCATTACACAGATGTCTACTTATCAAATTCAATACAGAGATGTACATAATGCATTTGCACACACTTGAAGGTTGAATGAGAGGATGGTAGAAAACTGTTCAACCTTCAGCAATGCAGCAAAGGCCACCGTGCTGGGCATGATCAATAAGTTCACCTATCCCTTGTTTTGTACAGGTCTACAGAGAAATCTAGAGTATCAAAAAAAAAAAAAAAAATCCTCCAAACAAACTCCTAAAAAAGATAAGAAAATGAAAATAAAGACAGGAAAAAGATAGATGGAGGCATAGCTCTCCCTGGTTTGGTAAATTTCCTACTCTTTGGATGTGAAAGATCCTTGTTTTTTTGTATCCCTATCTCGCCAGACAGAGAGAATCTAGTTGGGGTTTATAGGTTAGCTGCTATTCTGTCAGGTTTCAAGTGGATTGTTTTGGTGTGCTTCATTGCACATCGTTCTACAGTATAAAAAATGTTTTCCAATCTTACCAACCAAAAGAACAAGGATGCAGGAACACTGTTCTGCACCAATATATATACATATAATATATGAACATAATTACTTGGACTTACCATTCAACTAAATTAAAAACTAATTGTTTTCATATGTTGACGAGCTAAAAAAAGCAAGTAATGCGGGAACATTAAGCAAAAGTCTAAGAATGAGTTATGCGTAAACCTAAAATACACAAATATGCCAAATCTTTTCCTAAAAGGGGACAAGGAAGATCCCTTCCCCGTTCTAGATTCCGCCTACAATCTTAGTAACAGTAAGCAAACAAAGGCATTCACAAGGAATACCTTTCCAACAGTCTAACTCTAAATGGTACATAAGATGGTGATTGTTGAGGAAGATTGTTGATTTGAAAATAAAAATAAAAAAATCTCAGACCTAGGTAGGAAATCTTGCACATTCATGATCAACTTCGATAGAAGAGGCTTGCAACAATAAGGACACTAAAAATGGTTGCTGCGATGCAAACAAGGCCACTTGCAAGTTATTTGGAATTTGCTCATTTTGTGACTCATTCAAGATTCTTTGTAAACCAAATGAGCAGAACTTAATCTTTCCTCGAGGCTCTGTTACTACAAGCTAAACTTCATCCCTCGCACTTTCTTGGTAGGCTCAATTATGGAGTCAATAAAAGGGTATTTGGAATGTGATGAGATGCATTGCCACCCAATCAAAGTGTCTAAAGAATTTAAGGGTGAATAATTTTTCAGTGCAAGCATTGACTATGATCCATTTGATTTTCAAAAATTCATATTCATAGGAAGACAATAAAAAGAAAATCTTATAACTAGCCTACCATTCAACTTGTTAATATATTTTAAGTTCTGTTTCCAATTTCTTGACTGCAATTAATTTGGAATCAAATAAACTGACACAGTAAAAATAAGATGAGCAGTACATCATATGGTGAATATGAAAGGAAAGGCTTGGTTACCAATTTTTTAGCTTAGAAGTTGTAACCTCAGGTCCCTGAAAAAGAAAAAAGGAACCACTTAGGAAGAAAATACATCTTAATGTTAATAAAAAAATAAAATAAAAACTTTGCATAACCTATATAATGGTAAGTGTACTCTTTACATACATGGACACTTAATTTATCAGCCCACGACTGTACTGAAGCAGCATTGCGTTGCATGTCGGGTTCATCCAAGAGGGCCCTCTCAATTAGGCTAATCTGTTTATCATTCATTATAGTTCGCTTTCGTTTTCGTCGCTGCTTCTCTTCAGACTGAACAGCTTCAGCCTTTTCATCCTCTTGAAGTCCTCCAAGCCCACTTTCTTTGATGTGCTCAGTTAAGTTTGGGAACTCAACATTGTGATCAACAGAGTTCTTTCCTCTTGTAGAGCTTGAATCTGACCCACTCGTTTCAACATTTTGAATGTCTCGATCAATTTCCCTCAAACCTTTAGCCACCCTAACAGATTTACCTTTATCTTCCCCCTTATCTTGCGGCACTATATCACCAGTTTGATCTATACAGTTGCCCCTGACATAGAATTGGTCCTCTTCTTGAAAAGCTGAGTTCTCTGATGTGCATTCTTTCAGGTTACCTATTTTATGTAGTAGCGGAGATGAGCACCCCCCTGCACTAAGATCCTCCTAAAAGGGAATCAAAAATTATTTTTCAGATCACTTAAACAAAATTAAATCTACACCTCCCCTCCCCAGAGAGAGAGAGAGAGAGAGATCAACATGGTAAATAGCCAATTTGAGAATCATTGGAGTTGGGCCATTTATTGCATAGCATAGAAGATTAGCCAAAAAATTATTTAAATTTATGACAAAATACATCCATATTGGTCTCAGAGAAAAGAAGGAAACTAACCTAATTCAAATTTTACAGCCACCAATAAGTTGCACAACATGAATTTCTTAACCTCACATAGAAATAAATCATTTTGATCAACATTTTAATGATATCCACCTAGCTAATGTTACTTGTCAGTACCTAAGTCACCGGTTCATTGTGCGTGTGCAAGAGCAAGAGCAGAAACAAGAGCGCCAATTTTCAAATTTTGTAAAGTTGAGAGCATCATGAGAACATTTATATTTTATATATTTATGTAATTAATTTTTTTATTATTAAATATGTATACATTAATATAATCAAATATTTGTTTTACAAAGTATTTATAATTTTTTTATGCTATAAGTACTTGTGATATGTACTTATTTCTTATTATTGTTATGAGCATTTAGTAGTATGAATCTGATATATAATATTTCATTTGCTAAGTTAGTAAAACTAATAATATGGCACAATAGTAATATATATTGGTGAAACTTGAATTCCCTAACAGATTGCAAGCTCATGCCTTTTAGAAGTGTAGATATGGAAGGTTCCAGCCTATGTTACTTTTCGCCCATACTTGAGCTTAAGAAACATTCCTTATACTGACTGACCGACTCTCCTCTGTTTCACGAGCAGTGGAGACAACGTTTCTCATGTTGCCTTCACCAATTGAGTTGCCAAGTGCATGAATGAAGTCCAAGCAACTAGTGTGCTTCGGAACTCCTCTCCACCGCTTCGTAGCCAGAGCAGACACATGGAGTTCACTTGAAGGGGGAATGATTTCTTACAATGCAATGGAACTCAAAAGCCTGTTTCATGGGTTGTACTCATACTCACTGGCTACATGGAACTCGTCTAACAAGTTATTGTCAAGTTTACATAGACTTCCTCGTTAAGTTTGAGTGGTTGAGTGAAGCGTAGATATGGAAGGTTCCACCCCAGTGTTATTAAGGCGATAGGCGCACTAAGGCGCCAAGGTCTCCTGGGGCCTAGGCTCAAGGCGAGGGGCAAGCTTCACTGAAGTGAGGCGCACCTTGTATGAAAAAATAGATATAATATAAGTAAATAATTTAGGATTCAACATAAATAAAATGAAATGTTAAATATTTAATGTTCTTCGGAAATTAGAAATTAATACTATTTTTTTTTCTATCATATATTTGGGATTGAATGCCCAATGCATTGGCATCTATAATAAGAGTAGAGATCTTCTGTAACTTCACTATATTAAATCAATGGTCAAATTTTAAACAAAACCAATTAAACCAACAATAAAAAAAGCCCTCAAGACACAAGCATTGGGCCTTATTGTGCCTTGGACCAGTCAGGCGCCTTATCGAAGTCGCCTGGCCTAGAACACTACAAGGCACAAACCTTGGGCCTGGATGGGTCTTGGGCCTAGGCGCAAGCCTAGGTGTGCCTTATGGAAGTCGCCTGGCCTGGAACACTACAAGGCGCAAACCTTAGGTCTGAATGAGACTTGGGCTTAGGCACACGCCTAGGCGCGCCTTTAATAACATTGTTCCACCCTATGTTACCTAAAGTGTATTGTTTCGGTACATGGAATGAGAATGTGAATGGGGTACGCCCTTAACGAGGGCAGGAGCGGGGGCGGGGAATTGAGAGCTTATACAAGTTTCTAAGGTTAGGAATGCCTATGGAAGTGTGTAAAAACTTTATATATTAAATGTAATTATATATTTTAACAATTATTTTTTCTACGTAGTTGTAAAATGTGTTAAAAATGAATAAATATTTGAGAATAATGTCAACTACAAGTTGTTTGTCTAGTATAAATAGATAGAAAATACTATAATAAGTTTAAGTTGTTTTTCGTTTGCTTTTTTAAGATTTGTATGCTTTAAGAATTTCTATCCCAGTCGGGAGTAAGTTTCTTTCTTGATTGAGCTAGTTTCTTGCAAGTTTCTTACTTGGAAGCGCAAAAACGCATTTCTCATTAAGAAACGTCACCTAAGTACAAGTTTCCTGCTACTAAAGGTACGCCACATGCTCCAAAATACGGTATAATAGAAGTAAGCTTCTATAGATTACACTATAAGAATTTAAGATATTTCTAGAATAATTTCTTTTTACAATTAGACACCTAATAAACTGCAAGTTTTTTTTCTCCCAAATTAGTCATGTAACAAGACATTTTTGTTTTTAATGGCCCATTTTTTACGATTTGTCATGTCAAAACGTCACCCAACCTAGATTTTAGCTCATTATTTTTTTTAACGCCTAAGGAAACTTTGAGGAAATATATTGGAAAAAAACACTCATGGGAATTCTTTAGATTGCTAAATTTATCATTTTGGAACGAAATTCCACAATGTAATTCACTAGGGTATCAACATTTTCGGTAACACTGGTTCCAGCTTGCGCTGATGTCATCAATTGAATGGTTAAAAAAAGGTTTATGGAAATCCATGAACTAGCAAATAGAAATCTGAAGATCCAATTTAATAAATTCGCTACTTTCTGATGAATTTCACAAAAATCTGCCAATCTACGTTTTGAGTGCAGGATCACCACCCTCTTTACTTTCGGTGACTTTAGTCAATACAACAAAATGAAATTCCAGTATTCACCTGAAGATGTTCAATAAAACTGAGTTTGGGTAACTTATTCCCACATACTGATCCCTTAAATTTGCTTTCCTAAATTTCCTCAAGCAGCACAGTTTGATCACATTGAGTTGGAAGGAAATGACAATTTCACCATGACTTAGTATAAGTAAAAGTGAAAATACATTCCAGAGTGGACCTAAATTAGATAAATGGAAAAATTACTTGAACTCGATTATCTTCTAATTCAGCTGGACAAATCAGTGATGCTAATTGCGTAAAGAACACCCTGCAACAAAAATTTTAAGAATTTGAGTCAGGAATTTTTCTAAGAGTAAGCAACTGTGCTACAGCATCAGTTTAACTACAACTGAATTCATAACACATAACTCATAAATTAAATGCACAACAGATAAATGAGCATATAGACACATAAAACATTGTTAATTTATATTCTGTCAGATAACTAACTCTTGGTAAAAATTCTCTATCTAATACTTGTTATGAGCTGTGTGACTGAGGTGGAACCTCATGCAATCACAATAAGAGTTGGCAGGGTAAAAGTCCCACTGCTCTGAAGACTTGTGTTTGAGATCTTAGGGAGATTTTCAATGGAGGGTGTGTTTTGGAGAGTTTTCTCGTAGAGATAACTGCAGCAGTGTGTTTGATCCCATCCCACTAGGGAGCGTTCTTCCTTAATTGGGCTGCCAAAGGAGTCCTGTATTTGGACAGTTTAGGAATAAAATTGGCCATGTAATTTACAATACCAAGAAACTGTTGGACCTGCTTGTATGTAAGACGTTCATTTAGGAAATCTTCAAGTTGGCAGGCAATGTGGGGTTGGAGCTGGTATTATCCCTTAGCTATGTGCATGCCAAGGAAATTGATTTTAAGTTCCCCAATTTTCATCTTCTTTTCTGAGAGCATAAAATGCCATATTGTTGTACCAGATATGGGGGGAATAAAAGGATATCATCAATGTAGATCAATGTTGCGGATAGAATAGGTTCAAAGATCTTGATCATGGCCTTCCCTACTCAATAATATAAAGAGATGAAATTCAAAAGTCAAAAACATTAAAAAACGCATGCACACACAAAGACTTGCTAATGCATTAGCTAACCATTGCCATGAAGGCATATATCACCGAGTAGGGACTACATGAGAGCACTCCCCCTTTAATAAAATTCTCTGGCATGTTTCTGAATCATGGGCCAGCAGCTCAGGTAAAAGGACTAAAACTGATCTTTCAACTAATCATACTCATGCTATAATGTGGGAGGTCTTAAATTATATATATATGTGTGTGTGTGTGTGTATTTTTAACAGCTAAAAAAAGACTTGTAAAGAGAAGTGCAAGCTCGGGAATGGCTTAAAATATTTAAGTGTAAGATGTCTCAAATTGTGTGTTGCTGGCTTTCTACAGCCTACAGAATATTAGGAGACAAGTATGGAGTAGGGATACACTTAATATATATATATATATATATATATATGCAGAGAAACCAAACATAATGGTTTTAGAAGTTTGTAATCATGTTGCATTAACGAATATGTGATTGATCATCGCAAGGTCAGTTCAGAATCAGAAATCATCATGATATTGTCAAGCAACTCAAAATAAAATATCAAGGAAATATTAATAGAAGAAATTGGTAATTACACAATTTAGGTTTAAATCACCTTAACAGTTGCACATCCTCGTCGTTTAAAAAGGGAGGAGTCAGAGACTCTGCATGACTCAACAAGGAACCTATACACACATGTCAGTCATTAGAAACATAAAAACACATTTAATTTCGCACATCAACTAATAATGAGATTCTAATATTTACGTAGATTCTTGATAACTATGCGAGCTTTTTCAGCATCCGAAGCTGATGATTCAGGTAGCTCCCCTCGTAAGCACTCAAGAAACTTGTTAAGGAAGACATCCTTCTCCTCTGTGAATTGAAACAGATATTACACGTAATGATCAAGAAAACTGCGATACAATTCTTATAGCAGTTGGCATCAAAAAAATTGTTAGTAAAAACACCAACCTTTACAGATCTTTGGTGCAAAACAATGGAGATTTGCTATTATTTTGACCAATAATGATACTCTCTGATGCGCATAGGAAGCCCGAGGCATGATACTAGGAACGAGAGTGAATCCTGAACTCATTACATTCAGTAAATCTGACGATGACAATGAATCCAAAACACACCCAGATGCCACATGTGAGTCAAACTCCACTGTAGCATCTTCTTCCGGAAAAGGAAGGTCAGATGAACACCAACTAGACAAGAACTCTTGATGGGGGACTGAAAAAATTGCAGTCAAAACTTCTGTCTGAAGAGATATGAAATGAATTAGCAGCAAACCTCAGCATAGAAAAGATTTTAAAAAGCATACAATGTTAGCCATTCATATGTAAATCCCATAAACAGGACATAACTTTCAACCAGAAATGCAGTAATTCATATTCTTGTAAAATATGTGATTTCCCATGGCTAAAAGAGAATAAAGACATCAATGAAGAGAACTACAATAACAAATAAGAAACTAGCAAAAGGGAATCACAACAAGTATATGAATTAGACGGACCCATGACAAGCTACAGGCATTAGTAAAAAGCTTACAAAGTATGTTGTGATGTAAAAGCGAAAATTTGAGTCATCAGAGAAGATATCTGCCAGGCGCATTGCATTCAGTTGCAAAAGGCCCATTGGGTAATTTTTGTCAGAGCAAGCATTAAGTTGTTTGGGATCTCTAGCAAACATAGTCTTCAGTAACTCAAGAACCTACACAATAACATTTGTATTAAAACCAACAAGCTTGTCAGATAAGCAGGTTCCATGGAAAAAAGAGATGATATCAAAAAATAAAGTAGGTTGATCATGATAAAGAAACTAATTGGATGATTAATGGCATCATAATAGAATTCTTTTACTTACAAAAAATGATTGCCGAATTGTCCAAATTTTAAAATGCGCGTGTCATAAACATTAAAACATGTGTCATCATATTGCATGACAAGTAAAAATATACAAACTAGAAAGGGTTTGCTGACCAACCTCTAATGCAACAGATTTTGCCAAATTCATGCTTTGAGGGGTGCTGGCAATCTCATCCAGGTAAGAAATGCTTTCTGCTTCACACAGATGCAACAGCTGTAGAAATAGGAGTTGTGGTTGGTAAGTGAATGGAGTTCATTCAAAAAAGTATCACATAGTAAAAGTTAGATGAATTTTCAATTAGCCTAAGCCTCCAGTCATGCCAATCACTTGGACTTACAATTGTTAAAATTTTAGACTTTAGCCTAGACACAGCAGCCACAACTGAGGATGATTCTCTAAACAATGGAGTGATTTTTAGGTTTAAAATAGCTCGAACAAGCAAAAGAATACCACCTTTTCCACAGAGTTCCTGAAATAGTAGCAAAAGCAGACATTCATTAAAGGACAATAATGAGAGACTTTAATTTAGAAAGGCCGCAAGTTTAACATCATGGCATGATACCAAGGGGGTCGGGATTAAAACTGGAAGACCAACAACACTGGAATTCATTGCAAAATCAAGTGCAAATGTTCCCATAGATCATAAAGTTTCTACCAATGGCATACAAGACAAGTGGAATTGTAGCTAATAATATTTACTCATCACAAAAAATTTATTAAAAAAAAATAGTACCTAATAACATACACTAGTCTTGAGAAAAAATATTGAGTCCACATAATACTATATTTGTTTGGTAAGTACATGCACTATCTTGTTTTTCTTTTCCTGATAAGATAAGACTTTATTAAAGAGGCACCAAGGTGGTGCACCCCGTATACAAATACATATACTATCATGATATAATAACTTAAACCTCAATATGAAATTTCACCAATTGCCATCCATGACTTTGTTGACCCAATTTGAAGAGCAAACTACTATTATTTTGGCCATTCAACCAGCTCCAAATTGAGGACTTGTGTATGTCTAGGAAGTTCAAATCAACTTCCCATTCCAACTAGGACACCAAATACGAGTTCAAGAGCAACTAAGAGGCCATTAAATCTACGTTGAGTACCTCTGGTTTCACTATTTTCATACAATAACTTCATTCGCCTCATTTCAACATTATAGAATATAGAACAACAGCCATATTGCTAATTCTTCTTGCTTCCAACAGATAGAGTGAAACAGTTCTTAACATAAACCTTATTCTTAACAAGGCGCTCTCGGAACGACTTTTGTTGGCACAATGATTGAAGAAACTGCAACGAAGCCTCGCACTGCTGGCACATAGAGATCAATGTTCCTTCAGCATTACAACTTGACTTCGTGCACAAATCAGTATATTGACCTGACAACTTTATGTGGAGAAATTTTATGTCTACACGAAGTGCTGCACAAGCTGCATCCATAAATATATCAACCTGTAACAGAAAGATCCATGATCAACCATTTGCTAAATGTGTTTTGCCTCAGTGGTTAACAAATCAAAATAATTTGTAATCAAGACTATTCGGCAAGAAAATGTGGCTCAACTTTTAGACAAACAAATGCCAGAGCAACAAATCTCCACATAAATGGTCTTAAATGCAAACAAGTAGCTTTGCAGGCTAAATTACTTAGATTTATACCAGACCAGTGTCCATAGATTAAAACAATGCAGCAGAGAAAATTTTACCTTACTGTGAACAACCAAAACAGAAGCAAGATCTTGCCACTGAGAAGAAATACATCCAGTTAATAAATACAGACTACAGGAAACTAAAGCTGAATGCAATAGAGGCATAGGACTTGAAGTGTGGTGTTCCTACATCAAAGCATGCAAACCTTAGTACAGATAAACAACATGGCAGATAGATCTTCAAGAAGATAAATGGACAACCTGTCTATAATTGCAGAGAACAATAACCAGAAAAAAAACCAAATCAAGAAGCTGGTCTGATACTTTCACATCGTCGAGCAGAATCTGAAAGAAAACTATAAATATGTAAGTATGGTTTCCCCAATATGATCGAGACTTCTGCAAACTCTTCAATAAAGGCTAATTACACATTCAAAAGAGTAAGGAACAGATCTGAAAATTTTAAGTGGAACATAAACACCCCAGGGCAAAGCAAATTGAGCCGAGTAAACTCCTGCAAACATCTAGAATAATTTTAAAGTATCCAAACTTCTGTATCTTTCAAAAGTTTCACTAAACACATATGAACAATTAGAAACTCCGAATTAAAAACTTCAAATAGCTCCTAAGGTAGCATCCAAACTCACTAAGACCATCTCCAACCTTTACTCAAATCTGTCACCAAATTCAAATTTGATGAAAAAGTCTTAAAAAGTGAGCTCCAACGTTTTCATCAAAGTGATATCAAATAGCCGAGAAGCAGGTTTGATCGTTCATCAAATTTAAATTGTTACTGTTGGACCGGATGTCCACCTAAAGCAATTTGACAGCTTTTTTTGTTCATGTCCCAACAACCTCCAGTGGACGTCCTCCCAGACAATAGGAGATGTGAAAAAATTTGATGAAAATTCTAATTTTAGTATTGGAGTGGTATCAAATCAAACTTTTCATCAATTTTTTATTCACATTTGATGAAATTTTTTATTTAGCGTTGGAGATGCTCTAACAAAAGATAATATGTCAGCTACAGCCAATATCTGTCTAGTAGGGGCATACAAGGAACAGCTGTGGAAGTATTGGTTGGGAAGTTAGTTTCCTTAGTGTGCAGATTATTTTTTATTTATTTATTTGTAAAAAAAATGTACTAACAAAAAAGTCAGCTACTACAAGATAATTATTTCAAAACTCAAAATAATCTCTAATAAACGCCAAATCAGGCTAAAGTGACAAGTGCTGTACAAGCGAAGCAAGAAGATATGATGGTCCCTTCCCTTCAGAGATGAAGCAGGCAGGTAGCTCAATGGATTCATGACCAATATTGTAAGCCACAAGCCCACACACAAGACATTGAGAAAAAAAGAAAAGGCACTAATTGCCATTGAAGGCAGTACCAATGAACTCCGCAAATGAAACTCAGAACTAGCCATCTGAACTATTAACTCAACAGATGATGATGACCACCCTTATGGTATAATTGCAAAAACTGTGAACAATACTTTTGAGCAGATTTTGAGAACTCGATTTCATGAACACTCCTAGAGAAGAAAAAACTGCATGTAGTGGACCCACAATAGGTGCAACTTAGATCCCCCAAATGCTGGTGCAATGCACTGCACAAATAGGAGAGTTCTTCTTTTCTATTTTTTTTTTTTTTTTTTCTTTCTTCACTTTCTTCTTCACAGCAAAGGGGAAAGAAAAGAATTTTCTTTGTTTAAATTTGTTCTTTCTTCTTGCTTTTCAAAAAATTAATAACCATTAGAAACCTACTAGTCCACTTACGAAAATTTGAAATCATAAATAAGACTTAACTTATACTAACCTGCTCTAGCTTGGAATGTCTAGGTGCTATATCCAACAAGGAATGCAAGAGTCGAATTCCACATAACAAGTATTTGAACAATGCTTCATCTCTCTCAGACGACATGAGCTTTGCCATAAGATGCATAGGAAGAAACCTTGCAAGTTTTTCCACATCAATCTGAAACATTAAGATATGTCAAATTGACGAGAAGAACACAAACAACGAACTCTAGAGACTATTAAAATTACAAAATAATTCTTATTAATAAACACCAACCTGAAAAGATGACCCACTTTCAGTGACAGTCTGAAGGATATTATTCTCAGAGTCCCTGATTAGCTTACTAAGATCTTGAGGGCTGAGTCTGTGTAACTCTTTCACTGCTGAAATTAAGTCAATGGCCTAACCAAAGGGTGGAAAGTGTGAGAGAAAAGAAAGTGGGCCATACGACTGAATCAAAATTAAATCAAATGTCATGGCCCAAAAGGAGAGATATAAAACAAAAGACAATGGCCCAACAGTAGTATGGCTAGTTAAACAGCAAGTGCAGCATTTCACTGTAGACCACCATTCAAAAAATTCCATATAACTGAATTAATAAGGAGTACTAAATCAAATGCTATGGCCCAACAGAACAGTACTAAACAATACAGATGTAGCCTGTTGGAGTTGGCCAGATAATCAAGTCAACAAAACCTCATCTTGAGACACATTCGAATTGAGGTAGAGAGCAGAATGCAAACAGTCAACTTCAAAGTTTACTCTTTATATTATATAATCTCTCTCTCTCTCTCTCTCTCTCTCTCTCTCTCTCTCTCTATCCTTTTTTTTGTTTTTTTTTTTTTCAAGGATAAGGTATCCCTCTTATATGAAGTTTACTTGTAAGAGACAACTTGTAAACCACCATGAGCTAAGAGAAAATAACACTATGTTGTTCCTAGTTTCCATGTCATGTCATCTCTTCTCATATTATTGATCATAGTTGTCAAATCGGGATTCGTATCGTGAATCGAAATGGTCTTATACCGAATCGCGAATCGAACCGTGAATCGTAAAGATTCGGTCACTTTTTCTAAATTACTGAAAAACATATATCTACACATTTAGATGTTAAATATATCTTATGAATATAAACTATTTAGACTTAAATCAATAAAAATGTTATTTTGAATAATAATCACGTAATAGGTAAAAAGTTAACAAAGGTTCTTATGTAAGATCACCACATTACCTTTTTTCTTTTTTAGCTATTTCTTATCAACCATTCTTAATAAAGATGTAATATCACCATCTTGCCTTTTTTCTTTTTTAGATATTTCTTATCAGCCATTCTTAATAAAGATAGTAATCAAATAGACAAATTATCAATTTCCAAAGTAACAATAATTAACAACAATGTTGATCTTTGGACAATAAACATATATACTTTTCTAAGTAACAGTGAGCAAATAATAACAAGGAATTATTTAGAATCTTTTATTTTAAAACCTAAAACATTTTAAAAAGTATAACTGACCTCACACATGTAATATTCAATTTAATAAAATAGTAATAGATAATTCATAGTGTAACTTTAATCTTAAACATCTTTAGAAGATATGTTATGATTTTTTAAAAGAAAAAAAATGAGAAGAAAGGTTAAAAATATGTTAGGTCTGATTGAATCTGATTGTATCCTATTAAAAACTCCATGATCACTAAAATAACAATAAATCATGTATATATGTTGGTTATTTTGGTATTAAATGCTATTAAAAGTTGTATTATGCCATTTTCACTAAAAAGATGGAGAAAAAAAGAGTTGAAAATATGTCGTACACAACAATTTCAAAAATTGCATGAATCGTAAAAAGTGAATCAAATCGTGAATCGATTATGAATCGTGTGATTCACTGGAGATTCACTTCCAAAATAGATTCACCCATAGATTCGTATCGATTTTGCAAAAATTGCGAATCGAATCGTGAATCGTAAGATTCTGATAACAAAGTTATTGATAACCACTTTTTTTCCAGTAGAAACAATTAGTAAGCAAATAAATCTATAAATAATTGTTTGTCCTTTATTCCCTTTCAATATTCCGATCTCATTTTTTGGTCAAGAAAGAAAAGTAAAAACTCCATCCTCTGAAGACATGCCTTATGAAATCAGAAATAATATATCTCATGGTAGTCAGAAAATCATATAGGCTTTGTTTGGTAGCTAAAAGAAGAAGAAAAGGTTAGGACTAGTATGAGAGGGAAAATAACGTTTCTTAAATTGAACAGTGATGGGAGAGTTTCTTGTGAAAAACAAAAAGAAGGTAGGAATAGATATATCAAATTACTTAGATGCCCCTCATGTAACCTGCTACAAACAAAAAAGTTCCAAAAACTAATCACATTTGTATCTTCCTTGGTCAATTATATATTGACCAAAATGCTAGGGACAAACTAGTAATAATTTTAATGAGGGTATTACGGTCATTTGGTGACCTTAATCTACCAATTACCCATGTACATTGTAATTCCAAACATGAAATGGGATCAGATCTGACTTATCCGGCCCCAATCCAACCCCAAGCAAATAATCTATCCACCATTGGACAATGTATCCCATAGGATGCTTAGTCTGGCCTTTAGGTCCTGGGGCATTGTTATCCACCCCTTATGCTACCAGCCAACTAAGGGTAATTCTATTCACACCACAAAAAATCTTTGTACACACCATTTATGTTGTTCGGATATAATATTTCAAACAAAAAACAGTCGTTCAAACATAAATAGTTGAATGGAATATATATCCTGACAATTCATTTTTGTTCGAAAGTTTATGTCTGAACATTTTACCTTTTATTCATAAGTTTATATTTGAATGACACAAATGGTGTATACTGAGACTTTTTGTGGTGTGCAAACAGAATTTCCCACCGTCCAAACAAGACCATTAAGAAAATAATTCTCATTCTAATAGACGTATCTTTAAAACAACGAGACCTGTGAACAGCTTATAGCATTACCAATAAGCATGCACTTGATGTTCTAAGTTCTGAGACTATAATGGACAGTACAAACTATCATATAGATGAGTCTGTTAATCAAGCAAATTTAATATGTATCAGTATCGCAGAGATGGTTTCATATGTGTGACTTACTGAAAAAAGGATAGAAAATAAAATTAACAGAGCACAAAGCCACAGCATGTTTTTAAGTGAAAAGTCTGTCTCAATAAATCAAAACCTTTAAAAAAAATCAGAATGTATCCATTTAATTATGTAATTGCTTACAAACTACTTAAACAAAGACATGATAATATTACAATACGGAGGAAAAAACTAATAGTAAAAAATGTGCTTGAAAATTACAAGGAAAAACTTAATAATAAAAATAAAAAGCATAAACAGAATTTTCTCCCATTAAAAAAAACTATAAAGGCAACACCACTTTGTGTGTATGGTTGTCTTCTGGATGCCATTCCAATCTTGATATGCATCATACTCGATCTCTCATCAGGATTTAGAGATGCTAGAAGAATCTTGTCCAGAATCATCGGTTTCGTGCAAGATTTGTCTGTTGGTGTCCGTTTTACATATATATTATAGACCAAAAATGATTTGTTTACCATTTGCATGTACTATCTCATGTGACATACTCCATAACTATTAGATATTAATGATATGCATGTGGGAGTTATTATATCCATAGTATTGGTGTATGCCACATCAAATGTTAAGTACAAATGGTCAAAGAAGATGGTAGATTTGAGCCTTGGCATTGTCTGTTGTAGCTCCCAGGATACCACAAGGCCCCAAGGCACTCAAATTTACAAAATTTCATTTACAATTTTCTTTCTTAAAAAGGGTCATGCTACCCACAACCCTATGAGTAGTCATCATTATGATGGAGATAATTTCAAGACAATTAGAATTCTAATGCACTTTTTACATAATTCAAAATACTTTCACATATTTTTATAAACTTTTCACACATTTCTATACATGCATTAGGCAGTCATTAGCAATTGTCTTTCTTTTTTTAAAAAAACTAAACATAAATAATAAGACCAACCAGAATATACCAACCAGAATATACGACAAAAATTTTCCTCCCAACTTGAGTGTGCAAAAATAACTTGACGAATTTTTGGCCCTTTTCCCATCCAACAAAAGTGATATAGATGAATGAAAGTACAATTCAACGGACTAAAGTTAAAGTCTTAGGCTGTGTTTAGTTCAAGGATTTGGGGAGGGATTTGGAAAGAGAAAGTGAAAAGATGTGTAAAACTTGATGAAATATAGGTATGTTTTAAACCTTTTCCCTTTCGCTTTCCAAACACAGCCTTAGGGAGTCTCCAATCTTTGACTCAAACCCAAATCAAATTCAAATTCAAATTTGGGTAAAAATCACTTAAAACTTCCAGTCAGTCCTTGACCCAAACTAAATCAAAATTGGGTTTTACTCAATTTTTTACCCAAATCAAAGGAGACTCAAATGTTTACTCAAATATTCAAAGCTATTTTGTGGCTATCAAATTTACCACTCTATAATTAGTGAATTTGTTAACCAAATTTATGCTTAAATCTGAATTTTTCCTTTGGAGTGATGCATATCAAATAAAGGTTCTACTCGAATTTGAAATTTTGAGAAAGGAATGGAGATGTGCTTACTTGACGTCTACCGCTGCTTGATGGTTCTTCCTTGGCGCGCCTCATTCTTCGAAATCTACAGCTACAGAAAAAAAAAACTATAAATACAGCGATATATACATTACATATATATACGCTCGCTCAAGATTCTTCTTAAGTATCTATAAAAAAAAAAAAAATAGATGTAAAAACTTCAGAAGAAGTGAAAGAAAACCCTAGATTTTAGGCAAAATAGAGTCAATTTTGACGTTGAAACCCTAGGCAAATTTGAGTGAAAGGTTTCGAAGATTTATGGAAAAGAACTGTATACAGGGCGAACAACACAGAGAAACAGTCGAGAAACAGTGAAATTTTCGAGAGAGAGAGAGAGAGAGAAAGAGATTACCTTTGTGAACTGTAACGGTGATTGAAGAGAGAGAATCGGAGAGAGAGAGGTCGAGAAAACGAAGCTTCGACGCCAAAAATCGGAGAGAGACAGAGAGATAGAGAGAGATTCAGGGTGTCTAAAATGTGAGTTGGGATTTGGGGAGTAGTACTGAGTAATGTCTGACTGTGGACACTACGTTAACTTACGCTTTATATAGTTTGATTTTCATCTTGATTTTGATTTTTGATTATTTAGGAAAGGAAAAATGAGTACTGTAATATAATAAAAGTCTATGATATCGACAGAGAGGCTGCTAACGTACGCTGCTGATGATAGCCTGAGCCACCAGAAATTGAGTGCGTTGATTTATTAATATAATAATATTAAATTAAAAATATAAAATAAAAAGTGTTTATTATATATTATCAGACTAATAATATTATAAATACTATTAAAATTATTTTTTCATTTTAAGGGTTGGTTTGGAATGTTCTAAAAAAGTGTACTTTTTGACTTATTGGCTTATATGGATTGAGTTTGGGTTGGGTTTGATGTGATGTGTTAGAGAGGTGATGTGATTTAAATATGTTGATGTGACTTAAATAGGATAGTGACTTTTTGACTTTTTGTATTATTTAGGTCATGCCAAACTTGGCCTAAATATTTTTTTAATGTTATAATTTTTTTTAAATATAAATTTTGTTTAAAAGTTTCTTAATCTTCCCACTTAATTTTTAATCTCAACCCTTTTATAGGATCATGGTCCTATTAATGGAGGGACTATTAGTTCGGTATAATATAATTAGTTCGGTACGGTCGATATTTAGGTAAAAAAAATTTATCGAATCGATAATATCATTTTTATTATTTTAAATATCAATACAGATCACTTCACCCATCAAATCGAACCAAAACGATTGAAACAGTTTAGTTCAATGTGGTTTAATCGGTTTAGGACATTTCAAACTTGAGCCACTTTTAAATATAATCACCAATCTATATAAAAATATTAGTTATTGTCCACCATTTTAAACATATCCAATACATCCATTTAATAAATACTTTTCAATTCTTAAATTAACAAAAATAAAAATAAAAATAAAAAAGTAAAAAATGAGTACTGTAATAATTTGTAAGGTTTTATGTTTTCAATTTGTTTAGATATTCTATTTGTGTTTTCAATTGAAAAAGAATTTAAATATTCTATTGAAAAAGAGTTTTCAAATTGAATATATTTTTTGAATTGAAAAATATAAATATATTATTTATCTATATTTTTTGTTTTTAAATCTAACTCTAAAAATAATAAATAAAAAAGATGATATATGCTGGTTGGTTTTTGATTTCAAAAATAGATACAGATGTAACAATACGAAAACATACAATCTCTACTACTGTCCTGTTCATGATTTTGGTGGTTTAAATTATTTTTATATTTTAAAAATCACAAATTGTAATACTTTATGTGGATAAGGCATAATATGGTTGTAATATTTTAAAGTTTCAAACTTTTTTTCTTTGGATGAAGCATGTAATGATTGCAATACTTTTTTAAATAATTGATTGTAATTTTTTTTTTTTTTAAGGAAGTGGATAAGTTAAATTATGTTGAAAATTTATAAAATTTTAAACCACCATATCGATTTGCATCCATCCACCAATCCACATCCGACGGATTAACGGACGAATGCGGATTAATTTTTTTTAATTCACCCATCTAGCAGATGGATGACAGATTGAAGGTTCCATGACCGAAACTGACCCACGCCCACCCCTAATGCAAGCAACCTCCTATCATTATGGATGACAGATTGAAGGTTCCGTGGTTGCTTATGTTTGTTTGTTTGTTTTTTTTTTTTTTTTTTTTTTTTGGGGGGGGGGGGGGGGGGGGGGGGGGGGGGGGCAGCACATCGGAAAGGGATAAGCAGCCTGATTAAGTGCACCAAATAGTCGGTGACTTTTGGTGGAATTGGGTATTGAGAGATTTTGTGCTCAACTTGGAATTATGCTTTGATGAGCTGCTGTAAAGTTCTAAGAATTACTGGTCAGGACTCAGGATCTGGCTGCTTGCCTTCAAGCTTTCACTATTCATTGCTTATAGAATTTGTCTTAACAAGTTTGATACCTGCATTTTTTGTATAGAATTAAGGTGGTGTTTGATTCACTAAAATGATAATAGGAATACAAGGAAAGAATGTCTTTAACCCTCCTAATGAAATGTTCATTATATTGCTTAGATGTCAGACTATGGTGGACAATGGACCATTATCTCTTTCTCAACTGGATTTGTCCATCAAAAGGTAATTTTGATTGCTTTCTCTCTTGGGATGGCTTTATCCAAAATAATTTTGACAATTTCAAATTTAGTAGTACCAAAATGTGCTAATCAGAAAACGACATTAGGAGAAAAATAGCAAATGCAAATTCACCAGTCGAACAGATGAGGAAGCGCCCAATGTTTACAAACTTCCATACAACAAACAAACATCGGTTCAACATCCTGTCAAAACACCAGAGCGTCTCCACATGGCTGCTCTACTCCACTTCACAATCTTTACAATTTTACATGAATGAGTTCTTGACTTTTAAGCAACACATTGTTTCTAGTGTCTCAAAATTCCAACCAGAAATGTTGAGAGGAGGAATAGGTTCATGGAAAAACCTCATGCCTCACCATCTTAAACGTGCATATTGAACACTGCAGTTACTAGCTAGAAGGCCCTGCACAACAGACAACAGACCTTAGAATATGCAGATCTGCCAAAATAATTGCAATGCTTAGTGATGACTCAGCATCAAAGACGATCTTTGTGTTCATAGGTCAAAAAGAACCTAGACATTGATGATATGATGTGGTACCTGTAAAAGGGTGGTCAACTTACTAGCAATCCCATAATCATATTTCCATGTTTGATTAACTCGGAGAAAATAAAGACCTAGCTCCAGATTCAAATTTACCAAAGTGTTTTTGATATTTTTAATTTGTACTTTTTTTAATATGGCTACTCAGCCCCAAAAATCTGTCGTAAATGCACTTACATTATGAACTATATGGATCCATAACCATAAATGCAACTATGCAAGTGAACGAGAGTGCATTTAGTTTCTGGCATAACAGAGCTGATTAAACTGGCATGGTAAGAGTAATCATCCGAACCAAATTAGCAATCAAACATGGCATAAAGTAATCACAATTCATACCTGATGTTCTGGAAGCAGCCAAATTCTCCCCTTTATTTTCCTCTCTTGAAACTCTCAATGAACGCAGCTTGGATGCTGACCTAAGTGAATGTATCAAAGGTGCATCTTCCTCGTCTTCCTGCTGTTCTTCATCTCGAGCATCATGGTCAGATGCACTGATTGAATCCTCTTCTTCACTTGAACCGTGCTCATCAAAAAGTTTCTTTCCCTGAACATTTTGTCTCTTACGTGGACGACCTCGGCGTCTCACAGTCGACCCTTCTTTTTCATCTGCAACTCAAAGTGACATCAATCCTCGTGTCAACGGAGAACAAGAAATGTAGTTCAAGCCCAAATCAGTAGGTGCGCAAGAAGAAATGTTGAACAACAGTAAACAAACAAAGCTAAGGCTTCTAACCCAATCAAGTGAGATCAGCTACATCAAACCTTTTTTGCCATTCAGTTAAACTAAGCATGGTCTTCCCATATCCCTAACATTTCCATTTAGGCTATGTTTGAATAACCAAATAAAAAAATTCAAAGAAAATGAATAAAAATCCTGTTATAAGGATACCCATTACTAGTAATAATATTCTAGTGTTAATGCAATTCAAGCAATTGGTTTGCCTAAGAATCCTCTATAGGAATATGATATAATTTTAAATATTATGGGCCCACCTACCTGCTTTATTCTTAAATAGGGGCGATGTGGGAATAGGATTCCCACTTAGGGTGATTGTCTCATTCTATCTTGGGAACCAAACTAGGAATCACATTCTGAATTTTGAATGCACCCAAACAACAGAATGAAAGACAATTGGAATGAGATTGCCATTCCACCTCTCCAGTCCTGCCATTCAAACATAGCCATCTTAGCGTTTTCTCTCTTAACTCATGTTTAATTGGTGCTACTTTTACCATTTCACAAATATATTCACTTCTAATTCTATATTTTTTAGTCTTACAACACATCCATTTAAGCATTCTCATCTCAGCTACACTCATTTTATAAACACGTTTCTTAGTTGCCCAATATTGTGTCCTATAAAGCATTGCTGGTCTTATTAACTGTTCTATAAAATCTTCCTTTCAATTTTCTTGGTATTAGTCAACTATTTAATATGTCAAACAGACTCTTCCACTAGAACCAACCTATTTTGATTCTATAAATCACATCATCTCCAAGCTCACCTTCCATGATAATAATAAAAACCTAGGTAACGGAAATGTTCACTATTTGTTATCTTCTAGTTTTCAAACTTCACTTCTCTATTATTTCTACTTCTACTGTCACTAAAGTTACATTCTATATATTTTACTTTTGTTTCTACAAATTTTAAATCTTTTTGCTCAAGTGTTTCTCTCCAAATTTCTACTTTAGTGTTAACTCCTTCCTTAGTTCAATCTAGTAGAACAGTATCATCAGTGAACAACGTACATCATGGGGTATCATCTTGAATGTGTTTAGTTAATTCATTCATCCATAACTAAATCAAATAGGCAAGGACTCAAAGCTAGTCCTTGACGCAATCTTATATTCCAAAAAGTCTGAACACTTCGAAGAAGGTAGCAGTCGGACACTGACACGACATTTATCACACTTTCCAATAATTGTCAGAAACACGTCCAAACATGTACTATTATTTTTAAAAAATTATAGACCTGGACATACTTTTGACACTTGGAAAATGTGTTGATCGCTTAAACAAACATGAAACACATTACAAGTTTGAATAAAAAAATATAAAATATAACGATGAAAAAAATAACGTAAATTTGTACATATTTTCCTCATTTAGACTTCAAAATTATTATATTTAAATTAAGGAAAAATTATAAATACACCCCCTGAGAGGTTTGCTTAAAATACGAATTGGCTCCTATGATTTGAAAAATTACAAAGACCCCCTTGTCAAAAAAATTTATTTAACAGAAAAAAATAAAACTCCCAACTGTTCTCCTATATAGTAATAAAATTACTTGAATTATTAATTAAAATACATTTCTGACATCATTAAAAACTATTAATTGACTTGATAATTTATTAATAAAAATGATCATTTGTTATGAAATTAGAAACGTAATTTTCAAAACCAAAGGGAATAATTCGTATTTTAAGAAAATCTCAGGGTGGTAATTGTAATTTACCCTTACATGAATTATTCATACATATAATATATAATAATTGTTTATGCTTATCTATGAAGCACGGGTGCGGGTACGAGTACGGTACGGGTACGAGTACGGGTACGCCGATACGGCAAAACCCCAAAAAAGTAGGGTACGGGTACGGCTGCGGTACACCAATATTTTTTAATTTTTTTAATTTTTTTATAATTATGGTTGAAAGATCCAACGTACAAATTGATGAACTCATTTTCTTATAAGCATAAAAAATAATATTTTTGATTATTAACTAAACTGTTTTATAAGCATAAACTGTGGTGAAAAGCTTATACATCTAATTTAACTAAACTGCGTATTACATCCTATAAGCATAAACTGTTTTTTCAGGAATAACTAATTTTTTTTATTATTAGCATTTTCATCTCAAATTTGTTATTATTAATAACTAATAATAATATTTATGATTATTAACATTTTCATCTCTAATATTTATTATTAATATTTATTAGCATTTTCAGTATTAATAACTAAAGAAGAAACAAGAAAAAAATAATAATAAATAAAGATGAAGTAATTTTTTATTATTAATAACTAATAATAATATTTATGATTACCATTTATGATTATTAGTATTTTCAACTCTAATAGTATTTATTATTAATATTTATTAGCATTTTCAGTATTAATAATAATAACTAAAGACGAAACAAGAAAAAAAAAAAAAAAAATATTGAGAGATATACGTATACCTCTGATCTCTGCGTCGAAGAGGAGATTAGGGCAAAACAGTGATGAGGAGGGTGATCTGATCTCTGCGTCGAAGTTGAAGCCGAGGGTCGAATCTCTAGGTCGAAATCGAAGACGAGGGTGAGTGAGGGTCGAAGTCGATCTGTTTCGAAGTCGCAGACGAGGGTGAGGGTTGAAAATGAGGGTGAGGGTCGAAGTCGATCACTGTTCGAAGTCACAGAAGAGGAAAATGACGATGGTCGAAGTCGCCTCTATCTTTGCTTGGATGAGATGCAAACCAGTGAAGCTTAGGGCATTCGTATACGGGTATGCACATTTTTTCTTTTTTTTTTTAAATTTTTTTTCTTAATATTGCTTCGGTACCCCTTAATTTTTCAAAAAAATTGATTTCTGCCCCCGACGTACCCAAAACGTACCGAAGGCATACCCATGCCGTACCCGAGCCGTACCCATGACGTACCCAACTGAGGCAGACGTACCGAACTGGTTTTTGCCGTACCCGGTACGCGTGCAGCCGTACCGATACGCGTACCCGCACCCAGTAAGTACCCGGTGCGTGTACGGCACTATTTTTGGAGTACCCGTGCTTCATAGATGCTTATACATGTCATATAAAAAATATATAAAATTATATTTTGCCTATCACCGAAGGTTTTAAAAAGCGGCCGCAACTGTTATGTAACGCCGTTACGTAACGGTTTTGGCGATTACCGCCACCCGTTACGGCCGCTTTTGTAGTGTGATTGAGATTCACAGGTGTGTCAGCCGTAGCGGCTGCCGTAGCAGTCGTAACGGTGTCGTAACGGCCTGTTACGCACCGTTACGTAACGGTTCCAAACTATTTCTTTTGAAAAAACACACAAAAAAAAGCTGAAAATGAGGGAAGAGAGACAGAGAGAAGAGGGAAGATAAAGAGAGAAAATGGAGGAGCAACAGATAGAGAGAGAAGAGGAAAGATGAAGTACATGTTATTGATTTGTTGAAACTGTAAGACCTATGCTATTCTATTCAGCTGCTATTACTAAACCATTTTGTTTGTGTGTGTCTATCTATATATTGTTTGAAAATAATAATAATAATAAGTGTGGTCATTATCTATTTGGCTTGATTAAAATATGTATATATATATATATATATATTTAGGCTCTTATTTATTCTCTTAATTTTGTCATTGTTTATCTTATATATAATAGTTAGTGATTGATTTTTTGTATAATATAAAGTCATTAATTATTAAAATAAAATGTAAAAAACTCAGTTTATAGTGATTTAAAAATATGAAATATATTGGATCATACTTAAAAATTTACAAAAATTGATCAATATTTATTTTTAATCCAATAAATATGATCATGGAAAAAAAATATGTGTATTGGTAAATTTTTTTCAATTGTGCAAAAAATAAAAAAATTCACGGTTCCGATTACCGCAACCGTTGCACTACGGCCTTTACACCCCGCAACCGCAACCGCAACCGCAACCGCAACCGCGTCACCGCCACCGTTACGGCGACCGCAATCGTTTTTCAGAACCTTGCTATCACCTACGTGTCATATCCTAAATTTTTTGGTATCAATGTGTTGGTGTCATGTCAATGTCGTGTCACTTGTCTATATCCGCGCTTCTTAGCATACAATAATTGAAAATTTACTTTGTAGTCACAATCCCATTATACAGGTCTTTTATTGCATCAATATATCCTTAAGTCAAACTCATTTTTTTTAGCACCTACCATAATTCTATTTACTCTTTTTCTAAATCTATAAGAATGTATCTCACTATTCAAACACCAAGTGTTTTTAGATAAATCTTTATACTCAATATTCTAGATTTCATTGCTTTCTCACTTACCTACTTAGTTTCTTGTCAACATGCTATACTAACTTTCCTTCTAATCATAGTATCTACTAATTTCATAATTTTACCTATTAGTGTCTCTATATTCCAAGTTGTTAATCTAAACTTCAAATGTTGGACTAACTTCTTTCCATGCACTTGTCCAAGAAAGCACAAGGACCCTTACCTCTTTCCCCCGTAAACGGGTGTCGATGCGGCACCCCTTACCCATTTTTCAAAACATCTACGCAACATGTCGCTTACGGAGAACGCTTTAAACCTTACACGCATATTCATGTTAGGATTTATGTTCATAAGGGATCTGACGAGAACTTTTATGTGCTAACTATCAGGCTGGCTCTTAGTTGCAAGAAGTGGGGGTGCGGGCAAGAGTAGAAACAATAACGGGGGTGGGGGAGCGAGGACATATATAAGTTTTTTAGATTAGGAGCACCTATAGAGGCATGTATATATGTTATGGAAAATATCTGAGTGCTCTAAAAAAAACTCCCCTAATTTGACCCACAATGATGTGGCAACGACATGATAGATGTCAATTTTTAATTTATCACACTCCATCATATATAGCACCACTACCTTGCCACATCATTATGGGTGAATTTGAGATCTAAATTGTGAGTTTCTAGCATTTCTCATATTTTATATATTAAATATAAACATTTATTTTTTCTGCTTATTTGTCAATTGTAATGTGTGAAAAAATGAATTATTACTGGAGAATTATGTCAACTACAAATTGTTTTTATCAAAAAAGTATTATACAAGTAAAAAGCACTAGAATAAGTTTGAGTTGTCTTTCTTTTATTTATTTGAGATTTGTATGTTCAAGAGATTCTCTCTCAGGTAGAACTTCGAAGTGAGTTTTTTACGAGTTTCTTACTTGAGAGCGCATAATTGCGTTTCTAAGTAAGAAACGTCATCCAAGTAAGAGTTTCCTACTACTAAGATCAGGCTACCTAATACACAACCCTCCTTATCTGGGCTAGGGGACGGCTGTGTAGAAATGAAACACTAAGCACAGGCAAAGTTAAGGTTGAACAACAATATACAAAATTAGCATTAATATCAAAAGAAATTTTCTATTTTTTTCTATTTTCTAAATCCTGATATTAGTGAGGAAAAGAATGTAACATTAGGAAGCACAAGAGTTAGAACTGAGAGAGAACGAGCAGAAATGGTCTCTATTTAAATGCAATTGAAACTAAATGATAAAAGGGGTGCCCTGCCAGGGAGAAGCCTGGCAACACCAAAGTGACTACGAAGAAGAAAGAATAGCTTTCATGATTTTTTAAAGAAACAATTGGAAGACCAATTATACCTTGGAAACCTTCATTTTTCGCATACTTTTCTTTTAAACTGTCTACAAACGTGTGATAGGGGCGCCATCCACTAGGATCTACCTCTGTATTCACGTTCTCTGTTCGTTTTTGGACATCCTTCAAACTATTGCAACAATGATGGAGCATTAACATTTGCCTTCCAAATGTATATGTTAGAGAACTTATAGAAGAAAAAGTCAAAAAGATTCACTCTTACATTTCAAGGATATCAGGTGTAGGAAGTTTGGAAACAAAATGGACCACAGCCCCATCCAAAAAAGATAGCTGCTTTGGAGCATCAACAAAAGCATACTCAATACCATCCTTGACAATTTTCAATATGTCTGATCTATGCTTGTTTCGAGCAGCACCTACGAATGTTCCAGAAAGCCGAGCAGCCAGATCTTTACATTCTTGAAAAGACTTGCCAGCAAGAGATCCATCATTGCTTTCTGAAACTACCATCATATGCCGATGGTATGCCTAGTCAAAAGCAAGATAAAAGAAAGTTAACATCCAGCTGAGGTTAAAAATAAAACCAAATGAAGATAAATTAAAAGTAAGACCATGTTTTCATATCATGAAAAAATTCTCCAGAACTTCAACTACCATGTTCGAGTAAATCTAAATGCATGGCATCCATTGCAGTTTTTTCTATCTGGAGTGATTTGTCAATAATATCACCAATTCATACCATACATTCCACACATATTCAGGGACAGAAAAATTATTATTTCTGCATAAGATTTTGGAATTATAACAAATATCAATTGGTCAAACCAGACCACAAAGTCCCAAGCATTACCCGTTTCAGTGCTTCTAAAAAGATGTTGGACACATCGTCATTCTTTTTCTTTAAAACAGCTATGAGGTGTTTCACAATCTCAGCCACACTTGTGCCATGCATCACAAAATGGGAAACGATCTCCGGGCCAAGATAATCCTGCATTCAGAATAGCCATTAAGCATTCTTCTTTCCTTCCTTTTTTATAGCAATTAATGGGAAAAACAAAAACAAAAAAATTTAGTTAACCAATCTACAACGCATTTTATGTGGTTAGATTGGACAACTAAACAGCTTCCACAGTCTCACAAGGCCGTACTCCTAACCAGTTACGTGATAGTAATCTTCCAAATGTAGAATTCATAATAAGTTTGCCCAACCAAAAAGAGTGTCATCATTGAACTTCTATAAAATCGCAAATAAATGTTCACCTCAGGAACTGTGTCGTTAGCAATTAACTTGGCAGCAGCAATCATAATTGCTTGTCGATTAGTCTCCTCAACATACTCTTTATGGATATCTTCATCCTCTGTCTCATCTACAGAAACCCATAGGAGATACATTTGAAGTTTTAGGGATGGGAAAAGCTAAAAATGAGTGCAGAATGCTGGATTTCATTTGATAAATATCACATTTTAACTGAAAATCATGTTAAAGAACAGGTGAGTTCCAGACTCCCAGTAATTAATCTGAATAGGTAACAACAAAAAATATGCGTACTCCATACACAAGACACTCACAGACATCAATGGTAAAAAAGGAAAATTAATAACTAACCAAAACACATTAAAACAATGAAATGACTAAGTTAGACATTTTCTGTTCATAATATAATCCAAATGCTCAATTCATCTGGCCACACCTTTAACATTACAGACATAATGCATGAGTCAATCCAAACCAAGTTTTATGTCCCAATCAAGTGGAATCGGCTACATGAATCCTTTTTCATCATTCCGCTCTGTCAAGGGTTACATGTTCAGTTAAATTAAAATTCATATGCTTTGTTACTACCACAGAAATAATGCATGGCCATTAAAGTTAAATACCAAAAATCTTTTAAACCAGTCTAGAACTATATTCCATTTTCACCATGGGTTCTTTTTAATCCGTTTTATTATCATTATCTCTCAAGTAGTCTACTATCAATTTCCCATTTCTCCTGAAGCAATACAATGTGATATTTGTTAAACGAAATCTACGCGACATATCACATAGTATTTCCCTCATATATGGTAATGAACTGGGTATCATGTCCTAACTAAAGAAGTCAGCTATGCAAACTGATTTCCGTACTGCACAGTAAGTCTATAGGAACTAACGAAAAACTGTTACAAATTAGCTAAAAAGCCAAAGTGCATATGACATGCTAAACCTTTATGTGTATATTTCTCATGGAAAAACCAACACTAGCATTCAGGTGCACGGAGATATGTGGCTAGACATACAAGATTCAGGATTACCCACAGACACAAGTTGCCTATACACTACTGCCTGCCGCAGATGGGAAACTAAGAGATCATAAAGGAAGAAAATGGTAGACGGAAAGACATCCTCCAAGATACACACACACACAAAAAAAAAAAAAAAATCCCATAAAATACCCCCATGCATTCAGAAAATCAAATCCAGTCCATCATCTCACAAAGGAGACAAACAATAGAAAGGTTGTTACCCAATGCCAGTCCAGCTAATAAATGATGTTGGCAAAAACTTTCAGCCCTCTGGCAATAACATTCACTTGCACATCAGCTAAGCATGGAATCCCACAGAGGATTAAATCTATACTCTAAAAACATCAAAAACTAATTTTATGGCGAAGGAATTTTCCTTTTAAAGCTATTTTAGCAACAAATCACTCACATCATCAACCATCATATGAGCACACGCCTGGAACAAAGGTCAAACTGTAAAGCAATTCACCATCATATTGTTTAGTTTTTGGTGATGCATCTATTATATCTATCCCAACAACAATAGAAAACTTATCACTTTATCCTATCATATACAGAAATTCTTGATGTAAACCTTGGAAAGCACATAATTAATGTCATATCATATTTATAAATAGTAGCAGATGTTGTACACTTAATTATAAGGAATACCATCACCTTGTGATTATTTTTCTTTTCAGTGATTCATTACAATTATCTGTTATATATCACATATAAACCAGCAGATGAACTTAAAATCACCCTATCATGCACAATTGTAGCCTAACAGTAAAAATTAGAAAGTCAAGTCACCTGAGATATTGAGCTGTTGTTCACAAAGTCTCCAAAACTTTTGAAGAACGGACTCATTGGGACAATACCCTAAATTTTCCAGCTTTGTTGAAGCAAAATTTGTCTTTCTGAATAAACACCACAGTTCTGCAAAAATAGTGCAAACCTTGGACAAAAAGCACATTTTATTAGACCAATGTTCTTGCACAATTCAATAGAGGATACTTCAATAACATGCTTACTTAGAAAATATGAGGAAGAAGAACTCCGAAAATATGAGGAAGAAGGAATATATTTCTGTTATATTCAAAACTTCTTATTTTACAAGACCAAATGACACTCCTTATATAGGAGATATTACAAACATCATTATAACCCATTATATGCCACTTACATATTCTATACATGCCACTATCTACCACCAACACCACTATCATATTCTATACATGCCACTATGTAGAAAAATTTAATGTATAAAGAGAAATAGAGAATTGTATAGATATTGATTGTATTATTGATAGATATATTGAATGTTACAATGATTCCTATATATAGAAGAGTAGGTGGTAGATGGAGTAGGTAAAGTGGAGGTGGTAGTGGTGTAGTGGGTTAGGTTTAGTGGAGTAGGTGAGGTGGTAGTGGTGTAGTGGGTTAGGTTTAGTGGAGTAGGTTTAAGTGGGTGAAGTAGGTGGAGAGTAGGTGGATTTTAACAGCCCCCCGCAAACTCAAGGGGGATAGGAACTAACCAACTTGAGTTTGGAGAGAGTAACAAAACAAGAAAATACATAAAAATAAAAGAGGATAAGAGACACTGTATGGTCGTGTCAGACCATTGGTGAAGACACTGGATGGTGGTGTCATAACGTTGTAGAGGACACTGTATGGGGGTGTCATAACCATGTAGAGGACACTGTATGGTGGTGTCATAACGGTGTAGAGGACACTGGATGGCGGTGTCAGACCGATGTAGAAGACAGTTTATGGGGTCATGTCGGACCGTTGTAGCAGACACTGTGGTCGTGTCAGACCGTTGTAGAAGACAGTTTATGGGGTCATGTCGGACCGTTGTAGCAGGACAGTTTACGGGGTCTTGCTGGACCCTTGTAGAAACTAACCGAAATCAATGTCGGGACAGTTTACAGAGTCTTGTCGGACCCATGAAGGAGCTAACCGGAATCAATGTCGGGACAGTTTACAGAGTCTTGTCGGACCCTTGAAGGAGCTAACCGGAATCAATGTCGGGACAGTTTACAGAGTCTTGTCGGACCCTTAAAAAATACACTGTATGATGGTGTATATAGGCTGCCCAAATATATATATATATGGATATATATAGTGAGCCCTCAAAAGTCGCGCCCTCAAAAGGCGCGCCCACTTTATCAAAAGATGTGCCCGACAGAAATCATCGAGCGGCGAGCCATCAAAAGGCGCGCCAGACACGCGGCGATGCACGTGACCGACAGAACGCGTGTCGGCCTCTTCGTCAGGGTCTTTATAAACCGAAGCGGAGGCTGAGGCTTGGAAGCATAACAAACCAGTTGAAACCTCTGCATTCTCAGAGAGCTTGTCTCGAAGAGCTGCAAATCTTGAAACACTCTGTAACCAACCCTGTCTGACAGTACCAATCGGTAATCCCTGCTTCTCTGAAACACTTAGCAACCCAAAAACATGGCCTCTTCTTCCCCTCCAGCTACCCAGAACATGGCCTCTTCTTCCCGTGGTCTGCTTACTCTCTTTCCTGACCTCAACGAGTCCACAAGAGAGATAATCGGTGCGGTTGCCCTTGAACCTCAACCAAACGCCCCTGAGTTTGCTCCGTTGACCTTTCCTATGCGGTCTGTGGAGCAAAGAATGGCAGCGCAATCAGATATTGAGGCGAATCAGTATACATTGAAGTCATGTGTGGAAACCATGACTGCGGTCACAAACTTGTCGCACCGGCTGCAGAGCAGGACAAATGAGGTGCAACAGTTAAACTCCCAGCTGGCTCTGCTCCAACGCATGTATAAGGATGCGCGAGCAGAGATAAGTATGCTAAAGGCAGAAAACAAGGAGCTGAAGCGGAAGGCCACCGTTATGTTCCGATTTGGAGGGCCGCCATATGCTGCAGTGGAGGAGCAGGGAGTAGTGATCATGCCTAGTGGAATGGGAAACACGGAGGCAACACCGTCAAGGGCCGCCCAGGACGGAGGCAAGAAGAAAAGACCGGCGGCAGAGTAGAGGAAGTGAGGTCGGTGGGTGACCGTCTGCAGAAAAGAAAACAAATCGTTTTGTGTTTGTTTTTTTGGTTTTTTTTTTTTTTTTTTTTTTTTTTTTTTTTTTTGGTGTGTGTAAAAATGTGATCGGGGTTTATCCCTGAGAAGAATAAAATATGGTTTGGTGTGCAAAGCTAGATGGTATGAATGGAATTTGAAAACGATTAAAAATAATGTGAAAGAAAAATAAAGAAAGAAATAATAAAAATATATTTGAAATCAAAATGAAAGATGGGGGAAATAAGGAAAGTGGTTTGGAGGTGGGAACCAACCCATGTGGGTGGAGGTGGTGTGTAGGGTGTTTAAACACTTAATTAAAAGGAAGAGAGAGAGACAATGCCCGAGAGAGAGAGAGAGACTTTGCTTTCTGTGCTGAAATAGAAACTGTGCAGGTTACTGTCTTACACTTCTTCAGGCTTGACTCTCTGCTCTCTGTTTTTACTTCTCACACACTGACCGTCCAAGTGAGTGACAAGGAAAGCAATAGCATTGAAGCTGCCATTCCAAATGCCAATAGAACAGAGGGTATCATTGCAATACCAAACATTGACCTCCACCATAAAGGGTTTCCTGCTAAGGACAACCCAGCCACCAATGCTGCAAGAATCCCAATACAGATAAACAGTTGGTTAACAGATCCAAGTGTGCCACGAATTTCAGTTGGTGAGATCTCAGATATGTAAAGTGGCACAATAGCAGATGAGATGCCAATTCCAATTCCAGCAAATAAACGGCAAGAAGCTCACATCAAGACAGCTCGTTGACTTCTACCTGAACCGAATCCAGGAGCTGAATCCGGTGCTTCGCGGCGTAGTGGAAGTGATGCAGAAACAGTTGAGAGATGAGAGGTCCGGCGGGCGGCCAAGGCAAGGCTGCCGCCCGCCGGTGAAGCGAAAATGCTAGGCTCAACCTTGCTCTGATACCATGTAGAAAAATTTAATGTATAAAGAGAAATAGAGAATTGTATAGATATTGATTGTATTATTGATAGATATATTGAATGTTACAATGATTCCTATATATAGAAGAGTAGGTGGTAGATGGAGTAGGTAAAGTGGAGGTGGTAGTGGTGTAGTGGGTTAGGTTTAGTGGAGTAGGTGAGGTGGTAGTGGTGTAGTGGGTTAGGTTTAGTGGAGTAGGTTTAAGTGGGTGAAGTAGGTGGAGAGTAGGTGGATTTTAACACACTATCTACCACCAACACCACTATCATATTATATGCATTAACACAAATTTCCAGCACTCCCCCTCAAGCTGGTTTGAAGATATCTTCCATAGCCAGCTTGCTAGTCAGCTTATCAAATTGCTTCTTGTGTAGTCCCTTCGTTAGCACATCAGCTAATTGTTCACCTGTTGGAAGGTAGGTCATACAGATTATGCCAGCATTGATTTTCTCCTTGATGAAATGTTTATCCACTTCTATATGTTTTGTGCGATCATGTAGAACTGGATGATGAGCTATAGATATAGCTGCTTTGTTGTCACAATAGACCTTCATAGGTGTCGGGTGAGAAAGCTTTAATTCTTCAAGAATTCTTTTAATCCACATTACTTCACAGATTCCATGGGCAACAGCTCTGAACTCTGCTTCTGCACTACTTCTAGCTACCACATTCTGTTTTTTGCTCCGCCATGTAACTAGGTTCCCACCTACAAAGGAGCAGTATCCGGATGTTGATCTCCTGTCTGTAACACTTCCTGCCCAGTCTGCATCTGTGTATACTTCAACTTGAAGATGTCCATGTTTCTTGAACAGTAAGCCTCTCCCTGGAGTTCCTTTCAAATATCTTAAGATCTTATAAACGGCCTCAAAGCCTCTCCCAAAGCGTTCAAACCACGCTCTTGGTGATTGTTTGAGTCCGTATAATGACTTGTTCAATCTGCATACTCTGTCGCTTCCAAGTCTCTGCTCAAATCCCGGCGGTAGGCTCATGAACACCTCCTCTTCAAGATCACCATTGAGAAATGCATTCTTAATGTCAAGTTGATGTAGAGGCCAATCGGAATTTACTGCAAGAGATAACAGTACTCTGATGGAATTTATTTTAGCAACAGGAGCAAACGTCTCCTGATAGTCGATCCCATAAGTTTGAGTGAAGCCTTTAGCCACCAGTCTCGCCTTGTATCTCTCAACGCTTCCATCTGCGTTACATTTTATCGTAAACACCCATTTACACCCAACTGTTTTCTTGTCTTTGGGTAGATCAACTATCTCCCAAGTACCACTTCTCCTTAAAGCATTCATCTCCTCCATGACTGCTAATTTCCAATTCGGATCATCCAATGCTTCCTGTATATTTCTTGGAACAAACAAGTGTGAAATCCTAGATGTGAAAGCTCTATGGTTTTTAGACAGTCTTTGATAGGAGAGGTAATTTGCAATAGGATGTTTAATGCAATTTCGGACACCTTTCCTAATTGCTATAGGAACATCAAGGTCGGAAATAGAAGGAATAGGATTACCTAAAATTTCGATGCCAGAACTCGGGTGGACATTCGGGTCATTAGGATGGACATTCAGGTCATTATTCCTCAGATGAAATCGCTTCCTAGTATAAACCTGAAGCTCAGGATTTAGATCATTTTGTAGTACTTCTCCCCCTAAACAAGAATCTTCTTGACTAGGCACCATAGAACTTGGTTCTCCTAAGTGATCATTATCAGACAGATGTGGTTTTTGTGTAGGATAAATGACATTGGGGAGCGGGATAGAAATATCCCAAAAACGGTCTTCTACTCCACTTGTCTCCCCCTGAAGAGAAGTGTTGGGGAAATAGGATTTTGTTTCCACAAATGACACATCCATACTCACATGAAATTTCTTGGTTTGAGGATCGAAACACTTATACCCCTTTTTGTTTGAGGAATAACCCAAAAAAACACATTTTATAGCACGGGGGTCAAGTTTTGAACGAAATTGACTAGGAACATGAACATAGGCAGTACATCCAAAAACTTTGGCGGGTAAATCAGAAAACAACCTCGTGTCAGGAAAAAAAGCTTTGAGACAATCGAAAGGTGTTTTGTATGTTAACACCTTTGTAGGCATCCTGTTTATCAAATAAGAGGCTGTTAAAATTGCTTCACCCCATAAATATTTAGGAACATGCATGTAAAACATTATAGCACGTGCAACTTCAAGTAGATGTTTATTTTTTCGTTCTGCAATGCCATTTTGTTGAGGGGTATCCTGACATGTAGATTGATGAAAAATCCCCTTTTTTTCCAAAAACTCACCCAACTGCTCATTGAAATATTCTGTTCCATTATCAGAATGTAAAATACCAATTTTGGTTTGAAATTGGTTTTCAATCATATTGTAAAAATTTGTGAATAAATTTTTCACGTCAGATTTTTTATTCATCAAATAAATCCAACATAAGCGGGTATGGTCATCAATAAATGTAACAAACCATCTTTTACCAGAAAGAGTAGTGATTTTAGAAGGGCCCCAAACATCACTATGAATCAAATAAAAAGGTTTGGAAGTCTGGTAAGGTTTTGGCAAATAAGTAGAGCGATGAAATTTTGCAAAAATGCAACTTTCACAATGAAAAGAAGAACAATCAATCCCTTTAAATAATTTTGGAAATAAATGTTTCAGATAAAGAAAACTAGGATGTCCTAGCCTATAGTGCCATAGCATTATTTTTTCTCGAACAGAGATTGAACTAGTACTATTAAAGCTCTGAGCTTTTTTATTACTAACAGGTACTTCATCAAAGTAGTAAAGACCTTCAAGCATCCTAGCACGCCCAATCATCATCCCCGAGTTCTGGTCCTGAAATTCACAATGGGATTCAAAAAATGTAACACGACAATTAGAATCCTTAGATAGTTTACTGACAGACAAAAGGTTACAGGCTAAGTTGGGGACGTGAAGAACAGCGTTGAGATTAATTTTCTCAGTTAGTTTAATAAATCCTTTTCCTGCAATAGGTGAAAAACTACCATCGGCTATTCTGATTTTGTCATGACCAGAACAAGGGAAATAGGTACTAAATAAATGAGAAAAACTAGTCATGTGATCGGAGGCACCGGAATCTATGATCCACGGAGAGAAGTTTAGGCAAGAGAAGGCTTTAGGATTTCTACCTGTTTGTGCCAACAAAACACTAGGAGTACCGGATGAGGAGTTGGATTTTATCAGCTTTAAGAGTTGATCAATCTGCTCTTTGTTGAAGGGACCTGAATCGGCTTCATTAGCAGTAGGAAAGCCACGATTCTTCTCTCCTTGTTTGCTGCTTTTCCAGTTGACAGGTTTGCCATGGATCTTCCAACACGTTTCGCGTGTATGGCGAGGCTTGTTGCAAAAATCACACCAGACCCGTGGCTTATCATCAAACCTGCGCTGGTAATTTGCAGCCTTGTTGGCCGCAGCATTGCTAATTAAAGCAGAAATTTCAATTGATTCACCAGTACCTTTTTTCTTAAGCATGACGCTCCTTCGGCTCTCTTCCCTTCTGACTTCGGCAAATACTTCGCCAATGGATGGGAGAGGAGGTCTGCCAATAATTCTTCCTCGCACTTCATCGAACTCAATGTTGAGGCCGGCAAGAAACTTGTAAATACGGCTGTCTTCCACAGTTTTCTTGTGGTGGTTGCAGTCGTCAACTGATTTCCATTCGTATGTGTTGAAGATGTCAAGATCCTGCCACAACCTTTTCAACGAATTGAAATATTTGGTGACGGAATCATCTCCTTGACGAATCTCTCCCAACTTCAAAGTTAATTCGAAAACTTGAGATTGATTTCCTAGGTCAGAATACATCTGACTAACATTATCCCACAATTCTTGTGCAGTAGGATAGCACATGTAATTAGAGCTTATATCCTCCTCCATAGAATTGACCAACCATGTCATAACCATGGAGTTTTCAGCGTCCCAACTGTCGAACAGCGGATCATTAACAGTAGGAGCCTTCTTGTCACCGGTGATGTAACCGATCTTTCCTTGCCCACGGATATACATCCGGACAGATTGTGACCAGCGGAGAAAATTATCACCATTTAGGCGGATGGTGGTGATTTGGACAGAGTGAGAGTTGGACGTTTTCACCGGAATGGCAGCGGCAGGGGTTGAAGTAGTTTCGGACGTGACTTCCGACATGGCTATGACGGTTTTAGGGCTGCTGCGTTTTTTGTTGCTCTGATACCAACTTAGAAAATATGAGGAAGAAGAACTCCGAAAATATGAGGAAGAAGGAATATATTTCTGTTATATTCAAAACTTCTTATTTTACAAGACCAAATGACACTCCTTATATAGGAGATATTACAAACATCATTATAACCCATTATATGTCACTTACATATTCTATACATGCCACTATCTACCACCAACACCACTATCATATTCTATACATGCCACTATCTACCACCAACACCACTATCATATTATATGCATTAACACAAATTTCCAGCATGCTTCATGGCAAATATATGGCCATGTAGAAGTTCATAAATCAATCACTGCAAAGAATGCTTACCCTACACACTAGCTGATTTCCACGTTTAACTTCAACCTGAACTTCAGGAGGGGTTTGCAGGTAGTACTCAAGGTGCTCAATCAAGGTAGTGCGTTTGGACAACAAGGAAGACAGAGATGCTTCAGAGACAGTTTCACTGTTTATTATAGACTGCAGGCACCAGGCAACATGCAAATACATGTTGAGAAGCAGAAAACTGACAACCTGAAAGAACATGAACAGCAAAACCATAAGCAAAGCCGAAGTAAACAAAATGTGAATCTAGTGGACACTTCATTACACACACCTCATCATCAATGTTCCTAAAACTCTGAAGAAACACAGCCATGTCTTCATATAAACTATCAATAGGAAAAGATCTTGACAATTGGAGCTCATACAACCTTTTTGAATTTACAAGAAGTGAGTATTCATCTTCACCATCCTGGAGCATTGAAACATATCAAAATTGATCTGAATAACTAGAATAAAAGAAGTAAAATAGTTGTCCAGTAGAAATATACCGCTACTTCTTCCATTGCAGATTTAAGCTTAGCAATAAGTTCATCCTCAAGTTCCTTCAATTTATTTTGAGCAAAATCTTGTAACTCTCCTCGACTCTCTGTGGAACAGAAATTGATAGCCTTCACGCAACTCCTCAGAGCATCCTTCTCACCATGTTTAAGGAATGCCTCTTTCACTAGCTGAAGAACCATTTTGAAACTCTGAAAAGGCAAGCAATTAAACATTCACTTTGCGCCTAGGCTGTAAACCATAAGGAATGACTTGCATGGTAAAACTCCCGCAACCAACCTGCTCCTGTCTCTTCAGGGAATAAAGTTCTAGGTTCATATAAACAATAATATCAACCAGTGGTGCTATCTTTGACTTGTCAGCCATGAATTTGCGTAGCAGCTGAGGGTACCGCTTCATCATGGAGATAGTAACATCTCGCCTATTGTTTTCAATCATTTCCTGATAATTATAGAAAAAAAAAAAAAACAGAACCTCATAAGTAAATTTCTCCAGACATGAGCTGAATGAACTCAATTGGACATCTCAGATAACTGTGAAACCCAAAGAAAACAAGCGCTTTACATATTTGGGCAACTTGGTTCAGAACAATCTAAGGCTTGAACCAACCCAACTATCTTGTGTTCATTCAGTGTAGTTTTAAATTCACGCTTGGTTTGGTAAAAAGAAATAAAACCAATCAAAATCCTTTCAGTGCTGGACAAATAGGTTAGGTAATCCATCCCTACCACTAAATATTAAATCGCACATATCTTTTTAATCAATACCACAGTGGCATCCCCATATAAGTTCTCGTAGGCCCTGCTATAGTTTGAGTAAGGCAATAAACAAGGTCCTTTTAATTCAGCAATGATATCAGAAATTCAGATTCCTATCCCAATGGAAGGCGCCTCTGAACATAATGAACATACATAAGGTGAATTAGGATCTTGATGCAAATGTAAGGCACGTCTCTAACCCATGAGATATCTCAAATATTCCTTTGTGTATAGATTGAGTTGGAAATTGAAGTGCGAACATGGAAGCCTCCATTGTTGGATAAAGGGCTTTGTGGAATGAAACTTGAGAGGCTCAGACTGAGCCCACCATTTTATATTCTCTTTGTAGGCAATGGTAGGTGAGGTGGTCAGTTGTGAACCTCTAGAAAGATGGTGAGCACTTCAATGGCATGGAAATCGTTGGAGGTGGAGGATGAGAGAACCAAAGTAGCCTTAGAGGAAGAGAGGATGGCAATGAGAGAGAGACTACTGCAAGGAGCAAGTGGAAGAAAAAGATGGGTCCAGTTGTATGTTGTTTACGTTGCGAGGATACCTCCTTATATAAGGTCCTAGATCATTGAAGGCCAGCTCACTTGTGGACAAGTGGCCGACCCCCCTTGGTTCAACAAAGCAGAGGTATCATTTCTACCTATGCATCCCATAATTCAGACCTTGGGGTTCACATCATGAGAGCTGCAAAGTTAGGTATAATATCGTGAGGATCTATCATAGCATGACATAAGTGGTAGGCATGATACCTCTTTTGAAGTGTCATGTTTGGGTTAGTGCCTCTCTGTCTCTCTCTCTAAAACTAATCAAGGTATGGCTTCTCCTTAAGGGAAAATGAGCCAAGCATCCTAGACAAATCCTTGATCCTAGTCTCCAAGCCACAATTCTCCAGCAATTCAGAGTGGTGGATCCCTAAGTGTACTCCCAGCGTAGGATACTGTTAGAATTTACCATTCACACTCACCTACTACACTCCACCTACCACCAATTTACCCTCACCTACTCCTCACCTACTACCCAAACCCTCTCCTATATAATGCCACTCTGATTTGTAATATAACACATCAATGTATCAGATCAATCAATACAATCAATAATAATACATCAGTTATTTTACATCAGTTATTTCTTTATTTATTTTATTTAATACATCAGTTATTTTACACGGTATCAGAGCAAGGTTAAGAACCTGATCATTCTGCTTCACCGGCGGGCGGCAGCCTCGCCTTGGCCGCCCGCCGGACCTCAACCTAGTCTGCTTGTTTTTTTTTACACATACCTTCTTCCATAATTAAGCTCTTCTCTGCCTTTACAATGGCTGCCAACGAAGACCAAGCTTTTCCAGACCCATCCTCCACACAGACCATCTCATATACACAAGAGATGCTTGATATCTCTCTCTCTCTCTCTCTGCACCTGGTCTCTCTCTCTCTGGCATGAACTGGTTCGGAGATGAAGAGATGCAGGGGAGAGCTCCTTCCCGTTCACTGAAATGGGAAGTCCTGAAACTATCCCAATTTCTACGTATTCAGATTGGTTAGGTGCATCTTCTGGGTCAACGGACATCATGTACATATCTTTCTGCGGCTCATTTGCTGGGTCTTCCAGGATGTCTCCCTCGTGACTGAGGTGCCATAAGTTCCTGTCTCTGCTGTAGATAGATTTCTTGGTCACTGGGACAGGTACATTATGTTTCTTAGCATATTCAATAGCATCTTCTCTCCCTCTGATTTCGGGCATCTGCTCTCGGGCTCTCTCTCTCTCTTTCTCGCACGAGCGTCAGGAAAAGAACCACGAACCATCACCATTTTCTTCTAACTGCCGCTGCTACTATAAGAGGATGCCCAAAGTCGCAGCACCAACTCCTCAGTGTTCGAAATTTGGTGGACGCCCGAATCATCAAAACTGGTTTTGGACCCCAATACATGTCGCTCTACACATCTCCACTGCTGGAGAATATATTGCATACAGGGAAAGGAACTTGGAGGAAAAGATGGATGTGGATGGTGGAAATACTCGAGTGGTTTCCGACAAAAAAAAAAAAAAAACAAAAACAAAGGGGCTCGGGCTTGGTGTGCCTCAAAAGGGACTATTCCCCACACCACCCCTCTTTTCTTTACACGTCCCAACTCTCTCCACCCATTCCTTTTATTATTTTTTATGCCCCCACTTAGAATCCACAACCATCACACCAACACAATGGGCTTCCACCCACGTTCTTTCACACCTTTTTTTTTTCTTTTACTATATCTCTATCTATATTTTTATTCTCCTCTCTTTCCCCTATCCCTCCTTTAATTTTATTTTATTTTCTTTTCTTTTTTCTATCTTTCTTTTTCTATTCACAAATATTTTTATCTATTTTCTTTTACAATTATTTTATTTTCTTTTATTCTTCCACAAAACCACCTTTCTTTTTTTTGCTTTCACATATCTTCTTCTTCTTTCTTTCTTTATTTTTCTTTCCCATTATTTTTTAATCTTTTTCCCATTCCATTCATACCATATAGCTTTGCACACCACACCATATTTTATTCCTCTCAGGGATCAACCCCGATCACCATTTTACACACAACTTAAAAAAAAAAAAAACCAACAAAAAAAAAAAAAAAAAAAAAAACAACAACAACAAAAAAAAAAAAAAAAAAAAACACCCACAGCGGGATTTTTCTTCTCTACTCTGCTGCCGGTCTTTTCTTCTTGCCTCCGTCCTGAGCGGGCCTTGACGGTGTTGCCTCCGTGCTTCCTAGGCCACCAAGCAAGTTGCCTCCTGCCTGCTCCTCCACTGCAGTATATGGCGGCCCTCCAAATCGGAACATCACGGTGGTCTTCCGCTTCAGCTCCTTATTTTCTGCTTTCAGCACACTTATCTCTGCTCGCGCATCCTTATACATGCGTTGGAGCAGAGCCAGTTGGCCGTTCAAATGCTGCACCTCATTTGTTCTACTCTGCAGCCGGTTCGACAAATTTGTAACCGCAGTCATGGTTTCCACACATGACTTCAGTGTATATTGATTGGCTTCAACATCTGACTGCCCTGCCATTCTTTGCTCCACAGCCCGCATCGGAAAGTTCAACGGAGCAAACTCCGGGGCGCTTGGTTGAGTTTCCAGTGCCACCGCACCAGTTCTCTCTCTCGTTGACTCGTTGAGGTCGGGAAAGAGGGTGAGCAGCCCGCGGGAAGACGATGAAGCCATTTTCTAGGCACCAGAGTGTTACACAGTATCTCTCTCAGAACTCTCTCTCAGAAAACAGAGTGATACAGAATCTCTCTCCAAAATCTCTCTCAGAATTTCTCTCGCAGGTTTTTTGCCTCAGCCTCAGCCTCAGCCTCTGTCTTATAGCCGAGGCAGCCACGCGCATCGCGCGCCTCTTCCCACCAACCGACAACACGGGCGCGCAAACCAAGGCGCCCACGTGCCTCGCCATCATGTCCGGCACGTCTTTTGATGAATTGGGCACGCCTTTTGACAAAATTAGGCACACCTTTTGAGGGTGCAACTTTTTCAACGGTCCGACATGACCCCATAAACTGTCCCGACGTTGATTCCGGTTAGCTTTTTCAACGGTCCGACATGACCCCATAAACTGTCCCGACATTTGATTCCGGTTAGCATCTCCAACGGTCCGACATGACCCCATAAACTGTCCCGACATTTGATTCCGGTTAGCTTTTTCAACGGTCCGACATGACCCCATAAACTGTCCCGACATTGATTCCGGTCAGCTTTTACAACGGTCCGACATGACCCTATAAACTGTCCCGACCTTTGATTCCGGTTAGCATCCAGTGTCCTCTACAACGTTATGACACCACCATACAGTGTCCTCTACAACGTTATGACACCGCCATCCAGTGTCCTCTACCACGTTATGGCACCACCTTTCAGTATCTTCACCAACGGTCTGACACGACCATACAGTGTCTCCTATTTTTTTTTTTTATTTATTTATTTATTTTTATGTATTATCTTGTTTTGTTCCTCTCTCCAAACTCAAGTTGGTTAGTTTCTATCCTCCTTGAGTTTGCGGGGGGCTGTTAGAATTTACCATTCACACTCACCTACTACACTCCACCTACCACCAATTTACCCTCACCTACTCCTCACCTACTACCCAAACCCTCTCCTATATAATGCCACTCTGATTTGTAATATAACACATCAATGTATCAGATCAATCAATACAATCAATAATAATACATCAGTTATTTTACATCAGTTATTTCTTTATTTATTTTATTTAATACATCAGTTATTCCTCACCTACTACCCAAACCCTCTCCTATATAATGCCACTCTGATTTGTAATATAACACATCAATGTATCAGATCAATCAATACAATCAATAATAATACATCAGTTATTTTACATCAGTTATTTCTTTATTTATTTTATTTAATACATCAGTTATTTTACAGATACCAAAGTGGTGGTATGATGATAGTAATGTATGTATAAGTCCCAAATGGGGGTGAAGGACATAAGAAAGACATGGCTCATGATTGAGCTAAGAATCAGACCATGCTACTAATGAGTGATGAACAAGTCAGGCCATCCATGATTCACCTTCTTGGAAGTATTCCAACTCAAAAACAGACCCCGAACCAACCAGAGAGGTTAGCTTGGTCCAGTTCCTCCCTAAGGTGATTCATTCATAGGTCAAATTTTGAGAGTTAGTCCAAGTAAGTTTGGTTCTTGGCTAGACACTTTCCTGAATTGGCCTGTAGCACCCTTTGTGTTAATAGTAACACAATATACACAGAAATCATCACAGAACCAACCACAAACCTCTCCCAAGGCTGTGAGCCCCACATAATGGTTTGTGGTTGGTTCTGTGTCGCTATCATTTCTCATGTTAGGCCATCTCCAATCCGTCATCAAATGTTTCATCAAATTCAAATTTGATGAAAAATGCATTAAAACCCAGCTCCAACCATTTCATCAAACCAATATCAAATGAAGGGGCAGAGTCAAATTTTTCAACAAATCAAGGGAGCTTTATCCTTTCATCAAATTTTGTAGGTGGACGTTGGGCCGGACATCCTCCCAGACAACCGGGCTTTCTTTATCATCAATTTCCACACCAGGCTTGTAACAAGATTTGATGAAAATTTTAAATTTACCATTGGAGTGCATCATATATCAAATCAAACTTTTCATCAAATTTTTACTCGAATTTGATGAAGCGTTGGAGATGCTCTTAGAGGTGATGCACAAATGTAGGATGAAATGGATCTGAACTCAAAACAGAATAATATATTGCTTGTAAACTCTCAGTGCACATTAGTCATACATGAAAATGGTGAATCAAAGGAACTAATTTCCTAAAGAAAAGCAATCCAACCCAGACAAATACTCTTATACCTGACTCGAAAGACAGAAATTCATTATATCATTCAATTTTTAAATACTACACAGTTTTCATTTACGAAGCATCAGAAGGCATCAGAGCTTAAAAAGCAAAACTAGAAGAAATAATGTAACCAAAAGGGTATTACAAGAAGCAAATAGAACTGAGGGCATCTTCACCTTTTGAGCTTTATTGTGGTACTGCTTTCGGTTATCAGTCGCAGGAACTATCTTTTCTCCTACTGCCTTTTTGACAGATGCAGAGAGGAGCCGAATTAAGTTTGTTGAATCATCATCAGTAAGTTCAATCTGGGGGTTCTCGTCCAGGAGCATAGAGATAATGCACTTCCAATCCTGTGAGAAAATGTGAACTACCATCAAATAAAAACATAAACAATTTCAACAAAAGGGAAGTTCATCTATAGGCCTGAATCTAGGGTTTGGTTGGATAAGGTCGAAGAGGAGCACCATCCCAACTCTAAAACATAAAATTAGTTGCTGAAGACTAGTCTTGAGGCACTGGTCACTAACCACAATCATTTGGTTATTGTTTTGTTTTGGTATGCAATCTTTGACAGGATCAAGCCAAGTTGGTTGGCTTCATCTAGGCACCAACAGGCTTATTTTTTCTAATTTCTATATCAGAAGGTCCATTAATAAAGTGGAACTTGAAACAAATTTTACCAACAAAAAAGTAAGCAATCAAAATTTTAGAAGTCCAACTACAAGAAGTAGCAACAAACAAAAAAAAAAATTTACACAAAGGAAGCAAAATGTGATTAAGAAGTGACAAATGAAAACAACTAGGGTAAGACCATTTACCTAAGAAAATATTCAATATCACATTCCTTTAAAAATATTAAGAACAGTCAGATTGCCCATGCTTCAACTCAAGTCTAAACCCATGTTAGTCCTTGATCACTTGATATTATTAATTCAAGCTAAATAATACAATGATGAACCCTAACATTTATAGGATAAAGACCCTACTTTAAAATAAGAAACTAAGTTATAATATTATTAGGAAACTTAACCCTAATAGAAAAAGGAAACCTGAATTCCTAATAAATAGAAAACCAAATAAATAAAATTCCTAATTAACCTATAATTAAAAATAAATAAACATAAATATTACAAATTATGAAATTATAAATGTAATTATATTTTTAAATTGATTGGGTCAGGAATCCAGCTAGGAAATATTTAGCCAGCCAAGTAGCAGGCACCAACATTCAAACTGATATGTCTACATACCTTCATGGCATCCATGTACTCCCAAACATCATCAATGACATAGGTACTGAGAATTTGATCTGTTGAAAACTCTCTTAGTATTTGCAACATTCTACCGAGATGTACCTCTGAAGAATCATTTTCTTCACCTGAAAAACCATTTTTATGTGCATGAGTGCTTGACTTGACAAGATCATAATGTAGAGATGTTAAGACAGTCTGAAGAAACCTCTTGAACGTGGTTGAGAGCTATTAAATTTCTGTGCAATCAAGTGCTCATACACTAATGCCCCAATGGCACGCCTGATCTCCGGTGGATCATCAATTAGCAGATCATACAAAGAACCTAAGTTATCATCATTTAGGAGTTGATGCCTGAAAAGATACCAGCCTCATCATGCATCAACCTTGGAATAAACAGTCACCAGAAACTGTTAGGATATTAAAAAAAAAGAAGATTTCAAAAGGTTAACAACCAGGAGATACCTCAGTAGTTGTTTTACAAGTCCTATGGCACATACAGCCACAGAAATGTCAATGTCATCAGCAAGCTCAATCATTCGACTAGAAAATCTTTCCGTAAAAAGTCCAAGAGATGGCACATTATCATCCACCTCATAAAGGTTTTGCAATGCAAGGACAGAAACTTTCCTTACACCAGCATTCTTATAAAAGACAAAAAGAGCCAGTCAGGTTTTTAGCAGCAGTGATTGAAAGATCAAATAACATAAAAGGTTATTTGGCAATTACAACTAACTTTGTCATTCAAAGTCCATCCAAGATACTTCAAGTATAAATCCTGCAAGAACAGTGATGGGTATGACAAAATCCACACACCAAGTGACTGTATGCATGACATTCGAATTTCAGGATCAACATCTCGGTAACGATGCACGAATAACCTTCAAAAAATAACACATTGGACAAGTTTGAAAACTTTTGATCATAAAAAATGGGGAAAACTTTTTTGAGTGAAATCCTTCTGATTCATCAGGATGAGAGTCAGAAGGAGAGTCGTCATACCCAGTAAATATTTTGCGCATCATTTCCTCTATCACTGTTATCTTTTCATGAGTCATCGATAACCTTTTATTCAGTGATTCCACACGTGGACCATCAGCATGTTTCTTTCTTTCAGCATTTAACTGTCTCTGAGTAGTTTCTCGTTGTTCACCAAGCATTTTAGTAGCATTTATCAATGATGTGACAAGCTGGAGTCCCATCAATGAAGCAATCTGACGATAAATTCTTGGAGGAGTACTGAAATACATGAATACCAAGTAGATTAACAGACGAACCCACTTGAAAACCTTAATGAAACTTCAACACTCCAAAATCAAGCACTGACCATGAAAGTGCAATAATATAATCCATGCATTTGTCAAACAAGACCTGATCAAACAATGGCCCATTTTGACACTCAATTGCCAAATTGTCCCAAAAAGAAGTGAGGTTATCTTTGAAATTCTTGAACTCCTTCTTTTTTGAGCTTTGGTAATCTTCAACTTCACCCTAAGATTGTGGTGATGTTAAGCCAAAACTACAGAAACTAATGTCAACGCATAAACTCAAGGTTTTGGATATTCAGTCAGTCAAAGGATACTCAGAATACAACACAAGAAGAAAGGCATATAAAGGAAACATATTTAAACCAACTGCAGAGGATACTTTTTGTGCCAGATTGACAAGAGCAACTACTACATCATCCACGTCAGTCTCATCCAGTAACTCATGTTGAATATGATGCTTTGCCCCGCATGCCTGCACAACAGTATGCTTCCTCAGTTGCACTTGCATCATTAAAGAGTACTAAGCATTTGCAAACTATTAAGCTATTGTTCTTTCAACAAAGAATTTTTAAACGTGTGTGTGGTTCAGGGGTTTAATTTAAAAAATGTCAGATTACCTCAAAAAGCATCATCAAAAGTTCAACCATTGCAGGTTTCGAATCCTTTTCATATCGTTCAACCCAAAACTTAACCGCTTGAGGAACAAGTTTCCCATTACCTTTGATAACCTCTGCAGATACAAACAAATTTACTACCGCTGTGTAAAAAGGTCATCAGAAAAAACATGCTCCTGGTAATATAAATGTATTATATATATATATGAACCAAAATATCAAATACTTCAAGACAAAATCTGTTAGTCACATTCTGGTTTTGTTTAGTCATGGATCCAAAAGTTTGGACCAAAGTTGGGCTCCAGTGGAGGAATCAAGAACCCTGACGACAGTGGGGCCCATTCCACAAACTTATTTTATAAGACATCATATTTATTTCTATAGGATGCATGGCTAGGGGAAATGGTCAAAAAACTTGGGCTATCAAGCGTGAGCACACAGTTTTGAGTGAGTAGCAAAGGTAAGGTAAGGACTGCACCTAGTCTACCCCCTTCTAAAACCCCACATTAATGGGACCAACATAAGTGATGACAAAGGATCCCGCATACATCGAACTACAGGTGCACATGGGTTGTTTCGGTTTAGTTTGATGCATAACCCAAAAATAAACCAACCTAGGTTGGTTCTCCAATTTTTAAGCCAAAACAGAACCACGGCATTACATAAACCTTATTTCATTTCAAATTTTTGCTTAGTTTTGGATCACTATAGAAGTTCAACCCTCAACGATTAAATTGGCAACATTACTGGGTCAGCAAGCCAAATTGCATTAATGCTTAAAACATGGACTATGGTTAGGGGGGAAATTTTGTAAAAGAAAAGGGTGAGAAGAATTCACTCATTAGGCGATGTCATCCTCTGTAAAGGAGAGGAGATACAACAACAATAGTGAGACTACTCTTATATACAAAACTTGTAAGAGATCCTTTGTTTCTTTTTCCGATGTGGGACAAACATCTCTAGGACCTAGATTTGACTATTCCATTAAACTTTTTACTCAGTACTTCCCACATGGAATAAGTCGCATTTTGTTTACCTCTATATATACCTACATATCACAACTTAGTAGTAAAACTAGTTTAACCTACACAGTGAAACTTTTTAAATACTGATGTATACATAGCCAATACATAGTATAGTTTACTATGACACCATGTATAAGACATTCAATGCATAAAATGCTCCATGCTACTCTGTAAACATCATTTTATCTTAAATAAATAAATTAAGTATTTAAAATATGTATAATTTAGCTGTGTCATGGTGTCCTTTGGCACGAGACCTTTAACACACACTTTGTATCTGATCCCCATACTCAAATCCATGTGACATAGGTCACAAATATCATTGTTGAAACATTACAATAAAAAAAGTAGACAATACATGATTGAATGATATAAATTTCACCCCCCAACCCAAAATATACCTGACTGACGTACTTACTCCAAGCATGGGTCAAGGAGCACAACCAAAGGTTGTGTTTGGTCCCAGGAGATACAAGTCCCATGGCCAGGCTTCCATTAGCCTTCAACTGTACCCAACCTACTTAAGTTCCAACCCTAAAATGAACAATGATGCACTTTTCATCTTGGATAAATTAAGCTTTTAAATATCAGCCAATACATCACGTATAGGACAGTACATATGGTTTATTGGCCCCCCAATACCCGATATACCTTTCATAGTATGGGAATGAACATCTCTTGCATATCGGCTGATTTGCGATACGTATTGGTTTATCACAACCCTATTCACAACTGATACAACTGGTTCACAATCAATATGGCCAATTTGTTATTGATTCTCGATTGATAGATTTTGATAAATTTTGCGATTGGTAGATTTTAAAAAATTCACAACCACGTCACCCAATTCCCAATAACTATTACTCGATACTCTTGATACCACTACACCACAAATGATATCATTTCGTCTTCTAATATTTTGCTATCTAAAACATTAGGATCAATTGAACCTATATCTCACAATCAATTTGCTTCATTAATTGACATATCATGGCTTGTTGTGTTGCCTTTCATTTGTTACCTAATCATATACGCACACACACCCCTACCAACCCAAACTACTTCCACAACAATATTAGTATATGTCAGACCATCTCCAACGGTTCATCAATTCTTTCATCAAATTTAAATTTGATGAAAAAACAACATTTTTCCTGCTCCAATGTTTCGTCAAATCAGTATCAAATTGAGGATATCAAAAATCTTTCACCAAATTGAGGACGTTGGGAGCTTTCATCAAATCACTGTTCATAACCGTTGAATTTTCACCACCGGATAACCACCTCTAGGCAAAAATTTGTGAAAAAAATACACTGGCCAGTCAACCGGTGTTTTAATGAAAGCTCAAAATCCTCTGTTAGAGCACTTGATATCCAATGAAGTTTTTAGTCAAATTTGGTGAAAAAAAGGATGCACCGTTGGAGATGCTCTTATAGGGAATGTAGATTTTTCCAGTGCAATGAATCTGAACGGGAAAGTGGTACACCACATACGTTAAAAAGTAGTATAATAGGGTAGAATTGTAACTGTACATATCAAGCAATTAAAATTTAAGATACTTCTAAACGTGAGAGAAAATTTCTTTTAACAATTAGACATATACCAAAATATAGTCTATTTTTTCAAATAAATCATGTAAAAACATATTTTTAGAAGCAATATGGCCCAATTTTTTTACATTTTTTGTCCTCTTTAAATGTTACTTCATTTTATATGGTTTTTTTATCCAACTAAGGACATAACTAGGAACAAATTTGGGATCGTTTTGGATTGATAAATTCATCATTTTAAAATGAAAGAATGTATCACATTTCATAATGTGCATTCCGAAACGTAAATCACTAGGGAATCAAGGTTTTCTGGTAATGCTTGTTACGCCTTTTCCTAATAATAAACTGCAGGTCTGCACACTTGAATATTGGAAGGGTGTACATACCAATCTGGCAAGCTGAATGTTTTCCACGATAGTAGGTATCCAAACAACACAGATGAAAAACTGAATTTTAACCCATTATGCAAACAAGCTGACCTCCAAGATTTAAATTAAAAAAGCAAAATGATACTCATAGTGTACTCCTATAAACCTACATAGAAACTACTCAATGGAGTCCTAATCAATATGATAAATCACAACTGTAACCAGTTCTGTCCATACTTGGTTTTTTCATGTCTTCAAAGTTAGAAATAAAATGTTTTGTTAAAGGGTTGAATAAGATATAAAAAGTTACAACTGTGATACACATTTCACATATTCTCATACACTTAAATATATATATATACAAATTTTCACATATTTCAATAATTGGGTGGTGGTTAACATTTCCCTTCTATGAATCAAATCCAGCGTCCCTGTAGTTCTTTACCATTACTCCAGCCCAAACCTTTAAATTTGAGTAAAAAACCCTCAAAACATTCTCCAATCCTTAAACCTATACCAAATTGAGTTTTACCTATTTCTAGACCCAAATCACGGGAAACCCCCCCCCTTTTTTTTAACTCAAATTTCTAAAGGCAATTTGGGGTGATATAACAGCTTCTAAATTTACAGTTGTGCCATTCACCAAGCTTTTACTCAAATTTATACTTACTATTGAGATTAGCCATTGGAGTACTCTATATCAAATGAAGATTTTACTAAAAATCTAAGTAAATGTGAACTAACCAATCAAGCTTTGATCAGAATTCTGCGCAGCCGCAGCTGAAGCCCCCTCCGAAGTCCGCTTACGCTTAGACTTGGGAGGAGGCTCGGCAAAATGATCGAAAGAGTCGTCGTGATCACTCCGATCGCTGGTCTCATCGGGGTTATTATCTCCGCCAGCGCCAGTCCTAACAGTCTGAACCCTAGTTCTTTTCTGTTTAAGCAAAAACAAAAAAAAGAGAAGATTAGAAGAAGTGTGTGATAGGTAGATGTAGAAATCAATCAGAGGATGGTTGTAAGAAATTTGAAACTAACAGATGAACGAATTGATGGTTCTGAAGCTCTGGGTGTGTCCTCCATGACCTAGTAGTGATAATATGCCCTCAATATCACAGAGAGATACAGAGAGAGAACTAGTAGTATCTTCGTGAACAGAACATTTGCCCTAATTTGGGCTCAGAGGAGATTGAGAATCGAACCAGAAAAACTCCCGCCAAAGAAATCCACGGACCACGACCTCTTTGGGCTTAGCAGCAGCGAGTGCGTTTGGATTTGGAATGAGTTGACTCGACCGGATACGTGTACAGTACACACCTCATCCCTACCTCGTAACAAAACGGAGAAAATAACATAATTTTATTTTTATTTTTTTTTTGGTAAATAACACTGACATCTGTAAGATGTAGCTCAAATACATCTTATTTTTTGATATTATTACATTTTCATTCTTTGTGGTGGATAGTGTCATCTCATAAACTGCCTACTTATATAAAAGGTAGGGCTGAGCAAGCGATCCGTGAAATCCGTAATCCGATCCAGTCCAGTCCAATCCGATAGGTTTGGATTGGTTTTTTGAATCCGCGGTTCGGTTCCGGATTGAAGAATTAAAAATCCGTAGTATACGGATTGGTTCCGGATTGAACCCCACGGTTCCGGATTGGAACCGATCCGAACCGTATACAAATAGTCTATATTTTTATTATACATTCTCCCCCATAGTATCTTCTCTTAATTCTATATAAAATCTAAACTCAAACCTAAAACCATATAATATCTTCTTTTATTACTCTTGTTTGTTGGTTTTTAGTTTTAATTTGTAATAGTTTAAATACTTATAGTGAAACCAATTTTCTTATGGTTGTTTAAATTTTAGAACAGTATGTCGCTATTATAAAAAAATATGTTGATATTGTGGAACTAATATAGCGCTGTTTATATTTTTATAAAATTAAAGTGTTATAAATATATTTTGGTTATTTAATTATGTGAATCCGTGGTCCTAAACCGATCCAATCCGTATTTAAATGGATTGGTTCGGATTGGTTCCATGATTTAAACGGATTGGATTGGTTCCAATATTTTAGGAACCGTAGAAAACGGATTGGTCCTGGTTTTATTCCAATCCGATCCAATCCGGACCATGCTCACCCCTAATAAAAGGACAATACTTCTTGGTAGAAAAACAGAGCAAATAAGATTTTTTTTTTAAAGTATAACAAAGTAAAAAAAAAAAAAAAAAAGTGCATAATGTCTTTTTTATACCAATGCTAATTCCGTATAAATAATTACAATAATAGGAGATCAGTGTAATCTTCTAAACATGAGGGTTATATATATTAAATCCAAATTTCAATGGTGTAAGTGTAATTTATCTTCTTTTTTTTAATTATAATTACAAAAATGATTTTAAAATTATAATTTTAAAAAATGAGATAAAAAAAAAAAGGTCATAACGAATATAGACAAAGAAAAATGCTTGAGAGCTCTAGGAAATGAGCTCTAAACCATGCACTAATGACATGGAAGTGTGTAGGGTCCAGTTTGATGTGATGCTTTAGCTTGAAATATATATTTTTTTTTTTTTTTTGGGACTGCCAGCTCAATAAAGCTCTTTTTAGAGCTCTACTTAGAGCTCTATAGCATTGTTGATAAACAAAATATAACTAAAAAAATATAAAGAAATGTATAATAAAAAAATTTATGAATTTATAACTTAAGAGTGCATATGGTGGTGATTGAGGATGTGTATAGCAAAATTTTTCGATAAAAAACATACAAATTAGTGAGAAAAATAGATTTTCTCGTTTATATGGTGCAAGAAATCGTAAGAATAGATGAAAGAGTGTGAAAACACTTCTCTTTTTTTATTTTATTTTTTATCTTACAAGTAACAATATTTTTAATGAAAAAAACCATCTCCAGCAACAATAACATATACAACACAATACTTGCCTTAAAAAAAATTGCAACAAAAAAAGAAAAAACCAATTTCTATCCTAAGACCAAAAGAAATACATTTGGAGATGAAAAAGTACCAAATAAAAAAATTAATATATACGAAAGATGAAAAAGTACCAAATAAAAAAATTAATATATACGAAAGATGATGAATGTGCCTTCAGATCATGCTTCCAAATAACAAAACAGGCTTCCCACACCACCATAGGTGTTGCTGCCCATGACAATTGAAATCACATAAAACAACTATGAAATTAGTAGGGGCATTTTCGGAAGAGACCAAAAAAGTCAGTTTTTTTGACTTTTTAGCTTTTTTTAGTAAAAAAAAATCGACTTTTTTATCCAAAAGAACCCAATTTTTTGTCAAAAAAGTTAAAAAGTCAATTTTTTACCAACTTTTCAAAACACCACTAAATAGGAAATCTTATATGCACATTATAATTAAAAAAAATTAATATAATTTTAATTTTTTTAGTCATAATTATAAAAAACATATATATCATAATTAAATACAATATGAAATATAACTAAAAAACACATGAGCCATAACTAAATAATACAATTGATCATAATAAGAAAATGACATAATTTGAGGCGTATAGTAGAATTTCCCTAGTAAATATTTACGAGAATATATATACATATATACATAAACTCATGATCCAAATTCCAACTCCATCTTGATCAACCGCCAAAGCAAGTATTTGTACTATAACATGGCTTTGTAAAATCTAAATATATACTAACAAATTGAAGCAACATGATGCTCTCAATATTTCAGTTACAACCAACCCAAAGAGCCCAATTAGAAGCCATCCAAAGGATTGATAAGAAGGATCAGTTGCAATCAGTATCAACAAGCACTGGCCATGGACTCGATTAGAAGCTTGTAACCTTCTGGCACAGGTGTCTGTGTTTGTACACACCCTGCCAATGCGGGAACATCAGTGCTGACATCTAAAAACCTTGCCAGCAAGAGCAGCAGATGAAAATCAGAAATTCGCTTCACAAATGGAAGATTTCTTGTTCGGTTCAGATGATGCTTCAGGGCTTTCATTGTCACTGGTGTGTTCCTGTTCTCGATAGGAAAGGTTGATGAAAGGGGGCCCTGCATTGCCATGAAAATTCATTAGAATCACTGTAGTGAGAATAACTCACAGATTAAAAGAGTGACCGAATAACGAATTCACATCCTACATATATGGCTACAAGCAGCAAAAATACGTTATGGAGAAGATCCGTACAAGAATTTAACATGAACAACGCGGCTTTTATTCACATAATGGAGCAAATGGTTGAAACAACCCTTCACAATGTAGAGTCTCTTCTAATTCTTTAATTGATTTCCAACCAAGTGTAAATCTGTAACCACAACCAGCTCTCTCCTTCATACCCTAGACCTTTGATCTTAGCCCTACCCCATTTATCCTACCATTAAAAAAAACTAAAAACATAAATTTTCCCCCTTGTCCAGAAAACCCTTCAGCTGTGTTTGGATTCCAGATTTAGTGAGGGGAAAGGAAAGGGATTGAAAAAATTGCTATTGAAAACCTTGTTTGGTTGTACAAGGTAAATGAGAGGGAAATAAGTAGAGATTTGCTATTGAAAACACAAGCAAACCTAAGAATGTGTAACTCGAGTAGAAAATGACAAGTTTGTAAGTATATGATCGTTTTTACTTTGTAGATCTCCAATAAAGTCGATAATAAATTAGACAAGGGTACAGATTTACTTATTCATTTCTATTCTGTTTTCTCTTATTCAATATTTTCCCTCAACAACCAAACGTATGAAGGAATTTTAAATCCCTTTCCCTTCCTTTTCCTTTCACCAAATCTAAAATCCAAACACAACCTTCAAGCTTTTCTTGTGGATTTCAGACTAAAATCACCCTTAACTTCTGCCAATGAAATCCTAAACCCATCTTTGAACCCTAATCTTATTCTTACATTATCCAAACATAACCCAAATTTTTTATGAAGGCAAGCTTCTTTCTTTGCAATGAAATGTTTGACAATTTTAGAAGAAAAATATTTACATATTTATATTTATTTTTTGATTTTTTATACTATGCTAAAATATTTAATATATTTACTAAATATAAGAATTCAAAATTCGAAATGCTTATGCCTCAATGCTTTAAAGGCTTGTGTCTCGCTTCACGAGAGGTAAAATGCCTCACCTTACACATTTGGCTTCAAAAAAACTTTGCTATTATCTTCTTCTAGCGCGTGTGACATCAAAAGTTCTCTTCCTGTAATATATATAGGTATGTATATTTTCTTTTCATGCCAAACAACATCTTCAACAAACAATGAGATACTCATTGCAACAACAATGCCATGAAAGAGCCTACTGAATCTTCTATGCAAATGCAAAATTCAAGATAAACCAGACTACAAGTTGCAGATACAAGTATCAAAAATGGCAAATTGAACTCACCTGGTGATCAACTATCTTAATAACCACCAAGAAAAAGTCATTATCAACTTCCCTAGTATTCTTGCTTCCAACAACCACATCTTTCTTCATTCTTGACACCTTTGGATCAAAATTTCTCCCAATTTCCTTCTCAAACCACCCTTCTTTGTACAATCTAACACACATATCACTCATCTGAAACGCCTCAAAAAGCACGTTGCCACCGCCGTCTTCATCCACCTCCAATTTCACCACCGCCGTCACCCACTCCTTCAAGCCACTCTCCCCCTGCATCTCCGCCGCCTGCAAAATCTCCGCATTCGACATCGTGTAATCCTTCTTGCTCTGACTGATCGTCTGAGTGAATACAAACCCTACTTTCCTCATCCCCAACCCAATTGCAATTGCTTCAACCAATTTCTCCTCATTAGGGTCTCTAAAGAGGATCAAATTCTCCCCCGTCCCCTGTTGCGGCGGCTCATAGATAAAATCAACCTCCACTTTCCCCTTCGGCGACACTGTGCCGTACATAACTCCGCCGCGCTTGACAGCAAATCCAAGCGACTCGTTCACGTAGTTCTGAAACGAATTGGCCGCACCACGATCGAACGATACATGTTTGCAATTAGGGTTTTCTTGGCGGGTGATTCGCATTTGCTTGGCGATTAGATCGTCCAAGGTCATCTTGCGGCGGGCGGATGAAGCCGGCGGGCGGAAATTGGGACCGGCGACGGCGCGTTCGCCGGGGTAGGCGAGGTAGATGATGGAGCCGTGGGCGATTCGGAGGGTGGAGATTGGGGTATTAGGGTTGGACATGTCGGTGAATTTGGAGATTTCAGAGGGGGTTTTGGCGAGCAAGAGGTTCTGATTTGTGGATAAGGTTTGGGTGGGAATGGGGACTTTGAGTTGGGATTCGATTAGGGTTTTGAGTTGGGAAATTGTGATGTTTGGGTTTTCGATTGAAACTCGCTCTAACCCATCTCTGCTTCGAACTCTGATAATCATCTTCGCCATTATAATTTTACAGGTTTTACACTTGTCGATCTTGTCAATGGTGTGCATATGAATGATATCTTTTTAATTCATTTGTTCATTCTAATGTAAGAGAGTTGAACAGAATGTGGGTGGAGTAAAATTAAAGTATGGAATCACTTTGTAAAATTATTGTTTTGGTTTGGAATCGCTTCCAAAGCATGAACATGTGAAGAAGAAAAGAACATGAAGCTACAGTGACCCCAACCACCAAAGATCCTCTAGAGTGAAATTTCCCTAAAGTTTCCTAGAGTACTACATTGTGTGGTTGAAATTTACTGGCAAGTTACATCAAAAAAATTGATGTAACTTGCCAGTAAAAAATCACTCTAGAGGATCCTTGCTCGACCCCAACTCCCCAGAATATATGCTGTTTTTTTTTTTTCATTGCTTGGATGATGACGTGATTAAATCATACTGTATTTATTATTTTTTTTAAAAAAAAATTGGGGTATAATGGTAATTTTGTTAATAGATTATTTATCATTTTATAAATAAATATAATCTACGAATATTTTATTACCACTATGTGGTATTAAGTTACACTTTGCCTCTTTTGATAAAAAGATTAAGGGCAAGTTTGGGAAGATTCAAAAAAGTCAAAAAGTCAAAAAGTTACTCAAAAAGTTAAAAAGTTAATACTATTCACCAAAAGTCAACAATTACGGCTGCACAACTCCCAATTCAAATTTTTCCCTACAAATCAATTTTTACAATTTTTTATTATACATTTTTCAATAAAAAGTCAAAAAGTTAACCCAAACATCCATATTTTCAACCTCAATTTTTTAGTCCAAAAAGACAAAAAGTATACTTTTTTAGTCTTCCCAAACTTGGCCTAAATATATTTTTTTATCTTTTTCTTTTGAGTTATATCATTTAATTATTTTTTTACACGTTTTTTAAAAAAAAATATAAAAAAAAAAAAAAATTTAACTTACATCTCAAAACAAATTTATGTGGGGTTTCATTACTACTCAAATTTTTATTTATTTTATTTATTTTTATACTTATAATAAAAAGATGATATAATTATGACGTTATAAATATCATAACTTATATGTGGTATACATTTTATAATTTAAAAATATGCATACAATTGTTCAATCAATCTAATTTTTTGTATGAATAATTTACTTAACAAATTGTATAATAGAATATTTAGATCAGCTTCGTAATAGCCAAACTGAAGCCCAACAATACTTCCAATTGACAGTTGAATATAAGTTTTATTTAGATTTCTTTGGGCAATATCTAAAAAATCAATTTATTAATTTATTTTAGTTAAATCATTTATATACTTTTTATACACGTTTTTTTATAATAATGAAAAAAAATTCAAATTATAAACCATATACAAAACAATCCTTGCCCGTATACGATATGATATGATATTTGAGAGATAATGTGGGTTTCACTTCTTCAACTAGGCCCATAGACGCCTGACGCCGTGACCAGATTGTTCATGGAAATAACGGCCCAGTTTATCTAGGGTCACTTGGATTTAACTACAGGCCTACCTAGCCGTGGCCAGATTATTCACAAAAACAACTGCCCAGTTTATCTTGGCCCACTTAGATTTAAGTGCGGGCCTACCTATTATGTTAAATTCTTCATTATATAAAAAGTAAATTTTTTTGTTTTGGGATAATTGGTGAAAAGTGATAATAACACACACACTTTTTTTTTTATGATCTAGGAACCCATAAGGTCGGGTCCATTTATAACCCGATCCTACAAACCAACCCAAGAGAGGATGTCGAGGAAGCCGCCCCTCACTCCCCAATTTCAGTCAAGGACTGTAAGGAAGTTGGTATAGGTTTCGAACCCGAAACCTCCGGTCATGCAAGTCATTACTTTACCAACTCATTTAGAGTTTTTTTAAAAAAAAAAATAAAAATAAAAATTGCCAAGTGATGCATGAAGTGTTTTCAGTTTTATCACTTTCTAATTATTTTGTGATATTACCACTCTTCTGCAATTGTCCCTTTTTGTTTCTATAAATGAGTACAAAATAGTTTTTTACCTCTAATTTTAATTTTATAGGATAACACTATAAGAAAAGTGGGCTTAAAAGACGGAACTTTTTGCGGCGGCACATTTGCCGTGGCAAAAAATGTGACTTTTTGAGATGGCACGAATTGCCGTCGCGAAAAATGTGACTTTTTGCGACGGCACAACTTGCCGTCGTGAAAAATGTGACTTTTTGCAACAAATAGAGTATTTGCAACGGCAGAAAATGCTGTCACGAAAAAGGAGATTATTTGCGACTGTAATGGGTGCCGTTATAAAAAAAAAAAAAAATAATAATAATAATAATAATAATAATAATAATAAAACAATATACATATATATATATATACATTGTGACTTTGAGACCACTTCATATATATATAGTCACAAAATGATTTAAATAAATGCAGCGGTATTTTTCTGTCACAAAAAAAAAAGACATCATCTTACTCTTTTAATATAACATTTCTCTTTTCACCCATCTTCATAATAATGCTAACCCCATCCTTCATGGACATTGCTAGTTTCATGAGACTTTTTTTTTTTTTTTTTTAACTGAACAAGATTTACATGTAGTCGACTTATTACTAATTCAATTCACATGTCAAATTGTCAATCAAAAATGGCTGATAATTTAAATTGTGTTTTCATTCTTTATTTTTATTTTTTATTTTTTATTTTTCAAAAAGACACAATCTATTTATGAAAACATCCCGCTTTTAAGAAATATAAAAATTTATTCTCAAAATTTTGAAAATTTGTTTTAACATTAAAAATAAAAGAAATGATAATGACCAACGTTTTCAACATCTATACTATATATTAAGTAAAAGGGGATTTTTAACCCCAAGCCATGTGGGAAGTCCAATCTCCCAACCTAAATTTCTTGATTTTTTGATTTTAAAAAAAAAAAAACCTTAGTATTTATTAACTTCTCCTAATTCCCAAGTCTTACCCTCATAATAACAATTTAATGTATTAAGAACAATAACAAAAAAAATTCTTTGAAATCCAACACATATGAATTCCTTGAAAAGTCCCAACACATATGATTATTCTCCCTTACAATAACACTTTAATGCATTAAGAACAAACATAAAAAAAATTTCTTAAAAAGTCCAACACATATGATTATTATCAAAATATTAAACTTTAATATAATATAATAAAAAAAGAAGACATTTAATTCCTTAAAAAGTCCAACACATATGATTATTATCAAAATATTAAACTTTAATATAATATAAAAAAGGAAAAAAAAAAAGACATTTAAAAAAAATTAAAAATTAAAAATCGCAATTCACATATATAGATAATTGTAAATATATTAAGGAAAATGGGGTTTCTAATAAACCCCAAGCCTTATAGGAGCTCCAATCTCTCAATCTTAATTTTCTAAATTTTTGATTTAAAAAAAAAAAACTCAGCATTTATTGATTTGGTCAAAATCCCCTGATCAACATTTATTAACTTTTTTCAATCCACATGCCTGCATTTATTGATTTGGTCAAAATCCCTCATTAGCATTTAAAATCCCCTCATACAAATAATTATATATACAGCTTGTGCATAGTTACTGTAATAGTTTTTTTAATTTCTTCTATACACTATGGGTAGTGATAAGATTATTAAATTATTTTTATAAAAAAATCTTAAAAAACATAATTTATATATTAAAAAAATTAAAACAAATATAAATATCTATAATTATCCCGTGCATAACACGGGTGACAGGCTAGTATATATATAAGGAAAATGAACTTTTTGATGAGAAGTCTTCTACGAGTTCCAAATCCACATTCTAATTTTCTTGATTTTTTTAATTTTAAATAATTACTTTTATTTGATAATCTCACAACAAGAAAAGAAGCCTTGTGAGAGTTGTTTTACTCATATAAAAAGAATCTTATACTCTCATCCCACTTAGTGGGGAGTTTTGTGAGAGTTTCAATATCTCATATTAATTTTTTTAATTTTCTTAATTTTAAGCAATTAAGAAAATCTCCATTAGTTAGCTTTTATTTGATAATCACACATTGTGAAAAGAAGAAAAAAGTGAATTATTTAGGTTGAAATAATTTAGGTTGGAAGTTTTTATCATAGTTTAGGCTGATGATTCACCAAACTATATAGTGAAAATATGTCTCTCTAATAGGAGGCCAACTTATATAATTTAAAGGCTTTTTTTAATAATTAATGCTATTATTATTATAATTAAAGGGTTTCGAAATTTGGAGGTTGCCATTCATCTCCCCCAATTGGGTCCATCTTGATCGCATGACTACAATTAATTATATTTTTAAAACAATATTTTGTTCCAAATGCAATTATGCAAGTTAATTCCATGATTATAATCACATGGATGACAATGTAACAAGGCACATGTCGGAGATGAGAAGAGGCATGTTGATTGACTTTGATTTATTTTTAGCTTTTATTAGCAACATTCTGAACAAATTAACGTTCGATTTACTTTGAGCGAAACTGTAACGCCCTCAAAATAATACATATAAACCCACATTCTTGACATGCATAAACATAAGAGAATAAAACATATTTCTATATATCAGAGTATTCATTACAAAAGTGTTACATGTAGACAACAAAAGTACATGCCCTACGGGCTTACAACTTTCCAAGCCAACACTTGGTAACAAAAAGAGAGTACTAACTCAAATACACTTTAAGCCCTTGGCTTGAATTTACATGTAATACCAAAAGAGAACAACAAAAAGATCTAACAGCCTCAAAGCCTCCCAAGCTACGTCCTTGGATGTGACGTATCACTTGAACCTGAAAATGATGTCCCATATAGGGTGAGCCAAAGCCCAGTAAAGATATACTAAACCAATTATGAGCAATAACTAAAATATTAGCATTTGATAAATGATTAACACTTATAAATCAACTTACAACACATTCCAGTTCCATGACAATTACATCTGTGTTTCATTTCATTTTCCTTTACTTATCCAATTTACATTCATAAACCTGGCTCAATATTTAGCCAAACAATTAAATGAGACTATAGCTCATATTAAAACACTTCCATACTTCCACAATTCAAATGAGACTACAACTCATATCAAAACACTTCCAATATTTTAATTTATCTACGTTATGCAAACGTAATTAGAATTTCGGGACTTTCACCCTGGACACTCCGGCCAACTTAGTTATCAATGGAATCCATTCCCTATCTTCTCTCAAACAGGTTTGAGAGTGCATTCCCTATCTCCTCTCAAACCATGGAGTACATCCCCTATCTTCTCCCACACAACATACATATACAATGTATTTAAACATTTATCATATACAATGATTAATCAATACACAGATTCGATGTATTATTCCAACCGTCATATTCAATGACATATTCAATGTGATTAGTTTCAGTTATCCCTAATCAACATACAGTGTCTACAACAATCAAGACTATCCTCCACCGATAGCCCAAAGCAGTTATCTCTAAACAGATAAAATGTCAACATTCTAAGAGGTGAATGATTAATTTATTCAACTACACCATTCAAATCCCATAATTTCCCAATTTCATGATTTCCAACTCAATTTCACATTTCCACAATTTCTCAAATTAATTATACAAATTAATTAGTCACATTTAAATTAGGGTTTCTCCCCCTTTTTCCTAACATTAGACCTAAGGCTCATTTTCCTCAATTCAACAACAATAATTTCATTTTTCATAATCTCACATACACATGGAGTTTAATAATTGAAAACCCCCCTTTTCAACCTCAAATCAAACCCTAACTTTCTCAAAATTACCAAACAACACCATCTATACAAAATGCATAATATCTATGTCAAAACTGATAGGAATGAGTAGGTTATCCCTACCTCAAATGAAGAGACCAAATGGAGAAGATGAAGAAAACCCAAGATGCTCCAAACCCAAAGATTTTCGGATCAAAATATAGCCCACACCAAGCTCCACCTTTTTTACAAAGAGGCTAGGGTAGGAGATCATTAGAACTAGATGGATTCTTAGAGAGAAGGTATGTAGAGAGAGAGGGAGTAGCCAGATTTAGGGTTTGTGTAAAAGAGATGGTAAAGAAATGAAGTGTAACCTGCTGCTGCCAACTGATATATTCAAGGCTCGCTCGAGCGAAGGAATGGTCGCTCGAGCGACCAGACACAAAGAAACCTTGCTCGAGCGCAGAAAGCCTCGCTTGAGCCAACAATTCGAAGTTTCAGGTCTGCAACCTAAAAGCACGCTCGAGCGAAGAAAAGCTCGCTCAAGCGAAAAAACTCAAAACACAGTCCTCGCTCGCTCGAGCAAAGGAATGCAACCCTCGGGTCTAGAACCAGACACAGACGCAAGCTCGAGCGCAAGACTCATCGCTTGAGCCATCAGACACACCACTCGACTCTCGCTCGAGCAAAGGAACCCTGGCTTGAGCGAAGGAACTAAAACACAGAGCTCGTTCGAGCGACAAAAACCTTGCTCGAGCGAAGACACCAAAATCTATGCAACAACTATTTGTTTCAAAACACACCCAACCTGTTACACACCTGCCCAATACATCCTAAAACTCGAATACAATGAATTAAAGGACGGAAAGAAACATAAACAAAAACAGACATCCACGGAACCGAGTCCGGAATACAATAACCAATGTAAGAAAAATCGGGATCGCTATAGAAACTATCATTTATAATCACGTAATTTTATTATATTTAATTTTTAAAAATAAATAATATATATATAATTTTATAAATAGATCATATATTTTTATTAAAGATAAATATATTGTAATCACATGAATATGACTTTAGAATGAATTTAATTTTTTTTTTTTTAATATGCATATGAGTTTACAAATGATCGAGTATGATAAATTTACCAACCTAAACTATGCCTCTCTAATTCCCGTTGGCTAGCTTTTATTTATCTTTTATTTTACAATCCCACATCGAAAAAAGAAAGAAAAAGTGAATTATTTCACTTACATAAAGTAAATCTTATGCTCCTATTTATATAAGCAAAATGAGATTTTTAGTGAAAAACCCTATGATCAATATCTCATACTCATTTTTTTTTCTTAATTTTAAACAATTAAGAAAATCCCCATTGGTTAGCTTCCATTTAACTTTTATTTTACAATCCCACATAGTTTTGATTTTAAAAATAATTTGGTATAAAATTTTGAAAAAGTGAAACTAAAGTGAGTTGTTTATACAATCTCACATCGAGAAAAGAAAGAAAAAATGAGTTGTTTTACTTATATAAAGTGTTACAATCACACATCGGGAAAAAAAAAGAAAAAGTAAGTTGTTTCACTTATATAAAATGAATCTTATAAATAGAGTTTTAAGGGAGAAGCCTTCTAGAAACTCCAAACCCTCATTCTGAAATTATTGAATTTTTTTAATTTTAAATAATTAAAAAAATTCTCATTGGCTAACTTCCATGTACCTTTTATTTTGCAATCCCAAATTGGAGGGGAAAAAAAAGAAAAAAATGAATTGTTTCATTTACATAAAGTGAATCTTATGCTTCAATTTATATATATTATTGAAATTTCTTAATTTTAAACAATTAAGAAAATCACCATTTGTTAAATTTCATTTAACTTTTATTTTACAATCTTACATCGGAAAAAGAAGAAAAAAGTGAATTGTTTCACTTATATAAAGTGAATCTTATGCTCCCATTTATATAAGCAATAAAAGATTTTTAGTAAGAAGCCCTATTATCTTTACCAATTTTTTTTTTTTATTATTTTCTTAATTTTAAACAATTAAGAAAATCTCCATTGGTTAACTTTCATTTAACTTTTATTGTACAATCTCACATAGACGTTTTGACTTTAAAAATAATTTTGTATGAGATTTTGAAACTCTCATAATATTTAACTTTAAAATAATTACAATCACACATCGAGAAAAGAAATAAAAAGTGAGTTGTTTCACTTATATAAAGTAAATCTTATACTCTCATTTAATATTATAGTATTGTATATGTTTCAATTCAATATGGTTTAAATTTTAAAATAAAATTTAAAGGTTTTAATTAATTAATTTTGTTCTAAATTGATTGGTCTTTTGACTTAGCCGCCGATTAAGCTGAATCGTTTTCAGTTTGACTGATTCACTGGTTTAACCACGGTTTTAGTTATTTTATCAAAATATATTGTTTAGATTTGTTTGATTTGAAATAAATTAAGATTGACCTTATTAAAAATTGAACGACTAAGATTATTTTATTAGAAATGAACTTCCCGTCCAAACAATTATTAACTTACAATTCCATATCAGGAAAATGAGTAAAAAAATGAGTTGTTTCACTGTATAAACCTTATGCCCCATTTAATATTGTAGTGTTGTGTATGTTTTAGTTCAAGCCAGTTTAAATTTTAAAGTTAAAATAAAATTTAAAAGTTTTAATTAATTAATTTTTGTATAAGTTGGTTAGTCCTTTGACCTAACTAATAGGGTGAACCGTTTTCAGTTTGACTGATTCGCTGGTTTAATTGCGATTTTAGCGATTTTATCAAAATATATTGGTTAAATTTGTTTGATTTGAAATAAATTAAAATTTGAGCTAATTAAAGATTAATGGCTAAGATTGCTTGATTCGAAATAAACTTTCCTCCTAAACAATTGTTAACTTTTAAACAATTAAGAAAATTTCCATTGGCTAGCTTTTATTTAACTTTTATTTTATATTCTCACATTGAGAAAAGAAGGAAAAAGTGAATCGTTTCACTTACATAAAGTGAATCATATACTCCCATTTATATAATCAAAATGAGATTTTAATGAGAAGCCTTATAATCAATATATCATACTAATTTTTTTGATTTTCTTAATTTTAAATAATTAAGAAAATCCCGATTGGCTAGCTTCCATTTAACTTTTATTTTACATAATATAAAAAAATTAAATATAATTATTATATTTTTATTAAATAAGATTTATTTTCTCCCGTGCAGAACACGGGTGATGTGCTAGTTTTAAATATAAAACAAAAATACAATCAAACAATTATTTAAGACAAGTTTGGCAGCAACCGCAAATAGTCAAAAAGTGTTGGAATTATGGTGTTTTATAAGCTTATTTTGGATCAATTTTGAGCCTAAATTTGAGTGGATCCCACACATCTTTTGGGGTGGGTCCACATAGGTAATGTATTCCTTGCTGCATGGCAAGTCATACAGTGAAGACAATTTGTCAAAACCATTTATGAGTGAATAAAAAGTTGACGTTGTTTTTGGGTTCGTAGAATGGACTATTAAAGAATAAAATACGAATTTCTTTGTAATGGTAGTCCCACATTGAAAACTTAGGAGAATTTATGTGGGTATATAAGTTCAGGTGGTAATACTTTGGTTGGGCCCCAACGGGCACCCCAAGTTTGTAAAAATGAGGAATTATGGACAAAGTGACCTTTGGCTCAAACCACCACACGTTGTCGCCGCCTATCTGGTCGGGTCGGGTCGATTCTAATATTAATTTTTTTGACAACATTATTTTTTCTGTGAAATTAATTTAATTTTTCTGTCCAAACAGTGCCCTTTTTCAGTCCATTTTCCAGCATGATCAAAATTAGTCTAAATAGATTTTTTAACCTGTTGCACATGGACAGATTCAGTTTCTTCCCAGAACAGATTCAAATCTGTGTTCAAACAGATTTTGCACCTGTTCAGTTTGAATTACACCTGTTCGGTAAAGCCACTAATTTTCCTATAAAAGGAGACCCTCTTCCAACAACTTAATCATTCCGAAAATTCTCTCATTATCTTTTTGTGCTCTCTTGTATTGATTTATTCTTCATATTATTTTTAGGAAAAATTCTGAAAGTATAGAACACAGGTTCTAATTTGCCGTACAGATGGTTTGGAGTGCTACTACAATCTGTGTATATCATTGTATCTTGGGAGATAGACGTCAATTTTCCGTAAGCATCAGAGCAGGGCGAATCTGTCTTAAGGATAGAGTGTCACACACTCGACTTGATCTATTTTGTACTTTTTCATTTCGGTAAATAAATTCTGTAAGTAATTTATTTTTATTTGTTCGATTTAGTTTCAAGTTATTTATTTTATACAGAAAATTGTTCAAACAAAAAATGATTACCAAAACGTTAACTCTTCTCTTTATTTTTTTGTACATATTTTCATAAAAAATAAAAAACATCAATTAAAATAGTTAGCTCCCTAAGCAATCCTTAGAATCAATGTTCACACTCAAAACTTGAGGGAGTATGATGATATAATATCACAAGACTATTGTATAATTTTTCGAACTTTTGAGACCAGTCTCTAAATAAATAAGTAAAATACCCTGACTTTCTCTCAAGATTTACCAAAAAGAAAAAACAAATAAATCTTTCAAATAGCTTGAAAGTTCTAACTTTCCTCATGATAATAAGTCAGCTAATAGCATATCACCCGTGCCATGTGTGGATTGTATTTATAATTATCTATATATAAAAATTATGATTTTTAAATTATATATTTTTTTAAATGTCTTCTTTTTTTCTTTTTTTATATTATATTAAAGTTTAATATTTTGATAATAATCATATGTGTTAGACTTTTCAAGAAAAATTTTTTATGCTTATTCTTAATGCATTAAAGTGTTATTATGAAGGATAATAATCATATGTGTTGAGACTTTTTAAGGAATTTATATGTGTTGGATTTTAAAGAATTTTTTTTTATGGTTGTTCTTAATGCATTAAAGTGTTATTATGAGTGTGAGACTTGGGGGTTGGGAAAAGTTAATAAATGCTAAAAAATTTTTTTTTTTAAAATCAAAAAATCAAAAAATTTAGATTGGGAGATTGGAGCTCCCACAAGGTTTGGGGTTAAAAACCCCATTTTGCTTAATATATAGTATAGATATAGATAGATAGATATTTTTTTATTTTTGTGTGGTTTTTATTCGGGTACTTTTTTTTCAGTTTATTTAAGATGGAGTTGTGGGTATCTTTTTTTTTAAATTTAATTTATCTGTAGTTTTCATTTATTTTTAAACATGTGAGTTTTATTGATTTAAAGTTATTTAGATAAACTTTAAAAACATTTTTTTTTAGTTTTATAGTTTTTTTTTTGTTATGTTATAATATAATATATAAAATAAAGGCAGATATCTACAACTTTAATAAAAAATATTATCTGATTTTTTTGGGGAAGAAAAAATGAACGCAAGTTTTAATATTTTTTTTTTGAAAATTTGTGAGAGAGATTAGGAGGGAAAAATTATGAAATATTTTTGTTATTAAATAAATAAATTAGTCAATAGTTTTTTTTAATCTATTTTGTAAATTAAAAATCAATAATTTTGAAAAATTGATTAATTTGTCTCATTAAGTGATTTAAAATTTTGATAGATATACATAAAAAAAAAAGGGTATTTTTTTTAAGGTCCCTGATATTATGATTTCATAGTATAAAGGACATCAAATATTTTCATGATATCTAAGGTCCCTCAACAACAATCTAGAGAAAATTGGTCCAGAGAAATTGGTCCAGAGAAAATTCAAGTCAGAGAAAATTGGCCCAGAGTTTAAATTTCTCTGACCTCCTTAGCTTTTCATGGACACTGCCAGAGAAATTTCCTTAGCCTTTCATGGACTCCAGAGAAAATTCAAATTTCTCTGCTGTAGGTTTGATCCTCCACCATTGTTGCTACTGTTGTCACAATAGCTTCTTCCCCAACTGCAGTTCAAACCTTGCTGGAGGACAAGGCAACTAAGCAAAGCAGTGGAAGAAATTAAGTTGATGCATATTTATCATTAGCTAGAATATTATTTGCTTCTTAGTCTAATATACATACACAGCCAAACAACAAAAAATTCTAATTTTACCAAAACTGCCAGCTCCTTGTTAATATTCATCCACTAGAAGTAGAGGCAGAAGCAGCTCAAAACCATTCCCTAATCTTTTGATATGATGAGATGAGTTGCCCAACATGGGCATAAGCAGGCAGGCATGCTAGCTATCATGGTTAAATCTGTTCTGGTAGAAACAGATAACGAAAGTGGGAATTTTCTCTGGATTGAGAATTTCTCTGGAGAAAATTTAGTTCAAATTCAGGCACAAATTCAGCTCCATAGCACACATCCCATCCAATCACTCTCACTTCCCAAACCAAAGTACAAGCCTGCAAATCCAAGAAACAAATTACAATTGCAATTACAAAACATATTCATATATTTTTTAACAATACCCAGAAAAATTAAAGCTCATTTGCACTGATAAATAAAAACTAATTTATGGAAACTCATATTGAAAAGCTGATGAGCTTTCAAAGTGAAATGTTATTGCTCACCAGTTGAGCAGGACCAGGTCCAAGGAAGATGGACAGTGCATAACCCATGCGAGTAATGTAACAACCCAGATTTTAATTGTTATGTAGAATTTATACTAATATTATTTAATCTCAGTTCGGAAAATATATAATTTATTATATATTATTATGTGTAATTTTATAAAATAATATAATTATTAAAAGTTTAGAGGTCAAATTATAAACAATAATAATATAGATAATATAAATAATAATAATAATGGGTGTGGTATTAAAATAAATAATTAATTTCTGTTAGTATAAGATAAAGTGTAATTTAATTAGAAATTAAATTATTTATATAATTATATAAAAATATTGGGTCAAAGGGTAATTATCTTAAATATTTATTTAGGATAAGATTGAATCTATATATAGTTACAACAATGATTCATCTCCCTTTTCCCCCCACCCCCTTTGACCCCCTCTCTCTCTCATTGGTTACATTTTCTTTTTCTTTTTCTTTTTCTTTTTCTTTTTTTTCCTGCTCCTCCAATCACCACCCGTCACGTGGCAAAGGGGGTGAGGGGTGACCCCCAAAAGGGGTCCCAAGCATTATTCATATAGTTGTGACGAATCTGGAGGGAGAGAGATGGCTCGGCCACGTGTTGGCCGATGAATGGCGTCGACTCCCTATATATAGGGAGAGTGATCAATCTGGAGAAGGAAAAGGAAAGAAGAAAAGGAAAAGAAAAGAAAAAGAAAAGGAAAAGAAAGAAAGAAAAAAAAGAAGAGAGGAAAGAATAGTGAAAGTTAAAAAGATCTTTGATAGTGGAAAGAAAGAGTAAGGTATTAAAGTTAAGGTGAGTTATATTATACCTTGAGTTATTAAAATGTATTTTATGTATGTTTTAACTTATCAAAATCTATTTTACACAAGTTAGTATATTAATAAAAGTTATGTTTTATAAAGGTTTCAGTTACTTGGTTTTATTTCTGAGCCCTATTTGCTTAAAAGGAAACCCATGGATATGTTGTTTTGTTTTTAAAGAATATTTGGCTATGACCTTATATGAAAATATATTTTGTGAGTACCACCACGGGAGTCCCATGCCTTGGGGGACTTAAATAATCATTGGCTTAGTGAGTCACATGCCTTGGGGGACTTAAATAACCATTGTCTTAGTGAGTCTCATGCCTTGGGGGACTTAAATAATCATGGGCTTAGTGATTGACCACTTTGTGGTCCAGTGTTTGTCGTGGATCCATTGACCAGTGTAGTGCTTGGCACTTAATGATGTACCGTGGTTATGGTTGTATAGTGATTTCCGTATTACATGTTAAATGATCTGAAGTATATATCAAATGATTTTCGTATTATATGTATCAAACTCTTTTTGGCCTAACTAATTATCCATGGTGAATTTTATGCCTTATACTCTTAGTATAATATTTCTCACTCTGTCATGAGTTTATAGTTTTTTTTTACCACTTTCAGGTGACATGTCAGGACCAGCGTGTGGGGTAGGCACAAAACACTTTTATTGATGTATTTTTCTTTTATGTAAATATCGGCCTTTTTGGTCAATACATTTTGTAATAAAAATAGAAACTCCAATGATTATTTTAGTACCCTTATTTAAATATTTCTTCCGCTTGCGTTTATTAATTTGTTTAAAGATTTGGCCGAAAGTAACCTCGGTTACTGGCCATCACGATGCCTAACCCTTGGGTACGGGGAGCGGGTCGTGACAAGTAACACAGTACAATAGGCATAACAATACAATATAATTATCAACAAAAGAAGATCTGGGGTTGTTGAAGGAATAGAACAATGAGAGATACACCACAGGTTTTATCACTGTATTAAAATGATCTATTGTTTCCTGGAAAGAAAATGAACCAGGCTGCTAATGCCAGAAGCACTCTCCATTCAATATTGTAACTTGTCCAGAGAAAATGTTCGCAAAGCCGCAATTTGGCATAAAAGAGCTGAAATCAACAGTATGAGGCACAATAAGAAGGACAATCTTGAGCAAAACTCAGAGAAATTCACTGATAAGTTCCCAGAGAAAGTCACAAAAACTCAGAGAAATTCACTGATAAATTTCCAAAGAAAATCACAAAAACCCAGAGAAATTCAAAAAAAAGATACTCAAAAAATGGACAAACTTAAGAAATATGTTCAGGAGAAATATGTTCAATCCACCACTAAGCCCATCTCCATCTCTCTCTAGCTGGGTCTCTCTCTCGGCAACTTTTCTCTCCATGCATGACCAACCTCTCTCTTGTTTTTCCATAAATGACAATTTGATGCCCACATAGACAATTGATCACCCTCTCTCTCTCTCGTATACACTGCAACTGCTCTCTCTCTCAACCTGATCTCTCTCTCTCTCTTTCAGGGTTCAAGACTGTGCTGGTGGTTGTTGGTGTAAAAAAAAAAAAAAAAAAAAAAGAGATACACACACAGCAACACACAAGTTCCCTCACTCTCGCGGTGATGGTCTCGTCCTCCGCTGACTTCTTCTTGCAAATCATGCAAATGCCGTCTCCGTCGCAGGGGAGGTTGCTAGAGTGCGCCATTGAAGAAGGAAAGGCAGGTTGGGTTCCGACGATCATCTCACTCTCCATGATCGATATGTATTTCAGAAACAGAGTGATGATGATTGCGTTTCCGATCACGAACAGTGAACTCTGTGTATGTGCGTGTTTGATCGTGGTGATGAGTGAGAGTAGAGAAAATGAAGGGGGCTGAATTTCTCTGTGATAGATGGGAGGGACCTTAGACATCAAAAAATAATATCGTGGATCTCTTCCATTACGAAAAGTGGGAGAGGGACCCTAGACCAATTTTTCCTAAAAAAAATACATAATTATATTATTAAATCATAATTCAAATTTAGATGTTATATCTTTTTGAGATCTATAGCTAAATTCTTTTTTTTATTTTTTATTTTTGTGTGTAACCATAGTGTATAAGAGAAATTAAAAAGGGTGTTGCAATAATTATGAAAGAAGTCAAAAGAGATTGTGGGTTGAGAGAAGTCAATAAATGCTGAGGTTGGGTTGGGAGAAGTCAATAAATGTGGCTTTTTTTTTTAAATCAAAAAATTAAAAAATTAAGATTAAGAGATTAGAGCTCCTACAAGTTTTAGGGTTAAAAATTTCCTTTTACTTAATATATAGTATAGATAGATGGACACTGATCATAGATGGATAGGCATGCGTGGTTTGTTTTGACGAGGTGCAACGACGTGTGGGACAATGGGCCTTTAAATTGCAGTTATGCTCACCGTTGTTGAATCCGGATCACCCGTCGCCTTCCCCTGTCGCCCCCAAAACGACGTCGTTTTGGGGGCGAATTTTCAAAAAAAAAAAAACGCAGAGAAGAGACGCAGAGAAGAGGGAGGAATGAGAGGAAGAGGGAGAGGGAGGAAGGAGGGAGGAGGGAGGAGGAGGAGGAGGAGGCTGCCGCCGTCGTCCCTCGCCGCCGTCGCAGCCGTTGCAGCAGCTCCACCTCGTCGCAGCACCTGCGACCGCCGTCGAGCTCCGCCTCCGACCCGTCTCCACCTCCTCCTCCCCTGTATTTATGGCCCCCTCCAGTCCGGCCGGCCCTCCTCCTCCTCCTTCCCTCTTCCTCTCCTTCCTCCATCTTCTGCATTTTTTTTTTTTTGAAAATTCGCCCCCAAAACGACGTCGTTTTGGGGGCGACAGGGGAAGGCGACCGAAGATCCGGATTCCACCATTGTTAGCAAAAACCAGAGTGGGGATGTAATTAAAAAAAGATTATAGGGGTCGTAGTTTCCTATTCTTGAAAAAAAAAATTATTTATCTAAATATTTTTAAAAATATATATCATATTTCATAAATAAAATAATCTCTTAATTAGAAAAATAGTCCGCCAGACTAGTAATTTTTTATTTTTTATTTTTTGTACGTTGGGCATTTTTTTTTAACATTAATGTTTAATTTTTTGTTAAGTAAAAATTATTGTTTTATTTGTTTTATTTTTTTTGAATTTTTTACATGTTGAGTATTTTTTTTGAATATTAATATTTAATGTTTTTTGTATTTTTTTATTTGTTTTATTATTTTATATAAAAATAATTTAACAATCCCCATACTAACAACTATCATCAAAATAAATACAATTTTACTTAATCATTTCACTATTAATCCTCTCACTATAAATTTCTTTCATTCTACCTCTAAAAACAAACGGAGCTTTAATTAATTCAATGGGAGCTTCATAACGAGCTCCAGTCCATCTCCATCTCCATCTCCATCTCCATATTTATGGATTGTAAAATTTTACTAGATACAATTGGTGTGCGTATTCAACCTGAATGGTCCATAACCTCGGTGATTTCAGATATATCTTAATAGTTAATGGTTCTGTAATTAAATCAACACATCAATTAGTCTGGCGTGTAAATAATTGATGTAGGTTGAAAAGTATCATATTGAGGCCACTTAAGTTATTTTTATAGTCTTTGAATTTAGTTTATTTGGTGGAGATAATGTGTTTTGTGCACTTGTATAGATTTGGCAGGCAACATGCAAATTTAAGCAAAAAGTGGCGCAAAAGCAGATTTTTCGTGCAAGCAGTAAAAAGTCCCCGCTTGCCACCTCACCACACATGCGACCAAGCTCCACCGCATGTGCGGCCCACCACCGCTCGAGCAGCCCACCTAGGGTTGCGTACGTGAAAATTTAAGGCCCTTTTGTTGGGAATAAAAATAAAAATAAAAAACAGGCTGTAAAAGGGTTCAAAAATATTTTAGAGAAAAAAGAGAGAGAGACTAGGGTTTGGAGGAAAATAAGCTTGAAGAATGTTTCCCATGGTGGCTTCTTCTTCCTCTACCTGTTCCCACTTCACCATTAGTGGCTAGGCTCATATTTCTAGGGTTTTGATGAAATCATAGCCAAGTAAATAAGATTTTCTTTTTACTTTTTAATTATGTAAAGGTTTGAACAAATTATATGGTTCTTAAAAAGTTTCAAATATATTTTTCAGCATTCTCTTCAAGTATTCTTTTTTCTGTGATTGTTGAATACTTTCTATTTAATGGTTTTCTGTGCTTTCATGTTTAAGATATGAGACAAGTCATACTACGAGAGATGAGTCGTGTTGCTAACCTAATTTAGAGCGAACGATTCGTACTATTTGAGATGGTTCGTACCTATACATTGAACGTGTTAATTTTCTTGATAAATACTTTGAGCTTGTAGTTGCGAAGTATTATTTAGTTCGAACCGCAACATAATTGAATCTCAAATTGAAACCTTATTTATGTAACTAGTAGTAGGCTCATTACCCTAGGTTTTTTTTTTCCAAAAATTAATAATTCCAATTTTATTTATAATTGCTAGTTTAATCTCTTAATTTATTTTAGCTATTACTAGTTTATGAATCCCACAATCTTTTTATCAAAATTAATTTAGGAATCTAACAATTAAACTAGTTTAATTTTTCATTTATCCGTGTGGATCGATACCTGGACTTACCGTTATTCTAAGGAATTTGGTATATTTTAGTGTTTGTTTTTGGTGTGTGAAACAACTCATCAATAACATTATGAGTTAACATGTATATATATTCTTTGAGTTCTCAGAGAATATATATAATAAATATTAGGGGTAATTATAAAAAAAATTAGCGTTTGACCTTTGTAACAAAATAAATTTTAAATTTTATTAATTTAAATTTAATTTTTTTAATTTAAACATTCAGCTATTTATATACAAAAATAATATATTTTTTTTTCTATTAAATTCAATGTAAGCTTACATAAAATATTTAAAATATCATTTTTTATTGATTTTAATAACTAAAATATCATTTTTCTATCGATTTTACTTAATAAAAATAAACATATGATTTAAATTTAAAATAAATTAGAATATTAGAATTTAAATTAACAAAATAATTTTTTTTAAATATATTTTATTACCATAGTCAAATTCTATATTTTTTTTAATTATAATTACTCCTAAATATTAATAACACCACAGTGGAGCGAATTATTATTCGAAAAAGAGTAATGTCGTATTTAGTTAAGAAATTTGCGAAGAAATTTAAATAAAAAATAAAAAAATTGATAAAATATAAACAAAATATATTTATATTTTATTTAATTTTACATAATATTATTATTATTATTTTTAAATTCCATCCAAAATCTTTCACAAATATCTTTGTGAAAGCAACCTGTGTCTTTAAAAAAATCAAATAAATAATAATAGGAGTAACGATCAAATTGAAAAACAAGACAACAATTGTTCTTTCACATTCTTCGGTATTTGAAATTCGAATAGTAGCTTTTGGAGGGAGACACGGACGGACATTAACATGGAACAGCCTGGGACCCACGTCCCCCATCTGTTTATGTTATTATTGTTTCTTTCTTGGTCTGCCACTATTTTATTTTCTTTTGCTTTCTAACACCATAAAACAAACAAAAGTCTTTAATCAATAATGAAAACATTGTGAAATATATGGTAATGGAAACAAAACACTATTTAAATCTTGGCCGCTCCTTCTCTCGATCTCATAACCAAGAGAGCTCCTCTGCATTTAATTTATTTTGATTTCAAAAAAATATTACAAAAAATAAAAAAAAAAATTATTATAAATGATATGATAATAATGCCATTAATATAACGGGTCACAATATAATTACGGTTCAGTATAAAATAAAAGACATGATAAGAAAAATGTTTAAGGGCCACAAAAACAGTAGCTAAAATGGCTTAAAACTGTCAAAACGACGTCGTTTTGACAGGTTTTGATCCCAAAACGACGTCATTTTGACAGTTTTGAGCCATTTGAGCCACTATTTTTGTGGCCCTCTACCATTACCTCTGGCCAACATCTCATGGAAGAAAACCAGCCTCCACTTTTTGCTTACAACTATCTCATGCTATCTTTAAGGATCAAAATAAATAAATGGCTTATTAATTTATTTTTATCACATCACTTTTCTATTTTTTTTATACGTTTTTTTCTAACAAGCAAAAAAGTTAATTTATAAGCTATACCCAAAACAGTCCTAAGGCCGTGTTTGTTTGGACCGACTGGATAAGAGAGAATTATAATCTATCAAACTATTAATCTTAGGAAAATGATGCATATCCCAAGTTTGTTTTCATGGAATATATGTCTGTAAATAATTATTTTATTGAATCCAATGTTTGATTGAAATATTATGAAAAATGATAAATACTCAAAAAATTATTTTACTCTTTTCAATTATTTATAAAGTAATAGCAATATTAAACCTGTCTTTAATATATTTTTTTTGGCTAGATCAAATAAAAAAATTATCTTATTTTATTTTTTAAGAAAATTAAATATCAATAAAAAATTAAGTAAATAAAACATCAATAAAAATTAAACTAAATTATTTCATTTTTAAATTGAGACATTTAGATTTTACTTAATTTACTAAATATAATACATAATTAAATCAAATACTTAGAGGGCAAATATGTTATTTTACCATTTACTCTCATGGGATCCCCAGCACATATAAATACAAACATGTTTCTCTTTCTTTTCTTTTTTTTATAAAAATAAACATAAACAAGCTTAATAATTTTTGGAAACAAAAAACAAAATAAAATATAAACATTACCAAACAATACTTTAAAATTTTAATACAATTTTTTTACATATTTATGTACATTTTTACATATATTATACATTTTTTTTTTTTTACATATTCTAATAGTATTTTACATGTTTATCAAAATTAATGATCACCCATTAAACTATGATCAAAATTTTGCCTACAGATTTTTATACGTTTTTGGTTAACAAAATAATAAAGACACGTAAGAATGTTATTAATGTTAAAATATATATATATATATATATATATATTTTTTTTTTTTTTTTTTTTTTTTTGTAAAATATAAGCTATTTCAGGTGTCATTAGCCCACCATTTTTTTGGAGGTGGATAAGAGACTACTCATGCGTAGGCAGCAGCAAAGCAAATATTTGTCTTGAAAACAAAAGGGCGAAATGTAGAAAGGACTCTCTTCTCTCAAATCAATCTATTAGTCAATCAGTCAATCAATCAAAGTACAAGTATAATCACTTCGCCTAAACTACCCTTAATGTCTTGATTAACGCAAGTTTTGTTGGTACTATTAATTAAGAGTTAATTACACTTAATACCCTACATTTGTACTAATTTTTTAAAAAAAGTCAAATTCCATCTTCAATTGTGCCATTGTTTGGGAAGTGAGTTTGGCTCCGTTTAGAAAGATTGGTTGTTGGCTTTTTCGGCTATTTTAGCCATGAGCCTGGCTTTGGTCCAGTCCATCATCGGATTGGACCGTGCTGTTGGGCCTGTGGGGCCCACTACGGGTCCCGTTTTGAAAATTTATTGTGATTATCCAACTAACTCCCACTTACTCTCTTGTTATTACCCAGTTATGTCTTTAATTTTCTTTCAATGGACTGTTTGGCTTCTGAGAAAATTAGAATTTCTCTAGGAAGAAAATTTCTCTAGGATGGATCCAGAATTTCTCTAGGAACAAAATTTATTTGGGATGGATCCATAATTTCTCTAGAGAGAATTTTCTCTGGATTGATGTTAAGGGACCTTAAACATTATGAAAATATTAGATGTCCTTTATGCTATAAAATTTTAATGCCAGGGATCCTAAAAAAAATCCCCATAAAAAAAGAAAGATAAAAGAAGTTAGGCATAAATTTATCACACATCCGCACAAAAAATATATATATATATATTTTAGGCTCATTTGGCCTCGTTTGAGAACATACGATTTTAGTAATATTTTAGTTTTTTGACTAAAATATGATGTAAAAAAAAACTAGCTTGTTTGGGAATAATTTTTTAATTTTTTACAAAAATATGTGAAAATAAATAATTTATAAAATAAAAAATTGATAAATTGACATTTTTGCCCCTATTCAACCTGTGAATTTCAATTCACCTGACTTCTTGTCAGGTGAAGTGACGCGGCCACTGATTAATGGGATGCATGAAGTGGGAAACATGGGTTCTGAGCATCATAAAGGAAAATGTTATGGATCCCAAATAATTTATTAAATTTTTTATCAAAATTTTCACATTGATATTGGACCTACACAAATCCACATGTACGTGGATCACAAGCCCATGTGAGAGGTTTGATAAAAAAATTATTAGATTATTTAGGATTCCTAACATAATAGATATTGGACTTCACCATTTTTTTATTCAGAAAAAATACTCATAGATATGTTTGTAGGATAGGTTTCATAGATAGTTTGTAGGATTTGTTCTAGTAATCATACACCACGTGATTTGAAATTTATAGATAAGTTTGTAGGATAAAATGGTAGGCTTTTTGATTTTTTTTAAATAACTTTTTAACTTCTAAACTAAAAAGATATGATACCAAGTCGGATTGGCAAAAATGAAGAAATTGACGCTTTAAGTTATATAGTACAAGAAGTTCACTATTATAATTAAAAATGTATGGAGCAAAATAAAATTTCACAAAAGTATTAAACTTAATTAACTCATGGATTATTGTTGGCAAAGTTTTTTTTTTTTTTTTTGTGTGTGTGTGTATGTGTGTTTTAGGGCTCTTTTGGGAGTGGGTCAGTAGCAACTTTCTAACTTTTAACTCATTTTTGGTCACATAATCTCTTACATTTATACACCTATTTTAAAAAATGTTAAAAAAAAAACTAGATAGTCAACTTTTAACTATTTTTTCAAAATAACCCTTGATATGAATTTGAGTTTGAGTGAAGGGGTAACACTTATTTTTATATGGATTTGAGTGATGGAGTAGAATGTGTTTTAATAATTTACTCAAATTTAAATTTCATTCAAGTAGGTAAATGTGTGACGCCCCAAAAATCAGGAGCATCAGAGAATATATTAACAAATAAATACATGGTTTATTTAAGGTTATAAGAATAGAAAACGTCATTAATGAGTCCTTTAGTTAATAACCAAGTAAGATCCCAAGAAGGTTGGAGGAGTCAATATAGCCTCTCTTTTAAGTCCAACCATCTTAGATAGCAAAGCTACATTTTTTACAGATCTTGACAAGGTATTAACACAAGGCCTACATGAGTTGACGAAGTATAAAGATAGGTTACAAATGATATATATAATAATTACAAAATCAGGTCCTAAATACAACAAGCGATTAATCACTTACAATCTCAAAACGTGTTTACAAAACTAGTTCTTAATTCTCATAGGGTAGCCATACGTCTTCAAATCCTTCAGCCTTGCCTTCGACCAGTCTAATAGTCCTCAATACCTGGCACAAAATGCCGTGAGTTTTGAATGCCCAGTAAACACACACAGACCCCGTCTGTTTTTCCCAATCCAATACACCATCATAATTATAACAAGCAAGTAATGACGCATGATAATCATTCAATAATAAAGGATTACAAGGTTAAATGTTAGTAATCTAGAAATCCTCCAAAGAGATTTCATCCTCCCAACCGCAAGAATTGGACACCGGACTATTCGGAACCTCCTCTTTTGTTGCTTTGCTAACCTTATTATGGATGCCTACAACGGTTACATACTGTGCAATACCATCAGTGGACCTCAAAAGGGACGGCGAAAAGAAAAAAGGTTTTATCATCCCGAATCCATCATTATCCTTTCAAAAAAGTTTTATCCTCCTGAATGTCTCATCTGGACCCAACCTTATCTCACCAAATCAAATTATTGCAAGAGTCCAAATACATCCGTTTCATTTTAGGGCTTACGCGATAATCGCTTGCGCAAGACTTAACCTTCAATTAGGGAGCACATTCCACCAATCCATACATAACACATTATCATCTCTTCATTATTCAAGTGATCGAAAATCCAATACTAGCCCAATTAAGGTTTCCATTGAGTTAGATGTCTTAAATTAAAAGTATAACAACTTAACAAGATAGTGATATCTACATAAGCATGAGCATCATCAAATGAAGAAGATAAGGAACATAACCATAACACATGTAATTCATACCAAGACATGATCACATATAAACATATTCGTGAAGACAAAAGCTTACAATACCACACTACAACAAAAACACATTTTAGTGATACCATACTAGTGGCATGTTCTTAAAAAATGTCACAAAAAGAATATTTAGTGGCATTTTTTAGAAAAATGTCATAGAGCCACAAACATACAAGGCTCTAGTGGCATTTCAATTAAAAAAAGTGTCACTTCACTACAACAAAAATGTTACTACAACAAATTTACACTTTAGTGACACTACACTAGTGGCATGTTTTTAGAAAATGCCACAAAAATAAAAATTGGCATTAAATGTTTTAGAAAAATGCCACAGAACCACAAACGTATAAGACTCTAGTGGCATTTCAATAAAGAAATGTCACATCAATTTTATGGCATTTTATAAAATAATGACAGAAAAAATTATATTCGTGACATTTACCAACAGATGCCACTAAACTTTAGTCACAATGGCATTTTTTAAAAAATGTCAGGACACTAGGTAGGTGCAAATTACTTTTTATGGCACTTAGGTGAAAAGTGTCATAAACAAATATTTTATCGCATTTTGAGAAATGCCACTGAGCCAAAAACTTTCCAAGCTTGTAATGGCATTTTTGAAAAAACAAAAAATGCCAATATATTTTGTAAATTTTTAAAATGTAGTAAATGATTAAAAATAAATAAATAAAACTCAATGTACACTACAGGAAAAAGCATATTCGGCGACTAAATTTCCTGACCAAAAAAAATTTGGTCGCTGAAAGTATAGTTTTTAGCGACCAAAATAGCATTAGTTGCCAAAAGTAAAGGTTTTTGGCGACTAAACAATTTTAGTAGCCAAAAGTCTACAATTGGTGACTAAAACTAAGTTTGGTCGCTGATTATATGGGTTTTAGTGACTAAAATTTTTTTTGTAGCCCAAAGTAAAGCTGTTTGGCGACTAAAAAAATTTAGTAGCCAAAAGTCTACAATTGGTGACTAAAAATAAGTTTGGTCGCTGATTATATGGGTTTTACCGACTAAAAAAAAATTAGTAGCCAAAAGTAAAGCTTTTTGGTGCCAAAAAAAATTTTAGTAGCCAAAAAGTCTACAATTGGCGACTAAAAAATAAGTTTAGTCGCAAAAGTGGTCATTTTTAGCGCGGGAGAACTAAAATCCTAAGGCGGGAATTAAATTTTTTGGCGACCAAAATTTTGATAGCAGAAAGTGCATCTTCGGCCACCAAATCCGATTTTGGTCAGCAAAAGTTAAGTTTTTTAGCAACTAAAAAACAATTAGTAGCCAAAAGTATAGAATTGGCGACTAAAAAATATTTTAGCCGCCAAAAGTGGTCTTTTTTTATTTTGCTAGTAAGTAGTTTATTTTACATAAATTATGTTCAATAAAACAATTATGTTTATACATATAATTTTATATTAATATGGATGTATGTACTATATAAATAATATATGTTGCACATATAATCACGTGGTGCTATAGAGGTGTAGTGGGAAGAGTGTGGTGTATAAGGTTTATGGTGCGGGAGGTTGGCGGTTCAAGTCTCCGCAAGAGCGGATCAAATTATTTTACAACGAATTATCGTCACGAATGGCACTTGATAGCGTCACGAATAGTGTCTACCATGACATTAAAGTGTCACTGAAAGGTTTTAGTCTTGATGGTGTAATGACACTTATAAGTGTCACTAACTTTTTTTTTAATGGCGCTTGATAGTGTCACAAATAATATCTACCATGATATCAAAATGTCATTGAAAGTTTTTAGCCATGATGGTGTAGTGGCACTTGCAAGTATCTACCGTGGCACGGATACAAATGGCACTTGTTCAAAATGCCACAAGACTAAAAAATGTCATTAAACCAATAGTTTTGTGGCACTTTCAAATGTCACTAAACTAAGAAAATGTTGTAGTGCCAATGCAAAACTAAAATTCCAGATTCAATATCATTTAAAGATTAAAATCAAAAGGACCATTTCAGATTTTTCCTAGCCAAGCCTTCCTGTGGTTCGTAGAGAATTTTATCTAGTTTTCAGAACATTTTTCAAAAATTGAATAGTTTTTCTAGATTTTTAGTTATTTATGAAACACTCTAGCGCTGTCCAGATTCGTCGATCACTACGAAAATTGGATCTTCTTATTAACCGCTCACTCTTTTTCAATGAAACCAATTTTCATTGAAAGCTAACTCTTTAAGGAAGCTTTTGAAATAAAACTAAAGTTTAGTAGATTTTTCTACATTTTTATAGAATTTTCGAAAGTTGGATGTAAACAGGTTTTTTATGCACAATACTCAAAATAAGAAGTTTGGTGAAAAAAGAGGCTAGCTAAGGGAAAATTTTCAATTCTTTTGTGATGAAAACATACTAAATAATGTGTTAATAACTCAGATTTTTAGAGTGGTGGTATGCCTTCGGAAATAATGTGAGATATGGGGGAAAAAAATGTAGTTGCACATCTATTAAAAGGAAATATGAGTAGAAGAAGGATCAAGCCTAATTCATCAACTTTGAACACATGAACAACATTACAATACATCTGAAAATACGATTTTAAATCTCTAATACCATGTATTTGAAAAATGAAAATAAAAGAGAGAGTTGTGTTGTGGCTTACTTGTTGCCTAGTTGAAGAGTTTGCACAATTTCTTCTATTTTTTTCTTTCCTCTACCACCAAAGCTCTTTTTCTCTTTTTCTCTCCCTCTCCTCTCTTTCTCAGCTGGATATGTAGTGTGTGTGTGTGTTTTGTGCTCAAAGTGTAGAGAGGATTGGTGTATCTATAGAAGAAAAAAAAGAATGGTGAAAAGTCCAAAATGTCCTTAGTTCCAATTCAATTGAATGTCTTTGGATTTAGTTAGGATATAATGGAATGAAGGGTGATTAGAGCTCTAATTGTGTACTTGAACAAGTTCTAGTTAGGGTTATGTTTAATTAGAACTAAGCTAGTTACAAGTACAAGACAAATTTGCTTGAATTATTGTACCAAAGTCAAATTTGCCTTCATGAATCATGCAATGTTGTTTTCAAAAGTACACTACAAGTGTATATGCTAGGGTGGCTGGCCATGTGATATAGATTTGAGGGACTTTTCTCATTTATTTATCTATATACATGTAATAATCCTGACTCGTAATTAGCTACTAATCAATGATTAAAGATGCTAATTGAGTGGATCAAATGAATTATGGGATCAATATGTAAATTGCATGATATTTGGCTTACTATCTGTTACTTGTAGAAATATCTGTCTGGAATTCCGCTTTAATATGTAAATATAAAGCCTTATCGGCATCCCAAACCGAAATTGACTCCACCAATATGTTATTTGGAATTTTTAGAACCTTATGGCATGTTTTATTAAAAAATCGATTCAGTCTGATTAATTAAGTCATGTTTGGTTAGCCTAATGTTCTAATTAGTGTGTTTTAGCATCATAGCTTTATATGTGAGATATAAGCTCATTTGAGCTCATTTGTTTCATCTCCCTTGAGTGGAAAAATCTGAGAATTCATCTTAGAGAGAGAGAGGGTGCAATTTTAGAGAGAGAAAGGTAGAGATTAAGGAGGAATTGAAGGCTATATAGCTTGAATTTATCAAAGATTGTGCAAGTACCTAGCTAATTGAAGACTCTAGGTAAGATTACAACCTCTAGATTGTGTAACTAAGTCATTAACATGAAATTTCTTCAAGATTATGAATTTGATGTGTATATTGAGCTTAGAAAGAAGATTTGAGTGGCAATTCATGCATGCATGTACATTTTCTTACAATTGAGCATGATTTCCATGAATCTTCTCTTGTATGTTTGAAATTCATCTTCATTTGGGGAAATCATCAAGTTTCAAGTCATTTTGTGGTGTTTGATCATGTTTTGAGAAGTTTGATACAAGAAAAATTCATGCATGTTGTGTTCATAAACATTCTTGAAGTTTAAGTTGAAATTGTGAGTTTTTAACAAACCCTTGGGCCATGATTTTATGAAATGATCCCAAATTCTTCATGTTTTACAAGTTTACTATGTTATCTTAAGTTTTGGGGCCTAAGAGATGTGTTTTGAAGGTTAGAATTCGAGTTTTGAGCTTGAAGGTGCAATCTGGAAATTCCAGAATTTGCATCTATGCTCGAGCGTGGGAGTTCACGCTCGAGTGACCAATCTGAGTGCGTGCACTCCGCTCGAACGACCAAAAGTCCGCTCGAGCGTGAATTGCGAGCTCCCAGAAGTTTCATGTCTTTTACAGATCGCTCGAGCGAAGGAATGTGCGCTCAAGCAACCATTCACATTTTGCATGTCCTCTCGAGCGAGGAAAGTTACGCTCGAGCGTGGACCTTATTTTCAAAAATTTTGACTAAGTGTTCCAAGGCATGTTTTGGCATCCTCATTGCATCTTAGGCATTCTTAAGTCTTAATTAAGCCATAGTAATGAGGTTATGGATTAGAAACACACTAAGAAAAGAATGTACTAAGTTCCGAGACTGCAAGTGTGTGTGTTTTAGGCATTGTGATAAGAAAGAATAAGAACCAATGTATTGAAAGCTAAGCTTTAATGGCCACTTGAATGTGTAATGATAAGACATGCTTGTGTTATGTATTTTGTGATTGTAGGTCAAGACTCGAGGATTGATTGACCATTGCTGGAACCACTGTGAGTAACGTTATTGTAAAGATACGTTCATATGAATTACGTTCCAAATGAAATATGATAAGTTTTGATTTTTGAAATGATATCTGTTTTCGTAAACGAATATTCCAAGTTTGAAATCTATTATGGCATCCATAGATAGTCCCAAGTCATATGAAAATGCGGGTCCATGACATACGAGTAATTATGAGATCTCGTTAGCCACTTCATTGTGGTGATATGTGTTTAATCAGTATCCGAAACCGATTACTTTAGTCGGAAGACGTTCTGTGATGTGTTCTATGGGATGTACCATTATTATGTTCTGATATGAAAATGATGATGCTCTGGTCTGTTTTCTGCTTATGATATATTCGGATTTCGTTCACTAACCCCTTTACCTTAATGTTATTCATTGGGCTTTAGCTCATTGTGTGTATATATATGTATAGGTGAGCATTCTGGAGCCTGAGCCTGAAGGTTTTTGTCTGGATCTGTGTTTTGTTGTCAGCCAATCATTGTGCCTCACGTGGAGGTTCCCGAAGTGTCCTGTGTTCTAGTTCTGTTGGTCCTATGTATATGTATGACTTAATTTAATTCTGTTGGCTGGTCTTAAAATACTGTTATGTGTGTGGGTATAATGTATGGTTGACTACCGGTTATTGTATATAAAGTTTTTAAATATTCTGTTTCATATAAGTCAGCACAACTCATTGGACAACTATATTTATGTATTTGCTTCCGCTAGCCCCTTAATCTTGTTAATCTGTTCAGAGGCCTTCGGTAGTCCAAGGATTACTGGCCGGTTACGATGCTAAACCTGTAGGGGCGAGTTTGGGTCGTGACAATACATATTGTAGATATTTTGAAAAAAGATTATAATGTTGGGGGTTACTTTTATATATAAAGAATGATTTGGGCTCAAAATGTAATTATAATAAAATGTGTGAATTTGGAATTTATTAGAATATCTATTTCAAGTGTAGTATTAATTAAAATAATGTTAGGAAAAATAATTTGGTTCGAATGATTTTGCTTTAAATTAAAAGACACATAACCGAATGAAAATGATAAAAATCGAAAATTAGGATTTTAAGCTACTAATCTAAAATTTGAGAGTTAAATAATTAATACTAGAGTGTTAGAAATGATTTCTAAGTTATCGGGATCGATTAGGGTTTCTACAGGTTCATTCGTGATACGTTTTTAGCTCTAGGGTTAATTTTGCCAATAAACATGAAACTAAGAGCTTTTATTATAATAATTCAAAAGTAAGGGTCTTGCTAGGATTTATAAAATTTAGAGGTCTCACAAAATGCTAGATGCCCTTATTGTTAATTTTCAAACCAATAATTTACTTTTTTTTAAAAAAAAAGGTAAAATACAGTGATTAGTTTTGGAGTTTCAAAAAACATATACATAAATTCTACAAATTTGACGTAATTAAATAAATTTATTTTGTAGTATGGTTACAGTGATTAGAACTAATACAGATGGTGTACGAATATATGAATAAATAAGATAAAATATATACTTGAGTGCAAAAGAGATAACAATACCATTTTTTAATTATTGTTGCTAATGAATTATTGATGAAAAGAAAATTAATATTAAATGAATTAAAATTTCAAAAAAAAAATTAATATAATTATGTCAAATTTATAGGGCAATGTATTTTGTTTAAATCTCATGATGAGGTTAGTGTAATTTATATAAAAAAAGTAAATTACAAATACACCCATGAGATTTGTTTAAAATATGAATTATTTTTTGTAATTTTGAGAATTACATCCCATCTCTTAAAGTTTCTAATTTCATAACAAATGGTTCATTTTTAAAAAAAATAAATTATCAAGTTAATTAACATTTTTTAAATATATCATAAATTTATTTCAACTAGTAATTTAGGTGATTTTATTATTATGTAGGACATCAGTTATCAATTTTATTTTTTCAGTTACTTCTATTAAATAAAAAATTTGACAAGAAATATTTATAATATTTCAAATCATAAGAGCCAACTTTAAGAATGTATTTGTAATTCACCCAAAAAAAAGGACAAATTACAAATACACTCCTTTGGGTTTGCATAGAATACAGATTATCCCTTATAGTTTAAAAAATTACAATTATTCCATTGTAAAAAAAAATTATTTGATAGAATTAATTAAAAAAATAAAATTTTTAACTACTCTCCTACACAATGATAAAACTACTTGAATTATTAATTAAAATAAATTTATGAGATCATTATAAACTGTTAATTGATATATGATAATTTATTAATAAAATGTACTATTTATTATGAAATTAAAAATTTTAAGGGGTGAGATATAATTTTCAAAACCACATGGTTAAATCGTATTTTAAGCAAATTTGTAATTTAACAAGGAAAATGATTTTTTCCCCGAATTTTGTCCCCCCTAATCCCCCGAATGCCCAAAATGACGTCATTTTAGGCATTTTTTTTTTTCCCCTTCTTCTTCTTCATGCAGGTGTAGGTCTGAGACAGAAGGAGAGGGAGAGGGAGAGGGAGAGAGAGAGAAAGAGAAAGAGGAAGAGGGAGAGAATTATAATCTATCAAACTATTAATCTTGTTAATCTGTTCAGAGGCCTTCGGTAGTCCAAGGATTACTGGCCGGTTACGATGCTAAACCTGTAGGGGCGAGTTTGGGTCGTGACAATACATATTGTAGATATTTTGAAAAAAAATTATAATGTTGGGGGTTACTTTTATATATAAAGAATGATTTGGGCTCAAAATGTAATTAAAATAAAATGTGTGAATTTGGAATTTATTAGAATATCTATTTCAAGTGTAGTATTAATTAAAATAATGTTAGGAAAAATAATTTGGTTCGAATGATTTTGCTTTAAATTAAAAGACACATAACCGAATGAAAATGATAAAAATCGAAAATTAGGATTTTAAGCTACTAATCTAAAATTTGAGAGTTAAATAATTAATACTAGAGTGTTAGAAATGATTTCTAAGTTATCGGGATCGATTAGGGTTTCTACAGGTTCATTCGTGATACGTTTTTAGCTCTAGGGTTAATTTTGCCAATAAACATGAAACTAAGAGCTTTTATTATAATAATTCAAAAGTAAGGGTCTTGCTAGGATTTATAAAATTTAGAGGTCTCACAAAATGCTAGATGCCCTTATTGTTAATTTTCAAACCAATAATTTACTTTTTTTTTTAAAAAAGGTAAAATACAGTGATTAGTTTTGGAGTTTCAAAAAACATATACATAAATTCTACAAATTTGACGTAATTAAATAAATTTATTTTGTAGTATGGTTACAGTGATTAGAACTAATACAGATGGTGTACGAATATATGAATAAATAAGATAAAATATATACTTGAGTGCAAAAGAGATAACAATACCATTTTTTAATTATTGTTGCTAATGAATTATTGATGAAAAGAAAATTAATATTAAATGAATTAAAATTTCAAAAAAAAAATTAATATAATTATGTCAAATTTATAGGGCAATGTATTTTGTTTAAATCTCAAGATGAGGTTAGTGTAATTTATATAAAAAAAGTAAATTACAAATACACCCATGAGATTTGTTTAAAATATGAATTATCTTTTGTAATTTTGAGAATTACATCCCATCTCTTAAAGTTTCTAATTTCATAACAAATGGTTCATTTTTAAAAAAAAATAAATTATCAAGTTAATTAACATTTTTTAAATATATCATAAATTTATTTCAACTAGTAATTTAGGTGATTTTATTATTATGTAGGACATCAGTTATCAATTTTATTTTTTCAGTTAATTCTATTAAATAAAAAATTTGACAAGAAATATTTATAATATTTCAAATCATAAGAGCCAACTTTAAGAATGTATTTGTAATTCACCCAAAAAAAGGACAAATTACAAATACACTCCTTTGGGTTTGCATAAAATACAGATTATCCCTTATAGTTTAAAAAATTACAATTATTCCATTGTAAAAAAAAAATTATTTGATAGAATTAATTAAAAAAATAAAATTTTTAACTACTCTCCTACACAATGATAAAACTACTTGAATTATTAATTAAAATAAATTTATGAGATCATTATAAACTGTTAATTGATTTGATAATTTATTAATAAAATGTACTATTTATTATGAAATTAAAAATTTTAAGGGGTGAGATATAATTTTCAAAACCACATGGTTAAATCGTATTTTAAGCAAATTTGTAATTTAACAAGGAAAATGATTTTTTCCCCGAATTTTGTCCCCCCTAATCCCCCGAATGCCCAAAATGACGTCATTTTAGGTATTTTTTTTTTTTTTCCCTTCTTCTTCTTCATGCAGGTGTAGGTCTGAGACAGAAGGAGAGGGAGAGGGAGAGGGAGAGGGAGAGGGAAAGGGAGAGAAAGAGAAAGAGGGAGAGGGAGAGGGAGAGAAAAGAGGCCGATCGTCGCAGCACTCCAGTCCAGTCCGATCGGTGGCCGATCGTCGCAGCACTCCAGTCCAGTCCGATCGGCGGCCGATCGTCGCAGCTCGCAGATCGTCGCAGCTCGTCGGCCGATTGCCCCCTCCAGTTCAGTCCTTCTTCTTCTTCTTTTTCTTCTTTCTTCTTCGAATTCGGGGGATTCGGAGGTGGCTTTCGAGCTCCCTAGCACGGCTCATTTTAAAAAAAAAGAAAAAAAGAGTATGGTTTGAGTGGCATATTGGTAATTAAAAGAAAAGGAAAGGGTTAATGTTATTTGAGAATAAAGAATGTAGATAACAATTTGAAACGAGTGGCCGTTTTAAAAACGTCAGTACATCATCGAAGTTCAAACCACCTTCCTCCCATCAATGAAACAACAAACAACAACAACGACAACTACCAGATTCAAATCTCTTCTTCTTCTCACTCCTCACCATCACAACAACAGAGAGAGAAAGAGAAAGTTAAAGAGAGAGAAACACATGACTGGAATGGTAATGTTGTCAAAGACTACTAGTGATGGTGGTGCTAAAGTGGACCAAGAACAACACCACCACCACCAAAACAATCTCTCCATTGCTGCGGTTTTCTTAGCTGCACTGAGAAAATCAATGGTCTATTGCAGAGTAGATCGACAAGAAGAAGGTATCTCGGCCGTTCAACATATGGAAATCGGATGGCCCACGAATGTTCAGCACATTGCTCATGTCACATTCGATCGATTCAATGGGTTTCTGGGTCTTCCTGTTGAGTTCGAAGTCGAGATTCCTTGTAGAGTCCCCAGTGCCAGGTTTTTTATTTTATAGCTTGTTTTGATTTTTGGGTTGTTTTATTTTGAAAATGTTGATCTGGGTTTTTGAAATTTCATGTGATGTTTAGATCTCGTGGGAGGGGAGCTTAGATTTAGCTTATCAAGTTGTTTGTTTCCCGAGAAAATGTTGAAAGAAGGGAATAAGTTAAATGTTTGACTCTTTAATTTTCACTATTTGGGATCTTTACTACACAAAATCTCAAGTATATATATTGTTAGATATTAACACTTGTTTGGTTGATTTTTTTTTAAAAAAATACAAATAATAATAATAATAATAATAAAATATCTGGTTAAGTTGAGGTTTTAGAACTTATTTTTGATAAATTAAAAATTAATTTGACAAAAACAAACATAAAAAGTATATTTTTGAGTTCTCAAAAAAAAAAAAAAAAAAAATTATCCACCCAAAAAAATATTGAGTTTTTTTAAATTTTTTTTATTTTTTCACCAAACTAGTTTTTAAATTTTTCTTAGAAATTAACACTGTTTCGTTGTGTTTTTGTTTTCTGTTTTGATTTTCTGAAAAATACGATTTTTTTTTTTTTTTAGCTTATCAAGTTGTTTGTCTTCGGAGAAAATGTTCAAAGAAGTGAAATAAGTTAAATATTTGAGTCTTAAATTTTCACTAGTTGGGATCTTTACTGCACAAAACCTCAGCTACTCTTACTCCCAGAAATTAAATTCCTTTTTGCGCAAAAAGACAATCATAAACTACAATGGTCCAAATTTCTAGTTTGAAATTTCTTGCGATGTTTAGATATCAGAGAGAGATGCTTAGATTTAGCCTCCGTTTGGGAAGTGAATTAGTTTTTTAGCTTTTTAATTTTTTAATTATTTTAGTCTGGAGTTAAAAAGTCTAGTTTGAAATTTTTTTTTTGACTTTTTTTGTGAAAGAAGAGTGTAATGATTATGGATTAGATTTGATGTTTTATTTTTTATAACTAAAATAACTTATTTTATTTTTTTATGACTATTTTAACCCTTAACCCACCAAAATTAAATTCCCAAACTATGCCAAGTTGTTTGTTTTCCGAGAAAAAAAATAAGTTAAATATTTGAATTCTTAAATTTTCACTATCTGGGATCTTTTCCTAGAAAAAACCTCAACCATGTACGGACACTAACTTAGTTAACACTATGATATGATTGGTTGTGTTTTTGTTTTTATATTCTGCTTTTATTTTCTGAAAACCAAAAGAAAATTTGGCTGTGTTCGGTTCTATTCTTCAAATATATTTCCATCTTTTGTTTTGAGTGTCTTATTTATTTAGAATTTTTAAAAATTAATTTTACACCTAACTTTAAAAACTTTTTTCAAGGAAGAAAAATTTAGGCTAACCGGATATTCGTCCGGTTGACCGGAACAGGTTTTTTTTTTAAACAATTGACACCCGTTATTTTTTATATTCTAAATAGAAAAATTTGGAATTTTTTAAATTTTTTTATGAGTTTTAAATAGAATTTTGAGTTGTGTGTTTGGTTATGAGTTGTAATTTTTTATATCAAATATCATATGTCACATCAAAAATTCCTTATTCAATTCAAAACTCTTTTCAAAACTCGTTCACCAAACGAATTTTCCACACTTCAATCATAATTTCAAAACTCACAAACTCAAAATACAACTCTATTCTCAAATCATATTTAGAGAACTCTACCAAATGCTATCTTTGTTTTGCATTTCATTTTAGTGTTTTTAGAAATTTTTCTCAAAAAAAATTGCCAAACAATTTTTTGTATTTTTCAGAAAATTAAAAAAAAAAAAAAGACCATGAGGTCATGGTTGTCATAATCCCCATCCGGATCATAAAATCTTATGATTCTACAACCTCAATTGGGTCAAACGATTCGAATCATAAATGATGTAGAATAACATAGGATCCCGATTCTACTTCGATCCCAATCCTAATAATTTTTTTTGTTATTATTTATTTCTTATATATATGCGTATATTTATATAAAATTTTTGACTATTAACTCATTTTTCTAACGTCTTCTCTAATTTATGTATTTATATCAAATTTACCAATTTTCTTTAATCTTTTTAAAATGGAAAATTTGGCCATAAACCCCTTTTAGTTTTTTTTTTTTTTTTTTTAAAGGACCAAAAAAAAAATTTAATACTTTCAAAATCCCCTCATAATTATAAAGTCCTATATGAAGGCCAAAATTTGTTATTTGAATATTTTATTTGATCATTATACCCTCTATTTCTTTTACAACACACTCTCTCTCTTCACCAACTCAACGATTGTTCATCATCTCCACCATCTTCATTGTCTACCGGCATTGCTCATTCTCACTGTTGCTTGGCAACCACCATTTGTACCATCAAACCACCTCCATCTCAAATTTGATACCTACGAACTTGTATTTGAGATCAATAACTTTAGATCTGAGATATAAAAAAAACTTAGATTTGATAGAAAAATAAGAAATCGAGATATTGCAATGAAAAATTAAGAGTTTTTTTTATTTGTTTATTCATAGATGTAAAAGTAAAATTCGACTCTGGTTCGTTCATTTATTATGCACTCTAATTTTTTATAACAGTAAAATTTTACTCTGGTTAACTACATGTTGGTCTGCATAATGACAAATTTTTTATTTTGAATCATAGCAAATTTTATACTCTGATTCAGAGTAAAATTTTAATCTTTTTTTTATTTTTTATTACAGAGTAAAATTTTATTCTGAATCAGAGTAAAGTTTACTATGATTCAAAGTAAAATTTTACTCTGAAATAAGCTACGAGGATGGCTTTACAAGAGAGTCAGCTATCATGAACTAGAGTAAAATTTTATTGTTCAAAGAACAGAGTATCATGAGAAGAAAAAAGAGAAATAGGGAGACAAAGTTCGAAAATAGAGGATCACAAGAAGAAGAAGAGAGAGAGAGGGACACATACACAGAGAGAGAGAGCATGAACCATCAGAACCACAAAGAGAGAGAGAGTGAAGTATCTCAGATCTCAAGTTAGCGAACCGTCTGAAACCGTCATTTTTTGGCGATGACGACGGTGAATAATCTTAAATCTGAGGTTGTAGATGTGACGAGTGACGGTGGCGATGAAGACGGTAGAGAAAGAGTTCCATGGTGAGCAGTGGTGGCGTTGGTGGAGACCGGGGATGGCACCAATGGAGAGCAACAGTGATAAGAGCGAGACAGAAAGAAAAGAGATTGAGATGATGAGAGAGAGTGATTGCAATATGATACACATACACACACACACACACATATATATATATATATATATATGAGGGTATTCTATTAAAATAAAGAAGTTTTAAAATATTAAGGTGTTTTAAAAGGATCCATATAATTTTTGTCATTTTGAAGGACAAATTAGATATTGATGGGTCTATCACCAAATTCCTCTTTTAAAATTATATAACAAAGATTATCATTATCAATAATCCATTAGTCCCTCCCAACGATCCTACCTGATATCCCAATTTTAACAACCTTGCATGAGCTACATTAACATGACATCCAAAATTACACACACACACACACATATATATATATATATATTTAAAATATGAGTTTGTAACAAATGCTTGCTTGTGATTCCAATTTTGCAGTGCTAGTGTTTTTGGCGTATCAGCAGAATCGATGCAGTGTTCTTATGATTCAAGAGGCAATAGTGTCCCTACAATCCTCTTACTAATGCAAGAGAGGTTATACTCAAACGGAGGTCTTAAGGTAACTAAAAACAATTTTGCAAAGTGTTTTTGTGGTTCAAATGGGCATTCCAAGCTCTATATAGGTTCATTGTCGGAGTTTTTTTTTTTTTTTTTGCCAAACCAAACCCATGATTTTTTCATACATATTAACCAAGATCAAGTTGTTTTAAACTTATTTTTCAAGCTTACTTTGTTTTAGCTTATAAACATATTTTAAAACACAATTTGAATAAATTTTACAATAAATTAATTGAAGTCGTGTATCCTAAACCACAGCCTTAGTAAAGTTGTGGGTTGAAGTTGTGTATTAGATATATACACAACTTCATAAAGAATAAGTGTACGAATAGAAAAACTGGTAATAGAATTGAACACAGAATGTGTTGATACATTTGTATTTTAATTAGATTTTTAAAAGTGAACAATCCATTCATGTATATTTTTCCGATTTCGTTATCGATTTATGTGTTCGTAGTAGAAGTACTTCATAAAAAATAGTCTGCCTATGGGGTTTATGTTTAAAATAACAATGTTTTAGGAAATAAGTTGTCAAAGGACTAGGCTTCGGTAAAAAAAAAAACTCTCATTATTGGGAAAATTTCAATAAATCGAAGTCCCATAAAATTTTCATTGAAGTCCCATTAATGCATGAATCAGTCCTCTCAACCTAGTGTTGATGGGAATCAATGAAAAGTCGATTTAAAAAACAAAAAAAGGATTGATTTTATATGTTCCCATCATCCTCTGATCTTGAAGGGTTTTCTAACTGTGTTTCTCTGACTTCATTTTTTTTTTTCGGCAGGCGGAAGGAATTTTCCGGATAAACCCAGAGAACAGTCAAGAGGAGAAAGTGAGGAGCCAGTTGAACAGAGGCATTGTGCCAGATGACATTGATGTTCACTGCTTGGCGGGGCTCATCAAAGCCTGGTTCCGAGAGCTTCCTTCGGGTGTGTTAGATGGGCTTTCCCCTGAACAAGTTCTTGAATGTGACGCAGAGGAGGAATCAGTGGAGCTTGTGAAGCGGTTACAACCAACCGAATCAGCATTGCTCAACTGGGCTATTGATCTCATGACTGATGTTGTTGAGCATGAGGAATACAACAAAATGAATGCTAGAAATATCGCCATGGTTTTCGCCCCAAACATGACTCAGGTAAACAAACAAGCCACAAAAAAATTCACACACTAATGCTTCTTTGATTCAAGGGAAAACATTTTTCAATATAATACTTTTTCAAAAAATGTTTCCCGTAGAAACACGCTTTGCTTTGTTTGGTTGTGACCTTAAATGTGTGCTAGTGGTGGTTTTGGGGTGGTGTGTGCTAGTGGGGATGATGGAGGGTGTGGTGGAGGAGGTGGTGGTTGAGAGGTCATACCGGTGGTAGGGTGGTGGTTGAGGGTAGCAATCGTGGTGGAGGAGTGGAGGTGCTGGTGATGTGGTGATGGTAGGATGGTGACGGTAGTAGTGTAATGACATTAGTAAGACATTCATTTGCAAAACACTTTTCACTTTTAAAAAAAATTCCAAAAATAACTTTATTTTCCGTTGACTACAGAAAATAGTTTCATTACTTTCGTTTTCCATTGTACATAATACAAAAAAAATGTTCAAAAAAATAAGTTTTTCGGTTAAACAAATGGAACGTAACTCAACTTGAGAAACCTTATTGCCTTATGCCAAAGTACTTGGTGTTCCTTAAATAATTTAGCACTTCCTGTCAATTTGAAAGCCATCTCCTTGGCTAAATCCATTATGATCATGTTTTTGCTTATGGGTTTTCTTTCCTCTGATCAGATGTCTGATCCATTGACGGCTCTGATGCACGCGGTTCAAGTGATGAACTTGCTGAAGACTTTGATAACGAAAACGCTAAGAGAGCGTGAAGACGCTGCAACAGGAGGAAACTCACCGATGTTATCTGGTTCGTCTGATCACCAAACTGATGGGGAAATCGATAGCCAGCAAGAAATGGATACGAGCTGCGAATTAAGAGGGCCAATGTCCGAATATGATGAGCACGATGATGCCCAATACAGCAACAGCAGCAGCAGCGGAGATGAGAATGATATCGAGTCATTGAGTGAGATAGAAGAATGTTTCTTGAGACAATTGGATGAGAAAGGTTGTGCCAAAAACCGTTCCCTGGAAGAAGAGTCAATTGGAGATTCACAAAGACAGCACGTGAGTCCCAAAAGTGGTTCTAGCTCTACATCTCATATTGAGTCTGGTATTTCATTGTCGTCTGATAGCAAATTTGGCAGTTCTGGTTCGAGCACGAGCAATGGGGAAGACTCCGGTTCAATTCTGATTGCTGTTGAAGTGAAGGATGATTTGAACACCAAGGATGTTGAGATGGTAGATTTTTCAATGCCCTTGATTGATGTCGTGTAATGGTGTTCTAGTGTGGATGTCCATGTTATGCTGATTTGGGTAAGCACCTCGTTTGCGGATTTTGGGGGTTTTCTTCTAATAGCAATTGTTGTTTTTGTAAATTGAAAGTGCTTTGAGTGTTGCCAATTTGTCATTGTTAATCAGGGGAAGGGGATGGGGATGGGGATGGGGATGGGGATGGGAGTGGTTTGCTTTGTGGTTTGATCGTGAGTCATTTTTCAGCTCAAGGCCTAGTTTATTATGCTTGTTGTCTGTGATTCACTTGGAAAGGATACCTAACTTTGACATTGTAGATTGGAATGAATGTGTTTGTTCTCTTTCTCTTTCTCTCAAATCCAAATTAAAGATTTGCTACTTTGGCCATTTTAGATAATGATTTGTGTTTGGTATGTAAAACCCCATTTGCAAAAGGTTGAGGATAGTACTGATGACCATTTGGCTCTAAGCTATTTTTTATTTGCCTCTCTTCCTGGACTGTCATACTCATGAGAAAGAAAGGGATATACAAGAAAGATATTAATTGAATAAGCCCAGGAATACATAAATTCTGTCATAAAAAAATCTAGATGCATAGAAAAAACTAAACATAGAATGCACAAATGTGAGACAACATGTTTGCAATTATAGATGTGAATAATTTTTGTCTCACATCTGTGTATTTTTTATTTCGTCTTCTCTGTATATATAACACAATTAGGTTATGTTTGTTTGGGTGGACATGAGCTTGGGATTGGACTAATAGTCCAATAAAATTATTAATCCGATGTTTGGTTAAACAATTAAAGTAGGAATTAATTATTTTAAGCTTGACTATTAGTTAAGATCGGATACATAATCCAACGGATTCGTAGTCCTAGGACTATTAGTCATGGGAATGTTAATCCAGTCCGCCCAAACAAACATGGCCTTAGTTTGTTATAGAATCAAATGGATGGATAAGATTTTTTTAGGAGTAAGCCTCACTAATAAATTTTAAAAAATCATATTCATTTATATATATTATGCGTTTCATTTTGTGTTTAGTTTCTGTGTTGATAGTCAAATTGTTTACAATTTACTGTTTTGTTCCCTTATAAATATGAATATTTTTGGTAACAACAAAAACAAAAAATAGAAAATTATATTTGAGACACAAACTTGCTTTCCAAGATGAATGAGTCAATCTATATCATTTGTAGAGCAGTATTGCTACGACTAAAAACTCAGACAAAAAAAAAATACCTAAAAAAGTCAGTTTGTGATCAAAATTTAATTTTTTATATTGAGATCTACACAAAATAAATCTGGACCACAATAAATTTTTTTGGGGGTTAAAAGTTAATGATTTTGGGATACTTGACAGTCTCTTAAAGTGTACACTAAGAAAAAATTAATAAAAATTTAGATGAAATCACCAAATGAAAACTAGATTTAATGTTGAGAGACCAAATTATTCAATTTAAAATCATAAAGACCAAAGTAAAATTTGAATCAAAATTTAGAAATTAAAATTGTAATTAACCTTTTATTTGTTTATTTATGAGTTCTTGGTCCCAAACTTTACTATTTATAGAGCTATGAATAACACTATTAACTCGTTAAATTTCTTACAAATCACATTTACGTGGAGAGAAGTTCAAAGTATGAGATCAAATGAGAGAGAGAGAGAAGCTATACAACTTAGGGTTTGTTTGGCAACGTTTACGTTTTCAGTTTATATTTATAAAAATTTTATAAACTGATTTTTGTTTATTTTTTGTTTATTTTTAAAAAAACATAAACTACAAATGCGTTTGGTAATTGATAAAATGTTTAAAAAAAATTTAAAATATAAAAAAGAGTAAGAAATGACAAATGGTGGCAAGTGGCGGCAGAAGACGGTGGTGGAAAGTGGTGACGGTGGGTGGATGGGTGACAGTGGGTGGTGGCGGGTGGTGGTGGCAGGTGGGCGACGGATGGCAGGTGGTGGCGGGTGGGTGGTGGGTGGTAGCGAGTAGGTGGTGGTGGTAGTAGGTGGGTGGCGGATGACGGGTGGTGGTGAGTGGTGGCGGGTGGGTGGGGGTGGTGGTGGCGGGTAGATGGCTGGTGGTGATGGTGGGTGGGTGGGTGACGGTGGCGGGTTGTGGGTGGTAGCCAGTGGATGGTGGTGGTGGTTGTGGCAGGTGGGTGGTGGTGGCGGCGAGTGGTGGGTGGTGGTGGTGGTGGTGGGGGTGGGTGGGTGGGTGGGTGACAGTGGCAGGTGGTGAGTGGTAGCGAGTGGGTGGTGGTGGTGGTGGGTGGTAGATGGCTGTGGCGGGTGGGTAGCAGGTGGCTGGTGGTGAATGGTGGTGGCGGGTGGTGGTGGTGGTGGTAGTGACGGGCGGTGGATGGTAGTAGCGGGTGGTGGGTAGTAGCGAGTGGATGGCAGGTGGGTGGTGGGTAGTGGTAGTGGTAGTGGTGGTGGCGGCAAGGGGTGGGTGGTGGTGGTGAGTGGGTGGCAGGTGGGTGGTGGTGGCTAGTGGGTGGTGGTGGCAGGTGGTGGTGGCAGGTGGGTGGTGAGTGGTGGTGGTAGGGGTGGGTGGTGGCGGCGGAAGATGGTGGTGGAAAATGGTGGAGAGTGGTGGCTAGTGTTGGGTGGTAAAAAAAAAAAAAACTCAAAACTCAAAACGGAGACACATTTTTTGAGTTTACATTTTTTGGCCAATATAAACTGAGACCACTGATTTATAAATAAAAAATTTTACCAAACAAGTTTTTATTTGAGTTTTTAAATTTTTGTAAATATAAACAGAAAATTAAAAATGTAAAAGTGTTTCCAAACGACACCTTACTATTTTTTTCCCTTATAAATATGAATATTTTTGGTAACAACAAAAACAAAGAAATAGAAAAATATATTTGTAGAGCAGTATTGCTATGACTAAAAACTCAGACAAAAAAAATACCCAAAAAAATTAGTTTGTGATCAAAATTTAATTTTTTATATTGAGATCTACACAAAATAAATCTGGACCATAATAAATTTTTGAGTTAATTATCTGAAAGTGCTATTTACAAATATTATGGTAGCTTAGGTTCTATTTAAGAATTTTTGAATTAATAAGTAATATTTATAAAATTGAGAATATTAGTTTTTCCCAATTTTTAAAATTAAAAACATTATCAATTTTGCATAGTAATGCTCTATCTAATTGTTTCACTAACTGATAAAAAAACAAAGTATGGGATTAAACATTTTTGCCTTTCTACTTATTGGTTTGATTTAATTATCCAATAAAACCGAGAATATTATCAATTTTTTTCATTTTTAAAGTTATTTATTTATTTTTCAATTTTGCACATCAATGTTCCATCATCATGCTCCTTTATAGACACAAAATTTTTAGTTTTGAATAAAAAAATAACTTAGTTTTTTTTTTCACGTAATTTTTTTTAGTTTTTTCAATTTGAAAGTTGATATTTTAAAGTTTTGAAAATTAAAATAAATGTCAAATCATCTTGTTCTTTTATAGATAATCATAAATGATAAACAATTATTGTTTAAAAGACAATTTTAATTTTTAAAAATCTAATGGGGACTTGAAAGTCAAAAAAATCTTAATTAAGACTTGCGTGTAAATGTCTCTAAATTTTTTGGGAGGGTTAAAATTAATGATTTTAGAATACTTGATAGTCTCTTAAAGTGTACACTATGGAAAAATTTGGATGAAATCACCAAATGAAAACAAAATTTAAAGTTGAGAGACCAAATTATTCAATTTAAAATCATAAAGACCAAATTACAATTTGAATCAAAATTAAAAAATTAAAAGTGTAATTAACCTTTTAAAATATGAGTTCTTGGTCCCAAACTTTACTACTTATAGAGCTGTGAACAACACAATTACTTGTTAAATTTCTTACAAATCACATTTACATGGAGAGAAGTTCAAAGTATGAGATCAAATGAGAGAGAGAGAGGAGGTATACATCATTGGAACACAAACATCTTGGAGAACATTCAATTCTACGGAGGGTTCAGTATATCCACAATTGCTTCGCATTCACTATTTGAAACTGTTAGCTCGTCTTGAGCAATGGAATTTTGCTCAAAGAAAATTAAAAATAGAGGACAAAAGCTGAGTTTTTCTTTCAAATGCATGTTGTTTTCAAACAAAATTCATTAAATTCAAACAATTTTCAACTTGTTTCCTCAACCCAATTTGTTTCATGAAATTATGTTTTCAAAAGAAACAATTTTAAAGTTGGAATCATATTTTCATAACAAATATAGAAAAATGAGTACCGACTTTAAAAATATATCTGAATTTTTTTTTCAAATACGCGAAGTTAAACTTAAAATCGTATTTTAAAAATACAATTTTATAAAACAATCTGAGTTTGAAAAATAAATTTAAAATTATTTTGATTAAAAATTTTGTTTGAAAATCACTTGTAATTTCGTAAAGAAAAACTCAGACAAAAAGCTGCAGGAAAATTGGTTAGCCAAAAGGTGACTTTGAGTCTCAATTCTACAAAGAAAGAAAGAAAGAAAAAAAAAATGACATACTCAAGAGGCCAAACAAGCCTCCCAGAAAAGCCTGTTCTTTTCCATCTCATTCATCAACTCCATATTTGAATCAACACTTGATTTCTTGTGTAATCCAGCTTTAGCAGTGCTGCTCAGCCCCACTTGATCATCATCGTCATTATCATCATCAGTGCAATCTTGATCAATCACTTCACCCTCATCATCATCATCATCAAAATGAAGATCTTGATCATGGGCATTTCCTAGATGATCATAATCAAACTCGGGTCCACAATAGTCCAGCAAATCACAGCTGCATGATTGAGCATCATCATCATCATCATCATCAGCATCATGGTCTGCAGCTACATCCATGTTGAGCTCAGAATCGACCTCTGAATCGCCTGTGGCCTCAAGGAGCATGAAAGAAGATACATCAACAACATTCATTTCATCCATTATTCAATTCACGAGAGAGAGAGAGACAATTAATAGAATTGATTGATTATTTGTAGTGGAACCTTCTTATCTCCAAATACATAATCAAATACATAATCATGTTTATTTATATATACATGTTCAAGACTTAACTTATTAGATATAACTTTATTATTTTTATGGGTTTGACAGCCCTCAAATTATTATGTCAACCATGATATCATCAACATGGCCAGATAAATATTTTAATTATAAAAGAAAAAATAATTTTATTATATATATCATTAACACATTTAGATAAATATTTCAATTATAAAGGGTGTAAAGTTTAAATGTTGAAACTGACTCATCGAAAACTTAAATTCGTAGTAATTTTATTATTGAGAAAATTACATTTTGTCTCTCAAATTATTACTCAAAAATCAATTCAACTCATATTTTTTCAATTATATCAATTTTACACAAACTATTTGATTTTGAATCAATTTTACACCGCCATAAGATGCCATCAATCAAACATAATTTGGTAACATGATGCCAAATTTTATTTGAAACTTCATTTTACCTCCAAACTATCTCTAAAAAATCAATTAGACCCCTGAATATAAAAAAAATTAAAATTTTAAATTTTTATCTCAAAAATGAGAAAAATAAAATTTAAATAATATACTTTACAAAAAAATATTTGAAAAAATATATAAATTAAACTTATTTAAAATTGTCTCTTTAAATCTCAAATTACCTTGAGTTGGTTCTAGAGAAACTAGTTGAGCCAAAAATTCCTACACTACTCTCTCTCTCTCTCTCACACGCGCGCGCGCAGCAATTGTAGCTAGCTTATTTTACAAATTAATCTCAACAAAAATAATCGACTAGTAGTAGTTTCAAAATTGTGATGGTAAAACCTTAAAACTAAATAGATTATAGTCAGTTTGGTATATGAAGTGAGAAAAGAAATGAGAAATGAGTGTGTGTGTTTTCGCTATCATGTTTAAATGAATAAGAAAACACAACATGTGAGAGATTAATATGACTTTCTTTGTATTTTAATGGACAATTTGGGTAGTATGAAAATTTTATAACCAATAAATTTGTTTGTAATTAAATCTCACCAATTTTTTTTGATAAGAAATGAAATAGGTAAAATAAGATAGTGATTCCGAACAATTGCTCAAGTGGTCATGGAGAATGCACCTAAGCGTTAAAAGGAGTAAGGTTTCAAATTTGAGTCTATAAAGAAACGTTGATATGTGTTATAATCTAATTACTAATATACTAGTAGCTGTATTGTGAAAAAAAATAATAATAATAAGTGTATAGTCTAAAAGGTCCTTAGAATTAATTGATCTAATAAATTAAATAGTGAATTATCAAAATAAATAAATAATACCCTCCATTTTAGATGTAGATGGCAGGGAAGCCAGAATTATTACATATGAAAGAAAGAAAAAAAAAAAGTAAAGTGGGTTGCCTTCTTTGACAGTAAAATGATGAGGTGGGCTAGCTAACAAGCTTGGGCTCTTCCGGCCGACTAATTTTATGCATTGAAATTTAGAGACTTTTATTATAATAATAATTAATATTAAATAAGATAATGGAAATTTGAAAAGACTGTCAAAAGAGTCTCAAAGCCATGTGCCAGATCTCTTCTAGAAGGAGTATAGTATATATGTATATATTCTATATACTCCCATTGGATTACATACAATCAATCATCATCAGACGACATATTCTTCTAGAAGAAAAGCTGCACCTCTTTTACTTATCTACTTCTTGTCACGTCTTCTAATTTTTTACTCGATTGATTATTAGGCGGTATTTGAATACGTTTGGAGTGTGTTGTCCAGGGTTATGGTCCATGTCCAATTTTGATTATTTGAATTTTTTTTTTTAATTTTGTGTGTATATATATATTTTTTAAATTAAATGAATTTGATATTCATAATTTTTTTATTTTATTGAGTTTGTATTTAAAAATAATTAATGGTCAGTGTATTTTTAAAAATTGATCATTTATTTATTTGTACAAATAAAAAAATAAAATGAATGAGTTATAAATATCGAATCGATTTAAATTTTTTTTATAGATGATATATATATATATATATATATATCTATTAAGTCCGATAAAATGAACGATTTAAATGATCGAAATAAGATTCATAGTAGACCTTTCGAACTTGAACAACGCCCTCTAATCTAGATGATGACCATGTTTGGTAGAGCTGTGAGAAAGTGCTTATAGCTTATACCTTAATGGCTTATAGCTTATAACTATGAACATAAGCTGATTTCTGACTTATAAATTAAGCTTCTCCTGTCCCACTTAAAGAATAAGTTGATTTCTGACTTACAAAAAGTTATAAGCTGTATTGTTAAGCTAAGCCAAATACATCAAAATAACTTAAATTAAGCTGAAAACTAAAATAAGCTGTACCAAATAGGGCCGATGGATTGAAAAAAACCCAACCTGTGGGAATAATATTTCTGACCATTCAACACATGACTTGTATCCCATAAACCAAACAAAAAGTATTAAATTTTAGTCTGTTAATTAATAAAAATCAAGTTAGCACTTCATGAGTATTTATCTCAAGACAACCAAAGAATTTTATTTTTTATTAAAGGAAATCATCATTTATATTCAGGATCACAGTAATTACTTTTTCAATTATTTTATTCATTTATTTTTTTTTTTGATGGGACAATTTGGATTAGAATTGAAGAATGTTAGAAATTTGGAATTTAGAAATTTATAATTCACTCACAATGATATAATAATGAAATTAAGTCTTACATAATTGAATTAATAACAAATTAAAAATTGACAATTTTGTTATGCCTTTATGACTACAATTTGAGAAGATTATATTTAGGAATCTCAATATTTTCCTAATTCAAATTATTCAAATTGTGATTATTTTTTTGTTAAAGTTATCCTCTTTGTTAATTTATATATGGTATATATTTCTAGATATATTAGGTATTGATTTATTAGATATATCTGTATTGTCATAATTAGATTTCTTGTAGGATTCATTTTCTCATAATTAGATTTTTTGTAGGATATTCTTTCTTAACCTCTATATATATATATATGCTTTCTATTGTATAAGATTAATTTATTGAATAGAATATATATTTTTCCCCTCTCTCTCTCTACTAGTATAACACTCTTAACATTTTTTTTTGGTAAAATTATTAATAATATCAAAATAAATATTTTAAGTATGAAAGATAGAGAGAAAATAAATGAGAATTAAGAATTTGATGAGTTGTTGCAATGGTCTTTTTTATTTCTAATTGACAAACAAAAAAAGATTAGGCTTCTCTCAAATTTAATGACTAAAATATTTATATATATATATATATATATTTATATAATTTTACTTGACAAAAATAAGTAGATAATTTAAATTGTAAACAAATTAAAATATTAGAGTTTAAATTAATAAATTTAAAATTCATAATTTATTTTGTTATGAAATTTAAATCATAATTATTATTTTTTTTCAAAATAATTTCTATTATATATTATCAAAATTTAAAAAATTTGGAACTGTTGAATTGACGCAATTGTTGAACTTACAACGGTAGTCCGAGTAAAACCGCCACGTGACCAGCGCTGACAAACTCGGGGCACCGGCAGTGGCGGAGGCAGAAGGGACGCGGGCGTCACGTGCCCCTTGAATTTTGGAAATTTTTTTTTTTTTTTTTTTTTTTACAAATAAAAAGAAAAAGGATGATTATTGATTTAATGGTTAAGACTTGACCTAATAATCTTAAGATTGTGGGTTCAAATCTTGGGATCACCACTTTGTGTATTATATCAAGGTTAGGTGTGTACTCAATTTTTCTCCTCCAAACACACATTAATGTGTACTAATTAGACGTTGTTATTGTTGTTTAATTGCAAATATAAACAAAATATTTTAAATAAAAAAAAATTACAAAATATTATTAGAGTGAAATGTCAATGACATTTTAAAAATTATGAGAACAAAATGGTTGTTTTGAATGAAAATGAAGAGACTATTATAAACCATATCATCTATGAAAATTTTTGAATGTAACGGTGATATTATTATTATTGACATGCAAGTATAACTAATCACACTATAAAGATATGAAATTTGTTAGATTGTTAGTTATATCTGACATGTAAGGTTCACTCTCTATATATTTATTTACTATTAGTTGGTAATATCACATACTAATGATGACGTGGTATTACCATTTTATTGAATTTTTAATCAAATTTTGTATAATTTTTTTTATCATTATATAATTTATTTTAAGACTTATATCCATATTTTTTTTATATTGTCCATGATATACTAGTCATAAATAATATATTTTTTTTTATGCTCCTCGAAATCAATCGTAAAAGCTTGCACTAAAAATTTTTATAAAATTTTTCAATAATATAATTAATAAGTGTTCCATCTAATTTAATTTTCTAGCTCCGCCAGTGAGCACCGATCTCCATCCATTTATCTACTTTCATTCAACATTTTGAATGGTTCCTCATTTTGAGTGATATGCGGCGAACCACTTTACAATTTCTAAAATTGTATAACGTGAACTATGATCAATTAGGCGATTGGTCTAGTCCTTATGTGCTGTTTTTCTTGATATAAAATTGTAAGTTTAGAAGAGTTTGGTATTTTTTATTTCTCGTTCAATAAAATAGATTCAATCACTCTTAACTTGATGATTTGTGTCGTGTCTATTATAAAGCAATCACAACTTCTTGTTCTAGATTAAAAAATATTGCTACTCATCCAAAAAAATCTACAATTCTTTTCCAACATGAAACAAGATTTGAAATAATGATACCCAAAGTAGTAGGGTAGAAAGGCGTATTAAAATCTAATGTTGAAGATGATAACACCTGGGTCGAAGATGAAGTACCAATTATCAATACATAAACTCAAACAAATCCTAAACAATCATATAAAAAATCTAAATGGATCTATTATATTACAATTCCAAGGATCACGATCCGTACGATCTCCATCATTGCAATCTTCTACCTCTACTTGAAACTCAATGACAACTTCTTGCCTTGATGAAGATTTCTCTAGCAACCCAAGGGGTTGTAGCATTGTGGTAAGACTTTGGAGTTTAAGTCCCAAGGTAACAAGTTCAATTTTTTTTTTAGGCCAATCTCCTGGACGAAGCACTGTTGGTTAGGAGATTGGACCTTAAGTTGTCTAGTCAGTACTTGGTGTGAGTTCAATGCCCCTCGTAGTGCGAGTCCTGACTAAGCGGAGCTTGTCTTGGAAGGTCGGGGCAAGTTTCCAAGTTATAGTCTCCTCGCTTGGAACGGCTAACAGGACACTTTAGTGATTTCTGCAAGGGGCGCTGTCTTGGACCTGCGAGAGGGTAGGGAGGATTTTCCTGTAACAAAAAAAAAAGAAAAAAAGAAGAGATTTCTCTAACAATTGTCAAGAAATATATCTCAATAATCTATTACTCCAATAATTTTCGCAAAATGGCAAACAACCAAAAGCAAATTTTCCTAATAAAACCTACAAAAGTATTTATGCCTGATAAGTCTGCAAAAAACAAAAAAAAACAACTAGTGTGTTTAGTTTCAGTTTTTTTAATTCAATTTTATGAAATTTGAGTTTTTTTGTTTTTGTTTTTAGTGAATATTTTTTTAATTTTAAGCATTTTTTTAAAATTTTTTTAGATGTATCTAAATAGTAAATTATTTGTAAAAAAATATTTTAAAAAATTAATAAATACACAAAAATACGAAAATGTACCCTTTTTTTTGTGGGTATTTCGTGAATTTTTTAAATATTTTTTTCCACAAATATTATACTTTCTAAGTGTATTTATGTTAGGTGTGTCCAAAAATTTTAAAAATTGCTTAAAATATTAAAAAAAATTAGTAAAAATAAAAAAATACAATAAACGAAAAAGTAAAATTTTATGAAAAGTGAATTCTAAAAACTGAAAACAAACAGGGTGAATGATGCCCATTAAGAACCAGGAAAAGCAGATTCATCAAACAGTATGTGACTTCATCAGCAAACCTACGTGATTTTATCTCTTCGGACATCAAATGGTTTCAAATTCGACCTCCATACTCTATTGGGGTGTTTGGTGAGATTTTTTTGAACCAGTTTATGGCTTCTGGCTTTTAAAAAGCTATTTTGGACTGTTTGGTTAAACTTATTTCAAACAACTTCTGATTCTAACAACTTATTTTAAGTCAAAAAAGTTGATTCTGAGAAGCTGCTCACCCCTTGCTTCTGATTATCAGCTTCTGCTGTGGACATGTTAATTCAGAATTATACTCTTAGATTTTTTTATTTTTTATTTTTTTAAAAATAGAAAAAGACCCAAATGGACTATAAAATATTATTATTATTTTTTATGAAAAATGTAGACAAATAGTGAATTATAAAAAATAAAAATTAATTGAAAAAGCTACTTCACTGTTTATTTAACAAACACTACTCAGCAACTTAAATCTATAATCCAATAGCTATACCAAACAAATTAACAATTTCTGATTAAAGTCATAATCTATAATCTGTTAAGTTATAATATATAATCTGTTTTAACAGTTACACCAAATAGCACCTATATAAGCAGCAACTTAGAATGTAGAAGGCATCCAAAAAAAAAAAAAATATTGAAGAATATTCAGCTTGTTTGTTTTTATTTTTCAGAAAATACTTTTCAAAAAATTTTACATTCTTATTTTTCGTGTTTTTTTGTTTTTACTGAATTTTTTAAATATTTTAAGTAATTTTTTTTACTTTTTAAACACACCTAACATAAATACACCTAAAAAGTAAAAAAATTGTAAAAAAAATCTTTTAAAAATTCACTAAATATCAAAAATACAAAAAAAGAAATATGTTTCAATTAATAATTTAGGTAATTTTATTATTATATAGGAGAGCAATTATGATTTTTATTTTTTCAGTTAATTTTGTTAAACAAAAAAATTCTGACAATAAGGTATTCGTAGTTTTTTAAATCAAATGAGACAATCTGTACTTTAAATAAATTTCAGAGGGTATATTTATAATTTATCCTTTTTATATTTGTAATTAATCTCATAACGATTAACTAAAAGATTAAAAAATAACGATTTTCATAGAGCAGTTCAAGACAACGTGGAGTGTTGGAGACGATCGTTTTTCTTTTTGAAAAGAAAATCTTAGTGCAATCATATTTATTGTTTGATGTTAGCTTTACATGGCATTATTGTTAGTTGGTGTCATATCAAATAGTACTCAATGTAATTTATAAAAATAGAAATTCTATGGACCTAAAAAATTGAATCAGAAAAATAGTGAGTGATTAATATCTATTTTTGTATAATGGAGTTTATACATGAAACTGATCTTAATCTTTTAATATATTTTTTAGATTTTTTTTCTTTTTAACGGTAGAACTACTCATAACTAAAAGCAAAAAAGAGGTGGACTAGAAATGTAAATAAGAAAAAAAAGATACTAATTTTTTTCAAATGCTACTTAAAATTAATACATATGCAAAAAAAAAAAAAAAAAATTTAAATATGTGAAATGTCTAATTTTTTTAGTATTAGTTGAACTTGGATCTTGGTAACTATAATAGAGATATCAGTTTTGGTTTTAAAAAAAAAAGAGTCAAAAAAGTCAGTGTGTTTGATTTGAGTTTTTTGAATTAAGTTTTTTGAAAACTCGAAGGTGCGTTTGGTAGAGTTTTGTAATTATGATTTGAGAGTATGAGTTGTATTTTGAGTTTGTGGGGTTTGAAATTATGGTTTGAGTGTAGAAAATTTGTTTGGTAAAGAGTTTTGAAAATAGTTTTGATTTGAGTGAGGAATTATTGATGTGACATTTGATATTTTATACAAAAATTTACAACTCATAACTAAACATACAACTCAAAATTATTTTAAAGCACATAAAAAATTTTAAAATTTTCAAAAAAATGTTTTTTTTCAATTATATAAAAATTAACATATAAATTGCAAAATAAAAAAAAAAATCACTATTCCGGTCAACCGGCCGGACAACCGGTCAGGCAAAATTTTCAAAAAAAAAAAATTCTGAAAAGCGCGGCTGAGACAGAGCTCTCTGCAGAGTTTTGGAAATGTGATTCCAAAATTCCTACTAAACACCATACTTGAATCAAGGTGCAGAATCATGATTTGAGAACACAACCAAACATAGCATTTTTTGATTTTCGTGTTTTTTTACTTATAGTGAATATTTTTAAAATTTTAAATATTTTTTTTACTTTTTTAGATACATCTTACTTAGATGTATCTAAAAAGTAAAAAAATTGTGAAAGAATATTTTAAAATTTTAATAAATACATAAAAATATACTGAATTCTCATTTTTTTTAATATTTTTTGTATTTAGTGAATTTTTAAAAGATTTTTTTTACAATTTTTTTTTATTTTTTAGGTATATTTATGTTAGGTATGTCTAAAAAGTAAAAAAAAAATGCTTAAAATATTAAAAAAATCAATAAAAACAAAAAAACACGAAAAATAAGAAAATAGAATTTTTTGAAAAGTGTTTTTTAAAAAACACAACCAAGCAAGCTGAGCCTCCGTTTGGGAAGTGGGTTGGTTTTTTGGTTTTTTTTTTTACTATTTTAACCTAGGCTAAAAAGATTGGTTTGGGAAAGACTTTTTGGCTTTTTAGATTTTTTGACTTTTTTTGTGAGAGAAGAGTGTAATGATTATGGGTTAGATGTGATGTTTTATTGGTTATGACTAAAATAGTCTATTTTATCTTTTGTGACTATTTTAACCACAAACCAACTTGCCAAACAACAACTAATTTGTTTGTCATCTATTAAAAAAATAAATGTCACATCAACTTTTTCATTCATCAAGAAAAATATTATTTTTAACAACTTTGAGAACACATTGATTTTTTTTTTTTTTTAATTTTGAAAAGGATTAAAAAGTTGAAAAATCACGGAAAAAAGTAACTCCAAAGCACACAATCAAATTTAGGTTGAATAATGAAAGGACACAACACTTCAATTTAAAACACATTAAGAGGTTGTTTGGGTGTTTTAAATAAGTGTATTTTTTGTTTTTTTAAACAAAAAAATTGAGGAAGAAAATATAGATGTTTGGGTTAATTTTTTGACTTTTTATGAAAAAATGTGTAATAAAAAATTGTAAAAATTGATTTGTGGGGAAAAATTAAGTTTGGGAGTTGTGCAGCCGTAATTGTTGACTTTTGATAAATAGTATTAACTTTTTAATTTTTTAAGTAATTTTTTGACTTTTTGACTTTTTTACAATATGTCAAACTTGACCTAAGTTTGAAAATATATATATATATATATATATATATTTAAATCAATGATAAAATTTATATATTTTAATAGTTAAAATGTTAATTTTTTAATAAATCTATAATATTTTATGAAAATATCACTAAATTACATATTTTTATTATTGAAAGAAGAAATTACAATTAAGTGTATATTTTCAACATAAATTTTAAGTCAATGATAAAACTCATTAATATTAATAATTATAATTATAATTTTTTTTATCATTTTATAAATATTTTTTAATCTTATCACTGATTGGCAATTTTTTATTAGGACTTTTTTTAAGTGTGTAACTTACACCTTATACTTACGCCTTTCTGTTTGTTGTCCTGTTTTATGTTTACACCTCCATTTATACCCTTTGTATTGGTTACATATAATGTGCAACCTTAAGGGGTTGCACACATAACAGCGCTCTTTCCATTATTAAAGCGTGGGGGTGTGACCAGGCAGACAAAAAATCCAGCCCAAAATCTGGAAAAGCTGACTTTTGTGGCAAAAGATGAAGAGGAGGTGCCATCTCACTCATCACCAACCTTTTCTTGCCCAATTGTGCAATCCCGCGGCAAATGTCACCTTCGTGTTTTTAGCCCCAAAAAACTATCAACCAATCCTGTTTTTAGTCCCAAAAAACTATCAACCAATTTCTAATTGTTTTGACGAATTTTTCAAATTTAGGTAAATCATATCTAATGTCAGAAATATGAGTTTGAATATCAATCTGTGTATGAGTTTGTGACTCATCGTTATGTGATTGAATAATATTGTTATGTAGTATCATCTAAATGTGAGTTTTAGGGTTTCGGCTCCTTAAGGGTTCGTTTGAGAAGTGTGTTAACTTTTTAGTTTTTTGACTTTTTAGTTATTTTAATATGGGGTTAAAAAGTCTCGTTTAGAAAAGGTTTTTTGACTTTTTGTTAGAAAAATAATGTAATGATTATGGGTTGAATGTGATATTTTGTCTTATTGGACTAAAAAGTCTATTTTTTCTTTTTGTGGCAAAATAACCTCAAACCAAATCCAACCCAACCCTTCTTCCCAAATGAAGCCTAAGGTCTAACCCCAGAAATCACCTCTATATAATTAGGTCTTTTTTCTTTCGGGATGGAAAATATATAAATTGTGTATTAAAAAAGATACGTATACATATAAATATTTTAGGATAGAAAAAATTGGTAAGAATTCATTTTTTAGACGGGGATGACATTCCATCTGGGGGTTGTTTTATTTTGATAATAATATTACGATTAATAAAATTATTTGGTAAAAATGATAAATTATTATTTTAAAGAATTTTTTTATTTATTATTCCATTGTCGCTAGATTGTCGGACCACCATCAGTCAATAGCCAAAAAAGTCATTGGAGGTGGCTGATACTGGTGGTGGTATAGACAGATAGGTAGATTAAGTGGACTAGGGCTAGACATAGGGTTGTCCGAACCGCACAACCCGTGCCAATCCAAACCGATCCGCATACAAATGGGTGGTTTCGCAGATATAATGCAAGCAGATGCAGTTTGAAATATGGCATGATTGCGGTTTGCGGACAGGTGTGGGTCTGCAAGAACCTGTCCGCACTTAGACTTTTTTCGATTTATTTTTAAACTTGAACCGTTGTTATTTTATTTTTGCATTTTGAATGAATGTAAAAGTTAATAAGAAATCACTTTTAGGTAAGTTTAGGATTTTGAATAATTTTACTTTAATTGTATTGTCGAGTAGTAGATAGTAAATGAGATTGATAATCTAGTTTAGGATTTTGAAAGACGTGCTTGTGTTAGTTTATGATTTGATTTAAAAGTTTAGAATTTTGAATGATTTGTTTGTGTTAAGAATTGATTTTGTTGTGTTTTTAATTTTATAAGTTTTAATTCATTAATTAGTAATGTTTGAGCATTTTAGAAAATGGGAGGAAAATGGTCTAAAATAAATATTTACAAAATTGAAAAAAATGCTCCAAAATAATATATTTTTTTTAAAAGTCCAATCCGCAAATCGCCCGTAACCGCCTACACATCCGTGAACCCTATCCGCACAAACCGCAACCCCGTACAGCTGGAGGTTGCAAGTTGAATTTTCCTCAAACTGCATATATACGGGCGGGTCCAAACCGATCCACAAATCGTTTAAAACAAAATCGCAACCACACCTAAAGTGAACAATTAGGCCAAGTTTGGCAAATCTTAAAAAATCCAAAAAGTCAAAAAGTCACTATCCTATTTAAATCACATCATCTTATTTAAGTCACATCACCTCTCTAATACATCACTTCAAACCAAACCCATATTTTATAAAAAGTCAAAAAGTGCACTTATTTAGTCTTCCCAAACTTGGCCTAACATGTGAATAAATAGATTAATGACACGTGAAAAAATAAAGGTATGACAAGTAAAAAGATTAACTTATAGATAAAAGTAATATGATTTTTTTAAGTTTGGAACTATTGTCCCACAAGTTTCAAAACTAAAGTTGTAACCCGAGTACTTACTAAAATATGTGAAGGATGTATTGAGAGTATAAATAATTTAACTTTTGTAATTCTTATTCACATCCCTTAAAATTGTTTCAATAAAAATAAAGTGATACAAGCAAAATTGGACAAACCCTAAAATGAGAAGTATAGTTTTAGGTGTATGAGCGAGAGCGACAGAGCTCATGTCGTGTGGGGCACTTTGTTGTTGTTGTCAAGGAGACGGAAAGAGGAGGGAAGAGGGGGCTCATTATGCACTCACCAAATGTCACAAGTAATATATATATATATATATATATATGAGAAATGTTAAAGATCATGAAAGTTTTATTATGAAAATGATCATGAAAAATTTGTAATCTTTAGATTACCTTAATTAGTGTGTGGTGTTTTATTGTAAGTATAATCCAAAGGTCATATTTCTTTCATGACTATTTTCATGAAAGACTTTTCATAATACCTAACATTACTGTATACATATACATATGCTCTATTATCCTTCTAGAAACTACAAACCCACTTGGGAAAGAATGTATATCTCATGTCAATCTTCTAAGGATTTCCTGTTTACAAAATACAAAATATAAAAATAAAAAAAAAGTGGTCTTTTTTATTATAAAATTATTACCAAACATAAGATTTGAATAAAGAAAAACAAAAAAGATAAAACATTGAACCATGATGATCAAGATCAAATTTAAATTTGAGGAAATATGACCAATCCGTGAAATTCATTACATGTTTCGTTTTGAAAACCGAACCATTCATTTGTAGTATTATTAGTGTATAATATTTATGAAAAAAATTAAGTTAATCTGATAATCATAATCTTCTCCTCCTATCTTGTTTGTCTTAAAATAAAAATATATGATAAATATGTTTTAAAAAATAGACAATGTAGATTTTTTTATAGACAAACACGATAAAATAAAATAATAATTATTATTAAATCAACCTATTTTTTCTCCATAAATAATATACATGAAAACTCCTACAAATAAAAAAGTAAATTATCAAAACGACACTGGGTCTCATGAACTTGTCAAATTCTTTGAAATTCATATTTAAACGTGAGAAAAATTTAACGCCACCAAGAACAACATAGTTGAAGTTGAAGTCATCTCTCAGAGACCTCATCCAGAAGAACTTTCCTGTTACGTTTGATTTCTTCCGCTGCAATAAAAGAGTCGGTAAAAGCCACCATAAATATTAATTCAATTAAAGTAACAACAAAAAGTAGGAAAATTCATTACTCTAATGCATGCTTGCTTATGCTTATTACATGTATTGTAATGTAATTCCACAATTGACAGCCCAGTTGAGAGGGTCAAGGCCTAACATTTATTCAGCCCACCAAAGTCCATTTAAAACTCACATAAAAGTTACACCCAGGAGATGATAAAAAATAGTAGGATTAATTTGAAATTAACTAAAAGTATGACCTCCCTCTTCGCTCGCTAGGATATTGATGAGACTAGGGTCAAACTATAGCTCAAATCTCATTTTGAGAGAGATAATCCCACTGTCAAAAAATAATTTAGTTTGAGTTTTCTGAATTAAATTTTTTAAAAATTATTTTTTTTGATTTTCGTATTTTGTTTTTTGTTTTTAGTGAATATTTTTTAAATTTTAAACATATTTTTTTATTTTTTTAGATGCATCTTACTTAGATGTATCTAAAAAATAAAAAAATTGAGAAAAAATATTTTAAAAAATTAATAAATACATAAAAATATAAAAAACGTACTGAATTCTTGTATTTTTTTTTATATTTTTGGTATTTAGTGAATTTTTAAAAGATTTTTTTTACAATTTTTTTACTTTTTAGGTGTATTTATGTTAGGTGTGTCTAAAAAGTAAAAAAATTACTTAAAATATTTAAAAAATTTAGTAAAAACAAAAAAATACGAAAAATAAGAAAGTAGAATTTTCTAAAAAGTGTTTTTGAAAAGTGAAAACAAGCAAGGTGATTCAGCAACTTTAATTCAAAATTAATGTGAGATTCAATCGCTAATCGAGATGGGTTTGAGTGGTTTTGTATTCTTTTATGTAAGAAGGTTGTAATACAGAAATAATGAGTCGAAATCATTAAGTTGTGAATGAGAATTGTCTCATAAAATGGACACCAATAGAAGTTAGGTTTGGGCCTAGGCTTGGAGTTAGGCTTAGTCTTAGTCTGGATTGGCTTAGACTTGTATTTGTGCATGTGTTGGACTTAGTCTTGGGCATGGATTAGATTGTGCTATGTTAGACTGGATTTGTCTTGTGCATATGTTTTAGACTGGATTTGGATCTGGTTGTAACCTAATACCCATATCTATTTTAGGACCCATCTAGTTGGATTATTTAAATAGCATTATATATATATAGTGCAAATAAAGTTTTCAACCTTTGTAACCCTCATCTTTTGATGATGAGATTGATGATTATATTATGCACATGGGAGTTTTGCACCTTTGTCCCCTAATAGCTAGAGTTGATGACTATTGACACTAGGTTTTATGGTAATTTTTATGGCTAAGACTTATTCCCTACGAGTATAAAAATGGCCTTTTTCCCTCCAACTTAGAGGGATGAGATAGAAATATTTTTGAGATGAAAAATTTGTATTTTTTTTTAGATAAAGTTGGAAAAGATTTTTATACCAATTTTTTTTTTTCATTTTCTTTGTACTAGCCCTTTTTTTTTTGCTTTTATTAGAGAGAGTGTTGTCATTGTCAAATTCACCAAAACTATTCAAAAAGTACTACTGCATTAATTGGTTTCGACCGTCGTATCTTGAGAGATAGACATCGGCGTACCTCTAGCATTCATCATGAGAATTCATCTTGTAATATGTTCCCTAATGTAATTTAGTTTATTTATGTATTGTTGGTTGTGTAGTTTATTATGTATTTCATTCTTTAATAAATAAATAAATAAAATTATTTTGTCATTTCTATTTATTTAATTTTACATATTTTTTTATATTATTATGAAAAAACACCAACCCCACTTTGTAGGGCATGTCTACGTACCTCCTGTCCGGATCTTCACCGGGTAAAGGTTACTGTACTCGTACCTCTCTAATCTTTTTCATGGAGCCAAAAAATTAAAGTACGACCTCAAATATAATCAACTAAAGAAAATGAATCCATGTAACTAACAATGGCTCCGTTTGGTAGAGCTGTGAGAAAGTGATTATAACTTATAACTTAACAGCTTATAGCTTATAACTGTGAACATAAGCTCATTTTTTACTTATAAATTAAGTTTCTCCTCCCTCACTCAAAGAATAAGTTGATTTTTGACTTACAAAAAGCTATAAGCTATATTGTTAAGCTGAACCAAATACATCAAAATAGCTTAAATTAAACTAAAAGCTGAAATAAACTGAAAATAAGCCCTACCAAACACAGCCAATAAGCAACTGGAATAAAAACTTTGTTGAGTTAAACCACAATGCCAAGTTACAAAAAAAAACGATGAAGATCACATAGCTGCAAACGACTATGACCAAAAATTGAAGAGAACAGAACACCAACCCAAAAACCTCGTTTGCCAAACTTCGATAACAAAAAAGAGAATGGGGATGACAATCATATCATTAATCCATAATGCAAAAACGCTTCCACTCAACTATCAATCAAAACTTTTATTCATGCGATGTCAAGAGGCTCAATTTGTGTACACTCAAATACAGTTCCAAATGCGATTAAATATAGCCGGTCTATAAGGTCTAGCTTAAGGAACTAGCTGAGCCCTAGAATCACAACCATTACCACTCATTTTGAAGGGGATGACGATAATAACAACTACAGCAGTGCAAGTGAAAATTATTGTTCAATATCTTCCCCCATGTTTTCTAAACTGAATAATTGAAGATAAGAGAAAGCAGGTTCACAAGCAAGACTTAACATCATAATAGAAGGGGAAGTTTGTTTTAGACATAGATCCCTCATCTACAGCTGATGTGTCGTTCTTCAAGTGTACGGCACCTGTTTTGTACATGGTGTTTTGGCAAATGTTGAAGCGTTTATATCTCGACACAAAAGTTAACAGCATCAAGTGAATTTGTCTACAGGAGTTGAAGAGGTCAATCGAATGGGAAACACAACTGAAGAGCACTGGAAGCATTTCTTGCTACATTGTAGAGATAACTGCTAACACTGTAATCACATACAGGCAAATGGTCCACAAAACCATATATTTTTCTGCAAAATGGGCAAAAATAATCAAGGTGATGTCAAACACAAAATGGTGATCAGGAGTCTCCAGTTTCTAGAAAAAATGCTTCTGTTTCCTAGGAGACCAAAACAAAACATTAATGAAACACCAAAATTCCAATATTTCAACCGAAATGCCCGGAAACACAATGAAACACTACAAAACATACCAAAACAATGAATTGCTCCAACACCTATTAGAAAAATCCAACAATAATCATTTCTATTTGCATTTTTTGTTAGAAGAAAAGAATTAAGTGCAAAGAAACCCTTAAATATATAAGAGAATCTGATAAACTAAAAAGAAGAGGCAAGAGAAGAGAGGATTAGCAATCATGATTAAGTCACTTCTTCTCTTTTTTTTTTACAAGCATTTTTTTTTCTTTTTTGTTATCCTGCTATTACAAGAATTTTGCATTTTTTAATGTTTTTTCTTTTCTTACAATGACGAATTCCTTTCCCAAGTAAGCCTTTAAACTTTCCGTTTATAAGCTTTTGATATTCATAGACCTTGACATGTTCAATTATTTAATCACTGAACATGCATTAGTATTTATACCAAATTCTTACTGTGAAAATCATATGTTAGTAAATGTTCAATAAGTGACGGTCTCATGTTTAGTTTTTAGTTATAGACATAAGTGATGGACATGTCGCCAAATGAGTGTCGGACATTGCTTGAAATTAAGATTTTTTTTTTTAAAAAAAAATTATGAATACAAAAAAATAAAAAATAAAATAAGAGTATTAGACACATGTCTGAGAAGTGTCAGTGTCTAACACGTGTCCGACACGGATATGTCGTCTTCTTAGAAGTGTTTATGCTTCTTAGGTGACGACTATGGTAAAACGTACTCAGACTAAACAATTCAAACTGAAATAAAACTAGCGCTTCATGTTAAGAGCGATGAAAAAAGCATAATGATTTTCAATGGCACCACTGCAAAAGTAACAAGCAAAGCAAGCTCGGATAAGTAAAGATTCACGACCTCTGAACCAACCTGCATAAATGTTACATTGATTTTGTCACAGGAAGAGATAGGAATGAAACATCAACTTGAAACAGGAGGGGTATGGACATTCTGACAGTAAAAGAGAAAACAGAGCAGGAGACGCGAGTGTCAACTATAAACAAGATCAAGAAAATATCTCATTTCTAACTTGATGAATTTTGCTCATATGCTATCCACAAGTTGGTGAAAAAATGTCATTCTATACGGCTGTGACTTTTGTTTTTGACACATTGGAAAGCATTTAAAAAAGCCAAGCTTGTGTTAATTACGAAACATGTAACAAAGTGGCAAATTATCATAAGCACGGCAACTGTGCTACCCTGGTGGCTCTATATACTAATATCAGACATAATTATGAATCTCCCACAAATAGGTGACAATAAATGTGAGGAAAGAATGTATGCATTTACAAACAAGGGACAGCATATATGCAATATTAGAACAGCGAAAAACCTTTTCAAAGCAGCATGTCTGGCCGCCTTCCATATTTTTTTCACTCTAATATAATTTCTAAAAACATGAGAAGAGGGAAAAAACAGAGGGTATGAAGTCATACATTTCCACCACTGAGTTCTTGTGAGTCGTGGAAACTGCATACTAAACTCACCAAGAAGTTGTACAAGGTTCAATTGATAACTTTATTCATTTTGTATGGACCAAATAACTACATATATATTGCCCACAAAAATGTCTAGACCTACTACTACGTCAGGGACAGACGTTACAATTAAGGAAGAATTTCACAAGAGCTGATGAAGATGACAGGACTACAAAATCCTTGGACTTAGAGCTGGCTAGATACGATAATCCAAGGCTTAATTATAACTTCAGCAAAGGATCTGATTAAAGAAAAGGATACTCGAGAAACATGCCACAGGTGCATTAATGTAACAAACTTCAAGAGTTGCGTATGACACGAGCATGCCAAATGCAGTTAGTTATTCAGTAACTGGAATCAATACTCAGAAATGAACCAAATAGCACAATCATAAGGGGAAATTGCAAATACATGGAACAGTCACAAAATAATTGCACTACAAATGGGAATTTTTTTTGGTAGCACAGGAATGAAATTACACCATGCACACACACACACACGAGAGTTGCACCATCATGAAAATGCAAATTTTTTGCTATTGCTCCACTGAAATGCAATTTTCCCTAATTATAAATGCAGGACTCAAGGAAACTAATAAAATCTCAGAACTACTAAACTGTGCAGCGTGTGCCTAGTCAGTCCACATAATAAGAGCCAACTAATATCTCATTAATTATGGTATGCATACTACAAAAATTAAAACAAATCATAAAAATCAGATGCAGGATCCCTGCAGAGCCCTCAACATACCAAAATGAGAGAAAGTTCCTGGAATAATGCTCGTAGCGTATGAGTTCTGATTTTACACTTACACTATAGTCCTTTGAAATCCACATTCTTCCAGACCACTATGGCTGCAAGTCAAATACTTTACGGTCTGAGAAGCTGCTGGCATAGCTATTCCAAAATCAGCAACTAAGCATAGAGCATGTTAGCTAATCAGTGAAACCTTTATTGTGCTCCCTCGAATTCAAGAGTTAAATAGTGTCTTGGTTTTGTAATCAACCTGACAAAAGCTAAATCCCTGACAGCAGTGAAAAAGTAAGATACAACTAAAAGAATTTGAGATAATAAAAGGAAAATGTTGCATATCCTGTTTCTTATCTCATTTTCTCACTCCCAAGTGAGTGGGTCTCCTATGCATTTATGAATCTGGGCCCCATTGCTGTGTGTCTAGGGTCGAGGAAATGAGATAAGAAATGGGATTATGTATAGAATTGCTCATAAGAAAAATTATGAGAGAATTAAAATACCTGATTCCAAGTTGTTTACAATCTGTTTGAGATTCTTTCCTTTTTTTTGGTTTGTTTTTCCTCTTTAGTTTTTCTTCTTACAAATAGGTACAATCTATGACTTTCATGACGGAAATATTCCAGCCAGCAAAAAATCCTTAATCAGGTGAATACGAACATGAATTCAATGTGTTTAAATTTTTGTAGCAAAATGCTTGGGTAAAGTGATGAGTAAAAAAAATTTACCTTCCAATCTAAGCATAATGAAGGCTTATACCAAATCCAAATTACCAACTTGATCACCAAAATACTTAGTGGAAGATGAACAGCTCTGCTCAGTGATCCTTTCAAGTAAAAGGATGACCTAACGTCCATCTAGAGGTCCACAAGGTTGAAGGAAATCAAAGAATGAATGGACATACTCCATCACAACTGATAAAATACCTTTTTTTGCTGAAAGATTATCACAACAGTTCACCTAGGACATCCAGAAAACTCCCCATAAAAAATTGGTGTGTGACTATGAGACTTTTCAACATAACACTAAGTGAACTTTTTTTAATTTTATATCAAATTTTTTAATTTTTATATCTGCCTTGACTAGACGACGCTAATGTGACAAGGAACAAAATAAAATAACTAACACACTTATAAAGACTATTTGTGTAATTTACTCCTTGTTTATTTATACTTTGACCCGAACATTGCTTTCAAAAAAATTTAGTGGGTTTAATTTCAACCACCAAGAGGGGTCAATTTAAAAATAAATATGTATATGTTAAAAAAATATTAGTGAATTTTCTAAGTCTAGTGGGGTCACTTGACCCCATCCCATTGTATGTAGTGTCGCCAGTGAGTCCTACACCAATTTGAAAACTCAGTTAAAAAATAAAGAATAAAAAAGCCCACATACATCCACCAGAAAATTAGTGTACTTTGCCTTTATGTTGCAAAATATATCACAATGTCATTTGTTTGTTTGTACTTTACTGCCCATGATTCCTCACCCTATCCCGCCCTCCCCTCCTAACATGCCCAAGATTGAAAATAGGTATGTAAACGTGTGTGTCACCTATATCATAATACAATGATAAAAATACTGCCTCATGCCATATCTAAGTATTTCGAGCTTCCATGTCCTACAGTCATGCCAATGTCCACATGCCATGGTAATTTGTAAATATGACCAACACAACAGTTAATTACACTGATGATACTGCACCTTGTCCATTTGAAGTCTCATTTCAGCCAGATCAATGCAATTCTTCACTCTTCTTGTGGTGGTTATGGTGCCAACATCCTGAAAATAAACAAAGAAAGGCAAAGGATCAGCATGAAAGAATTTTATTCAAAATAAGCCCAATTTCTTTTACAATCTAATTAGACCAATGAGATTATGAGAGTAGGCCACAGAGAGTTACAAAAAGAAAGAATATCAGATGTCAAAATGCAACATGCAAAATACCTGAGATTCACTGTACAGGGAAACACATCTTCAATAGAAACAAAATGATGAACACGCACTTCACATGATATTGTATTTCAAAACATCTGTTTTAGGACATTTCTTTGACAGGACAAATACTTCAGTGCTACTCAAAATCTACCAACTTCACAGAGGGAAGAAAGACATTAATTCAAGCACTTTGAGCTCGCACGAATAATTATACTTCTGAAAACACATTTCGATGACAATGAAGAAACAGTAGGAGAAAATTGTTGTTGGTCGTTGAACAGTGGAAACAAAAACAAGATTTTAGACAAGACATCAACAATGGTTTCTAATGGATGTTTTTGAAAAACTGCATCACTGACAAATGTTCTCCAGGGAAAAATCAATAAATTAATAATCAATGTCTAAATGAAATTCCATGTTACATAAAATTACAGATTACACTGGAAAAAATTAACCAAGAATTACAACTTTCAGGGACATCAATCCCATGAATCAACTACAAGTAGGATGGAGAAGTGCATAGAACCATCAACTGCCTCAAACCCACCCCACAATAGCTGATACCGCAGCAACTCCCACATCCAGATTGCATGTGACCATCTGTGGGAAGGGTTCAGTTTCCTTGTGAGTTAATGCAAAAGCAGGCCAAGCTCCGTAAAAGCCCAACGGGGCTCACCTTTGAATCAATAAGATTTGTTCTATTTGTTGTCTCTTTTAAGTTGAACCTTCAACTTTTTGCCACCTAATTGGCAGCCATTCATCTTATAAATCGCTGATTGAGCAGCTGCTGGTGAGTCATAACTAACAAACCCTGCCAACAGATGCTGATTAGAGGCAGTTCTGTACTTATTTCAGTTTTAAGCTAAAGATTAAGATATTCTTACCAAAGCATTTGCTAACACCTGTTGCTTTGTCGACAAAGACCTTAGCACTCAAGACCGTTCCAAATGGTTGAAATGCATTTGCAAGTTCTTGGTCACCAAATTCTTGAGGAATGTGGTAAATAAATAAATTAGCTCCAGGTGGACCTAAGTTCAGAGCAGATTCTTATTAAATATGTAGTGACGATAAAGTACTTGAGAGAATAAGATGGGAAAAAGAGAACTTCTTGGTGAAGAATTTCAACAACCTTCAACCTGACCCCCAGAACTTCCACCGACACTTGAAGATGCTGCAGACTGACTGTTTACAATTGCAGCTGGTACAGAAGTAGGAGAGCCACTCAAAGGCCTGCTACTCATCATTCCCCCAGGATATGCCATACGATACTGAAGCCCTGGTACTGCTGGATAAGCAGTGCCCACATAACTCGCTGATGGCATACCATAATTTCTTGGGGCCATACCGGGGGAGAGATCGGGTGTGACTCCACGCAACACATTTCCCTGGTTTGCTGGCGGAAATACATTATGGAAAGCAGGTTGATTCTGCACTGGTGGAAGACGATAAAGTCCATAAGTTCCAGGAGTCTGCAAAGACAAGCACACATTAGTCAACTTGCAACTGCAATATCAAAAAACAATAAGAACATAATAAAGAGGAAAGCAAACAATAAAAATTCTGGGTAGGGTTTTAAAAGTAGAGGAAAGGATGTTGTTATTTGGAGTAATTTATAACACTATATTATCGCTGTGCTTCAACATATTAGCTTATGCATTGGATGACATTAAATAATTTCAAATTTAATATATATGAGAGGACAGAACCTGATAACCATATCCATTATATGGGGGCATGTAACCCATTGGCAAGGACCCAAATAAAGACGGATGCTGTGCAGTGTCAGCATTTGGCACATTAGAAGACTGTGATAGAGCTTTCTGAGCCCTGCGAGCTTGCCTTTCTTTCTCTGTATCTGCCCATTTGACAACTAAAGGAATACTTGAGCCCTGATACAGAAAAGATAACAAGATTTTAATTTACTAAAGAATTATTCCATTAAACTCATGGCTTTTCGATAATATATAACCTGAAAACAGGTAATAAGGTCAACAGAAGGCAAAAAGCAAAAAGACTTGACCACTTGAAACACATCCAAATCTACGTGGCCTTCAGTATACCCTCATGGAATAAACAGAATGTAAGAGGTTGTTATGTCGCGTTACATGCTTTCTGTTTTGCTTCCCAAGAGAGTTCAGAGTAGGAATGGGATTTCCTTTACTGTTCATCCACAAGTTTACACTGGTTATCAAAACAAGTGACACCACCTTTTTTCATGCTTTCACTTTGGAGCCATGTTCTGAAAACAGTTTTTTTTTCTTTTTCTTTTTTTAAGTTGAAAAGAAACACATGCTCCAAATATGTTTTTGTTTTATGTTTTTTAAACTTCCCCAAGGGAAAAAAAAAAAAAACACACACACACACAAAAACATGAAACAAAACATGAACCAAACAGGCCCTAAATATTTCCTATGTAAGCACAATTATTACTACTTTTTAAGAAAACATAGCAAGATAAACCCATTCATGCAGAGTGAATTCGATGTGCAGACCATTTCACAATGCCCCAGTAGTTCCAGAAATCATACAAGGATGAATAGCAAAGTTTATACCTTGGCCTATCCATTCAAGGTACAGATGATAGAAATATCTCTGGTTTCTGAGTCTAAAGGCACGGAAAAAAGAATTAAAACTAGGAGCCAGCTCCACTTGAGATCATTACACTCTGGACTCTCTGGACCATGACATGGCAGCACATATGCCATCAGATGCCCTTCAAAATTGCAGGCAGCATGTAAGCCATTTAAATCAGACAATGACCTCATACCAACACCTGTTTCCAGGCCCCTCAAATGGCTTAATGCTGCATCGCAGACAGAGAAGTCAGTAGGGTAATAATCTACATAGGAGCCACTCTAAACAAATAGATAGGTTTATGGTGAACACTGTGTCTGATATTTTCTGGAAGCTAAACTAAATGCAAGCGATTCTATTGCATACAACGTGTATTCGATCTAAACTCTTCCCAAATACCTATAACTAATATAAATTGTTAGATTAAAAAGCTCAGCAGTTTGTTGACAACAAACTGGAAAAACCAAAAATGAAACCAAAAGAAAAGAAAAACAACCCTGAACTACTATGTCAAAACACAAAAGGTCAACCACCAATAGCACAACATGGGACAGGACTCAAGTTGTTTCATTGACAAGAATATTTGTCAGAAGAAAAGAAAATTAGTAATAACTAATAACATATACAAGTCAAAAAAAAAATTTGATAACTCAGTACTCGGCCCATTGGACCACTAATTAGGGCCACCAATCCCACCGTCCACTTGTGGAGGTCCCAATTATAGCCAAGGCAAAGCCCTATATGGACTGGCCCTAAGAAATTGTTTGCACCTAAGAGGTTTCAAACCTAAGACCTTGGAGGGAGCGCACTCCCAGGCTTTGACCACAAGGCCAACCCCATGAGGTTATATACAAGTCAAAATTTTTGACATGCTAATCATGCAACTTTTAAGATGCGACTCCCCTCACAACAATTTCAGTCAACACTGCAGATAACAAGACATATTAACAGCACTCAGTATCAATGCCAACATGTTTCAAGATCAAAAGTTGTCCATCAAAAGAAAAATAAACACAAACCTCCATCTTATGCTTCCCGTTGAGTGCCTCTATGGCTGCAAGAGCTTGTTCCTTCATCTCATACTTCAGAAAAGCACAGCCTGCAATGATTAAGATAAGTAGAATGATGAAGATAGTTCTAAGATGAGATCATACCCTTGATTTTAGTTGAACTAGATAAAGAAAAAAAGTAGTCAGGACTAGGGACTGTACCTTTGCTTGTTAGCTGAGAACCTCTCAGAATTTGTATCTCTTTAATAGTTCCATACTGAGAAAATAGTGCAGAAAGCTCAGCATCTGAAACATTCTTTGGAAGCATACCCACAAAAAGTTTGTGTTCTGGATCACAGAATGCTAAAAACATTATTAACCAAATTAACTGAGACAATAACTAATTGTAGCAAAACAGATGAATAAATCAACGTCAGACGAAAAATGAGGACTGGCACCAGCACAATTTACAAGAATCATCTTGAAGAAATACATAAGAAAACAATGAAAATTATATCACACCTAGCCTTTCCAACTCGCCATCTGCATACTTCACTTGCAACGGACTAGATGCCTAAATTGGACACAAAAAAACAGGATGCCTTTACATCAGAAAGAAAGCAACATATCCAAGAAACAGAAGAATAGAAGAAGCATACTAAGTTTGAAAAGGAAAAAAAAATTCCACTGCAAATTGTTCTCGTGCTTAAATATTTTCAAATATTATGTAAATCTGAGTCTATAAATTTATAAAGCATATGAGATTCAGATCAACTGTATGATTCACATCTAATATCTAGCTACAGGAAGAGCTAACTCAGCCAGGAGCCTTCCTGAAGTTCCAGAGTGAGGACTCACAAAGTATGACTTCATACTGTATGATGTTTCACAACAATTGAGCTCATATTTACTAAAATTGGTTAAGATGTAACGGCCAATACACTAATTATGATTCTCAAACACCAAACACGTTCAAGATAGATATTTTTTTTTTATTTTTTTTTTTTATAGATGATGGGATTTGAACCATGGAATCCACTCATTCTACGTTCACAAATACCACATATATGCCACGACAAACCAATTATAATATGCATTTCACAGAAAACTGTTATTTTTCATTCCTTTCTCCAAAGCCTTCCAATTTGCAAATACCAAATGATAATATATTCTTTATATCTATTACCGACCTTTTCTGTGTTTCCAACCTGACCCTTCAGCGCACCAAATTTGAAGCCAAGAGTGAGTTTGATCTGGCTGAGCCCTAGCAATTCCCAGCTCAGCCTGCATTATGCCCAAGCCCCATCTATTAAGGGCAATTCCATAATGTTACTACTTCCAACATAGATATAACATAAATATATATCAGGAGTTGGAACTTCCCACCACCAATCATGTCCCTCCTAGGTGTCCCATGGAATTTACTACCTAATCTTATCACCAACTCTCTACTTACTCTCTCTCCCATTATTACTCTATCATTCTCGAAGCAATCACTCAAACCACTCTCTCTTTCTCTCTTTTTTTGGTGATTTTTTGTTCCACTTTTTGATGATCTCCCTCTCTCTCTCTCTCTCTCTCTCTCACACACACACACACACACACAAATCACTCAGACTTCTTTGGTTCTGAACTCTCACTTCTCTCTCTCTCAAACTCTCGTATGCTCTCTCTCTCAACTATCTTTTCTCTTTTTTCTCTGTAAAGCCTCACTCTCTACTCTCACTGTCCCACCCAAGTCTAAGATTAGACGATGACAACAACACCAATGATTAGATCGAACAATGATGATAACGATGAGATGAAGTGACAATAATCAGATCAATCTATTCATGACAATGAGTATGATTAGATCAACCTCTTCACCCCTCCCCCTCTCAATTTCTTTGTCTCACACCCACTCTAAAAGTGTTTTTTTTTTTTTTGGAAAGGGGGGGGGGGGGGGGGGGGGGCTCTGAAACATGATGCTGCAGCATGAGGAGACTTTTGTTTTTCTTAGGGTTTTTTAAGTAGTTGTTTGAGGATTACAGAAGATACTGAGTGATCAGTTTCAATTCCAACCGAATTTTTTCCATAATTAGTCAAAATCGGATGGCTTCTTATTCTACCCAAGGTGATCAGTTCAAGTGATAGGTATATATGGTAAACCCGACTCAATCCGACCCGCAAAGCCGCTAAAATCGGGATTATTCGTGAAACGTTGGGAGCTACGTTACTTGGAATATGGATCATTTTGGTATGTGGCACAGGAACAGGAACGGGAACGGGAACGTGAACGTGATATGTCACATGCTCTAAAATGTGGTATGATAGGGGTAGACTTGTATATATTATACTTAAGTACTTCCAGAATAATTTTCTTTTAACTATTAGGCATTTAATAAAAAAAAAATTCTTTCATTTCTTATGCTTTTGTTTTTGTCAAAGCTTAACTCACCTCAAATTTTAATTTATTATATTTTTTTTTTTCCTCCTAAGGTAATATTTAAGAAAATATATTGGAAAAAACTTTTGGGATCATTTCAGATCACTAAATTTATCATTTTGGAATGGAAATGTATCATGTTTCAGAACGTGCGTACTTAATATGTAATTCATTAGGGTATTAGCATTTTATGGTAACACAGGTTTGGAGGGACTAGTGGATCGGATCGTAAAATCAAATCGAGAACCATATGATTCCACTTTTAGGCCTCGTTTGGGAACCCTCCATTTTAGCCAAAAAGTCAAAAAGTTACTAAATTAGCCAAAAAGCCAATAACCCATACCAAAAAATCAAAGATTCTCTTTTGCTGGAAATTGTGTTCATGCATATAATATGATAGTGGTGTTGGTGGTAGATAGTGGCATGTATAGAATATGATAGTGGTGTTGGTGGTAGATAGTGGTATGTATAGAATATGATAGTGGTGTTGGTTGTAGATAGTGGCATGCATAGAATATGATAGTGGTGTTGGTGGTAGATAGTGGCATGTATATAATATGATAGTGGTAGATAGTGGTAATATATAATATGTAAGTGGCATATAATGGGTTATGATGATGTTTGTAATATCTCCTATATAAGGAGTGTCATTTGGTCTTGTAAGATAAGAAGTTTTGAATATAACAGAAATATATTCCTTCTTCCTCATATTTTCGGAGTTCTTCTTCTTCATATTTTCTAAGTTGGTATCAGAGCAACAAAAAACACAGCAGCCCTAAAACCGTCATAGACATGTCGGAAGTCACGTCCGGAACCACTTCAACCCCTGCCGCTGCCATTCCGGTGAAAACGTCCAACTCTCACTCTGTCCAAATCACCACCATCCGCCTAAATGGTGATAATTTTCTCCGCTGGTCACAATCTGTCCGGATGTATATCCGTGGGCAAGGAAAGATCGGTTACATCACTGGTGACAAGAAGGCTCCTGCTGTTAATGATCCGCTGTTCGACAATTGGGACGCTGAAAACTCCATGGTTATGACATGGTTGGTCAATTCCATGGAGGAGGATATAAGCTCTAATTACATGTGCTATACTACTGCACAAGAATTGTGGGATAATGTTAGTCAGATGTATTCTGACCTAGGAAATCAATCTCAAGTTTTCGAATTAACTTTGAAGTTGGGAGAGATTCGTCAAGGAGATGATTCCGTCACCAAATATTTCAATTCGTTGAAAAGGTTGTGGCAGGATCTTGACATCTTCAACACATACGAATGGAAATCGGTTGACGACTGCAACCACCACAAGAAAACTGTGGAAGACAGCCGTATTTACAAGTTTCTTGCCGGCCTCAACATTGAGTTCGATGAAGTGCGAGGAAGAATTATTGGCAGACCTCCTCTCCCATCCATTGGCGAAGTATTTGCCGAAGTCAGAAGGGAAGAGAGCCGAAGGAGCGTCATGCTTAAGAAAAAAGGTAATGGTGAATCAATTGAAATTTCTGCATTCATTAGCGATGCTGCGGCCAACAAGGCTGCAAATTACCAGCGCAGGTTTGATGATAAGCCACGGGTCTGGTGTGATTTTTGCAACAAGCCTCGCCATACACGCGAAACGTGTTGGAAGATTCATGGCAAACCTGTCAACTGGAAAAGCAGCAAACAAGGAGAGAAGAATCGTGACTTTCCTACTGCTAATGAAGCCGATTCAGGTCCCTTCAACAAAGAGCAGATTGATCAACTCTTAAAGCTGATAAAATCCAACTCCTCAACCGGTACTCCTAGTGTTTTGTTGGCACAAACAGGTAGAAATCCTAAAGCCTTCTCTTGCCTAAACTTCTCTCCGTGGATCATAGATTCCGGTGCCTCCGATCACATGACTAGTTTTTCCCATTTATTTAGTACCTATTTCCCTTGTTCTGGTCATGACAAAATCAGAATAGCCGATGGTAGTTTTTCACCTATTGCAGGAAAAGGATTTATTAAACTAACTGAGAAAATTAATCTCAATGCTGTTCTTCACGTCCCCAACTTAGCCTGTAACCTTTTGTCTGTCAGTAAACTATCTAAGGATTCTAATTGTCGTGTTACATTTTTTGAATCCCATTGTGAATTTCAGGACCAGAACTCGGGGATGATGATTGGGCGTGCTAGGATGCTTGAAGGTCTTTACTACTTTGATGAAGTACCTGTTAGTAATAAAAAAGCTCAGAGCTTTAATAGTACCAGTTCAATCTCTGTTCGAGAAAAAATAATGCTATGGCACTATAGGCTAGGACATCCTAGTTTTCTTTATCTGAAACATTTATTTCCAGAATTATTTAAAGGGATTGATTGTTCTTCTTTTCATTGTGAAAGTTGCATTTTTGCAAAATTTCATCGCTCTACTTATTTGCCAAAACCTTACCAGGCTTCAAAACCTTTTTATTTGATTCATAGTGATGTTTGGGGCCCTTCTAAAATCACTACTCTTTCTGGTAAAAGATGGTTTGTTACATTTATTGATGACCATACCCGCTTATGTTGGATTTATTTGATGAATAAAAAATCTGACGTGAAAAATTTATTCACAAATTTTTACAATATGATTGAAAACCAATTTCAAACCAAAATTGGTATTTTACATTCTGATAATGGAACAGAATATTTCAATGAGCAGTTGGGTGAGTTTTTGGAAAAAAATGGGATTTTTCATCAATCTACATGTCGGGATACCCCTCAACAAAATGGCATTGCAGAACGAAAAAATAAACATCTACTTGAAGTAGCACGTGCTATAATGTTTTACATGCATGTTCCTAAATATTTATGGGGTGAAGCAATTTTAACAGCCTCTTATTTGATAAACAGGATGCCTACAAAGGTGTTAACATACAAAACACCTTTTGATTGTCTCAAAACTTTTTTTCCTGACACGAGGTTGTTTTCTGATTTACCCGCCAAAGTTTTTGGATGTACTGCCTATGTTCATGTTCCTAGTCAATTTCGTTCAAAACTTGACCCCCGTGCTATAAAATGTGTTTTTTTGGGTTATTCCTCAAACAAAAAGGGGTATAAGTGCTTCGATCCTCAAAACAAGAAATTTCATGTGAGTATGGATGTGTCATTTGTGGAAACAAAATCCTATTTCCCCAACACTTCTCTTCAGGGGGAGACAAGTGGAGTAGAAGACCGTTTTTGGGATATTTCTATCCCGCTCCCCAATGTCATTTATCCTACACAAAAACCACATCTGTCTGATAATGATCACTTAGGAGAACCAAGTTCTATGGTGCCTAGTCAAGAAGATTCTTGTTTAGGGGGAGAAGTACTACAAAATGATCTAAATCCTGAGCTTCAGGTTTATACTAGGAAGCGATTTCATCTGAGGAATAATGACCCAAACGTCCATCCTAATGACCCGAATGTCCACCCGAGTTCTGGCATCGAAATTTTAGGTAATCCTATTCCTTCTATTTCCGACCTTGATGTACCTATAGCAATTAGGAAAGGTGTCCGAAATTGCATTAAACATCCTATTGCAAATTACCTCTCCTATCAAAGACTGTCTAAAAACCATAGAGCTTTCACATCTAGGATTTCACACTTGTTTGTTCCAAGGAATATACAGGAAGCATTGGATGATCCGAATTGGAAATTAGCAGTCATGGAGGAGATGAATGCTTTAAGGAGAAGTGGTACTTGGGAGATAGTTGATCTACCCAAAGACAAGAAAACAGTTGGGTGTAAATGGGTGTTTACGATAAAATGTAACGCAGATGGAAGCGTTGAGAGATACAAGGCGAGACTGGTAGCTAAAGGCTTCACTCAAACTTATGGGATCGACTATCAGGAGACGTTTGCTCCTGTTGCTAAAATAAATTCCATCAGAGTACTGTTATCTCTTGCAGTAAATTCAGATTGGCCTCTACATCAACTTGACATTAAAAATGCATTTCTCAATGGTGATCTTGAAGAGGAGGTGTTCATGAGCCTACCGCCGGGATTTGAGCAGAGACTTGGAAGTGACAGAGTATGCAGATTGAACAAGTCATTATACGGACTCAAACAATCACCAAGAGCGTGGTTTGAACGCTTTGGGAAGGCAGTTATCAGTTGTGGCTTCTCGCAGAGTCAAGCAGATCACACAATATTTTATAAACATTCAAAAAACAGTAAAATTGCAATTTTGATTGTTTATGTTGATGACATCATTTTAACTGGTAATGATGAAGCAGAGTTAGCAGCCCTCAAAGAGAAACTCGCAAAAGAATTTCACATTAAGGATCTGGGAGCCCTCAAGTATTTCCTCGGAATGGAATTTGCAAGATCCAAGGAAGGTATATTCGTTAATCAGAGAAAATATGTTCTTGATCTCCTTGGAGAAACAGGTATGCTTGGTTGTAAGATGGCGGAGACTCCGATCGAGCCTAACTTGAAGTTACAAGCTGCTAAGGCTGAAGAAGTCAAAGAGAGAGAACAATATCAGCGACTTGTAGGGAAATTGATTTACTTGTCTCATACGCGGCCTGATATTGCCTTTGCAGTCAGCATGGTAAGTCAGTTCATGCACTCACCAGGGGCAGAGCACTTTGAGGCCGTTTATAAGATCTTAAGATATTTGAAAGGAACTCCAGGGAAAGGCTTACTATTCAAGAAACATGGACATCTTCAAGTTGAAGTATACACAGATGCAGACTGGGCAGGAAGTGTTACAGACAGGAGATCAACATCCGGATACTGCTCCTTTGTAGGTGGGAACCTAGTTACATGGCGGAGTAAAAAACAGAATGTGGTAGCTAGAAGTAGTGCAGAAGCAGAGTTCAGAGCTGTTGCCCATGGAATCTGTGAAGTAATGTGGATTAAAAGAATTCTTGAAGAATTAAAGCTTTCTCACCCGACACCTATGAAGGTCTATTGTGACAACAAAGCAGCTATATCTATAGCTCATAATCCAGTTCTACATGATCGCACAAAACATATAGAAGTGGATAAACATTTCATCAAGGAGAAAATCAATGCTGGCATAATCTGTATGACCTACCTTCCAACAGGTGAACAATTAGCTGATGTGCTAACGAAGGGACTACACAAGAAGCAATTTGATAAGCTGACTAGCAAGCTGGCTATGGAAGATATCTTCAAACCAGCTTGAGGGGGAGTGCTGGAAATTGTGTTCATGCATATAATATGATAGTGGTGTTGGTGGTAGATAGTGGCATGTATAGAATATGATAGTGGTGTTGGTGGTAGATAGTGGTATGTATAGAATATGATAGTGGTGTTGGTTGTAGATAGTGGCATGCATAGAATATGATAGTGGTGTTGGTGGTAGATAGTGGCATGTATATAATATGATAGTGGTAGATAGTGGTAATATATAATATGTAAGTGGCATATAATGGGTTATGATGATGTTTGTAATATCTCCTATATAAGGAGTGTCATTTGGTCTTGTAAGATAAGAAGTTTTGAATATAACAGAAATATATTCCTTCTTCCTCATATTTTCGGAGTTCTTCTTCTTCATATTTTCTAAGTTCTTTTCTCTCTACTTTTTGCACATCTTTCGTAAAAAGCCAAAAAGTCATCCCAAACATACTAGTTTTTTTTAGCTCATATTTTAGCCAAATAGCCAAAAAGTTACTAAATTAGCCTGTTCCCAAACGAGGCCTTAATGTAAAATAAAATGAAAAATTATCGATAACGATAATGTATTTTAAATAACTTATAAGAAATAAATAATAACAAAAAAATTAGGTAGGATCGGAATCGTAGTATAATTTTACATGATTTTATGACTCGGATTGTAGTCACTTTAAAATTCTACAAAATTTAAGATCTTAGTGTCATCCATATTGTTTGGCCTGATTAGAGTCGTAGTATAGTAAGATCCTATGATCCAAATCAGGATTTTGATAACCATGTTAACTCGTGAACAACCCTACTCCTTACTAATTTCTTTCTTTAAAGAACAACTTTTCTCTACCACCTATAGCCACCCCACCCTTCCTACCACACACCAAATCCCCTAACCATAGCCATTCCCATACTTTCCTACTGCCCACCACCCATGGTTGTTAAAATTGAGATCCTATGTAGAATCGGTGAGAGGGTCTCATAGATCGGATCGAGAATTATAAGATTCTACTTTCTATTAAAAATAAGGTAAAAAAAACAAATAAGGATAGTGCACATTAAAAATAAAATGAAAAATCACAAACCCAGCGGTCTTAGTTACAATCCTACTTACGATCCTACACTATCCCACACGATCGTACTTGCGATCTTATTATAACACCAATACCCTCACACCTTTTTAGCACACATGGCCACCCGAACTCTTTCAATCGATGCTGCCTCACCCCAGATTTTAGTTGTAATAGCGTCTTTGAGGCATCAAAGTATCTTTGACATTGTTTGCAAGAGTAGTATATGTTTACGCAAAGCCATTTGTTCAAATAAAAAATTCACAATCTAAATTTGACGAATCTTTCTCTAGCTCAAGTGACCAAGTTACTTCCTAGATTTTCCTCATTGCACTTGACTTTTTTGGTACTTTGAATCAAGTGGTGGTCTTCCTTTGAAAACTTGGTAGCAACACAAATAGTATTGGAATGTTTAGTTGTCATTTTTGTCAAGGAAACCAATTTACAGTAAAAAGAAGGCTTTCCAACAAGATCTTTTTATTATCTCAACAAGCCTCCCCCAACAAGCTTGGGTATTGGAGAATGGTTGGTTGTGTTTGGTATAGCTATAGAATCTTAATTCCAGAGTTATTTTCAACACACTGTTTGGTTTAAGCTTCCCAAAATTGATTTCAAATCACATTTCAAAACTCATTTAAAAACCTGTTTGGTAGCACAGTGAGTTTTTTGAATTTTGAATTTTGAAAAGAGCGATTTTGGTCTACCCGGTCGTCTCCCCGGATGTCCGGCAGGTTGACCGGAACTGTGATTTTTTTTTTTTTTCAAATGAAACCTGTTATTTGGAAAAAAAAAAAAAAAAAGGAAATTTATTTTTGATTTTTTTAACAAATTTTTTTGTTATATTTTAAATCAAAAATATTTTTAAAAAAATAATTTGAACCAAATATACGATAAAAGTTATTTTAAATCAATAACTAAATGTTTATTTTGAAAATAAAATTATTTCCATTGTAATATTTTCAATAAAAACACTGATTAATGTTATTTTTTGTTAATAATTAATTTTTTTAATTGAATTTTAAAAAGAGTTTGGTTATAAATGTTGATCAGAATTTTTAATAGAATTTTGAGTAATGTGTTTAGTTATGAGTTATAACAATTTGAATTAAGTTTTGATCCAAAACTCATAACCAAACAAATTTTCTTATTTCACATGTCATATCAAACATTCAAAACTCATAATCAAACAAATTTTCTATACTCAAATCATAATTTCAAAACTCACAAACTCAAAATATAACTCTATTCTCAAATCATATTTAGAAAACTCTACCAAACTCTACCGTTGTTTTTTAGAGAAAGATAATTAGTAAAGAGAGTAACTACAATAGAAAAATAAAGAAGAAAGAGAAAAGAGCCACACCAAAAACAAAAAACAAAAAAAAATACACATTTTTTGCCCAAAAAAGCATCATGTGAGGGGCACATGTCATTTTCCATCAGCTACTTTAACACCTATCTAACGAAAGGACCACATTGCAACTTAATCGATAATGTAAGGAGTTGACGATTACAGCTGAAAAATGAGAGACCGAAGTGGGAATTGGTGTAAAATGTAGGGGTACTAAATGTAATTTACATAACTTATATTGTATTAACCATTAGATGGTCAACTACATGTCTTACCCACAGCACTTACAAAATTTTTGTGGCCCATGTTTCCCATTATTTCTTCTTTTCCATTTTCCTTTAAAAACTCCAACGAGTTTATGTTATTCTCCCACAATAGCTTTCATTAGCATTCGCTAAACACCCTCAAACCTATGGCTGCCCCAGTTAGCATTTCCCCTAAACACCTAGTTTGTAGTCATTGATATATGAATTTGGAAGAAACTTGTAATAATATTCCCTCTTCACTCCACTTATTATTATTTTTTTTTTTTTAAATTTTTTTACTACCATCTTAAAATGTTGTCCCTAATTGTTACACATTCACAAGAAATCAGATGGCCAAAGGTGGTTGCTCGGTGATTGTGAGAATATATTGTATATATGGCATGTTGTTTATATATGACATGATTGTGTAAATAGGAATTAGTTAGTATTTCCTTTTTTAGTCATAGATTTAGAGCTATATAAACTGATGAACTCTTTGTAAATTGACACAATTGAATATACAGAAAAACTTTCAGGAATCTTACATGGTATCAGAGCCGCATTTGCAACCCTAACCCTAGTCCTCATCTGAGTTCGAATCATCGGTCTTTGATTCGTGGGCATCAGACGACCTCTCTCTCTGAAATCACAGCCGTGGTCGCGACCCTTCTCTCTCTTCGGAGTTGCAATCGTACTCACCTTCTCTTTCCCTCATCGCTACTGAAATCGCAGCGTGATCAGCCTCAGCATCCTCTGATTTTGTCACTGTTCTACACTCATAAGAGGTGTCTCTCTCTGGTTCAGGAATTGCGACACCTCTCTTTGGCTCTGGTTGTGCTACGCAACTTCTTCTAGTCTTCTCCGCTTGGTTCTCCAACTGGTTTTCACTCAATGTTAGTGACTTTGACTCTCTTCGTACTGGTATTTGATTATAAAAATAAATAAATAAATAAAAACTCTTATTTACAGTTTGGCCCATTTGTTAATTATTTTTATACTTCACCCTGTAAATCTTTGGTTTGTTACAATGACAGACATCAAAACACTAGCCATCGGATGTAAATTCATTGGTGCCAGTCAGATTCTGTCTCTATCTGTTTTCTTGGCTCCTACTCAGCCTCCTCTATTGTCGACCCCACCACGTCATTAGCTTCAGGCCACTGCGAAGCCTAAGAAGGGGCCACTAGCCTCTAATAAGTGTGCTTTTTGCCATCAGAATGGCCATTGGAAGTACAACTTTCCCAAGAAGGGACATCAGTCTACTTAGTCTTCCCAGCTGCCTCAGACACACAGTTTCGACCTCCTACTGCTTATACTGCATCTGCTCCGACTTCTAATCCTGACTTGGCTTCTTTGCGTGCCCAAATGGCTCAACTCCAGCATCTCTTGTCCACCTCTTAGCCATCATCATCTGCCTCTATTATTTCCTCTCTTCATTCAGGTTTGCTTAGGTATTCTTCAGGTATTTCTTCATCTGTCTGGATTTTTGACTCTGGTGCCTCTCATCATATGACTCCCCATTTTTCCTTACTTCAAAATTGTAGTCCTCCCCTTCCTATTACTGTCAATGCTACTAATGGGTCTGATATGTCTGTTATATCTGTTGGGTCTATCCTACCGTCTGCTATGTCTGTTGTCTCTATTCCATCTGTCTTATATGTTCCTCAGTTGTCTGTCAGTTTATTATCTATCAGTCAGCTTGATGCCTCTGGTTTTGATGTTATATTTTCTTCTTCTATCTGTTCTATGCAGGATCGGATATCTAAGCAGCAGATTAGGACTAGCCGTAGAGTTTGAGACCTCTATGTGGTGGAGAGCTTGTATCCGCCTATGACAACCTCTCAGACTGCCTTTTTCTCTTTTCAATTAGATTCTCTATCTAGTCCTTTCTACTTATGGCATTCTAGATTAGGGCATTTGTTTGCTGATCGCTTACGGCATTTAGCTCAGTCAAGTATATTAGGTAAAGTTTCTCTTAGTGAACTTACTGAATGTCAGGGGTGTAAACTTGCCAAAATGACAGCCTTACCTTTTCATAAAAGTACTTTTATATCTGATACACCATTTTCTTTAGTTCATACTGCTGTTTGGGACCCTTCTCCTGTTCTCACTAAAGGGGATTCTGCATACTATGTGTCTTTTGTTGATGACTGCACCCGTTACACTTGGGTTTATCTTATGACTCATAAGTCCGATTTCTATCAGATACACCGTACCTTTCAGTCTATGATTACTACTTAGTTTGAGTCTACAATTAAAGTGTTACTGTCTGGCTTGGGTGGAGATATTTTAAAAATGAGTTATGTGAGTATTTGGCCAATTTGGGTACTATTCACCAAACTTCTTGTACAGATACATCTGTCCAAAATGGTTGAGCCGAGCGTAAACATCGTCATTTCCTTGAGACAGCTAGGTCTCTTCTTCTCTCTGCCTTAGTTCCGGCTCCATTCTGGGAGAAGGCAGTTCTTACTACTGTGTTTCTTCTCAACCGCATGCCTAGTCCTCTTCTTTCTAATTAGTCTCCTTATGAGGCTTTGTTCTCCCAAATTCCTAACTACTCCCTCCTTCGTGTGTTTGGGTCTGCCTATTTTGTCTTTCTTCCTCGCAAAGATAGAACCAAACTTAGTGTCCGGTCTGTCCTATGCAAGGTTCTGAAAAGTGGTTGCGGTCGCCGTAACGGTGGCGGTGGCGCGGTTGCGGTTGCGGGGTGTAAAGGCCGTAGTGTAACGGTTGCGGTAACCGGAACCGTGAATTTTTTTATTCTTCGCACAATTTGAAAAAAATTTACCGATACGCATATTTTTTTTCCATGATCATATTTATTGGGTTAAAAATAAATATTAATCAATTTTTGTAAATTTTTAAGTTTGATCCAATATATTTCATATTTTTAAATCATTATAAACTGAGTTTTTTACATTTTATTTTAATAATTAATAACTTTATATTATACAAAAAATCAATTACTAACTATTATATATAAGATAAACAATGACAAAAGTAAGAGAATAAATAAGGACCTAAATATATATATATATATATATACATATTTTAACCAAACTAAATAGATAATGACCACACTTATTATTATTATTATTATTATTATTATTATTATTATTATTATTATTATTATTATTATTATTATTTTCAAACAATATATAGATAGACACACACAAATCAAAATGGTTTAGTGATAGCAGCTGAATAGAATAGCATAAGTCTTACAGTTTCAACAAATCAATAACATGTTCTTCATCTTCCCTCTTCTCTCTCTCTATCTCTTGCTCCTCTATTTTCTCTCTTTATCTTCCCTCTTCTCTCTATCCCTCTTTCCCTATTTTCAGCTTTTTTGTGTGTTTTTTCGAAAGAAACAGTTTGAAACCGTTACGTAACGGTGCGTAACAGGCCGTTACGACACCGTTACGACCGCTATGGCAGCCGCTACGGCCGACACACCTGTGAATCTCAATCACACTGCAAAAGCGGCCGTAACGGGTGGCGGTAAACGCCAAAACCGTTACGTAACGGCGTTACGTAACGGTTGCGGCCGCTTTTTAAAACCTTGGTCCTATGTGTCTTTTTGGGTTATAATCCTACTCAGAAAGGCAATCGGTGTTACGACCCTATTTCCCGTCGTCTTTATGTCTCCCGTCATGTTTATTTTCTCAAACGTCTATCTTACTTTCAGCTTCCTTCTCTCACCGCCCCAGTTTCCAAAGAGGATTTGGTTCATATTGATACGTTTCCTTCTAAGGTCCCGTCTGATGAGTACATCTCCACAATTCCTCCTGAACTTGTTCCATCTTCTCCTCCTGCTTCACCTCTAGTTACTTCTCCTCCTTCGATTTCTTCTCCTCCGCCATTGTTAGTTTATTCTCGTCTCAGGGCTCCTCCACCACCGATTGTCTTTGCCCCTATTGCTGATCCTCCTACTTCTGACGACTCTAATCCTGCTGCACACCGATATCCTACTCGATAGCGTCATCCTCCAAACAAGTTGATTGGTCTAATACATTTTTTCAGCTTCCTATAGTACTTTTTTGTTTGTTATTCTCTCTTTTTCAAAACCTCAGTCTTACAAAGAAGCCTGCCAGGATCCTCATTGAGTTCAACTTATGGAGGATGAGTTGTCTTCTTTACAGAAAACTAGTACTTCAGAGTTGGTTCCTTTGCCTGCTGGTAAGAATCTGGTTGGTTGCAAATGGATCTACAAAGTCAAGACTCATTCTGATAGTTCTCTTGAGCGCTACAAAGCTTGTCTGGTTGCCAAAGGTTTCTCACACGAGTATGATATTGATTATGAGGAGACCTTTGCTCATGTTGCCAAAATGACTACTGTTCATACTTTGATCTATGTCGCTACAGTTCATTCTTGACCTCTTTATCAGATGGATGTCAAGAACACTTTTCTTAATGGCCATCTCACTGAGGAGGTTTACATGCGTCCTCCCCCTGGCCTTCACCATTCCTCTGGACAGGTTTGTCGCCTTCGGCGTGCTCCTCGTGCTTGGTATGATCGCTTTCAGACTGATGTTACCGAGCTTGGGTTTTATCTTTCTGCTTCCGACTCTACTTTGTTTCTAAGCCATACCTCGGCTGGTTTTGTTGCTCTCCTACTCTATGTGGATGATATGATCATCACTGTCTCTGACTCTTTTGCTATCTCTGAGGTCAAGCAACATCTCTTCAGCACCTTCGAAATGAAGGATCTGAGTACATTGCGGTATTTTTTTGATATTGAAGTTGCCTCTTCTCCAAAGGATTATTTTCTGTCTCAGGCCAAGTATGCTAATAAGGTTCTTCACCGTGCCGATCTTACTGATACTAAAGTTTCTAATACACCTATTGAGCTTAATGTGAAGCTCAACTCTACTAATGGTGTCCCTCTGGATGATCCCACGATCTATCACGAACTTGTGGGTTGTTTAGTTTATTTGACTGTCATTCGCCCTGATCTTGCTTATGATGTTCATGTGGTTAGTCAGTTCGCTTCTGCTCCTTGCTCTATCCATTGGGCTGCTTTGGTTCGCATTCTTCGCTATCTCTATGGTACCATCTTTCAGGGCTTACTGTTGTCCTCTACTTCATCTTTAGACTTGGTAGCCTATGCTGATTTCGATCGTGCTGGTGATGTTAATGGTCGCAAGTCCACCTCTGGTTTCTGTATATTTCTTGGCGATTCCTTGATCTCTTGGAAAAGTAAGAAACGAACTGTTGTTACTCATTCTACTGCCGAAGCTGAGTATCATGCTATGTCTCATGCTACTGCTGAGTTTGTTTGGCTTCGTTGTCTTCTCTCAGATTTGGGTGTACCTCAATCTTCTCTGATCTCTCTCTATTGTGACAATCGCAATGCTATTCAGATTGCCGACAATACTGTCTTTCATGAACGGACGAAACACATTAACATTGATTGTCACTTTGTCTAACAGTATCTACAATCTAGCTCTATCTCGCTTCCTTTCGTCTCCTCAGCTTTGCAACTTGCAGACTTCTTCACCAAGACTCATACTACCGCTCGGTTTCAGTTTCTTCTTAGCAAACTCTCAGTGTTTTTTGCTAAAACACCTTGAGTTTGAGCGGGGGTGTGAATATATTATATATATGGCATGTTGTGTATATATGGCATGATTGTGTAAATAGAAATGACTAGTATTTCCTTTTTCAGTCATAAATTTGGGACTATATAAACTGATGAACTCTTTGTAAATTGACACAATTGAATATACAGAAAAACTTTAAGGAATCTAACAGATCAATGCTTTCACCTAAAGAAATTCAGCTCCAAGACATGTCCACTTGCAAAGTGACCCAAGTCAAAATTAAAATATAAATTTGAGGTTTCTATTACACCATCTATAAAAAAAACTTAGCATAAAATTTGTGTGTTCTAGTTTGTTCTTTGCTTATGTACCAGTTGAATTACCTCGGCCATGTGCTGGATTTCAGTAAAATGAAAAAGGTTAAAAGACTAGCAATTTAAAACAAAGTCAATGGTCAACTAGGTATTCCTCAACTCCACTGCCTACTTCAAACTCACTGCAATCAACTCCATTTTTGGTTTCCCTTTTTTGATAGTACAGTGAAGTTCATATATAGTCCTATATCTCAGTTTATACAGGTTCTTAGCAGCAATGTAAGCAAGAAATAGTGAACTAATTTAATAAGTGTTAAGACATTGCTAGGAAATGCATCTGTAACAAACAGAGAACAAATGTTACAGAGTAATGCTAGTGACCCAAATATTTTACCAAATGTTCTACCAAATATTTCACATGTGTGGGATCCACATGTGACCCACACACCAGACATTTGGTAAAATATTTGGGCCCTAGCATTTTTCAATGATACAAATAGTACTTCACTACCTATTTCTTCAGAAATTGATTGTCCAAATCCAGTAAATTACACTAATTAATGTAGACTGCTAGTAGACTGCTAGTTAGTACAGGAACTAGCTTTGATTGCTTAGGTTTTGTTCAATTAATGCAAATTTAATCACTATAAATAAGAAAAAGATCCAAACAACAAAAATAGATAAAGATCAGAACACTACTAACCCCAGGAAGAGTTCTCTTATTATGACATGCATTCACTGCCTTGTCGGCCTCTTGCCTTGACGGACAAATAACAAAACAACACCCTGCAAACAACAAATTAGGGCTTGAAACATCACTAGAAACACTCAAACAACGCAAATCTCGAAGAACTACTCGAATCGCACATTGTGATCCGAAGCGAAGAGTGATTTGAAGAAAAAAAAATTGCGAATTGGAATAGAAAATTTTGAAATGCGAATACCTCGTGAAGCTCGCGTAGTCTTGTCTTTGATGATGTTGACTTCGTCTACGAGAGCAAAGTCTTCGAACATTGCGAGGAGTTGTGATTCGGTCATGTGCTTCGGTACTTGACCTACGAACAGCTTCACGCTCTCTTCGCTTTGTTTTCGCGGTTTTTGCCCTTCCGCCATTAATGCCGACTCTTTCTCTCTCTAAAATTCTCTCTTTCTCTTTCTCCTCGAGTCTCTGTTCTGCCAACTGTCTCTCTCTCTCTCCCCCCTCCCTCTTCTTTCTCTCTGAGTCTTCGCTCGTTGGAGACCTGTTCCGGGGAAAATAAGGGACATCTTTTAATATTTTTAATATGATTCAAGCTTTTCTAAATGCCCCTAGTTTTGTTTATAAATGCCAAATTGCCCTTGCAGTGCAGTTGACAAATAATTGGAAACCCCAATGATAAGCTATCATTGATAACTACTGCACTGTTGGACTAATACAATATTGGAGATCAAATCGGGATCCGCCGTCGCCCTTATCTGCAACTCTTTCCTATAGTGCTCCGAAATGATGTCGTTTTAGAACAACTTTTCATGGGAAAAAAAAAAAACACTCAGAAAGTGGGAAGTGGTGGTGACCGTTGTATTTTTGAGTTTGATGCTCTGGCAATTGTTGGAGATGGAGATGGAGTTGGATCTGGATCTCTTCTCACAACATGGGTTTGTTGGTGTAGATTCAATTGTTGATGAAGATGAAGATGGTGATCTAGGGTTTGCTGTGTAGGGTTGAGAACTATGCTTTGATGATGATCGTTTCTTCTTCTACCTATAACTGCTATTGTTGTTGTTGTACTGTAACCAATTGAAATGCCCATATCTTTGTCTTTCCCTCTCAACTCCATTTTAATTCTCTTCCTTAAAATACACTAAAACCCTTTGATCCCTTCAACTTTCTCTTTCCTCTATTTTAATCTCTTCTTAGATCATCATCATCGTCATCATCATAACCTTTAAGAGTCTCTGTTTTATGAACCCAAGGCTAATCTTAAGAACAAACAACAATCAATCAAATAATCAACTGGATAATCTAGGATTTTTAATTTGTGCTCTCTTTTTTCTTTTGATTTGGACTTGTGCATGCTAATGCTACACCCATAAACACAGAATCAAGAGGAAACAGAGAGATGAAGACCAGAAAAAAAAGAAAGAAAAAAGCGGAGGAGAGGGAGAAAAAGAAAGCTAAGAACAGAGTCAATTTGTCAAAGCATCAAACATCTTGATGAAATTGATCAAATTTCAAACCCACCCAAAATTTCATCATGTGTTCTCTTTTTGCTTCAAAGATCCTATGTTCATCCTGTGTTCTTGGTTTTTTTTTTTTTTTTTTTTTGCTTCATCTTTTTTTTTTACCTACCCAAAATTTCAAACCTAAGAACTAAAATCAAGCCCAAGAACACAGAATAATTTCATCATCATCATCATCACCAAGAACTAAAATCAAGCCCAAGAACATAGAACTAAAATCAAGCCCGATTGGTTTTGAACTCGATAAGTGATCAGACTTTGTCGGAGGAAGAAGAAGAAACAGGAATGTGAGAAGAGGAATGAAAGGTGGGTAGCAGCGGCGATGGCGGGGAGGTGGTGGTGTCGCCTCAAACCCACCACACCACTTTTCTGAGTTCTGTGTTATTTATTTATTTTTTTTTCCCCATGAAAAGTTGCCCCAAAACAACGTCGTTTTGAGGCGCTACAAGGAAGGGCTGCAGATAAGGACGACGGAGGATCCGAATTCTTGGAGATCTTGTGTACTCTGTCAAAGAAGGCTCCTTTGTCAATTTATAAATTTTTTATTTTTCTTAGTCATATTATTTTTAAATTTTTTTTAAAAAATTGAAAAGTTAACTTGTAACTTACTTTTTAAAATAGACCTAAACAAAGGCTTGTTTTGGAAAGTTGGCTTTTAGTTACTTTTTTTTGGTTTGTAGCAAAAGCCAAAAGTTGGCTTTTTTTAAAAAAAAAAAAAATTTGGCAAGTTGGTTTTTAGCCAATGGTGAAATTACAATTCTACCCCTCATGGGTCAAAATGTGTTACATGGGTGAAGTTGTAAATATTTTAAACTAAATGGAGGTAGTTTGGTCATTTTATTATGATTTGACATCATAAATAAATATTAATAAAAAAAGTCAAAAGTCACTTTTTATCAACTTCTCAAATCATTTGTCTAAAAAAGTCAAAAGCTTGGTTAAAAGCCAAAAAGTCACTTTTTACCATCTTCCCAAAATAGGTCAAAATTATTCGGTGTCATGGCATCGTATGGAATATGTCACACACTAATTATAAATTATTATATTTTCATTATTTGACATAAATCGTAAATCTCACATTCTTCACTAATTAATAAGGTAATGCAGCATCATGTGTTGTTGTTTCAATCGAGTGACTATTATGTCTTATTTTTATTAGCAAAATAAATGATACTCCAAAAGATTATATATATATATATATATATATATATATTTTCAATTTATTGCATATTTTTAAAAAATACAAAAGAAATTCAACTGTGTGGATGAGTTTTATTTTGGACAAAATTAACCCTCTCTGTAATTTGAATTTACTAATATGTTTCTTCCAACTTCAATCACGAGTAACTTGTCACTGCAACCACTGTTATACCCTTTTTGACATCCCCAACCCCTTTTATGTTTTCTCATGTTACCTCTTATCCTTCCTACTGTTTCCCCACCATGGCTACCACCACCCCTTAACATTCTAGCACGTTTCTATCCCATCCAACAATATTCTCCACCTAATCCTCAAACACAACAAACACCATAAACCTTCCCAACCCCTCTCCATCTAAATCTAAAATTCTTAATCCTTAATCCATGTTATTGAGATTTGGACCAAATTCTATTTTATGACAACAATGAAAAGGGCCGGGGTTTTTTATGATTGCAATGGCTAGGAGCGGTGAGAGTAGGGGTTAGGGGTAGCGGGAGAGGGTGGTGATAGTAACAAGGGTGAGATATGGGTAAGGGTAGCGGGAGAGGGTATGGCAGTAGTGACCGGCCAAGAGTTACGTACAAAAAGGATAGTGATAAGGAAAATGGAAAGAGAAAATGGCATATTAGTAAATTTGAGAAAGGGAATGGCTTTTTGGCCCAAATATATATTTTCATAATGTTGATTCCATGTTTCTAAAAAATAGTTTTCAAGTTTTCATATCATTTATAATTGTATACCCTATTCTTTTGCAATTTTTTTTTGAAATGTTACGAATTATTTAAAAATTGAGAGAACTACACATTAGTGGGGATCAAAAAAAATATTTACAAATACGTGAGAAAATTTATGATTTTAATTATTAATATTTATCATATTTTTGTAAATTTTTTATTATCACACTGACGTGTTATTTTCCCTTACAAGTTCCCATTTTTATCACATGTCTAAAAGAATAATGTCTATATAAATCAATAATTTTTTTTATTTATTAAATCATATATATTTTGAAACTATTAAATGATACATCTAGTAAAGAAATTGTAAAATTTGTATAGCATTTTCCTGTCTAAAACTATCAATGGAATTAAAAAATATATATAAAGTTAAAATATCAGCACATTTTTTTTTGGAAAATGTCTCGTAGCTCAAATTTTGTGGCTCAAATGGCCAAAACGACGTCGTTTTGGCCATTTTTATGTTGTTTTGTACTCAAAATGACGTCGTTTTAGCCATTTGAGCCACTTTTGAGTCACAAAATTTGAGTTACGTAGCATTGTTGTTTTTTTTTAAATAACAAATGTTATAAAAAAAAAAAATTCTTAATTGATGTCATACGCAATAATAAAATTTTAGAATATAAAATTGAGAGGGTAATTTTTGGGAAAAATTGGGCCGAGCTGCAAGTTGGGCTTTGAGGCCCAAAACGCGAAGGACTAAGTAAGAAGGCCGTAACGGATACTCCGGCCCAGAGAGCAATGTTACTCCGGCTGGGAGAAGTAAATGTTACTTCGGCTCATGGATGTAAAGCTACTCCGGCCTTGGGAAGACAAAGTTACTTCGGCCCAAGAAAGAGTAAAACTACTCCGGTCTGGAGGCAACTCACAGTTAGGCCGATCTCAGAGTTAGTCCGGTCGTGACTTACAATGGTTAGGTCGGTCAGAACTTGTTACTTGGAAGTCTGATCTAAGCGCATCAAGGTTGAACAGGGCAGCCGAAGTAAAGATTTGGAGGAGAGGACCGAGCTAAGGATAGTTCGGCCTTCTGTGACTCGATATAGCCAAGTTTACTTCGGTCGAAAGGAAGTTCGGCCGTAAAGAAAACCATCCCACTTGGTTTGAGCAGTGGGGGAGGGTGTAAAAGGATAAGCATTATCCTTAAGAGATTGAATCCTAGGAGGACTCTGTATGGAGAAATACAAGTCCTACTAGGATTGTGCCATATGAAACTTATAAAAGCTCACAAGTATCACCTTGGAGGAGGTAATTGAACACAATCTTTCTGAGAACTTAGAGCTTTGTCTATTTGTCAAGTTTTCTGACTTAGGCATCGGAGAGGTTTCCGGCACACACCCGCCGGCTAGCTCACGTTTGTGTTTTCAGGTAACAAAGCGACGTCGTACGGAGGAGCGTGGACTTGGTCAACAGGATTATACGAGGAGAATTATTTCCTCCCCGTACAAAAATGATATAAATAGGTGCGACATACAATTTAATAATATTATAGATATCACATTAATTAATGAATTTGTTATAAAATTTATCAATTTATATGATTTTGCATCAACAAACATAAGGAGAACGGAACGTACAGTGTTACTACTAGTTTTATTTATACTATATTATTTATAATGATTTAAATTCTTGAATCTTTTTTTTTCCCGGTAAAATTAAATATCTAATCCACTGAATCAATTAATTTGGTAGATTAATCTTATCGTTAATTTGTATTTTTAAAGGATAATTTTTAAATTCATCAAATGAATGACTCTCGCCATGACCACTTGAGAAAATACCTACTCCAATTATGTTGATTGTTTGCCCATTGACGAGCAACAAGTCCTGAACAAAACTTTTTTGGCATGTTTGATTGGAAGGATTAAATCATGGGATTAGGATTATTAATCCGTGGGTCCAATCATCCTATGTTTGTTTTAATATTTTGGTTTAGGACTATTAATCCCATAGATAATTAATCCAACAAATTTGTAGGATTATTAGTAATGGGGTAGGGGTGGGATAGTTAATACCACACTAATTTAATAGGATTATTAATACCTCACTATTAGTATTGTGAATCAAACATGGCCTTTAGGTACGAGGTCTTTTTTCACGGCCTATCGCCGTAATCATAAGCATCACTTTTTGAGTGAGACACGTTTAAATCAACATGCCGTTTTGCTAAAATACCACCACATGCACATGGTACTCAAGGAACCTTGGTTAATTAACCACACTCCATTCATTATTGTCTTAACACAAATGTGAAATAATCGCAATAAATGTATAAAGATAAAATTCAACATCTTAAGTTTAAATATTTTAAAGGATCACTAGACATTTGTTAAGTCATTAATTTTAAGACTTTCAAATATTAGTTCTTAATTGTCATACAAGATAACTCCAATCCGATTAGATTGAGCCCTAGTTTGGCTATCATTATGGGGCTAAAAAAAGCACAAAATAACAAAATAGGCTAAATAAGCTAATAAGACAAAATATTGCATTCAACTCAAAATCAGTACATTTTTTTTCTTACGAAAGTTTAAAAAAAAAAATCCAAATAAAACGAGACTAAAAAAGTCCAAACACAAAAAAATTTGCTACATTTGTCAATGCCAAACGAAACTTGAATTGATTAGGAAATAGCTTGAATTACCGAACAAAATAAAAATGTGAAAATATCAACTTTAATAATGTTAGTTTATTGATTCAAATATAATTTTGATACATTTATTAAATTATTGTTTTTTTTAGAAGGGTAGATTTTTTTATTTTTTAACTTTTGTTTGTTGGATTTCTTATATCTAAATCACTGAATCAAATTATTAGTATTATTCTTTTTATTAAGCTGAGTGAATAGAAATGACATATGTGTCAAATTTTCCATAGTTCTACAAGCACGAAATTAAAACACAAAACAATACACAAACTACGTAGCTTATTTTAAGCATGTTTCATATAATAATCTAGATGGATGTCAGTCACATATTAGATTTTTTTGTGCATTTTATATATTTTAATTTTATGCAAATATTATTAACATCAAATTTTGACATAAAATTCGACAATATTATTTTTTTGAAAACAATTCTAACAACTCATTGGAAAAGTCTTTTTAGTAAAATTGTTATAATTTTATAGTAACAACTAATGCATGTATTTTTATTTTATAAAAATAAAAATATTACCCATTGCGTCCTACTTTTTTGTTAGTTGTTTCCTATAAATGCAGCATTTTAAGAACGGGTTTGACAATGATTTTAAATATTTTCACATACAAAACTATTATTAAAAAGTTAGTGTAAGAAAAATTATTAGTGATAAAACGAGTGAGTCATTAAATGTTTTTTCTTCTACTTATGGATTTTTAGCTGAAAATAAAACGTTGCAATTTTCAATTTTTTTTTTTAAGTTTTCAATATGTATTTTTTTTTTAGTGATTTTTTCAATATTTTATTTAAAAATTTTAACTTTTTAGACCTACCAAAATAAAAAAATTAAGTATATTTTCATATATTTTTATATTTATTAAATTTTTATAAAAAAAAAACAAAAATATTTTTACTTTTAAAATACATTTATACTGTGAGCCTCTGAAAAATGGAAATGACCAAAAAGGGTACAGTTGTCAACGCAGTGCAAATGGCAAAGTGGTAGTTTGCGATGGAAACGGAGGCGCAAAAGATTAGCACGCCAGACTGTCCCGCCAAGTCTCCTCCAATGAAACTGTTCCTTTTCTACAATTTCTGCACGTTTTAACGTTGGGAAAAAACAATTATTGTATGATATGTTAGTTAGTACAAGGAATCTACTGTAAATTAGATTTGATATCCACTCGACTCTAATATTTGGGTCTGTCTAATGTTGTGTTTGATTGAAGGATTTAGAAAGAAATTTAAAAAAAAATAAAAAAGTAGATAAAATATAAATAAATTATGCTTATATTTCACATAATTTCACACACCTTTTTCCTTTTTCTTTATAAATTCCTACTCAAATCTCCCAACTAAACACAGCATAAATGTATTCCAATCTCAAGGGTGTTGGACATGTGTTAAAATAATATTTATTATTTTAATATATTATTTTATTTAAGTTATAATTATTTTATTTTGTTATATTAACTTTTTATTATATCATTTTAAATCTAATTCATATTATATTTTTTTTTGTAAAAAATTAAAAAAATATACTTATTTAGACACCGTCTAAATATATTATTACCAATATAATCCAACCATTAAATAAATTTTTTTTTTTAATCAAGGGTCGATATTTTAGAGTTTGAGAACACCAAAAAAGAATATTTGGTAGTTAAAACTTTTAAGATTTGAAAATTTAGGAGGATGAGATTTTAGATTTATTTGATAGTTTAACATAAATGGTTAAAACTAACTTTATAATATTAAAAATATTATAACTCTCAATCATTATCCCGTCTCTCTCTCTCTCTTTTAATATATTACTTTTATCTTGTCTTATTTTTCTATGTTTGACACCTCCTCTATCAACTACTGCATTCTTTGAGCCACTTTAACGTCTACCATTGTTGCCGAATCAGGATCCTCTCTTTGCGGCTTTCGTCTTTATGCCTGTCTTTGCAGGTCTTCGGGTCTACTTTTAGACCCAATTTTGATAATTCGAACCGTTCATATTTTATGATTTATTCAATATATCATACCTGTAAAAAATCAAGTTGATCGGATATCAGAAAGTATGTGTTCGAAAAATTGAACTAAAAACTATTTTTTAAATAATTTAATAAACAGTTTTCCGAACACATGCTTTCTGATATCCGATCAACTTGATTTTTTACAGGTATGATATACTGAATAAATCATAAAATATGAACAGTTTAGATTATCAAAATTGGACCTAAAAATAGGTCCGAAAGCTTGCAAGGACAGACGCAAGGACGAAGCTACAAGGAGAGACTCTTGACTCATTGTTGCCTGCCTCAATGAGATCTACCACTATTGCTTCAATCACATCTATAGGCACTGCACACATTTTTTTTTTTCACTCAAAATCGTCGCTATCTCAATCTCTACTATTCTCTAGCGCTGGCTGCATTTTATTCTCTCAAAACAATTGTTGCTGTCAATGATCTATAAGTATTGATTACCTCTCTATCTATTGCATCTCAGTAGCCCATATCTAGACAATGTTCATCTTCAATATCGTTTCTCACTACGTATTTTATTTTGTTTCTCTATTTGTTGATTTATATGTTATTAGTTAACAAAAATCTGATTGTTATTGTTTGTTTTGTATGTTTTTCTTCATTCTTCTCTCTCTGTCATCTCTCTTTTAGAGCATCTCAAATGCCAAATGGTATAATAGCATTTACCAAAGCTATAATTTGGCAATGGATAGTAGTAAATTGTCAAATTATAACAATGATGCTCTAATGATCACATGGCATTTTGACAAATTTTAACCAACTTTCTCTTCAATTTTATAGGGGTTGTTTGGATATATGTTTTTTAGTGAATTTTTTATAACTTATTTTTTTGTCTTTTTATGATTTTTTTTTTAAAACTTTTTGTTAAAAAAAAAAAAACCTAAATAGTTACATTCTACTTTACTAGGCAAATATAAAAAATTAAAAATTGGGAAAAAAATTAAAATGAAAGCATTGAAACAAAAGCAAAATAACATTGAAACAAATTTTTTTTTTCTCTTTCTGTAATACAAAAAGGTTTTTTTTTTTTTTTTTTTTTTCACTACTGCAAATAGAGCATTGTGCTCATTTTGGACCATCTAGACCATTGGATCATAGGATAATCCACGGCTGAGATTGACCCTCTGGAAAATTTCGCAGCTTTCATTCTCTTTTTCTCTTTTTTTCATCTTTATTCTCATCAAGCAAAGCAATCAGTATCTCTTTCTCTCTCCATCTTCATTTATCAATTTTTCCCTCACAAAACCACCCCATTTCTCTCAATCTTCAATTTGATCATCATCACCACTGCCATCGTCTTCGAACCAATAGTCGACTATCTCTCTCTCTCTTTCTCTCCCTCCCCTCTCCTCTCTCTTTCTCTCTCTCTGATTTTGATCACCACCACTAGCACCGATCGCTGACTTCAATGGAACACTAGTGTTTTGACTTCAATGAAGCTCGATCGGTCTGGGAACAAGCCCTACAAGTCGATGAAGAACAAACCCTAGAGGTTGATGGAGGTTGAGACATCATAGCAAGTTCATTAATCATGTTGGAATCCAAATATTTATCTTCTACATTCGTTTATCAGAACTTTAGAAATTTATATAATTTTGTGAAATTTGGGTTGACTGATGATCATTATAAAATTTTAGAAATTTGTTGTGAATTTGTGAAAAAATATTTTCAGAACGAATTCTGTTTTTTTTTTAAAAAAATGGTGAACTTTGCAGATAAAAAAAAAAAGATTTTGGGAGGTTTTATTGTGAACGAATTTTGTTTTTTCAATTGATTTGAAGCCAAAAATATGTTAACAATAGAAATGACATTTGCTATATTTGGTAGGAAGAATATTAGATCATTAGAGACCCTTGTTTTTTCACTCTTGCTAAATCATAACAATTACAGCTCATTTGTCAGCTCCATTAGAGATACTCTTACTTAGTGAAATTGCTTTCAAATTGTTATAGTTAGTGAAATTTTATTGAGCGTGGTAAATAACTCAGCAATTATGGCTAGGAATATGAGCAATCATTGTTACAGACCAAATATATGAATAGGACTGTTTTAAAAAGTCAAAAGTTATGGGATGATTTTGTAATAAATTTACATGATGTCTTAATTTGTGTAATTTAATATTTTTTGTTAAAATTTTACAAATATTTAATAAATTTTAAATGATAAGTGATGTGGGGCATACTTCACGACCATCAAATAATTACTCCCCAATGTCATATTCAAGGAAAAATATCAATCAATGTAATTTCATAATAATAATTGCAAATTAATGAAATTTTTTATAAATAATAATGATTAAAATTAAATTTTTTTGTTTTTATTTTACAAAGTCGCACTGAGGTGCGATTATCCTACCATCAATACGACCTTGTCTAAGCACATCAACCGCCAAAAATCCCGCTCAATGCGGTACAGTCTGGTCCTATAACATGGGGCTATGTCGGAAAATTTTCCCTTTAATAGCATTTTCAATGGAATGCTTAAATTTGAATATTAAAATGTGTTGAATGATGAAAATAAAATAAAACAAAAGTGAAATATAATTTTATGTGTTAAATATTTCTCTCTTTTTTTTATTTGAAAATTTTAAAAATAGTTTTTTGATTTTTTAATTCGTACTTTTTTTTTAACATTTTAATAAATTTTTGTTTACCTTTTAGGTCCATTCAGGCCAAGTTTGGCATATGAGAAATAATCCATTTTTTTTATCTTTTTATCTTTTTTTCATCACATCACATCTCTACTTTTCTGCACATCTTTTCGTAAAAAGATAAAAAGTACATTTATTTAGGTCATCTCAAACAACCCCTTAATCTAAATAAACTTAAAAAGTATGAAATTTGTGCAAACAAAGTGTAAAAAAATACAAAATAATACAAAAATTAATATATTTTCGTATTTTATTGTATTTTAATAAACTTTTTAGAATGTTAAAAAAATTCACTAAAATTTAAAAAATACACATTAAAAACTCATAAATTTGTTTTAAAAATTTCAAACCAAAATTATTCACTTAAAGACCCTAATGTAAAAATGAGAACTATATATGAGTCCGATTTTATCTTTTTCTATTTTCCTTTTTTCATGATTAGCATATCTTTCAACTATAAATTCAAGTGACAAAACATATCCAGTCGCGTAGCTATGAATTTAATCTAGAGGGGTAATTGAACAAGCTTACCAATATCATAATATAAAATTTTTAGTTATACACAACGTATCAAAATCAATTTCCACATAATACAACTTATTTCTCACAATTCTATTAAAAATTTGATTGTATCAAATTTTATAAAAAATAATTCAACAATCAAACGTAACTTTAAAGTTTGTTTTTAGTAATTTCGAATCATTACAGTATTATTGATTAGTCATAATAAAATAAAATAAAAAAAGTTTCAATATTTTAATCGGGAGCAACTCCTAGGCTGAAAGGCAAAATGCCTTCTAAATGTATATAAAAAAGTACAATATTTATTTTGTTTAACTAGTTTAGTTAGTGTGTCTTTCAACCATACTATTTATTTTAGCAACAATGATTCATCCCCCCTTTTCCCCCACCCCCTTTGACCCCCTCTCTCTCTCATTGGTTACATTTTCTTTTTCTTTTTCTTTTTTTTCCTGCTCCTCCAATCACCACCCGCCACGTGGCAAAGGGGGGTGAGGGGGTGACCCCCACAAGGGGGTCCCAAGCATTATTCTTATTTTAGCTATAACTAACTTAAAAAATATATATTATAAGCATAAATAAAAAATATAATCTTTTTATGAGATGTTATTTATGCACTTAGTGTTGACTTGATATTTATAAATATTTATTTTTTAAAATAATATTTTTATGCGATCATATTTTAAAAAATAACAATGGATTGAAATAAATAGAGATGCAGCCAAGATTGGGGAGTAAGCAGAGATGGAGATCTCAAAACAGCGGGAAAATCTTTTTGCTCAACAATGGAAATTAAGGTCAAGTTTGGCATATTATAAAAAAGGTAAAAAGTTAAAAAATTATTCAAAAAGTTAAAAAGTTAACACTATTCACCAAAAGTCAACAATTACGGCTGTATAACTCTCAATTCTAATTTTTCCTTACAAATCAATTTTTATAATTTTTTATTACACATTTTTTCATAAAAAGTCAAAAAATTAACCCAAACATCCATATTTTCTTCCTCAATTTTTTAGTTCAAAAAGACAAAAAGTACACTTATTTAGGACACCACAAACAACCCCTAACTAAGACGTGGAGAGCGAAAATAAAAATGGACAAAATGCCTATTATAATATAGAACCTGTTGGAAGAAGAGAAAATCAACTTCACTAACAAAAATACCTCATGTAACCAGTGGTGGAGCCCCGTGGGGACTAGGGGTTCACATGCCCCCTTAGATATTTCATTTTTAATTTTTTTTTACATATGTATATAAATAAAATTTTAAATAAAAATAATATTTAGAATAAAATATCAGGGGCATTTATAAATTTACGAAAATAATAGTGATTGATTTATTGAAAATGAAGTGATTACAACAAATGATATTTTTATGTATAAAAATTTTGTGAAAAAATCTTAATATAAATATAATATCCATCATTATTGATATGCAAATATAATTAATCTCACCATATATATGTAAAAATTACTAGAGTGTTAGTTATATTTGCATGTGGAGTTCATCGTTCATATGTTGCTTTACTATTAGTTGGTGATATCATATGTCAAAAATCATGTGATATCACTATTATATGAAATTTTTATTCGAATTTTGTAAACAATTGATTTATCTTACCATTATAAAATTTATTTTACGACTTAAATATATGACTTTTTTACATTGTCCACGATACACTAGTTACACGCAATATTTTTTTTCGATTTTAGTCGAAGTTAATTGTAAAATTTTATGTGAAATACTTTTGTAACAATTTATTTAATTTTTTGTACTTAATATTAATTCAAAAATTATTATTATTTTCTTATTGTTAGTTATGAAAATAAAATAAAATAAAATTATAATTAATAAGCGTCCCCTTTTAATTTAATTTTCTTACTCCACCGCTGCATGTAACCCTTTTACCTCCTTTAGAGATATTCTCAATACCCACCTTTACGGAAAAACAAAAACATAAAACTACTTTTTTGATTTGGTATTTCGCCTTTGTTGTTGCTATGATCCAGGAAAAGAACGCTTGAAAGGGCTAGTTAATAGTGCAAGTGAGTGCTGCAGCTGACTTCATGGCCAATTTGAGTACCAAAGTTTTTGGAATCAATATCTTCATTAGTTGGTGTCTTGTAATGTCTTAAAACCACATTGTTTTAGAATAAAATAAAATAAAACAATAATAAAATAAAAAGAAAACCTCGTCACTTGCTAGCAATGGCCACCTTCCCTACCAACTCCAACGTCCCTCTCCTAGTTGTTCTTCCCATTTGGTGATCCTCTCCTACCACCCCGTTCCTCCTTAAATCTTGTTGAACATTAAGCCAGCAACCTTGGGTTTACACATATTAAGGCCTCGTTTGGCAAGAGCTTTTTTTAGCCAAAAAAATCAAAAAATTACTAAGAAAATCAAAAAGCCTAGAATCTATATCAAAAAATCAAAGATTCTTTTTTTTTTTTTCACTTTTTGCATATCTTTTTGTAAAAAGTCAAAAAATCATATCAAAATATTAGATTGTGTTTGGTTGTGTTTTGTAATTATGATTTGAGAGTGTGAGTTGTATTTTGAGTTTGTGGGGTTTGGAATTATGATTTGAGTGTAGAAAATTTATTTGATAAAAGAGTTTTGAAAATAGTTTTGAAAAGAATTTTAATTTGAGTGGAGAATTATTGATGTGACATTTGATATTTGATACAAAAATTTACAACTCATAACTAGACATACAACTCAAAATTATTTTAAAGCATATAAAAAATTCAGCAAAATTTTTTTTCAATTATATAAAAATTAACATACAAATTGCAAAAAAAAAAAAAAATTACTATTCCGGTCAACCGGCCGGACGACCCCCGTCAGGCAAAATTTTCAAAAAAAAAATCCTGAAAACAACTGCTGAGACAGAGCGCTCTACAAGTTTTTGAAAGGTGATTACAAAACACCTACCAAATATCATACGTGAGTGATGCTGCTGATTCATGATTTCAGAACATAACCAAACACAGTCTTAATTTTTTTTACATCATATTTTAGCTAAAAAGTTTAAAAAATTACTAAAAAAATATGTTCCCAAGGAGACCAATTTATCATTTTAGCAGTTATAGATGAAATTAAGCTAATAAACTTTAATTGTAATTTTTAAATATTATAGTCGTTTTAGTGCTTGTATCAACATTAAAACTTATAAAACTAATAAAGATGTGGCCATTAATATCCATTCTCAAGTAATTGATTGGTTTTACGTCACCTGTCCTAATGTCTCCTTTGTCTCAACTTATTATTTATAAAGTGGTGTTTTAGGAAGATAGTAAAAACTTGATTTTTTTAGGTTTTGTTTGGAAAATGGGTTGATTTTTTGACTTTTTAATTTTTTTGGTTATTTTAGCTTGGGGCTAAAAAGCCTGATTTTGGAAGGACTTTTGACTTTTTTGACTTTTTTGTGAGAGAAATAATGTAATGATTATGGGTTAGATGTGATGTTTTGTCTTATTGGGCAAAAAAATCTATTTTATTTTTTGTGACTATTTTAGCAAAAAAAAGTCACAAAACTCACTTCCCAAACATAGGCTTAATGTTGCCGTTTTTTGACTTTTTTGGTATACAAATGTAGAGAGGTGATGTGATTAAAAAAAAACTAAAAAGTTAAAAAATAGACTTTTTATCAACTTGCCAAAATGCCCCAAAAAAAGGATAAAATACTTTACCTTTTTATGTTTGGAATTTTTTTACTTTGATATTTAAGTTTATTTTTTTGCACTTTGACTTTTCATATTAAGTTTTTTTGTTAATAACATATTGACAGTTACGTGGTATAAAAATATTTTTATTGTGTATACACTACAAAAAAATCAAGATTTAGTAGCGGCCAAAACTGTCATTAAAAGCAGGAAAAAGCGTCGCTAAAAACTAGAATACCTTTACCCGCGGTTGAAATAGCGACAGCCAAACCGCCGCAATAGCCCCGTCAGCATATCCTTATAGTGACGTTTTCCGCAAACGCTGGTATAGTTATTTTTATTGCGACGGTCGATGTAGTGACAGTTATAAATGTCGCTATATCTTGAATTTATCAATTACTTGCTAACTTTATAGCGACGGGTCGACTGCTGCTATATCCTTCACTTTTGCGACATTTTGTGAACCGCTGCTATATTTTGACTCTATTCCATCAGTTTTACAGTGTCGCTATAGCCATAGAATTCGTTTTGAATTTTATTTACAGCGACGGTTATTAACCGCGGTTGTAGACTATGTTTTTTTTTGGGGGGGGCGGGGTGAATCAGTCATAAATAAAATGACAAAAAACTACAAGATACAAGGGGTATACCCTAGGAGCTAACCAACTATACAAAGACACATAAACCAAAACACAAAAAAAGACAATCTAAACAGTGAAAACCATCATGTTCACACACCACATAAGCAAAGAGCAAATGAGAGCAAGAACAAGGCAAACAAGACAAAAAAAAACCTAAGAGCAACATAACCTGGTTACACTAAAAAGATCTAAACAACAAAAGGAACTAGAAACAAAACCCAAAAGGCCATATTATAGAGACAATTTGATTAAAAAATGATCAAAACAGACACCATAGCCCCTAAGACAGCAAACAACAGCAAACTGTGGGCAAACTGTTGGCAGTAAACACCAGCCATAGCACCATGCACCAGCAACAATGACACTAGGCATCAAAGGAAACAACAGCAGCCAACAAAAAAGCCAACAACTTGCTCACATTATATATCTATAACAACACTATTTTATTTTAATGGCTCAATACTCAATAATTGTAAAAGGTAAAAGAGCCTGCATTTTCATAATCCCAAAATATCCAAAACAACTTAATTAAAAGGTTCATTACATAAGCCTGTAATACAAAAAAGATCCAATGTTTGTAGCAAACTAATAGCCCACACCATAATCCAAAAGATAAACTTGTCACATAACAATAGTACTCAAAAGTATTACTCATGACGCCATTTTATAAAGACCTCCATGAAAAATGTTTAAATCGAGAAATGACGTCCATTGTTTGATACTTTCATATTTTCTTATTTCCTGCAATAAAAATAATTGAATGAGCATAAGTATCATTTTCAATTTTAAAATCTATAAAGAAAATTTAGACTATAAATAATTCTCGACAAGTCTTATTTATTTATTTTTTATTTTTGGTAACTATGTGGTTTATATATTAAAAAATAAAGATTACAGTGAAATTGAAGATCATATTTGCAAGAATAGGAGGATAAGCAAGATCTAGGCATAAAATTCCCCACAACAATATTTTTTTTGACATCCATTCATTTTAAATCTCATTTTCCCCTAACCTTACCCAAAAAGGATTTTTTTAAAAAATTCTTTCAATTTAGTTTCTTTTTCTATCTTTTCTTTATACAAATTCAAGATTAAAAAATTTATAAACTGCACAATTTTTATTTTGTCAAACACATTATGAAATCTTCGATGCCAAATCACTTGTACAATGCCGCATGATCCCTAGTCACAAGCCTTCAAGATTCATATTGTGTTTTCATTTCAATAGTTTGTATAGTCATAAAGCAACTGATCATAATAATATTTTTCAACCCTTTGATTTTTCTCATAAGTAACAAAAGGTGTTACTAGTCTCTTTCTTTCTTTTCAGGTGCAAGAGAAGGTGAGCTTGAGATGACCCAACAAAGTCCAAAGGGCAAAAACACTGATGACAGGGAAAACAAAAGTGGGATAGGTAGAAATATTTCACATGCTCTCTCTCTCTCTCTCTCTCTCTATGTGGTGTATGTCCCATAAGCATAAAATCAAGTACTTATTATTTTCTGAGACTATAATCCAAGTCATTGATATCCCATCCCTACAACAATGAATCCCTTAATTTGGCTAAATTGTAAGCAAAAAAGAAAGAACATAATATTACCTTGTACCAAATCAAGGGTTGGTTCTTGGGTAAAGTGGGTTTTGACACCCAAACTGAAGAACCTCCACCTGAGAGGCATAATTCTTCACCTTTCAGTCTAGTCTGCACCAAAAGAGACAAAATGAGAGTGAAAAGCTGAATGTTACTGCATTTAATTCTTCGATCAAATCAACCTCATAGCATTACAAAGCTGAAAATATGTCAGATCATATACTCTAATCAATTAGAAATAACAAAAATTTGTTGCATTAAAAATGACATTTCAATTTGAGCAAATGAGGCAAACCTTTGCAGTATTAAGCACTACATTTTTGCAGTCGGGTAAGATGCTCACAGACCATGCTGGTAAATTATATGAATTGCCATTGAAATTCACAGTTGCATCAGATTGGGAATCCACATTGGCAAGAAAAACAGCACATAAACCTGACCTAGTTTTATATACACCTGCCTGAAATGGGGAACATCCCTTTTTAACAACAACAAATTCTATTCATAAAGTATACAGCATGAATTATAAAACAAAATTTTGTTGACCAACATCATTTCTTTTTCCTTAATATAGGCAATGATTTTTGAATCCTGCCAGTCACTCGCTTCATGGAAGCTCTGGAGTTATCACTGGGCCCAAGACAATTTCAAATCATCTACCATGATATACATAAGCATTTTTTTTTTTTTTTGGGTTTGATTGTGCAGATAAAATTTTGTTTTACTATAGAAACATTAGATTGCTGAAGAACCACAGTCAATCACAGAGGACAAAGTTCCCTGAGAAACCGGTTAAGGATTAGAGAATTATAGGTATACCTCCAAATTTGGACCAAGGGAAGTAATTGTTGGACCGGTGGCAACCATTGCTGGTTCACAAAGTTTTATGGCTTTGTGCGCATCTTTTAGGTGGCCCTACTTAGGTTGTCTAAGAAGTCCTGCAACATTGGGGAAAATTTTTAAAAGCCTTTTATAGATGGAAGACAGACTTCAACTATTAAAAAAAATAAAAGAAGAAAAGCCTCAATTATGGGTTGATATATGTATCTTTCAGATTATAAAATAACAACATTCTGTCAACATCTAACACTTCTAGATTGCAGCATTTCATAAACTGGAGTATTAGTTTGGTTGCTTATGGGATGCAAATCATTTATTATTGATAGAGCGAGAAAATCATACCACACTCATCAATTGGAGCATCATAATCATAACTTGTAGCAATGAAAGGTCCACCAGTGGTCCGGCCAAAGTTAGTCCCACCATGGTACTGGTAAAGCAGTCAAAACATATTTAATATATAAGCTTGCATTCTGATTAATTTAAACCAGATTCAAGGCAGACTGTGAATCATAAGTATCAGGCAATTGTCATAAAAACTTGTAACAAGTGTAATAACTTTCAAGAAAATAGAATTACCATATAATAATTTTGGAAGGTTCCCCCTTGCTGGAAGAATCGGGCTACAGCAAAAGCAATGTCTTCCACAGGTCTGTATGTCATAGCACCGCCAAACGAAAGAAACCTAACATTCCAGATAGCCGTAATGGTTAAAAACATAGAAGCATTAAAAGAAAAGAAAGCTGAATGTTGATAAGATCAACTTCTGATCCAAACAACCAACATGCTGTGAGAGGCTAAAATGCCAGACATCTTACCATCCAGTCCAATTCGCACTCCACATTTTTGGTTTAGTGGTAGAATTGCGGTTGAATTGGTCGCAATAAAATCCATTGCAAGTGTTGATCTGTACGCAGTCAAAAGAACATGAGAGCTGGTAAAAACATGTAGTCATATTTCAAAAGCATTAAAGATCAAGTTCTGTAGAAGTTAGGTGTTGATGTTAACAAGCCACACAAATATATTGGAATGAAACTCACCATAGAGATTGGCAACTGTTCCATAAAATAGTAGACTCATGAGTGCACTAGTATTTGATAACTAGGTTCAACAATGGGTAGGGGATGGAAAGTTATAAATTGTTGAATTTCAATTTGGGAGGTCTACTTGTTTTTTTCTATGTTTAGCTGTACCAATTGAACCTTCACATCTATAATGACCAATTTCATACTTTCAAATTTGCTTCATAGTTGATATTTAACAGGAAATTAGTAAGAATGACCATGAGTTGTTTATATTGAAGCCATAAATGCCTATTTTGATGCAGCTTTACTAAAGTAAATCAAACTTCTATGATTGAAGAAATGAAAGGAAAGAGTAGTAAGTCCATTAATTTTGTTGTTTCATGTATCCCTTATACAGATAGGTCCTTATTGTCTTTGGATTATTGTAGTAAAAGAGTTCAGACATACATAAATGTATAGGTTTCAATAACACACTGGAAGCATTAAAATGAGTTGGTACATGTCCCTGAAATATTATTTTTAAAGCTACAAATTCTTATTTGGAATAATTCATTGTCAACTATGTTGGTAACTTGGTCACATTTTTCTAGTAAGTGGGATATCAAAAGTACCTGAGGCATGATATAGATGATCGACATCATGTAATTGACATACTTGATGTGGATTAAAAAAAGTTAACAGGCAATGTTTTTCATGCAATATTTTAGATACAAATGAGATTTTGAATATTTGGGATAATAAAATGGCAACACTACAAAATAAAGCAAGTACTTTGGGGCTAAGAAAAACATAGCTATATGTATATATATATGTGTGTGTGTGTGTGTGTGTGTGTGTGTGTGTAAGGGGAAATATATATGATTGAAATATTTATCTCGAAATATCAACTATATTGGGTAATGATGTTTATTAATGAGCATGAGACTAGGAAATACAACTGTGCAAAATAAGTAGTGGCTTTTTGATGAAGTGTTATGGGTGAACTCAGTCCCATTTAATTGGAATAAAACATAGCCCTAATAGGATGGACTAGTTGATCAGTTTCAATATTACCTTTCCATATACTTGGGATGAGGAATGAATGAGGACTTATGAATTGTCTCTATCATGATCTTGTGAGCATCTTTATTACTATGATTATTATGATCATTATAATGATTGTTGCTGTTAAGATCATGTTCAAACCAATAAACAAAAATGTAGGCATTATTACTCCCTTGTGGTATTTTATCAAACACCTAGCATACATAATGAATCCTCAAGCGTGAGATTTTATTATGTACCATCAACAACAATCCATTCACTTCACTAATTATATTGGTTAAAATATGAATATCATAGATGATCAAAAATCAGAATACTAAACATGTTAATCAATTTATTTTCTAAATTATTTTCCCAAATCAAAATCATTCAAGATGTTCATGAAATCATTCAAAGTAGAGCAGTTTCGGAGATATTAGAAGCAATAAATGGAATGGTAAGTCTTAGGTTAACAATGAATTTCATTCACCCAAACTTAACCGAAGACAGTAATGGAAACGGAGAAACAGAGACAGTAGAAGAAAGAGAGAAGGGTAGAGAGATAAATCGAGAGACAAGAAGAAAGAGAGGGATAGAGAAAGAGAGCAAATTGACCTTGAAATCGCAGTGATGCTATAGCTTGATGTCGTCAATACGCCTCGGGGAGGATGAACTTTGATGCTTCGCCAAAGAAGTGTTGTGGAGTAGGGCACAAATTGTGAGTTGAACGGTTTATTTTTGGGCTGAAATTCTGATATGTTATTCACCCACAAAAAAAAAAAAAAAAAAAAAATCTGATTTCCTAGTAAATTAGAGTTCACGGTTGAGTACAACCCGTCACTATAAAAAAACATATGACAACGTTTTAGGAAAAAAATGCTACTAAAAATTTAATTTTTAGTTGTGGTCAATAACTGCTATAATAGCCCATTTATAGCAGTATTTTTCAGGCTGCTGCAATAAAAAACACTGCTAAAACCTAATTTCTTGTAGTGACATATCTTACATAAACCCAAATTTCAATATAATAATATATTTTTTATGTGATGTGTGTGAGAATTGAAAATAATTTTGGTTCTCTGATTCCTTACATTCTCCCACTTGGCACATATAACACACGTTGTCGATTGTCGAGTAACTAACAAACTGATTATGGCTATTAAATAAAAATACCCAAACCTTAGAGTTATAATACACGAATCATGGCGGTTATACTTTATTAAGTATTTCCTTTCATGTATTACATTGTATCACACTCTCAACTTTATGTGGTGTCATTCTTGTGAATAACTTCTAATAAGTTATTCTGGGTCCAATGATCCCTATGGATCAATAGTCCCAATGGACTACATAGCATCACAAATACTTTAGGTGCACAAAATGATGTTTTTCACTAATAATAATCAAAATGTCATGACAAAACAAAATAAAACAACAACTAAAAAAATTATTGAGCTAACCAATCAGTCTCATGCCCTCAACGTGTTTTGAAAACACCTTTACAGAAAGACCTTTGGTCATGGGATCTGCTGTAACGCCATACATTCGTGACATTCGTAAACATAAGAGAAATAAACATATTTCCAGTCATCAGAGTATTTAATCCAAAGGTATTACATGTTGACAACAAAAGTAAATGCCCTACGGGCTTACAACTTTTCAAGCCAACACTTGGTTACAAAAAGGAGAGTAGTAACTCAAAACACAAAATAAGCCATTGGCTTGAATTACATGTAATACACAAAATAATTACAAAAGTAAGCCTTCAGCTTCAAAACCTCCCAAGCTAAGTCCTTGGAGGCTGCATATTACCTGCACCTGAAAATGATGTCCCATATAGGGTGAGCCAACGCCCAGTAGAGATATGCTAAACATAATATGAACAATGACTAAAACATGAGCAATCGATAAATGTTAACCCTAGTCAACCAACTTACAACACCATTCAATCCCATGACAATTATGTCCATGTTCATTTTACTTAACAATTTCGATTCATAAACATGGCTCAGAACCTGGCCAAACAATTTAAATGAGATTACATCTCTTATCTGGCCAAGTTCTGAGCCACATTTATGAAATGAGTTGATAAGTGAAGGAAAATGAAATGTAACATGGACACAAGTGTCATGGAACTGTAAAGTGATATAACTGGTTTGTGTGTGTTAACCATCTATCAAATGCTATTGTTTTAGTCATTGTTTATACTTGGTTTAGTATATCTCTACTGGGCTGTGAATCACACTATATGGGATATCATTTTCAGGTCCAGGTGATATGCCACCTCCAAGGACATAGCTTGGAAGGTTTTGAGAGTTGAAGACTCCTTTTGTGGTTTTGTTATCTTTTGTTGTATTACATGTAAATTCGGGCTAAGGGCTTAATATGATATGAGTTAGTATTCTCTTTTGTGTAACCAAGTGTTGGCTTGGAAAGTTGTAAGCCGTTGGGCATTTACTTTTGTTGTCAATATGTAATACATTTGTAAGGACTACTCTGATAAATGGAAAGTGTTTATTTCTCTTATATCAATGCTTGTCAAGAATGTGGGGTTTTATGTATTATTTTGAGGGCGTTACACTACTTTTCCCTCTTGTATCAACACACAACCCAAACCTTCTCGTGAGGCATCACAATAAACCGTATAACCCAATCTTCTCTCCGGGATAATCAAAACTAGAGTTGTGGTCAATCTAACCTTCAACTCTTGGAACGACTTTTCACAAGTCTCACTCCATACAAATTTGACATCTTTCCGTGTCAATCTAGTCAACGACGAAGCTAGCCTGGAGAAGTCCTTCACAAACCGGCGGTAGTACCCAGCTAATCCCAGAAAACTGCGGATCTCAAAAACACTCTTAGGCTGTGCCCAATCCTGCACTGCCTCTATCTTGGATGTATCAACAAACACCCCTTCCCCAGAAACAACATGGCCTAAGAACTTAACCCCTCTTAGCCAGAACTCACACTTCCCAAACTTAGCATATAGCTTGTGGGCCCTAAGTATAGCGATTCCAGTATTCCCTTTACTGTTCAGTTGCATTCTGGACTCGGTTCCGTGGAGTTGATAGTTGTGTCTACCTTGTTGTCATCCTTTAATTCCATTTGATTGAGTTTTAGGATGTGCTAGGCATGTTTCAAGTAGGTGGGTTGATCCTTGATCTAATTTCTTGTTGCCAGGTTTTTGGTCGTTCCGCTCGAACGAGTAGTCTAGCGCTCGAGCGGAGATTGCACACTCCTAGTATTTTCGTGCTCTGCAAAACTTCTGCAGGTGTGATTTCTACGCTCGAGCGGATTTCCTGCGCTCGGGTGGGCTTGTTAGCGTTCGAGCGGGTAGTACTTTTTTGGTATAAATTCTGGGAGGGAAAAATCTATGCTCGAGCGGACTGGTTTTCACGCTCGAGCGGATGTACTTTATTCTTGTGTTTTGGAGCTCGAGCAGGACTTCTTGCACTCGAGCGAACTCAGTACTTTGTTCTTGACGCTCGAGCGTTGTGTTTTCCGCTCGAGCGGACCTGTCATATATCAAAAGGCTGTTGGGCATTTTCAAGTCACTTTTTACATCCTCTCTCTTACTTTTCAAAAACGCCAGTTGAGAGCTTCTCTTTCTAAAACCTCCACTTCTCTCTAAGTATTGATCTAGTAGGAGTTGTTTCCTCACCTTTGGCCTTTACAAAAAGGTTGTTGATCGTCGACGACCATCTTTTGATCCGAGAAATTTGTGATTTGGAGCATCTTCATTTTCGTCATCTCCTTCGTTGGGTTTCATCTTTTGAGGTAGGGATTCCTACTCACTCTTATAGGTTTTGACCTAGATTTTTGGGCACTATGTTAAATGGTTTGGTTTTGAGATCTAGGGTTTCAAAATGTATAAATGGGGGTTTGTTATTTTGATTCTAAAATGTGTATTTTGGGTTTCAAAATAATGATATTGTTGTTGGTTGTTGATATTTGGACTCTTGGGTCTATATTAGAAAATGGGGTAGAAAACCTAAATCTATTGTATAAATTAATTGGTATAATTAATTTGAAAAAATTGTTGTTATTTGGAATTGAGTTGGAAATAATGAAATTGGCTCATTATATTGTAGAATGGTAGAGTTGGATTTATTAATCACGCACCCTTGAAAACATTGATATTTTATCTGTTAGAGCTTTTATTATCTGTTTAGAAATAATTGCTTTGGGCTACCGGTGGAGGGTAGTTTTGATTGTTATAGACAATGCATGATGATTAGGCAAACTAAAACTAATCAAGTGGATGTGTCATAGAGTATGACGGTTGATAGAATACATTAACGTTATGTATTGATTGATTGTGTATATGACCTCTATGTATATACGTTGTGTATATGGGAGGAGATAGGGGATGTACTCCACGGTTTAGGGGAAGATAGGGGATGGACCTCTAAACCGGATGTTGTTTGGGAGGAGATAGGGGATGGACTCCACTGGTACAGCTCATATGCTTGTTAGTTAGTGTATTGATATAGTTCATATGCTTATATATGGAAGTGTTGATATAGCTCATATGCTTATCTGTGGAGGTATTGATACAGCTTGTATGCTTATCTATTGCGAACTGGGAAACGTTTAATATGAATTATTATTTCGTTTAGAGTGTGTGGCCAGGTTCTGAGCCATGGGTATGAATTTGGAAATTGGATAAGAAATGGAAAATGAAATGAAACATAGACATAGTGGTCATGTAATGAAAATGGTTTTATGAATTGATTTATGGGAGTTAAACATTTATCAATTGCAAATGTCTTAGTTACTGCTCATATTGTGTTTAGCATATCTCTACTAGGCGTTGGCTCACCCTATATGAGACATTATTTTTCAGGTACAGGTAGCATGCCACCTCCAAGGACATAGCTTGGATAGTTATGAGAGTTGAAGACTCTTTGATAAATTTTGTTTGTGTTACATGTATATCAAGCCAAGGGCTTATTTTGTATAGAGTTAGTATTCTTCTTTTGTGTAACCAAGTGTTGACTTGGAAAGCTGTAAGCCCGTAGGGCATTTCCTTTTGTTGTTAACATGTAATACTGTTGTAAGAACTACTCTGATGAATGGAAAGACGCTGATTTTCTTATATTACTGCATGTCTGAATGATGGGTATTATGTATTCTTTTTTTGAGGGCGTTACACTAAGCAACTCAAGCACCACTCTCAAGTGTTCCTCGTGCTTCTCCTTTAAAGGTGAATAAATCAAAATGTCGTCTATGAAAACGACTACAAAACGATCTAAGAATTCCTGGAATATCCGGTTCATCAAGTCCATAAACACTGCCGGTGCATGTAGACGTCCCCGAACGCCCCAGGAGGACGAGTCCCGTTCTGTTCGTTTTGGGTTCACTACAGTTCAGGACTCTCAAATTGTCACGGTTCTTAATCTGAACCAAAGAGTCCAAATCCGGCAAATCGTTTTGAGAAACAAATTTTTGAAAGAAGTGCCAAACATGGACTGCTTTGCCAGATACAGAGTCGCCACTTAAATATTTTTTATGGGGGAATTTAGGAAACCCTGACTCGGTGCCAAAGGCCACGTGTCCGTCATCACCAAAGTTGCCTCGGCTCGGAAGCTTGGGTACGATTGAGGAAGGTCAACTCCTCTCGTCCGATTCGAAGATCGGCCTCTACTAACCGTGATATCCGTTTTTGAAAACATTATGTGTTCTTATTCCGGTTATTAGCCTAGAATTACTACGTTATGCGCACAGCAAACAAGTATAAACCAAATCGCCTAATTTGGAACGAAGCATTGCATATCCGTTTGTTTGAAAAACAGTTTGAAATTTGAAACCAAAGCACGGATTTCAACGAGTTGTCCCAACTCAAACAATCCAACCTTCACCCACAGGCACTCAAGCAGTTTATATTACATAAGCATCTAGCCACATGGTAAGCATGCTGTCATGGCAACACTTACACTCATGTAAGGATGCTAAAGCATGAAAGCTTACCTAGTACTCCGAGCCAAAACAAAAGCTAGTTAGTAATCAATGCATGATCCTAACTCATGTTAAGATGGCTAATGCAACACATACAAGATGCAACTACGATAGGCTCAGCTAATTTATGGATGACATATGATGATGCTACAACTAACACGTATTCAACTTGGAATTGAAATACAATGCAGTTAGTATGATGCGCCGAGCCCGGTGCATGCAAGACAAATGTATGGATGCACGCATGCATAACATAAGGTATGCTAAATCAAATATGACCTAATACTAACCATCAGAAGCAGATAAGTAAAAGGGAGAAAAAAGTGGGGGTTGGAAGACATACACACACGCACCCACACTTATTACAAGTTAGCCCTCACTCGGAGGGACCGAAAGAATAATACAATTTAACTAACTAACAAGCTAATTAAATATTACAGACCCTTAATTAATTAACAAATTAATTACAAAATAAACTAAATGTGAAGCGTAAAGAGACTGCCGCAGCTCTGCCTCGGAATGCACGAATGATGCATGCTTGACTTGCCCCGCTCGGAAACTCGCTACCATAGCACTGTTGCCTCTGTTTACACTACCTTGCCCCTCTGAAGACTGTGAAAGTCCCTAGAACTGCTCCTAGAGTGTTGTGGAATGTTACCGGCCAAAAGAACATGCTACCGGCCATGGGAATACTCTCATCGGCTAAATATTGTGCTCTCGGCCAAACATTCTTTGCCGGTCGGCACTAAACACTGCCGGCCGACCAAATCTTCCTGCTGAAACCTGCAGTTGACAGCAGCAGAGGGCAAGCAGTGTATGGAATGGAATTTTCAAGCAAATGTGTGCATGGTCACTCTCCCTATCATATTATGGATTCAAGGGAGTGTGGCCCTCGACCCTCGGGCCATCAATCACGCATTTCAATGCATGATAGCCCAAAAGCCAAGTGTGCAACTTCGATATCAAATGAAATGCAAGCACAAAACACATCAAAGGGCCCCAACCCCTATCATGATTGATCAAGAGGCGAGGGATGCATGCTCAATGAAATGCAACCTAGGCATGGAGGCTAAGTATGCAACATGAACATGCGAATGAGCAATGTATACTAGGCACGCAACCTAAACATGTAAGCAAACATGGCATGCAACGACATGCGATGATGGACTTAAACTAACATGGATAGCTCGCAAGCATGCCAAAATCAGTGGCCATGTGATGAAAATAAGGCAACCAAGATGCATGCAAATATGCACAATGCAATGGCTCCGAGTCTAAGGCACAAAACACAACTCCACAAAGGCATTGAAAGGACGAATTATGGCATACAATGGCATATGTTCCAGCACTGAAGTATGATGCTCAATGGTCCCGAAACATGCAAATATGCCACCCGATGCATGAAATAGCCCCCGAAACTCAAAACTAGGCACATGTATTGAACTCTAACTATGCAAAGCAAGCATTATTTGACCACGAGGCCCAAAGACAGAGCCAAGGCAGTCCCAAAACATGAACATTTCTAGTTCAAAGCATGACCAAAAGATGCTAGCATGATGGACTAAAATAGCATGCAACTTTGACTAGCAAACATGGTTTACATGACATGCATATGAAGCATATGAAATCTCACCAAACCAGAAAAAATCAGTGAATAAAACATGCCAAAATATGTCCAAATAATCACTAAAATGCAGCCAACATGTGCAAAAATGAGGGGCTTCTTTGGAAGGGCATACAAGGGGTAATTAAGCACATGCATCAAGGACACTTAGCATGGCACAACCAACTTTGGAAATCAAATATGACAGCCCTAAAACTCATCAAATTGACCCTGAAATTGGTCTAGGGAACATACAAAGAAAGGCCCCTTTGAAAGGCCTTGGATGAGATTGCTCTACACATGCATTGTAGACATAAAATATGATTAAAAGGGCCCTGGATAGACCTAAGGCAAACCTCAAAACCCTCATAATGAGGCCTAGAAAGTGACTTCAATGTATGTAAAACAGGGTCCCTTTGGAAGGCCTAAAAGATCCCCAAACAAGACAAGGAGAGGGGGGGTCACCCCCTCTCTAATTTTAGCCCTCAAAAATGCGGATTTCAGTGGCTAAGAGGCCAAACCGTGGCTAAGAGGCCAAACATGGCCAATGCAAGTGCTCTAATGCATAGCCTTAATCATGAAGGAATGAAGCATGCATAGGGGAAGATGACCCCAAACAGAGAATAGACCTTAATCAAACATGAATATGATATCAAAACAATATTTTTTTCAGTTTAGGTCGAGGTCTAAAATGGCTCACAAATAAGGCTAATGTATCATGCAAAATAAGCCCCAAAAGATGGATAAAGCACAAAGGGGGAGTAGAAGACTTCAAACAGAGAAAAGTCCTTAATCAAACATGAAGATGAGCTCAAAATAAGACTTTTTTTAGTTCAGGCCGAAGCCCAAAAATGTAAGAAAAATGGGCTAAGATATAGAACAAAATAGTGCAAAAATGGGGAGAATAGGAGCTTACCCTTGTAGCCCAACTTTCCAGCAGCCTTTGGTCCAAGGAAATGAGCTCCCAACCTCTGAAAATCAGCTTCAAGGCACTTGAATGGATGGTGGAGGTGGTAGGCTATGAGGTGTAGTGCAATGGGCCAAGAACAAGACCCTTTTGAACCCTCTAACACACCCAAATGTAGAGAGAGAGGGAGATATAGAGAGAGAGGGTGATATATATCATATATCAGATGTAAGGTCTGGTTTTTTGCTCAACCCCAACAAAGGAGGAGGAGGGTCTCCTTATATAGACAAGGGAATGGCTCCAAGCTTCTTAAAGAAGCTAATAAAAGAAGGGTCAAAGAGGCCAAGCTTCCAAGAGAAGCTAACCCAAAGGTTCAAGCTTCTTGAGGAAGCCAAGACAAAGGGTCAAGCTTTCTGAAGAAGCTTGAGCAAAGGGTGTAATCTTCTAGAGGAAGTTTGGATAAAAAAGGGTGCAAAGGGGCCAAAACAGCCACATACGCGTATGGGGTGTGCACCCCAGCTGGCACAGCTGGCATGTACCATGCCTGCAAGAGTCAAAAAGGTGGTACTGGCTGGAAAAGGAGGCCATCGGCCAAATAAATGGTCGGTCGGCTACTTATTTGGTCGGTCGGCTATTTTGACTGGTCGGTAGGTGTCTTCCAAGGCCAAAAAGTGGCCGATGGGTGTCCAAATTGAAGCCCTAGAAGTTAGCTTTCCAATGGCGCAAACCTTTCATTAAAATTCCTCCTATGCAAAAAGTTATGCCCTTTTTGGTGAAGCCGCACAGATTCGGTCCAACCGAAGTGATGCCCTACTTCAATCAACCATATCTCCCCCACCCGGACTTGGGTTTAGGAGATTCTTGAGTGCAAAATGAAGCCCCGGAAGTAAGCTTTCCAACAGTGGTGGCCTCGTAGCTAAAATCCAAGTATGTAAATGAATAAGCCCGATTCAGCGAGGGCTGCTCAACTCTCTCCTACCCGGATTCAAGCCGAACTTCTCCCAAACTAGTTTTCTCCTCTCCTTTCATCTTTTCTTCAACTCCAAACCCCTAAACAAAGTGTTTTGAAAGAATTTTTCAAAGATTTCATCTCTCTTTCATTCATTTCCACTTTGTCCTTGCTCAGTTTATCGAAAAGCGCATCATTTGACAAAATGTGAGCCTCGGAACATTGTAGAAACTTTATTTCAAAAATGTTTTGAAAGAGAGGGTTCTAAGGTCTAAAAAGCATCCAAAATAACTTTGGTCCGAAATGGGGTGTGAAGTTGAGATTTGACGCTCTCTTTGCCAAAGAAACCGACTTTTTGCATAGCATAGCCTGCACATCCTTCACCACCAAAGAAAACCATCAGTAACGCCCAAGTCTTAAGGGCGGTCAAAAATGGGGTGTCTATAGTGCATTGGTGAGCCCAAAAGGCATCACCAGAAACTCATAATGGCCATACCGCGTACAGAATGCCGTCTTCGAAATATCCTCCTCCCTGACCCTCAACTGGTGGTAACCCGATCTCAAATCTACCTTAGAGAAACAACGGGACCCCTTCAACTGGTCAAACAGATCATCTATACGGGGCATAGGGTATTTATTCTTAACTGTAGCCTTATTCAATTTTCGGTAATCGATACAAAGTCTTAAGGCACCATCTTTCTTCTTAGCAAAGAGGGCCGGTGCTCCCTACGGCGAAGTACTAGGGCGAATAAAGCCCTTATCTAGTAACTCTTGGAGTTGAACTTTTAACTCACTCAACTCGGCTGGGCAAAACGATAAGGTGCCATAGAAATCGGGGCCGTGCCGGGCACTAAATCAATGGAGAACTCCACCTCTCGATGTGGTGGCAAACTAACAAGATCCTCGGGAAAGACGTCTAAGTACTCACAAACTACTCTCGGTAATACAATCTGGGTCTCATCACACTCACTACTCATACAGCTAGCGAGATGACAACAAAGTTCACTCCGCCCTCGCGGATCATATACCGGTGGCAACACACTACCAACCCGATCTCCCAAGAAATGGAAACAATCCCTGCTCAAGGTACATACAGTGACCCTCTGGCGGTAACAATCAGTAACAGCCCAGTATGACAATAGCCAGTCCGTACCCAAAATCACATCAAAACCTGACATAGCCATTACTATAAAAAAAATAGAAGCCGGCGGTCGGCGACCTCTATATCACAGCCTCTACACCCCTGCTTTAAAATTAACTCACCCCCAACAGGTGACACAACACAAATAGGAGATGCTAACTGCGCCAACTCCAAACCCAAAACAGATGCAAATGCAGTAGATATAAAGGAATGGGATGCACTCGTATCAATCAACATATTGGCAACCGAGTTGCAAAACAAAAAGGTACCTTTCACAACAGATGGAGCCAGTACAAGATCCTGCACGGTAATAGCATACACGCGCCCAGAAGGTCTCTAGTCTACCTGCTCACCTCTCGGAGCAAAAGACTGCTGCACAGATTGGGACGATGAAGCTCCCTGATTGGCCGTCGAGGCCTGAACAGATTGTGCTGGCTGAAAACTCTGCGTCTGTCTCAAACCAGACACACCAGATGTGTCACTCAACTACGGGCAATACCTCTTTAGGTGCCCCGCCTGACCACACTGGTAGCAAGAGAGCGGCTGGCCTCTGCCCTGACTCTGGCTCTGAGGTCGAGTCGAAGATGAAGTTGCTCTCTGCCCTCCTCCCCTGTGCGGGCAAGCTGGAGACTTGTGGTCCAGCTGACCACATTTGTAACAAAAGTCTCCCTGACTGCCTCTCCCAGAACCTGCACTCGGCACTAGAAAGGTCGATATAGTAAATGCACCCTGAGACTATTGAGGGTTAGAACCCCTCTGCCTCCGACCATCCCCCTGGCCATCCTGACTCCTCTTGGAGCCCCTCATCCTCTCCTCCTGCATCATAATCTAAATATAGGCTGCGGCATCCACAAGACGTCCATACTCCTGGGTCATGGATCTCCCAACCCTGGTCTTGAGCCCATGTCTCAACTTCCTCTCGAACTCAATACAACGGCGTTCCTTGGACGCCACAAGCTCAGGTGCTAACCTGGATAAACTGGTAAATGTGGCCTCAAACTCGGCCACTGGCATGCTCAACTGCTTGAGCTGACAGAACTAGTCCCTCAACCTTTCTTTAACAGCTGGAGACAAAAACTTCTCCTGGAAAGCATCTACAAAGGCCTCCCATGTATCACCAACACGACCCCTCATGAACTTCCACCACTGACCTGCATCTCCCTTCAACTGGAAAGACGCCAAAGTCACCTTCAAAGCCCCATCTTCGATGCCAAGCATCTCAAACGTCTTCGTCATTTGCTCAAGCCACTCATCAGCCTTAAGTGGCTTTTTCGGATCACCAACAAACTCGTCTGGATTAGACCGGAAGAACTCCCTCCTCAGAAACGTAGGCCCTGCCTTAACTACATGGGCCTGGGCTTGATTCTCAGCCCTGAGAATGCCCATAGATTCCCTCAAAGCTCCTGCCATCTCGCGGGCTAAGGCGCCCATGGCTTGCTGACCTACTGGCTCGGCCACATTGGCCTGACCAACACCCTCTTGCTGCGCCAGAATCCCATCCGGTATAGGCATCTCCTGCCTGCCACGCCTACCTCCGCGTCCTCGTCCTGACATCCTAATAAAGGTAACAGGAACATTAGCACATTCACAAATGTGCCGAAGCTATAACATTCACGTCCTAGTGCAATGGACAACTGTAATTCATTCCACGTAAGCACATAATCACATAAGCACTTACGAATTTCATTTTCGGATAATGACAGTCCGGAGGTGTTGCTAGAGTTCTAGTTAAAAATAGCATTGATCAAGTGCTTTTCCAATAGGACTCCCAGAAACCCATAGATCCAATCAACATCCTAGAAACTAAATCCCATACCCATATAGTCACATGAGCATGTTATCACATAAGCATATAACATTACACTTAAGTCTCTAACAAGCGAGACAAACCCATTGTGGTACTAACCACTTTTCGCGTACCCAAAGTATTCGAATCTGGTACGCTCTGATACCAAGTTGTAACGTCCTCAAAATAAACCCATATCATACATTAGTGACATTCGTAAACATAAGAGAAATAAAAATATTTCCATTCATCAGAGTATTTAATCCAAAGATATTACAAGTTGACAACAAAAGTAAATGCCCTACGGGCTTACAACTTTCCAAGCCAACACTTGGTTACAAAAAAAGAGAGTACTAACTCAAAACACAAAATAAGCCCTTGGCTTGAATTACATGTAATACACAAAATAATTACAAAAGTAAGCCTTCAGCTTCAAAAACCTCCCAAGCTAAGTCCTTGGAGGCGGCATATCACCTACACCTGAAAATGATGTCCCATATAGGGTGAGCCAACGCCCAGTAGAGATATGCTAAACATAATATGGACAATGACTAAAACATGAGCAATCGATAAATGTTAACCCTAGTCAACCAACTTACAACACCATTCAATCCCATGACAATTATGTCCATGTTCATTTTACTTAACAATTTCGATTCATAAACATGGCTCAGAACCTAGCCAAACAATTTAAATGAGATTACATCTTTTATTAAAACATTTCCTTTATCCACAATTCATTTTCAAATGAGATAACACTCATATCAAAACACTTCCATACTTCACAATAGATACACATATTTGCTGTATCAATTTTATATTAAAACATTTCCACACTTCATAAATGATACACAGATTTGCTGTATCAATGGAGTCTATCCCCTATCTCCTCCCAAATAACATCCGGTTTAGGAGTCCATCCCCTATCTTCCCCTAAACCGTGGAGTACATCCCATATCTCCTCTCACACAAAACAATGTATATAAACAATTATCATATACACGATAAATCAATACACAGATTCGATATATTATTCTAACCGTCATATTCAATATGATTAGTTTCAGTTTTCCCTAACCAACATACAGTATCTACAAAAATCACGACTATCCTCCACCGACAGCCCAAAGCAATTATTTCTAGACTAATAAATGCATCACCAGATAAATTATCAACATTTTAAAAAGTGAGTGATTAATCAATCAAACTCCACCATTCTTTCTCATAACTTCCCAATTTCACTATTTTACAATGAAAGTCATTAATTACACTAATGATCCAATAAAACCCAAATATGGCATTTTCCTCCTTTTTCCAATATTGACCCAATGGTCCAAATATTATCATTAAACAACCACAATCTTATTTTAAGGCCCAAATACACATGTATTGGCCAAAAGAACCAAAACCCCTCTTTTCATATTTAAAACCCTAACACCCACAATTACCTAACTTCAACATTACATCAAAATAACAACAAGTTTATGTCAAAAATCATAAATATGAGTAGTTATCCCTACCTCAAATTCGGAGCCCAAAAAAGAAGGTGAAGAAAATCGAAAGTGCTCCAAACTCCAAAATTTTCGGATTGATAGATAGCCCAGGCCAAGCTCTACACTTTTTACAAAGGGACAAGGTTAGAAACACACTAGAACTAGATCAAACCTTAGAGAAAAGGTGAAATGTAGTGAGAGAAGCTCTCAAAATAGATTTTGAAAAGTAAGAGAGAGAGTGAGAGTTGAAAAAGTGATCTAAAATGACCCAGCTGCCAACTAATATACGTATGACCCGCTTGAGCGGAGAATAGGACGCTCGATCGTCAAACACAAAAATTGGACCCGCTCGAGCGCCAAGACACAACTGCAAAACTCCACCCGCTTGAGCGCAAAGGAAACTCCTCTCGAGCGTAGATTACACTCTTCCAGTATTTTTACAGACATCGAACACTAGCTCGAGCGCAAAGATACCCGCTCGAGCGTTACTCGCTCGATCGTAAAGAAATACGCTTGAGCGTGAAAACACACTTGCAGTACTTTTGTAGACGGACAAACTACTGAAGGTATACAAACTCCGTTCGAGCGCGAGAAGACCCACTCGAGCGGATCACCAAAAGTCTGGGTAACAAGAGTTGGGACAAAAGCTCAACCAACCTGTTCGAAACACGCCTAAGACAATTCTAAACTTAAACACCAAGAGTTAAAGAACGGAAATGAAATACAGCCAACAACAACAATCAATGGAACTGAGTCCGGAAAACAGTAAATAAGGAAGGGAAAACCGGGATCGCTATATCTGCAACCATCATATTGGTACTAATATGCTCAATGCTGAATTCTTGCTTCTTAACACGGTCTCGAACAGCAAGATACTTTATGTCAATATGCTTGCTTCGGCTACCACTTTTGTTGTTGTTAGAGAAGAAAATCGCAGCCGAATTATCACAGTAAACCTTTAATGGCCTAGAAATTGAATCCACAATTCGAAGCCCTGTGATAAAATTCCTTAACCAAATAGCCTGTGAGGTTGCTTCAAAGCATGCTATCAACTCTGTTTCCATTGTTGACGATGCAATTATCGTCTCTTTGGCGCTCTTCCATGAAACAGCACCGCCTGCTAGCAGATAGACATATCCTAAAGTGGATTTTCTAGAATCTTGACAACCCGCAAAATCTGAGTCTGAATATCCAACCACCTCAAGACAGTCAACATGCTTGTAAGTAAGCATGTAGCCCTTGGTTCCCTTTAAGTACCTCATGATTTTCTTTGCAACCTTCCAATGTTCCATTCCTGGATTACTTTGGTATCTTCTAAGCATCCCAACTGCAAATGCAATGTCAGGTCGTGTACAAACCAGAGTATGCATTAAACTGCCTACGGCAGACGCATAGGGAATACTAACCATCTATTCCTTTTCCAAATCATTTTTCGGATATTGATTTAAACTGAATTTGTCACCCTTTAAAATGGGCACTGCATTAGGAGTGCAATCACTCATCTTGAATTTCTCCAAAACTCTTTCAATGTAGGCTTTATGAGACAGTCCTAATGTCCTTTTGGACCTATCTCTATGCCAATGACATAAGAAGCTTCACCCATATCCTTCATTTCAAAATTGTTGGAAAGAAATTGTTTAGTATCATACAACAATCCCAAATCATTAGATGCAAGTAAAATGTCATCCACATAGAGAACTAGAAAAATGTATTTGCTCCCACTAACCTTAACGTATATACAGTTGTCCACAACATTCTCCATAAAACCATATGAAGTAATAACATTGTGGAATTTAAATACCACTGTCAGGAAGCTTGTTTTAGTCCATATATGGATTTCTTGAGCTTGCTAACTAAGTGACTATCTTTATCAGAACAAAAACCTTCAGGTTGGTTCATGTATACTTCTTCCTCTAGATCCCCATTTAAAAATGCCATTTTCACATCTATTTGATGTAGCTCTAAATCAAAATGAGCTACTAATGCCATGATAATTCGAAATGAATCCTTTTTAGAAACCGGAGAAAATGTATTATGATAATCGATGCCTTCTCTTTGAGTAAAACCCTTGGCTACAAGTCTGGCCTTATATCGTTCGACATTACCATTTGAGTCTTTCTTGGTCTTATAGATCCATTTACAGCTAACAACTTTAACTCCTTTAGGCAAATCGACAATTTTCCAAACTTGATTCTTAGCCATAGATTCCAACTCTTCCTTCGTGGCATCATACCATAATTTAGAATCATCCATATTCATGGCATTGGAAAATGAAATAGGATCATCTTTAGGTCCGATGTTAAAATCAGACTTCATTGAGTATACAAAATAATCATCGGAAATTGCTGACTTTCTAGCTCGTGAGGATCTCCCTAATTCTGTAGTCTCAATTGGGACTTGAGCTACCTCTATGTTGACTTGTTCCTCTTGTGGTGGAAGTTCTTGAATTTGTTGATTTTCAAGACTATCGGGTTGATTATCTTGAAAGACAACCAATTCACCTATATTCATGGGTGTTGTATCCGGATCCCGTGATTCCTTCCACTGTAACGCCCTCAAAATAAACCCATAATAACCATAACATTAACATGCATTTATAAAAGAAAATGAATCATTTGAGTTATTCATCAGAGTATTCTTATTGAAAGACATCACATGTAACATCCTGCAACATCAAAATAAATGCCCTAAGGGCTTACATCTTTCCAAGCTAACACTTGGACACAAAAAGGATGAGTACTAACTCATTTACAAGTTAAGCCCTAGGCTTGAATGTTTACATGAAATCTCAAAATAACAAAATAAAACATATAACTAAAGACAAGTCTTCAAAATTCCAAACATCAAATCCTTCCAGGCTAAGTCCGTGGAGGTAGCTTATCACCTGAACCTGAAAATGATGTTCCCATAAAGGGTGAGCCACAGCCCAGTAGAAAAATACTAAACCAAATATAAGCATTGAATAAAGCTATAGCATTCAATAGATGGTTAACCAAGATAATCAATTTTATCATTAAACAGTCTCATGACACTAATGTCTAAGACACATTTCACTTTCCATTATTATCAACATGGCTCAGAACCTGGCCAAACTTACAACAATGAATTGTATATCATATTCACATTACTTCCAATATCAACAAAACAAACGAGACTCATGCTCATATCAAAACACTTCATACTTCCCATTTGATACACATTTTAGTGCTGTATCAATAATCATGTAAAAACACTTCAATATAATAAGCACACATAAAAATGGTGCTAATGGAGTCCATCCCCTATCTCCTCCCAAACAAAAATCCGGTTTAGAGGTCCATCCCCTATCTTCCCCTAAACCGTGGAGTACATCCCCTATCTCCTCCCAAACAATATGCAAATGCAATGCTCAATCAATACACGTATTTTCTGTATCAATGCAATAGTCAAAATTAATGACTTAACCAATGTGATTAGTTTCAGTTATTCCTAATCCACACGCAATGTCTACAACAATCACGACTATTCTCCACCGATAGCCCAAAACAGTTATTTCTAGACTGGAAATAAATATATCAACAATTCAATAGGTGAGTGATTTAAATCATCCAACTACACCATTTAATCAAAGAATTCATCAATTTCATGAATTTAACCAAATTCCCCAATTCCCTTAAATTAATTTTACAAATTAATTAATTAATACAACTAGGGTTTTTCCCAAAATTATCTAAGTAACCCCAACATCTTGAAATACCAAAGCTTAGAACAAAGCTTATAAAATAGAGTAGGAAATCCCTACCTTGAAGATCACAACTGAAATAGAGAAGATGGAGATGGTGACCCAAAATCCAAAGTGCTCCGAATCCTCTCTTTTTCAGATTAAAAGAAAGATCTCGCGAAGCTCTACCTTTCTTCCAAAAGAACTAGGGTAGAAGACCACAAGGAATAGATCAAATCTTGGAGAGAAGGTAAGAGTAGAGAGAGAGAAACTCTCAAATGGCGGTTTTTAAAGGTTAAGAAAGAAAAGGTAGGTCAAAAAGTGATCCAAAAAGTGAAATCACGGACTGATATAATCGACTCTACGCTCGAGCGTAGAAAGCCCCGCTCGAGCGTAAGACACAGAATCATGCTCGAGCGTGAAGAAAGCCGCTCGAGCGTCGATTGCACCCTTTCAGAAGTTTTGCAGGCGCTGCACCCGCTCGAGCGTCAAACTCCCCGCTCGAGCGGAGGAGCAAAACAAGGGATCACGCTCGAGCGTAAAAACTACCGCTCGAGCGGAAGAACTGCAGAGCAAAATACTGGGAGATGGAAAATCCCGCTCGAGCGTCAAAAATCCCGCTCGAGCGGAGAAGCAACAACGAAGGGACCGCTCGAGCGTTAAAACTTCCGCTCGAGCGTGAAGGCCAAAATCTGGGCATCACCTATTGGCATCAAAATTCAACCAACCTGTACCAGACCCGTCCAACACAACCTATACTTCAAATACAAAGAGATTAAAGGACAACAACAACCAATAAATAATGACAGGATCTACGGAGCCTAAGTCCGGATACAATAATCTAAAGAGAAAAGACCGGGGTCGCTATAACCCCCCCCTTAAAAGAATTTCGTCCCCGAAATTAAGCACAAGGTTTTAAAAACAAGTTTTCTCAAATTCCAACAATATGTTAACTCAATAATAAACAACTTGACCCAACACCGGCCATTCCATCTCTTAACTAAGAGGCATGCCACAGTATGCAAAACAAACATATATTTCAACCTGCATTAACACTATGCAATTTTCTTTCAATTTCAAGGATTTTCAATATATTCAACATATACAATGTTCCATTAAACTTCCATTTCGAGACAAGTTCCAAAATATTTCCATTAACCAAAACATTCACAATGTTTTACAGCTTAAGACATATATATATAAAGCTCTAAAGTTCGACCATTTTACAAAATCTACATACAAGATTACAAATCGATAAGCATGTCCGGATATTTTTCGCGGACTTCCAACTCACGTTCCCAAGTGGCTTCCTCCACACCATGATGTTTCCACAAAACTTTAACCAAAGAAATGGTCTTGCCTCGCAAGACTTGATCCCGCTTATCCAAAACTCTAACCGGTCTCTCCTCATACGAGACATCCTCGTCAACTACTAAATCGGTCCAATCCAATACATGTGATGGATCCGGTTCATACTTCCGAAGCATACTCACATGAAACACGTCATGTACTCCGGACAACTGCGGTGGTAAAGCTAAACGATAAGCAGCCTCGCCAATCCTCTCAAGGATCTCAAAAGGGCCAATAAATCGAGGGGACAACTTCCCGCTCTTCCCAAACCTCATCAATCCCCGTCTTGGTGATATCTTCAAAAAGACATGATCACTCACCTCAAACACCAAAGGTCTCCTCCTACGGTCGGCATAAGATTTCTGACGACTCTGGGCTGTAACAAGCCTCTTACGGATAAGCTCAACCTTCTCCGTCGTTTCCCTCACTAACTCCGGACCCAACAGAGGTGCATCACCCACCTCGGCCCAACAAACAGGAGACCTACACGGTCGGCCGTATAAGGCCTCAAACGGTGCCATACCGATACTAGACTGGAAGCTGTTGTTGTAGGCAAACTCCACTAATGGCAAGTGCCTCTCCCACGACCCGCTAAAGTCAAGAACACAACCCCGAAGCATATCCTCAAGGATCTGAATAGTACGCTCGGACTGCCCATCAGTCTGAGGATGATAAGCTGTGCTAAAGGTCAACTTAGTACCTAAGGCGCTCTGCAAGCTCTGCCATAATCTGGCAGTAAAACGAGGGTCCCTATCGGAGACGATCGTCACTGGAACCCCGTGCAACCTCACTATGTCCCGAATATACAAGTCGGCAAGATGATCTACTGAATCTCTAACGCGCATAGGAATGAAGTGCGCCGACTTAGTCAACCGGTCTACAACCACCCAAATAGCATCACTGCCCCGCTGAGTCCTCGGAAGACCTACAACGAAGTCCATAGTGACATGCTCCCACTTCCACTCGGCAATAGGCAAGGGTTGCAACAAACCCGCTGGCCTCTGATGTTCGGCCTTCACTTGCTGACAAGTAAGGCACTTAGATACGAAAGCTGCCACATCTCTCTTCATACCCCGCCACCAAAACTGGCGACCCAAATCCCGATACATCTTAGTACCTCCCGGATGCACCGCAAGGCGTGAATGATGAAACTCTCGAAGTACCTCCTCTCGATGAGACTCCGGCACAAACAGACGGTCTTGGTATATCACACTCAGGTCGGGATACACCGTCAAACCTTTCTCAACCTTCCCACCAGAAATCTTCTCACGGAGGGATTCTACCTCAAGGTCGCCCCTCTGAGCCTCTAACACTCGAGTCACAAGTGTAGGTTGCGCAACAACAGAAAACAAGGCCGCAGCCTCAACGGATTCGCCCAGAAGCAAATCAAACTCTCCAAGTGCACCTAACATCTCCCATTCCCGGATGGCTATACTAGCTATGTCACCAACAGGTTTCCTGCTAAGGGCGTCGGCCACCACATTGGCCTTTCCCGGATGATAATGCAATTCAAATTCATAATCCTCAATAAATTCCATCCACCTCCTCTGCCTCAAGTTCAAGTCTTTCTGTGTGAACAGATATTTCAGACTCTTATGATCCGAGAATACCTCGAACCTCTCACCGTAAAGATAATGTCTCCAAATCTTCAAGGCAAATATCACAGCTGCTAACTCTAAATCATGCGTAGGGTAATTCTTCTCGTGAACTTTCAACTGACGTGAGCCATAGGCAACCACTTTCCCCTCTTGCATCAACACACAACCAAGACCCTCTCGTGAGGCGTCACAATAGACTGCATAACCCAACCCTCTCTCCGGAATAATCAAGACTGGAGCAGTGGTCAGTCTAACTTTCAACTCCTGGAACGACTTTTCACAAGTCTCACTCCAAGCAAATTTGACTCCCTTCCGAGTCAATCTAGTCAAAGGCGAAGCTAATCTGGAGAAATCTCTTACAAACCGGCGATAATACCCAGCTAATCCCAGAAAACTGCGGATCTCAAACACACTCTTAGGCTGTACCCAATCTTGCACTGCCTCTGTCTTGGATGTATCAACAGACACCCCTTCCCTAGAAACTACATGGCCTAAGAACTTCACCTCCTCTAGCCAGAACTCACACTTCCCAAACTTAGCATAAAGCTGATGGGCTCTAAGTAAATCAAGCACCACCCTCAAGTGTTCCTCGTGCTCTTCCTCTGAAGGTGAATAGATAAGAATGTCGTCCACGAAGACGACTACAAAACGATCTAGAAATTCCCGAAATATCCGGTTCATCAAATCCATAAATACTGCCGGTGCATTGGTGAGCCCAAATGGCATCACCAAAAACTCATAGTGGCCATACCGCGTACGGAATGCCGTCTTTGGAATATCCTCCTCCCTGACTCTCAACTGATGATAACCTGATCTCAAGTCTATCTTCGAGAAACAACGGGAACCTTTCAACTGATCGAACAGATCATCTATACGGGGCATAGGGTACTTATTCTTAACCGTAGCCCGGTTCAATTTCCGGTAATCTATACAAAGTCTCAAAGCACCACCTTTCTTTTTAACAAAGAGGGCCGGTGCTCCCCAAGGCGAAACACTAGGACGTATAAAGCCTTTATCTAGTAACTCCTGGAGCTGAATCTTCAACTCAACTAACTCGGCTGGGGCAAAACGATAAGGTGACATAGAAATCGGCGCCGTGCCGGGCACTAAGTCAATAGAGAATTCAATCTCTCGATGCGGTGGAAAACCAACAAGATCCTCAGGAAAAACGTCCGAGTACTCACACACCACCCTTGGCAACACAATCTGAGTCTCACCGTCCTCACTAATCGAAAGGTTAGCAAGTAGACCACTAAGCTCACTCCGTCCCCGCGGAACATACCCCGGTGGCAAAACACTACCAACACGGTCCCCCAGAAAATGAAAACACTCACCATTCACGGTACAACAAGTGACTCTCTGGCGGTAGCAATCAATAACTGCCCGGTATGACGATAACCAGTCCATACCCAAAATAACATCGAAACCTCTCATAGGCATAACTACAAAGGAAAATGGAATTCTATGGTAATCAACCTCTATATCACAACCCCTAACACCGTGTTTCAAAATCAATTCACCCCCAAGAGGCGACACTACACAAATAGGAGATGCTAACTGTGCTAACTCCAACTCCAAAACAGATGCAAATGCAGCAGACACAAAGGAATGAGATGCACCCGTATCAATCAAAACATTAGCAACCGAGTTGCAAAACAAGAAAGTACCTCTCACAACAGATGGAGCCGGTACAAGGTCCTGCGCGGTAACAGCATACACGCGCCCAGATGACCTCTGATCAACCTGCTCACCTCTAGGAGCATAAGATTGCTGCACCGACTGAGACGATGAAGCCCCCTGATTGGCCCTCGAGGCCTGACCCGACTGAGCTGGCTGTTGACCCTGAATCTGCCTCAAACCAGATGCACCAGGTGTGCCACCCAACTGTGGGCAATACCTCTTCATATGCCCTGGCTGACCACACTGATAACACGAGAGTGGCTGGCCTCTACCCTGACTCTGGCTCTGAGATCGAGCCGCAGATGATGCTGCTCTTTGCACTCCTCCCCTCTGAGGACAAACTGGAGACTTGTGGCCCAGCTGGCCACACTTGAAGCAGGTAATGCCTCCTTGACTGCCTTTCCCCGAACTAGCACTCGGCACAGGAAAAGTCGATCTAGAAAAGCTACTCTGAGACTGTTGGGGATTAAAACCCTTCTGTCTCCTACCATCACTCTGACCATCCTGACTCCTCTTGGAGCCCTTCTGTCCTTCCTCCTCCTCCTGCATCATGATTTCCATGTGGGCTGCAGCATCAACCAAACGCCCATAATCCCGAATCATAGTTCCCCCAACTCTCAGCTTGAGGCCACGCCTCAACTTCCTCTCAAACTCAATACAACGGCGTTCCTCAGACGCCACCAATTCAGGTGCAAACCTGGATAAACTAGTAAATGCAGCTTCAAACTCGGCCACTGAAGAACTCGACTGCTTAAGCTGGCAGAACTGGTCTCTCAGCTTCTCCCTAACTGCTGGAGATAAAAACTTCTCTTGGAAAGCATTCACAAAAGCCTCCCATGTACCTCCTATACGCCCCTTAGTGAACTTCCACCACTGACCCGCATCCCCCTTCAACTGGAATGATGCCAAGGTCACCTTCAACCCCTCGTCTTCGATGCCAAGCATCTCAAACGTCTTCGTTGTCTGTTCGAGCCATTCGTCTGCCTTAAGCGGCTCTTTAGGATCACCCACAAATTCATCCGGATTAGACCGGAAGAACTCCCTCTTCAGAAAGGAAGGTCCTGCATCCGCAACAACAACCTGGGCTTGATTCTCAGCCCTAAGAATGCCTACTAACTCCCTGAATGCCCCTGCTATCTCTCGGGCTAAAGCGCCCATAGCCTGCTGGCCTACTGGCTCGGCCACATTGGCCTGGCCAATTCCCTCATGAACTGCCGGAATCTCCTCTGGCACCGGTACCTCCTGCCTACCCGGCCTACCACGCCTACCGCGTCCTCGTCCTCGCCCTGACATCCTAATAAAGGAAACAAACAAAGACGTTAGCACATTAATAAATGTGCCGAAACTAAACACTCGCGTCCTAATGCATTGGACAAAATAATTCATTCCACGTAAGCACATAATCACATAAGCACCTACGAATTTCATTCCTGGATAATAATAGTCCCGAAGCGTTACTATAGTTCCGGTTGGAAGCAGCAGTGATCAGGTGCCTTTCCAACAAGACTACTAGAAACTCAAGGGTCAAATCACCATCCTAGAAACTACATTCCATACCCACATAGTCACATAAACATATTATCACGTAAGCATATAACATTACACTAAGTCTCTATCAAACGAGACGAACCCATTGTGATACTAATCACTTCCCACGTACCCAAAGTATTCAAACCCGGTACGCTCTGATACCAAGTTGTAACGCCCTCAAAATAAACCCATAATAACCATAACATTAACATGCATTTATAAAAGAAAATGAATCATTTGAGTTATTCATCAGAGTATTCTTATTGAAAGACATCACATGTAACATCCTGCAACATCAAAATAAATGCCCTAAGGGCTTACATCTTTCCAAGCTAACACTTGGACACAAAAAGGATGAGTACTAACTCATTTACAAGTTAAGCCCTAGGCTTGAATGTTTACATGAAATCTCAAAATAACAAAATAAAACATATAACTAAAGACAAGTCTTCAAAATTCCAAACATCAAATCCTTCCAGGCTAAGTCCGTGGAGGTAGCTTATCACCTGAACCTGAAAATGATGTTCCCATAAAGGGTGAGCCACAGCCCAGTAGAAAAATACTAAACCAAATATAAGCATTGAATAAAGCTATAGCATTCAATAGATGGTTAACCAAGATAATCAATTTTATCATTAAACAGTCTCATGACACTAATGTCTAAGACACATTTCACTTTCCATTATTATCAACATGGCTCAGAACCTGGCCAAACTTACAACAGTGAATTGTATATCATATTCACATTACTTCCAATATCAACAAAACAAACGAGACTCATGCTCATATCAAAACACTTCATACTTCCCATTTGATACACATTTTAGTGCTGTATCAATAATCATGTAAAAACACTTCAATATAATAAGCACACATAAAAATGGTGCTAATGGAGTCCATCCCCTATCTCCTCCCAAACAAAAATCCGGTTTAGAGGTCCATCCCCTATCTTCCCCTAAACCGTGGAGTACATCCCCTATCTCCTCCCAAACAATATGCAAATGCAATGCTCAATCAATACACGTATTTTCTGTATCAATGCAATAGTCAAAATTAATGACTTAACCAATGTGATTAGTTTCAGTTATTCCTAATCCACACGCAATGTCTACAACAATCACGACTATTCTCCACCGATAGCCCAAAACAGTTATTTCTAGACTGGAAATAAATATATCAACAATTCAATAGGTGAGTGATTTAAATCATCCAACTACACCATTTAATCAAAGAATTCATCAATTTCATGAATTTAACCAAATTCCCCAATTCCCTTAAATTAATTTTACAAATTAATTAATTAATACAACTAGGGTTTTTCCCAAAATTATCTAAGTAACCCCAACATCTTGAAATACCAAAACTTAGAACAAAGCTTATAAAATAGAGTAGGAAATCCCTACCTTGAAGATCACAACTGAAATAGAGAAGATGGAGATGGTGACCCAAAATCCAAAGTGCTCCGAATCCTCTCTTTTTCAGATTAAAAGAAAGATCTCGCGAAGCTCTACCTTTCTTCCAAAAGAACTAGGGTAGAAGACCACAAGGAATAGATCAAATCTTGGAGAGAAGGTAAGAGTAGAGAGAGAGAAACTCTCAAATGGCGGTTTTTAAAGGTTAAGAAAGAAAAGGTAGGTCAAAAAGTGATCCAAAAAGTGAAATCACGGACTGATATAATCGACTCTACGCTCGAGCGTAGAAAGCCCCGCTCGAGCGTAAGACACAGAATCATGCTCGAGCGTGAAGAAAGCCGCTCGAGCGTCGATTGCACCCTTTCAGAAGTTTTGCAGGCGCTGCACCCGCTCGAGCGTCAAACTCCCCGCTCGAGCGGAGGAGCAAAACAAGGGATCACGCTCGAGCGTAAAAACTACCGCTCGAGCGGAAGAACTGCAGAGCAAAATACTGGGAGATGGAAAATCCCGCTCGAGCGTCAAAAATCCCGCTCGAGCGGAGAAGCAACAACGAAGGGACCGCTCGAGCGTTAAAACTTCCGCTCGAGCGTGAAGGCCAAAATCTGGGCATCACCTATTGGCATCAAAATTCAACCAACCTGTACCAGACCCGTCCAACACAACCTATACTTCAAATACAAAGAGATTAAAGGACAACAACAACCAATAAATAATGACAGGATCTACGGAGCCTAAGTCCGGATACAATAATCTAAAGAGAAAAGACCGGGGTCGCTATATCCACTCTATCTTTCGAGGGTAACTCCCACTAGGGTCAACTTCCTCAATAAACTTAGCATTTCTGGCTTCAACAATTCTAAGTGAATTTGAAGGACAATAAAATTTGTAACCCTTGGAGTTTTCCACATAGCCTATGAAAAAACCACTAACTGTTCTGGGGTCCAATTTCTTTAAATGCGAGTTATACACCCGTACTTCAACTGGACAACCCCAAACGTGTAAGTGGCTTAAACTTGGCTACCATCCTTTCCATAACTCAAATGGTGTTTTGGGAACAACCTTGGATGAAACACTGTTTAAGATATACACAGCGGTTTTCAAAACTTCACTAAATAAATTTATAGACACATTAGAATAACTAAGCATGCTCTTTACCATGTCCATAAGTGTTCGGTTCCTTCTTTCAGCAACACCATTTTGTCGTGGTGTGCCAGGCATTGAATATTGTGCAATAATGCCTTCTTCCTTAAGGAACTTAGCAAATGGACCTAGTAATTGTGGAGGACTCATCAACAATATTACGCTTAATGCCAATATCACCATGCAAGGTTAAAAGATTTTGTTCAAAAATAGGATCCAGATTTAATTTGTACAAGCCATTAATTAAAGTACTAAATCCTACAGAAAACAGAGTCTTTAAACAAACTAAAATTTGCACCAATAAACTGAAATTCAAATCCAAATGATACTAGTCTAGAAACAGAAATTAAGTTTTTTTTAAAAAAGATGGAATGTAAAATGCGTTTTCAAGATCCAAAACAAAGCCATTTTTTAAAACAAGTCTAAAAGTTCCAACAGTTTCGATGTGCGAACGCATCCCATTGCCTGAATAGATTCCTTGTTCACTTCCCGTCGGTTCCTTAGGCTGAGGAAGCCTTGCATGGTATTAGCAATGTGAATTGTAGAACCCGAATCAATCCACCAATCATATTGATGAGTATTAACAAAATCAGATTCATAACACACAAGAGACATGAGAGTACCTTTCTTCTTAATCTCTAAGGACTTAAGACGAACTGCAATGTCCTTCATTTCCATAATGTGCTCACGCACACTCCTAGAATTGTTATGCTTTATTCCTGATAGTTTGTTCATTAGGATGCTTGCCAATGCTTTGTTAGAACTAACAAATTGCTCTTCAATAGCCCTCACGCAGTTCTTGACCTTATCAGATGGTGGGATTGAGCCCCTAATGCTCTGGCTGATATGTGACTTTATGAGCATTAGGCTTAAGCGATTAGATCACTCCCACTTATCATAAGAACTCTTTTCTGCAGCGGAACTCTCGACCGTGGGTTCAGGAGGTTCATCCACACGGAGTGCTAGATCGAGGTCCATGCACCCTAATGTTAGAAGGATTTTGTCCTTCCAGTCCGAAAAATTATCACCGTTCAAGAATGGAATACGAGAAGACTCATTAGACAGTACAGAGGTAGAAATCACTGCAATTACCAAGACCATCATTAATGCTTTGACACAATAACTATAACCTGAATCAACCAATGTCAAATTCAGTAACAAATCTAAACCTTCCTGTGAGTAGAGGTCACTAAACTGTATTAGATTTGTTATTACTTTATAATAATGCTAATGGGTTCCAAAATATTTAAGGAAAAGAAAACTCATACCTGTGGGTTTAGAGTGTTCAATCCCTTTAATACCCAATCCATTATCTTATTCCAATTAAATTTCATAAATAATTACTTTCCTGTGGGACCAAGAAATTATTTATAAAACAAAATTGCAATGTAAAAAATGCCAAATTAATTTTTAACTTTATGTGATCAAAATACTAACTCTTAAAACAGAATAAATTTTTTAAATATGGCATAATTTGTTAATGAGAGCAAATTCTTATAGTCACAACAAATACATAATCTTGTAATGCACATGATGTATAATGCATACAATCAGAGTAATATCATATGAAAAGTCCCAAGACCAAATGCATGTAATTCCACCTTATACTATATTTTGCTTAAAAATTAGACCAAAATAAATTTCATAAGCCCAACACATAGTGTATACATGCTCTTATTTCACATGAATTTTCAATGCATAAATAATTACCTTAATGCATGTAATATAATATTACATTATTTTAGATAACATGCCAATGAATTTCAAAAATTATAAAAAAACATGTTATAATTCACTGTATGAAATTCAATTATATTTGTTCATTACTTTCACATGCAACTACAATAAAATGTCTTTCATAACATGTCATTCCTACTATAATATTTAACAATAAATTAAACTGGTGTAGGTTTCAAAGGTTAAGGCTAAATATTGATCTACTCATAACCACATATACAAGACTAATTGTTTAATGCATATAAAGTTATCAGAATGCATAGTATTTGATCAACAATAAAACCATAATCACAAAAGTCCAAAAATAAAGGAAGCAATTATAAATCAATGTAATCTCCACAAGGAAAACCCAATATAAGTTGATCATCTGCTACTTTCCACGTTTATTATACATATAAATTCACTAAATCAATGGAAAGAAAAATAGATTTTTAAAGAATAAAATTTAGATTTTAATAAAGCTGATCCCACTGGAAATCTATTATTAAAGATGATGAATAAAAATCAGAAACAATTTGGTGATTCAATCCTTCCTTCCTCATTTTTTTTTAATTACGTAGCAAGATATGCTTTATACCCATATAGATATTAACCAATCTAAATGCCCAAACCATTACATAATTGCAGAATCAATTTCGAATAGTAGAATTAAAATAAACAGGTTTCATGAATTCTCAAAACTGAGAATAATAATTGAAAATAATTTTGGTTCTCTGATTCCTTATGCCACAGCAGTGTGCTAGTGACCAGGCCATTATATTATATGGATAGCATAAATGAAAACAAAATAAAATATGATCTAACAAGATTTGGCCTCCATAAATTACAGTAATGCTGAACAACAAACAGAAGGAAGCTCTGATACCAATTGTGAGAATTAAAATAATTTTAATTCAGAAAGAAGAACACCTTCTGCCATGATGTTCAAACCTTTGAATCTTTATCCTTGAATGATCAAATCTTGAATATATAAACAAAACCCACTCACTGAACACTTTTACAGAACCATATGGGAAAAGTGGAAGGAACAGAGTTTCAAGCCTATTCTATTCACAAAACAACACCTGTGTTTGATGGCTATCACATGCATATATATATATATATATATATAGGCTTAGATCCATATCCAAGTGTAACTCCTTATAACTTTCCAACATCAAGGAAGTTATAAGGTCCCATGAAACCACCATATGGGATAGTGAATAGACGTCAGTTACCTATTAACCATTAAACTAATTAAATATATATAATAAATATATATATACTATAAATAAATAAATAAAACAAACATGTGGCATATGGGCCACCTTTTGGATATTCTTAAAATATGATTGTTAATATAACATTTTCTGTCTAATTTTGAACAAAAGTTAGCATTAGAAGTAAATTAGGAAAACAGGCTAAAGTGGGAAAAACAAATTAAATGGGCCAAAGTGAGAAAATTGTCAAACATAAATGGATAAAGTGTAATTTATCTTAAAAAATTTAGATTTTTGACCCTTACAATAAAATAAACACATTATCAAAAATATAAAAAACAAAATAAATCATGAATTTTTATTTATTTTCAATTTAAATATTAGTTTTTTGATTTATTTCCAAGCTAACCATATGGTTATTTTTGTTAAATAAAATTGATGAAAAAAAAACATTTTAGTTGTTAAACTCAATGAAAAATAATATTTTAAACATTTTGTGTATGCATACATTGAGTTTAATGATTAAATTATTATTAGGGCGAATTACACTAATGGTCCCTATAATTTGGCCTTGTGTTACTTTAGTCTTTGATTTTTTAATTGTGACACATTTGACATTAAATTTTAAATATTGTTTCAAATAAAGACAACTGAATATACCTGTAACAACCCCGACCCATGATTAACATTAATCCATGCTTAAGTATGCCTAACAAGTAATTAAGAAGAAATTATGAGTTAATTATATGTGCATCGCATTATTTGTGTTTATATTTGTTTAACGTAAGAAGATCTATTCATGTTTTCGTTTCGGTTTGTGAATTGAAGGCCTTATCGGCATCCGATTCAGAAATTGACTTGATTTTTGAGTTAATTAGAAATTTTATAATTTTATGATAGGTTTAATTGAAATTCGATTCAGAACGATTAAATTAGATTAATTTAATGCCCATTTAATTAACTTTAATTAATTACCACCAAGTGAGCCTATATTAGACTCCCTACATGCTCCACTCATCTCTTTCTTTCATTTTCAACACATTTTTTAGTTTACTCGCACACACAAACGTGAGAGAGAGTGAGAGGGAGGTAAACTTGAATTCAACCAAAGTGAGACTTGATAGAGAATTGAAGAGAACTGGGGAGGATTAGCTTGATTACTCAAAAATTGGTCTACTTTAAGTTCAATTGAGAAGTTTAGGTGAGAACTTAAACTTTTGATAATATAATTAAGTTAGCCAACTCATGAATTCAAAAGAAATCTTATAGGAAGGCAAAAATCAAGCTTAGATAGTTGATTTTTGGAGTATATCATGCATGCATGCATAATTCTCATAATTTGAAAAGTTAATTTTCAAGAATCTCCACATGCATGTCTATAGTTGGGTTTTTTTCAAGGAACTCAACATGTCTTTGACCCAAACATCTCATTTGCTCATGCTTTGGAAACTTGAAGCTCAAATCACTTCATGCATGTCATATTTATGTCATGTTTTCGCAATTCAAGTTTGAGTTTTGCTCAATTGTCAAGCTTATGGACCTTGATTTCATGAAATGACCTTTAATTCTCAATGTTTTTCAAGTTTAGACAAGTTTCCTCAAGTTTTTGGCCAAAATGATGAGTTTTGGAGTGTTGAAATCAAGATTTGTAGCTTAGAAGCAATTATGGAAATTCCATAATTCTGCTCCTATGCTCGAGTGTAGCGACCACTCTGAGAGTGTGCACATCTGCTCAAGCGACCAGAAGTCCGCTCGAGCATGAAATGCAAGCTCCCAAAAGTTCTTATCTTTTGCAGCACGTTCGAGCGACAAAAGTTGCGATCTAGCGAGAGCATGTCTCTCACGCTCGAGCGAGAGTTGAGTGAGTGTCGAACAAAAAAATCAAGCAACCAACATTTTTGTAAAAGTTTACAGACCGCTCGAGCGACAGACCTTGCGCTTGAGCGACCACTCACATCTTACATGTCCGCTTGAGCGTAGGAAGTCATGCTCGAGCGAGGACCCTGCTTTCAGTACTTTTTGTTAAGTGTTTTCAAGTGCATTTTTACATCCTCTTTCCATCCTAGGCATTTTTAGGCCAAGATTAAGACACCGTAATGAGGATAAAGAAGTATAAACACACCAAGACAAGAAAGAACTAAGTTAATGATTCTGGGTGTGTAATTCAGTACGCATTCGTTTTGTATTTGTGTAGGCCACGTGCCACAAGATATCTGAATTGCCTACTCTGTTCGTTACTTGGAGCCATTTGCTATCTGTGAGCAATAACTTAGTAAAGCTATATTCAAGTTAAATTATTTTCTATATATGGAATAAGATTTGTTCTATGAAATGTCATGTCTTATACTATGAATGATTGTCCAACTCTAACAAATGTTTGTGGTATTATGCTATCTGTACCCGGACCAGAGGTTCTTTATGGAATTAACAAGTTATTTGTATCCGGCTGGAGGTTCCTTTATGGAACTGACAAGTTATCCGTTCCCAGTCCGGAGGTTCCTTTATGAAACTGACAAGTTATCCGTACCCGGCCGAAGGTTCTTCTAAGGAACTGACAAGTATAATCTATGATGCTCTGTGTATGATCTATTAGCCCTAACGGATAAACCATGTATGGACAAGTATGAATTCTGAATTCTGTATATGATTTGAATAAGAATACGAATGTGAACTACCTTAGTCTTGAGACATTATTCATTTAACCCTTTACTCTGTTATTATTCACTGGGCTCTCGCTCACTATTTAAATTATATATGTAGGTGATCAAGCACATGACCAGACTTAGAGTTGAAGACCTGGTGTCTCAGTTTTTTTGTCAGCCAACCTTTGTGCCTCTCGAGAAGGTTTCAGATTAAGTCAAGTTTAGTGATTATGTTGTTATGAATGTATAAAACTTTGTTTCTTTTGCTCCATGAGCAAGTTTCTCTATTTTTATGTGCATGAAGTGACGTGTAAATGCTGTGGCCTTGTTTGGTTTGCTTTTCAGAAAAATTTTTGGGAAAAATTCTCTATAAACAAAATTTCAAGAGTAATACAAATTTTTTCAAAAAAAATCTCAAAATTTTGTTTGGTTACCTATTTTCCAAAATCACTCTCTCTCTCGTACACATCAAACCAATTACTTTTTTTTTAAAAACTCTCTCTTCTAAAACAATTTTCCAAAACCATTTTTGAAAAAAGGCAAACCAAACAAGTTTTCATACTTTTTATCTCAAAAACTACTCTACAAACACAAACCAAACACGCCCTGTATCTTTTGACGCCACTCGTGTGTTTATAAAAGTTTAAGATTATTTATCTCATATATGTCTTCACAGCTCAATGGGCTATGTATATTTTATGTATTTATTTTCGCAACCCCTAATTATACATTTTTATGTGAAGAGGCCTTTGGTAATCCAATGATTACTGGCTGAGTACGACGCTAAACCTATAGGGGCAAGTTTGGGTCATGACAATACTATTACTCAATTTCAAGGGTAAAGTCATCAATTTGATAAAATATAAATTAATTTGACAAAAATAAATGTCAATTTTTTTTTGAATTTTAAAAAATTATTTATAACCCACTAAAGATAAAATTATATAAAATTGATAATTTTTTTAGACATTTATTTATTTATTTGTTTTACCAAATTAATTTATTATGTGTTTGGATAATGATTATGTAATAGGTGGTTATTTTTGTTGTCATTAAATTAGTTTATATTTTTTCAAAAGTCAAATATGGCAACAACTTTAATATCATTATTAAATAAATTCATTAAATCAAAAAATCCAAAATTAAAAATATTTCATATATTAAATATATCGATTACACATTAAAAGTCTAACAACACCTATTACATGATCATCATCCAAACACAATAAAAATTAATTTGATAAAAAAAATAAAAAATAAATGTCTAAAAGATTTATGAATTTTACATAATTTTATCTTTGGTAGGTAGAAATTATTTTTAAAAAATCAAAAATAGTTTTTTTTGGCATTTATTTTTTGACCAATTAGTTTATATTTTATCAAATTGATAAATTTGCCATTGTAATTGAGCAATGGTATCTTCAATTATTCTTATTTGGAACAAGATTTAAAATTTAGGGTAAAATGTGTCACAATTGAAAAGTCAGAGACCAAAGTGACACGAGTCCTAAACTATAGGAACTATTAGTGTAATTCGCCCTTATTATTATTTTCATTGGTTTTACTTGACAGAAATAGATAAATAATTTAGATCGAAAACAAATCAAATAATTAAATTTTAAATTGATAAAATCACAAATTCAGGTTTATTTGGTTAAAAGGAACAAACTTTTTCTTTGTTGTTGTAATTTACCTTTATTTTTTTGACATATATTTGATTTTAGTGCTTTTAAAAAAAGAATGAGTAAAAATTTTGTAATTTTAAGTCCATCTTATACTTTCATATATATATATATATATATAGGATTATTTAGACTAAACAACATTAAAAAAAGAAAAGAAAAATAACTACAAAAATAAATTAACGTGTATATTATAACCAAATAAACCTTAAACAAGCTATATAAAATGTTACAAACGGCTTCGTTTGGGAAGAAGGGTTGGATTGTGTTAGGTTTGGGATTGTTTTAGTTACAAAAAGACAAAATAGACTTTTTAGTCCAATAAGACAAAACATCACATCTAACCCATAATCATTACATTATTTATCTCATAAAAAGTCAAAAAAATCTTTTCCAAACGAGATTTTTTAGCTCCAAATTAAAATAGTCAAAAAGTTAAAAAGTCAACTCACTTCCCAAATGAATCCTATAAATTTTTGTTTTTATAAAAAAAGTGAACGCGTGATGTAGATTACATTACGACCTCGTTTGTTTTGGGAGATAAGGGTGGGATTGAGATTGAGATTGAGATTGAGATTGAGATGGAGGTGAGACCCACTATATATTGTGTTTGTTTTGGGAGATAGAGAGAGTATTCATAATCCTATGAGATTAGGATGGGCATTGGTATTGGGATTAAGATGAAGGAGGCAGAGATGGTATTAGGAAATTAGTCCCATGGGATTAGTTTTTTTTTTTTTTTCATTTTTTTTAAACATTAATGTTTTTGTATTTTTTGTTAAGTAAAAATCATAATTCTATTTGTTTTAATATTTTATATTTCTTTTATAGGGTAATAATTTAACAAGCCCCACATTAATAACTACTATCAAAACAAATGTAATTTAATTTAATTTTTTCACTATCAATACCTTTATTATCAATATTCTCCATTCCACATCTGAAAACAAATGGAGCATACAAGGGTACTAGTGGTGGACACACGGGCCAATTGGCCTGCGCATCTTGTCCAATTCATTATGTATTTTGAAAGGTTTGAAATTGATATTAATATCACAAGGCCTGGTTAGAGCAACTCCAACCCACCCTTTATAACTTCATATTTAAAAAATTTGTTCCTTCAATCTATCTTTATTTGGAAGGAGGATGGGTTGATCCTCTATATTTAGAGGAAGGATGAAAAATAGAGGATCTTCTCGAAAATACTATTCATTCTATATTTTTTATTATATTACAAATAACTTTTAATATGTAAATTTAATTTTTATAAAATTGGTATCATTAAAAATGGTGAAATTATACCTTTAAAATGAGTATAATATTATATTTTACAAAAATTTCAAAATTAAATATTTGTTAATGAACAAAAATTATTTACTTTTTGATTAAAATATTTTCGAGAGAAATCTTTAGAGACGAAAATGATGATTAATGTTTAAAAAAAATGCCCAACAAGTTAAAAAAAATAAAAAATTGCGGTTGATAACACCCATCCGAAAGAAAATGAAGGTTTGTGATTGGAGTTTGAATGAATAGCGACATACTCTATATTTACTTTTTGAATAAAAAAAAATTATTTTCATCCTCTTGAAGGGAGAATTGGGTTGGAGATGCTCTTAGGGTTGGGGCATTTAAACTGTTTATTAAATGAGCTGGGTGTGGAAATAGTCGTTGAGCTCAGCCTGACTAAACTAACACACACAGGCCATGTTTATTTGGGTGGATATGTATTTATAATAAAATTATTAATCTAATGTTTGGTTAAAAAATTGAAGTACGGACTAACAATCCATCCGGATATAATATCTTACATATGATGGACTATTCAATCCCATATAGGGGGTGAGATACAAATTGGAGGACTAAATCAAAGTCTAGAATAACTTATCCAATGACCATAATAGAGGTATTATGGTTAATATATTGGATGTCTGATGTCCTATCCATTCTAATCTCCCTAAACAAACATCGGATTGGATAATATTTTATTAATCCCTCATAATAATCCTAACTTAATCCAAACATAGGATATGATACACAATTCAAAGGATTCGTAGTCCTAGGACTATTAATCATGTGAATACTAATCCGACCTAGTCCAGTCTGTCTAAACAAACATAACCATATATATATACTAGCGGTAACCCGTGCGATGCACAGAAAAATAGATTATATATATTTTGTGTGATAAATAAATCATCTTAATCTTAAATTATATCTTAATAGTGACAACCCATAATATTAAGCCATCTAGGTAGATGTTAACAATAATTAGCCCACAAAATTTTACAATAAAATTTGATATGCATAAGAAATTATTAATTATAAAAATTGTTGAGAATAATAGTATCACAATCACTTGATAACATAAATAACTTGTATCAAACTAAACAAAACATTAAAAGAGAGAAATTCTATAAGCTCAGAGAAGTTATCATAAATTTACTTGGACTTTTAAATCAATGGTGTATATTATTATTGTGGGATCAAATTATGAATAAATATCAACTTTTAATTATAATTTATAAGTAGTTTTTTAAAAAAATTAATCTAAGTTTGTTGCCTTGCTTATAAAAAGAACTTCTCAAACAAATCATTAATTGATTATATTAGCAACTCTCTATTTTTGATTTCCTCTATCAATGACACACTCATATCATATCAAAGTATAAATCATTCTCTATAGTTTGAATAATACTTGCATAGTTCCTACGTCATTTTAAAAAAATTAATCAAGATAAGAATGTCATAGTATTATAAAAATTATATAAGAGAATAGTTTTAATCCATTTTATTTATAAAAAAATGATAAAAAATTATTTGAATTGTACTTGAAAAAATATAACAAATGATAGCTTTAATCATTATATACCAAAAAAAAAAAAATTATATCGGTTACTTAACGAAAAAATGGTCAAATACAAATAGAGTCATGAACATTGAATTAAATCATATGGGCTCTAAATTGATAGTATAATCTAGCAAATCAACTAATAATAACATAGAGATATTTACAAATATGTAGTACTTCCCTATCATCTTTGTATTATATTCATTAATTTCATATATTATATGAAAGTTTTATTTGTCTCGATCCTTCAATAAAATAAGGATCAAGAAAACAAATTTGATAAGAAATTGATTCTAAACTTAATTATTGAAAAAGCAAAAATTTCAAAGAGAGAATATGGAGATGGGATTGAAGAAATATTATAACGAATGACAGCCTTATAAAAAAATAATAATAATAATAATAATGATCTAATGCAAATTATTTTTAATAACTAATAGAAAGAATCTCAAATTATTACCTTTTATAAATATAGTGAAGAAAATTAATTTTGTGAGATTTTTGTGCTACCTTCTCCTATGTAGCCTTTATTATTTCATTATTAATACTATTCTCATTCAGAGCGATAATTTTTTTTTTTTTTATAATCTTTATCATTTGGTAGATAATAACGAATAATAAAAATTATCAAGAGAAGGTTAAGAATTTAATAGAAGATAAGAAGTTATAGATAAGAGCATTTCATAAGATAAAAAATTTAAAATAAAAAAAAGATAATATGTGATAGGAGAAAAAAAAATGAGTAAATCAAAATAAAGATTTAGATATATATGTTTTTGATAGATATATAGATTAACAAATCATATCTTTATCTAAATTTTATTATTTTAATTTTTTGAAAATAAATTATTTAATCTTTATCTTTATCCGTAGGTCATGAAATTAATCTTTATAAATTATTTATCAATTTTTATATGTTTATTTATCTATAAGTCATGAAATTATTTTTTTTAAACAATTTTTAAAATTTTTATCTTTATCTATAGGTCATGAAATAAATTTTCATAAATTATTTATGAATTTTTATATGTTTATCTACAATGAAATTAATTAAAGTATGAAATGAGGGGGGGGGGGGAAAGAGAGTAATTTTGTTTTTTTTTTTTAAAAATCAATTATTTAATCTTTATCTTTATTTGTAAGCCATGAAATTAATTTTTATAAGTTGTTTATCAAATTTTATTTGTTTATTTATGGGAAGAAATTTTAAATTATCTATAAGTTATGAAATTATTATTTTTTAATTAATTGTTTATTTTTTATCTTTATCTGTAGATTATAAAATTAATTTTCAGTTTTTATATGTTTATCTATATGGACGAATTTTGAAATTCAAATCTTTATCCATAAATAATGAAATTAATTTTAATTTTAATTAATCAAACAAATAAAAAATGAAGAAAAATAGAAAACATGAAAGGCAATCAAAGAAGGTTGCCATGTAGGAAAGAGAGTGTTTTAAAATTATGAGAATTTAAAAATAAATATTTGGAAGCTTTTGACAAAACAACTACATTTGGTTATATATATAGTATAGATAGATTTGTTTAATATAATGAAAAATACAAAATTATTAAACTTAGGATACAATAATAATTAACAAAAATTGCATGGTTGAAGCAACTTAACTGCAAAAATATAAATTTTAATTTTATTCAATTTATTTTTACTAGATGCAAGGGTGTTTTTTGGATGAGTTTAGAATTGTAATAAATTCGAAATTCAACCTTAAATATGAGTCATTTTTAAAATAATAGTTATTTAAAAATATAATTTGATTGAATAATTCGGCAGACTGTTTGGACCGTGAAAGTGTCCGGGTTGGACCACAATATATATCCCTAATCGGTTTGAACCGTAGACCGGTGCGAAACCAGTGCGGTCGGTCGGAGTAACAGTGAACCGGGGTTACTAATTGCGAATATAATGAATTGAACCTAATTTTAGGGCTTGAAACACACTTCAATCGTTTCACTGAACTGGGAATCACAGTTGGATTGCTCGAACTCAACGATCATTCTTGGTTCGATCAGGTATATCTTCTACGTATTTGTATATGTGTCAATCTTGTATCTAATATTCTCGAAGACTCTGTTTCATTGTTCGGTCCTTGCATCGATATTTCCAATATCTCCATGTCTGTCTCTAATTTTAGTTTTAGCTTTTTTATTTTTATTTTTTATATTTAATAATAGTTGTCATTAGTTAACATTAACACTAGCATTGTGAATGTTGATGTACAGAGTAGCAATTGTGGGTTAATGGATTTTGAGTTTTTATTTATTTATTTATTTATTTATTTATTTATTTTTCCTTGTTATGTATAGAATAATTAATTTTAGGATAATTTGTTGGTCTTTGTTGTAAAAAGAAACAAAAGTTTCTAAACAATTTAAGAATATTAATGGGTAAGCTAAAAAAGTTAAAAAGAAGAAGAAAATGGAGAAAGGGTTGCACTCGCCTCCATTGAGGTTTGGATAAAATACAGTTAGCCCCACACTATTGACATAATTACAGTAATGTCAAAAGCGACGGAAACTAACTAAAATAAGCAAAAGATAAATATGCATTTTAGTAGAAAATTGAAAAGAAATGATAACACAAATTTTTTTTTTCCCTTTCAGTCACACAACTAACAAACCACTAATGAAAAAGGGCCCAAGTGTTATACGAATATTAAAACCTTGAGGGAGGTGAGTGTAGTTATGTAAAAAATGTGGGGTTTATGGTATTTGTTTTTTTCAATTCTCAGGGGAGGTGAGTTTAATTTACCCATGACAAAAGAAACTCTTGGATTGGTTATGTTCTATCCATTCAATTTTTCTTCATTATATTTAATGTATTTATATCATGATTACTTTGCTGTGCTCCGCCACAGTTGAACCGCTGTGAAAACATTAGATGAAATAAATCATGGATCTCGAGCAACTAATATGAAGTTATTTGTAAGCACTTCCACTTGAAATTGTTATGATCAAAATTAAATTTAAAATAGGCAGTTCTATACTAAAATAAAAGACTCCCGGGGTTAACAATATGAGATAATTTTTAATCTTAACATTAGTGTTCTGTTAAAGTCTTGGAGGATGCTATTGTCATTATTTACTTTAGTAGGGAGCTGCTGTTCTCAATATGTTTTTCACTTGTATAGTATATGTATATATAACGGACGGATGTATAACACGTGCTTCCTTCCATATGTCTTTCTTCCTCTTTCCCCTTTGTCTGGATTTATTCTCATTGTCCTAATCTTTTTACAGTTCCTTTGGCTCTGGCAACACTCAACCATGCCTCGGTAAGAAGTGTTTTTGCATGAAGGTATAATTACAGATGTAATTTGTTCTATGTAGTTGTGAAAGATTACACTGATCATTTATTTTATTATTTCTTGTTTTTCCAGGTATTATTGTGACTACTGTGACACTTATCTAACACATGATTCTGTAAGTTATGTTGCACTCTATCTTTTGATTCCAGCCTTTCTATGTTACTTGGTAGTCTATGATGGCATTTGTGTAGAAATTTATAAAGGGAACATTACAATAGACTCTCCTCAACTATGTCTATGGCCCGCTTTTTAATTGCTCTCCAAATGTTTAAAACTCAGCACGTAACCCTCTTTATAGTTAAGGGGGTTTATTGTAATTTCCCATTAATACATGCAATACTTGTCAAACCACCTCTCATTTTTGTACTTATAATATTCATTATGTATTTTATTCAAGACAACGAGGACTTGGGGTTTTTTGTCTATAGATTTTTAACCCTCACAGAACATTGGTTATCTATCAAAGGTAGCATTGTTGTCTGGGAACTGCTCTCCAGACCCAACAAGTTATGTTAACTGACGACAACAATACTATTACAGCATACATTTTCTAGAAAAAAATGAAGACCCTAGCGTTGAGGTTTTCCTGTGTAATACTTGGGCTTCATGGCCTTGGTTGTTTGTCGAGTTTGAAATATATCTCCCTCCCGTTCTTTTTTCTTTCTGCAACCGTAATTGGATAGTAATTTTTGAGTTCTATATGTATTACTATCGCTTTTTTATGATTTCAGCCTTCTGTCAGAAAGCAGCACAATGCAGGGTACAAACATAAGGTATTATTGTATAGTCACATGTCTATTTTTTCTTAAAAGTGTAGATCGACACATCATTATGTTTCTTACACATTTAATCTATAAAGGCAAATGTCAGAACCTATTATCAGCAATTTGAGGCGCAACAAAATCAAAGTTTGATCGACCAAAAGATCAAGGAACATCTTGGGCAAACTACTGCATACCAGCAAGTTGGTGCTGCTTACAACGCATTGAGGCCCCGTGTGCCTATTCTTCCTACTCCAATGATGCCGATGGCAGGGAACACCCAGTTACCTGTCAATTCACCATTAATCCCTGGAGCTAGGCCACCAGTCTTGCCAAGACCACTTCCAGGTAGGATGTGTGTTTAACACTTCTTCATTGACACCCAACTTAGGTGTTAATTTTGTTCTAATAATTGGTGGATGCAGTGACTTGTGTGTGGATGCATTTGCGTCTAAACCCTCAAATTTGTTGGTATTTAATTTCATCACTACCTGTGTGCTTATAATTTATTTTCACTGTAGACTGGGCCGGCATGTAAGGGTATTGCCGTGTTCATGGTGTGGTTTTGCTCTTCAGGTGAATATTTATGTCAGGGATCGAACCATTTGTTTAGGACCAACCATGAACATATATACATATCGATGTGTACTTATTCCTTGACACCTATATAAATTTCTTGCTAATACTTTGGTGCGTGCAGGGACTTTTTTTCTATGCATTTTCCTCAGATTTTTGTGATACTTAATTGTACTACCAGTGGTATGCTTATAGTTTAGTCATTTTCATTGCTTACAACACTCACATGCTGGGAGCCTTGCAGTGTAATACGGTTTGGACTGTTGATCAACATTAGTGCAACATTATGTTTAGGACTAGCCATATGGTTTTGTTTGGGTTTCATGAAATTCCTAGTTAGAATTACAAGTCATTTTATGCATTAGCAGAAAACTAAAATGTCTTTCTTGCATAGCTTCTAATTACTGTTAGGGATTTTCCATGGTTATTGGTTTGGTACATCTATCATTCAGTGGTTTTGTACCAAGGGTATTTATTTAGATGAAAAAACACACTATCTTCTTAAGTTCGCTTCGTATAAGTGGATTTAAAATAAAGGAATTTTAGTTGAATTTTATAAAATCATAAGAAGATTGGCTATTGAAGGTAGATTGATAACTCTGAAGTGGATGATTGAATAGAGGTATGAGACATGTATTTTATTAAGATTCTTGTACAGGTAGAATTTTTTATGAAAGGATTTTAAATAACTATTTTCACCAAATTATTTGAAATTCATCAATATAAAGCCTTTTAAATCCATTCTTAATGTCTAAATCTAAAACATTACATTGAATTGAAGACTATACTCCTCAAATTATTGATGCCTAATCTTTTCATTTCAAATCTATAAATCCAAAGGCAACCTTAATAGATACATTGGATTGCCTTCCCTCAATAGTGAGAAACGTGCTGTGTATAATTTTGACAACGGTAGTTTTCCACCCCCCCCACTTTGTGATGGCATTCCTAGGTGAAATTCTGGGGCTTTCCATTTAATGGGACTGTTTGGTGCACAACTTCTACTAAGCTGAAAGTTGATAATCAGAAAATAGAAGCTAAAAACCTCTCCCTTGCTTCCTAGTAATAATTTTTTTAGCTTGTTTGAGCTGCTTCTGCCTTAAAAGTTATAAACAGAAGCCGTACCAAACACTATGGCGCATATTTCCAAAATAGAAAAAGCTATAAGCAGCTCCATAAGCTGTGGTAAAGAGAATAATCTTCTCCTTTGAGAAGAATCAAAAAGAAAAATGGGAAGTGTTCAATTGGAACATGAAAACGTGACTAAATTGGTCCTAGTTACTCTTCGGGATAGAGTGGAAGAAAGGAGGAGATTCTCAAATGTGGAAAAGGATCCAATGACTTAGAAAGAATTGAACGAGGAGCCAATGAGGTGAAAATCTCATTCACTGTTCTGTAGAGTGGCACCAAATGGCCCCAATGTATTATCTATCTTGTTTCCCTAAGGATATTCTGTATCTGATCACTGTTTATGTTATCAGGTTATATGTCTGCTCCAGTGATGCCACCAATGGTGGGGCCACCTGGTGCTGCTCCTTTGCCTGGTCAAGTTACCAACCTCCCAAGGCCTCCACCAATGGGTGCTCCATCAGCAGTTCCAGGGACCACTATGACTCCTGCTAGTGTTTCCACCTCAATGGTTACCCCAGCTATGTATCAGGCGGCTAATTCAGCGCCACCTACGAGTGGAGGTTTTGATAGTTTCAACATGAGTGCTCAAGCTCCTGAAGCTAATCAATAGTATGGTAACACTAGTAGGTTTTTATTTTTAAATCTTGTAGAATTGACTGTGTGATTGCAGCAGTACATTGTTTATGGGACATGACAAATTGTGTAAGGAAATCTGGTCATCTCAAAATAGTAAGAAATCATTGCATTTTGTCTAATAGCATTTTAGGCCATTAATTACAACCATTTATCTCTAAAAAAATTATCTTGTTTCATTTCCTGCGCTAGTGACAGCATGTATTTGGTACGCATTTCATAGCTGGATCTGTTTGGCTTGTTTGTGTCTTAAGGTTCTGGGGTAATGTATGCTGATTTGTCTCTCAAATGGGTAGCACATTGACTGTACTCCTTTAGGGCATCATTATCAGGTTGCTTCAACTTTTTCTTCTCCACTGTCTTTTCCTTTTTCTCAGATGAAAAAATATCATCAATAGATATCCAAGTCAACAGAACTCTGGTTGTGTTTTAGAGATTGATTCCCTTTTGAGAGGGAAGTTGGCTTTACAGTTGCTGAAGTTACAGAGCTTGTGAGGAAAAAAGAAAAAGAAAATCTTTTGGGTATGTAGTTAAGAGGTACTTGTTGGAGAATTTCAACAGAACTCTGGTTGTCATGTAATTAATTTTATTTTAATTTTCTTAATTTAACAGTGAATTATGTTGATGAATATTGTAGTTTTTCCATGCCATCTGTTCTATGCATCTAGTGCTAAGACATTTAGAGCATAAAGTGTCCTGGCCTTTTGTTTTGTTTTGTTTTGTTCGTTTGTTTGTTTTAACATATGAATTTTGTGCATATGCAGCAAAGAAATTTTGACTATACAAGAATGGCAACAATCAAAAGAATGAGTTTGTTATTTTTGTTGTTTCTCTGTTTTTTGCTTTTTGGTTTTTGGGTGTCTCATAATTGTGAATGGTATTGACATGTTATTGTCATGACTGTTGTTTTTACAGGAACTATAGTGCGAACCAGAAACATTACTTACTGTGCAAGTCCAGTGTTCGATTTTGTGATTCTTGGCCATGAGTAATTCAATATGCAATGTGCTAGGCATGTTTGTCAGTGTGCTAATTCCAGGAAAATAGTTTTGTATTTAGATCATGGAAACCAATTTAGGTCTCTGGCAGAAAGAATCTTCATTGGGCGAATGAACTCCAATAGAATATGAATTGCTTCCTTGATCAGGTATTATGATGTTTGAAACATATGGTAAAATGAATTGTAGAATGCAAGGGTTTATAAGAGAATATTTAGGCATTTTGTTGATATGTCTGAACTCGAACCTTTATTATGCTTCTATGCTGAACTTGTTGGTTGGGGGTGGTTGGTCTTGTATTAACACTCCTGCAGTCAAACATGTTTTACCTTGTATCTCAGTTCGAAATCATATAGATTTCAGCAAACTGTGAATTATGTAATTACATCTATTTTTCTAGATTTAGAGTCCACTTTGCTTTTTAAATATTTTAACTTCGTGCTGAATGTATTTATTCCAGACTTTTACAACTTGAATCTAGATATACCCCATTTTTTGCTAAATGTAGATGCTGATGATTGCAGTTTGGTTAACTTCTCATAGTTTTGAAAGGATTTTTTTTCCTCTTTGTAAAAGAGCAGTAATTTTGATGTTGGGCTCATGTTGGTTACTATTGACCGAGTACAGAAAGCAATTGTTTCGTTGCTGAGGAAAGTGAGTTTTACAATATGTTTGAAGCTTGGAAAAAAATTAATTATAAGCGATTCTATTTCTCTAGGTAAAAATACATAAATTTATTAAAATAAGATTTAAAAGGACCAGAGAACAAATGATATCTTGGGGAGTGACGTTTTTGAAGTGCTCAAGCTTTTCCTTAGGAGCTGCAAACTCATTACAGAATTGCAAGAGGGCGGTATATAATTATGGTCATGTTACCTTAACAGGGTATTAAAAAACTGACATATACAAGGCCTTATTCATAGGGCTGTTCAAAAATTTCTTCGATCTAGTAATCCGGACCGAACCAGACCGAATCATACGGTTTGGTTCAGTTCTATTAAGAATTGGTTCGGTTTCGGATTAAGAAATATGAGAATGGTAAAAACGGTTCGGTTAATGAATTTTATGAAAAAACTGCGGTTCGAACCGAACTGAACCGAACCGAACCGAATTTTAAAACATATATATATATATATATAATATCAAGTTTTATTTTTATTAATTGGTTTTTTATAATTTTAATGATATTAGGATGATATCGATATGTAATATTAAGTAATGCCTTAATATTATTAATTTTTATCATGAGTTAAATGTAATTAGTTTGAGTAATTATTTTGCTAATATTAATAATTTATTTTTGTAAATAGAAATTTTTGGAACCGTAAACCAAATCGAAACCGAACTGTTTTTTCGGTTTGGTTATGGTCCGGTTTTACAAGTGTAACGGTCTGGTTTGGTTCTCAAAATCACAGAACCGTTAGGATCGGTTCGGTTTTTGGATTTTCTCAGAACCGAACCAATCCGGACCGTGTACACCCCTACTTATTCACCTATATATAAACTCAATATTAAATTCAAAAAAAAGAAAGATAGGGGATTGTATCTTCAAAAATTAATTACAAATTCATAAAGATATTTATAATTTTATTTTTTAATGTTTATAAAATTTATAACTAATTTTAAAATAATTTTTCAAATATTCACTGATGGGAAATTATTCATTATTTACCGGATTAATGGGTAGACAATATGCAAACCTTTGATTTACAAAAAGTGTTAATATAGCACATCCTTAAAGATGAGACTATGTTCTCAAGTCCATACCCAGCTGAAACCCGACTGAGATAATCCAAATAAGGAGATGTATATGATTGGCTTCTCTTCATTTTTAAAAGAGTGATATTAAACAAATTAATAAATTTTATAAATTTTTTTTGACTAATTGATGACATATTAATGAAGTGGATCCTAATGTAACATTTTACATTAGTTAATACAAATATTTGTAAAATTTATTAATTTATATAACATTTTTCTTTTAGGACAGGCTTGACCATTTTTAAAATGAATTCAACTATCTAATTCGATATTGTGCAGGATCAGATGAATTATTTTGATAAGCTTCGTTTATTTTCTAAGTCAAAATTGTATTTATCCAATTTTTCATAGAAATGAGTCACAAAAATTTGAGAATGCATTACAAAATAAATATGATGCAAACCGTGCGATTGTGATTATTAAATTTTTAATCTCATATTTATTTGAATAATTCACACACATGGGCTTAAAGAATAAATATAATTGATTATTGTTGGTGTATTTTAATATTTGTTATTTACTATTTATTTGAGACTCATGACTTATTACACAGTTCATGAATGATGAGTTAGTGAGAGTAATGTACATTATCAAGTTAGTACTAATCAAGATAAAGAACTTCACGTTGACTAAAAAAAAGTGGAAGAGATTCATATATTTATCTATGTTATTGACTCTGAATGTAATTTATAATATATAGATTAAATACACAACACAAAAAGCAAGTAGAAGAGGTTGATGGAGTTTTGAATTCATCAATTGGCCTAAATCATATTTCAAAACTTGATTTTATCTTGAATATTTTATATTTTTAAATTTTTTTTGGGAACTTATATTTTTAAATTTGTTTGAACAAATAATTATCAAAATAGACCACTTAGACAATCCCACAAAACTTATCATTGAATCTGACCATGCTTTTCTAGCCAAAAGATGCACCTCATATACCCCCGATGTGTTCTTGCCTCCGATGTTTATGGAGTAAGACTTTGAAATTGCGTATTTCCAAAATTTTGCACATTCTAGCTTCCTTTGGCCCCCAATTTGATCACTATAATTTTAGTTGTATCAATTTTATTATTAAATTTTTTGTAATATAATAAATTAATTAGAAATAAAAAGTAAAATATTCCATTTAAAAATAATTTGTCATTTTATATTGGATGTTAATCTATCATTTTGCCTCTTAATTTTAGTCACATTACTATAGTGACATTATTTTGACTAAATTAACACGATATGAAAAATTCAATTATAAAATTGATATAATCAAATCATCAACTTGATACAAGAGACAAACTAATACGAATGTGTCTGTTTGGATAGTTGTAGATTTAAAATACATGAATTTAACATTAACTATTCAAGAAATCTAACTTAAATTTAGATTTCATAATTTATCAATAAATTTAGGCTTGCTTTAGCTCTAAATAAGAACTATAACAACGAATCCATGAATTGAATTGTAAAATATAATTAATCTATTTTAAAAATAAAATCCAATTGTATATTGAAAAAATCAAATCAAGTCATGATTTGATTTGAATCAAACTGACTTATAATTTTTTAAATTTATTTTTTATTCATCTAGAAAAAAATAGAAAAAGGCCATGCAAATATTTTTTTTGGTATCGCATAGGGATGTTTAGAAAGTTGGGTTGGAGGTCAAAATAGTTAATAAATAAAATATATTAAAATAATTAATAAGATAAAATATTACATTTAAATTATAATTATTATTTTTTCTTTCACAGCTATCAAATTAACTAAAAAAAAAAAACTTATCATCCAAAATTTAAACCAGATTAAAATAATCAAAAAAATTAAAAAGTCACTTAAAATAATCTATTCCTAAACATGATTTGGAAAAAAAAATAAAAAAATTTGTTTGGTTAATAAATTTTTAAAATACAACTCAAAACTCAATTTTCTCTCTTCTCTGTCCTTCTTTTTATTTTATTTTTTATCTTTTATTATTAATAAATCAAATATCCATTTTTTCCCCTCTCATCTATTCATTCTCTCACATTTTACACATCAATTAATCAAATTTTCTCTTATATTCATCTATTCAACTAAAAAAAAAATTTTAAATTATAAATTAGCTCAAAATTATTTTTAAAATTTAAAACCAAACAAATTTTTAATTTTCAATTTTTTGTTCAATAACTTATTTTTTAAAATATAAGTTGAACCAAAGGAGAGTGGTTTTTTTGGAATCGAACAAGCAAAGTTGGTTCATGACTATCTCTCTCTCTCTCACTGAGCTCCAATCACGTCACCATGGATCTTCTACAGTCATACGCAGACATCGAACAGAGTGGCGAGGGTAAATGCTTAAAAATTAAAGAGTTGCAGTAATGAGTTTTTTTGGTTAGTTGCCAAACTTAGCAAATGTTATTGATTGAAATAGAAAAAATTATCAATTTTATGTTTTGTAATCATCACCAAGGACCGATCCACAGGGTGCGAAAGAATATTTAGATTTTCAAATTTTCAAGATCCATCCACGATCATAACAATACTAATTTATTTATTTTATACATGAAAAATAAAAGTCCATCATTGATAATCACAATATTATTTTTTTTAATTTTCTATTACAAAAAAAAAAAAAAAGAAGTGGTTGTCCGATGACTTAAACTAAAGCTATAGCCAGAGAACCTACAGGTTCACTGTCTAGCCTAAGTTCAACTAGGCCGGGCACAACTCACAGGTTCACTGGTCTAGCTTGAGTTCAACTAAGCTGGCCACAACCTACAGGGTTCAACTAAGCTAGCTAGAACCTAGAGGTTTACTCGGTCTAGCCTGAGTTCAACCAAGTTAGCTAGAACCTAGTGGTTTAATCGTTTTAGCCTAAGTTCAACTAAGCTAGCTAGAACCTACAGGTTCGCTGGTCTAGCCTGAGTTCAAGCGTTGAAGCCATCTATCAACTTTACCATCATCCAACCACTTTGGTGCCCTCGCTTGAGTTGTAAGCTAACGCTACTTAGCTTGGCAATTATTAGATGTCTCAACCACCCCTTATATTCAGACATTTTGCGTTGTTTTTAAACGATGTGGGATAAGTTTACGATTATACTGCTACCAATATTTAAACTTTACAATATCTCTTTTCTAATTAGATTATGAACGATGTGGGATAGATTTACGATTCTACTACTACCAATATTTAAACTTTACACTATCTTTTTTCTAATGAGATCATGTTTCCTTCTCTTCCGTAGTAGCCGCCATCGTCCGCCACCATCACCGAACCGTCTTTTGTCTTCGCCACCTACAAGGACCAACCGCCATCCCCTCTCTCCCTTCCCTTTCTCTGTCCCAACCAGCCACATAGAAAAATTAAAAAATGCTCTCATCTTAGTAAATTATTTTGGAAATCAACAAAAATAGAGGATGAATTTTGATTGAGAAGTTTATGTTGGTTACTATTGACTGAGTATAGAAAGCAATTGTTTCGCTGCTGGGGAAAGTGAGTTTTACAATATGTTTGAAGCTTGGAAAAAAATTAATTGTAAGCGATTCTATTTCTCTAGGCAAAAATACACAAATTTTTTAGAATAAGATTTAAAAGGATCTGAGAACATATGATGTCTTGGGAAGTGACGTTTTTGAAGTGCTCAAGCTTTTCCTTGGGAACAGCAAACTCATTACACAAATTTATCAAAATAATAAAAATATGCATATAACAAGCTTTTGAATTACATTTACTCTCATGTTAAGTATTCACATACACGGTACAGATCCCTTCTCTGAATCTGCAGGATCAGATCTGTAGACTCCTTGAGCTCTTGGTTGGAAGAAGTTTCAATTTTTTTTATTGTCGAGTCGTCTAGCTACAATTTTTAGCAAATGGATTACATAATAGCTTAAGAAATACGGCCCAACCATATCAAATTGGAGGTTTTTTTTTATATTAAAAGATCATCAAACCTTCCAGTATTCAGCCGGATCCTGAATGCTTGTTGCAACTCCAAAATAATCATTTGTTTTTTTGCAGTGCATCTACAAGCATGAGTTCTCTTGCCTGGAAAAGCAATGTGTCCGATTCATTGCGCTGTTCAGATGTATATAATGAAACGGAATTTCCGAGCTACATATAGTATGCAGTTGTTGGTTTATATATAATATTTTTGTATTTTGCTAAAAATTTTCGTTTTACTTTTTCAAAGATAAACACATGTGCATTCATGAGAATAGTTTGGTCTTTTTAAATTGGTATAAAGATTCTCTTAACTTTTTTCAAAATTTTTTTTTGGGTGCAACCCAAATATTAAATTTTTTTAAGCCAAAAAACTAGCATCCCATACAAGGCCTTATTCAACTATTTATAAACACAATATTAAATTCAAAAAAAAAGTTAAGGGATTGTATCTTCAAAAATTAATTACAAATTCATAAAGATATTTATAATTTTATTTTTTAATGTTTATAAAATTTAAGGTAAATTACAAATACACCCCTGATGTTTGATTAAAATACGAATCGCCCCCTGTGATTTTGGAAATTACATTCCACCCCCTGAGGTTTCTAATTTCATAACAAATCGCCTCTTTTATTAATAAATTACCAAGTCAATTAACAGTTTTTAATGATGTTAGAAATATGTTTCAATTAATAATTTAGGTAATTTTATTATTGTATAGGAGTGCAATTATGATTTTTTTTAGTTAATTCTGTTAAATAAAAATAGCCCATAAAAATACTAACAATGAGGTATTTGTAATTTTTCAAATCACAGGGGGTAATCTGTACTTTAATCAAACCTCAAGGGGCATATTTGTAATTTACCCTTAAATTTATAACTAATTTAAAAATAATTTTTCTAATATTCATTGATGTGAAGTTATTCATTATTCATCGGATTAATGGGTAGACAATATGTAAACCTTTGATTTACAAAAAGTGTTAATATAACACATCCTTAAAGATGAGCCTGTGTTCTCAAGTCCATAACCAGCTGAAACCCGACTGAAATAATCGAAATAAGTAGATGGATATGATTGACTTCTCTCCATTTTTAAAAGAGTGATATTAAACAAATTAATAAATTTTATAAAAAAAATTCAACTAATTGATGACATATTAATGAAGTGAATCCTAATGTAACATTTTACATTAGTTAATACAAATATTTATAAAATTTATTAATTTATATAACACTTTTCTTTTAGGACAGGCTTGACTTTTTCTAAAATGAATTCAAGCATCTAATTCGATATTGTGCAGGATCACGTGAATTATTTTGATAAGCTTCATTTATTTTCTAAGTCAAAATTGTATTTATCCAATTTTTCATAGAAATGAGTCACAAAATTTTGAGAATGCATTACAAAACAAATATGATGCAAACCGTGCGATTGTGATTATTAAATTTATAATCTCATATTTATTTGAATAATTCACACACATGGGCTTAAAGAATAAATATAATTGATTATTGTTGGTGTATTTTAATATTTGTTATTTACTATTTATTTGAGACTCATGACTTATTACATAGTTCATGAATGATGAGTTAGTGAGAATAATGGACATTATAGAGTTAGTACTTATCAGGATAAAGAATTTCGCGTTGACTAAAAAAAAGTGAAAGAGATTCATATATTTATCTTTGTTATTGACTCTGGATGTAATTTATAATATACAGATTAAATAAACAACACAAGAAGCTAGTAGAAGAGGTTGATGGAGTTTTGAATTCATCAATTGGCCTAAATCATAGTTCAAAACTTGATTTTATCTTCAATATTTTATATTTTTAAATTTTTTTTTCAGAACTTATATTTTTAAATTTGTTTTAACAAACAATTATCAAAATAGATCACTTTGACAATCCCACAAAACTTATCATTGAATCTGACCATGCTTTTCTAGCCAAAAAAAATGCAACTCATATACCCCCGATGTGTTCTTGCCTCCGATGTTTATGGAGTAAGGCTTTGAAATTGCATATTTCCAAAATTTTGCACATTCTAGCTTCCTTTGGCCCCAATTTTCTTTGAACATTTTTTATCAAATTATATATGTAATTTCTATAATATATTTATTGTGTTAGTTTGATCACTATAATTTTAGTTGTATAAATTTTATTATTAAATCTTTTGTAATAAAATAAATTAATTAGAAATGAAAAGTAAAATAGTCCATTTAAAAATAATTTGTCATTTTATATTGGATGTTAATCTATCATTTTGCCTCTTAATTTTAGTCACATTACTAAAGTGACATTATTTTGACTAAATTAAAACGATATGAAAAATTCAATTATAAAATTGATATAATCAAATCATCAACTTGATACAAGAGACAAACTAATATGAATGTGTCTGTTTGGATAGTTGTAGATTTAAAATAAATGAATTTAAGATTAACTATTCAAGAAATCTAACTTAAATTTAGATTTCGTAATTTATCAATAAATTTAGGCTTGCTTTAGCTCTAAATAAGAACTATAACAACAAATCCATGAATTGAATTGTAAAATATAATTAATCTATTTTAAAAATAAAATCCAATTGTATATTGAAAAAATCAAATCAAGTCATGATTTGATTTGAATCGAACAGATTTATAATTTTTTAAATTTATTTTTTATTCATCTAGAAAAAAATAGAAGAAGGCCATGCAAATATTTTTTTTGGGATCGCATAGGGATGTTTAGAAAGTTGGGTTGGAGGTTAAAATAGTTAAGAAAAATAAAATATATTAAAATAATTAACAAGATAAAATATTACATTTAAATTATAATTATTATTTTTTTCTTTCACAGCAATCAAATTAACTAAAAAAAAAAAAACTTATCATCCAAAATTTAAGCCAGATTAAAATAATCAAAAAAATTAAAAAGACAATTAAAATAATCTACTCCTAAACATGATTTGGATAAAAAAATAAAAAAATTAGTTTGGTTAATAAATTTTTAAAATTCAACTCAAAACTCAATACTCAATTTTCTCTCTTCTCTATCCTTCTTTTTTATTTTATTTTTTTATCTTTTATTATTAATAAATCAAATATCCATTTTTTCCCTCTCATCTATTTATTCTCTCACATTTTACACATCAATTAATCAAATTTTCTCTTGCATTCGTCTATTCAACTAAAAAAATAAATAAATAAATTATAAATTAGCTCAAAATTATTTTAAAAATTTAAAACCAAACAAATTTTTAATTTTCAATTTTTTTTTTAAATAACTTATTTTTTCAAATATAAGTTGAACCAAAGCAGAGTGTTCTCTCTCTCTCTCTCTCTCTCCCTGAACTCCAACCGCGTCACCATGGATCTTCTACAGTCATACGCAGACACCGAACCGAGTGGCGAGGGTAAATGCTTAAAAATTGAAGAGTTGCAGTAATGAGTTTTTTTGGTTACTTGCCAAACCCACCAAATGTTATTGATTGAAATAGAAAAAATCATCATTTTTATGTTTTGTAATCATCACCAAGGACTGATCCATAGGGTGCGAAAGAATATTTAGATTTTCAAATTTTCAAGATCCATCCATGATCATAACAATACTAATTTATTTATTTTATACATGAAAAATAAGAGTCCATCCTTGATAATCACAATATTATTATTTTTATTTTCTATTACAAAAAAGAAAGAAAAAGAAAGTGGTTGTCCAATGACTTAAACTAAAGCTATAGCCAGAGAACCTACAGGTTCACTGTCTAGCCTAAGAGTTCAACTAAGCTGGGCACAACTCACAGGTTCACTGGTCTAGCCTGAGTTCAACTAAGCTGGCCACAACCTACTGGGTTCAACTAAGCTAGCTATCACAATATTATTTTTTTTAATTTTCTATTACAAAAAAAAAAAAATGAGAAGTGGTTGTCCGATGACTTAAACTAAAGCTATAGCCAGAGAACCTACAGGTTCACTGTCTAGCCTAAGTTCAACTAGGCCGGGCACAACTCACAGGTTCACTGGTCTAGCTTGAGTTCAACTAAGCTGGCCACAACCTACAGGGTTCAACTAAGCTAGCTAGAACCTAGAGGTTTACTCGGTCTAAGCTGGCCACAACCTACAGGGTTCAACTAAGCTAGCTAGAACCTAGAGGTTTACTCGGTCTAGCCTGAGTTCAACCAAGCTAGCTAGAACCTAGTGGTTTAATCGTTTTAGCCTAAGTTCAACTAAGCTAGCTAGAACCTACAGGTTCGCTGGTCTAGCCTGAGTTCAAGCGTTGAAGCCATCTATCAACTTTACCATCATCCAACCACTTTGGTGCCCTCGCTTGAGTTGTAAGCTAACGCTACTTAGCTTGGCAATTATTAGATGTCTCAACCACCCCTTATATTCAGACATTTTGCGTTGTTTTTAAACGATGTGGGATAAGTTTACGATTATACTGCTACCAATATTTAAACTTTACAATATCTCTTTTCTAATTAGATTATGAACGATGTGGGATAGATTTACGATTCTACTACTACCAATATTTAAACTTTACACTATCTTTTTTCTAATGAGATCATGTTTCCTTCTCTTCCGTAGTAGCCGCCATCGTCCGCCACCATCACCGAACCGTCTTTTGTCTTCGCCACCTACAAGGACCAACCGCCATCCCCTCTCTCCCTTCCCTTTCTCTGTCCCAACCAGCCACATAGAAAAATTAAAAAATGCTCTCATCTTAGTAAATTATTTTGGAAATCAACAAAAATAGAGGATGAATTTTGATTGAGAAGTTTATGTTGGTTACTATTGACTGAGTATAGAAAGCAATTGTTTCGCTGCTGGGGAAAGTGAGTTTTACAATATGTTTGAAGCTTGGAAAAAAATTAATTGTAAGCGATTCTATTTCTCTAGGCAAAAATACACAAATTTTTTAGAATAAGATTTAAAAGGATCTGAGAACATATGATGTCTTGGGAAGTGACGTTTTTGAAGTGCTCAAGCTTTTCCTTGGGAACAGCAAACTCATTACACAAATTTATCAAAATAATAAAAATATGCATATAACAAGCTTTTGAATTACATTTACTCTCATGTTAAGTATTCACATACACGGTACAGATCCCTTCTCTGAATCTGCAGGATCAGATCTGTAGACTCCTTGAGCTCTTGGTTGGAAGAAGTTTCAATTTTTTTTATTGTCGAGTCGTCTAGCTACAATTTTTAGCAAATGGATTACATAATAGCTTAAGAAATACGGCCCAACCATATCAAATTGGAGGTTTTTTTTTATATTAAAAGATCATCAAACCTTCCAGTATTCAGCCGGATCCTGAATGCTTGTTGCAACTCCAAAATAATCATTTGTTTTTTTGCAGTGCATCTACAAGCATGAGTTCTCTTGCCTGGAAAAGCAATGTGTCCGATTCATTGCACTGTTCAGATGTATATAATGAAACGGAATTTCCGAGCTACATATAGTATGCAGTTGTTGGTTTATATATAATATTTTTGTATTTTGCTAAAAATTTTCGTTTTACTTTTTCAAAGATAAACACATGTGCATTCATGAGAATAGTTTGGTCTTTTTAAATTGGTATAAAGATTCTCTTAACTTTTTTCAAAATTTTTTTTTGGGTGCAACCCAAATATTAAATTTTTTTAAGCCAAAAAACTAGCATCCCATACAAGGCCTTATTCAACTATTTATAAACACAATATTAAATTCAAAAAAAAAAGTTAAGGGATTGTATCTTCAAAAATTAATTACAAATTCATAAAGATATTTATAATTTTATTTTTTAATGTTTATAAAATTTAAGGTAAATTACAAATACACCCCTGATGTTTGATTAAAATACGAATCGCCCCCTGTGATTTTGGAAATTACATTCCACCCCCTGAGGTTTCTAATTTCATAACAAATCGCCTCTTTTATTAATAAATTACCAAGTCAATTAACAGTTTTTAATGATGTTAGAAATATGTTTCAATTAATAATTTAGGTAATTTTATTATTGTATAGGAGTGCAATTACGATTTTTTTAGTTAATTCTGTTAAATAAAAAATACTAACAATGAGGTATTTGTAATTTTTCAAATCACAGGGGGTAATCTGTACTTTAATCAAACCTCAAGGGGCATATTTGTAATTTACCCTTAAATTTATAACTAATTTAAAAATAATTTTTCTAATATTCATTGATGTGAAGTTATTCATTATTCACCGGATTAATGGGTAGACAATATGTAAACCTTTGATTTACAAAAAGTGTTAATATAGCACATCCTTAAAGATGAGCCTGTGTTCTCAAGTCCATAACCAACTGAAACCCGACTGAAATAATCGAAATAAGTAGACGGATATGATTGACTTCTCTCCATTTTTAAAAGAGTGATATTAAACAAATTAATAAATTTTATAAAAAAAATTCAACTAATTGATGACATATTAATGAAGTGGATCCTAATGTAACATTTTACATTAGTTAATACAAATATTTATAAAATTTATTAATTTATATAACACTTTTCTTTTAGGACAGGCTTGACCATTTCTAAAATGAATTCAAGCATCTAATTCGATATTGTGCAGGATCACGTGAATTATTTTGATAAGCTTCATTTATTTTCTAAGTCAAAATTGTATTTATCCAATTTTTCATAGAAATGAGTCACAAAATTTTGAGAATGCATTACAAAACAAATATGATGCAAACCGTGCGATTGTGATTATTAAATTTATAATCTCATATTTATTTGAATAATTCACACACATGGGCTTAAAGAATAAATATAATTGATTATTGTTGGTGTATTTTAATATTTGTTATTTACTATTTATTTGAGACTCATGACTTATTACATAGTTCATGAATGATGAGTTAGTGAGAATAATGGACATTATAGAGTTAGTACTTATCAGGATAAAGAATTTCGCGTTGACTAAAAAAAAGTGAAAGAGATTCATATATTTATCTTTGTTATTGACTCTGGATGTAATTTATAATATACAGATTAAATAAACAACACAAGAAGCTAGTAGAAGAGGTTGATGGAGTTTTGAATTCATCAATTGGCCTAAATCATAGTTCAAAACTTGATTTTATCTTCAATATTTTATATTTTTAAATTTTTTTTCAGAACTTATATTTTGAAATTTGTTTTAACAAACAATTATCAAAATAGATCACTTTGACAATCCCACAAAACTTATCATTGAATCTGACCATGCTTTTCTAGCCAAAAAAAATGCAACTCATATACCCCCGATGTGTTCTTGCCTCCGATGTTTATGGAGTAAGGCTTTGAAATTGCATATTTCCAAAATTTTGCACATTCTAGCTTCCTTTGGCCCCAATTTTCTTTGAACATTTTTTATCAAATTATATATGTAATTTCTATAATATATTTATTGTGTCAGTTTGATCACTATAATTTTAGTTGTATCAATTTTATTATTAAATTTTTTGTAATAAAATAAATTAATTAGAAATGAAAAGTAAAATAGTCCATTTAAAAATAATTTGTCATTTTATATTGGATGTTAATCTATCATTTTGCCTCTTAATTTTAGTCACATTACTAAAGTGACATTATTTTGACTAAATTAACACGATTTGAAAAATTCAATTATAAAATTGATATAATCAAATCATCAACCTGATACAAGAGACAAACTAATATGAATGTGTCTGTTTGGATAGTTGAAGATTTAAAATAAATGAATTTAAGATTAACTATTCAAGAAATCTAACTTAAATTTAGATTTCATAATTTATCAATAAATTAGGCTTGCTTTAGCTCTAAATCAGAACTATAACAACAAATCCATGAATTGAATTGTAAAATATAATTAATCTATTTTAAAAATAAAATCCAATTGTATATTGAAAAAATCATATCAAGTCATGATTTGATTTGAATCGAACAGATTTATAATTTTTTAAATTTATTTTTTATTCATCTAGAAAAAAATAGAAGAAGGCCATGCAAATATTTTTTTTGGGATCGCATAGGAATGTTTAGAAAGTTGGGTTGGAGGTTAAAATAGTTAAGAAAAATAAAATATATTAAAATAATTAATAAGATAAAATATTACATTTAAATTATAATTATTATTTTTTTCTTTCACAGCAATCAAATTAACTAAAAAAAAATAAACTTATCATCCAAAATTTAAACTAGATTAAAATAATCAAAAAAATTAAAAAGACAATTAAAATAATCTACTCCTAAACATGATTTGGATAAGAAAATAAAAAAATTAGTTTGGTTAATACATTTTTAAAATACAACTCAAAACTCAATACTCAATTTTCTCTCTTCTCTATCCTTCTTTTTATTTTATTTTTTATCTTTTATTATTAATAAATCAATTATCCATTTTTTCCCTCTCATCTATTTATTCTCTCACATTTTACACATCAATTAATCAAATTTTCTCTTGCAGTCATCTATTCAACTAAAAAAATAAATAAATAAATTATAAATCAGCTCAAAATTATTTTAAAAATTTAAAACCAAACAAATTTTTAATTTTCAATTTTTTTTTTAAATAACTTATTTTTTCAAATATAAGTTGAACCAAAGCAGAGTGTTTTTTTTGGGGATTGAACAAGCAAAGTTCGTTCATGACTATCTCTCTCTCTCTCTCTCTCTCTCTCCCTGAACTCCAACCGCGTCACCATGGATCTTCTACAGTCATACGCAGACACCGAACCGAGTGGCGAGGGTAAATGCTTAAAAATTGAAGAGTTGCAGTAATGAGTTTTTTTGGTTACTTGCCAAACCCACCAAATGTAATTGATTGAAATAGAAAAAATCATCATTTTTATGTTTTGTAATCATCACCAAGGACTGATCCATAGGGTGCGAAAGAATATTTAGATTTTCAAATTTTCAAGATCCATCCATGATCATAACAATACTAATTTATTTATTTTATACATGAAAAATAAGAGTCCATCCTTGATAATCACAATATTATTATTTTTATTTTCTATTACAAAAAAGAAAGAAAAAGAAAGTGGTTGTCCAACGACTTAAACTAAAGCTATAGCCAGAGAACCTACAGGTTCACTGTCTAGCCTAAGAGTTCAACTAAGCTGGGCACAACTCACAGGTTCACTGGTCTAGCCTGAGTTCAACTAAGCTGGCCACAACCTACTGGGTTCAACTAAGCTAGCTATCACAATATTATTTTTTTTTAATTTTCTATTACAAAAAAAAAAAAAAGAGAAGTGGTTGTCCGATGACTTAAACTAAAGCTATAGCCAGAGAACCTACAGGTTCACTGTCTAGCCTAAGTTCAACTAGGCCGGGCACAACTCACAGGTTCACTGGTCTAGCTTGAGTTCAACTAAGCTGGCCACAACCTACAGGGTTCAACTAAGCTAGCTAGAACCTAGAGGTTTACTCGGTCTAGCCTGAGTTCAACCAAGCTAGCTAGAACCTAGTGGTTTAATCGTTTTAGCCTAAGTTCAACTAAGCTAGCTAGAACCTACAGGTTCGCTGGTCTAGCCTGAGTTCAAGCGTTGAAGCCATCTATCAACTTTACCATCATCCAACCACTTTGGTGCCCTCGCTTGAGTTGTAAGCTAACGCTACTTAGCTTGGCAATTATTAGATGTCTCAACCACCCCTTATATTCAGACATTTTGCGTTGTTTTTAAACGATGTGGGATAAGTTTACGATTATACTGCTACCAATATTTAAACTTTACAATATCTCTTTTCTAATTAGATTATGAACGATGTGGGATAGATTTACGATTCTACTACTACCAATATTTAAACTTTACACTATCTTTTTTCTAATGAGATCATGTTTCCTTCTCTTCCGTAGTAGCCGCCATCGTCCGCCACCATCACCGAACCGTCTTTTGTCTTCGCCACCTACAAGGACCAACCGCCATCCCCTCTCTCCCTTCCCTTTCTCTGTCCCAACCAGCCACATAGAAAAATTAAAAAATGCTCTCATCTTAGTAAATTATTTTGGAAATCAACAAAAATAGAGGATGAATTTTGATTGAGAAGTTTATGTTGGTTACTATTGACTGAGTATAGAAAGCAATTGTTTCGCTGCTGGGGAAAGTGAGTTTTACAATATGTTTGAAGCTTGGAAAAAAATTAATTGTAAGCGATTCTATTTCTCTAGGCAAAAATACACAAATTTTTTAGAATAAGATTTAAAAGGATCTGAGAACATATGATGTCTTGGGAAGTGACGTTTTTGAAGTGCTCAAGCTTTTCCTTGGGAACAGCAAACTCATTACACAAATTTATCAAAATAATAAAAATATGCATATAACAAGCTTTTGAATTACATTTACTCTCATGTTAAGTATTCACATACACGGTACAGATCCCTTCTCTGAATCTGCAGGATCAGATCTGTAGACTCCTTGAGCTCTTGGTTGGAAGAAGTTTCAATTTTTTTTATTGTCGAGTCGTCTAGCTACAATTTTTAGCAAATGGATTACATAATAGCTTAAGAAATACGGCCCAACCATATCAAATTGGAGGTTTTTTTTTATATTAAAAGATCATCAAACCTTCCAGTATTCAGCCGGATCCTGAATGCTTGTTGCAACTCCAAAATAATCATTTGTTTTTTTGCAGTGCATCTACAAGCATGAGTTCTCTTGCCTGGAAAAGCAATGTGTCCGATTCATTGCACTGTTCAGATGTATATAATGAAACGGAATTTCCGAGCTACATATAGTATGCAGTTGTTGGTTTATATATAATATTTTTGTATTTTGCTAAAAATTTTCGTTTTACTTTTTCAAAGATAAACACATGTGCATTCATGAGAATAGTTTGGTCTTTTTAAATTGGTATAAAGATTCTCTTAACTTTTTTCAAAATTTTTTTTTGGGTGCAACCCAAATATTAAATTTTTTTAAGCCAAAAAACTAGCATCCCATACAAGGCCTTATTCAACTATTTATAAACACAATATTAAATTCAAAAAAAACGTTAAGGGATTGTATCTTCAAAAATTAATTACAAATTCATAAAGATATTTATAATTTTATTTTTTAATGTTTATAAAATTTAAGGTAAATTACAAATACACCCCTGATGTTTGATTAAAATACGAATCGCCCCCTGTGATTTTGGAAATTACATTCCACCCCCTGAGGTTTCTAATTTCATAACAAATCGCCTCTTTTATTAATAAATTACCAAGTCAATTAACAGTTTTTAATGATGTTAGAAATATGTTTCAATTAATAATTTAGGTAATTTTATTATTGTATAGGAGTGCAATTACGATTTTTTTAGTTAATTCTGTTAAATAAAAAATACTAACAATGAGGTATTTGTAATTTTTCAAATCACAGGGGGTAATCTGTACTTTAATCAAACCTCAAGGGGCATATTTGTAATTTACCCTTAAATTTATAACTAATTTAAAAATAATTTTTCTAATATTCATTGATGTGAAGTTATTCATTATTCACCGGATTAATGGGTAGACAATATGTAAACCTTTGATTTACAAAAAGTGTTAATATAGCACATCCTTAAAGATGAGCCTGTGTTCTCAAGTCCATAACCAACTGAAACCCGACTGAAATAATCGAAATAAGTAGACGGATATGATTGACTTCTCTCCATTTTTAAAAGAGTGATATTAAACAAATTAATAAATTTTATAAAAAAAATTCAACTAATTGATGACATATTAATGAAGTGGATCCTAATGTAACATTTTACATTAGTTAATACAAATATTTATAAAATTTATTAATTTATATAACACTTTTCTTTTAGGACAGGCTTGACCATTTCTAAAATGAATTCAAGCATCTAATTCGATATTGTGCAGGATCACGTGAATTATTTTGATAAGCTTCATTTATTTTCTAAGTCAAAATTGTATTTATCCAATTTTTCATAGAAATGAGTCACAAAATTTTGAGAATGCATTACAAAACAAATATGATGCAAACCGTGCGATTGTGATTATTAAATTTATAATCTCATATTTATTTGAATAATTCACACACATGGGCTTAAAGAATAAATATAATTGATTATTGTTGGTGTATTTTAATATTTGTTATTTACTATTTATTTGAGACTCATGACTTATTACATAGTTCATGAATGATGAGTTAGTGAGAATAATGGACATTATAGAGTTAGTACTTATCAGGATAAAGAATTTCGCGTTGACTAAAAAAAAGTGAAAGAGATTCATATATTTATCTTTGTTATTGACTCTGGATGTAATTTATAATATACAGATTAAATAAACAACACAAGAAGCTAGTAGAAGAGGTTGATGGAGTTTTGAATTCATCAATTGGCCTAAATCATAGTTCAAAACTTGATTTTATCTTCAATATTTTATATTTTTAAATTTTTTTTCAGAACTTATATTTTGAAATTTGTTTTAACAAACAATTATCAAAATAGATCACTTTGACAATCCCACAAAACTTATCATTGAATCTGACCATGCTTTTCTAGCCAAAAAAAATGCAACTCATATACCCCCGATGTGTTCTTGCCTCCGATGTTTATGGAGTAAGGCTTTGAAATTGCATATTTCCAAAATTTTGCACATTCTAGCTTCCTTTGGCCCCAATTTTCTTTGAACATTTTTTATCAAATTATATATGTAATTTCTATAATATATTTATTGTGTCAGTTTGATCACTATAATTTTAGTTGTATCAATTTTATTATTAAATTTTTTGTAATAAAATAAATTAATTAGAAATGAAAAGTAAAATAGTCCATTTAAAAATAATTTGTCATTTTATATTGGATGTTAATCTATCATTTTGCCTCTTAATTTTAGTCACATTACTAAAGTGACATTATTTTGACTAAATTAACACGATTTGAAAAATTCAATTATAAAATTGATATAATCAAATCATCAACCTGATACAAGAGACAAACTAATATGAATGTGTCTGTTTGGATAGTTGAAGATTTAAAATAAATGAATTTAAGATTAACTATTCAAGAAATCTAACTTAAATTTAGATTTCATAATTTATCAATAAATTTAGGCTTGCTTTAGCTCTAAATCAGAACTATAACAACAAATCCATGAATTGAATTGTAAAATATAATTAATCTATTTTAAAAATAAAATCCAATTGTATATTGAAAAAATCATATCAAGTCATGATTTGATTTGAATCGAACAGATTTATAATTTTTTAAATTTATTTTTTATTCATCTAGAAAAAAATAGAAGAAGGCCATGCAAAGTTCGTTCATGACTATCTCTCTCTCTCTCTCTCTCTCTCTCCCCCTGAACTCCAACCGCGTCACCATGGATCTTCTACAGTCATACGCAGACACCGAACCGAGTGGCGAGGGTAAATGCTTAAAAATTGAAGAGTTGCAGTAATGAGTTTTTTTGGTTACTTGCCAAACCCACCAAATGTTATTGATTGAAATAGAAAAAATCATCATTTTTATGTTTTGTAATCATCACCAAGGACTGATCCATAGGGTGCGAAAGAATATTTAGATTTTCAAATTTTCAAGATCCATCCATGATCATAACAATACTAATTTATTTATTTTATACATGAAAAATAAGAGTCCATCCTTGATAATCACAATATTATTATTTTTATTTTCTATTACAAAAAAGAAAGAAAAAGAAAGTGGTTGTCCAATGACTTAAACTAAAGCTATAGCCAGAGAACCTACAGGTTCACTGTCTAGCCTAAGAGTTCAACTAAGCTGGGCACAACTCACAGGTTCACTGGTCTAGCCTGAGTTCAACTAAGCTGGCCACAACCTACAGGGTTCAACTAAGCTAGCTATCACAATATTATTTTTTTTAATTTTCTATTACAAAAAAAAAAAGAGAAGTGGTTGTCCGATGACTTAAACTAAAGCTATAGCCAGAGAACCTACAGGTTCACTGTCTAGCCTAAGTTCAACTAGGCCGGGCACAACTCACAGGTTCACTGGTCTAGCTTGAGTTCAACTAAGCTGGCCACAACCTACAGGGTTCAACTAAGCTAGCTAGAACCTAGAGGTTTACTCGGTCTAGCCTGAGTTCAACCAAGCTAGCTAGAACCTAGTGGTTTAATCGTTTTAGCCTAAGTTCAACTAAGCTAGCTAGAACCTACAGGTTCGCTGGTCTAGCCTGAGTTCAAGCGTTGAAGCCATCTATCAACTTTACCATCATCCAACCACTTTGGTGCCCTCGCCTGAGTTGTAAGCTAACGCTACTTAGCTTGGCAATTATTAGATGTCTCAACCACCCCTTATATTCAGACATTTTGCGTTGTTTTTAAACGATGTGGGATAAGTTTACGATTATACTGCTACCAATATTTAAACTTTACAATATCTCTTTTCTAATTAGATTATGAACGATGTGGGATAGATTTACGATTCTACTACTACCAATATTTAAACTTTACACTATCTTTTTTCTAATGAGATTATGTTTCCTTCTCTTCCGTAGTAGCCGCCATCGTCCGCCACCATCACCGAACCGTTTTTTGTCTTCGCCACCTACAAGGACCAACCGCCATCCCCTCTCTCCCTTCACTTTCTCTGTCCCAACCAGCCGCATAGAAAAATTTAAAAATGCTCTCATCTTAGTAAATTATTTTGGAAATCAACAAAAATAGAGGATGAATTTTGATTGAGAAGTTTATGTTGGTTACTATTGACTGAGTATAGAAAGCAATTGTTTCGTTGCTGGGGAAAGTGAGTTTTACAATATGTTTGAAGCTTGGAAAAAAATTAATTGTAAGCGATTCTATTTCTCTAGGCAAAAATACACAAATTTATTAGAATAAGATTTAAAAGGATCTGAGAACATATGATGTCTTGGGAAGTGACGTTTTTGAAGTGCTCAAGCTTTTCCTTGGGAACAGCAAACTCATTACACAAATTTATCAAAATAATTAAAATATGCATATAACAAGCTTTTGAATTACATTTACTCTCATGTTAAGTATTCACATACACGGTACAGATCCCTTCTCCGAATCTGCAGGATCAGATCTGTAGACTCCTTGAGCTCTTGGTTGGAAGAAGTTTCAATTTTTTTTTATTGTCGAGTCGTCTAGCTACAATTTTTAGCAAATGGATTACATAATAGCTTAAGAAATACAACCCAACCATATCAAATTGGAGGTTTTTTTTTTTTTTTTTTATATTAAAAGATCATCAAACCTTGCAGTATTCAGCTGGATCCTGAATGCTTGTTTCAAATCCAAATAATCATTTGTTTTTTGCAGTGCATCTACAAGCATGAGTTCTCTTGCTTGAGCTTGGGATTGGACTAATAGTCCAATAAAATTATTAATCAGATGTTTGGTTAAATAATTGAAGTACGGACTAATTATTTTAAACTTGACTATTAGTTAAGATAGGATACATAATCCAACGGATTCGTAATCCTAGGACTATTAGTCATGGGAATGTTAATCCAGTCCGCCCAAACAAACATGGCCTTAATGTTCAGATGTATACAATGAAACGGAATTTCAGAGCTACATAGTATGCACTTGTTGGTTTATATATAATATTTTTGTATTTTGCTAAAAATTTTCGTTTTACTTTTCCAAAGATAAACACATATGCATTCATGAGAATAGTTTGGTCTTTTTAAATTGGTATAAAGATTCTCTTAACTTTTTCCAAAAAACTGACATCCCATATAAGGCCTTATTCATCTATTTATAAACTCAATATTAAATTAAAAAAAAAAAAAAAATTAGGGGATTGTATCTTCAAAAATTAATTATAAATTCATAAAGATATTTATATTTTATTTTTTAATGTTTATAAAATTTAAGGTAAATTACAAATACACCCCCTGATGTTTGATTAAAATACGAATCGCCCCCTGTGATTTTGGAAATTACATTCCCCCCCTGAGGTTTCTAATTTCATAACAAATCGCCTATTTTATTAATAAATCATCAAGTCAATTAATAGTTTTTAATGATGTTATAAATATGTTTCAATTAATAATTTGGGTAATTTTATTATTGTATTGGAGTGCAATTATGATATTTTTTTTAGTTAATTCTGTTAAATAAAAAATACTAACAATGAGGTATTTGTAATTTTTCAAATCATAGCGGGCAATCTGTACTTTAAGCAAACCTCAAGGGGTATATTTGTAATTTGTCCTAAAATTTATAACTAATTTAAAAATAATTTTTCTAATATTCACTAATGTGAAGTTATTCATTATTCACCGGATTAATGGGTAAACAATATGTAAACCTTTGATTTACAAAAAGTGTTAATATAGCACATCCTTAAAGATGAGACTGTGTTCTCAAGTCCATACTTAGTTGAAACCCGACGGAAATAATTGAAATAAGTAGATGGATATGATTGACTTCTCTCCATTTTTAAAAGAGTGATATTAAACAAATTAATAAATTTTATAAAACAAATTTGACTAATTGATGACATATTAATGAAGTGGATCCTAATGTAACATTTCACATTAGTTAATACAAATATTTATAAAATTTATTAATTTATATAACATTTTTTTTAGGACAGGCTTGACCATTTCTAAAATGAATTCAACCATTCAATTCGATATTGTGCAGGATCACGTGAATTATTTTGATAAGCTTCATTTATTTTCTAAGTCAAAATTGTATTTATCCAATTTTTCATAGAAATGAGTCACAAAATTTTGAGAATGCATTACAAAATAAATATGATGCAAACCGTGCGATTGTTATTATTAAATTAATCTCATATTTATTTTAATAATTCACACACATGGGCTTACAAAATAAATATAATTGATTATTGTTGGTGTATTTTAATATTTGTTATTTCCTATTTATTTGAGACTCATGACTTATTACATAGTTTATGAATGATGAGTTAGTGAGAGTAATGGACATTATCGAGTTAGTATTTATCAAGATAAAGAATCTCACGTTGACTAAAAAAAAGTGGAAGAGATTCATATATTTATTTATATTATTGACTCTGGATGTAATTTATAATATATAGATTAAATACACAACACAAGGAGCAAGTAGAAGAGGTTGATGGAGTTTTGAATTCATCAATTGGCCTAAATCATATTTCAAAACTTGATTTTATCTTAAATATTTTATATTTTTAAATTTTTTTGGGAACTTATATTTTTAAATTTGTTTGAGCAAACAATTATCAAAATAAACCACTTAGTAGGACCGCAAACGAATCGAACTGTTCATAAACAAGTTCGAGTTCGGCTCGTTAAAACTCGTTCGAACTCAGCTCGATTAATAGCTCAATTAATAAATGAGGAAAGAAGTTCGAGTTCGGCTCGTTAAAACTCGTTCGAATTCAGCTTGATTAATAGCTCAATTAATAAACGAGCCGAGCTCGTGCTTAAATTTCAAGCTCCATTAATAAACAAACCAAGCTCGAACTTAATATTGCTTGACCCGAATAAGCTCGCAAGCTCAAAAATATAAATATTAATTTTATATTTTTATATTTAAAAAAAAAATCTTATATATATATTATATATTATAATAAATATTAACATATTATATTACATTTATTTTAAATTAAAATATTTTAACTGGTCCATCAATGATGTTGATATCTTATTATTTTAATATAAAAAATATTCAAAGATTTGCCTTTGCTTTTTTTTGGTTGATTCGTGTGCCAACAATTCACCACTTTATAAGCATTTGGACACAAAAATGCTTCCTCTCTCAGCGATGTGGGACTTAAAGAGTGGATGAAAATGTTGTGCCAAATGACGCTGTTTGGTGCGTTTGTTGGAAGTCCCACATCGATTACAAAATATATTTTAAGGAGGACAAACTTCTATCTAAGTGCAAGTGCAGAGGGCTAGCTTACTGGTTTCCATGGTTCTTTCTTGGCTTAAATAGCCATTACGAGCCGAGCTCGAGTTATATAAATTTCAAACGAGCCGAGGTTTAGATATTGTAGCTCTTTTCGAGCTCGAGCTGAGCTCGAACACTTTGTAAATAAGTCAGAGCACTTTGTAAATAAGTCGGGCCGAGCTCGAATGTTATAAAATTTGACTCGGCTTGTTTGCAGTCCTACCACTTAGACATTGAATCTGACCATGCTTTTCTAGCCAAAAAAATGCAGCTAATATACCCCCGATGTGTTCTTGCCTCCAATGTTTATGGAGTAAGACTTTGAAATTGCATATTTCCAAAATTTTGCACATTCTAGCTTCCTTTGGCCCCAATTTTCTTTGATCATTTTTTTATCAAATTATATATGTAATTTATGTAATTTATTTATTGTGTCAATTTGATCACTATAATTTTAGTTGTATCAGTTTTATTATTAATTTTTTTGTAATATAATAAATTAATTAGAAATGAAAAGTAAAATACTTTTCTCAATAAATTTAGATTTCATAATTTATCAATAAATTTAGGCTTGCTTTAGCTCTAAATTAGAACTATAACAACAAATCCATGAATTGAAGTGTAAAATATAATTCATCTATTTTAAAAACAAAATCCAATTGTATATTGAAAAAATCAAATAAAGTTATGATTTGGTTTGAGTTGAACTGATTTATAATTATTTAAATTTATTTTTTATTCATCTAGAAAAAAATAGAAGAAGGCCATGCAAATATTTTTTTTGGGATCGCATAGGGATGTTTAGAAAGTTGGGTTGGAGGTTAAAATAGTTTAAAAAAATAAAATATATTAAAATAATTAATAAGATAAAATATTACATTTAAATTATAATTATTTTTTTTCTTTTACAGCTATCAAATCAACTAAAAAAAAAAAACTTATCATCCAAAATTTAAACCACATTAAAATAATCAAAAAAATTAAAAAGTCAATTAAAATAATCTATTCCTAAACATGATTTGGATAAAAAAATAAAAAAATTTGTTTGGTTAATAAATTTTTAAAATACAACTCAAAAATCAATTTTCTCTCTTCTCTATCCTTCTATTTATTTTTTTTTTATCTTTTATTATTAATAAATCAATTAACCATTTTTTTCCCTCTCATCTATTCGTTTTCTCACATTTTACATATCAATTAATCAAATTTCTCTTACATTCATTTATTCAACTAAAAAAATAAATAAATTATAAATCAGCTCAAAATTATTTTTAAAATTTATAACCAAACAAATTTTTAATTTTCAAATTTTTTCTTCAGTAACTTATATTTTAAAATATAAGTTAAACCAAAGGACAATGTTTTTTTGGGGGATCGAACAAGCAAAGTTCATTCATGACTATCTCTCTCTCTCCCAGAGCTCCAACCGCATCACCATGGATCTTCTACAGTCATATGCAGACACCGAATAGAGTGGCGAGGGTAAATGCTTAAAAATTGAAGAGTTGCAGTAATGAGTTTTTTTGGTTAGTTGCCAAACCGTGCGATTTCTATCTTCCAAGTAGGAACTTTTGTAGTAATAACTATGATCAATTCGCTTATTTTTATACCTTTACTTCATCTCTACTCCTGTATGTGACTGCTCAAATTTCATTTAGTTCTTGATTGTCTTTGTTTTGCTTTATCATATTACCTGCACATTCATCATTAAAAGGTGCTGTACTAATGCTACCCAACTATAATACCTGCCTTTCCGCATGTAGGAGCTGAAATTAAATAGTGATTACTGTTGGATACGACATAAAAGCTTGGCATTTGTTGAGAAGTTCTCTTGTAGGTCATAAACTTACACTACATACCCAGGGTTTAGTCTTTATTGGGGTTTGAATACATACTCGTAATTACTCTGGTCCAATGAATTGTGAAAATGAGATCAAACTCATGATCTGAATAATGTCATTGAAACTTGTGAGGGAATATGCTTAATCATTTTGAACTTCGCAGCCTAAATGGACAATACAATTTCAGTTATTTGGCTTTTTATGAAAATATTTTCAGATGTTGGAATGGAAATTGAAATGTACTTTTGAAATTTGCAATTTCTTCTTGCACTCGCATGATGCTCGTCTACATCACCACTTTTTAACTTGTGGAAAGGTAAATATGTGTGTCATGCCGAACTCCACTTGTGTTTGACTTCATTTTTCCCATTGCTTAATGGAAGATTTTGACCATGGAGGAGCCAGCAGCCCCCTCCCCCTCCCCCCCCTCTCTCTCTCCATGTACATTTGCACACAAATATTTTTGTATTCATGTACTTTGTGGTACGTGTTGCTGCTATTGCTTGTCAGTTCTGTTATCACTGTGAATGCTAATATCTTTCGTCTCTGGCTTGCAGGGACTAGTCTTCTCACATTCGAATGGTACACATATTTGTTGAACAACTTGTTGCCTACTTGGACTGGAGTGTCCAGATTGTATACTTGAAATGCTATTGTGAGATGGGTTTCTCTGGTTGAAGTTAAATGCCTCTTCTTGCTCATTGATCTGAAGTATTGAGAATCGTTAAATCTTATGAAGCCGGGTGGACTTAGCTGCTCTCCCAAATCTATTTTGCTTGTGAGGCTGGAAATTGGCATCCATCTGTATTATTATAATTTTCTTAAAATTTTGTTTTTTCCACATTTTTTGTTGTAGGGAGCTTTCGGTAGTAAAATGTTTACGGTAAAAAGTCTTTTTGAGAAGGACTCACTTTTCCTAATTTTTGTGATAATCTGTATATGTCTTTCATTTGTTAAGTTGGGATATGTTGTATAGATTTGGAACTTGTGTTGTATAGAATACGTAGATTATTGGATCTGTTGGAGAGGAAGAAGCACTTTTGGGTGTTGCGTTGGTGGAGCCGAGGCGAGGCGGGACTTGGGAGGGAAGTTCTTGCTGGGCAGTGACCTTGCAGGTTATTGGTGTATATCATAGGTATGCCGTATACCAGACGAAATCTCCAAGACATGCACACATGTGGTTTTCAGGAACTTGGTCAGTTTCATCTTTCCCCCCAGTTGTATGCATTTCAAGCATTTCTTGTATTAAATTAAACCGCATCATTTATATGTTGTTCATGTTAACTTATTGGAAGGTTTTTAGTTTGGGTTCTTCTGATTCTTAAACAGTAACTTGTAGTTGTACACAGAAGAAATAGAACAAGGTCATAGTTTGTTGCTATAGATAAGACCAAAAAAATTGTTAAATCATGCTAATATATGGAATGGAAATGATAATATTGTTAAATCATGCACATTGTTCTGTTTTATGGAAATTTGGGGTCAGTTGGTTCTGGATCTGCATGTAAAGGATTTTCTTATGTTTGCTATTATAAGTTTGGCATTTCTTTAAAATGTAAGTATGTAATTGTATTGTTTCTGAATATAAAGATTAGGAATTTGAAGACAATGGGACGGTACTTCTTTTCCTTTCATTTCCATGATGAGAAAACTAGTCATGATGTGTTCATAAATGGTTGACTATACAATTTTTGTGTGCAAATTTGTATGTCACACATTGGTCATGTGTTCCCAAGTGAGCCTTATAAATCTTCATCACTCATTCAAAAGTAAGGACTTGGTGGTGGGTTGTGTGAGTTTGCACTTCACTGGGCCTTGGTGTATGTGATTTTATTCCTATATGATCAGAAGAGTTCAATAAGAACTAACTGTGGGAGTATGTGTGGTTATTTCTTGTCATCTCCAGCCTCAGAAAATCATGCTTTTATTGTTATTACGCTTAGGCTTTTTACAGTCATGAATTTACTAGAGGTTTGGATATTCAATCATGAATTTACAACTTCCAAGTTTGACACTCTGAAAACAGAGAATGTATGTTTGTTTGAGAACATGGAAAACATTATAGTAATAAAAGATAATGACAGTATATAATCAAGATCTCAAAGGGCCATCCCAACCAAACAAAAAAACAAAAAACAAACAAACAACAAACAAAAAAAGAAATCCGCCAAAAAAATAGTTACGATCTAGGAAAAACTACCGATATGTTCAAAGATGTGGTCTGGAAAGCAAGATCTGCTTGAAAGCCTGCCGTCTCTTGAAAGCAAAAGTTTTGAAGTCATTAGTATTCTGCGGGATGTCAAATGAATTGAAATGACTGTACATAATGCAAAGTCTAGTAGTACATACTGGGTTCGAGCCATAGACTCCGACAAGCTCATAATCAGTAGGAGGAGGAGCGAAAGGGGTCTGATAAGTCTCCCCACCCTGCCCTCGGCATGTGATCGTCGTGGGCAGTGCTGGCCACTCAGCCCCCCATCCCCTCCGAGATCCACTCCTACCACGGGCCTGAGTCACTCTCAGTGCTCCTCCTCCTGCCAGCGCCGCAGGCCTCTCCCTCTCGACTCAACCAGCACCGGTCAGAGATGGCATCAGATAGATCTGAATGAACTCGGAGTAGTCGCCCTCGTCTCTAAAGCGCTTCGAGTCCCAGCCGATCGTATAATCCATTATCTCCTTAAAGGTATACCTCTCAGTATGCCTCATATGGGTGGGAGGCAGCCTCGGGACTACCTGCTCTGGTAAGTCGAGGGTCTGCCGCAAGAAGCGCTCACCCAAGTACCACGCCCGACAAACCGGTCCCTCCAGCAAGACCCTAAATCGGGCAGTCTCTCGAGCACCGGCATACCACTCCCGAACAGCGTCAGGCAACGAGACCCAAGGCTGCCAGGTGATCTGCAAATACACAGTTTGTTATCTACTGTTATTGAGAGTACGATATAAAGCGAAGCTTAAATAAACTGTAATGTTTGACATGCCTCAGTTGCGGTGATGGTGTCAAAGTAGCAGCGGAAGAACATAAGGACTTCCGTGGCCTTCGCTCGCACCTCACATCGAAGCGGTGGGAAAACGGAACCATGGGGGGCATCTCCTCATCCGGCACTGGGGCAAGCCTAGGAAAGTAGACATACACCCACAACTACAGAATGAAACAGAGCAGATATGAGTATGCTTATCAGATAAAGCAATATACAGATGAAGCATAGTGTAGTATGTGCAGTGTATTGTGCAGTGTGTGCAGCGTACAACCAGTGTAAAGCAGATTGCATGTGTGCAGTGTGTGTGGTATACAGATGATGTAAAGCAAATTGTAAAACAAAAAAGGGAACATATACCTCCCAGGCTCGCCAGTAGCCTCCAAGCAACTACCCGCTGAGGCGGGAGGATGAGCTCATATATCCATAAAAGGTGGCCAAGCTCGCGCCACCCCAGTCGTAGCGGCGGATCCGTGTCACGTCCACTAATGCGCTCAGCAGGTAGAGGGCGACGGTGTTCACCCGGTCGGTGAAGAGTGTGGTCCCCAACAGGAACATAATGAAGCCACGGGCATACTGCTCCTCCTCATCCCAAATAGTAGGCGCCTGGATCCAGAAGTGATCCTCAAACCATGAGTAGCTCACAAACCCTGCCCGGGCAAGAGGTGGCTGAGTGCTGAGTAAGTATAGCTGAGCGGCGTCCCACTCATCCATATCTGTGTCAAAGGGGATCGGATCACCTCCCATTTCGATGCCTATGAGCATGGAGAAGTCAAAGGGAGTCATCGTCATCTCCCCGGTGGCAGAAAGGTGGAGGGAGTCGGTGGTGTCCCACCACCTCTCCACCAAAGCAGCAAGAAGGGGCCTGCTCGCAGTGAGGCGCGAGAGTCCCATACAGAAAGTCCCAAAACCAGCCCGGTCGACAATATGACGGACCGCATCGGGTAGCTCCATATACCAACCTCGGGTGGCAGTATTCCCATACCTCCGGAAGGCGTGGGAATCTCCCTGTGTTCAAAACAAACAGTTGCGAAGCAGTGTTAGAAATACAGTGTTGAATGCCCTCAGAATGGATGAAAATGCAGTGTGCGTGCATGTGTCCGAGTCTACACAGATATTGGGTGTGGGTGTGCTTACAGTGAACTACAGCATATGATGTATTAGTATGTTTGAATTATTCAGTTGAGAATGCAGTGTGTGTGTACATGTGTTCAGATTTAAACAGATATTGGGTGTGGGTGTGCTCACAGTGAACTACGGCATGTGATGTATCAGTGTGTCTGAGTTAAGCAATTAAAGAATAGAATCGACTATCGCAGTTATGTGTTCTACATTGCAGAAAATGAAACAGATGAAGAATATACCTCAGCGGCGCCGTAGGACAAATGCGACTCAGGCTCGTGCAGTAGAAGCTCCAATGGCACGCCTCGCGCATAGCTCCTAAAGTGGCGGATGCCATCGGGAGGAAGCACATGAATCGCCGGCCTGTAGGTTGCCGGGTCGAATGGTCGGATGCAAAGAGGTAGAAGCTCGACCTCGGGGTCTGTAGACACCCCATTTTTGACCGTCCTCAAGACTTGGACGTCACCGTTTGAACACCCGAAGATCATCCATGTTTGTGTTCCTTTGGAGTTCCCGGAGGCCTCGGCTACGCGCTTTGCCTCAGGATCTCCGGACTCGACTCTTTACGCTGTGTTTGGTTGGGGGATTTGAGAAAGGAAATGGAAAGGGAAATGGAAATGAAAGGAAAAGGACAAAGAATTAATAGAATTCCAAATCCTAACTATGTTTGGTTGTGTTGGTTATAAAATAGAATTGATGTCCTAAAAGGTCTTCTATTTCTTTATTTATTTCTCACCCCCTTTCTTTTCCCATATATTTTTTATTATAACCAAACATAACTAAGATTACATTTCTCATTCCTTTTCCAAATCCCACTCCAAAAATCCCAACCAAACATAGCATTAGTGTCTGGTTTTGCACCAAACACTTGTGCTTTTGCCTTGGAGGGAGGAGAATGGCTTGTTGGCCATCCTCACATTCCACCGGCCTTCCCCTAGCATCACTGGCTGTGTAGGGGTTCCACCGACCATGGTTTCTTAAAATCAATGGCCGGTCAGCATAATATACTGCCGACCGGCACTTTGTTTTTCCGGTGACTTCTTTTGCTGGCCGGCGTGACTCCTTTGCACCCCTGAGGCATGGTGCATGCCAGCTGTGCCAGCTGGAATGCACCATCACTCATCCCCGTGCGGTTTTGGCTGGTATGAGCCTTTGAACCCCTTGGTTCCTTCTAGAAGGATGAACCCTTGGCTAAGCTTCTTGGAGAAGCTTTGCCAGCTATTTTAGCTTCTCCAAGAAGCCTAGACACCTTTGCACCCTTTGCCCCTTTTCACTTGGCTTCTTGGAGAAGCCAAGAACCATTTGCTTAGCCTATATATAGAGCCCTCCTCCTCCATTGTTTAAGGTTGGGAGTTTTAAACCTAAAAACCAGAGCTTATATACATATATCTGCTAGATATATCATCTCTCTCCATATTTCCCCTCTCTCTCCTTCCTTAGTGTGTGTTTGGTAGCCCAAAAGTGCATTTTTACCTTATTTTTGCACTAATACACACACCATTACACCTTGCTCCGAGATTGAGAGGCTTGGGGGGGTTGATTCTTGAGTTTTTGGACTGATTTTGATCAAAAGAAGAGGGCTGGACCAACTGTTCTTCAAAGGATCTTCAAGGGTAACTACTTTGCTTTAGTTTCTCCAAACTTGCACTAGTTTTTTACCTATCTTGCTTGCTGTTTTAAGTTTTGTGCATAACATAAAAAAAGCTTGTATTTTCATCCTTAAGAACTTTCATTAAGGGTCTTTTGTGGTTTGAGTTCAAACTCATCCTCTAAGGCCTTATTTGGCCTTTTTGGTGCTCCCTTTATGAGGCCTTGTTTGCTTGAGTGTTTTGGTCTTCTCACCACTGAAAACCAGTGGATTTTCAGTGGTGAGGAAGGTGGTTTGAAGTCTTGCATAGGGGAGGGACACCCCTCTCCCTTCATTGTCTTATTTTCTTACATTTTGGCTTAAAGGGTGACATGCATGCTTGCTTGGTTTTGGTCCTTTTTCAGAGGTTTTTGGGTGTTTTTAGATCATATGTCATCTCTGTTTTTAGTCGGATTTGTGGCCTTTTGCATGCTTAATATACTTTCTTTACATCCCCCTATTTGGCCTAAAAATGCATCTTGTGTTTAGGCCATGATTCTTGCATGTGTTGGCTTAGTCCCATGAAGGTGTTGGCATTATTTTACCATGATTAAGGTCTGTTGGCCATCTATTTCAGTCATGCTTGCCATGTTTGGTATCCTCTCTTTGTATTTTGACTTGTAAGCCTTGGGTATATTGACCTCCAACATGCATAGCTTAGACCATCCTCATGATTTGCCATCATTTAGGGTCACATTTCAGCCCATAAATCATGCTTGCATGCTTGCATATGTGACCTCTTTCATGCTTTGAGGGTGTGCCCTTTTATGCCTAGAAATGAGTTTTGGTGCATGCATTTCATTGGAGCTATCTAAGCTGTCATATTAGGAGGTTTTGGAGTCCATTTTTGCCTGTAAAAATTCTATTTTTTACTTGTCTAATTCATGCCATGATTGGTCATGTTGGTAGAAGTAAAGTGGCTCTTTTGGTGCCTTAGCCTTAGGACCATTGGCTTGCATGTTGGTATGAGAGTTTGTCCATCATTTTGGGCACTTTTTGGCACTGTTTTGAGGTGAATTAAGGTCTGCCCCTTTACCATTTTAAGCCACCATTGCATGCTTGTTCCATGATTGTTGCATGATTACTTCATGAGGTGTTGTAACATGTTGATCCCATTGCTTAAATTGTCCATATTTGCATTGCATTTGCATCTTGCATGCCTAGCATTGCATACTTGCCATATTAGTTGCATGGTATTTGGCATGCCTTACATAATTAGTACCATGTTGCATTTTGAGCCATGTGAGCATAACATGCATTGCATTACTTGGTTTGGGGTGTCAAACCAAGTGTGAGGGTTAAGGAGCGTTCATACCGTAAGTGATGCAACGTGCCTTAACTCTCGGTCACCGGGGCTTTTGACTTCGACATGATAAGGCCTTGGTCCTCATTTGTGTGTTGCATGCATTCTTACATCAAATGGCAAGCTTGATCTCTTGGGCTATCATGCGCAATTGATGGCTCGAGGATCGAGGGCCATGCTTCCTTGAGTTCAACACATGATGGGGAACATGACCATGCTTACATGTACCTGAAATCCCATGCCATATGCTGTCTGTCCTCTGTTGCTGTCAAAACTGTCTCCTGCAGGAAGTTTCTGCCGACCGGCGTAATTCAGTGTCGACCGGCCATTGGTGAATGGCCGATGACCCCAGCAGCAGCCGATGGAAATTATGCACTGCCGGTGGGCACTCCCTCCAGCCGGTGGCACTCTGCAGTATGCAGCAAACCTGTCCCAGAATTTTGGCATTTTTCAGAGAAACAAGGCAGCAAAAACAGAGGCAGCAATGGTATGGTGCGGGTTTTCCGGACGAGACGGGTTCGAGCATGCATTATTCACGCATCCCGAGGCGGGGGCTGTGGCCACCTTTCTTTTTTCTGCATTCATTCTGCTAAGTAAATTAGAAATTCTATAATAATTTATTTGCTTATTATTCGGACTGTAATATTTATTTGGTCCCTCCGAGTGAGGGCAATTATGTAATAAGTGTGCGTGAGTGTGTGTATGTCTTCCAACCTCACGTCTTTCTTCCCTTTTATTTACCTGCTTATGATGGTAGATTAGGGCATATTTAAAATTACCATACCTTATGCTATGCATGCGTGCATTCATGCATTTGTATTGCATGCATCAGGCTCGGTACATCACGCTAACTGCATTTGTACTTCAATTCCAAATTAAATACGTGCATCAATTGATCGCATTTCACATGCCATGCTTAGGTTAGCCGAGCCTACTTTGATTGCATCTTGTGTGTGTTACATTAGGCAATTTGACATGAACTAGGACCACGCATGTTTGCTAACTAGTTTATTGTTTTGGCACGGAGTACGATGTAAGTATTTATGCTTTAGCATACCGCATGCGTGTGAGTGTTGCCATGATAGTATGCTTGCCATGCGGCTAAATGCTTATGTGATAAATTGTTTGGATGCCTGTGGGTGAAGGTTGCACTGCCTGAGTTGGAAAAGTTCATTGAAAATTCGTATTTTAGCCTACTTGCGAGTAGCAAATTCCAAAGTATTTTTTGAGACAAACGGATATGCAATGCTTATTTCCAAGTTAGGCAATCTAGTCTATACTTGTATGCTGTGCGCATCACATAGTAATTCTAGGCTAATAACCGGAATAAGAACGCATAAAGTTTTCAAAACTAGATATCACGGTTAGTAGAGGCCGGTCTTCAGACCGGGCGAGAGGGGGTGCTCATAGCTGACCTTCCCCAATCGTACCCAAGCTCCCGAGCCGAGGCAACTTTGGCAATGACGGACACGTGGCCTTTGGCACCGAGTCAGGGTTTCCTAAATTCCCCCATTTTAAAATATTTAGGTGGCGACTCTGTATCTGGCAAAGCAGTCCATGTTTGGCACTCCTTTTCAAAAAATCTGTTTCTCAAAACGATTTGCCAGATTTGGACTCTTTGGTTCAGATTAGGAACCATGACACAAATCGAGTCCGAACTGTAGCACGGAGGCCCCACGCGGGGCGCGTCTACAGGGTCCACGTCCATCTCCGGGGGAGCCCCACTACCTGGAACGTCGTCTGCCATCTCAAGAAAGGTGCGGAAATGGCCGAAAGTGCGGAAAATGGGCGAGAATGCTAAAAGTCAACCCAAAAGTCACCCCCGAGAGGGTGGGAAATGAGAGAAAAGGTCAGAGTGTAGAAAAGGCATAAAGATCGAAGTATGACTTGAGGAAAACAAACCCCAAGTAGTGGAAACCAAGAAAAGGGGACCGAAACCAAGATTTGTTCGGTTCAAAGTGTGCGAACGGGAAGGGTTTCGCGAATCGGACGACGGAAAAGGGTCGAAAACAAGAGAAAAACGCGGATCGAAGGAAGAAAAATCACCTAGGAAGAAAGAGGAGGGATTTTTGAGCTAGGGTGAAGTGGAAATATAAGGTTTGGAACCTTATATTTAAAGACCCGTGGCTAAATGTCAAAACTGCCCCGACACTGCCATTTTTGGCCGGTCGGCCAAACTGTTAGCTGATTGGCTAAATAGTTGGCCGATGAGCTTATTTTGTGGCCGATGGATGGCCGGTAGCCTTTCCTCGTGGTCGATGCACCTCCCACACCCTTGTTTGGGTCAGATGTGATGTTTGGGACCTTTATTCCTCAAGAAAGTGCAAGAAAATACATTGTTGAAGCTCAAACCGGCCTCCGTGTCAACCTCAAATCGTACCTTTCGTGTGCGATGCTCGAAAATATGGTGTATCCTTTTTTGTATCCTTTTTGTATCTTGCGAGATTTGGAAATCTCTTTAAATGAGTTGCATTACAATGTTTTTGTCTTGCGTTGTAGCGCACACCACGTTTGCATTGTTATGCACGTCTCTTAAGCATTGTAGTGCGCACCCCTTACATGGTTATGCATGTCTCTATAAGCACTGTAATGCGCGCTTGTTTGCATTGTTATGCATGTACTATATGCGTTGTCGCGCACACTATGCTCGCATTGTCATACACATCCCTTAGGTCGTATTGTCTTGCGCGCCCCCTTTCTGTATATACTGTCGACTTGCAGTTGGCGAGTGGAGTTTTTCTATATTTGGATGGTAGATCCTCCCATTGGTTCCAGTGAGATCGAAAAATCTTGGGTTGGAGGTTTGGATCTTCTTTGTGCATTGAACCATGGCATGAAGGTGAGGGTTTCCATCTTCATGGAGCTCCCTTACGACAAGTATGTAGTATGGCTGACAGGCTAGTTGGAGGAGAGACTGGAGGAGTTATAAGAGTTGTTCTTTTGGGCATGGGCATTGTGGGTTGGTGAGGAAGACATTCTTGGCATAAAAACAGAAAGAGGCTTGGCGAGGCATTATTTAGCTTATTTAGTGATTAACACTTAACTTACACAGGTGTGAATGTTGTTTGTCGAGGCCCCCTCCATCCACATTGTTTCGCGTGTCTCATTCGCACCATCATACACCTTATCATATTACATGCATTGTCATGCATTTCAGTACATGCATTGTCATGCATTTTGTCTTATTTGCATTGTCATGCATATTTCATCTACATTGTCATACATTTCAGTTTATGCATTGTTATGCACGTCTCATTTGCATTGTCATGCACTTCAATAATTAGCATTGTCATGCATATTTCATTTGCATTGTCATACATTTCAGTACTTGCATTGTTATGCATTTCAGTTCACGCATTTTTCATGCATTTTATTACATGCATTATCATGCATTTCAGTTCATGCATTATCATGCACGTCTCCCATGCATTGCCATGTACGTCTCATTTGCATTGCCATGCATTTCAGTTCATGCATTGTCATGCATTTCAGCTCATTTGCATTGTCATGCATTTCAATAATTCGCATTGTCATGCATTTCCTTATTCTGCATTGTCATGAATTTCCTCTTTTGCATTGTCTTGTATTTTCTTATAACAGGCATTGTCTTGCTCGTTATGTGCATTGTCTTGCACACTCTTACTAACTTGTGCATTGTTTTGCACCCCCACTAACTTGTGCATTGTCTTGCACTCCCTCTAACTTGTGCATTGTCTTGCACTTCCCTACCAACTTGTGCATTGTCTTGCACACCCTATTTAACTTGCATTGTTTTGCAACCTACTAATTTGCATTGTTTTGCAACTCTAACTTACATTGTTTTGCAAAATTTGCATTGTTTTGCAAACCCACTAACTCGAATTGTTTTGCAACCCTTCTAACTTGCGTTGTTTCACACCTTCTCTAACTTTCGTTATTTCGCATACCTTTAACTTATGTTGTTATGTTTGTTACTTACATGGTTATGTACCCCTACATCGTTATGTACCCCTTTAACTTACGTTGTTACGTTTGTTACTTACATTGTTACGAACGTCGTTAACTTGCGTTGTTTCGCATATTCTATTTGCATTATTATGCACTCTTCGCTTTTGTTGTCGCGTATGCCCTACTTGCATTGTCATACTCGTATTTATCTCATATTGAAATAATATCATGATCTAACGTTGAACATGTGTTTCTGCTATATTGTACCTGTTGAGTTTCTTTTTGTGCAGGCACGATATTGTATGTACGGTTTATTTGAAGATGGTGAAACCAGACGTGATTGTATGTACGGTTCATTCAGGGAAGTTCCGGTTCAGCTTGACTGCTACTCTTTCTCCACTCGCGTGTCGCGTTTGGACGGAACCCTTTCTCCACTCGCGAACCGTGTTTGGATGTACCCTTTCTCCAATCGCATGCCGCGTTTGGATGAAACCCTTTCTCCACTCGCGTGCCGCGTTTGGACGTACCCTTTCTCCACTCGCGTGCCGCGTTTGGACATACCCCTTTCTCCACTCGCGCACCGCGTGACGTAACCCGTTCTCCACTCGCGTACCGCGTTTGGACGTAACCCTTTCTCCACTCGTGTGCCGCGTTTGGACGTACCCTTTCTTTACTCGCGTGCCGTGTTTGGACGTAACCCCTTCTCCACTAGCGGGCCGCGTTTGGACGTAACCCTTTCTCCACTCGCGCGCCGCGTTTGGACGTAACCCTTTCCCCACTAGCGTGCCGCGTTTGGATGTAACCCTTTCTCCACTCGCGTGCCCCGTTTGGACGTACCCCTTTCTCTACTCGCGTGCCGTGTTTGGACGTAACCCTTTCTCCACTCGCGTGCCACGTTTGGACGTAACCCTTTCTCCACTCGCGTGCCGCGTTTGGACGTACCCTTTCTCCACTCGCGTGCCGCGTTTGGACGTAACCCACTCTCCACTCACGCGCCGCATTTGGACGTAACACTTTCTCCACTCGCGTGCCACGTTTGGACGTAACCATTTATCCACTTGCGCGCCGCGTTTGGACGTACCCCTTTCTCTACTCATGCACAACGTTTGGATGTATCCCTTTCTCCACTCGCGTGCCGCGTTTGGACGTACCCCTTTCTCCACTCGCGTGCCGCGTTTGGAAGTAACCCTTTTTCCACTCGCGTGCCTCGTTTCGATGTAACCCTTTCTCCATTCGCGTGTCGCGTTTGGACGTAAACCTTTCTCCACCCGCGTGCTGCGTTTGGACTTAACCCTTTCTTCACTAGCGTGCCGCGTTTGGCGTAACCCTTTCTGCACTGGCGTGCCGCGTTTGGACGTACCCCTTTCCCCACTGGCGTGCCGCGTTTGGACGTAACCCTTTCTCCACTCGCGTGCCGCGTTTGGACGTTCCCCTTTCTCCACTCGCGTGCTGCGTTTGGACGTTCCTCTTTCTCCACTCGCGTGCTGCGTTTGGACGTACCCCTTTCTTTACTGGCGTGGCACGTTTGGACGTACCCCTTTCTCCACTCGCGTGCCGCGTTTGGAAGTAACCCTTTCTCCACTAACGGGTCGCGTTTGGACGTACCCTTTCTCCAATCGCGTGCCGCGTTTGGACGTAACCCTTTCTCCACTCGCGCACCGTGTTTGGACGTAACACTTTCTCCACACACGCACCGCATTTGGACATTCCCCTTTCTCCACTCGCGTGCCGCGTTTGGACGTACCCCTCTCTCCACTCGCGTGCCGGGTTTGGACGTAACCCTTTCTCCACTCGCGTGCCGCGTTTGGACGTAACCCTTTCTCCACTCGCGTGCTACGTTTGGACGTAACCCTTTCTCCATTGGCGTGCCACGTTGGGACGTATCCCTTTCTCCACTCGCGTGCCGCGTTTGGAAGTAACCCTTTCTCCACAAACGGGCCGCGTTTGGATGTACCCTTTCTCCAATTGCGTGCCGCGTTTGGATGTAACCCTTTCTCCACTCGCGTGCCGCGTTTGGACGTACCCCTTTCTCCACTCGCGGCCGCGTTTGGACGTAACACTTTCTCCATTCGCGTGCCGTGTTTGGACGTAACCCTTTCTCCACTCGCGTGCGGCGTTTGGACGTACCCATTCTCCACTCGCGTGTCGCGTTTGGACGTAACCCTTTCTCCACTAGCGTGCCCCGTTTGGACGTACCCCTTTCTCCACCCGCGTGTCGCGTTTGGGCGTAACCCTTTCTGCATTGGCGTGCCACGATTGGATGTACCCCTTTCTCCACTCGTGTGCCGCATTTGGACGTACCTCTTTCTCCACTGGCGTGCCACGTTTGGACGTAGCCCTTTCTCCACTGGCGTGCCGCGTTTGGACTTAACCCTTTCTCCACTCGCATGCCGCGTTTGGACGTAACCTTTTCTCCACTCGCGTGCTGCGTTTGGACGTACCCCTTTCTCCACTCCCGTGCCGCGTTTGGACGTTCCCCTTTCTCCACTCGTGTGCCGTGTTTGGACGTAACCTTTCTCCACTCTTGTGCCGTGTTTGGATGTTTCCCTTTCTCGACTCACGTGTCGCGTTTGGACGTACCCCTTTCTCCACTCGCGTGCCGGGTTTGGACGTAACACTTTCTCTACTCGCGTGCCGCGTTTGGACGTAACCCTTTCTACACTCGCATGTCGCGTTTGGACGTAACCCTTTCTCCACTCGCATGCCGCGTTTGGATGTACCCCTTTCCCCACTCGCATGCCGCGTTTGGACGTAACCTTTTCTCTATTGTCGTGCCGCGTTTGGACGTAACCCTTTCTTCACTCGCGTGCCACGTTTGGACGTACTCCTTTCTCCACTCGCGTGCCGCGTTTGGAAGTAACCCTTTCTCCACTCGTGTGCTGCGTTTGGACGAACCCTTTCTCCGCTCGCGTGTCGGGTTGGGATGTACCCTTTCTCTACTCGCGCGCCGCGTTTAGACGTAACCCTTTCTCCACTCGCGCCCCGCATTTGGACGTAACCTTTTCTCCACTCGCGTGTTGCGTTTGGACATACCCCTTTCTCCACTGGCGTGCCACGTTTGGAGGTAACCCTTTCTCCACTCGCGTGCCGCGTTTGGACGTTCCCCTTTCTCCACTCGCGTGCCGCGTTTGGACGTACCCCTTTCTTCACTGGCGTGGCACGTTTGGACGTACCCCTTTCTCCACTCGCGTGCCGCGTTTGGAAGTAACCCTTTCTCCACTAACGGGTCGCGTTTGGACATACCCTTTCTCCAATCGCGTGTCGCGTTTGGACGTAACCCTTTCTCCACTCGCGCGCCGTGTTTGGACGTAACACTTTCTACACTCGCGCACCACGTTTGGACGTTCCCCTTTCTCCACTCGCGTGCCGCGTTTGGACGTAACCCTTTCTCCACTCGCGTGCCGCGTTTGGACGTAACCCTTTCTCCACTCGCGTGCCGCGTTTGGAAGTAACCCTTTCTCCACTCGCGTGCCGCGTTTGGAAATAACCCTTTCTCCACTAACGGGCCGCGTTTGGACGTACCCTTTCTCCAATTGTGTGCCGCGTTTGGACGTAACCCTTTCTCCACTCGCGCGCTGCGTTTGGACGTAACCTTTTCTCCACTCGCGTGCCGCGTTTGGACGTACCCCTTTCTGGACTCGCGGGCCGCGTTTGGACGTACCCCTTTCTCCACTCGCGTGCCGCGTTTGGACGTAACACTTTCTCCACTCGCGTGCCGTGTTTGGACGTAACCCTTTCTCCACTCGCGTGCCGCGTTTGGACGTACCCATTCTCCACTCACGTGCCGCGTTTGGACGTAACCCTTTCTCCATTGGCGTGCCACGTTGGGACGTATCCCTTTCTCCACTCGCGTGCCGCGTTTGGAAGTAACCCTTTCTCCACTAACGGACTGCGTTTGGATGCACCCTTTCTCCAATTGCGTGCCGCGTTTGGATGTAACCCTTTCTCCACTCGCGTGCCGCGTTTGGACGTACCCCTTTCTCCACTCGCGGCCGCGTTTGGACGTAACACTTTCTCCATTCGCGTGCCGTGTTTGGACGTAACCCTTTCCCCACTCGCGTGCTGGGTTTGGACGTACCCATTCTCCACTCGCGTGTCGCGTTTGGACGTAACCCTTTCTCCACTAGCGTGCCCCGTTTGGACGTACCCCTTTCTCCACCCGCGTGTCGCGTTTGGGCGTAACCCTTTCTGCATTGGCGTGCCACGATTGGATGTACCCCTTTCTCCACTCGTGTGCCACGTTTGGACGTACCTCTTTCTCCACTGGCGTGCCACGTTTGGACGTAGCCCTTTCTCCACTGGCGTGCCGTGTTTGGACTTAACCCTTTCTCCACTCGCATGCCGCGTTTGGACGTAACCTTTTCTCCACTCGAGTGCTGCGTTTGGACGTACCCCTTTCTCCACTCCCGTGCCGCGTTTGGACGTTCCCCTTTCTCCACTCGTGTGCCGTGTTTGGACGTAACCTTTCTCCACTCTTGTGCCGTGTTTAGATGTTTCCCTTTCTCGACTCACGTGTCGCATTTGGACGTACCCCTTTCTCCACTCGCGTGCCGGGTTTGGACGTAACACTTTTTCTACTCGCGTGCCGCGTTTGGACGTAACCCTTTCTACACTCGCGTGTCGCGTTTGGACGTAACCCTTTCTCCACTCGCATGTCGCGTTTGGATGTACCCCTTTCCCCACTCGCATGCCGCGTTTGGACGTAACCTTTTCTCTATTGTCGTGCCGCGTTTGGACGTAACCCTTTCTTCACTCGCGTGCCGCGTTTGGACGTACCCCTTTCTCCACTCGCGTGCCGCGTTTGGATGTAACCCTTTCTCCACTCGCGTGCTGCGTTTGGACGAACCCTTTCTCCGCTCGTGTGTCGCGTTGGGATGTACCCTTTCTCTACTCGCGCGCCGCGTTTTGACGTAACCCTTTCTCCACTCGCGCCCCGCGTTTGGACGTAACCTTTTCTCCACTCGCGTGTTGCGTTTGGACATACCCCTTTCTCCACTGGTGTGCCACGTTTGGAGGTAACCCTTTCTCCACTCGCGTGCCGCGTTTGGACGTTCCCCATTCTCCACTCGCGTGCCGCATCTGGACGTTCCCCTTTCTCCACTCGCGTGCCGCGTTTGAACGTACCCCTTTCTTCACTGGCGTGGCACGTTTGGAGGTACCCCTTTCTCCACTCGCGTGCCGCGTTTGGAAGTAACCCTTTCTCCACTAACGGGTCGCGTTTGGACGTACCCTTTCTCCAATCGCGTGCCGCGTTTGGACGTAACCCTTTCTCCACTCGCGCGCCGTGTTTGGACGTAACACTTTCTACACTCGCGCACCACGTTTCGACGTTCCCCTTTCTCCACTCGCGTGCCGCGTTTGGACGTAACCCTTTCTCCACTCGCGTGCCGCGTTTGGACGTAACCCTTTCTCCACTCGCGTGCCGCGTTTGGAAGTAACCCTTTCTCCACTCGTGTGCCGCGTTTGGAAGTAACCCTTTCTCCACTAACGAGCCGCGTTTGGACGTACCCTTTCTCCAATTGTGTGCCGCGTTTGGACGTAACCCTTTCTCCACTCGCGCGCTGCGTTTGGACGTAACCTTTTATCCACTCGCGTGCCGCGTTTGGACGTACCCCTTTCTGGACTCGCGGGCCGCGTTTGGACGTACCCCTTTTTCCACTCGCGTGCCGCGTTTGGACGTAACACTTTCTCCACTCGCGTGCCGTGTTTGGACGTAACCCTTTCTCCACTCGCGTGCCGCGTTTGGACGTACCCATTCTCCACTCACGTGCCGCGTTTGGACGTAACCCTTTCTCCACTAGCGTGCCGCGTTTGGACGTACCCCTTTCTACACCCGCGTGCCGTGTTTGGGCGTAACCCTTTCTGCACTGGCGTGCCACGACTGGATGTACCCCTTTCTCCACTCGTGTGCCGCGTTTGGACTTACCTCTTTCTCCACTGGCGTGCCGCGTTTGGACGTAGCCCTTTCTCCACTGGCGTGCCGCGTTTGGACTTAACCCTTTCTCCACTCGCGTGCCGCGTTTGGACGTAACCTTTTCTCCACTTCCGTGCCGCGTTTGGACATACCCCTTTCTCCACTCCTGTGCCACGTTTGGACGTTCCCCTTTCTCCACTCGTGTGCCGTGTTTGGACGTAACCTTTTTCCACTCGCGTGCCGCGTTTGGACGTAAATCTTTCTCCACTCGCGTGCCGCGTTTGGACGTACCATTTCTCCACTCGCGTGTCGCGTTTGGACGTAACCCTTTCACCACTCGCGCGCCGCGTTTGGACGTAACCCTTTCTCCACTCGCGTGCCATGCTTGGATGTACCCTTTTCTCCACTCGTGTGCCTCGTTTGGACGTACCCCTATCTCCACTCGCGTGCCGCGTTTGGACGTAACCCTATCTCCACTCGCGTGCCGCTTTTGGACATAACCCTTTCTTCACTTGCGTGCCGCGTTTGGACGTACCCTTTCTCCACTCGCGTGCCACGTTTGGACGTAACCGTTTCTCCACTGGCGTGCCACGTTTGGACGTACCCCTTTCTCCACTTGCACACCGCGTTTAGAAGTAACCCTTTCTCCACTAACGAGCCGTGTTTGGACGTACCCTTTCTCTAATCGCGTGCCGCGTTTCGACGTAACCCTTTCTCCACTCGCGCGCCGTGTTTGGATGTAACCCTTTCTCCACTCGCGTGCCGCGTTTGGATGTTTCCCTTTCTCGACTGACGTGTCACGTTTGGACGTACTCCTTTCTCCACTCGTGTGCTGGGTTTGGACGTAACACTTTCTCCACTCCCGTGCCACGTTTGGACGTAACCCTTTCTCTACTCGCGTGTCGCGTTTGGACGTACCTTTTCTCCACTCGCGTGTCGCGTTTGGACGTAACCCTTTCTCCATTTGCATGCCGCGTTTGGACGTACCCCTTTCCCCACTCGCATGCCGTGTTTGGACGTAACCCTTTCTCTACTGTCGTGCCGCGTTTGGACGTAACCCTTTCTTCACTCGCGTGCCGCGTTTGGACGTACCCCTTTCTCGACTCGCGTGCCGCGTTTGGACGTAACCCTTTCTCCACTCGCGTGCCGTGTTTGGATGTACCCTTTCTCCGCTCGCGTGTCGCGTTGGGACGTACCCTTTCTCTACTCGCGCGCCGCGTTTTGACGTAACCCTTTCTCCACTCGCGCCCCGCGTTTGGACGTAACCCTTTCTCCACTCGCGTGCCGCGTTTGGACGTACCCCTTTCTACACTCGCGTGCCGCATTTGGACGTAACACTTTCTCTACTCGCGTGCCGCGTTTGGACGTAACTCTTTCTCCACTCGCGTGCCGCGTTTGGATATACCCATTCTCCACTCGCGTGCCGCGTTTGGACGTAACCCTTTCTCTACTCGTGTGCCGCATTTGGACGTACCCTTTTCTCCACTCGCGTGCCTCGTTTGGACGTAACCCTTTCTGCACTCGCGTGCCATGTTTGGACGTAACCTTTTCTACACTCGCGTGCCGTGTTTGGACATACTCGTTTCTCCACTGGCGTGCCGCGTTTTGACGTAGCCCTTTCTCTACTGGCGTGCCGCGTTTGGACGTAACCCTTTCTCCACTCACGTGCTGCGTTTGGACGTAACCCTTTCTCCACTCACGTGCCGCGTTTGGACATAACCCTTTCTCCACTCGCGTGCCGCGTTTGGATGTATCCCTTTCTCCACTGGCGTGCCGCGTTTGGACGTAACCCTTTCTCCACTGGCGTGCCGCGTTTGGACGTAACCCTTTCTCCACTCGCGTGCCGCGTTTGGACGTAACCCTTTCTCCACTCACGTGCCGCGTTTGGACGTAACCCTTTCTCCACTCGCGTGTCACGTTTGGACGTACCCTTTCTCCATTCACGTGTCGCGTTTGGACATAGCCCTTTCTCCCCTCGCGTGCCGCGTTTGGACGTACCCCTTTCTCTACTCCCGTGCCGCGTTTGGACGTACCTCTTTCTCCACTTGCGTGCCGCGTTTGAACGTAACCCTTTCTCCACTCGTGTGTCGCATTTGGACGTACCCCTTTCTCCACTCACGTAACCCTTTCTCCACTCGCGTCCCGCATTTTGACATAACCCTTTCTCCACTCGCGTGCCGCGTTTGGACATACCCCTTTCTCCACTCGTGTGCCGCGTTTGGACGTAACCTTTTCTCCACTCGCGGGCCACATTTGGACGTAACCCTTTCTCCACTCGCGTGCCGCCTTTGGACATAACTTTTTCTCCACTCGCACGCCGTGTTTGGATGTAACCCTTTCTCCACTCGCGTGCCGCGTTTGGACGTACCCCTTTCTCCACTCGCGTGCCGCGTTTGGACGTACCTTTTCTCCACTTGCGTGTCGCGTTTGGACGTAACCCTTTCTCCACTCGCGTGCCACATTTGGACGTACCTGCACTGTTATGTGCATCGCGCTTTCTTGCACAGTCCTTTCCTCTCATGCGTGTGCCACGCTGAGAGATGCTCCATTTCCTCTCATGCATGTGCCATGCCGAGAGATGCTTTCTTTCCTCTCTTGCGTGTGCTAAGCTAAGAGATGTTGTGCTTGGGACTCTGGTTGTCCTCGGTGGTCGCTTTTAGTCTTCTCCGCGTGAGACGCAGCGAGAATTGCATAATTTTCTTACATCCTTTCTGTTAGAATGTGTAGGACCGTTATCTCTTATTTGCTTGCTTAAATTGTTGTATTTATTTTGCATAAATGCTTCATTACAGCTCTTTTTGCATGATCATAAGTTATGCTCGGCATCTTGCATGTCATTTGCATCTTGCCCCTGCCTACGGGCACATATCTTTGTTATCTTGAATGCTTGTCTGAGGCTTCAACCTTGTCAAAAATGGGTCGTCTCTGGGCTTTGACATTCACTCCTATTATTGTTATGACTTTCGAGTTCTGTCAAAGAGGGATAACTGTAGACACCCCATTTTTGACCGTCCTTAAGACTTGGACATCATCGTTTGAACACTCGATGATCATCCATGCTCGTGTTCGTTTTGAGTTCCCAAAGGTCTCGGTTGTGCGCCTTGCCTTAGGATCTCTCAACTTGACTGTTTTGTGCTTGGTTGTGGACCAAGGACTTGTGGTTTTTGCACATGAGGATGGGAAGTGGCTTGTTGGCCATCCCCTTAACCCATGGCCATGGCCTGAAGCCACCGGCCTTGTTTTCTTGCTATCGGCTAAGAGTGTTGGCCGATCGGCACTTTAGTTGGTCGGCCGACCATTGTTTTTGTCGATCGGCCACTTTTTCTGGCCGAGGCCTTTTCTTTGCCTTTTTCAGGCATTGTGCATGCCAGCTGGTGAGCACAGACTCTGCCCTCCATACACGTGTGTGGACGGATTTAAACCAACACTTAGCTTCTCTTGGAAGCTTTGAATTGGACTTCCTATAAGAGGAGAGCCTCCCCTCCCTTTCCAGAGGTTGAGCCAACTGATATAGAATATATATATCACTCTCTCTCTATAGTTGTGTGTGTAATAGTGTTCTAAAGGGTGTTTTTGTTCATATTTTTGCACTCAAGCACCTAGTGGCACACTATCCCTTAGTTACTGAGGTGCTAAAGATTTGATTTCAGAGTTTTTGAGTTGGTTTTGATCAGAAGGAGGTGCTGGAGTTGGTGAGTTGGTGTTCTTCAAGGGTGAGAAACTACTCTTTTATTCCCTATTTTTTCTTAAGCTTTTAGCAATACTTGCATACTGTTTTAAGCTTAGTGTCCAACTGAAAAAAGTTCTGTTTTTATATGCTAAATATATTTGTTTAAGGTTACTTTTGGGTTGGGGATTGTCTACCCCCTCTTAGGCCTTGTTTGGCCTTATTTTGTGACCTTCTTTTTGAGCTTTGAAACCTTTTTGTTTTGACCTTCTCACCACTGAAATCCAGAGGATTTTCAGTGGTGGAGAAGTGGTTTTGAAGTCTTGAATAGGGGAGGGACACCCCCTCCCTTTGTGTCTCATTTGCTTGCATTGTTGGCTCACCATAGTAGCATGTTTGCTTAGCATGTTTCGGCCCCATTTTAGCAAGTATTTGGTGTTATCTTGGCATGATATACCTCTGTTTTAAGTTGGTTTGTTGATCTCTTGCTTGCACCATGTACTTACATTGTAATCTCTTTTATTGCCTTAACATGTATCTTGTGTTTGGACCATCATGCTTGCATATTTTGGCTCAACTCCAAGGAACTTTTAGTAATGTTTCACCATGTTTAAGCTCTGTTTGGTGTTGATTTGATCATATATACATTGCTTTGTATAGCCTTAGTTCATCCTAGCTTGTTAAGCGTTGTGCACCAAGTTGCTAGCATGCATTGTTTTGACTATTCTCATGATTCAGCATCATTTGAAATCACATTTCAGTCTATGTAGTGTAGCCACACACTTATGTTTGCCATATTTTCAATGCTTTGAAGAGTTGTTGTTTTGTGCCTTAAGATTGGGTCATTGTGTATGTCTCCATGATTAGGTCTTTGGGATGCCATCTCATTGGGTTTTGGGGCTTATTTTGACATGTTATAACTCTGTTTTTCATTGCATAATTCATGCCATGTTTGGTTGTGGTAGGCGTAGTATAATACTCCCTTTGTAGCCTTGCATGCCCTTTGTTTGTGCCCATCTTTTTAGCATATTTTGGCCTAATTCCGTGCATGTTCTAGCCTTGTTTTGGCCTACCCTAGGACTGTCTTAGGCCACTTTGGCCCTTTGGAGCTTGGTTGATATGGCCATGGTGAGAGCCCCTTGACTAGCTTTGGGCATTGAGCCCATTAGCATGCTATGCTTCACTTGTGTATATGATTTGGCATCATTCTTCACATGATTTTAGAGCCTATTGCATTGTCATGTTCTCATGTTTATCCCATTTTGCTCATGGTTGAGGATTGTGCATCATTGCCTAGCTTAAGGATCCATGTATGTGCTTGCATGTCTCCCTTTTTTTGGTACCTTAATTTGGGTGTTTTGGCTATTATTTTTGGTACGGCTGAGGTTTATCCATCTTTAGTGTAAGTCCATGGATCATGCATTTGTGTATTGTTGTATACCTATCGCATTACATGTTGTTGCATCCTTATGGTTGGTGTCATTGTTGCATGCCTATCACTTTGCGTATTTCCATATCTAGGTCGCATTGTAGTATTGCATACTTGTTGCATTGCCATGCTGTTTGCACGTTAGGTTGCATCACTTTGCACTTGGCATGCTCATATTACATTGCCTTACATTCCCATGTTGTATTGTACTTGGTTGCGTGCATTGCATTGTGTTTGGTTTGGGGTGTCAAACCAAACACGATGATCAAGGGACGTTTCGTACTCGAAGTGATGGAACGTGCCTCAATCCTCGGTCGCCGACACTCTTGATCCAACATGATAGAGTTCTAGGCATTCATGCGTTTTGTTGCATTCATTCCACATTAATTCGCACACTTGGCTCCTTTGGCCATCACGCATTGAAATGCGTGATTGGTGATCCAAGGATCGAGAGCCATACTCTCTTGAGTTTATAGCATGATAGGGAGGGTGATTGTGCACACATTACCTTGAAAATGCATTGCCATGCTCTGTTTGTCCTTTGCTGCAGCAAAACAGCATTCTGCAGGAAGATATGGCCGGTCGGCCATCTTCAGTGCCGGCCGGCTACCAACTTTTGGCCGAGAGCCTCATTTTTGGTCGGTGACCATTTTCCCTTGGCCGGTGGTCATGTATTTTGGCCAATAATCCCCCACAACACTCAGGGAGCAGTTCAGAAGCATCTTTAAGACTTGTGCAATTTTCAGAGGTGCAGAGCAGTACAAACAGAGGCAACATGTGGCATGGTGATGGATTTCCGAGCGAGGTCATCCGAGCATGCATTCATCCCTCGTCTCGAGGCCATTTTAGTACTTTAATAACTTAGAATGGTTATTTATTTCGATTTGGTTTTGTAATTAATTAATTAGCTTGATTAGTTAGTTAATTTGTATTATTCTTTCAGTCCCTCCGTCGAGAGGACACAATTGTGTAATAAGCGTGCGTGTGTGTGATGCATGTCTTCCAACCTCCAATTCTTTCTCCCTTTTACTTAACCGCTTATGATGGTTAGTTTTAGGGCACGTTTCAATTAGCATCCTTATGCTATGCATGTTTGTATTCATTCATCTGTATTGCATGCACCAGGCTCGGCGCATCATGCTAACTGTATTGTATTTCAATTCCAACTTGAATACGCGTATTGAATTGTCGCGTCTCATATGCCATCTTAGAATAGCCGAGCCTATTTCTAGTTGCATTTTGCATGTGATGCATTAGCCACTTTAACAGGAACTAGGATCATGCATGATTTTTAACTAGTTTCTTGTTTTGGCTCGGAGTACACTGTGAGTGTTTATAGTTTAGCATCTTGCATGAGTGTGAGTTTTGCCATGACAGCATGCTTGCCATGAGGCTAATTACTTATGTGATATAACTGCCTAAATGCCTGTGGGTGAAGGTTGGGTTACTTGAATTGGGACAATTCATTGAAATCTGCATTTTAGCCTACTCGCGAGTAGCAAACTTCAAACCATTTCCAAACAAACGAATATGCGATGCTTTGTTCCAAATTAGGCAATCTAGTCTATACTTGTGTGTTGTGTGCATCACATAGTAATTTTAGCTAATTAACTGGAATAAGAACACATGTGTTTTCAAAAAATAAAATATCATACTTAGTACAGGCCGATCTTTGATCGGGCGAGCGGGGGTGTTCATAGATGAGCTTTCCCAATCGTGCCCAAGTTCCCGAGCCGAGACAACTTTGGTGATGACGGACACGAGGCCTTAGGCACGAGTCAGGGTTTCCTAAATTTCCTAAAATAAAACATTTAGGTGGTGACTCTATATCTGGCAAAGCAGTCCATGTTTGGCACTTCTTTCTTAAAAAAAATCAGTTTTCCAAAACGATTTGCCGGATTTGGACTCTTTGGTGATTTATCGGTCTCGCATTGCACTTTGCAGGATTAGATTCAGAACCGTGACATTTGAGTCCAAACTGTAGTAAACCCAAATGAAAAAAACGGGATTTTTCCCGGGACGTTCGAGGACGTCTACAGTGTGCTAATTCCAGGAAAATAGTTTTGTATTTAGATCATGGAAACCAATTTAGGTCTCTGGCAGAAAGAATCTTCATTGGGCGAATGAACTCCAATAGAATATGAATTGCTTCCTTGATCAGGTATTATTGAAACATATGGTCAAAGGTATTATGTTGTTTGAAACTGTAATAACCCTCACCACTGATCACTGATAACGCTACTGATTACTGCTAAACTGAGACTAAACATGATTAGTAATTGAACTAATTGAAATATTGAACTGATTGATTGAATGTACTAGTTTAAATGCATGTCTATCTGTTTGACTGTTTAATTATCTGTTCATGTTTTATGTTTAAACTGCAAATTGAAGGCCTTATCGGAGGTCGAATCTGAAATTGATTGATGATTTATGATAATTAGAATTAATGTGATTTTATGGTGTATTTATTTGAAATGTGTTTTGGTATGATTTAATTAGGTTAAATAAGGATAAATTGCAATAGTCGATTTAATTACCACCATGCCATCCTAGTGGACCACCTCATACAAAACATGTTAAGCCTTATTACACTTGACCACAAAACATTTCATCAGCCTTTTTCTTGAGAGCTAGCCGACTAGAGAGGAAAAGAGTGATTTCATCCCATATTTGCTTGGAACTTGAAGGAATTGTAGAGGATTTGTGCAAATTGAGTTTCTACACTTGAATACAAGACTTAAGGTAGAGTAATTACCTTCTTGATTGTGTATTTGAGTTGATTCTTGCATGGTTCTTAAGCCTCTAGTGATTTAAGCCTAGAATTGAGCCTTATATTGTTGAATTGAAGCTCATTCTATGCATGCATGCCCATATTGATGAGTTTGAAGTTGTTTTCATGGAAGATTATTACTTGCATGTTCATGTTAGAGTTCTAGTGCATGAATTTATCATATTTTGTAAAGATTGGTTCACTAGAACAATTATTTGAAGATTGAAAGTTGTTTAAAGTCTTGCATGTTCAATTGAAATCATGTTCTTGAAAATTGGTTTGAAATTGGGTTTAATTCCCTCACTTTTGGGCCTTGATTTTACAAATTGAGCTTTAAATCATGTCATACTATGTATTTACAAGTGTTTTCTAGGAAATGGGCCCAAAGGAATCGAATTTGATTCATTTGAAATTGAATTTGAGCTTGAGGTTCAAATCTGGGAATTCTAGATTTTGAACTCACGCTCGAGCGGGGTGACTGGCGCTCAAGCGTGGAAATCGTGCTCTCAGCATTTTGTTCTGTTTTGCAGTCCACTCGAGCAGGTTAATTTACGCTCGAGCGGAACATTGTGTCTTACGCTCGAGCGGATGTCGAGCGTCCAATCGAGCGTAATTTTCACTTATCCAGCACTTTTGACTGTTTTGCAGTACGCTCGAGCGGGTAAGTATGCACTCGAGCGGAAACCTTTGTCTGCATGTCCGCTCGAGCGGAGTAATCGACACTCGAGCGTGACCCCTGTTTTCTGAAAATTCTAAAAATGTTTTTAAAGTGCATCTTTGCATCCTCATTCTATTCTAGGCATTCCTAGGCTTAGTTTAAGGCATCTTAATGAGGATATAGATGTAGAACCACACCGAGGCAAATTAGGGATTAAGTTATATTTTCCCAACTGTGTGGCTTAGTGTGTGTTCATTCTGCAACTATGTAGGATTGGCTTTCTGAGGACGCGCTCTAGCTTAACTGTGGCCTAGAACTCTGTGAGTAACAATGTTGTAAATACATGTTCGAAAGTGAATATTTTCTGAATGATCAATTGAACTGTTTTTTGAACTGTTTACTGTTAACTGAATGAATGTTTGTCCTCTATTCTGAACTGTATTGTGGCATCCTTAGCAACTACTGTTACTGTTACTGTTACTGTTACTGCTACTGTTACAGAGATCTCTGTTGGTTCCCATGTTTGGAACCATTACTGATGGCCATCATTGACTGTTCGGTCTCTCAAGACCTACTGTTTACTGTACTGTTTCTGCTAATAGATGTACTACATATGACTGTTATGACTGAATGACTGTTATACTTAATCAATTGATTGTTTTCAATACTGAAAGGACATTCATTCTTAACCTCTTTACGCATTATGTTATTCACTGGGCTTTAGCTCACTGCTCATATATATATATGTAGGTGTTCAGGCACCGGACCGTTGCTAGAAGCGTCGGGGTAAACTCCAGTTTTGTCAAGCCAACCTATGTGCCTCACTGCGAGGTTCCGAGCCCGTTCAAGCTATGGCTTAGGGGTGTTTTAATTTCTCCCGTCTGTCTCTGTATCTGTTTTGTATTATTGTATAGACTGATAACATTGTATTGTACTGTCTTAATAGGGATTAAGTCCCTGACTTGGATGATTGTAAATGTTGTACAAACTATTTTGCACTGATTGTATATATTTATGAAAAGTCTTTTTGCATACAGACTATCACAGCTCATTGGACACTGTTTAATTACTATTTTGGCTTCCGTCATGCCCCTGTACTCTGTATTACTGTATTACTGTTAAGTAGGCCTTCGGTAATCTCAGATTACTAGCCGGTTACGGTGCTAAACCCATAGGGGCGGGTTTGGGTCGTGACAAAGTGGTATCAGAGTGATACTTAACCACAAGTTATACCGCACACACGTGTCCAAATGAGCTATAGGGTGTCCTAGAAGAGCAATTAGGGCATCACATGAGCATGAAAAGTCTGTGGACATGACATGAATATGTGTTAATGTGTTGAAACATATAACTGCTTATGTATAAACGTTTAAAGTATGCAATTTCCTATGTTTATTATTACTATGTTGCATATAGTGAAATGGATAATGCAAGCACTGCTAATGAAACTGAATCCTCTGAGGCAAGAATGGCGAGGTTGGAGAGAATGGTGGAGCTACTAACCGCAAGACTAGAACAACAACAGAACCAACAGCCCCCACCTCCTCCTTCGGTACAGCCGGAACTGAATGTTAATGATGGGGATATAATTGCTCTCACCCAGAAGTTCAGCAAAATAAAACCACCATCCTTTCAGGGAGGCCTTGAACCATTAAAAGCTGAAGCTTGGGGTCTTGAAATAGAAAAGTTATTTGAAGTGTTCCCGTGCTCTGAAGCACATAAAGTATTGTTGGCCACCTTTACCTTGCAAGAAGAGGCGAGAAGTTAGTGGATGCTAATCCGTGACACTAACACTATTGTAACTTGGGCTCAGTTCAAGGAGTCCTTCTTCGAAAAGCATTTCCCTCAGTGTGTCAGGGATAAAAAGGTGACTGAATTTGAACAGCTGAAACAAGGTATCATGTCCGTAGGAGAGTATGAAACAAAGTTCACCGAACTTGCTAGATATGCACCACACATGGTTGATACAGATTACAAAAAGGCCAGGAAGTTTGAAAGCGGCTTGAATGTGGAAATTCTTGATAGAATAAATGTATTGAAACTGTTGAAATATGTAGATGTTCTTGACAGAGCCATCATGACCGAAGCAAATATCGAAGCTTTGAAACAGACTGAAACACCCGCAACTGAGTGGCGCGGGAAGAAATGGGGTTTTAAATTCAAGAAAGGCAGGAACAACCCACTGAACAAAAAGCAAAACTCGGGGTCAACCACCAGCTCCAGTCAGGGAAGTGGTTCCATACCGCCCTGTTCTGAATGTGGTAAGAAACACAAAGGGGTTTGTTATAAATTATCTGGTGCTTGTTACAGGTGTGGCAATGTGGGCCACATGGTAAAAGATTGCCCCTCTACTCCTCAGGGCAATAGTAAAGCTGCAGCTAGCGGCGCAGCATCAATTGCTCCACCAAAACCCAACCCCAAAGCTACTGGGAAAGAGCTTATGAGGCAAGACCGAGTGTTCACACTCGTACCGGGAGACGTACAAAATACCGAGACCGTCGTGTCAGGTATCCTCTTTATTTGTACCCAAAATGCTTATGTACTGATTGATTCGGGATCTACACATTCATACGTGTCACATGTCTTTTCGCAAAAATTGAATAGACCATTAGAACCCATGAATTATCTGTTAGTTGTATCTTCACCTGTTGGGAGATCTATGACTTGTGTTTATATGTACCCTGCATGTGAAATTATTATTGGGGATATGCATCTGTATATTGACTTACTGCCATTGAATATTGACCATTTTGATGTAATATTGGGGATGGACTGGTTACAAAAATATCATACTACTATTGACTGTGTAACTAAACAAGTGATTTTCCATGCACCTGGTTTACCCGAATTTGTATTTAATGGGGTTGGAGTAGTACCTCTCCCGTATCTGATTTCATCCATGAAAGCCTGCAAATTGATTAAGAAGGGGTGTAAAGGGTATCTGTGTTATGTATTGACTGTACCTACTGATGACAATGCTAATGTGAACAGTATTCCTATAGTCAGAGAATTCCCAGATGTTTTCCTAAATAGTCTACCAGGGGATTTGATTGATAGGGAGATTGAGTTCACTGTTGATGTAATTTCGAGTACACAGCCAATATCTAAAGCTCCATACAGAATGGCACCTACCGAAGTGAAAGAACTGAAAGTTCAGCTGCAAGAACTGTTAGACAAAAAGTTCATCAGGCCTAGTACTTCACCGTGGGGCGCACCTGTTTTATTTGTGAAAAAGAAAGACGGCTCACTGAGACTCTGTATCAACTACCGTGAATTGAACAAGGTAACTGTGAAAAATAAATATCCATTGCCGTGTATTGATGACTTATTTGATCAGTTACAGGGTGCTCAAGTTTTCTCTAAGATTGATCTCAGATCTGGATATCATCAGCTGAAAGTTAAACCAGAAGACATTGATAAAACTGCTTTTCGAACGAGGTATGGACATTACGAATTTTTAGTTATGCCTTTCGGAGTTACCAATGCACCTGCTGCATTTATGGACCTCATGAACAGAATCTTTAAACCATTCCTCGATGACTTTATTGTTGTATTCATTGATGACACTATGATTTATTCTAAGAGTAGAGAAGAACATGAACATCATCTGAGACTTGCCCTACAGACCCTAAGAGAACAGAAACTTTTTGCTAAACTATCTAAATGTGAATTTTGGCTTGATCATGTTATGCTTTTGGGACATGTTATTAGCAGGGATGGAATTTCAGTTGACCCGCAGAAAGTGGAGGCAGTAGTAAACTGGCCTAGACCAACCAATGTTACAGATGTCCAAAGCTTTTTGGGATTAGCTGGATATTACAGAAAATTTGTCAAAGATTTCTCCAAAATTGCCTTACCGTTGACTCAATTGACTCAAAAGGGGATATCATTTGACTGGACTGACCAAAGAGAATCAGCATTTCAAGAGTTGAAAACTCGACTTGTGACTGCACCGGTTCTTACCCTACCTTCAGGTACGGATGGTTTTACCATTTTAAGTGATGCTTCTCATAAGGGTTTAGGATGTGTTTTAATGCAGAATGGAAGAGTTGTTGCCTATGCTTCCCGACAACTGAGACCGCATGAAAAGAACTACCCGACCCATGATCTAGAACTTGCTGCAGTAGTATTTGCATTGAAAATCTGGCGTCACTACCTTTATGGGGCGACATGTGAAGGATATACCGACCACAAAAGTTTGAAATATTTCTTTACACAGAAAGAACTGACATGAGACAGCGAAGATGGCTAGAATTGATTAAAGACTATGACCTACAGATTTTGTACCATCCGGGGATAGCTAACACCGTTGCCGATGTACTGAGTCGGAAAGCGATTGGAAACTTAGCATGTTTACTCACCGGACAAAAAGAGTTGCTTTGTGACCTTGAAAAATCTGAAATTGAGATTGTTTTGTGAGAACAAGGTGGGATAATAGCTGCTATTTCTGCTCAACCGGCACTGATTGAAGAGATTAAAGAGAGGCAGCAACAGGATGACTTCTTGAAGAAGATCATCGATGAACGAGAATCTAAACCGAGACCGGATTTCAAATTTGAGAATAATGTATTGAAATTTCAGGGAAGATTGTGTGTACCGAATGACTCTGAACTGAAAAGAAGAATTCTGCAAGAGGGTCACAATTCAAAACTGTCTATCCATCTAGGGAATACAAAAATGTATCAAGATTTGAAGCTAAATTTTTGGTGGCCGGGAATGAAGAAAGAAATTGCTGATTTTGTATCGAAATGTCTTTATTGCCAACAAGTCAAAGCCGAACATCAACGACCCGCAGGCTTACTGCAGCCCTTACCTATACCGGAGTGGAAATGGGAACATATCACCATGGATTTCATCGTTGGTTTACCTCGCTCTAGTAAAGGTATGGACTCAATTTGGGTTATTGTTGACAGACAGACTAAATCTGCTCACTTCTTACCTGTCAAAACAATTTATAATGCGGACAAATTGGCTATACTCTATATTGATGAGATTGTTAGATTGCATGGAGTGCCTGTGTCCATTGTTTCTGATAGGGACTCGAAATTTACATCGAGATTCTGGCAAAGCCTACAGACTGCATTGGGTACTAAACTGAGACTGAGTAGTGCCTATCATCCTCAGACAGATGGCCAGTCAGAAAGGACCATCCAGACTCTGGAGGACTTACTGAGAATGTGTGTCCTTGATTTTCAGGGAAATTGGGAAAACCATTTGCCATTGGTTGAATTCGCCTACAACAATAGTTATCACTCAAGTATTGGTATGGCGCCTTTCGAGGCTTTGTATGGCAGGAAATGTCGATCTCCGATTTGCCGGGCAGAAGTTGGAGATGGGCCTTTGCTTGGGCCCGGGATTGTATATGAAAAGACTGAGAAAGTAAAACTGATACAATAGAGACTGAAAATTGCACAGAGCAGACAGAAAAGTTATGCAGATGTCAGAAGACGAGACAGAGAGTATGAAGTAGGTGATCACGTTTTTGTGAAAGTGACACCGATGAAAGGCCAGACTCGTTTTGGAGTCAAGGGCAAACTGGCGCCGAGATATGTCGGACCGTATGAGATTATTGAGAAAATCAATCCGGTGGCATAACAAGTAGCGCTTCCTCCTGAAATAGAGCATATGCATAACGTGTTCCACATTTCTATGTTGAGGGACTACCTCCGGGATCCTTTCTATGTGATAGAGCCGACTCGTGTAGTGCTGAGTGATGACTACACTTATGAGGAACGGCCTATACAGATTGTGAACAGACGGATCAAGAAGTTAAGAAACAAAGAGATTCCGTTAGTAAAAGTCGACTGGCAAAACCATGGTGGCGTGTATGCCACTTGGGAAAGGGAAGATGACATGGCCAAGAGATATCCTGACTTGTTTCCACTGAATCCTGTTTTCTTCCAAAACGAAGGTAATTCGAGTTTGGAGGACCAAACTCTTTATAAGGAGGGGAGACTATAATAACCCTCACCACTAATCACTGATAACGCTACTCATTACTGCTAAACTGAGGCTGAACAAGATTAGTAATTGAACTGACTGAAATACTGAACTGATTGATTGAATGTACTAGTTTAAATGCATGTCTATCTGTTTGATTGTTTAATTATCTGTTCATGTTTTATGTTTAAACTGCAAATTGAAGGCCTTATCGGCGGCCGAATCTGAAATTGATTGATGATTTATGATAATTAGAATTAATGTGATTTTATGGTGTATTTATCTGAAATGTGTTTTGGTATGATTGAATTAGGTTAAATAAGGATAAATTGCAATAGTCGATTTAATTACCACCATGCCATCCTAGTGGACCACCTCATACAAAACATGTTGAGCCTTATTACACTTGACCACAAAACATTTCATCAGCCTTTTTCTTGAGAGCTAGCCGACTAGAGAGGAAAAGAGTGATTTCATCCCATATTTGCTTGGAACTTGAAGGAATTGTAGAGGATTTGTGCAAATTGAGTTTCTACACTTGAATACAAGACTTAAGGTAGAGTAATTACCTTCTTGATTGTGTATTTGAGTTGATTCTTGCATGGTTCTTAAGCCTCTAGTGATTTAAGCCTAGAATTGAGCCTTATATTGTTGAATTGAAGCTCATTCTATGCATGCATGCCCATATTGATGAGTTTGAAGTTGTTTTCATGGAAGATTATTACTTGCATGTTCATGTTAGAGTTCTAGTGCATGAATTTATCATATTTTGTAAAGATTGGTTCACTAGAACAATTATTTGAAGCTTGAAAGTTGTTTAAAGTCTTTCATGTTCAATTGAAATCATGTTCTTGAAAATTGGTTTGAAATTGGGTTTAATTCCCTCACCTTTGCGCCTTGATTTTACAAATTGAGCTTTAAATCATGTCATACTATGTATTTACAAGTGTTTTCCAGGAAATGGGCCCAAAGGAATCGAATTTGATTCATTTGAAGTTGAATTTGAGCTTGAGGTTCAAATCTGGGAATTCTAGATTTTGAACTCACGCTCGAGCGGGGTGACTGGCGCTCAAGCGTGGAAATCGTGTTCCAGTATTTTGTTCTGTTTTGCAGTCCGCTCAAGCGGGACATTGTGTCTTACGCTCGAGCGGATGTCGAGCGTCCAATCGAGCGTAATTTTCACCTATCCAGCACTTTTGACTGTTTTACAGTACGCTCGAGCGGGTAAGTATGTGCTCGAGTGGAAACCTTTGTCTGCATGTTCGCTCGAGCGGAGTAATTGACGCTCGAGCGTGACCCCTGTTTTCTGAAAATTCTAAAAATGTTTTTAAAGTGCATCTTTGCATCCTCATTCCATTCTAGGCATTCCTAGGCCTAGTTTAAGGTATCTTAATGAGGATATAGATGTAGAACCACACCGAGGCAAATTAGGGATTAAGTTATATTTTCCCAACTGTGTGGCTTAGTGTGTGTTCATTCTGCAACTGTGTAGGATTGGCTTTCTGAGGACGCACTCTAGCTTAACTGTAGCCTAGAACTCTGTGAGTAACAATGTTGTAAAGATATGTTCGAAAGTAAATATTTTCTGAATGATCAATTGAACTATTTTCTGAACTGTTTACTGTTAACTAAATGAATGTTTGTTCTCTATTCTGAACTGTATTGTGGCATCCTTAGCAACTACTGCTACTGTTACTGTTACTGTTACAGAGATCTCTGTCGGTTCCCATGTTTGGAACCATTACTGATGGCCATCATTGACTGTTCGGTCTCTCAAGACCTACTGTTTACTGTACTGTTTCTGCTAATGGATGTACCACATATGACTGTTATGACTGAATGACTATTATACTTAATCAATTGACTGTTTTCAATATTGAAAGGACATTCATTCTTAACCTCTTTACGCATTATGTTATTCACTGGGCTTTAGCTCACTGCTCATATATATATGTAGGTGTTCAGGCACCGGACCGTTGCTAGAAGCGTCGGGGTAAACTCCAGTTTTGTCAAGCCAACCTATGTGCCTCATTGCGAGGTTTCGAACCCGTTCAAGCTATGGCTTAGAGGTGTTTTATTTTCTCCCGTCTGTCTCTGTATCTGTTTTGTATTATTGTATAGACTGATAACACTGTATTGTACTGTCTCAATAGGGATTAAGTCCCTGACCTGGATGATTGTAAATGTTATACAAACTGTTTTGCACTGATTGTATATATGTATGAAAAATCTTTTTGCATACAGATTATCACAGCTCATTGGACACTGTTTACTTACTGTTTTGGCTTCCGCCATGCCCCTGTACTCTGTATTACTGTTAAGCAGGCCTTCGGTAATCTCAGATTACTGGCTAGTTACGATACTAAACCCATAGGGGCGGGTTTGGGTCGTGACAGAAACATATGGTCAAATGAATTGTAGAATGCAAGGGTTTATAAGAGAATATTTAGGCATTTTGTTGATATGTCTGAACTCAAACCTTTATTATGTTTCTATGTTGAACTTGTTGGTTGGGGTGGTTGGTCTTGTATTAACACTCCTGCAGTCAAACATGTTTTACCTTGTACCTCGGTTCGAAATCATATAGATTTGGCCTTGATTCAACAAACTGTGAATTATGTAATTACATCTATTTTTCTAGATTTAGAGTCCACTTTGCTTTTTAAATATTTTAACTTCGTGTTGAATGTATTTATCCCAGACTTTTACAACTTGAATCTAAATATACCCCATTTTTTGCTAAATGTAGATGCTAATGATTGCAGTTTGGTTAGCTTCTCATAGTTTTGAAAGGATTTTTTTTCCTCTTTGTAAAAGAGTAGTAATTTTGATGTTGGACTCATGTTGGTTACTATTGACTGAGTACAAAAAGCAATTGTTTCGTTACTGGGGAAAGTGAGTTTTACAATTTGTTTGAAGCTTGGAAAAAAATTAATTGTAAGCGATTCTATTTCTCTAGGCAAAAATACACAAATTTATTAGAATAAGATTTAAAAGGACCTGAGAACAAATGATATCTTGGGGAGTGACGTTTTTGAAGTGCTCAAGCTTTTCCTTAGGAGTTGCAAACTCATTACAGAACTGCAAGAGGACGATATATAATTACGGTCATGTTGCCTTAACAGGGTGTCAAAAAACTGACATCCCATACAAGGCCTTATTCACCTATTTATAAACTCAATATTAAATTCAAAAAAAAAGTTAGGGATTGTATCTTCAAAAATTAATTACAAATTCATAAAGATGTTTATAATTTTATTTTTTAATGTTTATAAAATTTATAACTAATTTTAAAATAATTTTTCAAATATTCACTGATGTGAAATTATTCATTATTCACCAGATTAATAGGTAGACAATATGCAAACCTTTGATTTACAAAAAGTGTTAATATAGCACATCCTTAAAGATGAGACTATGTTCTCAAGTCCATACCCATCTGAAACCCGATTGAGATAGTCCAAATAAGGAGATGGATATGATTGACTTCTCTCCATTTTTAAAAGAGTGATATTAAACAAATTAATAAATTTTATAAAAAAATTTCGACTAATTGATGACATATTAATGAAGTGGATCCTAATGTAACATTTTACATTAGTTAATACAAATATTTATAAAATTTATTAATTTATATAACAATTTTCTTTTAGGACAGGCTTGACCATTTCTAAAATGAATTCAACCATCCAATTTGATATTGTGCAAGATCACGTGAATTATTTCAATAAGCTTCATTTATTTTCTAAGTCAAAATTGTATTTATCCAATTTTTCATAGAAATGAGTCACAAAAATTTGAGAATACATTACAAAATAAATATGATGCAAATTGTGCGATTGTGATTATTAAATTAATCTCATATTTATTTGAATAATTCGCACACATGGGCCTAAAGAATAAATATAATTGATTATTGTTGGTGTATTTTAATGTTTGTTATTTACTATTTATTCGAGACTCATGACTTATTACATAGTTCATGAATGATGAGTTAGTGAGAGTAATGGACATTATCGAGTTAGTACTTATCAAGATAAAGACTCTCACGTTGACTAAAAAAAAGTGGAAGAGATTCACATATTTATTTATGTTATTGACTCTGGATGTAATTTATAATATATAAATTAAATACACAACACAAGAAGCAAGTAGAAGAGGTTGATGGAGTTTTGAATTCATCAATTGGCCTAAATCATATTTCAAAACTTGATTTTATCTTAAATATTTTATATTTTTAATTTTTTTTTGGGGAATTAATATTTTAAAATTTGTTTGAACAAACAATTATCAAAATAGACCACTTAGTAAGACTGGAAACGAATCGAGCTGTTCATGAACAAGTTCGAGTTCGGCTCGTTAAAACTTGTTCAAACTTAGCTTGGTTAATAGCTCGATTAATAAACGAGCCGAGCTCGATTGCTACTCGAATAAGCTCGCAAGCTCAAAAATATAAATATTAATTTTATATTTTTATATTTTAAAAATAAAATTATATATATATTGTATATATATTATATATTATAATAAATATTAATATATTATATTATATTCAATAAATTAAAATTTTTAACTCATCCATCAATAATGATGATGCTTATTATTTTAATATAAAAAATATTCAAAGGTTTGCCTTTGCTTTTCTTTCGTTGACTACTGTGCCAACAATTCACCACTTTATAAGCATTTGAACACAAAAGTGTTTCCTCTCTCAGCGAAGTGGGACTCAAAGAGTGGACGAAAATGTCGTGCCAAACGACGTCGTTTGGTGCGTTTGTTAGAAGTCCCACATCGATTACAAAATACATTTTAAGGTGGACAAACTTCTATATAAGTGCAAGTGTAGAGGGTTAGCTTATCGGCTTCTATGGTTCTTTCTTGGCTTAATGAGCCATTACTAACCGAGCTCGAGTTATATAAATTTTAGTTGTGCCGAGCTGGAGTTTAGAAATTGTAACTCGTTTTGTACTTGAGCCGAGCTCGAACACTTTGTAAAGAAGTCAGGCCATGTAACGCCCTCAAAATAAACCCATAATTCATACATTCATGATACAAGAAACGGACAATATATTCCATAAATCAGAGTGTTTACTACAAAAGTGTTACATGTTGACAACAAAAGTAAATGCCCTACGGGCTTACAACTTTCCAAGTCAACACTTGGGTTCAACAAAAGAAGAGTCTAACTCTTTATACAAAATAAGCCCTTGGCTTGAGTTACATGTAACACAAAGATAACATCAAAAAGATCTTCCAGTCACTACGTCTCTCAAGCTATGTCCTTGGAGGTTGCATATCACATGAACCTGAAAATGATGTCCCATATAAGGTGAGCCACAGCCCAGTAAAGATATACTAAACCAAGTATGAACAATGACTAAAACAATAGCATTTGATAGATGGTTAACACTTATAAACCAATTTGTATCACAATACAGTTCCATGACAATCATGTCCATGTTCCATTTCACTTTCCTTTACTTATCAAATTTTCAATTTATATACATGGCTCAGAACCTGGCCAGACACTTTCCATGAGATCACAATTCATATTAAAACACTTCTACTATCAACAATTTAAATGAGATAACAACTCATATTAACAATACGTCCATTTCAAATGAGATAACAACTCATATTAAATACTTACATACTTCAATTAATACACATATTTGCTGTATTAACACTTAAATTTGATACACATATTTGTTGTATCAATGGAGTCCATCCCATATCTCCTCCCAGACAGGTTTGAGAGTCCATCCCCTATCTCCCCTCAAACCATGGAGTACATCCCCTATCTCCGCCCAAACAGTATGCATATACAATGTAATAAAACACTTGCCATATGCAATAATCAATCAATACACATATTTGATGTATTATTCCAACCGTCATATTCAATGACATAACACGTTTGATTAGTTTCAGTTTTCCCTAATCAACATACAGTGTCTACAACAATCAAGACTATCCTTTACCGATAGCCCAAAGCAGTTATTTCTAAACAAATAATAAATGCATCAAACAGATAGAATCTTGACATTTTTATAGGTGAGTGATAAATTAATCCAACTACACCATTCCATCCCATAATTTCTCAATTTCATATTTCCACGTTTTTCCCAAATTAGGTACACAAATTAATTTATTACAACATAATTAGGACATATTCCCTTCTTCACAAATAATGATCCTAAGACCAAATTCAACCAATTTAACTCTTAAGCCCACAATCCCAAGGCTTTAAATACACATGGAGCTTTAAAACACAAAACCCCTCTTTTATAAATTACAAACCAAACCCTAGCTTTTCCCAAAATCACCAAACTACACCAACTAATCAAAATGCATAAAACTTATGTCAAAACTCATAAGATGGAGTAGGTTATCCCTACCTCGAAATGAAGAGACCAAATGGAGAAGATGGTGAAAACCCAAAGTGCTCTAAATCCAAGATTTTTCAGATTAAAGTGAATCCCACGCCACCCTCTATCTTTCTTACAAAGAGATTAGGGTAGAAATACTCAAAAACTAGATGAAACCCTAGAGAGAAGGTATGTGTAGAGAGAGGAGCAACCGGATCTAGGGTTTGTACAAAAGAGGAGATGAAAAGTAAAGGAAGAAGCTGCTGTGAATTGAAATATACGATGCTCGCTCGAGCGAAGGAGTGGTCGCTCGAGCGACCAGACACATAGAATCGTCGCTTGAGCGTAGAAAGTCTCGCTTGAGCCAACAATTCGAAGCTTCAGGTCTGCAACCCAGAAGCACGCTCGAGCGATAGAATGCTCGCTCGAGCGAAGAAACTCAAAACATACAGCTCGCTCACTCGAGCGAAGGAATGCAACCTTCAGGTCCAGAATCAGACGCAGCCGCAAGCTCGAGCAAAGGAACCCTGGCTCGAGCCACCAGACACAACACCCAACTTTCGCTCGAGCGAAGTAATCTTGGCTCGAGCGAAGGATCTAAAACAAGGAGCTCGCTCGAGCCACAAAAGCCTCGCTTGAGCGAAGAACCAAAATTCTGGGCAGCAACCATTTGCTCCTAGTCACACCCAACCTGCAACAATCCTGCCCAAAACATCTTGTAACTCAAATACAAAGTATTGAAGGATGGAAACAAGATATATACAACAACCCACACCGCAGAACCTAAGCCCGGGATACAATAATAAATGGAGGGAAAATCGGGGTCGCTATAACCTCCCCCCCTTAAAGAATTTCGTCCCCGAAATTAAGTACAAGTTTTCAAAGGCAAGTTTTTCTCAATTCTCAATAACATTACCAATCAACATTTCACATCCTGACCCATTACCCGTCATCTCATCTTTATTCAAGAGGGATTTCACAATATTCTTTTCAACATGCATTGTCACTATGCATTCATTTGAAATTTACCAATTTCAACATATATTCCAAAATTCAATTACATAACCAATGCCAACAATATATTTGCATTTCTATAACATATTTAACATACACAATGTTAAAATAAACTTCCATTCTCAAGGCATAATTCATAATACCTCCATAATATTTCCATAATCCAAACGTATACAATGTTTTACAACTTGAGACACATACAATGCTCTTAAGGTTTATTAATACAACAACATAATTATCATATGCTCAAGCATTCCCAAATAGATCCGGATACTTCTCTCGGACCTCTAATTCACGTTCCCAAGTGGCTTCCTCAACCCCGTGATGTTTCTACAGAACTTTTACCAAGGGAATGGTCTTGCCTCGCCAGACTTGATCCCTCCTATCCAAGACCCGCACCGGTCTCTCCTCATACGAGGCATCCTCATCAACCTCTAAGTCGGTCCAATCCAATAAATGAGACGGATCCAGCTCGTACTTCCAAAGCATACTAACATGAAACACGTCATGCACTCCGGACAATTGCGGTGGCAAAGCTAAACGGTAGGCAACCTCCCCAATCCTCTCAAGGATCTCAAAGGGACCAATAAACCGAGGGGACAACTTCCCACTCTTACCAAACCTCATCAAACCCCGCCTAGGTAATATTTTCAAGAAGACATGATCACCCACCTCAAATACTAAAGGCCTCCTCCTACGGTCAACATAACACTTTTGGCGACTCTAGGCTGTAACAAGCCTCCTACGGATAAGCTCAACTTTCTCCATCGTTTCCCTCACCAACTTTGGGCCTAACAAAGGTGCATCACCCACCTCGGCCCAACAAACCGGAGACCTACAAGGTCGGCCATACAAGGCCTCAAACGGTGCCATACCGATACTCGACTGAAAACTGTTGTTGTAGGCAAACTCCACTAAAGGCAAGTGCCTCTCCCACGACCCACTAAAGTCAAGGACACAACCCCGAAGCATATCCTCAAGGATCTGAATAGTACGCTCGAACTGCCCATCAGTCTGAGGATGATAAGCCGTGCTAAAGGTCAACCTAGTACCCAAGGCACTCTGTAAACTCTGCCACAACCTTGCAGTAAAACGTGGATCTCTATCTGAGACGATCGACACTGGAACCCCGTGCAACCTCACTATGTCCCGAATATACAAGTCGGCAAGATGATCTACCGAATCTCTCACGCACATAGGAATGAAGTGCACCAACTTAGTCAGCCGGTCTACAACCACCCAAATAGCATCACTGCCTCGCTGAGTCCACGGAAGACCTACAACGAAGTCCATAGTGACATGCTCCCACTTCCACTCGGCAATAGGCAAGGGTTGTAACAAACCCGCTGGCTTCTGATGTTCGGTCTTTACTTGCTGACAAGTAAGGCACTTGGATATGAAAACTGCCACATCCTTCTTCATACCTCGCCACCAAAACTGGTGACCTAAATCACGATACATCTTAGTGCCTCCCGAATGCACCGCAAGGCGTGAATGGTGAAACTCTCGGAGTACCTCTTCTCGGCAGGACTCCGGCACAAACAAACGGTCTCGGTATCTCACACTCAGGTCGGGATACACAGTCAAACCCTTCTCAACCTTTCCACTGGAGATCTTTTCTCGGAGGGATTCTACCTCAAGGTCACCTCTCTGTGCCTCTAATACTCAACTCATAAGTGTAGGCTGCGCAACAATAGAAAACAAGGTCGCAGCCTCAACGGATTTGCCCAGAAGCAAATCAAACTCGCCAAGTGCACCCAACATCTCCCACTCCCGGATGGCTATACAAGTTACATCACTAATGGATTTCCTGCTAAGGGCGTCAGCCACAACGTTGGCCTTCCCCGGATGATAATGTAACTCAAAGTCGTAATCCTTAATAAATTCCTTCCACCTCCTCTGCCTCAAGTTCAAGTCCTTCTGTGTAAACAGATACTTCAAACTCTTATGATACGAGAACACCTCGAACCTCTCACCATACAGGTAATGCCTCCAAATCTTCAAGGCAAAAATCACAGCTGCTAACTCTAAGTCATGAGTAGGGTAATTCCTTTCGTGAATTTTCAACTGCCACGAGCCATAGGCTACCACTTTTCCCTCTTGCATCAACACACAACCCAAACCCTCTCGTAAAGCATCACAATAAACCGCATAACCCAAGCCTCTCTCTGGAATAATCAAAATCGGAGCTGTGGTAAGTCTAACTTTAAACTCTTGGAACGACTTTTCACAAGTCTCACTCCATATAAATTTGACCCATTTTCGCGTCAACCTAGTCAAAAGCGAAGCTAGTCTGGAAAAATCTTTCGCAAACCGGCGGTAATACCCAACTAATCCCAGAAAACTGCGGATCTCAAAAACACTCTTAAGCTGTGCCCAATCCTGCACTGCCTTTATCTTGGATGTATCAACAAACACCCCTTCCCCGGAGACTACATGGCCTAAGAATTTCACCTCTCTTAGCCAGAACTCACACTTCCTAAACTTAGCATATAGCTGATGGGCTCTAAACAACTCAAGCACCGCTCTCAAGTGTTCCTCGTGCTCCTCCTCAAAAGGTGAATAAATCAAAATGTCGTCTACGAAAACGACTACAAAACGATCTAAGAATTCCCAGAATATCCGATTTATCAAGTCCATAAACACTGCTGGTGCATTAGTGAGCCCAAAAGGCATCACCAGAAACTCATAGTGGCCATACCGCGTATGAAATGCCATCTTCGGGATAGCCTTCTCCCTGACCCTCAACTGATGGTAACTCGATCTCAAGTCTATCTTAGAGAAACAACGGGACCCTTTTAACTGGTCAAACAAATCATCAATACGAGGCATAGGGTACTTATTCTTAACCGTAGCCCGATTCAATTTTCGGTAGTTGATACAAAGTCTCAAAGCCCCATCTTTCTTCTTAGCAAAGAGGGCTGGTGCTCCCTACGACGAAGTACTAGGGCGAATAAAGCTCTTATCCAACAACTTCTGGAGTTGAATCTTCAACTCAATTAACTCGGCTGGGGCAAAACGATATGGTGCCACAGAAATCGGCGCCGTGCCGGGCACTAGATCAATAGAGAACTCAATCTCTCGATGAGGTGGTAAGCTAACAAGGTCCTCGGGAAAAACATCTAAATAGTCACAAACCACTCTCGGCAATACTGTCTGAGTCTTATCACACTCACTACTCAAAAGGCTAGCGAGAAGACCGCTAAGCTCACTTTGCGTTCGCGGATCATACATTGGTGGCAAAACACTACCAACCCGGTCCCCCAAGAAATGGAAATAACCCCCGCTCAAGGTACACATGGTAACCCTCTGGCGGTAGCAATCAATAACAGCCCGGTATGACGATAACCAGTCCATACCCAAAATCACATCAAAACTCGACATAGCCATAATCACAAAAGAAAATGGAAGCCGACGATCAACAACCTCTATATCACAACCTTTACACTCCTGCTTCAAAATCAACTCACCCCCAACAGGTGATACATCACAAATAAGAAATGCTAACTGCGCTAACTCCAACCCCAAAACAGATGCAAATGCAGCAGATATAAAGGAATAGGATGCACCCGTATCAATCAACACATTAGCAACTGAGTTACAAAACAAAAAGGTACCTCTCACAACAGATGGAGCCGGTACAAGATCCTACGCGGTAATAGCATACACATGCCCTGAAGGTCTCTGATCTACCTGCTCACCTCTCGGAGCATAAGATTGCTGCACAGACTGGGACGATGAGGCCCCCTGATTGGCCCTCGAGGCCTGAACTGACTGAGCTAGCTGATGGCTCTAAGTCTGCCTCAAACCAGATGCACCAGATGTGTCACTCAACTGCGAGCAAAACCTTTTCAAGTGCCCTGCCTGACCACACTGGTAACAAGAGAGCGGCTGGCCTCTACCCTGACTTTGGCTTTGAGGTCGAGCCGAAGATGAAGCTGCTCTCTGCCCTTCTCCCCTCTGCGGGCAAGCTGGAGACTTGTGGCCCAGCTGACCACATTTGTAACAAGTAACGTCTCCCTGACTGCCTCTCCCAGAGCCTGCACTTGACACTGGAAAGGTAGACCTCACAAAAGCTCCTTGGGGCTACTGAGGGTTAGAACCCCTTTGCCTCCTACCATCTCCCTGGCCATCCTGACTCCTCTTGGAGCCTCCCATCCTCTTCTCCTCCTCACGCATGATAATCTCCATATGAGCTGCAGCATCCACAAGACGCCCATACTCCTGGGTCATGGGCCCCGCAACTATAGTCTTGAGCCCGTGGCTCAACTTCTTCTCAAATTCCAAACAACAGCGCTCCTCAGGCGCCACTAACTCAGGAGCAAACCTCGACAAGCTAGTAAATGTAGCCTCAAACTCAACCACAAGCATACTCAGCTGATTGAGCTGACAGAACTGATCTCTCAACTTCTCCCTAATAGCGGGAGACAAAAAATTCTCCTGGAAGGCGTCAATGAAAGCCTCCCAAGTCCCACCAATACGGCCCCGAATAAACTTCCACCACTGACCCGCGTCCCCCTTCAGCTGGAAAGATGCTAAGGTCACCTTCAAAGCCCCGTCTTCGATGCCAAGTGTTATCCCAGTTAGGCAACCCAAGAGGGGGGGTGAATTGGGTTATTAAAAATTTCACAATATTAAATATAACACAATATTCAGAATTTGAATAAATAAAAACAAACAGAATAATAATTATCAATATAAAGGTAGAAGAGATAGAGAGAGAAAATCAAACACTGCGATTTATAGTGGTTCGGCACGCCAGGCCTACGTCCACTCCCCAAGGAACCTCCTTGAGAATTTCTTTACTATCAATTGAATAAATACACCACCAAGCTTGTGGATTTGGCACAGGACTTACTCTTATCTATTGAGCCTCACTCAACAATAAATGCCTTACCCTTACAAAATCTCTCACAAAAATAAGGAATAAGAATAAGTGGTAATTGAACCCACTTTTACAATAATTCTCTCACAAAGAGTAGATATGAAAGTGTAAGAACAAAAACTAGACTTAGATCTGAAAGTGAAAGAGCAGAATACTCAGAATTTTGGAGCTCACAGAAATATTTTCTCTTCAAGTTCTTGATATCTTCTCCACATCCAACACCTCTATTTATACACAAAAATATACCCGTTGGACGCTCCTTGCTGACGTCATGGCTTACATAAGCATGCTCCTGACGTCATCGCTTACATAAGCACGCTCCTGACGTCATCGCTTACATAAGCACGCTCTTGATGTCATCGCTTACATAAGCACACTTCCTTGATTTTGAATAGTCAGCAAAAGATAAAAAATAAAACTGATTTTTTCTTTTTGTTATTTCAAACATGGAGCCACCATTTTTGTAGACAATTTTAATACAAAGTTCACAACTTTCAAACAAACAAATAATTTTCTCCATCTAGCTTATAATATATATATATATACACATATATATATATAACTCCATCTTTTTCTTCTTGTTTAATTATAATATGATATAATCAATATAGTGTAAAAAATTTAATAGCGCACGTGATGTATTCTGCATATAATGTTATATAAGTTCTGATCAAAATTTTGCATACAGAAAAATCTCTATAAATAATATTTATGATGGATCTGAAAATATATGTCATCTTTAAAATATTGTATATGTTGTAAAGATTTTAAACTAAATGTATTTTACCACTCCATATTAATTTTGTCAAAATAAGACAACCCATAAATATCAAATTTGTCAAAATAATATAACCAATCAATCATTTTTGTCAAAATAATATAATTAATCAATTTGTCAAAAGATGAATAGTAATTAACCCTATTTTTCAAAAAGTGAATAGTAAAGTTTTTGAAAATATTTAAAATAATCATTTTTGTCAAAATAATATAATTAATCGATTTGTCAAAAGATGAATAGTAATTAACCCTATTTTTCAAAAAGTGAATAGTAAAGTTTTTGAAAATATTTAAAATAATATTTAACATATATATTTTAAAAAGATAATATTATTTTATTTAAATAATATTTAACAAATATATATATTTTAAAAAGATAATAATTTGTGTCAAATAATATGTATATTAACTAATATATTTTAGACATCATCAAAATTAAATAATATGATTAACAATCTCCCCCTTTTTGATGATGGCAATATTTGTATGGATTTGACACAAAATAAATTTGACAAAATATTTGACAACCCTGCGACATATAATTTTCAAAATCATATTTTTTTCTCCCCCTTTGACATCATCAAAATAAAGATGAAGATAAGAAACAAACACAGTGGATACAATAATCTGGGAGGCCAAAAAATAAAATAAGGGGCCGGCTGTCTTGTCGGAATCATTGTGGGGATTTTGTAGCATCTCGAGCGCAGGAAGTATGGACAAACAAAAGATTTGAGCAGATATAGCAGATATGCATCGAGGAATGGAGCAATGGAGTGTATAAAAAGTGACACAGATCAGAAGCAAAGATACGAAATCATCAAGTGTTTGAGAGAAAAATTTGTTTTAGCTCATTTTGTAATCATGTCATTCCTTACCTTGTCTATCAATGAGTCGGACCTGCATGAGGTGCCTGTAATGCAGGCAAATGAGAGAGTACCAGTGACGCAGGCACATGCTATGCCTGTAAATGAGGGTTCTAGTGGTATTGGCAATCGAAGTGATTTCGATGCTATTAATCACACTATGGCTCTTAGTACACAGGCCATGACTGCAGTTTCCAATATGGCGCGACGATTACAAGCAAGAGTACAAGAAAATCAGCAATGGAGAGATGAGGTGTGCTTGTTAAAACAACAAGTAGTGAATATGTGTAAGGAGAAGAAAGAGCTAAAAAGAAAAAATGCACAGTTGGAGAATGCAGTGCAGTATTATGCAACGGTGATAATGCCAAGACTCACAGAAATCGAAAATAGAGAGAGGCATGTAACAGAGGCTCATGAAAAATTGTTGAGAGAAGTGAAAAAGAAAAAATCTGTGAAACCTTCTGAAAAGTTACCTGTAATCGAGTAATATTTTCTTTTTCTGAAATAAAATTGTGAGCATTTCTTCCTTTATTTATTTATGATTATTATTATTTTTTTTTTTAAATTTTGACTTTGCACAAAAAAATTGTTTGTTGGTGCAGATAAGGAGTATGGCAGATAAGAAAAAAAATGTATATATATACTCCCCCTAAAATTATGCACAGAATATACACATACCCTTTTATATATATATATATATATTTATAATGATAGTTAATCTCAAAATATGAGTCTCCCCCTGAGTTAATGCACTAGAAATTTCATAAAATTGAAGAAATAAATTACCAATCTATGACACCAAAGGCCCTTAAGATCTGGCCATAAACAACTACACCAAGTGCACTAGCAAAAAAGGAGAAAATAAAAATAAAAACAAATACTTCAATCAAGGTAGAAGCAACCAATATTAAATCCAAGAAAATTTGGAGCACATATAACAAGTAAAAAAATACAACACAGTGCAACAAAAATTTTAACATGTTGATCGGTGATAACCTTGATGAACGGAAGAAATTGAGACGATTGGGTAGATCGGTGACGAATTTTTGTAGATCGGCAATGGATCTTGATGGATCAGTCACGGATCTTGATGGATCGGTGATGGAACTTGATGAATCGGTGAAGATGGTGATGCAGATTTCGGGTGGAGAAGTGATGGAGTTTGGAAGATTAGTGAGGGATTTGGATGGATGGTGATAGTGATGAAAGTGATCGATGATTTTGTGGATGGTGGAGTTGGTTGTAGGCTATGGTGAGGGTGGAGATGGAGTCGGCTAAGGGTAGAGGAAGAAGGAGAGAGCGAGAGACCAAGAGAAAGAGAAAAAGAGAGAGTAAGGGAGAGAGTGGGTGAGAGATAGAGACGGAACGGAAGAGAGAGAGAGAGAAAAATTATATATATAAATATATGTATATTATTATTATGGTTATTATTTTTTATAATAATAATTATTATTACAATATTTATTTTATTTAATAATTAAAAAATTATTTTTTAATATAAACATTATATTGGAGTATTCATCATACCAAGTTCTGTTCTAATATAACAAAATTGTTCTTCATTTAGAGGCTTGGTAAATATGTCAGCTAATTGACAATTTGTAGGCACAAATTCGAGTTCAATGTCACCTTTGAGTACATGATCTCTCAGAAAATGATGCCTTATTTCAATGTGTTTAGTGCGTGAGTGCTGAATAGGATTTTTTGAAAGGTTAATGGCACTTGTATTGTCACATTTTATAGGAATATGATCATAGTGAAGTCCAAAATCTTGAAGTTGTTGTTTCATCCAAAGCAATTGTGCACAACACCCAGCGGCGGCAATGTATTCTGCTTCAGCAGTTGACAAAGCCACTGAGTTTTGTTTTTTGCAAAACCAAGAGGTGAGTGAGTGTCCAAGAAAATGACAAGTGCCACTAGTGCTTTTTCGGTCAAGTCTACATCCCGCAAAGTCGGCATCTGAGTAACCAAAAAGTTCAAAGGTGGTTCCCTTAGGATACCATAATCCCAAATTTTGAGTGCCGACAAGATATCTGAAAATGCGTTTGACTGCGATGATGTGTGACTCTTTCGGTGCGGATTGAAAACGTGCACACATACAAACACTAAACATTATGTCGGGCCTACTTGCAGTAAGATAAAGTAAAGAACCAATCATACCTCGATATTTCTTCTCATCTACGGGTTTACCTTGCTCATCTTTGTCGATTTTTATCGATGTGCTCATTGGAGTTGCTGCAGGCTTTGATGATTCCATTTCAAACCTTTTGAGTAGATCTTTGATATATTTCGTTTGATTTAAATGGATTCCATCATTAGTTTGTTTAATTTGTAGACCAAGGAAGTAATTTAATTCCCCCATCATACTCATTTCAAACTCACCCTGCATGTCTTTAGCAAACTCTTTGCACAAATTTTCATTAGTAGCACCAAAAATGATATCATCAACATAAATTTGAACGATTAGCATATCTTCCTTTTTTATTTTTATAAAAAGTGTTGTATCAATTTTTCCTCTACAAAAACCTTTGTCAAGTAGAAAATTACTCAATCTTTCATACCATGCCCTAGGAGCTTGTTTCAAGCCATATAAGGCTTTTGAAAGTTTGAAAACATGATCCGGGTATTTATGATTTTCAAAACCGGGAGGTTGTTCAACATAGACTTCCTCCGAAATGTACCCATTTAAAAAAGCACTTTTAACATCCATTTGATATAATTTAAAATCTTTAAAACACGCAAAAGCAAGTAACATTCTAATAGCTTCAAGTCTAGCAACTGGTGCAAAAGTTTCATCAAAATCAATTCCCTCTTCTTGATTATAGCCTTGAGCTACTAATCTAGCTTTATTTCTAGTAACAACTCCAGATTCGTCCATTTTATTTCGAAAAACCCATTTTGTACCAATAACGGGATGATCCTTAGGTCGAGGGGTCAAAAACCAAACTTCATTTCTTTCAAATTGATTTAATTCTTCTTGCATTGCTAAAATCCAGTTTTCATCATTTTCAGCTTCTAAAAATGATTTTGGTTCAATTTGTGAAACAAATGCCAAGTTACCACAAATATTTCTAACAGAGGAACGAGTTTTTATACCTTCCGCTGCATCACCTATGATGAGGTCTTTGGGGTGGCCATGAGCATACTTCCATTCTTTTGGTAGATTTGAGTCATTTTCTGGAAGAGCATATATTTCTTGAAGATTCTCCATTGTCATTTCTTCGTCATGTTTGCGTAATGGATTTTCTTCATTTTCCTTTTTATAAATACTCTCCATGCTTGGTTGATTTTCTACAATATCATTACTTAACAGATTCTTGGAAATAATATCGTTAGATTCATCAAAAACAACATGCACAGATTCTTCAACAAGTAGAGTTCTTTTATTAAATACTCTATAAGCTTTACTAGACATAGAATAACCAAGAAATATAGCTTCATCCGATTTAGCATCAAATTTTCCTAAATTATCTTTATTGTTATTTAATACAAAGCATTTACAACCAAAAGCACGCAAGTGACTAATATTAGGTTTTCTACCTTTCCAAAGTTCGTAAGGAGTTTTCTTAAGAATAGGTCTAATCATGGCACGGTTTATAACATAGCATGCAGTGTTTACAGCTTCCGCCCAAAAATATTTAGGCAAATTATTTTCACAAAGCATAGTACGAGCCATTTCTTCAAGAGTTCTATTTTTTCTTTCGACCACACCGTTTTGTTGAGGAGTCCTAGGGGCTGAGAAATTATGATCTATTCCTAAGTCATCACAAAACTTAATAAAATCATCATTTTCAAATTCTCTACCATGGTCACTTCTAATACTACAAATATTAAGATTTTTCTCATTTTGAATTCTTTTACAAAGTTTTGAGAAATTATAAAAAGCTTCATTTTTGTGTGTTAAAAATAATACCCATGTATATCTAGTGTAATCATCAACACAAACAAGGGCATAAGATTTTCCTCCTAAACTTAATGTTCTAGATGGTCCGAATAGATCAATATGCAAGAGTTGAAGCGGTCTAGTAGTTGAAACGATATTTTTGGATTTAAAAGAAATTCTAGTTTGTTTTCCAAATTGACATGCATCACAAAGTTTATCTTTTTCAAAAACAATTTTTGGTAAACCTATGACTAACTCATTTTTTGAAAGCTTGGAAATTAAATCAAAATGAGCATGTCCTAATCTTCTATGCCAAAGCCAACCATTATCATTTATAGCAGATAAACATTTAATGTTAAAATGAGAAGATAAATCATGTAAATCAAACACATATACATTCTCATGTCTATAACCTACAAATAAAGTTTTGTTTTCTAAGGTATTTTCAATAGTGCAATGAGTTTTCTCAAAAATAACTCTATAACCTTTATCACATAATTGACTAATACTAAGCAAGTTATGTTTTAAACCTTCAACAAATAAAACATTTTCAATAATAGGAGAGGGATTTTTACCAATACTTCCTACACCAATGATTTTACCCTTGCTATTGTCGCCAAAAGTCACATATCCGCCATCCTTTGGTTGGAGTGTGGCGAACATAGCTTTATTTCCAGTCATGTGCCTCGAACATGCACTGTCGAGATACCATCTATCGTTACTAGATTTTGTCTTGAAACATACCTACAAAAATTTGATTTCTCTATTGGTACCCATTTTTTCTTGGGTCCATAAAAGTTAGAATTTGACACCCTTGAGATATCCTTAGGAACCCACATCTTTTTTATTTTAGCAAAAGGATTTCTTTTAATAGGACATGAAGGTGAAATATGACCTTTTGTTCCACAAAAATGACATGTGAGATGAGAGTGATTAGAAGATGCATATACAAAACCATTTTTGGCAGTTTTTACTTTTGAAAAAGGTTTATATCCAATTCCGGCTCTACCAAAAGTACGGTTTTGATTTTTAAGAATTTTATCTAAAGTCTCTCTACCTTGAGTGAACTTTGAAAGAGTAGTTTTCAAGTCTTCAATATTTTCTTTCAAAATAATTTGCTCATTTTTTAAAGACTCGTTTTCTTTTTGTAATACAACTAAATGTTTTTCAGAAATTGAAGACTCTTTTTGAGTTAAAATCTCATTTTCCTTTTTCATTTTCATGGCTTCATTTTCTAAAACATTTATCTTGGAAGTCAATGATTCATTTTCTTTTGATAAACTTGAAATTACTTTCTTTTGACAATTATTTTTTAAACTAAGTTTCTTAAATTCTGCATGTAATTCATCAAAAGCTAATTGTAATTCATCAAATGTAAAGGATTCGTCATTTACCTCATTTTCATTTCCAAGTGCCATTAAACATAGGTTAGCTACCTCGTTTTTGCAAACTTCGGTTTCTGTGTCGCTTTCATCACTATCTTCTCCCCATGCTGCAATCATAGCTTTCTTTTTGTCCTTCTTGAATTTTTTCTTAAGTTCAGGACATTCTGATTTGTAGTGTCCAGGTTTGTTGCATTCATAGCAGGTTACTTCAGATTTTTTGTGATTTTCTCCTCTTTGAAAATCCCTGTTGTTGAAGTCTTTTCTGAAAAAATTTCGTACACCTTGTTTCTTTCTCACAAACCTTTGGAACTTTCTAGTGATGAATGCCATTTCCTCATCCTCATCTGAATCATCTTCCTTATCCTCTTGATGTTTCGAGGTGGATTTGAAAGCTATTCCTTTCTTCTTGTTGTTGTCCTCCTCTTCCTTTCCTTCTTGCATTATGAGCTCATGAGTTAAGAGAGATCCCATTAACTCATCTAGACTTAGCTTTGATAAATCCTTGGCTTCGGTAATGGCAATGACTTTTGTCTCCCAACTTTTTGGCAATGACCTAAGCACTTTTCTTACAATTTCAGCATTAGTATATATTTTGCCAAGAGAAGTTAAACCATTAATAATATCAGTAAAACGAGTAAACATTTGAGGAATAGTTTCATCAGGCTTCATTTTAAAAAGTTCATAATTATGGACTAGCAAACTGACTCTAGATTCTTTAACTTGTTCAGTTCCCTCGTGAGTCACTATAAGCTTGTCCCAAATTTCTTTAGCGGTTTTACATGTGGAAATTCTATTGAACTCGTTGGCATCTAAAGCACAGTACAACATGTTTGTAGCTTTGACATTAATTTGGGCCATTCTAGTATCTGATTCATCCCACTCATCTTCAGGTTTTGGTATCCTAAGTCCATCTATAGTTTTGGTAGGAATTTTTGGACCATTACAAATAATTTTCCAACATTCATAATCATTAGATTGAATATGTATGGTCATCCTAGTTTTCCAATAGCTAAAATTTGTGCCGCTAAATAGAGGTGGCCTATTAGATGCTTGTCCCTCGGGTAAGGAATAACTAGGGGTTGCCATGATCTACTCTGAGACGGTTAAGTCACAAAAACTAGAGTCTAGGCTCTGATACCAATTGTTATCCCAGTTAGGCAACCCAAGAGGGGGGGTGAATTGGGTTATTAAAAATTTCACAATATTAAATATAACACAATATTCAGAATTTGAATAAATAAAAACAAACAGAATAATAATTATCAATATAAAGGTAGAAGAGATAGAGAGAGAAAATCAAACACTGCGATTTATAGTGGTTCGGCACGCCAGGCCTACGTCCACTCCCCAAGGAACCTCCTTGAGAATTTCTTTACTATCAATTGAATAAATACACCACCAAGCTTGTGGATTTGGCACAGGACTTACTCTTATCTATTGAGCCTCACTCAACAATAAATGCCTTACCCTTACAAAATCTCTCACAAAAATAAGGAATAAGAATAAGTGGTAATTGAACCCACTTTTACAATAATTCTCTCACAAAGAGTAGATATGAAAGTGTAAGAACAAAAACTAGACTTAGATCTGAAAGTGAAAGAGCAGAATACTCAGAATTTTGGAGCTCACAGAAATATTTTCTCTTCAAGTTCTTGATATCTTCTCCACATCCAACACCTCTATTTATACACAAAAATATACCCGTTGGACGCTCCTTGCTGACGTCATGGCTTACATAAGCACGCTCCTGACGTCATCGCTTACATAAGCACGCTCCTGACGTCATCGCTTACATAAGCACGCTCTTGATGTCATCGCTTACATAAGCACACTTCCTTGATTTTGAATAGTCAGCAAAAGATAAAAAATAAAACTGATTTTTTCTTTTTGTTATTTCAAACATGGAGCCACCATTTTTGTAGACAATTTTAATACAAAGTTCACAACTTTCAAACAAACAAATAATTTTCTCCATCTAGCTTATAATATTTATATATATACACATATATATATAACTCCATCTTTTTCTTCTTGTTTAATTATAATATGATATAATCAATGTAGTGTAAAAAATTTAATAGCGCACGTGATGTATTCTGCATATAATGTTATATAAGTTCTGATCAAAATTTTGCATACAGAAAAATCTCTATAAATAATATTTATGATGGATCTGAAAATATATGTCATCTTTAAAATATTGTATATGTTGTAAAGATTTTAAACTAAATGTATTTTACCACTCCATATTAATTTTGTCAAAATAAGACAACCCATAAATATCAAATTTGTCAAAATAATATAACCAATCAATCATTTTTGTCAAAATAATATAATTAATCAATTTGTCAAAAGATGAATAGTAATTAACCCTATTTTTCAAAAAGTGAATAGTAAAGTTTTTGAAAATATTTAAAATAATCATTTTTGTCAAAATAATATAATTAATCGATTTGTCAAAAGATGAATAGTAATTAACCCTATTTTTCAAAAAGTGAATAGTAAAGTTTTTGAAAATATTTAAAATAATATTTAACATATATATTTTAAAAAGATAATATTATTTTATTTAAATAATATTTAACAAATATATATATTTTAAAAAGATAATAATTTGTGTCAAATAATATGTATATTAACTAATATATTTTAGACATCATCAAAATTAAATAATATGATTAACACCAAGCATCTCAAACGTCTTCGTCATCTGCTCAAGCCACTCATCAGCTTTAAGTGGCTTCTTTGGATCGCCCAGAAACTCATCCGGATTAGACCGGAAAAACTCCCTCTTCAGAAAGAAAGGCTCTGCTTCAGCTACATGGGCCTATGCTTGATTCTTAGCCCTGAGAATGCCCATAGATTCCCTCAATGCTCCTACCATCTCGCGGGCTAAGGCGCCCATGGCCTGCTGACCTATTGGCTCGGCCACATTGGCCTGGCCCACACCCTCCTGCTGCGTCGGAATCTCATCTGGTATAGGTATATCCTGCCTCCTAGGCCTACCTCACCTACCACCACGTCCTCGTCCTGATATCCTAATAAAGGTAACGAAGAACATTAGCACATTCACAAATGTGCCGAAACTATAACACTCACGTCCTAATGCAATGGACAACTGTAATTCATTCCACGTAAGCACATAATCACATAAACACTTACGAATTTCATTTCCGGATAATGACAGTCCCGAGACGTTACTAGAGTTCCAGTTAGAAATAGTATTGATCAAGTGCTTTTCCAACAAGACTCCCAGAAACCCAAGGATCCAATCAACATCCTAGAAATTAAATCCCATACCCATATAGTCACATAAACATGTTATCAAATAAACATATAACATCATGCATAGGTCTCTAACAAGCGAGACAAACCCATTGTGGTACTAACCACATCCCGCGTACCCAAAGTATTCGAATCCGATACGCTCTGATACCAAGTTGTAACGCCTTCAAAATAAACCCATAATTCATACATTTATGATACAAGAAACGGACAATATATTCCATAAATCAGAGTGTTTACTACAAAAGTGTAACATGTTGACAATAAAAGTAAATGCCCTACGAGCTTACAACTTTTCAAGTCAACACTTGGGTTCAACAAAAGAAGAGTCTAACTCTTTATACAAAATAAGCCCTTGGCTTGAGTTACATGTAACACAAAGATAACATCAAAAAGTTCTTCCAGTCACTACGCCTCCCAAGCTATGTCCTTGGAGGTTGCATATCACCTGAACCTGAAAATGATGTCCCATATAAGGTGAGCCACAACCCAGTAAAGATATACTAAACCAAGTATGAACAATGACTAAAACAATAGCATTTGATAGATGGTTAACACTTATAAACCAATTTGTATCACAATACAGTTCCATGACAATCATGTCCATGTTCCATTTCACTTTCCTTTACTTATCAAATTTTCAATTTATATACATGGCTCAGAACCTGGCTAGACACTTTCCATGAGATCACAATTCATATTAAAACACTTCCACTATCAACAATTTAAATGAGATAACAACTCATATTAACAATACGTCCATTTCAAATGAGATAACAACTCATATTAAATACTTACGTACTTCAATTAATACACATATTTGCTGTATTAACACTTCAATTTGATACACATATTTGTTGTATCAATGGAGTCCATCCCCTATCTCCTCCCAGACAGGTTTGAGAGTCCATCCCCTATCTCCCCTCAAACCATAGAGTACATCCCCTATCTCCGCCCAAACAGTATGCATATACAATGTAATAAAACACTTGCCATATGCAATAATCAATCAATACACATATTTGATGTATTATTCCAACCGTCATATTCAATGACATAACACGTTTGATTAGTTTCAGTTTTCCCTAATCAACATACAGTGTCTACAACAATCAAGACTATCTTCTACCGATAGCCCAAAGCAGTTATTTCTAAACAGATAATAAATGCATCAAACAGATAGAATCTTGACATTTTTATAGGTGAGTGATAAATTAATCCAACTACACCATTCCATCCCATATTTTCTAAATTTCATATTTCCATGTGTTTTCCCAAATTAAACACACAAATTAATTTATTACAACATAATTAGCGTATATTCCCTTCTTCACAAATAATGATCCTAAGACCAAATTTCACAAATTTAACTCTTAAGCCCACATTTCCAAGGCTTTAAATACACATGGAGCTTTAAAACACAAAACCCCTCTTTTATAAATTACAAACCAAGCCCTAGCTTTTCCCAAAATCACCAAACTACACCAACTAATCAAAATGCATAAAACTTATGTCAAAACTCATAAGATGGAGTATGTTATCCCTATCTCGAAATGAAGAGACCAAATGGAGAAGATGGTGAAAACCCAAAGTGCTCCAAATCTAAGATTTTTCAGATTAAAGTGAAGCCCACGCCACCCTCTATCTTTCTTACAAAGAGATTAGGTTAGAAATACTCAAAAACTAGATGAAACCCTAGAGAGAAGGTATGTGTAGAGAGAGGAGCAACCAGATCTAGGGTTTGTACAAAAGAGGAGATGAAAAAGTGAAGGAAGAAGAAGCTGTTGTGAACTGAAATATATGATGCTCGCTCGAGCGAAAGAGTGGTCGCTCGAGCGACTAGACACATAGAATCCTCGCTCGAGCGTAGAAAGTCTCGCTCGAGCCAACAATTCGAAGCTTCAGGTCTACAACCCAGAAGCACGCTCGAGCGACAGAATGCTCGCTCGAGCGAAGAAACTCAAAACATACAGCTCGCTCGCTCGAGCCAAGAAATGCAACCTTCAGATCCAGAACCAGACGCAGACGCAAGCTCGAGCGAAGGAACCCTGGCTCGAGCCACCAGACACAACACCCAACTCTCGCTCGAGCGAAGTAATCTTGGCTTGTGCAAAGGATCTAAAACAAGGAGCTCGCTCGAGTGACAAAAGCCTCGCTCGAGCAAAGAACCAAAATTCTGGGCAGCAACCATTTGCTGCCAGTCACACCCAACCTGTAACAATCCTGCCCAAAACATCCTATAACTCAAATACAAGGTATTGAAGGACGGAAACAAGATATACACAATAACGCACACCGCGGAACCTAAGCCCGGGATATAATAATAAATGGAGGGAAAACCGGGGTCGCTATAGGCCAAGCTCAAATATTATAGAATTTGGCTCAGCTTGTTTGCAGCCCTGCCACTTAGACATTGAATATGAACATGTTTTTCTAGCCAAAAAAAGTAGCTCATATACCCCCGATGTGTTCTTGCCTCCGATGTTTATGGAGTAAGACTTCGAAATTGCATATTTCCAAAATTTTGCACATTCTATCTTCCTTTGGCCCCAATTTTCTTTGAACATTTTTTATTCAAATTATATATGTAATTTCTATAATTTATTTATTGTGTCAATTTGATCATTATAATTTTAGTTGTATCAATTTTATTATTAAATTTTTTGTAATATAATAAATTAATTAGAAATGAAAAATAAAATAGTCCATTTAAAAATAATTTGTTATGGACTATTTTACTTTTATCAATAAATTTAGATTTCATAATTTATCAATAAATTTAGGCTTGCTTTAGCTCTAAATCAGAACTATAACAACAAATCCATGAATTGAATTGTAAAATATAATTCATCTATTTTAAAAATAAAAGCCAATTGTATATTGAAAAAATCAAATCAAGTCATGATTTGGTTTGAATCGAACTGATTTATAATTTTTTAAATTTATTTTTTATTCATCTAGAAAAAAATAGTAGGCCATGCAAATATTTTTTCAACAATGATCTAGAGCTCTAAAAGTAGAGCTCTAAAAAGAGCTCTACTGAGGTGGCATGTCTAAAAAAAAAATAAAATAAAATAAAAAATTCAAGCTTAAACATCACACCAAGCTAGACCCCACACAGCTCCACGTCATTAGTACATTTTTTAGAGCTCTTGTCCTAGAGCTCTCAAGCATTTTTCATATTTTTTTTGGGATCACATGTGGATGTTTAGAAAGTTGGGTTGGAGGTTAAAATAGTTAATAAAAATAAAATATATTAAAATAATTAATAAGATAAAATATTATATTTAAATTATAATTATTTTTTTTTCTTTCACAACTATCAAATCAACTAAAAAAAAACTTATCATCCAAAATTTAAACCAAATTAAAATAATCAAAAAAATTAAAAAGTCAATTAAAATAATCTATTCCTAAAAACATGATTTGGATTAAAAAAAAAATTGTTTGGTTAATAAATTTTTAAAATACAACTCAAAACTCAATTTTCTCTCTTCTCTATCCTTCTTTTTATTTTATTTTTTATCTTTTATTATTAATAAATCAATTATTCATTTTTTCCCCTCTCTCATTTATTCATTCTCTCACATTTTACAAATCAATTAATCAAATTTTCTCTTACATTCATCTATTCAACTAAAAAAATAAATAAATTATAAATCAGATCAAAATTATTTTTAAAATTTATGACCAAATAAATTTTTAATTTTCATTTTTTTTTTCAATAACTTATTTTTTAAAATATAAGTTAAAAAAAAGGAGAGTTTTTTTGGGGATCGAACAAGCGAAGTTCGTTCATGATTATCTCTCTCTCTCTCTCCCCCTCCCCCTGAGCTCCAACGGCGTCACCGTGGATCTTCTACAGTCATACGCAGACACCGACATGGAAGACGACGACAATCAACAATTTCAAAACCCTCACTCCGACCACTCATCATCGCCGGACTCATGGATCTCCCTCCCTTCCAAATCCTCCACCCCCGAAGTCGACGACACAATGCTCGCTCTTACAATCGTCGACTCCAATCGAGCCCTAACCAAGCCCCTCGATCCTTCCCAACACGTCGTAGTCTTCAACCCCACCTACGATCAGCTCTGGGCACCAATCTATGGTCCTTCACATCCCTACGCCAAGGACGGTATTGCTCAAGGTATGCGCAATCACAAGCTAGGGTTTGTAGAGAATGCTGCGGTTGAACCCTTTGTTTTTGATGAACAGTACAATACTTTTCATAAATATGGGTAGGCAGCTGATCCTGAGGGAAACAATTATGTAGGTGATTTGGATAGATTGAAGGAAACTGATGGGATTTCTGTGTATAATATACCTCAACATGAACATAAAAAGAGGAAACTTGAGAAGAAGGAGGAGGAGAGTGTGGAGAATGAAGAGGAAGGTGGTGGTGGTGGTGGTGTTGAGGTTGATAACCTGGCTTCGGAGACTTGGTTGTTGAAGAATCAAAAGAGTCCTTGGGCAGGAAAGAAGGAAGGGTTGCAAGTGGAGCAGAAGAAGTATGCCGAGGAGTATGCGAAGAAGAATGGTGAAGAGAAGAGTGGGAATAGTGAAAAGGGTGAGTTTGTTGCTGATAAGAGTACATTTCATGGGAAGGAGGAGAGGGATTATCAGGGTAGGTCTTGGATTGCTGCGCCCAAGGATGCTAAGGCTACGAATGATCATTGTTATATTCCGAAGAGATTGGTGCATACTTGGAGTGGGCACACCAAAGGTGTGTCTGCAATTCGGTTTTTCCCCAAGCACGGGCATTTGATTGTATTGGCGGGAATGGATACGAAGGTGAAGATATGGGATGTGTTTAATTCAGGTAAATGTATGAGGACTTACATGGGACATTCCAAGGCAGTTCGTGATATTTGGTTTTGCAATGATGGAACTAAGTTTTTGATACTGGGTATGACAAGAACATTAAATACTGGGACACAGAAACAGGACAGGTGATATCGGCATTCTCAACAGGGAAGATACCTTATGTGGTTAGCCTGAACCCGGATGAGGATAAGCAGAACATTCTTTTAGCAGGCATGAGTGACAAGAAGATTGTTCAGTGGGATATGAATACTGGGCAAATTACTCAAGAGTATGATCAACATTTGGGAGCGGTTAATACAATCACATTTGTAGACAACAACAGAAGGTTTGTCACATCTAGTGTTGACAAGTCTCTTCGGGTTTGGGAATTTGGGATTCCTGTGGTTATAAAGTATATCAGCGAGCCTCACATGCATTCTATGCCAGCCATATCCCTTCACCCTAACACAAACTGGCTAGCAGCACAGAGTTTGGACAATCAGATTCTTATCTACAGCACTAGGGAAAGATTTCAGCTTAATAAGAAGAAAAGGTTTGCGGGGCACATAGTGGCTGGATATGCTTGCCAAGTCAATTTTTCACCGGATGGTAGTTTTGTCATGTCGGGAGATGGCGAGGGTAAATGCTGGTTTTGGGACTGGAAGAGTTGCAAAGTCTTTAGAACTCTCAATTGTCTTGAAGGGGTATGCATTGGTTGTGAGCGGCATCCATTTGAACAAAGTAAAGTTGCAACTTGTGGCTGGGATGGCTTAATTAAGTACTGGTAAGAAATCTAATCCTTCACTCAACATCACTAATTCTTATACCATAGTTTGTTAATGTGTTTATATACCACATGGTTATGTTACATACTTATGTCACATTGTCTTTTTGTTTAAGTAAAATCAATCTTGATTGGTAGCTCGAAAAAGCCCTCCCCCGAATCCCCCGAATTTGAAAAGAAGAAGAAAGAAGAAGGAAGAAGAAGGAAATGAGGGGCCAACATCAACTAGAGGGGGGCTTAGGCAAAGGCGGAGGCAGAGGAGGGGGGTGGAGGCGGAGGCGGAGGCGGAGGCGGAAGCGGGGGTGGGGGGCGGGGGCGGAGGCAGGGGGCAGAGGCGACGGCGGGGCTGGGCGACGATCGGCGATCGGCGAACCTCTCTTCTCTTTCTCTCTTCCCCTCTTCTTCTCTCTTTCTCTCCCTCTTCCTCTCTGTCTTTTAGACTGGAAAAAAAGAAAAAAAAAAAAAGAAAAGAAAAATGCCCAAAACGACGTCGTTTTGGGCATTCGGGGGATTCGGGGGGAAAAGTTTCGAGCTACAAAACATTATTCAAGTAAAATTGCTTCAAATCCCTTTTGTGGTGTGGTTCCATATTTCAAACACTAAATTACTTTGCAAAATAATGTGCTGAAGTAGGTATATCAAATGTGAAAAATGACGTCTTGACTGTTCAAGTATTTACAACGTAGCTGCTAGAATCAAATCATAACAGATTGAAATGGCTGATAAGTGACATGGTATTTCATAACCATTATGGCTGTACATTTTGTTCTTATTAATAAATTTCCTTAAGGTCATTTCAGTCATAGAATGCATTGTGATAATGGAGTAGACGTGGCAAATCAATCGGAACTGCAGGGTTCCCATCCAAATTAATTAGTTTTGTTGGGAAACTGATATCCAAACTTCAAAAAAAATTATTGGAAAGCGGATAGCCAAACTTCAAATAAGACTTAAAACTCAACAAAAACTTGATTACCAAGCTGCAAAGCAGTCTTTTACGAATTCCTTTTTTTATTTTTATCTGTATTTTTTCAATATGTTTGAATCTTGAATTTGTGGAGGGAAAGGAAAAGAGAAGGAAAAAAAATGAAGTGAAAGGTGCTAAATTCTTTTCTTTTGTATGGTTGGGTAAGAAAAATGAAAAGAAAATGAATGGGTTTTTCTTTTTCTTTATTTTTTATTTTTTATTTTAGGTTGTTAATATGTTTACGATTATACTGCTACCAATAATAAAACTTTACACTATCTATTTTCTAATGATATTATGTTTCCTTCTCTCCCGTAACCACCATCAACCGCCACCATCACCAAAACCTCTCTGGTCAAAGCTTTTAAATGTTTATTGTGCTTGGAATATATTTTGAATTATTTTAAAGATAGGTAGTAATGCAAGTGTAGGGGGAAAAAAAAAACACATTAGAGTGGTAAATTTAAAAATTTGTAATTATTTTTTCAAAATACTATTGAGTTGTAACTTTTCGTAAAGAAAATTTAGTGGAACTGGGGTAAGTATTTGAATTTTTTTTTTTTTTTTTTGGTTTCATTCGTACTAGAGGTTTTTCAAAAAAAAATTTAAAAACTTTGCATTTTAGCATATACTCGATTGAATAGACCAAATAAGTTGTAAAATTAAAATGGAAAATAATTGACTAAAAAAAAGTGAAAATAAGTTGGTGATGTTTTTAGATCATTCTACACTAGATATACAAAAAATGTAAAATTTTAGAGGCAAATTAAAAAAAAAATAACATTCAAAAAAAAAAAAAAAAAAAGATAGAGTTTTTAGTTGGTTTGCAAAAAGCCACCAAATTTTATTGATTGAAATAGAAAAAACCATTATTTTTATGTTGAACATCATCACCAAGGATAGATCCAAAGGGTGGGATAGTATATTTAGATTTTCAAATTTCGGGGATCAATCCTTGATCATAACGATATTAATTTATTTATTTTATACATAGAAAAAAATCAATCCTTGGTCATCGCAATATTAATTTTTTATTGTATACATGTAAAAAAAAAAACCTTGGGCTAGCTAGAACGAACACGTTCACTGGTCTACCCAGAGTTCAAGCGTCGAACCCACCTTTCAGCTTTACCATCATCCAACCACGTTGCTGCACTCGCTTAAGTCACCAGTTAACGCTACTCAGCTCGGCAATTATTAGATGTCTCAATCACACCTTATATTCAAACATTATGGGTTGTTTTTAAACAATGTGCGAGGGGTTCACGATTTTGCTATTACCAAAGTTGAAATTTTACACTATCTCTTTTCTAATGAGACTATGAACGATGTGGGATTGAGTTATGATTCTACTACAACAAGTGTTTAAACTCTACACTATCTCTTTTCTAATTAGAAAATTTAGTGGAACTGGGGTTCATTTTTAATGAACTTTTTTCAAAAAATTTCAAAAAACTTTGCGTTTTAGACTCTACTCGACTACATGGACCAAATAAGTTATAAAAAAATGAAAAAAAATTCATTCAAATAAAAGTGAAATTAAGTTGGTGATGTTTTTAGATCATTTTACACTCGATGCACAAAAAATGTAAAATCTTTGACACAAATTTAAAAAATATAATATTCAAAAGAAAAAGAAAAAGAGTTTTTTTGGTTAGTTGCCAAACCCACCAAACGTTATTGATTGAAATAGAAAAAATCATCATTTTTATGTTTTGTAATCATCACCAAGGACTGATCCACAGGGTGCGAAAGTATATATTTAGATTTTCAAATTTTCAAGATCCGTCCATGATCCTAACAACACTAATTTATTTATTTTATACATGAAAAATAAAAGCCAGTCCTTGATAATCACAATATTATTTTTTTTTTAATTTTCTATTACAAAAAAAAAAAAAAGAAGTGGTTGTCCGATGACTTAAACTAAAGCTATAGCCAGAGAACTTACAGGTTCACTGTCTAGCCTAAGTTCAACTAGGCCGGGCACAACTCACAGGTTCACTGGTCTAGCTTGAGTTCAACTAAGCTGGCCACAACCTACAGGGTTCAACTAAGCTAGCTAGAACCTAGAGGTTTACTCGGTCTAGCCTGAGTTCAACCAAGCTAGCTAGAACCTAGTGGTTTAATCGTTTTAGCCTAAGTTCAACTAAGCTAGCTAGAACCTATAGGTTCGCTGGTCTAGCCTGAGTTCAAGCGTTGAAGCCATCTATCAACTTTACCATCATCCAACCACTTTGGTGCCCTCGCTTGAGTGGTAAGCTAACGCTACTTAGCTTGGCAATTATTAAATGTCTCAACCACCCCTTATATTCAGACATTTTGCGTTGTTTTTAAACGATGTGGGATAAGTTTACGATTATACTGCTACCAATATTTAAACTCTGCACTACCTCTCTTCTAATTAGATTATGAACGATGTGGGATAGATTTACGATTCTACTACTACTACCAATATTTAAACTTTACATTATCTTTTTTCTAATGAGATTATGTTTCCTTCTCTTCCGTAGTAGCCGCCATCGCCCGCCACCATCACCGAACCATTTTTTATCTTCCCCACCTACAAGGACCAACCGCCATCCCCTCTCTCTCTTTCCTTTCTCTGGTAAGAAATCTAATCCTTCACTCAACATGACTAATTCTTATACCATAGTTTGTTAATGTGTTTATATACCACATGGTTATGTTACATACTTATGTCACATTGTCTTTTTGTTTAAGTAAAATTGCTTCAAATCCCTTATGTGGTGTGGTTCCGTTTGTCAAGCACTAAATTTCTTTCCGAAATAATATGCTGAAGTAGATATATCAAATGTGAAAAATGATGTCTTGATTGTTGAAATATTTACACCGTAGCTGCGAGAATCAAATCATGATACATTGAAATGGCGGATAAGTGACATGGTATTTTATAACCATTATGGCTGCACATTTTGTTCTTATTAATAAATTTCCTTCAGGCCATTTCAGCCGTAGAATGCATTGTGATAATGGAGTAGACGTGGCTAATCAATCGGAACTGCAGGGTTCCCATCCAAATTAATTAGTTTTATTGGGAAGCTGGTATCCAAACTTCAAAAAAAATTATTGGAAAGCGGATAGCCAAACTTCAAATAAGACTTAAAACTCAACAAAAACTTGATTACCAAGCTGCAAAGTGGCCTTTTACGAATTCCTTTTTTATTTTTATTTGTATTTTTTCAATATGTTTGAATCTTGAATTTGTAGAGGGAACGGAAAAGAGAAGGAAAAAAAATGAAGTGAAAGGTGCTAAATTCTTTTCTTTTGTATGGTTGGGTTAGAAAAATGAAAAGAAAATGAATAGGTTTTTCTTTTTCATTATTTTTATTTTTTATTGTTAATAAGTTTACGATTATACAACTACCAATATTTAAACTTTACACTATCTATTTTATAATGAGATTGTGTTTCCTTCTCTCCTGTAACCACCATAAACTGCCACCATCACCAAATCCTCTCTGGTCAAAGCTTTTAAATGTTTATTTTGCTTGGAATATATTTTGAATTATTTTAAAGGTAGGTAGTAATGCAAGTGTAGAAAAAAAAAAAAAAAAAAAAAAAAACAACAACAACAACATTTGAGTGGTAAATTTAAAAATTTGTAATTATTTTTTCAAAATAATATTGAGTTGTAATTTTTCGTAAAGAAAATTTAGTGGAACTGGGGTAAGTATTTGGAATTTTTTTTTTCTTTCATTTGTACTAGAGGTTTTTCAAAAAAAAATTTTAAAAACTTTGCATTTTAGCATCTACTCGATTGTATAGACCAAATAAGTTATAAAATTAAAATGGAAAATAATTGACTAAAAAAAAAGTGAAAATAAGTTGGTGATGTTTTTAGATCATTCTACACTAGATACACAAAAAATGTAAAATTTTAGTGGCAAATTAAAAAAAAAATAACATTCAAAAAAAAAAAAAAAAAAGATAGAGTTTTTAGTTGGTTTGCCAAAAGGCACCAAATTTTATTGATTGAAATAGGAAAAACCATTATTTTTATGTTGAACATGATCACCAAGGATAGATCCAAAGGGTGGGATAGTATATTTAGATTTTCAAATTTCGGGGATCCATCCTTGATCATAACGATATTAATTTATTTATTTTATACATGAGAAAAATCCATCCTTGCTCATCGCAATATTAATTTTTTATTGTATTCATGTAAAAAAAAAAAACCTTGGGCTAGCCAGAACGAACACGTTCACTGGTCTACCCAAAGTTCAAGCGTCGAACCCACCTTTCAACTTTACCATCATCCAACCACCTTGGTGCACTCGCTTAAGTCACCAGCTAACGCTACTCAGCTCGGCATTTATTAGATGTCTCAATCACACTTTGTATTCAAACATTATGGGTTGTTTTTAAGCAATATGCGAGGGGTTCACGATTTTGCTACTACCAATGTTGAAATTTTACACTATCTCTTTTCTAATAAGATTATGAACGATGTGGGATTGAGTTATGATTCTACTACAACCAGTGTTTAAACTCTACACTATCTCTTTTCTAATTAGAAAATTTAGTGGAACTGGGGTTCATTTTTAATGAACTTTTTTCAAAAAATTTCCAAAAACTTTGCGTTTTTAACTCTACTCGATTACATGGACCAAATAAGTTATAAAAAAATGAAAAACAATTCATTAAAAATAAAAGTGAAAATAAGGTGGTGATGTTTTTAGATCATTTTACACTCGATGCACAAAAAATGTTAAATCCTTGACACAAATTTAAAAAATATAATATTCAAAAGGGAAAGAAATAGAGTTTTTTTGGTTAGTTGCCAAACCCACCAAATGTTATTGATTGAAATAGAAAAAATCATAATTTTTATGTTTTGTAATCTTCACCAAGGACTGATCCACAGGGTGCGAGAGTATATATTTAGATTTTCAAATTTTCAAGATCCGTCCATGATCCTAACAACACTAATTTATTTATTTTATACATGAAAAATAAAAGCCCGTCCTTGATAATCACTACATTATTTTTTTTTAATTTTCTAATACAAAAAAAAAAAGAAAAAGAAGTGGTTGTCTGATGACTTCAACTAAAGCTATAGCCAGAGAACCTACAGGTTCATTGTCTAGCCTAAGTTCAACTAGGCCGGGCACAACTCACAGGTTCACTGGTCTAGCTTGAGTTCAACTAAGCTGGCCACAACCTACAGGGTTCAACTAAGCTCGCTAGAACCTAGAGGTTTACTCGGTCTAGCCTGAGTTCAACCAAGCTAGCTAGAACCTAGTGGTTTAATCGTTTTAGCCTAAGTTCAACTAAGCTAGCTAGAACCTACAGGTTCGTTGGTCTAGCCTGAGTTCAAGCGTTGAAGCCATCTATCAACTTTACCATCATCCAACCACTTTGGTGCCCTCGCTTGAGTCGTAAGCTAACGCTACTTAGCTTGGCAATTATTAGATGACTCAATCACCCCTTATATTCAGACATTTTGCGTTATTTTTAAACGATGTGGGATAAGTTTACGATTATACTACTACCAATATTTAAACTCTACACTATCTCTCTTCTAATTAGATTATGAACGATGTGGGATAGATTTACGACTCTACTACTACCAATATTTAAAATTTACATTATCTTTTTTCTAATGAGATTATGTTTCCTTCTCTTCCATAGTAGCCGCCATCGCCCGCCACCATCACCGAACCGTCTTTTGTCTTCTCCACCTACAAGGACCAACCACCATCCCCTCTCTCTCCCTTTCCTTTCTCTGGTAAGAAATCTAATCCTTCACTCAACATGACTAATTCTTATACCATAGTTTGTTAATGTGTTTATATACCACATGGTTATGTTACATACTTATGTCACATTGTCTTTTTGTTTAAGTAAAATTGCTTCAAATCCCTTATGTGGTGTGGTTCCATTTTTCAAGCACTAAATTACTTTGCAAAATAATGTGCTGAAGTAGGTATATCAAATGTGAAAAATGACGTCTTGATTGTTCAAGTATTTACAACGTAGCTGCTAGAATCAAATCATAACAGATTGAAATGGCTGATAAGTGACATGGTATTTTATAACCATTATGGCTGCACATTTTGTTCTTATTAATAAATTTCCTTCAGGTCATTTCAGTCTTAGAATGCATTGTGATAATGGAGTAGACGTGGCTAATCAATCCGAACTGCAGGGTTCCCATCCAAATAAATTAGTTTTATTGGGAAGCTGATATCCAAACTTCAAAAAAATTTATTGGAAACCGGATGGCCAAACTTCAAATAAGACTTAAAACTCAACAAAAACTTGATTACCAAGCTGCAAAGTGGCCTTTTACGAATTCCTTTTTTATTTTTATTTGTATTTTTTTCAATATGTTTGAATCTTGAATTTGTGGAGGGAAAGGAAAAGAGAAGGAAAAAAAATGAAGTGAAAGGTGCTAAATTCTTTTCTTTTGTATGGTTGGGTTAGAAAAATGAAAAGAAAATGAACAGGTTATTCTTTTTCTTTATTTTTTATTTTTTATTTTAGGTTGTTAATAAGTTTACGATTATACTACTACAAATATTTAAACTTTACACTATCTATTTTCTAATGAGATTATGTTTCCTTCTCTCCCGTAACCACCATCAACCGCCACCATCACCAAATCCTCTCTGGTCAAAGATTTTAAATGTTTATTTTGGCTGGAATATATTTTGAATTATTTTAAAGGTAGGTAGTAATGCAAGTGTAGAAAAAAAAAAAACCACATTAGTGTGGTAAATTTAAAAATTTGTAATTATTTTTTCAAAATACTATTGAGTTGTAATTTTTTATGAAGAAAATTTAGTGGAACTGGGGTAAGTATTTGAATTTTTTTTTTCTTGTTTCATTTGTACTAGAGGTTTTTCAAAAAAAAATTTAAAAAACTTTGCATTTTAGCATCTACTCGATTGTATAGACCAAATAAGTTACAAAATTAAAATGGAAAATAATTGACTAAAAAAATAGTGAAAATAATTTGGTGATGTTTTTAGATCATTCTACACTAGATACACAAAAAATGTAAAATTTTAGAGGCAAATTAAAAAATACTAATAACGTTGGAAAAAAAAAAAGATAGAGTTTTTAGTTGGTTTGCCGAAAGCCACCAAATTTTATTGATTGAAATAGGAAAAACCATTATTTTTATGTTGAACATCATCACCAAGGATAGATCCAAAGGGTGGGATAGTATATTTAGATTTTCAAATTTCGGGGATCCATCCTTGATCATAACGATATTAATTTATTTATTTTATACATGAAAAAAATCCATCCTTGGTCATCACAAAATTAATTTTTTATTTTATTCATGTAAAAAAAAAACCTTGGGCTAGCCAGAACGAACACGTTCACTGGTCTACCCAGAGTTCAAGCGTCGAACCCACCTTTCAACTTTACTATCATCCAACCACCTTGGTGCACTCGCTTAAGTCACCAGCTAATGCTACTTAACTCGGCAATTATTAGATGTCTCAATCACACCTTATATTCAAACATTATGGGTTGTTTTTAAACAATGTGCAAGGGGTTCACGATTTTGCTACTACCAATGTTGAAATTTTACACTATCTCTTTTCTAATGAGATTATGAACGATGTGGGATTGAGTTATGATTCTACTACAACCAGTGTTTAAACTCTGCACTATCTCTTTTCTAATTAGAAAATTTAGTGGAACTGGGGTTCATTTTTAATGAACTTTTTTGAAAAAACTTCAAAAAACTTTGCGTTTTAGAGTCTACTCGACTACATGGACCAAATAAGTTAAAAAAAATAACAAAAAATCCATTAAAAATAAAAGTGAAAATAAGTTGGTGATGTTTTTAGATCATTCTACACTCGAAGCACAAAAAATGTTAAATCTTTGTGACAAATTTAAAAAATATAATATTCAAAAGAAAAAGAAAAAGTGTTTTTCTAGTTAGTTGCCAAACCCACCAAATGTTATTGATTGAAATTGAAAAAATTATCATTTTTATGTTTTGTAATCATCACCAAGGACTGATCCACAGCGTGCGAAAGTATATATTTAGATTTTCAAATTTTCAAGATCCGTCCATGATCCTAACAACACTAATTTATTTATTTTATACATGAAAACTAAAAGCCAGTCCTTGATAATCACAATATTATTTTTTTTAATTTTCTATTACAAAAAAAAAAAAAAAAGAAGTGGTTGTCCGATGACTTAAACTAAAGCTATAGCCAGAGAACCTATAGGTTCACTGTCTAGCCTAAGTTCAACTAGGCCGGGCACAACTCACAGGTTCATTGGTCTAGCTTGAGTTCAACTAAGCTGGCCACAACCTACAGGGTTCAACTAAGCTAGCTAGAACCTAGAGGTTTACTCGGTCTAGCCCGAGTTCAACCAAGCTAGCTAGAACCTAGTGGTTTAACGTTTTAGCCTAAGTTCAACTAAGCTAGCTAGAACCTACAGGTTTGCTGGTCTAGCCTAAGTTCAAGCGTTGAAGCCATCTATCAACTTTACCATCATCCAACCACTTTGGTGCCCTCGCTTGTGTCGTAAGCTAACGCTACTTAGCTTGGCAATTATTAGATGTCTCAAGCACCCCTTATATTCAGACATTTTGCGTTGTTTTTAAACGATGTGGGAAAAGTTTACGATTATACTGCTACCAATATTTAAACTCTACACTATTTCTCTTCTAATTAGATTATGAACGATGTGGGATAGATTTACGATTCTACTACTACCAATATTTAAACTATACACTATCTTTTTTCAAATGAGATTATGTTTCCTTGTCTTCCGTTGTAGCCGCTATCGTCTGCCACCATCACCGAACCGTCTTTTGTCTTCCCCACCTACAAGGACCAACCGCCATCCCCTCTCTCCCTTTCCTTTCTATGGTAAGAAATCTAATCCTTCACTCAACATGACTAATTCTTATACCATAGTTTGTTAATGTGTTTATATACCACATGGTTATGTTACATACTTATGTCACATTGTCTTTTTGTTTAAGTAAAATTGCTTCAAATCCCTTAGGTGGTGTGGTTCCATTTTTCAAGCACTAAATTACTTTGCAAAATAATGTGCTGAAGTAGGTATATCAAATGTGAAAAATGACGTCTTGATTGTTGAAGTATTTACAACGCAGCCGCCAGAATCAAATCATAACAGATTGAAATGGCTGACAAGTGACATGGTATTTTATAACCATTATGGCTGCACATTTTGTTCTTATTAATAAATTTCCTTCAGGTCATCTTAGTCATAGAATGCATTGCGATAATGGAGTAGACGTGGCTAATCAATCGGAACTGTGGGGTTCCCATCCAAATTAATTAGTTTTATTGGGAAGCTGATATCCAAACTTGAAAAAAAAATATTTGAAATCGGATAGCCAAACTTCAAATAAGACTTAAAACTCAACAAAAACTTGATTACCAAGCTGTGAAGTGGCCTTTTACGAATTCCTATTTTATTTTTATTTGTATTTTTTCAATATGTTTGAATCATGAATTTGTGGAGGGAAAGGAAAAGAGATGGAAAAAAAATGAAGTGAAAGGTGCTAAATTTTTTCCTTTTGTATGGTTGGGTTAGAAAAATGAAAAGAAAATGAATAGGTTTTTCTTTTTCTTTATTTTTTATTTTTTATTTTAGGTTGTTAATAAGTTTACGATTATACTAATACCAATATTTAAACTTTACACTATCAATTTTCTAATGAGATTATGTTTCCTTCTCTCCCGTAACCACCATCAACCGCCACCATCACCAAATCCTCTCTGGTCAAAGCTTTTAAATGTTTATTTTGCTTGGAATATATTTTTAATTATTTTAAAGGTAGGTAGTAATGCAAGTGTAGAAAAAAAAAACCACATTAGAGTGGAAAATTTAAAAATTTGTAATTATTTTTTCAAAATACTATTGAGTTGTAATTTTTCGTAATGAAAATTTAGTGGAACTAGGGTAAGTATTTGGATTTTTTTTTTTTTTTTGTTTCATTTATACTAGTGGTTTTTCAAAAAAAATTTAAAAAACTTTGCATCTTAGCATCTTCTCGATTGTATAGACCAAACTAGTTATAAAATTAAAATGGAAAATAATTAACTAAAAAAAAGTGAAAATAAGTTGGTGTTGTTTTTAGATTATTCTACACTAGGTACACAAAAAATGTAAAATTTTAGAGGAAATTAAAAAAAAAATAATAACATTCAAAAAATAAAAAATAAAAAAGATAGGGTTTTTAGTTGGTTTGCCAAAAGCCAACAAATTTTATTGATTGAAATAGAAAAAACCATTATTTTTTTGTAGAACGTCATCACCAAGGATAGATCCAAAGGGTGGGATAGTATATTTAGATTTCAAATTTCGGGGATCCGTCCTTGATCATAACGATATTAATTTATTTATTTTATACATGAAAAAAATCCATCCTTGGTCAGCACAATATTAATTTTTTATTGTATTCATGTAAAAAAAAAAAACCTTGGGCTAGCCAGAACGAACACGTTTCCTGGTCTACCCAGAGTTCAAGCGTCGAACCCACCTTTCAACTTTACCATCATCCAACCACCTTGGTGCACTCGCTTAAGTCACCAGCTAACGCTACTCAGCTCGGCATTTATTAGATGTCTCAATCACGCCTTATATTCAAACATTATGGGTTGTTTTTAAACAATGTGCGACGGGTTCACGATTTTGCTACTACCAATGTTGAAATTTTACGCTATCTCTTTTCTAATGAGATTATGAACGATGTGGGATTAAGTTATGATTCTACTACAACCAATGCTTAAACTCTACACTATCTCTTTTCTAATTAAAAAATTTAGTGGAACTGGGGTTCATTTTTAATGAACTTTTTTCCAAAAATTTCAAAAAACTTTGCGTTTTAGACTCTACTCGACTACATGGACCAAATAAGTTATAAAAAAATGAAAACCAATTCATTAAAAATAAAAGTGAAAATAAGTTGGTGATGTTTTTAGATCATTTTACACTCGATGCACAAAAAATGTTAAATCTTTGACACAAATTTAAAAAATATAATATTCAAAACAAAAAGAAAAAGAGTATTTTTGGTTAGTTGGCAAACCCACCAAATGTCATTGATTGAAATAGAAAAAATCATCATTTTTATGTTTTGTAATCTTCACCAAGGACTGATCCACAGGGTGCGAAAGTATATATTTAGATTTTCAAATTTTCAAGATCTGTCCATGATCCTAACAACACTAATTTATTTATTTTACACATGAAAAATAAAAACTCGTCCTTGATAATCATAATATTAATTTTTTTAATTTTCTATTACAAAAAAAAAAAAAGAAGTGGTTGTCCGATGACTTAAACTAAAGCTATAGCCAGAGAACCTACAGGTTCACTGTCTAGCCTAAGTTCAACTAGGCCGGGCACAACTCACAGGTTCACTGGTCTAGCTTGAGTTCAACTAAGCTGGCCACAACCTACAGGGTTCAACTAAGCTCGCTAGAACCTAGAGGTTTACTCGATCTAGCCCGAGTTCAACCAAGCTAGCTAGAACCTAGTGGTTTAATCGTTTTAGCCTAAGTTCAACTAAGCTAGCTAGAACCTACAGGTTCGCTGGTCTAGCCTGAGTTCAAGCGTTGAAGCCATCTATCAACTTTACCATCATCCAACCACTTTGGTGCCCTCGCTTGAGTCGTAAGCTAACGCTACTTAGCTTGGCAATTATTAGATGTCTCAACCACCCCTTATATTCAGACATTTTGCGTTGTTTTTAAACGATGTGGGATAAGTTTACGATTATACTGCTACCAATATTTAAACTCTACACTATCTCTCTTCTAATTAGATTATGAACGATGTGGGATAGATTTACGATTCTACTACTACCAATATTTAAACTATACACTATCTTTTTTCTAATGGGATTAGGTTTCCTTCTCTTCCGTAGTAGCCGCCATCGCCCGTCACCATCACCGAACCGTCTTTTGTCTTCCCCACCTACAAGGACCAACCGCCATCCCCTCTCTCCCTTTCCTTTCTCTGGTAAGAAATCTAATCCTTCACTCAACATGACTAATTCTTATACCATAGTTTGTTAATGTGTTTATATATCACATGGTTATGTTACATACTTATGTCACATTGTCTTTTTGTTTAAGTAAAATTGCTTCAAATCCCTTACGTGGTGTGGTTCCATTTTTCAAGCACTAAATTACTTTGCAAAATAATGTGCTGAAGTAGGTATATCAAATGTGAAAAATGACGTCTTGATTGTTGAAGTATTTACAACGCAGCCGCCAGAATCAAATCGTAACAGATTGAAATGGTTGATAAGTGACATGGTATTTTATAACCATTATGGCTGCACATTTTGTTCTTATTAATAAATTTTCTTCAGGTCATTTCAGTCATAGAATGCATTGCGATAATGGAGTAGACGTGGCTAATCAATCGGAACTGCGGGGTTCCGATCCAAATTAATTAGTTTTATTGGGAAGCTGATATCCAAACTTCAAAAAAAAATATTGGAAAGCGGATAGCCAAACTTCAAATAAGACTTAAAACTCAACAAAAACTTGATTACCAAGCTGCGAAGTGGCCTTTTACGAATTCCTTTTTTATTTTTATTTGTATTTTTTCAATATGTTTGAATCTTGAATTTGTGGAGGGAACGGAAAATTGAAGGAAAAAAAATGAAGTGAAAGGTGCTAAATTTTTTTCTTTTCTATGGTTGGGTATGAAAAATGAAAAGAAAATGAATAGGTTATTCTTTTTCTTTATTTTTTATTTTTTATTTTAGGTTGTTAATAAGTTTACGATTATACTACTACCAATATTTAAACTTTACACTATCAATTTTCTAATGAGATTATGTTTCCTTCTCTCCCGTAACCACCATCAACCGCCACCATCACCAAATCCTCTCTGGTCAAAGCATTTAAATGTTTATTTTGCTTGGAATATATTTTGAATTATTTTAAAGGTAGGTAGTAGTGCAAGTGTAGAAAAAAAAACCACATTAGAGTGGTAAATTTAAAAATTTGTAATTATTTTTTCAAAATACTATTGAGTTGTAATTTTTCGTAATTAAAATTTAGTGGAACTAGGGTAAGTATTTGGATTTATTTTTTTTTTCATTTGTACTAGAGGTTTTTCAAAAAAAAAATTAAAAAACTTTGCATTTTAGCATCTACTCGATTATATAGACCAAATAAGTTATAAAATTAAAATGGAAAATAATTAACTAAAAAAAAAGTGAAAATAAGTTGGTGATGTTTTTAGATCATTCTACACTAGATACACAAAAAAAGTAAAATTTTAGAGGCAAAAGAAAAAAAATAATAATAACATTCAAAAAAAAAAAAAAAAACAAAAAAAGATAGAGTTTTTTGTTGGTTTGCCAAAAGCCACCAAATTTTATTGATTGAAATAGAAAAAACTATTATTTTTTTGTTGAATGTCATCCCCAAGGATAGATCCAAAGGGTGGGAAAGTATATTTAGATTTTCAAATTTCGGGGATCCATCCTTGATCATAATGATATTAATTTATTTATTTTATACATGAAAAAAATCCATCCTTGGTCAGCACAATATTAATTTTTTATTGTATTCATGTAAAAAAAAAACCTTGGGCTAGCCAGAACGAACACGTTCACTGGTCTACCCAGAGTTCAAGCGTCGAACCCACCTTTCAACTTTACCATCATCCAACCACCTTGGTGCACTCGCTTAAGTCACCAGCTAATGCTACTCAACTCGGCATTTATTAGATGTCTCAATCACGCCTTATATTCAAACATTATGGGTTGTTTTTAAACAATGTGCGAGGGGTTCACGATTTTGCTACTACCAATGTTGAAATTTTACACTATCTCTTTTCTAATGAGATTATGAACGATGTGGGATTGAGTTATGATTCTACTACAACCAATGTTTAAACTCTACACTATCTCTTTTCTAATTAGAAAATTTAGTGGAACTGGGGTTCATTTTTAATGAACTTTTTTCAAAAAATTTCAAAAAACTTTGCGTTTCAGACTCTACTCGATTACATGGTCCAAATAGATTATAAAACAATGAAAACCAATTCATTAAAAATAAAAGTGAAAATAAGTTGGTGATGTTTTTAGATCATTCTACCCTCGATGCACAAAAAATGTTAAATCTTTGACAAAAATTTAAAAAATATAATATTCAAAAGAAAAAGAAAAAGAGTTTTTTTGGTTAGTTGGCAAACCCACCAAATGTCATTGATTGAAATAGAAAAAATCATCATTTTTATGTTTTGTAATCTTCACCAAGGACTGATCCACAGGGTGCGAAAGTATATATTTAGATTTTCAAATTTTCAAGATCTGTCCATGATCCTAACAACACTAATTTCTTTATTTTACACATGAAAAATAAAATCCCATCCTTCATAATTATAATATTAATTTTTTTAATTTTCTATTACAAAAAAAAAAAAGAAGTGGTTGTCCGATGACTTAAACTAAAGCTATAGCCAGAGAACCTACAGGTTCACTGTCTAGCCTAAGTTCAACTAGGCCGGGCACAACTCACAGGTTCACTGGTCTAGCTTGAGTTCAACTAAGCTGGCCACAACCTACAGGGTTCAACTAAGCTAGCTAGAACCTAGAGGTTTACTCGGTCTGGCCTGAGTTCAACCAAGCTAGCTAGAACCTAGTGGTTTAATCGTTTTAGCCTAAGTTCAACTAAGCTAGCTAGAACCTACAGGTTCGCTGGTCTAGCCTGAGTTCAAGCGTTGAAGCCATCTATCAACTTTACCATCATCCAACCACTTTGGTGCCCTCGCTTGAGTTGTAAGCTAACGCTACTTAGCTTGGCAATTATTAGATGTCTCAACCACCCCTTATATTCAGTCAGTTTGCGTTGTTTTTAAACGATGTGGGATAAGTTTACGATTATACTGCTACCAATATTTAAACTCTACACTATCTCTCTTCTAATTAGATTATGAACGATGTGGGATAGATTTACGATTCTACTACTCCCAATATTTAAACTATACACTATCTTTTTTCTAATGAGATTATGTTTCCTTCTCTTCTGTAGTAACCACCATCGCCCGCTACCATCACCAAACCGTCTTTTGTCTTCCCCACCTACAAGGACCAACCGCCATCCCCCCTCTCCCTTTCCTTTCTCTGGTAAGAAATCTAATCCTTCACTCAACATGACTAATTCTTATACCATAGTTTGATGATGTGTTTATATACCACATGGTTATCTTACATACTTATGTCACATTGTCTTTTTGTTTAAGTAAAATTGCTTCAAATCCCTTATGTGGTGTGGTTCCATTTTTCAAGCACTAAATTACTTTGCAAAATAATGTGCTGAAGTAGGTATATCAAATGTGAAAAATGACGTCTTGATTGTTGAAGTTTTCACAACGCAGCCGCCAAAATAAATCATAACATATTGAAATTGCTGATAAGTGACATGGTATTTTATAACCATTAAGGCTGCACATTTTGTTCTTATTAATAAATTTCCTTCAGGTCATTTCAGTCATAGAATGCATTGCGATAATGGAGTAGACGTGGCTAATCAATCGGAACTTCCGGGGTTGCCATCCAAATTAATTAGTTTTATTGGGAAGCTGATATCCAAACTTCAAAAAAAAATATTGGAAACCGGATAGCCAAACTTCAAATAAGACTTAAAACTCAACAAAAACTTGATTACCAAGCTGCGAAGTGGCCTTTTACGAATTCCTTTTTTATTTTTATTTGTATTTTTTCAATATGTTTGAATCTTGAATTTGTGGAGGGAAAGGAATAGAGAATGAAAAAAAATGAAGGGAAAGGTGCTAAATTTTTTTCTTTTGTATGGATGGGTTAGAAAAATGAAAAGAAAATGAATAGGTTATTCTTTTTCTTTATTTTTTATTTTTTATTTTAGGTTGTTAACAAGTTTACGATTATACTACTACCAATATTTAAACTTTACACTATCTATTTTCTAATAAGATTATGTTTCCTTCTCTCCCGTAACCACCATCAACCGCCACCATCACCAAATCCTCTCTGGTCAAAGCTTTTAAATGTTTATTTTGCTTGGAATATATTTTGAATTATTTTAAAGGTAGGTAGTAATGCAAGTGTAGAAAAAAAAAACCACATTAGAGTGGTAAATTTAAAAATTTGTAATTATTTTTTCAAAATACTATTGAGTTGTAATTTTTCGTAAAGAAAATTTAGTGGAACTAGGATAAGTATTTGGATTTTTTTTTTTTTTTCATTTGTACTAGCGGTTTTTCAAAAAAAAAAAATTAAAAACTTTGCATTTTAGCATCTACTCGATTGTATAGACCAAATAAGTTATAAAATTAAAATGGAAAATAATTAACTAAAAAAAAAAGTGAAAATAAGTTGGTGATGTTTTTAGATCATTCTACACTAGATACACAAAAAATGTAAAATTTTAGAGGCAAAATAAAAATAATAATAATAACATTCAAAAAAAAAAAAAAAAGATAGAGTTTTTAGTTGGTTTGCCAAAATTCACCAAATTTTATTGATTGAAATGGAAAAAACCATTATTTTTTTGTTGAACGTCATCACCAAGGATAGATCCAAAGGGTGGGATAGTATATTTAGATTTCAAATTTCGGGGATCCATCCTTGATCATAACGATATCAATTTATTTATTTTATACATGAAAAAAATCCATCCTTGGTCATCACAATATTATTTTATACATCATCAAGAAAATTACATCCATGATTCATTGCCAAAATCTTCAAAGATCATATTTCATTTGCATATTGTTTTTATACAGACATTAGCCACACCCAATGCACACCTAGAAACAATCATCCCTGTTTACACCACATCCCAAATACAAAAATGGGAAAAACTACTAACACATAACTACACGAAGATACAATCACCACCTTCATTCAGACCTATGCACGAGGGCAGTTACTCTTGAAATGTTTTTTTGAAAAGCCGGTGCCTGTTATTGGAAACCGCAAACTTGTATAAGGAAACCGGGCAGTTAACACCAGTCAAATTTTCAAGAAAAAAGAGATCTGATTAATTTTGTTGGGTCCAACTCACCTTTAAGTGTTGGGTTTGGTAATACTGCTCAATGGAAAATTGGAACCATGTATCTTGAATTGAGTTCATAAGATTTTAATGTATATTTTGCCATTTTCTTTCTTTTTTAACAGTAATCGATCTATAGGATTTGTTGAACCACTACCAAGTGAAGACAAGGTTCAACAGTATATGAACTGAATGGTTGTAATAATCAGCTAAGCCAACTATCTGAAGAATAGGATGAGAGCCAAAGGAAAAATATGTTCCCAATTGGAATGGGCACGATAGTGCTTCAGAAGAGTTGACTCATAGAAACGCAACAAAAACTAAGCATTATTTTTAGCATTTCAAAAGTAGTTTCACAGTTTTAGGTACTTCAGATGGGCATTAGCTAATTATGATTACACATAACTTTACCCATTTAATTATTAGCACTAAAACTAGGTCATAAGCAAAACTTTGCACCTTATTTCTCATGCATATAGGCATATAAAATCATATGGTTTTCTACCTATATTCCTGTCTCTAAGGATAAAACAAGAACGATAGAAAATACTATGGTTTTTTTGCCATGCTGACCTCTCAAACTCTAGTTTCTGCGTAATTATCCCATTAAGAAGAAGCTCTGAACTGTAAATTGCTGCTCCTGCAATAATACAAGCAAATCCCACTTAGTTGCAATCAAGAATTATCTCAAAGAAAGGATAAAATGGTGGATGAATCTGTACCTTTATCAAGGAATGGCGTGCATACTGCATAGTCCTGTTCGCCAGAAAGGATTAATAGATCATCTGGGATTGTTTCATTCTTCATTTCAGGTTTCTGAATTATATCAACTATCTGAGAGCATCAGAAACTCACAATTTCAAAACATCATCACTTTTGAACAACTTTAAAAATGAAATGTAACTTATCGACAGAGTGCGAAACTAAAGTAAGATAGGAAAATTTTAATTTTAATACCCAGCTAGTATAGTGGTACACTTATTTTAAAGTTCCCTTTGACAACTTTTGAGTGTTTCTCGTGTAAAAATCTATTACTATCACATAGTCCATAAATTTGCAAAATCGATATCTATTACTCAACCATATACCATTACAAACCCGTATTTACAGATTAACAGAAGGTAATAAAAAGAGGTTGAACAAACTTCCATCCATGGAATGAAAGACATTGGAAAAATTACATACCCGACCTTGCACTGCTTCAACCATGCTTGTAACCAACTCTTTACTAGGTTTTGTGTTTGGGGTAATGAAGACTCTTCGATCCTGCAGTGGAGCAGCAAACAGATAATGCATACTGAATCAGCAGACAGATGTTTTAGTTTAAACATACAATCTTGTAATATTACTTTTAGAAGTGGATGTTGTCTTGCACGAGCCAATGAAACTGGCATGCTAAAGCCAATTTCTTTTTCCTTTTTAGCATCCCTCAGGATGTAATTCTTCTCATCAATAAAACAGCTAGCTTGTCCACAACTATCAAGCCATAAATGTGTCACCACTGGTTTACCAAGAGCAATGGCTTCCAACATGTTCCTTGTCCGCAAAAATCCATCAGCTATGAAATGTGTAGCATCTGAACACCACGATACTATGGAACTGCCTAGTCGTGCCAAAATCTGTGACGTGAAATGCCATCAGGAAAGATAATCTATAATTGATCATTTTGCTGATTTTAGAGCAGCAATGAGGGAAAAAGAAAGAAAAAAACAAAACAAAACAAAACAAAACCTTTTTCTGCTGCTTAATTGTATCATCATCCAAGTTTTGGCTGAACAAGACACGAACACTAGCCATATCTCTTCGCCTTCTCAAATATTTTGATGCAGACTGAGGTAGTGGACCAGGAATCCCCAAGCTGATAAGCTCTTTCATAAGGGGGAATCTTGAAAGACTTTTGTTGCAAAATTGCTTGCAATTTTCATCACCCTTTTCGGTAAAGTTGACAGGGCTAGGATATTTTGGAAGAGATGCCTTAGCATTCCTGGCCTTGACTCTATCTGGGCCTATGGAAGTCATTTTTTCAACCATGACTACAGAACTACAGTTAACAACATCTGCTGAACTTCGTTCATATGAGCTCTGCCTTAAAAAGCTTTCGTCACATTTCTTTACCAGTAAAGTTCGCTTTTGGCAAGCATGTACTGACGATCGTGGTTTTCTGATTACATCCAAGCTGAAACAATTGGTTTCAGAATTCCCTTGTGTCTTTTTGTGACTTCCAATAGAATACTCATTGCCTTTTTCTCCCTCAACCAATGTGGGTGGGAGACAGGTGGCAGTTACTCCTTTTGAATGACATGGCACATTTCGATTTTCTCTTTTCCCTCTGGGATAACTCCATACATCTAGCTTCAAATGGATGTCACCTGGATCTACATCAAGCTCTTTTTGTGCTTGTTGATTCACTTTTATGTTTGTAGCTTCCTCGGACACATGCAAACCTACCTTGCAGCGTTTTCCTCCAACTTTTAACACTCGAAACATATCAGCATTTTGATCGTTCTTCCTTCTTTTCTTAAGGACACCAACTTCCATAGCACCACTCATACTTTGCCCAGGACTATTTATTGGATCCTCTTTCTCTTTCGACAGATATATTGATGACCGCCGCCTAGTCCGGTGAGTAATGAGTGAAAAGTTCGTACATGTCCCTTGTAATGGCCCTTCTCCAAGTGAGTCATGTTTCACAGATATTGATGAAATTTTTTTGTCAACTTCTTTGATGTTATCACTCTCCAAAGCTTTATCTTCCTTTCCTAGTTCAATTAATTTAAATGAGCTTCCACATGAGTGTTTCTTTGCATTGGTGGGGTTCCCAGAATTGAAATGGTTTTCAGCCAATGACTTCCCCCTCTTCACTTTCTTTGCTTCTGGTAACTCTGGATCCAACTCTTTCTGATTTTTTGTGTTCCTTTGAAATGAACTGGAGATTTTTCCACTCAACTTCTTGGAAGGCCTATTTGTTTGCTTCATTTTTCTTGCAGTGACTCCAGAATTAGAACAAACCCTTGTAGAAAAGGAACCTTTTGAAGAATCTTCAACACTGTTTTCTGTATCTTGATGAGCGTAATCAACGTTGGAGTTGGGAGGGGGTGCGTAAAACAAGGCTTCCATAGCTTCAGCAGCCATTTGAGTATCAAAACCAACATCAAATATATCTGGCACATCCCTTCCAATGGGACCAGGATCTAACTGCTGCCCAGATGTTTCTGCATCTAGCTGAACATCCATCTCCGTGACAAATTTCATTTCAGATACTTGAGCAACAGCACCAACCTCCTTAGAATTGTGCGAAATTAAACATTATGAATTGTTTTTAAACAATGTGCGAGGGGTTCACGATTTTGCTACTACCAATGTTGAAATTTTACAGTATTTCTTTTCTAACGAGATTATGAACGATGTGGGATTGAGTTATGATTCAGCTACAACCAGTGTTTAAACTCTACACTATCTCTTTTCTAATTAGAAAATTTAGTGGAACTGGGGTTCATTTTTAATGTACTTTTTTCAAAAAATTTCACAAAACTTTGCGTTTTAGAGTATACTCGACTGCATGGACCAAATAAGTTAAAAAGAATGAAAACCAATTCATTAAAAATAAAAGTGAAAATAAGTTGGTGATGTTTTTAGATCATTCTACACTCGATGCACAAAAAATGTAAAATCTTTGACACAAATTTAAAAAATATAATATTCAAAAGAAAAAGAAAAAGAGTTTTTCTCGTTAGTTGCCAAACCCCCCAAATGTTATTGATTGAACTTGAAAAAATCATCATTTTTATATTTTGTAATCATCACCAAGGACTGATCCACAGGGTGCGAAAGTATATATTTAGATTGTCAAATTTTCAAGATCCGTCCATGATCCTAGCAACACTAATTTATTTATTTTATACATGAAAAATAAAAGCCCGTCCTTGATAATCATAATATTATTTTTTTTAATTTTCTATTACAAAAAAAAAAGAAAAAAAAAAGAAGTGGTTGTCCGATGACTTAAACTAAAGCTATGGCCAGTTAACCTACAGGTTCACTGTCTAGCCTAAGTTCAACTAGGCCGGGCACAACTCACAGGTTCACTGGTCTAGCTTGAGTTCAACTAAGCTGGCCACAACCTACAGGGTTCAACTAAGCTAGCTAGAACCTAGAGGTTTACTCGGTCTAGCCTGAGTTCAACCAAGCGAGCTAGAACCTAGTGGTTTAATCGTTTTAGCCTAAGTTCAACTAAGCTAGCTAGAACCTACAGGTTCGCTGGTCTAGCCTGAGTTCAAGCGTTGAAGCCATCTATCAACTTTACCATCATCCAACCACTTTGGTGCCCTCGCTTGAGTTGTAAGCTAACGCTACTTAGCTTGGCAATTATTAGATGTCTCAACCACCCCTTATATTCAGATATTTTGCGTTGTTTTTAAACGATGTGGGATAAGTTTACGATTATACTGCTACCAATATTTAAACTCTACACTATCTCTCTTCTAATTAGATTATGAACGATGTGGGATAGATTTACGATTCTACTACTACCAATATTTAAACTATACACTATCTTTTTTCTAATGAGATTATGTTTCCTTCTCTTCCGTAGTAGCCGCCATCGCCCGCCACCATCACCGAACCGTCTTTTGTCTTCCCCACCTACAAGGACCAACCGCCATCCCCCCTCTCCCTTTCCTTTCTCTGGTAAAAAATCTAATCCTTCACTCAAAATGACTAATTCTTATACCATAGTTTGATGATGTGTTTATATACCACATGGTTATGTTACATACTTATGTCACATTGTCTTTTTGTTTAAGTAAAATTGCTTCAAATCCCTTATGTGGTGTGGTTCCATTTTTCAAGCACTAAATTACTTTGCAAAATAATGTGCTGAAGTGGGTATATCAAATGTGAAAAATGACGTCTTGATTGTTGAAGTATTCAAAACGCAGCCGCCAGAATCAAATCATAATAGATTGAAATTGCTGATAAGTGACATGGTTTTTTATAACCATTAAGGCTGCACATTTTGTTCTTATTAATAAATTTCCTTCAGGTCATTTCAGTCATAGAATGCATTGCGATAATGGAGTAGACGTGGCTAATCAATCGGAACTTGCGGGGTTGCCATCCAAATTAATTAGTTTTATTGGGAAGCTGATATCCAAACTTCAAGAAAAAATATTGGAAACCGGATAGCCAAACTTCAAATAAGACTTAAAACTCAACAAAAACTTGATTACCAAGCTGCGAAGTGGCCTTTTACGAATTCCTTTTTTATTTTTATTTGTATTTTTTCAATATGTTTGAATCTTGAATTTGTGGAGGGAACGGAACATTGAAGGAAAAAAAATGAAGTGAAAGGTGCTAAATTTTTTTCTTTTGTATGGTTGGGTTAGAAAAATGAAAAGAAAATGAATAGGTTTCTCTTTTTCTTTATTTTTTATTTTTTATTTTAGGTTGTTAATAAGTTTACGATTATACTACTACCAATATTTAAACTTTACACTATCTATTTTCTAATGAGATTATGTTTCCTTCTCTCCCGTAACCACCATCAACCGCCACCATCACCAAATCCTCTCTGGTCAAAGCTTTTAAATGTTTATTTTGCTTGGAATATATTTTGAATTATTTTAAAAGTAGGTAGTAATGCAAGTGTAGAAAAAAAAAACCACATTAGAGTGGTAAATCTAAAAATTTGTAATTATTTTTTCAAAATACTTTTGAGTTGTAATTTTTCGTAAAGAAAATTTAGTGGAACGAGGGTAAGTATTTGGATTTTTGTTTTTTTGTTTCATTTGTACTAGAGGTTTTTCAAAAAAAAATTTAAAAACTTTGCATTTTAGCATCTACTCGATTGTATAGACCAAATAAGTTATAAAATTAAAATGGAAAATAATTAACTAAAAAGAAAGTGAAAATAAGTTGGTGATGTTCTTAGATCATTCTACACTAGATACACAAAAAATGTAAAATTTCAGAAGCAAATTAAAAAAAATAATAATAACATTCAAAAAAATAAAAATAAAAAAGTTAGAGTTTTTAGTTGGTTTGCCGAAAGCCACTAAATTTTATTGATTGAAATAGAAAAAACCATTATTTTTTTGTTCAATGTCATCACCAAGGATAGATCCAAAGGGTGGGATAGTATATTTAGATTGCAAATTTCGGGGATCCATCCTTGATCATAACGATATTAATTTATTTATTTTATACATGAAAAAAATCCATCCTTGGTCATCACAATATTAATTTTTTATTGTATTCATGTTAAAAAAAAACCTTGGGCTAGCCAGAACGAACACGTTCACTGGTCTACACAGAGTTCAAGCGTCGAACCCACCATTCGACTTTACCATCATCCAACCACCTTGGTGCACTCGCTTAAGTGACCAGCTAACGCTACTCAGCTCGGCATTTATTAGATGTCTCAATCACGCCTTATATTCAAACATTATGGGTTGTTTTTAAACAATGTGCGAGGGGTTCACGATTTTGCTACTACCAATGTTGAAATTTTACACTATCTCTTTTCTAATGAGATTATGAACGATGTGGGATTGAGTTATGATTCTACTACAACCAATGTTTAAACTCTACGCTATCTCTTTTCTAATTAGAAAATTTAGTGGAACTGGGGTTCATTTTTAATGAACTTTTTTCAAAAAATTTCAAAAAACTTTGCGTTTTAGACCCTACTCGACTACATGGACCAAATAGGTTATAAAAAAATGAAAACCAATTCATTAAAAATAAAAGTGAAAATAAGTTGGTGATGTTTTTAGATCATTCTACACTTGATGCACAAAAAATGTTAAATCTTTGACACAAATTTAAAAAATATAATATTCAAAAGAAAAAGAAAAAGAGTTTTTTTGGTTAGTTGCCAAACCCACCAAATGTTATTGATTGAAATAGAAAAAATCATCATTTTTATGTTTTGTAATCTTCACCAAGGACTGATCCACAGGGTGCGAAAGTATATATTTAGATTTTTAAATTTTCAAGATCCGTCCACGATCCTAACAACACTAATTTATTTATTTTATACATGAAAAATAAAAGCCCGTCCTTGTTAATCACAATATTATTTTTTTTAATTTTCTATTACAAAAAAAAAAGAAAAAAAGAAGTGGTTGTCCGATGACTTAAACTAAAGCTATAGCCAGAGAACCTGCAGGTTCACTGTCTAGCCTAAGTTCAACTAGGCCGGGCACAACTCACAGGTTCACTGGTCTAGCTTGAGTTCAACTAAGCTGGCCACAACCTACAGGGTTCAACTAAGCTAGCTAGAACCTAGAGGTTTACTCGGTCTAGCCTGAGTTCAACCAAGCTAGCTAGAACCTAGTGGTTTAATCGTTTTAGCCTAAGTTCAACTAAGCTAGCTAGAACCTACAGGTTCGCTGGTCTAGCCTGAGTTCAAGTGTTGAAGCCATCTATCAACTTTACCATCATCCAACCACTTTGATGCCCTCGCTTGAGTCGTAAGCTAACGCTACTTAGCTTGGCAATTATTAGATGTCTCAACCACCCCTTATATTCAGTCAGTTTGTGTTGTTTTTAAACGATGTGGGATAAGTTTACGATTATACTGCTACCAATATTTAAACTCTACACTATCTCTCTTCTAATTAGATTATGAACGATGTGGGATAGATTTACGATTCTACTACTCCCAATATTTAAACTATACACTATCTTTTTTCTAATGAGATTATGTTTCCTTCTCTTCCGTAGTAACCGCCATCGCCCGCTACCATCACCGAACCGTCCTTTGTCTTCCCCACCTACAAGGACCAACCAACATCCCCCCTCTCCCTTTCCTTTCTCTGGTAAGAAATCTAATCCTTCACTCAACATGACTAATTCTTATACCATAGTTTGATGATGTGTTTATATACCACATGGTTATGTTACATACTTATGTCACATTGTCTTTTTGTTTAAGTAAAATTGCTTCAAATCCCTTATGTGGTGTGGTTCCATTTTTCAAGCACTAAATTAATTTTCAAAATAATGTGCTGAAGTACGTATATCAAATGTGAAAAATGACTTCTTGGTTGTTGAAGTATTTACAACGCATCCGCCAGAATCAAATCAAAACAGATTGAAATGGCTGATAAGTGATATGGTATTTTATAACCATTATGGCTGCACATTTTGTTCTTATTAATAAATTTCCTTCAAGTCATTTCAGTCATAGAATGCATTGCGTTAGTGGAGTAGACGTGGCTAATCAATCGGAACTGCGGGGTTCCCATCCAAATTAATTAGTTTTATTGGGAAGTTGATATCCAAACTTCAAACAAAAATATTGGAAACCGGATAGCCAAACTTCAAATAAGACTTAAAACTCAACAAAAACTTGATTACCAAGCTGCGAAGTGGCCTTTTACGAATTCCTTTTTTATTTTTATTTGTATTTTTTCAATATGTTTGAATCTTGAATTTGTGGAGGGAACGGAACATTGAAGGAAAAAAAATGAAGTGAAAGGTGCTAAATTTTTTTCTTTTGTATGGTTGGGTTAGAAAAATGAAAAGAAAATGAATAGGTTTTTCTTTTTCATTATTTTTTATTTTTTATTTTAGGTTGTTAATAAGTTTACGATTATACTACTACCAATATTTAAACTTTACACTATCTATTTTCTAATGAGATTATGTTTCCTTCTCTCCCGTAACCACCATCAACCGCCACCATCACCAAATCCTCTCTGGTCAAAGCTTTTAAATGTTTATTTTGCTTGGAATATATTTTGAATTATTTTAAAGGTAGGTAGTAATGCAAGTGTAGAAAAAAAAAACCACATTAGAGTGGTAAATTTAAAAATTTGTAATTATTTTTTCAAAATACTATTGAGTTGTAATTTTTCGTAATGAAAATTTAGTGAAACTAGGGTAAGTATTTGGATTTTTTTTTTTTTTTTCATTTGTACTAGAGGTTTTTCAAAAAAAAAATTAAAAACTTTGCATTTTAGCATCTACTCGATTATATAGACCAAATAAGTTATAAAATTAAAATGGAAAATAATTAACTAAAAAAAAAGTGAACATAAGTTGGTGATGTTTTTAGATCATTCTACACTAGATACACAAAAAATGTAAAATTTTAGAGGCAAATTAAAAAAATAATAATAACATTCAAAAAAAAAAAAAAAAGACAAAAAAAGATAGAGTTTTTAGTTGGTTTGCCAAAAGCCACCAAATTTTATTGATTGAAATAGAAAAAACTTTTATTTTTTTGTTGAACGTCATCCCCAAGGATAGATCCAAAGGGTGGGATAGTATATTTAGATTTTCAAATTTCGGGGATCCATCCTTGATCATAATGATATTAATTTATTTATTTTATACATGAAAAAAATCCATCCTTGGTCATCACAATATTAATTTTTTATTGTATTCATGTAAAAAAAAAAACCTTGGGCTAGCCAGAACGAACACGTTCACTGGTCTACCCAGAGTTCAAGCGTCGAACCCACCTTTCAACTTTACCATCATCCAACCACCTCGGTGCACTCGCTTAAGTGACCAGCTAACGCTACTCAGCTCGGCATTTATTAGATGTCTCAATCACGCCTTATATTAAAACATTATGGGTTGTTTTGAAACAATGTGCGAGTGGTTCACGATTTTGCTACTACCAATGTTGAAATTTTACACTATCTCTTTTCTAATGAGATTATGAACGATGTGGGATTGAGTTATGATTCTACTACAACCAATGTTTAAACTCTACACTATCTCTTTTCTAATTAGAAAATTTAGTGGAACTGGGGTTCATTTTTAATGAACTTTTTTCAAAAAATTTCAAAAAACTTTGCGTTTTAGACTCTACTCGACTACATGGACCAAATAAGTTATAAAAAAATGAAAACCAATTCATTAAAAATAAAAGTAAAAATAAGTTGGTGATGTTTTTAGATCATTCCACACTCGATGCACAAAAAATGTTGAATCTTTGACACAAATTTAAAAAATATAATATTCAAAAGAAAAAGAAAAAGAGTTTTTTTGGTTAGTTGCCAAACCCACCAAATGATATTGATTGAAATAGAAAAAATCATCATTTTTATGTTTTGTAATCTTCACCAAGAACTAATCCACAGGGTGCGAAAGTATATATTTAGATTTTCAAATTTTCAAGATCCGTCCATGATCCTAACAACACTAATTTATTTATTTTATACATGAAAAATAAAAGCCCATCCTTGATAATCACAATATTATTTTTTTTAATTTTCTATTACAAAAAAAAAAAAAAAAGAAGTGGTTGTCCGATGACTTAAACTAAAGCTATAGCCAGAGAACCTACAGGTTCACTGTCTAGCCTAAGTTCAACTAGGCCGGGCACAACTCACAGGTTCACTGGTCTAGCTTGAGATCAACTAAGCTGGCCACAACCTACAGGGTTCAACTAAGCTAGCTAGAACCTAGAGGTTTATTAGGTCTAGCCTGAGTTCAACCAAGCTAGCTAGAACCTAGTGGTTTAATCGTTTTAGCCTAAGTTCAACTAAGCTAGCTAGAACCTACAGGTTCGCTGGTCTAGCCTGAGTTCAAGCGTTGAAGCCATCTATCAACTTTACCATCATCCAACCACTTTGGTGCCCTCGCTTGAGTTGTAAGCTAACGCTACTTAGCTTGGCAATTATTAGATGTCTCAACCACCCCTTATATTCAGTCAGTTTGCGTTGTTTTTAAACGATGTGGGATAAGTTTACGATTATACTGCTACCAATATTTAAACTCTACACTATCTCTCTTCTAATTAGATTATGAACGATGTGGGATAGATTTACGATTCTACTACTCCCAATATTTAAACTATACACTATCTTTTTTCTAATGAGATTATGTTTCCTTCTCTTCCGTAGTAACCACCATCGCCCGCTACCATCACCAAACCGTCTTTTGTCTTCCCCACCTACAAGGACCAACCGCCATCCCCCCTCTCCCTTTCCTTTCTCTGGTAAAAAATCTAATCCTTCACTCAACATGACTAATTCTTATACCATAGTTTGATGATGTGTTTATATACCACATGGTTATGTTACATACTTATGTCACATTGTCTTTTTGTTTAAGTAAAATTGCTTCAAATCCCTTATGTGGTGTGGTTCCATTTTTCAAGCACTAAATTACTTTGCAAAATAATGTGCTGAAGTAGGTATATCAAATGTGAAAAATGACGTCTTGATTGTTGAAGTATTCACAACGCAGCCGCCAGTATCAAATCATAACATATTGAAATTGCTGATAAGTGACATGGTATTTTATAACCATTAAGGCTGCACATTTTGTTCTTATTAATAAATTTCCTTCAGGTCATTTCAGTCATAGAATGCATTGCGATAATGGAGTAGACGTGGCTAATCAATCGGAACTTGTGGGGTTGCCATCCAAATTAATTAGTTTTATTGGGAAGCTGATATCCAAACTTCAAAAAAAAATATTGGAAACCGGATAGCCAAACTTCAAATAAGACTTTAAACTCAACAAAAACTTGATTACCAAGCTGCGAATTGGCCTTTTACGAATTCCTTTTTTATTTTTATTTGTATTTTTTCAATATGTTTGAATCTTGAATTTGTGGAGGGAAAGGAAAAGAGAAGGAAAAAAAATGAAGTGAAAGGTGCTAAATTTTTTTCTTTTGTATGGATGGGTTAGAAAAATGAAAAGAAAATGAATAGGTTATTCTTTTTCTTTATTTTTTATTTTTTATTTTAGGTTGTTAATAAGTTTACGATTATACTACTACCAATATTTAAACTTTACACTATCTATTTTCTAATATGATTATGTTTCCTTCTCTCCCGTAACCACCATCAACCGCCACCATCACCAAATCCTCTCTGGTCAAAGCTTTTAAATGTTTATTTTGCTTGGAATATATTTTGAATTATTTTAAAGGTAGGTAGTAATGCAAGTGTAGAAAAAAAAAAACCACATTAGAGTGGTAAATTTAAAAATTTGTAATTATTTTTTCAAAATACTATTGAGTTGTAATTTTTCGTAAAGAAAATTTAGTGGAACTAGGGTAAGTATTTGGATTGTTTTTTTTTTTTTTTTCATTTGTACTAGCGGTTTTTCAAAAAAAAAAATTAAAAACTTTGCATTTTAGCATCTGCTCGATTGTATAGACCAAATAAGTTATAAAATTAAAATGGAAAATAATTAACTAAAAAAAAAGTGAAAATAAGTTGGTGATGTTTTTAGATCATTCTACACTAGATACACAAAAAATGTAAAATTTTAGAGGCAAAATAAAAAAAATAATAATAACATTCAAAAAAAAAAAAGATAGAGTTTTTAGTTTGTTTGCCAAAATCCACCAAATTTTATTGATTGAAATGGAAAAAACCATTATTTTTTTGTTGAACGTCATCACCAAGGATAGATCCAAAGGGTGGGATAGTATATTTAGATTTCAAATTTCGGGGATCCATCCTTGATCATAACGATATCAATTTATTTATTTTATACATGAAAAAAATCCATCCTTGGTCATCACAATATTATTTTATACATCATCAAGAAAATTACATCCATGATTCATTGCCAAAATCTTCAAAGATCATATTTCATTTGCATATTGTTTTTATACAGACATTAGCCACACCCAATGCACACCTAGAAACAATCATCCCTGTTTACACCACATCCCAAATACAAAAATGGGAAAAACTACTAACACATAACTACACGAAGATACAATCACCCCCTTCATTCAGACCTATGCACGAGGGCAGTTACTCTTGAAATGTTTTTTTGAAAAGCCGGTGCCTGTTATTGGAAACCGCAAACTTGTATAAGGAAACCGGGCAGTTAACACCAGTCAAATTTTCAAGAAAAAAGAGATCTGATTAATTTTGTTGGGTCCAACTCACCTTTAAGTGTTGGATTTGGTAATACTGCTCAATGGAAAATTGGAACCATGTATCTTGAATTGAGTTCATAAGATTTTAATGTATATTTTGCCATTTTCTTTCTTTTTTAACAGTAATCGATCTATAGGATTTGTTGAACCACTACCAAGTGAAGACAAGGTTCAACAGTATATGAACTGAATGGTTGTAATAATCAGCTAGGCCAACTATCTGAAGAATAGGATGAGAGCCAAAGGAAAAATATGTTCCCAATTGGAATGGGCACGATAGTGCTTCAGAAGAGTTGACTCATAGAAACGCAACAAAAACTAAGCATTATTTTTAGCATTTCAAAAGTAGTTTCACAGTTTTAGGTACTTCAGATGGGCATTAGCTAATTATGATTACACATAACTTTACCCATTTAATTATTAGCACTAAAACTAGGTCATAAGCAAAACTTTGCACCTTATTTCTCATGCATATAGGCATATAAAATCATATGGTTTTCTACCTATATTCCTGTCTCTAAGGATAAAACAAGAACGATAGAAAATACTATGGTTTTTTTGCCATGCTGACCTCTCAAACTCTAGTTTCTGCGTAATTATCCCATTAAGAAGAAGCTCTGAACTGTAAATTGCTGCTCCTGCAATAATACAAGCAAATCCCACTTAGTTGCAATCAAGAATTATCTCAAAGAAAGGATAAAATGGTGGATGAATCTGTACCTTTATCAAGGAATGGCGTGCATACTGCATAGTCCTGTTCGCCAGAAAGGATTAATAGATCATCTGGGATTGTTTCATTCTTCATTTCAGGTTTCTGAATTATATCAACTATCTGAGAGCATCAGAAACTCACAATTTCAAAACATCATCACTTTTGAACAACTTTAAAAATGAAATGTAACTTATTGACAGAGTGCGAAACTAAAGTAAGATAGGAAAATTTTAATTTTAATACCCAGCTAGTATAGTGGTACACTTATTTTAAAGTTCCCTTTGACAACTTTTGAGTGTTTCTCGTGTAAAAATCTATTACTATCACATAGTCCATAAATTTGCAAAATCGATATCTATTACTCAACCATATACCATTACAAACCCGTATTTACAGATTAACAGAAGGTAATAAAAAGAGGTTGAACAAACTTCCATCCATGGAATGAAAGACATTGGAAAAATTACATACCCGACCTTGCACTGCTTCAACCATGCTTGTAACCAACTCTTTACTAGGTTTTGTGTTTGGGGTAATGAAGACTCTTCGATCCTGCAGTGGAGCAGCAAACAGATAATGCATACTGAATCAGCAGACAGATGTTTTAGTTTAAACATACAATCTTGTAATATTACTTTTAGAAGTGGATGTTGTCTTGCACGAGCCAATGAAACTGGCATGCTAAAGCCAATTTCTTTTTCCTTTTTAGCATCCCTCAGGATGTAATTCTTCTCATCAATAAAACAGCTAGCTTGTCCACAACTATCAAGCCATAAATGTGTCACCACTGGTTTACCAAGAGCAATGGCTTCCAACATGTTCCTTGTCCGCAAAAATCCATCAGCTATGAAATGTGTAGCATCTGAACACCACGATACTATGGAACTGCCTAGTCGTGCCAAAATCTGTGACGTGAAATGCCATCAGGAAAGATAATCTATAATTGATCATTTTGCTGATTTTAGAGCAGCAATGAGGGAAAAAGAAAGAAAAAAACAAAACAAAACAAAACAAAACCTTTTTCTGCTGCTTAATTGTATCATCATCCAAGTTTTGGCTGAACAAGACACGAACACTAGCCATATCTCTTCGCCTTCTCAAATATTTTGATGCAGACTGAGGTAGTGGACCAGGAATCCCCAAGCTGATAAGCTCTTTCATAAGGGGGAATCTTGAAAGACTTTTGTTGCAAAATTGCTTGCAATTTTCATCACCCTTTTCGGTAAAGTTGACAGGGCTAGGATATTTTGGAAGAGATGCCTTAGCATTCCTGGCCTTGACTCTATCTGGGCCTATGGAAGTCATTTTTTCAACCATGACTACAGAACTACAGTTAACAACATCTGCTGAACTTCGTTCATATGAGCTCTGCCTTAAAAAGCTTTCGTCACATTTCTTTACCAGTAAAGTTCGCTTTTGGCAAGCATGTACTGACGATCGTGGTTTTCTGATTACATCCAAGCTGAAACAATTGGTTTCAGAATTCCCTTGTGTCTTTTTGTGACTTCCAATAGAATACTCATTGCCTTTTTCTCCCTCAACCAATGTGGGTGGGAGACAGGTGGCAGTTACTCCTTTTGAATGACATGGCACATTTCGATTTTCTCTTTTCCCTCTGGGATAACTCCATACATCTAGCTTCAAATGGATGTCACCTGGATCTACATCAAGCTCTTTTTGTGCTTGTTGATTCACTTTTATGTTTGTAGCTTCCTCGGACACATGCAAACCTACCTTGCAGCGTTTTCCTCCAACTTTTAACACTCGAAACATATCAGCATTTTGATCGTTCTTCCTTCTTTTCTTAAGGACACCAACTTCCATAGCACCACTCATACTTTGCCCAGGACTATTTATTGGATCCTCTTTCTCTTTCGACAGATATATTGATGACCGCCGCCTAGTCCGGTGAGTAATGAGTGAAAAGTTCGTACATGTCCCTTGTAATGGCCCTTCTCCAAGTGAGTCATGTTTCACAGATATTGATGAAATTTTTTTGTCAACTTCTTTGATGTTATCACTCTCCAAAGCTTTATCTTCCTTTCCTAGTTCAATTAATTTAAATGAGCTTCCACATGAGTGTTTCTTTGCATTGGTGGGGTTCCCAGAATTGAAATGGTTTTCAGCCAATGACTTCCCCCTCTTCACTTTCTTTGCTTCTGGTAACTCTGGATCCAACTCTTTCTGATTTTTTGTGTTCCTTTGAAATGAACTGGAGATTTTTCCACTCAACTTCTTGGAAGGCCTATTTGTTTGCTTCATTTTTCTTGCAGTGACTCCAGAATTAGAACAAACCCTTGTAGAAAAGGAACCTTTTGAAGAATCTTCAACACTGTTTTCTGTATCTTGATGAGCGTAATCAACGTTGGAGTTGGGAGGGGGTGCGTAAAACAAGGCTTCCATAGCTTCAGCAGCCATTTGAGTATCAAAACCAACATCAAATATATCTGGCACATCCCTTCCAATGGGACCAGGATCTAACTGCTGCCCAGATGTTTCTGCATCTAGCTGAACATCCATCTCCGTGACAAATTTCATTTCAGATACTTGAGCAACAGCACCAACCTCCTTAGAATTGTGCGAAATTAAACTTGAATTGGAAAATTCTGCACCCATCATTTCCCCTTGCAATTTCTCTTTGCACTGAATGCCTAGGTTCCTCTGTCTTTGGACATTCGGCTTCCTGGTAACAGATCTTGGTTCAGGGACTTCACCATTTAAGAGCAAATCGTTACTATTGTTCAAAAGATTCCCCTCTCCATCTTCAATTTGGTCGTCATCCCATTCAAAGGTTCCTGACATACCAAACGAGGTTCCACAAGTAGCTCTCCTGGCCAAACTTTGAAACCCCTTTGTACATAAAACTGGAGGTGATTTCTGCCTACCTGTCCTTGTCAATGAGTTTTCTTCAGATAAATTCATATTGTTAAATGACAGATAGTGATCCAGAAAACCCAACGCATTAGCTTGTGATAACTCTCCAGCTTCTTGAAATTCATTGTCGTTTAGCTTTGCAGTCTCACACTCAGAAGTAAGCAGCGCACTGTCTTTTTTGCCATCTTGGTACTCACATTTAGTTTCAGATCGCTTATTCCCATCAAACATGTTCCTAATTGAAATCTTACTTCCCATCACAGTTTTATGCACTGTTTCATCATCACTGTCAAGCACAACTTCATCCTCATAGTCATCTGCCATCTGAGTTGCTATATCTTCAATGCAATCTGGAATATCTAGTACCTCAGTATCACCATCAAGGTTCTCCAATTGAGTTTCCACGGAGGGACTTCTGAGCTCGATGGTATCATCAAAAGGTACGGTGCTTTGACACTCGTCCCCAAGCCAACATTTGAGTTTATGGTCTGATTTTGAGCCAGATAATAATTCTATTAAGAGCAGCTTTATAATATCTAACTACAGAACAATGCACATGATAAATTGATAATTTGAATGACGATGACTAGATATGATCGTAAACAATTCAATATCAGGGAAAAATTGAACTTCCAATGGAAATTAAATCAGTCAATGGTGTCAATGCTTCATATACCATTTGAAAAAGAAAAAAAAAATGTCCATTATGCTTATTTTAGCAATTGCACCGAGGAGTTTTTTTACTTTATTTTTCTCATTTCAAATGAAAGATGATCATCATGTCCAATGAATTCCAAATCTGCAAAGCAGTACCCAACACAACACACAACCAAATTTGAAAAGAATACCTATTTCAATTTGGGTCATTTTATGTCTCGAAAGAAACTAGGGAAAAGAAGCAAAAGTGCTAACACCTTCCATTGTAGATCACTTTGATTCAATGACTTTTCTAACTTTTCTTCCATTCTTTGCAACAAAACAACCAAAAAAGCTCAGTATTTTCTTTTCGAGCCGTGCTAGAAACACAAAAAGTTGGAACACATAAGCAATCACAGGTCCAACCCTTAAGTCTCACATCTGAGATTATTGATTCTGTATTCCAATTTTGTGCTGTTCAAATTTTCCTTTTTCTTAATTGACTTTCTTTTCCCTTTTCCAGTTTTTTAAACCGATTTTCGTCATTGCTTCCACTTTCCCAGTACCAACATGGCTCTATGAATTCAATCAATTTCCACAGAAGTCCAATCCAATCAAGATATTACATTTCACTATTTGTTCAAATCAAATCATCAAAACATGAGAGAGAGAGAGAGAGAGAGAGAGAGAGAGAGAGAGGTGACAATCGATTGAAGTTACCAGGAAACAGTGATGATGAAGAGACAGAGTGAGAATCAAAGGTCTGGAATTCCGTAGCACGATCGGCCATCACAAGTCTCTGCTACTCAATGTTCGTCTCCTGATCATCGTCGTCAACAAGAGATCCATCATTTTACCTGATTCATGACATTGAAACGACACAGAGAGTAAAACACATCATTTAATACACCAAGATCAGCATTTTGATCGATATCGAAAACAAAATTTATTTACAGATTGAAGATTATGAAGACATTGACAAAATACACCGAGATATGAACTGTGATGAGATTGAAATGGCAGAGATTGAGAAATAGTGCTAGGGTTTTGAATCATTGATTATCCATAGATATAGCCGTATATATATACGTATCTCTGTGTGAGTATAGAAGATTGTGTTTTTTGGAGGGAAAGATATGAATGTGAATGTGTTTCGATTTTATTGTTAAATTATTTAAAACGGCGACGTTATGACACAAGCGGGCATTTGGTCTAGTGGTATGATTCTCGCTTAGGGTGCGAGAGGTCCCGAGTTCAATTCTCGGAATGCCCCATTTTTTCCTGTATTTTAATCAATTTCTAATCCCTCCAAAAATCAAAAATTAATTCAATGGTTTTGTTTTTTTCGTTTATTTATTTAGTACCCGTCTCATAAAATCATTTTTTTAGTGACTTCTTAATAAGATGAAAAAAATCAAAAATTAATTCAATGTTTTTTTTTTCCCCCTCGTTTATTTGCTTAAGCCTTATTTGTCATAATCTAAAAAAGTTAAAAAGTCACTATCTTATTTAAAGTCACATCACTTCTTTACCATATCACTTCAAACTCAACTCATACCCGACCTATATTTCATAAAAAGTCAAAAAATATAATTATTTAGATCATCTCAAATCACTCGGTTTAGTAACTTAATTTTTTTAGTTAAATAAAAAAAAAATTTATGTTTGGAATAATTTTTTTTTAATTAAATAGATAGTAGTAAGAAACAAATTAATTGATTTATCTCCATGTGCGATCTTTTGAAAGTTGACTGCAAAACCAGAATTTAATTTATTGGTTTGTTACCTATTATATTTCTATCTTCTTCCTTTCCCTTTTTTTTTTTTTTTAGCATTAAAAAATGAATTAGTTCCTTTTTATTTATTTATTTTTTATACAAAAGGTACCAAGTGTTATTAGGACATTGGTTAATATCACAGGTTGTGTGGGTGTTAATTTCCAGCCACACAATTAAATAAGGAACTCAGATGGAGAGTACCGATAGAATAGATTAAGCCAACCACCTACCAACAAGAAGATGAGAATACCGCGATGGTTCGCCTACGCAAGGGCATTCCGACGATCAATTCAGTCAACTTATCTCTCAAAGATATCAAAACAGTGCTTAAACTCACAAGTAAAAACATCATAAATAAAAACATACCTTAGACCCACGAGGGTGCCTTACTTTTATAATGATCAGTGTCTAACTTTCCCTAAAAGTCTTACTTCATGGGACTCTATCCTTAACAAGAATAACATCTATCACAACTCATACTATTCAGATTAAGATGAATTTCCTCAAGAGTCTCATATTTGTCCAAATAAGTAGTTTGATATTATCTAGGACTCTTGTCCTCTATTCAAATATCTCAGATTCCGGTGTTGATGCATCATACCTCGGCACCATGGTCTGCTTACGTGGCACCTCGGCTAACAACCCCGGCCACGTGGACTACCCAAAAATATGTCCCCACAACTGCTCTTAGGTTCTATTACCTTGGCAACCTGAGATGATGGAACTTACATCGTTGCATCTTCCAACATGTCGGCTAAACAACATGCTAGATATACTTTTCTGACCAAAATCATGACTCGTTGACGTAAAGAAACAAGGACTCAAATGTCCACTTGTCAACAAACAAGAATCAAGAACCAAGAACCATTATATTCTATCTCATCCAGGTCCAACATCTCGACAGAGATCGCACTACTAGTAGAGATCATGACTTGCTAGTTCAAGAACATCAAGATCCCAGTATCAATTCATCAGGAACCAAGAACAAACAAGTTCTATCCTATCCAAATTCAACATCTCAACCAAGATCAATATCTCAACTGAAATCATCATCTCAACTAAGATCAACATCTCAATCGAGATCATCATGACGTGTCAACTCTTTATTGGTTCCCAATACGTCCCATAATTGATACACGCCGCCTCCTTAGATGTCACCTAACATTAGCCATCACATGTCTCCCAAGAAACTTGAATCATTACAATCTGTCACATATTTTCATTCCAACAAAACCTTTTTATGTAGGCCAAAAGGTACCACATTGAGGTCGTTTAAGTTACATTTATAGTCTTTCAATTTTGATTATTTGGTGGAGATGATGTAATTTGTGCACTTGTACAGATTTGACAAAAAATATGCAAATTCAATCAAAAATGGCGCGAAAGTAGATTCTCCGTGCGAGAAGCAAAAAATCCGAGCCAGTCACCTCATTGCACGTGCAGCCCACCACCGCTCAAGTAGCCCACATGGGCGCTCGAACCGCCCACCTAGGGATGCATGCATAGAATTTTGGGTTTGTTCTGCTGAGAATAAAAGAAAGAAAAATAGGCTAACCTAGGGTTCGGAAATTATTCTAAGAAAAGGGAGGTTAGGGTTTAAAGAAGGTGATTTTCCTCAAGCTTCTAGGAGAACTTTCATGGGAGCTTCTTCATCTTCCACCTCTTCCCACTCCTCTATGAGTGGCTAGGCTCTTTTTTTCTAAGGTTTTGATGAAATCCTAGCTTTGTAATTAGGTTTTCTCTTTACTTTTTGATTATGTAAAGAATTGAACAAATTGTATGGTGTTTAAGAAGTTTCAAATTTATATTTTTCATTATCTCTTTAAGTATTATGATTTCTGTGTTTGTTGAATGCTTTCCATACAATAGTTTTCTACTCTTTCATGTTCAAGATATGAGACAAGCCATACTACGAGAGATGAGTCATGTTACTACCCTAGTTTAGAGTGAAAGACTCGTACTACTTGAGATGGTTTGTGCCTATTTATTGAACGTGTTAATTTTCTTGATAAATGGTTTGAGCTTGTAGTTGCGAAATATTATTTAGTTCAAACCGTAACATAATTGAATCTCAAATTGAAGCCTTATTTATATAACTAGTGGTGGACTCATTACCCTATGTTTTCCCAAAAATCAATAATTTCAATTTTATTTATAATTGCTAGTTTAATCATTTTGTTTAATTTAATATTATTAGTTTATGAATCCCTCAATCTATTTATTAAAATTAATTTAGGAATTCAACAATTAAATTAGTTTAATTTCCTGTTTGTCCCTCTGGATTGATACATGGACTTACCATTATTCTAAGAAATTTGGTACAGTTTAGTGTTTAATTTTGGTGTGTGAAACGAGCCATCACCTTTTCACTTTCCTATTTTGTTTTTCTCTCTCTCTCTCTCTCTCTCTCTCTCTCTCTCTCTCTCTCTCTCTCTCTCTCTCTCTCTCTTTCTTGGCCTCTGCAAACCATCATCGTTGTTCTTAAAACATTCATTACTATGAATACTCCATTCGTGCCCGAGGTTCAAACTCTACCAGTTGAACCAAACTATCAGCCAAGCACTTCATCAGCTGCTCAACACATCAACCCATCATCTCAATGGTAGTGTAAACACCGACATAGTGACAATCTTGCTGCTAGAACCAGGAACAGGAAACACTGAGGTTTTAAGCTCCTAACCTTAGACCTTGATAATCCTTCAATCACCCTATCTGCGAGTAACCATCATTGTAACTAATGACGACATGTTTCACTGAACTCTTATCGTAGAAGACCTTCTTGCTAACATCCGTGATGTCATAACTGTGCAATCCACTCCATCTTTTTATAGTCAATCCAACATGCTCATGCCTCCAGCAACTCAATATCTTGGAAGAGAAACACATGAAGTAAGAGGACCAAGTTACTGCTTCCAAAGCCGAGGATAAGGATGAGGTCTCCAAGAGCACCTCACCAAAGAAGGCCGACACTACTAAAATTGAGATCATTGTTGCTGCAAAGAGCCTGGATCATACTCTTCTGGAAATCAACGCCAAAATCGCGGCCGAAAAGTCTGCCCAGTTGTTTGCCGAGACCAAAATAATGCCAACAGCCGAAGTTGAACAGTTTGAGATCAATGCACAAGATCCTAGTACTTAGGAATTTTTCTTTCCATTGTACTTTTTTCTTTGTAATTGTATTTTCTTCTTTGTTTTGAATAGTATCTATTTTGTCAGGCCGATGTGTCTGTTTATGTACTTGAACAAGCTATCTCTTTTCAATACAAGTCTTCTCTTTTCTTCTAAGTGTTGAATATTGTTTTCATGTATGCTTTCTATATCTTCTCTGTCTTGTATGTTTCCATACTTATATTCTTTGAAATACTTCTAAGCACAACTTACTTGAATAATCACTTCGGATTAGCATATCCCAGATATAAATCATCTCAGATTGACATATCTCGGACAACAACTCGTGGCAATTTACGTTAGCCGAATTGCACTTGTAAAAATTTCTCAATAATTTTTTACAAGTGTTATTTCATCATTTGTACTTACTGTCTTCTGGTAAGACTTCGCACTTCCAAGTCTAACAACCTGGTTGGTTATCTAGGGTAAAAATGCCTATTTTAATTATCTCAGATAACTTTAACTTGCCAAATTTTTTCCAAATTTTCACAAGTGTTGTGCTCATTTCTACTTCATGCCCTCTAATATGAACCTGAGTACTATTTATACTCACATTAAGGACGCATCGCCTAGTTATTGCCTAAGTCTTACTTAGACATTTCTGGCCAAGGTTATCACATTTAGCTCGCTCAAACGAAGCACTTAAGGCTTAACCTTAGTGCATTGAGAGTACTAATTACCTTATATTTTCTTGCAAACTGACCAAGCCATGGCCAGTTTCGTCTTGTTTCGTGTCGAAACATCACTGACTTGGTTCAACTCTACCTTCATGGCAAGTCTAAGTTAATCATCATGTTTCATGTTGAAACATTGCTGGCTTAGTTCAACTCTGCCGTCATAGCAAATCTAAGTTAATCGTCATGTTTCATGTCGAAACATCGCAAACTTAGTTCAACTCTACCACCATGGCAAGTCTAAGTTATTTGTCATGTTTCATACCGAAACATCGCAAACTTAGTTCAACTCTACCATCGTGGCAAGTCTAAATTAATTGTCGTATTTCATGCTGAAACATCGCTGACTTAGTTCAACTCTGCCATCGTGAAAAGTCTAAGTTATTCGTCATGTTTCATGCCGAAACATCACAAACTTAGTTCAACTCTACCATCGTGGCAAGTCTAAGTTATTCGTCATGTTTCATGCCGTAACATCGCAAACTTAATTCAACTCTACCATCATGGCAAATAGAAGTTATTCGTCATGTTTCATGCTGAAACATCGCAAACTTAGTTCAACTCTACCATCATGGCAAGTCTAAGTTATTCGTCAAGTTTCATACCAAAACATCGCAAACTTAGTTCAACTCTACCATCGTGGCAAGTCTAAGTTATTCATCATCGCAAACTTAGTTCAACTCTACCATCGTGGCAAGTCTAAGTTATTCATCATGTTTCATACCGAAACATCGCAAACTTAGTTCAACTCTACCATCATGGCAAGTCTAAGTTATTCATCATGTTTCATACCGAAACATCACAAACTTAGTTCAATTCTACCATCATGGCAAGCCTAAGTTATTTGTCTTGTTCACAATGGGAACATCATCATAAGACTTTCAGTCCTATCGCACAAATTTCAATAATGTTTTGTAATGAACAAAGTTGATACTAGTATTTTATTAATACTTCAGCTAAGGTTATTGACACCATTAGAGTCGAGCTCTAAATTTCATCAAGCCACATTCCACGGCCTCGACAATCTCTTACCGTCAAGATTTTCTAATCTCAAGTAAGCTTTGTTTTATCTCAACTCTGTTCGCCTCCGGTAAGTTCTAATCTTTTCAAAATTGTTCACCTAGGTCAAACTCTTGTCTTTTTAGACCTACTCATCTAGACCGAGATCTTGTCTTCTGGATATGGGAAAACTCTTAGCTTCTCAAACCTACTCATTTAGGCCGAGATCTTGTCTTCTAGATATGGGATCTGCTCACTTAGTGTTACGACCCGCTCCCCGTAACCAAGGGTTAAGCATCGTGATGGCCAGTAACTGAAGTTACCTACGGCCAATTCTTGAACAAATGAATAAATGCGAGTGGAAATAATATTTAAGTGAGGGTACCAAAATAATCATTGGAGCTTTTATTTTTATAACAAAATTTATTGACAAAAAGGACGATATTTAAATATGAAGAACAAAATTATAAATACTATAAAAGCACTATGTGTGTCTATTCCGCAGCCCTGCGTCTAAGACTCTCTAAAGCTATTTCTGAATTGCATTGTTTCCTAAAAATTGGTAAACAACTATAAGCACATGGTAGAGTGAGAATATTATACTTAGAGCATAATTACCATGGATAAGCTTTAGGCTTAAAATAGATCAAATAGAATACTTTTCTATTAGAGTAAATAAGTTGCTCATTTTATAACAAAATTCCGTTTTAGAAATCATATGATATTATACGAAAATGTATAACCATAACCACGGTGCAGAACATAACAGAGGTTAATGGATTCATGACAATACAAAGGTACAGATTCAAGAAGTGGCACGAACGGATTCTAGAGGTGGCTTCCATAATAGTGTAGCACTTACCTCCGCACAACACTTAACTCCGCACAGCACTTTGCTCCGCTCTCACGACCCAAACCCCCCTATAGATTTAGCGCCATAACAGGTCAGTAATCCGTGATTACCAAAGGTCTGCTTAACAATAATGGCAATAATACAATATAAAGGGGTTGGCAGAAGCCAATCAATAATAAGATAATATCTAATGAGATGTGAGGACTTGAATGAAAATAAATTTTCATATACATAGCCATATCTTTAACCATTTATGCCCATAAGCACATATATACAAGACAAAATACAAGTTAGGGAATTAATCCCATGATCAAAAACAGTATTAACAATAGTCTTAAAACATTCTTTTCACTTAACAAACTCAAAAGGGTGAATTTGAACCACCCAAAAAGCCTTGACACATGTTAGTTCGGAACCTCGCAATGAGGCACAATAGCTGGCTTGACAAAACAAGGGTTCGGGTCGACGCCTCTAGCTTTGATCCAGTGCCTGGCCACCTACATATATATAATAAACTGTGAGCTAAAATCCAGTGAATAACAGATGTGTAAAGAGGTTAAGAATGATGTCCTAATAGTCCCTGAAACCATCGATTATTTATAGAACATTTTCACTCAATATCTTTTTGTCAATCAATTGTTTAATCGTTGAATTCAATCAGTTCATGTTCATATAAGTCATACATGGTACATCTAATAGCAATAATACAATAGGTTGTAAAGACCAAACAACCAATTGATGGCCATCAAATAATAGACAATAGTTCCAAGAATTGGAACTAACAGAGATCTCTGTAACAATAACGATAACAATATCAATAATAATATGCTATGGATGCCACAATACAGTTTAAAAAGAGGATCATCATTCAATCGATAAAAAGTAATAGTTCAGAAACAATATGATTTATCATTCAGAAAATAAATACAATTTGAACATATCTTTACAATATTGTTACTCATAGTGGGCTCCTCAAACACATACTATAGGGCACTAAGGATGCGGCGTCCGACCTAAACAAACAAATTCAAGCATAACAACTCAATGACATTCATATCGCTAGCCAATTCTATTTGATTCGGTTGTTACTAATTCAACAACTACTCGTATTTACTAATTCGGTTCTAATTTTTTATTTATACACTCTAATGTACTCGTGAGATGCAAATGATCGTGAAAACACTTTAAAACCATGCAAACAGAAGCCCGGAAGGTGGAAAAGAGAAGCAAAAAACAAACTGCGTTTGCCCAAAAAGAGCCGCACGTGCAGGGGTCTTTGCCGCAAGTGCGGTGGCTACCACTGCACTTGGTCCCGCAGGTACAATTTAAGCAGAATGAACCCTCACTATTACCCTGTTTCCGCATATGTGGGGCCTTAGGCCACACGTGCGGCGATGCTACAAAACCAGTCCGAAAACTGCTCTGTTATGGCAGTGGGTTCCTTTGCAAAATCAATCTCATTTTCATGCAATTCACCTTCAAAACTTAACTTAACACCTTGAATAAAACATATTTGGGTTGAAACAAAATTCATGACTTCAATTGAAACTTCAAAACCATGCAAGGAGTTCAAATTCTTGAAGTGTAAACACAAGTTCATAACTACTACAAATTAAGCTCCAAGTCTTTAAAGGACATTGAGTTTTCCTCCTAAATGTTAAAACTCAAGCAACATGCAAGAAACAATTAATGATCAAGAGTTCCATGGAAAATATGTCATGTATGTTGCTAATTCAAGTTAATCTCCACAATTCCTTCTTTATTTAATCATATGAGCTTTTAACAACAAATTTCATACAAGTTCACTCCTTGATTCAACTTAATCTTCACGATTTCATTTATATTATAACTCAATGGCATGGGATTTGTCATGACCCAAACCCGCCAGTGTAGATTTAGCGTTGTAACTAGCCAGTAATCCTTGGATTACCCAAGGCCTCTGAACGAAATAACACATGATTAGAAGCTGCGGAAGCAGATATATAAAAATATACATAATCCATCGAGCTGTGCAGACATATATGAGACAGATAATCTTAATTCTATAAGCATACATATGACGTCATGATGGTACAGTATTTACACGTCATCCCATGTACATATAAACAGAAACTTTGATGGAAAACCAAAAGAAATAAAGTCTTAAACATTCACAAAACATGGCCACAAGACTTGACTTAATCCGGAACTTCCTCGGGAGGCACAAAAGATGGCTGACAAACACAAAATTCTTCAAGCAACATCTTAAGCCTTGTCACAAGCCTGGTCACCTACATACATAATAAATAAATAGTGACCGAGAGCCCAGTGACTAATAACAAAGTAAAGGGGTAAAATGAATGATGTCCCAAAACCAGTTCAGAAACTAGAGTTCACATCAAGATAGATTCATATTCGTATTCTTATTCAGAGCATATGCAGAAATCAGAGTTTATGCTTAATTGTCCTTGGTACATCCGTTAGTGCTAACAGATCACATACAGAGTATCAAAAATCATACTTGTCAGTTCCATAGAGGAACCTCTAGCCGTGTACGGATAGCTTGTCAGTTCCATAAAGGAACCTCCGGACTGGGAACGGATAACTTGTCAGTTCCATATGGGAACCTCCAGCCGAGTACAGAAAACTTGTTAGTCTCATAAGAAACCTTCGGTCCCAGTACAGATAGCATACTTGAATCACAACATAAATGCCACAAATATTTGTCAGTGTTGAACAATCATTCATAGTACAAAACATAGCATTTCTTAGAACAGATCTTATTCCATATATAGAAAATAATTTAACTTGAACATAGATTTACTAAGTTATTACTCACAAATAACAGATGGCTCCAAGTAAACGAACAGAGTAGGCAATTCAGATATCTTATGGTGTGTGACCTACACAGATACAGAATGAATACGTACAGAATTACACACCTGGAAATATTAACTTGGTTCTTTCTTATTTTGGCGTGTTTCTACTTTTTATCCTCATTATTATGTCTTAATCTTGGCCTAGGAATGCCTAGGATACAATGAAGATGCAAAAATGCATTTGAAAACACTTGGTCAAAAATGTAGGAAATAGAGGTCTCGCTAGAGCGCAACTTCCTTCGCTCGAGCGGACATGCAAACATGTGAGAGGTCGCTCAAGCGCAACTTCCTTCGCTCAAGCGATCTGTAAACTTTGAAAAAGTACTAGTTGCTTGATTTTTCCGTTCGATGCTCGCTCGACGTTCACTCGAGCGTGAGACTCAGGTTTTCGCTTGAACGCAACTCTTATCGCTCGAGCGGTCTGCAAAAAATACGAAACTTCTGGGAGCTTGCATTTCACGCTCGAGCTAACTTCTGGTCGCTTGAGCAGAAGTGCAGGATCACAGAGTGATCGCAAGAACGGAGAATCTATCGCTTGAGCGAAGAAGCAGAATATGGAATTTCCAGATTGCTCCGTCCAGTGCAAAACTTAAATTCAAGGCTCCAAAACATTGTCTTTTAGGCCAAAAACTTGAGGAAACTTATATAAACTCAGAAAACACAGTGAATTAAAGATCATTCCTTGAAACCAAGGCCCAAAAGTATGTGAATTGTTTAAAACCAACTTAAAAGTGTTCAAAATATGATATACATGTAAAGTTATGCTCTTCAACCATTCATACCAGGTTCAATTTAAGTGTTAAGTACAAAACCAAGTTGAATGATGAAATCATAGCCAAGGTAAGGTCATGCATGCGAAGGTTCTTGCTTAAACAACTTCAAAACTTCATGATATGCACATGCATGCAATGATATGATCTATATTTTTCATTTTAGCTCAATTCTCGTGTAATTTACTCAATCCTCTTGAATCCATGGTTTAAACATCAAAATTATAAAATCCAAAGGTTGAATTTCCTACCTCAAGCTTGAATTCTCAAGTATAGAAGTGTAATCTTTGAAGTTTCTTCCAATTCCTCCAAGTCTCTAGCAATCACTCTACAATTGAGCTTAAGTTTCCTCCTCTCTCACTCTTATACGTTTTTGTCTTCAAAGATGAGGGATTAAGAGTGCAAAAATGTACAAATGGTGTAGAGAGTGGCTTTCTATAGGCCCATTACATTGACTTAATTAATCTTGGCTTAAATTAAGCATATGAGCATTAATTAATGTAATTATTTCGTTTTGAATCGAATTTCAATTAAACTTACCATAATATTCTAAAAATTTCAACTAATACGTAATTCAAGTCAATTTCGTGATTGGATGCCGATAAGGCTTTCAATTCACAGTACAAAATAAAAACAGAAATAGATATTCCTACGATAGACAGATAGAAACTCATATAGCACATAATACACGCAATTAACTCAGATTTCTTCTCGATTACTTGTTGGGCATAATTAATCATGAATTAACGTTAATCAGAGGTCAGGGTTGTTACAGGATTGAAGATAAATTCCTACCTGAATTGTTCAAATTGTTGAAGATTAGAACCTTAGCTTCAGAGTTCTTCTTCTCCATTGCTTTTCTTCTCTTCGTTTTCCTTATTGAGCTCACTCTTAAAGTCTCTCTCTCTCTCTCTCTCTCTCTACGTGTATGCGCTGTATGAAACCCAACAAGACCCACTAACCTCTTTCCTTTTTCTTATTCAATATATAGCAATACACTAGTTCTTTTGATTATACATATTTTAGGCTTTAATTAAGAAGGCTAATAAATTATATTAACTAATTGGAATTAAATTCACTCAAATTAATTTAATCCTCATTCTTATAATCGTAATTACACTAAATTAAATTATACTAAAGTGAATTAAGCTATAATTCTTATCCAAATGCTTAATTCTCACTTGTTAAATTAACGAATCAGACGTGTTTAATTTTCACTCTAAGTTATTTGTTCACAATAACAATAACACGTGGCACAAATCAATACGATGCATATAGTACATGGCACATAATTCACAATTAACACATAATCACACGATTAACTCAATTACTTTATTTAATTAAGGAGGTGGATATCACATTCTCTCTCCCTTAGGACGTTTGGTCCTCCAAACTTAATTACCTTCCTCCGGGAATAATATAGGATCAAGTAGGAAGAAGTCCGAGTATTTTCTTTTCATATCCTCTTCCCTTTCTCAAGTCGCATAGATGCCACCATGATTTTGCCACTCTATTTTTACTAAAGGAATTTATTTGTTTCTCAACTTCTTGATTCGCCAGTTTATAATCTGAATGGCTTTTTCCTCGTAAGTGTAGTAATCACTCAAAAGCTAGTGGATAGGCTCAATAACATGAAAAAGATCCCGAAGATAATCCCGCAACATTGAGACATGAAAGACATTATGCATATGTTCCATTTCGGGAGGGAGTGCTACCTGATATGCCACTGGATTAATCTTTTCAATGATTTCATACAGCCTAACATATCTCGGTGCTAACTTGCCCTTGGTTCCAAAGCGAGTCTGCCCTTTCATTGGTGTCACTTTAATAAAAACATGATCATCCACTTTATATTCTCTGTCTCGCCTTCGGACATCCGTATAGCTTTTCTGTCGACTTTGTGCAGTTTTCAATCTTTGTTGAATTAATTTCACATTTTCTATTGTTTCATGTATAATCTTAGGCCCAAGTAAAGGCCCATCTCCAACTTCTGCCCAACAAATAGGAGACCGACATTTTCTGCCATATAATGCCTTAAAAGGCGCCATACCAATACTTGAATGGAAACTGTTATTGTAGGCAAATTCAGCTAGAGGCAAGTGAGTTTCCCAATTGCCTTGAAAATCAAGCACACACATACGCAACAAATCCTCCAGAGTTTGGATTGTTTTTTCTGACTGGCCATCGATCTGTGGATGGTATGCACTGCTCAATCTCAATTCAATACCCAATGTCGTTTGCATACTTTGCCAAAATCTTGATGTAAACTCCAAGCCCCTATTAGAAACAATGGACACAGGCACTCCATGCAATCTAACAATCTCATTAATGTAAATTGTAGCCAACTTATCCACATTATAAATTATTTTGACAGGTAAGAAATGAGCAGACTTAGTCAAACGATCAACAATAACCCAACTTGAATCCATACCTCTATTGGAATGAGATAGTCCAACAATGAAGTCCATAGTGATATGTTGCCATTTCCCCGATGATTTTCGGGCCGGGAACAGTGATATGTTTCCTAGGCCCCATCCCCAGCCCTGACCCCCGCCCCATTTTCCCCGAAGTAAAATTATAGTTTTACCCCTGTCTATATATATATATATATATATGCATGTCTTCATTTTGTTGACACTCACACAATTGCTCCCTCACACTCACACACAGCTTTTTCGCGTGAGAAAAATGGGAAGAAATAGAGGGGGAAAGAAGAGAGTCGATCCTCCGTCGAACTGCCGATCTCCTCCGCCGAGAAAAGAGAGTCGTCATCTTCACAACGCTGATCTCCTACGCCGATCTCCTCCGACGCCCTCTTCCGCTTCTCTACCGACTCTTTCCATCTCTCTCTATTCCTCTCTCTTTCTCTGTGTTATACACACACACACACACACATACACACACACACACACACACATATATATATATATATATATATATTATTGATTGCAGTTCAGATCTATGATGATGATTATCTGTTGTTGATCTATTTTTTTTTTTTTATCTATTATTGTTTTTTGTTGATCTGTTATTGATGATGATCTATGATGATGATGATTGGTTGTTGTTGATCTCTCTCTTTTGCCATGCTGATCTTTTTTTCTTTCTTTTTTTTTATCCTTCATAGAGCTTCAAAGCAGTTTTCAGAAAAAAAAATGGCCGGGGCTTTTTCGGGGTCGGGGAAACCTGATCCCTGTTAGGGGACGGGGCAGGAGAGATGATGGGTTCCCCGCCAGGGATTGGGGGCGCGGGCGAGGAATTTTGTATCTTCGGGGACGGGGAGTGTGATCCCCAACCCTGCCCCGGCCCGTTGCCATTCCTACCAACGATCAAGTCAGTCAACTTATCTCTCAAAGTTATCAAAACAGTGCTTAAACTCACAAGTAAAAACATCATAAATAAAAGCATACCTTAAGCCCACGAGTGTGCCTTACTTTTATAATGATCAGTGTCCAACTTCTCCTAGAATTCTTACTTCATGGGACTGTATCCTTTACAAGGATAACATCTATCACAACTGATACTATTCAGATTAAGATGAACTACCTCAAGAGTCTCATCTCTGTCCAAATAAGTAGTTTGATATCATCTAGGACTCTTGTCCTCTATCTAAATATCTTGAATTTCAGTATTGTCGCACCACATCTTGGCACCATGGTCCGCCCACGTAGCACTTCGGCTAACAATCTCGACCACGTGGACTACCCATAAGTTTGTCTCCACAGCTTAAGATGAAAAATTATTTGAAAATTTGTTAAAAAGTAAAAAAAAAAAAAAAATAAATTATAAAGTAGATGAAAAGATTTTAAAATTGGTAAAAATATCATTGTGTTGTTCTCATTTCTTATCATTTTTCTTCTATCCATAATAACAGTTGTTAGTAGGATTTTTCATTTTTATTGCTTTATTATGGATAACTACTGTTGAAATAGACAATATATTATTTAAAAGATAAATATAATCACGATAGCATATACACTTGCTATCAAATCATACCATTTTATAAAATAAAAATACTAGAAATTTCAAATATTTTATCAAAAAGATATATAATATTCACATAAATGTGGATCTCATGGCATGAGTCCGACACCATAAAAGTATTGAGCAAAAATTTTAATAAAATTTTCAGAATCTTTAACATTGCTTTATAGGAAATCATTTGGTTATACAAAATTTCTCTTTTTTATTTATTAAGAGTATGAAAATATTATTTTTATTGTCAAATTGACAAGTCTAGTCACAAGTATGTTGTAAATCTGTTGAGTTTATTTGAGTAATAGACTATTTAAACTTGACCTAAATACTTAATGAATCTTAAAATATATACAAATTATGATTTATACAGATGTCATATGATATCAAACGAGTTTTAATTATAAACAAACTTAAAATAGTTTAAATTTGTATAGTACATATGATTTCTTCTGCATAGAAGTAAGTTTTAATGAATTTTAAAATGTATAATTTGCCTTTCTTTTTCAGTTTAACATAATTACTGACAGTTGTTACAACGCAAATAAAACTCTTCCACTAGTCAAACGTTGAGAGTGTGATCGAAACTATACTAGGTCACTATATAAAATCCTAATATGCCTCATTCATCCTCTATGTAGGTTTAAGCTCTCTCTCAGTCTCTCTCTCTCTCTCATAGGGCATTTTTCAACAAACTCATCATCATCAAGTTCTATGATCGTCTCTTTGTTCTTATGGCTATTCCTCCATCAAAACGTTTAAGGTAATATATCTATATATATTTATCCAAAATCAAAATCTACCCATTTTTTTATTAGATCTATTGTTGGATATCCATTGAATGCACATTGACATTATGATCAAAACATATACTATGGACATTGAGTTAAACTATGTTTTTTTTTCATGTCATGTGTTTCATTGAAAGTGATGGTTTTGGATCATCTTACACTCTATATCATTTATTGTTTCATAGTTTTTTTCCAACTATTGATTTTGGTGGTGGACGTGAGAAACAAAACGGAATAGACGATGTGTGCTCTTTAAATATCTATTAACAACTTAATTGTTGACCCGTTATAGAATTTTTGACTTCTAATATCGATACAAAAATCATGCAATTAAATGATTCGTAACGAATTTTATATGTTCAATGTACAAAAATAAAAATAAAAAATGTATTGAATGGTTCGTGGCAAATGGATTTTTCTCCAATCGAATTGTTATTTTTGTTTGTTCTTGATTTACTAGTTCTATGTGCTCAGCTTTAGCATAATACTATATGAAGTTTAAAATAAAAAATATATATTATTATTATTATTATTATTTACCAAGATTACATATACCAATATAGTAGTAAAAAAAAGTCATCAAAAAATATAGTAGTAAAAAAAATTAATATAATAATAAATACTTCTTTTTTTTTTCTTTTTTTTTAACATTTTGTTTAGCTATAGGGATTTGAGGCTTTTTGGTACAGTTTATAACTTCTTTTTTTCTATGTTAGATTTTGGTACATTTTTTTGCTTATAGTTTGTTAATAGCTTAAAAAAGTTGAGTTGCTTTTGACTTTTACTTTTGGTTTATCAACTTTTAATTTAGAATGAGCTACACCAAACACCACCTTTGTTTGTTGGTAGCCTGGAGGATTAAAAGCATAATTATAGTGTTTTTTGGTTCAAGATTTTGAAAATTAGAAGATTTTAAGTTTCATTTTGATTATAAAAGTGGAATTGTACTCTTCTTTTGTTCATATTTTGTTGAGGTTGAATCTGATAGTGAATCAAGTGAGTGTAGTGAGTTTTGAGTTTGAGTTTGAGTGAGTCAAGGTTTTCTGTATTAATTACTCATTCCTCTATCTTATTGATTAGCATTTGTATTTGCTTCTCTTTAACGGTTGGCCACAGCCCATACAGATGGGCCAAATCGGCTCTTTTTTGTGCATAATTGTAAAATAAAATAAAATAAAATCACAATTTCATGGAATTTTGACAAGTTGGTAAAAAATTAACTTTTTATTTTTATTTTTTTGTGAATTTTTGACTTTTTGTTTTAAAAAAGCTGATTTTTTGTTATGAAGGAAGGATTTGAATGACCCCGAGTTGGCTGTAACTCATAATTTGTTTATTCATGACACATTTGTTTTGATGGATAATCACAGATTGTTTACTTCTATTTTTAGTGCATGGATATAGAGAATCTCGTGTAGTGAATGCCCTTGTATATTCTTCATATTTCCGAGTCTTGGATTGTTTTCTTGCAGCAACAGCACTGAAACTACCCTCAGTGAGGTTGAAACAACAAGGCCATGGTCCGATCTGCCTCGTGATCTTCTCTCACCAATTGCCAACCGCCTAGGCCTAATCGAGCTCCTAGGTTTCCGTGGCGCATGCAAAGACTGGAAAGCTGCTTCCTCTACAGCTTCGGCTAAAACTGAGTCCTCATCAGATCACCGACCCTGGTTCATACTCTACGGTGAAAATTCCGAATGTATCTTGTACGACCAATTGGACAAGAAAAAGTATACCATCAATGTCCCCGAGCTAGACGGAGCGACTTGCCTCGCATCGAACCAAGGTTGGCTTCTTCTCTCCCGGGAAGGATCAATCTTCTTCTTCTGTCCTTTCTCTCGAGCAAGAATTGAACTTCCAAGCTTCCCTCACTCTGACCTCTCCGGCCACAATGCAGCTCTCTCAGCTCCACCCACTTCAGAAAACTGCGTTGTCTGTGTGATCAACCGCCACGATCACCTGATCGTGGAGCTAAATGTTCTTCGTCGTGGCGAGCAAACGTGGACTAAGGTCAATTACGATTGTCCTGAAAATGTCTTAGGTGTTGTTACAGGGACAACTTACCATGAGGGAACTTTCTATTTCTTGGACAATAGAAGCAAGCTATTGACATATGCTGTGAAGAAGAAGAAGTGGGTACTGTATACGATTGTTGATAGCTCGAGCGCGTCAACCAATGATTGTCTGCCATTTGCGTACAGGACAAACTATTTCAGGAACTGGGATATGAAGAGGTGCTTGGAATTGGGAGAGGATGTTTCGGTTTCTACTTGTGGGACAGGAGTGCGAAGTTTCAGCGGTGAGTATGATATGGTTATCAATAATGAAAGCATCGCGGCGGTTTCGAAAGAGATTGAAAGTCCGCGCCAGCTCAAAGGGATATGGATTGAATCTCGGTTCCTTCAGATCCCTCCCAACCAGAGCTGGTGAGGGTTTCAGTTTTCTCTCACGAAATATCTTTCTTTTCGCCATTATATTGCTTGTTTTTGCTTTGTTTCGTGAATCACTGATAACGATGACTCGCTTTATATGTGTTGAATTTCTTTATTGTGACATTTTTTTGAGGTAGCAGACGTTAGAGTTTTCTAGTTGGTATTATTTGAGTTTTAGCATTTCTTACTGTATAGAGTTTTAATTCCAGTTTATGAGCTGCCAAGCAAGAAATGATACATCATTCACCGACCTTTTAAGCACAATCGCAAGAGAAATTAGAAGGATTTGCATGAAATTCTTTGCTATAACCATGACTATTGCATAGTCTTGAACAGTCAATGGCTCAGGTGGGGGGGGGGGGGGGGGGGGGGGGGGGGGGGGGGGAAACATAAAACCAGCACACAGCTAACTACAATTTCATCAGTTGAGGCTGATAAAACATATTCATATCATTACTACCTCATCTCAGAGCCGAGAAGGAAATTTCACAATTGGATGGAACAAATCAAAATTGTTGTAGAACAACCTTGCGCATGAATTCTTCTGGCACTGCAAAACAACAAAAGCAAAAAATGTCATAAGATTGTCAATTGTTTATCCAGTTCAACAAAAATGACAATCAAATAGTCCAAAAACTCTAATACTGCAGAAAATTTCGGTTGATGCATACTTGGCTTTCCATTTTTGCTTGTTGGTCCAAAGGGGTTACAAGATTATCTCCACACTCGACATTCAACTAAGCTAAAGCTCGCTCGTCAAAACCTACTTCCATTTTCTGTAGCCTTGGAAACACCTCGATTATACCCCAGAACTCATTTACTGATTGTTGTTAGAGAATTTATAATGTGCCAAAAGGGGATATACCTAATCCACCAGTGAACAATTTGAACTGACCAAGAGCCTGCCTGATGAACATCTCGACTCCGCTCACCACTGTGGTTCCCACCTCTGCAGCCTCTCGTAAGAGCCGAGTGTTTCTAGGCGTGTAAACAGCATCAAAAACCAGCTCATACGCTCCCAATGCCTCCTAAAGTGGTAGAAAGATGAAAGATGTGTTGATCATTTTTTGCTCATTACATGCGCATTTACGTATTTAAATACTGAGAGAGAGAGAGAGAGAGAGAGAGAGAGAGAGAGAGAGAGAGAACCTTGGAAAGAGGAGTTTGATCTATATTTGGTTGCATGCCCACAGCAGAAGCATTTGCGAGAATCATTCCATTCTCATGACGGAACATGTCTAAACATTCATAAGGCAGAGCTTCACCAGAAACTGCTTGTGCCAGTGCCTTTGCTCTCTCTTTCAAAAGAACGGTAAAAGTCAGTAAGCTAGAAAACTACATCACATCAACCCAAGCCCCTTGGCTTTTTGCACCAAGGTTTAACATTTTCCATATTTGCAGTTGAATATGACAATCCCAGTTGTGTTGAACAACCTTTTCAAGTAGCAGACAGTAATGTTTTCAAGCTGGTATTATTGAGTTTTAGCATTTCTTTAGGTGAAATTCATCCGGTGATATACAACGGTCCGTCCACTTGAGGACATAGCATGTTTTTGTCTCACCAAACTCGGGTATGATTTTCCAAGCTCATTAATGGCCATGTGGTGCATTTTTTCACTATTTATCGGTGAATCTGTATAGAGTTTTAATTCCAGATTATGAGCTGCTTAATTCAATTTCGATGCGTTTACCATAATTGCGGTTGAAAATGATGACCCTTGCCCCTCGGCTTTTTGCACCAAAAGCCAGCGCTCTACCAGCACCTCCAGCTCCAACCAACACAAAAACTTTCCCGGCAATAGGAGAGGTCTGTGATGCTCCTCCATTGGTAACTAGTTTTTCTGTTCAACCCACAAAATACAAATTAGCTTCTAATCTAATCACAGGCATTGACACGGACGCGCCAACACGAAAATTATCAAAAAATATAGGACACAACATGTGGGGATACGTGCAAAATATAAAATTATATATAGAGACGAGGATAAATAATTATTACATGTCATGCATATGTATATTTAACATTATAATTTTTAGAGTTTAAAAGAGATAGATATAAAATTGCATTGTTTTTGTTTTATCATTGGATTCCAAGTTATTTTATTTAAACTTATAATGTACTTCTTATGTGTTTAAGTGTTGTGAAGTGTCTGATGAAAGGAGTGGAGTGTTGGTGTCAACAAAACATGTTACCTTCTTAGAAGTGCATGTCCCTCTTAGCTTCTGATTATGTGACTTAAACCTTGTTATTGGACTACTATGAAATTCTTTGTCTGTTTTCTTTTTAGTCTGTTTACTTTTTAACCTCAACAAAAAGTAGTTCAACCAGAATAAACTCCTTGATGTCCCACGTCACAAGGTAAATTATATACTCATTTTTAAATATCTTTTGTGTCGTTTTATTATCTAGATGCACTATAGTCAACTTAGATGAAACAAAAGGATTGGACAAATGAAAGTTTTATGTCATCGTAAAATGAATTATTGTACCTCTCAAGGCATCCTCGATTGCAGTTATACAAGCCTCACAATCTGTATTGTAACCAACTAGCTTCCCATCGGTAGGTCTCCTTATAATGGTATTTACAGCTCCTATGGACTGATTGACAAAGCAAACCACAGTTTAGAAAGCTATTATACACTACCATATTATCAATGGCTCATCTCAAACTGCAAAAACAACATTTTGTGCCACAAAATGTCCATGTCCAATTGCTAAATATCCATACATGGATATAAGAAAGGTGTCAAGTTAAAATTCTAGAAATTTTCTCTCGAATGGATCGTAGTTAATTGACTGTTATGTTATAGTCGTGCAAGGTCTAGGACTGGACAAATTGCAGCTAATGAAATCCAAATGTTCAGGACAGCAAGCTCAAAAGGGAATAAAATTTGATGCACTCTATACCAGGAACGTGCAGACCAACTCAATCATGGGTTCTATTTTTTTTTATGCAAATCTCGGCTCCATTGGATTGATGTAAACCAAACAACCCCAACCACAGGCTTCTGATGGCTTATGACATGCCCGTATTCCAACAATATATCTTTTAATATATGGCCCTAGAAGAAGAAAAGACTGTTTGTGTAGCTGTCCAAAGGTAGCTGAGACAAGGATTCGCGGATTTACTATATTTTGTCTCTCATGAAAATGTAAGCGTACATAATTAGTCTTGACAGTGCACAAATCTCACGCCAGTTAAAAAAGGAACAAAATTTGGGCACAGAGACAAAATAAAAATTTTCTTTTTCAAATACAGTCCTTTTTTGACAAAACTAAGAAAATTACATTGCAAATGTTTTCAGACCTTAGCAAGTGGATGGACTTCATCACAGCACTCTACTGCTGCTTCCTTATGCGGAATTCCAACACTACAAGTTCCATCAAAGGAAAGAAAAGCTTGCATTAGAAAATTCTACTCAATAAAATTGACTTGATTCTAAAAAAGAAAAAAGAAAAAGAAAATTAACTATTTAGATGATTTTGGTTTGTAAGGGTATCTCCAATCCTTGCTCTGTTTTTTCATCAAATTTAAGTGAAAATTTGGTTAAAAGCTTGATCTGGTATGAAACACTCCAATCCTTACTCCCTCTTTTTTCCGCATTAAATCTTTTTGAAAAATTACAAACTTATCCTAAAAACCCCATTTTTTTATCAAAGAAAATCATCTCTAATCCTTACTCTTTTTAAAATTTCATCAAGTTTGAGTAAAAATATGACTGTTAGAAATTTGGCAAAGGACTTGGTTCATCCTTGATTTTATGAAAATTTTGCCTCTCCCTTGATTTGATACAAGTTCAATAAAAAATTGGTGCTTACTTTTAGATCTTCATTCATCAAACATAAATTTGATGAAAGAATTGGTGAAGGATTGGAGATGCTCTAACACTCAATTTTATTAGGCAACAGCATCCCAACAAACAGGCAGTAGGGATTCTAAGCAAAGATGTGCAGAACTCAAGCATTCAACCATTGCACAAAAATGGAACAAAATTTATGAGGCAAACACAATTTCCTAACAAGAAGCAGCAGATGGCAACAAACTAGGAGTAAATTTGACTCTGTAAACAAGAGAGTACCTATCAGCATGCCATGTAAAAAACTCTAAATGTGTGTTTTAAGAGGAAGAAACGTTGGTCATTAGTGTTACATTGATATACATCTATTTCGTAATAGCTTAAGGTTTTGGGAGGTGATCTTATCTAGCATGGTATATCAGAGTTTGGTTTCAGGAGGTCCCAAGTTAAGTCTTGTCACCCTTGTTATCTCTGTCATTCTGCGCTCTATTCTATTTGTCTGTGCGCACCTTGTTCACCCAATCTATTTTCCTCTCCACGTGTAACAGAGTATGTGAGGGGGGAGTGTTAGCTTGATATACATTGTAAAGCCTATTTCCTAATAACTTGAGTTTTTGGGACAATTATTGATCTAACAATTAGCTCTCTCATCGTAACTTCTAGCATAACATGAGTCTGAAATGAACATAAAACATTGGCTATAGGCCACAAGTCTACACTGAATTGCTCCACTGCATTACAACGTCATCAATTCAGTGCTGTACAGATTTAGTCTTTTGTAGACTTCAGATTTATATTGTCACAATAAGCAAACTTATTAAGTTTGGAAATATTATGTCATTGTGTTTTGGAAATGGACTTGAAACATATTATCACAGATGATTATCACTGGTACTGGTGCCAAACTGAAGTCCATCCATTTAGCAAGAATGTTTTTTCCCTTAAAGTCTACATAACATGTAACAATTTCTCCATCACAGAGTTATCAAATTAACCAATACTTAATAATTCAATTGCTCTTTCCAATCAATCAGACATCCACAAAAAAGTTAAGTCTTTGTAAACGTGTGTGCATGAATAAGAATCAAAGAGCAAAAAAAATAACCCTCTTTTCTCCTTTTTATAAAATGGTTGCATACCTGAATCCGGCAAAGTCGGTGCATGAATAGACCCTAAAGAATTCCGTGATATCATCGACAAGCATCGGAACATAAATTCCATTATATCCTGTGTGTCTAAAGGCAGGGTTATGCAAAAGAGGGCCTTTGCTATGGCCAACTGGATTTGAGATGAGACCAAATACTTTGGTATTTGCATTGATATATTCAGGCTTGTAAACTTGTTTAATGCTGACAAGAGGTGGCAAGCCAGCTACGGATGTGCCTCCCAGAGATCCACAAACTAGGAAAGCACCAAATTTTGGGCCCAATAATTGGCTTATAAGACCTCTATCACCAACTGCTCTAGCAATTAGTGGCACCTGCATGTTGTACATAACAGAAGTTGAATGCAGTATGATACTAAACTGATGGAAAGAAAATAGGAGCTCCAAAAAAATTAGATGTCCTAAGAGACTGGAACAAAACACTACTTGGCATGAATTTCATAAAAAGACAACAGAACATTGCATGTATTTGGATTATCTCATAAATGTTTTTATATCTTTTTGAGTAAAAGATGAAATGCTGTATTTTATTACAGTATATTAATAAGTTTTTAGACCTTATTTTCTTGGGATCATACGCACTTACGTAAAATCATGTACACTTGTATTTGATAATTTATTTGACAACAAGCAACAAAATATTGACTTTCTCCGATCAAAAAAAAAAAAGATTTGTTTTTGTTTATAGCAAAATTTACCTTTTGATTTTATGCTTTTTCCTTTATATGATTAAATTAATGAATGAATCCATAAATCGGAATATGTTGAATTAACAATTATTAGGCATTTTATACATTTAGATAATTAGTTTGTATTTCTAAACCTTTCGTGTATTTTCATTTTTTTTTTCTCTTTCAAATGTTACTAATCGTTTCCAAATTATTTATGTTTCCGCGCTTGTCAAAAGAACGCATTGAAACGAAATTTTGATCGTTGATCATGCGCATGATGTTCAATAAAAATGGGAGAGCAGAAAGGTAAAACAAAATGGAAGGAATAAACATTTACCCTAAATCACAAAACACCTTGAACTGAACCGATGTCATGTTTTCCAAAACAAAAAAAAAGGGTGTCCAGGAATAGAATGCATACTAAAAAAATTCAAACAGTTAAGAAAAAAAAAAGAATAATTTACTCTGAAAAAAACCGCAACAACTAATAAGAAGAGATGCTGCAGCTAAACACTGTCAACTAGACTGGCACAATTAATTGGCATAAAAGGGGGAAACAAATTTGGGTCTATTAAATTGCCTAGTGAGAACTTGAGCATAGCTCATTGTACTTCTAGGGGGAGGTTGGGGTTCACATCGAGCTTATGGAGAAGTGTCAAACACTGGTTGTGCTAACCTAACTTACATTAAGGCTGTGATTAGATGGAGGAATTGGAAAGGGAAAGAAAAAATGTGGGTGAAATGTGAATAAAATATATTTATATTTTACCTAATTGTACACACATTTTCCGTAATTGTACACACATATTCTATTTCTCTTTTCAAATCTCTCCCCAAATCCCCCGATCACACGCAGCCTAAGGCCTCTCCAACTCCAACCCTCACTCAAATCTAGACTCAAAACTTAAATCGAGTAAAAAGCTTTTACTCTCAAATCAAGGAGACCCATTTCCTTAACGTTGTGTTTGGTTGGGAGATTTGGAAAAGGAAAAGGTAGGTGAAATGTAAATAAAATATGTTTATATTTTCACACAAATTTTCTCTTTTCCTTTTCAAATTTCTTCTCAAATCCCCCAACCAAACATAGCGTTACTAAATCCAAACTTGACACTTGGGCACTTTCACCAAACTTTCCACAGATCTACCTTACTGTACCTTCCAGTCAAACTTGACAATTTGGCAATTTTACTATCCATTCGAGTGTTTCATATCAAATTAAGCTTTTTAATCAAAGTGTAAGAGTTCAATTGAATATGCACATTATCAACCTGCCTAGTGCAAAAAATAAATAAAATAAAAAATTGCATTTTGCACAGTGATGATAACAAGTAATACCTGACAATGGGTGAGCATATGGAAAACTGGAGCTACATCTGTAATATAAACAACATCAATCAACAGTTTGATGACGTCAGCCCCTGTAGATTGAAGGCAAGCAATCAGGTTACCAAGTTTCTCCTCTGAAGGTCTCCCACTGTTCACATGGCTTGATACGATTATCTTGCTATTTGATCGATTGTTCATAAACTCAGTTAAACCTACTTCAAAAGCTACCTGGAAAAGGAAAAAAAAATCGAATTTTTCAAATTTTTTTTTGGGGATTTTCAGACATGGAATCTCAAAGAAGACATGGAATTGAGCAATGTGAAGAACAATAAAGAGAGAATTATGAGTGGGATTGACGAGCCTGAAGATCAATTTCGATGAATTCGACATCGAGTTGGAGAGCGAGTCTGAGAACTTGAAAGCATCTGCTTTTAGTCTTGCTCTTGCACTCTCCTCCTAATCCTCTGCTCGTACTCCTTCCTGAATTTAGCCTGTCTCAAAAAAAATTAAAAAATTAAAAAATTAAAAAATTAAAAAAAAAAAACCTAAAAAATAAATCTTAAAATTTTAATTAAAATAAATTACAGATACATCTATTGCGATTTATTTAAAGCGCAAATTTTATTTGGCCTATGTGCAGAGAATCTTCTTGTCACTTGATAATAATTACATAATTTTTTTTTCTATTTTCATAAATTAAGATGTACAATTAATTCAATTAATACGATGAGTATATTATTTTTTAAGCAGAAATGATAGAGATTTTTTTTTTTTCTTAATCTTCACAACTCTCATCGACACATATTAATAAATAATAGGAAAAAAAAAATAAAAAAAAATAAAAATCAAAAAATTAACCAATCCAAATACATTAAGCATGGTAGGGGTCAAGAAAAAACAGATCCCAACCTTTTTCCCTTTTTAAGATAGAAATACCCCTCATAATATGCTTTAAAATTTACAAAATAATCTGTACTCTTTCTCTCTCCTCCCTTCCCTTTCTCAGTCCTCCTCCATTACCATCCCTAAAACCATGACCACCATCTCTCTTGGTTCACACCTAGCTACCCTCCATAGGCCTCACACCCAACCACCATGAGTTGCCATCAAATGGAATTAACCATAGTATGAAGCAAAGATAGTAAACATAAGACAAACATGAGCATAGGCATTATCGTTTCCAATTTGAAGTTTGCTGAAACCAATGTGCTGTAAAGTGGGAGACTACAAAAGACTATTTTCCACTTGCCCATTTAATAGAACCAGAACAAAACTTAATCTTATAACCTGAAGCAAAGAGTATGCATGCACGATTACAGATTCATCCCTTATTCTTTGTTGAGTATGCAGATTACTCAACTCATATGACCACAAAATATTTATGGAAAACTAATTGTTGTTCTTTGATGTTGATGTGCATTGTTAGTTTTTTTAATTATTATTTGGTCCTGGACACTGCAAGGTGGGGCGGGGAAGTCATGGTGGTTATGGCTGGAGATGCAAGTTTGATAACTCTACGGTATATATATATATATATATGGTTTTAAAGAAAGAAGATAAGATAAGGTTATTTTGGTAAATTTATTGATTTTACAAACTATAAGGAAATTATGTGATTATTTCTAAAGAGCAATGGTAGAGGGTCACAAAAAGTGTGGCTTAAATGGCTCAAAACTATCAAAACGACGTCATTTTGGGCGTAAAACGACGCAAAACGACGTCGTTTTAACAGTTTTAAGCCATTTGAGCCACACTTTTTGTGGCCCTCAAACATTTTTCATTTCTAAATGATAAGGGGTCATTCCCATATAGGCCAAGTCATAAATATGTAATAGTTTTAGAGACTAAATTTTTTGATCTCTAAAAGCAAAAATTTTGTTACAAAAGATATTTAGGAATCAATTTCTATCGTCGTGAGGATAGTCGCTAAAAGATCATTCCGAAAAATAAAAAATAAGGCTTTTGGCGACAAAATTTTAAAAATGTCACTAATATAAATAAACTTTTAAGAACAAAATAATTTGATCTAAAAATGATTTATTTTTTAAAACAAAAAATTTGGCCCAAAAGGATAATAATTCATCACTAATATTCAATTTTCGTTACTAAAAATATAATAACGATACTTTTTGCTAAGAATGGCCACGAGGACGGGTTTGTCATTCCCTGCCCTCGCCCCACCCCTGCTACAGGTGGAATTTTTTTAATCTCGTCCCCGTCCCTGTAGATGTCCACATATACCCGACCACATTTCAAATAGCCAAAAAAAATTAAGAACCATTTAAATCCTTAACAAACTTAATTTTCCTTATTTCCATATATGTAAACAGTAAGACTTTTAGTATTGTTATTTATTTATATTTAAACATAATCACAAACTTTTAGTATTATTTTTTTATATCTAATTATATTATATATATATATATATATTATTAATTATATCGGGTCGGGTTTGAATCGGGGAAGGCGATACCTGCCCCCGCTCCACCCCACCCCATACCACCCCATCCCCGTTATAGGTGATCAAAACATAATCCACCCTCGCCCCACATAAGTGTTGGGCGAGTAAAATCCACCCCATTCTGGTAGGTATGGGCGGACCACTGGTGATCGGATTAAAAAGGTCGTACCTACTTTTCGCAACAAAAATATTTTGTCCTTAAAAAATAATTTTGTTTCTAAATTTTGGTCTCTAAAATCTTAATTTTTTTTAGTGAGGATAAAGTGAAATTTGTCCTTATTTAAAATATGAATTGTATTAACATCTCGCCTCTTCAAATTTTTAATAGCATAATAAATAACCTATTTTATTAATAAAATATTAAATCAATTAATAATTTTTAATGATGTTGTAAATATATTTTAATTAATAATTTTGATAATTCAGTGTTATATATGAGAGTTGTTATCAGTCTCATATGTAAAGAATTATTACCATTATCTCAAATATTTTGTAAATTTTTTTGTATTTTCAGCATAGTTGCTAACAATATGCATTGCAAATCTAGTATTTGAAAATATGTATATATACGCACATCCTTCAAATGATGTGTATCACATACACTTTATAATTATAGAAAAAAATAATATAATTCTATACTTTCTGAGTTATAACTAAAATATATATATATATATATATATAACTAAATACAAAAAACTCATAACCAAACATCTCAAAAAAATATCATAAATAATAAAAAAAGAAAATTAGTTATAACTAAAGAAAAAAATAGCTTAATTAAGGGTGCATATGGTATGAGGTGTGTATAATAGAATTCTCCCTTATTTAAAACGATGCTCTAATCAATTTTTTTTAATTAAAAAATTCTTATAGATCACATTAAAAAAATAATGGGTAAATTACACTCACCTCCCCTGAGATTTTTGACAATTACAGAGACCTCTCATGTAGTTTCAACAATTACAGAAACCTCTCTTACTTTTCTGACATTGTCAAGATTTTCCCCTCCCGTTAATTTAAGCCAAATAGTGTTAACTTAGTTGTGCAAATGACCAGAATACCCTTTACACTTAATATAATTTGCCTATATATGAAACTATCATTTTATTTCTCACAATTTTTTTTTTTTTTGTATTTCCTTGACTTTGTATTTTTTTTCCACTATAGGTTTTGAACTTTTATAAGTTTAAAAAAAAATAAAAAATCAACCATTAATGAAATTAAGAAATAATATTCAGGTTTCTTATTTGAATTAATTTTGCGATTTAATTTAATAAAAATAATTTAAATGAAAGAAACAAAAATGGAGATATAGATTTCAGATGTAATAAATAACAAATTATTTGAGTATTTTATTATTTTCAAATAATTTATTTCTTCAAGTAAAATTCTATTTTAATTAGATGTAAGAAATGACAAATTTAAATAGTTTATTATTCTCAAATAATTTCTTTATCTGTATATCATCTAATTTTAATTTATTGTAACGTGATTAGATATTTCTTTTCACTTTTATATTTATTTTTAAAATTTTTATTATTAAGGTGAGAAATATTGACTTGTTTTTTTTAATAATAATTAAAATTTGAGAATAATATAAGATTGTGAAAAGATAAAACGATAATTTTTTTTAAATATATTTATGAGGTAACATTTGGTAATTTTTATAAGTCAATGTAACATTTGTTATTATATTTATTTTTCTTAAAAAAAATTAATACACGTATGTTTACAAAACAAAAGAAAAATTCATGTTTCATAAGTTATTATGATATTGGGTGATACTAGCTAACATTGATGAAAAAGAAAAAAATGATAAAAAAAATTGAGGAAAACACATAGAGAAGAGAACAAATAATAATAATAATAATAATAATAATAATAATAATAATAATAATAATTATATGGTGTAGCTATTTCTTACAGTGACACTATGAAAAAATGAATGAGAAAATAGATAGAAAGAAAAATGAAAGAAATAAAATAAAGAAAATAGAAATAGAGGGATAATTTCTCCAAATATGTATTTTTCATAGGGAAAAAAAATCAAATACCTATATGTATTTTTAAATTTTGATTCAAACTCTAATTTCTCAAAATAATTATTTATAAAATTGGTGGTCTTTTTAAAAAATAAAACATCTTTTATACTTTGTTTCTTAATTTTTAAATAAATGATTGTATTTAATTTAGTATAAGGTTTAATGGTGATCAATTTATTACCTCTTTTCTTCTTAGATAAGGGAATGTTTGGTTATTCTATTCTATATATGCTTGTCATAACAATTTAGAATTTTTTAAAATATTGTTTAGAATTTAATAATTTTGTTTAATATTATTAAAATAATGTATGAGTCTTTATTAATTTTTTTGTAAAACCTCAGGAAAAGTGAGTGAAATTTACTGTTTGAATATATAAGGGCAATTTTGAAATTTTTTACTCATAGTACATGACGTCAAGCATAACATTATCATATTTTGTTAAATAAATTAATAGAAGATTAACGGTGGAGAAATTTTAATAATAGTTTTAAAGGTGATTTCTGTAATTATTCAAACTATATGAAAAGTCCTTATAATTGTCAGAAACATCAGGAGAGGTGAGTATAATTTGCCTAAAAGTAATCCATTGTTTGTCAACTGTGTTTAGAGTTTGCTTTTTGTTGAATATTTTTCATTTTTAGTGATTTTTTTAAAAAAGATAGGTTTTTGGATTTTTCTCAACTAAAATAGACAGTAAATAAAATTTGAAACAAAATCAAGACAAAAAAAGAAAGAGTAAAAAATAGTAAGTTGGTTTTTTTTTTTAAATTTGGAACAATTTTTTACTTTTTAAATTAATCTATACAGAATTGAAAAAAAAATTATTATAAAAAAAAAAAAAAATTAACTATGAACTCTTATTGTGAACTCTTACAATTGGAGACATTAGACATTATGGAGACATTATCATTGTAATAATTGTGAAAACGATCCCTCATTATTGTGTTTGGCTTTTCACTATGAACTCGTACAATTGGAGTGGGGGCGTCTCCAATGGAATAGGCTCTATTGGACTTTTGTGGTGCCACCATGTGATTCACCTATAAAAATTATTTATTTAAAATATTTATGTTAAAAATTAAATTATTTAAAAAATTATAATCCCCAATGGAATATGCTCTATTGGACTTTTGTGGTGCCACATGTGATTCATCTATAAAAATTCTTTATTTAAAATATTTATGTTAAAAATTAAAGTATTTAAAAAATTATAATTATATTATCAGATCCGATCTTGTTGATACAATTATTTAATTATATAAAAAATCCTATAACATGAATAATTGAGTTATATCTGTGCTCCAAATTAATAGGTGTATTATGAACAGTCATGCAAAAAAAGAAAAATAAAAACCCTCTAACAAATAAAATTGAGCAATGTCATGGATCATAAAAAAGTATCATAAAATATTTTATTAAGATTTTTTTATCCTTTAATTAGTTTGTAGTTTGTTATTGTAGTGGAGAATATTCATGAAATATTTTATAAATTTTTTTCATAATTTCTAATATTACTCAACAAAATTAATATCAAATAACATGAGAATAGAGAGTATTTTATGTAACAAATACGTTACGTGATTGAGTTGACATAGGTTTTACTCATTATTAGTTGTATGATAAATGTGAGATTTGAAAAGTGGCTTTATTTCTCAATGTTCGGTCACATTAAACTTGAACTTCTCTTTTATACCACAAGGTAAATAATGAGTGGACAAGTACACTACGCCAACTTTGTTAAAAAAAAAAAAATAAAAAAAAAAAATACACTACATGACGTACTCATTATATAAAATATTTTCTCAAGTGTTTATATTTTGTGTAACGGGTATGATTCAGTAATGTACCATTCTCTCTCACATATATATACATGCGGAGAAAAGTGTACCAACGTAATATACCCGTTACACAAAATATAAAGTGTAGAGAAGCCTTGTTAGGAGGTTCAGGATTCAAAGTATTATTGCAGACAAAAAGTTTCCTCCTCAAGCTATGGTGTTCCATGTACTACAAAAATAAAAGATGAGAGAGAGAGAGAGGACATGCCTGAAAGAGACAATGACAGGGAGAGGTCTATGTTTCAAGAGATGTTCAACTTGGGAAATGTGGGAGAAGGAGATGGAATCAAAGTGAAGCTCCACAAGATCTGCACCTTCTTCCTTAGCTTTCTCCATGGAACAAACCATCTCTTCCATGGTCTCACATTCTAATGTTGTGCACACTAACAAATCACTTTTCCAAGCCATGAGACTATAGACTTACTCTGTCTAATGCCTATATGACTATGACCCCACACAGAGTGACTGAGAAGGGATGGATTGAGAGAGGGAGGTTTCTAAAGAAATGCTTTGCTCCAAATCAAGTTAGCATAGTCATGCTTGCTTATATAGGCACACACAAACCATATCAGAGGAGAAAGTTATTTGGTGCTCTGGATTATAGTCACGTGGTGTCTCAAATTAAATGTAATTAGTGAAGAGGAAGAATTTCCTGATTTGAAAAAATAACAATAAAACATAACCATTGATGATTAATTAAAAACAACGACACATGATATCCTGGAGCACCTAATAATTTTTTATGTCTTGAAGAATCCACTAGAAAAACATGTGGTAGTGGTAGATATTGTAACATGTGGTAGTGGTAGATATTGTAAGTTTCAAGCCACAGCATAAAAGGCATATGTGTATATAAGTCCCGTATGGATTAATTATACATAATTTGATTATAAAATCAGATATAATTATTTTATATGAGGATGGCATTTATATATTTAATGGGTCTTATCTCGTGTAAGAGGGTTGTATCCTGTCATTGTGTGTTCAAATTTTGTGCACTTAAAATTAGAATTTTTCAATATAAAATGCCACCAATTCTAAGTGCATTTTAAAAATATTTTAGATTTTTAAAAATTATTTTCATTTTAGAAATGAGAAAACCACTAAAAAGTTATATATATTTTTTAAAATCTTAACAAATCCAGTTTTAGTTTTTATTTTTCTATCTTTCACTCTTATTGTTCTTTATTCCAAATTATTTTAAATTATAATGTACTTTTACCATGAAGGAACAAGTAAGCACAAAAAATAAAAATAACAGTAGGAAGTAAAAATAAAAAAACTTTTCAATTGTTGCCTTAATTACAAACTAGTGGACAAACTGGTGGTCCGCCCGTTATACGCACGGATTGTCTGTGAATTATGATTTTTAAATATAATATATCTTTAATTAATTATTTTTATTTAAAATTTAAAAATAATGTACAGGTAAAATTTATAACTAAATTAAGGAAAAATTTATTTCTAACGGCAAATCTGAAAAACGGTAGTCAATATAAATATTATACATTAAGTAAAAAAATGTGGTTAGCAATTATCCTTATATAAATTTACTATAGTTTTAATTTCAAATTAAAAAAAAAATAAAATTTAAAAATATTTTATTTAACTAGTACCAAATAGAATTTTCTTAGCAAAAATGAAAGTTATAAAATTTTGTTATAAATTTTCAAATGTCTATTATTAAGCATTCTATTTTACTGATTTGTTTGCTTGCTTGCTTTGGGACTTTTGATTTTTACTCCACATTCATTATATTGTTTTATTTATTTTTTTCTTTTTTCTTGATTTTCTCATTATACTTCTTCCATAGTACATCTTCAAGTGTATTAGTAAAAATATCACACTCTAAAATGCACAAAGTTACAATAAATAGAAAAGAAAAAAAAAAAAAAGAGTAAGTAATTGCCCAAAACTAAAATTATTTTGAGAACAAATAAAAAATTAAAACAAAAATGAAATTGTTTGAAATAGAAAATGATTTATTTATTAATTAATTAATTTTTAAAAATTAACTTTTAAAGAAAACAAAGAAAACTATATTTAAAAAAAAGTGCAGAAACTAAACATAAAATATAATACAAAAAATAAATGAATTATAAGATTTTCAAGAAGTGAAACTCAAACAAATTTTATAAAATCTTATTTATTCATATACTTTTTGTGTATGTTTTTTGTATTTTTAATCTTGAAAATGACATTGAAATAGTTTGCATTTTTTGCATTAGGTCCATCAAATAGCTTTAGCAAACACAGATGTAATAAATTTTATAACATAAAACACAAATAATTGTGAGACAAAGTATCTAAAAAAGATGAAAGCAATGTTCAATGATGATATAAAATCACACCTGACGTTTTAATTGGAGGTATAATCAGATAAATCGCCATAGAAGAGGAAGAAGACATTTATTTTTCATTACAACAATTACATAGCTCAACATATAATTTTAATGCCTCTCACTATTCCACACGTCCAATTCTCTATCAATATTAGAATGAATGCATGCAAGGACGGAACCAGGAATTCATATGTGGGGGGCCAAGACATGAATAATTTTTTTTATATGAATTGACATGAACTATTATTTTTGAATTCAAAAAATAAACTAAAATTTGTTATTAAATTAGTACATAAAAAATAAAACAATCATATATTTAGTGATTTTTATTTTTATTTTTATAGATAGGTATATTTAGTGAATTTAATATATGAATAAAAGCAAAGTCATGCATTAAATAATACTTTATACAAATCAACTCAATCATTTATCAAAGTGGAACTAGACGCTTTTTCATATTTCGAAAGTGTTTAATGATTAATTTTGTAATAAAATTTCCAGTAATTTCCTTTTTAATGTATGCAAGCAAAGAGTTTATAAAAAATTATATTTAATATATGAATAAAAGAAGTGAATTTTTGAATTATATTTTATTCTTTATTTTATGTTCCATTTAATTTTTTTTTTTTTTTTTTTTGGAAAGAAGAGGTGAAGAAAAAGGAGTGGGCCATATAATGAATAGGTGAGGCCATGCTACTTCACAATGACAAAAGACGGGCATATTTCTTACACAATTATATATTATTAATATTAGGTTCAAAAATAATATATAATCTAATTTATTTTTTTTTATTTTAGCCGGGGGCGTGGCCCCTGTTGCTCCACGCATAGGTCCGTCCCTGAATGCATGAATTCAAAAAAGTGAACATTTGAGAAGATAAAGAGATGTGATTTGAAATCTTTCTATTACTGAATTCTATTAATTAATAATTATTAGGCTTCAATGGTCGAACTTTTAATATTTGTTAGCGATTAAAACTAAACTCTTTGGTTCCATCTATATTCATTTGAAAATTTGAGAGTGGATACATGTCAAGCCTTTACACAAATACTTGGCTCATTTTTTTAGCATTATTAATATTTTTTTTATAGGTTTTTGTAAAAATAATTTAATAATCCCATCACTAACCATAGTGGGGTGTTTGTTTGGGTTTTTTTGAGTCAACTTATAATTTCTAGCTTTGGAAAAGCTATTGTTAACTATTTGATTGAACTTATTTTAAATGGTTTCTTATTCTAACAACTTATTTTAACTCAAAAAAACTGATTTTGAGAAACTGCTCACCCTTTACTTCTGCTGTGAACATGTTAATTTACGGTTATTCTTTTAGATTTTTTTATTTTTTATTTTTTATTTTTTAAAAAAATAAAAAAGGACCCAAATAGACTATAGATTATTATTATTATTATTATTTATGAGAAATGTAGACAAATAATGAATAACAAAAAATAAAAGTTAATTGAAAAAGTTGCTTCACAGCTTATTTAACAAACACTACTCAGCAACTTAAATCTATAATTCAACAGTTACACCAAACAGATTAACAGCTTCTGATCAAAGTCATAGTTTATAATCTATAATTTATAATATGTTTTAACAGTTACACCAAACGGGGCCAGTATATGGAAGAAGTTGAAATGGAGTGGCAGTAGGTAAGAGAGAAGTAAAAAATGCTTGTGGATTGGAAGAAGTCAATAAATGCTAAGTTTTTTTTTTTTAAAATCAAAAAATTAAAAAATTAAGATTAAAATATTGAAACTCTCATAAAACTTGTAGGTTAATTTTTTTTTTTTTCCTTACATAATATATATATATAGATAGATAGATAGATAGATGGATGTACAAGTGAGTGATACTTAAAAAAAAAAAAAAAAACCATAATTGATCGAATCACTATCAAATTATTAAGACGAGTGATGCTAAAAGGGCTGATTTTTCTCCAATTTCATATTAGATTGGAGGGTGCTATTGAGTTCATGGGAGCCCATCATGGATCCCGTTTCAATAATCCGAACTGTTTAATGTGTAAAACTCGTCGAGTACTATATGTTTGTAAAAAATCACGTTGATTGGATATCGATAGCTATCTCATCGGATCAGTTTTCTGTCAACCGTTTATTTTTTGCTGTTCATTTTTTTTATACAAAACTAATTTGATCACGTAACTATCAATATCCAGTCAACGTGATTTTTTACAGCCATATGATATTTGACGAGTGTTACACATTGAACGGTTAAAATTATCGAAACAGAATCCGTAGTGGGCCCTTACGGAGTCCAGATCATCTGCCATACTTTCCTGCCGTTGTATACAAAACGACGTCGTTTTGTGTTAAACGACGCCATTTTATTGAGTTTTTTTTTTTTAATTCAAAAAATTCATTTCCCTTGTTTCCCCCTTTTTCTCTTTCTCTGTATCGTCTTCTTAGCCTTTGCACCATCTATTTGAGGCGACTGAACCCTAGCAGAGAGAAAAGCGACTGAAAAGTCGAAGTGAGGAATTGCAAGAGAACTAACGCGAACTGAGAAAGGAAGTGAGAGACGAAAGAGATAGCAGAGATAGAGAATCAGCGCGATGGCGAGCAAAGGATCGTGGGCGACGGTGAGTCCAGCGGCGATGCGATGGCGGGAAGGCGACATTGCGGCGACAGCGAGGTCCATTTCATCATCTTGCTGTTATATATATATATATATATATATATAATATATGTATAGATTTGTTTCAGATTTTAACCCATTTCAGATTGATTCATAGATGGTTGCTATGTTGCTGTTATATATATATGATATATATGTATATATGTATAGGTTTGTTTCAGAAGATCCGGACATTTTAGATTTACTCTGTTGCGTAGGTGTAATCTGTTGATTCAAATTAACCCATTTCAGATTTTAATCTGTTGCTTAGGTGTAATCTGTTAATTCAAATTAACCCATTTCAGATTTTAATCTGTTGCCTAGATGTAATCTGTTAATTCAAATTCAGATTTTAATATATTTGATTCAGATTAATTCAAATTCACTCTGTTGCCTAGGTGTAATCTGTTGATTCAAATTAACCCATTTCAGATTTTAATCTGTTGCCTAGGTGTAATCTGTTAAACCCATTTCAGATTTTAATCTGTTGCCTAGGTGTAATCTGTTAATTTAAATTAATTCAAATTTTTTCATATGAAATGGGTTCACTAACTGAAATGGGTTCAGTCACTGAAGTAGGTAAATTTTATATTCTATATATATAAGTCAGATTTTTTCATATGAAATTTTATGTTCTATATATATAGTTAATCACATTGATCTATTTTTTCATATGAAATTTTATGTTCTATCTATATAGTTAATCACATTGATCTATTTTAACATTCATACATTTAGTTGTGGATTCATATAATTTGCCTCCATTATATGGTTTATATATATGAATTGTAGGTAATGGAAGAAAATAATATTGTTGATGATTGTAGTTGGAAGCCGAAAGTGGAAATGTCATTTGACTCTGAACAAGCCGTATATGACTTTTACAATATGTATGGGGGAAAGATGGGCTTTAGTATTAGGAAGGCCTATGCAAACAAAAACAAACATACGAAGGAGATAACATCACGTACGTTTGTATGTTACAAAGAGGGAAGTCGGGGTATTGACAAACGAGATCCACTTGTCAAAAATCCAAGACAAGAGATAAGATGTAGTTGTGGTACCCAATTTAGTATCAAGTTAGATAGAATTTCAGGAAAATATATTGCTTGTGATTTTGTTGAACATCATTATCATGATCTTATGCCTCAAGATTGTATTCATATGTTGTCATCCCAAAGAAAAATATCTACCACCCAAGCAATTGAAGTAGAATTAGCTTCACAATCTGGAATTCCTCTTAGGTCTGCTTATGAACTATTTGGTAGGGAATCTGGTGGAAGAGCATCACTTGATTTCACCAAATTAGACCAAAAAAATTACCTAAGATCGAAGAGACAAAAAGATTTGGAATATGGAGAAACGGGTAGTGTGTTGCATTACTTTCGTAAGAAAACTGTGGAAAATCCATCTTTTTTTTGTGCAGTCCAATTAGATTGTGATGAGCAGATAAGTAATATATTTTGGGCTGATGCTCAAATGATCATGGACTATGCTCAGTTTGGTGATGTAGTGACATTTGACACTACTTACAAACTAAATAACGAGCATAGACCTTTTGGAACATTTGTTGGATTTAATCATCATCGAGAAACAATTATATTCGGTGCAGCGTTGATGTATGATGAGACTGCTGAATCTTTTACATGGTTGTTTTAAATTTTTTTGGAGGCAATTTCAAACAAAACTCCGAAAACTATTTTCACAGATCAAGATGCGGCGATGACTAAGGCCATTCCAATTGTTATGCCCGATACAAACCATCATCTTTGTACGTGGCATTTGATGCAAAATGCTGTCAAGCATGTAGGTTCTGTTTTCGATGATGTAGGGGTCAAGGCTGTGTTTTCAAAATTTATGCATGACATTGATGATGAAGAAGATTTCCGAATACAGTGGGACCAAATGCTTGATAAGTATGATGCATTTGACAATCATTGGTTGGAGCAGACTTTTCGCGTGAAGGAGAAATGGGGATGGCCATATATTATGAATTCTTGGGCAGCTAGAATGAGTACTACTCAACTTAGTGAATCATTTAATGTATTTCTGAAGGATTATCTGAATTGTGACCATAACGTAATGGAGTTCTTCATGCATTTTGAGAGGGTGCTTTATGAGAAGAGGTATAAGGAATTGGAAGTCGAGTATAATTTGTCCCAAAAATTGCCAAGGGTTTTAATTCCAACTTTGATGTTAAAGCAAGTGGCAGAGATTTACACGAAAATAATTTTTGAGAAATTCCAAAATGAGTATGTGCAGTCCATTGAAGCATCCATTATAAGCACTATTAATGATGGTGAGAGCACCATATTCACAATAAGAACAATGGTTGATGGAAAAAAAGATAAGATTGTGACAATAGATAGAGGGGGTTCTTTGAGTTGTAGTTGCAAGAAGTTTGAAGTGAAGGGCATACTATGTCAACATTGTGTGAAGGTGCTTAGAGATATATTCAATGCAACGGAACTTCCTCCACAATATATACTCAAACGATGGACTAAAAAAGCAAGGGCTGAACGAGTGAAAAGATAGACGTGGGTATGAAGTGAAGGCTGATGTGAAATTACATCAAAGTGACCGATATCGGTCATTAATGACCATGTTTAGAGCAATTGCGAGTAGAGCCGCTAAAAGTGAAGAAACTTATCAGTTATTAGTTTCATAAGGTGAAGAATTGAGTGTAATGGTTGAAGACAAATTAAGTCTCCACATTTGTGGTCAAGTGGAGGTAACTAATTTGAGAAATTCGTCAAGCAATACATGCCCACAGAGTGATGAAGTAAATTGTCCAATCCAAGCTAAGGGACTGAAGAAAAGATAGTCAACTAGTAAGGGAAGAAGGAGGATCAAAGGCGGGATGGAAAAATCTATTGCAAAGAAGAAAAGGATGCAATCTATTCAGATTGTGACATGAAAAATTGCATATGATTAAAATACAGTAGATTAATAAACTAAAACATTGATTTTATTTAGTAATGACCCACTTTCATTAAGGTTTTTCGTTGTATGTAGGGTGCCGCTGATTATACTCCCCAATGTGAATCTCAGCCTCATTTCGGCATGGGTAATAATTCCATTCAGGTAATATTTAATAGTAATGTGGTCTTTATATGACCATGTTTATTGAATTCATTTCATTAAGTTCGTTCATTATATGGTTAATTGTTGTTATCTTTAATTGGTTTGCTTCGCAATGTAGTCGGGTGGTACTGTTTACACTTCCCAAGGTGAATCACAACTTCATTTCGTCATGGGTGGTAATTCTATTCAGGTAACATTTAATAGTTTATATCCTTTCATTGGGTTGCTTACTATTTAATTTTTGTTATCTTTAATTGGTTTGCCTGGCAATGCAGTCGAGTGCTGCTATTTATACTTGCCAAGGTCAATCACAATCTCGTTTCATCATGGGTAGTAATTCTAATCAGGTAATATTTTTTTGTGTGTAAGTTTTTAAGGAAATGTTAAATAATGACCATGTTTTTTAGTAGAATATTTTGTTTACATACTTTATATTTGTTGTATTTAGGATCAAGCTCTTGCTGTCAATTTTTCTCAATCACAACCTCGTTTCGTCATGGGTATTAATTATAATAAGGTAATATTAATGTTCAATAATGTTTCTTTTGTTTTTAAAATTTTTTGATTACATACTTTATATTGGCTGTATTTAGGATCATCGTCATGATATGTACATTTCTCCATCTCAACCTCGACCTCAAGTTCTTATTGATGGTACAAGTGGTCCTCCTCTTACGTATGGTACATATGATGTGAGTTATAATTAGTGACATAGTTTACATTTAAAATGTAATATACATTGTAATCAAAGTTGAATAGATGGTTTGGTCTATTGCAGGGACATAACACGCCTCAGTCAATGCCTTCTGTGTATCCCACTCACAGATCTTTTCAGGAGTTGCTTCGAGGTACAAGTGTTGAAAACTTTGAAGTCCAACTCTCGCAAGCGTCACATAGTCCTGCTGACAGTCATGTACATGGACGTCCCTGAGAAGTTTATTTTATCTTCATATGTTTTGGACAGATGTTTTTTGTGTTGGATAGATTTATAATGATTTAGACAGATTTGGACAGCTTTGGTTTATTTTGGACAGATTTGGTCCTATGTATGTTGGACAGATTTGGTCTTATATATGTTAGATAAATTTGGAATGATATGGACATCGTATGGACAATTTTCTTTTATTTTGATTTCGACAATTTTGGTTTATTTTGGACAAATTTGGTCTTATGTATGTTGGACAGATTTGAAATGATGTGGATATCCTATGGACAGTTTTCTTTTATTTTGATTTGGACAGTTTTGGTTTATTTTGGACAGATTTGGTCTTATGTATGTTGGACAAATTTGGAATGATATGGACATTGTATAGACAGTTTTCTTTTATTTTGATTTGGACAGTTTTGGTTTATTTTGGATAGATTTGGTCTTATGTATATTGGACAGATTTGGTCTTATGTATGTTGGACAGATTTGGAATAATGTGGACATCCTATGGACAGTTTTCTTTTATTTTGATTTGGACAGTTTTGGTTTATGTTGGACAGATTTGGTCTTATGTATGTTGGACAGATTTGGAATGATATGGACATCCTATGGACAGTTTTCTTTTATTTTGGATAGATTTGGTCTCATGAATGTTGGACAGATTTGGTTGTGTTATTTTGCGTTGCACAGGTTTATAATGTTGTGGACAGATGTGGAATAATCTGGACAAATTTCTTTTATTTTGGACAGTTTTCTTTTGTTTTGGACAGATTACGTCTCATGAATTTTGTGTTGGACAGATTTGGTTTTGGTTTGTGTTGTTTTGTGTTGTCTGCACAGATTTGGATTTTGGATAGATTTTGATAGATTTCATTTGTGTTAGACATATTTGGTTATGTTGTGGACAAATTTGGTTGTGTTATGTTGTGGACAAATTCAAAACCTGTGCAACATATTTGATTTTTTTTATAAAATAATGAATGAACAAATATAAAATAAGGACAGATTTGGACAGATTATGTTGTGGGCAGATTTCATCTCTTTTTGATAGATTTCACAGATGAAGAACAAGTATGACCTGACCAACAACAACAATATAAAATAATAAAATCTGTCCACAACATTATAACATAATGAAATCGTCAAGCATAGGTAGTTTCAGGTAATGTCATTGACAGAGACAAAAAAGAAGCGCATCACATTCATCAAACATAGGTAATTCCATTAAGCTTTACATATCAACATTCATAGTTTAAGGTTTATAACATTCAAAACCCAAATACATCCACAAAAAAAAAAAAAAAACAAAAAAACAAAAAAACTAACTAAAAGGTTACATTCACTTCAGTAGTGCTATTAGCATGGTAAAACCAATCAACACTATGGTTGTGAACATAAACAGTTTCATAGCTTCTTGGTTTGCCTCAACTCGTTCCAATCTATTTATAGTTTCATTGAGTTTGTTAACATCGTAATCATAGCCTCTCTCATCTTCATTCTTCATATGACTAGCTTTACTTTTCCTTTGGATATTTGATACATTCCCAGTCGAAGTCGCTCCCCACCCAAAGTACTCGCACATCCTATCTGCACACTTGAAATACAGCCTCCCTGGATTTTTCTCTGATTTCGATATGAACACTGCAGCTTTTCTTCCACAATTGCATCTTCTATTTTGCAAATATCCAGCATCAATGTTTGAACCCATTGACATGATCCTCGTAAGAGAATTTTATGATACAATCAGTCCATTACAACTTAAGACAACATTCAAACAAAGATGTAAAATAAAATACTAATCAATGATATAATAACCATTTGTCTAATAAACATTGTCATTTTCATGTTCATATTCATATTCATTCTTAATGTCATACACATAGTTTATGTTCATGTTCATTCCTAGTTCATATACATAGTTCATGTTCAAACCAGTAAAATAACACACTGTTGTTTATATGCATTGTCATTATTCATGTTTTGTTTGACACATGCAACTGCCTTGTTTATTCATGTTTTGAATAACCATTGTCATTATTCATGTTTTGTTGCCTGAAATGAGAGGAGATTTTCTCCTTGTCCAAAGACAATGGGACCAATATAGATCAAATAGTCCTACTCTTGAAACCTTTTTCAACTGCCCTCTCTCCCCCCTAAAGGCCATTAAAGAGCAAAGAGTCTCCTAAACTTGGTAATACATACACATTAATTGAGAATTATTTTTGCAGTGCCTTTAATTGAAAATTCAGATCAAACAGGACTGTCCAAATTCAGATCAAACAGGCCAGTCCAAATTCAGGACTCAAACAATTAAGGACACTCTTTGCAAAAACAATTCAAGACTCTCTTAGATCAAATAGGGCAGTCCTGCTAAAAAATTATTTGATCTATATTGGTCCAGACCAAATTCAGGACTCAACCATTTATTTTCAAAACTCAAAAAGACCAAATTCAGGACTCCCATTCATTTTCAGAACTCAAAGAGACCAAATTCAGGACTCAACCATTCATTTTCAGAACTCAAAGAGTCAACAGAGTCCAAAAGTGTCAAAAATTGAATTCCTCAATCATTCTGTTGCCATATAAAAGGAAAAAAATCTAAATCATGTGGTATTCCTTTGAATTCCTCAATCATTCTGTGTCAAAAGTGTCAAATAAAAGGAAAAAAATCGTTTTTAATAATAATGTGGAACCCAAATTAAGGAACCGAACCCAGATTAAGGAAGGCCAGATTAACACAATCATTCTGTTTCTTCATCCTGTGGAACCCCCTTCAGGCCCAGATTAATGTCATTATTCCAATAAATTAGGAATAAAACAAACATTGAACAGATTAACTAGTTCAAAAATTGGGAAAAAATTGAACTAGTTCATATACATAGTTTATGTTCATATACATAGTTCATGTTCAAAAATTGGGAATAAATTCGGAATAACACCAAATCAACAGATTAAAACAAACAAAAATTGGGAAAAAATTGAACAGAAATAACACCATATCTGTTTCAACAACAAATCCATCAAACTCAACAAAAATCAAAAGCATCTATTGGCAACAAAATCATATAAAAAAAAGTAAAAAAACACGAAGGTACGAAGGGAGAAAAATAAGAATGAAGACGAACGGACCTTGTCACCGTCGCCTGCTGCTTCCCCTCACCTCACCGCTGCCTCTCCTCTCCTCGCTGTAGTCGCCTCTATTCTCTATTCGTCTCACTAGGGTTCAAAGGCTAAAGCAAAAGGTCAAAAACGAAAGAATAAAAAGGTTGAAGCAACATATAAGAAACGAGAGGAAAAAAAAAATATCAAAAATAATGTCATTTTTTACCACGACAGGAACCACGATAAAAAATATAGTAGAAGATCCGGATCCCGTACTTACGGGCCTAACAATATCCTCCTATTTGATCTGGGACGGAAGGAAGCCAGTGCCAGGCTAAAAACACATGGTCTGCCCAGGTGAGGTTTTCTTGTGGGTCCCACCTTATTTTCTCACGCAAAAAAAAACAAGTTTTAGAGAAAATTATTTAAATTATTGTTTATTGCTCACAGCTCAGGTATAACGTGGATTCTTTTAAAATTAGAGAATAATATTGAGAGAGAGACGGACAAGGAGAGAGAGATTCTCAAGAAAAGATTAAGGTCATGTTATGTTGTCTATGTAGGAACTACAATTATTGGAGTATTTGGTGGTTTATGTAAATAAAATTAATTAATTAATTGGCTATTTGGTTTAATTTTTACTTGCCTATTTGGTATAATTATTGTTTACAAATTATTAGAAAAAAAATAATTTAAATAAAGTGAGAAAAATTAATTACCTGAATGCTATGGAGTGCTTTTAATTTTTTATTTTTAATTTTTACTTTTTAATTATTAATTTTTAACTTATAATAAGTTGCACTAAAGAGATGGTACCTAGTTGTTGGCTAAGTATCCCATTAGAAAAAATATAACTATACATAATTAATAAATTTTAGGAGAAAAAACGTGTAAAATGTAACTTTGCGTAATTAATAAATTTTAAGAGAAAAAACGTGTGAAATGTAACTTTGCATAATTAATAAATTTTAGGAGAGAAAAATGTGAAAAATAGGGCACAAATTTATAGGATAAGCATCTTTTGTGAGATATACACTAGAAACTTGCACCTTACTTCTTGGTAAAAAAAAATTCTGTGTTGAAATAATATTTCCATTGACAAAAATTTGCACTTACTTATTAGACAAAAATAATTTAAATAAATTGATAAAAAAATTATTATTTGAATGCTATGGAATGCTTTTAATTTTTAATTTTTAATTTCACTAAACAGACCCTATATAGTTGTTGGCTAAGTACCTCCCCTTGAAAAAAATAACTATACATAATTAATAAATTTTATAAGAGAAAAACGTGTAAAATGTAACTTTACATAATTAATAAATTCTAGGAGAGAAAAGCGTGAAAAATAGGGCACAAATTTATGGAATTGGTGTGGCTGCTGTGCGGGGGTGCACAGCAGCCACTGCTGTGCAGCCATTTGGGCCCTTTTCGGGGTCTGTTTTGATAATCCGAACCGCTCACATTTTAGAATACATCAAGTAGAACATAACTGTAAAAAATCAAGTTAATCGGATATCGTTTACCCATTCATCCGCATACATTTGTATTCATTTTAATACTTTAAATTACAATTGTTATTTATTTTTGTAGATACAAATGTGAGTGGATGAATGGGTAAACGATATCCGATTAACTTGATTTTTTACAGGTATGTTCTACTTGATGTATTCTAAAATGTGAACGGTTCGGATTATCAAAATGAGCCCCGAAAAGGGCCCAATCTTTTGTGAGATATACACTAGAAATTTGCACCTTACTTGTTGGTAAATATATATTTTTTTCCATGTTGAAATAATATTTCCATTAAATTTTGGGACAAAAACTTGCACCTTACTTATTATACAAAAATAATTTAATAAAAATTAATTATGTGAATGCTATGGAATAATTTTAACTTTTGTTTTTTAATTATTAATTTTTAAATTATAATAATTACACTAAACAGACCCTATATAGTTGTTGGCTAAAGTATCCCCACTTGAAAAAAAAAGTTATACATAATTAATAAATTTTGTTTTGTTTGCTTTTATCTATTTTCAAAATCATGTTTATTATTTGTTTTTTTTTAAGAAAAAAAATTATGATTATAATTATTGAATCAATGTGATTTTCTTGTGCACCAAAGGACAATTTGTCTCTTTCTAAACAAGTTTTCTAAAAGAGGTTAGCTTGGGAGTTAAGACACTTACGAGATGTGATACTTGAGTTTAAGTTTTATTGGTGCGTGATGCAGCTTCTTCTTTTTGTTTTTTTTTTTTTTTTTTTAAATATTATTTAAAAAAACTATGTAATTTTTCTTAAAAATAAAATAAAAAAACAAAATTAACACTTGAATACATTTAAAAGAAAAATGGCAGACCCCTAGTGGGATCGTGTGTGTAGACCCATAATTGGCCTAAAAAAAAAAGCTATTCTCTCATAAAAAAAAGTATAATTTTTTTTTTCAGCGAATGGTAGTGCACCACGTCTATAAAAAAAGTTGGCCCACCATGCCATGATTGTAAGAACTCAATAGTATACATGCCATTATTGTCCTCTCATAATCCATCTACAATGATTATCCTAGTTAGCTTTTTGACTTGTGTAACTATTAAGCAAGAGAGACTGATGTCATGTTTGTTTGGGTGGATATGAGCTTGAGATTGAACTAATAATTTAATAAAATTATTAATCCAATGTTTAGTTAAACAATTGAAGTACAGATTAATTATTTTAAACTTGACTATTAGTTAAGATAGGATACATAATTCAACGAATTCGTAGTCATAGGACTATTAGTCATGGGAATGCTAATCCAGTCCGCTCAAACAAACATGACCTGAGGGTTTAGATGCAGGCATATTGGATCAGTGTAATTTATTTTTTTTCCTTCCAATAATTGTGTTTGACATAATTTTTTTTTTTTTTTAAAAGTGAATCTCATTTAAATAACAGATACCTTAATTATACTATTGAAATACTCACTCACTTTCTAAATTAGCAAATATTTAACACATAAAATTAAACTTTATTTTTATTATTTCTGTCAGATAATTACATTTTAACATTCATTTTTAGGGTAAATTACACTTTGGCCCTTTTATGTTTGACTACTTTTCCATTTTAGCCCTTTAAGTTTGTTTTTTTCCACTTTAACCCTTCATGTTTCAAGTTTTTTCTATTTTACTCCTAAAACTAAATTTTATTTAAAATTAGACAAAAAATGATATATTAACAGTTGCGTGGTATAAAATAGTTTATTATATACAACTCACAAATTTGACACAAATTCAAACTTCAATATAATATTATATTTTTTATGTTATGTAGCAGTTATCTTGACATGTTCTGTCTAATTGCAAACAAAAATTAGCTTTAGAAATAAAGTAAAATTTTTTGAAACATGAATGGCCAAAGTAAAAAAAATTAAAATTTAAAAGCTAAAATAAGAAAATGATTATATAAAGGGGACAAAGTATAATTTATCCTCCATTTTTAATTATCTCTTTTTTTTTTGGGGGGGGGGGGGGGCGTACTTCGGAATATATTTTTAACTATCTATTACCCTTTTAGAGAGATGCTATAACATAGATTGTGAGAACTCAATAGTATGAATTTCATTATTGTTGTTTCTAATCATCCATGTATAATTATTGAACGATTGACACCCTGGCCTCAATTGGAATTGCCATTTAGTGGTGTTTTGCATTTTTCCGAAAGTGTCAATTTTAAAACTGTTTTTAACAATTTTCTTTTTAGAGAGTGAAAAAAAAATTATATTTACAAATTACAATGATTAATTATATTTTTATAAGCAAAAAAGATGATATAATATTTAATTTTTTTAAATAATGGCAAAGTGGTTTTTTTTTATAACTTTTTTTTAATAGATCCCAAACTATGCCTCCGTCTTTGGAGTGATTATTTGGTAGTTTTAGAGTATTGCTCTACACTAATTCATCATTTAACACTTGTCAAGTTATTTTTTCTAATATTAACAAAAAGTGATAGCGCTAATGACTTTAACCAATAAATATTAAGATGGGATATTATGTGAATTTGTCTCAAGACTATTGCATAATTTGTTTTTAAAAAATTATTTGATAGTCCTGTATGGTCAGGTGGTTTACCTTAAAGAGTAGGGTAATAGAGGAAGAGCAAGGGACAGTGACATTTGCTAATAATTTTTCATAATTTTTTTCTGTTTTTGTTGGACATCATTCTGAAATAAAAAAAGTGATGGATGATGTGAAATGTTTGTCTAAGCAAAACCACTCATCGCTTTCATTTCTTCACACTCCAATAATTTTGGGGGTTGATCTTATTGCGGAACCAACCACTCATTCAGTTTATACTTTCCCTTCACTTGGGTTAGGGCCATGTGAGCTGTCCTTTTAGAGCTTTAAAATGATTATAACAAAAAAAAAAAGAAAATAACAACTCACTTGGAAGATGCAAAAAAAAAAAAAAAAAAAAAAAATTCAAATTAATGATAAAATTTATAAATTTTAATTATTAAAGGCATATATTTTTCCATGTATGTGTAATTATTTTTGAACAATTAACTTGATTTGTAAATTTTCCTTAGAAAAATGTTAAACACAATTTTGAAGAGTGTCATGTGTAAAATGTACATATTTGTTTTTTAAAAAAAATCATATAAATATGTATGAAAAAGTATTGAAATTTATAAATTAGTAAAGAATATATAAAAAAATATATCAAGATTATAAATATTTTATATTTATTTAATTCTTATTGTCAATTCTAAGAATTGTTATTCATTAGCATGACCTATGATTATAATCTAAATATAATTTTTACAGATTTATATATATATATATATATATTTCAATATAATTTTTTACATATATAATAATGTTATTACCGGTGTAAAGGACTGTCATTAATATTTTCGTGAGTTTTATTCAAGCTGTGGTGTAAAGTTTTCATAATTTGATTTTTAAAAAATAAATAAAAATTAATTTTGACAAAAAAATAAATAATTTATAATTTTCAAATGATTTTATCTTTTAAGGGACATAAATAATTTAAAAAACAAATAAATTAACCAAACAAATTAGAGCTGTTTCAATGATTACTTATATAGGTTGCCATTGTTGAAAATATCACGAAATTTAATTTTGTTTTTCCTCCGTGACTAGTTCTATGGATGGTTATATTTTAACATTGTTATAATTTGTGCTAAATTTTTCATAAGGTTTAAATAAAAGTAAATTTTGACAACCATTTTTGTCTACCTATCTTGAAAATTCTGAAAACTCTCTAAATAGTAATTTGTGATTATGATTCAATTTAAAACAACGAATAGCAATCACAATCAAACAATTAATAACAAATCGGTATAAAGATTTAACGTGAAAAAAAAAAACCACAATGGACTCTTCTAATAGTGATAAAAAATCACGGGTTAAAGTTACAAAACAATTCGCTACAAGACAACAAAGAATTACACACAAGAACCCTCAATTATCTAGCGAATCTACATCCGAATTAAACCAAACTCAATTATCTAGAGTCACGAACATTGCTCGAGTGCTCACTTCACCTCTTGAATGGTGTGACTAAAGGCGGTACTCACATATAGGCCAACCTCTCGAGCGCAACATCTACCACTCAAGCAATGAAGCATGTTTTTCAGAAGTTCAAAATGCAGACAAAGATACTAGATGAACTATTTCATTGCTCGAGCACACAAAAGACCACTCACTGTACTTAGTTAGCAAAATGACAAATAAGAAATACTCAAAATAAGATACGGAATGTCAACACAAACTCCTCTACATTGGCACAACTCGGGTTAGATTCGCATCAAACTCTCATAGCTCACAGTTACAATAGAGTGAATAAAAATACAATTGAATGAAATTTTGTCCAATAGAATTACTAATTACAAAAACTTAACATATCTCATGGTATATAGCATTTTAATTTGACATTTTGTGATAAAAAAAAAAAGAAGAAGAAGAAGGAAAAGAAATAACATTTGTAGAGTAACAATGTTCATATATGATATTCTATTATTATTCATTACTGAAATATGACAATAACTAGTTATTTAACGGTTGAATGATTAGAAATGTTCTTAGTTGCCAAATTGATCAAGATGGATTGTCCTGATGAATGAAACAATTTTTTTCGACTGTATATATATATTTAGATAAGGGTGTTTAGGATTCGTCTTAACTAGACTTTCAACACATATAACTCATATCTTATAGGCACAAGTTTTAGAGACAACATTGAATGAAACTTATGGCGTTGTTGTGATATGCAGCTCTCCTTTTTACTATTTCTATCCTACTAATTGAAAAAATAATGGTAGGGTTTAGTAGAATTTTAGAATTATGATTTAATATTAGAGTTATATTTTGAATTTGTGAGTTTTAAAATTATGATTTGAGTGTGAAAAATTTGTTTGGTTAAGAGTTTTAAATTGAATTTGAAAATTTTGATATGACATATGTTATTTGATTCAAAAACTTACAACTCATAACCAAATACATAACCTAAAATTCTATTCAAAGCTCAAAAAACATTTAAAAAAAATTCTGAAAATATTTTTCATTTAAAATATAAAAAATAACTGGTGCCAATTTTGCCACACAAAAAAAAAAAAAATACTGTTCCTGTCAACCGGTCGGACGTCTGGAAGGACGACCAAGTATGCCAAATTTCAAAATTCAAAACCCCGCCTGAAATGAGTTTGCAAAAGTGCGTGTAAAATTAAATTTTCAAAGTTATATCCAAACACCACACTCAAATATGAGTATAAAATCATGATTAAAATTACATACTAAACACAGCCAATAATTATACGTATCTATGTGCATATATGTGTCGAAATTGATCAATAATTTATCATTCCTGCTTTTATCTTGTTTGCAAGTGCAAATGCATTATTTTGGAAGTTTAACTTCCGTACTGATTCTAATCCATACTCATAAGGAAATTTCAGCATGAAATGTAAGTGCTTATTTGAGGAAATCGTAAATTAGAGTCTTGATGTTTTTTACTTTACTCAACATGTATGAGACTAGCTTTTAAATCATACAGCTTTGAGTTTTGGACCACTATTTTTTTTGGGGAATAGGAAGAGCTTTATCTTCATTTCAGCCACTATCTTGGATAAACATTAAAATCCTTACAGACTCATGTGTCGCTCATTTAAGGTCTATCAATCTACCAGTCAAACCACATTGGATCTACCTAACTTTGAGCCTTTGGTTTTTGTCTCATTTATTATTATCTCATATATATTTCACTGTTTTATGTTTCACTCTTAATGTTTGGTCATTGTCCCTTAGGGTAGAGATATACAAATAAAAACTAGAAGAAATTGGTAATAAATTTATTTTTATAGGTGTGTATGATATTACATTCAATGATTAATTTGTTTGGGTTATAGGCACATAGTTAATGAAATATACTAGTGAGAATTACAAATCATTATTTTAAAAGACTTTTTATGTATTTATTTATTTATTTATTTTTATCTCTGTTCTTTTTTCGTCTTTGCTTTCTCTTTTTATTTTTACACATTACTATTAATCGTTGTTAGTTGTTGGTCGTTTCTAGTGACTAATCAGCGGAGATGAGTAGCATCGACAAACAATGTACAAGTGGACATGTTGATAGATATATAGAGATAATATAGCCTCCGTTTGAGAAGTGGGTTGGCTTTTTGGCTTTTTGATTTTTTGACTATTTTAGCCTGGGTTATTTTAGCCTGGTTTGAGAAGGGCTTTTTAGCTTTTTGACTTATTTGACTTTTTTTGTGAGAGAGGATTGTAACGATTATGGGTTGGATTTGATGTTTTGTTTTTTGTGACTAAAATAGCCTATTTTATTTTTTGTAGCTATTTTAGCCAAAAAAACCTGACTTTTTTCTTCCCAGACGGAGCTATAGTCTTTCAAATTATTATTATCTTTTGGACAAAAAATAACAAAGTTAGGGATAATTGTTTCAAAAGTTTCAAATTTGAATTTATGGCTCGAGTACCTTAAAGTACATATATATGGCTCTTGCTAATGATAATATAAGATGCATAAAATATAAAAATATTTATAATCTCAATACACTTTTCATATGGATCCTCTCCATCACTTTCATTCTTCAATCATCATCGGGCAATTTCAAATTTTAGGATATTTGGATTAAGTACTAGATAATGGCAGAAAGAAGAAAGTGTTCGAGAAGACTTTTTTTTTTTTTTCTCCAAATTAGTTTCACACATTTTAATACTCCTTTTACACATTTTTTTAATATTAACAATAATCCTTGAGACTTTCTAGCAATTTTATCTCTATATATATAGTTTGTATATTTGATAACGTGAACATAAGATCTCGTTTGAAAATATATTATTTTAATAATTTTTAAATTTTTTAGTTAAAATATGAAGTAAAAAAATTAGTATGTTTGAAATAATTTTTTGATTTTTAATGAAAAGATGTGCAAAATATAGAGAGAAAATAGAATTTTTGATTTTTTTTGTATAGATTATAAATTTTTTAATTTTTTTAATAATTTTTTAACTTTTAAGTTAAAATATTTACATGACAAACGAGGCATTTAGGCCAAGTTTGGGAAGACTAAATAAGTGCACTTTTTGTCTTTTTGGACTAAAAAATTGAGGTTGAAAATATGGATGTTTGGGTTAACTTTTTGATTTTTTATTGAAAAATGTGTAATAAAAAATTATAAAAATTGATTTGTAGGGAAAAATTTGAATTGGGAGTTGTGCAGCCGTAATTGTTGACTTTTGGTGAATAGTGTTAACTTTTTAACTTTTTGAGTAACTTTTTGACTTTTTGACTTTTTTGAAACATCCCAAACTTGGCCTTAAGTCCAAATAGGATACCATTATATTATTTTAATGACAATTTTTTATAGGAATAAATGAGTTATGAATAACATTTTCTTTAATTATACGATACATTCTATCATGACTTGTTAGCCTCCGTTTGAAAAGTGGGTTAGCTTTTTTGCATTTTTGGCTATTTTAGTCTGGGTTAAGAAGCTTGGTTTAGGAAGAATTTTTTGACTTTTTGATTTTTTTGACTTTTTTTGTAAGAGAAGAGTGTAATGATTATGAGTTTGATGTGATATTTTGTTTATTGTGGCTAAAATAACTTATTTTATCTTTTGTAACTATTTTAGCCCCAAAACCACTTGCTAAACACCACCTTAGTTAAATAAGTATACAAAAATAATAATAAAAATAAGTAAATAAGGCCTCGTTTGGGAACAGGCTAATTTAGTAACTTTTTGGCTATTTGGCTAAAAAGGTAGGTAAAAAAAACTTGTATGTTTGGGATGAATTTTTGGCTCATTACGAAAAGATGTGCAAAAAGTAGAGAGAAAAGAGAATTTTTGACTTTTTGATATGGGTTGTTGACTTTTTGACTAATTCAATAACTTTTTGATTAATTGATTAAAATAACCTCTTGTCAAACGAGGTCTAAGTATTAAAGACATGAAACTTTTTGTTTATTTATTTCAATACATTTTCTTTATTAAATAAAGTGAATCATCAGAATAAAACACATGACAGGTCAATAGATTGGACTGAGATGTCAAATGTACATAAAGTGGTTCCCATTATTAGATGTGACCTTTTTTTTTTTTTTTTTTTTAAAAAAAATTTAGTTAAAACTCTTCCAATAAAAAAGACAGTTCTTCATAAACTTCGTAAGGAGAAAACATATAGTTGAATAAGGCAAAGTAAAATATATTTTTCTTTTTTCTTTCTTGAACAATATTATCAGAGAGTAATATGTTACTGTGAGACAAAATAACATATTACTATTAAATAGAGTAATTGTCAAACAGAGTAACATGTTACTACTACTGTTTGTAACAATTTCAACGGTAATAATTTTTTTTGAAATTTTTTTTATAATCAACATAAATCTTATTTGATAGATCTTGATGAGAGAATTATAAAAATATTAATTTTATTAAAAACCGACATCTATATGAAAAGTTATATTAATATAAAATTTAATATTTTGATGATAGTGATATTTGTTAGACTTTTTAAGAAAAACATTTTATACTCATCCTTAATGCATTAAAATTTTATTATGAAAGAATTTTGACCAAATCTTTTTTTCTTTTTTCTTTTTTCTTTTTTATAAGGAGACAATCCCCTTGTTTGGGTTTAGTTTTTATTTTTATTTTTATGTAGTGATTTTTTAGTTTTTTTTATAAAGTGGGAAAAAATATTTAAAAATAATTATTTTAATTGTGTGAAAAAACATAAATAATTAGTGTGTTTAACTTATTTTTTTAATAATTTTTTAATTTTTTAAATAATTTTTTTTAAGTTTAGGATGTCCTAAATAAATGTACTTTTTGATTTTTTATAAAAAGATATATAAAAAAACAGAGAAGAGATATTGATTGATGTGACCTAAAAAAATAAAAAGACAAAAAGATGAACTAAAATAGATTATATCAACAAAAATGCGTGAGACCCCCAGTAAACCCCACCCCCACCGACCCCAGTGCCACGTAGCACTGTAGAATTGGAAGAAAAAAAAAAACAGAAAACTAGTCAATGGAATCCCGCCACGTCACTGGGGTCGACCCCAGTGGAGGTCTGTAGCAGGACTCTTATATCAAACCACTCCTTAATTTATTTTTTTTAATTTTTTAAAGGGCAAATTACATATACACCCCTTCAGGTTTGGTTAAATTACAGATACCCCCCTGAGGTTTCGGAAATTACATCCCGCCCCCTGAGGTTTGTATTTTCATAACAATTTACCCCCTGAGGTTTATATTTCATAACAAATTACCCCCTAATTTCTTATGCAAATATAGCATTCAGGGGGGAATTCGTAATTTCTCAAACCTCAGGGGGTATCTGTAATTTTGCCAAACCTGGAGGGGTGTATATGTAATTTGTCCTTTTTTAAATGCATACCATACACCTTTTACGAGGTACATGCAAAGATTATCCTATCAATAATGGGGTCCGTACTGCCAGGTAGAAACCTGCTTTGGGCAAAGCAACGTATTGTAGTAGGATGGTGGAACAGTCGCACCTTGCTCTGATAAAAGCCAATTTTGCGAATAAGCCTTACATGTCAGGTTATTTTTATTTTTTTTAGTTATAAAAATGTAAAATAGATTTTTTAATTTAATAAGATAAAATATCACATTTAAATTATAATTATTTTATTTTTTTTTTTATAAAATTAAAATAATTAAAAAATTTATCTCAAAGCCTCAAATTAAAATAATTAAAAAATCAAAAAATCAATTCCCATTCCAAACGCATTGTTAGGATTTCTCACAAAGAAAAATATAAAATTTCGTACCCACACCCGCATGGTTTAAGTGGAACCTAAACCAACAAGATTGAGAAATGACTTTTCTTTCCATTTTTTTCTTTTTAAATGTTTGGTTTGTCTTCCAATATTTCCCTAGAAAAAAAATAATCAACAATGAGTTTTATATGAGTACGAAATAATCTTCTTGTATAATTCTGTTGATCAAGTTGTGTTCTTCCAAGCGTTGTCGCTTTACTCCCTAAAACACAAACGTGAGTTAGTCGGCGGGTGTGTGCCGGATACCTTTCCGATGCCTAAGTCAGCAAAATATACAAATAGACAAAAGCTCTGTGTATTCAGGAATTAAAGTTGTATGTTACCTCTACATAGGTTATGTTGTGAGCTTTTATAGTTTTTACCTGGCAAATCGTAGTAGGACTCTTATTCCTCCATGTAGAGTCCTCCTAGGAATTACAATCCTAAAAGATAATGTTTATCCTTCAACACCCCCTCACTGCTTAAATCAAGTGAGATGGTTTTACCTCGATTAGATGACAGTATGATCGAGCTAACACTAGCCCTTTGTCATACTTAATCCAGCACCTTCACATGCAACACATAACTCGGCTCTTGTTCACTTGTACCTTGGTTTTGTCTGTTGAGATCGAGCTAACTACAACAAGGTCCACCATAAGAAACCTAAATACCTCGGCTCTGAATATTATGACCAACTAATTATCACCACTCTGACCGTGGTGACTATAACCATACGTGAACCGAGCTAACACTAGGTCTACTCGCTAAGCCCTTTTCACCACGGCCCATAGAACGGCTTATTACTATACCTGGGCTTAGCTTGGCCTTAATGCTCACAAAAACTCCCTCTCAAGTTTTTGGATCAATTTGTGTGCCCATTTTTTGAAGTTATGATTTAATTGAAAATTATTAAACACGTAACATTGTTTATTTAATATTTTTGATAAATAAAAAAATCATAATATATATTAAATGAATTTATCTTTTATTTCATAATTACCTAACAAAAATAAACCAGCATGTTCCATTTCTAAAAAAATTTTGTTATATGATTAGGTTGAAGCATATATAAACATCACATAATATTTTGAGACTATTAAATAATGGTCCAAGCTTCAACTAGATGATTTAGTTTATTGTATAGGCTCTACCACGGAATCTCAATTTGTTCATTTTGTAAGATTCGTCAAAAGAATAATTCATACAAAAAATTAGGTTGATCGGATCTCGATAATCACTTCATTTTAACTCATTTGTCTTAAAAAAAATAGACAAACTACTTTCAAAGTCATAGTGTCTATTAATTATTTTTTAGATAAATATAATTAGATCAAGTAGCTCCCGATGTCTTATCAACTTGATTTTTTGTATGAGTAATACAGTTGGAGAACCCTACAAAATGAACGGTTAAGATTGTCAAGGTAGAACAAAGGTGGGCTCACAGTGATCTAGACTGAACCACCTGATTGAGATACATAGCTAGAAAAATATCCAATCCCTTTAAAAAATTATCCATATTTAACGTGGCTATTGACATTATGTTGTAAATTCCTGATTTTTTTTTTTTTTCAATGTATGATATATATGACTAAGACCATCTCTAACGGTGAACCAAACCTGGCATCAAATTTAAAATTTGGTGAAAAAGCCACTTTTTTAAGCTCCAACGTTTTCACCAAATCGATATCAAATCCAGAATTCAGCAAAAATGGTACCAAACTGAGTGCAGGCGAAGCATTTCACCAAATCACTGTTCCTAACCGTTGGGATGAAACGAACGGGTCGACCATCTGGTTAACCAACCGGTCGCCCCGGAGAAAGTTCAGACAGTTCACAAAAAGGTTGAAACCAGTCAAAAAAAAAAATATATATATTTTGCCTAGGTGGTCGACCGGCCGGTTGACCACCCGGTCGACCACCAAAAGTTCAAAAAGTTCAAAAAAAAAGGTTCAAACCGGTAAAAAAAAAAAAAAAAAAAAAAATTGCCGTTACCGGTTAACCGGCCGGTCAACCAACCGGTTGCCCAGCACAAATTTGATGAAACGGATTTGATGTTGAACCGTTGGAGCGCGAAGTATCAAATTAAGGAAATGACCGATTTTTGACTCAGATTTGGTGAAACATTTGGTACACCGTTGGAGATGCTCTAACAACTACATTGTATTATAATCTAATCTAATTATTTTAAGTAGTAATTTTAATTTTATTAATTTTTAAAAGTGGGCACCTATAAGCATTACAAAATTTCCCATGAACCTGATTTTTAAAACATAAATTAGCACCACGCCAGATCTAATGAGCTGGTAGGTAAAAATAAATAAATAAAATAAAATATCACATCAAGAAATAGATCTAACCAATTAAAACTCTTCTAAAACTCTTAAATTAGTAACCTTAAACATTTTTCATTTTAAAAGGATGAATCATGTCGGGCACCCTCAATCTTCTTTCTAAGATTGTCCTAATAGTAGATTATTATAATAGGTCTTTTTTTTTTTTTTTTTTGGAACACAAGATTATTATAATAGGTCACTGCACGCTCTTTTCAAGATTGTCCTAATAGTAGATTATTATATTGCATATTTTTTTCATAATTTTATCATAATGATTTGTCATAAAAACATAATAATTTATAATTTTTCTTACTGCATTAATAGTTCATAACTTTTTAATATTCACACCATAATTATAATATTTTATAAGTAATTTTTTTTTTATTGATGCTCATTTTCATAACGTAATTATAACAATTCATTACTAATTAAAACTAGAAAAACTTGTAACTTTTCTTATAACAATATTATGGATTTAATCTCAATTGCAACTAATCTAAATTATGTAATTTTGATAGAATTATTCAGCTTATGTGCTTAAAAGAGTTAACTAATGCCATTTAATTTATTTGACTTTTTGAATGAAAAATGAAAAATGAATGTTTACCCACCTGCGAGCCTCACATTTTGAATGAAAAATGATATTAAAGACTGAAATTTGAAATCTCTTAAACAAAACCTAAATAACTTATCAAAATCATAATCTCTTTCTTAATCTATGCTTAATAGCAAAATTAAGATGATCTAAATAAATATATATTTTAATTTTTTACTAAAAGATGTACAAAAAAGTAGAGAGATAATGTGACTCAAATAAATATATTTAGTTTATGTCAAATAGTGCCTTGTTGCCAAAGCAACAATAACTATTAGCAAAGTATATTATTGCTATCTTTTAGTCTCTATTTGGGAAGATGGATTAGGCTAGGTTTAGGGTTATTTTAGTTAAAAAAAAAGGACTTTTTAATCTAATAAAATAAAATATCACATTTAATATATAATCATTATATTTTTTTTTACAAAAAAATTTAAAAAACCTTTCTCAAATAAATTTTTTTAATACCGAATAATAATTAAAAAACTAAAAAGTACCAAACAAAAGAAATATGTCAATTAATTGAAACACTTTTCAGACATTTACAAAAGGAATAATGCTTGGGACCCCTTTTTGGGGAGTCACCCCTCACTCCTTTTGTCACGTGGCGGGTGGTGATTGAAGGAATAGGAAAAAAAAGAAAAAGAAAAAGAAAATATAACCAATGAGAGAGAGAGGGGGTCAAAGGGGACGGGAGGAAAAGGGAGATGAATCATTGTTGTTACAAAAGCCAACTCACCTAGCCTATAGGTTTTAGCCCATCAATCATCTTTAAGAATAAATAAAATTTAATCTAAAAAAAAGTTAAAGAGAAAGAAATAACAGATATGAAAATCAACATTTGTCATCAGTTCTACCAACCATATCTAATAAGGTAATGAATTTCACGTGTCATGCTCACTAGAATATTCTCTTAATAATTGCAAAAACGAATATACTCTTTTTAAAATGACAAAAATAAGATTATGAGATGGGTACGATTCTTCATCTGTGAAAACAAATAAAAAATAGAGATACTAGAAACGAGTCGGCGTTAAAAATTAAAAAAATCAAAAGCAATGGATGTGAAGTTGTTTTCTTATTTAACTCGGGATTAACTTTTAAGTGAAATTATTTGTTCATAATTGCAGCACATGTCAAGCTGAGTAGTAAATTATTTAAATTTAATTTAAAATTTTAATAAATTTTAAAATATGTTTGAATTTAATTTATTTATATAATAAAGTAAAGAGAGTAGTTTGCTTTCAGTCTTTAATTAGATTGGACAGTACTGTTCGACCTGTGAGGGCTTATCACAGGTTTCGTTTTGATAATCCGAACCGTTCAATGTGTAAAACTTGTCAAATACTATATGTATGTAAAAAATCACATTGATTAGATATCGATATCTCTCTCATCTTATCAGTTTTTTGTCAACCGTTAATTTGTTCACCGTTTATTTTTTATACAAAGCTGATTTGATCACATAGCTATCGATATCCAATCAACGTGATTTTTTACACATTAATAATTCAAATTATCAAAATGGGACCCGTGGTGGGCCCCCACGGGCCAAATAGCACTGTCCAATCCGATTAAGGACCGGAGACAAGCTGCTCCCTAAGTGAATCTCGAATTAGTTTTTAACAAGTTAAACACGAGTTAAACTTGAATAACTTGATTTTTTTGCAGTAAATATAAATTTATCGACTCGAATAGTAAATTGTTCAAATTTAACTTGAAAACTTCAAAAGTTTTAAGAACTTATTGGTTCAAAAGGTATGCATATGAGATTTACAGGTAATTGCCTCCTTATAAGAAACGTTCTGAATTAAAATAAATAAATAAATTACAATAATTTTTTTAAAATTATGATTTATTTGTATTTTGTTTCTCTAAACTACAAAACTCAATAATTAACTATCTCAAGGTATTATTTTGTTACAGTTTATCCCTTCTATTAGGATTCCCTAATAATACCAATTATTGATTTTTTTTTGAAAAGAAAATAATACTCTTATCTAGTTATTCCATTTACACTTTGTCTCCATTATTTTAGTGATAAAGTGCAAAGGAAATCACTGGATAAGGGCATTAGTGTCCAAAAAAATTAATAAATATATCATATGATTTACATATGATGTGATTTTGTGTAAATCTTTAACTGAATTCTAACATAATGGGTTAATTATAACATAATAATATTTTGAAGTGGTTAACTGTTGAGTTTTAAAATTTATGAGAAAAAATACAAATGAATCATAATTTAAGAAGATTTACTGTAATTTATCACCAAAAATATAGTCTGTTATGAAATTTTTGATTATGCTATAAATATTAAAATGTTATAATTTCGTGTAAAGTTGCCTTTAATACATATCTCTTTGTTTGAAGCAATTTCACTTATTGTAAAGACAATGGTAAAAAATCACCACTGACCACCATCTGCTACCACTGGCAAGTAAACATGTATGTATCAATATTTTTTTATATAAAAAAATAAAAACAAAAATAATTAATGCTTTTTATAAAAAAATCAATAATAAATTATAAACACTATGAAATGACACCTTATTAATTTATTTATTGGGTGGAGCTGCAACAAATCCACCAATTACCATTTCCCATGGTAAAATTAAACATGGACATTTGCATTAACCAAAAAAAAAAAAAAAAAAATCCCATGCCCCTATTCTCATTTTTTTTTTTTTTTTTTCCTTTTCCTTTTGGATAAGTAAGACATATTATAACTAAAAAAGAAAGATATACAATGAAATTCAATACACATCTTTTGAGGGGAGAACAAAATAAACAAAATAAACTACTCCATCAAAAGAAACAAAAACATAACATTCATAACAAAAAGGATTCAAAATTTCCCTCTAGCACTCTTTAAGTTATGAAGTTTCGTTTTGAGTTTTCTTCTGTTATTCTCCTTTGTAGTCTCTACATTAGTGGGGTCACTTGGAGATGAACTCTCTCTATTTTTTAGACTCTTCATTTGGCACAACAATTCTTGACTTAATTCTCCATTCTCGACTTAATTCTTCATTCTCTAATTCTCCCGTATCACACGATTCCAAAACATCAAAAACATTAAATGTTGAGAGGACAAAAGACTGCATATCTCTCTCTCTCTCTCTCTATCAACTTACCTCACCATCTCTCCTCTTTTTCTTCAGCACTTCCTATTTAGTCGAATGTCCCTATTTTCACGTCTCTCTATCTTCCTCTCTCTCTACCACCACAGCGTTAAAAGATTTGATTTTCAAATTGGTTTTGACATGCAGTAGAGATTGGGTTTAATAGTAGAAAATGGAATGTATGTTCTCAAATCTCTATAGTATCAAACGTTTAAATATGTAAAGATATTTTTTATCGAAGCAATTGGAATGAATGTTTGTAACAATTAAGGCCTTGTTTGGCATATATTAAAAAATTTAAAAAGTCAAAAAGTTACTATCTTATTTAAGTCACATCGTATTTAAATCACATCACATCTTTATCACATCACTTCAAATCTAACCCATACCCAATCTATATTTCATAAAAAGTTAAAAAGTGCACTTGTTTAGAACATTCCAAACCACCCTTTAGAGTTTTAAATATATATATATATATATATATAAACTAGTGTTGGGTTTAGTTTCGGTTTTCACTATTTCAAGATTGAATAATTTTAAAGATCTAAGACTAAAATTTAAAGATGTCAGTTGTTAAGTTCAATCCTAAGGATTAGTTCTTAGTATTTCGAGTCTTGAATTGGGCTGAATGGGATATTTGAAGACCAAATAGAGTGAAGTTGTTGAAGTTTTTGTTGGCTTGTATTATGTTAATAGACTTTGGGATTATCTTAAAAATGGGAAGTACAATAAATAATTACAAATCATAAAAATATAACAGTTATTTGCATAAATTTATTAGTGTATAAATACTTGTACTTTCATAAGTTTAAAATTGTTTTTTACATTCCTTATTTTTTTATATTCCCCCTTTCCTATATGTTTTCGAAAGACTTTCTTTGTTTTTTTTTTTTTTAATTTTAATTACAGGAAATATACGTGACTTTTGGGCTTTCAATTTGAACTGTGTTAAGCAAATAGCGATTTAGTGGGTTATATTTTGTTAAAAGACTTGTGGGTTTAGTTTTGTTAAAGCTTTGTGAAAAAAGGCCCAAACCGATATACCAGACCAAATCGAATTTCTAGTTTATTTCTTCTCAATCTTACTATCACCAGCTTGAAGAATTCTAGACCATCATCATTCAAATGAACAACGTTTATTTATAAGGGACAACACAACACGAAACTGTAGTTACTCAAGTATTTGAAAAATGCAAGAGCACAGCACTGGGGAAGCATGCGCAAAATATATAATTTTATATAGTTATTATATATCATATATTTAAATATTATAAAAAAAAATTATGTCAAATATTAATTTTTATAAAATTTATAAATTTTGGATTTGTTACTCCAAAGAAAAATAAATAAATAAATATCTTTAAAAAAAGGTAATTGTATGTTCAAAACGTGTTCCCAACGTGTCTATTGTGTGTCCTCATTGTGTCACTTCCTCCGATGTGTCCGGAGTATGTCTAACACGTGTCTACAGTATATTCAGTATGTGTCCGTGTCCGACACGTGTTAAACAACACCCATACGTGACCTCTAGAAAGGCTTCCTTGCTTCATAGGTTCAAGGCAATAATGCATCAAAATCCTATTCCCATGCAAGAGAAGAAAATTTCAGTTTATTCATTCCATCCTAACTGGGCTTATCATTCAAGGCCTACAACCAAGTTTTTTTTTTTTAACAAACTGCAACCAAGTTCAATACAATTAAAATTGATAACAGACCTTTTCGGATGATAAAGCACAACGACCTCGCAAAGAACTTCACTTTCCTCAAAATAAACATGATATCACAACAAAGCACGATGAACTTAGGCCTCATTTGAGAACAGGCTAATTTAGTAACTTTTTGACTATTTGGCTAAAATATGAGCTAAAAAAACTAATATGTTTGGGATGACTTTTTGGTTTTTTACGAAAAGATGCACAAAAAGTAGAAAGAAAACATAATCTTTGATCTTTTGGTATGGGTTGTTAGCTTTTTGATTTTTTAGTGACTTTTTGACTTTTTGACTTTTTGACTAAAAAAACCACTTGCCAAACGAGGCCTTAGAAACTTCTTTACTCAGTTACATTATATAAAAAAAAACATGTATATTGTACGGCACTGTTAAGTCTTTTTAGCTAAATAAAACCTCCAAGTCATAATAAAACTCCAACTATTTCATAGACACCTTATAGCCACATAGATTTATTGTATACCGTTCTTTATTTATATGACTATGTATTTAGACCACCTCTGCGACACTTTTCACTCTGCAGACGATGAGAGTAACCTTGACAAGTAGAATTTATGATGATGGTGCATTTGGTGAGCTCCGATCCAATTCTTCAACAGATTCCTTTGGACAGATCAACATCTTGCGCACCACAGCCCGAAATTCTCTGCATTAAAGACGACACAAAGACTTAGTACATTACAATATTTGCAGCTCTAACACCAAGTAATTTTAAAAATTAGTTTTAAAAAGCTATGTGGGATTTTGGTACTTAACATCCACGGGCAATCTCTAACCAGCATCATGTCCCCTTCACCGTCTATATAGGTTACATGCCAGCCACTACTCATGTCGATCAATGTCCCATTGAAATCAAACATTTGGTCAAGCTCACGAATGAGTTCATTGTACCCATCATAACGTGTGAGGTCCACTGATCTTCCAAGAGCAGTTCCAAGCTTCAGTACCTGGAAAGGAAAATGCCTTACAATATCTCAAAATCAAAATCATTTTTGCATTAGTCAATCCAATCTAACTGCATTATGTGAAAGTAAGAAACTTTGAGAAAATAGCATTTAAGGTTGATTCTTAAGGACACGGCATTGAACTGATCACAGAACTTTACCAACAACATTAATGAAAAATCATCAGAGAATGGTTCTTTATCAGAATGGAGTTTTTCAAACACTTGGCTGTATTTGGATCATAGATTTGGATAAGAATTTGGAAAGGAAAAGGAAAAGGAATTCGCCTTTTCTCTTCCCTTTCCAAATCTATAATCCAAACACAGCTTTAGCTGAATAGATTAAAGAGAAACTACCTTTGTGCAACTCCGGTTAGCAATGGGACAACAGTTCTCGCATTGTTTCTCTGGAAGGCAGCCTGAAACACTCTTAGATGGCTCGGAGACTTGAATAGTTTCAGAAATGCCAGACTGGGAGACCACTGAAGAGACAACTTGCTGTGAATGGAGCTCCAGAGGACGACTAAATATATTAACTCCAAAAAGCATGTATTTGTCACTGCCGTTTGGTTTGCCCATTGGAGCTTTAATCTCATCCTTCTTCTCTTCATTCCAGTCTTGATGCGCAGAACTAGTAGACTTGACTTTTGGGATAGAGAAGCTTGTACTCACCTCAGTGGTCTTGGTTTGTGGGAAAGTAAATGTTGGAGGCCGGTAAGCAAGCGTCGGACTAGGAGGATTTCCACTAGGAATTGAAATTGTGTTGGCATGAGAGTGACAAAACGGTTCATATCCAACTTGCCGGTGGTGCCAAATAGGATTTGGTTGGGGAAATAAAGGGGATAAAATGGGCTTCCCTAATGAGCCCTGTTCACGAGCACCTATGGCTCTGATTTCTTGACCTTGCAAGACCCCTGAATGTCTTTTCAATTTATGCTCAACTGAACCCTGCAATGAGCCTTGGGATTTGGGGAAAAAGAATTTGATCATTTGTATAGCAGAGGATGATATAAACAATAAAGCTTGAGTTATCATTAACTGCTTACCAACAGGAAACTGAAGAGTTGATGGGTCCAAAGGGCATGCCCTCTTTTGATGTGGAAGAAGGGAAGTGTACTTCTCCACCATGGGTTCGATGCTCCAAGGAGAAATCCTTTGAGGGCAAAAAGGGTCATGAGACGGGGAATCCCATTGCACCTAAAAAGGAAGAATACGTAAACGACTGCATACTCGTGTGTATACATAGCAATATGTTGCTAGGACATTTATAAACACCATGAATGCATTTACCTGGAGACATCTCCACTCTGAACCAGGCCACCTAAGGCGGTCAACATTATCAATGCCAACTATAGTCCCTGAAAATCTGGTTAATAAACTTATATTCAGCTAATAGAAGAAGAAACAAGAAATGTAAAAATCTATTGCCATTGTAGCACTAACTTATCAAAGCATGCTAACGTTGTCCCTGACTATTGCTGCTCATTGTTCTAAAATGTTTTAATGACATTAACATCAATATCCTATTCCATGACTCGGATAAGCAAGAATGGGAGGCAAAATCTATTATTGTGAAAGACAAATACCCCACAAATACTTACCTGCAGCACTTTTGTTCGGCACAATCTTCGCCTTCAAACAGCATTCTGAATCTTGTTCCTACTGAACACTGATATTCAGTGGTGGATTTGATGTATCGATCATGAGGGATTATAAATTCAACAGGACTTGTCCTGCAGACAATGTGTAGGTCAGCTTTTGGTTCGAGATTGATATCACTTATATGCCCATAATTGAGTATCAGCTTACCATGGACGGTAATACACAGTAAACATTGTTCCGGTGGAAATGGCATGGAAGGCACTGGCAAGTATGCCATGTTGCATGCTGTGACCGGATAGGACAGATGCTGATATATTGGTTTGTCGTGTTGTTGCACGACGGAACCCGACATAAAGTTCTCCATTTTCTCCTCTATGAAAAAAGAAATGTATCATAACAACTATAACTAAAAGATCAACTGCCTGTGAAACCCTTTTAAGAATTAAAAAAAAATATATATATATATATATGAGAGAAAGAGAGAGAGAGAGAACCTCAGGAATATACAGGCATCCCCGGCAACAAGCTTCTTTGCACTCACAAATGCACTCCAACCACTAGTAATCAAGTGTCGCTTCGGCTGCCCTACATTTATACATAAAAATAAAAATAAATAAATAAATAAAAACAAGTTCAAAATGAATGTGATTTAATATAATTATGAGATAAAACCCCCCAAAAAAAATGCCTAAAAACTATAAAAGATGAGAAGTGTACAGGAAACGACAGGAAAGGGGAAAAAAATCATGGGTCACTGTCATGTCAAACTACAACCTTTTTGATTTATTTGGACGCCTAAACACCCACTCTGCTTGTCCCATGAAATCAAAATTAACTTGACATTACATTCACTACAATGATCTATTGATAGCAGTAAGTCCAATACTCTTTGGTGCTTAAGCTCCAAGACAAAAATATCAACAAAAAAATTTAAAATTAAAAAATAAAATATAAAAACTTTCAGAGATAAACTTAATACCACGATATATATGGCGGAATCTCCATTCAGACCCATGCAAGTCCTTTGCCACCAGTTCCTGTGCAGGTGGTTCCTGAGACGAGTCCTGCAGCAACAAGTGAAGTTGAAAATTAGAAGAATCAAGTGTCATCTGCACAAAATGCTGATAGGATTGACATGAAATCTTTTTCTTCTTTTAGGTGTTCGTTGTTGCGTAAGAACAATTAATTATGAAACTGAACACATTCAATAAGGTAATTTATCAAAGCAACAAGATCGGACTAGATGAACTTAATACAAAGATTTTTAGATGGGTGAATGAAATTATAAGAAAGATACCAACCAAAGGAGGAAAGCATTGATCAGCATATCGCTTAGGAATTGAGAGTCCACCATGTTTGCTCGTATCAGATGGAGTGAGACTCTTTTTGAAAGAGTATGCCCTAACTTTCTGAGGCACAGATTCAGCTATTCCATTCTCTGGACTAGTCCCCTCTTGCTGCAAAGATTCAAAGCTCCAACCATATTCAACAAGAAATTTTTTTGTATAACCATTTAGAAAAGAAAAAAATTAAAAAATTCAAGCAATTTATTTGGTTCCTCAAACATTACAATGCCCAATTTGCAATCATCACAATAATGTCAGAATTGATAATGTATCTTAGAAGCTCGTTTACAAATACCAAAATCGGAAATGTATTCAACATTGAAAATGTTTTGTATAACCATTTAGAAATCACACACACACACACAAAGCAATCCATTTGGTTCCTGAAACATTTCAATGCCCAAGTTGCTATATGGGTTGCAATAATCACAATAATCTCAAAATTGATAACGTATCTTAGAATTTTCAAATGATCTCATTAACAAATACCAAACTCTTTAGAAAGCAATTAAACTTTATAGTTACATGTCATTCTAAAGATTCAATGAACAAAGTGATTTAGAAAACGAAGTATGTGCAATAAGTTGAATCCAATTTAAATCTCATTGGCCATCTCTACCTCTGGAAGCAAAGTGATCTGCGCAAACACCTCATCTGTGTAAGGTTCCGCCTGCAAAACCACAATTAATAAGCACGAGTACCATCCAAAAAAAATCTTATATACACATATACTGGAAAAGCCTAAATAACATACTATCTGCATTAACTTGAAGATTAGAAAAAGAAAGCAAAATGGTAAAAATGATACTTAGGCCTAACGAAGCAACATACCTTTAACTGAGCATAGACAACCTTGCAGAGAATCTTAGAAGGTAAATTGTAGATTGGCATCTCCACATTGCCATCTTGGTTTGTGTATACCTCAACCTATACCAAAATTCAAATTATAACACATAATTCATATCACCAAACAACCAAATGATTTTTCTAATTAAATTTAAAACCAAATAAGGCACAGTTCTATCATAGTAAATTCAGCCAATATTTATTTGCATGACATTTTACACGGATGCATCATGAGATAATTCCACATTAACCACAAAGGGCATAGTCCAAATTATCTTTAAGATCATTATTTCAAATTTAAAATGACTTCAACCAACTGCAATCAATTGAAGAATCTGTTTTTATTACACTCTTGTCGCGATATGTAACGACAAAAATTTAGTAACTACATTTCCACGGTACATTTAAAGCACGGGATAAGATTTTGTGTCGATTTCTGCTAAGAACGGTGCATTTAAAGCATGGGATAAGATTTTGTGTCGATTTCTGCTAAAAATGTTTATTGCGACAAAATTCAGTAACTACATTTCCGCGGTACATTTAAGGCACGAGATAAGATTTTGTGTTGACTTTTGCTAAATGAGCTGAAATTACATTAATGCGAAAGTGAAATTAGGTAGAGAGGAGAAGAGAACCTGCTCTATGTGACCTTGAGGGAAGTAGAACACCTTATCACCGGCGCTTGGGACATTCACCAGAGGCCCGGCGCAGGCGTGCCATAGTTGAATAGACAAATCATCTTTTTCACCTAAAATTGGGAACCCATTTCAGGATTGAGTGAGAATGATTAAAATTGATTCAATGTTGGGATGAATTTTACATTCATTGACATGAGGATTGACTGGAAACAGAAAAATAACACAAGCAAACAAACAATACAAAAAATTAAAAAGGCTTTTAGTTTTTCCAATACAACAGATCAGAAACATTACAGTGAATTGAAATCTGAGCTTGAAGATTTCCTCATGAAAAATTCAACTGATAAAAACTGAATCCAAGAATATCAAAGATCAAAAACTATTAATGATTCAACTAGACCAAAACAACCCACAATTTCCATTGAAATTTCAAAAACCGAACATCAATTATTATTTTTTTAAATAACTGACAAAATAAAAAAACTAAAACGTCCCATCATTGAAATTCGAAATTACTATTAATAATTGGCCTATGAACTCTCTATCATTGAAGGCACTTATAAATTATAACCATTATAACAATAACTACAAGCCTTTACACAAGAGAAGACTCATGAAAAATTCAACTGATAAAAACTGAATCCAAGAATATCAAAGATCAAAAACTATTAATGATTCAACTAGACCAAAACAACCCACAATTTTCATTGAAATTTCAAAAACCGAACATCAATTATTATTTTTTAAATATCTGAAAAAATAAAAATAAAAAAACTAAAACGTCCCATCATTGAAATTCGAAATTACGATTAATAATTGGCCTATGAACTCTCTATTCTGTCCCTACCTCATGCATACTATAGAACAGAAAACCATATTGAAAAATGAATGAAATGAAATGAAATAAAATAAAATAAACCCAATGAGAATGAGTGAATGAAGAAGAGACCCAAGTCGTCACCTTGCTGGTTATTGTTGTTGTTGTTGAGAGTGAGAGAGCCGTCGTTCTGGCAAATCGTTTTCTGGGTTTCGAATTCCACCTTGTGGCTCGACAACGACCCACGATCATTTCCAGAAGAAGCCATCCCTTTTTTCTTTTCTTTTTTCTCTTTCTGAAAATGAGAATAGAGAGAGGTAAGAAAACGAGCGAGGAGAGAAAAGATAAAAGAAAGAACCCTTCAGATGTGTGTGTGACACCAGAGAGGTGCTCTGTGGGACTTTGCAGAGCTTACCTTCCTTCACCACCTTTGTCTCCCACTACTACCCCTCCTCTTACTACACTCTTTTTCTCTCTCCAAAACCGCCTCTCCTCTCTCTCTCTGTCTGATGAGTACTAGCTTTAACGCTTGTAATCATCACATATATCACATATATATACTCTACTCCCTCACTTCCTCCCATTGGGAATTTAACCTTTTTTTTTTTTTTTTTCAATTATTACATTTTAAAAAAATTAATTTTTTAAAATTACCTTTTTATAATATATATTTTTTAAAATAGTAGTGTTATATACATCAATTGATATATTAATTAATATGCCTACACTCTGTATATCATTATTATTGATCCTACCCATTATACAAATTATAAATATTTAAAATTTCTAAAATTATGTCACATTATCTGTTAGTACACTAATTAATATATCAATTCATGCATATAGCATTATTCTTCAACTGTCATAATTATACTTTTTGTATTAATGAATTTAAAAAAATGACAAAATAAGAAATTTATATTATTTTAGTTCTTGATCTTTTAAAATTAACTAATATTTTGGAATAATAAAAAATGAAATAAGAAACTAATATTTTAAAATGAAGAGAGTAATTGGAATGTGTAGGATTTTACTATATATACACCTTTAATTATGTTATTTTTTTTTTTTGGTTAGATATGATTAATTATTTTTAGTTATAATATTATTTTAATTGTAACTTATGAGATCTTTAATCATAAATATATTATGTAGTGTTTGATTATGATTTTTTTTTTTAATCAGGACTCGAAAGTATGAAATTGTATCTTTATTTTTCTTTAATTATAAAATATAGGGAGAACAATTTGCAAATGGAAGTTAGGAAAAAAATTATTAATACATAGAGGGGTGCAAGTAACAGATAAGGGGTCACTGCTGTGCTCAAAGCACAGCAGTGACTGTGGTGCCTCCGTTTGAAGTGTATTATGACCTTATTTTTATGATCCAAACCGTTATTTTGTAGGATTTGTTAAGTACTTCATGCCTATCAAAAATCATATTAATCGGATATCAACAACTATATGATCGATAACCAAAAAAATAAATAATAAGTTTTTCTTTTGAGAAATAACATAAATAATATGTAATTTAATCATATAGTTATTGATATCTGATTAATATGATTTTTGGTAGGCATAAAGTACTCAACAAACCCTACAAAATAAACAGTTTAAATTATAAAAATAATGCCATAATACACTTCAAATGAAGGCACCACAGTCACTGTTGTGCTTTGAGCACAGCAGGGACTCCTGTTCTGCAAGTAACACTTGTATTCCCAAAGTTTTTCATTTGCATCCGTATGTGTTTGTAATTTTTTTTTCAACTCCGATGTACATATAGTTTCCCTAAAGTATATATGATATACACTTTTTAAAGGGTATGTAACATAGTCGTTCTCAATGTGATATATGTTTTGATACTATTATTTATAAATACAACCCTTGAGATTTGTTTAAAATATAAGTTATCTTAAAATTATAAATATCATCTTATTAAAAAAATTAATTTAATAGAATTAACTAAGAAAATAAAATTCTTAACTGCTTACTTGAATTATTAATTGAAATAGATTTATAACATAATGAAAAATAAGTAATTAATTTATTAATTTATTAATAAAATTAACAATTTATTGTGAAATTCGAAATTCAAGGAACTTGATATAATTTATAAAACTATAAAAAGACAAATCATTGTGTTTGGTTGTAATTTTTTTAAAAATTAAATTTTTTGTTTTTCATATTCTTTTGTTTTTAGTGAATATTTTAAAATTTTAAGTAATTTTTTTACTTTTTTAGATACACCTTATTTAGATGTATCTAAATAGTAAAATTTTTGTAATTTTTTTTTAAAAAAATTAATAAATATAGAAGAATATGATAAATGTGTTGAATTCTTATTTTTTTTATATATTTTTGGTATTTAATAAATTTTCTAAAGAGATTTTTCACAAATATTATATTTTTTAAGTATATATTCATGTTAAGTGTATTTAAAAAATTTAAAAAATATTTTAAAAAATTAATAAAAATAAAAATAGAAAAAGTAAAAAAAATTAATTTTTAAAAAAATAAATCCTAAAAATGGGAACCAAGTTCAATAGCATTTCATTTTCATAGTTAATTTACCCTATTTAAAACTACAGGTGCCAGGGGTAGGTCCTGCACGATGAGTCGCTGCTGTGCTGGGGTGTGGTGTGATGGTTGTTTGGTCACCGTACACTCGGGGTTTTACAGGCACGTGACGACATTGTATTGCTTAAAATTTTTAATTTATTTTGAGTCATATCAGTGTGTTTAGTTTGAATTTTTTGAATTAAGTTTTTAAAAAATTGACTTTTTTAATTTTCGTATTTTTTTTGTTTTTGGTGAATATTTTTTAAACTTTAAACATTTTTTTTATTTTTTTAGATGTACATTACTTAAATGTATCTAAAAAATAAAAAATTTGTGAAAAAATATTTTAACAAATTAATAAATACATAAAAATATAAAAAATGTACTGAATTCTTGTATTTTTTTATATTTTTGATATTTAGTGAATTTTTAAAAGATTTTTTTTACAATTTTTTTACTTTTTAGGTATTTATGTTAAGCTTGTCTAAAAAGTAAAAAAATTGCTTAAAATATTAAAAAATTCAGTAAAAACAAAAAAAAAAACACGAAAAATAAGAAAATAGAAATTTCTGAAAAGTGTTTTTTGAAAAGTGGAAATAAGCAATCTCTCACATTTTTTTAAAAAAATTAAAAAAAAATTAGTGAAATATCCCTCTTTGACTTTGTATAGTAGGATAAGTCTAAGATTTTTTTTTTTTTTTTTTATAACTAAGATCCCTCGATGAAATTTCTCTGTGACCATACCATAGAAATATCATATTAGAGAAATTTCTTTGTGTCGAGATCAAAATTTCTCTGTGAAAATGTTGAGAGCCTTAACCACTATAGAAATATTATATATCATTTATCTTATAAAATCCTAATATCAAATACTTTAAAAAAATTATCCTATATAAATCCACTTTTTATATTTATTTTTTAGATTTAATAATGTGTAATAAGATAATTAGTTAATAATTAAAAAAATATATGAAAGAGATAAATAACACATGAAATTAATTGATTTTAATAATATCACTCATAAAAAATAAAAAAAAGGGTATAATAACTTATAATTGACTACAAGGCCTTAGTTGTTCCAAGCCTCCTTTCTTTTTCACACGATCCAGCTTCTGGTTATTACTAGACAACCCGATGGAAGATCCGATGATTTTTTTATTTTTTATAAAGTATGTGCAAAAAATAATATATTTTTTGACTTTAAAAAGTGCTAAATAAGTCACATTTTTTGGATTTTTTTGTTTTTGTTATCTTTTTTAAAAATTACATCAATTTTTTTACTTTTTTGATCTGTCTTGTGTAAAAAAATTTACAAATTATATTTTTTAAATTTTTTTTAAAAAAATTAAAAATCAAAACAAGTCGAAAAAATCACTATTTTTTGTTTGTTTTCATTTTAAGGAAAATTTAAAATAAAATACTAATATTTATATGGAAATAAAATATTTAAAATTATAAATAATATTTGAATGTCTATTTAATTAATTAATTTGCAAATACATGGATGGGAGGTGAACTTATCATAAAAAAAATAAAGGTTTTTGTTACCATGTGCCCTAAGAGCATATGTTAAGGAAATATTGCCTAGTATAGGAAGTTGTAAAAATTTAAATATTGTCTAAATTAAATAGTTGTTTTAATAATAAGACCAAAACACCCTTGTTGTTTTCCTTCCATTTAATCTTTTCTTTTCTCTTATTTTTTTTCTTTTTTTGTATATAAATAAATATTTTTAAAAAATCAAAAAAACATTTTATTGTATTTACTTTTATTAAATTAATTTTAGATTTTTCAAAATAAAATTTGAAATTTCAACCAAACAAAAATAATTTCCAAATAAAATTCTTTCTAATTTGGATTAACTTGTTATAAAAATAATGAAAGATACAGTGCATAAATTTAAAAATTAAAAATAAACTGAAGATAATTGAATAACCACTTACCATAAAAATTTGTTGGGCTCTCACATGATAATTTTATTTATTTTTATTTAATTTTAATTTTTTAACATTACACTGTGATGGTTAAAAACGCGTATCATCAACTTCGTATTCCAATAATGGGGTATTTTTGTCCACATAAAAGAGAATTTCATATTTGTTAGTTTTTTGAAAAACATTAAATTCATTTATACTTTTATTCAACATTTCCCGTAGGGAAAATTGGTCTAACATCCCTCTCCAACTTTTATTAATGGAAGAGGTTCACAATAAATTTTTTCGTAATCTAAGGTCCTTCACTCATACCTATATATAACACCCACTCTTTCATTCTCTCTCCTCTCTCTTCTTGCACGAAACAACTCCTCTCTCTCTCTCTCTCCTCTTCATCCGCAACATTGTTCAAAGCTTCATTGGCATTACGACGAAGGAATTCGCACTAGCAAGATTTATAAAGCTTTGTCGATGGAGATCGTCGATTTATATGAAGATTCCTGACAGTGCCTTATACAGCAAGATTTATATGAAACAGAGCACTAGTCCTCATTGTTGTTCCTCCGATCACTAGTCCTCCGATGAAGATTTCTCCGTCGACAAACATCACTACCCTCGGAGGACAAATATCAAGAAGCAGAGCACTTGTAAGATTTATAAAGCATTATAGCAGATATGAAAGCAGAAACAAAATGCATCGGTTACATATCCACAAGCATAACTGGAAAATATTCATCATTGCTTCTCTTACTTTTTTCTTGTTTCTTCTTCATTCTCTTTATTGTTAATCTCAATAAACTAAATCTTAAAATCTTCATACAACATTTAATGAAGAAATCCACATAAAAAGATGTATTTGAGAGCTAGGGACATGGGTTTAGCAAAAAAAGGTGTTTGATAAAATGCCAAGGAGAGAATGTCTAAGGTCTCTCAAATCAATCCAGAGAAATTTCAATCCAAATCAGAGAATTTCTCTGGACCAACCCAAAGAAAATTCAGTTCAAACCAAAGAATTTCTTTGGTCCAAACCAGAGAAATTCAATCCAATACACGAAGCAGAAGCAGCGATCGTTATGCACAAAAGTAAAAGACAATCCCGCCAAGAAAACACAACATCTGTCTGGTCAAGATGTGCATCTACAGTTGTGAACAAAGCTGGGACCATGAATTCATTTAGTAACTTGCTACTGTAGATCTTAGGCGGGGCTTCATCTGAAGGGTTCAACTCATTTCTTTTGATGCTTAGAGACGTGCGAGATCAAGGTGGCCCAGTTTATCCATATCTAACCAGGTAGGAAAATCATACAACACAAAATGCTCACTAAGGATTGGAATGTTGGTTGGTCCTTATAGTTTTGAATGTTTAATTATAATATCATTTTAAAGGGTTTTGTAGAAATATTAGTTTATGCATAAATGGTTGCACAAACTGGATATGGAGTAATGGTCAACAACAATAGTATTGTTAATAAACAGAAGTTGAAATAAGAAAAGGAAAAGGAAAAAAATTTCTCTAGTTTGAATTCAGAGAAATTTCAATTTTCTCTGGTTTGAAATTGGAGAAATTTGGTATTGGAGATGTGTAAAATTTCTCTATAATGTGTCAAGAGAAATTTCGTGTGGGTGATATGTAAACTTTTCTCTGTGATGTGTCCAGAGAAATTTAGTATCGGTGATGTGTAAAATTTTCTCTATGATGTGTCCAAAGAAATTTGGAATTTTCTTTGTGATATGTCTAGAGAAATTTAAATTTTTTTCTGTGAGGTGTCTAGAGAAACAGAGAAATTTGGAATTGGAATTTTCTCTGTGATATGTCCAGAGAACTTTGGAATTTTCTCTGTGATATGTCTAGAGAACTTAGGAATTTTTTTTGTGATTTGTCTAGAGAAATTCTCTTAATCGAATTTTCTCTGGATCGATGTTGAGGGACCTTAGACATTATGAAAATATTGAGTGTCCTTTATGCTATAAAATCTTAATATCAGAGACCTTAAAAAAAAAATTCCCTTTCCCGTACTAATGAAAGTAGGCAAAGCTAATAATTACTTTCTTTAACAAGACCCAAAAATAAAATGAAGATAAATATACAAATGGTTAGGAGAGGGAAAAAAAACCATATTATTTAAAATCATATATTTATTGCCTTTATTTACTTTCTATAATAGTGAGATGAATTAATCTTATTTAGTGCATTTATGGCACCGGTTAACAAAATCTTATTAAGTATATAATTTTCTCTCCTTTTTTATGAAAATATTTTTGATTTTTTATTGTTAAATTAAGTTCTATACCATTTTATAAAATTTAATATTCGCAAGGAAAGAGAATGAAAGGCTGCCTGGAACACATGTAGGTGGTATTTGTTTTGAATGATTGGGTCATGGGATTGGACTATTAGTCCTTCCAGACTAATAGTCCATTGTTTGGTTCAATTTTTTTGCTCCGGGACTAATAGTCTCATATGAGGGATTATTGTATCCTAGGGGAGGGGGTGGGATTATTTCCATAGAATTGGTATCCCATAAGACTAATGTATGAAATGTCTATTTTACCCTCATGCTATTATTTAATAAACAATTGGAAAAGGGTAAAATAGTCTTTTGAACATTTATAAATTATTTTTTTAGTGTTGTTAATTTAAAAGTATATATTAAATAAAAAATATAAAATATAAATTAAATTTAATTAAAAATAATAAATTATAAATTATGGCCTTATAAATTAAATTTTTTTAGTGTTGTTAAAAAATTAAATTTATATATTAAATAAAATTATTTTTTTAGTGTTGTTAATTTAAAATTATATATTAAATAAAAAATATAAATTATAAATTTAATTTAATTGAAAATAATAAATTAAAAATTATGGCCTTATAAATTAATTTTTTTTTAGTGTTGTTAAATTATAAATTATAATTATAGATTTCAAATTTAAAATTATATATTAAATAAAAATTATAAATTACAAGGGTAAAATAGTCTTTTGAACATTTATTCTTATCTAGTTCGTCCAACCAAACATTGGATTCACTAAAAATAACCCAATCAGACATCTAGTCCCATGACTAAACAAACATAGGATATAAATCCAATCCATCCAAATAGTCTGGGGACAATGTATCCCAAGACTAAACGACATAACTGCTAACAAGCATGCCCATCGGGTGGAGATAATTGAATGCAAGAAAGGCGATTCACACACTATCAATGTCATAGTAACCCCCTCAAACTCAATCGCCGTTAACTTTGACACCTTGAACACTTGTTTGTCTCTAGGGCTATAAACGAGTCAAGTTGAGTCGAATTTTGTTAAACTCGAAAATGGCTCGTTTATTTACCAAATTCGTTTATTGAGTTCGAGTTCAGCTCGATAAGTAACTGAGTTCAAACTCGGCTTGGCTCGGTAATATTAATAAAACTCGAACTCGGCTCGACTACTTCATAAAATTTTTAAATTTTATTTGTATTATTTTAAATAAAAAATATTACTTAAATATATATATATATATTTATATATTATATATAATATTTATATATATTACCAATAGTTTTTAAGCATTGATTATTATAATTATTTTGTTCAATTACTTTTTTGATTTCAGATTCATCTTTAGGAAGCTTAAAGGGAGAAGCATGTACTACAACACCCTTATGTTCAATGAGGATAGTTTCTAAAGGAGAGTGACTGGAAGAAACAGAAGTAAGTTTTCCATTTAGTTTTAGTAATGGTATTGACTTTTTGATAATAATTTTCTAAATAATCAACGAAGTAGATTTCAGTGTTGATTTCGTTCATAAATTTATACCATTTCTTGGTAATTTTTTATTGTTGGTGTTCATCATAATTAGTTCTATAAGTTTGTCGTTTTAACTTATTTGCTTTAGATTTGAATTTAACCTGGAGTTTATTAAGATCTGAAATAAAAGGTTTACTAAGAGTTAATAATTGTAGATTAATAGGCAGAATAACTTCAAAATCAGTTTGAGTAGGTGAATCCTGTGAGGTAATATATTCTTCAGGAAGATGTGTATGGGTGTGTACGAACACGAAATAATTCTTCTTGTATGATCCTGTTGATCAAGCTTGCACTCCTCGAAACGTCGTCGTTTTGCTACCTGAAAACACAAACGTGAGCTAACCGGCGGGTGTGTGCCGGAAACCCCTTCGATGCCTAAGTCAGCACAATAGACAATAGACACAAAAGCTCTGTGAATTCAGTAATCAAAGTTGTGTTACCTCCATAGGTGATGTTGTGAGCTTTTATAGATTTCGCGTGGCACAATCCTGGTAGGACTCTTACTCCTCCATGTAGAGTTCTTTTAAGAATTACACTCCTGAAAGATAATGCTTATCCTTCACCACTCCCCTTACTGCTTAAACCAAGTGAGATGGTTCTACCACGGTTGGATGTCAATATGACCGAGCTAACATGGCCATGCTGAAACCGCAGACTAGACCGAACTCCAACTAGCTTAGTTCTTCCTTTCACTGCGTGTACCTCGGTTTGACATACTCCAACCGGGCTGTTTCCTTAATACCGAGCTAACCAAGTACGAAGTAGGAGTTAGCTCGGTGCTCAAGCCCACAATGCCATGCTAGCTCGGCTCTCCCAAGCACAATGCCTAGCTAGCTTGGCTCATATGCTTAGTCTTTTAGACCGAAGTAAATCTGCTTTTACCTTGGTTTTTCCTACAGCCCAATTAACAAAGAAGTCTCCTACTTAGCTCGGCCCAATATAGACATAAGTTACCCTCTCAATTGCCCCTTAATTCCATCTACGTAGCATGATTGGGATTACATGTTTCCAGCCGAGCTAAAATTTTAGCCTTTCAACCGAGCTAAACTTACACCGAGCTATTAATTTGTCCGGTCAAAAACGTCTCTTCAGACGCTGTCACTGAATCGCTTTTTATTCCATGTACACGTGGTAGGCTATCATTGGCCCAGCATAGCTGTCACGCCGTCTTCGTACTTCGCGTATTTTGAACAGTCCCGCCCAAACTTGAGCTCTTTACCAAAAGTAAAACCCTACTTTTCAAACCAACAAAACCACTATTCATCTTCTTCTCTCTCTCTCTACCTTTTGGACCTCCGTTGTTCTTCAACCTGTAACTGCAAAGCTCGTGTTTTCTTTTGGTGCCATTTTCATCTCCAGTTCCTTCCTCTTGGACGGGTATATTGCTTAGATCTGTTTTCTTTTCGTTGATTTCGTACTTGTTTTGTAATACATAGCATGCTTATTCGCATGTTTTTCAAAATACATACCATTTTTGCTTCCATTTTTCTAGAAAAAACCCATGTAATAAAATTATTATATTCACAAACAATCTGAAAAATAATGCCTTTGATCCAAAATCACATTCCAACCGAACTAGGATATTGTTTGTATTTAGGTGCAAGCCTAGTCTGACTGGATAACCCTTCTGCAACCGGGATAAAACTTCACATCGTACCTATAGTTTCAATGGGTCTAAGCACCGTCTGCCTCACTTTAGCCGAGCTAGCAAACTCTATTAGGTTTGCGCAATGCCGTACTAGAAAACCTCAACCACCGACCGAGCTATATCTTGGGGCTAAACTGGCTCCTTGCCTTAGTCAAAACCAAACTAAGAATGCTGCACCATAAGCTACAACCGGGCTACAAACTTCTCATTGCTTAACCGGGCTAAAGTCCCTTGCTGAAACCGAGCTAAGAATGGATAGTATTCCACGTGGCCGAGCTAAGACAACATTTATTTTTCCTTTTTTGCTTTTAGCACGGTCTAGCGATCTGTGCTTAACACTTTTTCCATTGCACTTTGCAGACTCTAACTAGGTTGCCCAGGCACTCCTTTGAACGTCCAACCGAGATTACCAACGTCATCTCAGCACCGAGCTAGCACTCCAGCATAATTTATACATAAGTTAATACCACATGGGTAAATATAGGTTTTTAGTAAACTCACCAGGGGCTATGGCCGAGTTCTGAAGGGACTACCATATCCCTGATGATGTCCACCTTAGTTTAGCTGAACTAGATACTACCCCCTGGGGAAAACTGGGCTCCGTTCCCTTCACCCTTCTTTCTATTGTAGAAACCGAACTCCGATTCCCGATACAGCCTCTTCTTTGTGAGTTCCTTAGGCAAACAAACCTCTGCCCTACCCAGCTTTCAACAAACTCATACCGAATAATAAATGGCATTGCCAAGCTAAAACTCCGGCTTGGCCTCAACCTCGGTTTGGTTGAGCTATTTCACCAGTACTCTCTAGGCCAAAATGAGGACGGTTGGGTTTACTATTTAAGAATAAGGCACCGCCGTGAAAAGATAATAAAGAATACCGCAGACAAAGATGTAAACGACGATGATTTTTTTTGAGTTTCTGGGAATTTTGAAGACCATGAGGCCCAGATCCCAGGCGACCGAATAAACTGGAACAAAGGAGTCACCGGTATAATTACCTCGGCTTAGTTTCATGTTTTTCTTCCATTCATAAGTTTTGAACCGCACTAACCCTTGTCTTTTTTCCTTATGCAGATTTGGACTTTTTAAAATCACAATACTGTTACCCCAACCTAGACGCCCTCCGCGCCGCACTAAGACATCCCGATCGAGGCTGGGCCGAGCTACTCAATTTTGAGCCGACGTATCGATACAGTAGCAGGAGGAAGACCAGAGTAACCAACTTCTTGTTGGAACCCTCACCGGAGCCAAATCTAACACTACCTCAGATCAATTTGATCCCACTAACAGCGGAACAAGAAATGGCAAAGAAGAGAGCGGTAAGGGCCCTCATCACCGAGACAAACCAACCCGAGGTACCACAAGCCGGACAAACACAGCCAGCCGTGGTAGCCCTTCCAACCGCTCAACCCTCTTCATCTCGGCCAAGCAAGGGCGCCCGGACTTCCACAACCAAGCCGCGCCTGCTCGATGAAGAAGACACCATTCTTTCCCGAACCACACAGCTGAGCCCAGAGCCCGCGGGTTCTGACCGGGCTAACACTTCAGAGTGGGCGCCAAAACTGAGGTACAAAAACCGAGCCATTGCCGACACCGACTCAGTAGTGGCAGACAAAGACCACACTCTCGCCTTCAACCTGGCTAAGAGCGTGTGCTTGCCCCCTGATATGGAACATCATGACCATTTTATTGAGCTAAAGGCCATCCGATCGGCAACAAAGTCAATGGTGCTGGTAAGTACTCCTTCTAATCGTCTTTTATTTTATACCATCTTTTCGCTCGGTTTTTACTCATATTTGCCATCTTTCTTTTCGCAGGCCATGCAGAAAAACCACATTGCTCATAAGCGGGTGTTGGAGTTGCGTAAGATAGTGCGGCAGGTCATGGCAGAGGCCGACGCTAAATCAGTCGAGCTAGAGGAATCCAAGAAGAAAATGACCGAGCTACAAACCGAACTGGTTCAACTCACCGAGATTGTCAACTTGGCTGAATCAGATAAGCAGAAGGCTGCGGCTGTGTTGAAGGATAAATATCTGTGCGAGTTGGTCAAGCTTGAGAACAAGAAGAATGCCGAGATAACTGAGCTCGAGAAAAAGATTGATGACGCGGAAGACCGCGGTTACAAGGAGGGCGAAGCCACATATGTCTTGCAATGTGAAGCTGCAAATGACATTTTCTTCAAGTGTGGGTGGAAGGCCGCTGTGGCACAGCTCGGTCACAGCCAAGAGACCGAGGTCTTCCTAAACCCTCCTCCACATTTTATACTGAATTATATGGTGGAATATGCAAACATCATTCAACAAAAATTTCTTCAAACTGAGGATGATGAAGAAGAAGGGCCTTCAGAGCCCAGTATTACTCTTGCCGCTATCACTGATCCCGGTCTTCCAGATGTCTAGTTAGCTCGGGTGGCGCCATCGGTGCCCATTGCAGTTGACAGCATGGTGGAGATTGATCTACCTGCCGATGCCGGGCTACCAATTGGTGAGGCTCGGGTTGACTTGGATGCTGATTTAGATGACTTCTTTGCTTGACCATGTACTTTCTTCTTTTTAATGCTTAACTGTAAGAAGTTTGTAACCGGGCTGAAGCCCTACTTTTTTGTATTTTTGACTTGAATTTGGAATGAAATCTTAAATTTCTTCGTCTTTTTGTTCAGTTAACTCTATAAATGCATGAAGTATAACACTTTCTGGCTGAGATATCTATCCTAGTCTTAACCATGTAATCTGCTTTGGTCATTCCAGCCAACCACTCTTCAGCATAGATCCTTATCTCGACTGAAGAGTACTAAGAGTTAGTTATTCCAGCCCACTGCTCTTCAGCCTAGATCTATCTCGGCTGAAGAGTACTAAGAGTTTGGTTATTTCAGCCAACCACTTTTCAGCCTAGATCCTTATCTCGGTTGAAGAGTACTAAGAGTTGGTTATTCCAGCCAACCACTCTTCAGCCTAGATCCTTATCTCGGCTGAAGAGTACTAAGTGTTGGTTTATTCCAGAAAACTTCCTGCAGCCTAGGTCCTTATCTCGGCTTAGGAGAGATAAGTGTTGGTTTTTCCAGCCAACTTCCTGCAGCCTAGATCCTTATCTTGGCTTAGGAGAGGTAAGTGTTGGTTTTTCCAGCCAACTCGAAGTGTTTGGTTATTTCGGCCAAACGTCCTACAGCCTAGATCCTTATGTTGGCTTAAGAGAGGTGTTGGTTTTTCCAGCCAACCTCTTCAGCCTAGATCCTAATCTTAGCTGAAGAGAGCTCAAAGTCGGTTATTCCTGCCAACTTAGAGTGAAGTGTTTGGTTTTTCCAGCCAAACGTCCTGCAGCCTGGATCCTTATCCTCGGCTTAGGAGATGTGTTGGTTTTTCCAGCCAACCTGTTCAGCCTAGATCCTTATCTTAGCTGAAGAGAGCTCAAAGTTGGTTATTCCGACCAACTCTGAGCAAAGTGTTTGGTTATTTCTGCCAAACGTCTTGCAGCCTAGATCCTTATCCTTGGCTTAGGAGAAGTGTTGGTTTTTCCAGCCAACCTCTTCAGCCTAGATCCTAATCTTAGCTGAAGAGAGTTCAAAGTTGCCAACTCTGATTTTATTGTCCCTAGTTCCCTAAAACTATTTTTACAGAGGAAAACAATTTATGCTGAAAAAGAAACTACTTGTTTTATTGAAAAAATAAAAACTACAAGTAAGTTTTAAGGAAAAGCTAAAAATAAAATAGTTTGAAATTGACAGTATTCCATGGCCTGGGAATGGCTTTGCTGTCTTCATCTTCCAAGTGGTATGCCCATTTTCCTACTAATCCAACCACTTTGTAAGGTCCTTCCCAATTGGGCCCTAACTTGCCATCTCCGGGTACCAGGGTGTTCCCCATTACTTTGCACAGTACCCAATCTCTGATCTTGAATTGCCTTGGATGTACTGTCTTGTTATATTTTCTGGATAACTCTTGCTGGTATGAAGCAATATGAACCAGTGCTCTTTCTCTTCTTTCTTCTGCAAGGTCGAGTTCCAATGCTATGGCTTCTCCATTTAACTCTAGGTCAAAATTTTTGCTTCTGATGGTGGGGAGACCAATTTCCAATGGGATTACGGCTTCCATGCCGTAGGCTAAGGAGAATTGCGTTTCTCCAGTTGATCGCCGAGGTGTGGTGCGGTAAGCCCATAAAACATGAGAAAACTCCTCAGCCCACTTTCCTTTTGCTTTCTCTAACCTCTTCTTCAATCCATCCAAGACGACTTTGTTTGATGCTTTTGCTTGGGGGTATGCCAGTGTAGAATTGTAGAATTCTATCTTATACTCCTCACAAAAGCCTCTGAAGATTTTACTGTCGAACTGAGTGCCGTTGTCAGACATTAGAGCTTTGGGTATACCGAATAGAGTGATGATATTCTGCCAGACGAACTTCTTCACATCTTTCTCATTTATTGATGCGAGTGCTTCTACCTCCACCCACTTTGTGAAGTAGTCTGTTGCTACAAGAAAGAACTTTCTGTTGCCAGGTGTCGTTGGAAGTGGCCCTACTATGTCTAAGCCCCACATTGTGAAAGGCCATGGGCTACTTAAAGGTAGAAGCTCTCTGGCTGGCTAATGTATTTGGTGTGCGAACTTTTGACATTTCTTGCACTTCTTGACATACTTTTCTGAATCTGCTTACATGTAAGGCCACCAATATCCCTGCGAAATTGCTCTGTAGGCCAATGATCTTCCTCCTTGGTGGCTTCCGTATACGCCTTCGTGTATCTCGAACAAGAATGCCTCGACCTTGCTAGGATGGACACATTTTAGGTAAGGTCCTGTGAAGGATTTTATAGCGATCTCGGGTTTTTCCCTTTATGTACAGTATTCTAGACTTAGGTTTCGTGGTTGAGTGTTGTTGCATTTGTTTCATTTCCGTCCTTTAATTCCTTATAGTTGAGTTATAGGATGTGTTGGGCAGGTTTGTAACAGGTTTGGTGAGTTTTGAAACAAATGGTTACTGTCCAGGTTTTGGTGTCTTCGCTCGAGCGAGCTCCTTGTTTTAGATCCTTCGCTCGAGCCAGGTTTCCTTCGCTCGAGCGAGAGTTGGTTGATGTGTCTAGTGGCTCGAGTGAGAAGTCCTTCGCTCGAGCGTGCGTCTGCGCCTGGGTTTAGACCTGAGAGTTGCAATCCTTGGCTCGAGCGAGCTTTCCTTCGCTCGAGCGAGCGAGGACTATGTTTTGGAGTTCTTCGCTCGAGCGAGCTTTTCTTCGCTCGAGCGTGCTTTTGGGTTGCAGACCTGAAGCTTCGAATTGTTGGCTCGAGCGAGGCTTTCTTCACTCGAACGAGGGTTCTTTGTGTCTGCTCGCTCAAGCAACCAATCCTTCGCTCGAGCGAGCCTGTGTTATATCAGTAGACAGCAGCGGGATTACACTTCACTTTTTCATCCCTTTTGATTTCAAAACCCTAGATTCAGCTCTCTCTCTCTCTCTCTCTACACTTAACTTCTCTCTAAGGTTTCATCTATTTTTAGTGTGTTGCTACCCTAGGTTCTTTGTAAGAAAGGTAGAGGGTGTTGAGGGCTTCTTTTTAATATGCACAATAGTGGATTTGGAGCACTTTGGTTTTTCCTCATCTACTCCTTTGGGCTTCTAATTTCGAGGTAGGGATACCCTACTCCATCTTATGAGTTTTGTCTTTAATTTTGGTCATTTTGATTAGTTGGTGATGTTGGGTAATTTTGGGAAAAGATGGGGTTATTGTGTAATTTATAAAAGAGGGGTTTTCAAATAATAAAACTCATATGTGTGTAAGACATTGAGAAATGGAATTATTGTTGTATTATTGATGAAAATGAACCTTAGGGTTAATATTGTAAGTTAGGGAAAAATGCCCTAGTTATGTGATAAATTAATTTGAATAATTAATTTGTGGGAATATGAAATTGAGTTGGAGATTATGAGATTGGAGAATTATAAAGTTGAATGGTGGAGTTGGATAATTTAATCACTCACCAGTGAAATTGTTGATATTATATCTGTTGATGCATTTATTATCTGTTTAGAAATAACTGCTTTGGGCTATCGATGGAGGATAGTCTTGATTGTTGTAGACACTGCATGTTGATTAGGGAAAATTGAAACTAATCATATTGAATATGTCATTGAATATGACGGTTGAAATAATACATCAAATATGTGTATTGATTGATCATTGTATATGATAATTGTTTTCATACTTGGAATATGTGTATTGTATGGGATGAGATAGGGGATGTACTCCATGGTTTGAGGGAAGATAGAGGATGGACTCTCAAACCTGTTTGGGAGGAGATAGGGGATGGACTCCATAGATACAGCAAATACGTGTATCAGATTGAAGTGATAATACAGCGAATATGTGTATTATTTGAAGTATTGGAAGTGTTTTAATATGAGTTGCGATCCCATTTGAATTGTAAAGTATGGAAATGTTATAACCTGAGACATAGTCTCACTGAATGATTGGCCAGGTTCTGAGCCATGTTTATGAAATGATTGGGTAAGTAAGGGAAAGTGGAACGTAACATGGACATGATTGTCATGGGACTATATAATGATATAAACTGATTATTAAGTGTTAACCATTTATCAAATGCTATTGTTTTAGTCATTGCTTATATTTGGTTTAGTATATCTTTACTGGGCTATGGCTCACCCTTTATGGGACATCATTTTCAGGTCCAGGTGATATGCCGCCTCCAAGGACATAGCTTGGGAGGTTCTAGGAGTTGAAGACTCTTTGTTATTTTGTTATCTTTTGTTGTATTACATGTACATTCAAGCCAAGGGCTTAATATGATATGAGTTAATACTCTCTTTTGTGTAACCAAGTGTTGGCTTAGAAAGTTATAAGCCGTTGGGCATTTACTTTTGTTGTCAACATGTAATACATTTGTAAGGAATACTCTGATGAATGGAATTAAGTTATGTTTACTTATGTCTATGCATGTCTATAATGTGGGTTGCTAAGTATTATTTTGAGGGCGTTACAGATTTCTTGTACAAGGCCATTGATGGAGAAAGCCAAAATCGCTGTGACTTTGCTCTTATTTTGTTGGCCTCTTTCTTCTCTTTGGGTAAAATGTTGTCCTTTAAGAACACTATAATGGGATCCATTCATGAAGGGCCTAGTTCGGCACAACATACTTCGGGTTCTTCGGGTTTTTTAATGCTTGGTCTTGGTAGGAAGTCGACCAGTAACGAATGTGGGATGGATGTGTCTGCCATTAAAGTAAAGCCTGCTTGTTCGTCTGCTCTACTATTTTCTTCTCTGCCGATCTGCTCTATCCGTACTACTTTGAACTTCATGATCTCCCTTCTCATTAACTCTTGGTACTTAGCCATCATTTCATCATTTGCCTTGTAGTCGCCTGAAATTTGGTTTACAACTAGCTGGGAGTCACTGTAAACCATTAGCTCGGTTGCCTTCATATAGAGTGCTGATTTCAGGCCTGCTAAAAGCGCTTCATACTCCGCCTTGTTGTTTGATGCTGGGAAGCCAAGGTTGACTGCCTGTTCCACCAATAGGCTATCTGGTGAGATGAGGACTATGCCAAATCCTGCACCGTGCCTGTTAGATACTCCATCCACAAAGAGCTTCCACATCTCTCCAACGAATAGCTTCCAGCAAGTTGAGGGGTCAGATGATGTCTTTGGGTCGTGAGTGTTGCTAATGTTTTCTTCCAAGTCTACACCTGCTGTTTGCCCCTTACTATTTGATTGTACCAAGTTTTTGTTTGCTGATGAGCCTTTGCCTAGTGCAGCATGGTTCGCCTCTTCCTGCTCGTCATTACTCCAATCTATTTTGGGGTGTGGCTGGGCATCCTGATTCAGGGGTTGCGCGCTTCCTGCGGCGCTTTCCATCCCCATTTCGGTTGCACCAGTCAAGTCAACTGGGCAGATGTCATGGCTTCCTGAGGTGAATTTTGCCACAAAGTCTGCCAATGCTTGGGCTTTTATTGCGGTTCTGGGTTGAAACTTAATATCATACTGTCCCAATTCCACCGCCCACTTAAAGATTCGCCCAAAAAAGTTCACCCTCTCAAATAAAGCTTTTAATGGAAAAGCCGTGAAGACGATTATGGTGTGGGCGTGAAAGTAATGCGGCAACTTCCTTGATGCCATTATCAAGGCTAAGGCCAGTTTTTCCAAAGGTAAGTACCTAGTTTCTACGCCCAGCAAGGTCTTGCTGACATAAAAGATGGGCAAGTGTTGGATTCCTTCCGCTTTGACCAACACCGCGCTGACTACGTGCTGTGAAACTGCCAGGTACAAAAAGAGCTCTTTTCCAGGAACTGGGGTTACTAGCAATGGTGGGGAAGACATGTACTCTTTCAGGCTCTCTAGGGCACGATCGCATTCTTCATCCCACTCAAACTTGGCCTTTAATTCTTGAAAAAATGGTCGACATCTGTCTGACGACCGACTTATGAACCGGTTGAGTGCGGTTGCTAGGACAGTGAGATGCTGCACCTCTTTGACTGTGTTGGGTCTCTCCAGATCCTGGATTGCTTTGATTTGAGAGGGGTCTGCCTCTATACCCCAGTTGGTCACCAGGAAACCAAGGAATTTTCCTGATCCTACACCGAACGCACACTTGGATGCATTAAGGCGCAACTTGTTCCTTTTCAGGATCTGGAACATTTCATTTAGGTCCCTGAGATGGTCTTTCTTATCCTTGCTCTTGACCACCATGTCGTCGATGTAAGCCTCTATTGTTCTACCTAACAATGGTTCAAACATCTTGGTGACCATCCGTTGGAATGTTGTCCCTGCGTTCTTTAGGCCAAAGGGCATGACCTTATAACAATACAGCCCTCTAGGAATTGTAAAAGATGTGACCTCCTGGTCTGGTTCATACATAGCGATCTGATGGTAACCTCTATACGCATAAAGAAAGCTAAACTGGTTGTGTCCTGCTGTCAGATCTACCAATTAGTTTATCCATGGGAGGGGAAAGCTGTCCTTTGGACATGCCTTGTTGACTATTTTCTAATCCACGCAGACACGCCATTTTCTATTCTTTTTTGGCACTACTACAGTATTAGAGATCCACCTGGGGTAATGCACTTCTCTGATGGCTCCTGCCTCTAGAAGGTTTCCTACTTCTTCCGCCACTGTCTCGGCGTGGTGGAGTGCTAATCTGCGAGTGCGCTGTATAACTGGTCTGGCAGTTGAGTGGACATTTAATTAGTGACAGATGAAGTTTGGATCAATGCCAGGCATGTCATATGGTATCCAAGCAAACACTTCGATGTTAGAGGTTAAGAATTCCATGACCTCTATTCTCTCAGTGTTGGACAAAGACGAACCAAGCAAAAAGAATTTTTCTGGGTCTTTTTCATCTATTCTTACCTGTACCAAGTCTTCTACTGCCTTTAGTTCAGCTGCTTTGTCAACATCCACAAACAGTTTATTGCTCTCAGGTTCTTCCACCATCTGTACATATCCCTTGGCAACGCAGCTGCCATTTACTGTGACAAAGCATTGTTTGGACATAATTTGGCCTCCAAAGACCTCTTCAATTACTCCGGCTTTGTTGGGGAACCAAATTACTTGATGGTAGGTTGACGCTAACGATCGCATGGCATGTAGCCATGTCCTTCCCAAGATTATGTTGTAAGTGGAAGGGACTTTCAATACCCAGAATTCCACCTGTTTCGTCATGCTTCCTGCTCTCACTGGGAGGATTATCTTGCCAAGTGGCCACTATGGCATTGACTTGAATCCGATTAAGGGGGATACGGCGGGTGCCAAGTCTTTATCCTCCAGTTTCAGTTGTTTGAAGGTTTCATAATACATTATCTCACATGAGCTCCCTTGGTCAATCAAAATCTGTTTGACGTCGAAATCCTTGACGCAGAGAGTGACAACTAGTGCATCGTTCTGAGGGCAATATATCCTTGCCAAGTCTCTGTCTGAAAAGGATATGACATTCGTGGCCTCTGTTCTCCCCTTTTTGATGGCAGGTTGTACACTTAATACCTCCCTTAAGTGCTCAGCCTTCTTGATCATTCCCCTGAGCTCACATACTCGCTCAGGTTCGAATACCCCATGTATTACGTTAATCACGCCTTGAGGTGGGGCGTCGATCGGCATTCTGTTTCGGTTGTCGTGGTTCTGAGGGGCTGGCTGTGTCCCTCCTTCTATGTACTGGTCCAGGTGCCCAGCTGCCACTAACTCCTCCAAGTGTTGTCTCAACGGTGTGAAATTTTTAGTGCGGTGCCCCTTTTCATCATGGAAGGTGCACCGGGACCTTTCGTCATAGTCCTTCTGTGCTTCTCCCAACTTAGCTGGCCATCTGACGAAAGGTTCATCGCGTATCTCATTGAGAATCCGGTAGATTGGTTTTTTGAACACCGTGGTGATGACAGTGCGGACTCTTAACCACCTTTTGTCTTAGTCCTCTCTGTTGGCCCGCCTGCCTCGCCCATTCTTGCTGGGGCGTTCTACTGTATTGACTTTTGCCGCAGTTTTTTTATCTGGTATCGCTGCTGTGCCAGATTTTGTTTTAGCACGGGCGTCATCCTCCTCCACCCGAATATCCTGGTGCACTTGCTCCATCAAGGCTTCCATCGTGAGGGGTGACGCCATAGTTATTGAATCCCTCAACTTGTTTCCGACTGGTAGCCCCATTTTGTACTGTGCAATGGCAAGATTGGTGGGGCAATCTCCTATCTGGTTGAAGGTCTCCTAGTAACGACTGTTGTAGGATCTCAGCGTCTCCTTGTAACCCATGTCAATGGAGAGTAGCTGATCGATCTCCACTGGTGTTTTGGTGTTCGTTCTGAACCTAGTCACGAACATCTCCGCCAATTGCGCCTAGGAAACGATGCTGCCTTTTGGTAGCCTTTCGAACCAGGTTAAGCCTAGGTCGCCAAGGCTGGATGGGAATAGAATGCACATCAAAGCCTTGTTCCGCCGGTATACTGCCATAACCTGGCAAAAGTGACTTAAGTACATGTAGGGATCTGTCTTCCGTTTGTAAGTTGTAAACTTAGGCTAGAGGAAGCCAGAAGGTAACGGCGCATTTTCAATTGCCGAAACGAACAGCGAGCTATGCAACCTTGCTAATGCTTTGGTCGTTGGTTCGTAGGCAAGGCGTGGTATTGGTATTTCTACCTCGACGCTCCCATGCGTCCGAGGGGCCAACCGCTGAAGGGCTGAAACTCTGCGCGAGTTGCGTGCCCTGACATCCTCCTTCCATCGTACCCTTTCTTCAAGCACAGTTCGCAAATCAGACGATCTGGGCAACTCCGTCTGCCTGGATAACGTCTGGTGCGTGCGTGAGGGTCGATAGGTGCTTCCTTCAGTATATGACCTCTCAGTTCTCGTTCTCTCAGACCTGGAGTAACGAGTCCTGGACGTCCTTGTTTGAGTGTCGCCTATTCTAAGGCTCCTACTCTCTGCTTGTGAGGGCGTGGTGTGTCTACCACGACCTTCCAAGTGGCGACGGGCGTACTGCCTTTGAGCCCCTCTCCTATCGCCACCCCTTTTCCTTTTATATGGCGTTTCATTAACTCCATGTCCGCCGCCATCCTTCGTATCAACTCGTCATGTTCCTTCACGCGATCCTCCAGAACATGAGGGTCGATCCTCCGCCTCTGTCTTTCCGGGCTTTGAGAGTGGCGGGGGCTGTTAGCCCGCCTTCCCCTTGCATCCCTCCGGGGGTTCTGTCGCGGGGGTTCTAAATTCGCCATTAGAGGGACAAGGGGAAAACCTTTGCGCCTCTCACCCCCCTCAGGGGTTTGCCCATCAATGGCTGATTGCAGCAAATCTTCATTGTGCGTCATTGATCTCGACTAGAGAGAAAAGCTTGATCAAAAGGTTTTGTTCTTTGTGGAATTCCCACAGACGGCGCCAATTGTACGAGCACGAAATAATTCTTCCTGTATGATCCTGTTGATCAAGCTTGCGCTCCTTGAAACGTCATCGCTTTGTTACCTGAAAACACAAACGTGATCTAACCGGCAGGTGTGTGTCGAAAACCTCTCCGATGCCTTAGACAATAGAACAAAAGCTCTGTGAATTTTGGAATTAAAGTTGTGTTACCTCTCCATAGGTGATGTTGTGAGCTTTAATAAGTTTTGCGTGGCACAATCCTAGTAGGACTCTTACTCCTCCATGTAGAGTCCTTTTAGGAATTACACTCCTGAAAGATAATGCTTATCCTTTACTACCCCCATCACTGCTTAAACCAAGTGAGATGGTTCTACCACGGTTGTATGACCGAGCTAACATGGCCATGCTGAAGCCGCAGACTAGACCGAACTCCAACTACCTCGGTTCTTCCTTTCACTGCGTGTACCTCGGTTTGACATACTCCAATCGGACTGTTTCCTTAATACCGAGCTAACCAAGTACGAAGTAGGAGTTAGCTCAGTGCTCAAGCCCACAATGCCATGCTAGCTCGGCTCTCCCAAGCACAATGCCTAGCTAGCTCGGCTTATACGCTTGGTCTTTTAGACCGAAGTAAATCTGCTTTTACCGTGGTCCATCCTGCAGCCCAATTAACAAAGAAGTCTCCTACTTAGCTCGGCCCAATATAGACATAAATTACCCTCTCAGGGTAGAATAAACTAGTTTACTAATTTGAGAAGTAGAGGAATTATCAATTCCTTTTAATTTACTATTGGTGCTGTTAGAAGTTTGGCAAATATGAATTTTTCTATCTTGTCTAGTAAACAAAGGTGTAGTGAAAATTTCATCATCTTTTGTATTAGTAGGGATACTAGAAGTACTATGGCAAAAAGATTGACCATGGGGTCGATTAAACCTTATATGAACAGAACCATCATTATATTGTTGAATGTCTTGAATATTTTGGCTAGTGAAAGATTGTTGATTTTGGGAATAATTTTCATTAACTGTAACCCAATCATCAGGGATGGTGATATATTTCCAACAAATCATTTTTTAGACTGAAATATTGGTTTCATTAGTACTACCTTGAATGAGTAATGTTTTATCTATTGGACTTTTGGTTAAAGCTTGAACATTCAGATTTGTTTTAATGCATTTGTAGTAAATTCTGTAAACTAAAGCAATGTTATGGACATTATCTAATATATTAATAAATGCACCAGATAATTGAATGTTCAATATTAAGGCTTTTAATATATGAGGATCTCTAGGGCTTAAAATAAAATCAGGAAAATAATTAAAGTTAACAGGTCCTTTATGGAGGCCTGATTCCATCATACCCATTAGACTATCATGATAATTAATAAATTGAGCATCTCGTAAACATAAGAGGTCAGAAGTATTGCGTCCTTACATGGTTAATGGTTTGATTCCAACTTGAATTAATCCTAAATGAATAAAATTATGACCATCTTTGAGATGTTGGCGAATTGACTCTTTGGATAATAACTAGCAAGTTTCTCTAATTTTAGTTAAAGCATAAACTTGTTCAATAGTTCTAACATGTAAATTAACATTAAAAGTTGATTTTAAAAAACTTGTTTTATAGATTTGTTTAACTGGTACTCTTGGGATATTCCAACTTAAATTAAGTTCAATATCATGAAATTCATGCTCTTCTTCATTTATGACTAAATCCGTATCAGGTAGAGGAGCTAAAGTTGTAGATCTAGAGCTTACTGAAGCGTTACTTCTGAAAAATCGACTCATTTTTATTCTGTAAATTAATTCAACTTTCTTAAATTTTTAGATAACTTATCATGTTTTCGCATACTATGCATTTGCACATACTCTTTCCGGAAACCCCGATATCTATTAACTAGTCATACTTCCACTAGTAAACCCTTAAACCAACCACTTATTAATTTCCCTAGCAATAGGAAACGGTTAAGCCTAGTTACCCATGATACTACTACTGTTGAAGCCATTGAATAATTATTTACTAAAATATCCACTACTTCTAACGAAAAAGGCCTTGCGGTCTTAACACAACAACCACCTGTTCAATCCAGTAGTGACTTCGATACATTCAACAATGAAATCAATCAAATAACCCAACAATTCCAAAACAACAATCTTAACCGAATCACACACCCTAAAGTTAATCCTGCTATTCTCACAAAAAATTGATAAACCTACACCTCCAAATCTTCAATTTGAAAAAACTAATATTAGCAATCAATTTTCTATTTCTGCTAAAAAATTATATGAATGGAATATTGATGGTCTTAGTGAAAATCAAATTCTACAAAAATTAAATCATATGTCCATGGTTGCAAATAGTTACCTTAATAATTATCCTGATTACACTCAACCTAAAATAGTCTCCCTACTTACCTACGGATTTACTGGTATGCTCAAATCTTGGTGGGATAAATACCTAACTCCTGATACACGTGAAAGTATTCAACATGCTTAACAATTAGATGAAAATGTTTTCCCAATCTTTAATGAAGATATAGGATCAAGTAAACCTGATGGTATTACTACTTTAATATTTACTATAGTCAAACAGTTTATTGGAACACCTACTAATATCCATTATCGCATCCATAATCAACTTAGTAATCTCACTTGCCCTACTTTAAGTGATTTTCACTGGCATAAAGATGTATTTACCTCTCGTGTCATGCTTAGAGAGGGTTGCACTAAGTCATTTTGGAAAGAAAAATTTATCAATGGATTACCGAGTCTCTTTGCCAATAAGATAAGAGATGTTCTTAGTCAACCTACTAGTATTATAGAATATGATAATCTAACTTATGGTGACATAATTAGTACAATTCAAAAAGAAGGATTAAAAATGTGTATAGATTTGAAACTTAGTCAAAAAGATGCTAAAGATAAACATAAAGCTAAATATGAATTAGGAAATTTCTGCGAATAATATGGTCTACCTCCTGTTGCACCATCAAGACGCAAACATAATAACAAGAGATCTTCACACAAATACTCTGCTAAATATAGGAAGAAATATTCACCTATCAAATCACCTGATAAGTATTATGCTAAACCAAAAAAGAAATATCACAAGCAAACTAATCACTTTAAGAAGAAGTCAAAATCTACCCAAGATATTTCTTGTTACAATTGTGGAAAAAAAGGTTATTATTTTAATAAATGTAAACTTAAAGAAAAACTTAAGAATAAGCTTAATCAACTACAAATTACTGAAGAACATCAAAGTCAAATATTCAACATATTTAAAATAACTATTACCCCAAATTAATCTCATGTTCATTCTAGTCCATCATTTAGTGACACCACTCCCTTGAGTGATACTTCTACTTATTACTCTCCCAATAAGAATATTGACGGAAAGATTGAATTAGGATGTAATGATACTTGTTGTAAGCAAATCAATGTTCTTTGTAAATCACAATAAGAAGAAGATTCTTTAATAGAATTAATTAGTAAATTAAAAAATCATGAATTAAAAAAAAATACACTAATAAGTTAAAATCTTTACTCATAAATAAAGACAAAAAACCTCATCAAGATAAACTAATTATTAGTCTCACAACTACTTTAGAAAGATTCCCAAAAAAAAAAACATAAAGAAATCACTTTACAAGATTTACAAAATGAGATTAACCAAATTAAACTAACCATTAAAGAGTCAAAAGCTAAAGATAAATCATTAGAAGAAGAAATTGCAATATTAAATATCAATAAAAATCTTAATGATTTCCAAAATAATAATGATACTTCCTCTGATGAATCTAGTTCTAGTCCTGATCCTAGTCACGTCATCTTTGATAATCGATCAACTAAATCTAATAGTGATAATCACAATGATGGTCATCGTTTAAATATTATTAATAAAATTCATATTCAAAAATGGCATTCGAAAGTCAAACTAGTTATTAATGATTTTAAAATAGAAGTCATAGCCCTCATTGATACCGGTGCTGATTTAAATTGTATTCAAGAATGTTTAATCCCTACAAAATATTATCATAAAACTAGTGAACAATTAATTTTTGCTAATGGAAGTCAAATGCATATTAAATATAAATTACACAAAGTACATATTTGTCAAAATAATGTTGTTTTAAAACATCCTTTGTTCTAGTCAGAAATATGACCGACAAAGTCATACTAGGAACTCCGTTTATCTTTTTACTATATCCATTTACCACTATTAACCATGGAATAACCACACAAGCCTTTGGTCAAATAGTGACTTTTAAATTTTTGTCTCTTCCTGAAATCAAAGAATTAAATCAATTAAAAGAATATTCTATATCCCAATCTATTAACCGATTAACTAAATAACTTAAATTTCTCAAAAAATAAGTAAAAATACAAAAGAATTGAAACGCAATTGACTAATCCAATTCTTATATCTAAAATTGATAAATTTAAAAACTAATTAGAAAAATACCGTTTGTTCCACTTTACCTAGTGCTTTCTCGTATAGGAAAAAACATATAGTTACACTCCCTTATATTAAATTTTTTAATGAAAAACAAATTCCTACTAAGTCTCGACCTATTCAAATGAATCATGAATCAGTGAAAATGTGCAAAAAAGAGATTAATGAATTATTAAAAAATAACATCATTAGTAATAGTAAATCGCCTTGGTCTTACCTTGTTTTTATGTTAATAAAAATGTTGAACTCGAACGTGGTGTTCCCCAATTAGTCATTAATTATAAACTGTTAAACAAAGTTTTAGAATGGATACGCTATCCAATCCCTAATAAAAAAGATCTCATTAAAAGACTTAGTCAAGCTATCATCTTTAGTAAATTTGATCTTAAAAGTGGATTTTGACAAATACAAATTCATCCTGATGATCGCTATAAAACTGCATTTACTACACCTTTTGGCCATTACGAATGGAATGTCATGCCCTTTGGATTAAAAAATGCTCTTAGTGAATTTCAAAACATTATGAATGAAATTTTTAATCCCTTTAGTCATTTTTCTATTGTCTACATAGATGATATCCTCATTTTCTCTAGGTCACTCGATGAACATTGGAAACATCTTAATTGCTTTCTGCATATTATCAAATATAATGGTCTAGTCATTTCTGCTCCTAAGATTAAGCTATTCCAAACTAGGGGTGCAACTTGGACGGGCTCGACCCGAGCAACCCGAACCCAGCCCGATTTTTTTTAGGGCTTGAACAAGATATTTTCAAATTTAGTACGAGTTTGGGCAAAATTTTCAAAAGCCCGAATTAAATTTGGAGGGGCTTGGGCAAAGATATCAAACAACCTAAGCAACCTGAAACCCGAATTATACATATATAGATATATAAAAATATTAAATATATATATATATATATATATTATTAGTCATTACATGATATTAAAGTAATTTAGATTATTAAACTATATTGAATATATATTATATATACAAATAGCATAAAATCTTACTTTTTTTATTTTCACTCATAAATTATAAAAACTACTATAGCGGCATATTTCTTACATTATATAAATTATTTGTTTTGATAGTATTAATGATTTTCTATAATAATAAAAAAAAATGTAAATAGAGTCAAAGTTTAATAATTTAGTAATGTAGCTGAAAAAAAAATAAAAAACAAAAAAAAATTGAAATTGATTTACAATTCGGGCAACTCATGCAATTCAGGTTTAATTCAGGTTGGGCTTTGTGACAACCCCATCACGTATAGTAATTAGTACTTAATTAATCGAGGAAATTTGAATTTTAATTGTCAATTATTCCAATTTAATTCGAGATTTATGAAAACTATGGAGACTGGTTCGTATATAATTCTATTGAGGATTTATTTTGGAATTAGAAGTTGAAAGCCTACATGGCTCAAGAAAGTATAATTGGTGAATCGAATTATTTTAATTTCGAGTATCGGACCGTATGAGAATTTAATTAAATATTTGATTCAGATTTATGAAATTGGGATTTGATTAATTGGGTCCGAATTAGAGTTAATTAAATTATGAAAATTGGAAATTAAGGCTATTATGAATTAAATTTCTTTATGAGGCATTCAATTAAGGTATTCATTGAGTATGTAATTTATTGGCAAAAATTTTGAAGTTTAATATGAAATTGAAGACCTTAATGATTCAAGAAACCAAAATTGAGGATGAAAATAAATTTAACTTGATATTTGGAGCCTTTTGGAAGTTTGATTAAAAATCTGATTCGGATTGATAAATTTAAATATATTTAATTAGGCTCTAATGGAAGTCAATTAGACTAATTAAATTATGTGGAATTTGATATTAGTTATAATTAACTAATTTTGTGTTAATCAAAATTTATTAAGATTAAGTGATGCTTAATTAAATTTATCCTAAACATAAATTAAATTATGGAAAAAACTAGAATTGTGGGTGTGTGTGTGCAGAGAATTCTATGCGTGTGCATGTAAGTGTTGTGTTGGAGCTCAAAGAAATGTGCAAGTGTGTGCACGTGTTACAAGAAGTGAGAGTGTGTGTTTATGTGTCTTGTGCTGAGTTTTCTTTTGTTAAAAAGAAAGGGTTTGGCTTGTGAAGGGTGGTGGAAAGCTTAGAAAGAGAGAATGCTCAAAGATTGTAGAGAGAGAAACTCATGTTTGGGTGAAAGATTGGAAGAAAGAAGAGCAATTGTAAGAGGAGCTCAAGAAATTTTGCAAACTCAAAATTATGGGTAAGGATTCCAAGTTTAATTTAAAAGATTAATCTCCCTACACCTTGAAATTAAGAGAGTTTTGAAGTTATGTTCATGAATTAAGAAAGTTTTAGAATCAATAACATGTAATTAAAAAGAATTAGCAAGAAGAGGAAGAAAAATTGAGTTAAGTGTAAGATTATGGAAATAAACATGGAAATTGATTATTTTGGTTTGATGTTGAATATCTTGCATGAATTTGGGCCTCATTTTTACATGCATGCAATTTCAAAGAATTACAAAATAAATATGGAAATAATTGTAAGAATTCTTCAAATTTAACTTGGGTTTGTGAACCTTGATATATGTATATACGAGGTGTATATTTGCATGCACCATGAGTTTTGAAAGGGATTTGAGCCATGCAAATTTATTATACATTTGATTTTGAAGAAAAGTTTGGAAATCATGAGTTCATGAAAATATGGGTTTTGATTTTGATTATTAACTCGTGCATGTAATGTAATTTAAGAGTTTGACTCAAATTAAACATATTTTGGAACATCTATGATTTAAGGAAATAAGTGTGGAAAGTAGTTAGTTTGAATTTGAATTTGGATTTGATATGAGAAAAATTAATAAAAATCTAAATTAGGGCAATTCAAGATTTTAATTATGGATTGAGCTTGACTATGTAGAATTGGTTGGATTTTGATAAATGTTTCATGTATGCAAATGATTTTCTAAGGAGTTTATGACTTTTATTTCATGTTTTGAAGGAAAATAGAAAGAGCCTGAAGTCAATTTTATATAATTAAAAAGAAAATGAGAAATTTGAGTTATGTTCAATTTATGGAAATTAATTAGAAATTAATCACTTTGGGTTTGAAATTAGTTGTCTTAACATGAAATTGAGTTTCAATTGTACATGCATTATAAATTTTTCAAGAGTTTTGAAACTTTAATTCATGTTTTAAAATTTGTGGGTTTGAAATTGGGTTTGATATGGTGAAAATAAATTAAATCTAAATTTGGACAAATTTGAAAATAAATTATAATTTATATTTGAGAATCAAAAATTAGATTGATTTTGATTTAAATTTCTTACATGTAAGTATTTTGAAAGGGCTTTATAGCTTTAATTTATGTTTTATAAAACAAAGAAGAAGAATGTTGAAATTATTATATTCATGAGATTATTGGTTTTAATCTTAATGATCAAAGAGATTTTTGTATTAGAAATTGAAAATTAGTCATAGGTTCATCTTTATTAATAAAATTACATTTAAATTGATTTATGCAAGAGTTTAAGTTTTGAAAATATGGTTGGAAATTATTTGTTGATTTTGAAAGTATAGGAAATTTGTTGGTCGCTCGAGCGGAAAAGTCACCGCTCGAGCGAACATTAAGGCCAACCAATATTTTTATAAAGCTTTACAAACCGCTCGAGCAAAGACCCTATTTTCGGCATATTTTGGAAAATTACATTTAATTCATATTTTTATTCTCATCTCTTTCCAAAGCATTCTAGGCATGATTTATGGCTCAATAAATATTAATAAGCTACCAATCAACATTAATTAGTTGATTAAAAGAATAAGTTATTAACTTAGTAGTACTTGATTAAGAAGCCAAGTAAGAAATTGGTTTATTCAGAAAAGAATGATTTAGTAATGAAAGGATATGTGAAATGAGAACCCAATTCATTTAAATAAGAAAGAATAAGCATAGTAGAACTCCGGACTACTTAGACAGAAAAAGATAAGAAAAGTCAAGCTTGATTAAGGAATTGATATTGTATTTCAATGTGTATATGTTATGTGCTTGTGTAGGTCACACGCTATTGTCCGCCTGATTTGTCTGATCTGTCTAATTTGTCCGATCTGCTTCTGCAACTATCTGTGAGTAATAACTTAGTAAAGCTATGTTCAACTTTATTTATTTTCTGTATGATAAAATAAGATCTGTTTTCTGAAATGTTATGTTCTGTACAATGAATGATTGTCCAAATTTCTGACAATGTGTTCGTGGCATCCTTAGCATCATGTAATATCTGTTAGCTGTTACCCGGTATCAGAGGTTCCATTATGGAACTTATTATGTCTACACTCTGTTACCCGTACCGGAGGCTCCATCATGGAGCTCAGCATATCTGTTATCTGTTACCCGGATCCGAAGGTTCCTTTATGGAATTGGTTATTCATAACCACCATATGTTCTACATCTGTTTCATATCTATTCTGTTAGCGCTAATAGATGTACCACGTATGATTAAGCATAAACTCTGATTTCTGTATATGATTTGAACAAGAATACGAACATGAATCTGTTAATAAATCTAAATTATGATTTCTGAATTTGGTATGGACATCATTCATTAAAACCCTTTTGTTACGACCTGAACCCACCCCTATGGGTTAAGGCCATAACCGACCAGTAAACACGAGATTACCTACGGCCTCAAACCTTTTAAAGCAAAACTCATCAGAGTAAAGGGGCCAAATGGAAGCAAATTTAAAACTTTGTCCATAGAGCTGTGCTTATATGCACACCAGAACATTCCAAACATTTATATGTTAATAACTCATATCAAAATATGTACTAACACAGAACACTGTACATACAGGATCATATAAGTTTAAGTCAGTCGAACCCAAGACTTATACACAAAAGTAGTCCAATGCTTTCTCCAACATAACAAAACTATGAACAAAGAACAGAAGCGAAGACAGCCTCGTGCGTGAGACGTTTGGGCTGACTCCTCAAAACTTTGACTGTTTTTCACAATTTCACCAGGGCTGGTTCTGGACGTCCTTTAGCTCACCTACATGAACACGAATGAGCATGAGCGAAAGCCCAGTGGATATTATCAATAAGGAAGATACATAAGTAATCTTTGAAACAGTTACAGCAGACGACCTTTGGCCCAATCACTTGTATCAATCGGCCTTCGGCCCAATCATTTATGTTAATCGGCCTTCGGCCCAATCATTCATGTCAATTGGCCTTCAGCCCAATCATTTATATCAATCGGCCTTTGGCCCAATTATTCATGTCAATCGGCCTTCGGCCCAATCATTCATATCAATCGGCCTTCGGCCCAATCATTTATGTCAATCGGCCTTTGGCCCAATCATTCATGTCAATCGGCCTTCGGCCCAATCATTTATGTCAATCAGCCTTTGGCCCAATCATTTATGTCAATCGGCCTTTGGCCCAATCATTCATGTCAATCGGTGTCCACCATTCAAATTAATGAACTTACAAAACTTACATAGAAGTAAACAATTGGACGACAACATATTTCAAACATCTTGTTAAGATATTACTCACAGTGATCGGTTGGTTGGTTTGCTCTGGAGCTCGACCCTACACATTCTATGAACACAAAAGGGTCACAAACAATTCAATCCATTCCAAATTCATATTTTCGTCTTTAGGCTTCATTTTTATCTCTTTAACTCAATTACAATACTCAATGCATGCCTAAGAGTACTTAGAAGTGAAAGATAACAGAAAATGAAACACAGAATGTCTTTTCAAAATTTCAGAAAATAGGGTCCCCGCTCGAGCGTGGACTTCCCCGCTCGAGCAGACCCTTGAGGCCTGTAAAAGTACTAGATATGTCAAATTTACGCTCGATCGCGAACTCTGGCGCTCGAGCGGAAGGCCTCTCTACATGGCTCCCCGCTCAAGCATTAACTTCCCCTCTCGAGCGGAAACCATGTCTGCAGAAAATACTGGGAACACGAATTTCACGCTCGATCGGCGGTTTCCCCGCTCGAGCGGGAATCAAAATTCTGGAAAATCCAGAACATGTTCTTGAGCTTCAATTCGACATTCTAACCAACATTTCTTGCATACAATAGCTCAAACTTCAAATACACTTGTATTAACATGGTATAACCCCAAATTACAACCCAATGAAGCTCAATCTCATCATTTAATCACATGCATGTCCCAATCTACACCAAGTTCACCTCCAACATAACAATTTCATGCATTCAAGCTCATATTCTTATAATTTGTACATGCATGTGAGATATAACTCTCCTTATCAACTCAAGTGGTGCAAATGGTGATCACAAGCATGAATTCTAACCAAAATCTTACATGGATCAAACATTTTGTGGTCAAACATGCAATTTCAAAGCAATTACACACATGCATGCATACATTGACCTTCAATTCAACAAAACCAACTCAATTTCATCATACTCAATTAAACTCATGTTCTTGACCATTAATGAAACTTGGTTTCACACAATGATAACTTAAAATTCATGAATTCCCTTACCTAGGAGCTCAATCTTCCAAACTATAGCAAATTCTTGAGTTTAATCTTCAAATTTCCAAAACCTTGAGCCAAAATTACACAATTCTCTCCCTTTCTCTCTCTATAGCCGGCCCCTCTCTCTCTCAAGGCACAAAATCAGATTTTTGAGCTCAAGTGTACCAATTAAGTGTATAGTGCCTCTTTACATAAGTTCCCACTAGCACCAATTTAATAATAATAAATAATTGGGCACTAATTCAATGAATTAATCCAATTAATCTGATCAGAATCAATTTCCAATTAAATTTCACCGTAGGCTCTAAAAATTACGCTAATCACAATGGCGTAATTAATTTCGGGTTCTGTGGCCGATAAGGCCTTCAATTTAATTTCCAAAGCAGATGATCAAACAGATATTCCTACGGTGAACAGATAGAAATTCAAAACCACATATTTTCACATAATGGTATACAAAATCATATTTAAACACATAATCATGCTCATATTAAGGACATTTTAACATATTATGGAACAGGGATATCACAGTCTTTCCCCCTTTAGGAAGTTTGGTTCTCCAAACTTATTTTACCTTCGTCGGGAAACAAATGTGGATAGCGTAGTCGCATTTTCTCCTCTCTTTCCCATGTAGCATCCGTCCCATAATGTTCTTTCCATTCCACTTTCACCATTGGGATGGACTTGCTTCTCAATTATTTCAGTTGCCGATCAATAATTCGTTCCGGCCATTCAACGTATTCCATATTTTCGTCAATAGCTACCCGGTGATAATCAATCACATGAAACGGGTCTCGGAGGTAACCCTCAACATCGACACATGAAACACGTTATGGATTTGTTCGAATTCCGGTGGCAAAGCAACTCTATAGGCAACTGGGCCAAACCTTTCCAGAATCTGAAACGGCCCAATGTAACGGGGTGACAACTTGCCCTTATTTCCAAACTTGACTTGGCCTTTCATTGGAGATACACGGATGAACACATGGTCATCAACCTCATACTCAAGAGGTCTTCTCTGAACATCTGCATAATTATTTTTTCGGTCCTGAGCTGTTTTAAGCCTTTGCCGAATGATCTTGATTTTCTCAGAAGTGTCTTGCACAATTTCAGGCCCAAGCTTTAATAGGTGATCTACACCTTCTACCATACAAAGCCTTGTATGGTGCCATACCGATGCTGGAGTGGAAGCTGTTATTGTATCCAAATTCTACAAGTGGCAAATTGTCTTCCTAACTCCCTTGAAAATCTAAAGCACACATTCAAAGCATATCTTCCAAAGTCTGTATTGTTCGTTCTGATTGCCCATCTGTCTGTGGGTGGAATACAGTACTGAACCTTAGTTCTGTCCCCATAGCTTCCTGCAAACTTTTTCACAATCTAGATACAAATTTTGGATCTCTATCCGACACAATAGATACCGGAACTCCGTGTAAACAGACAATCTCATCAACATATATGGTAGCTAATCTATAAGCATTAAACGTAGTTCTAACAGGTGGAAAATGTGCAGATTTAGTCAGTCTATCAACTAAAACCCAAATAGAATCCATACCTCAAGGAGTCCGAGGTAGGCCAACAACGAAATCCATAGTCATATGTTCCCACTTCCATTCAGGAATTGGCAGAGGTTGCAGTAGACCGCCTGGTTTCTTATGTTCAGCTTTAACTTGCTGACACTGGAGACATTTGGACACATATTCTGCAATTTCCTTCTTCATTTTAGGCCACCAATAGGTTTGTTTCAGATCTCGATACATTTTATTGTTACCCGGATGCATAGCAAATACGGATCTGTGGGCTTCATCTAAAACCCTCTTCTTTAGTTCCAGAATGTTTGGGACACACATTCGGTTTCGAAATTTCAACATTTTATCTTCAATACTGAACTCCGCCTTCGGACTTGTCTCAAATTCATCAATCACTTTCTTGAGGAATTAATCCTCTTTCTGTTTCTGCTTGATTTCATCAATGATTGCCAGCTCGGCTGTAATAGCGGCTATCAACCCGCCCTGTTCACACATTACTACTTCAATTTCAGACTTCTCAAAATCTTGCAAGATCTCTTTCTGTTCAGTATGCAAACAAGCCATACTCCCCGTTGATTTTCTACTCAAGGCATCAGCCACTGTGTTAGCTTTTCCGGGGTGATACTGAATTTCTAAATCATAATCCTTTATCAATTCCAGCGATCTCCTCTGCCGCATATTCAACTCTTTCTGTATGAAAAAATATTTCAAACTTTTGTGATCCGTGTAGACTTCACACTTTGCCCCATACAAATAATGCCGCCAGATTTTCAAAGCAAAAACAACTGCGGCCAATTCGAGATCATGTGTTGGGTAATTTTTCTCATGTGGCCTCAACTGCCAAGAGGCGTAAGCGATAACGCTTCCGTTCTGCATTAACACACAACCCAAACCTTTATGAGATGCATCATTAAAAATTACAAAATTTTCCGAACCTGGTGATGGTGTCAAAATCGGTGCAGTGGTCAATCTTGTTTTCAATTCATGAAAGGCTGATTCTCTTTTATCGTTCCACCCAAAAGGTTGCCCCTTGCGTGTCAGTTGGGTAAGAGGCACAGCTATTTTCGAAAAATCTTTCACAAACCTCCTGTAGTACCCAGCTAAACTCATAAAACTGCGGACTTCTGTTACATTGGTCGGTGTAGGCCAATTCACAATTGCCTCTATTTTCTGTGGGTCCACTGAAATCCCTTCTTTGTTGATCACATGCCCTAAGAAAACAACTTCATCCAACCAAAACTCACATTTCTTTAGTTTAGCAAACAATTTCCTTTCCCTAAGTATTTGCAGGACAGTTCTCAAATGTTGTTCACGTTCAAGTCTATCTTTAGAGTATATCAAAATGTCATCAATAAAAACCACAACAAATTTGTCGAGGTAGGTTTTAAAAATTCGGTTCATTAGGTCCATAAATGCTGCCGGAGCATTGGTCACTCCAAATGGCATAATAAGAAACTCAAAATGCCCATACCTCGTTTTGAATGCAGTTTTCTCAACATCTTCCGCCTTTACCTTCAACTGATGATACCCGGATCTCAAATAAATCTTGGAAAACACTTATGATCCCTGCAACTGGCCAAACAGGTCATCAATACGGGGTAAGGGATATTTATTCTTTATTGTTACCTTTGTTCAATTCTCGATAGTCGATACACAAGCGTAGGGTTCCATCTTTCTTTTTCACAAACAACACCGGTGCACTCCATGGTGAAGTGCTAGGTCTGATAAATCCTTTGTCAAGCAGGTCTTGTAACTGTTCTTTTAATTCTTTCATTTCAGCTGTAGCCATTCTGTAGAGATTTTTAGAAATAGGCTGGGTGCCTGATACAATTTCAATAGTGAATTCTATCTCCCTGTCCACCAATTCCCCTGGTAGTTCATTTGGAAACACATCTGGAAATTCTCTGACAATAGGGATATCATTCAATTCAGCATTTACAGATTGTTCAGACAACACATAGCACAAATAATCCCGACACCCCTTCCTGATCAATTTACATGCTTTCATTGTAGATATCAAATAAGGTAGAGGCACTACCCCGTTACCCACAAACACAATTTCTTCTTGCTCTGGTGGTCTAAACATAACCCGTTTTGTCACACAGTCAGTGGTGACACAATATTTAGTTAACCAGTCCATGCCCAGAATTATGTCAAAGTGCCTAAAATTTAAGGGTAACAAGTCTACATATAGAATGGCATTTCCAATTCGCATGTCACAAAAATGATAGACAGATTCACACAATACCGATTCCCCAGATGGAGCAGACACACATAGTAAATATGGCAATAATTCTAGAGGTCTACTCAGTCTAGATGCAAATGCACATGTTACAAATGAGTGTGTTGATCCAGAGTCAATTAACACAAAGGCATCCTGATTACAAATAGAAATGGTACCTAAGACAACTACGTTGGCATTCTGGGTATCGCCCGGAACAAGCGCAAAAACTCTCCCTTGTCTTACGGTATCTCCGGCGGGAGTAGATCTCGTAGCATTTCCTGATTTTGGGACTGATGCTGTCGAACTAGCAGCAAATTTTCCACTGTTCTGTTTGCAATCTCTAGCAATATGCCCCTGTTTACCACAATTAAAACAAGCTCCTGACACACGGTAACAAACCCCACGATGCCTGTTACTACAAGTAGTACACAATGGGGTTATATCTCGGGAAGAATTAGAAGTATTCGAGGAGCCCGTATTTTGCTTCTTTGAAAACTTCTTCTTTGAAAAGAAGCCCTGCCTTTTACTACCCTTCCAGTCAGTTGTCGGTTTAGTTTGTCTAGCTATATTAGCTTATGATATTATGGCCCTATCTAGTACCCCAATGTAGGTTTCCAGCTTCAAGACATTCACCCTCTCTAGAATGTCGTTTCAAAGCCCGCCTTCAAAATGTCTCGCCTTCTTATAGTCTGTGTCAATCACGCGTAGCGCAAACCTGGCCAATTCAGTGAATTTGGCCTCATACTCGGCTACAGTCATACTGTCTTGCCTCAGTTCCATGAATTCTGCCACCTTCCTATCTCGAACACACTGCGGGAAGTACTTGTCATAGAAAATTTTCAGAAATTTTGCCCAATCAGCATCTTTGTAATTCTCACGCATTAACATCCACCATCTTCTTGCTTCGTCTTCTAGCATAAAGGTGGCTAGAATCACTTTCTGTGTCTCCGAACACGGGAACACTTCAACAGTTTTTCGATGCCGAGGACCCAAGCTTCAGCTTTCAAAGGATCTAATCCACCATGGAACTGTGGTGGTTTCATTTTCTTGAACTCTTTGGTGAGAGCTGATTATCTGGCACAGGAGGTGTTGGAGGCTGAGGCGGAGGTGGAGGATGTGGCTGCTGCCACTGTTGTTGCCACTCCTATTGTTGCTTCAATGTCTCTGTCATTTCCTGAATCAGTCTTTCCATTCTATCGAGTTTGGCAGTAGAAGATTCCTCTATCTCATCACCTCTTGTTCTCACCATCTGATTAAACTTGTATTATACTTTATACAAAAGATACACGGGTATGCATATACTAAAGAGCATACATAATCAAATAATTTGAAATGCAAGCAGTTCACAAACTTATAACACATAATTGTTCACATTTAACAGTTAAGCGTATTCTTGATGCTTTTAGATTCATACTTATCACATGAATGCATCCTAGATCTTTTCTAGACGCTTATTGCTCTTTTGGACAAGTGTGTGAGTTATTAACTCGTGCTCTGATACCACTCTGTCACAACCCGAACCCGCATCTATGGGTTAAGGCCATAACTGGCCAGTAATCACGAGATTACCTACGGCCTCAAACCTTTTAAAGCAAAACTCATCAGAGTAAAGGGGCCAAACGGAAACAAATTTAAAACTTTGTCCATAGAGTTGTGCTTATTTGCACACCATAACATTCCAAACATTTATATGTTAATAACTCACATCAAAATATGTACTAACATAGAACACTGTACATACAGGATCATACAAGTTTAAGTCAGTCGAACCCAAGACTTATACACAAAAGTAGTCCAATGCTTTCGCCAACATAACAAAACTATGAACAAAGGACAAAGGCGAAGACAACCTCGTGCGTGAGACGTTTGGGCTGACTCCTCAAAACTTTGACTATTTCTCACAATTTCAGCGGGGCTGGTTCTGGACATCCCTTGGCTCATCTACATGAACATGAATGAGCGTGAACGAAAGCCCAGTGAATAATATCAATAAGGAAGATACATAAGCAATCTTTGAAACAGTTACAGCAGACGGCCTTTGGCCCAATCACTTGTATCAATCGACCTTCGGCCCAATCATTTATGTCAATCGGCCTTTGGCCTAATTATTCATGTCAATCGGCCTTTGGCCTAATCATTTATGTCAATCGGCCTTTGGCCCAATCATTCATGTCAATCGGCCATCGGCCCAATCATTTATGTCAATCGGCCTTTGGCCCAATCATTTATGTCAATCGGCCTTCGACCCAATCATTTATGTCAATCGGTCTTGGGCCCAATCATTCATGTCAATCGGCCTTTGGCCCAATCATTCATGTCAATCAGCTTTCGGCCCAATCATTTATGTCAATCGGCCATCGGTCCAATCATTTATGTCAATCAGCTTTCGGCCCAATCATTTATGTCAATCAGCCATCGGTCCAATCATTTATGTCAATCAGCCTTTGGCCCAATCATTTATGTCAATCAGCCTTTGGCCCAATCATTCATGTCAATCGGTGTCCACCATTCAAATTAATGAACTTACAAAACTTACATAGAAGTAAACAATTGGACGACAACATGTTTCAAACATCTTGTTAAGATATTACTCACAGTGATCGGTTGGTTGGTTTGCTTTGGAGCTCGACCCTACACATTCCATGAACACAAAAGGGTCACAAACAATTCAATCCGTTCCAAATTCACATTTTCCTCTTTAGGCTTCATTCTTATCTCTTTAACTCAATTATAATGCTCAATGCATGCCTAAAAGTACTTGGAAGTGAAAGAGAACAGAAAATGAAAAACAGAATGTCTTTTCAAAATTTCAGAAAATAGGGTCCCCGCTCGAGCGTGGACTTCCCTGCTCGAGCAGACCCTTGAGGCCTGTAAAAGTACTAGATATGTCAAATTTACGCTCGATCGCGAACTCTGGCGCTCGAGCGGAAGGCCTCTCTACATGGCTCCCCGCTCGAGCATTAACTTCCCCTCTCGAGCGGAAACCATGTCTGCAGAAAATACTGGGAACACGAATTTCACGCTCGATCGGCGGTTTCCCCGCTCGAGCGGGAATCAAAATTCTGGAAAATCCAGAACATGTTCTTGAGCTTCAATTCGACATTCTAACCAACATTTCTTGCATACAATAGCTCAAACTTCAAATACACTTGTATTAACATGGTATAACCCCAAATTACAACCCAATGAAGCTCAATCTCATCATTTAATCACATGCATGTCCCAATCTACACCAAGTTCACCTCCAACATAACAATTTCATGCATTCAAGCTCATATTCTTATAATTTGTACATGCATGTGAGATATAACTCTCCTTATCAACTCAAGTGGTGCAAATGGTGATCACAAGCATGAATTCTAACCAAAATCTTACATGGATCAAACATTTTGTGGTCAAACATGCAATTTCAAAGCAATTACACACATGCATGCATACATTGACCTTCAATTCAACAAAACCAACTCAATTTCATCATACTCAATTAAACTCATGTTCTTGACCATTAATGAAACTTGGTTTCACACAATGATAACTTAAAATTCATGAATTCCCTTACCTAGGAGCTCAATCTTCCAAACTATAGCAAATTCTTGAGTTTAATCTTCAAATTTCCAAAACCTTGAGCCAAAATTACACAATTCTCTCCCTTTCTCTCTTTATAGCCGGCCCCTCTCTCTCTCAAGGCACAAAATCAGATTTTTGAGCTCAAGTGTACCAATTAAGTGTATAGTGCCTCTTTACATAAGTTCCCACTAGCACCAATTTAATAATAATAAATAATTGGGCACTAATTCAATGAATTAATCCAATTAATCTGATCAGAATCAATTTCCAATTAAATTTCACCGTAGGCTCTAAAAATTACGCTAATCACAATGGCGTAATTAATTTCGGGTTCTGTGGCCGATAAGGCCTTCAATTTAATTTCCAAAGCAGATGATCAAACAGATATTCCTACGGTGAACAGATAGAAATTCAAAACCACATATTTTCACATAATGGTATACAAAATCATATTTAAACACATAATCATGCTCATATTAAGGACATTTTAACATATTATGGAACAGGGATATCACAGTCTTTCCCCCTTTAGGAAGTTTGGTTCTCCAAACTTATTTTACCTTCGTCGGGAAACAAATGTGGATAGCGTAGTCGCATTTTCTCCTCTCTTTCCCATGTAGCATCCGTCCCATAATGTTCTTTCCATTCCACTTTCACCATTGGGATGGACTTGCTTCTCAATTATTTCAGTTGCCGATCAATAATTCGTTCCGGCCATTCAACGTATTCCATATTTTCGTCAATAGCTACCCGGTGATAATCAATCACATGAAACGGGTCTCGGAGGTAACCCTCAACATCGACACATGAAACACGTTATGGATTTGTTCGAATTCCGGTGGCAAAGCAACTCTATAGGCAACTGGGCCAAACCTTTCCAGAATCTGAAACGGCCCAATGTAACGGGGTGACAACTTGCCCTTATTTCCAAACTTGACTTGGCCTTTCATTGGAGATACACGGATGAACACATGGTCATCAACCTCATACTCAAGAGGTCTTCTCTGAACATCTGCATAATTATTTTTTCGGTCCTGAGCTGTTTTAAGCCTTTGCCGAATGATCTTGATTTTCTCAGAAGTGTCTTGCACAATTTCAGGCCCAAGCTTTAATAGGTGATCTACACCTTCTACCATACAAAGCCTTGTATGGTGCCATACCGATGCTGGAGTGGAAGCTGTTATTGTATCCAAATTCTACAAGTGGCAAATTGTCTTCCCAACTCCCTTGAAAATCTAAAGCACACATTCAAAGCATATCTTCCAAAGTCTGTATTGTTCGTTCTGATTGCCCATCTGTCTGTGGGTGGAATACAGTACTGAACCTTAGTTCTGTCCCCATAGCTTCCTGCAAACTTTTTCACAATCTAGATACAAATTTTGGATCTCTATCCGACACAATAGATACCGGAACTCCGTGTAAACAGACAATCTCATCAACATATATGGTAGCTAATCTATAAGCATTAAACGTAGTTCTAACAGGTGGAAGATGTGCAGATTTAGTCAGTCTATCAACTAAAACCCAAATAGAATCCATACCTCAAGGAGTCCGAGGTAGGCCAACAACGAAATCCATAGTCATATGTTCCCACTTCCATTCAGGAATTGGGAGAGGTTGCAGTAGACCGCCTGGTTTCTTATGTTCAGCTTTAACTTGCTGACACTGGAGACATTTGGACACATATTCTGCAATTTCCTTCTTCATTTTAGGCCACCAATAGGTTTATTTCAGATCTCGATACATTTTATTGTTACCCGGATGCATAGCAAATACGGATCTGTGGGCTTCATCTAAAACCCTCTTCTTTAGTTCCAGAATGTTTGGGACACACATTCGGTTTCGAAATTTCAACATTTTATCTTCAATACTGAACTCCGCCTTCGGACTTGTCTCAAATTCATCAATCACTTTCTTGAGGAATTAATCCTCTTTCTGTTTCTGCTTGATTTCATCAATGATTGCCAGCTCGGCTGTAATAGCGGCTATCAACCCGCCCTGTTCACACATTACTACTTCAATTTCAGACTTCTCAAAATCTTGCAAGATCTCTTTCTGTTCAGTATGCAAACAAGCCATACTCCCCGTTGATTTTCTACTCAAGGCATCAGCCACTGTGTTAGCTTTTCCGGGGTGATACTGAATTTCTAAATCATAATCCTTTATCAATTCCAGCGATCTCCTCTGCCGCATATTCAACTCTTTCTGTATGAAAAAATATTTCAAACTTTTGTGATCCGTGTAGACTTCACACTTTGCCCCATACAAATAATGCCGCCAGATTTTCAAAGCAAAAACAACTGCGGCCAATTCGAGATCATGTGTTGGGTAATTTTTCTCATGTGGCCTCAACTGCCAAGAGGCGTAAGCGATAACGCTTCCGTTCTGCATTAACACACAACCCAAACCTTTATGAGATGCATCATTAAAAATTACAAAATTTTCCGAACCTGGTGATGGTGTCAAAATCGGTGCAGTGGTCAATCTTGTTTTCAATTCATGAAAGGCTGATTCTCTTTTATCGTTCCACCCAAAAGGTTGCCCCTTGCGTGTCAGTTGGGTAAGAGGCACAGCTATTTTCGAAAAATCTTTCACAAACCTCCTGTAGTACCCAGCTAAACTCATAAAACTGCGGACTTCTGTTACATTGGTCGGTGTAGGCCAATTCACAATTGCCTCTATTTTCTGTGGGTCCACTGAAATCCCTTCTTTGTTGATCACATGCCCTAAGAAAACAACTTCATCCAACCAAAACTCACATTTCTTTAGTTTAGCAAACAATTTCCTTTCCCTAAGTATTTGCAGGACAGTTCTCAAATGTTGTTCACGTTCAAGTCTATCTTTAGAGTATATCAAAATGTCATCAATAAAAACCACAACAAATTTGTCGAGGTAGGTTTTAAAAATTCGGTTCATTAGGTCCATAAATGCTGCCGGAGCATTGGTCACTCCAAATGGCATAATAAGAAACTCAAAATGCCCATACCTCGTTTTGAATGCAGTTTTCTCAACATCTTCCGCCTTTACCTTCAACTGATGATACCCGGATCTCAAATAAATCTTGGAAAACACTTATGATCCCTGCAACTGGCCAAACAGGTCATCAATACGGGGTAAGGGATATTTATTCTTTATTGTTACCTTTGTTCAATTCTCGATAGTCGATACACAAGCGTAGGGTTCCATCTTTCTTTTTCACAAACAACACCGGTGCACTCCATGGTGAAGTGCTAGGTCTGATAAATCCTTTGTCAAGCAGGTCTTGTAACTGTTCTTTTAATTCTTTCATTTCAGCTGTAGCCATTCTGTAGGGATTTTTAGAAATAGGCTGGGTGCCTGATACAATTTCAATAGTGAATTCTATCTCCCTGTCCACCAATTCCCCTGGTAGTTCATTTGGAAACACATCTGGAAATTCTCTGACAATAGGGATATCATTCAATTCAGCATTTACAGATTGTTCAGACAACACATAGCACAAATAATCCCGACACCCCTTCCTGATCAATTTACATGCTTTCATTGTAGATATCAAATAAGGTAGAGGCACTACCCCGTTACCCACAAACACAATTTCTTCTTGCTCTGGTGGTCTAAACACAACCCGTTTTGTCACACAGTCAGTGGTGACACAATATTTAGTTAACCAGTCCATGCCCAGAATTATGTCAAAGTGCCTAAAATTTAAGGGTAACAAGTCTACATATAGAATGGCATTTCCAATTCGCATGTCACAAAAATGATAGACAGATTCACACAATACCGATTCCCCAGATGGAGCAGACACACATAGTAAATATGGCAATAATTCTAGAGGTCTACTCAGTCTAGATGCAAATGCACATGTTACAAATGAGTGTGTTGATCCAGAGTCAATTAACACAAAGGCATCCTGATTACAAATAGAAATGGTACCTAAGACAACTACGTTGGCATTCTGGGTATCGCCCGGAACAAGCGCAAAAACTCTCCCTTGTCTTACGGTATCTCCGGCGGGAGTAGATCTCGTAGCATTTCCTGATTTTGGGACTGATGCTGTCGAACTAGCAGCAAATTTTCCACTGTTCTGTTTGCAATCTCTAGCAATATGCCCCTGTTTACCACAATTAAAACAAGCTCCTGACACACGGTAACAAACCCCACGATGCCTGTTACTACAAGTAGTACACAATGGGGTTATATCTCGGGAAGAATTAGAAGTATTCGAGGAGCCCGTATTTTGCTTCTTTGAAAACTTCTTCTTTGAAAAGAAGCCCTGCCTTTTACTACCCTTCCAGTCAGTTGTCGGTTTAGTTTGTCTAGCTATATTAGCTTATGATATTATGGCCCTATCTAGTACCCCAATGTAGGTTTCCAGCTTCAAGACATTCACCCTCTCTAGAATGTCGTTTCAAAGCCCGCCTTCAAAATGTCTCGCCTTCTTATAGTCTGTGTCAATCACGCGTAGCGCAAACCGGGCCAATTCAGTGAATTTGGCCTCATACTCGGCTACAGTCATACTGTCTTGCCTCAGTTCCATGAATTCTGCCACCTTCCTATCTCGAACACACTGCGGGAAGTACTTGTCATAGAAAATTTTCAGAAATTTTGCCCAATCAGCATCTTTGTAATTCTCACGCATTAACATCCACCATCTTCTTGCTTCGTCTTCTAGCATAAAGGTGGCTAGAATCACTTTCTGTGTCTCCGAACACGGGAACACTTCAACAGTTTTTCGATGCCGAGGACCCAAGCTTCAGCTTTCAAAGGATCTAATCCACCATGGAACTGTGGTGGTTTCATTTTCTTGAACTCTTTGGTGAGAGCTGATTATCTGGCACAGGAGGTGTTGGAGGCTGAGGCGGAGGTGGAGGATGTGGCTGCTGCCACTGTTGTTGCCATTCCTATTGTTGCTTCAATGTCTCTGTCATTTCCTGAATCAGTCTTTCCATTCTATCGAGTTTGGCAGTAGAAGATTCCTCTATCTCATCACCTCTTGTTCTCACCATCTGATTAAACTTGTATTATACTTTATACAAAAGATACACGGGTATGCATATACTAAAGAGCATACATAATCAAATAATTTGAAATGCAAGCAGTTCACAAACTTATAACACATAATTGTTCACATTTAACAGTTAAGCGTATTCTTGATGCTTTTAGATTCATACTTATCACATGAATGCATCCTAGATCTTTTCTAGACGCTTATTGCTCTTTTGGACAAGTGTGTGAGTTATTAACTCGTGCTCTGATACCACTCTGTCACAACCCGAACCCGCATCTATGGGTTAAGGCCATAACTGGCCAGTAATCACGAGATTACCTACGGCCTCAAACCTTTTAAAGCAAAACTCATCAGAGTAAAGGGGCCAAACGGAAACAAATTTAAAACTTTGTCCATAGAGTTGTGCTTATTTGCACACCATAACATTCCAAACATTTATATGTTAATAACTCACATCAAAATATGTACTAACATAGAACACTGTACATACAGGATCATACAAGTTTAAGTCAGTCGAACCCAAGACTTATACACAAAAGTAGTCCAATGCTTTCGCCAACATAACAAAACTATGAACAAAGGACAAAGGCGAAGACAACCTCGTGCGTGAGACGTTTGGGCTGACTCCTCAAAACTTTGACTATTTCTCACAATTTCAGCGGGGCTGGTTCTGGACATCCCTTGGCTCATCTACATGAACATGAATGAGCGTGAACGAAAGCCCAGTGAATAATATCAATAAGGAAGATACATAAGCAATCTTTGAAACAGTTACAGCAGACGGCCTTTGGCCCAATCACTTGTATCAATCGACCTTCGGCCCAATCATTTATGTCAATCGGCCTTTGGCCTAATTATTCATGTCAATCGGCCTTTGGCCTAATCATTTATGTCAATCGGCCTTTGGCCCAATCATTCATGTCAATCGGCCATCGGCCCAATCATTTATGTCAATCGGCCTTTGGCCCAATCATTTATGTCAATCGGCCTTCGACCCAATCATTTATGTCAATCGGTCTTGGGCCCAATCATTCATGTCAATCGGCCTTTGGCCCAATCATTCATGTCAATCAGCTTTCGGCCCAATCATTTATGTCAATCGGCCATCGGTCCAATCATTTATGTCAATCAGCTTTCGGCCCAATCATTTATGTCAATCAGCCATCGGTCCAATCATTTATGTCAATCAGCCTTTGGCCCAATCATTTATGTCAATCAGCCTTTGGCCCAATCATTCATGTCAATCGGTGTCCACCATTCAAATTAATGAACTTACAAAACTTACATAGAAGTAAACAATTGGACGACAACATGTTTCAAACATCTTGTTAAGATATTACTCACAGTGATCGGTTGGTTGGTTTGCTTTGGAGCTCGACCCTACACATTCCATGAACACAAAAGGGTCACAAACAATTCAATCCGTTCCAAATTCACATTTTCCTCTTTAGGCTTCATTCTTATCTCTTTAACTCAATTATAATGCTCAATGCATGCCTAAAAGTACTTGGAAGTGAAAGAGAACAGAAAATGAAAAACAGAATGTCTTTTCAAAATTTCAGAAAATAGGGTCCCCGCTCGAGCGTGGACTTCCCCGCTCGAGCAGACCCTTGAGGCCTGTAAAAGTACTAGATATGTCAAATTTACGCTCGATCGCGAACTCTGGCGCTCGAGCGGAAGGCCTCTCTACATGGCTCCCCGCTCGAGCATTAACTTCCCCTCTCGAGCGGAAACCATGTCTGCAGAAAATACTGGGAACACGAATTTCACGCTCGATCGGCGGTTTCCCCGCTCGAGCGGGAATCAAAATTCTGGAAAATCCAGAACATGTTCTTGAGCTTCAATTCGATATTCTAACCAACATTTCTTGCATACAATAGCTCAAACTTCAAATACACTTGTATTAACATGGTATAACCCCAAATTACAACCCAATGAAGCTCAATCTCATCATTTAATCACATGCATGTCCCAATCTACACCAAGTTCACCTCCAACATAACAATTTCATGCATTCAAGCTCATATTCTTATAATTTGTACATGCATGTGAGATATAACTCTCCTTATCAACTCAAGTGGTGCAAATGGTGATCACAAGCATGAATTCTAACCAAAATCTTACATGGATCAAACATTTTGTGGTCAAACATGCAATTTCAAAGCAATTACACACATGCATGCATACATTGACCTTCAATTCAACAAAACCAACTCAATTTCATCATACTCAATTAAACTCATGTTCTTGACCATTAATGAAACTTGGTTTCACACAATGATAACTTAAAATTCATGAATTCCCTTACCTAGGAGCTCAATCTTCCAAACTATAGCAAATTCTTGAGTTTAATCTTCAAATTTCCAAAACCTTGAGCCAAAATTACACAATTCTCTCCCTTTCTCTCTTTATAGCCGGCCCCTCTCTCTCTCAAGGCACAAAATCAGATTTTTGAGCTCAAGTGTACCAATTAAGTGTATAGCCTCTTTACATAAGTTCCCACTAGCACCAATTTAATAATAATAAATCATTGGGCACTAATTCAATGAATTAATCCAATTAATCTGATCCGAATCAATTTCCAATTAAATTTCACCGTAGGCTCTAAAAATTACGCTAATCACAATGGCGTAATTAATTTCGGGTTATGTGGCCGATAAGGCCTTCAATTTAATTTCTAAAGCAGATGATCAAACAGATATTCCTACGGTGAACAAATAGAAATTCAAAACCACATATTTTCACATAATGACACACAAAATCATATTTAAACACATAATCATGCTCATATTAAGGACCAATTACCATATTACGGAACATGGATATCACACCTTTACTATGTTATTATTCACTAGGCTCTAGCTCACTGTATTATTTATGTATGCAGGTGATCAAGCGCATGACCAGGTTTAGAGGTGTCTGCCTAGAATCTGTTTTTGTCAGCCAACCTATGTGCCTCTTATGGCGGTTCTGGATATATCAAGTGGTTTTGGCTATGTGATTTAAAATTTAAGTTTTGTTTTCTTGTTTGGTTAAACAAGTCTTGTGTATTTTGTAAATAAGGCTAAGTCCCTTTTTGTCTAATCTGTATATATATAATAACATAAGGATGATGTGTATATATGTATATAAAAAGTTTAAAATTTTTCTGTCTCATATAAGTCTGTATAGCTCAATGGACGTTGTATACTTGTTATTTGCTTCCGCTAGCTCCTAAAATTATGTTAATTTGTCTCAGAGGCCTTTGGTAATCCCAAGATTACTGGCCGGTTACGATGCTAAACTGATAAGGACGGGTTTGGGTCGTGACATAGTGCTATCAGAGCACGAGTTAATATCTCACACACGTGTCCATTGAGCATTAGAATGTTTAGAATGGATTTAAGTTTCATGCATATAGAAAATAAGTAGTCAATTGTGCATTCAGGAATATGTATATACATTTGTGTAATATATTTAAGTATTGAAACTAAGCATTATGAGTTGTTATGGAATTGTGATGATTATAAGGAAACTTGAATGTGTTTAACAAGTTTAGCGATGAGGTTAAAAGTTAAGAATTATTGTGAAATTTCTAATGTTATAAGGAAATCATAAGTTTTGACTAAAGCATTGGTGAGTACAAGTATGTTGATTTGTGGAAGCATGTTGTTATGAGGAATTAGAATCTTTAATGAAAGCCATGAAAGCTATATGAGTTTTATGTCAAATTAGACTATGAGAATATTTGAGAAATTTGATACCCAATGACGTATGTGAAATTATGATAATTGAGGATAAGAAAATTATTTGATATGTAAGAGCATCTCCAATGGAGCTACTATATCACTTGCCAAAGCTAAAAAATGACAGGAATGACAAAAAGTTGTCTCCAACGGTCTGCTATTTCACTTGCCAAAGATGGCAGATTCCATATGTGCTCTCAAATTTGGCAAGTGAAATAGCAGATGCCAAGCTTGCTAGATCAGCAAAAATCAACAGGAATTTGGCACCAAATTCAGTTGAAAACAACATAATTAATACAGTAGGGAACCCATTTTCCAGAATCAAACCCAATTTTCAGAATCAAGCAAATTTTAGAATGAAATTGACAAACCCAAATTCGGTTTCTCAATTTTATTTTATTTTTTAATTCATTTATCACAATATCAGTCAACACAACAAAATGATCGAAAGTTCAAAAATTTGCAGAATAAAGATTGAGAGGGGGACAGATATTAAAACATATACATATATATATAGGGAGATACCAGATTTGATGACTGAACAAAAAAAATTGATGAAGACAGATATAAAAAATTGATGGATGAACAAAAATTGATCAAAAAAAATAATTAAGAAAATTGGAAAAAAAAACATACCAGATTTAAATCTTTTACAGATCCGGTTTGAATGCATCGGCATATTTGAGGTTCAAAAATCACGATCACCTCAGATCCACATCAACAACTAGAAAAATAAATCAAAAATCAACACATGAAGACTGAAATAAACAAAAATAAAAGTTGATCCAAAGATGAAGTCGAACCGAAGCTCATTGATTCGAAGATGAAGTTGATCCGAAGCTCTCTCTCTCTCTCTGATCTTCACTGATCTGAAGAGTGTGATGAAGTTGATCCGAGAAACAGGGGGTTCTTGTGGAGACATAGGGAGAGAGAGAATGTGAGAACCAGGGAGAGAGAGATGAAGACAGTGAGAGTGAGGCAACAATGAGTGATGAAAAGAGATGAGAGGATACAGCTAAGATAAAGAGAGTAAAGGGACTGTTCCTCAGGATAGAGACGCACATAGATTAAGAGAGCAAAAAGGGGTTGTTCTTTAGATTTGAGGAGATCATTCTAGGAGATTGATCTCAGGCGTTGATTAACAACAATTCAACGGCTGAGATCCAAGTGTGTTATTTTGTTCATTAAAAAAATAATAAAAACAGAAGTGAAACATACGCACAACAATTATATATTTTTGTAATGATATATTTTTTAATAGGGTGAATTATATTTAAGTTAATTTTTTTAATTTTTTATATTTGTTTAGTCGTGAATAATATAAATATATAAATTTTTTTAGAAACAGTTAAAAAAGGTCACAAAAGATAAAAAAAATAAACAAAAATAAAATCCCTAAAAAAACTATATCCAAACAACACCTACAAATTTTGAAGGAAAATTGGTTGAGGTTTGCCAAAATAACAAGTGACCATTGGAGCACCATTGTTATAATTTGGCAAAATAATGGCAAAGGTATTATAGCAACAACCATTGGAGATGCTCTAAGATGGTATATTTTGGCGGGAACCTATTATATGAAGTGTTAAACTGTAGAATCTCATGCCTTTGTTGAATGACCCTTACCTTCATCAAGACCCTTACCTTCAATTCAATCAGATTAGAAGTTATCGCGATTTCATTGCTCATTACACTAATTTAGTTAACTTTCATATAGATAGATTAGATGTCCTCAGTGGATGCTAATCTACTTCTGTCATTTTTCTTACAGATGTCAAGCCAGAAACCTACTACAAAACCTCTGCCATTATACCATCCAATCAACCCATTGTTGCATCTCTAGTTGATCTAGTCAACCGATACCAAATTAATGGTAATATTCCTAAACCTAGTTACACTTTGGCTCTGGCTTCAGACCCTTTTGCCTGCTAGTCAATTACGTCAATGCCTCCTAACAAGTCTATCCCAAGAACAAATTATGTTCTTAAACAGTCATTCAATCTTTTTTACAAAGAACCAGTCCATAAAAATATCCACAATGTTCCTGAATTAGTCAAATCCTATTTTCCTAGTGGATGGCATTTCATTCCTTCCCATCTCGATAAGTCAGTAACCTTTTATACGGATATTCTTTTCCACCATAAGTTAATAGTCATTAAACCTATCTATGATCAAGTCCAGACCAGTAAAATCATTTATCATTCCTTGTACATTCATAATATTGTTTCCATAGAAGAATGAGGTCTCCTTTTTCTACTACGAGACCTTCCCAACCATGATATACAATATAGTTACTATGATTACATTGATACTTAGTTCAAAATCCTCCTACATCAAAATGAGTCATATAGTCATTCTTGGTTTTTCTTATTTGACCACAAATTCAAATTAGAACTCCCTTATTGGTTCCTAAGATGGTGGTCACAGCATAGCTCTGATACCAAAGAGAGGCGGAAGCAACCCATAAAATAAAACAAGTTAAATAAATTAAATTACATAAACTAAGGTAAATAAACTAAAATGAAATAACATATTTTAAATAAGAACAGATAAGCAGAAATAGTAATAATACAAAATAAACTTACAATCATTTACTGGAAGTAATTGGAAAATACAGAATTGTTTAGTGGAAGTAAATTCGTTTACTGGAAGATAAAACTTCTACACGCATCCTTAAAAACTGAATTTGAAAACAACAAACTAGAAATTTTACAGAAATTGAGAGAAATTGAGAAAGAAAATTTTGAACTCTTTCCCACTCTGAATTGGCCTTGACTGAGGAGCTTCTTTTATAAGCAAAGTGGATAACTGTTAAACTTGTGAATTGGGAACTGTGAGGCTTGTGACTTCAAAAGCTGGAAAATACTATGAAACTTGTGACTTGAAAAGCTGGAAAATAAGTGGCACATGGGTGCTGAAAGCATCTTTCTGTGACCGAGAACTTTTTTACTTTTTTTTTTTTTAAGCAATGAGGAAACATAACTACACAGTTGACTGATGGGGAATCAATATACATATCAATAGCTTTTCTCAAAGTAAGAGTAGTGATTGAAGCTAATGTATATATATGAAATCCAATGACTTTTTTAGGCATATGGGTCCTGAGCATGTTGAAATTGTGGACCATATGGATCATGACTGGTTGAGGCTTCTGAGGAGGCTAAATCATCTAAGGCTTCATCTTCAATTTGTGACTTTGCTGGGGCCATCAATAATTTGGCCATTTGGATCAATTCATCACTAGAGGCTGACTTGGGCTTTGCTTTGGGCTTGGCCTTGGAGGACTTGGATTTGAAAGGTTCAATGCTGGTTGATGGGTTTTCAAGTCTGACTGTAGTGAGAGGAAGTGGGCTTCCTTGTGGGTCTTAAGCATATGGGTTTTGCTGAGACTTGACCATTGCAGGAGTTGGGGCATGAATGTTAACTGAAAATTCTTGCTAGACTTGTTCAATAATACGATGGGCTTTGAGTGCATCCCGCCATTTAACAAAATGTTGACGACTAACTATGTTATTGGATAGGTTGTGTTGTCATTTAAAAATCCAAGGGACTTTATATTTAGACATAAAATGGAGTAACCAAGGAAACTAACTTTTATGCTGGCTGAGCTTGTAAATTGAAGAGAAGTAATTGACTTGTTTTATTAACTTAGAAGGGATGATTTCTGGGATGGCACCATGCTGTGAGCACCATCTTAGGAACCAAGAAGGGAATTCTGATTTGAATTTGTGGTCAAATGAGAAAAACTATATATAAATAATATGTTTATTATATAATTTAAATAAAAATAAACGAGTTGAATAACACATGAAATTGATTGATTTTAATAATATCACTAATAAAAAAATAAAAAGAATGGTATAATAACTTATAATTGACTACAAGGCCTTAGTTGTTCCAAGTCTCCTTTGTTTTCACAAGATTTAGCTTCTGGTTATTACTAGACAGCCCAATGCAAGATCTAGATGATTTTTTTTAATTTTTATAAAGTATGTGCAAAAAATATATTTTGACTGTAAAAAGTGCTAAATAAGTCACATTTTTTTAGTTTTTTTTTTGTTATCTTTTTTAAAAATTACGTCAATTTTTTTACCTTTTCGATCTGTCTTGTGTAAACAAATTTACAAATTATATTTTTAAATTTTTTTTAAAAAAATTAAAAATCAAAACAAGTAAAAAAAAAATACTATTTTTTGTTTGTTTTTATTTTAATGAAAATTTAAAATAAAATACTAATATTTATATGAAAATAAAATATTTAAAATTATAAATAATATTTGAATATCTATTTGATTAATTAATTTGCAAATACACGGGTGGGAGGTGAACATATCATAAAAAAATAAAGGTTTTTGTTACCATATACCCTAAGGGCATACGTTAAGGAAATATTACCTAGTATAGGAAGCTGTAAAAATTTAAATATTGTCTATATTAAATAGTTGTTTTAATAATAAGACCAAAACACCCTTGTTGTTTTTCCTTCCATTTAACCTCTTCTTTTCTCTTATTTTTTCTTTTTTTGGTATATAAATAAATATTTTTTTAAAAAAAATTGTATTTATTTTTATTAAATTAATTTCAGATTTTTCAAAATAAATTTTCAAAACTCAACCTAACAAAAACAATTTCCAAATAAAGTTCTTTCTAATTTGGATTAACTTGTTATAAAAATAATGAAAGATACAGTACATAAATTTAAAAATTAAAAATAAACTGAAGATAATTGAATAACCACTTACCATAAAAATTTGTTGGGCTCACACATGATAATTTTATTTATTTTTATTTAATTTTAATTTTTTAACATTACACTGTGATGGTTAAAAATGCGTATCATCAGCTTTGTATTCTAATAATGGGATATTTTTGTCCACATAAAAGAGAATATCATATTTGTTAGTTTTTTGAAAAACTTTAAATTCATTCATACTTTTATTCAACATTTCCCATACTAATGAAAGTAGGTAAAGCTAATAATTACTTTCTTTAGCCAGACCCAAAAATATGGGGTTTTTTTTTCTAACCGTTTATATATTTATCTTGATTTTGTTTTTGGGTCTTGTTAAAAAAAGTAATTATTAGCTTTACCTACTTTCATTAGTATGGGAAATGTTGAATAAAAGTATAAATGAATTAATGTTTTTCAAATAACAAATAGGGGATTTTTTTTTAAGGTCCCCAATAATAACAATTTAGAGCATAAAGGACACCCAAAAAAATAGTGATGCATCAGGTCCCTGAACAACTTGGCGCGCGTTTTTAATTATTTTGTGGACCAAAATACCCTTGCCAAAATCAACACAGAAACGAAACTCATTCCGACGTCTGAGTTCCATTCCAAACATCCAGCATCTTCACGAACAGGAGAACAGCAGAATTAGAGTTTCAACATCATCTGCACCATCGACATTAGAGCTTCGTTATCTTCTCCAAAAATCATTCCCATTCCTTCCTCACAAATTTCTCTGACCTAGGTTAAAGCTTCGTTTTCACTGCTCATCATCATCTTAGTCCATCTTCGTCACGTCGCATCTTCATCTCGGGCCATATCAGCTCGTCATTCAAGTTTCTTCTTAACTCTGGTCAGTTTTTCTACAATACAACTAGATTTTCTCTGGAAACACAGTTAATAGTATTTTATAATAACCTTCCATAAATTAGGGTTTCAATTTCGTAATAAAAAGCTACCTGAATTTGAAAAAAGTTATTTCTGTGTGTTTTGAACTTATTCTTGAACATGTTTGTGTGATTTTATCTGTAAATTTCTCTGGCATTTGAATTTCTCTGATTTTTGCTTGATGTATGTTTCTTCTTTCAATTTTCTCTGGCATATTTATTTTTACAAAAATAATTTTCTGTGTTTTTATCTTATTCTTGAACATGTTTCTGTAATTTTGTCTATAAATTTCTCTGCTCTGTAAATTTCTCTGTAATATGTATTTTTAATTGGAATGTTTATCTTTCTCTGGAATGTCTATTACTCTCATGCCTCTGTCTAAGTTTCTCTGGTATTTATAATTTTCTCTGACCACATCACATCACTTTCCTCCCTTGTGTGTCTCTATCATTTTTAATTTTCTCTGGAATTTTAATATTATGGACTGGAATGAATGTTTCTTCTTTGAATTTTCTCTGCCATGTGTATTTTGAGAAAAAGTTATTTCTCTGAATTTTGATCTTATTCTTGAACATGTTTCTGTAATTTTGTCTATGAATTTCTCTGCTTTGTAAATTTCTCTGGAATATGTAGTTTTCTCTGCAATGTCTATTACTCTCCTGCCCCTGTCTAATTTTCTCTGGTATTTATAATTTTCTCTGACCACATCACACCACTTTCCTCCCTTGAGTGTCTCTATCATGGTTAATTTTCTCTAGTTGTGTATGTAAATTTCTCTTGCATTTTAATATTATGAATTGAAATTTTCTCTGGAATGAAATTTCCTCAATAATGTGTAATTTTATCTAGAATGTGTACATTTCTCTGGTATGTTTATTTTGTTCAATTTTTGGTTTCAATATGCTGTAATTCTCAGTGGCATGTTTACATTACTTTGTTTATTTTATCTTGCTAATTATGGAATGAAAATTTTCTTTCGCTTGCCATGTTTACTTTTTTATATCATTCATTTTCTCTGGTATGTTTACTTCTATATGTAATTTTAACAATTATTGAAAATTTCTCTGGCATGTCAATTTTTAATGTGTATTTTTCTGTTTCTTTCGCTTGCCATGTTTACTTTTTTCTATTATATGTAATTTTCTCTGACATTTAATTTTTAATGTCCAATTTTCTCTAGCATGTCAAATTTTCTCTGGCATGTCCAATTTTCTGTAATTTTTCCTTATCTGTAATTTTCTCTGACATCTCTAATTTTCTCTTTTCTGTAATTTTCTCCCTTATCTGTAATTTTCTCTGACATGTCCAATTTTCTCTAGGATTTAATGTTGACATCTTTATGTTTTAATCATTGTCTAGAAATGGCAAAACGTAAAAGCAGCGAAACACCGGAAACACCAAGCAAAAAACAGAAACTCTTTCAGTCTTCTTATGGACTAAGATAAAAAACCAGCAGCAAAACACTAGAAACACCAAGCAAGAAAGAACAACTCTCTCAGTCTTCTTATCATCTAAGATAAAAAAAACCAGCAGCAAAACACCACAAACTCCTCACCAAAACACACAAGTCCAAGCTGATGAAGCAACTAGCATCCAGATGAGTACCCGAACTTCAAAAGACTCAAGCTCAAGGGGAAAAAAACCTGTTAAACTCCACAGAAAGAGAGCTCACTACAGCATTCAATTCCGATCCAACCTCTCATCTGTCGTCTCCTTTTTTCAAACACTTAAATTCAATTCAAAACAACTTCTAGAGCTTCAAAAGACCCCATTCTGGTATTTGATCCAAGCTCTAACCACTGGAAGGATCGATCCAAAGAAATCTAGGAAATCCGATGATGATGTAGTTACCATAATCTAATGTTACAATGAAAAAACAAAAGCATTCACAGTTGGTAAAAAGAACCTGACATTTACAACAAATGACATGACCTTGATTTTTGGTTTGGAAGGAGGTAAAGGAGCCATGTCATTAAGATACTGTAAAAAACCAAAATCTGCATTCCTCAAGAGAAGATTCCAAAGGACACAAGGCTCACTGGTCCCGTTCTTAAAAATGCCTTGATCAAAACAATGAAAGGCAAGCAACCAACTGACTTCAAAGATGTAGCAATCATTGTTACATTGTACTTGTGTCTCACCCTATTTTTTGCAACAAGTGGGAATTCAATAGGTTGGGTTTTTATAAAGTATGTGGAACCTCTTGAATCAATGAAACAGTATGATTGGCCGAAAGCAATCACATCAACATTGATTGATTCTATCATGGCATTGCACAAAACTCCAGAAAAAGTTACGGGGTGTGTCATTGCATTGCTGGTAAGTATAATATCCATTCAAATTTGCGGTTATCATACTTACAAATTTATGCGTTTAGAAAATTTTATTTACTTTCATTTTCATCACAGTATTGGCTATGTGAACATGCAACTATCATTGACTCGGAAGACAGTAACACAACCGACTTCCCAAGATGTGCCAAGTGGAACCTGTAAACCTTGACAAAACAGCTGCAGAAGACACCAGTCCACTCTCTTGCACCTCGGCAGGTTAGATTCCTATTGGTACTGAAATCTCAGTGAAATTCCAAAATTTCTCTGACCACTGCTTTGTTTCCCTCCTTGTGCATTGATTCATTAAGATCAATTTTCTCTGAACTATCGATTTATGTTTTCTTCTTTGGTTACCACTGGTCTATTTCTGCCATTGTAATCAATTTTCTCTGCCATCCAAATTTCTCTGACCACAATTGTAACACATTAACTTATATACCCTGATTGATTTTCTCTGATATCTAAATTATGTTGGTTGTTTCATAATTTTCTCTGGCCCATCAAATTTTATCTCCTTGTGTGTAATTTTCTCTGCCCATAACTTATGTGTCTTGCATCTTTGATAAACACTGTTTATTTCTACCTTTCTAATGAATTTAATCTGGAATCCAAATTTCTCTGACACAATTGTAGTAAAACATTAACTTATACACCTGGATTGATTTTCTCTGATATATAAATTATGTTGCTTGTTTCATAATTTTCTCTGCCTCATAAAATCAACTCCATGTCTCTAATTTTCTCTGGCCCATACAGTTTTCTCTGAAGTTTGTTTCCCATTAGTATCATTTAGATGAATTTTATTTTCCTTATTTGATTTTTTTCTCTCAGTGAATTTTGTAACATTTCTCTAATAAAAGAGTCTCTTGTTACAGATCGATAACAAGCAGCTAGTCAAAAACCCATCAGAGGAGTTCTGTCTTGGTAAAAAGACGAAGAAAGAATCAAAAAAAGCAATTGTCAAATTCAATGAGACATTACAAGATCCATCTGAAGATTGAGGGAATGAACAAGCAGAAGGCAACATAGAAAAATACGAAGCCAGCAATGGACAAGAACATCAAGCTAGCAGCGGAGAAGAAGAAACTAGAGAAGAAAGTGAAGAAATAGAAGCAGAAGACAAAGAACAAAATGAACAGAAAAAAGAAGACAGTGAACAAGAAGATGAAGAAGAAGATGAACAGCAAGAAGAAAACAATGATGAAAGTGATGAAGAAGAAAATAATGAGCCGATGGACCAACAACATGATAGCATTTGTGGCTCAACAATGCATCAGCCTGAAGAATTTGAGGAATCAAAGGATGTCCAAATTGCTGATCTACGTCAAAGACTGAAGGCACTTTCTCAATCTAAAAAAGAAGAAGACAGAAATTGGATTGAATTACTTGCTGAAAAGGATATTTCAATAAGAATCCTGACATCACTTAACTCAGAACTTCAAGAAAAAGAAAGCACAATCCAAATGAAACTAAGGATGTTGGAGATTGAAAAAGCAGACGATACAAAAACAATTCAACAGTTGAGGTGTTCAAATTCAGAGCTTGAAACTGAAAATGCTAAATTGCATGAACAAGTTCAAGAACTATCCGTCCAACTAGCAACACAACCACACCGAACACCAACACAACTTTAACCACAAGGTCAGTGAAAATCTTGAGCCACAAAAAGTTATGTCCTAGTGTCAACATAACTCAGAGAAATTTCTATTTATTATAATTTTCTCTGTTATTGGTAATTTTCTCTGGAAGTTATATTTCTCTGAACACATTAGTTATATTTCTACTGCTCATTTCATTTTCTCGGTATATTTTCTTATTCCATTTTTGGGGCTTGTTTGATTTTCACTGTGTATAGTTCAAATGCAAGTGGAACAACAACCAACAACCCAACAAGAACAAATGGCACACAAAGAACAACCAAAACAAAAGACAAAAGTCTATGGTAACTGCAAAATATTGAATCAAATAAATTTACATATTGAAATATCATCTGTTACTTCAGAGAAATTTCACTTTTCCTAATATTTTCACTGTCTACAGTAAAAAAAGATCCAACGTCAATGATTAAAAATTTAAAGGCAAAAGAAAGGAAGGAAAAGCAGCATGATCCAGAATTTCAATATTCCAAAGTTGCGAAAGTGACTAGAGCTTCAAAACAAGCTGCAAAGCAAGTTGAGCAAAGCACGAAGGACAAAGAAGTGCTTGATGCTGATGCGTACATCTTGCCTCAACCTATAAACATCAGAAAATCTTGGGTCTTTTCACAAACTCTTCCGATTTCAAAATTGATAAAAGATCATGTAAAAGACATCTTGCAGCACATATCAAATGTGTCTGGGCCTGAGTAAGTACAACAAAAAAAATAGAACATAACAAACAACAAATTACACACTTATATTGCATTAACAACAATTCAATCCCTTCTTTGTCATCTTGTAGAGCTTTAATTTGGACAAGTGAGTTGAATCTCATTACCTTTGAAGACATTGGAAACCTAATAAAGCAAAAAGAAATTGCCAACAATGTAAGTCTTTCCCTTTCATCAAAATTTCTCTGCAATGTTCCATCAGCCTTTATAAACCAATATTACAATTATAAATCGTATTTTTCAGGTCATTGATGGCTATGGAGAGATCCTTTTGGCTGACCAAATGAGAGAAAGACAACAACCAATCTCATTTTTTTTCACATCCATGAGCTTAGTATGTTACTACTATTTTATTTGATTTTCTCTGGAATTTACTAACTACTTTCTCTTCTTAATATACTTCTTGAAGCCAGTTGTGTCACTAGTCATAACAAAACCATTTTTTGATTTTCTCTCAACATAGAATTTCATCAAGATGACAAAAAATCAAACTTTTCGAGTGTCCTTATTTGACAAGCATATTGAAACAGCATGGAGGAACTACAGGTTCCTCCATTTCCCAATAAATACTTGAGGTAATGAGAAGTCCACACATGGAAATCACTGGACCTTACTTGTCCTGGACAAACAAGACAATTTATGGAGGTTCTACAACTCACTGAGGCCAAGGAGGGATGATGCAGAAGACAAATATGTCAAAGATGCAAAACAATGGGTAACGAGTACAAATTTCTCTGATCCATCATCAGCTTTATGTGATGATAATTTTCATAGAATCCCATTGATTTGTCCGTAAATTTCTCTGTTATTTAAAAATTATTTTTTTGCAGCAAGATTACGTGGAGAATTTTTTGAAAGCTTGCCTTGAAAGAGACGCTCAATCACAACCCTCTTTCAAATTAATAAACTCACAAAACACAAGTTACGACTTTGATTATGTCAACAGTGCTCCACAACAAGAAAGTGATTCGTAAGTTTCATACATCTATAAATAAAATAATCTGATTTCATGTTTCTTAAAACTAACTATACCTATAATTTGTATGCAGTCTGGATTGTGGCCTCTTTGTCTGCTATATAATGAAACTACATAGCAAGCATGAACCTATCAGCTCCAAATTGTCCACACAAGAGATAAGGTTGATGAGGGCAGAACTCATAGAGAGATTTGTGACCAAAGTTGGCCGGTCATGGACTGAACCAATTGAAATACCTCCAGAAGAACCACAAATGTAATAGTGAAACTAGTGAAAGGAAGACAATGTACATATCCACACAGAGAAAATTGTCTCACATATATACAGTATTAACCATTCAGTTTTTTGTTGATACATTGAAGGAATGATGATCCTTGACATATATGTATATATCATTTCTTGACTAATCTAAATTTCATTTTTTTTTATTTCGACTAATGTGAATATCATACCTATCGATGGTTAAATATATATATATATATATATATTATTGCCATTCACAGAGAAAATTGTCTGCCAGAGAAAATTGTCTGCAGAAATTTCTCTGGTATGAACTACCAGAAATTCACAGAGAAATTTAACTTGTATCGTCCCAAAGGGATGCCTATATGATCATGTAATCTGTAAGACTTTGTGTTGGTACAAAACAATCATCAAACTCAACAAAACACAAAGCGCACAGTAATTTTATCTGCCACTGGAAAATTTCACTGCATGAATTTCAAAACACAATGCCCAGATAGTTTTCTCTGATGGTAGAATATTTCTCTGGATGAAATTGACGGATTCAAATGGTGACAGAAAATAGAATTTCTGAGTTATGAATTTCTCTGGCTTGAGTGATTTGGAGAGGAGGAATTTCTCCGTGTTGGTGAGGAAAATTTCTCTGGCTTTGACACAAATTTCTGAGTTGAAGTGAGTCCAGAGAAATTCTTCCCTGGTCCAGAGAAATTCTCAACTCAGAGAAATTTCAAAAGAGCTTAATTTTGTTTCTTGGTTATACAATAATTTTTTGTATGCTTTGTCTGGTGTGCACATTTCTTGAAATGACTGGTATGAAGCTACCAGAAATTCACAGAGAAATTTAACTCATATCTCGCCAAAGAAGGTGCCTATATGATCATTCAATCTCTAATGCACTATGTTAGTACAAAACAATTATCAAATTCAACAAACACAATCTACGCATTACTTTAGTCTGCCATTGTCAAATTTATGTAGATGAATATGAAGCTTCAAAACACAATACACAGAATTTTCTCTGCCATAGGAAAATTTCTCTGGATGAATTTGACAGGTATTACAAACCCACTGCCTATAGTATATATCAACAAACACAATGCACACTTTAACTAATATTGGAAAATTTCTCTGGATGAATTTGATTGATATTATTATATACACTGTCTAAAAAATACATTTCACAAAACAAAATACACAAAGTAATCATCAAATGTATTATTCAATCAATAAAATGTATAATCCTTATGTCCTCTTATTATGGTGACCAATACTCTCACAACGACTACACTTAATCACTCTTTTAAACTCTCCAGTAGAAGCAATTCTGTTTTTCTTCGGCCTCCCAGCAGGTCTCTTTCTCAATGGAGATAAAATCATAGCATCTTCAATGCTACACACAGGTTTTTCAACAGTTGGAACTGGGCCAATCGAAAACGAGTATGCTTGACGATACATATCAGCATGAAAAAATGGTTCAACAAATGAATTCAAATTCTTTCCACTCCTAAAAATTACAGCAACAGCATGTTGACATGGATACTCATTTATTTCCCATTTTCGACATGAACAAGTTCTCAACCCAAGATCAACCATAACCGAAGGAAAACAATGCACTTCAAAGACATTATCAGATGATAAACTCACATTCCATGTCCTCCCATCCAAAAAAGACTTCTCCAACACACTATCCATACGAGGACACAGAATTTTATTCCATTTACTAGAGAGCAGCCTCCTATCAGACCTCATATTCATGATTTGCAACCGTATCATGTCCACCAAATTTGTTATTGGAAAGTGCCAAGCTTCTCGTATCCATGAATTGAATGACTCAGCAATATTTGAATACATCTCACCATAACGTTTTCCCGCAAAATATGCATCACTCCAATTTTCATATGGTAAACTTCTCAAGAAAACACTCACAATGTCTCCTCCCTCACGTTTTAATTCATTTAACTTGAAATGAAATGATGCCTTTGTTGGAGCATATGCACATTCTGAAAACTTGGACACAATCGTCTCCCTAACCAAATTTGTGTTTCCACATGACAACTTATCCCTCAAATTTCTCTTCAGATGTTCCAGACAAAATCCATGAAAGCAGTTAGGGAAAAACCTAGCAATTCCCTCCACAATACCATAATGTCGATCTGATATGAAACTTATCACCCTTTCTGACCCCAATACTCCACATAAATGTTCAAGAAACCAACACCAACTGTCTTTATTCTCAGCATCAACAACAGCAAAAGCTACAGGAAAAAACCCTACAAAACAAATAGGAACAAGCATATTACATATACACATGCAGAGAAAAATAGAACAATAAACAACCAGAGAAGTTTGACACTGCCAACATCCAGAGAAAATTCACTTAATGCCCAACTTCAGAGAAAATTCACACATTGGCAACATCCAAAGAAAATTGACTTAATGACCAACTATAGAGAAAATTCACACAATCATAATATCCAGAGAAAATTCACTTATTGACCACCTACAGATACAATTCACACAATGACAACATCCAGAGAAAATTCATACACTGACCAACATCCAGTGAAAATTCTCACAGTGGCCAAAACCAGAGAAAATTCATATTCACTCAATTCCTACATGTATAGAAAATTCACATACTTAGATAAAATTAGATATATTTACAATTACCTTCATTCCCATCTTTCCCCGTTGCAGCAAGCATAACTCCTTTGTATCGTCCTTTCAAAAATGTTCCATCAAGAAAAAGTAATGACCGACAATATTTGAAACCAGCACTGCATGCATGAAAAGCCACAAACACTCTTTTGAAACGCTTGTTATCTTCAAAATCTAACTCAAAACGACTACCCGGATTGTTCTTCAATGCCTCATCAAAATACCATCGTAATTGATCAAATGACAAACAAGAATCCCCATATGTACTACATTTTGCTTTTTCAACACCCAACCAACCACAGTTATAACTGATTGAGACCTCATACTTGTCTTTCATTTCTTTCACAACATCCACTGGACGAGTTAAAGGTTTTGCACTTACCTCTTCAAGTATCAGCCCAAAAACTAAGCTGGAAGTTATCCTCGAATGTTTACTCGTACGAACTGCCACACCATACGTATGTTCATTGTTCAAAGTCCTTATGTAGAAGAACCCATTTATTTTTTCAACAGAAGCATGTACACGCCACATACATCCCCTTGATTCCTTATATGCACATTCTACCGTAACCCTCAGCTTGTCATTTTTAACATACGTAAACTGAAAACCAACCTCAATAGCATACTTGCATAAAAAAGTACAGAACTCAACCACACCACCCTCAAACTTTTGTCCAACACTCGTAATATTATTCCGCCAACTAGCCGACAATAATACATTTTCTTGGTGAGAACAAAACTTAGAGAGTGAATTCCTTTCAATATCCACTAGCCTATCACACTCACCATCCACAACATCTACCCAATTAGACCCCACTTCATCCTCTTCATCAGAAGTACTACATCCTCTTCATCAAAAGTACTACATCTAGTAATTGAAACATCAACTATATCAACACCGCGTGCACAAACAACCCTCAACATATTCAGAAAATCAATATTATTTCGAACCATACAATTCGGATGGCCCAAAATAGAATATGAAATACACATAGTCTCAGGTTTCAAATACTCCCATGTTTTACACAAAATGCCAACCAATTCATCAAAATTCAATTCGCATGAAACATTAATGACAATAGTATCATTCCCATATTTGTACAATAACAACACTGCACTGTCCATTGAAACTGAAATAAAAAAATAACAAAAATAATTTATTTAACATAGAAACACTTCACAAGAACAACATAAAAGTCTAAAGAAATTTTTAAAAATTATAATTTTCTCTGAACTTAAAATAAAAGTTCAAAGACATCGACAAACTGATATTCACCTTCAAGATGATAAAAAACAAAATCACAGAAACTTAATGAATCACAGAGAAATTTACTGCTAACTATTAAACACAATCATAGAAAAAAATCATACAGAATATCTGTTATGAAATTATAGGCTTCTCCATAATTTTCACCTCACTACAAGCTAACAATTTGAGATGCGTCATTCTGTAATATTGCACTCATAGAAAAATCCAGAGAAATTTACAAACTTATATACACCTTTAAGATAACAAAAAACACTGCATTGTCCATCTAAACTGAAAGAAAAAACACAAAAAATAACTTTTGCTTAAAGAAACAAAAACTTCTATTCATCTTCTACAAACATATAATTTTCTCTGAACTACAAACTGAAAGTGAGCAACAAACTTACAATTTTATCTTAACTACAAATACAAGTCCAGAGAAATTTATGAACTTACATTCACTTTCTCATGTTCTATCTGCATTAGAAACTTCTAATAATATGTCCATATGCACTTATAATTTCCTCTGGACTACACAAACAAAAGTGAAGAAAATGAAATTTCTCTGGTTTGACAAAACATAGAACAAAACTTATCATTGATCAGCATGTTGATAAAAAATAGAGCACGAAAAATGAACTCTAAACATCAAAATCACCTACACTGTCAACACTATTTGAAATTGATCAAAAAACAAAGAATGAAAAATTAATTCCAAAAATAAAAATCAACTCTATCAAGCTGGCCTCTCTCTAAACAAAAATTCAAAACAAAAATCAAAATCCATGTGGAATCTAAATCGAAAACAAACCTGATTCAACTCCACTCAAAAACCTACGTGATCAACACACTGTCAACACTCTTTGAAATTGATTAAAAAACAAATAACAAAAAATTAATTCCAAAAATAAAAATCAACTCTATCAAGCTGACCTCTCTCTAAACAAAAATTCAAAACAAAAATCAAAATGCATGTGGTATCTCCATCGAAAACAAACCTGATTCAACTCCACTGAAAATCTACGCGATCAACACACTGTAACACCACTGAAATCTCCGACGAAATCTCCAACGAAATCTACACGATCGTAGCAATCTTTCTCGTCAACTCCATTGAAATCTCCGACGAAATCTCCACCATGAAATCTCCACCGAAATCTCCAACGAAAACTCCGACGAAATCTCCACTGCAAATTCGGTTTCCAAAATCTATCAGTTAAGTCAACAATATAATATTCAAACAAATTTATGTTATAAAGGAAGGGTAATTTAGGTACTTTACAACCTAAAAAAAATTTGAGGGACCTTAGCCATCACAACATATTATTTTAGACCTCTTCTCCTAACAAAAGTAGAGGAGGAATCTTAGTCCAATTTTTCCTAACAAATATGATATTCTATTTTATGTGGACAAAAATGCCGCATTATTGGAATATGAAGTTGATGATGCGCGTTTTTAACCATCACAGTGTAATGTTAAAAAATTAAAATTAAATAAAAATAAATAAAACTATCATGTGTGAGCCCAACAAATTTTTATGGTAAGTGGTTATTCAATTATCTTCAGTTTATTTTTAATTTTTAAATTTATGTACTTTATGTTTCATTATTTTTATAACAAGTTAATCCAAATTAGAAAAAACTTTATTTGGAAATTATTTTTGTTTGGTTGAATTTTCAAAATTTATTTTGAAAAATCTGAAATTAATTTAATAAAAATAAATACAAAAAAATGTTTTTTGATTTGTAAAAATATTTATTTATATACCAAAAAAAGAAAAAATAAGAGAAAAGAAAAGGTTAAATGGAAGGAAAAACAACATGGGTGTTTTGGTCTTATTATTAAAACAACTATTTAGACAATATTTAAATTTTTACAACCTCCTATACTAGGTTGTTGTACGTATTTAATATTTCCTTAGGTGGTGTTTGTTTTTAAGGATTTGTCCACAGGATTCGACTATTAGTCCCTCCAGACTAATAGTAGGGACTAATAGTCTGTTATTTGGTTCAATTTTTTTGCTCCGGACTAATAGTCCTTCATATGAGGGATTATTGTATCCCAAGGGAGGGGGTGAGATTATTTTCATGAGATTAGTATACTATGGGACTAATGTGTGAAATGTCTATTTTACCCTCATGCTATTACTTAATAAACAATTGGAAAAATGGTAAAATAGTCTTTTGAATATTTATAAATTATTTTTTAGTATTGTTAATTTAAAATTATATATTAAATAAAAAATATAAATTATAAATTTAATTTAATTAAAAATTAAAAATTATGGCCTTATAAATTAAATTTTTTTAGTGTTGTTAAAAAATTAAATTTATATATTAAATAAAATCATTCTTTTAGTGTTGTTAATTTAAAATTATATATTATATAAAAAATATAAATTATAAATTTAATTTAATTGAAAATAATAAATTAAAAATTATGGCCTTATAAATTAAAATTTTTTAGTGTTGTTAAATTATAAATTACAAGGGCAAAATATTCTTTTGAATATTTATCCTTATTCAGTCCGTCCAACCAAATATTGGATTCACTAAAAATAGTCCAATCCAGACATCTAATCCCATGACTAAACAAACATAGGATACAAATCCAGTCCAACTAAATAATCCGAGGACAATGTATCCCAGGATTAACAGTCCAATGAATTACAATTGCCCCTGATGCAGTCCGTCCAAATAAACATGCTCGTAATGCCGAAAACAACACAACTGCCAACAAGCATGCCTGTCGGGTGGAGACAATTGAATACAAGAAAGACGGTTCACACACAATCAATGGCATAGTAACCCCCTCCCTCAATCGCAGTTAACTCTAACACCCTGAACACTTGTTTGTGTCTAGGATTATAAACGAGTTGAGTTGAGTCGAATTTTGTTAAACTCGAAAATGGCTCGTTCATTTACCAAATTCGTTTATTGAGCTCGAGTTCAGCTCAATAAGTAACTGAGTTCAAACTCAGCCTCAGCTTGGCTCGTTAATATTAATAAAACTCAAATTTGACTCGACTACTTGATAATTTTTTTAAATATTATTTATATTATTTTAAATAAAAAAAATATTAGTTAAATATATATTATTTATATATATTTATATATTATATATAAATAATATGTTTATTATATATAAATAATATGTTTATTATATAATTTAAATAAAGATAAACGAGTTGAATAACACATGAAATTGATTGATTTTAATGACATCACTCATAAAAAAATAAAAAGAATGGTATAATAATTTATAATTAACTACAAGGCCTTAGTTGTTCCAAGTCTCATTTCTTTTTCACAAGATCCATCTTCTGGTTATTACTAGACAGCCCAATGCAAGATCCAGATGATTTTTTTTTTTTTTTTTATAAAGTATGTGCAAATATATATTTTGACTTTAAAAAATGCTAAATAAGTCACATTTTTTGGGATTTTTTTTGTTTTTGTTATCTTTTTTAAAAATTACATCAATTTTTTTACTTTTTCGATCTGTCTTGTGTAAATAAATTTAAAAATTATATTTTTTAATGTTTAAAAAAAAATTAAAAATCAAAACAAGTCAAAAAATCACTATTTTTTGTTTGTTTTCATTTTAATGAAAATTTAAAATAAAATACTAATATTTATATGAAAATAAAATATTTAAAATTATAAATAATATTTGAATATCTATTTGATTAATTAATTTGCAAATACACGGGTGGGAGGTGAACTTATCATAAAAAAACAAAGGTTTTTGTTACCATGTACCCTAGGTGGTGTTTGTTTTCAAGGATTGAGCCATGAGATTGGACTATTAATCCCTCCAAACTAATAGTCCGTTGTTTGGTTCAATTTTTTTGCTCTGGACTATTAGTCCCTCATATGAAGGATTATTGTATCCTAGGGGAGCAGGTGAGATTATTTCCATGTGATTAATATCCTATGTGACTAATGTGTGAAATGTCTATTTTATCCTCATGCTATTACTTAATAAACAATTGTAAAATGCTAAAATAGTCATTTGAACATTTATAAATTATTTTTTTAGTGTTGTTAATTTAAAATAGTTTATTTACTGAATTCATTTATTGAGCTCAAGTTCAGCTCGATAAGTAACATAGTTTGAACTCAGCCTCAGCTTGGCTCGGTAATATTAATAAAACTCGAACTCGGCTCGACTACTTGATAAATTTTTTAAATATTATTTGTATTATTTTAGATAAAAAAATATTATTTAAATATATATTATTTATATATATATTTATATTTTATATATAATAGTTATATATATTTATATATTATATATAAATAATATGTTTATTATATAATTTAAATAAAGATAAACGAGTTAAATTTGACAAGTCGAGTTTGTTCAAATTCGAACTTGACTTGTTTACTAAACCCTAGTTTGGCTATCATTTTGGGACTAAAAATGCACAAAATGATAAAATAGGCTAAATAAGTTAATAAGATAAACTTCACATTCAATCTATAATCATTATATTTTTTTCTCTCACAAAAGTGAAAAAAAAAAACAAAAACAAAAAATCTAAACCAAGCGAGGCTAAAAAAGTCTTAATACAAAAAAATTGACTAAATTATTCAATGCAAATGAAGTTGGCTATATGAGCCTAATATTTGAACTAGAGTTCGACTCATTTACTAAATGAGCCGAGCCTGTTTATGAATAACTCGATTTATTTGCAGCTTTACTTGTGTCGTTTAGTATCTAAGAGCATTTCTATCATATTACCTAAATTTTATCCTAAAATATTATTAAAAAATTCATTCCTTATTTTAAGAATTACATTTTCATTTATTTCCCCAACAGACTCCCTATTATTTTCCTATTCTATTAATAAACTCCCTATTTTTTTTTCTATTTTATTAAAATATAATTTTTAATTATAAATTTTAAAAAAAATAAAAATTATAAATGTGTATTGCAGTCGCTAAATAAAACAAAGCAAATATGTATATATATAAGGAAGCTACAGGGACATCTAGGGTGCAGCACTCCACCACTTCGCCTAGCAGTACGACGCTTGTATTGCTCTTCCACAACCCCGTTTTCACGGTTTAGGCTGCTCCCATTTCGTTCGCCGCTACTACGGGAATCGCCTTTGCTTTCTTTTCCTCTGGCTACTAAGATGTTTCAGTACGCCAGGTTGTCTCTTTTTTGCCCATGGATTCAGCAGTAGTTTGAAAGGTTGACCTATTCGGGAATCTCCGAATCTATGTTTATTTTCAACTCCTCGAAGCATTTCGTCGCTTACTACACCCTTCCTCGTCTTTGGGTGCCTAGGTATCCACCGTAAGCCTTTCCTCGTTAATGAAAGGGTATAGAGAGCCACTAATCCTTTAAAATAGGTAAGAATGACATTTACAAGTTCTATTAGGGATTCTCTAACGTCGTCAATTCCTCTACAACCCGACCAACACTACATATGGTAGGTGCCAAACAGAGAGCAGTGAATTGCGAGGCGACGAGCATTAGGGGTGGACTACAAAAGCCTGTTAGGCGGATTTTAATACAATAAGAAAATGAATCAGAGCGGTTTATTTTAAGTCCTCTTTAGGTAAATTATTTATTTAAAAAATTAAATTAAATTGTTATTTTTAACTATATAATTTTATCATTACGTACATATTTTTAAAAAGTACACTTTTTGAATTTTTTAAGTTATTTCAAATGATTTTAAATATATTATTTTTAAATAAGTACACTAATTTTAACTATAAATTTTTAACTACTATTTTTTAGATTGTTTGGGATGATCTAAAGAAATATATTTTTAAAAATTTTACAAAAAGATGTCCAAAAAAGTAAAGAGATGATGTGACCCTAAAAAGATAAAAAGTATATTTATATAGTACACCTCAAACAAGCTGACAATAATGATTTTGAAAATAGATGGTACATTTTTTAAAAAATAAATGTGATAAAATTATATATAACTATGTATATTGGATCACTTTTATTTTTTTGTGGATGATCTATACAAAATAATTTAAAAAATTAATGTTTCGAATAATTGAAACCATGATTACAAATGAACTGAATTGTTCATTAATAGCTTAAGCTCGATTCGTTAAAATTTGAGCTCGACTCGTTAAAATGAATGAGCTCTAACAACCCCAAGCTCAGTTCGATAAGGCTCCTAAATATAAAATAAATAAATTTATATTTATTTTTAATAATATATCAATTTATTTCTTTTTAATAATATATCAAATAATTTCTTATTATTCTATTTTATTTTTGTGTTTGATGTTTGTGTAATTTGCATATTTATTTTTAATAATATAAAACATATAAAAAATTATGAGTAAAATATACAAAATTGCTTACGAGTAAATATATATATTTTTATTTTATCTCAATTGAATTTAATAAAAATAATTGGAGGCACTCTAACTTCTTTTCTTATGATTGTTAGTTGAAACTTTAAGACCAATTTCATGTGTTTACCTATTAATTTTTACATGATCTTCAAATTCATAAGTGTTTCTAAAATTTGGTAGTGTTATATGTACCAATTAATATACATACTAGTATACCAACTAGTGTTATGTTATTATTATTGACCTCACTTATTATACAAATTACAAATATTCAAGATCTCTAAAATTATGTCACATCATCTGTTAGTATACTAATTAGTATATTAATTGGTACATATGATATTATTCTTACAAATTTAGATTCTTTTTTATTTGTTTTTAACTTAATCATAAAAACAGTTAATGACTTTTGACATGGATTTTGATGTAGAGCAAGATTCTATAATTTTTAAAATTTAAAATTTTATTATTTTAAAAGTAGGTTTTGACTAGAGTTTTATTAAGATTCTATAATTTTTAAATTTTATTATTTTAGAAGTAGGTTTTGAGTAGAGTTTTATTAAGGCATTGGCTTTGGTCCAGTCTAAGATCGGATTGGACCGTGTTGTTGGGCTCGTGGGGGTCCACCACGGGTCTCGTTTTGATAATCTGAATCGTTCAATGTGTAGAAATCGTCGAGTACTATATGGCTGTAAAAAATCACGTTGATCGGATATCGATAGCTATGTGAACAAAACAGTTTTTTATCAACCGTTAATTTTTTCACCGTCCATTTTTTTTATACAAAACTGATTTGATCACATAGCTATTGATATCCGATCAACCTGATTTTTTACAAGCATGTAGTACTCGACGAGTCCTACATATTGAATGGTTCGAATTATCAGAACGGGCCCAAAAAATGGGCCCTATAGGCCAAACTGGACAGGTCCAGTCTTGATCTCAACTTGAGTCAAGCTGAACCCTTTATTAAATATTCTAAGATTTTGGTTTATTTGTGTTGATTTAAATTTCTTAGTTTAATTTATAATTACTTATAAGTATTAGTGTATAGAGGGGCTAAATATGGTTCTAATAGATGATACTTTTTCAATTCACAAGAACACCCTTAAATCCACACTAATGTTTGGTTTTAATTGTTTAAAAAAAGCTTTATGAATCTTTATTTTTTTCGTTTTTAGTAAATTTTATTAATATTTTTAAAATCTTTAGATTCATTTAATCTAAATATACTTAAAGAAGTACAAAATTTATGGAAAAATGTTTCAAAAAATTCATTAAATATGAAGAAATACAAAAAAATATATATATATTTTTATATTTTATTGTTATTTTATTTTTTTGGGGCACAAATTTCATACTTGGTAAGTGTATTTAGATTAAGTAATCTTAAGAGTAAAAAAAAAAAAAATTTAAATATTCACAAAAAAATAAAAAATCACGTATTAAAAACTCCAAACCAAACATTATTAGGCCTTATTTGTCAACTAGGATTTTAGTTAAAATAGTAAATAAAGATAAAAAAAAATTTATTAAAATAGTCAATAATACAAAAATGTCACATCCTACACCTCAATAGGGATAGCCACGGGACGGGTTTGGGATGGATTTGCCATTCTTTGTCCCCGCCCCCACCCCTGTGGATAAACTCCACCCCCGGCCCCACTCCACTCCTGTTATGGATGAAAATTTTTAATCTCATCCCCACCACTGCGGATACCTAATCACATTTCAAATAACCAAAAAAATTGAGAACCATTTAAATCCTTAACACATTAAATAATTTTCTTTGTTTCCATATATATAAATGGTGAGACTTTTAAGATTATTATTTATTTATATTTAAACAGAACCATATGTTTTTAATATTATTTTCTTATATCTAATTATATTTTATATATATATATATATATATATTATTTATTTATATATTATTAATTATATCGAGTCGAGTTTGGATCAGAGGAGATGATTACTACCCCCGTTGTGGGTGACCAAAACATAATCCACCCCTACCCCACATAGGTGTCGAGGCAGGTGAAATCCACCCAATTCTGGTGGGCGGGCCCGAGTGGATCAGATTAAAATAGTCATCTCTACACCTCAATCAATCACGTTTTTCTCTCACAACCATCTATTCAATTACAAAAAAAATTACAAATTATTTAAAACACATTTTTTTTTCATCAACCTATTTTAGCAATTGGGTTAAAAGTTAGTTTTTTTTTTTTTTTGAGTCACATCATTTATCTATTTTTTTACGTGTTTAAAAAAAAATTAAAAAGTCAAAAAGTTAACTTTTAACTTATTTTCTAAAAAAAAAAAAAAACTAAGGCCTGGTTTGGGATACCCAAAAAAATTCAAAAAGTCAAAAAACTATTAAAAAAATTAAAATGTTATCACTATTCACCAAAAATAATAATAATAATTTTACACAAAAATTATTACAACTTAGTTTGAACCATCCCACAGATGATTGCTGAATTGCTGAAATGATTTGGAAAAACTGCATAGGTGGGGTGCACAAACAACATAGTGTTGTTCGGCCAGTGGGGGCCCATAACGGGTCCTCGTCAAGTATTATATGTTTATAAAAAATCACATTGATCGGATATTGCTAACTACATGATTAAATCAGTTTTGTATAAAAAATTGATGGTGTTATAGTTAACGGTTGAAAAAAAAATAATCCGATCAGATAGCTATCGATATCCGATCAACGTGATTTTTTACAGACATATAGTACTCAATGAGTTCTACACATTAAACGGTTCAGATTATTAAAACGGGACTCGTGATGGCCCCCATGGACCGAACAACACTGTCTAGTGCAATGCCCGAAAAGTAAGCAACCATTTATCATCATCAATTCACTCTCCCAGACGATACGACCTACTGCCTATAGAGATGGCAATCGGAACCCGACCCCCCGACCCCGAATTGAGCGTTATTCCCTGAAAAATACCCCCGACGGGCCGAGAATGGTATTAAAAAATGTATTCTCGGTGATGTTCGGACTGGGGACAGGGATACATGGTTCAATCTCGGACCCAGCCCGACCCCGACCCGGCCGTAGCCCCGACCCCGACCCCGATCCCCGCCCCGTATAAACCCCGATGTAAAATTACTATTTTGCCCCTCCTTATATATATGTGCGCGTTTAGGGCTTGGTTGAAACACTCTGTTCTCACACACAAAACACTAACACTGCCATTGCTCTCTCTTTCTCTCCGCCATTGCCAAGAGCTTAGGGTTTTGCCTCCCCCTCTTTCTCTCTCTCACACAACAAACGATGGCTGCTGCTCTTTCGTCACCGCCGATCTTCCCGCACCGCTGTTCATATCTTACCGCCGATCATCCTCCCTCACTGCTCTCTCTCTCTCTACCGTTGCTAAGAACTTTAGGGTTTCGCCTGCCCCTCTCTCTCTCACACAACGAACGGCGGTTGTCGCTCCTCCGTCACCGCCGATCCTCCCTCACTGCTGCTCGTACCTCACCGCCAATCATCCTCTCTCACCGCTACTGTTTAGGGTATCTCTCTTTCTCTCTCTCTCTAGGGATTTCGATCTACTAGGGTTCATAGATATATATATATATATATACATATATATATATCAGAGTTTATTTATTTTTCTCTAAATTTATTTATTTATTTTAGTGTTTTCTCTAATCAAAATATATATGATTGATCTGTAATCTGTTATTGATCTGTTGTATATATATATATGATTGATATGATATTACTGATATGTTATATATATATACATATATATGAAATTTGATCTGTATCTATTATTTATTGATCTGTTATGATCTGTATCTGTATCTGTTATATGAAATTTGTATCTGTATCTATATCTGTTATATGAAATTTGAAATATGATTGATCTGTATTTGTTATTTATTAAGCATATATATATATATATATATATGATTGATATGTTATTGATCTGTTATCTGTTATTTATTAATCTGTTAGCAGAGTTATTTATTAAGCATAGTTATCTCTTATTTGAAATTATAGTTAATTTCATGTCTCAAAATGTGTAAGAATTAAAGTGGGTGAAACAATAGTTTTTTATTAAGTAGAGTTTGTAACCTGTAATTTTTTACAATAAAAGAAAAAAAAGAAAAAAAGAAAGAAAGAAAGAGGTTGATGAAGCATCAATGAATAATGTTTTCAAGAGCTCTCTAATACACATCAGTGATGATATGATTGGTTCTTGGGTTTGTGAAAATGTGACTTCAAAATTTTGAACAAGGGCAATAAAGCTAGCTAACAAATTGGGAACAAATAAAAGAACTTTTATTTGCATACACAATCAAAATGTGATCCTTTTTTTTTAATTATTGATCTGTTTATTTTATTAATCTATTTGTGACCTGATTTGTTAATGATTCATTCACATTTTAATTCAATCCATATTATTTTTATAAATGTAAAAAATGTCAGATGTTAACTCTCAAGTACCAGTTAACCCTGAACTACCAGTTAACTCTCAAGTGCCATTTGAGAGTGATGCATCACAACAATCATCGCCAGCTACCAACTCACCTACGGACTCACTGTCTCCCCTCTCTAATAAAAATGTTATTGATTTAGAGGAAGAGTCTAATACTTGTGGAAGAAGTAAAAGAAAACCTAGTGTTGTGCGAGAACACTTTAAGAAACAACAAATCAATAGGGTGTGGAAGACAATATGTAATTATTGTAATAAGCATCTTGGAGGTGATTCAAAAAATGGAACTAGGCATTTGCATGATCTAGAAGATGATGTTTTGCCAAAAACTTTAGGTTTTGATGTTTTGAATTGGTGGAAAGCCAATTGACCAAAGTATCCGACCTTACAAGCAATAGCTAGGGATATTTTAGCTATTCCCGTATCCACTGTTGCTTCTGAGTCAGCATTTAGTACTAGTGCAAGGTTGGTGAGTCCACATCGTAGTAGACTTCATCCAAACACATTAGAAGCATTAATGTGTGCACAAAGTTGGTTGTGCAGTATAGAGATGAAATGTACTCATATTATTATTTCATTACATATTATTATTTCACTTTTATATTACCATGGAATAATTTCAATATTGAATTTATATTCTTTACTTTTTTAGGAAATTCAACATTGGAATCGGTGGGCTATGCAACTATATATGATAATGATGAGATCGACTCGGATGAGTCGTATGCCACTTTTGTGCTGTCATTTTTTTTGTTTTGATTGTTAATATTTTTTACATTTTATTATTAGTATTGATTATTTGTTTTTTTTTTCCTTTTTGTTATTTAACAAGAATTCAAGTTGAAGGAGATGATGAAAGTTGTAATGTGGTTTGAAAGTTGTATTGTAATGTGGTTTGAAAGATGATGAAAGTTGCATTGGACAAACAATCTTGTTTTTTATATTGTAATGGATTTTTTTTTTTAATTTTATTTTTTGGGTAGCCTATCTCATGCGGGCTGTGCTTTGGACTAATTATTATGTTTGCAACTTGTTGAATTTTCCTTTTTGTGGGCTACTGGACTGAATATGCTATTTCAGTTGACAGATTATGGCTGATTGATGGAATCTGTCAACTTGTTGAATTTTTTGGGTAGATTATGCTATGCTATTGACAGATTATGTTGTTATACTATTGACAGATTATGTCAACTTGTACAGATTTTTTAATTTGCTATTTAGTTTAGCTTGACAGATGATGTTGACAGATTCTCCTAATGGTTGTATTGGCAGATTACAGATTATTTGAAAATATGTACAGATTTTTTAATTTGCTATTGAGTTTAGCTTGACAGATTATGTTGACAGATTCTCTTAATGGTTGTGTTGACTGATTATAGGTTATGCTATGGGATGTACAGATTCTCTTAATAGGTTGTTTAAAATTTTAAAATATGTACAGATTCTCTTTTAATTTTATGCTATCGGATTTTCTTAATTTTACAAATTATGCTATGGGATGTACAAATTCTATTTTAATTTTAAAATATGTACATATTCTGTTAATAGGATGTTTAAAAAAAAATTGAAAAAAAAAATTATGTAATTCGGGGATTTGGCGGGGTCGAGGATACCCGATCCTTGATCGAAGGTTGGGGCAGAGGGGGGGCGATGGGATCCCCGCTGGGGATCGGGGGCGGGGACAGGGACGGGGAGTGTGGTCCCCGCCCCGTTGCCATTCGTAACTGCCTATTGTCCTTATCTTCTCCTACATACTAATTTATACAAATTTTTAATACACATTTTTTCGTAAAAAGTCAAAAATTTAACCCAAACAACTATTTTTTTTCCCTCAATTTTTTAATCTAAAAAGTTAAAAAATGTACTTATTTAAGACACTTTAAACAATCTAAGTAAAATAATCAAGTTATTAAATGAGACCCAGTTATTGAACAAATTATAGGGCCATCCTGTAACTGCCCAAAAAAACAAAACAGGAGAGGAGGCCCATTGGGCCATTAATAATACATTGTCGAAGACACCCTGAGGCGCCGAAAAAAGGATACCAGTTGGTAAAATGAACAACGCAACGGCTTCAGTACAGTTCAACTTTCAACTGAAACCGATAGTTAAAATTTTTTATTATAAAAGTCATTAAATAATTTTTTTATCGGTAAGTAAGGACGTGTGTAGTATGGTTCGAGCAATTTGAGATTTATAGGGAAGTAAAGGTAGTGCGGTACAGTTCAGATATTTAGAGAATAAAATTATAAATTGAATAATGGATTAGTGGATTAATAAATTGTGATTTAAATAGTTTTAAATAGATTGACATATTAAAAAATATTTTAATTAATTATGAAGGATTTGCATAATATATAACATTAATTTACATAATATTTTTTATATATGTAATACAAACTAATTTATATAATATTTTTCATATATATATATATATAACTATTAATTTGTAATAAATTTTACATATAAATTTTTTCATACTCATTTTTATTTTAATATTTTATTATATGTTAAAAAATATGTATCTATAACTATATATTAAATAAAAGGGGTTGTAACGCCCTCAAAATAATAACATTAAACCCATCAAATAAGACATTCATTAACATATGAAATAACCACATTCTTCTATTCATCAGAGTTTCATTACAAAAGTATTACATGTTAACAACAAAAGCAAAATGCCCTACGGGCTTACAGCTTTCCAAGTTAACACTTGGTTACAACAAAAGAGTACTAACTCAATTACACCTTAAGCCCTTGGCTTAAATTTACATGTAATACAACAAAAGTAAAACGACAAAAGTATGTCCGCCTCCAGCCTCCCAAGCTATGTCCTTGTAGGTGGCATGCTACCTGTACCTGAAAATGATGTTCCCATATAGGGTGAGCCACGGCCCAGTAAAAATACACTAAACCAAATATGAACAATGACTAAAAGATTAGCAGTTGATAGTTGGTCCACACTGATTCTTTCCTTTATCACACTTTACATTTTCATGACATACAAGTCCATGGTACAACTCATTTTCCAATTTCTTTCAATTCTCAAATTTCAACCATGGCTCAGAACCTGGCCAAACAACTCATATGAGACAATAACTCATATCAAACACTTCTCATATCATATTAGATAAACATACGAGCTATATCACACAACAACAGATAAGCATACAAGCTATATCATCACTTCCACAGATATGCATATGAGCACTATCACACTTCCAATGACAAGCATATGAGCTCTGTCAACACAATAATAGATAAGCACATGAGCTCTATCTATGGAGTCCATCCCCTATCTCCTCCCAACACATCCGGTTTAGAGGTCCATCTCCTATCTTCCCCTAAACCGTGGAGTACATCCCCTATCTCCTCCAACACAACACAATGCATATAAACAACAATTATACACATCATCACACAATACATAAATTTAATGTATTCTTTCAATCGTCAATCTCAATGACACATTCGAGTGATTAGTTTCAGTTTGCCTAATCATCATGCATTGTCTACAACAATCACGACTATCCTCCACCGATAGCCCAAAGCAGTTATTTCTAAACAGAAAATAAATGCACAAATTGATATTTAATCAACATTTCATTTCGGTGAGTGATAAATAATTCAACTACACCCTTTAACCCCATACTTTCCCAATCTCCACATTTTCACTTCATTTCCTCATTTCTCACAATTAATTATCCCAATTAATCAAACGGTGTAATTAGGTCATTTTCCATAATTACCATTTCAACCCTTAGGTCCCATTTTCATCAATGATTCAACATTTATTTCACTTCTCTACGACAAACATGCATTTAGGTTTATTATAAATAAAACTCAAACTTTTGTAAAAATAACACAAGAGCCCCAAACTTTCACAAAATTACCAAACCAACCCCAACATCTCAAAATACCAAAATTTAAAGACAAAAATCCATAGAGAGGAGTAGGATATCCCTACCTCAAATTCGGAGCCTCAAAGGAGAAGATGACAAAACCCAACGTGCTCCAAAACTCGAAATTTTCAGATTAAAAGGTAGCCCTCGACGATCAACAATTTTTTTGTAAAGGCCAAAGATGAGCAAATCACTCATACTAGATCAAAACCTAGAGAGAAGGTTGAGTTCTAGAGTGAGAGGCTCAACAATGGTGTTTTTGGAAAAGTATGAGAGAGAAGAGAAAGTGAAAAAGTGATTTGAAAAGTCAAAACACGGAACTTAAACCCGGTCGACCTGCTCGAGCGTAAAACACCACGCTCGAGCGTCACTCATAGACTCCTGCTCGAGCGCCAACAATCCCGCTCGAGCGGCGAATACACACTTCCAGAACTTCTACAGAACCAGGCCATCGCTCGAGCTTCCAACTCCCCGCTCGAGCGGAACTCACACAACCCCGCTCGAGCGGCCAATACCACGCTCGAGCGTCCAACACTGCACAAAAAATACTGGATGGGTGCAATTCCCGCTCGAGCGCCAAAACCCCCGCTCGAGCGGACAGGTCAAAATCTGGGCAACTAGTTTTGGTTTCTAAACTCAACCAACCTGTAACAAATCTGCCCAACACATCCTATAACTCAAATACGAAGTAAAAGGATGTAAACAAAATAATAATCAACTACCAACATCCACGGACACATGTCCGGATCACTGTACAACAAGGGTAAACCCGGGATCGCTATAGGGGTTTTTAACCCAAGTCTTCTGGGAGCTTCAATTTCTCAATCTAAATTTCTTGATTTAAAAAAAAAAAAAACTTAGCATTTATTAACTTTTCCCAACCCCCAAGTCTTACCCTCATAATAATACTTTAATGCATTAAGAACAAGTATAAAAAAAATCTTTAATATCCAACACATATAAATTTCTTGAAAAGTCCCAACACATATGATTATTATCCCTCATAATAACACTTTAATGTATTAAGAACAAGTATAAAAAAAAATTCTTAGAAAGTCCAACACATATGATTATTATCAAAATATTAAACTTTAATATAATATAAAAAAGAAAAAAAATAAGACATTTAAAAAATATATATATATTTAAAAATTACAAATATATTAAGGAAAATGGGGTTTCTAAACCCTAAGTCTTGTGGGAGCTCTAATCTCTCAATCTTAATTTTCTAAATTTTTGATTAAAAAAAAAAATTCTCAGCATTTATGAATTTGGTCAAAATCTCCTGATCAGCATTTATTAACTTTTCTAATTCAGATGTCTGCATTTATTGATTTGGTCAAAATCCCTGATTAACATTTAAAAACCCTCATACAAATAATTATAGATACAACCCATGCATAATTACTGCAGTAGCCTTTTTAATTTCTCATGTATACTATGATTAGTGATAAGATTGTTAAATTATTTTTATAAAAAATCTTAAAAACATAATTTATATATTAAAAAAAAATTTAAAAAATATAAATATCTATAATTATCCCGTGCATAGCACGGGTGATAGGCTAGTATTATCTATAGTGAAACAAAACGATTTTAAAAGCGGATTATAAATTTTACAATTTAGATCATGATTAGCAGATAAAGTGATACGAATGGATACGATTTTAACGAATCAACAGTGATTTAGACCCTTTAAACTTCAACTCTCACCACTTTACACACACGTGACGGGTGGTGATTGAAAAAAAAAAAAAAAAAAAGAAAAAGAAAAAAAAAAAAAAAAAAAGTGGCCCATCAAAAGAGAAAAAGAGTCAAAAGATGGGAAAAAGAGGAATTCCAATCTTTATTCTTAACCAATTAAGAGATATTTTGCGCAACTTCATCGATAAAAATCATTAAACAATAAAAAATCTCGATCAGGTAAAAATTCAACCGGAGAAGTGAAATCATTTTGCAAAATCAAAAGGATAAGAAAAGTAGTCGTTCAAAAAAGGATAAGAAAAGTGAAAGAGAGTGAGAGTGCAAGTCTATTTCATATTCATTCAGCACTATTTACGTTAGCTTTTGGTTTGCTGTGCTTGAATGGCGATTGCAGCTGTGGCTTGCTGGTTCTCTACGATCAGTTCCACGGGTACTTCTCGTTACTCTCTATCTTCTTCCCAACGCCTCTTCTCCACTTCTCACAGACCCACCACCACTCGTCTATTCATCCCCAATGCCTCCAATCGCAAGAAATCAATTCCCAACAAATCTCCTCCTTCTCCTAAATCCACCCCAGAGGTAAGTAAATACCTAATTCTCGTCATTTTCAATATATATACATATGTTGCAGTATTTCATGAACGTTGCCTTATCTAGGGCTCTATTTATTGTTAAATGTTGGTATATGATAATATGTGTAAAAAGTGTGTAAAATTGTATAAAAGTGTGTTGATATATGTGAAATGTGTATTGAAGTTTGAAATTTTTGGCATTATTTGCGTTACAATAAACAGAAAATAGGAGAATTCTGTATATCTTCAATACAGCTTTATCTAGAAGGCTTTACATAGCCTTTTTATTCCCAATATGTATATATGTCCCGCATGCTGCTGAGTTATCTGTGTTCATGCTGTGATTAAACCCCGGGATTTTCGTAAAAGAGGGACCAGTGACAAGGGACTCCAGTGGCTCGCCCTAATGTCTGAGGCTGTTTCTGGATTAGTCTCTAGTAATAGGGCACTGAACATTGAAATCTTTCATGAAAATTGCGTTGCCTCAGCAAGACTACATCTTTATCTAGGTTTTTTTATTTTTATTTATTATTTATTGGGTACTAATGAGGTATACTGAATTTTTCAAACAAAGTAGATTTCAGAAAGTATCTATTAAAAAAGAAACTAACCCTTTCTTTTTCTTAGTTCATTGACTTTCTGTAATTCATAATTTGACTGTATATGTATTGAGGGAAATGCTGGGCGGTGGTTAATGTTGGTATATGTGTATAAAGTGTATTGAAATATGTGAAAAATGTATATAAAAAAAAGAAGTGTACGAGATGTGTGAAATGCGTATTGAAAATCTAACACTATTTTTGGGCATTATTTGATCCTTAATGACCACCCATTAGGCATGACCCATATATGAATAGATCTTGTTAACGTGTCCAAAGTGCACATGTTAAGAAACTTAAAAAGATTGTATATTTTGCATGAAAGTAAGTGCAATAAAGAATGTATAATCGTTTTAAGCCTTTTTATTTTTACATTTTAGATTCCAATGGGTTGAGCATATCACGTGTATGCATTCTATGGTTTTAAAATCCTCTATGTGGAAGATCTTTGATGATATAAAACTGCAGTTTTAAATTAGTTGTCTCTGTAAAGTTTTAGAATAAGAAACTGCAGTTAACTAGCTATCACTTGTATGTATGCTTAATCTAGACAGAAGCTATATCACAGAAGAAGTTTCCTGGAAGATCAAAAGATGAAAGGCCTAACTCAATTGCTGATGGCAATAGTGGCAGAAGTAATACAGGGCGATCTCAGTCAACAGCATTTAAATCATTTGGTGTGCAGAAAAAAGATACAAAGGGATTTCTGTTAGACTTAAAGGACCAGCAGGTAAGAAGGGTTCACTTTGCATTATTTTTTTATTTTTTTGTTTTTGTTTTGATAAGTAGTGTTCACATTGCCTGATCATCTTTTTTATCATTTTCTTTCCCCCTTGGGGGTTTGTTTCCTCCATTATAAATTACATCAAATTCATTGTATGTCTCACCACCAATTTACAATGGTAGGCAGGAATTGATGCAGAAGTTGGATATGGTATAGATATCAAATTTAAAGTGTAATTGAACCTGATTTGCATACTAATAGATATGTTGATGATTATTAGACATCTGATAAGACAAAAGTTCAATCTGTAGTTTAGTTTGTTTTTTGTTGCACGAGAAAGTATGTGCATTATGTGCTTGTGTAAGGAAATGGTGTAATATAAATGTCTATCTACTGAATTTCTAGTAGGTTCTCTCAGTCTCATTGGTTATTTGTTTATCTTTTTTGTTGTCGTTTTTTACCATTAATCATCATCGTAATTGTTACTTTGTTCTATTGTTTGGCCCCTGCAATGATTTTTGCTTTAGGATCCAAGATTTGACAATTTTCATACTTTGCTGGATGTCTATGGTGGTCTTGTGCTGGAAAAACTTGCTCGTTTATTGTTTTCTAACTATTTATACGGTTATAAGAGAAGCACTTTGATCTATGCTCATTGAATTCATCTGTGCAATTGTTGCTGCATTCTTTATGGGATCTAGAAGATAATTGCGTTCTTTAGTCTGAGATTTGTCCATTTGATATCATCTTTTAACTGTTTATAAGTATAAAGTATTTTACTGTTACTTTGTTTAAGCTGTAGTATTTTCTTAACAGGTTGAAACAGGTAATCTTCAAGATGCAACCTTTCTTAATGCTGTAGCAAAGGTAAATAGTTTTATTGATATTAGAGTTTCCAGGATTATTTTTTTTAAAATTTCAGATTGAACTCCACTCAGTAGTTATGACATCTTTTTTGAACTTTTCATGTCATTCTTGCACACACACACACGCACGCACACACACACACATCATGGGAATGGTTTTGATGCATTGCTGAGTGCTGCCTCATACACTGATATCCAGCATGTGCAAATGATTTAAATCATCTGGTCCATATACTCAATGTTATTTATCAAAAAAAAAAAAAAAAAAATACTCAATGTTGGGTCAGGACTTTTTTCTATGGGCCTTGACATATGATAAAGTACTCTTTCCCTGAATGTTCCCATATGTTGTTTACTGATCAGATTGCTTGAATGAACAAACTGAAGCTCATAGTGGGTGGAGGATCTTTATAATTTATTGAAGGGAGACTAAAGAAAGTGTTGTCAACTATTAATGGGATATAAGGATTTATTTTATTTAGTATTTAGTATTTCTGCTCAAATGATAGAAGAGTAACTTTCCCATTTGCCTACCCATTTTTTAAAATTCTCAACCTTTACCATCTGAGATGTTTTGGGCTGACCAGCCTAGCCCCATAGCAATTAAATAAAAAATTGTGACTACATATAAGTAAATGGTCTACAGACACTGATTTCATTCCTCTTCATTAGTGCTTGACATTAGTATGTTCAGTAACTTTGAATGGTGTTCTTCATTTGCAAATAATTTGCCAATTCTATTTTGATTAAGTCTATATCTACTTCTGTTACCTTGCTAACTTTTTTTAATTTGATTTTTGCCTAGGTTTACTGTACCCACACCGCACCTGATTATTCCCTTCCTTGGCAGAAACAAAGGCAATACACAAGTACTGGAAGGCATGTCTTGAATTCTTTCCTCTTCTAGCGGTTCCTGAAAATATGTGAAAAATGACTTCCGTGAAAATTTAAAGATTTAGTTGATTAAAAAATGCATTATGGGTTCTGTTCTATGCTTGTTATTTACAAATGTTCAGTCTTTGGAATTTAGAAGATATTTGCTGGAGTTCAATATTTATTTATTTTGAATTTTCTTTTCAATGCAGTGCTTTTATGATTGGGGATGGGAAACTTTTGACAAATGCACATTGTGTTGAACATGGTACACAGGTAACTTTTGAAATTTTTCTATGTTCAAATTATGATTGCCTTTGCCGGTCTCTATTAGCTGCATTCCAATCAACTGATTTCAAGCTATCATCACCTGAGCCAATGGGTTTTGTAGAAATGGTCTATATCAGTGATATAATAAACTAAGTAATCATTCTGCTTCTTAGATAGGAAAAATTATTAGCACATCACTGGCTCACAAATAATTTAAGAATATTTGTAGGATAATTTGAAGTTTAAGTTCCTATTATGTGGACACTTAAAAAGAAATATGATAGATGAGGCCATGAGGCGAACAAGGTAGAGGCAAAGCGAACCGCCAAGGGGGTGAGCCACTGGGAGAGGATGCACCGAGGCAAGGTTCATTCCTTGTGATAGTGGAGCCAACCCCCTTGGTGATGATGGTATGTCGGCCTCGTGGGACACAACTACTGACAGTTTTCTATAAAGAAATTGCATTGTAGAACACAAAGTAAAGAAAGGTGTCTCATCCTTGTTGGGCATGAGAAAGGGAAAGGAAAGGCAAAAAAAGAATGCATACATCTATTCATAATTGGTTCAATTTTCTCTCTTCTAATATCTCCTGGTTCATGAATTGATATGTACTCCTTTCCCGGTTCCCTTTTCTGTAACTTAAAATGCTAGGAAGAAGAGGTTTGCCTATATTCCATTGGTTGTGTATTTCCTCCCTGCCCTCATTCTTCTTAGGATCCTGAGTATGTCATCATCTTTAAGTATTCCATCTCTCTCTGCCTGCTTGTGCATATAAATGTGTACTCATCTGCATATTATATCAAAAAAGTGTACTAATCTATATATTTGTCATCCTACAATAAGTATAATAATTAGGAGGAACTTCCGAGTGCGGGCCTTGGCACTGCATTAGGGTTAAACCTCGGAAACAACCTCTCTACACGTGGAGGTAAGGCTGTGTACATATGACCTTCACGAGGCCCCACAGTGACAGGAGCCTCATTTAGTGGGACTACCCTTCTAATTAAGATGAACTTCTGATTATATACCTATGTTTATGTCTGTGCGTATACACTTATTATGTTCAATATGTTTATTTCTTAATCATGCATTGCATCATAAAATATGTATTGGAGTTTGGTGGGTTTATAATATATTTTGTCAATATTGGTAAAGCCCAATTATATTTTTCCTCTCATTTGAATGCAGGTCAAAGTGAAGAGAAGGGGAGATGATACCAAATATGTGGCTAAGGTATCACTTGTTTGCAAGGGAAAAAATGTGCCTTCTTATATGTTTTCTTTCCTTTAATTTTCATTACATATTAGTTGTAAAATGGTTGTTTATATACCTATTTCGATACTATGATTCCATTTCATTTTTTGGAGCACTTAGAAATATATTAATGAGATACCATTTGATGAAATCCTAGAAATTAGACCATATATGTGCAATAATAGTGATAATGACCAATTTTTACGTTTGCCTTACTACTTATGTTTCCACCCTACAGACACACACACGGACACTTGCATCAAGGCAAGTCATTTTTTTGTGTAGTCTGCCTTACTTCAGAAAGACCATGAATTTGTATTTTTTGAAAACATGCTACTTCTCTTGGTGATAACCTTGATATTGTTTGCTTCAGTGCTAATTAATCTTCTTTTCAGTAGTTTCAGATTTTGCTTGTCTCATTGCTATGCAAGAAATTGTGTCCTTTGATGTTTCAAATATCCTATTGTGAATTGTTTTAATGCTTAAATTTATTAGTTTTGCTCTGATTATTCAGTTTGAGATGATTATGCGTTGCTGTTTACATTCGTCTCAGTGATTTAATGTACAGGTTTTAGCTAGAGGTGTTGAATGTGACATAGCTTTGCTTTCAGTAGAAAGCAAGGAATTCTGGAAAGGAGCTGAACCACTTCATTTTGGACGCTTGCCTTGTCTTCAGGTTGTTTTATTTCTACTGTAGTTCTTCAAAGAGGAATAGTTTCAGTTCTCAGTCTACTGTGTGCTTGAGCATATATATTGGACTTGGACATTTGAGGCTTAGTTTGGGAAGAACAAAAAATGCCAAGCAACTATACAAAAATATCAAAGATTCCTTTTTCTTTTTACTTTTTGCACATTTTTTCCTAAAACGCTAAAAAATATCCCAAACATACTATTTTTTTAACCTCATATTTTAGCAAAAAAGTTACTAAAATAGTCTATTCCCAAACCAACCCCGAGTGTGAAGATTATCACTGTTTGTGTTTGTATGTAATCATGCTGGCTTTACCATAAAAAGTTAACAAGACACTGGCATAAATAATTACATTAAAGATTATTATCGGGCTGGGTAATTGATTATTGTATAATTGAATAACCAACAGGAATTGAGGGCAGGTCAAACTTTTCTCCTATGGTTTTTCTCTTTAGGAAAATAAATAATTGCATTTGAATAGATAAACTTCTTTAAATACCATTCAAGGGCTTTCGGCTTTTCAGTATTATGTTTAAGTCCTCATGCGAATGTATTTAATAGGGTTTATGAGCCTCCCAATTGATTACGAAAGAAATATAATTGGAGTTCAACAGGCCGATGGTCACTCTTCATAGATTATAAATATGGTTTAGTCTTTCTTTCTTTCTTTCCCTTTTTTTTTTTGGATAAGTAATATGGAGTAGTCTTAATGATGACTATCGACAGTCTGATCTGGTTCACAATATATATATTTGTTTCATTAGTAAAAATTCTAAATTAATATATAAAAAGGCACCCAGGGGGTGCAACCCTATACACTATAGTAGCAAAACAAAACAAAACAAAATACTTGAATCAACTGTTCATCTTGTCAACTCAAAAGACTATACAAAGTCCAGAAATTAGTTCAATGACGGATCAACTCTAGCTGAGAACCAGTTAGCCAAAGAAGACCAAATTTTACACTTTGATTTAAAAATAGGTTCTTCAACTCCATCAAAAGTCCTCTGATTATGCTCTCCCCAAGTGATTACATAAAAGCCAAAGGCACCAAAAGGTCTTTTCTTCTCTTCCCACTAGCTCCTCTCCAAGCGTACAAAAAATCCACTACATTTGTAGGGAACACCCACATTACACTAAACATTCTTAGAATCAAAGACCAAAGATCTCTAGTAGCCACCACATAATGATCTGATTTGCTTCAGGAATCATTCTCCGAAGTTTTAACATCATTTCAACCAGTGGAAATCATATGGACCTGAATATATTGTGCCTAAAATATAGATGGAGACTTGTCAAGCTGAAGATCACGGTACTTCATTTATGCTAAAGTGGGTAGTATGTAAATGGTGCCAAAGCTTATATTATGGTTATGGCACAAGCATTATGTGAGCATAAGTGCTAGTTTTAACACGTAAAAAGCCGCTCGGATCCCTTATGAAATTTATGGCCTTTGATAGAGTCAAGTGGGGAAGGATTCATATAGCCGACCCCATCTGATAGGACTTAAGGTTTGGCTTGGCTTGGCTTGGCTTGGCTTGGCTTGGTTTGGTTTAAGTGCTAGTTTTAACAAGAAAACTTTGTGAGGGTCTTTGTTGACAAGTATGGATCAGGTTGTTCTTCTTGGTTACAATAATAATGCCTCAAAAGCACTCAAAATTATTCCATGTGCATGTGATCATCAGCATGGTTATCAGAATCCCGATCCGGATCTTACGATCCTACGATCTTACGATCCATTTGAGTACAATCGATCCGGATCATGTAAAAAACTCCTTATAGGTAGGATCTTTCGATCCTAGTAGTGGGATCTTATAGGATCGTGGAATCCCGATCTGAATCCGATCCAATTTATAAGCCTTGTTTTATATTGTATGACATATTTTGTTGTAAATTTTATGTTTGTTGTCTAAATACCATTTTATGTCGTCAAAATAAATAATAAAAATTAAGTAGTATTGAATCAAATAGACTAAGAAAAACATATTAGGAAACAAACATTCAAATATTGCGGTAATTTAAGAAAATTAAATAGTCGGAAAAACAAACTTAGCTTTAGCGAAGTCTAAGAAGGGTAAAATGATTGCAACTTTATCCCAATTTCTGGAGAAATTATTTTTGTGACTCGAATCCGTTCCACCAGGGATGCTAACGACAAACCTTATCATTCGACTAAGCTACTCTTTTGAATTCTTAATCTATTTTCATTTTCAATTTTGTTAAATATTTTTTCTTCACTTTTTATGCATTATTGTACATTGTAAAGTATTTTGTTATAGAATTCTTATTCTTCTTCACCTTCTTTTTTGATAAAATACAGAACTTTTACCATCGGGTTTTCTATTGCATAATATATGTACATTTTACATGGAGTATTATATTTTTCACAATATATTCACTTCTTTTTAATAGAATATAGGTTCATTTTGTGTATACTTTATAGGAAATATTTATTTAAATTAAATTATTATGTACTTTGTCTTTTTCGGTAGGATCTTACGATTCTCGATCCGATTCTACGATCCGATCCGATAAACACCTCCAACGATCCAACGTAGGATCCCGATTTTAACAACCTTGGCAATATCAACTACAATTTGTTTTTTTTCTTCAAATAAAACAAATTTGTTCTTTCAAATAAAATTATAAAACTAATCAGCCAACAAAATAATCAGAGAGAGAGAGAGAGAAGCCTTACATTAAGACAACAAAAAAAAAAAAAAAGAAAGAAAGAAAGAAAGAGTGACAGAGATGGAGACAACAAAGAAGAGAGAGAGAGAAGAAAAACGAAGAGCGACACGGAGAGATAGATTGAAACACTCGAAGAAGAAGATCGAACAAGAAGAAGAGAAGAAGAAGATTGAATGAACAAGAAGAAGGAACTTACCTTCAATATGGCAGTGAGCAACGAGCGGTGAGCAACCCTTTCTCTTGTCTCTTCTCCTCAATCAGTTCGATTGTAGGGTTCCTAATTGGGTTAATTGTTTTAATTTGGTTTTTTACAATTTGACACCACTTCAAGTTTCGAAAATTATGTTTTGCACCCTACAGTGCTTGAAACATGTCCCGAACGTGTCCTGAACATGTCTGGCTGCAAAAAATTCAAAAAAAAAAAGGGACACTCTCGGTAGAGTGTCGGACATGTGTTCACAGCGTGTCTGATGCGTGTCCGTGTTCGACACTGATACGCAAGCCTCAAAGAGGTATCCGTGCTTCATAGATTGGACACATACAAGAGACTTCGAGGACTATGGAGAAGTGAGAATGTCTCAAGACTGGATCTTGAGTCATCCTCTTCTTAATTTCATTGAAGACTGCAGTTGTATTCCATTGGAACTATCCTTTCTTCATACAATCAATGATGGGAGACATAAACAGGTACCCATGTCCAACCCATGTAAGCCCAATTGGGTTGACAATGAGCAACGTATTTAAGCCTATTTATTGATTTGAGCGGTTTTATTTGGGTTTTAAATGAGTATAATTGGGCAGGTTCATGGGTTTGGATTGGGTTTGCCACCTCTAATTGAATGTATATTTCAGCTACAAAATTCTGTATTTCATAATAAATTAGATATCATAGCTCAAACATACAACCATGTAATTCAGATTTTAGTTGTGAATACTTATAATGTTGCACCTAGGTCAAGCCTTTTCCATTTTAGTTGATTACATACTTCTTCCCATTGTTAGAAATATGAGATTCCACTTGAAACTAAAATTTCACATGACACTAACATGCAAATTTCACATGTTGTCAAGGTTGTTAACATAGTTATCAAAATCCCGATCTGGATCTTACGATCCTACGATCTTACAATCTATTTGAGTACAATCGATCCGGATCGTGTAAAAAACTCCTTATAGGTAGGATCTTTCGATCCTGGTAGTAGGACCTCATAGGATCGTAGAATCCCGATCCGAATCCGATCCTATCCGATCCAATTTACAAGCCTTATTTTGTATTGTATGACATATTTTATTGTAAATTTTATGTTTGTTGTCTACATACCAATTTTTGTGGTCAAAATAAATAATAAAAATTAAGTAGTATTGAATCAAATAGACTAAGAAAAACAAATTAGGAAATAAACATTCAAATATTGTGGTAATTTAAGAAAATTAAATAGTCGGAAAAACAAACTTAGCTTTAGTGAAGTCTAAGGAGGGTAAGATGATTGCAACTTTATCCCAATTTTACAAGAGATTATTTTTGTGACTTGAATCTGCTCCACCAGGGATGCTAACAACAAACCTTATCATTTGGTTAAGCAACTCTTTTGAGTTCTTAATCTATTTTCATATCCAACTTTGTTAAATATTTTTCCTTCACTTTTTATGCACTATTGTAGATTGTAAAGTATTTTGTTATAGAATTCTTCTTCTTCTTCTTCACCTTCTTTTTTTATGAAATACAAAACTTTTACCACCGAATTTTCTATTGTATAATATTATATGTACATTTTACATGGAGTATTATATTTTTCATAATATCTTCACTTCTTTTTAATAGAATATAGGCTCATTTTGTATATACTTTATAAGAAATATTTATTTCAATTAAATTATTATATAATTTGTCTTTTTCGATAGGATCTTACGATCCTCGATCCGATTCTACGATCCGATCCTATAAATACCTCCAACGATCCAACGTAGGATCCCGATTTTAACAACCTTGATCATCAGTTGATATTATCTCCCTTATCTAGGCCCTATTGTGTATGTTTATTCATATATTTGAAGTTAGTATTTCGTGTAGATGTGGGTCATTCTGGAAGTACTTTTCACTACTAGTTGATTTGGTCAAGCCGAAACATTAACAACCTTAACATTGACAAATAAATTTGTTGTGTTTGAAATGTAGACAATAGCAGAAATATCATATAAGCTCCATCAAGTTATGTGAATTTTCTACAGGATTTTCCCAGTCTACGGTGGGAGAGATTTTTTGACAAAGTACATTGACGAAATATTTGGCATTTGCTTTTACAAAATCTAAAATGTCTCTTACAATGTTTATGTAGAACAACTAAAAATTGATAGATCAATCTGTTTTTCTAATTGTCATCATACTGGAAGTCCTTGACTGCCACTACATGTAGGTGCCTAATTGCTTTGCTTTTGGATATTTATATTTTTAGTTCAAAATTACAGCATAAAGCAGAATGACGAAAATAAGAAAGTAAATATGGTACATGCTTGAAGAAAACACTAAATTTGGTTTTAGTGCCTTTGGCTTGCTAGATTCCTTGGCTACACTGAATCTTTTTTATGTGTTCAATTTGGTTTTAGTTCTCATTCTTTTTTGTGGTGCTTATTGATTTGTGGAAGGAAGCTTTAGTGGCTTTGTTCCATGGAATTTCCGTTTGCCCATATGGCAGAATTTAGTGGAATCTTGTAGATGAGAAATAAACTTAATATTTACTATTGTAATATAGAAATTCTCTATATAAATGCTATAAACATGTCTCACCTGAAAACTTTTTAAACAAGTTTTTTGTTTCTCAATGGGCAGGATGCAGTAACTGTTGTGGGATATCCCCTTGGAGGAGATACCATTTCAGTGACCAAAGGGGTGGTATCGCGAATAGAGGTGTGTTTATTTATCATAAAACTATAATATTATGTGAAAATTAGTTACTGATATTCCACTGCTCATAACTTTTGACTTGTTTTTCCCCGAACAGCAAACCTCATCTTGACGCTCAAGTTGTACATTGTTTTTAATGACAACGATCTATCTAATTCATGCTATAAATCTAATGAACTGTATATTATTGTCTAGACAGTGAGTGACAGCTTTCATCATCTTTCATTGGGGGAAAAGGAGTGGAGGCTCATTGATTGCTGCCAAAAGATGAAAAAAGTCTGTCACGTCTGAATTAAGACATGGAGATTAAATTAAGAAAACTCCGTCTGTATTCCCAGAAATACAAATAAACAATCCAGGAAAATAAGAGGATGCTTTAGGAAAAGAATAATTAATGAATTATTTTGAATCAGATTCTATGACTACTAACAGGCAGTTGCATCACAACAGAGATGATCACAGTCAAACATGCATTTTACTTAAACCATGTTAGAGATTCGAGAGTCAAAAGCAACAAAGTGGTAAAAAGAGTAATCAAAGTTTTTTTTTTTTTTTGAATTGGTGTCGAAAGCAGCAAAACTGTAATTCCATGGTATTACTCATCCTCCCTAATCCTAATCACAATTTCAAGGTATCCAATCCGGCAATCAAACATGCCCTTGGTTTTTTCTATAGACATTGTTTTACCAGCAATTTATTCTTAGTTCTGTCATTCCGTAGAAGATTATTTACCATGCATTATTTTACAACAATATGACTGGTATAGAAGACAAATTTATAAATTAAAAACTGAAGTGTCAAAACCCAAGAGTAACAGAGATGAACATTAAATGCACATTGTTTCTTGTTTAGTCTAATGTTAAGTGAACCTAGTCTATCCAATTTGAGAATTCTCCATGTGTTATGGGGCAGCTGGTTCATGATTTTAGCTGAAAAAGTGCGAAGCTGAGGCTTGCAGGATTTGGTATCATTAGAAAATATAACAATTTAACATGGTCATTGAAAATGATTACACCTTTGCACCCAACAATATCTTATATTATAATATAATATAATGGTCATGAACTTCAATTCTTTCTAGAAACAAATAAGAAGGTGATTGTAATGGCCAAAAGGTCAATTTCAATAAGAGCCGGTGCTTCATCTTGAATAGAGCTCCTTGTAGAAGGCAACTGGTTCATATCCAAGCTGACATAATTGAAATGTAACATGTGCAAGATTTGCAAAAAAGTCTGAAGCCTGAATAATTCAAGTAGATATGGCTAAGAGTGGCATTTATTTCATTTATGATCTCCATTATTTCTCAAACCACTCAGTCAACAACTGAATATTGAAAAGTGCTATAACATAGGCACTTTGATGTTTAATTGACTTAACCTTTTGCAACCATGACACTGGTTCTGTTTCTTTTACTAGACTTGAATGACTTCATTTGTGAAAGTGAGAGATTAGAGGTACTACCAGGATAACACCACTTGCTACAAATTTTTAATGTACCCTAAACTTGTTACTTTGCACCTAAGTGTTCTTGAACAAACAATCAAGGTTCTTACCAGTTCTATACTGCCAGGTCACATCTTATGCTCATGGATCGTCTGAGTTGCTGGGTATTCAAATTGATGCTGCAATAAATCCTGGTTAGTGGATGTCTAACAACTAATTTTCCACTCGTGAATGAAACTTTTTCCGATCATATAGTTGTAACTTGTAAGTATGATATAATGCAATATTTATGTGTTGAATTCTGTTTCTTAGCAATAACAATTGCTTATACTTGCTCAATTTAGGTAATAGTGGTGGTCCTGCTTTCAATGACCAGGGAGAGTGCATTGGTGTTGCATTTCAGGTAGTTCTTTGTCAAAGTTGACAATCGTTACTTGGTGTCGACTCCTTGCACCTTTTTTTTGACTATCTGCTATATATGGAATCCTAATAATTTGTACCTTGGGCAAGTTAGTTGTATCTTACAACATTCTTGCTAAGGTCTATTATTGAAGTAGTTGCAACTAGCAACAGTTATGTTTCATTTTTTTGGATCATAATTTAATGACCTGTGTTCGCCATATTTTCATTCTTGCTTGTACAAGGATTACTGACGAGTACTCTGTTTTTACGAAACAATTCCTTCAGGTTTACAGATCTGAAGAGGCTGAGAATATTGGATATGTTATTCCAACTACGGTAGTGTCTCATTTTTTGGAGGACTATGAGAGGAATGGGAAATACACTGGTAAGAAATTGTCTTAAATTATCAATTTCATTCTAGGTTTTTTATGCTTATGAACTGTATCATGCTTGGGATTAGTCCCTTAAATATGTGTCCATTGGTTTACACAAATGACGATGGTGCTGACCCATTTGGAGTGTAAGGATGAAGAAGGCTGAAATATAAACATCTAATTAGGCTTGGGGGAAATCACCTTCATGTTTATAATGATTAATTTTTGGATTTATTTCACATGATTCCTCAAATCTCTGTGTTATTAAAATTTTATACGCATTAATCACTTTAAAGTTTTTCGATATAAGTATTCTTTTGTAAAAGAAACGACGGCAGAATTGACAGAAGACTAGTATGTTCTATTTATGAGAGTTCGAACTCTACTATCAGAGAGACTTTGTCTTCCTGCCTTTTTGCCATCTATGGGTTTTATGTCATAGTGTCTGAATCTTCGAAATCCTTTAATGTTGTTCCCCTTGTATATTCCTTTATTTAGCTGTTCTGTTCTTTCATTCTTGCTGTAGACGTTATTTGCTCGTATGGATCTGTTTTGTCCTTATTCTTGACAAACATGTGCACCCACAAGTCACTGGATTGGGATTTGATTGGCTAATAGGTTTGCACTTCCATGATGATGCCTTCAGAATCTGTCCTCTCTCACAAACTCCCTGATGATTTTTTACTTTTATTAGGCATTGGCAAGTTATTTTTTCCTGCTATTTATTACAGTTCTTCTGTCTGTAGTAAGATTTTATCCTAGCCATTTAGCAAGGTCTTGCCAACCAGCTTGTAATGATCTAAAACCCACTTCTGAATAAATTTCCAGGTTTCCCTTGCCTTGGTGTGTTGTTGCAAAAATTGGAGAATCCAGCGCTACGTGCCTGCTTGAAAGTTCCATCTAATGAGGTTAATATCTTTTGGATATACTTGTGCGAATACTTGTAATTTTGTGTTTCTTCTACAAAGGTGCTTACAGAAATTTGCTAGTATGAATTACAGGCGTATGTCATTGTTTACACAAAGAGTGCTTTCAGTTCTTTTGTTGGTGATGATAGGATTTTCTAGTGGGTTGATGGTGGAGGGAGTCGAATATGGGAAGAAGTGTGAAAGATGGGAAAGTTGTAATGTGCAGATGATAGAATGAAGGCACTACAGGAAGCTGATAGTTGCACTAAGGGAACATTGGGACTGGAGGAGATCCTGTATGCCCTTTAAAAGAACAAACAGTTATAAACTTAAAAATGTAATCTAATAGTGAAGTTTGAGGTATACATCTTAGAGATCTAATGCTGTCACCGTGTCACATATTGTGGTTTAGACCTAAGTTATGGCTATTCATTTGTGCCTTCCTGCTGATTATTCCCTTTGGATTCAGAATTTTCATTTTCATGTACTAGATCATAAAAAGTGGTATTTAAAATGCTGTGGTGAAAGTGAGCTGCACTGGATGGGGCCTTGAACACATCAAATGAAATCATTAAAGAGCAGAGGTCTTAATTAGGAAATAATGATTATTTGATTGACATAATTAATGCACCATCAAGGGAGAGACTTGATTCAGGTTATAGCCAATGAGAGGGAGATTAATGATCTGGTACTGGGCCGGACAGATCTAAGCCAGACAGGGTTTTGCCGGACAGATTTGGGTTGGGCAAGTGTTGGGCCGAGGATGTGCGGCCCAGTTTGGAAAGAAGCTGCTCGGCAAGGCAGTGCTCGGTTGGACCGAGCTGCTTGATCAGGCGATGGTGGAGCCAGTCAAGCTGAGTGACCGGCGCCCGGAAAGGCGTGGTCAGCCGAGGTAATCGTTTGATCGGCAGGAAGGCCGACCACAGGAGGTGCCCCGGGCTAGGCTTTGCCGAGATGCCGACTAGCCCGGTCCTCCTTGGGCTAAGCCAGTGAAGTGCTTGGGTATGAAGCACAGCATGGCCGTGGAGAGAGAAGCTTGGCTGCCAAGCTCCAGCTGAGAAGGCAGGCAGTTGAGATTAGGTGATGTTCAGCAAGGTTTATGCTGACAGATGGGATAGCGGAGCCACGTGTCAGGAGATGACTGGGAGTGGATATGGGGCGCAGAGGGTATATAAGCATGTCTGCGCCCCCCATACGTGGGGATGAACACTTTGTAAGGAAATTCTTACATTCAAACACTCCTCCCTCTCTCTCTCTCTATCCTAAGGTGTGTGCTAACTTAATCGTCGGAGGGTTTTTCCGGCCACACACCGCCGGGTAGCTCACCGTTATTTGCTCGCAGGTGATCGGACAGAAACGGAGCTCGGAAGAAAGGAGTACGGGCTTGCCGGAATATTTGCTCCCCGTACAATTGGCGCTGTCTGTGGGAAACTTGGCAGACAAAACCTTGTCTTCCAGGTTCATCTGATCGCCGTCCATGGCGAACAACGACGAGTTTCCGTTGTTTGCCATAGACGGAGCCACCCCGGAGTTCACCCGAAGGAGAGAAGGCCCTCCCGCCATTCATCCAATGGCGGACTTGGGGACGCCCACCGGAGGACAGTCAGGAGACGCGCGGGATAAGCGCGGAAGAAGTCATGGTCATTCACGGAGTCCAGACGGTCACCGGCGGAGGAGAGACTCACACGCCAGACGTCTGGAAAATAAGTTGAGGGACCAAGACGCTGTCATCCGGCGAATGGCGGCGGAGATGGAGGATCTGAAGCGGCATGTCAAAGGTAAAGGTGTAGCTGGAGTGGGAGACCACAGTGAGCGCACCCCATCCCACCGTTCAGGCGGTCAGAGTCAGCGACGCACTCAGTCCATATCTATTACCAGGAGTTACCAGGTTGGTGATTCCGACGCGCATGCAGAAAAGTCTAGCGCGCAAGACAGCACCTACAAACCCTCACGTCCGGTGACGACGTCGAGGTACTCTTACTCCGCTCATTCAGAGGATTTGCGGGCGGTCTTAGAGGAGCGGGCTCGCTGGCACGAAGCTCAGAGAATACCGGCGTTCCAACGGCTATCCTACGGGGTTCACGCCAGCGAGGAGGTCGGAATGCCTCCACCCCGCCAAGCAGTGCCACTCTTTGAAGATACGGAGTTGGCCAGGCTGAGTGCCACCCCTTTTTCCCTGGAAATAGAAACAACAACGCTTCCGGCAGGCTTCCACCAGCCTAAGTTCACACTCTACGACGGAAAAACCGATCCTTACATGCATGTGAGCCACTTCCGACAGGTTATGGCCGGACATAGGCGAAATGACGGACTCATGTGCTTAATCTTCCCGTCAAGTTTAGGCGAACTGGGCTTAAAGTGGTTCGAGAGGTTGCCGGAAGGGAGCATACAAAGGTGGCATCAGTTGGCCGAGGCGTTTGTTACACGCTTCAAAACCAACACAAAAACACCAAAGGAAGTCGATCACTTACTAAGTGTCAAGATGGAAACGGGCGACACACTGAAGGCATACAACTCAAGGTATTGGGAAACCTTCAACGAGATCTTGGATTGCCCGCTCAACCTCACAATCACGCAATATAAGCGTGGTCTCCCGGTCGGCCATAGACTGCGGGACTCGCTTACCATGCACCAACCGACCTCCATGGGCCAGCTTATGCAGCGGATCAATGAGCACATCCGAGTAGAGGATGACGCGTCAGCATCTACCGTGAAGGCAACTCCGGTAGCAACGGACAAGAAGACAGCAGGCAAAGTGCATGTAGTTGGGCAAGAGTCCAGCTGCTCAAGTGACCGAGCAGAGGAATCAGACCGTGGCTCGAATCGCAAAAACCGGGGTAGAGGACGTCGGAATGACCGGGATGAATACCCCTGAGATGACGTAGCGGATGCGAACAGAAGATTAAAGGTAAGGACTGGCATCACCACGGTCTTCAAGATTCCAATTTATCGCATACTTAGTGAAATCCGAGACGAGGAGTATGTCCGGTTTCCTGCTAAGTTGGGCGATGGACAGAAGGGCTACAATCCGCGGTATCGTTGCACATTCCACCGGGAGAGAGGCCACCGGACTGAGGATTGTTTGCCTTTGAGGCAACACTTAGAAGAGCTGGTCGCGGCCAGGCACCTCGACCTTTACATTGATGGCGGCGTAAAGCCGAATCAGGCTCCGGTCGATCCCAGGGGACAGGATGACCGAGACGCACCACTACAAGGGGTTATTAATGTCATCCACGGCATCGTGGAACCGGAGCATGTTTGCGAACTCCGGGGCATGATAAAAAAGGCAGAGCATATGAGGGAAGTTTCGTCGGTACAGCCTGCCATCAAAAGGGGGAAGACTGAAGAAAAAGACGTGATTAGTTTCACCTCAAGGGATCTAGAGCGTATCCAGACGCCGCACAACGATGCCCTAGTAGTAACACTACGCGTCAAGGAATTTGATGTTAAACGGATCTTGATCGACCAGGGAAGCTCGGTCGAGATCATGTATTATGATGCGTTCAAGCAGCTCAAGCTCCGGGAGACAGACTTGGCTCCGGCAACTTCGCCACTGGTTGGATTCAACTCACAACCGGAGTGGCCCTTGGGAAAGATTATCCTGCCGGTTAAAGCGGGATCCGTAGTCAAGCAAGTGGAGTTTTGGGTGCTACAAGTGCCTTCGACGTACAACCTTATCATGGGACGAGGATGGCTTCACGCTATGCAAGCTGTAGCGTCGACCTACCACTAGGTGATGAGGTTCCCCTCGGCTATGGGGGCAATCGAGGAGATCTGGGGGGATCAAGTCATGTCCAAACAGTGCTTCGTGGTGGTGAACGGCAGCCGGGCTGCCAAAGGCTTCGTGCAAATGGTAGAAGGACCGGAAGACCGAGGAGTTCTGGAGGATGTGGGCACTAAGGCAGAGGACAAAGCCGTGGAGGACCTGGTTGAGGTGCGACTCGATGTAGAGCGGCCGGATAAGTTCTTCCTGCTCGGTTCCAGCCTTACTGCCCAAGAGAGGACCGAGATGGTTAAGTTTTTGATTGCCAACATCGAAGTCTTCGCATGGTCGCCTTACGACATGCCTGGCCTCGATCCAAGTTTTATCCGCCATCACCTCAACGTCTTCCCTGGAGCAAAGCCAGTCATCCAGCGAACAAGGAGATCGGCACTGCATCACGCTGAGGTAGTTGTAGAGGAGGTGAAGAACCTGCTTGAGGCACGAGCAATTCAGGAAGTGCACTACCCTCGGTGGATCTCCAACACAGTAGTGGTGCCGAAGAAGAATGGAAAGTGGCGAGTTTGTGTCGACTATAAGACAGTCAACCGAGCTTGTCCCAAAGATAGCTTCCCTTTGCCGCGAATTGACCAGCTTGTGGACTTGACGGCTGGACATAATAGGCTCAGTTTCTTGGATGCCTACCACGGCTACCATCAGATTGCCATGCATGGGCCTGACCGAGAGATCACCTCTTTCACGACTCCAAGGGACTCTTCTGCTACCAAGTCATGCCTTTTGGTTTGAAGAACGCCGGGGCAACCTTTCAGAGAATGGTGACCAAAATGTTTGCTCTTTTGCTTGGCCAGACAATGGAGGCTTACATCGATGATATGGTGGTAAATAGCCGCGTGAGGCGAACCATTTGTCCGACTTAGCTGAGATGTTTGCCATTCTAAAGAAGCACAAGCTGCGCTTGAATGCGTCAAAGTGTGCCTTTGGCGTGGGATCCGGAAAATTTTTGGGGTTCCTAGTCACGAACCGAGGCATCGAAGCAGACCCTACTCAGATCAGAGCGGTGCAAGAGTTGAAACAGCCCAGCTCGGCTAAGGACGTGCAGCATCTGGCCGGGATGGCCGCCGCGCTTAATCGGTTTATAAGCCGGTCATCAGATCGCTGCCGCCCTTTCTTTCAAGCATTGAAGTTAAAGTTCTCGTGGGACGAAGAGTGTGATCGAGCTTTGGCCGAGCTCAAGGAATATCTGTCTTCTCCGCCACTGTTGGTTACACCAGAGCCGGGTGAGGAACTCTACCTTTACCTTGCCGTCTCCCAGCACGCAGTCAGTGCGGTGCTAGTCCGCGCTGAAGGAATCAAGCACCTCCCAATTTTCTCTGTCAGCAAGACCTTGCTGTCGGCTGAGACGAGGTACTTGCCGCTGGAAAAGCTCGCGTTGGCGTTGATGATGGCTTCAAGGAAGTTGGCGCATTATTTTCACGCCCATACCATCATCGTACTGACCGAGTTCCCCCTTAAGGCCTTGTTTGAACGGGCGGACTTTTTAGGCCGAATTCCAAGTGGGCGGTCGAGTTGGGACAATTTGATGTAAAGTTCCAACCGCGCACAGCCATAAAAGTCCAAACTTTGGCCGATTTCGTTGCTGAATTCTCGCCAAGAACTCATCCGGTATGCCCGGTCGATATTGCCGCGGCAGAAGAAGAAGGGACTGCAAGCCTGACCGCGATACCACAACTGGGTGGAATTGCCGACGCGGAATTTGCACGCCCCACCGTAGTACCCTCAACTTGTCCAATTCAACCAACCGGTGACGCGATGATGGCGTCGGGTATTGTTGTCACACCCACTCTGTCCGGTACCGCGTCGTCAGAGGGTGCAATAATGGAACTACTCAGCACAGAGCCTGCGGCCGACATAATACCACAACCTGGTGATTTGCCTACGGACTTAAGCATTGTAGACCGACTTGCTGAGTCCGGTGCCGAATCACCAAGGGGGGCTGAAGTGGAACCAATCAACACGGAACTTGAAACCAGACAGCCAAGAAATCGTGATCCCATTGCCCTTCACAACTCTCAGGACCCGTCAGACTGCTGGAAGCTTTTTGTGGGGGAAATGTGGAAGCTTTTCGTTGATGGAGCGTCCAACCGTCATGGTGCCGGCCTAGGTATCGTTCTTATCTCTCCGGATGGCCTAACCATTGAACATTCTATCACGCTTGGCTTCCCGGCATCTAACAACGAGGCTGAGTACGAGGCCCTTCTCGCCGGGCTCAAGAGCGCTATTCAAATGAAGGCTACCGAGCTATTAGTGTACAGTGATTCCCAGCTTGTGGTTAACCAAGTCTCTGGGATTTACGAAGCAAAGGATGACAGAATGGCGAAGTACCAAGCTCTGGTCAGGGCGCACATCAAGCAGTTTCAGGCAATCAGAGTCCAACAGATTGGCCGTGAAGAAAACAGCCGAGCTGATGAGTTGGCTGGTCTCGCTTCGATGGTAGATAGTACGTCTCCAAACCCCCTGTTAATTGACTTTCTTCCACAGCCAAGCATTGAAGACGCCGGGCAGACGGATGTACTCTGCGCCGCGCTAGGTCCTTCCTGGATGGACCCCTTAATCTTGTTCCTCAGAGACCGGACTCAACCAACTGACAAGAAAGAAGCGCACAAAGTCCGGGTGAAGTCAGAGCGGTTTTGGCTCTCTCCATCTGGTGCGTTGTATAAAAAGTCCTTCACTGGTCCTTATTTAAAGTGCGTGCACCCGAGTAGTGTGGAGGCCTTCTTGTACGAGATTCACGAAGGCATTTGTGGCAGCCACATAGGGGGCAGGTCCTTAGCCTACCGAGCTATTTCGCAGGGATATTGGTGGCCGTGCATGCAGGCCGACGCACAAAAGTATGTCCGCAAGTGCGAAAAATGCCAAAAATTCGCCCATTAGATCCATCAGCTTGCTAGGGAACTTCTCCCCCTCACCAGTCCTTGGCCCTTCGCCATGTGGGGGCTAGATATAGTGGGGCCACTGCCAACAGCACCGGGCAACCGGAAATTCTTCATTGCGGCCACAGATTACTTCACGAAATGGGTTGAAGTTGAGCCCTTGGCAACAATCAAAGAGAAAGACGTGAAGCGATTTGTCTGGCAGCACGTGGTCACGCGGTTTGGCGTCCCCAAGATCTAGATCTCTGACAACGGCATCCAGTTTGACGATCGCCTATTCAGAGGATTTTGTGAAGATTTGAAGATTGAATTCTACAACTCCACTCCGGCTTACTCGCAGTCCAATGGTCAAGTCGAGGCGTCGAACAAGACTATACTGGATGGGTTGAAGAAACGGCTGGAGAAGGCAAAGGGAAAATGGGCTGAGGAATTACCCAGCGTCCTTTGGGCATACCGCACAACCCCGCGGCGATCTACTGGGGAAACTCCATTTGTTTTGGCTTATGGCATGGTGGCGGTCATACCTCTGGAAGTTGGCATGCCCACCCTAAGAAGTGAGAGTTTCGAGCCCGAACTGAATGCCGAGGCTATTGCCTTGGAGTTGGACCTAGTGGAAGAGCATCGGGAGAAGGCCCTCATCCATGTGGCTGCATACCAACAAGAGCTCTCAAAGAAATACAACAAGGCGGTGCACCCCAGACCGTTCAAAGTTGGTGATTGGGTTTTGAGGAAAGTTATGGGCAACACCCTGGTGCCAGGTGAAGGCAAACTAGGGGCAAATTGGGAAGGACCCTACAAGACCACCGGTCTGGCGGGCAAGGGGGCTTACCACTTGGAGGACCTAGAGGGAAGAGCAATACCCCGGCCGTGGAATGCAGCCAACCTGAAACTGTATTATTTCTAAGCTTTTGCTTTCTTTTCTTGTGCAAAGGAATTTTTTGGCTTGCACTTCAAAATGTAATTCTTTTTGTCAATATATAGAAGTAATTTTGCTTTCGCACTTGGACTGTTGTTTTAATGTAAAAAATCGAGATGATTTACTCTGCTTGGAAGAGTTGGTGTTTTGTCTAACTTAGGATTCCCAGCCGAGATGGTTTACTCCGGTTGGAAGAGTTGGTGTTTTGTCCAACTTAGGATTCCCAACTGAGATGATTTACTCCGGTTGGAAGAGTTGGTGTTTTGTCCAACTTGGGAATCCCAACCGAGATGGTTTATCCCGGTTGGAAGAGTTGGTGATTTGTTCAACTGCTATTCCCAATCGAGATGGTTTACTCTGGTTGGAAGAGTTGGTGTTTTGTCCAACTTGGGAATCCCAACCGAGATGGTTTATCCCGGTTGGAAGAGTTGGTGATCTGTTCAACTGCTATTTCCAACCGAGGTGATTTACTCCGGTTTTAAGAGTTGGTGATTTGTTCAATTTTGTTATTACCAACCGAGATGGTTATTTCGGTTTATGAAGTTGCTGTTTTGTTCTGCTTAAGTACTTCAACCGAGTTATGTATTCCGGTTGAAGAGGTGTGTTATTCAATCTATGATTTATACCGAGATGTTTTGCTGAAGATGGAATTGATGACAACCGTGCAAACACTTGGCAAAATTAGAGTTTTTCATTGATAGAAAGTCAATACAAAAGGTGGGGACAGAGCCCGATTACATCAGAAACGCAGAAAGCAAACATACAAAAAGAAGAGAAACCTAAGCTAGGGGGGAGAGATCAGGGAACGCCTCATCAGCCTCCAGGTTGACCGTGGCAGTTGGCTCCTGGACACCAGTCCCAGTCTGGCCGGCCTGCTTCTGTTCGGTTTGATCCTCTCCTTCAGCGTCTGCCTCACCCTCTTCTTCAAGTCCTTCCTCGGCCTCAGCTTGCAGCGCGCTGAAGGTGTCATTGGCATAGGGAATGAGGTAGGTCGGTAAGAAGACAGCCGGTGGAGAGGAAAACACGTCAGTGTCAGGACCCTGACCGAGCTGTTGACAGGCAGCCTTCCATCCAGCCTTGAAGTAAATGTCCTGGGTGGCAAAGACTTGTTTCTTGTAGTTTTCCTCGGCTTCGTTGAAGCCGGCGTTATTGGCGTCCTCGCAGTCTTTTTTCCTGGACTTCTTAAGCTCGTCAAGCTCGGCCCGGAGCCCGTCTTTCTCTTTCTCGGCTGCTTCAAGTTGGCCGAGCAGCCGGTTGTTGTCAGAATTGGCGGCTTCGAGGGATGACCTTGCTCGGCCAAGCTCGGTTTGGAGGCTTTCGACTTGGCTGGCGGTATCACTCGCCTTCTGCCGAAGTCTGTGGATGCGCTCCATGACCAAGTGCTGCTTTTGGATGGCCTGCAAAATGAGAATTTGATCAGAGAAGAAACCGTGCAAACACTTGCGAAAATTGAAGCAGAAGATTGAACTTCTTACCCTGGTCATGGACTTCACGGCGGATTTGACCAGCCGGGTGTCAGGAACGTGGTCGCTTCCAACCACGTCGCTGGGCAGCAGCAGAGCCTTTGAGAGGTCGAAGGCAAGCAAGTGCTTCTTGTCGCCTTTGACCGAAGCATTTGCCGGGATCTCTTTGCCTCGGTGCTTCAGCTGCGGCCGCCATGCTGGGATGGAGCTGACCCTGTCGGCAGGTTGCTCGGTTGTCAATTCGGCGACGAGCTCGGCAGAGGGATCGGCCCGTGGTCTTTTGCCAGCCCGGCGTGTTTCTTAGCTAGACTGCCCGGCGGCTGGAGAAGCTAAGGCGACCACGGCGGCACTTGATTGACCGGCTGCCGGGGAGCGGGCGACGACGTTCGGGATCTCGGCCGAGGTTGCAGTGAGAAGGTTTTTGATTCGGCTTCTTTTGGCCATTTCTTGTTCGTCTGTCAACCGAATTAAGGGGACGTCAGGAAGGGTAGGGTCTGGAGGTAGCGAAGGAGCACGGAGGAAGTCTGTTACTTTACTCCGGCGCGGAGCAGAGTACCTGTAGGTTGGGGTGTAACCGAGCAAATCGTTGCAATCTCGGTGGGAATATCGAAGCACGGTTCGAATTGCCTCTACGTTGGGAAATTGATAGTTGGCTTTCAAGGCTTGGATTGCTGCAAAAGAAACAGGAAAACCGATTAATTACAGAATAAAGAGGTAAGCTGACCGAGCAAGTTTGAGCGGCTTACATGAGGAACCGAAGTTCTTGCTTATAAATCAGCCCGGTACCTCGGCTGTTTCGTAATTGCCCGACACCCAGAAAAAATCGTCGTCGTGCAAATCTTTATCCGGGGTGCCGGTTACAATTTTCTCCTTGCCCGGTCTGATTTTCAAGTAATAGGCAAGGCCGTCACCAGTGTGACCCATCGTGTATTGCCTCAATATTTTGGCTAGACCTAAGTTGGTGCCTAGCCGATTGTTCAGTTCATGGACGCCGTTGATAATTCGATAAGTGTTGGTAGACACTTGTGTGGGTGCCAGCCCGGTGCGGCGGAGGAACTCGGTGATAAGTGGGTTTAGTGGGAAGCGGAGGCCTCCTTCGACGATTGACAGCACGGTGAAGGGGAATTGGTCTAGTCTGCCCCAGGGTGTTGTCTCCTCTTCAGCCAGTTCGAGATGGACGTCGGCCGGGATGCCGTACTCCTCTCTGAACGCAGCTAGCGCGGCCGGAGTATCCACTAGGAAGCGGAATTTCCCCATTTGTGGCCGGACTAAGGTAGCTCAGCTGAGGTGTTTGGCACAGTGGCAATTGGTAATTGCTCGGTCTTGAGAGCCTGAGGAATGGACAGTGGTCCCCTTGGACTCAGCAGGAAAAGGACGGCAAGTGTAAGTGTGAGCGCGGTCGCGCAAAATGAGCTTTTCTTTAGCTCGGTCATGAAGAGTGCCAAACCACCTCGGTTTCCTAAGCTAACTAAGGAGCTCGGTCGCCCAAGCGAACCAGATGTTAGCCCGGTTGAGCGACCAATTCCTTTTGCTATCTCAGTTTTGCTAGGATTGAGACAAACATGTTATTTGCTCGGTTAGATTGGTTTTTTGGATCAAATGAAGACCAGGAGCTCGATCCGCCCCAGTTCTTCAGTGTTCTTCAGGAAAAATGAAGAACACCGTTAACAATCGAGGGTTTGGGACGGTTTTAGGAGCCCAAGGCCTAAAAGCTACGATTTCATGCCCTAATGTGTGAAATATTAAAAAAGATAGCAACAAAAGAGGGATTGAAGGTCTTACCAGTGAAGGGCAATTACTTTTCCTTCGAGCACAAACGCAAAGAATGGCAAGCGGGGCTTGGAGGAAGATGCTAGAGCTCTGGCGAGTCGGATTGCAGAAAGACAGTAGGAGGAAAATGAGGACGACGGGTCTTGTATGTATAGACAAAAGAGACCGGCCAAATTCAAATTCTGGCAAAACGGCGGGTCGGCTACTCGAGAACCAATGGCAGCCCGCCACGTGTCCCCATTTATGGCGACGTCAGAACTAAAGAGACAGGTTGAAGAGTCGAAGAGCCAACCGGGCTACTTTCAAGGAAAAGGACGTCAGTCGAGGAGTATAACCGGGCAAGTTTGCAGGCAGTAATGTTAACTAGCCCGGTCGCCCTTTGGCATTTTGAAGACCGAAGAAATGTTACCCCGGTCGAAGTATAGGTAATCCCAGTCACGCTCGTGCGGACGGAATTAAGGGGCAATTGAGAGGGAGATTAATGATCTGGTACTGGGCCGGACAGATCTAAGCCAGACAGGGTTTTGCTGGACAGATTTGGGTTGGGCAAGTGTTGGGCCGAGAATGTGCGGCCCAGTTTGGAAAGAAGCTTCTCGGCAAGGCAGTGCTCGGTTGGACCGAGCTGCTTGATCAAGCGATGGTGGAGCCAGTCAAGCTGAGTGACCGGCGCCCGGAAAGGCGTGGTCAGCCGAGGTAATCGTTTGATCGGCAGGAAGGCCGACCACAGGAGGTGCCCCGGGCTAGGCTTTGCCGAGATGCCGACTAGCCCGGTCCTCCTTGGGCTAAGCCAGTGAAGTGCTTGGGTATGAAGCACAACACGGCCGTGGAGAGAGAAGCTCGGCTGCCGAGCTCCAGCTGAGAAGGCAGGCAGTTGAGATTAGGTGATGTTCAGCAAGGTTTATGCTGACAGATGGGATAGCGCAGCCACGTGTCAGGAGATGACTGGGAGTGGATATGGGGCGCAGAGGGTATATAAGCATGTCTGCGCCCCCCATACGTGGGGACGAACACTTTGTAAGGAAATTCTTACATTCAAACACTCCTTCCTCTCTCTCTCTCTAGCCTAAGGTGTGTGCTAACTTGATCGTCGGAGGGTTTTTCCGGCCACACACCGCCGGATAGCTCACCGTTATTTGCTCGCAGGTGATCGGACAGAAACGGAGCTCGGAAGAAAGGAGTACGGGCTTGCCGGAATATTTGCTCCCCATACAGCCAATATTGAAAAGAGAGATTCAAAATAATTATCTCTGCAATTGGTCACGAATACCTAACAGATTTTTGTAGTCCTGGAAAGATTTGGCCTCAGAGCTGGATGGCAATAAAAATGTCTTGCTATCTGGAGTGCTTGTGATTTTTAAGGAATTGTTGAACTGAACAATCTTTTGGTTTGTATACATGGTTTGTATAAAGCATGCAATTGGATCAGTGTCAGGACACCTTATTTATTTTATTGCTTGTCTTTTGGTAACACTAATATGATATTGATGTATTGCCTCTTTTTGTGAGACTATTCTAATTTTCGCTTGTTATTTTTCCACAATATCTGGTTTGTGCAGGGTGTCCTCGTGAGAAGAGTTGAGCCTACTTCTGATGCCAGTAATGTCTTGAAGGAGGTATTCGTATAGGTTTTAGTCATTATTGATATGCATTCAATGCGATTACCAGTAGGAAAAACTTGAGTTGTTCTTATTGCGATGCTTCTCAACATTGTTTAATGGATCTTAGGATGATGGCATTTCATTTATGGGAAACTCTGTCAATATTTATTTTGTTTTGCAAATTTAACTGATTAAACATAAGTTTTTGTTTTCACCAGTTGAAATTTGAAAACTTGCTTATTGTAAAGCTGTCATTTGTAATCAGTAGAACTGCATAAAATGAAGTGCCGGGATAGTAGAGTATTAAGGTATAAGGAGTATTCACTGAAAGTTCCCCTAAAGCTCTTGAATTAGCTGTTATAAGGATAGCAATTATTACACTATATAAATTGATCATGCAACTACATGTTTGTGTGAAGTTTGTTACCCAACTAAACAATTTTTGGGGGCTTCTGGCCTATCATGATCATATCAAATTACATTGATTCATTTAATGTTCTAAGAAGTGGAATATTCATGCTTTTTTCAGGGAGATGTGATTGTAAGCTTTGATGGAGTTCATGTAGGGTCTGAAGGAACGGTACCATTCCGATCAACTGAGCGCATTGCATTTCGCTACCTCATTAGTCAAAAGTAAAGCTCTTGATTTTCTGTTAAGAAATTGAATTTAAATTTGATTTTGCTGCTCATTTGAGTGCCTTAACACAATATGTTTGATCGGTGCTTGATTAACATTTAAATGTGGGAATGCTTAAACCATGCCGTTTGTGGACAATCAATGGATATGTTATTGGCCTGTTTCACGTAGCTTTCCTGCTATGTTGTGAACCGGTGTATGTGCAATATGACCAGGTTTGCATTTCATACATCATGTTTTGTTCTCCAGTCTTCTGTATAAATGTCTGTTTTATTCTGTCGATTAGCCAAATTGGTAGGTTTCATCTTAGATCTGAGCATGTTCAGGTTCAGATTCGCAGGTGATGTAGCAGAGCTTGGAATTATTAGAGCAGGAGAGTTTATGAAGGTTCAAGCAGTTTTGAATCCACGTGTGCATTTGGTATGCAATGAGAAACTTGACTGTGTAATCATCCACATTTTAGTACTTTATTCTTTTTGATAATGTGAGTTTTGTGGCTTTTATTGTATTGATAATAATTACTTTGGGTCATTTATGCTTTCATGTCCAGGTTCCATATCACATAGAAGAAGGTCAGCCTTCATATTTAATAGTTGCGGGATTGGTGTTTACACCACTATCAGAACCACTCATCGAGTATGTTTTATTACATCTTGAACACTAAAAGCTGCATTCAGTTACCTTAGCACACGTTTTGAGGAATTGCTAATGCATAGACAAGCTAAAGTTATTTCATATTTGTCTTTATTTACAGAGAGGAATGTGAAGACAGCTTAGGGGTAAGTTGTTAAGAGTGATTAGTGACACTTTTAGCCTGAAGTTACTACCAATCTAATGTTCATTGACCAATATTGTTTCACATTTGAAAGTTAATTGGCTGTTTCTTTTCTTGGGTTAGTTGAAATTATTGACAAAGGCACGGTACTCCTTGGCGAGGTTTAAAGGGGAGCAGATTCTGATACTCTCACAGGTATACATATTTGTCTTTAAACAATATGCATGAGATGTTGAGGTGGTGGGCATTGAGTAGAGCATCATAATCCCCTTTTGTATTCTCTTTCAGATAACCAGCTCTGCTACGTGCACAGAATCCGATCATAGAAGCAGACACAAGTCTCTCACATGAGGTGGGACCTACACATTTTATAGGTCCCACACCCCATATGAGAAGGTGTGTCCGGTTGTGGGTTCAGATTCTGTGCACTTTGAATTTTTCTTCAGATAACACATCTCTCTCTCTCACATCGTAGTTCTAAGTACAAGGGCAAGATCTTTAGTGCTAAAAAAAAATACTACTCTATGTTGTTAGAAAGGGACACTTGCAAGCTGAAAAGAATTGATTCCTATGCTATAGGATTTTTCTTTTTTTGATCTTTCTCGTCTGTTCATTGGGTCTTTTGAATTGCTAATGTCTCTCCTTTATACAAGGTCTTAGCAAATGAAGTAAATATTGGCTATGAGGATATGGGCAATCAACAGGCAAGTTAGTTATAACACTTCGACTTTGAAACAGTATTTGCCACTTCATATACATCATTTTCAAATCAAATTATGGCAGGTTTTGAAGTTCAATGGGACTAAAATAAAGAACATTCATCACCTAGCTCATCTGGTTGATTGTAAGTTCTGGCTCTCTTATCTTTCCAAAATTTTCAATCCGATTTACTCTGCTCATAATGGTTTGCTGTTACTCAGCATGCACGCACAAGTATCTTGTTTTTGAGTTTGAAGACAATTACCTTGCGGTTTTGGAAAGGGAGGCGGCAGCAGCTGCCTCATCCCGTATTCTCAAAGATTACGGCATTCCATCTGAAAGATCTTCTGATCTTTTGGAGCCATATGCGGATCCGATGGGAGACAATCAATCGATAAATCACAAGGATTGTGGAGAGAGTCCAGTTTCAAATTCGGAATTTGGATTTGATGCGCTTATTTGGGCATAATCACTAATTAGGGCTGCTCAACTGGAAATCTCACTGCAACCATTCATCAAAAGTGTGATTGCAACTTGCAGGCCACTGAAAAATCATTAATGCCATAGCTTCTGCTTCAATTTTCATTATAACTCCCCTCTTTTTTATGTCAATTCTTCAAATTTTCCGCAAACTAAGATTTTGCTCGTGATTGTAATGGTATATAAGCTGAAGGTTGAATGGCTTTATGCTTTTCGATGGTAAGGCGAGTTGACAGACAAAAGCTTGGATGTTGTGATTCCGCCTTTTTTTTTCATTGATTCAATTATTTGGAGAGGGCATACATGTATCCTGAGGTGGTGGTGGTGATTGGTGGCGTTGGAAAGTATTGATGTATTTATTTTTTGTGAAATGGAATAATGTTCAAATTTTGATTCAATTTATTGGGAAATAGAATACATCCAGTCCTTTTTTCTTTTTCTTTTTTTGAGAACAAAAATACATCCAGTATTTGAATTTATTTATTTTATGAATGTTCTTCATACAAATATCTAATAAATGAACAAATTGTATCATTAAAATAGACTTTGTGATAGGCCCACATTACACAACTAGACCAGTTCAGTTTATTTAAAAAACTAGAAACAAGCTGTATCGTGGATGAATGGACAGAGAGAGTTGTGCAGTGAATGAAGGTTATTAGTTTAATAATTTTACTTTTTAATACTTAATAATTGTTAGACAAAAATAAATATTTGAGAAAAATATATTATAGTATTTTTAGAATCAAAAAATTGTGTAAAGAAATTGTTTGAATTGTGTACTTTTTATCTAATAATATAGGCAAGTGTGCACCTCAGAACAGCAAAAAAGGCCACTAGTGAGAAAGAGAGTCAGACATCATCTTCATTTTGTACCAGAAAACAAAAACATAAAAACAAAAACAAATAAATAGATCAAATAGCAGTAGATTGTCCCATAGCCACCACACCAACCATGCCAAGCTGTATAATCAGAACACACTATCATTCCAACCCCACCACCACAACACAACTTTTTCACCATCCTTTTAAGCCCCTCTCAATCATCTCTACTCTCTCATCTCTCTCTCTCTCTCTCTCTCTCTCTCTCTCTTTTGATTTCATTATCATTTGATGATGGCTTCAATAACTCTACAGTCAGTGTTAGTCATAGTTGTTCTCATGATGGTCTGCTCATTTTCTTCATCACTAGCCTTATTACCATCTTCGCCCATTTCAGCTTCACCATCAACTCTTCCAAATCCTCCTCTTTCTTCCTCTTCTACCCCAACCTTATCTCCAGACATCACTCCTCTCTTCCCTTCTTCTCCTGGTGTGCCCTCTCCATCTGAGTCCTCACTTCCAACCATTCCTTCAAATCTGAGCCCTCCGAACCCTGACGACACGGCGGTCACACTTGCTCCAGGGCCAAGCATGGCCATTTCACCATTTGGGTCTTCACCACCTCCCTCCTCAGTTGCTCCTCCTCTAGGCTTATCTGGCTACCTGAACTCAGTCTTGTTTATGGGTTTGATGGTGTTTTGGTTAATAATGTTGCAGCATTCTGGTATGTAAAAAAGTTGGTTCATCTCATGCAGCTTTATGTGTTTGTGGGCAGCTCCAATAATTGTACGGTTTCCACTTTCTCTTCCTGTTTGTAGATTTATTATATATACATATTTTTGTATGCTAGTGTGATGTTAGGATTGTGAGGTGTATGCCATTGTTTTGTTTGAACTTTTAATACAGGAATGCTATGTACACATAAATAAATCGCAAAAGAGTTTTGTTAACGTGTGTCACTAGGGTACATGTTTAGTTGACTTAAAAATTTAAATATTCTTTTATATGCACACTTTCATATAAAATGTAAGATCTTTTTAAATTACTTTGCATGAGTATTAAAAGCACACGTTAACAAAAATCAACCACCAATACTAGCATAAAAATTGATGAAAAACTAAACCGACTTCGTTTTTTCTATAAAAGGAATATCATATCAAACAACCAAATAAAATACATAATGTAACACCTAGGAGCCCCAATATAGATTAAAAGTAACTATGACATGAATTTAATCCCCCAAACAAAATTATTCACTAGACATGTCTAGAAAGAATATCAATGGTGAAAGAAAACTACCAACATAAAATTCTGTACTCGCTCAAGTTTAAACCTAGCATATGATACGATGAACTGTGTTCTATAGGTTAGTTGCTGACATGTCATCTACACCTGTGATTTTGGGGACCCACTGAACAACTTCCCAAGAAACATACCCTTCAATTTGTGGAACTCAGCAGGGCTCCATTTCTTGGGGGATTCTTTAGCAATACAAAACTTCCTCAGCTTCACATTCTCTTCCTTGAGCAAATCCATGGCTACACTGAGCTGTCTTATGACCTCTCTTTTCTCTTCATCTTTCTCCACTAGTTGTTCCTTCTGAATCTTGTTCTCTTCTTTGAGTTTCTCAATTTCTTCCCTTAGCTTCATCACTTCATCACTGACCGCCTCACTCGAAACTTCTTCTTCCTCTTCATCCGTTTCTTCTTCTTCTTCATGTTCAGGATCATCAACTTCGGATTCACCAGACTCCATGGGGTCATAGCTCTCAGAGTAGCTATCGTAGGATTTATCAACCGAGGCAATTGACTTTTGTCGATTTTTCAAAGACAATGGGGATTCCCAGGGTGAAATGAGGCGAAACAAAGTGTCAGACTTGACTTGATCATATCGCTCTGCTAATGAACGATTGGCACGATATAAATCCTCAACCATGCCAATTAGCTCTGGCCGCTTTGTGTAATACATCTCTGCACGTTGGGCAAACGACTCCGCATCTTCCTCAATTATCCTCAGCATAGCCTTCGTCTTCTCATCTAGCTCTGTAGTAATCAGAAGTGTACATTAAAATCTCAGCAAATTCATAAGCATTGTTTCTATCTACTATTATCTAAAAATAATTAAATTATTAATGACAGGATGAAACCAAGGAATAATCCCTTAAAGTGCAAAATTATAGAAGATCTCCTTATAAAGATCAAACAATTCCATCGAATTGAGTATGATTGTATTTGTGATAGCAGCATATCAAGAAATATTTTAGAGATGTTTTTTGAAATAAAAGGTGAGTGATGCGAATCCCATTGATCTCAAATAATCACTTACAGGGTCCCCCGGAGGAAATAGAATTAAAAGTGAAAAGAAACCTTGGCCCTTTGTGATTCAGACTACTTTTAAGTATTATAATGAGGTCCACTACATAATTAGGCCATCAAAGGTCACTTTTTGTGGCTTAAAAATTGGATGTATAGATAAAATATTAGGGTGATTCCTAAAAGGTATCATAGAGAAAAATTAAATGGTGCCTATGGAACTCGGGGGGCCTTTACTTTAAGGACAACAAAATCATTATGCCATTTACCAAGTATTCCCACCATCCCACCCCACAAACACATCATCAAAGAGCTGACTGCTAGGCGACTAAGAAAGTAAGAACCAGAACCACGAAGATAAGATGGGAATTGTACAGAGAGTGAGGACCTGAGGCACAGTAGAGTAGGCAGGTAGACCCCCTGTTCATTTCCCAATCTCCACAACATACCCTCTAATCCTAGTCCATCAGTTCATGATATCTATGGACCCCTCCACCAATCCACTGTTTCTGCTGATAAAAGAAGAAAATGGGAACATGTAGTACCCAGAATGGTGTTTGATCCAAGAGATACCAGTTTGTCATAATACATGTATTTATATATTGAGCCACCCCACCTTATGGGTTGGCTCCTCCCAAAAAATTAGCATTTATACATAAGAATCAGTGCATGAAGTCTTGTAAAAGTACTTCGATGACTACAATTTTTACACATAAATTTTTTCTCCCTTTTACATCATTATAGCATCACACCAAGCACCTTCCTAGTTTCCCACAAATGCTATGGACACATAAATAAACCACCAAACCAACAACCAAGCACCCAAGGGATGTAAGTGTCAATGGTTGTTTTTTTTGTATTTGTAGCATTTCTGCTAGTTTCCTGATATCAATATACTAATTAATTGCTTTGTTATGATACTTTATGTTGTCTTCTTTTTTTGTGGCCAATGTTAATATTTAAGAATTGAACTTTGAATATTATGTAATAAAATGTGGCTAGACTCCATAAACTACAAATTAATTTGTTTGGATAAAACCAATTAATTAGTTAGTTGAATTATTCATAGTTTCTGAAATTCACAATAGTAAATATAATGTGCATATCACATAACAGCCAGTCTTTCCAATCTTGACACTCGAATAAATCAAGACTCTTTTGGATAACTTTTCAAGATTCTCAATCACTCTCTAACGGTCAAGAATCAGTATAAAAATATACGAGATAGATGGTATGGTTTCATCAATTTCAAATTGAAGCCGAATCTACCTGTACATATCTATTCTATTATATAAAGCACACAACTCACTCACTAGGCTAAGCTATGTTACACATTTTTTCATGCCCAAAGTGCCCCTGTACAACTGTCCAAGTTCTTGATTTCAAATTTTAGTTTCTTCAGTTATTTTTTCCCATCTACATTTATTTATTTATTTTCCAAATGACGGTGGTGTCTATGCATAACCTTCTAGTGTATATATATATATATATATAAGGGCAGAAAGTAGCCGAGTATTTTTACCTGCAAGGGTGGATTGGAGCCACGGTGAGCGTCTTGGGGTGGCGTCATTGACCTTGTTGTGGCAGTCGAACCACCACCAGTGCGACAATGCCTTCGTCTTCGCCTCCACCATTTTTGTCTCTTTTTTTCACCTTCAATTCAACAAAGCCACAACAACCCCACACAAACAAATCCAAAGAATTCAAAAAAATAAAATAAATAAATAAATAAATAAACTATTTAATGACCAAAATCGACTCACTAGAGCAGCTAGGAGTGACATTCTGGTCATTTAAAGTAAAACACTAATGATGATGCAATAGAGAAAAATTGCAAATCAATTGTAAAGCTTACCAACTTTAATAATTGAAGTAATAAACTTTTTCATGATTTTGTAATTTTTTTTTTTTTTTTGCTCTTTCAGCTGATTTGTAATTTTCCCAAAAGATATCATATACAACTTGATTGATAAAGCAGTATTTCCTCAGTAAAGACTGCCTAAACGGCTACTGACTCCAAATCTGGGCCACCATTTTTTCTTCCCACACGGCTTATGCCTCATTTGGGACTAAATATTTTAGTCAAAAAAATTATTATAAATTGTTATATCACTCTCTTTATTTTTTTATACATAATTTTATAAAAATTACTAAAACAGTCTATTCCAAGACCTCCCTTTACACACAAATTTTGTTTAGAAGTTAATTTCCGGACAAAATTTACATGGTTTAAAAATCAACTTTGGAACAAAAACTAATGTTTAATTTGCAAAATATCTAATTTTATTTGAAATTTCATATCCCCCCCCCAAAAAAAAAAAAAAAGGAAAAGAAAGATGAATGGACTGAGAAAATGTGTGTAGACTGAAAATAAAAGCTGGGCAAAACCTCAGGGGAGGGGAACCACATTAAAATGACGAAACTACCCCTAGATGCTTTGCTTAATAACACTAAATAATACACTAGTAGGTGGTTTAACGATAGAAAGGGTATTTTTGTCGAACTCGGATCACCGTCGATTGTCTGATGATCGCCGAATTGAATAGAGAGAGAGAGAGAGAGAGAGAGAGATGTACCTTAAAAGTGTTCGCTTCTTTTTTCTTCAGGAGAAAGAAGCAGAGAGACGCCAATGGAAGCTCTCTCTCTCTCTCTCTCTGTCTCACTGATGAATGAATGAATATCAGAAACAGACAACTGTTTGTAATTTAAAACAACCAGGGAGACCCACCACCAACGCACTTTCAAATTTGTCTTCAGCTCTTCATTGATGCCAATCTCCTATCACAATCTGCCACGTCTTTTCTCACTCAGGGTTCAAACCTTTCCATTTTACCATTTTACCCCTATATTATGATGCCCATTATCTATCAATCCTTCCATGAGTATTCACCCGGTTTGAAAGTAAAATTTTAAATTAAATAGTTTGAGAGATCGATAAATTGTCAAATTATGATTTGAATGAATTGGCAAATTTAAAAATATTTTTAATTAATTATCAAGTATTTATATAATATATAACATTAATTCATATAATATTATATATATATATATAATATAAATTAACTTTACATAATATTTTTTATACATATAACTAATAATTTGTAATAAATTTTACATCTTAAATCTCTCTAACACTTATTTTTACTTTGGTATTTCATTAAAGATTAAAAAATATATATGTATTAACTATACTAAAATGGAATGATTTCGAAGATAAATTATAAATTTTAAAGATCAAACTACAGTTAACGAAAGAATAGTACATATTGATGCAAATTGATGTGATTTTAACGGATTGGGTAATATTTTACACAACTCTACTAAGAAGAATCAACAGTGTCTTTAGGAGGGATAAGATGGTCCATTTGTGTTGTTAATGGAGGGGCCTTTATGAGATTTCCATTTCGTTCTGGCTCTAGTCAAGTCAGTTGGAGCGTCCGAATACGATACTCCCTGGCCAAATATACAAAAGGAAAGAATGTTTGCAACGGTCGAAAATAAATAACGTTAATATCCTACACGACAAAACCAAAAATACGCCACTGCATTGCCAAAACTGTAATAATATATACAAATAAAAAATTAAGGTAATGTTTGGTAGAGTTTTAGAATTATAATTTGATAATAGAATTATATTTTGAGTTTGTAAGTTTTGAAATTATGATTTGAGCGTGAAAAAATTTGTTTGATTATGAATTTTAAAAAAAAAATTAAATTGAGTTTGAATTGCGTGATTTGACATGATATTTGATACAAAAACTTACTATTCATAACACAAACACACAATCCAAAATTATATTCAAAACTCATAAAAAAATTTAAAAAAATTTCACAAATATTTTTTTTTTCTAATATAAAAATAATAGGTGCAAAAAAATAATAAAGAAATAAATAAACCGAACACAGTTCCGGTCAACCGGCCGGTGAGACGTCCGATTAAAACTCATAAAAAAATTTAAAAAAATTTCACAAATATTTTTTTTTTCTAATATAAAAATAATAGGTGCAAAAAAATAATAAAGAAATAAATAAACCGAACACAGTTCCGGTCAACCGGCCGGTGAGACGTCCGATTAGTCCAAATTTTCTCGCCTTGGAAAGAGTTTTCAAAAGTGAGTGAAATTAATTTTTGAAAACACTAAACAAACATCACACTCAAAAGTGAGTATGGAATTATGTTTTAAAAACTCCACCAAAGAGAGCCCAAGTTTTCTGTGTAAAAAATCTCATGCAATGGGACTGGTCAGACCCCGTAGTGATAAAAGTCTCATGCAATAAATCTACTCAATTACTTTCAAAAAATGACACAATGAAACACCAGGATACAAGAAAACATCAATTATGAACATTTGACATAAGCTATAAGGTATTTAATTACACAATTACAACATGATTACAGAAAATGAAGCCGCAATTAGGGCCCTAATTGCTATGATGTATGTTTGTTTAAAACAACAATTTTGAGCATTTTACATAAGCTATAAGGTATTTTATTAATTACTCAAATTACTATATAATTACATAAGATGGAAGATATAATTAGGGTCCTGCACCACAACCAAGGGAGGGTCAGCATGATGTATGTGTGTGTTTTATATACATACAAGGCTATGGCACAATTGAAATGAAGAGCACCGAACGTAAAACAGTAGCTGTCAACACATATGAAGGTCAGTGGCAACAAAACTTGCACAGGTTTTATTGGAGACTGCTTTCTATCGGTGAGCCAGGAACATACGGCACGAATCCCCTCCCACCAAACACAGGGCGCATGAAAGCATCATCAAACTTTCTCCAGTAATGATGGACAGTATGAGTTGGGGTGCTTAAGAGCATGCGTAGACTGGTTGGACGAGGTATACTATGGATACCCGTGTCAGCCTCTGAATCTTCTTGCCCATTGCCGAGAAGTGGCAATGTGAAGGATTTTGGACTAGATGGTTCAGAGGAGGTCATGCTGCTCGAGTGTTTTAATGGAGGCAGCAAGAAATATACAAGAGGTTTGGTCAACGTTCCAAACACCTATTAACAACAACAACAAAAAAAAAAGCAAGACAAACAAAGAAACAAAGAATCAACAATCAGGTGCAGATTGGTAATATTACTATCAATATCGAAGGTGTAATAATAAAAATGCAACAATAGATTTCATCTCTCGACTCGAAATGGGAGCAGGCTTGAAAAGGATATTAGAGTGTCTAGGGTTGGGCTACAGATCCTCTTACATATATAAAGGATGGTTTATCAAGAATATGCAAAACAATCACTTTGAGTTGTTGATTAATCGATTTAACGCAAAAGATGGCTTAGAGCCAGTAGTTCATGCTGAATACAAAAATTCTATTGCATCTATTTTGGATAGATACATACTTATCTAGATATACAAGATTTTTAATTAATAAAAAATCTACTCACAAAGAATGCCATATGTTTGTTATATCAGTTAACTAAGACAATATAAAATAAAACCTGAGTTAAGGCAGAAAATATTTGGATTGGAAGACTTCCCGTTCATAAAAAAAGATCCTTTTAACCAATGGGCATACCAGTGTACTGAAAAGAACGACAGTGATGGTGCTGGTGATCATGATTGCATTTCCTGGCAGTTGTGTATGGCCAGACTTCGCAAACTGCATGTGCACAGAAAATCAAGCTTCAACGTGCAAAATATCGCCCCCATAACAATACATATGGTTGGTAAACACTTATCATGTATTCTAAAAACAAAAACAATCCCGCGTCGAAGATATGTATTCAATGCAATTAACTTGTGCAACAATATCAGCAGTTACAAAATGCATCAGCAAAATATTCGTTCATATGCAATCTGGCTACAATTACAGCTAGAAGAAATCCACAACTTTCTTCTATTGGCAAATTAAATCTAAACCTGCATCGTAGCCCATTGATCGTACACATTTTTACCTAATTATAAACAAGCAATATATAGTCAGTTCTTCAACATTTTTACCTGACTATAAGCAAGCGCCATAGAGACAGCTCCTCGCATTAGACCAGCCCACCAAACTGTAATCTGTAAAGTTATCTACGAGTTCAGTTTTATTGCACAAAGCAGATCAAGAAGCCGAGAAACTTGAAAAAAATTCCAAATCACTTACCTGCTGCTTGAAGCTAATTTTTTCGCTATCAGACTTCTTGGTTAAGTTAATTAAGAAGGATAGTGGCAAGACAAAAGCTGCCCTTCCAACTAAAACCAGGCCAAGCAGAATTGAACTGACCCCAACTGATTTTCCAGGGCTGAAGAAATTGAAATAAAACGCAAATCAAATAAATGAAATCTGCAATGGCAAAATTATAATATAAAATTTCCCCAAGTAAAAAGAAGAAAATATATGAAAAAAACAATTGACTTCCACTTCAGAAATCAGAAAACAAGCTGAAGGAAAAGAAGGGGAAGTGCAAGATTAATTTCAAAACAACACTCTCTAGTGGATTCGTAGATCTTACCTTTTGCTTACAAAACTCCATTTCTCAATGTCCAGGGCATCCATACCAACATAAACGAAGATGAAAATCTCTGCAATGAATGACAATGTTGCAAAACCATGCCTGCAGAAATTAATAAACAGAGTCACAAAATAAATGTAATAAGTCAGCTTAACCATTTTGAGGGAATGCAATTTCATATTTAAAATATGGAAGTCAAACTTCTGAGAAGATATGCCTGAAAATTTTACATACTTGGTAGTTACCCTTGAACTTTCAGTCACATTATGCCAGGTGTAGTGTGACATGACAATCCCACAAATGAATACAGTAAGAATCCCACTCAAGTCAAACAGCTAGAACAAAAGAAAAACATTCAACATAATTATTTTTTTTACATAAATAAAAATAATCAACATAATCATGAAATACAGCAATGTCTGAAATTCAATCCAAACATAGTATGAAAAGTAAATGTTAATGGCCATAAATGTGCTTAAAAAGATGAGCAAAACTTACTTCAGCCATCACATATGAAAGGTAAGCCATGAGACTCATAAGAGCAACTTCACGATCTGTAGAGTGCCTGACATTTGAGCATGTAATGGCCATTAGAGTTATCCATACACTAGTGTGGAAATGCATACATGTATCAGCTACTATAATTTTTGGTAAGGGCAAACTTCACTTCACCCCCTGTGGTCTACTCCATCGGTGGTTTACCTCATATCACTTGAAAATAAGCACATAACCCCTTATGGCTTGTGGATTAAAGTGCACCGTCGGGCATTTCGTTCAAGTTAACTGCAAGTGTGAAACACATGCCAGGACACAAGGGAGTTATGTGTTCATTTCCAAATATCAGGCGGTAAACCACACAGAGTAAAGCACATGGGGCCAAAGTAAATTTTGCCTCCCAAAAAAAAAAAAAGATTTGCACAATGAGATTTTGTATAGGGGTATTTTAGTCTTTCCGCTTAAGTAGTTAACAAGCCTGACGAGGCACTTTAGTCCACAAACCACATGAGGGTTATGTACTTATTTCCTAATGACAGAGGGGTTATGGACACATAGTCCAAACCACAAGAGGAATAAATTAAAATTTTCCTTTTTGGGAAAAGAAATAGTGAAGACACCTTTTATGTGTTAATTCTTCTCCAAGGTAAAAATCCATCTTCAAATCTAAGCAAACAAAGATATATATGGCAGTTATATGTATTATTTCTCTAATGCTAACATTTTTATATTTGTTTTATACAAAATATTTCCCTCTTTTCAGTATAAAACCAGAATGCATCTCAGATAGTTCAAGCATTCTGAATAAACTGAAAACCTTCGAGCAATTCAGATATGATTTTCCAAATTTTGGGCCACAAATCCTCAAAATGTTGTACAATGATATACAAATTCTCCATACGCAAAATAAAGGCTTGCACATGAAAAGACAAGGGTGTCTCACAACTTATAAAACCATAGTAGGAACAAGCTAATCGATGAGATTGGCACATTCAATGTATCCATACTTAAATTTCCTTATGCTGCATAGTAAAAGGACATCAAACCAGATTCCCACCTGAACCTGTTATGATATTTTGTTTTTTATTTTGTTTCGCGCCCCCCCCCCCCCCCCCCCCCCCTAATTATGATATTTAATCATTTGATCACTTGCATAATAAATAATGTAAAAATGCTTGCCCATGGAGACTTAAAAAATAAATGAAGCAAAAATGAAAACTTGATTCTCCAAAAGAAAAAAGTGAAGAAAATTGAAAAACCAACACTTTCATACCTGCCAAAGTACAACTTTTTAATGATGTATGCGCTAAGCAATCCAATCTGCGAGTATAAGGAGTAAAATGTCTTACACCAATATAATAATTTTTTGTCAGCAAGAGATAACTCACAAGCAGCATGCATTAAGTTTTGAGAAGGGGAGGCAGAAGCAGTGACAGCTTTCTGGGCACACCTATGACTACATAAGGGCACTTTGATTACCCTAAAGAAGCCTCTCTCTTTATGCAGCTGGAGAACCTTCTTTGGACTATTTTGTTATATGTTGAGGTTTGCTATTATTGGGCTCCATTTTAAAGAAAAGGCCCCCCCAAAAAATCATGTTTGTCCTCTATACTCAGTCTATCTGAAAAATAAAACATAAGACCTTATTGTAGAATTTCAACAATAAAGATTAATGGAAAGGAAAGGTCCTAGAATCACGTGATAAGGATAGTCATAGTTTTGATGAACTAAAATGAGGATTCCACCATCCCCCTCCACGCACCCCCCCCCCCCCCCCCCCCCCCCCCCCCGCGTGCAAATTATACATTACAACCAAGCTTCTTGAGTGAGAGAAACAGAGAAATGAGTGCTTTTGTTACGCTGGGATCCGTTAAAAAATTATTTAGGGCTTTATCTCCAATTTTTTAATGATGCCTTTTTCTAGGAGATAAGAATTTCAACACAATCACGTGGAATTACTTCCACACACACACAAACAGAGAGAGAGAGAGACTTACGACAACCCCTAGCAAGGTGCTTGCAATAAATAAAGACAAAAAATTGCCTATGAACTGCCAGACAAGGCCTGAGTTCATTTGAGAGATATCAAATTTCTGGATTGCATTGAAAAGTACCACAGAGGTGGCATCATTTACTACTCCTTCGCCAAAGACTAGACTGTACAACAAAGGTGTCTCATCCTGATTAAGCACCTGCCCATTAAACAAAACTTTAGTCACAAATTTCATTTCTTTCTCCTCCTTTGAGAAAGAAAAACGGATTTGAGAAGACATTTATACCTGCAATGTGCAAACCGAATCAGTTGCTGATAAGATTGCTCCAATTGCTGCAAACATTGAAATTTCACACTTAAACAAAGTCAAGAGATAAAGGAATTAATTGGATAAGGCAAGATGTGTAATAAATACACTATAGATTCAAATTTTAATTTATTTTTTATCTTTTAATTACTTTAAGAGTCTTGAGTTTTGTTGCTGGACAAAGTAAAACAAAGCACAGGTAACAATAATATCAACCATAAGCTACCCAACAAAGAAAATACGAGTTTTCCATTTGACCACCAATAGCACAACTCCATTTTCCCATATAAAAGGTGTGTGGTTTATATACGGAGGTACAATTTCTTTAAGGTCAGAAATTCAGATCAGGTGGGATAATCACAGTTTTGAGAGCAGTGTAAGTGTTGGTGTCAGACAGATGTGCAGAACTTAAATAGGGATGTTGATAGCAATGCCAACAATGAGAGTGAAAATAGTGCTAGAGAACATTAATGGCAGCTACAACAGGAACAATCATAACAACCAGAATGACAATAAGTTAACAATGGTCATGGAGAAAAGGTGAGATTACCGAGATAATCCCCCATCTCCAGGAAACCGATATCCAGCTTTTTGAACAATTGAGATGCACCTAGATCAAAATTCATACGTTATGAGCAAGATAAATCAAATATCATATAACAAAAATGAACTTGTAATGGACGTTCAAAAGATAGAGCTCAAATCAAGGATGAAGTTCATCAAGCATACCAATTGCAATGGTAGCGAAGGATATCAATGTCCCAACAACACCAAACAACATGATAATGATAAAGTTCCGAAAAAATTGCTTCTTTTTCACCTGAAACCTGGTGAGAGAAAGTGTGAACACATTATTTCACTGAACACCCCATTGTGCAAACATTTATGAGTACAAAAAGAATAAAGCTTTAAGCAATTAAGAGGTGCCTATCTATATGGAGGAAAAAAATACCAAAATAAATTGGGGGAAAGGTTTCAATAGTAGTAGGGGTGGTAGTAATAACTGTTATGCTCCAAGTAATTTAGCATACAGATTTGTCACAACTGCACTGAAGTTACTTTTGACACCTACTGAAGTGCAAGTAATAGGTCAGTGTCACATGTTATCATCACTCCAATAGTATATCTATACAAACACAAATTTCCTTGCTACCAGTTCACACAATAGAAAGCAAAAAATGTCCAAACTTTGTCCAAAATTCTCTAAACCTGAATTAGAACAACAATAATATAAAAAATAAAAAAACAAATTTGTCTAGTCCAAAAAAGAAAAAGAAACTGACTTCCTTCCACCTATGCTGGAGATGCTGTAAAATCAATAACTTCTAGGATGAACAAGCTAAACCAATGAAATGGGGCATTAGAATGCAAATTCAATGAAAACAGAACTTAACCAAGACCAAGTGCATAATCAATGTTTATATGGTATGACCCAAAAAAGGCTTAGGTAGCACAGAATCATGTAAAAGGATGTGATTACTCCTCAAGGGAAGCCCTCTCCCAAAACTTCAAAAGAAAATGAAAAAATAAATAAATAAATCTGCTACAATGGAATTGCCATTCAGAACAGGCCCAAGATTGGTCACTACACTACAATTCCTCCAGTAGTTTCTATCATGCTGTTATTTACTAATCTTACAGCCAATTCTAGGTTACTCAAACAAATAGTGAATATATTGTAATGAGCCCTTAAACATTGTTTTATGCAAGGTTCTAAAAAGCGGTTGCGGTCGCCATAGCGGTGGCGGTGGCGCGGTTGCGGTTGAGGGGTGTAAAGGCCGTAGCGTAACGGTTGCGGTAACCGGAACCGTGAATTTTTTTATTTTTCGCACAATTTGAAAAAAACTTACCGATACGCATATTTTTTTTTCCATGATCATATTTATTGGATTTAAAATAAATATTTATCAATTTTTGTAAATTTTGTAAGTATGATCCAATATATTTCATATTTTTAAATCACTATAAATTGAGTTTTTTACATTTTATTTTAATAATTAATGACTTTATATTATACAAAAAATCAATCACTAACTATTATATATAAGATAAACAATGACAAAAGTAAGAGAATAAATAAGAGCCTAAATATATATATATACATATTTTAACCAGGCCAAATAGATAATGACCACACCTATTATTATTATTATTATTTTCAAATAATATATAAATAGGCACACAAATAAAATGGTTGAGTGATAGCAACTGAATAGAATAGTATAGGTCTTACAGCTTCAACAAATCAATAACATGTTCATCTTCCCTCTTCTCTCTCTCTATCTCTTGCTCCTCCATTTTCTCTCTTTATCTTCCATCTTCTCCCATTTTTAGCTTTTTTTTGTCTGTTTTTTCAAAAGAAACAATTTGGAACCGTTATGTAACAGTGCGTAACAGACCATTACGACTGTTACGGCACCGCTACGGCAGCCGCTACGACCGACACACCTGTGAATCTCAATCACATTGCAAAAGCGGCCGTAACGGGTGGCGGCAACCACTAAAACCGTTACGTAACGGCGTTACGTAACGGTTGCGGCCGCTTTTTAAAACCTTGGTTTTATGTCAAGTTAAGAAAATCTATACATCAAGGATCCCCTAATCGCATTTGAGAATTTGGAATCCTAATTGTTAGCATAGTTAGTTCTAATTAGTAGGGTTACCTTCATCAGATATAAATGATGCATAAGAAAACACTCACACAGAGGGATGTCAGTTTTAAGTGTTCAATGACATTTTATGGTAATCCAAAAGAAAACTAAACACATGACCTGAAAAAGCAAAAAGTAATTACATAATTGGAGTTACATCAGTAAATCAATCGGAGTTTGAACCATCTTGTAACAAATTCCTCGAGCCCAACTGCTCAAGCAATACAAAAGGACAAAAAGTCTCCACTATTGTTGTTAGGTTTCTTTTAAAAGTTCTCCAAAAATTTCAAAAAAAGTTTTGTTGGGTTGACTTGAGCTGAATTTCTCATAGTTAATAGAACTCCACAGAGATGACAAAAATCTGAGTTATGACAACCTAGCATGATGTGGGCAATCAACTCTAATTATTCAAACTACTTATTGTGCCTCCACTTGGAGCTAATTTTGTTCATCATTTTTGGGGCCTATGGCACTGAACACTTTCTACCTGTCATTATTTTTGTGCTAGCCTCCAATAATGCTGCAATTATGTCAGAGTTAGATATTTCAGCAGTAACAAAAAAATTCTGAACCTTATAAATCAGTAGAAGGCAATTATTTTAACTGGTAAGAGCAACACCCTGACCTAACTAAAAAAGTCAAGGAGAGACATCCATGAGGGATTAGATTGCACAAACATGAAAGGATGACTTTGCAGTTAACTTGAATAATAATAAAACAATGTATGTGAGATAAAACAAAACTGACCCAGCATTGAATATAATAGGTGGAAGGAGGTATATAAAGAAAAATTCTTCATCAAATTCTAAGATACGCGAGCTTTTTCCACCAGAAGTTAGTAGAATAACAACACCAGTGCACAAGCCCTGCAACCAAACCCCATAAATTCCTTTATTACACTCCACGATCTAATAAAAAAAAATATGCAGAATCAAAACAGGAACAATATGTGGAGTCAATAATGATTCTCTGTGAGGACTCACAATGACAAGGGAAGTGAATGACTCATTAAACCATCGGTTTTCCTCGATAAGATAGCCGATCACAATGCAAGCGCAAAGGAGAGCCACGAATAAGGTTATGGAATCTATTGTAACTTGATCGGCGTCCGATGACAGGATCCCTGATTTCATCAAAACAGAGGCCACACCTAAACCCATCTAGCAAATTGTTTTGAAAATTCACCAAGCTCAGAACAGAAAGATAAAATTGTTTGCTGATTGAAACAAAAAATTCAAGTATGTCCCTGAACTATCCATTCAATTCAATATTGAGCCAAAAAATCACACGCCAAATAAACCCTGTATCAGAGTAACCAGAACACAATCACAACTAATAAAATTACGACAGTACAAAATTCAACTCAAATAACCAAGGAAACTACACAGAAAAAGGCATGTGATGTGACCTAAAAAAGTCTGTCGCGTGAAGTCTTGACAAGGAAAGAAAATGTATGCTTTGTTTTGTTTGGTTGCTGAGAATATGTAAACTGAAGGGTTTCTCTGTATGTAAATCAATAACTCCAACCTAGTACGGCTATTTCAAATGCCAAGTGTCATTCGAGTCGATTTTTTGGAATTAAGATCGCAACCAACAACCAAACTATTAAATACACATTTTCTCATCGTTTTCCTCCATTTTTTTTCTCAGTAACCAAACAGGATGGTAAAACAACGTTCACGCCAGGGAGTTTTCTTAGTGAGAAAGTCAGTCCGTATACGCGTGTGTATATATATATATATATAGAGAGAGAGAGAGAGAGAGAGAGAGAGACCTGAAAACTGGAATATTTGAAAGACCGCGAAATGGAGTGACAGACCAAGGAATAGGGAGAGTGGAAGACAAGGAATATGGAGGGCTCGTCACCGTCTGATCTATCAATCAACTTTTGATGGTATTGTGGTACCTTGACACAGGAAATTTTTACTCTTTGGTGTAGATTCTACGCTAATCTATAAATAGTGGGATTCTCTCCCTGTTCACGCAGCCGGCTGGAGAAGAGGCGGGTTTTGTTTGTTGTGAGCTCTATTTGGATTGTATGTTGTTTTATTTTATTATTTATTTGCATTAAATTCGTTTTTTCCGAAAATATTTTCTTACAATTTTGCAAAATTTATTTTCTTACAATCTCCCTATATGTAGTGATACAGATTAATTCCTTTCGCTTAAATTAATTTTTTGCAAAATTTATTTCCTGCTTTTGGTAAAACTCGAGTATTGTTACTGTATCTTTTCTCTGATAATAAAATTGATAAATATGATTAGTAATTTTTTTATCCAAAGTTGTGTTTAAGTAAAATTTTATTACATGATAAATATAATTTTTGTTGGTGCCTCTATTTATCCGCTATCTTTCATCTCAATGCACACCACTATTCAAGGCATACCTCTAGTAATTTAATAAATAATAAATTTGCTTAATACACACCATAATGTTCTATTTTCACCCTTAGTCACACACCTCCACTACCACCTCCACCTGTAACCCAACTCCGTCGCCGGCGACCATGTAGTCCTTCTCTCTTCCCCTCTCTTCCCCTCTCTTCTTCGTCACCGGTACCACCACTCGCCGGTCCTCTCCTTTCTCCCTCACTGGCACTATCTCTTTCCCTGGAACAAACCTTGGTCACTATAGAGATAACCCATAGATTGAATGACTAAAATTGGAAGCATTATAGTAATAATTAACAATCAAACCCTTCAAAAATCCGTAATACAGAGGTGAAACCTCCAAATCATCTTCCACAACAAAGGCAAACTCGTCATCCGAACTCGGCTACCATAACTCCAACCACAGCGCTTGCAACCCTACATTTCCAATCCAGTAAAGCACTAATTTTCACCGAATTCCCAAACAAACCCATCAACAAAATCCAGAAGTCGACGCGATTCACTCAGTTTTGCATCAAAATTATCAGTTAAATTGTTCGTGATTTTGAAGTGGTCAATGAAGATGTGAAGATTGACGCTGTCATTGTGGTAATGGGCATTGGAGAGAGATCCAAGGTAGCGAGAGAGAGAGAGAGAGAGAGAGAGAGAGAGGTAATGCGATCAAAGGCGAGGACTTTGATGGTGAGAATGAAATTGGTATTGGTATTGGTGTGATTAGGTAAAATGAGAGTGGTACAGTGGTTTTGGTTGAAGAATGAGGTGGTTTGGAAAGACTGAAAATTGAGATAGTGAGAAGTTGTAGAGAGAGAAGAGGAAGAGAGATGAGAGAGATATGGAGGGGTTGCGGTGGTGGTGGTGACCACGGCTGTTAGGATTTCACGAAAGATGATGAGTGTAGTTTAGATATTTGATTGAGGGATATAATTGTAATTATATTTTTTTTAGAAAATGGTGTGTCTTGAGGTGAAAGTTGGTGTGTAAATAGAGGCACTCATATGTCTCAATGATGTCTAATGAAGAAAATAACATCTTTGTGACTTTCGGTGTTCCGTGACCAGGACTTGGTTCAACTATAATTTCTGCCGCATTTTGCATGTTATTTGTGAAACACGTAATTTTGTTGTTTATATATATTGCCAATATACATATTTTTCAAAAAATTCTACTTTTTTATTTTTCATACTTTTTTTTATTTTTACTGAATTTTTTAATATTTTAAGTAATTTTTTTAATTTTTAGGCACGCCTAACGTAAATATACATAAAAAAGTATAATTTTTGTGAATTTTTTTTAAAAAAAATTTACTAAATACTAAAAATACAAAAATAAAAATAAAAATACAAGAAGTCAGTATATTTTTCATATTTTTATGTATTTATTAATTTTTTAAAATATTTTTTCACAAATTTTTTACTTTTTAGATATATCTAAGTAAAATGCATCTAAAAAGTTAAAAAAATGCTTAAAAATTTTAAAATATTCACTAAAAACAAAAAAATAAATGAAAAATAAAAAACTCAATTTTCAAAAAATCTAATCCAAAAAACTCAAACCAAACAAACACATTATATTTATTTATGATGGTCATTTATACAAATAATTTAGGGTAATTACAAATACACTCGCTGACGTTTTTTTAAAGTACAGATTACTCCCTGTAGTTTGGAAAATTACAAATATCTCTTTATTAAATTTTTTTATTTAACATAATTAACTAAAAAATGAAATTCATAATTGCTTTCCTATACATGAATAAAATTACATAAATTATTAATTGAAACATATTATTAACATAATTAAAAACTATTAATTGACATGATAATTTATTAATAAAATGGATAATTTGTTATAAAATTAAAAATCTCAATGGTGGAATGTAATCTCTAAAACTATAAGGAGTGATTCGTATTTTAATTAAATCTCAGGAGATATATTTGTAATTTATCCAATAATTTAAGATGAAAAGATATAATAAGCTACACAGTTAGGAAATACTACTGGTCTAAGCTTATGGATTTTTTAAAAATATTTTGGAATGTTGAATTGAATGGCTTTTAATACATTTTAAAAAAAAAATGATATATAAATAAATGGGTTAAGTTAATAGATTTGGATTTTGCATGTTCTCTAAGATTGGGTTTGGGATAATCTCATAGGCTTGATATTTGAACTTAGATAGATACAAAATCTCTTATTAAGTAATATAAGTTTAGTTCAATTTAGTCAATATGACGTCATAATTAGCGGTTGGTGGCATCAAGTGGAGGGTTCCACAGTCCTTTTATAATTATTTATTTATTTTTTTAATCTTCACATATATATTTGTTGGCAAAATGTTGGCTTATTTTTTCTACGAAGGAAAATATCATAAATGCGAGCGTGCCAGCAAGGATTGAAAAATCCTTACAGATTAAATTCAAGCCAATTATCAAGCGATTGTGTTGACGGTTCTTTTGCCTCAACGAAGAGGACTTCAAATTTGCCAAGTGTAGCGAAAAGAAAAAGTAAAAGAAGAAAAAGGGACAGAGAAAGATGATTGAGTGAACAATCAAAGTAATAATTACTTACCTCTACTCCTATGCTTCGAAAAGAAAGTGCATAAAATGCTTCGAAATGGAAATGCTGAAAATAAATGCTTCGAAATATAAATCTATGTTAAACTACTCCTAAGATAAGAAAAATGACAAGAAATATTGAAATCAATTGTCTTTGATTTATGTTCTGGATCTTTTACAATGTAGCCATTAATGGCTATTTATAGAAGAAAAAATACAGCAATAACTACTTAGTAACTACCCATTTCTTCTATCTTCATTCTTGTCTTGCCATGTGTCTTTCCACTCATCCACTTTGTCCTTCATTTTCTCCATTATCTCTATAACTTCTTTTAACTTCCAAATGAATAAGAGGATGCCACGTGTCTTGCAATTATATAAATAATAAATAATAAAAATTGCAGATTTATGGTGTTAACATTACCCCCCGCGGCCCTTAAAAATGATGTTTACTTGAATTTTTGAAGGGTCGAACCAAGAACATGACTAACCTAAGCAGCAAAGTGCTTCGAATGATGTAACAACACCAATAAAGTGCTTCGAATGAGTATGAAGTTATGACTAGTAACAAGCTTCGAAAGTGGTATAAAGGACCAAAATCATTCTTCGAAGGTCGATAGAGCCGACAAAAGACGAATTACATCCTCAAAAATACTCGGCAAAGCTTCGAAGGTTCACAACCACCATTATTATTTCTTCGAAGCTGTTGTTGATGCAAGATAGAGTGCTTCGAAGCTTACAAAATTATGGCAAAACGGCTTTCGAAGCAACTTATGGCAAAACGGCTTTCGAAGCTGTTTTTGGCCAACCATTGTGGTTTATTCAAAACTTATATGTTCTGGTTCACACATAATTAATGGAAATATTAATTTTGTGTTTCGAACCAATTATTAATTCTTCGAAGACACCAAAACTGTTGTTCTTCGAGCCAACTTATGATGCCGAAAACAGGCATTATTCGACAACTAATTAATTGTCATTTTACATATATTTGAAGAGATGTACACATTTCGGAAGTTTTCAAAGTTTTATACAATTTCGAAGGTGAAGTAATCAACCTTCGAAACAACTCTTGATGTTTTGAATGTATCTTCAAAGCTTTATACAGCTTCGAATGTGAAGTAATCAAGCTTCGAAACAACTCTTGATGCTTCGAATGTATCTTTGATGCTTTGATTGTGTACATACAAACAACTGGCCATCAATTTGAAAAGATAAGCCATTCTCAACCACTTATTTAAATGCATAGGCTTTTTCTAGCCAAGTTCATGCATTTTAAATGGTCATCCCTTGTTCTTAGTGCTTCGAACTCATAAGAACAATTTGTTAATTTTATTAACCACATCATCAGGATTATATTTTGATGTGAACCACAAATCCAAAAAGGATTTTGAACACCAAAAGTCATGGTATAGTGTGACCATGAGAATTCATACTTTTTAACATTTTGAAAAATGTCAAAAAATTTGAATTCATGAACAGTGGCTTGTTCATTATTCTTGACCATGTTTGGTTTAAAAACATGACTTTCGCCGAATTGATTTTCATAATTCTTTGGCAAAGTAGGTTGTTTTTCCATGTTAGCCATTAATGGCTTATGAAAATCCCCCATAAGAATGTTATTTTCATGACTTGACTCTCTAAAAATTGATTTTTGGACCCCCCGAGCCATGTATGAAACATCATTCTTAGCCAAATTTGGCTCAAAAACATGCTCTTTCGTTATGTTAATTTCATAATTTGGCTCTTTAAAAACGGATTCTTGAACCCCCCGAGCCAGTGATGAAATCAACTCTTTGCTTTTGCTATTTTTAATCATGGAAAAATTCTGAAAAAATTCACCAATTCCGGCCATTAAGGCCTCAGTTAAAGACTTGGTAGTGAGAGTTGATAACTCATCATTCCATTGGCGAATTTCCATATCAAGTTGATGAATTTCTCCAATTAAATGGTATCTTTTTTCTTCCACCAAATAATATTGTAAGGGATGAAAATTTATTTCATCAAGAAAATGGATCTCTTCTTGAAGATCCAAAATTTCTTGTTTACGCCAATAAATTTCATCTAGACTATTTGAAATGGACAAATCCAATTCATTTTCCATTTATTACACTTGACGTCCCACTGGGCGTGCCAAAAAATGTTGGCAAAATGTTGGCTTATTTTTCCTACGAAGGAAAATATCATAAATGCGAGCGTGCCAGCAAGGATTGAAAAATCCTTACAGATTAAATTCAAGCCAATTATCAAGCGATTGTGTTGACGGTTCTTTTGCCTCAACGAAGAGGACTTCAAATTTGCCAAGTATAGCGAAAAGAAAAAGTAAAAGAAGAAAAAGGGACAGAGAAAGATGATTGAGTGAACAATCAAAGTAATAATTACTTACCTCTACTCCTATGCTTCGAAAAGAAAGTGCATAAAATGCTTCGAAATGGAAATGCTGAAAATAAATGCTTCGAAATATAAATCTATGTTAAACTACTCCTAACATAAGAAAAATGACAAGAAATATTGAAATCAATTGTCTTTGATTTATGTTCTGGATCTTTTACAATGTAGCCATTAATGGCTATTTATAGAAGAAAAAATACAGCAATAACTACTTAGTAACTACCCATTTCTTCTATCTTCATTCTTGTCTTGCCATGTGTCCTTCCACTCATCCACTTTGTCCTTCATTTTTTCCATTATCTCTATAACTTCTTTTAACTTCCAAATGAATAAGAGGATGCCACGTGTCTTACAATTATATAAATAATAAATAATAAAAATTGCAGATTTATGGTGTTAACAATATTTTAATAAACTATATATTGACACATTCATTTATTTAACTAAATTAATAAATAGTTAGCATATAAAATTATATTTATTTTTGTTTTTTGCCAAATTACAAACACTGTGAGTCTGAATGCTCTGAGGGCTGTGCCCAAAAAAAACAGAACAAGCTCGTGCTTCGCATGTATTTGTTCAAAATTTTGTCTCTTGCGATTGCCTAGGTCATTTTAAATTTGGGTCAATTATAGGGACATTTTCTAAGGGTTTATTTTGACGATTACATTGTTCTATCTCTTGGAAGTTCTCTTTTTTTTTTTTTTTTTTTTTTTTAAATATATATATTATCCTGTTATCTGATGAAATATTTGAGTATTTTTTCACACAAATAAATAAAATTATTTTTGTCAATTGGATCAGCTGAATCAAAATATCTTTAATGATAATGGTAAGATTATGCTTTGCGCGAAATCTCCCACTTTTCTCTAATCCTCCAATATATTAGAAGATGGTCATACACCATCAACAATGCTTTCGTTTGAGGTGTATTATGACTTTATTTTTATGATCCAAACCGTTTATTTTGTAGGGTTTGTTGAGTACTTCATGCCTACCAAAAATCATATTAATCGGATATCAAAAACTATATGATCGATAACCAAAAAAATAAATAATAAGTTTTTCTTTTGAGAAATAGCATAAACAATATGCGATTCGATCATATAGTTATTGATATCCGATTAATATGATTTTTGGTAGGCATGAATTACTCAGCAAACCCTACAATATGAACGGTTTAGATCATAAAAATAAGACCATAATACAACTCAAACAGAGACACCACAGTCACTACTGTGTTTTGAGTACAGCACTAACCCCTAAGGATTGATTTACATGTATTTGAATTTAATAGTTATAAATTTGGCAGTTATAGAAAACGTAATATTTATTGAATTGATTTATTTTTTTTATAAATAATATACATAAATGATTTTATGAAATAAAATGTTTAAATTATTAAAACGAAATTTATAATGAGTTCCACAAATCTGAACATGACAATTAAATTTATATTTAAACTTAAAAGAAATACAACTTATTATTAATCTCATGGATAGATTATTTATATTTTATTGATCCACACTCATCTGTTTTTATGACTTTGATTAACATTTTTGTTCCAATATTGAAAACTAATATTTCATTACCATAGAAAAATCGTATAAGTGGTTTTCCTTTTCCTTTTTTATTTTATTTTAATTTTTGTGATTGTATTTAAAGAAAAAATTACGAATGAAATATCAATTAATTTTATTTTACAAAAATTTATATTTTATTTAAATTTCAAACACAATCATTGCCTATATATATATTTTTTTTAAAAAAAAAAAAACAGTTAAGCTCATTAAACATAGGCCATTCAGTTCATAAATTTAAATTGGGATTTTGTTTGTTCAAAAGCTTAGATGCTGAAATACCTTGTCCATCAAGACAAATTTAGGTAAAATGACCAAAAAGCCCATCTATATTGGCATGGGTTTTTTTTGACTATTTTAGCCATAAAAAGACAAAATAGATTAAAAAGTCACGAAGATAAAATGTTACATTCAAACAATAATCATTTTATTTTTCCTATCACAAAAATCAAAAAACTTATCCTAAACAAGATTTTTTAACCTCAAATTAAAATAGTCAAAAAAATTTTAAAAATCAAAATGTTAATCCTCATCCCAAACGAAGGCTATATATGGTTTAAGGTGGAAAACAAACACCTTCCCCTTTGTCTTTCTTCCTCAGCTCGGACGCCGTAGCCATCTCGCTTCACCGTCTCGCCCCGCCCCGCCGATTGCCTTTCTCGTATCTGCTTTCTACAAGCGTCTTTACATGACTCAGATTTGAACGGCGACGACTAGATCTTCACCAGGGCCACAATCGCGAGCACCGAAGAGTGGGGGTGATTGACTGTGTTAGAATAATTGAAAGAAATATGAAAAATATGTATCTGTATTATATTAAATAAATTGAATACAATAGGAAAGTCTGTATTTATAGGCTGAATACAAAGCTAGATAAGTATAGAAGGAGATAGAGAGAGATAGATATAAACTATTATACAATACAAGAAGATAAGTATAAATCTAAGTATAATATATACATTAACAGCCCCCTCAAACTCAAGGTGGGTAAGCATCAACCAACTTGAGTTTGGAAACGAGATCAATAAAACGACTAGGAGGATGAGCCTTGGTGAAAATATCAGCAGGTTGATCAACAGAAGAAATAGGAAGAAGATAAACAGTGCCACGTGTAACATGTTGTCGAATGAAATGACAATCAATCTTAGTATGTTTGGTGTGTTCATGGAAGACATCATTGTGAGCAATCTGAATGGCACTCTAATTGTCACAATAGATAGATGTGACACCAGGGGAAGAAACACCCATATCAGCAATGAGCCAGCGAAGCCATAAAAGTTCCTGAGTAGTGTCAGCAAGAGCACATTATTCAGCTTCAATACTAGAGCGAGTAATGAGGAACTGTTTCTTACTGTGCCACGTAAAAAAAGAATCTCCTAAGAAGAAACAGAAACCTGTGGTGGAGCGTCAATCAGTAGGATCCCCAGCCCAATCAACATCAGAAAAGGCACAAAGCTCGAGAGAAGAGTGAGCAGAGTAGTGGAGTCCATGGAACATAGTGCCTTTAAGGTAGCGAAGTATGCAAAGTAGAGCAGTGTAATGCGGGGTGCGGGGAGTCAACATGTACTGACTAACAAGATGGACAGCATAGGCAATGTCGGGATGAGTCACAGTGAGATAAACAAGATGTCACAACCCAAACCCGCCCCTATGGGTTTAGCACCGTAACCGGCCAGTAATTTGAGATTACCGAAGGCCTGCTTAACAGTAAAACAGTAATACAGAGTACAGGGGCTGGCGGAAGCCAAAACAGTAATTAAAAGATGTCCAATGAGCTGTGACAGTCTGCATGCAAAAAGACTTTTTAAAACATATTCACATTCAGAACGAAACAGTATATACATACATCATTTACAGGCATTCAGGTTAGGGACCAAATCCCTACCATAATAGTACAGTACAAATATCATTCAGTCTATACAAAATAGAGACAGAAAAAAGGGGAAACTAAAACACCCCAGAGCAGCCTTAGCTTGGCAGCACTTGGAACCTCGCAGTGAGGCACGTTGGTTGGCTTGACAAAAAGGGAGTTTAAACCCCACGCCCCTAGCTCCGATCCGGTGCTTGGACACCTACATATATATATATATATATAAACAATAAGCTAAAGCCCGGTGAATAACAGTTGTGTAAAGAGGTTAAGAATGAATGTCCTTTCAGTATTGAAAACAGTCATTTATCAGTATATCAGTTATTCAGTTTATGGCTCATAATTCATGCCATAACAGTCATTCAGAAACTATAATAGTCATATGTGGTACATCCAATAGCAAAACAGTACAGTAGGTCTTAACAGACCGAGCAGTCAATGATGGCCATCATATCAGTAAACAATAGTGGTTCCAAACGTGGGAACCGACAGAGATCTCTGTAACAGTAGCAGTAACAGTTCAGTAACAGTAAATTGCTATGGATGTCACGAACACAGTTCACAAATAGGACAAACATTCATTCAGTAAATAATGTCATTTCATAAAGCAGTACAGTCGTTTGTTCAGAAAATAATCTCAATTGAACATATCTTTACAACATTGTTACTCACAGAGTTTTAGGCTACAGATAAGCTGGTACGCGTCCTCGGATGCCAACCCTACATAGTTACAGAATGAACATACACTAAGCTACACAGTTGGGAAAATAGTAACTTAATTCCTAATTTGCCTCAGTGTGGTTCTATATCAATATCCTTATTAAGATGTCTTAAACTAGACCTAAGAATGCCTAGGATGGAATGAGGATGCAAAGATGCACTATTAAACACTTTTCAAAATTTTGCTGAAACAGGGGTCCCGCTCGAGCGTGGCTTTCTCCGCTCGAGCGGACCTGCAGACAAAAGAGATTCGCTCGAGCTTGGATTCCTCCGCTCGAGCGGATTATAAACTACAGTAAAAGTACTAGATGCACGAAATTTACGCTCGATGGCCGCTCGATACCCGCTCGAGCGTTAGACACAAGTCCTCGCTCGAGCATGCATTCCCTTGCTCGAGCGGACTGTAAACACATGCAAAGTACTGGATACACGCATTTCCCGCTCGAGCGTCGCTTTCTCAGCTCGAGCGAACTGTATGAACACAGGTTGTACGCTCGAGCGTGAAGTTTCCCGCTCGAGCGTGAGTCCAAATTCTGGAAATTCCAGATTGAACCTTCAAGCTCAAAATCAACTTTAAATGCATCAATTTCGATCCTCTTGGGCTAAATTTCTAGAAAACTCTTGCAAACTCATAATATGACATGTTTCAAAGATCAATTTGAGAAATCAAAGCCCAAAGGTAGTTCAATTAAACACAATTTTCAAATGAACTTCAAGAACATGAAGAACAATGCAAATTCAACACATGCATGGGTTCCTTGAAACTCCAATGTTCTAAAACAAGATCAAATGCAAGATTTAACTTCAAAACATGGTGAGTTCGTGAACTATAACAAAAATGTGGACATGCATGTAAGAATTTCCATGAAAACAACTCTAAACTTCAAGATATGCACATGCATGCATTATTTAAGCTTCAATTCAACAATCTAAACCAAAACTTGACTTCAATCTCTAAGATTCCATGAACCATGCAAGAACTAATTTAATTCACAGTTATAAGGATAAATTCCTTACCTAGGTTTCTCAATTACAAGAATGGAAGCTCAATTATGCAATTAACCTTCAATATCTTCAAGTCTCCAAGCTAAATGCCTAGATGAACTCAATTCTCCTATCTCTTTCTCTCTCTAGTCGGTTATGGTATAAGGAAATGGCTGATGAAATGATATAAAATCAAGTCTCAAAGCGTTGTAGAGATAGGCCACTAAGTGGCAAAAGGGTAAATAAGTCTAACTTATGTGATTTAACATTATTAAATCTAATTTAATCATACCAAATCAAATTTCAATTAAATATACCATAAAATCACATAAATTCTAATTAGCATAAAACATTAATCAATTAAAGATTCGGCCACCGATAAGGCCTTCAATTTGAAATTTAAACATAATACATGAACAGATAATTTAACAGTCAAACAGATAGACATGCATTTAAACTAACACACTCAATCAATTAACTCAGAATTTCAATCAATGCAATTACTTATCATGATCAGTCTCAGTTTAGCAGTAACCAGTGGTGTTATCAGTAAACAGTAGTGAGGGTTGTCACACAAGACTACCGACCAGTTGGCGATAAAGAGTAGCATTAGAGAGAAGATCCCTGTTTTAGACGTCCCCGAACGCCCCGGGAGGACGAGTCCCGTTCTGTTCGTTGTGGGTCTACTACAGTTCGGACTCAAATTGTCACGGTTCTAAATCTGAACCAAAGAGTCCAAATCCGGCAAATCGTTTTGAGAAAACAGATTTTGAAAGAAGTGTCAAACATGGACTGCTTTGCCAGATACAGAGTCGCCACCTAAATGTTTTATTTTGGGAAATTTAGGAAACCCTGACTCATTTGCCTAAGGCCACGTGTCCGTCATCACCAAAGTTGCCTCGGCTCGGGAACTTGGGTAAGATTGGGGAAGGTCACTTCGTGAGCACCCCCGCTCGCCCGATCAAAGATCGGTCTCTACTAACCATGATATCTATTTTTGAAAACATTATGCATCCTTATTCCGGTTATTAGCCTAGATTTACTATGTGATGCGCACAGCATACAAGTATAGACTGGGTTGCCTGAATTGGAACAAAACATTTCATGTTTGTTTATTTGAAAATGGTTTGATGGTGCTACCCGCAAGTAGGCTAAGACGTGGATTTGCCACCCTCGGGTGGGCTTAGAAAACATGATTTTGCCACTATCTAGTGGGCTTAAAACACACATTTGATGAATCGTTCCAATCCAAATAACCCAACCTTCACCCACAGGCATTCAGGCAGTTATATCACATAAGCAATTAGCCTCATGGTAAGCATGCTATCATGGCAGTCACTCACACGCATGCAAGGATGCTAAAGCGTAAAACTTACCGAGTACTCCAAGCCAAAACAGAAGCTAATTAGAAATCCATGCATGATCCTAACTATACAGAAATGCCTAATGCAACACATGCAAAAATGCAACTATAGCAGGCTCGGCTATTCTAAATATGGCATGTGAAATGCTACAACTAACACGTATTCAATTTGGAATTGAAACACAATGCAGTTAGCATGATGTGCCGAGCTTGGTGCATGCAAGACAAATGTATGAATGCACGCATGCATAGCATAAGGTATGCTAATTTAAATATGCCCTAGTCTACCATCATAAGCGGGTAAATAAAAGGGAAGAAAGACGTGGGGTTGGAAGACATACACACACTCACGCACACTTATTACACAATTGCCCTCGCTCGGAGGGTCCAAAAGAATAATACAGTCCGAATAATGAATCAACTATCCTAACTAATTAATTATTACAGACCCTCTAATTAATTAACAAATTAATAACAAAAGAATGGGGCCACAGCCCCGCTTTGGGATGCGTGAATGATGCATTCTTGACTCGTCTCGCCCGAAAACTCGCTGCCATAGCACTGTTGCCTCTATTAACACTGCCCTGCTCCTCTGGGGACTGCTAAAGTTCAAGAGTATGCTCTCTGGATGTTAGGGAATACCACCGGCTAGGACAAAATTCCACCGACCGAAGGGGATGATCACCGGCTGCCTTTTGATCTATCGGCCACAGATTACTGGCCGGTCGGCACTGTATTTAGCCGACCGGCCAAATCTTCCTGCAGAACCTGTAATTGACAGCAGCAGAGGGCAAGCAGTGTATGGCATGGAATTTTCAAAGCAATGTATGCATGGCCACTCTTCCTATCATGCAATGGACTCAAGGGAGCATGGCCCTCGACCCTCGGGCCATCAATTATGCATTTTGATGCATGATGGCCTAAGAGGCCAAGTTAGCAACTTCGATATCAAATGGAATGCACACACAAAACACATCAAAGGCCCCGACCTCTATCATGCTTGATCAAGAGGCAAGGGATGCATGCACAATGTAATGCAACCTAAGCATGCAAGCAAGGCTAATGCAAGATGATTATGCAATGCATCTAATATGCAATAGGCACACAACCTAAACATGTAAGCATACATGGCATACAACAAAATGCGATGATGGACTTAAACTAACATGGATAGCTCGCAAGCATGCCAAAATCAGTAGCCATTAGATGAAAATGAGACTCTCAAAACGCGTGCACGCATGCACGCAAACCGAGGACCAAACCTAAGGCATAGTATGCAACTCTAACAAGGCATGGCAAGGCATGAAATATGGCATACAAGCATGTAATTCCAGCACTGAAATGTGATACAAAACAGCCCCGAATCATAGAAACATGGCACCCGATGCATGGAATGGCCCCGAAACACAAAACTAGGCATACGCATTGGCCTATAGCTATACAAAGCATGCATTATTTGATCATGAAGAATGAATACAAATGCAAGACAGTCCCAAAGCATGCATATTTTTAGTTTATAACAAGTCCCAAAAATGAATGCAAATAGGGCTAATCTATCATGCAAAAATGGCCCAGCATCTGGCCTCAAATGGTGATGAGCCCCTCAGCAAAGTTGAAGAGAGGCTCAAAATAAGACCCTTTACAGTTTACATCAAACCACAAAAATTAGCACAAGTGAGGCTAAACTATCATGCAAGAAAAAGGCCTAAAAGGGGGATAAAGAGACAAGTGATAGTAGGAGACCTCAAACAGCAAGAGGTCCTTAATCAAACATGAAAGGGCGCTCAAAATATGACCATTTACAGTTTGGGTCGGAGCCCAAAAATGCTTGCAAGTATGGCTTATAGATGAGGCAAGAAAAGACTAGAAAAGGGAAAAGAAGAACTCACCCTTGTAGAGCAGTAAACTAACAGCTCTTGGACCAAGTTTCTGAGCTCTCAACCTCTTCAAATGGCCTCCAAGTTGCTGGAATGGAGTGTAGAGGTGTGGTGCTATGGGTTGTAGTGCAAAGGGTGCAAGAACCTTAGGGTTTGGAGGGTTGAAGGAGAGAGATATAGAGGGTGTATGTATCAAAGCCTCAGCTAGTTTTTGTAACCCTTCAAAATGGTGGTGGAGGGCTGGTTATATAGAGGGAGAGAGGCTAAGGAAAGGGGGGGAAAAACAAATTCAAATTTTCCCCCCAAAAGGCAGCCCCTCGGACAGTGGGTTGAGTGGAGAATAGCTGGCACAGCTGGCATCCATTCAATCTGTAGAATACTCCGAAAGGTCATCAGCTAGCAAAATTGGTCAGTCGGCTACTTTAACTAGCCGGTCGGCAATCTATTTGGCCGGTCGGCCATCTGTTCTGGCCGGTCGGCAGGAAAAATCTGCTCCGCAGGTCCAACTTCAAACGGGCATAACTTCTTCATATGAACTCCTTTTCAGGTCAATATTGTGTCAAAATTTAAGCCCCGGAAGTAATCTTTCCAATGGAACCAGTCTTGCATCAAAATTCCAACTGTGAAAATAGTTATGCTTGTTTTGGTGAAGGCTGCTCAGTTTCGGTCCAACCGGGATGATGCCCAACTTCAACCAATCATATCTCCGCCATCCGGACTCGGATTTAAGAGATTCTTGAATAAAAAATGAAGCCCCAAAAGTCTTCTTTCCAGCGGTAGTGGCCTCATAGCTTAAATTCATTTGTATAGACAGATAAGCTTGATTTAGCGAGAACTGCTCGTCACTCTCTTAGCGATTCTTGTCTATCTTCTTCTCCAACTTGGTTTCTTCTCTCCTCCCCTTCTTTCTTCAACTTCAAACCCCTAAGCAAGGCATTTTGAAAGAATTTCAAAGATTTCATCTCTCTTTCATTCATTTCCACTTTGTCCTTGCTCGGTTTATCGAAAAGCGCATCATTTGACAAAATGTGAGCCTCGGAACATTGTAGAAACTTTATTTCAAAAATATTTTGAAAGAGAGGGTTCTAAGGTCTAAAAACCCTCCAAAATAACTTTGGTCCAAAATGGGGTGTGAAGTTGAGATTTGTCTCTCTCCTTGCCGAAGAAACTGAACTTTTGCCCCTGCACACCTTTCTCCACCAAGTAAACCATCAGTAACGCCCAAGTCTTGAGGGCGGTCAAAAATGGGGTGTCTACAGTTGCCCCTCTTTGACAGAACTCGGAAGTCAAGAAGTGACGTGAGTGAATGTCAAAGCCTAGAGAAGACCCATTTTCGACAAGGCCGAAGACTTGGACAAACAAACAAAATACCGATAAATAAATGGTTGTGCCCGCAGGCTGCCTACGTATCTCTTTGCAAGGAATCAAACCAGCGTAGTTCAAGGGCAGGATGCAAATGATATGCCGGAAGACTTTGATAATTGGACTTATACGCTACGCGAAGCCGGTTTGAAAATTGTGAAATCTTCACGAACATGTGCGATAGATATACAAAGTGAGTAAGCATGTGCAATAGATACACTAAGTGAGCATAGTGTGATAGATACTCAAAGTAAGCGTGTGATAGATACACAAAGCAAGTAAAGTGTGGTAGATACACAAAGCGAGCGTGTGATAGATACTCAAAGTAAGTATAGTGTGATAGATACACAAGGTGAACAAAGTGTAATAGATGCATTAGGTAAGCGTGTGATAGATACACAAAGTGAAGCGAGTGTGATGGATACACTATATGAAGTAAAGTGTGATGGATACACTAGGTGAACGTGTGATAGATACACAAGGTAAGTATAGTGTGATAGATACACATGGTGAACAAAGTGTAATAGATGCATTAGGTAAGCGTGTGATAGATACACAAAGTGATAAAGTGTGATTGATACACTAAACATAGACACAAAGTGTGATAGATGCACCAAGTGAACAAAGTATGATTGATATACTAAATGTGAACACAAAGTGTGATAAATGCACTTAGTGAACAAGTATGATGGATACACTAAAGGTGAACACGAAGTGTGATAGATGCACTTAGTGAACAGAGTATGATAGATATACTAAAGGTGAACACGAAGTGTGATAGATGCACTTAGTGAACAGAGTATGATAGATATACTAAATGTGAACACGAAGTGTGATAGATGCACTTAGTGAACAGAGTATGATAGATATACTAAATGTGAACACAAAGTGTGATAGATGCACTTAGTGAAAAGAGTATGATAGATATACTAAATGTGAACACAAAGTGTGATAGATGCACTAAGTGAACAGAGTGTGATTGATACACTGAAGGTGAACACAAAGTGTGATAGATGCACTATGTGAACAAAGTGTGATTGATACACTAGAAGCGGACACAAAGTGTGATAGATGCACTAAGTGAACAGAGTGTGATTGATACACTAAAAGTGAACACAAAGTGTGATAGATGCACTATGCGAACGAGTGTGATGGATACACTAAAGGTGAACACAAAGTGTGATAGATGCACTATGTGAACAGAGTATGATTGATATACTAAATGAATGAAGTGTGATTGATACACTAAATGTGAACACGAAGTGTGATAGATGCACTTAGTGAACAGAGTATGATAGATACACTAAAAGCGAACACAAAGTGTGATAGATGCACTATGTGAACGGGTGTGATTGATACACTAAATGTGAACACGAAGTGTGATAGATGCACTTAGTGAACAGAGTATGATAGATATACTGAAAATGAACACAAAGTGTGATAGATGCACTATGTGAACAGAGTATGATTGATTTACTAAATGAAGTGTGATTGATACACTAAATTAATGAAGTGTGATTGATACACTAAACGAGAATGTATGTGATAGATACACTAAAGTGAATATGTGCATGGTAGATACACAAAATGAGAATGTGTGTGATAGATACACAAAAGTGAATGAAGTGTGATTGATACACTAAGTGAATGAAGTGAAGTGTGATTGATACACAAAACGAGAATGTATGTGATAGATACACAAAATGAAAGAAGTGTGATCGATACACTAAGTGAAGAGAGTGCGATTGATACACTAAATAAATGAAGTGTGATTGATACACTAAGTGAGTGAAGAAAGTGAAGTGTGATTGATACACTAAGTAAATGAAGGAAGTGAAGTGTGATTGATACACTAAGTAAATGAAGGAAGTGAAGTGTGATTGATGCACTAAGTAAATGAAGTGTGATTGATACACTAAATAAATGATCTCAAACGGAACTTCTTTGAATGAACCGTACATACAATATTGTGCATGAATGAGAAAGAAACTTGATAGGTATAATGCAATACAATGCATGATGTTTAAGGAACGCAATGAACAAGCATAGCGGCGCTTTAGAAAGCACCTCATGGGGTGAGTGGCGATGAACCGCTCTACTCTGACGGGGATCTCCCTTCGTGCTCTTCGAACACTTACCTTCAACTTACAGTACAAAGGCTCTGAAATACTGACAAGGGTTCTTCACGTAGAACACTTTGGATGCCGCCTTTCTTCCGGATCATATTCACAACTTTCCCTATTCTCCAACGGGGTGACAGACTAGGTTGGTTCAGTATCCAGAATTGAGGTGCATACACGCTATCTCAACCTATGGGGCTTCTATACAGATTTCAAGTCGGAGATACACTCCTGGGTATTTAAACCAGACTTTAGTCTCGGAAATCCCGAACCTTTGCGTTCTAGGCAACAGCCATTCGAACTCTAGTTTCCACCGTCGCAGTTGGTTTCTTAGGAACTCATTGCGAATACAGCCAAGATGCCTCTGGTAGGGAATGGTACTCAGGGAGAGCACTTCTGATTGCCATTCTGGCTTAAAGCAGACTTGATCTTGAGCTTGAGGTAGAGGCACACTCATACTTCGGAGCATTGGCAAGACTTGAAGAGGTACACACGGAATGTAGTCTCGGAACTTACTGAAGTTGAAACAAACTCAGATACCCGACATTTTCCCTCTTTTCTTTTGCTTTGTAGTCTGGAACCCATATAGCTTCAAATAGGTCCTGGTTTTACTGTTCTAACATGACCTGGGTTGAACCCTGCGGTTTTATGAAAGAACAAATCTTGTTTTGCACAGATGTGGAGAACGGTACGGCACTCGGAGCGCAAAACGATTTTATTTTGAAATTGATAAATAAGTTCTCGACCGAGTATTGAGCCTACGACTGAACACAACGCACTACGACTCAACAACGGAAAACAAAAGGTAAACAACCTAAACACAAATACAGACACTAAAAAAAAACGACTCAAGACAAGAATCGAGGTAAAACAAAAAGACACGACACTCGGACGCGCACAGGGAGCCTGTTTCTCTGGGTATTGTTTCCCACCCTTTCTCATTTGTGATTCTCACATCACTCGGCCTTCAAGCTCGGTTTTTCTCACTTTTTCTCTCATCGCACATCTCTCTATTCTTCAATCTCTCGTTTTTTTCAATCCCTCCCCTGGGTGGTTGATGGATAAACAGGAAGTCGTGGGCCCTTGCCCCTGGTATTCTACCAGCTTTTGATTCTTGTTCACAACAGTGAATTCCTCCCACAGAGGGGGTTGCGCTACAACTGGGTATGTAGCAAATCTGTAGCTGACATCAGTTGATGATGCTCTACTGGGAAGTTCGGACATGATCAGATCTGTCCAGATGAGGGAGTGGAATATCTCGCCCCATTCCAGTTCGTGCTTCGCACTTGTCTTGATACCTCGTTGCTTGGAGGATGAGAGAGCTTTCAGCCCTTTGTTGTTGACTTCAGTTGTGCCCTTTATGGCAAGTAGAGTGCCATTTCTGGCAAATGTATTGACAACAGGGAAAAGAGAGGAAGCCTGACTCAACCGTGCTCCTAGTTCATTATTTTGACCATTTTTTGTTTTGGTTTTCTACTAAAACAATTTTGACCAACATAAGAGTTAGATTAACACATTTGTTCGATTTTTGATTTGAAATCATGCAAGTCAGGCTATGAGCACTGAAAATTTTCCTTTTTTGGGTCCAAGAAATGGTCCAGTTTTTGGAAAAGATGGAACAATTTTCCAGAAAATTAGTCAACCTCAGTAAAAATTCTCAAAAATTATTTTTGCAAACGGCCGATGCTTAACAAGCGCGGAACTTACTCTTGAGACGTACAACCTCGGATCTGGACGAAAATTGCCCCCTTGCTCGAAGAGAGCTGCATGGCAACGGAAAGTTGCCCCTTGTTTGAACGGCACCGCAGTGCATTGAATGGCAACGGAAAGTTGCCCCTTGTGTGAATGGCACCGCAGCGCATTATAATCAGTCCTCGAAGCGATGATTACAACCGAACTCTCGGATACAGAGAAGGCAAAGATTATCAGAACCATTACATGGACATGATCGAATTTGAAGTGTTTTAGGGCTGGACTTCAGAATGAAGTTGCCTACGTATCCCAAGGATGGGAATCAAGCCTTACGTAGTTCGGGGTTAAGGTACATTCGGGTATTAACCTCTCCTTTTTAGGCTCTAACTTTTGCCAAGGCGCCCGTTGCGGGTTTTCGACCTTACGAGCTTTGTTCTTCTTTTTTTTCAATTTTTGTATCTTTTCATTCTCTTTCATTCTTTTTCATTCTTTTTTTCTTTTTTTTTTTCTTTTTTTCTTCATTTTTTTCCTTTTCTCTTTTTTTTTTCTTTTATTCTTGTTGTTATTTTCTTTTCCTTTTTTTTTTGTTCTTTTCTCTTGCTCTAACTTTTGTCTGGGTCGCCCTTCTGGGTTTTCGGCCTAGCGAGCCTCTCAAAGGGTAAAAGTGTAACAAGTCCATGCCAAATGGTTTTAGGGTTTTGCAGCCATCCGTATCCAAGAGAGTGGCCATTGCATTGATTTACTGAAGGATCCATCTTCGGCTCTTCGAGCATATCGGACATTTTCGCCCCTAGTTCGAGGGGTGCTTTTGTTCTAGCTTCGCAAGCCTCTTCTGATGAAATCTGATCTTCTTGATCTGACTTTCTTGCCTCTTGTTCGAGGGCTGCTTTGAATCTGGCCACACAGGTCTCACATGGCGGTTGACCGTTGAACGTTCTGAATGGGTTCAAGGTTCGAAAACAAATGGATTGAATCTTGAGGCTGAGAGTGATCCTAGGCTGCACAATCTCAAGAGCGATTCCACACAAGTCTTCACAGGACCGCGCAAAACAATTTTTGAAATCTTTTAAGAAAGCGACAAATCGCTCGCGCTGAAGACAGTGTAGGACCAATCTGGATCAAACCAGGATCCTTCTCAGTACTCATACTAACAAGCATGATCTCGATCATTAAGGGCTTAACATGCCTCTCTTTCTCTCAATTGATCAAGTTTTGCAAAACCCGAGGAATTCCTTCCTCTTTGTTTTTCTCACAATGTTTCGAAAAAAAAGTTTTGGAAAACTTAGGTCGATGCAATGAATTCAAGGCACAGAAAAGACACAGCTTCTAGTCAAATACTGTCATCTCATTTAGAATTTCTGGCACAACTAGCACACGGCAGAAGCAAACACAAGAGTGTGAAAATCACTACTGTTCCATTTAAATCTGTTGGCACAACTGGCTCCCTGGCAGAAACAAACTCAAAGGAAAGCAAAAGGACAAACGCAAAATAAGCAAGTGATATCCAAGGTAACACCCCCGAAATCACCTGACTCTAACAAAACAGGACTGACTCGATACAATAAGACAGACCCGACTGACTCAGTATGAAAGGACTGACTCAAAACAAAGAGGCAGACTCAAAACAACACAACAAGACTGACCCAACACCCAAGTCAGAATGTACAAAACTAGCATTCACAAATGCTCAAAATAGTGCGTGCCATACGCCACATCTGGAGTAAACTGAGTGCCGACCGCAGGTGGTCCAACCTCTGATCACATCACATTGTCCCCCACAAGTTCACTGATCAAGTGCCGATAGACTTTGCAGAGCTTGGTGCGACGATGACCTCATTGTCAATCAAATTTTGTATCTCGTGGCGGAGACGGACGCATCTGTCGGTGTCATGACCGGTTTGTTGATGGAAAGCACAGTACTTAGTCGGGTCATGCTTTGTAGGGAGAGGATCGGGTAGGGGCCGTTGTTCTAACGGTTTCAGATGCCCTTTCCTGAGTAGGACCCCTAGAGCTTTAGACAAAGGCATAAAGAGCGGGGTGAAAACCCTCTTGCCTCGGGGTAAATAGTCCGAAGTTCGAGGGTTTGAAGTGGATGCACCAACAAAGGGGGTGGTTGCTCTTGGTGTGGTGGTGGCGACCATGCCCACGTCTGAAGTCCTAGCAGCTGCATCACCGCTGGGGGTCGCATTCGAACTGCGGGTGAACGCCCTCCTGGGCTGCTCCTTCTCCTGGTCAATGAGGCCCTGCTTCATGGCATCCTCGATCTGTACTCCCATCTCATGCAAATCCGAAAAGGTAGGGAAGGGGAGCACGATCATTTTCTGCATTAGCTTAGGCTGGAGATTGCGCACAATCATCCGGATTTGATCCTTATCAGTAGGCCTTAGAGTCATCATCGAGGTCTTCGCCCTCCACCGGGCCACGAATTCCGAGAAGCTCTCCGTAGGCTCCTGTCTTGTCGTCTCAAGATCACGGGTCGTAATCTCGATTTGAGTGTTATAGGAGTACTGTGCAATGAACGCCTCAGCCATCTCATCCCAGGTTCTCTTGACATCATCTTCCAGTTTTGCATACTAGATGGCCGCTACACCTGACAGGGTCCGGTCAAACAGTGAAAGCTTTTGTAGTCTCGTGAGGCCCATCGGCCTTAGAATATCTGAAAACAGTCGCAGATGCACCAAAGGATCCCCGGATCCGTCAAAACGATCAATTTGTGGCATCTTAAACTGATCTGGTAGCGTCACGGCTGCGTCGGTATACCCGTCCTCAATGTCCAGAATGGACTTCACACCTTGAGATTTCTTGAACAGCTTTTCAAGCTTGCTCACTTTTAATGCCATGGGGTCCACCTCGGACTCGAAGGGAGAATCCGGTTGATTGATAGGAGTGGGTGCCTTGGATAGTTGAGGTAAAATCGGGGGCGGAGCTGGCCCCGTTGGGATGTCTGTATCCTCCTGAACGTTCTGAACATTCGCCGTCTCCCCGGGTATTGGGACTCTTGGTGGGGGAGGGACCTGGTGTGGAGCAGATGCTCCGGTTTGCTGTTGTAACCGGGCAATTAACTCTGCCTGTTGAGCCATGACCTCGGCCTGTTGTTTGGCAAATTCGGCTTAACGAACAGCGTCCTGCTGCATGGTTTTCATACTTTCTTGGAGTTGGCGCACCATCTCTTCCATTCCTGCCATACTGCCCTGATCTAACTGATCTATCGGTATATCTGTCTTTGTGGTAAAAGCAGATATCTCAACCCAACTGCACGCAGGTGAGATGGATAATGACTGCTGATCCGAAGACTGTTGAACTAATGATCTGTGCCCGACTGGCGTTTTTACCCTGTCTCTGGTGAAGGAACACCGATTGCCCTTGAACTGAATCTCTGACCCGACAAAGTCTATCAGCACAAATCCAATGTACCCGGGGGATAGTGGAGCCTTCTGAAGCTATGGTTCCCAGACTACCTAGCAAAAGAGAAAACAGACAGCACCTCAGCCTGATTTCACCAAAACAGATATGAGCATAGTAGGATGACTGTGCCCTTCTACTGAATTCTGCCCCAAAATTCTGCCTATAAACCGATACCCTCAGGTAAACTGAATCCCAAAATACTGAACTGGTGCCCGCAGGCCTGATGCCCAAACTTGCAAACTGATACACGCATTCCCTGTAGAGACGCACTCTAAAGCACATAGCAGATAAGTGAGAGCCAAAACACCCCTATGTTGGGGTAGGGTTTCCCTGTCCTATTTTGTCAGGAGCTAGGGTTTCACTACGCACGCAGCGGTTTCAAACAACTTAGCATCGGGTAAGCAACCTGTCCTAGTTTGGAATGGTCACTATGAATTCCGAATATGCACTAGGTCGAATGGTCAAAAAAGGTGCCCCGGTAAAACCGGGGTTTGTGTTCCCATACTGTCAGAGCCCACAACCGGTAAGCCTTATGGTCATGCCTTGACAAGATAAGCCTCCGGCAAACCGTTCAAGAATGGCAGATGGCAAACACAGTGTCCTAGGCGCACCAATGCACATGCAATGCAAAGAAACACATAAGTGCAGTCAAAACAAGATATCATGAGTTCGAGTCAAGTTCTCTATTATCCCCAACAGAGTCGCCAGAAACTGTAGACGTCCCCGAACGCCTTGGAAGGACGAGTCCCGTTTTGTTCGTTGTGGGTCTACTACAGTTCGGACTCAAATTGTCACGGTTCTAAATCTGAACCAAAGAGTCCAAATCCGGCAAATCGTTTTGAGAAAACAGATTTTGAAAGAAGTGCCAAACATGGACTGCTTTGCCAGATACAGAGTCGCCACCTAAATGTTTTATTTTGGGAAGCTTAGGAAACCCTGACTCGTTTGCCTAAGGCCACGTGTCCGTCATCACCAAAGTTGCCTCGGCTCGGGAACTTGGGTAAGATTGGAGAAGGTCACTTCATGAGCACCCCTGCTCGCCCGATCAAAGATCGGCCTCTACTAACCATGATATCTATTTTTGAAAACATTATGCATCCTTATTCCGGTTATTAGCCTAGATTTACTATGTGATGCGCACAGCATACAAGTATAGACTGGGTCGCCTGAATTGGAACAAAACATTTCATGTTTGTTTATTTGAAAATGGTTTGATGGTGCTACCCGCAAGTAGGCTAAGACGTGGATTTGCCACCCTCGGGTGGGCTTAGAAAACATGATTTTGCCACTATCTAGTGGGCTTAAAACACACATTTGATGAATCGTTCCAATCCAAATAACTCAACCTTCACCCACAGGCATTCATGCAGTTATATCACATAAGCAATTAGCCTCATGGTAAGCATGCTATCATGGCAGTCACTCACACGCATGCAAGGATGCTAAAGCGTAAAACTTACCGAGTACTCCAAGCCAAAACAGAAGCTAATTAGAAATCCATGCATGATCCTAACTATACAGAAATGCCTAATGCAACACATGCAAAAATGCAACTATAGCAGGCTCGGCTATTCTAAACATGGCATGTGAAATGCTACAACTAACACGTATTCAATTTGGAATTGAAACACAATGCAGTTAGCATGATGTGCCGAGCCTGGTGCATGCAAGACAAATGTATGAATGCACGCATGCATAGCATAAGGTATGCTAATTTAAATATGCCCTAGTCTACCATCATAAGCGGGTAAATAAAGAGGAAGAAAGACGTGGGGTTGGAAGACATACACACACTCACGCACACTTATTACACAATTGCCCTCGCTCGGAGGGTCCAAAAGAATAATACAGTCCGAATAATGAATCAACTATCCTAGCTAATTAATTATTACAGACCCTCTAATTAATTAACAAATTAATAACAAAAGAATGGGGCCACAGCCCACCTCAGGATGCGTGAATGATGCATTCTTGACTCGTCTCGCCCGAAAACTCGCTGCCATAACACTGTTGCCTCTATTAACACTGCCCTGCTCCTCTGGGGACTGCTAAAGTTCAAGAGTATGCTCTCTGGATGTTAGGGAATACCACCGGCTAGGACAAAATTCCACCGACCGAAGGGGATGATCACCGGCTGCCTTTTGATCTATCGGCCACAGATTACTGGCCGGTCGGCACTGTATTTAGCCGACCGGCCAAATCTTCCTGCAGAACCTGCAATTGACAGCAGCAGAGGGCAAGCAGTGTATGGCATGGAATTTTCAAAGCAATGTATGCATGGCCACTCTCCCTATCATGCAATGGACTCAAGGGAGCATGGCCCTCGACCCTCGGGCCATCAATTATGCATTTTGATGCATGATGGCCTAAGAGGCCAAGTTAGTAACTTCGATATCAAATGGAATGCACACACAAAACACATCAAAGGCCCTGACCTCTATCATGCTTGATGAAGAGGCAAGGGATGCATGCACAATGTAATGCAACCTAAGCATGCAAGCAAGGCTAATGCAAGATGATTATGCAATGCATCTAATATGCAATAGGTACACAACCTAAACATGTAAGCATACATGGCATACAACAAAATGCGACTTAAACTAACATGGATAGCTCGCAAGCATGCCAAAATCAGTGGCCATTAGATGAAAATGAGACTCTCGAAACGCGTGCACGCATGCACGCAAACCGATGACCAAACCTAAGGCATAGTATGCAACTCTAACAAGGCATGGCAAGGCATGAAATATGGCATACAAGCATGTAATTCCAGTACTGAAATGTGATACAAAACAGCCCCGAATCATGGAAACATGGCACCCGATGCATGGAATGGCCCCGAAACACAAAACTAGGCATACGCATTGGCCTATAGCTATACAAAGCATGCATTATTTGATCATGAAGAATGAATACAAATGCAAGACAGTCCCAAAGCATGCATATTTTTAGTTTATAATAAGTCCCAAAAATGAATGCAAATAGGGCTAATCTATCATGCAAAAATGGTCCTAAAGAGAGATTAAACACAAAGGGACAGAAGCTGGCCCCAAATGGTGATGAGCCCCTCAACAAAGTTGAAGAGGGGCTCAAAATAAGACCCTTTACAGTTTACATCAAGCCACGAAAATTAGCACAAGTGAGGCTAAACTATCATGCAAGAAAAAGGCCTAAAAGGGGGATAAAGAGACAAGTGATAGTAGGAGACCTCAAACAGCAAGAGGTCCTTAATCAAACATGAAAGGGCGCTCAAAATATGACCATTTACAGTTTGGGTCGGAGCCCAAAAATGCTTTCAAGTATGGCTTATAGATGAAGCAAGAAAAGACTAGAAAAGGGAAAAGAAGAACTCACCCTTGTAGAGCAGTAAACTAGCAGCTCTTGGACCAAGTTTCTGAGCTCTCAACCTCTTCAAATGGCCTCCAAGTTGCTGGAATGGAGTGTAGAGGTGTGGTGCTATGGGTTGTAGTGCAAAGAGTGCAAGAACCTTAGGGTTTGGAGGGTTGAAGGAGAGAGATATAGAGGGTGTATGTATCAAAGCCTCAGCTGGTTTTTGTAACCCTTCAAAATGGTGGTGGAGGGCTGGTTATATAGAGGGAGAGAGGCTAAGGAAAGGGGGGGAAAAATAAATTCAAATTTTCCCCCCAAAAGGCAGCCCCTCGGACAGTGGGTTGAGTGGAGAATAGCTGGCACAGCTGGCATCCATTCAATCTGTAGAATACTCCGGAAGGTCGTCGGCTAGAAAAATTGGTCGGTCGGCTACTTTAACTAGCCGGTCGGAAATCTATTTGGCCGGTCGGCCATCTGTTCTGGCCGGTCGGCCATCTATTTGATCGGTCGGCCATCTGTTCTGGCCGGTCGGCAGGAAAAATCTGCTCCGCAGGTCCAACTTCATACGGGCATAACTTCTTCATATGAACTCCTTTTCAGGTCAATCTTGTGTTAAAATTTAATCCCCGGAAGTAATCTTTCCAATGGCACCATTCTTGCATCAAAATTCCAACTGTGCAAAGAGTTATGCTTGTTTTGGTGAAGGCTGCTCAGTAACCGGGATGATGCCCAACTTCAACCAATCATATCTCCGCCATCCGGACTCGGATTTAAGAGATTCTTGAATAAAAAATGAAGCCCCGAAAGTCTTCTTTCCAGCGGTGGTGGCCTCATAGCTTAACTTCATTTGTATAGATAGATAAGCTTGATTTAGCGAGAACTGCTCGTCCCTCTCTTAGCGATTCTTGCCTATCTTCTTCTCCAACTTGGTTTCTTCTCTCCTCCCCTTCTTTCTTCAACTTCAAACCCCTAAGCAAGGCATTTTGAAAGATTTTCAAAGATTTCATCTCTCTTTCATTCATTTCCACTTTGTCCTTGCTCGGTTTATCGAAAAGCGTATCATTTGACAAAATGTGAGCCTCGGAACATTGTAGAAACTTTATTTCAAAAATGTTTTGAAAGAGAGGGTTCTAAGGTCTAAAAACCCTCCAAAATAACTTTGGTCCAAAATGGGGTGTGAAGTTGAGATTTGTCTCTCTCCTTGCCGAAGAAACTGAACCTTTGCCCCTGCACACCTTTCTCCACCAAGTAAACCATCAGTAACGCCCAAGTCTTGAGGGCGGTCAAAAATGGGGTGTCTACACCTGTCTAGAAGAGTGAGACGAGTCTGAGGATCAATGGGAGTAGATGTAGTCTTACAATCGGTAAGACCAACACGTGCCAGAAGATTAGATGCATATTTGGCTTGTGACAAATAATAACCAGTGGAATCATGAGAGATTTCAGGTCCTAAGAACTAATTAAGCGTACCAAGGTCCTTCATCTCAAATTGACGATTGAGAAATTGTTTGACGATAAGAATACTAGCCACATCATCACTAGTGATAATCATATCATCTACGTAAAGAAGAAAAAGAGTGGTGCCATGAGGAGTGGCCCGAACAAATAGAGAGGAGTCATATGAGCTAGAGGTGAAGCCGAAGTCATGGATGGTGGAACTTAATTTTGCAAACTAAGCTTGTGGGGCTTGCTTGAGACCACAGAGAGCATGTTGTAGTTTGCAAACCTTATAAGCCGGATAAGCAGACCTAGGGGGAGGTTGTATGTAGAATTTCTCAAGAAGATCACCATTAAGGAAGGCATTTTTGACATCCATCTAAAAGAGATCCCAGTGGCGAGCAGCGACAACAGCAAGTAAGCTACGCACAGAGGTAAGTCGAGCAACCGGAGCGAAAGTTTCCTTATAATCAATGCCATATTCTTAGGTGAAGCCCTTTGCAACAAGACGGGCTTTGTAACGCTCAATAGAGCTATCAGAATGGGTCTTGATTTTGTATACCCATCTGCAGCCAATCTGTAATAACCTCGACCTATAATTAACGTTAATTCATGCTTAGGAGTGCCTAACAAGTAATTAAAAAGAAATCCTGAGTTAATGACATATGTATTGCATTATTTTGTGTTTATATCTATTCAGCGTATGAAGATCTATTCATGTTTTAGTTTCGGTTTGTGAATTGAAAGCCTTATCGGCATCCGACTCAGAAATTGACTTGATTTATGTGTTAATTAGAATTTTTAGAATTTTATGGTAGATTCAATTGAAATTCGATTTAGAACGATTAAATTAGATTAAATTAATGTTCACTTAATTAACCTTAATTAATTATACTTTTATCCAAGCCTATTTAAGGCACCAATTGAGCTTCCACTCATCTTTTTGTTTCCTTCATCTCAATACAGTTTGAGCCTATTCAAGTAGAAAACGTGAGAGAGGGAGAGTTGGGAGTAATTGAGCTCAAACAAAGGATTTGCTAGGAATGTTGTGAGATTGAAAAGAATTTGGGAGTTTCAACTTCAACCTTTGTGAATCTAAGTCTCTAGGTAGGGAATCAAACTCTTAATTGTGGAATTGTAGTAGACTTTGCAAGACTTCAAGTGAATTAGGTGAATTCATGAAGGAATTGCACTAGAATGGAGTAGAATTAAGTCATACCATGCATGCATGTTCTTCTCTTCACAAATTGGGCATGATTTCAAAGAATTCTTTCATGCATGCATTCATCTCACCTATGTTTTAAGAATTCATCATGTTTTACATCCTCTCATTTCATTTGATCATGATTTGGAGACTTGAAACTCAAATTATTTCATGCATGTCATGTTTTTGGAACATTCATAAAGTTTTTGTTGAATTTTTGAACAATTGGCATGCTTTTGGGCCATGATTTTTTGAAATGATCCTTTAAACATGTTGTTTTATGAGTTTCTAAGTGTTTTTCAGAATTTTGGCTCAAGATGATGAGTTTTGAAGTGTTCGATTTGAGCTTGAAGCTTGGAGATCAAATCTGGAAATTTCAGATTTTGCATTCACGCTTGAGCGAGCACTCTGAGCGCGTGCACTTCCACTCGAGCAACCAGAATCTCGCTCAAGCGTGAAATGCATGTATCCAGAAGTTCATATGTTTTGCAGCATGCTCGAGCGACAGATGTCACGCTCGAGCGAGGGCCTGAGTCTTACGCTCGAGCGTAGGTCGAGTGTCTGTCAAGCGTAAAAAACAAGCAACCAGTACTTTTAATAATTTACAGTCCGCTCGAGCGAAAGAAGTCACGCTCGAGCGAACCTTCACATTTTGCATGTCCGTTCGAGCGAGGAAAGCCATGCTCAAGCATAGACCCTGTTTTCAACAAGATCTAAAAAATATTTTCTAATGCAATTTTTGCATCCTCATTCCATCCTATACATTCCTAAGTCATGATTAAGACACCATAATAAGGATAAGGGTAGAAACACACTAAGAACAAGTGAAATAAGTTATGTACGATTCGAACGAGTATTTCGGGTGTGTGTTTGTTATGTGTTGATGTAGGTCACGTGCCGTAAATCATTTGATTAGTCTGCTCTGTCTGTCTGTACCCGAAGCCAACTGTGAATAATAGCTTAGTAAAGTTATGTTCAACCTTATTTATTTTCTGTATGATGAAATAAGATCTGTTTTCTGAAATCTTATGTTCTGTAGAATGAATGATTGTCTAATTTTTGACAATGTATTCATGGCATCCTTAGTATCATGTGATATCTGTTAGCTGTTACCCGGTATCGAAGGTTCCATCATGGAAATTTTATGTCTGTCATCTATTACCCGTACCTGAGGCTCCATCATGGAGCTCAGCATGTTTATTCTCTGTTACCTGGATCCGGAGGTTCCTTTATGGAACTGGTTATTCATAACCACTACATTATCTACATATGTCCTGTATCTTCTCTGTTAGCGCTAATGGATGTACCACATATGAATAAGTATGAATTATGATTTCTGAATATGATTGGAACAAGGATATGAACCTGAATCTGTTATGAATCTGAATTATGATTTCTGAATCTATGTGGATTTCATTCATTAAAACCCTTTACTCTGTTATTATTCACTAGGCTTTCGCTCACTATTTATATTATGTATGTAGGTGAGCAAGCGCGTGACCAGGCCTAAGCTGCTGCTTGGAGTTTTGGTGTCAGCCAGCTATCGTGCCTCCCATGGAGATTTCTTTTGAGAGCTACTCAAGCTTAGTCTTTTGGAACTTTTGTGCTCCTAAATGTTTATGTTTGGGCTGAACATGTGCTGAAAGTTTTGTATAAATGGTTTAAGTGACGTAAGATTGATACTTTTGTAACGTTACATATTCGATTAAGAAGTTTTATATTCTGTCCCATGTATGTCATCACAACTCATTGGACTACGTATATTTTGTATATTTGCTTCTGCAGCCCCTAACTATATGAAGTCCTGCTAAGAGACCTTTAGTAATCGAAGAATTACTGGCTAGTTACGATGCTGAACCCATAGGGGCGAGTTTGGGTCGTGACACAATCGCAGTCTTTCCAAGAGGAAGATCAATAACATCCCAAGTATAAGTTTTGTCTAAAGCTTGTAATTCATTAGTCATAGGTTGCAGCCAAAGAGGATTAGTACAAACCTTATGATAGGAGGTAAGTTCATAAGTAGAAAAGGCAGTAGACCTGACAATATAATCACGAAGATGAACAAGTGGTTGAGTTACCCAATGTGGACGACCGATGGGAGGAGGATCTGGTAGGGTGATAGGAGACTCAACGGGACCATCAGAGGGAGTAGTCGGGACAGGATCAGGTGTAGGCAAAGGCGTCTCTAGAGAGGAGGAACCTGCATCAAAGGCATTAGAGAAGAGATCGATAGAAGGATTAGTAAACAAAATAGAAGTAGAAGATGATGATAAGTGGAACGAGGATAAGGATGAAAACATTTTATGCTCCTAGAAAACCACATAACGAGAGACACGAAGACATTTAGAGATAGGATCCCAGCAACGATAGCTTTTATGTTCAATTCCAAACCCAAGATAGCAACAAAGATAAGAATAGGGTTCAAGTTTGGTATGTTCATGAGGCTGGAGGAGAACAAAGCATGCAAACCCCAAAACCCGAAGATTTGTGTATGGAGCACTAGTGTCATGTAAACGTGCATAAGGAGTTTGGTTATGGATAGTAGGAGTGAGAACACAATTGATAGTGTAAAAAATAGTAAGAGCAGCTTCCCCCAAAAAATATTCAGGACACGAGGAAGAGATAAGAAGGACTTGAGTAGTGTCAAGAATATGCCTATGCTTTTGTTCAGTACGGCCATTTTGTTAGGACGGCCAGCACAGAAACGATGGGGCTGAGTACCGTGACGCTAAAAGATTGAGAGAAAATCAAGATCCTTGTATTCCATAGCATTATCAGATCGAAAAATTTAAATGGTTTTAGAAAATTGAGTTTGGACCGTGCTTGAAAAATTGTAATAAAGTTGTTTGAATTCTTATCGACTTTTCACGAGAAACAACCGTGTAAAACGTGAAAAATCATCAACAAAGACAACAAAATAACATGATCCCCCCACAGTGGTAGTAAGTGATTGTCACGACCCAAACCCGCCCCTATGGGTTTAGCACCGTAACCAGCCAGTAATCCGAGATTACCGAAGGCCTGCTTAATAGTAATACAGTAATACAGAGTACAGGAGCTGGCGGAAGCCAATACAGTAAATAAACAATGTCCAATGAGCTGCGACAGTCTGTATGCAAAAAGACTTTTCATTCAAATATATACAGTCAGACAAAACAGTATGTACATATATACAATCATTCAGTTCAGGGACCTAATCCCTATTGAACAGTACAGTAAAGTAGACAAAACAGATACAGAGACAGACGGGGAAATTAAAAACACCCCTAAGCCGTAGCTTGACAGGCTCAGAACCTCGCATTGAGGCACATAGGTTGGCTCGACAAAACTGGAGTTTACCCCGACGCTTCTAACCACGGTCTGGTGCCTGTACACCTACATATATATATGAGCAGTGAGCTAAAGCCTAGTGAATAACACAATGCGTAAAGGGGTTAAGAATGAATGTCCTTACAGTAACGAAAACAGCTCATTAAATCAGTATTTCAGTCGATACAGTCATATGTGGTACATCCATTAGCATAACAGTACAGTAAGCAGTAGGTCTTAAAAGACCGAACAGTAAATGATGACCATCAATCAGTAAACAGTAGTGGTTCCAACAAGGGAACCGACAGAGATCTCTGTAACAGTAACAGTAACAGTAACAGTAACAGTAAACAGTAGTTGCTAAGGATGCCACAATACAGTTCAGAATATAGGACATACATTCATTCAATTAACAGTAACAGTTCATAAAGCAGTACAGTTCAATTGTTCAGAAGATAATCATTTTGAACATATCTTTACACAGTACTCACAGAGTTCTGGGCTACAGTAAAGCTAGAGCGCGTCCCCGGTCGCCAACCCTACACAGTTACAGATTGAACACACACTAAGCTACACAGTTGGGAAAATAATAACCCAATCCCTAATTTGCCTCGGTGTGGCTCTACATCTATATCCTCATTAAGATGTCTTAAACTAGGTCTAAGAATGCCTAGGATGGGATGAGGATGCAAAGATCCACTTTAAAAGCATTTTCAGAATTTTCAGAAAACAGGGGTCACGCTCGAGCGTAGGTTACTCCGCTCGAGCGGACATGCAGACAAAGGTTTCTGCTCGAGCGTAGACTTACCTGCTCGAGCGTTCTGTAAAACAGTCAAAAGTACTGGATGAGTGAAAATCACGCTCGATTGGGCGCTCGACACCCGCTCGAGCATGTGACACAATGTCCCGCTCGAGCGTCAATTATTCCGCTCGAGCGGACTTCAAAACAGAACAAAATGTTGGGAGCACGATTTCTACGCTCGAGCGCCAGTCACCCCGCTCGAGCGTGAGTCTAAATTCTGGAAATTTCAGATTTGAACCTCAAGCTCAAAACCAAGTTTTAAACCATAAATTTCGATCCTCTTGGGCCAATTTTCCAGAAAACACATCAAAACTCATACTTTAACATGATTCAAAGCTCAATTTGTAAAATCAAAGCCCAAGGGTGTTTCAAACAACTCAATTCAAACCAATTTTCATGAATATGAAGAACATGCAAACATGCATGAATTTAAACCATTTCAAAGCTTTAAATACAATGCTCAAATGAGCTAACTCTTACAAAAACAAGATGAAAACATGGACTTGACATAACCATGAGCATGCATGTGACAATTCTCCATGGAATCAACTCAAAATTCAATAGTATAGGCATGCATGCATGAATTAAGCTATAATTCAACAATTAAGAGCCATAGCTTGGCTCTAGACTTCAACTTGCTCAAAACCATGCAAGAATCAATTCAAAACATACACAAGAGGCGATGAATCTACCTTAGGTCTTGTAGTTCAAGATGTACAAGCTCAATTTTGCAAAGAACTCTTCAATTTACTTCAATTACCAAGCAAAACTCAAGATGAAGCTAAGCTTTCTCCTTCCTCTCCCTCTCTCTCTCGGTTAAGTGTCACTCAATGGCTGATGAAATGTTTTGTATAGAGTGTAATAAGGCTCAATAATAGTCCAAGTAGTGGGCCACTAGGTGGCACCAATGTAAATAAGTCTAAGTTGTGCAATTTATCAATAATTAACCTAATTTAATCATACCAAATCGATTTTCAGATGAATATGCCATAAGATCCTATAAATTATGACTAACACAGAACATCAATCAATTTCAGGTTCGGCCGCCGATAAGGCCTTCAATTCGCAATTTAACCATAAAAACACGAACAAATCAATTAACAATCAACAGATAGAAAATGCATTTAAACAGGTACAGTCAATCAATCAGTCTCAGATTTCAGTCAGTCAGTTCAGTTTTTCAATCAGTTCAATTACCTCAGTTATCAATCACAATCAGTCTCAGTTTAGCAGTAATCGGTAGTTATCGGTAAACAATGACGAGGGTTGTTACAGTCTCCCCTCCTTAAAAAGAGTTTAGTCCTCTAAACTCGAGTTACCTTCGTTTTGGAAGAAAACAGGATTCAGTGGAAACAGTTCAGGATATCTTTTAGCCATGTTATCTTCCCTTTCCCAAGTGGCATACAAGCCACCATGGTTTTGCCAGTCAACTTTCACTAATGGGATCTCTTTGTTTCTCAACTTCTTGATCCGTCTGTTTACAATCTGAATAGGCCGTTCCTCGCAAGTGTAGTTATCACTCAGCACTACACGAGTAGGCTCTATCACATGGAAAGGATCCCGGAGGTAGTCCCTCAACATAGAAATGTGGAAGACATTGTGCATATGCTTCATTTCAGGAGGAAGCGCAACTTGATACGCCACCGGATTGATTTTCTCAATAATCTCGTATGGTCCGACGTATCTCGGCGCTAACTTGCCTTTGACTCCAAAACGAGTCTGGCTTTTCATCGGTGTCACTTTCACAAACACGTGATCACCCACTTCGTATTCTCTATCCCGTCTTCTAACATCAGCATAACTTTTCTGTCTGCTCTGTGCGGTTTTCAGTCTCTGTTGTATCAGTTTCATTTTCTCAGTCGTTTCATATACAATCTTGGGTCCAAGCAAAGACCCATCTCCAACTTCTGCCCAGCAAATTGGAGATCTACATTTTATGCTATACAATGCCTCGAAAGGCGCCATACCAATACTTGAATGATAGCTGTTGTTGTAGGCGAATTCAGCTAATGGCAAATAGCTTTCCCAGTTTCCCTGAAAATCAAGGACACACATTCTCAGTAAATCCTCCAGAGTCTGGATGGTCCTTTCTGACTGGCCATCGGTCTGAGGATGATAAGCACTACTCAGTCTCAATTCGGTACCCAATGCAGTCTGTAAGCTTTGCCAAAATCTCGATGTAAACTTCGAATCTCTGTCAGAAACAATGGACACAGGCACTCCATGCAGTCTAACAATTTCATCAATATAGAGTATAGCCAATTTGTCCGCATTATAAATTGTCTTAACAGGTAAGAAGTGAGCAGATTTAGTCAATCTATCAACAATAACCCAAATTGAGTCCATACCTTTATTGGAGCGAGGCAATCCCACAATAAAATCCATGGTGATATGTTCCCATTTCCACTCCGGTATGGGTAAGGGCTGTAATAAGCCTGCGGGTCGTTGATGTTCGGTTTTAACTTATTGGCAATGAAGACATTTCGATACAAAATCAGTAATTTCTTTTTTCATTCCCGGCCACCAGAAATTTAGTTTCAGGTCTTGGTACATTTTCGTATTCCCTGGATGGATAGAAAATTTTGAATTGTGGCCCTCTTGCAGAACTCTTTTTTTCAATTCAGTATCATTTGGTACACACAGTCTTTCTTGGAATTTCAGTACATTATTTTCAAATTTGAAACCCGGTCTGGGTTTAGTTTCCCTTTTTTCGATGATCTTCTTCAAGAAGTCATCCAGTTGCTGTTTCTTTTTAATCTCTTCAATCAGTGCTGGTTGAGTAGAAATAGCAGCTATTATTTCACCTTGTTCTCGTAAAACAGTTTCAATTTTAGATTTTTCAAGGTCACAAAGCAATTCCTTCTGCCCGGTAAGCAAACAGGCTAAGTTTCCAATCGATTTCCGGCTCAGTGCATCGGCAACGATGTTGGCTTTTCCCGGGTGGCACAAAATCTGTAGGTCATAGTCTTTAATCAGTTCTAGCCATCTCCGCTGTCTCATGTTCAGTTCTTTCTGCGTGAATAAATATTTCAAACTCTTGTGGTCAATATATACTTCACATGTCGCCCTATACAGATAGTGACGCCAGATTTTTAGTGCAAATACTACTGCAGCAAGTTCCAGATCATGGGTCGGGTAGTTCTTTTCGTGCGGTCTCAGTTGTCGGGAAGCATAAGCAATAACTCTCCCATTCTGCATTAAAACACATCCCAAACCCTTATGAGAAGCATCACTAAATACAGTATAACCATCCGTACCTGAAGGTAGGGTAAGAACCGGTGCAGTCACAAGTCGAGTTTTCAATTCCTGGAAAGCAGATTCCCTTTGGTCAGTCCAGTCAAATGATATCCCTTTCTGAGTTAACTGAGTCAACGGTAAGGCAATCTTGGAGAAATCTTTGACAAATCTTCTATAATACCCGGCTAGTTCCAAAAAGTTTCGGACTTCTGTCACATTTATTGGTCTAGGCCAGTTTACTACAGCTTCAATTTTCTGTGGATCAACGGAAATTCCATCTTTGCTAACAACATGCCCCAAAAACATAACATGATCAAGCCAAAATTCACATTTAGACAGTTTAGCATAAAGTTTCTGTTCTCTTAGGGTTTGTAGGGCAAGTCTCAGATGATGTTCATGTTCTTCTATACTTGTGGAGTAAATCAGTATGTCATCAATGAATACTACAATAAAGTCATCAAGGTATGGTTTAAAGATTCTGTTCATGAGGTCCATAAATGCAGCAGGTGCATTGGTAACTCCGAAAGGCATAACTAAAAATTCGTAATGTCCATACCTCGTTCGAAAAGCAGTTTTGTCAATGTCTTCTGGTTTAACTTTCAACTGATGGTATCTTGATCTGTGGTCGATCTTGGAGAACACTTGAGCACCCTGTAACTGATCAAATAAGTCATCAATGCGCGGTAATGGGTATTTATTTTTCACAGTTACCTTGTTCAGTTCATGGTAGTTAATACACAGTCTTAGTGAGCCGTCTTTCTTTTTCACAAATAAAATAGGAGCGCCCCATGGCGAAGTGCTAGGCCTGATGAACTTCTTATCCAACAGTTCTTGCAGTTGCACTTTCAATTATTTCAGTTCAGTTGGAGCCATTCGGTAAGGAGCTTTAGATACTGGTTGCGTTCCCGGAATCACATCAACGGTAAATTCAATCTCCCTGTCAATCAAATCCCCTGGCAGATTATCTGGAAATACATCTGGGAATTCTCTGACTATAGGAATATTGTTCACGTTAGCATTATCATCAGTAGATACAGTCAATACATAACACAGATATCCCTTACACCTCTTTCTAATCAATTTAACAGCTTTCACAGATGAAATCAAATACGGAGGAGGTACTACTCCAACCCCATTAAACACAAATTCGGGTAAACCCGGTGGACGAAAAACTACTTGTTTCGTTACACAGTCTATGATGGCATGGTATTTCGTTAACCAGTCCATTCCCAATATTACATCAAAATGATCAATGTTCAGTGGCAGTAAGTCAATAAACAAATGTGCATCTCCAACAATAATTTCACAAGCAGGGTACATATATGCACAGGTCATAGATCCCCCAATGGTAACAGATAGTTCATGGGTTCTAATGGTCTATTTAGTTTTCGCGAAAAAGCATGCGACACATATGAATGCGTAGACCCCGAATCAATCAGTACATAAGCATTTTGAGTACAGATAGAGAGAATACCTGACACAACGGTCTCGGTATTCTGCACGTCTCCCAGTACTAGGGCGAACACTCGGCCCTGCCTCATGGGCTCTTTCCCGGTAGCTTTGGGGTTCGGTCTTGGTGCAACAATTGATGCTGCCACGCTTGGCGTAGCTTTACTACTGGCATGCGGAGCAGAGGGGCAGCCTTTAACCATGTGGCCCACCTTGCCACACCTGTAACAGGCTCCAGATATTTTATAACAGACCCCTTTGTGCTTCTTGCCACACTCAGAACAGGGTGGTGTAAAACCACTCCCTTGGCTGGGGCTAGTTATTGACCCCGTATTCTGTTTCTTGTTCAATGGGTTATGCTTGCCTTTCTTGAATTTAAAACCCTGCCTTTTACCACGCCATTCAGATACTGGTGTCTCAGTTTTCAGTGCTTCGATGTTCGATTCAGCCATCAAGGCTCGGTCAAGAACATTTACATAATTCGGTAATTTCAGAACATTTATTCTGTCGAGTATTGCAACATTAAGGCCGCCTTCAAATTTTCTGGCCTTCTTATAATCAGTGTCCACCATGTGTGGTGCATAACGGACAAGTTCAGTAAATTTTGTCTCATATTCAGCAACAGACATTGTGCCCTGTCTCAGCTGTTCAAATTCAGTCACTTTTCTATCCCTAACGCACTGAGGGAAATACTTTTCAAAGAAGGCTCCTTTGTGTTGAGCCCAAAGTCATAACAGTATTTTCATTACGGATAAGCATCCACCACCTTCTAGCTTCTTTCTGCAGAGTAAAGGTGGCCAACAATACCTTGTGTGCTTCAGAGCACGGAAAAACCTCAAACAATTTTTCAGTCTCAAGAACCCATGCTTCAGCTTTTAACGGTTCAAGGCCTCCCTGGAAGGACGGCGGTTTCATTTTGCTAAACTTATGGGTGAGAGCAATTATGTCCCCATCATTAACATTCACATTCTGTTCCGGCTGTACCAGAGGAGGAGATGGGGGCTGTGGATTCTGTTGTTGGTCCAGTCTTTCAGTTATTAGTTCCATCATTCTTTCCAGTCTTGCCATTCTTGCCTCAGAGGATAAGGATTCAGATTCATTTACAGTTCTCGCGTTATCCATTTCACTATAGGCAGTTATAACAGTTATTAACATAGGCAGTCATTTGTTCAAACAGATTAACACATTAGCATGCATTCAGTCATGTCATAACCACGCACTTATCATGCTCATGTAATGCCCTATTCGCTTTTCTAGGACATCCTATAGCTCATTTGGACATGTGTGTGCGGTATAACTCGTGGTACGTATCGCTCTGATACCACTCTGTCACGACCCAAACCCGCCCTTATGGGTTTAGCACCGTAACCAACCAGTAATCCGAGATTACCGAAGGCCTGCTTAATAGTAATACAGTAATACAGAGTACAGGGGCTGGCGGAAGCCAATACAGTAAATAAACAATGTTCAATAAGCTGCGACAGTCTGTATGCAAAAAGACTTTTCATTCAAATATATACAGTCAGACAAAACAGTATGTACATAGATACAATCATTCAGTTCAGGGACCTAATCCCTATTGAACAGTACAGTACAGTAGACAAAACAGATACAGAGACAGACGGGGAAATTAAAAACACCCCTAAGCCGTAGCTTGACAGGCTCGGAACCTCGCATTGAGGCACATAGGTTAGCTCGACAAAACTGGAGTTTACCCCGACGCTTCTAACCACGGTCTGGTGCCTGTACACCAACATATATATATGAGCAGTGAGCTAAAGCCCAGTGAATAACACAATGCGTAAAGGGGTTAAGAATGAATGTCCTTACAATAACGAAAATAGTTCATTAAATCAGTATTTCAGTCGATACAGTCATATGTGGTACATCCATTAGCATAACAGTACAGTAAGCAGTAGGTCTTAAAAGACCGAACAGTAAATGATGACCATCAATCAGTAAACAGTAGTGGTTCCAACAAGGGAACCGACAGAGATCTCTGTAACAGTAACAGTAACAGTAACAGTAAACAGTAGTTGCTAAGGATGCCACAATACAGTTCAGAATATAGGACATACATTCATTCAATTAACAGTAACAGTTCAGAAAGCAGTACAGTTCAATTGTTCAGAAGATAATCATTTTGAACATATCTTTACACAGTTGTTACTCACAGAGTTCTGGGCTACAGTAAAGCTAGAGCACGTCTCCAGTCGCCAACCCTACACAGTTACAGATTGAACACACACTAAGCTACACAGTTGGGAAAATAATAACCCAATCCCTAATTTGCCTCGGTGTGGTTCTACATCTATACCCTCATTAAGATATCTTAAACTAGGCCTAAGAATGCCTAGGATGGGATGAGGATGCAAAGATCCACTTTAAAAGCATTTTCAGAATTTTCAGAAAACAGGGGTCACGCTCGAGCGTAGGTTACTCCGCTCGAGCGGACATGCAGACAAAGGTTTCCGCTCGAGCATAGACTTACCTGCTCGAGCGTTCTGTAAAACAGTCAAAAGTACTGGATGAGTGAAAATCACGCTCGATTGGGCGCTCGACACCCGCTCGAGCATGTGACACAATGTCTCGCTCGAGCGTCAATTATTCCGCTCGAGCGGACTTCAAAACAGAACAAAATGCTGGGAGCACGATTTCCACGCTCGAGTGCCAGTCACCCCGCTCGAGCGTGAGTCCAAATTCTGGAAATTCCAGATTTGAACCTCAAGCTCAAAACCAAGTTTTAAACCATAAATTTCGATCCTCTTGGGCCAATTTTCTAGAAAACACATCAAAACTCATACTTTAACATGATTCAAAGCTCAATTTGTAAAATCAAAGCCCAAGGGTGTTTCAAACAACTCAATTCAAACCAATTTTCATGAATATGAAGAACATGCAAACATGCATGAATTTAAACCATTTCAAAGCTTTAAATACAATGCTCAAATGAGCTAACTCTTACAAAAACAAGATGAAAACATGGACTTGACATAACCATGAGCATGCATGTGACAATTCTCCATGGAATCAACTCAAAATTCAATAGTATAGGCATGCATGCATGAATTAAGCTATAATTCAACAATTAAGAGCCATAGCTTGGCTCTAGACTTCAACTTGCTCAAAACCATGCAAGAATCAATTCAAAACATACACAAGAGGCGATGAATCTACCTTAGGTCTTGTAGTTCAAGATGTACAAGCTCAATTTTGCAAAGAACTCTTCAATTTACTTTAATTACCAAGCAAAACTCAAGATGAAGCTAAGCTTTCTCCTTCCTCTCCCTCTCTCTCTCGGTTAAGTGTCACTCAATGGCTGATGAAATGTTTTGTATAGAGTGTAATAAGGCTCAACAATAGTCCAAGTAGTGGGCCACTAGGTGGCACCAATGTAAATAAGTCTAAGTTGTGCAATTTATCAATAATTAACCTAATTTAATCATACCAAATCGATTTTCAGATAAATATGCCATAAAATCCTATAAATTATGACTAACACAAAACATCAATCAATTTCAGGTTCGGCCGCCGATAAGGCCTTCAATTCGCAATTTAACCATAAAAACACGAACAGATCAATTAACAATCAACAGATAGAAAATGCATTTAAACAGGTACAGTCAATCAATCAGTCTCAGATTTCAGTCAATCAGTTCAGTTTTTCAATCAGTTCAATTACTTCAGTTATCAATCACAATCAGTCTCAGTTTAGCAGTAATTGGTAGTTATCGGTAAACAGTGACGAGGGTTGTTACAGTGATGGTCCCCAAATATCAGAATGGATAAGATCAAATAGTGCATGAGAAACAGAAGTACTTGCATTAAATGATAAAGTAGGTTGTTTTACAAGTTGACAAGAAAAACAATCCAAAGTATCGGGAATGACATGACCTAACTGACTAGTAGAAACTAAAGATTTTAAACGACTAACAAAAATATGTCCTAAACGACAATGCCAAATATTAAAAGGAGACATGCTGGAAGCAGATATATGAGCAGCTATCGGGGTGGAGTCTGGAACATGAAGATGAATGAGCTAATAGAGACGTCCATGCCTATGGCTAATCCCAAGAGTCTATCTCGTCTGAGGGTCCTGTACCAAACAACCATTAGTAGAAAATGTGACAGTTAAACCAAACTCATATAATTAACTAATAGAAATAAGATTTAAAATGAGAGTAGGAATAAGGTAAACATTTGATAAGGATATATAAGAGGTTAAAATAGAACTAATATGACTTACAGACATAAGAGAACCATAAAGCGGTATAAATGGAGGAAATATGAGGAGATGAGGAAATAGAAGAAAACAAAGTAGAACTAGAAGTCATATGATTGCAACATGCTGAGTCAAAATACCAGGGAGATGTACCTGAAGTCACAGACAGAGCAGTAGAGGGAAGTGTACCAGAGGTGGTAAGAAACTATTTGAACACAACTTCAACATCAGTTTGGAAAAAGACAGAAGCGGTTGGATCTAAAGGCTCAGAAAATTCCTCAGAGGCAACAGCAGTGAAATGAGCAGGCAAAGATCTAGACTGATTCCCGGGACGTTGTGAACGACCTCGTGATGTAGCCCCACGAATAGTAGATGTGTGGTCTAGATTGCGAAAACAATCTTGCTGCAGATGACCAAGACTAATCTTGTTGCAGTACCGATAGGATCTGACAGGACAATGAAGCAGAAGATGAGTAGAAGGAAGGCCCCGATTCTAACAATAATTGCAAGTAGTAGGCTGCTGGGTGGTTGGTGCAAATGAACTCAGTGATTGGGGAGTAGTAAGAACTGTATCCACATGATGGGTCTTCAAAGGGCCAAGACGAGTCTTCTCAGATAATAGCTCAGAAATAGCTTACTCAAGAGTGGGCAATGGAGTGCGATGAAATAGAGATGTACGCATGGGCTCAAACTGGGTAGTAAAAGCCATGAGAAACTGAACCAATCGTTGGTGATTACGACACTGAGTGAATAAAGTAGCATCTTCAATATGAGGCCAGACAGGTTCAGAGAGAGCGAGTTGGTCCCAAACAGAATATATCTGAGAGAGAAAATCATTAATAGACTGACCAGGCTCTTGACGTAGGTGTTTGAAGCTGATACTGATGAGCAAGACCAGTAGTCTGATAACGTTCTGTCAAAAAATCCCAAATATCTTTGGCAGGGGTAATCATGGAGTCAAGTTGAAAATGACCAAATTGTAAACTGATAGAGGTAACAGAAGTATTCCGAAGCCAAGTGATGATTTGGTAGTTCTTACTATTCCAGTCCTTTAAACGGTCTGCATTTGTGGCAGCTGTTTCATAAACCTCTTTCACTGGTTGAACCACATCCCCAGTGATAATGCGCCAAAGTTTCTTCCATTTCAGAAAATCGGACATGGCTTGGGCCCATAACACATAATTGGAGCCGTCAAAGATAATAGAGTGTAAAAACCCATATTTAATTATTTTTAAAAGAAAATAAATCAATAAATTAATTAATTATATTCAGAATCTACCTAAAATATATAATAGTGTAAAATTTAGTTTTAAATTAACCCAATTCAATCACTAACAAAGACCTTATTAAGAATAATAATTTTGTGGGTATTCAATATTTATTGTTTATAAATTATTTTAATTAGGATTTAACATGATAATTATTCTTACTAAATACCTTAGTTAAAAATCTTAGTGTATCAATTTTGATAAACCCATGCAAATACACACACCAAAAAAACAAATAAAAGAAATAAAATAAAAATATAATAATTCAGATTTCGGCAGAGATTTGGTGGTGGCAAATAAACAACACTTGGATTGCATGCAAATGTATTCATTATATTCATTGGAATTGAGAGATACGATTAGACCACACAAAATGATTAAGAGAGAGAGAGAGAGAGAGAGAGAGAGAGAGCCTCAGAGAAGGTTCTATAAATTCATACACAGAGGGTTCATATTTTCAAGGCTTAGCTTATTATACATATACATGTCTGCTCTTTCGGATGAGTGAGGGAAAGTAAGGGAAAAAAAAGAAAAAGAAAAAGGAAAAGGAATTCAACTAAACAGTTGAAGGAGAAGAAGAGAGGAAGGTTAAGGAAGCAAAATTTTTCTACCGTTTCATTATTCCATTTCAATCCTACTATTAAGTAAGAAAACCCTCTCAACTCTCTCATTTCTTTTTATTAATGAAGTTTTCAGATTAGATTCATGTGATAAAATGACTACTCATAGATAGAAATTTTATATATATTTGTAGAAATTTTGTGATGTGTATATCAAATGTTTGAAGATATTCATAGTCTTAAAATCATTGTATTATTGTGAAAATAGGCTTGCATGTGTAGTTTATACTATTAAAGAAAAGATTGAAATTAATCTTTTTTTCCTTGAATCTACCAGAATGTTTGCGCTAATTTTTAGACAATTTGATACTCAAAATTTGGAGATGATTTCTTTTACAAAGTTGTTGAGAATGATGTCTAGTTCATCAAGGAATTTTGGAAACAATTTTTGAACTTTTTACAAATTTATACAAATTTTTAATTGAATCTGAAACTATGAGACAAATTTTACTATATATTTGAAAATTTATTAAAAATTCTATACTAAGCCAAATCTGGTAAGTTCTAACTAAAAGATGAAATTTGAGAAGTCTAATTTCATAATAAATTAGTAGATTATGGATTTGATCTATAAATTTAAGCATGGAATTAATTTAAGGAAATGTGACGAATCTGTGTCATAAAAATTGCTGAAAATTTTACAGGATTATTTACATCTTCTTTTTTTGAAATTCTTTCTGAAAAATGACCTAAGCATCCCTATTGAGTATTCTGTTCAATTGCACGAATTTTAGGATTGTGTAAATAATTTATTTATAATTTTTAATACCTAAGTTACAATCTGAAATTTTCTGGACAGGATAAAATCATCACTTCAATATTGTGTTGGTCTAATCCATCAACTTTTATAAATTAGTAATCCATGTATGGGTGTGTTGTGATTTATTTAATATTGTGCTAGTCTAATTTTGTAAATCAAAAATTTGTGCATGTGTGTGATTATGGTTTATTTCTTGTATCTAAGTTATTATGTTCATACCATGGTTTAAATTAATTGTCTATTAAATTTTGTACATTGAATTATTATTGTGTGACATGTATAATGTTTTATGTTGGGAGTTTTCTTTTGAGTTGGTATAACATTGTTGGTGATTGAGATTTGAATAATTTGTGTTTAATATATAAATTAACCGAAATGATTAATGGTATATATAAAGTTACTGATAGAGGGTTAATACCGGGTATTTAGGGTGAGCCCTGGTTTTTAATAATTTTTAAGTAAATTGTGTCGCGAAACCCTAAGATGGCACGGAGCTTATTTGAACCCTTATCGGTATTTGGTTTTGAAATAAGGGTGGATGTGCGGGTGGCACGTAGGGAAGTTACATATCCCTGGCAGATCGTTCCCTTGGGGCAGACCACAGATGTCACGGCTTGGGTATATAACTCCGGGCGTAAGCATCTTTGGTAGTTCTTGAATATTTGACCAAGGTGGGGGGTTTCCAAATTAATCGTGACCATGACTTAGTGGTTGGTAAGTTAAACCTCTTTAGTGAGATTTCAAGGGTCACCTAATTTATTAAAATTATTTGAATTATTTTAATGGTTGTAATTTATGTTTACAATTATATTATTATCTCGTGTTTATAATCTCATTATTTTTTTCTCAAAAAGAATGATAGGTTGGTTATGTTTTCTTACTGTGTTGCAAAACTCATGGCATATATTTTGTTGCCCTGGCATTTCATGCCAGATTATGTCAAAGAAGGGACTGAAGCTAAATTTAGAGCTGCTGCTTATATCGAACCTTGGCTAACTTAGAGTTAAGATTTTATCCAAATAAAATTCTATTATCTCTTGTATTAGTATTTAACAATGTTGTGACGTTATATGTGAACTTTTAATTTTATTTTGTTGTTGGACTTTGACTATGTAAGAGTTTAAAATTCCCTAATTAGTAGTTAAAATTTTATCTAACAAGTTATTTTTATTTAAATTTTATGATGTTCTAAAAAAAATTGGGGCGTCACATAGAGATTGGATGATAAGCATCATGATGTGAAGTAAAATAAAGAAAAACAATGTTATAGAGGCAAAAATCAGCAAAACAGAGCATACCAGTGAGTCTGGAAGGTCGAAAATAGTTGGAAAAGAGGTCTGGTGTGCAGAGATGATGTCAGTAGGGGTTGGATGACGTTAACAGGAGCGCAACTCACGTTAGCAGAAGGGTGCGTGACGCACGATAGGAGCAGAGGCGTCAGCAGATACGCGGCGCACGTTAGCAGGAAGATACGCGGCGCACAGCAAGCGTGCAACGTGCTGTAGTGTTGACGCGCTTAGGGCTTACGTCAGCGACGACAAAAGTGGAGGGACGTGTACGTGACAGATGCGTGGCGTGTGATCTTCTGGCAACCGGCGCGTGGTAGTGCGTGTAGAGACTAGTGGTGTCGTGAATGACGCACATAGCAATAAATGGTGTGTGAAAGTGCGTCTGAGCTTGTTTTGGAGCGTGGTTGGTGGCTCTGGAATCGTCTGGAAGAAACGAATATTACAGTATTGCAAGTTTGTGATTACGACCATTGGAATCGTCTGAAAAATAATGATGAAACAGTGCTGGAACAAAGATAATAAAGGGTATGGGTGATGGAATGAATACTGTAGTACTAATGTGTACGGGACTAAGCACAAAAAAAAAAAAAAAAAAAAAAAAAAAGAGGCTATAAGTGTAGAACCTATAGTTCTAATACCATGTTAGAATAGTTGAAAGAAATATAAAAAATGTGTATTTGTATTATATTGAATAAATTGAATACAATATGAGAGCTTGTAGTTATAGGCTGAATACAAACCTAGATAAGTATAGAAAGAGATAGAGGTAGAGAGAGATAGAGATAAGCTACCGTATCTATAATACAAGGAGATAAGTATAAATCTAAATCTAATATAAATCTAAATCTAATATATACATTAACAGACTGTGCGCTTGATCATTGGTGGGAAGTTAAAGATTCGTTGTTGTTGTTAATTCGTGTGTGTATATATATATATACGAGTTCCCACAACCCATTTTATTATTTTTCTCTCTCTAGTTTTCTCGTTTCTCTCTGTAGGATCGAAGAGGAAGAAGAAGTGGATGCTTCAAACTCAGGTCGTTTCTTTTGTCTATTATATAGTTGTGTTTTAGATCTGTGTTGTATATCTACTTGATTTCTGTCTGCGCGGTGGTCGGAACATATCATGACTCTGGTTGGCGAGTATAGGGTTCCAGCGTGATTCCAGATCTACGTGAGTGGGGTTGACAGCCGGAGGAGACATCACTGCAGATTTGTGAACGTTCAACCTATTACAGATCTGATACACTTGGAAGAAAATCAAAAAATGATATGGAGATTGATAGGGATGGACATGTGGATTTATTTATTTATTTTCATCAATCTGATACTCTTCTCAATCTATAATTGGTTGGTCTCTGATCTACAAATCTCACATGAATATTGTTGTGTCTTTTTTTTTTTCATGAAGAAACAGATAAAAATAATGTATATCTGTGTTATATTTGAGTATTGGTGATAAAAAATTCCAACAAATAGAATTTTAAATTTGGACAGAAAATTTGTACAGATAAAAATTTAAATAAGAAAAAAATTGAATAAATAGGTGAAAAAATTCAATAGACTAGGTGGTAAATTTCAACAGATATAAATTTTTTGAAAAGATAAGGGGAAAAAATTGAACAAATAGTTAAATTTTTTGAACAGATAGATATAAATTTAAACAGATAACAAATAATTTGAACATGTAGATGTTAATTTGAACAGATAACAGATAAATTAACGGATACAATTAGAAACAAAATGTCCTTTAAAACAAATAAAAAGATTTCCCACCAAACTATTTCACAAATGGTAGACTTCTCACCAATGAAAAATATTTACTGGACGTAATGTATTAGACAATTACTAAAGTAGATTTTTCAACAATTTTCTTTTAAATATAGCCTCTAAATTTACTCTAAATAATATGCGAGAGGGTAATTTGTGTAGCCAAATTGGACCGAGCTAGGCTGGAGTGGCGGTCAAAGATGTTTGACCGAACTAGTAAATGCCCATATTTTTGGACCTAGCTACGGGACCAAGCTATAGGACCTAATTACGGGATCTAGCTATGGGATTTAGCCATGAGACCTAGCTACGGGACCTAATTACGAGACTGAGCTATGAGACCTAGCTACGAGGCTTAGCTATGGGACCTAGCCACGAGACCTAGCTATGAGACCTAGCCACGGGACCTAGCTATGAGACCTAGCCACGGGACCTAGCTACAGGAACTGGTTACTTCCTGGTGGCAGTTAACGCTATGGCCAAGCTACCAAGCAAAATAGTCAAACAGAGAGGAGAGCCGAGCTAGGAAGAGAACTATGCAATGGTAGCTTTCACAGTGTTGCATGTTGCATGACTAAACCATTGGCGAACAGAGCAGAGGTAGTCTGGTTGGATGGTAGAAAGTCGAGCAAAGACTTGTGCCATCTCACTTGGCTTGCAGTGAGGAAGGTGTTCTAAGGATAAGCATTATCCTTAGGTATGAGACTCCTGGGAAGACTCTGCTAAAGAAAGTTAGAGTCTTGCTAGAGCTGTGCCACGTGAAATTTACAAAAGCTCATGAGAGAACCTATGGACAGATATTACAATTCTTACTTTCAAATACACAGAGCTTATTGTCTATTGTCTAATTGCTGACTTAGACATCGGAGGGATTTCTGACACACACCCACCAGCTAGCTCACGATTGTGTTTTTAAGTAACAAAGCGACGACGTTTGGAAGAGTGCAAATTTGATCGATAGGATTATATGAAAAGATTATTCTGTGCTTGTACAGTATGAATTGATGTAAGTCAGTTATTGATTTGTTTATAAATTAATCAATTCAAATTCAAATTTGCCAATTACTTTTTTTTTTTGAACTATAAATGAGACTTTTTATTTATTTAGTGTTAAAAAAAGTGGTGATAAATCTAAAGAAGGAAAATATCAAAGCTTTTGAGCTCAAAAGAACAATTTTTTTTTTTTGTAATTATTGAGTGAAAAATACATTTGAATAATGCTTGGGACCCCCTTTTGGGGGTCACCCCTCACCCCCCTTTGCCACATGGCGGGTGGTGATTGGAGGAGCAGGAAAAAAAAGAAAAAGAAAAAAAAAATGTAACCAATGAGAAAGAGAGGGGGTCAAAGGGGGTGATGGAAAAGGGGAGATGAATCATTGTTGAATACATTTATGACAATTTTATCATTGTACTCTGTTTATTTGTAATTTCGCTATATTTGTCATCGATCCTAAAAGTTTGACGACAATTATGGCAGATAAATAGGTAAACAAATAAATAAATAAGTAAATAGTGATAATTTAATTTAATTTTTACAACTTTAAAAGAATAAAATTTAAAACTATTATCAAAAAATTTAAAAAACTGCACTTTTGGCTGGATGGCAACGAGTTGGATTTTTGAATTTTGTGCGTGAATTTTTAATTTTAAACTCAATTTTTTGAGGACGAATTTGAACGTATAGTTTGAGAGTGTCATTTTAGTTTTTGATTTTTTAATTGTGACACATTTGATTCTAAATTTTGAATCTTATTCTAAATAAGGATAATTGAGGTTATCTCTCAATTTTAAGGATAAAGTCATCAATTTGATAAAATATAAACTATTTTGATAAAAATAAATGTCAAAAAAATATTTTTAAATTTGTAAAAATTATTTCTACTCACCAAATATAAAACTATATAAAATTGATAAATCTTTTATACGTTTTTATTTATTTTTCTAAATTAATTTTTATTATGTGTTTGGATGATGATCATGTAATGAGTGGTTGATAGACTTTTAATGTGTAATCGATATATTTAATACATAAAATATTTTTATTTTTGGATTTTTTAATTTAATGGGTTGATTTAATAATAATATCAAAGTTGCCACCATATTTAACTTATGAAAAAATAGAAACTAATTAAAAAAAAATAAGAACAACCAACCATTATATTATTATCATCCAAACATATAATAAAAATGAATTTGGTAAATAAATAAATGTGTAAAAAAAATAATTTTATATAATTTTATCTTTGGTGGATAGAAATAATTTTTAAAAATTAAAAAAATATTTTTTTGACATTTATTTTTGTCAAATTAATTTATATTTTATCAAGTTAACGACTTTGCCCTTGAAATTGAGTAATGGTATCTTCAATTGTCTTTATTTAGAGTAAAATTCAAAATTCAAAATCAAATGTGTTACAATTGAAAAGTTACGAATTAAAGTGACATGAGTCCTAAACTATAGGAAATATTAGTGTAATTCGCCCATTATTTTAATAAAATAATTTCATACTTCCTTATAAATTTAACAATTTTGACTTACATACTAGGAATAACAATGGAGAACAATGAGATGATATTAATTCCTCATTCTTATTCCCTTATTATAATTTTTTTTCCATTTCCGATCCTCCATCTCCTATGGGGACTACCCTCCCCATCTCCTCATGTGTTTGGGTTTTTTCCAACTCAATTTGACTCTCTTTTTTCCTTTTCCTTTTTCTTTTTAGTTAGGTAGTAGTAGTAGTAGTTGTTATTGTTGCCGATATAAATAGATTATTTCCACTCAATTTTTTACAATCACAAGAAACAATTAACAATTTGAACAATATACAAATTTCAACTCAAAGTTCCCAACAACAAACAACAAACATATATGAAACACAATTTGAACAATATATAAATTTCAACAATAAATTATTGAAAATAAACATAAAATTTAAGAAAAAGAAACATCATAAAATTAATTTGTGAAATAGACCCAAATAGAACAAGTTCATCTGATTTTGTGATCTGTGAACATGTTTGAAGCTCTTCATCTTCATCATTAGATTGTTCACATGATCATAATTCAATATCTAAAGAGTTTTTCCCCTTTCTCTCATCGATCCCATGATCATAGAGTACTATCATATTTGAAACCTATGTTTGTAACCCAAATGTGCGTGCGCGAGAGAGAGAGAGAGAGAGAGAGAGAGAGAGAGAGAGAGAGAGAGAGAGAGAGAGAGAGAGAGAGAGGAGGGGAGAGAGAGAGATGAGTTTGGGTGAAAGAGGGGGCAAATCGACTGCGATTGAAAGGGTTGAGATCGAGAGACAGAAAAATAAGATTTAGAATGATCTAGAAGAGAGGGAGAGCGAGAGAGTGAAATGAGAATCCTAATTGTAAAACAGGGTAGTCAAACACATATGGGGAAATGGGCAGGTATATATTCCCAACCCATTCTAGATGGATATTTAAATTATACAATGTATCCGGCTCAACGAGTAAGGAAATGAAAAAATTCCATATATTTCGGATTTGGTTTTCATGGATTTTTATTGGATAGAATATCTATTGCCATTATCTATCATTAAACTTGACTCTATCCAATCAATATTCTCAGGCAGGCTTGGTTTGAAAAGTGGGTTGGCTTTTTGATTTTTTTGACTATCTTAACTTGGGCTAAAAAGTTTAGTTTGAGAAAAACTTTTTGATTTTTTGGTTTTTTTAATTTTTTTTGTGAGAGAAGAGTGTAATAATTATGAATTGAATGTAATTTTTTATTTTTTGTAACTAAAATAGTCACTTTAACCCTTCCCAAACAATGTCTCAAATCATTTATGTTAAAATTAGATTGGAATAAGTATAATCGGGTCGGGAATTTTGCCATCTAACTGGATCAAACCCGGATTCCGACCCGGCGGAATTGACAGTTTATGCTGTTTCCAAAGCGGATAAGATTACTAAAACACAGATCCCTTAACACACCAAACCCTAACCCCCGCATCACTCACTTTCCTTCTTCTACTAACACCAAACCCTAACCCCCGCATCACTCACTTTCCTTCTTCTACTCACACTTCTCACTTGTCACAACCGACCTCTGATCGAAAATGGGTTTCAAACCCTAATCTCCAAAATTTTCATTTTCCCCATTTTTTTTCCCCTTTTCTTTCGGCGTGAGAACTTTTGATCTACAATTTTGGCAATGGTTCGAAGGGATATAGATCTGTAGAACTTGACGATGCTTGTTGGATTGTCTTCGGATCTTCTTCGAATTTGTTCTACTCTTTTGGACGACGAGCTTGTGATCTTTGATTGGTAGATATGTGGCTTGTTGGTGAAAAAGGCTTTTTGTTGCTTTTCACATTGTTTTGAGTGTAACTTGATCTGATTATGTTCCACTTTCCATCAAAGCTTGCACCTTTGGATTTCAAAGCTTCTTCATCAATGGTTATTAGCTTCTGTTTATGGATAAACATGTAAATTGAAGTGTATTTGAATGTGGGTTGGAAGGTTTGGATTGTTGTAGATAAACTGTTTGATGTAAAGACTGAAAAAGAAAGTATTAAGATGTCCTTTAAGAGTATAATTCAGGACGTGAAGGGTGAATTGGGAAGCATTTCTAGAAAAGGGTTTGATGTGAAATTTGGGTATGGGTTGAAGTCGAGGTCGCTCCGGGTGGTTCAGGATAGTTCGGTGGTGGTGGTTGATGCTTTGAAGCAGAGTCGTTGGGCAAATATGCCTCCCGAGCTTTTAAGGGATGTCTTGATGAGGATCGAGGCTTCGGAGTTTACTTGGCCTCCTAGGAAGAATGTGGTTGCTTGTGCTGGTGTTTGTAGGAGTTGGAGACAAATCATGAAGGAAATTGTGAAAACCTTGCAAGTTTCGGGGAAATTGACATTCCCAATATCCTTGAAGCAGGTCAATTATATGAACCTAAGGAATCTCTATTATATATATGCCAATTGAGTCACTGTTTCTGTCTTATGCTCATATATTGTTTGGTTTCATATGGTGTTTAGTGTGTTTTCCATAATTTAGCTTTAATGTTTGTTCTGTCCATTTATCGATGCCCTTTTTTCTTGTCATGTCTTCTACTTATTTAAGAAAGTCCTGTCATCATTCAGGAACTAAATTTTCCTGGTAGTACTAGTTGTAATAGGGGATTTGAATTTAGTAATCACTTTTAAATGAATTGTTTGTTGTCGGAACTTGGATAGGAGAATTAGTTTGGTTCATGTCTGACTTGCTGCTGGTAGGTAACTTGACTTTGTCAATTTGTAATGAGGCTTGTGTGATTCCAAATCTGGGAAAATATGCATACCTCGTCTTCTTAGCTAGAAGTAGGACTGGGCTGGGAATCACCTTTCGTTTCAGTGGAATGGAAGAGATTGGGTTTACTTGCTTCTACATTTTGAATGATAATTAGTTTTTCCAGGACCATCTTATTTCTAGTGTGGATTGTTTACTTTGATTCCTCATTTTTTATTTTGTTGAGAGCTGCATGATGTGCATTAAATTTGGAGATGTTTGAATTGAAGCTTAATTAAGATCTGTCTCTCTAAGAAAACTTTGTTTACTAAAGTTGTTGGATAATTCATAATTCCTTTTTTGGGATTCTAGTCATCAAACCATTTGCTAATTTTATATTCTAGCTTATACTAAAATTCCTTATGTTTATACCCTCTTTCTGCAGCCCGGTCCAAGGGACTCTCTTGTTCAGTGTTATATAAAACGCAATCGTAGCACCCAGACATATCACCTTTACCTCAGTGTAAATCAAGGTGACTAACTCAATATTTGTTTCAGTCTCTTAATTCTTGCGTTTCTCTTACTGGTGTTTGTGTACTTTGTTTTTTCTTTTATTGTTGATACCTGCAATAATTTTGTTTGTTGGAACTAATTTATTAGTGAGGTTAGGATATATTAGAGGCTGAGGTTTCTTCATTCATAATTTTCAAGCTGAATGTTTTGGAAAAAAGATAGGGCTTGTTCTGTTTTTAAGCCGCGGGTTCTAATTTTTGTCTTTCCTTGTTTTTGTCTGATTTATGGACAGCTTCAAGTGATGATGGGAAGTTCCTTCTAGCTGCACGCAAGTGTCGGCGTCCGACATGCACAGACTACATCATCTCTTTAAATCCTGATGACGTATCAAAGGGGAGCAGCACCTACATTGGGAAGCTGAGGTAAGATCTAGTATATGGCATCGGTGCTTCTTAATTGTATTGTAGCCTAAACTGTCAATCACATTTTCCTTTCTGACAGATCAAACTTTCTGGGGACTAAGTTCACAATCTATGATGCACAGCCTCCCAGTGCTGGAGCCAAAGTTGCTAAATGTCGTTCAACCAGACTTGTTGGAATGAAACAAGTCTCCCCCAAATTCCCTGCTGGGAACTATCATGTAGCCCACATTTCATATGAGTTGAATGTCTTGGGTTCCAGGTAATAAATTCTCGAAACACTAACCTCTTCTTTTAAGGAAAAGACATGTTTGTTAGGACTCATTGTTGTTGTGAAGAAATTAAATGCTCTGTGATTAAGAGCTAGTGAGGGGTTGTCATTGTTAAATTCCAATAGTAATTTTATACCCTCTAACAATGAGTGTCACTCACTGTTATGTTCATATGCTTACTAATAAAAATTGACATATTGCGGAAAACAGGGGACCAAGGAGGATGAACTGTGTCATGGATGCCATCCCTGCTTCAGCTATTGAGCCAGAGGGAGTGGCCCCCACACAAACTGAATTCCTGCTTAGCCATATGGATTCCTTTCCATCGCTTCCGTTTTTTAGATCAAAATCAACTCGCATGGAGAATTTCCAATCTGGACCTTTGTCCACCCAGAAAGATGGGATGCTAGTCTTGAAGAATAAGGCTCCTAGATGGCATGAACAACTCCAGTGCTGGTGTTTGAACTTCAATGGGCGGGTGACAGTTGCATCAGTGAAGAATTTTCAGCTGGTTGCCTCTGTGGAGGATGGAGCTGCTGGGCAAGAGCAGGAAAATGTCATTCTACAGTTTGGGAAGGTGGGAAAGGATGTGTTCACCATGGATTATCAGTATCCAATCTCAGCATTCCAAGCATTTGCAATCTGCCTCAGTAGCTTCGACACCAAGATTGCTTGTGAATGACTGGCATACAGGTTTGGTGCTCTCTCTTCCTGTCAAAGCTATATCATCCTTGGTCGTAAATTCTTCAATTCTTATAATAATGACCCTGAGCTCCTTTGTTCAGTCCAGAACCATAGACTTGAAAAACATCTTAGTGGTATAACCTTTCTCGAATGCTAATATGCTAAAATGATGAGTTAAATCAAGTTTTACTAAAAATATTACTATTGAATAAACATATAATTTCCAATTTTGAGTTATATAGTATATCAATTTTTTAACTCGCATTTCTATGATATGATTTCTGAAGGGTTTTTAAAATTTGCAAATAGTTTTCAAGAACTTCCTCGTGTTGTTTATTGAAATATCTTAAATCATTCTCCTAGGATGTTTTTTAAAATGTTGCGAAGGCATTTTTTATATTTGCTACAATTTGCTAAAAAATATTTGTGAAAATTCCATTTATGTTTCCAAGTGGTTTATGTAGATTTTCTTTCCAATTTCCATTTAGTTTATTTGGAGTTTCCTTCAACATTTTCCAAAAAGAAAATGAAGTATCCGGTGGACCAGAACATTTTCCCAAAATTTTAAGAAGCATCATACCTGTATGAGAACCGTGTTGTCTGTTGTCAAATGAAGTTTCCTGGTGACTATGTTCTCAGTTCCCACCCACAAAATATATATTTAGGTTTATTTCTATACTATAGCCTGCATCCTAACTTTTTGATTAAGATCATCACTGGTGCTGTATGACATCTTGATTTTCAAGCTATTAAATTTTTTTCAATTACATGGCAGGTGTTGCCATTTATGGAAGTTCTTTTGGAAGGCAATTGTGTGCTGTGGTATGTGGGTACAGTGCTACGAAGCTTCCGGGGTCTGGGAGACTTGCATTTCTTCCTTTGATTGCTGTGTGAATAGTTGGTTTTCTTCTCTCTCCATTTTTTCCCCTTATGCCCTGTACATAAGAATTGATCGTATCATGAGTGAAACATGGCTGATCTTTTTTATTCTCTTGTAGAATATGCTTTAACCCCGTTATTTTCTGAGAATTTGATGCCTAAATTGTGCTTGGAGTTTGCTGGTAGTGTACCACACCGGCGCCTTTGTTTAATTTAATATTGTGTCTTCTCTCGTTGCTTCAATGGGAGAACTGTATCCCCTCCCTTAAATCAGGATTGTCTGTATCACATGCAAAATATAGCATACCTGGTCATTTGATTCTCTTGTAGACAATTATTTTTTTATGAGAATTCAATGACTGAATTGTTTGTTTTGAGTTTGCTGCTAGAGAGTTGCACACAAGAGGCTTTGTTAATTTAATTCTGTGTCTGCTCTCCTGTTTTTATCATGGTATTTTTGGTTGCTGGTTTTTGGTGTTGTTTTGTGAAATCTCATGAAAATTTTATTTTGTTTCCCCTAGAATTTAATTTGTTGTTCACACGAATCACACATATTCTGTTTGTCATAGGATTTAGGATTTAGTGGGTTGGCAATTCTTATAGGCAAAATGTGTGCAAGGTGTCTAGGTCTGGGTATATAGTTACGAGTGCTCAAGTTCTGAAGATTGAAGATGTCTAGCGACAATGCAAAACATGCTCCAATCTAATTTTAGGTATAAATGGATGAGCACATTGCAAAGTTTAGGACATCCTTTCTGGTCAATTGAAATATATCTACTTGTATAAAAGGACGACAATTTTTTCAGTTCTTTCATAGATATGGGATGGCCTTTGTAAAGTTAACCAAATTGCTCCAGAATTTCAGGCAATGAGCAATAATGTTTGTGATATGAAGGACGACAATTTGTGCCGTGGTGTTCCAGTCTCTACCTTATCTTTAGAAGTATGTGCTCCATCCTAGAGGTTAGTCAAGTAGAAATCCCAAAGGACAATTTGATTTTGGATGTGAGAAAATGATCATATTCAATATTTCACTGCCACGTGACAGAGAAGACAATGTGAGTCAAGGTGAAATCCCGCAGGACAATTTGATTTTTTTGGTGATAAATAATGAGTTTTATTGCAAAGCATCAAGCTGATGCAAGACGATCACTTATATCATCCAAAAAATCTAAGAAAGAAAAAAGATTCAGCTTAACTTTACACTCCAATCAACTATACAAGGTAACTAAGAACCGACCCTCCAACCAAGCCACCGATTGCTGGTTGTCCTGGAAAAATCTCCTGTTTCTTTCCAGCCAAACCAACCACATCAAACAAAAAGGCACCAAAGCCCACACTCGTTGCTGACTCTGGCCAACCTGAGCCCCCCTCCAACTCCACAACATATCCACCACCCCCTTTAGCTGCACCCACGAAATTCCAAAAAGAGAACAAGCCAACCCCAAAGTCGGGAGGTAATAGAACAATGGAGGAATAAATAGTCAACTGACTTCGCAGCAGCACAACACATGCAACAACGGTTGACTAACACGTGCCTTCAACAAACCAGATTATCAATGGTAAGATTACGACCTAAAGCAGCCGTCCATAAAAAGAAAACCACCTTAGAAGGCACACGAGGCACCCAAATACTCCTCCAAGGAAATGCACCACCCACTACCCCCACCGAACTCCGATAAAAGGACCGAACCAAGAACAGACCTTTAGTTCCCACCACACTCCAAACCAACACATTTTCCCTCCTACCCGATAGACCCAACCCATATAGGAAACTGAACAACTCCCTCAATTGATCCATTTCCCAATCCTGAACTTCATGCCGAAGCTGAATATCCCAAACCACCACCGCTCCACCCCCCAAATAAGATGCTACCGTTGCCTCGTAGTCCTTTGCAATGCCAAAGATCAAAGGGAAGCACACCTCTAATACCATCTCCCCACACTACCTATCTTTCCAGAATCGAACCGTCTCCCCAGTCCCTTCAGAAAAATGTACCCTCTCAAGAAACTCCCCTTTTCCCAAGCAAATACCTTTCCACAAGCCCCTCCCATGAGACCCCATCACCTTCTCTGACCTTCAATCCCCTGTAACCACCCCAAACTTAGAAGCCACCACCCGACGCCATAAGCGATCCCATTCTCTAACAAACCGCCACAACCACTTCCCTAACAACGCTCGATTAAACTGCACCACACTTCGCACCCCCAAACCGCCCACCTCCTTAGGTTGGCAAATCCGTCTCCAATCAACCAAGTGATATTTAAAATCTTCTCCTCCATCTCCCCACAGAAAGTCCCTCTGAAGTTTCTGTAGACGAGCAACCACAGATGCAAGAATAACATGCAAAGACATAAAGTAGGTCGGAATACTGCTCAACACACTCTTAATCAATGTTAACATTCCCCCTTTCGATAAGTATTGTTGTTTCCATCCAGCCAAACAACGTTGAACCCGTTCCACCACTCTATCCCAAACCCCTGTCGCCTTGAAGGTAGCACCCAACAGCAATCCCAAGTAAGTCATTGGTAAAGTTGCTACCTTACAGCCTAAAATCACTGCTACCACAGGCAAACGCTCAACTTCCCCCACCGGGATCAACCTTGACTTGCTTAAATTAATCCGCAAGCCTGAAACTGCCTCAAAACAAAGTAGAACACAATGAAGGAACCCTACTTGCTCCGCATTCGCATCACAAAAAACCAAAGTATCATTAGCATACAACAAATGAGACACCCCAATTGCTGTCCCAGTCGGAGACTCCACACTAAAACCCTTCACCAAACCTTTAAGCACGGCCTTAGACAACAGACGACTCAAAGCCTCCATAACTAGGATAAACAACAAGGGAGATAAAGGATCCCCCTACGGAAGACCCCGAAAAGTCGGAAAGAAACCAGCAGGTGAGCCATTCACCAAAACCGACATCCGCACCGTGGATACACAGAACTTTATCCACCGACACCATGTGGCCCCAAAACCCATCCGACACATAAGATAAAATAGGAAATCCCAATTAACATTATCATAAGCATTCTCAATGTCCAACTTACAGACTAGACCAGGTCGCCCTTCTCGGAGTTGAAAATCAACACACTCATTAGCGACCAAAACCGCATCCAAAATCTGCCACCCTCCTACAAAAGCATTCTGGGATTCAGACACCACGTTTTGCAACACACCCCGAAGTCTGTTTGTCAACACTTTTGCCACCAGCTTATATACACTCCCCAACAAACTAATAGGCCTAAAATCTCTCACATTGTCAGCCCCCCCTTTCTTCGGAATCAAAGCTAGGAAGGTCGCATTAAAGTCCCTCTCGAACTTCCCTATGGTGAAAAAGGCCTCAAACACTGCCATTACATCCTCCTTAACCACCCCCCAACAATGCTGGAAGAAAGCCAAAGTGAAACCATTTGGACCCGAAGCCTTGTCACCACTCATCATCTTCAAAGCGCCACACATCTCCTCCTCCGTGAGGCCCACTCCAAACCCTCCCTATCTCCTTCAAGAAGAGTATCAAATAACATCTCATCCAGCCCCGGCCTCCATGCCCCATCTTGTTCCCAAAAAAGCCACTGATAAAAGCCCACAATACCTTTCCGAATCGTGTCATCTGTAGACAAATCTCTCCCATCTACCCGCAAACACACAATCTGATTAACCCTTCTATGAGCATTTGCCATCCTATGGAAAAACTTGGTATTTCGGTCCCCATCTTTCAACCATAAACAAGGAGATTTTTGTCGGAAACAAATCTCTTCCATATGAGCCAAATGAACATAATCCTACTTGGCCGCCTCCTTTTTAGCCACATCCACACCTAAAAGCCCACTAGAAACTTCCTGCGCATCTAAGGACTGCAGAATGTCCACCACTTCCGCTTTTAGAACTTCCACCTGGCTAAAAGTCTCCTTATTCCACAGTTTCAAATATGTTTTGAGAAGTTTTAGTTTCTGAGCCAACATGCAACTAGGAGTGCCACTAACTATATACGTACTCCACCATCGACGGACCCTCTCTAAAAAGCCCTCCGAGTGCAACCACATATTCTTGAACCAAAAAGGCGTCGACCCACTACGAACCCCGCCACTGTCAAGCAAAATAGGCCAATGATCTGAGACTGGACGTGGTAAGCAACTTTGAACGACCTCTGAAAAGTGCTCCTCCCAACCACTAGTGACCAGAAATCTATCAATTCGGGACATATGGTGGCCATTAGACCAAGTGAAATTCCCCCCCTGAAGAGGCAAATCAACCAAATTCAACTCATCAATAAATGCAGAGAATGCCCACATGGACCTATTCACCCTAGTGTTCCCCATCTTCTCAACCGACCATCGAACCATATTCAAATCACCCCCCACACACCACGGCTCACACCATTGATGTGCAACATCCCCCAACTCTCCCAAAAAAGAGCCCCTCTCTGAATTTCGCACCGACCATACACCCTAGAAAACACCCACCTGAAATTATCTACCACACATTGAAAAAGGCATGACACCGAAAAACCTCCTACTTCCTCATCCTTCTTCACCACCACACTATTATCCCAACATAGAAGAACCCCTCCTGCCGTACCCACAGTTGGTAAATATGACCATTCCACAAACCGACCACCCCAGATCTCTCTCACCATATCTCCACCCAACACCTCCATTTTCGTTTCCTGCAAACATATTACATCCGCTCTCACGTTGCGAAGCAGGGACCTAACTGCTAGGCGTTTATCCTTCTCATACAAGCCACGCACATTCCATGATAACACTTTTAACTTCATTTCAATAACAGAGGACCTCATCGCTCTCTCTTGGGGCCCCGCCCACTCATCTCCCCTCCATGGTCATAGTTAACAGAACACTCCAAATTTCTGAACTCCCGTAACCCTTTACGTTGCACCACTTCTAAAAAACCACCCTCCTGTGATGGAGCCCCTTACCTCTATGAGATTTCTATTGCTCTGAATAAACTCATAGCCTCAGTCTTATGGCCATCAAAAGATACACCAAGCAAATGACTAACCTCGCTAATCCTACTAAGCACCCACTTCGAAACAGTGTCTGCCGAGGGAGCCTTCATCCCATTCAAATCAACCTGACACTCAACCTTACCTTAGGGCAGCTCGGAAGAGGCTTCACCATGGCTGGCAGCAGTTGAAATGGCAAGAGGATGGACCATAAGAGACAACTCCCTCCCTAAATGCCCAGGATTAGATTCGTTCCTTCTAACCCAATCGGTCGCAGCATTCACTGCATCATCAGTTACCCAGTGCTACCTCAAATCCTTATTTGTATTAAAAGACTGACTGGACCCTTTATCGTCCTTCGATACATCACGCAATCCACCCAGCTCCTCGTCGCGATCAGTGACAGACGTCAACAGTGTAACGTTCTTCCCATTCGCTAAAGGTCCTAAAGTCGAAGACCGACTCGTTTGACTTGGATCCAAATCACGACGCAAATTATCAAAGACCGGGGCCACTGGAGTAGTGAACCTAGAATGGCCTACAACTCCTTTCACAAAATGGGCCAACTCCTTCAACCCTAACCCCTAGGACCTATCCGCAGATTGGCCCACCCCAATATTACCTTGCAACGGGTTGATATCCCTTGCCTTAGGCCCTTGAAAAGATGGACCACTAATTTTGTTAATTTTTTCCTTACCCCGGCCCAACTTAGGGTAAGCCCAAACTTGGGCCTTTGAGTATGTGGCCCATTGTTCAGATTTTTTCTTTCGCCAGGCCTTCTTAGGTCTGACCCAACACTGTGAAATCAGCGACTACAACTGCATCTTCTCCTTCCCCAAATCACGACGACCATCACGCAGAACAGATCGCACCAAATCCCGACGTTCCGTAACTAACTCACGACAATCACGCTGCTCCGGCAGACCGTGAGTCTCCACCTCCGGTCTGTCCTCTGACTAAATAGGCAGTGAGTATCTCCAATCATCCCAACGAATGGTGATTCGCGCCGGAGTACCCCTAGCTGTACCACGAACTTTGAGTCAAACACATCCTAGAGGTCCCTCCATCACTGTTGTTGCATCAACCTCCAGGAACCCCCCATAACGATCACCAATCCCGTGATACACCTGCTCGCCACGAAGATGAAGCGGAAGTCCAAGCACCTGCACCCAAAAACTCTGACTTAGCGATTGATGACTTCCCCTGGCACATAACACCTCCGGCGACCACCAATTAAGACTCAAACATCAACCATCGACCACCCAATTACCTCACAGAATTCTGATGGCTTCTGACTTAGATGGAAAAACAAACAACACGTATTGTCCTCCGACGACCTTCACCTGCACGCCTCCACTAACCTTCCACAATTGGTTAACCCACATTGAGAGGGCAGATAGCTTTATCTCCTTCTCCCCCAATTCTCCCACTCTCTTCACCAGACACGAATCTAAAAAGGACACTCATTTGGCACCAGACCCTTATCTCACCACCGCATCCTCCCCCCCAACCCCAGGGATAACCACCGCATTCCCAATTGGCCAGGAATTATGTCTTCCCTCTCTTGAATCCTGACCTTGTATGACCTATCCATTTCCCACCGTAAAACCATCCAAAACCAGCGCTACGCCCTCCCAGCCATTCCCAAACGATAATTGTGGAAGGAACATCTGAGTACGATGATCACCCATATGAACCACAATCTGAACAGTCGCCCCCACCTCCTCTAGACGAAGCTAACACGCCACACTGTGCCGCCCCCCAGAGACACGACCCAAAAACACCCCAACGGTGTTCATCTTGGATGCCTTCCTCATTTGATCTGCTACCCATTTGATCTCTGCATCGAACAACTCAATCGCTCGCCGAACCCCTTGACCATGTTCGACAATATGTACTCGACATCAGCCTATTGCATCCGCTAAATCCTCATCAAACTCAAAAGGCCGATCACCCAAAACATGAGAAATGATCGTATCTAAGATTTCACACTGCCACTTGACAGAAAAGACGGTGTAAACAGTAGTGGAGTTAATGATCTAGGTTCCAATAAGGCAGCGATCTACAATGGTCATAGCATTCAGATGAAGGAGCGTCTTATAAGTTGTAATGTTTGAGAATCACTTTAGAACAACGTTTGTGGGAAATGCAAGCGAGGACATGTTATTGAAGATGGTTGCATCGCACCTAATCTCTACCATGTCCCACAGAGACGAGCTTTTCCATTGTATTTTTGTTTTTTTGTTTTGATTTTGTCTCTGCAGTTAAAGTTCCTTTATCGTGTTCCTTGAGGTTATGTTTTGACCCTTGGTATTAAGGCCGTTGGATGCTCTAGTTATGTTCTTGTTTATTTTATTTATTTTTCTTTTTTTGAGGAGACGTGATATCAGATAACATAGAATAAGAAACAAAATACAATTGGTAGTGGTTAGCTTCTATGGAAGGCAAGCTTAACAGCTACATATGCTGCTTTCACTGCCTTCCTAGAAGCCTTAGAAATACATACTTCATCAAACTTGTTACAAAGAGCCCTAATATCAGATAACATATGCATTGTCTCCCAATCCTCCGTACCGTTCTGTCGAAGCTTCTAAATAAGTACTCGGTAGTCCATAAGGATAGAGATAGTCGTAACATGCTGTTGGACACACCATTTCAAAGCTTGGAAACATGCAGTTACTTCAGTCATTAATGCAGATAGAGCCACAAAAATGTATTGCTTATACGCAATAATATGACCACTACTATCCACAGCAACCCACGCAGCCCCCGCTTGTTTGGTGTGCTGACTCCAGGCCCCATCAATCAAAATCCTGTCAAAACGAGGATCAGGCAGCCAAGACAAATTGTTAATGGCAGTAAAAGCATGAGCTGGGTTACAAAAAGAAGGACTGTGAGATGAAGGAATCCAGCCCCTAAGGTTTTTCCAGTCTGGATCATTGGGACACCAAACTTGCTGATGGATTTGTTGGAGAGCTTGATGCAGAGTATTAACCACCCCTTCAAAGACAGCTTTATTTCTTTGAAGCCAAAGACCCCATAAGACTTTGATGGATTCCACCACGGCTTCCTCGTCTGGAGCTTCCCTAAACCAAGATTCCATCCACACCTGAACTAACATACACTACAAAAAATTCGCTTTTTTGCGACGGTAAAATACCGTTGCCAATACCAAAGAAGCCGTCTCAAATGCTTTTTTGCGACGGTAAATAGCCTTTAGCGACGGTAGTAGGGGGGTCGCAAAAGAAGGGGTAGCTAAAGGTCTTTAGCGACGGTAAACGCCGTCACAAAAACATTGGCGACGGCAAAGATGCCTTTTAGCGACGGCAAAATGCTGTCGCAGTTAATGTGTAAAAATCTGAAGTTTTTGAGACGGCACTAAAATACCGTCGCTAATATGGTTATTTGCGACGGGAAAATACCGTCGCAAAAGGGTTTATTTGAGACGGTAAAAAATACCGTCGCTAAAACTGGTTATTTGCAACGGGTTTAATACCGTCATTAATACTATTATTTGCGACAGAAAAGGGTGCCGTCTCTAAAAATATTATTTGCGACGGTGAAAGTACCGTCGCTAAAGGCCTTTTGTTCATATTGCCAATATCATTGGCGACGGCTATGCTACCGTCGCAAAAACCTGTTTCTAACAAAAAATGCAGTTTTAAAATTATTAAAAATATGCAAATTACCTGTATTAAATAAAAATAACTAAAAAAAATCGATAACTATATAATAATATAAAAATTCCTGTATATAAATAAAATTTCATCCTTAATTAAAGTACTCTTCCATTCATAACAACACATCATCAAAATTATCCAACCACATAATTTTGCAAAATACATACATAATGTTGTTCACAAATCTAAATAATGTAAATCAAAAATAAAAGTTTTCTTCATAAACAAAAGTCCGTCGCAATCTTCACACGGCTGCATTCCACAAGAAGCAAACTGCTACTCAGGAAATATCTGAAAATAAAAAATAAAAATAATTAGTGACAATATAATTATGTATTAATATTTTAATTACAAAAAAAACATCAAAATTTATTTATTATATAATTACAAAGATAGTTAAGTAAATAATTTTGGCTAGATAGAAATCCGACCCTAACTCCCAAACTAGAAACCCGATTCGAGTCTCATCTTCTCCCACAACTCTCTCGTGCCTAGGCGATCATGTGTGCCAAGTTTCGTGCTAAACCGACCCCTTTTGGTGATTTTGGAGCGTCAACACCTCGAATTCAAGTTTCTTAAGGAACTAGTTTGCCTAGACCGAAATACGGCTCTAACTCCCAAACCGGGAAACCGATTAGAGTCCCGTCTTCTCCCACAAGTCTCTCGTGCCTAGGCGGTCGTGTGTGCCAAGTTCCGTGCCAATCCGACCCCGTTTGGTGATTTTGGAACGTTAACACTTCGAATTCAAGTTTCTTAAGGAATTAGTTTGCCTAGAGTGAAATCCGTCTCTAATTCCTAATCCGGGAACCCGATTGGAGTCCCGTCTTCACCCACAAGTCTCTCGTGCCTAGGCGGTCATGTGTGCCAAGTTTCGTGCCAATCCGACCCCATTTGGTGATTTTGGAGTGTCAACACCTCGAATTTAAGTTTCTTAAGGAACTAATTTGCCTAAACCGAAATATGGCTCTAACTCCCAAACCGGGAAACCGATTGGAGTCCCGTCTTCTCCCACAAGTCTCTCGTGTCTAGGCGGTCGTGTGTGCCAAGTTTCGTGCCAATCCGACCCCATTTGGTGATTTTGGGGTGTCAACACCTCGAATTTAGGTTTCTTAAAGAACTAGTTTGCCTAAACCGAAATATGGCTCTAATTCCCAAACCGGGAACCCGATTCGAGTCCCGTCTTCTCCCACAAGTCTCTCGTGGCTAGGCGGTCGTGTGTGCCAAGTTTCGTGCCAATCCGACCCCATTTGGTGATTTTGGGGTGTCAACACCTCGAATTTAAGTTTCTTAAGGAACTAGTTTGCCTAAACTGAAATATGGCTGTAACTCCCAAACCGGGAAACCGATTGGAGTCCCGTCTTCTCCCACAAGTCTCTCGTGCCTAGGCGGTCGTGTGTGCCAAGTTTCGTGCCAATCCGACCCCATTTGGTGATTTTGGGACGTCAACACCTCGAATTTAAGTTTCTTAAGGAACTAGTTTGCCTAAACCGAAATATGGCTCTAACTCCCAAACCGGGAACCCGATTCGAGTCCCGTCTTCTCCCACAAGTCTTTCGTGCCTAGGCGGTCGTGTGTGCCAAGTTTCGTATCAATCCGACCCCGTTTGGTGATTTTGGGCCGTCAACACCTCGAATTTAAGTTTGTTAAGGAACTAGTTTGCCTAAACCGAAATATGGCTCTAACTCCCAAACCGGGAACCCGATTCGAGTCCCGTCTTCTCCCACAAGTCTCTCGTGCCTAGGCAGTCATGTGTGCCAAGTTTCGTGCTAAACCGACCCCTTTTGGTGATTTTGAGGCGTTAACACCAGTGTTGTGAAAAGCGCGCCTAGGCGCAAGGCGTGAGGTATGCGCCTGAATAGGACCCAGGCTTGGTGCTTTGAGGAAGTCACGCGCCTTGGACGCGACTTGAACCAGGCGCGAGAGGCGCAAGGCTCGAGCCTAGGCGCACTTGATTGTTTAATTCCTTATTATGATCTAATGACTGTAATGTGTGTTCGAATGGCTCCAATCATAGAGGATTACAACTCGTATACAATACAACCCAAATACGACTGATGAAATCCCTAATTTGTGTCGTGTCTTCCTCTCTCGACTTCGACTGGGCTGCTGGACTTCGACTTTGACATTTCAGGTCAGCCAATGCTTCGACTTCTTCTTCTTCTCCTCCTCCTCCTTCTCTGCTGGTTCGCTGTTTGAGTTGAGTCTCTCTCTCTTTCTCTCGAGTTGAGTCGAGTCTCTCTCTCTCTCTCACTCGTTCTGTTTTCTGCATCGTCTCTCTTTCTCGTTTGTTCTTTCTCTATTTCTGTATCAGTCCACTCTGACTATAATGCATATATACATATATATATATATATATATATCTGTTTCTGTATACAAACAAATATCTCTCTATTTGTACTTATCTATTTAGATTCTAGACTTTCAAAGGTGATATTAATATATTATTATTATTATTATTATTATTATTATTAATATTATAAGTTTCTTCTTCTTTTATTTATTATTATTATTATTTTTGGATGGATTTAATTTATTATTATTATTGTTAATATTTTATTTTTCTTATTTTTTTGTACTCTTTTTATGTTATATTTAATTAATTTTGTATTTTATAAAAATAAAAATATTCAGAATTCAAAAGGCTTACGCCTCAACGCCTCGCCTTGTGCTTTCGTCTTTAAAAACACTGATTAGTATTTGTTGTATATTTATGTTTTGGATGTTTGGTTTTTATTTTTATTATTTGTTAAATGGGGATTATTTTACCTTTGAAAATTAAAATGCTACGTAATATGCACTTTTATGGCTTTGAGAATTATTCTATAATTTGCCTCAGTTATTTATTTATTTATTTTTAAATTGTCTTAGTACTAACATGTTATGAATCATTAGTCTATATTAATTTATTTATTATTTACTAAGACTGAGCGCCTTATTTCAATAAAGCTCGTGCCCCGCCTTGTGCTTAGGTCCCAAGAGACCTTCGGCTCCTCAGCACGCCTTGAGCCTTTAAAAACACTGCATTGGTGTTAGTTTATGAACATAAACTATATATGATCAATAGTATCAATTTTTATTTTTATTTTTATTTTTATTTTTATTTTTTGAACAAATTGTATTCTATTTAATTCAATTGTACATATTTTCTTTAGTATTACGAAATTATTTGTCATATTACTAATTCTTGAATAAATCCAAATTATTCTATAAAATTGTATTGCTTTCAAAATCACTATTCGAGTTATGCTTCATGGAATGAAGATGATCCCCAATCCATGTTCCTATCAAAGTTGTGTTTTCCAAGGATATTATTTTTAGGGTTAATTATCGTCATCTTATTTATGAACTCGTATATATAGATTTTTTTAAACTTTGAATACCAGGCAAGTACATCTTTTTTTAAAATGGTTTAGAAGGAATATCAAGATAATACTTTTTTTATAATTGCAGGTTAAAATACATAAATTCATAGATGATAACGCAAAATAATATTCATTGATAGTTAAAAGAGTCATGGTATAATTAACTTTAAAACTAAACACAACTAAACATACAAAATCTACGACGTCTCCCTCGAGAGAGTCCTAATTTGTGAGGATTTCAATGAGGTATGACTCCAATTATATGTTGAAAAATAAACATATACTTGTGAACAAATCATTTTATGTTGATATTGTTGTTCAAATTGTGTAATTAAACAAAATAAATAGATTCATGGTTTATTAAATGAAATAATAGAACATCAAATAAAACCATACTTGATAAATCACATTCTAATGCATAAAATATGAAACAAGATTAATAGAAATACATATTTAACTGAAATATGAAAACAAGGAATCAAACTAAATTTTGTGTGATATCACAATGTCCTTAAAACATATTAGCCGTCTTACCGTGGGTGCTGGAAGAACGTCGACTTTTGTCTCTCAAGATAAGATGGTCTAGACCGGCTAACGCAGAAGCACCTTCTGTTAACTTTGGCGAACCAACAATGACAATTCTCTCTTACACAGGGAAAAAATTATACTCGTAAGCAAACTTATTATATGATTAGAAGGCAAAATATTATGTACCAAACAAAGGGAGATGGGTTTCCTCTTATACACAATGGGGGACAGAGGAGGAGTCTCCAGCCATCAAGGCAGGCCACTAATGCAGGCCATTACTTCTACAAAACTGCTGGAGTATTGCACAAAATTGATAGGAATTCAAAGTGTGAGTTACACCCAATATACACATGTGTATATACATTTCTACAACAAACTTGGGCCTGCAGCAGACCTGGCCAAAAAAGAATAGGTTTGTGGATCACCAATCCGGCCTAGCCCAAACCTAACTCATTCTAACAAGCTTCAAGCCCAAGATCCAAGATCCACGACCTACGACCCATAGACCCGGCCCGGTCCGGCTCGATCCGGGCGGGCGGGCGGGTGGCGCGCGCTTGTGGCAATTTTGCCATAACCAACTTGGACCATAGTCTTGGTCCAAACCCATCCTTGAAGCATCCATGCCTCCATTCGAAAAATTTGGATGTCCTAAAGAGCTATGCCCTTCTCATAATCTTGAGGTTTAAATACCCATCAAAACTTTCCTCTACAATCAATGTGAGATTGATAGTTATACACAATTCTCAATACCTCATTTATGAGGCCAACTTTATGAGACAATTTATCATTCAATTCTTAATGGTTTTTGGTCATTCTTGTTGTGGTGTAAAGACCTTGTTACAAAGAATCTAAACCCATTTAATTCTACCTCAACCAATGGTTGGGACCTACTTTAATTTCACATTAAAGTCACCAAAAAATAATTTTTTCCAACAATCTCCCACATGAAAAAAATTGACTGAATAAAGAAAACAGACAACGTTTACAACCAAGACTCAGAGAGAGAGCACACAGACTAATCCTGCATCAAAAAAGGTAGTTGTTGGCTTTGAACCTTTCGTAGTGAAAGTCTATCGGATTTATTGGCTGACCAGTGAAGGTGATGTCTTGAACTGTTTTACCGCTTGTGTAAACTGAGACAATAGACCTCACACAAGAGTTAGTCCAACCATTGTTCTTGTTCTCACTGGTGTATTCGGTATGACCTTGGAACACTAACCTAGTTCAATGAGTGGTTTTAAAGAATTCGACCTTCTCAATTCTTAAAGAAGCGGCCCCACTTCGCACTCACATAGGTGACCTATATAAGGTATCGCATTATACCACGATTAACTATTCATATCACTTAGGTTATTAAAAGCATTAGCTTAACCTTCTACCCCCACCGAATATCACTGTACAAAGGAATGGGCAAGAGGATTTACCTCTTCTGTGACTCACCCGTTACACGAAATTAGGTTGTCCCTTTGAGCCTAGATCTTGGGATCTCCAGTCAACTATATTGAGTTTTCCGTTCCGGTAACATTACTAAAGGCCTTAAACCTATTTCTCTTGACGATGTTTCTACTAACTCTAGAGTTAACCCTTTCATTAACGGATCCGTAATGTTATCCTTAGACTTTACATAGTCCAGAGAGATAACTCCATTAGAGAGTAGTTGTTGTATGGAATTATGTCTACGACAGATATGTCTAGACTTTCCATTATACATATGACTTTGTGCCCGTCCAATCGCCGATTGGTTATCATAATGAATACAGATAGTAGTCACAAGTTTCGGTGAACGTGGAATATCCTCAACGAACTGGCGAAGCCGTTCAGCTTCTTTAGTTGCTTTATCCAAAGTTATAAACTCAGATTCCATCGTTGGTCTCAATATACACGTTTGCTTGGAAGATTTCCAAGACACGACTGCCCCTTCGGGTAAACACATAACCACTAGTGAACTTGGAGTCCTTTATATCAGATATCTAGTTAGTGTCATTATACCCTTCTAGTACCACTGGGTATCTAGTCTAATGCAATCCATAATCCCAGGTGTAGTGTAAATAACCTAACACCCGCATAATACCTCTCCAATGAGTTACATTTGGATTACTCGTGTATCTGCTAAGCCTACTAACATAGTAGGCTATATCCGACCTTGTACAACTTATCAGATACATCAAACTTCCAATGACTCGAGAATATTCTAGCTGAGAGACACTCTCACCATTATTCTTAGTCAAATGTAGACTCACGTCTACCAGTGTCCTAGACACACTTGTATCTGATTTACCAAATTTCTCAAGTATCTTCTCAACATAGTGAGACTGAGAAAGTACAATACCACTAGATGTTCTGGTAATCTTAATACTTAGAATGACATTTGCAAGGCCCATATCTTTCATGTCAAACTTAGAGTTTAACAATCTGTTGGTAGTTCGAACCATTTCATCATTATTACCAACAATGAGTATGTCGTCTACGTATAGACACAAAATGACATAACCTCTGTCAGTATCTTTAACATATACGCACTTGTCACACTCATTGATTCTAAACTCATTTGACAACATAGCGTTGTTAAACTTCTCATGACATTGCTTAGGCGCTTGTTTCAAACCATATAGTGATTTGACAATCTTACAGACTTTGTTATTTTTTCCTGGAGCTGAAAACCCCTCGGGTTGTTCCATGTAGATTTCTTCATCTAAATCTCCATTTAAGAAAGTTGTCTTTACATCCATCTGATGTATCTCTAGGCCACGTAAAGCTGCTATTGCAATCACCATGCGAATGGATGTAATCCTTGTCACAGGTGAATACGTATCAAAGTAATCCAGGCCTTCTTGCTGCGTGTATCCTTTGATAACTAGCCTAGCTTTATATTTATCAATTGATCCATCAGCTTTCATCTTTCTTCTAAAGATCCACTTACTCCCCAAGGCCTTACTGCCTGAGAGTAGATCAACCAACTCCCAAGTATGATTCTGTAAGAAGGAGTCAATTTCACTTTTAATAGCTTTTTTCCATAAGGGATTTTCTGGTGAAGTCACAGTTTCATGGATAGTTCGAGGTTCTCCATCTAACATATAAGTCAAGAAGTCTAGGCCAAAGGACTTGACAGTCCTAGCTCTCTTACTTCTTCTTGACTCATCTACTTCTTCATCTTAATCATTTACTTGATCACCATCCTGATCATCTCCTCAGGTTCAGCAACGAAATGTCTTTAAAGAAAGACATATTCCTTGACTCTATTATGGTATTCTTGCGGATATCTGAAATATCAAACTTGTGCACAAGAAACCTATATGCACTACTATTCTGTGCATAACCAATGAATATACAATCCACGATTTTCGGACCTATCCTAACCCACGATTTTCGGACCTATCCCAACCCACTTGGGTGTAGGCACCGCCACTTTTGCGAGACACCCACACATTCATAGGAAATTATAAGAAGGCTTGCAACCTTTCCATAATTCATATGGAGTCTTGTCTATTTTCTTCCGAGGGATTCTATTTAGAATGTAATTCACGGAGAGAATTGCTTCCCCCTACAAGTTCTGTGGTAATCCAAAACTTAGCAACATTGCATTCATCATCTCCTTTAGCATCCTATTCTTTCGCTCAACAATCTCATTTGACTAAGGAGAATAATGCGCCGTGTTTTGGTAGATAATCCCGGATTGAGCACAAATCTCAATAAACGGTGATTCATACTCACCACCACGATCACTTCTTAAAGCCTTAATCTTGCGGCCTAATTGATTCTCAACTTCATTCTTATAAAGAACAAACTTGTCATCAGCCTCATCTTTGCTTTTGAGCAAATACACATAACAATACTTAGTGCAATCATCAACAAAAGTAATGAAGTATTTATTGCTACCACATGATTGTATAAACTTTAAGTCACACACATCACTATGCACTAAAAGCCCAACGGCTCTGAACTAATGAAACGAAGATCTTGTCAACTTCGCTTCAACACAAGTTTCACACTTGTGTTTTGGATTAATCTTAAAAGATAGTATGTGATCTAACTTGATTAAACTACGCAGAGATTCAAAGTTCACATGTCCTAGTCTACCATGCCACAAATTGGAAGACTCAAGTATGTAAGCAGAAGAAGATGCATCTTTATTTATCTTTGGGATAACAGTCATTACATTGAGTTTAAACATATCTTCCAACATATAACCCCTACCCACATACACTTTGCTCTTGGTCAGAACGACCTTGTCGGACTCAAAGACCATGCGAAAACCATGTTTGCTGAGAAGAAACCCTGAGACAAGATTCTTACGAATGTCCGGAACATACAAGATTTCGTTCAAGGTCAACTCCTTTCCTGAGGTCAACTTCAGGACCACATTTCCTTTCCCCTCAACAATTGAGGTAGCAGAATTACCCATAAACAACTTTTCATCTTTTGTAACCGGCTCGAAAGTTGTAAACAGCTTCTTCTTGGAGCAGATGTGGCGTGTAGTCCCAATATCAATCCACTATTCTCTTGGGTTTGAACCCACCAGATTCACCTTAGAGACAAAGGCAAACAAGTGCATGTCATCCTCATCATAGGAGTGCTCTTACATATCTGCCATGTGAGCACAAGGTTTGGTCTTGTATGGTTTTTTCTGCTTGAGACAATCACTAGCCCGATGCCCCTCGCTACCACAGTTGTAGCACTTTCCTAAGAACCGATAACCAGGTTCCTGCAGTTTGTATGCCGGCTTCTTTGCAACACCACCCCTTGGCCCTAGCTTTGAGGCCTTTTTCACACGAGGCTTCTTCCTCACCCTAGAAGATTTGTTATGCTCAATGACATTGGCCTTCATAGTGGAGGTACTTCCTCATTTCTTTCTATTATCCTCCTCAATTCGGAGTCGGACAACCAGCTCTTCAACTGACATTTCCTTGCGCTTGTGCTTTAAGTAGTTCTTGAAGCTCTTCTAACCATTGGGAAGTTCTTCAATGATCACAGCAACTTGGAATGACTCGTTCAACGACATCCCTTTAGCATAAATTTCATGCAAGATCACTTGGAACTCATGGACTTGGCTTATCACAATTTTTGAATCTACCATTTTAAAATCCAGGAACCGGCCAACAACAAATTTCTTTGCCCCAGCATGCTCAGTCCTATATTTCTTGTTCAAAGATTCCCATAACTCCTTTATTGAGCTCTTGGCACAAAACACACTATAAAGTGAGTCTGTCAAACTGTTGAACACATAGTTTTGGCAAAGATAATGTGTCTACTTCCATGTGTCAAGTGCCATGACTTTCTACCTGTCTGGCTCATTCTCTGTCACGGCTAGAGGATCCTAGCTTAAAACCTTTGCAAGGTTCAGCGTGGCCAAGTAGAACATCATCTTTTGTTGCCTATCTCTTGAAGTTCACCCCAGCAAATTTCTCTAGGCGCTCATAGTGATTGAGCGGTCCTCTCGGAATAGTCGGAGTAACACCAGGGTTGATCACAGAGGTCACAGTTGCGGTTGGCAAGTCAGTTGCCCTGGGTTTCAGATCTCTACCAACATTAGCAGTAGCAGCATCATAGATGACAGTTGCCATTTCTGAAAAATACAACAGAATATCACTTTCTGTGTTTCCAGAAATTAAACTTAGCACTAGAAAATTCTACAGTTGAAAAGTTAATTCAAAATTAGTCTCACCACTAAATTTAGAATCGAACATGGTCAAGAATGTTCCCAGAAAGACTGGAGGGGGTCACATCGATCCCACTTAAAACCCAGTTAACCTTTTTGACAAAACTTTCAAGAGCATGTTGACTCCTAGTCCGTGAGAAACAATTTTTAGAATTACGTTTTCCAAGAGATGAAGTAGGTTAAAACAAATCGAGGTTCAATACTTACAAGCAATTTAAAAATTACTAACCAAATTACAAGTAATGTAAAAAATTGGTACAACGATTACAAGCAAATAAAACTTGATTTTACAAATTGGTAAACAAGACAAATAAATCTCAAGCAAAAATTGCTTCAAATATTATACGAGTAAACCAATTTAAATTGAGGATTGTAAGTAGTCCAAATTTTTTTTTCCCTTTTCCTTGCACTCCCAAATTCTATTAATTTGGATTTGTATTGTTTCCATTCTCTTTCGCATAAGTATGTCTACAAAGAAGGTTAGTAGAAAACCACAACAAAATGCAAATAAATAATCTAAAGAAACTTGTAAAACTAATCAATTAATTTAATAGCAAAACTAATTATGCTAGACAAGTTATACAATTAAACTTATGACTCCCAAATAAATTACAAACTTTTGTAACTCTAAAAATTAAATTAAAAATTAATTTACAAGAGTTATAGAAAAATTATTATACCATTATCATATAAATAAATGTAGCCAAGTTACAAAAAATTTTAATAACTCCAAAATTAAATTTACAATTTAAGTTACACAATAAACATGTAAATAAATAGATAAGTTACAAAACCTTTTATAACTCCTAAATAATGACAATTTTAACAAACCAATAACCAATTAATTAAAGAGTAAACTACCAATAGGTCCTAACAGTTGGACTTAATTCCCATCAAGTCGTATTGAAAATAAATCTTGGTAAAATTATCACTAAAAATAATTTTTTGGTGACAATTTTTTACATACGTTGTTAAAAATTGATAATTAGTAATTTTTTTGTCATGATTTTTATAAATTGTCGCTAAAACTTATAATTAGTGACGTTTTTTCATGACAAATTTTTTTCTATAGGACCTATTAGACAATAAGTCTACTTATTAGGATCTACACGTAAATACCGCTTAATTAAACATGTGAATGTTTCTTGCAATTAACATATAAATCATTTTAAAAATAATATTATGCAAATAATTCTAGAAACTTTAAATCATGCAAATTATCCAACAAATCTAAGATCTAAACATGTGAAATAAACTAGTATAAAAAAAAAACATATTAAATATGTTGATTAGACTAGAACCTAGACAACAATTGGCATGTCAATATTTAACTACAAAATGCCAACATTCATAATCTTGTAAAATTATAAACCTCATGCTTGACAAATATTGCATATATACAAAATTTCAATTTTTTTTTTTTTAATAACAAAATAGTTTATATCATGTATGAGATGGAACATAACACAGCAGAATTCATATTATATTGATTATAATCATGCACTTACTTATATAATAGTGGCCTATTACAACTAACCAAATTGAATTAATCTAATATGTAAATATATAATATGGTACAGGTGGTTTAGACCACACAAAGTGATAGCATGCAAATGTATTCCTACAGGTGGTCCCAGAACCATACATATAAAATTATATATTCTATTTTGTATTTATATGTAATCTTCACACAAGCATACAATTCTAAGTCAAAGAATCTAAGTACTATTTTCCCATTTCTATTATTATAGATACACACAATACATATGAATCTAATTATCTAATTTCATGATAAATACAATTAATCTATTTTAAGATTGTTGTTCAAATTGTGTGATTAAACAAAATAAATAGATTCATGATTTATTAAATGAAATAATAAAACATCAAATAAAACCGTACTTGATAAATCACATTCTAGATCATGAAACATGAAACAAAATTAATAGAATTATATATTTAATTGAAATATGAAAACAAGGAATCAAACCAAATTCTGTGTGATATCACAGTGTCCTTAAAACAGATTAGCCGTCTCAGCGTGGGTGCTGGAGGAATGTCGACTTCTGTCTCCCAGGATAAGATGGTCTAAACCGGCTAACGCAGAAGTACCTTCTGTTAGCTTTGGTAAACCGAACATGGCAGCACTCTCTCACACAAGAAGAAAATTATATTAGTAAGCAAATTGACTATATGATTGGAATGCAAAAAATTATGTACCAAACCAAGGGAGATGAGTCTCCTCTTATACACAATAGGGGAGAGAGGAGGAGCCTACAACCATCAAGGCAGGCCATTATTCCTGCAAAACTGCTGGAGTAATTCACAAAACTGATGGGAATTCAAAGTGTGAGTTACACAAGATATACACGTGTATATACATTTCTACTTCAATAGACCTGACCCAAAAAGAATAGGTTGGTGTACCCAGGGCCGGCCCTGAGAATTCAGGGCCCTAGGCGAGCTTCTAAGTTTGGGCCCCTTCCCTTGTACATACGCCCAAAAAATATATATATATTTGCTAGTGGCCACTCAAGTTTGCTTGAGTAAATTTGGACCCTTTGTTTGTTTTTTCAATTGGACTAATTTTTTTATTTGTTTTTAATATAGGCCTGCAACATGTTTTTATTTGGGCCTTTTATAGCGGACTGTTTTATTTTTGAGGGCTTCTATTTTAGTGGGTTGTTTTATTTTTGAGGGCTTCTAACAATAATTGGACTTTATTTAAAACTTGATAGTATAATGGATCTTCAAAATTTGGAGCCCTATTTTGGGCCAAATTTTGGGAGCCCTAGGCACGGGCCAAATTTTGGGGGCCCTAGGCACAGGCCTTACTCGTCTTAGCCCAGGGCCGGCCCTGGGTGTACCACCAATCCGATCCAGTCCAACTCTAACCCATTCCAGCAAGCCTCAAGCCCAAGATCCATGATCCACGGACCCGGCCCGGTCCGGGCGGCGCGCGTGTGGCAATTTTACCATAACCAACTTGGACCATAGTCTTGGCCCAAGCCTATCCTTGAAGCATCCATGCCTCCCTTCTTTTAGAAAATTTGGATGCCCTAAAGGGCTCATGCCCTTCTCATAATCTTGAGGTTTAAATACCCATCAAAACTTTCCTCTACAATCAATGTGAGATTGAGAGTTATACACAATTCCCAATGCCTCATTTATGAGGCCAACTTTGTGAGACAGTTTCTCATTCAATTCTTAATGGTTTTTTGTCATTCTTTTTGTAGTGTAAAGACCTTGTTACAAAGAATCTGAACCCATTTTATCCCACCTCAACCAATGGGTGAGGCCTACTTTAATTTCACATTAAAGTCACCAAAAAAAATTATTTTTTCCAACAGATATTTTACTCAATAGTATAGGAGGGTGGCAATTGTGAAGAAATCATTTTATGTTGATATTTTACTCAACAGTATAGGAGGTGGCAATTGGTGATTACTGCGATTGGTGGGCACAACAACTAGGGAGGATTTGAATTAGGGGTGCCCAAATATTGGGTTGGGTTTGGGTCATATTTGCACTACATAATTAAAGCATGCATTATTAGGCTTAATCTAACTATTTCAAGCCTTGACTCTAGAATTTTTAAATTCTAAATCCGTCCACTAAATCCAATCACCAATTGTCATCTCTTGTACGATTGAGTAAAATACCGACATAACAGTGTTTCATTTTACTATATAAATCAATCACATTAAAATAGATATAAATGACAAATATTATACAGGTATCCAAAAGCACATCTGTCCATTCATTCATTCCCCCTCCCCCTTTTTTTTCATATTCACATTGGACTTTCACACTATTCTCATTCATTGTTTTCTTTTCTTTCCGCTAGGAAGAATGAGCAAATATTCCAATTTGATTAATATATATCTATTCTATTATATGAAACAAAGGTGTGACTTGGTGTTTATGTCACAATTTTTGTCTATTACCTATTTATCCCTTATAACTACCTCTATATGCCTCACAAAAGCAATTATAAAAAGATATATAGAAAGATTTGCAAAGACCGACATACAAAGAGGGATATACAGCTGTACACTTCTAGTTAACCCACCATAACCTTTCCAGTTGTACACTTATGACTTACACTTCTAGTTAACTAAAAAGGTGAGGTTGGAATGTTAGGTTTTGAGGAGAAGTGTAGTTGCTTTTGTTTGAATGGCAGGTTTGATGATCAATATTGGTTGTTACATTATTATGTTAGACACAAAAGATAATGCTGAACTTCATGGCTAAGGAAACTGTCTAAACTCTTTGCAATTTTGACCTTATATGAGCCACCCAAGCCCCATTTTCATAAGCTTATTGAGGGATATATTACTATCTCAACAAGAAGATAGGATCCATAGTTCATACACTTAAAAAATATCCATTTGAGGTTCATTGTGTGGTGGTGGGAAGCAGAAGCATTGGCAATCTGAACAGTGTTGTAGCGGCAAAGAGAGCTAGCTGATCATGGGACCTGGTGGGCCGGGAGGAGGCCGTGGTGGAGGAGGAGGAGGCCGTGGTGGAGGACCTGGCGGATGGGGTGGTGGGCCAGGAGGAGGACCTGGCGGATGGGGTGGTGGACCAGGAGGACCTGGAGGTCCGGGATGGGGTGGCCCGGGAGGACCTGGGGGTCCAGGTTGGGGACCGGGAGGTCCTGGCTTCTACCCCGGGCCTGGTGGTTTCTTTGGTGGCTTTTGTAATGATTTATGCAACGTGGTATCTTCTTGGCAAGTGTCTTCCCATTTCTCGAATGTGATCAGCAAACTATATATTTTAGCCCCCTTTTTCATAATATTGATAATTATAATGTCATCACCAGATTAATACTAATTATCTTATATGATTCAGTTTATTTTTATTTATTTATTGGGATCTAAATATGCTATTTGGAAATTGCAGCTTATCATGTCTTTGCTGTTGCTGGTTGTTTCAAGGTTGTTTCGGTGGGCCCCGGCCCTTTGGGCCTCCTGGTGGTGGGCCACCTCCCTTCTGATGTGAGATTAAGGCCTTGTTTGGTTAATAAATAGTCCAATTTATGTTCTTTGGGCTTCTCTCAGTTTCTTCATATTTTTTGGCCATTTCTTTTCTTTTCTTTTCTTTTTCATATAATGATTAGAGCTTCTTCTTGTTTGGTGGTTTATTGTTAATAGAATGTAATTTTTTTTTATTAAGTTATTATTAAATGCCTTACCAGATCATTAGTGAATGGTTGTGATTAGCTTTCACACTCATTTTTATTTATTTTATTTTGAAACATGTTTGTTAACTTCATGGTGATGTTGCATGTACTTGCCTCCTTCACAAAAAAAAAAAAAAAATACAAAATACAAAAAAATACAAAAGTTGACTGTTCTCCACTTTTTTTTCTTTTTCCATTTTTGGGTCTGCAATTAAATGGGGCTGATGTATGACATAAAATTAATTATACATGATATATGAAATATATATATATATATATATATTGAGAACAGATATATGATATTTGTTGTGTAATAAATAAATACATGTAAAAAAGTGAAATAAAAAAAAAAACCTGAAAAAGTTCATTCATTGACTTCATTTTTCATAATTGGATATGAAGTTGACATAAAATTGTTTCGTTTGTTTTTATTGTGTTTGGTTGCATAATTTTTATTTTGTTTAAATTTTTTTTTTTAATTTTTTGAGAACATGAAAAATATTTATATTAAAAACAACATACAAAAACAAGACCCCAAAAGGTTATACAAATCATACAATAAAAATATATATATATCAATTACGATTCACAAAAAATCACGGATCTTCTCAAAGATAGAGATATAGTTTGAAAAACAAAATTTGCATCAAATCAATCAAAATTGGCTTGAAAGTCCGTTGTCCTTGTCGTTACACTCACTATGACATGAGAGAAAGTTTAAGGCTTTATTTGGTGGAGTTTTGGAACGTTAGTTTCAATTTTTGAATTGCACACCGTGTTTATTTACAGTTTTTAGAAATTAATTTTACACTTACTTTAGAAAACTCTGTTTAAGGCTGAAAAATTTGGACTAACCGGTTGTCCGGTTGGTTGACCGAAACAGTGCATTATTATTATTATTTTTTTTTTTTTTTTTTTTTTTTTTTTTTTTGCAATTGACACATTAATTTTTATATATTTAATTAAAAATATTTTTTGAATTTTTTAAAAAAATTTATGAACTTTGAATAAAATTTTAAGTTGTGTGTTTGATTATGAGTTGTAAATTTTTGTATCAAATATAATATGTCACATCAAAAATTTCCCACTCAATTCAAAACTCATTCACCAAACAAATTTTCTACATTCAAATCATAATTTCAAAGCTCACATATTCAAAATATAACTCTATTCTCAAATTATATTTAAAAAACTCTAGCAAACGCAACCTAGGTGTATTAACAAAAATAACTTCCATGAAAAGCTCCAAATTGACTTCGGTTTCAAATGAATTTGTTCTCCGAGTAAATATCTACAAGTAATTGCATGTGAAATCTGGGTATTAAAAAATATTTTACAAGCCATCCGCCAAACACTACAAAATGGAAAGGAATGTTTTTTTTGTGCATAAAATTGTTTCACGTGTAAAATATTTTACTTCGAAATAAACAGTCTTTGGATTGCTCATTTACTGAAATCAATATTTTAAGACCTTGAAGCCAATGAGCCGCAAAAATGATGACTCAATTGTTTCTATTATGGCAATACGAGATCTCTCACTTGGTTGATGATGATACCGTCTCAGAAATGACCAATGCACAGTGAGTGATCAAAGTGTGTATATGTGAGTGGTTTTTGCAAAACAAGTTGTAAAAGAGTTTTCTCCAATCAATGCATAACTAAAAATAGGTCTTTCTTTTTCTTTCTTTCTTTTTTTTATTTTAATTTTTTAATTTTTATTTTCGAGCGAAAGGTAAGATCTTCATTAATAAGAAAAATAAAGCACTCCAAGATCAGAAAAAAGAATAGGACTTATATAGCTCTAATTCCTAAAAACAAACCTCCGCAAACGGTGCATGATTTTATAAAGTTATCTCCAAGGTTCTGGCTAACAGGCTTAGATTGGTTCTTCCTGCTCTGATCCATCAATCTCAAAATGCTTTTGTTGTAGGGCGTTTGATTTCTGATAACATTTTGCTTGCTCATGAGCTGTTGGAATTTATTTGAACGCGGAAAATGGATAGTAAATCTTTTTTTGCCTTAAAATTAGACATGAACAAGGCTTATGATAGGGTGAATTGGGAATTCCTTTGTCAGGTTCTTGATATTATGGGTTTTAGTGCTTATTGGATTCGACTCATCTCTCAATGCCTCTCAACAGTGTCCTTTTCGATCTTGGTAAACTCACAAAGTCTGATTGGTTTCAACTGACTTGTGGGTTGAGGTAGGGCGACCCGTTATCACCTTACTTGTTTTTAATAGTTGTTCCAACTCTGTCTTCGGGGTTTGATAATCTAGCTTCTCAACGGGTGTGTCGTGGGATTTCCATTTGTCAACGGGTGCCCTTGATTTCTCATCTTTTGTTTGTAGATGATTGTTTAATCTTTATGCCGTTTGTCATGGCTGAGGTTTGGTGTCTTAAATGGTTTCTGGAGGCCTTTTGTCACCAATCTGGGATACATATTAATTTTCAGAAATCAGAATTGTTTGTTAGTCCTAATATGTTGCCTTCACATGGCCAATTTCTTACGGATTGTTTGGGGATCAAGTTTGTTGCGAAGTTAGCCACCTATTTGAGAGCTTCGTTATATGTGGCACTACTAAAAAAACCACTTTTTGCGACCGCTATAAACCGTCGCAAATTATAAAAAACAGTCGCAAAAGACTTTTTGCGACGGCTCATGCGACGGCAAATGGGGGTCGCGAATGTGGGGGTGGCAAATACTTTTTGCGACCGCAAAATAGCAGTCGCAAACTATTTGCGACCGCCTAATCTACTTATCGCGACTAATATTTTGCCGTCGCAAAAAAATTAAAAAAATACCTACAATGTATTAGCGACCATCTTGTTACCGTCGCAAAAAAAATATAAATAAATAAAATACCTACAATGTTTTAGCAACCTATATTCTCATATATATATATATATATATATATAGTATATACAATAAATATAAAGTGATATTTGCAAAAATTCTAATACACATGTATTATTTTCCATCACTTCCCTCAACAAAATATAAACTACCCCGGATTCCTCATGATGCAACCAAATCCAACAACTTAAACTCTTACTTCTCTGTGGAGATCAAAAAGCTCTACGGCCATCCACCCTAGTTGCAGAACCACTCTCTCATCACTCATTTATCCAGCTGCATTCATGTTAATTATTGCATACGAGTGTAAATTGCAGCATAACATCTGCAGTCAGTGTTTTAGCCTGATAAGTGGAAGTTTCACAAGGAAAACCCTTCAGCCCACTAACATAAAGTAAATGCAAGGGGGATCATACTGGACTGAATTAAGCTAAAGCAACATGGTCTTTGGCTAACAATAGCATTAGTTGTTAACAAGACTTCCCACATTGAAAAACACATTACAAAGCAACATCCAGCAGTGCAAAATAAACTTCAGCTCTAATACAAGCACCACCAAATACACAGTTGCAACTTCATAGAAAAAGAAAACACCAAGAATCATTCACATATATCTGAATTTCTACTAGAAGCTATAACTACAGTAAAGAAGCATCAACCATCTCTGAAATAGAAGACCCCTGGCATACCTTGCGAGAGTTCACAATATCGATTTTGCTGAGGAAGTGATTCAAGTATCCTTGCATTGCAACCTTTGCTCTGTCTGATATGGAGTGCTGCCTTCCAAGAGCTGGTCGAATAATTGGAAGAGCAGCACTAGATGGAACATCTCTGAACAAAAAACCACCTGTAAGAACTGTAGTTATAGCTCGTCCATGGCGTGACATGCTCTCACCTCATTCCTGCAATACCTGTAGAAAAAATACAATAAAAATAAAATAAAATATTATAAAATTATTCAACTGCCTAATAAAAGCATATCAACCAACAAATTTTGAGTCCTGACTACTTGGTCCTAATGGAACAAAGTGACATAAGAACTAAAAATGGGATAGCATGAGAACTTACAAAGCTGCTCATTAACTGTTACTTGAAGGACAACAGCAGTGGAAGATAATGCCAGGCCATCCCCAATGATAATTGCAGCAGGACTGGGCTGACCAGCAATAAAGCGAGAAACTAAGCCAACCACCACTGCGGTCACCAAGACCTGCATTTGTTGTGCACGTTACAAAAAACAAAACTAAGATACAAATGCATCAATGCACATAAAACTGCTGGCTTGTGGTAAAACACAAGTGATAATATTTGAAAAACAAGTTTTCCAACCACCTGAGCAGAGCCCAAACCAAAAACATATTTCTTCATAGTACTCAGTCTTTCAACAGAAAGCTGCAAAATGAAGACAAAATGCTTAGCTTTTCTTTGTGTTATTAGCAGGTCAAATGTCATGGCAAATAGCTGTCTAGAGAAATTAACTTCAAGGTTTGATGGATTCTACCTCCAGGCCAATATTAAACATCAAGAAAACAACTTCAAATTCAGCTATCGCCTTTGTTTCATGTACATGATGAATAATAGAGAGAGACCATAAGGTCCAATCAATATGACAGCAGTCAAATATCCAAGAACAGGACTGCCTAAACATTGCAACAGATAAAAAACATACATTATCAATGAAACAAATAAAACTCCAAACACATATTAGAAGAAGAAAATGGCCAGAAAATACATGCAGATGATGGCTGAGTCCAAGAACAGTATGATTGTTGTTATCAAACCCATTAAATTGTACTCCTAGCAATTATAGTGTTCTACTTCTAGACGTTTACAAAAGCATAATCAATAACAAACAAGGATAATGAAACATGAGCTATGAAATGCCAAGTAAAAAAACCTGGATATAAAAGAGTTCAGATAGTGGCATTTGTATGCCATCCTTTTGCAGGAGCCATGCTAATCCTCTATGTACCATTCCAAATTTATCTGATACTATATAGGAACAATCATGAAGTGCATGTACCTTATACATCCAAACATGAAATCATGCCACATGCTGCAACCATCTTACACTAAATAAGTCAAAGATGAGGCTTCAATTTAACTACTACAATAATAGATCATGAGATTCAGTTACCTCCAGGGATTTTTTGGAATATAGGTACATATATGACACTTGCAAACAGCAACCACGACATGCCAAAAAGAGAAGCTTCCTCCTCATTTACCTAAAAAAAAGAAAAAATAAAAGAAGAATACTAAATCATGTAAACTGAAACAAAAAATATAATAAAATCCTAAACAAATAAGTAGTATGGAATACTAGGTTCTGAGGGCAAACAAAGTAAGCAAGGGAATAACTGTCAACATTAAGTCTCTCAGAAGTCCTTATACGCTAGCTGAGTTAGGTTTGGGCTTGACCTGTAATGACAGAAACGAGAGTTAAAAAAATATTAGATCTAGAATTTTTTCTTTCCTAAATAGAACATGTCTAATTGATATTCAAAGCACATGTAGCAGCCATGAAATGAACAGCATATTCAACAATTTTGCAGAGAGAAGTAATTTGAACAATTCAAGCGATGAAGTGTTTCCAGTAATTTGAACAATTCAAGTGATATTGTTGTAATTTACACACTGTTGTAATTGAACAACACATATCGGTGATACATTACATGGATATATATATATAGAGAGAGAGTACGAAGAGCAGAGAGGAGAGCAAGATTACAGAGAGAGAGACAGACAGTTGAATCGATTAATGTTTCAATTTACACATTACAAATTAATCGATGAAGATACGTCAAACATTACAAAGAGTAAGATTCGAGCGATGAAGATGAATCGATGAAGATGTGCCAAACATTACAGAGAGGGACAAAGAGAAGTGTTTAGGCTTACAAAGATGAATCGATGAAGATGTGCCAAATCTCGATTATGGATCGATCGAAATCTTCATCAACTGCAGATTGAAATCTTCAACTCTTCATCAACAATCGATCAAAATTTTCAAATCTTCTTCAAAGTGAGAGTCTAGTGAGAGAGACAGTGAGATTTGAGCAAGAGAGTCGAGCGATAGACATATTTTGAGAGAGAGAGTTCAGATTTGGGAAATAAGGGGAAAAAAGGGGGACGGGTCAAGTTTTTTTAGTGATTTGGGGGTTTTTTATTTTTTTATTTTTAAGAACACAGTTGGGTCAATTAAAAAGAGATTTTTTGCGACCGCAAAACAAACGGTCGCAAAAAGATAGACGCAGAAAGTCATATTTCTAGTAGTGTGGGTAGTTGAAAAGGAGACTTATTTGCAGGAGTCTTAAATAAATTGCAAGCTAAATTACAGGGATGGAAAAAAAAAATTCTTTCTTTTGCGGGGAGGTGTGTTTTGGTGAAAAGCTCCCTTCTATCTATCCCCATTTATCTCATGTCTGTCTTTAAGGCCCCGGCTTATTTTATTCGCCAAGTTCGGAGTATTGTAACTAATTTTCTTTGGAAGAAAATTGATGGGACGGGACTTGTGGGGAAACGTTGGTCGTCTCTGTGTTTACCTAAACGGGAGGGGAGGGCTAGGTTTGAGGGATCCGGGTGCTCTTAATCAAGCACTTTTGGCCAAAACGGCGTGGAGAATTTTAACTGAACCTCAGTCTCTTGTAAGCAGAGTTTTAGTGGCTAAATATTGTCATAAGGAGGGTTTTGTCTATGCAAAGAAAAAATGGGGGAGTTCTTGGGGTTGGAAGAGTATTCTTTGGGGTAAGGAGCTTCTTCTAAAAGGTTTGTTGTGGGTGGTAGGTAATGGGAAGAAGATTGATCCGTTTGAGGATAACTAGATTCCTACAACAAGTAACGTGATGATGGGTCGAGGTTTGGGACAGCGTTTTTATTCACTTAAAGTGAAGCATTTGATTGATTCTCAACTTCATCAATGGAGGGCACCTTTAATTCGAGTCCTTTTTCCTGATGATTTGGCCAAGCATATTTGCAATATTCATCTTCCTATGGCAGAAAGAGACTATAAATTGATTTAGCATTTGACTTGAGATGGCAGGTATACAGTCAAGTCCGAGTACTATCAGGTGGTGTCCGACCGTGTTGTTTATTCCTTAAATCGCCCAAGTATTAGACGGGACTGTTGGCAACAGCTTTGGAATTTTAATATTCCACCTAAATGGGCTCTTTTTATCTAGAAAATTTTACATAGAATTTTCCCTGTTAAGGTCTTTTTTCATTTACGGGGTGTACCGACAGATCTTAGTTGCCCACGCTGTTACGCAACTGAGGAAACTCTTGAGCATTTTTGTTTTCAATGTCCACACTCCCAATATGTTTAGAGAGGGTCTCGGCTCTAAATTTTAACATAGGAGAAGTTATCACTACAAGAAAATGGGGCTTAAAAGACGGAACTATTTGCGACGGTACACTTGCCGTCGCAAAAAGTAACTTTTTGCGACGGTAAAAAATACCGCCTCAAAAAACAGAGTATTTGCGACGGTAAAAAATACCGTCTCAAAAAACGGAGTATTTGCGACGGTTGAAAAATACCGTCGCAAAAAAGGAGAGTATTTGCGACGGTATTTTCTGCCATTGCAAGTACTCTTCTTTTTTGAGACGGTATTTTGCTACCGTCGCAAATACTCTGTTTTTTGAGACGGTATTTTTTACCGTCGCAAATACTCTGATTTTTTGAGACGGTATTTTTTACCGTCGCAAAAAGTCACTTTTGTGGTTTTTTTTTTAAAGTGAATATTTTTAAATTTTTAAATTTTTTTTAGATGCACTTTACTTAAATGTATCTAAAAAAAAAAATTATGAAAAAATATTTTTAAAAATTAATAAATACATACAAATATAAAAAAAAATGTATTGAATTATTGTATTTCTTTTGTATTTTTGGTATTTAGTGAATTTTTAAAAGATTTTTTTACTTTTTAGGTGTATTTATGTTAGGTATGTCTAAAAATTAAAAAAATTCAGTAAAAATAATATAACACGGAAAACAAGAAAGTATAATTTTCTCAAAATAGTTTTTGGAAAACTCTAACCTAACATAGTGATTGTGGTTTTGAGACAGCTTCATCTATATACGTCACAAAATAGTTTGAATAAATTCAATGGTATTTTTCTGTCACAAAAAAAATAAAAAAAACGATGTCGTCTTACTCTTTTAATATAACATCTCTTTTCATTCATTTTTTCATTTTCCTGTCTCTCTGTATTTATCTCTCTCTGTTCTCTTTATCTCTTTCACTCATCACTCTTCTTTCTCTGTCTGTCTGTGTATCTCTCTCATTTTCTCTCTGTGTCTCTCGCATATCTTTCTTCTCTCTATCTCTTATGTCTTCTCTCTTTATCTCTCTCGTTCATCTTTTTTCTCTCTATCTCTCTCATTTATTTATTTTTTTTCTCTCTCTCTTATTTATATCTCTCTCTATCTCTCTCGCCCATCTCTCTTTTTCTGTGTCTCTCTCTCGCTCATCTCTTTTCGCTCTATTTCTCTCTTTTTGTCTATCTTTCGCTCATCTCTTGTTTCTCTCTCTTTTTCTATCTCTCATTCTCTCTCTCTCTCTCTCTCTCTTTTTCTGTTTATCTCTCTCTCTCTGTCTCTCTCTCACTCTCACTCTCTCACTCATCACTCATCACTCATCTCTGTCTCTGTATGCTTGTCTATTTGTGTATTTCTCCCTCATTATATTCGTCTTGCTCACTCTCTTCGTCTCATATTCTCTATTTATCGAGCTTCTCCTCGATTTATCTATCTTTTCTCTCATCTCTTTTCTCTCTCTGTCTCTTTCGTTCATCTCTCTTCTCTCTATCTCTCTCGTTCATCTATTTTCTCTCTCTGTCTCTTTTTCTGTCTCTCACTCTCTATCTTTTTCTCTCTTTGTCTCTCTCTCTCTCTAACTCATCACTCTTCTCTGTTTGTCTGTCTGTCTGTCTCTGTCTCTGTCTTTCTCTCTTTCTCTCGTTGTCTCTCGCTCATATCTCTTCTCTCTATCTCTCTCATCTGTCTTCTCTCTCTGTCTCTCTTCTCTTTATCTCTCTCGCTCATCTCTCTCTGTCTCTTTCTCATTTATCTCTTTTCGCTCTTTCTCTCTTTGTCTATATCTTTTTATCCATTTTTTCATCTTCATTTCTCTCTTCTCTTTCTCTCTTTCACTCATCACTCTTCTCTCTCTGTCTGTTTGTCTATCTGTCTCTCTTCTCTCTATGTCTCTCTCTTTTTCTGTGTCTCTCTCTCGCTCATCTCTTTTCGCTTTATTTCTCTCTCTTTTTGTCTAGCTTTCTCTCATCTCTTGTTTCTCTCACCTTTTCTATCTCTCTCTCTCTCTCTCTCTCTCTCTCTTTCTCTCTCTGTCTCTTTTTCTGTCTATCTCTCTCTCTTTGTCTCACTCTCACTCTCACTCTCTCACACTCATCACTCATCTCTCTCTCTGTATGCTTGTCTATTTGTCTATTTCTCCCTCATTATGTTCGCCTTGCTCACTCTCTCCTTCTCATATTCTCTATTTATCTATCTCTTCTCTCATCTCTTTTCTCTTTCTGTCTCTTTCGTTCATCTCTCTTCTCTCTATCTCTCTCGTTCATCTCTCTTCTCTCTCTATCTCTTTTTCTGTCTCTTACTCTCTATCTTTTTCTCTGTTTGCGTTGCTCACTCTCTCACTTCCGTCTTCTCTATTTACTGAGCTCCTTTTCGATTTATCGATCCACTACCATCATCGCTACCACTCCACTACCACCACTACTGCTACCATTACCTCTCATCTACCACCGCTATTCTATCTCCTCTACCACTACCACAACTTCACCACTTATCTCATTCACCATCACTACCACCACCACTATCACCTCTTATCCACCACTTTCACCACTACTGCCATTTCTATCCTCTACCACAAAAAATTAGTTATTGATTTTTAGTATAAAAAAAAAAAATGAGTCACAAAAAAATTATTTTCATTGACCACAAAAAATTAACTTTATTTTAATGAAAAATATTATCCCTACTTCTACCAAATAAAAAAAAAAATTTTTTTATTCATTAAAATAAATATGAAACAAATAAATTTTCAACCTTACTAAATGTAAAAAAAAATAAAATTCATCAACTATAAAAAAAAAAATTATTTTAATAAAAAATAATTTTTTTAACAATTCTTCCGTTGAAAAAAAAAAAAAAATCATTTTATTATTTAAATATTCATTTGTAATAAAAATAAAAAAAATTCTCAAACCCAAAATCCCCAACGTCAAAAATCCCTAATCCCTTCCCCCTTTTCCATTCCCGCTCGTTTTTCCCCCCTCAACCAAAAATCCCCAAAAAAAGCCCTAATATGCACACAGCTCTCTCATTCCTCTCATTTCATCTCATCTCATCAGTCTCTTTCTCACTCTCATTTTCATCTGCACAGATCGACTCCACACCGATCAAACTCGCAAGATCGACTCCTCACCGATCGACCTCACTCTCTCATTGCACCGATCGATCTCATAGGTAAGCTTCTCTCTCTCTCTCTCTCATCTCATCAGTCTCTCTCTCACTTCATCTCATCAGTCTCTCTCTCACTCTCTCATTTTCGTCTGCACAGATCGACCTCGCAAGATCAACTCCTCACCGATCAACCTCGCAAGATCGACTCCTCACCGATCGACTTCACGGATAAGCCTCTCTCTCTCTCTCTCTCTCTCACATCTCATCAGATCTGTTATTTATTTGGAATTAAATATGTTCATTTCTGTTAGGCAATCAGATCTGTGTGTGATTTTTTTTTTTTATGGCAACAGATCTCTGAGTTGGAATTAAATCTGTTGATTTCTGTTCGAAATTAAATCTGTTATTGGAATTAAATATGTTCATTTCTATTAGGCAATCAGATTTGTGTTTTTTTTTTTTTTTTGTGTGGCAACAGATCTCTGTGTTGGAATTGAATCTGTTGATTTCTGTTTGGAATTAAATCTGTGATTAGAACTAAATCTGTTCATTTCTGTTATGCAATCAGATCTGTTTTTTTTTTTTCTTTTTGAATTACTTTGGAATTCAAAGTAACCTTTCTTAAACATTTGAAATAGAAATCCTGGTTTTTAGTATTGGTTGAAATCCGTGCATGGTTATGACTTCAAATGACAGCCCTTGTTTCATTGATATCTTATTTAAATTTTGTTCATGCAAAAAATGCCCTTGGTCTAATTTTCTGTGGGATTCTTGTTACAAGTATATGTGATCTTTTATTTTGACATTTTGTGTTTCAATCTGGTTTTAGATTTCAGTTTTTATCATCTTGGAATCTAATGAGCTACTTTCTAGGTCAGTGCATCAGTAATCACATTTTTTATTTCTTTGGTAGCATAATATGCTCATTACAATTCTAGTTTTAAGCCTTTGTGTCAAATTTGAGAGTTGTCTAAATTGGCCTTCTTGTTTCCTCTATCAGTTAATTGTAGAATCACTTGAATGGATTGTACCCTGCTAATAATTTGAACTCTCTGTTTTAAAGCTGATTATTTTAGTATTATGATATTGGATTGTCATATATGAGGTTCTTAATTTCTGTGAACCTGCCAATATGTATTCTTCATTTAAGTGTCTGCTGTGATACAATCATACAGGAGGACATCAATAACCAATGAAACTAACAATGATGGTACGTACTAAAATCCTAAAATATCTTTATGCTATTTTATGTTTTATTTTTACTGGTCAAAAAGGGTAGGAGGGAAAAGACCAAGTGGTGTCCCTGCATGGAGAATGGGCCTCTATCCAATCATAGTTGGACTAGCACTAGTAGATTATTGTTATTTAAAGTCCTGTGCAAAATAAAGTAATATAAGCAGATGACTTATAAAAGAGAAACACATAGGCTTATTTCTTATTATCTCGTCAAGGGATGCTACTATTTGTTCAGTACCATCATGTTTAGCCATGGAATTGATTGAAAGTGTCAGCCACTAGGCTATCCCCAGTTAATGTTTTCAAGGACAACTGAACATTGTAACCTAAATCTTTTTGGCACGAGGAAAAAGAAAAGAAAATAAAGAAAAATGGGGAGGCGTTATGGATCAGTTTCATAGGATAATAAAACATATACCTTAGTTTTTTATTCGAGAATTTGTAGTCTGCATTGTGGGATTCCTGCAAGAAAATGCCTGCATTATAATTTCTGATATTGTTTCTGAATGGTGATTAATAGGGAAGAACTAATACAGAAAAAAAATTGACCTGGATAGGTTAATGCATCATATGATTGTTCAGGTCTCTTCTGAACAGGAAACTTTTGCATGAGGAATTGGTGCGGTGTCACCACCACCACCACCACCAAAATATGGTGTGGGATTCCAGTACCCATAATCTTCTTCTACAATCATAGCTTGATTGGCACGAAATTCGAGGTGTTGACATCTCAAAATCAATCAACGGGGTTGGATTGGCACGAAACTTGGCACACACGACCGCCTAGGCACAAGAGACTTGTGGGAGAAGACGGGACTCCAATCGGGTTCCCAAATTAGGAGTTAGAGACGAATTTCACTCTAGGCAAACTAGTTTTTTAAGAAATTTGAATTCGAGGTGTTAACGCCTCAAAATCACCAAAAGGGGTCGGTTTAGCACGAAACTTGGCACACACGACCACCTAGGCACGAGAGACTTGTGGAAGAAGACGGAACTCCAATCGGGTTCCCGGTTTGGGAGTTAGAGCCGTATTTCGGTTTAGGCAAACTAGTTCCTTAACAAACTTAAATTTGAGGTGTTGACGTCCCAAAATCACCCAACGGGGTCGGATTGACACGAAACTTGGCACACACGACCGCCTAGGCACAAGAGACTTGTGGGAGAAGACGGGACTCCAATCGGGTTCTCGGATCAGGAGTTAGAGACGGATTTTACTCTAGGCAAACTAGTTCTTTAAGAAACTTGAATTCGAAGTGTTAACGTCCCAAAATCACCGAAAGGGATCGGTTTAGCATGGAACTTGGCACACACGACCGCCTAGGCACGAGAGACTTGTGGGAGAAGACGGAACTCCAATCAGGTTCTCGGTTTGGGAGTTAGAGCCGTATTTCGGTTTAAGCAAACTAGTTCCTTAAGAAACTTCAATTCGAGGTGTTGACTCGCCAAAATCACCAATTGGGGTCGGATTGGCACGAAACTTGGCACACACGACCGTCTAGGCACGAGAGACTTGTGGGAGAAGACGGGACTCCAATCGGGTTCCCGGATTAGGAGTTAGAGACGAATTTCACTCCAGGCAAACTAGTTCTTTAAGAAACTTGAATTCGAGGTGTTAACCAGTGTTGTGAAAAGCGCGCCTAGGCGCAAGGCGTGAGGTATGCGCCTTAATAGGACCCAGGCTTGGTGCTTTGAGGAAGTCGCTCGCCTTGGACGCGACTTGAACCAGGCGCGAGAGGCGCAAGGCTCGAGCCTAGGCGCGCTTGATTGTTTAATTCCTTATTATGATCTAATGACTGTAATGTGTGTTCGAATGGCTCCAATCATAGAGGATTACAACTCATATACAATACAACCCAAATTTGACTAATGAAATCCCTAATCTATGTCGTGTCTTCCTCTCTCGACTTCGACTTCGACTTCGACTGGGCTGCTGGACTTTGACTTTGACATTTCAGGTCACTGTAATGTGTATTCTTTATTTTGCTTAATTTCTTTCTTCTTTTTTTTTTTTATCTATGTACTCCAACATTACTCTTTATTTTACTTATCTATATACACAAATTGTTTAAAGAATTTCCCAAAACTCTTCAAATGGAACTTTGAAATTTTTTATTAAATTAACTATTGTAATAGCTAGTATGTTCAACTGAATAAAATATGATAAAATTAATTATAATAGCTAACATGTGTTTTTTAAAGAGTTTCTTAGGTTTTGGAGGAGGAATAATTTTATTTTTTAGATGTCCAAACAAGCAAATTGGAAATTGTAGATCTTTTTAAAAAAGAAAAAAAAAAAAAAAGCCTTAGGCAAGTTGTATTAATGGGCTTGAGTTTGGGCCGGCCCTTAAGATGGTGAATCAATGTACAGTATACCCACATTAAGGGCCCTCTTTTCAAAAGAATGAAAACAGAAATGAAAATTGATTTTGTGTCTTACTCTTACACCGGTAATTAAGTTCTCTTTTTGTCATTATTCATTAGGTTACTAATTTTATCAGATTAATAAATGAAAACAATATTCCAAAAAAAAAATCCAATTTTTAGAAAATAAAAATATCAAAAAAATTATTTTTGTACAAAAATGAAAATAATAGGTTTTTTCAACTTGTACATGTTAGGCACAGTTTTTTGAAAATTATTTTGAGTTTTTAATGTGTTCAGTGAATTTTTTCATATATATTTGTTTAAAAACCTTTTACTGCACACAATCTAAATGTATATAAAATGTATGTTTGTGAATAAATATGAAAAAAATAGTTTGAAAACCAAACATAACACAAACACACAAAAAACACTAAAATGGGCCCAAAAGAGAAGATCAATAAAATGGGCTGGAGAAGCAGATCTGGACTGCAATGAGTCTGGCCCAATAGGCCCAATTCAAATCCAATACTCTCTCTTTATATACTATTTTGATTTTTACCTAGTTGTCTTGTATCTGAGTGTCGACGACAAACCCTAATCCAGCGACATCTCGTGATTGGCGGCCATTGAGCAGAGCTTCATAACATAAGAAATAGGTATATATATATATATATATATATGTATATGTGTATGTGTAGTGCGAAGTGAAATTTACTTTTGATTAGATCGAATTGAATTGAATGATTGTTATGTTTGAGTGAAGAAGAAACTGAGAAAAATCAGCCTGTGATGAGAACGTTTTAGACATGAGCTGCAACAACAATTTGCGCACCCATAAGTTTGGGGTTGTTGATGCGAGGAAGAATGTGTCAAAATGCTAATCTGAGGCTTTTTTTGTCTTTTGGGAATTTGTTGAACCCTTTCCAATTTCTTAAATCTTTCTTATACTCTGTTTTAAGTTTGTTTCAGTTGGAAATATGAGAAATTCTATGTTATGACGTTGGTACTCTTTGGTTAAGATTTGTTGATTTTTTTTTTTTTTAATAATCGATTGTTCGGATTAGTTTACGCGTATTTCAACTAATCTTAAGATTCACGCAAAGTGTTCTCTCCAACAAATGTGAGCTCTGGATGTGGTCCAAAGAAATTGATAGTAGCTCGTGGGAGTTAGTTATGAGTACTTTGGTGTTAGTTATTGCCATTGGGGGTTAGTTATGATTTTATACACATTGTGGTGTTAGTATTAGTTATGACTTATATAACTGTATTAGTTATAATTTAGACGTAGTTATTTAGTAATTTCAGAGTATGACTTAGATTGGTTATAATTTAGCTATAGAGTTTTGTGATGTTAGTTATGACTTTCATTGGTTGTATATATACCATGTGGTGTTCCATTATTATTCAATTTATTTTTTAATTATAACCTCTTAGAATTCAATTATGATCCACAAATGTTTGCATATGATAAAAGAGTGTGTACTGCAGCATAATTTTGAAAATATTTTTTTGTTTTTAATAATTTTTTATTTATTAAAATGACTTATTTCTTTTTCTTCTTCTTCTTCTTCTTCTTCTTCTTTTTTTTTTTTTGTTTTTTGTGTTAAAAAGAAATATTTGGATGCCAACTCTGAAATTACTAAATAACTACGTCTAAATTATAACTAATACAGTTATATAAGTCATAACTAATACTAACACCACAATGTGTATAAAATCATAACTAGGTATAACTAACACACTACATCACAAAACTCAATAACTAAATTAAAACTAATAGTAATACTAACACCACAATGTGTATAAAATCATAACTAACACTAAAACCAAGCATAACTAACCCCCAATGGCAATAACTAACACCAAAGTACTCATAACTAACTCCCACGAGCTACTATCAATTTCTTTGGACCACATCCAGAGCTCACATTTGTTGGAGAGAACACTTTGCGTGAATCTTTAAGATTAGTTGAAATACGTGTAAACTAATCCGAACAATCGATTATTAAAAAAAAAAATCAACAAATCTTAACCAAAGAGTACCAACCTCATAACATAGAATTTCCCATATTTCCAACTGAAACAAACTTAAAACAAGAGTATAAGAAAGATTTAAGAAATTGGAAAGGGTTCAACAAATTTCCAAAAGACAAAAAGAGCCTCAGATTAGCATTTTGACACATTCTTCCTCGCATCAACAACCCCAAACTTATGGGTGCGCAAATTATTGTTGCAGCTCATGTCCAAAACGTTCTCATCACAGGTTGATTTTTCTCAGTTTCTTCTTCACTCAGACATAACAATCATTCAATTCAATTCGATCTAATCAAATATAAATTTCACTTCGCACTACACATACACACACATATATATATATATATATATACCTATTTCTTATGTTATGAAGCTCTGCTCAATGGCCGCCAATCACGAGATGTCGCTGGATTAGGGTTTGTCGTCGACACTCAGATACAAGACAACTAGGTAAAAATCGAAATAGTATATAAAGAGAGAGTATTGGATTTGAATTGGGCCTATTGGGCCAGACTCATTGCAGTCCAGATCTGCTTCTCTAGCCCATTTTATTGATCCTCTCTTTTGGGCCCATTTTAGTGTTTTTTTTGTGTGTTGTGTTTGGTTTTCAAACTATTTTTTTCATATTTATTCACAAACATACATTTTATATACATTTAGATTGTGTGCATTAAAAAGTTTTTAAACAAATATATATGAAAAAATTCACTGAACACATTAAAAACTCAAAATAATTTTCAAAAAACTGTGCCTAACATGTACAAGTTGAAAAAACCTATTATTTTCATTTTTGTACAAAAATAATTTTTTTGATATTTTTATTTTCTAAAAATTGGATTTTTTTTTTGGAATATTGTTTTCATTTATTAATCTGATAAAATTAGTAACCTAGTGAATAATGACAAAAAGAGAACTTAATTACCGGTGTAAGAGTAAGACACAAAATCAATTTTCATTTCTGTTTTCATTCTTTTGAAAAGAGGGCCCTTAATGTGGGTATACTGTACATTGATTCACCATCTTAAGGGCCGGCCCAAACTCAAGCCCATTAATACAACTTGCCTAAGGCTTTTTTTTTTTTTTTTTTTTAAAAAGATCTACAATTTCCAATTTGCTTGTTTGGACATCTAAAAAATAAAATTATTCCTCCTCCAAAACCTAAGAAACTCTTTAAAAAACACATGTTAGCTATTATAATTAATTTTATCATATTTTATTCAGTTGAACATACTAGCTATTACAATAGTTAATTTAATAAAAAATTTCAAAGTTCCATTTGAAGAGTTTTGGGAAATTCTTTAAACAATTTGTGTATATAGATAAGTAAAATAAAGAGTAATGTTGGAGTACATAGATAAAAAAAAAAGAAAGAAAGAAATTAAGCAAAATAAAGAATACACATTTTTTATATTTTAGCGAGTGAAAAATGAAAAGTATGATTGAAGTTGCTCTTATTTGTTTGGCTATTCAATTTTCAAGATCAAATTTGAGTTTTTAATTTTTAGTGAATTTTTTAAATATTTTGATCAATTTTTTATTTGCAAAATCTAAATTATAGATAATTTTTTAGGTATTTTTTTAAAGCATTTTTTTATATTATTGGCATCCGGATATTTCTTTTTAACACCCAAAAAAAAGAGAAAGAAATAAGCCATTTTAATAAAAAAAAAATATTAAAAACCAAAAATATTTTCAGAATTATGCTATAGTACACACTCTTTTGCCATATGCAAACATTTGTGGGTCATAATTGAATTCTAAAAAGTTATAATTAAAAAATAATGGAACACCACATGCATAAGCATGTAACCCATAATATATAATCAATCTCAATCATAACTAACATCACAAAACTCTATGGCCCCGTTTGTTTCTAGAGATAGAATGGAGGGGATTGATAGTGAGGGGATTAGTAGTGAGAAATTATTAAATTATTTTTATATAAAATAATAAAACAAATAAAAAAATATAAAAAATTAAAAATTATATTTTAAAAAAAATTTCCCATATATAAAAAATAAAAAAAATAAAAAAATTTCTAATCCCCTCACTATTTTTCTAATACCATCTCTACCTCCTCCTTACCAATTCCCTCTCCAAGGGTATTAGTAATACCAAGGGACTAATAGTCCCAAGGCCTTCTCCCAAAACAAACAAGGCTATTACTAATACCTTGTTATTAGCAATCCCAATACCCTCTCTTTCACCCAAAACAAACGGGGCCTATAACTAACTCATACAGTTGTTAGGGCTGGGCATAGGGTTATCCGACTCGCCCAAACCTTCCTACCCGATCCAAACCGTGCATGTATGGGCGGTTTCGCAAACACATTAGGGTAGGGTGCGGTTTGGATTTTATCTAATTTTCGGGTTACGGGCGGGTTGCGGGTTTGACCTGCACCCGCTTAACCCGCCCGCATAAAACTTTTTTTTTTATTTATTTTAAATCTGACCGTTCAAAAAAATCTCCTTTTTTTTCCCTTCAAATCTGATCGTTAAAAAAAAAAAAAAACCTAATCAAACTCTCTCACTTTATCTTCTCTCGGTCTGTCTTTCGCTCTCACTCTCGCGATTTTCATTTGCACTGCATACACCCACTGATCGAGTCTCTCTCTCGTCGCAAGATCGACCGATCGACCTCATCGCACACCTCACGGGTAAAGCCCCTCTCTAAATCTCAATCTCTGTCTATGTCTCTCTCCCCGATCTTTGGTTTTTTTCCAACATATCAGATCTCTCTGTCTCTGATCTATCTCCCTCACTCTCTCATCTCATAGTCTCTTACTCTGTAGTTTTGCATCTACACCGATCGACTCTCTCTCATCGCAAAATCGACCGATCGACCAACTCGCTCATCGCACCGATCAACCTCACATCACAGGTAAGCCTCTCTCTCTCTCTCTCTCACCCCGATCTTTGATTTATTTTGCAACATATCAGATCTGTTAAATTTTTTTGTTGTTGTAGCAACAGATTTGTCTGTGTTTGTTTGGAATGTATGTGTTTTTTTAATTTAATTTTTGATTTAATGTATGTGTTAATTTTTGGAATTAAATCTGTTGAATTAAATGGAGTATCAGTTCATAAATCTGTCTGTGTCTGTATAATTTTTGGAATTAAATATGTTTTTTTTTTTTTTTGAATCTGTATGGAAATTGGATCTGTATTGAATTGCACCATAATGGGTTAAACTTGGCTTAAATTTAAGCCTTTAAATGAAGTCCAGGATTTAGTTACAGTTGCTTAGAATTTATTATTATTATTATTCTGTTTTGTTCTTTTCTATAACCTCCCTACACCTTCTTTGTATCATCATCTGAGCACACGTAGTTCACTAACACCTAAACAATGATAGTGCACAACTTGTTAAGTTTTTATATGGAGGACACGAATTATAAGAAATATTCAGTCCAGTTTGGTGTCTTGAATTGACTTACTCATATTTTTTTGAAAACATGAGAAGCCAACAGGGAGATATTGTAGGAATTTATTGATAAGAAAGTAAAATTTAAAGATCACAAGAGTTGCAGCCTAGGACTCTTGCATTGTCTAGCTCTTTGAATAAGAAAACCATTAACCCTAAAACAGTAAAGACTTGAAAACTTTGCTGTCATTATAATGTCTCAGTTGACAGAAGAAATCATTATAACAGTTTACTGCTGGCAATTCGCCTAGAATGGATAATAGCATATTATGATCCTTTCCTGAGGAAACATGAACTTCCAAGTCCAATTCATTTTGGCTGTGGATGGAGGACTTGAAGTGGTTCTTTTATGGTTATGACAATAACCATATACCTGTTTTGATTTTCTTCAAGATTTAATACTAAGATCTCTGTGATTTATCCCATATGGTAAGAGAAGGGTTATTGATTTTTTGAGAAGCCCACTTATTAACTTGGAACAAAAGCTGGATAGTGCTTATTGCTTTCTACTTGTCACATGGTTATGTAAAAGCTATAGTTTTATCTTAACATGAGACTCGTATATATGAACATCCTATTGTAATTTTGAGTTGTTGGGCCAAAACTGTTCAAAATCAAGTTATGTTTCTCACCCATGTGCTTAGTTTAACATGTAGAGTTCCTTCTTTCTTTTTCTTTTTTTTTTTTTTTTTTTTTTTTGAGGTCTGTGACATTAGTTTGCTAGCTATAGTTTTGAAATTATCAGAAATTAGTAAATGAAGTAGATGAAAACTCTTGCTGTTCAATAGTGGGTCATTTTTATATTTAAAAAGAAGAGTTGTGAAGAAAAATATTTGCATTGTCAAGGCCATAATATTTATGTTAATTTGTTGAAGCTAGTTAAATGTGGCTCCTCCTTGTATATTATCCACTTACTAGTGGTTGGTTTTACGAGTGATTACCAAGGTGGGTAATGAATATGATATACACTTTTTTATACACTTTTTTTCTCAAAAGAATTATGAAGATTGAATATTAAAGTTTATATTTTTTTGTGCAGGGTTCATGAAAGTTGGATTGGATGATTCATGATGAAATTTGATATCTAAGAAATGTTTTTTTTTTTATTTCATGGGCTTGAATTGAATGAAGTTTGGCAATAAATTTTTTTTTTAATTGCATTTTGGTTTTGGATGAATGTAAGTTAATGAATTTTTTTTTTAATTTAATTTAATTTTTTTTTTTTTTGCATTTTGGATGAATGTAAGTTAATGAAGAATTACTCTTTTTTTTTTTTTTTTTTATTTGGGTTAGGAATGATGAATGTAAGATTTTTTAATTTGGGTTAAGAATGATGAATGTAGGATGAATGCAAGTTAATGATGAAGGTAGATTTTGAATGATTTGTTTAGGTTACGAATTGATTTTGTTGTGTTTTTTATTTTATAAGTTTTTTTTTATAAGTTTTAATTCATTAATTATTAATGTTAGAGCATTTTAGAAAATGGGAGGAAAAAGGTCTAAAAGAACTATTGATAAAAAATGGGGGAAAAAAAAAGGGTTTAACAAAAAAAAATTTGAAAAAAAGTTTAATCAGCAAACCACCCACAACCGTGAACCCTATTCGCACAAACTGCAAACCGCAGTGCGGGTGGTTGCGGGTTGACTTTTCCTCAAACTGCATACATGCGGGTGGGTTCAAATCGAACCGCAAATCGTCCCAAACCGAACCGTGAACACCCCTAACAGCTATCTAAGTCATAACTAATATCACAAAACTCTATAACTAAATTATAACTAATATTACGATCACAATGTGTATAAATCATAACTAACCAACACTAAAACCAAGTATAACTAACCCCCAATTAGGGCAAACAGGCCGGGTCGGGTTGGGGATCACACTCCCTGTTTCCGATCCCTGATGATGAAAATTCTCCCGTCCCTGTCCCCGATCCCCGACGGGGAACCTATCACCGTCCCCGTCCCTCACCCTCTAACGGGGATCGGGTTTCCCTGACCCCGAAAATTCCCTGACCAAAAAAAAAAAAAAAATACAAAAAACAAAACAGAAGTAATCTTTTTCATTTTGAACATTAACACCATCACCAATAGTATCATCCCCAATCTGTTTCATTTTCAACATCAACATCATCAACAAAATCATCAACAACAACATATCCCAAATTTGAGTGTGTATCATTAACATAGATTTGAGATCTCTGTGTCATCAAACAGATATGGGATCTGTATATTTGAGTCTGTCACAGAGAAAGAGAGAGGACAACGGAGGTGATGGTGACTGCAACGAATGACGAAGGTGGACGGCAAAGATGAGAGGAGGGGATGCAGCGGCAGTGCGAGATGGACAAAGGTGAATGAGAGGTGCGAGAGTGATGAGGTGGACCGAGGTGCAAAATCGATGAGAGATGAAGTGATGATGCTAGCTAGACGGCGACTCTGGCGTCGCGGATAGTGGCGGTGGTGCTGAGGAATATGAGAGATGCGAGAGTGAGAGAGAGTAGAGGGAACAGAGAGAAAGAGAGAGAGAGAGAGATAGAGAGACAGATGAGAGATCATAAATATAAATAGAGCCCAGAGGGGTATACATATGAATGGAGGATATAGGGGTATAATAGTAATTTTACTTCGGGGGAAACTAGGACGGGGTCAGGGTCGAGGCTAAGGACGAGCTAGGGCTAGAAAACGTATCATCATTCCCGTTCCAAAAATCATCGGGGATTCATTTTCGAATACTATTCTCGACCTATTAGGGTATTTTTCGAGAAAAAACCGCTCTAATCGAGGTTGGGGGGCAGGTCCCTGTTGGGTCGATTTCAAATTGCCATTCCTACCTCCAATGGCAATAACTAACACCAAAGGGGTGCTTTGGGAAAATAATTAAAAATTGACTTTTCAGCTTGTTCTGGCTTTTTTTGAAAAAATGTTTAAAAAATATGAAAGATGATGTAACTCAAAATGGGTTAAAAATTGAGAAGTGATTTTTAACCCACTTCCCAAAAGAGGCCAAAGTATTTATAACTAACTCCTACTAGCTGTTAACAATTTCTTTGGACCACATCCTGAGCACAGATTTGTTCGAGAGCGTTTTACGTGAATCTTAAAATTAATCAAAATACGTGTAAACTGGTCGAAACACTCGATCATTAAAAAAAATCAACAAATCATAACCAACAGCATCAACGTCATAACATAGAATTTCCCATATTTCCAACTGAAACAACCTTAGAACAGAGTATAAGAAAGATTCAAGAAATTGGAAAGGGTTCAACAAATTCCCAAAAGACAAAAAGAGCCTCAGATTAGCATTTTGACACATTCTTCCTCGCATCAACAACTCCAAACTTATGGGTGCGCAAATTGTTGTTGCAGCTCATGTCCAAAACGTTCTCATCACAAGCTTATTTTTCTCAGTTTCTTCTTCACTCAAACATAACAATCATTCAATTCAATTCGATCTAATCAAATATAAATTCCACTTCGCACTACACATACACATATACATATATATATATATATATATATATACCTATTTCTTATGAAGCTCTGCTCAATGACCGCCAATCACGAGATGTCGCCGGATTAGGGTTTGTCGAGAGAAAACTAGTACGTAAAAATCGAAATAGTATATAAAGAGATAATATTGGATTTGAATTGGGCCTATTGGGCCAGACTCATTGTAAGTTTAAAAACACCTATAATTTTCATTTTTGTACAAAAATAATTTTTTTGATATTTTTATTTTCTAAAGATTTTTTTTGGAATTTTATTTTCATTTATTAATCTGATAAAATTATTTACCTAGTGAATGACATGACAAAATGAGAACTTAATTACCGGTGTAAGACACAAAATCAATTTTCATTTCTGTTTTCATTCTTTTGAAAAGGGGGGCCTTAATGCGGGCACATTGTACATTGATTCACCATCTTAAGGGCCGGCCCAACCTCAAGCCCATTAATACAATTTGCCTAAGGCTTTTTTCTTTTCTTTTTTTTCCCCCTTTTTTTTATAAAAAATCCACAATTTCCAATTTGCTTGTTTGGACAACTAACAAAAATGAAACTATTCCTTGTCCAAAACCTAAGAAACTCTTTAAAAAACACATGTTAGCTATTATAATTAATTTTATCATATTTTATTCAGTTAAACATACTAGCTATTACAATAATTAATTTAATAAAAAATTTCAAAATTACATTTGAAGAGTTTTGGGAAACTCTTTAAACAGTTTGTGCCTATAGATAAGTAAAATAAAGAGTAACATTGGAGTATATAGATAAAAATAAAAAATAAAAAAATTAAGCAAAATAAAGAATACACATTTTTTATATTTTAGCTAATGAAAAATAAAAAGTATGATTGAAGTTGCTCTTATCTGTTTGGTTATTCAATTTTCAATATTAGATTTTGAGTTTTCAATATATATTTTTTTTATTTTAGTGAATTTTTTAAATATTTTGATCAATTTTTTATTTGCAAAATCTAAATTATAGATAATTTTTTAGGTATTTTTTTAAAACATTTTTTATATTACTATTTTATACTAGTTGGACCCCGCATTGCTATTAGCTTTTTTAAGTTAGCTTCATATGTGAAAACACACAGTTGCATTCCCAGTTATATAATTGTTAATATTATTCTGCATATCAAGGTGCTCAAAATGTTGAATCTGTCAATTAATCAAGTTTATATATAGAGCAACTATTAAAGGTATTGTTGCTCTTAAAAAATAATCTAATCTTTTCATAGGATACATTATGTCAATTGTAGTATTCTTATTTCATCTATTTATATAACTTCTTTTAAAAATTTAGTTTCTAAAAATATAGCTAAACCATGTAATATGACTAAATATGTCATATTGGGACAATTTTTTTAAAAAATACCATCTAATAATTTAAATTTTCAAAATTAAATTAGAGAATGTCCTAATATGTTCAAAAGTAATAATAATAATCATTTGTACTTTGGAAGATCATAGTATATGGACCATTTTTAATTTCACCCAATAGAAGTTTAACAAAATAACATAAGTGACATGTTTTTACGTATTATTTTGGAAGACCATTTTTTCTTTTTAGGCTTTTTTTATTTTTATTTTTATTTTTATGGATCTTTGTGGAGTAGAAGATTATATACAATATTACAGTTCCTAAAAACATTAGAACCATATAAACTCTGCCCATGCATATTTAGCTTGGATTTTACAAAATATTTCAATTAAAAAGCAAGTATGAAAATGAAGAAAAATCATATAACTTTCATCAAACATGAAATATGCAATTAAATATTGAATAAACATTATCAGTAATGTTATTTCTAAGTGTGGATATACATGAGTGAAAAAGATTGTCACAAACTGCGTAGAATGCACGTTTAAAAAAATCAAGTGAGCAAAACTAACAAGAAAATATTATCATAAGGGAAAAGTGAAAAAAAATATATTAAGGAATAAAAATTTAGTGGGATCTAACTCCGAGGTAGTTTTTGGTTCAATAAAATACAATTGAAATAAAATGATGATTCTATTCTCAAGTTTAATTTACTATTACTACTCCCTAAATAAATCTTACATATATTATAAATAAAATTATCATTTATTATTATAAAGGAATGTTATTCCGTAGAAAAACTAAGGAATGAATATTTATTAAAGCACATACAAATGACTGTTATTTCGTACAAAATCAACGGAATAAATATTTATCAAAGCACACATAGCATTAGAGGCTTTTTACAAGAACTTACTTTTCCTTGTTCGGAAATAGTAAATGTGTTCTTTGGATAATTTTTTCACATAGCTAGCACATTATATCCATGATTTATCAAAAGTAAGAAGAGTTAACACTGCAAAAACGAAAGAAAAAAAAAAAATCACATTAGCTTTCCATTCAAAGCAGAATACATAAAATCAAATATAAAGTAATTTAAAATTTTTAGCAAGGCAAAGGCTCACCTGAAATTCTTTTTGTTGAGTGAGAAGTGGATTTGTTACTTCCAAAAAATGTTGCCTCCATCATTCTTCTATAAAACTTTGGTCCGAATAATAGTAACATTTGGACAAACACATGCTGGCTCTTGGTTGGTTGAGCCAATAGTGAGTGGCGGAGCTAGAAAATCAAATTAGATGAGGCACTTATTAATTACAATATCAAAAAGTTTTACAAAAATATTTCACGCAAGTTTTTACGATTGATTTCGAGAAACATCAAAAAAATAATGTTATTTATAACTAGTGTATCATGGACAATATAAAAAAATATAGATATAAGTCTTAAAATAAATTATATAATGATAAATTATTTTTTTATACAAAATTTGATTAAAAATTCAATATAATGGTAATACCACATCATCATTAGTATGTGATATTACCAACTAATATAAACACATAGAAAGTGAACCTCACATGTCAAATATAACTAACAATCTAATAAATTTCATATCTTTATAGTGAGAATACTTATACTTGCATGTTAAAAATAATATCACCGTTACATGAAAATTACTTATACTTGCATGTTAATAATAATATCACCGTTACATTCAAAAATTTTCATAGATAATAGTCTCTTCATTTTCAATTAAAATAACCTTGTTCTCATAATTTTTAAAATGTCATTGACATTTCCCTCTAATAATATTTTTGTAATTTTTTTTATTTAAAATATTTTCTTTATATTTGCACAAAAAAAAAAAAAGCCCAAAATCCGGGGGGGGGCGCGTGACCCCCGGTCCTCACTTCCCTCCGTCACTACCAACAATAGTGTCTCTTGTCAACTATTTGGAGAGACTATGGGAAGACATATTAGATACTCTCAAATAGAGCAAATGAAAAATAACCATTACAATAAAAGGTCAATAAGAACTCTGTTTGGGAAGTTTAATTATGCTGTAATCATTAATAAAAAAAAATTAAATTAATTGAGCATTCATAGTCACATAATCAGATGATATTTATTTTTTTAAAATTACATAATCAATATAAATTTGATAATAGACTTTTTTTTTCACATAATTAATATTTAATTATGTAATTATCGATATCCAATTAATTGAATATTTTAAATAATTTTATTAATAAATTCTACAAATTTTTTTGACAATCACAATAAAAAATAACTTCCACAGCATTCGATTCATTTTACCTGCTAACTTACGTTTTTTTTTATATAATAGTTATAGATATATAAATCCAATACATTAGTCCACAACAACTAAAGACATATATATATATATATATCTATATAATAAGGGAGAAGAGTTTTTGAATTTGTGTGAAAATGTATCAGAGATAAATTTCAATTTAACGGCTGAGATGATTCTTAATCTTATATCGATGGTTCAGATTGGTTCAAATGAATGATGATTGATTCATTCACGCATGCACGTCTGACCCACGCACGTCTAACCACATCCTCCCCACCTTCCCTCTCTCTATCTCTCTCTCTTTCACTCTCTGTTCTTCTTCGACAGAAGCAAAAAACCCCGCCCTCTTCGCTACCGACGCTCCTCCTTCGTCACACTCCTCTTCATCAACCGTTTGATTTCAATTCTCTTCATCGACCCCCACCCTCTTCGCTACCGACGCTCCTCCTCCTCTTCCTCATTCGTCACGCTCCTCTTCATCGCAAGGTAAGATTCTCTTACAACCCAAAACAATTTCAGTATAGTTTTGTGGCTTTAATCATATATCCAGAAGAGTTGGGGCTTTGATCATATAACAGAGTACTCATTTTGATTTTGATTTTTGTTTTTTCTAAACCTTAAATTGATTTGTTAATTAGGGTATTTTAGGTATTTGGATTGCTCTAAATCAAGTTTGTAAGATTTGGTTTAGTAATATGTGTTTGTTTCCCTTTTTTTTTTTTCCACTTTTGAGTTTTTGATCCGATTGTGCTTCGATTGGCTCACCAAGTTCGCTCCTCTGTTTGCTCCTCTCCTCTCTTCCTCTCTCTCAAACCCTAGATTTACGCTCAGCCACCAGAAATCATTCTCCGAAAAATACCATTTCGATTTTGGGTTCAATTCCATTTTGGGTTTCGATTAGTTTGTAATTGTGTTTATGTATAGTTGATGTGTTTCAAATTATGTTGATTTGTTTGTACCCAATTGTGTTTGTTATTGCCAGAAAAAAGATAATTTTTATTGGGTTTTGAGTTTTAAGACTTAATAGGAGTAGTTTTGTTGGTGGGTTGGCTGAGACAATTCTCTTAATAAAATGTCAAGTGTGTGCAGATTAAGCTCAATTTCTTTGATCCTGCCTGCTGAATGCTCTGCTCAGAGTAATCAGTGCTGTTATGACGTCTGGTTTTTATGTATCTAATTTTCTGTATTTTGACACAATTATGGGGCCGTCTTTGGTCACTAACTCTTCCGCCCCAATTGTTTTCGGGTAAGCTGTTATGACTTCTGAAGGTTGTCTGTGTCAATGTGGGACATAAAATAACTATTAGATGGAGAGAGTAGATGGTCAGAAGAGTGAAATAAAAAGCCTTCGTGATAGACTAATATGTGGTTTCCATAATTAGCAGCCTTTTTTTTTTTTTATTATTTTAGTTTACAGAACAACCATAATCAAATGTGACATTGGTTATTTCAACATGATTTCACCAATCTTCTAATTGAAAAAAAATCAGTTAACTTAGGGTTCATTTGGGAATTGGCTTTTTTAGTGGCTTTTTGTCTAAAACTTCGTGGCCTTATGTTCTACGACAAAAAATCAGTGGTGTTCATTCTCTTAGTAGATTCTACATTGGTAAATGGAGAAGAGGAAGAGGAAGAGGAAGAGGATTATAAATGGGATGAGGACCAAAATTTCTAATGGTAACTGTAAAAAGAAGAATGAAGGTCAACTGAAGGAGGATTAGAGAAGTAATGATCTTAGCAGAATGTAACTTATATTATATGTTATATCTGCAATGGCTTGGCAACATATCAGGATTGAGGAGTTGAGTGTACATTTCAAAACTTCTGTCCTCTTTTTTCTATTGTCATTGTTTTGTCCCCATATCAATGTTCATCTTTAGTTTTGTTGGGTGGGTTTTGAACATTTGATTGGCTGTTTTGGAATTTGTGAACAGGTGTAGCACCAATCACTCTGGGGACTTAATTATGCCAGATAAAGCAATTGATGGGATTTTTGGGTTTGGTCGACAGGTTCTGTCTGTCATATCACAGTTGTCATCCTGAGGGATTACTCCCAAGGTTTTCTCCCACTGCTTGAAAGAAGATGGCAACAGTGGCGGATTATTAGTTCTTGATGAGAGAGAGCCAAAGCCACACCAAATTTGAACAACACAGGCCTGATATCTCTATTCTCTTTCACCATCCTAATTGAAAAGCTCTAATCTAGACACATAGATACAGATATATACACATATATGAAGATCATGGGTCCTCTTCTTCCATCTACACGCCTAAATTCAGAAAAAATCAAACGACCCATTTGAAAAAAATAATTTATAAGCAAAACCCAATTCAGATTTTGGCGATTTATGACTCACCATCGGAGATAAAGATCGTATATGCATCGAGAAATAAAGCAAATGAGTTTGGAGACGATTTGGTGTTGTTGTGGGTCTTTTTGCAAACTCAAGTTTTTGTGACTTTCATGAGTTTGAGATTTTGTCTTTCTTTTGAGAGTTTGAGACAGTTGTGTATGAAAACCCATAATTTAATTGAGTAAAGTCTTATGACGACTGGCCATTGATTTTTTGCCTTAAGTCATGTTGAATGTAATAAGCACATCTATATAATAAGGGAAGATGGTTTTTGAAAATCTATACAAATGTCTGAGAGATACATTTAATTTGGACGGCTGAGATGTCTAAAATGTTTAGATCAATGGTTTAGATCAATGGGTGGTTCCCGCCCAACACATTTCATTTGATTTGCCTATACCTATCCTCTATCTCCCCCATACCCTCTATCTACCATCTGTCTTCCCATACCCTCTACCTTCCCTCTCTATCTCCCTCTCTGTCTCCCTCTCTGTCTACCGTCTGTCTCCCTATTCCTACTCTGCACTGACTCTCCCCTCAGTATCTACCTTCCCTCTCTATCTCCCTTTCTTGCTCTGTTTTTGGGTTTATCTTATTGTATTGGGTTTGGATTTTGAGTTATACGGGTGATATTGAGCCAACTGGTATATACGGGTGAGTTATAGATATATGGAAAAGAAATTCTGCTCAGACTTTAACCAATTCTACAGGTCAGCATTGGTGATTTGTCTGCTCTGCCCATTTTGAGTTTAAATTCATTGAAGTTGATGTTGAGTACCTTCTGGGAAAACACTTATTCCCTTTTTGTATTTAATGTATTTCCTTTGTTTAAACCTGATGATACTTCTTCTCTTTGCTGGACTTCTGCATTTGTAAACCATTATAGCCCTTATTGACCTGGTAGTAATTGATTTACAGGTTTGCCACTCTCAAGGAGCCAATCAGATTCAGCAAGGACGAGTCCTATTGGTGATCCAATAGAGGACAAAGTGGTATAAATTAAGTTTATTACTAAGTCGTTGTAATGATGGTCGACAGTTGACTAAAATCTATGCAGGATGTCTGTTCAGTACTGAGATCTGTACTACAATATTATTACATTACTTTGATCTGTTTTATGTCTGTGGATGGCATGCAGATAGTGTCTGAGCTGAGAAATGCTTCAAATAGAAGATCAAATGGAACACCCATAGACCATGAAATGTCGAAAGAAGTTGAGTCCAAGCATAATCCTCCCAGTGTGGTCGCCAAGTTGATGGGGCTTGATACCCTTCCATGGCAACAGTCTGATTCTGCTGCGCAAAGAAGTCATTCAAGAGACTATGCACGAAGTCATTCAGGTATTCCTCTGGCTTATTGGCAGCAAGAACATGGATTGGACATGCAAATGCAATGTGAGATCCATCAGTGTCCAGAGCATAATGAGTATAAGGATGTTTATGAAATATGACAGCAATCACAGAAAGGAAGTTATGTAAGAGATAAATCACCACAGAAAAGAAGGTATAATGAGAATACAAATGAGAAAAAGATGGCCTTAGTTCGTCAGAAGTTCATCGAAGAAAAACGCCTAGCCACAGATGAAAAACTTCGCCAATCCAAACAATTCCAAGATGTGTTGGAAGTTTTAAGTTCTAACAAAGATTTATTCGTTAAGTTTCTGCAAGAACCAAATTCCCTGTTCTCTTAGCATCTGTATGATTTGCAGCATGTTTCCCCACCTCCCGAGACTAAGCGCATCACTGTTCTTAGACCTTCAAATGATATATATATTTAGTTATAGGGATTATATCAGACAAATCTATAGTATTTATATCAGACAAATTTTGCACAGACCAATATATGGAAAAGTATTTTTAACTGCTTAGTTCAATAGAGTTATTGAAAACATGACTTTAACCAGTTCAGTATTATTATTTAGTGTTGAAAACATGACTTCAGTATTCTCTCATTTTTATCTTAATTGAAAACATGGCTTTAGTATTCTCTCATTGATTCGGGTAATTGTTCTTCTTCTTGAATTTTTTTTTTCCTCTCTCAGCTTTTGCCTTCATCAGAGCTTCTGTGGATCACTCTGACCACTTTCACCGTTGTTCACTCCGGCTGTGACATCACTTCGGCTGCTCGGCTATTCACTTCGGCTACTCGACATCTTGCTCGGCTGCTCGGTTAGTTTATTACTTTGGTTCTTATTTTTTTTTTGCTTAATTTTTTTTTTCTGCTCGGCTGCTCAATGCTTTGGTAACATTTGGCTACTCGACATCACTCTTTTTCCTCTCTCAGCTTTTGTTATTTCTTTTGTTATTGCTTTGCTTTGATATTGAGCCAACTGATATATACGGGTGAATTTTGTTCTTTTGTTATTGAGCCAACTGCTCTGTTTTGTTAAAGAAAACAGTTGCTTTGTTAAAGAAAATAGTTGCTTTGTTAACAAAGTGACTATACCATGGTTGCTATGGTTTAGACTATATCATGGCTGCTTTGTTAAAGAAAATAATTGCTTTGTTAAAGAAAAAATAATTGATATTGAGCCAACTGCTTTGTTTTTTATCTCTTTTGTTGCTCTGTTAAAGAAATAACAAAAGAAAAAAACTGTTTTTTTCTTTTGTTAAAGAGTAGTTGCAAAGGCTATGTTTTTTATCACCAAAATCAGTTGGCTCAATTTTTTATCACCAAAATCAGTTGGCTCAATTTTTTATCACTAAAATCACCAAAAATTCTGCTCAATGTTTTTATTACTGTTTTTTATTCTATTTTTTATCACCAAAATCACCAAAAATTCTACTCAAAAATTCTGCACAATGTTTTTTATTCTGTAATTAAAAATTTTGTTTTTTATTACTGTCAACTGTTTAAATTAGTGATGAGAGACAAAAATTCTGCTCAATGTGTTTACTGTTATGAGAGACAATTTTTATGTTTTTCCAAAAATTCTACGCAATATGTTTTTCCAATAATATATATGGATGTGAGCATGAATTTAGATGTTATGAAAGACAATTTTTATCATTAGATGAATATTCAATTAAGTGAATTTTTATCATTTCATGCTCACATTGAATTTTTATCATTTCATGAATTTTTATCATTAATTGAATAGTTGGTCCAGATGATGATATGTGAGCATGCATATATATATTATAAGAGACAAAAATTCTGCTCAATGTGTTTACTGTCAAGATATTTGTCTAGGTATATAATTTATTTGGTGTCTGACATACACCAAAACAATATATAATCTTTATTTGGCTCAAACTCAACATCACACTAGCCACTCCTGAACTAGATGAATCTCTCACTATCTCAAATGTTGCGTGAGGAAACCTGCCATCTTCGCCTACCAGGGTCAATTATAGTCAATCTTTTGCCTTCTCTTTGTGGCAGCAACCCCCATGATATAGTCACTTCGACTGCTCTATTTTTTATCACCAAAATCAGTTATTGCTTTGCTATGTTTTTTACCAATTTTTGTCTCTCCTCCTTTCTCTCAGTGTGTTGGGCCCATGCTATAGATTTTTTGAGTTCCTGCTATCGGATATTAACTGCATTTTCAGTGTGTTGGCTCTGTGCTTATGGTTATTTACTTCCAATATTCAGCCATTAATTTGGTTTTTTCAGAGTCATAGCAACTCCCTTTTTTCAGAGTCATGTTAATAATTTTTAAGTGGGTGTGAAGTCTATGTCCATGCAGTGTTGTTAGTGAGTTGCTATAGTAAGAAAAATAAAATTGTTTTCTCTATTTTAGCTCCAAAAACTCACAAACATTATATAGTTCTTTACCTCTATAATTGATTATTCTTTTTAGGGGTCCAGATGATGATATGGACAATTTTTTTTTAATTAATTTCAAACTCCAAATCCAACATCTTAAGTAATAGATTCTAATAAATTTGTAAGCTTTTTAAGTGTACACATATAAATATATAGAAATTCCTATTTATTAGGTTAATAACATCTAAATTTCCTCTCATCTAAATCAGAATTTTTTTATCACCAATGTTCCTATTTATTATGTTAACAACTCCCTTTTTTGTGTTTATGTGTTTATAATTTATTATGTTTTCGTATAATTTATTATGTGTTCGTATTTTGGTTTGTTTGTTTGTTTGCACTATCACAAATGTTCGCAACTTTTTAGACTTAATAAGCTTTTGTTTGTTTGTTTGTGTAGAAATTCAGTATTTAAAATTTTGATTTTTCTATGTTTGTTATTTAAAATGAAATTCAGTGCTCTTAAAAAAATAATATAAAATGAGTGTCTTGGATTTTTTTGTCTTATCAACTTCAATTGTTTAGACTGACTTAGACTTAAATAGTTTGGAATTTTTCCAGTTTCACTTTTTCAAGTCCTCTGTCAACTGAATATGCTTCATTTTAGTAGTCATCTTGGGCATGTAATTGATCATATATATGTATATGCATATCTTAGCTTGGTGGTGGGTTGCTAGGTTAGGAGGCTTTTTTTCCATAATTTTAGCTTGCTAGATTTGTATTAAGGTTCTGCCTCAAGGTTGAGGCCTCACCCGTTGGTCATGTAATGAAATCTCAGGGGGTGTTTGGGAAGAAAAAAAATAGCCAAATTTAGGCTAAAAATCACAAAAAGACAAAATAGGTTAAAATAGCTAATAAGACAAAATATCACATCAAACCCATAATCATTTCACTTTTTCTCTCACAAACATCACATCCAACCACAAAAAAATCCAATCATCTTCCCAAACACAAAAATTTTAGCCTACTTAAAATAGCCAAAAACTAAAATAGCCTACTAAAATAGTAACTTCCCAAACGAGGCCTCAATGGATAAGCATTCGATTTCACATTTAATTCACTACACTTTCACAAATCATGCCTCTCTTTCTAGATAGCACACCACCAAGTTCCACATGGATTGGATTCTGAATTTCAGACATCACCTGGCAAGATATATAGATCAATTTCCATCACACATGGACATGTGCATGAACACTTCAAAAATGCCACAAATATACCAGAGATTCCATGTGATAGTTATCCCCACGTAGAAAATAGAACTGACGCCATTATTAAATGTGCAGTTGGACTTTGACAGATTAATACTGTGAATGATTCCATTTTTCCTACAAAATTATTAAAATTGTAAGTTCCTTTTTTCATATTATGAAAGTCTTAATATATGTACAAAATAATACCTATTTGTATCAATAGATGCATGTTAAACAAATTATGTGTGTGTGGTTCAAAGTAACATTCTAATAAATGACATATCTTTAGGGAATGAAACTCTTTAACCGATCAATTTCATTAGTAAATACCAATCCCATTAGGCATAAGCTAAGTCATAATCAAGAGACAAAAGCAATTGGCTGATGACTCCATAATGTTTCCCCTTTCTATGATCACACTCTACCTCCAGATGATATTTTTATATTTTGGACCCAAAACTACCAGTTCTTTAATATAAATTTAGCTCATGATAGTATCCAATGCTAAAATGGAGGGGAAAAAAAAAACATCCACTCAAAACCATCCTAGGTCTCATAGCTAGCTATATTCAAGGAGATGCTTGAAATACAAGTAGCCAAAATTGGAAAGAATAAGCCTTCTTGATCAGCTTTATATGTTTAGTGCACATAGAATTGGAACAACAAAAGACTCCAAATAAGCAATTAGAACCTGTTGTGTGCTCATTGTAATAGTGTTGACTAAAATTTGTGACAATTTACACATAAATCTTTGCAATCTGTGTGCTAAGTCTGAAGAAGCTCATTGGTACTTAGTAGGTCTTATTTTATATTTTTCAAATATGAAATCTTTCTCTCACATATAGTAATTTTGGAGAGTAAAATTGATTATACAAATAAGAAAATTGCAAAGATCTTTAGTGCTCCTCTCTATTTGATTTTACACATAGATCTTTGCAATCTGTGTGTTGAGTCTTAAGAAGCTCATGGTATTTGATAGGTCTTATTTTAAATTTTTTTAATATGAAATCTCTCTCACATATAGTAATATTGGGGAGTAAAATTGATTATACAAATAAGAAAATTGGCTAAATCTTTAGTGCTCCTCTCTCTATTTGATTTATTTATTTTTAATCAGCTGTTGTTCATAGAAAATTGGCTAAACCATTAAAGGTATCCTACTTCTTTAATATGTTGCTTGGCTTCCATTGGGAATTAAATTGTTCAATTTGCTTTTAGTTTACGATTTTTTTTTAATTTAATATTATCATTTGTAAATGTTTTGCAATAATAGATTAATCTACAATAATAGATAGATATATAATACTTCATCTTAAAATGTAATTTATCCAGTTTAATGTAATTTATCATCTGGATCAAAATTTTTGATATGCCTTTTATATATTTGATATGCCTTCCATTGGGAATTAAGTTGTTCAATTTACTTTTAGATATACAAATTTTTTTTTACTGCCTTTTATATTTTTGATATGCAATATAACTTTAAATCTTATATGTTTGTTTTTTAATTTGCATTAAGATTAGGAGGAGTTATTTTATTTGAGTTTTGTAGAGCGTGTAATACAAGCAAAATTGTTATAAGTTCTTTAAGAATAAAAATATTTCAATATATTTTTTCAGTATCTTTATAAAAAAAATGACACAAATTTTATAAATTTCAACATAATACGTATAAATTATAACTGCATTTTAATCTTAAAATTATTTACACCGTGTCTTTAGGCACGGACCTACGCTAGGTTTGCTTTTATGGATCCAAACATCGTCTATAGCCCCCTTGACCGACCGCATATGCCCATTTAGAGAAAACTCGACTTTTTTTTATTGACTTTTTTGACTATCTGTTCAAATTTTTTGACTTCTTGAGATGGCTGAGATACCTAACCAACATCTAACTGCTGAGATTAAATGATGGTTCCCGCCCAACTGATTTCAAATTTTAAACTCCCTCTCTGTACCCATTTCTCTCTCACCTTTTGCCTCTCATTTCTCTCTATCCCCATTTCTTTCTCTGCTTTCATTAGAGCTCACTCCGACTGTCATTCAATCCGACAGCAGCTCTGTTGCAACATCACTCCAACCATTTCGGCAGCTCAGCAGCTCAGGTTGCAACATCACTCAAGTGGATTTGGTGTTATTTTTGTTTGGGCTTTGATAATTACTCAGCTGGGCTTGATGATTTGGTTTTATCATATATTTTGTGGCTTTGATTATATATTTTGTGTAGTTATTTGGGAGAGGTACCAAACTAAAGAGTAACAGACTAACAAAGGCCAAATCTATATATTCAAATTGTTTTGATATATTATTATTTTTTTCAGTAGGAATGCAACGAAATATGTGGAAGACAGAGCCCGTAAAGGACGGAGTGGCCACTTCTTTCCACCGACAAATCGTTTAGGCTGTTAATGGTATTTATTTATTATTTATTTTTAAGTATCAAAATACATCTCAGATTGTTTATTTTAATTTTTTTTTTTAAATTTTTGTATAAATTCTGTAATTATTTAAGAAAAAAACAAAGAAAAAATTTGATGGCACATCTCATCTGCTTTGACCGTACATGTTTTATGAATATTTTATTTACTATTAACTATTTCAAATAGTATCTATATAATAAGGCAAGAGGTTTTTTGAAAATGTGTTAAAATGTATGAGAGATACATTTTGAATCATGGGTTTAGATCCATTCTAATAAATATCAATGGTGGAGATGTGTTTGATTCCCGCCGAAATGCTCTCTTCTCTTTCTCCCCCACGTTTGCCTAAACATATCTCTTCAACTCCCTCTCTATACGTTTCTCTCTTCAAAATAAAATAAAAAACCTGATCTCCTGTTATTACCTTTACCCTTCTTCATCCTTCACCAAACACCACCACTGATCCGCTGCCGCCGCTCACCACCACCGCCGTTGCTCATCATCATCGTCGCCATTGATCCAACTCCGCGACTGTCCCACCGTCCCTCTCTATCTCTCTCCCACTCTCTGTTCTTCTGCTTTAACAGAACGATCTCACCCACCCTCTTTCTCCTCAATGAAAGGCGAAAAAGAGAGCAGCAGCAGCAGAGGCCCAAGTGGCCGATGAAAGTTGAATCGGAAGCTAATCCGATGGCCACACCATCTGAGAAAAGTCTGGTCCCAATCCCAGACGAGAAGCTCTCTCTCTCCAAAACCCTTGCCATACCTGAAAGTAAAACACCTCTCTTCTCTCTCTCTTTCTCTATCATATTATATAAAATAGTGGAGTCAATCTAAAGGAGGAGCAATCTTGCCCACCAACTGTTCGATAAAAATGATGTGAGACAGAGGTGCTAAATTTAGACTTCATTAATGCTCCAATCGATTTGTACTACAAACCCAGATTAGTACTACACAAGAATAGTACACATTAACCCTTATTTCCATGTTGGTAAGGTTTTCTTGATTCAACACCTATAAATATGGTAATTTGGTGATTTGTTTGAAATACCCAATTGAGGGTTTATTGGGTTTTGTGAGCAAATGCAGAGGAAGTCAATAACCAATCTGGTGATTTGGCTGATTTGTGGAGTTCTGGGGGTCAGCATTTCTGGGTTTTGGCAAAGATTTATTTGTTGATACATACATTTGAAGAATTCAGACTTCAATTTTGAGACTTTGTGAGCTTTTCATACTCTCAGACCTTCCTATGCTAAGGAAAAGAACTATCCAGGTGAGATCACTCATGTTTACTAGCTTGCTTCCTTTTAAAGTTTTTAATTTTTATTTTAGTCAATTGGGAGGAGAATATTTACAAAATATATTAGAAAATTACATTAAATAGAATAAGTAATTATGTAAGAAAGTCCAATTATATATACCTGCAACGAAAATGCTAATATGCACACTCCTATCATAAGAAATTTATGAATTTTTTTGGGTAAAAGTTATGAATGGGGAATTTATGGTGTGCACCTAAAGTGAAAGTTCTAAACCATTGTGATTATGTTGATTAGTTATGAACGATGTGGTGAAAATGTTACGAACCATTTGTAGTGACAAATCATTTTGGTGAGAAAAGTTACATGTTAAGGTATTTGTTACGGAATATTGTGGTTATGTTAAGTTTGTTGTGGTAATACAGTATGCCATTTTTAGAATATGCACCACAACTCCCTACCCGCAAACTCAACATCACAGCCACTATATTAATATATGAAATTGTGGTTATGTTAAGTTTGTTGTGGGAATACAATATGCCATTTTTAGAATTTGCACCACAACTCCCTACCCGCAAACTCAACATCACAGCCACTATATTAATATATGAAAGAGGTTAAAGGGAAAAAATAACATCTAAAGAAAAACCTAATATGAAATAAATAATTAGTCTCTACTTTGACTATAAATTGACACTAACCTCTCTTAATATATGAAAAGAGTCCATAAAGGGAAGAATAACAATTAAAGAAAAAGCTAATATGAAAGAAATAATCAGTCTTTACTTTTACAAGAATTGACCTTGACCTCTCAATTAAGGTAAGTGACCCTAGCCTATTAAGCACGGACACGGATACAGACACTGGCATGGAACACGATGATTTTAAAAAAATGGGGACATGGACATGGCAAGGGACATGGCAATTTTTTTTTATATTTATTTATATATATATATATATATTTATTTACGATTGAGATTAATTTTATGTTACCAAACATCAAAATTCATAAAAACTACCATTAATTCAATATATATACATGTCTATGTAATAAGAGTTGTTTTGGGAGTTGTTTAATGGAGTTGTTTTCAATTTTTGCTGATGTTGTGTGCTGTTTTGCTGGGGCTTTTGCTCTGGTTTTTGTTTTTTTTTTTGCTCTGTTCTGTTTGATTATGCTGCTGCTGGTTTTATGAAAAAGCTGCATGTTCAACTTTCAATTGGCCATTGATGGTTTAATTTAATTATGGCTATAGTCTTAAATGTTTCAAATGTTACAGCTTTTTGTTAAAGAATCTTTGGTATGGTTTAGATGGTCCAAATTGGCAAGAAATTATGTGTCTTTTTATCTAACACTGAACACGCAATGAGACGAGCTTAATTTACAAATACACTAGAACTGATGACATTGTGTGCAGCTGAGATTGCTTGATTGAGATGTGCAATTTGAACATGGGTTCTATTCTATTGCAGGTGCTTATCTTGCGAGATAGTGTAGAAGAGAAGGATGATGAGATCTTAAGGTTGAAGCAGGAGTTGCAGCAGAGGAGCATAGTGGAAGAGGAGAAGACTGAGGTAGCTTCTGATAAGAAAGATGGTGACATCGACGGAGGGATGCTATGTCCTGAAGCAGAAACAGAGAGTTAGTAAACTTACTTATCCGAAAGGACTTCACCCCCCAACACCGCCGCGCCCCCCCCGGCGCTTTCGCTGTCTGTATATTGTACATTAATTTTGGTTTTTTATTTTTCTTGACTTAAATTTTCTATATCTTTTAATAGGCCAATAATTTTTGAGACTTAGGAATAAATTCTCAAAGCTGTTGTAACATGATGCATAGGCATGATTTTTGAATGGGACTGCCCCCTTTCCCAATCCTCCCATTAAATGATTGATTGTGGAGGCTGCAAAATGGGAATTGGGAAGTTCAGGACAACACTAGGGATGCCATTCTTCCTCTCACTAACCTGCTGGACCGCATTCCATTTTTTTTAGTGTGCATACGGGGATTGTGCTCATTATCAATTTAGGGTTTAGAGAATATGTGCCAGAATGAAACCCATACTTTGTTATCATATTGATGGGTAGGCAACCATAAATGTTTTCAAATTTTTGGAATTGGTTTTTGCAGGATCTGAAAATGATGGATGTTTTTGAACTTTTCATTGTTTTTGTTTTTGAAAACAAAGAAAATGAAAATACAGCCAAACAGGTTACTACAGTTCTCTTACAAGTTTATTGTGCATTTAAAAGTTATAGGATGTCCATTCAATAATTTTACCCTTTCTCAATATATTGTAGGGGACGAAAGAGTTGAATCCTAAGTTATTCTTTGTTTAGGCAGGCTGAATTAGATAGTGTAAAATAAATTGATGTATATTATTGATTGATGTATCTTGATATATATTACAATGATTCATGATTCCTATATATAGAAGAGGGTGAGTGTGTATTAGGTAAGGAGTAGGTGAGTGGAGGTGGTAGTGGTGTAGTGGGTTAGGTTTAGTGGAGTAGGTGAGGTGGTAGTGGTGTAGTGGGTTAGGTTTAGTAGAGTAGGTCTAAGTGGGTGAAGTAGGTGGAGAGTAGGTGGATTTTAACAGCCCCCCGCAAACTCAAGGGGGATAGGAACTAACCAACTTGAGTTTGGAGAGAGTAACAAAACAAGAAAATACATAAAAATAAAAGAGGATAAGAGACACTGTATGGTCGTGTCAGACCATTGGTGAAGACACTGGATGGTGGTGTCATAACGTTGTAGAGGACACTGTATGGGGGTGTCAAAACCATGTAGAGGACACTGTATGGTGGTGTCATAACGGTGTAGAGGACACTGGATGGCGGTGTCAGACCGATGTAGAAGACAGTTTATGGGGTCATGTCGGACCGTTGTAGCAGACACTGTGTGGTCGTGTGTTGTTGTGACAGTTTACGGAGTCTTGCTGGACCCTTGTAGAAACTAACCGGAATCAATGTCGGGACAGTTTATAGAGTCTTGTCGGACCCATGGAAAAGCTAACCGGAATCAAATGTCGGGACAGTTTACAGAGTCTTGTCGGACCCATGAAGGAGCTAACCGGAATCAATGTCGGGACAGTTTACAGAGTCTTGTCGGACCCTTGTAGAAACTAACCGGAATCAATGTCGGGACAGTTTACAGAGTCTTGTCGGACCCATAAAGGAGCTAACCGGAATCAATGTCGGGACAGTTTACAGAGTCTTGTCGGACCCATAAAAAGTCGCACCCTCAAAAGGTGTGCCCAATCTTTCAAAAGGCGTGCCATCAAAAGGCGTGCCCAATCCATAAAAAGGCGTGCCAGATATGATGGCGAGGCACGTGAGTGCCTTGGCTGGCGCGCCCGTTTGTCGTCTGGCGTCAAGTGGCACGCGATACGCGTGGCTGCCTTGGCTATTTAACCAAGGTTGATGCTGAGGCTGGGGCAGAGACAAAACTTGCTAAAAAAACTCTGAAAAACTCCGCGGTTGCTGAGAGAGAAACTCGGTAATACTCTGTAACACTCTGTAACCAACCCTTCTCTGAAACACTCAGCAACCCATAACATGGCCTCGTCTTCCCGTTCAACTACCCAGAATATGGCCTCTTCGTCCCGTGGTCTGCTCACTCTCTTTCCAGACCTCAACGAGTCAACAAGAGAGACAACTGGTGTGGCGGCCCGTGAACCTCAACCAAACACCTCTGGTTTTGCTCCGTTGAACTTTCCGATGCGGTCGGTGGAGCAAAAAATGGCAGTGCAAACTGACATTGAAGCCAATCAGTATACTTTGAAGTCCTGTGTGGAGACGATGACGGCAGTCACAAACTTGTCGCACCGGCTGCAGAGTAGGACAAATGAGGTGCAGCAGCTAAACGCCCAACTGGCTCTGCTCCAGCGCATGTATAAGGATGCGCGAACAGAGATAAGTGTACTGAAAGCAGAAAATAAGGAGCTGAAGCGGAAGGCCACCGTGATGTTCCGATTTGGAGGGCCGCCATATGCTGCAGTGGAGGAGCAGGGAGTAGTGATCGTGCCCAGTGGAGTGGGAAACACGGAGGCAACACCGGCAAGGGCCACCCAGGACGGAGGCAAGAAGAAGAGACCTGCGGCAGAGTAGAGAAGAAAAATCCCACTGTCCCGATTTGTGTTTGTTTTGTTTTGTTTTTTTTTTTTTTTTGTTGTGTGGTGTAAAATGGTGATCGGGGTGAGCCCCGACATGAATAAAATGAGTTTGGTGTGCAGTTCGTCTTCTGCCTTTTTTTTTTTTTTGTGTGCAAAGAAATAATAATGAAAAAAAAAGATGAAAAATAAAGTGAAAGAAAAATAAAAAAATAAAAAAAGAAAGAAATAATAAGAATATAATCACGTGGGTTGCTTGGCCCACGGTTTGGTGAAAACCTGCAATGGGTTTGGTATTTGTTTTTTCTTTTTTATTTATTTATTTATTTATTTTTTTAATAAGAATAATATATGAATGGCGAAAGCAAGTGCCCAGTGAGTTGGAAAGTGAAAAAATGGGAGAGAGAAAGTGGGGTACATGAGGATGTTTTTTTTTTTTTTTTTTTTTTGAAAAGAAGAGATAAAAAAAAATAAAAAATAAAAACATAAAGAAACAAAGTAGTAAAAGAAAAAGTGTTGTTCTCTCTCTCTCAGCACCGAGAGAGATGAAATCACGTGGGTAGCTTTTCTTTTCTGTGTGTGATGGGTGTGTGTGTTTATGCCATCTGTGTCTTTTGATAGAGCCAGGGCATCTCCTTTTCCTTGCAGCTCTAGTCGCTCAAGACATTCATTACCCAAAAAAAATCCTTCTGAAACTGAGAATGAGAAAGAATGGGAGGAAGCTCATGAGAGAACCAGGTGAAGTCAAAGTTGGTGTGTCCCCTCTGTCGAGGGCAGATCACTGGGTGGATTGTCGAGGAGCCTGCCCGCCATTTTATGAATGCAAAATCAAGAAGCTGTGCCTGTGAGGCGTGTGATTTCAGTGGTACATATGCGGATCTAAGGAAGCATGCAAGGACAGAGCACCCTTGTGTGAGGCCATCAGAGGCAGACCCAGAGAGGCAGCGCAATTGGAGGAGGAAGCGAGCGGCGAACGAGGAGGTCGCTGTCGATTCTGAGGAGAGTGAAGAGAGAGAAGATGTTGAAGAAAGCTGCGCTAGGGTTAAGAAATATTGCCTTTGAGACTATTAGTGACAACCATTGTTGATCAAACCCTCTCTCAAAGTGTTCTGCCACAAGCCAAGAACCCACAAGCACTTGGTGTCCAGAAGAGTATTTCAGGGACACCAAACTCTGGAGCAGCTTTGAGAGTGAAGCACCAGAACAGGATCGAGTTCGGCGGAGGAAGGAAGATTGAGGAGAGACTGAAGGGAAGATTTGTCGGGGGCAGAGAAAGAGAGATGGCTGTCATGTGTAGAGATCCGGCGGGCGGCGAAGGCGAGGCTGCCGCCCGCCGGTGAAGCAGAATGAATAGGTTCTTAACCTTGCTCTGATACCATGTAAAATAAATTGATGTATATTATTGATTGATGTATCTTGATATATATTACAATGATTCATGATTCCTATATATAGAAGAGGGTGAGTGTGTAGTAGGTAAGGAGTAGGTGAGTGGAGGTGGTAGTGGTGTAGTGGGTTAGGTTTAGTGGAGTAGGTGAGGTGGTAGTGGTGTAGTGGGTTAGGTTTAGTGGAGTAGGTCTAAGTGGGTGAAGTAGGTGGAGAGTAGGTGGATTTTAACAGATAGGATTAACATTCTTAAATTTATTAGCTTTAGAATTATCAATGCCTTTAGGATTGTAGGATTGCTTTTTTATTCTGGAAAAGTTTCTATTTGTTCTTATTTTCTTTTCTCTCATTCATTCTTATCTATTATTCAGGAAATTGCTAGACAATTATGTGTGGAACATCAATTGTTGTTCTAAAAAATGGTAACATGCCTAATCCATTTAAGATCACATGATGCATTTGGAACATAATTGATCCAGTATTTTTTTTATTATCTTGACTTGATTTTCGCAGGCATCATTTGATGATAACACCCAGTTCATGATAGCAATGTTAAGGTGAGTGTAGAAAATGTTGTTAATGTAGTCTTCTGACCTTGACTAATCGACAGTTGGGTTTTCTTGAGCTGTCCATTTCATTCTGTTCTGTGCCTCCAACGAAGTTGTTTTCAGTGATCAAGATAGTATTACCATTGTTCTCTTTGTTCTTTCCTTTTTTATTGCATTAGTTCCTATTTGAACTAAAGCCTCTCTAATTTCTGTGGTCTTGCCTCTTATTAGTTCTATCCTTATATGGGTTTAACTCCATTTTTACTATCATCAATCCTCTTTGTTACATTTGACATGTTTTAACAGATAGTAGCAATAATTCACCATTCAAATCAATCAAAATGGCACAGACCTTTTACTTCATTAAATCTTTCCCTACGGTTGCACTTTGCAATTATTGGATCTATTGCATCAATTAATTACTAGAAAGGAACAATGAATTCAAATGGCAGCACTCTGTGAAATGATTTTGTGAATCACATAAGACTTGGTTGTAACCTTAAACTCTTGAGGGAAAGGAAGACAATGGACTATGTGAAGCTAATGCATAAGAGTTACAACATGAATGACATCTTGCCAGATAGCAATGTACAGTACCCCTTGGAAGTTTGTGTTTTAGTTTTTGGGCACAAGCCAATGCTGCTTACTTTAGTATGCACATTTGTGATATTGCTTATCTGCTTCTGCAATATTTCTCAGACTCTTCTCTATGAAATTCAAATAAAAGTGTTGTAGGATTGCTTTTTTATTCTGGAAAAGTTTCTATTTGTTCTTATTTTCTTTTCTCTCATTCATTCGTATCTATTATTCAAGAAATTTCCAGACAATTATGTGTGGAACATCAATTGTTGTTCTCAAAAATGGTAACATGCCTAATCCATTTAAGATCACATGATGCATTTGGAACATAATTGATCCAGTATTTTTTTTATTATCTTGATTTGATTTTTGCAAGCATTATTTGATGATAACACCCAGTTCATGATAGCAATGTTAAGGTGAGTGTAGAAAATGTTGTTAATGTAATCTTCAGACCTTGACTAATTCAATTTGGGTTGTTTTATGATTTTAATCAGCCTCTTATTAGTTCTATCCTTATATGGGTTTAACTCCATTTTTTTTGAACCTATTTGTCCAAATTATTTTAACATATCTTCTCATATTTTTAACCTATCTGTCCACTTATTTTAATTAATAAATTTTTACTTATATGTTTAAATTATTTTAACTTATTTGTTTTCAAAATTGAAAAATGCGTACATCAATTTGGACAGATAGAGATACCTGAAACTTAAAAAAAAAACATTTGTGGGATTACATCTTTAACATGTCATAACTTTACACTTGGTAATCGATTTTGGACAAATTTTGTTTTGTTTTGTTGTTTTTGTTTTTAGATTTATGCATATGAAACTGCGGAAAGTGATTTTTGAGTATGTTTTGTTGTTTTACGTTGTTTATATAGTGTGGAACAAGTTTTATATTAAATTATTAGAATGTTATATAGTAATATTAATTTTAGAGAAATTGTTTATTTTTTACTATTGTATTAATAAAAGTTAATTTTATGTTATTTACAATTTATTGCTGCTTCTCTGTTAGATTTGTGATTTTAATTTGTTTAGTTAAGCAATATTGGTAATTGGTAAGTTGTGGTGAGTTCCATTTATTTAGGATTTATTTATTTACATCGTGCCTTCAGGCACGGGCATACGCTAGTACCTTATAATTAAAATATATATATATATAGATATATATTCATATTTTTTGAATTATAATTAAAAAAATTATAATAAAACATTATACGATCCTAACTAAAGAAAATTATGTTGGACAATCTTTACTGTATTTAAATAAATTAAATTCTGTTGTGCACTAATTAACAACAAGAATATAAAGAAATAAAAGAAATGAGAGAATTTGTTTGATTACAAAAATCAATTTAGAAATAAATAAATAAATAAATAAAAATAGATTTTATTTTGTTACGAAAACAAAATTAAAATCTAATTTAATAAACAAATAACTAAAGACATATATATATTTGTATCTATATAATAAGGGAGGAAAGTTTTTGAAAATGTGTAAAAATGTATGAGAGATACATTTGTATCAATGGTTGAGATCTTTCCTGATCAGCATCTAACGGTTGTCTCTCAAACACTCCTCTCATTTCTACCCAAGTGTATCAAACACTCCTCTTCTTCTGTGTCTCACAGGTCTGCCTCCCACCTAACCCTTCTCCCTCTCTTCTTCTTGATTTCAAATGGGAGTCGAACTTCCTCATCCAACCCTTCTAGGGTTTTTCGAATGGCCACCGAGCCTCCTTCTTCATCCTCATCATCACTACCACACTCCGATTCATCCTCGGTCCCCGCTTCTCGTGCCATCGATTTTCTCTTTCTCTGTCACCGTCTCAAGGTATTCCTCATCCAACCCTTCTATGTATATATTCTATGTCGAATATCATTGCCTAAATTTGTGATTTTATTTTTTGGGTTTGGGGGTTTTTTGGGGTTTGATCAGACGACGAAGAGAAGGGATGTTGAGAATCCAGAGTCCATAGCCGATCGTATGTATCGAATGGGGTTGATGGCTCTCAAATAGGAATGCTGATTGATCTACATCAAGTTGGAATGATGCTAAGGTATAGTTACACAGTTTTCTCTACATCTACCCCCCGCATCCTTGGTGTTTGGTTCTGGTGATTTGTCTACTGATTTTTTTATTTTTTATTTGTTGTTTTTTTGTTAGCTGTTGGCCACATTGGGATTGTTTGGGTTATTTGATTCAACTTTTCATTGTTTAAAATACTGTTATTCAAAATCCATAAAAAATTTCCTCTCTTTTTTGTTTGTTTGTTTAAAATTTTGTGGTGAGGTCAGATTTTTTGTTGGTTTCAGATTCTAATTCTGTCGGAACTGCTCGCTCCCCTTCTCTTTTTGTCTCGAGTCGATCACTTCGCTCACTCTTTTCAAACTAAAGGTAAAGACCACTCTGTTTAAATAGATTAGAAGTGAGTACCTACTTAAATGAGTATACCATCTGCTCCCTACGTTGTTGTCGCCGCCGTAGGTAAGCTCCATGTGCATGGAGTTCATTGTTTAATAAAATACCAATTGTGAATTTGTGAAATTTTATAATAATTATAGAAATACAAATTTCTATATAATATGTCAAGTATAATAATTATAGCTATTTGTCCCCAAGGTATAAACGTTGTTGTAAACTATGTCAAGTTGTAATTCAAATATTGTTTTGCTATGTTTTTTTGTCTTCACTAATAGAATTCAAGTGTTTTCAGCAACAATTTCAGTCAAAACACATCTATTGCATTAAGCTCTGTATTCGTTACATAATCTGCGATCAAGTTGGTTATTGACTTTGAATTTTGTATTCATTACATAATATCATGAATACTTTGTATTCTAAGTTGGTTGGTCTGAAGCTCACTTTGAATGTTCATATCATTCTTCTACACAAGTCAGAATATACAATGACAAAAGCAATTATAGCCTTTTTTTTTAGGAGGCAATTGTAATGGGGACAAAGGCGGCTTAACTACTAGACCACTTAATTCATTGTCTATGGCTTAATTCATATGATTTCTACAGAATTCTGCATATGATTTCGACATGGTTTTAGTTTTAATTTTGATTTTGAAATGGATTTGAATGATTTCGGTTTTGATTTTGAAATGGGTTTGTATGATTTCAGTTTTGATTTTGAAATAAGTTTTCAAATCTCTGTATTTTGGTATTTATGTATTTCTATGTATTTCTATTTATGTATTTTGATTTCGGATCTGTATGATTTCGGTTTGTATGTTTGCGGCTCTATATTTTGGTTTTGAAATTGGTTTCTAGATAAATACCAATCACCAGGAAGCAAGGCTAATCTTTTGGTCAGTTTACCAAGGCTAATCTTTTTTAATATACTCCAGGAAGCAACTGAATTAGCTATATACATACCAATCACCTTTCCAGATTATTTCTAGATAAATTGTAATTCCAATATTCAAAAATCATCCCATAAGAATGTCTACTCCTACAGTATTAACTCAATTACTCATCCCTAGCAAACTCTAAGATCCTGAAAATAATAATAATAATAATAATAATAATAATAATAATAATAATAATAATAATAATTTGAATCATCAACTAAGAAAATATTAGGTGTATTATATAAAAAGATTTTGTATATAAAATCTGGTTTGTTTGTTTACTTAATTTGTGTGCGTGTGTGTTTAAAAAAAAAACGGTGTTCCTATTTTTGTGTTTATGTGTTTATAATTTATTATGTTTTCGTATAATTTATTATGTGTTCGTATTTTGGTTTGTTTGTTTGTTTGCACTATCACAAATGTTCGTAATTTTTTAGACTTAACCAACAAGAAAGAGGTCGGTAATTTTGTGTTTGTAATTTATTGCACTGTAGATCGGTAGATCGGTCGACGCAACCAACAAGAAAGAGGTCGGTATCCTCTTCAAAATTTTCCTCTCTTTTCTACGCATATCTAAGGTTTCTCTCTTTGTTTTATGTGTGTCTCTTTGTGCCTTTAGAGATCGGTATCTAAGGTTTCTTTGTTTTATGTTCTGTAAAATGCCTCAAAATTTTTATTTGGGTTTTCGTTGGGTGTCTAATTTTTTATGTGATTTGTTTCTCATTCGGGTTTGATTGTGTGATTTATATGATTTATGTGATTTATATTATGTGATTTTTATGTGATTTATATTATGTGAACCTATTGTGTGATTTCTGGTAAAATTTTATGTGAACCTATATTATGTGAACCTATTATGTGATTTCTGATTTACAAAATGGGTTCAGATTATCAAGTAAATTAAATAAGGAATGTTGAAAAAAATTTCATTGTGGAGTGAATTATTTTATTGTTCCAAATTTTATACCGTTGGGTTTAGTGATTGTGGAGTGGATTTGATTTTATCTATAATTAAATTTTATTGTTCTTTAATTCTGTGTTTGTGAAAGGAGATTATCTGAAGTACGGACCAAGCATGGCAGAACTGAGCCTGGGTGTTCTTATAGATATTATTGATGAGGAATGGATGTAAGACACTCTTTCTGATGATGGTAAATGGGTTATAGATATTCTTATTAACTTTATTCTTCATTTTTTCGTTTCCCTGTTTTCAAATTTACAAGCATACTGTCTTTCAGTCTGTCTGCATGATTTTTTGAATGAAAATTTTGTTGAAATTGCATTTACTTCACTGTTACAGATCTTGCATTACCACCAGTGATGATTTCGCGAACTGACGACACTGAAGAGTCAAGTAATGTCTTCCAACTACATAGTAACTTTCATTGGTCTGATTGCATTTGGAAATTTGTGGGTTTCCATTATTTTGCTGTTTAGGGTAGTATGCTTTAGTGCTTGATCATCAAATGTATAATGTTATTGATCAATTGAAGGTTTTGATTGCACAATATGATTCTAACCCGAAGATGGGTTGGAAGATTCTATGGGTTATTGAGAAATGCTAGAGTCCCACAATTTATCCACAATGACATGTGGCATTGTGTTGTTTTGGTTTTCTGGTATGGGCTGGCTGGTTGATGAAGTCCTTATCTTTAATAGTTGTAAATGCTAACAAGATAGTAAAAAAGGAAAGGTAGGTGGAATGGTTAATTTGGTTACATTGAGGGAACCAAAATCTGTAATGAAAATACACCAAGGTGCTAGGGAATTACTCCACGCACTATCTCATTATTTACTTGCGTATGCAACAGGCCTCAATACAATGGTAAGTCCCAACAAAATAGGAAAATTCCTTACAAGTAGTTGACAAACTTAAATGAGTTACAAATCAGGAGATAAGATAACCTACCTGAATAATTAAAAATTAGGAAAGAATAACTAAAAATCTAAACAGAAATTGTGTAGACCTCCTAATAAAAAGAGAATGTATCAACTCCTCCCCCTTAAAATTTGTTTGTTATTTCTCGACTGATTTGATTTCCGTCATGTGAATGGTCATGAGTTGATTTAGAAATCAAATGGGCTTTGCTTTTTTTTTTTCCACAATTAATCTATATAATAATCATGGCAAATGATACCAAATAGGTTCAGAATCTCAAGTAATTTTGAAAAAAATATGTGATTTTGTGGACAGAATATATTGTTTCTGTCCATACCTCATCATTTTTTTCCTTATGTATTTTGATTTCAGTTTCACAATTTGAAACTACAGCATCTGTTTGAGTCTCATCTTTATGTTCATTTCATCTCATCTCAACTGTCTCTCTCAATTACAATTTGTTATTTTGATTTTAAAATTTTCAATACTTATGTTTCTTATGCAATTTGTTTCTCATTTATATTGCCTCAATTAAAATATGTCTCTTCACCCCTCTATATTTTGTGTGTGTCTTCATGCATACACCATGTTCGGTAAAATGGCTCAATTAAAATAGTTTATATAATTCTAAACTTATGAACACCATGCTAGCTGCTTATTTTAAAATAGTTTATATAGTTTATTAAAATAGTTTATATACCATGCTAGCTGCTTATATAATTCTACTTGAGAACATATAATCTTATGAAAATCCCTCAAAACATTTTTTTTTTTATTTTATGAAAATCCATCAAAACATTTTTTTTTTAATTTTTCTTTTTTGGCTTTTTTTGTTTTATGTCTCTTCGTATGCATTCACTATGTTCTGTAAAATGCCTCACATAGGTCTCTGAAACATTTTTCTAAAATGGGTCTCTAAAATGCCTCAAAATTTTTATTTGGGTTTTCGTTAGGTGTCTAATTTTTTATGTGATTTGTTTCTCATTCGGGTTTGATTGTGTTTCTCATTTATATTATGTGATTTGTTTCTCATTTGTATTGCCTCAATTAAAATGTCTCTTCACCCCTCTATATTTTGTGCGTGTCTTCATGCATATACCATGTTCGGTAAAATGGCTCAATTAAAATAGTTTATATAATTCTAAGCTTATGAACACCATGCTAGCTGCTTATATAATTCTACTTGCGAACATATAATCTTATGAAAATCCATCAAAACTTTTTTTTTCTTTTTCGGCTTTTTTTGTTTTATGTGTGTCTCTTTGTATGCATTCACTATGTTCTGTAAAATGTCTCACATAGGTCTCTGAAATATTTTTCTAAAATGGGTCTCCAAAATGCCTCAAAATTTTTATTTGGGTTTTCGTTGGGTGTCTAATTTTTTATGTGATTTGTTTCTCATTCGGGTTTGATTGTGTTTCTCATTTATATTATGTGTTTTTCATTTATATTGTCTCAATTAAAATATGTCTCTTCACCCCTCTATATTTTGTGTGTCTTCATGCATACACCATGTTCGGTAAAATGGCTCAATTAAAATAGTTTATATAATTCTAAACTTATGAACATCATGCTAGCTGTTTATATTAAAATAGTTATATAGTTTATTAAAATTGTTTTAGAAAATTTACAAACCAAATAATTTTTTTAGAAATTTTTTCCCAAAATTACTCTACAAATCCAAACCAAACATACCCATAATCTTATAAAAATCCATCGAAACATCTTTTTTTTTTCTTTTTTGGCTTTTTTCGTTTTATGTGTGTCTCTTTGTATGCATTCACTATGTTCTGTAAAATGCCTCACATAGGTCTCTGAAATATTTTTCTAAAATGGGTCTCCAAAATGCCTCAAAATTTTTATTTGGGTTCACTATGTGATTTTTTGTTTTCGTCAGGTTGTATGAATCGCAAATAGCCATGAATCGTAGGTGAATCGGTGAACCAAATCGGTAAATCGTGAAGTGAATCAATTCGATTCACTAAAATCGATGTTTGAATTTACTTTTTAGTTTTTTATTGTTGGAAAAGGGTTCACACAACCCTTTTAAGGTCTTTAAGATTACTGTATGCCATCTTTTGACTTTCTCCCCCCCCCTCCCCTCTTTTGTTAGTTTTTCATATCTCTTTATCCCCTTAACATTATATCCATAAGTCAGTGGAGCTTTGTTAGTTTTATTTATAGATTTATTTATTTTTGTTGTTGTTGATGAAATATATATAAAACTAAGATAAATCTTCCTTTCGAATTCTGCAAACCCTTCAGCTCCTTCATCTGTGTTGGGCACACCCACCTTTTATTGTTGGAGTTTTCTGTCTTTTTTTTATTTTTTTTTATTTTATCAGGGAATTAGTTTTAGTATGAAAGATCTTTTCTCCTAACATCAATGCACAATTTTTTTGTTGAGTTGGAGTGTTGTAGAGAAATTATCAATTCATGTAAGGCTGATGTTTTTATTCTTAATGCTTTGTATATGTGACGGAGGCATCAGAATCTGGTGAGGAGAATAGTTCTAAAGGCTCCATCAATAGAGGTAATCAAGATTCCATCCCTTTTTTTGCTTCTATTTTTTATTTTTTGTACATTCATGATGTTGTAAGTTAATGATTTAATCTTTTACTCGATTTCCATAGTTCAAAGACCAACTTCCTCATGTCACTTGGAATAAATTACAACCTATTTCCAGTTATTTTAATTAAATTTATTGTTATTCATTTCATTCTAAAGATTTCAGTATGGTTTGCAATAATTGAAGTTCAAAATAATTAGTTTTACCACTATATAATTTCTGCTACTACAATGTTCACCAAATGCTTGATAAATTGTTTCTCTATTTCATGTGTTTATTAATTCACAGGGAATGGAAGGTGAGGGAGAGATTAATCGAATGATCAAACTTTTGGTTGAGGAAAAAGTTCCCATTTGCTAAACTTTTGAACTGGGGTAAGGAAAAAGTTTTCCTTTGCTTGACTAGGTTGAGTTTATGAATTTATCTATTTTTTGGATAATGTTCTCTTTACTAATTATTTTTATTATTATTTATTGTTTTTGGGAAACACCAAAAAAATTAGCAGTTTTTTTATTTTTTGTTTGCACTACTTCTAAATAGGTTGAATGCTCTCAATTGGATCTCAATTGTGAGTTTATGAAATCTTTCTTTTGAGATTGTGGTTTGAAGATTTTTGAAATGATGCTCCTTGCATTGCGGTGCCAAAGATATCCATGGAGGTTATCAAAGAAAGAGCATTTTTCTTGGTCAGTAAATCTCTCTTTTTCCCTCTATATGGATGTGTCTCTGAAACATTTTTTTTTTATATATAGTAGTTTCTCATGTGAACCCCACGTGTTTGGATGCATAAAATATTTGCTATATAGATTAAAAAACAGAGAGGGTGTATGGGTGTGGGATGAGGGAGAGTAGAGATAGAGGGAGGCAAAAAGTGCAGATAAATGAATAAAATGGTGTGAGGCAAATTGCATCTTGAAAAGTTATCTACCTATGTGCTGAATTGCTGATCAAAAAAAAAAAAAAAACCTATGTGCTGAATTCCATGTCTCAAAAAGATTGACATTCTCAATTTTAGAAATTAAATATATTTGATGAATCATTAGTGCTTGATGATTTTTGCTTTTGCAACTATTATAGTTAATGCTTGATGTTTTCAGATTGGTGTAATCCATAGACATATATGCTTGATTGGAGGGTTAGCTGATTGCCCAAAGAGGTGGTTTTGTTGATTAAGGTTTAGTTTCTTCTCTCTTTTTTTTGGTTTTACTTTCTATTTTTCTCTTCCTTGGTAATTAGCAAGAGAGAAGTGTAATATGAAGAGTTTGAGACTTAAGCTTAGTAAAGTGAAATGAGTGTTGTAACTAACTAATACTAGTGAGACTTGAGTGTAATATGTTCATGAGTTTGCTAATCATACATTTTATTTAACTAATTGATACATTTTTCTTGCTACATTTTGGGCTTTGATACACTTAATTTTGCAGAATGGGAGTGAGTAGCAATGCATGATTTTCCTTTCCATGCCTTTTCTTTTTAAACATTACCTATCAATAGTTGACATGAGAGATGGTTTGTTAATATTGCAATCACTGAAATTATATTCTTTTTAAATTTTAGCCGAAGTTCAAATGAGACCAACTCTCCTCAATTAGAACAAGAAAGATTGATAGCTTGGGTAAGTATAACAGTGATGGTATAAGAAATGAACAATTTTTCTCCGAAATTATTTTGTGAATAAATTTTTCACGTACTACATAAAAGATTGGACAGAAGAAGATTAATCCAACATTATTTTCACCGTGCCTTTAGGCACGGGCATACACTAGTATATATATATGCTTGAATTGGACCGAATTTTTTAAAGTAAACTTGGACAAGTAAATTCTGATAGTCGTTGTGCTCAAACTCATACAAATCCCTCTATATTTCAAGTGGGCCACCACCCCAACACCCAACCCATGTGATATATGTACATTTTATACATGTCTGTCAATGTCAGTGGCATGTACAAAAGCACACACACAAATGAATTCAATGTTGCAATTTGATCCCTGGTGGCATGGTTTTGGACTGACTAAACCCTGACCTAGTGGTCCACATTTGGAGGACCATTCATGGCCTAAAAGTGGCTCAATCAAACAATTCCAGCCATTGGGTTTGTGGTATGTTTCTATCAGCGCTCACCCATTGAGGACCACATTGCCATTAAATGAGCCCTAAAACAAAATATAAAAAGGGGGGGGGGGGGGGGGGGGGGTGTTTGAGGCCCATTGACAAGAACCCATCAAATACTACAGATGGAATTGATGTCTTGAAACCTAGCATTTGGGGCTAGAGTTCAAAAACTAGTGGTCCCAGTACACTTTTAACCGAACTAGTAAAGTATACAAAATAATATAAAATAATAATAATATAGAATAATATGATAAGTTTTAATTTTCTTACTTGTAAGATAAAAGATTTTTAACAAGTTGGCTTATATTTTAAAAAATATACTAGTGTATGCCCGTGCCTAAAGGCACGGTGAAAATAATGTTGGATTAATCTTCTTCTGTCCAATCTTTTATGTAGTACGTGAAAAATTTAGAACAATAAAATAATAAAATAATAAAACCCAACGGTATAAAATTTGGAACAATAAAATAATTCACTCCACAATCAAATTTTTTTCAACATTCCTTATTTAATTTACTTGATAATCTGAACCCATTTTGTAAATCAGAAATCACATAATAGGTTCACATAATATAGGTTCACATAAAATTTTACCAGAAATCACACAATAGGTTCACATAATATAAATCACATAAAAATCACATAATATAAATCACATAAATCACATAAATCATATAAATCACACAATCAAACCCGAATGAGAAACAAATCACATAAAAAATTAGACACCCAACGAAAACCCAAATAAAAATTTTGAGGCATTTTACAGAACATAAAACAAAGAAACCTTAGATACCGATCTCTAAAGGCACAAAGAGACACACATAAAACAAAGAGAGAAACCTTAGATATGCGTAGAAAAGGGAGGAAAATTTTGAAGAGGATACCGACCTCTTTCTTGTTGGTTGCGTCGACCGATCTACCGATCTACAGTGCAATAAATTACAAACACAAAATTACCGACCTCTTTCTTGTTGGTTAAGTCTAAAAAATTACGAACATTTGTGATAGTGCAAACAAACAAACAAACCAAAATACGAACACATAATAAATTATACGAAAACATAATAAATTATAAACACATAAACACAAAAATAGGAACACCGTTTTTTTTTTAAACACACACGCACACAAATTAAGTAAACAAACAAACCAGATTTTATATACAAAATCTTTTTATATAATACACCTAATATTTTCTTAGTTGATGATTCAAATTATTATTATTATTATTATTATTATTATTATTATTATTATTATTATTATTATTATTTTCAGGATCTTAGAGTTTGCTAGGGATGAGTAATTGAGTTAATACTGTAGGAGTAGACATTCTTATGGGATGATTTTTGAATATTGGAATTACAATTTATCTAGAAATAATCTGGAAAGGTGATTGGTATGTATATAGCTAATTCAGTTGCTTCCTGGAGTATATTAAAAAAGATTAGCCTTGGTAAACTGACCAAAAGATTAGCCTTGCTTCCTGGTGATTGGTATTTATCTAGAAACCAATTTCAAAACCAAAATATAGAGCCGCAAACATACAAACCGAAATCATACAGATCCGAAATCAAAATACATAAATAGAAATACATAGAAATACATAAATACCAAAATACAGAGATTTGAAAACTTATTTCAAAATCAAAACTGAAATCATACAAACCCATTTCAAAATCAAAACCGAAATCATTCAAATCCATTTCAAAATCAAAATTAAAACTGAAACCATGTCGAAATCATATGCAGAATTCTGTAGAAATCATATGAATTAAGCCATAGACAATGAATTAAGTGGTCTAGTAGTTAAGCCGCCTTTGTCCCCATTACAATTGCCTCCTAAAAAAAAAGGCTATAATTGCTTTTGTCATTGTATATTCTGACTTGTGTAGAAGAATGATATGGACATTCAAAGTGAGCTTCAGACCAACCAACTTAGAATACAGAGTATTCATGATATTATGTAATGAATACAAAATTCAAAGTCAATAACCAACTTGATCGCAGATTATGTAACGAATACAGAGCTTAATGCAATAGATGTGTTTTGACTGAAATTGTTGCTGAAAACACTTGAATTCTATTAGTGAAGACAAAAAAACATAGCAAAACAATATTTGAATTACAACTTGACATAGTTTACAACAACGTTTATACCTTGGGGACAAATAGCTATAATTATTATACTTGACATATTATATAGAAATTTGTATTTCTATAATTATTATAAAATTTCACAAATTCACAATTGGTATTTTATTAAACAATGAACTCCATGCACATGGAGCTTACCTACGGCGGCGACAACAACGTAGGGAGCAGATGGTATACTCATTTAAGTAGGTACTCACTTCTAATCTATTTAAACAGAGTGGTCTTTACCTTTAGTTTGAAAAGAGTGAGCGAAGTGATCGACTCGAGACAAAAAGAGAAGGGGAGCGAGCAGTTCCGACAGAATTAGAATCTGAAACCAACAAAAAATCTGACCTCACCACAAAATTTTAAACAAACAAACAAAAAAGAGAGGAAATTTTTTATGGATTTTGAATAACAGTATTTTAAACAATGAAAAGTTGAATCAAATAACCCAAACAATCCCAATGTGGCCAACAGCTAACAAAAAAACAACAAATAAAAAATAAAAAAATCAGTAGACAAATCACCAGAACCAAACACCAAGGATGCGGGGGGTAGATGTAGAGAAAACTGTGTAACTATACCTTAGCATCATTCCAACTTGATGTAGATCAATCAGCATTTCTATTTGAGAGCCATCAACCCCATTCGATACATACGATCGGCTATGGACTCTGGATTCTCAACATCCCTTCTCTTCGTCGTCTGATCAAACCCCAAAAAACCCCCAAACCCAAAAAATAAAATCACAAATTTAGGCAATGATATTCGACATAGAATATATACATAGAAGGGTTGGATGAGGAATACCTTGAGACGGTGACAGAGAAAGAGAAAATCGATGGCAGGAGAAGCGGGGACCGAGGATGAATCGGAGTGTGGTGGTGATGATGAGGATGAAGAAGGAGGCTCGGTGGCCATTCGAAAAACCCTAGAAGGGTTGGATGAGGAAGTTCGACTCCCATTTGAAATCAAGAAGAAGAGAGGGAGAAGGGTTAGGTGGGAGGCAGACCTGTGAGACACAGAAGAAGAGGAGTGTTTGATACACTTGGGTAGAAATGAGAGGAGTGTTTGAGAGACAACCGTTAGATGCTGATCAGGAAAGATCTCAACCATTGATACAAATGTATCTCTCATACATTTTTACACATTTCAAAAACTTTCCTCCCTTATTATATAGATATATTATAGATTTGAGCTCAGATCTGTGAGATATATGTTAGATCTGTTGTTGATGAAGTGATGATCTGCAATTTTAAAAAAAAAAAAAGGTTAGGAATTTTTTAGGGTCGGGGAAACCTGATCCCTATTAGGGAGAGGAAGAGAGGGGGATGATGGATTTCCCGCCGAGGATCAGGGGCGGGGACGGAAAATTTTGTACATTCGAGGATCGGAGACGGAAAGTGTAACTCTCAGCCTTGCCATGGTCCACTGCCATTCCTAGTTAAGGGGCTTGCGAGTGGCAATGGGGCTGCCCTAGGTAGAATGACGGTTGCTAGAAGGTGGTGGTGGCTAAGGGTAAAAATTTAAAATTTTATTCTGGTTGGTAATTTGACTTAAGGATATAATGGTTTTAAAAAAAATACAATATGGCGTATCCAATACTTTATTTGAAATGCATTTTAGAGGGTCATTTGTGATGGACGAATTAATAATGTGTAAGAAAGTAAAGTACTTGGCAGTTCAGTCCTGTTCAAATTTTTATATAGAAATAAAAAATAAATAAATATAAACTGACCTCATATATGCTTGCTTGGTTTGGCTTGTTTGAATTGGAAAACCACACCAATTATCAATCATGTGATCTTTTCTTTTTTGTAAATAGAAAAATGATTCATCTATACAATTTCTCTCTCTCAAATATCTTCAAATGATGTGGTAAATGAAATTTGAAAAGTTGATCAACATCTAAATATTTTCTCAAAACGTCAGTGACATGCATTTTGTTTTACCACCGGGAAAGAAACCGTAGCGCTGCTTGTTGGGGAGACTCGCAATAAATGTACATCTATCATATTCAGTGGGATTCCTTAACACTCTACAAAAATAACCACATATTTAAAAAATAATAATAAAAAAAATTGATTTCTTATGTAAAGTTTTGTCAATGAACTTTTTCTTTTACTTTTTTTTTTTTATGAGGAAATTTTTTTAAGGTCAAATCGCAAAAGACTCTCTCATTCACTGAGAAAATTTTGAGTACAATAATACTTGGTAGCCCGAAACTAACTGGCTCGAAATTGGCCCGAAACCCAAAACGACGTCGTTCTGGGTTTTTTTTTTTTTTTTTTTTCTTACTTTTGAATACAGAGGCGAGAGAGAGTGAGAGAGGAGAGAAGAGAAGAAGAGGAAAAGATGAAGACGGTGATGGCTTTGACGGTGATGGCGGTGATCGCTGGTGTGTATCGCCAATCGACACTCTACTTTTTTTTTTCCCTAATGGATCTGGATTTGGATCTGAAAATGAAGAAATAAATTTGTTGGCTGATGATGATGTGTTGATGAAGATGTGCTTTTTTTTTTTTTTTTCTTTTTTTTCTAGTGGATCTAGATCTAAAGATGAAGAGAAAAAAAAAATTTTGTTGGCTAATTTCAGTGTTGATGATGATGATGTTGTTGTTGATGATGATGATGTGTTCAGCTGCTCTCTCTTCTCTTTTCTTCTTCTTCTTCTTCTTCTTCTGCTTTTGCTTTTTCTTCTTCTTCATTTTCAAAACAGTGAGAAAGAAAGAAGAAAGAAAAAAAAAAAAATTTCAAAAATACGTCGTTTTGGATTTGGGGCAAATTCGAGCTTGGAAATTTTAGGTTACGTATCAAAGTTGAGGACAATTTTTATTTTATTTTAAATTTAGTGGAGCTGTTAACGTCAAACACAATACCATGAGAAGTTAATAAAATTCAACTGCCTATGTTTAAGTAAAACAAAATAATGTCGGTTTAAAGACTATGGTTTTAATATTATGAGCAAGGGTAAAGATTCCAAAAATTCTATAAAAAATTTTATTAAAATTTTTGGAGTTTTAACTTTTTTGTAATATTATTTTATTTTAATCTTTAACTTAAATAGTTAGATTATGTATTTTGTTGACATACTTTATTGTGATAAAAAATTAAAAAAAAAGGAAAGAAAAACAAAAGATCATAATGAATTGGTTACATAAAAATTTTCACATCAAAGACTAGACTCCTTAATTTCCGACCTGCGTTTATGTCGATGAAATCTATTAAGCAAAGTTGTTGTTGGGTTGAATGATACGCATTAATCAATGGCAGATTAAGGTCCCGTTTGGTAATTTTGTTAAAATGTTATTAAAATAATATATTTTTAAGTGAGGCTTAAACTCCATGTATTGACAATTATTTGTTAATTAACGAGTTATTTGGAATGATTTAAATAAATGTATTTTTTGATTTTTTAAGAAAAGATATGCATAAAAATAAAAAGGTGGTGTAACCAAAAAACTAAAAAGATAAAAAATGCACTCATATAGTGACGTTTAGTTGTATCATTTAAAATCGAATATAACCTCATAAAAATTGGAGAAATTTCACATTAGTGATTGTTTAAAAAATTATTTTTAAATTAGTAATAAATTTTATAAATATTGAAAAGTAAAATTATAAACATTTTCATCACTTTATAATTAATTTTCAAAATTTCACAGACAAGTAATTTTTCATAAAAAATTAAACCTATAACATGTAGATTTACTATTCATCCCAATATATCCAGGCTAGTTTTTGTCAAATGAAATCCATTAATCAGTGGGCACTTGATAGTACTAACAGTGGCTGCAAACGTAATAAATTTGCATTTCTTCGTTTAAATTTTTGAGCAAGTGGATGAATGAGAAAAGTAAAGTAATTTTAACGCGTTTAAAAAAAAAAGCACATCATATCATATCATATATATATATATATATATATTATTAAAAACAGCATTTTCCTTTTATTTAGGTGGTAAAATCTAAAGGTTTACTTTTTTTTTTTATAAAAAAAAATATATATTAGCATGTCTTTTCTATTTAAATTCTATACAAACTCAATTTCAATTATAATAACTAATTTTATATAGATTTTATTTAATAAATACTTATTTTTTCATATATATAATAATAATTTAATTATTATGATATTTGAAAAAAAATTATCTCAATATCCCACATGGAGAAAAAAAGAAAAAAATGAGTTGTTTAACTTATATAAAATGAACTTGATACTCGTATTTAATATTATAATGTTATTGATATTTCTGTTTAACATAGTTTAAATTTTAAAATTAAAATAACATTTAAAAGTTTTAATTAATTAATTTTTGTATAAGTTGATTGGTCTTTTAACCTAACCGATAGAAGTAAGCATGGTCCAGATTGGATTGAATTAGGGTAAAACCAGGACCAATCCGTTATTTATAGTTCTTGAAAAATTTGAACTAATCGAATCCGTTTAAATCATGGAACCAATCCGAACCAATATATTTAAACACAAATTGGATCAGTTTAAGATCACGGATTCACATAATTAAATAACAAATATATATATATATATATATAACACTTTAATTTCATAAAAACATAAACATAGCACTATATTAGTTCCACAATAACAACATGTCTTTGTATAATAGCGACATACTGTTCTAGAATTTAAACAACCATAAGAAAACTGGTTTCACCATAAATATTTAGGCCATTACAAATTAAAACTAAAAACTAACAAACAAAAGTAATAAAAAAAAATACTATGCAAGTTTAGGTTCGGGTTTAGGTTTTATATGGAATAAGAAAAGATATTATGCAGGAGAGTGTATAATAAAAATATAGACTATTTGTATACGGTCCAGATTGATTCCAATCCAGAACCGTGAGGTTTAATCCGGAACCAATACGTGGACTACATATTTTTAATTTTTTAATCCAAAACCGAACCATAGATTCAAAAAATCAATCCAAACCTACCGGATTGGACTGAATTGGATCAGATTACGAATTTCGCGGATTCCTTGCTTAACCCTACTAGCCGATTAGGTTGAACCGTTTTCAGTTTAACTGATTCGCTAATTTAACCGTGATCTTAACAATTTTATCAAAATATTTTTTTAGCAATTTTATCAAAATATATTAGTTAGATTTGTCTAATTCAAAATAAAGTAATCTTAACAATTTATCAAAATATATTGATTAGATTTATTTGATTCGAAATAAATTAAAAATTGGCCTAATTAAAGATTAAATGATTGATATTGTTTAGTTCAAAATAAAGTTCTCGCCCGAACAATTATTAATTTTTATTTTACACAATCCCACATCAGGAAAATAAGAAAAAAGTGAGTTGTTTCACTTATATAAAGTAAATCTATGCTCCCATTAAATATTATAGTGTTGTGCATGTTACAGTTGAAGACAATTTAAATTTTAAAATAAAATAAAATTTAAAAAATTTAATTAATTAATTTTTGTGTAAGTTGGTTGATCTTTTGATCGATTTTAACGATTTTATCAAAATATATATATTGTTTTTTTTTCTCTCTAAAAGGTATGTCTAAGTTTTAGGGCATATTTACTAACAAATCTCATCTTACAAATAAGTACTATAATTAGTCCCAATTTTTTTTTTATTGATATGTTAAGTTCTATTATTGAAGAGTTTCTTTTCGTGTAGTCCTATTTTTTGTTTTGGTATTGTTTTAATGGATAGTTATACCATTTTATTAATGTGACATATATAATGTGATACTCCAATGTGACAGATATTAACGTAACATTCCAGTAATGTGACACTCCAAAAAAGCTAAAAAAATTTCAGGATACTTTTCTCAAATGTGATAATATGGCGGGTATGATGTGACACTTCAAAACTTTTACTCCAAAAAAATAAAAAATTCCTTAGTATGCTTTTCTCAAATGTGACAACGTGACCAATATAATGTGACACTTCAAAACTTTTACTCAAAAAAAAAAAAAAATTTCCTTAGTGTACTATTCTTAAATGTGACAACATGGATGGTATGATGTGACATTCCAAAAAAACTAAAAACTCTTTAGTTTACTTTTCTGAAATGTGACAACGTGACAGATATGATGTGACACTCTAAAACTTTTACTCAAAAAAAAAAGAAAAAACTCTTTAGTGTATTTTTTCAAACGTAATAATGTGGCGGGTATAATGTGATACTCTAAAAAAAAAAAAAACTCTTTAATGTATTTTTTTCAAATGTAACGCTCTAACGTGATAGATATGCTGGGACACTAAAAAAACTTTTTAGTATCCTTAGTATACTTTTTCCAAACGTGACAACGTGACGGCTATAATGTGGCACTCCCAAAAAAAAAATAAAAATCCTTAGTATACTTTTTCCAAACAAGACAATGTGACGGATGTAATGTAATACTCTAAAAAAATTAAAAACTGTTTAGTGTACTTTTCTCAAATGTAACACTCCAATGTGGCGGGTATGATATGACACAATAAAAATTTAGTGTATTTTTTTTTTTTCCAAATGTGATACTCCAATGTGGTCTGCAAATGAGCCATTATACATTCAAAATGACTAAATGGATTACAAGAAAAAATATAGAACTATATAAATTACAAGTCCAAAATATGAGATTTATTGATCAATTTCTATAAGTTTTATGACAAGCTTTAACATATAAAAAAATAAAACTAAAAAAATTACAAAACAAAAATTATTTTTATTTTATCATAAATATAATTTTTTTAATTTATTCTTTTTTTTTTCATCATTGCCAATTAAATTATGACATCTATTTTTTATTATGAATTTAACATATACAATTAATGACATAATAACTGCAATATATATTATAATAAAATAGTTAAGATTTAATATATTCTAAATTATTTATATATATATATATATATATACGAGCAAGAAATATTCTTCTCGTATAATCTTGTTGACTAAGTCTGCGCTCCTCCAAACGTCGTCGCTTTACTCTCTGAAAACACAAACGTGAGCTAGCCGGCGAGTGTATGCCGGATACCTCTTCGATGCCTAAGTCAGCAAAATAGACAAATAGACAAAAAGCTCTGTGTATTCAGGAATCAAAATTGTGTTACCTCTTCCAAAGGTTATGTTGTGAGCTCTTATAGGTTCCGTATGGTACAATCCTTGTAGGACTCTCATTCCTCCATGTAGAGTCCTACTAGGAGTCACACTCCTGAAAGATAATGTTTATCCTTCAACACCCCTCACTACTTAAACCAAGTGAGATGGTTTTACCTCGGCGGTATGACAAAACGACCGAGATAACACGGCCATGCTAAACTGGCAGAATTATCCGAGCTACAAATAACTCGGCTCTTCGTTTACTGCTTTTACCTCGGTTTCTTTCGTAGAGACCGTGCTATCCTATGGCAAGCTTGAACCGAGCTAATCAATGAGCAAGGTCCTCAAGAAAGTCAAAAATACCTCGGCTCAGCATGGTATGACCGAGCTAACTGTTGCCACTCTGACCGTGGTGACCGAGCTAACTGCAAAACTCCTTTGGACCAGGCTAACTACAAGGCTTTTCTTACTGTGGTTCACAGAACGGCCCATTACATAGCTCGGCCTAATTTACATATAAATTACCTTCTCAATATATATATATATATATTTTACAAAATTATATTATTATTTAATTTTAAAATTATTTTTAATTATTTATTAAACCCGTGCACCGGCTCATATGCTAGTGTTTTGAATAATATAACAAAGTTGAGTACGATGCGATATTATTTTCCCGAAACTCCTAACAAATGAAGAACTATAAAACACACTAATGACTTTCTTTTTTATCTCTCAAATTATTTAATAAAAATGAGTATGTATTATTTCACCAGTAATTTTTTTTCTTTTTGGTTATGTCATTATTTGATACTGTCCTGAACAATAATACTTTAAAAATTTTAGATAGTTATATATTTTTTATTATTATAAAACTTCTATACTTCACATTTTATAATAGATTCGTTTGGAAACTTGATTATTTTAATTAATTTTTTAATTTTTTGACTATTTTAATCTGACTAAAAAAATTATGTTTAAGATGATATTTGATTTTTTTTATATAATTGATTTGATAATTATAAAAGAAAAATAAAATAATTATAATTTAAATGTGATAATTTATTTTAGTAATTATTTTAACACATTTTATTTTTATTTTCTTTGTTTATTATTCAATTCTTCATTATATTTAGACTAATGCTTGGGGCCTCAAATTGTTTTTTTTTTTTTTTTCCTTTTCTATTTGTTGGGCCATGTTGGTTTGGTTGTTGTTTTATTTATTTATTTGTTGGGTTGTGTTGGTTTGGTTATTTTTTTATTTTTTATGTTTTGGAAGAGTAGTTACGTGTAGGGATGTGCCAAAAAACTAGACATCTAGCACCAACTCAACCTGTGTAGTTTAATAAGGTGAGTGAGTTGGGTTAGACTGGTTGGGCGATAAAATTGATTGATCAATTAGGTTGCTGGTTAAAATTTATTAATTTCATATAATTTTGCACGAGTCAATAGTATATTTTTATTTCAAATTAAGAAGACTCGGAAGAAATTAAAATAACTTTATTATTGTGTATGTAGGAAAAAAAAATGATTTATTATCTTTATTATCTTTGTTGGCTATCAGTTCCGATTTAGAGTACTAAATCGGAAGCTCTAAAGCACCACTAAGAAGCTGGCAGCCAACAAGGCAAGATGAAGAATATTTGCATATACAGTGCGTGTGTCTCACGCACTATGTAAAAAAAAGAAGAAAAAAAATTAGAAATCCTGCACAAATGTAAAACAGAGGTATTGATGTTCCATTTTCAAGATCTATTCCAGCTCTACCAGCTATAGATCTCTCCTCCATCGTTCCTCTTGTCCATCGTCCGGTGTCTTCTCTCTCCTCCACCATCCGGCGTCCACTGTCTGCCTCTCCTCCGTCTTCCCTCTCTCACTCTGAATCTGCAGATCTACATCCGTCGTCACTCTCCTCCACCATCTGTCGTCATTCTCCTCCACTGTCTTACGTCTTTTCCGTCTTCCACTGTCCGACGTCTTCTTGCGACATGGACTTCCATGCTTCTCCAGGTTAGTTTGTGTCTCTATGTTATGTCCTTCTTTGTTTCAATGTTCTTATACATATATATACACAATAGGAAATCTGTGTTCAAACAGATTTTTTTTTCTATATTTTCATTTTTTTTTCTTTTTACATTAGATTTGATCTGTGAAGTGCTAGCTAGTACGACCAAGATTGTAGCTAGGATCTTACCCCTGTTCATTCTTGTTCTATTTCCTAATGTTTTGGAACTGATGAAGAAAGTTTATTATTTAAAGAATCACTCAATGGAATGGCCAAATTTGTAGTTGTATTCTGTAATGAAATATATATATATATATATAAACATACATTCAAAATCTATTATAATCTGTTATATAAGCATATGAATAATCTGTTATGAATAGCTTGCATCATTCAAGAGCTTGCATCATTATAATAATTTGTTATTAACAGATTCATAATAACCTCAATAATGATTAATTTTTGAACAAATTAGTAATAGGTTATTCTATTATTCTATTAATCTATTAAATCATTTGCTTTCATATGGTATTTTTGAATGAGTAGAAATGGAGATTGATTCGAATAGTGGTGAGAATCCTTTATTAAATGAGAGTGAAGAAGTTGAGGAACCTAATAGGGGTATGTGTTTTAGCTCAAAGCAAGAAACGTACACATTTTATGCCAAATATGTTAAACATGTTCGATTTTCCATAGCTTATAAAACAACAAGTTTGTGGCGATGATGGGGAATTAAGATATTTTGGGATTGAATGTTCTCGATTGGGAAAGAGAACCAAAAAATCAGAAGTAAACCCTCTAAAGCCATCTCTATCTACAAAAATTGATTGCAAAGCAAGGGTACGAGCGACCTTACAAAAGGATGAGAGATTTATGTTAACCACAATTAACCTTGACCATAATCATGACTTGATTCCCACTGACTCACGTCATTTTGCAATGAATAAGAAAATTCTTTGTCACGACCCAAGCCCGCCCCTAAGCGTTTAGCATCATAACCAGCCAGTAATCCGTGATTACCAAAGGCCTATTTAACAGTAATAATAATTAACCAATAATAGGGGCCAGCGGAAGCCTGTACAAATTAAGTCATGATGTCCAAAGAGCTGTGAGGGCTTAAATGAACAAACAGCCTCCATATATATATACCAATGCACACATAAGTTTGAGTCTATGTCCATCATTTACGTAAAAGTTTAAGTCCAAATCATTCAAGACATGTTAGGGAATTGAAACCCCAAAGCCAAAAAAAAATAAAGCATAAACATTAACTTAGACATTAAAAAGCTTTCCCAAAAAGGGTTGAAAAAGATCACCCAAAAAGCCTTGACAACAATGAATCGAAGTCTCATAGTGAGATGCAACGGGTTTGCTTGACAAAACGAATTTGGGTCGACGTTGCTAACTCCTCTCAGGTGCCTGATCACCTACATACATATATATAAATAGTGAGTTAAAGCCCAGTGAATAACAAATGCGTAAAGGGGTTAAGAATGAATGTCCTTTCAGTGTTTAAAATAGTCAATTACAACAATAAATCATTTAATTGATCAATATCTCATATTCCATATCATATCTATCATGTAGGAATCATAGCAGTTATACGTGGTACATCCAATAGCTAAACAGTACAGTAGGTCTTAAAAGGCCGAACAGTCAATTCCATGGCCATCAAACAGTAAACAGCAGTTCTAAAAATTAGAATTGACAGAGATCTCTGTAACAATAGCAGTAACAGTAACAATAACAGTCAATTGCTATGGATGCCACGAGTATAGTTCATAAATTAGGACAAACATTCATTCAGTAAACGATACTATTTCAAAAAGCAGTACAGCTAATCATTCAGAAAACAATCATATTTGAACATAGCTTTACCATATTGTTACTTACAGTGGTGTAGACCCCCATTTTTGACCGTCCTCAAGACTTGGACGTCATTGTTTGTGCACTTGATGATTGTGCTTGTTTGTGTTCATTTTGAGCGCCTGAAGTCCTCGGCGGAACGCCTTATCTTTGAGCCTCTAAATCTTGTCTGTTTTGTGCATGTTTTTGGACTAAGAGCTTGATACCTCTTGCTTGGAGGAGAGGGTGACCTGTTGGCCAGCCTCCTGGCTTGTTGGCCATGGATTACTAGTGGTGGCCGACGGCCACTGGTCCCTTTTTTCAGCTATTTGTTTGCCAGCTGTGCCAGCTATTGCTCACTGAGCTGCATCTTCATACACGTGTATGACAAGATGTATACAAGCTCAAACCTTGATTTTCTATATATAAGGGGTGCCCTCCCCCATTTTTGAGGGTTAGACATTTTTTACCAAAAATTTCTCTCTCTCTCTCACTTAATATTTTGTGCTTTGTAGTTAGTTTTCTCTACACTTTTGCACACTAACCCTTAACCAAACTTGACCACCATTGAGCTGAGGTCCCTCAGAGTTGTGTTTGAGCCTTGAAAGGGGGTTTGAGCTTGAATTTGTGGCTGAATTGTGCTTTGCTTCAAAGGTATAGAACTTACCTTATTTAAGCTTATTGTGCATGCTTGCTTTGCCATCTTTTTCTACTGTTTTGAGGCTATTTTTGAAGTGTAAAAAACTCCGTTTTTGAGGCATAAAAATGATAGTTTGAGTCTTTGTGAGTCAGGGGGTTGTCCCCTCTTTTTGCTCCTTAGCTTGTGAAGCTTTTTGTGCTATTATTCATCACCTTTAAATCAAAATTTTTGGGCCTTTTTACCACTGAAATTCAGAGGCTTTTCAGTGACAAAAACCTTCTTTTGAAGTCCAAATTGGAGAGGTGAGCCTCCCTTCCTTGTTGTCTTGCTTACATGCCTAGTTGCCTTACATGTTAGCATGTTTTTATAACCTAACTTAGCTTTGGTCTAGCATGTTTCTGCTACTGTTTTGACTTGTTTTAGCTCTATTTTGGGCTGGTTAAGTCCTTTGAGCCTTGTATGGCATGGTTGTGGTGTTAAGTTTTTCATTAGCTTGGTGTTTTAATGCTTTGATCATCATTCTTTTGAGTTGAAAGCATGTTTTAGTGTTATTTTGCACTCCATTTCAGCACTGAAATCTCTGCAATCTCCCTCTATTCTTCACTTTTTCGTTTGCTTTAAACCACTTGTTTGCTTAAATGTGAAATTGAGACATCCATGCTTAATGGTTTAATCCCTTTGAGGGTTCATTATTAACGGTATAAGGTCTCTTTCATGCCCAAGGCACTTGTGCTTTAAGCCCATTTTCCATTAGAGGACACTCACTTTTGGACTAATCAATTAAAGAATGGATTGGTAATTTAAAATAAGTAAATAAAAATGAACAAGTAAAAGAGGCAAGATAAAAATCTTTTGTGTTGCATTGCATATGTTCGAATCGGACGTTAATTTGAACACGAGGAAAATGAGACATTTCATACTCGAAGTGATGAAATGTGCCACTTTCCTTGGTCACCATCACCCTTGATCATGTATGATAAGGTGGTGGTTGTTTTAGTCTTGTTTGTGCATTCATTAAGCTTGTACAAGCTTGGTTGCTCAGCCATCATGCATGGAAAATGCTTGGTTGATGGTTTGAGGGCCAAGAGCTACACTCCTTTGAGCTTGTGTGATAATAAGGAGGGTAGCAGTACATACACTCCTTGAGAATACACTGCTTTGCCTCTATTTTCTCTCTCTTGCAGCAAAAAAAGAAGTTCAGGGAAGGGGTAGCCGACCGGCCATCAATGAAGAAGGATGCTCAGTGTGTTCCTGAGAGGAGCAGAGGTGTTCTGGGAGTTGGCATAATTTTCAGTGGTCAAAATGTGCAAACAGAGGCGTTCAATGATAAGGCGGTGGCATTTTTGAGTGGAGAAACCGAGCATGCATGCATCCTTCGCCCCTCGAGGCCATTTAATTGCTTTATTTAGTTAATTAATGGTAGCTAATTTACTTTCTTTGTAACTAGTTAGTTAAAGTGTTTAGTTAATTAATTCGTTTTGTAATATTTAATTAACTTAGAATAAGTTAATTAAATTGTTTCAATTATTGTAATAATTAGTTAACTAAAATAATTAATTAGTTTCGGTTTGCAATAGTTAGCTTAATTAGCGTATTCATTCGGACCCTCCTTCGCGAGGACGTAATGTTGTAATAAGTGTACGTGCGTGTGTGTATGTCTTCCAACCCCACGTCTTTCTCCCTTTTATTTAATCACTTTTGATGGTTAGATTATGGATCATATTTCAATTAGCATACCTTATTCTTGCATGTTTGCATCCATTCATTTGTCTTGCATGCACCGAGGCTCGACGCATCATTCAAACTACATTGCAATTTCAATATCTTCTTTGAAAATGTGTTTAATCGCATGTTATTCAAATTGTATCATATGCCATATTAGTAGCCGAGCCTATTAATTGCATTATTGCATGTGTTGCATTAGACATCTCACATAGTTAGGATTATGCACCTTTCTAACTAGTTTTTATTTTGGCTCGGAGTACTCGGTAAGTTTTTATGCTTTAGCATACTTGTATGAGTGTGATTGTCATAATGCCATGTTTCGCATGCTTGCCATGAGGCTATGTGCTTAAATGCTAAACTGCATGAATGCCTGTGGATGAAGGCTTGTTGTTTGATTTGGAATGATTCAACAAATGTATGTTTTAAGCCCACTTTGTTGTGGCAAATCACGTTTTAAGCCCACTGTGTTTGGTGGAAAACCGCATTTTTAAGCCCACTTGAGGGTGGCAAACTCAAACCATTTTCACAAACAAACATGAGTTAAATTGTTCAAAGTCTTGCGACTAGCCTATACTTGCATGTGTGCGTCACATAGTAAAGCTAGTCTAAAAACTGGAATAAGAACACAAAATGTTTATAAATGACATATCATGATTAGTAGAGGCCGATCTTTTGATCAGGCGAGCGGGGGTGCTCATTTCAAGACCTTCTCCTCTCGTACCTAAGCTCCCGAGCCCAGGTAATTTTGGTGATAATGACACGTGGCCTTTGGCATGAGTCAGGGTTTCCTAAATTTTTTCAAAACAAAATATTTAGGTGGCGACTCTGTATCTGTAAAGCAGTTTAATTTTGGCATTATTTGATTTAAAATCAGTTTTTCAAAAGGTTTTCCAGATTTAGACTCTTTGGTGATTATCAGTTTCACATTGCACTTATGTGACTAGATTCAGAAGCGCTAGAGTTCGAACTGTGAGGCTTTCTTTTCAAACCCTTTCCGAAAGGCGAGGTGCGGAAAAAGGTGAGTCCACAGTTTCTGGCAACTCTACTGGGGATTTAGAGAACTTGACTCGAACTTATGATATGTTGTTTTATCTACACTTATGTGTTTATTTGCATTTGCATTTGGATCGATGCGCCTAAGTCACAGTGTTTGCCATCTGCTTTTCCTGAATGGTTTGCTGGATGCTTGCTTGGAAAAGCTTGTCAAAAGGCTGACCGGTTGCGGGCTCTGCCATGATGGGAACACAACTCTTGGATTTGGACTACCGCTATACCGTTTGATCCTCATTTCATTTCTTGGTGTTAGGTGCGAGAGGTATGTTAGGTAGTCTTACTAAGGTACCCTTTTGACCAATCGACCTAGTTGCATATTGAAAACCATAGAGACTGTTTCAAACTAGGACAGGTTGCTCACCCGAATGCAGGATTGTATGAAACCGCTTGTTTGTATAGTGAACCCCTAGGTCCTGACAAAATTAGGACAGGGTAACCCTACCCCATCATAGGGGTGTTTTGGCTCACACTTGCTTGATACGTGCTTTTAGAGTGAGACTCTGCAGGAATGTATGTATTAGTTGCAAGTCTGGGTATCAGTTTAAGGGTATCAGTTTTGAGACAGATATTCGAGGGCAAAAATCAGTGTTTGAGTACAGTTATCCAGCTTATGATTGCAACTGTGTGTTGTTCTTGTCTATGCCAGGGTGCTGTGTGGTTTCTGATTTTTGTTTCTTTTTACTTTATTTTTCTTCTTGCAAGGTAGTCTTTCACCATTGCTTCAGACGAGTCTGTTACCCCCCAAGCACTCTAGACCCGAGTAAGGTGACTTTATCGATCCGAGGATCTTATGAGAGGACAGCCAGTGTTTGCTTCACTCCTGCCGGTTACCAGAGAGAGGAGGGTTAGGTATAACTCACTGATTCAGCAATCACCATTTACCACGTCTGTGCCCAGTCAGGCCCAATCATCTACTTCTACTCTAGACAGAGAGTATTCGCCGGTTCTGGCAGTTTAGAGTCCTCCAGTCAACATGGAAGATATGCTTTGTTAACTCGAGCAGACTATTGAGAACATGCAGCTAGATGCTCCCCGACAAGCTGAGACCACAGCTTGCCAAGCCGAGGTTGTAGCTCGCCAAGCCGAGGTGATAGAAAGGCTTCAACAACAGCAGCCACAACCGGTAGTAGCCTCAGCATCCCATGTATCCCCAGCGGGAATTCCAGCACCCGGGGTCACAATTAATGTCCAGGAAAATGCGGGCATTCAAGTAGATCATATCCCGCCTCAGACCTCCAAGGCACCGATTTACCCGACAGTGGCGCCGTTTGAATTTAAGGTCGACCCTACTGCACTGAAAGTGAGTAAGCTTGAGAAGCTTTTTAAACAGGCACAGGGCGTGAATTCAATACCTGATATTGAGGATGGCTATATTGAGTTGGCTGTGACGCTGCCAGACAGATTCAAAATGCCGTATATAGACCGCTTTGATGGCTCGGGTTATCCCATGGTCCACTTGTGGCTATTCTCAAACATTCTACGACCCATGGGTCTCACCAGACTAGAAAAGTTATCGCTCTTTCGCTGGACCCTCTCGGGTATAGCGGCCATCTGGTATGCTAAGTTAGAAGACTCTGTGAAGAGGAACTGGGAGGAGATGACCGAGGCCTTCATAGCACAGTACTTCTACAATACTCAGATCGAGGTCACTACTCGTGATCTCAAAGCAACTCGCCAAGAGGCGAAGGAAGGCTTCTCGGATTTCATCACCCGATGGAGGGCCAAGGCCTCTATGATGACTGTCTGGCCAGCTGAAAAGGACCAAATCAGAATGGTGGTCCGTAATCTGTAACCAAGACTGTTATAGAAGATGATAGTCTTACATCTGTCTACTTTTACTGACCTCCACGAAATAGGGGTACAGATAGAGAGTGCAATGAAGCAGGGTCTGCTAAACCACGAGAAAAAGCAGCCTAAGAGGTCTTTCACACATAATTCCAACGCGACTATGAGTGGTAGTGCAACTGCAAGGCCTTCTGATGTGGGTATGGTCACCACTACACTGAAAACTGCTAACCCTTTTATCGGTACATCCGATACAACCTCACTGTGACAGCCTTCACCTCTGATTAGCGTTAATTTATGATTAAGCATGATAAGTAATTGATTAAGATGAAATCCTAAATTGATTATATGAGTGTGTTGTTTTAATTGTATTTCTATCTGTTTGTTACTGAATGATCTGTTCATGTTTTGATTTCAAATTGCGAATTGAAAGCTTTATCGGCGACCGATTCAGAAATTGATTTGTGTTATATGCTAATTAGGATTTATATGATTTTATGGTAGGTTTAATTAAAATTTGATTTGGAATGATTAATTAGAATAAATAATGTTAAATTACATTAGCTTGAGTTTATTACACAATTGCCATTAGTGGGCCTTTACAAGGCCATTTGTTTGATTTCATTTTCTTGTTGACACCATTTTTCCATCCTCATGACCCAAACCGTGAGAGAGAGGGAGAATAGGGGAACATTGAATTCAACAAGAGTTTTTGCTTGAATTTAGAAGAATTGAAGGAAATTTTGAAGACTTGTCTACATTGCTCAAGGATTTGGCTTAGGTGAAGCTTGATTGAGAAGCCTGGGTAAGAGCCCAACCTATTAATCTTGTTTTTGAGCCATCTAAAACTTGTATATATATGAAATAGGTGAATTCATGGGTTAATTGAGCTAGAATTTAAGGAAGTCAAGTGAATTCATGCATGCATGTCCATGTCATGGAATTTTGAAATTTGTTTTCATGAAATTCTTACATGCATGCCCATATTATGGTTGTACTCTAGAATTTATCATGTTTTTGAGTTCAATCTTGCATTTGATCATGCTTTGGAGTTTTAGAGTTCATGAGAACTCATGCATGTAATGTTCTTGTAATGTTCATAAAGTTTTAATTGAAATTTGTGATCAATTGGTATACTTTTGGGCTTTGATTTTATGAAATGGTCTTTAAATCATGAGGTATTATGAGTTTCTGAGTATTTTTCAAAAAATTGGCCCAAAAGGATGAGTTTTGAAATGCTTGATTCTTGGTTTGAGCTTTGGGAGCAAATCTGGAAAACCCAGAATTTGGCTTTCTCGCTCGAGCGAAGGATTCCACGCTCCAGCGACTACCTTCGTTTTCAGACTTTCGCTCGAGCGACGGAATGCTGGCTCGAGCGTAAATTGCAAGCTCTCAGGTTTTTGCGTGTGCAGACGCACGCTCGAGCGACAAGACCTACGCTCGAGCGAAGAACTGTGTCTCACGCTCGAGCGAGCATCGAGCGGAGAATTTCAGCAACCAGTACTTTTCATACTTTTGCAGATCGCTCGAGCGAGGGAGTCTACGCTCGAGCGACCTCTCTCATTCGGTATGCTTGCTCGAGCGGAGAAAGCCACGCTCGAGAGAGACCCCTGTTTTCAGCAAGTTTTGAAAAATGTTATTAAGTACATTTTTGCATCCTCATTCCATCCTAGGCATTCCTAGGCCATGTTTAAGGCATTATAATGAGGATAATGTTATAGAACCACACCAAGTCAAGTTAGGGGCTAAGTTATTAATCCCGAGTATGTAATTTAGTGTGTGTTCGTTCTGCAACTGTATAGGGTTGGCACCCGAGGACGTTGATTAGCCTGCCTATTGCCCAGTAATCTGTGAGTAACAATGTTGTAAAGATATGTTCAATTATAATTATTTTCTGAATGATCGACTATACTACTTTCTAAAGTGACATTATTTACTGAATGAATTTGTCATATTTTATGAACTGTACTTGTGGCATCCATAGCAACTTACTGATACTGTTACTGTTACTGTTACTGTACTGTTACTGTTACTGTTATAGAGATCTCTGTTAGTTCCAATGTTTGGAACCAATACTGTTTACTGTTTCGATGGCCATCAATTGACTGTTCAGTCTATTAAGACCTACTGTACTGTTCTGCTATTGGATGTACCACATATGACTGTTATGGTTTCTAAACGACTGTTATGACATAAACTATGAGTCACTGATTGAATAACTGATCTACAGATGCAATTGATTGTTTTAATTACTGAAAGGACATTCATTCTTAACCCCTTTACGCATTTGTTATTCACTGGGCTTCAGCTTACTGTTTATATATATATATATGTAGGTGGCCAGGCACCGGACCGAAGCTAGAAGCGTCGAGCTAAGCTCATATTTTGTCCAGCCAACAGTTGTGCCTCACTTTGAGGTTCCGAGTCTACTCGAGCCAAGGTTGTTTTTGGGGTGTTTCAAATTCACCCTTTTGTCTCTGTTATGTATCGAATGTTTAAGACTTGGTTGTACAGTTATGGTGTAGGGATTGGATCCCTAACCTGCATATTATGTGTATCTGATATGTATGTATATGTGGTTATGAATGTGGATTAGTCCATAAAAGTTTTTCCCATTCAGGTTTTCACAGCTCATTGGACATCTTGTTATTACTGTTTGGCTTCCGCCAGCCCCTTTTATACTATATTACTGTTATTACTGTCTTTCAGGCCTTCGGTAATCACGGATTACTGGTCGGTTACGATGCTAAACCCTTAGGAACGGGTTTAGGTCGTGACACTTACAAACCTAAAAGCACCAACCCCAAGGCCAAAGGGTCTTCACTCCTCTATACATGTCCTTATCCAAAGCCTTAGGCGTCTTGATAAAAAAAAGGGCACCTGAAGCCACTAGAGCCTCGCCCTCTACTCGATCCTCTTCCCCCGAAACACAACCCGGCCAAATACTGCACTTTTCATCAACAACATGGTCACGACACTGACCTATGCTTCAGATTGCGTCATGAGATTCAAGATCTCATTGACAATAAGGTGATAGCACATCTTCAAAAGCCTAATGTCACTACAAATCCCCTCCCACCACATAACTAGGTCCCTCCACCTCGGCAAATAAACCTCATCCATATACTAGCCGTCCCTTACGACCCCAGTATATACATCACCCCTGTCCACCTACCTAAGCCGGCGTTGTTCATCCCGAAAAGCTCAGATCTTTACGTGATGAACGTGTTCATATCCCAAACCAAATCTGTGGTGGTGACTGTGGTAGGGGAAGGCAGGGTAGCCTTGGTAGAGAATGGGAATGTCAGTTCAGTGCTTGAGGGCTCCGTAGACCTATCTGAGGAAGAATACAACCCATGCCGCTACATTGTGCCAACCAATCAGGCCAAACTAGAAATAGATTTGCCAACAGGGATGGAGGTCAATGTAGTTTGGGAGGATGGACCAACCCAGGGATTGGATGACTTAGCTGACTTCGAGGAGGACATCATCAATTTCCAGTTCTACGATAAGCAAGATCTAGGGAATGTACAAATTGATTGTTTCGATCTGAACGGGTCGACAAACAACTCAGGGTGGCTCAATAATCAACCTGATGTGGATGGAGGACTTCGACCAAAGATGGAAGAGCTAGAAGCAGGAACTGCTACAAGGGCTGGAACGGCCGATGACAAGGGAAAATTACCGGAGAGCACCGTTATTATGAATTTTGCTCAGGAATTGAGTAGTGTTAGTACAGCTGATACAGAGCAAAAGGCCGCACTAAAGCAGTTTGAACAGGAAATGGATGAAAATGATTAGAAAGCTAGAAAAGCCAAAGTCCCTGCGGGGAATGACTGTGACATGGATGTGGAAATACTTACAACGGAACCGGACAATTGCCTGTCGGTTGCCGGAGGGATATGGTAGGAAGATTATGACCTGCATCTTGCCCATACCGATGAAGATTGGGGTCAGGACCTGCCAGACGACACTTGGTATTCTGAGCAAGTGGACTATATGACTAGAAGCGGGCGGTATTTCAAGCCTTCACACTTGGACCAACCTAAAGCATCCAGAAAGGACAAAGAGACTGAAAAACAGAGGGAAAAACTGTTAGAGGAGGAAGCTGTATTGAAGTAGTTAAAGAAGATCAAAGCGGACATATCTATCTGGGGGTTGCTCATGGCTTTGCGCGTGCACTAGTAAGCTGTACTGTCTACAATGGATAAGGCCAAACTGTCTATCGACACAACTCCAGAGCAACTAGTGGGTTTTGTTTTCCCGGGAGGTGCTTCGCCATCTTTGACCTTCTCGAATAAGGAATTGCCGCCCGAGGGCTTTAAGCATAACAAACCCTTATACATCTCAGTTGAATGCAGAGAGAAGGGGGTGCCGATTGTGTTGGTTGACACTGGGTCTGCAATTAATGTTTGTCCGTCGTGCACAACCTATGCTATTGGCTTGAAGCCAATAGACTTTGTACCAATGGCCCAGGTGATCCGGGCTTACAACAACACAAGTAGAAAGGTGATGGGAACAGTTCAGATCAGAACACAGGTCGGGCCGGCCCAGCAGGACATTGAGTTTCACGTCCTGGATGTTACAGCCACTTTCAACTTGTTACTTGGGCGACCCTGGCTGCACCAAGTAAAAATTGTTTCTTCCACCTTGCATCAGATGCTGAAGTACCCTTTTGAAAAAAGGGTAGCCATTGTTTTTTGGGAATTCTTCCATACATCCTCCGCCGGAGGTCATTACACCAGTATTAGAGATTGTATACGGCGACGAGGATGTTTTCTCGTTTGGTTTTACCTTGACTGAGGACCGGGTGGTGCAAGATATCTTGGATGTTGATGAGGGGTTGTACGTCAGTGCTCAGTCAATCTACCTTATGAACAAGCTACATCATAAACCCGGGATAGTATTAGGAAAGAGCGACCGGAAAGGCATCACTGCACTGGCCGAACGCCTACCAAAGAGGACTGGATAAGAAAAGGGAAAGAAATGGCAAGAAGAACAAAAGCTAAGCAAAGTGGGAAGCACTATGGGCTTGTACATAGACCAATTTAGGGAACTCTGACCGGCCGCTTTGTCCGGGAGGGAGAAGACTTCCCATTTTGCGGCTTTCCTGAGCTATGGTTGAACTCTGAGAAGCGGCGTCTGCCCAGCATTAAGATTTTTTTCGACCTGCAATTGTAAGAGGATGAAATCATAGGGGAACAAATTGACTTACCTGCTGAGGCAGAACAGAGTACAAAGGTTGAGTCCAACGGCAATGAACTTAAGATAGAAGCAACACTGTTTTGTCTCTTCGGATCCTCCGATCGATCTAGAGAGCTTGGGGGATGACTTCACCATTTCCATGATCGGAGATCAATCAGGTGTGAACCCTTCCGGTGGTATTCTGGATGCATCTAATGCACCCTCTCTCACGTGGTAACTAGAGGAGGGCTTTTTGTCTAGCAGTTCTGAATCAGGTAGTGAGTCGAAATCTGATTCCAAAGAGTCTGTGGAGTCAGAATTAGATTCCAGTTCTTTTGAGTCGGAGTCTGGTATTCTTGGGGTTGATAACCTGAATGTCGTTGTTTTGTCCAGGTCGTCTTTTTCCTTTTCTTTTGAGTCGGTTGTAACCGAGGAATTGGATGAGCTGGAAGCTTTGAATGAGAATGATACCATGCTGCTTCTGAGTACTTTTTTGTGCCACTTGTATATTGCATTGATCATGACTTTCAAAATTTTGATAAAAACGACGAGGAAGAAATTCCTCTGCTTTTGAAATATTTGATTGATCGAGAGGATGAGAGGTTTGTAAAACCCCTTGTTGATAAAATCACTCCAATTAATGTGGGTACTGAGAAGAATCCGCATCTGGTCCAGATCGGGTCCATGTTGTCTTCGGAGGAACGCGAGCACTTAGCCGCTGTATTAAAAGATTTCAAAGATATTTTCGCGTGGTCTTACGAAGACATGCTTGAAATCGATCCTGAGATTGTACAGCATCGAATCCCTCTTGACCCTGAGGTCCAACCCGTCAAGTAAAAGCTTCTGAGAATACGCCCGGATTGGGCTTTGAAAATCAATGAGGCGGTCACCAAGCAGATAGATGAAGGGTTTTTCCTAGTATCTGAGTATCTTACTTGGTTGGCCAACATTGTTCCGGTGCCGAAGAAAGATGGCAGAATTCGGGTGTGTATGGATTTCAGAGATCTGAACAAAGCCAGTCCGAAGGACGACTTTCCTCTACCGCACATCGACTAATTGGTGGGCTTCACAGCAGGCCATGCATTGCTCTCCTTCATGGATGGGTTTTCCAGGTATAACCAGATCTTGATGGCACCAGAGGATAGAGAGAAGACTGCCTTCACCACGGCGTGGGGAACCTACTGCTACAGGGTGATGCCGTTCGGTTTGAAAAATGCCGAGGCGACTTATCAACTGGCTACGACCACTATATTGCATGATATGATCCACAAAGAGGTTAAGGTGTACGTGGACGGCATGATTGTTAAGTCCAAAGAAAGAGAGGGCCATTACACCACCTTAAAGAAATTCTTCCAACGGATCAGGAAATATCAGTTGAGGCTGAATCCACAGAAGTGCACTTTTGGTGTCACAACAGAGAAAATGTTGGGTTTCTTGATCACACAAAGGGGCATCGAGGTTGATCCTTTCAAAATCAAGGCCATACTAGAAATGCCACCACCAAGGATAGAAAAAGTGGTGCAAGGCTTTCTGGAAAAAGTACAATTCATAAGTCGGTTTATTACAAAATTAACCTTGACTTGTGAACCACTATTTGGTCTTCTGAAGAAAGGAAAGAAATTCCAATAGGATGACCGATGTCAGTTTGCTTTTGAGCAGATCAAGCAGTACCTCCAGAACCCGCCCGTGTTTTCATTGCCAGAGCTGGGGAAGCCTTTGATTTTGTATTATCAGTAACCGACACGACAATGGGCTGTATGCTTGCGCAGAAATCTAAGGATAAAGTGGAGAAAGCCATCTATCACCTGAACAAGAAGATGCTGGAATATAAGACCCATTACACTCCGCTGGAGAAGGCTTGCTTAGCTTTGGTATGGGCTACCAGGAAGTTGAGGCACTACCTGTTAGCTCACTCCGTAATTATGGTGTCGAGATTAGATCCCATCAAATATCTCTTCGAGAAACCAACGCTTACGGGTAGTCTAGCCCGTTGGTTGCTTCTTCTCTCCGAATTTGATCTGAAATATGTGACGCGCAAGTCTTTCGAGGGGAGAGCGGTAGCTGAGTTCCTGGCAGATCACCCAATGGAAAAAGGCGAAGCAGTAGAGTATCTATTCCCAGATGAAGCTATTCTGCAGGTAGAGGAAGAGATTTGGACAGTGTACTTTGACGGAGCGTCTAATCAGTACGGTTATGGGATAGGGGTGTTGCTGATAGCACCCGACAATTCCCATATACCTTTAGCCTTCAAACTCCGGTTCAAGGTATCTAACAACGAAACAGAATAGGCATGTATCATTGGCTTGGAAGCTGCCCTGGAATTAGGGGCAAAACGGTTGGACGTCATTGGGGACTCAAACCCGGTTGTGTCTCAAGCAAAAGGAAACTGGAACGTTAAGAAAGAAATGATTAAAATCTATCACCAAACCCTGGACGTTCTGATTCATAGGTTTGAGAAGCTAACCTTCACACATCTATTAAGAGAGAACAACAGGTTTGCTGATGCTTTATCAACTCTATCTTCTATGATAGACATCCCACTAGGAGTCCAGATGCGTCCGATCATTATTGAATAGAAGTATGTACCAACCTACGAGTTGATTACCGCAATAGATGAAGTACAAGATCAGAACCCCTGGTATTATGATATCTAGAACTTCTTAGAAATGGAGGTTTATCCACCAGAGGCAAATGCCAAAGAAAAAAGGGCAATACAACGAATGGCTGCTCAGTTTATCATCTGCAGGGGTAAATTGTATAAAAGAGGCTATCTGGGAATGCATAAGCTGTGTGTTGATGCGGAAGAGTCTAAGCGCCTAATGGAGGCCACCCATGGAGGGGAGTGCGGATCGCACATGAGCAAAGTAATGCTAGCCCGGAAGATTCTCAGGCAGGATTATTACTGATCAACCATGGAGGAGGATTGTATTGGTTTTGTTCAGCGATGCTACAAATGCCAAATTCATGTAAATCGCATGAATATCCTACCATCGAAGCTGTATAACATGACTTCACCATGGTCTTTTTCAGTCTGGAGAATTGATGTTATTGGGGTAGTTATGCCGAAAGGTTCGAATAGGCATGAGTATATCCTGGTGGCAATAGACTACTTTACATAGTAGGTCGAGGCCCAACCCTATGCAGTGCTGAAAGAGTCGCATGTAGCTAAGTTCATCAGGAATAACATTATTTGTTGTTATGGGGTCCCGAATGAGATCATTTTAAATAATGGCTCCCATTTTAAGAGAGAAGTGATCGACTTGTTGGAAAAATACAACATGGCTTTTCATAAGTCATCTACATATCGGCCACAAACCAACAGAGCTGTTGAGGCCGCCAACAAGAACATCAAGCACATTTTGCAGAAAATGGTTAAGACTTACAGGGACTGGCCAGACAAATTGCCATTTGCTCTCTGGGGCTGTAGGACTTTAATTCAAACATCTACTGGGTCAACTCCGTATTCTCTGGCTTATGGAATGGAAGTTGTTTTGTCGATTGAGATAAAGGTTCCGTCACTGTGGGTTATGGCTGAGTACCAAATAGCAGAAGCGGATTGGCAGCAGAGCAGGTTTGAGGAACTTTTGTTGTTTGACGAAAGGAGGCTGAAAGGACTGTACCACGTCCAAGGTTATCAACACAGAATCGCCAGGGCTTTCAACAAGAAAGTTAAGTCCAGGAATCTGAAAGAATAGGATTTGGTACTGAAAGACAGCCGAGCTCCCATCCATGACCCTAGGGGCAAGTTTAGACCCAATTGGACTAGTCCTTATATCATCAAATCAATCTAGTCGGGTGGAGCCGTCATTCTTATGGACCTAGATGGCCTGGAATACTCCCAACCAATTAACATGGACAAGTTGAAGAAATACTATCTTTGAGTGGCTTGTTAGGCTGAAAACCCAGAAGGGCGACCTAGGCAAAAGTTAGAGCACAAAAAATGAGAAGAAAAAAAAAAAAAAAACTGAGCTTGCAAGGTTGAAAATGCAGAAAGGGCAACCTTGGCAAAAGTTAGAGCGTAAAAGGATAGTGTTAATACCTGAGTGAACCCAAACCGAACTACATAAGGCTTGATTTCCATCTTCGGGATATGTAGGCAACTTCTTTCTGAAGTCCAGCCGTAAACACATCAAACTCAACTATCCTGTCCATGAGATCATTCAGGTCATCTTTGTCTTTTCTGTATCTAAGAGTTCAGTTGTGATCTTCACTATGAGAGCTGGTTACAGTACAGTGCAGTGATATTCAGACAAGGAGCAAATTTTCCAGTACTGAGCAGTTCTATTCAGTCAAGGGGCAACTTTCCATTTGCTAGATTCAGGGTTGTACATCTCAATGATAGATTCCATGTGTGTCAAGTTGTGATCCTTATCGAAAATGGTTTCGAAAAGTTTTAATAAAAGTTGATTTTGTTCAAATTAATCTTTTTACAACTTAGACCATTTCTGGGCCAAAAGGAAAATTTTCAGTGCCCACAACTCCAATTTCATTGATTTCAATACAAAGTTCTTTGACTCTCAATACAAATCAAAGTTGTTTTTTTATTACATTCAAAAGGAAAACTTGAAAGTACAGATCAAAGTAATAAATTTGGGGCATAGATGAGTCAGGTGTTCTAGCGTCCCCTCCTAGAGCTTGTGGAAGCGTCAGATGCTAAAGTAGGCCTAGTTTGCGCCTCATCTTCAAGCCAAGCTATGCATTTTCTAGATAAGACGGAGCTGAAATTGAGAGCGGGAGCCAGAAGTTCTCTTGTCCTCCATGCAGTGGGACATCGAGTTAGTTGTGAACCTCGGATTGGAAATGAAGCCGAATACTCTACTCCTTCTTCTGGGCAAATCTAGTCGTGTCCGAACTGATGCCTAAACTGGAATGGAAAGTAGAATACGTAGAGTGTCAAGCTAATCAGTTGAATGCCGGGTTGCCGAGCCATGCTGTAGCTCATCTCGGGCAGATCAAACCAGGGGCAACGCCAAGCAATGTTGACAGCAGACCAGTTGCACATCCAATGGCACCACCATCATTTGTTTGAAAAATCAACTAGCCGTTGGCGAAAGAAATAGCCTCATGCTGAATATACAGGGCAAGAGTCCATTACCTTCAACCTGTCCATGAGCCATATTTGGGAAGGAATGAAAAATATAAGTGACTAAAGAATAGAGAGGCGTATGTGGAGGGAAAAAGTGAGGAAAGGTTTTGAAAGAAAAACAAAGCATGAGTGCCGAGTAATGTGAGAAACACATGGGAGATACGGTGGGAAACATTACTTGTAAAAGTAGTGGACTCCCTGCCAATTTGTTTGTCTCCCGTTGATAGAAGGCGTCCAAGCCCATCAAAGTCTCCGCCAGTGTCAAGCCAATGCAGCTCTTGCCCACTTTCAAGCTTTGAGCTACCTCAATCAGTCAAATGCTAGACCCTCTGAAACCAGGGGCAAGCAGGAAATGAGTCAACATACACAAGCAAAGGGCATGCTGTCGAAAACTTTGCCAAAGACGATCGCCGCGGTGACCACCTTCAGAAAATCGATGAAGCAACCTAGGGATATCCAGCTTCCTGTTGTGAACCAAGGAGCGAGCCTCATATAAAGTGAGCCCACAAATCCTTCCTAAAGCTTGGATGTGACCAAAACGGAACTGGGGCAAGATTTCCTCGTCACGCCAGGATTCCATCAGAACTTGGAATTTTTCAATTGTTGGGCATAGTTCTTGCCCCCCAAAACTGAAAACATGTGTAACCAGGTTCCAACACCTAGCCGCGGCATGTAGGAACTGAAAACATAGCGGGGTACGACTAAGCGGGAATAGTGCATTTATCCCGAAACCCCAGAAATTCACTTTTTTCAAGCCATCTAAAGTTGCAATCCAACTTGAGAGTGTTTCGGTGAAGAATGACTCCATTTGTGGCAAAAACAGAGCTGGAATGAAAAAACTACGAAGTCCAAACTTTTGTAGAAGATAAGGCACTAAGTGGAAGACAGGTGGCAGAAATCTGGAGGCCCCTTGCACTGATGGCCAATCGGCCAGTGCTGGTAGTCGACCGGCCACCTTTTGTAGCTGACCGACCACCCTCTGTTCATGGCCGATGGCCTCCTAGTTTGTCCTCTAGTCAATCTGTATATCGAGAGTGCTGAGAACCTGTGTTTTGTTCTGCTCTTAGTGCATTCTGCTGCTTTGTTTTAGTAGTCTTGTTGAGTCGCGTTTAAGTTGTTTCGATTTGTTTATCGAGTTGTTGTGTTGCTTATCGAGTTGTATTTGTTTTGTTTCTATTTATTGAGTTATTGTTTTGGTTATCAAGTTGTTTTTATTAGTTGTTCATTGAGTTATTTTGCTCTATTTGTTATGTATTGGTCAGTTCATTACTTGATTAAGAAAATGCCAATACAATGTGCAGTGTTCAAATTTCCATCAATCTTGTTTTTATGTTATGTGGTGCAATGCACTGTTCTGGATGCAAAATACAACACTTTTCATCAAAAATTTGTTTTCATTCCGATTATGGTTTCTTTTTGTAAAAGAGTACAAGTTTTTTAAAGACAATAAAACTGTCTAAGCTGTACAACGTGCTAACACTACTAGCAAAAAGAAACTAAGCAAAAACATGTTAATCAGCGCCAGCTATCTCAGTCTTGAGAGACCCTCTTCGTCCTCTTCCTGGGCACAGACTCAGAGCTGTCTCCGTCAGTGCCGCTGTCTGTACCTCTCTCTGAACCAGAGTCATCACCGCTCTCTGCCTCAGAGCCTAGCTCAGCATCATCACTACTAGCAAAACCCGAGCGGGCATCATCATCTCTGCTCTCGGATGACTCGGTGTGCTGACCCACAGCCTCCTCGGTCTCGCTGGTCTCATTGTCATCATTGCTCATGATAGGCTCTGAAGGGCTCCTCTGATCTTGACCATGACATCTCCCTCGGCTGCGTGCCGGAGCCTGTCTCTCTCTCTCTCTCCCTGCTGCTGGAGGGGGTGCTGATGGTCCTGCTACTGCTGTCGCCGCTACTATCGGTAAAGGTGGAACCTGAAAAGGCAATTGGTATATGTTAGCCACAGCATGTGATGCAAGTATGGTGTTGTAGATGTCCCCGAACGCCCCGGGAGGAAATCCCATTTTGTTCATTTGGGCTGACTACAGTTTAGGACTCAAATTGTTACGGTTCTTAATCTGATCTCACAATGTGCGATGTGAGATTGATAAATCACCAAAGAGTCCAAATTCGGCAAATCATTTTGAAAAACAGATTTTTAGAAAAGAAGTGCCAAACATGGACTGTTTTGCCAAATACAGAGTCGTCACCTAAATGTTTTATTTTGGGGGAATTTAGGAAACCCTGACTCGTTGCCTAAGGCGACGTGTCCGTCATCACCAAAGTTGCCTCGACTCGGGAACTTGGGTACGATTGGAGAAGGTCAGCTATGAGCACCCCCGCTCGCCCGATCCGAAGATCGGCCTGTACTAACCATGATACCTAATTTTGAAAACATTATGCGTTCTTATTTCGGTTATTAGCCTAGATTTATTATGTGATGCGCACAGCATACAAGTATAGACTGGATCGCCCGAATTGGAACAAAACATTTCATGTTTGTTTCAAAAACGGTTTGCTACTCACAAGTAGGCTAAAATATGGATTTGCCACTCTCAAGTGGGCTTTAAAACTCATAGTCAATGCATTATTCCAATTTTGATAATCCAACCTTCACCCACAGGCATTCAGGCAGTTATATCATATAAGCATATAGCCTCATGGTAAGCATGCTATCATGGCAGTCACTCACACACATACAAGGATGCTAAAGCATAAAAGCTTACCGAGTACTCCAAGCCAAAAGAGAAGCTAATTAGAAATTATGCATGAATCCTAACTATGCTGAGATGCCTAATGTAACACATGCAAAAATGAAACTTAAGATAGGCTCAGCTACTCTAAGATGGCATATGAGATGCAACAAATAACATGTATTCAATTTGGAATTGAAAAACAATGCAGTTAGCATAATGCGCCGAGCCCGGTGCATGCAAGACAGATGAATGAATGTAAACATGCGAGCATAAGTATGCTAATTGAAACATGCCCTAATCTAACCATCATAAGCTAGTAAATAAAAGGGAGAAAGACCTGGGGTTGGAAGACATACACACACTCACGCACACTTATTACACAATTGCCCTCGCTCGGAGGGTCCAAAAGAATAATACAAATTTAATTAACTAACAAGCTAATTAAATATTACACAAACACTTAACTAATTAACAAATTAACTAGTCAACTAAAGCAGTAAACAGGCCGCCGCAGCTCCACCTCGGAATGCTTAGATGATGCATGCTCGATTCGCCCCGCTCGGAAACCCGTCGCCATACCACTGTTGCCTCTGTTTACACTGTTCTGCACCTTTGAGAACCATGAAAACATTTGTGATGCTTCTGAAACACTCCCTGCACACTTTGGGATGCCACCGGCCAAGATAGAACATTACCGGCCATGGAAAAGTGGCCATCGGCCAAAGATTGGATAACTAGCTTGACATTGATGGTCGGTCGGCAGTAAAGTGGCTGGCCGGCCATTTCTTCCTACAGAATACTGGTTTTGCTGCAACAGAGGACAGACAGTTCATGGCATGGAATTTTCAAGACAGTGTGTGCATAGCCACCCTTCCTATCATGCTATGATCTAAAGGGAGTATGGCCCTCGGTACTCGGGCCACCAATCACGTATTTCGACGCATGATGGCCAAAGGTACCAAGTTTGCAAATCAATGTAAATGCATGCAACAAAACAAATGGATGCTTCACGCCTTATCATGTTGAGATCAAAGGCGTCGGCGACCGAGGAGTGAGACATGTTTCGTCACTTTAAGTACGAACACATCTCATTCCTCACGTTTGGTTTGACACCCCAAACCAAACAAAAATGTGATGCATGTATGGCAAATGCAATGTAAAAACATGAAATTGATGCAATGCAACATGAGCGATGCAACATATGCAACTAATGTAATGAAACATGAGTATGCCAAATTCCGTGCAATGCAACCTATCATGCAAACAACATGGCAATATGATAAGTATACAGCACTACAATGCAACCTAAATAAACAACTATGCAAAGTGATAGGCATGCAACAATGCATTAACTACAAGGATGCAACAATCATATAATGTAATGAGCATGCAACAATATACAAATGCATGATCCATGGTCTTACACTACGGATGGACAGACCTCAGCCTTGTCCATAACAGCGGCCAAAGTGCAATGGAAATGATGGATAAAACACAACTAGGCATGCTCATGCAAAGGCCCCAAGACTTAGGCACAAAAGGCAACTTTTAAGGACACTTAAAAGAAGACAATCATGGACACTAGACCAACATGTTAAGCTCTGAAACATATGCAAAGAATGATGCCAAGTCAAATAAAACATGCAAGCAAGGCATGCAATAAGGTCCAAAACTTGAGGCCAACAAAGGGGTTCAAACCATAGCTATGTCAACCAAACCCCAAAGGACCAAAGTGACTTAAAACAGTCCTAAAGCACTCCAAAACAAGACCAAAGCAGGCATGGAACAAAGCTAAAACATGTTGAGAAATGGGCATGAAACAAGGGGCATTCAAGGCTATAAAAGGGAGCATTCCACTACAATTATCATGACCACACATGGCATGGATTATGCAACCAAAAACAGAGTTTCAATGCGTCAAAATACACCCCAAAACCCATTGATATGGCAGTCCAAAGACTTAAACAAAAGGCATACACTATGACCCCTTTTAAGGCATGAAAGGACAACTCTTCAAAGCATGGAAATGATGATGAATGCAAGCATACAAGCATGGAACATGGACTGAAATAGCATGGCAAGTGATTCCAAATCACTGAAATAACCCAAATAAGGCATGCTCATGACTCACGCACCCAAGGCTAACAAGCCAAAATGCAAAGTGGCTATACAAAGCATGACAAGCATGACTCCAAAGACCCAAGACAAACCTTAAGCATATTAAAATATGACCAAGAACTTCACAAAGCTAAGCCAAAACATACAATCATGATGGTTCAAATGCAAGATGTATGTTATGACAATAAGGGGGATAACAAAGCAAGTGCGTGATGCATGCAATGGATTATTAATCCGACCAAAAACAGAGGTATAATATGACTAAATAACACCAAAACACCTCTGAAATAGAACCAAAGTTGACTAAGCATACATGCTACACAGGCAAATGAGACACAAAGGGAGAGGGGTGTCCCTCCCCTATACAAGACCTCAAAACTCCTTCACCACCACTGAAAATCCTCTGAATTTTAGTGGTGAGAAGGCCAATACAAGAAAGTTCTCAAAGCTCAAACAAAGAAGGCACAAAAGGGCCAAACAAGGCCTAAGAGGGAGAGGACAACCTCAAACAACAAAATGACCTTAACGAAACATCTTAAACATAAAAAAAAAAATAGAACTTTTATTAGTTATACACTAAGCTTAAAACATCATGCAAGATAGGCTAAAAGCTAGTGCAAAAATGGGGAATATAAAGTAATAGTGCTCACCCTTGAAGAACACTTGAAGAACAGCAACTCCAGCCCCCTCATTTTGATCAAAACCCACTCAAAACTCCAAGAACAAACTCTCAACACCTCCCAAAACCGAAGTATGGTGTAACACTAGGTGTTTTAGTGTAAAACTAAGAACAAAACACCCTTTTGGACACTCTAACACACACAAATGAAGAGAGAGAGAGAGAGATATAGAGAGAGAGTGATATATATATCCTATATATCTCTGATTTGCTGAACCTCTGTAATAGAAGGAGAGGCCTCCTTTTATAGAACAAAACAAAGACCAAAGCTTCTTAGGGAAGCTAAGGTAAAGGGGTCAAGCTTCCTCAAAAAGCTAGACCAAAGGTCCAAGCTTCTTGGGGAAGCTAAGACAAAGGGTTCAACCTTCTGGAGGAAGCTAAGACAAAGGGTCTAAGCTTCTTCAAGAAGCTTAGAGCAAAAGGGTGCAAAGGGTGCAAGTCCTCCATACACGTGTATGGAGGGCAAGTCCGTGCACTCCAGCTGGCATAGCTGGTATGCACAATGCCCAAAAAAGGCAAAAAGGAGGCACCGGCCAGAAAAAGAGACAATCGGCCAAATAAATGGTCGACCGACTAAATATCTGTGTCGACCGACCAAACAATTGGTTGGTAGACAGAAAGCAAGGCCAGTGGCTTCATGCCACGGCCGGTGGGTTTAAGGGATGGCTAACAAGCCACTTCCTATCCTCGGGTGCAAAAATCACAAGTCCTTGGTCCACAACCAAGCACAAAACAGTCAAGTCGAGAGATCCTAAGGCAAGGCGCGTAGCCGAGTCCTTCGGGATCTCAAAATGATCATGAACATGGATGATCACTGAGTGTTCAAACGATGACGTCCAAGTCTTGAGGACAGTCAAAAATAGGGTGTCTACAGGTGTGTAGAATGAGTACATACAGAAGTCAGATGCAGTGTATTAATATAATGTGGGGAAGTGTTTAGTTGAAATGTCAATTTCAGTATGTCAGCAGAAATGTGATGATCGAAATGCAACAAAACTAAAAAATTACCTGAATACCGTGGAAGTCGAGCAATGCCTCTTTTCTCAAGATCATGCCCTCGAATGAGGCCAACATCTCGAGTAATCCCTCGACGTATTTTGCGGGTGCCTGTAAATGCAATTTGGAATGATCAGTGTTCGGAATGAATGAATATCTGAATATCTGAGTATCTGAGCACGAATGGAAAAAAAATTAGAACTATAGTGCATATCAGAGGTGAATCAGCTGCTCTGACATATCTGTGACCAGCCACCGGAGGCTCAATCGGAATCCTGTAAACCTTTCCAGTATACTGCCAACCTGTCAACTCAGTCGGAAGCTCTGGCCAACTGAAGCTCTATCTAGCAGGGGCACCCCCCTGGCCCTACCCCTCGGCGCTCGAATCCTGCTTATCGAAGAGGCGTCTGCTACTCTCCCTACACGAGCATGAATACTCGTCAAGGGAGGCATGAGGTGCGTTTGGATATATGTCGCATAGTCTCCCTTTCCAAGAAAGTATTCGGCCTCCACTCCTCATGTAAAGTCGATCACCTCCTGGGATGAGAGACTCTCTATAGCCCTCATAGATGGTGGAGGTGGCATGGGAACCGTTTGTGATGGCAAACCCAAGGTCTGGCGCAGGAAGCGCTCGCTTAAGAACCAGGCTTGGCCTACCGATCCCTCAAACACAAGCCGATAACGGGAAGCGCCCCAAGCGCCAGCAAACTGGTATCTAACCCTCAGGCATCGTCACCTAAGGCTGCCACTTTTGTGGACTCGCCTTTTTTCGCACCCTGCCTTTCGGAAAAGGTTTGAAAAGAAGGCCTCACAGTTCGGACTCCCGCAGTTCTGAATCTAGTTTCACAAGTGCAATGTGAAACTGATAATCACCAAAGAGTCCAAATCTGGCAAACCGTTTTGGAAAATCGATTTTAAATCAAATAATGCCAAAATTGGACTGCTTTGCTAGATACAGAGTCGCCACTTAAATATTTTATTTTGGAAAAATTTAGGAAACCCTGACTCATGCCAAAAGCCACGTGTTCGTCATCACCAAAGTTATCTCGGCTCGGGAGCTTAGGTACGAGAGGGGAAGGTCCTGAAATGAGCATCCCTGCTTGCCCGATTAAAAGATCTGCCTCTACTAATCATGATATGCCATTTTATAAACATTATGTATTCTTATTCCGGTTTTTAGACTAGTTTTACTATGTAACACACACAAGCAAGTATAGACTAGTCGCAAGACTTGGAACAATTCAACTCATGTTTGTTTGCGAAAATGGTTTGAGTTCGCCACCCTCAAGTGGGCTTAAAAATGTGATTTGCCACCAAACACAGTGGGCTTAAAACATGATTTGCCATAACAAAGTGGGCTTAAAACATACATTTGTCGAATCATTCCAATTCAAACAATAAGCCTTCATCAATAGGCATTCATGCAGTTTAGTATTTAAGCACATAGCCTCATGGAAAGTATGCGAAACATGGCATTATGGCAATCACACTCATACAAGTATGCTAAAGCATAAAAAATTATCGAGTACTCCGAGCCAAAACAAAAACTAGTTAGAAAGATGCATGATCCTAACTATATGAGATGTCTAATGTAACACATGGAATAATGCAATTAATAGGCTCGGCTACTAATATCGCATATGATACAATTTGAACAACATGAGATTAAACACGTATTCAAAGAAGATATTGAAATTGCAATGCAGTTTGAATGATGCGCCGAGCCTCGGTGCATGCAAGACAAATGAATGGATGCAAACATGTAAGCATAAGGTATGCTAATTGAAATATGATCCCTAATCTAACCATCAAAAGCATTTAATAAAAGGGAGAATGACGTGGGGTTGGAAAACATACACACACGTATGCACACTTATTACAACATTACGCCCTCGCGAAGGAGGGTCCGAATGAATAAGCTAACTAGCTACACTAATTAAGCTAAATATTGCAAACCGAAACTAATTAACTATTCTAGTTAACTAATTATTACAACAATTGAAATAATTTAATTAACTTATTCTAAGCTAATTAAATATTACAAAATGAATTAATTAGCTAAACACTTTAACTAACTAGTTACAAAGTAAGTAAATTAGTTACTACTAATTAACTAAATAAAGCAGTTAAATGGCCTCGAGGGGCGAGGGATGCATGCATGCTCACCGCCTTGCCATTGAACACCTCTGTTTGCACATATTTGATCACTAAAAATTGTGCCAACTCCCAGAACACCTCTGCTTCTCTCAGGAACACACTGAGCATCCTTCTTCATTGATGGCCGGTCGGCTACTGCTGGTGGCCGGTCGGCTATCCCTTCCTTGAACTTCATTTTTTGCTGCAACAGAGAGAAAACAGAGGCAAAACAGTGCATTCTCAAAGAGTGTATGTACTGCTACCCTCCTTATCATCACACAAGCTCAAAGGAGTGTAGCTCTTGGCTCTCAAACCATCAACCAAGCATTTTCTATGCATGATGGCTAAGGAACCACGCTTGTACAAGCTTAATGAATGCACAAACAAGACTAAAACAACCACCACTCTATCATACATGATCAAGGGTGACAGTGCCCAAGGAAAGTGGCACATTTCATCACTTCGAGTATGAAATGTCCCATTTTTCTCGTGTTCGAATTAACATCCGACCCGAACACATACAATGCAACACAAAAGATGTTTATCTTGCTTCTTTTACTTGTTCATTTTTGTTTACTCATTTTAGATTACCAATCCATTCTTTAATTGATTAGTCCAAAAGTGAGTGCCCTCTAATGGAAAGTGGGCTTAAACCACAAGTGCCTTAGGCATGAAAGAGACCTCATGCCATTAATAATGAACCCCCGAAGGGATTAAACCATTAAGCATGGATGTCTCAATTTCACACTTAAGCAAACAAGTGGTTTAAAATCGCTTTCAAAGAAAACGAAAAAGTAAAGAATATAGGGAGATTGCAAAGATTTCAGTGCCAAAATGGAGTGCAAAATAACCCTAAAACATGCTTTTAACTAAAAAGAATGATGATCAAAGCATTAAAACACCAAGCTAATGAAGGAATTAACACTACAATGATGATCAAAGCATTAAAACACCAAGCTAATGAAGAAATTAACACTACAACCATGCCATACAAGGCTCAAAGGACTTAACTAGCCCAAAATAGAGCTAAAACAAGTCAAAACAGTAGCAAAAACATGCTAGACCAAAGCTAAGTTAGGCTATAAAAACGTGTTAACATGTAAGGCAATTAGGCATGCAAACAAGACAACAAGGAGGGGATGCTAACCCCTCCAACTTTGGACTTCAAAAGAATGTTTTTGTCACTGAAAAACCTCTGAATTTCAGTGGTAACAAGGCCTAAAAAGTTTGATTTAAAGGTGATGAATAATAGCACAAAAAGCTTCACAAGCTAAAGAGCAAAAAGGGGGGGACACCCCCTAACTCACAAAGACTCAAACTACCATTTTTATGCCGCAAAAATAGAGTTTTTTACACTTTAAAAACAGCCTTAAAACAGTAGAAAAAGATGACAAAGCAAGCATGCATAATAAGCTTAAATGAGGTAAGTTCTATGCCTTTGAAGCAAAGCACAATTCAGCCACAAATTCAAGCTCAAACCCCCTTCCAAGGCTCAAACACAACTCCAAGGGACCTCAACTCAATGGTGGTCAAGTTTTGTTAAGGGTTAGTGTGCAAAAGTGTAGAGAAAACTAACTACAAAGCACAAAATATCAAGTGAGAGAGAAAAGGCTAGAGAGAGAGAGAAATTTTGGTTCAAAAATGTCTAACCTTCTAAAATGGGGGAGGACACCCCCTATATATTGAAAATCAAGGTTTGAGCTTGTATACATCCTGTCATGCACGTATATGAAGATGCAGTTCAGTGAGCAACAGCTGGCACAGTTGGCAAACAAATATCTGGAAAAAGGGACCAATGGCCATCAGCCACCATTGGTAGCCGACAGGGAAAGTCCATGGTCGACAATGCCCAGGGTTGGCCGACAGGTCACCCTCCTCTCCAGGCAAGAGACAACAAGCTCTTGGTCCAAAAACATGCACATAACATGCAAGATTTAGAGGCTCAAAGACAAGGCGTTCCGCCGAGGACTTTGGGGGCTCAAAATGAACACAAACAAGCACAACCATCGAGTGCACAAACGATGACGTCCAAGTCTCGAAGACGGTCAAAAATGGGGTGTCTACACTTTACATCCATGTTGGATTCAAACACTTCTATTTCTATTCACTTCATTGATCATTCAATCAATTTTTGTTCATTGTTCACTTATTCGATTCTAACTTCCATTCGTTCACTCATGAAATGCAATACACATGAAATACACTTTAAAACCATGTAAACGGAGGCTCGGAAGGTAGAAAAGAGGAGCGAAAAGCAAACCGAGGCTGTCCAAAAGGGCTGCACGTGTGAAAGGCTTGGCCGCGTGTGCAGGACCAGTGCCACACATGTCCCCTGCACTTGCCTTTATTTCAGTGTGTGACATAAAAATGCCCTATTTTCCGCACGTTCGGGGCCCCAAGCCGCACGTGCGGTGCTGGGTTTGTTTGAGGCCAAAATCTGCCCTGTTTTGGCAGTGCAATACTTGTACAAAAACAACACCATTTTCATGCAATACACACCCAAAACCTCATGTAATCATGTTAGAATTTGAGCTTTAATCATTGATTACAAACCATGGCTTTGAAAGAAACTCAATTGTCCATTTAAATAATTCAAAGTTTTGAAAAGATATGAAATCTTGAACTTCAAAGTTAGAAAATTGAAATCTTGAGCTTCAAGACTCAATTCCCATGGAATTTCCCTTCAAGTTAAAACTTTCATGCAAGATAACAAAAGAATGAGCATGCAATTCAAGAATTATGCCATACATGAGGCTATCTTAAATTATATTTCTCATCTTGTCCTATTTAAGCCATGCATGTATTAACTTTTCATTGTGTGAGCCAAAATTCTAATTCCTCATCAATTATGCTAAGTTAAACTTCAATCTCTAAAGATGATGGACAAAGAAGTCTCTAACTCAAGAAATTAGAAAGAAAAGCCGACCTTGCTTTGATTCTTATGGAGAATTCAAGTCAAGACTCTACTTTCTTTGTAAGTTCTTCTCTTCTCCTTTCTTTTTTACTTTTAGTTAAACTCTCACCATCAAAATCTTTCCCTCTCTCTACATGTATGTACCTACATGTATGTACCTGAGCTTATCAAGGCCCACTGCATTTCTCTCTTAACTCTCTTCATGTATTCAATTTGATGAGTATGAATGAAAACACTAGGCTCACTAGGCTTAAATTTAATTAGACGAATAAATTAAGTAAAATCATCTAAGGCTAAGAAATTAATTAAAATCCATTTGACTCAAGTTAAATTAATCTCACCATCTTAAAATGTTAATTACACTAGATGAAATTATACTAAGGTGAATCGGGCACTAATTCCTTTCCTATTGCTTAATTCTATCTTGTTAAAATTAACGAACCAGGCAGGTTTAATTCGCTCTTATATGTATCTGTTCACAATAATACATGGCACAAACCAATACAATACATAAAATACATGGCTCCTAATTCATAATTAACACATAATTAACTTAATTAATTTATTAATTAAGGAGGCAATCGTCACATTCTTACTCCTGTGAAGAGAAGATTAGAAATCAATGATTAAGCAGAAATTGGGGTGTCTAGGTATTATAGCTCAATGGTTGTTGAAGCTGGGGGTTATGAGTCATTAACTTTTGATGAGAGAGATGCAAGGAATTACATTGACAAACTGAAACACTGTCCCTAGAAAACATAAGGAATGAAAGACCCTCGGGCTTGGTTCCTAAAAAATCAGTCAAATAGACAGTCCAAGGGTCACTGTTATATGGGTAGATAATAACCAATAATTGCAGTCTCATATAAACTTACAAGCATATACAATCTATAATAACAAACACAAAGCCTATATATGGGTAACCAATAAGTTTGAATTTTTATGTAAACTAGCAAAAGAATTATGAATGACAACAAAAAGAAAGGCTAAATAGAGAGCCTTACATCCTGGGTTGTTGTGAAGAAAACAATTTATATTTCGATCGTGTCCTTGTTAGATTGTAGTTAATCGAGACATGGCAAACAAAACGAACATGCATGTATCGTAAAGGACTATTAGCAAACAAAAAGAAATGGGCAACATACAACAAACATCATGTTAAAGAGAGAGGGAGTGAGATACACATACATGAATCCAGAAATACCAAATTATTGGACTAGGAAGAATAAATTGTAGTTTTGAACTCTACTTCCACAATGAGCATCAAGCCAAACTAAATTACTTGAATCCCTGTAATTTTTGGTGAATAATATGCCTCCACCAAGTGGAAGATATGTTTCTTGATATTAATTTTGGTGATGCCTTGGCATTGGAGAAAATAACTAAAGATGTCAAGGAATTGGGAATCAATGATTGCATGGTTGGAAAAATGGGGCTTCAGAGGTTATATCATGTGGTAGCTAATGTTGGTACTACTCACATCTCAATGCTTAAAGAAGTGCACACCATTACTAGTAATAGGCCCATTAACTGTGCAATAGTCATGTTTTATTCATTCATAATTGATTTTTGTCCACTCGACAGCATCATGCCAATAACGCATGGGTTAATAGTGTTTGAACTAACTCGAGGTTAATATCTCAGATTCTTATGAAATGATTAATTAGGTGTTTAATAGAGAATGTTCTTTTGGAAGTCTAGTCTTTAAAATTCATGTTCGAAAAAATTAATCTTAAATATTAACTGGATGTAGATAAGTGCATATGTTTAAAATTATTTCGAGCAATAAAAACTAGAAGACAAATTTTCTCAAGCTGAGGACAATGATGCAAACGTGTTTATTTTCATTATTTGAGAAAGAACAGAGTTTTCTCTTATTCTTTTTTTCTACGTTTCCTTGCATCAAACATAACAATATAGGATTTCTACATAATGCAGAAGTGCATATAAGACAATAGGCTGCTTCAACATGAAATAGTTCATCCTTTGACAAAACAACTCAGGAAAAGATAATGCTACTTGAACAATTTGCCAAAACAATTATGTGAAAACCCACATTTAATTATTTTAAAAGAAAATAAATAAATAAATTAATTAATTAATTAATTTTATTCAGAGTCTATCTAAAATATATAATAGTGTAAAAGTTAGTTTTAAATTAACCCAATTCAATCACTAACAAAGATATTATTAAGAATAATAGTTTTGCCGGTATTCAATATTTATTGTTTATAAATTATTTTAATTAAGATTCAACATGATAATTATTCTTACTAAATACCTTAGTTAAAAATTTTAGTGTATCAATTTTAAGCAACTCACACAAATACAAAATATTTATATATAGAGCAGATTTTTGGTGGCAACTTTGCCACATGTTTGTTTGCATGTAAGTGTAGGAACCCTCACCTCATTATGCATCATTGGAATTGAGAAGCACATTGGACTACATGGAATGGAGAGAGAGAGAGGGAAGCGTCAGCAACATGTTTATATATATATATGTATGCTACTCTTTGATTAGAGCATACAAAGAAAACCTGAGAAAAGAAAATTTGTGAAGTGGAGTGAGTTAATAAGAGGAGGAGGTTAAGGAGGTTGCATATTTTCCTATCATTTCACTATTTCATTTCAATCCTATGAGTATAATGATGTTTAATTTGTCCATGAATTGTTTCAACAATTATGGAGTTTTGTACGGATTTATACAGGTTTTTAATCAAATCTGGAGCTATAGCAGATTTTACTATGTGTTTGAAAAATCATTAAAAAATTTATATTAAACCAAATCTGGTAATTTCTAAGCAAAAAATGAAATTTGAGAAGTCTAGTTTCATAATAAATTTTTAAATTGTGGAATTGATTTATAAATTTAAGTATGGAATTAATTTAAGAAAATGTGATAAATCTATGTCATAAACTTTTTTGAAATTTTTAAGAATTACTTATAAATTATTTTTGGAAAATGTTTTCTGAAAAATTACCATAACATGTTTATTGACTATTCTGTAAATTTATATGAATTTTAGAGTAATATAATTAATTTATTTATAATTTTATTTGCAAGATATACATTCTGAAAATTTTGGCAGATTCAGGAGGAATAAAAAATTATCTCTTCAATTGTTTATTTGGACTAAAATTTAAAATTGTGCTAGTCTAATCTTGTAGCTTCAAAATCCATGCATGTGTGTGATTATGATTTATTTCTTTTTGGTAACTACATTATTATTTTATACCATGGTTTAAATTAATTGTTTATTTAAATTTTGTATATTGATTTATTTTTGGTGTGACATGTGTAACATTTTATGTTGGGAATTTTAATGAGTTGGTACAACATTATTGGTGAATAAAATTGAAATTATTTGTGATTAATATAAAAACTAACTAAAACGATTAACAGCTTATACAAAGTTAACAATTGAAGGTTAATACCGGTTGTTCATGGTGAACCCTGGTTTTTAATAATTTTTACGTCAATTGTGTCGCGAAACCCTAAGATGGCACAGGACTTATTTGAACCCTTATAGGTATTTGGTTTTGGAATAAGGGTGGATGTGCCACACGCAAGGAGGTTACATGCCCCTGGCAGACCGTTCCCTTGAGGCAGACCATGGATGTCACAGTTTGGGTATATAACTCCGGGTGTGGGCATCTTTGGTAGTTCTTTAATATTTGACCAAGGGAGGGTTTCCAAATTAACCGTGGCCATGGCTTAGTGGTTAGTAAGAAAATCTCTTTGGTGAGATTTTGAGTGTCACCTAAACTATTAAAATTGTCAAAATTATTATAATGGTTGTTACATTTATCATGCTATTGAATTTTACTATTATTTTAATTGTCATGATTTGATTATTTTCTCTTAAAAAGAATGATAGGTTGGTTACGTTTTCTTACTGTGTTGCAAAAACTCATGGAATATACTTTGTTGCCTTAGCGTTTCATGCCAAATTATGTCGAAGAATGGACTAAGGTTGAATTTGGAGTTGCTACTAATATTGAACCTTGGCTAACTTAAAGTCAAGACTCTATCGAAATAAAATTTTATTATCCTTGGTATTAGTAATTACGTATGTTATAAAGTTGTTGTAATATTGTATGCGGGCTCGTAATTTAGTTGTTAAGCTTTAACTATGTAAGAATCTGAATTTCCCTAATTAGTTGTTAAAATTTTTATTTAGCAAGTTATTTGTTATTTAAATTTTATGATGTTTCAAAAGAAAAATTGGGGCATCACAAATTCAACAACAAATGATTTCTTGTTTTATTCACATCCAATTGATTAAGTCCTTGTAAATTAGTAATAGATTCAAATGGAATAGAGACAATATCATTCATTCATTCATTGAACTCAACCATTCACATCAATCTTTAATGCTAGAACCTCAGAGCAGTCACCTTCAATGCTGAAACCTCATAAACCGTAGTTTCATCAGTCACAGCACCCACTACTACAGCTAATCCAATGTCAAATTTGGGCAAATCAAAATCAAAATCAAAATCCTCCTAAACAAATCAAATCAAAATCAAAGTCACAAAAAATCTCAACAAATCAAAATCAAAATCAGCGCATATATATATATATATATATAGAGAGAGAGAGAGAGAGAGAGAAAACTGACCTGTCGAAAAGACAGATTTGTCGAGAAAAGATAGAGAGTTGAAAAAAGCGAGTTCGGCGGGAAGACGGAGAGAGACTCGGTCATCATGAGTGACTTGATCATCATCATCGTCAGAAGCAACAAAACAGTTCGCCGATCGTCGTGACTGAGGACTGAGGTAGGCTCAGTCGGAGAGAGACTCGATCGTCGCCAAGGTTGGAGAGTTGCGCTCGTCGGGGAGCTCGTCAAGAGAGAGAGACAGAAGAGAAGGAAGGACCGAAGAGAGAGAGAGAGTCTAAAAATGAATGTCTGAAATGAAAAGGAATTTGAAATTTAAAATCAATGAGAAATAGAGAGAAAATGGTGAGAGTTAGCAACAGTTTTTTCACGTCGGCGCCACATCATTAGTGGTCAGTTTAGTGGTGTTGAATTAGTGGTATGAAGCATTTTTGAATACCCATAATGCCACGTGTAGGAATCGCTTGATCTTGATAAGGATCATGTATATTCACAACAACTTTGACTTGTTTTGAGAAGTAGATTAAAAGTTGATTTTTTAATTTTTTTAAATTTTTTTTGAAAAAATATATTAAAAAGTAGAAAAAAAATATGATTCAAAAAAGTTTAAAAAGCCAAAAACTTACATTAGACTCTTTTGGAAATTTATTTTGAGTCACATCGTCTCTTTATCATTTTATATATTTTTTTCAAAAAAAATTTAAAAAAATCAAAAGGCCAGTTTTAACCAACTTCCTAAAACAACTCTTTTAATCATAGTCTCAAAACAAGCCTTAAGGCTACTCTTGTTCGATACGTTTAATAAAACAGCAATTCTAAATTTATCAAATTTGACCTCGTTCGAATCATTTGAATTTATATATGTTGGTCATCAGACCTATCGTCTGGGAGGTTATCGATCATCTGATAGATGCCGGTTAACAGTCATGGTTGACAAGGGTGACGCTAGTCATTTCTAGTGGTCGTCCGATCAATCGTTTAACTTACATAATTCAAGTAATTTAAACAAATTCAAACTAAGGCCTTGTTTGGCAAAGGCTACAATTGGTGGGTTTAGGCTAAAATTCACAAAAAGACAAAAAAGGCTAAAATAGCTAATAAAACAAAATATCACATCAAACTCATAATCATTTCACTTTTTCTTCACGAATATCACATTCAATTACAAAAAAATTCAACAATCTTTCCAAACATACATATTTTAAAATAGCCAAAAACTAAAATAGCTTACTAAAATAATCAATTTCCCAAACAAGGCCTAAATGTGCCAATCAATTTCTCTTATAATAAGAACAAAAGGAGACATATATATTATAAGTTGCAATTAGAAGAATAAGTTAATAATATTTATTTTTTAAATGATTAATTAATTTAAATTATTTTTGTCTCATAAATTATGAGCAAAACTTGTATCAAAAATTTTGATATAAAATTTTAAAATAAATAAATAAATAATTATAAATAGCATTATAAGCTATATCAAATAGCACTATTATGTTAAAAAATTATTTACAAACATAATTTATATACATCAAAGTATATTTAGAATAATATAATATTGACATATTTATAATTATAAATATTTTAATTGAAAAGCATCATATCATATTGTTACCCTAATATAATTACTGGATACAAGTAGATAAATTTGCAGTCGACGATGTTGTGCCTCGTTTGAGATGAATTAATTTAGTGTAATATTTTGATTATTTTAATTTAGTTAAAAAAATTTACAGTATGTTTGTAATATATATTTTTTTATAATTAATTTAATAATTATAAAAAAAATAAAATAATTATAATTTAAATATGATATTTTATTTTATTAATTAATTTAGTTAGCAAACCAGGTGTCGGCAAAGATAACAAAGGGGCGTTTTGAGTTTGTGAGTTGATGATTACTTCATTTCTGAAGTCTCATGCTTTTTGGCCAAAATTTAAAAATAAAATAAAACAAAAAGCAATTTATTTCTCATCTTTTACGTCAAACCACGTATGTTCTGCTTTTAGAAAGAGGGAAAATTGGCTTGGGTTTTGGAGCCTTCCTTACCTATTTTAAAAGATAAATGGCTTCTTATATACCTACATCAGATTTCTTAAATAATTTTTTAAATTAGTTTTTGTTACTGTAATTCTTTATTTGTAGGGAGTCTTTTATATATATATATATATATATATATTCTTTGCTTTGTTTAGGGACTACAATATACATCTACGATTTTTATTTTTTTAAAATTTATAATTAAAAATGATATTTTAATAAAATAAAGAAAAAATAGGGAGTTTGTTAATAGAATAGAGAAAGAATAAGGAGTTTGTTGGAAAAAAATAAATGAAAAAGTGATTCCTAAAATAGGGAATAAATTTTTTAATAATATTTTAAGATAAAATTTAGATAAACTGATAGGGATACTGTAAGGGGTAAAGAAAACTCTATATATATATATATATAGGGGTATTTTGAAAAGTTAGTTAAAAGTTAGTTTTTAATTTTTAAATTTTAATTTATTTTGGATCATATCACCTCTCATATTTTTTATTCATAAAAAAGATTAAAAAAAAGTCAAAAAATCACTTTTTAACCAACTTTTCAAAACACCCCATAAGGCCTATTTGGAATTGATTTTTTTGATTTTTTTTTGTTAAAATAATCAATAAAAATAAAATAAGTTAAAATAATTAATAAAATAAATTGTCGCATCTAAATCCTAATAATTTTACTTTTAACTAACAATTGTCAAACCAACTATAAAAATAAGTCAACTATCATTTCAAATATAACTTTTTTAATTAGACTAAAATAACTAAATAATCAAAAAAAAAAAAAAAACCTAACTAAAATAAAAATTTCCAAACCGACCATAGAGAGAGATGGCTACGGCTGCCAATCCCACTCCCTTTGAGTTTGCTTCTCTTTCTTTCTTGGCCCCCACCAATGTGGTATTAGCCTCAAGGTTCATCACTCCTACACAGGTTTCTATCTCCTTGACGATGTTTGATTGTTGGATTATGTTAATTAAAATTGTAAGGAAAGATAAGATTAATTAATTTATTGATGAGATTAGTATAATAGTATTAAGTAAGTTATGTTTATTTATACAATAGAGAGACTGAAAAAAGAAGAATTCAAAAAAAATAATGAGCGGTAGAGAGAGTTGCAAAAGGGGATTCACGGTGGTATGAAAGGTTGCGAGATGGAATTCATGATGGTCGAGAAAATTACGTAAGCAAGTTCATAGAGGTGGAAAGAGTTACGTAAGATAGTTCATGGTGAGAAGGGGGTTGTAAGAGAATTCACGGTGGTAGGGAGAGACTGAGCAGTAATGAGATGGTTACGAGGGTTGGGCAGTGACAGTAAAAGGTAGAGAGTGTGAGGTGTGAGAATAAAAGTAGATGGGAAAAGAGATGAAAAGTGTTAAAGGGTGGCGGTGAAAATGGGGGTAAGGTTGTTGGAAGTGGTGAAGGTGACAACGATGACTAAAGGTGCTAAGAATTAGAGTTTCAATTAATAGGAATGACATATAATTGAGATGAAAATTGTTATTCAAAGAAATTTAGATGGGTTTCAAGATAAAGTGTGAATGTTATTAACACATTAGAAACCAAAATTGTTACTGGTAAAATTACTATTTTAGATAACATTATTTGATTTTTTATACATGCTACTGTGTCTAAACAACCTAAATTAAAAACCAGTAAGTTCGACAACCTTTGATAATAGAATTATCTTTAAAAAAACCCGAAACTAACTAAATATATATGAAGTACTTAACTGGTATGTAGTCCGAAAAGATTTACAATTGCTGATTATAGCAAGAATGGTCAATTGGTCCCCTATAATAATATGGGCCTAGTGGTAATAACTGGTAATTAATTAATTTTTTGTTAACCTCTTTTAGTTACAATCGGTAAATGTTTACCACGTGTCAAAATGAATGTTACAAAGGCCCGTGTTCATCAGAAATTAGGTTCGACATCACATGATTGCATATGTTCATAATTTATATTTATATATATATATATATATGTATATTTTGTTTTTGAGATCATGTATGTATATTCTTCTTTATTATTTAGGCAGGTGCAGTGTTTAGGAATAATTTTTTTAGTTGTATTGAAAACAGTAAATTACATAAATATTTGACCTTTTTAAGTAAATTTTTGACATTTTAATTAATTTAGTCAAAAAAATCAAATTGTCAAATATAACGTTATTGTTTCGAGCAACATGATAGTTCTATATTTATCCTTTCAATGTAATTTATTATAAATTAAAAATTAATAATAAAAAGATAGAAGTCAAAAGCTCCCTTTCATCGGTTTTCATAATTTATTTTTTCAAGTTATTTAAATTATTTTTACCTAATAATTATAAGTAAAAATTACATTTAACAGCTAGACATAAATTCTCAAATTTTAAAAAGATTATAAACAATACATATAAATTATACCAAATAGGCTCACAATCATCGGATTATATTTTGAGATTTTATTTCTCAATTTTTTTTACATAATTACACCGCTAATGAAAAATTATAAGGAAAAAAAAAAGAAAAGAAAAGAAGAAGAAGTAGAACAAATGATCTCTGACCTTCTTTCCATGATTGATGGTTACTCATCGAGAGGGAGAGAGAGATGGCTTTAAAAAATTGATGATGAATGATTAATATAAAGAGTATAATCAAACCCTTCCACTGTCTAGTGTCAACTAGCCAATTAGAAGATCATTAACTATAGCTTAATCAAAATTAGCTTCTGTAATCACGTGCAACCAGTCTTCTCTAATTATACACATACAAAAAGAGAGCCATTTGGGCACACCAATTATTTTATAGAGGTAGAGACATACGTATGATTGATACTTTGATATGCTTTATGAATTCATACTGTTTGTAAACTCTCATAATTCAACAAGTTCAGATTTTAAAGACAAAAATTTAAGAATAAAATTATATTTTAAAAATGAAATATTTTAATTGTTAAAAGTATCATTGTTGTATTTTTAGAGAAGAATTTGAATATTTAATGATAAATTACTATCCCTTTAGAACTAAAATTTTTATTATAAAAAATGCATTTATTAGTGACATTTTCTCTATCACCATTTTTTGTTTTTGTATTTTATATTTTGTGGTCCATTTCTCTCTCCTCTCTACTAACTATTATCTATTTTTTGTTTATAATTATTTTTTGTTGATTAATATTATTTTATTAGAATTTTTATACTAAATTTTGTATAATAAAAAACATGTCACTCATTATAAAGTGATAGGTCAAAATCCAAACAAAATCATTATAAATATACATTTTGTATTGATTTTATGTTTGTATATCATTACTTTTTATAAAAAAAATACTTTTAATAGTTTTTGATAGCATGATATGTGTTAATTGACAATTGATACAGAATATTACTTCAAAGGCGTATAATAGTTTTTCAAAGCTATAAAAAGATTAATTTTAATCTATTTTTTTTCAAAATTATAAAAGGTGTCAATCAATTATTTAATTATTTATCTTTAATATGTGCAGTTCCTCTCTTTCATTATGGTATTTCTCTCTTTACTCCACTGTGAGTTCATATGTTTTTTAAAAAAAAATCATATGTGATTTAAAATTTTGAATCTTTTTATATAGGAAGTTAAAAAAATAAATTTTGAAATTTAAAATATAACTATACAAAACCATGTCATTTTGTGTACTTATAGTTATAATTAATTTTAATCTATCTATTACGGATCCTTATTTATATTATTATACAAATAAACATGTTGGACGATAATTGAAGTTGTCCTAATCTATTTTTTTTTTCAAATTTAAAATTGTTAAAATGCATATGTTGCAATATCATTAATTTCTTCGATTTATAAATTTTATTTTAAATCTGATAAGATTTGTTCAATGACTAATATTAATTTTTTGTAAAAAAATTCCAATATATTCATTCCAAAAATTAATATAGCAAGTCTACAAAATCATATTTTAAAACTCAAAATTATTAATATTTTTATTTATTTTTGTTTTTGTTTTAAATAAGCATGTTAAAATATAAATAGATACCCAAATAAAATTATACTTATTAATAAATATGGCATTAGTTTTAATTGTAATCACATCTTTTTAAAGTCTTAATTCATTTTTTAACTTTTTTTTGATATTTTAAATTACATGTTATGATGATTTTTTCTCACTCATTAAGTTTTTAAAATTTCTTTAATTATTTCTCTTTCAAAAACTAATATGACAATTTTTTAAAATTCATATATTTTTATTCTAAAATAGTGAAATATTAGAATTATGTCATTTTTTTTTTATAAAAAAGCATAATTTTAATTATTAATTGTCAACACAACAATTTTAATATATCTATACTATATTTTATAGTAAAAGAACATTTGAAACAAAACTCTTAAATATATATATATATATATATAATTTTATTTACGACAAACAAAATACAAAAAAATTAAATATAATTATCATATTTTTATTTTATCTTGTGCATAGCATGGGTGATATGCTAGTTAATATAGTATTCAAAATATACATCTTAGTTGAAAAGAGATGTCAATATTATTTTTTTATTTATACACTAACGAATTATTGATAAAAAAAAATAACGTAACTATTATAAGAATTAAAATCTTAAAAGAAGTCAATATAACTATATTTTTCCAAATCTCGGAAGTGAATGTAATTTATCTTTTTTTTATTACTATTATTATATGTCCCTAAAAAGTGTATCTATTTGCACTATTGTGAAGGCTTAGGGTTTTCAATTTTGTAGTATGTGAATTGGACAACTCAGCAATTACATTACAGTCATGTTTGATGAGAAAATTTGAATTAGTAATTTTTGAGTTTTACGTTACTTATATTTATTAGTTAAAAAAAATTATGAGATTAGCAGTGTTGTAGGATTAAAAATCCTTTCAATAGTGAAATTAACGTTCTTATAAAAGAGGTGAGTTGTTAATTCGATGCCATGGAATTAGACTTTATTAATCTCATTTTATAAAAATAACAAACTCACATTTTATATAATAAAAGATTTGTTGAAATTTTTATATATTTAATCTCAATTAGCTAATATTACCACCACTACAAGAAAAAACAGTTTTGGCGACTAAAATTCAATTTTTTGTCTCTGAAAGTAGCACAATTGGCGACTAAAATGGAATTAGTAGCCAAAAGTGAAGACTTTGCCGGTGACTAAAACAGTTTAGTAGCCAAATGTATAATTATTGGCAACTAAAAATCAATTTAGTCTCCGATTATATGGGTTTTAGCGACTAAAGGTTTTTTAGTAGCCAAAAGTGAAGACTTTTGGTGACTAAAATAATTTAGTAGCCAAAAGTATAGGTTTTGTTGACTGAAAAATAGTTTGGTCGCCGATTATACGTGTTTTACCGACAAAAATAAAAAAATTTTAGTAAATAATTTATTTTTTACATAAATTATATTGAATAAAAACAATTATATTTATATATATAGTTTTATATTAATACGGGTTAATATACTATATAAATAATATATATTACATATATGTTCATATGGTGTTGTAGTGGCATGTTGTAGGGAGTGTGTTGCTAAAGGTGTAGAAAGTAGAAGGTTAGTGGTTCGAATCTCAGAAAAAGCCAAATAGTTAATTTTTTTTTTCCACCGAACAACCTTTGGCGACTAAAACTATTGGTCGCCAAAAGTGTTTCTTTTGGCGACTAAACAGTTTGGTCGGCGTTCATTGACTATTGGCGACTAAAACATTAGTCGCTAAATGTATAATTTTAAAAAGTGGAATTGACTATTGGCGACCAAAACTTTGGTCGCTAAAGACTTGTGTTTTTGCTGACTAAAGGTTCATGGTTCGGATCTCAGAAAAAGCCAAAAAGTTAATTTTTCTTTTTTCCACCGAACAACCTTTGGCGACTAAAACTATTGGTCGCCAAAAGTGTTTTTTTTGGCGACTAAACAGTTTGGTCGGCGTTCATTGACTATTGGCGACTAAAACATTAGTCGCTAAATGTATAATTTTAAAAAGTGGAATTGACTATTGGCGACCAAAACTTTGGTCGCTAAAGACCTGTGTTTTTGCTGACTAAAACCTTTTTGGTCGCCAAAACCTCCGGCGATCATGTTTTCGCGACAAAATCGACGACTAAAAAATTTAGTCGGGGAAACTAAAAACAAGGTTTTTGGCGACTAAAAGTGGACTTTTGGCTACTAAAAATTTAGTCGTCAAAGGTAATTTTTCTTGTAGTGCACACCGTTGCACTCAATTTCAATATATTCATAATTACAAAATCAAACATAACCTATAATCCTATTATAAGTTATACTTTGATTATGAGATTTATTAATTTGATAACACTTTTGTTTGTAAAGCATTTATAAAAATAAAAAATAAAAAAATAGTTTGATTAAATAATGATAATTACTTGATTACAACATCATATTTTCGAAATAAACAATTAGCATAATTTGTAAATAAATTGTCTGTTCTAAACAATATAATGAAATTGTGTGACTTCTATAAAACCTAAATGATTTACTCACTACTATCAAATTGGACCCATGGTGTGTCCATATATCCAAACTGTAAGGTTCAATCCGTGCGGTGAATTAGAGACAAACTATTATCAAATTGATACATTTCATTGAACAATATTTTATAATAATAATAAAAGAAACAAAATAAATTTTTTAAGACTCAATAAATTTATATATTATTTATGTTAATAAAACTATGTAACCCAACTACCCTAGTTGAGAAATAATACATTATTGAGCTGTATTGCACGTAAAACCCAGTAGTTTAATAGTAAGAAATCAAGTTTAAGATTAAAATAACAATAATAAAGTTTAAGTATTAAGTAATTGAAAAAATATATATATTTAATTAACAAGCCCACGCATGGCTCTCCGCGAATCTCTCACCCCCTCGAGTGGGGATTGGCTTTGCTCTATATTTTCTAGCAATGCAAATTTCAATAATATGTTTTGGGGAAATGTGAAAAAACAAATAATTTTGTTCTTGGATTTCTTGAATCCCATGTTCTACAATAAAATATTTAATGAATTTATTATAAGGTTATATGGGCCCTATTGCTTGTACTCTATCTTACTCTTTTTTTTTCTTTTTTTTTCTCCATACATTCATTGAAATTTATTTTTTTGTCCCCCCAAAGAGCATGCAAAGTTACTTTTCCATTGTTCATAATTTCACAATTATATTGTTTGAATTAATCATAATAATAATCACCCTATTTGTTTGATTTTTTATAATTTATTTTAAATATTTATAATTTTTCAAAAATTATTTTTCCCCCCTAAAAAAAGAAAATTATATGAAAATGTTTAGTGTTTTTTATTTTTTTACTAAATTGTTTTTAGTTAAAAGAAAAAAAAGTTGAAAACTCAACCAAACAGGGTGGGTTTTGTTTTGAGTTTTTGTCAGGTATTTTCTTTTATTATTATTATTTTTTTTTAAAGTAAGATAATTTTATAAAAAGCAAAAAAACATGCATAAAAAATGAAACCATCTAAAAGAAGGGGACCATCCAAGCACAAGGCATCACTTGAGGAGAAAGGACCTACCAAATAAAAAGGACAAAATAGACATTTTCTTAGTGAATTTTTTTCAATTTTTTTATTTATTTTTTATTTTTTTGATTTGTCCAGTCGAGTATATTTTAATTTTTTTCAAAAAACATAACTAAAAAGGGGAAAAATTTCAACAAATAAACCAATCTCTTTATTCAGGATTTTAGGAATCACACTTTTTTGTTCTTAAATATAAAAATCTGATTGCAAAAATTATTTGGAGACTAATTCTTGTCATCATGAGTGTCATTGTTAAAAAGTTATTCTGAAAAATTAAAAAATAAAAGAAGAAGAAAAAATGGTGTATCTAAATTATAAAAGAGTTTGTTTAAAGAATACAATAAACTGAACATAAACTAATCTCTAAATTATCTCATAAAAAAAATTAAAAAATAATGAGTCTCATCGTTTCATGAATGTAATATTTATAGAGCGAGAAAGACATGAACAATATGGGAAAAGTATAATGTATGATGGTTAGGTTTTTAGATAAGAGAAATAATTGGTTAGATAAAGAATATACAAGAATAATTTTTTTCGTATTTCCTTTTCTAAATTATAAATCAAGGAATCATTGTAACAAATAATAAATTATGAGATTTTAAAAAAAATTATGTATAGTATAGATATGCTTACATTTTTTTGGGAATAAAATTGTGTTTGATTATGTAATAGAGAGAGAATCAAGATATAAGGTTTAATTCTTATTTTATGTAAAGCTTAATTTTAGGTTTATATAGATTAGTTGTGAAAGATATTAATAGTATACATTTTATGAGAGGTGAGATTGTTTTTCTTTTCATTATATTTATATTAGGAGAGAGAAGATTGTATGAGATTTATATTCTTTTTAAATAAATGCTTATTTTGAGAGAGAGAGGGGGGTTGAGAATATATTTGCATTAAATAATTTTGAAATTTAATATTTATGTCATTGGAATAGCCAATACATGTTTTAATTTTTTTTATAAAAATTCAAAATTTTGAAAATTATATTTAAGGTTTTGAAACACTTAAAGCCTCTTAAATGAAAAGTCAGTTTGGTATAATATATAATATAGATAGATGGATTATGAGATTTAGGAAATAGCTAAATATTAGGGAAGAGATTTTAGGAACTTGTAATTTAATATTTTTTTTTAAAAAAGATATAGTTACTTTCTTAACCAATAGTATTATTTTTAAATGTTTTTAAAATTACAAAAATTAACAATTTTAGATTGTTATGTTTGTTTGTTTTATTTTTTTTATTTTTGTTTTTCAATCTATAGTTACTTTGTTAGCGAATAATACTATTTTTAAATATTTTTAAAATTCCAAAAATTATCAATTGTGGGTTTACATTTTTTTTATCTATAACGTTTTAAAAATATATATATATATATATATAATTACTTTGTTACGAGATGAGATTTGTGTTTTTTTTTTTTTAATGTATAATTACTTTATTATGAGATGAGATTTAGGAAATAGATAAATATCAGGCGAGAGATTTTAAGAACTTGTAACTCAAAATTTTAGGTGATTTTTTATTTTTTTCCTTTAATCTATAATTACCTTGTTAGTTAATAGAATTATTTTAAATATTTTTTAAATCACAAAAATTAGCAATTATGGAATAAAACTTTTGAGTTCTTACAAGCCTTCTCATTATAAACCCTTTTTTCTTTATATAATACATATAAAATTGTGTTTAATTATGGAATAGAGAGAGAATCTAAGGTTTAATTTTTATTTTATGTTAGGTTTAATTTTGGGTTTATATACATCAAATCAGTTGTGAAAGATATTAATAGTATACATTTTATAGGAGGTGAGAGAGTTTTATTTTCTTTATATTTATTTTAAGAGAGAGAAGATTATATGAGACTTATATTCTTTTTAAATAAAAGCTTATTTTGAGAGGAAGAGGGGCGTTGAGAGAAAAATGCTTGAGACTCTCATTTTTTGGAGACCTCACTATTGATGTATGTGTGAGACTTATTCATGTATGTGTGGGGCCCACGCTATCAATGGTGGAAATTCAGAGGGGGTTGTGGGAGTCTCTAAAACAAAGAGGTCTCAATCATTGTTGGGGGTTGAGAATTGTGTGTGTGTGTGTGTTTTTTTTTTTTTTGGTGTTGAATGGCAATATATTTGCATTAAATAATTTTTAAGGTTAATATATATGTCCTTTGAATAGCCAATAGATGTTTTAAATTTTTTTTTTATAAAAATTAAAAATTCAAAAAATTAGATTTAGGGGTTGTTTGGTTTTTGAGTTGGGGCTAAAAAATCACAAAATGACAAAAAAAAATCAAAAAATCCCAAAAAGCCAAAAATCACAAAAGGACAAAAAAAATCCACCATTCCAGAGCTAAAAAGCCAAAAAAACCTATCAATAATACCAAACGAACAAAAAAGTCTTAGGCTAAAAAAGTCAAAAAAATCAAAAAGTCAATTAAAAAAAGTTATTGCCAACCAAAGGCTTAAGGTTTTGAAACATAAAGCCTCTAAAATGAAAAGCTAATTTGGTATAACATATAGTATAAATCGATAGATTATGAGATTTAAGAAATAGATAAATATTAGGGAAGAGATTTTAGGAATTTGAAATTCAATATATATATATATTTGTAAATCTATAGTTATTTTGTTAGCCAAAAGTATTATTTTTAAAATTACAAAAATTAGCAATTTTAGGGTATTATGGTTTTTATTTTTATTTTATTTTAAGAATCTATAGTTACTCTATTAGCTATTAGTACTATTTTTAAATATTTTTAAAATTACAAAAATTAGCAATTTTGATTTTACGTCCTTTTTAATCTATAACATTTTAAATATATATATATATATAATTACTTTATTATGAGATGAGATTTGTGTTTTTTTATTTATTTTTATTTTTTATGTATAATGTTTTTTTAATGTACAATTACTTTGTTATGAGATAAGATTTAGGAAAAAGGAAAATATCAGAGGAGAGATTTTAAGAACTTTTAATTTAAAATTTTATGTGATATTTTTTTTTCCCCTTTAATTTATAATTACTTTGTTAGTCAATATAATTTTTTTTTAAGATCACAAAAATTAATAATTGTAGAATAAGATTTTGGAATTCTCACAAGCCTTCTTACTAGAAACTCCATTTTCTTTATATAATATAGGATAAATTATAAACACACCCTCTAAGGTTTACTTAAATTATAAATTATCCTCTGTGATTTTTGAAATTACATTATGCCCCTTAAGGTTTCTAATTTCATAACAAATAGGTCATTTTATTAATAAATCATCAAGTTAATTAACAGTTTTTAATAATATTAAAATTTTATTTCAATTAATAATTCAAATAATTTTATTATTATATAGGTGAACAGTTAGAAATTTTACTTTTTTCATTAATTCTGTTAAATAAAAAATTTTGATAGGGAGTTATTTGTAATTTTTTAAACTACAAGGGGCACTTTGTATTTTAAGCAAACCTCAAAAGTGTATTTATAATTTACCCTGTAATATATAGATAGATATATAAATTTTGAGTGTTTTAGCCCTCGTTTGGCATGAGGGGTTTTTGGGCTTTTCCGCAAAAATAGTCATAAAAAAAATAAAATAGGCTAAAAAATTAATAAGACAAAATATTGCATCCAAATCATAATCATTTCATTTATTCTCTCACAGAAAAAAAAAAAAAAAAAAACCAAAAAAACATATCCCAAACAAGGCATTTTAGCCCCAAGCTAAAATAGTAAAAAAATTAAAAAGTTAAAAAACCAACTCACATCCCAAACGAAGCCTTAATCTTACTGAAAAAAATATAAAACCATCACTTTGCTTTGTTTGGGTTTTTTAAAAACACTTTTTAAAAAAATCTTCTACTTTTTTATTTTCTGCACTTTTTTGTTTTTACTATTTTTTTAATATTTTAAGTAAATTTTTTAATTTTTAGACACACTTAACATATATATATATATACTTAAAAAGTATAATTTTCATGAAAAAATCTTATAAAAAATCACTAAATACTAAAAATACAATATATATATATATATTTCATATTTTTATGTATTTATTAATTTTTTGAAATATGTTTTTCACAAATATTGTACCTTTTAAATACATCTAAGTATGGTATATATCAAAAAGTAAAAAAGATGCTTAAAATTTAACAATATTCATTAAAAATAAAGAAATATATAAAAAATAAAAAACTCAATTTTCAAAAAATTAAATTCAAAAACTAAACAAACACATAGAATTATATCTTTATTAAATTTTAGGAGGGTGTGAGTGTAATTTATTCAAAGAGAAGGGCTTCTCTTTCCTCTGTGATTGGACTAAAGGGTACTATTTGACTCATAGGAGACTATCACAGGTTTCGTTTCGATAATCCGAACCATCATTATGTAGAACTCGTCGAGTACTATACATAATCAAAAATCACATCGATCGGATATCAATAGCTATGTGATCAAATCAAATTTTTGTAAGTCGTTTATTTTTTACTGTCCATATTTTTCATACAAAATGAATTTGATCACATAACTATCGATATTTGATTAATGTAATTTTTTTATAATTATATAGTACTCAATAATTTTTACATATTCAACAATAAAAATTATCAAAACGAAATCTATAATAAATTTTTACGAATCTAACAATACCCTCCAATTTAAAGGGATGCTAAAAGAGACAAGTTTTACGGTTGTTATCGATAAAGGCGCCTAGCAAAGGCAAAGAGCGAAACAACCGTCCAGATCTTTTCTTTTTGAACACCAAATCTGGGCCGTTAATTTTTTTCGCTATCAACTTTCGACATAAAAGGGACAGGTCTATGGAGTCCATGTTAAAGACAGTGCCACCCCATAATACCCTGTCCTTTTCTTGTACTGACAATTGTGCCCCTTGTTTTATCTTCATCGAGTATATTAATATTTCATCTATTAGGGGTGGTTTCGTCATTAAACAATCAAAATGCAATTACTACACGTTATGTGTGGTCCATTTTTGTTTTTAGGAAAATTTACCCATAAGTCCTAGTTTTTGAAACGTTGAATCATTTAGTCTTAAAAGTTTTCTTATGCTCCATTTAGTCCCATTTTACATCAACTTGATGTGAATGATGTAAATGATCTGATGTTTCATTCTATAATTTCAAAATTTATTGAAATCTGATGAACATTAGATGTTTTTCATCCTATATTTTCAAACATTATTGAAATTTGATGAACATTAGATGTTTGAAATCCAATGTTTGTAACATGACTCTGATGTTATTAACATTGTATCTGATGTTATTAACATTGTAATGGGACCTTTCCGTCTATAAGAAAACTTTTAGGACTAAGCAGTGCATAAGTTATTAATTTGGGATTTATTGGTGCATCCCCCTTGTTTTTATGCATGCTCATAGCATTTTCCTATGTATATGGAAAATGTTAGAAGCCTTAAGTATTTTATCAAATATTTTATGAGTGTAAGGCTTATATTATGTGAGTTTTACATTTATATGATATTTAATAGAATTTTTGATAAAATATTTGAGATTCTTACAATTATTATATGTATATTGATGTGAATTTATCTTTTCTTAATCAATGAATCTGTTTGTTTTCAGAGGTAGAATAGAGGAGATTCGTAGTGAGGGAATTAATATTAAGGGGATTGATAGTTAGGGGATTAAGTAAAATTGTAGTTTTGATAATAATTGTTGGTGTAGGGATTGTTAAATTATTTTTATATAAAATAAATATAAAATAATAAAAAAATAAAAAATGAGAAATTTATTAGAAAATCCCTTTTCAAGTGTTTGTATCCTAATTAGTCTATAAGATATTCTTATATTCTAATGAATCCTATTATTTGGACATTTGATTTACTAAATCTTAATTCTTATATTTAAGGCATTTTATAGACATTTCTACCTTTACAAATATTTTTTGAACGGTTAGCAATTTGGTGATGTAAGCATTCATATTTTACAATGTGAATATTCACATTAATGTGTAAATGTTAATATCGACAATGTGAACATTTACATTGACATATTAACATTCACATTGACGGTGTGAACATTCACATCACGAACATTCATAATGTAAATGTAAATATTATTAGGGATATTTTGGTAATTATGTCACCCATAGGACTTACTGGAGCATAATAAAATAATATGGATTAAATAGAATATAAGTATGTGAAAAGGGATTTGTGAAAAAGTGTCCCATAAAAAATACAAAAACATTAAACATCAATGATAAAAAAAAAAAGGACAACATGTAAAAAATAAAAAATAAAGTAAAAGAATTAAAATTATGATTTTTACTTAACAAAAATTACAAAAAACATTAATGTTCAAAAAAAAAAAATGCCCAGCATGTGAAAAATAAAAAAAAATAGTTTAGTGAATTATTTTCTAATACTAAGTTCAAGCCTTCATCCTAATCCCCTCCGCAAGACCCATCCTTATCCCTCTCTATCTCCTAAAACAAACACAATATTAATGGGTCTTATCTCCCTCTCAATCCCAATCCCCCCTCTATTTCCCGAAACAAACGAGGCCAATAAGAATTCTAAAAAAATTGCTAAATATGTTAACTTACATCTATATAAATATTATATCCTATGAGGTCTGGTTTAATTATATTCCATCTCTTAACGTTTTGAAAATTATATTATCATCATTGTGGTTAATAGTCTTATTTTACAAACCCTCTACTTATATAAAATGCAACAATTTCTAGTAGAAAAATAAATGAAATTATATTGGAAAAAAAAAATAAAGCAAAAGAAAGGACAAAAAAAAATGTAGAAAAAAAAGAGAAGGTAAAGCAAAATAAGAAAATAGAGAGTGCATGAGTTCAATATTTTCATTTTATATAAATAATTACAATAACAGGGGGTTTGTGTAATTTTTCAAATATCAAAGAATGATATGTATTAAATTTATATTTCAAGAGATGTAATTAAAATTTACCCATATTATATAAAATATTTAATAATTCGTATGAAAATTTTAAAATTGTGAAAACAGTCTTAAAGGTAATTGTTAACATGTTAAAATTACATTGAAATGTGTGATTTTTTTAAAATATTTAAAAAATGTATTAAAACTATAAATATTTTAATATTTTATATATCATATTTATTTTATATATAATACATGCAACGTTGATGTCATTTATTATGGATTGATAGATAATTTCAATTTTTGGTCAATTATATTTACATAATGTCGATCTTATTCTTTTAATTTTATGGGTCTTTCTAAGGACCGCTTTAAAGGTTGTCAAATATAAAACAACAATAATTTATAATTGTAATTTACTTTTTATATATTTTAAAATACTTTTATATTTTTATGCATTTTTTTTTACACATTTTAATACCCCTTTTATAAATTTTTTAACACTACAACAACTCTTGGGGCTGTTTTTAACATTTTTCTAATTTTATTAACTCATCTACTTTGACCCAAATTTTACTTTGGTTACCATTATCTCAAATTTAATAGTTTGGTTCATATTTTTAAAATTTAGTTTCAATTTGGTAATTTCATTTAAGTTTGAGGTTAAAATCAATAATTTTGAAAAATTTATCAATTTTTTAATGTGTACACATAGAAAAAAGCAACATAAATTTAAATGTAAGGACCAAATTACAACTCAACTTAAAATGCAGAGATTAAATTACTCAAATTATAAGTATAAGATTTAAAGTAAAATTTGAATCAAACCATAAAAGTGAAAAGTGTAATTAATCATTTTATTAACAATACTAGTTGATGATAATGTAAAAAATGTCATATTAACACTTAATATTTAGTTTTTATCAATGGGTAGGATTGGTAGCTCTTTACCATCACACTTGTTACAATTGTATATCACACATTGAGTTCTCAAACCCTTTTCTCCATGATGGGATGAATAAAGCTTGAGACCCCACCCCCAGTAACCCCCAATGACCCCTAGTGCTACGTGGCATCGCGTGATTGGAAAGAAAGGGAAAAAAAAAAATTGTTTTTGGCCTACTGGGGGTGCTGGGGGTGCCCCATTGGGGTCCCTAGCACCACTGATGATGGGATAGGCCTCACCTCTGGTGTGGTGTGAATGGATAATATTTTGGAATGATTAATGATAAATTTTTTCATGTTTATGAGATATTAATGGGTTGTGTCACAAATTAAATAAAATTGATGTATACAATAAACTCTGTCATTTTATATTTAAAATATGATGTGTCAATTTATGTGTAATGTGTTGTATGATTATGGAATAATTTGGTATAGGTTAAAGTGACTAAATTAGTATAAAAAGATAAAATAAGTTAATTTAGTTAAAAGTCAAAATGTTACATCTAAATTATAATTATTTTAATTTTTCTTTTACAGTCATCAAATCAACTACAAAAAAAAAATTAAAATTTATCCCAAATAAAATTTTTTCAACGTTAAAATAACATAAAACCGGGCTACAAAATTTATCTCAAAAGAACACCCATGTATGACTTTTCGTAATTCAAGTGATATTTTACATAATAATAATAAGTTTTGTTAACAAGTGAATTAGACCCCCCAAAAAAAGGGCGTTTGGTTTCAGTTTTTTAAATTTATTTTTTTGAAAATTAATTTTTTTTCTTATATTTTTGTTTTTAGTGAATATTTTTTAAATTTTAAGTAATTTTTTTACTTTTTTAGATACACCTTACTTAGGTATAGGGGTGGGCGTGGGTCGATTGCGGCTACGGAACCTTCAATTCGCCATCCGTTCGCCAAATTGACGGATTGGAGAAAATCAATCCGCATCCATCCGCCAGATGTGGATTGAGCGGATTGACGGTTTGACGGATGGATACGAATCGGTTTGGCAGTTTCAAATTTTATAAATTTTCAACATAATTCAACTTGTGCACTTCCTAAAAAAAAAAAGAAAAGGAAAGTATTACAGTCATTGACTTAAAAAAAATATTACCATCACTGGATGCCTCATCCACTGTAAGAAAGTTTGAAACTTTAGAATATTACAATCACTGCATGCATCATCCACATACTACAATCATAGCATGCCTCATCCACATAAAGTATTACAATATGTGGTTCTTAAAATATAAAAACAATTCAAACCACCAAAACTATTAATAGAGCAGTAGTAAAGATTGCATGTCTCTGTATTGTTACATCTATATTTGTTTTTGAAAACAAAAACCAAGCAGCATATATCATATTTTCTATTTATTATTTTTAGAGGTAGATTTAAAAACAAAAAAATATAGATAAATAATACGTTTATTTTTTTCAATTCAAAAAAGATATTCAGGTTGAAAACTTTTTTTCAATAGAATATTTAAACTCGTTTTTAATTGAAAACACAAACAGAATATTTAAACAAACTGAAAATACAAAGTCTTATAAATTACTAGGGGTGCTCTGGTTTGGTGGTTCAGTTGCGGCCAAAGGAATGTCAAATCCACCATCCATCCGTCAAATTGGCAGATTGGAGAAAATCAATCCGCAACTGTCCGCTCGTCATCACGAATCCGTCCAAAATGCAGCGGATCGATTCAGTTCGGTCGGTTTTGGCGGATCGGTTTATCCGCTGCTCACCCTTACTTAGATGTGTCTAAATAATAAAATATTTGTGAAAAAATATTTTAAAAAATTAATAAATACACAAAAATACGAAAAATATACTAAATTTTCATATTTTTTGGTATTTAGTATATTTTTTAAAGAATTTTTTTTATAAATATTATATTTTTTAAGTGTATTTATTTTAAGTATGTCTAAAAGTTAAAAAAATTACTTAAAATATAAAAAAAAAATCATTAAAAATATTAAAATATGAAAAATAAAAAATAAAATTTTATGAAAATCGTTTTCTGAAAACTATAATTAAACAAGCAATGATATGCTTTTTATGAATTTGAAATTGGCCGTTTGGAAAAAAAAGATTTATACTAGTTAAAAAGTTTTTTTTTTAAAATATAAATTATCAAATTATTATTTATATTTTTTTACACGTTATTTTATAAAAAATAAAAAAAATAAGTGACCCGACAGCAACAATCTTGTCATGAGATTAGTAATTTAATCTCGATATTTTGAATTTCTCGCCACGGCGGCGTTGGTCTATAGAAACACTCACATGTACACCCGTTTTCTGCGGTTACGCTTCGTCGCAACCAGATAAGAGTCCACCGTCAATCCAACGGTTTATCTTTCTTCACCTACACGTGTCCATCGATTATACCGTCAATTACAATCAGTACACGCGGAAAATACGAACCTTTTCCAATTTAACCTCACTGAACTGATCATCTATCTCATCATAAAACCCTTATCCTCTCTCTCTCTCTCTCTCTCCCTCTCTCTCCTGCAACTCAAGAACTTCGATCCAAGCTCGTTAATGGCGTCTCAGATCTGAAACCCCGAAACTCAGACACTGTTTAAATTTACTGTTTTAACCTTGGAGATTTGAAGATTTGCGATCTGACCTAATCGGCAATGGCGTACTCGTTTCCAGAGGAGGTGTTAGAGCATGTATTCTCCTTCATACAGCTCGACAACGACCGAAACGCCGTCTCTTTGGTGTGCAAGTCGTGGTACGAGATTGAACGTTGGTGCAGGAGGCGGATCTTCGTTGGGAACTGCTACGCTGTGAGCCCTAGGATCATTATCAGACGGTTCCCAGAGGTCAGATACGTGGAGCTCAAAGGGAAGCCGCATTTCGCGGACTATAATCTGGTCCCTGAGGGTTGGGGAGGGTATGTGCATCCTTGGATCGTTGCCATGGCCAGGGCTTACCCTTTGTTGGAGGAGATTCGGCTGAAACGCATGGTCGTTACTGATGAGACTTTGGAGTTGATATCGAGTTCGTTCAGCAACTTTAAGATCCTTGTTTTGTCTTCATGTGAGGGCTTCACTACTGATGGATTGGCCGCCATTGCTGCCAATTGCAGGTGAGCTTTCTTTGTTTTCTCTGCTGTGAAAATTTAGGGGAAAATAATAAGCAAATAAAGTTTGAATCTTAGGTCTAATCCTTTCTTGACTAAAGGAAAAGTGAAAGAATAAAGTTTGAATCTTGAAAATGTCTCTTACTTAAGTCGTGGCCAATGTGTTTGATTTCTAGCTCCTCACTGCGTCTCTGGAAAAGAAAAGAAAAGAAAAGAGAAATTAGAATGTTGTGTATTGTATTGACTAGTTAGTAGCTTGTAGGTATTTTTTAGATGAAATATTTAAATTTAAAAAATGTTTCTTTCTTTAGACACGTTTTCTCAGCAACCAAACAGGCTATTCTTAAATTTTGTGGACTAGGTTCTGTGTTTACGAGTGCTGAAGCTAAACATGGCTTTTTTGGTAGTTTAACTGGTTAATGTGACAGTTATTATGACAAAAAAAAAAAAAAAAAAAAACGATCCTTTTTTGTTTTGCACGTTGAATGCCCTTGTTATTTCCGTGAATTTTTGTATGATCGTTTTTCAGCCAATTTTGATTCGATTGTGGTTGCTTTCTTTCTCGTTTTATTTCCTTCATTAATGTTTCAAAATTTTCAGCCAGTCTTAGGTTCATTTCTTCTTTCTGTTTGCTTTCCCTTTGTTTTCTTTCTAAATATATCTTGTCAATCTTGTCATGGAAATGGCAACTGTAGAAGATCTCGACGAGATTGTATGAATTGCGTTTAGTTTAATCTTGTCATGGAAATGGTAACTGTAGAAAATCTAGACAAGATTGTATGAATTGCCTTTAGTTTGCTACTCTCTCTCTCTCTCTCAATGGACTGCAAGCTAGGGTGATTTCCAGATTTTGGTTTTTTGATTCTTGGACAATGTGGGTGCTTTCTTGTTCCGTATAAGATTCTTTTTCTCTTTACTTACATCTTATAGTAAGATGAGTGGATCTTCTTTCTTTTGGCTTCTTTGAGGATTTATGTAGTTGTCACTTCAAGATTCTTTGTGAATTGAGGTTCTGGTGGTTCACTTGTGGTCCTGGGGTAGAACTTGGAACTTTATTTGCTATACATTTGATGTAAAATCTGTCTTTGTGTGGAAAATGGTTAATTGGAAAATATGAAACAAGTGGAGAATAAAGACTTACTTTTCTTGTAATTGTTGCTAGCCAAGAAAAAAAAAAAAAAAATTCTTGAGAAGGATTGTCTGGTCTTTGTCAATGATAGCAACTGAGTTTGTTGAAAGTCTGAATTTAATAATTTATTTTTCCTCAGATGTTGTTGCATTTTTTTAAGGGCTTGTTTCTTGAATTACTATTATGATTGAAAAATGTGTTAATTCTTGTAACTGTGTCAGATATAGCGTCTCCACTTTGCAAATTGAATAATTATTTGTGTGTACAGAAACCTCAGAGAGCTGGACTTGCAGGAGTGTGAAGTGGATGATCTGAGTGGGCACTGGCTTAGCCATTTTCCTGATACCTGCACATCATTGGTGTCCCTTAACATTGCTTGCTTAGTCTCTGAGGTGAGTTTTTCTGCTCTGGAGCGCCTCGTGGCTAGGTGTCCCAACCTGAGGAGTCTTCGTCTCAACCGTGCTGTACCCCTTGAGAGGCTCCCTAATCTACTCCGCCGAGCCCCTCAGCTGATTGAGTTGGGGACTGGTGCCTATTCAGCTGATCTCCGATCTGATGTCTTTTCAAGCCTAACAGAAGCTTTTTCAGGATGCAAGGTTCTCAAGGGGCTATCTGGGTTTTGGGATGTGGTTCCAACCTACATTCCAGCTGTCTATTCTATCTGCTCTGGGATAACTAGTCTGAATTTAAGTTATGCCAATATCCAAAGCCCTGATCTTGCGAAACTTGTTAGCCAGTGCCATAATTTGCAGCGTCTATGGGTATGTCTATACTTCTATTATTGTTAATTCGTTTATGCCTATAATCATTTTAATTTTTTTGGGATAAATGAATAATTTCTGTATTTGCTTGTGATGTCAAAACATTGTAAAGTTAATGGGCTTTCAGATATAATACATTAGTTGCCCCGTAACCAGAAATGATGAACCTGCCTGAAATATGACTAATAATAGTTGGATGATCATTGTATTCGAGGCCATACCTTTTGGTTTATTATCTTAACCCGAATCTAGTTGAAGTGAGATGGTTTGGACATTTTTGGGTATATCAATAATCTTCGTCACTTGGCTAATGATCGTATTTATCTTTTTAGACTGTGCTTTGGATTCAAATTCGGATGCAATTCTTTACCTATTGCACCACTGCATTTTTAAACTACTGAAGACACGACTGCAGGTACTGGATTACATTGAAGACAGTGGCCTTGGTGCCCTTGCTGCATCTTGCAAGGATCTGCATGAACTGAGGGTGTTTCCTTCTGATCCATATGTCCCAGAACCAAATGTATCCTTGACAGAACAAGGCCTTGTCTCTGTTTCCGAGGGCTGCCCTAAGCTTGAGTCAGTCCTGTACTTCTGTCGCCGAATGTCAAATGATGCATTAATTACCATTGCTAGGAACCGCCGTAATCTGACTCGATTTCGTCTTTGCATCCTTGAGCCTCATACTGCTGATTACCTAACCCGGGAGCCGTTGGATGCTGGTTTTGGAGCTATTGTTGAGCACTGTAAGGGATTGCGGCGCCTATCCGTATCTGGTCTTCTCACTGATCGTGTGTTTGAGTACATTGGGACCCATGCTAAGAAGCTAGAGATGCTATCTATTGCCTTTGCGGGTGATAGTGATTTGGGCCTCCATCACGTGCTGTCTGGTTGTGAAAGCCTGAAGAAACTGGAGATTAGAGATTGCCCCTTTGGAGACAAGGCTCTCGTGGACAATGCTGCGAAGCTGCAGACAATGCGATCCCTTTGGATGTCCTCTTGCCTAGTAACTTATGGAGCATGTAAACTGCTAGGTCAGAAGATGCCTAGGCTTAACGTTGAAGTTATCGATGAGAGGGGATCCCCAGATTCAAGGCCGGAAAATTGCCCTGTCGAGAAGCTTTACATATATAGGTCAACTGCGGGGCCAAGGCTTGACATGCCTGGTTTTGTGTGGACAATGGGTGCTAACATGCTGCATTGAGACTGTCATGAGTTTTCTTGAGAGACCTTGGGTCTCATCAATGATTATAGCAGGTATATCCCCTATATATATGCTACTCATCATTTCGATTTGTTTAATTTAATGAGGCTTTATATAGTTGCAGTGCCAATTGAAGTGGGAACAAGTTATTTGAGGGTATAGAGAGGCTTGAGAGCTCGTATGCCATCTATTTTACACTTGGCTGAGCTATTTGTTGCGATTAATAATGAGGATAAGCCCCCTGTTATTGTAATGTGTATCGACTAGAGTTGTCATTCAGTTTGGATTAGTTAACCATGTATGCTATATGTGGACTCTTGCATGTCTATACGGTTTGGTTTGGTTTGGTTTGAGTTGGTTGCACCGGAAATGTTGAACTTCTTGACTCAGTGTGAAGTTATCATTTGTCTTTTGGAATAATGAAATTTATGTTTTCCACTTTTATCCAAGAACAAGAAAAAAAAGTTAATGTTTGTCATGCACCTTTGATATACTATCAGTTATTCTTGTCCATGTCATTTTATTAATTATCTTTTTCTAATTTCACAGCTGAATTCTTTTGTTTTTGTTTTTTAGTTTTATCAATGTATTGGTGTCTATTCCATTGAATAAAAACAATGTGGTAGCAAATTTCTTACTAAGAATTTTGTGGCATCGCAATCAAACAGATTTTGGTAACAAACTTGTTACATGACCTGTATTTTTTATGGGATTTGGCACAGAAATCATATATTGATATCATACAAATTAATTGTTACTTATCTTTACTACAATAGCAACAGTCCTAGTATTGAATGTTTAAGAAATCAAATGAATTTTGACTTGATAAGATGTTCTATGTTTAGTTTTTGATTTCAAATCAGATCCTAGTTTGTTCAGATTACTTTCAAGGGTTAACCAAGATGATGTGATTAGGCTGAGTGAGTGCATTTTGTTTTTGAGACAATTCTCTGTTGTCACAAAGAACTCGTCTGTTCTGCCTCAAGCACTCTCCTCCATGAATTGAATTCCTTTGATGGAAGTTGTGGATAGTTTGATTACAGTGATATGCAATTCTTTTGATACTCGGAAGAAATGCAATAATTATTTATTTTTATTATTTTTTTCAGATAATATTCTCCATTTAGGAGTCATTACTACTGCAAAAGTTTCATGGGTTAGAGTAGGAGTCATTATTAGATCTTCTCTTTCCATGCTGAGATCGTAAAAAAAAGATTCAGTTGAATTATGAATACAAAAAAAAAGATAAATAAATAATGAGACACAGCTCGTGAGATAAAATGTGGGTCGTACAAGTGGGGTTGATTATATGAAAATGGCAGGTGCATTATTAATCAAATCTTTTTGATCAGTCTTTCAACATTTGCTGTTGTTTTTTTGACCCCTCTCTCTCTTTCAAATTTGGAGCAACGTTTAAGAATTAATGCATCTAGGATTGCAATCTTGGTGCTTGAATAACACTGTTAAAAACTCTTTCAAGTCGCCTAAAAAGTAAGAAGTTCGAGCGGATGAAATATCGGTGGTCCTTTAAGTGATATACTAATTTTGCCAACAAACTAACAAATTTAATTACTTAAAATGTTGAAAAAAGAAGTGTTCTGTAAAACAGTTTGAGAAGAATATTATGTTTGTATTTATAAAATAATTTTTTTGTTTGAAGGATCTGTGTTTTATAAATGACTTAACTTTCCCTTCTCTCTCCAGCCCGGGGAGGAGAGAGAGAGAGGCCTGGACTGCTGTGCCTCGTGAGAGATTCCGTAACATATATTGAGCAGTGTCTGTCTACAAGCTTTTGCAAACAGTCTTCTTTTGCTTTACCTGAAGACCAGTGCTGTTTGCAAACAGTCATCTTTTGCAGGTGATATGCTGATTCAGATTTATTTACATAAAAATAAGGAAAAGTAAAAAGCGGACATGCAGGGAGAGAAACAGAGACAACACACTGACTAGAGAGACTTGAGTCCAATTATAGAAAGTGGGGAAAATTATTTTTTTGCTCTTAACATATGTGGAGGTAATGTTTTAATTTAATTTTTATTAATTGAAAGAAACCTTATTTGGTTTGTATTTGAGAAACATGTTTTGAAATAAAAAGTACGAAAATTTGTTTGGTTTGATTTTTTTTCAAAAGATGTTTTGAAAAATTATTTTGAGAGAGAGTTTTGAAAAAAATGATTGATTTGATGTGTATGAGAGAGAGATTTGTTTGGAAAATTTGTAAACCAAACAAGTTTTGGAAAAAAAATTTGGAAAAATTTGTTTGGTTTGATTACTTTTGAAAATTTATTTGTAGAGAATTTTTTCTAAATTTTTTTAAGAAACACAAACCAAACAAAACAAGGCCATAGGACTTATTATTATTATTATTATTTTTGGCATTGATTTAGACCCCTTAAAACACCCACCCCCACAATCCCCTCACACACATGGAGGTTGCGGATTGGGTGAGAAGAAAAAAAAAAAGAAAAGTTGACCAATCAAAACTAAAGAGGGAGATTAAGGATTAAAAAAAAAAAGGGGTGAATATTTAAAAAAAAAAAAAATTGACCAATCAAAATTAAAAATCCTCCATGAATTATTATTTACAAATCATTTCCCCATTCCAAACCTTTATTCATTTTTTTTGGTCTCTTTTAAAGACATGAGTTAATATTTATCCGCTAATAAATAGTATAAAGCAATATTTCAAAATCAAGTAATAATTTCTCAGAAAGTAGTGAGGTATCTGTAGTCTGTGGCTCTTGTCATACGATTATCCTCTACTGGTATGGTTGATAATGCTGTGCCGTGTAAATGTGCACAAACATTAAGGCTATGTTTGGTTTGTATTTGGGAGATGAATTTTAGAAAAAAAAATTTAAAAAATTGTTTGTTTTGAGTTTTTCTCAAAAAAAATTCAAAATTACTTTATCTCTTTCACACATCAATAAATTACTTTTTCTCTCTCATCTCCTTCTCAATCACTTTTTCTCTCGCACACATCTACTCAAATTCTCTCAAAATGTCAAATCATTCCAAACTCTCAAAAAAATAACTCTCCCAAAATATATAACCAAACAAACCAAAATTGTTTTTAAACTCTCTCTCTCCAATTTTTTTTTCAAAAATAATTTTCCCAAAAACAAACCAAACAAGCCCTAAGGCTTTGTTTTGTACGTGTTAAAATAACACATATTATTTTAATATATTATATTATTTAAATTACAATTATCTTATTTGAATCATATTATCAACTATCTACCAAATTGTTTCAAACTTAATTCATATTTCACGTTTTTTTTTTAAGTCAAAAAATATACTAATTTAGCACCTTTTAAACAATCCCTAAAGCTTTGTTTGAGAAGTGAAAAAAAATAGTCAAAAAATTATTATAAATTATTGCATCTCTCCATTTTTTACATATTTTTTCATAAAAATTTAAAAAAATCAATTGACTTTTACATATTTTTTCATAAAAAATTAAAAAAATCAATTGAGATAGTCAATTTTCAAACGGACACTAAGACCTCGTTTGGGAACAGGCTAATTTAGTAACTTTTTGGCTATTTGGCTAAAATATGAGCTAAAAAAAATAGTATGTTTGTGATGACTTTTTGACTTTTTATGAAAAGAAGTGTAAAAAGTAGAGATAAAGAGAATCTTTGACTTTTTGATATGAATTATTGACTTTTGACTAATTTAGTAACTTTTTGACTTTTTGACTAAAATGGAAGGTTCCCAAACGAGGCCTAGGCCGTCGTTTGGCATGAGGCTTTTTTTAGGTTAGGGACTAATTTAGTTACAAAAAGATAATAGGTTACAAAATTAATAAGATAAAATATCATATTAAAATCATAATCATTTCACTTTTTCTTTCACAAAAGTTAAAAAAAAATTAAAAAATCCAACCCACATGAATTTTTTAATCTCAAGTTAAAATAGCTAAACAATTAAAAAGCCAACCTACTTCTCAAATGAACCCTAAAGTCTCGTTTGTCAACTATATATTTTAACAAAAAAATTAAAAATCATTATAAATTATTACATCACTATCTATATTTTTACATATCTTTTTATAAAAAATTAAAAATTAATAAAATAATATATTTCTAAGCGACACCTACCTATGTCCGGTGTACCATCTAGTGGCCCACATATTTGATTGATGTTTGGCGACAATTTTGTCTTTTTCATTTTTCTCTTTTAGTGCAAATTTGTGAAATTTAGTGGTTGTATATTTTTTGATTTTTTATCAAATATGAGTTGGGTATAGATTGGATTTGAAGTGATGTGATAAAGAGATAATGTGACTTAAATAAGATGGTGTGATTTAAATAAGATAGTAACTTTTTAACTTTTTAAATTTTTTTAAGATGTCAAACTTGACCTAAGCCAAAGTTTTTACGTTTTTGTGTCTATCAAAAGAATTAGATTATGTTTGAATAACAAATTAAAAAAATTTATTTTTTTGTTTTTTGGGTTAAACAAATCCAAAAAAAAAGCACAGCAAAAAAAAGGTCAATTTTTAGTGGATTTTTGTTTCGGAATCTTTTTGTTTGTTTTTGACTTTTCTAATTTAGTAGGATTTAAAAGTAATTTTTTATTTGAAAAAAATTATAAAAAGTTAATTAAAGAAAAAAATTACTAAATTTTTTTTTCCAAATTTTATGCATTGGGAGAATAAGGATTTTTGTTTTCTGACTTGCTCTTAATACATCAATAAAATAAAATAAAAAAGAAGCGACATAACCAAATGACACTGATTTAAGTTTTGGAATAGGGAAATGATTTGTAAATAAAAAATTTATATAGAAATACGTTTCGAATTATGTGTCAATGTATAAAAATTCTAAACAAAATTTCATTTGTTATTACTCTTTGAAATAAAATGCTTAAACGTTTGTGTTTTTGTTTTCTTTTAACCATTTAGCCTCCGTTGAGAAGTGGGTTGACTTTTTGACTTCTTTTTTGGCTATTTTAGTCTGGGCTTAAAAGCTTGGTTTGGGAAGAACTTTTTGGCTTTTTGACTTTTTTGAATATTTTTGTGAAAGAAGAATGTAATGATTATGGGTTGGATGTGATGTTTTGTTTGTTATGGCTAAAATAGCCAAAAAAACCCAAACCATGGCTTTCCAAACGAAGCCTTAGTTGCCTTGTAGTTGAGGAGTACAATTCAGGGTTGGTTTGAGATGTTCTAAAAAAGTGCACTTTTTGACTTATTGGCTTATATGGGTTGGGTTTGGGTTGAGTTTGATGTGATGTGTTAGAGAGGTGATGTGATTTAAATAAGTTGATGTAACTTAAATAGGATAGTGACTTTTTGACTTTTTGTATTATTTAGGTCATGCCAAACTTGACCTCAGTATAACAATAATATTATGTCATCGTTAATGTGTATTATTACTAATCAATAAAATAACTATTCATGAAATAGTGATCCCTACTACTCTCGATGAAACTTTATATTTTGAGATAATTATACAACTATCACAAATACATAGCAGGAGTTATTATACTTATAAGATAAATTATTATTGAATAGTGATATCATTTGTCACATGGTTTTAAAAATCGAACTGGATCGGCCGGTTCAACCGGTTGAACCGGTGACCGGATGGGGTTCCGGTCCGGTCAACCCTCTTAAACCGGCCAATTGAAAAACCGAGCTATTTTTTAAAAATCGGTGAACCCACCGATTAAACCGGTGAACCAGTCACGGGTTGATCAAACCGGTCCGGTCCTTTCTTTCTTATTTTATATATATATATATATATATATATTATATATTATATATATAATAAAAATTTAATTGGAAACTCTCTTTTAAGGGTCTCCTCTTGTGAGGAATCCCATTGAGAGCTTGAAATTATTGTGAAAGCTTCCATCTATTTATAAGAAAAAAATTCTTCCAAAAAAACTCAAGAAATCTATGTGGAATTCAATCAAACTCATTGGAGGGAAACTTAAAATTTTGATATCCCTCCAAAAATTTTGCTCTTCTTTCAATCAAAATGTTTGAATTAAAATCATATGGAAGGAATATTAAATATTTGATTTCTTCTTTCAAAATTAAAATTAATAATATTTTTAAATATATTTTTATATTTTTTAATAAAAAAAGTATTAAGAGAAATATTTAAGATTATTAAAATTTTTAATTTATAATTTTATTACTTGTATTTTTATATTTTTTAATAAAAAAAGTATTAAGAGAAATATTTAAGATTATTAAAATTTTTAATTTTATTACTTATATTTTTATTTAAATATAATTTTAATATATTTATGACGTCACGGTTCGATTCCGGTTCAACCCGACGGTTGAACCGGGACGGTTGAACCGGTGACCCATCCACCCGATCATTTTTCCGATTCACTCACCGGTCCGATTTTTAAAACATTAATTTGTCAGTGATCACTCTTACGCTCTTTTTTAATTACTATCTTTGTTCTAGCCTTCTTTAGCTTCAAAAGTCTTTCTTAACCACTTAAAATCAAATTAAAGTGAAAAATTCAAAATAGAAACCTATAAAGATTGGTTAAAATAATTTACAGAAGACTGTTGTATTAAAAAAAATTCGTTGTTGAGATATAGTTTATGTTACTATAGTATCAAACATGGATTTTAGCAATTTTGGGGTGTGGCATATTGATTAAGCCCTGGTTTGGTAAATATTTTGGGCTAAAAAATTATAAAATGACAAAAAAAAGTTACAAAATCATAAAAGGCCAAAAGAGTTGGGATGCAAAATTACTAAACTGACCCATATACAAATAAAAAGTTGAAAAAACATCATTTCCAAGTGGAGAGTAATTTTGTCATTTCAATGCAAAAAAGCCAAACAAGAAAATCAAACAAACAAAAAAGTCCAAAGCTAAAAAAGTCAGAAAAGCCAAAAAATCAACTAAAAAAGTCATTGCCAAATGAACCTTAATTTATCATAATTGGTATCAAAGTTAGGTATCATCATGTCAAAAATTTAAATTACACTAGGGGTTATTCATAGGTCAGATTAAAATACCTTGATAATAAATATGTATGGTCACAATTGTAACAACCTCGATCCATGATTACTGATTAATCCATGACTAATTATGCTTAATAAGCAATTAAGATGAAATCCTGAATTAATTACATGTGCGATACATTAATTGTGTTCCTATCTGTCTATCGTAGAAATATCTATTTTTGTTTCTGTTTTATTCTACGAATTGAAGGCCTTATCGGCATCCGATCACGGAATTGACTTGATTTCTGTGCTAGTTAGAATTTTTAGAACCTTATGGTAAGTTTAATTAAAATTTGATTCGGAATGCATTAAATTAGAATAATTAATGTCATATTACTTAAATTAAGTTAAGATTAATTAAATGTCCTAAACAAGCCTATATAAGGACTATACACACCACTTGAATCACCTTTTTCTCATCATCTTTGAGCCTTCAAGAGACAAACATGAGAGAAAGGAAGAGAGACCAAGGGGGTTGAGATCAACACGAGAGCTTGGAAGAAATTGCTAAAGAATTCAAGAAATTGGCTTGAAACCTTAGAGAATTCACCAACTAGAGCTTCATTGAGAAGTTGAGGTGGGAATTCCACCATTGAATTGTATACCTATGATGTCTAAACCACAAATTTTCAAGAGAAATTAGTTAAATAATGCATGGATTGAGCTATAATGGGTGAACCATATCATGCATGCATGCACATTTTCTTACATTTTGAATTAAATTTCACGTAATTCTCACATGCATATGCTAAGTCTACCTTTGTTTTGAGAGTTCATCTTGTGTTGTATCATTTTTTACCAATTGATCATGTTTTGGGAACCTTGAAGTCAAGATAAAACATGCATGTTGTGTTTTTAAAGAATTGAGTTTAGTTTTGAGCATTTGGCATGCTTTTGGTCCTTGATTTCATAAAATGATCTTTAATTCTCAATGATTTGCAAGTTTACAAATGTTTTCTCAAGTTTTGAGGCCCAAGGGGTACATTTTACAGCTTTGCATTCAAGTTTTGAGCTTGGGAGTGCAATCTGAAAATTCCAGATTCTGCCCCTGCGCTCGAGCGACCACTTTCGCTTTTGCACCTCCGCTCGAGTGATCAAAAGTTCGCTCGAGCATGAAATACAAGCTCCCAGAAGTTTACATGTTTTGCAGATCGCTCGAGCGACAAGAGTTGAGCTCGAGCGAAGGTATGAGTCTCACGCTCGAACGAGTGTCGAGCGAAAAAATCAAGCAACCAGTACTTTTGCAGAGTTTACAGGTTGCTCGAGCGAAGGAACTGCTCGAGCGAAGGAAGTTACGCTCGAGCGGGACCCCTGTTTTTAGCAAATTTTGTTAAGTGTTTCTAAGTGCATTTTAGCATCCTCATTGCATCTTAGGTATTTCTAGGTCAAGATTAAGACATAATAATGAGGATAAAGGCTAGAAACACACTAAGATCGAAATGAAATGAGTTATGTACGATCCAAGCATGTGTTTCAGTATATGTGTCTGTTATATTTGTGTTGGTCACGCGCCGTGAGTTGTTGGTCCATTGGTTTACTATCAAGCTATCTGTGAAGCTATCTGTGAGTAATAACTTAGTAAAACTATACTCGATATGAAATATTTTCTGAATATTACGATATGATATGAACTGTTTTTGAATGGTAGAAAAGAATGTGTTCTGATTACATGAATAATGATCCATTTCCTTGAAATGTAATTGTGGTATCCTTAGTAGAGGCCCTCGCTCAGGGGACATAATACTGTGGCTTATGGTCATAAGGCCCTCGCCCGGGGGAGATAATACCGTGGCACAAGCCCTCGTCCGGAGGAAACAATACTGCAGCACAGGCCCTCGCCCAGGGGAAACAATATCGTGGCCTATGTATGAGATATGTTACTCGGTACTAGAGGTTCTAATGTGGAACTTAATATGCTTGACCAAAGAGATATGTTTAATGCTAACGGATACACCATTCATGATACGAATATGTTTATGACTCTGTTTTTTATACGAATATGTTTATGCTTCTGTTCAATAAGAGATTTGAAAGTTATATCTGTGACGGATTTCATTCATTAAACCACTTTACTCTGTTATTATTCACTGAGTTTCCGCTCACTATTTATATTATATATGTAGGTGACCAGGCTTAGGGTTGATGACCTGGCGTCTCGGTTTTGTAAGCCAACCGTTATGCTTCCGAGGAGGTTCCCTTTTGCGAACGAGTCAAGTCTAAATGGCTTGTGTTTAAGACTTTGTCTTCTTTTTGGTATAGAACAAGTTCTGTTCATCTATACACTAGGCTAAGCCCCACTTTTGTTTTATTTGTATATGAGAGTGATGCACGACTAACGTAAATATATATATATATATATATATGATGTCACATGCGTGTTGTTAAGGTTTTAAATTACTGTCTCATGTATGTTAACACAACTTAGTGGACTATATATTTTTCATATTTGCTTCCGCAACCCACACCCATGTGAGACATTTGGTCATTTATTTGGTAGAAAATTTGGGACCTCTAGCATTTTCCTAAATACACCGCCTCCAATATTTTTTAATTTTAAAAAAATAAATGACAAAGATGTTTTGCATTTATATCTAAAAATATTGTTAGGTTTGCGTCAAATGGGACAAGTAACTATTAAGGTGGCTGTCCTCAACAACCAGTGTAGGAAATCTCTTGTAGAAACAATGAAAACTCACCGAATTAGATTAAAATTCCAAGTCAATATTGACTATATGAAAATAAAAAAAATTGTCACCACAACAATCTAGCATATATTGACACCTCCATATCCCTCTTCCATTCACAGAGAGAGAGAGAGAGAGAGAGAGCAATTGTGGGAAAAAAAGAGAATTGTGTAACTCTGAATTGAAGAAGATGGGGAAGCTGATTTGTTCGGAGATCGACAACGGTGGTGGACTGGACCTCATGGGACTCTTCATGGCTCTCGTCATCGCTCTAGCTCTCATGGTCATTTGCACTCCTCCGCCACGACGAGCTGTTGTGGCCGTGCATGCTCCAATTTTTCGTTTGGTTTGATCCTACGAGGTTGGATCTTCTGTCCAAATCTTTCTGTCTTTTATGTCAAGTCACTCGTTTATTTCATAATCACGATGAGTTTTTCTAGACTGATCATGTGGTGGAAAGAAGCTTTGGACAAGGGAAATTTAAATAGAGTTTTTTAGTTTTCTAAGTGTTTTTCTTTTTATATTTTCTTTTTTTCATTTAGAGTGCAATTTAATTTAATTGTACAATTTTGTTTCAATAAGTATAAACTATCATCATAGGCTTTATATTGATCTATAAGTGGTTATTTCAAGTTTTCATATGCATATGCTTATGCTTTTTAAGAATTGTATCTCAAGTCACTATGAGTTCAGATGTACAGTAATTTAAGAACCAGTTGTTTCAGAGATTGCGTGGAAAAAGAGAGACAAAAAAATTGTCAAAATGCAAGAAATATAGATAAATAATGCATGGATAGATTTAAAAAAAAAATAAAAATTACAAGATTCATCTCTAAAAGTACAATTTTGTTATAAAAAATATTGAGAGACAAATTCTTATCGTTCCAAATCATCATTAAAATTCTATCTTGAAAAGTCCAACAAGGACCTTTAGTGACAAAATTTTAACTGTTATTAATAAATAACAAAATAATTTTATGTAAAATCAAGTTTATGAGATATTAGTAACTATTTGATTTTATATTTGTGTTAAAAAATAGATTGTTAATTATCAAATTATATTTATTATTAATTTTTTTAAAGTAAAGGTGTATGATTAAGACAAATGTGATCAATCTTGTAATTGTTGCCGTTGGATGAACTTAAATTTTTGGATCAATGGTTTCTTTGACGTGTCAATAGGACTGTTGTGACTTAAACAACCAACCCTTTAGGGATGATCAGTTTGCTATCCCTGATATTAAATTTATTTTGATAATTTAAATTGTTGATATTGTAAATTAGAATATTTAAAAAAAAAATTAAGTTAATTACATATTTACAATTGGATGATCAAGGTCTAAAATTAAAATTATATTCGTTGTTTATTTTTGTAAAAAAAAAAAGTGATATTATGTGGCTATAAAGTCTAACTAACCTGTTTTTTTTTTAAAATTATTTTATGGATAATTTACGACATTATAATTTAGAATTAATTTATTTTTTATTTTTAATAAATTTTAAAACCTTAAAAGAAAAAAGTTCGATACAAAATTTAAAATATTTGACTAAGAATAGGGCCAAGTTTGGGTACTTCCAAAAAAGCTAAAAAGTCAAAAAGTTACTCAAAAAATTAAAAAGTTAACACTATTCACCAAAAGTCAACAATTACGGTTGCACAACTCCCAATTCAAATTTTTCCCTACAAATCAATTTTTACAATTTTTTATTACACATTTTTCAATAAAAAATCAAAAAGTTAACCCAAACATCTATATTTTCAACCTCAATTTTTTAGTCCAAAAAGACAAAAAGTGCACTTTTTTAGTCTTCCCAAACTTGGCCAAAGTATACCTAGGAGTCCACAACAAATCTCCACCCCAGACCAGTTAACACCGCAAATATGATACGAGGGCTTGACTTGGGGAAGACTTGACTTCAAAAATTATTCGGTGTTACAAGGGTGTCTCGTGTTCCTGTTACTAATTTTTTTAAAAATTTGTGTTAAGTTTTTTCGCTTTTTCAGTCCGTTTATTGTAGAAGAATCTGAAAGGTAAAAATCTACTCTATTAATGACAAAAAAATAAAAAATAAAAACTAGTACGTTCTTTTTTTCTTTTTTCCTTTTTAATCTTTTTAGTAAATTTTATTTCAAACTTCTATTTTTGTTTTTTATTTAGGATCAATTATAATTACACTTATGAGACTTGCTTAAAGTGCATATTCTTCTTTGTGGTTTGAAAAATTAAAAATACTCTATTGTTAAATTTTTTTTATTTAACAAAATTAACCTAAAAAATAAAATTCATAATTATTTTCCTATACAATAATAAAATTACTTAAATTATTAATTGAAACACATTTCTAACATCATTAAAAACTGTTAATTGATTTGATAATTATTACTAAAAGGAATGATTTGTTATGAAAATTAGAAACTTTGAGGATGTAATGTAATTTCTAAAACAACAAGAACAATTCGTATTTTAATCAAACCTCAAAGAATGTATTTATAATTTACCTTTTTATTTATTATACTTTTCAATCTCAAACACTAGCGTTTGTAATGTTTACGTTTTTTGTTTATATTTACAAAAATTTTATAAACTGATTTTTGTTTATTTTTAGAAAAACATAAACTACAAACGTGTTTGGTTTTGATAAAATATTTTGAAAAATTTAAAAATATAAACTAAAAAACATGTTTGTTAAGGCCTAAAATATTGATATTTATTTTTTATTATTTATGACAATGAGATCATACACATTATAATAAGCATCCATTAGGGCTGTTCAAAAATCCGTTTAAACCGGTAATCCGAACCAAACCAGACCGAATCATATGGTTTGGTTCTGTTCTATTAAGAATTGGTTCGGTTTCGGATTAAGAAATATGAGAACCGTAAAAAACGGTTTGGTTAATGGATTTTATGAAAAAACCGCGGTTCGAACCGAACCGAACCGAACTGAATTTTAAAAGATATATATATATATATATATAAAAAATATCAAGTTTTATTTTTACTAATTGGTTTTTTATAATTTTAATGATATTAGGATGGTATAGATATGTAATATTAAGTAATACCTTAATATTATTAGTTTTTATCATGAGTTAAATGTAATTAGTTTGAGTAATTATTTTGCTAATATTAATAATTTATTCTTGTAAATAAAAATTTTTGGAACAGTAAACCAAACCGAAACCGAACTGTTTTTTCGGTTTGGTTCTGGTCCGGTTTTACAAGTGTATCGGTCTGGTCTGGTTTTCAAAATCACAGAACCGTTAGGATCGGTTCGGTTCTTGAATTTTCTCAGAACCGAACCAATCCGGACCGTGTACACCCCTAGCATCCATAATAACTATATTGATACAATACCAACCATAGATAAATTTAATAACCATATTAGTAATTTTCATAACAACTAACATACAAACCATAATAATAATATCTAATTTCTTCCACAAACCATAAAACCCCAACAAACATAACCTCACCAAAAATACGAGAAGACCTATAGTCCACCCTCACAACAAATATAATGTTCCAAAAAAAAAACAACAGATCTATAATGGAAGCACAACAGATTTACAATAGATCCACAAGGAACCACTAGCATTATTTATAAATAAATAAATAAATAAACTCTATGTTGTTTGCAACAGCTCTGTGTAACAATGGAAGTTCTCGGTGTGTGTGTGTGTGTGAGAGAGAGTGAGTGAGAGAGACTGACCTAAGATCGATTTAATTGAGAAATTTGCAACAACTCTATAGATTTGCAACAGATTTGTTGTTTAAAAAAAAAATCCATAGAATCTCTCGGTGAGAGAGAGACAGAGAGAAAGAGAGAGAGAAGATAGAAGAAAAGAAAGATAGACAGAGAGAGAGGGAGAGAGACTGACTTGAGATCGATTCAATTGAGAAATTTACAAAACCTCTACAGATCTGCAACAGATATGTTGTTTAAAAAAAAAAAAAAAAAAGAAAAATCCATGGAAGTTGTCGGTGAGACACACATACACACACAGAGAGATAGAGAGAAGAAAGAGAGAGAGAGAGAGAGACTGACCTGATCTTCAAGCTCTCGGTGAAACACAGATAGCAAGAGAGAGATAACTTTTGATATTACTGTTGTATTTTGAGAACTTGAAAATTACTTCTACACAGTTTTGAGCATGGCACCAACTTACGCACCCTTCCAAATACTGTTCCTCCGCGTTTTTTCAACTTTCATTTTCCGTTTAGCAACCAAGGTAAACTCATTTTTTGAATTTACAATTTGTGGTCAAATTTATAAACTAATATCAATAATTTATAAACTAAAAAAATTATTAAATAAGTTTTTATGATAATTTTTAAAATTTTTGTAAATATAAGCAAAAAATTAAAAACAAAATGGATAACAAACAAGACTACTAATTGCCATGCCTTCTGCAATCTAACCTTCTAACACAAAATTATAGACTTCGCCCCTTCACCCCTTTACCAATCAGGACCTCCTTTGGGCACCACCTAGCCGTGTGGCAGGATCACTGAATAACCTCTCCTTTTGCAATTGGGTGGAAGCTCTCACCCAATAGTGATATATGACTTTGAATTGTACACCACCAAAAGTCATGCCATCTAGATTGCAAAATTCACAATAATATTATAATAATTATATGAGTAAATTATAAATAATTTTTTTGAGATTGGTTTAAAATATGAATTATTTTATATTTTAAAAAATTATAAATATTTTATTGTCAGAATTACATGAAGTAATTTATATTTTAATTAAATCTTATGAAATATATTTATAATTTATCTTAATTATACATTTATACAATATATTTTTTATTTATTATGTTATGTATTATAATTGTATTAATTTTATAGGTTTTATATCATCAATATTGTGATATTGTACATAGATATAGACAATGTAATTGTATTTAAATCTTGAATTTATAAAGACAAAAAAATAAAATAAAAATAGAGGTGGTAGTTATGGGTGGGTTAGGATTTTTTGATCTCATAAAATCAGATTTCTTGGTTTCTCAAAAAAAAAAAAAAAAGGATTATTTGTCTTCGTAATAAATTTACTTATTTTCACTTTTGTGTAGCAAATAGTTTTTTAGAAACAAATCACAGAAATGCTATTAAATAGATTTCCCCTGCAATTCAATGGTAGAATATTTTAGGATAATTATCAGTATGTCTTATTAAATAGATTATTTACCCATAAGTTCTAAGTAATTTTTTTAGACACGTATTTTGATAATGAATTTTCTAAAAATCTTGTGTATTTGTGAAATGATCATTTGGTATTAGTAATAATATTAAGAAATTTATCAAACTAATAAATGATCGAAGCATTTTAATTTTTATTTGTAAATTTTAATTTAATTTTACTTTATTTATGCTAGTTTGAATTGAAATATATGATGTAAAATTATAAGTAGTTGAATTGTAATTTTAAAAATATATATTTTTGCAATGATAAATTTATCATTGAAAATTGAAGTATGATTTTTTGATAAAATCCCATACACAGAATCAACTTGTAATTACTCCAAACGGGTTATACTTCTCTCAAATTCAAATTCGAACTTGAGGTGTACCTAAAAAATAAAAATTAAAATACTAAAAAATTTACTAGACAAAAGAAGGAGGAAACAAAAAAAAAAACTCAAAAACAATTTTCAAAAAAATCAAACAACAGATATATAATTTGAATTGATGGCCATGAGAAAGAAAGTACATGTACTTCATAATAGAAGAAAACCATTTCAAGCAATATCCAAATGATGGATTAATAATCCTCATTGGGAAACAAAAAAAATCACTTTCATAGAAATTTTTAATATACTCAACATTCATAGACAATGTCATTAATACATTAAGGGCACGTTTGATTGTCTCGCTGAAATTAAAACTGCTACATATATTCCCTAATTTCATACTATTTTGCTTGAACATGAAACCTAAGTATTTTCCAAGATGTCGCCGCCTCAGAAAATAATTATTTAATTAACCTTCCTGGAAAAATATATATTTTTGCTTTCACAAGAAACAAAAAAGTATATATAATTGATGTCATTACTCCATACTAATATTTCAGTGTTCGATCTTTGCAAAACGTCCCTTGATTCTTGTCCTTTTTTCTGCTCGAATCCTTCGTGATTCATATCGGACGTGCTTATCGTACCTGTTTTTTTTGCCAAAAAGAAAAAGAAAAAAATTTCTCAGCTCAAAGAGAAAACAAGATTATAACTTGTGCTATACAAAAGCTAAATTATACTTTGCATTCGTTATATCGAATCTCACCTTTGGTCACTTAATTGTAATATTCAACCTTTTTCCATTTCCGTTAAAGTTGCAGTGCGGTTCTTTTGTCAACCGATGACTCTCACATATAAGACATTTTTTGGGTAAAAATGTAATTTTTCTTCCAATTTCTTCTTTTTTTCTCTATTTCTCGACTGTATTTTCTCTTTCTACTGTATATCCTAAACTCATCAACACCACAACCCTTCCCCACTATTTCCACCCCCCACCCTTTTCCTGCAACCTCTCTTCGAAAAAATGGTAGGGGAGTGGCCATGAAGGGTTGATCACTGGTGATGGATCTAAAAAAATACGAGAGAGAAAATAGACCGGAGAAATAGGGTAGAAGAAGACAAAAAGAAAATTATAATTTTACCCCTAAAATGCATATCATGTGAGGGTCAAATGACAACTTTCGTTAACTAATTTAACATTATACTAACAGAATAAATTTACTAAGGAATTGGAATGAAACAATATTGATTCATACAGAAGAAAAGGTTTTCTTCATTCAAACACCGTACCTATGAGATAGGGATAGAGACAAAAAGAAAAATCGAAGATTTTGCATAATACTTTAGACCGAAAAATCAATCTAATTTATTTAGTATCCCATGCTCAACGAGAGAATGAGTCAAAATCTACGAGATCAAAACTTATGCGACTTGAGGAATGGCATAAAAAAAGATTTACTAGTCATACCTATTCTGGATCTATTATAATTTTAAATGAAGTTTCAATAAGAAAATATCTCAAGAATTCTTAATTAAAAACAGAAAATAGATAGAACCTAGAAGTTTTTAGGAAATTTTGAAATGGCTAATTGTCGCAACTATCTTTTAGGCTTAAATTTCAGAGACATCATCAAGAAAAAAGCAGCGCACAATAGATACCTTCTAGTTTTCTTCTTCTCCTTATACCGTGAAATTGCAAAGTCACGCTCCTGACTTGTTAACTCCCGTATAGTAACTTTAGGAAGGACATGCAAAGCTTCAGTAACGTGATGTTGCGACTCCACTTCATGACCACAATTAGCATGACTTGCACTGCCACCGATATCTGAATCTTTCTCAGGAACCAAACAGCTTTCCTCAATGTAGCTTGCTTGTAACTTAGAGGGACGAAGACCTTGATTTGCAAGCTCAACATTATCGCTGCACCACAATGCACTAGCCTACATGGAAGGCAACATGATAGTTTGTTTAAACATTTCTTTCTGCTAAACCTTTTTAAAAAAACATCATTTTCATAACGAACTAAGCAAGACTCGCAGTCCAAACAAATAAAACTATCTCTGGGGAACATGCCACACCGAGATCACTAATCAATTGCTTGCACAACACAAAAATAAAGCTGAGTAAATTATGCTTTAAGTCCATGAATTTTACAGCCTATTCAATTAAGTGCAAGAGCTAAATTTTCACTCAGTCCTTTTAACTTTCTAAATTAGTTCAATATAGCCCTTCTGTTATGTTTTGTCCACCTTGGGCCGTTAAGATGGTTTACCTTCGGCCTATTTTAGCCACTTTATTTATTTATTATTGCTCAGGGTAGGGGGTGAGAAGGATTTAGGGGCAGGGTCGTTATCCCCCGTTGTCCATGTCCTAAAATGAACAAGTCAATATAAAGCAGCATCGAAATGGCATACAAAGCCAACAAGAAGTCTAAATAAGTAGATGTAAAGGAATGGAAACCTCAAAAGGCCATGTGATGCAGATGGGGAGGGAGAGGACAAACACAACGGTCAATCTTATTAATCAACTCTGAATACTACAATGCAAAAACTTGATATTTGCATCAAATTGCAATCGATTTAGATACAATTGAAGAGAAAGAAGCTTTACCTCATAATGAGGAACTGTGCTTAGATCTGTGCCGTGTTCAAAGCCAGCATACATATTTCCTGGCTGCAGGTCTTGTTCAGGTACCAGAGATTGGAACTGCATGAGGGGTTCAATGTCATCCCCATGACCATAATCATCAAAGTTGGATTCTGATTTTGCCATTTTGCGAAGCTGCCTAAGTATTTCTTCCTTGTATTTCCCACAAGCAGCTTTGCGATTCTAATTCAATAACAACATCCTGAAGTTAAGTTAAAAAGTACAACAGCCAATGCAAATTCAACAAGTGACAAACACATTAGACATTTCACTTCCGAGATGAATCATATAATTCATAATTAATAAACATAAATGAACTTGGCTATTATATACTATTTTGGCTAATAGGACTCTCCAATTAGATCATCATATGATCAAATCATTGAAAAGCTAAAGAATGCACCCATAAAAGTGTTTCTATAAATACAGTGATGCGTAATTGAACAAAAAGTTAATCAAATGTGAGGCAAGATGAAAGTTTGGAAAAGTACTTTGAAATTTACAGTGAATATTTACAGTGTCTATAATCATATAGAAGATGCTATATGTTTCTAGGTGAATGAATGTCTTTTAAAGTACAGGTGAGTGCAAGTCGTTTAGTATGCGTAGGTTGACTAGCATTAAAGAATGTGCTTATAATTCCCCAAATGCATGTATACATAAGTGTTTTGAATTGAATTGTGTAAGAAATTACAATAATACTTGAGACCACCAAAAGTGGTGCTCTAAAAACACCACTAGTGATGTGGCAGTGGATACTACTTGTGTCTTGTTTTTTTTTATTTTTTTATTTTATTTAAAGTGCTTGTCAACTCATTAGTGGTGCTCTAAAAAGAGCCACTTTTATGGTTTATGGGAGGTATCATTACCGAAGAAATTATAAGAAAGAGATAGAACTCCAAAAGTGGGGAAAAGGAGGGTGTTAAAAGAAAGCCTCAAGTGAGGGTGCGAAAGTGTAAGAAATTCAACAAGAATAAAATATATTTTTTAGTGCATACGCAATTGTGCTTGCCCCCAAAAATCCCAACAACAAAAAAGAAACCACAGTAAAAAAATAGAAAAAGTTAGGGATCATGAAAATTTTGTCATGAAAATGATTATGAAAAATTTATGATTTTTGGATTGTCTTGATTAGTGTGTGGTGCTTTATTCTAAGTATAATTCAAGGGCCACAAAACTTTTATGATTATTTTCATGAAAGATTTTTTATGATACCTAGCTGTAAAAAAATCTAAAACTAGTTTGAACAAAAACTGAATTCACCATCAACACCTCCCAAAAGTATGTAAAAATCCCTCGAATTAACAAACCAAAAATCAAAGCAACCAATTGTCAAAAACCACATGTTTCTACAGTATGGAAAGACGTGAAATTCAAGAGGCAACAAAAAACCACCATGCCAAACAGGTCCTAAAAATGAATTAATTGTTAGGAATTGCAAAACCCCTAACCGCTTGGGATCGCCCATAAACAATAATTATATAAATCACAGATACAAACAACAACACAAGATTTACATAGTCGCTATGGTTTCGCTAGGATCCGAAAGAATTACAAGCCAGATACATAGATAGCCATATTAGCTACCCACAAACTATATATGCTATATATAGAATTAGGGTTATACAAAGTGTTGTTGAAATACACACAACCCATCATGAATCAACAGTAAACAACAAAAAGAACCAATCAGTAAAGAAAGAGTAATAAATACTAACCTTAGGAAGAGGAGGAACCCCCACAGCTTGAAAGCAATGTTGAGAGCTATTAGAAACAATCAAATCATCAATACTCACAATACAAGGAGTTTCCCAAACCAACAAATCTGAAAACCCATCATCACCCAAACCCTCCTTCCCAAAACCCCCACACCCATCAACCAAATCATCATCACAAAACAGATCTTTCTTGCTAGAATCTTCAAACCCAAGAACACTCAACAGCTCATTCACAGAAGGACACCCATGGAAGCCCTCCAGAGGCCTTCGTTGGTGAATCGAGGATAGAGATTTACTGTGTATTTCCCAATCACAGTTCTGGCAGAGAACCAAGTTCTCACTGGAACAGAGGATGGAGGCAGGGGTGGAATCACATGAGTCGCAGAGCAGAGAGCGAGTGTGTTTTGTGAAGAGCTGATTGGTGGAGTGGACTTGTTGGTCACAAGAGAAACAGAGCTTTGCAGAGTCGGCTCTGCAGTACAATAGAGCTTTAGATTCTCCACAGAAATCGCAAATTCGCTTCTGGGTTTTGGACTTTTCTTGATCTTGTTCTTCTTCTTCATTGTCTTGTTTCACATGTAGGGGTGTTGCAGAAGCATCAGCCATTGGAATTGTTGAAGAAACGGAGCATAGATTGTAGAAGAAGAGTATATGAAAGAAAAGTAAACAATTTGATAATTTCTTGGGTTTGGAAGAGTATGAATGGAGTTAAAGAGACTCGCGTCGCGAGTGTGTGGGAAAGTGAAAGACAATAAAATGAAAGGGATGAGAGAAAGCTTGTAGAAGAGAAACCTTATCGTTATTCTCAGTAACGAGAACAATCTTGAAAGTCTGCGTTGATTTTTCCTTTTTCATATATTATTATTTTATTTTATTTTTTTTTTTTTTATTTTTTTTTTTTTGTGATGAGCAATCATCGTCACTCCCTCCCTTGAGTAAGTTGTACAATTTGCTGTTCAACATTGCGGAAGATCCCTAAAAACATACCTCTAAACACATTTTTAATGAGGCGAAAAAGAAAAAATAAAAAATAAAAAATCAAGACACATGATTGATAGTGGCAGTGGATCACAGGGGTGAGCATGGTCTGGATTGAATTGAATTGGGATAAAATGAGGATCAATCCGTTTTCTACGGTTCCTAAAATATTGGAACCAATCCAATTCGTTTAAATCATGGAACCAATCCGAACCAATCCATTTAAATACGGATTGGATCGGTTTAGGACCACAGATTCACATAATTAAATAACCAAAATATATTTATAACACTTTAATTTTATAAAAATATAAACATAGCGCTATATTAGTTCCACAATAGCAACATATTTTTCTATAATAGCGACATACTGTTCTAAAATTTAAACAACCATAAGAAAATTGGTTTCACTATAGGTATTTAAATCATTACAAATTAAAACTAAAAACCAACAAACAAGAGTAATAAAAGAAGATATTATACGGTTTTAGGGTTGAGTTTAGATTTTATATAGAATTAAGAGAAAATACTATGGGGGAGGATGTATAATAAAAATATAGACTATTTGTACATGGTTCGGATCGGTTCCAATCCGGAACCGTGGGGTTTAATCCGGAACCAATCCGTAGACTACGGATTTTTAATTCTTCAATCCGGAACCGAACCACGGATTCAAAAAATCAATCCAAACCTATCGGATTGGACTAGACTGGACTAGATTGGATTACGGATTTCACGGATCACTTGCTCAGCCCTAGTGGATCATCACTAGTGGTACCTCTAAATTAGAGGTCCCAAGCATTTTTCATTTGCTGTTTTAGTGGTGCTACTCTCATTATATAAATTAGTATATCATCCGTGCTATACACGGATTGTGTTTATATTTATATATATATATGAATTATGATTTTTAAATGTCTTTTTTTTTTTTTTTTCTTTTTTATATTATATTAAAGTTTGTGTGGGGATATATTTTCTGAAAACCAACACGTGGCATGGTGACGCCGACGTATCAGCCGAGGTGCCACGTGTCCTGGTCGTGACGCCGAGATGATCTCGGCGAGGCCGAGGTTAACTCCGAAGATATCGGAATCCGAGATAAGCGAATAAGGGACAAGAGTCCTAAGACGAAGAGGGGACTTAACCAAGATAAGGATAAAACTCTTAGGGAGTTTATCTTTATCTCTTAAAGAGTCCAAAGTAAGCACTAAATTGGAGTTCATAGAAGTCATACTTCTAGTAGGACTTGGATTGAATATATTCTAAAAGAGAGCACCCTCGTGGGTCTAAGGTATGCAATTTATGTTTTGAGTATTAAGTTTAGCACTTGATTATCTTTGAGAGATATACTGACTTGATCGTCGGAGTGCCCCCGGGTGGAAGAACCACCGCCGGAGCCTTTTCTTTCTGTTACAGGTTGCTGAAGCCATCTATTCTGCCTGTGCTCTCCAGTTGATCACTAAGCAGGCAGTGTGGTTAGATTTTCACCCACACAATTTGGCGCCGTCTGTGGGAAAGAAGGAAGAATAGATGGCCAGTAACGGACAGCAGGAAAAAATTGGGGATGACGCTCCCGCTGAGAGTGGCAGACCAATTGACCTTGACATTGAAGGAGACAACCACAATACAAAAGCCCGTGACCAGGGTCACAGAGAGAAAGACGTCATCCAGGAGGGCGACACGTCAAAAAAGACAGACCAAGGAAAGTACTACAATGAAGATAACCTCCAGGTATGGAGGGACAGATGCCTACGAAGGGATGATGAAGTAAAAGAATTAGCGAACAAGTTGGCAGACCTTCAGTCAGTCGTCAACTTCATGATGCAGAATAATGTTATGCAGCCACCATACCCGCTGCAAGATACGCCGATGCCAGCAACCAACACCCAGAAGGGCGGAAGAAAAACAATCCCCGAGGTCCCTCAGCATACCAGGAGCGGAAGGCATTCTCACCGGCCTTCTAGGGAAGTCGGACGAGAAGAACCGAGGCAAGAAGAGTCCCGAAGGACGCACCACATGAAGAATCCAAAGCCCAAAGAACATCGGCATGTTCAAAGGCAAGCAATCTGCTTTGACACAACCCATGGAGAAAGATCCAAACGGGCCCACCACGAGGCCGAAAGCAGTGTACCAAAAAGACTAAAATCCATAGACAGCCGAGCTCCAGGGAGGAGCAAAGAAGACCTGAGGGACTACCTCAAAAGGAGGCAGCAGAATGTTGAAGCCGAGGTAAACTCCCCAGTAAAGTCGAAGACAACCTTCTCGGTGGAACTGGACAAATTCGAACCACCAAAGAGATTCAGTATGCCGAGGTTTCAAATTTATGATGGTAAGTCAGATCCAAACTTTCATGTTGGACTATACCTGAATTCAATGGCGTTATATAGCGGGAACGAGCCGTTGCTCTGCAAAGTATTCCCCTCATCCTTTGGGGAAATTGCATCTGATTGGTTCCATAAATTACCAAAGGGAAGCATAAAGACATGGGAAGGCCTGGCCGAGATGTTTGTGGCCAGGTTCGTGACCAACAAGCTGCAACCCCTGAGGGTTGATGCTTTGATGGCTCTAAGAATCACCAAGGAAGAAGGCCTTAGGGCCTATGCAAAGAGGTACTACGAGGTGTTCAACCGAATACCCGAATGCAACCAAGAAGTAGCGGTCGTGTCTTTCAAGAACGGCCTGAAAGATGACTGCCCACTACGGAAGTCTTTGGCAAAAACACTGCCAAAAAGCATGGAAGAACTCATGGCAAGAATTGAGAAGTATGCCAGAGCCGAAGAAGATACATCGGGAAACAAAGAGGTAAAGCAAGAAAAGGGAAACGGCTTGCCGAAGCGAGGGCGAGGCAACAATGGGCCGACCAAACAAGAAACAGAGTTGAGAAGTAAACAGGCGGTAACGACGGTATTCCGAATCCCAATCCATAAAGTCCTAGATCAAATTCGAAACCAACCTTATTTCCGGGCTCCGGCAAGAGCACCAGGGGAATTCATGGGAAGGAACGTTGGTAGACGTTGCGCCTACCACAATGAAGAAGGGCACCCAACTCAAGGTTGCAGAGCCTTGAAAGCACACTTGGAGGACCTGGTGAGACAAGGCCTTCTGAGGGACCTGGTCGATGAAGCCAGGACAAGGGAAGAACAGGCAAGGTTGCCTCAAGCACCAGCGGCGCCGCCTCCCCCAGCACAGCTACCACAAGCAGGAGGACCGAGGGTGGTCAATGTGATCCACTCAAGGGTCAACGAAAACGAAGTCAGAGGGGAGACCCAGAGAGTAAGACATTTACAGCATGTCTACCAAGTCGGGGAGAAGAGACATCGGCCAGAAGAATGCCAAGGGCCGGTGATAGCCTTTAGTGAAGCCGACCTGGAATTGGTCCAACATCCGCATAATGATGCCTTGGTAGTATCCCTCCAGGTTGGGGAGTGCCAAGTAAAACGCATCCTAATAGATCAAGGCAGCTCTTGTGACATCATGTATGTCAGATGTTACAAGGAGCTGGGCCTTCACCCTGATGACTTAGAACAATCCAGTGGCCCGATGGTCGGCTTTAATGGAACGCCGACATGGCCACTGGGCGCAACAAGCTTGGAAGTACAAGCCGGCACTAAGAAGATCAAGACGGAATTTCTGGTAATTGACACGCCCTCACCATACAACATCATCTTGGGAAGGCCGTGGTTGCATGCGATGGGGGCAGTTCCCTCAACGTTGCATCAACTACTACGGTTCCCAACAGAGCATGGGATTGAAGAAGTCAGAGGAGATCAACTGCAAGCAAAAAATTGCTCCATGGCAGCAATGAAGTCCACTTGTAGTATACGAGAGCCAAGGAAAACAGAAGTTGAAGATGAGGACATGGAGGTCCTAGAAGACGTCGGGAAAGAGCCAGCCGAAAAGAGCGAAGAGGCGCTAAAAAAAATTTTCGTCCAAGAAGGCGACGAAGAGCGTTTCTTTCTTCTCGGCTCAGGCTTAGCTGGAGAAGAAGAGAAAGAACTGGAAGATTTTTTGAGGGCAAACATAGAGGTGTTCGCCTGGACACCTTACGAAATGCCTGGCATTGACCCCGAGGTCACTTGCCACAGACTGAATGTCGACAGGTCGGCAAAACCTGTGATTCAACAAGCCAGAAGACCAACGTTGATACACGTCGAAGTAGTAGAAGAAGAGATAGACAGACTCCTGGAGGCCAGGGCCATCCGAGAAGTTCAGTACCCAACATGGCTGTCCAACACAGTAGTAGTAAAAAAGAAGAATGGCAAATGGAGGGTTTGTGTAGACTTTACCAGCCTCAACAAAGCCTGCCCCAAAGACAGCTTTCCTCTACCCAAGATCGACCAACTGGTAGATGCTACTTCAGGACATGAAAAGATGAGTTTTCTAGATGCATACAGAGGGTACCACCAGATTGCCATGTACCCTCCAGACGAGGAGAAGACCGCGTTCATCACCCCTAAAGGCCTGTACTGTTACAAGGTAATGCCTTTTGGGTTGAAAAACGCAGGAGCAACCTATCAGAGGTTAGTGACAAAGATGTTTAAGCACCTGATTGGCAAAACAGTAGAAGTCTACATCGACGACATGGTCGTGAAGACCAAGGAATCAAAGGGTCATCTTGCCGACCTAAAAGAGGTCTTCGACATACTCAAAAGATATCGGCTCCGACTCAACGCCTCGAAGTGCGCCTTTGGAGTTGGATCAGGTAAATTTTGGGGGTATCTGGTAACAAGAAAGGGCATTGAGGCCAGCCCAGACCAAATCAAGGCCATCTTGGAACTACAGAGCCCGACATCGGCAAAACAAGTTCAAATGCTTACTGGAAGGGCCGCAGCCCTAAACAGATTCATCAGTAGAAGCTCAGATAAGTGCAGACCCTTCTTCAACCTGGTGAAAAAAGCCACAGACTTCCTATGGACAGAAGAATGTGAAGCCGCCCTAACCGACCTAAAAAAATACTTGACCACAACTCCAGTTCTTTCCAACCCAGTACCAGGGGGGGAACTGTTTTTGTACTTAGCAGTCTCAGAACACGCAATCAGTGCAGTGCTAATCCGAGAGGAAAAAGGGGAGCAAAAGGCTGTTTACTATGTAAGTAAAACTTTGGCCAACGCAGAAACAAGATACCTACCACTGGAAAAATTAATGATGGCCTTAGTAATGGCTTCAAAGAAGTTGCACCATTACTTTCAGGAACACAAGATTGTGGTCCTAACAGAGCACCCACTGAAATCCTTATTGCAACAAGGAGAGTTAACAGGAAGGATAGCAAGATGGGCAGTAACCCTGGGCTAGTTTGACCTGGAGTTCAGGCCGAGAACAACAATAAAAGGTCAAGTCTTGGCCGACTTCGTCGCAGAACTCACACTTGAAACCATCGCACGTCGGGCTCCGTCGAGCCAAGATGAGCATAGTCCCAACAAGCAAAAAGAATCCCAGCCAAAGACAAAAAAGCAAGAAAAGGAGAAGCTCAGACCCTGCAGCATCTACATCGGCGATTCATTCAGACTCTTCGTCGATGGAAGTTCAAACCGCCAGGGAGCAAGGGCAGGAGTACTGCTGATATCCCTAGATGGAGAAATAGTAGAACAGTCCATCCGTTTGGGGTTCAAAGCCTCAAACAATGAGGCAGAATATGAAGCATTAATTGCAGGGCTAAAGCTGGCAGCAGCAGCAGAAGCAGATGAGGTAATTATTTTTTGTGATTCACAACTCATTGTTAACCAGTCAACAGGAGAATTTGCAGCCAGGGACGAAAGAATGTCGGCATATGCAAAGGAAGTCATCAGATTGGCAGCCCTATTTCAGAACTGCAGATTACTCCAAGTTAGCCGAGATGACAACACCCACGCCGACGCGTTGGCTAACCTGGCCAGTTCAATTCAAACTAGAAAAACAAGGACAATTATGATCGACTACATGTCGGCCCCAAACATAGATAAACAGAGCACCAAACAAGAAGCAATGTGCGTGGACTTGGGACCAAGCTGGATGGATGCAATCATTGCATTCCTAAAAAACGGGAAGCTGCCAGAAGACCATAAGGAAGCACATAAAGTCAGACTGAAGTCGGCCAGATTCAGTCTAACAGCAGAAGGCCATCTCTACAGGAGGTCCTTCACTGGGCCGCTTTTAAGGTGCGCACACCCTTTGCAGGTTGAAGATTTTCTTTACGAAATTCATGAAGGAATTTGTGGAAGCCATGCTGGGGGCAGATCATTAGCCCACAGGGCCATTACCCAGGGGTATTGGTGGCCCTACATGCAAAAGGATGCCGAAGCCTATGTGAAAAAGTGTGAACAATGCCAAAGGTTTGCACCTTTGATACATTAGCCAGCTGCTGACCTGAACCCAGTATCCAGCCCTTGGCCGTTTGCCCAATGGGGCATGGATCTGGTTGGATAACTTCCCCAGGCAACTGGGCAAAGAAAATATTTGCTGGTAACAACAGACTACTTTACAAAATGGATAAAGGCAGAACCTCTTGCCAAAATCCGAGATGTGGACGTCAAGAATTTTATATGGCGAAACATTATCACCAGATTTGGGATTCCAAGAGCAATAATTGCCGACAACGGAACACAGTTTGACAGCAAACTCATCAAGAACTTTTGTGCAAAATTCAAAATAAAAAATTATTTCTCAACACCAAGTTTTCCTCAAAGCAATGGGCAAGCAGAGGCATCCAGCAAAGTAATTCTGGATGGAATAAAGAAGAGGCTGCAGGCAGCAAAAGGAAAGTGGGTAGACGAGTTACCCAACGTACTTTGGGCATATCGGACTACGGCGAGAAGATCAACAGGAGAATCCCCCTTTGCCATGGCTTATGGCACAGAAGCAGTCATCCCATTGGAGATCGGCATCCCAGGGATCAGAACCCAGGGAGTAGAGAATGGCACTAATGACATACTCTTAGCCCGAGATCTGGATTTGTTGGAAGAACGAAGAGAGAAAGCTGCAATTCAGCTTGCAGTATACCAGCAACAGCTTGCCAGAGCTTATAACAAGAAGGTCAATCCAAGAGATTTTCAAGTCGGCGACCTAGTCCTGAGAAAAGTCGTCGGGAACAAGAAGGATCCTAGGGAAGGCAAGCTTGGCCCAAACTGGGAAGGACCCTACAGAATTACTTCCGTATTAGGCAATGGAGCTTATCGGCTTGAGGACAATAAGGGCAAAGCATTGCCCAGACCTTGGAATACTTGTAATTTGAAATTTTTCTATCATTAGATGTGCATCATTTTTTGGCCGATATCATCAATAAAGTCTTTTCAGAATTCTTTCAACACATATGATTAATAAAGTTATGCATTGATATTTATTGAAGACATAATTAATGTGAACCCAAGTCAAACTCAGGTTCACATTGGGGGCAAAGAAAAGGCAGAGATGATTCCTTAATTCACTTGTTGAAATTTGTAGCAATTTACAAGTTGGAATTAAGCTGATTCCTTATCTTCACTTGTTGAAATTTGTAGCAATTTACAAGTTGAAGTTAAGCCGAGATTATTCCTTAATTCACTTGTTGAAATTTGTAGCAATTTACAAGTTGGAATTAAGCTGATTCCTTATCTTCACTTGTTGAAATTTGTAGCAATTTACAAGTTGAAGTTAAGCCGAGATTATTCCTTAATTCACTTGTTGAAATTTGTACCAATTTACAAGTTGGAATTAAGCTGATTCTTTATCTTCACTTGTTGAAATTTGTAGCAATTTACAAGTTGAAGTTAAGTCGACATTATTCCTTAATTCGCTTGTTGAAATTTGTAGCAATTTACAAGTTGGAATTAAGCTGATTCCTTATCTTCACTTGTTGAAATTTGTAGCAATTTACAAGTTGAAGTTAAGCCGAGATTATTCCTTAATTCACTTGTTGAAATTTGTAGCAATTTACAAGTTGGAATTAAGCTGATTCTTTATCTTCACTTGTTGAAATTTGTAGCAATTTACAAGTTGAAGTTAAGCTGAGGTTATTGCTTTAAGTTCTCATAGCAATATATGGATTGCTTAACCCTAAGGAAGATGCTTAACACTTGTTGAAATTTGTAGCAATTTACAAGTTTATGTTAAGCCGACATATGATCACCCGCTGAGGTATACAGAAATTTACAGGTTGAAATAAAGGCTAAGTATATTGTTTAAACACTTGTTGAAATTTGTTGCAATTTACAAGTAGGTTAAACCGAGATCACTGTTTAATACTTGTTGAAACTTGAGAAGAAGCTTGCAAGGATTACATTAAGTAGTATATGTTTTATACTTGTTAAAATTTATGAAAGGTTTGCAGGTCAGTATCTTGCCGAAGTAAAAGTTTTGTAGTTATACCCGAGGTATGTAACCTCGAGAAGATTGCACAAAGGAAACAAAATGAAAAAGCATGCAAAAATTTCTAAGTATAGAACTATGCAGAAGCAATCAACAGAACATCACAAGATTAAAAAACATCCATAGAAAGAACAGTTACAGTTACATATTGAAAAAGCTACGTCGGCCATAAGAAGGAGTTTTGCATTGACCAGATATTAAAAGAGAGTACAAAGTACAAAGTGCAGAAAAAGAAGGAAAAAGTACAAAAGACATTTTAAATCAAGACTCTTCAGTATTAGCAGCTGCAGGAACTGGGACCTCGGACGATTCTGGTGGAACGTCCTCGGCAACCTTTTCTGCTTCTATCTCAGCATCAATCTCAGCCAGCGTATTGTCCAGCTTTCTTTCGGCCAAAAGAAGGTCGGATGATAGTTGCTCGATGGCAATTTCCTTGGGTGCCTCCCCAACCTCATCACCCTCCTCATCCAAGGTTAAATCCATGACTTGCTCAGCAGAAGGAAGGGACTTGGCTTCAGCAGCATCCTTGGGTTTCCTTACCAAGGCCTCATCATCATTTTTCCCTTGATCCTCATCCTCGGCATCAGCCTCAGTCTCGGATTCGTCTTCAACCTGACTTGGAGGAGGAAATGGTAAACGAATGGCATTGGCATTACGAAAGGGTGAGTCAACAGGGAGATCAAGTTTTTTTATCAGGGACATCTAACCAAGGGAAAATCCCCTGTTGCATGCCTGCCTGACTTGAAGTTTATAATCCTCTGTGACGTCGGCCATACCCTGGGTATAGGCCTTTTCATCAGCCTCTTTGACATCGGCCTCCTTGGTGGCCAGAGCTTGCTGGAGCTCCTTCTCAGCCTGGGCCTTTTTTACTTCGGCATCTTTTTTCTCAACTTCAGCTACTTTTCGGATAGCTTCAGCAGACTTCACTTTCTCTTTGGCCATCTGCTGGGCCTTAGTAGCAGCCTCGGCCTGGTCCTCCAGTTTTCTCATCTTTGATTCAAGAGATTTGATCTCTTTCTTCAGGGAAGATGCTTCCTTCTTCATATCAACCAATCTTTGCTGATTTTCAAAAGATTGCATTGAAAATGAATGGGCGTGCTGAATGGCCTGAAGAAAAATAGAAGTGTTAGAAAATATTCTCAGTAAGAAACAGAAGGAAAAATCACAAGTGCAAACAGGAACACTTACTTGAACGGAGTGTTGGAGCATAAGAGCGTAATTCTCATACTCGCTGAGCTCAGCATTTCGTTCCAAATCCTTTGGAAGAAGAAGAGCAATACTGAGGGCGACACCAACGTTAATATCGTCGGCACTTTCACTAGCCATAATAGGCCTATCTTCCAAAGTTAGTTTTGGGGCCCATGGAACGTCGGGCTTCTTCGACGCCGAGGTCGTCGCAGACGATGACCTTGGCCTCTTTGATTGTGTGGACCCCGAGGGTTGGGTCTCAGTGGATCTTTTTGTGGAAGCAGAGGTAGTCTTTTTGCACTTAGCCAGTTGAGAGATAGGCAAAGCATCCTCAGCCTCGGCGTCAGTGGCCTTGGCTTTGGGCTGAGCCTTTTTTACTCTCTTCGGCTTTGGTGGGGGCATCGCATGCGATGGTACAGCATCAGCGTCGGCTGGGAGGTCGGCAAGAAGATCTTGAACGACAGGCCTTGGACGAACCATCTCGGCAGTCTTTACAAGTCTTCGTCGACGTTTACGTTCTAGAATTGGTATTAAGTAGGGGGCCGAAGTGGATGGAAGATCGGCTGGGTCAGAGGTGGATGATCTGTTCGGGATGAAGATGCGGTTACAGTTTGTAACAACCCTCATACTGTTTACTGATTAATGACTGACCGATTACTGTTAAACGAAACTGATAATGACTGATAACTGACCGATAATCGAACTGAATGAAATACTGAACTGACTGACTGAAATTGAAACTGAATTGACTGAGTATATGTTAGTTAATTGCATTCCATCTGTTTGATTGTCTGATTATCTGTTCATGCTTATATGTTTAAACTGCTAATTGAAGGCCTTATCGGCGGCCGAATCCGAAACTGATTAGTGTTCTATGACCCTCATAATTTATGCGATTTTATGGTATAATTATCTGAAACTTGATTAGGTATGATTAAATTAGATTAAAATAAGCTAATTAAAGAATTCGACGTAATTACAATTTTGCCATTGTTAGTGGGCCCTTATTATAACATGTTAGAGCCTTGAAATGCTTGAATCAAACATTTTGCTCAGCTCATTCTTGCTTTTGCCGACTAGAGGGAGAGAGTTAAGGGAGAGAGTTAGATTTCACCTCTTTTGGCTCGGTTTTGCTTGGAAATTGAAGAAATTGTTGAGGTTGATTGTTAATTTGAGCTCCCTTCTTGAACTACAAGACTAAAGGTAGCTCCATTGTCTTCTTGTTCATGTTTTAAGTTGACTCTTGCATGGTTCATGTCATATTGATGGAGTGTAGAGCCAAAACATGGTTTAGATGTTGAATTGAAGCTTAATTGTTGCATGCATGTACATATATTGAAGTTTTGAGGTTGTAGTCCATGTTTCCTCACATGCATGTCCATCCTTTGGTTATACTCCATGAGTTCGTCTTGTTTTTGAAGGTTTGAGCTCTTTTGAAACAGCATTAAAGCTTTGAAAATGATTTAAGATCATGCATGTCATGTTTGAGGATTGTTCTTGGAAAATGGTTTGAAATTGGGTTTGAATTAAACACCCTTGGGCTTTGATTTCTCAAATTGAGCTTTGAATCATGTCATTCCATGTGTTTATAAGTGTTTTCCAGAAAATGAGCCCAAGAGGATCGGCTTTGATGCATTTAAACTTGAGTTTGAGCTTGGAGGTGCAATCTGGGTTTTCCAGATTTCGCACTCCCGCTCGAGCGGGGAAAGTTACGCTCGAGCGTGGAATCCGAGCAACCAGCATCTCTCTGCACTGTTTTACAGTCCGCTCGAGCGGAGTATTGGGCGCTCGAGCGGAGTCATGTCTCAAGCTCGAGCAGGCGTCGAGCGGAGATTTCACCCATCCAGTACTTTTACAGTACGCTCGAGCGGAAAAGTTTACGCTCGAGCGTGTACCTTTGTTGCATGACCGCTCGAGCGGGGAAACCTGCGCTCGAGCGGAACTCTGTTTTTCTGAAAATGCTTTTAAATGTACATCTTTGCATCCTCATCCCATTCTAGGCATTCTTAGGCCTAGTTTAAGACATCTTGTTGAGGATATAGATGTAGAACACACCGAGGCATTAGGAATTAAGTTATTACCGTTCCCAATTGGGTAGCTTAGTGTGTGTTCAATCTGTTAACTGTGTAGGGTTGGCGACTGGGGAGACACGCTCTAGCATACTGTGGCCCAAACTCTGTGAGTAACAATTGTGTAAAGATATGTTCAACTGATATCTTTTGAATACTGAACTGAACTGTTTACTGAACTGGTATTACTGAATGAATGTATGTCCTTTATTTCTGAACTGTACTGTGGCATCCTTAGTACCTACTGTTTACTGTTACTGTTACTGTTACAGAGATCTCTGTCGGTTCCCTCGTGGAACCACTACTGTTTACTGACTGATGGCCATCATTACTGTTCGGTCTTTTAAGACCTACTGTTACTGTTATGCTAATGGATGTACCACATATGACTGTTTACTGTACTGAACAACTGAAATACTGATTGAATTGAACTGTTTTCATTACTGTAAGGACATTCATTCTAAACCCCTTTACGCTTTATGTTATTCACTGGGCTTTAGCTCACTGCTCATATATATATGTAGGTGTACAGGCACCAGATCGGAGCTAGGAGCGTCAGGGTAACTCCAGTTTTGTCAAGCCAGCCTTTGTGCCTCACTGCGAGGTTCCGAGTTGCCATGCTATGGCTTTGGGGTGTTTGTTTGTTTTCCCCCACCTGTCATCATACTGTCTAACTGTTCTGTATAGACTGAATGTTTACCGTACTGTTATCAAGGGATTAGGTCCCTGTTCTGTGTGACTGTAAATTTTGTATAGACCGTACTGTTTTGTACAGACGGAATGTTTTCTGTACTGTTATGTAGGGTTGAGTCCCTAGTTTGAATGGATGTAAGTATTGTACATACTGTTCTGTACTGTTTATGTATGAATGCATGGAAAACCTTTTGCATACAGACTGTCACAGCTCATTGGACATTGTTTAATTACTGTATTGGCTTTCGCCAGGCCCTGTACTCTGTTTTACTGTATTACTGTTAAGCAGGCCTTCGGTAATCTCGGATTACTGGCCGGTTACGGTGCTAAACCCATAGGGCCGGGTTTGGGTCGTGACACAGTTGTGGCAGTTGGTGGGGAAAGACTCTTTTTCTTCTTTTTTGGGACGTCGGGTAATGTTGATTTGTATGTCGGAATGAAATTCAGTAACAAGGGAGCCTTGCGCTTGTGGATAGGAAGACCAAGAAGCTTCTTTAAGTCCTTTCCAGGGAAGAAGGATTGACGGAAGTTCTTTGGTAGTTGATGAAGATCTGCAGGATAAGTAAACAGACATTAGAAACAGACAAAATTTTAAAGACTTAAATAAAAACAACTAAGTGTTGGCACTGGGCTCTTACCCTTGCCCTCTTTAACTGATCGAGGAAGAGGGAAGAGATAGACATCTTCGTCTGGGCCAAATTCCCAATTTCCCGAAGCAATAACAAAGTCATCCCCAGCCCCCTTGTTAGAGTCTGGGAGGTCGGCTACAATTTTGAACTCGGTAGACCTTGGCTTAAGGTAATAAACAAAGCCCCTCTCCTTCAGGTTGAGGGGGCACATTGTATAACAGTACTGAAGGTCGGCCAGGGTGATCCTAAGATTCTCCTGCCTAGCTAAAGCTATAATACCATTAATCACCCTATAGGAGTTGATGGTAAGTTGCATGGGGTTCAGCTTGTAGAAATAAAGAACTTCACGAAACAAGGGATCAAGTGGAAGCCGAAGTCCACATTCAGTAAAGGCAACTATAGGAAAGGACATCGTATGGTCTGTGGGCATGATGGTATCATCATCCCCAGCTAGCTTAAAGTGAACATCGGCTGGGATAGAGAATTCCTGCCTAAAGTATTCGAGTTTTGTTGGGGTATTTACCCTATGCCTCCACATACCCATTACGTCGGCCTAAACAAAGAAGAGTGTGTTTCCGAAGATGAGCGTTTTAGAAGGATTGCAAAAACCTCGACAAAGGCCTAGGAAAGGACTGATAAGGCTTGTTTCGGTTTTCCCTAAAACTTGAAGGTTTTACACACAAATCCCAAGCCTAAGAACTATAAAGATCAAGATCGAAGGCACAGATCTGGGACAGATACAAAAAACAGAAAACAAAGACGAAATTTCAGATTCAAGAACAAAGATGGACTATCAGAAACACGAAGAATACAAAGGGATAAAGGTCAAGAATTATGGCAAGAAAAGTGTTGAAACAGTGCAAATGTTCAAAATGTAAGAGAAATCGAGCAACAAAGCAGCAATGGTAAAAACACATAAAAAGATTGGGAGTAAAGGGAACAGGGCCTTACCAGAACAAATGAAGTCGGAAAGAACGACGCCGAGAAATGGTAACGATTGCAGGCACGACGAAACGGAGGAAACTTCGCTAAGGTGAAGGGACAAAAAATCGCAGAGCTTCGAGTTAGAACAATGGTAGATTCGAAAGAGCTTTTGTAGAGAGAAAGAGCAAGAAATCAGAATGAAAAAGTGAAGAAAGAAAGAGGCAAGGAAAAGTTTTGTCAAAAACGTGAAACGGCGGCAAAAATAGGGCATTTATTACGCCTAGAGCAACGCACGCGTCAGACGGCGCAGACAAATGGCAGACAGCTTTCAGGCGCGTCACAGACACGCTCCAATGAAGACAATACACGTGAAAAGAACGGTTAGATATGCATGACAGCTCATGCGCGTGGGAGAGTACGTTCGAAACCTTGTTCTCCAAAGAGAATACATCGGCTGGAAGTGGATTATCTCGGCTAAACAGTTTTTGAGCCATTACTCAGAAAAGAAATGTCGAAATATCGATATAGGTTCCATCACCTCAGAATGCCGAGGTAATAGAACCTAGGGGCAGTTGTGAGGATATATTTTCTGAAAACCAACATGTGGCATGGTGACGCCGACGTATCAGCCGAGGTACCACGTGTCCTGGTCGTGACGCCGAGATGATCTCGGCGAGGCCGAGGTTAACTCCGAAGATATCGGAATCCGAGATAACCGAATAAGGGACAAGAGTCCTAAGACGAAGAGGGGACTTAACCAAGATAAGGATAAAGCTCTTAGGGAGTTTATCTTTATCTCTTAAAGAGTCCAAAGTAAGCACTAAATTGGAGTTCATAGAAGTCATACTTCTAGTAGGACTTGGATTGAATATATTATAAAAGAGAGGCACCCCCGTGGGTCTAAGGTATGCAATTTATGTTTTGAGTATTAAGTTTAGCACTTGATTATCTTTGAGAGATATACTGACTTGATCGTCGGAGTGCCCCCGGGTGGAAGAACCACCGCCGGAGCCTTTTCTTTTTGTTACAGGTTGCTGAAGCCATCTATTCTGCCTGTGCTCTCCAGTTGATCACTAAGCAGGCAGTGTGGTCAGATTTTCACCCACACAGTTTGATATTTTGATAATAATCATATGTGTTAGATTTTTTAAGGAATTAAATGTCTTTTATTTATTTATTATATTATATTAAAGTTTAATATTTTGATAATAATCATATGCGTTGAATTTTTCAAGAATTTTTTTTATATTTGTTCTTAATGCATTAAAGTGTTATTATGAAGAATAATAATCATATGTGTTGGGACTTTTTAAGGAATTCATGTATTGGATTTCAAAGATTTTTTTTTATACTTGTTTTAATGTATTAAAGTGTTATTATGAGGGTAAGATTTAGGAGTTGGGAGAAGTTAATAAATGTTAAGATTTTTTTTTTTAAATCAAAAAATCAAGAAATTTAGATTGAAAGATTGGAGCTCCCATAAGGCTTGGGGTTAAAAATCTCATTTTATTTAATATATATTATAGATTATAAAAATTTAAAAATTATATTATAAAATTTTATTATTCATATTAAAATTTAGAAGTTGTTTGGTTTTTAAGTTTGGCTAAAAAATCACAAAAGGATAAAAGAAAGTAAAAAACTCACAAAAAGTCAAAAATTACAAAAGGACAAAAAAAATTTACCATTCTAAAGCCAAAAAGTCAAAAAAAAAAATTAAACGAACAAAAAAGTTTCAGATTAAAAAAGTCAAAAAAATTAAAAAATCAACTAAAAAAATCATTGTCAAACGAAGGCTTAGTAAGATTCATCTGAAAAATAAAATAAAACTTATTAATAAATTTTCTAAAACATATTATTATTTTTCTTTTTAACTTGTGAAACATGATTTTGGTATAGAATGGTATGATATTTTATAATTCTTTTATTCTAAATAAATCAAAATAGTTCTCATTGTGCTTCACAATTACAAATCATCTTAAATGGATTTCATGTAAAAAATTTACTATTTTCATATTTAGAAGTGGGTTGGTTTTTTAGCTTTTTGACTTTTTTAGCTATTTTAGCCTGAGCTTAAAAGCTTAGTTTGGGAAGGACTTTTTGGCTTTTTTGAGTTTTTTTGTGAGAGAAGTATGTAATGATTATGGGTTGGATGTGATGTTTTGTATGCTATGGCTAAAATAGTCTATTTTATTTTTTATGACTAAAATAACCAAAAAAACCTGCAAACCTACTTGCCAAACACAGGCTTAGTGATGAAAAATGCTTTAGAAATAAATTAATAAATTTTATAAATATTTTTTTACTAAATGATGTGTTGTGTAATGATAAAAATTTGAAATACACTTTAATAATATAATAAATATCATGATAATTAATTAAAAAAAATTATAAATTTATCAGTTTGTAGCGGCTTGTTTTAGAAAATTGGTTAAAAATTAATTTTTTTTTTGAAAAAATATATTAAAAAAATAAAAAAGTAATACAACTTATAGTAAATTAAAAGTCAAAAAATAATTTTTTATTCACTTATCAAAACAAGCCAAACTATTATACACTTGCAATATGTCTTAACTTGTGCGGAAATCCTCCACTCATTGGCCATGCTTCTTGTTTTTTTTTAACAAACACACTACAATATGAAAAAAATCAAATCATTAAAAACAAAATATAAAATATAAAAAAATAAAAAACTAAAAAAATATTTTTTGAGCTATAAAACAAATAAGGTGAGTGGTATTCATTGAGATTTTTACTCAAAATCTTTTCAATTACATGTATAAAGAGGTGTTTTAAAAATATGGTTAAAAATTATTTTTTAATTTTTTTATAAAAAAAAAGTAAATTAAAAGAAAAAAAATGACTTTTAATTTACTTGTTAAAATACTCCAGAGTATAATGATGTTCGTAAGTTTTGACGTCACTCCAAAAATAAATAAATAAATAATGCAACCGTCCCATCAGTTCCTTTTTGTTTCTGGATTCTCCCACCTTTATTATTATTATTATTTTAAATGAAAATTTTCTCAATCTTGTCTTGATGCTTCCACCAGAGACATCCATGGGTGTAATTTATAGACTTGTGCTATGTAATTCGAAAAGAATTGTTTTCGAATTTAAAAATAACGTCATTTTGTTGTTTGATTTTTTTTTTTTCAATCAAAAAAAGAAGAAGAAGAAGGACGAGAAGACAGCTGTAGCGGGCGGAGGCAGAGGCGGCGGGCACGAGCGGGGGCGGGGGCCGGAGGCAGATGCAGGGGGCAAATGCAGGGGCGGAGGCGGAGGCAGAGGCAGAGACGGGGGCTGCGAGGCAGAGGCGGAGGCGACGGCGGAGGTGGGGTTACGACGATCGGGCGGAGGGCTGCGACGGCTGCAACGACTTGCCTCATCTTCCCCTCTCTTCTCTTTCTCTCTCTCATTCTCTCTTCTCTTCTCTTCTCTTTCGAGCTGTTCGGGGGCACAAAATTGTGGGGAAAAATCATTTTTCAATTTATTAAAGAGATTGGTTTCCTCCTGTCTCAAGTCAGGTTAGAGAGTATTGTTGGGTTTGTGAAGATATATTATGAGTTTTATTTTGATAATTTAAATTATTTAAAATTTATTAAATATTATAGATTTGTAAATAATTACGTAGATCAGATATTGATAATATTCTATGATTTTTTTTAATATTTAGATATATCTAACATAAATACACTTAAAACTTATAATATTTGTAAAAAAATCTTTAAAAAATTCACTAAATACCAAAAATATATTTTTAAAAAAAATTACGAGAATTCAGTACATTTTTCATAGTCTTGTGTATTTATTGATTTTTTAAAATATATTTTTATAAATATTTTACTTTTTAGATATATTTAAGTAAGGTGAATATAAAAAATTAAAAAAAATCCTTAAAATTTAAAAAATATTCACTAAAAAAACGAACAAAAATTTAATTTTCAAAAAATTAAAACCAAACACATTGAATATTTTTAGGAAAAATTACCAATAAATCCCAATTGAGAGAATGTTGCTCTACTTACCCAAATACGAAGACAATAAACAAACCTTCAAAACCCTAAATAATGCAGAACACATTAACGACAGTGGTTTAAACATTACACACCTTTAGGTTTCGTTGTCATCTTCTGCAACTCCGGTGTACTCGGTTTCAGTGTACACCAATAAAAAATATTGTTCTATGTGTCTGTACATTATTCGACGAAGACGATGTCAAGCTCTCACTGGCGCATTTTACTCCGATTGTGTATCGCTATGCATTATAAAGGTAGTCTGTTAGTTTGCAGATTCCTCCAATTAGGGTTTCGAACTTGAAGCACAAATGTGGAATTCATGCAATCCCTCTTCGAAAATACCTCACCCATATTTAGGGATTTCACCAATTGATATGGAAATGTTCAAAATGTAGAAATGTTGAAAACCAATGTTTCCTTACGCAAATCATAATAATTGATCGAAAAACGAGAGAAACTAAAAAAGCCTATAGTGCGCTTGATGTCTACAAACGTAATTTACCCATTACTAAAATCCCACATTCACCCCTATGCAACCATCCACACGTGCATAGTATTGGACAAAATTGACATTTTGACTTTTTAAGGATTTTTTAGTTCAAAAGAAAAGATGCAGGACTAAAAGGTGCACAAGTTCCCAACTTTATTGTTGTTTTACCCTATTTTTTATTTGAGTAAATTATAAATACATTTTTCTTAAGTTTATTAAAAATACAAATTATTCTTATAGTTATGAAAATTACATCTCACTCTCTAAATTTTTTAATTGCATAACAAATAACTCACTTTCATTAATTAATCATAATGTCAATTAATAAATTTTAATAATGTTAATAACATATTTCAATTAACAATTTTGATAATTTCATCATGGAAGAATAATTAGAAATTTCATTTTTTCTATCAGTTTTATTTAATGACATATTCTGACAATGGAATATTATAAATTTTTGAACCACGTGGGACAATATGTATTTTAAGCAAACCTTATGGAATGTATTTGTAATTTACCCGTTTTATTTTATGTTATACCGTTTTGTTATAATTTATTGAGTTTGTTTTTAGCTTCTTTATTTCAAAAGTGTATGCCAGAGTATTTAATTTTGTTTTTGTTTATATTATATAATAAGGTAAAAATAATTTAAATAAACAAAAAAAATTTATTATTTAAAAATTTAAAAAATGGCGCTTTTAACTTTTAATTTGATCAAGCTTATTCCAACCATACTTGCATTATTTGTGTGTGTGCTGTTTTTTGACCACACTGCCAAACAGGTACTCAGTTGGAGAACACCGACAGAATATATTGCGCCCGAACGACCTGTCACAAAAAGATAAGACTTCGGCGGTGGTTCGTCCACCAGGGGCACTCCGACGATCAAGTCAATACCTAATTATCTCTCAAAGATAATAATTAGTGCCTAACTCGCTAGGCAGAATACAAAAAGCGTACCTTAGACCCACGAGGGTGCCCTTCTTTTATAGCCAACACTAATCTGATCCCTGTAGAAGCCTAGCTCCTTCTGGACTCTGGCTTAATGCTTATCCTGAACTCTCCAATTGATAAAGATAAACTCCTTAAGAGTTTTATCGTTATCTAGGCTGAGGTCTTCCCTCATCCTAGGACTCTTGCTCCCTATCTGTTCATCTCGGATTCCAGTATCTTTGCAGGTAACCTCGGCCTAGCCGAGATTACCTCGACGTCAAGTCAAGGACACATAGCACCACGGCTGGCACTTCGGTGCGACCTTGGCCACGTGTTGCTATCCAAAAAATATGTCCCCACAATTGCCCCTTAAGTTTTATTACCTCGGCATCTTGAGGTGATGGAACCTATATCATCAATCCATATAGCAGGTCGGCTAAGCTTGCTCTTTCCTTCATTACCGAGGTCGTCACTCGTTGGCTCCATATGACCAAGACTTGTAGTCTGTTCAGAACCAAGGACCAAGTTTCTAGAGTTTCTTTAACCGAGATCGTTCCCTTAGCCGAGGTTTTTGCTTCATTAAATTAAGAACTCCAAGAGTTTCAACACGCGTATGAACTGCCACGCACAGTAATTCAATCGTTTTCGCCACACGTCCTTTCCCTATTGAACCGTACCTGACGCGTGCCATCAAGTCGCGTTGCATTTGTGTGCGCCGCCTAACAGACACATCGTCCTAGGCACACTAATTGCGTTTTTGCCGCCTTTTTGTGTTTTGATAAAAAATACTTCCCTCACTCTTCGCCGTTTCACTTTTGCATGTTCATCTTCTCCAAACTTTCTCTCTCTCTAACACTCATCTCCCAAATCCTCCATTTTCATTCTCTCGAAGCTTTCTGCAATTGCTTTCATTCTCCCCATCCGGCGAGGCATTCACCGTCTTTTTACTTGTTCCACCGTCGTTCAACTTCGGCATTCATTTCACCGGCGTCACTCTTCCTGGTAAGCCACTGCTTCCCTTCATTTCAATTTCTTGTTTCACTTCAAACTATTATGCTTGTATACTGCTACTGTGATCTTATTCATGTTCTTGAATCTTCATTTGCATTGTAAATTTTGCTTTGCTTTGCTTGCAATTTGTTTCTGGGTATATATACGTACTCACACACTGTTCATACACTTGATGTTCTTTATAAATTGCCACTGTCTTCAATTTTGTGCACATTTTATGCAATGTTCTTGAACCCCTTCTGGTTTTCCTGAGTTTGAATCATGTTCTTGTTTCTGTTTTCTTGTTGCATTTTGCCAGATTCTTACCTCCAATTTCCTGTTTCCACATAGATTTTAGGCTTGGGTTTTGATAGAAGCTACTATCCCTAGGAAAATTGGAACAAATTTCCCTAGGTCTTAAAAAGCCCTTGCCCTTGCTTTTGTTTTGAGTTTAAGCCGAGGCCCCTCAAACCTTAACAAACCACTTCCTTCTGAAATCCAACATCTTCCCCATTTAGCCGACGTTATGGGTATGTTCAGGTGGAGGGTCGACACCCCAACTAAGCTAGCATACTTTAGGTAGGAGTTTTCCATCCCTGCCGATGTTCATCTCAGGTTGGCTGGAGAGGAGGACTTTATCATGCCCAAAGACGACTCCATGCCATTCCTAGTAGTAGCTTTCATAGAGTGTGGACTTAGGTTCCCTCTTGACATCCACTTCCGAGAAGTCCTTTTCTATTACAAACTCAACCCAATGCAATTAGCCATTAACTCTTACAGAGTCATCAACGGTATCATTGCCTTAGCTAGCCGAGAAAATACTAGGGTAACTCTAGCTGACATCCAGTACTGCTAGACCATGTGCGGCCTTAAGTAAGAAAAAGGCAACATTTATTACCTTAAGTTGAGATCGACATAATACAAACTTATCGCCGACTTCCTTGATTCCAACAAGGGCGCCGGAGACGATTATTTCATCGTCTCGGGCAATTGAGAGTTCCCTCAAGAGGATGACCTTCACCTCTACCCTTTAAGCCATACAGTGTTCAAAAAGGGAGATGGTAAGAGCCAAGTGTCACTTTTACTTGCTTTCAAGTCTTTTTTACTTTGATATTTTTGTATGCTCTAACGTTTATTTGTTTTATTTTGCAGTTCTTCCTCAACCACCTAAGGACTTCCGCAAATCCTTCTATCCCAGCAAGGATTTCAAGAAGTTTTTGGGTTTGCCAGTTGACCAGCGGAAAGCCCCTCTGCTGCTCAACTATATGCCAACCTACAAGTCCATTTTGCTCGACGTCCTGAAGAAGAGCAAGTCCCCTCCTTCTGCTACAACTTCATCACCTCGGCCAGATCAGGGATCAACCTCTGCCCCAGCAGAACAACTATCTACTTCAGCTCCACAACTGATTCCATCCTCTCAGCGCCAACGCCGACATCGAGCTCCACTGCTCGCACCAGCAGGAAGGACTTGTAGCCGAAGACGTCGAAGTTCTGAGGCATCGGCTTACGATCCATCTAACCCACCAACTGCGCTTCCAACAATCAGCCTTGGCACTAAAGTTACCGTTGCTGTCTCCGCTGATGAAATGGGGCAACAAAAGGTCGTTGCTGAAGACTTCCTTGCCGACATCCCCAATGCCGTTACAGTTCAATCTTCCCCTTCCCAGTCTTAACCCAAACCGAAGCCAAAGAGGCTGAAGAAAGCCCAAGCCAAGGCAACGGTGACTTAGATCGATTCTGAGGACACCTTGCCAATCTCAAAAATGGCTGAGGTAGAAAAAAGTGCCGCTGCCGTCGAAAAGAGGCTAGCAAAGACTGCTCCCTCCAAATCCACCCAGTCAAAAAAGCCAAGGTAAGAGTCTGCTACAACCTTGGGGTCCCTGAAATCTGATGCCCCCTGGGCCCCTCCAATCACCATTGAGGACAAGCCAGTTAGAGTTGGCGACAGTGCGATTGACATTGAAGTCGGCGTTGCCCTCTCTACTACCTTGCTCTTTCCAAAAGACCTCGAACGCAACGCCGAGGTTAGCGAATACGAAAATTTCGCTCTGCAATTGTAGCACTCCATACAAGTAAGCCCCTAATACTTGATACTTTCTATTTTTTCCATACTTAGAGAGTTTTATTAACTTTTATTTTTTCCATTTCTTCTAGGCGATCCAACACGCCCACTTCTTCGCAATACAGGCCTTCGACATTAAATAGGAGTTGACCTGCAAGACCAAGGAGGCTGCTGGCTTCCTCAAGACTATCAATAAGGCCGAGGCCAAGATGAAGACATTGATAGATCAGGCTAAGGCAGCCAAACAAACCCAAGACAAGGCCGATGAAAGGGCGGGGGCTGCTGAGGTTGTTGTTGAGGTCCTCAAGGCTGAGAAGAAAGATGCCGAGGCCAAAATGATCGAAGCCCAAGCCGAACTCCGAGACGCCTTGGCCACCAAAGCTGCCGAGATCAAAAGGGCGGATAAGAAGGCCTACGCCGACGGGGCACCTGACGTCCGTGAGGACTACAGGGAGTTGGTTGTCCCTGAGGACTCTCCTCTGAGGGACATAGGCCGACTTGTACTGTCATTCCCACCCACTTCAAGCCAGTCTGAGGCTAAGGCTGGGGAGGAAGAAGAAGAGGAAGAAAGAGAGGAAACCGAAAACGAAGAGGCCGAGGTGGTTGTTGCTGAAGATCCTGCTGGGGCCAAGTCCCCAACTCTGAATGAGCAAGTCCTAGACTTGACTCAGGATGAGGAGGGCGAGGTCTCAAAAGGTGTCTTCCTCCAGAAGACAACATCCGAGGTGCCAATCGCAGAGAAGAGCAATGATCAGACTCTACGAGAGATCAATGCCGAGCTTGAGGCTGAGAAGGCTGCTGAGAGGATTCCCCAGTTGTTTTCTGGGGCCGAAACACAGCCCGCCACTGACGCCGAGTAGTCTTGCTATAGTCTTTTTCTTTGTACTTAGTAATTTTCTGAACAATTATTTCAATTTTCATATTTGGCTGACATGCCACTTTTGTAATCTGAACAAGTAGTCTCTTTGTAAGCTAAAGTGCCCTTTTGCTTCTTTTAATGCAAGTACAACTTCTTCTTTCAAGTGTTTGTATGTTTGTCCTCTTTTTACTGTCTTATATGATTCCATACTTAGAATAATTTGCAGGTCTTCAAGGTACACCTTAGCTGTGCAATTTCCTCGAGGTAAAACACTTCGGGTATAACTGTTGACTGTTTATCTTAGCCATGGCTTAATATTTGAAAACATTTATAAAAATATTTTCACAAGTGCTTATTTAAAACCTGCCACTTTACTTTCACTTATCAAGACTTCTGTCTTCCATTATCTTCCAAGTCTTGGCAACATGGTGATTTCGGCAAGTACGTAGATATTTCTTTCAACATAACCTTGGCTTAACTTGTAAATTTTCCTTAAAGCATTTCAACAAGTGTTAAACCACCCTTTTTTCAACATAACCTCGGCTTAACTTCAACTTATAAATTTTTCTTAAAATTTCAACAAGTGTTAAACCAACTTTAGCTTGTAAATTCCAACTCCCAAGCATTATTCTCCAGCTCTCTGCCCCCTAATGTGAACTTAAGTTTCAAGAATGTACCTATGATCTTGTCGTCGAGATCAGATTCAAAGAGAGACTGGCCGAGGTTATCAATCTCGATCTCTCTGTTAATCTAACTGATATGTACTTAGTGTCATTCGAAGTTTTCATTATATTGACACAGCAAATCTAGGTTAATTCAACTTAGTTCAACTCGATTATATGCAAGTATAATTTCAACTCTGCCATATAATGAGTCTTAGTTATTCGTCACGTTTTAATCAGAAACATCGCCAACTTAGTTCAACTCTATTATATGAAAGTACAATTCAATTCTACCATATAATAAGTCTAAGTTATTCATCATGTTTTAATCAGAAACATCGCCAACTTAGTTCAACTCTATTATATGCAAGTATAATTTAACTCTGCCATATAGACCGAGATGATTCTATAAGGTACCTTCCAATTTGGGCCAAGCTTGCCCTCTCTGGGATCCTTTTTGTTGCCGATGACCTTTCTCATGACGAGGTCCCCAACTTGGAACTCTCGTGGGTTGACCTTCTTATTGTAAGTCCTAGCAAGCTATTGCTGGTATGCCTCTAGTTGAATTGTTGTTTTTTCCTTTCTTTCTTCTAGTAAATCCAGATCTCAGAGGACTGCCTCATTGGTCCCATTCTCTACTCCCTGGGTTCTGATCCCTGGGATGCCGACCTCTAATAAGATTATTGCCTCTATGTTATAAGCTATAGCAAATGGGGATTTCCCAATTGATCTTCTCGGCGTAGTTCGATATGCCCAAAGTACACTGGACAACTCATCCACCCACTTACCCTTTGCTGCTTCCAACAACTTCTTAATCCCATTCAAGATAGTTTTGTTGGATACTTCTGCTTGTCCATTGCTTTGAGGGAAACTTGGAGTAGAGTAATAATTCTTGATTTTGTATTTTGCACAGAAGCTTTTGATCAACTTGCTCTCAAATTGTGTTCCATTGTCTACTATTATTGCCATTGGGATCCCAAACCTGGTGATGATGTTCTTCCATAAGAAGCTCTTCAGATCAACATCTTGTATTTTTGCAAGGGGTTCAACTTCCACCCATTTGGTGAAGTAATCTGTTGCTACTAGCAGGAACTTCCTTTGTCCAGTCGCTTGAGGCAGTTGCCTAACAAGATCCATGCCCGATTAGGCAAATGGCCAAGGGCTGGACACTGGATTCAAATCCTTTGCTGGTTGGTGTATCAAAGGTGCAAACCTTTGGCACTTTTCACATTTTCTGACATAAGCTTCAGCATCTTTCTGCATGTAAGGCCACCAGTATCCCTGAGTAATGGCCCTATAAGCAAGTGACCTGCCCTCAGTATGGCTTTCACATACTTTTTCATGTATTTCATACAAGAAGTCTTCAACTTGTGAAGGATGTACACACCTCAAAATGGGACCAGTAAAAGATCTTCTGTAAAGATGCCCTTCTGCTGTCGAATTGAATCTTGCCGACTTCAGTTTGACCTTGTGTGTTTCTTTATGATCATCTGATAGTTTTTCATCTTTAAGGAATACTATTATTGCATCCATCCAGCTTGGTCCCGTCTCCACACACATTGCCTTATGCTCTGTGTTCAGTGGTTCTACACTTGGACCTGACAGGTAGTCAATCATTAATTGTCCTTACCTCTCTTAGTTTCATTGCACTAGCCAGGTTGGCCAAGGCATCAGTATGGCTGTTGTCATCTCGGCTAACTTGCTGTAGTCGGCAATTTTGGAACAATGCCATCAGTTTGCCCACCTCCTTTACATAGGCCACCATACTTTCATCTCGGGCTGCGTATTCGCTTGTTGCCTGGTTGACGATAAGTTGGGAGTCACAAAAGACCATTACCTCGTTGGCTTCCATTGCTGCTGCCAACTTTAATCCTACGATCAGTGCTTCATACTCTACTTCGTTGTTTGAGGCCTTAAATCCCAAATGAATGGATTGTCCTAGCATCTGTCCATCCGATGATACTAGCACCACTCCTGCCCCCGCTCTATGTTGGTTTGAACTTCCATCAACAAATAGGCGGAAGGAGTCGCCGACGTAAATACTGCAAGGCCTGAGTTTCTCTTTTTTCCTCTGTTCTACTATCCACAGCTGGGTTTCTCTTTATTCACCTGGACATCGTATACCTCGGCTCAACGGAGCCCGATGTTTGATGGTGCCTGGTGTGAACTCGGCCACGAAGTCAGCCAAAACTTGGTCTTTTATTGCTATTCTGGGTCAGAATTCTAGGTCATATTGGCCTAACACCACTGCCCATCTGGCTATACTGCCTGTCAGATCTCCTTGTTACAACAGGGACTTCAAAGGATACTTAGTTAATACCACAATCTTGTAGGCTTGAAAGTAATGATTCAGCTTCTTGGAGGCCCTTACTAAAGCCAGTGTCCGCTTCTCCAAGGGTAGGTATCTGGTCTCTGCATCTGCTAGGGTTTTACTCGCATAGTAAACTGCCATTTGTTCTCCCTTTTCTTCCCTGACCACCACTGCACTTACTGCATACTCTGAAACCGCCAAGTATAAGAACAACTCCTCTCTAGGTATTGGATTTAAGAGAACAGAAGCGGTGGTCAAGTATTTCTTCAAGTTGGCCAAAGCGACTTCGCACTCCTCTGTCCATAAGAAGTCTGTGGCTTTCTTCACTAAACTGAAAAAATGTTTGCATTTATCCGAACTTCTACTTATGAATCTATTCAGGGCTGCAGCCCTTCTAGTCAACATCTGCACTTATTTTGCCGACGTTGGGCTCTTTAACTCCAAGATGGCCTTGATTTGATCTGGGCTTGGCTCAATGCCCTTTCTGGTGACCAAGTATCCTAGGAACTTTCTTGACCCAACTCCAAATGCACACTTCGATGCATTGAGTCAGAGCCGAAATGTCCTTAAAATATCAAAGATTGTCTTTAGGTCGGCTAGATGATCCTCAGGTTCCTTGGTCTTCATGACCATGTCATCAATGTATACCTCCACTATTTTGCCTATTACATGTCTGAACATCTTAGTCACCAATCTCTGGTAAGTTGCTCCTGCATTTTTCAACCCGAAAGGCATCACTCTGTAGCAATACAGCCATTTTGGGTGATAAATGCAGTCTTCTCCTCATCTGGGGGGTACATAGTTATCTGATGGTACCCCCTGTAAGCGTCTAGGAAGCTTATCCTTCCATGCCCTGAAGTGACATCCACCAATTGGTCAATCTTGGGTAGTGGGAAGTTGTCTTTGGGACAAGCCTTGTTCAGGCTGGTGCAGTCCACACAGACCCTCCACTTCATATTCTTTTTCTTCACAACAACTGTGTTTGATAACCATGTCAGGTGGTTTACCTCTCGAATGGCTTTAGCCTCCAGAAGTTTTACCTACTTCCTCTTCTACTGCCTCAACATGCATCAACGTAGGCCTTCTTGCTCGTTGGATGACAGGTTTGGCCGACCAGTCCACATTCAGTTTATGACAAGTGACCTCGGGGTCAATGCCAGGCATCTCGTATGGAGTCTAGGCAAACACCTCAACGTTTACTCTTAAAAACGCCTCTAATTCCTTTTCCTCATCCTTGGCCAGGCCTAAGCCGAGAAGGAAGAAGCGCTCTTCATCCCTTTGCTGGACCAAGATCTTTTTCAGGGCTTCCTCACTTTTTTCGGTTGGTTCTTTTCTGACGTCCTCAAGGTCCTCCATGTCCTCATCTTTAATTTTTGCTGCTTCTACTTCTCGTATGTTGCAAGTGGATTTCATTGCTGCCATGAAGCAATTCTTTGCTTGCACCTGATTCCCTCTGACTTCCTCAATTCCATGCTCTGTTGGGAACCGCAACAGTTGGTGCAATGTTGAGGGAACAACCCCCATTGCATGCAACCATGGCCTTCTCAAGATAGCATTGTAAGGGGAGAGAGTGTCAATTATTTTGAACTCAGTTTTTACTTTCTTGGTGCCAACCTGCACCTCCAAACTTACTGCTCGTAGGGGCCATGTCGGCATTCCATTGAACCCGACCATTGGACCATTGGATTGTTCCAGATTATCTTGGTAAAGGCTGAGCTCCTTGTAACATCTGACATACATGATGTCACAGGAGCTGCCTTAGTCGATCAGAATTCGCTTTACCTGGCACTCTCCAATCTGGAGGGATATTACTAAGGCATTGTTGTGTGGATGCTGCACCATCTCTAGGTTGTCTTCAGTAAAAGACACCATTGGTCCCTGGTACCCGTCTGTCCTAGGTCTCTTCTGTCGTACCTGATACACATGTTGCAAGTGTTTTACCTTCTGGGTTTCCCCACGTACCTCGTTCTCATTGACCTTTGAGTGAATCACATTGATCACTCGACATTCGCCTGCTTGCGGTTGCGGTACTGGTGAAGGTGGTGCTGCCGGTGCCTGAGGCAGTCTTGCTTGTTCCTCTCTTGTCCTGGCTTTATCTACCAGGTCCCTTAGATGACCTTGTCTTACCAGGTCTTCCAGATATGCCTTTAGGGCTCTGCACCCTGAGTTAGATGCCCATCCTCATTGTGGTAGGCATAGTGTTTTCCCAGACTTCTTTTCATAAATTCACCAGGAATCTTCTCTAGTGCTCTATAATAAGGCTTGTGGGGACGTACTTTTTGGATAGCAACACGTAGCCAAGGTGGCACAAAAGTGCCAGCTGAGGTGCCACGTGTCCTTGACTTGACGCCAAGGTTACCTGCGAAGATACCAGAATCCAAAATGAACGGATAGGGAACAAGAGTCCTAGGATGAGGGAGGACCTCAGTCTGGATAAGGATAAAGCTCTTAGAGAGTTTATCTTTATCAATTTGAGAGTCTAGGATAAGCATTGAGCCAGAGTCCAAGAGGAGCTAGGCTTCTACAAGGATCAAGTTAGTGCTGGCTATAAAAGAAAGGCACCCTTGTGGGTCTAAGGTACACTTTTTGTAATATGGCTAGTGAGTTAGGCACTTATTATTGTCTTTGAGAGATAACTGAGTATTGACTTGATCATTGGAGTGCCCCCGGGTGGACGAACCACCACCGAAGTCTTATCTTTTTGTGACAGGTCGTTCAGGCACAATCTATTCTGTCGATGTTCTCCAACTGAGTACCTGTTTGGCAGTGTGGTCAGAAAACAACACACACAATTTGGCGTCGTCTGTAAGAAAGAAAGGAGAATAGATGGCCAACGACGAATAGAAAGAGAAGATCGGGGATGACATCCCTACTGGAAGTGGTAAACACTTTAATCCTAACGTAGAGGAGGACAACTGCAACGAAGAAACTCAGGATCAGAATCCCCGAGAGAAAGACATCGGCCAGGAGGGCGACGTACCAAAGAATTCAGACCGAGGCGGGTATTATAACGAGGACAACCTCCAAGTATGGAAAGATAAATGCCTGTGGGGGGATGGCGAGATGAAGGGAATGGCGAACAAATTGGCAGACCTACAATCGGTCGTCAATTTCATGATGCAGAACAATGTCATGTAGCCACCGTTTTCGTTACAAGATACGCCGATTCCAGTAGCCAAAAAAGATGCCCAGAAAAGAGGGTAGAAAATAGTTCCTCTAGTCCCCCAGTACACCAGGACCAAGGAACACTTTCATCGACCTTCAAGGGAGGTTGGGTGAGGAGAGTCAGTGAAGAGATATTCTCGGAGGACACATCGTACCAAAGAAGCTGAGCCCAAAGAACATCGGCATGTTCAAGGGAAGGAACTTTGTTTCGACATGACCAATGGAGGAAGGTCCAAAAGGACTCATAACGATAGTGGGAGTAGCGCACCGAAAAGGCTGAAATCCGTTGATAGTCAAGCTCATGGACGAACCAAAGAGGATTTGAGGGATTACCTCTAGAGGAAGAGACAAGATGCCGAGGTAACCTCACTGGTGAAGCCGAGAACAGCAATGGACAAGTTTGAGGCCCCAAAGAGGGTTCCACATGCCGAGATTCCAGATATACGATGGTAAGTTTGACCCTAACTTTTATGTCGGCTTGTACCTAAACTCAATGACATTATACACTGGAAATGAGCCGTTGTTCTGCAAGGTGTTCCTCTCATCATTTGGGGAAATCGCATTAGACTGGTTTCACAAGTTGCCGAAAGGAACTGTGAAAAGCTGGGAAGGCCTGGCCGAGATGTTCGTGGCCAGGTTGTGACAAACAAACTATAGCCATTAAGGGTGGACTCCCGGATGGCTCTGAGAATTAACAAGGATGAAAGCCTCAGGGCCTATGCCAAAAGGTATTATGAGGTGTTCAACCGAATACCAGGATGCAACCAAGAGGTAGCGGTTGTGTCTTTTAAGAATGGCCCGAACGATGATTGTCTGCTTCGAAAATCACTGGCAAAGACATTGCCAAAAAGTATGGAAGAACTTATGGCCAGGATAGAAAAGTATGTCAGGGCTAAAGAGGACACGCCGGGGATAAAGGCGTCAAAACAAGCCCAACGACGGCAAAACAAGTGCAGGTGTTGATTGGAAAGGCTACAGCCCTAAACAGATTCATAAACAGAACTTCTGATAAACGCAAACATTTTTTCATTTTAGTGAAGAAAGCCACAGACTTCTTATGGACAAAAGAGTGCGAAGTCGCCTTGGTCGACTTGAATAAATACTTGACCACCGCTCCAGTTCTCTCAAATCCAATATCTGGAAAGGAGCTGTTCTTATACTTGGCGGTTTCAGAGCATGCAGTAAGTGCAGTGGTAGTCAGGGAAGAAAAGGGAGAACAAAGGGCAGTTTACTACGTGAGTAAAACCTTAGCAGATGCAGAGACCAAATACCTACCCTTAGAGAAGTTGACACTGGCTTTAGTAATGGCCTCCAAGAAGCTGAATCATTACTTTCAAGCCCACAAGATTGTGGTGTTAACTGAGCATCCTTTGAAGTCCCTATTGCAATAAGGAGATCTGACAAGCAGGATAGCTAGATAGATAGTGGTGTTAGGCCAATATGACTTGGAATTCAGACTTAGAACAACAATCACAGGCCAAGTTTTGGCCGACTTCATGGCTGAGTTCACACCAGGCGCCATCATACATCGGGCTCCGTTGAGCCGGGGTATACGATGTCCAGGTGAACAAAGAGAAACCCAACTGGGGATAGCAGAATAGAGGAAAGAAGAGAAACTCAGGCCTTGCAGTATTTACGCCGGCGACTCCTTCCGCCTGTTTGTTGATGGAAGTTCAAACTGACAAAGAGCGGGGGTAGGAGCGGTGCTAGTATCATCGGATGGACAGATGCTGGAACAATCCATTCATTTGGGGTTTAAGGCCTTAAACAACGAAGTAGAGTACGAAACACTGATTGCAGGATTAAAGTTGGTAGCAGCAATGGAAGCCGACGAGGTAATGGTCTTTTGTGACTCCCAACTTATCGTCAACCAAGCAACAGGCGAATACGCAGCCCAAGATGAAAGTATGGTAGCCTATGTAAAGGAGGTGGGCAGACTGATGGCATTGTTCCAAAATTGCCGACTACAACATGTTAGGCGAGATGACAACAGCCATGCTGATGCCTTGGCCAACCTGACTAGTGCAATGAAACTAGGAGAGGCAATGACAATTAATGGTTGACTACCTGGTAGGTCCAAGTGTAGAACCACTGAACACAGAGCATGAGGCAATGTGTGTGGAGATGAGACCAAGCTAGATGGATGCAATAATAGTATTCTTTAAAGATGGAAAACTGTCAGATGATCATAAAGAAGCACACAAGGTCAGACTGAAATCGTCAAGATTTAGTTTGATAGCAGAAGGGCATCTCTACAGAAGATCTTTTACTGGTCCCCTTTTGAGGTGTGTGCATCCTTCACAAGTTGAAGACTTCTTGTATGAAATACATGAAGGAATATGTGGAAGCCACATTGGAGGCAGGTCACTTGCTCATAGGGCCATTACTCAGGGGTGCTGGTGGCCTTACATGCAGAAAGATACTGAAGCTTATGTCAGAAAGTGTGAGAAGTGTCAGAGGTTTGCACCTTTAATACACCAACCAGCAAAGGATTTGAACCCAGTTTCCAATCCTTGGCCATTTGCCCAATCGGGAATGGATCTTATTGGGCAGCTACCTCAAGCGACTGGACAAAAAAAGTTCCTGCTAGTGGCAACAGATTACTTCACCAAGTAGGTGGAAGCTGAACCCCTTGCAAAAATACGAGATGTTGATGTGAAGAGCTTCATATGGAGGAACGTCATCACCAGGTTTGGGATGCCAAAGGCAATAATAGCAGACAATGGAACATAATTTGACAGCAAGCTAATCAAAAGTTTTTGTGCAAAGTACAAAATCAAGAATTATTACTCCACTCCAAGCTTCTCTCAAAGCAATGGACAAGTAGAAGCATCCAACAAAACTATCTTGAATGGGATTAAGAAGAGGCTGGAAGCGGCAAAGGGTATGTGGGTGGATGAGTTGTCCAGTGTACTTTGGACATATCGAACTACGCTGAGAAAATCAACTGGGGAATCCCCATTTGCTATGGCTTATGGCACAGAGGCAGTAATCCCATTAGAGGTCGGCATCCCAGGGATCAGAACCCAGGGAGTAGAGAATGGGACTAATGAGGCATTCCTAACCCGAGATCTGGATTTACTAGAAGAAAGAAAGGAAAAAGCAACAATTCAACTGGGGGCATACCAGCAACAGCTTGCTAGGACTTACAACAAGAAGGTTAACCCACAAGAGTTCCAAGTTGGGGACCTCGTCATGAGAAAGGTCGTTGGCAACAAGAAGGATCCTAGAGATGCCAAGCTTGGCCCAAATTGGGAGAGACCTTATAGAATCATCTCGGTCCTAGGCAATGGTGCAATATCGGCTTGAAGACAGTGAAGGCAAAGAGTTGCCAACACCCTAGAATACTTACAACTTAAAGTTTTTCTATCATTAGATTTTTTGTTTTTTAAAGTTTTCTGTTATTAGCCGAAGTAATTAATAAAATTTTAGCTCGATTTTTGATTTCAAACTTGTGTAAAACTATTAACCAGTCACTTGACGATGTTTCTGATTGAAACATGACGAATAATTTAGACTTATTATATGGCAGAGTTGAATTATACTTGCATATAATTGAGTTGAACTAAGTTGGCGATGTTTCTGATTAAAACATGATGAATAACTTAGACTTATTATATAGCAAAGTTGAATTATACTTGCATATAATAGAGTTGAACTAAGTTGGCGATGTTTCTGATTGAAACATGACGAATAACTTAGACTTTTTATGTGGCAGAGTTGAATTATACTTGCATATGATAGAGTTGAACTAAGTTGGCGATGTTTCTGATTGAAACATGACGAATAACTTAGACTTATTATATGACATAGTTGAATTATACTTGCATATAATAGAGTTGAACTAAGTTGACGATGTTTCTGATTGAAACATGACGAATAACTTAGATTTATTATATGGCAGAGTTGAATTGCACTTGCATATAATAGAGTTGAACTAAGTTGGCGATGTTCTGATTGAAATGTGACGAATAACTAAGACTCATTATATGGCATAGTTGAAAATATACTTGCATATAATCGAGTTTAACTAAGTTGAATTAACCTAGATTTGTTGTGTCAACAGAATGAGAACTTTGAACGACACTAAGTACATATCAGCTAGATTAACAGAGAGACCGAGGTTGATAATCTCGGCCAGTCTCTGTTTGAATCTGATCTCGGCAACAAGATCATAGGTAGATGCTTAATGTGAACATAAGTGAAATTTAAGTTCACATTAGTGGGCAGACAGCTGGAGAATAATGCTTGGGAGTTGGAATTTACAAGCTAAAGTTGGTTTAACACAAGTTGAAATTTTAAGAAAAATTTACAAGTTGAAGTTAAGTTGAGGTTATGATGAAAAAAGGTTGGTTTAACACTTGTTGAAATGCTTTAAGGAAAATTTACAAGTTAAGCCAAGGTTATGTTGAAAGAAGTATCTACGTACTTGCCGAGATCACCATGTTGCCAAGACTTGGAAGATAATGGAAGACAGAAGTCTTGATAAGTGAAAGTAAAGTGGTAAGTTTTAAATAAGTCCTTATGAAAATATTTTTACAAATGTTTTCAAATATTAAGCCATGGCCGAGATAAACAGTCAACAGTTATACCCGAAGTGTTTTACCCCGAGGAAATTGCACAACTAAGGTGTACCTTGAAGACATACAAATTATTCTAAATATGGAATCATACAAGATAGTAAAAAGAGGACAAACATACAAACACTTGAAAGAAGAAGTTGTACTTGTATTAAAGGAAGTAAAATGACACGTCGGCCTACAAATAGACTACTTGTTCAGATTACAAAGTGGCATGTCAGCCAAATATGAAAACTGAAATAATTGTTCAGAAAATTACTAAGTACAAAGAAAAAAACTATAGTAAGACTACTTGGCGTCGGTGGCGGGTTGTGTCTCGCCCCCAGAAGACAACTGGGGAATCTTCTCGGCAGCCTTCTCAGCCTCGAGCTCAGCGTCGATCTCTCGTAGAGTTTGATCAATGCTCTTCTCGGCGATTGGCACCTCGGATGTTGTCTTCTGGGGGAAGGCACCTTTGAGACCTCGCTCTCCTCATCTTGGGTCAAGTTTAGGACTTGCTCATTCAGAGTTGGGGCCTTGGCCCCGGCAGGATCTTCAGCAACAGCCACCTCGACCTCTTTGTGTTCGGTTTCCTCTCCTTCTTTCTGTTCTTTTTCCTCCCTAGCCTTAGCCTCAGGCTGGCTTGAAGTGAATGGCAGTACAAGTCGGCCTACGTCCTTCAGAGGAGAGTCCTCAGAGACAGCCAACTCCTTTAGAGCAGCTATCCAACCAAGGGTGAAACCCTTGTTACATGCCTCTTTGACTTGTTTTTTGTAGTCCTCGCGGACATCGACTGCCCCCTCGGCGTAGGCCTTCTCGTCTGCCGCTTTGATCTCGGCGACTTTGGTAGCCAAGGCGTCTCGGAGTTCGGCTTAGGCTTTGATCATTTTGGCCTCGGCATCTTTCTTCTCGACCTTGAGGACCTCAGCGACAGCCTCAGCAGCCCCCGCCCTTTCATCGGCCTTGTCTTGGACCTGTTTGGCTGCATTGGCATGATCTATCAATGTCTTCATCTTGGCCTCGGCCTTATTGATGGTCTTGAGCAAGCCAACAGCCTCATTGGTCTTGCAGGTCAACTCCTTCTTAATATCGAAGGCCTGTATTGCGAAGGAGTGGGCGTGTTGGATCGCCTAGAAGAAATAGAAAAAACAAAAGTTAATAAAACTCTCTAAGTATAGAAAAAACAGAAAGTACCAAGTATTAGGGGTTTACTTGTACGGAGTGTTGCAACTGCAGAGCGAAATTTTCGTATTCGTTGACCTTGGCATTGCGTTCGAGGTTTTTTGGAGAGAGCAAGGCAATAGAGAGGGCAATGTCGACTTCAATGTTAGTCGCGATGTCGCCGAATTTGACTGGCTTGTCCTCGATGGTGATTGGAGGGGCCCAGGGGGCATCAAATTTCAGGGACCCTAAGGTTATAGCAGACTCTAACCTTGACTTCTTTGACCGGGTGGATTCAGAGGAAGCAGCCTCTGCTGGCCTCTTTTCGGCAGCAGAGGCACTTTTTTCTGCCTCAGCCATTTTTGAGATTGGCAAGGTGTCCTCAGAATTGATCTGAGTCACCGTTGCCTTGGCTTGGGATTTCTTCTGCCTCTTTGGCTTCGGTTTAGGTTGAGACTGGGAAGGGGAAGATTGAACTGTAACGACATTGGGGATGTCGGCAAGAAGGTCTTTAGTAACGGACTTTTGTTTTCCCATTTCGTCGGCGGAGACGGCAACGGTAACTTTAGTGCCAAGGCGGATCGCTGGAAGCGCAGTTGGTGGGTTGGCTGGATCGTAAGCCGATGCCTCAGAACTTCGACATCTTCAGCTACGAGTCCTTCTTACTGGTGCGAGTAGTGGAGCTCGACGTCGGCGTTGGCGCTGAGAGGGTGCAATCAGTTGTGGAGCTGAAGTAGATGGCTGTTCTGCTGGGGCAGAGGTTGATCCCTGATTTGGCCGAGGTGATGAAGTTGTAGTAGGAATTGTAGCAGAATGGGGGAACTTGCTCTTCTTCGGGACGTCAAGCAAAATGGACTTGTAGGTTGGGATATAGCTGAGCAGCATAGGGGCTTTCCACTGGTCAACTAGCAAACCCAACAACTTCTTGAAATCCTTGCTGGGATAGAAGGATTTGCGGAAGTCCTTGGGTGGTTGAGGAAGAACTGCAAAATAAAACAAACAGACGTTAGAGTATACAAAAATATCAAAGTAAAAAAGACTTGAAAGTAAGTAAAAGTGACACTTGGCTCTTACCATCTCCCTTTCTGAACACTGTACGGCTTAAAGGGTAGAGGTGAAGGTCATCCCCTAGAGGGAACTCCCAGTTGCCCGAGACGATGAAATAATCATCTCCAGCGCCCTTGTTGAAATCAGGGAGCTCGACGATGAGTTTGTATTCCGTCGATCTCGGCTTAAGGTAATAGATGTAGCCTTTTTCTGACTTAAGGCTACACATGGTGTACCAGTACTGGATGTCGACTAGAGTTACCCTAACATTTTCTCGGCTAGCTAAGGCATTGATATCGTTGATGACACTGTAAGAGTTAATGGCTAATTGCATTGGGTTGAGTTTATAATAGTGAAGGACTTCTCGGAAGAGGATGTCAAGAGGGAACCTATGTCCATACTCTATGAAGGCTACTACTGGGAATGGCATGGAGTCGTCTTTGGGCATGATGGAGCCCTCCTCTGCAGCCGACCTGTGATGAACGTCGGCAGGGATGGCAAACTCCTGCCTAAAGTATGCTAGCTTGGTTGGAGTGTCTACCCTCCACCTAAACATACCCATAACGTCGGCTAAATGGGGAAGGTGTTGGATTTCAGAAGGAAGTGGTTTGTTAAGGTTCGAGGGACCTCGGCTTAAACTCAGAACAGAAGCAAGGGCAAGGCATTTTTAAGACCTAGGGAAATTTGTTCCAATTTTCCTAGGGATAGTGGCTTCTATCAAAGCCCAAGCCTAAAATCTATATGGAAACAGGAAATTGGAGGCAAGAATCTGGCAAAATGCAACAAGAAAACAGAAACAAGAACATGATTCAGACTTAGGAAAACCAGAAGGGGTTCAAGAACATTGCATAAAATGTGCACAAAATTGAAGATAGTGGCAATTTATAAAGAACATCAAGTGTATGAACAGTGTGTGAGTACGTGTATATACCCAGAAACAAATTGCAAGCAAGGCAAAATTTACAACACAAATGAAGATTCAAGAACATGAATAAGATCACAGTACCAGTATACAAGCATACTAGTTCGAAGTGAAACAAGAAATTGAAACGAAGGGAAGCAGTGGCTTACCAGGAAGAGTGACGGCGGTGAAATGAATGTCGAAGTTGAATGACGGTGGAACAAGTAAAAAGACGGTGAATGCCTCATCGTATAGGGAGAATGGAAGCAATTGCAGAAAGCTTCGAGAGAATGAAAATGGAGGATTTGGGAGATGAGTGTTAGGGAGAGAAATTTTGGAGAAGATGAAGATGTAAAAGTGAACGGCGAAGAGAAAGGGAAGTATTTTTTATCAAAACACGAAAAGGCAAAAAAAACGCAATTAGTGTACCTAAGACGATGTGTTTGTCAGGCGGCGCACGCAAATGCGACGCGACTTGATGGCACATGTTAGGTACGGTTCAACAAAGGAAGGACGCGTGGCGAAAACGGTTGAATTATTGTGCGTGACAGCTCATACGCGTGTTGAAACTCTTGGAGTTCTTGATTTAATGAAGCAAAGACTTCGGCTAAGCGAACGATCTCGGTTAAAGAAACTTGAGAAACTTGGTCCTTGGTTCTAAACAGACTACAAGTCTTGGTCATATGGAGCCGACGAGTGACGACCTCGGTAATAAAGGAAAGAGCAAGCTTAGCCGACATGCTATATGGATTGATGATATAGGTTCCATCACCCCAGGATGCCGAGGTAATAGAACCTAGGGAGCAGTTGTGGGGACATATTTTTTGGATAGCAACACGTGGCCAAGGTGGCACCGAAGTGCCAGCCGTGGTGCCACGTGTCCTTGAATTGACGCTGAGGTAATCTCGGCTAGGCCGAGGTTACTTACGAAGATATTGGAATCCGAGATGAACAGATAGGGAACAAGAGTCCTAGGATGAGGGAGGACCTCAGCCTGGATAAGGATAAAACTCTTAGTGAGTTTATCTTTTTCAATTGGAGAGTTCAAGATAAACATTGAGCCAGAGTCCAAGAGGAGCTAGGCTTCTACAAGGATCAGGTTAGTGCTGGCTATAAAAGAAGGGCACCCTCGTGGGTCTAAGGTACGCTCTTTGTATTCTGGCTAGTGAGTTAGGCACTAATTATTATCTTTGAGAGATAACTGAGTATTGACTTGATCTTCAGAGTGCTCCCAGGTGGACGAACCACCGCTAGAGTCTTATCTTTTTGTGACAGGTCGTTCGGACACAATCTATTCTGCCGGTGTTCTCCAGCTGAGTACTTGTTTGGCAGTATGGTTAGAAAACAGCACACACAGGGCTGATTCCGGATTCTTTCCAAGACTTTATAAACCGGAATTCGGAATACAGTTGTGACTGCCTGGGCAGCCCTTAGTCCTGTCTCCTGCTTATTGTATCCACAATTACCTCGGCCTTGCTTCGGCCAGCCGTTTCTCTTCTCTTGTTTTGATGCCTTTGTCCCCGGCGTGTCCTTCTTGGCCCAAGCATACTTTTCTATCCTGGCCATAAATTCCTCCATTCTTTTTGGCAATGTCTTTGCCAGTGATTTTCGATGCAAACAATCATCATTCAGGCCATTCTTAAAAGACACGACCGTTACCTCTTGGTTGCATCCTGGTATTCGGTTGAACACCTCATAGTACCTTTTGGCATAGGCCTTGAGGCTTTCATCCTCGTTAATGCTCAGAGCCATTAGGGAGTCCACCCTTAATGGCTATAGCTTGTTTGTCACAAACCTAGCCATGAACATCTCGGCCAGGCTTTCCCAGCTTTTCATAGTTCCTTTCGGCAACTTGTGAAACTAGTCTGATGCGATTTCTCCAAAGGATGAAGGGAACACCTTGTAGAGCAACGGCTCGTTTCCGGTGTATAATGCCATTGAGTTCAGGTACAAGCTGACGTGAAAGTTAGGGTCAGGCTTACCGTCGTATATTTGGAATCTCGGTATGTGGAACCTCTTCGGGGCCTCAAACTTGTCCAATTCTACCGAGAACGGCATTCTCGGCTTGACCGGTGAGGTTACCTCGGCATCATGTCTCTTCCTCTGGAGGTAATCCCTCAAATCCTCCTTGGTTCATCCAGGAGCTCGGCTATCAACGGATTTCAGCATTTTTAGTGTGCTACTCCCAGTATTGTTATGAGTCCTCTTGGACCTCCCTCCATTGGTCGTGTTGAAACAAAGTTCCTTCCCTTGAACATGCCGATGTTCTTTGAGCTCAGCTTCTTTGGTACGACGTGTCTTCTGAGAATCTCCTTTCATTGACTCTCCTCGCCCGACCTCCCTTGAAGGCCGATGAGAGTGTTCCTTGGTCCTGGTGGGCTGGGAGACTGGAGGAACTGTTTTCTACACCCCTTTCCGGGCATCCTTTTTGGCCGCTGGAATCGGCATATCTTGTAACGATAATAGTGGCTGCATGACGTTGTTCTGCATCATGAAATTGACGACCGATTGCAGGTCTGCCAATTTGTTTGCCATTCCCTTCATCTCGTTGTCCCTCCGCAGGCATTTATCTTTCCATACCTAGAGGTCGTCCTCGTTATAATACCCGCCTCGGTCTGACTTCTTTGGTACGTCGCCCTTCTGGCCGATGTCTTTCTCTTCGCGATTCTGATCCCGAGTTTCTTTATTGCAGTTATCCTCCTCTACGTTAGGATCAAAGTGTTTACCACTTCCAGTAGGGATATCGTCCCCGATCTTCTCTTTCTATCCGTCGTTGGCCATTTATTCTTCTTTCTTTCCCACAAACGGTGCCAAATTGTGTGTGCTGTTTCTAACCACACTATCAAATAGATACTCAACTGGAGAACACCGGCAGAATAGATTGCCCCCGAATGACATGTCACAAAAAGATAAGACTCCAGCGGTGGTTCGTCCACTCGGGGGTTCTCCGATGATCAAGTCAATACTCAGTTATCTCTCAAAGATAATAATTAGTGCTTAACTCACTAGCCAGAATACAAAAAGCATACCTTAAACCCACGAGAGTGCCCTTCTTTTATAGCCAGCACTAACCTGATCCCTGTAGAAGCCTAACTTCTCTTGGACTCTAGCTCAATGCTTATCCTGAACTCTCCAATTGATAATGATAATCTCCCTAAGAGTTTTATCCTTATCTAGACTGAGGCCCTCCCTCATCCTAGGACTCTTGTTCCTTGTCCGTTCATCTCGAATTCCGATATCTTCGCAAGTAACCTCGGCTTAGCTGAGATTACCTCGACGTCAAGTCAAGGACACGTGGCACCTCGACTGGCACTTCGGTGCTACCTTGGCCACGTATTGTTATTTAAAAAATATGTCCCCACAATATGATACAATTTACGTTATAGAAACAAACTTAAATCTATTTAAAATATTTATTTTTAAAATGGTTGGAATATGTTTTTGAGATTAGACCTTCAACTTACCGCTTTTAGGTTGCAAAAATGCACACCAAACGGGGCATAGCAAATTATTGTGCATTAATGTAATAATTGAAATTCCAACCCCCGCCCTCATGACTGTTGTACATTTCTTTGCCCCCAAGTAACCGAAATTATGCATTGAGGTGGACTGCTCAAACCAATTCAGCAGTTTTTTTTTAGCGGTAAAACCCATTCAACAGTGCTTTGTCCGATGAGAAAACTATAATTAAGCATAATTTATCAAAAATATTTACTAAAAGATGAACACATTAAAAACTTGCATTACACAAGATTCTCACTACTTTGTAATTTTTTTTTTCTCTCATTTCCATTTTCTCTTTGGTTGACTGGGATATGAGACTTGACCAAATATCACAGATACACTTGAGTCCCTCATTTATTGATAATTTTTTTTCTTTTTCTCCTGTTTACCTATAGTTTTCCATGTATATTGTCCATTTTTATCCCATATTTGGTTATTTTAAATATAGAAATTTAAATATTATATTAAATATGCAATACCACTCTTATTACATATTTCATACAACAAACTATAGATTAATCATTCATCTAACGATATAAATATAATTACTCTATTCTGATTTCATACTAAAAATATAGAATGAAAAAGTGACATCACATTATCTATCTCATACTTGTTATATTTCATTTTATATCTTTTAAGTATAATGTATTGTCGTCATCTATTATATCAAATAATCAAGATCTAAGATCATATCTCGTAAACTTATCTCAATTCTATTATTATTTAAAAATAATAACCATATCTCGTAGTGTAGTGTAATATATTTTGTGTTATTATAGTACAATAAAAATACAATTTATAAAAATTCCTTATGTCAATGATAGAAATAAAAGTGATTTGTAAATAAAAAAGTTTAAAAAAATATTGAGAGCGAAATATATGGGCTAATAGCCGGCCGAGCTAGTCTTGGCCGGAGTCTTGGTCTTTGCTCGGTTGGACTTTGGTTACGCGCTGGACCGAGGGACTAATCTGGTCAGGTTGAGACAACTTCGAGCTACTATCCTGATAACGATATGCGCTCTATTGAGTCAGATGAACTTTATCCTCAGGCTAGGTCTACCGAGCAGAAGCCCGGTCGAGGTTGGGTAGCTCGGCTAAGCCCACCTCTAGAATTGACCAAGGAGGCCAGACTGGTAGCGCGGTATTACAGTGAAGACGTGGCCTCGTGCCAAACACAGCTCGGCGGCCAATGCTATGCGGCACGGTGGGAGAGCGGGAAGGAGATTCCATTGTTCGTATGCGTGAATACCGTTTGACAGTTTGGTCATTTGTTTTTGGCAGTATTTGCGCCTACACTTGGAGGAACCCCATTGGGGAACATATCCACATGTCAGAAGGAGAACAGACAAAGACGAGTGCGCAGAAACTATATAAACGGTACTGTATATCCATGCATAGGTCTGGAACATCTAATTTTCTGAGCCACCTACCCCTTTGTCTCTTTTTTTTTGTGCACTAACTTGATCGTCAGAGGGTTTTTTCGATAGCACACCGCCGGATAGCTCACCGTCATTGTGTTCTTAGGTCATTCGGAGCGAAGCGAAACTTGGACACGAGGAATACGAGCAGCGACGAATATTTGCTCCTCGCACAAATATATTTTTCGGAATAATGTGTTAATGGCATATGTGAAACTATGACAACAATTTTTAATATTTTGATTGAAAATGAAGGGAGCACAAAAAATCAACTCATTTTACATAAATTGTGTGTTTATATGTCGTCTTCGTTTGAGATGTGGGTTGACTTTTAAATTTTTTGATTATTTTAACTTGGGGCTTAAAAGTCTCGTTTGGGATAGACTTTTTTAATTTTTTTGACTTTTATGAAAGAAAAAAAAAGAATCATGAGTTGGATGTGATATTTTATCTTATTTAATTAAAATAACTTATTTTATCTTATATAGCTATTTTAATCCAATTGATGTTCTCAACTGATCCCATCATTATTGTAATAGAAAACTTGTACAAAAAAGGTAAAAGATAAATTTCTGAAATGCAACAACTAAGAATTACATTCACGCATTGATTTGATTCAATTTTAAGGTGAATTAAGAATTACACCCTTTTTTTTATGATTTTAAAAATAAAGAACTAAACGGAACCATAAAAATTAGGGGTCGGGCAGCTTCGATCAGGTTGGAAAGTTATTCAAACTCAACTCAAGTTGTGTTGAGTCCTGTTCAAGCCTGAATTGTAAACCCGATCTGAGTTAAACCCGAATTATCTAAGTTGCCCGAATTGTAAATGAATTTCATTTTTTTTTTCCAGCTACATTATTAAATTATTAAAATGTGACTCTATTTACATTTTTTTTATTTATAGAAAATTATTAATACCATCAAAACAAATAATTTTTATAATGTGAGAGAAATACCACTATAGTAGTCCTTACAATTTATAAATGGAAAAAAAAAGGGTAAGATTTTATGTTATTTGTATATATAATATATATTCAATATGATTTAATAATCTAAATTACTTTAATATCATATAATGACTAATAATTTATATGTATATTTAATATTTTTATATATCTATATATGTATAATTCAGATTTTGGGTTGTTCGGTTTGTTTGACCTCTTTGTCCAAGTCTGCCCAAATTTAATTCAGGCATTTGAATTTTTGCCAAAATCCTTATCGAATGCAAAAATATCTTGTCGAAACCCTAAAAAAATTTGGACTGAGTTTGAATAACTCGGGTTGAAACCGTCCAAATTACACTCCTAATAAAAATGGTTCAATTCTGATTTGGTTTCAATTTAGTTTTGCAGTTCTAAGTTAGAAAATTAATCATTATATCCATATAATCAATTTAATAATCTACATAAGTATTCCAAAAAATTCACAAAAATGCTTAAAATTTTCATAATATTCTTCAAATCAACTTTTATAAATTAGGCAAAGACACATCTAATTCTTCATATTATATACTACATAAATATTAATATTCAATAATATAAAAAGTGTATAAATAACGGTTCAATAGTTCTTTGAGTAATGCTATAAATTCTAAAAATTCTATCAAAATTTTTATCAAATGTCTCACTAAGTGTGGGATCCACACTATGTAAGTCCCATGTGGGTCCTACCCCCATGTAAGACAATTGTAGAAATTTTAATAAAACTTTTAAAATCTTTAATATTTTTGTAGTTCTTTTAAGCCTTGATATAGCAACGGAATTGTAATCAACCATTCTTAATTTTTAGTGAATAAAATCTAACTGCCCAGTTAAAAAAATCACGCTAATCATATGATTTGAATCGACTCAGATCATACGACAAGGTCACACATCTAGGCTAGGGGAATTTGATGCGTCTTTATGTAATCATCATCTGCATAACAGCCAACCAAAACATATAAAAAAACTAAAATAAACAATGTAAGAAAATCTCCAATACTGCGCTTTTAATCTAGAGAAAAATTAATGAATCGGTTTAGCGATTTCTTTTTTAACAACTTTTTCATCAATTTTTTCTTGATTTAAAAAAAATTCAAAAAAAAAAAAATTCACTTGCGCTGTGTTTAGTTGGGGATTTGGAGAGGGATTTGGAAAGCGTGTGTGAAATTAGATAAAATTTAGATGTATTTTATTCATATTTCACCTCTCTTTTCTATGTTTCTTTCTAAATCACTTATCGAATCCTCCAATCAAATACAACATTAAAAATCCTACTAAATTAGACAGGATTGAAAAGTGCAAAAATAAAACTATTGAATTTTTTTAATTAAAAAGAATTTTTTTCCCTTCAAATTTTTCTAGATTAAACAGACAAACCTGCAAAGCAAAAAATACTGATACAAACATGTAAATTTTTTCATTAATTTTTTTTTAAAAAAATGACTTTTTTTGAACAGCTGTCAAACACCCCATAAACGCCGACATTTTGGTTTGAGGAGAGGCCCACGGCAATAACTGGAGAGAGGACTTGGGTCGAAGGGTTGGAATCTTTTGTAAACAAAAGGCATAGGATGCCAAATTTTTTATTAAATAAATGATTAAATATTTTAAATTTGATATATTCTACTCTTATATGAGATATTTAATTATTTATTTAGTAATAAATTTAGAATTTATAACATTTTTAAAAAAAAATTATATTCCTGTCTCCTAACTCATATTTAGGGTATGCGTGGTGCGATTTCAATGGTTGAAGAGTAAAATTATAAATTAAATGGCAAATTAGTGGATTGACAAATCTAGATTGGGACAGTTTTAGACGGATTGGTAGATTGAATAAAATTTTAACCAATTATCAAATATTTACATAATATATAACACTTATTTGCATAATATTTTTTATATATATAATACAAACTAATTTTACTTACCATGTTTCATAAATATAACTATTAATATGTAATAAATTTCACATTTTAAATATTTCTTACACCCATTCTTATTTTTATATTTCATTAGAAGTTAAAAAATATATATGTATTAACTATAAGGAATCGATTCCGCAAGTGGATTACAAATTTTAAAATTTAATTTGCGATTAACAAATAGAATGATACAAATTAATACTAATCAGTGCAATTTTAACTAATTAAACAGTATTTTACATAGCTCTATATATCTATTTAATTAATTGAGATAATAAAATTGGCAAGTTTTTTATTTAGCCAAAAAAGAGTTTCATTGATAAAGAAATAAAGAAGGTTTTTTTAGAAAGAATTCTTAGTTTTTGTGGAAGGTGGCTTTTGCCTTAAAATCAATGGAGTCACTATCACTATCCATCCTCTTCCCCTACATCAATATTGGTCTGTAATCGATCCCACATAGTACCATATGCTTTTCATACATAGACCCTACAACGATTTTCGATTCCACATTTTTCAAAGAAATTAAGGTGTCATTAAAGCTCATTGACCACTGGTTTGGAAAGTCGAGTTGTGATAAATTGAGACTAAAATAGTCGCAACAAAAATAAAATAAATTTTTTAGTTTAATAAGATAAAATATTATATTTAAATTATAATTATTATTTTTTTTTTATAAAAGTAAAAAAAACTAAAACGCTTATCCTTAATAAAACTTTTTAATTCTAAATTAAAATAATCAAAAAAATTAAAAAACTAAAAAACTAACTCACACCTACAAACTAATAAGCAATATTATACATAACAAGAACAGTAGTCTTAATCCTCATTTTACGTCAGCTCCCACATCATTACCTATACTACAAATAGACCTTTTTCTTTTTCTTTTTCTTTTTCTTTTTCTTTTTCTTTTTTGGGATAAGATTTTTTTTTTCCTGAGATTACAAGAGGTTAGTTTGTTAGTAAAATTAGGTTAGAAATCTTAAATATTTTATCAAATATTTTATCAAATTTCTTACATGAGTGTGAGACATATAACATTTCTCTTGTTAATAATATTAAACTACAACTAAAAAGATCGTCGCTATTCCATTATCTCTTTGACTTCACACCTTAAAACATGACTACAAAATCACTGGACCAAATCCAAAGTTTTGAGATTTACTAAAACACAGTAAATTAATTTGAGAATCCACGAACAATAAAGACTGGGAAACTATTTTTCTGAAATAATATATTATTATTCAACAATCTTACTTATACTAAACTATCACTTGTAGAATAAAATTAGGTAGCTATCTTGAAATGTCCTAAAAAAGTGCACTTTTTGACTTATTGGTGGGTTTGGATTGGATTTGGGTTGGGTTTGATGTGATGTGTTAGAGAGGTGATGTGATTTAAATAAGATGATGTGACTTAAATAAGATAGTGACTTTTTGACTTATTTAGTACATACCAAACTAGTAAATCAAGAGAAAAAGAGAAGAAGAAGAAGAAACTGATAATTCTTGTTGAACAAAAACATAATAATAATAATAATAACACAATTTAAGAATCTAACAAACATGAATTAAATATTCTAGTCTTAAATAATAATCATAATCAAATACTAAAGTAATAAAAATAAAATAAATGATTCTTAAATTCGGTGTTCATCACTTCTATAATCGGATTTCTTTCTCCCCAACTCCACTTCTCAAAAGCGCGCACACACATATATACCTTGGCCAAAAACAACATTTACCAACCTCAGGAGAAAAATTAATGATTTGGAATCTCAATTAAGCAGTGTTCAAATCGTATATTTGCAGAGGGAAGGTTTGGAAGATTGCTAAAACTAGGTTAAATTGAGTATTTAATAAAAGTGGTGTCGTTCTCTCGGCTTCATAGAGTCATAGAAATCGATAATAATGTTATTGATGAGTAAACAAAACTCCACAACTCCATTCATAGATGCGCATGGAACTATCAGAAAATGAACATATTCAATGAAAGTAAAGTGGTATATAGTTCGTGAATAAGACAACCAATCCTATGATTAGGTAAGTATCAGAAACAGAAAGTGATGAGAATTATAAACTGAGTAAAGCTTCCCATGTCATTCATATTCATTTCCATGAACGACAAATTAACTATATATAACTATTGTTGTAAGAAGTAACCTACAAAAACTAATCAAGAGCAAAACGTCTCAAAAGGTCAGTTGCACAACAAAAAACTTTTTAGTTGAGGCAGAAAGGTTCTGTGTGCACCGTAGATCAACTGTTCTGATCAGGTTGGTATGGTGGTTGATGCTAACGATCAGTGCCTCCGATTACCCTGAGGTTATATGATTCACAGTGACTGCACTTGTGCCCAGAAATGTGAAAGAATGCTTCGCTGGTACTGTTGCAGTCAGTGCAGAGGATCGGAACCTGCAAAATACATTTCCAACAACTTGCTTCATTTGCCAGGGTAATTATAATCCTGAAATATGGACACATCTGGAACATGGACACATAGTATTCTATAGTATTATAATTGGTGGAGAAGGTGAATAGGTGAGATATTATGTTGGGTGAAAATTGAATAATTTGCCCATTTGCCAAGGTCATTTGCTTGCAAGATGAGTGTTTTGTAACGCTTCTGTTCCCTGTTTTTTGTTTATGATTTCATTTTTTTTTTAATACAAATTAGAGACAAACTTGTTAGTTATATTGTTTTTGTTTTAAAAAAAAAGTGAAATTGATTCCAAAATTTTCAAAACTTTTTAGAAATGACATATGTTTGGTTTTGAGTTTTCAACAACAGTTTTGAGTTTTCAATCCATAATTTTTTTTAGTGAACATTTTAAAATTTTTAATCAAATATTTTTATTTTTAGATATACTTATGTACTTAAAAAGTAAACATTTATGACAATCTTGAATAAATCAATAAATACAAAAAAAAATGAACATATATTGAATTTTTGTATATAAATATATTCTGTGTATTTTATAGTATTTAGTGAATTTTTTTTAAAAACAATCACCAATAAAAAGTTTAAAAAAAATAATTAAAATATTTTAAAAGTTCACTTAAAAAATTACGAATTGAAAACTCAAATTTTTTTTTGAAAACTCCAAACCAAACAGATTCAAAAGAGTTTTCAAAAAAGTTATTTGCTCTCTTTTTCTTGTTTTTTAAAAGGAAAAATCATCATAAGCACGAAAACATCAACGATGGGTCAAATTAAGTAATTTCTGGTGGGCTCTATAAACCATTATTCCTCAAAATTACTATCAACCATAACATTTCAGAAAAAAGGTGATTAATGATATTCTGATGCAACAAATCAACCAAAAAAGAGAAAATATGAAGGCAACATTTACCTTGTAATGGTATTCCTCAGGCATGGCAGTAGCTTGAATCTGTCAAGAAAAAGATTCATCATTACTGCCTGGAATGGTCCAATTAAAAGGATGAAAAAGAAAAGAAGAATCATCTTCAACACACGTGCACATGCACACACATGAGACTTCAACAGCCACAATGGTCCACCGTCCCTCCCCCCCCCCTCATTTGTAACAAAACTGTATTTCCCCTATATTTCTTTTTTTTTTGGAACACAGGTAACCTGATGCCAGGTTTCATACAACTTTCGAATCTTTTTTTTTTCTCTTCTATTATTTCATTACTTATTGTTCGAATCACCAAATTATGACTTTATTTTTTCAACAGGGCTAACATAAGAGAAACATGAATTTTGTCCAAACTGCAGTTTTTTTTCAAATTTGGGGATTTGAAGTCATGTGGATTTTTATTCCCTTCATTTCAAATGTATCTAATATTTATAAGCTCTTCATCCAAGCACATTCCCAAGGATATGTGGATCCACAAAACACTCAAAAATATATCTGAAAAGATTGATCAGCCGCATGAACGTGATATGATCGCCCGAGCATAGGCAATTCTAAAATAAAAGAACATACAATACAATCATAGCTTTCCTATAGAAAAAAATTTAACATAAAGAAACTCAACATAAAAAAAAACAAAATAAAACTCCATACCTCCTCTTCTAATCTTTCCCATGTTCTTGACATGTTAAGCACTGACTTGGAGCAAACGGGACAACGATACCTGGATGATGAATTCAGTAAAACTTACCAGCAAGAAATAAAGCAATATGAGAAGAAATATAAGATGGACCGGAGTTAACTGATTCTGGCCAATCATATCTTTGAAACAATTGTTATGCATTGTGTGTCCACACTTCATAATTGTTGCGCTTTGGACCGAATCAAATAGATACTGTCACAGTAAGATGTTCTGTTTATTGGTAGGTGTAGCAAACATTTGAAAATTCAAACAAAGAAAATAAATTTTCTAGATACAAACCTCATAACATATGGGGCAATGGTTCTTCATAGAGTTTTCAACACATAAGTGATTATCACGCAGACCCATCGAATAGCAAGATGCTGTGTTCGTACAAAAATATCAAATTAAAGGGGGATACATTATCTAACTCAAACATATATTTAAAAAATATATATTCTGGAGGCTTTAGAACAGTTAGAATAAATAAGATTGAAGAGTTGTGTCGAAATAAAAGAGTTCTAACAGTGGATGCAGATTGACAAAAATGATAAAAATTGTATGAATACTTTCAAATTTTTAGGAGTGACAAATATTAACAATTAACTTGCATATAAAACAAGAAATCATAAAAGGGTCAAAACATAACAACACAGTTATGGATCAACTAAAAAAATGTTCAACACTCAACTAGCAACAGATAAGAACTAGTCTAGGAGAGACAGATAATTTAATACATAAATTAATGATTACATAACTACAATGCAGCAAGTTAACACAAAGAATATACAAAAAAATATTCTTGTAGCCAAGTCCAGCACTTGGAAATTTAAAATGAGAAACATCGAATGTATTGATGATGCTGGTTTTCAACAAAATGTTATTGTTTCATCCTCCAAGATTATAAGAGCACATATACTAAGGTGCCTATAGCAATCTTCATCAAAGTTTAAAGGTATCTAGCCAACAATAGTATATCCAACAAAATTCTCATTTTGCTTCTCTACTTGTCCTCATGCATGCAGAGTGTTAACGAAACTCCATAAATTAACAAGCAGAATCCTTAGCAGTGGCGGCGTCACACCCTCTCTTGTATGCAATCTCATCACGTGGAAATGTAAACAGACATACATAGAAAGATGTAGGCATGAAGACTTGAACCTAGGAAGCACGGGTGCGGGTATAATACAGATACACCGATACGGCAAATTCTTAAAAAAGTAGGGTTAGGGTACGGGTACGGATACAGGTACAGCATGTGTACGCCAACTTTTTTTTATTCTTTTATTTTTAAAATTTTAAATTTATAGTTAAACATCCAATATACAAATCAAAATTTCAATATAAAAAATAAAAGGACAATTCTTTCTTTTTCTTTTTTGATTGTCTAAAAGAGAATGCAAAAGAAAGCAAAGCCATGACTCATGGATAAAGGGTGTTGGAAACAAATTACTTGATGATTTTCGAAATTGAAAAAAGAACAATAAACGTTGCAACAAATTCTAGCAATTGCAAAAAATAAAAAATCCCGCCGACCCAAAACGTACCCAGGCTGTACCAAAATGTATCTACTACTGTACCCAACATATATTCAGCGTACCCGGTACGCATACCATTATACCGGTACAAGTATCTGCACCCGGTACGTATCTAGAACTCGTACAGCACAGGTTTTGGAGTACCTGTGCTTCACAGACTTGAATTCTAGATTTCTCCCAACTTGAGCTCTTATACCATCTTATGTGTCACCAAGTATCTCAAATACTTACTGTTCAAAAATAGGTTGAATAATGTACATTAAGTTATTCAACAAGTACAAAAAAGACATTAGACAAAAACTAAAAGGTATTATTTGTAAAATATGGTCAGTGTCAATTATAGATGAATGTAGCAGTCTTTTTACCATAAAAAAGATCTACAATTTTAACCAGTAAGGAAGAAAATTACTACTCCAAGAATGTGCTTTAAAGGCCAAACAAACGCACAAGAATACACAATAGTTTCAAAAGACTTGAAATAAGCCCATAAACATACAAACTTATACAGTCACTACCCAGATCTGTATGAAACCGGTAAGGGAATAAGAATGCATACCGCACTTCTTGCAATGAAAGAAATTCTCACGACCACCAACTCTGTAAAACCATGACTTGTATCAAAATAGCAACAAAACTTATTTGAAGACAAGGGAAAAATCACTTTGAAGATAAAAATTGGCCCACTAACCTACAAATCCCACAATCATGACAACGGAACTGTTTCTTAGTGATCTGCAATGTAAACAAGTAACAATCGGCATCAATATACAGAAGGTGAAAAAATAGTACACAAAAACATCCCAACAATTATATCCAATTCTAGTTGAGGGCAGTTAGTAAAGAAGCTGTAGTACATCATCATCATAGAACTTGCAAGTTTCACAGAAATATTCTCCCATTTTCACACTGCATTTTGAGGAAACATGAGCAACCTAAAAAAATAAATAAATAAATAAAAGGTTAAAACAAAATCAAAATATAAAAAGACTGAATGAATGAATGTTTTTAGTCTGAATTTGACAGAGTGGAACCTGCTGCTCCGTATTGCAGACAGCACAGATAACCTGAAACCATCAAATACAAAACCATTGTTTCATCAAAAAAAAAAAAAAAAACACACACACACACACACACAAGGAATTGTAAACACTAGGGTCGTTTATGTTTGGGCCTGGCTTTGGTCTAGTCCACCATCGGACTGGACCGTGTTGTTGGGCCCGTGAGGGCCCATCACGGGTCTTATTTTGAAAATTTAAACCGTTCAATGTGTAGAACTCGTCAATCATATAGCTATCGATATCCGATCAACGTGATTTTTCACAAGCATATAGTATTTGACGAGTTCTACACATTGAACGGTTCAAATTTTCAAAACAAGACCCGTGGTGAGCCCTCATGGGCCCAACAGTACGGTCCAGTCCGATGGTGGACTGGACCAAAGCCAGACCCTGTTTTTGTTTCTTATTTTTTGTTCTCATTTGTTTTGGAAATTGAAAATGAAACCTTATTTGGTCTATATTGTTTTCGTTTTCAAAAGAATGAAATTGATTTCAAAAATTTTAAAAACACAAAAAAAGTATTTTCACTTATTTTTAAAGCAGTTTTCACATTCTCCTCACACCCACCACCACCCAACGCCGGTAGGTAGCCATCTTTGGCCAACCTCCAGCAACATCCGACCTAGCAAACACCTCCAGCCACCCACCACTACCGGTCACCACATCCGTCCACCCTCCATCTCCGGCCACCAACATAACTCATCAAATATATTTTTATTTTTGTCACAAAAACCTGTTTCTTATTTTTTTTTTTTAAACTAAAAATTGAAAACGTTAACAAACGAGGCAAGAAGATGTATGAAAGCGATATGAAAAGTAAAAAAAAAAAATGTACTTACATGAGAAACATCGTTCCTAACGAGTTCGTGACGATCCTTGGGATTGCTCATAGCGCTCTAATTCAAATAAATCAATAAAAAACACAAACGCAACAAGCTAAGAAAAATCCACAAATCGAATTTTAATAAAACGATATAGATACAGATATATAGAGAGAGGGGGGGGGGGGGGGGACCATGGAAGCGTTGTGACAGTGGCGGCAGGAGAAGATCTGATTGCAGAATGGCGCTCGAAGTTTGCATCGTCTCCGATAATGCTCGCATCTATCAAACAAAAAAAACACAAAATCAAATAATGAATCAAAAGTAGATAGAAGAGGTGTGGATTTGGAATCAACAGACAAGACTATACCCGAATAGGAGCTTTCCAAAATCTTGGTGATTGAATGGTTGTTGAATTACAGTAGTAGTAGTGTCGTCTTGTTCTTCCATTGGTGGTGGTGGTGGTGGTCCTTTGCCTTTTTAGGGCAAATATAATATATATATATATATATACACACACACAGAGACACACACAAATAGAAGAATTTTGGAAATGCAGAAAGCCAAACCGCAACCCAACCCACCCAGCTCCGAATATTGGAACAAATTACAATAAACTCTGACCATTTTAATGCGTTAGGATCCTCTGGGGTGATAAAGCGAGTGAGATGGGCTCGACATATGTCCCACTAATGGAACTAAGGGTTAAGATCAATTCCTCTTTCACTCTGTTCTGGGGAGAGTTAGAGAGAGAGAAGGGACCAAAGCTTTGATTTTGTTTTGTTCTTTCCTTGTTCTTTAACGTCCTCTTGAAATCTCACAGTTGAATGGTAGTGATGGTTGGCTTTCTGATAAGGCCTTGAAGAGAGTAGATCTATTCAAGTCAGCCCTTGATGATGATGATGAAAACAGCCCTTGTTCAAGTTAGCTTTGTTACAGGCATGGCTTCGCCGCTGCTGCGAAGATCTGAAAGATCTTCTCCGCCGATCTCTATGTTCATTGACCGGATCTGCTAATTATGTTCCTCATTTTGATTTTGACGATGATGATGATGATATGGGGTCTGTAAGTATACATATATATGCATATATAAATACATACTCTCATTTTGATTTTGATGATGATATATGTAAATCTACATATATGCATATCTGAATCAATCTTTTGATGCCGATGATAATACAAATGTAAATCAATTTTATTATCGACGAATCGGTTTTATCTTTTGAAACCTCTTTCTCATTTTGTTCACATTTTTTCTTCAATCTTGTGATAATGATGATGATATATATTTGAATTAATTTTATTATTGAATCGATTTGATCTTTTTTATTTATTTAGATCTTACAGATCAAAATCCATGATAATGATACAGTTTGAAGCCTCTTTCTCGTTCTGTTCACATTTTTTCTTCAATCTTTTGATGATGATGATACAGATCTGAATCAATCTTATTATCGAATCAATTTAATCTTTCTTTTTTTTTTATTTATTTTGATCTCACGGATCAAAATCCATGATGATGATATAATCTGAAGCTTCTTTCTCATTCCGTTCACTTTTTTCAATTTTTTTTTTAAAATAATTTTCCCCACCAAAACGATATCGTTTTGGTGAGGATTAAGCTCGACCCTTAATTCCATTAGTGGGACACGTGTCGAGTCCATCTCATTCACTCTAAAAGAGCACTTTAGGAACTTCACTCAACAGGATCTTAACGCCATTTTAATAGGGTTATGCTAGACATTGAAATGATTTGTCAAACTTTTTATCAAAATTTTTTTATGTGTGTGATACCCATACATATGTAAATTTGTATAAGTCTCACACCCTTATGAAAGATTTGATAAAAAATTTGGTAAATCATTTGGGATGTATAGCATTTCCCATCTTAATGTAATTAGGTTGAGTTTTTTATGTTATTTTTTAAGCATTAATTTGAGTATAGATTTGAAAAGAAAAAGAAAAAAATATTTAGAATATAATTATAATTTATTAGGTTTAGCTTGTCTCATGTTAAGATCAATATTGGATTTGTTTAGTTTGGCTCATGGATTAATTTTTTAGTCCCGTTTTGATAATTCGAACGGTTCAATGTGTAGAACTCGTTAAGTACTATATCCTTCTAAAAAATCGTGTTGATCGGATATCAATAACTATTTTTTTTTAATTTTTCAAACATAGATTTGCGAACAAGTTGGCGACACGAAGATGAGAGAGGAGATGAAGAGTTAGAGCAACGACGGCAGCGATTCTAGTGGCAGAGTGGATGGTGGAAAAATAGAGCCGACACGGTGCTGGAGAATGAGGTAGTAGAGGACTGGTAAAGCGGATGAGATAGAGTTTGAAGAGAGAGAGAAAGAGAATAAAGTGTAGTGTGGTATGGTGTGGTATGGCTGTTCACTACCGTGTATACGATATATATGTAGGGATATATTAGTCATTCTGTCTTAGCTTGTCCTTATGGACCGAATGAATTAATGATTGGACCTTTGGGCAAGAAAAATGGAAGATTGGACTTTTGCCCGAGCGCCCTATATATATTGTATTCAAGTAGGTCATTTTATTTACAAAACGATGTGTATGTATATTTATTTAGAAGTGTTCTATGGCAAACAGAATTTTTCACAAAAATTATGGGCCATGGCCCTCTATAGTCTTCTTCTAATTCTATCTGTGCTTACACCATTTACATTAGTTTCAGTCATTTTAAGATTATTAAATTTGAAAGAAAAGTAGATATAATTATATTAAAATTGTGGAATTTTCTACATAGTTTCCAAACTTTAAGAGAAGTTTTAAAATAATCACTCTATTTTGTTTTGAGTTTTAAAAATTATTTTTGAATTTTTTGTTTTCTTGTTTTATTGCATTTTAATTAATTTTTTTTTAATGTTTTTAGATGTGAAGAAATCTTACAACAATTAAATAAATACAAAAAGAGAAAATTTGTGATAAATTCAATTTAGAGAGTGCCCAAGGCGTTAGATTCGAGAGATATTTTTTGTTAGTGAAAAGTCAATGTTTTGTGAAATAGTTTAATGAGAAGTCCTATAAGATATTTTGTTTTCAATTTTATCCATTGATTTTTTTATTTGTTGATTTTTCGTTGACTATCTGTTTAAATTTATATCTATCCATTCATTTTTTTTTTTATCTATCTACTTAAAATTTTTAACTATATGTTTAATTTTTTCCTTTTATCTATTCAAATATATGTCTAAATTTTATTATCTGTTCAAATTTTATTTTTATTTTTTTCCCATCTGTTGAAATACCAAGCAAACTAAATTGAAATTTTATCTGTGCAATTTTTCTATTTGTTAAAATATTTCTCATTGTCTTTCTCTCCCTAGGTGTTGAGATCTAATTTTTTTATGTTCATTTACAATCTATTTCTCAACAACAACAAAACTCTTCTAGATTTTCTACAACTATATTAAAAAAATGTAATCATCACATCTAGAATTGAAAATTACGAAACCCCAACCTAGAACTGGTTAATCTAGTGAATAGTGAAAAAAAAAACTTTAATCTGTTTATTCAACATCATCATCAACAACAACAACAACAACTATTTGTTTAAATTTTTTTATATAAAAAAAAATTGAGATCCTATATATATACATCATATAAAACACAGATATATGTATACATCATATATCCACAGATCTATATATATGATTTTGGTCTCTCTCTCTCTCTAAAGCTATATGTTTCTCTCTCTAACTCTCTATTTTTGTACTGTTTCTAGAGAGAGAAAATCAACTCTAATGGCTTACTCGAGCGTAGTGGTGGTTTTGATGTTTTGCTTTGGTGGTTGGATTTGCAATCGCTCAGGCTTCGGCAGTCGTCAATGAAATCTCAGGTGGCGTCGTCATTGAAGGTTGCCGAGACTCATTCAGTGACTCTGACACTGTCCGTGAATGCACTGCCACAGAGATTTGAGGGCTGAGAGAGATATATAGATCTAATGAGAGATGAGGGGATTGGCGACAAGGACGGCGACAGCAACGGCGACGGTGATGAGGCGGGAGGTGGTGACGATGGCTAGCAGGCAAGAGGAGACGTGGGCAGGGCCGGTCCTAAGTTTTCGGAGGCCTAAGGCGAAAAAAAAACGGAGGCCTATGTTTACAAAGAAAAAAAATCAATCTGTTTGGTATCACTAACGTCGATTGATACCAAAATAAATATCAAAATGTATTCATACAAAGAAAAAAAAAAAGTTACCAGAATTAGGAAAACTTTATTCAATTAAAATGTATTGGATACGTATTGAATTAATTGTTGTTTATTGAATATGTTGTTCATGAGTGTGGTTGCATTGTTGTTTATTGAATATGTTGTGTATCAGTGTGATTGAGATTGAATTAATTGTTTATTCCACTAAAATATGATAAACAAAGAAGATAAAAAAAATTAAGTCAAATTTATTTATTCCACTAAAATTTAATAAAGAAAGAACGTAAAAAAAAATAAATTAAAGGGCCCATTTTGGGTCACCATCATTTTGTATGTGTATATAGTGTTTTTCATTTAAGGGACACCAACATTTTATATATATTTTAATTTCAATTGGCCAAACCACACTTATAAATAAATATGAACCCAACAAAATATTTTTGGATCCTTTAGATTAGCCCTAAAACAACAAAAATAATTAAGGCCTATTTATATTTGTAATATACTATAACACTTTTATAAAGTTAGGGCTCTATTTTAGGCTTATTTTTTGGGGCCTAAGGCATCGGCCTCAATGGCTTTCGCCTAAGACCGGTTGTGGGCGTGGATGGCGATGGCGAGATGGCAGTGGCGAACCTGAAGAAGAGAGAGAGAGAGAGAGAGTGGGGAAGAGAGAGAAATTTGAATGAGTGAGGACTGTGGTGTAACGATATATAAAGAAGGTATTTTGGTTATTTTAGTTGAGTTTGTCCTTTTGACAAAATGTTTCAAGACTTAAAATTTTGAACAAATAAAATTAAAATTTAGACTTTTAAATCGAGCGTCTGTACAAAAATGTATATACATTTTATATTTTTTCATATTTTAGTAAAATTTTAAAATATTTTTTCACAAACTTTGTACTATATCTAAAAAAAGTTTAATTAAAATATTAAAAATAAAAAATATGAATTAAAAATTAAAAATTTATTTTTAAAGACTCCAAAATCAAAAGTAATGACGAATAAAATTTTGCTCATGTTTGTAAAATTTTAAAATTTTAAAGGGTTAAATTTCTCTCAAAATTTAAATTTAAATTTGAAAAAATTGGTCGAACTAATAGAGATCCACCACATTTTCTAGGACATTTGGGCTATGTTTGGCATAAAAAGTCTAGGTTAAAATAGTCACAAAAGAACAAAATAAGTTAAAAAGTCAATAAGATAAAATATTATATCAAAATCATAATCATTTCATTTTTTCTCTCAAAAAAATAAAAAAAACTAAAAAGTTCATCATAAACAAAACTTTTTAGCCCTAAGTTAAAATAATCAAAACGCCAAAAAACAACCCACATCCCAAACGAAGGCTGTGTGTAAATTATTTATAAAAAATAAATAAATCAATTCAATAATCATAATATTTGCACTTTATCTCGTTTCTCTCATAAAAAAAATGGATAACAAGTGTACTTTCAAAAATAACATCCCATTTTTTCAAAAAACAAATGCTATAAAAAAAATGTATGATTATCAATTTTTTTTATTCTTTCTTTCCAATAAATAATCAGCATGCGTCAAGGAGAGAGAGAAAACGCAACAAGCAGCAGCAGATGAGCATCGCAACCTCATTCAACATAGAGTCCTGTACCTAAACCATCAATGGAAATCATGGGATATATGAAGATGACATGAAGACAAATTTCCTTTCTCCAAAAATAAAGTCACTCGATAAAATGATCCAAGAACATATTGCTACATCTTTTCTTGACTATGATCCATAATACAAATCCTGTCGATTAACATCTATCAGATTTACAAATGGGATCACTCTCACACGTGCACACATACACAAGCTGTACCACACCTCAAAAGGAATAGAACAGTCAACCCTACCACACTCCACAATGGAAGAGAATCATAATCATGATAGAAACTCGATTTCACTCATAGAAAAATGAGTAACACCACAAACAAAAGAAGAAGCAATTACAAGTAACAAATGTAACCCTGCTATACTATAGAAAGCCATTTAGAATGTTACATAACAATTACAACATAGAGGAAGATCAAAAATGTGAACCATGCTGTGGCTGTCGCAAAGCATATGCTTCCCAGTTCAAAGTATGGTGCATGAGCATGGATTCTTCTTTTGCATCTCCTCCTGGCTCTTGTCTGCACATTGTACCCCAAAAATGGGCAGAAAATGGAATGTAAGGGCCAAAGTTGGAACCTCTAATACTATAGAAACAGAAACTTCAAGAGACAAAAGATGCAACAACTTTGAACAATATAATGAGTACGCGTCTAAGGCCCATTGTTAAAATTAAATGATCGCAAATGCTAACTTTTGCAAATTAATCAGTAACAATACTTCTGTTGGGTTACAACTATTTGTAAACTCAAGATTCTCTGAACACACCAATAGGATTAAAAAACATGTTGGGCCACATCCTCCTCAATCTCTCAAATTTTATGAACAATCGACTCAAGAAATAATTTAAAAAAAAACACTCTTAAGTATCTCTTGCTATCACGTTTTTTCTTTTTTTAAAGTATTATCTCTTGCTATCAAGTTTTACTCTATCTTCATCCAAATTTTTAGTTTTGCTGAAGTTTCACTGAATATATTTTGTCTTTGATCTCCTTGGCCTAAATTCTTTAGATTCTAAAGTACCTCTCCACAATTCTAGCTTAAAATATGTTGAAGCATGGGTTCCGAATGAAGAACCTTAGGGTGTGGGTATTGGCTGAGGAGTTATAGTGTCGAGGACTTGCTAACCTAGCAGTAACATCATATATACACCTATACAACGCGGGTAAAAGGAAATTTTTTTTTTGAAAAAGGCTTTGATTTCATGATGTGAAATGCTAGAAATAGGGTACCTAAAATGAAGGGAAATTAAAATCAAGAGTGAGAACACAAGTTTGAGTCTAAGAGCAGCCACTTTGACAAATAATGCAAAGGTTAGGTTGGTATCCTTCTTACACCATCCGACATACTCAATTAATAGGGATCAACACTAGCTAATACCATTTGTTCCAAACAATGCATATTCAACAGCACAAAATTTCACAAAATAAAAAAAGGAATATCCATTGGTACTTGATCACAATTTTGAGTTTTGGCGAATGCGGCAAACAGTGGTGCTATTGTAATTGAAAGCAATACTAGTCACTATTTTTAAAGGATTAGAATAAGAGCCTTAATGGAAGTAACAAACGATGAAGATAGAAACTGTCCTGGCAAAATTTCTCAAATACAAAATTTTTGCATGAATTATAAACAAATCTCTTATTGACTGGCAAAAAGGAAAACTAAAACAAACCTGTCTTCTTTTTTGCAACAGGAGGCTGTACCACAACATGCATGGTAATAACTCCACCGGGAAGGTCACCAAAATTTATTTTTGACTCTTCAAGTGTCTTGATATTCTCCAAAACTTTGCCAGCATGTATCAGCTTCAAATCACTTACAGATTTAGGTACAACTGATTTATCTGTAAATATAAGGCTCCATTATAAACTCAACTGTGAATCAAAAAAATAGTCACAGAATATATATATATATATATATATATATAAAAGAGTGACTGTGCCTGTAAACATGCCTGTGTGACAGAAATGTATATGTATACTATGTATAAACCTGTCTACAATTCATGCATTTACTTATGTATGTTATGCAGCAACACAAAATGTAATTTGTAATGCCAGTCCATTAACAGGTCCGTATTTGGCAAGATGTTCATGTGAAAGTTCATTCTGGAATCAAGATACAGAGTATGCGTATAGTAGTTAGACAAGACAACAAGCAATATATTTACGCCCCAATGAGATATGGCAATATATATACACAGCAATGGAATAGAGAGGAACACACAATGTTCAAAAATTGAACACAAGAAAAAATTGCAATTCAATGTTAATTACAACATTAATGTTCTCATATGAACTTCAATTTTTAGCCTTCCTCTCCCCATTTAAGATGTTGTTTTGAAATACAATACCCTATATAACCTAGAAACTCCTACAATATTGCACTTGCACACGAAGGGATTCCCATCATTTAATTGAATAAAAACCATATTAATAACATATCCACCTCCCTTACCTTCTCTAACTCCTCAAATCTTCGAAACAATCACCAACCTCAAAGTTTTACCATTACTACTGCCCACCACAACCGCCATAGGTGCCCCCTCCTCTCTCTCTCTCTCTCTCTCTCTCTATAGATAGATAGATAAATACATAAATATATATAAATTCAATCTATCTTTCTATACCTAACACATCAATCCTTTCCCACCACGATTACCAACACTTATACTCCCACTGCTGCCACTACAACCACCAGTTTGCTCAACCTCCTGTTTCCATTTTCTCCTCTAATCAATCATTTGGCTTTCTGCCAACTTTCCGTAGGTCTCATCTAATTAAATAGATGAGGCAACTTATTACCTGGACTAGACAAATACTTCGTAAGCCCAAATAAAGTCATCCAAACTGCCCTTATTTGATGTTTAATTTGCTGCCCATGTGAGTTATCACTTTGGCTTGTCGATCAACCATTGCTAGACCAATCTAATGCCTATGGCATGTGGGACCACTGAGAATAGATCATAATTCACAATTTACAATTTACGGCATCGATAGTTACACTAGTAAAGAATAAAATGGGGATGCAATAAATAAGTGTGGAGCTCAATGAAATATAAGTACTAGTGTTTTTTTGAAACCACAATCTGTTGTTGGATTGTATGATTTAGTTTTAGAGCACTGACATTAAAATCACATTGGTCATAGTCTGTAGCACACAGTGAAATAGTAAAAATAAAAAGAAACATATATACATAAACAAACCAATAACCTTGAGGCCACTCAGCAACAAGCCTTTGCTTAAGAGTAGCAACAGTAGTAGAGGGTGCATAAGTAGTATGAGCTATATCTGTTCCATCATAGATTCTGAACTTAAGTTCAATGTGCTCCTCTCCTTCAGCCATGATATCCCTTCTTCTCCTCCACCAACCCAATTCAATAAAATGACAACACTTACAATCAAACAGCCCCAATTCACCTGCCCAAGAATCCCAACCAATATTTTCAATTCACTACATCTAGTAACTTAGAAATTACAGGAAACAAAATGATAAAAGGAAATTACAAGAATTCAGAGAAATTAAAAAATGGGGACTGAAATATGCAATCATGTTGAATAATACTCTGTAGCACTAACCTTGGTTAATTCGCCAAAAAACCCGGCACCAGTACGAAGAAGATGGAATAACAACTGTACATTTGAATTAACGATTACGGAACCGAGTAAGCACTTCATATGATCAACAGTTCCTCCACAAAACTACCGCGTAACACGTCTCTGCAACGCAACACAACACAATACAGAACCAAAAAGTCAGGATATTCTAACGCTGTTTGGTTGGGGCATTTGAGAAGGATTTGAAAACAGAAAGTGAAAGAGAAAAGGTAGGTGAAATGTGTATTTTTTTTAAATCTCTCAACCAAATAAAGCGTAAAAATCAATTCTAAGTCGTGACAGATCTTCGATCAATCACTTCATTAGAGATTAATTAAAAAAAAAAGAAAAAAAACTAGATTCAGTCTGGTTGTCAATCAAGAAGCAATATATCGATATAATTTCTGGTGAGGTTTCTGAGCATCCAAACAAGAAAATTAGAAGGAAGAAGAAGAAGGAGAGTGATTGGGTTCACCATTGATGGAAGATCGGAGGGGACTGTGATTGATGATGATCGAATTCAATAATGTGATTAGGGTTTGGAGCCGAGTGTCGGTGTTTCGAATAGAGGAACAACGAAACGAGAGAGAGAGAGAGAGAGAGAGGGGGTTTGTTTGGTTGTTTCGCAGTCCCGTTCGTTTTTCCATTTTTTGGTTTTAGAAAGGGAGTGAAATGAATTGTTGGGTGATGTGTCGTGCTCTCGTGTGCAGTGTATATGAAGTCGGTCGCATTAGATTGTTGCTTTTTTTTTTTTCCTTTTCTTTTTTAAGTCAACAAAATTAATAGATAACGTTTGAAATGTCAAACGGTCAAGTCATCAGAAAATTATTTGGCAGTGAATCTTGGTATTTATTAAAAATCAATAATATATTAGTTATATAATTTGACAAGTGTATACCTGTGCACGGTGTAAATAATATTGAGATTAAAATATAATTATAATTTATACGTATCATATTAAAATTTGTAAAGTCTGTAGTACCTGATAAAAGTTTAAGTTAGCACTCCTACCATTAGTTTGTGGCTAACACATAATACATTGGTGAGTGTCATAGTACCCCGAACCATAAATATCTGATTGAAATAATATAATACACAGAACATAAATACCATAACCTCGCAAATAGTAGTCTTTAGAAATTGTTTACAAATTAAGATACGAAAATCAAATATTTTGAAATAATTTTCCAATCAAGATACGGAAAGTATTGAAAAACTAAATGCATCATATCATGAAGAAGATATCAACTCTATGCCATAGTATCCCAATAATAAATGGCAAAAAAAATAACTCCTGCAACTCATCTGGTTTGTCAAATTAATGTGAAAATCATCAATTACATCAACTATAGAATACAAATTGTTGCTTTACAAAATAGTCAAATTAAAAAGATTTTAAAGTCATCTAACAACGATCAAGTATTGCTAGTATCAATACTTGAAAGAGTAAATTAAATAAGAAAAATTATAAATAGGTGATAACTTCACAAAATATTTAAAAACTCATTAATTTATAATTTTCTTAATGAAATAAGAAGATGAGTTAAGAGAGCCAATATAACAGTTTGGTGCAAATCTCCATCATCCTATGAAAATAAAAGAGAACATTATTTTATACAAAAAGGGGGAAAAAAAAGTGTATACAAAGTAGTGACAACTGACATGTCCAAAGTAGTGACAACTTACATGTCCAAAGTAATAAATCAACTTACATGTCGTAATAACTCAATTGTAAAAGATCAAGTCAACACTCTTAAATCAAACTTAGCTATACTGGCAATGCAAAAATATAGGGGAATAAAAGGCTTCACAAAAATATTTGAAATGCAAAAAGTCCACATAGGTGGAAAGCTTTACAAAAAAGGGTCATAGCTTTACCAAATGCATATACTTTACAAAAATATGTGTTTGATAATGTCTTTAAATTTGTTCTTTTCCACAATTCTTATGAACGCCTCATCAATTTCCAAAAGGTCTTCATAACAAAATTTCAAGGTAAACAATATTTGTAGAGGAATCTGGCTCATCATTAGAGAGGAGGATACTTATACGATCGAAAGATGCGCATCTGGACAATGCCACGTATAGTTGCCCATGACTAAAAACAGGTGTACACAAATCAACCCCAACAAATTTCACAGATTGTCCTTGAGATTTATTAATGGTCAAAGCGTATGCCAATCGAACTGAAAATTGACGTCTTGTCATTCGGAAAGGCATTTCTACAGAAGACGGAGTCAATGATATCCTTGGTATAAATGCCAAATTGCAAAATTTCTCTCCAGTTAAGATTCGAGCTTCAATTATGCGAGTGTCGCACCTTGATACCATCAATCTTGTGTCATTACACAGTTCATCTTTCGGTGCAATGTTTCTTAATAATATTATAGGACAACCCACTTTCAACTCTACCTTAAAAGCTGGTAGCCCAGGAGGATCCAGTGAATTTAAAAACTCATTAGGATATCTATTTGTAATGGAAGGATCAATTTCATCATCTTCAGCCATCTTATCTGCAGCAAGATACGTATATGTATTCCCTGAAAAAATATTCAACGCAGCAATATTGATAGCACTGACGTCATCATTTTGTGCAGAAAGAATTGTATGTTCCGTTAAGAATGATGGGGTTGATGTATCTGCCACATCCAATTGTGGATAAACTACTGAGAGTAATTCCTTTAGATCCTGGCATTTGTGTATTGTTGATGGAATTTTAATGATTTCTTGTGGATTGGTTCCAACCTAATAAATAAAATAAAACAAATTTAAAAAAATGGTGTAATCAAAGTATCCTCAAATGGTATAATCAAAGTTCGAATGAGTATTACCTCTGTCAAGAATTTTGCAAAAATAGCATTTCCAAGGTTTGCATGATTCAAACGCATATTCAAATCTAGAGATGAAACATGTAGATCCTTCCACAAAACAGAGTGTCTCAATGATGCATTCACAATTTGCTCACGAACTCCTTTGGTTATAACTGGTAAGATTTGTCGAAAGTTTCCACCAAGAACAACAGTGATACCCCCAAATGGCTTTTCACAATCACAAATTATCTCGAAGTGTGCGATCAACCGCCTCAACACAATGTCTATGTTGCATAGGAACTTCATTCCAAATTATGAGTTTTGTTTCTCTAAACAATTCAGCCTGTAATGATTGCTTGCTAAACCCACAAACTGAATTTTCCAAGACATCCAATGGAATGGAAAATGCGGAATGTGCAGTGCAACCTCCTACTAATAGCAATGATGCAATTCCAGATGAAGCCACGGTAACAACAATATGGCTATGACTGCGACATTTTAATGCAATCGTATTGTACAAAAATGTTTTTCCCGTTCTGGCACCGCCATTCAAAAAGAAAATAGTCCCTTTACTTTCAAAGACTGAAGAAGTGATTGCGTTATAAGCAGTTCGTTGTCCATTATTGAGGCGATCAATAGTAATTTGCACATCTTTCTGTTGTGCCTCATTATGTAGTTGTTGATGTTCGAATATCAATCGGTTACCAACTGTTGCACTCCAATTTGCTGTAGGTTGTGGCATGAGCGGGAAGTCAATTAAACTCTTTCCTGATTCTTGAAGCATTTGATTCAAAAGATACAAACCATAATCTTCAATTTGAGCCTCAGTTAGGTTAGAAATGGCAAACAATGTACGAAGCTTATGTGCAAGATCATCACAGATATGCATTGAAAATTGATTCCATAACGCATGTGGTTGTAGTGGAAAACATTGGGTCAGAATAATACAAAACAATCTCCTCAATTGATATCCGGTTTTCATAACTGCAGCCTCTTTCAGGCACTGTATCCATCTTCATCATCTTCTAAGAGTCCTCTTGCAACACATGCTGATTTAAACGTCTCATGCAAAACATTGTTAACTGTACGTAAACATTGAAACGATCTTGGCCCTTTGACAACAGTTAACAACAAACGCAGATAAAATCTTTCACCACAGTTAGGGCTAGCAAAGTACATTATACCAATTGCATATCCATGTTCTCTTGGTTTCCATCTATGTTTTGACTTGAGCCAAACAAAATGTTGCGAAAATTCTTGGTAAGTGAATTGACGTTCATTTTCATTAGAAGCACAATAATAAAAAAAATCAGTAAGAGTCGATTTTTGTTGCGCAGCTCTAAAAAGAATCATTTCCAATGAGTCATTAGGATTGAAAAGAACACGATGCATTCCAGGTAGATGAAGTGCCAAGTGAACAACTGTTGGCATCTCTGTATGCAAATGATGGCCGAATATTTGCCAAACAGCTTCTGGTGGTCCAATATACCTCGCATCAAGATATTGTTGGATCTCATTAATCAATCCCAAAACCATTATTGTGCGATCATAACCCTTGCAAATATACTTATGTATATACTTAACACATCTCACTCCAGCACAAACTTCTATATTTATATGACAGTTAAACCGTTTAGAAAGATATGCATTGTATGGTACCACATCCCTGTTATCAACTTCCTGTCCTCTCACAGTATATACTTGACCACTATTGCGACGACGATAGATTGGATATCCATCTTGGTCCATAGTTGTTGATTCTTCAAATGCTCGAGGGTATTTCTTAGTACATCTACCATTTTCCATACATGGTGCTTGGGGATTTCGAGCACTACATGGTCCATGTACCATGCAACACTTGACAGTTTCAAAAAGTGTAGGATCATCTTTTGGATCTGGAAATTCTGTACAAACTAATTTGTCTACTTGAGCACATGTTCGAATTTTGTCTGGACCTTTAAGAAAGAGAAGCGCATGCAAATGTGGCAGGCCTCGTTTTTGGAATTCAATTGTAAAAACATGTGCAACTTTATTACCGAACACTTTGTTTGTCTCTATCTCCTTCATCAAACACTTTCTTTTTAGCTCAAAAACACGGGCAATCAAATCCGGACGATCAATAGCTTTTTGGTGTGGTAATAATGTTGAAGTAATTTCTGGCCAATTGGGATTTGCAGTCATGGTGAGAAAAATATCTGGGTGCTAGTTGTATCGCGTGATAGCCATTGAATCTTGAAAGATTTCAAACATATGTCTAGGACTACTAGTAAATGAAGTTGGCAAAATAAACCTTTGACCAATTTGATTAGGTCGCAAGTCATCTGGATCAATATCGCTTAAATCTTGGTGAAGTTCAGCCCGAATTTTTTTTTGATTAAGCTTGTAGTATGTCAATCGATTTTGCTCAGTTGCAGCCCAAGCATCTACCAAAAACTCTTGGAATAGTTTTCCACCTCTCAAAATTGTTGAATACTCTGTAGGTCGCTCAAAAAAATGATAACTATAAAAATCCATTTGAGTAAGTCGATCAGTTGAAGGCCGATCATGTTTAACGTCCCACAATTTCAACTCAGGTTCCCATCCGAGCTCACCATACGGGAATAATAAAACATAATGCAATGGCAAATATGTTGGGTGACATTCATTAATTTGCATCAGTTCATTATTTCCCTGTAGATGTAAAACAACATCTTTCATTCCAGTAACCTCGGTTCCATCACCTGGTATTACAATTGCAATCTCATCAGCAGTTGGTAGGTTATACCGTCGTCGGTCTGTTGCTGAACTGTAGTGAAGATGAGCAGGTAGATTTTGTCCAGTGAAGGCTAATTGATTCAAAATTGCATGAGCCTGGCGAAATTTGTCTACAAATGCATTAACTTGCAACAAACTATCTTGAATAGTTTTGAGAACATTCCTTTGTAAGTGAGGATTTCTACGATTTCGAACTTCTAAAGCTGAATCAGGATCATAAATGTACAACTGAGCATAAGTCGCATCCTGACCTGGCTGTGGTAGAAGTGATCCTGTTCGATATCGCAATTCCCCATGGATAATAAATGGTTTAGGGCTGCTTCCCCTTAGTACTCTTGGATCCAATGTAGCACCAAGACTTGTAAAAGCGTTGGTTGCATTGTATACTCGAGTATAACGTCGAAACGATCTTGCTTGATCATCATCCCCATCATATAATGCTTGAAGCGGTGGAGGGGTTGTCATAAGCAGAGGTAGCCTAGTCTTTCCTTTTGAACAGCAAGTTCCAAATAGGGGACGCTTTCGAGATGATTGTGCTAATTTTTCGTCCATCCAATGTAAGGCTGAACAGTAAGGACATAACACATCCATCTTGCCGAGAGAATGACGATATGAATTCATGTGTGATTGAGTATTAATCGCAGTACTAATAGTCATATCTTCTAATTCATCATCTGTACATAGATCCTCTTGAAGAAATGTGACTGTAGAATTAGGCCTACAAATATTTGTTGTGCATAAATTAAAATTTATACACATGTAAAAGTAAGAGTATTATTTAAAGAATTAAACATGTTTTACCAATTCTAAGCTAAAGATGTACTTTCCATAGAGAACGAACATGTGGATGCATATGTAACCATGGTTTGTTTTTGTGCCAACGAAGTATTCACAAGTGTCTTTGTACCCTGTTCTAGGCAAGCATGACTGCGACGACTCGGTGTTAATGAAGGGAAGTCTTTAACATATGCTCATAACCTCTCTCGTTCTTGTCGCAAGCATTGTCCCAATTAATATGCAGAGCATGCATTTTCATTTCTTTCACGTTCTCGTCGTGCACGTTAAGCTAATACAGCTCTTGATATAACATAACCATTGGGTCCCTAAAATATGAATATTAAATCATTAGATGCTTAAAATGCAAATATTATCAAGTACCATTTTCCACTATCTAAAGAAAATACCAAGAATTTAGAGAAAATGTATTATACTCTTGCCCATGACTACCCATAGTTTTATAATAATAATAATAATTATAATAATAATAATAAAATGTGTGGTTTTGTTACACTAATGAACAAATGTTCAACCAACTTATGAGAATAATAAACGTTCAACCAGTAGATTGTGTGGTTTTGTAACAGTGATGAACAAATGTTCGATCAGCAGATGAGCTTCATAAAGTTTTTTTTCCTTTTCTTGTAGGGCCCATGCACTTACAGGAGACACTATATATTCCTTTCTCATTATATATTCCTTCATAAAGTATCCCCTATATATTTATTTCTTCTTAAGAATATATAGGAGACACTAAAAAATGTGCATAGTTTTAAAAATGAAATACAATTATGGCTAAATAAAATACAATATATGAAGATATAAAAATAAAAACTAAAAAAACTCTACAAAAATCAATAACAACCATACCGCTAAACATGCATTTTCCTTTCGCTTGCCCTTGCAATCAATCACCTTTGTCATTTATAATCTATATAATAAATTGTGTGGCTTTGTTATACAAACAAACAAATGTTCGGCCAACTTATGAACTTCATAAAGTATCCCTATTCACATAGCTGGAAAAAAAAAATTTGTTGCCCATTTTTTCCCTCCTCTCTTTATCTTAAAATTTTCGCCCACTTATATTGAAAAGTGGTGTAGAGTTACACATATATACAGGAGACACTTAAAAAAGCGCACAGTTTAAAAGATAAAAATACAATTATGGTTTAAAATAAATAATTGGACATGCATTTTCAAAAACACTCTACAATTATGACTTAAAATAAACAATTGTTTATTGCTTAAAATAAACAATTCGATATACAATTATGGCTTAAAATACAAACATACGAAAACTAACAATTTAAAAAAAAAAAAAAACAACACTTTACAAAAACCATTAAGAACTATACCACTGGAAATGCATTTTCCTTTCCCTTGCCCTTGGAAGCATAAGACACCTTTTCTTTTCCTTTCGACATTGCCTTTGCATTTTCCTTTTCCATTGCCTTTAAAAAATAACCAAAGTCTAAGAAATAACCAAAGTATAAGAAATAAAAATTAAAAAAAAAAAAATGATAAGAAAGTGATTTTTGGGCTGACATTAGAAATACGAACGACATTGAAATCATGCTCATCATGAATCACTACACCGACATTTCTTTGTTGAAGAAACTGAACATATACATACAAAAACAAATAAGTAGTTGATATGTACACAAAATGAAATTTTATAAGACGATGAGTAAAGGGAACGAATATTACAGTTCGTTGTAAGTCTCCATCTAGCTGTAAAAAATGAGGAATTTTTTTTTTTATAATCAGAACCTATAATACAAAAGTTTTTTTTAAAATCTATGTACCAGTTTTTTTAAAAAAGACAACTTACATTATCCATAATGTTAGAGGTCATTCCAGCTTAGTATTGCCAAAATCTGTAATACAAAAGTTGACTTCAGTAAATACATATTAATCCAGTAATACATAATACAAAAGTTAACCTGTAAAGGTTTTGAAATACATAACTTATGTAAATACAAAAGTTATTTTAATTCACCAAGTGAAACCAAAGGAAGCAATCAATAGATACTTAAATGGAATCAAACCTATCGATGGCTTAGGCTTTGTTGAAGAGGTTTAAATGGAACTGCAAAATTTATAAAGTTAATTCATATGACAAACTAATAAAAAATCATTAATCATTTTGAAATCCACAGTTAATTCATATGATAAAATATCTCATTCAAGGAATTAATAAAAAATCACACTGGGAAAAAAAATGACAAACTAATAACCCAACAATCATTTTCCGCCACCAAAATGAGTTGTGTTTCCAAGAATGTGTTTATTGAAATTAACAAATAATAAAAGATTTGCAATAAATCCACAGTTTCAAAATAATAATTTAACTCCAAACATTTTTAGGTATTGATAACACAATCTAAATCCAAACAACATCAAAAGAAAGTAGTAATGAATCTTACTAATTTTCTTACAAATTAATAAATATTAAAATTGTCCAAGATGCCACATCATCCCATCTTGGCAAAGGGTGCAAATGAGTAGAAACATGTGTAGTAGTAAAGTCAACAAATATATATTGTTGCACCTGAATTGGACAAACTCAATCTCACAATTTCAGTAGCTATGAAATTATCCTCTGTAATTTAATAAAGTCAAACTCAACCACCCCAATCTCACAATTTCAGAATCCATGAAATTATCCTCTATTTTTTTCAATAATCAAACACCCAGAAAATCCAAAAAACCAGCAAAGTAAGGACCAAAAAAAGTCAAAAAATCGGCATATTTGACTATCAAAGCCTATTGAAAGTTTATTTAGCAAAGTTGAGAGCTCCATCCACTCAACAACAAGTTATGGACAGTAGAGGATAACTCGAAACTTAAAATTATATTTGAAACACATTATCATTATATTTGAGACCCATTATTCGGAACATATTGAACACATTATATTTGAAACACATTATCATAAAATTAAATCGCACTATATCTCAACACATTTAGACTGTAAATCTATATAAATATAACAAATGGCTGGCAATTTTAGAGGTTGATGCGGCTTAATATTGTCAAAACCTGTAATACAAAAGTGAACTTAACTAAATAAATATTAAATAGATACTTAACATGTCAAACCGAACGAAGCAATCAATAGATACTTAATATATCAATGGCTCCTACATGATTGTTAGGAATCAAACATATCGATGGCTTAAGCTCTACTGAATTGTATTGAGCTCATTCAAGAAATCAATAAAAAATCACATAGATATGCAGATGCCAAACTAATAACCTACCAATCATTTTCCGCCACCAAATTTTACTAAAATTAAACAATTTATCAAAATGAGTTGTGTTTCCAACGGAAACTATCAATAAAACACATCAATCACTTAGTACTTTGCTTCCAAGAATCTATTTATTAAAATTAACAAATAACAAAAGCTTTGCACATCTACATAGTTATAAAATAATAATTTCACTCCAAACATTAAATAAATAAAAAATAAATCTGTCTGTATGAGGACATTTTCAGGGATTGGTAACACAATTTGACTCCAAACAATAGCAAAAGAAAATATTAATGAATGTTACCATTTTTCTTAGCAAAGGGTGCAAATGAGTAGACATATATGTATTAGCAAAGGGTGAAAATATATACTTGTGCACCTAAAGTGGACAAAATGAACCACTAAAGTCAACCGCTAAAGTCAAAAAGCCAACAAATAATTTCATAAAAAATAATTCATCCACCAGGTGGTCAACCACTAAAATGTCTCCAAGATATAACTAAGCTAACTTTTTTTTCACAAAAGATAGATATGATAAAGAAATATTTCAATGTACATAAGAAAATAACCTTAAAATATATAAGAATTGACTTTCCAAGATTGTTTCATTTTTGTGAGAAAAAACAAAAAAGAAGCGAAAAAGATAAAAAATAAATTGGTTTACTTAATTTTTTTTTTCTTCCATAACCTTACTTTTTTTTTTGCTTCCTCAATTTAAGAAAAGTTATGATACACTACTTTAGGCATTGAAACCATATAAATCCCCAAACGTATCATATGTTTAGCATAGGAAAACGTCTTAACCATGAACAACAATAAATAAAGCCAATCCCAAAAGATATGTTATATTTACCATAAGTCTTAATGACACTTCCAAACACAATCAGACTCAAATCAAAATTGGGTGAATTCCTGTAACGAAGCTAATTAATTTTAGAACTTGAGATCCAATTGATACTATCTAAGACCTAGAACACATCTTATAGAAAAGGTAAGAACTGGAACACATCTAAGACATGAAACCAATACAGTGTATACAAACCAAACTGTTTTAAAAATAAAAAATGTAGTGACACTGTACGATTTCCTGAGCTGATAAATAAAATAAAATAAAAGATTCCCTAGGTTTATTACCAAATAGGATAAAATATTTTCTAAATCCTTAGAAACACAAACACAAACACATATGGAGGCCATTATTGGCCAAAAACAACCCTTTATTGGCCAAAAACTGTCCGATTTATTGATTAATCCCCAAAAACTATTTGACATAAAAATTTTGGATTTATTAAAACTTGAACAGTATATAATACCACAAATTCAAACCAAAGTATGAATTTAAGAAATCAAACAGTACGATACCACAGTATGAATTTAAAAAATTAACTCATGAATTCTATAAGGGCCTTTTCGTTGAAATAGAAAAATACGAAATGTGGTTTAGGTTTCCATACTTACCACATCTGTAAAATTAATTTAACTCCTAATAAAATTAATAAAATTCAAACTAATAATAGATTAATTTAAGTCCTAATAGATTAATTTTACAAACTAATAAAATTCAAATGTTATCGAATGTTACAAACTAATAAATTCGAATGTTATCAAAATGCTATACAAACTAATAAACATGTGTTTTATGCAATAAACAAAACTCAAACTAAGGCCTTGTTTGATTAACAGGTTAATAAAATAGTACCACTAATACTACCAATCAAACATCCCCTAAGTGCCATTCAAGTGTCATAGATACATATACATCCATAATCATATATAAAAATAGAAATAAAAATAAAAATAAAAGATTAATTTAACTCCTATCTATATTGGTTAAATTTGAAACATTAGCTAAAAAGTCAAAAATTAATACAAAAAACCAACCCATTCTTTTCTCAACCCACAAAAAATAAACCCATCCAACACAAAAAATGTATGTTTCTTTTCTTCTTCCAATTTCCAATTTTTTTTTTTTTATAAAAAAAACACCCTCTGTTTCGTTATGTAAAATTAGAATTCTCTACTCAGAAAGACCCACTTAAGTCTTCGTTCCAATGATTTTATCAATCAAAAGCTTTTCAAAACCATAGAAAATCAACACCCATTTCTCATTAAAGAATCAAACCCATTGGATGATGTTTCCACAATAGATGTTTATCTGCCACTATAGATGTTTATTTTACCAACTATTGGTTCAGAAGATAATTAAAGATAGGTCTAAGAAACTTTCACAGATTATCACAAATCAAAGCCACAGCATCAAGAATATCATATTGGTTCAGAAGATAATTACCAATTACAACAAACATAATTTGAAAAAGTGAGCAATAACAAAAAATTTTACATCAAGAAGATGAATAATGGGTGTTTCAATAAAGAGTCACAGGGGACCAAAAAAAATTTTTAGCTAATGTTTCAATCCGTGCAAGATGTGTGTGTGTGTGTGTGTGTGAGAGAGAGAGAGAGAGAGAGAGAGAGAGAGAGAGAGAGAGCTTACAGATAAGAGAAGGAGAGGATTCAAGCGAAAGATATGAAGAGCTGTGAGGAAAGAGTTGTACTGAATCCTGAAGTTCTAAAAGCAACAAATGCCAAGAAAATTGTTAATTTGCAAACACAACATAGTGTCTTCCCAAAGAAAATTTGAAAGAGATGAGAGGAGTACGTGTGAGAGAGAGAGAGAGGGTGTGTATTCAAAAACAGAGCCATCATATTAAATTTTTAGACATTTTGACAAAGAGACAAAAATAGAGGGTGTGTGTTCAAAATTATATATATAATACACACAAATAAATACATATTAGCTTTTAAATAATCAAACCCATTTCATAAATCAAAACCATGTAAAAAATAAAACATTTCAAACTAACCATATCAGATTAAGAGAAACAGGAAATTATATAACTCTTCTTGATAAAAGCATATATATATATATATACAAGAAATGTTTATAACATAACTCATTCAAATGTTTCAAAACAGGAAACATTTTTTTAGAGGAAACTGTTCTTGAGAAACATTTGAAGAAGAGTTTTGAAATGTTAACTCTTCTTGAGAGGGTGTGCTTTTATCAAGCAGAGTTTTGAAATGTTTCTCAAGAACAGTTTTGAAATGTTAACATGTTTATAACATAGCTCATTCAAATAGGAAATGTTTATCAGGAAATTAATTTGAAATGTTTCAAATTAACCATATCAAGAAGAGTTATTTTAAATATTAGGAGTTAAATGTTAAATGTTTAAATATTAGGAGTTAACTGTTCTTGAGAAACATTCTTGAGAAACATTAGGAGTTAAATGTTTATAATACCAAGATTCCACTTATAATACAAAGCAAATAAAAGAAATTGCACTCATATCCCATCACAATTCCAATTCCAACAAATTGGGAATCAAATCTCACTTTCTAATTCCCTATACCAATTAGACCCAATTCACAAATGAAAATTCCTATAAAATAACAAACGAAAAAATACAACTAAAGTTTTCCACTTTTCCAATAATTTTACCCAAACCAAGCAAATTCCAGAAGAATTAAATCCATAATACATTTTTTTCCCGGGAAAGTAAATTGGGGGTTTAAGCAAGGGAAAGTAAATATACCTGCTGGGTGAGGTGTAGCGAATCCGAATAATTGCACCAGGCAACAATACCTTGTTCCTGAATGGAAGAACAGGCAACAATACATATTTTAAACTGTTTTGGTATGCACATATATATACATACATAGTGTTGGATATATACATACCAGATGGGACATATGTATACATATATATACATACACATGTACACAAATTAACCATAGCAAGAAGAGTTATTTTAAATTTTTACATATATATATACATACATATATACACATATACATATATATACATCCAAAATGCAAATTATATATATTATACACACAAATACATACAAACTTCGGTCCGGGGACAGTGACGCTCTGGCCGAGGACAGACTTCGGTCCGGTTTTGGCAGTTAAAAAAAAAGAATAATTTAACTCCTATCTATATTGGTTAAATTTAAAACATTAGATAAAAAGTCAAAAACTAATACAAAAAATAAACTCATTCAACACAAAAAACATGCCCTAAGAGGCAGAAGAAGGTATGTTTATTTTCTTCTTCCAATTTTTCATTTTTTTATATAAAAAAAAATGCCTTTTTGTTTGGTTGCCTAGAAAGCAGAAACCCACTTCAATTTGTTAATTAATTGGCACAAGTTTTGTTAGACATGGTTTTATAGACATATTTATACATCCATATATATATACTGTTAAATCATATATATAGATATATAGACAAATCTCAGGTCAGGAGTTGTATGCCAGAGTCATACTCGTACATACAAATGGAACATTTTCTTTTATCCTCTCCTAAGAAAAGCAAGTTTCAAGTTGTTAGACAGACTTGATACATCAATCACTGTTAAAACTATATCAATTGTCAACCTAACAACATTCAATTATTTTCGGCGAAAAAAATAATGTTTTTAACAAAAATATAGAAAAAAATGAAAAAACAAAAAAGAAAGGAAAGAAAGAAGAGAAAAAAAAAATAGTAGCAAAAAACAAAAAAACACAATTATTCAGTAATCAATCCAAATACCCAAATCATTCAACATTCTGAAAGGGTTAAAAGATAAATGTCCCAGGTGTTCAAGTTGTTTGTAAACATAAAGATACATCCCTAATAGTTGAGAAAAACATACTCTAAAACATGCTATCATAGATTTTCAGTACACAACAATACATAATCCTTTTAATCATTACTACATGGTGTTAGATCAAGATTTTTGCAATTTTAAGGAGATTATCAGTTAACCAAGTTTTTCTAATGAAATCAGGATCAAGATTTTGGAAGAAAGCCACTTAGCACTGACATCAACCCTTGATAGTTTTAATTTCAACTTATAATTCATCGAAAGAGTCTTTTAATTCATCAAAATACCAACACACAAAAAAAATGCAAGATTCAAACATATTCTAATAGACATCACAAATACGACATGGTTTTCAAAATATGCAAGTAGCAATCAACATGTCCAGAAGGAAGTGAGAAAAAGTCCAATCTTTAATAACGCAGAATTAAAAATTCAAATTATTATGAAACCATTCCACTTTCTTTCATATCATTAACATGCGAACATGTTGTTCCAACCCACTCTTTTTTGATTAAATAAAAGCACTCTAAGGCGACCAAAATTTGGGCATTTTGAAATGAAATTACTGTTAAATTTTATTGGGTCATTCTATCAAACACTTGCAATACATGACTTATTTGGTCATTTTATAAGATGAAAAAGATGAACAAAAAATAAGATGAACAAATTAAGGGTTTAAAAACTGTCTAACCTAGAACAGAAATAAAAAAAAAAGAAAAGAAAGCAAACCTTCCCTACCAAAACAAAAAACTGTCTAGTTGTAGAGCTCTTGATCTAACACCTATCCAAAAACTGTGACTCTGGTTTTTGGATGATACAAAACTCTGGTTTTTGAACAAATTAAGGGTTTAACACCTATACAAAAAATCTGTGAACCCTCCTCCAAAAACCAAAGCTCTTGATTATTATGAGAGAAAACAACTAAGAAAATCAATAAATTTATAAATGATTAAACAACAAATAAAATTCTTTACCTTTGTGGATTTGGATGAGGGTTCACAAATCTGACTCTGGTTTTTGGATGATTGAGAGAAATTCTTTACCTCTGTGCCAGAGCCACGCTAGTTGTAGAGCTCGGATTCAGCCATCGGCGAAGTTAAAGAATTTTGGGGCGGTTCAAAGGGATTGAGATGGGTTTACTGTGGCGGTTCAGAGGGATGGAGGAAGAGAGAAGATGAAGAGAGTGATGTAGAGAGAGAGTGAGAGAGAGAGATTCTGAGCGTGTGTTTTCAAAATTTGAAAGAGGAGTGTGTGTGTGTGTGTGTGAGAGAGAGAGAGAGAGAGAGAGAGAGAGATGGGATCTGTATTGACAAAGAGATATGTATTGTGTGCGTTCAAAACGTTGTAAGCCATTGGATTGAATTCAATCTAATGGTCCATGTATTGACAAAGGGACAAAAGTCCCATCAGGAGTAAAAATCTGAGCTTCCATGTTATATAGATAATATATTAGTTATATAATTTGAGAAAGTGTTTTGATCCTGGGAAATTTTAGGCTCAGATCGGGGGAGTTTTGAAAATTTATTCTATCTCTTAATTTAAGTGTGATATTTGGTTACTGTTTTTAAAAATTAGGATAAATTATATTGATTTCTCTTGAGATTTGGTCTAATTATATTTCATTCCTTAACATGTTAGAAATTACGTTTTCATTTATATGGTTAATAGTCTCATTTCACAAACCCCTTTATTTATGTAAAAGGCAACAACTCATAGTAGAAAAATAGAGAAAATTACATTAAAAAAAAAGTAAAGCAAAGGAAAAGGGGGAAAAAAAACAGCGAAAGTAAAGTAAAGCATGAAAAGAGAGAGTGTATGAGTTCAATATCTTCATTTCATCTAAATAATTACAATAACAGAGGGGTTAGTGTAATTTTTCAAATGTTAGTGATTGATATATATTAAACTCAAACCTCTGGGGGGAAAGTGTAATTTACCCTGAAAATTAATTTCATATTTATTTTTGAAAACTCTGCCGAAGGTGGAAAAATTTGGGCTAACTGGTCGTCCCCCGGACATCTGGCCAATCGTCCTCCTGGATGTCCGGCCAGTTGACCGGTACAGTGTAATTTATTTATTTATTATTTTTTTATTTTTACAATTGGCACATGTTATTTTTTGTATTTTAAATAAAAAAAATTTCAGAATTTTTAAATTTTTTTTATAAGTTTTGAATAGAATTTTGAGTTGTGTGTTTGGTTATGAATTGTAAGTTTCTGTATTAAATATCATATGTCACATCAAAAATTTCTTACTCAATCCAAAACTTTTTTCAAAATTCATTTACCAAACAAATTTTTCACAATCAAATCATAATTCCAAAACTTCTATTCTCAAATCATATTTAGAAAACTCTACCAAACGCTACCTTAATGTTTGGTAAAATTTTAGAATTATGATTTGAAAATAGAGTTGTATTTTGAGTTTGTGAGTTTTGAAATTATGATTTGAAAAGAGAAAATTTGTTTTGTTATGAGTTTTAAATTTTTGATGTGACATATGAAATAAGAAAAGTTGTTTAGTTATTAATTAAAAAATTTATAACTCATAACCAAACACACAACTCAAAACTCTATTGAAAATTCTATTTAAAACTAATAACCAAACTTTTTTTAATTCAAAAAAATAATTTGTCATTTTGGTTTTAAAAAATAATTTCTATATTTAAAAAATATCAAAAATAAATATAATTTTTTTTTCTCAAAAAAAGAAGAAGAGAGTATCGTTCTGGTCAACCGGTCGGACATCCGGGTAGACCAAAAATTCAAAATTTGTCTGATTTACCAAATATGTTTTCAAAATGTATTTTGAAATTGATTAGAAATCATGATTTGAAAACTTTAAGATATTGATATTAAATTTTTATAAAATAAAAGATATATAATATTTTCATAATAGTTGGGATTTCTTAATATTTTTACAGAGAAATTTTATTCCGTCACAGAGAAAATTTAATTTTTAAAAAGAAATTCTCTAATTTCACAGAGAAATTTCAAAAATTTTTATGATATGATCATAGAAAAATTTCATCAAGGTACCTTAATTAATAAAAAAAAGTATTTGTCAATGCATAAAATAGTTGATGAATCTTATGCTTATAAAAATTCGTTTAATTTCAATAATTAAAATATTTTATTATAAAAAATTATATAAAATAAATTATTTATGACATTTTTGGTTCATATTTTAATAACAAAATAAAATTAAAGTAAAATATACAATCATGAATAATTGATTTTTTTAACAATTTATAAATTAAAAAAAAGGAATTATTTATTAATATTGAAATTTGATATAACTCAATAATATTTTCAAAACAAAATAAAACTTATTAGTCATTTTTTTATTGTAATTTATGATTTTTTTAAAAATACAATATCATAATTTTTATAATTAAAATTATATTTTTACTTGAATTAAAATATTGGGAGATTACCAATAAGTCCCATATTTTAGACTTGTGATCTATATAGTCTCATATTTTTTCTTGTGATCCATTTAGTCCTTTTGGATGTGTAATGACTCATTTGCTGATCACATTGGAGTGTTATATTAGAGTATTACTGTTAGCTTTTTTGCTTTCGAAGGTTATTATTGTAATTGTGAGCGTGCCAGCAAGGATCAATTAGTCCTTACGGAAAATTAATTGCCAACCAATTATCAGACGATTATATTTTAGTTCTTTCAGCCTCAATGAACAGGACTTGTACTGGTGGCTTGATTTAGGAGAATTAAGCAAACAACAATCAAATGAAGAACAATTGAAGCATTTTATCAAAATGAAAAACTTACAATGATCCAATTCAGCCTCGTAGAGGTTTGCAGTAACAATCTACTTGAACCTACTCCTATGAACGAAGTGCAGTGCAGGAATTAAAGTATAGAAATGTAAAGAACATGAAATGTAAAAACTGGAAAGGAAATAAAGTAAAATAAAACTGGTTTTTTGGATCTGAGTTTGGGCCTTTTTCTGGGGCCTTCTCTGCTATTTATACTTCTCAAGGATGACCATCGAACTGCACTTCTAACCGTCGAATCGTTTTTCCATGATCGCTGATCATGTTGCCTTATAGTTAGCGCCACTATGCCATCACTTGCAGTTAGGCTTCCCTCTTGATTTTGAATTTGAATGTGAGTAACCGTTGAAGTCACATCACTTTGCATCTCTTTGCTGATCCAGTGCTACGCAGATCTTGTAAGAACCAATACTAACTGCCACGTGTACGATCACAATCGAAAATTTTGAATAGTCTTCCCGTATTGCCCTTATTTTGCCACGTGTCGAATTGTAATTGGCTTATACAAAATATGTAGCCAACATTACCCCCCGCACTAATATACCCAATACTTGGTGATATTAGTGGATCAAGGTCTTTTATCCACGTCTTAGAACGTGCATGAGCTTTGCATTCTTCTAAAAATGCAACTGTCATTCATCATTTGCATTAAATTCTCTTTTAATCTTTTGAACATCCCCACCGCCTTAGTATTCAAACAGACTGATACATCTTTTATGGCCAAACCAATTCTCTCTTCTATTGATCGAGCATACGAAGAGTCATTCGATGATGCTGTTCTTCCTCGAAAGAACCTTCACACATTGATTAGCCACCTTTACCCACCTTTCTATATTCAAGTTATGGAAGCTTTTGCAAATTATTAGCCCTTGGACTACGAACACACTGTCCACAATCTTTTGATTCAGAAATTTACAAATATGGATATGGAAAGTTCTTCTTCTAATCCACAACCTTCTGCATGGGATGAGGCTGTGGCTTCTTCTTCCTCTGGGGCTTCTGGTTGGAGAAGTTGATCGGAACCTGATGCATGTGAGTTAAGGGAACGAGTTAATCACCACTTTGTCAGGTTCACTGATCCCCTAGAATTCCCTTATGATGCTCGAAGTTCGGTGGTTTATCCTTATGTGCCCATTGACTGCCGACGTAGTTTAGAGGACAATCTACTTGTAGTATGGTACACATCCTCCATGCCTACAAAGATAGTACAAGCTACTCGACGCCTAGAAGAGGCACAAGGGTATAACCCATCGCTCTTAGCCCAGAAGGCGAGGCTTTGCTCTTCTGACTGGCTTGATTGTGTTAATACCCCTCAGTTTCCTCCTTCTTTCGAAATGGAAACCTTTATACCTCCTCATCCGCAAAATCCCTGCTGGACAGAGAGACTGAGGCTTACCCTCTCTGTGGACAAGGTTTTTCCTCCTTATAAGCCCCCATCTTCTCCTACTTCAGCTCAGTGAAAGCAAGCCTAACTTCTACTTGCGGCCTTTTCTCACTTGCCTTTCAATGTTCTTGAAGACGACATCCCTCTCAAGAACCTTCGATGGGCTTATGATATTATGACTCGGGGTCACGTCCTCAACCCCATCGCCCAAGTAGAACTCCAAATGTTTTTGGACCAATTCCCGTTGCTTCTCCATTGGCACTGGACTTCTGCGGCCACCACCCAATCTTTGAACCAACTTTCATCCCTTCGAGTTCATACCCAGTACGAAGCAGAGAACCTCATCGAAGAATACGATGACTTCAAGAATAAAGACTCTGCGTACTGGGATGACTTGGATATGGACGAGCTGGAACAAGGGTTAAAAGAAACAGCGTTCGAAATAAAGGCTGAAGAGCTCTTTTATCAAGTGAGAGCACATTAACTTCAGCAGCCAAGTCTGGAGAAAATAGAGGATAGAATAAAAAAAGAACAACAATTTATTGACCATAGATGGACAAAATTCCATGATCTTGTTATTTATTCTATTCCTTACTTTTATGAACTCGAATTTGTACCCAAAGAGGGCTCTTCGATGTAATTGCTTTTGTTTCAATACAATTAAGACTTTTCTCTTTGTTTGGCGTGGTTTGACTTTATCTCCGTTTGTCTTTACAAGCAAATTTAGGGCTTCGAACTCAACAATCTCACCTTTCGAATCTAGATTCAATCATCTCAAATGAAACACTGAAAAACCAACAAGAACTTTTCTAATTCATGGAATACAGTTGACAACTTTTGCTAGTTTTCATTTAGAATCAGTGCTTCGAATTTAACAATCTTACCCCGTAATGCTTGTTTTAATCATATCCAACATATGGTCATATGATTAGTATGATCAATCAGTTTTAAATTGATCATTTTTGTTTCGAACAACAGTCCATACTTTCAAAAATATGGAAGCCCCTCTCAAGGGCTACATTGTTTTAATCTGAAAAGCAATCTCTTCTTATCAAACCAACTATTGGTTTTGATACTTCGAACAACAATTTCCATCCTTAAGGGATCTCAAGTTTTTCTTCGAAGGATTTATTCTCACTAAGAAATCCTAAAATAGGCTTTCAATCCTGTTGAGGTACACAAATACTTGAACTTTCTTACATCCTTAGGTGTGGGATGTGCTTCGAAGTCAGCTCCTTGCCTTCAAAGCTATTTGTTATCGGATCTTGGTGCCAAAATTTGGCTTCGAAGCCAAATGTTGTATTTCGAAGCTGATATCAGCATTTGAGACATGTTTCCCTCCAAAACTATCAACATTGAGGGAAACCTTTCGCATCCGTGTTTTAGTACTTTTTGTGAATTCCATCTGTGTCACACGACTAGGTATATTTTCAGACACAAAAGTTTTAAAACCCTTTTATTTCGTGCTCGGAATTCACCTATTTGTCTATCGCACAAACCCTTTATTTCTACCGACCTTCCACTTCTCTCTACTCTCTTTCCCAACTTCGTCCTTTGAAAAAACTTTCTATCAATGGCTTCTTCTTCGTTGAAAATACCAGTCGTAGAGCGTGCAAGCTCGTCTGTAACCCTGAAAAGGATCACTTAGGTAGAATATGAGAAGTACAAGGCTGGTGAAAAAAGCGCCATTGACGGACGCATTTTCATCCCTCGTCGTCATGAGCAGCAAGACTATGTGCTTGGGCCCATCTTCAAAGAGATTCTTACTGAGCTTCCAGCTTTATATCTATGTTTAGAAGACCATTGTCTCATTTACGAAGGTGGTCTTGGCTGGGGAACCTGGAGGATGAACCGCCGCCACCGCTGTTGGCCCACGGTGAGACCAGAGTGGCAAGAATGGTATGATCGGGTTGTCTCTGATAGGACTCTGGACCTTCAAGAGCTCTGCCTTTTCGACGCCCTCCAACTATCCAGGTTCACTATCTCAGAGGACCATTTCTTAATACCTGCTGCCCTTTACTTTTGGAATTCTACCTTTAATTTCTTTCAATTCAGATGTGGGATGATGGCCCCTACTATTCTTGATATTTGCCATCTATTAGGATTCTCCCCCATTGGACCAGATTATCCTGACCTACCAACCCCTTTTTCCCTCCCATCTCTTAACTCATCCTATAGTGACTTTATCAAGGCTGAGAATTGAAGGGAGGGCCCTATGACTGATAGGGAATTCTTTTCTTTCATACTATATTGGCTTTGCAAATTCCTTTTATGTAACTCTTCTCAAAGAATCATGCCTGAATTTGGCCCTCTTGCCAAAGCCCTTGTTTTACAGAAAAAGGTGGCCTTAGCTCCATACGTTCTAGGTCACGTATATAGAGCATGTTCTCTTTTTTGAGAGAAACCCTTGGATGCTAATCAAGGGGGGCCATTTTGGATACTTCAGCTTTGGCTTTTTGTTTATTTTACTGCGCTACAATGTAAATGCCTTAAATTTTTTGAGCCAAACCCTACTACTCATGGCATGAGGCTAGCCAATGCTTCACTCTATCATTTTACCTTTGCTTTTTACTTCTCTTTCTTCTACAATCTTCTAGCTTCCCTTCCTTCTTATAGCTTTTGTCCCTTCGAACCTACTACCATTGCCCCATCTTAGTTGAAAAACTTTCTAAGTGATGGGTTCTATGCTTCACCTCATCACAAGAACATATTGGCTTCTATTCTGATCCCTAGAGAGTTATTCATTGGGACTATGATCCCCAGAGCTTACAAGTGCATTGCCGAGCTCTATTGTCCTGCTCATTTTGCTAGGCAATTTGACCTCTCACAAGGGGTTCCAATACCTCTCTGCAGCAACACCAATTTAAATCTTACCAGCAGGGATTTAAAGGTTCGAAGATCCAGATTAGAAGAAGCAACTTCTAAATTTATACAGGACTTGATTGAGTTCGAGTACATCCCTTTCATTCCTCAAGGTAACCTATTGAAAAGGTGCCAAAACTGGTGGGTGACCAATATGGAGGTATACTTGGCCATTCCTCCTCAGGACCTATTAATGGTGCTGGATGTGCCCCAAGCCAAGCCCAAATGAGCTGGAGTTGTCACTTCTTTCACTGCTCCTACCACTTCAGTTCCTGTGCCTACCTACACAATTTACTTCTACTGCCTTAACTCCTTCTAGAGTTACTCGAGCTGCCTCGAAGAAAGGTATATACCCTTGTTTCTTTTCTCTTCTTCTTCTTCACAATGCTTTTAGCCTTATCTCTAGTTCTTCTTTTTGTGAAGGTGGTGCGGGTGCCTCACAGGGAGATTCTCCTCAGAAGATCCAAGCTTTAAATCTTCTTAGGAGCAAACAGCAACAAAAGAAAAGGAAGCTTTTGCTTGATCCTGAAGAGGAAACACCTGGGGTTCAGGCAGCAGAAGAAGAAGAAGCAGATCAAGGGCAAGAGACACCCTTAAAAAGAAGAAATAAGATGACTGTCTCTTTTGCTGACTTTACTGGAGATCCTATTCATGAAGCATCTGCTAAAGCAGTGGAAGCAGAGCATTCCAAAGAGCTTATTGTATTCCAAAGGGTTGAGAAGATGAGGCAACAACAAATGCTTAGGGATGAAGCTGCTGCGCTGATACACTCCAGAAAGAGGTTGCAAGGAAACAATAAGCTGCTGGACACTATACTCTTCGCAGCTTCCCAATCATGGCCATTATTTCTGAAACCAGTAAGCTCCTTTTACTTCTATTCATCTTTCTCAAATTCTTAATGCTGAGGCTTGACATTGTTTTATATTTCTTCTTTTGCAGCCACAACTACTTTGCCAATTCTTCCAATAAGGACTCCATCAGTTTCAGTCGAAGTTGAACAACCTCAAGATGTGGAGCCTATTCAAATAATTCTTCCACTTCCTGGCCCTATATTTTCTATACCCTTCTTGAGGCCGTGTATTCCTGCTCCTTTTCCCTTTGGCTTAACACCATACCTCTCTCACTTATCTTTTAATTTTACTCAATTTGATTCTCCTTCGAGCCTTGTTTCTCATCCTCTTCCAAAAGAAATTCCAGCTGCTACTTCATCTTTGATGGTAGCCGATTCCCCTATAGAGGGTACTGGTAGCTTTCCAACTCATGGTCTATTATCTCTGCCTAGTTCCAGCCCCTCTTCCCTCGACCTATTGGTGGCTAGAACTATAGAGACTGCTGAAGATGCTCCACCCACTTCTCCTATTCATATGTAATCTTTTCTTCCTTCCACCAAAGTTCTTTCTGCACCTTTCATGTCCACAGATGAGGTAGATATCTTTGAAGCTAGACTAGCTAGTCTTTTTGACATACCTTCCACATCTCCAATGGCTAGCGATGAGACTGAGCTATTAGTTTTGGCTGATTCTCTGCTAGAAATTTTTGAGAGCTCTTCCACCAGTAGTAAGACTTCCTCGCCTCCAATAGACTTAGACAGCTGTCTGGAGCTATTGACATCTTTCTCGATGATCCCTTTCGAAGCCTTACAGAGGCCTATAATAAGAAATGGTTTCCTCTAGTGCTGCAAGATTATTGAGCAATCTGGCATGGCTGTCTCAGGTCATTTGTCTCAGGCGGCAGCCACTATTGATTTTTACATCAACATCTGCCATGCTGCCAAGGCTGCAGAGGAGAAATTGGTGAGGGATCAGAGCTTTATTTCCAAAGTACACACTGAGGTATCAGAATTGAAGGAACAACATTCCTTTGTCTCCCAATTTCGAGCTCAACTATTGGAGAAGAAGGCTCAACTTGAGGAAGAATTATCAGTAGTTAACCAAGCTTTGGATCGCACTACTACCAAGCTGCAAATCACTAATCAAGAGCTAGCTGATCGAAAGCAAGAGATGACTACGGCCATCCAATTATTTCCATCCCTCAAGAATAGAGCATCTATTGTAAAAGATCAATTTAAACATTATAATGACTTTTGGGCCAATCTATGCAACATGTGTTTGACTCTTTATGAAATAAATTCTCATTTATCATTGAAGTGGTCTCATGTTCTTTTATTTAGCACTTATTCTATTCCTTGTGCTTCCCACATGGTTGGATAATAAGGCTTCAAATATCTGCCATTAATCTTTTTGGGATGTACATATCCATTCAAATTTTTCAAATGGTATGCCCCAAAAGGCAGGACTCTATGAACTTAATATGGTCCTTTCCAGTTAGATGACCATTTGCCAAACTTATGACTTTTAATCCCTATTGGGAATATTGTCTTCCATACCAAATCACCTTTATCAAAGTCAATGCGTTTGACTTTCTTATTATAGTTTTTGGCTGCTTTCTTCTTTTGGAAAAGAATGCTATTTAATGCTAGAATTCTAGTTTCATCTATACTTTCGAACTCCAAACACATACTCTGATGGTATTGCTCAAGATCTAATTGGTCTTGGCATCTCACCCTCAAGGACTTAACATTAGTTTCCACAAGTAGCACTGCATCATGCCCATATACTAAGGCATAAGGAGTGATTCATGTACTTGATCTTGAAGAGGTTCTATAAGCCCACAATACATCCAACGATTGGTTATGCCAATCCCTAGGATTATCTTCCACAACTTTCTGTATTCCTTTTTTTAAAGACTTATTGGATGATTCAGCTTGACCATTAACTTGTGCATAATAGGGGGTGGAATTAACAAGGCTAATTCCAAATTCTGCCACAAAAGACTTTACCATTTCCCCATCAAATACAGTTCAATTATCAATAGTTATAGTCTGTGGGATACCAAATCTATGGATTAAATCCTTAATGAATCTAATGACCTCAGTCTGGTCTACAGCCTTGTATGGCTTAGTTTCGACCCACTTAGTGAAGTAATCAGTGACCACTAAAATGAAACAATGATGCTTCGAAGAGGGTGGGTGTATTTTCCCCATCATATCCATGACCCATTCTCTAAATGGCCAAGGCTTCACAACTGCATGCATGTCAGTTATGGGCACATGCCTTATTGTGCCATGCTTTTGGCATGCCTGGCAACCTCTTGCATATTTAATGCAGTCTTTAAGGATAGTTGGCCAATAGTAAGAATGCCTTCAAAGCAACCATCTCATCTTCACACCAGGTTGATGAGCACCACAGATGCCTTCATGAACCTCAGCCATAGCTGTCAATGCTTCTTTTGGGCCTAAATATTCCAACAATAAACCATCTCCCCCCCTTTTGTAGAGAGCATTACCATACATCATGTATTACATAGACCGCAATTTAAATTTTCTACTGGCCTTCGAAGATGGGCCAGCCACATACTGCATTATTGGATGCCTCCAATCTGGTTCTTGTAAGTCATTATGATTGACTTCCAAGACCACATTCTTTTTATTTACGGGTGATATTAATTTCTGATATGTTGTTTGGCTTATGTCCATTTGAGTATTATCCATTCTCTTGAAATTTGAAACTTTCTAAGCCACATCATTAGCTTTATTATTCAAGAACCATGGGACATGAGTTACATTTGCTATTTGAAATTGAGAATGCAGATGCAATGCAACAACATAGTATGACAACATGCTTACACTTTGACATTTGAAAATCCCTTTCACTTGGTTAACTACCAACTGAGAATCTCCAAATATGTCAACTGCATGAGCTTGTAATCCAATAAGTATTTCCAGTCCCATTATTAAGGCTTCATATTCAGCTTGATTATTGGAACAAGTAATTTCATCCACTCTGAAACCATGCGTGGTTTCTACTCCTTGTGGTGACTTAATTACTACACCAATTCCAGTTAAACCATTAGCTTTTGACCCATCGAACCACATTTTTCATGGTTCAACACTAGCCATACCAAGTTCCATTATCTCTTGGCTTTCTGTTTGACATGGATGGTCTGCCAAAAAATTAGCTAAAACTTATCCTTTTACTGCTTTTTAGGAAACATATTCTAGATGAAATTTTGATAAAGCTAGTATCCATTTGCCAATTCTTCCCCTCAACATGGGTCTAGATAACATATATTTAACCAAATCTGTGGTTGCAATTACCAAGACAATTGTAGGCAAAAGATAGTATCTTAATTTCATTGCAGCAAAACACAATGCAAGGCACAACTTTTCTATAACTGAGTATTTACATTCACAAGAATTTAGAAACCTACTAAGGTAATAAACAGCTTGCTCCTTGCCTTCTTCATTGTCTTGGGCTAAGAAAGCTCCTAATGAATCCTCTGCTGCAACTATGTACAATTTCAAGGGCTTATCACCCTTTGGTGGCATCAGCACTAGAAGGTTGGCCAAGTAGGCTTTGATTCCTTTGAAAGCAGTTTGATGCTCTGCTGTCCACACAAACTCCTCTTCATCTTTTAGCGTTAACAAGGAAGAAAATACTTTAGTTTTCCCTGCAGTATTAGAAATGAATCTTCGAAGGAAATTAACCTGTCCAAGAAACTTTTGTAATTCTTTCTTACTTGATGGAGGTTTGGCTTCAATGATGGCTTTGGCTTTATTTTGGCCAATCTGTATTCCTTTCTTGTGTACTACATAGCCCAAGAAGTTTCCAGATGATATGCCAAGAACACATTTAAGAGGATTGAGTTTCAACTTAAACTTTCTCATTCTTTCGAAAGCTGCTTCTAGGTGAAACAAATGTTCCTCCATGGATTGGGATTTTACTACAATATCATCAATATAACACTCTAAATACCCTCCAATGAGGTCATGAAAGATAGTGTTCATAGCCCTCTGATATGTAGCTCCAGCATTCTTCAGGCCAAATGGCATTTTGACCCATTCGAAGGTGCCAATATTCCCAGGACATCTGAATGCTGTCTTGTGGATATCCTCCTCTGCAATATAGATTTGGTTATAGCCAGAATGCCCATCCATCATTGATAAAACTTGATGCCCTGCTGAACTGTCTACCAACAAATCCACTATAGGCATAAGATACTTATATTTTGGAGTTGCTAGATTCAAGTTTCTGAAATCGATGCATACCCTCATTTTATTATTCTTCTTAACTACAGGCACAATATTGGATAGCCATTCAACGTACTTGGCCGTCCTAATAAAGCCTGCCTTGAGGAGTTTAAGAATTTCCTCCTTAACTTTCTAAATCACTTCTGGACTCATTCTTCTTGGTTTTTGCTTGTATGGCTTGAAATTAGGCCTCATAGGAAGCCTATGTTCCACTAATGATCTATCCAATCCTGGTAATTCATTATAAGACCATGCAAAACAATCATTATACTTCTTCAAAATAACCAACAACTAGTCCCTGTCAAGAACATTCAACCAAGCACTTATATAGATGGGCTGTTGTATAGAACCTTCCCCTAGATTTACTTCTTCGAAGGGGTCTTGTATCTGAGAACTTACTGATGCTTGTTCTTTGATTCCTTCTGCCTTCGAAGCAATCTCCTTGCTTTGTTCTGCTCCCAGTTTCTTTGATTCAACTTCTTTACCCTCCTCCTCATAGACAAAGTCTGTCCATAAGGCTTCTTCTTCCTGTATCTCCTGGACTTTTGTTTCAATGTCCAATGCACAATATTTATCAAGGGCCAAAACCCTGGCTTGTTGTTGCTCCTGCTTACAGCCAATTATCATGGCTTCTCTTTCTTGCCTTTGCATTTTCTGGACTATTGATTTTACGTCCAATATTGAGAACTTAATTAGAGCCAAAGACTTGGCTTCTTGGGTTTTGTCTCTTGGCCTACAACCAGGCATCATTGTCATCTTTAACGACAAACTCTTCATCAGCACTTTCCCAAACTAAGTGCTTTAGGTGTGCCAATTCCTCATCAGCCGTCACTTCGGCTGATCCATTAGGTTTTCTCAGTATACTGAGTGGTATCACTCCCTCAATATACAATTTGGCCTCTGCAAAGTCTGCACAAGCTATGAAGGGTTGAGGATCTACATCGATTTCCTTTGTCTCCCTATTGCCTAAGGCCATCATTATCTTCTGATGCAGAGAAGAAGGCACACACTTGTTAGTGTGAATCCAATCTCTACCAAGTAAAGCATTGTTCTTAGCATTGCTGTCGATAACGAAGAATGCCGTCATGTAGTCCTTGGTTCCAACACTCAGGTTGATGGGCAAATTTCCCTGAGCTATCTGTTTCTCTCCAGCAAAACCAGCAATGGTTGTGCTGGTTGGGATTAACTTGGGGTTCCTTTTTCCTAGTTTCTTCAAGGAAGATTTTGGAAGCAGGTTCACTGCTGCCCTATTATTCACCAAGACTCGGTTCAATTGTGTCCCATCGAAGAAGGCCCTGATATACAAAGGCTTGACATGCTGTGTCATAAATGTTGTGGGATACTCAAATGGATATGAGAGGTTACTACTCACCTCTTCTTCACTCTCGTATTAAGTTTCCATTGGGATAGCCATTTTGGATTCATCTTGCACCATACACACTTGTGAGTCTTCACTAGAGACTGGAATTGGGTCAATTTCTTGACCCTCTTGGTTCTCATCTCCAGCTTGGAATTCATGTGGTAGTATATGTACCATATTCACTGATACTAGAGGAAACGAGCCAAATTGGATGGCTGGTTGTACCTGTTTCTCCTCTTGGCCACCTTGTTCAACTACTTCAGAAGCATCTTCCATGCTGCATTCTGGCACTTCATTACTAAGAAACTCCTTCGAATGGTCTGCTTCTGCTGGCTTTTCAACCACAAATGTTTGTTCAGCCATGAAGGCCTAGGCCAACTTCTCCCTCTGTCTCGCTATCACTCTCCATCAAAGCCTTTTCCAATCTTGCTAAACTAGACCTCTCTTTGGCTTTTAGTTTAGAGTGAACTTTGGCCAACTGTTCTCTGCTGCAACCCATTTTGTCTTGTAGAGTTGATTTTGGACTATGGTCTGACTTTGGATTTTTCTTTCCTTCTGTCTGCCCCTCTGTCTGGACCAATGAAGAGCTTTCTCCACTTTCTTTTAGGTCTTTCTGGTACTGAGTGTACCTACGTTGGATCTTCCTCCTTTGTGATCTAGAAATTCTTGGGACCATGTTTGGTTCCTTTGTTTTTGGATGCTTTAATAACACCCAATTATTTGGGGCCATAAGGGGAGGTTTAATCATCCTACCCTGATCTCCAATAGCATTTCTTTGGGCAGGTATCTCCCTAGGTTTGTTCTGCATGACAAACCAATCTGGGACTCCAGGTACCCATGAACCCACCAACTCAGTCGTTGAGTTGTCTCTTTCTTCCTTCGAAGCCAGTTTCGAAGCTGTCTGTGAATGCCATTGCTTAGCCATGACTCCTTGTTTTGGGCCTAACTCAGGCCTTCCATGAATCCATTTTGTGTGAGGTTGGTCTAGGGGGCCAATTTCTGGCTTTGCTCTCATAACTTGAACCTACTTCGGTTATTTTTTTAGGACGATTGCCTTCCATTCTGTAATAGTTGGGAGGTCTGGACTCATGTAAAGGCCTCTTACCCTTGGATTGCATTCTAGTAGCTGCTGATCCAGCCATGATTGGCTGCTGCCTAGAACCAGTTGGATATGGCCTTTTGTTATGAGCACTGGTTGGCTTAGGACGTCTCTGCACATCCTTGTAGTATTGCTTCCCATCAATTGGAAGCCCTTTTAGCCACTTATAGCTCAACCTACACCTGGGACACATTCTTTGGATAACTGCTGCCTCTAAAGAGTCATTATCTAGTGCTTTCCAATCAGAGTCTTTTTCCTAACCTGTAGAGCCTTGTCCAACAACTGGTGAACTCTAGTGTCTTTCTTGACAGTAGTCTGGCTGGCAACATGCATTTGCACATTGACCTCTTCCAATTCCTTCAAAGATAAATTCTGGAAGTCTGGTACAATAATATTAGCTGCACTTTCTCCAACTTCTGGGAATGGATTACTGTCGATCCCCATGGCATTTTCTGCTTTAGCTGGGAATTTTAAACTTCCTTTCTGAATTTGTTCTTGGATCCTGTATCAAAAAATAATACAGTTTTTAGTCGAGTGAGACCAAGAATTATGCCATTTACAATACACTTTTCCTTTAAGTTCATTTGGAGATGGAATTTTGACTCCTTTTGGTAACTTAAGGAAGTTAGCCGCAAACAAATGATCAAAAATGTCATCTGCCTTTGTTAAATCGAAAGAGTATTTCCTATGAAGGTTTTTCTTTTTAAACTGCTGGTCAATTGTTGTGTCCTTATGAATCAATGCCTTACAGATCACAGGTTCTTTCCCCACAATCTCTACTGCATCAATCTCACAATTAGGATCTTTATAATATGTCTTGTATGATGCATTATTTCGATCTTGTTCTTCCTCTAGTAATGCTTCATACCTAGACACCTTATAAGTTAGTTCCACTAAGTCTCTGAACTCAGTTGAGTCAAACTTCTTTCGAAGCCTAAACTCTAAGCCATTTTGAGCCAATCTCACGAATTCTGACTTTGGTAGGATGACCCTACATTTGTTTCGTGCTCTTTTAAATCTGGCAATAAATTGAGCAGCCTTTTCCTCAGGCCTTTGGCTCAACCTTGCCAAATCTGCCATGGACACTTCTGGCTCCGTTTGGAAGAATTGGGCATGAAATGCTTTTTCTATTTGTTGCCAAGTCTGAATGGAGCCAGGCGTAAGGTTAATATACCATACGAAGGCTGTCCCTGTAAGAGAATTTGGGAACAATCTTAACTTTATGTAATCGTTATTGGTAAATTCACCACATTGAGCAGCAACCCTAGCAATATGATCCACTATTGACTGGTTTCCATTCCCATAAAAAGGGTAAAGTCTGGTATACTGAATCCTCTTGGGTATTCATGTACCCTATCCACCCATTCTGGATATGGTTTCCTATACACAGGAGTTTGAACCCCCCGAGCCATTGGTCCATACATCTCTCTAACAATATTGGCAATTTGGTCCTTATGGACCATATTTTGTGCCTGTTGAACCATTACTGGAGGAATAAACACAAGATTTGGTGGACAACCTTGTGCCTGGGGTCCTCTTGGTCCATAAGGTGGTGTATTTGGGACTAGTTGTCCCTGTGGTGCTGGCTGCTGTTGGGGGTATGGGTGACCCCTTTGAGCCTGTCCTGAGAAAGGACCTGCGAAAGGTGTTGGAACAGGTGTTGTGTTTCTTCCAGTTGTAGGAAAACCTTCCAACCCCCCGGGTATAAATTCGAATAATGGATTAGTGAACCCCCTCGTGCCAGGTATGGCTTCGAACATGGGATTTGGAACCATTCTTATGCCATTTTCTTATACTGGGCCAGATCCACCAATTTGCATGGCTTCACTGTTAAGTACTGAGGCATTTTGACCTGCTATAGGCCTCGAAATAGGTTCATACCAAGACCGAGGTGATGGTCTTTCATAGTTCTGATTACTAGTTTGACTATTAGAATGTCCATTAATTTGCATAGGCTGTTTATCTCTAGCCAATCTTTGCTGAGGGACATTTGAAATTTCCTCCATGTGTCTTATGTTTGTTGGTTGATGGGTATTCATTCGATCCAAAAAGGATGTTGCCCATCTTTCCATTGTGTTCATTAACTGCTGTCTCATGGCATCTACTAGACCACCCCATGGATTCATTGGCTGAGTAGATGGAACAGTGGATGGTCCAATTCCTTAGCTTCGTCCAATATTATGAACATGTGGTACTTGTTCTGAAGTGCTGGTCTATTCGACCATAGGTTCTGATAAAATTGGTGTCTCCACAAGATGTGTTATCACATTATCCTCTAGATTAGGTATTTTTACCTCTCCTTCTACGTCTTCTTCCAAGCGTTCATTTTCTCATTGTTTTCTACGTCTAGCCATTTCAATTAGTCCCACCGGGCATGCAAAAAATATATGTTGGCTTTTTGGCTTTCGAAGGTTATTATTGTAATTGTGAGCGTGCCAACAAGGATTAATCAGTCCTTACAGAAAATTAATTGCCAACCAATTATCAGACGATTGTTTTAGTTCTTTCAGCCTCAATGAAGAGGACTTTTACTAGTGGCTTGATTTAGGAGAATTAAGCAAACAACAATCAAATGAAGAACAATTGAAGCATTTTATTAAAATGAAAAACTTACAATGATCCAATTCAGCCTCGTAGAGGTTTACAGCACCAATCTACTTGAACCTACTCCTATGAACAAAGTGCAGTGCAGGAATTAAAGTACAGAAATGTAAAGAATATGAAATGTAAAAACTAGAAGGGAAATAAAGTAGAGTAAAACTGGTTTTTTGGATCTGAGTTTGGGTCTTTTTCTGGGGCCTTCTCTGCTATTTATACTTCTCAAGGATGACCATCAAACTGCACTTCTAATTGTCGAATCGTTCCTCCATGATTGCTGATCATGTTGCCTTATAGTTAGCTCCACTATGCCATCACTTGCAGTTAGGCTTCCCTCATGATTTTGAATTTGAATGTGAGTAACCGTTGAAGCCACATCTCTTTGTTGATCCAGTGCTACACAGATCTTGTAAGAACCAATACAAACTGCCACCTGTACGATCACGATCGAAAACTTTGAATAGTCTTCCCGTATTGCCCTTATTTTGCCACGCGATGAATTGTAATTGGCTTATACAAAATATGTAGCCAACAATTACGTTTGGAAAAAGTACACTAAAGAGTTTTTTAGTGTATTAGTGTTACATTGAAGTGTTATGTTTGAGAAAAGTATACTAAGGAGTCTTTTAGTATATTACGTTGGAGTAATATGTTTGTCAAAAGTACACTGAGGAGTTTTTTAGTGTGTTACATTCGATGAGTGTTATATTTGAAAAAAGTACACCAAGGAATTTTTTTAGTGTAGTGTGTTATGTTGGACGAGTTTTTCAATATATTACGTTAGAAGAGTGTTACGTTTATGAAAAGTATATTAAGGTTTTTTTAATGTGTTACGTTGGAGTGTTAAATTGTTACATTATTAGAGTGTTACATTTGGAAAAAATACACTAAGGGGTCTTTTAGTGTGTTACGTTAGAGTGTTAGAGGAGTCTTTTAATGTTATCTTAGAAGAGTGTTACATTTTTTAGTATGTTACGTTGTTACATAGGAGTGACGGAAACGTGATCCAAAATTATATCCAACTTCCCTAAGATGACATCCCCTAATGAGAAAGGATATAAACGTTTATCAAATCATACAAAAATTTAAAATAGGATCTTATGGTAAAATTGTCAAAATAAAGAGAACCTATAAGTATATTAAAAAATTCATAGGATTATTTGGAGTAACTGATTCCTATATGAGACTTTCGAATAGTTTTTCCAAAAATATTATGAAATTATTATTCATATTAAATGAGGTGTAAAAATGAGATAAAATATCTCATTATGGAAGAATTAATGAACCTTTTGAGAATATTTTATAACAAATAGGACTTAATTGTCTATATTGATACTTGATAGAACTCAACAATAATAATCTTTAGAACAAAATAGGACTTATTAGTGTATTTTCCTATAAAAAATTTAAAACATCAGATATGAAGAGTTTGTTAGAAATGGTTTGAAAAATTCTGGGTAAAACCAGAATTTTTTCCTTAGTTTGGTCTATTTTTTAAGTGGAACTCGTGTGCCAAAATTGGCGGGTCAAAGTGGTAATGTGTTCTATGCCACGTTGTGATTCACGTGGTATATTTGGTTACTCAAAACCATTATCGAGTGAATGGGAAATTGAAGCCAAAGTGTGCTCCATGGAAATAGAGTTTTGGTGGAAATTCCTCAAGGTTGGAAAATGGCTTGTCCCACATTGATTTGGTGGGAAGTTTTGAATGAGTTTATAAGGCATGGGATTGGAACTTGGGGTCCCAAGGAGTACCCAAGTTTTGTAGAGAGGGAGGATATGGGAAAAATTGGCTAGACCCATTGGATCTAAAAATCACCACATGCGCGCACGCCGTCGTCTGTTCGGGCGGGCCTGGGCTTGGGCGCGGATGCGTGGTGTGTGGTTGGGCTTGCTCAGGCAAAAAAAAATTGAATTTTATTTTCTAAAATTAAATTCTAATTTTTCCAATTTGATTTTCGAAATTTAAATTCAAAATCTGGTCTGATTTTCTCTCACCCGAACAGAATTGACTGTTTAAAATTCAAATAACCTGGACAGATTCAAATCTGGGTTATTCGGTTTTTTATCTGTTCAAATTTGAACCTAATCAGTTCTAATTCAAAATCCAACAGGTACTGTACTTGTTCAAACAGGTTTGCACCTGTTTAATTCAAAACCTGCAGCCACCAATACATCTATAAATAGACTAGTCCCCCATTTGGTTGTTTACTCTAATTTTCGTCCTTAATAATTCTGCAAACATTCTCTTCATATTGCTGCACTATTTTCTTCTGAGAGAGAGTATAAACACTTAGTGCGTTCGTTGAACAAATAAATTGTAGTGCTGCATTTATTTGTTGATTGATAATTTCATCCTAGGAGATAGACGTCCATATTTTGAAAGCATTGTGGAGAGGACAAATCTGTCTTAAGGACACAGTGTCGAACACTGGACTTGATCAGATTATTATTCGAAGATATTAATCAAGTAAGTTATTTATTTATTTTCTATTTTTTATTATTTATTTAAATCAGATTTTAATTTTGTTTTTGTAACAAAATAAAATCTGTTTTTATTTTTTTTAATTCTTTTTCTAGTTTGATTTTTGTAATTAAACATTCATTCTCCTTTCCTATTTTTCTTTTATATTCTGTTTGTCGTTTAGTACCCAAATAAAATTAATTATTTTAAATACAGTGAAGATTGTCTAACAATATTAAGACAGATTCGATTTTGGTATCTTTATTATATTTAATTTTCTGTGATTTCATAAAGACATATTCTGGTTGGAAAAACAAATAGTGGTTTATGCTATTTGACAGATAGTAGTAATATACTGTCTATTTTCTTTGACAACTAGTAGTAATATGCTGGTGTCATTAACAATTGCAGAATATTAATTTGTGTTACAGAAAATTATTGTGGTATTTTATTTTTCTAGTTTTAGTAACAAGGAAAATAAAATTATTTTGTGTTATAATTTATTTTCTGATTTTAGTAACTAGAAAATTAATTTGTGTTTTAATTTTTTCTGATTTTTGTAATAAAAGATTATGACTACTGCAACTAAAACTGAAACTAGTAGTGGTACTCCAATTGTTACACCAACACCGGTCCTTATCCAGAACCATGTTCAAGTACCAATCAATCATGGAGAAAAACCAGAAAAATTTAACGGTACTGAGTTTAAGAGATGGCAGTAGAAGATGTTGTTCTATCTTACAACTCTTAATTTGGCCCGGTTTCTCCATGAAAAGGCTCCAGCACTTAAAGAGGGTGAAAGTGATTGGCAAGTTGTTGCCGTTGTAGATGCTTGGAAACATTCAGATTTCCTGTGCAGAAACTACATCCTCAATGGCCTTGACAACATGCTGTATAATGTTTACAGTCCTTTGAAGTCAGCAAAAGAATTGTGGGATTCTTTGGAGAAGAAGTACAAGACCGAGGATGTCGGCACGAAGAAATTTGTTGTCGGTAAATTTTTGGACTTTGTTAGGGTAGACTCGCAAACGGTAATTTCTCATGTTCAAAATTTTCAAATAATTTTGCATGATATTCATTCAGAAAGTATGTCTCTTAGCAAGTCTTTCCAAGTCGCTGCTTTAGTGGAAAAGTTACCACCGGCTTGGAAAGATTTCAAAAATTATTTAAAACATAAACGCAAAGAGATGACCATGCATGAACTTATTGTAAGACTAAGAATTGAGGAAGATAACCGAAAGGCTGAAAAGAGGAATGGGAAAAATTTCATTGAGTCCAAAGCTAATGTGGTTGAATAAGTTCATAAACCACATAACAAAAAGAGGAAGTTTACTAGAGATGGTCCTAAATAAGGCGATAGCAACAAGAAGTTCAAAGGAAAATGCTATAACTGTGGCAAGACTGGACATCGAGCTTCTGACTGCCGCCGCCCTAAGAAGGATCATGGAAGTACAAGCAAGAAGACTACCAATCAGGCCAATGTAACTGAACTAGATTACATCTCTGACGGAGTGAATGACATCAACCCCTCTGCTATGGTGTCTGAGGCTAATCTGGTTGGAAATCCCAAGGAATGGTGGGTTGACACTGGGCAACTCGTCATATTTGTGCGGACAAGAAGATGTTCACTACCTACAATGAGGCTGCAAATGGTGAACAACTTTTTATGGGAAATTCTTCTACTTCTACTGTGGCTGGACAAGGAAAAGTGATATTGAAGATGACATTAGGGAAAGAACTGACCCTCAACAACGTACTGCATGTACCTGACATCCGAAAGAATTTGGTTTCGGGCTCTTTGTTAAGTAAAAATGGTTTTAGGCTTCTATTTGAGTCTGATAAATTTGTATTATCAAAGAGTGGTATGTATGTTGGTAAGGGATACATTAGTGATGGTCTCTTGAAATTAAATGTAATGACAGTTGTATCGAAAGTTGCTATGAATAAGAATAACACATCTTTTGCTTATATTCTTGAGTCGAATTTATGGCATGGTAGATTAGGACATGTAAATTTTGATGCTTTGCGGAGATTAATTGGTTTGGATTATATATCAAAGTTTGAAATTGATCCTAATCATAAATGTGAAATTTGTGTAGAAGCAAAACTAACTAAGGCTCCATTTAAATCGGTTGAAAGGAAAATCGAACCTCTAGAATTAATTCATACAGACGTATGTGATCTTAAGTTTGTTCAAACTAGAGGAGGCAAAAAATTATTTCATAACATTTATCGATGATTGCACAAGATATTGTTATGTTTATTTACTTAGAAGTAAAGATGAAGCCTTAAAAATGTTTAAACTCTACAAAACAGAAGTCGAAAATCAACTTGGTAAAACTATTAAAATGGTTAGAAGTGATAGGGGTAGTGAATATGATGCACCATTAAATGAATTTTGTGCACAACATAGCATTATTCACCAAACTACAGCACCTTATTCTCCACAGCAAAATGGAATTGCTGAAAGGAAGAATAGAACCCTAAAAGAAATGATGAATGCCATGTTACTAAGTTCAGGCTTACCACAGAACTTGTGGGGGGAAGCAATATTGTCTGCTAATTATGTTCTTAACAGAATATCCCATAAGAAAACCAACAGCACTCCTTATGAATTGTGAAAAGGTAGACCACCTTCCTACAAATACTTAAAAGTGTGGGGGTATTTGGCAAAAGTTGAAGTTCTTGTTCCTAAAAAGACTAAGATTGGACAAAAAACAGTAGATTGTGTGTTTATTGGTTATGCTCAAAATAGTAGTGCATACCGGTTTCTGACTTATAAATCAGAAATACCTAATATAAACGTGAACACTATTATAGAGTCAAGGAATGCTGTGTTTTTTGAACATGTCTTTTCTTACAAGAAAAGACAGGAATTAAGTTCACAGAAAAGAACTTATGATTATACACAAAGTCAAGAGACTAATGACAATCAAACACAAGAGACTAGTAATGATTTCGACCAACAGGATTTAACTGATGACGAACCAAGAATAAGTAAGAGAGCAAGAACATCAAAATCCTTTGGTCCAGATTTCCTAACATACCTGTTAGAAAACGAATCTCAAAGCTTCAAGGCAGCAATGACAGGTCCTGAAGCACCTTTGTGGAAAGAGGTTGTTAATAATGAAATTGAGTCCATTATACAAAATCATACTTGGGAATTGGTGGATCTTCCACCAGGTTCTAAACCTCTTGGATATAAATTGATATTCAAGAGAAAAATGAAAGCAGATGGTTCAATTGACAAGTATAAAGCAAGACTTGTAGTTAAAGGTTACAGACAAAAGGAAAGTCTAGACTATTTTAACACATATTCCCCTGTGACTATAATAACATCCATTCACATGCTTATTGCTATATCAGCGTTGTTTAATTTAGAGATACATCAAATGAATGTTAACATAGCTTTCTTAAACGGTGATCTAAATGAAGAGATCTATATGAAGCAACCCGAAGGGTTTGTAGTATCGGGGCAAGAAAAGAAAGTTTGTCGGCTTGTAAAGTCTCTTTATGGATTAAAACAAGCACCTAAGCAATGGCATGAAAAATTTGAACATGCAATGCTTACTAATGGGTTTAAGATAAACGAATGTGACAAGTGCGCTTATGTTAAAAATACTGACCAAGGATATGTCATAGTTTGTCTCTATGTAGATGGCATGCTTATCATTGGAAGCAGTCAAAACATGATCAAATCAACTAAGCAAATGCTTAACAAAAGATTTGATATGAAAGATATGGGAGTCGCAGATGTTATGTTAGGAATGAAAATTACTAAAACATCTGACAGTTATGCATTATCTCAATCTTATTATATTGAGAAAATTCTTGATAAATTTATCAAGGATGATATGAATTTAGCTAGAACACCTGTAGACATCAGTCTTTATTTATTAAAAAATAAAGGTAATGCAGTGTCTCAGTTAAAATACTCCCAAATCATTGGAAGCCTAATGTACCTAATGAATTGTACTCGTCCTGACATAGCTTATGCAGTCAGTAAATTGAGTAGGTATATTAGTAACCCTAGAGAAGACCATTGGAAAGTTATCATTCGGGTTCTTAGATATCTAAGATTTACCCGTGATCATGGTTTGAACTTTACTCAATATCCAGCAGTACTTGAAGGTAATTGTGATGCCAATTGGATATCGGATACTAAAGATTCAAAATCCACTGGTGGATATGTCTTTACTCTAGGAGGCGTTGCTGTTTCTTGGAAGTCCACGAAACAAACATGTATCATACGATCCACAATGGAATCCGAGTTCATTGCTTTAGACAAAGCAGGAGAAGAAGTAGAATGGCTTCGTCACTTCTTAGAAAACATTCCAATGTGGCCTAAACCTGTGCCAGCTATTTGCATTCATTGTGATAGTCAATCTGTAATAATCATATGTATAACGGTAAGTCACGACATATTCATCGTTGACATAATACCGTTAGGCAATTGTTGTCAAATGGAATAATCTCAATAGATTATATAAAATCTAAAGAGAATATTGCGGATTCGTTAACAAAAGGTTTGACAAAAGAGCTAGTGTATAGTTCATCGAAGGGGATAAGATTAAAGCCTATTACATAAGAGTCATCATAATGGTAACCCTACTTATATGACTCGAGATCCCAAGAATTAAGTTCAAAGGGACAACTAAGTTATGTGTGGCTCGCCAAAAATCACCAAGGGATTAAAATTCCGTACCCATTCCTATGGTGAGAGTGATATCTGCAACATATGTTGTCTGCAGGGGTATAAGGATAAGCTTTGCTTTTAATGATTACTTATATCTTGATTTAGATATAAAAATCAAGATGAGTATAAGGAGATACTCACAATAAGAATCACTTATATGAGTGTTGAACTGGGGCTGGTTCTATGAGAATGAAGAGGCTAAATTCTCTAGAAACACTCATGAAAACCAAGAGTGTTCAAGGCCAAAACGAACACAACAATAAGAACCACAATGTGTTAGTAAATATTTTGTGTAAAATCTATTGTCTTGTCTTACACAAATGGCTGAACAATTCAAGGCATCGCGTCCATTGGTTAGCTAGTAAGTCCGATAGGTTATCACTAGGGAAGGTTCAAGGCCGAAAGCTACCTATCCTGATGCAAGATATTTTCAACTTATACTCTTTCGACAAAGTCTGCATGTTGTTTCATTTCCGTTGTCATCAAATTCCATTCATGTGGGGGATTGTTAGAAATGGTTGAAAAAATTCTGGGCAAAACCAGAATTTTTTCCTAAGTTTGGTCTATTTTTTAGGTGGAACCCGTGTGCCAAAATTGGCAGGTCAAAGTGGTAACGCGTTCTATGCTGCGTTATAATTCACGTGGTATATTTGGTTGCTCAAAACCATTATCGAGTGAATGGGAAATTGAAGCCAAAGTGTGCTCCATGGAAATGGAGTTTTGGTGGAAATTCTTTAAGGTTGGAAAATGGCTTGTCCCACATTGATTTGGTGGAAAGTTTTGAATGGGTTTAAAGGGCATGGGATTGGAACTTGGGGTGTGCCCCAAGGGATACCCAAGTTTTGTAGAGAGGGAGGCTATGAACAAAATGGGTTAGACCCATTGGACCTAAAAATCACCACACGCGCGTGCGCTGTCCGTCTGTCCGGTCGGGCGGGCTTGGGCGCGGGTGCGTGGTGTGTGGTTGGGTTGGGCTTGTTAGGGCAAAAAACATTTGAATTTTATTTTCTAAAATTAAATTCTAATTTTTCCAATTTGATTTTCGAAATTTAAATTCAAAATCTGGTCCGATTTTCTCCCACCCGAACAGAATTGACTGTTTAAAATTCAAATAACCCGGACAGATTCAAATCTGGGTTATTCGATTTTTTATCTGTTCAAATTTGAACCTAATCAGTTCTAATTCAAAATCCAACAGGTACTGTACCTGTTCAAACAGATTTGCACCTGTTTAATTCAAAACTGCAGCCACCAATACATCTATAAATAGACTAGTCCCCCATTTGGTTGTTTACTCTAATTTTTGTCCTTAATAATTCTACAAACATTCTCTTCATATTGTTGCATTATTTTCTTCTGAGAGAGAGTATAAACACTTAGTGTGTTCGTTGAACAAATAAATTGTAGTGCTGCATTTATTTGTTGATTGATCATTTCATCTTGGGAGATAGACGTCCATATTCTGAAAGCACCATGGAGAGGACGAATATGTTTTAAGGACACAATGTCGAACACTGGACTTGATCAGATTATTATTCGAAGATATTAATCAAGTAAGTTATTTATTTATTTTCTGTTTTGTTATTATTTATTTAAATCAGATTTTAATTTTGTTTTTGTAACCAAATGAAATCTGTTTTTATTTTTTTTAATTCTTTTTCTAGTTTGATTTTTGTAATCAAACATTCATTCTGCTTTTTTATTTTTCTTTTATATTCTATTTGTCGTTTAGTATCCAAATAGAATTAATTATTTTAAATACAGTAAAGATTGTCCAACAGAGTTATATGTTTAAATCATATTTATTTTTTAAAAAATAATAATAATTATAATTTTAAGAACAACCAATCATTTTTATAATATAAATGTGATTCAAATATATAATTATTGATATTCAATCCTCTAAACCTTTTGAATAATATTCTACCTAGGGAGTATTAAAAAATACATAACCTACAAAACCCAAATGGTTTCTGGAGTTGAGATGTTAAAAGAATCCAAACATTTTTTAATTAGATTTTTAGAAGATAACTTATTCCGTAATAAATTGTTTAAAATATTACGTCAAGACCATCAAATAACTTCTCCTCGTGGTTGAGGTTTAGATAAAGTGAGATTTCTCTCCAGGTTGGACGACTCCCCTCGCTTGTAAATCTCACCAAGGATCCTCTATAGTATTTTTTTTCTAAAGTTTTCTAAAGTGGTGTATTGTGTGGTTGAGATTTAATGTTAAAAAATTGATGTGACTTGTCATTAAATCTCAACCATACAATGCACCACTTTAAGAAATTTTAGAAAAAAAAAACTCTAAAGGATCCTTACTCTGTAAATCTGGCCAAATTTATGTTTTGTATGCATTAAATGCTCCAAATATAAGTGTGTCAGAGAAAACAACCCATTCACATGGGTCAAATGGAGACAAAATTCAACAATTTGTAAGAATCACATACAAATAAGTGGTGAAAATCTGTTTATAACATTTATATAAGCAATTATAGGGTGAGTAGTCTATAATGATTGGGATCTGGAAGTTTGTTCCTTCTCAGTTTTAGATTTGAATTCTCAATCAGTTAACGTATATTTTGAGGTCACGGACCGTAAAGTATAAATTCTGTTTCAAAAGACTTGTTCAAGCGGTAGGAATTTAATCTGGTGCACATGAACTGGCCGAAGATGTTCTACATAAAAAAATAAAAAAAAAAAAATTTTCTTTATATTATAAGCGGGTAATTTACCAGGCTTATAAGCCTTAACATGCAATAGCACTTGTTCTGTGTGACATCCTCGACTCAAGAAAACAGAGAATGGGGGCCCTCTTTTCACCTAAAGGACATCATGGAACAATGTCGAGGACACTTCTCGTTATCTAAAGATGAGGATTCTAAAGTGGGCGAACACTCGGCGAACACCACCTGGCTCTAGTTCCGCGCATATTTTGACACCTTTCGAAGCACTTTCTAGTGTGTGCCTTAATTAGAATGTATTGTTTTGTGTCATGAATGTGAATAAACTCTTGCTAAAACCAACTCAAACGGACTCCAAAAGCGCAATAGAGAAGTGCTCAATTTGCGCTGAGCAAGCAAGAAGGATTATGTTATTTTTGGTGCAAAATAAAAAAAAATTGCTAGTTGAGAAGGGTAAATTTCGTACTTGTATAAAAAAAATGTTAATGGCCATAGCACTTTTCAACTTCATTTTTTATTTTTTATTTTTCTCTTTTTGAAGTTCTTTGTAAAAATTCCTGATTAAGATAGATGGTGACTGAATAGCAAAAGCAGATGGGAATATGGGATTTTGAGATTCTCAGTATCAGCAATCCATCTGTTTTGGCTTTTTTTTTATTCAAACAACATGCATATGTGTGAACTCCATTCACAATAAAGGAATCTGCTCTATAAATTGTGCTGTTGAGACAATTATTAGGGATTATACCATTAGGCCTTGTTTGGTGTAGTTTATAGGGCTATTTATAGATTCTTCTTTTTTTGGAATTTTTTTGTCAAAATATTTGTTGTAATTTTTACTTACAACTTTTAAATTAGAAATAACTTAAATAAATTAAAATAATTAATTATTTAAAAGTTGAAGAAAATATATATTTTTAACTTTTATTTTTCTGATTTCTAATTTTTAATTTAAAAAAAATTTATGCCAAACAAACGTGAAATGGACTGCGTTTCTCTCTCCCTCAACCTGAAGTTCGGTTAAAACACAATGAAAATGAGACAGCAGCTTTTCAACGCCATACCCATCAGGGTTCTTGAATTAATTCCAACAACTTCATTAATCAAACTTGAATCTTTTTATGACGGTCAACACAAACTATACGATCATTAGAAGATCGCTAAATTTAAAAAGAGTTTTTTTTAAAGGGCGTTTAATAACATAATTTAACATTTAAAACTGAATGTATTAAGTGATAATCAATTAAGTTCGTTTATCACAATTGATATCACTTAAAAATTTAAGTATTTTTTTAAAATATAGAGTAAAGGGGTTTTTATTGATAAATCCATTTTAGATTTGTTGTAACTTATTAGATCCACAAAGGATTAGTATAATCAGATTAGTCCCATGTATTTATCTTTTTATTTCATGAGATCCTTTTTCCTCATTTTATTATTTTTAATGGACTATTATGCCCTTATATATATATATATATATTGTTGATACACATACCAGATATATATTTCCTTGTTTTTTGTTCATTCTGTTTTGGTAGGTTGCTATATTCACGCTTTTCGTTCTGATTCTGATTTGGTTAGATACGTTTCAATTTTGCTGGCTCGCTTGAAGGCTGGTGTGTGCTAGGGTTTCATTGTTGTTGTTGTGGCTCTTTCAAACGGTGTTCGGTTGTGACATTGTTTGGAGTATAACTGGTTCAAATCAGTCGTTTTTGAGGTAGAGGACGAGTGCAGGATTCGATGATCAAGGTTAGTATCATTTTGGTGTTGAATGCATGTTCAATTTATGTTTTGATTTATGTGATGGATTGGATGCTATGGTGTTTGAAGTATGTAGATCGGATGCTCTGTTTTTTTTTTTTTTTTTTTTTTTTTTATTGATATGCATTTTGCGTGGCTCTGGGATGGGGAGTAATTAAGTGAACAATCTGGATGTTCACATCTTATTGGTAATGATGATGGTGATATTTTGAGTTTGGATTTAGCAGTGTAAAATGTACATATAGGCGTATACATTGTGTATGAATGTATGTTCGTTTTATGTTATGTTTTGATGTATGTGGTAATGCAAGTGCTTTTTTGATGATATTTTGATGCGTGCTTAATGTGGATGTTTACATCTTATTAATATGAGGTTATGGAGGGTTGTATGTATGTTGTGTACTATGACAACATTCTGGTGGTGTGATTTTGAACTTGTAAAATATTTTATGTTGTGCAAGAATTGTGGTGGTAGTTTTCATTATGGATTTAGCAGTGAAACTATACACATAGGCTTTTAGTTTGCATAATGTGAATATTCATATAGTATGGATTATTGTATGCATTGTTGTTCGTATGGTTGTTATGTGGTTGTTGACTTTTGTTTTGTTGTGTTTTTACAGGTTATGGATACCTTTATGATGTTGGTGTGCACATATGGTTGTAGTTCAACTGTAATAAATGTGGTTCACGCATTGTGTTATTCGTTTTTGATGGAGTATTATTTGTGTGAGAAATGGGACGAGTTGTTTACTTGTTCTGTTTTATTGTTCTATCGACTACCTGGGATTAATAGGTGTGATTTGGACAATGACGAAGAATTTCAGAACATGTTATTGCTTGCCAAATCAATGGGGTTACACCATGTAGAGTTTGTCGTTGATTTGAAAAGTGATATTGGTCAGTCGAGTAGCTCTAGGTCGCTGCATGTGGGGGGCGAAGAAGAAATTGATGCACTCCAGAGATTTTGTCACCATAAGGAGAATGTGTTGTTGTCAGCCTCTTGGGCAAATGGTATTATGTATGTGGGACAACGGTTTGTAGGAGGTGCACAAGAATTTCGTGATATTTTATGTAAGTATGTAATCCAATACGAGTTTTAGTTTATGTATGTCAAAAATGAGACAACAACGGTTACTGCGGTGTGTGCGATGCGCGAGGAGAGAGGTTGCTTGTGGCCTATACATTGTAGAATACATCGAGCAAATGGTTTTTTCTACATCAAGAGGTTCAGTGATGTGCATAGTTGTAGTACGAATGTTCGAACATTGAAGAATCCAAGAGTTAGTTCTGATTTAATGTCGAGTACTATATCTGAAATTGTGAGGGATTAGCCGTTGACTCGCTCGTATGAGGTGGTGACTATTTTAAAGAGGGATTATAGGCTAGATGTGAGTTACCATGTGGTATGGTTGGGCGTGAAAAAGCAAAGGCTGTTATTCATGGAGATCACTTATTATAGTTTGACCAGCTGCAGTGGTATTCGGATGCTGTGATGGTATTCGGATGCTGTGATGTATTACAACCCGGGGAGTTATGTCAATATTGACTATGATGTGAGTAGCCAACAGTTTTGTCATTTCTTTATATCATTTGCTATGTGTATTTCTGGGAACAATTCTTGTCGGCCTTTATTATTCCTAGATGGAACATTTCTCAAAGAAAAGTACAAAGGTTAGCTACTTGCGGCAACTAGGGGGTGTCCGCGGTTCGGTTTGGGACGGTTTGCGGTTCGGTTTGGATCCGCCCACATATGTATGCGGTTTGAGGAAAAGTTAACCCGCAACCACCCGCAATGCGGTTTGCGGTTTGTGCGGATAGGGTTCACGGTTGCGCGGGCGGTTGCGGGCAATTTGCGGATTGAACTTTTTTTCAAATTTTTTTTGTTAAACCCTTTTTTTTTTTCCCATTTTTTATCAATATTTCTTTTAGACCTTTTTCCTCCCATTTTCTAAAATACTCTAACATTAATAATTAATGAATTAAAACTTATAAAATAAAAAAACACAACAAAATCAATTCGTAACCTAAACAAATCATTCAAAATTTACCTTCATCATTAACTTGCATTCATCTCAATTCGTAACCTAAACAAATCATTCAAAATCTACATTTATCATTAACTTGCATTCATCCTACATTTATCATTCCTAACCCAAATTAAAAAATCCTACATTCATCATTCCTAACCTAAATACAAAAAAAAAGAAAAAAGGGTAATTCTTTATTAACTTAGATTCATCCAAAATGCAAAAAAATAAATAAAAATAAAAGGGGTTTTTTTGAACGATCAGATTTAAAAAAAAAAAAAAAAAAGAGTTTTATGCGGGCGGGTTGGACGGGTGCAGGTGAAACTCGAAACCCGCCCGCAACCCGAAAATTAGATAAAATCAAAACCGCACCCTACCCTAATGTGTTTGCGAAACCGCCCATGCATGCGTGGTTCGGATCGGGTAGGACGGTTTGGGTAGGGCAGATAACCCTATGCCCAGCCTTAGCAGCAACGACGAAAGATAGAAACAATGGTTAGTATTTTTTTTAGCTGTGTAGCCATGTAGATATTCACATTGAGCGGCATAGTGTGGATATATGACTGAGCATTACATAGTGTGAACATTCACATGCCGTGTTTGCTTTATAGTGTTTTTGTAAACTACTTGTGTTAATACTCATATTGGAATATTGTGATCAGTTGTTTAATGGTGTTGTGTTGTAGGCCTATTCCCTGTTGCATTTGCGATTGTTGATTTAGAGACCACGACCAATTGGTCGTGGTTCTTGCACGAACTTGTGAAGGTTGTTGATGGTAAGGGTTAGATTACTTTTATTTCGAACCGTAATCTTGGTTTGTTAGATGCGATGCCGAAGGTGTTCCCATCAACTCATCACGGTTATTGCTTACAACACTTGAAGAACAATTTAAGAGACTGGATGAAGGAAATTGATAATGGATTTAGGGACCACCTGGTTAGTAGTTTGGATGACTGTGCTTACAAGCCAACTGTGGTAGGGTTCCATGAAAAGCTTGAGAAATTAAAAAATGAGGGTAAGCAACGAGTACATAGTTTTTTCAAGTAGTTGGCACCTGAGTACTGGGCGAATTCATACTTTAGGTAATAGTAGTTTCCTAATATATTTCATTTGTCAAGTTTAGAATGGTAGTGATGTGAAATTTCAGTTGTGTTCTGTGGCGATGTGAAATTTCATATTCAGTTTCAAAGAAATTAAATTCAGTATTGTACAATGTTTGTGATGTTGTGCAAGGGCATGCGTTATGGGGAGATGACATCCAATGCGGCAGAGTCATTTAATAATTGGATTAAAGAAGCATGCAATCTTCCTATCACTCAGATGGTGGACACAATTTGTACTCAGTTGATGCGGCAAATGTCTGCGTGGCGTGACCAAACAAACAAGTGGAATGAGCTTATTTTTCCTACATTAGAAACAATGTTTCTTGATTCGTTCAATGACAGCAGGTCTTGGGAAGTTAGCAAAGCCAATGAGGATGTGTTTCTCGATACCATCTGTTACAGTTTATATTGTAAGGCGTACGTGTTCTTGCTTCAAATGCAAATCAACAGATTCTCATGTGACTATGCTGTTATTGCTATTCAAAAGAGCCGCTATAATCTCAATGATTGTGTGAAACATTACTTTTATGTAGAGACGTATCGTGTAACCTATTCGAGTGCCATATTCCCTATATTGTTAGTAAAAAAGCCGCCTTTTGATCCCACAGACTTCACTATATACCCACCAACTGTGAAAATACCACCCGGTAGGCCGAAAAAGAATAAAATCCCATCAAGGGGCGAGAAACTAAAGCAAATAAGGTGCGGGAGATGTGACAAGTTAGGAAGCCACAATCGGAAATCATGCAAGGAGCCGATATAGGGTGTATATTTTTCATTTCAATATTGTGTTTTACATGGGATTCTTATATTGATTTTTGAAATAAGATTGTATTGGGTTGGCAAACATTGTGTTGCAATAAGATTATGTTGTGTTGACAAACATAATAATGCATTGGCAAAATTAGTATTTGATTTGTGTTTTTTTTTTTTTTTTTTTTTTGGGTAGGAAACTGACATTTTGTTGGTGTGTTAATAATGAATACATGATGTAAACATTCACATTTGTGTAAAATAATCATATTATGTGAATACTCGCACATGGGTTGAACTTTTAACATTATTGTTGTCAACGTTGACATGAATATAATCGGGGATGTGAACTTTCACATGCATATAAATTGACATTGTGAATGAGAACAAATGTGAATATTCACACCTGTGTATGTCATTCGTAATGATGTCGTGTAGACAATGTAAACATTCCTGCATAAAATATAACGTTTGGAATAAGATTACATTTTGTGTGGCAACGAGTATAAAGTGTGTTTGAATAACGTTCATATATTTGCCAAACATAATACTGTGTTTTTTTTGGCATTGTGAGTAGGGCTGGGCATAGGGTTATCCGAACCGCCCAAACCGCCCTACCCAAACCGAACTGCACGCGTGTGGGCGGTTTCGCAAACACATTAGGGTAGGGTGCAGGTTGAATTTTCTACAAATTTCGGGTTGCGGGCGGGTTGCAGGTTTGACCCGCACCCGCCCAACCCGCCCGCATTAAATTAATTTTTTCCCCCTCTTTCAAATCTAGCCGTCCATCTTCTCCCTCACCTCATCTATTACAACAAACAAAACAAAAAACCCTACATTCGCCTCCCTCACTCTCTCAGTCTCATCTCAAAACTCATCACTGTCTCTCTCTCTCTCACTCACTCTCTCGTTTCATTATTCTGCTGCGCCGATCACTCTCTCTCACTCTCTCGTTGTTTATCTCATCGCACCGCCGATCTACTCATAGGTAAACTCTCTCTCTCAATCTCTCTCTCTCTCTCTCTTTCTCTCTCTCTCTCTCTCTCTCTCTCGCCCCGATCGTTGATTTTTTTTTTGTTTTATATATATATATCAGATATCATACATATCTCTCTGATCTGATCAGATCCACAGTTTGGTTTTGCATCTCTGCACCGATCGACTCATAGGTAAGCCTCTCTCTCTCTCTCTCTCTCTCCCTGATCTTTCATCTTTGCACCGATCGAAGCTGAGTGTTTAAATCTGATTTTTTTTTTTGGACCAACAGATCTGTTCTTTTTGTTTTGGAATCTGTGTGTTTGTTTTGTTTTGGAATCTGATTTATTCTGTTAAATCTGTGTTGAATCTGTGTAAATCTGTGTTAATCTAAATCTGTGTTGAATCTGTGTTAATCTGTGTTAAAGTAGTATCCAGAACAGAATTGATAAATGCTGACTGACTAAAACTAGTCTCAGAGTTGGGTAACTTGGTAAGCAAATAAATTTTCTTTTATGATTGTGCTTCAACTGAACACTCACTGCCCAGTTAATTTTATGAAAACAGTGTAAATATTAGATAAAAATGTTGTAATATGAACAAAAGACATTAAACTACTTCAAGATTCTTGAGCTGTGTGTTATTTAATTCTGAAATTGAATGTATGTTATTTAATTCTGATCTGTATGTTATTTAATTCTGAAATTGAATTTGTGTCTGTTTACATTCAAACTGAATCTATGTCTGTTTACATTCAAACTGAGTCTGTTTAATTGAATCTTTATATTTTTAATTTATTTAATTTTAAATTTTTAATTTTTAAATCTGTTCATAAATCTGTTTAATTTTTAATTTTTGATTTTTTTTTTGAATCAGTTCATAAATCTGAGTCTTTTCACCACGAGCAGGATTCAGTTCTGTGGTCAAAAAAACTGAGACCTTGTGCTGAAGCTCTATATATTGTTTTGTTTGAAAATCATAGTCAGGTAGGTGTAGTCCATTCTTGGTATTAAACTCTTCCACAATTTTCAGTAGTTGAAATAAATGCACAAGATGTGTTGGATAGATTTGGTATGCCTATTTGATTTTCATTGTATCCTTTAGCTGCTAGGTCCAATTGTGGTTTCCATTCTTCAAGAGGCAATGAATGGTTGCCCGACTTCAGTTACTGAAATTACTCCAAGATTACTTCTCAAAGATGCTACTTATGGTGCTGCTGCCTATGTTTATTACGAGCTGTCAAATTATCTGAGCTTCAAAGAATGGTGTGTGCTTTTCTGTGTTTCCGTATCTGGTTCTTATGCATTTGTTTGTCTAATGCAGCTCGGTAATTACCTATTGCTTGGCATTTAAATGGTTATGACTTGCAAGAACAACTTGTAATTGGCAAATTTATTTATTTTTATTTTGGGTTATTTAAGCTGCATATGCTCTATTTTCCACAATTCTCAAACAACTTTAAATTAGGGGCATCACCTAGGATTTTGTTTTCATGGTTTTAAGTGTAAATTATCTACATCCTTTGCATCTGTTGGAAACTATATTCATATTTATTGTGCCTCAAACCTGTCTGAGTGTTAAAATATTGTCAATTCTCTATTGAGCCAGAGTTTTCTAATTTTACATGACACAAACATTGACTTTGGAATCACCTTACTTCAATCCTATTTGAATTAAAAGGACACCAAGGGGGAGTCACTCCTGGACATGAACAAAATTAAAATAGGGGAGGTAATTACAAAAATACAAAACTTTATCTTTTTAGAAAAAAAAGGGTTTAAAAATAATTTTTGAAAAAAAGTTCAATCTGCAAAAAGCCCGCAACCGCCCGCATATCCGTGAACCCTATCCGCACCAACCGCAAACCGCATTGCGGGCGGTCGCGGGTTGACTTTTTCCCAAACCGCATAGATGCGGGTGGGTCCAAACCGAACCACAAACCGTCCCAAACCGAACCGTGGACACCCTTAATTGTGAGTGGGTTTGGTTAGCAAAATGAGATTTTGTTGTGTATATTGTGATGCATGTATGTGTGTGGTGTGAATACTCACATCATTTGAATATTCACATTATCAAATTATTTGTTGTGAATATTGACTTATGTGTTAAGAAATATCATATTCACACCTGTCATATTATGTTATAATAATAGTTTAAGCAATATTCACATCCATAGAGTGGGGCTTTAAACATAAGAATGCGTCTGATCCTTTCATGATATGGAAATTCACATAATGTCGTGTGCCAAAAAATAAATACAATCTCAATGTGAATGATCAACACGAAATAAGCCTCAAAATGCATATACATATATTGAATGAAAAATAGCAGTACAAGCAATGATATAGAATTGATTTTCAATCAAACTAGTCTGCTCTAATATGTCAAAGCTATTGATACTAAATTGTCTTAAATGTGGATAACAATTATAGGTGGACACGCCTCACTTATAGGTTTTCATATTGTACTGTCTTTCTGTGATTCAGAAAAAGGTGTACTAATGAGTTTCTTATTTGACACCATTCAAAGCGATTAAGGCTGTCAATAATTTCCCCATGGTATACATGCACCCTCATAATGTAACATACTGCGGGTTCGCAATCCACCCAAAAAATGCAAAGTTGTTATTGTTGGAATTTAAAATTTAGGTGTGTATAATGGTTGTGGAAGATGTGTACAAATTGATGTGAGACTTACGATTCAGATGCTTGCTGAGGACAGACGTCTACTGATATGATTGGTTGCGATGGATCTTGGCCTGATAATTTGGTCCATAGTGGTGATGATGGTCTAATGTTGCGTACCACTGCCTTGATGTAGTCCTTCTGTCATGGGGAGAAGAATGAAAATTCAGATTAGGCACAAAGCAACGTAGTGCATACGTCCAAGTTCAAATATTACACATCATGACAAGTATTAAATGTGTCAATCAGTTATAACTATTTGTGCTTTGTCAATATATGAATCATGTATGCCTGGTCTTGGTCGTAGTGAGTTATAATGCCTCTATAGATTGTCTTTGACATCGTAGACAACGATCGTCCAGTGAAAGTCGTGGTGTATTGGGAAGATCAAGTATCTCTGACCTTGATAGTCATTGATATGTACATCAATTAGTTTATTTCTCTTGGGGGAGTACTCTTGCATAACTTTTTGCACACAATGGACATATAATTATGTACCAAGTATTTATATCAATGTTCATTGTGAATGATATGAATGTTCACATCTGTTAATTTGTCAATCAGTCTTATAATGTATTATAGATGTGAATGTCCACATCTGTTAACTTCTTAATTAGTCATATAATGTTGTTGTTAACATTCATATTTGTCTAGCAATGTCATATAATGTTCAGATGAACATTCACATCTATTCAACATGCAAATCAAATACTGTTCATGTGAACATTTACATCAACATCAAACATAAACAAACCAATAGTCTAGTTGTTAACAAACATGTGCTTGTAAAGATGAATGTCGAATATTCCAAAGTTGGGTTGATCAGCTCTTGTAGTTCGAGTAGTATTTCGCCATATGCATTTATCACCTGCACAAACAGAGAGATGGCAGTACATTATTTCTAGTGTCTTTCCAGTGTGTGCGTGTGTGTGTGTATGTGTGTGTGTTTTGTATACATTTGCAAGTGCCATAAATTGTTATGTATTGATTCTTCCTTGATGATGTATATGATGTCATCAAAATACACGTTTCTAGACTTTGAGTCCTCTCGCCACACAAGTAACCTTTGCATTGTGATTACGAAAAATGTGAATGTTAACATTGCACAATTACAAAATGATCTAATCTATGAAGTACATATGTAAAGTTTAACATCATCATAAAAATAAATTTAATCTCAATATGTATAATCACTTACTCATCACAGCTGTTCTTGTGCAAATTTTAGACCTTTTGCTTGTTGAGTTTGTTCATGTTGGCCCAAACCTTCAGTTTGTTGGTCAATGTTAACTTCTTGTATTTTGTTGGGTGTTTTGTTTGTGGATGTTTGTCTACATCTTGTACAATGTGGACTATATGGGATTGCTTTTCAATTCCCTCTTTTCCTTTCTTTTGGCCAGGAAAGTCGGTGTATTGAAAGTCATCCAAGCGGTGCTCTCTCCTTACCTTCTGCTTGATACGCTTTATCCTGGATAGTGGGCTGAGAATGTCTTTTAGTGCTGTAATGGGATACTTCCTAAGGCTATCATGAACCTTTTCTGCTTCGATTTGCGTGATAATGTGGACAGGCTGATCATCATAAAGGTCTTGAAGAATCTTTTTTTCACATTCTAGGTTGATGACCAATTTTGTCAACCGCTGAATTTCTGCATCCTTCCACTCCATGCAATTTTTTATCTCCATGTCCATATTGGATGGGCCCGATTGGTCGAATAATTTGGCTTCAAGCGCAGCAATCACCCTTGCTCTCAATTTCCATGATTCTTCCAACTATTTGTATTTTGCTTCCCATTGTCATACAAGACCCTAGGCTTTTTGGTTGCCTTTTATAAGTATATCCACGATGTCTGGTTCACTTAGTTGTGCTATGATGATACCTCTCTCAGCATTGGGATTTTTTAAAGCTAGTGTTGATATCATCTTTAACATCATTTAGGTCAATTGCATCCCTAGAAATTCCACCGTTGTTGTCACTGCCTTTATTGTCTTTGCTCTCATCGTCGTTTCTTTCTTCTTGCTTTAGGGGTGCACTCGACGAATCCTCATGTTTGGGCTTTACATTCAAATTGGTACGATGGTACATCTTTGCTTTTGTTGGGGATGCCATCAGCTCGTCGCCATACACCTGGAGTTAGAAAAATTATGTTAGTTACATAGTTCCTTGTGTAACACCCCAACTTTTTAATTACTTGGAAACATTACCAAAAGACTGTAATTTAGGTCGATTTATATATATATATATATATATCTATTACCCTTGAGTAATAGAAGCAAAATAACACATGTTCTCTCTCTCAATGAATATAACAATAACAATGATACATGCCAGGGGTTACAAATAAATAATTACAAATATCAATATACCGCATTTACTTCTTTCACATCTACAACGAAATTACACAAAATAGACTCATGGACTTCTTAACTCTTCAACTATGAATCCAAATTATTTTCCTGAAAAAGAAATAAAACAACAAGAGATGAGCACGATTTGCCCAGTAGGGATCTCATAGTTCTACAACAATAACGAACATACAGATAGAAATGATCACGCATGCAGGGTGATACCATATAGTAGGGTGACATTTTGTAAGCTCAAAATATTGTATGTAGAATATATTTTTCTCAAAAATTTCTTTGAACATTTAAGGGAAAACTTTTTGTCATAAAAAAATCATCCATCATCATTAGAAAGACCATAAATCCTCTTTGAAAACAATTATGTTTAAGGAATAACATCATTTTAATTTTTTTTTAACCCAATTCTAAAATACTCCTCGTTTCATTTCCATTTTCCCCTTATACTATTTCCAATTACTATAACTCTATAACATCAAAATCCAATTTCCTTTATGTTCAAAAAGATAATCCTCATATACTCAACTCCCACTTGTCTAACAATTACCTCATATTAACGTTTGCATTACCAATTAGAATTCAAGCATAACACAAGAATAACAGTCAATTTTTAATTCAATTTCTCAATTTTTACAAAACAAAACTCATAATCTTCCATTATAGTCACAAGTAATCTAGTGAGTTCATTATTACCAATCCCTAATCCAATTACTATGTCATTTTCCATTCTTTCAAATAATCTCATATCAAATACCAGATCCATTAACAGGTCATCTCCATGAGTCACACGCTTTACCAGTCATAAGCTAGAAGGAATACAAAACCTCACGCTTTACCGGTCACAAGCCTGAAGGAACGCGGAACCTCAACATACCGCACGCTTTACCGGGCACTACTTCGAAAAGAAAGCGGAACCTATTTCAAATGCCATGCTTTGCCGACTCAAAATACGGCTGGAAACGAACCCCAAAGTAACATCACAATCCGTCATTATAATTAGTGTACAATGCCAACACATTTTCCATTATTTTCGTAACACATTAGTTCAATACGCATCCACCATATGTTAAAATTTCATTTACATAACAAGCACACAATATCTTCCATCACCTTCTCTATCATCCATCAAATCATTCATTGTTTTTTGTTACAAAAATATAATAGCACATCCATAGAGGCATGAAGATTCATCTTCAAAGTGTTCACAATTCATGGGTTCAAACTATTTCTTTACTTTTCCATATTATTATCAAGTCTTCAAATTCAATTTTTCACAACACATTGACTATCAATTACTACCCAAGGCTATAAATTAAATCTCTAACATTAATTTCTTTGATACAACTCCTTTGTAGAACGCAACCATACATTCATAATCTCCCGTTTACCATTACTCATACTCATCTTAACTCAACTTAAACTTAATACAATTTAACATAACTCAATGAAATTCAACATAACACAATAAAATTCTTAAATATTCACTTCATCATTATATTACAAACCTCATATTATCTATACCATTAACAATTCATTTACCCAAATTTGGTTTCATATTATAACATAATTTAAAAGATCAACAATAAGAGTTCAATTGCAACTTTTACATAAATTTCCAAATACTTCCAAAATTCAATTAAACTTGTATATGTTCAATTGAACACCTCAATTTCATGATAGTACTTTCAATTTAAGCAAAACCATCATTTATCTTCATGTACCAAGCTAGGGTTTTAAGAGAAATTAAGGCTTTTCACAAAAACACTCTTTATTTCAATTCTTCTATTGATTATACATCCAAATTCATAATCCAAAGTCACCACCCAACGAGTAAACCCCAACATCTCAAACCCTAAACCCCCAATCTCATGAGTTATTGTATTTATATAAATAAAATACTACAAAACTATCTATAAATGAGAGTACTGAAAGAGAACTAGAAAACTCTACCTCAAGGATCAAGCAAGAAAGCAAAGCTTCAAGAAGAATCCTTTGCAAATCCAAATTCCAATCAGTAGAAAAGTAAGATCTTCAAGCCTTTTTCACTTTTTGGTAAGAGATCTTGGCCAAATCTTTGAGAAATAGAAGCTATTTGGGTTAAGAAATCAAGGGTTTTTGGACCTAGGGTGAGAGAAAGGAAGAGGGACAAGAAAAATAGAGAGAATGATCTAGAAAATCACTTTTTAAGTTGCTGAATTCACGCAGTCCGCTCGAGCGCCACTTTCTGCGTTGCGCTCGAGCGCACTTGCTTCCAACACAAATACCAAAACTTCAAACGGACATAACTCTCTCACCTAAACTCCTTTTTAGGTTGTTCTCGTCTCCAAATCGAAGCCTCGGAAACAAGCTTTCCAATGGTTCTAGCCCCACACCCAAATTCAAAGTTTGGAAAAAGAAAAGGGCAAAAGAGTGATGGTTGTTCATAGAAAAATTATCCGAATCAAAGTTTTTGGTCTAATCTTACTTTGCCATCATGTTACCACTTCGATCAATGTCCCAAAATAAAACAAGGAGGCTCCAAACACAATAATAAAAGGTCAAAAACAATCCCACAAGTCCCAAAAATTTAGACTCAACCAGGCAGACTACTCGAGTGTCCAATCTTGCGCTCGAGTGAACAGACCAACAAAGCCGACCACTAGAGCGAACACTCCTGCGCTCGAGCGAAAATTCACAACTCTTAGAATCTCAGATAGACTGTAAAAGTACTGGGAGCCTCACAAGGCCGCTCGAGCGTCAACTCTTGCGCTCGAGCGGAGGGAAAAATTTTGGGGTGTTACACCTTGTCTCAGTATGTAAATGTTCACAACATTTTTTGGGTGTACTTTTACCTTATTTAAACCAAGTTTCGGCAAATATATGGACTTCATGTTGGTATGTAAGGCTGTGAGGTCTCACTTTACACACTACGGAATGGCATTAGGTTTGCGGGGTTATAAGATGGTTGTGTGTTCACACAACCAGTACTGAAGCAAATAACAAACATCAATGTTGCTTTTAGCATATTTAACACAACCATGAATGTTCATATCAGTAAGTACTGTTGTCAATGTTCACATGAGTAGCACACCGATGTGAATGTTCACACCATTGTCTACTAGTGTGACTTTTTCCATTAATAAACAATGATGTGAATGTTCACATCATTGATGTCAATTTCCACACCATTGCCTAGTAATGTGTGTTTCACATTTGTTTTGGTGCCAACGTGAGCAAAACACTGGTGTCAATGTTTACATCAGTACACACTGACGTGAATGTTCCTAACATTTCACACTGTCGTGAACATTCACATCAGTGTGTACTTATGCCAACCTTGCCACCAGTGTGTACCGATGCGTGTGTCACATTTGTTTTGCTGCCAACATAAGTGGACAAACCCTATGAATCTTCATATTAAATATAGAACATAATACATCCGGTGACTCGTCCTGGTTTTTCCCAGTTTTGGCCCACTAACCCCATGAGCGTTGCTCGGATGCTCTTAGCTCAGTCATACTCGATCATTTTGTCTAATGGGTCCATATATGAATAGAATACCCATCTAATTGTTTCTCCGAACGTGGAAGAGGACAGTTTCACGCATGCATACATGCATACTAATCTTGTAGCCTCTTCATTGTCTTATTTTTTTGTGCCATTCAATGCTTCATTTAGAATTTCACGTATTTTTGCGACACTTAACCGATTGACATCCTTGCACTTTCGGTGTATGATGTCGGCCGTTGGTTTTGCACCATAAGAGAGGTTCATTGGTTTAGTGTCGCAGTCCACTCCAAAAATAAGTAATACATCACTTCTAAAAATTTGAATGCTCTTGTCCCGGATGTAAAACCTCCCACTGGATGGCTTGAATGTCTGCACTATACGTACAATGACATCATCGTATTTCATGCAATGGTTGAGGTCGACTTCATTATTGATTAAACAATCAAACAAGGGCCAAAATGGTATTTTCCTAAGGCATTTCAATTGACCATTTGTAAATTTAGTAGCCTTCAATAGTTTCACCAATCCAGTGATATTAGACCGGTAGTTGACCTTTTTCATGTTCACTTGTTCGGGACTAGCTATTTGATCGGGTTTGCCTTTGATGTGGGATTCATCTCTCTTTCTTTTGCCATCAAATCTACGGGGAAGACCTGCTTGTTCAAATATAAACAAATTTAATATCACTGTTCACAAATGAATAGTGATAATAAGTGTAAATTATTATATGTCATGTGAATAATGGGATGGTAATAGTGAAATAGTATGTGAATAGCTGTTGTAAATGTTCACATGAAGAGGTGATAGCACATGACAAACCAACATTGACATAAAGAGGGGAGAACAGTCACACATTACAACAGCAAACCTACAAGAACAAAACATGATGTAAATGTCTGTGATGGTTACGGTCTTGTGTTGTTAATATTGTCATCGGTTTGGAGTCATTACCAATATGTAACAATCTGATATAAATATTGACATTATGTATAATAGAATTCATATTGAACCAAAAGATGTTACCATGTGAATATTAACATTATGTTTATAATGTAATTATTGACATTATGTTTAGAATGTTACAATGTGAATATTAATATTATGTTTAAAATGTAATTATTGACATTATGTTCAGAATGTGCATATTGACATTGATGTCACTATATAACAAGTGAAACAATAAGATGTTATTATTTACAACATGCCTACAAAAATTCACATGTAACCAAAATAGGGTTGACAACCATCCAAAGTTTGGTCTATAATTATTTCATGACCATCAACAATCAACAACACCAACAAGTTTGACATTGACACAAGGGAGAAGATAAGGAGTGTTTTACAAAATAATAACACATGACAATTTAAGACAAATAAGTCATAACCAATATTTGACAATCTGATGCAAATATTGACATTATGTAAAATGAGATTCACATTAAACTAAAACAAGGTTGACAACCATCAAAGATTAGGGGCTCTAATTTTTTCATAATCATCAACAAACAACAATACCAATAGCTCCGTAAATATTTATATCATATTCCATTGATGTTAGAAGGTGAATATTAATATTATGTTCATAATGTGAATATTGTCATTGATGTCACAATGTGAATATTGATATTTTGTTCAGAATGTGCATATTGATATTGATGTTAAATAATAACAAATGAAAAAATATGATATTATTATTTACAGCATGCTTACAAGAATTCACATGTAACCAAAATAAGGTTGGCAACCATCCAAAGTTCGGACTGTAATCATTTCATGACCTTCAACAACCAACAACACCAATAAGTCTGACATTGACATAAAGGATGAGATAAGGAGTGTATTACAAAACAATAACACGTGATAATTTAAGACAAACAAGTCATTACCAATATTTAACAATCTGATGTAAATATTGATATTATGTATAATGAAATTCACATTGACCCAAAAGAGGATTGACAACCATAATGTGAATATTGCCATTGATGTTCATAATGTGAATATTGCCATTGATGTCACAATGTGAATATTTACATCATATTTTTGGGTGAAAATTGGGGGTTCTATGGACATCAACAATCAACAATACCAACATTGACAGAGGAAAAAAACAGAGAGTCTATTACCAAATCATAATCACAAACAACGTTAATAATAAATGAATATAATATCCAACAAAAAAATCAACATCCCCAACATGGACAAAGAGTGAAATTAGGGAGTTTATTACAAAATTAAATCCAAAAACAACAATAATAATAGGGCAATGTAAATATATACATTGGTGATTACATTATGTTATCATTGACTGAAAAACAGAGGGCGGAAAGGAATGTAAATTGTACATTTGTTTGTTAATGTTATTCATATTTAACAAAAAAATTTAAATCACCAACATGGATAAAGAGTGAAAATGGGGAGTTCATTACAAAATCAAATCCAAAGACAACAATAATAATAGGGCAATGTAAATATATATTGGTAATTATATTATGTTATAATTGACAGAAAAACAGATGGTGGAATGATGGTGCTTACTTTTGCTCCTCATTGTGGGTGGGTATGGAAATCGATGGACAACACTCAGTTGATCGACGGGAAACACAAAAGAATGAATCACCCTCCTTCCGATGTAAACCTTCGCAACAGTGAGATGAAGTGAAATAGCAGTGGCCGATGACAGTGGGCGGTGGAGGACGGCGATGGTGAGGCGATATGAATTTAGGGGTACGATTTGGGAGATTTTTGGGGCCAATGATGAGTTTTTTTGGGGGAAATTAGTGTTTTGTGGAGTGAAGAGATGGAATATGGATGGTTTGTTTTCAAAATAGAGTATTGTAATAACCCTCACCATTGATTACTGATTAAGCTACTGATTACTGCTAAACTGAGACTGATCATGGTAAGTAATTGAGCTGACTGAAAAACTGAATTGATTGATTGAATGTGCTAGTTTAAATGCATATCTATCTGTTGATTGTTAAACTATCTGTTATTGTTTTATGCTTTAAACTGCAAATTGAAGGCCTTATCGGCGGCCGAATCTGAAATCGATTAGTGATATGTGTTAATCATAATTTATGTGATTTTATGGTGTATTTACCTGAAATGTGATTTGGTATGATTAAACTAAATTAAAATAAACTAAATGGCATTGGTTGGACTTATTTGCCAAAATACCACTTAGTGGCCCACTACATGGAACATTTGAGACTTGCCTTCATTCTATTTTGTACATTTCATCAGCCTAGTTGAGTGTATAACCGGCTAGAGAGTGAAGGAGAGTGAGAGAAGTGAGTTCAACTTGTTTTCACCTTGATTTTGCTTGGAGGCTTAGGGGATTTGGAAGTTAAGTGCATAATTGGGCTTCTAGACCTTTAATTCAATACATAAGGTAGAGCTTTTACCTTATTGTGTTTGATTTGAGTTACTTTTAGCATGTTTTAGAGGATTGTTAAAGGTTAGAGCCAAGACATGGCTTATAATGTTGTATTGTAGCTTAATTCATGCATGCATGTTGCCATTCTTGAGTTTTGAAATTATTGTTCATGAGATTGCTTCATGCATGTTCATCTTTTGATCATAGTTCATGATTTTACCATGTTTTAGAAGAAATTGGCTCATTAGAGCATGTAATTGAAGATTTGAATTGGTTTAAACTCATGCATGTCATGTTTGAGCTTTGTTCATGAAAATTGGTTTGAAATTGGATTTAATTGAACTACCTTTGGGCTTTAATTTCTCAAATTGTTCTTTGAAACATGTTATACTATGGGTTTTGAAGTGTTTTCCAGAAAATTAGCCCAAAAGGATCGAATTTGGTACATTGAAACTTGGTTTTGAGCTTGAGGTTCGAATCTGGAATTTCTAGATTTTGGACTTCTGCTCGAGCGGAATTACTGGCGCTCGAGCGAGAAAATCGTGCTCCCAGCACTTTGCACTGTTTTACAGTCCGCTCGAGCGGGGTATTGGATGCTTGAGCGAGGACTTGTTTCACACGCTCGAGCGGGTATCGAGCGCCCAGTCGAGCGTGATTTTCACACATCCAGTACTTTTTCAGTACGCTCGAGCGGGAAAGTTTACGCTCGAGCGGAGTCTTTTGTTTGCATGTCTGCTCGAGCGGGGAATCCCACGCTCGAGCGAGACCCCTGTTTTCTGAAAATTCTGAAAATATTTTCTAAGTGCATCCTTGCATCCTCATTTCATTCTCAGCATTCTTAGGCCTAATTTAAGGCATCTTAATGAGGATATTGATGTAGAACCACACCGAGTCAAGATAGGGATTAAGTTATTATTTTTCCAACTATGTAGCTTAGTGTGTGTTCATTCTGCAACTGTGTAGGATTGGCTTTCGGAGACGCGCTCTAGCTTATCCGTAGCCCAGAACTCTGTGAGTAACAATGTTGTAAAAATATGTTCGAAAATGAATATTTTCTGAATGATCAATTGAACTGTTTTCTGAACTGTTTACTGTTAACTGAATGAATGTTTGTCCTCTATTCTGAACTGTATTGTGGCATCCATAGCAATATACTGTTACTGAACTGTTACTGCTACTCTTACAGGGATTTTTGTTAGTTCCCATGTTTGGAACCATTACTGATGGCCATCATTGACTGTTCGGTCTCTCAAGACCTACTGTTTACTGTACTGTTTCTGCTAATGGATGTACCACATATAACTGTTATGACTAAATGACTGTTATACTGAATCAATTGACTGTTTTCAATACTGAAAGGACATCCATTCTTAACCTCTTTACGCATTATGTTATTCACTAGGCTTTAGCTCACTGCTCATATATATATGTAGGTGTACAGGCACCGGACCGTTGCTAGAAGCGTCAGGGTAAACTCCAGCTTTGTCAAGCCAACCACTGTGCCTCATTGCGAGGTTCCGAGCCTGTCAAGCCAGGGCTTTTTGGGGTGTTTTAGTTCTCCCTTTTTGTATCTGTTATATAACTACTGTTTAGACTGAATGTTATCGTACTGTACTGTCATGGTAGGGATTCGGTCCCTAACCTGAATGTCTGTATATGATGTATGTACATACTCTTTTGTTCTGAATGTGCATATATGAATGAAAAATCTTTTTGCATACAGACTGTCACAGCTCATTGGACATTGTCTATTTACTATTTTGGCTTCCACCATGCCCTTGTACTCTGTCTTACTGTCTTACTGTTAAGCAGGCCTTCGGTAATCTCGGATTACTGGCCGGTTATAGTGTTAAACCCATAGGGGCGGGTTTGGGTTGTGACAAGTATGCGCGGGAGAAATAGAAGAGGGTACTTTGGTCTTACTACACTGAATGAGACCTAATGGAATAATTAAAAATGATTTGGGTTTTATGGTATAAAACTGTTAAGAATGGGATTTATGAAAAAAGCTCCCTAGATTAAAACTTAAGAAAATTTTAAATCATATGAAACTCATCTAATTCTGACTGAATTTATAAATACTAAGCCTTCGTTTGGTATGTAGGCTAAAGGGGCTTTTTGATTAGATTAGCTACAAGAAGACAAAATAGACTAAAAAAGTCAATAAGACAAAATGTCGCATTCAAACTATAATCATTTCACATTTTCTCTCACAAAAGTAAAAAAAAAACAAAAGTCCAACCCAAACAAACTTTTTAATTCCAGGCTAAAATAGCCAAAAAGTCAACTCACTTTTTAAATAAGTGTCAGTATATACTATTATAAACTCACTACCACCACCACCACCATTATGCCATGGCCGCCGTCACCACCACTCACCACCACTATCGCCACGATAACGATCACTATCCCTACCACGGCCACCACTACCACTGCCAATACCATCGCTATCGCTGCCGCCGTCACCACCACTGCCACTACCATCATTATCATACCATCACTACCATTACAATATAAAATTAAAATATATAATTTGAAAATTATAAATTTCAAATTTAATCTTATACATATCAAATAATTTATTTTTAATTCAACACTTAAATTTTTATCAAATATTTTTTTAATTTAATAAATTTAACATTTAGTTTCTAATATTTAATTTTTAATTTTTAACTTTATCTAACAATACCTAAGTGTATGTGTAAAAAAAAAAGGGCTAGTTTAAACTTTAAAAAAAATAAAAATAAATTTATAGATAGTTATTTGAACTAGTTTTGTGGCCAAGCTTGACATGACAATATTTTATTTTTAACAGGGAATAATTTACTAACAAAATTTTCATATATAAACACATTTAAAATTATGCAGTAGTAACAATCTTGTAATTATAAGTTATAATAATGAATGTTTTAATTTAAAATAAAATAATCATAAAATGTCAGGTCAATGTCATTATACGTGAAATTTATGTAGAAAATTTTTATTTCTACCATTACTTTTTATAAAAGTAAACAAAATGGACAATTCTTAAGTATGTAAATATATATTATACGTATATGTATAAATTGTTACAAATATACATAAGTTATTTAATAAAATCGTGTAAGGTTTCACAAATATATATATAAGTTAACCTATACAAATTTGATAAATCACAATTTACGTATATTTATGAGAGTTGACGTGATTTTATGAGATAACTTACATATATTTATGAAAACTTACATAAATATATATTATATGCATCTTACACACCTAAACACTTTCCGTTGAAGAATCAATGCGAGCTCAAACTAGAAAAAAGTGAAGCATTTTCTATTTTTACTTTTTGACAAATGGAATAATCAAAAGGCTTTGTGAGATATAAAAGACATTGTGATTGGATTTTCAGTTCTACTCCTATTTCAAACTACATCTCTATTATAGGAAGACCTTTGTCTAATTTTTTTTTTTAAAAATTTTTATTCCAAGCACCTGTTTATTACACAATGAATCTCTCTAAGTTGATCTTGTTATAGAGGGATGTTGGAATAGAAGATAAGGGAGAGATGGAGTGACAATCCCGCGAAAGACGATAAATAATTGGTGCTCTAAAAGTTAATGATCTATCCTTGTGAGCATAAAAGATTTCTTAATGTTGTGTGAACAAATAATTTACATGTTTGTTCCAAATATATATATATATATATATAGTGGTGGTGGTGGTGATAGTAATAGTGATGTTGAGAGAGGAGGAAGGAGCGATGTACAAGCGAATTTTGTGTGACAAATAAACGAGAATAATTATTTGATATTTCCAAAGCAACATGTGGCATTGTTCATATGGTATTCGTAACCAATAATGTAATAAAGAAATTTAATAGATAAAACAATGCTAATAGTTGAAAAACATGGAATAACTTCATGTGTTTTGTAGTTTCTCATTTGTGGAAAGTATCTGGTAGACAATACTATTATTGAAAATAAATAATAAATTTTCAATGAAATGTGGTATCCTTAATTTTTATCAATATTTGGTGTTGCACTTTGGAGATAGAAATTTTTAAAAGTAATATATATATATATATATGTGTGTGTGTGTGTCAATTTCCGACCACACTGCCAAACTAGTACTTAGTTAGAGAGCACCGGCAGAATAGATTAAGTTTGAACGACCTGCAACAGAAAGAAGAGATTTCGATGGTGGTTCATCCACCCGGGGGCACTCCGATGATCAAATCAGTTATCTCTCAAAGATAGCAAAAGTGCTTAACTCACTGTTCAGAATACAAAAAGCGTATCTTAAACCCATGGAGGTACCTCTATTTTACAGCAAACACAAACTTAGTCCCAATAAAAGCCTTTCAATGGCTTTAGGATTACTGCTAATCTTGGACTCCCAGTAGGATTGAGATAAACTCTCAAAGAGTCTTATCTTTACCCAAACTGAAGTCCACTATCATTCTAAGACTCTTGTCCCTTATCTGCTTATCCCGGATTCCGGTTTCTTCACAGATAACCTCGACCTAGCTGAGATGATCTCGGCGTCATGACCAGGACACGTGGCACCTTGGCTGACACATCGGTGACACCTCGGCCACATATCGTCATTCAAAATTTATGTCCCCACAATATATATATATATATATATATAAACAAATATATAAAATAATGTAAATTCTTGTAACACATCATTGTAAATGTGTTTTCCATATTGCAAATCATTTCCCTTTTTCCAAATTGGTAGTAGTTATGTAATTTAGATAACTCAAGCACATGGAGACACAGAATAAATAAAGCTAACTTCATTAAGGAAAAGTAATAAAAAGGCTAACATTCTTTCCTCTTTCTTTTGCTAGGCAAAGAGGCTACAAGCATTTAAGCTGTAATTTGAAAGCTACCAAGTACTAATTCCATACCTAAAACCAACTATATATGGACTCAAATCACTAAAATACCACACACTAATACTATATAAATTGGCCAACCTTATTCTTCTAATAACAACATTACGTACTCAGAAAATTATTCAGAAAGTAAATCAATGAATTACATTCATTGTAGACGTAGTCCGCATCCACTAATTTTAAATCTATATCAATGCTTGATATGGCCTCACCATTGGAAGGAGAGAGCCACTTAGGTGGAGGGACATGACTTCATTGGTGGAACCCACAAGCTTCCCATCTATGAACACAGCTGGGACAGGTCCATTACACCCCAACCTCAAGAGAGCCTTCTCTATTTCCCTCCCTTCAGGGTCTTGATCAATCTCATGAACCATAGGGTTCACCCCAAGTTCTTGAAAAAGAACAGTCACAGCATAGCACAAGCAACAAGTGCTCTTGCTGAAAATCACTACCCCATTTTCTGACGCCACCCTTGTCACCTTATCCATCTTTCAAGAGCGTAACAAAACGACTTCGAATGCAACAGCCAAAACTTAAAATTGAAATGATGGATTGTTGCAAACCATCGGATCGAATTCAGGGACTTGAATTGCTATCCGATGGTTGTAGTTGAAGGGAGGATATGGAAAAGGGAAGTGGGTATAGGAGAGAGGAATGAGTTTGAATGAGGTGAATATTGTTTGGTTGAATATGGGTTGTGATTTTGGTACTCTATTTATAAAACTAGGTGAGGAGAGACTCAAGAACATTCAAAAGATAATGTGCTTTAGTTGGATGCCAAAAAACTAGTAAAGGCACTTTTCATGATGGATATGTATGTGTTTCATACACACAACAATTTGGAAGATAATTAACCACGTGATACATGTTGGGAATTCCAAACACCTAAAGCAAAATTGGTGAAACACAAAATATAGGAAGGAACAAATATATAAGAATTGTATACCTACATTGTACACACACAAACATAAAAATTACTTAAAAACTACGGTCACGTGGATTGTAGTGAATCTACTATGATAGTAAAAAAGTTAAAAAAAAATACACTAACTTCAAATTTGGATCCATATTATCTCCACAGGTTATAAATTAAATCCGCAATCAAGTAGTTAATATTTAATACTTATTAGGTTTCACATGCCTGAATAGGTCAAAGTTGAGTCCGAGAAGTTGAGTCCGAGATCAAGCGGGTAGTATCTAGTACTTTCACGATCTATATTACTAGTGTCTAATACTTATCATAATCGACACTAACTAGCAATATATGAATATTTCACAACTCTTTTGTGGGTGACCAATAGTAGAAAATTGATAAAGTGGCTGATATTGAATTGGTTTTGTGACACACGTGTGCAGGCTAATGACCATGGTTTCCAACTTTTGAAGATTTCATGGACAGTATACTCTTCATGAAAATACAACAAAGAAAGTAAAAAATTCTTATATGTATGTATGGTGTGTGTGTGGTCAATTTACCTTAGATTCTCCAAATCCCAATCACATTCTTATTATTCTTTGCTCTGCTAGAAAGATGAGGAATGGAGATAGCTTTCGGTGGCTGTGATTCTCTGTCTTTGCCCCCACCCAACTTGCATTAATATTCCTTCTTCCCAGATGTCCATACAATGGCTACACATCTGTGGATGACATGTCTAATCCACAAAAAATGCACCAAGTCATTGCCAACTTAGATATATATGCATCGAGGATACATGAGGATAAGGAGAACTCTTGTGTATATATATATATATATATGTTTGTGTATGCATGTTCGTATTTGTATATTTGCATAATTGTTTATGTACATCTTGTCTTCTTTAATCTTACTCGCAAATGATGATAAATGATTTATGTATTCGATCGTATTTTATTAGAACATAAAATTTAGTTTGCTTTGGTTTGGTTTGATTTATGTGTACTATACATATTGTTTTTGCTGTATGTATTTGGGAAGAAAAATGAGTTAGACCCCCTTTTGTGGAGGACCCTCACGACCCCCTCATTGATCTATACCACTCATGATGTGTGGGGTCCACTCATGTATATGTGGGGTCCACATCATGAATGGTGTAGATCACAAAGGGGGTTGTGGGGTCCTCCACAAAGGGGCTCCCTATCATTGCTGATTTGGGAAATAGTATCCATGCCGTGCACAATAGGATGGATTTCAATGTTAGGTAGTGTGAATCCTAATGATTACTGGGTACTAACCATAGATTTCATATCCAAATTATCAAGTGAACTTGGTCCAAACTCGAATTTGGGGTAAGGGGTCACTACAAGAATTTTCACCTTTGGCGATTGAATTTCTAGTCGCCAAAAGTTAATTTTTAGTCGCCGAAAGGTTTTAGCAACTAAATTTTTTGGTCGCAAAATTAGTAGCCGAAGTGTAGTCGGGAAAGGTAATGGCCAAATGTATTCATTTGCCGACTAAATATTTAATCGCCAAAAGGTTGGATATTAAATTAAATTAAACCCTTTTCGGCGACCAAACTTTTAGTTGCCTAAAGTCCCACCTTTTTAGCTATTAAAATTTTAGTCGGCAAAGAGTTCTTTTTTGGTTACTAAAAATTTAGTCGCCGAAAATCTCCATCTTTGGCTACTAAATGTTTAGTCGGTAAAGAGTTCCTTTTTTGGCTACTAAATATTTGGTCGCCTAAAGTTCTACATTTTTTGCTACTAAAATTTTAGTCGGCAAAAGTGTGTTTATAATTTAATTTTTTGTTTTTAGCTATGAAATATTTTAGTCGCTAAATGTCTTCTTTTTTTTTTTTAGCTACTAAACTTTTAGTCGCCAAATGTCTTTTTTTTTTTTTTTTTTGCTACAAAATTTTTAGACGCCAAATGTCTTTTCCCAATTTCTTTTTAGCTACTAATTGTTTAGTCGCCAAAAACATGATATTATGTTTTATCGCGAAATTATAATTTCTCCACAACCTGTCTATATACAATGCAACCTGTAATACGTATAAAAACAAAATGATACATACTATCAATCATTCCACAATCTGCATCCATATACCAAAAATAAATAACTTTAAATATCAAAATCCATACAAATAAGCTATTGTTCAAACTAAAATAATAATTACATACAAAATATATCATACAAAAATCAAAGCCCTCTGTATACAAAAAAATACATTTACTACCAAGCGAAATTATCATTTGGCATGGTAACAAAAGGTGATATATGTACCACGACAAAAGTTTTCTATGGACCATGGCAAAACGTCCTATATGTACGCCGACAAATGGTATATATATACTACGACAGAAGGTGATCTATGTACCACGACAGTCATTATTTGTTGATTGCCAAAAGTTTTCTGTGTCAATAATAATGAACTACACAAAAGCTGAGGACGATAAAAGTATTATATTAGTTCTACACAAAAGTATTATATTAGTTCTTCACAAAAGCTACGGACGAGAAAGAACTTTCTGTTGCTGGGCGCCGTTGGAAGTAGTTCTACTATATCCAAGACTCACATTGCGAAGGGCCATGGGCTAGTTAATGGTAGAAGCTCTTTGGCTGGTTGATGTATTTGGTGTGCGAACTTTTGGCATTTTTCGCACTTCTTGACATACTTTTCTGAATCTGCTTGCATGTAAGGGCATCAATATCCTTGCGAAATTGCTCTGTAGGCCAATAATCTTCCCCTTTGGTGGCTTCCACATACGCCTTCGTGTATTTCGAACAAGAATGTCTCGACCTTGCTGGGATGGACACATTTCAAGTAAGGTCCTGTGAAGGATTTTTTGTACAAGGCCATTGATGGGGAGAGCCAAAATCGCTGTGATTTTGCTCTGATCTTGTTGGCTTCTTTCTTCTCTTCAGGTAAGACGCCGTCTTTTAAGAATACTATAATGGGATCCATCCATGAAAGGCCTAGTTCGGCGCAACATACCTCAGTTACTTCGGGTTCTTCAATGCTTGGTCTTGGTAGGAAGTCGATCAGTAATGGATGTGGGTTGGATGTATCTGCCATCGAACCAAAGCCTGCTAGTTCGTCTGCTCTACTATTTTCTTCCCGGCCGATCTGCTCTGTTCGCACTACTTCGAATTTCATGATTTCCCTTATGACTAATTCTTGATACTTTGCCATCCTCTCATCTTTTGCTTCGTAATCGCCTGAAATCTGGTTCATTACCAGCTGGGAGTCACTGCAAACCATTAGTTCGGTAGCCTGCATGAAAAATGCTGATTTTCAGCCTGCTAAGAGTGCTTCATACTCCGCCTCATTGTTTGATGCTGGGAAGCCAAAGTTGAGATGGAGACTATGCCAAGTCCTGCACCATGCCTATTGGATGCCCCATCCACGAAGAGCTTCCACATCTCTCCAACGAACAGCTTCCAGCAAGTGGATGGGTCGGATGATGTCTTAGGGTCATGAGTGTTGTTTTCTTCCCAGTCCCTAGCTGCTGTTGGGCTTTACTTTTTTTTATCTGACTGCCCCAAGTCTTCACTTGTCGATGAGTCCTTACTGGGAATGGCTTGGTTTATTCCTACCGCTTGATCTTCAAGCCTGTCTGGTTTGCAATGCGGCTGGGTATCCTGATTTAGGGGTTGTGCATTTCCTGCGGCACTTTTCGTCCACATTCCTGTCGTACCAGTCAAGTCAACTGGGCAGATATGATGACTTCCTGGTGTGAATTCTGTCACAAAGTGTGCCAAAGCTTGGGTTTTTATTGCGGTTCTGGGTTGAAACTTGATATCAAATTGTCTCAGTTCCACTGCCCACTTCAAGATTCGCCCAGAAAAGTTTGCCCTCTCAAACAAAGCTTTTAATAGAAAAGCTGTTAGGACGATTATGGTGTGGGCGTGGAAGTAATGCGACAGCTTCCTTGAGGCCATCATCAAGGCTAAGGCTAGTTTTTCCAATGGTAGGTACCTGGTTTCTGCGCCCAGCAAGGTTTTGCTAACATAAAAGATGGGCAGGTGTTGGATTCTTTCTACTTTGACCAACACTGTGCTGACTGCGTGCTGTGAAACTGCTAGGTACAGAAAGAGCTCTTCTCCAAGTATGGGGTTACTAGCAATGGTGGAGAAGATATGTACTCTTTCAAGCTTTCTAGGGCACGGTCGCATTCTTCATCCCACTCAAACTTGGCCTTTAGTGCTTGGAAGAATGGTCGGCATCTGTCTGACGATCGACTTATGAATCGGTTGAGCGCGGCTGCTAGGCCAGTGAGATGCTACACCTCTTTGACTGTGTTAGGCCTCTTAAGATCCTGAATTGCTTTGATCTGAGAGGGGTCTACTTCTATACCTCGGTTGGTCACCAGAAAGCCTAGGGATTTGCCCGATCCTAAGCCGAATGCACATTTGGATGCATTTAGGAGCAACTTGTTCTTCTTCAGAATCTGGAACATCTCACCTAGGTCCCTGAGATGGTCCTTCTCATCCTTGCTCGTGACCACCATGTCATCTATGTAAGCCTCCATTGTTCTGCTTAACAATGGTTCAAATATTTTGGTGACCATCTGTTGGAATGTTGCCCCTGCGTTTTTTAAGTCAAAGGGCATGACTTTGTAACAATACAATCCTCTAGGCGTTGTAAAGGATGTGACCTCCTGATCTAGTTCATACATAACGATCTGATGGTAACCTCTATATGCATCAAGGAAGCTAAGTCGATTGTGACCTGCCGTCAGGTCTACCAATTGGTCTATCTGCGGTAGGAGAAAACTGTCCTTTAGGCATGCCTTGTTGACTGTTTTATAGTCCACGCAGACACACCATTTTCCGTTCTTCTTTGGTACTACAATGGTATTGGAGATCTACTTGGGATAGTGCACTTCTCTGATGGCTCCTGCGTCCAGCAAGTTCCTTACTTCTTCCGCCACTATCTCGGCATGGTGGATTACTGATCTGCAAGTGCACTGTATAATGGTCTGGCAGTTGGGTGGACATTCAGTTGGTGACAGATGAAGTTTGGGTCAATGCCAGGTATGTCATACGGTGTCCAGGCAAACACTTCGATGTTAAAGGTTAAGAATTTCATGACATCTATTCTCTTAGTGTTGGACAAAGACGAGCCGAGCAAAAAGAACTTTTCTGGGTCTTTTTCATCTATCCTTACCTGTACCAAGTTTTCCACTGTCTTTTGTTCAGCTGCCTTGCCAACATCCGCAAACAATTCATTGCTCTCGGGCTCTTCTACCATCTGTACATACCCTTTTGCAGTGCGGCTGCTATTTACTGTGACGAAGCACCGTTTGGACATAATTTGGTCTTCAAAGACCTCTTCAATTACTCTGGCTTCGTCGAGGAACCGCAATACTTGATGGTAGGTTGACGCTACCGATCACATGGCATGTAACCATGTCCTTCCCAAAATTATGTTGTAAGTGGAAGGGACTTTCAATACCCAGAATTCCACTTATTTCGTCATGGTTCCTACCTTAACTGGAAGGATTATCTTGCCCACTGGCCACTCTGGCATTGAGTTAAATCCAATTAGGGGAGACGTTGCAGGTGCCAGGTCTTTGTCGTCCAATTTTAGTTGTTTGAAGGTTTCGTAATACATTATCTGACATGAGCTTCCTTGGTCAATCAAAATCCGCTTGATGTCAAAATTCTTAACGCGTAGAGTGACAACTAGTACATCATTGTAAGGGCAATATATCCTCGCTAAACCTTTGTTTGAAAAAGATATGACATTTGTGGCCTCTATTTTCCCTTTTTTGATGGCAGGTTGTGCACGTAATACCTCCTTTAAGTGCTCAGCCTTTTTGATCATTCCCCTGAGCTCACATACCCGCTCAGGTTCGAATACTCTATGTATTATGTTAATTACGCCTTGAGAGGGGCGTCAACCGGCATTCCGTTTGGGTTGTTGTGGTTTTGGGGGGCTGGCTGTGTCCCTCCTTCTATGTACTGGTCCAGGTACCCAGCTGCCACTAACTCTTTCAAATGCTGCCTTAATGGCGTGCAATTTTCAGTGCGGTGCCCCTTTTCATCATGGAAGGTGCACCGGGACCTCTCGTCATAGTCTTTTTGTGCTTCTCCCAACTTAGCTGGCCATCGGACGAAAGGTTCGTTGCATATCTCACTGAGAATTCAGTAGATTGGTTTTTTGAACACTGTGGTAATGGCAGTGCAAACTCTTAATTTCCTTTTGTCTGGGTCCTCTCTGTTGGCCCACTTGCCTCGCCCATTCCTGTTAGGTTGCTTTATCGTGTTGACTTTTTCCATAGTCTTTTTATCTGGCATTGCTGTTGTGTCAGATTTCGCTTTAGCATGGGCATTATCTTCCTTCACACGAATATGTTGGTGCACTCTCTCCATTAAGGCCTCCATCGTGAGGGGTGGTGTCATAGTAATTGAGTCCCTCAATTTGTTACCAACTGGCAGGCCCCGTTTGTATTGTGCAATGGTGAGGTTTGTAGGGCAATCCCCAATCTGGTTGAAGGTTTCCCAGTAGCGACTATTGTAGGATCTCAACGTCTCCTTGTCGTCCATGTCAATGGAGAGTAGCTGATCAATCTCCACTGGTGTCTTGGTGTTCGTTCTGAACCTAGTTACGAACGCCTCTACCAATTGTGCCCATGAGGCGATGCTGCCTTCTGGTAGCCTTTCGAACCAGGTTAGACCTAGGTCGCCAAGGCTGGATGGAAACATGATGCACATTAAAGCCTCGTTTCGCTGGTGTACTGCCATAACCTGGTGAAAGTGACTCAGGTGTGTGTATGGGTCTGTCTTCCCCTCATAAGTGGTGAATTTGGACTGGTGGAAGCCTGAAGGTAGTGGTGCGTTCTCTATTGTTAGAACGAACGACGAGCTCTATAACCGTGCTAATGCTTTGTCTGTTGGTTCGTAAGCAAGGCGCGACATTGGCATTCCTACCTCGACGCTCCCATGCGTCCGAGGGGCCAACCGCTGAAGGGCTGAAACTCTGTGCGGGTTGCGTGCCCTGGTATCCTCCTTTCATTGTGCCCTTTCTTCAAGCACAGTTCATAAGTCAGATGATCTAGGCATCTCCGTGTGCCTAGATGACGTCTGGTGCGTGTGCGAGGGTTGATAGGTGCTTCCCTCAGTATATGACCTCTCAGTTCTCGTTCTCTCAGACCTGGAGTAACGAGTCCTGGAAGTCCTCGATTGAGTGTCACCTGTTTTAAGGCTCCTACTTTCTGCTTGCGATGGTGTGGTACGCCTATCACGATCCTCTGAGTGGTGAGGGGACGTGTTGCCTTTGCGCCCTCTCTTGTCGCCACCCCTTTTCCTTTTATCTGGCGCTTTATTGACTCCATGTCTGCCGCCATCCTCCTTATTAACTCGTCTTGCTCCTTTACGCAATCTTCCAGAACTTGAGGGTCCATCCTTCGCCTCTGTCTTTCAAGACTTTGAAAGCGAGTGGGGCTGTTAGCCCGCCTTCCTCTTGCATCCCTCCGGGGGTTCTGTCGCTGAGGTTCTAAATCCGCCATGGGAGGGATAGCAGGCAAACCTTCGTGTTTCCTACCCCCTTCCGGGGTTTCCCATCAAGAGCAGATTGCGGCAAGTCTTCATTGTGCGCCATTGCTTCCGACTAGAGAGGAAAACTTGATCAAGAGGTTTTCTTCTTTCTGGAATTCCCACAGACGGCGCCAATTGTACGAGCAAGAAATAATGTTCTCGTATAATCCTGTTGATCAAGCCTGCACTCCTCCAAACGTCGTCGCTTTACTCCCTGAAAACACAAACGTGAGCTAGCCGGCGGGTATGTGTCGGATACCTCTCCGATGCCTAAGTCAGCAAAATAGACGAATAGACAAAAGCTCTGTGTATTCAGGAATCAAAGTTGTGTTACCTGTACTTAGGTTATGTTGTGAGCTTTTATAGGTTCTGCGTGGCTTAATCCTAGTAGGACTCTTATTCCTCCATGTAGAGTCCTCCTAAGAATCACACTCCTGAAAGATAATACTTATCCTTCAACACTCTCCTCACTGCTTAAACCAAGTGAGATGGTTTTATCACGGTTGGATGACAGTACAACCGAGTTAAGACTAGCCCTTTGTCATACTTAATCCACCGCCTTCACATGCAACTCGTAGCTCGACTCTTCTTTTACTTATACCTCGGTTTTAGCCTGTTGAGACCGAGCTAATTATACCAAGATTTGACCAAGCTAACAAGAGCAAGGTCCTCCACAGGAAGCCCAAATACCTCATCTCCGAATATTACGACCGAGCTAGTTATCACCACTCTGACCGTGGTGATTGTAAACATACTTGGACCGAGCTAACAACAAGGTCCATTTTGCTAAGCCCTTTTTACCATGGCCCATTACTACGCCTGGGCCTAGCTCGGTCCTAATGCACATAAAAACTCCTTCTCAAGTTCTACACAAAAGTGAAAATTCTTCTCCATATACCAATATGGATTATCCACAAGTCCACGCAACAAAGCCATATACAAAGAAAAATAAAAAACGAAACATTAAAATTGGTTACAAAATATTAATTCAGTCAGTCATATGGAACATGTTCTAACATGCATTTAAGGTAGAATAATCGAGAAATGTCTTCTTGAAAATAAAAGAAAGTATATATATATGTATTATGCAATATTTATTCTAACCAACTGCACAAACAATGTAATATGTAAGTTCTTTGTCCTGTAAATATATAAAGGCAATTATTAGAATACGTAGATGTTATTTTAATAAAGTTGTTGCTTTTTTAACTAAGTGGTGCAAGTTTTCGACTAAGTGTAAGGTGTATTCAGGGGCTGTTATGAATTTTCGCCCCCGGAAAGCCCTTTTTCGAGTAAGTTTAGGGCGTATTCGGCTCTAAGTCTCACCCTATGGGTCCAAATTACGTTCTGCTAGATCTCATAAGTCCTATTTGTCATGGTAAAACTATCCGTGTGAGCCACATGGTCATTCGAGGGCTATTTTGAATTTTCGCTCCTGAAACGCCATTTTTCGACTAAGTTTAAGGCGTTTTCGGCTCTAACTCCCAACTTACAAGTCCAAATTACGTTCTGTCAGTTCTCACAAGTCCTATTTGTCATGGCAAAGCTATCTGTGTGAGCCACACAGTCGTTCGGGGGCTGTTTTGAATTTTCGCTCCCGAAACGCCCTTTTTCGACTAAGTTTAGGGTGTATTCGACTCTAACTCCCAATCTACGGGTCCGAATTACGTTCCGTCAGTTCTCCCAAGTCTTATTTGTCATGAGGGAACTGTCCGTGTGAGCCACATGGTGGTTCGGGGGCTGTTATGAATTTTCATTCTTGGAAAGTCCTTTTTTGACTAAGTTTAGGGCATATTCGGCTCTAACTCCCAACTTACGGGTCCGGATTACATTCCGTCAGTTGTCACAAATCCTATTTTTCATGGGGGAACTCTCCGTGTGAGCCACATGGTGGTTCGGGGGCTGTTTTGAATTTTTGCCCCCGAAACGCCATTTTTTGACTAAGTTTAGGGCGTACTCGGCTCTAACTCCCAACCTACAGGTCTGAATTACGTTCCATCAGTTCTCACAAGTCTTATTTGTCATGGAGAAACTATCCATGTGAGCCACACGGTCATTTGGGGCCTGTTTTGAATTTTCACCCCCGAAACGCCATTTTTCGACTAAGTTTAGGGCGTATTCGGCTCTAACTCCTAACCTACGGATCCGAATTACGTTCTGTCAGTTCTCACAAGTCTTATTTGTCATGGGAGAACTGTCTATGTGAGCCACATGGTGGTTCAGGGGCTGTTATGAATTTTTGCCCCCGAAAAGTCCTTTTTCGACTAAATTTAGGGCGTATTCGGCTCTAACTCCCAACCTACGGGTCCAGATTACGTTTCGTCAGTTGTCACAAGTCTTATTTGTTATGGGGGAACTGTCTGTGTGAGCCACACGGTGGTTCGGGGGCTGTTATGAATTTTCGCCCCCGGAAAATCCTTTTTCAACTAAGTTTAGGCCGTATTCGGCTCTAACTCCTAACCTGCGGGTCTGGATTACGTTCCTTCAGTTGTCACAAGTCTTATTTTTCATGGAGGAACTATCCGTATGAGCCACATGTTGGTTCGGGGGCTGTTTTGAATTTTTGCTCCCAAAACGCCCATTTTCGACTAAGTTTAGGGCATACTCGGCTCTAACTCTCAACTTACGGGTCCGAATTACGTTCCATTAGTTTTCACATTCCTATTTTTCATGGGGGAATTATCCGTGTGAGCCACACGGTGGTTCGGGGGCTGTTATGAATTTTTGCCCCCGGAAAGTCTTTTTTCGACTAAGTTTAGGGCGTATTCTGCTCTAACTCCTAACCTACGGGTCTGGATTACATTCCTTTAGTTGTCACAAGTCCTATTTGTGATGGAGGAACTGTCCGTGTGAGCCACACGGTGGTTCGGGGGCTATTTTGAATTTTCGCCGTCCGTGTGAGCCACACGGTGGTTCGGGGGCTATTTTGAATTTTCGCCCTCGAAATGCCCTTTTTCGACTAAGTTTAGGGCATACTCAGCTTTAACTCCGAACCTACGGGTCCGAATTACGTTCCATCAATTCTCACAAGTCCTATTTGTCACGGAAAAGCTATACGTGTAAGCCACACGGTCGTTCGGGGGCTGTTTTGAATTTTTACTCCCGAAACGCCCTTTTTCGACTAAGTTTAGAGCGTATTCGGCTCTAATTCCCAACCTACGGGTCCGAATTACGTTCCGTCAGTTCTCACAAGTCCTATTTGTCATGGGAAAACTGTCCATGTGAGCCACACGGTTGTTCGGGGGCTTTTTTGAATTTTTGCCCCCAAAACGCCCTTTTTCGACTAAGTTTAGGGCGTTTTCGACTCTAACTCCCAACCTACGGGTCCAAATTACGTTTCGTCAGTTTTCACAAGTCCTATTTGTCATGGTGAAGCTATCCGTGTGAGCCACATGGTAGTTCGGGGGTTGTTTTGAATTTTCATCCCCGGAAATCCCTTTTTCAACTAAATTTAGGGCTTATTCAACTCTAACTCCCATCCTACAGGTCCGAATTACATTTCGTCAGTTGTCACAAGTCCTATTTGTCATTGGGAAGCTATCCGTGAGAGCCACATGGTGGTTCGGGGGCTGTTTTGAATTTTCTCTCCCGAAAGCCCTATAGACTATATTCTTTAAGCAATGTTCAACTTTTATAAATAGAACATAAGGATAAAAAGGAGTGAGAGGAAGCCACAATAGACTATATAGTCCTAGCTGACATATTGAATATTTTTCATTAAAATAAAGTTTTATCTCCATTATTTTTTATACAATCATAAATTTTTATTCTCATCTCATGATTTCAAACTCATTTGAAAAATTATATTTATAATTTTTGCATTTTGCTCATTGTGTAATTTTAGCATCTGTAATTTCAATTAGATCGATTTTGACCATTGATTTTAAATTTTGTGTCAATTTTGATCAAATTGATAACACCGATTACATTTTAATCAATCGAAAAACACTAACAACTTAATCAATGAGACAAAATCATGAATCCTGAGTCAATTGAGCCAATTGAAATTATAAAGACTGAAATTATAAATATCAAAATGACATAAGGACTGAAATATAAAAAATATCAACGTAATTTACACAATTAAGTATTATTATAACTTTAGAGGAATACTCAAATATTTCATCAATATACTTGAGATGAATATAAAACTACTATTTTCATGTGCTTTTTCCTATCCTAATCATAATTTAATATGCATTAACATATTAATGCATATATTTAAAGTGTTTTTGAATAAAAGACTTGTAAGAAGAATTAGATTATAGATTTGAAGAACAATTTGGGAGGCAAGGAAAACCAAAAAACAAATTTGACAGAAATATCCCACTAATCTAACTCTTAATATTTGGGAGGCAAGAAAAGCCAAAAAACATATTTTCTCATGCCTACGCTAAATGGTTTTTATTTTTTATTAATCAAGAATGGGATGGTAGAATTTGTAAAAATCTGCTAGTGGATCGACAAATTAGCAAAGCAAATGCAATTAAGCTGCTAGTGAAACATATATATATATATATATATAGAGAGAGAGAGAGAGAGAGAAAGCATATATATATATGTTTCATTGAACCCATAAACAGAGAAATAAAGTTATGTTCGCTATTATGCAATTAAGAAAAGCTTATATGATGAATGCTAAAAGTCATTTTTTTAAAGTTTTATATTGAAGGGTAGATATGTGTAATTGAGTTCATCTTCCATTATAACTATCAAACAACTCACTCACACTACTTTAATTGACACAATCCCATCATTATGGATGCTTAACATCCATGCCTTGGTAAAATTCTATGCAGATAACAGAAACTTTAAAGAAAAATATCGGAACTTTGAAAAACACATTTCCAATTTTTCTTCTATTATGTTGTTTTAATCAATCCCAATCTTTCAGGCCACACTGGAGTCATCACTGCCCATTGAATTTGTTAAATAAATTGGTAAGGTAGGGTCATGTTTTGCATAATTTGTTAAAAAAAAATCTGCTAGTGAAACATATATATATATATATATAGAGAGAGAGTGAGAGAGAGAGAAAGCATACGCGAGACGAAGCATCAATGGAGTCTCTTCTCAGCGATGAAGCCTCTGGATCTCGCGGCGGTGGCGATGGATCTGTGAAGATCGGCAGAGGAGGGGCAGGCGGCGGTGTGAAAAGAGGACAGCGACCTAGGTGGTAGCGACGACAGTGGTGATCGCAGCAGTCACGATGGCGATGGCGGAGGAGGAAGAGGTGCTTCGGTTGCCGGCGAACGTGAAGAGGAGCGGCGGCAGGATGGCGATGCAGCGAGACTCCTTCCCTTCATCTTCTCTTCACCTACCCTAATATTTTATTGGTGAGGTATTGATCTCTGTCTGTTGGTTCTTCAAGTGATCGATCTTAGCCATTCATTTTACATCCTTGTTTAACTTATTTTCCCTGACTAAAATATAGCTTTGTCGTTAATTAAGTAAGGAGCCCGCCAAAAATTCAAAATCTTTCTTTGAAAATTTTAATTACAATTGGTGACTAAACATTTTAGTCGGAAAAAGTCAGCTAAAGGCGACTAAAATAATTTTTTGTTGTTGAAAGTAAGTTTTTGGCGACTAAAACTTTAGTCGCCAAAGAGAAAATAAATTTTTTTATTTTTCATTCGGCGACTAAATATTTTAGTAGCCAAAAATCAGTATACGGTGACTAAATTTTTTTTGTTGCTGAAAGTAAGTTTTTGGCGACTAAAACTTTAGTCGCCAAAGAGAAAAAATAATTTTTTTATTTTCCATTCGGCGACTAAATATTTTAGTAGCCAAAAGTCAGTATATGGCGACTAAATTTTTTTTTGTCGCTGAAAGAAAGTTTTTGGTGCCTAAAACTTTAGTCGGCAAAGAGAAAAAATATTTTTTTTATTTTCCATTCGACGACTAAATATTTTAGTAGCCAAAAGTCAATAAACAGTGACTAAGTTTTTTTTTTGTCACCAATTCTGGCATTTTTAGCGACGAAATTTTTTTTTAGTCGCCAATAATGAATATGCCCGACTAAAAAAAATTAGTAGCTAAATATTTTACTTTTGGCGACTAAAAAAAATGTTGGTCGTCAATTCCATAACTTTTGGCGGCTAAATTTTTTTTAGTTGCAAATTTTAGTCGCCAAAGGTGCATTTTGTTGTAGTGGGTATCTTTGGTAATCTACAATTCCGACGGATTATTTTATTTTTTATTTATATATAGTTGAGGGGCGACTACTTTTATATATTTATTGTGTAAACTTATTAGAGCAAACTTCACTTTACTTTGGATCATGTGTAGTTTACTCCCCTTAACACTTGAAAACAACCATATAACCCCTTTATCATTTGTGAACTGAAGTGTATTGTTTAACCTGTTAACGATTTAATGAAAAAGACTAAAATATCCATATATATACATATATAAGTAATTTAAGTGTGTTAACTACATATATTTTTGACATTTGTATGGAAGGCACAATGCACTTTAATCCTCTGTGTTTTATTCTATGTGCGATTTACTCCATTGAAATTTGAAAATGAACTTATAACCCCCTTATGTTTGTCACGTATTTTACACTTACTGTTAAGTTGGACGGAATATTTAACATTCTCATACTCTGTATGTTTTTTCATCAATAAAGTTTTCTTTTTTTGCTGATAAAAAAAAAAACTATAAGGGAGTTATGTAGTCATTTCCAAACATTAAGGGAGTAAACTGCATATGATCCAAACCGTAGGGAGACAAAGTGAAATTTATGCTTATGGATGAAATCTTAATTTGAAAATAAATTACCTAAATCTTATAGTATTCATAACGCGTATGGTTTTTCGTATTTTTATTCTTTTCTGTTTTTCCCTATCATGTTGATTATATGATTAGATGTTACGAAGATGTTACGGATTCATAACAGTCAGTCATCTGGCTATGTGATTATGTTTTGTTTTAAGAGAGAATCCATTTTTTGTGGAGACAGAGTTGGTGGGTTGAGAACATTAATTTAATTAATAAAATAAAACTTTTTGCTTCATAATTAATTTCTAAAAGTTGCAATAATATTGTGAATAAAACTACTGATTAACATTTTATTGATCAATTTGGTAGAGGTAACTTGCCACTTGTGATAAAAAGAGAATAATTTGTGAATTATGGAGTTCTCTGTCGAGACATGTCGGATAATTGATTCAAAGTGTTGCATTTGGAAACTTTATTCTTTGTAATTTAACAATTAATTCTTGTAATATATTAGTGGGACATTTTTCTAGAATTCCATCTTGATCATAAACGTTATTTTGGGAATTTTAAGCACATGCATTCTGCACAGTACAAAACATCTTAATTCACACTATTTTTTCGTTTGAATACTAACTATCGGACAAGAATTCATATGATTCATATATTAATTACTGAAGAAAAACTTTACTTAGGCTTTGTTTGGAAAATGGATTGGCTTTCTGACTATTTAATTTGGGGTTAAAAAGTCTTGTTTGAGTTGGACTTTTTGATTTTTATGAGAGAAAAAATAAAATAATTATGATTTGAATGTGATATTTTATCTTATTAGCTTTTTAATTTATTTTATCTTTTTATGACTATTGTAACTGAAAAGCCAACTGAACCAATATGCCAAACGAGGGCTTAGTAATTTTCATCATAGAGTTTTTGTTTGGTAGTTAATATTTGAACAATTGATTATTATTTAGTAGTTAATTTTTTTTTTCTAAGGAAAAAAATTATGTGAATTGAGAAAATGGATGGTGTGTAAATAGAAGCTTTCATGCATTTGTGGAGTTCCACTGCTGACACAATTTTTTTAGTTCCAATATCAATTATCAAACAAAAATTAATGGTTTGGTTATCAACAAATAAAAAATCATGATTCAAATATCAACTAACGAACCAAAAGTATTGCCAAGTCATGAGTTTTTATTTGGTAGTTGATATTTGAATAATTAATTTTTATTCAATAATCATATTTGAACGAAAAGAATGGTTCGAATTGAAAAATCACGTGTATGCAAATAGAAGCTCCCATGCATTTTATCTTTTTGAGATAGTAAGGGGGGGAAAATGACAAAACTAAGCAAACAACAAAAAAATCTATATTTTTTTATATTTTTTTTTAGTTTCCAATATTTATAAGGAAATAAAGTACAAACTGTCACATAAATTGTAAAGTCTTGATTAGCCATTCCATACATATAGAGTGGCAGTCTGGCTCTTATAAAACATAGTCACCGAACTTAGAAAAAGAAAAAAGAAAAGAAAAGAAAAGAGCCCTTAATACCACCTTACTTTGAACATGGTATCAGGACTCAGTGAGTATGACCATGACACAAAAACGAACATGAACACAAATACATAACGTAGGCTGGTTTGAGGGTACTAGAGCCATATAGCTCCAGCATCAATGAGCTTTTGTTTTAGAGACCCCTCAACATGAAGAGATATGATATCTTTTGATGAGCCCACAAATTGCCCACCTATAAAAATTGCTGGGACTGAGGGTTGGCAACCTAGTCTTTGCAGCGCACGCTCCATGTCTCGCCCACTTGCATCGCGGTCAAGCTCATGGATTGCCGGGCTTGCACCAAGTTCACGAAACAGTGCCTCGATGCTATGGCACATGCAACATGAGCTCTTGGTGAAGATCACCGCAGCCTTCTTTGACGCCAAATCTCTAACTCTATCCATTTTTGAGAGTGTTGATGTTCAGAAACAGAGAAATTTCACAAATGCAATGCACGGAGAACAGAGAAATTTCACTAAAGCCAAGTGAGTCTAATGCTTGCTTATCTATGTTGGACTTTGAGCTTTCATCACCTCTTATTTATAGGTGCATTTGAAAGTAGTGGGAATGAATTGTTTAAACCAACAAAAACAAATAAAAAAAAGAAAAATATATAAAAGAAAGTTCCTCAAGATATTTGTTTGGATAAGAAAAAAAAAAATGTCCACGGTGATTTGCTTGATAATGACTCCTTGTGCTATAAACAAGTTGACACCTAGTGTATCATCCATAGCGATAATCTACATTGCTTAGAATGTTCGTACATCTGAAACAGTGTTAAAATTTTAAGTATATGAAGCAATATTAGAGCACGTATGATTGAATAAACAACAATTTGAAAGGGTTCGAAGAGGATATATTCTTCTAGCTTTGTATGAAAAACACTTTCTTGTGAGGCAACTTTCGGAAAGGAACCATTATTAATATAATTACATAAACATGCTCTTGATGATGATATCAATGAACCCTCTTTTGCATTTAAACTTCCTGGAAATTCTTCTCATAACCTTCTAATTAAATAGAATTATTGCTATATAGAAAATTCTTGCCATGCTCGTTGGTTAAGAGTGGATATATAATTTGATTCATACCATTATTTTGGTTCTTTTATTTTATTTTTTTTGCTTTTAATATTTCGTCATTATCCTAGTACGATCCTTGGGCTGATGTGGAATAGATACGAGTCTATCCAATTCTTTCACTTTCTTCGATTGGTCGCCCTGTGTGAAAAATTATGTCACCCAAAAAGAAACCCAAGTAAAAGAATAACAGAATTAAGAAATTAGTATATCATTACTGTAAACAGCATGTCTTTTTGCAGCATATAAACACAATTGAATTTCCATTTTAATTAATATCTTTAAATCAACAGGTGGATTTCAAAATGAGTAATCCGGAATTACAGTCGCATGGTATTCCATGATATTATGATTAGTGGAGAATACGTGGTATTATAATTTTGTGTTGATGATTGACGAATATGAGGAAACATGATGAATAATAATTAGTGTAAGAGTATAAATAAGTGATACTCCATGATGAATACCTAATAAATTTTTTTCAAAATGATATGGCTGTGTTTTAATTTTTTAATTTTTTTATTATTATTATTATTTTTTTAATTTTTTGGCTATGCATTTAATGTGTAGGACATTTCATTGTCCTGCTGGGATGTTAAAACTTGTTTTCTTGATTTAAGTGAATTATTGTGTTTTCCAACAAAAAATTAAAATAAAAAAATAAAAAAAAAACCTTAGATTATTATGTCACCAATGGAATATCTGATCTAAATGAATCTTCATCTCTCTTCTGACTTTTAGCTATTTTTGATATGCAAGAATCATTGTACTAGAATCCAAGAATTTATCGTCACTGTTGGGAATACATAGACGGTGAGCACAATGGAATATAGTTTTTTTTTTTTTTTAATTGATTCTCATAAATCACAATGGAATTTACAAAATTTGTAATTGATTCTCATAAATCCAACATCTTGTTTAAACATCATACATAGAATGAGATTGGATTAATATCTCAAAGGCAAATTCCAATCTCTCAAGTTGTACCTTCAAATCCAATCCTCAAGCCATTCAACCGTTCGTTCGGTCCTCAAGAATATTGTCATAAAAGCGAAATTGATTCTTATCTACTTGTTGAATGCGCCATTCGTACGTAATTTTTCTTAATCACTTCATTCCAATAAAATGCTACTGGCAGGTAAGGCATTTTCAAAATGACAACACGCTTATAAGCGTATTAATTCCCTCTGTCTTACATGAAGTCTTTTCTCTCGAGAATAAACAAAACCGTGAGAGGGGATGACAAAATCCATCCCTCAATCCCAAAGTGTACAATGTCTACAGGGGTTATGCTTATAAGGTGGAAGTGGGACTCCCTCCCAGACGATGTGGGATATTGTCCTCATTAGACGCTATTTATACTCGTTAATCATATTCTAGGAAGCACGGATACAGATACGGGATACAGGTACGATACGATATGGATACGGTGATACGGAAAAATGTGAAAAATTAGGATACGGATACGACTGCGATACGTTCGTAAAAAATATTATTTTTATAATTTTTAGTAATGTAGTATGTACACAAATAAAACCAAAAGCAAAAGAGTCTACCAGAAAGTAACTTTCAAAGTGCGAAATCAAGATGATCTATTCTTTTAACAAATTGAGAGGAATTGAAAATGTAATTCTAGGAATTGATAGAAGCCCTTTCTTTCTTTCTTTTTTTTTTTTTTTTGGGTACATCGGAATATAAAAACAAAAGCAGAAATTACACCCTGTTTCCCTCCTTAGAGAGGTACATAATATTTGCAACTAGAAGGTGCCGGATTTCCGTTGGTGGGGTATTAACAATTAGAAGGTCAGTTAGTTGTTGATTTTCTCCTAGTTTTGCCAAAGCATCAACACATATGTTGGCTTCCCTCTCTGGATGTGCTGAATTGAGCAATCACAGCTTCACATGATAATGTGTCACGACCCAAACCCGGCCCTATGGGTTTAGCACCGTAACCGGCCAGTAATCCGAGATTACCGAAGGCCTGCTTAACAGTAAATACAGTAAAACAGAGTACAGGGCCTGGCGGAAGCCAATACAGTAATTAAACAATGTCCAATGAGCTGTGACAGTCTGTATGCCAAAAAGATTTTTCATGCATTCATACATATACAAACAGTACAGTCTGTACAAAATTTACAGTTACACAGTACAGGGACCTAATCCCTTGATAACAGTACAGTTAGCAACTGTCAGTCTATACAGTAATCCAAACAGTATGGAGACAGACGGGGGAAACAAACAAAACACCCCCAAAGCCATAGCATGGCAACTCGGAACCTCGCGGTGAGGCACAAAGGCTGGCTTGACAAAACTGGAGTTACCCTGACGCTCCTAGCTCCGATCTGGTGCCTGTACACCTACATATATATATGAGCAGTGAGCTAAAGCCCAGTGAATAACATAAAGCGTAAAGGGGTTTAGAATGAATGTCCTTACAGTAATGAAAAACAGTTCAATTCAATCAGTATTTCAGTTGTTCAGTACAGTAAACAGTCATATGTGGTACATCCATTAGCATAACAGTGACAGTAGGTCTTAAAAGACCGAACAGTAATGATGGCCATCAGTCAGTAAACAGTAGTGGTTCCACGAGGGAACCGACAGAGAATTCTGTCGCAGTAACAGTAACAGTAAACAGTAGGTACTAAGGATGCCACAGTACAGTTCAGAAATAAAGGACATACATTCATTCAGTAAATAATACCAGTTCAGTAAACAGTTCAGTTCAGTATTCAAAAGATAATCAGTTGAACATATCTTTACACAATTGTTACTCACAGAGTTTGGGCTACAGTAAGCTAGAGCGTGTCTCCCCAGTCGCCAACCCTACACAGTGAACAGATTGAACACACACTAAGCTACACAGTTGGGAAATATCATAACTTAATCCCTAAATTGCCTTGGTGTGTTCTACAACGATATCCTCATCTAGATGTCTTAAACTAGGCCTAAGAATGCCTAGAATGGGATGAGGATGCAAAGATGCACATTTAAAAGCATTTTCAGGATTTTCAGAAAAACAGAGTCCCGCTCGAGCGCAGGTTTCCCCGCTCGAGCGTACAGGCAAACAAAGGTACACGCTCGAGCGTAAACTTTCCCGCTCGAGCGTATTGTAAAAGTACTGGATGGGTGAAATCCCCGCTCGACGCCCGCTCGAGCTTGAGACATGACTCCGCTCGAGCGCCCAATCTTCCGCTCGAGCGGACTGTAAAACAGTGCAAGATGCTGGATGCTCGGATTCCACGCTCGAGCGGCATTTCCCCCGCTCGAGCGGAAATGCGAAATCTGGAAAACCCAGATTGCACCTCCAAGCTCAAAACCAAGTTCAAAAGCATCAAAACTCGACCTCTTGGGCTAAATTTCCAGAAAACACATGTGAACTCATAGTTAAACATGGTTCAAAACTCAATTTGAGAGATCAAAGCCCAAGGGTGTTTTATTCAAACCCAATTTCAAATCCATTTCAAGAACAATATGAACATGCAACATGCATGAATTCAAACCACTTTGAAGCTTCGATTTGATGTTCTAAAGAGCCAATTCTTTTTAAAACATGATGAAATCATGGACCATTACAAAATTATGAACATGCATGTGAGGAAACATGAACTTACAACCTCAAAACTCAAGAATGGCAACATGCATGCAACAATCAAGCTTCAATTCAACATCTAACCCATGATTGGCTCTAAACTCCATCAATATGACATGAACCATGCAAGAATCCACTCAAAACATGAACAAGAAGACAATGGAGCTACCTTAAGTCTTGTATTTAGGATAGGGAAGCTCAATGTGGAATCTACACTTCAATCCAAGCAATTCTTCAAGATGAATTCCAAGTTCTCTCACTCTCTCCCTCTCTTGGTCGGCTAGAGCAAGAAAATGGCTGAGCAAAATGTTGCCTAAGTGTATATTGAGGCTCAAATATGTTATATTGAGTGGGCCACTAAGGGTGGCAAAATGGTAATTAAGTCCAACTCTTTAATTAGCTTAATTTAATCTAATTTAATCATACCTAATCAGTTTTCAGGTAAATACACCATAAAATCACATTAATTACGAAGATCATAAAACATTAATCAATTCCCAGTTCGGCCGCCGATAAGGCCTTCAATTAGCAGTTTAAACATATAAGCATGAACAGATAATCATACAATCAAACAGATAGAATGCAATTCAACTAACATATACTCCATCAATTCGGTTTCCAATTTTAGTCAGTCAATTCAGTACTTTTACCCGTCCCATTATCGGTCACGATCAGTTCAGTTTTAACGATAATCGATGGTTATCGGTAATCAATCAGTCATAAGTCGGTAAACAGTATGAGGGTTGTTACAGTTTCCCCTCCTTATAAAGAGTTTAGTCCTCTAAACTCGAGTTACCTTCATTCTGGAAGAAAACAGGATTCAGTGGAAACAGTTCAGGATATCGTTTGGCCATGTCATCTTCCCTTTCCCAAGTGGCATACACGCCACCATGGTTCTGCCAGTCAACTTTCACTAGCGGGATCTCTTTGTTCCTCAGTTTCTTGATCCGTCTGTTTACAATCTGCATAGGCCGTTCCTCGTAAGTGTAGTCGTCACTCAACACTACACGAGTAGGCTCAATTACATGAAAGGGATCCCGGAGATAGTCTCTTAACATAGAAATGTGGAAAACATTATGCATGTGTTCCATTTCGGGAGGGAGCGCAACTTGATACGCCACCGGATTGATTTTCTCAATAATCTCATACGGTCCGACATATCTCGGCGCTAACTTGCCTTTGACTCCAAAACGAGTCTGGCCTTTCATCGGTGTCACTTTCACAAATACGTGATCACCCACATCATACTCTCTGTCTCGTCTTCTGACGTCAGCATAACTCTTCTGTCTGCTCTGTGCAGTTTTCAGTCTCTGTTGTATCAGTTTCACTTTCTCAGTTGTTTCATAAACAATTTCGGGCCCAAGCAAAGGCCCATCTCCAACTTCTGCCCAGCAAATTGGAGATCTACATTTTCTGCCATACAATGCCTCGTAGGGCGCCATGCCAATACTCGAATGGTAGCTATTGTTGTAGGCGAATTCAGCTAATGGCAGATGACTTTCCCAGTCTCCCTGAAAATCAAGGACACACATTCTCAGTAAATCCTCTAGAGTTTGGATGGTCCTTTCTGATTGGCCATCTGTCTGAGGATGATAGGCACTACTCAGTCTCAGTTCAGTACCCAGTGCAGTTTGTAGGCTTTGCCAAAACCTCGATGTAAACTTCGAATCCCTGTCAGAAACAATAGACACAGGCACTCCATGCAGTCTTACAATTTCATCAATATAGATAACAGCCAATTTGTCCGCATTATAAATCGTCTTGACAGGTAAGAAGTGAGCAGATTTGGTTAGTCTATCAACAATAACCCAAATTGAATCCATACCTTTTCTGGAGCGAGGCAATCCGACGATAAAATCCATCGTGATATGCTCCCATTTCCACTCTGGTATGGGTAGGGGTTGCAATAGTCCGGCAGGTCGTTGATGTTCAGCTTTGACCTGTTGGCAATGAAGACATTTGGACACAAAGTTGGCAATTTCTTTCTTCATTCCCGGCCACCAGAAATTCTGTTTCAGATCTTGGTACATTTTCGTATTCCCCGGATGGATAGACAATTTCGAATTGTGGCCTTCTTGCAGAACTCTTCTTTTCAGTTCAGTATCATTTGGTACACACAGTCTTTCTTGAAATTTCAGTACATCATTCTCAAATTTGAATCCCGGTCTCGGTTTAGATTCTCTTTCTTCGATGATCTTTTTCAAGAAGTCATCCAGTTGCTGTTTCTCTTTAATCTCCTCAATCAGCGCCGGTTGAGCAGAAATAGCAGCTAAGATTCCACCTTGTTCTCGTAAAACAATTTCGGTTTCAGATTTTTCAAGGTCACAAAGCAACTCTTTCTGCCCTGTAAGCAAACAGGCTAAGTTTCCAATCGATTTCCGGCTCAATGCATCGGCAACGGTATTGGCTTTTCCCGGATGGTACAATATCTGTAGGTCATAGTCTTTAATCAGTTCCAGCCATCTCCGCTGTCTCATGTTTAGTTCTTTCTGTGTGAAGAAATACTTTAAACGCTTGTGGTCGATGTACACTTCACATGTCACCCCGTACAGATAGTGACGCCAGATTTTCAGTGCAAATACTACTGCAGCAAGTTCCAGATCATGGGTCGGGTAGTTCTTTTCATGTGGTTTCAGTTGTCGGGAAGCATAAGCAATAACCTTCCCATTCTGCATTAAAACACATCCCAAACCCTTATGAGAAGCATCACTAAATACAGTATAACCATCCGTACCTGAAGGTAGGGTAAGAACTGGTGCAGTCACTAATCGAGTTTTCAACTCCTGGAAGGCAGATTCCCTTTGGTCAGTCCAGTCAAATGATGTCCCCTTCTGAGTTAACTGAGTCAATGGTAGAGCAATTTTGGAGAAATCTTTGACAAATCTTCTGTAATATCCAGCCAATCCCAAAAAGCTTCGGACTTCAGTCACATTTGTTGGTCTAGGCCAGTTCACTACAGCTTCAATTTTCTTCGGATCAACAGAAATTCCATTTTTGCTAACAACATGCCCCAAAAACATAACATGGTCAAGCCAAAATTCACATTTAGACAGTTTAGCATACAGTTTCTGTTCTCTTAAAGTTTGTAGGGCAAGTCTCAGATGATGTTCATGTTCTTCTATACTCTTGGAGTAAATCAATATGTCATCAATAAATACAACAATAAAGTTGTCAAGGTATGGTTTAAAGATTCTGTTCATGAGGTCCATAAATGCAGCTGGTGCATTCGTGACTCCAAAAGGCATAACTAGAAATTCATAATGTCCATACCTTGTTCTAAAAGCAGTTTTATCAATGTCATCTGGTTTAACCTTCAGTTGATGATACCCCGATCTAAGATCAATCTTGGAAAACACTTGTGCCCCCTGTAACTGATCAAATAAATCATCAATACGCGGTAGTGGGTATTTGTTCTTTACAGTTACCTTATTCAGTTCACGGTAGTCAATGCACAGTCTCAGTGAGCCGTCTTTCTTCTTTACAAACAAAACAGGCGCACCCCATGGCGAAGTGCTAGGTCTGATAAACTTCTTATCCAGTAGTTCCTGTAGTTGCACTTTCAACTCTTTCAGTTCAGTTGGGGCCATTCGGTACGGAGCTTTAGAAACTGGTTGTGTTCCGGGAATCACATCAACGGTAAATTCAATCTCCCTATCAGTCAAATCTCCTGGAAGATTATCTGGAAAAACATCTGGAAATTCTCTGACTATAGGAATACAATTCACATCAGTTTTAATACTATCATCAGTCGACACAGTCAGTACAGAACACAGATATCCTTTACACCCCTTTCTAATTAATTTAACAGCTTTCACTGACGAAATCAAATACGGAGGAGGTACTACTCCACTCCCATTAAACACAAATTCAGGCAAACCCGGTGGACGAAAAACAACTTGCTTGGTCACACAGTCAATAGTGGCATGATATTTTTGTAACCAATCCATCCCCAATATTACATCAAAATGATCAATGCTCAATGGCAGTAAATCAATAAACAGATGCATATCCCCAACAATAATTTCACATGCGGGGTACATATAAGCACATGTCATGGATCCCCCTACGGGTGATGATACAGCTAACAGATAGTTCATGGGTTCCAAGGGTCTATTCAATTTTCGTGAAAAGGCATGCGACACATATGAATGCGTAGACCCCGAATCAATCAGTACATATGCATTCTGAGTACAGATAGAGAGAATACCTGACACAACGGTCTCGGTATTCTGCACGTCTCCCGGTACCAGGGCGAACACTCGGCCCTGCCTCATGGGCTCCTTCCCGGTAGTTCTGGTATTAGGCTTTGGTGGAGCGTTTGATGTTGCGCCGCTGGCTGCAGCTTTGTTATTGCCCTGCGGAGTAGAAGGACAATCTTTAACCATGTGGCCCACCTTGCCACACCTGTAACAGGCTCCTGATAATTTGTGACAAATCCCTTTATGCTTGTTACCACATACAGAGCAGGGTGGAATGAACCCACTCCCCTGGCTGGGGCTAGTCATTGATCCCGTGTTCTGTTTCTTATTGGCTGGGTTGTGCTTGCCTTTCTTGAATTTGAAACCCTGCCTTTTTCCATGCCATTCAGTTGTTGGTGTTTCAGATTGTTTCACTGCTGCAATGTTCGACTCGGCCATCAATGCCCGGTCGAGAACACCCACAAAAGTCGGTAGTTTCAAAACATTTATTCGGTCAAGAATTGCAACATTAAGGCCGCCTTCAAATTTTCTGGCCTTCTTATATTCAGTATCCACCATGTGCGGTGCATAACGGGCAAGTTCAGTAAATTTGGTTTCATACTCGGCAACGGACATTGTGCCCTGCTTCAGCTGTTCAAATTCAGTCACCTTTCTATCCCTGACACACTGAGGGAAATACTTTTCAAAGAAGGACTCCTTGAACTGAGCCCAAGTCATAACAGTATTTGTATCACGGATCAACATCCACCACCTTCTAGCCTCTTCTTGTAGGGTGAAGGTAGCTAACAATACTTTGTTTGCTTCTGAGCACGGAAATACTTCAAATAATTTTTCTGTTTCCAGAACCCAAGCTTCAGCTTTTAACGGTTCAAGGCCTCCCTGAAAGGATGGCGGTTTCATTTTGCTGAACTTCTGGGTAAGAGCAATTATATCCCCATCATTCACATTCACATTAGGTTCCGGCTGTACCGGAGGAGGAGGTGGAGGAGGTGGGGGCTGTTGGTTCTGTTGTTGTTCTAGTCTAGCAGTTATCAGTTCTATCATTCTTTCCATTCTTTCCATTCTTGCCTCGGTAGACGAGGATTCAGGTTCATTTGCATTGTCCATTTCACTATAAGTAGTTATAACAGTTATAACAATTGTAACATAAACAGTTGCATATTTAAACAGTTATCACATTAACATGTATTCAGTCATAACATAGCCACACACTTTTCAAGTTCATGAAATGCCCTAATCACTTTCTAGGACATCCTATAGCTCATTTGGACACGTGTGTGCGGTATAACTCGTGGTTAAGTATCGCTCTGATACCACTCTGTCACGACCCAAACCCGGCCCTATGGGTTTAGCACCGTAACCGGCCAGTAATCCGAGATTACCGAAGGCCTGCTTAACAGTAAATACAGTAAAACAGAGTACAGGGCCTGGCGGAAGCCAATACAGTAATTAAACAATGTCCAATGAGCTGTGACAGTCTGTATGCCAAAAAGATTTTTCATGCATTCATACATATACAAACAGTACAGTCTGTACAAAATTTACAGTTACACAGTACAGGGACCTAATCCCTTGATAACAGTACAGTTAGCAACTGTCAGTCTATACAGTAATCCAAACAGTATGGAGACAGACGGGGGAAACAAACAAAACACCCCCAAAGCCATAGCATGGCAACTCGGAACCTCGCGGTGAGGCACAAAGGCTGGCTTGACAAAACTGGAGTTACCCTGACGCTCCTAGCTCCGATCTGGTGCCTGTACACCTACATATATATATGAGCAGTGAGCTAAAGCCCAGTGAATAACATAAAGCGTAAAGGGGTTTAGAATGAATGTCCTTACAGTAATGAAAAACAGTTCAATTCAATCAGTATTTCAGTTGTTCAGTACAGTAAACAGTCATATGTGGTACATCCATTAGCATAACAGTGACAGTAGGTCTTAAAAGACCGAACAGTAATGATGGCCATCAGTCAGTAAACAGTAGTGGTTCCACGAGGGAACCGACAGAGAATTCTGTCGCAGTAACAGTAACAGTAAACAGTAGGTACTAAGGATGCCACAGTACAGTTCAGAAATAAAGGACATACATTCATTCAGTAAATAATACCAGTTCAGTAAACAGTTCAGTTCAGTATTCAAAAGATAATCAGTTGAACATATCTTTACACAATTGTTACTCACAGAGTTTGGGCTACAGTAAGCTAGAGCGTGTCTCCCCAGTCGCCAACCCTACACAGTGAACAGATTGAACACACACTAAGCTACACAGTTGGGAAATATCATAACTTAATCCCTAAATTGCCTTGGTGTGTTCTACAACGATATCCTCATCTAGATGTCTTAAACTAGGCCTAAGAATGCCTAGAATGGGATGAGGATGCAAAGATGCACATTTAAAAGCATTTTCAGGATTTTCAGAAAAACAGAGTCCCGCTCGAGCGCAGGTTTCCCCGCTCGAGCGTACAGGCAAACAAAGGTACACGCTCGAGCGTAAACTTTCCCGCTCGAGCGTATTGTAAAAGTACTGGATGGGTGAAATCCCCGCTCGACGCCCGCTCGAGCTTGAGACATGACTCCGCTCGAGCGCCCAATCTTCCGCTCGAGCGGACTGTAAAACAGTGCAAGATGCTGGATGCTCGGATTCCACGCTCGAGCGGCATTTCCCCCGCTCGAGCGGAAATGCGAAATCTGGAAAACCCAGATTGCACCTCCAAGCTCAAAACCAAGTTCAAAAGCATCAAAACTCGACCTCTTGGGCTAAATTTCCAGAAAACACATGTGAACTCATAGTTAAACATGGTTCAAAACTCAATTTGAGAGATCAAAGCCCAAGGGTGTTTTATTCAAACCCAATTTCAAATCCATTTCAAGAACAATATGAACATGCAACATGCATGAATTCAAACCACTTTGAAGCTTCGATTTGATGTTCTAAAGAGCCAATTCTTTTTAAAACATGATGAAATCATGGACCATTACAAAATTATGAACATGCATGTGAGGAAACATGAACTTACAACCTCAAAACTCAAGAATGGCAACATGCATGCAACAATCAAGCTTCAATTCAACATCTAACCCATGATTGGCTCTAAACTCCATCAATATGACATGAACCATGCAAGAATCCACTCAAAACATGAACAAGAAGACAATGGAGCTACCTTAAGTCTTGTATTTAGGATAGGGAAGCTCAATGTGGAATCTACACTTCAATCCAAGCAATTCTTCAAGATGAATTCCAAGTTCTCTCACTCTCTCCCTCTCTTGGTCGGCTAGAGCAAGAAAATGGCTGAGCAAAATGTTGCCTAAGTGTATATTGAGGCTCAAATATGTTATATTGAGTGGGCCACTAAGGGTGGCAAAATGGTAATTAAGTCCAACTCTTTAATTAGCTTAATTTAATCTAATTTAATCATACCTAATCAGTTTTCAGGTAAATACACCATAAAATCACATTAATTACGAAGATCATAAAACATTAATCAATTCCCAGTTCGGCCGCCGATAAGGCCTTCAATTAGCAGTTTAAACATATAAGCATGAACAGATAATCATACAATCAAACAGATAGAATGCAATTCAGCTAACATATACTCCATCAATTCGGTTTCCAATTTTAGTCAGTCAGTTCAGTACTTTTACCCGTCCCATTATCAGTCACGATCAGTTCAGTTTTAACGATAATCGATGGTTATCGGTAATCAATCAGTCATAAGTCGGTAAACAGTATGAGGGTTGTTACATAATGCATGCATGCATCCTCCACAATGTCTCTAAAAGGACATCTCTTGCCCAGGTCTTCACTCAACAATTGCACTACTTGCTCCGCATCTGTTTCTATGATTACTTGGTTCATATCTCGCCGGAGTACAATTGTGAGGCCCTTGTAGACAGCCCAAAGTTCTGCTTCAAGACTGGTGCTGATCTCAAGTCTCTCATAATAGTCGCTAATCCACGTTCCTTTCTCATCCCAGAATAGACCACCAAAACCTCCACCTCCTCCATTCCACTGAGTACTACCATCTATATTGAGCTTAATTTTTCCTGTACTTGGACGAGACCACACATTTAGACTTTTAGATTTGAGAGGAGTTGTGATATCTAAATTGAAAGCTTGAAAGATTTCCTTAGAGTAATCAGATTTGGTTATCACACTCTTATAAATGTTTGTGGATTTATTTTCAAAAACCATTTTGTTTTGATTTTTCCAAATAATCTAGGTTGTGATGAGGAACAACGGAGGGTGCTTGTTATTCCTTTTCACATTCCGAATGATCCATTCTTTCCAAGGTAAATGTAGCATATAAGAGTACCAATCCCTATTGAATATTTGACACCAAACTTGCATAGCTTTTGGACAAAGCCTTAACAAGTGATCTATGTCCTTCACACCCTCACAACAAGGGCATTTCGAATCTGTTGCAAGACCCTTTAAATTCCTCAAATGATCATTACCAGCGCCCCTACAGTTCCATATCAGCAAATCCATTGATGACATTTGAAAGGTTGGCTAATCTGCTGACTTAGAGAGTCCCAGTAAGCTTCTCGCTTTGTTCTGGTCTGACTCCATTACTTTCGCTGGTTTCACAAGTAACATATGCCTCACATTTTGCGAGTCTATCTCCTACAAAGTTTGAATCATAAGCTTTACTTCTTCTAGCCACCAATTTATTCCGACGTGGTGATATACTTCTTTCTCGAGTTCTAAAAATAGTAGAGTCTTGAACTGATCCACTCGATGCTCTGTCACTAAAATGTTCTCTACAATTTCCTCCATTAGCTCTTTCCGTCTGTGTTTCGCTAGCCTCTGGTTGTTTACCTCCTCTGGCTTTCGATCGATTTGGTGAGAGTTTACTGACCAACGTTATAGTTGAGCTTCTGGAGACAGAGGGAGGCTTAGTAACATTTGAAATGTTAGGGTTTCCTTGATTACAAGCTTTACCTAGGTTGATGATCGACGTTGCTTGTTGCGTAGTGGGTTGATTGGCCTGATGGGTCGCTTCTGTTCCTTCTGGCCCATGTTGAGCAACTGGCCCTATATCCTATCCACAATCTTTCATGGGTTTGGCTAGGTCCACATCCATTACTGGAGTGAGTTGTAGAGGTGTCTCTGGTGATCCCCTAGGCTGGCCATTAGGAGTGAGACTTATATCAGTACTATGGCCCATATCCAGGTCCACATATGTCCTCTAGGCTCCACTTCTTCTTTGGGTTTCACTACTTTCTCCATGTTCTTTGTCCAACTGTAGGACTTCAAATCTGTTTCCCTTTTGAAGATGGGCCTTTTGTTTATGTTTCCCTTGTTAAAATTTTCTTTTATTTTGGGTTATGGTCCACGGCCCATATCCATTTGTCTCTTCCTCAATGCATATGTACTTATTCTTATGTCCATTGGGCCTTGATGTTGTTGGCCCAGTATCAGTTCCAGGTTTGGTAACGGTCTCATTTTGTTTTATTTTCTCCAGTTGTATCATCGAAAATTTAGGGCACTTGTCTTTCTAGTGACCAACTCAGCCACATGCAAAACACAGAGTATGTAAATGTTCATATTCCACCACATAATGATATCGCCCAATAGTGAGGTGCGGAATAAGCGGTTTATAGAGGTCTATTTCAACTCAAACCCTTACGTATTTTCCTTGTGCTGCCATGGCAGTATTAATGTCAACCTTTAAAGGATTACTAAGCACCTTCGAGATATGGTAGAGAACCTTTTCATCATAATACTCAAAAGGGAGGTTTGGGAACTTGACCCAGATTGCGGTTGTGTCCACCTCTGCCTCCACCTCCGCCTCCGCCTCGTCAGATTTAAAATTAGGTTGCTATTTACGGATTGTTACGTATCGATCCAACACGATCTATGGTCCCCCTGTGAAAACCTTAGAGTAGTCCTCCATCATTTCAAATTTTACTATGAAGAATCTATTTCCAATATCCAAAGTTTCAAAGCCTGCTTGTAAATTCCACAGTTTCGGCATTCTATTGACAAATAGGTTATAACCAATATTCCTTCCCAAAAGTGTAACGACCCAATCTTGGCAAGGCAAAACCCCGCCAAGAGGGTGCACCTCAAACGCTATAGCACCTTTACACCACAATTCCTGTGTAATCCTTACATCACATCACCACATCACCAAAAGTGCATAAGACCTTTTAATTGCCCAACATGTATGAGATGATCTATTCAAAGACAAAAAGTATTATCATGCTACAAGATAGTTCCCAAGCATTTCCTCCCCAAAAATAATAGATACTATTCACGAATCCATCAATACATCCAACTTCATGAGCAATTATTTACAATCAACCTCGTTCATAAAAAAAATAAATAAAAGGTAAACTTATATCCTAGAATGACCCTAAGCAAAACCTCAACTACAAGATGCCTACCTTTGATCCTTCAAAAAAAATTCTAGTCTTCCAAGTTGAGGCGAGCCACACAAAAGTCTATGAATCTGAAAAAAAAAAATTATTTAAAAAGAATGAGCTAAAGCTCAATGAGTACCAATACCATGGAGTTATAAAACTTGCTCCTTCCAATTGGGTTCAAAATAAAGATAATAAACATAAGAGCTTAATTGGACTGAAATTTATACAAAATAAAAATAAAAAAAAGATGAAATATAATTTTCATAAAACGTTATCAAGATTTTTCCAAGAAATCTCATAAGGCAGAAAAAAAAAATACATTTGAATAATGAAAATAAACAAAAATACAACTTTTCAATACATTAAGATCTCATGTCCATCATACGAACCACTACATAGCCTTAGGGTCGCGTTACCTCGCGACTTAGGTGGTAACGGTACCGTTACCCAAAACATAACCATAGGAACATAACTCATGTCATCGTAGCACTTCAATTCTTGTTTCAATGTTTCGGTCCCTGGGACCCCTTATACATACAACGACCCTTATGGTCCTTAAAACATTTCAGTCCCCAGGACCCCAAAACATTTTGGCCCTTGTGGCCCTGAAGGCTATATTCGGTTATATGATCAATAAAATAAATACCCTCAAATAGGGTTTCATTGTCATTCAATCATCATCATCATAAAATTTGAAGGACTCAAGTTAAATAAATTCTCATAAAAATTAGTGCTTCATTATACAAATGAAATCATATATTTATTTAAACTCAACCATTGGCCTCAATAGATTTATAGATTTTTTTTTTTATACATATATCATGATGAAATGTATCATTCGCTTCCTTTGATTCAAAATTATCTTCAAACTTTGTAATAAAGATAGAGGTAAGGTAATTTCCATGGTAAGTATACTCACCTCCAAAAATAGCAAAAGTGTAGATTGAGACTCTACAAATTAATTCCCAGGAGGTGTAGAGACGCCTTCCTCCAATCCTAACAATTAATAAAATAGGACCTAAAATTAGGAAAAAGCTTTCAATGAAAAATTACAACATCTACAAAAAATGATCCTAAATAAATTATGCTAAGGAATGACAAGCTAAAGAACTCCTCCAACTTCAAGTCACCCAAACAAATAACTTATCCAATCTCCACAACACCCATCCTTTGTACATCTTTGAGTTAGTAACTTTTTAAATATCCAATCAATTTATATGTACAATACCACCATCAATTAACTACAAAAGTCAAAAATCAACATTTTTTATAAACTTAACAACTTAAGTAAAATCTCTTCAATCATTTATAAAATTCCTCCATAGAACATAGAGATACCCAATCCACCATTTATCAAATCAATTTCAACATATAAATTTCCTAACACCAAAATTCCCAATTTTTACATCACATTTAAACCCTAGATTAACCCAAAATCTCAATCTCCAAAACAACCATCAAATTGATCATTTTTCAACATGTAAAACATTCATAGAAACTAATTGAGAGTATAAAATTCAACAATCAAACCCCAAATCATAATAGATCTAAAATACAAAAAAAATTCATCATCTCTAACTCAAAATATGTAAAACTTTAAACTAAACTTTTAGAGAAAGATTCTTACCAATTACAAGTCTCTAATCCATCAAGAAAATAAACCCCATGCTTTGATTCTTCAAAAGATTAAGAAAAATCTAGAGTTGGTACTTCCATTGTGCTATTTTTTGGATGGATTTAAGGAGTGGCCGACCGGACCCTTTTTCCGGTGAGATAAGGTGGCCGGCGGTGGTGGAGATGGTGGGTTAAGGTGGTGGTGTAAGGGTAGAGCAAGGGTGTGGTGTTTGGCCACTAAGAAGGTAAAGGAAAAATGAGAGAGAATGTGGAGAGCAGTTAGAGAAGGATGAATGAAGACAATGAAGAAGAAAAAAAATCTGCACTTCTCTCTTCTTCTTTTTTGTGTGTTGAAATGGGGTGTTTGGTCACACCTGCTATCAAGTTTGGAGTTGGGTTTAGATATCCTAAATGGAGTTTAACATAGGAGTGTGTTTGGCTCTAGATGAAATGTTGGGAATATTATAAAATGTCTCACAATGAGACATTTTTTCCGTGGTTCTCTAACTTTCTTAAGGAGACCGGTAGGAATTTTAATAACCGAATTTGAGGCAGTCCCTTTAACCTCCACATTTGCCTCTATATGTTCATCGTTTCCATTTCCTCATTGGAAGAGAATTAGGCCACCTCACAATCGAAACTATGTTCTCATTCAGTTTCATTAAATTTAGATCACAAGAGAGCTTGTTTGAAGGATCGATGAGTTTCCCTAGTTGACTCGGTGTCCCTATCTTTGGGATTTTTTCGTCCTTTAGCTGGCTCCACCATTTGCTCATCTTGGTGTTCAGTAGGGTTATCGTACGTCCCGTGCAATTCTTCATCAGAATATTCTGTTGCTTTAACCTTTTTCTTGCTCCGATCAAGATGATCTTGCTTCTTGGTGGATGTGCCATGGTTGCCAAGTTCACTTTCAACAATCATTTTTCAGAATAGTTTTTCCCTAATAGTTATCAAAACAGTTGGTTTCTACTTGCATGGAAAAACTGTTCAGCCCTCTAAACAAACACCTTGCATGCAAAAACCTTCCCTATTACAAAGACAAGAAAAATCAACATGCTTGGTTGAGACACAACAAAAACCAAAAAATAAAAAAACAAAATCTAAAAAATCCATTAAAAAAAACAGGGGCAACAAGTTCTTCTTTACCAATCAATTTATAACCATAAATAAAATCTAGCATTTATTTATATATAACTTTAAACCATTGTATGCGTGTAACAAAATTTTATAATACCAAATTGTAGCATTCATAGGGTTCAATCAATCAGGCCTCGTTTGGGAACAGGCTAATTTAGTAACTTTTTGGCTATTTGGCTAAAAAGGTAAGTGAAAAAAACTTGTATGTTTGGGATGACTTTTTGGCTAATTACGAAAAGATGTGCAAAAAGTAGAGAGAAAAGAGAATCTTTGACTTTTTGGTATGGGTTGTTGGCTTTTTGGCTAATTTAGTAACTTTTTGGCTAATTGGCTAAAATAACCTCTTGCCAAACGAGGCCTGAGAGTGAAAAAAATCACTAACAACATTATAATATGCCTCCATTTTCAAAACTCAAAGTAGAGAGAGAGAGAGAGAGAAAGAGAGAGAGATCGAGCGACAGAGAGAGAGAGAAAGAGAATGAGAGTGAGAGTGATGAACCTTGATCGATGACGAGGATGAGGACGGTGACAACGACTTACTGCTGTTCGTGATTCAGAGACGACGACTCTCTTGTTACTGCTCAACGACTCTCTCGTTGTTGTTTGATGACTCCTCTAGGTAGGGTTTGTTTGATTTTTTTTTGTTTTATTTTAGATATAGTTTTGTTATTTTACACTTTGACCCCAATTATAAGTTTCAAAATTATTTTTTCACCCCATTGTATCCCAAGCGTATCCTTGAAGTATCCTCGCGTATCCCAAACGTATCTGAAATTCAAAATTTTTTTTTAAAAAAATAAGATACTTCTTTGTCGTATCAGATATGTATCCTGCCGTATTGGACGCGTATTCGTATCTGATATGCGTACAGGGGTCGTTTCGGAGTATCCGTGCTTCCTAGATTATATTATTTGTTTAAAATATGTTGTATGTTGTATTTGGGTTAAATATTATTTAAATGAAAGTTACTGTGCTATATCTGATTTTATGTAAATATTTTTAAAATTTTACTATTTACGTTTTGAAAAATTTGGCTGATCACTATTCATCTTTTGACAAATTTGATATTGATTGGTTGTATTCCTTTGACAAATTTGATATTAATTGGTTGTATTCTTTTGACAAATATGATATTGGTAGATTGTCATCTTTTGACAAATTTGATGGGTTATCTTATTTTGACAAAATTGATATGCCCATATGGGATGGTAGGTTATTTTTATGCATTTAAATTTTTTTTAATAATTATAAAAGAGAGATCTATTATAAATGTTATTTAAAGAGATTTTACTATATATACAAATATTTTAATAGAAAAGTTATATGCAGTTACTGTGCATTTTTGTTATTTACTGGAGAAGTTTGAAAATTTTGGTGTTATTATTTGTCAAAAACGATGTTGACTATATTTTCAAATTCCTCCACCTGCCAAATTTGAAAAGGAAACGCGCTCGTGCTTTGTGCCGCATGTTGTTTAAGGAGCGTCTGTCTTCTCCAATTTTCTCCATGTTCACGTGACCCAACGTCAGCAAGGAGCGTCCTACCCCAATGGGTAGTATTATTTGTATATATAGAAGTGTTTTGGTTGGAGAAAAATAAGAAGTGTTGAAGAGAAAATTCTATGATATTGAAGTGTTCTCAAATATTGTGTTGTGTGCTTTCAGTGATTAATTATTTCTATTGAGAGAAAATTTGTTGAGATCAGGCCCAGCCCTGGCCATGGCTTAGGGCCCCTCAAAATAAGCCCAAAATAGGGGCCCCCTCCTATTATAAGTTAGTATAATATATTGGATATATTTTAAGTCTAAAAAAAATTAAAAAAAGACTCAAACTAACTTAATTTTTTTGACCCATTAAAAAGCCAAAGCAGTTAAGGCCCAGCCCAACCATTTGAAAGGCCCATTTTTTCTAATTCTTAACCCTATCTTCCATTCATCCAACCTTCCCTACATTTGTTTGATATAGCACGCACCAGCAGCATACGGACGGAGCAGCAACAAACAGGTAAGTTTTTTTTTTTTCTATTCAATTAATTAAATATTTATCTTGTTTTTTGCACAATTAATTGCTATTATAATGTTGTTATTTACATTATTAAGAAAAATTTATTTAAGTTTAATAGTTCACATCACATAATTTAAAAGTTTTGTGTTTTGTTAAGTGGTGGTGCACTTATTTTGAATTTTGATCTAAAAAAAATATTTTGATCTCAGCACAGCAAGCACACGTAATTTTTTTTTTTCTATTCAATTAATTAAATATTTATCTTGTCTTTTGCACAATTGATTGCTATAATAATATTGGTATTTACATTATCAAGAAGAATTTGTTTAAATTAAATAGTTCACATCACATAATTCAAAATTTTTATGTTTTGTTAAGTGACAGTGCTCTTGTTTTGAATTTTGATCTAAAAAAATATTTTGATCTCAGCTCATCATGACTCTTAAAAGAAATTATCCGTCTGGATTCGCAAAAAGGAAAAAGAAGCAAAGAGTCAAAAAATTGGTCGAGTCTCAAAGAGGAGCTATTGATAAAATCATCAAAAATTATATTCGATCAACCATGTCACAAGAAAGATTGAATGGATTAGCATTGTTATCCGTTGAAAATGATTTTGCAAAAAAATTAGGTTATGCAAGTATGATTGATTTATTTGCTTCTAAAAATACAAGAAGAGCGAGGATCAAGTGATACTTATCAGTTGTTATAATGTAATGCTAAGTATTTTTTGTGATTTTAATGCAAATCTTTTGTCCTTTACTTAAATTTTTTTTTCCATTCAATAAAAAAAAATTTGAAGGGCTCCAGAAATTTAGTAGTTAATTATCAGCTTTGGGCCCCGAAAATCTCAAGACCAGGCCTGGTTGAGATTTTGAGTTTTTATTGTAAAAGGGTCTTCTATCCCTTATTCTTATTTTTGTAAAAAGAGTGATAATTTTTGTGAGTGATTTTTGAGATAAAATCATTTGGTTGGAGTGATTGGGCTTAATCACCTATTGTAAAGGTTCACTAGCACTCATAAAGCTAGTGGTATTGTTACTATTTGAAGAATAGTAGAGAACTCTCAAGGAGGAACTTGAGGAGTAGACGTAAGCCTGGTTGTGCCATACCACTATAAATCTCCGAGTTTACTTTCTCTTCCCTTTACTCATTTTATTTTTTATTACTCTCATATATATTGTTCCGTATATTTATTTATCTATTTATTTATTTGGGCTAAAATTTTAATTTGACAATTTATTTAAAATCCAATTCACCCACTCTTGGGTTGCCTTTTGGGTTACAACACTCTCATTTTGAAACAAGAAGACATAAAAAACAAGCTCATACCTATTTGAGTTAGGCATTGCTATCGAAATCCAAAAATCAGACTCACTTTTCAAACTTAATGATATGACAATCAATTAAAATATATAAGATAACCCTTTCTTCTCTTCACTCTCTCTCTCTCTCTCTCTCTCTCTCTCTCATATCTTCACTAATCATCAATCAATCTTCTCACTTAGAAAATTGGTCTAAAAAGTGGGCATGCATTTCATTTTTCATTTGAGTTATGCTTTTAAAAATCTACAAAAGGTAAGAAGACAATATGAAATGCAACTTCGCATAATACTCAAACTTTAGTCATGACACTCGAATTCAATTAATATAGGGGTTTAATTGACTCCTTAATTAGTAGCAATGTTTATTTCTCAAATTACATTAACTATAGGATTAAAGTACAAATTGATATTTCAAATTTAGCTTTAATTAGAACTCTTTTAATTCTCCTTAAACTTAATTCATTGAATTTCTATTACTCATGAGAAAGAGAGATCATTGATAACAATGAGAGAAATGATTGAAGATCTAGGATTTCGGAAAGGAGTTAGGTGTCACAGTGGTATGGGGGAAGGCTAGGGTACAACAATGGAGGTAATAGAGGAAATGAGTAAAGTGGAGGATGGACAAAGGGGATTGGAGAAGGGCTAAAAATGGAAGTAGGGGTAGCGTGGAAAGGGGTTGTGGCAGGGTTATTGTCGGCTAAGAAAGGTAAAGGAGGAAAGGTCTGTGATTGAGAATGATAGGACAGGATGGTCGACGAGTTGGAAATAGTAAAGAATGGAGAAGAAAGAAAGAGGAAAGGAAGAGACGTGAGTGGTCAAAAGCAAAATGAGTGGGTTAAAAAAAAGTAATTATAATAATATTTTAAGTTTCCATATATATTGTCAATATATTTCTTTTCCATCATTTTCCTGCAAATTTTCCAAATTAATCCAACATGAATTTTGCTTTTCTCTCGAACAAAACTCGATCCATATTAACTCTTATTTAAAGCTAGGGGTGCAGCCCGACTCACTCGGGTCTAGACTGGGACCGGAACGCCATCAAGCCTAATGGGTTTTCGCAAAAAATCGGGCCATGCTGGGTTAGCCCACTCACTCAAAATAGTAACCCAGGCCCAAGTCCAGACCCAGGGAGTACTCGGGCGTCGAGTGGGCTGGTGGGATGGGCCACTAGGCTCGGGCTTAACTGTTTTAATTTTTTTCTACAAAAATTTTATTTTTTCCCACAAAAATTTTATTTTTTCCCACAAAAATAGCTTGGAAAGGATAGTGGGCCTTGGGCCAAGCCTTGGAGTGGGTCAGTCGGTTGGGCTCCAAGTTGGGCCCCAAAACATACGACCCAGGCCCAGGGTCACAGAATAGGCTTGGGCCAGGCTGCGGGTCGGTGGGCCGATTTTACACCTCTATCTAAAACAACTTATAAGAAAAAGAAAAAGAAGACCGATTTGTGCGACAAAGTACATGAATCGATTCAGTCAAAATAACTTATAGTGTTGAAACCCATATAATAAAATAAAATAACAAATAAGAAAAAGAAAAAGAAGACCGATTTGTGCGACAAAGTACATGAATCGATTCATTCAAAATAACTTATAGTGTTGAAACCCATATAATAAAATAAAACCCGATCAGAGAAGTGGGATTGGGTTAAATCGCCATTCTAAAATTAAATATGAACTGGGTGATTTATTACTCTTCTATAAAGTGCAAAACGTAATGCTATGACTGTTAGGATTTTGGGAAATTTTAATACAACTTAATTGCTCGTCTCTTTTGATTGAACAATCGTGCTTTTCCAAGTCTCTCTCTCTCTCTCAACTCATTATCTGTATATGATTTGCATATGGGATTGAGAATAAGTTTTGTATTAGATTCTTTGTTTAGTTGTTCTGTTCATGGTTCTCTACTTATATGCTATATGTGTGTGTGTGTGTTATTTTTATTTTTTTTTAATTTTTTTTTTTGTATTTTGCTTCTAAATCTGTTTGAGTTAATTTGGAATGAATTAGGGCTTTAACCTATATCGAGTTTCTGGAAATGTTAAATTTGTATGAACTAGTTTACTGTTTCGTTTTGTTTGTTGTTGTTGATGTACTCAAACCCTAGTTAATTTCTTAGGAATTCGTAACTTAGTTTAAAATTTGATGTCTTTTTTCAGGTGGGTCTGCAAGATAAAATGTTGAGCTATGCTTTTTATTTTTATGAATTAATTAAACATGGATTTGATCAATGTGGGGGTTTAAACACTCTGACATTTGCTTCTTCTTCTTCTTTTTCTTCTTCTTCTTCTTTTTTTTTTTTTTTTTTCCAGCTTTTTATGATTTGCCAACAAAACTTTAATACTTCCAATGTAACTTAACTGGTTCTCATTTAATCTTTGGTTGTTGTGGGCTTAAGAAATTCTCTAAATGTGGTATCATTTGACTCAAGGTTGGCCTTGGTTATAAGATATAACCGAGTTTCATATTTTTAATTTAGTTTTTCTTCCAAGTTAAAAAATTGAACTTTGTATTGCAAGCCTGCTGGTAATTAAAAACTAATTATTTTCACCATGTTCCGATAATCGTTGTTCTTAGATTTATGTTAAGCACTGAAACAAATGGACACACTAATATTTGGCATCATCTGGAATAACAAAAGTGTTAAAATGCAAATATGTGGTTATATGTGAAAAATCTAGAAATCCCCTAGATGTTGATTTGTGATTATGTATCAATTTTAAGCAGAATATAACAATCCCAATCAAACAATCAAGACAAAGAAACACAACGATTTTACGTGGAAAAAACCACAATTGGACACCTCCAACTGTGATCAAAAAACCACGGGCAACAGCCACAAGAACAATCCACTAAGAAGATTTAAAAGAATTACACAGGTATACTCTCAATTACCTAGTGAATCCACAACGCCCAATTGAACCAACCTCTATGTGCCTCTTCCAACCCCATCTTCACCTCGGAATTGTCTTTACGATGAGCCACCCCGGAATCCACCAAAGCTTCAGGCTCGAATTCTTCAGAATCCACCGAAGAACAACTCTCTCTTTTGTATAGCAAACAAAAACCTTTGATGTACTCTCTTTTAAACCATGAGTTGAATACTCAATAAAACATCAAAGAAAACTAACAAAATATCTCCAGATATAAACCTTAAGATCCAAAAAATAAGATTTGGAGAACTTCAATCAATCGCTTAGTTTTGGGAGAAAACCAAGTATTTATAGAGAACCAAAAGTAATCCTAGATTGGGAAGAAAACAAACTCCTTGAGAAATCCGGATTCTGAGGCTCGCTCGAGCGAAGATTTGCTGGCTCGAGCGAGTAGTGTATTTTTCATGATTTCTACTAGTGCCTTGGCTCGAGCGACGAATCCTTGGCTCGAGCGAGGAATACACTCTTTCAAGTTTTTGTATGGACGCAATCCGTGGCTCGAGCACGCATTCTTTGGCTCGAGCGAGCAAGCCCTAGCTCGAGCGAGAACTCCTTGGCTCGAGCGAGCAACGACGGATATGCAATTTTGAATGCAATTTTGCACTTTGCTTCGGCCGCGAGCTGACCGGTCAGCTCGACCCCCGTAATAATCAGCGAAGTGGCAATCTTGAAAGCATTAACATCACAAACTTCTCTGCATGGTTCGATTCGGGTTTGGATTCGCATCTAATAAACTCATAGCCTCACTGAAATAAAAGTGCGAAAATAAATACATCTGAAAGGAGTTTTGTCAAACGGGGTTGCCAAGAATAAAAACCTAACAATATGAAAATTGGGTTGGATATGTTTTAGTTTAACGATTGGAAGTGGTTGCTCATGATATATTGTTTGATGCAGCACTAAACATTTGATAGTGTGAACCCATTCATATGTTTGTTGGAGTGGTTTATTGGTATTGTCATGATGGTCAGAATCTGCATAAATAGAAATTGCTGCATATGGAAGACTCAATAGAAATCTGCATCATAGTGATTAATGAAATGCCAATACATTTGTTTTGTATGTTAGAACGGAACTAGATGGATAGCAAAGTTAAGATTGTAGCCTTATAGAAATATAGTCTACACTCTTCGATTTCGAGGTAATAGATCAACTTAGAGCTAAGAAAGCTTGCAAAGCAATCGACACAAGAGCGTGAAATGTGAGATCATGACAGCATACAAACAAATAGTTTGGTATACAATAATGTTATAAGAGAATCTGTAATGCTTGAGCCCCACAAGTATACATTACTCATTTAGAAGTGACCAGTAAATGCAATGAAGCTATATTGAATTTTATTTTGTGGGTTATAAATGGTTCACTGTTATATTTCACTTTATCGTGTTTCTTATAATTAAGCATAAATTTCTTATCATTACCTACAAAGTGTCTCCTACCCTATTAGCCACCTTGATTTTTAGGGTTCCAAAATGGAGCTCACCGAAGAACTACAAGAAAATCAGTTTGAAGAGATTCTAGAAAACATGCCTCAGAAGAAACAAGAAACTCGTGATGAAATGCTATCTAGGCACAGGTAATGTATCCTTGTCTAACTTGAGCCTGATGGAATCTAGAAAGAGGACAATATTTTCTGTGACACGTAAAGATATTGCTAATAAGTGCCTAAGATTTTTTAAAATATAAATAGAAAATTGTAAGTATAAACATTACCAACCAGACTCACAGTGTTTATTATCTACAAGATCTAGCGATTCGTCTTCTTGAGTTATTTAATTTCGACTTTTCCTTTCCTTTTCTTGTTCTTCGATAATGATTTTATCACACGTGTAGGAAAGAAATTGCAATGAAGAAGGCAACAACTAAAGGTAGTAAGGCTGAACAGAAAGCTAAGAAGAAAAAGATAGAAGAAGAGGTCTCTCAACTTTCTGCAAATCTCAAAGAAAGGCATGCTAAGAAACTAGCTTCTTTGGGCTATAGCAGTAGCAATGATGGCGGTAATAAGGGAAACCTCAACTGTAGCAACCCTCACTCATCTTGGTCATGCTCACTTGCAATCATATGTTTTCGCCTTGTTAAACTTGCATTACGGATCTTGTCTTGTTTTGCTTAAGTGATGTTTGCTTTGCTTTGTTTGTTGCTTGGTGTGTGTAGCCGAGGTCATCCTAAGCCTAGGTCACCTTTGAGCCTCTTATGCCTAGGACCATCTTGGGATCACCTTGACTGACCTTCACTTTCACCTTGGCATATTGGCCGAGATGTCATTATCTAGGTCGAAATGTTATCCCTGCACCTAGTGATCTTGTTCTTGGATTGGTGCGACCTAGACCAAGGTGTGGCACATCTAGGCCGAGGTGTGGCACAGCTAGGCCAAGTGTTGTCCTTCCTAGCCGAGATCATTGTTCCCTTACTTGTCGATGCCTTGTCCTTAGCCGAGATCATTACCTGCCGGAGTGCCCATGCCATCTTGCTTGTTGAACACACTTTGTCATAGTTTTGTCTTTTCACTCAGTCACCTTTTTTAGTAGAGCCAACCAGCCGTTGCCACATGTCCGAGCTGAGTGTTAAATCAACCAGCAGAGAGAGAAATGTATCATTTGTTATATGTCTTTGTTCTTGAGGAGAGAGAAGCTCTAGAAGAGGGAGAAGGAGTTCTTAGAGAGGAAATAGATTTCCAAGCTTGCTCCTTAGAGTTCAAACCGTTTGATTCGTGTTTTGAGGTTAGAATCTTAATCTACTCTTGTTGTTCTTATTGTTCGTCTAGCTACATTGCATGATCGAGCATGATTTGTAAGCCATGCATCGATTTAAAGTTTGGTTCTAGAAAGAGAAAGTGTTATTCATGTGTTCTTGAATAAAAGCCTTGTTTGATCCGAAAGCTTGCATCAAGATTCATGTTTTTGTGTTTGTTTTCATAAAATCTTCGAGTATTGGTACCCAGGTCCATGTTTTTGAATTCATAGCATGAAATCTTAGATTTTGTAATGATAAGTTATAATCTTTGCATCCATGTTCTTCATGTCCATGTTCTTCATGTTCTTCAAGAAAGGGAAACCCAGATTTTTCCGACTTCATTTCCTTGAATGTGGCAATCGGGGCCACACCTCGGCAAGGAGGTGTGGGACCTCGGCCAAGACCTGGTTGGTGCCCAGCAAGTTTTTCCCGAGATGAGAAACAGTGTTTTGTTTTGATTTGACTTAGTTTTGAAGGAATGCCGAGATCATTTGCATTCATGTAAAGCTTGTTTGAAAGTGCATTTAATAGACTCTGCCATGTGTTTGTAGGACTTGGACTCTCGCTTGACCCCGACGTTGAAGAACTATGTGAGTGGTATTTTTAATAAAGCTATGTTTATAAAGTTTTGATGAAGCTTTGCTTTGCTTTGTTTTGAAAAGTATTTGTTAAGCATGAATGATTATCCCTGTTTTGTATGCCAAGTATAAGTTTCATTTTGGATGACATTCTTGGAAGTCCGTGCGTGCTAGGGGACTATAAGTATTTGTAGCACAACCTTTGAAAGTCCGTACGTGCTAGGGGACTACAAGCATTTGTAGCACAACCTTTGAAAGTCCGTACGTGCTAGGGGATTATAAGCATTTGTAGCACAACCTTTGGAAGTCCATACGTGCTAGGGGACTATAAGCATTTGTGGCACAACCTTTGCAAGTCCGTACGTGCTAGGGGACTATAAGCATTTGTAGCACAACCTTTGAAAGTTCGTACATGCTAGGGGACTATAAGCATTTGTAGCACAACCTTTGAAAGTCCTTCTCTAAGCTTTTGTAGCACCTTTGTTAATGTCACCCCTTGAAACTTGGAAGCCTTGAAAAACTTTGATTGATAAAGCTTGAAAGACTTGTTAGATGAACTTGTTTTGTCTTTGATTTTGTGCAAGGTATAATGTGTATCGCTTTGATAAAAGATCTTAGATATTGTTCATACAAACCCTTTATTACTTGTACCATTCACTGAGTATCCAAGCTCACCCTCTCTATATATATGTAGGTGATGAGTAGGACGGCGGTGATGCCTAGATGTGCTTTGCAACTTGTTTTGGACTCGCATTTTGTAGCATCTTGAAGATCATGCTTCTTAGCTTGTAATTCATTGTGTTTTGTATATGATGGCTTGAGAAGCCTTTTGGCCAAGATGTATTCTGTATTTCATTTTATTGTATCCAAGTTGTAAGACCTTGATAAGATGTATGACATTCTATTTGATCTATGTACAGTTCTTATAGACTAATTAGATTTACATTTATTGCTTCCGTACATGTTAGCCCCATATGTATACTCTGATTGTGTGTGAATCCTTGTAAGTTGACCTTTGGTAATCTCGGATTACTGGCCATCATGGCACCATTCTACTAGGGGCAGAATGGGGTCGTGACATCAACAATTTGGTGAAGGGTATAGCTGGTGTTTCAGTTACCAATTGTTGGTGATAATTACAAATAAAACACTAGAAAATATAAATAATAAAAATTACAATAACTATTGAAAGGGCTAAGGCGTGAAAAATTCGCTCTCTTTAAGGAGATTAAAGCCCTCTGTGGTTAGGCAAAAAGCCTTACACCGGTGCAGCAGAAAAAACCTTGACTTGTCCCCCCCAGGATATAACAGCCCGACTAAGTCGTATGATTTTCCAATGCTACACAATTGGTTAAACCCAAAGCTTCATCATATACACCATTTATTTCTTTGCCTGATAATCTCACACAAAAATAATAAAATAACAAACACTTCTTCTCGCTTTTTCAAGATAAGAGGTTAGCTCAATTTATAGGAGAGGAAACTTAGTGGCAAGAAAAGGGTTAACTTGGTGGGCAAGAAGACTTGGAGGAAAAGAAAAGAGAAGAGTTACTTGGTAGGCAAGAATACTTGAAGGAAAAGAAAAGAGAACTTAGAGGGAAAGAAAATTTTCTTAGAGGCAAAGAAAGGTAGCTTGGAGTCCAAACACACAATATAATCTATAATACATTATAATATTAAAATATTGACTAACATTCCCCCACCTATTTTAATATTATAGGTAACAAAATCTGAGATTATTAGGCAAATATGGATATTATGCATCATGGCAGGTGTGCTCTGCATTGAACCTCTATTAGTGAAACAATAATATCTATTCTAGAGCCAATAGTATGCTCTGCATTGAACTATGACTGCTTAAGAGAAATAAATAATTATTGTACACACATAATATTCCAGGTGTTCATATAAGCTTTAATAGCCAGCACATTACAGGCTTGTCCAATCCCAGGATTCATGAGTGTGTTTGAGAATCAGCCTAAATCTCATAGGTAGTGGCCCTACTACCACATTCACATAGGTGAATTCTGTCAAGGGTGCTCTTGTAACTATGACACCCCACTTAAAAGAGTTATAGAAATTCATTAAGAGTTTTTTTAATAACTCAACCTCTACAAAATTACAGGATAAATGCACTTACATCATAGGGATGGGTAAAAATTAATTTAGTGCATTTCTCATAGCCATCACATGATCGTTCTTCTCATTGAACCTAGTTACAAGATCTCTGGTCCTTGGGTCGAGTATCCTCATACATAGCTCCTGCGGGTCGAGTATCCTCATACATAGCTCCTGCTATTTTCAATAGGCTTCAACCCCATCGCCTTCGATGTATTCTAGATTTTATCTCTTGCTAAGGCCTTAGTTAATGGATCTACAAGGTTATCACCAGATTTAATATAATCCACATTTATGATGCCATTATTCATATAAGATTTCATAGTACTGTGTTTTCTTCTAATAGGTCTAGATTTACCGTTATAATAACGGTTATTAACTCCACCAATTGCTGTGGTGCTATCACAATGAATCAATATAGGTGGAATCGATTTTTCCCAACAAGAGATTACATTTAACAATCTCTCAATCAATTTGCTTTTTCACTAGCAGTAACTAAAGCAATAAGCTCAGCCTCCATTGTTAAATTAGTAATAATGGTTGGTTTTTTCGATTTCTAACTTATAGCACCACCTCCCAATGTAAATAAGTAACTAGTGGTTGATAATGAATCACCTGACAAGGTGTTCTAATCGGCATCACTGTAACCTTGAAGTACTGCATGATACTTATTATAAAACAAGCCATATTTTATGGTACCAAATAAATATTTCATAATTTGCTCAATGGCTAGCCAGTGATCACTGCCAGTCTTGCTAGTAAACCTGTTAAGTACTCCAACTACATAGGCAATGTCAGGTTTAGTACAGTTAGTCGCATAATGCAAGCTATCAATCATACTAGCATATTCCTTTTGATTAATTACATCTTCATCATTTTCAACAAGAAATAAGCGCACATGAGGATCAAAAGTAGTAAGAACATGCTTGCACTTATAAAAATTATATTTTCTCAAAATTTTCTCAACATAATGCGATTGATCAAGAAATATACCATCACAGGTTTTAGTAATTTTCATTCCCAAAATATAATTAGCCTCACTAAGATCTTTCATATCAAAATGGCTACTAAGCATATTTTTAGTTTCCACGATAATATGCAAATTAGAGTCAATATAAATAAATCATCCATATAGAGGCTTATAATGACATGTGAATTTTCTTCAGATTTATAGTAGATGCATTTATCATATTCATTAGTTTTATAGTCATTCTCAATCATGCAAGAATCAAATTTCTCATGCCATTGTTTAGGGGCCTATTTTAAGCCATATAGGGATTTAACTAGTTTGTAGACTTTGCTTTCTTGACTAGGTTCTACAAAACCCTCAGGTTGATCCATATAGATTTTTTTATCTAGGTCTCTATTTAAAAATGCTGTTTTAACATCCATTTGATGAGTTTTTAGATCATGAATTACAGCCACTGCACTTAATAATCTAATGGATGTAACTCTAGTAACTGAAGAAAATGTATCAAAAAAGTCGAGATTTACTTGTTATTTAAAACCTTTTGCAACAAGCCTTACTTTATATTTATTAATTGTTTCATCGGTTCAAGTTTTTTCCTCAAAACCCATTTATAGCCAATAGTTTTACAACTTGGTGGAAAGTTTACTAATACCCAAGTTTTGTTGGATAATAATGATTCCATCTCATCATTTACAGCCTCATTCTAAAAAACAAAGTTAGGAAATGCCAAAACTTCTTGTAAAGTTAATGGAGTTTCCTCCACATTAAAAACATGATAATCAAGGCCAAAATCTTTTTCTAATCTGGCTCTTTTACTCATTTTAGGTTCAAAAACTATAGTGTCTTGGTTTTGTAAAAGAGGAGTAGAAGAACCGGTTTCAAAAAAAAATATTTTCTTAATAATTTTGACCTCCACTATTTTTAAATTTAAAAGGAAATTTTTCTTCATGAAAAATTGCATCACCTGATTTAAAAACTATTTTGTTTTCAATATCAAAAAATCTATAAACTGTACTATTTATTGCATATCTAAGAAAAGCACAAGTGGCACCTTTCACACCTAATTTAGGTCTTTTAAGGTCCACAAGTCTAATAAAAGCTAGACAACCTCAAATCCTCAAATATCCCAAATTTGGCTTATGTCCTTTCCACAACTCAAAATATGTAACTTTTGTTTTTTTATGTGGCACTCTATTCATAACATAAGATGCAGTTAAAATTGCTTTTTTCCACAAATTTAAAGGAGCACCTGCTTCAATTAGTGTTGCATTTGTTAAATTAGTTAAAGTTCTATTTTTCCTTTCTGCTATACCATTAGATGCAAGTGAATATGGTGGAATAGTTTTATGGATTATCTCCAAAGACTGAGCAAACGAGTTAAATCCAAAAGATTCATACTCCCCGGCCTCTATCATTTCTATATCTTTTAATCTTTTTACCGAATTGATTTTCAACTTCAATAAGGAATTCTTTAAATTTTTCAAAAGCATCACTTTTATTTTTTAACAAGTATACATAAGTGTATTTTGAAAAATCATCAATAAAAGTAATAAAATATCTATTTCCACTATGTGTTAAAATTTCTTCAAATTTACATAAATCAATGTGAATTAATTCTAGCAATTCAGTATTTCTTATTACACTTTTATGAGGCCTTTTAGTTATTTTTGCTTGACTACAAATTTTACATTTCCCAAAATTATTTGTTAGTCTGGGAATTAATCCTAAACTACTCATGACTCCCATATATCGGCTATTCATGTGACATAGACGAGAATGCCAAAAATTCATAGAAGACAACATGTAAATAGAAACATTTGCTTTCTTATTCTCAACATTTAATTTAAACATTCAATCACATGCATATCATTTTTCCACAAATATGCCTTTTTTAGTGATTACATATTGGTTAGATTCAATAGTCTGCTTGAAGCCAGTTTTGTTGAGCAAATAACTCGACATCAAATTTTTCTTCATGGACGATGTGTACAACACATCTTTTAAAACAAGCACACGTCTAAAGGTAAAATTCAGCTCAACATCCCCACACCCGAGCACCTTGGTTAAACTGGAGTCACCAAGCATAACAATCTTCTCATCATTAAAAGGAGTAAAATCTTTGAACCAATCTTTATCATAGTAGACAAGCCTGTTGGCACCAGAGTCTGCCCACCATCCTTCCACAGATTGAACCATAAATAATCTGTAATCATAGCCACAAATGGTTCCTCGGTAACATTAGCCTGTGGTCGAGACTGTTATTTCTGAAATTTGCAAGTTCGAGCAATATGCCCACTTTTGTCACACACAAAACATGTCACATTTGTCAAGTCTTGTGAAGAGGGTTCTTGGTTCCATTTCTTTTGCCTCGGGTAATTTTTATTTTGTGGCCTTCCAGTATTTTTCCAAATTTTCTTAACTGGCTTCAAGTGACTATTGTTATGAAATCGACCTTTAGGTAAAGTATTTCCGGAAGTTAAATTTACCTTCGTAATGGAATGCTTTTGTGTCATGAGCGCATCTTGTTTTGTGGAATGCATCTTGTCCTCATGCTTCCTCCTCCACCCGAATCCGTATGATTAGAGTCTTCAAGGACGTCTCTTTTTGTTTGTGACGCATTGACTTCTGAAACTCCCTCCAAGATGATGGTAGTTTGTTAATAATACCTGCCACAACAAGATTGTCTTTAATTTTGATGCCTTCGGATCTAACTTCATCCACTAGCATTTGAAAATTTCGAACTTGCTCCATCAGTGATTTTCTATCTATCATCTGATAGCGAAAAAAATAGCTTGCCGCAGATTTTTTAGCGCATGCCTCTTTAGTGTCATATTTATTGTGCAAGGCTTTCCAAATTTTCTTGACAGTGGTGTAAGTAGTATCATAATAATCATAAAATTGATCTAAAAGACAATTCAAAAGATAATACTGACATTTATACTCATTTGTGTTGTATTTCTCGATTTTTTCAAGATGAGTGACATACTCCTCGTCGGTCATTTCTTCAGTGGAGACTTTGTTCGGATTTTTCTTGGTTAGGATATAGGCCACTTTGAGGAGACTGATGTAGAAAAGCACCTTACCTTTCAATCTCTTGAAATGGGTTCCCTTGAACCGGAAAGGCTTATTGAGATCGCTTGTATTCTCGTTGGGCTTCTCCAATACTGGCTCTATGAATTTTACTGTTTGAATCTCCTTAAAATTGTTGGTGATAATTACAAATAAAACACCAAAAAATATAAATAATGAAAATTACAATAAATATTGAAAGGGCTGAGGCGCGTGAAATTCGCTATCTTTAAGGAGATTCAAGCCCTCTACGGTTAGGCAAAGTCTCACACTGGTGCAGCAGATAAAACCTTGACTTGTCCCCACTAGGATACAACAGTCCAACTAAGTCGTATGGTTCACCAATACTGCACAATTGGTTGAACCCAAAGTTTTATCACATACACCATTTATTTCTTTGCCTGATAATCTCATACAAAAATAATAAAATAACAAACACTTCTTCTCACTTTTTCAAGATAAGAGGTCAGCTCAATTTATAGGAGAGGAAACTTGGTGGGCAAGAAAAGGGTTGACTTGGTAGGCAAGAAGACTTTGAGGAAAAGAAAAGACAAGAGTTACTTGGTGGGCAAGAATACTTGGAGGAAAAGAAAAGAGAACTTAGAGGGAAAGAAAATTTTCTTAGAGGAAAAAAAAGGTAGCTTGGAGAACAAGTTGCTTGGAGCCTAAGCACACAAAATAATCTATAACACATTATAATATTAAAATATCTGCTAACACAAAATAATCTGTAACACATTATAATGTTAAAATATCTCGTCAATGTCATTAGTGGTAAAGTTCTTAGTTAAGGCATATTTGAAAGTATAAGTAGGCTTAGTTTCTATATTTCTTCATTCTATCGAGCCTAGACCAGAAGTTTTGTACTCAAGTTAGATGCTGAAATATGTTTGGATTGGAGATCTTAAAAATGCCTGACTTTTGAGTTGATCTATGGAAGTATTATTTTTGGATGTGTGTTTGTGTATGCTTTTTTTTTTTTATATATATATATATTTGTTTCTTTCTTGTATTTAACAGGACTTAGGTTATATTTCGATCAATGATTCAAATACATGATAATGGATTCATTTCATTCTTATCTTTGCATTTACAAATGCCCATGAATCTCTATGAGCTAAACAGAGTGCTAGTATTTTATAGATTATAATTGTTTGAAGTATCAGTTTTATCTTATTGTTTTGAAGAAATCAAATTCTTTACGAGGGTAGCAAGTAAAGAAAGATGGGCTAATTTTGGTAGCATATTAATGGTTGCTTCATTATGATTATGCATGTTAATGTTCCATTAGATGATAAGAACAGATGCATTGATAGTTTGAAAATTGATAATTCTGCCTATCTATATCCTCTCATTTGTGGAGTTGTAACATCTCTAATGGTTGGCGCCAAAATAACAATGTTAAAACTAAACTTTGACAGATGCATTGATGGTCTGAAAATTGATAATCCTACTTATCTGTATCCTTTCATTTGTGGAGTTATAACATCTCTAATGGTTGGTGCCAAAATAACAATGTTAAAACTAAACTTTGACATGTCACAATGTTAAACAAAGTTGTGTGAAGGAGACAAATGATTTACAAGACATTAGTGACTCATTTTTAATTCCTCAAAAAACTGTTCTTTTAATGCTCATTTTTTCCTTCCAAAATCTCTCATTTATTCTTTAAATCTCATATATATTGTGGGGGCATATTTTGTGAATGACAGCGCGTGACCGAAGTTACGCCGACGTGTCAGCCAGAGTGCTACGTGACTTGGTTATGTGCGAGATGATCTTAGTTAGGCCGAGATTATCTTTGGAGATATCGGAATTCGAGATGAGCGGATAAGTGACAAGAGTCCGAGAACAGGGGAGGATCTCAGTTTGGATATAGACAAAGTTCTTAGGGAGTTTATCTTTATCTAACTGGGAGTACAAGATGAGCATTGAACAAAAGTCCATTAAAGCTAGACTTCTACAGGGATCAAGTTAGTGCTGACTATAAAAGTAGGGCACCATCGTGGGTCTAAGGTATGCTTTTTACGCTCTGTCTAGTGAGTTAAGTACTAATTGTTATCTTTGAGAGAAATTGATTACTGACTTGATCATCGGAGTGTCCTCAGTTGGATGAACCACCGTCGAATTATTATCTTTCTGCAACAGGTTGTTCGGGCTCAATCTATTCTACCTGTGCTCTCTTGCTAAGTTTTCTTATTTAGTTGTATGGTCAAAAATCAACACCCATATATATATATATATATATCATAATCTGTTACAAGGGATAAACTACTTTCAGTGTTGTTCTAGATCTTCTTGGTATATTATGAGCTTGATGAAGTTGACTGTCCAGTTCATTGTTGGTAGGCCCATTGTGGATTTTATTTTAACAATTTGATTTGTTCATAATTCTGTTTAGGAAGTAAGATTTTAGCCTTATTTAGGTTAAAATTCATAAAAAGATAAAATAGATTAAGGGGTTGTTTGAGATATCTTAAATAAGTACACTTTTTGACTTTTTGGACTAAAAAATTGAGGAAAAAAAGATGATTGTTTGGGTTAACTTTTTGACTTTTTACCAAAAAATATGTATTAAAAAATTATATAAATTAGTATATAGGAGAAGTTTGTGCATTGTAGGATGTACGGTAGGCAGCACGGTTTGCAGGGTAGTATAGGAGATGTTTGCCTCATTTTCGAGTATTGAATTGGACAGTGTTGTTCGGCACGTGGGGACCCACCACGGGTCCCATTTTTCTAATCGGAACCGAGTGCTATATGCTTGTAAAAAATCAAGTTGATCGGATATCGATAGCTATCTGATCGGATTATTTTTTTGTCAATCATTAACTATAACACCATTCATTTTTTTTTGTACAAAACAGATTTGATTATGTAGTTAGATATATCCGATTAACGTGATTTTTTATATTATATAGTACTTGACGAGTTCTACACATTGAACGGTTCAGATTATCAAAATGGGACCCGTGATGGCCCCTACGAGCCGAACAACACCATTCCGGGTTAATTTTTTTGTGCACTCCGCGTTGTAAATTTGTACCACTGACCATCACTTCAATATGTATGGCTTGTACTTGGTCATCACTGACATTACTTCACCATTGTGTATGCTTGTACTTGACACCTGTGTAATTTGTTTTTTTTATATATTTTTTTGATAAATAGTAATAACTTTTTAACTTTTTTAATAACTTTTTTATTTTTTATCTTTTTCAATATATGCCAAACCAAGTCTAAAATAATTAATAAGATAAAATATCACATCAAATTCATAATTATTTCACTTTTTTTGTCACAAATATCATATCCCACTATAAAAAATAACCAATTATCTTTTCAAATATAAAAATTTTAATCTATTAAAATAATCAAAAATTAAAATAACTTATTAAAATAATAACTTTTCAAACAGCCACAATGTGTGTCATTTACTGTTATGGTGCAATTTCAATAACATCAAAACCACATCGAAACGCATAATTTTTCACTTCTGGTGGGCCGGTAAGGGGTCAAAGATGGGAGGGTCGGCGTAGGTTCCGATTTATAAAAGCCAACCCGCCAGATCAACTGACCTGAAACCTTTGGATTAAATCTATCAAAATAAATGTACACACACTCGCCCACACACAATCAATTCTCAAACAGCCCTAATTCACGCCCCCAAAACATCTTTCATTCATCTATTTCGTCTCCCTTTCTGCTCTTCCTCCTTACCTTGCCGATCGGCGCCACCGCGCCACTAGCCTTGCTTTCACCGCCGTTAGGCTTTCGGGCGCTGGTTCTCCACCCGCCGCTGGTGCTCTTCGCTCGCCGCCGCTGGTATGTAGCTCTCTCTTTATCCCACGATGCATCGATAGGTTTATTTGTAGTGTCTCTCTTTGTGTTCTGTGTAGAGTATATATATATATATATATATATATAAGACTGATTTTTCGGACTCCATTTTCGACCATGAACCCTTCTTCAGCTTCTCTGGATCAATGTCTATGGTTTTCATGGCCCGGAATTTCACATTTCAAACCAATGCTGCTTTCGTAATCACTACTCTTTGTGGGTTTTGTGTTGCATGTGGTTTTTGTGATCTGGGTCGTTCCCATTTCTTCGATTCACAGCCTCGTCATTCTGGGTTTGAGTGATTTTGTGGTTTTTGATTCGGGTCTGTAGAATTTAAACCCTTTGGTCATGTATTTACATTGAGAGCTCTCTTGGGTGGTTCTTTGATTTTGCCTTTCTGAGTGCGTAATATTGTTGAAAATTAATTTATAAAAGATTTGTATTTTGTAATAGATAATGGACGAGGGAAATGCAAGCGATGCATAATATTTTTTTTAGTATTTATTGCCCTTTTTTGTGTGTTGATAAATAGTATTTATTGCTTTGTTAAATTGTTATTGTATAATTTGCTTGGATTGTTGGATTTTTAGTTTACTAGTTTGCTAATGTTTAATGTTAGATTAGAGGAATGAACATCTATTTTAATTTTGACTATTTTAGTGAATTTATAAATTAGATATTTTTACTCTTTAATTCAAGTTTTATAATTTGACTTGTGTGTTTTTTATAAACCGCCAATCCGTCCAAACCGTCAAGCCAAAACCACCATTATTTGCCAACTGAACCGCCGATTTTTGATTAAAAAAATGACAATTTCTAATGACACATTTATTAATCCGCCACCCACCATGCGATTTCTATTTTACTCCTAAACTGCACCGACTTACACCGCGCACACCCCTAATTGTGAGGTGGTGGGGAATGAATTGGGTTCATCTTTGCAATTTGCAATCTTTGGCAGATTTTTTTTTTGGGGGCCATATTGTGATCATTATGGCTCAAACGCAGTGGCATTATTTTTGGAGGGGTTGAATTGAAGTGAATATGGAGGATCTGGTTGATTAATCAGGTCCTATTGTTTGGTTGCATTGTGCACTATGTAGCACAGACACGTCTCCTAAGGCAACGTTTGGGTGTCAGACACGGACACGGACACGGACACGGACACGGACACGCGTCGGACACGCGGTTGACATGTGTCCGACACTCTACCCTACGTGTCCCTTTTTTTTTTTTGAATTTTTGCAGCCGGACACTTGTTTGGACACTGTTGGACACGCTGTGGACACGTTATGGACAGAGAGGGAGAGAAACCCTAACCTGTTGTAGACAGAGAGAGAGAGAAACCCTAACCTGTTGTAGACAGAGAGTGAGAGAAACCCTAACCTGTTGTAGACACACAGAGAGAGAGAGAGAGAGGGTGAAGAACCTGTTGAAATGAAGCCCTAGATCAGGTATATTCTTCGATCAGGTGTCGTCTTCCTCGTCTTTCTCGTCTGTGTTGTCTCCCTCTCTGCTCTCTCTCTGCTTTCTATCTCTCTCTCTCTCTCTCGCTATGGTGTTTCGGCGCCCTCGATCAACCATCGATTGACCATCGATCGCCCTTGTTTGACCATCGTTTGACCATTGATCGACCTTCGATCGCCCTCTCTGCTCTCTCTCTCTCTCGCTAAAATGTTTGGCGCCCTCGTTTGACCATCGACATATACATATATATACTATTATTATTAGTATATATATTATATACTAGATATATATTTGAATAAACATCTTTTTTTTTTTCTTTTCCTTTTTTCTATTTTTTAGATATTATTATTTGTTTAAATAAATTATTTTTATTTATAAAAAAATTTTAATTTGTGAACAATATTTGATATTAAAATAAATAAATAATATTTATATTTTTCAAATTTACATATAATAAATAAATAAAATTATATATATTAAACGTGTCCCCAGCGTGTCGTGTCCCCTATTTTTGAAAATTTGTATTTTTCCGTGTCCGTGTCGTGTCCCGTGTCCGTGTCCGTGCATCATAGATTGTGCATCTCGACCCTTAAGATTGCTAACTTAGATTTAAATTCCCATTCTTTGTGTCTGCTGATGGATTATGTTCAAGATATAGTAGTAATAAATAAACTAAGTATGACATTAATGATTTAGTACAACAAAAAGGAAAAATACACCTTAAAAACACAAGAAGTTTTTCTCATCAAACCTCTACCCATAAAAAGAGGCTCGAGATGTAAAAACTAGCTAAACAACGCCTATTCTCATTCACTACAAAACCGAAAATATGTACTAGTTTGGCATCCTAAATAAATATAGCTTTAGCATTTTTGAGCAATTGGACTAGCTTGCCTTGGATATGGAGGCTCATGATCTCGTTAGAACTGCCAATCTTAACTTTGCTATCCATCTAGGTCCGTTCTAACATACAAAACGAATGTATTGGCATTTCATTAAACACTAAGGTTGCGTTTGATAGAACTTTCTAACTATGATTTGATAGTAGGAGTTATATTTTGAGTTTGTGAGTTTTGGAATTATGATTTGAGTGTGAAAAATTTGTTTGGTAAAAGAGTTTTGAAAAGAGTTTTGAATTAAGTGGGAAATTTTTGATGTGACATTTGATATTTGATACAAAAATTTACAACTCATAACCAAACATACAACTTAAAATTCTATTAAAACACATAAATTTTTTTTTTAAATTCGGAAAATATTTTTTTCGAATATATGAAAATTAAAATGTAAAAAAAAAAAAAATTTCACTATTCCGGTCAACTAGCTTAATGATCGGTGGGACATCCGGTAGGACGTCCGGTGGGACGACCGGTTATGCCAAATTAAATTTTTTTTTTTTTGAAAATTGCGCCTCACAGAGAGTTTTTTGCAGAGTTGTGGAAAATTAGTTCCAAAGCTCTATCCAAACACGTATTGGAACGTAGGGGTAGAATCAACGTTGGAAATCGTTCCAAACACAGCCTAATTCTTTGAGTTTTCCATATGCAGCAATTTCTATTGATGTAGATTCTAACTATCATTAAAATACTAATGAACCACTTTAACAAACAAATGAATGGGTTTACACTATCAAATGTTTAGTGGCACATCAAACAATATGTCATGAACAACTACTTCCAATCGTCAAAGTTAAAACACATCCAACCCAATTTTCACATAACCACATATTTGCATTTTAATACTTTCTGCTATTCCAAATGATGCCAGATATTAGTGTGTTTAGTGTGTCCATTTGTTTCAGTGTTCAACATAAATCTCACAACAATGGTTGTTAGAACATGGTGAAAATGGTTAGTTTTTTGGAAAGAAAAACTAAATTAAAAATGTGAAAGTCAGTTATATCTCATAACCAAGGCCAACCCTGAGTCAAATGATATCACATTTAGAGAAATTCTTAAGCCCACAACAACCAAAGATTAAATGGGAATCAGTTAAAGGTACACTTCAGGTTATTTCGGAAGTTTTTAAAGTTTTATTGGCAAACCATAATAAGCTGAAGAAAAAGAAAAAAAAAAAAATTTGTAGTGTTTAAACCTTACATTGATCAATTCCATGTTTAATTAATTCGTAAGAATAAAAAGCATAGCTAAACATTTTATCATGCTGATCAACTTGAAAAAAGCCTGAAATTTTAAAATAGGCTATGAATTCCTAAGAAAATAACTAGGGTTTCAGTAGCATAACTTCGACATCAACAACAACAAACAAAACGGAACACTAAATTGGGCCATACAAATTTAACATTTGCAGAAATTCAACATTGCTTAAAGTCCTAATTCATTTTAAATAAATTAACTCAAATAGAATTAGAAGCAAAATACCCAAAAAAAAAAAAAAAAATTTATCATATAATTAGCTATGAAGCATAGGTATGGGTACGAGTACTGGTACAATATGAGTACGCCGATACGGTAAAATTTGAAAAAAAGTAGGGTACGGGTAAGGCTTGATACGCTTGTAAAAAAATTATATATTTTTAATTTAGAGTAATGCAAAAATTAATTAAATGGTTTAATTTGTTAATATTCAACTTACAATTAACATTTAATGCCAAAAGTAAAGATATAAATCAAATTAAATATCAATATATTAAATTACTTACAAACCATAGTTTAATTTTAAAAACATGCAAAGCATAAAACTAAAAATAAAGAAGTCTACTGAAAGGAGTTTTATCTCTATAGTAGAAGAACATATTATTTCAACTGAGGTACAGTATGGCTTGGTTTTATAATAGATACATCTGGGTACGTCAAAAATTAAGAAGAAAAAATTTGGATATGTGTTTCGTGTATCCAGTATGTATGTAGAAGTACCGTACAAGGTACCATTTGTCGGTAAGTACTCGGTACGGGTACAACATATTTTTCGAAGTACCCATGCTTCATAGATAAGTAGAGAAGCATGAACAGAACAACTAAACAAAGAATCTGATACAACACTTATTATCAATCCCATATGCTATAATGAATTTAGAGAGAGAGACCTACAAAGGAAAGCATGATTGTTCGGCCAAAAGGGAGAAGCAATTGAGCTGTATTAAAATTTTTCAAAAACCCTAGCAGTCTAGCATTACCCTTTGCATTATATAGAAAAGTAATAAATCACTCGGCTCATGTTTAAATTTTAGAATGGTGGTTTAACCCAATCTCACTTCTCTGATCAGGTTATATTTTATGATATGGGTTTCAACACTAAAAGTAATTTTGATTGAACCGGTTCATGTACTTGGTCATACAAATCGGTCTTTTTTTCTTTTCTTATTAGTTGTTTTAGGGTTGTAAAATTGGCCCACAAGCTCGCAGCCCTCCCGAAGCTTGCCAGTGGTCTGGAGCGGCCCAGCCCGCCCAAGCTTGAGCCCAACCTGTGACCTTGGGCTTGAGCCGTGTGTTTTGGGGCTTGAGCCGTGTGTTTTGGGGCTTGACCCGACCTGGAGCCTAGCACACCAGCCTACTCAAGGTCCACTCTAAGGCTCGGCCCACCTGGCCCTCCCGAGGCCCACTATCATTCCCAAGCTATTTTTGTGGAGAAAAAATAAAATTTTAGTAAAAAAAAATAAAAAAAGGGTCAGGCCCGACCCAAGCACAAGCTCAGGTGGCCCGGCCCGCCTAAGACCGAGTACTTCCTGGGCTTGGGCTTAGGCTTAGGCTTAGGCTTGGACTTGGGCTATGATTTTGTGCAAGTGGGCAAACCCCACCCGGCCCGATTTTTCTTGAGCTGTGTGTTTTGGGGCTTGGCCCGACCTAGAGCCTGGCACACTAGCCTACTCAAGGCCCACTCTAAGGCCCGGCCCTCCTGGCTCCCTCGAGGCCCACTATCATTCCCAAGCTATTTTTGTGGGGAAAAAATAAAATTTTCGTAAAAAAAAAAAAAAAAGGGTCAGGCTAGATCCAAGCCCGAGCCCAGGTGGCCCGGCCCGCCTAAGACTGAGTACTCCCTGGGCTTGGGCTTAGGCTTAGGCTTAGGCTTGGACCTGGGGCATGATTTTGCGCAAGTGGGCAGACCCCACCCGGCCCGATTTTGGCGAGAGCCCGTTAGGCCCGATGGTGGGTTGGGCCACTTTGGACAGCGGGCAAGCTTTGGGTTCACTGCTGGCCGATTTTACACCCCTAAAGCAACTAATAAAAAAAGAAAAAAAAAAGACCGGTTTGTGCGACCAACGAACTGGTTCAGTCAAAGTAACTTCAATTGTTGAAACCCATATATAATAAAATAAAACCCAATCAGAGAAGTGAGATTGGGTTAAACCACCTTTCTAAAATTTAAACATAAACCGGGCGATCTATTACTCTTCTACATAATGCAAAGTGTAATGCTAGACTGCTAGAGTTTTTGAAAATTTTTAATACAACATTGCTCGTCTCTTTTGGCCGAACAATCGTGCTTTCCTCTTCAGGTCTCTCTCTCTAAATTCATTATTCGTATATGACTAGCATATGGGATTGATAATAAATGTTGTATCAGATTCTTTGTTTAGTTGTTTTGTTCATGTTTCCCTTACATGATATATATATATATATATATTTTTTTTTTTTTGAGTTAATTTGGAATGAATTAGCACTTTAAGCAATGTTGAGTTTCTAGAAATGTTAAATTTGTATGGCCCATTTTAGTGTTTCATTTTGTTTGTTGTTGTTGATGTCAAAGTTATGCTACTGAAACCCTAGTTATTTTCTTATGATTTCTTAGCCTATTTGAAAATTTAAGTCTTTTTTTCAAGTGGGTCTACATGATAAAATGTTGAGCTATGCTTTTTATTTTTACGAATTAATTAAACATGGAATTGATCGATGTGAGGTTTAAACACTCTTGTTTGTTTGTTTGTTTGTTCGTCCACCCCTACCCCCCCCCCCCCCCCCGGCGCAATTTTTTAAGATTTGCCAGTAAAACTTTAAAACTTCCAAAGTAACCTGAAGTGTACCTTTAATCTTTGGTTGACGTTGGCTTAAAAAATTCTCTAAATGTGGTATCATTTGACTCAGGGTTGACCTTGATTATAAGATATAACTGAGTTTCATATTTTTAATTTAGTTTTTCTTTCCAAGTGTAAAAATTGAACTTTGTATTGTAAGCGTTCTAGCAAGGTTCTGAAAAGCGGTTGCGGTCGCCGTAACGGTGGCGGTGACGCGGTTGCGGTTGCGGGGTGTAAAGGCCATAGTGTAACGGTTGCGGTAACCGGAATTGTGAATTTTTTTATTTTTCGCATAATTTGAAAAAAACTTACCGATACGTATTTTTTTTTTCCATGATCATATTTATTGGGTTAAAAATAAATATTGATCAATTTTTGTAAATTTTTAAGTATGATTCAATATATTTCATATTTTTAAATCACTATAAACTGAGTTTTTTACATTTTATTTTAATAATTAATGACTTTATATTTTACAAAAAATCAATCACTAACTATTATATATATATACATATTCTAACCAAGTCAAATAGATAATGACCACACTTATTATTATTATTATTTTCAAACAATATATAAATAGACACACATAAATAAAATGGTTTAGTGATAGCAGCTGAATAGAATAGCATAGGCCTTATAGTTTCAAAAAATCAATAACATGTTCTTCATCTTCCCTCTTCTCTCTCTCTATCTCTTGCTCCATTTTCTCTCTTTATCTTCCCTCTTCTCTCTATCCTTCTTCCCCTACTTTCAACTTTTTTTTGTGTTTTTTTTCGAAAGAAATAGTTTGGAACTGTTATGTAACAGTGCGTAACAGGCCGTTACGGCACCGTTACGACCGCTATGGCAGCCACTACAGCCTACACACATGTGAATCTCAATCACACTGCAAAAGCGGCCATAACGGGTGGCGGTAGCCGCCAAAACCGTTACGTAACGGTTGCGGCCGCTTTTTAAAACCTTGCGTTCTAGTAATTAAAAACTAACCATTTTCATCATGTTCTGATATTCATTGTTGTGAGATTTGTGTTAAATACTGAAACAAATGGACACACTAGACACACTAATATTTGGCATCATCTGGAATAGTAGAAAGTATTAAAATGCAAATATGTGGTTATGTGAAAATTGGGTTGGATGTGTTTAAGTTTGACGATTGGAAGTGGTTGTTCATGATATATTGTTTGATGCGCAACTAAACATTTGATAGTGTAAACCCATTCATTTGTTTGTTAAAGTGGTTCATTGGTATTGTCATGATGGTCAGAATCTGCATCAATAGAAATTGCTGTATATGGAAAACTGAAAGAAATAGTGTTTAATGAAATGCCAATACATTCGTTTTGTATGTTTGAATGGAACTAGATGGATAGCAAAGTTAAGATTGTAGCCTTATAGAAATATAGTCTGCACTCTTCCTTTTTGAGGTAATAGGTCAACTTAGACCCAAGCAAGCTTGCAAAGCAATCGAGGCGAGAGCATGAAATATGAGATCATAACTGATAGCCTACAAAACAAACAGTTTGGTATATAATAGTGTTATAAGAGAATCTGTAGTGCTTGAGCCCCACAGGTATACCTTACTCATTTAGAAGTGACCGGTAAATGCAATGAAGGTATACTTAATTTTATTCTGTGGGTAATAAATGGTTCACTGTTATATTTCACTTTTTCGTGTTTCTTATAATTGAGCATAAATTTATTATCATTACCCACAAAGTGTCTCCTACTCTATTAGCCCCTTGATTTTCAGGGTTCCCAAATGGAGGGCACTGAAGAACCACAGGAAAAGCAGTCTGAAGAGATTCCAGAAAACATGCCTCAGAAGAACCAAGAAACTCGTGATGAAATGCTATCTAGGCACAGGTAATGTATCCCTGTCTAACCTGAGCCTGATGGAATCTAGAAAGGTGATAATATTTTGTGACACGTAAAGATATTGATAACAAGTGCCTAAGATTTTTGTAAATATAAATAGAAAATTGTAAGCATAAACATTATACAAGATCTAGCGATTCGTCTTCTTGAGTTATTTAATTTTGACTTTTCCTTTCCTTTTTTTTTTTGTTCTTTGATAATGATTTTATCACACGCGCAGGAAAGAAATTTCCCAGCTGCAGGACAAAGAAATTGCACTGAAGAAGGCAGCAGCTAAAGGTAGTAAGGCTGAACAGAAAGCTAAGAAGAAACAAGTGGAAGAAGAGGTCTCTCAACTTTCTGCAAATCTCAAAGAAAGACATGCTGAGGAACTTGCTTCTTTGGGCTATAGCAGTAGTAATGATGGCAATAATAAGGGAAACCTCGACAATCTGGTGAAGGCTATAGCTGGGGTTTCTGTTACCAATCAAGCTGAACATTCAAAGCCCAGTAAGAGCGTTAAGAGGCGTGAAAAAAGAGCTCAGCAAGAAGCGGCCAGAGAACAGAAAATACAAGAAGAGCAGAGCAACATTGTCAGTGATCGTATTATTGAAAACAAAAAGTTGGAAAAAAAGCTTGAACCCCTCGGATTGACAATCAATGAAATAAAGCCAGATGGGCATTGCATGTACCGAGCCGTTGAGGACCAGCTGGCCCTTCTCTCGGGAGGCTCTTCTCCTTATACTTACCAAGAGCTTAGAGAAATGGTGGCTGCTTATATGAGGAAACATGCATCTGATTTTCTCCCATTTTTCCTCTCGGAGAATATGACAGATGGTGAATATTCTGACAATTCGCTTACGCAGAGGTTTGAGGATTACTGTAGAGAAGTAGAGTCGACAGCAGCATGGGGAGGACAACTAGAGCTTGGTGCTTTGACTCATTGCCTAAAGCAATGTATCAAAATATTTTCAGGATCGTTCCCCGATGTGGAGATGGGGAAGGAGTACAAGTCCAACAACGGGGCTGGATCGTCTAATCCAGGTATTATGTTATCATACCATAGGCATGCATTTGGGCTCGGCGAGCATTATAATTCTGTGGTCCCTAGTTTGACCCAATAGGCATGATGATAACATATGTGAAATTTTACTGTGTTTTATGCAATGTCGTTGTGAGCACAAGTCTTAAGTTAAAAGTACAGTTCTTGTTAAATTTTTAATGCGATCGAGACTTGTTAATACTATGTCTCGTCAATGTCACTAGTGGTAAAGTTCTTGGTTAAAGGCATATTTGAAACTATAAGTAGGCTGAGTTTCTATATTTCTTCGTTCTACTCTGCCTAGGCAAGAAGTTTTCTGCCTAAGTCAGATGGTATAGTACGTCTGAATTGGAGATCTTAAAAATGCCTGACTTTTGGGTGGATCTATGGAAGCATTATTTTTGGATGTGTGTTTGTGTATGTTTTTTTTTTTATATTTGTTTCTTGTATTAACAGGACTTAGGTTGTATTTCGATCAATGATTTAAATACATGATAATGGATTCATTGAGGTTCATTTCATTATTGTCTCATCTTTTCATTTACAAATGCCCATGAATGATAAATCATATATCAAACCCTGAATTTGAAAATTTGACGATAAATCTCTATGAGCTAAATAGTGTTAGTATTTTAATAAGGTAGTATTTTTTTTGGGCCACCACAATTGCTCCAAAACTTTTATTGTCTTCAGTAGAAAGAATGAGAGTTTTTATTGCCGAACTACGCTGTTCAAAAAGATATTAGGTTTATGGATAAAGAACATTTTATAAATGAATAAAATGAATGAATGAATGAATGACTGTATGAATGCATGTATGCTTGAATGTATGTATAAATGTATGTCTGGCGAGGGTCGTAGGCTGTGGTATTATAACCCTCGGGCGAGGGCCGTAGGCTGTGGTATTATAATCCCTAGGCGAGGGCTACACTAAGGATGCCACAATTACTATATGTATGTTTTGCTCCGAATGCGAAGATTGTTTTGTATTCGGAGACTGTCGTTGATTTTAAGTGGCGAATAGTTGCCAATATTGCAAGGATTTTGAATAGTGTATCTTGTGTCATTGATTGCTTATACCAAATGATGTAGACTTGTTAAGCACAAATAAGTGGAAAGCTGAAAAACTGGCACCAATAGTAGAGCATTAAAAAATAGCATCGCTCCATTGTAAGGTATTGCTGAATAGTTTTTGGAAGCAGATTGAAACAGATTGCCGATTTAGTTAAGTTGGTTTTTTGTTCAACTTGCCCCATGGCTGTTGAATGACAGTTGTTAGGCGAAAGGAATTCAGATAGGACATTGACTAACATTCCCGAGGAGTAAACTGAAAACAAATTGTTGACGTAGATTCCTTGCCCTATTGCTGGCGAAGGAGAGTTGTTATTCGGAAGGAAGTCAAAATAGACTTGAGCCAAAATTGTCAAATGATGTGGGTTGTTATATAGGTGGGAAGATGCCAAAATTGTGGAATTTAGCATTGATCAAACTTCAGGTGTGGCGGCAAATGTGTTGTTTGAGCTGCGAAGGATATATGACAGGGCATATAAAATCTATAAATTTTTGATATAGAATTTGCAAAATTACACCGTACGGATGTGTTCAGAATGTTTCAAATAATTGGAAATAACTATTGGATCGTTGAAATCAGACTCCTAATAACGTAGTTTTACTCAAAATGGAGCTAAAAGCTCAGATCAGTAAGGTATAATTCAATCGCGATGCACATGATAATTTCTTTCTTGGCTCGCTGGGTTGACTTCTCTAGCTAAAGAGTGTACTTTCTGAGCAAACTTTGATCCTATGATTTCGTTTTAATTCTGATTTTGATGTTGTTTGTGGCCTTAGACTTATCTCGATGAATACTTCACATTGGTATAGTTAAAACTTGAGTTTGACAAGTTTAGAAATTTTAATTTTCTAAAAATTGAGTCTGTTACGATGATATGATATTTACTTGTTGAACTTCCTTGTTTAAACTGAGCCCATTATTAATAAGGTAATATTTTTCAAGTCACCATAATTTTTTATTTTTTAAAGAGAGAATAACAAGTAAAACAATTTGCCGAAAGCTTTTGATGGGGAACAAAAATCCAAGACAATGGTGTGTGGTGCCAAGATCTGACCTTGCATTTTGTACTTTTTTTTTTGGTTAAGCATTTTGTACTTTATATTTGCTTGAATTTGGCCTCCAAAGTTGACAATCTCAATTCTTGAGACCCTTTTTACTCTCGCCCTATCTCTCCGTCAAAGGTTGCAAATGCTTGGGCACTTATCTCCATGGATGAAATTAGGAGAAAATTATGATAAGTTATGGTCCTTTGTTTTTGTAAAAAATTATATTTGTTATAGCAGTTCTAAATATGTATATTTTGTTTCATATATAAAGTGACCACTTAGTATAAAAAATATATATCTTATTTTTCTTACATCTTGCATTCCATTTTTATTTTTTATCAAAAAATTTCTTCATCTTATTAGAGATTGTTTTATTATATTTGAATTTTTTATATATTTATATAATTTATATATCGTATTATATATACACATGTGTTTGTTTATATAGTGAAAAAACATATTTTGACCGCTGTGATGATAAAGTATTAATTCCGTCTCTGCTTTATCTCCATAATATAAAGAGGTCATAGCTTTCACCACAAAAGATTCGATCGAATTGCATGCCTGATCATCAAGTTTCTGAAAAAAGAAATGTGGAAATTGATGGGTTTCTTCCTAAAGATAGTATTTTTATTTATGTTTTATTAAAGGAATAAGTAAATCAAACTTTTATAATTAAGTAGAGTGACCCTATGTGCTGACATCAATATGGTGGTGATGTTGCAAATCTTGAATTAGTAAAGTATTGATATATGAATTAATAAATAAATAAATATGATAAATAAATGTGATTTTCCAATCATTGTTCTTTACCGAAAGGGTTGATGAACTTTTGACTGTGAAAGGAGAGTTCACAACATCCCATCTAACCAATTTCAAATCAACAATATGCTACTTACACATACTAGATCACAATCATTTAGGTGCACTACAAAGTGGTTTAGAACCAAGTTTCTTTTTTTTCTCCTAATTAAAGGACCATATATGGTCTCAAAGGCTTGTAGTAACAATTTAAAAAATGTCGTTAATAAATATACTTTTAGTAATAAAGTGATTTTATCTCTAAAAAAATAATGTTGTTTCTAAAAGCCTTAATTTGTTGTAGTGGAGTGACCTCAAATCTCCTGACTTTAAATCTACACCATAAAATTTTTTTTTTGAGATAATATTCAAAATAACTTTTCATAATTCATAACATTTCTAATTTTCAGTATATATATATATATATATTAAAATGTCACAAATATTGTGGCAATCATTTTTAAAAATCAAAAGATAAAAGGAAATTCTACTATATACATCCCATACCATATACACCCTTAAGTTATGCTATTTTTTTTTTTTATTTAGTTATAACCAATTTTCTTATTTAATTATGACGTTATTTTAGTTATGATTCATGAAATATTTGATTATGCTTCATGTGTTATTTAGTTAAGATTTTTTTTTTTTTTAAAGTTATGATTCAGAAAATATAAAATTATAAAATGTATATGATATACACTCTCAAAGGCGTATATCATAGTCTTTTCCAAAATTAAATACTCACCATAGCAATAGTAAATGATGAAAAGTGTGGGTCAATTAAATCTGAAATAATAATTGGAGAAAGTGAGAGAAGATAGAGATGAGCGAATAGAGAGAGAGAGGCACAATTGTTTCTATGAATTGTACATGTCTATTACACAAAGAAGGCACTCTATTTATAGAGGATGCCTTGGATGCCTATGAACAATAACATAATGCTACACTAACATAATGCACTAACATAATGCTACACTAACATAATGCACTAACATAATGCTACACTAACATGATAATGCTACACTAACATAATGCACTAACATAATGCTACACTAACATGATAATGCACTACATAATGATACACTAATATACACTAACATCCCCCCGCAAACTCAAGGAGGGGAAGCATCAACCAAGTTGAGTTTGGAAACAAGATCATTGAAGCGGCCAGGAGGATGAGCCTTAGTGAAGATATCAGCGGGTTGATCGACGGAAGCGATAGGGAGAAGACGAACAGTACCACAGGTAACATGCTGGCGAATGAAATGACAATCAATCTCAGTATGTTTGGTGCGATCATGAAAAACATCATTGTGAGCAATCTGAATGGCACTCTGATTGTCACAATAGAGAGGGGTAGGATCAGAAGAAGAAACACCCATATCAGCAAGGAGCCAGCGAAGCCAGAGAAGTTCCTGAGTAGTATCAGCAAGAGCTCGGTATTCAGCTTCGGTGCTAGAGCGGGCAGTGAGGGATTGTTTTTTGCTACGCCAAGCAAGAAGAGAGTCCCCTAAGAAGAAGCAGAATCCCGTGGTGGAGCGTCGATCCGTAGGATCCCCAGCCCAATCAGCATCGGAAAAGGCACGCAGTTCAAGAGAGGAGGAAGCAGAGAAGTGAAGACCATGGAACAGAGTGCCTTTGAGGTAGCGAAGGATGCGGAGTAGAGCAGTATAGTGGGGAGTGCGAGGAGCCGACATGTACTGACTGACAATGTGAACAGCATAGGCAATGTCAGGACGAGTTACTGTGAGATAGACAAGGCTGCCGACGAGTTGGCGATAAAGAGTAGCATCAGAGAGAAGAGTCCCATCGAGAGGAGTGAGACGAATCTGAGGATCAACTGGAGTAGAGGTAGTTTTGCAATCAGTCAGACCAGCACGAGCCAGAAGATCGGATGCATATTTGGCCTGGGACAAATAGGAACCAGTAGAATCATGAGAGACTTCAAGGCCTAAGAAGTAGTTAAGAGTACCAAGGTCCTTCATCTCAAACTGGTGGTGGAGAAACTGTTTGAGGTGGAGAATACCAGCTTCATCATTACCAGTGATAATCATATCATCCACATACAGAAGAAGAAGAGTGGTACCATGAGAAGTAGTCCGGATAAAAAGAGCAGAGTCATAGGAGCTAGAGGTGAACCCAAAATCATGAATGGTAGAACTGAACGTAGCAAACCAAGCACGAGGTGCTTGCTTGAGGCCATAGAGAGCACGCTGTAGTTTGCAAACCTGATGAGGGGGAAAAGTGGACCCAGGTGGAGGTTGCATGTAGACCTCCTCAATAAGATGACCATTGAGGAAAGCATTTTTGACATCCATCTGAAAGAGCCCCCAGTGGCGAGCAGCGGCAACAGCAAGTAAACTGCGAACAGAGGTTAGCCGAGCAACAGGAGAGAATGTCTCCTCATAATCAATACCATATTCCTGGTTGAAACCCTTGGCAACAAGACGAGCTTTGTAGCGTTCAATAGAGCCATCAGAATGTGTTTTGATTTTGTAAACCCATTTGCAGCCAATGGCAGTCTTGCCAGGAGGAAGATCAACAAGATCCCAAGTATGAGCTTTGTCCAAGGCCTGTAGTTCATCGGTCATAGCTTGCTGCCAAAGAGGATTAGTACAAGCCTCACGATAGGAGGTAGGTTCATAAGTAGAGAAGGCAGCAGATCCAACAATATAATCACGAAGATGGATAGGAGGTTGAGTGACCCGGCGTGGTCGACCCGTAGGAGGATCGGTGGGAGGAAGAACCGGTGGAGAAGGAGGTGTGGCAATAAGAGGTAGACCTTCAGGGAGAGTAGGCTGGACAGGATCAGGAGTGAGCAAGGGCGTCTCGATGGAGGAGGAACCTGTATCAAAATCAGCAGAGAAAAGATCGACAGAAGGATTAGTAAACAGGACAGTAGTGGAGAGTGCGGGTAAGTGAAAAGAGGATAGCGAGGAAAACATTTGGTGCTCCCAGAAAACGACATGGCGGGAGATACGAAGACGTTTAGAGAGAGGATCCCAACAGCGAAAGCCTTTATGTTCAATTCCATACCCAAGAAAGCAACAAAGACGAGAACGAGGTTCAAGCTTGGTGTGTTCATGGGATTGAAGTAGAACAAAGCAGGCAGAGCCAAAAACCCGGAGATTAGCGTAAGGAGGGGGAGTGCCATGCAGACGTTCAAAGGGAGTTTGATTATGGATGACAGGAGAAGGAGCACAGTTGATAGTGTAAACAGCAGTGAGGGCAGCTTCCCCCCAAAAGTTTTCAGGGCAGGAAGAAGAGAGAAGAAGGGCGCGAGTAGTGTCAAGAATATGCCTATGTTTCCGTTCAGCACGGCCATTTTGCTGGGACGTGCCAGCACAAGAACGATGAGGCAGTGTACCATGATGCTGAAGAAAGGAAAGGAAATCAGAATCCCGATATTCCATAGCATTGTCAGAGCGAAAAATTTTGATGGTTTTGGAAAATTGGGTGTGGACCATTTGGGCAAATCTATAATAAATGTGTTTAAGTTCAGACCTAGTTTTCATGAGAAAAAGCCAAGTAAACCGGGAAAAATCATCAATAAAGACAACAAAATAGCGGGATCCCCCCATAGTAGTAGTAGGGGAGGGCCCCCAAATATCGGAATGGATAAGATCAAAAGGTGCAAGGGAAACTGAAGTACTTTTATTAAATGATAAAGCAGGTTGTTTGGCAAGTTGACAGGGGATACAATCGAAATTATCCGGAATTACATGACCCAACTGTCCACTAGAAACCAAAGACCGTAAGCGATTAACAGAAATATGCCCTAAACGACAATGCCAAAGATGAAAGGGAGATAATGAGGAAGTAGATGTAGGAGCAGCAATCGGAGGAGAGGCAGGAACATGAAGGTGAATGAGTTCATAGAGACGTCCATGCTTACGGCCGATCCCAATAGTCTGCCCCGTCTGAGGGTCCTGTACCAAACAATCAGTAGCAGAAAATGTGACAGTTAGACCAAGTTCACATAATTGACCAATGGAAATAAGGTTTAAGGTAAGAGCAGGGATATGATAAACTTGAGGGATAGATAAAGAAGAGGTGGAAACAGTACCAACATGACGGACAGACATGAGGGAACCATCAGCAGTATGTATTGAGGGAATATGAGGAGATGAAGAGAAGGAAGAAAAGATAGTAGAACTGGAGGTCATATGATTACAACAAGCAGAGTCAAAATACCAAGAAGAGTTACCTGGGATTACAGACAAAGCAGTAGGAGGAGGTGTACCAGATGGGGAGAGAAGTTGTTTGAGCATGGCCTCTACATCCGTTGGAGAAAAGCGAGGGGTAGACGGAGCAGACGACTCAGAGAACCCCGCAGAGGTGACAGCATCAGTGTGGGGAGAATGATTCCCGGAAGCAGCAGCAGCAGTGGGATGAGGCTGATTCCTAGAAGCAGTAGTAGCAGTGTGATGAGACTGATTCCCGGAACGATGAAAGCTTCCCCGGGCAGAGCCACCGCGAGAGGAGTGGCTATTGGACGATGATCGGGATGGATTGCGAAAACAATCCTGTTGCAGATGACCAGGACCAAGTTTGTTGCAGTAGCGGCAGGATCTGACGGGGCAATTGACCAGGAGATGGGTTGAAGGAAGACCCCGATTCTGACAATAGAGGCAAGCAGTGGTCCGTTGGGTAAATGATGGCCGGTACGGAGGAGTGGCCAGAACAGAGTCCACATGATGAGTTTGAAGAGTACCGAGACGCGTCTCCTCTGATAGCAACTCAGAAATTGCTTGTTCAAGAGTGGGCAATGGATGGCGATGAAGCAGAGAGGCACGTACGGGCTCAAAGGAGGAAGTAAGAGCCATAAGAAAATGCACCAACCTTTGCTGGTTGCGATAGATAGTAAATAAAACAGCATCTTCAGGGGTATGCCAAGTTGGTTCTGAAAGAGCAAGCTGATCCCAAACAGAGTACATTTGAGAAAGGAAGTCATTAATGGACTGAGTGGATTCTTGGCGCATGCGATGAAGTTGGTTCTGAAGTTGATATTGGTGGGCAAGACCAGTAGTCTGGTATCGTTCTTTCAAGAAATCCCAGATGTCTTTTGCAGGAGTAGTTACAGAGTCAAGCTGAAAGCGACCAAACTGAAGACTGATAGATGTAACAGAGGTGTTACGAAACCAGGTAATGATTTGGTAATTCTTACTGTCCCATTCCTCAAGTCGGTCTTCAAATGTAGCAGTAGGAACAGTGGTTTCATTAGTGTCACTGTCTTTCACCGGTTTAGTCACATCCCCGGTAACAATTCGCCAGAGCTTCTTTCCTTTTAGGAAGGAGGACATGGCTTGGGCCCACAGAACATAGTTTGAACCATTCAAAATAACGGAAATAGGATGGGAGGCATCATGACGATCCATAATACTAGTTGAATAGGGTTTAAAGTAATATGATAGACCTGTAGGAGCAAAATTAGGTAAAACAGAGTGTACCAGTGAGTCCGGAAGGTCGAAAATAGCCAGGAAAGGTATGCTGGACAGAGATGATGTCAGCAAATATGTCAGCGGCGCACGTTAGCAGAGTGCAGGAAGGAACACGTTAGCAGGAAGCGGCGGTGCACGGTAGCGGCAGGCGCAGACGCGGTGCACGGTAGCGGATTCGGCGCACGCGGGTGCACAGTAGTGAAACGGCGCACGAGAGGCGCACAGTAGCAGGCGCGGCGTACGGGAGAGGCAGGGCTGACGTCAGCCGCGGGTCGTGTGGGTGCGTGTAGGCACGTGTCGGAAGGGAGAAACAACGGATGGCGCGTGCGGGCGCGTGTGAGAGTGGTGGCGGAAATGATGACGCGCAGTGGACACTGGCGGCGCGTGTGGGCGCGTGAAAGGTTTTTTGAGGCCGGGCTTGGTGCCGTTGGAATCGTGAGGAAATTCCGAGTGGTTTGATGTAGTGCCGCTGTGGATGGGACTAAACACCAAAATCGCAAATTGCCAGAAATGTAACACTGTGCTCTGATACCATGAAATAATAATTGGAGAAAGTGAGAGAAGATAGAGATGAGCGAATAGAGAGAGAGAGGCACAATTGTTTCTATGAATTGTACATGTCTATTACACAAAGAAGGCACTCTATTTATAGAGGATGCCTTGGATGCCTATGAACAATAACATAATGCTACACTAACATAATGCACTAACATAATGCTACACTAACATAATGCACTAACATAATGCTACACTAACATGATAATGCTACACTAACATAATGCACTAACATAATGCTACACTAACATGATAATGCACTACATAATGATACACTAATATACACTAACAAAATCAATGTTATGGTGAACACGTCAAATGATACTCTACTTTACCATAAAAATGTATTTATATTTATGACAATGTTAAAGATACTAATACATTTATTATCAAAGTTACGGTCGACACAATAATAATCTAACTTTTTATATATGAGAATCTGACTAAATATTAAAATAAGATATTATTTTTCAGAGCTTTTAAATATAATTAGGGCTTTTGATAAATCTTAATTAATGAAATAAATAACCTAATAGTCGGCACACATGGTCATTTTTGTTTGTGGCTTTGTAATATGCTAATCTAAAAGAGAAGTTGCCTTGAGGATTCTTTATATTGAAGAAAGTTACACCAACTTCCCATCTGAGAAATTTTTATTATTAGTTTGAAGTCTTCAAAGTAGTAAAGGATCTTAATTAATCGCCCAAAAAGAAAGAATACTTGTGAGAGACACTGCACCATTTACTATCAGCAATGTTAGGGATATTAACACATTATTTATTAATAATCTCACTAGCACACTCAAATGTTTTTATAAGATCAACTATTATTAGGTATATGACCCAACTGACTGCATAATCGACCATTTGACAAAAATAAAATAAAATATAATAAAAATTCACATCATATGATAAGATAAAAATAACAAAGAAAATGTAATGGGATTCTCTCACATTGTACACTAATTCGGGAAATTATTCAATGTTCCCGGAGTACCACGTGTCTGTATTCCTTCACCAATCATTATTCAAGATGCCCCTCATGTTCCCTAATCACCAACACAATACCCCACTTGTCCATTTTCTCCACCAGTCACAATGTTAGTCACAATGTTATGGAATACCACGTATCTATATTTCGGAATTAGTAAATAATTATCCAACTAATCCTGTGATTTTATGCCAAGAATATCTTAGAGGCATTTTTTTCCCAATTAGTGCGTCAAGAAATGCATAATTTGGTGGAGCCCCCATGGATTTTACCTTTTTATTTTTATTTTTTTTGTATGTGACATAAGTCTGTATTCATCTATGAGAAGTTCGTGCACTGTCTTCTTTTTTTATTTATTTATTTATTTATTTAAATGCAAGAGAATAGAGCTTAAGCATATATATATATATATAATTTTAAATTTCTCCTTTCTTCGTCATTGTATTAGCTTTCGGTTTTCTTGAATTGAACTCATGCGAATCTTTCCATGAAGGAAGAGAAAAGGGTACCTTAATTGGATAACCCAACATCTTTGTCCACCTCACCAAATGCTCCAAGATTGATTCTTCCATGAAGTCTTACAGTGTCTCCACACAAATTACGTTTTGATATTATCATATTTTAATTTATTAATTGTGAATATTTTGAAATGAGGATCATATGAATTGTAAACTTATGAGAATTATTATTTGTTTTTATAGCAATAGACACAAGACAATCGGATCCATATTAATAAATACAAGTCTACACACTACTTTTGTATCATTAAAAAAAAAAAAATCTTATTAAAAATGTAATTATATATAATATTTTTCTACCAGTATTTCTGAACTGAGTTAAATGTCTTCTGCTACTTCTATCATGATCATTCTATTAATTGTTGCAGAGGTGCTTTTTTTGGGGGAGCTAAAGATCTTATGTTGTCAAATATCTGTCATTTGTTCTAATGCGTTCACAATCTTACTTACGAATTTCAAGATATAAAATTCTCAAAACATAATTTAATGACTAAAAATATTTTGCGACAGAAGAAAAATAAAATAAAAGAGAGGAAAGTTTTAAGATAAATAATGCAAGTGCCCACTTTCTAGCTAAGTCATGCTACAAACTCAGAACTTTTACTCCTAAATTTGTCCAAAATCATCAATAAATTCATTTTATATAAAGACTCACAATACACAAGTTAAATCTTGACCATACATTTTTTGTCGGGGTAAAATTCTGGGTTCACAATTTTATTGTTTCTAGATACCAAATTAATGTAATTAAAACCCTTGCATGATGATCACGTTTAGCATATTAGAAAGATCTTCTTCATGTGCAACTTGCTATTCCATTCCATGCACATACATAAAGATGGAGAGACATATGAAGTCACTCTCCATGTAATGATAAATGGTGTTTTCGAAAATATTAATCAACAATCTTTTCGAATATTTTTTTTTCCCACCACCTTAGGCCTCTCTCTATATATAACTTCCGTCACAATTCAAGTTCTTCACAGACAATTCTCAACTCTCACTTCACTTCACTACAAGCATTCTTCAACCATCATTCATCCAACATCTTCCCAACAATGGCCACGGTGTCGGCTTTGGGGGCTGAAAATTCGGTGGTGATCTTCAGCAAAAGCAGTTGTTGCATTTGTCACACCATCCAGACACTGATATACGGTTTTGGAGCAAGTCCTGCTATTTACGAACTTGATGAACTTCCAAATGGACGACAACTGGAAAGAGAGTTGTTGTCATTAGGTTGTCGACCAAGCATACCGGCTATGTTCATAGGGGGGGAGTTGGTTGGCGGTTCTAATGAGGTCATGAGCCTCCATATCCGGGCAAGCTAGTCCAATTGCTCAAAAATGCTAAAGCTATATTTGTATAGGATCAGAAAGTTAATAAAGCCCCCAAGCTAGCTCCAAAATACAATAATATCATGGCTATAAGTAGTAGCTGTTTTTGCTTTTGTAGGGAATGAGATTAGGCCTACTTAACTATGAACGTCTATTTTAATGTGCAGAGGTATGATGAGAAGTACTTGTTGTTGTGTTTTTAAGGTATATTTTCTCTTTTGTTGTACTAAATAATAATTAATGCCATACTTGGTTATTTACTACTATGCCTTGAACATAATTTTCCTTCATTTTTCTGTATTATATCTTCTTTTTCTTTCTTTTTTTCAGCTAAAGAAACTTTATTGATAAAATTGGAAAGCACAAACAGTAGAATCCAAAATACATCAATGAAAGTAAACTTAGCAAGCTAAGTTGTAGCAGATATATTCAATAATGTAAGTATATAGTATGTAATATTCGACAACTACAACATCTAAGAAATGCTGAATGAATCTGATGGCTGATCAAGGAAAAGGAAAAGGAGGGTGGATAATGTGTTCGTGGATAACTTGCCAGCATCGCTGAACCCGAAAGGCCTATATAATTTATTTGCAAAGTTTGGAGTGGTAACTGACGTCTTTATACCACAAAAAAGGCGCAGGATGACTAACACAAGGTTTGGATTTGTGAGGTATGGGTGTTCTGTGGCAGCTAATATAGCTGTTCAGAAAGCACATGGGTTATGGGTGGATGATCGAACCTTACAGGTAAAACATGCAGAGTATGGGAAGGTTACGGATAGGGGCGAAGTTGAAAAGAAGCCACGACGTAACCAAGCTCGAGGATCAATAGTCTATGCTGATAAAGGGAGAGATGTTCCAATTGGGTGTAGTGGTATTAGAGATAGAAGGTCATATGTAGACGCGATGGCCGGCAAAAGGGGAGAAGGAGGACAGGGTATCCTGGTGAAGGCAGAAGAGATAGGGAATGGTTGGTTGTTTGAGAGTATAATAATCAGATTGAAGGTTCCATATGCTAATATTAGTCTGAAGAAAGAGATAGCAGCAATAGGAGTAGAGGATGTAATGGTAAGAGATAGTGGGGGAAGGGATGTTGTTATAACATTCAACTCAAAGGAGGAGAGGGCATCGAAATTTCCAGCTATTAAGGAGCTGATTGTTGATTGGTGTGAAGAAATGTCTGAAGGAAAACCTAGGCAGGTTTTGGAGCAGGAAAGAAGTGTGTGGCTCAGTTGCTATGGCATCCCATTGCATTTGTGGAATAGTTACAATATAAGAAAGATAGGTGAGGTGTGGGGGCAAGTGTTATGTCTTGAAGGAGATACGAGTCAACCAGTGACATTTGTGTGTGCAAAGGTGAAGATTTCTACCAAAAGCATGGAATCTATAAATTCGGTTGTAAATTTAGAATGCAGGGGGAGGGTGTTTCCAGTGAGGGTGTATGAAGAGCAAGTGATCCATCTCAAATCAGGAAAATGTCCTTGCCAATGTTATAAGGTTCAACATGTGGTGGAGATCGGCAGTTCGAATGTCATGGAAGATCATACCAGGAAGGTGGAAGATGAAGATGCTGATGTGGAGGATGATTCAACAGATGATATGGCGGATGGGTGCGATGTGGTCCACGTAGGTAGGCCAAATGGAAAAAATCGGAGCGAGGAGGTGGACAACGTGGAAGGTCGGTGGAGTGTAGAGGAAGATATAACTGGTAGAAGTGTAAGGGTTAACATAGAGGCTGCTGATGTCTGTGGCGCAATGATGGATGTGCGAAATCAGAGGAACGGCTCTTCGGAGGAGACGGTAGTTAGCCAGAGCAAGGAAGATCTGGTCAGTATGCAAGGTTTTGTTAGAAGTCTAGATATACCTAGTTTAGAAAGGCCTGGGGTAAATATTGAAGTTATGTTGGGCCAGTTTAATTCACCAAATAAGGGGAATGGGCTTTGCTTACCACGGTGTGGGCTGGGGCAGAAAGGAAATTCTAGTAGTAACAAGGCAAGAGAAGATGGGCCTGCTGGGAGGCTATCAAGTCTTTCAGAAGCTCAAGATAAGGAACCCAGTTGCAGTCTACGAAGTAATAAAAAAGGGAAACAGAGGATCAAAAGTATTAAGAAATATAATCCGAATTTAACACGAAGAAGGTCAACCGATCTTATGAGAAGATACGGGAGCAGAGGAGCGGCAACAAGCTCGGCACGGCCCAAGGCAGCAGATTGGCGAGCAGCAGTGGCGGGATCGTCCTTATCTGCATCTATAGAGGGTGGTATGGATAGAGGAAGGATCGTCCTTAACGAGGCTGAAACAACACTTAAATTGGGGGAACTCCTTGGGGTGAAGCTGAATGGGAAGAGGGCTGAAGTGTTGGAAAAAATAGTGGACCTTGAGTTGAAGGATATGGACCGAATTGCAGGGGGGAGAGAGTTGGGGAGTAGGTGCACCAGCTAGGGGGACTTTGGTGGAGTAATGATGTTCTTATGAAGATTTTCTCATGAAATGTTAGGGGATTGGGGAGGAAGGCGAAGAGAAGCAAAATTAAGAAGATTGTAATAGAGAGACAAGTAGATATTGCCCTGTTTCAAGAGACAAAGAAATCAGAGTTAACTGAGGAAGACGTCAGAACAGTTTGGGTAAGGGGAAAAATGGAGTATATGGGGGTGGATGCTGATGGCTCTGTAGGGGGTTTGTTGTGTATTTGGGATCCTGATATATTCCAACTTAAGGACTGTTGCAGCAGCAGACGGTTTATATTATTATCAGGTACTCTCTTTAACCATTTTCATTGTGCTATTCTGAACATCTATGCTCCTAATGATGTGGGATCTAGAGGGAATCTGTGGAAGTGTTTGTTGAAGCTGAAGGAGGAATTTCTTAATCCATGGTTTTTAGGAGGGGATCTTAATGAGATCAGGCAGATTGGGAAAAGAAAAGGATGTTCGAGGAGAGATAGAGGAATGAAAGATTTTAATGAATTTATTGACAAGTGTGAGGTATCTGAATTACCATTACTTGGGAGGAGGTTCACTTGGTGCAATTCTAGTCTTGGTGAGAAATGGAGCAGAATAGATAGAATTTTTGTAGACCCAAAATGGATTGAGGTATTTAACTTTAAGCTGTGGGGTCTTCCTAGACTAGTCTCTGATCACTGTCCACTTCTGCTGATGGAGGACGAGAGAGATTGGGGTCCAAAACCCTTTAGGGTATTAAATGCTTGGTTTTTACACAAAGATTTTCGGAAGTTCTGGGAGTTGAGTTGGAAAGAGCCCAGTGTCGTAGGCTGGGCTGGTTTTATTCTGTTTCAAAAAATGAAGAGATTGAAAGGTAGCCTCAGAAGTTGGAATGTGGAGGTCTTTGGCAATGTACAAAATAAACTGAAGGCAGCAGAGGATGAACTCCATAATTTTGATATCTTGGCCGAAGATAGAGAACTTGATGGTGCAGAAAAAGCTAGGAGAAGTGAAGTCAGAATTGAGATGTGGAGGTTGAGCAGGATGGTGGAGTGGTTATGGTTACAAAAGTCAAGACTTACCTGGGCAATGAAAGGGGATAAGAATACAAGATACTTCCATGTGGTTGCAAAAGGTAGAACTGTTAGAAATGAAATAAATTCTATACTAGATGGGGAGGTGATGGTGGAAGATCCGGGTTCAGTGAAGCGCAAGGTATTTGATCATTTTAAAAAACAGTACACTGAGGATTGGTCATCAAGACCTGTGTTGGGGGGTTGCTTCTCTACAGTGATAGAAAGGGGGAGGTCTGGATGGTTAGAATCAGACTTTTCAGTAGCAGAAATTAAATCAGCAGTGATGGATTGTGATACGAATAAGGCTCCGGGTCCGGATGGGTTTAATTTGTTATGCTATCAGAAGTTCTGGAAAATCATGAAGGGTGATGTGGTCCAGTTTGTGAAAGAATTTCAAACCAATGGGAAGTTGGTAAAGAGTATTAATAGTTCATTCATAACCCTTATCCCTAAGAAAGAGAATCCAATAGGGCTATCGGATTATAGACCTATAAGTTTGGTGAGCTCTATTTACAAGATCTTAGCAAAATTGTTGGCCAATAGACTAAAATCTGTCTTGCCCCATATCATTAGTGAATCCCAATCTGCGTTTCTGAGTGGGAGGAATATCTTAGATGGCGTGTTAATAGCTAATGAAGTTGTAGACGGATGGAAGAAAGCCAAAAAGAAGGGGTTACTTATTCAGTTAGACTTTGAGAAGGCTTTTGATTCAATTAATTGGGGTTTTTTATTCTCAATGTTATCTAATTTTGGGTTTGGTGAGAAGTGGATTAAGTGGATTAAGGAGTGTGTAACAACTGTAAGGCTTTCGGTGCTTGTTAATGGATCTCCGACGGAGGAGTTTAGCCCACAAAGAGGTTTGAGACAAGGGGATCCTTTATCCCCTCTTTTGTTTAATCTTGCGGCTGAAGGTCTTCATAAGCTGTTAAGCCGTGCGTCCCAGTTAGATTTAATTAAAGGTGTTAAGGTAGGCCACAACGGTGTCCTGTTAACGCATCTCCAGTTTGCAGATGATACATTACTGTTCTGTGAAGCTCAAGTGGAGGAAGTGAGGAAGTTGAAAAGGGTGCTTAGGTGTTTTGAAATTATGTCGGGACTCAAAATAAACTTTCACAAGAGCGTAGTATGCGGTGTGGGTGTTTCCAAGGAGCTGTTAGATAGCTGTGCTGCAGTGTTGAACTGTAAAACTAAGACATTACCCCTAAAGTACCTTGGGATGCCATTAGGTGCTAATCCAAGGATGAAAGCTACATGGAAACCAGTGGTGGAGAAAGTCAAAAGCAAGCTGGCTGGTTGGAAGAGAAAGATGTTGTCATTTGCAGGGCGGTTAACACTTGTCAAATCGGTTACTTCAGCGTTGCCAGTGTACTACTTATCCTTGTTCAAGTTGCCTGAAGGGGTAGCTAGAGAGTTGGAGAAGATTCAAGCTATATTTTTATGGGGTGGGTCTGCCTCGGATAGAAAAATCCATATGGTAAAGTGGGAAGACTTGTCAAAAACAGTGGAGAAAGGTGGTTTGGGTATTAGGAAACTTAGGGATGTGAATAACTGTTTATTAATTAAATGGTGGTGGAGGTTTGGCTGCGAAAAGGACACGTTGTGGAAAAGAGTAATTTGTAGCAGGTATAGGTTGGAGCTTGATGGATGGATCCCAACTTTCTTCCCATCTAACAGGCACTCAGGAGTTTGGAAAGGGATTATTGCAGTGGCTGAGCAGTGTAGTAGCCTCAAGGAATTCTACTTGAATAATCTTAAGTTGAAGGTGGGGGATGGGAGGAGAATCAGATTTTGGTCTGATATGTGGTGGCAGACTATGTGCTTGAAGGATGAATTTCCAATCTTGTTTAGGTTGGCTGTGGATAAAAATGAATCCTTAAGAAGTGTGGTTGATAAGAGAAGTGAAGTGGGTGGCTGGTTCTTTGAGTTTAGAATGGGGCTATATGAGTGGGAAGAACAAGAGTTGACAAGGCTTTTTGAATATCTGAGGGGGGCTCCTGTTCAGTGCGCAGAGGGTGTTGATAGGCCTACATGGTTAGCTTCATCTGTTGGGTTATTCACAGTGGCAGATTTGTACAAGAGGGGCGTGGATAATATAGGTGCCACAATGAGCATTACCAAATTGATTTGGCTTAATTATATACCTCCTAAGGTACAGGTTTTTGGTTGGTTTGCATGGAAGACAAGACTTAAGTCTAAGGAATTTTTACAAAAACTGGGGGTGATCAACTCTAGTGATTCTATTGCTTGTGTGTTTTGTGGTAGTGCCACTGAATCTGTGACTCATGTCTTAATCTGGTGCCCCTTTGTGTGGAGGGTTTGGTCTGAAATGTTGGTTTGGTGGGGTATCCAAGCGGCCATTCCAGGCTCGGTTGAGTGTTTATTGCTCTGGTGGGCAGGGAGAAGTTAAAGAAGAAGGTAAGGAAAATTTGGAGGGTGATTCCATTGATAGTGATGTGGTATGTGTGGAAGTGTAGGAATGAGTGTGTATTCAGAAAAACTACCCCAAATCTGGAGGACCTTTGTGATTTAATAAAATATAGGGTTGCATTTTGGTTGAAACATGTCTTCAGTGAGTTCAATTTTTCAGTCCAGGATTTCGTGTTTAATCTGAGGCAAGTGAGGGAGTACTTGGGGGCGTGTGGAGGTACACGGTACTGAGCTGTGGTGTCCTGATCTGTTAGGCTCTGTTGCTTGGTGGCTGGATTGGTGTTTTGTTATGTTGTTGAGTTGCTAATAGGTCTTGGATTGGTGTACTGTTTTGGGTAGCTCTTGGATTGCTGTGTTGGTTTGTGGGAAGATTTTTATTGTCTGTCTTGCGGAAGTGCTGCTGATCTGTTAGGTTCCACTGTGTTGCTGTTTTGCTGTGTACTGTTTTGCTGTATTGGTGTGTTGCTGAACTATGAGTAAATAAAATGATGTTTTGAAGTGTTGCTGATCTGTTCTATTTTTTTGCTGTGTTGCTGGTTGGGTGCACTACTCAGATTTTGTGCCGTTACGGCATGCTGAATCCCTGAACCAGTGGGCATGTGTAGTGTGGGAGCTCATTGGCCTGATGTGGGAAGTCTGTTGTTTGTGGGAAGATGTTTTGGTGTACAGATTGCTTTGGTTCCTTACCAGCTGGCGCTTGGCGCTTTGCCTTAGCTCTAAGCTCCTCTTTATTGATGTACTGTTCCATACCTTGTATGTTGTCATCAATAAAGATTTTTTTCGCCGATCAAAAAAAAAAAAAATAGTATGTAATATTCAATATTTTCCCTCCTATTGTTTAGCAGGCATTTTTGAAAGTAGTACAAATATACACATATATATGATTGTAGAAGAGCATTGTTGTTACAAATTCAAAAATTTTTAGTAGTAATAGCAGTGGAGGTTTATTTTCCCTTCTTTTCTTGCAATTTTTTACTGCAAAAGTATCATTTAAACTTGTATAATCTAATTTTATCTTCCATATCTTTCTCCCAACATTTCATATATATATATATATATATATTCAATTCGGCCTTGGACCTTATTTTAATTTCTTAAGGGGAACTGACCCAAAGGTCCAAACCTAACATATCACGCCTCTTTTAGACCCAATCTCACACCAATTTGACCAGTACATTGTCACATCTCCGTTGCTCGACTCTGCATTCTCAATCCTCCATCTCTCCACCGTTCGACTCCACTACCTCTGAAACCCTACCCTAACCACAAAACAAAGCCGTTCATCTTCTCTAATCGTCGACTCTCAACAACACAGCACGAAGCCGTTCATCTTCTCCAATCGGTGACTCTCAACAACACGAAGAACCATCACGACTCTGAAAAAATTTCATAATTTCTGACTTTTGATTCACAAAAATGGGAAAAAAGTAAAATCTCTCTTCACCTTTTATTTTTCATTCAAATTTGTACATTATTTTTTGATATTCTGTATATATCATGACGTTTCAATAATACTTTCATAAAAAAACCCTTGCATAAACTCATTTTACATACTTCAAAATGTATAAACCCTATTTTATACATTCTACCTATGATTCTAGATCTCTTTTTCGTTTTATTCTTGCTCAGATTATATAATCCCCTGTTTTTACACATTCTAGTTATATTTAATCCCCTGTTTTTACACATTCAACTTCTTCTTATTGTTCTTCTTCTTGTTGTTATTGCTTTTTCTTGTTGTTAAATATTGGCTTTTCTTCTTCTTATTGTTACTACATTTTGTTGAATATTTCATCTTGTTGTTGTTATTATTGTTATTTACAAAATATAATAAACTGTTCTTATTGTTGCTAGTGTTTATAAAACTGAAACATCATGCAGTTTCATCACTCTACAAGTAAATATCTAAATTTATTCTAACTGTAAATAAAACTTTAAAATTACACAGTTTAATCACTATTCAAAACAAATAGGTAAACTTATTATAAAGTGTAAATCAAACTACAAAATTATATAATTTTGTAACTATTTATGACAAATAGATATAACTTCATATTAAATTGCATATAAAATTGTAAAATTATACAGTTTTGCCACTAAATTACTCATGCCCTACTGTTGCTTTCATTTTTTAAGAAATTGCTGTAGGAAGATATTGGAAGAAGCAAACCAATATACCCAAAAAATCTAATCAAGGATTTAATTGTCTCCCCTTTTGACACTTCATCACCCATATCCACTGACATACCACTATCTCCCCCTCCACAAAAAACCCAACCACCACAATAAAAAAAAAAAAACCAAAAAAACCCACAACACAACCACAATATCTACAAGAAAAAGCCCAAGAACTACACCACAGACCACACCCACACAACAAACACCAACCACAAAAAAAACAAACAAAAGAAAGCCAACAAAAAAAAGAGAAAGTTCCAAGAAAACCAATCAAGTCCCAAAACACAAACCAAGGCATCAAAAGGGAAAAAATGAGCAGTTCTTGCAAAGAGAGTCTAACAGTTTAATTATCGTTCCAACATCGGAACGGTAATTAAACTGTTCAAGGAGGTCAAACTCACAACACCCCAAAAGACAGAGCTGTAAAAAATCCCTTTTTGAGCCATTATAAATGCTCTCTCTTCAACACAACTGAAGGCCTCTTGATGCAGATGCTATAATTTCATTGTAGCAGAAATGACAACACTCTACAAAAAAAAAAGGAGCATTTATACTTGACAAAAACGAAATAAAACTCATAAATAGTGATATAAGGCTCATTTTTGGCATCGATTGTGGTGAAGACAAAATCACCACCAAATCCTATGCAAAGCTAAAGGATTTTGAGCTCGCATTTTACAAATGAAGATGCAAATCAGTGAAGAGACTAGATGCCAAGTCATTGACCAAAATGATTCAAGAAACAAAAAAAGGGAAATCAACCAATGACCGTCAAGATCTTGCAAGGGTCATCACTTTTTACTTGTGCCTAAAACTTCTCATGCCTACAACAAGACATACACTTAGTTGGAGTTTCCTCAACTATGTTGACAATCTCAACAACATCAAGAAGTATAATTGGGTTAAAGCAATAAAAGACACACTGATGAATTCAATGGCAAATGCAAACAACAACCCAAGACATATCATTGGATGCGTCATGTTACTCTTGGTAAACACACTACTTGACTACTTCACACAAAAATATCAAACATCTAACTGCCTCAAACTATTTAACATATTTCAATTTTTTTTACAATATTGGTACTGCGAGCACAGTAAACTTCTCCAACCATCCAAGAAAAAGGCTTCCCAAAGTTTATGAAGTGGAACCTTAGCAAAATGTACTCCAAGTGAAAACACATCAGCCTTGCTAACTTTGAAAAGATATTCAAACTCTTTTATACTCTCAAAGCACAAATTTATTCAACACCCTTTTCACAATCATCACAGTAACAATCATGTTATGAAACTGTAAAAGTTTGCAGTTTCAAAGTACAAACCTATTTAACACTCCTCTCACTCATGTAATGAAATTGCAAAATTTTGTAGTTTCAACGCACAAATCTATTCAACACTCCTTTCACATTCATTACAGTAACAATCATGTTATGAAACTATAAAAGTTTACAATTTCAAAGCACAAATCTATACAAGACTCGTTCCACAGTAATTACAGTAACAATATGAAACTAAAAAATTTTGCAGTTTCAAAGAAAAAATCTATTTAACACTCCTTTAACATTGATCACAATAACATTATGTTATGAAACTGTAAAAGTTTGCAGTTTCAAGGAACATATTTTCAACACTTCACTCACATTACTCACAGTACAAATCATTTTATGAAATTGAGCAATTTTCCAGTATTATTGATATATTTTACATTGTTCCAATGCAGGTTGACCAAAGTGCTTTAACCCCAACTGAACAACAAAATACAGTTATTGCATATCAATCAAAGCACATCAACAGATTTTTCAGCGAAGAAACATGACCACAAAAAGGATAAGAAGCGAAAAAAACAAACCAAAGCAACAAAAAAGAAACTTCTAGACAGTGATGAGGAAGACTTTCTTGAAGAAGAACACTAATCAAAATCAGAAGAAGAACAACAAAAAAACAAAGAAAAGAAAGCAAGAACCACAAAAGCAAGAAATTGAAGAAGCAGAAAGTGATGAACAAGAAAAAAAGAGTGATAAAGAAAAAGAAGAAACTGATGAAAAAGAAAAAGAACAAGAAGAAGGTGATAAACAAGAAGACACTGATGAAGAAGAAGGCCAACAAAAAGAAGAAAAAGAACAAACAGACCAACAAGAAGAAGGCAATGAACAAGAATTAACAAACCAACAACAATAACAACTTGAAGAATAAGAACAAGCAAACCAACAAGAAGAAAAAGAAGCAGAACAACAAGTAGAATAACTCCAAGAGAAATTTGACACATTTCATGCACAAGGTAAACTCTTGTCTAATACTGAACCAAATTGCAAAATTTAATTAAACTAACCAAAACAAAATGCAACATTTTTATAGGTGATGACCAAGCACAAACATCAACCCAAGAGGACGACAAGGACAAACTCATAGCATCCATGAGAGCACAAATGCAAGAAATGTAACAAAAATTTATGGCTGAATTGTATAGAAAGAAAGAGGAGTTGAAGGCAATGTCCTAAAAAAAAAAACTAAAAGCACAGTTCCGAAGAAAAAAGAACATCATCAAGAACAAGTAGGGAAAAGTCCCCAACAAATATCAATGGTCAAGAGAATCAAACAAAAATCAAGAAAATGAGCACACAAGCCAGATTTTGAATACCAACCAATGACAAAAAACCAAAGAAAATCTGCAGAAACAAAATGACAAAGAAGATACAAGGAACGAGAAAGACGCTGCTGCTGATGTACGCAAGCCAAAAGAGGGTATTGATGAAGAAAAATAGAAGGAGAACGAAAAGACAAAAGAAGAAATCGAAACAGAGAAAGAACCTGCTGCTGAACTCGAGCCAAAAGAGGGTACTGATGAAAGAAAGAGTAGGGGAAAGAAAAGCCTAAAGAAGAAATCGGCTAAGAGAAGGAAGCTGCTGGTGAAACCAAACCAAAAGAGGATGCCAATCAAGGGAAGACACAAGTTCAAGTAGCTCCTGATTTGGAAAATGATGATGACTTCAAGGAAAAACCAATCCACAACAAGCCACTCACCCTTTCATTCTGCAAAACAAACAAGTTTGGCATACCTTATCCCCAAAAAACCAAGACCAAATTCAACTCATCAACAACACACAATCAACTGTTTGTGTCTAGTCTGGTAGCAAAGATGAAAATTGCATATACTTTTCAGATATATGCAGATTGTACAATAGGGAAACCTTATATGGAAATGTAGGTCTTAAACTGCACAATTTACAGTTTCTGTTCATGTTCAATAACTTATTCCACAAACCTAACACATTCTTATATATAACATGTTTTAGGTTATTGATGCCTTCGCAGAAATGAAATTGGCACTCTAACCATCAATTGAAGAATTTGAGAAACATAATCTAGTATTTGCAAGAAATCCATATGCAGGAAGATCTTACGTTTTCTCAACACTCATCAATGTAAGCAAAACTATTAACATACCTTTTAATATTATTCAAACTGTAAAATTTTCTACTTTCCTAACTTGTCTTACTACATACTTTTATAACATATGTCAAACATATATAAATTACAGACTCCACTATAAAACCAAGATCAAGAACTAAGAGAAAAAAATGATAGACAACCATTTTCTAGAAGCAATGAAAAACAGATATATCCATTTCCCAATCAACCACGACAACCATTGGACCATATCATTGTGGTCTTTGACAATGCTGATGGGATATGGAGGCACTATGACTCTTTGAGGCCAGCAAAAGGATGTCACAACAAACACTTTGAAATTTGAAAGGAAATTGTAAGTTAAATAAAATTTCTTACTTAGTTCCATTCATTTGAAAACATCTAAGCACATCACTTAACTAACAAAAACACCCACTAACTCTTTTGTAGCAACAACATCAACTGAGATGGAATAAAACATTTTCAGCAATCAAGGAAACATGTTATCATCTTAAGAGTATGAGACAGTAATTGCATCAATTGAGGAATGCCCACAACAAACCCCACACTCGTAAGATATAAACTCAATAACTAATGTTTTAATATGCTAAATTTTCCAGTTTTACCTAACTAATTCACTTCATCTAAAACTTTGCAGGAATGATTATGTAATCACCATCTGCGATGTTATCAACCAATATATCAACTGGCAACCTGTGCAGAAATCATTTCAACCAATTGAGTGGGTCAAATTTCAAGCAGAAATCATCAGTCAATTTCTCAATGATAAGAACCGATCTTGGAACCTCGAACACTATCAAATGTTGACAAAACATACCAAACCATAGAAACAATGAACAAAACTTCTTTACAATAGAAATACTCATATGAACATATATTTGTACATTTTTTTTTTATACGTATGACAAGTACTTTTATGCTTTTGGTGATTGATCTTCTTGTGGTTATCGTGGTGATAATGATTGTTGTCATTGATGTTGTTATTATTCTTATTGATGTTCTTCATGTGGTTATTATTCTTGTTTGTGTTCTTGTGGTTATAATTGTCATCACGTTTGTGATTGCATATAAATTCATACAGGATAGGTTGTTTTTAATAATTCTTGAAACTACAAAATTATGTAGTTTCATCACTCAAACAAAAATTATGCTACACGTTATGCAATTTCATTATCGTGAATTGCCTTCCACGCATTATAATATGTATTTCCTACATAATTCTTGAAACTGCAAAATTATCCAATTTCATGACTCACACAAATAGATGAACTACATTTCAAAATTGTAAATGAAACTACAAAATTATACAGTTTTGTCACTAAGAAACATTAAATAAATACATCATGTAGTAAAACTGCAAGATTATACAGTTTCAATAAGAAATTTTCAAAAACCTTCTTAGCATTCCAAAAAATAAAACCAACAAACTCCACAAAACAATTTCAATAACTAAAGAACACGTCGAAAAAGAAAAAAGAATGCAACCAACTTTATTCATTACTTCCATAATACCAAGTATTACATTTTATTATCATAATTCGTTAACTTCAAATACAAATACAAAGAATAGACTATGGCCTCAAATAGCAACCTTGCACGTCTTCTTATTGTGATTCCCATATTTCAAGCACCTCCAACACTTGATTTGCTTCATATTCTCACCCCTAGAAGGTATTCTTTTCTTCTTGTTCTGCCTGGCTACTTCTTCGTTATAGGAGGTTTGATAATCGAACTATCGGCACCATCAAAATCAAATCGTTCACTTGAAGGTACTGGATAAACAGATTCCTTGTACGACTCTCTAAAACAATCCACCAGAAAAACAGGATCAATGAAATCATACACATCTATACCACCACTACGCAAAGCATGCGCATCATGACAACAAGGAAAACCATTCAATTGCCATTCATGGCAAGAATAAGTCTGTCTACCAATATCAACATAAAAAGAAATAGAAGAATGAACCTCAAGCACAGTATCACTAGCAACAATCACCAATATCAATAATCACATCCCTAGGAGCAAAAGACTGTTGCACAGACTGGGACGACGAAGCTCCCTGATTGGCCCTCGAGGCCTGAACTGACTGTGCTGGCTGAAAACTCTGCGTCTGCCTCAAACCAGACGCACCCGATGTGGCATTCAATTGCGAGTAGAACCTCTTCAGGTGCCCCGCCTGACCACACTGATAACATGAGAGCGGCTGGCCTCTACCCTGACTCTGGCTCGGAGGTTGAGTCGAAGATGAAGCTGCTCTCTGACCTCCTCCCCTCTGCTGGCAAGCTGGAGACTTGTGGCCCAGCAGACCACACATGTAACAAGTAATGTCTCCTTGACTACCCCTTTCAGAACCTGCACTCGGCACTGGAAAGGTAGATCTAGCAAAACCACCCTGAGACTGCTGAGGATTAGGACCCCTCTGTCTCCTGCCATCCCCCTGGCCATCTTGACTCCTCTTGGAGCCCTTTAACCTCTTCTCCTCCTCATGCATCATAATCTCCATATGGGCCGTAGCGTACACAAGGCGCCCATGCTCCCGAGTCATAGACCCGCCAACTCTCATCTTGAGTCTGTGCCTCAATTTCCTCTCAAACTCGAGACAACGACGTTCTTCAGATGCCACAAGCTCAGGTGCAAACTTGGATAAACTAGTAAATGCGGCCTCAAGCTCGGCCACTGATGAACCCAGCTGCTTAAGCTGGCAGAACTGATCTCTTAATTTCTCCCTGACAGCGGGAGATAGAAATTTCTCTTGGAAAGCATCCACAAAGGCCTTTCAAGTGCCACCAACACGACCCCTCATGAACTTCCACCACTGACCCGCATCTCCCTTAAGTTGGAAAGACGCCAAGGTCACCTTCAAAGCCCCGTCTTTGATGCCAAGCATCTCAAACGTCTTAGTTATCTGCTCCAACCACTCATCAGCCATAAGTGGCTCTTTCGGATTCCCCAAAAACTCATCCGGATTAGACCAGAAAACTCCCTCTTCAGAAAGGAGGGTCCTGCATCAATAACCTGGGCCTGAACTTGATTCTCAGCTCTGAGAATGCCCATGGATTCCCTCAAAGCTCCTGCTATCTCGCGGGCTAAGGCACCCATGGCCTGCTGACCCATTGGCTCGGCCACATTGGCCTGGCCAACACCCTCCTGCTGTGTCGGAATCTCATCCGGTATAGGCACCTCCTGCCTGCCACGCCTACCTCTGCGTCCTCGTCCTGACATCCTAATAAAGGTAACAGGAACATTAGCACATTCACAAATGTGCCGAAGCTATAACACTCACGTCCTAATGCAATGGACAACTGTAATTCATTCCACGTAAGCATATAATCACATAAGCACTTACGAATTCCATTTCCAGATAATGACAGTCCCGAGGCGTTGCTAGAGTTCCAGTTAGAAACAGCATTGATCAAGTGCTTTTTCAATAGGACTCCCAGAAACCCAAGGATCCAATCAACATCCCAGAAACTAAATCCCATACCCAAGTAGTCACATAAACATGTTATCACATAAGCACATAACATTACACTTAAGTCTCTACTAAGCGAGACAAATCCATCGTGGTACTAACCACTTCCCGTGTACCCAAAGTATTCGAACCCGGTATGCTCTGATACCAAGTTGTAACGCCTTCAAAATAATACTTAGAAACCCACATTTTAGACGTGCATAGACATAAGTAAACAGAACTTAATTCCATTCATCAGAGTATTCCTTTCAAATGTATTACATGTTGACAACAAAAGTAAATGCCCAACGACTTACAACTTTCCAAGCCAACACTTGGTTACACAAAAGAGAGTACTAACTCATATCATATAAAGCCCTTGGCTTGAATGTACATGTAATACAACAAAAGATAACAAAATAACAAAAAGTCTTCAACTCCTAGAACCTCCCAAGCTATGTCCTTGGAGGTGGCATATCACCTGGACCTGAAAATGATGTCCCATAAAGGGTGGTGAGTCACAGCCCAGTAGAGATATACTAAACCAAATATAAGCAATAACTAAAACAATAGTATTTGATAGGAGGTTAACACTTATAAACCAATTTATCTCACAATACAGTTCCATGACAAACAAGTCCATGTTACATTTCATTTCTCCTTTACTTATCAAAATCATTTCATATTACATGGCTCAGAACCTGGCCAAACAATTTCCATATTTCACAATTCATAAATGAGATTTCATCTCATATTCAAACATTTCCATACTCCAAATAATACACATATTCGCTGTATTAACACTTCCATTTAATACACATGTTTGTTGTATTAATACTTCAATCTGATACACATATTTGCTGTATCAATGGAGTTCATCCCCTATCTCCTCCCAAACCGGTTTGAGAGTCCATCCCCTATCTTCCCTCAAACCATGGAGTATATCCCTATCTTCTTCCACACAATATACGTATTCCAAGTATATAAACAATTATCAACATATACATGGATCAATCAATATACATATTTGATGTATTATTCCAACTGTCATATTCATTGACAAATTCAATGTGATTAGTTTCGATTTTCCCTAATCAACATATAGTATCTACAACAATCAAGACTATCTTCCACCGATAGCCCAAAGTAGATATTTCTAAACAGAACATAAATGCATCAACAAATATAATATCAACATTTTTCATAGGTGAGTGATAAATTAATCCAATTACACCATGTAACCCCATAATTTCCCAATTTCATGATTCTCAACTCAATTTCTCATTTCTCCAAAATTTATTATACAAATTAATTTGTCATAATAACTAGGGCATTTTTCCATATTTCACATATCAACCCTAAGGTTTGATTTCACCAATCTAAAGACAATAATTCCATTTTTCAACAACTCACATACACATAGGTCTTAATATTTGAAAACCCCTCTTTCATAAATTACATAACAAACCCTAACTTTCTCAATATTACCCAACATCACCAACTATTCAAGATGACCAAAATTAAAGACAAAACTCATAAGATGGAGTAGGGTATTCCTACCTCGAAATGAAGAGACCAAAGGAGAAGATGGTGAAAATCCAAAGTGCTCCAAATCCACAAATTTTTAGATTAAGACGTAGCCCAAACAAACCTCTATCTTTCTTACAAAGAACTTAGGGTAGAAACACACTAAAAATAGATAAAACCCTAGAGAGAAGGTGTGTAGAGAGAGAGAGAGAGCTCGGATCTAGGGTTTTGAAACCAAAAGAGATGAAAAAGTGAAGTGTTTACCTGCTGCTGTCTATTGATATAACACAGGCTCGCTCAAGCGAAGGATTAGTCGCTCGAGCGACCAGACACAAAGAACTCTCACTCGAGTGTAAAAAGCCTCGCTCGAGCCAACAATGCGAAGCTTCAGGCCTGCAACCCAGAAGCACGCTCGAGCGAAGAAACTCAAAACATACACCTCACTCGCTCAAGCGAAGGAAAGCTCGCTCGAGCGAAGAATTGCAACCTTCAGGTCCAGAACCAGACGTAGACGCAAGCTTGAGTGAAGGACTTCTCGCTCGAGCCACCAGATACAAAACTCAACTCTCACTCAAGCGAAGGATCCCTGGCTCGAGCGAAGGATCTAAAACATAGAGCTCGCTCGAGCGACAAAAGGCTCGCTCGAGCGAAGGACCAAAATTCTGGGCAGCAACCATTTGCTCCCAATCACACCCAACCTGTAACAAACCTACCAAACACATCCTATAACTCAAAAATAAGGAATTAAAGGATGACAACAAGATATATACAACAACAAGCTCCACGGAACCTAAGTCCGGATACAATAACCAAATGGGGAAAGACCGGGATCACTATAACCTCCCCCCTTTAAAGAATTTCGTCCCCGAAATTAGGCACAAGTTTTCAAAAACAATTTTTTTTTTCAACAATATTACATTTCAATATTCAATAACTTGATCCCTTTACCGGTCATTCAATCTCTATTCAACAGGCATTTCACAATATAATTTTCAAGTTGCATTATCAACATGCATTTCTTTCAAATCCAACAATTTCCAAAATACATGATTCACAATTCCATATCGTATTCCATGTTCATGATATATTTCTATTTCTACAACACATTCAACATATACAATGTTATAATAAACTTCCATTTCAAGGCAAGTTCTACAATACTTCCATAAACCAAAATATATACAATGTTTTACAACTTAAGGCACATTTAATGCTCTTAAAGTTTAACAATACATCAAAGTATACAACAATTGCTCAAACATCCACAAATAGATCCGGATATTTCTCTCGGACCTCCAACTCACGTTCCCAAGTGGCTTCTTCCACTTCGTGATGTTTCCACAAAACTTTCACCAAGGGAATGGTCTTGCCTTGCAAGACTTGATCCCGCCTATCCAAGACCCGAACCGGTCTCTCCTCAAATGAGGCATCCTCATCTACCTTTAAGTCGGTCCAATCCAATACATGTGACGGATCTGGCTTGTATTTCCGAAGCATAGTAACATGAAACACGTCATCAACTCCAGACAACTGCGGCGACAAAGCTAAACGATAGGCAACCTCGCCAATCCTCTCAAGGATCTCAAAAGGGCCAATAAATTGAGGGGACAACTTCCCTCTCTTACCAAATCTCATTAATCCCCACCTAGGTGATATTTTTAGAAAAACATGATCACCCACCACAAATACCAAAGGCCTCCTCCTACGGTCGGCATAACATTTTTGACGACTCTGGGCTGTAACAAGCCTCCTACAGATAAGCTCGACCTTCTCCGTCGTTTCCCTTACCAACTCCGGGCCCAACAAAGGTGCATCACCCACCTCGGACCAACAAACAGGAGGCCTACAAGGTCGGCCATACAAGGCCTCAAATGGTGCCATATCGATACTCGATTGAAAACTGTTATTGTAGGCAAACTCCACCAAGGGCAAGTGCCTCTCCCACAACCCACTAAAGTCAAGGACACAACCCCGAAGCATATCCTCAAGGATCTGAATAGTATGTTCGGACTGCCCGTCAGTCTGAGGATGATAAGCCGTGCTAAAGGTCAACCTAGTGCCCAAGGCACTCTGCAAACTCTGCCACAACCTAGCAGTAAAACGTGGATCTCTATTGGAGACGATCGACATTGGGACCCCGTGCAACCTCACTATGTCCCGAATATACAAGTCGGCAAGATGATCTACCGAATCTCTCACGCGTATAGGGATAAAGTGCGCCGACTTGGTCAACCGGTCTACAACCACCCAAATAGCATCACTACCCCGCTGAGTCCTCGAAAGACCTACAACAAAGTCCATAGTGACATGCTCCCACTTCCACTCGGCAATAGGTAAGGGTTGTAACAAACCCGCTGGCCTCTGATGCTCGACCTTCACTTGCTGACAAGTAAGGCACCTAGACACAAAAATTGCCACATCTCTCTTCATACCCTGCCACCAAAACTGGCGACCCAAATCACGATACATCTTAGTGCCTCCCAGATGCACCTCAAGGCGTGAATGGTGAAACTCTCGGAATACTTCCTCTCGGCAAGACTCCGGTACAAACAATCGGTCTCGGTATCTCGCACTTAGGTAGAGATACACAGACAAACCCTTCTCAACCTTCCCACTGGAGATCTTCTCTTGGAGGGATTCCACCTCAAGGTCACCTCTCTGTGCCTCTGACACTCGACTCACAAGTGTAGGCTGTGCAACAACAGAAAACAAGGCCGCAACCTCAACAGATTCGCTCAGAAACAAATCAACTCGTCAAGTGCACCTAACATCGCCCATTCCCGGATGGCTATACAAGCTACATCACTAATGGATTTCCTGCTAAGGGCATCGCCACAACATTGGCCTTCCCCGGATGATGATGCAACCCGAAGTCATAATCCTTAATAAACTCCATCCACCTCCTCTGCCTCAAGTTCAAGTCTTTCTGTGTAAACAGATACTTCAGACTCTTATGATCCGAGAACACCTCAAATCTCTTACTGTAAAGGTAGTGCCTCCAAATCTTCAAGGCAAAAATCACAGCTGCTAACTCTAGGTCATGTGTAGGGTAATTTCTCTCATGTATTTTCAACTACCGCGAGCCATAGGCTACAACCTCCCCCTCTTGTATCAACACACAACCCAAACTCTCTCGTGAGGCATCGCAATAAACCGCATAACCTAACTCTCTCTTCGGAATAATCAAAACTGGAGCGGTGGTCAATCTAACTTTCAACTCTTGGAACGACTTTTCACAAGTCTCACTCCATACAAATTTGACCCCTTTTCGCGTCAATCTAGTCAACGGCAAAGCTAGCTTGGAGAAATCTTTCACAAACCGAAGGTAATACCCAGCTAATCCCAGAAAACTGCGTATCTCAAAAACACTCTTAGGCTGTGCCCAATCCTGCACTGCCTCAATCTTGGATGTATCAACAGACACCCCTTTCCTGGAAATCACATGGCCTAAGAACTTGACATCTCCTAGCCAGAACTCACAATTCCCAAATTTGGCATACAGCCTATGGGCTCTAAGCAACTTCAGCACCACTCTCAAGTGTTCCTCGCGCTCTTCCTTAGAAGGTGAATAAATCAGAATGTCGTCCATGAAAACGACCACAAAATGATCTAGGAATTCTCGGAATATCCGGTTCATCAAGTCCATAAAGACTGCCGGTGCATTGGTGAGCCCAAAAGGCATCACCAAAAACTCATAGTGGCCATATCGCGTATAGAATGCTGTCTTCGAAATATCTTCCTCCCTGACCCTCAGCTGATGGTAACTCGATCTCAAGTCTATCTTAGAGAAACAACGAGATCCTTTCAACTAGTCAAACAAATCATCAATACGAGGCATAGGGTACTTATTCTTGACCGTAGCCCGATTCAATTTTCGGTAATCGATACAAAGTCTCAAAGCCCCATCTTTCTTTTTACTAAAAAAGGCCGGTGCTCCCTACGGCGAAACACTAGGGCGAATAAAGTCCTTATTTAGCAATTCCTGGAGCTGAATCTTCAACTCACTCAACTCGACTGGGGCAAAACGATAAGGTGCCATAGAAATTGGCGCCGTGTTGGGCACTAGATCAATAGAGAACTCAATCTCTCAATGAGGTGGTAAGCTAACAAGGTCCTCGGGAAAAATATCTGAATACTCACAAACTACTCTCGGCAATACAGTCTGGGTCTCATCATACTCACCACTCATGAAGCTAGCGAGAAGACCGCTAAGTTCACTCCACCCTTGCGGATCATACACCGGTGGTAACACACTACCAACCCGATCCCTCAAAAAATGGAAACAATCCCCGCTCAAGGTACATACTGTGACCCTCTGGCGGTAGCAATCAATAAGAGTCTGGTATGACGATAACTAGTCCATACCCAAAATCACATCGAAACCCCACATAGCCATAACTACAAAAGAAAATGGAAGCCGGCTATAGACGCGCCCGAACGTCCCGGGAAAATCCCGTTTTGTTCATTGGGCTCACTACAGTTCGGACTCAATGTCACGGTTCTTAATCTGATCTTGCAAAGTGCAATGCGAGATTGATAAATCACTAAAGAGTCCAAATCTGGCAAATCATTTTGAAAAACTAATTTTTAGAAAGAAGTGCCAAACATGGACTGCTTTGCCAGATACAGAGTCGCCACCTAAATATTTTATTTTTAGAAAATTTAGGAAACCCTGACTCGTGCCTAAGGCTACGTGTCTGTCATCACTAAAGTTGCCTCGGCTCGAGAACTTGGGTACGAGAGGGGAAGGTTATACAATGAGCACCCCCGCTCGCCCGATCAAAGATCGGCCACTACTAAACATGATATCTTGTTTTTGAAAACACATGTGCTCTTATTCCGGTTATTAACCTAGAATTACTATGTGATGCGCACAACATACAAGTATAGACTGGATCGCCTAAGTTGGAACAAAACATCTCATGTTTGTTTTTGAAAGCGGTTTGCTACTCGCAAGTAGGCTAAAATATGGATTTTGCCACCCTCAAGTGGGCTTAGAAAATATGGTGTTTTGCCACTCTCAAGTGGGTTTAAAACTCGCAATCAATGAATTGTTCCAATTTAAGTAATCCAATCTTCACCCACAGGCATTTAGGCAGTTATATCACATAAGCAGTTAGCCTCATGCCAAGCATGCTATCATGGAAGTCACTCACACACATGCAAGGATGCTAAAGCATAAACACTCACCGAGTACTCCAAGGCAAAACAAAAACTAGTTAGTAATCAATGCATGATCCTAGTTCATGTTAAGATGGCTAATGCAACACATGCAAAATGCAACTAAGATAGGCTTGGCTATTCTAAGATGGCATATAAGATGCTACAGATAACATGTATTTAACTCGAAATTGAAATACAATGCAGTTAGTATGATGTGCCGAGCCCGGTGCATGCAAGACAAATGAATGAATGCAAACATGCGAAGCATAAGGATGCTAATTGAAACATGCCCTAAAACTAACCATCGTAAGCTGGTAAATAAAAGGGAGAAAGACGTGGGGTTGGAAGACATGCAGCACACACACGCACACTTATTACAAAATTTGCCCTCTCGACGGAGGGTCCGAATAAATAATACAAAACCAACTAGCTAACCTAAGCTAATCTAATTAAACTAGTTATTACACAACGAAATGAATAATAAGCTACAGCTAATTATTACACAACATTAACTAAGTATGCAATCTAAATGAGCATACAAACTAAATGAATGTGGGCCGCCTTAGCTCTGCTTTGAATGAAAAAGGACGCATGCACGCTTGAACTGCCTTGTTCGGAAATCCCTCGCGACGCCCCAACTTGCCTTTGTTTGCAATTGATCTCAGAAACTTGCACAAAGCTCCAGAGAGATGAAACTCCACCCTGGGAATCTGTGGGAAGGCTGTCGACCAGCTTATAGGCATGGGAGACCAACTACCGACCACCTTTTGTGGTGGAAACCAAAAAAAGTGGTCGGCCTGCCAGTAAATCTGGTCGGCCGACCAGTTTCCTCTCCTGGTTTTTGGTTTTCTACAACAAAGGGAAAGACAGAGGCACGACAAAGTATTTGCAACACATGTGTACACAGCCACTCTCCTCATCATTGCATAAGCTCAAGGGAGTGTAGTCCTCGACCCTCGGGCCACCAATCACGTATTTCGATGCATGATGACCGAGGAGCCGAATTGCATGACTCAATGTGAAATGAATGCACATACAAGCACCTAAAGCCGACAACTCTGTCATGGGTAGTCATGAATGTCAGCGACCGGGAATCAAGGCACGTTTCGTCACTTTGAGTATGAGATGTCCCTCGTTTCCCGTGTTCGGACTAACTCCTATCCCAAACACAATACAACAAACATGGCATGCACAAATGCAACTCTAGCATGCAATCCTAATGCAATGCAACTAAGTGATGCAAACATGCAAGGGATAACATGCAAACATGCAACTAGCATACACAATGCTATAAGCTACATGGCATGCACAATGCTCATGACACTAGCATACACAATGCACATGGAACTAATATACACAATAAGATGAACAAGGCATGCACAATGCAATGATCAATCATGCGACAACGTGGCATACTCAATGCTATGAACTACAATAGCATACTCGATGCAAAATGGACTTAAACCAAAATGGTTAGGCCTCAGCCACACCCAAATCAGTGGCCAAAGATGATGAAAACAAGGCTCCGAAACTCATGCAAACATGCCCAATGCAATGGCCCCAAGCCTAAGGCATAAAACACAACTTTCCAAATGCATCGAAAATGATGAAATATGGAGTGCAAGAACACATGTTCTAACTCTGAAATAGCATACAAAATGACTCCAAATGATGTAAACGACTCACACAATGCATGTTGAATGGCTCAAGCACCGAAACTAGTGAAGTGTATTACACTATAGGCATGCAAGGCAATGCTCAAATGGCCAAACCAACTCCAAACTGACCCTTTGCAGGCCAGAATAGGAGCAAAAGTGAACTAAGATGATGGCTTGAAAGGCACAAAAATGAAGCTCATGTAATGGCTCACAAATGGGGTATAATGATGTAACTCTCAAGCACATTGAAAGAGTGACAAACATGAGAATATGGCCAAGAAATAAGCTTTGAAATAATATTCCTCACAATGCCAAAACATGCAAATACCTCAAGTTAAGCATGCAAGGGACCTCAAAAACTCAAAGCTAGGCAAGGCTATTACACTACAAGAATGCATGGCAGGCATAATTTGACCAAGAGGCCTCAAAACAGAGCTAAGGCAGCCCAAAATATGAACAAAATCAGTTTGGATCATGGCCAAAATATGCTAGAATAGAGGGCCAAAACATCATGCATTTCAAGCTAGTAAACATGATTTACACTACAAGCATATGAAGCATATGAGAGGCTACCAAACTAGCCAAAAATAGAATCATGGCATGCCAAATGATGGCCAAAAACCCACTGAGACATGACCTATACATGCAAGAATGAGGTGCTACTTTGATAAGCCATGAAAGGGATTATTCTACACATGCAAGAGACAAACACAAGGTGACCAAACCAGCCATAGACAGAGTCTAGGCAGGTCCCAAAAGTCACCAAAAAAGGCCTAAACCAGGCCTTGAAAGTATGAAAGTATGTGCTCCTTTGAAAGGCCAAAAATGCAAACAAACAAGGCCAAAAGTGAGAGGGTCTACCCTCTTTGATTTAGGCCCTCAAAACCACATATGCCAACCACTGAAAATCTGCTGGATTTCAGTGGCTAAAAGGCCAAGCAAAGATCAACACAAAGGTCTCATGGCATGGCACAAAACAAGGTTAAATAGAGCATGCAAGAGGGTAGATGACCCTCAACACCAAAAGAGCCTTAAACAAACATGAAAAACACTTAAATATGAAGCTTTTTTCAGTTGACAACAAATCCTAAATATGCATGCAAGTATGGCTAAGAGAATGATCAAGATAGAGCTTAAAAAGAGGGAAAATGAGTTACCCTTGAAGCTCAGCAAAACCAGCAAGTTTTGGGACCAAAAACCAACTCTTCAACCTCTGAAAATACCCTCCAAGAACCTCAGATCAATGGTGGAGGTGTATGGCTATGAGGTGTGGAGCAATAGGTCAAGAACAATACACACTTTGAGCCAAAATATAGAGATATAGAGAGATATGTATTTTGCCTTCCAGCAAAATTCTGAACCTATGCTAAGGAGAGGGAGGGCCTCTCTTATAGAGGTTTTAAGCTAAAGCTTCCTCAAGAAGCTAAAAGCTTGGATGCAAATCCTCCATACACGTGTATGGAAGATACAGTCTGTGCCTTCCAGCTGGCACAGTTGGCGTCCACACAATCTGACAAAATAGGAGAAAACCAGCCGACCAGAAAAGGTGGTCGGCCGACCAGGGCAAGTGGTCTCCCAGATAAAAAGTGGTCGACCAAGGGTATCGGTGGTCCCCACACTGAAAACAAGCCAATGGTGGGGTGGAAAGCTAGAAAATGTGGCCTAAAGACCAAGAAAACCAGTTTCCCGACTAGAAAATCGGCTCGTGTAGACACCCCATTTTTGACCGACCGTAAGACTCAGACGTCACCGATTAAGCGCTTGGTGATGTTGCATATCGTGCTCGTTCAGAGGTTTCGGAGTCTCGGCTGCGAGCCTTGCCTCCCAACTTCCGGACTCTTTTGTGCTTTGCCTCGGTTTGCGAACCAGGCTCTGTTTTCTCTGTTTTCTCTTCCCGAAGGGAGGGAGAGGTCCCGTAGATCATCTCTCAGTGGCCGTAGGCTACGTTTCGTGGTCGTAGGCCATTTTGCCCGTTTGGAGTCCGGTTTCCTGTTTTTCGGAGCCGTTGGTCGTGTGCCTCGGTTCGGGACCGTTTAACCACCTCTGTTCGCTCCGATTTTTGGCATACATCTTGTTTGCTCCCTTTTGAGGGACACTGTGGCCCGAAAAACCAACTTCGTGGTCGACCACCACTCCCGGTGCCTAACAGTTAGTTTTCGGGGCCCCGGGCTGTGCGTTTCGGCCCCCGAACCTTCATTTTGCATCGGTTTCGGTTTGTTTTTGGAAGGGACCTCTGTTTCATTGGTAAGAAGGTCGTAGAAGGGTGGGAGGCCAACAATTGTTCAAACAACCAGTTTTATTCCTCCATCGCCCCCCGTCGCCCGTTTTTCCTCACTTCAAAGCCAATGTTGACCACCTTTGAGCCATTTTCTTGAACCCTAAATCCCATATTTGTGATATACACACATCTGGGAGGCCACCAATATTTGGTGGCCTCCCAGTAATTGCTTTTGAACCTTTTGAACCCCTTTGAAAAGTGGGTTGTTCTCTCTCCTGGTTCACTATCTCCAGTGTTTGACCACATGATTGTGTTGAGCACACATGGGAGGCCACCAATATGTGGTGGCCGGCCAGCAATTGTTCTTGAACCTTTTGACCCCTAGCCGACCGGCCATAGGAAGTAGTCGGCCGGCCACCTGCAACCTCAATAACCAGCCGGCCATGACCCCTTCCACTGATATAGTTCAAATATGTATCTCTTTTCCCTCCAGATTTTGTATCCGGGGGCCAACTTTTTGGGAAGAAACTTGAATTATTTTCCCCCCCATTTTTCCCTCCTTTTCTCCCCCTTCTTTTGCCTATAAAACCAGCCTCCCAGCTCTGTAATAAGGGTTAGAAAAATCACCTTTGAGCTCCCATATTGTATCTCTCTCCCTCTACACTTCCAAGCTTCAAACCTCTCAAGTCCTACACCCATTTCTTCACCAACCCATAGCCCCACCCTTCTATCCTCCATTCCAGTAGCTTGAGGTTGTTCTTCAGAGCCTAGGAGTGCTATATTTTGGTCCAAAAGGCTGTCAAAGAGTAGTCTTCAAGGGTAAGTCCTCTTCTCCCCTTTTTGACCCTTTTCTTGGTTCATACTCTAGCTCCTTGTGCCTACTTTTTCGAGCTCCGACCCTAACTGAAAATAGAATTTTTTTGAGCTCTATTTAATGTTTGTTTGAGGGCCTCTCACTGTTTGAGGCTTCCTTGTGGCACTTGCTTCTTTACCTTTCTTTATGCCATCTCCTTGCATAGTATTTTAGGCCTATGTATAAATTGTTTTGAGCTCTATCATAAACTGTAAAGTGGCTTATTTTGAGCCCTTCTTCAACATTGTTGAAGGGCTCATCACTTTTTGAGGCTTCCATTTTCCACTTGCCTTTGTATCTCTCTTTTGGCTCCATTTTTGCATGAGTTGTTAGCCTCTTATGCTTCTATTTTTGGGATCTGGCCCAAACTATAAATGACCTTATTTTAACCCCCTATTTATGTTTCATTAAGGGTCTTTTACTATTTGAGGCATCCTTTTTGTACCTTGTGTTATAGCTCTTTTTTTGGCCATGTTTTTCATAGTATTTTGAGCATGCTTGTGCACTGTTTTGGGTTTGATCATAAACTGTAAAATGCCATTTTTTGGGTCCCTCTACAACATTGTTGAAGGGCCCTCTCTTGTTTAGGGTCAGCAGCTGTGACTTGCTTCTTTATCTCACATTTAGGGCCATTTTCGCATGCTAGCTTAGCCTCATTTGTGTTCATTGTTTGACCTTGCTTAAAACTGTAAACATGATTTTTTTTGGGCTGCCTTGAATCTGTCTTCACATTTAATGATCAAATAGTGCATGTTTTGTATAGCTATAGGCCATTGCGCATGCCTAGTTTTGCATTTCGGGTCCCATTCCATGCATCGGGTGCCATGTTTCCATGATTCGGGGCTATTTTGGGTCATATTTTAGTGCTGAAATTTGCATGCTAGTATGCCATATTCCATGCCTTGCCATGTCTTGTTAGAGTGGCATTCGTGCCTTAGGTTCGGTCCTCGGTTTGCGTGCATGTGTGCACGCATTCCGAGTTGTCTCATTTTCATCTCATGGCCTCTTATGTGAGTGTGGCTGAGGTCCACTCATGTTGGTGTAAGCCCATATTGCATTGTGTATGCCATTTCATTTCATAGCATTGTGTATGCTAGGTTGTATGTTAGCGCATTGTGTATGCCATGTTATCTCGTGCATCGTGTATGCCATTTCATAGCATGTTGCATGTTAGGTTGTATGTTAGTTGCATTTCATGCATATCATGCATATTGCATTGTGCTTGGGCTAGGAGTTAGCCCGAGCACGGGAAACGAGGGACATTTCGTACTTCGAGTGACGGAACGTGTCTCAATTCCCAGTCACCGACACTCCGGATTATCCATGATAGAGTTAGGTTTTATTTGAGTTTTCATGTGCACCCATCCTATATTGAGTAGTGTAATTCGACTCCTCGGCCATCATGCATCGGGATGCGTAATTGGTGGCACGAGGATCGAGGCATGCATACATTTGTGAAAATACATTGCTATGTCCCTTTCCTGCTCTCTGTTGCAGCAAATCAAGAATTAGCAACCTTCCGGAGCTTGGCGTGCTTTCCAAGAATAATTGTAAAACAGAGGCTAATTGGGGCATCCCAGTGGATTTCCGCGCAAGACAGCCCAAACATACATCATTCATCAGAGTCGAGGCAGTCCCTGGCTTGCATGCCGTGTTTATAGCTTTCTTAGATTAACTTGTAAATTAATTAGGTTTTTTTTTGTACTTATTCGGGACTGTATTGTTTATTCATTCGGGACTGTATATTATTTATTCGAACCCTCTGCGCGAGGGCACAACTGGAATAAGTGTGCGTGCGTGTGATGTATGTCTTCTAACCCCACGTCTTTCTCCCTTTTATTTACCCGCTTATGATGGTTAGATTAGGGCATGTTTAAATTAGCATACAGTATGACAGCATGTTTACATCATTCATCTGTATTGCATGCACCGGGCTCGGCGCATCATACTAACTGCATTTGTACTTCAATTTCAAAGTTGAATACTTGTTAGCTGTTGCATCTCATATGCCATGTTTAGAATAGCTGAGCCTGCTATAGTTGCATTTTGCATGTGTTGCATTAGGCATTTCTGTATAATTAGGATCATGCATGGATTTCTAATTAGCTTCTATTTTGGCTTGGAGTACTCGGTAAGTTTTATGCTTTAGCATCCTTGCATGTGTGTGAGTGACTGCCATGAATAGCATGCTTACCATGAGGCTATATGCTTATGTGATATAACTGCCTGAATGCCTGTGAACGTTGGGTTATTTGAGTTGAAACAATTCATCAAATGTGTGTTTTAAGCCCACTAGATAGTGGCAAAATCATGTTTTTCTAAGCCCACCTGAGGGTGGCAAATCTACGTCTTAGCCTACTTGTGGGTAGCACCATCAAACCATTTTCAAATAAACAAACATGAAATGTTTTGTTCCAATTCAGGCGATCCAGTCTATACTTGTATGCTGTGCGCATCACATAGTAAATCTAGGCTAATAACCGGAATAAGAACACACAATGTTTTCAAAAATAGATATAATGGTTAGTAGAGGCCGATCTTTGATCGGGCGAGCGGGGGTGCTCACGAAGTGACCTTCTCCAATCGTACCCAAGTTCCCGAGCCGAGGTAACTTTGGTGATGACGGACACGTGGCCTTAGGCAAACGAGTCAGGGTTTCCTAAATTTCCCCAAAATAAAATATTTAGGTGGCGACTCTGTATCTGGCAAAGCAGTCCATGTTTGGCACTTCTTTAAAAAAAATCTGTTTTCTCAAAACGATTTGCCGGATTTGGACTCTTTGGTTCAGATTACGAACTGTGACAATTTGAGAGTCCTGAGCTGTAGTGAGCCCAAAACGAACGGAACGAGGGGGGGGGGGACTCGTTCCTCGCCGGGGCGTTCGGGAGACGTCTATAGTTTCTGGCGACTCTGCAAGGGAGTTAGAGAACTTGACTCGAACTCATGATATTTGGTTTTGACTACACTTGTGTGTTTCTTTGCATTGCATTTGCATTGGTGCGCCTAGGACACCGTGTTTGCCATCTGCTATTCCTGAATGGTTTGCCAGAGGCTTGTCTTGTCAAGGCATGACCATAAGGCTGACCGGTTGTGGGCTCTGCCAGTATGGGAACACAAACCCCGGTTTTACCGGAGCACCCCTTTTGACCATTCGACCTAGTGCATATTCGGATCCATAGTGACCATTCCAAACTAGGACAGGTTGCTTACCCGTTTATAGGTTGTTTGAAACCGCTGCGTGCGTAGTGAAACCCTAGCTCCTGACAAAATAGGACAGGGAAAACCCTACCCCAACATAGGGGTGTTTTGGCTCTCACTTATCTGCTATGTGCTTTTAGAGTGCGTCTCTACAGGGAAATGCATGTATCAGTTTATGAGTTTTGGGCATCAGGCCTGCGGGCATCAGTCAGTGTTTGAGAATCAGTTATCTGCGGGTATCAGAGATTCAGTTTTGGGGACAGTGATTCAGGGATAATAATCAGTGTTGGAGGATAGTGTGTATTCAGCTTGTCGACCGTGTGTTGTTATGCCCGACTGTGTGTCATGCATTTACTTTAAGCTGTTATACTGTCCGTTTATCTGTTTATTTATTGCTTTATTTATCTTTTTACTAGGGCAGTTCTAGCACAATTGCTTCTGACCCAGTAGATATTCCCCAAGCACTTTGGACAAGAGGTCGCCGACTCAATCGATCCGAGGATCTGGTTGATGGACAGCCAGTGTTTCATTCTCTACCCCCAGTTGTCAGAAGAAGGCCAAGAAGACGCAGTGTGTCTGAGCAGAGGTTACCAGAACAGTGGTCTACCCTAGCAGTGAACAGTCGGGCTGAGGTTTTAGTTTCTGCCATAGAAATACACATGCCCGTCAGTTAGCAGGATCAACAGAGTGTAGCCGAAATGGAGGATATGATGCGCTAGCTCCAAGAGAGCATGAAACAAATGCAGGAGGACGCCGCCCGCCAAGCAGAGTTCTCTAGACAACAGGCCACAGTCATGGCTCAGCAGGCCGAGCTAATCACTAGACTGCAACAGCAAAATGCAGCATCGGCCTCACATCAAGTTCCTCCTCCGCCAGGGGTCTCGTTACCCGAGCAAGCACCTACTGTCCAGAATGCTCTGCCAAACACCCAGAACACCTTACCCAATGTCCAGAACATCCAAGAGGACACGGACCTTCCAACGGGGCCAGTCCCGCCCCCGCTTCCACCTTAACTGTCCAAAACCCATACACCCAATCACCCGGACTCTCCTTTCGAGTTCGAAATAGACCATACAGCTCTGAAACTGAGCAAGCTCAAGAAGTTTTTCAAGAAATCACAAGGGGTAAAGGCTATTCCGAATATCGAGGACGGATATACCGATGTGGCCGTAACATTGCCAGATAGATTCAAGATGCCGCAGATTGATCGTTTTGACGGATCCGGAGATCCCATGGTCCACCTCCGGTTATTCTCAGATATACTGCGGCCAATGGGCCTAACCCGACCACAAAAGCTTTCGCTGTTCGGTCGAACCCTGTCGGGTGTGGCCGCTATCTGGTACGCAAAGTTAGAAGATGAGGTAAAGAGAAGTTGGGATGAAATGGCCGAGGCCTTTGTCGCACAGTACTCGTACAACACCCAGATCGAGATTACAACTCGTGATCTCGAAACGACAAGGCAGGAGCCCAAGGAGACTTTCTCAGATTTCGTAACTCGGTGGAGGGCGAAGGCATCGATGATGACTTTGAGGCCCACTGATAAGGACCAAATCCGAATGATTGTGCGCAATCTCCATCCAAAATTGATGCAGAAGATGATTGTGCTCCCCTTTCCCACCTTTTCGGATCTACACGAGATGGGGGTACAAATCGAGGATGCGATGAAGCAAGGTCTGATCGACCAGGACAGGGAGCAACCCCGGAGAACATTTAACCGCAACAATAATGCAGGCCCGAGCGGCGCTGCAACCGCAAGAGCTTCGGAGGTCAGCATGGTCACCACCATTCCCCCTCCCCTTCCAAGACCCATGGCGGCCACACCCTTCTCCGGTGCATCCGGAAGTAATACTCAAACCTCTAAATACCAGCCCAGAGGCCAAAGAACCTTCACCCCACTATACATGCCTTTGTCTAAGGCTCTGGGGGTCTTGATCAGAAAGGGGCATCTAAAACCCCTAGAGCCGAGGCCATTGCCGAATCCACTCCCCCCCTCTCACAACCCAGCCAAGTACTGTGCATATCACCAGCAGCACGGTCATGATACTGACCAATGTTTCAGGCTGCGTCACGAGATTCAAGACCTCATTGACAAAAATGTGATTTTGCTGCCAGAAAAACCCAACGTCACAACCAACCCCCTCCCTACACACAACCAAGCTCCACCTCCCAAAAGAGTCAATCTTATCCAGACTGGGGTCGTGTCTTACGATCCTAGCATCTATATTACTCCCACCCATCTACCTAAGCCGGAGTTGCTCCTTCCCGACTGCACTGACTTCTCGTGCATGTTGGACATCTCCACAACCCAACCAGAGTCGACGGTGGTGACCATCGAAGATGGGGCAGGGCAGACTTCAGGAAAGAATGGGATTGTTGAGTCTAGGATTGAACAGAGTTTTGCTGGGAAAGTCTATGATCCAAGTGAGTACATCCTGTCAACAAGCCAGAGAAGGAAGAGCTGTGTGTGATCCAGGAGGATGGATTTGGGCAAGGGGCAAATGATCTGACAGCCGTGGAGGAGGACTTTGCCAGCCTGTAATTTTTCGATGACCAAGAATCAGGGGGCGCGGCAGTCAACTGGTTCGATTATGAGGAATCGGCAGAGGCCACTGGATGGCTGGATGATCAACTAGATGTGGTGGAAGAATTCTAACCAGAACAAGGCTCGGCAGGGGCGAGAGTATCAGCTATGGTCGGAAGGGCTGAAAGTCAGGTTACATTGCCGGAGAGCGCCGGTACAAAGAATTTCGCTCAGGACAGAAGCATTGTGGATGCAGGGAAAGTTGAACAACAAACTGCACTAACGCAAGTAGAACAACAGGGTTCTGAGAGAACAGGGAAAGCCAAAATCCATGAGGGGATCGGAAGTGCTGCAGGCACAAGAACAGAGGATGCTGTGAGCATGAAGGCTGAAAGTGCTGTGAGTACAAACATACCCGAGCCAGATAGGTGCCTTCTGAATGCCAGTGGAATGTGGGAAGACGATGACTTATGTCTTGCCCAAACTGGGGAGGCAATCAGCCAGACGACACCTGGTACCTCGATGAGGTTGATCACATGACAAGAAGTGGGTGGTACTTCAAGCCCCCGCACCTAGACCAACCCGAGGCATCTGGGAAGGATAAAGAAGCTGAGAAACAGAAAGAGATGCAGATCGAAGAGGAAGCTGTACTAAAACAGCTGAAGAAGATACAAGCAGACATCTCCATCTGGGGATTGCTTATGGCGTCGTGAGTACATAGACAGGCTGTCTTATCTGCCATGGACAAGTCCAAACTCTCTATAGATACTACACCAGAACAGCTGGTTGGGTTGGTTTTTCCGGGAGGAGGTTCCCCGGCATTAACCTTTTCAGACAAAGAACTACCGCCTGAGGGCACAAATCACAACAAACCCCTCTACATTTCCGTGGAATGTAGAGACAAGTGGATACCGGTGGTACTTGTTGATACCGGGTCCGCCATCAATGTCTGCCCAGCCAAAACAGCGTATGCAATCGGGTTGAAGCCCGCGGACTTCGTGCCGACTACTCAAGTGGTCAGAGCATACGATAATACTAGCAGGGAAGTGATGGGGACTGTCAAAATTCAGACCCAGGTTGGTCCCGGACAACACAACATTGAATTCCATGTCTTGGAGGTTCCCATAACCTTCAACCTACTTTTGGGGCGACCGTGGTTGCACCAGGTCAAGGCAGTCTCTTCCACTTTACATCAAATGTTGAAGTACCCTCACGGGAAGGGGGTGGCTATTGTCTTCGGGAATTCATCAATCCATTCGCCGCCGGAAGTGTCCACACCAGTCTTGGAAATCGAGCATGGCACTGAGGATGTGTTCTTATCAGGGTTCACTTTGGCTGAGGCTCGAGTGGTGCAGAATATTACGGCTGTGAATGAGGGGGTGTACATTAGTGCTCAATCCGTCTACCTCATGAACAAGTTACAACACATCCCCAGAATGGGATTGGGAAGGAGCGGCCGGAAGGGCGTCGCAGCATTGGCCGAAGTGCCACACAACCCTCACACCTTTGGCTTGGGTTATCTGCCCACCAAAGAGGACCAGGTGAGGAAGGGTAAAGAGATAACTAGGAGAGCCAGAGCAAAAAAGGCAGGGAAGCCTTTTGAGTTAATGCATCGGCCCATTCAGGGTACCCTAAACGGACGCTTCGTCCGGGAGGGGGAGGACTTCCCATTTTGTGGCTTCCCAGAGCCATGGCTGAACGCGGAGAGGAAGCGCATGCCTGGTTTCGAGATCTTCTTCGACTTGCAACTACCCGGGGATGACGTTGCTGAAGAGCAGACAGACCCATCAGCTGGGGTTGGGCAGTGTAAGGCAGTGGATTCCGAGAGCACCGAACTTGAGATGGGGGTAGCACTGGCATGTCTACTTTCAGATCCTTCGATCGACCAAAAGTGCTTGGGAGATAACTCCTTGGTTTCCATGATTAGGGATGAAACGGCTGCGGGCCTTCCAGCGACTATTTTGAATGCATCTATCGCACCCTCCCTCACTTGGCAGTACGAGGAGGGATTTTTGTCCAGCAGCACCGGGTCAGGTAGTGAGCCGGAATCTGATTCCACCGAATCCTGTGAGTCGGAATCAGGTTCCAGCTCGACTGAGTCTGAGTCTGGTAATCTTGGGGATGATAACCCGGATGCCACAGTTATGTCCAGGTCGTCTTTTTCTTTCTCATTTGAGTCTGTTGTAATCGAGAACTCGGACGATTTGGATGTGCCTAATGAGAATCAAGTAACTGTGGTTTCTGAGTACTTTTCTGTGCCCTTAATTTATTGCATAAACTCAGACTTTCAAAATTTTGATGAAAACGATGAGGACGAAATTCCTCCGGTTTTGCAACGTTTAATTGAGCAGGAGCAGGAGAGATTTGTCAAACCCTTAACGGATGAAATCATTACCGTGAATATTGGTACTGAGGAGGACCCGCGGCTGGTCCAGATCGGGTTCACGTTGTCTTCGGAGGAACGCGAGCGCTTAGTCGCTTTACTAAAAGATTTCAAAGATGTTTTCGCGTGGTCCTACGAAGACATGCCTGGGATCGATCCTGAGATTGTACAGCACCGGATCCCCCTTGACCCCGAGGCCCGACCTGTCAAGCAGAAACTCAGAAGGATCTGCCCGGACTGGGCTCTCAAGATTAAGAAAGAGGTCACCAAGCAAAACGATGCAGGCTTCCTACTAATATCCGAATACCCGACTTGGTTGGCCAACATCGTTCTAGTGCCGAAGAAAGATGGCAGGATCCGGGTGTGCGTGGATTTCAGGGATTTGAACAGAGCTAGTCCGAAGGACGACTTCCCCTTGCCGCATATTGATAAGTTGGTGGATTTCACAGCAGGGCATGCTTTGCTTTCATTCATGGATGGCTTCTCAGGGTACAATCAGATAGTAATGGCACCAGAAGACAGAGAAAAAACTGCATTCACCACCCCGTGGGGAACATACTGCTACAGAGTAATGCCGTTTGGGTTGAAGAATGCCGGAGCTACTTATCAACGGGCCGCGACCACAATATTGCACGATATGATCCACAAAGAGGTTGAGGTGTACGTGGACGACATGATTGTCAAGTCCAAGGAAAGAGATGGCCACTATACCGCCTTGCAAAAGTTCTTTCAAAGGATCAGGGAATTCCGGTTGCGGCTAAATCCTCAGAAGTGTACGTTCGGTGTTACAGCGGGAAAAATGCTGGGATTTCTGATTACACAAAGGGGCATCGAGGTTGACCCTTCAAAAATCAAGGCCATCTTAGAAATGCCACCACCAAGGACTGAAAAGGAGGTGTGAGGCTTTCTGGGTAAAGTGCAATTCATAAGACGGTTTATCTCAAAATTAACCATGACTTGTGAACCACTTTTTGTTCTCCTGAAGAAAGGCAAGAAATTCCAATGGGACGGCCGATACCAAGCTGCTTTTGAACAGATCAAGAAATATTTACAGAACCCGCTCGTGTTGTCGCCACCAGAGCCGGGAAAACCGTTGATATTGTACCTTTCAGTGACTAAGACTACAATGGGCTGCATGCTCGCACAAGAATCGGAGGATAAGGTGGAGAGGGCCATCTACTATCTGAGCAAGAAGATGTTGGATTACGAGACCCGCTACACTCCGCTTGAGAAGGCTTGCTTAGCTTTGGTATGGGCTACCAGGAAGCTGCGACACTACTTGTTAGCTCACTCCGTAATGTTGGTTTCACGACTAGATCCCATCAAATACCTTTTTGAGAAACCGGTACTTACGGGTAGGGTAGCTCGTTGGCTGTTGTTGCTCTCCGAATTCGATCTGAAATATGTAACACGCAAGTCAGTCAAAGGAAGAGCAGTGGCAGAGTTCTTAGCCGATCATCCAGTCGAAGGGGGTGAAGCAGTTGAGTACTTATTCCCAGATGAAGCCATTTTGCACATCGACGACGAATATTGGACGATGTACTTTGACGGAGCGTCAAATCAGTACGGGTATGGGATAGGAGTGTTGCTGATAGCACCCGACAATTTCCGTATCCCTCTAGCCTTCAAACTCCGGTTCAAAGTCTCGAACAACGAAGCAGAATATGAGGCATGCATTGCCGGTCTAGAAGCGGCCCTAGAATTAGGGGCAAGACGGTTGGACGTCATCGGGGATTCAAACCTTGTTGTATCTCAAGCAAAAGGAGACTGGAAAGTCAAAGAAGAAAAGATGATGATGTACCACCAGACCTTGGACTTGTTAATCCCTCGGTTTGAAAAGCTAAACTTTGCTTATCTTCCAAGAGAGAACAACAGGTTCGCAGATTCTTTAGCAACTCTATCTTCTATGATAGACATCCCGTTTGGAATCCGGATGCGTCCAGTTGTCATTGACCAGAAATTTGCGTCAGCCTATGAGTCGATCGCTGCTATAGATGAGGTTCAGGACGAAAACCCCTGGTATTACGACATTTAGAATTTCTTGGAGAAGGAAGCATATCCGCCAGGGGTAAATGCCAAGGATAAAAGGGCAATCAGAAGAATGGTCGTTCAGTTCATCATCTGTGGGGGTAAGCTGTATAAGAGGTCATCTGGGAATGCACAAGCTGTGTGTTGAAGACGAGGAATCGAAGCGCCTGATGGAGGCCATCCATGGAGGAGAATGCGGTGCGCACATGAACGGAGTAATGCTAGCACGAAAGATCCTCAGACAGGGTTACTATTGGTCCACCATGGAGGAGGATTGTATTAGTTTTGTTCGGCGATGCCACAAGTGTCAGATTCATGCAAACCGCATGAACATCCCGCCGTCGAAGCTGTACAGCATGACTTCGCCATGGCCATTTTCAGTTTGGGGAATCGATGTGATCGGGGCTGTCACTCCGAAGGGGTCGAATGGGCATGAGTTCATCCTGGTTGCGATAGATTATTTCACGAAGTGGGTCGAGACCTAATCGTATGCGGTGTTGAAGGCGTCACACATTGCAAAGTTTATCAGAAACAACATCATTTGTCGTTATGGGGTCCTGAACGAGATCGTTTCAGATAATGGTTCCCACTTCAAGAAGGAAGTGATTGACTTGTTGGAGAAATACAACGTGGCTTTCCATAAGTCATCTACATACCGGCCGCAAACCAACGGAGCGGTCGAGGCCGCCAACAAGAATATCAAACACATACTGCAGAAGATGGTGGAAACCTACCGGGATTGGCCAAATAAGCTGCCATTTGCTCTGTGGGGCTACAGGACTTCAATTAGAACTTCTACCGGAGCGACTCCGTATTCATTGGTTTATGGGATGGAGGCCGTTCTACCTATCAAGATTGAGGTTCCGTCGTTACGAGTATTGGCTGAGTGTCAAATAGCCGAAGCAGATTGGCAGCAGAGCAGATTTAAGGAACTCATGCTTTTTTGCGAGAGAAGACTGAAAGTACTGTACCATGTTCAAGGCTATCAGCGCAGAATTGCCCGGGCTTTCAACAAAAAAGTTAAGTCCAGGAATCTAAAGGAAGGAGATTTGGTGCTCAAGGACAACCGAGCTCCCATCCACGACCCAAGGGGCAAGTTCAAACCCAATTGGACTGGTCCCTACATCATCAAAGCTATTTGGTCAGGTGGAGCTGTGGTTCTGATGGATCTAGATGGCCTAGAGTTCTCCTAACCGATCAACATGGACAAGTTGAAGAAATATTACCCCTGAGAGGCTCGTTAGGCCGAAAACCCGAAAGGGCGACCTAGGCAAAAGTTAGAGCACAAAAAATTGAAAAATATAAAAACTGAGCTCGTAAGGTTGAAAACCCGCAAAGGGCGACCTTGGCAAAAGTTAGAGCGTAAAAGGGGAGTGAAAATACTCGAGTGAACCTAAGCCTGAACTACGTAAGGCTTGATTCCCATCTTTGGGATACGTAGGCAACTTCACCCTGAAGTTCAGCTATAAACTTTTCCCCGATCAACTTTGTCCATTTTGACCATCTCAGTCATCTTTATCCATCAGCATTTATCGCAATCTCCGGTGCAGTGCTATTCAGACTAGGGGCAACTTTTCATTGCCACACGGTATCACGGCACTCTTCAGACTAGGGGCAACTTTCCAGTTGTAGGGATCCGGGGTTGTGCATCTCAGTGACAGATCTTAGGCGTGTCTAGTTCTGATCCATATCAAAATGGTTTTGGAAAGTTTTAATAAAAGTTGACTTTGTTCAAATTAATCTCTTTACAACTAAGACCATTTTTGGACCAAAGCGGAAAATTTTCAGTACCACAACCTTCAATTTCAGTGATTTCAAAACAGAGTTCTCCTGCTCTTGCATACAATCGAAGTTGCTTTTATTACATTCATAAAGAAAACTTGAAAGTACTAATAAAGCAATAAATCCGGGGCATAGTCAAGTCAAGTATCCCTGCGCCCCCTCCCAGAGCTGGTCGAAGCCTCTGACGCCAAGCTAGGCCCAACCTGTGCCTCTTCATTGAGCCAGTCCAAGCACTCGTCTGACAAAGTGCAACTGAAAGTGGGAGCAGGAGCGAGGAGCTCTTTAGTCCTCCATGCTGTGGCATATCGGGCAAGCTATGCACCTCGGACTGGGAAAGCAGCCGGGTACTCAATCCCCTCTGGCAGGCAAATCTGATCATGACCGAACTGGCGCAGGAACCGGAATGAAAAGTAGAACACACAGTGGGTCAGACCAATCAATTGGATCCCGATCAGCCGGGACATGCTATAGCTCATTGCCGGGAGATTGAGCCAAGGACAACGCCAAGCAATGCGATCTGCGGACAAATTGCACATCCAGTCAAACCACCACCTTTCATCAGGGGCATCGACTAGGCGCTGTCGAAAGAAATAGCCTCGAGCTGAGTAGGCTGGGCAAGAGTCCACAACTTGCAATTTGTCCATTAACCATACCTGGGGAGGGATGAAAAATGAGAGAATAAAGAATAGAGAGATGTACGATGAGGGAAAAGCGAGAAAAAGGCTTTTGTGAGAAAGACCGAGCCTGAGGGCTGAGTGATGTGAGCAAATACATATGTAAGATTGGGTGGGAAACATTACCTGCAGCAGCAGTGGACTCCCAGCAAATCTAGTCGTCTCCCGGCGATAGATAGAATCCAAGCCCATCAGCGTCTCGGCCAAGGTCATGGCGATGCAGCTCTTTCCTTCTTTCAAGCCTTGAGCAACTTCAATCAGACGAATGCTAAATTTGCCAAAGCCCGGGGAAAGTAGAAAGTGAGACAGCAGGCACAAGCAAAGGGCGTGTTGCCGGAAACCTTGCCAATAATGGTTGCTGCGGTCACCGGCATCAGAAAAGCGATGAATCAAACCAAGGATATCCAGTTCCCCATTACAGATCAGAGACCGAGCATCATGCGCGGTGAGTCCACACATCCGCCCTAAAGCTTGGGCGTGGCCAAAGCGGAACTGGGGCAAGATCTCTTCATGACATTCAGACTCTATCAAAACTTGAAAATCTTCAAAAGTTGGACATACCTCTTGACCGCCGAAGCTAAAGACATGCGTCACCGGGTTCCAAAACCTCGCCGCGGCATGGAGGAAAGGGAGATGTAGCGGGGTGCGGCTCAGCGTGAATAGTGCATTCAAGCCGAAACCCCGGAAGTTCAACTTTTCCGAGCCATCTAGAGAAGCGATCCAAGCTGTAAGATTTTCAACGAGAAACGCCTCCATTTTTGTGCAAAACTAAGGCGAATTGAATCAAAACACGGAGCTAAGGCTTTTAAAGAGGAAAAGACACTATTCAGGGGGACAAGTGTCAAAAATTGGGTGGTCGCTGTGCTAAGTGGCCGGCCGGCCATCTTTTCTGGCAGGCCGGCCATTTCTTGTTTCAAAACTGGCCGGTGGCCCCCCTCTCTGCAATAAATCTGGCCGGCCGGCTCCCAAAAGTGGCCGGCCATGCTCCTATGTGTGTCTTCAGCCCTGTTTTACCCTCCGAGGGAAAGTTTCAAGCATTTCCATGCGACGGATGTGTCGAAGGCCTCTATTTCTCTCTGTTTCGGATGCGTTCCGTTGCCCAGATCGTCCGAAGTACACTTCGTTTTGTTTTGTTTATCAAGTTGTTGTTTTGTTTGTCGAGTTGTCGTTTTGCTTATCGAGTTGTTTGTCGAGCTGTCGTGTTTTGTGTTTTTGAGTTGTTACTCTTTGTTTAAGCTTTTTGTTTGAGTCTTGTTTATCAAGTTGTCAACACTATTATGCTTTGCTTATTAAGTTGTAAACTTGCTAAGGTTTTGTTATATCTTAGAAAGTTAAGTTGTTGCGTCGGTTCACTACCTGACTGGGCAAAATGCACAATGCACATTTCCATTCAATCTTATTATGATGCAGAATGATGCGATATGATGCTAAATGTTTAAAATACAATACTTTTTTCAAAAATTGTTTCATCCCATCATGCCTCGCTTGTTACAACATTTTACAGACTAAGGCACAAGTTTTACAGAGAATAAAACTGCCCGATAATGTACAATGTACTACAACTACTAGCAAAAAGATAAATAAAATAGGAAACAGCCGCATCTGTGCTCTCAAGAGCAGTAATAAGAGGCCCTCTTCGTCCTCTTCTGCGGAATAGACTCTCCGCCACCATTGCCATCGCCATCATCTGAATCGGAGTCGTCATCCTCGGGATCCCCCTCAGCCTCGCCTCCACTCCCGGAACCAAGACCGGAGCCGTCCTCTCTATCAGCAGATGTCTCCGACTGACGGTCTACAGCCTCCTCCTCCTCATCCTCACCAGGCTCCTCCTCCACAATATGTGCTCTGCGTCTACGAGACGACCCCTCCCCTCGAAAAGGCCTGGATGGCCCAGCTCCGTGAAAAGGCCTGGATGGCCCAGCTCCGTGAAAAGGACCGGATGGCCCAGCTCCCCGAGAAGGCCCAGGCGGCCCGACCTGCGGCTGAACATATACCGGGGGCATCTGAGAATAAAGAGTTCAATTTAAATACATCAGTCCAAATATGTACATCAGATGCAGATACAAGAAAAACTACATGAAGTGGGTACATGTCAACACGGTGTATAAGTGAGGTGTGTGTCAGATGTGCTCTACACAAGTAGCCTATCAATGTAGTAGAAATCAGCATATCATCAGAAGTATGGTAAATGCCAAAAAACTAAAGGGTACCTGGAAGCCCATGATAGACAACTGTGCCTCCCTCCGCAGGACCATCCCCTCAAGTGAGGCTACCATCTCGAGCACCAGATCCATATACTCAACGGGGGGCTGCAGATGCAAAGGCAAGGGCATCAGTAAAGGAATGAAAGTCCAAGTATCTGAGTAATGAATCAAAGTCGTAAAACATACCGGTGGTGAGTTGGGGTCTCTGACATATCGATAACCGGGCATCGGAGGCTCTATCGGGATCGGAATCGGAGAGGTAGTCCCATACTGCCACCCCAGCAGCTCAGTCGGCATATCCGGCCACCCAGGATGAGGAAAAGTCAGAGGAATCGGGGGAACCGATCCACCCCCACCTCTAGATGTACCAGCCCTGCTGGTGGAAGGGGCGTCTGCAGCCCGAGCCCAGGCCTAGCTTGAAAATGGCATACCAGCAGGCCTCATCATCGGAGTGCGAACTCCCGTCAATGGAGGCATCAGGTATGTGTGACGGTAAGTGGCGTAATCCCCCTCCTCAAGATATAGCAAAGCGTCAGTACCCAGCATAGCATTAACAACATCCCGGGAAAAGAGCACATCAACAATCCGCATATCGACTGGGGGTGCTGAGGGAGGGTCTTGAGAAGTGTACCCCCAGACCTGACGCAAGAAATGCTCCCCCAAAAACTAGGCCCTACCAACCGGCCCTTTGAACAGGAGCCTGTACCGGGAGGCACCCTACCCTCCGGCAAATTGGAATCGGAGACCCTCACCTAAGGGTGCCCAGGGCTGCCATGTAATCTGCAGATAACAGGCGCATAAACCAAGCAGAAATCGAAGATGTACAGGACAAATCAAAGATGAAAACAAAAAGAACTGAGAGTTCTGAAGTACCTCCGATGAGCGCACCGTGTCGAAATACTGTCGCAGGGAAAGGAGAGACTCCCGAGGTCTTGGCCGGTGCTGGCCTTCAAATACAAGTGAGTATGGGGTCACGAGGGGTCCCGCTACCACCAACTCCAGGGCCAATGTCGGGAAATATACATAGACCCACAACTGTAGAAAACAAAGCAGAATATGAAGTGCTGAGGGCAAAATGCACGATACAGAGTATAAAGTGCGCCGTGTGTGCGATGTGCAGGTAATGAGGAGTAGAAATGTAAATCAAAAGGGCAGAAAGTACCTCCCAGGCTCTCCAATAGCCGCCAAGTAAGTCCCCCCGTCTGCGTGAGGTCGCGCTCATGTAGCAATAAAGGGTGGCCAAGCCGGCGCCACCACAGTCATACTGCCTGACCTGTGACAGGTCCACCAAGGCACTCAACAGATAAAGCCCAACAGTGTTCCCTCTGTCGGCAAACAAAGTGGTCCCGAAGAGGAACATCAAAAAGCCGCGGGCATACTGTGCTGCCTCCTCAGGAGTCCCGGGCTCCATCTCCATCCGCCGGAAATGGGAAGAGAACCAGGTGTATCGGACTCTCCCCGAAGCTCTGTCAACAGGCGGGCAAGCCCCCAGCAGATATATCCAAGCGGCCTCCCACTGGCCCATGTCCTTGTCGTAAGGGATAGGCCAACCTCCCACGTCAAGGCCAGTCAGCACAGCAAAGTCAAACGGGGTCATGGTCAAGTCCCCCGTGGCAGAAAAATGAAAGGAGTTGGTGGTGTCCCACCATCTCTCCACCAGGGCGGCCATCAGCTTCTGGCAGGACAACGAGATAGCCCAGTACAGAAGGGCCCGAACCCCACTAAGTCAACCAAATCCCGAACAGCCTCCGGGAGCTCTGCGTACCAGTCTCTTGCCGCGGTAGAGCCATACCCCCGCACGGTGCGAGAAGTCACCTGCATTCAGGATGAATACATGTTTCAGCATAAAGTGAATAAGCTGCGTGCAAATAAAATGAATAGGCTGCGTGCAAAGTAAAGTAAGTTGAGCTGTGTGTTCAACTCTCAATCAGTGTGTGCTGCGTGTTCACCTTCAATTTGGGCTGTGTGTTCAGATAATCAATGTTTTGAGCTGCGTGTTCAGAATATCAGTGTTATGGGCTGTGTGTTCAGATAATCAATGTGTTGGGCTGTGTGTTCAACTCTCAATCAGTGTGTGCTGCGTGTTCACCTTCAATTTGGGCTGTGTGCTCAGAATATCAGTGTTTTGGGCTGTGTGTTCAGAATATCAGTGTTTTGGGCTGTGTGTTCAGAATATCAGTGATTTGGGCTGTGTGTTCAGATAATCAGTGTTTGGGCTGCGTGTTCGACCCTCAATCAGTGTGTGCTGCGTGTTCACCTTCAATTTGGGCTGAGTGTTCAGAAAATCGGTGTTTTGGGCTGCGTGTTCAACCCTCAATCAGTGTGTGCTGCGTGTTCACCTTCAATTTGGGCTGTGTGTTCAGATAATCAATGTTTTGAGCTGCGTGTTCAGAATATCAGTGTTATGGGCTGTGTGTTCAGATAATCAATGTGTTGGGTTGTGTGTTCACCTTCAATTTGGGCTGTGTGCTCAGAATGTCAGTGTTTTGGGCTGTGTGTTCAGAATATCAGTGATATGGGCTGTGTGTTCAAATAATCATTGTTTGGGCTGCGTGTTCGACCCTCAATCAGTGTGTGCTGCGTGTTCACCTTCAATTTGGGCTGAGTGTTCAGAAAATTGGTGTTTTGGGCTGCGTGTTCAACCCTCAATCAGTGTGTGTTGTGTGTTCACCTTCAATTTGGACTGTGTGTTCAGAAAATCAGTGTGTTGGGCTGCATGTTCAACCCTCAACCGATGTGTGCCGTGTGTTCACAATCAATTTATGGGCTGGGTGTTCAGGAATTCAAGTGATTAGACCGTGTGTTCAGAATGCAAACAGAATGCAAGAAAATTCATAATACGTTGCAGAAAAGGTAAGAACGAAGTAAATACCTCTCGTGCCTCATGGGAGAGATGATACTCTGGCTCCCGCAGAAGGAGATCCCCGGGTGCTCGCTCGTCAAAATCGGTGAAATGATGGAAAACAGCCCGCGGGAGAACGTGTACTGGTGGGTCATACCTCTCGGGGATGAAGAGGCGAACCCTCGGAGGCAAAGATATGATGTCAGGCTCGCCTTTGGCACCTGGAGAACCTCTGCCGTGGGGAAATTGACCCGCCATTTCAAGAAATCTGCAAAAGGGGCAAAAATGAGCCAAAATTGGAAAAAGTCAACAAAAGTCAACTCTCGGGAAATGAAAAAGTCAACAAAAGTCAACTCCCGAGAAAATCTTCCAAATATTGAGACAAACTCACCTCAACTGGCGAAAATGAGAAAAGAAGCCCCAAAACCATAATTTAATCGGTTTAAAGTGCTTAGAACTGAAAGATTTCGCGAAAACAACTTGCGTGGGACGTTGGAAAACGCGTATAGAGCCCAGATCTGAGAGAGAAAATGGTTTGGGAAGCTAGAGAAGGTGTTTTCGGAGCTACACTTGTGAGCCCGAAGTGTTTGGATGGATGTATTTAAAGAAAAGCGGCCGAAAAGACAAAACTGCCCCCGGATTTGGCAAAGTGGCCGGCCGGCCACTTTTTCTGGTAGGCCGGCCATTCACTTTTCAAAAACTAGCCGGTGGCCTCCCTCTCCCAATAAAACTAGCTGGTGGTGTTCCCCACATGCCCTCCAAGGTCCCTGCAAATTTTGGGTAGGATTGGAGTCCCCGAGACCTGAAAAAGTATAAGAGAAGTGCACTTTCTGTCGCGAAATCGCTCCGCCGGAACTTCAGCTTCAACTTCCGATGCATGTCTCATCGTTTGCTCATCGAAAGTGTGGTATATCCTTCTTAACATGTTGTAACCTCTTCGGGAAGTGGACCAGAGGCCGCGATCGAGTCGCCCTCGCCGAAACGCGCGTTTCTTCCCGCATTGCAATGCACTTTTCTATCAAACACCGTGATTGTCTGCATTCGATATCACATTGAACGTATGCTGTTAGATATGTTGTGCTTGTTGAGTTTCTTTATTTTGCAGGCACGATATTGTATGTACGGCTCATTTGAGGCTGGTGCGACCAGACGAATCGCGCAGGTATCGTATCTTCTCCGTGTGAGACGCGACGAGAATTGAATAATTCTCTGCATTCTTAACTGCATGAAATGTAGTTGTTGCTTTGCATTCTTGCTTAAAACTGTTGCATCTATTGTGAATACTTGCTTCATTACAGCTTGCTGCATTTGCATGACCCTGAGTTACCTTTGGCTTCTTGCATTATCAGTTGCGTTTTGCTCCTGCTTGCGGGCATGCCTGCGGGCGCATCTCTGTTTATCTCGCCTGTTTGTCTAAGTCTTAGGCCTTGTCAAAAATGGGTCGTCTCTGGGCTTTGACATTCACTCCTGTCACTTATGACTTTCGAGTTTTGTCAAAGAGGGGCAACTGTAGACACCCCATTTTTAACCGACCTTAAGACTCAGACGTCACCGATTGAGCGCTTGGTGATGTTGCATATCGTGCTCATTCAGAGGTTTCGGAGTCTCGGCTGCAAGCCTTGCCTCCCGACTTTCGGACTTTTTTGTGCTTTGCTTCGGTTTGCGAACCAGGCTTTGTTTTCTCTATTTTCTCTTCCCGAAGGGAGGGAGAGGTCCCGCAGATCATCTCTCAGTGGCCGTAGGCTACGTTTTGTGGTCGTAGGCCATTTTGCCCGTTTGGAGTCCAGTTTCTAGTTTTTCGGAGCCGTTGACCGTGTGCCTCGGTTCGGGACCGTTTAACCACCTCCGTTCGCTCCGGTTTTTGGCATACATCTTGTTTTCTCCCTTTTGAGGGACACTGTGGCCCGAAAAATCAACTTCGTGGTCGACCACCACTCCCGGTGCCTAACAGTCAGTTTTCGGGGCTCCGGGTTGCGCGTTTCGGCCCCCGAACCTTCATTTTGCATCGGTTTTGGTTTGTTTTTGGCAGGGACCTTTGTTTCATTGGTAAGAAGGTCGTAGAAGGGTGGGAGGCCAACAATTGTTCAAACAACCAATTTTATTCCTCCATCGCCCCCCGTCGCCCGTTTTTCCTCACTTCAAAGCCAATGTTGACCACCCTTGAGCCATTTTCTTGAACCCTAAATCCCATATTTGTGATATACACATTTGGGAGGCCACCAATATTTGGTGGCCGGCCAGTAATTGCTTTTGAACCTTTTGAACCCCTTTGAAAAATGGGTTGTTCTCTCTCCTGGTTCACTATCTCCAGTGTTTGACCACATGATTGTGTTGAGCACACATGGGAGGCCACCAATATGTGGTGGCCGGCTAGCAATTGTTCTTGAACCTTTTGACCCCTAGCCGACCGGCCGTGGGAAGTAGCTGGCCGGCCACCTGCAACCTCAATAACCAGCCGGCCATGACCCCCTCCACTGATACAGTTCAAATATGTATCTCTTTTCCCCCCAGATTTTGTATCCGGGGGGCCAACTATTTGGGGGGAAACTTGAATTGTTTTCCCCCCATTTTCCCCCCATTTTCTCCCCCCTCTTTTGCCTATAAAACCAGCCTCCCAGCTCTGTAATAAGGGTTAGAAAAATCACCTTTGAGCTCCCATATTGTATCTCTCTCCCTCTACACTTCTAAGCTTCAAACCTCTCAAGTCCTACACCCATTTCTTCACCAACCCATAGCCCCACCCTTCCATCCTCCATTCCAGCAGCTTGAGGTTGTTCTTTAGAGCCTAGGAGTGCTGCATTTTGGTCCAAAAGGCTGTCAAAGAGCAGTCTTCAAGGGTAAGTCCTCTTCTCCCCTTTTTGACCCTTTTCTTGGTTCATACTCTAGCTCATTGTGCCTACTTTTTTGAGCTCCGACCCTAACTGAAAATAGCATTTTTTTGAGCTCTATTTCATATTTGTTTGAGGGCCTCTCACTTTTTGAGGCTTCCTTGTGGCACTTGCTTCTTTACCTTTCTTTTATGCCATCTCCTTGCATAGTATTTTAGGCCTATGTATAAACTGTTTTGAGCTCTGTCATAAACTGTAAAGTGTCTTATTTTGAGTCTTTCTTCAATATTGTTGAAGGGCTCATCACTGTTTGAGTCTTTCATTTGCCACTTGCCTTTGTATCTCTCTTTTGGCTCCATTTTTGCATGATTTGTTAGCCTCTTATGCTTCTATTTTTGGGCTCTGGTCCGAAATATAAATGACCTTATTTTGACCCCCTCTTTATGTTTCATTAAGGGTCTTTTACTATTTGAGGCATCCTTTTTGTACTTTGTGTTATAGCTCTCTTTTTGGCCTTGTTTTGCAAAGTATTTTGAGCATGCTTGTGCACTGTTTTGGGTTTGATCATAAACTGTAAAATGCCATGTTTTGGGTCCCTCTACAACATTGTTGAAGGGCCCTCTCTTGTTTAGGGTCAGCAGCTATGACTTGCTTCTTTATCTCACATTTAGGACATGCTTGTTTTGGGGCTGCCTTGAATCTGTCTTCACATTTCATGATCAAATAGTGCATGTTTTGTATAGCTATAGGCCATTGCGCATGCCTAGTTTTGCATTTCGGGTCCCATTCCATGCATCGGGTGCCATGTTTCCATGATTCGGGGCTGTTTTGGGTCATATTTTAGCGCTGAAATTTGCATGCTAGTATGCCATATTCCATGCCTTGCCATGTCTTGTTAGAGTGGCATTCGTGCCTTAGGTTCGGTCCTCGGTTTGCGTGCATGTGTGCACACATTCCGAGTTGTCTCATTTTCATCTCATGGCCTCTTACGTGAGTATGGCTGAGGTCCACTCATGTTGGTGTAAGCCCATATTGCATTGTGTATGCCATTTCATTTCATTTCATAGCATTGTGTATGCTAGGTTGTATGTTAGCGCATTGTGTATGCCATGTTATCTCGTGCATCGTGTATGCCATTTCATAGCATGTTGCATGTTAGGTTGTATCTTAGTTGCATTTCATGCATATCATGCATATTGCATTGTGCTTGGGATAGGAGTTAGCTCGAGCACGGGAAACGAGGGATGTTGGAACGTGTTTCAATTCCCAGTCACCGACACTCCAGATTATCCATGATGGAGTTAGGTTTTAGTTGAGTTTTCATGTGCACCCATCCTATATTGGGTAGTGCAATTCGACTCCTCGGTCATCATGCATCGGGATGCGTAATTGGTGGCACGATGATTAAGGCATGCATACATTTGTGAAAATACATTGCTATGCCTCTTTCCTGCTCTCTGTTGCAGCAAATCAAGAATTAGCAACCTTCCAGAGCTTGGCGCGCTTTCCAAGAATAATTATAAAACAGAGGCTAATTGGGGCATCCCAGTGGATTTCCGCGCAAGACAGCCCAAACATACATCATTCATCAGAGTCGAGGCAGTCCCTGGCTTGCATGCCATGTTTATAGCTTTCTTAGATTAACTTGTAAATTAATTAGGTTTTTTTTGTACTTATTCGGGACTGTATATTATTTATTCGGACCCTCTGCGCGAGGGCACAACTGTAATAAGTGTGCATGTGTGTGATGTATGTCTTCTAACCCCACGTCTTTCTCCCTTTTATTTACCCGCTTATGATGGTTAGATTAGGGCATGTTTCAATTAGCATACAGTATGACAGCATGTTTACATCATTCATCTGTATTGCATGCACCGGGCTCGGCGCATCATACTAACTGCATTTGTACTTCAATTTCAAAGTTGAATACTTGTTAGCTGTTGCATCTCATATGCCATGTTTAGAATAACCGAGCCTGCTATAGTTGCATTTTGCATGTGTTGCATTAGGCATTTCTGTATAATTAGGATCATGCATAGATTTCTAATTAGCTTTCGTTTTGGTTTGAAGTACTCGGTAAGTTTTATGCTTTAGCATCCTTGCATGTGTGTGAGTGACTGCCATGAATAGCATGCTTACCATGAGGCTATATGCTTATGTGATATAACTGCCTGAATGCCTGTGGGTGAACGTTGGGTTATTTGAGTTGGAACAATTCATCAAATGTGTGTTTTAAGCCCACTAGATAGTGGCAAGATCATGTTTTTCTAAGCCCACCTGAGGGTGGCAAATCTACGTCTTAGCCTACTTGCGGGTAGCACCATCAAACCATTTTCAAATAAACAAACATGAAATGCTTTGTTCCAATTCAGGCGATCCAGTCTATACTTGTATGCTGTGCGCATCACATAGTAAATCTAGGCTAATAACCGGAATAAGAACACACAATGTTTTCAAAAATAGATATCATGGTTAGTAGAGGCCGATCTTTGATCGGGCGAGCGGGGGTGCTCACGAAGTGACCTTCCCCAATCCTACCCAAGTTCCCGAGCCGAGGTAACTTTGGTGATGACGGACATGTGGCCTTAGGCAAACGAGTCAGGGTTTCCTAAATTTTCCCAAAATAAAATATTTAGGTGGCGACTCTGTATCTGGCAAAGCAGTTCATGTTTGGCACTTCTTTCAAAAAAAATCTGTTTTCTCAAAACGATTTGCCGGATTTGGACTCTTTGGTTCAGATTACGAACTGTGACAATTTGAGAGTCCTGAGCTGTAGTGAGCCCAAAACGAACGGAACCGGGGGGGGACTCGTTCCTCGCCGGGGCGTTCGGGGGACGTCTACAGCTGGCAGGGAGAAAAGTGGTTTCCAGGGAGAAAGCTGGTCTCCCACCCTTGTACCACCTTCCAAACAAGGAAAACAAGGTTCATGCCAAAAATGAACCAACATGGATGCAAAACGAGAGATCGGGAGGCAAAGCGGGCGGTCGAGTGCCTCGAAAACTAGCTGTTGAGCACCGAAAGTGGTGTACGACCACAAAAGTGGTCTCCCGGGCCACAGTGTCCCTCTAGACAGAGGAAACAAGGTGTGTTCCAAAAATCGTGCCAAACAGAGAATGTTAAGCGGTCCCGAGCCGAGACGCGCGACCGACGGCTCCGAAAATCGGAAACTAGTCTCCAAACGGAAACAGTGGCCTACGACCACGAAAAGTAGCCCACGACCACTGAGAGGTGGTCTACAAGACCTCTCCCCCCTCCAAGAAGAGGAAACAAGACCTGGTCCGTAGACTGAGTCATAGCACAAAAAGTTCCGAGGCTCGGAGGCAAGGCCCTCAGTCGAAACTTCAAAATCTCAGAACTAGCAGAGCATGGACCATCATCGAGCGCTCAATCGATGATGTCTGAGTCTTAAGGTCAGTCAAAAATAGGGTGTCTATAGTTGCCCCTCTTTGACAGAACTCGAAAGTCATAAGTGACGGGAGTGAATGTCAAAGCCCATAGACGACCCATTTTTGACAAGACCGAAGACTTTGACAAACAGGCAAGATAATCAAAGAGATGTGCCCGCAGGCCGGGGCAAAATGAAAAAGACATGCACGAGGCCGAACATAACTTATGATCATGCAAAGAAAACTATAATGAAGCACATATACACAATAAATGCAACAATTTAAGCAAGCGAATACAGACCAAACTATATTGCATGCAGAAAGGATGTAAGAAGATTATGCCATCTTAGCGAACATGTGCGATAGATACACAAAAGTCAACGAAGTGTGATAGATACACAGAGTGAGTAAGTATGTGCGATAGATACACCAAGTGAGTGTAGTGATAGATACACTAAAGTGAACGTGTGATGGATACACAAAGCGAGCGTGTGATAGATACACAAAGTAAACGTGTGATGGATACACAATGTGAGTGTATGATAGATATACAAAGGGTGAACACAAAGTGTGATAGATATACTTAGTGAACAAAGTATGATAGATACACAAAAGGTGAACACGAAGTGTGATAGATGCACTAAGTGAACAAGTGTGATAGATACACAAAAGGTGAACACAAAGTGTGATAGATGCACTTAGTGAACAAAGTATGATAGATATACTAAAGGTGAACACGAAGTGTGATAGATGCACTAAGTGAACAAGTATGATAGATACACTAAAGGTGAACACGAAGTGTGATAGATGCACTAAGTGAACAAGTGTGATGGATACACAAAAGGTGAACACAAAGTGTGATAGATGCACTAAGTGAACAAGTGTGATGGATACACAAAAGGTGAACACAAAGTGTGATAGATGCACTTAGTGAACAAAGTATGATAGATACACTAAAGGTGAACACAAAGTGTGATAGATGCACTAAGTGAACAAGTGTGATGGATACACAAAAGGTGAACACAAAGTGTGATAAATGCACTAAGTGAACAAGTGTGATGGATACACAAAAGGTGAACACAAAGTGTGATAGATACACTAAGTGAACAAGTGTGATGGATATACAAAAGGTGAACACAAAGTGTGATAGATGCACTTAGTAAACAAAGTATGATAGATACACTAAAGGTGAACACGAAGTGTGATAGATGCAAGTGTGATGGATACACAAAAGGTAAACACAAAGTGTGATAGATGCACTAACTGAACAAGTGTGATAGATACACAAAAGGTGAATACAAAGTGTGATAGATGTACTAAGTGAACAAGGTATGATAGATACACAAAAGGTGAACACGAAGTGTGATAGATGCGCTAAGTGAACAAGTGTGATGGATACATAAAAGGTGAACACAAAGTGTGATAGATGCACTTAGTGAACAGAGTGTGATGGATACACAAAAGGTGAACACAAAGTGTGATAGATGAACTAAGTGAACAAGTGTGATGGATACACAAAAGGTGAACACGAAGTATGATAGATGCACTAAGTGAACAAGTGTGATGGATACACAAAAGTAAATGAGGTGTGATTGATACACTAATGGTGAATGAAGTGTGATGGATACACTAAGGTGAATGACCTTAAACGAAACTTATTTGAATGAGCCGTACATATAATATCGCCTGGTTGCGCCAGTTTCAAATGAACTGTACATACAATATCGTGCATGAATGAGAAAGAAACTTGATAGGTACAATGCAATACAATGCATAATGTTTAAGGAATGCAATAAACAAACCTAGCGGCGCTTTAGTAAGCACCTCAAGGGGTGAGCGGCGATGAACCGCTCTACTCTGACGGGGATCTCCCCTCGTGCTCTTCGAACACTTACCTTCAACTTACAGTACAAAGGCTCTGAAATACTGACAAGGGTTCTTCACGTAGAACACTTTGGATGCTGCCTTTCTTCCTGATCATATTCACAACTTTCCCTATTCTCCAACGGGGTGACAGACTAGGTTGGTTCAGTATCCAAAATTGAGGTGCATACACGCTATCTCAACCTATGGGGCTTCCATACAGATTTCAAGCCGAGAACACGCCTTTGGGTATTTAAACCAGACTTTCGTCTCGAAAATCCTGAACCTTTGCGTTCTAGGTAACAGCCATTCGAACTGTAGTTTCCACTGTCGCAGTTGGTCTCTTAGGAACTCATTGCGAACATAGCCAAGATGCTTCTGGCAGGGAATGGTACTCAAGGAGAGCACTTTTGATCGCCATTCTGGCTTGAAGCAGACTTGATCTTGAGCTTGAGGTAGAGGCACACTCATACTTCGGAGCATTGGCAAGACCTGAAGAGGTACACACGGAATGCAATCTCAGAACTTACTGAAGTTGAAACAAACCCAGATACCCAACATTTTCCCTCTTTTCTTTTGCTTTGCAGTCTGGAACATATATAGCTTTAGATAGGTCCTAGTTTTACTGTTCCCGTATGACCTGATTTGAACCTTGCGATTTTACGAAAGAACGAATCTTGTTTTGCACAGATGTGGAGAACGGCACGGCACTCGGATCGCAAAATGATTTTATTTTTGAAATTAAGAGATGAGTTCTTGACCGGGGTATTGAGCCTATGAATGAACACAGCACACTACGACTCAACAACGGAAAACAAAAGGTAAATAACCTAAACACATCGAGTAACACTCGAAACGACTCAAAATAAGAATCGAGATAAAACAAAAAGACACAACACTCAGACGTGCACAGGGAGCCTATTTCTCTGGGTATTGTTTCCCACCCTTTCTCATTTGTGATTCTCACATCACTCAGTCCTCAAGCTCTATTTTTTTCTTTGAAAAAGCCTTTTTCCTCACTTTTTCTCTCAGCTCATATCTCTTTATTCTTCAATCTCTCATTTTTTATCCCTTCCCTGGGTGGTTGATGGATAAACAAGAAGTTGCGGGCTCTTGCCCCTAGCATTCTGCTAGATTCTCTTTCTTCTGTTCACAACAGTGAACTTCCCTTACAGAGGGGTTGTGATGCGGCTAGATGTGCAACAGATCTGCAATTGACATTGGTTGACGATGCTCTACTAGGGAGTTTGGACGTGATTAGATCTATCCAGATAAGGGAATGGAATATCCTGCTCCATTTCCGTTCGTGCTTCGTACTTAGCTTGATACCTCGCTGCTCGGAGAATGAGAGAACTTTCGACATTTTGCTGTTAGTTTCTATTGTGCCCTTTTTTGGCAGATACGGTGCCCTTTTTGGCAAGTATGTTGACAATGGGAAAAAGACAGAACACCTGACTTAACTGTGCCCCTAGTTCATTATTTTGACCATTCTTTGTTTTTGATGTTTTGCTAAAACAATTTTGACCAACATGAGAGTTAGATTAACATGCTTGTTCGATTTTCTGATTTAAAATCATGCAAGTTAGGTTATGAGCACTAAAAATTTTCCTTTTCGGGTCCAAGAAAATGGTCCAGTTTTGAAAAAATAGAATAGTTTTCGAGAGAATTAGTCAACCTCAGTAAAAATTCTCAAAAACTATTTTTGCAAATGGCCACTGCTTGACCAACGTAGAATTGACTCTTGAGATGCACAACCTCAGATCCAAAAATAATGGAAAATTGCCCCTTGTCTAAAGGACACTGCACGGCAATAGAAAGTTGCCCCTTGTTTGAATACACTACAAGAATTACCACTTTTGGCAACAAAAAAATTGGTCGCTAAAAGTCAATTTTTGGTCGGCAAAAGTTATCCGCGACCAATTTTTTTGGTCGCTACTTTGGTCGCCAATTGAGGGTCGGCAAAAGTAATTCGCGACCAAAATTGTGGTTGGTCGGCAAAAGTTGGATTTCGCGACTAAATTTTTGGTCGCTAAATATTTAATTACCGCGACTAATTTATTTTGTCGCCAAAACACTTTGGTCGCGAAAAGTGATATTTTCCCGACCAAAAAGTTTGGTCGCCAATTATCACATTCAACGACCAAAAAGTTTGGTCGCCAATTGTGACATTCCGCGACCAAAAATTTTGGTCGCCAATCGTGACATTCCGCGACCAAAAAATTTTGGTCGCCAATCGTGACATTCCGCGATCAAAAAGTTTAGTCGTCAATTGTGACATTCCACGACCAAAAAAGGTTTTGGTCGCCATTTGTTACTTTTCGCGACCAAAACTTTTGGTCGGCAAAAGTGAGTTTCCACGACCAAGAGCTGTTTTGGTCGGCAATAGATGTATTTTTTGCGACCAAAACTCTTGATCGGCAATTGTCATTTTTTGCGAAAAAAAATAATTTATTTGTCGCGACTAATAAATTGGTCGCCAAAGCAGGAAAACAATACACCTGTAATTCCTAATAATTCATTCAATCCATAATAAACCTATAATTTTAAAGCATCATTCAAATTAACTGAATCATTAACATTCGACACAATACATAATTCATTAATATTCGACACAATACAACTATTCTAAGTTTTCATTCACAAGTCACATCCATCTAGCATAACAAATTGAAACAATGCATAATTCAGATTTACAGCATCAGGAAAATTGCTTAATCCACTAAGTTGCCTTGATAGCCAATCAAAAAGATCCTTGCGCCCTTCCGTGCCAAGCTTCGCATCCATCAAAGCAGTAGTGATATAACGCACCTAATAAAGAAATAGAATTGAAAAATTTATCAGAGAAGCATGATAGTGGCAGCAACACTGGATTGCAAACCCGTATCTTTGCAAAAATCAATGGCAAAACAGAAATATAACTTCACATTGAAAACATGTAGATATTATGATTTAAATAAATTAATAAATCTTATAAAAATAAACTGCATCAAAAGCATCAGTGCCACAAAGCAAATTTTTAACCATTAAATATTAAAACATTTTAAATGGCTCCCATTCAAGGAATTCAAATCTAAATGTTGTGCCAAATCAAGTATAGCCCCTTCATGGCCTTAATCATGTTGCAAGCAAGTTAATTATATAAAGTCCATCTCCCTATGAAATTCCTTTAGAAATGGAAATAGCATAGCAAAACAACTTTATTGGCCCACAATGAAAGTGGAAATATTATGATAACTGAAGCATCCACCATCCAAAAAACAAAGAAAAGAACAGAAAAAGAAGATGTGTGCAAGAATGAACAATCAAGTGTTCGTAACAAGGCAGAATGTAATAAACCAGTATTAGTTGGACTGCTTACTGCTCCCATGTTTCCAAATAAAACAGAACAACTGTTATCACCCGGAACCAGAAAGTAGTCCCTCCAGACATAATAATACTCCCAAAGGCCAAGGACGCAAACTGATAAACATCATCAACAAAATATGAAAGAGATACACTTGCTATGGCCAACCAAAGACAATAATAGAAGTACATACCGCACAGGCAAGTGCATCACATCCTGCAGTAGTGTTTTATAACAAGAAAAAATTTAATCAATATTCTACATTATATATAAAAGAAAAAGCTCCCCCAGTGGACTAGAGGAACTCGTCCGTCCTGCTTGCTTCCCATCAACAACATCAAAAGTCTGGCAGTGGTTTGAAGGTCAAAACAGAAATTTCTGAAAGGGAGTAAACTCCCCATCCAAAGACCAACTAATGGAAAGAAAATCCAACACAACAGTCACAGAAAAGAAGTAAGTAATGTTTCTTTTCTCTTTCCCAAAACCAAAAGGTAAAAATGAAGTATATCTCTATGGGAAACAGTTTGTCATATATAGAAAGATCACAAAAACATTTTCATTCTATTGGTTTTTCCAATGTAGCTGAGCAAATGAGGTTTAAAAGCAACATATATCTAACTAATTCTAGAATAGAATTGTATATGCAAATCAAGCAGCCATAGTACAGGTAAAATGTGAAAGCATATATATATATATACACGTTTATCTACACACATAGGCAAAGAGTTGTCTAATCATATCAAATTTAAAATTTTCAAATCTATTTAGAAATCAGAATCTGAAATAGCGCGAAGCAGGTCAGGGCTAATAAAATAGATGAAGAAGAGCAGGGCCCGATTGGCATTTAGCAGAACTTCTAAATATTCCCATAGTCCGTGACCAACGCACAATATTTCACCTGAATGTTGCCTCTAGCACGTGTAACTCACTAAGCATGAGATGTTTGAGAAGCAAAGGATGTTACTTCCTTTCATATAAGGCTCAGCCCTCCATTTTCTGTCCCTGGTGCGGTGTGGGATAAAAAATTGCAGAAATATGTTTACCACATTACAAAATGAAAACTCTATACCCAAGCTTAAGCCATTTACCATATCTAAGTTTGTCCTATGACTAAAATCACTAGTCCCACATCACAAAACTAATAAAACTAAGAGCCATATATAAGTTCCATTTACAAAAAAGTAGCCCTAAGCAGCAGATTGCATGGCTTCAATGACTGCAGATCAAACTTTTGATGTCTGGTGAAATTACCCTGAAATTTGGTCAACTTGCCAATTACCATCCCTGTGTATGGGCTGGGAAAAAGTTTCTCCACAAACTACAATCATTTGCTGCACATTGCAAAAGTATTAAAACTAAGAAACATGTATAAATTCCACTCTCATGTAAGTTTCAGTCTCAGAGATGGGAATTTTTTACAATCATTTGCTGGGAATAAGTTTCTCCAGCAACTACAATCATTTGCTGCACATTGCAAAAGTATTTACATAGAGCCAATCAGTTTATTAAAAACCATTAAAGTCTGGCAGGTTACCAGTAGATAGGTTCAAATTGCATTTTTATATATAGGCACGAAAACAATATCAGCGAGAGAGAGGACAACCTTTTTCATATTATTGAAAAGACACTTAGATCCATGCATCAAAAACATAAAAATAAAAATAAAATAACAGAACTTTTGTTTAAACTCCATTGTATGAAAGTAAATCACATAACGTTCATGCCTTAGCTATTGAATTGCTACTTTCTACTAAAGACAATAAGAATGGTATTTTCCTTCCTAAGTTAAAACCTTCAAGGATACTTAGCACATTACAATTAATCGTGTAGAACTGTACAATTTCTGTCTGCACCAAGTACAAATGACAGCAAAAGATGAAAGAGCAATCATTATAGGTGTCATACCATCACATTGAGGAGAAGGAAAATTTTTTAAAAGAAAAAAGGGCACAAGGAAATAAATGAGATAACACTAATGAAACCCAAAAGATATAATTCATCAAGCCATCCAAGACAAGCAAGTATGAACATAAACTGCAAGCACATAGCAGGACAGAAGCATATGATAACACTGCTTGTGGGAAATTTAAGCAGACTTGATATAGGAAGAGAAGCAACCCATGTGCAAAAAGGACCCATCTAGGAGGAATTGAATCCAGGCGAGGTGAATATATCTGCAACACTTACATGTGAAAATATATCTTAAAGTAACAACTAAATAATTACCATAAAATAAATAAATAAAAAGAAACAAGATCCATTCATTTTACTATAACAATGCAGAACACTAATATTACACACCCAAAATTTATATCCAGAATTTTACCCAAAAACATTAAAATCCAGATTCATTCCATGCATGGACCCTACAATACACCAACTAAATCTCAAACACAATTTTCCTTTCTGGGGAGATTTCTTGACAAAAAATTTGGGTGAGTAGATTTCTCAAATGTAAAATAAGGAGAAAACCAAATTCATATAGAATGATATGATAATGAGCCTCCTAAAAGGAACTAGTAAATTCATTGAATTGTACCAAAAATAAAAAGGTCATTTAATTCAATGGAATTTCTTGGTTGTTCTCTGTAAAATACTCCTCCCAATATGATCCATAGTGATGATTTTTTGATTTCCAATAAATAGGTGTAAATAAGATATATTATTTTTTATATATAAATTATATTTATAACATATCTCTTTTTTGATACAATGAAGGAAAATAAGAGGTCCAAGTCATAACTTCTAATGAAGCACATAAAACTTTGGTCTCTACACTAATCTCAATAATTAACTTGTAAGAATTTCAATATCACATATCTTTCAAGTTGCATCAGCAATTATAGAGCCATCCAATAATTCTCTATATACAAACCTAAACAACAAAAACTAATTAATAATGTAATGTATGGTTTCATCATCAATAAAGATTTTCTTTGCTGATTAAAAAAAAAAGATGTGAGCCATTTAGTTTTCACATTATTTTTACAAATATATATACATATATAGGTTAATTATTCAATCAAATAATATTGACCACTTATTTATCATGTTAATTTATGCTTCTTTTTTTTTTTTTTTTTTTTTTTGTAACCTAATTTTATGTTTGTAAACTTATACAAATGGACAGTACAAAAAAATAAAATAGGATCCCATTGTACCAACATGCGTATTTAATTTTTTTTTTTGATTTAATTTTATATACATAAACTTATACAAATGGACAAGTAAAAATATATATTAAGTTGTCTGGGTGATAAGAGTCCTTGATCAATTACCATTAACTGTAGAAACAGCAAGAACACTATCTGATATGTCTTCCAATACCCTAAAATTTAAGATGAGAAACAGTTAATCTGGGTTATAGGTACAAAGATTAGTGTGTTAAGTAAAACATTAAAAACAAATATATATATATATATATATATATTGACTAAAGAAAACAAACAAAAATCAAAATGCATATTTTGTTTACCCTCCACTACTGTAAGGATCTCTCAAGCCATTGGAGAAAATGATATTGCTAGCAAACCTCTGGGGAACCAATTTTATATCCTGTATTTTGGTGTAAAAGATGTGCTTATAAGTTTCAAGTTGGTTTTTTATTTTTGCTAGAGCACCATGAGTCCCAAAAGCTTAAGATGTCAGGAAAAGAGCCCAACAATGCATATCAAGCTTTCCAACACCAAACATCCAAACAAGTAAAAAAATATGATGCAAACGGAAAAACAAATGCAAATGGAGAGACTTGAATCCAAGACCTCTCTTAACCTAAGCTCTGTTACCATGTTATCACTAGTCCCAAAAGCCTAGGAAAGGGGGCCAACAATGCATATCAATCTTTCCAACACCTATGAATGTTGATTACAGCAAAGAAAATTTTAATGCAGCCATTCAAAGGTAGTAGTCATACCTGTCAAATTCATCTATGCAACAAAGACCACCATCTGCTAATACAAGGGCCCCAGCTTCCAACATCCATTCCCCTGAAAGTTCAATCAATGCGTTTAGTATTTTCTTTTTCTTGTTCTATAATTAAATACATTCAGTATTTTGTTGAACTGAAGTTTCCATATATGTTATCTTTTAGTGAAAGGCAGGTCCAAGGAAAAACTTTCCAGGGATTTCAAAAAGAAAATTCTCAAACAAATTGACTTTCTCATGTGATGCCAAAAAGATCTATAGTACAACAAGAGAACTATAGTTTAGTGGAATATCCTATGTAGTTTGATACGGGGAGATATGTTCTCACTTTCCAAAGTCATCCAACCACAACAACAAGTTTCACCAAACACACACGCAGAGGAGGGAGGGAGATGGATGATAATTATGACAATTTTACACCCCACCAGTAGTCATTCCTGGCTTATTCCCACAACAATGCAAGTTACAAACCATTTGCCATAGCTCAGTCAAGAAAAAGAATGTATTCCAGCACCAAACAAGTGACTAAATCTTACACTGACCACTGAGAATCTTAATGAAAACTCCTTTCATGCCAAGCTCCCTTCATGGGATCAATCAAAGGGAGAAACACATTCTAAATTAGGGAAGTATAAATTTTTCAGTTGCCTCACTAAACAGCTACATAACTTCTGCTGAAATAAAACTACAAAGCACATTATCTGATGAAAGAAACAAAGAAAGCAAATAAAGAGACACCTAAAACAACAAATATGTTGCAAACTTGACCCAAGTTCAAACATAACTATTAAGCCAGAAGGTCAACAAAGGTTACCTCCATCCTTGACTGCAGTAACTGTCAATCCAGCACTAGTGCTTCCCAAACCAGTAGTAATAACTGATCTATTGCTCAATTTAGCAGCAAACTTCAAGAATTGAGACTTTCCAGTACCTGGTAGAGTTATAGAATTACAGAGAAGCTTTAATGCATCAGTTTTTGTACCATTTAGCAGTTGAAACAAATTATGAAATAAAAATTTTAGATTGGTATTTATTCAAGACCAACACTAAAAAAACAACGCCCAATTAGTATGTTTAGGAGGGGAAATATTGGGTACACACCTAACCTTTGGCATAGTGCACAAAGATTAGGTTACTTGTTTTCATCTAGATGTCTGTGAACAGAAAATAGCCTTTGCTCAAGTTAGTCATCCGATTTAAATATATATGTACTGTAGCCCAAAAGCAGACATAATTTTACAGTACTTTGCACAAGATAACTTAGCAGTATTACTCCCTCTAGCATATTGTACTTCTAATAAGTAATCATAATACCAAAACCAGGAGGTATTAAGAAAGTATTTCAGGTTCAATGTTCTAACTACAGGAATGCATATTAAAATTACATGCTACAATTTTCAATCTAGCTCATGAAGCAAAAATGACATATATTTGTGATATGAGACTAGTGTAAATGTATGGTAGTGTAAGATCAGTATTTAGAATTGTAACAGCATCCTCAGTGCCATGCCAGGTCTAGTCAATCATGAATGGACTAGATCAACAAAATGTCATGATTGATTATAGGGTGGAGTGAGGATTTAATTTTTTAGTCCAGTTTTAATTATAGTAACGCCAAAAGTAGAATAATTTCCAAAGGTTTAAGAGAGTTTATCAAGTGAAAACTTAATACTGAATTAAAATTTACAAAATCAAAGCAAAACTCTAGTCAGTCTAGAAGTGTAAACAAGTTTAAGGAAGCAATGACCATGGGTGGGGCAGTGTAGTTAATAATGATCGACTATATTCACGATTTCTTTGCTTTTGAATTGTTCAAATTTATGCCACAAGAAGCACGCAAGAATTTACTTATAAAATATGAAGTATATTATATATGAAAAGAAAAAGGTCACCTGGATCACCAACCAGAAGCAAATGAGACTCTCCTCGAACTTTCGTCCCAGAAGCATCAGCATGTTGCACACCTCTAATAAGTGTTAATGCAACTGGATTGATGGAAAATCATCACTAAATATAGTTATTTTTATGTCCAAAACTGAAGCACACAATGCAATGGCAACCTTAGAAGTTATGTGAAAAGGGACAAATTAAAATGGGATGATAAAACACCTGCAAGCTTTATAGTAAAGAGTCCAAAAATCTGTGGGCATATACCTCGCAGAATGGCATTCCTCCCTGTGGTGACGTTGACGTGTTAGGCAAAACTAGAAAAGTAGAACAGCAACCTAAACAACTTGGTGCAGAAGCAAATAGAATCCAAACATAGATATATGTATGTGTATAAATATATATAACCAGAACTTCTTGAATTTTATAAGATGTTTTTACCTTTTAAAGGTGTATCTTTGAAATTCAACCAGAAGTTCTTGAATTGATTAATAACGTCATCAGGAACATCAATGTCTGTCTTCAACTCCTTAACTCTCCTAAAAATGAAAATAATTCATTTAAAAGCAAATATTGGGGAAAGGACAAATCACTTATTTCAAGTATTCAACCTGATTAGAATTATGAACCTATGACTGCAATTCACAAAGTAAGCTTGCAATAGGGTGAAGGCAGCGAAGTACGCTTCAAGCTTTTAAAGCAAAGTATTAAGAAATAAAATGCAATCGAGTTACTTCTGGCCAGAACCAAGAACACATATCATTATGAAACATGAATAAAGGGATTAAATTATCAATAATAAAATAGCAAATATTCATCATTATCAAGATTATTGAAAGGCTCAGACTCCAGTAGATAATTATGGGTGCCATATACCTGCCTTAGTTCTGGAATAAAAATGTAAAAGCAGGTTTAAGTTATTGCTGCCCACATAATCCTGTGCCATGCCAATGATGGTACTGGCAAGACTCTGCTCACCATGATGGCAAGCTGAATGCTCAGATGCATAACCAGAGAATTGAGCAACTTTTGCTTCCTTCACAAAGTTGCGCTTGAAAGAACAGAAAAGGATCTTCCTTTGACCTGGTTTCAGGCTATCAACCATTGAAGGAATTGACCAAGAAGATAGAACACTAATTGGCAGTATGATCTCTATCAATAACATGAATGAAGTACATTAACAAACAGACAATCCAGAAAATCCAAGTAAATTGCTTTGAAAATCCAAGTAAATTGCTTTCAATAAAAAAAAATAAATTACATGGAAGGACAATATCTCATCAAGAGCAATGAAGAGTTGATCACTATTTCAAATGTACAATCACCAAAGTATGTGGATTACAATTTTAACCACTGGCTTAGATGATGACAGCCAGAGACGTACAGATTCAAAATCGTGACTGTTAATTGTTTCCAGATAAAAGGACCAAGACCCACTATAGGTGATAAACAAGAAGGGTTGTGTGAGTATGTGTGTGCACGCTAGATATATCTGCATTACAATTCTAAAAGTCCAAGTATCAAGGTTGATACAACATATAAATGACATTTGAAGATTAGAACCAATTGCTAGTTCTGAGTTAGTGAAAAAAAAAATAACAATTTTAAACCCCTTAGAACCATATATGTGGGAGGTGGAAGTTAGAAAAAGCACTTTTATGGAGTTTTACATAAATTCTAAAATTGCCTTTTCTAAAAAGCAAAAACTGCCAATGTTTGAGTCAAGTTGAGTGGGGAGATAGCCCCAGAAAAAGGAAGACTGAATGAGACCAGCTGTTGCACTGTTCCAGTTAAACTCTTGTGAAAATGGAAGCATTGCAATGCTCATATTCACCTAACAAGAAAAATTTAGAGCAGTTAGAATTTGAAAATATGATTTCATCTTTGTTAAGAATTGTTCAATATAATAGAACTGCCTTGCAGGTTGCAACTACTTAGGAGGAGAAGAAATATTCACAGTGAAAACTAAAAATTATTTCAGAAAATATAGAAGAAAAAAAAGATTCAAGATTTGGTTTTTATAGACTATCCTCTGTTTCCCAATTACCAAATAAAGTAGCTGAGGAAAATACTCACTTTTTAATGATTCCTCATTTTGATATTTGCTCAAATTTAGGTCATTTGGAAAGAATGAAGTAAAATCTCACTGGTATTGCCTAATGCGAACAACTAATTGGCTTCGGTTGGTGATTTTTTTTTTTTGGGTGAATAAGACATAAAATAGAACAAAAAAATTTACAAGTTTATAGGGGACATGCCCTAGGCCCTACCCACACAACACAACAGCTAAGAAGCCACATGTAACGAAACCACTGAAGCAAAGCCACACAACAACAACAGCCACCCAACACTCTCTTCCTTCCGAAACAAAAATGCATACTTCTATAAAAACCATACTGAATACAGAAAAATCTAGCATGCAATAAAACTTGTACATCAGATTAGACTAGAACACAGGGGCAAGAAACAATAAAAGAATTGTCAAGGTGCAACATAACTGAAATTTATAAATTCAGAATGCAATTTTAGAACTCAAACCATCCACTTAAATCTTGGGATTGTAATGCCATGCATACCTAGCTGATGTGGCCAACATATTTGGTTTCCCAGAATTAAATCGAACATATATAACTGTGTCTTTTCCCCACTCAAAGCTATTCGCAGGCTGGGACCTATTTACAATGAGAAAAAATAGCATGTAAAGGTAGAAAAAATTCAGGAAGTTAAAAAGAATCAAAACAAGTAGAGTTTCAAAACCTATTATGATCCCATATATCTACTTGAGCTCCAGCTGTGGCAAAGATATTACCCTCATATTGGTGATCAACAGCCCTAAAAAACATATTCATCACAGATTGAATGTGTTAAATCAAAAATTAACTCCAAAAACAGATTTAATTTTAATTTTCATAACAGATTGATTCAGAATTCCTGAAAATATAAAACAACTAAGAGTAGTAGTTACAGATTCAAACCATTCCTTAAGCACAAACCATTCAATTCCAAAACACTCAGACCTTGATTTTCAATTTAAATTTAATTTAATTCCAAAACACACAAACCATACAAACATTCAAATTTAATTTTCAATTTTTACAGATTTAAATCCTAATCATTTAAAAAATCACTCTAAAGAATCTAGAATCATAACTCAGACCTTGATTTTTAGATAACAGACATATACTCTTACCTTTGATCTAAGATCAAACAGATTCAGATCACACAGAACACACAGAACACAGATTCAGACCAAAATAGATTCAGACCAAAACAAACACACAGAACACAGATTTAGATCTGTTGGTCCAACAAACACACAGAACACAGATTCACATTCGATCGGGGCAAGAGAGAGAGAGACAGAGATTGACAGAGAGAGAGAGAGAGAGAGAGAGGCTTACCCGTGAATAGATCGGTGCGATGAGAGAGTGAGACGATCGGTGCGATGATATGAACAACGAGAGAGTGAGAGAGACAGTGATGAGATGAGAGTGATCGCCGATCGGTGCAGAAGATGAAGATGAACAACGAAACGAGAGAGTGAGAGAGACAATGATGAGATGAGATGAGACTGAGAGTGAGGTATAGACAGCGATTAGGGTTTTTTCTTTTGTTTGTTATAGATGAGGTGAGTGAGATGGTGAGAGATGGACGGTTAGATTGAAAGAGGGAAAAAAAAAAGTAATTTTGGCGACTAAAATATTAGTCGCTAAAAATATAATTTGGCGACTAATTTTTTTTTGTTGCTGAAAATAAGTTTTTGGCGACCAAATTTTTGGTCGCCAAAAAATATGTGACCTTCCGCGACCAAATTTGTAGTGGGTCGGTAAAAGCATGCCACTTTTTGCGACCAACTCATTTTTTGGTCGCCAAAATATAACCTTCTGCGACCAATAATATTTGGTCGCCAAAATTAATGATCATTCGCGACTAATTGATATTTGGTCGCCAAATGTCATTTTTTGGCAACCAAAATTTTTTTGGTCGGCAAAAGTGGTCGCAAAATGTGTAAATTCTTGTAGTGATAGCACCGTAACACACTGTATGGCAACGGAAAGTTGCCCCTTGTTTGAATAGTACTGCAGCGTACTATAACCAGTCTCATGGTGAGGGTCACAACCGAACTCTTGGATACAGAAATGACAAAGATGACCCGTTCAATCTCATAGACAGGACAGTTGAATTTGAAGTGTTTTACGGCTGGACTTCAGAACGAAGTTGCCTACGTATCCCAAACATGGGAATCAAGCCTTATGTAGTTCGGGGTTAAGGTACACTCGGGTATTAACCTCTCTTTTTGCGTTCTAACTTTTGCCAAGGCCGCCCTTCCGGGTTTTCAACTTTGCGAGCTTTGTTTTTCTTTTCTTTTCATTTCTTTTTCATTTTTTTTCTTTGTTCAGAATTTTTCATTTTCATCACTTTTCATTTTCTCTTTTTTTGTTCTTTTTTTTTTTCTTGCTCTAACTTTTGCCTAGGTCGCCCTTCCGGGTTTTCGGCCCAGCGAGCCTCTCAAGGGTAAAAGTATAACTTGGTCCCTGTCAAATGGTTTTGAGATTTCGATACCATCTGAATCCAGAAGAGTGGTCGTTGTTCGCTGATGATGTAGGAGTCCATCCAATGGGGGGCTGAATTGCCCCCGGTGTTGTGGATAGGAACTTGGTTGTCCTTCAGCAATACTTCATTCTTTTCCTCCTTTCTGGGATTTGGCATTCTTGTCGATCTTCGTTAGCTTGAGAAATGCCCCAACTTTAGACTGTTCGAGCGCATTTGACATTTTTACTGCCCCTAGCTCGAGGGGTGCTTCTGATCTAGCTTCACAAGCTTCTTGATTTGACTTTCTTGCCCCTAGTTCGTGGGTTGCTTAAAATCTGGCCACACAGGCCTCACATCATGATTGACCTTTGAACGTTTTGAATCCAAGTTCAAGGTTTGAAAGTAAGAGGTTGAGTCTTGAGGCTGAGATCGATCTTGGGCTACACAATCTTAAGAGCAATTCCACACAGGTCTTCGCAAGACGGCGCAAAACACATTTTTTTTGAAATCTTTTAAGAAAGCGACTAGTCGCTCGCGCTGAAGACAATGCGGAACCAATCTGGATCAGGCCAGGATCCTTCTCAGTACTCACATTAACAAGCATGATTTCAATTATTAAGGGCTTAGCATGCCTCTCTTTCTCTCAATTGATCAAATTTTGCAAAACCCGAGGAATTCCTTCCTCTTTGTTTTCATCACAATGTTCAAAAAGGTTTTGAAAAACTTGGGTCGATGTAATGACTTAAAGGCACAGAAAAAAGGTGAAAAGCACTGTCGTTTCATTCAAGTTTGCTGGCGTAACAGGCTCAAAGCAGAAACAAGCACAAAAGCATGAAAACCACAGCTGTTTCAATTAGATCTTCTGGTGTAACTGGCTCCCCGGCAGAAACAGACTCAAAAGAAAATGAAAAGACAAACACAAAACAAAATAGCGATATCTGAGGTAACGCCCCCGGGATCACCCGACTCTAACAAAATAGGACTGACTCGATACAACAAGACAGACCCAACTGACTCAGCATGAAAAGACTGACTCTATACAACGGGGCAGACTCTAAATGACATAACAAAACTGACTCAATACCCGAGTCAGAAAGTACAAAACCAGCATTCATAAATGCTCAAAATAGTGCGTGCCATACGCCACATCTGGAGTAAACTGAGTGCTGCTCGTAGGTGGTTTATCCCCTGATCACATATTCGTACTATCCCCCAAGTTCACTGATCTAGTGCCGATAGACTTTGCTAAGCTGGTGCGGCGATGACCTTGTTGTCAAATAGGTCTTGTACATCATGGCGAAGACGAAAGCAACTGTCAGTGTCATGATCGATTTATTGATGGTATGCACAGTATTTAGTCTGGTCATGCTTTAGAGGGATGGAATCGGGTAGAGGTTGTTGTTCCAACGGTTTCAGATATCCTTTCCGAAGTAATACCTCTAGAGCCTTTGACAAAGGCATATAAAGTGGGGTAAAAACCCTCTTGACTCGAGGTGGATATTTGGTTTTTTGTGAGCTACTTCTGGACGCACCGGTGAGTGGGGTAGCTGTTTTTGATGCGGTGGTGGTGACCATGCCCACTTTAGAAGGTCTTGTAGCTACATCACCACTGGTGGTCGCATTCGAACTGCGGGAAAACGCCCTCCTGGGCTGCTCCTTCTCCTGGTTAATGAGGCCATGCTTCGTAGCGTCCTCGATCTGTACCCCAATCTCATGTAGATCTGCAAAGGTGGGGAGGGGGAGAACGATCATCTTCTGCATGAGCTTGGGCAGGAGGTTGCGCACAACCATCTGAATCTGATCTTTGTCAACAGGCCTGATGGTCATCATCGAGGCCTTAGCCCTCCACCGGGTTACAAAATCGGAGAAACTCTCCTTCAGCTCTTGCCTAGTGGTCTCAAGATCACGGGTTGTAATCTCAATCTACGTGTTATAGGAGTATTGAGCTATGAAGGCCTCAGCCATCTCCTCCCAATTCCTCTTGACGGAGTCCTCTAGTTTTGCATACCAAATAGCCGCTACACTCGACAGGGTCTGGCCAAACAAGGAAAGCTTCTGTAATCTGGAGAGGCCCATTGGCCTTAGTATGTCTGAAAACAGTCGCAGATGCACCATAGGATCTCCAGACCCGTCAAAGCGGTCTATGTGTGGCATCTTAAATCGGTCTGGCAGCGTTACCGCCGAGTCGATGTACCCATCCTCAATATCCGAAATGGACTTCACACCCTGAGACTTCTTGAACAGTTTTTCAAGCTTGCTCACTTTCAACGCTGTGGGGTCCACCTCGTACTCAAAGGGAGAATCCGGTCGGTTGGTCTGCGCTTTGGATAGCTGGGGTAGGATCGGGGGCGGAGCCGGCCCTATTGGAATGTCCGTATCATCCTGGGCGTTAATTGTTTCCCCGAGTATAGGAACTCTTGGTGGAGGAGGAGCCTGGTGTGAAGCAGATGCTCCAGTCTACTGCTGTAGCCTGATAATTACCTCTGCTTGTTGGGCCATGACCTCAGCCTGCTGTTTGGCAAATTTTGCTTGACGAGCAGCGTCCTGCTGCATGGTTTTCATACTCTCTTGGAGCCGATGCATCATCTCTTCCATTCTCGCCATACTGGCCTGATCTAACTAATCTATCGGTATATCTGTCTCTGTGGTAAAAGCAGATATCTCAACCCAACTGCACACAGGTGAGATGGATAATGACTGCTGATCCGAAGGCTGTTGAACTGATGATCTGCGCCTGACTGACCTTTCTACCCTGCCTTTGGCGAAGGAACACTGATTTGCCCATGAACTGAATCTCTGACCTGACAAAGTCTATCAGCATAAGTCCAATGTACCGGGGGATATTGGAGCCTTCTGAAGCTATGGTTCCAAGACTACCCCTAGCAAAAGAGAAAACAGGCAGCATCTCAGCCTAATTTCACCAGAACAGATATGAGCATAGTTGAATGACTGCACTCTCTACTGGATTCTGCCTAAAATTCTTCCCTGTAAACTGATACCCACAGGTAAAATTGATTCTTCCAAATATTGATGCCCTCAGGCCTGATACCCAAACTTGCAACTGATACATGCATTCTTATAGAGACGCACTCTAAAAGCACATAGCAAGTGAGGGCCAAAACATCCCTATGTTGGGGTAGGGTTTCCTTGTTCTATTTTGTCAGGAGCTAGGGTTTCACTACGCACACAGCGGTTTCAAACAACCTACAATCGGGTAAGCAACCAGTCCTAGTTTGGGATGGTCACTATGGATTCCGATATGCACTAGGTCGAATGGTCAAAAATGATGCCCCGGCAAAAATCGAGGTTTGTGTTCCCATCGTGGCAGAGCCTGTAACCGGTCAGCCTTATGGCACGCTTCTCAAAGTGAGCCTCCGGCAAACCGTTCAGGAATAGCAGACGGCAAACACTGTGCCCTAGGAGCACTAATGCACATGCAATGCAAACAAACACATAAGTGTAGTCAAAACAAGATATCATAAGTTCGAGTCAAGTTCTCTAAATCCCCAGCAGAGTTGCCAGAAACTGTATACGCGCCCGAACGTCCCGGGAAAATCTCGTTTTGTTCATTGGGCTCACTACAGTTCGGACTCAATGTCACAGTTCTTAATCTGATCTTGCAAAGTGCAATGCGAGATTGATAAATCACCAAAGAGTCCAAATCCGGCAAATCGTTTTGAAAAATTAATTTTTAGAAAGAAGTGTCAAACATGGACTGCTTTGCCAGATACAGAGTCACCACCTAAACATTTTATTTTTGGAAAATTTAGGAAACCCTGACTCGTGCCTAAGGCCACGTGTCTGTCATCACCAAAGTTGCCTCGGCTCGGGAACTTGGGTACGAGAGGGGAAGGTCATGCAATGAGCACCCCCGATCGCCCGATCAAAGATCGGCCACTACTAAGCATGATATCTTGTTTTTGAAAACACATGTGCTCTTATTCCGGTTATTAACCTAGAATTACTATGTGATGCGCACAACATACAAGTATAGACTGGATCGCCTAAGTTGGAACAAAACATCTCATGTTTGTTTTTGAAAGCGGTTTGCTACTCGCAAGTAGGCTAAAATATGGATTTTGCCACCCTCAAGTGGGTTTAAAACTCGCAATCAATGAATTGTTCCAATTTAAGTAATCCAATCTTCACTCACAGGCATTCAGGCAGTTATATCACATAAGCAGTTAGCCTCATGCCAAGCATGCTATCATGGCAGTCACTCACACACATGTAAGGATGCTAAAGCATAAACACTCACCGAGTACTTCAAGCCAAAACAGAAACTAGTTAGTAATCAATGCATGATCCTAGTTCATGTTAAGATGGCTAATGTAACACATGCAAAATACAACTAAGATAGGCTCGGCTATTCTAAGATGGCATATGAGATGCTACAAATAACATGTATTCAACTCGGAATTGAAATACAATGCAGTTAGTATGATGCGCTGAACTCGGTGCATGCAAGACAAATGAATGAATGCAAACATGCGAAGCATAAGGATGCTAATTGAAACATGCCCTAAAACTAACCATCGTAAGCTGGTAAATAAAAGGGAGAAAGACGTGGGGTTGGAAGACATGCAGCACACACACGCACACTTATTACAAAATTTGCCCTCTCGACGGAGGGTCCGAATAAATAATACAAAACCAACTAGCTAACCTAAACTAATCTAATTAAACTAGTTATTACACAACGAAATGAATAATAAGCTACAGCTAATTATTACACAACATTAACTAAGTATGCAATCTAAATGAGCATACAAACTAAATGAATGTGGGCTGCCTTAGCTCTGCTTTGAATGACAAAGGACACATGCACGCTTGAATTGCCTTGTTCAGAAATCCCTCACGACGCTCTAAGTCGCCTTTGTTTGTAATTGATCTTAGAAACTTGCACAAAGCTCCAGAGAGATGAAACTCCACTCTGGGAATCTGTGGGAAGGCTGTCGACCAGCTTATAGGCATGGGAGACCAACTACCGACCACTTTTTGTGGTGGAAACCAAAAAAAGTGGTCGGCCTGCCAGTAAATCTGGTCGGCCGACCAATTTCCTCTCCTGATTTCTGGTTTTCTACAACAAAGGGAAGAGAGAGGCACGACAAAGTATTTGCAACACATGTGTGCACGGCCACTCTCCCCATCATTGCATAAGCTTAAGGGAGTGTAGTCCTCGACCCTCGGGCCACCAATCACGCATTTCGATGCATGATGGTCGAGGAGCCGAATTGCACGACTCAATGTGAAATGAATGCACATACAAGCACCTAAAGCCGACAACTCCGTCATGGGTAGTCAAGAATGTCAGCGACTGGGAATCGAGGCACGTTTCGTCACTTTGAGTATGAGACGTCCCTCGTTTCCCGTGTTCGGACTAACTCCTATCCCAAACACAATGCAACAAACATGGCATGCACAAATGCAACTCTAGCATGCAATCCTAATGCAATGCAACTAAGTGATGCAAACATGCAAGGGATAACATGCAAACATGCAACTAGCATACACAATGCTATAAGCTACATGGCATGCACAATGCTCATGACACTAGCATACACAATGCACATGGAACTAATATACACAATGAGATGAACAAGGCATGCACAATGTAATGATCAATCATGCGACAACGTGGCATACTCAATGCTATGAACTGTAATGGCATACTCGATGCAAAATGGACTTAAACCAAAATGGATAGGCCACAGCCACACCCAAATCAGTGGCCAAAGATGATGAAAACAAGGCTCTGAAACTCATGTAAACATGCCCAATGCAATGGTCCCAAGCCTAAGGCATAAAACACAACTTTCCAAACGCATTGAAAATGATGAAATATGGAGTGCAAGGACACATGTTCCAACTCTGAAATGGCATACAAAATGACTCCAAATGATGTAAACGACTCACACAATGCATGTTGAATGGCTCAAGCACCGAAACTAGTGAAGTGTATTACACTATAGGCATACAAGGCAATGCTCAAATGGCCAAACCAACTCCAAACAGACCCTTTGTAGGCCAGAATAAGAGCAAAAATGAACTAAGATGATGGCTTGAAAGGCACAAAAATGAAGCTCATGCAATGGCTCACAAATGGGGTATAATAATGCAACTCTCAAGCACATTGAAAGAGTGACAAACATGAGAATATGGCTAAGAAATAAGCTCTGAAATAACATTCCTCACAATGCCAAAACACGCAAATACCTTAAGTTAAGCATGCAAGGGACCTCAAAAACTCAAAGCTAGGCAAGGCTATTACACTACAAGTGTGCATGGCAAGCATCATTTGACCAAGAGGCCTTAAAATAGAGCTAAGGCAGCCCAAAATATGAACAAAATCAGTTTGGATCATGGCCAAAATATGCTAGAATAGAGGGCCAAAACATCATGCATTTCAAGCTAGCAAACATGATTTACACTACAAGCATATGAAGCATATGAGAGGCTACCAAACCAGCCAAAAATAGAATCATGGCATGCCAAATGATGGCCAAAAACCCACTGAGACAAGACCAATACATGCAAGAATGAGGTGCTACTTTGATAAGCCATGAAAGGGATTATTCTACACATGCAAGAGGCAAACACAAGGTGACCAAACCAGCCATAGATAGAGTCTAGTCAGGTCCCAAAAGTCACCAAAAAGGGCCTGAACCAAGCCTTGGAAGTATAAAAGTATGTGCTCCTTTGAAAGGCCAAAAATGCAAACAAACAAGGCCAAAAGAGAGAGGGTCTCCCCTCTCTGATTTAGGCCCTAAAAACCATATGCCAACCAATGAAAATCCGTTGGATTTCAGTGGCTAAAAGGCCAAGCAAAGATCAATACAAAGGTCTCATGGCATGGCACAAAACAAGGTTAAATAGAGCATGCAAGAGGGTAGATGACCCTCAAACCCAAAAAAGCCTTAAACAACATGAAAAACACTTAAATATGAAGCTTTTTTAAGTTGACAACAAATCCTAAATATGCATGCAAGTATGGCTAAGAGAATGATCAAGATAGAGCTTAAAAAGAGGGAAAAGGAGTTACCCTTGAAGCTCAGCAAAACCAACAAGTTTTGAGACCAAAAACCAACTCTTCAACCTCTGAAAATACCCTCCAAGAACCTCAGATCAATGGTGGAGGTGTATGGCTATGAGGTGTGGTGCAATAGGTCAAGAACAATACACACTTTGAGCCAAAATATAGAGATATAGAGAGAGATATGTATTTTGCATTCCACCAAAATTCTGAACCTGTGCCAAGGAAATGGAGGGCCTCTCTTATAGAGGTTTTAAGCTAAAGCTTCCTCAAGAAGCTAAAAGCTTGGATGCAAATCCTCCATACACGTGAATGGAGGATACAGTCTGTGCCTTCCAGCTGGCACAGCTGGCATCCACATAATCTAACAAAACAGGAGGAAACCAGCCGACCAGAAAAGGTGGTCGGCCGACTACTTTCCCTGGTCGGCCGACCAGGGCAAGTGGTCTCCCAGATAAAAAGTGGTCAGCCAAGGGTATTGGTGGTCTCTACACTGAAAGCAAGCCAATGGTGGGGTGGGAAACTAGAAAATGTGGCCCAAAGACCAAGAAAACCAGTTTCCCGACCAGAAAACCGGCTAGCAGGGAGAAAAGTGATTTCCAAGGAGAAAGCTGGTCTCCCATCCTTGTACCACCTTCCAAACAAGTAAAACAAGGTTCATGCAAAAAATGAACCAACACGGATGCAAAACGAGAGTTCGGGAGGAAAAGCGCGCGGCCGGGTGCCACAAAAACTAGCTGTTGAGCACCAAAAGTGGTGTGCGACCACAAAAGTGGTCTACCGGGCCACAGTGTCCCTCTAGATAGAGGAAACAAGGTGTGTTCAAAAAACTGTGCCAAATGGAGAATGTTAAGCGGTCCCGAGCCGAGGCGCGCGGCCGATGGCTCCGAAAATCGAAAACTAGTCTCCAAACGGGAACAGTGGCCTACAACCACGAAAAGTAGCCCACGACCACTGAGAGGTGGTCTACAAGACCTCTCCCTTCCTCCGGGAAGAGGAAACAAGACCTGGTCCATAGACCGAGTCAAAGCACAAAAAGTTCCGAGGCTCGGAGGCAAGGCTCTCAGCCGAAACTTCGAAATCTCAGAACAAGCAGAACATGCACAATCACCAAGCGCTCAATCGATGACGTCTGAGTCTTAAGGTCGGTCAAAAATGGGGTGTCTACACTGGCAGTCAGCGACCTCTATATCATAGCCTCGACACCCGTGTTTCAAAATCAACTCACCCCCAATAGGTGATACAACACATATAGGAGATGCTAATTGTGCCAACTCTAACCCCAAAATAAACGCAAATGCAGCAGATATAAAGGAATGGGATGCACCTGTATCAATCAACACATTGGCAACTGAGTTACAAAACAAAAAGGTACCTCACACAACAGATGGAGCAGGTACAAGATCCTGCTTGGTAACAGCATACACGCACCTTGAAGGTTTCTAATCTACCTGCTCACCCCTAGGAGCAAAAGACTGCTGCACAGACTGGGATGACGAAGCTCCCTGATTGGCCCATAAGGCCTGAACTAACTGTACTGGCTGAAAACTCTGCGTCTGCCTCGAACCAGATTCACCCGATGTGGCACTCAACTGCGGGCAGAACCTCTTCAGGTGCCCCGCCTGATCACACTGATAACATAGGAGCAGCTGGCCTCTGCCCTGACTCTGGTTCTGAGGTCGAGCCGAAGATAAAGCTGCTCTCTGACTTCCTCCCCTCTGCGGGCAAGCTGGAGACTTGTGGCCCAGCTGACCACACTTGTAACAAGTAATGTCTCCCTAACTGCCTCTCCCAGAACCTGCACTTGGCACTGGAAAGGTAGATCTAGCAAAACCACCCTGAGATTGCTGAAGGTTAGGAACCCTCTGTCTCCTGCCATCCCCCTGGCCATCCTAACTTCTCTTGGAGCCCCACAACCTCTCTTCTTCCTCATGCATCATAATCTCCATATGGCCCGCAGCGTCCATAAGGCGCCCATACTCCCGAGTCATAGACCCGCCAACTCTCATCTTGAGCCCATGCCTCAATTTCCTCTCAAACTCGAGACAATGACGTTCTTCAGATGCCATAAGCTCAGGTGCAAACCTGGATAAACTACTAAACGCGGCCTCAAACTCGGCCACTGATGAACCCAGTTGCTTAAGCTAGCAGAACTGATCTCTCAATTTCTCCCTGACAGTGGGAGATAGAAATTTCTCCTGGAAAGCATCCACAAAGGCCTCCCAAGTGCCACAAACACGACCCCTCATGAACTTCCACCATTGACCCGTATCTCCCTTAAGTTAGAAAGACGCCAAGGTCACCTTCAAAGCCCCATCTTCGATGCCAAGCATCTCAAATGTCTTAGTCATCTGCTCCAACCACTCATCATCATTAAGTGGCTCTTTCGAATCCCCCAAAAACTCATCTGAATTAGATCGGAAAAACTCCCTCTTCAGAAAGGAGGGTCCTGCATCAACAACCTGGGCCTGAACTTGATTCTCAGCTCTAAGAATGCCCATGGATTCCCTCAAAGCTCCTGCTATCTCGCGAGCTAAGGCACCCATGGCCTGCTAACCCACTAGCTCGGCCACATTGGCCTGGCCAACACCCTCCTGCTGTGTCGGAATCTCATCCGGTATAGGCGCCTCCTACCTACCACCCCTACCATGCCTACCTCTGCGTCCTCATCCTGATATCCTAATAAAGGTAACAGGAACATTAGCACATTCACAAATGTGCCGAAACTATAACACTCACGTCCTAATGCAATGGACAACTGTAATTCATTCCACGTAAGCACATAATCACATAAGCACTTACGAATTCCATTTCCGGATAATGACAGTCCCGATTCGTTGCTACAGTTCCAATTAGAAACAGCATTGATCAAGTGCTTTTCCAATAGGACTCCCAGAAACCCAAGGATCCAATCAACATCCTAGAAACTAAATCCCATATCCAAGTAGTCACATAAACATGTTATCACATAAGCACATAACATTACACTTAAGTCTCTACCAAGCGAGTCAAACTCATTGTGGTACTAACCACTTCCCGTGTACCCAAAGTATTCGAACCCGGTACGCTTTGATACCAAGTTGTAATGCCCTCAAAATAATACTTAGAAACCCACATTTTAGACGTGCATAGACATAAGTAAACAGAACTTAATTCCATTCATCAGAGTATTCCTTACAAATGTATTACATGTTGACAACAAAAGTAAATTCCCAATGGCTTACAACTTTCCAAGCCAACACTTGGTTACACAAAAGAAAGTACTAACTCATATCATATAAAGCCCTTGGCTTGAATGTACATGTAATACAACAAAACATAACAAAATAACAAAGAGTCTTCAACTCCTAGAACCTCCCAAGCTATGTCCTTGGAGGTGGCATATCACCTGGACCTGAAAATGATGTCCCATAAAGGGTGAGCCACAGCCTAGTAGAGATATAATAAACCAAGTATAAGCAATGACTAAAACAATAGTATTTGATAGGAGGTTAACACTTATAAACCAATTTATCTCACAATACAGTTCCATGACAAACATGTCCATGTTACATTTCATTTCTCCTTTACTTATCAAAATCAATTTATATTACATGGCTCAGAACCTGGCCAAACAATTCAATGAGACTAAGATTCATACTAAAACAATTCCATATTTTCATAATTCATAAATGAGATTTCATCTCATATTCAAACATTTCCATACTCCAAATAATAAACATATTCGCTATATTAACACTCCCATTTAATACACATGTTTGCTGTATTAACACATAAATCTGATACACATATTTGCTGTATCAATGGAGTTCATCCCTTATCTCCTCCCAAACCAGTTTGAGAGTCCATCCCCTATCTTCCCTCAAACCATGGAGTACATCCCCTATCTCCTCCCACACAATACACGTATTCCAAGTATATAAACAATTATCATATATAGGGATCAATCAATACACATATTTGATGTATTATTCCAACTGTCATATTCATTGACAAATTCAATGTGATTAGTTTCGGTTTTCCCTAATCAACATGCAGTGTCTACAACAATCAAGACTATCCTCCACTGATAACCCAAAGCAGATATTTCTAAACAGAACATAAATGCATCAACAGATATAATATCAACATTTTCCATAGGTAAGTGATAAATTAATCCAATTACACCATATAACCCCATAATTTCCCAATTTCATGATTCTCAACTCAATTTCTCATTTCTCCAAAATTTATTATACAAATTAATTTGTCATAATAACTAGGGCATTTTCCCATATTTCACATATTAACGCTAAGGTTTGATTTCACCAATCTAACAACAATAATTCCATTTTTCAACAACTCACATACACATAGGTCTTAATATTTGAAAACCCCTCTTTCATAAATTACATAACAAACCCTAACTTTCTCAATATTACCCAACATCACCAACTATTCAAGATGACCAAAATTAAAGACAAAACTCATAAGATGGAGTAGGGTATCCCTACCTCGAAATGAAGAGACCAAAGGAGAAGATGGTGAAAATCCAAAGTGCTCCAAATCCACAAATTTTCAGATTAAAACATAGCCCAAACAACCCTCTATCTTTCTTACAAAGAACTTAGGATAGAAACACACTAAAAATAGATGAAACCCTAGAGAGGTGTGTAGAGAGAGAGAGAGAGAACTCGGATATAGGGTTTTGAAACCAAAAGAGATGAAAAAGTGAAGTGTTTACCCGCTGCTGTCTACTGATATAACACAGGCTCGCTCGAGTGAAGGATTGGTCGCTCGAGCGACCAGACACAAAGAACTCTTGTTCGAGCGTAGAAAGCCTCGCTCGAGCCAACAATACGAAGCTTCAAGTCTGCAACCCAGAAGCACGCTCGAGCGACAGAATGGTTGCTCGAGCAAAGAAACTCAAAACATACACCTCGCTCGCTCGAACGAAGGAAAGCTTGCTCGAGCGAAGAATTGCAACCTTCAAGTCCAGAACCAGACGCAGACGCAGACGCAGACGCAAGCTCGAGCGAAGGACTTCTCGCGCGAGCCACCAGATACAAAACTCAACTCTCGCTCGAGTGAAGGATCTAAAACACAGAGCTTGCTCAAGCGACAAAAGGCTCGCTTGAGGGAATGACCAAAATTCTAAGCAGCAACCATTTGCTCCCAATCACACCCAACCTGTAACAAACCTGCCCAACACATCTTATAACTCAAAAATACGGAATTAAAGGATGACAACAAGATATATACAACAACAAGCTCCACGGAACCTAAGTTCGGATACAACAACCAAATGGGGAAAGACCGAGATCGCTATAATTTAAACCCTAATCATATCAATAATACAAGTAATAGGCAACTCACGGGCCCCACCAATCCAATTATTGTAAGACTCGGTAGCATTAGATGACATCTCACCATATCGTTTCCTTCTAAAAAATGCATTTGCCCACTTATCATTTTGCAAACCATCCAACATACTATCAACTCTACCATTCCCAACAATACGCCTCAATTTCTCCATATAATGTTAGAAAGAAGCAACAGTTGGCACATAAATACATTTAACTAATATTTTCATCAAAGTCAACTTATAATTAGTACGAAGTCCCACCAATTTGTCAATCAAATTTCTTTTCAAATGGTTCAAGCAATATGCATGATGTGCATTGGGAAAAACCACAGATAGAGCGTCTAGCAATCCATGTTGACGGTCGAACACAAACGTCAATCTTCGGACTAAACCAATAGCTTTCAACAACTGACTTAAAAATCACATCCAATTATCTTGATTTTCAGCATCAACAATCGCAAAAGCCAAATGAAACAGGTCTGAAAACAAAATAACATGATTTTGCAAAAATTAGCAGAATCACAATACAATAACGAAAACCAAAATCTACCAACTACCAAAACACACTAACAAACCAAAATTATACTAACTGCAAATAAATATATACCTTGATTACCATCCTTTGATGTTGCTGCAAGCAAATGCCCCTTGTAACGCCCCTTCAAGAATGTACCATCAACAGACAACAACGGACAACAAAATTGAAAGCCATACAAACATCCATGAAATGCCAAAACAACCTCTGAAAACAACCACTACTTTCATCCACATCTAATTCAAACACACTTCCAGGATTCATTCTCATACCCGTCTTAAGGTACCATCGAAGTTGGTCAAGAGAAGATACAAAATCACCAAACAACTCACATCTTGCCTTATCAACTCCTAACCATGCAACTTGATAAGAAACATCTATACCATATTACTTCTTCAATTTTTTTTTAAACTTTAATAGGACGAGTCAACGAATTATCACTAATATCATTATGCACAATATCAGAAACAAGTTTAGAACTAACCATTTTGCTACAAGATCTACAAGCAACAACCCTACAAGTATGCACATTATCCAACTTCATTTCATACACAAACCATTTACAACTCATGGACAACTTCTTCATACTGTAGTTACTCTTGTTGCATCATTCTTCAAATAATTCACTGCAAAACCACACTCAACTACATACTTAGCCAATGCAATGCGGAACGCCGGCACTCCACCATCAAATTCTTGACCAACATCGTGTATAATCCCCTTCCAACTAGCAGATAACAAAACTTTCTCTGGTTCTGGATAAAAACTAAGCAACAAACCACCAAAATCATCATAATCGTTAACCAAAGAACTCTCACAAATTACAGAATCAATCCTAGAAAAATTATCATCAATCTCCACAATTCTCCTATCACTCACAACAACATCAACAACATGAAAACCACTAGAAGCTACCATTGACATCATATTCCCCAAATCATCATCACATTCAACAATACAATTAGAATATCCAGGAATAGAGAAAAACAAACAAAAGTTACCAACACTCAACTCCTTGAACTTTGCACATATTTTCTCAACAACTTTATGATAACTACATCTCTCACTAATCTTAATAGCAGTACAAGACTTACTATATTTGGACATTAACATGAAACACCCCTCCATATTACAAATCATAAACTAGAAAACAATTTTTCACATATTCCAACCTGTAAAATTATACAATTATAACATATCAATATCAAAACTTCAGAATTCACAATTCCAAACTACAAATTCAAAACACATTACACTATACAACAAATAGAATAATAAAAAATCAAAATCATTACACTATATCACATACAAAAATCACAAAATAAATATCAAACAAACAAAATTTATCACAAAATAAAGAACTATAACAACATTGACGAACACAAACCAAAGATCACGCAAATTTGCTTATCTATATATACATACATATATGTATCGAGAGAGAGAGATGCAAAGAGAAAGAGCATACGTAGAGATAGCTTATACACAGAGATTCAGATCGCACAAAGAAATCGACCTCATAGCACAAAGAAATCGACGTCACAGAGAGAGATCGAGATCGCAGACAACCTCGCATAGGCGAGATCCATAATCTAATATTTGATTTTTCACGTATATATATATATATATATCTCAAATCAAAAGGTAATACAATCATTTAAAAAATAAGAAAATAAAAAATGGGACCTCCGGGTATAAAACTTAAAAAATTGTGAACCTATTAGTCTATTAAAAATATAGTGGGATTAGAAGGGAAATAAATCCCCTACATAGGACTACATAGTAATTTTTTCATTTCTTAATAATATAATGGACTAAGACATTTGGGAAGCCCTAGTTCGGCTCAAATTTTGGGGGCCCATGAGGAATCTTTCGTGCCTTTGCCCAAGACTAGGCTTGACCTCGGGTGCTATTTCTGCATTATAAGCTCACTTCGGGATCTACTATATTGATTTGAAATGTTTATTTTTAATGCCTTTCGAATATGTTATTCATTATAAAAATTAAGTTAATTGGCAATATTAGTAGTCACATATTTGAATTATATTTGTGTTAAAAAAAATTGGATGATTTGTCTTTAAAATTCTTGTTTTTTTTTTTTTAACGTCAAATCTGATGCAAATATGTAGCTATTGATTAATCTGATTTTTTTTATATTATTTTATGAATAATTTAATTGAGAGACAATAAAAAAAATGATTTGAATCAACAAAATGTATCAAAAATGAGACCAAAATAACTTAAATTGAACTCTTTAGTTGAAATCATAGACATGAAGGAAGCTCATATCTTTGTGGAATATAATGGAGCCTCTTTCATTTATTAAACCTTTCAGGCTATGTTTAGTTCATAAATTTAGAAAAGAATAAAAAACAAAGAAAAAATGTGTGTGAAACGTAAGTGAAATATAATTATATTTTATTCACATTTTACTTATATATATTTTTTCCTTTCTCTTTTCAAATTCATCAATCAAACGCAACTTTAGACATACTTTCTCTTGTCAAAGAGTGTAGGTTCTTGTATCATGCATAATTGGTACATAAAGTGTATGGTATCATAAAAATATCTAGAAAATTATTATGAATTTCATATGGGTAAATTACATTGACACCCCTTGAGGGTTGCTTTTGATACAAATTGCTCCCTAACATTCTGCAAATTACATTCCCCTCCTTATAATTTTGAATTGTATTACAATTTCCTCCTTCCGTTAGTCAACAGCTAGGTCAATTAACAGAAAGAATTGATGTCAGCAAATTATTTTTCAAAAATACCAATTTTAACCCTAAGCTTTCTCTCTCTACATCTCCTTCCTTCTCTCTGCCTTTAACCTGCTCAAACCCACTACCAGAAAAATGAAAGAAGATGAAATTGAGGGTAAAATGGAAAATTCACACCTTGTATGAAGGGTATTAAGATCAATGAAAATTTTCTGTTAGTTCTATTAAGAGACAAACATTGATAGGAGGGTCAATGTAATTTTTAAAATGTCAAAGAGAAACCCGTATTAAAGATAAACTTCAAGATGTGTCATTGTAATTTACCCATTTCATGTTAATGGTGTATATTGAAAGCTATTATTACCATAAAAAAAAGTTACTATTATGAGGTCACATTTTAAGTGAATATTGATCATTGACATAAAATTCTGAAAAACTTTTTGATTTTTTTTATACTTGAGATTGTAGCATTTTGTAATGGTGACGTAGTGTGATAATGTGTAGTTGCCTCGAAAATTTACCCAAAAGGGTCGATGATCTTTTGGCCGTTAAAAGAATAGGATTGTTTCATATTTACAAAAAAATTACTTCACCTTCCCATTTGTGACATATAATTAAAAAAATATTCAAAATGATGTTATAAATTTATGTTTATTTTGAAGAGACATATCAAAATAATTTATTATTCTATAAAAAAATATAATTAATTATTATTATTTTCACTGGTAGCATGAGGCTGACAATACATGATGCCTTAATCTCCCAACTAAGGATTTTCTTTGTCTGTCCCAAAATATTTTAAGATTATATAGGACCAAAAAAAATAACCAGAAAATTATCAAGAATTTATAATCTAAGATCATGATTTGAATTTATGGATATTTCACTGGTGTTGATTTCTGACCACGCAACCAAATGGGGAACTTAGCTGGAGAGCACCGGTAGAATAGATTAATCCCGAACACCTGCCAACAAGAATATGAGAATACCGCGGTGGTTCGTCCACCTGGGGGCACTCCAATAATCAAGTCAGTAATCTTATCTCTCACAGATATTAATACAAATACTTAAACTTCAACAATGAAAGCATAAAAGCATCTTAAATAAAGCATACCTTAGACCTACGAGGGTGCCTTACTTTTATAATGATCAGTGTCCAACTTCCCCTAGAAGTCTCACTTCATGGGACTATCTTTTACAATGATAACATTTATCACAACTCATACAATCAGATTAAGATGAATTCCCTCAAGAGGCCCATCTCTATCCAAATAGGTAGCTTGATGTCATCTAGGACTCTAGTCCTTTATCCAAATATCTCAAATTCCAGTATTATCGCACCACATCTCGACACCATGGTCCGCCTACGTGGCACCTCGGCTAACAACCTTGGCTATGTGGACTACCTAAAAATATGTCTCCACAACTGCCCCTAGGTTCTATTACCTCAGCAAACTGAGGTGATGGAACCTGTACATGTACTTCCCCGACCGAGATCATGACTCGTTGGCACAAAGAAACAAGGACTCAAATGTCCACTCGTCAAGAATCAAGAATCAAGAACCAAGAACCACAAACCATCATGTTCCATTTCATCTAGGTCCAACATCTCGACGGAGATCGCATTGCTAGCAGAGATCATGACTTGCTAGTTCAAGAATATCAAGATCCTAGTGTCAATTCATCAGAAAGCAAGAATAAACAAGTTCTGCTCCTATTCAAATTCAACATCTCAACCAAGATCAACATCTCAACTGAAATCATCATGTTAACCAACATCACCATCTCAACCGAGATCAATATCTCAACTGAGGTCATCGTGTCAACCAAGATCACCATCTCAGCCGAGATCGCCATCTCAACCAAGATCATCATCTCTATCGAGATCAATATCTTAACTGAGATCGCACTTCTCAATCAAGATCATCATGAGATTGGAGCGTACCAATCACGTCCCCATCATGTCGCATCAGTTCTGTCCCCCGCCGTTTAACGTCAGCACGAGCACGTCAAGACTCGAAATCATAACTTTTTCCCATATTTTTCTAATTCCAGCAAAATCATTTCATCTTCCTATTTCGTCTCTATTTGTGCCCCTAGACTCTCTTTCTCTTGGCCTTTACAAACCATCATCGCTATTCTTGAAGCATTCATTCCTATGAAGACTCCCTTTGTGCCTAATGTTCAAACTCTACCAGCTGAACCAGACTAGCAGCCAAGCAATTCATCAGCTGCTCTACACATCAACCCACTATCTCAATGGCAGTGAAAATAGCGATAATCTTGCAGCTAGAACTAGGAACAAGAAACACCGAGGTCCTAAGATCCCAGCCTTAGACCTTGATAATTTTCCAATCGCCTTATCTATGAGTAACCATTGTCGTAGCCAATAACGACATGTCTCACTGAACTCTTGTCGTAGAAGACCTTCTTGTTGACATCCCTGATTTCATAACTGTGCAATCCACTCCATCTCCTTAAAGTCAATCCAATATGCTCATGCCTCCAGCAACTCAATATCTCAAAAGAGAAGCACATGAAGCAAGTGGATCAAGTTACTGCTAAAAAAGCCGAGGCCATTGCTAAGGCCGAAAAAACAAGTCAACATGGCTTACAACAAACGCTACTATCTTGACTAGATGATAACCCTAAAAAAGATGTCTGTCCCTGAGGACTCACCCCTCCGTGATATGGGTCAACTCAATGCCCTTTTCCCTCCCTCTTCCAATCAATCTGAGGATGAGGCCGAGGAAGTAGAAGAAGCCGACGACGAGGAGACTGGAGACATGGAAGAGACCGAAGCTGAGGTTGCCGAGAAAGAATCTGAAGCTGCTGCTGGGGCCAAGTCCCCAACTTTGAATGAGCAAGTCCTTGACTTGACTCAAGATGAGGAGGATGAGGTTCAAAAGACCACTTCTGAGGCTGAGATCGAGATTGCCAACAAAAGCCTAGATGACACACTGCGTGAGATCGACGCCGAGGTCCAAGCTGAAAAATCTACCCAGCTGTCTGCCAAGACTGACACAATGCCAATTACCAAGGCAGGGCAGACTGTGGAAAATGCATGAACTTTGGTTTTTCCGTCTTTTTGTACTTTTCCTTCTTATTTTTGGACAGCTGTAATCTTTTGTTTGAAAAATGTTAGCTTTATATTTGGCTGATGTGCCCTTTTTGTCTTTGTAAATGAACTAGTAATCTCTTATGCCAGGCCGAAGTGCCTTTTTGTATCTAAACAAGTTTCTTTTCTGAATGCAAGTTTTATATTTTCTTCCATGTGTTGAATGTATGCCTTCTTTTTCTCTATGCATGTTTGCTGCTTTCTTTCATGCTTTTCATGCTTCCAAACTTAGAATATTTTTGCATTTCTTTAAAGTGTACCTTAACTGTATAATAACTTTGGGATACAATACCTCGGATAAACCTTGACTGTTTGCCTCGGCTAACCATTTTCATACTTCGACTAACACTTTAAAATAAAAATATTTTTTTAAGTGTTATTGTTTTTTTACCTTCATACGTTATCTTCTATTAAGACTTCACCCTTTCCAAGTTTTAACAACTTGGTTGGTCACCTTAGGTAACATGTACCTCGGATCCTTTATTCATCATTGCATCGGCTAACTCCAACTTGTAAATTTCTCTGAAATTTCAACAAGTGTTAAGCCCATTTCTGAAAATTTCAATAAGTGTCAAGCTCTTAAGTTTGTTCATCAGTCCAGCTCCTTACCCCCTAATGTGAACCTAAATTCCACTTAAGTTCACATTAAGCATGTAACTATGGTCTTTTGCCGAAGTCATATTCAAACAAAGGCTTCCCGAGGTGTTTCAACCTTGGTTTCTCTGTTAATGAACTTAGTTCCATTCTGAGTTTGACTCTGCCGATATAGTAAGTCCAGGTTAATTCAACTTAGTTCAACTCCATTATATGCAAGTATAATTCAACTGTGTCATATAATGACTCTAAGTTATTCGTCCTGTTTAATTCAAAAACATTGCCAACTTAATTCAACTCTATTATATGCAAGTATAATTCGACTCTGCCATATAATAAGTCTAAGTTATTCGTCATGTTTCATTCAGAAACATCGCCAACTTAGTTCAACTCTATTATATATAAGTATAATTCAACTCTGCCATATAATGAGTCTCAGTTATTCATCATGTTTCATTCAAAAACATCGCCAACTTAGTTCAACTCTATTATATGCAAGTATAATTCAACTCTCCCATATAATGAGTCTAAGTTATTCGTCATGTTTCATTCAGAAATATCGTTAACTTAGTTCAACTCTATTATATGCAAGTATAATTCAACTATGCCATATAATGAGTCTAAGTTATTCGTCATGTTACATTCAGAAGCATCGTCAACTTAGTTCAACTCTATTATATGCAAGTATAATTCAACTCTCCCATATAATAAGTCTAAGTTATTTGTCATGTTTCATTTAGAAACATCGCTAACTTAGTTCAACTCTATTATATGCAAGTATAATTCAACTCTATCATATAATAAGTCTAAGTTATTCGTCATGTTTCATTCAGAAACATCGCCAACTTAGGCCTAGTTTGGGAAGACTAAATAAGTGTACTTTTTGACTTTTTATGAAATATGGGTTGGGTTTGGGTTGGGTTTGAAGTGATGTGTTAGAGAGGTGATGTGACTTAAATAAGATGATGTGACTTAAATAGGATAGTGACTTTTTGACTTTTTGTCTTTTTTTTATCATGCCAAACTAGGCCTTAGTTCAACTTTATTATATGCAAGTATAATTCCACTCTGCCATATAATAAGTCTAAGTTATTCGTCATGTTTCATTCAAAAACATCTCCAACTTAGTTCAACTCTATTATATACAAGTGTAATTCAACTCTGTCATATAATAAGTCTAAATTATTCGTCATGTTTCATTTAGAAACATCGCCAACTTAGTTCATCTCTATCATTTGCAAGTATAATTCAACTTTACCATATGATAAGTCTAAGTTACTTGTCATGTTGACCATGGGAACATCGCCATAAGACATTTCGGTCTTATTGCACAATCATGGATTCCAACAACATTTTCACGCTTTTTTACATAGGCTTCGGCATCTTTTTGCATGTAGGGTCACCAGAATCCCTATGATATAACTCTATGTGGAAGGGATCTGCCCCTTGCATGGATCTCGTGTAAAAAGTCTTCAATCTGGGAAGGATATACACATCACAATAGAGGTCCAGTAAAAGTCCTTCTGTATAGATGGCCTTCTGCAGACAGGTAGAATCTGGCCGACTTCAGTCTGATCTTGTGTGCTTCTTTTTTGTCTTCTGGGATCTAAGATCTACTCATTTAGGCTGAGCTTTGTCTTCTCGGACCTACTCATCTAAGCGAAGATCTTGTCTTCTGGGATCTAGGATCCGAGATTTGGAATCCGGGATCTGCTCACTTAGATTGAGCTCTTGTCTTCTCAGACCTAATCATCTAGGCCAAGATCTTGTCTTCTAGAATCTGGGATCCGAGATTTGGAATTCGGGATCTGCTCACTTAGGTTGAGCTCTTGTCTTCTTGGACCTACTCATCTAGGCCGAGATCTTGTCTTCTAGGATCTGGGATCCGAGATCTGGAATCCGGGATCTGCTCACTTAGGCTGAGCTATTGTCTTCTCGGACCTAATCATCTAGGAATAGATCTTGTCTTCTAGGATCTGGGATCCGGAATCTGTTTGTTTAGGCCGAGCTCTTGTCTTCTTAGACTTAATCATCTAGGCCGAGATCTTGTTTTCTAGAATCTGGGATCCGAGATTCGGGATCTAGAATCTGGGATCTTCTCACTTAGGCTGAGCTCTTGTCTTCTCGGACCTAATCATCTCGGCCGAGATCTTGTCTTCTAAGATTTGGGATATGGGATTTGGAATCCGGGATCTGCTCACTTAGGCTGAGCTCTTGTCTTCTCGGACCTACTCATCTAGGCCGAAATCTTGTCTTCTAGGATCTGGGATTCAAGATCTGGAATCTGCGATCTGCTCACTTAGGTTGAGCTCTCGTCTTCTCGGACCTAATCATCTTGGCCGAAATCTTGTTTTTTGGGATCCGGGATCTAGAATTCGAGATCTGCTCACTTAGGCTGAGCTCTTTGTCTTCTCGGACCAACTCATCTAGGCTGAGATCTTGTCTTCTAGGCTCTTGGATCCGCGATCTGGGGTCTAGGATCTGCTTATTTAGGCTGAGCTCTTGTCTACTTGAAGGTCATCTTAGGTTGTCTTCATCTCCTCGGGAGCGCTCATGCCCCCTTATCTTTGCATTCATCCCTTCTGGAAGGGCCTTCATTCTGTCAATGTTGACGTATTCTCCATCTTCGCTAAACTCGTCGTTGTCAAAATGTTGATCTTGTACGATGATGGCCATCTATTCTAACTAAGTTCCCACAGACGGCGCCAAATTGTGGGTGTTTATTTCCAACCACACAACCAAACGGGGAACTTAGTTGGAGAGCACCAGCAGAATAGATTAATCCCGAACACCTGCCAACAAGAATATGAGAATACCACGGTGGTTCGTCCACCCGGGAGCATTCCGACAATCAAATCAGTAATCTTATCTCTCACAGATATCAATACGAGTACTTAAACTTTAACAATGAAAGCATAACAGCATCTCAAATAAAGCATACCTTAAATCTGTGAGGGTGCCTTACTTTTATAATAATCAGTGTCCAACTTCCCCTAGAAGTCTCATTTTATGAGACTCTATCTTTTACAAGGATAACATTTATCGCAACTCACACTATTCATATTTAAATAAATTCCCTCAAGAGTCTCATCTCTATCTAAATAGGTAGCTTGATGTCATATTATCGCATCATATCTCGACACCATAGGCTGCCCACGTAGCACTTCGGCTAACAATCTTGGCCATGTGAACTACCTAAAAATATGTCCTCACACAGACCATTAATTTAATGCCCTATAGTGTATATATACATCTCTTTTTTTCACAAAGAATCTCACATGTTGATAAAAGAAAAGGTAACAGAATTGCTTGATTGAAACACTACTACGTACTGTAATCCCGTGCATGATTTTACTGTGCAGAATCTCTTAGCCACATTTCTTAATTTCCAATTAGGGCGATGTCATCCAAGAAATGAACAATGCTATTTAGGGCGGGTTTGGCATAGACTATATAATCCATCTTTTTATCTTATTATTTTTTTCCCATCACATCACCTTTCTACTTTTCTGCACATCTTTTCGTAAAAAGACAAAAAGTGCACTTTTTTAAGACACCCCAAACCAACCCTTAATATATATTAGCCTATCACCCGTGCTATGCACGGGATAATTATAGATGTTTATATTTATTTTAATTTATTTTAATATATAAATTATATTTTTTAAGATTTTTTATAAAAATAATTTAATAATCTTATCACTAACTATAGTGTACAGGAGAAATTAAAAAGGCTACTGCAGTAACTATGAACGGGCTGTATCTATAATTATTTTTATGAGGAGATTTTGGTGGTGTTTGGCAAGTTGGGTTGGGGCTAAAATAGCCACAAAAGACAAAACAGGCTATTTTAGCCACAACAAACAAAACATCACATCCAACCCATAATCATTACACTCTTCTCTCACAAAAAAAATCAAAAAAGCCAAAAAGCCAAAAAGCCCTTCCCAAACCAAACTTTTTAGCCCAGGCTAAAATAGCCAAAAAAGCCAAAAAGCCAAAAAGCCAACCCACTTCCCAAACGGAGGCAAATTAAATGCTAATCAGGTATTTTGACCAAATCATTAAATGCAGGCATGTGGATTGAAAAAAGTTAATAAATGCTGATCAGGGGATTTTGACTAAATCAATAAATGTTGAGTTTTTTTTTAAAAAAAAAAAAATTAGAAAATTAAGATTGAGATATTAGAGCTCCCACAAGCCTTGGGGTTTAGAAACACCATTTTTTCTTAATATATTTACAATTATCTATATATGTGAATTGCGATTTTTAAATGTTTTTTTTTAAATGTTTTCTTTTTTTCCTTCTTTATATTATATAAAAATTTAATATTTTGATAATAATCATATGTGTTGCACTTTTCAAGGAATTAAATATCTTCTTTTTTTTATTATATTATATTATATTAAAGTTTAATATTTTGATAATAATCATATGTGTTGAACTTTTCAAGCATTTTTTTTTTATGTTTATTCTTAATGCATTAAAGTATTATTATGCTGATCAGGGTAGCTCCTATAAGGCTTGGGGTTAAAAACCTCCTTTTGCTTAATATATAATATAGATAGGCTTTAGCAACTAAACTTTTTATATTCAAAAATGGAAATTTTATTAAAAAAAACATTGGCTGATCAATTTGTGTTGTCAGAGTAGTCGTTAGTGAAAAATCGTTCCGGAAAGTTAAAAATTAATTTTTATCTCGACAAGATTTTAAAAATGTTGCTAATAAATGTAATTTTAAAAGAAAAAAGAAAAATCGTGCAAAAAAATTTACTTTTTAAGATGAGTCCGGTGTCGAATCACAAAAAGCTTCCAGCAGTCAGTCTATGTCCGACTGGGAGACCGCGCTTATACTGCGTGATTGCAAGGTTGACCGGGCAGTCTAAGATCTCGTTGAAGGTTTCCCAATACCTTGAATTGTACGCCTTCAGTGTGTCGCACGGTTCCATCTTGACACTTAGCAAGTGATCGACTTCCTTTGGTGTTTTTGTGTTGGTTTTGAAGCGCGTAACAAACGCCTCGGCCAACTGATGCCACCTTTGTATGCTCCCTTCCGGCAACCTCTCAAACCACTTTAAGCCCAGCTCGCCCAAACTTGACGGGAAGATTAGGCACATAAGTCCGTCATTCCGCCTATGTCCGGCCATAACCTGTCGGAAGTGACTCACATGCATGTAAGGGTCGGTTTTTCCGTCATAGAGTGTGAACTTAGGTTGGTGGAAGCCTGCCGGAAGTGGTGTTGTCTCAATTTCCAGGGAAAAAGGAGTGGCACTCAGCCTGGCCAAGTCCATATCTTCGAAGAGTGGAACTACTATGCGGGGTGGAGGCATTCCGACCTCCTCACTGGCGTGAACCCCATAGGATAACCGCTGGAAAGCAGGTATCCTCTGAGCTTTGCGCCGGCGGGCCCGCTCCTTTAAGACCGCCCGTAAATCCTCTGACTGAGCGGAGTATGAGTACCTCGACGTCGTCGCCGGACGTGAGGGTTTGTAGGTGCTGTCTTGCGCGCTAGACTTTTCTGCATGCACGTCGGAATCACCAACCTGGTAGCTTCTGGTGATGGAAATGGACTGAGTACGTCGCTGACTCTGATCGCCTGACCGGCGGGATGGGGTGCGCTCACTGTGGTCTCCCACTCCAACTACACCCTTCCCTTTGACATGCCGCTTAAGATCCTCCATCTCCGCCGCCATCTGCCTGATGACAGCGTCTTGGTCCCTCAACTTGTTTTCCAGTCGCCTGGCGTGCGAGTCTCTCCTCCGCCGGTGACCGTCTGGACTCCGTGAATGACCATGACTCCTTCCGCGCTTATCCCGCGCGTCTCCTGACTGTCCTCCAGTGGGCGTCCCCAAGTCGGCCATTGGATGGATGGCAGAAGGTCCCTCTCTCCTTCGGGTATACTCCGGGGTGGCTCCGTCGATGGCGGACAACGGAAACTCGTCGTTCTTCGCCATGGACGGCGATCAGACGAACCTGGAAGACAAGGTTTTGTCTGAAAAGTTTCCCACAGACGGCGCCAATTGTACGGGGAGCAAATATTCCGGCAAGCCCGTACTCCTTTCTTCCGAGCTCCGTCGATGTCCGATCACCTGCGAGCAAGTAACGGTGAGCTACCCGGCGGTGTGTGGCCGGAAAAACCCTCCGACGGTCAAGTTAGCACACACCTTAGGATGGATAGAGAGAAGGGAGAGAGTGTTTGAGTGTAAGAAGTCCTTACAGAGATGTTCGTGTGTTGCGTATGGGGGGCGCAGACATGCTTATATACCTTCTGAGCCCCATATCCACTCTCAGTCATCTCCTGACACGTGGCTCTGCTATCCCATCTGTCAGCATAAACCATGCCATTCATCACCTAACCTCAACTGCCTGTCATCACAGCTGGAGCTCGGCAGCCGAGCTGCCCTATCCGTTGTTGTGCCATGCCGTGCTCCATACCCTAGCACTTCACTGGCCAAGACTGAGGAGGACCGGGCTAGGCGGCATCTCGGCAAAGCCTAGCCCGAGGTGCCTCCACTGGCCAAGACTGAGGAGGACCGGGCTAGGCGGCATCTCGGCAAAGCCTAGCCCGAGGTGCCTCCTGGGGTCGGCCTTTCTGCCGGTCAGACAACTTCCTCGGATGTCCGCGCCTTCCTGGGCGCCGGTCACTCGGCCTATCTGGCTTCGGCCATCCTCGGACCGAGCATCATGGTCCGACCGAGCACTGCCTTGCCGAGCAGTTTCTGTCCGGTCCGGGGTGGCACACACAGCCCGAACTCTGCCCGGCCCAAGTTCTGGCAACCCTTCTCTGGGCGAACAATCGATCATCTCGGCCCAATGCACTGCTGGGCTTTCAACCTGCTCGGTCGATATCTCGGCCCAACTCCAGATCACAAATCACCCTCTCAAGTTTTAAACCTAAAGGTCATGTTTGATTGGGGGTTTGGGAGGGTGGATTGGATTACCAATCCGTAGGACCCACCAAACCTTTGTTTGGATGCAACAAAATATCATAGGATTAGTAGTGAAGAGGGCTTAGTAACCCTCCTATATAGGGAGATTAGTTTCGGTAAATTTTAGGTGAGATTAGGAAAATAGGGAAGGGATTGAGTCTAACCTATATAAAAAAATTTAGTTTTTAAATTTTTATTTTTTTACCAAGTGCACTTACTTGTTTTAGTTTTTTTAAGGGTAAATTACACTGACACCCCCTGAGGTTTATATTTATTACAGTTCCTCATTCACTTTTTGAAAATTACATCTCCCCCCTGAGATTTAAAGTTTCATTACAGATTTCCCTCCTCAGCAATTTAATTTTTGTATATACCAAATTTTTCCTCTTTGGGTAAATTACATTGACACCCTTCACATTTTAGAAATTACAATCCCCTCCCTAAGGTTTAAAGTAGCATTACCAATTGCCCCCTTGGTTAGTATTAGTTGGAAAAAAAAATTCATTAAAAAAAATTAAGGGGAAAAAAATTATTTGAAAAAAAATTAATTGAAAAAAAATTTTGTTAGTAAAATTTTTAAATTTTTGTTTAAAAACCAATGTAAATTTATTTTTTGAATTTATATTTTTTCCTCAAATTTACAAACTGAGACAACCATTTATAAACTAAAAAAATTTATCAACTAAGTTTTTATTACAGTTTTTTAAATTTTTGTAAATATAAATTGAAAACTGAAAAGGAAATGGTTACCAAATAGGTCTCAGATGGTAAAAATATCGTAAAATTAACAAATAATTAAATAAGTTACCAACGTAAGAAATGACTTATCAAAAGATACTTAGGTTATGTATGGTTTGATTTTTAGAAGTTTTTTTTTTTTAAAAATTAAAAATTAATTTGGTTAAGAAATAAAAAAATAAAAAATAATTATCATTTAAGAGGAAAAAATAATTATCATTTTTACTTTTGAACAGGTTATGTACATACGTATGACTGTTTCAATTTAATTTGTAAAAAATTATTTCTAACCACTCAAAAAATAAAAATTATATAAAAATGATAATTATTTTTTATTTCTTAACTAGATTAATTTTTAATTTTTTAAATTTTTTTTCTAAAAATCAAACCATACATAGCCTAAGAATATTTTGATAAGTCATTTCTTATGTTGGTAACTTATTTGATTATGTGTTAATTTTACGACATTTTTACCATCTGAAACCTGTTTGGTAATCATTTCGTTTTTAGTTTTCAATTTATATTTACAAAAATTTTAAAAATTATCAGAAAAACTTGTTTGATAATTTTTTTGGTTTATAAATGGTTGTCTCAGTTTTTAAATTTGAGGAAAAAACGTAAATTCAAAAAATGAGTTTATGTTGGTTTTTAATCAGAAATTTAAAAATTTTACTAACAATTTTTTTTTTCAATTTATTTTTTTTTTTCAAATAATTTTTTTTCCAACTAATATTAACCGATGGAGCAATTGATAATACTACTTTAAACCTTACGGAGGGGATTATAATTTCTAAAATGTGAGGTGTCAATGTAATTTACCCAGTGAAGGCAAAATTAGTATTTAAAAAAATTAAATTGTTGAGGAGGGAATCTGTAATGAAACTTCAAACTTCAGGGGGAAGAAGTAATTTCCAAACGGTGATGGAGGAACTGTAATAAACATAAACCTCAGGAGGTGTCAGTATAATTTATCCTTTTTTTAATATAAAAATAATTTATTTATTTATGTTATATAAAAATAATTTAACAACTACATCACTAATCATTTCTTACATTATCATCAAAATAAATATAATTTCACTTAACACCTTTGATTACTTCTTCCATCCACTAGGCCGATCCCCTTCACATTTCACAATATATAAGTGCCTATATATATGTAATCCTACGTGGTGAAGGCTACGTCAGTGTTGAATGGTGTCATTTGAGAACGTAGAACTACTGCACGGTCATTATATCATATTTTATTTTAATAATGTTAGGTAATTTAAAATTTTGTGACTTAAATGACTCAAATCCCTTAAAACGACATCGTTTTGAATGTAAATGAGTGTAAAACAACGTCATTTTGAGGGATTTGTTAAGAATCAATGTATTATTGATTCATTGTTCTTGATTGATATATTGTATTACAAATCAGAGTGGCATTATATAGGAGAGGGTTTGGGTAGTAGGTGAGGAGTAGTGGAGTGTAGTAGGTGAGTGTGAGTAGTGGAGTGTAGTAGGTGAGTGTGAATGGTAAATTCTAACAGCCCCCCGCAAACTCAAGGAGGATAGAAACTAACCAACTTGAGTTTGAAGAGAGGAACAAAACAAGAAAATACATAAAAATAAACAAGAAAATACAGAAAAATAATAAAAAAAAAGATAGGAGACACTGTATGGTCGTGTCAGACCGTTGGTGAAGACTCTGAAATGTGGTGCCATAACGTGGTAGAGGACACTGGATGGGTGTGCCATAACGGTGTAGAGGACACTGGATGGTGGTGTCATAACGGTGTAGAGGACACTGTATGGTGGTGTCATAACGGTGTAGAGGACACTGTATGGTGGTGTCATAACGTTGTAGAGGACACTGGGGTCATATCGGGACAGTTTATGGGGTCATGTCGGACCGTTGGAGATGCTAACCGGAATCAAATGTCGGGACAGTTTATGGGGTCATGTCGGACCGTTGTAAAAGGTTGCACCCTCAAAAGGTGTGCCTAATTTTGTCAAAAGGCGTGCCATCAAAAGACGTGCCCAATTCATCAAAAAGTGTGCCGGATTCATCATGGCGAGGCACGTGAGTGCCTTGGTTGGCGCGCCCGTTTGTCGGCTGGTGGTAAGAGGCGCGCGATGCGCGTAGCTGCCTCGGCTATAAGACAGAGGCTGAGGCTGAGGCAAAAAACCTGCGAGAGAAATTCTGAGAGAGATTGTGGAGAGAGATTCTGTAACACTCTGTTTTCTGAGAGAGAGTTCTGAGAGAGATACTGTGTAACACTCTGTTGCCTAGAAAATGGCTTCATCGTCTTCCCGCGGGCTGCTCACCCTCTTTCCCGACCTCAACGAGTCAACGAGAGAGAGAACTGGTGCGGTGGCACTGGAACCTCAACCAAGCGCCCCGGAGTTTGCTCCGTTGAACTTTCCGATGCGGTCGGTGGAGCAAAGAATGGCAGTGCAGTCGGATGTGGAGGCCAATCAGTATACTCTGAAGGCATGTGTGGAAAGCATGACGGCGGTCACAAACCTGTCGAACCGGCTGCAGAGTAGGACAAATGAGGTGCAGCATTTAAACTCCCAGCTGGCTCTGCTCCAACGCATGTATAAGGATGCGCGAGCAGAGATAAGCGTGCTAAGGGCAGAAAACAAGGAGCTGAAGCGGAAGGCCACCGTGATGTTCCGATTTGGAGGGCCACCATATGCTGCAGTGGAAGAGTTTGGGGGAGTGAACGTGCTCGGTGGACAAGGAAATACGGAGGCAACACCGTCAAGGGCCGGCCAGGACGGAGGCAAGAAGAAGAGACCTGCAGCAGAGTAGAGAAGAAAAATCCCACTGTGGGTGTGGGTGTGTTTGTTTGTATTTTGTTTTTTTTTTTTGTTTTTTTGTTTTGTTTTGTTTTTTTTTTTTTTTGTGGGGTAAAATTGTGATCGGGGTTGATCCCTAATATAAATAAAACAAAGTGTTGTGCAAATCTATAATTTTTTTTTTTTTTTTTTTTTTAATAAAAAAAAATGTAATGAAAAATTATTTAAAAAAGGCTGGCTCATTGTGCGTGGAAAAGTGTTGAAAAGAAATAAAGAAAAGAGGGAAGTGAGTTGGTGGACTAAGCACTGAGAGAATAAAAAAAAAAAATGAGAACAACGCTGGTGGAGGAATATAATATAAAAAAATATATATATATATATATATATATAAAATAAAGAAAGGTGGGGAGAGACATGCCCATGTGAGGCAATTGAGAATTATTATTATGTTATGGCTGGCTCACTGTGTGTTGTTGTATAAAAAAATAAAAACAACAAAAACGAAAAAAGGTGGAACTATTAAAAAAAGGTGATAGGTATGTGGGTAGTGGAAAACAGGGGTGTGAAAGTGAGGCAATTGAGAATTATTATTATGTTATGGTTGGCTCACTGTGTGTTGTTGTATAAAAAAATAAAAACAATAAAAACGAAAAAAGGTGGAACTATTAAAAAAAGGTGATAGGTATGTGGGTAGTGGAAAACAGGGGTGTGAAAGGGGCTCACCAACTAAGTGGTGTTTTTAAATAATAAAAGAAAAAAGAAGCACAGGGCTCTTTGGTTCTCTCATCAAGCATCAGTATTGCCCTCCGAGGTGTTCTGGATTCACTGCGTAAACCTGCAGATTCCAAAATGTTTGTGTTTGGGACCAAAGCTCTGGAACAGTTTGTGGACGTTTGATTGAGTGGCCACAGTATTGCAATCATATCTTACAAATATCTCATCTACGTGGTACTCATTCTGAGCTTGTTGCATTCATTGAAAGGGCACTTTCCAGGATTTCAGCAGGTCACGCAGAGTCAGATGGAGCACACGGTGAGATATGGGTGAAGGCGAAGATGCCGGCGGCGGAGAACGTGAACAAGTTGAAGATGAGTTTGATGAAGGGCTCTGATGAAACCACAGAGAGAGAGAATTGTATGTGTGTTGTCTGTGGTTTGTGCACTCAGCAGGTTGAAGAAAGGAAATTTAAAGGTATGTGTAGAAAAAAATTAGCAGACTAGGTGGAGGTCCGGCGGGCAGCTAAGGTGAGGTTGCCGCCCGCCGGGGAAGCGAAAATATCAGGTTCTAAACCTGCTCTGATACCATGTTAAGAATCAATGTATTATTGATTCATTGTTCTTGATTGATATATTGTATTACAAATCAGAGTGGCATTATATAGGAGAGGGTTTGGGTAGTAGGTGAGGAGTAGTGGAGTGTAGTAGGTGAGTGTGAGTAGTGGAGTGTAGTAGGTGAGTGTGAATGGTAAATTCTAACAGGATTTGACCCATTTAAACCATAAAATTTTAACCTACCAAATATTTTCCATTTTATTATAAGGATCTTCTTATTTTTAACTTTTTCACTAAAAAGTAAACTCCCAAATGGGGTTTTTAACATACAAAATTTCAAATCCTGTTATTATAAGCTATAGAAGTAAGGGGCTAACCCACCCTTTTATGTTGTATGTGTTTCATAAATTTTGGTAGAGATTTAAAAATGGAAAAGAAAAAAATATGTAAAATGTGTGACCTTTTCTTTTATGTTGTATATGTTTTATAGATTTGGATAGAGATTTAAAAATAGAAAAGAAAAAAAATATGTTGTGTTTGAAATGTAGTTATATCTTATTCACATTTCACTTAATTTTTTTCTTTTTTTTTTTCAAATTCTTGTCTAAATTCATGATTTTTTTTTTTTTTAAATTCATAAACCAAACACAGACTTAAACAGCCATACCTTTTTATCATCACAGAATGCCATTCATTAGGGCGTAATTTTTTTGTCTCTACATTCTTCTTTCTCTTTGTTTTTTTGATAAATTACAAATACACCCCTTGGATTTTTTTAAAATATGAATTATCCCTTATAATTTCAAAAATGACAAATGTTTTGCTGTCAGAATTTTTTATTTAATAGAATTAATTAAAAAAGTGAATTTTTAACTGTTCACCTATACAATAATAAAATTATCTGAATTATTAATTGAAATATAATTTTAACATTATTAAAAACTATTAATTAACTTGATAATTTATTAATATAATGATCTATTTGTTATGAAATTAGAAACCTTAGGGGACATAATGTAATTTCTTAAAGTAGGTTTAGTGTTGGACAATTATTTACTTCTTTTTTTTTTCTTTCTATATATTATAATTTTGTGCATTTTAAGTGTATGATGTTTTCACTAATACACTCGGAGATGCACCATGAAAGATGTATATGCGAAAATCAAGCAAGAAGAAAAAAAATAAATAAAATAATACGATGAATGTGGAGTAAAGATTAAAGATCAAAACTCCAAAAGCAAGCAAGCAAGCAAACAAATAAGTACAGTTTTTTTTTTTAAATATTCCATAAAAAATAATTTAGAGAATTAACCCACTTTTCAAATTATTTAGGAAACTAACTTACTTTTTGAAATTGAAATTGCATTTTCAACATGAAATTTTAACTTGAAATCGCATGTTGAAAATGTAATATATCTTAGTGAAGTCCACGTTATCATAAATTGCATTTTCAACTTGCGATGTTGAAAACGCAATTTCAATTTAAAATTGCATTTTCAAAATACAATTTTGAAAAACAGGTTAGTTTCTCAAATAATTTGAACAATGGGTCAATTCTGTAAATTGTTTTTTTTTAGAATATTTTTTTAAAAAAAACTCCAAATAAGTATAATAGAATATTTAATAATAAACATTTGAAAATTTGCAACAAAATTTTATAACTCTCCTTTTTGCTAAGAAAATTATATTTGGTACTAACTAAATAAAATGTTTTTAAAATAGTTTTTTTTAAAATTTGAAATTAAAACTATAGTAAATTTATGTAAGCAAAATTGCTAACCACATTTTTTTACTTAATGTATAATATTTATATTGACTACATTTTTTAGGTTTATTTTTTTAGGTATTTATATAGAAGTAAAAAAAAATATCGTTAGTAATAAATTTTTACTTAATTTAGTTATAAATTTTACCCGTACATTATTTTTAAATTTTGAATAAATGCAAACATAAAATAATTTATTGAAGATACTGTATTTATTATATTTCTATTTTCTGTATGCAAAAAAAAAAATATTTAAAAATCACAATTCACACACACACATATATATATATATATATATATATATATAATTATAAACACAACTCATGTATAGCACGGATGGAACACTAGTTATTATCATAAAAAAAGTTATTATTATGAGGTCACATTTTTAGTGAATATTGATCATTGATATAAAATTCTGAAAAACTTTTTAATTTTTTTTTAACTTGAGACTGTAGCATTTTGTAATGATGACGTGGTGTGATGATGTGTAACTAAAATTAACTCAAAAGGGTCGATGATCTTTTGGCCGTTAAAAGAATAGGATTCTTTCATAGTTACAAAAAAAAAATTACTTCACCTTCCCATTTGTGACATATAATTAAAAAAATATTCAAAATGATGTTACAAATTTATATTTATTTTGAAAAGACGTATCAAAATAATTTATTATTCTATAAAAAAATAATTAATTTTTATTATTATTATTTTCACTAGTAGCATGAGGCTGACAATACAAAATGCCTTAATTTCCCAACTAAGGATTTTCTTTGTCTGTCCCAAAATATTTTAAACTATTAGATTATATAGAACCAGAAAAAATAACCAGAAAATTATCAAGAATTTATAATCTAAGATCATGATTTGAATTTATGGATATTTTACTGGTTTCCTTTTGGGTAACTTTATGTTACATTATAATAACTTTAGAGACGGCCTAATCCAATGCTTTGAAATTGTAGTTGGGCATAATTTGCCTCTTTTTTGATAAGAGTATAGCTCAAGACCACAGTGCAAGCAAGTGCAGCCAGTGTAGCAAGTGCAGCAACACAACAAGAGCACCATAGCAATAATAGAGGATAACTTCTCTGTACAACTGATTCAATTAGAATAATATTTGTATGTATAGAGTGTATGGGTGTTGGTTAGTAGTTTGTTAGATTAGTTAGATTTTCTCTATAAATACTAATGTAGTTTCTCATTATCAAATAAGATTGAAGATTTCACATTTCTTGTCATGGTATCAGAGCCTCTACACTCCAACGAGTTATGATCATGTTCTTTCTTTTCTTCTTGCTTCCGTTTCATTGTTGAGTTCCAGTTCTTGAAGCTGCCACAACGGCGACTGGATGCTCTCTTCCTTCTAGCCTCACACTTCTAATCTCCAATCGCAGTTCTTTTGTTACTGTCAAATTAGATTCCACAAATTATATTGTTTGGAAAACACAACTACAGAACATACTTCGAGCAACAAATATGCTCTGCTATGTTGATGGTACTCTGGATTGTCCACCTGCAACGGTCAAAGATTCTGAGGGAAAAGATGTAATCAACTCTGAATTTCTGAGTTGGACATAGATTGATTCACACCTATTAAGTTGCATTACAGCAACCCTAACTCCCTCAATATTCACTTCAGTGTTGCATTGCAAAAACTGTCATGAAGTTTGGATCTATCTTGATAAACTCTTCGCATCATTTTCCAGGTCTCACATCCATCAACTCAAGAATCGACTAAATGGTGTCAAGAAGAAATCTGAATCCATGGAGGATTATCTTCTTCAGATCAAGAATTTTGCTGATCAATTGGCACTTGCTTCCTCTTCAGTTAAGAATGAGGATCTAGTCTTGATCACTCTGAATGGTCTGCCATCAAAATATAATGCTTTGAAAGTAGCTATTCGAGCCAGATCAGAAGCTATTACTCTGAAAGATCTTTCGTCTCTTCTCTGTTCAGAGGCTTTACATATTGAAGTTGATCCAAAAACTTCTTCTTCTGATCTTACAGTTGCATATACTGCCATGAAGACTAATAATCACAACAGGTTTTCTTCAAATTAGTCCAATGGTTGTGGCCAAAGATCATCATACAGAGGTTCTTTTCATAGAGAAGGAAGTCGAAATTATAAGAACAATTCCAGTTGAGGCAGAGGGGGAAGATCAACACATCCACAATTCCAGTCATATCAATCATTATATCTAAATGCTTCTTCTTTGAGTTGTCAGATTTATGGCAAACAAAACCATACTGCCTTGGATTGCTAGTACAGATTGGATACCTCAACCTCCACATTCTTCTCATGGCAAACCTACTTATATTGTCTCATTATCATCTCCTTCCTCAAACTGGTATGTCGATTCTGCTGCCTCAAATCATGTGACTCCTGATCTTAGCAATTTGCAAAACTATACTCAGTATCATGGACTAGATCATGTGATTGTTGGTGTCGCGACCTGCGAATCATTCATGCAGTTCAGTCATTCATCATACTAGATGATAATAGTTTCATTCGCAGGGTCATACTTTTCATTGGTGAACGTCAATCAATAATAATAATGTCCATCTGAACTCCACAATGTTAAGAGGTAGTCAATCCTTACTTAACATCCCAAGCAGTTCCTATCAATCTAACAAATGTTTCACGAACAAATTGTCATACCATTTTTATATTTCAACGAAGTCATGGTTCAAACTATACAAAATAACCCATAACAGATTCAATTATAGTAATTCCATTTCCAATTTCACAATTCTTATAAGTGATCACCAAATGACAGTAGTAGTAGCCATTAGAATTCCGACATTTCAAAACGTATGCGGTAAGGTAACAATTACTCTTGGTAATTTAATGTCATAAGAAGAGTCCTTGACAAAATCAGTTCAATGTTATAACAAACAATTTTCTCAGTCTTACTCCAATTCCCAAGTAGTTCTTAGTAGTCTATTAGATATCTCCAAAGCAAATATGTATAGAATTTATTCTTTCGTAGATTTCATGAGCATAATTAGAGTAAACATCATCATTTCATCACAATTGTCCAAAAGTAGCCATGGGTTAAATAACTTCACATCACAATCAATTATAATATGTTCCCATGTCCATCCGTTTCCAGTAGAGTTCAAAATATCATTCATGACAAGCTATATTCAATTGTCTAAGTACAGTGTAACCAACCCAGTAAATTCTCAAAATTTAAGATTTGTATACACACTGAAGCGTGTCATCAACACTTGCATAATTCTTCCGGATATAATAAAATCAAACATTCAATTGTCACAGAAAAGGTCTTCAACCATGATTCAATAATGTAGCACCATAGAGTGACAGATTATCAGCCATTCGAATTTTTTTTTTCACACATGGTTCAGAATACATTAGGTTAGACAAATTAGTCAGTAATTACATAAGCCACGAGTGTCACACAAGTGAGTAGGTCATGCAGTTTAACCATTCCATATAAACATATAATAGCAACCACATTCACGTTATCGCAGATTCCCATAGGCACTCATCAGTTGAACAATAATAATACCCATCCGAAATTCATATTTTTGAAGCACACAATATGGTAACAAGTAGCCTCACTCCTATTTATTCTTGTAAATCAGCGTTATAACTTTAACAATCCCGACCTGTGATTAGCCTTTAATCCATGGTTAAATATGCCTAAGAAGAATTAAGATGACATTCTAAATTTATTTGCATGTGTGTACGACATTATTTGTGTTTCTATCTGTCCATCCTAGAAATATCTGTTTGTCATTCTGTTCTGTTTTGTAAATTGAAGGCCTTATTGGCATCCGATCACGAAATTGACTTGAATTATGTGTTAGTTAGAATTTTTAGAATTTTATGGTAGGTTTAATTAAGATTCAATTCGGAATGAATTAAATTAGAATAATTAATAGCAATTAATTAGCCACTAATGATATTCTCTAATCAAGCCTATATAAGGCCAAGAAATGACTCAAGAATACTATATACACACTCATTTCCTCATCTCTTAAGCCTACAAATGTGAGAGAGAGAGAGAGAGAGAGAGAGAGAGACCAAGAAGGAAGTGATCTACAAGAGAATTGCTAGAGAACTTAGAGGTTTTTGCTTGGGACTTCAAACAATTAACTATTTAGAGTGTAATTGATCATCTAAGGTAAGAATTCAACCTTCTAGTTTTGGGATTGAGTCACTTTGCACATGAATTCAAAGAATTAAGTAGTGTAATGCTAGAATTGAGCTAAAATGAAAGAATATAGATCATACCATGCATGCATGTCTATATCATGGCATCTTAAAGAAGTTTTCAAAGAATTCTCCCATGCATGTTATCATTTTACATTAGTTTTGAGAATTCACCTTGTTTTCCATCAATTTGTCTCATTTGATTATGTTTTGAAAGCTTTAAACTTGCATCTTTATATGCATTATGTGTAATGTTATGATTTTCACCATTTTAAGTTTGGTTTAATTCAATGTGCAAAGCTTATGGGCTTGATTTTGCGAAATGCTTTTGAATTCACCATGTTTTATAAGTTTGTACAAGTTCCCTTCAGTTTTTGACCCAAAAGATCATGAATTTCAGCTTTGAATTCAAGTCTTGAGCTAGGGAGTACAATCTGGAAATTCTAGATTCTGCTTCTTTACTCGAGCGACGGATTCTCCGCTCAAGCGACCACTCTATGATCTTACACTTCCACTTGAGTGACTTGAATCTTGCTCGAGTGTGAAATACAAGCTCCCAGAAGTTTTACGTTTTTGTAGACCGCTCGAGCGACGAGAGTTTCACTCGAGCGACGAGAGTTGCACTCGAGCGAGGACCTGAGTCTCACGCTCGAGTGACCATCAAGCATTCGTCAAGCGTGAAAATCACATAACCAGTACTTTTTCAATGTTTGTAGACTGCTCGAGTGAAGGGAGTTGTGCTCGAGCAGCCCGTCACATGTTTACATGTCCGTTTGAGCGAAGGAAGTTGCGTTCGAGCAGGGCCCCTGTTTCCAGCATTTTTGACCAAGTGTTTTCAAATACATTTTTACATCCTCATTGCATCCTAGGTATTCCTAGGCTAAGATTAAGACTCAATAATGACGATAAAGGCTAATAACACGCTAGGAATGGAACGTAATGAGTAAAGTATATCTTGAGCGTATGTTTTAAATATATATCTGTTATGTGTTGTGTAGGTCACACGTAGTAGGCTATTCAGTTATTTGTTCTGTTCATCTGCTTTGGAGTCATCTGTGAGTAATAACTTTGTAAAGATATGTTAATTTATAAGTATTTTCTAAATGATATAAGATGATCTGTTTCTAAAATATTATTTTCTGTATGATTGAATGGTTGTCCAAAGTTTCTGAAATGTACTCGTGGCATCATTAGCTTCAGATGACATCTATTATCTGCTCTGTTACGTCCCACTTATGGGTCAACTGTACGTCTCATAAGCCAACTGTTATGGATCCTTCTGTATACGTCCTTTTATGGGTCATCTGTACATCTCATGAGCCAACTGTGTCGTCTCCGTACACGTGAGTCAACTGTATGCCTCTATGGCCGTCCCTTTATGGGTCAACTGAGTAACAACCTCGACTTGTGATTAAAAAGCTAACTATGATTAATTATGCCTAATAAGTAATTAAGGTGAAATTCTGAGGAAATTGCATGTGTGTTGCGTTATTTGTGCTCATATCTGTCTAATGTAGAAATATCCGTTTGAATTTTTGTTTTGTTCTGTTCTGTGAATTGAAACCTTATCGGCATCCGATTACAAAATTAACTTGGCTTATGTATTATTTGAAATTTTTAGAACATTATGGCTGGTTCAATTGAAATTCAATTCGGAGCAATTAAATTAGATTAATTAATATGTGGTTCAATTAAAATTCGATTTGGAGCGATTAAATTAGATTAATTAATATCTAATTGAGTAGCTTAAGCACTAATTTAATTAAGCCTATATAAGGCGTACACACACCACTTGAGCCACCTTTTTCTCATCATCTTTGAGCCTTCAAGAGACAAACGTAAGGGAGGGAGAGATAGGAGGGATTGAGTTCAACCAAAGAATTTGCTAGAAATTGAAGGGATTAGACTTAGAACAACAAGAATCAAGTTTCTAGTTCTCACATTGACAAGCTAAGGTAAGAATTCAAGGCTTTGATCTTGTTCTTGAGTTGGTGAATCTATGAATTCTAGAGAATTGAGTGGTTTATTGTGAGAAGTGAGCTAGAAAGAAGGAACATAGATCATACCATGCATGTATGTTCATTTGAGCACAATTTGAGGTTGTTTTCAAAGAATCTCCTCTTGGATGTCCTTATCTTGATCTTCTTCTAAAAATTCAACATGTTTTTGAGTTAGACACCTCTTTGGATTATGTTTTAAAAGCTTGGAACTTGCACCTTTACATGCATGATATGTGATATTATGTTTTCAAAGCTTTGAGTTTTGTTTTGGTCAATTGGCAAGATTTTGGGCCTTGATTTTGTGAAATGATTTTGAATTCACCATGGTTTCACCATTTACAAGTGTTTCTTATAGTTTTCTTAAGTTTTTGGCCCAAAATACCATGTTTTACAACTTCGAATTTGAGTTTTGAACTGAGAAGAGCAATCTAAAAATTTCAGAATTCTGCTTTCTGCTTGAGCGACGGATTCTCCGCTCGAGCGACTACTCTGTGATTTTGCAAACCGCTTCAGCGACAAGAGTTGCGCTCGAGCGAAGACCTGAGTCTCACGCTCGAGTGACCGTTGAGCATCCGTTGAGTGTGAAAATGACACAACAAGTACTTTTTCAAAGTTTGCAGACTGCTCGAGTGAAGGAAGTTACACTCGAGCGGTCCTTCACATGTTTACATGTCCGCTCGAGTAAGGGAAGTTACGCTCGAGCGGGACCCCTGTTTTCAGCAAGTTTGGTTAAGTGTTTCCAGCTGTATTTTGGCATCCTCATTACATCCTAGGAATTCGTAGGCCAAGATTAAGACACAATAATGAGAGTGAAGGCTAGAAACATACTAAGTACAAAATGAAATGAGTTATGTACAATCCAAACGTGTGTTTCAGTACATGTATCTATTATGATTGGTGTAGGTCATGTGCTGTGAGCGGTTGATCCATTAGTTTACTGCCAAAGCTATCTGTGAGTGATAACTTAGTAAAGCTATGTTCGATATGAAATACTTTCTAAACATTATGATATGATATGAACTGTTTTTGAATGATACAAAAGGCTATTATGTGATTGCATGAATGATGATCCACTTCTTTGAAATGTAATTGCGGTATCCTCAACAGAGGCCCTCATCCATGGGATATAATATTGTGGCTTATGGTCATGGGGCCCTCACCCGGGGGAGACAATATCGTGGCCTAGGCCCTTGCCTGGGGGAAACAATACTGTGGCACAGGCCCATGCCCGAGGGAAACAATACCGTGGCTCATGTATGAAATATATTACCCAGTACTGGAGGTTTCAATGTGGAACTTAATAAGCTTGACCAAAGAGATATGTTTGACGCAAATGGATACACCACTCATGATATGAATATGTTTATTATTCTGTTTCTGTTACGAATATGGTTATGCTTCCGTTCAATAAGAGATTTGAAGTTATATTTGTGATGGACATCATTCATTTAAACCCTTTGCTCTGTTATTATTCACTGGGCTTCCGCTCACTATTTATATTATGTATGTAGGTGACCAGACGCGTGATCAGGCTCAGAATTAATGACCTGCCATATCAGTTTTGTCAGCCAATCATTGTGCCTCTGAGGAGGTTCCTTTTTATAAGCGAGTCAAGTTTAAATGGCTTGAGTTTAAGACCTTGTCTTCCTTTGGATGTAGAACAAGTTTTCTATTATCTGTATATTGGGCTAAGTCCCTTTTGGCTATATCTATAATGAATGTTACAAAGACTACTGCATTATGACGTCACGTATATGTGTATAAAGTTCCAAAAAAAAATTTATGTCCTATATATGTCTCCATAGCTCAATGGACTATGTATGTTTCTATATTTGCTTCCGCAGCCCCTAATTATAAGTTATTCTGTTCAGAGGCCTTTGGTAATTCAAGGATTACTGACCGGTTACAGCGCTAAACCCATAGGGGCGGGTTTAGGTTGTGACAAACTGTATGCCTTTATTGTCGTCCCTTTATGGGTCAACTATTTCTGCTAGTGCTAATGAATGTACCACATATGATTAACTACAAATTCTGATGATGAAAATTATTCTAATTTAGTATCTGTTATGAACTATAATTTCTGAACAAGATTATGAATCCATTTCTGATAACTACTGAAGTCTGTTTTCTGTAACTATTATAGACAACATTTATTTAAACCCTTTACTCTGTTATTATTCACTAGGCTTCCGTTCACTATTTATATTATGTATATAGGTGACCAACCACATGACCAGACTCAGAGTTGAGGACTTGGTGTCTCAGTTTTGTCAGCCAGTCGTTGTGCCTCCGAGAAAGTTACCTTTTGTGAGCGAGTCAAGTCTAAATGGCATATGTTTAAGACCATGTCTTCTTTGAATTATGAACAAGTTTTTTGTTATGTGTATATTAGGCTAAATCCCTTTTTGGCTACATCTGTATTGAATGTGACGTAAGACCTGTATTATGACGTCACGTATATGTGTAATAGGTTTAAAATTTATGTCCCATATATGTCTCCACAGCTCAATGGACTATATATGTTTCTATATTTGCTTCCACAACCCCTATTTATAAGTTATTCTGTTCAAAGGCCTTTGGTAATCCAAGGATTACTAGCCAGTTATGACGCTAAACCTACAGGGACGGGTTTGGGTCGTGACAGAGTGGTATCAAAGCACGTGTTATACCACACACACAAGTCCATACGAGCTATAAGATGTCCTAGAAAAGGATTAGGGACATTTCATCTGCATGTGTGAGTGTGTGCTAATCTTTATAAATGTGAAAACTGAATTTGAACCAAAACAAATGAAATTGAAAAAAATGAAGAAGATTATTCCTATGTTTATTATTACCTTGTCTCTTTATAGTATCATGGAAAATGCAAGAAGTAATGATACAAGTGAATCCTCGGAGGCTCGCATGAGTTGTATGGAACACATACTTGCAGCTTTGATTGAAACACTAACACAACAACAGAGGTAACAACCCTTGCCTTCTCTACCTCCACCAGCACAACATGAGCCAAATAACAGTGATATAATTAACTTGACTCAAAAGTTCATAAAAATGAAACCGCCAACTTTCCTATGAGGTATTGAACCATTAAAGGCTGAAACATGGTTGTTGGAAATGGAAAAATTATTTGAAGTGTTTCCCTATTCTGAGATTTAGAAAGTCCTTTTGGCTACCTACACCATGAAAGATGAAGCCCGGAGATGGTGGTTATTGGTTCGAAATAGTAATGGGAATATGACATAAGCTCAATTTAATACGATCTTCTATGACAAGTACTTTCCTCAGTGCTTTCGGGATCGAAAGGTTTCAGAATTTTAGAAACTCAAGCAAAGCAACATGTCCGTAGCCGAGTATGAGGCTAAATTCACTGAACTAGATCAGTTTGCGCGTCATATGGTAGACACAGACTACAAGAAAGCTCGAAAATTTTAGGGTGGATTGGATTTAGATATATTTGATCGAGTAGGAGTCCTCAAACTACTAACGTATGTAAATGTGCTTGATAGGGCATTGATGGCAGAAGTCATTTTGGCAGCAAAGAAACAAGCTCCTACTCTAACAACTAAATGGAAGGGGAAAAGATCTAGAATCAGTTTCAAAAAGGGTCGTTCATTTGCTATAAATAAGAAACAGAATACAGGATCTTCTAGCAGCTCAAGTCAAAGCAGTGGGTCTCAATGTGGGAGGAGACATAGAGGAGTTTGCCATCAGGTATCTGGTGTTTGTTTCCGGTGTGGCAAGATGGACCACATGATAAGAGATTGTCCAATCGGGTCAGAGAATGCCAATCGTCCTGTAGCAAGTTCAGCAGGATCTGCTTCTAGGTCGAGAACAAATGTTAGAACTAATATAGGAAGAGAACCCTTGAGATAGGGTAGAGTTTTTGCACTTGTGTCTGGTGACGTACAGAATACTGAATCAGTGGTGTCAGGTATACTTTATCTCTGTGCTCAGAATGCCTATGTATTGATAGATTCTGGTTCCACACATCCCTTTGTGTCACATGTTTTTTCTCAGAAATTAACTAGACCATTAGAATCCATGAATTATTTATTCTCTATATCTACGCCATTTGAGGGTTCTATGGTATGTGCATATGTGTACCCGGCATGTGATGTTGTGATTGGTGATGTGATATTGGCCCCATTTGGTAGAGCTGTGAGAAAGTGATTATAACTTATAGCCTAACAGCTTATAGCTTATAGCTGTCAATATAAGTTGATTTTTTACTTATAAATTAAGTTTTTCCTCCTCCACTCAAAGAATAAGTTGATTATTGACTTACAAAAAGCTATAAGCTGTATTGTTAAGCTGAACCAAACACATCAAAATAGCTTAAATTAAGCTAAAAGCTTAAATAAGCTGGAAATAAGCCCTACCAAATAAGGCCATTGTATGTTGATTTATTACCTCTAGCAATTGACCATTTTGACTGCAGATTGGGTATGGACTGGTTAACGAAGTACTGTGCAAATATTAACTGTGTGAATAAGTCTGTTATATTTCATCCACCAGGGTTACCTGAGTTTGTGTTCATCAGGAATGGGGTGGTCTCTCCTCCATACTTGATTTCTACCATGAAAGCTGTTAAATTGCTTAAGAAGGGATCTAGAGGGTATATGTGTTGTGTTTTGACTGTGACTTCTGATAATCCCAATGTAGAGAACATCCCTGTAGTAAATGAATTTCCTGATCTATTTCTAACTGACTTGTCAGGAGACTTAATTGATAGGGAAATTGAGTTTACTATTGATGTTGTATCCGAAACACAACCGATTTTCAAAACCCCATATAGAATGTCAACTTCTAAACTGAGAGAGTTGAAAGTTTGGCTCCAAGAACTCTTAGACAAAAAATTTATCCGTCCGAGCATGTCACTTTGGGGTGCTCCAGTGTTGTTTGTCAAAAAGAAATACGGGTCCTTGAGGCTGTGTATTGACTGCTGTGAGTTGAACAAGGTAATTGTGAAGAACAAATATCCATTACCCCGAATAGATGATCTATTTAACCAACTTCAAGGAGCACAAGTGTTCTCCAAGATAGATCTTAGATCCGGATATCACCAGTTAAAAGTTAATGTAGAAGATGCAGAGAAAACTGCATTCAGAACAAGATACGGATACTACGAATTTTTGGTAATGCCGTTTGGGGTGACTAATACAGCGTGTTACAGACTCTGAGAGAAAAGAAGCTATATGCCAAATTTTTCAAATGTGAATTTTGGCTTGACAGTGTGGCATTTTTGGGACATGTAATCAACAAGGATAGTATCTCTGTTGACCCATAGAAAATCAAAGCCATTGTAGATTGGCCAAGACCAACCAACGTGTCAGAAGTTAGAAGTCCTCTGGGGCTTGCAGGTTATTATCGCAGATTTGTGAACGATTTTTCAAAACTTACTATGCCATTGACGCAGTTGACACAGAAAAATGTACCATTTGACTAGAATAATCAACATGAGTCAGCCTTTCAAGAATTGAAAACTAGACTGGTAACTGCACCAATCCTGACCCTGCCTAACTGAACTGATGGATTTCAGACACAGTGATACCTCCTACAAAGGCTTGGGTTGTGTGCTAATGTAAAATGGGAAAGTAATTGCTTATGCCTCTCGGCAACTCTGTCCTCATGAAAAGAATTACCTGACTCATGATCTTGAACTGGCCACTGTGGTGTTTGCTTTGAAAATCTAGCATCACTATCTGTACAGCGTAACTTGTGAAGTGTATACCGATCATAAAAGTTTAAAATACTTCTTTACTTAGAAGGAACTGAACATGAGACAGAGAAGATGGCTGGAATTAATAAAAGACTATGACTTGCAAATTCTGTATCATCCAGTAAAGGCAAATACCGTTGTAGATGCATTGAGTAGAAAATCTATTGGGAATTTATCATGTTTGCTCACTGGTTAGAAAGAATTGTTGTGTGAATTGTAACGAAATGAAATTGAAGTAGTTTTGCTTGAACATGATGGAATTAATCTATGTTTTTGGGTCCCTTTTCTTTCAAAAACTAACTTCATTTTTGCACAATTCATGACTCAAGACTTTCACAATCATTGTAAATAAACAATCTCTTACTTCATTTGAAATCAAAGATTAATTTAAAACCCAAAGTCCATGCAATGAACTCATGTTCTTGAATTTACAATTTATGTTCATTAAACATACAAGTTAAGCTCTAATTCTTAATTCTCATAGAATTCTTTTCTGTTTTGGAGGAAAATGCAAACTAACAAACTGAAGGATCATGAAGTACATAAAACTATACCATGCATGGTAAGTTTAAAAATTAATTCATCTAAGTTCTTATTTGGTCATGAATATTTTACTGCAAGATTTGACATGTATAAGCATAAAGCTTGCCATACTAAGCTTCAATTTCCCAATTCCTATGAAGCTTCAACTTCAATTTGGAGGTTTATGTAAGAATATGAATGTATGATCATGGATATTTATGAATCTTGCCATGCATGTATCAATATGAACTAAACTTCCATTAAACTTATATTCTTCTTGCTTACACTTAAATTTTTTAACTTATGAGTATAAATCTTCAAATACATTCAACTACATGAGATTAGGGAGGGGAGGGGGGAGAATTCTTACCCAAAGTAAGTGAATTGTGGAGAAAAAGATATAGTTATAAGGGTTTCACAAGTTCCTCTTTCCCGTTCCTCTTTCCCTTTCCTTTTCTTCTCTTCTGGAATTCAAGTGCTCAAGCTCTCATATTCTAACTCTCTCTCTACGTATATTTGAAGAAGACCCACTACTTAATCACCTAGTTGGTGAATAGGACACATGTATACATTTACTGTATTCAATTTTACAATTCTATTAATATTTCAATTAATTCAACTAAGGCTGGTAAGTCATTGCTCATTAAATTAAATTAATCCTTATCACAATAGAATCTCAATTACACTAAATTTAATTCTATGAATGTGAATTAGACTCTAATTCCTATCCTATTATTTAATTCTAACTTGTTAAAATTAGCGAATCAGACAGGTTTAATTTTTATTCTAACCTATCTGTTCAAACAAGACAATTCAATAAATCTCATAACAATCAATAACACTTAATCACATAATTAACATGGAGGAACATAATTAATAGTTCCAATTAAGGCTCAATTCGATCACAGATAATTTCAGTAAACTGAATCAATTTTTCAATTAAATTTCCCAAATAGCTCTAAAAATTCTCATAAGCCCATCCATGCACTCAATTTCAATTTGTGCACCTAATAAGATTGTCGATTTTAGTTTCAAAGTTGTAACCTTAACAGACAATTTTCCTGTGACGCCTCAAAATTTGAAGACATCATGATAGGGTTTAAAACTTAAAATCAATTTTCTTAATTAAGAATCCTCATCAATGTTGCCACCAAATTTACCATCATCCATTAATTAAAAACACGGAAACTAAAAGTTCTTAAATTACAACTCCAATCAAACTTAAAACTTTGTTTTAGTACACAAATATAAAAAGACTAGAGAAAAATTAGAAAACTCAAAAAAATGGTTCATGAAATTTTGGCACGCTTCAAGCTAACTAGGGTTGAATGTTGCCTTCCAACACCTCGGTGTTTCCTTCGGTTTCTTCGGTACCTGGCATAAAACGCTAGAGTAGCGGGAATGCCAATGAGCGACGAGCTTAATAAGATACTACAACCCGAAAATACCCACCCCGATAATAATACTCACAATTAATGAATACTGTGTAGTTAACAGAATAACAAGTAGCATTTAATAAGCATAACAGGAATGCTATCAGTTGAAGTAATAACAATAGATAATAACAACAATGGTAAGCGGAAGCAGTATTTCATCATAAGGAAAAATGCCAACTTTTCTTTTAAATTCACATAGATTTGGTTTATCAGATGAGTTTAAGTAACTCCCCGCAGAGCACTATTTCCACTCAACCGCTAAACAATAGCCACGGGCAATTCTGACTCCCCTTTGGTCAAATATTCAAATGTTACTTACTGTAACTACCAATGATGCCCACGCACTAGGGTTACGTACCTGAGTCGTGACATCACGGTCTGTCCCAAGGGAACGGTCTATGTTGTGACACCCACACCACTAACCTTATATCGCCTACATCGATAAGAGCCGAAATACCTTCCCGTGCCATGTTAGGGTTCGCAACTCACTTGCGCAAGATTCTAAACAGGGCTCACCCCATCACTTGTAAACTTTAATGCATCTATTCAATTTCGTGTTTCTTTACTTCGTCGAATTCACATTTTGATGCATGTGCGAGTTTTAGTTTGAAAATCACAATGTCATAATGTTTATATAGAACAATACAATCATGTATGGCAACCAAAATAAATATGATAGAATGTCTTAGAACTTATCACAAAGTTTCTTAGGAATTCACACACTTCTTCTTTCAGCACTATATGGTCAGACAAAAAAATATGAAACCCATAGCAAACGAAATTCAACCATTACAATATTTTAACTGGTGCTAGTTCATCAAGTTATAAAAATATTTCAAGAGAATACCAGGGCTAAAAAAGATTTTAAAATGGAGAAATAAAATTTGGAAGAAAATTGATTTTTCTGGGACAGTGAGTTACATAACTTCCAGCATAGGTGATCTGTGTTTGAAAAATAAATGGGGCCTCAAATAATGCCAAAAAGAGGTATGGTCAGAATGGATTGCTAGATATTTGAGTTTGGAACATTTTTCCAGAAGAGTTTGAAGACTGAAAACCAATGTAAGATGGTCAAATAATTTTTCTAAGAAAACTGGACAGATTCTATCGCATTTTGGTAAAACTACAATTTCTCCTTTAGACTTATCCATTTTTTGTGAAATCAGCGGCAAATGAAAGATAACTCTTATATCTAACTATCCCAAATGGTCGTGTAGAAAAAAACCATTTGCAGAGAAAATGAGACCGGTTTGAAGTCATTGTTTCTGCTGTGTTATAAACAACACTTAGGACAAATATTTATTTCGGTAAGAAAATGGTGTTCAATGATTTTATAAAAATTTACACGTGTATAGAACACCTATATATACTCCCAGTACCAACATATTTTTGACACAAGTTATTTTCAATTTATTAAAGCATTTTTCCTCCGATAAAATCTGAAACAGTAAAGAAAATATAAGTTTTGAGTAAAAATGAACCAATCCTATCTCATTTTACCCCCACGCAAAATTATTTCAAACAATGGAGAATATTTAAGCACGTAAGAAGATAAAATCAGTAGCTAAACCATCTAATCTATGTTTGCAAGAAGAATAGAAATCATATAATCATAAGATTGTTATTCTATCAAAATATAAACATGCATTGAGCTATTCTTGCTGTGTGTGTATATTAACAATGCACACTTTTGCATATTTTTAATATATAGATTCAGTTAAAAAAAAAATATCTAAGGGAGGATAGAGGTTGAGTATCCTTACTTCAAGAGCTTCTTACAAACTATTCTCAAAAAATTGTTTTGAAATAGTGACCACCAAGCACCCTCTCCTCTTCCTTAGAGGCTTATTTTTATTTGTAAGAGTTTAGAGGCATATTTTTATTTTTTTATTCCTCTTGCCTTAGGAAATATTACCTACAAGGTAGGCCTAGAGTGTGTAGATGTATGCATGCCTTAGCATACATTGGCATGCCTCCAGCAGTCCTACAACAGCCTTCTTGGAAAGGAGGGGCCAAATTTCCCTGCCCAAGAAATTCTGATTTCATTTTTTTTTTTTTTTTTTTTTTAACATACTAGATGTATGCATGCCTTAGCATACTAGATGTTTTGTTTCCTACTATCCTCTAACTAACTTAGTTATTATTTGTTTAAATCATTTAGCTTCCACAACTGTATTTAGATACAAAAATTTAATAACAAAAATAAATTTATTTAAAGAAATTTAATATTGGTGTTAATTATGGTGCTATTAACATTATAATTTAATAATTTAATAATCACTATTAATTGACTTAATATTATAATATTATTATATGTAACTAAAAGACTTGAGATTGAACCAATTAATCTCCATGGGTTAATTTTCTTATCTACAAATTATTAATGCAAAACTTTATACAAAATAATATATATTAAGAATTAGATTTGTGTGACGACAACGACGATAATAATGACAACAATAATAATAATACTATGAAGATAAAAATTGCACTACTTAAATAATTAAAAGTTAATTATAGAATTTCGTCACAAAATGTTATGGAATTGGATTATAGATGTTGATTAGCTAAATATAATTACCAAAATAATTTAATATGTAAAAATACAGGTTCTCACATTTCCAATTTGTACAGATTTGTACAAATTAAATTACTTGGCACTTAGTTAAATTAGCATTAACAAATAGTTAATTAATTAAAATCACAATTGACAAGTCTGGGTCGTCGCAGCTGGTAATGGTAGTCATCTTCCCATTCATAACACAGGCAATGGTATTCTTCCCACTCCTTCTTTGCCTTTTAAACTGATTAATGTTCTTCATGCTCCAGATATTTCTTCTAATCTTCTTTTAGGCCATCAACTCACTTCTGGAAAAAAATTGCACTATTACTTTTGATGAAAAATCATTTGTGGTTCAGGACAAGACTACCAAGAAACCTCTCTTTAAAGGTACTCATAGCCATGGTCTTTATCAGTGGCCTTCATCAAAGGTGTCTTCCCATTTTTCCTTACCTACACATCACCCTACTACTTGTTTAACCACTGATACATGGAACACCAGACTTGGTCATCCATCTGCTCAGAAATTACAATATCTTGTGCATAAATTTCAATTGCCTGCTACTTTTTTTTTTTTCTAGCAAGCATTTGTGTCCTCATTGTAATGTAGCAAAGAGTCACAAACTTTCCTTTACTTTGTCTAACTCTACTGTAAATAAGCCCTTATCTCTCATCCATAATGATGTTTGGGATCCTTTTTCTCCACCTATTTCTGGTTATAAGTACTGTGTTGTTCATTGATGACTTTAGCAAATTCACTTAGGTTTATCCCCTTTGTTATAAAAGTGAAGTGTTTACCAAGTTTATGGAATTTAATGTTTTTGCTGAAACTCAATTTGAGACTACTCTTAAAATTTTTCGAACTAACGGGGGTGGTGAATACACCAGCTCTCAATTTGAGTCCTTTCTTAAATCTCATGGAGTCATTCAACAACTGTGTTGTCCTCACACTCCTCTACAAAATAGAGTTGCTGAGAGAAAACATCGGCATCTTGTTACTACCACAATTGTTTTGCTCCATCAATCTGCCATTTCCCTTGTTTATTGATTTGTTGTTCTTGTTATATCTGTGTTCCTTATCAATAGGTTACCTAGCTCTAAACTTCAAAATCAAATTCCATATGAGGTCATATTTCATCATCCACTTGACTTTGCCTTTCTCAAAAGTTTTGGCTGTAGGTGTTTTCCCTGGCTTCAACCCTATGCTCCTCATAAGCTTGCTCCTCAGTCTATTCCTTGTGTCTTCATTGGTTATCACCTCTCTATTAAAGGATATCGATGTCTTGGCCCAATATTTGGCAAAATATACTTGTCTCGGCATGTCATATTTAATGAATCTTTTTTTTCTTTTACTTTTTCATCCCCTTCTTCTACACCTAGTCTTTCTCAGTTATTTTCCTTTTTCTGGTCCTCTCTTCCTTCCTAGTCCTCTTTTCCTCTGTCTTCATCCTTTGTTCCAAAGGCTCCTTTCATTCAGCCATCAGTTGCTCCGATTATAGCTTCCGTAGCACAAGCAGGATAGACTGTATCAGTGCAGCAAGCAAGACAGACTACATCAGTACAACAAGTGGGACAGACTATATCAGTTCAGCATCCTGCCACTGTCCCAGCTCAGCATCCCATTTCTATCTTACCTTAGTCCGCTGCTACCACAGTAGTACAGCCAGCACGACAGACTGCATCAGTTCAGCATCCTACCACTATCCTAGCTCAGTTTTCCCCTCTGCCTACTATAGTCTCACCAGTTCAGGCTACACCAGTTTAGCATCCTATCTCAACCTCTCTCTATTCCTATCCCTATTTCTTCTCTTACTATTGACCTTTCTTTCTCCACACATCCCTCTCCTTCCAATATCCATCCCATTATCACTTGTTCAAAGGCTTCTTTTGCTCATATTTCCATTGTTTCTCCTCTTATTGAGCCCACTTGTTTTTCTGAAGCAGCTCAAACTCCTGAATGGACTAAAGCCATGAATGAGGAATTTAACGCCTTGTAAGCCCAGGGTACCTGGTCTCTTGTTAACTTACCTCCTCACAAAAATGCCATTGGTTGTAAATGGGTTTTTCACTTAAAGAAAAATTCCGATGTGTCTATTGCTCGCCACAAAGCTCGACTTGTGGCCAAGGGCTATCTCTAATAAGAATGTATTGATTATCGGGAAACATTTAGTCTAGTCACCAAGCAAACCACAATTCGAGTTCTTCTTAGCATGGCTCTCCATTTTAATTGGTCTATTAAACAATTGGATATCTTGAATTCTTTTGTTCATGGTCTTCTTCAAGAAGAAGTTTACATGCTTCAACCTCTAAGCTTTGAAAGTGTCACGACCCAAACCCGCCCCTATGGGTTTAGTGCCGTAACCGGCCAGTAATCCGAGATTACCGAAGGCCTGCTTAACAGTAATACAGTAAAACAGAGTACAGGGGCATGGCGGAAGCCAAAACAGTAAATAAACAATGTCCAATGAGCTGTGACAGTCTGTATGCCAAAAGACTTTTCATACACATACACATGAACAGTACAGAACAGTATGTACGTATATACAATCATTCAATTCAGGGACCTAATCCCTATTAAACAGTCCAGTAATAGTCCATACAGTTATACAACAGATACAGAGACAGACGGGGAAATTAAAACACCCCTAAGCCATAACTTGATAGGCTCGAAACCTCGCAGTAAGGCACAGTGGTTGGCTTGACGAAATTGGAGCTTACCCCGACGCTTCTAACCACGGTCTGGTGCCTGTACACCTATATATATATATGAGTAGTGAGCTAAAGCCCAGTGAATAACATAATGCGTAAAAGGGTTAAGAATGAATGTCCTTACAGTAATGAAAACAGTTCGTTAATTCAGTATATCAGTCGTTCAGTCATATGTGGTACACCCATTAGCATAACAGTACAGTAAACAGTAGGTCTTAAAAGACCGAACAGTAACTGATGGCCATCAATCAGTAAACAGTAGTGGTTCCAACAAGGGAATCGACAGAGATCTCTGTAACAGTAACGGTAAACAGTAGTTGCTAAGGATGCCACAATACAGTTCAGAATATAGGACATACATTCATTCAATTAACAGTATCAGTTCAGAAGGCAGTACAGTTCATTTGGTCAGAAGATAATCATTTTGAACATATCTTTACACAGTTGTTACTCACAGAGTTCTGGGCTACAGTAAAGCTAGAGCGCGTCCCCAGTCGCCAACCCTACACAGTTACAGATTGAACACACACTAAGCTACACAGTTGGGAAAGATAATAACTTAATCCCTAATTTGCCTCAATGTTTTCTACATCTATATCCTCATTAAGATGCCTTAAACTAGGCCTAATAATGTCTAGGATGAGATGAGGATGCAAAGATGCACTTTATAAGCATTTTCGGAATTTTCAGAAAACAAGGGTCACGCTCGAGCGTAGGTTACTCCGCTCGAGCGGAAATGCAGACAAAGGTTTCCGCTCGAGCGTACCTCAAAACAGTCAAAAGTGCTGGATAGGTGAAATCCACGCTCGATTGGGCGCTCGACACCCGCTCGAGCGTAAGACACAAGGTTCCGCTCGATCATAAATTTCCCCACTCGAGCTGGCTTAAAAACAAAACAAAATGCTGGGAGCACGATTTCCATGCTCGAGCGCCAGTCACCCCGCTCGAGCGGGAGTTCAAAAGCTGGAATTCCCAGATTTGAACCTCAAGCTCAAATTCAACTTTTAAAACATAATTTTCTATCCTCTTGGGCCAATTTTCCAGAAAACATCCCAAAACTCATAGTTTAACATGATTCCAAAGCTCAATTGTAAAACCAAAGCCCAAGGGTGTTTCAAACAACTCAATTTCAAGCCAATTTTCAAGAATATGAAAAACATGCAAACATGCATGAATCTAACCAATTCAAAGCTTCAATACAAGCTCAAATGAGCTAACTCTTACAAAAACAAGGTGAAAACATGGTTTATGATCAAAACACGGACATGCATGTGGCAAATTCATGAAGAACAAGCTCTAAAATGCAAGAGTATGCCATTCATGCAATAATTAAGCTTCAATTCAACATTATTGAACCAATTCTTGACTTAACTCTTTAAACTACCATGATCCATGCTAGAAGGAAATTAAATACACAATAAGGAGGATGAAATTCATACCTAGGTTCCTCAATTACAAGTCTAGAGGCTTAATGTTGCAAGTTTTCTATAATATCCTCAAGATTCCAAGCAAATCCTAGATGAAATCACCCAATCTCCCTATTCTCACTCTCTAGTCGGCAATATCAATGAATAAGGCTGAGGAAATGGTTTGCTCAATGTATTACAAGTCTCAATATGTAAAAGGTAGTGGCCACAAGTGGCACTAATGTAATTAAGTCAAACGATGCAATTTAACACCATTTAGCCTAATTTAATCATATCGAATCGATTTTCAGATAATTACACCATTAAATCACACAAATTCTACTGATCATGAAACAATAATCAATTTCTGGTTCGGCCGCCGATAAGGCCTTCAATTTGTGGTTAAACACAAAGGCATGAACAGATAATCAAACAGTCAACAGATAGACATATAATTAAACAGATATACTTAATCAATTCAGTTCCAGATTTTAGCTAGTCAGTTCAATACTTCAATCAATTCAGTTACCAATCATAATCAGTCTCAGTTTAGCAGTAATCAGTGGTTAATCGGTAAATAGTGACAAGGGTTGTTACAGAAAGTGTTACTCATCATCATGTGTGCCGGTTAAAGAAGGCTCTCTATGGCCTTAAACAAGCTCTTAGAGCTTGGTACTCCACATTTTCCTCCTATTTGCTCTCCTCTGGTTTTAAGAATATTCATTGTGATTCATCCTTATTCATTCAAACGACTTCCGCTACTATCACTGTTCTTTTAATCTATGTAGATGACATTTTAATTACTGGGAATAGTGTTCAGGACATCTCCTCCCTTATACATCATATGCACACAGTATTTTCGATGAAGGAGTTGGGTGATATATCCTACTTTCTTGGTATCTCTATTGCCCGCACTGCCTCTGGTTTGTTTCTTTCTCAACAAAAATACGCCATTGAGATTCTTACCAAGGCTGGTATGCTCAAATGTAAGTCATGTTCTTCTCCTATGGCATCCAAGCAGTCTTCCGCCACCTCAGTGCCATTTTCTCAACCATCTATGTATCGTAGTATTGTTGGTACTTTGCAATACCTTACTATCACTCGCCCAAATATTTCATTTGTCGTTAACCATGCATGTCAATTTAGTTATGCACCCACTGTTGCCAATTTTAACACTGTCAAAAGGTTACTTCGGTATATTCAAGGTACTTTTCCTAATGGTTTATTCTTCACTCTTGGTTCACTGGACTTGCATGCCTTTTTTTATTCGGATTGGACTGGTGATGTTCTCGATCGCAGGTCTACTACTGGCTATTGCATTTTTCTCGAGCCTAATCTGGTTTCCTAGTCTACTAACAAATAGTCCGCTGTTTCGCGGTCTTCTACTGAAGCTGAGTACCGGGCTCTTGCTCAAGCGTCTGCTGAGCTTCAATGGCTTCGTATGCTTGTCTACGACATTCACCTTCCCACTGCTACTCCTATCTTGTGGTGCGATAACATCACGGCCATTTATTTTGCCTCTAATCTTGTTTTCCATGTATGCTTTAAGCATATCGAGATAGACTACCATTTTATTCGCAAGCAGGTTCTTTCAAACAAAGTTGTGGTTCGCAAGCAGGTTCTTTTAAATATTATATACTTTGCTTATATACTTTGCAAAAAAATAATAAAAAAATATAAAAGTCCTCATTTAGAATTATCTTGAGACTATAAAGTATGGATACTTCGACAAACATGTCGTACCCATACCGGTTACTTACTGAATTTTGAAAAAAAATTCTCACTCAATTTTGAAATTACTATTAGTCAATCAATTCTATTGAAATTAATTTGGGTAATAAACTAGTTACAATTGCGCGCGCACACACACGCATAGAGTAGTCAAGAAATTTTCGGCTCAATAAGTTTATCTAGGATCAACTGGAGATAATTTGAAACCTATAAAGCACAAGTATGGATATGAGTATTGGTATTGGTACGATATGAGTATATTGACATGGTAAAATCTAAAAAAAAATAGGATACAAGTACAAGCATGGTTTAATACGTGTGTAAAAAAATATTTATTTTTAATTTAAAATAATACAAAAATTGATTAAAATGGTTAATTTGTTAAATCCAACATACAATTGACATTTAATGCCAAAAGCATAGGTATAAAATAAAATAAAATATTATTATATTAAATAACTTATAAACTTAATTTTAAAACCATATTAAGTACGAAACTAAAAATGAAAAAGAAGTTTAGTAAAAAGAATTTTATCTTTGTAGTAGAAGAAAATTATTATTTTCAACTGAGGCATGGCACGGCTTGAATATATATTAGATGTATCTAGGTAGACCAAAAATTAAGAAAGAAAAATTTGAGTACATATTTTGTATACCCGGTATGTATGCATGCAAAAATATCATATGTCAGTAAGTACCTGGTACGGGTACGACATGTTTGTCGAATTATCCATGCTTCACAGTCTCAAAATAATTCAAAATGAGAATTTTAATATTTTTTATTATTTTTTTACAAAGTATATATTATTTAAAATTTAATTTTCTCATAATTGAGATAAAAAATTATTTATTAAATATTTAAATTTAAATTTTTTTTATATTTGGGGGGCAAATTGATTTTTAAAGTATAGTTTGGAGGATAAAATAAATTCCAAATGAACTTGGTGCCATATCAGCACATTCCGTCCAATTGTAAACGGAATGTGACGGCAGGGGTTAAATTGATTAATTTGTTGAAAATTCAGGTACTAAATTAAAATAAATCAAAGTATAGGAATCAAATTAAAAAACGAGTGATAGTTTAAGGGGTAAAATGATATTTTTCCTGTAAATAGTAACAGACCATTAGTTTGATGCCCTAAGTATACATATATATATATATATATATATATCCTTTTTTTCACAAAGAATCACACATGGTGATAAAAGAAAAGGTGACAGAATTGCTTGATTGAAACACTACTACGTACTATAATCCCGTGCATGATTTTATTATGCGGAGAATATATTAGCCACATTTCCTAATTTCCAATTGGGGCGATGTCATCCAAGAAATGAACAACGCTATTTAATATATAAAGGATTTAGCAACTAAACTTTTTTATCTTCAAAAATGGAAATTTTGTTAAAAAAAACATTGGTGGATTAATTTGTGTTGTTAGGGGAGTCGATAGTAAAAGATCGTCTTGAAAAGTAAAAAAAAATAATATTTATTGATAAAATTTTAAAAATGTTATTAATAAATATAATTTTAGAAGAAAAAAAAAATCGTGCAAAAAATTTTACTTTTTGAGAATAAAATCTTATTCTCAAAATAATAGTAGTTCATCACTAAAATAACACTTTTAACAATTAAAATATTTTGTCTCTAAAGCCTTGATGTACTTCTTGTATTTTGTTTTACTTCAAAAAATTTGTTTATTAACGATAAAAAAAACATTTAAGGGTAGATTTACCAGAATTAAAATATAATAAATATATAAATATATATATATTTGATAACTTGGACCAACTTATGCACATTTCGATTAAATTTTCTAGTGGCCCTAAAGTTTAGATTGTTTAATCTTTGTGAGTTTTAAACCTAAAATCTCTTATATGATAAGCCGTTTGATTACTTCCTCAATCCACTAAGCCAAACCCCTTCACATTTCATAATATATAAATGCATATATATATATATGTAATCCTACGTGGTGAAGGCTACGTCAGTGTTGAATGGTGTCATTCGAGAACGTAGAACTCTTGCACGGTCATCACGTTTAGTATGTTATTATATTGTATTATAAGGATGCTATTATCAACTAGCTATTCCATTGTACATAGATACATTTATGAGGTCACTCTCAAGCAATGACAAATGATTATGTTTTGGAAATATTAATAATGAACTATCTATCTTCTAGAATATTTTTTCTCACCACCTTAGTCTTCTATATATAACTTCCCATCATACCTCAAGTTCTTCAAAGCCAACTCTCAACTCTCTCTTCACTACACGCATTCTTCAACCATTACTCATCCACCATCTTCCCAACAATGGCCACCGTGTCGAACCGGTGGTGATCTTCAGCAAAAGCGATTGTTGCATTTCCCACTCCATTAAGACATTGATATATAGTTTTGGAGCGAGTCCTGCCATTTATAATGAAGACATTGATATATAGTTTGGGAAGTAGGTTGGCTTTTTGGCTTTTTGGCCTTTTTGGCTATTTTAGCCTGGGCTAAAAAGCTTGGTTTGGGAAGGACTTTTTGGCTTTTTGGCTTTTTTGACTTTTTTTGTGAGAGAAGAATGTAATGATTATAGGTTGGATGTGATGTTTTGTTTGTTATGGCTAAAATAGCCTATTTTGTTTTTTGTGGCTAAAATAGCCAAAAAAGCCTGAAAACTAACTTGCCAAACAGAGACATTGATATTGTTGGCTTTTTGGCTTTCGAAGGTTATTTTTGTAATTATGAGCGTGCCAGCAAGGATCAATCAGTCCTTACAGAATTGTAATTGCCAACCAATTATTCAAACGATTGTGTTATGGTTCTTTTAGCCTCAATAAAGAGGACTTTTACTGGTGGCTTACTGGTAGCTTGACTTCAGAGAATTTGAGCATAAGAACAGTTAAATAAATTGAAGCATTTCATTAGTATGAAAAACTTACAATGATCTCAGCTTCATAGAGATTTACAGCGGCAATATACTCGAAAACTACTCCTACAAATGAAGTGCAGTGCAGGAACTTAAAATACAGAAATGTAAAGAACAGGAAATAAAACTGGAATATGTGAAGTAAGACTGGTTTTCTTTAGATTTTTTCCGTCCTCTTCTCTGAAGTCCTTCCTGCTATTTATACTTTCCAAAGATAACCATCGAACTGCACTTCAAACCGTCGAACTGCTCCTCCGTGATCGCTGATCATGCTACCTTATAATTAGTCCCACTACGCCTTCACTTGCAGTTAGGCTTCCCTCCTATATTTGAATTTGAATGTGAGCAACCGTTGAAGACACGTCACCGTACATCTCTTTGTTGATCCGCTGTTACTCAGATCTTATAACAACCAATATTAACTGCCACATGTATGATGAGGATCGAAGACCTGACTGGTCTCCCCATATTACCCTTACTCTGCCGCGCGTCGAATTGTCACTGGCTAGCACAAAATATGTAGCCAACATTACCCTCCGCACTAATATGCCCAAGACTTGGTGATATTAGTGGATCAGGGTCCTTTTTCCCACGTCTTAGAACGTGCGTGGGTTTTACATCTTCCCATAAATGCAACTGTCACTTACCATAAGTATTAATACTCTCGTTTTGATCCTTCAAGTATTTTCACTGTCTTAGCATTCGAACAGACTGATACATTTCATGGTCAAATTAATTCTTTCCTCCAGCGATCAAGCACACGAAGAGTCATATGTCGATGCTGTTCCTCATCGAAAGCATGCATTTATTAGCCACCTTTACCCACCTTTCTATATTCAGGTCATGGATGCCTTTGCAAATTACCAACCTTTGGATTACGAACACATTGCTCTTAATCCTTCAATTCCGAAAGCTACAAATATAGACATAAGAAGTTCTTCCTCTGACCTACCCTTACAGTTCGAACAAACTGCTCTCAAACCTTTGATTCGGAAAATTGCAAATATGGACTTGAGAAACTCTTCTTCACAAATCTCTGTATGGGATAAAGCTGCAACTTCTTCCTCTTCCGGGGGTTCTGACTGGACAAGCTAGTCAATACCTGAGACCTGTGATTTGAAGGAGCGAATCAACCATCATTTTGTTGAGTTCACTGACCCTTTAGAGTTTCCTTCCTATGCTCGAAGTTCAGTTGTCTATCCCTGTGTGCCCATTGACCATCGGCGTAGTCTGGAGGAGAATCTTCTTGTAGCATGGTATACATCCTCCATGCCTAGAAAGATAGTGCATGCTGCCCCCCGCCCAGAAGAAGCACAAGGGTATAACCCATCATTCTTAGCCCAGAAGGCGAAGATTTGTTCTTCTGACTGGTTTGATTATATTAATGCCTTTGTTCCTTCTGCTCCCATGTCATCTCCGAAAATAGAAGCGTCCACACATTTTTCTTTGTTTCCCGAAATTGAAGTATTCATACCTTCTCCCCCACCAATTCTTTCCTGGACAGAGAGACTGAAGCTTGCCCTATCCATGGAAAATGTCTTCCCACCTTATAAACCTCTACCTTATCCTACTCCAGCTGAGCGGAAACAAGCTCAACTTCTGCTTGCAGCTTTCTCTCACTTGCCTTTTAATGTTCTTGAGGACGAAGTCCCTCTCAAGAACCTTCAATGGGCTTGTGATATTCTGACTAGGGGCCATGTCCTTAATCCCCTTGCTCAGGCAGAACTTCATATGTTTCTGGACCAATTTCCATTGCTCCTTTACTGGCATCGAAATTCTGTGGCTACTACATAGTCTTTAGACCAACTTTCGTCTCTTCGAATTCATGCCCAATACGAAGCAGAGAACTTCATTGAAGAATTCGGTGATTTCAAGAATAAAGATTCTGCGTATTGGCATGACTTAGACATTGACGAATTGGAACAAGGATTAAGAGAGGTGGCTTTCGAAATAAAGGTTGAAGAGCTCTACTATGAAGTGAGAGCACATCAACTTATGCAGCCAATGCTAGAAAATTTGGGAGATAGAATAAGAAAAGAACAAAAGTTTATTGATCATTGTTGGACTAAATTTCATGATCTTATTATTTATTCTATTCCTTATTTTTATGAGCTCAAGTTCATACCGAGATAGGGTCATCTGATGTAATCGCTTTGGTTTTAATATAAACAAAATTCTTCTTCATTTGTCATTGTTTGACCCTGCTTTCACTTGTGTTTTAAAAGTCAATTCAGAGCTTCGAACTTTGAACAATTTCATCCTATGAATCTGGACTCAATTGTTTTAAATGAAACACTAAATGAGCCAATTATAAACCTTTCTAATTTGTGGAATAAAGTTGACAGTTTTGGCTGATTTTCAATTAGAAACAGTACTTCGAATCTAGCAATCTTATACTTAAAGTCTGTTTTGACCATAGTCAACATCTAGTCATTGTCATTATTGCTTTTGATGTTTCAAACACCAAATCCCATCCTTAAAGAATCTCAAGTTTTGCCTCGAAGGACATTACCTTTGTTAAAAACCTAAAAACAAGTCTTTAAACTCTTTTAAGTGAAATAAACACTCAAGTATTTTTATATTTTGGGTATGGCAACCTGCTTCGAAGCCGGCTTCTCTGTTTCGAAGCCGTTTGACTTGGCTTCGAAGCAAAATATCTTACTTCGAAGCTAGCCTCAACAACTGGGCTTTGTTTTTCCCTCCAAAAGCATCAATATTGAAGGAAGCTTTTGTATTCGCACTTCTAATACTTAACAGCTCATGTAATATATTTTCAGATACGAGGGCTTTAAAAACCCTTTTGTTTCGTGCTCTGAAATCACTTGCTCTTCTAACGCACAAACCCCTCTTTCTACCGATCTTTGGCTTCTCTCCACTTCCTTTCCTGGTTTCACTTTCAAGAAAAGCATACTGTCAATGGCTTCTCCTTTAGTATCATTCGTAGAGCGTACGAGCCCATCTGTGGCCCTGAAGAGGATTATTGATGCAGAATGTGAAAAGTACAAAGCTGGGAAGAAAAGCGCTATTGATGGACGCATCTTTGTCCCTCGTCGCCATGTGCAGCTAGACTACGTGTTCGGGCCCATATTCAAAGAGATCCTTACTGAGCTCCCAGCCTTGTATCCCCGTCTGGAAAACCAATGTCTCCTTTACGAGGGTGGTCTTGGCTGGAGGAACTGGAGGATAAATCGCCCCCACCAATGCTGGCCCACGGTGAGACCAAAGTGGCAAGAATGGTATGATCGGGTTATTCCTGCTAGGACCCTGGACCTTCAAGAATTCTGCCTTCTCGATGCTCTCAGACTTTCTAGGGTAACTATCTCAGAGGACCCTTTCCTTATTCCTGCTGCCTTATGTTTTTGGAATCCTGTCTTTAACTTTTTCCAATTTAGATGTGGGATGATGGCCCCTACTGTTCTTGATATTTGCCATTTACTGGGACTATCCCCCATTGGTACCCCTTTTGGACCAGATTATCCTGATTTCGCAGTCCCTTTCTCTCTCCCCTCCCTTAACTCATCTTATAGTGATTTCGCTAGGGCTGAGAATAAAAGAGAGGGCCCTGTGACTGATAGGGAATTCTTTTCTTTCTTATTGTATTGGCTTTGCAAATTCCTTTTCTACACCTCCTCTCAGAGAATCATGCCTGAATTTGCCCCTCTTGCCAAAGCCTTTGTTTTACAGAAAAAGGTGGCCTTAGCCCCACATGTTCTAGGTCACGTATATAGAGTCTGCTCCATTTTCTGTGAGAAACCCTTAGATGCTAATCAAGGGGGGCCATTCTGGATTCTTCAGTTTTAGCTTTTCGTCTATTTTACTGAGTTACAATCCAAATGCCTTAAATTTTCCGAGCCAAACCCTCCTACTCATGGCATAAGGTTGGCCAATGCTTCACTTTACCCTTCTACCTTTGCTTTTTACTTCTTTTTTTTTCACCAGCTTCCAGCCTCCCTTCCTACTTACCATTTTCGTCCCTTCGAACCCTCCATTGGTCCAACTTGGTTGAGGAATTTCCTAAGTGACCAGTCTTGTACTTCACCTATTCACAAAGATATATGGGCTTCCATTCTGATTCCCAGAGAGTTATTTATCGGGACTTTGAACCCGAAGGCCTACAAATGCATTGTTGAACCTTACTGTCCTGCTCAATTTGCTAGACAATTTGGCCTCACACAAGGGGTCCCAATACCTCTCTGTAGCAACACAAATCTCAGCCTTACTAGAAGGGATCTGAAAGTCCGGAAGTCCAGGCTAGAAGAGGCAACTTTTAAATTTATAGATGACTTGGCCAATTTCGAGTATACCCCTTTCATTCCTCAAGGTACCGTATTGAAGAGGTACCAAAACTGGTGGGTAACTAACATGGAGATTTACTTGGCCATTTCACCTTTAAACCTACTAACGGTGTTAGATGTGACCAAGCCCAAATAAGCTGGGATTGTCACTTCTTCCACTGTTTCAGATATAGCACATGCTACAACACAATCTGCTCCTGCTGCTTCAATTTCTCCTAGAGTTACTCGGGCTGCCTCGAAGAAAGGTATACCCTTGTCCCTTCTCCTTTTGTCTTTTTAATGCATTTTGCCGTATCTTTAATTCTTCTTTTGTGGAGGTGGCCAATCACAAAAGAAAAGGAGGCTCTTTGAACTTGAGAAGGAAACATCCGATATTCAAGGAGAAGAAAAAGAAGAAACAAATCAAGAGGAAGAGTTACCCTTGAAAAGAAAGAAGAAAGCGATCGTCTTTTCATCTGACTTGGTTAGGGATGAGACAACTGCCAGAGAGATGGAAGATGAATTCATCTCTTCGGAATCCAGATCGCAGCTTGAGAAGGAAATTGAGAAGGAGCAGACCCTGCCAATATAGAGGAAAAGGAAAAGAAAGGTGACTGTCTCTCCTTCTGATATGGTCGAAGACTCTGATTCTGAGACAATTGCCAAAGCAATGGAAAAGAGGAAAAAGATGTCTGCTTCCGCTCCTATCTTGGTTGAAGATACCATCCATGAAGCAGCCGTCAAGACAGTAGAACAAGAACATTCTAAAGCCATGATTGTCTTCGAGAGAGCTGAGAAGAGACGGCAGCAACAATTTCTGAGAGATGAAGCTGCCGCTGCTGACATACTACAAAGGGAAACTGCAAGAAGGCAACAAACTGCCAGATATTACACCCTTCGTAGTTCTCCCATCATTGCCGACACTTCTGGAGCAGGTAATTTTTTATGCTTCTGTGATTTTTCCTCTGTTATCCTTTGGTATTGAGGTTTAACATTGCCTTACATTTCTTCTTCTTGCAGCAGCAACTTCTGAGTTCATCTTTCCAATGAGACCTCTCTCAGTTTCACTCGAGGTTGATCAGATGCAGGATGTAAGGACTATTCAGACTATACTTCCACTTCCAGGGTCTACACTTCCTGCACTTTTCTTGAGGCCAAGCATTCCTGCACTTCTTTCTCTTGGTTTGACTCTACGTCTCTCTTACTTGACTCTTGACTTTCCTCAATTTACTTCTTTGCCGAGTCTTGCTCCTCTTTCTCCTTCCAAGGAGATTCCAACTGCTACCTTATCTCTGATGGGTGCTGGCAGCTCTCCAACTCGTGACTTATCACCTTTACCTAGCTTCAGCCCTCTTTCCCTTGATTCATTGGTGGCTAGGACCATGGAGACCATTAAAGATGCTCCACCCATTTCTCCTATCCCTATACAATCTTCTGTGTCTCCCATGGCAACTCTCTCTGCGCCCCTCATGTCTAATGATGAGATTGATGTCTTTGAAGCAAGATTAGATCGTCTTTTTGACATCACTTCTACTTCTCCGACATTCGATGAGGAGGCTGAGCCATTAGTTTTGGCTGATTCTTTGCTGGAAATTTTTGAGAGCCTTCCTTCCTCCAGCAGCCAGCCTTCTGTGCCTTTGATAGACTTAGACACCTGTCTGGACCTGTTAATTTCTTTTTCAAGGATTCCCTTTGAGGCTCTGCAAAGGCCTATAATTAAAAATGGGTTTCTTCAATGCTGCAAACTTGCTGAGCAGTCTGGTATGGATGTCTCAAATCACCTATCCCAGGCAGCAGCTACTATCGACTTTTACATCAGCATCTGTCATGCTGCCAAGGCTGCAGATGAGAAATTGGTTAGAGACCAAAGTTTTGTTTCTCAAGTGCATATTGAAGTATCGAAGCTTAAGGAACAACACTCCTCTGCCTCTCACTTTCGAACTCAACTACTGGAGAGGAAAGCTCAACTCGAAGAGGAGCTTTCTGCAGTGAATCAGGCCTTACTCCGAACTGACACCAAACTGCAAATCACCAATCAAGGACTGACCGATCAAAAGAGAGACATGGCTGCAGCTATCCAACTATTTTCGTCGTTTACCAATAGGAAATCTGTTGTACAAAAACAACTAAAACAATGTAATGATTTTTGGGCCAATTTGTGGCACGATGTACTTGACTCTTTATAAAACATTTCCTTGTTTATCATCTTATGTTCTTGTACTCAGTGTTTATTTTATTCCTTGTATTTCCCAAATAGTTAAAAAATAAGGCTTTAAATATCTGTCATTAATCTTTTTGGGATGCATATAACCATTCAAAATTTTCAAATGGTATGCTCTAACAGGCAAAACTCTATGAATTTGATATGGTCCTTCCCAGTTAGGTGACCATTTGCCAAATCTATGGCTTTTAATTCCTATTGGAAGTATTGTCTTCCACACCAAATCACCTTCATCAAAGCCAACGTGTTTGACTTTCTTATTATAATTTTTGGCTGCTTTCTTCTTTTGAAAGAGAATGCTATTTAATGCCAAAATTCTAGCTTCATCTATGTCTTCTAACTCCAAGCACATACTCTGATAGTACTGCTCAGGATCCAACTGGTCTTGGCATCTTACCCTTAAGGATTTAACATTGATCTCCATAGGTAATACTGCATCATGCCCATAAACTAAGGCATAAGGAGTGACTCCTGTGCTTGACCTTGGGGAAGTTCTATAAGCCCACAATACATCTAACAATAAGTTATGCCAATCTCTAGGATTATCTTCCACAACCTTTTGTATTCCCTTTTTTAAGGACTTGTTAGATGACTCAGCTTGACCATTGGCTTGTGCGTAATATGGGGTGGAATTAACAAGGCGAATCCCAAACTCAGCCACAAAAGACTTTACCATTTTCCCATCAAAAACAGTCCCATTATCAACTGTTATCGTTTGTGGGATACCAAATCTATGGATCAAATCTTTAATGAACCCAATAACCTCCGTCTGATCTACAGCTTTGTATGGCTTAGCTTCGACCAATTTGGTGAAATAATCAGTAGCTACCAAAATAAAACAATGATGCTTCGAAGAGGGAGGGTGTATTTTCCCCATCATATCCATGGCCCATCCTCTGAACGGCCAAGGCTTTACTACTGCATGTAGATCAGTTATGGGCACATGCCTTATTGTACCATGCTTTTGACATGCCTGGTAGCCCTTTGCATATTCTATACAGTCTTTAAGGATAGTTGGCCAATAATAGGAATGTCTTCGAAGCAGCCATCTCATTTTTACACCAGGCTGATGTGCACCACAGATGCCTTCGTGAACTTCAGCTATAGCTATTCATACTTTTTTTGGCCCTAAACATTCCAACAATAGACCATCTCCCCCTCTTTTGTAGAGATCATTGTTATATATGATGTATTGCACAGATTGCAATTTAACTCTTCTGTTGGCTTTTGAGGATGGGCCAGCCAAGTATTACATTATTGGATGTCTCCAATCTTGTTCCTGCAGATCATTATGATTGATTTCCAGGACCATGTTCCTTTTATTTAAGGGTGGTATAGATTTTTGGTATGTTGTTTGGCTTACATCCCATTGGGTACCATCCGTTCTCTTGAAATTCGAAACTTTCTGAGCCACATCATTAGCCTTATTATTCAAGAATCTCGGAACATAAGTTACATTTGCTATTTCAAATTGAGAGAGCAAATGTAATGCGACGACATAACATGGCAGCATACTTATACTTTGACACTTGAAAATCCCTTTTACTTGGTTAACGACCAATTGGGAATCTCCAAATATGTCAACTGCATGTACTTGTAATCCAATAAGAATTTCCAATCCCACTATCAAAACTTCATATTCAGCTTGATTATTAGAACAAGAAGTTTCATCCACTCTGAAACTATGTGTGGTTTCTATTCCTTAAGGTGACTTGATCACTATACCAATTCCAGTTAGACCATTGGCTTTTGATCCATCGAACCACATTTGCCATGGCTCGACACTAGCCATACTGAGTTCCATTATCTCTTGACTCTCTGTTTGAGATGGATGGTCTGCCAAAAAATTGGCTAACACTTGTCCTTTCACTGCCCTTTGGGGCACATATTCTAAGTGGAATTCTGACAAGGCTAATACCCATTTGCCAATTCTTCCCTCAACATAGGTCTGGATAACATATATTTAACCAAATCTGTGGTTGCAATTACCAAGACAGTCGTAGGCAAAAGGTAATATCTTAATTTTATTACAGCAAAATACAGCGCAAGGCAAAGCTTTTCTACAGCTGAATATTTACATTCACAAGAATTTAAAAACCTACTAAGGTAATAAACAGCTTGCTGTAGACACCCCATTTTTGACCGACCTTAAGACTCAGACGTCACCGATTGAGCGCTTGGTGATGTTACATAATGTGCTTGTTCAGAAGTTTCAGAGTCGCGGCCGTGAGCCCTGCCTCCGGACTTCCGAACCTTCTTCTGTGCCTTGTCTCGGTTTGCGAACTAGACTCGGTTTTCTCTGTTCCTTTTCCTGAGGGGAGGGAGAGGTCCCGTAGACCATCTCTCAATGTCCGTAGGCTACATTTGGTGGCCGTAGGCCATTTTGCCCATTTCGGAGTCCGGTTCCCGGTTTTCGGGATCGTCAAGCCGTGTGCCTCGGTTCGGGACCACTTAACCATCTCCTATTGCTCTAATTTTTGGCATACGTCTTATTTAATCCCTTTTGAGGGACACTGGGGTCTGAGAAACACACTTCATGGCCGAACGCCACTTTCGGTGCTTGACAGTCCATTTTCGGGACCTCGAACTGCGTGTTTTGGTCCCCGAGCTTTCGTTTTGCAACGGTTTTCGTTCATTTTTGGCAGGTACCTCTGTTTTATCACTGGAGAGGTCACTGAAGGGTGGGAGGCCAGCAATTATTGCAACAACCAGTTATCTCTCCTCCGGAGCCTCCCGGCGCCCGTTTTTCCAACTTCCGGGCTAATGTTGAATACCTTGGAGTTAAAGTTGCCAACTTTCAACCACATATCTGTGATCTACACACATAGGAGGCCCCTAAAAGTTGGTGGCCGGCCATTAAGGTTACCTGACCCTTTTGACCCCTTTCTTCCGGGCTAATGTTGAACCCCTTGGGCCCACATTCTTGAACTTTCAACCACATATCTGTGATCTACACACCTGAGAGGCCCCTAAAAGTTCATGGCCGGCCAGTAATTCAACTTGACCCTTTTGACCCCCTCTTTCCGAGCTAATGTTGAACCCCTTGGACCCACTTTCTTGGAATTTTAACCACATGGTTGTGTTGTACACACATAGGAGTACCTCCCCAGTTGCTGGCCGGCCAGAAAATATGATTGAACCTTTTGACCCCTAGCCGGCCGGCTAGGGGGTGTGGCCGGCCGGCCACCTGCAACAAAAGTGATAGGCCGGTCGTGTTCCTTGCACTGTGCACTTTACAGCTGTGGGGCAATATCCCCCAGACAAGATATTTATCCGGGGGATATTTTGTGGGGGAATTTTGCTCTCCTTTTCCCCCACCTTTACACCCCCTTTTGAACCCTTATAACCAGCTGGTGGCCTCCTTTGTAAGGGTTGGAAAAACTCTTCTTCAAGCTCCCATATAGAACTCCATCTCCATAGCTCTCAATTCTTCAAAAAACCCTAAGTCCCTAACCATTATTCCTTCTACACCACCAAGCTCTACCACCACCATCTCATTTCCAGCAACAAGGAAGGTTTCTCAAAGGTCAAAGCAGCTGCAAATCCATCCAAGAAGCAACAAAAGCTTGAGTCTTCAAGGGTAAGTAATACTTTTACCCTTTTGACCCTTTTTCTTGATCTATTTCTAAGCTCCACTTCCTTTTTGTTTCAAGCTCCGGCCCTAACTGAAAAGGGCCATCTTTTGAGCTCATCTTCACTTTTCATTGAGGGCTCAACCCTGTTTGAGCCCTCCATAATACACTTGCTTCATTGACCCTCTTGTATGTCATAGTTTTGCATGCTATTTTTGACCCATGAGAAATTTATTTTCGAGCATGTGGTAAACTGATATGAGGCTTATTTTGAGCCCCTCTTCAACATTTAAGAAGGGCTCAATATCATTTGGGACTTCCATGTTGTACCTCCCTTTATACTCCTCTTTTCTTCCCCATTCTTGCATGCAATGGCAGCCTACCATGCTTTTGTTTTTGGCCATTTTACAGTTCTATAAAAGTTCTTATTTTGGTCCATACTTCATGTTTCATTTAGGTCCTTTCATGGTTTGGGGTCTCCATAGGTCACTTCATGTTATATCCCTCTTTTATTCCCCATTCTTGCATGTTTAGTTAGCCTACTATGCTTTTGTTTTTGGCCATTTTACAGTTCTAGAAAAGTGCTTATTTTGGTCCATTCTACATGTTTTGTTAAGGGTCTTTGGCTGTTTTGTGATTATTTTGCATACCTCATGTTATAGCCATTTTTGAGCCTTGTTTTGCATCACATTTCTATCATGTTTGTATACTGATTTGAGGTCTTCCATATACTGTAAATGTTCATATTTTTGGTCCCTCTTCAGTGTTGTAGAAGGAAATTTTTCAGTTTGATTTTTGCTTATATCACTTGCTTCATTACCCTTCTTTTGACCCCTATTCTTGCATGCTATTTTTACCATACCTATACTTGCTGTTTGGCCATGTTTACAACTGTGAAAGTGCATCTTTTGGGACTGTCTAGCTTCTGTCTTTGCGTTGCATGTCCATATTGTGCATGTTTAGCATAGCTATAGGCCATTTCGGGTGCCTAAATTCGCATTTCGGGACATTTCCTTGCATTTCATGTCATTTCGCTTCATTTCGGGACTGTTTTCCCCCATATTTTAGTGCTGAAATTCCATTGGCATACTTGCATATCATTTTTGCCATGTTACATTGTATTTTGTCATCGCCTCGGTTTGCGTGCCCGTGTGCACGCATTTCGAGGCACTCCATTTTTATCCGACGGCATCCTATGTGAGTGTGACTAAGGCTCACTCATGTTGGTATAAGCCCATTTGTCATTTCCATATCATTTCATTGTATTTTGTCATCGCCTCGGTTTGCGTGCCCATGTGCACGCATTTCGAGGCACTCCATTTTTATCCGACGGCATCCTATGTGAGTGTGGCTGAGGCTCACTCATGTTGGTATAAGCCCATTTGTCATTTCCATATCATTTCATCATATTTTGTCATCGCCTCGGTTTACGTGCCCGTGTGCACGCATTTCGAGGTACTCCATTTTTATCCGACGGCATCCTATGTGAGTGTGGCTGAGGCTCACTCATGTTGGTATAAGCCCATTTGTCATTTCCATATCATTTCATCATATTTTGTCATCGCCTCGGTTTGCGTGCCCGTGTGCACGCATTTCGAGACATCTCATTTTCATTGCATTTACCATTGCCTCGGTTTGCGTGCCCGTGTGCACGCATTTCGAGGCATCTCATTTTCATTGCATTTATCATTGCCTCGGTTTGCGTGCCCGTGTGCACGCATTTCGAGGCATCTCATTTTCATTGCATTTACCATTACCTCGGTTTATGTGCCCGTGTGCACGCATTTCGAGGCATCTCATTGTCATAGTATTTACCATTGCCTCGGTTTGCGTGCCCGTGTGCACGCATTTCGAGACATCTCATTTTCATTGCAGTTACCATTACCTCGGTTTGCGTGCCCGTGTGCACGCATTTTGAGGCATCTTATTTTCATTGCATTTACCATTACCTCGGTTTGCGTGCCCGTGTGCACGCATTTCGAGGCACCTCGTTTTCAGTGCATTCATGTATTTTCTCGGTTTGCGTGCCCGTGTGCACGCATTTCGAGGCATTGCATTTCCATAGCATTGTATATGTTAGGATTGTATCTTAGTTGCATTTCATGCATACCATGCATATTGCATTGTGTCCGGAATAGGAGTTAGCCCGGGCACGGGAAACGAGGTACATTTCGTACTCCGAGTGACGGATTGTGTCTCAATTCCCCAGTCGCCGACACTCCGGATTATCCATGATGGAGTTAGGTTTTAGCTGTAGTTTCATGTGCATTCATCCTATATTGAGTTATGCATTTCGACTCCTCGGCCATCATGCCTCGGTATGCGTGATTGGTGGCACGAGGATCGAGACATGCATATATCTGTGCAAATACATTGCTATGCCCCTTTCCTGCTCTCTGTTGCAGCAAAACGAAGAATCAGTAACCTTTTGGGGCTTGGCACGCATTTCAAGAACAGGTGTAAACAGAGGCTAATTGGGGCATTCCGGTGAATTTCCGCGCAAGGCAACCCGGGCATGCATCATCCATCAGAAGCAAGGCAGTCCCTGGCTTGCACGCCAGTTTTACTTGCTTTCTTAGTTAATTCATTAATTAATTAGGATTTTGTAATATTTTGGACTGTAATATTCTTTTATTCGGGACTGTAATATTTGGACTGTATATTTATTCGGACCCTCTCTGCGAGGGCACAACTGTAATAAGTGTGGGTGAGTGTGATGTATGTCTTCCAACCCCACGTCTTTCTCCCTTTTATTTATCCGCTTTTGATGGTTAGATTAGGGCATGTTTAAATTAGCATACAGTATGATAGCATGTTTGCATTCATTCATCTGTATTGCATGCACCGGGCTCGGCGCATCATACTAACTGCATCGCACTTTCAATTCCAAGTTGAATACATGGTAGTTGTAGCATTTCATATACCATCTTAGAATAGCCGAGCCTGCTATAGTTGCATTTTGCATGTGGTTCATTAGACATTTCTGTATCCTTAGGAATCATGCATGATTTCTAATGAAGTTTCTATTTTGGCTTGGAGTACTCGGTAAGCTTTATGCTTTAGCATCCTTGCATGCGTGTGAGTGAATGCCATGATAGCATGCTTACCATGAGGCTATGTGCTTATCTGATATAACTGCCTGAATGCCTGTGGGTGAAGGTCGGGTTGTTTAAATTGGAACAAATCATTGACTGTGAGTTTTAAGCCCACTAGATAGTGGCAAAATCATATTTTTCTAAGCCCACCTGAGAGTGGCAAATCTACATCTTAGCCTACTTGCGAGTAGCACCATCAAACCATTTCCAAAAACAAACATGAAATGTTTCGTTCCAATTCAGGCGACCCGGTCTATATTTGTATGCTGTCCGCATCACATAGTAACCTAGGCTAATAAACCGGAATAAGAACTCACAAAGTTTTCAAAAATTGGTATCATGGTTAGTAGAGGCCGGTCTATGACCGGGCGAGCGGGGGTGCTCACGAAGTGACCTTCCCCAATCGTACCCAAGTTCCCGAGCTGAGGCAACTTTGGTGATGACGGACACGTGGCCTTTTGGCACCGAGTCAGGGTTTCCTAAATTCCCCAAAATAAAATATTTAGGTGGCGACTCTGTATCTGGCAAAGCAGTCCATGTTTGGCACTTCTTTTAAAAATCAGTTTTCTAAAAACGATTTGCCGGATTTGGACTCTTTGGTTCAGATTTAGAACCGTGACTACAAAGTCGAGTCCGAGCTGTAGCGAGGTCCCCCGCGGGCTTGTTACAGTTTCTGGCGACTCTGCTGGGGATTTAGAGAGCTTGACTCGAACTCATGATATCTATTTTTGACTACACTTGTGTGTTTCTTTGCATTGCATTTGCATTGGTGCGCCTAGGACACCGTGTTTGCCATCTGCTATTCCTGAACGGTTTGCCGGAGGCTTGTCTTGTCAAGGCATGACCATAAGGCTGACCGGTTGTGGGCTCTGCCAGTATGGGAACACAAACCCCGGTTTTACCGGGGCACCCTCTTTGACCATTCGACCTAGTGCATATTCGGATCCATAGTGACCATTCCAAATTAGGACAGGTTGCTTACCCGTTTATAGGTTGTTTGAAACCGCTGTGTGCGTAATGAAACCCTAGCTCCTGACACAATAGGACAGGGAAACCCTACCCCAACATAGGGGTGTTTTGGCTCTCACTTATCTGTTATGTGCTTTAGAGTGCGTCTCTACAGGAATGCATATATCAGTATATGAGTTTGGGCATCAAGCCTGCAGGCTTCAGTTCAGTATTATCAGTATCAAGCCTGCGGGCATCAGTTCAGTATTGACAGTATCAAGCCTGCGGGCATCAGTTCAGTACATGAGTTTCAGCATCAGGCCTGCGGGCATCAGTTCAGTATTATGGGTATCAGGCCTGTGGGCATCAGCCAGTATTTGAGAATCAGCTATCTGCGGGTATCAGATTCTGTTTTAGGGGACAGTGATACAGGGATAATAATCAGTGTTTGAGGACAGTATATTATTCAGCTTATTGACTATGTGTTGATTATGCCCGACTGTGTGTCTTGCATTTTATTTTAAGCCGTTATGCTGTCCGTTTATCTGTTTATTTATTTCCTTTTCGCTTTATTTATCTTTTGCTAGGTCAGTTTTAGCACGATTGCTTCCAACCCAACAGGCATTCCCCAAGCACTTTGGACACGAGGTCGTCGACTCCATCGATCTGAGGATCTAATCGACGGACAGCCAGTGTTCCATTCTCTACCCCCTGTTGCCAGAAGGAAGCCAAAAAGGCGCAGTTTGTCAGAACAGAGGTTGTCAGAGCAGTGGGTTACTTCATCAGAGGACTATAGGACTGAGGTCTCAATTACTGCTGTAGGAATAGACATACCAGTTAGACAGATGGATCAGCAGAATACATCAGGGATGGAGGCTTTAATGCGCCAGATGCAGGAGAGCATGAGACAGATGCATGATGATGCCACCCGTCAATCGGAGTTTTCCAAACAGCAGGCCACGATCATGGCCCAACAGGCCGAACTAATCACCAGGCTGCAACAACAGAATACAGCGTCTGCTTCACAACAAATTCCTCCTCCGGCAGGGGCTCCGTCACCTGAGCAGGCACCTACTGTTCAGAACGCCCCACCAAATGCCCAGAATACTCTGCCGCATGTCCAAAATTTACAAGAGGACACGAACCTTCCAACGGGGCCAGCTCCGCCCCCGCTTCCACCACAACTGTCCAAGGTCCATACATCCAATCACCCGGACTCTCCATTCGAGGTCGAGGTTGATCATACAGCTCTGAAATTGAGCAAATTGGAGAAGCTCTTTAAGAAATCCCAAGGGGTCAAGGCTATGCCGGATATCGGAGATGGATATACCGAGGAGGCCGTAACACTCCCTGATAGGTTCAAAATGCCACAAATCGACCGTTTTGATGGGACTGGCGACCCCATGGTCCATATCCGACTGTTTGCAGACGTCTTGCGGCCAATGGGCCTAACACGACCACAGAAGCTCTCCTTATTCGGCCGAACCCTGTCGGGTGTGGCCTCTCATTGGTACGCAAGATTACAAGATGAAGTGAAGAAGAATTGGGATGAGATGGCTGAGGCCTTTGTCACGCAATATTCATACAACACTCAGATCGAGATCACAACTCGTGATCTCGAAACGACAAGGCAAGAGCCCAAGGAATCTTTTTCGGACTTTGTGATCCGATGGAGGGCGAAGGCGTCAACAATGACTTTAAGGCCCACAGACAAAGATCAAATCCGGATGATTGTGCGCAATCTCCACCCAAAACTGATGCTGAGAATGATTGTGGTCCCCTTCCCTACTTTCGCAGATTTACATGATATGGGGGTGCAAATCGAGGACGCAATGAAACAAGGGCTGTTTGACCACGACAAAGAACAACCGAGGAGGACCTTTAACCGTAACAACAATGCGGGCCCGAGTGGCGCTGCAAATACGAGAGCCTCGGAAGTTGGTATGGTCACCACCACTCCCCCTCCCCCTCCAAGGCCCATGACTGCCACACCCTTCTCCGGCGCGTCCGGAAGCAACACACAAGCCACTAACAGATTCCAACCGCGAGGCCAAAGAACCTTTACCCCACTATATATGCCTCTGACCAAGGTTCTGGGAATACTGATCAGAAAGAATCATTTAAAACCCCTGGAACCAAAGCCATTGCCGAATCCACTCCCCCCCTCTTACGACCCGTCAAAATACTGTGCATACCACCAACAACACGGTCATGACACCGACCGTTGTTACAGATTGCGTCATGAGATACAAGATCTTATTGACAAACAAGTGATCGCACCTCCTGATAAACCCAATGTCACAACCAACCCTCTCCCACCACATAACCAAGCTCCTCCTCCCAAAAGAATTAACTTTATCCAGACTGGGGTCGCATCTTACGATCCTAGCATCTATATTACGCCCACCCACCTACCCAAGCCGGAGGTGTTCCTCCCCGATTGCACTGATTTCTTGTGCATGGTGGACATCTCCAAAACCCAACCAGAACCGGTGGTGGTGACCGTCGAAGACAGGGCAGGGCAGATTTTGGGAGAAAATGAGATTGTTGAATCTGGGACTGGACAGAATTTTGCTGGGGGAGCCTATGATCCGAGCAAGTACATCCTATCAACGAGCCGAATTGGGCTAAGTGTAGAATTGCCAGAGACAGGAGAACTATGCATGATCCGGGGGGATGGATCTGGGCTATGGACAGATGAGCTGACAGCCGTAGAGGAGGACTTTGCTAACTTGCAATTTCTCGACGACCAGGAACTGAGGGATGCGTCGATTAACTGGTATGATTATGAGGGATCAGAGGAGGCCAAGGGATGGCTCGAAGATCAACCGGATGCAATAGGGGAAGCCCAACCAGAACAGAACCCGGCAGGGGCCGAAATATCAGTTGTGGCCGGAACGGCCGAAAATCAAGTTGTATTGCCGGAGAGCGCCGGTGTTAAGAATTCTGCTCAAGACATGGGCATTATAGATATGGGAACTGTTGAACAAACAGCTGTACTGATGCAGCTAGAACAAGAAAAGTTTGAGGAGGCTGAGAGAATTAGAAAAGCTAAAGGCCCTGAGGGGACTGAAAGTGCTGTGTGCACGAAGACAGACAATGCTGCGAGCATATGGACAGAGAGCACTGAGAGTGCGAGTGGACCGGAGCCAGACAGGTGTCTGTTGGCTGCCAGTGGAATGTGGTGGGAAGACGACGACTTGTGTCTCGCCCACACGGATGAAGACTGGGGGAATAACCAGCCGGATGATACTTGGTATCTTGATGAAGTGGATCATATGACAAGAAGTGGGCGGTACTTCAAGCCCCCACACCTGGACCAACCCGGGGCATCCGGGAAGGATAGAGAAGTGGAGAGACAGAAGGAGAAGCAGATTGAAGATGAAGCTGTGCTGAAACAGTTAAAAAAGATACAAGCAGACATCTCCATCTGGGGACTGCTAATGGCATCACGAGTACACAGAGAAGTTGTCCTATCTGCTATGGACAAGTCCAAACTCTCCATAGACACCATGCCTGAACAGCTGGTTGGGCTGGTTTTTCCGGGAGGAGGTTCCCCGGCATTAACCTTTTCGGACAAGGAGCTACCGCCTGAGGGCACAAACCATAACAAACCTCTCTATATTTCTGTGGAATGTAGAGATAAGTGGATACCGGTGGTACTTGTTGATACCGGGTCTGCGATTAACGTCTGCCCAACCAGAACGGCATATGCAATTGGGTTAAAACCCGCGGACTTCGTCCCAACTACCCAAGTGATCAGAGCATACGACAATACCAGCAGAGAGGTGATGGGGACTGTTAAAATTCAAACCAAGGTTGGTCCAGGACAACACAGCATTGAATTTCATATCTTGGACGTTCCTGCAACCTTTAACCTACTTTTGGGACGACCGTGGTTGCACCAGGTCAAAGCAGTCTCTTCCACTCTACATCAGATGCTAAAGTACCCCCATGGGAAAGGGGTAGCGATAGTTATCGGGAATTCTTCAATCCATCCGCCGCCGGAGGTGTCTACACCTGTCTTGGAGATTGAGCACGGCACGGAGGATGTGTTTTTGTCGGGGTTCACTTTGGCCGAGGCTCAAGTGGTGCAGAATGTCATGACTGCGAATGAGGGCATGTGTGTTAGTGCTCAATCTATATACCTCATGAACAAGCTAAAGCATACCCCTGGGATGGGATTAGGGAGAAGCGGCCGGAAGGGCGTCTCAGTGTTGGCCGAAGTGCCACACAACCCTCACGCCTTTGGACTGGGTTATCTGCCCACCAAGGAAGATTGGGTGAGGAAAGGAAAAGAAATGGCCGGAAGGGCCAGGGCAAAGAAGGTCGGGAAGCCATTTGATTTAATGCACAGGCCCATCTGGGGTACCCTAAACGGACGCTTCGTCCGGGAGGGGGAAGATTTTCCATTCTGCGGCTTCCCGGAGCCATGGCTAAACGCGGAGGGGACGCGCGTGCCTGGCTTTGAAATCTTCTTCGACATACAATTATCTGGGGATGACGTTGCCGAAGCGCAGACAGACCCACCAACTGAGGTTGAACAATGTGAAGCAGTGGATCCTGAGGGCACAGAGCTTGAAATGGGGGTAGCACTGGCGAGTCTACTATCAGATCCTCTGATCGGCCAAGAGTGCTTGGGGGATAACTCTTCGGTTTTTGTGATTGGAGATGAAATAGCTGCGGGCTTTCCAGCGCCGATCTTGGATGCATCTATCGCACCTTCTCTCATCTGGCAGTATGAAGAAGGCTTTTTATCTAGCAGTTCCGGGTCAGGTAGTGAGCCGGAATCTGATTCTACCGAATCTTGTACGTCGGAATCAGATTCCAGCTCGATTGAGTCTGAGTCCGGTATTCCTGGGAGTGATAACCCGGATGCCACAGTCCTGTCTAGGTCGTCGTTTTCATTTTCTTTTGAGTCTGTTGTAACAGAGGAATCTGACGGCTTGGAAGTATTTAATGAGAATGATGTGGGTGTGGTTTCCGAGTATTTTTCTGTGCCTTTGATTTATTGCTTAAATCAGGATTTTCAAAATTTTGATGAAAACAGCGAGGAAGAAATTCCTCCAGTTTTGCAACGATTAATTGATCAAGAGCAGGAGAGATTTGTTAAACCTTTAATGGATGAAATCACTACTGTGAATGTTGGTACTGAGAAGGACCCACGGCTGGTCCAGATCGGGTCCACGCTGTCTTCAGAGGAGCGCGAGCGCTTAGTCGCTTTATTAAAAGATTTCAAAGATGTTTTCGCGTGGTCCTACGAAGACATGCCTGGAATCGATCCTAAGATTGTACAGCACCGGATCCCTCTTGATCCCGAGGCCCGCCCTGTCAAACAAAAACTCAGAAGGATTCGCCCGGACTGGGCCCTCAAAATTAAGGAAGAGGTCACCAAGCAAATTGACGCAGGGTTCCTACTGGTATCTGAATATCCAACTTGGTTGGCCAACATAGTTCCGGTGCCAAAGAAGGACGGCAGAATTCGGGTCTGTGTAGACTTCAGAGATTTGAACAGGGCCAGTCCGAAGGATGACTTCCACTTGCCGCACATCGATGAATTGGTGGATTTCACGGCAGGACACGCCTTGCTTTCGTTTATGGATGGTTTCTCAGGCTATAATCAGATAGTGATGGCACCCGAAGACCGGGAGAAGACTGCGTTTACTACCCCGTGGGGTACATATTGTTATAGAGTGATGCCATTCGGGTTGAAAAATGCTGGAGCTACGTATCAACGGGCAGCAACTACAATATTGCATGATATGATCCATAAAGAGGTCGAGGTGTATGTGGACGACATGATTGTCAAGTCCAAAGATAGAGAGGGCCACTACACCACCTTACAAAAATTCTTTCAAAGGATCAAAGAGTTTCGGTTGCGACTGAATCCCCAGAAATGCACGTTTGGTGTTACAGCAGGGAAGATGCTAGAGTTTCTGATCACACAAAGGGGCATCGAGGTCGACCCTTCCAAAATCAAGGCCATCTTAGAAATGCCACCACCAAGGACTGAAAAGGAGGTGCGAGGCTTTCTGGGTAAAGTGCAATTCATAAGACGGTTTATTTCTAAATTAACCTTGACTTGTGAACCACTTTTTGGTCTCCTGAAGAAAGGAAAGAAATTCCAATGGGACGGCCGATGTCAAGCAGCTTTTGAGCAGATCAAAGAGTATCTACAGAACCCACCCGTGTTGTCACCGCCAGAGCCGGGGAGACCGTTGATACTGTACCTTTCAGTAACTGAAACTACCATGGGCTGCATGCTCGCGCAGGAGTCAGAAGACAAAGTGGAAAGAGCCATTTACTATCTAAGCAAAAAGATGCTAGATTACGAGACCCGCTATACACCGCTGGAGAAGGCTTGTTTGGCCTTGGTATGGGCAACCAGGAAGCTGCGGCACTACCTGTTAGCCCACTCTGTAATGTTGGTTTCGCGTTTGGATCCCATCAAATATCTCTTCGAGAAACCAGCACTTACGGGTAGGCTAGCTCGTTGGCTGCTGTTGCTCTCCGAATTTGATTTGAAGTATGTAACGCGCAAGTCAGTAAAAGGCAGAGCGGTAGCGGAGTTCCTTGCCGACCACCCGGTTGAGGGGGATGAAGCGGTTGAGTATCTATTCCCAGATGAAGCCATTCTGCACGTCGAAGATGAAACTTGGACAATGTACTTTGACGGAGCGTCAAACCAGTATGGGTATGGGATAGGGGTGTTGCTGATAGCGCCTGATGATTCCCGTATCCCTTTAGCATTCAAACTCCAGTTCAAAGTTTCCAACAATGAAGCAGAGTATGAGGCATGTATTGCTGGCCTGGAAGCAGCCCTAGAACTAGGGACAAGACGAGTGGACGTCATTGCGGACTCGAACCTTGTTGTGTCTCAAGCAAAAGGAGATTGGAAAGTCAAGGAGGAAAGGATGATAATCTACCACCAAACCTTGGATTTGCTAATTCCTCGGTTTGAGAAGCTAAATTTCACCCACCTCGTAAGAGAGAACAACAGGTTTGCAGATTCACTAGCAACTCTATCTTCTATGATAGACATTCCGTCCGGAGTCCGGATGCGTCCAGTCATTATTGATCAGAAGTTCGTACCAGCATACGAGTCAATTTCCGCCATAGATGAGGTTCAAGACAGCAACCCCTGGTATTACGACATCTGGAACTTCTTGGAAAAAGAGACATATCCACTAGGGGCAAATGCCAAGGATAAGAGGGTTGTCAGAAGAATGGCTGCTCAGTTTATCATCTGCGGGGGAAAGCTGTACAAAAGGGGTCATCTGGGAATGCATAAGCTCTGTGTCGAAGCTGAAGAGTCAAAACGCCTGATGGAAGCCATCCATGGGGGGGGAGTGCGGTGCACACATAAATGGAGTAATGCTGGCCAGAAAGATCCTCAGACGGGGCTACTACTGGTCAACCATGGAGGAGGATTGTATTAGCTTTGTTCGGCGATGCCACAAGTGTCAAATTCATGCAAACCGCATGAACATCCCGCCGTCAAAACTGTACAACATGACTTCGCCGTGGCCTTTTTCAGTCTGGGGAATTGATGTGATCGGAGCTGTTACCCCGAAGGGGTCAAACGGGCATGAGTTTATCCTAGTAGCGATAGATTATTTCACAAAGTGGGTCGAGGCCCAATCATACGCGGTGTTGAAGGCGTCGCACGTCGCAAAGTTCATCAGGAACAACATCATCTGTCGCTACGGGGTGCCAAACGAGATAATTTCAGATAATGGTTCCCATTTCAAGAAAGAAGTGGTAGACTTGTTGGAGAAATACAATGTGGCTTTCCATAAGTCATCTACATACAGGCCGCAGACCAACGGAGCGGTTGAGGCCGCCAACAAGAATATCAAGCATATACTACAGAAGATGGTGGGAACCTATCGGGATTGGCCAGACAAGCTGCCATTTGCTCTGTGGGGCTACAGGACTTCAATCAGAACTTCTACTGGAGCAACTCCATATTCATTGGTCTATGGAATGGAGGCTGTTCTACCCATTGAGATTGAGGTTCCGTCGTTACGAGTATTGGCTGAATGCCAGATAGCCGAGGCAGATTGGCAGCAAAGCAGATTCGAAGAACTCATGCTCTTTGATGAAAGAAGACTGAAAGCACTGTACCACATCCAAGGTTATCAACGCAGAATTGCCCGGGCTTTCAACAAGAAGGTTAAGTCCAGGAATCTGAAAGAAGGTGATTTGGTGCTCAAAGACAACCGAGCTCCCATCCACGACCCAAGGGGCAAGTTCAAACCTAATTGGACTGGTCCTTACATCATCAAAACTATCTGGTCAGGTGGAGCTGTGGTTCTGATGGATCTAGATGGCTTGGAGTTCTCACAACCGATCAATATGGACAAGTTGAAGAAATACTATCCTTGAGAGGCTCGCTAGGCCGAAAACCCGAAAGGGCGACCTAGGCAAAAGTCAGAGCACAAAAAATTAGAAAATATAAAAACTGAGCTCGCAAGGTTGAAAACCCGCAAAGGGCGGCCTTGGCAAAAGTTAGAGCGCAAAAGGAGAGTGAAAATACTCGAGTGAACCTGAGTCTGAACTACGTAAGGCTTGATTCCCATCTTTGGGATACGTAGGCAACTTCACCTTGAAGTTCAGCCATAAACTTTTCCCCGATCAACTCTGTCCATTTTGATCATCTCAGTCATCTTTATTCATCAGCATTTATCGTGATCTCCGGTACAGTGCTGTTCAAACTAGGGGCAACTTTCCGTTGCTTTGCAGTGCCGCATTGTTCTTCAGACTAGGGGCAACTTTCCAGTTGCAGGGATCTGGGGTTGTGCATTTGAGTGACAGATTTTCGGTGTGTCCAATTCTAATCCACATCGAAATTAGTTTTGAAAAGTTTTAATAGAAGTTGACTTTGTTCAAATCAATCTTTTTACGACTAAGACCATTTTTGGACCAAAAACGGAAAATTTTCAGTACCACAACTTTCAATTTCATTGATTTCAAAATAGAGTTCTCCTGCTCTTGCATTACAATCGAGGTTGCTTTTTTTGGTACATTCATAAAGAAAACTTGAAAATGCTAAATAAGCAATAAATTTGGGGCATAGTTGAATCAAGTATCTCTGCGTCCCCTCCCAGAGCTGGACGGAACATCTGATGCCAAGCTAGGCCCAACCTGTGCCTCTTCATTGAGCCAGTCCAAGCACTCATCGGACAAAGTGCAACTGAAAGTTGAAGCAGGGGCCAGGAGCTCTCTAGTCCTCCATGCCGTGGCATATCGGGCAAGCTGTACACCCCGGATCGGAAAAGCAGCTGGGTACTCAATCCCCTCCGGTGGACAGGTCTGATCATGACCAAACTGACGCAAGAACCGGAACGGAAAATAGAATACGCAGTGGGTTAGACCAATCAGTTGGATCCTAATCAGTCGAGACATACTATAGCTCATTGCCGGGAGGTTGAGCCAGGGACAACGCCAAGCAATGCCGTTTGCAGGCAAATTGCACATCCAATCGAACCACCACCTTTCGTCAAGAGCATTGACTAGGCGCTGCCGAAAGAAGTAGCCTCGAGCTGAATAAGCTGGGCAAGAGTCCACAACCTGCAACTTGTCCATTAACCATACCTAGGGGAGGGATGGAAAATGAGAGAATAAAGAACAGAGAGATGTACGATGAGAGAAAAGTAAGACAAGGGTTTTGTGAGAAAAACCGAGCCTGAGGGTCGAGTGATGTGAGCAAATATATATGTGAGGTCGGGTGGGAAACATTACCTGCAGCAGCAGTGGACTCCCAGCAAACCTAGTCACCTCCCGGCGATAGACAGAATCTAAGCCCATCAGTGTCTCGGCCAAGGTCATGGCAATACAACTTTTTCCTTCTCTCAAACCTTGGGCGACTTCAATCAGGCGGATGCTAGCCCCGCCGAAGCCCGAGGAGAGCAAAAAGTGAGACAACAAACATAAGCAGAGGGTGTGTTGCCGGAAACCCTGCCAATAATGGTTGCTGCGGTCACCGGCGTCGGAAAAACGATGGATCAGGCCGAGGATGTCCAGTTCCCCACTGCAGATCAGAGACCGAGCGTCGTGCGCCGTGAGCCCACACATCCGTCCTAAAGCCTGAGCGTGACCAAAACGGAGCTGGGGCAAGATCACTTCAGAGCACTCAGACTCCATCAAAACCTGAAAATCTTCGAAAGTGGGGCACATCTCTTGGCCGCCGAAGCTAAAAACATGCGTCACTGGATTCCAGAACCTTGCCGCGGCATGGAGAAAAGGAAGCTGTAACGGAGTACGGCTCAGCGTGAATAGTGCATTCAAGCCGAAACCCCGGAAATTCAATTTTTCCGAGCCATCTAGAGAAGAGATCCAAGATGCGACATTTTCTGCGAGAAACGCTTCCATCTTTGCCTAAAACTAAGATAAAATGAATGTTCCCGAAGTTGAGGCTTTTATAGAAGGAAAAACACTATTCACGGGGACACGTGTCAAAAATCTGGTGGCTGCAGGACTGAATGGCCGGCCAGCCACTTTTTCTGGCTGGCCAGCCATTTACTTTTTCAGAAATGGCCGGCCAGCTGTCTCTCTCCACCAAAAATGGCCGGCCGGCTCCCAGGGATGGCTGGCAATGCTGCAGTGTATCTCCCTGGCCCTGTTTTATCCTTCGAGGGAGAGTTCCAAGCATTTCCATGCAACGGGAAAGTCAAAGGCCTTCATTCCGGATGCGTTCCGATGCCCAGACCGTCAGAAGTACACTTTGTTGTTGTTGAATTTTGCTTATCGAGTTGTTGTTTTGCTTATCGAGTTGTTTGTCGAGCGGACGTGTTTTGTGTTTTTGAATCATTGCTCCCTGTTTAAGCAATTTTTGTTAAAGTCTTGTTTATTTGCGTTGTTGCATTTTTGCTTATCGAGTTGTAAACTTGCTAAAGATTCTGTTGTATCTTAGTAGGTTGAGTTGCTTAGTTTGTTGCGTCGGTTCACTACCTGACTTGGTGATTACACAATGCGCATTTCCATTCAATTTTATTTTTGTGCGAAATAAATTGATGCAATACGATGCTAAAAGTTTAAAATACAAACATCTTTTCAAAAGCTATTTCATTTCATCATGCTTTACAACAAACAAAGGTACAAGTTTTACAGAAAATAAAACTGCCTAACAATGTGCAAAGTGCTATAAACTACTAGCAAAAAGAAAAATAAAGCAGGAAATAGCAGCATCAAAGTCCTCGGGAACGGGAACGAGAAGCACTCCTCATCCTCTTCTGCGGGACAATCTCCGCACCATCATCATCATCTGAGTCAGAGCCTCCCTCCTCAGCAGATGTCTCTGACTGACGATCGGTAGCCTCCTCCTCCTCCTCAGCATCCTCCTCCTCCTCATCAGGCTCCACCTCCACAACGTGAGCCCTGCGTCTGCGGACAGGCCCTCCTCGAGCTCCCCGAAAAGGCCTAGAAGGCCCGGCTCCTCTGGAAGGCCTAGATAGCCCCGCCCCCTGAAAAGGCCCAGATGGCCCAGCTCCCCAAGGAGGCCCGGGTGGCCTGGACTGCGGCTGACCGGACCATGAAGGCATCTGAAAACAAAGAGTTCAATTCAAATGCATCAGTCCAAATATATACATTAGATGCAGATACAAACAAAGGCTACATGAAGTTGGTGCATGTAAATACAGTGTACAAGTGGGGTGTGTGTCAGATGTGCTCTACACAAGTGGTCTATCGATGCAATAGAAATCAGCATGTCATCAGAAGTATGATAAATGCCAGAAAACTGAAGGGTACCTGAATGCCCGCGACAGACAACTGTGCCTCCCTGCGTAGGACCATGCCCTCGAGTGTGGCCACCAGTCCAACCACCTCCTCCATGTACCCTCACGATGGCTGCAAAAATGAGCTCATAATCATCAGTGAACAGAAGAGTGTCTAAACATATGAATGATGAATGAAAAGAAGTGGAGCATACCGGCGGTGAGTCCGGATCAATGGCGTATCGATCACTGGGCATCGGAGGCTCTAGTGGAATCGGAGTCAGAAAGCTAGCCCCATACTGCCACGCCATCAACTCAGTAGGCATATCTGGCCATCCGGGATGAGGATGAACCGACGGAGCCGGAGGAACCGGTCTACTCCCACCTCTAGACGTACCGGCCCTGCTAGTAGAAGGGGCGTCTACAGCCCGAGCCCGAGCCTGGTCCGAGGATGACATACCGGCAGGCCTCATCATCGGGATACGAGCTTCCGTCAATGGAGGCATCAAATATATGTGACGGTAAGTGGCATAGTCCCCCTCCTCAATATGCAGCAAAGCATCAGTACCCAGCATGGCGCCGACTACCTCCGAGTAAGAGAGTCTGTCAGCGGTCCGCATACTGGCTGGGGGGACTGCGGGAATATCCTGAGAAAGATACCCCCATACCTGGCGCAGAAAGCGCTCCCCTAGGAACCATACCCTGCCAACCGGCCCTTCGAGCAGGACCCTATACTGGGAGATGTCCGATGCTCCGGTATACTGAAGTCGGAGACCATCACCCAGAGACACCCAGGGCTGCCATGTAATCTGCGGATGATGAATGCCTAAACCAATCAGAAATCGAGAATATACAGAGCAAATCAAAGATGAAAATGAAAAGAACTGAAAGTTCTAAGGTACCTCTGAATGTCGCACAGTGTCGAAGTACTGTCGCAGGCGAAGGAGGGTCTCTCGAGGCCTCGGCCGGTGCGGGCCCTCGAATATCAATGAATATGGGGTCACGGGAATCCCCACCACCTCCAGCTCTGGGGCTAATGATGGGAAGTATACATAGACCCATAGCTGAGAAAAGCAATGCAGAATGTAAGTACGAAATGCTGAGAGCAAAGTACAGACTGTAAAAGTGCACTGTGTGTGCAATGTACAAGTAATGAAGAGCAGAAATGTAAATCAAGAGGACAGAAAGTACCTCCCAGGTTCTCCAGTAGCCGCCAAGTAAGTCGCCCCGCCCGCGGGAGGTCGCGCTCATATAAAAGTAAAGGGTAGCCAGGCCGGCGCCACCCCAGTCATATCTACTGACCTGTGATAGGTCAACCAAAGCGCTCAGCAGGTATAGCCCAACTGTGTTCCCTCTGTCGGCGAACAGGGTAGTCCCGAAGAGGAACATGAGGAAACCACGGGCATACTGCTCCGTCTCCTCGGGAGTCTCAGGCGTCATCTCCGCCCGCCGGAAGTGGGAAGAGAACCAAGTGTATCGGACTCTCCCAGAGACCCTGTCAACAGGTGGGTGAGCCCCCAATAGATATGTCCAGGCAGCCTCCCACTCGCCCATATCCTCATCGTAAGGGATGGACCAACCTCCGACGTCAAGGCCGGTCAATACAGCGAAGTCAAAAGGGGTCATGGTCATATCCCCGGTAGCAGAGAAATGAAAAGAGTTGGTGGTGTCCCACCATCTCTCTACCAGGGCTGCCATCAATGTCCTCCTGGCAGGACAACGCGACAACCCGACGCAGAAGGGCCCGAACCCTGCCAAGTCGACTAAGTCTCGAACACCCTCCGGGAGCTCGGCATACCAGTCCCGCGCAATGGTGGAACCATACCCCCGCACGCTGCGGGAGCAAACCTGCATTCAGAATGAATACGTGTGTCAATAATGAGATGAAATGGGCTGTGTGCCAATGAGATGAAATGGGCTGTGTGCCAATGAGATAAAATGGGTTGTGTGCCGATGAAGTGAAATAAGCTACATGCAAATCTACCTGGGCTGCGTGTTCAGAAAATTTGAAATTTGGGCTGCGTGTTCAACTTTCAGTTAATTTGTGGGCTGCGTGTTCACTATCTACCTGGGCTGCGTGTTCAGAAAATTTGAAATTTGGGCTGCGTGTTCAACTTTCAATTAATTTGTGGGCTGCGTGTTCACTATCTACCTGAGCTGCGTGTTCAGAAAATTTAAAGTTTGGGCTGCGTGTTCAACTTTCAGTTAATTTGTGGGCTGCGTGTTCAGAAAATTTGAAGTTTGGGCTGCGTGTTCAACTTTCAGTTAATTTGTGGGCTGCGTGTTCACTATCTACCTGGGCTGCATGTTCAGAAAATTTGAAATTTGGGCTGCGTGTTCAACTTTCAGTTAATTTGTGGGCTGCGTGTTCAACTTTCAGTTAATTTGTGGGCTGCGTGTTCACTATCTACCTGGGCTGCGTGTTCAGAAAATTTGAAATTTGGGCTGCGTGTTCAACTTTCAGTTAATTTGTGGGCTGCGTGTTCACTATCTACCTGGGCTGCGTGTTCAGAAAATTTGAAGTTTGGGCTGCGTGTTCAACTTTTAGTTAATTTGTGGGCTGTGTGTTCACTATCTACCTGGGCTGCGTGTTCAGAAAATTTGAAGTTTGGGCTGCGTGTTCAACTTTCAGTTAATTTGTGGGCTGCGTGTTCACTATCTACCTGGGCTGCGTGTTCTAGAAAATTTGAAATTTGGGCTGCATGTTCAACTTTCAGTTAATTTGTGGGCTGCGTGTTCACTATCTACCTGGCCTGCGTGTTCAGAAAATTTGAAATTTGGGCTGCGTGTTCAACTTTCAGTTAATTTGTGGGCTGCGTGTTCACTATCTATCTGGGCTGCGTGTTCAGAAAATTTGAAGTTTGGGCTGCGTGTTTAACTTTCAGTTAACTTGTGGGCTGCGTGTTCACTATCTACCTGGGCTGCGTGTTCAGAAAATTTGAAATTTGGGCTGCGTGTTCAACTTTCAGTTAAAATTGTGGGCTGCGTGTTCACTATCTATCTGGGCTGCGTGTTCAGAAAATTCGAAATTTGGGCTGCGTGTTCAACTTTCAGTTGAAATTGTGGGCTGCGTGTTCACTATCTATCTGGGCTGCGTGTTCAGAAAATTCGAAGTTTGGGCTGCGTGTTCAACTTTCAGTTAACTTGTGGGCTGCGTGTTCACTATCTATCTGGGCTGCGTGTTCAGAAAATTTAAAGTGTGGGCTGTGTGTTCACTTTCGGATTCGGGCTGTGTGTTCGACAAATCAGTGTTTGAGCCGTGTGTTCTAATGTGGGCTGTGCGTTCGCAATTAATTAATGAGCCAAGTGTTCAGAAATTCAAGTGTTGAAACTACATGTTCAAGATGTAAGCAAAGTACTACGTCATAAGCTAAACTGCATGTTCAAGCATGGCAAAGGTGCGAAATGTAAAATACTGAAGATAGGGTAAATACCTCTCGGGCCTCGTGAGAGAGATGCTGCTCCGGCTCTCTGAGAAGCAGATCCCCGGGTGCTCGCTCGTCAAAACTGGTAAAGTGACGGAAGACGGCGCGCGGAAGGACGTGTGCTGGCGGACGGTACCTCCCGGGAATGAAAGGTCGGGTCCTCGGGGGTAGAGTCATGGGATCGAAATCATTGCCGGCACCTGGAAAACCTCCGCCGTGGGAAGAATTGCCCGCCATCTTCAAAGAATCTGTAAAAGGGAGCAAAAATGAGCAAAAAGAGCGAAAAATGGAAAAAGTCAATAAAAGTCAAACTCTCGGGAAATGAAAAGTCAATAAAAGTCAACTCTCGAGAAAATATTCCAAATATTAAGATAGACTTACCTCAAGTGGTGAAAGTGCAAAAAGAAGCTCCGAAGCCGGAATTTAATCGCTTCAAAGTGCTCGAAACGAGTGTTTTTGCGGAAACAATTTGCGCGGGGCGTTGGAAAACGCGCGTGAAACTCAAATCTGGAGAGGAAAGTGTTGAAAAAGGCAAAAAATGAAGGGACCTCGGCTGCCTTTTATAAGCCTCAAACCTTGGTTGAAGAAGCATGCAAAAAGGAGGGAAAAAGACCAAAATAGCCCCGGAAAAAGCACATGGCCGGCCGGCCCCTATTCCTAGCCGGCCAGCTATCTGCTTTTTGCAGAAATGGCCGGTCAGCCATTAGCTTTAATGGAAACCGGTTGGCCACCTCCCCTTGGGAAGATAAATGGCCGGCCATGTTCCCCACCTGCCCATCTAGCTCTCTGCAAATTTTGAGGAAGATCGGAGTTCCCGGGACCTGAAAAAGTTCAAGAAAAGTACACTTCCGGTCGCGAAATAGCTCCGCCGGGACTTCGGCTTCAAGTTCTGACATGTGTCTCATCATCACTCATTGAAATCAAAGTGTATCCCTTTTGAATGAGTTGTAACCTTTCAGAAAAGTGGATCGGAGGCCGCGATTGAGTTACCTTCGCCGAAACACGCTTTTCCGCACTCGTTGTTTCATGACAAATGAACACCCTGATTTATGCTCGTTTTGTACTATCATGCACATAACTTGCATTCTCATGAGCATACTTGCCTTGTCATGTACATTTCTTGATATTGGCATACCTCCATGTTTGAGCATGCGTTGTCACGCATGTTCCATTCTTGCATTGTGATGCATTCACTCACCGGCACTGCGTGTGTCGAACTTTCGGAATCACATTAAATACATGTTGTTAGCATATTGTGCTCGTTGAGTTTCTCTCTTTTGCAGGCACGATATTGTATGTACGGTTCAATTGAGGCTGGTGCGACCAGACGAATCGCGCAGGTATTGTATCTTCTCCGTGTGAGACGTGGCGGGGATTGAATGATCCTCCGCATTCTTAACTGCATGAAATGTAGTTGATGCTTTGCATTCTTGCTTAAAACTGTTGCATCTATTTGCGAATACTTGCTTCATTACAGCATGCTGCATTTGCACGATCATTGGGTTACCTTCGGCCTTTTGCATATCATTTGCATTTTGCCCCCTGCCTGCGGGCACATCTCTGTTTATCTTGTATGTTTGTCTAAGTCTTCGGCCTTGTCAAAAATGGGTCGTCTCTGGGCTTTGACATTCACTCCCGTCACTTGTGACTTCCGAGTTCTGTCAAAGAGGGGCAACTATAGACACCCCATTTTTGACCGACCTTAAGACTCAGACGTCACCGATTGAGCGCTTGGTGATGTTACATAATGTGCTTGTTCAGAAGTTTCAGAGTCGCGGCCGTGAGCCCTGCCTCCGGACTTCCGAACCTTCTTCTGTGCCTTGTCTCGGTTTGCGAACCAGACTCGGTTTTCTCTGTTCCTTTTCCTGAGGGGAGGGAGAGGTCCCGTAGACCATCTCTCAATGTCCGTAGGCTACATTTGGTGGCCGTAGGCCATTTTGCCCATTTCGGAGTCCGGTTCCCGGTTTTCGGGACCGTCAGGCCGTGTGCCTCGGTTCGGGACCGCTTAACCATCTCCTATTGCTCTAATTTTTGGAATACGTCTTATTTAATCCCTTTTGAGGGACACTGGGGTCTGAGAAACCCACTTCGTGGCCGAACGCCACTTTCGGTGCTTGACAGCCCATTTTCGGGACCTCGAACTGCGTGTTTTGGTCCCCGAGCTTTCGTTTTGCAACGGTTTTCGTTCATTTTTGGCAGGTACCTCTGTTTTATCACTGGAGAGGTCACTGAAGGGTGGGAGGCCAGCAATTGTTGCAGCAACCAGTTATCTCTCCTCCGGAGCCTCCCGGCGCCCGTTTTTCCAACTTCCGGGCTAATGTTGAATACCTTGGAGTTAAAGTTGCCAACTTTCAACCACATATCTGTGATCTACATACATGGGAGGCCCCTAAAAGTTGGTGGCCGGCCATTAAGGTTACCTGACCCTTTTGACCCCTTTCTTCCGGGCTAATGTTGAACCCCTTGGGCCCACATTCTTGAACTTTCAACCACATATCTGTGATCTACACACCTGAGAGGCCCCTAAAAGTTCATGGCCGGCCAGTAATTCAACTTGACCCTTTTGACCCCCTCTTTCCGAGCTAATGTTGAACCCCTTGGACCCATTTTCTTGGAATTTTAACCACATGGTTGTGTTGTACACACATAGGAGTACCTCCCCAGTTGCTGGCCGGCCAGAAAATATGATTGAACCTTTTGACCCCTAGCCGGCTGGCTAGGGGGTGTGGCCGGCCGGCCACCTGCAACAAAAGTGATAGGCCGGTCGTGTTCCTTGCACTGTGCACTTTACAGCTGTGGGGCAATATCCCCCAGACAAGATATTTATCCGGGGGATATTTTGTGGGGGAATTTTGCTCTCCTTTTCCCCCACCTTTACACCCCCTTTTGAACCCTTATAACCAGCTGGTGGCCTCCTTTGTAAGGGTTGGAAAAACTCTTCTTCAAGCTCCCATATAGAACTCCATCTCCATAGCTCTCAATTCTTCAAAAAACCCTAAGTCCCTAACCATTATTCCTTCTACACCACCAAGCTCTACCACCACCATCTCATTTCCAGCAACAAGGAAGGTTTCTCAAAGGTCAAAGAAGCTGCAAATCCATCCAAGAAGCAACAAAAGCTTGAGTCTTCAAGGGTAAGTAATACTTTTACCCTTTTGACCCTTTTTCTTGATCTATTTCTAAGCCCCACTTGCTTTTTGTTTCAAGCTCCGGCCCTAACTAAAAAGGGCCATATTTTGAGCTCATCTTCACTTTTCATTGAGGGCTCAACCCTGTTTGAGCCCTCCATAATACACTTGCTTCATTGACCCTCTTATATGTCATAGTTTTGCATGCTATTTTTGACCCATGAGAAATTTATTTTCGAGCATGTGGTAAACTGATATGAGGCTTATTTTGAGCCCCTCTTCAACATTGAAGAAGGGCTCAACATCATTTGGGACTTCCATGTTGTACCTCCCTTTATACTCCTCTTTTCTTCCCCATTCTTGCATGCAATGGCAGCCTACCATGCTTTTGTTTTTGGCCATTTTACAGTTCTAGAAAAGTGCTTATTTTGGTCCATACTTCATGTTTCATTTAGGTCCTTTCATGGTCCATACTTCATGTTTCATTTAGGTCCTTCCATACTGTAAATGTTCATATTCTTGGTCCCTCTTCAGTGTTGTAGAAGGAAATTTTTCAGTTTGAGTTTTGCTTATATCACTTGCTTCATTACCCCTCTTTTGACCCCTATTCTTGCATGCTATTTTTGCCATACCTATACTTGCTGTTTGGCCATATTTACAACTGTGAAAGTGCATCTTTTGGGACTGTCTAGCTTCTTTCTTTGCATTGCATGTCCATATTGTGCATGTTTAGCATAGCTATAGGCCATTTCGGGTGCCTAAATTCGCATTTCGGGACATTTCCTTGCATTTCATGTCATTTCGCTTCATTTCGGGACTGTTTTCCCCCATATTTTAGTGCTGAAATTCCATTGGCATACTTGCATATCATTTTTGCCATGTTACATTGTATTTTGTCATCGCCTCGGTTTGCGTGCCCGTGTGCACTATTTCGAAGCACTCCATTTTTATCCGACGGCATCCTATGTGAGTGTGACTGAGGCTCACTCATGTTGGTATAAGCCCATTTGTCATTTCCATATCATTTCATTGTATTTTGTCATCGCCTCGGTTTGCGTGCCCGTGTGCACGCATTTCGAGGCACTCCATTTTTATCCGACGGCATCCTATGTGAGTGTGGCTGAGGCTCACCCATGTTGGTATAAGCCCATTTGTCATTTCCATATCATTTCATCATATTTTGTCATCGCCCCGGTTTGCGTGCCCGTGTGCACACATTTCGAGGCACTCCATTTTTATCCGACGGCATCCTATGTGAGTGTGGCTGAGGCTCACTCATGTTGGTATAAGCCCATTTGTCATTTCCATATCATTTCATCATATTTTGTCATCGCCTCGGTTTGCGTGCCCGTGTGCACGCATTTCGAGACATCTCATTTTCATTACATTTACCATTGCCTCGGTTTGCGTGCCCGTGTGCACGCATTTTGAGGCATCTCATTTTCATTGCATTTACCATTGTCTCGATTTGCGTGCCCGTGTGCACGCATTTCGAGGCATCTCATTTTCATTGCATTTACCATTGCCTCGGTTTGCGTGCCTGTGTGCACGCATTTCGAGGCATCTCATTTTCATTGCATTTACCATTGCCTCGGTTTGCGTGCCCGTGTGCACGCATTTCGAGGCATCTCATTTTCATTGCATTTACCATTACCTCGGTTTATGTGCCCGTGTGCACGCATTTCGAGGCATCTCATTTTCATAGCATTTACCATTGCCTCGGTTTGCGTGCCCGTGTGCACGCATTTCGAGACATCTCATTTTCATTGTAGTTACCATTACCTCGGTTTGCGTGCCCGTGTGCACGCATTTTGAGGCATCTTATTTTCATTGCATTTACCATTACCTCGGTTTGCGTGCCCGTGTGCACGCATTTCGAGGCACCTCATTTTCAGTGCATTCATGTATTTTCTCGGTTTGCGTGCCCGTGTGCACGCATTTCGAGGCATTTCATTTCCATAGCATTGTATATGTTAGGATTGTATCTTAGTTGCATTTCATGCATACCATGCATATTGCATTGTGTCCGGAATAGGAGTTAGCCCGGGCACGGGAAACGAGGTACATTTCGTACTCCGAGTGACGGATTGTGTCTCAATTCCCCAGTCGCCGACACTCCGGATTATCCATGATGGAGTTAGGTTTTAGCTGTAGTTTCATGTGCATTCATCCTATATTGAGTTGTGCATTTCGACTCCTCGGCCATCATGCCTCGGTATGCGTGATTGGTGGCACGAGGATCGAGACATGCATATATCTGTGCAAATACATTGCTATGCCCCTTTCCTGCTCTCTGTTACAGCAAAACGAAGAATCAGCAACCTTTTGGGGCTTGGCACGCATTTCAAGAACAGGTGTAAACAGAGGCTAATTGGGGCATTCCGGTGGATTTCCGCGCAAGGCAACCCGGACATGCATCATCCATCAGAAGCAAGGCAGTCCCTGGCTTGCACGCCAGTTTTACTTGCTTTCTTAGTTAATTCATTAATTAATTAGGATTTTGTAATATTTTGGACTGTAATATTCTTTTATTCGGGACTGTAATATTTGGACTGTATATTTATTCGGACCCTCTCTGCGAGGGCACAACTGTAATAAGTGTGGGTGAGTGTGATGTATGTCTTCCAACCCCACGTCTTTCTCCCTTTTATTTATCCGCTTTTGATGGTTAGATTAGGGCATGTTTAAATTAGCATACAGTATGATAGCATGTTTACATTCATTCATCTGTATTGCATGCACCGGGCTCGGCGCATCATACTAACTGCATCGCACTTTCAATTCCAAGTTGAATACATGGTAGTTGTAGCATTTCATATACCATCTTAGAATAGCCGAGCCTGCTATAGTTGCATTTTGCATGTGTTGCATTAGACATTTCTGTATACTTAGGAATCATGCATGATTTCTAATGAAGTTTCTATTTTGGCTTGGAGTACTCGGTAAGCTTTATGCTTTAGCATCCTTGCATGCGTGTGAGTGAATGCTATGATAGCATGCTTACCATGAGGATATGTGCTTATCTGATATAACTGCCTGAATGCCTGTGGGTGAAGGTCGGGTTGTTTAAATTGGAACAAATCATTGACTGTGAGTTTTAAGCCCACTAGATAGTGGCAAAATCATATTTTTCTAAGCCCACCTGAGGGTGGCAAATCTATATCTTAGCCTACTTGCGAGTAGCACCATCAAACCATTTCCAAAAACAAACATGAAATGTTTCGTTCCAATTCAGGCGACCCGGTCTATATTTGTATGCTGTCCGCATCACATAGTAACCTAGGCTAATAAACCGGAATAAGAACTCACAAAGTTTTCAAAAATTGGTATCATGGTTAGTAGAGGCCGGTCTATGACCGGGCGAGCGGGGGTGCTCACGAAGTGACCTTCCCCAATCGTACCCAAGTTCCCGAGCCGAGGCAACTTTGGTGATGACGGACACGTGGCCTTTTGGCACCGAGTCAGGGTTTCTTAAATTCCCTAAAATAAAATATTTAGGTGGCGACTCTGTATCTGGCAAAGCAGTCTATGTTTGGCACTTCTTTCAAAAATCAGTTTTCTAAAAACGATTTGCCGGATTTGGACTCTTTGGTTCAGATTTAGAACTGTGACTACAAAGTCGAGTCCGAGCTGTAGCGAGGTCCCCCGCGGGCTTGTTACACTTGCTCCCTGCCTTCCTCATTGTCTTGGGCTAAAAAAGCTCCCAATGAATCTTCTGCTGCAGCTATGTACAACATCAAAGGCTTAACGCCATTTGGTGGCATCAGTACTGGAGGGTTGGCCAAGTAGGCTTTGATTCCATCGAAAGCACTTTGATGCTCCGTTGTCCACACAAATTCCTCTTCATCTTTCAGCCTTAATAAGGAAGAAAAAACTTTAGTTTTCCCTGCAGTGTTAGAAATGAATCTTCGAAGAAAATTAACCTGTCCAAGGAACTTTTGTAATTCTTTCTTACTTGATGGAGGTCTGGCTTCAATGACGGCTTTGGCTTTATTCTGGTCGATCTGTATTCCTTTCTTGTGTACTACATAGCCTAAGAAGTTTCCAGACGATACGCCAAAAGCACACTTAAGAGGATTAAGCTTCAATTTGAACCTTCTCATTCTTTCAAAGGCTGCCTCTAGGTGAAACAGATGTTCCTCCATAGATTGGGATTTGACCACAATGTCGTCAATATAACACTCTAAATACCCACCAATAAGGTCATGAAAGATAGTGTTCATAGCCCTCTAATACGTGGCCTCGGCATTCTTTAGGCCAAACGGCATTTTAACCCATTCGAAGGTCCTGATATTCCCAGGGCATCTGAATGCTGTCTTGTGAACATCCTCCTCCGCAATGCAGATTTGGTTATAACCAGAGTGCCCATCCATCATTGATAAAATCTGATGTCCTGCTGAGCTATCTACCAGCAAATCTACTATAGGCGTAGGATATTCATCTTTTGGAGTTGCCAGATTTAGGTTTCTAAAATCGATGCATACCCTCATTTTGCCGTTCTTCTTAACTACAGGTACAATATTAGATAGCCACTCAACATACCTGGCTGTCCTAATAAAGCCTGCCTTGGGTAGTCTAAGAATTTCTTCCTTAACTTTCTGGATCACGTCTAAACCCATTCTTCTGGGTTTTTGTTTGTATGACTTGAAGTTAGGCTTCATGGGAAGCCTATGTTCCACTAATGACCTGTCCAATCCTGGTAGTTCATTGTATGACCATGCAAAACAATCTTTATACCTTCTCAGAATAACCAACAACTGGTCCCTATCAAAAGAATTCAACCGAGCACTTATATAAATAGGTTGTTGTACAGAATCTTCCCCTAAATTTATTTCTTCTAAAGGGTCTTGTATCTGAGTACTTCCTGGAACTCCTTCTTTGATCTCTTCCGCCTTCGAAGTAGTCTCCTTGCTGTGTTCTGTCTCCAGGCTCTTTGATTCCTCCTCTTTATTCTCCTCCTCATAGACAAAGTCTGTCCCCAAGGTTTCTTCTTCCTGTATTTCTTGGACTTTCATTTCTATGTCCAATGCACAATATTTATCAAGGGTCAAAACTCTAGCTTACTGCTGCTCCCGCTTGTAGCCAATTGTCATGACTTCTTTCTCTTGCTCCCGTACTTTCTGGATTATTGACTTTATATCCAATATTGAAAATTCAATTAAAGCCAAAAACCTGGCTTCTTGTGCTTCATCTTGCTGCCTACAACCAGGCATCATTGTCATTTTTAACAACCAGCTCTTCATCAGCACTCTCCTGGACTAAGTGCTTCAGGTGTGCTACTTCCTCATCAGCCGGTATTTCGGCTGAGCCATCGGATTTCATCAGTATACTGAGCGGTGCCACGCCATCAATATACAACTTGGCTTCTGCGAAATCTGCACAGGCTATGAAAGGTTGAGGATCTGCATTAATTTCCTCCGTCTCCCCATTGCCTAGGGCTATTATCATTTTCTGATGCAAAGAGGAAGGCACACATTTATTAGTGTGGATCCTATCTCTACCAAGTAAAGCATTGTACTTCGCATTGCTGTCGATGACGAAAAACGCCATCATGCAGTCCTTGGTTCCCACACTCAGGTTGATGGGTAGAATTCCCTGGGCCATCTGTTTGTCTCCAGCAAAACCAGCAATGGTTGTACTGGTTGGGATCAACCTGGGATTCTTTTTCCCTAATTTCCTCAAAGAGGATTTCGGTAGTAAGTTCACCGCTGCCCCATTATCCACTAGGACTCGGTTTAACTGTATCCCATCGAAGAAGGCCTTAATGTACAAAGGCTTAACATGCTGTGTCATAGAATTCGAGGGATACTCAAATGGATACGAGAGGTTAATACTTACCACTTCTTCGCTCTCATATTCAGCTTCCATTGGGGTAACCATTCCGAAATTATCTTGTACTATACTCGCTTATGAATCTTCACTAGAGATTGGAATTGGATCAGCTTCTTGCCCCTCTTGATTCTCATCTCCAGCTTGGAATTCCTGTGGTAGTATGTGTACCATGTTCACTGATACTGGGGGAAACGAGCCAAACTGGATGGCTGGCTGTACTTGTTTCCCCTCTTGGTTTACCTCAGAAACATCCTACATGCTGCATTCTGGTATTTCATTGCTAACAGGTTCCTTCGAATGATTTTCCTCGGCTGATTTTCCAACCAGAAATGTTTGCTCGGCCATGAAAGCTTCGAACATTTCTTCTTCCACCATTTCTTTCTTTTGGCTCATGCCAATTTCTTCTTCCGTTTCGCTACCACTCTCTATCAGAGCTTTCTCCAACCCTGCTAGGCTATCCGTCTCTCTGACTTTTAGTTCAGAATGAACCTTGGCCAACTGTTCTCTGCTGTAATCCACCTCATTTTGTAGAACTGGCTTTGGATTATGGTCTGACTTTCAATTCTTCTTTTCTCCAGTCTGGATCAATGAAGAACTCTCTCCACTTTCTTTCAGGTCCTTCTGGTATTGGGTGTACCTACGCTGAATTTTTCTCCTTTGTGATCTGAAAATAACGGGGACCATATCTGGTTCCTTCGTTCTTGGGTGTTTAAGCAATACCCAGTTGTTGGGGGCTACCAAATGAGGCTTAACCATCCTACTTTGATTTCCAACATTCCTTTGGGTAGGCATTTCCCTAGGTTTGTTTTGCATCACAAACCAATCTGGGACTCCAGGTACCCATGAACTTACTGACCTAGACGTTGAACTGCCTTTTTCTTCCTTCGAGGTCACCTTCGAGGCTGGCTGTGAAGACAATTGTTTGGCCCTGTCTCCAAGCTTTGAGCCTGTTTTAGGCTCTCGATGATGGTGATCATTTTCTGTCCTTCGTGAAGCTGGCCCAGGGGGCCAATTCCTGGCTTTGATCCTAAAACCTGAACTCTTCTCCAATCTTCTTTCAGAATGACTACTCTCCATTCTGTAATAGTTAGGTGACCTGGTCTCATATAAGGGCCTCTTGCCTTTAGTATGCATTCTATCAACTGCAGGCTCAACCACTAATGGCTGCTGCCTAACATTAGCCGGATACGGCCTTTTATTATAAGCATTGGTTGGTTTGGGACGCCTCTACACATCCCTGTAATATTGATTCCCATCAACTGGAAGGCCTTTCAACCACTTATAACTCAGTCTGCACCTGGAACACATCCTTTGCGTTACGGCTGCCTCTAAGGAGTCATCATCCAGTGCTTCTTCATCAGAGTCTTCCCTCTGATGTGAGAAATCTCGTCCAATAGCTGGTGGATTTCTAATGTCTTTTTTGATTGCTGCCTGGTTGGCCACATGCATCTGTACATTGATTTCTTCCAATTCTTTCAAAGACAGGTTCTGAAAGTCTGACATAATAACATTGGTTGCCACCTCTCCAATTTCTGGAAATGGATTGCTATCGATCCCCATGGCTTTTTCAGCTTTGGCTGGGAATTTCAAACTCCCTTTCCGAATTTGTTCTTGGATCCTGTCTCGAAAAACAACACAATTTTTAGTCGAGTGAGACCAAAAATTATGCCATTTACAATATACTTTTCCTTTAAGTTTACCAAGAGACAGAATTTAAACCCCTTTTGGTAACTTAAGGAAGTTGGCCGCAAGCAAATGATCAAAAATGTCATCTGCCTTAGTTAAATCGAAAGAATATTTCCTGTGGAGATCTTTCTTTTTAAACTGCTGGTCAATTGTCGTATTTTTCTGAATTAATGCTTCACAGATCATAGGCTCTTTTCCCACAATCTCTGCTGCATCAATCTCATAATTAGGATCTTTGTAGTATGTCCTATATGATGCATTATTTCGATCTTGTTCCTCTTCTAGTAATGCTTCATATCTAGATACTTTGTAAGTCAGTTCCACTAAATCTCTAAACTCTATTGAATCAAACTTCTTTCGAAGCCTGAACTCTAAACCATTTTGGGCCAATCTTACGAATTCTGTTTCTGGCAAGATTACTCTACATTTATTTCAAGCCCTCTTAAATCTGGAAATAAACTGAGTAGCCTTCTTTTCAGGCCTTTGACTCAATCTTGCTAAGTCTGCCATAGAAACTTCTGGCTCTGATTGAAAAAATTGGGCATGAAATGCTTCTTCCATTTGCTGCCAAGTCTAGATGGAGCTAGGTAGAAGGTTAATGTACCATACAAATGCTCTCCCAGTTAGAGAATTTGGGAATAGTCTCAACTTCATATAGTCATGATTGGTAAATTCACCACATTGAGCGGCAAACCTAGCAATATGCTCTACTGTTGATTGGTTTCCGTTCCCATGAAAGAGGACAAAATCTGGTATCCTGAAACCTCTTGGATATTCATGTACCTTATCGACCCATTCTGGGTATGGTTTTCTATACAGGGGAGTTTGGACCCCCCGAGCCATCGGTCCACACAACTCCCTAACTATCTCAGTAATTTGGTCCCTAGGGACCATATTTTGTGCCTGCTGAACCACCACTGGGGGAACAAACACAAGATTTGGTAGACAAACTTGTGCTTGTGGTCCTCTTGGTCCATAAGGTGGTACATTTGGGACTGGCTGCCCCTGTGGTACAGGTTGCTGTTGGGGATGTAGGTAACCTCTTTGAGCCTGTCCTGCGAAAGGACCCACGAAAGGTGCTGGAATAGGTATTGTATCCCTTCCATTTGTAGGGAAACCTTCCAACCCCCCGTGTATAAATTCGAATAAGGGATTATTGTATCCCCTAGTGCCAGGTATGGCTTCGAATGTGGGATTTGGAACCATTCTTATGCCATTTTCTTGTATTGGGCCAGATCCGCCAATTTGCATGGCTTCACTGTTGAACATTGAGGCATTCTGACCTGCTACAGGCCTCGAAATGGGTTCGTACCAAGACTGAGGTGGTAATCTTTCATGAATCTGATTACTGGTTTGACCATTAGAATGTCCATTAGCTTGCATAGGCTGTTTATCTTTAGCCAATCTTTGCTGAGGGACATTTACTTCCTTCATGTGTCTTACATTTGTTGGTTGGTGGTTATTCATTCGATCCAAAAAGGATACTGCCCACCTTTCCATTGTGTTTATTAATTGCTATCCCATAGCATCTACTAAGCCGCCCCACGGATTGACTAGCTGAGTAGATGGGACACTGGATGGTCCAATTCTTTGGTCTCGTCCACTATTACGAACAAATGGTATTTGCTCTGAAGTATTGGTCTGTTCGACCATGGGTTCCGATAAAATAGGAGTCTCCACAGGATGTGTTATCACATTATCCTCTGGATTGGATATCTCCACCTCTCCTTCCACGCCTTCTTCCAAACGTTCATTTTCTCCTTGTCTCCTACGTCTAGCCATTTTAAATGGTCCCACCGGGCGTGCCAAAAATATATGTTGGCTTTTTGGCTTTCGAAGGTTATTTTTGTAATTATGAGCGTGCCAGCAAGGATCAATCAGTCCTTACAGAATTGTAATTGGCAACCAATTATTCAAACGATTGTGTTATAGCTCTTTTAGCCTCAATAAAGAGGACTTTTACTGGTGGCTTACTGGTAGTATGACTTCAGAGAATTTGAGCATAAGAACAGTTAAATAAATTGAAGCATTTCATTAGTATGAAAAACTTACAATGATCTCAGCTTCGTAGAGATTTACAGCGGCAATATACTCGAAAACTACTCCTACAAATGAAGTGCAGTGCAGGAACTTAAAATACAGAAATGTGAAGAACAGGAAATAAAACTGGAATATGTGAAGTAAGACTGGTTTTCTTTAGATTTTTTCCGTCCTCTTCTCTGAAGTCCTTCCTGCTATTTATACTCTCCAAAGATAACCATCGAACTGCACTTCAAACCGTCGAACTGCTCCTCCGTGATCGCTGATTATGCTACCTTATAAGTAGTCTCACTACGCCTTCACTTGCAGTTAGGCTTTCCTCCTATATTTGAATTTGAATGTGAGCAACCGTTGAAGTCACGTCACCGTACATCTCTTTGTTGATCCGCTGTTACTCAAATCTTATAACAACTAATATTAACTGCCACGTATATGATCAGGATCGAAGACCTGACTGGTCTCCCCATATTATCCTTACTCTGTCACGCGTCGAATTATCATTGACTAGCACAAAATATGAAGCAACAGATATATAGTTTTGGACGAGTCCTGCCATTTACGGGCTTGATGAACTTTCAAATGGACGACAATTGGAAAGGGAGTTGTTGTCATTAGGACGTCGGCCTAGTGTGCCTGCTGTGTTCATAGGGGGGGGGGGGGGGGAGTTGGTTGGCGGTTCTAATGAGATCATGAGCCTCCAAATCCAAGGCAAGCTAGTCAAATTGCTGAGAGAGGCTAAAGCTATATTTCTGTAATATAAAGTGAGTTTATAACCCACCCAAGCTCCAATGGTAACCATATAATATTATGGCAATAACTAGTATGGTTTTTTCTTTTTTTTTTTTTTTTTTTTTTTTTTTTTTTTGTCTGTGTGTGAAGAGAAGTACTTGTGTTTTAAGGTGTATTTTCTTTTTTGATGTACTCACTATCAATGTCATAGATATTTACTGTCTTAAACATAAGTCCATCATATCTGTATTTTATTTTATTTTTATCGGTAACAATAAAAGTATATTGAAAATGTATGAAAAACGCACTCCCCCTCAAGACACACAAAATGTATAAACTCACAAGCAGTGGGATAATATTGAATTGAAAGCAAAATTAGGAAGCTAAGTTGTGGCAGATGATATATTCAATATTTTGCAAGGATGTATTTGTGATTGTGAAAGTATATGGCTGAAGAACATAACTGTTTCTTACAGAAGTAGGGTTTTCACTACAACAAAAATAAGTTTTATTCATAAAAATTTAAGAATGCACTACAAAAATTAAAATTTAGGGATAAAATTATTTTTTAAGGATTAAATATTTTTGTTACGAAAAGTGTCGTTATTATATTTTTAGCAACGAAAATTGAAAATTAGACATTAGTAATGAATTATTTTCTCTTTGGGATAAATTTTTTTGTCTCAAAAAATAAATCATTTTGAGACCAAATTATTTTGTTCCTAAAAATCTATTTATTAGTGATATTTTTAAAATTTTGTCACTAAAAGCCTCATTTTTTATTTTTTGGGACGACATTTTAGCGACTATCCTCACAACTATAGAAATTAGTCTCTAAATGTCTTTTGTAACAAAATTTGATCTCTAAAACTCTTATATGTTTGTTGGCACCATAAATCTACAATTTTATTATTTATTATATATATAATTGTAGAATATGTGGCATCCTCCTACTCATTTAGAGGTTATGAGAAGATATGAAATATGAAAAGATGATGAAGAACAAAGTGAAGAACATGGGGCATAAAGTGGAGGTTGAGGGAAGTTATGGAAGATCATAGAGTATGAAATAGAGAAGGTAAAAGAGTAGATAGTTTAAGGTTGTTTTTTCCTACAAATGTTTGCCTATAAATAATCATTCATGACTACATTGTAAGGGGATCGAGAACTCAAATCAAAGATAATTGATTTTTATTTTTCTTATCATTTATATTTCCTGTATTTTATTTTACGTACTTCGTTTTTGACTTCATTTTCAAAGCATAGAAGTAAAGGTAAGTAATTGTTACTTTGATTGTTCACTCAATCATCTTTCTCCGTCTCACTCCTTCTTTTAATTTTTCTTTTCTCTACGCTTGACAATTTTGAAGTACTCTTCATTGAGTCAAAAGAACCGTCAATACAATCGTTTGATAATTAGCTTGAATTTAATATGTAAATATTTTTCAATCCTTACTGACACGCTCGCATTTATGGTATTTTCCATCATAAGAAAAATAAGCCAACAATGTCGTAGTGATGAAATCACTTTTCAAAGATAAAATATTTTAATTGCTAAAAGTAAAAAAATTTAGCGATAAAATTAGACATTTAGTGATGAATTACTATCTTTTTGAAATAAAAAACAAAAAAAAAAATTATACAAAATTATTTTGTCCCTAAATATACATTAGTTTACTAGTGACATTTTAAAAATGTTGTCACTAAAGGCCATTTTTCACTTTTCGAGATTGTTTTAGTCAAGACTAATAACAAGAAATTGATTTTCTAAATTTTTTTCAACAAAATCTTTACTTTAGGTGACGAAAAAATATGACCTCCAAAACCCAAACCCTTATATGTTGTAGTGTTTGTTATACAAATAAAAAAATTAAAAATAAAAGTGGGTGTCTGGGTCATAATTTTTTTTGCTCATAAGTTAAATTACAACCAGTATCTGTTGAATAAAATTATTCATGAAATTTATTTAATTTTTTCTATTAAAAAAACCCTAATTTGTAATTTTTTAAAACTAAATTAACTTTTTTTTTTCTTTTTTTTTTTCTTTTTTTTTTTTTGAAGAAAAGGTTAGCTTCGAATGGTAAATGAAGAGAGTAGATGGTCCCCTAAATCTTATTTTTATGTATATTTTCATCATGCCTCATAGAATCATGTGAGAAATCTTATCCAAAATTTAATAGCCCCATGTTCTTACTCTAGTGCTGCCCCTATTTGCATGGTAGAAAGTAAAAGTAACCGACTGCACCCTTTGGCAGTACATTGTTGAAATTCTCAATTTGTGAGATATACTTGATTCTGCAATATGTTACTAATCTACGTAATTCAATTTTTTGAAATATTGATACATATTAAAAATTAAGTTAATTGGATTATATTCATCTTAAAAATAATTAATGGGTTTAACTGAATATTTGAGATGCTACAAAATATTCAAGATTTAAAAAAACTAACCTCGATTCAATCTTGACACTAATATATTAAATTTGTTGAGTAGAACTGAAGTATAAATATAATTCAAAATTACAAGAATTATTTATATTTTAAGTAAATTTTTAAAAATATATTTATAATTTATTTTAAAGACAAAAATCATACGTTTCAAACTACAAACACTTAATTAATAATATAATTTATAATTATAAAAATTACGACATAATTTGAGTAAGGTTGGAAACTCTAAATATTTTATAGTGCGATCTATATAAAATTCATATGACGTGGCCTATATAAAATATTTGATAAAATCTTTAAGATTCCTAATATTTTTAATATGATTTGTACTAAAAATTTATTGCTCAATCTATAACTTTACCGGATGTATGGATTTACATCCTTCGGCATAGATTCCCATATTCTAGAAAGGTGTGCTTTCCCATGTATTATAATCTATATTATATGTTAAGTAAAATGGAGTTTTTAACTCTAATGCATGTGAGAGTTTTAATATGTTAATCTTAATTTTTTAATTTTTTCTTTTAAAAAAAGTTAATAATTTCAGTATTTATTAACTTCTTTTAACCCACAAGAATTTTAACTTCTCTCATAATTACTGCAGTACTTTTTCTAAAACAAATAATTTGTATATTAAAAAAAATTTAAAACAAATATAAATATCTATATCTATATCTATCTATTTATTTATATCTATCTCTACCCCACAAGTTTTGTGGGAATTCCAATATCTGAACCTTAATTTCTTTATTTTTTTTATTTTTTTTGAAAAAAAAAACTTAGCACTTATTAAATACTTCCAAGTCTTTTTAACTTCTTCAACACACACACTTTTTTTAACTTTTTACATACCTATTGCAAACGGTGAGTTTCTTTTTTGTTTTCCCCTTCTTGACTTCTCACTTCTACACTTTCAACTTCAGTGACCACGTATGCAAACAGTAAGTCTTCTTTTTGTTTTCTCCTTCTTGACTTTTCCTTTCGTTTACTGTTTTAATATTGTAGTTAGATAGCGTATAAAAATAATTGTGATTTGTCTAACGAAAAAAAAATTATAATTTGATTTTTAATATGATTGAAGTTAGATAAATATAAACCCTCATAAAGAGAAAAATGTGATTATAATTAGTTGAATGATTCTTTTTTTTTAATGTGATTGTAGTTAGTTTAATAGTTCTTTTTTTTCATTTATTCATTTTATTATGGGAAAAATGTGATGTGATTGTAATTTGTTCAATGGCTCATTTTTTTAATATGATTGTTGTAATTAGTTCAATGGTTTTTTTTAAATGTTATTTAATCTTTTTATTTACTATTTTAATTTTATTTTTGATTTTTTAATATGATTGAAATTAGATAAATATAAACCCTCACAAAGAGAAAAATGTGATTATAATTAGTTGAATGATTTTTTTTTTAATGTGATTTTAGTTAGTTTAATAGTTCTTTCATTTATTTATTTATTTTATTATGAAAAAAATATGATGTGATTGTAGTTTGTTCAATGGCTCTTTTTTTTTAATATGATTGTTGTAGATAGTTCAATGGTTTTTTTTAACGTTATTTAATCTTTTTATTTACTATTTAAATTTTATTTTTAATATGATTGAAATTAGATAAATATAAACACTCACAAAGAAAAAAATGTGATTGTAATTAGTTCAATGGTTCTTTTTTTAATGTGATTGTAATGAGTCAATGGTTCTTTTTTTCATTCATTTATTTATTTTATTATAGGAAAAATGTGATGTGATTGTAATTTGTTTAATGGTTCTTTTTTTAATGTGATTTAATTTTTTATTTACTGTTTCAATGGTTTTTCTTTACAATTATTTATGAAAAAAATATGATTGTAGTTAGATAGCATAAAAATATTTGTGATTTGATTTGATTTTTTTCTAATTTGATTTTTAAAGTACCAATTATTGATAATGATTAGATTGTATTTTGAAAAAAAAATTGTTATTGATTTTTTTAACTCACTGTGTTTTTTGAAAAAAAATTATTGTGTTTTTTTAACTATCAATTCACTTAATTTGTGATTTGATTTTTAACTCACTGTATTTTTAAAAAAAAAAAATGGATTGCACTCATTAGGGTCACATAATGTACCAATTATTGGTGATGATTAGATTGTATTTTGACCAAAAAAAATTGTAATTGATCTTTTTAACTCACTATGTTTTTTGAAAAATAAATTATTGTGTTTTTTTAATTATCAATTGACTTAATTTGTGATTGATTTTTTTAATTATTGATGATGATTAGATAGCATTAAAAAAATTGTGATTTGTATGATCGAAATTATCTCCTTTTGTTTATAATTTTATTTTTTTAATATGATTAAAGTTAGATAAACATAAACACTCACAAAAAGAAAAATGTAATTGTAGTTTGTTCAATGGTGCTAAACAATCTTTTTTATTTACTATTTGAATGTTTATTTTTTTCAATTATTTTTTTTATTATGAGAAAAATGCCATTGTAGTTAGATAGCATTAAAAAAAAATTGTGATTTGTATGATTGAAGTTATCTCCTTTTGTTTATAATTTGATTTTTTAATATGATTGAAATTAACTCACAAAAAGAAAAATGTGATTGTAGTTTGTTCAACGGCCCTAAATAATATTTTTATTTACTATTTTAATGGTTTTTTTTTTCCAATTATATTTTTTTATTATTTATGAGAAAAATATGATTGTAGTTAGATAGCATTAAAAAAAATTATGATTTGTATGATTGAAGTTATCTCCTTTTGTTTATAATTTGATTTTTTTAATATGATTGAAGTTAGATAAACATAAACACTCAAAAAAAAAATGTGATTGTAGATTGACATAACTATGAATGGTTTTTTTTTTTTTTTTTTTAATTTAATCACGTGCATAGCACAGGTGATATGCTAGTTACGATTAATTTCAATCTAAAAAATAAATAAATAAACAAAGTCAAATCATTCTACTGATTTACAGTGATACTGCATACATTAATTAGTGTATCAACTAATGTAATTATGATATTATTATTGAGCTCACTCATTATACAAATTATAAATATAAAAAAAATTTAAATTATATCACATCATCAATTAGTTCATTAATTAGCAGACTAATTAATATATATAACATTTATTCATTAATTTAAGTACCGTTTAAAAATGAATTATTTTAATTTAATTTTTAATTTTTATAAAAATATGTAATAAAATAAAAAAAAATAATTTGACAATTTATAATATTTTTAACTTTTTCTCTAGCAAGTCAACTCCCAAATGGGGTTTTCAACATGCAAAATTTTAAATCACGTTATTATAAGCTGTAGAAGTAAGGGGCTAACCCACCCTTTTATGTTGTATGTGCTTCATAAATTTTGGTAGAGTTTTAGAAATAGAAAAGAAAAAAATATGTAAAATGTATGATCTTTCCTTTTATGTTGTATGTACTTTATAGATTTGGGTAGAGATTTGAAAATAGAAAAGAAAAGAAATATATATTGTGTTTAAAATGTAATTATATGTTATTCACATTTCACTTAATTTTTTGGGCAAATTACAAACACCCCCTCAAGGTTTGATGAAAATACAAATTCTCCCTTAGGTTTGAGAAATTACATCTCGCCCCTTGAGGTTTATATTTTCATAACAAATTGTCCCCTGAGGTTTTTATTTTCATACAGATTCCCTCATAATTTCCCCTAATTTGTTATGAAAATTTGACTCTCAGAGGGCAATTTGTAATTTCTCAAACCTCAATGGGGAATCTGTATTTTTATCAAACCTCGAGGGGGGTGTTTGTAATTTTCCCTAATTTTTTCCTTTTTATTTTCAAATTCTTATCTAAATTCATGATTTTTTTTTTCTTTTTTTCTAAATTTATGAACCAAACACAGACTTAAGCATCCATATCTTTTTATCATCACAGAATGCCAGTCATTAGGGCATAATTTTTTTGTCTCTACATTCTTCTTTCTCTTTGTTTTTTTGATAAATTACAAATACGCCCCCTGAGGTTTGTTTAAAGTACGAATTGTCCCTTATAATTTCGAAAATAACAAATATTTCACTGTCAGAATTTCTTTTTAACAAAATTAATTTAAAAAGTGAAATTTTTAACTGTTCACCTATACAATAATAAAATTATCTGAATTATTAATTGAAATAAAATTTTAACATTATTAAAAACTATTAATTAACTTGATAATTTATTAATAAAAGGACCTATTTGTTATGAAATTAGAAACTTTAGGGGGCATAATGTAATTTCTTAAAGTAGTTTTAGTTTTGGGTAATTACTTACTTTTTTTTTTCTATATATTGTAATTTTGTGCATTTTAAGTGTATAATGTTTTCACTAATATACTTAGAGATGCACTATGAAAGAAGTATTATGCGAAAATCAAGCAGGAAGAAGAAAAATAAATAAAAGAATACGATGAATGTGGAGTAAAGATTAAAGATCAAAACGCCAAAAGCAAGCGAGCAAACAAATAAGTAGAGTTTTTTTTTTTTTTTAAATATTCTATAAAAAATAAAAAAATAAAAAATAATTTAGAGAATTAATCCACTTTTCAAACTATTTAGGAAACTAACCTACTTTTTGAAATCGCATTTTGAAAATTTGATTTTGAAATTGAAATTGCATTTTTAACATGAAATTTTATCTTGAAATCGCATGTTGAAAATGCAATATATCTTAGTGAAGTCCATGTTATCATAAATGGCATTTTCAATTTGCGATTTCAAGATGAAATTTCATGTTGAAAATGCAATTTCAATTTAAAATTGCATTTTCAAAATACAATTTTAAAAAACAGGTTAGTTTCTTAAATAATTTGAACAATGGGTCAATTCTCTGAGTTATTTTTTTTAGAATATTTTTTTAAAAAAAAACTCCAAATAAGAATAATAGAATATTTAATAGTAAACATTTAAAAATTTGCAACAAAATTTTATAACTCTCCTTTTTGCTAAGAAAATTATATTTGGTATTAACTAAATAAAATGTTTTTAATATATATATATATATATATATATTAAATTTGAAATTAAAACTATAGTAAATTTATGTAAGCAAAATTGCTAACCACATTTTTTTACTTAATGTATAATATTTATAATGACTACATTTTTTAGGTTTATTTTTTTAGTTATTTATATAGAAGTAAAAAAAAATATTGTCAGGAATAAATTTTGCCTTAATTTAGTCATAAATTTTACCTGTACATTATTTTTAAATTTTGAATAAATGCAAATATAAAATAATTTATTGAAGATACTGTATTATTATATTTCTTTTTTCTGTATGCAAAAAAAATTATTTAAAAATCATAATTCATATATATATATATATATAATTATAAACACAACTCATGTATAGCAAGGATGGAACATTAGTTATTATCATAAAAAAAAGTTATTATGATGAGATCACATTCTAAGTGAATATTGATCATTGATATAAAATTCTGAAAAACTTCATGATTTTTTTTTACTTGAGATTGTAGCATTTTGTAATGGTGGCGTGGTGTGATGACGTGTAGTTTGCTGGAAAATTTATCCAAAAGGGTCGATGATCTTTTGGCCGTTAAAGAATAGGATTCTTTCATATTTACAAAAAAAAAAGTTACTTCACCTTTCCATTTGTGACATATAATTTAAAAAATATTCAAAATGATGTTATAAATTTATATTTATTTTGAAAAGATGTATCAAAATAATTTATTATTCTATAAAAAAAATAATTAATTATTATTATTATTATTTTCACTAGTAGAATGAGGCTGACAATACAAAATGCCTTAAACTCCCAACTAAGGATTTTCTTTATCTGTCCCAAAATATTTTAAACTATTAGATTATATAGAACCAGAAAAAATAACAAGAAAATTATCAAGAATTTATAATCTAAGGTCATGATTTGAATTTATGGATATTTTACTGGTTTCCTTTTGGGTAACTTTCGGTTACATTATATGAGAATCTCTTAAATTTCACAAATACATGATCCAATAATTAAAAGTAAATTAAGATGGGGAGACAAATTTAGAGACTGCCTAATCCAATGCTATGAAATTGTTAGCAGTTGGGCATAATTTGCCTCTTTTTTGATAAGAGTATAGCTCAAGACCACAGTGCAAGCAAGTGTAGCAACACAGCAAGAGCACTACAGCAGTAACAGAGGATAACTTCTCTGTACAACTGATTCAGTTAGAATAATATTTGTATGTATAGAGTGTATGAGTGTTAGTTAGTAGTTTGTTAGATTAGTTAGATTTTCTGTATAAATACTAATGTAGTATCTCATTATCAAATAAGATTGAAGATTTCACATTTCTTGTCATGGTATCAGAGCCTCTACACTCCAACAAATTATGATCCTTTTTTTCTTCTTCTTCTTTCTTTTTTCCTTACTTCCATTTCATTGTTGAGTTCCAGTTCTTGAAGCTGCTACAATGGCGACTAGATCCTCTCTTCCTCCTAGCCTCACACTTCTAATCTCCAATCTCAATTCTTTTGTTACTGTCAAATTAGATTCCACAAATTATATTGTTTGGAAAACACAACTACAGAACATATTTCGAGCAACAAATCTGCTATGCTATGTTGATAGTACTCTGGATTGTCCACCTGCAGCAGTCAAAAATTCTGAGGGAAAAGATGTAATCAAATCTAAATTTTTGAGTTGGACGCAGATTGATTCACACCTATTAAGTTGCATTACAGCAACCCTAACTCCCTCAGTATTCAGTTCAGTGTTGCATTGCAAAAACTGTCATTAAGTATGGATCTATCTTGATAAACGCTTCGCATCATTTTCCAGGTCTCACATCCATCAACTCAAAAATCGACTAAATGGTGTCAAGAAGAAATCTGAATCCATGGAGGCTTATCTTCTTCAGATCAAAAATTTTGCTGATCAATTGGAACTTGCTACCTCTTTAGTTGAGAATGAGGATCTAGTCTTGATTGCTCTGAATGGTCTGCCATCAAAATATAATGCTTTGAAAGTAGCTATTCGAGCCAGATCAGAAGCTATTAATTACTATGAAAGATCTTTCGTCTATTCTCTGTTTAGAGGCTTTACATATTGAAGTTGATCCAAAAACTTCTTATTCTGATCTTACAGTTGCATATACTGCCATGAAGACTTATAATCACAACATGTTTTCTTCTAATTAGTCCAATCGTCGTGGCCAAAGATCATCATACAGAGGTTCTTTTCATAGAGAAGGAGGTCAAAATTATAAGAACAATTCCAGTCGAGGCAGAGGTGGAAGATCAACACATCCACAATTCTAGTCTTATTAGTCATCACATCCAAATGCTTCTTCTTTGAGTTGTCAGATTTGTGTCAAACAAAACCATACTGCCTTGGATTGCTAGTACAGATTGGATACCTCAACCTCCACATTCTTCTCATGGCAAACCTACTTATATTGTCTCATCATCATCTCCTTCCTCAAACGGGTATGTCGATTCTGCTGCCTCAAATCATGTAACTCCTGATCTTAGCAATCTGCAAAACTATACTCAATATCATGGACCAGATCATGTGACTATTAGTGTCGCAACCCGCGAATCATTCGTGCAGTTCAGTCATTCAACATACTAGATGATAATAGTTTCATTCACAGGGTCATACTTTTCATTGGTGAATGTCAATCAATAATAATAATGTCCATCTGAACTCCACAATGTTAAGAGGTAGTCAATCCTTACTTAACGTCCCAAGCAGTTCCTATCAATCTAACAAATGTTTCATGAACAAATAGTCATACAATTTTTATATTTCAATGAAGTCATGGTTCAAACTGTACATAATAACCCGTAACACATTCTATTATAGTAATTCCATTCCCAATTTCACAATTCTTATAAGTGATAACCAAATGACAGTAGTAGTAACCATTAGAATTCCGACATTTCAAAACATATACGGTAAGGTAACAATTACCCTTGGTAATTTAATGTCATAAGAAGAATCCTTGACAAAATCAGTTCAATGTTATAACAAACAATTTTCTCGGTCTTACTCCAATTCCCAAGTAGTTCTTAGTAGTCTATTAGATATCTCCAAAGCAAATATGTAAACAATTTATTCTTCCGTAGATTTCATGAGCAGAATTAGAGTATACATCATCATTTCATCACAATTGTCCAAAAGTAGCCATGGGTTAAATAACTTCACATCACAATCAATTATAATATATTCCCATGTCCATCCGTTTCCAGTAGAGTTCAAAATATCATTCATGACAAGTTATATTCAATTGTCTAAGTACAGTGTAACCAACTTAGTAAATTCTCAAAATTTAAGATTTGTATACATACTGAAGCGTCTCATCAATACTTGCATAATTCTTCCGGATATAATAAAATCAAACATTCAATTGTCACAGAAGAGGTCTTCAACCATGATTCGATAATGTAGCACCACAGAGTGGCAGATTATCAGCCATTCGATTTTTTTTTTTTTTTCACACATGGTTCAGAATACATTAGGTTAGACAAATTAGTCAGTAATTACATAAGCCACGAGTGTCACACAAGTGAGTAGGTCATGCAGTTTAACCATTCCATATAAGCATATAATAGCAACCACATTCACATTATCGCAGTTTCCCATTGGCACTCATCAGTTGAACAATAACAATACACATCCGAAATTCATATTTTTGAAGCACACAATATGGTAACAAGTAGCCTCACTCCCATTTATTCTTGTAAATCAGCATTATACCTGTAACAACCCCGACCTGTGATTAGTCTTTAATCCATGATTAGTTATGCCTAAGAAGAATTAAGATGACATTCTGAATTTATTTGCATGTGTACAAATAAATTTCAGGCTCTATCATTGCATGCTTCCTAGACCAATTTCAGGCTCTAGGAAGCATGCTTCCTAGACCTTAAATTTCAGGCTCCATCTTGCATGCTTTGAAGTCTTATTCCAGGCCCTATTTTGTGAGTTTTAAGGTCTGCCTTGACTCTGTCTGGACCCCGTTTGGCCATATTTTATGTCTATGATGCATGTGTAGACTAATCCCATTCAAGGCCTTTCAAAGGGACCTTTTATTGCATGCTTCCTAGACCAATTTCAGGCTCTTTTTGGTGGGTTTTAGGGCTGTCATAACTCATTTTTAGAGGTGGTTTTGCCCTTTTGTTTGTCTATCATGTATGTGTAGAACAACCCCTTACATGGCTTTCCAAAGGGGCTCACCATTCTTGCATGTGTTGATTGAGTTTCAGTGGTTATTTGGGCATATTTTGGCATGAAATACTTCTGTTTTTTGCTGGTTGGGTGAGCCCTCATATGTTTCATATAGTTGTAGAACAACTCATGGTTCACTAGCTTTCTTTGCATGCTTTGTTGGACCTTGATTTTAGCATATTTTGGTCATGTCTTAAACTGGTAATGTGCTTATTTTGGACTGCCCTAGCTCTGTTTTTGGGTCTTGTGGTTGAATGATGCTAGTTTTGCATGCTTGTAGTTCAAGGTCCATGCTTAGCTTTGAGTTTTAAGATCCATTCCATGCATATACTGAGGTATTTTCATGCCTTGGGGTCATTTTTCATCAAATTTTAGAGCTTATATGAATGCCATGCTGCCATGTTTTCATCTCTTTAAATACGTTTGAGAGTCGGGCTTGTATGCCTCATTTGCCGACCATTGAATGAGCTTCATTCCGTTGCATTCCGAGCCATCATTTTAGGCCATTTCCCCACTATTTCAAACCTGCCTAGGGTCTGTTTGGGGTTGGTTTTACCTTTGGTGTATTGCTTTGGGTACCTCTAGTGTAACGCACTTCACTAGTTTCGGTACCTGGGCCCCCTAACTTGCATTGTGTGCTACATTTGCATGTTTCGGGATCATATTTCATGTTGTTTTAGAGCTGTAATTTATGCTATTCCATGCCATCTTTCATCCCTTGTGTAGACGTCCCCGAACGCCCCGGGAGGAACGAGTCCCCCGTTCCGTTCGATATTGGGCTCACTACAGTTCGGACTCTCAATTTGTCACGGTTCTAAATCTGAACCAAAGAGTCCAAATCCAGCAAATCGTTTTGAGAAAATAGATTTTGAAAGAAGTGCCAAACATGGATTGCTTTGCCAGATACAGAGTCGCCACCTAAATATTTTATTTTGGAAAAATTTAGGAAATCCTGACTCGTTTGCCTAAGGCCACGCGTCCGTCATCACCAAAGTTGCCTCGGCTCGGGAACTTGGGTACGATTGGGGAAGGTCACTTCGTGAGCACCCCCGCTCGCCCGATCAAAGATCGGCCTCTACTAACCATGATATCTATTTTTGAAAACATTATGCGTTCTTATTCCGGTTATTAGCCTAGATTTACTATGTGATGCGCACAACATACAAGTATAGACTGGATCGCCTGAATTGGAACAAAACATTTCATGTTTGTTTGTTTGAAAATGGTTTGATGGTGCTACTCGCAAGTAAGCTAAGACGTGGATTTTCCACCCTCAGGTGGGCTTAGAAAAACATGATTTTGCCACTATCTAGTGGGCTTAAAACTCACAATTAATGAATTGTTCCAATTCAAATAACCCAACCTTCACCCACAGGCATTCAGGCAGTTTATATCACATAAGCATATAGCCTCATGGTAAGCATGCTATTCATGGCAGTCACTCACACACATGCAAGGATACTAAAGCATAAAACTTACCGAGTACTCCAAGCCAAAACAGAAGCTAATTAGAAATCCATGCATGATCCTAATTATACGGAAATGCCTAATGCAACACATGCAAAAATGCAACTATAGCAGGCTCGGCTATTCTAGACATGGCATATGAAATGCTACAGCTAACATGTATTCAACTTGGAATTGAAAATTCAATGCAGTTAGTATGATGCGCCGAGCCCGGTGCATGCAAGACAGATGAATGAATGCAATCATGCTATCATACTGTATGCTAATTGAAACGTGCCCTAATCTAACCATCATAAGCGGGTAAATAAAAGGGAGAAAGACGTGGGGTTGGAAGACATACCTCACACACACGCACACTTATTACAATATTGCCCTCGTGCAGAGGGTCTGAATAAAATAATATACAGTCCCAAATAAATAGTACAATCCAAATATGTACAAAATCCTAATTAATTAACAAATTAAACTAAGAAAGCTGTAAACTAGCATGTAAGCTAGGGACTGCCTCGACTCCACTCCGGATGATGAATGGTGCATGCTCGGGTTGTTTGGCACGAAAATCCACTGCGATGCCCCAATTAGCCTCTGTTTGCGATTGATGCCGGAATGTTGTGCAAGGCCTTTGAAAGGCTACTGATTCTTGATTTGCTGCAACAGAGAGCAGGAAAAGGGCATGGCAACGTATTTTCACAAATGTATGCATACCTCGATCCTCGTGCCACCAATCACGCATCTCGATGCATGATGGCCGAGGAGTCGAATTGTGCAACTCAATATAGAATGAATACACATGAAAACACAACAGGGCCTAGACTCCATCATGGATAATCCGGAGTGTCGGCGACCAAGAATTGAGATACGTTCCGTCACTCGGAGTACGAAACGTAACTCGTTTTCCGTGCTTGGGTGAACTCCTATCCCAAACACAATGCAATATGCATGACATGCATGAATGCAACTAATATACAACCTAGCATGCACAATGCTATGAAATGGCATACACGATGCACGAGGTAACATGGCATACACAATGCGCTAACATACAACCTAGCATACACAATGCTATGAAATGAAATGGCATACACAATGCACAATGGACTTACACCAACATGAGGGGACCTCAGCCACACTTACATAAGAGGCCATTAGATGAAAATGAGACACTCGAGATGCGTGCACACGTGCACGCAAACCGAGGACCGAACCTAAGGCACGAATGCCACTCTACCAAAGCATGGCAAGGCATGGAACATGATATGCAAACAAGCAAGTTTCAGCACTGAAATGCGATGCAAAATGATCCCGAAGCATGGAAACATGGCACCCGATACATGGAATGAGACCCAAAACATGAATTTAGGCACATGGAATGACCTATGGCTATGAAAAACATGCATTATTTGAACATGAAGTGTGAAGACAGAATTAAGAAAGTCCCAAAACAAGCATATTTACAGTTTTAATCAAGGCCAAACAATGGACACAAATAGGACTAAACTAGCATGCAAAAATGGCCCCGTAAGAGAGGTAATGAAGCAAGTAGCAGCTGCTGGCCCCAAATGGCCAAGAGCCCTTCAACAAAGTTGAAGAGGGGCTCAAAATGAAACACTTTACAATTTAAAACAGGCCACGAAAACAAACATAAGTATGGCTAAACTATTGTGCAAGAAATGGGCCAAAAGGGAGACAAAGAAGCAAGTGATGGTTTCTGCCCTCAAACATAGGAGGGCCCTTAACAAAGTTGAAGAGGGGCCAAAAATATGGTGTTTTACAGTTAGTGACCAAAGCCAAAACAATGCACATGCAAGCTTAAAATACTATGCAAAATAAGGCCTAAAAAGAGATTTAAACACAAAGAGAAAAAAAGGGAGTCTCAAACAGCAAAGGACTCTTGATAAAACATGAATAGGGGGTCAAAATAAGGCTATTTCAGTTTGGACCAGAGCCCAAAAATATAAGCACAAAGGGCTAACAAAACATGCAAAAATGAGGCCAAAAGAGGGATAAATAGGAAAGTGACAAAAGGAAGCCTCAAACAGTGAAGAGCCCTTCAACAATGTTGAAGAAGGGTTCAAAATAAGACACTTTTCAGTTTATAACCAAGCTCAAAACAGTTTAAAAATAGGCCAAAAATACTATGCAAGAAAGAGGCATACAAGAGAGGTAAAGAAGCAAGTGTTAAATGGAAGCCTCAAACAGGGAGAGGCCCTTAAACAAACATGAAAAAGAGCTCAAAATAATTCTATTTTCAGTTAGGGTCGGAGTCCAAAAATATAAGCAAGTATGGCTTAGATTTAGAACAAAATAAAGCACAAAAGAGGGAGAATGAAGACTCACCCTTGTAGCCCAAGCTCCAGCAGCTCTTGGCTTGAGAAAAGGTGCTCCTAAGCTCTGGAAAACTAGCTCCAAGTGTTGGAAAGGATGGTGGTGGTGTGGTGCTATGTGGTGGTGTAGAAAGGGGTGTGGGATTTGGGGTTTTGGAGCTTGGAATAGAGAGAGAGAGAGAGAGAGAGAGAGAGAGAGAGAGAGAGAGAGAGAGATAATGTAGAAGCTTAAACCAAAATTTTCTAACCCCTTGAAATGCAGCTGGAGCTGCTGGTTTTGTAGACAAAGGAGTGGAAAAAAGGGGGGGAAAATGGGGGGGAAAAACAATTCAAATTTCCCCCCAAAAGGTTGACCCTCGGGCATAGGGCCTAGGGGAAAACAAATTGCACATCTAGAACACACTTGGGGAAGGGGTCATGGCCGGCTAGATCAAAAGGGAAAAAAAGGTCATTCACCAAATAGGTGGCTAGCCTGCTAGATTTTCTGGCCGGCCTGCTACTTTTCAAGACAAAAAATGGGTCTACCGGAAAGAAAGGTGGCCGGTCAGTGGTAGGGAGGTCCAATGGTGGCCGTTCAAGTGTCCAAATTGAAGCCCCAGAAGTTAGCTTTCCAATGGTGCAAACCTTGCATTAAAATTCCTCCTGTGAAAAACGTTATGCCCTTTTTGGTGAAGCCGCGCAGATTTCGGTCCAAACCCTTAAGTAAGGTGTTTTGAAAGATTTTTCAAAGATTTCATCTCTCTTTCATTTATTTCCACTTTGTTCTTGCTCGGTTTACCAAAAAGCGCAACATTTGACAAAATGCGAGCCTCGGAACATCGTAAAAACTTTATTTCAAAAACGTTTTGAAAGAGAGGGTTTTAAGGTCTAAAATATTTTGATCAAGATTGTTTTGGTCCAAAAAGGGGTATGAAGTTGAGCTTTGACTCTCTCCTTGCCGAAGAAACTGAACCTTTCCCCTGCACACCTTTCTCCATCATGTAAACCATCAGTCACGTCCAAGTCTTAAAGGCAGTAAAAAATGGGGTGTCTACAGTAGGTCACGCGCAGTAGGCTATTCGGTTATTTGTTTTGTTCATCTGCTTTGGAGCCATCTGTGAGTAATAACTTTGTAAAGGTATGTTAATTTACAAGTATTTTCTGAATGATATAAGATGATCTGTTTTCTGAAATATTATTTTCTGTACGATTGAATGGTTGTCCAAAGTTTTTGAAATGTACTCGTGGCATCATTAACTTCAGATGACATATATTATTTGTTCTGTTACGTCCCAATTATGGGCCAACTATACGTCTCATAAGCCAACTGTTATGGATCCTTCTGTATACGTCCTTATATAGGCCATCTGTACGTCTCATGAGCCAACTGTGCTGTCTCCGTGCACATGAGTCAACTGTATGCCTCTATGGCCATCCCTTTATGGGTCAACTGTGTAATAACCCCAACTTAGGATTAGTTGACTAACCATGATTAATTATGCCTAATAAGTAATTAAGGTGAAATTCTAAGAAAATTGCATGTGTTGCGTTATTTGTGCTCATATCTGTCTAATGTAGAAATATCTGTTTGAATTTTTGCTTTGTTCTATGAATTAAAGGCCTTATTAGCATTCAATTACGAAATTAACTTGGTTTATGTGTTATTTGGAATTTTTAGAACATTATGGCTGGTTCAATTGAAATTCGATTCGGAACGATTAAATTAGATTAATTAATATGTGGTTCAATTCAAATTTCATTCGGAGCAATTAAATTAGATTAATTAATATCCAATTGAGTAGCTTAAGCATTAATTTAATTAAGCCACTAACTAAGCCTATATAAGGCCTATACACACCACTTGAGCCACATTTTTCTCATCATCTTTGAGTCTTCAAGAGACAAACGTGAGAGAGGGAGAGATAGGAGAGGTTGAGCTCAACCAAAGAATTTACTAGAAATTGAAGGGATTAGACTTAGAACAACAAGAATCAAGTTTCTAGTTCTCACATTGACAAGCTAAGGTAAGAATTCAAACCTTTGATCTTGTTGTTGAGTTGGTGAATTTATGAATTCTAGAGAATTGAGTCATTTATTGTGAGACGTGAGCTAGAAAGAAGGAACGTAGATCATACCATGTATGTATGTTTATTTGAGCACAATTTGAGGCTGTTTTCAAAGAATCTCCTCTTACATGTCCTTATCTTGATCTTCTTCTAAGAATTCAACTTGTTTTTGAGTTAGACACATCTTTGGATCATGTTTTAAAAGCTTGGAACTTGCACCTTTACATGCATGATATGTGATGTTATGTTTTCAAAGATTTGGGTTTTGTTTTGGTCAATTGACAAGATTTTGGGCCTTGATTTTGTGAAATGATTTTGAATTTACCATGGTTTCACCATTTACAAGTGTTTTCTATAGTTTCCTCAAGTTTTTGGCCCAAAATACCATGTGTTTACAACTTCGAATTTGAGTTTTAAGCTAAGAAGAGTAATCTGAAAATTCCAAAATTGGGCTTTCCACTCAAGTGACGGATTCTCTGCTTGAGTGACTACTCTGTGATTTTGCAAACCGCTTGAGCGACAAGAGTTGCGCTCAAGCAAGGACCCGAGTCTCACGCTCGAGCGACCGTCGAGCGCCCATCAAGTATGAAAATCACACAACTAGTACTTTTTCAAAGTTTACAGACCGCTCGAGTGAAGGAAGTTACGCTCAAGCGGCCTGTTACATGTTTACATGTCCGCTCGAGCGAGGGAAGTTACGCTCGAGCAGGACCCCTATTTTTAGCAAGTTTAATTAAGTGTTTCTAGGTGCATTTTGGCATCCTCATTGCATCCTAGGCATTCCTAGGCCAAAATTAAGACACAATAATAAGAGTGGAGGCTAGAAACACACTAAGAACAAAATGAAATGAGTTATATACAATCCAAACGTGTGTCTCAGTATATGTATCTGCTATGATTGGTGTAGGCCACGCGCCGTGAGTAGTTGATCAATTGGTTTACTGCCAAAGCTATCTGTGAGTAATAACTTTGTAAAGCTATGTTCAATATGAAATACTTTTTGAACATTATGATATGATATGAACTATTTTTGAATGATATAAAAGGCTATTATGTGATTACATGAATGATGATCCACTTCTCTGAAATGTAATTGTGGTATCCTTAGCAGAGGCCCTCGCCCAGAGGACATAATACTGTGGCTTATGGTCATGAGGCCCTCGCCCGAGGGAGACAATACCGTGACCTAGGCCCTAGCCCGGAGGAAACAATACTGTGGCACAAGCCCATGCCCGGGGGAAACAATACCGTGGCTCATGTATGAAATATATTACCCAGTACCAGAGGTTCCAATGTGGAACTTAATAATGTTGACCAAAGTGATATGTTTGATGCGAACGGATACACCACTCATGATATGAATATATTTATCATTCTGTTTCTGTTATGAATATGGTTATGCTTCCGTTCAATAAGAGATTTGAAGTTATTTTTGTGGTGGACATCATTCATTTAAACTCTTTACTCTGTTATTATTCACTAGGCTTCCGCTCACTATTTATATTATGTATGTAGGTGACCAGGCACGTGACCAAGCTTGGAATTAAGGATCTGGCGTATCAGTTTTGTCAACCAACCATTGTGCCTCCGAGGAGGTTTCCTTTTGTAAGCGAGTCAAGTTTAAATGGCTTGAGTTTAAGACCTTGTCTTCCTTTGGGTGTAGAACAAGTTTTCTGTTATCTGTATATTAGGATAAGTCCCTTTTGGCTATATCTGTAATGAATGTGACAAAGACTACTGTAATATGATGTCACGTATATGTGTATAAAGTTTTAAAAAAAATATTTGTCTCATATTTGTCTCCATAGCTCAATAGACTATGTATGTTTCTATATTTGCTTCTGCAGCCCCTAATTGTAAGTTATTTTGTTCAGAGGCCTTTGGTAATCCAAGGATTTCTGGCCGACTATGGCGCTAAACCCATAAGGGCGGGTTTTGGTAATGACAAAGTGGTATTAGAGCACATGTTTATACCACACACACACGAGTCCATATAAGCTATAGGGTGTCCTAGTATGCATTAGGGGCATCTCATCTGCATGTGTGAGTGTGTAACTAATGTTTGTTACTGTGGAAACTAAATCTAACCATGAATATATGAAATAGAAATGAATTGTCGTGATTGAATGATCTAAACGTAGTGAACAGAATTATTGGCCTATGTTTATTATTGCTTTGTTTACCTATAGCAACATGGAGAATGCAAGGGGAAATGATACAAGTGAGTCTTCTGAGGCCCGAATAAATAGAATAGAACAGATGCTTGCAGCCCTGATTGAGGTAATAACGTAACAACAGAGACAACAACCTTTGCCTCCTCCACCTCTGTCGGTACAAGTTGAACCGGATAATAATGACATTATCAACTTGACTTAGAAGTTCATGAAAATGAAACCACTAACTTTCTTAGGTGGCATTGAGCCGTTAAAGGCAGAAACATGGCTGCTTGAGATGGAAAAATTGTTTTTGGTCTTTCCCTGCTCTGAGACTCAAAAAGTTCTTTTGGTCATCTATACCTTAAAAGATGAAGCCTGTAGATGGTGGTTGTTAATTTGAGGTAGTAACGGGAATATGACATGGACTCGTTTCAATGAGATCTTTTATGACAAGTACTTTCCTCAATGTTTCCAGGATCGAAAAGTTTTCGAATTCCAAGAACTCAAACAAGGCAGGATATTAGTGGCCGAGTATGAGGCCAAGTTTATTGAATTGGCACGATTTGCTCCGCATATGGTGAATACTGATTACAAGAAGGTGTGGAAATTTGAAGGTGGCTTGGATTTGGAAGTGTTTGACCGAGTAGGCGTTTTAAAGTTGTCTACCTATGTGGAAGTTCTAGATAGAGCAATAAGGGCGGAAGCCACCCTGGCTGCAATGAAACAAGCCAAGGCACCAACCACAGAATAGAGAAGTAAAAGATTCGAATTCAATTTTAAGAAGGGCCGGTCATTTCTGAAAAAGAAACAGAATACGGGATCTTCTAGTAGCTCTAGCCAGAGTAGTGGCTATATTCCAAACTGTCCTGATTGTGGAAGAAAGCATAGGAGAGTGTGTCACCGTGCATCTGGTGCCTGTTACCGATATGGCAAAGTTGGCCATATGATAAAAGATTGTCCACTTGGGCTCGAGAATGCCAATCTCCCCACAGCGAGTTCAGCTGGGTCCGCTTCAGTGGCTAGGTCAAATACTGGAACTAATGTCAGGGGCAACACTAGGAATGAAACATTGAGGCAAGGGAGAGTGTTCACACTAGTGCTAGGAGATGTACAAAACACCAAATCTATGGTGTCAGGTATAATTTCCATTTGTGTCCAAAATGCATATGTCTTAATAGATTCTAGTTCTACACACTCATTTGTGTTGCACGCCTTTTCCCAGAAATTAACTAGACCCTTAGAATCCATGAATTATTTATTGTCTATATCTAAGCCATCTGGGTATTCTATAGTATGTGCATATGTGTATCTAGCATGTGATATTGTGATTGGTAATATGATGTTATATGTTGACTTATTGCCGTTGGGAATTGATCATTTTGACAGTATACTGGGTATAGACTAGTTAAGGAAGTACTGTATGACTATTGACTGTGTGAATAAATCTATTGTATTTTGTCCACCTGGCTTAGCTGAGCTTGTATTTATTGGGAATGGGGTAGTTCCTCCCCATACCTCATTTCTACTGTAGACACCCCATTTTTGACCTTCCTCAAGACTTGGTTGTGCTTACAGGTACATCCAGCAACAAGTTTGGTTGTTCGCCAATCACTCGAACTTCGCTACGGAATGTCACAGGTTTGAGTTTTCCAAACCCTGATTCATTTATGCCCCATTTTTGGACCATGCTTTGGTCCCTCTTTAGTGCTTGTTTTAATGCACTATCGGCCATGGTATCTGCCCTGTTGGTCATAGATAGGCGCTGCTGGCCATCAATGAGGCGCTGTCGACCACCACTAATGGCCAGCCGGCCACCATGTTTCAAGAGATATATTTTAGATATTTTGAGCCAGCTGTGGCTCACTGAGCCATCCTCCCTACGTGTATGGAGGGATGAAGGCAAGTTTCAAGCTTATCAAGCAAGCTTTTGCTTGCATTGCTTATATAAGAGGAGACCCCTCTCCCTCTCTAGGGGTTCAGAAAGTTTAGAGACCAAAAAATCTCTCTCTCTCTCTCTAGAATCCTCACTCTATCTCTCTTTATTGTGCTCAATAGTGCCTTAAAGTGTGTTTTCTTTACATTTTTGCAAAGGAACACCTAGTCAAACACCACTACCTTGGAGCTGAGGTCCTTGAAGGTTTGTTTGGAGTTCAAAAGGCTAGTTTTTGGGCTCAGAAATTGTCCTCTTGCTGCTATGCTTTAAGGGTGAGTATATTCCCCTTTCAAGCTTATGTTTGTATACCGTATTAGCCACCGTTGCATGCTATTTTAGGCCTAGCTTTCAACTACAAAAAGCTTTATTTTTAAGTGTTAAAAATGGTTGTTTGAGGCCTTATGGGAGTTGGGGGTGTTTTACCCCCTTTTATGCCTTATTTGTTAAGCTTTTGAGCCATCCTTTGAAGCTTTTGTAATTGCCTTTGCATGGCCTTTCTACCACTAAAACTCAGAGGAATTTCAGTGGTGGAAAGGTGGTTTTGAGGTCCCAAATAGGAAGGGGTGGTCCCCTATCCTCTTTCCTTGCTTGCTTGCTTGTGTTGTTGGCCTACCAAATGAGCATATGTTTCTACTTCTTTGTGGCTTTGTTCAAGCATTCTTTTGTGAGCTTTTAGACCCGCCATAACTCTATTTTAGGCTGGTTTGGCTATTTCTTGCATGCTTCTTACACTTGTGGTGTAATTTTGCTAATTGGCCTAACATGCTTGATGCTTTAACCCACCATTCTAGCTTCTTTTGGCTACACTCCAGCATGCTTTTACTCATGTTTTGCCATGATTAAGCTCTATTTTAAGTGGTTTTGGTCATGCATGCCTTACTTTGTATAGCTATAGTGTAAAGGCCTTTGACTAGCTTTGAGTTTCAAAGTCCCTAACATGCTTTGTATGTGATGATTGCATGTCTTAGCCTCTTTTCTCACATGATTTTAGTGTGTATGGTGTAGTCACACTCTCACATGTTCCACTCTTTCAATGCTTTTAAGAGATGTGCCTTATGCCTTGTTTGTGAGCCAATACGTATACATGCTTGTCTAAGCTTTTGGGCTATCATTTCAGCATGTTTTGGCCTTTGATTTGGCATGGTTGAGCTCTGTCTAGAGCTGGTTTGGTTTTTTGGGCTATGTATTGCATACTTATTGTGTAGTGCTCTTTACTAGCCTTGTGCTTTAGGCCTTTTAGCATGCCTTATTTGTGATGTTTATGTGATATGGCATCATTTAACACATAATTTTAGAGCATATAGCCTTGTCATGCTCTCATGTTTATCACTCTTTAATTGTGTTTGAGAGTTGAGCATTATGCCTTGTTTGTGAGCCAATGCATGAACATCAATCTCTTGCCTTTCATGCTATCATTTCAGATCATCTTGGCCACTGTTTTGGCATGCATGAGGTTTGTTTGGGGTTGGTTTAGTCCATTGAGCATTGTATTGCATGGTCCTAATGTCGTATCCTTCACTAGCTTTAATGCTTAAGTCTCTTAACATGTTGTGCATGCGTTGTTTGTGTGTTAGAGTCTTGCATTTCATGCCAAGATTAACATGTTGTTTGCATTGCATGGTGTTCAATCAGACGTCATATTGAACACAGGGTGAATTGGTCCATTTCATACTCAAAGTGATTGTAACGACCCCACCACGTATAATGATTAGTACTTAATTAATTAAGAAGATTTGAAATTTAATTGTCAATTATTCTAATTTGATCTGAGATTTAAGAAAAATTATGAAGGCTGATTCGTATGTGATTCTACTAAGGATTTATTTTAGAATTAGAAATTGAAAGCCTAAATGGCTCAAGATAGTATACATGGTGAATTGAATTATTTAATTTCGAGTGTCGGACCTATGGGAGTTTAATTAAATATTCGATTCGGATTTAGTAAAATTGGGATTTGATTAATTGGGTCCGAATTGAGGTTAATTAAATTAATTAAGCTATCACTACAAGAAAATAGTGATTTAGAGACTAATTGAATTTAGTCTCTAAAAATCATCATTTAGGGACAAAAATAAATTTTAAAAGAAAATTATAAGAATACATCGTATTTCTTTATGATAAGCCAAAAAAATTATCTAGAGACTTTTAAGGACCAAGAAAATTAACACGTATGTTCACTTAGATACTTGACCCGTGTGTTTGAGGTGGGTAAAAGCTGGAGACGAATTAGTTTGGTTGCTAAAGGTCGTCAAATACGCGATATAAGAATTGATCTTCACTAGGACTTAATTGATCTCAGCTGTTTCCTCTGTCTAGGACTCTGACTCAATCGATCTTCAACTTCGATCGATCATTAGCTTCAGTCTAAATTGATCTTTGTGCCGCCTCACATCCGAATCGATCTTTACTTCAATTCGAATCCATCTTTGTACTGATCTCAGCTTCAATCGATCTTACCTACTGTAACTTCAATCCGAATTGATTAAGATCTCAGCTTCAATCCGAATCGATCGTTGAAGATCTGAGTTCTTTGGCTTTAATCGGAAGGTAAATCAATGATTTTATGGCTACTGAGATCTTCATCTTGATGCATAATTTTCAGAGATTTTCTATCATTTTTTTTAGCTACATACACACACACACATATATATACACATATTCTGAGATCTTATATAATTTATTCTTCATTTTCTTCAAATTTTTTGCAGATATATATAAGTTTGAGTAAATCGATTTGGTTTCTAACAGAGATCGTAGTAATTTGGATTCAATAGCGATTTGGTGTGTTTTCAATCTCTCTCTCTCTCTCTCTCTCTCTCTCCACAGACACAACATATATACATGTACATATCTATATATATACTCCTTTGTGTTCATTCAAATTGCTTGAATTTGAAATTCTGTATTCCTCTGTATTCTATGTTTTTATTTTTATGCTAGAAATTGCTTGAATTCCGCCACCAATATCATACACTCTTTCTCTTGGATATGAATTTATAAGCTTATATTAGAATGCAATAAGAGAAGCAGCCTTGTATATACTAAACATAAAAGATACAAAGCATCTTTTGTTAGTGTTCTTTTTATTTTAATAAAAGCATCATTCATTACTCACATATAGAACAATGAAGAATAAAGGGTAGAGTTATAATTCAAGCCAAAAAGTTGGAAAATGAAAAAAACTCTATTAAACTCAACAAAGCCTTGTCCCCATTATTTGGGATCATCTAAATAATTCTTGTTTCATTTCTTTTTTTGAAAAAGAACTGAATGTTAAAAGTTGAAAAAGAGCATGGAAAATTAAAATTTCATAGAAGGAATGGAAAACTATATTGAAATTATTACAACATAAGCAATGTGTATTGGAAAAGAGCAAGGAAGAAAGAAAAGAAAGCTGGTGCAATGCTACTTTAGATAATCTAAGAGTATAACTACGGGAAGGAGACAATATTACCATTATTATTATTGGTGTGTGTGGGTGAGGACATTCTATAACACCGCGTAAGTTGCATGAACAGTGGCTGAATTTTCTATTCTTTGCCCATTTATGCATTGGAAATCTTTTTCTAGTCCTAATGCTCTTTACAAATTATTAGTTAAGGGAGATGCTGAGGTAGGCTTTTTACATTATTGGCATTGTGTCCTACAATGGTAAGCTTGGCAAGGACTAATCACATTTCTAGCAACATTCGCAATATTATTCTGTTATGCAAAGTTCTATGTGGGGAGTGGCTTGCAAATATGTGTCTCAATATTTTTTCCTTAGTGTTATAGTAGTTTTTTTTTTTTTTCCCAATTTTCATAATTGAGTGTCGGTGAGGAGCCCTCATTAAGGTCTGAGATGGTAGTAAACATGTAAAACTCATCCATTCAAATCCTCTCTGCCCCTAGATCTCACGCTACTGCAATAAGGATTTCAAGAGAGTTACGTGCCCTGTTCTCTGTACACTTTTTGTCTGGCAGTGCTTGAAAGTCAACCCGGTTTTGTATATCCCAGGTACGTGTGGAGATACAAGATTTAATTATTCTTTCTCCAATTTTAATTTCCTTCATATGAGTTGATATTTTAATTTTGCAATTGCAGGTTTAATACCGATTTCTGTCTAGTAGCTGAAATGGAGCTTTGGACTGTTGAAATCTCCAACTATAATTTTCTTCTCTCCAATAGATAATTCTTACATTAGTTTATCCAATTGATTCCAAAATTGTCCTTTAATATATTCCTCCAATCATATTTGGTCGATACTCTCAAAACTGTTGTGCTGGCTGATACCACGATCTAAGACCATTCTTCTAATGAAAACTTTCATGAGATGAGCATATTGCAGTACATGTAGTGCCTTCAAATTATTTGGTTTCCCACTCATTTAAATATTGAAACATAATTTCTTCTTCTTTTATTATTATATTCGATACTCGCTCTTGAATACTTTTGACAAGGAACATGTTCAATCATGAAACACTTTCATGGCTAAGATCAGTCCAACTGTTTGTCCAAGCAAGTGAATGATAGATTTGTCGCAGAGGTTACACCATTGTCACCCTCTGGTACTATTCTCATACTGTATGTTGCTTTTTGTTTCTTTGTACTTTAGTTTTACCATTAGTTTTTCACTTTTGGTAAAGTATGGCATTCTTTCAGGAACTGCAAGATATTCAGAGTTGCATACAACTGAACTGCCCATAGAATTCCATGAGGAAGAAATAAGGATTAGGTATGCCAAGTCTGGATCAATAAGAAAACAAAGGAGAAGTATCTACGAGAGAGGTTTGCATTTATGTTGGCTTAAATTTAGTTTATTGATTAATTGTTTTAATGGCTACCAATATATTGTTACAAGAAAGCTAAGGGAGAAGTATCGTTTCTAGCATTTGAATATCTAATGATTATGACATGGATGGTTCCTTATTTTATTTAATTGCGCCTTTTGATCATATTTATTCTATGTCTTAGGTATATGGCATATATTATGGACACTAATGAAGAGGAGAGAGTTAAGGTATTTTTCGTGTGTCTAGTTTGGGTCACTTGTTCTCAAAGGAAAAGGAAAAACCAAAAAGGGTCAATTTACTTGCAATGTCTCTCAATGCATAGCTTTGATCTAAGAAATGTAATTGCTATTTACATTTTAGTTCTTTCTAGAGCATCCTCTTCAAATATAAATCCTAGTTTATTTTAGTTCTTATCATTGATTAGTTTCTATTTCTTTTCTTCCTCAGGTACACCTTATTCTGAAAGAACTAGCGAGGAAATCACTATCAGCAACACAGGTAAACAATCTTCAATTTTTTTTCCCCCAGTGAGATGGATCATCTTTGGTTAGTAATATTTCTTTGCAAAATAATTTAAATAATTTACTACATAACCTCAACATGTTTATATTTCTACACATTTGGAAGTATTCAAGTTGTTTGGCGCATCTGACATGCATTCTTTAGTTAGTTTGAAATATTCATGTAAACTTACCAATAACTTTAGCAAATTCCCTGCTCTTAAAAAATGTAAATAAAAAATGAGTTTCTTAATTAGGTGAATGATCCTTGTATATTTAAAAAGTTGAGAATGTGACAATGTGAACTGGTGTTTCTTTAAAATGTAGAAGTGTATAATCTTCTAATCATTATCTTATTGTGCAGGTCCTTCAAAAATATGTGAAGAATTGGATATCAATTCCTGTACCATTTCAGGAAAAGTGATGACATACCAGTTGACAAGGATACTAGTTTGAGATTGCAACTTGATATGTCAATTTTTGAAAGTTTTTTGAAAGTAGAATCAAACATTTTGGAAACTTTGAATTTTAATTTTTGTAAAATTTTACTTTCTATGTACTCATTATGATTTGGGAATGGAGTGTCTTTGATGTGTGGATGTCAATTTTTTTCTTTTTTATATGATTGGATGACATTTAATTTTTGTGCATTTTTAGCTATCCCAACTTTGATTTTTAGCGACAAAAAAGTGTAGTAGAGAAAGTTATTTGTCTTTTAGCGACCAAATATAGTTGTCGTTAAAAATGTCATTATTTTGTTTTTCGCGACCAAATTGAGATATTTTGTGACGAAATATTAGCGACTAAATGTTTAGTCTTGTAAAATTAACCATTTTGTGACAATATAAAATTGGTCGCTAATTGTCATTTTCAGTGACATTTTCAAAAATTCGTCACTAAAGACTTTTCTAGACGCACTTTTAGTGACTTTTTTAGTGACGAATTTAATTTTGTCCCAAAAACTATTTAGAGACCAAAATAATGGTTTTAGTGACCAAAATAATTGGTCGCCAAAAGTCTTATATGTTGTAGTGTATGAGGATTGATAATTGCGATTAGTTTGAACTACATTTACTTATGAGGTGCCCAATACGCAATTTATCGGCGGAGATTTTGAATTTGATATGAAATTGAAGACTTTAAAGATTTGAGAAACCAAAATTGATGATGACAATAAATTTAATTTGATATTTTGAGCCTTTTGGGAATTTGATTAAAAATTTGATTCAGATTGATAAATTAATTATGATAGATTGAGCTTTAATGGAAGTCAAATTAGATTAATTAAATTATGTGGAATTTGTGATTAGTTATGATTAATTAAGCTAAGTGGTAATCATAATTAACTAGGAAAAAAAAAAGAGAGAGAGAATAATCAATTAAATTAATAAATAATTGGCAAGATAATTCAATATTGCTCTAATTAATTAAGATGTTGATTTATGCTTGTGAGACTTCTTGAAAAGCTGAGAGCATTGTTGGACATCCATTATCTACATGAATATGAGATGGAAAAAGGAACTCAATCAGGTTGTAGGAAGGAAAAAGCCGAAGAAAGAGAGTGAGTGAGTGAGTCCAAGATTTGTACTATTTCTGGAGAAGAACTCAAGGAAAAGCTATGGAGTAAAGAACGAAAATGAAGAAAAGAAAAGGGGACTTAGACGAGAATCAATTAAAATGTTGAAATCAAAGCTTAAGGTATGAAATCATGCTTAATTTTTATAGAATCTTTATATTACACTTGAAATTAAAGATGAAATTGGACTCAAAATCATGTAATTAATAGGAATTAGCAAGAAGATGAAGAAACTTGGAATTATATTTAAGATTATGGAAATAAATTTGGAAATTAATTAGTTAGAATTTGATTTTTGTTATTCTTCATAAATTGAAACTCATCCTTACATACATGTTAGAATTTCAAGGTTTTAGATTTAATTCATGTGTAAAAGACTTATAAGTTTAAATTTGGGTTAGATATGAAGAAAATTAATAAAAATCTAAATTAGAGTAATTCAAGGATTAAATTACGTTTTGCTTGGGAAAATATATATATATATATATATATATGTGTGTGTGTGTGTGTGTGTATAAAAGCAATAGTTTTGATCCTAATTGCATACATGCAAATATTTCTTTAAAAGAGTTTGTAATTTTAATTTCATGATTTAAGAGGAATTAGTAAAATGATGAAGAAATTGAATTGGATTCAAAATTATGGAAGGAAATTGGGTTCTAAACATGAAATGGGTTACATGCATGTTTATGGTTATGGAAATAATTGTAAAAATTCTTCAAATTGAGGTTTTGATTTTCTTTTGAAACCTAAAAATTGGTTTGGTTTTAATCTTTAATCCATGCATGTAATGTAATTTAAGAGTTTTATTTGATTTAAACATGTTATTTAATATATTAAATTAGTTAGTTTTATTTGAATTACATGTATGCAATGTTTGCTAGGAAAATTGACAAGAAAATAAAGAATTGGAGCTAAGATCAAGTTTATGAAGTTTAAATAGAAATTAATTATTTTGGATTTGATTTTTGAAGTTATAATTAAATCAAGCTCCATAAATTATATGCAATTTTATTGTGCGTTTGATTCTGAAAAGGGATTTTAGAGTCATGAGTTCATGAGTTTTGATTTAAATATTGTGTTTCAAGATTTTGAGCAAATAATTTATAAATAATAAGTGTTTATATTTTCTAAAGTATTTTCAAAGTTTCGATCAAGGTTAGTATGGGTTTAAAGGTTGAAAATGCACTAGGAAGCTATTTTTGAGAAATTTAAAATTCCAGAATTCATGTTGTCCGCTCGAGCGAGGAAAGACCCGCTCGAGCGTGAAAATCGAGCTCCCAGAAGTTTTGCAAAATTTTACAGTCCGCTCGAGCGACTAAAGTGGCGCTCGAGCGAAGACCCTATTTTCAGCATATTTTGAAAAAATTGCATTTAATTCAACTTTTTATTCTCATCTCCTTCCAAAGCATTCTAGACATGATTTATGGCTCAATAAGGATTAACAAGCTAACAATCAACATTAATTAGTTGATTAAAGAATAAGTCATTAACTTAGTAGTACTTGACTAAGAAGCCAAATAAGAATTGGTTTATCCAGAAAAGAATGATTTAGTAATGAAACGATATGTGAAATAAGAATCCGATTCATTTGAATAAAGGAAGAATACACGTAGTAGAATCTCGGACTACTTAGACAGAAAAAGACAAGAAAAGTCAAGCTTGATCAAGGAATTGATATTGTGTTTCGATGTGCATATATTATGGGTTTGTGTAGGCCACACGCTATCGTTCGCCTGATCTATCTGAACTGTCTGCATTATTTGATCTGCTTGTGGAGCCATCTGTGAGAAACAATGCTGTAAAGCTACGTTCAATTATGATTATTTTCTAAACGATTAACTGTACTATTTTCTGAAATGATATTGTTTATTGAATGAATGTTTGTCCTATTTTATGAACTGTACTTGTGGCATCCATAGCAACCAATTGCTACTGTTACTGCTACTGCTACTGTTACTGCTACTGTTACAAAGATCTCTATCAGTTCTAATGTTTGGAACTACTATTGTTTACTGTTTTGATGGTCATCAACTGACTGTTCGGTCTATTAAGACCTACTGTACTGTTCTGCTATTGGATGTACCACGTATGACTGCTATGATTTCTAAATGACTGATATGACATGAAATATGAGACACTAATTAAATAACTGATCTACAGATGGAATTGACTGTTTTAATTACTGAAAGGACATTCATTCTTAATCCCTTTACACATTCGTTGCTCACTGGGCTTTAGCTCACAGTTTATTGTATATATGTAGGTGGTCAGGCACCGGAACAAAGTTAGCGGCTTCAGCCTAATTTCATTTTGACAGCCAACCTATGTGCCTCCCCATGGTGGTTCCAGACATGTCTAGTGGTTATGGCTAAGAGCATAAACTAAAGTTTTGTTTTCCTGTTCAGTTAGACAAGTCTTTGTGTATTTTGTAAATAAAGCTAAGTCCCTTTTTGTCTAGCTTATATGTGTGTATGTATAATGATGTGTATATGTATGCATATAAAGTTTAAAATTTTTCTGTCTTATATAGGTCTGCACAGCTCAATGGACGTTGTATAATTGCTATTTACTTCCGCAGCCCCTAATTATATGTTATTCTGTTAAGAGGCCTTTGGTAATCAAAGGATTATTGGCCGGTTACGACGCTAAACTTGTAGGGGCGGGTTTGGGTCGTGACAGTGATGAAAATGGACCAATTCCCTTTGTCTCCATTGCCTTTGATCCTCTAATGAGAAGGTCGTGGTCTTAGAGTCTTGTTTGCATTGCATTTATTGAATTTGTGCAAGATTTGATCTTTGGCCATCATGCGTTGCATGCTTGATTGATGGTTTTGGATCCAATAGTGCCTCTCCCTTGATGTTTTGAAATGATATGGAGTGGCACAGTACACACATGCCCTAGGGGAGACCCTCTATTTCCTCTGTTTTTGTGCTCTGTTGCAGAATGGTGTCACAATACACCAGTGGCCGGAAGTGCCACATTGATGGCCGGCACCCTTCCATCATTGGCCGGCAGAGGCCCACTCTTGGCTGACAGGGGGTCGGCAACCACCTTTCATGGCCGGCAAGCCACTGGTGCACTCCCCAGCACTATCTTGGTAAGTTTTAGCAGCTAGTTCTTGAAGACATCCTGCAGACAGAGCCTCAAGAGAGCAAACTGGAGAGCTTTTCGGGGCAAAAACCGAGGCATGCATGTTCAAACTTCTTTAACTTGCTGGGGCAGCATAGTTTAAAGCTTTAATTATTAGTTAGCTTGATTTTGTAATGTAATTAATTAATTTGTTAATTAGTTACTTGTTGTAACAATTAGTAAGTAGTTTACTAGTTATTCGATTGGTTTGTAATAATTAGTCTAATTAGTTTAATTAGATTAGTTAGTTAGTTAGCTTAATTAGCATAACTAGTTAGCACTCTTTCATTCGGACACTCCGTCGAGAGGGCAAAATGTTGTAACAAGGGTGTGTGTGTGTGTGTGTGTGCATGTCTTCCAACCCCTTTTATTTCTCCCTTTTACTTATCGCTTTCGATGGTTAGTTCTAGGGCATATCAAACCATTATTCATTTGTCTTGCATACACCGGGCTCGGTGCATCATTCAAACTGCATTGTAATTTCACTACACTTCCTTGAATACGTGTTTCAACGCATGTTATCGAAGTGTTACATTCATATGTCATCTTAGATAGCCGAGCCTATTAGTTACATTCTTGCATGCGTTGTATTACGCATCTTCGACATAACTAGCATCATGCACGATTCTAACTAGTTTTCGGTTTTGGCTCGAAGTACACTGTAAGTGTTTACGCTTTAGCATACTTGCATGAGTGTGAGTGTTGCCATGTTTAGCATGCTTTCCATGAGGCTATTTGCTTAAGTGTTTAACTGTATGAATGCCTGTGGGTGAAGGCTCGATTGCCTGAATTGGGACAATTCATCAAATGTATGTTTTAAGCCCACTTTGCAAAGTAGCAAAATCATCATGTTTTGAGCCCACTTAAGGGTGGCAAATCTGCGTTTTAGCCTACTTACGAGTAGCACTTCGAAACCATTTTTGAAAAACGAACATGAGATGTTTTGTTCCAAATCGAGTGTTTTAGTCTATACTTGTATGCTGTGCGCATCACGTAGTAAGGTTAGCTAATAAACCGGAATAAGAACACATGTGTTTTCAAAATAACGTATCATGTTTAGTAGAGGCCGATCCTTTGATCAGGCGAGCGGGGGTGCTCATTTCAGGACCTTCCCCTCTCGTACCCAAGTTCCCGAGCTGAGGCAACTTTGGTGATGACGGACGCGTGGCCTTAGGCACAAGTCAGGGTTTCCTAAAATTTCCAAAATAAAATATTTAGGAGGCGACTCTGAAATCTGGCAAAGTAGTCCATGTTTGGCACTTTTTGATTAAAATCGATTTTCCAAAACGTTTTGCCAGATTTGGACTCTTTGATGATTTATCAGTCTTACATTGCACTTTGTGAGATTAGATTCAGAACCGTGACAAGAGTCTAAACTGTACTAGCCAAAACCCAATTTGTGCTCTCTCCAAAAGGGAGGGCGCGCGGAGAGAGTTTCGGGCGGTCTACATCTGCCATAAAAGCTATTAAACTGCTTCAGAAAGGATATAGGGGTTACATGTGTTGTGTTTTGACTGAGATTCCTAATAATTCTAATGTCGAAACTATTCCCGTTACTTGTGAATTTCCCGATGTGTTTCCAAATGACTTGCATGGAGACTTAGTTAATAAGGAAATTGAGTTCACTATTGAAGTAACGTTGGGAGCACAACCTATGTCCAAGTCCCCTTACAAAATGTCAACCTCAGAACTGAAAGAATTGAAAACCCAACTTCAAGACCTGTTAGACAAGAAATTCATCTATCCGAGCACTTCACCTTGGGGTGCTCCAGTTTTGTTTGTTAAGAAGAAGGATAGGTCCTTAAGATTATGTACAAATTATTGGGAACTGAATAGAATAACTATCAAGAATAAATATCCATTATCCCGAATAGATGATTTATTTGACTAACTTCAAGGAGCCCAAGTGTTTTCCAAAATTGACCTCCGATCAGGCTACCATTAGCTAAAAGTTAAAGCAGAAGATATAGAGAAAATGACATTCAGAATTATATACGGGCATTATGAATTTCTGGTCATGCCATTTGGGGCAACAAATGTACCAACGGCTTTTATGGACCTAATGAACAGGGTTTTCAAACAATATCTCGATGAATATATCGTTGTGTTTATTGATGGTATCTTGATTTATTTTAAGAACAGGGAAGAACATGAGAGTCACCTGAGAACTGCTCTATAGATTTTGAGAGGAAAGAAATTGTATACAAAATTTTCCAAATGTGAATTTTGGCTTGACAGCGTGACATTTTTGGGACATGTAATCAACAAGGATGCTATCTCCGTTAACCTACAGAAAATCGAAGCCATTGTAGATTGGCCAAGACCAACCAACGTGTCAGAAGTTAGACGTTTTCTGGGCTTGCAGGGTATTATCGTCGGTTTTGAAAGACTTTTTAAAACTTACTATGCCATTAACACAATTGACGTAGAAAAATGTACCCTTTGATTGGACCGATCAGCGAGAATCAGCTTTCCAAGAACTGAAGACTAGACTGGTAATTGCATATATCCTGACATTGCCTAACGGAACCAATGGGTTCCAAATTTACAGTGATGTCTCCTATAAAGGCTTGGGATGTGTGCTAATGCAAAATGGGAAAGTAATTTCTTATGCCTCTTGGCAACTCCGTCTTTATGAAAAGAATTACCCAACTCATGATCTTGAACTAGCAGCGATGGTGTTTGCTTTGAAAATTTGGTGTCATTTTCTGTACGATGCAACTTGTGAAGTGTATACCGATCACAAAAGTTTAAAATATTTCTTTACTCAGAAGAAACTGAACATGAGACATAGGAGATGGTTGGAATTGATAAAAGACTATGACTTGCAAATTCTGTATCATCCAGGGAAGGTAAATACTGTTGTAGATGCATTGAGCCAGAAATCTATCGGGAATTTGTCATGTTTTCTCATAGGTTAGAGAGAATTGTTGTGTGACTTAGAAAAGAATGAGATTGAAATAGTGTTGCGTAAACAAGGCGGGATCTTGGTCGCTATTTCCGCTCAGCCTGCTATTATTGAAGAAATCAAGAAGAAACAATGTGAAGATAAGTATTTGAAGAAAATCATTGAGGAGATTAGCTCAAAACCGAAGCTGGGATTTGTAGCTGAAAATGGTGTGCTGAAATTCCAGAATAAACTTTGTGTACCGAACCATTCTAATTTGAGAAAACATGTTATGACTGAAACCCATAATTCTAAATTTGCTATGCATCTGGGGAACTCAAAGATGTATCATGATTTGAGACAGAACTTCTGGTGGCCTGGAATGAAGAAAAGCATTGTTGACTTCGTGGCTAGATGTTTACATTGCCAACTAGTTAAAGCTGAACATCAACGATCCTCTGGATTACTTTAGCCGCTTCTAATACCGGAATGGAAATGGGAGCATATTACCATGGATTTTATTGTAGGGCTATCTCGCTCTTCTCGAGGTATGGATTCTATTTGGGTCATTGTTGATCGTTTAACTAAATCTACTCACTTTTTACCTGTCAAATCTGTGTATAATGCGGATAAGTTGGCTAAATTATATGTCAATGAGATTGTGAAATTACATGGAGTTCCAGTGTCCATAGTATCTGGCAGAGACCCCAAGTTTGCTTCGAGATTCTGGCAGAGTTTACAACAAGATTTGAGAACTGAGTTGAAATTAAGCAGTGCTTATCACCCACAGACAGATGGCCAATCTGAACGGACCATTCAAACATTGGAAGACATGTTACGGATGTGTGTGTTAGACTTTCAAGGTAATTGGGAGACTTACCTTCCTCTAGCCAAATTTGTGGATAACAACAGCTATCATTCAAGCATTGGAATGGCTCCTTATGAAGCTTTATATAGTAGGAAATGTAGTTCTCCGATTTGTTAGGTGGAAGTAGGTGATAGACCTTTAGTGGGACCGGAACTAGTACAAGAAATAATTGAAAATGTGAAATTGATCCGACAAAGACTGAAAACTACACAAAGTCGCCAGAAGAGCAATGCTGATGTTCGAAGAAGAGACAGAGAATATAAAGTCGGAGATCACGTATTTATCAAAGTGACTCCAATGAAAGGCCTGACACACTTTGGCGTGAAAGGCAAATTGGCACCGAGATATGTTGGACCCTATGAAATCTTTGAGAAGATTAATTCAGTGACGTATCGGGTAGCTTTACCACCGGTCATGGAACATATGCACAATGTTTTTCATGTCTCTATGCTTCGAGATTATTTGAGAGATCTACTACATGTGATTAAGCCAACTTATGTGCTTCTAAAAGATGATTATACATACGAGGAGAGGCCAATGCAAATTGTGAATCGCCGAATCAAAAGATTGAGAAACAAAGAAATTCCATTAATAAAGGTTGATTGGCAGAACCTATGCGACTTGGAGACAGAAAAAGACATGATGAAAAGATACCCTGACTTATTTCCGTTGAATCTGGTATTTTTCCAAAATTAAGGTAATTCGAGTTTAGAGGACCAAACTCTTTAAGGGGGAAAGACTGTAACAACCCTGACTTGTGATTAGCTCACTAACCATGATTAATTATGCCTAATAAGTAATTAAGGTGAAATTATGAGGAAATTTCATGTGTGTTGCATTATTTGTGCTCATATCTGTCTAATGTAAAAATATCTGTTTGAATTTTTTGTTTTGTTTTGTGAATTGAAGACCTTATCGACATCCGATTATAAAATTGACTTGGTTTATGTGTTATTTAGAATTTTTAAAACATTATGGCGAGTTCAATTGAAATTTGATTCGAAGCGATTAAATTAGATTAATTAACATCCAATTAAGTAGCTTAAGCACTAATTTAATTAAGCCACTACTTAAGCCTATATGAGGCCTATATACACCACTTGAGCCACATTTTTCTCATCATCTTTGAGCCTTCAAGAGACAAACGTAAGATAGGGAGAGATAGGAGAGATTGAGCTCAACTAAAGAATTTGCTAGAAATTGAAGGGATTGGACTTAGAACAACAAGAATCAAGCTTCTAGTTCTCACATTGACAAGCTAAGGTAAGAATTCAAGCCTTTGATCTTGTTCTTGAGTTCGTGAATTTATGAATTCTAGAGAATTGAGTGGTTTTTTGTGAGAAGTGAGCTAGAAAGAAAGAACATATATCATACCATGCCTGGATGTTCATTTGAGCACAATTTGAGGTTGTTTTTAAAGAATCTCCTCTTGCATGTCCTTATATTGATCTTCTTCTAAGAATTCAACATGTTTTTGTGTTAGACACCTCATTGGATCATGTATTGAAAGCTTGGAACTTGAACTTTTACATGCATGATATGTGATGTTATATTTCAAAGATTTGGGTTTTGTTTTGGTCAATTGAAAAGCTTTTGGGCCTTGATTTTGTGAAATGATTTTGAATTCACCATGGTTTCACCATTTACAAATGTTTCCTATAGTTTCCTCAAATTTTTGGCCCAAAAGACCATGTTTTACAACTTCGAATTTGAGTTTTGAGCTGAGAAGATCAATTTAGAAATTGAAGAATTCTGCTCTCCACTCGAGTGACGGATTCTCCGCTCGAGCGACTACTCTACGATCTTACACTTTTGCTCATGCAACCAGAAGTTTGCTCAAGCGTAAAATCCAAGCTCCCAAAAGTTTCATGTTTTTGCAACCACTCGAGAGACAAGAGTTTCGCTCGAGCAAGGACCTGAGTCTCACGCTCGAGCCACTATCGAGAGTCCCTCAAGTATGAAAATCACACAGCCAGTACTTTTTCAAAGTTTGCAAACCGCTCAAGCGAAGGAAGTTGCGTTCGAGCAGCCCCTTATATGTTTACATGTCCGCTCAAGCGGGACCCTTGTTTTCAGCAAGTTTGGTTAAGTGTTTCCAGGTGCATTTTGGCATCTTTATTGCATCCTAGGCATTCTTAGGCCAAAATTAAGACACAGTAATGAGAGTGAAAGCTAGAAACACACTAAGAACAAAATGAAACGAGTTATGTACAATCCAAACGTGTGTTTCGGTATATGTATCTATTATGATTGGTGTAGGTCACGCGCCGTGAGCGGTTGATCGATTGGTTTTCTGCCAAGCTATCTGTGAGTAATAACTTAGTAAAGCTATGTTCAATATGAAACACTTTCTGAACATTATGATATGATATTAACTGTTTTTGAATGATACAAAAGGCTATTATGTGATTACATGAATGATGATCCACTTCTTTGAAACGTAATTGTGGTATCCTTAGCAGAGGCCCTCACACAAGGGACATAATGTTGTGGCTTATGGTCATGACGCCCTCGCCCGGGGGAGACAATACCATGGCCTAGGCCCTCGCCCGGGGGAAACAATACCGTGGCTCGTGTATGAAATATATTACCCGGTAAAGGAGGTTCCAATGTGGAACTTGATAAGCTTAACCAAAGAGATATGTTTGACGCTAACGGATACACCACTCATGATATGAATATGTTTATGATTCTGTTTCTGTTACGAATATGGTTATGCTTCCATTCAATAAGAGATTTGAAGTTAAACCCTTTACTTTGTTATTATTCACTAGGCTTCTGCTCACTATTTATATCATGTGTGCAAGTGACCAGGCACGTGACCAGGCTCAGAATTAAGGACCTAGCATATCAATTTTGTCAGCCAACCGTTGTACCTCTGAGGAGGTTCTCTTTTGTGAGAGAGTCAAGTTTAAATGGCTTGAGTTTAAGACCTTGTCTTCCTTTGGGTATAGAACAAGTTTTCTATTATCTGTATATTGGGCTAAGTCCCTTTTGGCTATATCTGTAATGAATGTTAGAAAGACTACTGCATTATGATGTCACGTATATGTGTATAAAGTTTCAAAAAAAATAATTTATGTCCTATATATGTCTCCACAGCTCAATGGACTATGTGTGTTTTTGTATTTGCTTCCGCAGCCTCTAATTATAAGTTATTCTGTTCAAAAGCCTTTGATAATCCAAGGATTACTGGCCGGTTACAGCACTAAACCCATATGGGTGGGTTTGGATCGTGACAAACTGTATGCCTTTGTGGCCATCCCTTTATGGGTCAACTATTTCTGCTAGTGCTAATGAATGTACCATGTATGATTAACTACAAATTCTGATTATGAAAATGATTCTGATTCTGTATCTGTTATGAACTATAATTTTTGAACATGATTATAAATCCATTTCTGATAACTACTGAATTTTATTTTCTGTAACTGTTATAGACAACATTCATTTAAACCTTTTACTCTGTTATTATTCACTAGGCTTCCACTCACTATTTATATTATGTATATAAGTGACCAGGCGCGTGACCAGACTCAGAGTTAAGGACCTGGTGTCTCATTTTTGTCAATCAGTCGTTGTGCCTCCGAGGAGGTTACCTTTTGTGAGCGAGTCAAGTCAAAATGGCATATGTTTAAGACCATGTCTTCTTTGAATTGTGAACAAGTTTTTTGTTATGTGTATATTAGGCTAAGTCCCTTTTTGGCTATATCTGTATTGAATGTGACGTAAGACCTGCACTATGATGTCGCGTATATGTGTAATAGGTTTAAAATTTATGTCCCATAAATGTCTTCACAGCTCAATGGACTATGTATGTTTCTATATTTGCTTCTAGAACCCCTATTTATAAGTTATTTTGTTCAGAAGCCGTTGGTAATCCAAAGATCACTGACCGGTTATGACGTTAAACCTATAGGGGCGGGTTTGGGTCATGACAGAGTGGTATCAGAGCACGTGTTATACCACACACACAAGTCCATACGAGCTATAGGATGTCTTAGAAAGGAATTAGGGACATTTCATATGCATGTGTGAGTGTGTGCTAATCTTTACAAATGTGAAAACTGAATTTGAACCTAAACAAATGAAATTGAAAAAAAATGAACAAGATTATTCCTATGTTTATTATTACCTTGCCTCTTTATAGTATCATAGAAAATGCAAGAAGTAATGATACAAGTGAATCCTCGGAGGCTCGCATGAGTTGTATGGAACAAATACTTGCAGCTCTGACTGAAACACTAACATAGCAACAAAGGCAACAACCCTTGCCTCCTCTGCCTCCACCAGCACAACATGAGCTAGATAACAGTTATATAATCAACTTGACTCAAAATTTCATGAAAATGAAACCGCCAACTTTCCTGGGAGGTATTGAACCATTAAAGGCTGAAAACATGGTTGTTGGAAATGGAGAAATTATTGGAAGTGTTTCCCTATTCTGAGATTCGGAAAGTCCTTTGGCCACCTACACCATGAAAGACGAAGCCCCGGAGATGGTGGTTATTGGTCCGAAATAGTAATGGGAATATGACATAAGCTCAATTTAATACGATTTTCTACTTTCCTTAGTGCTTTCAGGACCGAAAGGTTTTAGAATTTTAGAAACTCAAGCAAGGCAACATGTCCGTAGCAGAGTATGAGGCTAAATTCACTGAACTAGCTCGATTTGCACCTCATATGGTAGACACGAACTACAAGAAAGCTCAAAAATTTGAGGTTGGATTGGATTTAGATATATTTGATCGAGTAAGAGTCCTCAAACTACCTACGTATGTAAATGTGCTTAATAGGGCATTGATGGCAGAAGCCATTTTGGCAGCAAAGAAACAAGCTCTTGCCCTAACAACTAAATGGAAGGGGAAAAGATCTGGAATCACTTTCAAAAAAGGTCATTCATTTGCTTTAAATAAGAAACAAAATACGGGATCTTCTAACAGCTCAAGTCAAAGCAGTGGGTCTCAGTGTGGGAGGAGACATAGAGGAGTTTGCCATTGGGTATCTGGTGTTTGTTTCCAGTGTGGCAAGACGGGACACATGATAAGAGATTGTCCAATTAGGTTAGAGAATGGCAACCATCCTGTAGTAAATTTAGCAGTATCTGCTTCTAGATCAAGAACAAATGTTAGAACTAATATGGGAAGAGAAGCCTTGAGATAGGGTAGAGTTTTTGCACTTGTGCTTAGTGACGTACAGAATACTAAATCAGTGGTGTCAGGTATAATTTCTCTCTGTGCTTAGAATGCCTATGTATTGATAGATTCTAGTTCCACGCATTCCTTTGTGTCACATGCTATTTCTCGGAAATTAACTAGACCATTAGAATTCATGAATTATTTATTGTCTATATCAACGCCATCTGAGGGTTCTATGGCATGTGCATATGTGTACCCGGCATGTGATGTTGTGATTGGTGATGTGATATTGTATGTTGATTTATTACCTCTAGGAATTGACCATTTTGACTGCATATTGGGTATGGACTAGTTAACGAAGTATTGTTCAAATATTGACTATGTGAATAAGTCCGTTATATTTCATCCACCAAGGTTACTTGAGTTTGTGTTCATCAGGAATGGGGTGGTCTCTCCCCCATACTTGATTTCTGCCATGAAAGCTGCTAAATTGCTTAAGAAGGGATGTAGAGGGTATATATGTTGTGTTTTGACTGTGACTTCTGATAATCCCAATGTAGAGAACATTTCTGTAGTAAATGAATTTCCTGATGTATTTCCAACTGACTTGTCGGGAGATGTAATTGACAGGGAAATTGAGTTTACTATTGATGTTGTACCCGAAACACAACCGATTTTCAAAACCCCATATAGAATGTCAACTTCTAAACTGAGAGAGTTGAAAGTTCAGCTCCAAGAACTCTTAGACAAGAAATTTATCCGTCTGAGCACGTCACTTTGGGGTGCTCCAGTGTTGTTTGTCAAAAAGAAATACGGGCCCTTGAGGCTGTGTATTGACTACCGTGAGTTGAACAAGGTAATTGTGAAGAACAAATGTCCATTGCCCCGAATAGATGATCTATTTGACCAACTTCACGGAGCACAAGTATTCTGCAAGATAGATCTTAGATCCGGGTATCACCAATTAAAAGTTAATGCAGAAGATGTAGAGAAAACTGCATTCAGAACGATATACGGACACTATGAATTTTTGGTAATGCCGTTTAGGGTGACTAATGCATTGTGTTACAAACTCTGAGAAAAAAGAAGCTATATGCCAAATTTTTCAAATGTGAATTTTGGCTTGACAGTGTGACATTTCTAGGACATGTAATCAACAAGGATGGTATCCCTGTTGACCCATAGAAAATCAAAGCCATTGTAGATTGGCCAAGACCAACCAACGTGTCTGAAGTTAAAAGTTTTATGGGGCTTGTAGGTTATTATCGCAGATTTGTGAACGATTTTTCAAAACTTGCTATGCCATTGACGCAGTTGACACAGAAAAATGTACCATTTGACTAGAATGATCAACAAGAGTCAGCCTTTCAAGAATTGAAAACTAGACTGGTAATTTCGCCAATCCTGACCCTGACTAATGGAACTGATGGATTTCAGATTTACAGTGATGCCTCCTACAAAGGCTTGGGTTGTGTGCTAATGTAAAATGCGAAAGTAATTGCTTATCCCTCTCGACAACGCTGTCCTCATGAAAAGAATTACCCGACTCATGATCTTGAACTGGCCGCTGTGGTGTTTGCTTTGAAAATCTAGCATCACTATCTGTACGGCGTAACTTGTGAAGTGTATACCGATTATAAAAGTTTAAAATATTTCTTTACTCAGAAGGAACTGAACATGAGATAGAGAAGATGGCTGGAATTGATAAAAGACTATGACTTGCAAATTCTGTATCATCCACGGAAGGCAAATACCGTTGCAGATGCATTGAGTAGAAAATCTATTGGAAATTTATCATGTTCACTCACTGGTCAGAAAGAATTGTTGTGTGAATTGGAACGAAATGAAATTGAAGTAGTTTTGCTTGAATATGGTGGAATTAATCTATGTTTTTGGGTCCATTTTCTTTTAAAAATTAACTTCATTTTTGCACAATTCATGACTCAAGACTTTCACAATCATGGTAAATAAACAATCTCTTTCTTCATTTGAAATCAAAGATTAATTTAAAACCCAAAGTCCATGCAATGAACTCATGTTCTTGAATTCACAATTTATGTTCATTAAACATACAAGTTAAGCTCTAATCCTTAATTCTCATAGAATTCCTTTTTGTTTTGGAGGAACGTGCAAACTAACAAACTGAAGGATCATGAAGTACATAAAACTATACCATGCATGGTAAGTTTAAAAATTAATTCATCTAAGTTCTTATTTGGTCATGAATATTTTACTTCAAGATTTGACATGTATAAGCATAAACCTTTCCATACTAAGCTTCAATTTCCCAATTCCTATGAAGCTTCAACTTCAATTTGGAGGTGTATGTAAGAATATGAATGTATGATCATGGATATTTATGAATCTTGCCATGCATGTATCAATATGAACTAAACTTCCATTAAAATTATATTCTTTTTCCTTACACTTAAATTCTTTAACTTATAAGTATGAATCTTCAAAAACATTCAACTACATGAGATTAGGGGGAGAGGGAGGGAGAGGGAGGGGGAGGGGGGGGGGAGAATTCTTACCTAAAGTAAGTGAATTGTGGAAAAAAAGATGTTAAGGGTTTCACAAGTTCCTCTTTCTCGTTCCTCTTTCCCTTTCCTTTTATTCTCTTCCTAAATTCAAGTGCTCAAGCTCTCCTATTCTCACTCTCTCTCTACGTGTATTTGAAGAAGACCCACTACTTAATCACCTAGTTGGTGAATAGGACACATGTATACATTTATTGTATTCAATTTTACATTTCTATTAATATTTCAATTAATTCAACTAAGGCTAATAAGTCATTGCTCATTAAATTAAATTAATCCTTATCACAATAGAATCTCAATTACACTAAATTTAATTCTATGAATGCGAATTAGACTCTAATTCCTATCCTATTATTTAATTCTAGCTTGTTTAAATTAGCGAATCAGACAGGTTTAATTTTCATTCTAACATATCTATTCAAACAATACAATTCAATAAATCTCATAACAATCAATAACACTTAATCACATAATTAACATGTAGGAACATAATTAATAGTTCCAATTAAGGCTCAATTCAATCACAGACAATTTCAGTAAACTGAATCAATTTTTCAATCAAATTTCCCAAATAGCTCTAAAAATTCCCATAAGCCCATCCATGTACTCAATTTGAATTTGTGCACCTAATAAGATTGTCGATTTCGGTTTCAAAGTTGTAACCTTAACAGGCAATTTTCCAATTTGGACAGATGTGCACAAATTAAATTACTTGGCACTTAGTTCAATTAGAATTAACAAATAGTTAATTAATTAAAATCACGATTAACAAGTCTGGGTCGTCACAGCCGGTAATGGTAGTCATCTTCCCATTCATAACACAGGCAATGGTATTCTTCCCACTCCTTTTTTTCCTTTTAAACTGACTAACGTTCTTCATGCTCTGGATATTTCTTCTAATCTTCTTTCAGTCCATCAACTCACTTCTGGCAATAATTGCACTATTATTTTTGATGACAAATCATTTGTGGTTCAAGACAAGACTACCGAGAGACCTCTCTTTAAAGGTACTCATAGCCATGGTCTTTATCAGTGGCCTTCATCAAAGGTGTCTTCCCATTTTTCCTTACCTACACATCACCCAACTGCTTGCTTGACCACTGATACATGGCACACCATACTTGGTCATCCATTTGCTCAGAAATTCCAATATCTTTTGCATATATTTCAATTGCCTACTACTTTTTTTTCCAGCAAGCATTTGTGCCCTCATTGTAATGTAGCAAAGAGTCACAGACTTTCCTTTAATTTGTCTAACTCTACTGTAAATAAGCTTTTCTCTCTCATCCATAGTGATATTTGGGGTCCTTTCTCTCCATCTATTTCTGGCTATAAGTACTATGTGTTGTTCATTGATGACTTTAGCAAATTCACTTAGGTTTATCCCCTTTGTTATAAAAGTGAAGTGTTTACCATGTTTATGGAATTTAAGGTTTTTGCTGAAACTCAATTTGAGACTACTCTTAAAAATTTTTGAACTGACAAGGGTGGTGAATACACCAGCTCTCAATTTGAGTCCTTTCTTAAATCTCATAGAGTCATTCAGCAATTGTGTTGTCCTCACACTCCTCCACAAAATGGAGTTGCTGAGAGAAAACATCGGCATCTTGTTACTACCACAATTGCTTTGCTCCATCAATCTGCCATTTCCCTTGTTTATTGGTTTGTTGTTCTTGCTACATCTGTGTTCCTTATTAATAGGTTACCTAGCTCTAAACTTCAAAATCAAATTCCATATGAGGTCATATTTCATCATCCACCTGCCTTTACCTTTCTCAAAAGTTTTAGTTGTAGGTGTTTTCCCTGGCTTCAACCCTATGCTCCTCATAAGCTCGCTCTTCGGTCTATTCCTTGTGTCTTCATTGGTTATCACCTCTCTATTAAAGGATATCGATGTCTTGACCCAATATCTGGTGAAATATACTTGTTTCGGCATGTCATATTTAATGAATCTTTTTTTTCTTTTACTTCTTCATCCCATACTTTTTCTACACCTAGTCTTTCTCAGTTATTTTCCTTTTTATGGTCCTCTCTTCCTTCCCAGTCCTCTTTTCCTCTGTTTTCACCCTCTGTTCCAGTGGTTCCTTTTCTTCAGCCATCAGTTGCTCTGCTTGTAGCTTCTGTAGCACCAACAGGACAAACTGCATCAGTGCAGCAAGCAAGACAGACTGCATCAGCACAGTAAGTGAGACAGACTATATCAGTTCAGCATCCTGCCACTATCCTAGTTCAGCATCCTATTTCTGTCTTACCTCAGCCCACTGCAACCACAGTAGTACAGCCAGCACTACAGACTGCATCAATTCAGCATCCTACCACTATCCTAGCTCGGTTTTCCCCTCTGTCTACTATAGTCTCACCAATTCAGCCTGTTCTATCTCAACCTCTCCCTATTCCTATCCTTATTTTTTCTCTTACTATTGACCTTTTTTTCTCCACACATCCATCTCCTTCCAATATCCATCCCATTATCACTCAGTCAAAGGCTTCTTTTGCTCATATTTCCATTGTTTTTCCTTTTATTGAGCCCACTCATTTTTCTGAAGCAGCTCAAACTCCTGAACTGACTAAAGCCATGAATGAGGAATTTAACACCTTGTAAGCCCAGTGTACCTGGTCTCTGGTTAACTTACCTCCTCACAAAAATACCATCTATTGTAAATGGGTTTTATGCTTAAAGAAAAATTCTGATGGGCCTATTGCTCGCCATAAAGCTCGACTTGTCGCTAAGGGCTATCTCTAATAAGAATGTATTGATTACCTGGAAACATTTAGTCCAGTCGCCAAGCAACCCACAATTCGAGTTCTTCTTAGCATGGCTCTCCATTTTAATTGGTCTATTAAACAATTGGATATCTCGAATTCTTTTCTTCATGGTCTTCTTCTGGAAGAAGTTTACATGCTTCAACCTCCAGGTTTTGAAAGTGCTACTCATCCTCATCATGTGTGCCAGTTAAAGAAGGCTCTCTATGGCCTTAAACAAGCTCCGAGAGCTTGGTACTCCACATTTTCCTCCTATTTGCTCTCCTCTGGTTTTAAGAATAGTCATTGTGATTCATCCTTATTCATTTAGAAGACTTCCACTACTATCATTGTTCTTTTAATCTATGTAGATAATATTTTAATTACTGGGAATAGTGTTCAGCACATCTCCTCCCTTATACATCATATGCACACAGTATTTTCCATGAAGGAGTTGGGTGATATATCCTACTTTCTTGGTATCTCTATTGCCCGCATTGTCTCTGGTTTGTTTCTTTCTCAACAAAAATATTCCATTGAGATTCTCACCAAGACCGGTATGCTCAACTGTAAGTCATGTTCTTCTCCTATGGCATCCAAGTCCACTCCATCTTCCGCCACCTCAGTGTCATTTTCTCAACCATCTCTATATCGTAGTATTGTTGGTACCTTGCAATACCTTACTATCACTCGCCCTAATATCTCCTTTGTCGTTAACCATGCATGTCAATTTAGCCATGCAACCACTGTTGCCAATTTTAACACTGTCAAAAGGTTACTTCGGTATATTCAAGGTACTCTTTCTAATGGTTTATTCTTCACTCCTGGTTCACTAGACTAGTATGCCTTTTTTTATTCGGATTGGACTGGTGATGTTCTCGATCGCAAGTCTACTACTGGGTATTGCGTTTTTCTTAGGCCTAATCTGGTTTCCTAGTCTGCTAACAAACAGTCCACTGTTTCGCGGACTTCTGCTGAAGCTTAGTACCGGGCTTTTGCTCAAGCGTCTGCTGAGCTTCAATGGCTACATATGCTTGTCTGCGACCTTTACCTTCCCACTACTACTCTTGTCTTATTGTGCGATAACATCTCAGCCATTTCTCTTGTCTCTGATCCTGTTTTCCATATACGCACTAAGCATATCGAGATAGATTGCCATTTTATTCGCGGGAAGGTTCTTTCCAACAAAGTTGTGGTTGGCCATGTGTCGTCTTCTGATCGGGTTGCTGACCTATTTACCAAACCCCTTCCTGTTGCCCAATTTTCCTATCCTAAGCTTATGGTACTGTAGACGTCCCCGAACGTCCCAGGAGAATATCCCCCGTTTTGTTCATTGGGCTCACTACAGTTCAGGACTCAAAGTCACGGTCCTGTATCTAATCTCACAGAGTGCAATGCAAGACTAATGAATCATCAAAGAGTTCAAATCCGGCAAATCATTTTTGAAAATAGATTTTTTGAAAGAAGTGCCAAATATAGACTGCTTTGCCAGATACAGAGTCGCCACCTAAATATTTTTTTTTTGGGAAATTTAGGAAACCCTGACTCGTTGCCTAAGGCCACATGTCCGTCATCACCAAAGTTGCCTCGGCTCGGGAACTTGGGTACGATTAGGGAAGGTCACTTCGTGAGCACCCTCGCTCGCCTGATCAAAGATCGGCCTCTACTAACCATGATATCTCGTTTTTAAAACATTATGCGTTCTTATTCCGGTTATTAGCCTAGATTTACTATGTGATGCGCACAGCATACAAATATAGACCGAATGGCCTGAATTGGAACAAAATATCTCATGTTTGTTTATTTGAAAATGGTTTGATGGTGCTACTCGTAAGTAGGCTAAGACGTGGATTTGCCACCCTCGGGTGGGCTTAGAAAACAAGATGATTTGCCACTCTCAAGTGGGCTTTAAAACTCACAATCGATGAATTGTTCCAATCCAAATAACCCAACCTTCACCCATAGGCATTCAGGCAAGTATATCACATAAGCAAATAGCCTCATGGTAAGCATGCTATCATGGCAGTCACTCACACGCATGCAAGGATGCTAAAGCATAAAACTTACCGAGTATTCCAAGCCAAAACAGAAGCTGATTAGAAATCATGCATGATCCTAAATATACAGAAATGCTTAATGCAACACATGCAAAATGCAACTATAGTAGGCTTGGCTATTCTAAGGATGGCATGTGAAATGCTACAACTAACAAGTATTCAACTCGGAATTGAAATACAATGCAGTTAGTATGATGCGCCGAGCCCGGTGCATGCAATACAGATGAATGATGCAAACATGCAAGCATAAGTATGCTAATTGAAACATGCCCTAATCTAACCATCATAAGCGGGTAAATAAAAGGGAGAAAGACGTGGGGTTGGAAGACATACATCACACGCACGCACACTTATTACAATTGTGCCCTCGCTCGGAGGGTCCGCATAAATAATACAGTCTGAATAATAATTACAGTCCGAATAAGTACAAAACCCTAATTAATTAATAGTTTAACTAGGAAAGCAAGTAAATTAGCATGCAAGCTATGGACCGCCTCAGCTCTATTCCGAATGATGAATGATGCATGTTCGAGTTGCCTTGCGCGGAAACCCATTGCGATGCCCCGATTCGCCTCTGTTTACACTTAATCCCGGAATGTTATGCGAAGCTCCAGAAGGCTATTGATTTCTGATTTGCTGCAACAGAGAGCAAGAAAGGGGCATGACAAAGCATTTTCACATATGTATGCATGACTACTCTTCAGGGAGTGTAGTCCTCGATCCTCGTGCCACCAATCACGTATCTCGATGCATGATGGCCGAGGAGTCGAATTGCACGACTCGATGTGAAATGAATGCACATATAAACACAACAAGGTCTAGACTCCATCATGGTTAAACCGGAGTGTCGGCGACTGGGAATTGAGACACGTTCCATCACTTGGAGTACGAAACGTCTCTCGTTTCCTGTGCTTGGGCTAACTCCTATCCCAAACACGATGCAAATGAAATGGCATATACAATGTGACAAACATACAGCCTAGCATACGCAATACTATGAAATTGCATACATAATGCTCGTTGTAACATGGCATACAAAATGCTCTAACATGCGACCTAGCATACGCAATGCTATGAACTGAAATGGCATACACAATGCATGATGGACTTACACCAATATGAGTGGACCTCAGCCACACTCACATCAGAGGCCATTAGATGAAAATGAGATAACCGAAATGTGTGCACACATGCACGAATACCAAGGACCGAACCTAAGGCATGGAATGCCACTCTACCAAAGCATGGCAAGGTGTAGACACCCCATTTTTGACTGACCTTAAGACTCAGACGTCACCGATTGAGCGCTTGGTGATGTTGCATACCGTGCTCGTTCAGAGGTTTTAGAGTCTCGGCTGCGAGCCTTGCCTCCGGACTTCCGGAATCTTTCATGATTTGCCTCAGTTTGCGAACCAGGCTCTGTTTTCTCTGTTTTCTCTTACCGAAGGGAAGGAGAGGTCTCGTAGATCATTTCTCAGTGGCCGTAGGCTATGTTTCATGGTCGTAGGCCATTTTGCCCGTTTGGAGTCCGGTTTTCTATTTTTTCGGAGCCGTTGGCCGTGTGCCTCGGTTCGGGACCGCTTAACCACCTCCGTTTGCTCCGGTTTTTGGCATACATCTTAGCTTTGTTTGGGAAGTTGCTATTTTAGTAGGCTATTTTGGTTTTTAGCTATTTTAGTAGGCTAAAATTTTTGTGTTTGAGAAGATGATTGGATTTTTTTATGGTTGGATGTGATGTTTGTGAGAGAAAAAGTGAAATGATTATGGGTTTGATGTGATATTTTGTCTTATTAGCTATTTTAGCCTATTTTGTCTTTTTGTGAATTTTAGCCTAAATTAGGCTATATTTTTTATTCCCAAACACCCCCCTTATTTGCTCCCTTTTGAGGGACACTGTGGCTCGAGAAACCAACTTCGTGGTTGAACACCACTTCCGATGCCTAACAGTCAGTTTTCGGGGCCTCCGGCTGCGCGTTTCGGCCCCCGAACCTTCATTTTGCATCGGTTTGAGTTCATTTTTGGCAGGGACCTCTGCTTCATTGTTAAGAAAGTCGTAGAAGGGTGGGAGGCTAGCAATTGTTCTGACAACCAGTTTTATTCCTCCGTCGCCCTCTGTCACCCGTTTTTTCTCACTTGAAAGCCAATGTTGACCACCCTAAGGCCACTTTTTCTTGCCCCAAACCACATATTTGTGTTGTACACACCTGGGAGGCCACCAATATCATATGGCCGGCCAGTAATTCTATGTGACCCTTTTGAACCCCTCCTAAAAGTGGCATTTTCTCTCTCCTGGTTCACTTTCTCCAGTTTTTGACCACATGGTTGTGTTGTGCACACATGGGAGGCCACCAATCTGGCATGGCCGGCCATTAATCTTCATTGAGCCGTTTGAGCCTTGGCCGGCCGGCCATGGGGAAGGCCAGCCGGCCACCTAAACCTTAGCAAACCAGCCGGCCTTGATCTTCTCTCCAGGTACATTATAGAAATGTATTTTGTTTCCCCCCAGATTGTGTATCCGGGGGGTTGCATTTTTGGGGAGAAACTTGAATCCATTTCCCTTCCTTTTTTCCCCCCTCCTTTTTCCCTCTTTTGCTTATATATCAGGCCCTCCAGCTCTCATTTGGAGGGTTACAAATTTTGCTCTAAGCCTCCTATATTGTCTCTCTCTTTCCCCACACTCCAACCCTCAAAACCTCCCAAACCCTACACCATTTTACACTACACCACCAAGCACCACACCACCACCATCCATTCCAGCCACTTGGAGCTGTTTTCCAGAGCTAAGGAGCCACCAAACTTGGTCCAAGAGTTGTCAAAGACTTAGTTTTCAAGGGTAAGTCTCCTCCTCCATCTTTCTTGCCTTATTTTGCTCAATATATTAGCCATACTTTCTTGCATATTTGGGCTCCGACCCTAACTGAAAATATCATTTTTTTGAGCTTCTTTTCATGTTTGTTTAAGGGCCTCTCCCTGTTTGAGGCTTCCTTTTAACACTTGCTTCTTTACCTCTCTTGTATGCCCCTTTCTTGCATAGTATTTTAGGCTCATTTGTAAAATGTTTTGAGCTTGGTTATAAACTGTAAAGTAGATTATTTTTAGCCCTTATTAAACATTGTCGAAGGGCTCTTCACTGTTTGAGGCTTCCTTTTGTCACTTGCCTCTTTATCCCTCTTTTGGTCTTATTTTTGCATGATTTGTTAGCCCCTTGTGCTCATATTTTTGGGCTCTAGTCCAAACTGTAAATAGCCTTATTTTGACCCCCTCTTCATGTTTGATCAAGGGACCTTTGCTTTTTGAAGTTCCGTTTTTGCTCTTTGTGTTTAAACCTCTTTTTAGACCTTATTTTGCATAGTATTTTAAGCTTGCATGTGCACTGTTTTGGGTTTGGTCACTAACTGTAAAAAATCATATTTTGGGCCCCTCTTCAACTTTGTTGAAGGGCCCTCTTCTGTTTGAGGCCAGAAACCATCACTTGCTTCTTTGTCTCCCTTTTGGCCCATTTCTTGCACATTGTTTTAGGCCTGTTTGTGTTTAGATCCGTGGCTTGTTATAAACTGTAAAGTGCTTCATTTTGAGCCCCTTTTCAACTTTTTTGAAGGGCTCTTGACCATTTAGGGCCAGCAGCTTCTACTTGCTTCATTACCTCTCTTATGGGGCCATTTTTGCATGCTAGCTTAGTCCTATTTGTGTTCATTGTTTGGCCTTGCTTAAAACTGTAAATATCTTTTTTTGGGACTGTCTTGATTCTGTCTTCACACTTCATGTTCAAATAATGCATGCTTTGCATAGCCATAGGTCATTCCATGTACCTCATTTCATGTTTCGGGATTCATTTCATGCATCGGGTGCCATGTTTCCATGATTCGGGGCTGTTTTGGGTCATATTTTAGCGCTGAAATTTGCATGTTTGCATACCATGTTCCATGCCTTGCCATGCTTCGGTAGAGTGGCATTCGTGCCTTAGGTTTGGTCCTCGATTTGCGTGCACGTGTGCACGCATTTTGAGTGTCTCATTTTTCATCTCATGGCCTCCTATGTGAGTGTGGCTGAGGTCCACTCATGTTGGTGTAAGTCCCTTGTGCATTGTGTATGCCATTTCATTTCATAGCATTGTGTATGCTAGGTTGTATGTTAGCGCATTGTGTATGCCATGTTACCTCGTGCATCGTGTATGCCATTTCATAGCATTATGCATGCTAGGTTGTATATTAGTTGCATTCATGCATGTCATGCATATTGCATTGTGCTTGGGATAGGAGTTAGCCCGAGCACGGGAAACGAGTGACGTTTCGTACTTCGAGTGACGGAACGTGTCTCAATTCCCAGTCACCGACACTCCGGATTATCTATGATGGAGTTTAGGTTTTGCTGTGTTTATATGTGCATTCATTTCATATTGAGTTGCACAATTCGACTCCTCGGCCATCATGCATCGAGATGCGTGATTAGTGGCACGAGGATCGAGGCATGCATACATTTGTGAAAATACATTGCCATGCCCCTCTCCTGCTCTCTGTTACAGCAAATCAAGAATCAGCAGTCTTCCGGGGCTTGGCGCACTTTCCAAAAAGTTATTGCAAAACAGAGGCTAATTGGGGTATCACAGTGGATTTCCGTGCAAAGGCAACCCGGATATGCATTATTCATCATCTGAAGAAGAGTCAAGGTAGTCCTTGGCTTGCATGCCAGTTTATTGTTTTCTTAGTTAATTTGGTAATTAATTAGGATTTTTGTACATATTTGGACTGTATTATTTATTTGGACTGTACTATTTATTTGGGACTGTATATTATCTTAAGTGTGCGTGTGTGTGATGTATGTCTTCCAAACCCACGTCTTTCTCCCTTATATTTACCCGCTTATGATGGTTAGATTAGGGCATGTTTCAATTAGCACACAATATGATAGCATGTTTGCATTTATTCATCTGTTTTGCATGCACCGGGCTCGGCGCATCATACTAACTGCATTGTATTTTCAATTCCAAGTTGAATACATGTTAGCTGTAGCATTTCATATGGCATGTTTAGAATAGCCGAGCCTGCTATAGTTGCATTTTTGCATGTGTTGCATTAGGCGTTTCTGTATAATTAGGATCATGCATGGATTTCTAATTAACTTCTGTTTTGGCTTAGAGTACTTGGTAAGTTTTATGCTTTAGCACCCTTGCATGCGTGTGAGTGACTGCCATGATAGCATGCTTACCATGAGGCTATATGCTTATGTGATATAACTGTCTGAATGCCTGTGGGTGAAGGTTGGGTTATTTGAATTGGAACAATTCATCAAATGTGTGTTTTAAGCCCACTAGATAGTGGCAAAATCATGTTTTCTAAGCCCACCTGAGGGTGGCAAATCCACGACTTACCCTACTTGCGAGTAGCACCATCAAACCATTTTCAAACAAACAAACATGAAATGTTTTGTTCCAATTCAGGCGATCCAGTCTATACTTGTATGCTATGCGCATCACATAGTAAATCTAGGCTAATAACCGGAATAAGAACGCATAATGTTTTCAAAAATAGATATCATGGTTAGTAGAGGCCGATCTTTGATCGGGCGAGCGGGGGTGCTCACGAAGTGACCTTCCCCAATCGTACCCAAGTTCCCAAGCCGAAGCAACTTTGGTGATGACGAACACGTGGCCTTAGGCAAACGAGTCAGGGTTTCCTAAATTTCCCCAAAATAAAATATTTAGGTGGCGACTTTGTATCTGGCAAAGCAGCCCATGTTTGGCACTTCTTTCAAAAATTTGTTTTCTCAAAACGATTTGCCGGATTTGGACTCTTTGGTTCAGACTTAGAACCGTGACAATTTGAGAGTCCGAACTATAGTGAGCCCAATATCGAACGGAACGGGGGACTCGTTCCACCCGGGGCGTTCGGGGACGTCTACACTCGTGACGCAGCCTGAAACATTGGTCAGTATCATGACCGTGCTGCTGGTGATATGCACAGTACTTGGCTGGGTTGGGAGAGGGTGGAAGTGGATTTGGTAATGGCCTCGGCTCCAGGGGTTTTAGATGCCCCTTTCTGATTAAGACCCCCAGAGCCTTAGACAAAGGCATGTACAGTGGGGTGAAGGTTCTTTGGCCTCGAGGCTGGTATTTGGTGGTTTGGGTATTACTTCCGGATGCACCGGAGAAGGGTGTGGCTGCCATGGGCCTTGGAATGAGAGGGGGAATAGTGGCGACCATGCTGACCTCCGAAGCTCTTGCGGTTGCAGCACCACTCGGGCCTGCGTTATTGTTGCCGTTAAATGTTCTCCAGGGTTGCTCCCTGTCCTGGTCAATCAGACCTTGCTTCATCGCATCCTCGATTTGTACCCCTATCTCATGTATATCCGAAAAGGTAGGGAAAGGGAGTACAATCATCTTCTGCATCAATTTTGGTTGGAGGTTGCGCACAATCATCCTGATTTGGTCCTTATCAATGGGCCTCAAAGTCATCATCGATGCCTTCGCCCTCCACCGAGTTACGAAATCTGAGAAAGTCTCTTTGGGCTCCTGCCTCGTTGTTTCGAGATCACAAGTTGTAATCTCGATCTGGGTATTGTACGAGTACTGTGCGACAAAGGCCTCGGCCATTTCATCCCAACTTCTTTTTACCTCATCTTCCAACTTCGCGTACCAGATAGCGGCCACACCCGACAGGGTTCGGCCGAACAGCGAAAGCTTTTGTGGTCGGGTTAGGCCCATTGGCCGCAGTATATCCGAGAATAACCGGAGGTGGACCATGGGATCCCCGGATCTGTCAAAACGATCAATCTGCGGCATCTTGAATCTATCTGGCAAAGTTACGGCCACATCGGTATATCCGTCCTCGATATCCGGAATAGCCTTTATTCCTTGTGGTTTCTTGAAAAGCTTCTCGAGCTTGCTCAGTTTCAGAGCTATATGGTCTATTTCGAACTCGAAGGGAGAGTCCGGTTGGTTGGGTGTATGGGTCTTGGATAGTTGAGGCGGAAGCGAGGGCGGAGCTGGCCCCGTTGGAAGATCTGTGTCCTCTTGGATGTTCTGGACATTGGGTAAGGTGTTCTGGGTGTTTGGCAGGGTATTTTGGACAGTAGGTGCCTGCTCGGGTAACGGGATCCCTGGTGGGGGAGGAACTGGATGTGAGGCAGATGCTGCATTTTGCTGTTGCAGTCTAGTGATTAGTTCGGCCTGCTAAGCCATGATTGTGGCCTACTGTCTAGAGAACTCTGCTTGGCGGGCAACGTCCTCCTACATTTGTCTCATGCTCTCTTGGAGCTGGCGCATCATTTCTTCCATCCTGGCAGTATTCTGCTGATCCCGCTGACTGACTGGTATGTGTATCTCTATAGCAGAAACTAAAACCTCAGCCTGACTATTCACTGCTAAGGTAGACCACTGTTCTGGTAACCTCTGCTCTGACACACTGCGTCTTCTTGGCCTTCTTCTGACAACTGGGGGTAGAGAGTGAAACACTGGCTGTCCGTCAACTAGATCCTCGGATCGATTGAGCCGGCGACCTCTTGTCCAAAGTGCTTGGGGAATATCTACTGGGTCGGAAGTAATTGTGCTAAAACTGCCCTAGTAAAAAGATAAATAAAGCAATAAGGAAAGAAATAAACAGATAAATGGACAGCATAATAGCATAAAGTAAATGCATGACACACAGCCGGGCATAACAACACACGGTCGATAAGCTGAATACACACTGTCCTCAATCACTGATCATTATCCCTGAATCACTGTCCCCAAAACTGAATCTCTGATACCCGCAGATAACTGATTCTCAAACACTGACTGATGCCCGCAGGCCTGATGCCTAAACTTATAAACTGATACATGCAATCCTTGTAGAGGCACACTCTAACAGCACATAACAGATAAGTGAGAGCCAAAACACCCCTATGTTGGGGTAGGGTTTTCCCTGTCCTATTCTGTCAGAAGCTAGGGTTTCACTACGCACGCAGCGGTTTCAAACAACCTATATTGGGTAAGCAACCTGTCCTAGTTTGGAATGGTCACTATGGATCCGAATATGCACTAGGTCAAATGGTCGAAAAGGGTGCCCCGGTAAAACCGGGGTTTGTGTTCCCATGCTGGTAGAGCCCACAACCGGTCAGCCTTATGGTCATGCCTTGACAAGACAAGCCTCCAGCAAACCGTTCAGGAATAGCAGATGGCAAACACTGTGTCCTAGGCGCACCAATGCAAATGCAATGCAAAGAAACACATAAGTGTAGTCAAAACCAGATATCATGAGTTCGAGTCAAGTTCTTTAACTCCTCAGCAGAGTCGCCAGAAACTGTAGACGTCCCCGAATGCCCCGGGAGGAACGAGTCCCCCGTTCCGTTTGATATTGGGCTCACTACAGTTCAGGACTCTAAAATTGTCACGGTTCTAAATCTGAACCAAAAAGTCCAAATCCGGCAAATCGTTTTGAGAAAACAGATTTTGAAAGAAGTGCCAAACATGGACTGCTTTGCCAGATACAGAGTCGCCACCTAAATATTTTATTTTGGGGAAATTTAGGAAACCCTGACTCATTTGCCTAAGGCCACGTGTCCGTCATCACCAAAGTTGCCTCGGCTCGAGAACTTGGGTACGATTGGGGAAGGTCACTTCGTGAGCACCCCCGCTCGCCCGATCAAAGATCGGCCTCTACTAACCATGATATCTATTTTTGAAAACATTATGCGTTCTTATTCCGGTTATTAGACTAGATTTACTATGTGATGCGCACAACATACAAGTATAGACTGGATCGCCTGAATTGGAACAAAACATTTCATGTTTGTTTGTTTGAAAATGGTTTGATGGTGTTACTCGCAAGTAGGCTAAGACGTGGATTTGCCACCCTCAGGTGGGTTTAGAAAACATGGTTTTGCCACTATCTAGTGGGCTTAAAACACACAGTGAATGAATTGTTCCAATTCAAATAACCCAACCTTCACCCACAGGCATTCAGGCAGTTATATCACATAAGCATATAGCCTCATGGTAAGCATGCTATTCATGGGAGTCACTCACACGCATGCAAGGATGCTAAAGCATAAAACTTACCGAGTACTCCAAGCCAAAACAGAAGCTAATTAGAAATCCATGCATGATCCTAATTATACAGAAATGCCTAATGCAACACATGCAAAAATGCAACTATAGCAGGCTCGGCTTTTCTAAACATGGTATATGAAATGCTACAGCTAACATGTATTCAACTTGGAATTGAAAATACGATGCAGTTAGTATGATGCGCCGAGCCCGGTGCATGCAAAACAGATGAATGAATGCAAACATGCTATCATACTGTATGCTAATTGAAACATGCCCTAATCTAACCATCAAAAGCGGGTAAATAAAAGGGAGAAAGACGTGGGGTTGGAAGACATACATCACACACACGCACACTTATTATAGTTGTGCCCTCACGCAGAGGGTCCGAATAAATAATATACAGTCCCAAATAATTACAGTCCAAATATGTACAAAACCCTAATTAATTAACAAATTAAATTAGGAAAACAATAAATTGGCATGCAAGCCAGGGACTGCCTCAAATCTGCTCCGAATGATGAATGATGCATGCTCGGGTTGCCTTGTGTGGAGAATCCCTCGCGATGCCCCGGTTTGCCTCTGTTTGCAATTGTTCTCGGAAGCGTGCCAAGCTCCGGAAGGCTGCCGATTTCTGATTTGCTGCAACAGAGAGCAACAAAGGGGCATGGCAAAGTATTTTCACATATGTGTGCATGACTACTCTTCGGGGAGTGTAGTCCTCGATCCTCGTGCCACCAATCACGCATATCGATGCATGATGGCCGAGGAGTCGAATTACACGACTCAATATGAAATGAATGCACATATAAATACAACAAAACCTAAACTCCATCATGGATAATCCGGAGTGTCGGTGACTGGGAATTGAGACACGTTCCGTCACTTGAAGTACGACACGTCCCTCGTTTCCCGTGCTCGGGCTAATTCTTATCCCAAGCACAATGAAATATGCATGACATGCATGAATGCAACTAATATACAACCTAACATGCACAATGCTATGAAATGGCATAAACGATGCACGAGGTAACATGGCATACACAATGCGCTAACATACAACCTAGCATACACAATGCTATGAAATGAAATGGCATACACAATGCACGATGGACTTACACCAACATGAGTGGACCTCAGCCACATTCACATCAGAAGCCATGAGATGAAAATGAGACACTCGAAATGCATGCACACTTGGTACGCAAACATGCAAATTTCAGTGCTGAAATATGATGCAAAACAGCCCCGGAACATGGAAACCTGGCACCCGATGCATGGAATGAACCCGAAATACAAAACTAGGCATATGCATTGGCCTATAGCTATACAAAACATGCGCTATTTGAACATGAAGTGTGAAGAAAGATTCAATACAGTCCCAAAACAAGCATATTTACAGTTTTATTCAAGGCCAAACAATGAACACAAATAGGACTAAGCTAGCATGCAAAAATGGCCCCGTAAGAGAGGTAATGAAGCAAGTAACAGCTGCTGGCCCCAAATGGCCAAGAGCCCTTCAACAAAGTTGAAGAGGGGCTCAAAATGAAGTACTTTATAGTTTATAACAAGCCATGGATCTAAACACAAACAGGCCTAAAACATTGTGCAAGAAATGAGCCAAAAGGGAGACAAAAAAGCAAGTGATGGTTTCTGGCCTCAAAAAGAGGAGGGCCCTTCAACAAAGTTTAAGAGGGGCCCAAAATATGGTGTTTTACAGTTAATGACCAAACCCAAAACAGTGCACATGCAAGCCTAAAATACTATGCAAAATAAGGCCTAAAAAGAGGTTTAAACACAAAGAGCAAAACGGGAGCCTCAAACAGCAAAGGACCCTTGATCAAATATGAAGAGGGGGTCAAAATAAGGCTATTTACAGTTCGGACCAGAGCCCAAAAATATAAGCACAAGGGTCTAACAAAACACGCAAAAATGAGGCCAAAAGAGGGATAAAGAGGCAAGTGACAAAAGGAAGTCTCAAACAGTGAAGATCCCTTCAAAAATGTTGAATAAGGGCTCAAAATAAGCCACTTCACAGTTTATAACCAAGATCAAAACAGTTTACAAATAGGCCAAAAATACTATGCGAGAAAGAGGCATACATGAGAGGTAAAGAAGCAAGTGTTAAAAGGAAGCCTCAAACAGAGAGAGGCCCTTAAACAAATATGAAAAGGAGCTCAAAATAATGGTATTTTCAGTTAGGGTCGGAGCCCAAATATGTAAGAAAGTATAGCTTAGATTGTATGCAAAAATAGAGCCAAAAAGAGGAGAATGAAGACTCACCCTTGTAGACAAAGCTTTGACAACTCTTGGACCAAGTTTGGTGGCTCCTTAGCTCTAGAAAACAGCTCCAAGTGGCTGGAATGGATGGTGGTGGTATGGTGCTAGGTGGTGGTGTGGAAATGGTGTAGGGTTTGGAGAGGTTTTGGTGCTTGGAAGAGAAGGAGAGGGAGGATCAATGCAAGAGGCTTAGAGCAAATTTTTATAACCCTCAGATAGGAGCTGGAGCTGCTGTTATATAGGCAAAAGAGGGGAGAAATAGGGGGGGAAAATGGGGGGGAAAGAATTCAAGTTTCCCCCCAAAAGTGTAGCCCCCCGGATACAAAATCTGGGGGGAAATAGAATGCATATTTGTAAAGTACCTGGAGAGAGGATCATGGCCGGCTGTTTTTCTAGGGTTTAGGTGGCCGGCTGGCTCTCCCCATGGCCGGCTGGCCAAGGGCCAAAAGGGTCAATCATGATTAGTGGCCGGCCACCCCAGAAAGAGGGCCCCCCATGTGTGCACAACACAACCATGTAGTCAAAAACTGGAGAAAGTGAACCAGGAGAGAGAAAAGGCCACTTTTATGAGGGGTTCAAAAGGGTCACACACAATTACTGGCCTCCCAGGTGTGTACAACACAAATATGTGGTTTGGGACAAGAAAAAGTGGCCTTAGGGTGGTAAACATTGGCTTTCAAGTGAGAAAAAACGGGCGACAGAGGGCGACGGAGGAATAAAACTGGTTGTCAGAACAATTGCTGGCCTCCCACCCTTCTACGACCTTCTTAACAATGAAACTGAGGTCCCTGCCAAAAATGAACCCAAACCGATGCAAAATGAATGTTCGGGGCCGAAACGCACAGCCCGAGGCCCTGAAAACAGACTGTTAGGCACCGGAAGTGGTGTTCGACCACGAAATTGGTTTCTCGAGCCACAGTGTCCCTTAAAAGGGAGAAAATAAGATGTATGCCAAAAACCGGAGCAAACGGAGGTGGTTAAGCGGTCCCGAACCAAGGCACACGGCCAACGGCGGGCAAAATGGTCTACGACCACAAAACGTAGCCTACGGCCACTGAGAGGTGATTTATGAGACCTCTCCCTCCCTTCGGGAAGGGAAAACAGAGAAATCAGAGCCTGGTTCGCAAACCGAGGCAAAGCATGAAAGAGTCCGGGAGTCCGAAGGCAAGGCTCGCAGCCGAGACTCTGAAACCTCTGAACGAGCACGATATGCAACATCACCAAGCGCTCAGTCGGTGACGTCTGAGTCTTAAGGTCGGTCAAAAATGGGGTGTCTACAGTTGCCCCTCTTTGACAGAACTCGAAAGTCATGAGTGACGGGAGTGAATGTCAAAGCCCGGAGACGACCCATTTTTGACAAGGCCGAAGACTTAGACAAACAGGTAAGATAAACAGAGATGCGCCAGCAGGCATGCCCATAGGCAGGGGCAAAATGCAAAATGATAATGCAAGAAGCCAAAGGTAACCCAAGGATCATGCGAATGCAGCAAGCTGTAATGAAGCACATATTCACAATAGATGCAACAGTTTTAAGCAAGAATGCAAAGAAACCACTACATTTCATGCAGTTAAGAATGCAGAGAATTGTCCAATTCTTGCCACGTCTCACACGGAAAAGATACGATACTTGCGCGATTCGTTTGGTTGCACCGGCTTCAAATGAACCGTACATACAATATCGGGCCTGCAAAATAAAGAAACTCAACAAGCACAACATATCTAACAATATATGTTCAATGTGATATCGAATGCAGACAATCGTGGTGTTGATGGAAAAGTGCATCGCAATGTGGGAAGAAACGCGCGTGACAACATGAGTTTAAGCACGGAGGCTCGGTGATATCAAAGAGACGTGCATAACAATGCAAGTATGTGCATGAGAATGCAAGTTATGTGCATGATAATGCAGAACAAGCGTAAACCAGGATGTATGTTTGTCACAAAACAACGAGCAAGGAAATACAAGTTTCGGCGAGGGCGGCTCGGTCGCGGCTTCCGGTTCACCTCCCGGAGGGGTTACAACATGTTCAAAAGGATACATCTCACTTTCGACGAGTAGTAATGAGACACGCATCGGAAGTTGAAGCTGAGGTTCCGGCAGAGCGATTTTGCGACAGAAAGTGCACTTCTCTTGTACTTTTTCAGGTGCCGGGGACTCCAATCCTCCCCAAAATTTGCAGGGACCTTGGAGGGCATGTGGGGAACACCACCGACCAGTTTTATTGGGAGAGGGAGGCCACCGGCCAGTTTTTGAAAAGAGAATGGCCGGCCTGCCAGAAAAAGTGGCCGGCCGGCCACTTAGCTAAATTTCGGGGCAATTTTGTACTTTCACCCTCCTTTCTTTAAATACACTCATCCAAACACTTCGTGCTCACAAGTGCAGCTCCAAAAACATCTCCACTTCCTTCCCAAACCATTTTCTCCCTCAGATCTGTGCTCTACACGCGTTTTCCAACGTCCCACGCAAGTTGTTTTCGCGAAATCTTTCAGTTTTAAGCACTTTGAACCGATTAAATTTTGATTTCGAGGCTTCTTTTCTCATTTTCGCCACTTGAGGTGAGTTTGTCTCAATATTTGGAAGATTTTCTCGGGAGTTGACTTTTGTTGACTTTTTCATTTCCCGAGAGTTGACTTTTGTTGACTTTTTCAAATTTTGGCTCATTTTTGCCCATTTTTGCAGATTTCTTGAAATGACGGGTCACTTTCCCCACGGCGGCGGTTCTCCAGGCGCTGGAGGCGAGCCTGACATCATCTCTTCGCATCCGACGGTTCGCCCCTTTATCCCCGAGAGGTACGACCCACCGACTCATATCCTCCCGCGGGCTATTTTCTATCACTTCACTGATTTCGACGAATGAGCACCCGGGGATCTCCTTCTGCGGGAGCTAGAGTATCACCTCTCCCACAAGGCACGAGAGGTATTTACTTCGTTTTTACCTTTTCTGTAACATATTATGAATTTTTCATGCATTCTGTTTGCATTCTGAACACACGGTTCAATCACTTGAATTCCTGAACACTCAGCCCATAAATTGATTGTGAACACACGGCACACATCGGTTGAGGGTTGAACACGTAGCCCACACACTGATTTTCTGAATACATAGTCCGAATTAAAGGTGAACACGCAGCACACACTGATTGAGAGTTGAACACGCAGCCCAAACACTGATTTTCTGAACACACAGCCCAAATTGAAGGTGAACACGCAGCACACACTGATTGAGAGTTGAACACGCAGCCCAAAACACTGATTTTCTAAACACACAACCCAAATTGAAGGTGAACACGCAGCACACACTGATTGAGAGTTGAACACGCAGCCCAAACACTGATTTTCTAAACACACAGCCCAAATTGAAGGTGAACACGCAGCACACACTGATTGAGAGTTGAACATGCAGCCCAAAACATTGATTTTCTAAACACACAGCCCAAATTGAAGGTGAACACGCAGCACACACTGATTGAGAGTTGAACACGTAGCCCAAAACACTGATTTTCTGAACACACAGCCCAAATTGAAGGTGAACACACAGCACACACTGATTGAGAGTTGAACACGCAGCCCAAAACACTGATTTTCTGAACACACAGCCCAAATTGAAGGTGAACACGCAGCACACACTGATTGAGAGTTGAACACGCAGCCCACTTACTTTACTTTGCACGCAGCCTATTTATTTTATTTGCACGCAGCTTATTCATTTTATGCTGAAACATGTGTTCATTCCGAATCCAGGTGACTTCTCGCACTGTGCAGGGATATGGCTCTACCGCGGCGAGAGATTGGTATGCCGAGCTCCCGGAGGCTGTCCGGGATTTGGTTGACTTGGCAGGGTTTGAGCCCTTCTGTACTGGGCTATCTCGTTGTCCTGCCAGGAGGACATTGATGGCCGCCTTGGTGGAGAGATGGTGGGACACCACCAACTCCTTCCATTTTTCTGCCACGGGGGACTTGACTATGACCCCGTTTGACTTTGTTGTACTGACTGGCCTTGACGTGGGAGGTTGGCCTATCCCTTACGATGAGGACATGGGCCAGTGGGAGGCCGCTTAGATGTATTTGCTGGGGGTTCGCCCGCCTATTGATAGATCTTCGAGGAGAGTTCGATACACCTGGTTCTCTTCCCATTTCGGACGGGTGGAGATGGAGCCCGGGACTCCTGAGGAGGCAGCACAGTATGCCCGCGGCTTTCTGATGTTCCTCTTCGGGACCACTTTGTTTGCCGACAGGGGGAACACAATTGGGCTTTATCTATTGAGTGCTTTGGTGGACCTGTCATAGGTCAGACGGTATGACTGGGGTGCCGCCGGCTTGGCTACCCTTTATTGCTACATGAGCACGACCTCCTGCGGACGGGGGGACTTACTTGGCGGCTATTGGAGAGCCTGTGAGGTACTTTCTGCCCTCTTGATTTACATTTCTGCTCCTCATTACTTGCATATTGCACACACGACGCACTTTATACTCTGTATCGTGCACTTTGCCCTCAGCACTTCGTATTTTGCTTTGTTTTCCACAGTTGTGGGCCTATGTGTATTTCCCGACATTGGCCCCGGAGTTGGTGGGAGAGGGACCTCTCATCACCCCGTACTCACTTGTATTGGAAGGCTAGCACCGGCAAAGACCTCGGGAGTCTCTCCTTTATCTGCGGCAGTACTTCGACACAGTGCGGTCGACGGAGGTATTTCAGAACTCTCAGTTCGTCCTGTTTTCATCTTTGATTTGTCCTGTACATTTTTTATTTCTGCTTGGTTTATGCACCTGTTATCCGCAGATTACATGGCAGTCATGGGCTTCTTTAGGTGAAGGTTTCCGATTCCAGTTTGCCGGTGGGTGGGGTGCCTCCCGATACAGGATCCTGTTCAAAAGGCCAGTTGGTAGGGCCTGGTTTTTGGGGGACCACTTCTTGCATCAGGTCTGGGGGTACACTTCTCAGGACCCTCCTTCAGCACCCCCAGTCGACATGCGGATTGCTGATAGGCTCTCTTCCCGGGATGTTGTTAATGCTATGCTGGGTACTGATGCTTTGCTACATCTTGAGGAGGGGGATTATGCTACTTACCGTCACATATACCTGATGCCTCCATTAACGGGAGTTCGTACTCCGATGATGAGGCCTGCTGGCATGCCATCTTCGAGCCAGGCCCGGGCTCGGGCTGCAGACGCCCCTTCCACCAGCAGGGCTGGTACATCTAGAGGTGGGGGTGGATTGGTTCCCCCGATTCCTCCGACTTATCTTCATCGTGGATGGCCGGACATGCCGACCGAGTTGATGGGGTGGCAGTATGGAACTATCTCTCCGATTTCGATCCCGATAGAGCCTCCGATGCCCGGCCATCGATATGTCAGAGACCCCGACTCACCACCGGTATGTTTTACGGCTTTGATTCATTACTCAGATGCTTGGACGTTCATTCATTTACTGATACCCTTGCCTTTGTATCTGCAGCCCCCTGTTGAGTACATGGATCAGGTGCTCGAGATGGTAGCTTCACTTGAGGGGATGGTCCTGCGGAGGGAGGTGCAGTTGTCCACCATGGGCTTCCAGGTACCCTTTAGTTTTCTGGCATTTATCATACTTCTGATGATATGCTGATTTCTACTGCATTGATAGGCTACTTGTGTAGAGCACATCTGACACACACCTCACTTATACACTGTGTTTACATGTACCCACTTCATATAGTTTTCTTGTATCTGCATTTGATGTACATATTGGGACTAATGTATTTAAATTGAACTTTTTATTCTCAGATGCCCCCGGTATATGCTCAGCCGCAGGCCGGGCCACCTGGGCCTTCTCGGGAAGGTGGACCATCCGGGCCTTTTCGAGGAGCTAAAGGGGGGGTCGTCTCGTAGACACAGAGCACACATTGTAGAGGAGGAGCCCGGTGAGGATGAGGAGGAGGAGGAGGCTGCAGATCGTCAGTCGGAGACATCTGCTGACAGAGAGGACAGCTCCGGTCTCGGTTCCGGGAGTGGAGGCGAGGCTGAGGGGGATCCCGAGGATGACGACTCCGATTCAGATGATGATGATGACGATGGTGGCGGAGAGTCTATTCCGCAGAAGAGGACGAAGAGGGCCTCTTATTCCTGCTCTTGAGAGCACAGATGCAGCTGTTTCCTGCTTTATTTATCTTTTTGCTAGTAGTTGTAGCACATTGTACATTATTGGGCAGTTTTATTCTTTGTAAAACTTGTGCCTCAGCCTGTAAAATGCTGTAACAAGCGAGCCATGATGGAATGAAACAGCTTTTGAAAAAAGTATTGTATTTTAAACTCTTAGCATCATATCGCATCATTTTGCACCATAATGGAAATGTGCATTGTGCATTTTGCCCAGTCAGGTAGTGAATCGACGCAACAACTTAACTTTCTAAGATATAACAAAACCTTAGCAAGTTTACAACTCGATAAGCAAAACACAATAGCGTTGACAACTCAAGACTCAAACAAAAATTGCTTAAACAAAGAGTAACAACTCAAAAACACGAAACACGACAGCTCGACAAACAACTCGATAAGCAAAATGACAACTTGATAAACAAAACAACAACTTGATAAACAAAACGTAACAAAACAAAGTGTACTTCGGACGATCTGGGCAACGGAATGCACCCGAAACAGAGGGAAATGGAGGCCTTCGACACACCCGTTGCATGGAAATGCTTGAAACTTTCTCTTGGAGGGTAAAACAGGGCTAAAGACACACATTGGAGCATGGCCAGCTACTTTTGGGGGCCGGCCGGCCAAATTTATTGCAAAGGGGAGGCCGTCGGCCATGTTTTGAAAAAAAAAATGGCCAGCCTGCCAGAAAAGGTGGCCGGCCGGCCACTCAGCTCAGCAACCGTCAAATTTTTGACACTTGTCCCCCGAATAGTGTCTTTTCCTCTTTAAAAGTCTTAGCTCTGTGTTTTGATTCAATTCATCTTAGTTTTGCACAAAAATGGAGGCGTTTCTCATTGAAAATCTCATAGCTTGGATCGCTTCTCTAGATGGTTTGGAAAAGTTGAACTTCCGGGGTTTCGGCTTGAATGCACTGTTTACGCTGAGTCGCACTCCGCTGCACCTTCCTTTTCTCCATGCCGCGACGAGGTTTTGGAACCCGGTGACGCATGTCTTTAGCTTTGGCGGGCAAGAGGTATGTCCAACTTTTGAAGATTTTCAAGTTTTGATGGAATCTGAATGTCATGAAGAGATCTTGCCCCAGTTCCGCTTCGGCCACGCCCAAGCTTTAGGGCGGATGTGTGGACTCACCGCGCATGATGCTCGGTCTCTGACCTGTAATGGGGAACTGGATATCCTCGGTTTGATTCATCGCTTTTCTGACGCTAGTGACCGCAGTAACCATTATTGGCAAGGTTTCCGGCAACACACCCTTTGCTTGTGCCTGCTGTCTCAGTTTCTGCTTTCCCCGGGCTTTGGCGGATTTAGCATTCGTCTGATTGAAGTTGCTCAAAGCTTGAAAGAAGGAAAGAGCTGCATTGTCATGACCTTGGCCGAGACACTGATGGGCTTGGATTCTATCTATCGTCGGGAGACGACTAGATTTGCTGGGAGTCCACTGCTGCTGCAGGTAATGTTTCCCACCCAATCTTACATATGTATTTGCTCACATCACTCGGCCCTCAGGCTCGGTTTTTCTCACAAAAACCCTTTTCTCACTTTTCTCTCACCGTACATCTCTCTATTCTTTATTCTCTCATTTTTCATCCTTCTCCCAGGTATGGTTGATGGACAAATTGCAGGTTGTGGACTCTTGCCCAGCCTACTCAGCTCAAGGCTATTTCTTTCGATAGCGCCTAGTCGATGCTCCTGATGAAAGGTGGTGGTTTGACGGGATGTGCAATTTGTCTGCAGGTCGCATTGCTTGGCGTTGTCCTTGGCTCAATCTCCCGGCAATGAGCTATAGCATGTCCCGGCTGATCGGGATCCAGTTGATTGGTCTGACCCACTGTGTGTTCTACTTTCCGTTCCGGTTCTTGCGCCAGTTCGGTCATGATCAGATTTGCCCGCCAGAGGGGATTGAGTACCCGGCTGCTTTCCCGACTCGAGGTGTACAGCTTGCCCGATATGCCACAGCATGGAGGACTAGAGAGCTCCTGGCCCCTGCTCCCACTTTCAGCTGCACTTTGTCTAACGAGTGCTTGGATTAGCTCAATGAGGAGGCACAGATTGGGCCTAGCTTGGCATCAGAGGCTTCGACCAGCTCTGGGAGGGGGCGCAGGGATACTTGACTTGACTATGCCCCGGATTTATTGCTTTATTAGTACTTTCAAGTTTTCTTTATGAATGTAATAAAAAGTAACTTCGATTGTATGCGAGAGTAGGAGAACTCTGTTTTGAAATCAATGAAATCGAAGGTTGTGGTACTGAAAATTTTCCGCTTTGGTCCAAAAATGGTCTTAGTTGTAAAGAGATTAATTTGAACAAAGTCAACTTTTATTAAAAATTTTCAAAACCATTTTCGATATGGGTCAGAACTGGAGACGCCTAAGATCTGTCACTGAGATGCATAACCCTGGATCCTTGCAACTGGAAAGTTGCCCCTAGTCTGAAGAGTACCGCGGCACTGTGTGGCAACGGAAAGTTGCCCCTAGTTTGAATAGCACTGCACCGGAGATTGCGATAAATGCTGATGGATAAAGATGACTGAGACGGTCAAAATGGACAAGGTTGATCGGGAAAAAGTTTATGGCTGAACTTCAAGGTGAAGTTGCCTACGTATCCCAAAGATGGGAATCAAGCCTTACGTAGTTCAGGCTTAGGTTCACTCGAGTATTTTCACTCTCCTTTTACGCTCTAACTTTTACCAAGGTCGCCCTTTGCGGGTTTTCAACCTTGCGTGCTCAGTTTTTATATTTTTCAATTTTTTGTGCTCTAACTTTTGCCTAGGTCGCCCTTTCGGGTTTTCGGTCCAGCGAGCCTCTCAGGGGTAATATTTCTTCAACTTGTCCATGTTGATCGGTTGGAAGAATTCCAGGCCATCTAGGTCCATCAGAAAAACAGCTCCACCTGACCAGATAGCTTTGATGATATAGGGACCAGTCCAATTGGGTCTGAACTTGCCCCTTGAGTCGTGGATGGGAGCTCGGTTGTCCTTGAGCACCAAATCTCCTTCCTTTAGATTCCTGGACTTAACTTTCTTGTTGAAAGCCCGGGCAATTCTGCGCTGATAACCTTGAACATGATACAATGCTTTCAGTCTTCTCTCGTCAAACTGCATGAGTTCCTCAAACCTGCTCTGCTGCCAATCTGCTTCGGCTATTTGACACTCAGCCAATACTCATAATGACGGAACTTCAATCTCGATAGGTAGAACGGCCTCCATCCCATAAACCAATGAATACGGAGTTGCTCCGGTAGAAGTTCTAATTGAAGTCCTGTAGCCCCACAGAGCAAATGGCAGCTTATCTGGCCAATCCCGGTAGGTTTCCACCATCTTCTGCAGTATGTGTTTGATATTCTTGTTGGCGGCCTCGACCGCTCCGTTGGTTTGCGGCCGGTATGTGGATGATTTATGGAAAGCCACGTTGTATTTCTCCAAGTCAATCACTTCCTTCTTAAAGTGGGAACCATTATATGAAATGACCTCGTTTGGGACCCCATAGCGACAGATGATGTTGTTTCTGATAAAATTTGCAACGTGCGACGCCTTCAACACCGCATACGATTGGGCCTCGACCCACTTTGTGAAATAATCTATCGCGACCAGGATGAACTCATGCCCATTCGACCCCTTCGGAGTGACAGCCCCGATCACATCGATTCCCCAAATTGAAAATGGCCATGGCGAAGTCATGTTGTACAGCTTCGACGACGGGATATTCATGCGGTTTACATGAATCTGACACTTGTGGCATCACCAAACAAAACCGATACAATCCTCCTCCATGGTGGACCAGTAGTAACCCTGTCTAAGGATCTTCCGTGCCAGTATTACTCCGTTCATATGCACACCACATTCTCCTCCATGGATGGCCTCCATCAGGCGCTTCGATTCCTCAGCTTCAACACACAGCTTATGCATTCCCAGATGACCTCTCTTATACAGCTTACCCCCACAGATGATGAACTGAACGGCCATTCTTCTTATCGCCCTTTTATCCTTGGCATTTACCCCTAGCGGATATGCTTCCTTCTCCAAGAAATTCCAAATGTCATAATACCAGGGGTTTTCGTCCTGAACCTCATCTATAGCAGCGATCGACTCATAGGCTGGCGCAAATTTCTGGTCAATGACGACTGGACGCATCCGGATTCCGAACGGGATGTCTATCATGGAAGATAGAGTTGCTAAAGAATCTGCGAACCTGTTGTTCTCTCTTGGAAGATGAGCAAAGTTTAGCTTTTCAAACCGAGGAATTAACAAGTCCAAGGTTTGGTGGTACATCATCATCTTTTCTTCTTTGACTTTCCAGTCTCCTTTTGCTTGAGACACAACAAGGTTTGAATCCCCGATGACGTCCAACCGTCTTGCTCCTAGTTCCAGGGCTGCTTCTAGACCGGCAATGCATGCCTCATATTCTGCTTCTTTGTTCGAGACTTTGAACCGGAATTTGAAGGCTAGAGGGATACGGGAATTGTCGGGTGCTATCAGCAACACTCCTATCCCATACCTGTATTGATTTGACGCTCCGTCAAAGTACATCGTCCAATATTCGTCGTTGATGTGCAAAATGGCTTCATCTGGGAATAAGTACTCAACTGCTTCACCTCCTTCGACTGGATGATCGGCTAAGAACTCTGCTACTGCTCTTCCCTTGACTGACTTGCGTGTCATATATTTCAGGTCGAATTCGGAGAGCAACAACAACCAACGAGCTAGCCTACCCGTAAGTGCTGGTTTCTCAAAAAGATATTTGATGGGATCGAGTCGTGAAACCAACATTACGGAGTGAGCTAACAAGTAGTGCTGCAGCTTCCTGGTAGCCCATACCAAAGCTAAGCAAGCCTTTTCCAGCGGAGTGTAGCGGGTCTCATAATCCAACATCTTCTTGCTCAGCTAGTAGATGGCCCTCTCCACTTTATCCTCTGATTCTTGTGCGAGCATGCAGCCCATTGTAGTCTCAGTCACTGAAAAGTACAATATCAATAGTTTCCCCGGTTCTGGTGGCGACAACACGGGCGGGTTTTGTAAATATTTCTTGATCTGTTCAAAAGCAGCTTGGCATCGGCCGTCCCATTGGAATTTCTTGCCTTTCTTCAGGAGACCAAAAAGTGGTTCACAAGTCAAGGTTAATTTCGAGATAAACCGTCTTATGAATTGCACTTTACCCAGAAAGCCTCGCACCTCCTTTTCAGTCCTTGGTGGTGGCATTTCTAAGATGGCCTTGATCTTTGAAGGGTCGACTTTGATGCCCCTTTGTGTAATCAGAAATCCCAGCATTTTTCCCGCTGTAACACCGAATGTACACTTCTGAGGATTTAGCCGCAACCGAAATTCTCTAATCCTTTGAAAGAACTTTTGCAAGGCGGTGTAGTGGCCCTCTCTTTCTTTGGACTTGACAATCATGTCGTCCACGTGCACCTCAACCTCTTTGTGGATCATGTCGTGCAATATTGTGGTCGCGGCCCGTTAATAAGTAGCTCTGGCATTCTTCAACCCAAACGGCATTACTCTGTAGCAGTATGTCCCCCACGAGGTAGTGAATGTAGTCTTTTCCCGGTCTTCAGGTGCCATTACTATCTGATTGTACCCTGAAAAGCCATCCATGAATGAGAGCAAAGCATGCCCTGCTGTGAAATCCACCAACTCATCAATATGCGGCAAGGGAAAGTCGTCCTTCGGACTAGCTCTGTTTAAATCCCTGAAATCCACGCACACTTGGATCCCTCCATCCTTCTTTGGCACTGGAACGATGTTGGCCAACCAAGTCGGGTATTCGGATACCAGCAGAAAGCCTGCATCGATTTGCTTGGTGACCTCTTCTTTAATCTTGAGAGCCCAGTCCGGGTGGATTCTTCTAAGTTTCTGTTTGACAGGTCGGGCCTCGGGGTCAAGGGGGATCCGGTGCTGTACAATCTCAGGATCGATCCCAGGCATGTCTTTGTAGGACCACACGAAAACATCTTTGAAATCTTTTAGTAAGGCGACTAAGCGCTCGCGTTCCTCCAAAGACAACATGGACCCGATTTGGACCAGCCGCGGGTCCTCCTCAGTACCAATATTCACGGTAACGATTTCATCCGTTAACGGTTTGACAAATCTCTCCTGCTCCTGCTCCAGCTCAATTAAACGTTGTAAAACCGGAGGAATTTCTTCCTCGTCGTTTTTATCAAAATTTTGAAAGTCTGAGTTTATGCAATAAATTAAGGGCACAGAAAAGTACTCAGAAACCACAGTTACTTGATTCTCATTAAGCACATCCAAATCGTCCGAATTCTCGGTTACAACAGACTCAAACGAGAAAGAAAAGGACGACCTGGACATAACTGTGGCATCCGGGTTATCATCCCCAGGATTACCAGACTCAGACTCAGTCGAGCTAGAATCTGATTCCGACTCACAGGACTCGGTGGAATCAGATTCCGGCTCACTACCTGACCTGGCGTTGCTGGACAAAAACCCCTCCTCGTACTGCCAAGTGAGAGAGGGTGCGATAGATGCATCCAAAATAGTTACTGGCGGGCCCGCAGCCGTTCCATCCCCAATCATGGAAACTGAGAAGTTATCCCCCAAGCACTTTTGGTCGATCGAAGGATCTGAAAGTAGACATGCCAGCGCTACCCCCATCTCAAGTTCGGTGCCCTCGGAATCCACTGCCTTACACTGCCCAACCTCAGCTGATGGGTCTGTCTGCTCTTCGGCAACGTCATCCCCAGATAGTTACAGGTCGAAGAAGATCTCGAAACCAGGCACACGCTTCCTCTCCGCGTTCAGCCATGGCTCTGGGAAGCCACAAAATGGGAAGTCCTCCCCCTCCCGAACGAAGCGTCCATTTAGGGTACCCCGAATGGGCCTATGCATTAATTCAAAAAACTTCCCAGCCTTCTTTGCTCTGGCTCTCCCAGCCATCTTTTTACCTTTCCTCACCCAGTCCTCTTTGGTGGGCAGATAACCCAAGCCAAAGGTATGAGGGTTGTGTGGCACTTCGGCCAATGCTGCGACGCCCTTCCGGCCGCTCCTTCCTAATCCCATCCCGGAGATGTGTTGTAGCTTGTTCATGATGTAGACGGATTGAGAACTGATGTATACTCCCTCATTAACGGCCATGATATTTTGCACTACCCGGGCCTCAACTAAAGTAAATCCTGATAAGAACACATCCTCCATGCCGTGCTCGATTTCCAAGACTAGTGTAGACACTTCTAGCGGTGGATGGATTGATGAATTCCCAAAAACAATAGCTACCCCTTTCCCGTGAGGGTACTTTAACATCTGATGCAAAGTGGAAGAGACTGCCTTGACCTGGTGCAACCACGGTCGCCCCAAAAGTAGGCTAAAGGTTGCGGGAACGTCCAAGACATGGAATTCAATGTCGTGTTGTCCTGGACCGACCTGAGTCTGAATTTTGACAGTCCCCGTCACCTCCCTGCTAGTGTTATCATAGGCTCTGATCACTTGAGTAGTCAGCACGAAGTCCGCGGGCTTCAACCCAATCGCATATGCCGTCCTTGATGGGCATACATTAATGGCGGATCCCGTGTCGATAAGAACCACTGGCACCCACTTGTCTCTACATTCCACGGAAACGTAGAGGGGTTTGTTGTGATTTGTGCCCTCAGGTGGTAGTTCTTTGTCTGAAAAGGTCAATGCCGAGGAACCTCCTCCTGGAAAAACCAACCCAACTAGCTGTTCTGGTGTAGTATCTATAGAGAGTTTGGCCTTGTCCATGGCAGATAAGACAGCCTGTCTGTGTACTCGCGACGCCATAAGCAGTCCCCAGATGGAGATGTCTGCTTGTATTTTCTTTAATTGCTTCAATATAGCCTCCTCTTCAAACTGCTTCTCCTTCTGTTTCTCAGCTTCTTTATCCTTCCCTGATGCCTCGGGTTGGTCTAGGTGCGGGGGCTTGAAGTACCGCCCGCTTCTTGTCATGTGATCAACCTCATCGAGGTACCAGGTGTCATCTAGTTGATTGCTTCCCCAGTCTTCGTCTGTGTGGGCAAGACATAAGTCATCGTCTTCCCACCACATTCCGTTGGCATTCAAAAGGCACCTGTCTGGCTCGGGCATGTTTGTACTCACAGCACTTTCAGCCTGCATGCTCACAGCATCCTCTGATCTTGTGCCCACAGCACTTCCGATCCCCTCATGGATTTTGGCTTTTCCGGTTCTCTCAGATCCTTGTTGTTCTACCTGCGTTAGTGCAGTTTGTTGTTCAACTTTCCCTGTATTCACAATGTTTCTGTCCTGAGCGAAATTCTTTGTACCGGCGCTCTCCGGCAATGTAACCTGACTTCCGGCCCTTCCGATCACAGTTGATACTCTCGCCCCTGCTGAGCCCTGTTCTGGTTGGGATTCTTCCACCACATCTGGTTGATCATCCAGCCATCCAGTGGCCTCTGCCGATTCCTCATAATCAAACCAGTTGACTGCCGCACCCCCTGATTCTTGGTCATCGAAAAACTGTAGGTTGGCAAAGTCCTCCTCCACAGTTGTCAGATCATTTGCCCCTTGCTCAAATCCATCCCTCTGGATCACACACAGCTCTTCCTTCTCTGGAAATTCTATACCCAGCCCAATCTGGCCTGTTGACAAGATGTACTCACTTGGATCGTAGGCTTCCCTAGCAAAACTCTCAGACTGTTCAATCCTAGACTTAACAACCCCATTCTTTCCTGAAGTCTGCCCTGTCCCATCTTCGATGGTCACCACCGTTGGCTCGGGTTGGGTTGTGGAGATGTCCATCATGCACAAGAAGTCAGTGTAGTCGGGAAGGAGCACCTCTGGCTTAGGTAGATGGGTAGGAGTAATACAGATGCTAGGATCGTAAGATACGACCCCAGTCTGGATAAGATTGACTCTTTTGGGAGGTGGAGCTTGGTTGTGTGTAGGGAGTGGATTGGTTGTGACGTTAGGTTTTTCTGGAGGTAGAATCACATTTTTATCAACGAGGTCTTGAATCTCGTGGCGCAGCCTGAAACATTGGTCAGTATCATGACTGTGCTACTGGTGATATGCACAGTACTTGGCTGGGTTGTGAGAGGGTGGAAGTGGATTTGGTAATGGCCTCGGCTCCAGGGGTTTTAGATGCCCCTTTCTGATTAAGACCCCCAGAGCCTTAGACAAGGGCATGTACAGTGGGGTGAAGGTTCTTTGGCCTCTGGGATGGTATTTGGTAGTCTGTGTGTTGCTTCCGGATGCACCGGAGAAGGGCGTGGCTGCCATGGGTCTTGGAAGGGAAGAGGGAATGGTGGTGACCATGCTCACCTCTGAAGCTCTTGCAGTTGCAGCGCCACTCAGGCCTGCATTGTTGTTACGATTGAAAGTCCTCCTTGGTTGCTCCCTATCTTGGTCGATCAGACCCTGTTTCATTGCATCCTCGATTTGTACCCCCATCTCATGTAGATCCGAAAAGGTGGGGAATGGGAGTACAATCATCTTCTGCACCAATTTTGGTTGGAGATTGCGCACAATCATCCTGATTTGGTCCTTATCAGTGGGCCTCAAAGTCATCATCGATGCCTTCGCCCTCCACCGAGTTACGAAATCTAAGAAAGTCTCCTTGGGCTCCTGCCTCGTTGTTTCGAGATCACGAGTTGTAATCTCGATCTGGGTATTGTACGAGTACTGTGCAACAAAGGCCTCGGCCATTTCATCCCAACTTCTTTTTACCTCATCTTCCAACTTCGCGTACCAGATAGCGGCCACACCCGACAGGGTTCGGCCGAACAACGAAAGCTTTTGTGGTCGGGTTAGGCCCATTGGCCACAGTATATCTGAAAATAACCAGAGGTGGACCATGGGATCCCCGGATCCGTCGAAACGATCAATCTGCGGCATCTTGAATCTATCTAGCAACGTTACGGCCATATCGGTATATCCATCCTCAATATCTGGAATAGCCTTTACTCCTTGTGATTTCTTGAAGAGCTTCTCGAGCTTGCTCAGTTTCAGAGCTGTATGGTCTATTTCGAACTCGAAGGGAGAGTTCGGGTGGTTGGGTGTATGGGTTTTGGACAGTTGAGGCAGAAGCGGGAGCGGAGCTGGCCCCGTTGGAAGATCTGTGTCCTCTTGGATGTTCTGGACATTGGGTAAGGTGTTCTGGGTGTTTGGCAAGGCATTCTGGACAGTAGGTGCCTGCTCGGGTAACGGGATCCCTGGTGGGGGAGGAACTTGATGTGAGGCAGATGCTGCATTTTGCTGTTACAGTCTAGTGATTAGTTCGGCCTGCTGAGCCATGACTGTGGCCTGCTGTCTAGAGAACTCTGCTTGGCGGGCAGCGTCCTCCGGCATTTATCTCATGCTCTCTTGGAGCTGGCGCATCATTTCTTCCATCCTGGCAGTATTCTGCTGATCTTGCTGACTGACTGGTAGGGTTTCCCTGTCCTATTTTGTCAGGAGCTAGGGTTTCACTACGCACGCAGCGGTTTCAAACAACCTATAAACGGGTAAGCAACCTGTCCTAGTTTGGAATGGTCACTATGGATCCGAATATGCACTAGGGCGAATGGTCAAAAAGGGTGCCTCGGTAAAACCGGGGTTTGTGTTCCCATACTGGCAGAGCCCACAACCGGTCAGCCTTATGGTCATGCCTTGACAAGACAAGCCTCTGGCAAACCGTTCAGGAATAGCAGATGGCAAACACGATGTCCTATGCGCACCAATGCAAATGCAATGCAAAGAAACACATAAGTGTAGTCAAAACCAGATATCATGAGTTCGAGTCAAGTTCTCTAAATCCCCAACAGAGTCGCCAGAAACTGTAGACGTCCCCGAACGCCCCGGGAGGAACGAGTCCCCCGTTCCGTTCGATATTGGGCTCACTACAGTTCGGACTCTCAAATTGTCACGGTTCTAAGTCTGAACCAAAGAATCCAAATCCGGCAAATCGTTTTGAGAAAACAAATTTTTGAAAGAAGTGCCAAACATGGACTGCTTTGCCAGATACAGAGTCGCCACCTAAATATTTTTTTTTGGGGAAATTTAGGAAACCCTGACTCGTTTGCCTAAGGCCACGTGTCCGTCATCACCAAAGTTGCCTCGGCTCGGGAACTTGGGTACGATTAGGGAAGGTCACTTCGTGAGCACCTCCGCTCGCCCAATCAAAGATCGGCCTGTACTAACCATGATATCTATTTTTGAAAACATTATGCGTTCTTATTCCGGTTATTAGCCTAGATTTACTATGTGATGCGCACAGCATACAAGTATAGACTGGATCGCCTGAATTGGAACAAAACATTTCATGTTTGTTTGTTTGAAAATGGTTTGATGGTGCTACTCGCAAGTAGGCTAAGACGTGGATTTGCCACCCTCAGGTGGGCTTAGAAAACATGATTTTGCCACTATCTAGTGGGCTTAAAACACACAGTGAATGAATTGTTCCAATTCAAATAACCCAACCTTCACCCACAGGCATTCAGGCAGTTATATCACATAAGCATATAGCCTCATGGTAAGCATGCTATTCATGGCAGTCACTCACACGCATGCAAGGATGCCAAAGCATAAAACTTACCGAGTACTCCAAGCCAAAACAGAAGCTAATTAGAAATCCATGCATGATCCTAATTATACAGAAATGCCTAATGCAACATGCAAAAATACAACTATAGCAGGCTCGGCTATTCTAAACATGGCATATGAAATGCTACAGCTAACATGTATTCAACTTGGAATTGAAAATACGATGCAGTTAGTATGATACGCCGAGCCCGGTGCATGCAAAACAGATGAATGAATGCAAACATGCTATCATACTGTATGCTAATTGAAACATGCCCTAATCTAACCATCATAAGCGGGTAAATAAAAGAGAGAAAGACGTGGGGTTGGAAGACATACATCACACACACGTACACTTATTACAGTTGTGCCCTCGCGCAGAGGGTCCAAATAAATAATATACAGTCCCAAATAATTACAGTCCAAATATGTACAAAACCCTAATTAATTAACAAATTAAATTAGGAAAACAATAAATTGGCATGCAAGCCAGGGACTGCCTCAAATCTGCTCCGGATGATAAATGATGCATGCTCGGGTTGCCTTGTGCGGAGAATCCCTCGCGATGCCCCGGTTTGCCTCTGTTTACAATTGTTCTCGGAATGCGTGCCAAGCTCCGGAAGGCTGCCGATTTCTGATTTGCTGCAATAGAGAGCAACAAAGGGACATGGCAAAGTATTTTCACATATGTATGCATGACTACTCTTCGGGGAGTGTAGTCCTCGATCCTCGTGTCACAAATCACGCATATCGATGCATGGTGGCCGAGGAGTCGAATTGCACGACTCAATATGAAATGAATGCACATATAAACACAACAAAACCTAAACTCCATCATGGATAATCCGGAGTGTCGGTGACTGGGAATTGAGACACGTTCTGTCACTCGAAGTACGAAACGTCTCTCGTTTCCCGTGCTCGGGCTAATTCCTATCCCAAGCACAATGCAATATGCATGACATGCATGAATGTAACTAATATACAACCTAGCATGCACAATGCTATGAAATGACATACACGATGCACGAGGTAACATGGCATACACAATGCGCTAACATACAACCTAGCATACACAATGCTATAAAATGAAATGGCATACACAATGCACGATGGACTTACACCAACATGAGTGGACCTCAGCCACACTCACATCAGAAGCCATGAGATGAAAATGAGACACTCGAAATGCGTGCACACATGCACGCAAATCGAGGACCGAACCTAAGGCACAGATGCCACTCTAACAAGGCATGGCAAGGCATGAAACATGGTATGCAAACATGCAAATTTCAGTGCTGAAATATGATGCAAAACAGCCCCGGAACATGGAAACCTGGCACCCGATGCATGGAATGAACCCGAAATACAAAACTAGGCATATGCATTGGCCTATAGCTATACAAAACATGCGCTATTTGAACATGAAGTGTGAACACAGATTCAAGGCAGTCCCAAAACAAGCATATTTACAGTTTTAAGCAAGGCCAAAAAATGAACACAAATACGACTAAGCTAGCATGCAAAAATGGCCCCGTAAGAGAGGTAATGAAGCAAGTAACAGCTGCTGGCCCCAAATGGCCAAGAGCCCTTCAAAAAATTTGAAGAGGGGCTCAAAATGAAGTACTTTACAGTTTATTACAAGCCACGGATCTAAACACAAACAGGCCTAAAACATTGTGCAAGAAATGAGCCAAAAGGGAGACAAAGAAGCAAGTGATGGTTTCTGGCCTCAAACAGAGGAGGGACCTTCAACAAAGTTGAATAGGGGCCCAAAATATGGTGTTTTATAGTTAATGACCAAACCCAAAACAGTGCACATGCAAGCCTAAAATACTATGCAAAATAAGGCCTAAAAAGAGGTTTAAACACAAAGAACAAAAAGGGAGCCTCAAACAGTAAAGGACCCTTGATCAAACATGAATATGGGGTCAAAATAAGGCTATTTATAGTTTTGACCAGAGCCCAAAAATATAAGCACAAGGGGATAACAAAACATGCAAAAATGAGGCCAAAAGAGGGGTAAAGAGGCAAGTGACAAAAGGAAGCCTCAAACAGTGAAGAGCCCTTCAAAAATGTTGAATAAGGGCTCAAAATAAGCCACTTCATAGTTTATCACCAAGCTCAAAACAGTTTACAAATAGGCCAAAAATACTATGCAAGAAAGAGGCATACAAGAGAGGTAAAGAAGCAAGTGTTAAAAGGAAGCCTCAAACAGGGAGAGGCCCTTAAACAAACATGAAAAAGAGCTCAAAATAATGGTATTTTCAGTTAGGGTCGGAGCCCAAATATGTAAGAAAGTATAGCTTAGAGTGTATGCAAAAATAGAGCCGAAAAGAGGAGAATGAAGACTCACCTTTCTAGACAAAGATTTGACAACTCTTGGACCAATTTTGGTGGCTCCTTAGCTCTGGAAAACAGCTCCAAGTGGCTGGAATGGATGGTGGTGGTATGGTGCTAGGTGGTGGTGTGGAAATGGTGTAGGGTTTGGAGAGGTTTTGGTGCTTGGAAGAGAAGGAGAGGGAGGATCAATGCAAGAGGCTTAGAGAAAATTTTTGTAACCCTCAGATAGGAGCTGGAGCTGCTGTTATATAGGTAACAGAGGGGAGAAAAAGGGAGGAAAAATGGGGGGGAAAGAATTCAAGTTTCCCCCCAAAAGTGTAGCCCCCCGGATACAAAATCTGGGGGGAAACAAAATGCATATCTGTAAAGTACCTAGAGAGAGGATCATGGTCGGCTACTTTTCTAGGGTTTAGGTGGCCGGCCGGCTCTCCCCATGGCCGGCCGGCCAAGGGTCAAAAGGGTCAATCATGATTAGTGGCCGACCACCCCAGAAAGAGGGCCTCCTATGTGTGCACAACACAACCATGTAGTCAAAAACTGGAGAAAGTGAACCAGGAGAGAGGAAAGGCCACTTTTATGAGGGGTTCAAAAGGGTCACACACAATTACTGGCCTCCCAGGTGTGTACAACACAAATATGTGATTTGGGGCAAGAAAAAGTGGCCTTAGGGTGGTCAACATTGGCTTTCAAGTGAGAAAAAACGGGCGACAGAGGGCGACGGAGGAATAAAACTGGTTGTCAGAACAATTGCTGGACTCCCACCCTTCTACGACCTTCTTAACCATGAAACAGAGGTCCCTGCCAAAAAAGAACCCAAACCGATGCAAAATGAAGGTTCGGGGGCCGAAACGCGCAGCCCGAGGCCCCGAAAACTGACTGTTAGGCACCGGAAGTGGTGTTCGACCACGAAGTTGGTTTCTCGAGCCACAGTGTCCCTCAAAAGGGAGCAAATAAGATGTATACCAAAAACCGGAGCAAACGGAGGTGGTTAAGCGGTCCCGAACCGAGGCACACGGCTAATGGCTCCGAAAGACCGAAATCGGACTCCAAACGGGCAAAATGGTCTACGACCACGAAATGTAGCCTACGGCCACTGAGAGATGATCTACAAGACCTCTCCCTCCCTTTGGGAAGAGAAAACAGAGAAATCAGAGCCTGGTTCGCAAACCGAGACAAAGCATGAAAGAGTCCTGAAGTCTAGAGGCAAGGCTCGCAGCCGAGACTCTGAAACCTCTGAACGAGCACGATATGCAACATCACCAAGCGCTCAGTCGGTGACGTCTGAGTCTTAAGGTCGGTCAAAAATGGGGTGTCTATAACGAGATTCAAGACCTCGTTGATAAAAATGTGATTCTACCTCCAGAGAAACCTAACGTTACAACCAATCCACTCCCTACACACAGCCAAGCTCCACCTCCCAAAAGAGTCAATCTTATCCAGACTGGGGTCGTGTCTTACGATCCTAGCATCTATATTACTCCTACGCATCTACCTAAGCCGAAGGTGCTCCTTCCCGACTGCACTGACTTCTTGTGCATGATGGACATCTCCACAACCCAACCCGAGCCAACGGTGGTGACCAACAAAGATGGGGTAGGGCAGACTTCAGGAAAGAATGGGATTGTTGACTCTGGGATTGAACAGTCTGAGAATTTTGCTGGGGAAGCCTACGATCCAAGTGAGTACATCTTGTCAACAGGCCAGATTGGGCTGGGTATAGAATTGCCAGAGAAGGAAGAGCTGTGTGTGATCCGGGGGGATGGATTTGAGTAAGGGGCAAATGATCTGACAGTTGTGGAGGAGGACTTTGCCAACCTACAGTTTTTCGATGACCAAGAATCAGGGGGCGCGGCAGTCAACTGGTTTGATTATGAGGAATCGGCAGAGGCCACTGGATGGCTGGATGATCAACCAGATGTGGTGGAAGAATCCCAACCAGAACAGGGCCTGGCAGGGGCGAGAGTATCAACTGTGGCCGGAAGGGCCGGAAGTCAGGTTACATTGCCGGAGAGCGCCGGTACAAAGAATTTCGCTCAGGACAGAAGCATTGTGAATGCAGGGAAAGTTGAACAACAAACTACACTGACGCAAGTAGAACAACAGGGATCTGAGAGAACCAGGAAAGCCAAAATCCATGAGGGGATCGAAAGTGCTGTGGGCACAAAAACAGAGCATGCTGTGAGCATGCAGGCTGAAAGTGCTGTGAGTACAAATATGCCCGAGCCAGACAGGTGCCTTTTGAATGCCAACGAAATGTGGTGGGAAGACGATGACTTATGTCTTGCCCATACAGACGAAGACTGGGGAAGCAATCAACCAGATGACACCTGGTACCTCGATGAGGTTGATCACATGACAAGAAGCGGGCGGTATTTCAAGCCCCCGAACCTAGACCAACTTGAGGCATCTGGGAAGGATAAAGAAGCTGAGAAACAGAAGGAGAAGCAGTTTGAAGAGGAGGCTGTATTGAAGCAGTTAAAGAAAATACAAGCAGACATCTCCATCTGGGGACTGTTTATGGCGTCGCGAGTACACAGACAGGCTGTCTTATCTGCCATGGACAAGGCCAAACTCTCTATAGATACTACACCAGAACAGCTGGTTGGACTGATTTTTCCGGGAGAAGGTTCCCCGGCATTAACCTTTTCAGACAAAGAACTACCACCTGAGGGAACAAATCACAACAAACCCCTCTACGTTTCCGTGGAATGTAGAGACAAGTGGGTGTCAGTGGTTCTTATCGATACGGGATCCGCCATTAATGTATGCCCGTCAAGGACGACATATGCGATCGGATTGAAGCCTGCGGACTTCGTGCCGACTACTCAAGTGATCAGAGCCTATGATAACACTAGCAGGGAGGTGATGGGGACTGTCAAAATTCAGACTCAGGTTGGTCCAGGACAACACGACATTGAATTCCATGTCTTGGACGTTCCCGCAACCTTTAACCTACTTTTGGGGCGACCGTGGTTACACCAGGTCAAGGCAGTCTCTTCCACTTTGCATCAGATGTTAAAGTACCCTCACGGGAAAGGGGTAGCTATTGTTTTTGGGAATTCATCAATCCATCCACCGCCAGAAGTGTCTACACCAGTCTTGGAAATCGAGCACGGCATGGAGGATGTGTTCTTATCAGGATTTACTTTGGCTGAGGCCCGGGTTGTGCAAAATATCATGGCCGTTAATGAGGGAGTATACGTCAGTGCTCAATCCGTCTACCTCATGAACAAGCTACAACACATCCCCGGGATGGGATTAGGAAGGAGCGGCCGGAAGGGTGTCGCAGCATTGGCCGAAGTGCCACACAACCCTCATACCTTTGGCTTGGGTTATCTGCCCACCAAAGAGGACTGGGTGAGGAAGGGTAAAGAGATGGCTGGGAGAGCCAGAACAAAGAAGCCTGGGAAGCCTTTCAAATTAATGTATAGGCCCATTCAGGGTATCCTAAGCGGCTGCGGGCCTACCAGCAACTATTTTGGATGCATCTATCACACCCTCTCTCACTTGGCAGTACGAGGAGGGGTTTTTGTCTAGCAACGCCGGGTCAGGTAGTGAGCCGGAATCTGATTCCACCGAGTCCTGTGAGTCGGAATCAGGTTCCAGCTCGACTGAGTCTGAGTCTGGTAATCCTGGGGATGATAACCCGAATGCCACAGTTATGTCCAGGTCGTCTTTTTCTTTCTTGTTTGAGTCTGTTATAACCGAGAATTCGGACGATTTGGATGTGCTTAATGAGAATCAAGTAACTGTGGTTTCTGAGTACTTTTCTGTGCCCTTAATTTATTGCTTAAACTCAGACTTTCAAAATTTTGTTGAAAACAACGAGGAAGAAATTCCTCCGGTTTTGCAATGTTTAATTGAGCAGGAGCAGGAGAGATTTGTCAAACCCTTAACGGATGAAATCATTACCGTGAATATTGGTACTGAGAAGGACCCACGGCTGGTCCAGATCGAGTCCACGTTGTCTTCGGAGGAACGCGAGCGCTTAGTCGCCTTATTAAAAGATTTCAAAGATGTTTTCGCGTGGTCCTACGAAGACATGCCTTGGATCGATCCTGAGATTGTACAGCACCGGATCCCCCTTGACCCCAAGGCCCGACCTATCAAACAGAAACTCAGAAGGATCCGCCCGGACTGGGCTCTTAAGATTAAAGAAGAGGTCACCAAGCAAATCGATGCAGGCTTCCTGCTGGTGTCCGAATACCCGACTTGGTCGGCCAACATCGTTCCAGTGCCGAAGAAGGATGGCAGGATCCAGGTGTGCGTGGATTTCAGGGATTTAAACAGAGCCAGTCCGAAGGACGACTTTCCCTTGCCGTATATTGATGAGTTGGTGGATTTCACAGCAGGGCATGCTTTGCTCTCATTCATGGATGGCTTCTCAGGGTACAATCAGATAGTAATGGCACCAAAAGACAGAGAAAAGACTGCATTCACCATCCCGTGGGGGACATACTGCTACAGAGTAATGCCATTTGGGTTGAAGAATGCCGGAGCTACTTATCAACGGGCCGCGACTACAATATTGCACGACATGATCCATAAAGAGGTTGAGGTGTACGTGGACGACATGATTGTCAAGTCCAAAAAAAGAGAGGGCCACTACACCGCCTTACAGAAGTTCTTCCAAAGGATCGGGGAATTCCGGTTGCGGCTAAATCCTCAGAAATGTACGTTCGGTGTTACAGCGGCAAAAATACTGGGATTTCTGATTACACAAAGGGGCATCGAGGTCGACCCTTCAAAAATCAGGGCCATCCTAGAAATGCCCCCACCAAGGACTGAAAAGGAGGTGCGAGGCTTTCTGGGTAAAGTGCAATTCATAAGACAGTTTATCTCGAAATTAACCTTGACTTGTGAACCACTTTTTGGTCTCCTGAAGAAAGGAAAGATGTTCCAATGGGACGGCCGATGCCATGCTGCTTTTGAACAGATCAAGAAATATTTACAGAACCCGCCCGTGTTGTCACCACCAGAGCCGGGAAAACCGTTGATATTATACCTTTCACTGACTGAGACTACAATGGGCTGCATGCTTGCACAAGAATCAGAGGATAAAGTGGAGAGGGCCATCTACTATCTGAGCAAGAAGATGTTGGATTACGAGACCCGCTACACCCCGCTGGAGAAGGCTTGCTTAGCTTTGGTATGGGCTACCAGGAAGCTGCGGCACTACTTGTTAGCTCACTCTGTAATGTTGGTTTCACGACTAGATCCCATCAAATACCTTTTCGAGAAACCGGCACTTACGGGTAGTCTAGCTCGTTGGTTGCTGTTGCTCTCCGAATTCGATTTGAAATATGTAACACGCAAGTCAGTCAAGGGGAGAGCAGTAGCAGAGTTCTTAGCTGACCATCCGGTGGAAGGAGGTGAAGCAGTCGAGTACTCATTCCCAGATGAAGCCATTTTGCACATCGACGACGAGTATTGGACGATGTACTTTGACGGAGCGTCAAATCAGTACGGGTATGGGATAGGAGTGTTGCTGATAGCACCTGACAATTCCCGTATCCCTCTAGCCTTCAAATTCTGGTTCAAAGTCTCGAACAACGAAGCAGAATATGAGGCATGCATTGCCGGTCTAAAAGCAGCCCTGGAATTAGGAGCAAGACGGTTGGACGTCATCGGGGATTCAAAACTTGTTGTGTCTCAAGCAAAAGGAGACTGGAAGGTCAAAGAAGAAAAGATGATGATGTACCACCAGACCTTGGACTTGTTAATTCCTCGGTTTGAAAAGCTAAACTTTGCTCATCTTCCAAGAGAGAACAACAGGTTCGCAGATTCTTTAGCAACTATATCTTCCATGATACACATCCCGTTTGGAATCCGAATGCGTCCAGTCGTCATTGACCAGAAATTTGCGCCAGCCTATGAGTCGATCGCTGCTATAAATGAGGTTCAGGACGAAAACCCCTGGTATTACGACATTTGGAATTTCTTGGAAAATGAAGCATACCCGCCAGGGGTAAATGCCAAGGATAAAAGGGCAATCAGAAGAATGGCCGTTCAATTCATCATCTGTGGGGGTAAGCTGTATAAGAGAGGTCATCTGGGAATGTATAAGCTGTGTGTTGAAGCCGAGGAATCGAAGCGCCTGATGGAGGCCATCCATGGAGGAGAGTGTGGTGCGCATATGAACGGAGTAATGCTAGCACGGAAGATCCTCAGACAGGGTTACTGCTGGTCCACCATGGAGGAGGATTGTATCGGTTTTGTTCGACGATGCCACAAGTGTCAGGTTCATGCAAACCGCATGAATATCCCGCCGTCGAAGCTGTACAACATGACTTCGCCATGGCCATTTTCAGTTTGGGGAATCGATGTGATCGAGGTTGTCACTCCGAAGGGATCGAATGGGCATGAGTTCATCCTGGTTGCGATAGATTATTTCACGAAGTGGGTCGAAGCCCAATCGTATGCGGTGTTGAAGGCGTCGCACGTTGCAAATTTTATCAGAAACAACATCATCTGTCGCTATGGGGTCCCGAACGAGGTCATTTCAGATAATGGTTCCCACTTTAAGAAGGAAGTGATTGACTTGTTGGAGAAATACAATGTGGCTTTCCATAAGTCATCCACATACCGGTCGCAAACCAACGAAGCGGCCGAGGCCGCCAACAAGAATATCAAACACATACTGCAGAAGATGGTGGAAACCTACCGGGATTGGCCAGATAAGCTGCCATTTGCTCTGTGGGGCTACAGGACTTCAATTAGAACTTCTACCGGAGCAACTCCGTATTCATTGGTTTATGGGATGGAGGCCGTTCTACCTATCGAGATTGAAGTTCCGTCATTACGAGTATTGGTTGAGTGTCAAATAGCCGAAGCAGATTGGCAGCAGAGCAGGTTTGAGGAACTCATGCTCTTTGATGAGAGAAGACTGAAAGCACTGTACCATGTTCAAGGTTATCAACGTAGAATTGCCCGGGCTTTCAACAAGAAAGTTAAGTCCAGGAATCTAAAGGAAGGAGATTTGGTGCTCAAGGACAACCGAGCTCCCATCCACGACCCAAGGGGCAAGTTCAGACCCAATTGGACTGGTCCCTACATCATTAAAGCTATCTGGTCAGGTGGAGCTGTGGTTCTGATGGACCTAGATGGCCTGGAATTTTTCCAACCGATCAACATGGACAAGTTGAAGAAATATTACCCCTGAGACGCTCGCTAGGCCGAAAACCCGAAAGGGCGACCTAAGCAAAAGTTAGAGCACAAAAAATTGAAAAATATAAAAACTGAGCTCGCAAGGTTGAAAACCCGCAAAGGGCGACCTTGGCAAAAATTAGAGCGTAAAAGGAGAGTGAAAATACTCGAGTGAACCTAAGCCTGAACTACGTAAGGCTTGATTCCTATCTTCGGGATACGTAGGCAACTTCATCCTGAAGTTCAGCCATAAACTTTTCCCCTATCAACTTTGTCCATTTTGACCATCTCAGTCATCTTTATCCATCAGCATTTATCGGAATCTCCGGTGCAGTGCTATTCAGACTAGGGGCAAATTTTCGTTGAAATGCAGTGTCGCGGTACTCTTCAGACTATGGGCAACTTTCCAGTTGCAGGGATCCGGGGTTGTGCATCTCAGTGACAAATCTTAGGCGTGTCCAGTTCTGATCCATATCGAAAATGGTTTTGAAAAGTTTTAATAAAAGTTGACTTTGTTCAAATTAATCTCTTTACAACTAAGATCATTTTTGGACCAAAGCGGAAAATTTTCAGTACCACAACCTTCAATTTCATTGATTTCAAAATAGAGTTCTCCTACTCTTGCATACAATCGAAGTTGTTTTTTATTACATTCATAAAGAAAACTTGAAAGTACTAATAAAACAATAAATTCGGGGCATAGTCAAGTCAAGTATCCCTGCGCCCCCTCCCAGAGCTGGTCGAAGCCTCTGATGCCAAGCTGGGCCCGACCTGTGCCTCCTCATTAAGCCAGTCCCAACACTCGTCAGACAAAGTGCAATTGAAAGTGAGAGCAGGGGCCAGGAGCTCTCTAGTCCTCCATGCTGTGGCATATCGGGCAAGCTGTGCACCTCGGACCGGGAAAGCGGCCGGGTACTCAATCCCCTCTGGCGGGCAAATCTGATCATGACCAAACTGGCGCAAGAACCGGAACGAAAAGTAGAACACACAGTGGGTCAGACCAATTAACTGGATCCCGATCAGCTGGGACATGCTATAGCTCATTACCGGGAGATTGAGCCAAGGACAACGCCAAGCAATGTGACCTACAGACAAATTGCACATCCAGTCAAACCACCACCTTTCATCAGGGGCATCGACTAGGCGTTATCGAAAGAAATAGCCTCGAGCTGAGTAGGCTGGGCAAGAGTCCACGACCTGCAATTTGTCCATCAACCATACCTGGGGGAGGGATGAAAAATGAGAGAATAAAGAATAGAGAGATGTACGGTGAGAGAAAAGTGAGAAAAGGGTTTTTGTGAGAAAAAACGAGCCTGGGGGCCGAGTGATGTGAGCAAATACATATGTAAGATTGGGTGGGAAACATTACCTACAGCGGCAGTGGACTCCCAACAAATCTAGTCGTCTCCCGGCGATAGATAGCATCCAAGCCCATCAGTGTCTCGGCCAAGGTCATGGCGATGCAGCTCTTTCCTTCTTTCAAGCCTTGAGCAACTTCAATCAGACGAATGCTAAATCCGCCAAAGCCCGGGGAAAGCAGAAAGTGAGACAGCAGGCACAAGCAAAGGGCGTGTTACCGGAAACCTTGCCAATAATGGTTGCTGCGGTCACCAGCGTCAGAAAAGCGATGAATCAAACCGAGGATATCCAGTTCCCCATTACAGATCAGAGACCGAGCGTCATGCGCGGTGAGTCCACACATCTGCCCTAAAGCTTGGGCGTGGCCAAAGCGGAATTGGGGCAAGATCTCTTCATGACATTCAGATTCCATCAAAACTTGAAAATCTTCAAAAGTCGGACATACCTCTTGCCCACCAAAGCTAAAGACATGCGTCACCGGGTTCTAAAACCTCGCCGCGGCATGGAGGAAAGGAAGGTGCAACGGAGTGCGACTCAGCGTAAACAGTGCATTCAAGCCAAAACCCCGGAAGACCATCTAGAGAAGCGATTCAAGCTGTGAGATTTTCAACGAGAAATGCCTCCATTTTTGTGCAAAACTAAGACGAATTGAATCAAAACACGGAGCTAAGGCTTTTAAAGAGGAAAAGACACTATTCGGGGGACAAGTGTCAAAAATTTGACGGTTGCTGAGCTGAGTGGCCGGCCGGCCATCTTTTCTGGCAGGCCGGCCATTTCTTCTTTCAAAACCTGGCCGGCGGCCTCCCCTCTGCAATAAATCTGGCCGGCCGGCCCCCAAAAGTAGCCGGCCATGCTCCAATGTGTGTCTTTAGCCCTGTTTTACCCTCCAAGAGAAAGTTTCAAGCATTTCCATACAACGGGTGTGTCGAAGGCCTCTATTTCCCTCTATTTCGGATGCGTTCCGTTGCCCAGATCGTCCGAAGTACACTTTTTTGTTAAGTTTTGTTTATCGAGTTGTTTGTCGAGCTGTCGTGTTTCGTGTTTTTGAGTTGTTACTCTTTGTTTAAGCAATTTTTGTTTGAGTCTTATTTATTGAGTTGTCAACGCTATTGTGTTTTGCTTATCGAGTTGCAAACTTGCTAAGGTTTTGTTATATCCTAGAAAGTTAAATTGTTACGTCGGTTCACTACCTGACTGGGCAAAATGCACAATGCACATTTCCATTATGATGCAAAATGATGCGATATGATGCTAAGAGTTTAAAATACAATACTTTTTTCAAAAGCTGTTTCATTCCATCATGCCTCGCTTGTTACAACATTTTACAGGCTAAGGCACAAGTTTTACAAAGAATAAAACTGCCCAATAATGTACAATGTGCTACAACTACTAGCAAAAAGATAAATAAAATAGGAAACAACTGCATCTGTGCTCTCAAGAGCAGGAATAAGAGGCCCTCTTCATCCTCTTCTACGGAATAGACTCTCCGCCACCATCGACATCATCATCATCTGAATCGGAGTCGTCATCCTCGGGACCCCCCTCAGCCTCGCCTCCACTCCCGAAATCGAGACCGGAGCCGTCCTCTCTGTCAGTAGATGTCTCCGACTGACGATCTGCAGCCTCCTCCTCCTCCTCATCCTCAACGGGCTCCTCCTCTACAATGTGTGCTCTGCGTCTACGAGATGACCCCCCTCCAGCTCCTCGAAAAGGCCTGGATGGCCCAGCTCCTCGAAAAGGCCTGGATGGCCAGCTCCTCGAAAAGGCCCAGATGGCCCAGCTCCTCGAAAAGGCTCGGATGGTCCACCTCCCCGAGAAGGCCCAGGTGGCCCGGCCTACGGCTGAGCATATACCGGGGGCATCTGAGAATAAAGGGTTCAATTTAAATACATCAGTCCAAATATGTACATCAGATGCAGATACGAGAAAACTACATGAAGTGGGTATATGTAAACACAGTGTATAAGTGAGGTGTGTATCAGATGTGCTCTACACAAGTGGCCTATCAATGCAGTAGAAATCAGCATATCATCAGAAGTATGATAAATGCCAGAAAACTAAAGGGTACCTGGAAGCCCATGATGGACAACTGCGCCTCCCTCCGCAGGACCATCCCCTCAAGTGAGGCTACCATCTCGAGCACCTGATCTATGTACTCAACAGGGGGCTGTAGATGCAAAGGCAAGGGTATCAGTAAAGGAATGAACGTCCAAGTATCTGAGTAATGAATCAAACCCGTAAAACATACCGGTGGTGAGTCGGGGTCTCTGACATATCGATGGCCGGGCATTGGAGGCTCTATCGGGATCGGAATCGGAGAGGTAGTCCCATATTGCCACCCCATCAACTCGGTCGGCATGTCCAGCCATCCAGGATGAGGATAAGTCGGAGGAATCGGGGGAACTAATCCACCCCCACCTCTAGATGTACCAGCCCTACTGGTGGAAGGGGAGTCTGCAGCCTGAGCCCGGGCCTGGCTCGAAGATGGCATGCCAGCAAGCCTCATCGTCGAAGTACGAACTCCCGTCAATGGAGGCATCAGGTATATGTGACGGTAAGTAGCGTAATCCCCCTCCTCAAGATGTAGCAAAGCATCAGTACCCAGCATAGCACTAACAACATCCCGGGAAGAGAGCCTATCAGCAATCCGCATATCGACTGGGGGTGTTGAGGAAGGGTCCTGAGAAATGTACCCCCAGACCTGACGCAAGAAGCGGTCCCCCAAAAACCAGGCCCTACCAACTGGCCCTTCGAACAGGATCCTGTACCGGGAGGCACCCCACCCTCCGGCAAACTGGAATCGGAGACCTTCACCTAAAGGCGCCCATGGCTGCCATGTAATCTACGGATAACAGATGCATAAACCAAGCAGAAATCGAAAATGTACATGACAAATCAAAGATGAAACCAGAAAGAACTGAGAGTTTTGAAATACCTCCGTCGACCGCACCGTGTCGAAATACTGCCGCAGATAAAGGAGGGACTCCCGAGGTCTTGGCCGGTGCTGGCCTTCAAATACAAGTGAGTACGGGGTCACGAGAGGTCCCTCTACCACCAACTCCGGGGCCAATGTCGGGAAATACACATAGACCCACAACTGTGGAAAACAAAGCAAAATACGAAGTGTTGAGGGCAAAGTGCACGATACAGAATATAAAGTGCGCCGGGTGTGCAATGTGCAGGTAATGAGGAGCAGAAATGTAAATCAAGAGGGCAGAAAGTACCTCCCAGGCTCTCCAATAGCCGCCAAGTAAGTCCCCCCGTCCGCGGGAGGTCACGCTCATGTAGCAATAAAGGGTAGCCAAGCCGGCGCCACCCCAGTCATACCGACTAACCTGTGACAAGTCCACCAAAGCACTCAACAGATAAAGCCCAACAGTGTTCCCCCTGTCGGCAAACAAAGTGGTCCCGAAGAGGAACATCAGAAAGCCGCGGGCATACTGTGCTGCCTCCTCAGGAGTCTCGGGCTCCATCTCCACCCGCCGGAAATGGGAAGAGAACCAGGTGTATCGGACTCTCCCCGAAGATCTACCAACAGACGGGCGAACCCCCAGCAAATATATCCAAGCAGCCTCCCACTGGCCCATGTCCTCATCGTAAAGGATAGGCCAACCTCCCACGTCAAGGCCAGTCAGTACAGCAAAGTCAAACGGGGTCATAGTCAAGTCCCCCGTGGCAGAAAAATGGAAGGAGTTGGTGGTGTCCCACTATCTCTCCACCAAGGCGGCCATCAACGTCCTCCTGGCATGACAACGAGATAGCCCAGTACAGAAGGGCCCAAACCCCGCTAAGTCAACCAAATCCCGAACAGCCTCCGAGAGCTCAGTGTACCAATCTCTCGCCGTGGTAGAGCCATATCCCCGCACAGTGCGAGAAGTCACCTGCATTCAGAATGGATACATCTTTCAACATAAAATGAACAGGCTGCGTGCAAAGTAAAGTAAGTGAGCCGCGTGTTCAACTCTCAATCAGTGTGTGCTGCGTGTTCACCTTCAATTTGGGCTGTGTGTTCAGAAAATTAGTGTTTTGGGCTTCGTGTTCAACTCTCAATCAGTGTGTGCTGCGTGTTCACCTTCAATTTGAGCTGTGTGTTCAGAAAATCAGTGTTTGGGCTGCGTGTTCAACTCTCAATTAGTGTGTGCAGCGTGTTCACCTTCAATTTGGGCTGTGTGTTCAGAAAATTAGTGTTTTGGGCTTCGTGTTCAACTCTCAATCAGTGTGTGCTGCGTGTTCACCTTCAATTTGAGCTGTGTGTTCAGAAAATTAGTGTTTGGGCTGCGTGTTCAACTCTCAATCAGTGTGTACTGCGTGTTCACCTTCAATTTGGGATGTGTGTTTAGAAAATCAGTGTTTGGGCTGCGTGTTCAACTCTCAATCAGTGTGTGCTGTGTGTTCACCTTCAATTTGGGTTGTGTGTTCAGAAAATCAATGTTTTGGGTTGCGTGTTCAACTCTCAATCAGTGTGTGTGTTCAGAAAATCAGTGTTTGGGCTGCGTGTTCAACTCTCAATCAGTGTGTGCTGTGTGTTCACCTTCAATTTGGGCTGTGTGTTTAGAAAATCAGTGTTTAGGCTGTGTGTTCAACTCTCAATCAGTGTGTGCTGCGTGTTCACCTTCAATTTGGGCTGTGTGCTCAGAAAATTAGTGTTTTGGGCTGCGTGTTCAACTCTCAATCAGTGTGTGCTGCGTGTTCACCTTCAATTTGGGCTGTGTGCTCAGAAAATCAGTGTTTTAGGCTGCGTGTTCAACTCTCAATCAGTGTGTGCTGCATGTTCACCTTCAATTTGGGCTGTGTGTTCAGAAAATCAGTGTTTGGGCTGCGTGTTCAACTCTCAATCAGTGTGTGCTGCGTGTTCACCTTCAATTTGGGCTGTGTGTTCAGAAAATCAGTGTTTGGGCTGCGTGTTCGACTCTCAATCAGTGTGTGCTGCGTGTTCACCTTCAATTTGGGCTGTGTGTTCAGAAAATCAGTGCTTGGGTTGCGTGTTCAACCCTCAACCGATGTGTGTCGTGTGTTCACAATCAATTTATGGGCTGAGTGTTCAGCAATTCAAGTGATTGAACCGTATGTTCAGAGTGCAAACTGAATGCATGAAAAATTCATAATATGTTACAGAAAAGGTAAAAACGAAGTAAATACCTCTCGTGCCTCATGGGAGAGGTGATACTCTGGCTCCCGCAGAAGGAGATCCCCGGGTGCTCGCTCGTCGAAATCGGTGAAGTGATAGAAACCAGCCCGCGGAAGAATATGTGCCGGTGGGTCGTACCTCTCGGGTATGAAAGGGCGAACCCTCGGAGGCAGAGCCATGACATCGGGATCACCTCCGGCATCCGAAGGACCTCCACCGTGGGGGAAATGACCAGCCATTTCGGAAAATCTGCAAAAGGGGCAAAAATGAGCTAAAATGAGCCAAAATTGGAAAAAGTCAACAAAAGTCAACTCTCAGGAAATGAAAAAGTCAGCAAAAGTCAACTCCCGGGAAAATCTTCCAAATATTGAGACAAACTCACCTCAAGTGGCGAAAATAAGAAAAGAAGCCCCGAAACCAAAATTTAATCGGTTCAAAGTGCTTAAAACTGAAAGATTTTGCGAAAACAACTTGCGTGGGACGTTGGAAAACGCGTATAGAGCACAGATCTGAGGGAGAAAATGGTTTGGGAAGGAAGAGGAGATGTTTTCAGAGCTGCACTTGTGAGCACGAAGTGTTTGGATGAGTGTATTTAAAGAAAGGAGGGTGAAAGTACAAAATTGCCCCGAAATTTGGCAAAGTGGCCGGCCGGCCACTTTTTCGAGCAGGCCGGCCATTCCCTTTTCAAAAACTGGCCGGTGGCCTCCCCCTCCCAATAAAGATGGCCGGTGGTGTTCCCCACATGTCCCCCACATGTCCCCCAAGGTCCCTGCAAATTTTGGGGAGGATTGGAGTCCCCGGGAGCTAAAAAAGTACAAGAGAAGTGCACTTTCTGTCGTGAAATCGCTCCGCCGGAACCTCAACTTCAACTTCCGATGCATGTCTCATCATTACTTATCGAAAGTGAGATATATCCTTTTGAACATGTTGTCACCTCTCCGGGAGGTGAACTAGAGGCCGCGATCAAGTTGTCCTCGCCGAAACGCGCATTTCCTTGCTCGTTGTTTTGGGACAAACATACATCCTGGTTTACGCTTGTCCTGTGTTATCATGCACATAACTTGCATTCTCATGCACATACTTGCATTGTTATGCACGTCTCTTTGATATCACCGAGCCTCCGTGCTTAAACTCGCGTTGTTACGCGCGTTTCTTCCCTCATTGCGATGCACTTTTCCATCAACACCGCAATTGTCTGCATTCGATATCACATTGAACATATGTTGTTAGATATGTTGTGCTTGTTGAGTTTCTTTATTTTGCAAGTACGATATTGTATGTACGGTTCATTTGAAGCTGGTACGACCAGACGAATCGCGCAGGTATCGTATCTTCTCCGTGTGAGACACAACGAGAATTGAATAATTCTCTACGTTCCTAACTGCATGAAATGTAGTTGTTGCTTTGCATTCTTACTTAAAACTGTTGCATCTATTTGCGAATATGTGCTTCATTACAGCTTGCTGCATTTGCATGATCATTGAGATACCTTCGGCTTCTTGCATTATCGGTTGCATTTTGCCCCTGCCTGCGGGCATGCCTACGGGCACATCTCTATTTGTCTTGCTTGTTTGTCTAAGTCTTCGGCCTTGTCAAAAATGGGTCGTCTCTGGGCTTTGACATTCACTCGCGTCACTTATGACTTTCGAGTTCTGTCAAAGAGGGGCAACTGTAGACACCCCATTTTTGACCGACCTTAAGACTCAGACGTCACCGATTGAGCGCTTGGTGATGTTGCATACCGTGCTCGTTCAGAGGTTTCAGAGTCTCGGCTGCGAGCCTTGCCTCCGAACTTCCGGACTCTTTCATGCTTTGCCTCGGTTTGTGAACCAGGCTCTGTTTTCTCTGTTTTCTCTTACCGAAGGGAGGGTGAGGTCTCGTAGATCATTTCTCAGTGGCCGTAGGTTACGTTTCGTGGTCGTAGGCCATTTTGCCCGTTTGGAGTCTGGTTTCCGGTTTTTCCGGAGCCGTTGGCCGTGTGCCTCGGTTTGGGACCGCTTAACCACCTCCGTTTGCTCCGGTTTTTGCATACATCTTATTTGCTCCCTTTTGAGGGACACTGTGGCTCGAGAAACCAACTTCGTGGTCGAACACCACTTCTGGTGCCTAACAGTCAGTTCTCGGGGCCTCGGGCTGCGCGTTTCGGCCCCTGAACCTTCATTTTGCATCAGTTTGGGTTCATTTTTGGCAGGGACCTCTGTTTCATTGTTAAGAAGGTCGTAGAAGGGTGGGAGGCCAGCAATTGTTCTGACAACCAGTTTTATCCCTCCGTCGCCCTCTGTCGCCCGTTTTTTCTCACTTGAAAGCCAATGTTGACCACCCTAAGGCCACTTTTTCTTGCCCCAAACCACATATTTGTGTTATACACGCCTGGAAGGCCACCAATATCATATGGCCAGCCAATAATTCTGTGTGACCCTTTTGAACCCCTCCTAAAAGTGGCCTTTTCTCTCTCCTGGTTCACTTTCTCCAGTTTTTGACCACATGATTGTGTTGTGCACACATGGGAGGCCACCAATCTGGCATGGCCGGCCATTAATCTTCATTGAGCCTTTTGACCCTTGGCCGGCTGGCCATGGGGAAAGCCGGCCGGCCACCTAAACCCTAGCAAACCAGCAGGCCTTGATCCTCTCTCCAAGTACATTACAGAAATGTATTTTGTTTCCCCCCAGATTGTGTATCCGAGGGGCTGCATTTTTTGGGGGAAACTTGAATCCATTTCCCCCCATTTTTCCCCCCTCTTTTCCCCCTCTTTTTCCTATATATCAGGCCCTCCAGCTCTCATTTGGAGGGTTACAAATTTTGCTCTAAGCCTCCTATATTGTCTCTCTCTCTCTCCCCACACTCCAACCCTCAAAACCTCCCAAACCCTACACCATTTTACACTACACCACCTAGCACCACACCACCACCATCCATTCCAGCCACTTGGAGCTTTTTTCCAGAGCTAAGGAGCCACCAAACTTGGTCCAAGAGTTGTCAAAGACTTGGTCTTCAAGGGTAAGTCTCCTCCTCCCTCTTTCTTGCCTTATTTTGCTCAATATATTAGCCATACTTTCTTGCATATTTGGGCTCCGTCCCTAACTGAAAATAGCATTTTTTTGAGCTCCTTTTCATGTTTGTTTAAGGGCCTCTTCCTGTTTGAGGCTTCCTTTTAACACTTGCTTATTTACCTCTCTTGTATGCCCCTTTCTTGCATAGTATTTTAGGCTCATTTTTAAACTGTTTTGAGCTTGATTATAAACTGAAAAGTGGCTTATTTTTAGCCTTTCTTCAACATCGTTGAAGGGCTCTTCACTGTTTGAGGCTTCATTTTATCACTTTCCTCTTTATCCCTCTTTTGGTCTTATTTTTGCATGATTTGTTAGCCCCTTGTGCTCGTATTTTTGGGCTCTGGTCCGAACTGTAAATAGCCTTATTTTGACCCTCTCTTCATGTTTAATCAAGGGACCTTTGCTGTTTGAAGTTCTCTTTTTGCTCTTTGTGTTTAAACCTCTTTTTAAGCCTTATTTTGCATAGTATTTTAAGCTTGCATGTGCACTGTTTTGGGTTTGGTCACTAACTGTAAAAAACCATTTTTTTGGCCCCTCTTCAACTTTGTTGAAGGGCCCTATTCTGTTTGAGGCCAGCAACCATCACTTGCTTCTTTGTCTCCCTTTTGGCCCATTTCTTGCACATTGTTTTAGGCCTGTTTGTGTTTAGATCCGTGGCCTGTTGTAGACTGTAAATTGCTTCATTTTGAGCCCCTCTTCAACTTTGTTGAAGGGCTCTTGACCATTTAGGGCCAGAAGCTGCTACTTGCTTCATTACCTCTCTTACGGGGCCATTTTTGCATGCTAGCTTAGTCCTATTTGTGTTCATTGTTTGGCCTTGCTTAAAACTGTAAATCTGCTTTTTTTGGGACTGTCTTGATTCTTTCTTCACACTTCATGTTCAAATAATGCATGCTTTGCATAGCCATAGGTCATTCCATGTACCTCATTTCATGTTTCGGGATTCATTTCATGCATCGGGTGCCATGTTTCCATGATTCGGGGCTGTTTTGTGTCATATTTTAGCCCTGAAATTTGCATGTTTTCATACCATGTTCCATGCCTTGCCATGCTTTGGTAGAGTGACATTCGTGCCTTAGGTTTGGTTCTCAATTTGCGTGCACGTGTGCACGCATTTCGAGTGTCTCATTTTTCATCTCATGGCCTCCTAAGTGAGTGTGGCTGAGGTCCACTCATGTTGGTGTAAGTCCCTTGTGCATTGTGTATGTCATTTCATTTCATAGCATTGTGTATGCTAGGTTGTATGTTAGCGCATTGTGTATGCCATGTTACCTCGTACATCGTGTATGCCATTTCATAGTATTGTGCATGCTAGGTTGTATATTAGTTGCATTCATGCATGTCATGCATATTGCATTGTGCTTGGGATAGGAGTTAGCCCGAGCACGGGAAACGAATAACGTTTCGTACTTCGAGTGACGGAACGTGTCTCAATTCCCAGTCACCGACACTTCGGATTATCCATGATGGAGTTTAGGTTTTGCTGTGTTTATATGTGCATTCATTTCATATTGAGTTTCACAATTCGACTCCTCGGCCATCATGCATCGAGATGCGTGATTGGTGGCACGAGGATTGAGGCATGCATACATTTGTGAAAATACATTGCCATGCCCCTCTCCTGCTCTCTGTTGCAGCAAATCAAGAATCAGCAGTCTTCCGGGGCTTGGCGCGCTTTCCAAAAAATTATTGCAAAACAGAGGCTAATTGGGGCATCATAGTGGATTTCCATGCAAAGGCAACCCGGATATGCATTATTCATCATCTGAAAAAGAGTCAAGGCAGTCCCTGGCTTGCATGCCAGTTTATTGTTTTCTTAGTTAATTTGGTAATTAATTAGGATTTTTGTACATATTTGGACTGTATTATTTATTTGGACTGTACTATTTATTTGGGACTGTATATTATTTTATTCGGACCCTCTGCGCGAGGGCAATGTTGTAATAAGTGTGCGTGCGTGTGATGTATGTCTTCCAACCCTACGTCTTTCTCCCTTTTATTTACCCGCTTATGATGGTTAGATTAGGGCATGTTTCAATTAGCACACAGTATGATAGCATGTTTGCATTCATTCATCTGTTTTGCATGCACCGGGCTTGGCGCATCATACTAACTGCATTGTATTTTCAATTCCAAGTTGAATACATGTTAGCTGTAGCATTTCATATGCCATGTTTAGAATAGCCGAGCCTGCTATAGTTGCATTTTTGCATGTGTTGCATTAGGCATTTCTGTATAGTTAGGGTCATGCATGGATTTCTAATTAACTTTTGTTTTCGCTTGAAGTACTCGGTAAGTTTTATGCTTTAGCATCCTTGCATGCGTGTGAGTGACTACCATGATAGCATGCTTACTATGAGGCTATATCCTTATGTGATATAACTGCCTGAATGCCTGTGGGTGAAGGTTGGGTTATTTGAATTGGAACAATTCATCAAATGTGTGTTTTAAGCCCACTAGATAGTGGCAAAATCATGTTTTCTAAGCCCACCTGAGGGTGGAAAATCCACGTCTTAGCCTACTTGCGAGTAGTACCATCAAACCATTTTCAAACAAACAAACATGAAATGTTTTGTTCCAATTCAGACGATCCAGTCTAAACTTGTATGCTGTGCGCATCACATAGTAAATCTAGGCTAATAACCGGAACAAGAACACATAATGTTTTCAAAAATAGATATCATGGTTAGTAGAGGCCGATCTTTGATCGGGCGAGCGGGAGTGCTCACGAAGTGACCTTCCCCAATCATATCCAAATTCCCGAGCCGAGGCAACTTTGGTGATGACGGACACGTGGCCTTAGGCAAACGAGTCAGGGTTTCCTAAATTTCCCCAAAATAAAATATTTAGGTGGCGACTCTGTATCTGGCAAAGCAGTCCATGTTTGTCACTTCTTTCAAAATTTGTTTTCTCAAAACGATTTGCCGGGTTTGGACTCTTTGGTTCAGATTTAGAACCGTGACAATTTTAGAGTCCTGAACTGTAGTGAGCCCAATATCGAACGGAACGGGGGACTCGTTCCTCCCGGGGCGTTCGGGGACGTCTACACAAGGGATGAAAGATGGCATGGAATAGCATAAATTACAACTCTAAAACAACATGAAATATGGTTCCGAAACATGCAAATATGGCACACAATGCAAGCTAGGGGGCCCGGGTACCGAAACTAATGAAGTGCGTTACACTTGAGGTACCCAAAGCAATGCACCAAAGGCAAAACCAACCCCAAACAAACCCTAGGCAGGTCTGAAATAGTGGGGAAATGGCCTAAAATGATGGCTCGGAATACAACGGAATGGAGCTCATTCAATGGTCGGTAAATAAGGCATACAAGCCCGACTCTCAAACGCATTTAAAGAGATGAAAACATGACAGCATGGCATTCATATAAGCTCTAAAATTTGATGAAAAATGACCCCAAGGCATGAAAATACCTCAGTATATGCATGGAATGGATCTTAAAACTCAAAGCTAAGCATGGACCTTGAACTACAAGCATGCAAAACTAGCATCATTCAACCACAAGACCCAAAAACAGAGCTAGGGCAGTCCAAAATAAGCACATTATCAGTTTAAGACATGACCAAAATGTTCTAAAATCAAGGTCCAACAAACCATGCAAAGAAAGCTAGTGAACCATGAGTTGTTCTACAACTATATGAAACATATGAGGGCTCACCCAACCAGCAAAAAAAAGAAGTATTTCATGCCAAAATATGCCCAAATAACCACTGAAACTTAGTCAACACATGCAAGAATGGTGAGCCCCTTTGGAAAGCCATGCAAGGGGTTGTTCTACACATACATGACAGACAAACAAAAGGGCAAAACCACCTCTGAAAATGAGTTATGACAGCCCTAAAACCTACCAAAAAGAGCCTGAAATTGGTCTAGGAAGCATGCAATGAAAGGTCCCTTTGAAAGGCCTTGAATGGGATTGTTCTACACATGCATCATAGACATAAAATATGACCAAACGGGGTCCAGACAGAGTCAAGGCAGACCTTAAAACTCACAAAATAGGGCCTGGAATAAGACTTCAAAGCATGCAAGATGGAGCCCCTTTGGAAGGCCAACAATGCTAGTAAAGAGAACAAGGGGTGAGAGGGTCACCCCTCTCTGATTTTGAAGCTCAAAAGCACATCTAAGCCACTGAAAATCCACCAGATTTCAGTGACTAAAAGGCCAAACCAAGGCCAAAGCAAATGCTCAAATACAAGGCTCAAAACATGAGGAAATGAAGCATGGAAGGGGGAAGATGACCCCAAACAGAAAAATTCCCTTAATCAAACTTCAAGAGGGGCTCAAAATAAGACCTTTTTTAGTTTATGGAAAATCTCAAAAATGCTTTCAAGTAAGGCTAAGATATCATGCAAAATAACCCCTAAAAGAGAGATAAAGCATACAAGGATGTAGGAGACCTCAAACAGAAACGTATCCTTAATCAAACTTCAATAGGAGCTCAAAATAAGGCACTTTAATGTTTATGACAAAGTCCAGAAATGCTTGCAAATAAGGCTAATCAATGGAGCAAAATAATGCAAGAAAAAGGAAAATGGAGACTTACCCTTGAAGAGCAGGTTTCCAGCAGCTTCTGGACCAAGATAGGAGCTCCTTAACCTCTGCAAATCAGCTCCAAGATGCTTGGGTGGATGATGGAGGTGTTGTACCAAGGGTTGGTGTGCAAATGGTGCAAGAAAATTAGGGTTTGGAGCTTGGAATAGTAAGCTATGGAGAGAGAAGTGTATAAGCCTCTAGCAAACTTGCTGAACCCTTGCAAATGAAGACAAGCCTCTCCTTTATAGAGGAGAGGCTCCAAAGCTTCTCTAGGAACCCTCAAATATCCTCCATACACGTATGGAGGATGGTCCAAATGCCTCCCAACTGGCACAACTAGATTGCATTCAGAGAGAGCAAAAAGCAAAAAGCAAAAAGCAGGCCGACCAGTTCTAGTGGCCGGCCGGCCACTCCCCCTGGTCTACCGACCGGGGGTCAAAAGGTTCAAGGAGAAATGCTGGTCGGCCACCCCAGAAAGGTGGCCTCCCAGATGAGTGCAACACAGCTGTATGGTGGAAAATCAGAAAATTTGACCCAAGAGAGAGAAAAACTAGCTTTTTAGCAAGGTTCAAAAGGGTCAAGAATAACTACTGGTCGGCCTACCCATATTGGTGGCCTCCCAGTTGAGCACAACGCAATGGTGGTATGAAAAGCCAGAAATTGTGGCTCAAAAGTGAGAAAAACCAGCTTTCTGTCAGAAAAATTAGCTTTAGGAGAGAGAAAAAGAGAAAACTGGTTTCCAAGAGAAAAAGGTGGCCTCCCACTATACTACCACCTTCCTAACAATGAAAATAGGGTCCCTACCAAAAATGGACCAAGACGGATGCAAAACGAGAGTTCGGGGGCCAAAAGGCGCAGTCCGAGGCCCCGAAAACAGGCTGTTAGGCACCGGAAGTGGCGTATGACCACGAAGGTGGTCTCCCAGGCCACAGTGTCCCTCTAAAGGGAGGAAATAAGGTGTGTGCCAAAAATCAGAGCAAACAGAAGTAATTAAGCGGTCCCGAACCGAGGCATACAGTCGACGGCTCCGAAAACCGAAAACTAGCCTCCAAACGAGAAAAATGGCTGAGAACCACGAAACGTAGCCTACGGCCGTTGAGAGATGGTCTACGAGACCTCTCCCTCCCTTTGGGAAGAGAAAATAGAGAAAGCAGGACCTGGTTCGCAAATCGAGGCAAAGCACCAAAGAGCCCCGAAGTCCGGAGGCAAGGCTCGCAGCCGAGACTCCGCAACCTCAGAACGAGCACAATATGCAACATCACCGAGCGCTCAGTTGGTGACGTCTGAGTCTTAAGGTCGGTCAAAAATGGGGTGTCTACAAGTACGTACCTTACCCATTCGCTTGCGGGGGCATGATAAGAGTATAGCTCAAGACCACAGTGCAAAAAATGCAGCCAGTGTAACAGCACAGCAAGAGCACCACAGCATCAACAGAGGATAACTTCTCTGTACAACTGATTCAGTTAGAATAATATTTGTATGTATAGAGTGTATGAGTGTTGGCTAGTAGTTTGCTAGATTAGTTAGATTTTCTGTATAAATAATGATATAGTATCTCATTATCAAATAAGATTGAAGATTTCACATTTCTTGTCATTTTTGACATAAATAGTAAAGGAAATCTCATTTTGTCTCACAAACTATCACTTGTTTTTCAATTTGACGGCCTTACTTCGATTTATTTCAATTTAGTATCTGAACTTTTAACAAATTGATTAATTTAACCCCGGCCGTTACATTCTGTTTACACTTGGACGAAATGTACTGACGTAGTACCAAAGTTCATTTAGAGGTATTTTACCCCCCAAACTATACCTTAAAAATTAATTTACCCCTCAAATATTAAAAAAAATTAAATTTAAATGTTTAATAAATATTTTTTTATCTCAATAATGAAAAAAATTAAATTTTAAATATTATGTACTTTGCAAAAAAATAATAAAAAAATATAGAAGTCCTCATTTAGAATTATCTTGAGACTATAAAGTATGGATACTTCAACAAACATGTCGTACCCATACCGGTTACTTACTGAATTTTGAAAAAAAAAATTTCCACTCAATTTTGAAATTACTATTAGTCAATCAATTCTATTGAAATTAATTTGGGTAATAAACTAGTTACAATTGCGCGTGCGCGCACACGCATAAAGTAGTCAAGAAATTTTCGGCTCAATAGGTTTTTCTAAGATCAAATCGAGATAATTTGAAACCTATGAAGCACAAGTATGGATATGAGTACTGATATTGGTACGATATAAGTATATTGACATGGTAAAATCTTTTAAAAAATAGGGTAATGGTTTAATACGTTTGTAAAAAAATATTTATTTTTAATTTGAAATAATACAAAAATTGATTAAATGGTTAATTTGTTAAATCCAACATACAATTGACATTTAATGCCAAAAACATAGGTATAAAATAAAATTAAATATTATTATATTAAATAACTTATAAACCATAACTTAATTTTAAAACCATATTAAGTACAAAACTAAAAATGAAAAAGAAGTTTAGTAAAAAGAATTTTATCTTTGTAGTAGAAGAAAAATATTATTTTCGATAGAGGGATGGCACGGCTTGGATATATATTAGATATATCTGGGTAGACCAAAAATTAAGAAAGAAAAATTTGAGTACATATTTTGTATACGCGGTACGTATGCAAAAATATCATATGTCAGTAAGTACCTGGTACGGGTACGACATGTTTGTCGAATTATCCATGCTTCACAGTCTCAAAATAATTCAAAATGAGAATTTTTATATTTTTTATTATTTTTTTACAAAATATATATTATTTAAAATTTAATTTTTTCATTATCGAGATAAAAAATTATTTATTAAATATTTAAATTTAATTTTTTTATATTTGGGGGGCAAATTGATTTTTAAGGTATAGTTTGGGGGGTAAAATGAAATTCCAAATGAACTTGGTGCCACATCAGCACATTCCGTCCAATTACAGACGGAATGTGACGGCAGGAATTAAATTGATTAATTTGTTAAAAATTAAAATAAAATAAATCGAAATATAGATGTCAAATTAAAAAACGAGTGATAAATTAACAGGTAAAATAATATTTCCTCTAAATAGTAACAGACCATTACTTTGATGCCCTAAGTATATATATATATATATATCCTTTTTTTCACAAAGAATCACACATGGTGATAAAAGAAAAGGTAGCATATATAATTGCTTGATTGAAACATTACTACGTACTATAATCCCGTGCATGATTTTATTATGCGGAGAATATATTACCCACATTTCCTAATTTCCAATTGGGGCGATGTCATCCAAGAAATGAACAATGCTATTTAATATATATAAAGGCTTTAGCAACTAAACTTTTTTATCTTCAAAAAATGGAAATTTTGTTACAAAAAAACATTGGTGGATTAATTTGTGTTGTTAGGGGAGTCGTTAGTAAAAGATCGTATTGAAAAGTAAAAAAGTAATATTTATCGATAAAATTTTGAAAATGTTATCAATATACATAATTTTAGAAAGAAAAAAAATCGTGCAAAAAAGTTTACTTTTTGAGAATAAAATTTTAGTCTTAAAATAATAGTAGTTCATAACTAAAATAACGCTTTTAACAATTAAAATATTTCGTCTCTAAAACCTTGATATACTTATTGTATTTTGTTTTACTTCAAAAAATTTATTTATTGACGATAAAAAAAAAACATTTAAGGGTAGATTTACCAGAATTAAAAAATAATAAATATATAAATATATATATATTTGATAACTTGGGCCAACTTATGCACATTTCGATTAAATTCTCTAGTGGCCCTAAAGTTTGGATTGTTTAGTCTTTGTGAGTTTTAAACCTAAAATCTCTTATATGGTAAGCCATATGATTACTTCCTCAATCCACTAAGCCAAACCCCTTCACATTTCATAATATATAAATGCATATATATATATGTATGTAATCCTACGTGGTGAAGGCTACGTCAGTGTTGAATGGTGTCATTCGAGAACGTAGAACTCTTGCACGGTCATCACGTTTAGTATATTATTGTATTATATTATAAGGATCTTCTTATTATCAACTTGCTATTCCATTGTACATAGATACATTTATGAGGTCACTCTCAAGCAATGACAAATGATTATGTTTTGGAAATATTAATAATGAACTATCTATCTTTTAGAATATATTTTTTCTCACCACCTTAGTCTTCTATATATAACTTCCCATCATACCTCAAGTTCTTCAAAGCCAACTCTCAACTCTCTCCTCACTACACGCATTCTTCAACCATCACTCATCCAACATCTTCCCAACAATGGCCACCGTGTCGAATTTGGGCACTGAAAGGCCGGTGGTGATCTTCAGCAAAAGCGATTGTTGCATTTCCCACTCCATTAAGACATTGATATATAGTTTTGGAGCGAGTCCTGCCATTTACGAGCTTGATGAACTTTCAAATGGACGACAATTGGAAAGGGAGTTGTTGTCGTTAGGACGTCGGCCTAGTGTGCCTGCTGTGTTCATAGGGGGGGAGTTGGTTGGCGGTTCTAATGAGATCATGAGCCTCCAAATCCAAGGCAAGCTAGTCAAATTGCTGAGAGAGGCTAAAGCTATATTTCTGTAATATAAAGTGAGTTTATAACCCACCCAAGCTCCAATGGTAGCCATATAATATTATGGCAATAACTAGTATGGCTTTTTTTCTTTTTGGGTGTCCGTGTGTGAAGAGAAGTACTTGTGTTTTAAGGTGTATTTTCTTTTTTGATGTACTCACTATCAATGTCATAGATATTTACTGTCTTAAACATAAGTCCATCATATCTGTATTTTATTTTATTTTTATCGGTAACAATAAAAGTATATTGAAAATGTATGAAAAACGCACTCCCCTTCAAGACACACAAAATGTATAAACTCACAAGCAGTGGGATAATATTGAATTGAAAGCAAAATTAGGAAGCTAAGTTGTGGCAGATGATATACTCAATATTTTGCAAGGATGTATTTGTGATTGTGAAGGTATATGGTTGAAGAACATAATTGTTTTTACAGAAGTAGGGTTTTCACTACAACAAAATAAAGTTTTATTGATAAAAATTTAAGAATGCACTACAAAAATTTAAGATTTTAGAGATCAAAATTTAGCGACAAAATTATTTTTTAGGTACCAAATATTTTTGTTACGAAAAGTGTTATTATATTTTTAGGAACGAACATTGAAAATTAGACATAAGTGATAAATTATTATCTTTTTTGGGACATTTTTTTTTCTCAAAAAATAAACCATTTTGAGACCAAATTATTTTGTTCTTGAAAGTCTATTTATTAGTGATATTTTCAAAATTTTGTCGCTAAAAACTTCGTTTTTTATTCTTCGGGACGACTTTTTACCGACTATCCTCGCGATTATAGAAATTGATCCCTAAATATCTTTTGTAACAAAATTTTTACTTGTAGAGAAAAAAAAATTTAGTCTCTAAAAGTCTTATATGTTGTAGTGATGAAATCACTTTTTAAAGATAAAATATTTTAATTGCTAAAAGTAAAAAAAAAAAATTAGGGATAAAATTAGACATTTAATGTTTCAAAAAGTATTAAAAAATATTTTTGGAATAAAAAAAATGTTTCAAAAAGTATTAAAAAAATTATATAAAATTTTTTTTAATTAAAAGCACATTAATTTACTAGTGACATTTTTAAATTGTTGTCACTAAAGACCATTTTTTACTTTTCGAGACTCTTTTAGTCAAGACTCTAATGACAATAGAAATTGATTTTCTAATTTTTTTTTTTTTTTTCAACAAAATCTTTACTTTAGGTGAGGAAAAAATATGGCCTCCAAAACCCAACCCTTAAAGCATATGTACCAGACTATTTATATTTAACCCTAAAATTTTATTAAAAGATTTATTCTTTATTTTAGGAATCACTTTTTTTATTTATTTTTCCCAACAAACTCTCTATTCTTTTTCTATTCTATTAACATAATATTTTATTTCTCCTAGCAAACAGACCCAAGACAGAATGCAAAACAAACCAGCAAAGCAGTAGATTGAAGTAGCCGAAAACAAAGAAGGGCCGTCGATCGGCTGGACAACTAGGCAGTCGACCGATCAGGCCAATTTTAGGCATTTTCCTTCTCCAGCTACAGGCACTCACGGGACATCCAGGAAGACATTCGGGAGGACATCCCTTTCGCGCCGTCAACAAAATAAAATAAGAATTTATCAGATATGAAGGAGCTACAGTGACTCCCTACAAATAGATAGTCACTGTAGCAATACTTATATTTGGAAGGTTGAATAAGGGATCCGTTGGGAAAGGATTTTTGAAAAATTAACCCCTTATAAGGGAGCTGTTGTAGATGCTTTTATATGTTGTAGTGTTTTTTGTACAGATAGAAAAAAAATAATTAAAAGTGAGTGTTCGAGTCATAATTTTTTTCTCTCATAAGTTAAATTACAACCAATATCTATTGAATGAAATTATTCATATATATATATTTAATTTCTTCTATTACAAAAACCCTAATTTGTAATTTTTTAAAACTAACTCCAAATTAGTTTTTTTTTTTTTTTTTTTTTTAAGAAAAGAATAAGCTTCGAATGGTGAATGAAGAGAGTAGATTGTCCCCGAAATCTTATTGTTTTTTTTGTATATTTTCATCATGCTTCATAGAATCATGTGAGAAGTCTTACCCAAAACTTGTAATTAAATTATGAATTTAATAGCCCCGTATTCTTACTCTAGTGCTGCCCCTATTTGCATGGTAGAAAGCAAAAGTAACCGACTGCACCCTTTGGCAGTACATGGTTGAAATTCTTAATTTGTGAGATATACCTGATTCTGCAGTATGTTTACTAATCTACGTATCTTAATTTTGTGAAATATTGATACATATTAAAAATCAAGTTAACCGGATTATATTTATCTGAAAATTAATTAATAGGTTTAACTGAATATTTGAGATGTTACAAAATATTCAAGATTTAGGAAAAATAACTTGGACTCAATCTTTACTATGATATATCAAATTTGTTGAGTACAACTGAAATATAAATACAGTTCAAAACTACAAGAATTATTTATATTTTAAGTAAATTTTAGAAACTAAATTTATAATTTATTTTTAAGACAAAAATTATACGTTTCGAACTACAAATACTTAATTAATAGTATAATTTATAATTATAAAAATTGCGCTATAATTTATACTAAAATTTTATTACTCCATCTATAACTTTACCCGAGGAATGCATTTACATCCTTCGGCATAGATTCCCATATTTCTAGAACGGTGTCCATTCCCTTGTACTATAAGATAAATAAAACAGAGATTTACCAATAAATTTCAAAATGTAAATTTATGAACCAATTAGTCTCATTTTTATTCTAGTAAACCGTTTAGTCCCATTTAATTGTGAGGGACGTAATTACCCTCATCTAACTGTTGCTCACAGATACACAGACACACACACACAGATACACACACACACACAGAGATACACACACAGATACATACACACACACACACACACACAGAGACACACACACACACAGATACACACACAGACACACACAGATACATACACACACACACAGATACACACACACACACACAAATACACACATACATTACGAGGGGCAGACACACACACACAGATACATACACACACACATCTGCAGATCTGAGACTGAGATCTGAGTCGCCATCATCATCACACACACACACATGCATCTGCAGATCTGAGACTGAGATCTGAGTCGCCATCATCATCACACACACACACAAATACAGGGAGAGAAGAGAGGTCTCGATCGGTTGAGAGAGGAGAGAAGATGGAGACTGGTTGCGCCGATGGTATCAAGCGGCAGAGTGCGGCCACGGCGGCGTAGAGACGAGAGACAGAGAGCGGCAGAGAAAGATGGGGTCTGAGATGAGAGAGAGAGAGAGATCTGAAATGAGAGATGAGAGGAGTTTTGTTAGATTAAATCTGTGGAAGGGTTTGGAGGGAACGAAATTTGAGAGAGAGAGAAGCGCGGGTGGGTTGCAGACAGAAGAGGGGAAGAGTTATAATGTGGGAAATGGTGAAGTGATGGTGAAGTGAGGGATCACATTGATGGCCCCAACAGTACATGGAAACAAAACAATAATGGGTAAAATCGTCCACACAGTTACACTAAATATGAAAAATAAGATCAACAAGAAATAAACTCCCACTGATAGGACTTATTCGAACAAAAGAATAAAGTTGGGACTAATTGGTTTAATAGTTTGTGAAATGGGATTTATTGGTAAATTTTCCTAAATAAAATTGTGTTTATTTTGATGATAGTTGGTAGTGTAAAAATTGTTAAATTATTTTTTTATAAAATAATAAAATAAATATAAAAAATATAAAAAAATTAAACATTAATATTTTTAAAAAAATTCTCAATATATAAAAAATAAAAAAAATAAAAAAATTTCTAATCCCCTCACTATTTTTTTAATACCATATCTACCTCCTCCTTCTCAATCCTCCTTCCAAGGCCTTTACTAATACCAAGGGATTAGGAGTCTCATCCCCATCTCTCAAAACAAACACCCCATATAGTAGTCACACCTCACTATCAATCTCAATCCCCTCCCTATAACCCCAAACAAACGAAGCCTAATGTCCATATTCTGAACTTGTAATCTCTATAGTTTCATATCTTTTCTTGAGATTTATTTAGTTATTTTGATATGTAATGACTTATTTACCCGTCATATTGGAGTGTTATATTTTAAAAAATATATATTAAAGAGTTTTTTAGTATCATATCATACCCGTTACGTTAGAGTTTCACATTTGAAAAAAGTAAACTAAAGAGTTTTTATTTTTAAAAAATATCATATCATACCCGCCACGTTGGAGTGTCACATGTCACGTTTGGAAAAAAGTATATTAAAGAATTTTTAATTTTTTTAGAATATCACATCATACTCACCACGTTGTCACATTTGAAAAAAGTACACTAAAGAATTTTTTATTTTTTTTGAAATGTCACATCATACTCGTCACGTTGTCACATTTAAAAAAGTACATTAAAAAGTTTTTATTATTTTGGAGTGTCATATCATACACATCATGTTATCACATGTGAGAAAAATACACTAAGGGATTTTTATTTTTTTTGAAATAAAAAATTTGAAATGTCACATCATGCCCTTTACGTTATCACATTTAGAAAAAGTACATTAAAGAGTTTTGAATTTTTTTGGAATGTCACATTAATACATGTCATATTAAAATATCACATCATATATGTTACATTCATAACAGGGTATAATTATCCACCAAAACATTACCAAAATCAAAAATAGAATCACACAAAAAGAAACTCTCTATTAATAGAGCTTAACAAATCAATAAAAAAAAAATTAAGACTAGTTAAAATACGTATTTTTAAAATGAGATTTATTAATAAATATCCCTTATAAAAATTACGGTATAATTTATACTAAAAATTTAGGGCAAATTACAAACAGTCCCTCGAGATTTGATGAAAATATAGATTCTCCTTGAGGTTTGAAAAATTACATCCCGCCCCTTAAGGTTTATATTTTCATAACAAATTGTCCCTTGAGATTTTTATTTTCATACAGATTTCTTCCTAATTTATTATGCAAATTTGACCTTCAAAGAACAATTTATAATTTCTTAAACCTCAAAAGAAAATCTATATTTTTACCCAACTTCGAGAACTGTTTGTAATGTCCCCAAAAATTTATTGCTCAATCTATAACTTTACCCGAGGTATGCATTTACATCCTTCGGCATAGATTCCCATCTCTCTAGAACGGTGTCCATTCCCTTGTACTATGATTACGATTACTTTCAATGTAAAAAATAAATAAATAAAGTTAAATCATGTTATTGATTTAAGTTCCTTAAAAATTGATTATTTTAATTTAACTTTTAATTTTTATAAAAATATATAAAAAAATAATGTAACACTTTATAATATTTTTAAAAAAATTTAGCTAAAAGGTCAAACCCCAAACGGGGTTTTTAACATAAAAAATTTTCAATGACGTTATTATCACAAGCTATAGAAGTAAGGGGCTAACCCCTCCCTTTTATGTTGTATGTGCTTCATAATTTGGGTAGAGATTTAAAAATAGAAAAGAAAAAAATATGTAAAATGTGTGACCCTTCCTTTATGTTGTATGTGCTTTATAGGTTGGATAGAGATTTGAAAATAGAAAAGAAAAAAATATGTGAAATGTGTTTGAAATAGGGGTGTTCGCGGTTCAGTTGCAGCCAAACAATCTCCAATTCGCTATTCGTCCGTCAGATTGACGAATTGAAAAAAATCAATCCACATCCATTCACCGGATTGACGGATGCGAATTTAACGGATTGACGGATGCAAATCGGTTTAGCAGTTTAAACTTTTACAAATTTTGAACATTATATATAACTTGTCAACTTTTTTTTTTATAGCAATCCAACTCAACACAAGCAAAAGATTATCAAGTAAATTGTCAAATACCAATAATAAATACATATAAGAAAATCATGCATTATCAAAATTATTTCATTATTTTTTTTTATTCAAAAACTATTTAATTTGATTTTTAAAAAATAAAAAAATTAAGCCTTATATTTTTCACACAAAAATACCAATATCAACACTTGCCATTTGATAAAAGGATTTCTAAATTGAAAACACAACAAAATATCTAAACTCTTTTTTAATTGAAAACATAAACAGAATATCTAAACAAATTAAAAACACAAAGTTTTGCAAATAACTTGAGGTACTTGCGGTTTGGCTGTTCGTTTGTGGCTAAAAGAATTTCAAATCCATCATCCGTCCAAAACTAGGCTAGTTGAAAAAAATCAATCCACAACCATTCGTTCGTCATCACGCATCCGTCCAAAATACGACGAATCAGTTCGGTTCGGTCAATTTGGACAGATCAGAATATCCGCTACTCACCCCTAGTTTGAAATGTAATTATATCTTATTTATATTTCATTTAATTTTTCCTTTTTTATTTTTAAATTTCTATCTGAATTCATGAATTTTTTTTGGTCCAAATTCATGAACCAAATACATACTTAAGCATCCATATCTTTTTATTGTCACGGAATGCCATTCATTAGGGCGCAATTTTTTTGCCTCTACGTTCTTCTTTCTCTTTGTATTTTTTATTAACAAAAAATAAAAATCTTTAATATACTTCACCTAATTTAATAATTGAGAGTACAAAAAGACAGATATTTGACGACATAATATTCCAATATCCTTCCCAAGTGAGAGTTTTTTTTTTTTTTTTTTTTAATTTATAGTAACTCAGTATTGGGCACATGAAACGGATTAATTCGGAGAAATCAATCGCATCATCTACTTACAAGGTCCCAATTAAATCCGACACAAAATTCCATATGAACCAATCTCCACAAGTGAGAGAGATTGTGGGAGAACCGTCACTACTGTCATGCAATCTATTTACTAATATGATGCATTTCCAAATAGACCCTCAAACAAAAAATTGCCAATTATATTTTCCAAATAGTAACGCATCTAGAAACTTTATGTCATCTTCTTCTTCCATTATTGAATTTTCGCACAAACAGGTTGCATTCAAATATAGATATGAAAACAACCGGTAAAACCCATAGATGCTTACATCGTACGAACACAAGGACAAGAAGAAGAACACAAAGGGATAGTGGAATCACGTGATCGATTAAAGAAGAAAACAACAACACATAATATATGCCAAGAAGATTTAGATGCCCACATCCACTACTAAGAATCACAAATCACTGAAAACAGTTCATCCCTTGTTGTGTAGATTATGGTATGAGATTTAGAGAATAAATGAGAGATTTCAGAGGAAAAAGATGAGTGTTAAAAGAATAGTTTTGAGAAAAGATGAGTCATTTGTCTAGTCACAACTTTTTTGGGGTCAATTTCTCTAGAAAAATACTGGGCACTAAAAAATTTGTATATAAAAAGTCATATAGAACTATATATTAGCAGCTTAATTTTGAAATTATAAGTAGAAGTTAATGTAATGCAATATTTTGGTTTTAGTTTCTTTTTATAAATTTAATTTACGTAACATTATCTTTATTTCGAATTGACAAAAAGAATAAAGTTGAAGTATACAAATGGACCCATGTAGCAATTCAATCTTTTTCCAGAGAGAGAGAGAGAGAGAACAAAACAATTTGCTGAAAACTTTGGCTAAGGAAATCAAAACGTGTGATGCCAGGACCCGACCTGTTTGATTGCATTTGCATCTATTGACCAAAGTTGATATTCTCCACACTCACTCACTCTCTCTCTCTCTCTCTCTCTCATCAAAAGGCGTACCTGCTTATCTATCACACGTGTAAGTTCTAGTGGTTATGAACTAGTGTTATCCAAACACAAAAATCACACATAATTATGTATTTTATTTTGGTAGTTTCTTTTAAAAATACATGGTTAATCATTATAAACATAATTTATATGTAGTGTACTACTGTCACGTCATTCTGTTGTAAAACAAATTTTGTAGTATATCATTTTCTTATTAATTATTTCACTTATACAGAAATTAATTATAAAATTAGACACAATAAGTATCGAACTCACATTATGTGACATAATTGCATGTGATATAATTTTGTATTCCTCCTCTGAGTGATGAAAGATTCTCTATCCCTAAATCCCTCAATTCCCATTTTCCAATGCACTACCCACTAAGGTCATCATTCGGCCACGGTTCGGCCTAGATTTGCTTGGCCCAATCTCATACCATGAGCAAACTGGTCCAATCGAATAAGGCTTTGGTTAGGTTTTGGCATAAGTGTTGAAGCTTGAATCAGTCCACAAGCTTGATAGTAAATAGAAAATTTAAAAAAAAAAAAAAAAAAAATCAAGAGAGAGACAGAGAGACAGAGAGACAGAGGTAAGAAAAATTTGAAGAGAGATGAATTTTAAAGTATGAGCCAATCAACCGAGCGCAATACAATGCTTTCAAATAGCGCCCAAGTATAATTTGCCTCTTTTTGACTTGTATAGTAACAAATCATTAACTTGATGCAGTAAAAGTATTTATATATAGTAGGGCCTTTTTGCACAAAGAATCACACATGATGATAAAAAGAAAAGGAAACAGGATTTTTTTTAGTTTTTACCAGCAAAATGAAACAGGATTGATTGATCACATTGTTTTGAAACACTACTACAAACTTTGATCACATTGTTTTGAAACACTACTGCAAACTAATCCTATTCATGATTTTATGCGATACTTTTATTTGAACATAAATCAATTACAAAATTAAACATAACCACCTATTTATATAAGTGAGGAACTCATAAAAAGATGAGACCTATCATATTGTATGTGAGAGAATTGTATCTAATTTCATGATCAATTTGTATTTTTTTTTTTAAAAAAAAAATTCTTAGATTTAGTAAGGTAGTGTTTGGTAACGTTTACGTTTTTAGTTTATATTTATAAAAATTTTATAAATTGATTTTTGTTTATTTTTAGAAAAACATAAACTACAAATGCATTTGGTTTGAACAAAATGTTTGAAAAATTTTAAAAATATAAACTAAAAAATATGTTTGTTCAGGTCTAAAATATTTATATTTATTTTTTATTATTTATGATAATGGAATCATATACATTATAATTGAAAAAAAAAATTAATTAAAAAAATTATTTGAAAAAAAATTTATTAGTCAAATTTTTAAATTTCTGTTTAAAAACCAATGTAAACTCATTTTTTAAGTTTACGTTTTTTTTCTTAAATTTATAAACTGAGAACCATTAATCAAAAAAATTATCAAACAAGTTTTTATAATAACTTTTTAAATTTTTATAAATATAAACTAAAAATTAAAAACGAAATGATTACTAAACAGACGCGAAGCATATATGTTTTTTCTTCTTCCAAATTTATCATTTCCTGGTCATTCTTTATCAGCTTTCGGGTTGCTTGAATTGAATTGGATGCGAATATTTCCAGGAAAAAAAAGAAGCTATCTCAATTGGATAAACTCAACATCTTTATCCACCTCAACAGATGCTCCAAGGTTGGGTCTACCATGTAAGTCAAAATATATGTTTTTCTTTTCTTTGTTTTTTTCATCTTCAAAGTACGATCAGATTTCTTCAACCAAAATATATTTAGATTCCCCAAAACACTATCTTTTATTTCCAGCATCTTCTTTGAATTTTCTTTTTGTCCTTTCAGATTTAAATCCGAAAGCAAATAATTTTGGATTAAGCAACTTCACTGTTCTTAATAAAAAAAGAATTGAACATCTTATGCACTTAATTTGAACTGAGTGAACAAAAACTTCGTTCCATTTTACACAGTGGAGTGGATGGTTGTATTTTGGTCCCATGGGGCTCACTATAGGCCCAATTTGGTGATTTGATTAATTTATCTGTAACTTCTTATACATACATTATTTATGAAAAAATCATTCATATGAATCCGATAATCATATATAATCACATTATTCTATATTTTTTAAAAAATAAAATGAAAAACAAGTATGATTTTAAAATTATTTTTTCAAAAATAATATGATGAATTATGTAACTGCGATTGTCTGATCAATTTTGACATTTTTTCATCGGCAATCCATTCATAGGGCTTATAAAATTAGATGTGACAAATGGGCGAATTTGGACAAATAAAAACGGGTTATGCATTTAAAGTAATCCAATTCAAACCCGCCCATTTAATAAAAATTAGATACAAATTGAACAAATAAACTCAACTATCCCATTTACTTCTTTTTTTTGGGGGGGGTAATGTTTTTAATTTTATTTTATAAATTTATTTTTTTTTTATTTTTTTTTTAAAAAAAAATATTTTTAAATTTTTAATTTTTAATTTTTATATTTTTAGACAGACTTGAATGGGTATTAATGTCCAATCCATTTAAGTTCATTTATTAATTTAGGCGAGCTTATATGAGTTTTAAGTGAGTATAATTTGGCGGATTTATGAGTTTGGACTGAGTTTGGACTGAGTTTGCCACCTCTATATAAAATGCACGAAACGAATTATCAAAGTGAAACTCATGGGAAGTCTACATTTCAGACTACACCAACCTCATTTTGAGAGATTCAAATTAATCAAATATGGATCATGATTTCTAGCATGATGGTTCCATAGTTGTAGTCTGGCAGGAGTCCTATTTTTGGATGCTAAAACAGTATGTAATATATGTATGCTAAAACAGTATGTAATATATGTATCCTACGTGGGAAAGGCTACGTCAGGGTTAATGTTGTCATTTGAGAATGTTAAAAACTATCCCATGATCACCACGTTTTCAATTTGCATATTAACGATCCGATGAGCGAGAGAGAGAGTGAGAGAGGTCACTATCAAAGCAATGATCAATTCTAATTTGGAATAGAACTATCTTTTCGAATAATTTTTTTTTATTTTTTTTCATCTGCTTTTTTATCTCTATAGTTAAAGCATCCCAATTCACAACCCCACCACCTTAGTCCTCTCTCTATATATAGCTTCAATCACAGCTCAAGTTCTTCACAGCCAACTCTCAACTCTCTTCACTACAAGCATTCTTCATCCAACATCTGCCCAACAATGGCCACCGTGTCAGCTTTAGGGGCTAGAAACCCAGTGGTGATCTTCAGCAAAAGCGGTTGTTGCATTTGCCACACCATTAAGACACTGATGTACAATTTTGGTGCGAGTCCTGCTATTTATGAGCTTGATGAACTTCCAAATGGACGACAACTGGAGAAGGAGCTAAAAGCATTAGGGCGTCAACCGACCGTGCCAGCCGTGTTCATAGGCGGGGAGTTGGTTGGCGGTTCTAATGAGGTCATGAGCCTCCATCTCCAGCGCAGGCTGGTCCAATTGCTCATACAGGCTGGTGCTATATTTGTTTAGTATAAAAATTAACGCTCGGGTTAGTGAGGAAAAAGTTTCAGATACTCTCGTTACCCCCAAAAAAATAAATAAATGAATAAATAAAAGTAATGCCAAACTCTAATATTAACATGTTATGGCAAGTATTAGAGTTCTAGTTGCTTTTGTAGTGAATGAGAGAATATTTAGTAGCGAGATAACTAGTTATGAGTCTCTTTTGATATGAAAGTTTGGTGAGAGAACTTGTGTTTTAAGGTATGTGTATTTTTCTTTTGTTGTACTAAATAAAGTCATGTTTGGTTATTACTGTGTCTTCACCGTTATCCATTATTGTCTGTATTTCTATATATATATATATATATATGTTGGATAAGTGAAAAAGAATTTACATGTGTAAAAAGAGTATAAAGAAGTACGGTAAAAAATAGAAAATGCAATAGGTCTTAAATTTTTTACTAAATAAATTACCAAATGTCTCGATATGTGATTCACAAAATTGCGGACCACACACTCATATGAGACATTTAATTATTTGTTTGATAGAAAATTTGGTATCCCTAACATTACTTGTAAAAAATACATGCAGCCTATATTTTTATATGCTTTAATGAACGAAGGATTTAGAAATAATATATTTAATAATATAAGAATATATAAGATATGTATAAATTGCAGTGCCCCAACAAAATAATATATAAAACATGCATATTATATGCGTGTGTCCAAAAGACACATGAAATATCATCGGAGCTTAAAAATTACTCAAGTTGTTTTTTTAGTCAGTGTGGAGAGAGCACAATCTTCTTGAAAATTACCAGTGATTTCACATTTTCAACTTCATTTTGAACTAGAAAAGATCTTCATTTTTGTGATTCTGAACTTGGTACATATAATTGAAGAGAAGCATTGTTGCATGGATTGTGTTTTTTCGTTCAGACAAACCTCACCTCTGGAAATGATACCGCGTCAATAAGTTTTTTTCTCTCCGACATTTCATTGTTTTTCTTTCAAAAACACAAAACAAAAACAAAAATATTGAAAATGAAAACAATACCAAACAAAAATCCCAATAGTTTTGTCTTCTTCTTCATTTTCTGAAGACAGCCCTTTCGTCAACCTAATGCTCTGTAATTACAGAACAATGTATGAAGCTAAAACACACTTAACCAAGGAAGAAAAAAGAATAAAAATTTAAATCCACACAAAATCATTGATAAAAATCTAGAAAATCCCGTTTAATATGAACCTACTTCTTTCTTCTTTTTTTTTAACTAGAGATGAAAATGTCAGTACAAAAATCTAGAAAATCCCATATGATTTCGTTTGGTTTTGGATATGTTGAGATGCATTTGCTAAGCTATGATGGAGCTTCTCCCCCTTAGCTTGGTTCTTGGTATTCCATTCTTTGTAATCCGTTTGTTTTTATTATTTTCTAATAATAGAATTTCAATTTCCTTTGCCAATGAAAATTAAAATTTAAAATATATATATATATATATATATATATATATATATATGATTGTTTTGGAAAGTAGATTAAAAGTTAATTTTTAAGTTCTTTTGACTTTTTTTTAAAAAATATGTAAAAAAAATAAAAAGATGTTATAATCCAAAACAAGTTAAAAGTCAAAATTACTACTTAATCTCTTTGTCAAAAGGGGCCAATGATATGAAAAAGGCATTAAAAGGAGCTAACATTTATTGGTGCTATTTGGTGTAACTGTTAAAATAGATTATAAATTATAGATTAACAGATTATAGATTATGGCTTTAATCATAAGCTGTTAATCTGTTTGGTATAGCTGTTAGATTATAGATTTAAGTTGCTGAGTAGTGTTTGTTAAATAAGCTGTGAAGTAGTTTTTTCAATTAATTTTTATTTTTTATTATTCACTATTTGTCTACATTTTTTATAAAAAAATAATAATAATATTTAATAGTCCATTTGGGTCTTTTTCTATTTTTAAAAAAATAAAAAATAAAAAAATCTAAAAGTATAACCGTGAATTAACATGTCCACTGCAGAAGCTGATAATCAGAAGTAAGGGGTGAGCAGCTTCTCAGAATCAGCTTTTTTGACTTAAAATAAGTTGTTAGAATCAGAAGCTGTTTGAAATAAGTTTAACCAAACAGTCCAAAATAACTTTTTAAAAGCCAGAAGCCATAAGTTGGCTTAAAAAAGCTCCACCAAACACCCCCATTGAATAGGATTGTTCTCTGATAAGCAACATGATAAGCCACAGCTCACACAACAACAACAACTCACACAGCAGCAGCAGTTATCAGACTCTTCAGCCAAAGCTCAAGCTCAAGCTCTAATTGATACAGCTCAAGCTCCAGCAATTGCACCTGTAACCAAAGTCACACGTGTGTAATAATCTACAGCTGTACATAAGTTGTTAGTTTGTTAGATGTTAACTGTTAAAGGTTAACTGCAGTTTGGATAAGTAGTAAGATTCAAGGTTAGGCAGTTATGGTTAGGTTTCATTGAGTGTATAAATGTATCTTCACTCTGTAACAATTTGATTCATTCAATACAAAAGATATTCATTCTCTTTATGGTATCTAAGCCATAGGCTCTTACGAGCAAGAAAGCTTCAGAGCTTCATCAATGGCTTCTCCAAACCCCACACCTGCAACTACTTCTTCTTCCTTGATGCCTTCATCTAGTATCTTTCCTTCGAATCTCACATTATTGATTTCCAATCTCAGTTCTTTTGTTTCTACAAAGCTTGATTTATCCAATTACATAGTTTGGAAGAATCAGTTGCAGAACATCTTGAGAGCCACAAAACTTCTTAGTTATGTAGACGAATCAGAGGTATGTCCTCCTACATTTGTGTTAGATTCCAATAACCTTGAAATTTCTAATCCAAATCATGTCTTATGGACTACTATTGATGCTCATCTATTAAGCTACATCACTGCAACTCTGTCTCCATCTATTTTCACTACTGTCATTCAATGCCAAACCAATCATGAAGTTTGGAATGTTCTTGCCAAACGATTTACTTCACTTTCCAGATCTCACATATATCTGTTAAAGAACAAGTTGAGTAAGATTGTTAAGAAATGAACAACAATAGAAGAATATATGAATCAATTCAAGATCTTATCTGATCAACTTGCTCTAGCATCATCTCCTATTGATGATGAAGACCTAGTTCTCTTGATTTTGAATAGACTACCTGAGGCGTACAATGCTGCAAAAACTACTATACGCACAAGATCAGATCCTATTTTCCTAAATCAGCTTTGTTCTTTACTCTGTTCAAAGTCCATTCATGTGGAGTCCTCTCTTAAACATGCACATGCCTCAGATCTTCCAGGTTTCATTGTTTAAACTGCACACAGAGGAAATCACTCTAATCAAGGAGGTTCTGAAGGCTATTATAGAGGCACAGGTTCTTTCAGAGGCAGAGATGGAGGTAGACCTAGAGGACAGATGAGTCACTATCAAAGAGGCTCACAATCTCAGAGAGGCAGATCCAGCTATACTTACAATCCTCAAGCTGCTTCTAATACTAATTCTTCAAATGTGATCTGTCAAATCTGTGGAAAAAGTAATCACACTGCTCTAGACTGCTGGTACAGGTTAGACACAGCTTTTCAGCAGCCTTCTCCCACTCAGTCCAAGTCCAAAGCCTATGTTGCATCATCTTCAAATCAGCCACAGTCTGATAACTGGTTTCTTGACTTCAGAGCCACCAGTCACATGACACCTGATCTAAGTCAGCTATCTTTCCCTCAGCCATACTATGGCCAAGATCAAGTTGCAGTTGGTAATGGCTCTACTCATTCCATTGCTCACACTGGAACAGGTCTTCTTTCAACTCCTTCTTTTCCTTTTCATCTTACAAAACTATTTCATGTGCCTACATTTTCATCCAATTTACTCTATGTTCACCAATTGTCCATGGATAATCACTGCACTATCACCTTTGATGAGAGCTCTTTTGTTATTCAGGACAAGATTACTCAGAAAATCTTGTATGAAGGCTGCCACTCAAATGGACTTTATCCATTCAGTGCATCTTCTTCTGTTGCATTATATCTGCTGCATCTGCATCTTCTCAAGCTTCTCAAGCATGTTTTTCTTGCTCTTCATTATCTACAGCTTCACCTAATTGGCATTTCAGACTTGGTCATCCTTCATCTAAGAAGCTTCATCATATTCTTTCTCATAATCATCTAGGTTCTAAGCTTTTGTCTAATAAAGGCTCTAGTTTGTGTGAACATTGTTATGTTTCAAAGAGCCATAGATTGTCTTTTCATTTGTCTAACTCTACTGTTAATAAGCCTTTAGCTCTTATCCATACAGATGTTTGGGGCCTTTTTGCTTCCTCTGTTTTAGGCTTTAAGTACTATGTACTTTTCATTGATGATTTTAGTAAATTTACTTGGTTTTTTCCTCTTCATTATAAGAGTGAAATTTTCACTAAATTTTTTGAATTTAAAGCATTTGTTGAGACACAATTTCACACTACTCTTCAAATTCTTAGAAGTGATAATGGAGAAGAATATCTAAGTACACCATTTCAAACTTTTCTCAAAAGTAAAGGCATTGGTCACCAATTAACTTGTCCGCATACACCTTCACAAAATAGTGTAGTTGAAAGGAAACATAGGCATCTCATTGAAACTACTATTACTCTCATGCATCATTCTTCTCTTCCTTTGATTTATTGGTTTGATTCTATTGCAACTACTGTCTATTTGATCAATAGACATCCTACTCTCAAGCTTAAAAATCGTACTCCCTATGAGGTCTTGTTCAAACACAAACCTGATTATATGCTCTTGAGATCCTTTGGGTGTAGATGTTATCCTTAGCTCAAACCATACACCACTAATAAGCTTCACTCTAGATCTATTGCATATGTCTTTCTTGGTTATCAACCTTCAATCAAAGGTTATAGGTGTCTTGATCCCATCACAAGCAAAATCTACATTTCCAGACATGTGGTGTTTGATGAGTCCTCTTTTCCTTTCCAGGCTTCTTCTAAACTGTCTTCTTCTGCAACTGCTGCTTCTTTACAGGAGTTTTTCTAATCTTCTCCTTTCTCCTCATCCCACACTGCAGCTACCTCTGCAGCACAGCCAAGTTCTTCTCCCACTTCTGTTATTCACTCAGTAGCTCAACCAGTTTCCTCTCCTATTGTTGTCCCTCACTCAGCAGCCCAGCCAGCTTCTTCTTCTGCTGCTGAAACTCACTCAGCAGCTCAACCAGTCTCTTCTTCCCCTGTTTCTGTTCATCTCCTATCCACAGCTCCTTCTGATCAGATTCCTATATCTAAAATTTCTATTGATCTTCCCTATATTCCTTCCAATGCTTATCCCATGATTACTAGATCCAAATCAACTTTTCCTCATTCTTCTCTCACTGCTTGGCTTTCTTCTTCTCCTGGTCAGTCTGAGCCACAAACTTATCAGCAAGCAACTTTTTCCTCTGTTTGGAAATCTACTATGCTTGAAGAATTTCAAGCCTTACAAAAACAAGGTACTTGGTCTTTGGTTGTTCTTTCACCTGGCAAGCAAACCATGGGCTGCAAATGGGTTTATAAAATCAAGAAGAATTCAGATGGTACTATAGCTAGATACAAGGCTCAGCTAGTTGCCAAGGGCTTTCTTCAAACTGAAGGGGTGGACTATCATGAGACTTTTAGTCCTGTGGCTAAGCAACCAACTATCAAAATTCTTTTATGTCTTGCTTTACATTTTGATTGGCCAATCAGGCAGCTTGACATATCTAATGCCTTTCTCCATGGTGTTCTTGAAGAAGAAGTTTACATGGTTCAACCTTAAAGTTTTGTTCAATCTAATCAACCTCAGCTTGTTTGCAAGTTACACAAAGCCCTCTATGGTTTAAAGCCAGCTCCCAGAGCTTGGTTCTCTACTTTCTCCAATTTTCTTCTCACTCATGAATTTGTTCAAAGCCATTGTGACTCTTCTCTTTTTATCAAGAAAACTTCTACTGCTATCACCATTCTTCTCATCTATGTAGATGACATTCTTCTCACAAGAAGTGATCCTCTTTATATTAACTCTCTCATTACCCACACGCATACAACCTTTTCCATGAAAGAGCTTGGCTTTGTCAATTATTTCTTGGGTATCTCTGTCACCAAAACTGCTTCTGGTTATGTCCTTTCTCAACAAAAATATGCCTAAGATTTATTGGCCAAAACTGGTATGAGTGACTGCAAATCTTACTCTTTTCCCATGGCTACTAAGTCCACTTCTAGTTCTCCTACTACAGCAAATGATTATTCCTTTTCTCAGTCAGCTTTGTACAGAAGTTTGGTAGGAGCACTTCAATATCTTACTCTTACCAGACCAGATTTAGCCTTTATGGTTAATCATCTTTGTCAGTTCATGCACTTACCCTTGACTAGTCATTTTACCTCAGTCAAAAGGTTACTAAAGTATCTTAAAGGCACCTTATCTCATGGTCTTCATTTCTCTCCTGGACCTCTTCTTCTCAATGCATATTCAGACTCAGATTGGGCAGGTAATGTCCTTGATCGAAGGTCCACCACTGGTTACTATGTATATCTTGGTCCTAACCTCATCTCTCGGTCTGCCAAGAAACAACCAACTGTGTCTACATTATCTTCTGAGGCTGAATATCGGGCTTTAGCTCAAACTTCAGCCAAACTCAGTTGGCTTGGGATGTTGCTTGCTGAGCTTCATATCTCTGTTCCTGTGCCTACTTTATGGTGTGACAACTTATCTGCAATAGTTAAGAGTAACAACCCTGTTTTTCATGCCCGTACTAAACACATTGAGGTCGATTATCACTTTGTTCGCGAAAGGGTTGCCTCCAAGGAGCTTCATATCTGTCATATCCCCACTTCTGATCAGATTGCTGATGTGTTTACTAAACCCTTATCTGTGGCTCGATTTCAATATCTTCAACACCAACTCAATGTCCTTCCCAGTCCATTGAGCTGGATAGGGCATGATAAGCAACATGATAAGCCATAGCTTACACAACAACAACTCACACAACAGCAGCAGCAGCTATCAGACTCTTCAACTAAAGCTCAAGCTCAAGCTCTAGCTCTAACTAATACGGCTCAAACTCCAACAGTTGCACCTGTAGCCAAAGTCACACGTGTGTAATAATCTACAGCTGTACATAAGTTGTTAGTTTGTTAGAGGTTAACTGATAAAGGTTACTTGCAGTTTGGTTAAGTAATAAGATTCAAGGTTAGGCAGTTATGGTTAGGTTTCATTGAGTGTATAAATATATCTTCACTCTGTAACAATTTGATTCATTCAATACAAAAGATATTCATTCTCTTTATTCTCATGCAATTATGTTTGAGTGGGTCTACAAACCCATAACACAACACCAAAATTTTGCCCAGAAAGCCAAATCAAAGTTAGGATTTACTTATGATGTGGCCCAACAAAAAAACAGATTAAACACAAACCATAGATAAAAATTAAAAATAAAAAATAAATAAAAAAGAAAGAAAGGAAGAAAATCTAGTTATTTTTTGATCTTTTTAATCTGTGATTGTAGACTTTTCCATTGTTTTTAGAAAATGGAGCAACAAGTACACATTTGAAGCCAAGATCTTTTAGAAACCAAAATTGAAAATCTCACTAATAATTAAAAAAAAAAAAAAATCATTTGCATGTAGAAGAAAAAATGATAAAGGCTCCAGTGTGCAATTTACAATGTATGTAATTTTATACAAAATTATATACGTTTTCACAAATTTACATAAATGATCATACAGAAATGCATATGTTGAACATAAATTCATATAAGTTCATGAAAACTTATATGATTACGTGAATTTGTATTGAACTTATGTATTTTTGTAAGATTTTAAAAATTTATGTAATTTTGTATAAGATTACATATGATATGCGATGCACACCTAAGATTTTTCCTTTCTTTACTTAATGTGCAGTCTATGAATAATCATATATACGTAGACTATACTTTGCATATTTTTTTCATATTTTTAATTTAAGATAAATTATAAATACATTCTCTTAGGTTTATTTAAAATATGAATTCCCCAAATATCTCTTTTTATAAATAAAAAAAAATATTTAACAAAATTAAATATTAAAATAAAATTTCTAACTAATCTCCTGCTACACAATAATAAAATTAGTCAAATTATTAATTGAAATATCATTACAAATTATTAATTGACTTAATAATTTATTAACAAAGTAGGTCATTTATTATAAAATTAAAATTTTCAAGGAACGAGATATTATTTTTTAAATCACAAACAGTAATTAATATTTTAAACAAATTTGAAAGATGTGTTTATAATTTACCTTGAATTTATGACGCTGAGGCGACTTTCAATTCCAAAAAGGAAAAACAAAACAAAAAAAAAAAAAAAAAATACATATAATCATTCGTACCATGGGGCCTACCAAATTATCCATTTCTTGACATTGCACTAATTGGGAAGAAATTCCCCTAACATATTCAATTGCATAAAATCACAAATTAGTGAATTAAACAATGTGTGCAATTCTATTGCCTTTTCGTTATAATTAATTATCTTATCATATCATGTGAATATTCTTTGTGGAAAGGCCTTATTAGGCATCAACTGGTCGGTTATGCTGTATAATAGTAAAGGGTTAGGTGTCGGTCGGAATTATTCTCTTAAACGCCTGGCTTCCCTCCAGTGTCAGATTGAACTAAAAGGTGCTGTTGAATCTGTGGTGGTTCATCACAGATCCCGTTTCGATAATTCAAACCGTTTAATGTATAGAACTCGTCGAGTACTATATGCTTGTAAAAAATCACGTTGATCGGATATCGATAGTTATCTCATCGGATCAATTTTCTGTCAACTATTTATTTTTTCACTGTGTATTTTTTTATACTAAACTAATTTGATCATATAGTTATCAAAATCCGATCAACGTGATTTTTTATAAACCTATAGTACTCGACAAATTTTACACATTGAACGGTTCAGATTATCGAAACGGGATCCATGATGGGCCTCCACAAGCCCAACAGCACCCTCCAATCCAATCTGGGACTAGGAGGAAACCAGTGCCCTCTTAAATATTGGGTAATTAATTAAGTTTATTTACCGCTTTTGAAGACGATGTTAAGCTAATGAATAATGTTATATAGACCAATTAGTGTATTAACTAATGTACCAATTGATGATATAGCATAATTTTAGAGATTTTTGGTATTTGTAATTTGTATAATGAGTGGGTCAGTAATAATGTCACAACAATTAATGTTGGTACACTAGCTAGTACACTAATTGGTGCATGTAGCACCACCGTAAACTAATAAACATTGCCCAAATGGGAATGTAGCTTAAACCTTTTTTTAATGTAAACAATTCTGAAAAAAAAAAATTATATTAGCCCGTTAAAAAGACAAAAATAAAAAAATATGTGTAGAATCTATGCACAAAAATATATTCAGAAAGGTAATGTATAATTGAGATTAAACTCTCATGTAGTGAAACACATATCTTAAATGAATCTGGACTATACGTTAAATATTTTAGATGTTAATTTTAATACAAATTCTCTGTACATGTATGTTAATCATAATGCTATAACAATTAAATTTTTTATTATAATAAAATAAAAAACCACAATTATATATAAACTCTCAAAGTGAAAAGACCTTAAATAAAAATTATATATTTATTTATATAGGTAAAATTGACCCGCTAATATCTTTAAAAAATTAACCCCATTATAAATAGTTTAGAGTAATTGAATTGTTTAAATAAATAAAAAAAATCTACCATCTTTATATTTGTCCAAATCCAAAAACCAATTTCTGCCATCTTTACCATTAGCTTAAATCTGATTGGTACTTTTTGAATCAAAAAAAAAATCTGATTGGTACTTAAGTCGGTTGAATATCTCGATCTATATATCTGAATGATCATTTCATTAATTGTTGCTATTTTGAGTTACTGATCATATATTCTCAAATCTCTTTGTTCTTTTGTATCAAACCACTTGTAAATATTAAATTCTATGAGAGTCTCGATATATAAAAATTTCAAGATATATACAAGTATTTAGAAATGAATAATGCTATATATATCAATTGATATATCAATTAATATACTAACGAATGATGTGACATAATTTTAGAAATTTTGAACCTTTGTAATTTGTATAATGAGTGAAATTATAATTTTAAAATGACATTGTCATAACTATGTTAATACACTAATTAGTATATCAATCAGTATATATAGCACTACCGATTTTGAAATAGAAAAAATAAATAAATTTAAGACAGAGGACGCAAGCTGACATTCTAGATACCAAATTAGGATGTATTATATATATATATATATACATATATATATATATATATATATATGCTACATCAGTGTTAAATGGTGCCATTTGAGAATGTAAAACCATTGCATGATGATCACGTTTATCATATATATTAAGGATCTTCTTATGTTCAACTTGCTATTCCATGTACATAGATATTACATAGACATATATGAGGTCACTCTCAAACAATGATAAATGCTTTACTGTTTTGGAAATGTTAATAATGAACTATCTATCTTTTAGAATATATTTTTCCCACCACCTTAGTCCTCTCTCTATATATAGCTTCTCATCATACCTCAAGTTCTTCACCGCCAAATCTCAACTCTCTCTTCACTAAAAGCATTCTTCAACCATCTCTCATCCAACACCTTCCCAACAATGGCTACCGTGTCGGCTTTGGGAGCTGAAAAGCCAGTTGTGATCTTCAGCAAAAGCGGTTGCTGCTTTTGCCACACCATCAAAATACTGATATACGGTTTTGGGGCCAGTCTTGCTGTTTATGAGCTTGATGAACTTCCTAATGGAGGACAACTGGAAAGAGAGTTGTTGTCATTAGGATGTCGACCTAGCGTACCCGCTGTGTTCATAGGAGGGGTGTTGGTTGGTGGTTCTAATGAGGTCATGAGCCTCCATATCCGGGGCAAGCTAGTCCAATTGCTCAAAAAAGCTAAAGCTATATTTATATAGGATGCCAAACTAGTAGCCATTTTTGCTTTTGAAGCGAATGAGAATACACCTACTTAACCATGAGCCTCTTTTTTTATGTGGAGAGGTTTGATGAGAAGTACTAATTGTGTTTTTAAGGTGTATTTTCTTTTTGTTGTACTAAATCATTATTGTCATAGTTTATTTACAGCTACGGTGTCTTGAACATAATATTTCTCAATTTTATGTATTTTCCATCTGCATAAATGGAAATTTTAAGAGATGAGCAAAAGGTAAACTACGTACCTAAGAAGCACATTATCTTTAATGCAAACTTAGCAATCTTTTTCTTGTATTTGTGATTTTGAAAGTGGTTATATATATAATTTGAAGAACATTATTGTATATACTGATCCTGGAAATGCTTAATAATCTAAACGTTCAACTATGTTGGGAGTTTTTACCCTCTTGGGTCTGTCAAACTCCAACAATTGTCTAGGTTAAATATTGCCTCTCCAAGTCTTTTGCAATTGGTTAGTGTTTGCACGCTATTGGATTTGCCTTTTCATGCCAACTTAGTTGAGATGAAAAAGGTTCGTTATAATGTATTATGCACTCTGTTTCATATGTTCTCTAAAACATTGTTATTAATCCCTACCATTCTTCTAAGAACCCCAACCTCCTCCATTATTTTTAATCCCAACTTTGTCCCAACCTAAAATTCCACTTTTACCATCATTCCTAATCTTCTGACCCTTATTTTTCAAACCATAACCCTAATCACCTCTGGTATTCTCCACCATCGCAGCCCATCTCTTAACCCTATGTCGCCCCCGTAACCCATCTCCGACCATCCCTTACCGTCGCTCCTTTCCGACTCTCCTCTACCACTCTGTCCTTTACATTTTTCACCCCCTGTAGTTCCTCTTCCTCTTCATCTTCTTATTTCGATTGAGGAACAGTGGCAGCTGTAAATCTAGGGTTTGCAGCTGCGAAGTGGAATCTAAAGAGAAGAGTGTTGTGGCTGTGGCAGCTAAACAGCGATGGCACGACGATCGACAATGGTGGCAAAATCAAGATCAAGATCAAGATCACGAGAGGGAGAAGAGGGCTCACGACGATAGTGCTGGCTATGGGTTTCGTAGGAGGAAGAAGATTGGATGTGGGTTGTAACGGCAAGATGGTGAAGCCAGTGGGTAAAGGGGATGGAAAGGGTTTCAAATGTCGACAAGTGGGATTATTGGTAGCGAGAGCTGTTGGCGAAAGGAAAAATAAAATAAAAGTTAGGTGCAAAAGAAAAGAGGTAGAGTTGAAATTAAAGTGGGGGTTTAAAAAGATTTATTTTACTAAGTGAGGGTTCAAAATAGTTAGAGATGGCAATTTGAACCCGATCCGACGGAGACCCGACCCTGATTAGAACGGGTTTTCCCCGAAAATTATCCTTATAGGGCCGGGAATGGTATTAAAAATTAAATCCCTGATAATTTTCAAGCAAGGGACGGTGATAGGTACCCAGCCCCAGCCCCAGCCCCAGCTCCGACCCCGGCCCCGGCCCCAAATAGCCACCGATCAGTCCCCTATATATATATATATATATATATATGTTTAGGCTTTATTATATTATTATCTAATATCTATCTCTAAGTTCTCATTCTCTCTCTCTGGTTCTTCTCAACACACACACACACACTCTCTCTCTCTCTCTCTCTCTCTCTCTCTCGTTCTTCTCTCTTTACTCTCTGTGCGAGAGATGAATGAGCACCTTCCACTAGATCTGAGCCACGATGAAGAAGAAGTCTAGAGACAGATCGACAACGGAGAGTTTCTTCTAAATCCGAGCCGCGATGAACATTTCTTAGCACCACTGGTTCTCAACTATATATATACACTGGTTCTCACCTATATCAACATCATTGATATACATATCCAGATCTTCACTATATATGTACACTAGCCTCTCACATCTTCTGATCCGAGGTAATATCTATACTTATATATATATATATATATATACATTTTGTTGTTGTTAATGTTGATGATGATGATCATTGATGATGATTTTGTAGACTCTAGTTGTTGTTGATGTTGATGATGATGAACTGCTTTTTTTTTCTTTTTTTTTGGTCAGGGAATATTCGAGGTAGGGGAAACCCGATCCCTGTTAAGGGGCGAGGACGGTGATAGGTTCCCCGTTGGGGATCAGGGCCGGGATTGGGAGAATTTTCACCATCGAGAATCGAGGACGGGGAGTGTGATCCCCGACCCCACCCGTTGTCATTCCTAAAAATAGTAGAGGGATCTAAAGAATAAAAGTGTGAGTGAATAGCAGAACTGTTCTCTATTTGGTTACTACCTTTTGACTACATCAATAAAGACTTATTTTGCTTATCAAAAAAATTACTGTCAGAGAGATTAAATTTTCTCCAATGCTGATAGAAAACTGGACCATTCAGTTCAGTCTTTTGGGTCTATTATAGGGCCCACTTCAATGATGTGATTTGTTAATCATCAAAACCCTAGTATTTTCATAAAAAATAATAATAATATTAGCTTAATTCAATAATTATATTTACATAATTTCATTAAATTTATTTTCAAATATTTCTTTCGTCCCAAAATATTAATTTCTTATTCTATTTTTTATTATCTCAAAATATTAATCTCTCTTCAAAAATCAAGTACTAAAACAACATGAATTTCCTAATTTACCCTTCCTTTAAATTCATTAATCTATATACTATATATTAAGCAAAAGGGAATTTTTAACCTCAAGCCTTGTGGGTGCTCCAATCTCCCAATCTAAATTTCTTGATTTTTTTATTTAAAAAAAAAAATCTTAGCATTTATTAACTTCTCCCAACTCCCAAGTCTTACCCTCATAATAATACTTTAATGCATTAAGAAGAAGCATAAATGCAACACATGAATTCCTTAAAAAGTCCCAACACATATGATTATTATCCCTCATAATAATACTTTAATGCATTAAGAATAAGTATAAAAAAAAAATTTGAAAAGTCTAACACATATAATTATTATCAAAATATTAAACTTTAATATAATATAATAATAATAAAAAAGATATTTAATTCCTTGAAAAGTCCAACACATATGATTATTATCAAAATATTAAACTTTAATATAATATAAAAAAGAAAAAAAAGAAGACATTTAAAAATCACAATTCACATATATAGATAATTGTAAACACAATAAAATATGAGGGCATTCATGTTTACACGTTTTTTTTTTATATGATCTCCTCCATTATAATAAGATAGCACATTATTTCTCTCATCTTATAATCTCTCTCTCTCTCTCTCTCTCTCTCTCTCTCTCTCTCTCTATATATATATATATATATACTATATATTAAGCAGAATGAGGTTTTTAACCCCAAGCCCTGTGGAAACTTCAATATTCCAATCTGAATTTTTTAGTAAAAAAAAAACTCAGCATTTATTAACTTTTTTCAATCTGCATGTCTTTCCGCATGCCTGCATTTATTGATTTGGTCAAAATCTCCTGATCAGCATTTAAAATCCCCTCATACAAATAATTATAGACACAATCTGTGTATAGTTACTACAATATGCACTATGGTTAGTGATAAGATTGTTAAATTATTTTTATAAAAAATCTTAAAAAACATAATTTATATATTAAAAAAATCTAAAATAAATATAAAAATCTATGATTATCCCGTGCATAGCACGGGTGATAGGCTAGTATTAATATACACAAAAGGTATAATTATGATAATTGATATTCTCAAAAAAAATTGCACTATTTTAATTTTAAATCAAAGGGTAGTTTTGGAAATTTAATATTTTTGAAATGTAATAATTGTACTCTCAAAGAAAGTTAAGCTGTGTTTGGTACAGCTCTAGAACATTAGTTCCAGAGCTTATTTTGCACATGTCGTTTGTTTACAATTTTCAAAAGTTAATTCCACGTTCAATTTTGAAAACTCGGTCGAATGGGAAAAAATTTGGGCTAACTGGTCGTCCCACCGGTTGACTGGAACAGTGCAAATATTTTTTTTTTTTTTTTTTTTTTGCAATTCACACGTGTTAATTTTTATATATTTGAAAAAAAATATTTTCCAAATTTTTTAAATTTTTTTATGAGCTTTAATAGAATTTTAAGTTGTGTGCTTGGTTATAAGTTGTAAATTTTTGTATCAAATATCATATGTCACATCAAAAATTCTCCACTCATTCAAAACTCTTTTCAAAACTCTTCTCAAAAATCTTTCACCAAACAAATTTTTCACACTCAAATCATAATTTCAAAACTCACAAACTCAAAATACAACTCTTACTCTCAAATCATATTTAGAAAGCTCTGCCAAACACAATTTTAGATTTTCCAAAAGGAATCAACATTTTGAAACAGAGGGAGCATTTTTAAAATCATTATTTATATCCATTCTTTGAAAACCTAAAAAATAAAACTATATAATTATAATTATCTAGTCAATTTATTTGTAAATGAACCATCAATTCAATACACAAAATTCTAAATGATCAACAAATTATATTATCAAAATAGAATCCACAATGGATCCACAAAGGTGAACTGACCGTCCAACTCTTTTGGATAAGCCCATAAAAATCTAGCCCTTAAAAACTTGAGGATAAGATTCAAGATTTCAAATTCAAGTCACTCAAGAGACTTTAGAGATTTATCCGTTCATACAAATTGATCCGGACACCGGTTAAAAAAATAATAAATAAATAAATAATTTGAAACAGTGGAAGCTAGCGATGGATATTAAAGAAGAAAACAACAGCACACAATATATGCCAACAAGATTTAGATGCCCACTTCCACTATCATAATCACACAATACTCTTCTTGCAGATTATGATAACAGATTTTAGAGAATAAATCAGAGATTTTTTAGATACAACATGGGTGTTAAAAGAATAGTTTTGAGGAATTAAAGATGAGTTCTTATTGTTTGAGTATTGCTGAAACAGTGAATTAAACTTTGTTCAAGTGAAAATGCTAAGGTTGTGTTTGGTTAGGAGATTTGAAAAGGGAAAAGGTAGGTAAAATGTGAAAAAAAATATATCTACATTTTATCTAGTTTTACACACATTTTTCCTTTTCCTTTCTAAATTTCTTCTAAAATCTCTCAACTAAACGTAGTTTAAGCAATAAAATATTTGTGTATATATATAAAAAGTCATATAGAATAAATTAGCAGCTTCATTTTGTGATTATAAATCCATGTGCATATAAATAAGTTAAGATGCATTATTTTGGTTAAAGTTTATTTTTATAACATTACGTTTTTCTTTTTCTTTTTTCTTTTTTTGCAATTGAAAAAGCAACAAAGCTGAATAAAGTTGGAAGTATACAAATGGCCCCATTGAGAAATCCAGTCTTTTTCTAGAGAGAGAACCATAAATTTTGCAGAAAACTTTAGATAAGAAAAAACGAATCTATAATATATATATATATAATATAAATAAAAAGTGTGTATGCGAGGACCCGAACTTCTGTTTGATTGCATTTGCATGTATTGTATTCACCGAAGTTGACATTCTCCACTCCTTATCAAAAGGTGTATAAGGTTATCTTATATCACAAATGGTAAGTTCTAATGGTTATTGTGATAGTATATAATTTTATATATAAAAAACAATTAATTTCATATACATACAATTCATTTAAAAAGATCTATCAGAATATGTATCATTTCAAATATATAACGGTCATATTATTCTGGTGAGATTTTTTGTATATGTTTTTTGCCAAAAAAAATTATCTTATTATAATTTTCTCAAGTAGTATGAGCCCTACAATGCCTTAAAAGTGGAGGACCTTAATCACTGGTCACTCGGCGAAGGATTCCCTATTCTCAAATGCTTTTGTATACATGTACTATTGTACTTCTAATCATTAGGTTATATAAAAATTTTAAAACACGTGAATCTCAAGATATGATTCACTTAAAACAAAAAAAATAAAAGAATTTAAAAACAAAAGATCTCGTGCCTAATCACCCAATGAGCCATGATCCAATGCTTTCAAATTGCAGTTTGGCATACTTTGCCTTTTTTTGAATTAAATAGTAACAAACCATTAATTTGATGCGCTAAAAGTATATATAGATATATAGTAGGCCTTTTTCCCACAAAGAATCACACATGATGACAAAAGAAAATTGTGTGTGCTATTTTCTGACCACACTGCCAAACAGGTACTCAGCTGAAAAACACCGGCAGAATAGATTGCGTCCGAACGACCTGTCATAGAAAGAAAAGACTTCGGCGGTGGTTCCTCCACCTGGGGGCACTCCGACGATCAAGTCAATACTTAGTTATCTCTCAAAGATATTAATTAGTGTTTAACTCACTAACCAGAATACAAAAAGCGCACCTTAGACCCACAAAAGTGCCCTTCTTTTATAGCTAGCACTAACCTGATCTCTGTAGAAGCCTAGCTTCAATGGACTCTGGCTCAATACTCATCTTGGATTCTCCAATAGATAAAGATAAACTCCCTGAGAGTTTTATCCTTATCCAGGCTGAAGTTCTCCCCCATTCTAGGACTCTTGTCCCTTAACCGGTCATTTCGGATTTCGGTATCTCTGCAGATAACCTCGGCCTAGCCGAGATCACCTCGGCGCCATGACCAGGACACGTGGCGCCTCGACTGGCACTTCGGTGCCACCTTGGCCACATGTCGTTATTCAAAAAATATGTCCCCACAACTGCCCCCTAAGTTCTATTACCTCGGCATCCTGAGATTGTGGAACCTATATCACTATATAGCACGTCGGCTTAAGCTTGCTCTATCCTTCATTACCGAGGTCATCATTCGTCAGCTTCATATGACCATGACTTGTAGTCTATTTTGTCAATGCCTTACAACCAAAAACCAACTTTTTTCAAGTTCTTTAACCGAGATCGTCCCTCAAGCTGAGGTGTTTGCTTCATTAAATCAAGAACTCCAAGAGTTTCTACACGTATGTGAGCTGTCACATACAGTAACTCAACCGTTTCTGTCACGCGTCTCGTCCCTATTGAACCGTACTTGACACGCGCCATCAGGTCGCATCATTTTTGCGTGCGCTGCCTGATAGGCACGTCAATTTAGACACATTCAATACTATTTTGCCGCCCTTTCGTGTTTTGATCAAAAACACTTCTCTTTCTTCGTCTTTTCACTTTCACATCACCGTTTTTGTTCAAGCTCTCTCTCTCTCTAACTTTCTCTCCCAAATCCTCCATTGTTGCCTTCGAAGCTTTCTACAACTACTCCATTCTCCCCCTCCGGCGAGGCATTCATCGTCCTGCTACTTGTTCCACCGTCGTTCAACTTCGGCATTCATTTTATCGGCGTCACTCTTCCTGGTAAGCCACTACTTCCCTTCGTTTCAATTTCTTGTTTCACTTCAAACTATTATGCTTGTACACTGCTACTGTGATTTTATTCATGTTCTTGAATCTTCATTTGTGTTGTAAATTTTGCCTTGCTTGTAATTTGTTTCTGGGTATATACACGTACTCACACATTGTTCATACACTTGATGTTCTTTATAAATTCCCACTGTTTTCAATTTGTGCACATTTGCATTTTATGCAATGTTCTTGAAACCCTTCTGGTTTTCTTGAGTCTAAATCACTGTTCTTCTCTGTTTTCTTGTTGTGTTCTCCAGATTTCTTCCTTCAATTATTGTTTTCATAGTCTTAAGTTTTGGGATTTGTTGTAGAACTCACAAACTTTAGGAAAAATCGAAACAAATTCCCCTTAGATTCTTAAAAACTCTTGCCCAAGCACACGTTTAGGTTTTACCCGAGGTCCTTCAAGCCCTAACAAAACAATTCCTTCTGAAATCCTACACCTTCCCCACTTTAGCCGACTTCATGGATATGTTCAGGTGAAGGGTAGATACCCCAACTAAACTGGAATATTTCAGGCAGGAGTTTGCCATTCCTGCCGATATCCACCTTAGGTTGGCAGGGGAGGAAGACTCCATCATGCGTGATGGGTACTCCATGCCTTTCCCCATAGTGGCCTTTCTTGAGTGTGGGCTTAGGTTCCCTCTTGACATCCTCTTCCGCCAAATCCTCCACTACTACAAGCTTAACCCGATGCAATTAGCCATTAATTCTTACAGAGTTATCAACGGTATCATTGCCTTAGCTAGCCGAGAAAACGCTAGGGTAACCCTAGCCAATATCCAGTACTGCTACACCATGTGTGGCCACAAGTCAGAAAAAGGCTACATTTATTACCTTAAGCCGAGGTCGACCGAATACAAACTCATCGCCGACCTCCCTGATTCCAACAAGGGCGCCGAAAACGATTATTTCATTGTCTCGAGCAACTAGGAGCTCCCCTCAGATGATGACCTTCACCTCTACCCTTTAAGCCGTACAGTGTTCAAAAAGGGAGATGGTAAGAGCCAAGTGTCACTTTCCTTGCTTTCAAGTCTTCTTTTTCTTTATTTTGATTTTTTTTTTTGTATGTTCTAATGTCTGTTTGTTTTTTTACTTACAGTTCTTCCTCAACCACCAAAAGACTTCCGCAAAACATTCTTCACAAGCAAGGACTTCAAGAAACTACTGGACTTACCTGTTAATCAGCGCAAGGCTCCTTTGCTCCTAAACTATATCCCGACCTACAAGCCCATCCTCCCCGACATTCCTAAGAAAAGCAAGTCTCCACCCTCAGCAACAACTCCCCCAACTACCTCATCACCAAGGCCTGACCAAGCCTCCACATCCGACCCAGCAGAACAACCATCAACTTCTGCTCCATAACTGATTCCACCCTCTCAGCGCCAACGCCGATGTCGAGCTCCACTTCTTGCCCCCGCGGGCAGAACTCGTAGCCGTAGACGCCGAAGTTCTGAGGCATCGGCTTACGATCCAGCCAAACCACCAACCGCACTTCCAGCGATCTGCCTTGGCACTAAAGATACTGTTGCCATCTCCACCAACAAAATGGGATGCAAGAAGGCTGTTGCCGAAGACCTCTTGGCCGACATCCCAGGTGTCATTACGGTCCAATCTTCCACATAGTAATCCCAGCCAAAGCCAAAGAGGCTGAAGAAAGCCCAGGCAAAGGCAACGGTGACTCAAATCGATTCTAAGGATACCTTGCCAATTTCAAAAATGGCCGAGGCAGAAAAAAGTGCCTCTGTCGCCAAAAAGAGGTCCGCAGAGGCTGCTCCCTCCGAATCCACCCGATCTAAGAAGCCGAGGTCAGAGTCTGCTACAACCTCAGGATCCCTGAAATCTAATGTCCCTTGGGCCCCTCCAATCACCATCGAGGATAAGCCAGTCAGAGTCGACGACAGCGCGACTGACATTGAAGTCAGCGTTGCCCTCTTTACTGCCTTGCTTCTTTCTAAAGACCTTGAACGCAACACCGAGGTCAGCGAATACAAAAATTTTGCTCTAATGTTGCAGCACTCCGTACAAGTAAGCCCCTAACACTTAGTACTCTCCATTCTCTGTTTTTCCATACTTTGAGAGTTTTATTAACTTTTATTTTTTCCATTTCTTCTAGGCGATCCAGTACGCCCACTCCTTCGCAATACAGGCCTTTGATATCAAGAACAAGTTGACCCGCAAGACCAAGGAAGCTACTAGCTTGCTCAAATCGCTAAACAATGCCGAAACGAAAATGAGAACATTGGTAGATCAGGCCAAGGCAGCCAAACAAGCCCAAGACAATGCTGAGGAAAGGGTGGGGGCTGCTGTGGCTATCGCTGAGGTCCTCAAGGCCGAGAAGAAAGAGGTCAAAGAAAAAACTGCCGAAGCCCAAGCCGAGCTCCTCGCTGCCTTGACCACAAAGGACGCCGAGATCAAAGCGACGGACGAGAAGGCATATGCTGAGGGGGCAGCCGACGTCCGCGAGGACTACAAAAGACAAGTCAGAGAGGCATGCAACAAGGGCTTCACCCTTGGTTGGATGGCCGCTTTGAAGGAGTTGGCTGTCCCCGAGGACTCTCCTCTGAGGGATGTAGGTCGACTTGTGCTGTCATTCCCGTCCACTTCCAACCAGTCTGAGGCTAAGGCTGGGAAGGAAGAAGAAGAAGAAGAAGATGAAGAATGAGAGGAAGCCGAAGATGAAAAAGCCGAGGTGGCTGTTGCTGAAGATTCTGCTGGGGCCAAGTCCCCAACTCTGAATGAGCAAGTTCTAGACTTGATTCAAGACGAGGAGGACGAGGTCTCAAAAAGTGCCTCCCCCTAGAAGACAACATCTGAGGTGCCAATCGCCGAGAAGAGCATTGATCAAACTCTACGAGAGATCGACGTCGAGCTCGAGGCTGAGAAGGCTGCCGAAAAGATTCCCCAGTTATCTTCTGGGGCTGAGATGCAGCCCGCCACCGACGCCGAGTAGTCTTGCTATAATCTTTTTCTTTGTACTTTGTGTTTTTTTTTCTTTTGAACAATCTTTAGCTGTTATTCGGCCAATGTTCCTTTTTGTACCCTGAACAAGCAATCCTCAATGCCAGGCTGAAGTGCCTTTTTGTACTTGAACTTCATTATCTGAATGCATTCTATAATTTCTTCTTTCAAGTATTTTGTATGCTTGTAAGCTCTACTATTTCTATACTTAGAATATTTTGCATGTCTTCAGTTTATGCCTTTAGCTGTATAGTCTCCTCGGATTAACATACCTCAAACATAACTTTCAATCTTGTTCATCTCGATCTTGGCATAACACTTGAAAACATTGTAAAAAATATTTTCACAAGTGTTATTTAAAACTTGCCACTTTACTTTTACTTATCAAGACTTCTGTCTTCCATTATCTTCCAAGTCTTGCCAACATGGTAATCTCGGCAAGGGCGTAGATACTTCTTTCAATATAACCTTGGCGTAACTTCAACTTGTAAATTTTTCTTAAAATTTCAACAAGTGTTAAACCAACCTTCTTTCAACATAACCTCGGCTTAATTTCAACTTGTAAATTTTTCTTAAACTTAAAAATTTCAACAAGTGTTAAACCAACTTTAACTTGTAAATTCCAACTCCCAAGCATCAGTCTCCAGCTCTTTGCCCCCTAATGTGAACTTAAGTTCCACTTGGGTTTTCATTAAGCATGTGGCTATGACCTCGTCGCCGAAGTTATATTAAACAGAGACTAGCTGAGGTTCTCAACCTTGGTTCCTCTGTTAATCTTTGCTCAATTGCACTTAGTATCATTCAAAGTTTTAATTCTACCGATATGGCAAGTCCAGGTTAATTCAACTTAGTTCAACTCTATTATATACAAATATAATTTCAACTCTGCCATATAATGATAAGTTTTTTATCATGTTTCAATCAGAAATATCACCAACTTAGTTCAACTCTATTATATGCAAGTATAATTCAACTCTGCCATATAATAAATCTAAGTTATTTGTTATGTTTCAATCAGAAACATCGCCAACTTAGTTCAACTATATTATATGCAAGTATAATTCAACTCTGTCATATAATAAGTCTAAGTTATTCGTCATGTTTCAATCAGAAACATCGCCAACTTAGTTCAACTCTATTATATGCAAGTATAATTCAACTCTGCCATATAATAAGTCTAAGTTATTCGTCATATTTCAATCAAAAATATCGCCAACTTAGTTCAACTCTATTATATGCAAGCATAATTCAACTCTGCCATATAATAAGTCTAAGTTATTCTTCATGTTTCAATCAGAAACATCGCCAACTTAGTTCAACTCTATTATATGCAATTATAATTCAACTCTACCATATAATAAGTCTAAGTTATTCTTCATGTTTCAATCAGAAACGTCGCCAACTTAGTTCAACTCTATTATATACAAGTATAATTCAACTATGTCATATAATAAGTCTAAGTTATTCTTCATGTTTCAATCAGAAACATTTTACACAAGTTTGAATTTAAAGAATCGAGCTAAAATTTTATTATTTACTTCGACTAATAACAAAAGACTTTAAAAAATAAAAAATTAATGATAGAAAAATTTCAAGTTGCAAGTGTTCCAGGGTCTTGGTAACTCTTTGCCTTCACTGTGTTCAAGCCAATATGCCCCATTGCTTGGGACCGAGATGATTCTATAAGGTTCCTCCCAATTTGGGCCAAGCTTGCCCTCTCTAGGATCCTTCTTGTTGCCGACGACCTTTCTCAGAGCGAGATCACCAACTTGAAACTCTCGTGGGTTGACCTTTTTATTGTAAGCCCTGGCAAACTGTTGCTGGTATGCCCCCAGCTGTATCGTTGCTTTCTCCCTTCTTTCTTCCAATAGATCCAGATCTCGAGCCAAGAATGCCTCATTAGTCCTATTTTCTACTCCCTAGGTTCTGATCCGTGGGATGCCAACCTCTAATGGAATAACTGCTTCTGTGCCATAAGTCATGGCGAATGGGGATTCCCTAGTTGATCTTCTCAGTGTAGTCCGATATGCCCAGAATACAATGGGCAACTCATCCACCCACTTTCCCTTTACTGCTTCCAGCCTCTTCTTAATCTCATCCAAGATAACCTTATTGGATGCTTCTGCTTGTCCATTGCTTTGAGGGAAGTTTAGAGTGGAATAGTAGTTCTTGATTTTGTACTTTGTACAAAAGCTCTTGATTAGCTTACTGTCAAACTGTGTACCATTGTCTGCTTTTATCGCCCTTGGGATCCCAAACCTGGTGATGATGTTCTTCCATATGAAGCTCTTCACATCAACATCTCGAATCTTCGCAAAGGGTTCAGCTTCCACCCACTTGGTGAAGTAATCTGTTGCCACTAGCAAGAACTTCCTTTGTCCAATCGCTTGAGGCAGCTGTCCAACAAAATCCATACCCCATTGGGCAAATGGCCAAGGGCTAGACACTGGGTTCAAATCTGCTGCTGGTTGGTGTATCAAAAGTGCAAACCTTTGACAATTCTCACATTTTTTGACATAAGTTTCAGCATCTTTCTGCATATAGGGCCACCAGTACCCCTGAGTAATGGCCCTATGAGCAAGTGACCTGCCTCCAATGTGGCTTTCACATACTCCTTCATGTATTTCATAGAAGAAATCTTCAACTTGTAAGGGATGCACACACCTCAAAAGGGAACCAGTAAATGATCTTCTGTAAAGATGCCCTTTTGCTGTCAGACTGAATCTTGCCGACTTCAGTCTAATCTTGTGTGCTTCTTTATGGTCATCTGGCAGTTTTCCATCTCTGAGGTATACTATTATCGCATCCATCCAGCTTGGTCTCATCTCCACACACATTGCCTCGTGCTCTGTGTTCAGTGGTTCTACACTTGGACTTGACAAGTAGTCAACCATTATTGTCCTTGCCTCTCCTAGTTTCATTGCACTAGTCAGGTTGGCCAAGGCATTAGCATGGCTGTTGTCATCCCGGCTAACTTGCTGTAGTCGGCAATTTTGGAACAATGCTATCAGTCTACCTACCTCCTTTACATAAGCCACCATCCTTTCATCTCAGGTTGCGTATTCGCCTGTTGCCTGGTTGACGATAAGTTGGAAGTAACAGAAGACCATTACCTTGTCGGCTTCCATGACTGCTGCCAACTTTAATCCTGGGATCAGTACTTCATACTCTGCCTCGTTGTTGGAGGCCTCAAACTCCAAATGAATGGATTGTTCCAACATTTGTCCATCCGGTGATACTAGCAATACTCTTGCCCCCGCTCCTTGTCAGTTTGAACTTTCATCAACAAACAGGCGGAAGGAGTCGCTGACGTAAATACTGTAGGGCCTAAGTTTCTCTTCTTTCCTCTGTTCTGCTATCCCTAACTAGGTTTCTCCTTGTTCACTTAGACATCGTATACCCTGGTTCAACGGAGCCGGATGTATGATGGCTCTTGATATGAATTCGGCCACGAAGTTAGCCAAAACTTGGCCTTTGATTATTGTTCTAGGTCTGAATTCCAAGTCATATTGGCCTAACACCACTGTCCATCTGACTATCCTGCTTGTCAGATCTCCTTATTGCAACAGGGACTTCAAAGGATGCTCAGTTAACACCACAATCTTGTGGGCTTGAAAGTAATGATTCAGCTTCTTTGAGGCTATTACTAAAGCCAGTGTCAGCTTCTCCGAGGGTAGGTATCTGGTCTCTACATCTGCTAGGGTCTTACTCACGTAGTAAACTGCCCTCTGTTCTCCCTTTTCTTTCCTGATTACCATTGTACTTACTGCATGCTCTGAAACTACCAAGTATAAGAACAGGTCCTCTCTAGGTACTGGATTTGAGAGAACTGGAGGGGTGGTCAAGTATTTCTTCAAGTCGGCCAAGGCGACTTTGCACTCTTCTGTCCATAAGAAGTCTGTGGCCTTCTTCACTAAACTGAAGAAAGGTTTGCACTTGTCAGAGCTTCTGCTTATGAATCTATTTAGGGCTGCAGCCCTTCCGGTCAACATCTGCACTTGTTTTGCCGACGTTGGGCTCTTTAACTCTAAGATGGCCTTGATTTGATCAGGCTTGCCTCAATGCCCTTTCTGGTGACCAAGTATCCCAGGAACTTCCCTGACCCAACTCTAAATACGCACTTCGATGCATTGAGTCAGAGCCAAAATGTCCTTAAGATATCAAAGACTGTCTTCAGGTCGACCAGATGATCCTCAGGTTCTTTGGTCTTCACGACCATGCCATCAATGTATACCTCCACTGTTTTGCCTATTAGATTTCTGAACATCTTCGTTACCAATCTCTGGTAGGTTGCTCCTACATTTTTCAACCCGAAAGGCATTACTCTATAGCAATACAGCCCTTTTTGGGGTGATAAATACAGTATTCTCCTCATCGGAGGATACATGGCTATCTGATGGTACCCCTGTAAGCGTCCAAGAAACTCATCCTTCCATACCCTGAAGTGGCATCCATCAATTGATCGATCTTGGATAGTGGGAAACCGTCTTTGGGACAAGCCTTGTTCAGGCTAGTGAAATCCACGCAAACCCTCCACTTCCCATTCTTTTTCTTCACAACAACCGTGTTTGATAGCCATGTTGGGTAATTTACCTCTCGAATGGCTCTGGCCTCCAGAAGTTTATCGACTTCCTCTTCTACTGCCTCAACATGCATTAACGTAGGTCTCCTTGCTCGCTGGATGACAGGTTTGGCCGACCTGTCCACATTCAGTCTATGGCAAGTGACCTTGGAGTCAATGCCAGGCATCTCGTATGGTATCCAGGAAAACACTTCAAGGTTTGCTCTCAAGAATGCCTCTAATTCCTTATCCTCCTCCTCGGCCAAGCCTGAGCTGAGAAAGAAGAAACACTCTTCATCCCCTTGTTGGACTAAGATCTTCTTCAAGGCTTCTTCACTTTTCTTGGCTGGTTCTTTGCCGACGTCCTCATGTACCTTCATGTCCTCATCTTCAATCTCTGCTGCTTCTGCTTCTCATATGTTGTAGGTGGATTTCATTGCTGCCATGGAGCAATTTTTTGCCTGCTCCTGATCACCTCTGACCTCTTCAATTCCATGCTTTGTTGGGAACCTCAACAACTGGTGCAGTGTTGAGGGGACTGCTCCCATTGCATGCAACCATGGCCTTCCAAGGATAACATTATAAGGGGAGGGGGTGTCAATTATTATGAACTCTGTGTTTACCTTCTTGGTTCCAGCCTGCACCTCCAAACTTATTGCTCCCAAGGGTCACGCCAGCATTCCATTGAACCCGACCATTAAACCATTGGATTGTTCCAGATCATCTTGGTGAAGGCCAAGCTCTTTGTAACACCTGACATACATGATGTCACAAAAGTTGCCCTGGTCGATCAAAATTCGCTTTACCTGACACTCTCCAATCTGGAGGGATACTACCAAGGCATCATTGTGCGGATGCTGCACCATCTCTAGGTCGTCTTCAATAAAGGACACCATTGGTCCCTGACACTCGTCTGCCCTAGGTCTCTTCTGTCGGACCTGATACACATGTTGTAAGTGTTTTACCTTTTGAGTTTCCCCATGTATCTCGTTCTCATTGACTTTTGAGTGAATCACATTGATCACTAGAGGTCTGCCTGCTTGCGGCCGTGGTGCTAGAGGAGGTGGTGCTGCCGATGGCTGAGACAGTCTCGCTTGTTCTTCCCTTATCCTGGTCTCATCTACCAGGTTCCTTAGATGACCTTGTCTTACCAAGTCTTCCAAATGTGCCTTTAGGGCTATGCACCCTTGAGTTAGATGTCCATCTTCATTGTGGTAAGCACAGTGTTTCCCCAAACTTCTTCCCATAAATTCTCCAGGGATCTTCTCTGGTGCTCTATAATAGGGCTGATTCCGGATTCTTTCCAAGACTTTGTAAACCGGAATTCGGAATACGATTGTGACTGCCTGTGCAGCCCTTAGTCTTGTCTCCTGCTTATTGTATCCGCTATTACCTCAGCCTCGCTTCGGCGAGCCGTTTCTCTTCTCTTGTTTTGACACCTTTGTCCTTGGCGTATCCTTTTCAGCTCTTGCATATTTCTTTATTCTGGCCATTAGTTCCTCCATACTTTTTGGCAGTGTCTTTGCCAGTGATTTTCGAAGCAGACAATCATCGTTCAAGCTGTTCTTAAAAGACATGACCGCCCCCTCTTGGTTACATTCTGGTATTCGGTTGAATACCTCATAATACCTCTTGGCGTAGGCCCTAAGGCTTTCATCCTCGCCAATTCTCAAAGCCATCAGGGAGTCCACCCTCAACGGTTGTAGTTTGTTTGTCACAAACCTGGCCACGAACATCTCGATCAGGCCTTCCCAACTTTCCATAGTTCCTTTCGGCAACTTGTGAAACCAGTCTGATGCGATTTCCCCAAAAGATAAGGGAAACACTTTGCAGAGCAACGGCTCGTTCCCAGTGTACAGTGCCATTGAGTTCAAGTACAAGCCGACGTGAAAGTTAGGGTCAGACTTACTGTCATATATCTAGAATCTCGGCATGTGGAACCTCTTTGAGGCCTCAAATTTGTCCAATTCTACCGAGCACAGCGTTCTCGGCTTGACCGGAGAGATTACCTCGGCATCTTGTCAATTTCTCTGGAAGTAATCTCTCAGATCCTCTTTGGTTCGTCCAGAAGCTTGGCTATCCATGGATTTTAGCCTCTTTGGCGCACTACTCCCAGTGTCGTTGTGGGTCCTCTTGGACCTCCCTCCATTGGTCGTGTCGAAACAAAGTTTCTTCCCTTGAACATGTCGATATTCTTTGGGATCAACTTTTTTGGTACGATGTGTCCTCCGAAAATCTCCCTTCATTGACTCTCATCACCTGACCTCCCTTGAAGGCCGATGAGAGTGTTCCTTGGTCCTGATGTGCTGGGGGACTGGAGGAACTATTTTCTGCCCCCCTTTCTGGGCATCTTTTTTGGCCGTTGGAATCGGCGTATCTTGTAACGGAAACGATGGCTGCATGACGTTGTTCTGCATCATGAAATTGACGACCGATTGCAGGTCTGCCAATTTGTTTGCCATTCTCTTCATCTCGTCGTCCCTCCGCAGGCATCTATTTTTCTATACCTAGAGGTCGTCCTCGTTATAATATCTGCCTCAGTCTGACTTCTTTGGTACGTCGTCCTCCTGGTCGACGTCCTTCTCTCCGGGATTCTGACTCCGAGTTTTTTCATTGCAGTTATCCTCCTCTACGTTAGGATCAATGTGTTTACCACTTCTAGTAGGGATGTCGTCCCCAATCTTTTCCTTTTATCCATCGTTGGCTATCTATTCTCCTTTCTTTCCCACAGACGGCGCCAAATACAAGTACTCAGCTGGAGAACACCGGCAGAATAGATTGCGCCCGAACGACCTGTCACATAAAGAAAAGACTCTGGTAGTGGTTATTCCACCCGGGGGCACTCCGATGATCAAGTCAATACTCAGTTATCTCTCAAAGATAATAATTAGTACTTAACTCACTAGCCAAAATACAAAAAGCGTACCTTAGACCCACGATGGTGCCCTTCTTTTATAGTTAGCACTAACCTGATCTCTGTAGAAGCCTAGCTTCAATGGACTCTGGATCAATGCTCATCTTGGATTCTCCAATAGATAAAGATAAACTCCCTAAGAGCTTTATCCTTATCCGGGATGAAATCCTCTCCCATTCTAGGACTCTTGTCCCTTATCCATTCATCTCATATTCCAGTATCTCTGCAGATAACCTCAGCCTAGCCGAGATTACCTCGGCGCCATGACCAGGACACGTGGCGCCTCGGCTGGCACTTCAGTGCCACCTTGGCCACATGTCGTTATTCAAAAAATATGTCCCCACAAAAATGTAACATGATTGTTCCAGCACATTGTTTTGTAACACTACTAATCCTGTGCACCATTTTAGGAAAATGCTACCTATAATTTTATTTTTTATTTCATTTTCTCACTTTTAGACACAAATCAGTGAGTCTTATGTCATTTACTAATGTGGGTTGTATTGTCTTGTATCTAAGTGTTCAAATAAAATAATAACAAAATGAGATTATATTTAGAATAACTCATAATTTAACGTATAGAGAACATCTTAGCAGCATTTCTTTCAAATTAGAGCTATGTGATTCTATTCTAGAAATGAACAATGTGGTATGTATATCTTCTTCTCCTCCTCCTCCTAGGAAGGATGATTATGTGTATTTTAACTATGCTCTTCCAAATTTCTATTTTCTTATTCATTCTCTATCAGCTTTCGGTTTTGCTTGAATTGAACTCGATGAGAATCTTTCCATAGGAGAGAAGAAAAAAAAGATACCCCAATTGGATAAACCCAACATCTTTGTCCACCTCACCAGATGCTCCAAGATTAGGTCTACCATGAAGTCTTTTTGAGAGTTTTATTCCATCACATGCCAAGTAAGTGAACAAAATCAGACTCAGTCATTAAAAAAAAAGTAAATAAACATATATGTGTGTGCGCGCCCCCATAGAGTATTAGTTTGATATACATTGTTGGTCTATATTCTAATAACTCAAGTCTTTGAGACATTCAGGCCATATTTGATTGGGGGTTTGAGAAGGTGGATTGAATTACCAATCCGTGGGACCCACTAAACCCTTGTTTTGGATGTAACAAAATGTCATAGGATTAGTAGTGAAGGGGGCTCAGTAATCCTTCTATGTAGAGAGATTAGTTTGGGTGAATTTTAGGTGGAATTAGGAAAAAAGTGAAAAAATTAAGTCTATTTTATATAAAAAAATTTACTTTTTTAATTTTATTTTTTTACCAAGTGCACTTATTTGTTTTAATATTTGTTTTAGTTTTTTTTTAATATAGAAATAATTTTTTTTTATTTTATATAAAAATAATTTAACAATTCCATCACTAATCATCTCTCACACTATCATCAAAACAAACACACTTTTCCTTAATCTCCTCACTAACAATCCTCTCACTAACAATCCTCTCAATAATAATCTCATTCAATCTAGTCCGCCAAGCAAACGTGCCCTCAGTGACTTAACATGGGTATTAATGTCCAACTCATTTAAGCTCATTTATTAATTTAGGCAAGTTTATATCGGTTTTAAATGAGTATAATTTACCGGATTCATAAGTTTGAGCTGAGTTTGCCACTTCTAAATAAAATAAACTAAACAAATCATCAAAGTGAAGCTGGTGGGAAGCCTACATCTCGGACTACACCAACCTCATTTTGAGAGATTCAAATTAATCAAATATGGATCATGATTTCTAGCATGATGATTCCATAGTTGTAGTCTGGCATAAGTCCTATTTTTGGATGCTAAAACAGTACGTAATATGAGTAATGCTAGAGATCCCAAATATTCTATCAAAAGTTTTTTCAAATGTCTCATATAGGTGTGAGACCCACACAATGTGAGTCCCAAGATTTTTGATAGAATTTTTGAGGCCTCTAGCATTTTTGACGTAATATATGTATCCTACGTGGGAAAGGCTAAGTCAGGGTTACCAAATTATAATTTATCTTAAATTTATGATGCTGAAGCGACTTTCAATCCCAAAAAACAAAAACAAAAATAAATTTTAAAAAAAAAAGTACATATAATCATCCGTACCATGGGGGCCTACCAAATTATCCATTTCTTCACATTGCACTAATTGGGAAAGAAATTCCCGTAACATATTCAATTGCATAAAATCACAAGATTGCAATCCTATTTGCCTTTTCTTTATAATTAATTATCTTATCTTATCCTATCATATCATGTGAATATTCTTTGTGGAAAGGCCTTATTTAGGCATCAACTGGTCGGTTATGCAATAAGCTGTATAGCCTAGAAAATAGTACTAAAATGGTGAGGTGTCGGTCGGAATTATTCTCTCAAATATTGGGTAATTAATTAAGTTCATTTACCACTTTTGAAGAAGATGTTAAACTAATAAACATTGCCCAAATGGGAATGTAGCTTAAACTTTTTTTAATATAAACAATTCTGGAAAAAAAAAATTATATTAGCCCGTTAGGAAGACAAAAATAACTAAATAAAGATGTGTACAGAACCTATGCACAAAAATATATTCAAAAAAATAATGTATAATTGAGATTAAACCCTCTTGTAGTGAAACACATATCTTAAATAAATCTGAATTATACGTTAAATATTTTAGATGTTTTTTTTTATACAAATTCTATGTACATGTATGTTAATCGTAATGCTGTAATAATTAATTTTTTATTATAATAAAATAAAAAACCACAATTATATATAAACTCTCAAAGTGAAAAGACCTTAAATAAAAATTATATATTTACTTATTTAGGTAAAATTGACCCACTATTAACTTTAAAAAATTGACCTCCTTATAAATAGTTTAGAGTAATCGAATTGTTTTAATAAATAAATAAAATCTACCATCTTTATATTTGTCCAAATCCAAAACCAATTTCTGCCATCTTTACCATTAGCTTAAATCTGTTTGGTACTTTTTGAATCAAAAAAAAAAATCTGATTGGTACTTAACTCGGTCGAATATCTCGATCTATACATCTGTATGATCATTTCATTATTTGTTGCTATTTTGAGTTACAGATCATATATTCCCAAATCTCTTTGTTCTTTTGTATCATACCACTCGCAAATATTAAATTATGTGCCATGATATACAAAAATTTCAAGATATATACAAGTATTTGAAAATGAATAATGCTATATATATACACCAATTGATATACCAATCAATGTATTAACAGATAATGTAATATAATTTTAGAAGTTTTTGGTCTTTGTAATTTGTATAATGAGTGGGATCATAATTTTAAAATGACAATGTCATAACTATATTAGTACACTAATTAGTATACCAATTGATATATGTAGCATCATCGATTTTGAAATAGAAAAAAATTGATAAATTTAAGATAGAGGACGCAAGCCGACATTCTAGATACCAAATTAATACGTAATATATATATATGCTACATCAGTGTTAAATGGTGTCATTTGAGAATGTTAAACCATTGCATGATGATCACGTTTAGCACATAAGCCACACTTGTTTGGCGGATTAGGTTAGATGATATTGTTAGTGATAGGATGATTAGCAAAGAGATTATTAATGTGAAAATTGCTAGTGAGGAGATTAAGTAAAAGTGTGTTTGTTATGATGATAATGTGAGGGATGATTAGTGATGGGATTGTTAAATTATTTTTACATAACATAAATAAATAAAATATTTCTATAGTAAAAAAAAACTAAAACAAACAGGAGCACTTGGTGAAAAAAAATAAAATTTATATATAAAATAAACTCAATCCGCTCACTATTTTCTTAATTTCACCCAAAATCCAACCAAACTAATCCCCCTATTGAGAGAGATTACTAAGCCCCTCCGTCTAACTATTACTCCTCCCTCTTAAATCATTACCAAACAAACTATGGATAGAACTCACAGCCATATCACTCCAATCCCCCCTCCACGCCAATAAACAAACATGGCCTGAGGATCTTCTTATGTTCAACTTGCTATTCCATGTACATAGATATTACATAGACATATATAAGGTCACTCTCAAAACAGTGATAAATGCTTTACTGTTTTGGAAATATTAATAATGAACTATCTATCTTTTAGAATAAATTTTTCCCACCACATTAGTCCTCTCTCTATATATAGCTTCTCATCATACCTCGAGTTCTTCACGGCCAAATCTCTAACTCTCTCTTCACTACAAGCATTCTTCAACCATCTCTCATCCAACATCTTCCCAACCATGGCCACCATGGCTCTGGGAGCTGAAAAGCCAGTTGTTATCTTCAGCAAAAGCGGTTGTTGCTTTGGCCACACTATCAAAACGCTGATATACAGTTTTGGGGCTAGTCCTGCTGTTTATGCGCTTGATGAACTTCCCCGTGGACGACAACTGGAAAGCGAGTTGTCGTCATTAAGATGTCAACCTAGCGTACCCCCTGTGTTCATAGGGCGGAGTTGGTTGGCAGTTCTAATGAGGTCATGAGCCTCCATATCGGGGGCAAGCTAGTCCAATTGTTCAAAAAAGCTAAAGCTATATTTATATAGGATGCCAAACTAGTAGCTATTTTTGCTTTTGTAGCGAATGAGAATAGACCTACTTAACTATGAGCCTCTTGTTTTTATGTGGGGAGGTTTGATGAGAAGTACTAATTGTGTTTTTAAGGTGCATTTTCTTTTTGTTGTACTAAATCATTAATGTCATACTTAGTTTATTTACAACTACTGTGTCTTGAACATAATATTCTTCATTTTATGTATTTTCCATATGCATAAATGGAAATTTTAAGAGATGAGCAGAAAGTAAACTATGCACCTAAGAAGCACATTATATTCAAAGCAAACTTAGCAATCTTCTTCTTGTATTTGTGATTTTGAAAGTGGTTATATATATGATTTGAAGAACATTGTTGTATATACCAATCCTGGAAATGTCTAATAATCTAAACATTCAACTATGTTGGGAGTTTTTACCCTCTTGAGTCTGTCTGACTCCAACAATTGTCTAGATTAAAATATTGCCTCTCCAAGTCTTTTGCTATTGGTTAGTGTTTGCACGCTATTGGATTTGCCTTTTCATGCCAACTTAGTTGAGATGAAAAAGTTTTGTCATAATGTATTATGCACTCTGCTTCATATGTTTTCGAAAACATTGCTATTAATCCTTACCATTCTTCTAAGAACCCCCACCTCCTCCATTATTTTTAATTCCAATTTTGTCCCAACCTAAAATTCCACTTTTACCATCATCCCTAATCTTCTAACCCTAATTTTTCAAACCACAACCCTAATCACCTCTGGTATTCTCCACCATCGCAGCCCATCTCTCAACCCTATGCTGCCCCCATAACCCATCTTCAACCATCCCTTACTGTCGCCTCTTTTCGACTCTCCTCTACCACTCTCTCCTTTACATTTTCCACCCCCTGTAGTTCCTCTTCCTCTTCATCTTCTTATTTTGATCGAGGAACAGTGGCAGCTGCAAATCTAGGGTTTGCAGCAGCGAAGTGGAATCTAAAGAGAAGAGTCTTGCAGCAGTGGCAGCTAAACAGCGATGGCGCGACGACCGACAATGATGGCAAAATCAAGATCGAGATCACGAAAGGGAGAAGAGGGCTCACAACGGTGGTGTTGGATGTGGGTTTGGTAGAAGGAAGAAGAACAGAAAGGAGATGGGATGTGGGTTGCAATGGCAAGATGGTGACACCAATGGGTGGAGGTGGTGGAAAGGGTTTCGAATGCCGACAGGTGGGATTGTTGGTGGAGAGAGCCGTTGGCGAAAGGAAAAATAGAAGAAAAGTTGGGTGCAAAACAAAAAGAGTAGAGTTGAAATTAAGGTGGGAGTTTGAAAAGATATATTTTACTAAGTGAGGGTTCAAAATAGTAGAGGGATCTAAAGAATAAAAGTATGAGGGAATAGCAGCACTGTTCTCTATTTGGTTACTGCCTTTTGACTACATCAATAAAGACTTATTTTGCTTATCAAAAAAATTATTGTCAGAAAGAATGTTTGGTTTGATTTTGAGAGAGTAGTTTTTAAAAATTATTTTGAAGAGAGAGTTTAAAAGAAATTTTGATTTGTTTGGTTATGTATTTTGAAAGTAATTTTGGAGTTTGAAATGATTTGATATTTTATTATAATTGAGTAGATGTATGTGAGAGAAAAAGTGACTGAGAATGAGAGAGGAGAGAGAAAAATTGATTGATTGATAGGTAAAAGAGATAAAGTGATTTTGAAAATTGTTTTGAAAAATTTACAAAATCACTCTACAAACTCAAACCAAACATACCCTAAGTTGTCTCCAATGCTGATAGAAAACTGGACCATTCAGTTCAGTCTTTTGGGGCTGTTATAGGGCCCACTTCAATGATCTAATTTGTTAATCATCAAAACTCTAGTATATTCATAAAAAAATAATAATAATATTAGATTAATTCAATAATTATATTTACATAATTTCATCAAATTTATTTTCACCTATTTTCTTCGTCGCAAAATATTAATCCCTTATTCTATTTTTTATTGTCACAAAATATTAATCTCTCTTCAAAAATAAAGTACTAAAACAACATGAATTTCCTATTTTACCCTTCCTTTAAATTCATTAATATTAATATACACCCAAGGTATAATTATGATAATTAATATTCTCAAAAAAAATTATACAATTTTAATTTTAAATCAAATGATAGTTTTGGAAATTTAATATTTTAAAATGTAATAATTATACTGTTAAAGAAAGTTAAATTTTCCAAAAGAAATCAATACTTTGACACGGAGGGAGCATTTTTTAAATCATTATTTATATCCATTCTTTGAAAACCTAAAAAATAAAACTATATAATTATAATTATCTGATCAATTTATTTTTTAATGAACGACCAATTCAATACACAAAATTCTAAATGATCAACAAATTATATTATCAAAATAGAATCCACAATGGACCCACAAAGGTGAACTGGACCGTCCAATTCCTTCGACTAGGCCTATAAAAATCTAGCCCCTAAAAACTTGAGGGTAAGATTCAAGATTTCAAATTCGAGTCACTCAAGGGTCTTAAGAGATTTGTCCGTTCATTAATTCAATAATTCAAGTATCTTGACATTCGTCGAAGTTCGTACAAATTGATCCGGACACCGGTTGAAAAATAAATAAATAAATAAATAATTTGGAACAGTGGAAGCAAGTGATGGATATTAAAGAAGAAAACAACAGCACATAATATATGCCAACAAGATTTAGATGCCCACTTCCACCATCATAATCACACAACACTCTTCTTGCAGATTATGATAACAGATTTTAGAGAATAAATCAGAGATTTTTTAGATAGAACATGGGTGTTAAAAGAATAGTTTTGAGGAATTAAAGATGAATTCTTATTGTTTGAGTATTGCTGAAACAGTGAATTAAACTTTGTTCAAGTGAAAATGCTAAGGTTGTGTTTGGTTGGGAGATTTGAGAAGGAAAAAAATAGGTAAAATGTGAATAAAATATACCTACATTTCATCTAATTTTTCACACATTTTTCCTTTTTTTTTCTAAATTTCTTCTGAAATCTCCCAACTAAACGCAATCTAAGCAATAAAATATTTGTGTATATATATAAAAAGTCATATAGAATCAATTAGCAGCTTCATTTTGTGATTATAAATCCATGTGCATAAAAATAAGTTAAGATGCATAATTTTGGTTAAAGTTTATTTTTATAACATTATGTTTTTCTTTTTCTTTTTTCGTTTTTGGCAATTGAAAAAGCAACAAAGGTTTGGGGTGGGTAACGGTTTATCCGAACCGCTCAACCCTCTCAACCCATATATAAATGAACAGTTTCGCAAACATAATACAGGTGTATGCGATTTGAAATATGACAAATTTGCAAGTTACAGGTAGGTCACGGGTTAAACCTGCAACCCACAAAAACCGCCCACACTTTAATTATTATTTATATATATATATATATCAACTTTGTAACTTTAACAGGAGTACCATTATATTCTCTATGACACTATGATCCTTATTTTTAAGTATTTCTCAACTTTCTTAATGCCGTAGAATTATCAAGTCCTAAACTTGGTTTCTTATATGATTTTCATTGGTGACTTATCTACTTTTTCGTAATAAAATTTTCCTTCTGGCGGTCGATGAAACTTCTAATTTGATTATTGATTATTGAACTGGCAATTCTAATTGAGTACAACCTTTAATGCATTGATATACATTTTTTTCATGGCAAAAATGCTAGTGTAGGGTTTCTTTGTTTTGAATTCTTTCATTTAATACATTGATATTCAATTTTTATTTGTAAACTCATCAGAAAATTATTGTCAAATGATCACAAATATATAAAATGAATATGATGCCTAAATTCTATGGGAAAAAAAAACTCAAATTAATTTTTTTTTTTTAAAAGTGTAAATCGCAAACCGTCCGCAACAGCCCGCACATCTACAAACCCTATCTGCACAAACCGCAAACCGCATTGCGAGCAGTTGCGGGTTGACTTTTTTTCAAACCGCATACATGCGGGCGGGTCAAAACCAAACCGCAAACCGCACAAAATCGATCCACGATCACCCCTAACAAAGGTGAATAAAGTTGGAAGTATACAAATGGCCCCATTTAGAAATTCAGTCTTTTTCTAGAGGGAGAACCATACAATTTGCAGAAAACTTTAGCTAAGAAAAAACAAATCTATAAAATATATATATATATATATAAATAAAAGTGTCGATGCGAGGACCCGATCTTGCATTCTTTTTTTAAATTCTGTTTGATTGCATTTGCATGTATTGTATTCACCAAAGTTGACATTCTCCACTCTTTATCAAAAGGTGTATAAGGTTATCTTATATCACAAATGGTAAGTTCTAATGGTTATTGTGATAGTATATAATTTTACGTATAAAAAACAATCAATTTTATATACACGCATTTCATACAAAAAGATCTATCAGAAAATCATATTTCAAAAATATAACGGTCATATTATTCTGGTGGGATTTTTTGTATATATTTTTTGCCCAAAAAAATTATCTTATTATAATTTTCTCAGGTAGCATGAGCCCTACAATGCCTTAAAAGTGAAGAATCTTAATCGCTCGGCTAAGGATTCCCTATTCTCAAATGCTTTTGTATACATGTACTATTGTACTTCTAATCATTAGATTAGATGAAAATTTTGAAATACGTGAATCTTAAGACATGATTCAATTAAAATAAAATAAAAAATAAAAGAATTTGAAAATAAAAGATCCCGTGCCTAATCACCCAATAAGGCATGATCCAATGCTTTCAAATTGCAGTTTGGCATGCTTTGCCTCTTTTTGAATTAAATAGTAACAAACCATTAATTTGATGCAATAAAAGTATATATATATAGTGGGCCTTTTTCCCACAAAGAATCACACATGATGATAAAAGAAAATGTAGCAGGATTGTTCCAGCACATTGTTTTGCAACACTGCTAATCCTGTGCACCATTTTAGGAAAATGCAACCCATAATTTTATTTTTTATTTCATTTTCTCACTTTTAGACACAAATCAGTGAGTCTTATGTCATTTACTGATGTGGATTGTATTGTCTTGTATCTAAGTGTTCAAATAAAATAATAATAAAATGAGATTATATTTAGAATAACTCATAATTTAACGTATAGAGAACATCTTAGCAGCATTTCTTTCAAATTAGAGCTATGTGATTCTATTCTAGAAATGAACAATGTGGTAGGCATATCTTCTTCTCCTCCTCCTCCTAGAAAGGATGATTATGTGGATTTTATTATAATATTAAATTTTTTTTTTTTTTTCACTATGCTCTTCCAAATTTCTATTTTCTTATTCATTCTCTATCAGCTTTCGGTTTTTCTTGAATTGAACTCGATGAGAATCTTTCCAAGGGAGAGCAAAAAAAAAAAGATACCCCAATCGGATAAACCCAACATCTATGTCCACCTCACCAGATGCTCCAAGATTAGGTCTACCATGAAGTCTTTTTGAGAGTTTTATTCCATCACATGCTGAGTAAACAAAATCAGACTCAGTCATTAAAAATATAAATAAACATATATGTGTGCGTGTTCGTGTGCGTGTGCGCGCATAAAGTATTAGTTTGATATTTGGGATAGCAATTTGAACCCGGTCCGACGGGAACCCGACCCCCCATCCCCGATAAAAGTGGTTTTTTTCCTGAAAAATACCTCCGACGGGCCGGGGATGGTATTTGAAATTAAATCCCCAATCAGTTTCGGACCGGGGACGGAGATAGCTTTCACAACCCCGGACCCGGCCCGCCCCCGTTTTTTTCCGAAATAAAATTACCATAATACCCCTCCATTCATTCATATATATATATATATATATATAACTCCCCTTTTTTTAGTAGGCCTCTGATCTGTAAAACAAAAGTCGCATACATAACTCAAAAAAATCTTTCTCTCTCTCACTCGCTCTCTCTCTCTCAGTCACATAATCCCCGATCAGACTCTCTCTCTCTCTCTCTTCTCTCACTCTCTCTCCTCTCCACAATCGCGATGGCATCGTCGTCTTCTCCTCCTCTTCCGTCTCCTCCTCTATCACCTCTCGCCGCCTCATCCTCCGTCGCTTCCTCCTCCTCCAGGCCACCGCCGAACCTTCATACTTCGTGGCCTCTCGCCTCATCCTCCCTCCACCACGGTAGATCTGAGCAGATCACCTCTCATCGTCGTCTTTGTGTGTGTGTCTAAGTTGATCTGTCTGTATTTTTTTATTTTTTTATTTTTTTTTTTGTTAATGATATTGTTGTTGATGATGTTGTTGTTGATGAAAATGATGTTATTGATGATTTATTGTTGAGAGAGAAAGCTAAACACAGAGAAAGAGAGTGTTACGGGGATTTTCAAGGGTCGGAGAAACCCGATCCCCGTTAGGGGCGAGGGCGGGGGCGGGGGGAGTGATGGGTTCCTCGCCAAGGATCGAGGCCGGAGACGGGGAATTTGGTAGCTTCGGGGATCGGGAATGGGGGGTGTGATCCCCGGCCCCGCCCCAGCCCGTTGCCATTCCTATTTGATATACATTGTTGGTCCATATTCTAATAACTCAAGTCTTTGAGACATTCAGTGACTTAAGATGGTAATTAGAGTTATGGTATTATTTTCTAATAGTTTTAAACTTTTAGGGTGACTTTACCATAATGACACATAGCACTCGTTTTATCTTGACATATATTGTTGGACTTAATCTTAATAAAAATTGTTATATATCACTTCTTTTTCTTTTCTTTTTTTCACAATTTTATATCACTGCGAACATGGGATTGTTTCTAAATAATGAACCAATTATGAGTGATCCATATAAGTGATGATACAAAACGGTGACAAAAATAGGTGACAAAGTATTTCTTTTTTCTAGTAGTTCAATCTTTTGGTGTGACTTAACATGGAGACACAACTAATCAGGACCAAGCTTCTGTCCAGTCCAGATGCAATTCGGGCCTATGGGCCCATCACAGGCCTAATTTTTTTATTTTGTAAGTTTCTATATATATATATTGATCGGATAATCATAATTATATTATTTTATCATGTTTATTTTTTAGAAGAATAGATGACTAATATGATTTTCAAGATAGACCGTCTACTTTTTCAAAAACAAATGCAATAAAGTCGATCGTGTAGTTACACTATCAATAAGTCTTTTTTTTTTTTTTTTTTTTTTTACAAACGATCTATACCTTACAAAATAAACGGATCGAATTACCATAGTAGAGCCCGTGGGAGGCCTACAGCTCCAAAGTGCACCATTTCCATTAATTACTATACTAGCCTCATGTAGGGATCAAAACAAGGTGTAACTAAAATCAAGTTCATTACAAAACACAGCAGTCATATATATGATCCTGGAGACGCAAATTAATCAAATATGGATCCTGATTTCAAGCATGGTGGTTCCACATTGTTTCAGTCTTGCAGGATTGGTTTTGGATGCTACAACAGTATGCAATATGTATGTACCCTACATGTGTGTGTGCACACACACGTGTGAGAGTGAAAGTGAGAAAGGTTGCTACCAAGCAATGATCAATTCTAATTTGGAATGGAACCATCTTTTCAAATATTATTTTTTTTCATTCGCTTTTCTATCTTTAGTTAAAGCATATTCCAGTTCACAACCTACCACCTTAGGCCTCTCTATATAACTTCCATCAGAGCTCAAGTTCTTCACAGCCAATTCTTAACTCTCTCTCTCTTCACCACAAGCATTCTTCAACCATCTTTCCAACAATGGCCACAGTGACATTTTGGTGGCTGAAAAGCCCATGTTGATCTTCAGCAAAAGCAGTTGTTGCATTTACCACACCATTAAGAAACTGATACACGGCTTTGGGGCGAGTCCTACTATTTATGAGCTTGATGAACTTTCAAATGGACAACAACTGGAAAGGGAGTTGTTGTCATTAGGGCACGAGCCGAGTGTACCTGCTGTGTTCATAGGGGGAGAGTTGGTTGGCGGTTCTAATGAGGTCATGAGCCTCCATCTCCAAGGCAGGCTAGTCCAATTGCTCATACAGGCTGGAGCTATATTTGTACAGGTTTTGGATGCTAAAACAGTATGTAATATGTATGTACCCTACATGTGTGTGCGCGCACGCACGTGTGAGAGTGAGAGTGAGAGTGAGAAAGGTTACCATCAAGCAATGATCAATTCTAATTTGGAATAGAACTAACTTTTCGAATATTATTTTTTTCATTTGCTTTTCTATCTTTACTTAAAGCATATCCCAATTCACAACCCACCACCTTAGGCCTCTCTATATAACTTCCATCAGAGCTCAAGTTCTTCACAGCCAACTCTTAACTCTCTCTCTCTTTCTCTATTCACCACAAGCATTCTTCAACCATCTTTCCAACAATGGCCACAGTGACAGCTTTGGTGGCTGAAAGCCCATGGTGATCTTCAGCAAAAGCAGTTGTTGCATTTGCCACTCCATTAAGAAACTGATACACGGTTTTGGGGCGAGTCCTACTATTTATGAACTTGATGAACTTTCAAATGAACAACAACTGGAAAGGGAGTTGTTGTCATTAGGGCGTGAGCCGAGTGTACCAGCTGTGTTCATAGGGGGAGAGTTGGTTGGCAGTTCTAATGAGGTCATGAGCCTCCATCTCCAAGGCAGGCTAGTCCAATTGCTCATACAGGCTAGAGCTATATTTGTACAGGTTTTGGATGCTAAAACAGTATGTAATATGTATGTACCCTACATGTGTGCGCGCGCACGCGCGAGAGAGTGAGAGTGAGAAAGGTCACCATCAAGCAATGATCAATTCTAATTTGGAATAGAACTATCTTTTCGAATATTATTTTTTTCATTTGCTTTTCTATCTTTACTTAAAGCATATCCCAATTCACAACCCACCACCTTAGGCCTCTCTATATAACTTCCATCAGAGCTCAAGTTCTTCACAGCCAACTCTTAACTCTCTCTCTCTTCACCACAAGCATTCTTCAACCATCTTTCCAACAATGGCCACAGTGACAGCTTTGGTGGCTGAAAAGCCCATGGTGATCTTCAGCAAAAGCAGTTGTTGCATTTGCCACTCCATTAAGAAACTGATACACGGTTTTGGGGCGAGTCCTACTATTTATGAGCTTGATGAACTTTCAAATGGACAACAACTGGAAAGGGAGTTGTTGTCATTAGGGCGTGAGCCGAGTGTACCAGCTGTGTTCATAGGGGGAGAGTTAGTTGGCGGTTCTAAAGAGGTCATGAGCCTCCATCTCCAAGGCAAGCTAGTCCAATTGCTCATACAGGCTGGAGCTATATTTGTACAGGTTTGATGAGAGAACTTATATTTTAAGGTGTATTTTCCAGGTGTATTTTCCTTTTCTTTTCTTTTTTTCTTTTTTTTCGTTGGCACTAAATAAAGTCATACTTAGTTATTTTACTATCTCTTAAACATAATTCATTAATGTCTGTATTTCTACATGCATTAGTGCAAGAATACAGCATATGTAATTCCAATTGTAGTGCCCCCAACAAATAAAATATAAAACGAGCATATTATACATTCAAGAGACAAAATTACCAGTTCACTATAAGAGTGAATGGAGAGGTGGGTCTGATTCAGGGCTCAGTTATTCTTGAGAAGCAAAACGTGATTGTTTCAAGGTTCAGGTATGTGAATTTTCTCTCTCCAATGGATGTAAGCTGATTTGTGTCAGACTGCGTAAATTCTATGGATGTGCAATAATCCCAACAAATCATAACTTAAAATTTAATAAATTTGTTTCTTTTCATCATATGTAAATCCTGTGTATTTTTACCACAAATTAACTAGAAATTAAAATTATTGCCACAAACAAAAAAAAAAAAAAAAAAAAAAACCATTTTTTCTATCATAATCATAACACAGCAGAAGGTGTGCATGTATTGGGAGAAGAACAGCCAAACAAAAGAATCAGAGGACTAAGAAGAGCTAAAACTTTGAAAGGAACAATACTATAACAAAGCATTGAGAAAAGCTAACCTTGAACAGAATTGGTTATAATCCACTTATTTTTAGAAAATGAAGCAACCAAGTATTCCATCATTTGTGAATATAATCTTTCAGCACATTACTGTTCTGCTCTAGTTTAGCATTCCTTCGCCAATTCTCTACCGCTCTCGAAACAGTGGCATTTGCCTCGCATATCTCTTCAGCAGAGAACTTGTGTTCAACAACTCCCAAAGGTCCAGGCTCCAGTACCTTAATCACCGTTTCCATCTCCTGCTCCAGCTGTCTATGAAATAAATGCCACGTAAGTTTTGCCAAAACGAAAACATTGCCAGTTTATAACAATAAACAAGCTAACATAAAAAAGCCAAAAGCAACTTTGAGAAGGACAAAAACAAGGTAAGTTTATATAGGGCTGACTTGAGAGCCGAGACAAAGGAGCCATGTATAACAGAGACTAAGGTCTTCAACTACGAAGTATGGACACAAACACACCGACACGCCAATTTTTAAAAAATGCAAGACACGACACGTGGGGAACATGCATAAAATATATAATTTTATATATTTATTATATGTTATATATATATGTGAATATATCATTCAAAGATAATAAAAAATGCAATATGACACTAATTCTTATAAATTTATATGATTTTCGTTTTATTATTGTACTTCAAGTTGTTTTATTCAAATTTATAATTAGTTTCACATGTGTTTAATCGATAGACACGTGTGTTTAAGTGATAGACACGTGTGTCGTTTAAGTGTCCAAAGAGTGTCCGGATCTTTAAAAAAAGTCTTTAAAAAAAAAAGGACAAATTTTGAAGAGTGTCAAACACATGTCGGAAAAGTGTCAAAGAATGTCGGTATTGACACGGATACATGACCTTAGAAGTGTCCGAGCTTCTTAGGTCTTGAGTGAAGCTAAGGTCATATATGAAATTTTCACATAAGGATGATGAATCAAGCAAGTGCAATTCAGGATAAGAAAGAGAGAATCAACATAGAGACTGACAAAAGAGGGTAACTTTGTACGGAGCAGACTGGTGATAAAGCATCCAATCCAATCCAATCTATTGGACATGATTTTTGAGCATTATTTTATGTCTCCATCTTCTTTTCTTTTTCCTTTATTTTTAAAACACGACTCTCCATTACAACAAAATTTCACACAGCATATAAATACAGCAAAAGGAAAATCAAGAGTGTATACATGATGTAGAATTACATGATCTTGTTCAATGTCAGAATAAACAAACAGAGCTGTGACATAGTCTCTGGAGAAAGCAAATCAATCGCAAACCCTAACGATACATACATATATAGGTGAGAGAGAGTATATCATATATACATATATGTATAGAGAGAGAGAGAGAGAGAGAGAGAGAGAGAGAGAGAGAGAGAGTACCTGAAGAGCCTGGAGAAGGGTAAGGAATTGCCGAGCTTAGAAAAGGATAGAGGCATTCCGATTCCAGAGAGAAGAGAAGAGAAGAGAAGAGAAGAGAAGCGGCTCAGTCACTGTGTGTGTTTCAATTTGAGCACCCAAAAATGGTTTGGCGTTGGGCCTCAGTGCCCAATTCAACTCATGAGAGTGGGTTCCAACCCTGCGCCCCTTCCCCATCCTTTCGGTGCACAAATTTTTGTTTTTTGTTTTTTTTTTCGGACATCAATTTAGAGGGGCCCTTAAAATAAAATAATTTTTATTTTTTAATTTATTTTCAATTTAAATTATTTACATATCTTTTTTAAAATAAAATTGATAAACAAAAAAACTCAATATAAGTGTACATAAAATAGCTAAAATATCTTTTTTTTTTATTGAATTTAATAACTAAAATGCTCTGTTTCGTTAGTTTTACTTAGCAAAAATGGGTATATGCTTTAGATTGAAAATAAATTAAAAAATCAGAATTAAAATTAACAAAACTAAAAACTCATGATTTATGTTGTCATCAAGGTCAAATTCTGAGTTTTTTTTATAATTTTTTCATAAAATTATTTAGTTTAGAAGTCAGCTTTTGTTTAGTTTGATTTTTAGAATTAATTTTATGAAACAAAATTTAATGAAATTAAAAATTAATTTAGTGTCAAAATATATATAAATAAATAAAATACTTATCATTTACATGATTTTTGTTTTTTGGGAGAAAGAAATAATTTTGAAAATATATTTTAGGTGTTTAATTTTATTAAATAAATTTCTACTTCTCCAAAAAAAAAAAAAAAATCTGAAAACAGATTAAATCAAACAAAGCTGTACCTTTAGTTTGGAAATTGATTTCCGAACAAAATTCAATGGTTCCAAAATTAGATTCGAAAATCAACTTTCAAAAATTAAGTGTGTAAGCGAAGATATAGTGATTTGTGAGAATAAAAGTTAAATACTTATTAACAAACTCTTTTTTTTATCGTCGTTCTGCCCCTAAACATAATTACTATTAAAGCATAAAAGTACAAAAAAACACAAATTTGTGCTGAATTTTTTACTTTGTCATATCAATGATGTGCATTATGAAAGGCATTTTGTCCTATCACTCTTTTTCGCTGCTTACATTCACTTGTAGGAACTACGCAGGGCCGAGCCTGGTTTACAAAAGATGAAGGGCCGAAAGTAACAGGCGGTGTTGTTCTCCCTATAGGCAGGCGTTGTTCTGCTGCTGGTGAATCTATACCTGAGCAAAGAGATAATGCCTCTATGGCAGCTAGAATTGGGTAACTTCAATGAAATTGTAGGTGTTCTTTCAATATCATGCTCTTAATGTTGGAAACTAATATTTTCAAAACATTAAAATGAAGGAGCCTAGAATTCATCTGCAGAAAATAGGAAATTCAAGATTTCGATTTGTCCTAATGAAAGTCCTGTTGATTGACCAAAGAGACCGATGAGAAACAATCCCGTTGTGCTATTTATCACAATGGGTTACAAACTCCTCCAGCATTTGCAACTATTGTAAAGTAACCTTTGTAGAGTTCCGACCCATAAATTTGAATTTGATTCAAATTACCAGACTCCTCTCCTGCATAGTCACTGGACTTGACAACAATTTGTATAGAAAAAAGACTACGCCTGATCAAAACCAACAGACAAAATATAGATATGGATCCACTTATTCTATCTCACATTCATATCTAATGCACAAGCTTATGATGATTCAATAAAATTCTACGTGAAATTAGAATTTACACATACTGCTCCCAAAACATTTGCCAAACCATCAAAGAATTAAAACATTGTTCTCAAACAGGAAGTTTGCTGCTATAATGCTTACGAATTGCATGTGCTAAAATATGATTGTAAACACGGTGGCTAAGTGGGAAACATTTTCGGTGGATGTAACTATAAACCATTCAAAGTTTCAAATGGAACCCTAAATTCCACAGCATTTTCGCCCCACCCCTATCATACAAGCATGGACAATGCTTCTCAAGGTCCAACAATGTCATCTCTTACAAGCATTGATCAATGGATATCAAGACAGAATTCCTACCGAGTCAAATTTAAAACCATCGAGACAATCACTTACCATATCCCAATTAGAGACTGCAATGAAATGCCCCAAGATTTGAGAAGCCTTTAAAAAGGTTTCTACATAAGCCCTCAGAATCAGAAGCCCGAAATGCACCCTCCTGAAATTACCCATATAAGACTAGGAATCACAAAAAATGGAAATTGGATGGTCCCTTTCACTTTAAAAATAAAGCAAGAGTAGAAAAGGCACGAACACAGATTGAATACAAACTTTGGCTTATACCTGATGGAAATGACTACTTTGTTGTTGTTAATGAGAGGAAAACATTTCCACAGGGGGGTTTGCCATTTCAGCTTTGTTATTTGAGTTGATATTGATGCCAATGTTGACTATATGACCGTGAATGATCAGATGTAGGCTATGTACCAAATATGTTGATGAACCTTGATATTAAGAGATGAAACTTTGTACAACAAACAGTATTAAGCTTCCTCAGATCCAAGAATAGATGAGACAGTGAATGGATTTTAGGTTTTACTTTTAGCTTGAACGACGAACTTCAACACCTTGTCTCGTGCTTGTACTAATGCTTAATGGGGCAGAACTTTGACTCGACTGCTGGACATCAGAAAGTGAAGCAGACCCGGTTTGTGAGTAGATGAAACCAACCGAACTACTTGAAGTGTTTCCAGATGAAGGTATTCTACTTGAATGAGGAGGATCCAATATAGGCCCTGATATAAATTCAGGGCGCGGCTCTGAATTTGAAAATGGTGGAGCCAGAGTAGCAAGGGAAGACCCGACCAAGTAGGGAGCAACCAGCATGTCTGAGAGAGACGAAGCTGATGGACTATATCTTACTGTTCGTATTGGATGATCAAATCTGCATGTGCTCCCAAACTTGCAGTGTCCATTTTGCATATAGAAAGCACAAGGTTGTACCCCCTGTTCATCAAACAAAGATCATATTGAATATTTGTTCCAAAAAATAAATAAATAAATTAGCTGAAAAAATAAAAATAAATAAAAATCTTGAAAACATAACAAAATTAAATGTAATGACAAGCAAATCCACTACAGAAAATTAAGGATTCAAAAGGCAGCTTTTACACAACTCTTCCTTCCTTTGTTTCCTTTCCTTTTCAAACTTTGAATTAACACTCAGTTCACCATGTTCAACACATTGAACAATAAACCTTAAGATTTTCTGTCATACCAACTAGTGTTTGCAGGAATCTTCAGCAATAGCCAGCAACAAAATCTTCTCATAATTTGTGACTCTTTGTTTGACTCCAAATATGCAGGAAAATAAATTGATGAGTGAATAAGATTGCTTCTTCAGTATACAACATCATGAAGAGGAACCATAATATTTTATCTTGTCTAAATTATTTTTCCTTCTGATCGACGACAATCATTTTGCATTGTCCTCCTACAAGTGAAATTACCTTCCATTACTAGTTTACATCCTTTTGCAAGTTTTCTATCTTTCATTAAGGAAGTGCAAGGATCATGCATTGGGTGGCCCTCAGTCCATTGGAATTTAAACAGTGACAATATATGCACAAATTTCATAATTATCAACAAAAATATTTTCACATTCACAAAGAGCTGAGATTCTTTATATATATACATATGACACAAAACAGGAATTCCATTAAAACAGCCAAACACATTTCAACATTTAGCCAAATCTCTAGTGTTTTAGTTTCTGGCCAAGTGAGAGATGTCAACAAACAGAAGTGCATATTTCAGACTAAACTTCACTCTCACACCATTAACAGACCCAGTAGATGAGATAGGAAGCCACATCATGTCTGAACAACAACAACTAAAAGAATGAAAAGACTAGCATGGTTTACAAATTCATGTAGAAAATATATTTCAGTCATTCAGAACAATAACAGGTATTAGGTCCACAAAATACTTTTAAGATATAAAAATCACGCAACATGATAAACTCTATAAAATTTAGAACAAGGCTAATAGTTAAAAAAGAAATGTTAAAATAATCAAATGAAATATAGTAATAGTTTAATATATTTATACAACTATGTTTCGTATGAATTTCTACATGCAGACAACTAGACAAGCAGTACACAAGCCAAAATTTCGACCAAGTGCACAAACACTTTTGATAGTTGAGCTCAATCTGTGCCCATACCATTCACTAAATCATTGCCTATTACCTTTTCTAATAGTCCACATGCATATTTCTATCGACTTTCCTGTAGTCTTAATGGTAACCACCACCTTGAATCAAAACACAACTTAATGCTCATTTTATCCCTTTATACCACCTCATGCTTCTCACCTCACCAGTGCACTAGTACTGCTTGGCACAAGCTGATACAGCCCTTTCCAATTCCTTAAAAACTTTTCAGCATATTGGATCTAGCGTGATTTATGTTGCTAAAAATGCATCAGTATAGGCAGTTTTTCAAACGTAGAAGAAACCAAGTGATATAACGAATTACTATCAACCCATCAATCTTTCCAGTCTATGCAACCTGAATTTGTAATCAGCACAAGTTGCCCAGTTTCTTCAGAAATAACATTAAAGAAAAAGTTCTTTGTATGTAAATATTGACACATCTATGATCTAACATTTTTAGTTGCATTAAAATAATGTGTAGGATATAACTGCAAATCAACTCAATCTCCAAATTTGTTTCAATGTTTCCATACCCGTTCATATTATTTACAAATTTTAATACAAGGCTTGCCCCATTGGGTCGCGTGGCCAAGCCTACCACACACCATGACCCCAACCCTCGTCTAGTTTGTTGAAGAAAGATAGATTTGATAGCATTTTTGTCCACTTAACTCCAAAAGCCTTTGTCCCAATTATTTGGGTTGCACAAACATTTAGATTATAACCAACATAATACCTAAACTGAAAATTTAGCAACTATATTTTTGGATTAGTGATAACTTGAGAGTTACTATTCCCCAGCCTATCAAAAATAAAAAATTTATACAAAAAAAAAAAGAAAAAAGAAAAAAAAGAAGTAATGTGAGTTAAGTAAAGGATGGTAAGAGGAATATCGATAAACTTGCCAGTATGAGAGAAAAGAAAAGGTAAAGCTTGAACTATGCAAAATGCATTAAGGGTAAGAATTGGACAGTGTTATTAAAGGACGATAAGAACAAGGAACAATGGAGGAGTTACTTTAAGATATATCTAATGGAAATCATGTTAGGAGCTTAAGTTTCGAATTAAGAAAATAATTGTAGCAATTATACGTCTATAGATTTTTTTTCCAAAAATTAGGATAGTAGATGGAAAGGAAGCCTAATAGTATTCATATTAAGTTTTGGAAGTACTTAGGTGATGAAGGAGCAATTTGGTCAACTAATTAACTTGTTTAATAAGATTTTGCAGATAAAGAAGCATGATGAATAAAGCAACATTTTTTTAAAGATCCTAATAATACTAAATTCTTTAGTGTGGCAAATGCTTAAGACCCACAATTTAGATCCCAAAATTCACCCACAATGAAGTGGCAAGAGAGTTGAGCCTTATATAGTTGAGTGTGACCAATCAAAAGTTGACAGCTAACATGCCATCTCATATGAATCCCACATCATTTAGATTCTAAAACACATGAACTCACCAATACAACATCTACAGCAGGAATAAAATTTGATAATTAGAATTCTCATCAGTAAATGTTAGGCTACACTATAGCAGTTTATTTCATTGATCCGATTTTTTTCGCAATCAAAATTCTTATATGTGCATAAGCATCAGTGTATTTATTTTAGCATATGCAACTACAATTGTAACCAATTGTACCGTTCCAAATAACTAGTCAATATAAAACTCCAGTATATAGTTGCTAGACATGGTTAGAAAATAAAAATATAAACCACCAACACAACAACCAAATCTCTGCATAAAGCCACTTATGTTCAACACTCAATCACCGTATCACAAAACCCTCAAGAAATAAAATAAAATGTGAGCCAACTTTGTCGTTTGCCATGGGAATTTTGAAATAAAAAATAGAAAGAAAAAACAGTAAATTAATTCTTAAATAAGGAGAAAAAATAATTAAGGGATTAGAGAAGTATACCGGACGCATAGGGAGACCCATGGAACTGAGGAGACAATTTGTCTTTGATACCACCCAATCTGGTGGATGATGAAACCTACAAGAAGATCCAAATTTACAATCTCCTGTTTTCAAATAGTATTGGCAATCTGGTTGCCCAGGCCTCTCCGGAAACCCTCTTTCCTGAGTACTGCTTGAAGGTCCAGCAGGAGAGGGGAAGGTAGGATATGGTCCCACAAATGCAGATGCTGAAGAAGGTAACTGTGTAACACCATATGGGGAACCTGCTCCAACAGAGTGTGGAGCACTAGGAGACAATACTGGGCTTACAGGTCCCTACATCAAATAAAATGACACTAACATCAAAAGAGTGGTTACAATTTAAAAAATCCATAACAGGTAACAAGCACGGACACGAAAATTTTTAAAAAATACAGGACACGACACATGGGGGACACATAAACATATGCCATATATAAGGATATATGTCCGACACAACACTCTAATTTCTTAGAAATGTCCGTGCTTCTTAGTATAATAGAAATAACTTTGTAATATACCGCGTAAGGACTCCAACCCGAAATGGGAACAACTCCAGGAGAAAGAAGCACGGGACCATAAGCACCTGGCACATATGAGCCAGGCAATGGTGGAGGCCTTCCAGTCCTATAGCTGGGAGAGGCTGCCCCATATGGATCAAATGAAGGAACTGATGATGAAGACTGCACCGTTGGATAAAATTGATGTGCAGGCTCTGGCATTGACATCCCACCTGGTTGAGGATGATCAAATTTACAGGCTACACCAAATTTGCATTGCCCCGTTTTCAAATAGTAGGAGCATTCTCTCTCACCCTGTCACAACAGAGACAAACAAGGCAACTTCAGTATCCCTCCCAAGAATCCGTACCATGCTCGAGTTCCACATAATGGAAAGTGGGAACTTATGAAGGAAGAACAATTATTACTGGTCTTAATGGGTATCCATAGATATTGACTCGCATATTACTCATCGATCCACCACCATTTCTAGGATGGTGGAACTTGCAGGATGCACCAAATTTACAGATCCCAGTCCTTGAATAATACTGCAAATTGAGCAATGCCAATGCAATCAATACATTACAAACAAGAAAAGACAACGAAATAATTTGAACAATCAACCCAAATAAGCAAAATCGAAACAGATTCCTCTGGCACCAACACTGATCTGGCTAAGGCCAATATCTTGGATACCTGACACGTGAGCTCCCCTGGCCGCTCTGGATACTCACCTCTTCCAAATCTTACAGTTGCCCCAACCTGAAGAGAATTTCAAAGCAATAATTCAGAAAACCATACTTATGTTGTGTTTGGTTCATGGATTTGGATAGGGATTTGGAAAGGAAAACAGAAGACGTGTGTAAAATGTAATTATATTTCATTCACATTTCACTTACATTCCCCTTTTCCTTTCCCTTTCAAAGTTCCTACCCAAATCCATTAACCAAGCACAGCCTTATGGTTTCATGATAAATTCATTAATGTTTCAAGGAATGAAAGTAAACTATCTACATCAATGCAACAAAGAAAGAAGAAAGGAAAATAGTAAATGAAGCCAGTTTAAGGAATTATTTTCTGATTGTTTCACTCGTTCTCTGTAAGAAGAACCATAAGTCTCTGCAACTTCAGCTGATACATTGCCCAATAAGAAACATTTCATTGCAACAAAACAATATAAATTCTATATTTTGCAATTACATATTCTCTTAGTGCTGAGAGATAGAGATGGACTCAAAAAACCCATATCAAAAAATTATATATAAAAAAACTCAAAAACCGTTGAATTCAAAGAAAAAGGAGATGATCGAGGGCGTACCGAGCTACGGTCGCGAGGGTGATTGTAACGACACTTGGAACCGTATCCACAGGACCCAGTTCGCATGTAGAAAGCACAGTCGGGCACGCCCGATCGCTCCGGGTACGGCAATTCTCTGCTCCACAACCCGAACCGTTGCATTGACTCTGCTTGGAAGAAAAAAGCAAATCGAAACGAAAACACAGCTCAGAGACCATTGCATTGCGAAAACCCTAGAAATTTCAGCGCAATCGAAATCAAAATGCAATGAAAAATGAAATTCAAATGCCAAACAATTGAACCCACCTTCGAGCCCAGTTTCGGACCCCACGGGCCAACCCGACTCCGACCCGTCTCTCCCAGTGCTCCGCCCGTAAAACTCCATTGAAATTTTTTGGGGTTCTGATTCTCTATGAGTTAGGATTTTATAGAAGGAAAAAAAAAAAAAAGGGAAATTGTGAATTTGTGTATGAATAGACACTGTTTTGTAGAGTAATTAATCAGAGAGTTTGGTAGATCGAAGAAAGATTGATACAGTGCATGATGGGATGAGAGAGAGAGTCATCTCTCTAAAACTATTCTTGTGCGGTCTGGTTCTTTAGCTCTCTCTCTCTCTCTCTCTCTCTCTCTGTTTTTTTTTCAAAGCGTGTGCTTTTTGTTTGGGTTCTCTCTCTAAAACTACAACTTTCTCTCTCTAAAACAACGTTTGTTTGTGTACCCGCCAAAGTCTGGACAGCCGACAGGGGTTAAAGCCCCCCATCAGGTAATTTTCGAGGGAAATATGGTAACCGACATTGTTTTTTGTTTTATATTTACATAACTACCATCCACCTTGTTCGTTTACTTTTCAAATTTTAAATTTTTTGGTTTAATTACACTATCATCACTTAATTGTCAATAAATATCACTTTGCTCTTTTTAAATTGGATAAATTATAAACACACCCTTTAAAATTTACTTAAAGCACAGATTACCCCTTATAATTTGAAAAAATACAAATACTTCCTTGTTAAAAAAATTTATTTAAAGGAATTAATTAAAAATATGAAATTCATAATTGTTCTCCTATACAATAATAAAATTACTTAAATTATTAATTGAAATATATTTATAACATTATTAAAAACTGTTAATTGACTTGATGATTTATTAATAAAATAGGAGATTTGTTATGAAATTAGAAACTTCAGAGGATAAAATATAATTTTTAAAATCACAGGGAGCGATTTGTATTTTAATCAAATTTCAAGATGTGTATTTATAATTTACCCTTTTAAATTTGTACATTTTCAATCTCTTGATTATAAAAAAAATGTACTGTTTTTATTTATTTTGGAGATGGTTTGGAAACGGTCACTACAGGAAAACCTGTCAAATAACACGGAGCTTTTTGCGACGGGGTACCTGCCGTCGCAAAAAGTGGTTTTTTTGCGACGCAGTGTAATTTCTGTCGCCAAAAATTTATTTTGCGACGGGGTTTATTTACCGTCGATAAAAATGGGCTTCTGCGACGGGTGTGACTTCCGTCGCTAATGAAATTAAAAGAAAAATGTAGGAACAGTTGCGACACACGGTATACCGTCGCAAAAAATATTCTTTAGCGACGGTAAAATGTTACCGTCGCAAATGGTGGATCATCTGTGACGGCAGAGGCCCATCGCAAATACTCTGGGTAAAAATGACGTCGTTTTATTTGTTAATGATGTACCATTTGCGACGGTTAAATTTTCCCGTCGCAAAAAAGTTTTTTTTCATATCCCGCTCATTTCAGTGGCCCATTCGCGGTCATATGTCCCAAAATCCCTAAAATCCCAAATCAAAATCCATTGATCCCAAAATCCCTAATCTCCGACGGCGACGGCCTTCGCAGAGTGGCGAGGGTGAACGGTGAACGATGGCCTTCGCCGGAGTGACGAGCAGCAGCGACGCGTGACGAGGGTGAACGACGACTGACGAGGCAAGACATTCATCTCTTATCTTCAAGTTCGCCAATTGTAGCTCATCGTGCTTTGTTGTCGCCTACATTTTTCTTGATCGGTTCGTGCACAGCCAACCACTTTTGCCGATCAATTCCTTCAATGTGCATCGGTTTTCATTACCAGTGTCTTCGTTTCTATCAAGTTCATGGATGATATGTGAGTTCTCTTCACTTTTCTTCTTCTTCTTCTTTTTTTTTTTTTTTTTTTTAAGTAGTGATTGAAATTCTTTGATCTATTCTTGTGGTTATACATGAATCATTTAGTTTTTTAGTTAGCAAAGTGGATTTAGATGTTAATTGTATTGAAGTTTGTTTTTTTGTTGGGAGCTTCCTCTATCAATTAAACTTAATATTTTAAAAAAAAATTCAAATTTTAAAATGTGTGGATTTGATTCATTACGTGTGATTCACACTATGCTAAATTTAAATACTCCTACATACATTAATTGAAATTCTTATGTATATACATTTCTAAAGTTAAATTGGGTTGTCATATGAACTTGTATCCCTCTTCAATTTGATCATTCTTTTTTTCTATTTTCATTCAATTCAATTCTAGTTTTATACTTCTTTGATTTTTTATTTTTATTTTTTCAAATTTCTCTTGTGAATTGACTTTCCTTAAAAATTGAAAAAGAATAAAAATTGAAGCTTAAATGTCAACACACCTGAACATTATCATAGAGCTCAAACAGGGGAACGGCCAGCAGTTTCAAATTTTTGGGTGCTGCGAAGTACTCTCTTTCAGACAAGTGAACAAGGAAAAGCTTCTTACACTTCTGCATTGAAAATTCCTCTTCAGGACAGCTGATTTCAAGACAACTCAATCAGGGAAAAAACAAATTTATTCCATGTGTCACTAGGAAGTCCAAAGATCCTCTACTACCTTAGGCTTTGTGATATGTGGAGGGCAATAGGGGTACATTATAGTTTCAAAGTTTGGCCTCCACCAGATAGCCACACACTCGCCAATCTGCAACAAAATGTGACAAAATAAGCACAATTAAACCCCCACAATAATGTGTCCCTTCATGTTCCTTGTCAACATGAAAATCAAGCAGGGCAATACAATTCTTTCTTGATGATGGAAAAAGAGCAACTAGCATATCTCTCGAATCAGGAACACAGTTTTTTTGGTGAATCAGGAATACAGTTACTTCTCCTAGATGGAGAGCAACAAAGGAAAACAAGAACAAAAAATATAAATAAAAAGCTAATCAGCTGGAACATGGTGGATGCCTATTTTCTTAGGGATTAGCTTTTTTATCTTATAATTTCCCCAATTAAAAAGGATGATAGTCAATCAAACCAACTTGGTATTTACTGTTTCCTTCCCAGTTGTTGAAAATTTAGCTAGAAGCTAATTTCTGCCTCCTCATTTAATAAATAATAACACACAAACTTGTGTCTAATTGGGATTTGAACCCAAACATCTCTCTTTAGGGGCGGGAGATACCACTCAAACTAACAACTAATAGCAGCATATGCTTGATTATTAAAGGTAATGAAAGAACAAACCTGCCAATTTGGTTGCAATGAAGGAGAATTAGCACCAAGTTTGCTTGACAATTTCCTTTTCAAGCCTTCAATTTCTACAAAAAGTAGAAAGCAATATCCTAACATCTGAGAGAGAGAGAGAAGGCACACTATAAATTATATACCATTTTCTTCAGGCTTCAAACGGCCACCAGGAAGCTTGCAAAAGGTGTTTCCAATTTGCAAAAGAAGAATGTGAGGATGGTTATGCTCTTGCACTTGCACAAACCAAGCATTGAGAGCAAAATCAAGGAACTTATAAGTACACTAAACTCTAAACCCTAACTTATAACTGACAAGGATGCTTGGTGGTATTGGTGATAACTGATAATTGATTGGCTCGGTTTACATTTGAAACTAACAAATATCTAAATCACATCGTAAAATGCAAGAGTTGTCTTCTTAAAACAGGATTCATTATAATTTCTCCAAAATAAGCATACATACATTTAACGTGCGTAACATATCCATAATATGTAGTTGAAGACAAATCAACTCAAAAAAAGTTCATCAGTCCATGCCATATGGTTATAATAATTGGATTTTGTTATTTGAAATGCTTAGTTTACATGGTTGTAGATGTGTGTGGGCTTATATGTGTGCATTCCTGATTTTTCCTCCTCTTCGTCTTGTTCTTCTTTGTAGGTTATTGCAGGTATTTGTGTATTGGTATGGCTTGTAAATATTGGTCATTTTCGTGATCCTACTCATGGTGGTTTCTTACAGGGGGCAATCCACTACTTTAAGGTAATGATTTATGGATGAGGTTCCTTCTTTTCTGTTGCATACATGTTTATATACATATACATTGAACAATGCTAGAAACAACCCTTAAGGTAAAAAGTGTGTAAAAAGTGTATTGAAATGTGTATAACTGTTTTGGGACATGTGTGGATCTATTTTGTGCCTGGTTTGGAGGTAATTTTAATTCTCTCACACTTTTTTGCTCGATACTTCTGCCTCTAGTTACATAGTTGAATCCCAAAAATTGTTCTAGGCTGCTTTTGCTTTTTGATGTCATGAAATCATGTCCTTTGTTTGTGTTTGTTGCAAAAATCGTTTTATTTCAGTTGGTGCAGTACATTAACCAATGACAAGTGCAATCTCTCCTTACAACCAGGAACTTTTTTTTGTGTTTGGATCTTAGATTTGTAAAAAGATTAACGAGGGAGTGTGTTTGGCTATGTTTTCGATTTCTGTTTTCATTTTTTTGAAAACACAGCTTCTATTTCATTTTGATTTCCTTTTTTTACATTCACAATTTTTTTGAATTAAACATGTTTGATAAAAAGCCATAATGAAAAGAAAAGAAAAAAAATAAAAAATAGCTCTATTGTACATTTAATTTATTAATGCAAGCAAATCTTTAATGACAGAGAGCTTACATCCTACTGCAACAGAAGCACATCCTTTACACGCACCTTCGTCCAGTTGCTCCTCATTTTCATCCTGTAACCTTGATACTGTAACAACCCTCATACTGTTTACCGATTAATGACTGATTGATTACCGATAACCATCGATTACCGTTAAACTGAATTGATTATGACTGATAATTGAACTGATTAAAAATACTGAACTGACTGACTGAAAACTGGAACTGAATTGACTGAGTATGTACGTTTGAATTGCATTCTATCTGTCGATTGTTTATTTGATCTGTTCGTATTTTAGTGTTTAAACTGCTAATTGAAGGCCTTATCGGCGGCCGAATCCGGAATTGATTAATGTTTTATGATCATCATAATTAATGTGATTTTATGGTATAATTATTTGAAAACTGATTAGGTATGATTAAATTAGATTAAATATTGATAAAATACAGAGTTTGCCGTAATTACCAACTTGCCACTAAGTGGGCCACTATCTCACACACCTTTGAGCCTTGTATACACTCAAACACTTGAATCAAAAACCATTTCCTCAGCCCTTTTCCTTACACTAGCCGACCAAGAGAGGAGATAGGAGAGAATTGAGCTCAACTTGAAGAATTGCTTGGTAATTGAAGTGTAGATTGCTAAATTGGACTCCTAAACCTTGAATACAAGACTTAGGTAAGGATTTCATCTTCTCATTCTTGTGTTTGAGCTAATTCTTGCATGGTCCATGTTGAATTGTAGAGCTAAGTCATGTTTTAGTTCATACATGTTGATATAGAGCATAATTCATGCTTGCATGTGTTCTTGGTTGAATTTGGAGTTGAGTTCATGGCAAAATGGTGCATGCATGTCCATAATTTTGTAATGGTCCATGTTTTCAACTTGTTCTTGGATCAATTGGCTCCTTAGAGCATCAAATTGGAGCTTCAAAATGGTTTGAATTCATGCATGTTTGCATGTTCATCTTGTGCTTGAAAAATGGTTTAAATTGAGTTTGAATTAAACACCCTTGGGCTTTGATTTCTTAAAATTGAGCTTTGAAACATGTTATTCTATGTGTTTATAAATGTTTTCTAGAAAATGGGCCCAAGAGGATCGGTTTTGATGCTTTTGAACTTGGTTTTTGGCTTGGAGGTGCAATCTGGAATTTCTAGATTTTGCATTTCCGCTCGAGCGGGGGAATCGCCGCTCGAGCGTGGAATTCGAGCATCCAGTATCTCTGCACTGTTTTACAGTCCGCTCGAGCGGAGGATTGGTCGCTCGAGCGGAGTCATGTCTCAAGCTCGAGCGGGCGTCGAGCGGAGATTTCACCCATCCAGTACTTTTACAGTACGCTCGAGCGGGAAAGTTTACGCTCGAGCGTGTACCTTTGTTGCATGTCCGCTCGAGCGGGGAAACATGCGCTCGAGCGGGACTCTGTTTTTCTGAAAATTCCGAGACTGTTTTCTGATCACATCTTTGCATCCTCATTCCATTCTAGGCATTCTTAGACCTAGTTTAAGGCATCTTATTGAGGATATAGATGTAGAACACACCGAGGCAAATTAGGGATTAAGTTGTTAGCTTTCCTAACTGTGTAGCTTAGTGTGTGTTCAACCTGTGAACTGTGTAGGGTTGGCAACTAGGGAGACACGCTCTAGCATACTGTAGCCCAAACTCTGTGAGTAACAATTGTGTAAAGATATGTTCAAATGATTATCTTCTGAATACTGAACTGGACTGTTTACTGAACTGATATTGTTTACTGAATGAATGTATGTCCTATCTTCTGAACTGTATTATGGCATCCTTAGCACCTACTGTTTACTGTTACTGTTACAGAGATCTCTGTCGGTTCCCTCGTGGGACCACTACTGTTTACTGATTGATAGCCATCAATACTGTTCGGTCTTTAAGACCTACTGTTTACTGCTATGCTAATGGATGTACCACATATGACTGAATAACTGTTCTGACTGAAAGACTGAAGTATTGTTTAATGAACTGATTTCATTACTGTAAGGACATTTCATTCATAACCCCTTTACGCATTATGTTATTCACTGGGCTTTAGCTCACTGTTTATATATATATGTAGGTGCTCAGCCACCAGATCGGAGCTAGGAGCGTGGATTAGACTCCAGTTTTGTCAAGCCAACCTATGTGCCTCACTGCGAGGTTCCGAGCCTATCGTGTTAAGGCTTAGGGGTGTTTTACAATTCCCCCTTCTGTACCGTCTACTGTTCTGTATAGACTGAATGCTTACTGTACTGTTATCAAGGGATTAGGTCCCTGTACTGTGTGACTGTAAATTTTGTATAGACTATACTGTTTGTATATGTGAATGCATGAAAAATCTTTTTGGCATACAGACTGACACAGCTCAATGGACATTATTCATTTACTGTATTGGCTTCCGCCAGGCCCTGTACTCTGTTTTACTATACTACTGTTCTGCAGGCCTTTGGTAATCTCGGATTACTGGCCGGTTACGGTGCTAAACCCATAGGGCCGGGTTTGGGCCGTGACAGATACAAAGATAGGTAATTCTTCTTCTTCCTTACCCCATCTGGTTGGTAATTCTTCGAAATATGCATCTTGGTTTTTCTTTCATGAATATCATGTTGGACCTTAGAGGCTGTGATTTTATGGGAACATGATTCAAAATGTAGTAATTATTAAAATCAAATAAAACTCAAAAGGTCATAACAGATTTTTACCCTTACATCTCATTATGACTCTTACATTTGTTATAATTATATTTTTTTCTAGGGCATATTTGTTTTGCATGTGAGATGTATATCTCCTAGTAAGTTTGCCTGAAACAAATTAATAGTGGGAAACACATATGAGGGAAGTACAGATGATGGATAAGAGTTGGATTGATTTGCCAAATAGGATGTCGAGCGAATACATTAATGGGATTGATCAATTCCTTGTGTTTGCCTATACCAATAGGGTTGAAGGTTCGATGATTAGTTGTCCGTATAGAAAATGTGAGAATCGATACCATCTTGTGCGAGAGGGTGTACGGGAGCATCTGATTTTAAATGATTTTTTAAAAAAGTACAAACATTGGATTAATCATGGGGAATCTTACGTATCTCTGCATGGTAATCGAGAGAATGAAACATTGGCTAATTTAGACATTGGGGACGATATGGTTGGAATGATACAAGGGGCTATGGGAAATCCATATGCCGATACAAGTGTTGAGGGTAATGAACCACAAGGGCCTGATCCCCATGCATCTGAACCCCAGCTCGGTCCAAATGCAGAGACTGCAAAGTATTTCAAACTTCTTCAAGATGCACAAAGTGAATTGTATCCGGGTTGTCAAAAGTTCACATCTTTGTCATTCATTATTCGACTTCTACATTTGAAGGTGCTTAATCAGTGGACAGACAAGTCTGTTGACATGTTGCTTGAGTTATTGAATGAGGCGTTCCCGTTGGGTGTGAAACTCCCGGACTCATAGCTGCAAAACAAATGAGGTATTTTCCTTTAAAGCCAAGGTTGCAGAGGTTGTTTATGCCATCCAAGACGGCTAAGTTAATGAGATGGCATGCAGAGGAACGAACTAATGACGGTGTCTTTAGGCATCCTGCAGACTCCCTTGCATGGAAAGATTTTGATCGTCAGAATATTGACTTTAGTAATGATTGCCAAAGTGTAAGGCTTAGCTTAGCATCTGATGGTTTTAACCCATTCAGGACAATGAACATAGTTCATAGCACTTGGCCTGTTGTATTCATTTCATACAACTTGCCGCCATGGATGTGCATGAAACAACCATTTCTAATTTTATCTGTGCTTATTGACGGCCCAAAAGGACCTGGTGACAAGATTGATGTGTATATGCAACCGATGATTGAGGAGTTGAAAGAACTATGGAATGACGGTGTCTCCACATTTGATGCATCAACAAATCAAATGTTTCAAATGCTTGCAGCTTTACTGTAGACAATTAGTGATTTTCCTGCATATGCAAACTTGTCAGGATGGAGCACTAAAGGCGAATATGCATGTCCTTGTTGCAATAGGGAAACTACATCGTGTTGGTTGAAGCATAGTAGGAAACAATCATACTTGGGTCATCGCAGATTTTACCTAGTGGCCATAAATTCCGAAAGGATAAAGTATCATTTGATGGTAGTCGGGAAGTCAGATTCAAACCAAAATTGTTGTCTGGAACTGAGATGCTGCTACAATTAGAATCTGAGGGTATTTTAACGCAATACAAGAGGGATGACCTTAAGGAGAGGCATAGGAGACAAGTAGAGAAGGAGAAAGCTGGACATCGCACCCATAGCTGGAAGAAAAAGAGTATCTTCTATGAACTGCCATATTGGGAGCACAATCTAATTAGACACAACCTCGATGTGATGCATATAGAGAAGAATGTTTGTGACAATGTGTTGTGGACAATATTAGGGGTTGCAGGAAAATCGAAGGATGGTGTTAATGCTCGGCGTGATTTACAAGAAATGAATATTAGAAAACCCCTACATTTGCAGTTAAGAGGGTCGAATAAAGCTTATTTACCACCGGCACAATTCACGATGACCAAGGATGAGAAAGATTTGTTCTTGAAAGTATTGAAGGAAGTTAGAGTTCCCGACGGGTATTCATCCAATATATCGCGTCGCGTGCGCTTACATGATAGAGGTATTGGGGGTCTTAAGAGCCACGATAGTCATATTCTGATGCAACCACTAATTCCATTGGCCATTCGAAGATCGTTACCGAAGAATGTAATTGAACCTTTGATTGAATTGAGTAATTTCTTTAGACAATTGTGTTCCAAAGTGAATCGTGCGACGGATTTGCAATATATTCAAGATCGTATCGCCATAACACTTTGCCATCTAGAGAAAATATTTCCTCCTAGTTTTTTTGATATAATGGAGCACTTGCCTATACATCTAGCTGACGAAGCATTATTGGGTGGAGTGATTCAGTTTCGATGGATGTATCCAATTAAGAGGTATCTTCTTACTTTGAAGCAATATGTGCGTAATAGAGCTCATCCAGAAGGTTCGATTGCTAAAGGATATCTTATGGAAGAATGCATGAATTTTTGTGCACAATATCTCAATGATGTGGAAACTAAATCTAATCGACCCGTGAGGAACTACAGTGGTGATGATAATCTGGGTCGTGCTGTTGGTGAAATCACAAGCTTTTATCTTGATAACACTTCTTGGGCACAAACTCATCGGTATGTCTTATTCAATACACCCGCGGTTCAACCATTCATAAAGTAAGTTATGTCACTCACGCAATATTTTATTATGTTTCATTGAATTTTGAACCAAATTTTGTTTTTTGATAAAATTTCAATCTACACAGCAAACACATTGAAGAACTTAAGGTTAAAATGCCTCGAGTTGACGATCATCAGCTTCGGCGTGAACATTTTGAAACTTTTCACATTTGGTTCAAGGAACATGTATGTATTTAAATCTACAGATTCTATTTACCTAAGTCAAACTACACTTTAAATTTTACAATTTTTATTTTTTAAAATAGGTTCAAACTTTGCGAAGGACTAGTGATGCCACATTTTCTGAAGAGCTTACTATATTGGCAAATGGTCCTCATAACCTGGCAAGGAGGTTCAACGGGTATATAATGAATGGGTTTCGGCATCGAGTTAAGGCCATGGATGACCGTCGAGCCACACAAAATTGTGGTGTAGCTTTGAAGGCAGATACCATAAGTTATGCTAGTCGGAAAGACAAGAATCCTCGTGTGGGGTCTGTGTACTATTATGGACAATTGACAGATATTGTTGAGATTCGATATTCCAATGAGAATAAGCATGTGTTGTTTAAGTGTGCTTAGATTGACAACATTCACGGGAAGATACAAGATGTCTTCAATTTCACGTTAGTCAACTTCAATCATTTGTTGTACCGAGATGATCGAATTACCAATGAACCTTTCATCTTGGCATCCCAAGCAGAGTAAGTTTGGTATGTTGCAGACCCATTACAACCAGACTGGCAAGTGGCAGTGAAGATGTCTCAAAGAGGTTTATTTGATATGAGTTCGACTGATCCACAAATCGAGCCATACATGAGCCAACAATTAGAAGAAAATATAATGCTTCGTGATGAAGAAGTTGGTTAAGTGAGGGAAGCCGCAGAAGGGGAAACAGTTGATGTTCAAATAGGCTGATATTTAATCAACATCAGTAATTCAATTAAGGCGAAGGTTGTAGTTAATCATCAATTTCTTAGTTGTATTTGTAATTGTATTAGTTCAATTAATGTCATATTATAGTTGATGACAAACCATTGTCTATGTTTCTAATGTCAATTAATGTTATATTGCTTGCAGATTATTATGGGAAGGAAGAGGAAGCCTGATCATCCTCGGCGCATGATGTCCGATGTGGTACGTAAGAGGACATCAGCGGCACCACCATCAGAGGAGGCATCACATCGACCACTATTAGTGGCACCACCATTAGAGAAGGCATCACAGCGAGCACCATTAGTGCCACCGCATCGACCACCATTAGTGGTACCACAGCAGCTATCATCTACTCAGCCTCCACACCTACCATTGGTGCGTCCACCATCAGTGGCACCACCATTAGAGGAGGCATCACAGCGAACACCATTAGTGCCACCGCATCGACCACCATTAGTGGCACTACAGCAGCTATCATCTACTCAGCCTCCACGCCTACCATTGGTGCGTCCACCATCAGTGGCACCACCATTAGAGGAGACATCACAGCGAGCACCATCAGAGGAGCCATTAGTGCCACCGCATCGACCCCTATCAGTGGCACCGCAGCAGCTATCATCCCGACTGGAGTCATCGACTTATGAGTCATCCGCAGGTATATAATTTTGCTTTGATTTGTATGAAAATTATTTAAATATATATTTATTTGTTCTCATTACATATAACTTGTTTATTTTCATTGTATTTTTCAGACCCTTCGACGTCTTCACAGCCTCCCTCAGGTATAAGAAATTGATTTGTATTGACATTATTTAAATTTGCATTTGTTTATTCTTATTGTATCTCGCAGGTCATGTTAGTTCTTCATCAACCTCGAGTAGGCGTGGTAGAGAATGTGCCAAAGGCATTAGAGAGTGGGGTACTGGTACAAAGTTGGACATACAATTTGATGAAAATTACTGTCCAATAGGGGATAACGTGTCTAAGTTAACTACTCAACTTGGCATTATTGTGCGAAATGGTAACATTGTTCCTCTTACATTTCTTGACTGGAACACTGTGCCTGATGACATTCTTGATGCTATCTGGAAGGATGTGAAGGTAAAAGTATATTTTTGTCCAAAAATTGAAATTCTAAAATTGTGTTATTATTATTTAAACTTTGAAATTGTGTTTTATAGGACAATTTGAATATATGTCCAGAGGAGTACAAGCCAATCTGCATGAAAAACAGTAACAGCATATGGAAGGATCACAAGAATAAGATTAAGTCTAATTATTTCAAGCCTAGAAGCGAAGATCCTAATCTGAAGGATGATGTTCCTTTGCACATTGTGCCAAGCCAGTGGGAAGAACTTGTGGAGTATTGGCGTACTTCTGATGCTGAGGTATACAAATAAGTTATATGTATGATATGTAAACATAGAAATCATATTTATATACTTACATTTGTTGAACCTGTTATAGAAAATTGCAACTAGGAACGCTAAAAATCGACGAGCTCACGGCATAGCTCATACCACAGGGCGTACTACTTTCGCTCAGATACGGCATGAGGTTTATATTTTATTGTTTTATTTTTGTATATAAATAAACATTGTATATTTGCAAATTATTTAGATTCTAATTTTCATATTTCTAAAAAAATGTAGATGACCAATAAGGGGGAGTCTACAGATAAGATGAATGTTTGGCTTATGACACGTAGAGCAGACGACCCAGAGGTTATCTAGACCTTGGTAGTTTCCAAACACATTTGATTGTATTTACAGTTTATTTTTTATTTTTTGTGTGTCAACCATCTTAATTTGGCATATACTTGTATGTTTTATTCAATACATGATGAGTTTAATGCCCAACTCTCTATGCTACCTGAGGATTGTCGGACTGTGGAGGCTAGGAATGCCATTTTCCATGAGTTGATAGGTCATGACAATCATGGATATTGTCGCACATACGGGAGAACTGTGCCTCAGAGAGCAGTGTATAAAGATGGTGCTGGGCCATCACAGTCAGCACCCCAGCCATCGACTATTGTTCAGATCACCCAGCAGGTTCGTGCGGAGCTACGGGATGAGTTGAGGGAGGAGCTATGAGCAGAGTTCTCTGCACATTTACAGCAGCTGAGAGCTGAGATGATGGCCTTTGTGTCACATGGGGCAAGTGTGGATCCCAACAGACAGGTTCGATATAATTAAATTGTTTGATAGTTAAATTTTTACACAACATTATATATAAAATTCGAATATGATTAACACATTATGCATTGACTATCATAGGCTCCTGATGCATCGAGTGGCCACCGGGCATTTAGGGAATCTGCAGAAGACGAGAATCCATATACACCACCACCAGAAGATCAGGTATAAAATGTATCTTTACATTCTAAGCTAAAATGTATCTTTCAATTATTTGCATTGTAAGCTAAGAGACTTGTGGGAGAAGACGGGACTCCAATGGGGTTCCCGGTTTGGGAGTTAGAGCCCTAATTCAATCTAGGCAAACTAGTTTCTTAATAAACTTGAATTCGAGGTGTTAACGCCCCAAAATCACCAAACTGGGTTGGATTGGCATGAAACTCGGCACGAAACTTGGCACACACGACCGCCTAGGCACGAGAGACTTATGGGAGAAGACGGGACTCCAATGGGGTTCCCGGTATGGGAGTTAGAGCCCTATTTCGGTCTAGGCAAACTAGTTTCTTAAGAAACTTGAATTAGAGGTGTTGACGCCCCAAAATCATTAAACGGGGTCAGATTGGCACGAAACTTGGCACACACAACCGCCTAGGCACGAGAGACTTGTGGGAGAAGACGGGACTCCAATCGGGTTCCCGGTTTGGGAGTTAGAGCCCTATTTCGGTCTAGGCAAACTAGTTCCTTAAGAAACTTGAATTCGAGGTGTTGGCGCACCAAAATCACCAAACGGGGTCGGATTGGCACGAAACTTGGCACACATGACCGCCTAGGCACGAGAGACTTTTGGGAGAAGACGGGACTCCAATCGGGTTCCCGGTTTGGGAGTTAGAGCCCTATTTCGGTCTAGGCTACTAGTTTCTTAAGAAACTTGAATCCGAGGTGTTGACGCCCCAAAATCATTAAACGGGGTCGGATTGGCACGAAACTTGGCACACACGACCGCCTAGGCACGAGAGACTTGTGAGAGAAGACGGGACTCCAATGGGGTTCCCGGTTTGGGAGTTAGAGCCCTATTTCGGTCTAGGTAAACTAATTCCTTAAGAAACTTGAATTCGAGGTGTTGACGCACCAAAATCACCAAACGGGGTCGGATTGGCACGAAACTTGGCACACACGACGGCCTAGGCACGAGAGACTTGTGGGAGAAGATGGGACTCCAATCGGGTTCCCGGTTTGGGAGTTAGAGCCCTATTTCGGTCTAGGCAAACTAGTTTTTTAAGAAACTTGAATTCGAGGTGTTGACTCCCCAAAATCATTAAACGGGGTCGGATTGGCACGAAACTTGGCACACACGACCGCCTAGGCACGAGAGACTTGTGGGAGAAGATGAGACTCCAATCGGGTTCCCGGTTTGGGAGTTAGAGCCCTATTTCGGTCTAGGCAAACTAGTTCCTTAAGAAACTTGAATTCGAGGTGTTGACGCACCAAAATCATTAAACGGGCTCAGATTGGCACGAAACTTGGCACACACGACCGCCTAGGCACGAGAGACTTATGGGAGAAGATGGGACTTCAATGGGGTTCCCGGTTTGGGAGTTAGAGCCCTATTTCGGTCTAGGCAAACTAGTTTCTTAAGAAACTTGAATTCGAGGTGTTGACGCACCAAAATCACCAAACGGGGTCAGATTGGCACGAAACTTGGCACACATGACCGCCTAGGCACGAGAGACTTGTGGGAGAAGACGGGACTCCAATCGGGTTCCCGGTTTGGGAGTTAGAGCCCTATTTCGGTCTAGGCAAACTAGTTCCTTAAGAAACTTGAATTCGAGGTGTTGACGCAACAAAATCACCAAACAGGTTCGGATTGGCACGAAACTTGGCACACACGACCGCCTAGGAACGAGAGACTTGTGGGAGAAGACGAGACTCCAATCGGGTTCCCGATTTGGGAGTTAGATCCCTATTTCAGTCTAGGCAAACTAGTTCCTTAAGAAACTTGAATTCGAGGTGTTGACGCACCAAAATCATTAAACGGGGTCGGATTGGCACGAAACTGGGCACACACGACCGCCTAGGCACGAGAGACTTGTGGGAGAAAACGGGACTCCAATCGGGTTCCCGGTTTGGGAGTTAAAGCCCTATTTCGGTCTAGGCAAGCTAATTCCTTAAGAAACTTGAATTCGAGGTATTGACGCACCAAAATCATTAAATGGGGTCGGATTGGCACGAAACTTGGCACACATGACGGCCTAGGCACAAGAGACTTATGGGAGAAGACGGGGCTCGAATTAGGTTCCCAGTTTGGGAGTTATGGTCGGATTTCTGTCTAGCCAAAATTATTTACTTAACTATCTTTGTAATTATATAGTAGTTAATTTTTTATGTTTTTTTGTAATTAAAATATTAACACATAATTATATTGCCATTAATTATTTTCATTTTTTATTTTCAGATATTTCCTGAGTAGCAGTTTGCTTCATGTGGAATGTAGGCGTGTGAAGATGTTGACAAACTTTTGTTTTTGTAACCCACGGAAGAATCATGACGAATACTTTTACTTTTGATTTACCTTATTTAGATTTGTGAACATTATGTATGTATTATGCAACATTATGTGGTGGGATAATTTTGATGATGTGTTGTTATGAATGGAAGAATACTTTAATTATGGATGGATTTTTATTTATATACAGGAATTTTTATATTATTATATAATTATCAGTCTTTTTTTTAGTTATTTTCATTTAATACAGGTAATTTTCATATTTTTAGGAATTGTGTTGCAGTTTTTTTTTTTTTTTTTTTAAGACGGTATCATATTGTCTCAAAAAGGATTTGTTGCGACGGTAGTATAGTCGTCGCCAAAGATATTGGCATTAGTGTTAATTAGAAGAAAAGGCTTTAGCGACGGTACCCTTAACCGTCGCTAATATTATTTTTGTCGACGGCATTTTTTGCGGTCTCAAATAAAACCTTTAGCAACGGTATTTTACCGTCGCAAATAACCTTTTTAGCGACGGAACCAGAGTGTCGTCTCAAAAACTTCAAATTTTTCCACATTAATAGCAACAGTATTTTGCCGTCGCTAAAAGGCACTTTTGTCGTCGCCTATATTTTGCGACGGCGTCACACCGTCGCTAAAGGGCTTTAGCAACCCCCTTTGTTGCGACCCCCCTGTTATCGTCGCTAAAAGCTCTCTACTGTCGCAAAAAAGCTTTTGAGACGGGGTTTGGTGTATTTGCGACGGTATTTTACCGTCGCAAAAAAGCAAATTTTTTGTAGTGGGTGGAAGTGATGCATTTTGGTATGAAAACATTTATAGTTTATTAATTTTAATTTATAGAAAATATTAACATGTTTATCTTTGTTTTAGTAAAAATGAAAATAAAAATAAATATATTTTATATGTGTGTTTTAAATTTTTGTTTTGAAAACAAAAAATTATTATTGTCAATTGAAAATGGTGAATTAGATATCAAGTGCCGAAAGTAGATGTCATCGGTAAGAAGTCATTGACGGTAGCAGAAAGTAATTTTCGGCAAGAAGTGGTGGTTGAAGGTGATTATTGCTAGTGTGGGGTAGGTAGCGACAGCAAGAGGTGGCTGTTGGAGGATGTCATCGACAACGGTGTACAATAGATAATGATTAGGATAGATTAGAGAAAAAAGAAAAAAATATAAAATTAAACAAACAAACTAACTAACTTTTTTGTGATCTATTGATGATTGGTAGTGGTGGTGGTGAAACGAATGTGGGGATGGAGTTGTGGCATAGTGATAGGGCGACGACAGTGATGGTAGCGATGATGATGGTAGCAGTGGCCGTGGTGATGACGGTTGAGGTAATTAGTAAAGTTTTTGTTTGAAAAACATTTTTTGCATTTTAAAGTTGAAAATATTTTCTACTAAAATAAGTTGTTTTCCATTGACAAAAAAAAATATTTTTCATTAGTTTTTGTTTTTTATTATTCAAAATACCATAAAATAAAAAAATAAAATAAAACGCTTTTTCCGCCAAAACAAACTATACTAAAAATTTTGAAATTCTCAAAGTTTTTGTTTTGTTTTGTTTTTTTTTTTTTAATATTGTGAAATTGAGAACAACCATTCAGGTCTCATGGCCCAGAGGATCGAGAGGAAGCCCGACGTAGAACCCTCTGCCCTTGAGAAACCCATGAGCCTCTAAGTTAAGAGTGATATTACATGCACCAATTAATGTATTAATTAGTATATCAATACTAGTTGTGATATTATTATTGATCATACTCATTAATCACATTACAAATATTAAAAATCACTTAAATTATAATATATCATCAATTGATACACTAATTATTGTACTAATTGGTGCATATATCTTTATTCCTGAACTAATGGCCTATGGTTTTTGGAGTAGATCGACCACAGTTATTGAGTTGGACTAATTCTCCAATCACATTAAGATCTCGCAATTTAATTTTTTAGTTTAAAAATTAAAAAGTCACTAAATTCTTGTTCGGCATGTGAGCGTTTTAGTAAAAAAGTCAAAAAGTTATTAAAAAAAATCAAAAAACTTATAACTCATATAAAAAAGTTAAAAATTCATTTTTTTCTCTACTTTTTTCACATTTTCTCATAAAAAATCTAAAAATTATTACAAACATACTAGTTTTTTTTACCTCAAATTTTAGCCAAAAAATTAATAAAATAGCATGTTCCCAAATAGGGATGGCAATTTGAACCCGGCCCGACGGGGACCCGACCCCGAATTGAGTGGGTTTTCCCTGAAAAATACCCCCAACGAGACGGTGATAGTATTCAAAAATCAATCCCCAAACAGTTTTTGGGCCGAAGACGGGGATAAGTGTTCCAGTCCCGTCCCCGGCTCGGCCCGGCCCCGGCCCCTTCCCCTTTCCCTTTCCCTTTCCCGTTCCCCAGCTCGGTTTATCCCCGACGTGAAATTACTGTTTTACCCCTATATACATTATATATATATATATATATATATATATATATGTATAAACCAAACCCTGAATCTCGCTTTCACTTCTCTCTCTCTCACAGTCGCGTCTCTCATCTCTCTCTACCTCACTCACTGACTTCTCTCTCTCTTAGATCCACCGCCACCGCCACCGTCGTCCAGCTCACACCACCACCACCACCACGTCTCTCTTCCAGATCCACCACCACTGTCGTCCAGCTCATACTGCTGCTTCACTTCTATCGTCGACTCTCCACCTTCATCCACCTCGTCACTCTTGCACCTCTCCTCCACTTCTGTCTACCTCGCACCGCCGCTCTACCTCCTCCGTCATCCATCGCGCCGATCTTCTCCGTCGTTCGTCGCAATTCCATCGCCTCCGTCGCCCCTCTCTCTCTCTCTCTCTCTCTCTCTCTCTGTGACACACTCAGATTTTGTTGATCTCAGATCTGAGATCTGTTAGATGATTTTGTTGATTGTTGATGATATTGATGATGAGATCTCAATCTCAGATCTGTGTTGATGTTGCTTTTGTTTTCTTTTTTTTTTTGGCCGGGAAATTTTCGGAGTCAGGGAAATCTAATCCTCGTATAGGGGCAAGGATTGGGGAGTGTGATCCCCAGCCCGTTGTCATTCCTATTCCCAAACTAAAATTTAAAAGTCAAACAACTTATATCCAAAAGTCAAATATACCTTTTTGTCTTATGCTTTCGTAAAAAATTAAAAAATCATCCCCAACATATTAATTTGCACATTTTTTTTGTAAAAAATTAAAAAATTATCCCCAACATATTAATTTTTTTTACCTCATTCTTTAGTCAAAAAACTAAAATATTATTAAAATAGCATGTTTTCAAACGAAACATAAGGACTATTTGTTACAGCTTTTGGGGGGTAATTATAGCTTATTTTGATTTAGGATTATGTGTCAGCTCTTTAGTACAACTTCTGCTTATAACTTATTAAGCATAAATAACTTAAATAAACTGAAAAAAATTAATTATTTGAAAGCTGAGATAATAATATTTTTAACTTTTACTTTCTGATTATCAATTATTAATTTAAAAAAAGTTCCACCAAATATGTCCATAATACTCTTGTTTGAATTATAAGCTTGCACGATCAAGCCCAGCACACTATACTCATTAGGATTTTACATCGTTCGTATTTGTTTGGGTGGACATGAGCTTGAGATTGGACTAATAGTCCAATAAAATTATTAATCTGATGTTTGGTTAAACAATTGAAATACGGACTAATTATTTTAAACTTAACTATTAGTTAAGATAGGATACATAATCCAACGGATTCGTAGTCCTAATACTATTAGTCATGGGAATGCTAATCCAGTCCGCCCAAACAAACATGACCTTAGTGTTTGTTTGACATGCACTAAAAAAGTACACTTTTTTGCATACTTACATTTATTTGAGTTGCATCAATCAATATCTATCAACATATACTCTCTATTTTTTACTCATTTTTTCTACTTTTCTACACATCTTTTTATAAAAAATAAAAAAATACACTTATTTAGAAAATCTAAAACCACAAAGCCAACGTGGGACAAAATACAAGCAGTGCATTACTTCTTCTTTTTTTTTAAAAAAAAAAATGTTTTGCTTTCATTATTTTCGTACCAAAATGTTTATAAACCAATTGATGAGAAACGATTTAAAAAATAAAAAATAAAGTTGTTTATTTTTTATTTTTTATTAACAAATAAATAACTTTCAAGGTTGAATTTGTAACCTGTTGCTGTTTCGAAATCATTGAAGTTTAAAACGTACTGGATCCGGATAATAAAGGTTATTGCACTTGCGTGCCAATTATTATAACTGAATTTTCATTGGTGAAATTATTTAAAGATTTAAATACTAAACAAAATATATATTGAAATTCTCACTTAAAAAAAAAAAAGGGTCACCGTCAGTTATCAACCATTGCAATGATATGCCATTGCTTTTGAGCCTCTTAACTGGTTTTTTGGTGAAAGGGAAAAGAATGGCCAGGTTTGAAGTTAATAGGTGTTGCATGGTTTGGTTGGTTGTTTAGATTGGTGGTAAGTTTGATTAATATAATACAAACATCTCTTTATTTATTATTAATTGATTTTTGAGTTAACATATGATGTTAAATTAGGTGACCTTTCAACTCTTGTGGCATAAATGTTCATCTCTCAATCAAATATTTTAGTCACCTCTCCATGCTATCGATGCTATCGGGTAATATGCAGTCTTGTTTGGATTAAATTATATAAGTGTACTTTTTAACATAAGTACACTTATTTGGGTTACATCAATCAACATCTTCTTTTTATTTTTTTACACATTTTTTATAAAAATTCAAAAAATATACTTATTTAGAACATTCCAAACCAACTACATCACCAAGGTAAGCCACTCAAACTTAATTACTATAATATAAAGGTCTCTTTATTTATTGTTAATTAATTTTGAATTAAATGCTTTAACATGGGATGATTATTCTATAGTCGGAGAATACAATTACGTGGTGCTCTAACATAAAGTGATTATTCGGTACTCTAAAAGTACAGAAGTCCCGAACATCATATGATCATATTCTCTCACTAATTATCATTCATTATATCTTTTTATATTTCTCACCTATTAATTTTTTTGGCAAATTTCACTTTACCCTCCCATGGTATAAGCCATGTGCGGATCACCCCCTATGACGTTCGAATATCACCACAAAACCCCTCTGTGATTAATGGATTAATGTACACAGTTAACACCGTTAATGGCAGATGTAAAAATACCAATCTGCCCTTGTATATATATATATATATATCTAACCTTGCTTACCATTTTTACTTCCAACATTCATGCATCTAAAAAGAGGAAAGTGAAGAAGAACTAGGTTGTACATTCAACAAATTAGGGTTGTTTGATTGAACAAATTAGGGTTTCAATCGAACGAAATAGTGCTTAGATTTGAGAAAGTAGGGCTTCGATTGTTCGATTGTCACTAATTTGGAGATTTACGAAGCAAACAAAGCCCAAAAGTTCACGAAAAATAAGTTGTAAGGTATTTTTTCGATCATTACTTTTTATTTTGTATTTCATTCGGCTCGATTTACTAATATATATATATAATGTTAGTTGATGTACTTTTTATTACTGTATATTGTGATCCCGTATGTTTTGTATATTAGGGTTTGTGTGCCTCTCTTTTTCGTACCATTAGTGGTTAACTTTTTGTTATGGACACTGTGTTCGATGCGATTCTTCGTATCCTGTTGCGATTGTGGTTTTGTATATATGAAGTTGTTCATATACTGTGGTCCCTATGGTTGTTTGTTTATTTGTAGTGGATGATGTCAATGTATTACTTTGTTTGGTTGTTCTCATTGTGTTTTGTGTGGGGTATGCACTGAAAATGTGAAGTTTATTCCTGATCGTTAGTATATTACTTTGTTTGTTTCTTCATTCAATTAACTTTTAACTTTATGTCTGAAGAATAGGTTTTTTAATTATATTACTTTATGCTTGTAGGCATTTGTATTGTATGACTTTATGCTTTTATACTTTGTTTCTGTTTTGTGTGATCTGTTTGAGGATTATGGATTATTTATTATTTTAGTCTAGGGTTTAGGGTTGTGGTCCCCAAATGTATTGATGAAAAACTTTTCTACTTTAATAGTGAATGCTGAAAATGTCAGACAAATTCATAACTGTTCAAATGCACCATGGGGCTATTTTGTCTTTCATTCACATGTTGTTATGAGGGTGGTAGGATGAATGAAATAATTAACTGTGACCCTGACAAAATGTCCATGTTTGAGTTAAGAGACCTTTATTATGACCTGGTTAGTGGAAAAGAAACAAACATAGATATGTACTATACATGGCCTGGTTATAGTTTAGATGTTGGGTTGAAAACAATTTACAGTGATGCTGACGTGATAAAAATGCTTGAGGCTTATAAAGGTTTGGATTATGTAGTAGTTTATGTAGAGAAATGTGTAGATCCTATTATGGTTTTGTCATCCAATGGTGAGTTGTCAGATCCCAACGGTACAAAACAGGGTGGTAATGGCATAGGTGGTGGCAACATAGAACAGGGTGGTAATGCCATAGGTAATGATAACACAGACATTATTGATATAAACTTGTCTGATATTGACATCATAGTTGATGACATTAGAAATAACTCAGATGCTAGTGCAGAGGTACTTGAGGGTGAGGATGTGGGTAAGGAATGTGAGGGTAGTGAGATAAGGGAGCATAAAGGTGATGATACACAACATAAGGAGGGGTTGCCGCATACTACTGACACTGAGTCTGTAGAAGGTAATGAGGATGATGAGAGTGACAGTGCATAGAGTGAGACTGAATTTTTGGCTGATAAAGAGAGAACTGATAGTGATAATTTTGAGGACTTGGACTATATAGTTAGTGAAGAATACAGTGATATTGAAACTTCTAAGGATGGTGCAGAGGAAAGTGATGACCAAAGTTGGTTGTATGAAGACTTAGAGGGTCCAAATAATGACATTTTTAATAAAACCTCATACAGAAGAACCGAAGGACTGTAGACACCCCATTTTTGACCGACCTTGAGACTCAGACATCACCAGTTGAGCGCTCGGTGATATTGCATATTGTGCTCGTTCAGAAGTTTCAGAGTCTCGGCTGCGAGCTTTGCCTCCGGGCTTCCGGACTCTTTTGTGCTTTGCCTCGGTTTGCGAATCAGGCTCCGTTTTCTCTGTTTTCTCTTCCTGAAGGGAGGGAGAGGTCTCGTAGATCATCTCTCAGTGGCCGTAGGCTACGTTTCGTGGTCGTAGGCCATTTTGCCTGTTTGGAGTCCGGTTTCCGATTTTTCGGAGCCGTTGGCCGTGTGCCTCGGTTCGGGACCGTTTAACCACCTCTGTTTGCTCCAGTTTTTGGCATACATCTTATTTACTCCCTTTTGAGGGACACTGCGGTCCGAGAGACCAACTTTGTGGTCGGACACAACTTTCGGTGCCTAACAGCCCACTTTCGGGGCCCCGAACTGCGTGTTTTGGCTCCCGAACCTTCATTCTACATTTTTGGGCTCCGACCCGAACTTGAGATAGTCGTATTTTGAGGCCCTTTCATATTTTATTAAGGACCTTTTGCTGTTTGAGATCTCCTCCTACCCCTTGCTTCTTTAATGCCCTTTTAGGCCTATTTTTGCACGGTATTTTAGGCTTACTTGTGAGCTGTTTCGGACTTGGTCATAAACTACAAAGTGTCTTGTTTTGAGCCCGTCTTCAACTTTGTTGAAGGGCTCTCGGCCATTTGGGTCCAGCAGCTACCACTTGCCTTTATATCCCACTTTTTGGCCTTTTTTGGGGGGAAACTTGAATTGTTTTCCCCCCCTTTTTTCCCCCTCTTTTCCAACTCTTTTGCTTATAAAACCAGCAGCTCCCAGCTGTATTGGAGGGTGAGAAAATTTTGGTTTTGAGCTCTCTCATTAAATTTCTCTCTCTCTCTACTCTAAACCTCAAAACCCCTTAAGTTCTTAACCATTTTTACACACCATCACCTAGCACCACACCACCACTTCCATTTCCAGCAGCTTTGAGGGCTTCTCAGAGGCTAGGAGGCAGCAAATTTGGTCCAAGAAGTTGCTAAAGATTGGTCTACAAGGGTGAGTTACCATTTCCCTCTTTATAGCTCATTTTTTGCAACATTTCTTAGCCTCTCTTTCTTGTATATCTGAGCTCCGGCCATAACTGAAAGTAGTGTTTTTTTGAGCTCTATTTCATGTTTCATTAAGGGACTTTTGTCATTTGAGGTCCCCATTTTGCACTTGCTTCATTATCCCTCTTGTATGCCTATTTCTTGCGTAGTATTTTAGGCTTATGTATAATCTGTTTTGAGGCATGTCATAAACTGAAGAGTTGCTTATTTTGAGCCCTTATTCAACATTTTTGAAGGGCTTATTGCTGTTTGTGGCCTCCATTTACTACTTGTCATTATATCTCTCTTTTGGCCATTTTTTTTGCATGATTTGTTAGCCTCAGATGCTTCTGTTTTTGGTCTCTTTCAAAACTGAAAACAGTCTTATTTTGACCCTCTCTTCATGTTTCATTAAGGGTCTTTCATGGTTTGAGACATCTTTTATATACTTTGTGTTATATCCCTATTTTTGGCCTTATTTTGCATAGCATTTTGAGCATTCTTGCATACTGTTTTGGATCCGGCCATCAACTGTAAAGTGCATTATTTTTGGCCCCTCTTCAATATTGTTGAGGGACCCTTTGTGTTTAAGGCCAGAAACCACTACTTGCTTCTTTGTCCATCTTTTGGCCCTTTTCTTGCATGAGAGCTTAGCCATACCTGTGTTGGTTTTTGTGGTTTTCCATAAACTGTAAAACATCATATTTTGGGCCCCTCTTCAACATTGTTGAAGGGCCCTAATCTGTTTGGGGTCAGCAGCTGTGAGTTGCTTCTTTATCTCACATTTAGGGCTATTTTTGCATGCTAGTTTTGCCCTATTTGTGTTTGCTGTTTGGCCTCGCTTAGAACTGTAAACATGCTTGTTTTGGGGCTGCCTTGAATCTTTCTTCACATGTCATGATCAAATAATGCATGCTTGATGTAGCTACAAGTCATTTCATGTGCTTAATCTTGCATTTCGGGAGAAATTCCATGCATCGGGTGTCATTTCGCCTTGTTTCGGGGCTGTTTTCCCCCCTCATTTTGCTACTGATTTTTGCATGTTTGCATATCATATTCCATGTCTTTGCCATGTCTCATTAGAGTGGCATTTCGGTGCCTGAGGGTCGGTCCTCGGTTTGCGTGCACGCGTGCACGCATTTTTAGTTGTCTTATTTTCATCTGATGGCCTCCTATGTGAGTGTGGCTGAGGCTCTCTCATGTTGGTGTAAGCCCATTATTGCATTGCGTATGCCATTTCATCCATAGCATTGTGTATGCTCGGTTGTGTATTACCTCGTGCAGCGTGTATGCCATTCCATAACATTGTGTATGTTAGGATTGTATCTTAGTTGCATTTCATGCATGTCATGCATATTGCATTGTGTTCAGGATAAGAGTTAGCCCGGGCACGGGAAATGAGGTGCATTTCGTACTCCGAGTGACGGAACGTGTCTCAATTCCCCAGTCACCGACACTCCGGATTATCCATGATGGGGTTAGGTTTTAGTTGTGTTTTCATGTGCATTCATCCTATATTGAATTGCGCAATTCGACTCCTCGGTCGTCATGCATCGAGATGCGTGATTGGTGGCACGAGGATCGAGGCATGCATACATTTGTGAAAATACATTGCCATGCCCTTTTCCTGCTCTCTGTTGCAGCAAATCAAGAATCAGCAGTCTTCCGGGGCTTGGCACATTTTCCAAGAAATCATTGCAAAACAGAGGCTAATTGGGGCATCGCAGTAGATTTCCGCACAAGGCAGCCCAAACATACATCATTCATCAGAGTCAAGGCAGTCTCTGGCTTGCATGCCAGTTTATAGCTTTCCTAGATTAATTTGTAAATTAATTAAGATTTTTGTATTTATTCGGGACTGTAATTATTTGGGACTGTATACTATTTATTCGGACCCTCTGTGCGAGGGCATAATTGTAATAAGTGTGGGTGAGTGTGATGTATGTCTTCCAACCCCACGTCTTTCTTCCCTTTTATTTACCTGCTTATGATGGTTAAATTAGGGTATGTTTCAATTAGCATACAGTATGACAGCATGTTTGCACCATTCATCTGTTTTGCATGCACCGGGCTCGGCGCATCATACTAACTGCATTGTACTTTCAATTTCCAAGTTGAATACATGATAGTTGTAGCATTCCATATGCCATGTTCAGAATAGCCGAGCCTACTATAGTTTGCATTTTTGCATGTGTTGCATTAGGCATTTCTGTATACTTAGGTTTCATGCATGATTTATAATAAGTTTCTATTTTGGCTTGGAGTACCTGGTAAGCTTTATGCTTTAGCATCCTTGCATGCGTGTAAGTGACTGCCATGAATAGCATGCTTACCATGAGGCTATTTGCTTATGTGATATTACTGCCTGAATGCCTGTGGGTGAAGGTTGGGTTATTTGGATTGGAACAATTCATCAAATGTGTGTTGTTTTAAGCCCACTAGATAGTGGCAAAACCATCTTTTCTTAAGCCCACTTGAGGGTGGCAAAATCTGCATCTTTAAGCCTACTTGCGAGTAACAAACCATCTTTCAAAAACAAACATGAAATGTTTTGTTCCAATTCAGGTGACCCAGTTTATACTTGTATGCTGTGCGCATCACATAGTAAATCTAGGCTAATAACCGGGATAAGAACACACAATGTTTTCAAAACTAGATATCATGGTTAGTAGAGGCCGATCTTTGATCGGGCGAGCGGGGGTGCTCATGAAGTGACCTTCCCCAATCGTACTCAAGTTCCCGAGCCGAGGCAACTTTGGTGATGACGGACACATGGCCTTAGGCAAACGAGTCAGGGTTTCCTAAATTTCCCCTAAAATAAAATATTTAGGTGGCGACTCTGTATCTGGCAAAGCAGTCCATGTTTGGCACTTCTTTCAAAAAAATCTGTTTTCTTAAAACGATTTGCCGGATTTGGACTTTTTGGTTCAGACTTAGAATCGTGACAAATTTGAGAGTCCTGAGCTGTAGTGGGCCCAATATCGAACGGAACGGGGAGCTCGTTCCTCCCGGGGCGTTCGGGAACGTCTACAAGGACCACCACCTAAAGTCAATCTACCAGATCATGTTGGTTGGTATTCAGATCTTGATGATAATGATGAATTGATTAGTTTGAAAGGGTCATCAGATGAGGCAAATGATGCTGGATACCCTAAATACAAAGAATAGATGATGAAGGATTCCAAACTTGTAGTTAGAATGAAATTTCTCAGTCCCCAAGTTTTCAGAGAGTATTTAAGGGAGTTTAATGTGGTGAATGGTTATGATATAAGGTACATCATAAGTGAGAGTGCTAGGATCATTGCTGTTTATAGGCATATTTGTACTTGGAGGATACATACCTCTCCATTAGGGGGAACCACAACCTTTCAGATCAAAACTCTAGAGGGGAAACACACATGTGAGAGGCATTACAATAACAAACAAGCCAACTTTAAATATTTGAGGAAGAAGTTTGTAGATAAGGTAAGAGATGACCCCTCTATTAACATAACCTCTTTCAAGAAGAAAAAAAGTAAGAAGAGAGATAATGGTGAATGCAAGTAGGTTTCAAATATTTGGGGCAAAAAGAAGGGCAAGGGAAATAATTGTAGGGGATTTGGCAGAGCAACATCACAGGATTAGAGATTATGCAGCTACAGTTATTAGGAAAAATCCAACCTCACACATTTTAATAACAACTAATCTTGAAAAGATAAAGCCTACATTTCAAATGATGTATTTCAGACTTTAGTGCATAGAAATATGGATTTCTAGCAGGGTGTAGACCAATAATAGAACTAGATGGTTGTCATTTGAAAAAGATTTTTGGAGGGCAGCTACTCAATGTTGTTGGGAGAGATGGGAATGACAACATGTATCCTATTGTAATGGCTTTGGTTGAGATAGAATGTAAAGCCTCTTGGTCTTGGTTTAAGCTAAGGAAGGATAGACACACACTGTGTTTGTATTTAAGCTAAGAAATGACAGACACACACTTAGAGTTATGGTTTTTGTATTTAGAGTTATGGTTTTTGATAATGGTTTTTTTTTTTTTTTTGGTATGGAAACTGTTGATGTATTTAAGTGTTGTGTTTGTATTTAAGTCTGGTATTCAAATGTAGCATACTTCTGTAATGGATTGTTATTGAATAGTATTGTTAATCTCAGTTTTTTTTGTCATTTTTGTTCCATTGTTTCAAGTGCATTGATTTGGAATGAGGCCTTTTGTTTTGCAAATCAACTTAACAGGGTTACCATTTTTATTTTGTATACAATCGATTTGTTTGTGTTAGAACCATTTTAATCTTGGTTGTATATTTTGCATTAGAATGTAGTAAAAAAAATTCAGAATTTTTTGATTTTTTTCCAATTAAGCTCAGCATGGTTTGTGCTTGAATAATTTTTAATGCATTTACATGCATTTTCATGTTGCAGTAAAAAAAATATACAAATTTCATAAATTTCATAAACATGATTTCATTGCTTTCAAACATACATCAAGTACATAAAGCACCTTACAAATCCATTTCATACTGAACATTAACATGGTAAAAATGAAACACACAAGCAAAACCACCATAGATGTCTTCATCATAATGTTCAGTGCCTCCATCTTTATCTCCAGCTTCATCAGTCTTCCATTAAAATGCACACCTTCCTCAACTCTTGGCTTCTCATCATCAATCTCATCTCTTCCATAGGTGGGAGCATATCCAACTAGGTTGCACCAAGCCCAAAAATCACAACCCCCCAAACCCGCCTTTTCACAAACATAGTACAACCTACATTTTGAAGGATTTTCGGACTCCATGATTTTAATGGCTGTTTTTTTTCCCACAACGACATTTCTTGCTCATGAACCTCAACATTTGTCCTTCTCCACTAGCAATGCTTGAAGATGACATTTTTGCTGGGTAGACTAGCCTGCAACTCAACATACGAAGCAATGAGGCAATATAAAAAACAATCTTGCCCTAATTTTTATTTTTAACTCTAGGGGCATTTTGGTTTTTTAATTGTAAGGAAACATCATCAATTCATGCCCAACTGTACCACACTCGCGTGTGCAGCATAGTCTGTTAGAATAGATGGAAAAGGTAATTGTGTACATTACTCCATCAACCACAATGGGGTTATGATCCACACATGACCTATACTATAGGGGGGTAAAGTAAAGTTTGCCCTAATTTTTTTCTAACATGAAACCTTATAAATCTTGGGTGACCTCCGCACGAGATTTATAAAAGACATTTTTTTAATGTGAGTCCTATGTAGAAATCCCATATTCTCCATTTGTCTCTAAATAATAATTAGGGTAAATTATAACTTAACTCCCTGTGATTTACCCAAAAAACACGGAGTCCCCCTATAATTTTATTTGTAACACTTAAACCCCCTATACTTCATACCAAAGAGTAATTTTGGACGAACGTAACAAAAATTGCAAAAAGTCTAAATTACCCTTGTTTATTTATCTAATTTTCTTCTTGATGCCATTACAAACCAGAATATTCTTTGATTTTTCTTTAAATTTTTTGTATTCCTCCTCATCTTCTTATTCTTTCTCATCCCATGGCAAACTACACACCTTTCATACCATCATCAAATACATATCTCTCTCTCTATAATTTAGACCCAAACAATTACTTATCTCTCCCACCTCCTTCAAAACCAAAAACCACCCTTTACAAAGTGTTATAGATGAAGCAACAGAAGAGGGTGGATGATGAAAAAAAAAAGGAAATAGATTTGGAGATATTTCTTTGAAATGTGTGAAGTTAGTTTTCGGACAACTTCCGGTATGCCGAAACCACCCATTTCAGGAAGAAATCAGAAACTGAGGTAGCGTAGGATGAAGTATAAAGCAAGTTGATAAGATTGGTGAAAGAACGGGATAAAATCGTTAAGAATTGAGAAAATCATGGAGTCCGAAAGATGGGCCTAAGAAATGTCAAAAACGAGAAGGAAAAGTGGGTTTGGTTGATATGAATCCCATCAATACTATTTCGAAAATCTAAATGTTTACACATATTAATTGTTTGATTTCATGGATTTTGTTACTAATTTGAATTGTAAGAAGAAAAGTGGGTTTAGATAATTTTTAAAGAGAGAAGTTGTGTTAGTGATTTTGAGTGGTGGTTTTGCTGGGAATAAGAAGTTGGTTGTGAATAATTTTTAGAGAGAGAATTTATGACAATTAGAGTGTTTTGGTCATTTGTCATATGTTAAATTCCTCACTCCGGTGCAGGACCCATATTGTTCAATCTTTCTTTGCCGTCTTCCTTTACTGATTCTACGTTTTTTCATGAACAACAATCTAAATTGTTCTTGATTTATATTACGATAAACGAAAATGAGTTGGACCCCCAGTGGGGGTGCTGGGGGTCTCCTCCCATTTGTCAAAAACTTTTTTTTTTTTTTCTTATTTTCCTCCATTGCCAGCACCCCACGTGGAGGTGGGGGTGCTGGGGGTGCCTCCGTACTGGGGGTCGGAATCACAGCTCTACTATAAATATATATATGTACCTAAATCTATCTAGATATAACTAGTATCTGGGTCCTGCGTTATTTTTAATTTTCCAGTAAAATTAATAGTAAGATCTTTGGTTTAATTGGTGTAAAATATACCAAATGGCTTCTTCAAGTGAAAATTCGTCAGGGTCTACACAGATTCAGAACCACTCTAGCTCTGAAGAGCACTTGCAAGGAAAGAAAACAATTAGATCATCACAAGTGTGAGCATCACCACTCATCACTATCCATGCTTGTATTGCACCATACTGTGTATATATACAGTAATAAGGGTGTTTTAGTCATTTATCATTTATTTTTGAACGGGCTCATCATTTATCGTCATGCAACACAGGTTCTATTTAAACAAATAATTCAATCAAAAATGACCCTTTAATATGAAATATGAAGAGTTTAAGTGTTATAAATAAACTATTTGGGGGTTGTTTGTGTTTTGGGGGGGTTTTTGTTTTTTAAGCAACTACTGACATCCCTTGAATAATCTATTTTTTTTATTTTTTTCTATCATATCATTTCTTTATTTTTTTACATATCTTTTTATAAAAAAATAAAAAATAACTTACTTAAATCATCCAAACATCTCCTAAATTCGAAAATACAACAAAAACCATCCGAACCGCGATTAATCCGTGGATCTGCCATTCGGTGCGAACGCACACCCCTGCTGATGACTACCTGAGAGACGTCTGTCTCTCTCTCTGCTGTACTCTACTCTGCTTATGCTGCTCTTACTCGAAGCTAGGGTTTCGATTTCGATTCGAACTCGACTATAATGGTTGAGAGAAGGAAGCCTTTGGTATTGTCTTCAACCAAAGCTCTCATCAATTCGTTACTGAATTCATCAAAACCTCAACAAATCCATGGAATTGACCCAACTACCCCAGCGTCCGGCGATGAAAGCACTCCGTCTGTGCTGTTACCGGCGGGAATTATTCGATTTTCGAAGGACAGAAAGGACATTTTGGACCCCAAGGTCGCTTCTCTTGACGACTCTGCCTTGGTTGGGCTTCCGACGTCTGTGCTCAAGAAACTATCGGTCACCTCAGGCTCATTGGTATGCAGTTAGGTTTTTGTTTGGCTACTACGAAAATTGAATAGAAGGAAAGCGAAGAAAGGGAAGTAGGATTGTATAATGTTTTTGGTGTTTGTGTTTTTTCAGAATGTTAAAATTGCGTTTTTTTTTTTTATTGAAAACGAGATGAAGATCTTACTCTTTTTTTTTTGTTTGCCTACAATTTCTTAGGAGAGCAAACATGAAATTGCAGGAAAATAAATGAAAGAACAGAATTCTTAAACTTATTGGGAATGGGAGTGGTGGCTTTGTAATGAAATGAAAAGACACTGGATTCTTAACTTGGTGGCTCTATTCTTCATGGGTTCCACAAGAGAAAAATTTAAATGTCTGATAACCATAGTCTGCACTAATACAAACTCAAAGAAAAGATTGTGAATTAACAAGCTCAGTAAGCTCAATAGATTTCGCAACAAATTGAATTAAATAGAGCTTTTTCATGGAGATGATTAGTGTATATTATGGGTTGGTTTGGGAAGTGGGTTGGCTTTTTGGCTTTTTTGGCTATTTTAGCCTGGGTTAAAAGCTTGGTTTGAGAAGGGTTTTTTTGGCTTTTTTTATTTTTTCTGTGAGAGAAGAGTGTAATGATTATGGGTTGGATGTGAAGTTTTGTTTGTTGTAACTAAAATAACCTATTTTGTCTTTTATGGCTAAAATAGTAAAAAAAAACTCACAAAATCCCTTCCCAAAAGGTGCGTCGGGTCTTTATCTTACATGGCCTTGATTGGCTCTTTTTTTATTTTTTTTGGTCCAATATTTATGAAAGAATTGACTGCACCTTTTTTTTTTGGTCTCTAAAAAATTTACAAGATATTTGTCAAGAATGTTGAGATGAACGAACGGAGAATTGGCCAAGCTTTTGTTCTAGATCCTCCCTCCATCCATGAACATTTGGGCGACAACAAATTGCCTTTCCCCAAATCTCCAAGAGTAATGCTTGTGTTTCCTTCATATAGTTACCCCCAAATTCACCATGCACCATTGGACCAAGAGGTTGCCTATGTATCTCCTCTACTGGCGTTTAACCTTAGCTTGCATGTATCATGCTTCAAGTCTCTTGTTCACCAAGGTAAAGAGACTTTGGCATCTCTATTTGAAGTTAAAATGGATGATCACACAAATGGGAAGGGGAGTGAAACCTCTATCATCAGTTTAACACTTCAACCATGTGCTGAATTGCCAAGTTATGCCTCACACTTGAGGATTTCTTTTGTGAAGATACCGGAATGTGGTATCCTTGAATCTCTTAAAGGAAGTTCATCTGTTGAAGCTAAAGATCGTCAAGAGATGATTGATTTGGCATTACACAAATACTTTGAAAAGGATAGATATCTTGCCAGAGGTGATCTTTTCTGTATCTACATCAATTGGAATTGCAAGTCAGCTATGTGCATTCCTTGCAGCCTAAAGAAACAAAATGCCAGTGACGAGATAATCTACTTCAAGGTGAACTCCCCATTTCTTCCATTCATTTTGTAACATTCTCACAAGGAATATCATACATGACAGATTCTCATCAGGAAGTGGTACATGTCCTCAGGTCATGGCTATGGAGCCGTCTGATGAACCAGTTCTTAGAGTCAATCGGATGCAAACAGCACTCGTGCTTGGAGGGAGTGTTCCTTCTGCTGTTCCTCCAGATCTGTTAATTTCTAAGTCAAAAGATTTTGTGCCTTTACAACGGGACACAGTCAAGATTTTGGCCTCAATACTTACACCACCTTTATGCCCATCAGCACTTTCATCAAAGTTTAGAGTTGCTGTTCTGTTAAATGGTTTGCCTGGTGCGTGTCTTTGCGATTTGTGATTTGTTGATTAAAATATTTTTTTTTTCAGGAGTTTGCTGATTATATTGTTGATTGAGGATACAATATCACTACTATCTATTGTAATTCACATGGCAGTGTCGAATGATTTGTTAAGAAAACACTGACGGACAGGGCTGCTATGTTTCCAAAGCATCATTTAGACTTCAACTGGTTTAATATCCTCAGTATTGGATTTGTGAAAAAGTTTTTTAAATGGATATATTGACTATTTCTGAAATGCTTACAAGTTAAACAATTGAAGTATCTGATTGTTCTCGCCTTGTTTTTATTTATTTATTTATTTTTACTTTACTATAATTGTAGATATATTTGTCGGTGAGTGCTGATCCAGTAGTTGTTGCAGGGTGTGGCAAAAGGACTGTGGTTAAATATATTGCTAGCCGATTGGGCCTTCATGTAGTAGAATATAGTTGTCATAATCTAGTGGGATCCTCTGAAAGAAAGACATCTGTTGCATTAGCAGAAGCTTTCAAAACAGCTCGCAGGTATTTGGCATGATGAGCTATTGAATATTATATGTGCAAGCTTTTCTGTAACTTATGTGCTGTAGTCTTCATAATCTGGTAGTACTTTCAAATCATTGATTGTAGATTCTTGCTAAATAATCTAAATGGCATCAAACTTTCCCCCTTCTTTGCCCATCCCCAAAAATTAGGAATATGGAAAAGACATAGGTGATTGAACCTTTAATAATTTTTGTTATACTGGTTTATTTTTTCCCACTGAAAATGTAGATGGAGACTCACCCCTTTTCTCCTTCCAACAATAACATTTGAAGAATTCTTTTTTTTTTTGTGTATTCTTAAATACATTGAAGTCTCTGTGCAAGCAAGCAGTGGGTATATACAGTTATGAACCATCTTGCATGGTATTTTGCATTTCATTCATTGTTTATTTTAAATGCTTCAAGTCATCTAAATTCTATGTTGAGGAGCGTAATTACTTTATAATTTCTCCTATTCTGCTGTTTTTATGATTTTCCTAATATTATTTGACCATTGCTTGTCACCATTCAGACCTAGAATTGGAGAAAAACGTGGTGCTGTTTTTTTATCCAACAATTCAAAAGTTTCTCCCAATAAATCTTCTCTGAAAATAAATGAATAAAAGAGTTTTCCCAAATTCATGTCCTTGTTTAGGTGGGGATGATCATTAAGTAATTCAATACAATCCACTTTTTTTTTTTTTTTTTTTTTTCTCCCTCTTTTTCTTTTTAAATTTTGTATAATGCTTAAAATCATTCTAGGCAGCAATCCATTATACTCCAGTGTGGCTCAGAATAATCATATTGTGGAGAAGATCTTTTGGGCTTGGACCATATGAGAAATCCAGTGATAAAGTTTGTTGTTGTGAACGTGTTTCATTTTACTAATATTTCAAAAATCTTTATATTTACAAATTTATTGTACTTATTAAATTGGGTAAATTACACTTGCCTCCACTGAGTTATGGAGAAAATACAAATAGCCCTACAGTTTTGGCATATGTGCATTGACTTCCCTTTTAGTAAGGCTAAAGGAACTGAAATTGATGCAAATATGTGAAATCACAATAATAAACAAGAAAAAATAATTACATTTCAATGTAAATGATATGACATCATTGTTTTTCCATCCATATAACTAACGAATTATTGATGAAAAGGAGGCTAAGTAGTATGTGGATTAAAACGTTAAGGGAGCCTAATGTAATCATGTCAAAATTGTGGAGTTTACTATATTTTCTCCAAACCTCAAGGGATGTAAGTGTTATAATTAATTGCACTTAATTAGGTTGTTGCTGCTTGTTCCTTACATTTTAATCTTGTTACAGATACTCACCAGCAATTCTTCTTCTCCGCCATTTTGATGTTTTGCGGAACCTGGTTTCTCAAATGGGTTCGCCTCTTGATCAAGTTGGTGTTACGTCTGAAGTTGCATCTGTTATCAGGGAATTTACAGAGCCAGTTATGGAAGATGAAGACATTTATTATGAAGAAATTTCCAATGATGATTCTGTAAGATGCAGTTTGTATCATTTTAGGTCTCTAAACTTCTTTAACATAACTGAAATTTTAGATATCTCAATATGAATTGTTTACTATGTATTAATTGTGACTCTAAGCACTGAAAAGCTTGTTTTAATTATTATAAATCATTCTTTCTTCCCATTTGCTTTCCTTCTGTTCTTTTAAATCCTAGAACGCAAATTCTAAATTGGAGAATTGAAACTTTAACTAATAAAGGATACTAATACTATAATACAGAGAAAAGGGAGATCGTCCTTAAGTATGGGTAAAGACAAAATTAAGTATGGAAGCAAAAAGAGCATACCAAAGTAAAAGGAAACGAGAAAATAAATTTGAAAAAGAAGAAATAGCAGCACACGAGGAGGTTTTTGTGCATCATGAAATCCCCTCAAGAGTGTTAAGGCATGCCACTCAAGATCTGCTTCTCAATGGATATATTTAGCGGGGCTGACCAACAAATGGATGATGACAAAAATCTACTTAGAGAGACCACAAAACTCCCCAGGATCCCAGATTATTCACTAATCCTTTGCCGAGGTTCAGTTGTAAACAAGAAGAGGGATGTCAGAATCTATTTTTAGGGCCTTTTTTCCCATAGTTTTCTGCCTTACCCGCCGTGTTTACTGTTACAACAGATTCTTTAGTGCTCTTTTGGAACCCAGAAATGTATTATTGGTAGCTGTTTTGGTGTTTGGGTTGATGATGTTAGAATACTAATCCTCTGATAGAAAGAGGCATCCAAAAGACTTCATACTCAAGAAAGTTGTGCCACTACAGTTATGCAGAACTCGGAGGGTACCCTCAGGATCTAGGTTTCCTGAAGAACACTTGTCTAAGTCAAGACTGAATGGATCTTTGAGATGAATAATCTAACTTGGGAATGGGAAAATTCATTTTTAGAAATTTTGTTTGCTAGATATTGTCAAAAGCAGGACAGGGTTACTTTTCTAATTTTCTGATGCAGCAAGTGAAGGGTGCTGAAACAGTAAGCAGGCATCCATTGCTGTTAGTTGCGGCTGCTGACAGTTCTGAAGGTCTGCCACCAACTATTAGGCGTTGCTTCACTCATGAGATTAGTATCGGGCCTTTGACTGAAGAACAAAGGGTTGAAATGCTGTCCCAGTCACTTCATGATGTTTCTGGATTGCTTCCTAATGTAGGTGAACATATGTTCTCTTTTATCTTTTGTTTGTATTTAGATAAGATGATGCCTTTATCCAAGTGGTCCAATTTAACAACCATTGATGGCCTCGTTACATGTCCAAAATCTGTAACAGAGGCTGACCCAGCATTCAGCAACTCTTGCTCCTTAAGATTACAATAGAAGCTAATATTTGGTATCATTTTAAAATTTGCATTTTTGTTTTTCTTGTTTTGGAAACAAAAACAATGAAAAGCTCGGCAACACCAATAGTTTCCATTCTTGTGGAAAACTAGTTTTTGAAAATTCAGAAAACAATTTTAAGTGCTTCCTAGAGAAGGGGTGTTTTTAGAGAATTTTTACAAAAACTGTTTCCGGAAATATTTTGTCAAACAAGTTTGCCATTGGACCATCATATCGGTTTCCATTTTTTATGTTTTCCTTGATAACAGAAAACCAAAAAAGAAAATGATACCAAACACGTCCTGAGATTAAGTTGTGTATTTTTTCAAATTCCCAAAATAGTGCCATGGTTACAATCATTTTATTCAGTCAATTTTAGCTTCAGAAATTGTTGTCTTTCCTTTCAGCTAACTATTAAGATCCCCCTTTGTAAAAGCATTACAGTAATTTAAGTGTGTTATTAGATGGTTGTTATGGTCTAAAACAAATTGATATTTGCAGCTCTTCACAGTTATGATTTTAATGTTGATCATAGCTTACCTTGGTCATTGCTGTTGACTTTGATAGATCAGGTTATTATTTCTTGCAGGCTGCTTCAGATGATTTTATAAAGGACATAGTTGGACAGACATCTGGTTTCATGCCCAGGGATTTGCATGCTTTAATCGCTGATGCTGGTGCAAATTTAATTCCTAGGCAGAATATTCAATTTGACAAAGCTGAGCCTGAGATCTTGGGTGAGAAGAGATCTATTTTGCTCAAACCTGAGCAGGATAATAAGTCATCTGATGATGCATCTCGGGTTCTGGGTAAAGAAGACTTGATCAAAGCTTTGGAGCGATCAAAGAAGAGGAATGCATCAGCATTGGGCACTCCAAAGGTAAAATAAACAAGCAATGCTAACTCCTTCAACTTTTTATGCTCTAATGTTCTATTGTACCTAAAGTAGTATTAGTAGTCTGAAGTTGTCTAGCATTTACATTCTGCTGCAAAAGTTTTAAGTTGTAAAGAGCAGATAGTGAGGTTTCTTTCTAGAGAAAATTCATGTCTGCCTGTTGAACATATTATTGAATGTGTGAATGATTCTTCTATAGGTTCCTAATGTAAAATGGGAGGATGTTGGTGGGCTTGAGGATGTTAAGAAATCAATTCTGGATACTGTTCAGGTGTGGCCTTCAATATCTCTACTGTGGTGTTGATTATTATTTTGGATTTTATCTCTATTTTTATTGATTTGAGAAGATTGTTACTGTCTTTCTTTTTTAGTTTTAAAGGTTTCCCTCACTCAATTGACTTACCTATTGTTCCTTTTAGTCAGTTCTTATGGAATGTTAGCTTGTAAAGCTCTTTAGCCATGTGTTACATTGACATTGTCCATTTATTTGCAAACTTTACTACAGCACACATCACCCAAGAAATGAACATTTCTTTATAATACAGTTCCTACCCCAGTATTCTTCCTTTTCTTTTCTTTTTTTATTGTTTAATACCATTCTACTTATCTTCTAAATGCAAAAAAGCACAATTATATATAGAAGTAGCATTTGAGAATCCCGCCCATTAACAGCAACGCTGCATATGGCTATTTTGCATTGTTCATATCCTGTTAATCCCCTCCTTCTGCATCCATATTTCCAAAAGGGCATTGTCGGATTTTTTTATAGGTTGAATTTCCAACCATGAGCTTGCCCATTTCATCTAGGCCCCTTTTAATCTTTTGTATTCTGAAAGCAACTGAAGAGAACCAAGAAGAGCGAAAGGAAGTGGGTAGGCACGTAGGCAAGATAATAATTCGGATTAATCGTTTAGCAAACATCATTTTTGCATTGATAATTTTCCTTTGGTGTATTCCAATGATTGAGGTCCAAAACAATTTCACTTATATGTAGTCACTATGATAAGCCTAAGCATGGTAAAGAGAAACTGCCCACTTCAAGATCAAAGGAAACTCTGTGATTGGAGAAGCTTTGGGGTGATATATTCTCAGAACATCCTTCTGATTTTTGTTCATTTTCTCTGTAGCTGCCTCTTCTGCACAAGGATCTGTTTTCCTCTGGGTTACGCAAGCGCTCTGGTGTCCTTCTTTACGGTCCTCCGGGTACAGGGAAAGTAAGTTCTTGGTTTATATTATTCCTTAGCGTTTCGTATCTTCTTTTTGGGAAGGACTCTGCTTCATGACCTTGCTGTTATCCTGATTTCAAATTTCAGACTTTATTGGCGAAAGCTGTTGCAACAGAATGCTCTCTGAATTTTCTTAGTGTAAAAGGGCCTGAACTGATCAACATGTACATAGGAGAATCAGAGAAAAATGTGCGCGACATTTTTCAGAAGGTAATATTCTTATTTTTTTGGTCCATGTTAAATTGTGAAGTAAAAAGAACAGACAGTATGAGGATGAGTTATATTAGCTTCAACGGCGGGTGCTGCTTCAACTTGTGATATCGCAATGTAATTGCACATCATTTGCAGGCCAGATCAGCACGTCCATGTGTTATCTTCTTTGATGAACTTGATTCTCTTGCTCCAGCCAGGGGTGCTTCCGGAGATTCTGGGGGTGTCATGGACCGTGTGGTTTCTCAGGTAAGAATAATTGTGTTTGATTGATATCTTTTCATTTTCTTAATCAAAATGGTTGCTTTATGTGCTAAAATTCCTTGTTAATAGATGCTTGCCGAGATTGATGGACTGAATGACACAACACAGGTTTCTCATGCTACTTAGAAATAATACTTTCTATTTGACGATTTATTTTCTCCTTTTGCTTCTAAGCAACACTACTTTCTTAATTCTTTCTGGTTTAAAGGATTTGTTTATAATTGGAGCAAGCAACAGACCAGATCTGATTGACACAGCTCTTCTACGGCCAGGCCGATTTGATAAGCTGCTTTACGTTGGAGTTAATTCTGATCCATCTTACAGGGAGCGGTTAGTTTTATTCTCACTTGCCTTTCATGATCATTATTGATTTAATACATTTATTATCATGCATCACGATTTCCTTTTTTCAGAGTCCTTAAAGCGCTGACCAGGAAGTTTAAATTGCACGAAGATGTGTCTCTTTACTCGATAGCAAAGAAATGTCCCTCAAACTTTACTGGCGCAGACATGTATGCCTTGTGTGCAGACGCATGGTTTCATGCTGCAAAGCGCCAGGTGAGTCTAGTCAGTGCCATACTGTTGATTGAAAATACGAATCTGCATTTTCACTACATCACAATTTTTGCAAAAGTAATCATAACTGAATATAAATTGGAAAAAAAAAAAAAAAAGTTTATAAATTTCAATTTTAAGCTTACGTGGTAAAATTTGAATCTGCTCTTTTTTTGGGTCAAACACATAATTAATAGTTCTTGAAGTAAAAACTTGCAATTCATTAAGAAATACGATTCTCATGATTTGACTCTAGAATTATGAAATTTCAATATTAATAAATCTAGTATTTTTTAAAATTTTGTCTTTTGTTTGCTATTAATTATCTTGCAGGCTTTAGATCCAAGTTCAGATTCATCTTGCACAGATGATCAAGCAGACTCCATTGTTGTTGAATTTGATGATTTTGTGAAGGTATGAAATGTGATGTAATTAGTTTCTTTATGTTTGGTTAGGGGATTTGGGAAGGGATTTGGAAATGCAAAGGGAAAATGTAGGTGAAATGTGAATAAAATATATCTACATTTTACTTAGTTTCACGCATATTTTCCCTTTTTTTTCTAAATCCCTTCTCAAATCCCCTAATCAAATATTTTAACATATTTTGCTGCCATCTTGAAGAAGATTGCTTAGCTTAGCTGGAAGAGTTTAAATTATTGAAGGCATGTATTTGTACTTGGTTGCACTCGTACAATTCTGCTTTGCTTAAATTGTGATAATGAACATTTCGAGTCACCTGACCAACAATATTTAGAGAGGGCACTTGACTATCTAGGATCTTCGTTTTCCTATTACGTTTGACGTTCCATATCTACAGTTTGATGCTGTGAAATGTAATTTTCCAATTATTAGTATAATGCATTTACCAAAGCATGACGTGCCATCTGACTGTTTCAGTGATCTAACTGGTAAATTTTCATAACTATGACTAACTCCCCAGTTAAAAATTGGCCTTTGCGGTGTTGCTTTTTTTACAAAAGTGAGAAAATGTTCCTTGAATTGGACTTTTTTTGGGGGTCTGGTGTGTTGGTGTCTGAATTCTATAGCTCATCTTTGCAGGTCTTAGGAGAGCTGTCACCCTCACTTTCTCTAGCGGAGCTTAACAAGTATGAATTGTTGCGAGATCAATTTGAAGGACGTTCAAGATGAATTCAATTTAAGGTGAATTCAATTTGTACTGCTTTATATAGATGTTCTTCCCTTCATATGTTTCAATCACAGCAGTGACAATTCAAAATCGTAGAGTAAAAAACTCCTATCGGGGCTGATTTTCCTGTTTCTGACAGCATACAACTTATATGTTGAAAATTTTCTTGTCAGTACCCGGCCTACCTATTAACCATTTTTAGGAGACGGAAGCTTCTGGATATACTCTTTCAAATTTTCATTACACCCACCATATGGATTGTAATATTTAGAAAGAAAGTCTTATCCAATTGAGTGTAGAAAGATATTTAGGTGCATTTACATGATCTCTTGGAAGCCAAATGGGGCTCTATTTAGGTGCATTTTTATTAAAATATCATTCTGGATGTGTTTTTTGTATAGAATTTTTGTTTGCAAATCACTTTCCTAATACTAATATTTCAATGTTAATTCAGGTACCTATTTTTTTATATATATATAAAAAAAAAATCAAATATATATATTCTACAAACTCATTAAACTTTGTGAGAGTGATATTTCTCGTGCTTGTTTGGAGTCACTAATTCTAGGTAATAGGTTTTGTAATTTCAGTAATATTCAGGGAGGTTAATGTAATTTTCTTTTAATTGTTTCATTTTTTATTAGTAATATTTTGACTGCATGTAGATATATATTCCATCTTTGATTGGGAAAACAAAAAGGTTAAAAAAGAAAAGCATGTTGTATTCATTGCTGTATTATGATATATACTCTGATAAAACTCATTTACCGTTTATTGAAGCATGCTCTCTCCCTCGTCAAAGAGGGAGTATATTCCAGAACAAAAATGTTATAGGTTTTAAATTTTTTATTAAATAAATGATTAAATATTTTATATAGGTGTGGAGTCTATATAAGTGTGGACTCCCTTTTATCAAATAAATAATTTAATGTCTCACATAGGTATGAAAATTTATAAAAATGTGAATCTCACACTCAAATATGAAATATTTAATTATTTATTTAGTGAAATATTTAATTATTTATTTAGTAAAAAATTTAATATTCTCAATATTATCTATAAACCAACCATGAGAGTTGAGTTGAGTGGACATCGCAATATGGCATTGGCCTTGTTTGGTAGGGTTTATTTCAGGTTTTAGTTTAATTTAAGTTATTTTGATGTGTTTAGTTCAGTTTAATAATACAGTTTATAGCTTTTTGTAAGTCAAAAATCAACTTATTCTTTGAGTGGGGGAAGAGGAAGCTTAATTTATAAGTCAAAAATTAGTTTATGTTCACAGTTATAAGGTATAAGCTGTTAGGCTATAAGTTGTAATCACTTTCTTACAGCTCTACCAAATGGGGTCATTATCCAATACTAATGGCTTCTGGGCCCGATTATTATTATATTATTATTACAAAATGTTCTGCTTTAAGGTCTGTCTGGGAAACCAAAAAAAGAAATTAAGAAACAAAAGGGGTAAATTATATTGATTTTCTTGATATTTGAAAAAAAAATACAATAATAAGTTTCATAATTTTGGTATAATTATATTAGATTCTTTTAAGATTCTACGTGTTTGGTGTAACTTTTGTTTGTAGCAGCTTATTAGTTAGAATTAACTTTAGTAAGCTGGAAAAAAAAATTAATTATTTGGAAATTTGGAGAAAGTATGCTTTTAATTTCTGCTTGTAATTATTAATTTATCGCGTGGGATAAGCTACACCAGACATGTCCAACAACACCTATTTGTCTGTATGTCTGCTTTTCAATAATCAGTTTATTTCAATTTAATTAAGCTAACTTTATCTCATAAGTTGTAAATAAAAAATTGCATCAAACACTATTGACACATTTTTTCAAAAAAAAGAAAAGAAAAGTTGCAAGTAAAAATAATAATATTTTTCTTTTTTTAAAAATAATAATAAACAAAGATATGAAGGTTATTGTGAGTGACTTAGAACCAAAGCCTTTTTACTAACCGCCTTCCTCTGTGCTTTGTTTGGACCTTACTTGTACGGTTGGTATAAGCCGCAAATACATGCGTTATGTGCAAGTAATGTATGAAAACCAAACAAACAAACCTTTACTTTCAATTCCTTTTCCCTTCATCTTGGGTTAGGTTTCATGATCAATGGATGGAGGATGCGTTTTGTTTTGTTTTGTTTTGTTATTTTTTTTTATTTTTTTTGGGGTTCTCTGCTTTGAAGGCGTGTGATGATGGGAATTCTTTGACCTATAAGATAAAAAATTCAATTCTTGCTATTGACCCAAAAATAAAAAGGATTATTATAAATTATATGTAAGGTTTGTTTATCCTATTTGTAACTGGTGCAATATTGATAGGTGACCTAAAAGTAATAAAAAAATGTATGCATGATCTTGATTATTTATGAAAATTCTAAATATATATAAAATTCATACAAAAAGTTTGATAAAAATAATGTGATAATGTCATTATTGTAAATAAATTTATCTTTAATGATATTTTGTTTTGAAATTAAAGATTTAAAATATGTGGAGACATAATTTTGAGTTGTCTATGTGGCCTAGGTGGTTAGTCGAAGTGTCACGTGGATGATTTTGATTCTGATTGGTTGAGATGTGGTCAAATCACATATGAATCCGAGATGTTCGAATGAAAGACTAAAGTCCTAGGTAATGATAGACTCTTTAGGTAAGGTTGGACTTTTGAGAGAATTGATCGTAACGCAAATACGAGAAGTCTTGAATAAGTAATATCATAGAATCCCATGAGGTAAGACTTTTAGAGGAAGTTAGACACTGATCATCCTATAGGATATAAAGAGGGTATTCCGTGGGTCTAAGGTATGTTCAGAATTAGTGTTATTTTATGTCGATATCTTGTGAGATAAGTTTACTGACTTGATCATTAGAGTGCCCCGAGTGAACGAGCCACCGCGGTACTTCTTATCTTCTTGTGCGCAGGTGCTAACTTAATCTATTTTTCTGTATGCTCTCCAACTGAGATCCCTAGATCTGGACAAGGAGATCTGTTTGGATGTGAGGTCAAATTGTGGGTGTTGATTTTTGACCTCACAACCAAATAGATCTCCTTGTCGAGATCTAGGGAACTCAATTGGAGAGCACACATAAGAATAAATTAAGCCAACACTTGCACATAGGAAAATAAGAAATACTGCGGTGGCTTGTCCACAAAAAATAAGAAATACTGCAGTGGCTTGTTTACTTGGAGACACTCCGACGATCAAATTAGTAAACTTATCCCACAAGATATGTAAGACGATTAAATTAGTAAACTTATCCCACAAAATATGGGCATAAAATAGTACTAGTTCAAAACATACCTTAGACTTACAGGATGCTCTCTTTATATAATGATTAATGTCTAACTTTTCCTATAAATCTTACTTTATGAGATTTTATCATTTACAAGGTCTTATTTGGATTAAGATCAACTCTCTCAAGACTCTAATCTTATCTAAACAAAGTTTGTCATCATCTAGGACTTTACTCCTTCATTCGAATATTTTAGATTCAGATATGATTCGATTAAATCTCGACCAATCAGAATCACCCACGTGGCACTTTGACTAATCCACCTAGGCCACGTGGACAACTCAAAATTATATCCCCATAAAATTACATCATTATGTATGAATTTTTTGTTTGTATAGTATTTTTATATATAATGATGTGATTTATTGTAGACATTTAATTTTAAAACAAAATATAATAAAAAATAAATTTATTTATAATAGTAGGATTCTTCTGATGAGTAACAGACTCGTGACAAATAGTAGGTACCCACAATTAATGTCCTATTAAAAAAAACGTATTATGATGATTGATACTTTAAAATCCTGTTAATAGTAAATTGTCATGAATGAGATCATCATATCCACCGTGAAATTAAGGGGTGATACTTAAAATTCTATTAATAGTAAATTGTCATGAATGAGATTATCCACCGTGAAATTAAGGGCTAGTTTGGCATGTACTAAATAAGTCAAAAAGTCACTATCTTATTTAAGTCACATCATCTTATTTAAATCACATCATCTCTCTAACACATCACATCAAACCCAACTCAAACCCAACCCAACCCAAACCCACCAATAAGTCAAAAAGTGCACTTTTTTAGGACATCTCAAACCAACCCTAAGGGTGATTTGAGAAGTTGGTTGAAAGTTAATTTCTTGATTTTTTTTTAGTTTTTTTTATATTTTTATATGTAAAAAAATATAAAAGATGATATGATCTAAAATAAATTAAAAATTAACTTTCAACTAGGTTCCAAATTATCCCTAAGTTACACTGAGATACAAAAATTAAATGGTATGTTGTAAGAATGGTAAAGGCTAATAAGTGCTTCAAACATTAGTTATTGTAGGATTGAGATAAAAATAATAATAATAAAAGAGTGCTTTAAGAAAATATTAATGTTATGTTTGGTTCATTGATTTAAGTATAAGGCTTTGTTTGTCATAATTTAAAAAAGTTAAAAAGTCAAAAAGTTACTATTTTATTTAAGTCACATCATCTTATTTAAATTATATCACCTCTCTACCTTATCACTTCAAATGCAACCCATACTCATCTCATATCGGCAGTGCTAGGGACCTCTAATAGTAGAGTTTTAACAGAGCTCTACCGATGTGGAAACCTCAAAAAAAAAAAAGAAAAAAAAGCAACACTGTGGCAGAGGGTGGGGCCTACTGCCACATCATTAGAGCTATCACTAATTAGTAATCTCAAGCATGTTTGCAACTCATATTTCATAAAAAAATTAAAAAGTATACTTATTTAGAACATTCCAAACAAGAAAATACAAAAATTAAATAAAATATAATTATATTTTACACACTTTTTATATACGTATATATATTTCTATTTTAAAATCTTTAGTCAAATTTATGAAATAAACCCCTTCTAAAAATATATATCTGTCACAATTGTATATATGTAATGGTTTTTTTTTTTTTTTTTTTTTTTTTTTTTTTGAGTGGGTTAATGTTGTTAGGAAAATTTACCCATAAGTCCTAGTTTTTGAAACGTTGAACCATTTAGTCCTAAAAGTTTTCTTATGCTCCATTTAGTCTCATTTTTACATCAACATGATGTGAATGATGTAAATGATCTGATGTTTCATTCCATAATTTGAAAATTTATTGAAATCTGATGAACATTAGATGTTTTTCATCCTATATTTTCAAACATTATTGAAATTTGATGAACATTAGATGTTTGAAATCCAATGTTTGTAACATGACTCTGATGTTATTAACATTGTATCTGATGTTATTAACATTGTAATGGGACCTTTCAATCTATAAGAAAACTTTTAGGACTAAACAGTACATAAGTTATTAATTTGAGATTTATTGGTGCATCCCGATGTTGTTATTCCTTATGAGAACCTAAAAAACAAAAAAAGACGTGTGAAACACGTGAAGTCAAGAGTCCAAACAAACTCCTGTTAAAAAAAAAACAAAGAGTCCAAACAAACTTTAAAAAATCCTGACAAGTCTTGGATAAGCCATTTCTAATAGTGCTTTTTCTGTCCCTATAATGGCAGCTCGTACAGCTATTTTTATCACAAAAAATGACATTAAAATGATAGAGAGTGATGGCATATTTTGGAAAGAAAAAAAATTAATCACCATATTTGTTTTCATTTTTGAAAATATTTTAATTATTTTTCATATTTTTTTAGTTTTACTAATTTTTTTAATATTTGAAGTAATTTTTTTTTAATTTGTAGACACATCTAACATATATATATTTAAAAAGTATAATTTTCATGAAAAAATCTTTAAGAAATTCACTAAATACCAAAATATAAAAAAATAAAAATTCAGTATATTTTTCATATTTTTGTATATTTATTAATTTTTTAAAATATTTTTTCACAAATTTTTTACTTTTTAGATACATCTACGTAAGGTGCATCTAAAAAAGTAAAAAAAAAATTCTTATAATATAAAAAATATTCACTAAAAACAAAAAAATATGAAAAATAAAAAACTCTATTTTCAGAAAACTGAAACCAAACACACTTAATCATTTTGTTTGGTTTTAATTTTTTGAATTAAATTTTTTAGAAATTGAGTTTTTTATTTTTTCTATATATTTTTTTATTTTAAGTGAATATTTTTACAATTTTAATTAAATTTTTTATTTTTTTAGATATACTTTACTTAGATGTATTTAAAAATTAAAATATCTATAAAAAATATTTTAAAAATTAATAAATACGTAAGAATACAAAAAATATAATGAATTTTCATATTTTTTATATTTTTTGATATTTAGTGAATTTTTTAAAGATTTTTTCACAAATATTATACTTTTTAAGTATATTTATATTATGTGTATCTAAATTTTTTTTAAAAAAATGCTTAAAATATTTTTTAAAATTCAATAAAAAAATATATAAAAAAAAATTAATTTTTAAAAAAGTGAATCTTGAATTAGGAAACCAAATAAGCTGAATTTTTTTTTTTTTTTTGAAAAAATATGTAAAAATAGAGAAGTAATATGACCTAAATAAGCCAACAAGTTTATTTTTTTCATAGTTGTCAAAATAAGCCAAAATAATTTAAAAATTCCATCAAATTATCATATCACTATCTTTGTTTTTTTATACATCTTTTCATAAAAAATTTAAAAAACCAATTAAAATAGTAAATTTCCAAACGAGCTCTTATACCATGTTTGGAGGGGAGGGGGGGGGGAGAATTTAACCAATAACCAAAAAATAAAAAAGTTAATACAATTTGTAAACTCGATCTTTTTATTTTTTTACTTGTCTTTTATAACAAAGTCAAAAAAATTAATTCTCAAACAAATCCTCAAATTTTCTTTGCACAAAAAAGTAAAAATAAAAATCTTAAGAGATATAAGTATTAAACTTTTTCATAAAAAAATTAGGAAAAAACACTTATATAAATTTAAAATATTGGTAATTAATAAAAAATGGTAGGTATTTTGAAACTTATTGGGACCACCATCGTCCTAACGTTCCACTCAAATCCATCCTTACCTAGATACAACCGAATCTTCAACGGTTCACTAAACTTGACATCAAATTTAAATTTTAGTGAAAAAAGTCACTGTTTGGTGCTCCAACGGTTGCACCAAATCGGTATCAAATAGAGAATTCACCAAAAAATTCATCAAAGTGAGAATAAGCTGCAGATTTTACCAAATTACTGTTCCTGACCGTTGGAAGAGCTGAACCGGTCAACTAGCCGCCCGGCCGGTTGACCAACCGGTCGACCACTAAAAGGTTCAAATAGTTCAAATGGGTTGGTTCAAACAATTCAAAAAAAAAAAATTATTTTTACCTTACCGGTCAACCAGCCGGTCGATCGGCCGGTCGACCACTAAAAGATTCAAACAGTTCAAATAGGTAGGTTCAAACAATTCAAAAAAAAATTAAAAAAAATTTTGCCTCACCGTTCGACCGGCCGGTCGACCAACCAGTTGTCCCTGGAGCAAATTTGATGAAAATCAACCATTGGAGCATTCTGTATCAGATTGAGAAAATAGTTATTTTTTTACTCAAATTTGGTAAAAAATTAGGTAAACCGTTGGAGATGTTCTAACGGGTCATGGGTGATGAAACACTGACATTTTGTGGAGTTACACCCTTCACTTGTTATTGATGCAAATGTTCATCGTACTAGCTTTATCTTTTTTCTGCTTTTTTTAAACTGAACTTAAAAAAGTTGGCTACAATGAAATCTACTAATAAAATTTGAATAGTATTCAAATCAGTTTCGTTATGTAATTCGAAATTTACGAGCTCGAAATTGGTCCGAATCCAAAACGACGCTATTCTGGATTTTTTTTTTCTTCTTCTTTCTATTTCTCCTCTATCTGTTCTTCTCTTGTTTTTTTTTTCCTTTGCTTTTTCCATAACTCAGAATAAAAAAAAAAAAGAGATAGGGAGGAAAAAAAAAATGAAACATGGTATGTGCTTGTGTTGTGCTTGAGAGCATCAACATCAACAACAATACATTCACAAAAAAAAAAAATTTTAAATTGTAGAATCGGGAAAAAAAAATTCAACAACACAACATCATCATCAACAACAACCAACAGTCATTAACAAATTTTTTTTTTTCCATTTTCCTTCATCTTCAGATCTAGATCCACTAGAAATAAAAAAATAAAAAAAAATTGAGAGAAAACAGAGTCTGAAAGAGGCGATCATCAACAACAACAACACACATCATCATCAGCAACAACCAATAATCACCACAAAAAAAAATTGCAGAATCTGAAAGAGACGAAAGACCCACCGGCGATCTGTAGATCTGGACAGTGATACCCACCGGCACTGGTAGAGAGAAAGAGACGCCGCTATCACCGACAATCTTCCTTCTCTTCTTCCTCCATCATCACCGACTTCTTCTCTTCCTCCTTTTCCTTTCCATCTTTTCTCCTTCTCCTTCTCTCTCTCTCTCTCTCTCTCTCTCTCTCTCTCTCTCTCTCTCTCTTCGTCTCTTTCTCTGTTTCAGATATAAAAGAGGGAAGAAGAAAAAAAACAAAAAACAAAATCTAAAACGACATTGTTTGGATTCGGGCCAATTTCGAGCTCTGAAGCATTTTTCTATTCAAATGGTATTCAAGCAGTAATGGGCTTTTTCTTGGGGTGGATTTGCAAGGGGTTGGGATGGAAGTGGCGTTCACAAGGAGTACAAGGTTGAAGTTAAAGGGATGGGTGAAGAGAAGTGGATCTAATTTGGAGACGTAAAAGTGATGGAAGTAGCTAAGAGTTGTGGGTATGGAGGTGCGAAGGATGGTTAGTGATGTAGGGATTGGGTGTATGGTAGTAGGAAGATGATGGTGGCGGTGGAGTGACAAGGGTTGGGCCATAAAGGTGGCAGGGATTGGAGATATAGAGGTGAGAGATGCAGGTGTTCGAAGAAATAGATATTTTTAAAGTATGGAAGAAATGATAGAAAGGCATAAGAGAAGTACAAGAACAACGGAGGGCGATTGGAAAGAAAAAAATGAAAATGAAAAAATATGACAACATATTATTGAGATTTAATTTTTTTTTTCCACATTTACACAAATTACCTCTAGGTTTGAAATTCTGGTTCAACTCTCGTAACATGTCATTTTTCGTTATATAATTATGATTACAGTTGACATTTGGACTAAGGTGAGAAATGATTACTAGTCTGGTAAAGGTGGACATGAGTCGGGCTTGGATGGGCTTAGGTCACTTGAAATCATTTCTCAAGCTTGTTCCTATTCTGTTCAAGATCAATCTTACATTTTATTCTCAAGTCTGTATTAAAAGAAAATAAAGAATTTCAAACCTATCTAAATGCCATACGACCAAGATATTATTTAATATAAATATTTTTTTATATTTTAAAATAAAAACTATAATTAATTTAATTATTAGGTATTTTCTTTACATAACTAGTGAGAGGGTAATTTATATATAAATTGGGCTGAGCTGGGTAATGGGCTGCTGTGGGCCACAGTAAGAAGGGCGGAGTAAAAGGGTCTTGGCGTTAGCCCGATCCAAGAGAGTCTTGGAGTTAGCCCAGTCCTAGAAAGCCTTAATGTTATCCCGGTCCAGGAGAGATTTGCGGATAGCCCGATCACCACACTCAGAGTTAGCCTGGTCATGGCATAATGCAGTTAGCTCTGTCAGACCTAGCCATTCGTTAGCACGGCCTAAGCATCATTGGATTAGTATGGTTTGTACAGAAGAAACCAAGGTACACGCAGTGAAAGGAAGAACCGAGCTAAGTGGAGCTCGGTCTATTCTGCGACTTTAGCACGGCCATGTTATCCCGGTTGTATTGACATCCGACCTAGGTAAAACCATCTCACTTGGTTTAAGCAGTGAGGGGGGTGTTAAAGGATAAGCATTATCTTTCAGGAATGTGATTCCTAGGAGGACTCTACATGGAGGAGTAAGAGTCCTACTAGGATTGTGCCACGCGGAACCTATAAGAGCTCATAACATCACCTATGGAGAGGTAACACAACTTTGATTCTCGAATACACAGAGCTTTTGTCTATTTGTTTATTTTGCTGATTTAGGTATCGAAGAGGTATCCGGCACACACCCGCCGGCTAGCTCACGTTTGTGTTTTCAGGGAGTAAAGCGACGACGTTTGGAGGAGCGCGGACTTGATCAACAAGATTATACGAGAAGATTATTTCTTTCCCGTACAATTGGCGCCGTCTGTGGGAAGATCAAATAAAGAACAAAACCTCTTGATCAAGTTTCCCTCACTAATTGAATGGCGCACAATGAAGATTTCCCGCAGTCCGCTATCGACGGACAAACCCCAGAGGGGGGTGGGAGGCGTGAAGGATTACCCTCTATCCTTCTCATGGCGGACTTAAAGCCCCAGCGACAGAATCCCCAGAGAGATGCAAGGGGCAAGTGGAACAACAGCCTCCGTCGCTCTCGCTCACAAAGTCCTGAAAGGCAAAGGTGAAGAATCGACCCTCAAGCTCTGGAGGATCGCGTAAAAGAGCAAGATAAACTAATAAGGAAGATGGCGGCGGACATGGAGGCCATGAAGCGCCAGATCAAGAGAAAATGGGTGGCGACAGGAGAGGGGCGCAAAGGCAATACGCCTCCTCGCCACTCAGAAGATCGTGGTAGGCATACCACGCCATCGCAAGCAGAGAGTAGAAACCTCAGGATAGGCGACACTCAATCAAGGACTTCCAGAACTCATTACTCCAGGTCTGAGAGAACGAAATCATTGACATCTTACACTGAGGGAAGTACTTATCTGCCCTCACATAAGCACAAGACATCATCTAGGCAAACGGAGTTGCCTAGATCGTCCGACTTACGGACAGTGCTTGAAGAAAGGGAGCGACAGAAGAAGGATGCCAGGGCACGCGACCGCACAGAGTTTCAGCCCTTCAACGGTTGGCTTCTCGGACGCATAGAAGCGTCGAGGTTAGAATGTCAGTACCGCACCTTGCCTACGAACCAACAGATAAAGCATTGGCAAGACTACATAGCTCGCCATTCGTTCCGGCGATTGAAAACGCACCATTACCCTCAAGCTTCATCCAGCCTAAATTTACCACGTACAAAGGGAAGACAGACCCTTACATACACCTAAGCCACTTTTGTCAGGTCATGGCAGTATACCGGCAGAACGAAGCTTTGATGTGCATCCTATTCCCATCCAGCCTTGGCGACATAGGTTTAACCTGGTTCGAAAGGCTACCAGAAGGCAGCATAGCCTCCTGGGCGCAATTAGCGGAGGCGTTCGTGACAAGATTTAGAACGAACATCAAGACGCCAGTGGAGATTGATCAGCTACTCTCCATTGACATGGGCGACAATGAAACATTGAGATCCTACAACAGTCCCTACTGGGAGATGTTCAACCAGATAAGGGACTGCCCCACCAATCTCGCCATCGCACAATACAAAAGAGGACTTCCAATGGGAAACAGATTAAGGGATTCGATTACTATGACTCCACCCCTCACAATGGAAGCCTTGATGGAAAGGGTGCACCAACATATTCGGGTGGAGGAGGATGGCGCCCGTGCCAAGGCAAAATCTGGTGCAACAGCAACACCAGACAAGAAGACTACAGTGAACGTCAATACGGTAGAACGTCAAAGCAAGAATGGATGAGACAGGCGAGACAACGAAGAGGACCGAGATAAAAGATGGTTGAGAGTCCGCACTACCATTACCACGGTATTCAAGAAACCAATCTACCGGATTCTCAATGAGATACGTGATGAACCTTTCGTCAAATGGCCAACTAAATTGGGAGAAGCACAGAAAGACTACGACGAAAGATCTCGGTGCACCTTCCATAAGGAAAAGGGGCACCACACTGAAAACTGCACGCTGTTGAGACAGTATTTGGAGGAATTAATGGCAGCTGGTCACCTGGACCGGTACATAGAAGGAGGGACGCAACCAGCCCCCCAAAACCACGACCACCCAGACGGAACACCGAATGACGCCACACCTCAAGGCGTGATAAACGTAATACATGGGGTATTCGAGCCTGAGTGAGTATGTGAGCTCAGGGGCATGATAAAGAAGACTGAGCACTTAAGGGAGGTATTAAGTGCGCAGCCCACCATTAAAAAGGGGAAAATAGAGACCACGAACGTCGTGTCTTTTTCAAACAAGGACTTGGAAAGGATATATTGCCCTCACAACGATGCACTGGTCGTCACTCTCTGCATCAAGGATTACGACGTCAAGCGAATTTTGATTGACCAAGGAAGCTCATGCGAGATAATGTACTATGAAACTTTCAAACAGTTGAAATTGAAGGACAAAGACTTGGCACCCGCTGTATCTCCCCTAATCGGGTTTAACTCAATGCCAGAATGGCCAGTCGGCAAGATAATCCTCTCAGTCAGAGCAAGAAGCATGACTAAACAAGTAGAATTTTGGGTATTGAAAGTGCCCTTCACTTACAACATAATCTTGGGAAGGACATGGCTGCACGCCATGAGAGCGATACCATCAACCTATCATCAAGTAATGCGATTTCCCAACGAAGCCGGAATAATTGAAGAGGTCTATGGAGATCAAATTATGTCTAAGCAATGCTTCGTCACAGTAAATGGCAGCCGAGCTGCCAAGGGGTTTGTCCAAATAGTAGAAGAGCCAAAAAATAATGAATTATTTGCGGATATCGGCAAAGCCGCTGAACAGAAGGCAGTGGAAGACTTGGTACAGGTAAGAATAGATGAAAAGAACCCAGATAAGTTCTTTTTGCTTGGCTCATCTATGTCCAGCACTGAGAGAATAGAGGTCATGGAATTCTTGACCTCTAACATCGAAGTATTTACCTGGACGCCGTATGACATACCTAGCATTGACCCAAGCTTCATCTGTCACCAATTGAATGTCCACCCACTTCCAGACTAATTATACAGCGCACTCGCAGATCAGCACTCCATCATGCCGAGATAGGGCGGAAGAAGTAGAAAACCTACTAGAAGTAGGAGTTATCAGAGAGGTGCATTACCTTAGATGGATCTCCAACACAGTAGTAGTGCCTAAGAAGAATGGAAAATGACGTGTCTGTGTGGACTACAAAACGGTCAACAAGGCGTGCCCAAAAGACAACTTTCCTCTTCCACGGATAGACCAACTGGTAGATCTGACGGCAGGACACAACCGTCTTAGCTTCCTTGATGCGTACAGAGGCTACCATCAGATCGCTATGTATGAACCAAACCAGGAGGTCACATCTTTTACAACTCCAAGAGGACTTTACTGCTACAAGGTCATGCCCTTTGGCCTGAAGAACGCAGGGGCAACATTCCAACGGATGGTCACCAAGATGTTTGAACCGTTGTTAGGCAGAACAATGGAGGCTTACATCGACGACATGGTGGTCAAGAGCAAGGACAAGAGTGACCATCTCAAGGATCTAGGTGAGATCTTTCAGATCCTGAAGAAACACAAGTTACACCTTAATGCATCTAAGTGTGCGTTCGACGTAGGATCTGGCAAATTCCTAGGCTTCCTGGTAACCAACCGTGGCATAGAGGCAGACCCTTCTCAAATCCAAGCAATCCAGGATCTAGAGAGGCCCAACTTAGTAAAAAAAGTATAGTATCTCACCGGTATGGCAGCCGCGCTAAACCGGTTCATAAGTCGGTCGTCAGACAGGGGTCAACAATTTTTTCAAGTGTTGAAGGCCAAGTTTCAGTAGGATGAAGAATGCGACCGTGCCCTTGAAAGTTTGAAAGAATACCTGTTTTCTCCACCGCTACTAGTGACCCCAATACCTGGAGAAGAACTATTTTTGTACCTGGCAGTCTCACAACACGCAATTAGCGCAGTGTTGGTCCGAGCGGAAGGAATCCAATGTCTACCCATCTTTTATGTCAGCAAGACATTGCTGGGCGCGGAAATCAGGTACTTACCATTGGAAAAATTGGCCTTAGCCTTGATGATGGCATCAAGGAAGTTGTCGCACTACTTTCACGCCCACACCATAATCGTCCTCACAGCTTTCCCATTAAAAGCTCTGTTTGAGAGGGCGAACTTTTCTGGGCGAATCTTGAAGTGGGCAGTGGAGTTGGGACAATTTGACATCAAGTTCCAACCTAGAACCGCGATAAAAGCCCAAGCCTTGGCAGACTTTGTCACAGAATTCACCCCAGGAAGTCATCATATCTGCCCAGTCGACCTGACCGATACAACCGAACTAAGGTTAAAAGTTAACGTCGGAATAGCGCAACCCCTGGTGCAGGATACCCAGTCAGACCCTGAGGCAGACCAGAGTAAATTAAGGGAAAAAAGAAACAAACCATGCTGCACCAAGAAAAGACTCACCAGCAAATGAAGACTTGGTACAATCAAATAATGAGGGACAAACAGCAAGCATGGACTTTGAAGAAAACACCAGCAACACTCAGGACCCCAAGGCATCATCCGATCCCTCTACCTGCTGGAAATTATTTGTAGAAGAGATGTGGAAGCTCTTTGTGGATGGAGCATCCAACAGACACGGAGCAGGACTCGGTATAGTCCTCATCTCACCAGATGGCCTAGTAGTGGAACAAGCAGTCAACCTTGGCTTCCCAGCATCAAACAACGAGGTGGAATATGAAGCACTTTTAGCAGGACTGAAATCAGCATCCCACATGAAGGCCACCGAGCTAATGGTTTACAGTGACTCACAACTGGTGGTAAACCAAATTTCAGGTGACTACGAGGCAAAAGATGACAGGATGGCTAAGTACCAAGAATTAGTCAGAAAAGAGATCAAGAAATTTGAAGTAGTGCGGATAGAACAGATTGGTAGGGAAGAGAACAGTAGAGCGGATGAACTAGCAGGCTTTGTTTTAATGGCAGATGCATCTGTCCCACATCCATTACTGATTGACTACTTACCAAGACCAAGCATTGAAGAACCTGAAGTAGAAGAAGTATGTTGCGCCGAATTAGGCCCTTTATGGATGGATCCCATCATAGCATTCTTAAAAAACGGCATCCTACCAGAAGAAAAGAAAGAGGCCAACAAAATCAAAGCAAAGTCGCAGCGATTTTGGCTCTCTCCATCAATGGCCTTATACAAGAAATCCTTCACAGGACCTTATCTAAAGTGTGTCGATCCCAGCAAAGTTGAAGCGTTCTTGTTCGAGATACACGAAGGCGTATGCGGAAGCCACCAAGGAAGAAGATCATTATCTTACAGAGTCATTTCGCAAGGATATTGGTGGCCGTACATGCAAGCAGATTAAGAGAAGTATGTAAAAAGGTACGAGAAATGTCAGAAGTTCGCATACCAAATACATCAGCCAGCCAGAGAACTTCTACCATTAACTAGCCTATGGCCCTTCGCAATGTGGGGCTTGGACATAGTAGGGTCACTCCCAACAGCACCTAGCAATAGGAAGTTCTTTCCAGCAGCAACTAGGGGTGTGCATAATACCGCCGAAACCGCCGAAACCGCCAAAACCGCACCAAACCGCACCGCCAAGGCAAATTTGTTATTATTTGTCAATCGAACCGCCGGTTTTTGGTAAGAAAAATGGCAAATTCTAGTGACACTTTTATCAATCCGCCGGTTTCTATTTTTCTTCCAAACCGCACCGACCCGCACCACTATTAAATCATGTTTTATAGGATTCTAAAAATTCTTTTTTACTTAAGTTTGCTTATTGTTCTATACCTTAGAATATAGTATTACATTACTGCTCGAGGGGAATTTTATGTATTGTATTTGATCATTGTAGCTTCCACAGATGCTTGTAATGAACTGATGGCATAGTTGTTGATATTATCATGTTGTTGCTACACTTGCTGCATCAGAAGAAAGCTTCGCAAGATGCTTAACATCACGATATCTCTCGTCTTTTTTTTACTTTTTGATTTAAGTTTTGTAATTTGAATTATATTTTTTATAAACCGCCAATCCGCCCGAACCGCCAAGGCAAATCCGTCATTATTTGCCAACCGAACCGCCGGTTTTTGATAAGAAAAATGGCAAATTCTAGTGACACTTTTATCAATTCGCCACCCGCCATACGGTTTCTATTTTTCTCTCAAACCGCACCGACCCGCACCGCGCACACCCCTAGCAGCAACGGACTACTTCATAAAGTGGGTGGAGGCAGAAGCACTAGCATCAATAAAGGAGAAAGATGTGAAGAAGTTCGTCTGGCAGAATACCATTACTCGGTTCGGCATACCAAAAGCTCTAATATCAGACAATGGCACCCAGTTCGATGGTAAAATTTTTAGAGGCTTTTGTGAAGAATACAAGATAGAGTTCTACAATTCTACACCGGCTAACACCCAAGCAAACGGCCAAGCAGAAGCATCAAACAAAGTTGTCTTGGATGGATTCAAGAAAAGGCTAGAAAAAGCAAAGGGCAAGTGGGCTGAAGAGCTCCCTCATGTTTTATGGGCTTATCGTACCACACCTCGTCGATCTACTAGGGAAACACCTTTTTCCCTGGCCTATGGCATGGAAGCAGTAATCCCATTAGAAGTCGGCCTCCCTACAATCAGAAGTGAAAATTTTGATCCAGACCTAAATAGAGAAGCCATTACCTTGGAGCTCGACCTTGTGGAAGAAAGAAGAGAAAGAGCACTGGTTTACATCGCCTCATACCAGCAAGAGTTATCAAGGAAATACAACATGACAGTACATCCAAGACAGTTCAAGATCGGAGATTGGGTACTGCGTAAAGTAATGGGAAACACCTTGATACCCGGAGATGGCAAGTTAGGGCCTAATTGGGAAGGACCTTATAAGGTGGTTGGATTAACAGGAAAATGGGCATACCACTTAGAAGACAAGGACAACAAAGTCATTCCAAGGCTATGAAACACTGCCAATCTCAAACTATTTTATTTTTAGCTTTCATTTCAAGTATCTGTAATTTTTTCTTTCTCAATAAAACAAGTAGTTTCTTTTCAGTATAGTTATTTCTTTCTGTAAAAGATTGTTTTAGTGAGTTAAGAGCACTGTAAGCATAGTTGGCCGGAATAACCAACTTTTCACTCTCGTCAGCTAAAATTAGGATCAGTACTGAAGAAGTTGGCTGGAAAAACCAACACCCCTCCTAAGCTCAGGATAAGGATCCAGGTTGCAGGACGTTTGGCTGGAAAAACCAAACACTTTACTCTAGGTTGGCTGGAAAAACCAACTTAGAGGTTGGTTGGAATAACCAACACCCCTCCTAAGCCTAGGATAAGGATCCAGGCTGTAGGACGTTTGGCTGGAAAAACCAAACACTTTACTCTAGGTTGGTTGGAAAAATCAACTTAGAGGTTGGCTGGAATAACCAACACCCCTCCTAAGCCCAGGATAAGGATCCAGGCTGCAGGAAGTTTTGGCTGGAAAAACCAACACTTAGTCCTCTTCAGTCGAGATAAGGATTCAGAATGAAGAGTGATTGGTTGGAATAACCAACACCCCTCCTAAGCCCAGGATAAGGATCCAGGCTGCAGGAAGTTTTGGCTGGAAAAACCAACACTTAGTCCTCTTCAGCCGAGATAAGGACTCAGGCTGAAAAGTGGTTAACTAGAAAAACCAACACTTTATACTCTTCAACCGAGATAAGGATCTAGGCTGAAGAGTGGTTGGCTGGAAAAACCAACACTTATCGTTCTCCAGCCGAGATAATAATCTAGGCTGAAGAGGTTGGCAACTATGGCTTGATAAATTGGAAAGCTAAAGACCGGGATAAAGTATCTCGGCAAGAGAAGGTTACACTTCATTCAGATTACAGTTAGAAAGCAAGTACCAGCATGGACGTAAACCGAGATAACAGTTGGAACAAAAGAGGATTTCATTAAGCGCAAATTGAATACACAAGGTGGGACCTCAGCCCAGTTACAACTTCTCATCCAAAAGCAAAAAGATGAAAATACAGAGATTAAGCAAAAAGGTCATCTATTTCCGCATCAAGATCAACTCGGAGCTTGGTCTCATCTGGTAGCCTGGTCTCATCAGGTAGTTCGATCGTCAAATCTTCAACCAGTGGCTCCAACTGAGCTGATTAAACAACAGATTCATTAACAACTGGGGTATTGTTTGGCTCGGTCTCTTCTTCGTCATCCTCAGCCTGAAGAAATTGTTGCTGAATGGCAGCAGCGTACTCCGTCATCGAAACCGGGATAAAATACAGAGGAGGGTTGAAGACCTCGGTCTCTGGCCCATGACCGAGCTGTGCCACAGCCGCCCTCCATTTGTATTTAAAGAATAAGTCTTTGGCCGTCTCGCATTGCTTAATGTAAAGAGCCTGCCCTTCCTTAAAACCCCGGTCCTCCGCATCTTCCAGTTTTTTCTCAAGCTTGGTTATCTCGGTGTTCTTTTTTCCCTCGAGCTCGGCGAGCTCGCGCAGATACTTATCTTTTACCACGGCCACAACCTTTTGTTTGTCTGCCTCAGCCGAGCTAACAAGACCGGTTAGACGATCATTCTCGGTTCGTAGCTCGACTATTTGCTTCCTAGCTTCTTCTAGCTCGGCGGTTTTTTCAGTTACTTCGGCCATAGCCTACCTTGTTGTTTTCCGAAGTTCCAATACTCGCTTATGAGCGATATGGTTCTTCTGTATGGCCTGCAAAAAGATGAAAAGAAACTTTTTAAATACGACTGAGCAGAAAGTTACAAGAATTTGAAAGATAAGAAAGTGAACTACTTTCCAGCACCATGGATTTTGTGGACGAGCAAAGGGCCTTCAGCTCGGTTAGGTGGTCATGGTGCTCCATGTCGGGTGGAAGGCAAACACTATTGGCCAGATTGAATGCCATTAGGTGGTCTTTTTCAGCGACCACTGAATCAATATCCCATATAACACAGTTCTGAAAAGTGATTTTGGGAGCCCACTTGGAAGAGTTAGCTCGGTTAGAGCGCTCCGGTGGTGGGCTTCATGGAGGGCTTGGTGGAGAAATGGTATCCTCTTCATCAACAAGACGTGGCTCGGTTGTGGAAGTCCGAGCACACTTGTTTGGACGAGATGAAGAGGGTTAATGGGTCGGTAAGGCCACCACGGTCTCTTGTGGCTGTCTTGCTGGTGGTACCTCGGCTTGGTTTGTTTCGGTTAGAAAGGCCCTCACAGCTCGTTTCTTGGTCATCTCTTGCTCAGCAGTTAGAGGGATCAATCTGATTTGGAGCAAGTTTGGGTCCGTTTTAGAAGAGGCTTCCAATAAGAAGTCAGTTACCTTGGTCTTCCGTTTGCCACTATATTGATAGGTCGGCTGAAAGTCCAATAGCTCGGTCTAACTTCGGTTGGGATATCGCAGGGCGGCGCGAAGTATATTCAAGTTGGGGTAGCTGTACTGGGACTTAAGGAAGTTCAAATCTGCAAAAAAGAGAGAACAACAAAAGTTAGTTCGGTTCCAGAAGTGAAAATCGGAGTAAAAGACAGCATACAATGGAGCCGAGCTAACCTTATCGGCTACACCCTTGTTCCAATTTATTCTGTCGCCAGGGATCTGGGCTTGGTAGTCCTAAAAATTCCCAGATATCCAAAGGAAATCGTCATCATTTATATCTTTATCAGGAGTATCTTTTATTATCTTTTCACGTCGGCATCTTATTCTTAAATAATAGACCCATCCATCTTCGGCGGAGCCTATAGAGTATTGGTGGAAAAGCTTGGCTAGACCAAGGTTAAGGCCAGCCCGGCGGTTTAACTTGGCAATGCCATTTATTATACGGTAATAGTTGGTGGAAAGTTGGGTTGGACAAAGGTTGGTCTGCCTAAGGAATTCGCAGAGAAGAGGCTGTACAGGAAATCTTAGTCTGGTTTCTACTATGGACAGAAGGGTAAATGGAACAAAGCCTGGGTTTCCCTAGGGTGTGGTATTTAGTGCGGCTAAGGAGAAGTATACATCATCAGGTATATTGTAATCCTTTCGGAATTCGGCTATGGCCCCTGGTGAGCTTACTAAGAACCTATACTTTCCCATTTATGATTTAAAGTTATGAATAAATGAAACTGGAGTGTTAGCTCGGTCGAAGAGTGATGCTGAGTAGCTCGGTCAAGCGCTCAAAGGAGTGCCTGGACAGCCTAAGTTTGCAAAGTGAAAAACAAAGGTGTTAAGCACAGATCGATTGAACCGTGTTAAAAGAAACAAAGGCAAGATAATTGAAGACCTAGCACGGCTAGGTGAAATGCTATGGATCTTAGCTCGGTTTGAGCAGGTAGTTTTAGCCTGATCGAGCCTCTAGGGGCAGCGTTCTTAGTTCGGTCCGAACTAAGAGGGCTGGTTTAGCCCCAAGCTGTAGCTCGGCCGTGGTTAAGGCATTCAAGCACACTATTGCGCAGACCTAGTACGGTTCGATAGCTCGGCTAAATTGAATCAAAAGATGGTTTGACTTGTTGAAACTACTAGTATAGCGCGAAGTGTTAGTTCAGTTGGTTAGTCTGGCCAGACTGACATCAACTACAAACAACTTCCTAGTTCGGCTACATGGTGATTTTGGATCAAATGCAATGTTCTGCAGATTATTTCGTGAATACAAATAGTTCTTACAAGGTTTTTTCCCAACAAACATAAGGCATAACAAAAAATGGAAAACATGTGTTTTGCAAAAACACAAACAATATGCTGTGGATTAAACAAGTGCGAAAACAAGAAAAATAGAACAGATCTGTGTAGCTTACCAGATGAAGAGGAAGGAACTGGAAGTTGGAAACGGCAGTGGAGGGATTCACGAGCTTTGCAGTTGCAAGTTTGAGAAGCAAGAGAGAGAGAGAAGGTGAATAGTGCAAGTGAAGTGAAAGATCCAAAAACAAAAGGGTTTGTTTTGTGTAGAGGGAAGGACAAAAAGAGCGGGACTGTTCAAATTTTGCGAGATACGAAGACGGCGTGACAGCTGCATTGGGCCAATCAGAGTGTGCCACGTGTCCTTAGAATGAGAAGCGATTCAGTTGCTGCGATTGAAGAGACATTTTGACCGGACAGATAGAGCATTTAGCTCGGTTGGTAGGCTAAAGTTTTTTTTTAGCTTGGCTGGTAACAGGTAATCCCTATCATGCTATACAGATGGAATTAAGTGGCAATTGAGATGGTAATTTATATATAAATTGGGCCGAACTGGGTAATGGGCCGCTGTGGGCCACAGTAAGAAGGGCAGAGTAAAAGGGTCTTAGCGTTAGCCCGGTCCAAGAGAGTCTTGGAGTTAGCCTAGTCCTAGAAAGCCTTAATGTTATCTTGGTCCAGGAGAGATTTGCGGATAGCCCGGTCACCACACTCAGAGTTAGCCCGGTCGTGGCATAATGCAGTTAGCTCTGTCAGACCTAGCCATTCATTAACACGACCTAAGCACAATATGGATTAGTATGGTTTGTACAGAAAAAACCAAGGTACACGCAGTGAAAGGAAGAACCGAGCTAAATGGAGCTCGGTCTATTCTGCGGCTTCAGCATGGCCATGTTATCCCGGTCGTATTGACATCCGACCTAGGTAAAACCATCTCACTTGGTTTAAGCAGTGAGAGGAGTGTTGAAGAATAAGCATTATCTTTCAAGAATGTGATTCCTAGGATGACTCTACATGGAGGAGTAAGAGTCCTACTAGGATTGTGCCACGCGGAATCTATAAAAGCTCATAACATCACCTATGGAGAGGTAACACAACTTTGATTTTCGAATACACAGAACTTTTGTCTATTTGTCTATTTTGCTGATTTAGGCATCGGAGAGGTATCCGGCACACACCCGCCGGCTAGCTCACGTTTGTGTTTTCAGGGAGTAAAACGACGACGTTTGGAAGAGCGCGAACTTGATCAACAAAATTATACGAAAAGATTATTTCTTTCCTGTACAACTAGTATACATAATTTATGCTTATAAAAAATAAAACTAAATAATACATAACATATATTTGTAAAAATACATTGTACAATATAGTTTGTTGACGAAATAAGATAACCGTATAAAGCACTCTTTTAAGACTTGGTCCGTATCATAATTGAGCTTGAAAATTTTATTCAATGGGGCTTAAACTATAATTCTAAAAACCCAATAAATCTCGGGTGGCCGGTATCCACCGTATAGCTCATGGATTAAAGTGAAAGAATCTTAATTTTAGGGGGCGAAGTAAAAAATAGGTTATAGTTTATGGGGTTATTCACAAAATTTTGCTAAAAGGAGCAGTTGAGTTATTATCATAATAAATAAATCTACAGAGCAAAGTTGAGATTACAACACCACCACTACCCTTTGATTTTGGAGTTGAGATTCTCTCCTTAAGTTTTTTCTTTGTCTCTCTATTTGTAATGGTAGAGGTGTATTTTGAGTTGATTCAACGGTTCAAATTTAGTTATTTAAAAATAAAAAAAAAATTCAAATTTTCTTTTCTTTCTTAAATCTGGATCATTAAATTAACTCAAAATGTATCTTCACTGTTATAAATAGAAAGGCAAGCGAACGAGCGGATATCAACTCCTGATTTTGCATCTATGGTCAACACCGGGGGCCACACATGCCCCACATCAATGACGGCAGTTTTGTAACACGTGGCATTCTGAGTCTAACAAGGACACTCTTCTATGGGACTCTTCCCTTTAACAAACTGTGGGGGTGTATAACTTAAAAAAAAAAAAAAAAAAAAAAACAAATTTTTTAAAAAAATTGTTAACAACAAAAAGGAAAATTTTATTTTCTCTAATAGACTTTTCAAAATTTATTAGTCCTTTTTCCTTTTATTATATTTTAAAGGTTATCTAGTCTAAGGGTAATCTTATTTTATTTTAATGGTTATCTAGTCTAAGGGTAATCTAGTATGACTTAAAGAAGTAAAGAGTTGCAAACACAAATTTGAAAGATTCAGAAGAAGAAAAATCAACAAAAGAAATTGGACTAAGAAAATATTGACCAAATTCCTTATTAGTTTGGCTAAAATGTTTTTTTTTTTTTTTTCAAATTAACATTTTCTAAGGAAACAGATATTCTAAAGTCATAATTCCGGGCTTATTTATTACCGTTTATAGTTTTCAGTTTATAAAAAATAAGAAACAAATTTTCATTTATTTTTTACCAAAAAAATATAAGAATTAAAATTTTAGAATTTATTTTGTATATAAGGGTTAAATTCTGTAATTTTTTTTGTAATTTTTCCTTAAATAATATACAATTGTGGAATCTTGAACTAATTTGGAGGAATTTATAAAGAGTAACGCCTCGTTTGGGAACAAACTTTTTTAGTAATTTTTTTAACTAAAATGTAATGTCAAAAAAATTAGTATATTTGGGATGATTTTTTGACTTTTTACGAAAAGATGTACAAAAAGTAGAGAAAAAAAATAATGTTTAACTTTTTAGTATGAATTATTAATTTTTTGATTTTTTTAATAACTTTTAAATTTTTTGACTAAAAAAATCACTTGACAAACGAGTGATTGGTAATTTAAATAGAAAGTAATACTATTAAAAAATACTTTGAAAAAAATAAAAAAGGAAGAAGTTAACATGATAGATTGTGCCACCAGACAAACAGCTCCAGTTAATTATCCCCACGCGCTTTCTGGTCTGGATGTCACAGAGACATTCAAAAATGGGTTTTAACAAAGGAAATAATTCTACAAAATTATTTATAAATCAGTGTAAATTTTTATACAAATTAATAATTATAATGATAATTATAATTTTTTTTATGATTTTGTATTATTTTACTTTGACACCCATTGGGGTGTGATTACCCCTTTAACAAAAATGTTAGAAAAGAGTGAGACTAGAGATTTTTAAAATATTATTTTTAAATTTATCTGTTTTTGAATTTATCTGTATTTATATGGTAAGAGTTGAGTTAGTTGATTTACTCTTCACAGGTCAACAATTCATAGGTAACAATCCATCTTATTAGAAGTAAAATTAAGAATAATATTTTAACAGTGTTAAGCATTTTCTTGTTGGACAATTATATGCTGAAAAAACAAAACACATAGAAAAAAAAGAGAAGTAAATAACAAATATATCATTGAGAATTGCCAACAATATGAATTCCCCTTTTATGTTTTAAAAATTACAAATACTTTCTAATCATAGTTTTTCCTAAAAAAAATATTTACCCAAATAACTTTTGATACCAAAATGAAATTACCATAATACCTTCATTTTTATATACCCACCACTAAATTTCTCTCTACATCATTATAATATTTTTCAATTATTCTTGGCGACATATCAAATACTTGTAGACAATAAGGCCTAGTTTGGGAAGATGAAAAAAAGACAAAAAGTTAAAAAGTCACTATCCTATTTAAGTCACATCATCTTATTTAAGTCACATCACCTCTCTAACACATCACTTCAAACCCAACCCAAACTCAATTCATATTTCATAAAAAGTAAAAAAGTATACTTATTTAGTCTTGCTAAACTATGGTTAATTATGATGGCGTTAATGGAGAGTAGGAGTGACTTGTGTGATAATTGGGTAAGATAGTGTTACTAGAGAAAATATGAGATATAAGAAACATGAAATAAGAAAATAAAAAATAAAATAAAATATTTTAACTTCATAGAAGTTGATATTTTAGAAAAAATTTTGTTGTTTACGTCATACTCTGTTGGTATAGAGAGGGCTATTTATTGGAAACTTCAAAAAGTGAATGAAATTTCTCAAACATAAAAGGAAAATTTATATTTTTAATAAATATGAGATGATGCATTTATTAATATTTATAATTTACTAAGAATAATAAATATGAGATGATGTGTTTATTAATATTTATAATTTACTAAGAAAAACAAATGATTGAAGTAATTGACCGCATTTTTGGCTTACTAGGCTCTTACAAAGTGAGTCACATCACGTTTGAAATAAGCTGGCCCTATCACAGGAAAAGTTGTTTTGATCAAGCAGAAAATGAAAAATCCTTGGGAACATTGGAAGGAGCGTTAATGATGTGGTGATGGGCTCTGCTCATTTTTTATGTTTTTTTTTTATTATTATTATTTTTAATATATTAATATTATTAGTGATATATTTTTTAATAGTCTAAATTAATTTGTTAAGTTAAAACATTTATTTTATTTTTTGTGATTAAAATAATAAAAGAAAAAATTTTAAGTGGGGCTTTCCCAACGAAGCCTAAAAAATTATATATTTATACTTGTTTTAAAAAAATTTATATTTTTTTAATTGAGGCTAAAATAGAAAAACAAAAAATAAAAAAATAGATATTTATTTATAAATTATTCTTCATCTCCTTATATTCAACTTAGTTCAAACTATTTTTTATATTCCAATAATTACTAAAATAACTCTAATAATATTAGGGTGAAGCGTGTATTAATATTCACATTAACAATGTGAATGTTCCATGATGTAAATATTCACGCTGTCAATGGAACATTCATACTATTAAATTTATTTAATGTGAATGTTTAAATCACTAAGTTACTAAAGATTTAAAAAATATTTGTAAGGGTAAAATAAAAATATTTGTAAAGATAAAATTGTTTGTAAAATATCTTAAATATGAAAATTAGGATTTGATGGATCAAATATCTAAAATAACATGATTTATTGAAGTACAATAATATTTTATGAACTAATTAAAATACAAATAGTTGAGAGACTAATCAAAATACAAATAGTTGAAAGAATATTTTCCAAAAAAAATTTCAATAGTTTAAAATCGAGCGTAAGTACCATTCCAGTAATTAATTATATAATATGCCATGTATCAATTAACAAGAGTCACAAATACATCCTAAAACATTAAGGGCTCGTTTGTCTTGCTCTCTAGCAGCCCAAAACGGACTGTTGGTAATGAACAGTAATAATATATCATGTTTGTTTTATTTATGGTGTTTCGAATTGGTAGTCCCTTCTAAAAGGCCTTGGGCGAGGGAATTGATATTCTAGGCGAGAAGATGGTATTAGAAAATAGTCCGTTTGGTTTAGTATGTTACCGGTTATCCATCCAGACTTTCGGCTGGACGTCCGGCCGGTCAACTACAATTTTTTTTTTTTTACATGTTGGCCATTTTTTTTTGAACATTAATGTTAAAGTTTTTATTTTTTTGGTTAAGTAAAAATCATAATTTAATTTGTTTTATTATTTTATATTTATTTAATTTAACAATCCCTACACTGGGGGTGTTTGTTTGGGGTTTTGTGAGCCAACTTATAACTTCTAGCTTCGAAAAGCTATTTTGGACCGTTTGGTTAAACTTATTTCAAACAGCTTCTGATTCTAACAACTTATTTTAACTCAAAAAAATTGATTCTGAGAAGTTGTTCACCCTTTACTTCTGATTATTAGTTTCTGCTGTAGACATGTTAAATTACGGTTATACTCTTAGATTTTTGTATTTTTTATTTTTTTAAAAATAGAAAAAAAATCCAAATGGATTATAGATTATTATTATTATTATTTAAGAGAAATGTAGACAAGTAATAAATAATAAAAAATAAAAGTTAATTGAAAAAACTACTTCACAGCTTATTTAACAAATACTACTCAGCAACTTAAATCTATAATCCATTAGTTATACCAAACAAATTAACAACTTATGATTAAAGTCATATTGGGGGTGTTTGGGAAGAAAAAAAATAGCCAAATTTAGGCTAAAAATCACAAAAATACAAAATAGGCTAAAATAGCTAATAAGACAAAATATCACATCAAACCTATAATCATTTCACTTTTTCTCTCACAAACATCACATCCAACCACAAAAAAATCTAATCATCTTCCCAAACACAAAAATTCTAGCCTACTTAAAATAGCCAAAAACTAAAATAGCCACTTCCCAAACGAGGCCAATCTATAATCTGTTTTAATAGCTACACAAAATAAGGCTACTAACAACTATCATCAAACCAAACTTAATTTTACTAATTTGTTCACTATTAATCTCCTCACTATTGATCTCCTCACTATCAATCCCTTCTATTTTATTTCTGAAAACAAACGGATCCTAAATATAAACTTAATTAATTGCATAGCATGCAAAAAAAAAAAAATTATCGAATGATAAATAACACAAAGAACTCAATATTTAAAATTCTATAGAGTACCAATACCCATATGTTTTCCTTTTTTGTTTTAAAAAAATAAAAAATAAAAAAAACAAAAAAAACCTTGTAATATTTTATTAACATCAGGAAATTTTTTTATAATATCATACTTGTGATAGATTATTATTACTATTTTTTTATTGATGGGTGACAAATATTCTCAAGATCTATATTTGTGTGTGTCAATTTTCGACCACACTGCCAATCAAACACACAGCTGGAGAACACTGGTAGAATAGATTAAGCCCGAACGACCTGTCACAAAAAGAAGAGATTTTGGCGGTGGTTCGTCTACCTGGGAGCACTCCGACGATCAAGTTAGTTATCTCTCAAAGATAGCAAAAGTGCTTAACTCACTATTTAGAGTATAAAAAGCATACCTTAGACCCAAGAGGGTGCCTCTCTTTTATAACCAACACAAACCTAGTCTCAATAGAAGCATAGTTTCAATGGACTTAGGATTACTGCTAATCTTGGACTCCCAGTAGGATTGGGATAAACTTTTTAAGAGTCTTATCTTTGCCCAAACTAAAATCTTCTCTCATTCTAAGACTCTTGTCCCTTATCCGTTTATCTCGGATTCCGGTATCTTCGCAGATAATCTCGACCTAGCCGAGATGATCTCAGCGTCATGACCAGCACACGTGGCACCTTGGCTAGCACTTCGGTGACACCTTGGCCACGTGTTGTCTTTCAAAAATTATGTCCTCACAACTGCCCCCTAGGTTCTATTACCTCGACATCCTGAGGTGATGGAACCTATATTATTCATTCATTTAATCATGACCCCGATTTAACTTTAGCTTGTAAATTTTTCTTAAAATTTCAACAAGTGTTAAATATGATCTCGGTTTAACTTCAACTTGTAAATTTTTAAAATTTCAACAAGTGTTAAACATGACCTTAGTTTAACTTCAACTTGTAAATTTTTAAAATTTTAACAAGTGTTAAACATGTTCTCGGTTTAACTTCAACTTGTAAATTTTTAAAATTTCAACAAGTGTTAAACATGTCATCGGTTTAACTTCAACTTGTAAATTTTTCTTTAAAATTTCAACAAGTGTTAAACATGACCTCAGTTTAACTTCAACTTGTAAATTTTTTTCTTTAAAATTTCAACAAGTGTTAAACCGATCTTGGCTTGAAAATTCCAACTCCCAAGCATCATTCTCCATGCCCGACCTCCGTGAAGGCTGGTGAGAATGCCCCTTTGCCCTGTCGTGCTGAGGGATTGCATAAATTGTGTTCTGCCCCCTTTTTGGGCATCTTTCTTGGCCGCTGGAATCTGCGTATCTTGTAAAGGGAACGGTGACTGCATGACGTTGTTCTGCATTATGAAATTGACGACCATTTGCAGGTTCGGCAATTTGTCCGTCATTCCCTTCATCTCGTCATCCCTCCGCAGGCATCTATCTTTTCATACTTGGAGGTCGTCCTCATTATAATACCCATTCCGGTCCGATTTCTTCAGTACGCTGCTCTCCTGGCCGACGTCATTTTCTCTGTGATTCTTATCGCGAGTCTCTTTATTGCAGTTGTCTTCTTCGACGTCAAGGTTAATATGTTTCCTACTCTCAGTAGGGGTGTCGTCCCCAACCTTCTCTTTATGTCCGTCGTTGGTCATCTATTCTCCTTTTTTTTCCACAGACGGTGCTAAAAATTATGGGTGTTGATTGCCGACCACACAACCAAAAGGGGAACTCAGCTGGAGAGCACCGACAGAATAGATTAAGCCCGAACGACCTGTCACAAAAAGAAGAGATTCCGGTGGTGGTTCGTCTACCTGGGGGCACTCTGACGATCAAGTCAATTATTTCTCAAAGATAGCAAAAGTGCTTAACTCACTATTCAGAGCATAAAAAACATACCTTAGACCCATGGTGGTGCCTCTCTTTTATAGTCAACACTTATCTAATCCTAATAGAAGCCTAGCTTCAATGGATTTAGGATTACTGCTAATCTTGGACTCCTGGTAGGATTGGGATAAACTCTCTAAGAGTCTTATCTTTACCCAAGCTGAAGTCGTCTCTCATTCTAGGACTCTTGTCCCTTATTCCCTTATCCCGGATTCTGGTATCTTCGTAGATAACATCAGCCTAGCCGAGATCATCTCGGCGTCATGACCAGAACACATGGCACCTCGGCTGGCACTTCGGTGACACCTCGGCCACATGTTGTCATTCAAAAATTATGTCCCCACAACTGCCCCCTAGGTTCTATTACCTCGGCATCCCGAGGTGATGAAACCTATATCATTCCTTCCTTTAATGATGACCCCGGTTTAACTTCAGCTTGTAAATTTTTTTTAAAATTTCAACAAGTGTTGAACATGACCTCGGTTTAACTTCAATTTGTAAATTTTCCTTAAAATTTCAACAAATGTTAAACATGTCCTCGGTTTAACTTCAACTTGTAAATTTAAATTTCAACAAGTATTAAACATGATCTCGGTTTAACTTCAACTTACAAATTTAAATTTCAACAAGTGCTAAACACATCATCGGTTTAACTTCAACTTGTAAATTTAAATTTCAACAATTGTTAAACATGACCTCAGTTTAACTTTAACTTGTAAATTTAAATTTCAACAAGTGTTAAACCAACCTTAGCTTGTAAATTCCAACTCCCGAGCATCATTCTCCAGCCCTCTTTGATTCTTCATGTCTGACCTCTCGCGAAGGCCGGTGAGAATGTCCCTTGGTCTCACTATGCTGAGGGACTGTAGGAACCGTTTTCTGCCCCTTTTTCTGGGCATCTTTCTGTTCGTCGTTGGCTATCTATTCTCATTTTTTTCCCCACAGACGACGCCAAATTGTGTGTGCCAATTTCCGACCACACTGCCAATCAAACACTCAGCTGGAGAACACTGGTAGAATAGATTAAGCCCGAACGACCTGTCATAAAAAGAAGAGATTCTGGCGGTGGTTCGTCCACCCAAGGGCACTCTGATGATCAAGTCAGTTATCTCTCAAAGATAGCAAAAGTTCTTAACTCACTATTTAGAGTATAAAAAGCATACCTTGGACTTAGTCTCAATAGAAGCCTAACTTTAATGGACTTAGAATTACTGCTAATCTTGGACTCCCAATAAGATTGGGATAAACTGTCTAAGAGTCTTATTTTTACCCAAACTGAAGTTGTAATGACCCCGAACCATGCAATTAATACTAATTCATGATTTATTATGCTTACTAGTAATTTATGAAGGATTTGGGATTTATTTGCATGTGTATTGCATTATTTATGTGTTTCTATCTATTTTCGATAAAATGATCTGTTTATGTCTTTGACTTTAAATTGCAAATTGAAAGCCTTATCAGCGTCCGAATCAGGAACTGACTTGATTTATGTGCTAGTTAAGATTTATGGAATTTTATGGTAGGTTTAATTAAAATTCAGTTCGGAGCGATCAAATTAGATTAAATAATACTTGATGAAACATAGATTTGCTTATGTCTTTGACTTTAAATTGCGAATTGAAAGCCTTATCAGTGTCCGAATCAGGAACTGACTTGATTTATGTGCTAGTTAAGATTTATGGAATTTTATAGTAGGTTTAATTAAAATTCAGTTCGGAGCGATCAAATTAGATTAAATAATAATTGATGAAACATAGATTTAGTGAATGCTCGTAATTACATTTTTGCCCCTTAGTGGGCCACTTTGTCCAATCTTGATTAGGAGCTCTTGATTCATTCCCTCAGCCATTTTGGGACCAAGAAGAAACGTAGGAGAGTGAGAGAGGGAAAATTGAGTTCAACAAAGTATTGGCTTGGGAACTAGAAGGATTGAAGGTTAATTGTGCAAATTGAGCTTGTATATCTTGTCATTCAAGGTCTAAGGTAGGAGAACCAACTTCTTGAGCTTGCATTTAAGTTTAATTCTTGCATGGTTCATGGAAGTTTAGAGTTTAAGACAAGAATTGGTTGAAAATGTTGAATTTAGAGCTAAATCATGCATGCATGTGCATATCTTGAAGTTTAAAGTTGTTTTCATGGAAATTCTTGCATGCATGTTTACATTTTGGTTGAAGTCCATGATTTCATCTTGTTTTTGAAAAAATTGGCTCTTAGGAGCATGAATTGGAAGCCTTGAGGTTGATTAAATTCATGCATGTTACATATCCATCATGTTCTTGAAGTTTATTTGAAAATTGTGTTTAATTGAACTACCTTTGGGTTTTGATTCTCAAATTGATCTTTGAAACATGTCATATTATGAGTTTACAAGTGTTTTTCAGAAAATTAGCCCAAAAGGATCGAATTTGATGCATTGTAGTTGAGTTTTGAGCTTAAGGTTCGAATCTGGAAATTCCAGATTTTGGATTTACGCTCGAGCGGGGAACTCCACGCTCGAGCGTACATACTGGGTTTATGTAGTACGCTCGAGCGGGTAAAATGACGCTCAAGCGGGAATTTCGTGTATTCCGTACTTTGCCTGTGTTTACAGTCCGCTCGAGCGGGGTAATACACGCTCGAGCGAGGACTTGTGTCTCACGCTCGAGCGGGAATCGAGCGCCCATCGAACGTGAATTTCTTGCATCCATCACTTTCACTGTACCTTGAAGTCCGCTTGTCACGACCCAAACCCGGCCCTATGGGTTTAGCACCGTAACCGGCTAGTAATCCGAGATTACCGAAGGCCTGCTTAACAGTAGTACAGTAAAACAGAGTGCAGGGCCCGGCGGAAGCCAATACAGTAAATAAATAATGTCCATTGAGCTGTGACAGTCTGTATGCCAAAAAGATTTTTCATGCATTCATACATACAAACAGTACAGTCTATACAAAATTTACAGTCACACAGTACAGGGACCTAATCCCTTGATAATAGTACAGTTAGTAGCTGACAGTCTATACAGAACAGTAAGACAGTACAGAAGGGGGAATTGTAAAACACCCCTAAGCCTTAACACGGTAGGCTCGGAACCTCGCAGTGAGGCACATAGGCTGGCTTGACAAAACTGGAGTCTAACCCACGCTCCTAGCTCCGATCTGGTGGCTGAGCACCTACATATATATATATATATATATATAAACAGTGAGCTAAAGTCCAGCGAATAACATAATGCGTAAAGAGGTTAAGAATGAAATGTCCTTACGGTAATGAAAGCAGTTCATTAAACAATACTTCAGTCTTTCAGTCAGAACAGTTATTCAGTCATATGTGGTACATCCATTAGCATAGCAGTAAACAGTAGGTCTTAAAGACCGAACAGTAATGATGGCCATCAATCAGTAAACAGTAGTGGTTCCGCGAGGGAACCGACAGAGATCTCTGTAACAGTAGCAGTAACAGTATACAACAGTTACTAAGGATGCCACAATACATTTGAGAATATAGGACATACATTCAAACAATTAACAATAATTACTTCAGAAAACGGTTTCATTAAACAGTCAGAAACATTCTCAGTTGAACATATCTTTACACAATTGTTACTCACAAAGTTTGGGCTACAGTATGCTAGAGCGTGTCTCCCCAGTCGCGAACCCTACACAGTTCACAGGTTGAACACACACTAAGCCACACAGTTGGAAAATATCATAACTTAATCCCTAATGCCTCGGTGTGTTCTACATCTATACTCTCAAAGATGTCTTGAACTAGGTCTAAGAATGCCTAGAATGGGATGAGGATGCAAAGATGTACTCAAAAAGCCGTTTCAGAATTTTCAGAAAAACAGAGTCCCGCTCGAGCTCAGGTTTCCCCGCTCGAGCGGTCATACAACAAAGGTACACGCTCAAGCGTCGACTTTCTCGCTCGAGCGTACTGTAAAAGTACTGGATGGGTGAAATCTCCGCTCGACGCCCGCTCGAGCTTGAGACACAATCCTCCGCTCGAGCTCCCAATCCTCCGCTCGAGCGGACTGTAAAACAGTGCAGAGAAATACTGGATGCTCGAATTCCACGCTCGAACGTCACTTCTCCCGCTCGAGCGGAAGTGCAAAATCTGGAAATTCCAGATTGCACCTCCAAGCTCAAAACCAAGTTTAAATGCATCAAAACCAACCCTCTTGGGCTGAATTTCCAGAAAACACTTGTAAACATATAGAATGACATCGTTCAAAACTCAATTTTAAGAAATCAAAGCCCAAGGGTGTTTAATTCAAATCCAATTTCAAACCATTTTCATGAACAAGATAAACATGCAAACATGCATGGATTCAAACCAAATTCAACCTTCAAAGCTTGTTCAGATGGACTCATTTCTTCAAGAACATGATGAATTCATGGACTCAAGCCTAATTATGAACATGCATGTACAATTTTACCATGAATTCAACTCAAAACTCATCAATTCAAACATGCATGCATGAATTATGTTCTAATCCTACATGTATGAACTAAAACAAGACTTAACTTTGCAATTGAAGCATGAATCATGCAAGAATTAATTCTATGACAACAACCAGAAGATGAATGTCCTACCTTAGTCTTGTATTCAAGGTTTAGGAGTCCAATTTGGCAATTTACACTTCAATTCCAAGCAGTTCAAGCCAATTCAACAAAATGAACTCAATTCTCTCCTATTTCCTCTCTTGGTCGGCTAGTATAAGGAAAAGGGCTGAGGAAATGGTTTTTGGTTAAGTGTAATGAGCTCAAAGATGTATAGGTAGTGGCCACTCACCATGGCAAAATGGTAAATAAGTGCAACCTTGCATTAAGTCAATATTTAATCTAATTTAATCATACCTAATCAGTTTTCAGATAAATATACCACAAAATCACATAATTTCCAATGATCCCAAAACATCAATCTATTTTCGGTTCGGCCGCCGATAAGGCCTTCAATTTGCAGTTTAAACATAAAAATACCAACAGATAATCAAACAATCGAACAGATAAAAATGCAATACAATAGATATGCTCAGTCAATTCAGTTCCAGTTTTCAATCAGTCCATTCAGTACTTTAGTTAGTTCAATTATCTGTCATAAGCAGTCCAGTTTAGCAATAATCAGTAGGTAATTCAAAAATTCTTTTCCGGTAAGCAGTATAGGGGTTGTTACAGTCTCCCCTTCTTATAAGGACTCGAGTTACCTTCATTCTGGGTGAAAACAGGATCAAGCGGGAACATATTAGGATATCGCTTAGCTATGTCATCTTCCCTTTCCGAAGTGGCATACACATCACCATGGTTCTGTCAGTCAACTTTCACTAGCGGGATCTCTTTGTTTCTCAGTTTCTTGATCCGTCTGTTTACAATCTGTATAGGCCGTTCCTCGTAAGTGTAGTCATCACTCAACACTACCCGAGTAGGCTCAATTACATGGAAGGGATCCCGGAGATAATCACTTAACATCGAAATGTGGAAAACATTATGCATGTGTTCCATTTCAGGAGGGAGCGCAACTTGATACGCCACCGGATTAATTTTCTCAATAATCTCATACGGTCCGACGTATCCTGGCGCTAACTTGCCCTTGACTCCAAAACGAGTCTGGCCCTTCATTGGTGTCACTTTCACTAAAATGTGATCACCCACTTCATACTCTCTGTCCCGTCTTCTGACGTCCGCATAACTTTTCTGTCTACTCTGTGCAGTTTTCAGTCTTTGCTGTATCAGTTTTATTTTTCCTATCGTCTCATATACGATCTCGGGCCCAAGTAAAGGCCCATCTCCAACTTCTGCCCAGCAGATCGAAGATCTACATTTTCTGCCATACAATGCCTCGAAGTGCGCCATACCAATACTCGAATGGTAGCCATTGTTGTAGGCGAATTCAACTAATGGCAGATGACTTTCCCAATCTCCCTGAAAATCAAGGACACACATTCTCAGTAAATCCTCCAGAGTTTGGATGGTCCTTTCTGATTGTCCGTCTGTCTGAGGATGATAGGCACTACTCAGCCTCAATTCAGTACCCAATGCAGTCTGTAGACTTTGCCAAAACCTCGATGTAAACTTCGAATCCCTGTCAGAAACAATAGACACAGGCACTCCATGCAGTCTCACAATTTCATCAATATAGATAACAGCCAATTTGTCCGCATTATAGATTGTCTTAACAGGTAAGAAATGAGCAGATTTGATTAGTCTATCAACAATAACCCAAATTGAATCCATACCTTTTCTGGAGCGAGGTAACCCAACGATAAAATCCATCGTGATATGCTCCCATTTCCACTCTGGTATGGGTAGGGGTTGCAATAATCCGGCAGGTCGTTGATGTTCAGCTTTGACTTGTTGGCAATGAAGACATTTGGACACAAAGTCGGCAATTTCTTTCTTCATTCCCGGCCACCAGAAATTCTGTTTCAGATCTTGGTACATTTTCGTATTCCCCGGGTGGATAGACAATTTTGAATTGTGGCCCTCTTGCAAAACTCTTCGTTTCAGTTCAGTGTCATTCGGCACACACAGTCTTTTTTGAAATTTCAGTACATTGTTCTCGAATTTGAAACCCGGTCTTGGCTTAGACTCTCTTTTTTCGATGATCTTTTTCAAGAAGTCATCCTGTTGCTGTTTCTCTTTAATTTCTTCTATCAAGGCTGGTTGAGCAGAAATAGCGGCTAGCGTTCCACTTTGTTCTCTCAAAACAACTTCAATTTCAAATTTTTCAAGGTCACCAAGCAGCTTTTTCTGTTCGGTGAGCAAACAAGCTAAGTTGGCAATTGACTTTCAGCTCAGTACATCGGCAACGGTATTGGCTTTTCCCGGGTGATACAGAATCTGTAGGTCATAATCTTTGATCAGTTCTAGCCATCTGCGCTGTCTCATATTTAGTTCCTTCTGTGTGAAGAAATATTTTAAGCTCTTGTGGTCGGTGTATACTTCACATGTCGCCCCATACAGATAGTGACGCCAAATTTTCAGTGCAAACACCACCGCAGCAAGTTCCAGGTCATGGGTCAGGTAGTTCTTTTCATGTGGTCTCAACTGTCGGGAAGCATAAGCAATAACTCTCCCATTCTGCATTAAAACACACCCCAAACCCTTATGAGAAGCATCACTAAATACAGTATAACCACCCATACCTGAAGGTAAAGTCAGAACCGGTGCAGTCACAAGTCGAGTTTTCAACTCTTGGAATGCTGATTCCCTTTGGTCAGTCCAGTCAAATGATATCCCCTTCTGAGTTAACTGAGTCAATGGTAGGGCAATTTTGGAGAAATCTTTGACAAATCTTCTGTAATATCCAGCCAATCCCAAAAAGCTTCGGACTTCAGTCACATTTGTTGGTCTAGGCCAGTTCACTACAGCTTCAATTTTCTGTGGATCAACAGAAATTCCATTTTTGCTAACCACATGCCCCAAAAACATAACATGGTCAAGCCAAAATTCACATTTAGACAGTTTAGCATACAATTTCTGTTCTCTTAGGGTCTGCAAGGCAAGTCTCAGATGATGTTCATGTTGTTCTATAATTTTGGAGTAAATCAATATGTCATCAATAAATACTACAATGAAATCATCAAGGTATGGTTTAAAAATTCTGTTCATGAGGTCCATAAAAGCAGCAGGGGCATTCGTGACTCCGAATGGCATAACTAAAAATTCATAATGGTTATACCTCGTTCTAAAAGCAGTTTTATCAATGTCTTCCGGTTTAACCTTCAGTTGATGATACCCCGATCTGAGACCAATCTTGGAAAACACTTGTGCACCCTGTAACTGATCAAATAAATCATCAATACGTGGCAATGAGTATTTATTTTTCACAGTTACCTTGTTCAATTCACGGTAATCAATGCACAGTCTCAACGAGCCATCTTTCTTCTTTACAAACAAAACCGGTGCACCCCATGGTGAAGTACTGGGCCTGATAAACTTCTTGTCTAACAGTTCTTGCAATTGCACTTTCAACTCCTTCAGTTCAGTTGGGGCCATTCTGTAAGGGGCTTTCGATATCGGCTGTGTACCCGGAATCACATCAACGGTAAATTCAATCTCCCTGTCAATCAAATCCCCTGGCAGATCATCTGGAAATACATCTGGGAATTCCCTGACTATAGGAATACAATTCACATCAGTTTTAACACTATCATCAGTAGACACAGTCAGCACAGAACACAGATATCCTTTACACCCCTTTCTAATTAATTTAACAGCTTTCACTGACGAAATCAAATACGGAGGAGGTACTACTCCCATTAAACACAAATTCAGGCAAACTAGGTGGACAGAAAATAACTTGTTTGGTCACACAATCAATAGTGGCATGATATTTTTGTAACCAATCCATCCCCAATATTACATCAAAATGATCAATGTTCAATGGTAGTAAATCAATAAACAGATGCATATCCCCAACAATGATTTCATATGCAGGGTATATATAAGCACATGTCATGGATCCTCCTACTGGTGATGATACGGCTAGCAGATAGTTCATGGGTTCTAAGGGTCTATTCAATTTCCGTGAGAAAGCATGCGATACATAAGAATGTGTAGACCCCGAATCAATCAATACATATGCATTTTGTGTACAAATAGAGAGGACACCTGACACAACGGTCTTAATATTTTGCACGTCTCTCGGTACTAGGGCGAACACTCGGCCCTGCCTCATGGGCTCTTTCCCGGTAGCTTTGGGGTTAGGCTTTGGTGCTACAGTTGACGCTGCTGCGCTTGGCGTAGCTTTGCTACTAACTTGCGGAGCGGAGGGACAGTCTCTAACCATGTGGCCCACTTTGCCACATCTGTAACAAGCTCGGGATATTTTATGACAAACCCCTTTGTGCTTGTTGCCACATACAGAGCAGGGTGGAATGAACCCACTCCCTTGGCTGGGGCTAGTTGTCGACCCCGTATTCTGTTTCTTGTTGGCCGGGTTGTGCTTGCCTTTCTTGAATTTGAAACCTTGCCTTTTACCATGCCATTCAGTTATTGGTGTTTCAGATTGTTTCACTGCTGCAATGTTCGACTTGGCCATCAATGCCCGGTCGAGAACACCCACAAAAGTCGGTAGTTTCAAAACATTTATTCGGTCAAGTATTGCAACATTAAGGCCACCCTCAAATTTTCTAGCCTTCTTGTAGTCAGTGTCCACCATATGTGGTGCATATCTGGCGAGCTCAGTGAACCTTGCTTCATATTCAGCCACAGACATTGTACCTTGTCTTAGTTGTTCGAATTCAGTCACTTTCCTATCCCTGACACACTGTGGGAAGTACTTTTCAAAGAAGGACTCCTTGAACTGAGCCCAAGTCATAACAGTATTTGTATCGCGGATCAACATCCACCACCTTCTATCTTCTTCTTGTAGGGTGAAGGTAGCTAACAATACTTTATTCGCTTCTGAGCACGGAAACACTTCAAATAGTTTTTCTGTTTCAAGCACCCAAGCTTCAGCCTTTAGCGGTTCTAGTCCTCCCTGAAAGGATGGCGATTTCATCTTGCTGAATTTATGGGTGAGAGCAATAATATCCCCATCATTCACATCCGCATTATGTTCCGGTTGTACCGGAGGAGGAGGAGGTGGAGGCTGTTGGCTCTGTTGTTGTTCAAGTCTAGCAGTTATCAGTTCCATCATTCTTTCCATTCTTTCCATTCTTGCCTCAGTAGATGAGGATTCAGGTTCATTTGCATTGTCCATTTCACTATAAGCAGTTATGATAGTTATAGCAATTGTAACATAAACAGTTGCATATTTAGACAGTTATCACATCAACATGTATTCAGTCATAACATAGCCACACACTTTTCAAGTTCATGAAATGCCCTAATCACTTTTCTAGGACACCCTATGGCTCATTTGGACACGTGTGTGCGGTATGACTTGTGGTTAAGTATCGCTCTGATACCACTCTGTCACGACCCAAACCCGGCCCTATGGGTTTAACACCGTAACCGGCCAGTAATCCGAGATTACCGAAGGCCTGCTTAACAGTAGTACAGTAAAACAGAGTGCAGGGCCCGGCGGAAGCTAATACAGTAAATAAATAATGTCCATTGAGCTGTGACAGTCTGTATGCCAAAAAGATTTTTTATGCATTCATACATACAAACAGTACAGTCTATACAAAATTTACAGTCACACAGTACAGGGACCTAATCCCTTGATAACAGTACAGTTAGTAGCTGACAGTCTATACAGAACACTAAGACAGTACAGAAGGGGGAATTGTAAAACACCCCTAAGCCTTAACACGCTAGGCTCGGAACCTCGCAATGAGGCACATAGGCTGGCTTGACAAAACTGGAGTCTAACCCACGCTCCTAGCTTCGATCTGGTGGCTGAGCACCTACATATATATATATATAAACAGTGAGCTAAAGCCCAGTGAATAACATAATGCGTAAAGAGGTTAAGAATGAAATGTCCTTACGGTAATGAAAGCAGTTCATTAAACAATACTTCAGTCTTTCAGTCAGAACAGTTATTCAGTCATATGTGGTACATCCATTAGCATAGCAGTAAACAGTAGGTCTTAAAGACCGAACAGTAATGATGGCCATCAATCAGTAAACAGTAGTGGTTCCGCGAGGGAACCGACAGAGATCTCTGTAACAGTATACAACAGTTGCTAAGGATGCCACAATACATTTGAGAATATAGGACATACATTCAAACAATTAACAATAATTACTTCAGAAAACGGTTTCATTAAACAGTCAGAAACATTCTCAGTTGAACATATCTTTACACAATTGTTACTCACAGAGTTTGGGCTACAGTATGCTAGAGCGTGTCTCCCCAGTCGCCAACCCTACACAGTTCACAGGTTGAACACACACTAAGCCACACAGTTGGAAAATATAATAACTTAATCCCTAATGCCTCGGTGTGTTCTACATCTATACTATCAAAGATGTCTTGAACTAGGTCTAAGAATGCCTAGAATGGGATGAGGATGCAAAGATGTACTCAAAAAGCCATTTCAGAATTTTCAGAAAAACAGAGTCCCGCTCGAGCTCAGGTTTCCCCGCTCGAGCGGTCATGCAACAAAGGTACACGCTCGAGCGTCGACTTTCCCGCTCGAGCGTACTGTAAAAGTACTGGATAAGTGAAATCTCCGTCCGACGCCCGCTCGAGCTTGAGACACAATCCTCCGCTCGAGCTCCCAATCCTCCGCTCGAGCGGATTGTAAAACAGTGCAGAGAAATACTGGATGCTCGGATTCCACGCTCGAGCGTCACTTCCCCCGCTCGAGCGGCAATGCAAAATCTGGAAATTCCAGATTGCATCTCCAAGCTCAAAACCAAGTTTAAATGCATCAAAACCAACCCTCTTGGGCTGAATTTCCAGAAAACTGTTGTAAACATATAGAATGACATCGTTCAAAACTCAATTTTAAGAAATCAAAGCCCAAGGGTATTTAATTCAAATCCAATTTCAAACCATTTTCATGAACAAGATAAACATGCAAACATGCATGGATTCAAACCAAATTCAACCTTCAAAGCTTGTTCAGATGGACTCATTTCTTCAAGAACATGATGAATTCATGGACTCAAGCCTAATTATGAACATGCATGTACAATTTTACCATGAATTCAACTCAAAACTCATCAATTCAAACATGCATGCATGAATTATGTTATAATCCTACATGTATGAACTAAAACAAGACTTAACTCTGCAATTGAAGCATGAATCATGCAAGAATTAATTCTATGACAACAACCAGAAGATGAATGTCCTACCTTAGTCTTGTATTCAAGGTTTAGGAGTCCAATTTGGCAATTTACACTTCAATTCCAAGCAGTTCAAGCCAATTCAACAAAATGAACTCAATTCTCTCCTATTTCCTCTCTTGGTTGGCTAGTATAAGGAAAAGGGCTGAGGAAATGGTTTTTGGTTAAGTGTAATGAGCTCAAAGATGTATAGGTAGTGGCCACTCACCATGGCAAAATGGTAAATAAGTGCAACCTTACATTAAGTCAATATTTAATCTAATTTAATCATACCTAATCAGTTTTTAGATAAATATACCACAAAATCACATAATTTCCAATGATCCCAAAACATCAATCTATTTTCGGTTCGGCCGCCGATAAGACCTTCAATTTGCAGTTTAAACATAAAAATACCAACAGATAATCAAACAATTGAACAGATAAAAATGCAATACAATAGATATGCTCAGTCAATTCAGTTCCAGTTTTCAATCAGTCCATTCAGTACTTTAGTTAGTTCAATTATCTGTCATAAGCAGTCCAGTTTAGCAATAATCAGTAGGTAATTTAGAAATTCTTTTCCGGTAAGCAGTATGGGGGTTGTTACACCGCTCGAGCGGAGTAATCCATGCTCGAGCGGATTCCTTTTGTCTGCATGTCCGCTCGAGCGTAGAAGGCCATGCTCGAGCGGGACCCTTGTTTCAGTAAAATTCTGGAAAGTGTTTTAAAGCGCATCTTTGCATCCTCATTCCATCCTAGGCATTCCTAGGCCATGTTTTAGACTCTATAATGAGGATAAGAGATTAGAAACACACTAAGAGCCAACGAAATAAGTTTTGTACAATTAGAACGTGTGTTTCAAGTGTGCATCTGTTATGTGTCGTGTAGGTCACGTGCCACGCCCTGTCTGATCGATCTGCTCTCTCTGTCTGTCTCCAAGCTCACTGTGAGTAATAACTCTGTAAAATTATGTTCAACTTAAGTATTTTCTGACTGGTATTGTATAATCTGTTTTCTAAAATGTTATCTTATGAATTATGAATGAATGTCCAATTTTCTGAAAAGTAATTGTGGCACCCTTAGTTCACGTGGCCCTCGCCTGGGGGTAACAATACCGTGGCCAATCTCCATGTGGCCCTCACCCGGGAGTAACAATATCGCGGCCAATCTGCACGTGGCCCTTGCCTGGGGGTAACAATACCATGGCTACTTGCGCGCAAGATATGGACCTTTATGGTCGTTGGTACCAACTATCTATGTGGGTCTCTGGACCAATCTGATCTGATAGCTAATAGGTGTACCACGTATGATCTTATGCAAAATCTGAATATGATAATGTATATGAATCTGATTCTGTTTTGAAGTCTGATTATGCTCTGAATTAAATACTGGATACTAACTTGTGATGGACATCATTTATATAACCCATTTACTCTGTTATTATTCACTGGGCTTTCGCTCACAGTTTATATTATATATGTAGGTGAGCCGGCATGTGACCAGGGCCAGAGTTGACGGCCCTCTGTACGTTTTTGTCAGCCAACCGCTGTACCTCCCGAGGAGGTTCCGATCGAGTCTAACGCCAAGGCTGTTTTTGTATTTCATGTTAGTCTTTGTGTAAGCATTGTACAATAAGATCTTGGGAAGTTCACTTCTATAAATATTTTGTAAATACTGTGTATCTGGACTGGCTTGTTTTTATATATATTTATAAGTTTGAATTACTGACCGGTTACGGTGCTAAACCCATAGGGGCAGGTTTGGGTCGTGACAGAAGTCCTCTCTCATTCTAGGACTCTTATCCCTTATCCACTTATCCCGAATTCCGGTGTCTTCGCAGATAATCCCGACCTAGCCGAGATGATCTTGGCGTTATGACCAGGACACATGGCACCTCGGCTAGTACTTCGGTGACACCTCGGCCACATGTTGTCTTTCAAAAATTATGTCCCCACAATATTCATGCATGATATAAATTACCTGCCATTGCAATGCAAAACAACAAAATCAAAATTCTTCTTAATTGCAATTAATACACAAAATTCAATGGTTGGATGCACTCACAATCTCACCTCCATACACATTTTGTAACTAAAATAGCCTCCTTGAACATGTCACGTGAGATGTAAAATCAAATTATTTAAGCAAAAAGCTAGAATGTCTAACTTAAGACCTAGTTTGATATACTCTAAAACAGTCAAAAAATCACTATTCTATTTAAGTCACATTATCTTATTTAAGTCATATCACCTCTTTACTACATCACTTCAAACCCAACTCATATTTTATAAAAAGTTAAAAAGTGCACTTATTTAGAACATTTAAAACAACCCTTAAATTTGTTATCGGGGTGATAATGCAGTAAAATAAGGAGAGATATTGTTTTTATTTTTGCCAAAATAGTTACTAATAAAAAATATTAAAAATAATTGTGATATTTGAACAATTTTGACTAGAATTTGTGACAATTTATTTTTCGTTGTTTAAACTAAATTAAGCTGATGACTTTATGTAATATAACGGTGGTGTTACATGCACCAATTAGCGTACACATTAGTGTACCAACTAGTGTTATGATATCATTAACGGCCTTTTTTATTATACAAATTATAAATACTCAAAATTTCTAAAATTATGTCACATCATCTATTGGTACACTAATGTGTACACTAATTAGTGCATATAACATTATTCAAAATTATGTCACATCATCTGTTGGTATACTAGTGTGTACAATAATTAGTGCATATAGCGTTATTCATAATCGGTAGTGCTACATGCACCGATTAGTATACTAACTAGTATACCAACACTAGTTATGAGATTATTATTGACCTCACTCATTATACAAATTAAAAATAACAAAAACCTCTTAAATTATGTCACATCATTAATTGGTATAATAATTAATACATACAATATTATTTTTTTTAATAACTTATAAATTAAAATTTTAAATTTTCAAGAAACCGTGATGAGACGTCACAAGATAAAGTATGTTTGGTTTGCATTTGGGAGATGATTTTTAGAAAAAAATTTCTAAAAAATTGTTTGGTTTGAGTTTTTTTCAAAAAAATTTCAAAATCACTTTCTCTCTTACACATCAATCAATCATTTTTTCTCTCACACACATCTACTCAAATTCTCCCAAAATATCAAATCATCCAAAACTCCTAAAAAAATAACTCTCTCAAAATATACAACCAAACAAACCAAAAAAATTTTTAAACTCTCTCTCTAAATTTTTTTTCAAAAACAATTCTCCTAAAAACAAACCAAACAAGTCCAAAAATTTTATAATTTATATTTTGTAGTGTACTATTGTTGATGTTACATTATTATTATTTTTTATACATGTAAAAATATTATACAGTTACTTATTTAAATGTTCCGTTCAATTTATGAATATAAATATAATAAAAAAATTATGAGAAAATACAAATAATTTACGTTTCTTAATCATTTAGTATATAAGAAAATTTATGTATTTCAAAATGAATGTATAATCTTATACATATTACAGAAAAATAATTTGAGAAAAAAATATTTCATTAAAGAAAACAATTACGAAAATTGAACCTAACTAATGAAAAGAATAACAAATGTGAGTATAGTGGGCCCAGGGCATGATTGGTAGTTGGTGTTACAGATTATTGTTGATCTAACTAGCACAAATAAACGTGGGGATAAATTTTATTTATTTATTTTTTTTTGTGGGTAATAAGATGTTATAGATACTTAGGCCTAATTTGACATGTTGTAAATAATTTAAAAAATTAAAAAATTATTAAAAAGTTACCATTATTTACTAAGAAAAAAAATAATAATAATTTTATACAAAATTATTGCAACACATTATGCCGTCCACAGACTTTTGAAATGAACTTTATAGAAAAATTGCATAGGATCGGTTCACAAATAACAAGGTCCTGTTCGGCCCATGAGGGCCCATTATGGATCCCATTTTGATAATCTGAACCGTTCAATATGTAGAACTCGTCGAGTACTATGTGTTTATAAAAAATCACGTTGATCGGATATCGCTAACTACATGATCAAAATAGTTTTGTATAAAAAAATGGATAGTGTTATAGTTAATGGTTGAAAAAAAACTAATCCGATCAGATAACTATCGATATCCGATCAACGTGATTGTTTGTAAGCGTATAGTACTCGACGAGTTCTACACATTGAACGATTCAGATTATCAAAATGGGATCCATGATGGCCCCCACGAGCCGAATAGCACCGTCCAATGTAATGCCCGAAAAGTATGCAACTAACTCTTATGTCATACTTCTCTGCTAGACAGGTCGGCCGTCCTGCTACTCTCCCAACCTTCTCTTCCACACTTTCTTATACAATTTTTTAATATACATTTTTTTCATAAAAAATCAAAAAGTTAACCCAAGTTTTTATATTTTTTTCTTCAACTTTTTAATCTAAAAAGATAAAAAAATATACTTATTTATGACACCCCAAACAATCCCTTAAACAAAGTTAAATACAAGTTTGGGATACAACGTGCCTAAAGCGTCATTACATAATTTATCAGTAATAAATCTAGGCAAAGTAGGAGATTAGATTGTTAAGTTAATAATGCCATGGAAATGACTTGTTTACAAGCTGTTGAACTGTTAAAAAGTCAATAATATAAAGAACACTTTGTTTGTTCCATTTAAATTTAAATTTTTTATTTTTTATCAGATCAATCTATTATAACTTTTTATAAATATGAACGAATTAATCATCAAGATAGATAAAATGATACAACACACATAACCAACTAGGCAATCATTTACTCCAAGTTAGAGAGAAACTAGTTGATTTCAAAAAACAAAAAATAAAAAACAAAAACAAAAACAAAAAAACTAATAACTCTGTCTAAAATTTGTGAGCAAATTTTATAATATTAGGTGAAGGTTAAAAATATTCAATAATATGTAAAAATTAGGAACAACTACTGAAAATAGAAAGTGGGACAATCAATTACAAAATGATCATAAATCTATTTTAATTATAGTAGGTGGATCGCAACAAAAAAAAAAAAAAATGTAAACATCATGAGAATTTATACATACTTTTACATTTTTTAAAAACATTTTTGTTCCTTTCATTTTTTACTCTTCTTTCTTTCATCTCCTGTCTACTTGCTCATTTATTTCTTACTTCTGCAACTCGCCACCATGGACTTCTCTTCCAACCATTATCATTGCCACCTTTTTTCAACCACAACAGTTCATTTTCGACATCGTAACTACCACCTTTACGCTTTCCCACTATCGATAGCCCTTCTTTCGCCACCTCACAACCGCATACTCCATCATTGGGATCTATTTTACTAGATTGAGCACCACAATATAGCTCTACTACTACGATCTTTCACTATAGGAATATTCTCCACTGCAATTAGTACCACCATAACCTTCAAATCTGTTTTATATCCTCTTTATCTTTTTATGTGTGCTTTGTTTTTTGGCAATGACTAAAGCGTGGTTCGACGTTGGAAGGACGAGACTGAGGTGGAGGTGAGCGAACGCAGTTAGGATAGGGCTGACAAAAGTGAACAGGTGGTCGAAGAAATTGTGCCTAATGTTGGAAAGGATAGAGCAAGAGTTGGCGATGACTATGGATAATGGGTTGAGACTAGAGAGGGTTAGAGAGGGTAAGGATGGGGTTAATAGCAGTTATGGGGAGGTAAGGAAGTGGGTCACTAGTGATTGTAAAGGGTGAGGAGGGGGGTGAAATATAGGGGAAAAGAAATGGAAAGAAGGGGTATTTTGGTCATTGAATTGGTAAATTTCACATCTTTGTAATTTTTGTTTAGGTAAATTACACTGATATCCCTGAGGTTTATATTTATTACAGCTCTCCCTTCAACTTTTGGAAATTACATCTCCCTCCCTGATGTTTAAAGTTTTATTACAGATTTCCCTATCGGCAATTTAAATTTTTAAATATCAATTTTTCCCTCACTGGGTAAATTACATTGACACCCCTTACATTTTAGAAATTACAATCCCCTCCCTAAGGTTTAAAGTAGCATTACCAATTTCCCCCTCGGTTAGTATTAGTTGGAAAAAAAATTCATTGAAACAAAAAATTAATTGGAAAAAAAAAAAATTTATTTGAAAAAAAAAAATTAATTGAAATTTTTTTTGTTAATAATTTTGTTTAAAAACCAACGTAAATTCATTTTTTGAATTTACGTTTTTTTTTTCAAATTTATAAACTGAGACAATAATTTATAAACCAAAAAAATTATCAAACAAGTTTGTATAATAGTTTTTAAAATTTTTGTAAATATAAATTGAAAACTGAAAACGAAATAGTTACCAAACAGGTCTCAGATGGTAAAAATGTCATAAAATTAACAAATAATTAAATAAGTTACCAATGTAAGAAATGACTTATCAAAAGATTTTTAGGCTATGTATGGTTTGATTTTTAGAATTTTTTTTTTAAAAATTAAAAATTAATTTGGTTAAGAAATAAAAAATAAAAAATAATTATCATTTAAGGGTAAAAAATAATTATCATTTTAACTTTTGAGTAGGCTATATACATACGTATGACTGTTTCAATTTAATTTATAAAAAATTATTTTTAGCCATTCGAAAGATAGAAATTATATAAAAATGATAATTATTTTTTTATTTTTATTTTCAAACCAAATTAATTTTTAATTTTTAAAAAAATTTCTAAAAATCAAACCATACATAACCTAAGAATCTTTTGATAAGTCATTTCTTATGTTGGTAGTTTATTTAATTATTTGTTAATTTTACGACATTTTTATCATCTGAGGCTTGTTTGGTAACTATTTCATTTTCAATTTTCAATTTATATTTACAAAAATTTTAAAAACTGTCATAAAAACTTGTTTGATAATTTTTTTGGTTTATAAATTGTTGTCTCAGTTTGTAAATTTGAGAAAAAAACGTAAATTCAAAAAATGAGTTTACCCTAGTTTTTAAATAGAAATTTAAAAATTTTACTAATAATTTTTTTTTTTAAACTAATTTGTTTTTCAATGAATTTTTTTCCAACTTATGTTAACCGAGGAGACAATTGGTAATGCTACTTTAAACTTTAGGGAAGAGATTGTAATTTTTAAAATGTAAAGGGTGTCAATGTAATTTATCCAGTGAGGGTAAAATTAGTGTTTAAAAAAATTAAATTGTCGAAAGGAAGAATTTGTAATGAAACTTTAAATCTCAAGAGAAGAGAGGTAATTTTCAAAAAAATAAAAAAAAATTATAATAAATATAAATCTAAGTGGTGTCGGTCTAATCTACCCTTTTTGTTTTTATACCCTATTTTTAAAATAATTGCCTTACCTTTTAAGAAATCACATTATTTTCACTTACCTTGATCACAATTTACCTGACTGTCATCATCATAAAAGAACAAGAGCGATCACAAGAGTCTTCAGACATTAATACCGCGTGTTTTTCACGGGAATGCTTGCACGTTACTCTCTCACTACTCATTTTTTCTCTCAGAATAAATAAAAATTACTTATTATAAACTAACTTCCAAAAAATAATAAATAAAAAAATATTCAGAAAATAAAATTTTAATTCACCAGTTTATCTGTGGACTTAAAAATTTATTTATTTTTTAATTTTCATGAAATTAAAAAAAAAAAAATAACGCGGCTGCTATACACCAATACCAGAGTCTCCCTCTTCCTGTCCAATTCCTGTCTCTGCTCACCGATTTCAGCTTCAGAGATCGAACAAGACGATCCAAACTCAAAATCCACCAATTTCGATCATAGATCGCGAAACCCAGTTTTTTGACCGAGTACTATTTCGATTTGTTCTTCAATAGGTTTGTTTGGGTTTGTTTTGTTCGGTGAAATCGACGATCTCGATCGATTCAGTGAATTCATTCATGGGTTTTGGCGTTTTTTCCATTTTTTGAGATGGGTCGAAGAGATTTCTGGTTTTCGAGGTAGGGTTGCGGAGGAAGGTATTGGTCAGGGGAGGGTTTGAAAGGTCTTGGGGTTGTAAATTTTTTTTTTTTTGGATGATTTCTGTGGGGAGTAGGGATGCAAGGAAGGGGTTAGGTCTAGGGTTTGATTCTGGAGGAGAGATGGAAGAGAATGAACTTGAAGAAGGCGAGGCTTGCTCTTACCAGAACGATGATGATTCAACCATTGACCCTGATGTTGCTCTCTCATACCTTGTAAGACTTTTTCTTTTTTCTTCACTTTCTAACTAGTTTTTGATCTTATATATATATCTTGTGAGAAATTGTTTTTTTAATTCTGTATTTCTTGTTAATTTTTGTATTGACCGCCTTGTTCTTAGATCAAACCTGTAAATCTCAGTTTTAGGAGACTGTATTGGTTAAAATACTGTAACTTTGCTTTATTCATAAATTTTGTGCAATTTATTTGTGTCGGAAAACCCTAGAAGTTTTTTTTTTTGGCCCGGGAAAGAGAGGAATTGCTTTCAGTACTCAGATTTTGTTGATTATAAAAGGGGTAAAGGTTTTGTTGTCTGTATTCGCTTGATTGAATATCACCGCTAACCTTTTTTTGGTCCCAAACCTATGGATAATAATTAGTCTATATTTTTATGGAGGCTGGAAAGAATGCGTGATTAGTCAATAAATGTGATAAATTGTTGGTTATAACTCCTTGTTCAAATTACCACTGATGGGGTGTGTAGTGTGTCCCTTGACCACTCGAGTTTTGGAGTTATTCAATGCCACTTCTTTTCCTTTCATTTAGGAGAGAATGTGTACTTTGTATAAGTACCATTTATGTAAGAACTGAAAACTTTGTCCTATTTATATCAATTCAAATGCATATCGGAACCTTAGGGATGAGACTTAGCATATCTGTTCACTTGTAATGGGGTCGTTATATGTAACTGCAAATTGGTATAAGCGTTGGTGGCTGTACTATGTAGGATCTCTATATATCTATATTCCTGCATATGTAATTCAAAGGTTTAGATTGTCTTGATTTCAATCTCTGCTATCACTGCTTGAGTGTCTCTATCTCTCACACTTTTATTTATTTATATTTTACTTTTCTTGCTCTATGTTTTAATTTAAATGATTACTGTTCCCTTTTAAAGGATGACAAACTTCAAGATGTTTTGGGACATTTTCAAAAAGATTTTGAAGGTGGAGTTTCAGCTGAGAACTTGGGTAAGTCAGACACAAAAACTACAAAATTTTGTCGTATTCAAAGACCCGCATTTATGTGGAGCTATGCTATGAAGTGATGCGTTGAGGATTTATTCATTTTAACAGGGGCAAAATTTGGCGGTTATGGTTCATTTCTACCCACCTATCAGCGCTCTCCTGTTTGGTCTCGTCCAAGATCTCCATCAAAAAATCATGACTACAGCACGCCTAAATCCCCAAACAATTTGCACCTGGAGGTAGAAAATTAATGAATTTGGGCCTTCTTTTGTTTTTGTGAACTGTTCTTTGTTGTTAAGGAGGAAGTAGGACTGTCTTGGTTAAAATGGGAATTCTGGTTTACCTGAGCACTTTGAGTTGTCTCATTGTACAGGGTGGCCGTCATAACTCTGTAGTTCCATCTAGTGCATCTCTGTCAGCGAGACATGGGCCGTCTTCTACAAATGCCGCATTGCTCCCTTTGCTGAGGTCTTCCAATAATGATTCATCAAAAAGAGACATAGGCATGTCATCAGCACATTGTGCTGAGGAATCCAATTCAAGATGTGAACTTGTGAAAAACTGTGCTCAGCCTTCTGACCAAAAAACACTGAAGGTTCGAATCAAAGTGGGTTCTGATAATTTGTCGACGCAAAAAAATGCTGAAATCTACAGTGGTCTTGGCCTTGATATCTCGCCCTCTTCCTCATTGAATGAAAGCCCCACCGACAGTGAAGGGTTTTCACACGAACCTTTGGATGCCCCAGAAGAATCCCCAACTAGTATTCTTCAGGTAAGTCATGTCGCTGTATTAGTTTAATATAGTATTCCAGTTTCTTTTTTCCTGAATTGACCTGAAAATTATCAGATTATCTTACTTGTTTTGGCTTATATGTTGGAGCAGATTATGACATCATTTCCAGTGCATGGAAATCTATTGTTGTCCCCTCTTCCGGATGATCTGATTTACATGACTGAAAAGGAAAAGCTTAAAGGAGAAATTAAACCTAGACGTGTGATCAAGAGTAGCCAAGAAAGTTCAAATGGATTTGATTCTGCTAGGGGCAATGACAAAGTTTTAGGAGGCAAGAAACTTAAGCCATTTGAGAGAAATGCCTTTTCAGTGGAATTGAAGAATCACATTGATAAGGGCACTCAAAATGGCATTGGTGTTCCGTTGAAGAAAGAAACAGACATTGACACTTTGGCTTGTGAAGAACTTGTTGCTAATACTCTGAAGCTTCCACTTCTATCTAATTCATATTCTAATGTTGCCAACCCTGACAAGGGTACTGCGAGAGCGGCTAATAACTCTATGGTAGCTAATAAGGTGAAGGAAGAATCTTTCTCTGATCTAGCTAAAGTGGAGACCCTGGAGGGATTACCGAACCAAGAGATTGGCTTGGTTGAGAAGCCTAATGGAAAGGCGGTGCCCGATGTTAAGGTTTGGGAAGAGAAGAAAGCGAATTTTCGAAATGACATTTCAGCCTATCCAAGGAAGGATGGTAATTTCAAAGTAGAAAAAGCTGATGGTTTTGCCAAAGATGACTCAAATGTCTCTAAGGCGAGGAAAGCGCAAAGTGCTGAACCCATTGATCCTTTGGAGCAGAAGGCTAGTAAGAGAGCTACATCTCATGATGAGGATAACAAACAATTGGTTACCGGGAAGGAGCATTCATCCTTGGGGGGCAAAAAGAAATCGAAAGGAAGTCAAAGTGCAGAGGTTCCAAAAGACAGCTCAAGGATGGATTCTGCTTTGGGGCCCAAAAATAGGAAGAGCACATTTGCCAATAATTATCTGTCTAAAGGTGAAGTGGAGGATTCCAAATTGCAGAAGGATTATGGAAAGGCAAGAAATACATACAGAGATTTCTTCGGGGACATAGAACTAGAACAGGGAGATAATGATGTGGATTCAGCAGATATGCTTTCGATTGATAGGCCGGAGGACTTTGAAGCAGTTGAGAAAAACACATTTGCATCTAATAGCACATCAAAAGAAAGGCTAAATGGGAAGAAAATGGACAAGCCATCTATATCAGAGGCATATTCGAAAGCACCTTTGAGTGCAGCTCCAATCAATAGAAATGGACTCATTTCTGATGCAGCTTCCGGAACAGCGGGCCCCCATGACAAAGAAGATTGGGTGTGCTGTGACAAGTGTCAGAAATGGCGGCTTCTTCCACGTGGGACAAATCCTGACAGCCTTCCTGAGAAGTGGCTTTGCAGCATGCTTGACTGGCTGTAAGTTCTATCACATCAGATTTTAACCATTTATACTTGTGATAGTTGATTAAATCCTGCACTAATTTTTGCCTAGGAACCCTTGTTCTAAATCGTTTTGGTTGTTTTGGCCATAAAGTTTGTGTCTATGAAGCATAGACACGGACATGCGACACGACACGGACACACGGACACGCAAATTTTCAAAAAATGGCGACACGATGTGCTGGGGACACGTTCAATATATATTATTAAATTTATTTATTATATGTCATAAAATTAATAAACACATCATTAAAATTAACAAAAAAAAATTGTTCTTATAAACTAATCAACAATATATATATATATATATATATATATATAAATAAGACAGACAGACTGGGAGAAAAGCCACCAAAAAAAAAAAAATTGAAGAACAAAAATAAAAAATAGAAGAGAGCGAGAGTGAGAGAGAGAGAGAGAGAGGGGGGGGTTAGAATCAGCATAAAAGAAAAAGAAAAAAAAGAAAAGTCGAAGAGAGGAGAGGACAGAACATAAAAGAGAGAGAGAGTGAGAGAGAGAGAGAGAGCAAAGAAGAAGAAGATCGAAAGAAGAAGAGAATCGAGCAACATACCTTCAATAACAGCGAAAGCAATGACAAGCGAGCACTGACCAGCAACAAGCCACCAACGACCAGCGACGAGCCTTTCTCTCAGTCCCTTCTCTTCTCTGTGTTCAAATCCTAGGTCAGCAATTGATTTCATTTGTTTAATTTTTGTTTTTTACAAATTGATCCCCACTTGAAGTTTCAGAAATTATATTTCTAACCCCGCGGTGTCCCGAACATGTCCAAACGTGTCCCTTACATGTCCGTCTGCAAAAAAATCAAAAAAAAAAAAAAAAAAGGGACACCCTCTTTAGCGTGTCAGACACGTGTCCGCCGCATGTCCGTGCCCGACATTGGTACGCGGCCCTCAGAGAGGTGTCCGTGCTTCATGGGTTTGTGCGTAGTAACTTACCATAGCTGGAGAAACAAAAATCAGATTAAGGAGAATACGTCAAAAAGCTGCTAGTTACAACATTATGCTGGACAAAACAAATAGAAAAACAATAAATTGGTTCCACTTTCTCTTTCTGATGAAGCTTGATTGCTTTACTATTTTAACTCATCAGACAGCATGGTAGTGATGATTGACAACATTGTGGATTGGTTTCAGTCACAATTTAGTATGCCTAGGGCAATGATATTTGACTAATGAGAATGCATAAGAGATCTTGATTAAAAGTGTTTCTTATATGGTGAAAAAAATAATAGATTTGTTCAAATGCTACTCACTCGTGGTTCTTGATCATTTCACTGACTTCATATTTACCTAGGCCTGGAATGAACCGGTGTATTTTTAGTGAGGAGGAGACAACTGCAGCGCTAATCGCAAGTTATCAATTTCCAGCTCTTGAGAGTCAAAATAATCAGCATGGTTATCCTGGTGGTGTTCTACCTCGACTGTCCATGACTGATGGTAGTCGTTTTGATCAAAACCAGCCAAATCTTGGTTTCCAAGCTGTGCCTAGTGGTGGAAAGAAGAAAAACGGAATAAAAGATGAATCGGCTGCAATGAACCAAGATGGTCCTGCACAGTTTTCTAACTCTACGAAGAAGAAGCTTCCGGCATCAGTGAGAAGTAGAAGCTTAAATGGTGTGAACCACTCTCCTTCAGCAAATGAAATTGAATCTCAGCATTTAAGCAAGTCTCGTGTGGTGGAGAAACACAGACATAAGCAGAAGGACAAGAATAGACTACTCGAACACCATTCTGATGGAGGTATTGCATTTTAAGTAGACATTTCTCCTGCTTTTGTAGAACTAATTTATCTGAAGAAGGATTGTAATTTATTTCCTTGATGTAATCTGCACAGGTGAAATTAGGTCCTCCAAGAGCAAAAGCAAAAGGGACACTGATCAAGATTGTTTCAGAGTTTCTAAGAAAGCTAAGGTAGATGGTATGCATCGCACTGATGAAGATTGGATGCCTAACCATGATAGACCTGTGGGGAAGGGGGGTCCTAGCTCAAGTAATGGTTTGTCAGTAAATGCATCCGCGAGAGATCGGCAAAAATATGAGGACCATCCTTCTAAGGACAGAAAGTGGGAGGCAAATAACAGCTCAAAAGGTCCTGTTAGTAATCCAAAAGACCAAGTTCTGGTTACCTCAGATGGTGGATCCCCACATATGGAAAAAATTGATGATAAAGAAGTTGCTAGGAAGAGGAAAATGAATGGAAGTCAGGATACACATGTTTATACCACGTCCCTCCTTAGTAACAATCAAGTTCATGATAGGAGGGATTTTCTGGAAGAGACTAGTGAAAATGATCACAGGAGGGAAAAGAAGGCAAGAGTTTCCAATTCTGAAGGGAAAGAAACCAGTGTCAGCAAATCCTCTGGTGGAGCAGCCAAAAAAGGTGGAAGTACAAAGGACCAGCAACTGGGTCCAGATATAGGGAGTAATCTGGTGGATTTAGGGTCAGTACAACCTTCTCAGGCAGCCACATCAAGCTCTTCAAAAGTTTCTGGTTCCCATAAAAACCAAACTAGCCTGAAGGAAGTGAAAGGCTCACCAGTAGAGTCAGTTTCTTCTTCTCCTCTGAGGTTTTTAAATCCAGATAAGTCTGCATCAACAAGAAGGAGCCTTGAGGGGAAAGATGATTCTGGAGATGCTGGTTTATTTGCCACAGGTACTCCAAGAAGATGCTCAGATGGTGAGGATGACAGGGGGAGCAATCGATCCGGTACAGTCAGGAAGGATGAAACTTTTGCTGCTCATCGTGGGTCTCTTGAATCCTCTGTGCTTGATTTCCAGGAGAGGAATATGGTTCATTTAGCTGGTAGTGAAGCAAAAATACAGATTGTACATTCTCCTGAAATCTCTAATCGCCATTTTGCTAATGGCGGTACTGACACCCTTGGCAATGGTACTCAATACCCTTGCAAACCACAGACTTCGGATCAATGCCATAATGAGGAAAGAGGGAATGACAAGCAGTATCATGCTAATGTGTCTCGTCCAAGGAAGTCCGGGAAGGGATCCTCATCACGGTCGAAAGAAAATAATGGGGCTTCTCAATCTGATCCTGATAAGGGTAAGGTCAAGATTTCTGATCCTTGCCATGAATATACAGATCATACACCTTATGAAGAAAAATCAAGGGCTGGAAAAAACAGGGTTCAGGAGAAATCTCGGGTTGGTTCAGATAGAGTTGAAAAGAATTTCGTTGGTGAGAAAGTATCTGCAGGTAAAGTTGCAGCTGAGAATAGTAAAAGAGAGAGTCGATCAAAATTTGGAGGGGATGATGGGTTGGATGTTAAAGTAGATGCTCTTTCCAGCCAGGATCAGAAGCAGAATCTGCGGCTTGACCGTGATGAAAGATCTTCAAAGAAGTATCTTTCCAACAAAACAGATAGGATAGAAGTCTCTGGGAGAGGGAAGTCACACTCATTGCCACCGTCTGGAAGAGGTCAAAATGAGACAGTAACACATTCTGTCCATTTAGTTCCTGGATCCCAGAAAGAGAATGGAGCAAATAGTTTGTTAATTGATGCTTCCAAAGCTGATGATGCTTTAAAGGCTCCAAAGAACATAAAAAAGTCAGAGAACCAGAATGGAAATCAACCCATTAAATCAAGACATCCCACAACCAATGGCCATAGGGTCAGGGATGTGGATGCCCCAAGTCCTGTCAGAAGAGAATCCTCCAGTCAGGCTGCCACGAATGCCGTAAAAGAGGCGAAGGATCTTAAGCATCTGGCTGATCGCCTTAAGGTCCGCACATATTTTGTATTTTTCTTCTAATATGGAATCGCTGTTATTCTTCTTCTAATTCTTGGCACTATTTGGCGGGTCTTCTGCAGAATTCTGGATCAAATTCTGAAAGTACAGGTCTTTACTTCCAGGCAGCCCTCAAGTTTCTACATGGAGCCTCTTTATTAGAATCTTCCAACAGCGAGAGTGCCAAGCAAAGCGAGATGATCCAGTCAATGCAAATGTATAGTAGCACTGCGAAACTCTGCGAGTAAGTTATACTCAAAGCTCTATGACGGACCTTTTTGTTATTGAGATGTATGCTCTATGTGTGCTTGGTTGAAGTGGTTTGTACAATTTGACCCGGTGACCATCTTGCTAAGAAGTGCATTTTGTGTAACACGGTGATATATATATATATATATTTTTGATAAATATTTTGTGCAACATGGAGATCAAAATCTCGCCCCTTGAAATTTAGGTTTTGTTTCTTTCTTTCCTAAACCTTAAAGTGGGATTCTATATTTTGCAATTGAGGTCAAAATGCTTAAAATGCCAATGCACCTTGAACAGGCATTCCCCCCCCCCAAACCTCATGCTGGTTTCACAACTATTTTCTATGTTCTTCTCTTACTATTAACACCTAATTATTGTTGTTTCATTAAACCCTCTTGTATAATGATGCGCATATCTTGTTCAACCCATCTGGGGAAAGGAACCTTTTTTTTCCCTTTAATATATTCAAGGTGCTAATGGATCATTTCCCACAATCTATAATGCACCATACTTTTTGAGAACCTTACCTAAAACTAGGGTTGGAAAGTAAATTCCAAGTGCCATTTTTTTTGATGATTTCTAATTTTTGGAATGTGAAAGGGCTTATTTAACTCTCATTTCTTTGTCTTTTTCTATTGATAGGTTTTGTGCCCACGAATATGAGAAATCTAAGGACATGGCTGCTGCTGCTCTGGCCTACAAATGTACGGAGGTGGCGTACATGAGGGTAATTTATTCCTCACATAACAGTGCAAGCAGAGATCGACATGAATTGCAGGCGACTTTGCAAATAGTACAGCCTGGTAACTAGAATAAACTTTGATCTGCAAAATATGTTGTATGTGTCAATGATTAGTTGCAAAGAAATCTAGCAGTAGTGAACTTTATTGTTTTTCTATAAGCAGTTCTGCAATCTTTTATTTTGGCATTCCATCAAAAAATGGCCATTTGCTGGTGGGTAAATGAGATGCTAGGCTCCCACCATACTTTTAGTTGATCTGACATGCTTCCCATTATTGCTTTTATTAGGTGAATCTCCTTCCTCCTCTGCTTCCGATGTTGATAACTTAAACAACCCAACAGCAGTAGACAAGGTTCCCTTATCTAAAGGTGTTAGCTCTCCTCAAGTTGCCGGAAACCATGTTACTGCCACACGAAATCGCCCCAGCTTTGTGCGGCTGCTCAACTTTGTGAGTATATATAGAAACTCGGTTTCATCTTTAAATGTTTCTGTATTCTGAAAGGAAGAATTTGGCTTTTGGCACAAGTACATCTAAAAGTAAATGAGATCGTAAAAAATTTGGAATATCTCAGAAATAGGGATAATGTTAGGAAGTATCCCGGAGCGTTTCCTGATAGAGATAGATAGATTACTGATATGCCATTTTTGAGGAAACACGTATAAGAAAGCCAGAACGAGTTCTTATTGTTATCTCATAAAAAGAAGGTTTATAATTTGGCTCAATGTTTTTTTTTAATTATTATTATTTATATTTATGCTTTTAGCATTTTAAAAGGTGATTGATTATCTGCAGGCCCAGGATGTAAATTACGCAATGGAAGCTTCAAGAAAATCCCGAAGTGCTTTTGCAGCTGCAAATCCAAGAATGGAAGAGGCTCAGCATAGGGAGGGTTTAACTTCTGTTAAAAGGGCTCTGGATTTCAATTTCCAAGATGTTGAGGGATTATTACGGCTGGTACGACTAGCGATGGAAGCTATTAGCCGTTAAAATCTTTTTCATAGTTTAGATTATGCCGATCCCAGGAACATATTTTGTTTCTTTGGTTTTTTTCCCTCCAATGTTCAATCTGGAAGGGAAGAAAGGAAATTGGATGGCCTGGATCTTTCTGCTGCATACCAATCAAAATTTCATATTTGAACAGCAATGCTTCAGCTACTTTCTCATGCAAATAAGGGCACGGTAGTGATGTTATTGATTGAGGCTTCAGACAGAGACTCACAGGAATACAAATGCCACATACTACACGGGTGATCAGAACTACAGCTACAGCTGAAGAAATAATATTTGTAAAAAACAATAGTGGAAATCTAATGCCATGATTTGTTTATCTTTCTAGATTTTTTTCCTTTCACGAGGCAGTTGTTGATTTGTTATTTTAATGTTCATATGGGGAAATCTAATGAATGGATACCAAAAATGACCCCACTGTGATGTACCTTGTTCAAGCAAATTCTAAGGAGAGTTGAAGAGATGGCAATCTCAGGTATATTATATGCTTATTGTACATTCTACTATTTATCATTCAGTAATCCCGTTTTAAATGTTTTTTAACTTTCTTGTTTTTTCACTTTTTTGGTTTTTTGCCTGCAGTTTTTTCAGTTTTCTGCTTTTGCAATTTGGGACGGTTTGCTCAAAATAGAAAGAAGTAGGCAGCAGTTAGGAAGAGAATATGTATAGTGCAAAATTGAAATAATAGTGTGCATATAGTTCCGGTTAGCGGTTTCCCTGATTTATTTTTTAAAAGGTTTGTGGAATTCATAGTACCTATGTTGGACTCTTGGTTGTTTGTACTAAATTATGTACTAATTTTGTTGTTCTCTCTGATTTGGTGGCAGTGATCTTTGTTTATATACAAATTGTTCCAGTGCTTCATGCTACCTTCTTGTTGATCTAACAGGTAAAGTCTTTTTAGTTAGTTCTTTAGTACATTAGCTGCTAGTATGAAACTTTTCCTTAGTTGTTTGCTTATTTTCTTTCATTCTTAGTTTCAGATCTTATCAAAAAAAATCTATTTTCCTAATGGAATCGTAGTTAAATTTTCCATATTGTCGAACGTTGATAATGAAAGTCTTTTTTTTTTTTTTTTTTTTGAATGGAAAATCTTTTTTAAATTATAGTTGTCTTTGATGTTGCAAAACAACATTTATGTTTTGTTCTATCAAATCTTCTTTTTATATTTTATATTGGAAAATCCCTTTTTCAGTAAGAGGTCAATTTCTTTAATATCTTTTAGGACTTTAGATATCAACAATATATGTCAAATATGGTGGACCTGTTCCTTTTTGTTTTAATTTGGTTAGCAAACAAGTGAAGAGTTTTGAAATTGCTCTGATTTAATATGCATTTTTGAAATCTCAGAACTTTTAATTTTTGAACTTGGTTTTAGCAATAAGCAATCGTAGGTGTGTATTGCTTTTGATGTATCGATTCCTTAACATTTATAGGAAGTAGTTACCCTAGTAAGTTTTGTCACAATTATACTGTTTATTACCAAAATGAATGTTTTATATATATATATTGATTGCCATTTGCCACTTTGGAAATAATTTATTCTCAACTGCCATGACATCTCCCTTGGGATCTTGAACTTCATTAGGAGTTTTATCTTTGTAATCCCACATCAAACTCAATGCATTTTCCCCCCAAAAAGAAAAACAATAAAACAATAAACAAAACCCCTTTCTCCCATCACAGTCATCAGTTTTGGAATTTAGTTGGGAAAGTTTTCGTATAAAATTTGACCAAAAGCTCTTTACCCTGACACCACTTTCTAGCATTTCACTACTCAATGTTAATTGAAAGGGTGTCTTGATTTACAGGTGTAAACAAATGGAGTAACCGTGGCATCAGCATCAGCTTTTGAGTTAGAATAATTAGAGCAATCTTGAGTTATTTGCTTCAATTTTCTTGGTCTCTGTGGATGTTTATTTTCTTCGGCTCTTTTCAGGAAATTTTGTAATTTATAATTTGTACAGTAGGGTAAATAAACACATAATCCCTGTACATGTAATTTGTGCTTACACGCTTTAACATGTTCAACAATAGAACCATTTGTTTCGGTTAAGCAATAAAATTTTACGTCTCGAGGTTGCTTACATGCGGGTATTAGAATAGCAATGTAATGAAATGAATGACTATGCTCTTTGAAATTTTATTCAAATACCGGATTGCAGCAGAAAAATATAAATTGTGTACTGAGATTTTTTAATTTTTTTGATGTGTATTGAGAAGGTATTCAGTATGTGTGTGCACTAATGTTGTGTTTGGTTGGGAGATTTGGAAAGAGAAAGGAAAAATGTGTGTAAAATTAAGTGAAATGTAAGTATATTTTATTGACATTGCACTTATTTTTTTTTTTTTTCAAATTTTTCACAAATTCTCCAATCAAACACTTGATGTGAAAATAAAATTACCTGCTAACAGAGTTCAACTACAGATATTATTTTGACAAATAATAAAATACCCAAAGGGGGGTAGTTGTATACAATAACTTAGTCAAGCACAAAAGAAAAATGCTTGGGAGGACTAATTAGTGCTCCCACTAATTAGGTGGCAGTAGGTCCCGCCATTAATGATGCGATGTTTTGGTCTTGGAGTTGTATTTTTTTTTTTTTTTTTTTTACTTTTTTAATGCATTAGTGCTATTAGTGGTGATATTTTTAGTGGGATGAATCATTGTTGAGCACAAAAAAGCAATAAAGTCGGCTATGACCAGAAATTGTCGAGTAATCAAATTCAGAAAGCAATAAAGTCGGCTATTGCCAGAAATTGTCATGGAATCAAATTCCTCCTAATATATACTGAATTGGAGCAAAAAAACTTCCAAAGCACAACCAAAGGAAGCAGCTAGTTAAAGGAAAATCATGGTATTTTGTAATACAAATTCACTGTATATATTCACTCTCTTGTCCTTTTTGCAAGCATTTCATATATACCCAATGGTAGGCACTCGGTCGCAGACTAACAGGTTGAATCAGGTCAAATACCAGAACAAATTTGGGTTCTCCTTGTCTCTTTCCAAAAACTCGTGGGTGATCAGATCTTCAATCCTCTCCTAGATTGCCTTGCGATTAGGCTGCAAAGGCACCGGTGAGTATCAATTAGAAGATAGGAGTCATACCAATTCAGGTAATAGTAAACTTGCAGCTTGTACCACAACCTTATTCCATAACTAATTGCTCAACTATTGACCTACATGACTAGTATGCCAGTTGGCATAACGATCAAAAACTATTTTTCATTTAAATTATTTAAGGGCTTTGTCGCCAGCTTCTCAATCTTCCTGTTTAATTAGGGTTTCAAAAAAAGAAAAAAGAAAAAAATGTTAACATAGTGTTTGATTCATTGGAATGAAAGTCGAATAGAATGATTATTTCATTAGAATGTCCATCTTCACGCTTGGTTCACTAAAAAAATAGCAGAAATTCATTTACAAATAGAATCATCATTTATCATTGTAAATGAATGATCATTCCATAAAAAAATTAAGGAATGAACACTCTTTCCATTTTACTTACATTCCAGTCATAGGATTAGAGTAATCCTATATGTTTGCTGCCAGCTTTTAGGATTGGTCTCGTATTCTTTGCATTGTTTTGATACTTTTCAATAAAATTTGTTTATTTATTAAAAAAATATTTAAAAAAAGAAAGAAAAAGGATTAGAGAATATGTTATACCTTCTGTGCGGATTAACTGCTCAACACATTCCATCACTTACTGTTGATAGCCCAATACTTTGTGACTCTTCATTATGCGCACAATTGAGGCGTCAATAGCATAACGTCTATCCTTGTCAATATCTTCAACCACCTTCTTCCTTTCATCCACTGGTAGTAGAGGAATCTGAACAGAAAGGCAGAAAGGTCTGAATCATCAGAAACACTCCAAACGAGAGAGAGAGAGAGAGAGAGAGAGTCTCTAACCTGATTGTCCCTCATTTTGTCAGTAAATTTGGGGTTTAACTCAAAATAGTCAATTGCAGTGACAGTTTCAGTGTCTGGTTCCTTGCGAAGAATTTTGTAATCAGCACATAACAGAGATTGAAACACTCGAACTAAATCATCATCAGCCAAATTTTGATTTCTGAATAACTCAAACTATCTGAAGCATTGAATAGGAGAAGAACCGAGGCCTGAAAACCATGAAGTGTGTAAGGGCAAATTTAAATCCCCACATTATACAAGTCAGCGTACACTTCAAATAGAAATTTACCTGATAAGTTCCCACCATCAGCTCTATAGCTTTCTGCTCGAACTTGCTGTTTATGATGCAGGTACTCAATGAGTAAATCCACGTAAGCTTCCTATGCTTAGTTTTTGTTTGATAGAATTCCTTGAAAACCTCAACAGACTTCACCTGTTGGAGGAGAGCGGGGTAGTTGGGTTAGATAGATCTTTATTTATCAGCAGGAAACCAGAATTAACGGCCACAAAAGCTTAATGCAATCTGCAATAAAAAAAAAACTCAGGAAAGCAGTAAAACCTACAATCTCTGCAGGGAGACTTAGATATGAGGATTCATACGTTGGCCAGAATCCAGTAGCAAGGATGGTAACAGTCAAATCAATCCCAGGATTTGCATTTGAGTTTTTCTTAAGATATTCCTCAAAATGGTTCTGATTCTCACTTGCCAATGTCGAATCTGTTGCCTGGAAGATGAAAACAACAAAATGTCAATTAAAGCACAAATGTGCAAGAGAGAGAGAGAGAGAGGGAGAGAGAGAAGGAAAAGAAAGGAAGATCAATTGTAGTTGAACAATCATGAGCAACTCACCATCCTCTCCGTCTTTGATATGAACTGCCAACGTTGCTTCAGCTTTGACATGATAATTCTTTCATGATTATCATTAGCACTCTTGTCAAAAAGAAGATGAAGAGAACGCTTTTTCCTGCCAGCAGTCAGACAAAAAAAATAGAAAAATAAGTACTAAATTGACTCCTTGAAAGATAAAAAAAATACGAAGGGAAGGGGAGGAAAAATTGCTATCCAAGACAAACTTGAAACCATATAAAGGAAGGAAACAGCTTACCTGTAGAATTCAGCGAAAAGGTCTTTATCGCTAATATAAGAAGCAACTTCACTACCTGCAGAAACAAAAGAAAGGTTAAAAACTACCATGAAAAATCAATAAGTTCAACCAAAAACAAAGTTGAAATGAGAAAACAAGGAGACTACCTTGTCCAATGTGTCCTTGTTGGCTTCATCACTCCATTTTTCACTCCCATCCTTGAGAACAGGGACGGAACTAAGATAAGACTATAAGGGGCCATGGCCCCCCTGCTTCTGTGAAAAATATGATTTGTCATAGCATTTTAAAAATATATCTCATTTTGTACATAAAATGGCCCCCAGTATAAAAAATATATATGTCATTTTTCTCCTATCTTGCGCTCTCTTTTTATTTTGCAGCAAAAAAACTTTATCCTATTAGAAATTACTTCTATGGTGTTTGAATTTTTTTGTGTATATACATAATTTATATATCATATTGTACATACATGTGTATATGTATATTGTGAAAATTTTTTATTTATCTTTTGGCCCCTTCGGTGATGAAATTCTGGTTTCGTCCCTGCTTGAGAATATTATCACAAAATGAAGCCAGCAGCTCAGCGCTTGAGAAGCCAGAAATACTTTCATTGCAGAATACCTCAAAAGCTTCTTTTAGGGCCTATGGAAAAATCTTAGGGGGGAATGACAGAAAAGGACCCACAAGAAACTCCCCAAAACAAACCTTGTGAAAGAGAGAGTGGTTTGCAAAAAAATCATTCACATATGCCATACACTTGTCATGCAGCTCAATAACTTTTCTGACAAAGACCTGAATAAGAGACAATGCATCAGTTTCTACGCTTTCAAGCTGCAGCTACAATAAATACCCATAGATACAAAATGTACAAGCTACGAAAGAATTACCTGCTCCTGTGAGCCAAGCCCATTCTCTGCCTGTGGAGAGAAATAGTTGGTAGCACTTGGCATATGCAATCACATTAATTGCAACTACGTGAGAAGTTTCTAACTAGCAGCCGCCTCAAAGATATCAGGAGGTTCCTCACAAGTAAGGAAACTTACAAAAATACACCTAGTGACAGAGACTACTAGAGGATATTATGACCTAAATTTAAAGATTATGTTCAATCTGTAAGGATTTCTGAATGATTTGTATATTAAAACTTGTACGTAATACAATGATTACAACCAATATTTTTAGCAATCCTAAACCTAATCTATAATAGGAAATAATCTTATACAATCAATTGAATATTCACAATCAACCTAATTGACATATTGCCATAATTACGTAATATTCTATTTCCATAATTATATATCCTTACACCCCTGCTCAAACTCAAAGTGTTTAAGCAGAAAACATTGAGAATTTGCCAAGAAGAAGCTGAAATCGAGCAGTTGTGTGTGTCTTCGTAAAGAAATCAACAAGTTGCAATACCGAAGAGATGAAAGGAACCGAGATGGAGCTAGACTACAGATGCTGACGTACAAAATGACAATCAATCTCAATGTGCTTTGTTCGCTCATGAAAGACAGTGTTATGTGCAATCTGAATAGCACTGCGGTTGTTACAGTAAAGGGAGGTCGGAGAAGACTGAGGGACACCTAAATCAGTCAAAAGACAACGAAGCTAAACAATCTCAGCAGTGGCATGAGCCATAACACGATACTCAGCCTCGGCAGTGGAACGCACAACAGTCTGTTTCTTGCTCTTCCAAGAAATCAAGGAATCACCAAGAAATATGTAGAAGCCAGAAGTGGACTTGCGATTAGTGACATCACCAGCCCAATCAGAATCAGCATAAGCTACCAAGTCCAAAGAGGAAGTAGAAGACAATAGTAAACCCTGAAATATAGTAGGTCGGAGATAACAAAGAATCCAAACCAAAGTAGCCCAATGTGTAGAACGAGGAGCAGAAACGAACTGACTAATCACTTAAACATCATAGGCAAGATCAGGGCGAGTAACCGTCAGATAGACTAAGCAACCCACGAGCTCTCGATATAAAGTAGGGTCATCTATAAGAATACCAGTAGTAAGGGTGAGCTTTGCATTAAGCTCAATGGGGGTATCAGAAATCTTAATGTCAGTAAGACCAGCATGATGAATAACCTCATTGACATACTTAGCCTGAGAGAGAAAGTAGCCATTGGGAGAAGAAGTTACCTCAATATCAAGAAAATATCGCAAGGGGCCCAGATCCTTCATTTCAAAAGTGCAGAAAAGATGCTGATTGACCTCAAAATTAGCAGAAGAGTCAGAGCTAGTAATGATCATATCATCTACAAACAGTAATAAGGCAACAAATCCAGCAGAGGTGTGGAAAAGAAATAAAGTAAAGTCTTGAGCACAAGGATAAAACCCAAGCGTAGTAACAACAGTCTAAAAGCGATCATACCAAGCATGAGGAGATTATTTCAGACCATACAGAGCACGCCGAAGGCGACAAACCCGTCCAGAGGAATGGTGAAGGCCAGGGAGAGGACACATGTGAACCTCCTCGGTGAGATGGCCATTAAGAAAAGCATTCTTAACATCCATCTGATAAAGAGGCCAAGAACGAACAGCAGCGATAGAGATCAAAGTACCGACATTAGTCATCTTGGTAACAGGAGCAAAGGTCTCCTTATAATCAATACCATACTCTTGTGAGAAACCTTTGGAAACCAGACGAGTTTTGTAGCACTCAAGAGAACCATCAGAATGAGTCTTGACTTTGTAGATCCATTTGCAACCAACCAGATTCTTACCAGCAGGCAAAGGAACCAACTCTCAAGTACTAGTTTTTTGTAAAGCAGACAACTTATCCTCCATAGCTTGAATCCAATGGGGATCCTAACAGGCCTCCTTGTAAGACTGAGGTTCTGAAAAAGAATGAATAGCAAACAAAAAAGTACAATAGGAAGCAGAAAAACATGTGTTAGACCAACCCAACCTGTTTGGAGGATGACGCGCTCGAGTAGGATAGCGGTGTGCAACAGGATCAGAGTTATTAGAAGTAGGAGGATCATCAGTAGGAGTAGAGACAACTAGTTAAGGGAGAGCCTGGCGATGTGAATAAACTAACAACGGAGAAAGAGAAAGAGAAAAATGAGGAAAATGAGCAGGTTGGGGAGACGGAGGAGAAAATGGAGTAAGGTCATGGGAAACAGTAGAGATGTACTCATCTGGAGGGACCTTACAAGGAAATAGATCAATGTGAACCAAATCCTCTTTGAAAACTGGAGTAGCGGTAGGAGGAAGCTCAAAGTAAAACAAACGTTCGAGAAAAGAAACATGACGGGAAACGTAAAGACGACGAGAAATAAGGTCGTAACACTGATAGCCTTTCTGAGTAAGACTATAACCCCAAAAGACACATAGGATAGATCGGGCACTAAGTTTGGTTTGATCTTTACGGGAAAGAAGGACAAAACAAACAGACTCAAGCACACGAAAGATGGAGTAATTGGGAAGTTGAGAGAACAGGGTCTCATAAGGAGACTGACTAGAAAGAAGGGGAGTAGGCATGCGGTATAGAAGAAAATCAGCAGTAAGAACTGTCTCTCCTCAAAACGAAGCGAGAACTGAGGTAGTGTAATAACCCTCACCACTGATTACTGATAACCCTACTGATTGCTGCTAAACTGAGATTGATTATGAAAAGTAATTGAATCGACTGAAATACTGAACTGACTGATTGAATGTGCTAGTTTAAATGCATATCTATCTGTTGACTGTTAAACCTATCTGTCCACGTTTTATGTTTAAATTGCGAATTGAAGGCCTTATTGGTGGCCGAATCTGAAATCGATTGATGTTTTATGATCATTAGAATTTATAAGATTTTATGGCATATTTATCTGAAATGTGATTTGGTATGATTAAATTAGATTAAAATAAGCTAAATTGCAATAGTTGACTTAATTACCAATATGTCACTTAGTGGACCACTTAGGCAACATATATTTGAGTTTTATTATACATTCAACAAAACATTTCATCAGCCTCTTTCCTTGTTATTGCCGACTAGAGAGAGAGAGATAGGGAGTTGGAGTGAATTTATCTTGTATTGCTTGGAAATTACGAATATTTAAGGAGTTCTTGCTTGATTGAGCTTCTAGACTTGTAATTGGGGGACCCAAGGTAGAAAATTCAACCTTTTATTGATGTATTTAAGATTGTTCTTGCATGGTTCATGGTCCATTTGAGGGTGGAGTCTAGAATTGGTGCTAAATTGTTGAATGGAAGCTTAATCTTTGCATGTTTGTTTATATCCTTGCATTTGGATGTTGATTTCATGGCAATTGGTGCATGCATGTTCATGTTTATGTTAAAGTCCATGATTTCATCATGTTTTGGAAGGGATTGGCTCAATTGAGCTAGTTTTTAAAGCTTGAAAGTGGTTTAAAGTCTTGCATGTTACACATTCATCATGTTCTTGAAGTATTGTTTGAAATTGGGTTTAATTCCCTTACCTTTGGGCCTTGATTTTACAAATTGAGCTTTGAATCATGTCATACTATATATTTACAAGTGTTTTCTAGGAAATGGGCCCAAAGGAATCGAATTTGTTACATTTGAAGTTGAATTTGAGCTTGAGGTTCAAATCTGGGAATTTTAGATTTTGAACTCACGCTCGAGCGGGGTGACTAACGCTTGAGCATGAAATTCGTGCTCCCAGCACTTTATACTGTTTTGAATTCCGCTAGAGTGGGGTAATTTACGCTCGAGTGGGACCTTGTGTCTTACGCTCGAGCGGGTGTCGAGCGTCTAATCGAGCGTGATTTTCACACATCCAGTACTTTTGACTGTTATGTAGGACCACACCGAGTCGAGTTAGGGATTAAGTTATTATTTTCCCAACTGTATAGCTTAGTGTGTGTTCACTCTGTAACTGTGTAGGGTTGGCATCTGAGGACGCGCTCTAGCTTAACTGTAGCCCAGAATTCTGTGAGTAACAACTGTGTAAAGATATGTTCAAATATGATTATCTTCTGAACAATTGAACTGTACTATTTTCTGAAATGATACTGTTACTGAATGAATGATGTCCTAATTGTGAACTGTATTGTGGCATCCTTAGCAACCTACTGTTACTGTATTGTACTGCTACTGTCACAGAGATCTCTGTCGGTTCCCATGTTGGAACAACTACTGTTTACTGATATGATGGCCATCAACTGACTGTTTGGTCTGATAAGACCTACTGTACTGTTTTGCTACTGGATGTACCACATATGACTGTAATGACTGAATAACTGATATACTGATTGAAGTGACTGTTTTCAATACTGTAAGGACATTCATTCTTAACTTCTTTACGCATTATGTTATTCACTGGGTTTTAGCTCACTGCTTATATATATATGTAGGTGTATAGGCACCGAACCGTTGCTAGAAGCGCCGGGGTAAACTCCAGTTTTGTCAAGCTAACCTATGTGCCTCACTGCGAGGTTCCGAGCCTGCCAAGCTATGGCTTAGGGGTGTTTTAATTTCCCCCGTCTGTCTCTGTATCTGTTTTGTAAATGTTGTACATATTGTTTTGCACTGATTGTATATATGTATGAAAAGCCTTTTTGTATACAGACTCTCACAGCTTGTTGGACATTGTTTATTTACTGTTTTGGCTTCTGCCATGCCCCTGTACTCTGTATTACTGTTAAGTAGGCCTTCGGTAGTTACGGTGCTAAACCCATAGGGGCGGGTTTGGGTCGTGACAAGCAGAGAGCAGAAGAGACCTAGCTATCTCAAGGAGATGACGGTGTTTACGCTCAGTTTGACCATTTTGTGCAGGTGTATCAATACAAGAAGTTTGGTGAATGGTACCTAAATTGGCCAAATACTCGCAGAACTCAATTTTAAAATATTTCCCATCCAAGTCAGATCGTAACAATTTAATGGTAGCCTCATACTGTGTAATGGTCATAGACTGAAATGTACGATATATTTGGTAGAAATCAGATTTATGAATCATAAGATAAATCCAAGTATAACGGGTGCAATTATCAACAAAAGACACATAGTATGCAGAACTCCCTTTAGTGAGAACAGGAGACATTAGTATACACAAGAGAAAATGGAAAAACAGAAACTGAAGTACTTTTATTAAAAGGTAAAGTTGACATTTTAGCAAGTTTATACCTTTGACATTCATCAATTTGACTTGGAAAAACTTTACCCAATAATCCTGATTGAGCTAAAGACCTGTCATGACCCGAACCTGTCCCCATGAGTTAAGGGCATAACCGGCCAGTAATCACGAGGATTACCTACGGCCTTGAACCCAACCAGATATATTTTAATAGAGTTAAGGGGACCAAATGGAAGCAATTCCAAACTTTTGTCCATAGAGCTGTGCTTATATGGCACGCCATAACAATCCATACATATACATGTTAATAACTCACATCAAAATATGTACTAACACAAAGTTCTGTACATACAGGATCATTCAAGTCTAGGTCAGCCAATCAAAACTATATACAACCGAAATCCAAAGTTTTCGCCAACATGACAAAAATATAACAAAATAGCAAAAGGGCGAAAACAAATCTCACGCGTGAGACGTATGGGCTGACTCTTCAAAACCTTGGTTGTTCCACACAAACTTCACTGAGGCTGGGTTTGGACCTCCCTTGGCTCACCTATAGACACATGAATGAGCGTGAACGAAAGCCCAGTGAATAATATCAAATAAAGAAGATACACGAACGGTATTTAGAACAACATACATCAGACGGCCTTGGGCCTAATTCATATTTCTACCTAGTATGTGTACATATATATATAAGTCAAGTGATTGCGGTTCCAAACACATCAAATGGCCTCGGGCCCAATTTGTCACACCCCAAATCCGGGTATGACTGGCGGTGGCCCACAGGGACTCAGCCCAAGGCACACGTAAGCCTAACCATTAATCCATAATCACATTGTGCAACTATGCAAAAGTCCAATAATAAATAACCAAACTCAATCTAGTGACATGCCACAAGTATAAACGGAAAAACCAACCGTAATCAAAACCATCCAAACTTATGGGATATAAACAACCCACATATCAAAATAATCCTAAATGAATCTCAATAAAAATAAAAAGAAATATGCACAAATTTGACATAACAATCTAAAACAAAATAAATGAATGTCTTAGAGGTCCATGCAATCGAGTCCCCGCTATGCCATGAGTCCACTCTAAGTCCTTCTAACACCTGGAAGTGATAAAAACTAAGTCAGCTGATAGCTCAGTGAGTAGCAACATGGATAGTAAATACAGTTTTGAAAACATGGTTCAATTCCAAAATAAGATATATATCACAGAAACTAGATTGACATACAGTTTGGTAAATACAATCTGTTTTAAAAAGAAGGTTCCATAGTTCAACACTTAAAATACTCATGTCTCACAAGAACATGATAAACGACATTTTCCACTTAAAACAGATTATAACATGAACACCAATAATTTTCTGGGTACCAAGAAAAACAAATAATATGCCACACAGTTCTCAAGGCTATAAGCCCCGTTGGATCCAATACCGAACTAAGAGTCATCCTCAGGGTGGCAACCTGGGCCTTTTCTTTAAGACGATCCGATTGAAGGTCACCTAGCTTTTTTTTAAGGTCTTTTCCTTACAATCGTTGAACACTAGAGTCATCACGGCCCAACCCGGATCTGTTCCCTAGTGGCCAGAGTCACTACACACAGTGGAATAATTTTCCTGAACTAAATACACACATGGTCCCAACAATCAATACACATCAGTTTCGCAAAACATGGTAGTTCATCATTATAAACATGAGACCAAAACAAATAGTTTACAGTATGTCAAGTTCACACATGTTTCAGAAATAATTTGATTCCATTGATAATATAATAATTTATCAAAACAGTTTAGTCTTAAAATAACAATTTAATTTTCCAACAGTTCAGGGTAGGGGAACATTTATAAAAATACGTAGCATGAAACTACTCACCTGAAAACGAAATAATATAATCTTCGAATAAAGTATGAAAGTCCAACTAGTGCCCTGAACCAATATGAAAACTACACGTCACTACTAATTTAAAAATACTAAAGAATAAGAACTAAGGGTGTGTTTGGTAATGTTTACGTTTTCAGTTTATATTTACAAAAATTTTATAAACTGGTTTTTGTTTATTTTTTGTTTATTTTTAGAAAAACATAAACTACAAACGCGTTTGGTAATTGACAAAATGTTTACAAAATTTAAAAAATATAAAAAAGAGTGAAAAATGGCAAGTAGTGGCAAGTGGCGGCGAAAGAAGGTGGTGGCAAGTGACGGCGAAAGACGGTGGGTGGTGGGTAGCTGGTGGTGGCGGGTGGGTGGGTGACGGTGGTGGGTGGTAGCGAGTGGGTGGTGGTGGTGGTGGCGGCGGTGGCGAGTGGTGGAAAGTGGTGACAGTGGGTGGTGGGTACCTGGTGGTGGTGGGTGGTAACGGGTGGGTGGGTGACGGTGGCGGGTGGTGGGTGGTAGCGAGTGGGTGGTGGTGGTGGTGACGGTGGCGGGTGGTGGATAGTGGTGGCAGGTGGGTGGCGGATGGCGGGTGGTGGCGGGTAGGTGGCGGGTGCTGGTAGTGGATGGGTGGATGGCAGTGGCGAGTGGTGGGTGGTGGCGAGTGGGTGGTGGTGGTGGCAGGTGGGTGGCGGGTGGCGGATGGTGATGGGTGGTGGCCGGCGGGTGGTGATGGTGGTAGGTGGTAGCGAGTGGGTAGTGGTGGCGGTGGTGGCTTCAAGTGGTTGGTGGTGGTGGCAAGTGGGTGGCGGATGACGGGTGGTGGTGGGTGGTGGCGGGTGGTGGTGGTGGTGGGTGATGGTGGTGGCGGTGGTGGTGGTGGTGGGGCCGAGTGGGTGGGTGACAAGTGACTAGTGGTGGTGGGTGGCTGGTGGTGGTAAGTGGTGGCAGGTAGGTGGCGGGTGGTGGTGGCGGGCGGTGGATGGTAGTGGCGGGTGGTGGATGGTAGTGGCGGGTGGTAGGTAGTGGATGGCAGGTGGGTGGTGAGTGGTGATGGCAAGTAGGTGGCGGGTGGTGGTGGCGGGCGGTGGATGGTAGTGGCGGGTGGTGGGTAGTGGATGACAGGCAGGTGGGTGGTAGTGGTGGTGGTGGCAAGGGGTGGGTGGTGGTGGTGGTAGCGGCGAGTGGGTGGTGGTGGCGGGTGGTGGTGGCAGGTGGTGGTGGGGGTGGGAGGTGGGGGGTGGGAGGTGGTGGCGGAAGATGGTGGTGGAAAATGGTGGCGGGTGGTGACTAGTGTTGGGTGGTTAAAAAAAAAAACTAAAAACTCAAAATGGAAACACATTTTTTATGTTTTCATTTTTTGGCCAAATTTATAAACTGAGACCACTGATTTATAAATAAAAAATGTTACCAAACAAGTTTTTATTTGAGTTTTTTAAATTTTTGTAAATATAAACAGAAAACTGAAAACGTAAGTGTTACCAAACGGCACCTAAGTAACCCCAAACTAAAGCGCACTAACACGGCTCAACCCAACTCACTGTTACTCTTAAATATTACCTAAGTTCATGTTCTTCAAGGTCTAAAATCACCCAAGACATAGGTTCCAATCGAAACTTAACTAAAAGTGACTTTAAGATAAAACAGAGTTTTTCCAATCTATTCGCTAACTTTGAAAATTAAAAACGCACTCAACGTTGTTCGAAAAATTCTAAAACCCTCCAGATATCAACTAATATATCCTAAGTTTCAAACCCAATTGGTTTCACTTGATTTGCTTATCAAAATAATTATCTACAATTTATTATATCCAAACAGGTTGTTTTCTGCAGCACTTTAAAGAAATTGACGGTTCTCTTAGTATACATGAGCAATCAATGCAAGGTCAAAAATCTAAGAAACTAAACTCGTAACCGGTTCTAATGACGCTGATTTGATAATTTTTGGATTTATACCCAAAGAGAACAACACTTCCAAAGTTACTGTTTCGGACTGGTTTCCTGGACAGATTTGAATACCTCAATTTATATGGATTTTGACTCCCAAAAATTATGAAAACATTCAGCTATGCAATTCAATATGTAATTGATCTACTGTAAAAATTTTAGTTCAAAATTCATTCGTTTGATATGGTTTCTTGATTTTTAAAGTTTGAGATTCTGTGTAGAATTTTTGGACTAAAAATTACACCATTCTTTATACATGAATTTAACTTCTCAAATTTCTTAACAGTATATATATATATATATATATATATATATATATATATATATATATAATACATACACCCACAACCTCTCCATCAATGAATAAAATAATAATAGAATGAGAATAAAAAAAAAAAAAAAAGCAAAAGGAAGAAGAAAGCTAGAGAACACACCCAAAAGTCCTTCATTGTTTGCAACCATTTTTTTTTCTTCTTTTCTCTCAACCCTTCTCTCCCGTGGCTGCTGTGCTTGCTGCTGCTATATTGTATTGAGCAACCTAGGGTTACTATATATATATCTAACCAAAAGGCTCTAGTTAATTATCTTTTGTTTTATTTTATTTTCTCTTTCAATTAATTTAAGTAACATACAAATATTATTTGATTAAAATATGCTTACTAATTTGTCACTTCTTTTTTTTTTTAAATAATAAATCTTGCCTCTAAATTAAAGACTTTCACCATAAATTTATTTTAGGTTTAAAAATTAATTAAAAGACCTCCAATAATTTTAATTTTCACTTTAGGATTCAACATCAAAATATTTAAGATTGTAAAATTATTATTATTTAATTATCTATTTGATTTATATATTCGGGTTCTCACACAATTCATTTATATCCGATGGCCTTTGGCCCAATCGTTCCTGTTCGACAGCCTTTGGCTCAATTCATTCACGTCAACGACCTTTGGCCTATTCACTCATGTCATATGGCTTTTGGCCTATTCATTCATGTCATACGGCCTTTGGCCCATCTATTTCTTCATTCATGTCAGACGACCTTTGGTCCATTCATTCGTATCAAACTATCATTCATGTCAGATGACCTTTGGCCCATTCATTCGTATCAGACTATCATTCATGTCAAACGGCCTTTGGCCCATTCACTCATATCAGACTATCATTCATGTCAGACGGCCTTTGGCCCATTCATTCGGCATAACAGATATTTGTCCCAAATTCAATTTAACAAACTTATAAGACTTACATGGAAGTAGGCAATTGGACAAATAATATAGTTCAAATATCCTTATTAAGATATTACTCACAGTGTTCTGCCGGTGGATTCACCCTTGAGCTCGACCTTACACATTACATAAGACATATGGGTCACAAATAATCCAATCCGTTTTTAGTTCATACATCCATCTTAGGCTTCTTTCTTATTCTTTTAATTTATTCATAATACTCAATGCATGCCTAAGAGTGCTTAGAAGTGAAAGAGAATGGAAAATGAAACACAAAACACCTTTACAAATTTTCTGAAACAGGGGTCCCCGCTCGAGCGTGGACTTTCCCGCTCGAGCAGACCCATTAGGTCTACAAAAGTACTGGTTGCCTCATTTTTACGCTCGAGCATGAAGTCAGACGCTCGAGCTGAAAGTCACTCTACATAGCTCCCCGCTCGAGCGTGAACCTCCTTGCTCGAGCGGACATCAATGTCTGCAAAATATTCTGGGAGCTCGTATTTTACGCTCGAGCGGCGGTTCCCCCGCTCGAGCGGACTTCAAGAATTTTGGGCTTTCCAAAACTGTTCTTTATCTCAAATTCGACCTTCAAAGGTTCCAAAGCTTATGATTTTGGTTCAAAACATACAAATACATCACACTACATGAGGATGAAAGAGTATGAAACCAAATTGTTCAAAATCATCATCTAATTCTCAAATTATCCAACATTTCCTTTGTGTAATCAAAACTCATGCATTCAAACTTCATACCAAATTCATATCTCTATCAATTCAACATGCATGTTAGTCTTTGACCCCAATTCCATTTCAAATGGCACTAATGATGCTCATAACCATGAAAATCAACAAAACCATGCTTGCATGTATGCTTTAATACTCATATTCCCATATTCAACTTAATACATGCTTGATTATGCAAAATCATGGTGATCTTATACTTGCATGTGCATATTAACTTCAAATTCACCAATTATAACACAATTCTTGTTCTTGGTTAGCTATTCCTTTTGAAATCATATGGTTACAAACTCAAACCCATGAATTAAGGGTTGGTTACTCACCTAGGAACCTCAATTCTTGAGTTTAGCTTCCAAATTCACAAATCTTGAGCCAAAATGCACAAAGATGTCTTCTCTCTCTCTCAAAGTCGGTTCTCTCTCCCTCTAGAGAGTTAATTTCAGCCAAAATGATTTGAAGAGGAGAAATTAAGTGTAATAAGGCCCTTATATATGTGTGCCTAACCAAATTTGATTAAGGCTAAGCAATTGAGCTTAGTTTAATCGTTCTGAATTTAATTATTTTGATTCGAATCAATTTTCAATTAAATTTCACCATAGGCTCTAAAAATTACGCTAATCACAATGGCGTAATCAATTTCGGGTTTTGTGGCCGATAGGGCCTTCAATTTAATTTTCAAAGCAGAAAATCAAACAAATTTTCTTACGGTGAACAGATAGAAATTCAAAACCACATATATTCATATAAATGGCACCCAAAATTATATCAAACACATAATCACAATCATAATTAAGATTAATTAGCATAATACAGACCAGGGTTATCACAAGACCGTAAGTGGTCAATAGATAAATGGCCTAGGCGAGAATGCCATAAGTAAAACTAACTCGACTGAGAATCTAACTGAAATGAAGAAAAAGCAACTGGAGAGATGGATAGAGGAAGATGCAAGCTTTCCACCACATAGAGATCTCCAACTCTACGGCCTGTCCTAGTCTACTTCTTGGACACCCGATCCTACTCACAATAGACAGAAGAGAAAAAGATAACATCAAAACCAGAAGTATCAAGTTGACTGATAGATAATAAACTGACAGATAGCTAAAGAACATAAAGAACAGAGGGAATAGTAACGATAGACATGGCAGAGGGTAAGACAGATCCAATAGATAGAACAGGCATACCAGATCTATTAGCAATATTAACATAATAGGAGAGGGAGGGGGATATAATTTTGAAGTAAGGAAAGGTGGTGAGTCATATGATGAGAGACACTAGAGTAAAAAAGCCAGACAGAAGAGGAGATACTTGAAGAGGACCCAAATAAACTTGAATAAAGAGAGGTGAGAGCAGAGGCAGATGAAGATGATTGGGAGGTAGACAAGAGATGTTGAAGTTGAGCCATTTGGGCACGCAAGGAAGCCAAGTTAGGATCAAAAGCCAGAGCAGATTTAGTATAAGCAGTAGGAGGTCGAAACTGTATCTGAGGCGGCTGAGAAGACTGAGTAAATTGACGTTTCTTCTTAGGATAGCTATACTTCGAATGGCCCTTCTGATGGCAAAAAGCACACTCATCAAAGGCTAGTGGCCCCTTCTTAGGCTTCGCATTGCCTTGAAGTTGATGAGATGGTGGGTCAACAATAGAGGAGGCTGAGTAGGAGCCAAGAAGACGGATGGAGACAGAGTTTGACTGGCCATTTTAAGACGGGTTTCCTCGGAGAAGAGCTCATGAACAATAGCATCCACAGAGGGGAGAAGAGACCGATGAAGGATGCCACCACAGATAGCCTCATATTGAGGGGAGAGAGCCGTTAAGAACTGCACTAAACGACCTTGCTCCCGAAATTCAACATATCGTCTAGTGCTTCGAGGCTAGATGGTTCCATGAGAGCCAACTGATCTCAGAGACCTGTCATCTCAATGGAGAAGTCCTAAATAGATTGATCTTACTAACGAGCACTCTAAATAGCTGTTCCAATTCATACCGTTTGGCGAAGTTAGATTGCTGATACACATTTAACAAATAGCCCCACACCTCCTAAACAGTACTATATTTGGAAAACATTATTCCAATACAGTCATCCATAGAATTATAAAACGAGGTCAAAACTTGGGTACTATCACAATTCCAAGTGTCACAAGAAGTCATATATCCTTCTTGTTTTGGGTCCAATGGACGAGGTACAAAACCAGAAACATAACCTCATTTTTTTTGACCAGGAAAAAATTCTTCCTAACACTAACCCAATAAGTATAATTGGCACAGTAAGTTTACATCTGATCGCTTGGATTTTGGTGTCCGTCATTGTAATAAATCAAAGATAAACGGGTCGAAGTATAATAATAACTAACAAGTGGGCCAAACTAGAAATAATGTTTTTTTGTTTTTGTTTTTTTTTTATAATAAAATACTCAGAACTGATAGTCAAAAACACAGAGACAGAGAGAAAGAACCAGGGGCTGCGATGAGGAGCACAGACAGAGAAAGAACCAATGGCTGCGACGAGGTGTGACAATGAGTCGTGATTCGCGGTAGATGAACCGAGAGAGAGTCGTGATTCACAGTAGAAAGGCGACAAGGAGTCACGCTTGCACCAAGAGGCAGAGAGCACTGGGTCGACTTCGAATAGTCTTCGAACCAGATGAAACCTTTGAGTCAGACGAAGAACCAGATGGAGCAAACCCACTACGGCGACTAGGGTTTCGATTCTGCAAACCAGGCTCTGATACCATGTAAGGATTTCTGAATGATCTGTATATTCAACTTGTACGTAATACAACGATTACAACCAATATTTACAGCAATCCTAAACCTAATCTATAATAAGAAATACCCCTATACAATCAATCGAATATTCACAATCAACCTAATTGACACATTGCCATAATTACATAATATTCTATTTCCATAATTACATATTCTCACACAATCATGCAACTCGAAAAAAAATCCAGCTTCTCAAACTCTTTTTGCTTGATCTTGTGCCTTTAGTTCTTAAGGGTTGGTCCTCGATCTTGATTGTATCACAAAGAATGAGAATAACTATATATTTCGTAATTTGGTGATTGAGCAAGAGATGAATAGTCTTCTGACTTTAGTTGTGGCGGCTACTTGCGAGGTCTTTTTTTTTGAGTCGTCTTTATTTTATGACTACTGGAAAATGAATATTATATTTCTGTTACATTCATTAGGCATAAGATTCATTTACCCACCACCTTGTTACTTGCCGCATCTTTGGCCTGTTAGACCAAAGCTGTACCTTCAGCGGTAACATGCTGCATCAGGAATCCCACAAATAAGTGTCAATAACAGAAAAGATGTCAAGAAGAAGAAAGAAAAGACATACCTGTTTAAATATATTAACAACTAGTTCCAAACTTTTAGGAATTTTATGGAATACTCCATACAACCTAGAGAGATCCTCTATCTAAGATGAGAAAACAAAACAGAGATATTACTCACCATATATGGCTTTATTTCAGATGGTCATATTAAACTTTCTACAAACAATGAAATAATGCAACTCCATATAATAACACCGTATCATCGCCAACCTTTTTCCTGCCAGCAGTTGGACAAAAAATAGAAAAATAAGTACTAAATTAACTCCTTGGAAGATGAAAAAGTAAGAAAGGAAGAGGGAAAAAATAAATCTGTATCGAAGACAAAGCTAAAACCATATAAAGGAAGGAAACTGATTACCTATAGAATTTAGTGAAAAGGTCTTTATCGCTAATATAAGCAAGCAACTTCCCTACCTGCTGAAACAAAAGGCAGGTTGAAAACTACCATGAAAAATCAAATAAGTTAAACAAAAACAAATTTGAAATGAGAGAACAAGAAGATTACCTCATCCAATGTGTCCTTGATGGCTTCATCACTCAAGTTTTCACTCCCACCCTTCTTGAAAATATTATCACAAAATAAAGCTAGCAGCTTTGCATTTGAGAAGCCAAAAACATTTTTGTTGCTGAATACATCAAAATCCTCCTTTAGCACGTAGGGAAAAAACAAGAAAGTGAACTTTTAGGGGGGAAATGACACAAAAGAACCCATAAGCAACTCTCCAAAACGAACCTTGCGAAAGAGAGAGCGGTTTCCAAAACAGTCATTTACAAATGCAATACACTTGTCATGCCGCTCAATAACTTTTCTGACAGAGATCTGAATAAGAGATGCATCAGTTTCTACGCTTCCTAGCTGCAACTACAATAAATCCTAAATGTACAGACTATGAAAGAATTACCAGCCCTTGTGAGCCAAGCGCATCCTCTGCCTGAGGAGAGAAATAGTTGTTAGCACTTGCAAATGCAATCACATTAATGGGAACTAGGTGAGAAGTTGCTTACTAGTAGCCACCTCAAAGATATCAAGGAGTTCCTTAAAATTAAGAAAACTTACAAAAATACAACTAGTGTCAAAGACTCCTAAACAACATCATGACCTAAATTAAAAAATTATGTTTAATCATGCAACTTGAAAGACTGCATCTTCTTTAAATTGACATTTGGTCATGTGCCTTTTGTTCCCAAGAGTTGGTCTCATTCTTGATTGTATCACGACAATGAGAATAACATTTCATAATTTGGTGTTTGAGAGATGAATAGTCTTCTAGCTCAAGTTGTGGCGATTTGTGAGGATCCTTATTTTGTAAAAGTGATCTTTATTTTACGACTAATGTAAAATGAATATTACATTTCAGATACACTCATTGGGCACAAGATTCATTTACCTACCTATGTAACACCAATCTAACTGGTTAGACAAAGATAGAACAGAATACTGACCTTGTTACTTTTTTTTTTTCATTTTTTAATCGGCAAATGTTAGTTGTTAGTTGGTAGATTAACACCTATGGGAAAAAATCTCTCCACCCTTGGCAAAGCACCTAAGTGCTTGCACACCTTAATTCAACCCCTCTAAGGGGAATTGAACCCATGACCTGCTTGGAACTAAGCCCTAAGGAAGGCATGGTGGCCAACTAAGCTAGACCTAGTTGGTTTACTGACCTTGTTACTTGCCGCATCTTCTTCCTGTTGGACCAAAGCTGTACTTTCAGCAATAACATGCTGCATCAGGAATCCCACACAGAGTGTCAATAAGAGAAAAGATGATCATATCGAGAGGCTCCTTTGCCTCCACAAATAATGGCAAAAAACAAAACATAAAAAATTAAAAAAATTAAAAAAAATGAGAAGAGGAAGAAATAAAAAAAATATACCTGTTTAAATATATTAGCAACTGGTACCAAACCTTTAGGAATATTACGGAATAGTCTATACATCCTAGAGAGAACTGCTGCCTAAGAAGAGAAAACAAAATGGAGATATTACTCACCAGTCACCATATATGGCTTTATTTCAGATGGCCATATTTAACTCTCTAAACAATGAAATAATGCAACTCCATATAATAATACCTTATCATCTCTAAGCAAAACACGACGTCTAGAATTCTCCTCTTCAAGCAATTGTATACAGTATACCACAAACAACTCATTTTGCACTTTCTATAAAAAGGGGGAAAAAAAAAGAGTTCAATTAAACATTAACTATAATGAACCACACATCAGCAAATTGAGCTCAAAGATAGAAACAGATGGGAAGAAGGGGCATTGATTGGTGGATCCATTAAAATTAAATTTCCAAACAGAATATTTGAAACCACTTTTAGATTTTCCATCCAAAAGGTGAAGTGAAATGGTACCCAACCATATATATTCACTCTTTTATGTAGGGAATAAGTTCAATATGTCACGTATCTATTGATTCATACTCAAGAACCAAAATGAATTCACTATGGTTTGGCGAAAATTATTGAAATTCGAGTTCCCATTCCTAGTTTTATGTATCTAAATGATTTAATAACAACATCTAGGAGTTGTAAGCTATACATTGTAAGCTATTCATAATACATATAACAAATCCACGTAAGTTGTATCAAACTTGTCAACAATTTTAGATGTTAAATATGTAAGAAAAGATTCAAGACTTCCTTTTGAATCATCATGCAACTATCCATTATGCTTGAGTTTGGATCATGGATTTGAGTAAGAATTTGGAAAGGGAGAAGGGGAAGATGAAGGAAATGTGAATGAAATATAAATTAATTTTTTTTTTCCATTTTCCTTTTCTCTTTTCCTATCCAAATCAATGATCCAAACACAGTATAATACTATTGAAGTTCATCTTTGTCTTCCAATTGGCTTAGTTTAAGATCTCAAAATCTTCCAAACATTTCAATTGAACTTGAAGAATCATGATCAACTCACCATCCCCTTCATCATTGATGTGAACAACCCACAAAACTGCATCCAGCTCTGATAGCATAATTTTTTCAAGATAAACATTAGTACTCTTGTTAAAAAGAAGATGGCAAGCAAGCTTTTTCCTGCCAGCAGTCAGACGAAAACAAGAAAATAAGTACTAAATTGCCTCCTTGAAGGATGAAAAACAAGAAGGGAAGGGGGGGCGGTGTTGGGCGGGGGAACCATTAACCATGACGAAGTTGAAACCATATAAAAGAAGGAAACGAAGCAAGCAAAAAGGTCTTTATTGCTACTATAAGCAAGCAACTTCACTACTTGCAGAAATAAAAGGCACAGGATAAAAAACTATCATGATAAGTTAATATATTCCACAAAAATGAATTTGAAATCATTAACCATGAAGGTTACAGGTTCCACTTTGTCCTTAATGAATTTTTCACTCCCACCCTTCTTGAGAATATTATCACAAAAATGAAGCCAGCATGTCTGCACCTGAGCTTCCAGAAACATTTTTGTTGAAGAATACCTCAAAAGCCTCTCTCAGGGGAAATTCTATTTCCACAAGCCTAAATAACTAAGGGAATTAATGAATTTTTAATTTAATGGCAATTATACCTTAAACCTTAATGACCATAATAGACATCCAACAACACTTATAATATTATATACAAAAATTCTTTATACACATCTTTTAAAAATAAAAAAATCTCAATGTACACCTTTTGAGTTAAAAAATAAACCCTAGTTTTTTTTCATTGTTGTCACTTTGCTTGCTACATACTCTATACTCCTTTATTACTTGCAAAACAATACTCTCAAAACATCTTTCATATTGCTTTAATCTCTAGATTTACAATTTATTATTTATATTGTTTTCTTATCAATTCTACAATTTTTAATTGATTTTGATATGGAAGAGTTGCAAATTTATGGAAGTTCAAACCCAAGTACAAATATGTCGGATGACAGAAAAACAGTAATGAAAATGTTAGTTTTATTCGAGCAGTATTTTTTTTCGATTTTACTTCGGAGAACTAGTGTTGAATTTATGTATTAAATTCGGATATCAACCGCTGAAATATATTTACTTCTTCAACATCTATATTTTGAAAATTATTAATAAATTCGGTATTTTAGTTCCGATTTTTTTAAAGTCTAATATTTTTAATTTTTTTGGTTACCAAATGCCAAAATATATAATTTCATTCGGCTTTGTAGTGCCGAATTAAAAAAAAATTCCGCCTCTTTTCCAGATTACATGCACTAAGAAACAGAGGTTAAAGGGTCCAGTGTTTTATTTTGGAGGTTTTATGGAGGTCTTCCATGGATGGCTTCAATGGACTCACTTTAGATATTGGAGGTTTTTACTTCAATGGAGGTCTTCAAGTTCACGTGGGTGGAAGTTTTTTGGTCTTCAAGTTTTCAAAAAAGGAAGGGTAGTGTGTGTAAGGAATGACTTTTCACAAGTTTCACTCCACACAAATTTGACCCATTTCCTCGTCAATCTAGTCAAAGGCGATGCTAGTCTGGAAATTTTTTTTACAAATCGACGATAATACTCGGCCAATTCCAGAAAACTATGGATCTCAAAGACATTCTTAGGTTGTGCCTAATCCTGCACTGCCTCAATCTTGGATGAATCTACAGTCACCCCTTCCCCGGATACCACGTGGCCTAAGAATTTAACCTCTCTTAGCTAGAACTCACACTTCCCAAACTTAGCATACAACTTATGGGCTCTAAGCAACTCAACCACCACTCGCAAGTGTTCCTTGTGCTCCTCCTCAGAAGGTGAATAAATCAGAATGTCGTCCACAAAGACGACTACGAAGTGGTTTAAGAACTCTCGAAAAATTTGGTTCATCAAGTCCATGTACACAGCCGGTGTATTGGTAAGCCCAAAAGGCATCACCAAAAACTCATAATGGCCATACCGCGTACGGAATGCCGTCTTCGGGATGTCCTCCTCCCTGACCCTCAACTGATGGTAACCTGATCTCAAGTCTATCTTAGAGAAACAACATGATCTTTCAACTGATCAAACAAATCGTCTATACGAGGCACAGGATACTTATTCTTAATCGTAACCCGATTCAACTTTCGGTAATCAATGCAAAGTCTCAAAGCCCCATCTTTCTTTTTAGCAAAGAGGGCCGGTGCTCCTCAAGGCGAAGTACTAGGGCGAATAAAACCCTTATCTAGTAATTCCTGGAGTTAAACTTTCAACTCACTCGATTCAGCTGGGGAAAAACGATACGGTGCCATGGAAATTGGTGTCGTGCCAGGCACTAAGTCAATAGAGAACTTGATCTCTCGGTGGGGTGGTAAACTAATAAGATCCTTGGAAAAAATGTCTGAGTACTCACAAACCACCCTTGGCAACTCAGTTCGGGTCTCATCACACTCACTACTCATAAAGCTAGCAAGAAGACAACTAAGTTCACTCTACCCTCGTGGATTGTACACCAGTGGCAAAACCCTACCAACCTGATTTCCCAAGAAATGGAAACACTCACCGCTCAAGGTACATACAATAACCCTTTGGCGGTAACAATCTATAACAGTTCGGTATGACGATAACCAGTCCATACCCAAAATTACATCAAACCTCGACATATCCATCAATACAAACGAAAATGGAAGACAACGATCGACGACCTCTATATTACAGTCTCGATACCCTTGTTTCAAAATCAACTCACCTCCAACAGGTGACACAACACAAATAGGAGATGCTAACTGCACCAACTCTAATCCCAAAATAGATGCAAATGTAGAAGATATAAACGAATGGGATGCACCCGTATCAATTAACACATTGGCAACTGAGTTGCAAACAAAAAGGTACCTTTCATAACAGATGGTGTCGGTACAAGATCCGGCGTGGTAACAGCATACACACGCCCTGTAGGTCTCTAGTCCACCTTCTCACCTCTCGGAGTATAAGACTGCTGCACAGACTGAGCCGAAGAGGCTCTCTAATTGGCCCTCGAGGCCTGAACTGACTGTGCTGGCTAATAACTCAGTGTCTGTCTCAAACCAGACGCACCAGGTGTGCCACCCAACTGTGGGCAAAACCTCTTCAGGTGCCCTGCATGCCCACACTGATAACAAGTGAGCGGCTGGCCTTTGCACTGACTCTAGCCTTGAGAACGAGCCGAAGATGAAGCTGCTCGCTGTCTTCCTCCTTTTTGCGGGCAAGCTAGAGACTTGTGGCCTAACTGGCCACATTTGAAGCAAGTGATGTCTCCCTGACCGCCTCTCCTAGAACCCGAACTCGGTACTGGAAAGGTAGATCTCGAATGTGCTCCCTGGGACTGCTGAGGGTTAGAACCCCTCTGTCTCTTACCGTCCCCCTGGCCATCCTGACTCCTCTTGGAGCCCCTTATCCTCTCCTTTTCTGCATGCATAATGGTCTCAAGATGGGCTGTAGCCTCCACAAGGCGTCCATAGTCCCTAATCATGGACCCGGCAACTCGGAACATGAGTTCGGTCCTCAACCTCTTCTTGAACTCCAGACAACAGCGTTTCTCGGTCGCCACTAACTCAGGTGCAAACCTAGACAAGCTAGTAAAGGTGGCCTCGAACTCTGCCACTAGTGTGTTCAGCTGCACCAACTTGGAGAATTGATCCCTCAACTTCTCCCTCACTGTAGCCGGCAGATACTTGTCCAAGAAAGCTTCAACAAAGGCTTCCTAAGTCCTTCCAATGCGCCCCCGCACATACTTCCACCACTGACCCGCGTCTCCCTTCAGCTGGAAAGACACCAAGGTCACTCGCAAACCCCCGTTTTCGATGCCAAGCATCTCAAACGTCTTCGTCATTTGCTCAAGCTATTCATTAGCCTTCAGTGGCTCCTTAGGATCACTCAAAAATTCATCTGGATTCGACCGGAAGAACTCCATCTTTAGAAAAAACGGCCCTGCCTCAGCTACTTGGGCCTGGACTTGATTCTTAGCTTGGAGAATGTCCATAGACTCCCTCATTGCTCTTGCCATCTCACGGGCTAAGGCGCCCATGGCCTGCTGGCTCGACCACGTTGGCCTGACCAACTCCCTCCTCCTGCATCGGAATTTCATCCGGTGCAGGCATCTCTTGCCTACCACGCCTACCACGCCTACCACCACGACCTCGTCTTGACATCCTAATAAAGGTAATAAGGACATTAGCACATTTATAAATGTGCCGAAGCTATTTCACTCGCGTCCTAATACGATGCACAACAGTGATTCACTCCACATAAGTACATAGCCACATTAGCACTTACGAATTTCATTTCCGGATAATGACCGTCCCGTGGCGTTGCTAGAGTTCCAATTAGAAACGGCAATGATCAAGTGCCTTTCCAACAGGACTCCCAGAAACCCATAGACCCAATCAACATCCTAGAAATTAAATCCCATACCCATTTAGTCACATAAATATATTATTATATAAGCACATAACATTACACTTAAGTCTCTAACAAGCGAGACAAACCCATTGTGGAACTAATCACTTCCCACATACCCAAAGTATTCAAACCCGGTACGCTCTGATACCAAGTTGTAACGCCCTAAAAAAAAGAGACATAAATCATTCATTCATAAGATCCATAAAACATAGGAAAAGCATTATATTCCATTCATCAGAATGTTCTTTACAAAAGATGTTACATGTTAACAACAAAACAGATGCGTTACGAGCTTACAACTTTCCAAGTAAACACTTGGTTACAGCAAAAAGAAGAGTTCTAACTCTTTACATATAAAGCCCTCGGCTTGAATTTATATTTAACATCAAAAACAAAATAATAAAAGAGAGTCTTCAACTCTAAAACCTCCCAAGCTAAGACCTTGGAGGCGACATGTCTCCTATTCCTGAAAAATGATGTCCTAAGTAGGGTGAGCCAAAGCCCAGTAGAGATATGCTAAACAGTATATGAGAATCAACTAAAACATTAGCATCCGATAAATGTTGAGCATTTGTAAACTAATATACACCATTTCCATAACAAATCCACATTCCATTATTTATCCAAATCAGTTCATCGACATAGTTCAATATTAACCAAACAGTTTAAAATGAGACTACAACTCATACACCAATATTTCAATAACAAACATCATTCAACGCTTCAATATTCTTGCCATTTTACGGAACTACGTCAGAGGGAACCGGCACCCATAAGTAAATAAGATTTCGGGACTTTCACCCAGGACACTCCGGCCAACTTAGTTATCAATGGAGTCCATCCCCTATCTTCGCCCACACAATGGAGTACATCCCCTATCTCCTCCCACACAAGATACATATACAATGTATTAAACATGTTGGCATATACAATGACTCAACAATTCACATATTCAACGTTTGAATCCAACTGTCATATTCAATGACATACTCCAATTGATTAGTTTCAATTTACCTAATCATCATGCGGTGTTTACAACAATCAAGACTATCCTCCACCGATAGCTCAAAATAGTTATTTCTAAACCGATAAATAAATCTATCAAACAGATCATTTATCAACTTTTCAATTGGTGAGCGATATATCAATTCAACTAAACCATTTAATCACAATTTCCTTCAATTTCATGATTCTCAAACCAATTTCATGTTTCCACATAAATTTTATCCTTTATACAAATAATGTATATAATTCAATTTAGGGCATTTTCCCCCTTTCCTCAAATATTGCTCCCAAGGCCAATTTTGTCAATTATACATAGATAACCCCATTTCAAGACCTCACATACACAATGGGACCCAAAAATAGAAAACCCCTCTTTCAAACATTTCAAATTTGAAACCCTAACTTCCCAAAATTTCCAAATCTCACCATTTATACAAAATAACTAATACTTATGTTAAAACTCATAGAAATGAGTAGTTTATCCGTATCTCAAATGGAGAAGCACAAAGGAGAAGAAGGTAGAAATCCAAAGATTCTCCAAATCCCACTTTAATCGGATTAAAAGGAAGCCCAAACAATGCTCTACCTTTTTTACAAAGGGAGTAGGGTAGAGACACTCTAGATCATGTGTATTTGTAGAGAGAGGGGGTGCTTTAGAGAGAGAAGCAGTTGGATCTAGGGTTTAGAGAGAAAAGAAGTTCAAAAAGTGATAAAGAATCACGTTGCTACGAGCTGATATATATGGGGCTCGCTCGAGTGAAGGAGTGGTCACTCGAGCGACCAGATACAAAAGAACCTTGCTCGAGTGAACAATGCAAAGCTTCAGGTCTGTAACGCAGAAGCACGCTCGAGCGCAAGAGTGCTCACTCGAGTGAAGGGACACAAGACACAAGGCTCGCTTGAGCGCAAGAAAGCTCGTTCGAGCGGAAGCTGCGTCTGAAAAAGAAACCTGAAGACCCACAATACTCGCTCGAGCGTACACACCCTCGCTCGAGCGAAGAAGCAAACACCCAAGGCTCGCTCGAGCGCAAAAAGCCTAGCTCGAGTGAAGAAGCAAAAACCTGGGCAGCAACCATTTGAACCAACTCACAACCAACTTGTCCCAAACTCACCCAACACATCCCAAAACTCAAATACAAGGAATTAAAGGATGGAAATGAGATGAAGATAACAACACACAACCACGAAACCCGAGCCCGGAACGCAATAAAGGCCAGGGTAAAACCGGGATCGCTATAGGTTCGGTCAGTTTGGGTGGATTAGTATATATGCTGCTCACCCCTAGTCGGAGGAGGTTTCATTGGGATTTGAAAAAGGTTGCGTAAAGTGACAACTGTAAGGATTAGATGTGCTCCATTCTACCGCTCTGGTTTAGCGCGTATTTTCTGAACATCGCGTATTTGGTTAATTTTTTGTTTTAAAAATGTTATTCAAAATTAAAATTTTAATTTAATTTTTAAGTTCAACAATGCAGTAATTAATTAAAATATTAAAGATAATACTCTTTTATATCTTTTTTAATTATCAATCAATCATATTACTTAAATATTTTAAGTCTAAAAAGTAAGTTTATATATTATTTTTTTGGGCAAATTACAAATAAAATTCTAAAGTTTTGCATGTTTTGCAAATTAAACCCCAAGTTTTTAATTTTGACAATTAAAACCCTGAAGTTTATTCCGTGTCACAATGTAAGCCCCCCCTCTATCTTTGTTTCATGAAGTAATGGAGAAAGCCATTTTTGGCTCCTAAACCAACCCAAAACGACGTCGTTCCTTATTAGACCCATATAAAAGGCCCCAAATTCTTCATTTTACTGATTAGGGCTATAATTTGCCCTAATTTCTTCGATTTCGTCGATTTAGGGCAATACGAACGACGAATCCTTTGCTGAACGAAGCTCCATTTTTAGCCATTGCAAAATATGAGTGAAGGAAACAGTTGGGGTGGAAACAATTAGGGTGAATCGACTCGTTGCGGTTATGGAATGAGAGTAAAAATCCGAACTTCATGGACCCATGCGAACTCAGCTAGGAGGTTTCTTAGTTGTCCAAATTATGGAGTAAGTGGAGTAAGTTTCCCACTCCCGTGAATAATATGAAATTTGTGTTTATTATTGTTCCCTAAAACTTGGCTTTGATTAGTATTTTGTAATTTATTTATGTATTTTTTTTTTTGTTTTTTCAAAAAAATGGGGCTTGTGGCTTCTTCTCTTGGGTATGATCCACCAACTTGTTCTCGTGGTAGATAAGTGTTCCCGAAATTGGTGGACAAGGTTGCAATCTTGGAGGAAATGGTAACTGAGATTGCAAGATTGGAGGAAGATGTACAAACTTATCACTGTAGACCAAAATGGATTGTATGTGGATTAATTGTTGCAGTGATTGTAATTGGAATGTTAACAGTGAGCAGTTAGGGAATGTAGGTTAGTTAGTTAGTTAGTTAGCGTTTCTGGTTTAGGAAATGTAATGCAACTATGCACTTGCCAATTTGAACTTAATGTATAATTTTGAATGAAATGATAAATCCTTGTTTTGTTTTTAATGTGTGTTTAGATTGTGGTAATGTTTGTTTGGTTGTATACATTTTGTAATGAATTTGATGCATTTGTTTTGCCAATGCTCTGAATGTGTTTGACAGAATGTCCAAGTGAAGGGAAAACAAATTACAAGCATGTAAAAAACATATTACAAGCTATTGTTCAACTTGTTTCAAACCAATATACAGCACAATCCAAGCATGTATAATAACCATTCAATTGGCCAGCCTGTTCCACCTGTTCAACTTGTTCCAAGCATGTAAAAAACCAAGTATGTAAAAATAGATTAGAAGCCATTGTTCAACCTGCTCCAAACCAATATACAACACATTCCAAGCATGTATAATAACCATCCAATTGGGTACATCATTGATGTCAAGCATGAATAATAACCATCCATATATTGCTCCAAACCACTATACATCTTTCACCATTACAAAAATAAGCAGTTCACCATCCATAATATGTTTTCAGGTCACATGACCATTACAAAAAAAAAAAAAAAAAAAAAAAATCATAATTACAACATTCAGTTCACTATGTCTCTATTAACACTAACCTGACTACCTAAGACTTGTTCAACTTCATCCTTTCTCATGGTTGCTACTGGTGTTGATGTCCTCTTTGTTGATGCCCTCTGTGGTGGTTGCTTCTGTTGTCCACCAGTTGATGCTTCCCTAGATATTGTATCTGATCTGAATCCTATGAAAGTTTGTCGACTCCTCACTTGTTAACAAAAAATTGTTAAACCACAATTTGAGCATACATGGAGATCAATTATAAGTAGAGTATACCAATACATTACTTACATTCTTTGATGAACTTGCAGCTCCATCCTTTTTACCCTTGACAGGCCCCTTGTATGTTCTTTGATTATGACCATGTACACCACACTTGTAGCATTTCAGGCTGGTACACTTCTTCTGCAACTTGAATTGGTTATGAGGCTCATTTGGGTCTCTAATTCTTTGCTTTTGAGGCCTACAAGTTGGCCTTTTCAACTTAGGAGGAAGTAAAGAGTCACAACCTGTCTTAGGCCATTGATCTTGGCCATTTAGTGGATTTATGAGTGCCTCATAAGTTCTCAAGTAGGTCTCTTTTTTGAAATCCACATGCACATAATCCTTAACTCTCTCTTTTTGAAAGAAAATAGCAAGCACAACATGAGGACAAGGGATTCCAGTTAGATCCCGCTTGAAACAAGTGCATGTCCTATTCTTTAAGTTGACAACATAAGCACTTACTCCATATCTAACTTTAAATAGAGCACCCCTTGATCAAGTAGGTATCCATACTCTAGATTTTACCTTTGACCTCTCAATCTTAGTTTGTATATTTGCACATATTGGCCCTTGGTACTTGATCATTTTGTCCCTACATTCATGTAGCCTCACCATCAAAGCCACCCTGATCCACTCTAACATGGTAAGGATGGATCTATCTCTAGCTGGTAAGACCCAATTGTTAAAAGACTTTGAAATATTGTTCAATAATCTATTACACTTTGTTTTGGGATTGAATGCATGCCTACACCACTGAGCTGGATTAAGTCTCATCATCCAATCATATGCTCTACTGTCTACTGTCTACACTATGCAACTTAGTCATATGCTTCTTCCAATCAACCCTTGTATATTCCTTTGCAGCTTTCCATAGACAACTCTTTAGCTCCTTCCCTCTAAACTCCTTTTTAAAATTTGCATAAAGATGTCTGAAACAAAACCTATAATTGCCTTCAGGGCATAATTCTTTAAGAGTTGGGACCAGTCCCTGCAAAACATAAATGTCAAAACCATGACTAATGAAAAACATTAAGAAACATAACAGAGTAATGAAAAAACCATTAAACATAAATATACCTTTTGTTGATTAGTGGTGAAGGTCCATCCATGCTCTGCACTCGTGCCAATACATTCAAACAAATTCTCTACAAACCGAGTCCAACTTTTTTTATTCTCACTCTCAGCCACTACATAAGCAATTGGATAAATCATGTTGTTTCCATCCCATCCCACAGTGACAAACAATTGTCCTTGACAAGGTCCTTTCAAATGACAAGCATCCAAGCTAATCAATGGCCTCACACCACTAAAAACCCTCTTCTGATTCCATCAAGGCACACAAACATTCTTTGGAACCTCGGCTTAATTTCAAGTTGAGGCCTCTATATATTGATGTCAACTCTTGAACCTGGATTGGTCCTTATCAACTTAGTAGCATAATCCCACAAATTTGTATATTGTTCGGCATTTGTTCTCTCAAGTTGCACCAATGCTTGTTTCCTAGCTCTGTAACATTTCATTTTGGATACTTCTACAACACAATCATCTTTCATAGTGTCCTTAAACTCATTTATTTTCCAGGTAGGGGTGGTCCTGAATTTGTTCACATACTTAGATGCCAAAAATGCACTAGTTACTTGTCTGTTCTTGTAACTTCTATTGCAAGTATGTGTAGGTTTGTATGTCTTAATCTATAATGTGTTCTCTCCACTCATCTTAGAGCCATAAAGCCTCCACTCACACTCATCACTACAATTGATTTGAACCTTCCATGTCTCACTTTTTGTGAATTTGACATCATAACCCCCTTTCACTGCATATTTCCTCACAACATCTTTAAATTCAATGGCATTATTAAACAACATTCCAATTTTAAATTCAAACTTAGCCATATCAACCTTAAGCCTAAATTCAGGGTACTTTGGCTTCCCATTACCTTCCTCATTAGATCCTTCAGGGGTTAGTAATTCTTTCTTAGATGAATCCCCATCATTCATCACACATTCCTCAAATGCATTGCCTCCTTCTCCATTTGGTTCCTTCTCTACATTACCATCAAACATGATATCATCCTCAATAGGGTCATCCTTATCCTCACTACTAGCTAAGAAATCACTATCTGAGGAGTCATCATTTTCCTCATCTTCACTGTTTGCTTCATCTTCATAGTCATGATACTGAGGATGTTGAGCATTTTCATCCTCATTTACAGGGACATCAGTAAGGAACAAAACAGGATAAGGGGTGTTTACATTGTGTGACACATGATGCTTAACAAATAATTCTAAGGTGTTTGCAGAACCCAGATATTGAAACATTTCTAAAACATCTTGTTCAGTACCTAATCTTCTTAACCCTTTAACTAGATCTTCTGTGGGAATCCTATAAAAAAAACTGTTTGTAATCACATATCTCCAACTTCTTGACCATAAATATCAGCTCAGGCACAGAAAAGGTAATAACATCAATAGTATCAAACACATGTACTTTACCCCCAAAGTAACTCCTAGGCCCACCATCACTATCTATAAAGTACCCATTATGATGTAAAACCAATTTCATATTTATATCATCCATTGTTGCATTCACAAATAAACAAATATATCACAAACAAACAAAAATGCATAAAAAATCAGTGGACTGAACATGTGGCATGGGACCAACAATAGAGATAAAAATTTGATAATTCATTGGTCCATCACTTAGTCAATGTAGTGGTCCAACCACTCAGTCAATGCAGTGGTCCATCAATGGAGATAAAAAATCTGATAAAGTATCCAAGACAATAAAGTAATCAACACACACACATATCCATGCAATAAAGTAATATACAAACACAGAGTTTGCCATTACTTTATTCACAGAATCAGAAAAAGAAAAAACAAAACTTCATACACAAATTACAAGAAGAAAGAAACAAAAGAAATCATATAAATCACTTACCAACACTTCAAATAACAGTAAGCAGCAGTACTTCAAACCTTGGTCTAGATTTTCTTCCAAATTGCAACAACCCCCTTTGCCCTAAATTGATGAAATCAAAGAAATTAGGGCAAATTGTAGCCCTAATCGGTGAAATTAAGGATTTGGGGCCTTTTATATGGGTCTAATAAGGAGCGATGTCGTTTTGGGTTGGTTTAGGCGGCAAAAATGGCTTTTTTCATTACTTCATGAAACGGAGATGGGCGAGGGGGCTTACATTGTGACACGGAATAAACTCCAGGGTTTTAATTGTCAAAATTAAAAACCTGGGATTTAATTTGCAAAACACGCTAAATATTGGGGTTTTATTTGTAATTTGCCCTTTTATAAATAGAATATTCTGGATCAATTTACACCATATTAATGATCAAATTTTTTTACACCATATTAAGTTTCACCTTGCAAAGTGTTTATGACCCGAAGGTTATGTTTGTCTGACAGATTAGGTTGGATGAGATTGTTAATGAAAGGATGGTTAGTAAATAGATTATTAATGTGAGGATTGTTAGTGAGGGAATTAAGTAAAAATGTGTTTGTTTTGATGATAGTGTAGCAAATGGTTAGTGATGAGATTGCTAAATTATTTTTATATAAAATAAATAAATAAAATATTTCTATATATAAAAACAAAACTAAAACAAATATTAAAATAAACAAGTGCACTTGATAAAAAAAAAAATATTTTTAATTTTTTTTTATATATAAAATAGACTCAATCAACTTAGTGTTTTTCTAATCCTACTTAAAATCTAACCAAACTAATACTTCTCTTGAGGGGGATTACTAAGCCCCTCACACTGTTAATCCCTCTCTCAAATTATCACCAAACAATGTGTAGGTGGGACCCCACTCATACTAATCCATTCCGACCCCCTACCTTGCTAAACAAACACGACCTAAAAGTTTTTGTATACTAACAAGGGCAGTCAAACATAAAACCTTATAAAACCTTAAAAGAGAGCAAATCCTCAAATCCCAGCCTTATTCACCTGGCAAAACCTTGAGGTTAGTATTGGTTAAGTTGATGGTAAAAAATGTCTAAGTGCTTTCTAAAGTATTATTTAGTGCAGTACTGTTACACCTATCAAATTTTGTTTAGTTTGAATTGAATAAATATCTTGTATGTAAGATATTTATTTTGACTAGGTAAAAATAAATATCTTACATGTAAGATATTCATTTGGGTAATTCGGACGGAGTAAAATTCGGTGGATCAAACATTATTCTATTTAGAGTTTGTTTGGTATTCTCTAAATAAGTGTACATATTTGGATCACATCACATCTTTACTTTTTTGAATATCTTTTCGTAAAAAGTCAAAAATTATACTTATTTAAATCATTCTAAACAATCCCTTAATATTGTAATTTAAAATATATTTTATTAGTAATAAAAATGTTTAAAAAAATTAATTAACAAAAAATATATTATGTCTCTTTTATTATCTTAATGATACCTGTTAGCAGATCATTTAAAAAAAAAAAAAAAAATGACCACTACATCTTGAATACCATCATTGTTTCACTTCACTGCATCTCGAATACCATAATCGTTTCACTTTTTATATTTTTACAATAGGTTTTGCTATAAAAATAAAAATAAAAAAATCCAAAAAGGATAACAATAGAAAAATTCCATTCATATATAAAATTTATACAAAAAATTTAATAAGAATAATATAATTATACTATTGTTATAAATGAATACATCTTTAATAATATTTTATCATAAAATAAAATGTTTATAATAAGTCAAATTATTATGTATAAATTTTTTATTTATAATATTATTCTAATAAATATATAACTTTTTTTCACATTTCGCACATTAAAGTCCAAAATTCCAGGCAAATATGAACTGTTTTAGCGCCGCTGATTGATGTGTAAAATGAAAGACCTACTGAATGGATCACTCTGGGTCCAGGGGCATCAGTCATCGCCACTCATTCCGGTCCAATAGCAACAATTTGCGCCTTTGCGAAAAGAGTATTACTATTCAACTCTAAAAATTTATTATAAATTCATCCTTATTAATTCATAAATTATTAAAAAATTAATCTCTATCACATTTTATTTTACATAGATTATACATAAATTTCACATTACATAAGTTAATTTTCACCATACATGTAACGCCCTCAAATAAACCCATAATAACCATAACATTAACATGCATTTATAAAAGAAAACGAATCATTTGAGTTAGTCATCAGAGTATCCTTATTGAAAGACATCACATGCAACATCCTGCAACATCAAAATAAATGCCCTAAGGGCTTACATCTTTCCAAGCTAACACTTGGACACAAAAAGGATGAGTACTAACTCATTTACAAGTTAAGCCCTAGGCTTGAATGTTTACATGAAATCTCAAAAATAACAAAATAAAATATATAACTAAAGACAAGTCTTCAAAATCCCAAACATCAAATCCTTCCAGGCTAAGTCCGTGGAGGTAGCTTATCACCTGAACCTGAAAATGATGTTCCCATAAAGGGTGAGCCACAGCCCAGTAGAAAAATACTAAACCAAATATAAGCATTGAATAAAGCCATAGTATTCAATAGATGGTTAACCAAGATAATCAATTTTATCATTAAACATGTCTAAAACACATTTCACTTTCCATTATTATCAACATGGCTCAGATCCTGGCCAAACTCACAACAGTGAATTATATATCATATTCACATTACTTCCAATATCAACAAAACAAATGAGACTCATGCTCATATCAAAACACTTCATACTTCCCATTTGATACACATTTTAGTGCTGTATCAATAATCATGTAAAAACACTTCAATATAATAAGCACACATAAAAATGGTGCTAATGGAGTCCATCCCCTATCTCCTCCCAAACGAAAATCCGGTTTAGAGGTCCATCCCCTATCTTCCCCTAAACCGTGGAGTACATCCCCTATCTCCTCCCACACAATATGCAAATGCAATGCTCAACCAATACACGTATTTTCAGTATTAATTCAATAGTCAAAATTAATGACTTAACCAATGTGATTAGTTTCAGTTATTCCTAATCCACATGCAATGTCTACAACAATCACGACTATCCTCCACCGATAGCCCAAAACAGTTATTTCTAGACTGGAAATAAATATATCAACAATTCAATAGGTGAGTGATGTAAATCATCCAACTACACCATTTAATCAATGAATTCATCAATTTCATGAATTTAACCAAATTCCCCAATTCCCTTAAATTAGTTTTTACAAATTAATTAATTAATTCAACTAGGGTTTTTCCCAAAATTATCTAAGTAACCCCAACATCTTAAAATACCAAAACTTAGAACAAAGTTTATAAAATAGAGTAGGAAATCCCTACCTTGAAGATCACAACTAAAATAAAGAAGATGGAGATGATGACCCAAAATCCAAAGTGCTCCAAATCCTCTCTTTTTCAGATTAAAAGAAAGATCTCGCGAAGCTCTACCTTTCTTCCAAAGGAACTAGGGTAGAAGACCACAAGGAATAGATCAAATCTTAGAGAGAAGGTGAGAGTAGAGAGAGAAACTCTCAAATGGCGGTTTTTAAAGGTTAAGAAAGAAAAGGTAGGTCAAAAAGTGATCCAAAAAGTGAAATCACGGACTGATATAATCGACTCTACGCTCGAGCGTAGAAAGCCCCGCTCGAGCGTAAGACACAGAATCATGCTCGAGCGTGAAGAAAGCCGCTCGAGCGTCGTTTGCACCCTTCCAGAAGTTTTGCAGGCGCTGGTACCCGCTCGAGCGTCAAACTCCCCGCTCGAGCGGAGGAGCAAAAACAAGGGATCACGCTCGAGCGTAAAAACTACCGCTCGAGCGGAAGAACTGCAGAGCAAAATACTGGGGGATGGAAAATCACGCTCGAGCGTCAATATTCCCGCTCGAGCGGAGAAGCAACAACGAAGGGACCGCTCGAGCGTTAAAACTTCCGCTCGAGCGTGAAGGCCAAAATCTGGGCATCACCTATTGGCATCCAAAATCAACCAACCTGTAACAGACCCGCCCAACACAACCTATACTTCAAATACAAAGAGATTAAAGGACAACAACAACCAAAAAGTAATGACAGGATCCACAGAACCTAAGTCCGGATACAATAATTTAAAGAGAAAAGACCGGGGTCGCTATAACCTCCCCTCCTTAAAAGAATTTCGTCCCCGAAATTAAGCACAAGGTTTCGAAAACAAGTTTTTTCTCAAATTCCAACCATATGATAACTCACTAATAAACAACTTGACCCAACACCGGCCATTCCATCTCTTAACAAAGAGGCATGCCACAATATGCAAAACAACCATATATTTCAACCTGCATTAACACTATGCAATTTTCTTTCAATTTCAACAATTTTCAGTATATTCAATATATACAATGTTCCATTAAACTTCCATTTCGAGGCAAGTTCCAAAATATTTCCGTTAACTAAAACATTCTAAATGTTTTACAGCTTAAGACATATATAAAAAAACTTTAAAGTTCGACAATATTACAAAATCTAACTACAAGATTACAAATCAATAAACATGTCCGGATATTTCTCGCGGACTTCCAACTCACGTTCCCATGTGGCTTCCTCCACCCCGTGATGTTTCCACAAAACTTTCACTAAAGGAATGGTCTTGCCTCGCAAGACTTGATCCCGCTTATCCAAGACCCTAACCGGTCTCTCCTCATACGAGACATCCTCATCAACTACTAAATCGGTCCAATCCAATACATGTGATGGATCCGGCTCATACTTCCGAAGCATACTCACATGAAACACGTCATGTACTCCGGACAACTGCGGCGGCAAAGCTAAACGATAAGCAGTCTCGCCAATCCTCTCAAGGATCTCAAAAGGACCAATGAATCGAGGGGACAACTTCCCGCTCTTCCCAAACCTCATCAATCCCCGTCTTGGTGATATCTTCAAAAAGACATGATCACTCACCTCAAACACCAAAGGTCTCCTCCTACGGTCGGCATAAGATTTCTGACGACTCTGGGCTGTAACAAGCCTCTTACGGATGAGCTCAACCTTCTCCGTCGTTTCCCTTACTAATTCCGGACCCAACAGAGGTGCATCACCCACCTCGGCCCAACAAACAGGAGACCTACACGGTCGGCCGTATAAGGCCTCAAACGGTGCCATACCGACACTAGACTGGAAGCTGTTGTTGTAGGCAAACTCCACTAATGGCAAGTGCCTCTCCCATGACCCGCTAAAGTCAAGAACACAACCCCGAAGCATATCTTCAAGGATCTGAATAGTACGCTCGGACTGCCCATCAGTCTGAGGATGATAAGCTGTGCTAAAGGTCAACTTAGTACCTAAGGCGCTCTGCAAGCTCTGCCATAATCTGGCAGTAAAACGAGGGTCCCTATCGGAGACGATCGTCACTGGAACCCCGTGCAACCTCACTATGTCCCGAATATACAAGTCGGCAAGATGATCTACTGAATCTCTAACACGCATAGGAATGAAGTGCGCCGACTTAGTCAACCGGTCTACAACCACCCAAATAGCATCATTGCCCCGCTGAGTCCTCGGAAGACCTACAACGAAGTCCATAGTGACATGCTCCCACTTCCACTTGGCAATAGGCAAGGGTTGCAACAAACCCGCTGGCCTCTGATGTTCGGCCTTCACTTGCTGACAAGTAAGGCACTTAGACACGAAAGCTGCCACATCTCTTTTCATACCCCGCCACCAAAACTGGCGACCCAAATCCCGATACATCTTAGTACCTCCCGGATGCACCGCAAGGCGTGAATGATGAAACTCTCGGAGTACCTCCTCTCGATGAGACTCCGGCACAAACAGACGGTCTCGGTATCTCACACTCAGATCGGGATACACCGTCAAACCTTTCTCAACCTTCCCACCAGAAATCTTCTCACGGAGGGATTCTACCTCAAGGTCGCCCCTCTGAGCCTCTAACACTCGAATCACAAGTGTAGGTTGCGCAACAACAGAAAACAAGGCCGCAGCCTCGACGGATTCGCCCAGAAGCAAATCAAACTCTCCAAGTGCACCTAACATCTCCCACTCTCGGATGGCTATACTAGCTATGTCACCAACAGGTTTCCTGCTAAGGGCGTCGGCCACCACATTGGCCTTTCCCGGATGATAATGCAATTCAAAGTCATAATCCTCAATAAATTCCATCCACCTCCTCTGCCTCAAGTTCAAGTCTTTCTGTGTGAACAGATATTTCAGACTCTTATGATCCGAGAATACCTCGAACCTCTCACCGTAAAGATAATGTCTCCAAATCTTCAAGGCAAATATCACTGCTGCTAACTCTAAATCATGCGTAGGGTAATTCTTCTCGTGAACTTTTAACTGACGTGAGCCATAGGCAACCACTTTCCCCTCTTGCATCAACACACAACCAAGACCCTCTCGTGAGGCGTCACAATAGACTGCATAACCCAACCCTCTCTCCGGAATAATCAAGACTGGAGCAGTGGTCAGTCTAACTTTCAAAACGCATGCAATGTGTAAAGCAAGCTAGATATACACATGTAAGTAAAGTACATGCGAAAATGCATACAATGTGTATAGCAGGAACAATGCAAATAAAACGTGTATAACAATGTGAGGTAGGAAAATGCATGACAATGCATATACTGAAATGCATGACAATGCAACGTAGGGAAATGTATGACAATGCATGTACCAAAATGTATGACAATGCATGATAAGGGAATGCGTGACAAGGCGTGATAAGGGAATGCATGATAATGCATGTACTGAAATGCATAACAATGCAAAGTAAGGAGATGCATGACAATGTATGATAAGGAAATGCATGACAATGCAAATGCGGTGTGCATAACAATGCACGATGAGAGAAATACATGACAATGCATGTAATTGAAATGCATGACAATGCGAAATGAGACACGCATGACAATGCATGAATTGAAATGCATGACAATGCATGAGAGGAAATGCATGACAATTCATGTACTGAAATGCATGACAATGCGCGATATGGAGATACATGACAATGCAAAATGAGACACGCATGACAATGCATGAACGAGAATGCATGACAAAGCATGTAATTGAAATGTACGACAAAGATGCATGACAATGTGTGTAAGTGAAGTGTATGACAATGCATGACTTATTGAAATGCATGACAATGCATACTATTGGGATGCACGAAAATGCAGATGAATTCAAAATACGTGACAATGCACGTCTCTTGAAATGCATGACAATGCAAATGACCTTAAATGCGTGACAATGCACGTTTGTTGTTTTTTTTTTTTGAAATGCATGACAATGCAAATGAACTCAAATGCATGACAACGCACGTCTTTTTTTGAAATGCATGACAGTGCAAATGAACAATGCATAACAATGCAAGTAATGAGCATAACAATGCTAGATAGATGTGCATACCAGTGTTTTTTTAGTGAAAAATAATAAACTTCTGGTAGAAAAAATAAAAAAACAAAAAAAATTGTTTAGGCCTGCCTAAGGCCAGAATACCCCTGGGCTTGGGTCTAGGCCTAATTTTTTGGCCCGTGGCCTAGTTCGGCCCGGCCCGAATTTTGTCGAGAGCCCGTGAGGCTTGATATGGGTTGGCTCGAGCCCGAGCCCGAGCCCAAGCTCGAGTGAGCCGGGTTGTGCCAAATTTACACCCCTATTTATCTCATGTTCATATTTCAATATTAGAGAATTTTGAGGGTCTAGTGAGACTCATCATTAGTCCCTTTTCAATTATTCGAACCATTTTATTTTGTAAAACTCTAAATGTATATTTGTGACTTTATTTGAATATAGAAGAGATGATAATTATTTTTCTATTTATATTACATAGTTGTAAAAATGAAAATTATAATCAAACACTAGAAAGCAGTAGTGAACCCCATGGGTGAAAAATTATTGAATGCTTTAGGGACATCACTTATTTTTGGCTAGTAGCCGATCACTATTTTTCATGCCTCCTTATTTCTTCATATCATAATACAAAATCATAAATCTCATCTTTTTCACTAATTACAACTTTTTTAGAACACTACTTGATAATGCCTTAGGACCATCGAATAATTTCTTCTATTGGTGACGTTTATTTGGGATTATAATGTGCATGAGTGTAAATTTGTTCATACAGAAGTTAACAAGTGATTGAAATTTGAAAGTTACTGTGGTGCGGAAAAACACATAAATTAAATTATATATATATATATATATATTAGTTGATAAAAAATATAAAAGTTGAATTTGTGAGAATTTAGCGGCACAGAAATCTCGAAACATAGGCACATAGCTAAAAAAATGCACTAAGAAGATCTCGTGCTCGACTGTTTGATGAAATATTTGTATCCAATTATAATTATATTGATTTTTCATACCATTTAGAAAAAATTGAGTAGTGCTATACAAACTAAAAAAATAATTCATAAATTTGAAAACAATTTTAGGGTTCGAAATTCATTGTCTAAAAAAGAAATTCATGTTATAGAAACACAAAATTTGCCGTGAAGTTGGGGCAAGAAATTTGTAATTAGATGCTGCGGACTTGATATCATTGGGGGCCCGGGGTCATTTTCTCAAACTTGATAAATTAGGGAATTGACAAATCATTCACTACCCTTTTCGATATGGTGGATGGTAGAGGTGGCGTGGTGGTGGACAAAACTCATGATGTGATCGAAGGATTAGAGTCGTCAATAGGTTGTCAAATCATGCCAAAATATTAGAAAAATTCACTAAAAATATAAAAATATAAAAAATAAAAAACTCAATAAGTGATTTAAATCAAAATGGAAACATAAAAACAAAAATATATCAAAACAATTTTATTTTTTATTTATAAAAAAAAAAACAAAAACAGGATATTAAGGAATGGCCAAAAATGTGTTTTTGCCGTGTGGAGTTGCTAACCGGCAAGAAGGAACTTTCTTTCAACAGGCCTTAATTAGAGAGAAATTTAGCAATGTATTTTGTATCATCAATGAAGGAAGATCACTTGCTTGAAATTGTTGATGAACAGGTGATGAATGTAGCAAACGCTGACCAACTAAAGGAAGTTGCTATTTTAGCAAACAGATGCCTAAGAGTGAAAGGTGACGAAAGGCCAGCCATGAAGGAAGTGGCAATGGAGTTAGAGGGATTAAGAATGATGGAGAAACATTCATGGGTAAATGACAACAGAGATTTAGAAGAGACTCACTACTTGCTTGGAGATCAACTTTTAGATACTTATGGTGATGGTGATAGTAGAAGCAATTCAACAGCTTATGATAGCGTGACAAATCATATCATTTCACCAATTGATGGTGGGAGATATGTAACGCCCCGAAATAAACCCAACATAAATAATACATTAATCACGTACATTCCTCAATTACAATCATTCTCCATTCTCTGTCTCAAAAATATTCAAGGTTTATACAAAGGTTCCACATGCAATTATACATTCAAAGATTTGAAAACACCTGAATCTATAGCATGTGAAACATATGAACTTCCATGTGAAAGTAAAATAAAAGAAATGCCCTTATGGGCTTACATCTTCCATGGCAATAGCCTGGTTACACAAAAGTGGTCTTTTGGACCCATACCAAAAATAGCCCTTGGCTTTACAAATATTCATGACAAAATAAAGAGCACACTACTCTTCTCAAAACATTTCCATGCCCTCAATTCAGCGGGATCACCACATCTTTACCTGCACCAAATCCCATAGGGATGAGCATAAAGTCCAGTAGAGAATTCTAACAAAGTATATACAGTTATGCTAAACTTCTCAACATCAGATGTAAATGTGTTACCATGCCATGCCATAATGAAGAAAAACGTCAATTTAATGCGCCACTTGAAAATCACCATGTTTCAATGATACTAGGCAATCTCATCCATTTCAAACTTCCAATTCTTTTAATCAAGGGGCGGTAAATATGACACTGGTAATCCCTAGGTTGGTGTCAGCAAGTAGACTCTACGAGTACTACCAAACTGTCATTTTTACTGGTATTAACCGGAAGGCTCGACACCTATCCGCGCGGGTTTCTGGGCTTTCACCAAGGACACTCAGGCCAACTTATCTATCATCTACACCCCCTATCTGGACTTACCACCGTATTTACCCCATGAACATTTCCACATTTCTCTTTTCAACATTATTCCTTTTTATGAAACAATTATCTCAAATCTAAGTTTACAATGCAAATTAATAATTGAATAAAAATGCAATGTAATGATTCTTCCATGATTTATAACATTTCTCTGTGTTCAAGTCTCTACAATAATATCAACGTTCATGTTTCCCATTACCTCTTTCAATGCTCATCTAGACTACATGTAATGCTTTCAAACATAAAGTTTTCAATGTTTGTGTTTCTTACAAACCCAAGTGCTCAACAATTTGTCATCTTATTATCATATATCACCATATCCTTAACCATAGTTTCCAAACAAATTCTCCATTACCATATGACAAGCTTCCCATCTATGTGACCACATTATGAAATCTACACACATTCATCTTTGATCAAATGAGAAGAAGATTTCATGGACAATTCCATGTTTTTCTAAAAATTCCCAAATTCTAGGGTTTTGCATCAAAACCAAAATAACTCCCATTTTATGGTGAGAGTTCATCAAAATCTACTTTATGAGATCATAGATACAAAATCTTAAGGATCAACATGAAAATCTTTGAGCTTTTAAACTCTCCTTTGAGAAATTCCATTATTTTTTTTGAATCAAAACCAAAATTTCTAAATAATACAAGAGAAGTATAAAATCAACACTCAATCTTACAAAACTTGTATATATAACTCAAGAATATCCCTACCTCAAAGTAGAAGCCCAAGGAGAAGGGCTAGACAAAGGTGAAGCTTCCAAAAATGGCAAATCCCACTTTTTCTTAGATGAAAATGAAGATCTTGAAGAGCTCAATCTTTTAGTCTAAGGAAAGAGGGTGAGAAGATCACTAGATCTAGGTCAAATATATATATAGAGAGAGTATTTCGAGAGAGAGAAGCTCTCAACTTAGGGTTTGGATGAAAAAGAAATGAAAAAGTTATGTAAAAAGTCACTTTTACGATCTGATATACGTGCAGTCCGCTCGAGCGGAGAGTTTCACGCTTGAGCGTCAAGACACAACAACAACAACTCGTTCGAGCGCAAAGAGCACCGCTCGATCGTGGATTACACCCGTCCAGTATTTCACAGATTGCAGACAGCCGCTCGAGCGCCAGAAGGGCCGCTCAAGCTCAGACACGCTCGAGCGTAAGAAACGCCGCTCGAGCCTGAAAAACACTCTTGTAGCACTTTTGCAGAGACACTTGATACTAAAAGATTGCAAACTCCGCTCGAGTGCAAGAAGGCCCGCTTGAGCGGAAGACCGAAATTCTGGGCAACAAGATTCTAGACCGAAAGGCAACCAACCTGTTCTAAACACGCTCAAGTCATTCCAAAACTCAAATTCAAGAGGTGTAAGGAAGAAAGACATAACCAGCAGCATCAAACAACAAGATTCGGATTTAGAATACCATAACAGTCGGGTAGAGACCCGGGGTCGCTATAAGATAAGTTTATTTATATATATATATATATATTAAATATCTAGGTGTCTGGGCCAACTTACATGTACTTGGTCTAATTCCGTGACCCTAACGACTGGGCAAATCTCCAATCACCCCAAGGTTGATGATGTTTAGCCTTTGTGAGATTCAAACTTGCGACCTCTTGGGTGGTAAGTCCTTTGGTTGTTTTCTCCTCCCACTAAGCCAAGCATTTTGGGGTTGGTGGATGATAAGGTGTTGCTTGTCATGGTCTGTGTTTATTAGATGTTATTTTGTAATGTTTCCATGTGGACTTCTTCAAATAGCCCTTGTCAATTGTTTTGAATCTTTTGGTTATTTATGTTGAGATTCAATTTGTTGTGATTTTCGATATTGAGCATCAAAATGTTTTCTAGAATTGTAGTTATTGATGCAAACCCTTTCTTTATGTATCAAACAAACTACTAATAGTAATTCATTTTCTTAATTGGAACACATCTACCTGTAGTAAATATGAAGTAGCATCCATATCTCTTTACAATTTCATCTCTTTGTCACCAACTGATTAATGAATTGAATAAACTATCAATTTAAAATAGGTACTACAAATTTAGTCTTCAATTTTCACAATTTTATTTGTTTATTTATTTTAGCACGGTCTTCACTTTGAATCTATAAATTCTTGAATAAATTACACAAACCTCTCTTGAGGTTTGATAAAATCACAGAACCCGAAGGTTTTTAAAATGAAATTAATCTGCCTAGAGGTTCACTTTTACATTTCAATTTACCTCTTCAGTTAGTTGACAGTTAAATAGACTAACAGAGTTGGCTGAGTGATCAAATTATTTTTCATCATTTCTTATTTTGCCCCTCTTGTTTGTGTATGATGAAGTCATTTTATCACTATTTCCTCTGTAAGAATATCCATAAAGTGACCCATATGCCACATGTTTTATTTATTTATTTATTTATATTATATATATTTATTATATATATTTAATTGGTTTAATGACTAATGGGTAACTAATTCCTGTTCACTATCCCATATGGTGGTTTCATGGGACTTTACAACTTCCCTGATGGTGGGAAGTTATAAGGAGTTACACTTGGATATGGGTCCAAGCCTATCTATATATATGCATGTGATAGCCATCAAACACAGATATTGTTTTGTGAATAAAGTAGGCTTGAAACTCTGTTCCTTTCACTTTTCATATGGTTCTGTAAAAGTGTTCGGTGAGTGGGTTTTTATTTATACATTCAAGGATAAAGATTCAAAAGGTTTGAACATCATGGCAGGAGGTATTCTTCTTTCTGAATTAAAATTATTTTAATTCTCACAATTGGTATCAGAGCCAACCTTCTGTTATGTTGTTTAGTTTTATTTCAAATTCTTACATCAAGCTATTATCAATTTCGTGAATCGAATCAAGCCTATTCTATACATGTGATATTTGTATATTAATTCACATCATAAAATTTAACAATTCAGAATCATTGTAAAATCAGAATGAGTAATTTATATTGCATAACTTTTGAATATCACTATTAAAGAAAAAGGAAGCACTGTTGCAATAGTAGAGTTCATCGTGATTTGTGCTAGTGGTATTTACATTTATTTAGAATTTTCTCCTACTCTGAATCTATTTTATTTAGGAGACTTGTTGTGTGTCATTAACTATTATTTTTGACACACACATTAAAGAGCAAAATATTTAATCTGATTCTGTATAAAATCTAGAAATTTTCATACTTTTATTTGGATTTATTTGGTTTATTTTAAAAAAGGCATGAAAGACTTGAATTTATTTCTAGAATTTTCATAAAGAAATTTTAACATGCTGTTAAGGATGTTTTGTTTATTATCGTTGCATGTTTAAATAGTAAACAAATTCAATTGAATCTCATACAGTGAATTATAACATGTTCTTTTAGTTTTTATAATTTTTGAGATTCATTGGCATGTTATCTAAAATAATGTAATATTATATTACATGCATTAAGGTAATTATTTATGCATTGAAAATTCATGTGAAATAAGAGTGTGAATACACTATGTGTTGGGCTTATGGAATTTATTTTGGTCCAATTTTTAAGCAAAATCTAGTATAAGGTTGAATTACATGTGTTTGGTCTTGGGATTTTCATGTGATATTACTCTAATTGTATGTATTATACATTATGTGCATTGAAAGATTATGTATTTGTTGTGACTATAAGGATTTGCTCACATTAATAAATTATGCCATATTAAAAAATTTTATTATGTTTTAAGAGTAGCCACAACATCTTAAGACATAAAGATGTGATCCTTAGTATTTTGATCACATAAAGTTAAAAATTAATTTGGCATTTTTACATTGCAATTATGTTTTTATAAATAATTTCTTGGTCCCACAGGAAAGTAATTATTTATGAAATTTAATTGGAATAAGATAATGGATTGGGTATTAAAGGGATTGAACACTCTAAACCCACAGGTATGAGTTTTCCTTTTCCTTACATATTTTGGAACCCATTAGTCTTATTATAAAGTAATAGCAAATCTAATAAAGTTTAGTGACCTCTACTCACAGAAAGGTTTAGATTTGTTACTGAATTTGACATTGGTTGATTCAGACTATAGTTATTGTTTCAAAGCATTAATAATGTTCTTGGTAATTGTAGTGATTTCTACCTCTATACTGACTAATGAGTCTTCTCGTATTCCATTCTTGAACGGTGATAATTTTTCAGACTGGAAGGACAAAATCCTTCTAACATTAGGGTACATGGACCTCGATCTGGCACTCCGTGTGGATGAACCTCCTGAACCCACGGACGAGAGTTCTGCTGCAGAAAAGAGTGCTTATGATAAGTGGGAGCGATCCAATCGCTTAAGCCTAATGCTCATAAAGTCACATATCAGCCAGAGCATTAAGGGCTTAATCCCACCATCTGATAAGGTCAAGAACTACATGAGGGCTATTGAAGAGCAATTTGTTAGTTCTGACAGAGCATTGACAAGCACCCTAATGAACAAACTATCAGGAATGAAGTATAACAATTCTAGGAGTGTGCGTGAGCACATTATGGAAATGAAGGACATTGCAGCTCGTCTTAAGTCCTTAGAGATTGAGAAGGAACGTAATCTTATATCTCTCGTGTGTTATGAATCTAATTTTGTTAATACTCATCAATATGATTGGTGGATTGATTCTGGTTCTACAATTCACATTGCTAATACCATGCCTATAGCGATCCCGGTTTCTCTTCCTTTGATTGTTGTATTCTGGACTTAAGTTCCGTGGAGTTGGTGGTTGAATATCTTGTGTTATCCTTTAATTCCGTGTGTTTGAGTCTTAGGATGTATTGGGCGTGTTTCGAGCAGGTTGGTTGAGCTTTAGTCCCATTCCTTGTTGCCCAGATTTTTGGTGGTACGCTCGAGCGAGTCCCTTTGCGCTCGAGCCGAGCGGGTCTTCTTGCGCGGGTCTTCTTGCGCTCGAGCGGGTTTACACACTCTCAGCATTTTGTGCCTCTGCAAAACTTCTGCATGTGTGTTTTTCACGCTTGAGCAGATTTACTTACGCTCGAGCGGGTAGCGCTCGAGCGGCTGTATTGGCGCTCGAGCGGCTCTGGAAGAGGGGAATCTACGCTCTAGCGGCTTTCCCTTTGCGCTCGAGCGGGTGTGTTTTGCAGTTGTGTCTTGGCGCTCGAGCGGGAATCTTTACGCTCGAGCGGGTCCAGTTTTTGTGTCTGACGCTCGAGCGTCCTATTCTCCGCTCGAGCGGGTCATACGTATATCAGTAGACAACAGCGGGATTACACTTCACTTTTTCATCTCTTTCTTTTTCAAAAACCCTAGATCTGAGCTCTCTCTCCCTCTAAACAACTTCTCTCTAGGGATTGATCTACTTCTAGTGAGTTTCTAACCTAGGCTCTTTGTAAGAAAGATAGAGGGTGTTGAGGGCTTCCTTTTAATCTGAAAAATCTTGGATTTGGAGCACTTTGGATTTCGGTCATCTCCTCCATTTGAGCTCATCATCTCGAGGTAGGGATAACTACTCATTCCTATTGTCTTTGACATAAACTATTGGTCTTTTTGATATAATGTTGAGTTGGGTGATTTTGGGGGCTAGGGTTTCAAAATGTATAAAAGAGGGGTTTTGTATTTTAAGCCTATACATGTGTATTTGAGCCTAGAAATGAGAATATTGGTGTTGTTGATAATATTTGGACCTTTGGGTCAATATTGAGCTTAAAGGGAAAAATGCCATATTTGGGTATATTTGGGTCATTAGTGTAATTAATGACATTTGTTATGAAATTGAGTTGGGGATAATGAAATTTGCTCATTATGAGATAGAATGGTGGAGTTGGATTTATAAATCGCTCACTTTTGAAAATGTCAATTATATATCTGTTGAGGCATTTATTATTTGTTTAGAAATAACTGCTTTGGGTTATCGGTGGAGGATAGTCTTGATTGTTGTAGACATTGCATGATGATTAGGTGAATTGAAACTAATCAAGTTGTGTATTTGAATACATGGGTGCCGAATCCCGCGGATGAAATTTTCGTAAAATGGCCATTTGAATATAATTATACATGGGTGCCGAATCCCGCGGACGCAATTTCTGTAAAATGGCAATCCGAATATATCTACACATGGGTGCCAAGTCCCATGGATGAAATGTCCATAAAATGGCCATAAGAGAATGAAAATACATGGGTGCCGAATCCCGCAGACGCAATTTCCGTAAAATGGCAGTTTGTAGTATTGTTGGCATGAGATGTAGTCTCATTTCAGTTATTTGGCCAGGTTCTGAGCTATGTTTATAAGTTGAGTTTTGTTAAGTTAAACATTTATCAAGTGCTAATGTTTTAGTTATTGCTCATATTATGTTTAGCATATCTCTACTGGGCGTTGGCTCACCCTATATGGGATATCATTTTCAGGTACAGGTGTTATGCCACCTCCAATGACGTAGCTTGGGAGGCTTGAGGCTATAGACTCTTTTTGTTATTTTTGTTGTATTACATGTATATTAAGCCAAGGGCTTATTTGTGTAGAGTTAGTACTCTCTTTTTGTAACCAAGTGTTGACTTGGAAAGTTGTAAGCCTATAGGGCGTTTACTTTTATTGTCAACATGTAATACCTTTTGTAAGAATACTCTGATGATTATAATATGAAAACTCTTTTATTTATCGTGAATGTATGCTTTGATGGGTTTATTTTTGAGGGCGTTACAATGCAAGGCTTCTTCAGCCTAAGGAAACCGATGGGAAGTGAACAACGCATCTATTCGGGCAATGGGATGCGTTCGCACGTCGAAGCTGTTGAAATTTTCAGACTTGTTTTTAAAAAATGGCTTTGTTTTGGATCTTGAAACACACATTTTACATTCCATCTTTTTCAAAAAAAATTAATTTCTGTTTCTAGACTAGTACCGTTTGAATTTGAATTTCAGTTTGTTGGTGCAAATTTTAGTTTGTTTAAGACTCTGTTTCTATAGGATTTGGTACTTTAATTAATGGTTTGCACAAATTAAATTTGGATCCTGTTTTTGAACAAAATCTTTTAACCTTGCATGGTGATATTGGCATTAAGCGTAATATTGTTGATGAGTCCTCCTCTATTCTTTGGCATAGGAGATTGGGACATTTCTCCATTGAGAGAATAAAGAGGTTGGTTAATGATGAAGTCCTTCCGACTTTTGATTTTACCAACTTTGGTATTTGTGTGGACTGCATAAAGGGAAAGCAGACCAACAAGACCAATAAAGGTGCCAAAAGGAGTGAGGAAATTCTTGGAATCATACTCACTGATATTTGTGGACCATTTACTCCACCTTGTCTGAATGGTCAGAGATATTTTATCTCATTTATTGATGACTTTACACGATACATGTATCTCTACCTCTTGTTTGATAAGGCCAAGGCACTTGATGCCTTTAAAGTTTATAAAACAGAGGTAGAGACACAAACAGAAAAGAAAATTAAACTTGTGAGGTCAGACAGGGGTGGAGAATATTATGGGAGGTACACAGAATTAGGACAATTACCAGGTCCATTTGCTAAGTTCCTTAAGGAAGAAGGCATTATTGCACAATATTGAATGCCTGGCACACCACAACAAAATGGTGTTGCTGAAAGAAGGAACCGAACACTTATGGACATGGTAAGGAGCATGCTTAGTTATTTTAATGTGTCTATAGATTTATGAAGTGAAGCTTTGAAAACTGCTGTGTATATCTTAAACAGGGTTCTATCCAAGGTTGTTCCCAAAAACACCGTTTGAGTTATGGAAAGGATGAAAGCCAAGTTTAAGACACTTACACGTTTGGGGTTGTCCAGTTGAAGTGAGAGTGTATAACCCACATTTAAAGAAATTAGACCCCAGAACAGTTAGTGGTTTTTTTATAGGCTATGTGGAAAACTCCAAGGGTTATAGATTTTATTGTCCTTCAAATTCACTTAGAATTGTTGAAGCCAGAAATGCTAAGTTTATTGAGGAAGTTGACCCTAGTGGGAGTTACCCTCGAAAGATAGAGTGGAAGGAATCACGGGATCCTGATATAACACCCATGAATATAGGTGAATTGGTTGTCTTTCAAGCTAATCAACCCGATATTCTTGAAAATCAATAAATTCAAGAACTTTCACCACAAGTGAACAAGTCAACATAGCGCCTGTAGCTTAAGTCCCAATTGAGACTACAAAATTAAGAAGATCCTCACGAGCTCGAAAGTTAGCAATTTCTGGTGATTATTTTGTATACTTAATGGAGTCTGGTTTTGACATCGGACCTAAGGATGATCCTATTTCGTTTTCTAATGCCATGAATAGGGATGATTCTAAATTATGGTATGATGCCATAAAGGAAGAGTTGGAATCTATGGCTAAGAATCAAGTTTGGGAAATTGTCGAGTTGCCTAAAGGAGTTAAAGCTGTTGGCTGTAAATGGGTCTTTAAGACCAAGAAAGACTCAAATGGCAATGTCGAACGATATAAAGCCAGACTCGTAACTAAAGGTTTCACTCAAAGAGAAGGCATCGATTATCATAATACATTTTCTCCAGTTTCTAAGAAGGATTCATTTCGAATTATCATGGCATTAGTAGCTCATTTTGATTTAGAGCTACATCAAATGGATGTGAAAACGGCATTTTTAAATGGGGATCTTGAGGAAGAAATATATATGAACCAATCTGAAGGTTTTTGTTCTGATAAAGATAGTCACTTAGTTTGCAAGTTCAAGAAATCCATATATGGACTAAAACAAGCTTCCCGACAGTGGTATTTAAAGTTCCACAATGTTATTACTTCATATGGTTTTACGGAGAATGTTGTGGACAACTGTATGTACCTTAAGGTTAATGGGAGCAAATACATTTTTCTAGTTCTATATGTGGATGACATTTTACTTGCATCTAATGATTTGGGATTGTTGCATGATACAAAACAATTTCTTTCCCAAAATTTTGAAATGAAGGAAATGGGTGAAGCTTCTTATGTCATTGGCATAGAGATTCATAGAGATAGGTCCAAAAGGACATTAGGACTGTCTCATAAAGCCTACATTGAAAAAGTTTTGGAGAAATTCAAGATGAGTGATTGCACTCCTAATGTAGCGCCCCTTTTAAAGGGTGACAAATTCAGTTTAAGTCAATGTCCGAAGAATGATTTGGAAAAGGAACAAATGGTTAGCATTCCCTACGCGTCTGCCGTAGGCAGTTTAATGCATGCTCTTGTTTGTACACGACCTGACATTGCATTTGCAGTTGGGATGCTTGGAAGATACCAAAGTAATTTAGGAATGGAACATTGGAAGGTTGCAACGAAAATCATGAGGTACTTAAAGGGAACCAAGGACTACATGCTTACTTACAAACATTTTGACTGTCTTGAGATGGTTGGACATTCAGACTCGGATTTTGCGGGTTGTCAAGCTTCTAGAAAATCCACTTTAGGATATGCCTATCTGCTAGCAGGCGGTGCTGTTTCATGGAAGAGCGCCAAAGAGACGATAATTGCATTGTCAACAATGGAAGTAGAGTTTATAGCCTGCTTTGAAGCAACCTCACAGGCTGTTTGGTTAAGGAATTTTATCACGGGGCTTCGAATTGTGGATTCAATGTCTAGGCCATTAAAGGTTTACTGTGATAATTCGGCTGCGGTTTTCTTCTCTAACAACAACAAAAGTGGTAGCCGAAGCAAGCATATTGACATAAAGTATCTTGCTATTCGAGACTGTGTTAAGAAACAAAAAGTCAGCATTGAGCATATTAGTACCGATATGATGATTGCAGATCCCATGACCAAAGGTCTTTCTATAAAGGTGTTTTCAAAACACATTGAGGGCATGAGACTGATTGGTTAGCTCAATAATTTTTCTAGTTGTTGTTTTATTTTGTTTTGTCATGACATTTTGATTATTATTAGTGAAAAGCATCATTTTGTGCACCTAAAGTATTTGTGATGCTATGCAGTCCATTGGGACTATTGATCCATAGGGATCATTGGACCCAGAATAACTAGAATAACTTATTAGAAGTTATTCATAAAGAATGACACCACATAAAGTTGAGAGTGTGATACAATGTAATAAATGGAAGGAAATACTTAATTGATAGAGTATAACCGCCATGATTCGTGTATTATACCTCAAAGGTTTGGGTATTTTTATTTAATGGCCATCGTCTGTGTGTTAGTTACCCGACGGTCAACAACGTGTGTTATATGTGCCAAGTGGGAGAATGTAAGAATATCCATAAAGTGACCCATATGCCACATGTTTGTTTTATTTATTTATTTATATTATATATATTTAATTGGTTTAATGACTAATGGGTAACTAATGTCTGTTCACTATCCCATATGGTGGTTTCATGGGATTTTACAACTTCCCTGATGGTGGGAAGTTATAAGGAGTTACACTTGGATATGTATTCAAACCTATCTATAAATATGCCTGTGATAGCCATCAAACACAGATATTATTTTGTGAATAGAGTAGGCTTGAAACTCTGTTCCTTTCACTTTTCATGGTTCTGTAAAAGTGTTCTGTGAGTGGGTTTTTGTTTATACATTCAAGGATAAAGATTCAAAAGGCTTGAACATCATGACAGGAGGTATTCTTCTTTCTGAATTAAAATTATTTTAATTCTCACATCCTCTTCCCCTACCCACCGCACCAGCCTCCTCCCCACTCCCCAAAATCACACACAAAACCTTAAAAAAATCATATAAACAAGAAGGGAAAAAAGAAATCTAAGGATACAAAAAGATGATGAGGGATTTGTAATGATGGTTGGTTCCAAACAATGTAAGTGACTACAAAATAATAAAAAAAATCAACATCACTACTAACATAGAGTCATCACAGAATTAATTATATAAAATAATTTTCACCATACATATCATATTGCAGATCTCATTATAAAAGAGACAATTTCACTCTCAAATTATTCTATTTATGATTTATGAGATTAGTTTTGTATTTTTAGACTTATTGTGAAAAGTTGATTGTAAAAGGATTAAAAAGATCAGGGGAATGTAAGCGTTTCTTTACGAGTAGCTTTTTACTTTCCAAACATACACTTGTATATGAATTCCAAGAAATTGGATCGAAAAAAGTCAATTCTCATCACCATTTCCGAATTAACATTTTAAAAGACATTGGTTAAGAGAAATAAACTGTTATCAGAGTCCAAAACACCGTACTTGCCTATAATCACACCGCCGCTGCTTCCTCTCCTGCTGTAGATATGTGAGATAATCCACGCACTGCACAATGTGAGAGAGAGAGAGAGAGAGAGAGAGAGAGAGATTCCGCATCACCTTCGTCCTTCAGCACACCCCTTCGTGAGATAATGAGGCAATAGGTTCTGTGAGTGATTAAGGCTGCCTTTGTTTAGTTTTGAGATTGAATTTTGGAAGGAAATTTTGTGAACATAGTTTTGAAAATTAAAAAAAAAAAAAAATTAACTTTGATTATGAGTTTTTTTAATTAATTTTGAATTATATATTTTGAAAATAGTTTTTAGAAATTAAAAAATTTAAAATTTATTTGGTTATGAATTTTCAAAATTAGTTTTTGAGTTTTTTTGGACTGTGTTGTCTTATAGTTAAAATGGTTTTGTAATATTATAGTCAAATTTATTTACTTCTTTCATATACGTAATCTAAATTTATATTTTGGATATATCTAATCCAATCTAAATTTATATTTTAGATATATCTAATTTAATCTATAGGATAAAGTTTCACTCCATATTTTTTAAATTTTTTTTTTAATGAACGTTTTAAAAATTTAACATTTCTTTTCTCATTTTATATCCACACAATTTATATACATTTAAAATGTTTCATATTTAAATGTAACTTTTAATAAAATTACTGAATAATGAGAAATATACAAAAAAAAAGGCCCAATTTAAAAATTAATGCAATTTTAATATTTTATATATTTTGTTTACTTTTTAGGTCTATCTACATCATATACATCTAAAATATAAAAAGTGATTTAGCCAATACTTGAAAACAAAACAAAATCAATTTTGTGAAAATCCTAAACCAAATAGGTTTTAGGTTTTGGAATGAGTTTTCAAAACCAAATAGGTTTTGGGTTTTAGATTGAGATTTCAAAAAACCCTAAACCAAATAGGTTTTGGGTTTTGAATTTTGAAAATTTGATTCGAAAATTTAACCAAACGCACCCTCATTTTGTGAAAAAAGTTTTGAAAATTCAAAAATTGTTTTGTTATGAGTTTTCAAAACTAATTTTTGAGTTGTATAGTTTGAAAATAGTTTTTAGAAATTTGAAAATTTAAAACTTGTTTGATTATGCATTTTCAAAACTAATTTTTGAGTCTTTTTGGGTCTTGTGTTTTTTTTTTATCATCTTGTAGTCAAATTATTTTTGCAATATTGTAATCAAATTTGTTTACCTTTTTTTATATACCTAATCTAAATATACTTTTTAGATGTGCCTAATCTACTTCACTCTGTGTTTTATATTTTTTATTTTTTATGAAAGTTTTGAAAATTTTGACACTTTGTTTCTGGTTTATATCTACTCAATTTACATACATTTAAAATGTTTCACATTTATGAATTTGTCTTATAAAATCTATCTATGTATATATATTATATGAGTAAGAGGGGTTTTAGTGAGGAGCATTGTAAGAGTTTCAATATCTTATACTGATTTTCTTAATTTTAAACAATTAAAAAAATCTCCATTGGCTACCTTCCATTTAACCATATAAAAATAAAACTTTAATTAGTCTATGATTTATTTGATAATCACACATTAGGAAAAGAAGGAAAAAGTGAGTTGTTTCACTTATATAAAATGAATTTTATACTCTTATTTAATATTGTAATACTGTGCATGTTTCAATTCAATATAGTTTAAATTTTAAAATAAAATTTAAAAGTTTTAATTAATTAATTTTTGTATAAGTTGATTGGTTTTTTGACCTAGCCGATTAGGCTCAATTATTTTTGCTTTGATTGATTCATTGGTTTAACTGCAATTTTAACAGTTTTATCAAAATATATTAGTTAGATTTGTTTGATTCAAAATAAACTAAAGATTGATTTGATTAATGATTAAACGATTAAGATTACTTGATTAGAAACAAACTTCCCACCCAAACAATTGTTAAATTTTATTTTATAATCTCACATCGCGAAAAGAATGAAAAAGTGAGTTGTTTCACTTATGTAAAGTGAACCTTATGCTCCCATTAATATAAGCAAGTTATTTCACTTATATAAAGTGAATCTTATGCTCTCATTAATATTGTACTGTTATGCATGTTTTAATTCAAGATAATTTAAATTTTAAAATTAAAATAACATTTAAAAGTTTTAATTAAGTAATTTTTATATAAGTTGGCTGGTCTTTTGACCTACCGATTAGGCTAAACCATTTTTGGTTTGACTGATTCAACTGTTTAACCGCAATTTCTCATATTGATTTTCTTAAATTTAAACAATTAAAAAAATCTTTATTGGCTAACTTCCATATAACCATATTAAAATAAAACTCTAATTAGTCTATGATTTATTTTGTAATCCCACATCAGGAAAAAAGTGAGTTGTTTCACTTATATAAAGTAAATCTTATACTTTTATTTAATAATATAGTATTGTGCATAGTTCAGTTCAAGACAGTTTAAATTTTAAAACAAAAACTCTTATTAGTCTATGATTTATTTTATCATCCCACATACATTTAATATTGTAGTGTTGTGCATATTGTAGTTCAAGATAATTTAAATTTTAAAATAAAATTTGAAATTTTAAAATAAAATTTGAAATTTTAATTAATTAACTTTTGTGTAAGTTGATTGGTCTTTTGACCTAACTGATTAGGCTAAATCATTTTTTATTTGACTTATAACGCCCATAATTAATTAAATTAATACATTACTCATAGCATGATTAATCCGAAAATCTTACCATACCAAACAATAACATTAATCCCAAAAGCCCTCTTTTCCATTGAACTACATATCAAATATTACAAATTTTTAGATTCTTGTCTTAGCTACAACAACATTAACATAGTTCAAGAAACTAAAGGATAAAAATAATAATGCCTTAATGGCATACAAACATCAAGGCAAGGCCTTATTACAACAAAATGGACACACGGTTCCAAAACACATATGCTCGAAGTTGCCACATAACACATCTATGAGCCTTTGTGCCCCAACAAAACAAAAGAGTCCACTTCCTTCTCATAGGCGTGCTTGCACATCACCGATTCTTGAAATTGTTAGATAGGAATGAGTTAGATGCCTAGTAGGAATACTTTTAACAAAGTATCTAATTATTCGAAAATCCATATGGCATTATCACAACTAAAACATTTTCTTATTCAACTCATGTTAAAGGTTTAAGCAACGAGACTTAGATATTATAATTTTCATGAAAAGAAATCACATTTCAACACCGGGGGGTACATGCGCCATGAAACCCTTAGGGAGAGTCCCAATACATACATATACATAGGATTATATCCAAATATCCCTACATTTGCCGGCTATTAATACGCTAAGGAATGGGCACCCAAAATAATCCCTTTTTTCACTTTTACCGACTACAATACGACAGGACCAGTAGACACCCCAAAACACTTTCCCACATTCGTCTGGCAATAAGCTCAAGACAAGGCAATTGGACACCTAAACTTTTTCCTGCGCGGGTACCAACAACACACAACTCTTTCCAAAAACCGACTCCCTACGCAGACTCACATGTTATTTACCACCCATTTAAACAACATTTCCAGAATTTCCAAATATTTATACATTCTTTAGGCATAGGGTAATGTACACCCCTCAAGTAATTTAATGGAGTAATGAGTAACAATATACTTAATTCAAGAAAAAAAAATCTCAAGAGATTCCAATTTCACAAGTCTCAATCAATACATATTCAAAGTATCATAATTCATTCATCAATTTTAAAGAATTAAAAATCAATTTCATCTTTTCCCCAAATTTAACAACTAAAGTTTTCATAAATTTAGGGCTTTTACCCCTAAATCATGTTAAATGCTATTTTCAACTAAAATCTTCATATTCCATAGCCATTAATTGAAATCTTAAGAAAATGTAGAGAAAATTTCAATTTCGAAACAAAATTCAATTTTGTAAGCTCAAACATTAAATTATAGCATCAATGTCATAATAGCACCACATAAACATCCTCAAAATAAAGAGATACAAGATTAAAAGTAATTCTACCTCAAAGATAAAAGTAGAGAAGCTGGATCAAGAAGATTCCTTTGAAAAATTCAAAATCCAATCGGTCAAAATGTTGATCTTCACTTGTTCTTTATCTTTAATGCAAGATCTATGTTGGATTCTTCGTGAAAAATAAATGAAATCAAGGTTTAGAGATCTAAGATTTCGGGTATGGAGGAGAGGGAGAGAAGAGAAGAAGAAAGAATGAAAAGTTTAAGCCAAAAAGTGACTTTAAAGTGCCTGACTTCAAACAAACCACTTGAGCGGTCAAAGCTTGGCTCGAGCGGTGAAGTTAAGCTCCCAGAATCTCAGAATCCCGTGTAGACCACTTGAGCAGTCAAAAGTTCGCTCAAGTGGACTTGCTTCCAGTACAGGTATTCAAATCTCAAACGGCCATAACTCCCTCGTCCAGACTCTATTTTAGGTCATTCTTGTGTCCAAATCGAAGCCCCGAAAACAAGATTTCCAATGGTTCTAGCCTCACATCTAGATTCAAAGTATGAATAGAGAAAAAGGTAAAAGAATGAAGACTGCTCATAAGACCATTATCTGAATCAATGTTTTTACCTTTTTCTCTATTCATACATTGATTCGGATAATGGTCTTATGAGCAGAGAAAAAGTAAATAAAGTAAATACATTATTAATTTTAATGAAAATGGTCTTTTACCTTTTATTAATTTTAATGAAGACTGCTTATATAAAGTAAATACATGCTCACATTTAATATTGTGGTATTGTGCATATTTCAATTGAAGACAGTTTAAATTTTAAAATAAAATGAAATTTAAAAATTTTAATTAATTAATTTTTATGTAAGTTGGTTGGTCTTTTGATTGATTTTAACGATTTTATCAAAATATAGATATTGTTTTATTTCTAAAAAGTATGTTTAGTTTTATGACAAACTTTAACATAGAATGAACTAAAATTAAAAAAATTAATAAAACGAAATTTATTTTTATTTTATCATAATATAAATTTTTTTAATTTATTCTATTTTTTTCATCTTTACCAATTAAACTATGACATTTATTTCTTATTGTGAATTTAGAATATACAATTAATGACATAACAACTGTAATATATATATATATATATATATATATATATATATTCTAATAAAGTGTTTAAAATTTAATTCATTCTAAATTATTTTTTTACATTTAAAATAAATTTTACATTATTATTTAATTATTTATTTAGTCTGTGCATTGCATGGTTCATATGTTAGTTATTGAATAATAAGAAATATGCAACCAAAAAAAAAAAATAATTACTCACAAGAAAGGGAAAGGCGGGACAATGAAAAAGATGAAAGATGAGAAGGGAGGAGAAAGAAAGAGAGGGTTGCTCATTGAGAGAGAGAGAGAGAGAGAGAGAGAGAGTTGAGTGTATTGGGCTTGGGTAGTACCGACAGTAACTTAAAAGAATTTTGTGAAAACTTGAAAACAAAACAGGTTATGGATTTTAGGTTGTGGATTTTACCGTAATCCATCCACAATGTTAATAAATGACAACAATAATAAAGTAATTATTTTCCATTAAATCTAATTGAGATTACAAAAAGGGAAACATATACGGTATACATTCATAATGCCTAGCCCTGAATCTATAGCATATATTTCAAATAAAAGAAAAGAATGGAAGTTAAACAGATAAGAAATGCCCTAAAGGCTTACAATTTTCCAAGATAGTTCTTGGTTACAGCAAAAGTGGACTTTAGGTCCAATACATTTAAAGCCCTTGGCTATACAAAAATGATTACAACAAAAAGAAGCTCTTGCTCCAAATCCTCCCAAGCTACTGCCTTGGCGGAGATATATCATCAACACCTGAAATGTTTTTCCCACATAGGGTAAGCCAAAACCCAATAGAAATAATCCAGCATAGTATATGAATCTTAACAAAGCTATAAGGTGAATGCATATGCAATACTCGTGCCAAAATATTTTTATATCTCTTTCCAAAACCATGCAATGCCAATTTAATATCATGGTTCATAGATCATTTCTTTTACAATAGAGAATAGGGCAGTGAATCACACTTTGAAAATTTCAAAACAATACAACCTTTTCCAGAAATTTCGTCTAGAGGAAACCGTAAACCGGGACCCATGTTAACATAGGCTATACAAACATTACTATTGCCATTTTACGAAAATTTCGTCCGCGGGATCGACACCCATGTTTTCGGGACTTTTACATTGGACACTCAGGCCAACTTAATTCAACATTTTAATTCATGTTTCCCAGATTCACCATTTTTCTCAAAACGATAAACATTTTCAATGCATAAGTGTGAAATAATGCTCGATCCAAATGAATAAGAAAATAGTTTCAATTCTCCTAATTCACATGCAATGTCTACAACAATCATAGCTATCCTCCACTGATATCCCAAAACAAATATTTCTAAACAGATAGTTTATATTCCATAAAGATAAACTTTCCAAATCTCACGAGGTGAGTGATCATACATATCCAACTTTACCATCCTCATCAATACCAATTCAATTTCATAATTTTAACATCAATTTCATTTTTTATACAAAACCAACATTTGAGATAATTAGGGCTAATTCCTTACTTCTTTCAAAATCAACTCCAAGTATCAAAATCAACCATTTCCACCCAACTCAACATTATTTCCAGCATAAAAATCATTTCCAAGAATCTATTTGAAAAACCCTTCTTTTGATTTTTACCCAAAACCGTAGGTTATTCCAAATCTTCTAAACTCTCAATGTCATTTAGAAATAAAAAATAACTAAGTTAAAACTTATAAAAAGTGTGGAAAGTATCCCTACCTCAAGCTAGAACATGAGAGAGAGAGAGAGAGAGAGAGAGAGAGAGTGAGGGAAACCCAAAGATGCCAAAAAGCAACTTTGCTCCAGTTAAAATGACGTCCACGTCGAGCCTTACCTTTATAACAAAGGCACACGGGTGAAAAGATCAATGGATCTAGGTGTATTTGAGGGAAATAAGTAAGTTATAGAGAGATGGAGAAAATAGGGTTTTGAAATATTTAGAGAGAGAGGTGAAAAAGTGACTCAGAAAAGTGATTTTACGAACTGATATACGCATAGTTCGCTGGAACGGACAAAGACCGCATGAGCGCAAGAAGCTTCACTCGAGTAAAGAGGCAAAAATTTGGGCAACAAAAGTTTGAAAAACAAGCTATTAACCTGTTCCAAACACAACCAACACGACCCAAAAGCCAAACTCAAAGAGATATAAGTAGAAACGAGACATGAATAACTATAAAAGACAACGAAACTTGGATTCAACACATACAATGGGTAGGGTTTGAACCAGAAATGCTATAACCTCTCCCTTTAAGGAATTTCGCCCCCAAAATTTTAAATCAAATGTTAAAACCACGTTTTGACCAATTACAACATTGATAATAATTTCAAGTCATCACCATGATCCATCCATAAGTCATCCATTCTCATCAACAAGATAAATATCTGCTCATTACTGAATATACTATTCAAATTTTCAAAACATATATAATGTTTATATTACATTAACATAACCGAGTTTCAATACATGTTCAAACATCACTAAATAAGTTCGAATATTTCTCACAGACTTCTGCCTCACACTCCCAAGTGGCCTTCTCAGCCCCGTGGTGTCACCATAACACTGGGAATTGTCTTGTCTCACAAGACTTGGTCTCGAGTATCTAGAACTCTAACAGGTCTCTCCTCATATAAGGCATCCTCGTCAATCTCTAACTCAGTCCAATCCAACACGTGTGAAGGATCTAGCTCATACTTTCAAAGCATACAGATACGAAATATGCCATGAACCCCGGAAGCTGTGGTGGTAATGCCAAACGATAAGCTACCTCTCCAATCTGCTCTAGGATTTCAAAAGGCCCGATAAATCTAGAAGATAACTTCTCACTCTTGCCAAACCTTATCAAACTCCATCTAGGTGATATTTCAAGAAGACGTGATCCCTTACCTCAAAGGATAACGGTCTCCTCCTATGATCAGCATAGCTTTTCTAACGACTTTGAGCCGTAACCAATCTCTTATGGATAAGTGCAATTTTCTCCCTTGTTTCCCGGACTAACTCTGGACCCAACATTGGTGCATCACCCACCTCGGCCTAACACATAGGGGATTTATATGGTCGGCCATACAAGGCCTCAAATGGTGCCATACCAATACTCGACTAGAAGCTGTTGTTATAGGCAAACTCCACTAAGGACAAGTGTCTCTCCCACGTCCCCTTAAAATCAAGGACACAACCTCGAAACATATCTTCAAGGATTTGAATAGTATGCTCGGATTGCTTTTCAGTCTGGGAATGATAGGCGGTGCTAAAAGTTAACCTAGTGCCCAAGGCATTCTATAGGCTCTGCCACAACCAAGCCGTAAAGCGCGGATCTCTATCTGAAATGATGGTTACGGGGACCCCATGGAGCCGAACAATGTCCCTAATGTAAAGGTCAGCTAGAAAATCTACCAAGTCATTTGTGCACATAGGTACAAAATGCGCTGACTTGGTTAATCGGTCAACTACCACCCAAATGGCGTCATTATCCCTTTGAGTGCTCGGAAGACCCACAACAAAATCCATCGTGACATGTTCCCGCTTCCACTCGGCAATAGGCAAGGTTTGTAACAAACCCGCTGGCCTCTGATGCTCGACCTTCACTTGCTGACAAGTAAGGCACTTCGACACAAACACGGTTACATCCTTTTTCATCTCCTTCCACTAAAACTAATACTAAGGTCATGATACATCTGTGTGCCTCCTAGGTGCACCGCAAGGCGTGAATAGTAAAACTCTCTGATTACTTCCTCTCGGCAAGACTCCAGCACGAAAAAACCGTACTCTCAAAGGGATTCTACCTCAAAGTTATCCCTTTGTGCTTCTATAACTCGGCTCACAAGTGTAGGTTGTGCAATTATCGAAAACAAAATTTCAGACTCAACGAACTCGCCAAGATAGAAGTTAAACTCACTAATAGCACCCAACATTTTCCATTGTCGAATGGCAATACAAGCTACACTGCTAATGGGTTTTCTACTCAAGGCATCGACTACTACATTGGTCTTCCCTGGATGATAGTGCAACTCAAAGTCCTAATCCTCCATAAACTCCATCCATATCATTTGCCTCAAATTTAGATCTTTCTGTCAAAAAAGGTACTTTAAACTCTTGTGATCAGAAAACACCTCAAACTTCTCACCATAAAGGTAATGCCTCCATATTTTCAAAGCGAAGATTACATCTACTAATTCTAAATCATCGGGTAGGATAGTTCCTCTCATGTGTTTTCAACTGACGTGAGCCATATGCGACCAAATTTTCCCCTTGCATCAAAACATAACCCAAACCTTCTTGTGAAGCATCATAACACACAAAATTGCCCAAACCCCTCTTTGGAATAATCAACACTGGAGCAGTGGTAAGTCTAACCTTAAGTTCTTGAAAAGACTTCTCACAAGTCTCACTCTACACAAATTTGATCCCCTTCCTTGTCAGTTTAGTCAACGATGAGGCTAACCTAGAAAAATCATTCACAAATCGTCGGTAATACCCAGCTAATTCCAAGAAACTACGGATCTCAAAAGCATTCTTAGGTTGCTCCCAATCTTGTACTGCTTCTATCTTGGATGAATCTACAGTCACCCCTCTCCCAAATACCACATGGCCTAATAGCTTTACTTCTCTCAACCATAATTCACACTTCCCGAACTTAGCATATAGTTTATGGACTCTAAGCAACCCAAGCCCAACTCGCAAGTGTTCATCGTGTTCCTCATCGGAGGGTGAGTAAATCAGGATGTCATCGACAAAGACGACTACGAAACGGTCTAAAAACTCACGGAATATTTGATTCATTAGGTCCATAAACACGGCTGGTGCATTGGTTAACCCAAAAGGCATCACTAGGAACTCATAATGGCCATACTATGTACAAAATGCCGTCTTCTAGATATCTTCCTCCCTTACTCTCAACTGGTGATAACCCGATCTCAAGTCTATCTTAGAGAAAAAAACAAGACCACTTCAACTGATCAAACAAATCATCTATGCGAGGCGTTGGGTACTTGTTCTTAACAGTTACTCGGTTCAACTTCCGGTAATCAATACAAAGTCGCAAGGCACCATCATTTTGCTCCCCAAGGCGAAGTACTAGTGTGATAACCTAACCCATAATATACTTAATTATGCATGTGATTATGTGTTTGATATGAATGTATATGTTTAATTATGTGAGTTATTATGTGATTTATGTGATTATGAATTTCTATCTGTTGAGTGTAGAAAAATCAGTTGCAAACCTTGAACTGAAAAATTTATAGCCTTGGAGACGCCAGAAATCAAAACTGATTTCATATCTGTGTTTAGCATGATTTTTAGAGCCTACAGTGAAATTTGGCAAAATTACAATTCGTAATGAATTAATTGAGCTTAATTAGAATAAACCTTAGATTAAGCCAACCTCATCATGCATGAGATTTTATGTTTAATTGATTAAGGAGATTTGGATTCTAATTGGTGATTACTCTAATGTAATTTGGGGTTTATGAGAATTTTGGAGTCTGATTCGCATTTGATTTTAATAACAATTTTTTTGGAATTAGAAATTAAGGTCCAAACGGCTTAAGAAAGTGAAATTAATTAGTTTGATTTTAAATACGGACCCATTTGGGGGTTTAATTAATTTCGATTCAGTTTAGTAAATTGAGATTTTATTAATTGGGTATGAATTGGAGTTGATTAAGTTATGAAGATTGGGAATTAAGATTATTATGAATTAAATTTATTTATGATGTGTTCAATTAATTATGTAAATTATTGACGGAAATTTTGAGTTTGATCTGAAATTGAAAACCTTAATGGCTTGGGAAACCAAGATTGATGATGGAAATAAGTTTAATTTGATATTTGGAGGCTTTTGGGAGTTTGATTAAAAATTTAATTCAGAATGACAAAATTGAATATAATTAATTAGGCTCTAAAGAAAATCAAATTAGACTAATTAAATTAAGTGGGATTTGTGATTAGGTATGATTAATTTAATTATGTGTTAATCAAAATTTATTAAGACTAAGTGTTACTAATTAATCTTAATTATAAATCAAATTGTAGAGAGTGTATGTAAATGGGGGTGTGGGTGTGCACAGAAAATTCTGTGTGTGCGCGCAAAGAAAGTGTAGACAAATCTAGAGAAGTTGTGTGTGTGTGTGTGTGTCTTATGTTCTGGAGCCTCAAAGAAGAGGTTGTGCACGTGTATATATGTGCTAGTGAACTCAAAGGGTAGATGTAATTCAGTTGACCCAAAACATTTGTAAAGAAAAAGAAAGAGAGCCGAATGGAAGAAAGAGGCCGAGAGAGAGAGAGAGAGAGAGAGAGAGAGTTCAACCAAAGGAAGAAGAAGAAAAGAAGAGGGCTTTGTGGGATATCAAAATTCAAGCTAAAAAGTTTGGAAAATTCATCACGAGGTAAGGAATTTCATCCTTTTTTCTAGTATTGTTTAATTAATCTAGACAAAATTGATTCAAGGTGAATATTGAGAGGATTAAAAATAAAGATTTGAAGATCAAATTATATAGATTGATAAAATTTTGGGTTTTGCATGTAAAATCAAGTCAGGTTGAAGAATATGAGTTATGATTCTTAAGATTTGTTAAGTTTGAGTTTAATTTTGAAAATTATTTTTGAATTGAGTCCCATAAATTGCATGCAACAAGGTTTATTTGAGGATTTGATCCATGCAATGGAATTAGGTTCAAATTCATGAAAATTAATTTAGATATTAATCACTTTGGGTTTGAATTTAGTTGCCTTAACATGAAATTGAGTTTCAATTGTACATGCATTATGAATTTTTAAGAGTTTTGGAAGTTCAATTCATGATTTAAAGTTTGTGGGTTTGAAATTGGACTTGATATAAAGAAAATGAATTAAATTTAAATTTGGACAAATTTATAAATAAATTATAATTTATGTTTGAGAATCAAAATTAGTTTGATTTTGATTAAGATTCCATACATGCAAATATTTGTGAAAGGGCTTTATAGATTCAATTTTATGTTCCATAAACATGAAATCTGAGGTTTACATTTTAGTTGAAGTCATGGAATTTTGAAATATAAGTGAAATTAACTTTAAATATATGTAGTTGGGAACATTTCTGCACATTTGAGTGAGTCATGCATGAATTTAGAGCCTTGGTAATGTGTTTTGAGGTTTAAACAACATTCTGGAAAACCTAGAATTCGCCATCATCACTCGAGCGTAGAATGCAAGCAACTAGTATTTTTGCAGACCAAGGGGTCCACTTGAGCGACCAATGTTGCGCTCAGGCGAAGAGCCCTGTTTCAAAAAATTTTGAAAAACTATTTCATGTTCCGATTTCCGTTCTCTTTTATTTATGAGCATTCTTAGGCGCACATTAAGCATCCTAAATGAATTAAAGGACACAAAAAAAGCCTAAGAAAATTAAACGAATTAAAGAACGAAATAAATTGTGTTGTGACCCGATTTCTATGTGTATTATGATTTGTGTAGGGTCAACTACAAGGGTGAATTAGGCATCTTAACACTGTGAGTAATATCTTAGTATAGATATTTTCAAATATGTTATTTTCCAAACGCTACTTCTTTATAAGCTTCGTGGAATTGTTGATTTGAATTATGAATGAGTATTCTATATGCTTAATTTTTGTATAAGACTCTGTGAAGAACATGATTTGGGCCCAAGGCCGTTTCATATGTAATAATAAGAGTGTGAATTGGGCCTAAGGCCGTTTGATACGTTTGATATGTCTAAATTGGACCTAAGGCCGTTTGCCATTTGATAAATGGGCCAAAGGCTGTTTGAATATTATGATGGGCCTAAGGCCGTCTGAATATGAATGTTTATATGTTTGAATTATTAATGAGTATTCTAAATGTCAGTCTTTTGCATAAGGCTAATTGAATATAAATATGATCCTGATCACGAGTATGAAACACACATAACTACGAATATGAAAATGAATTGGGCCCAAGGCCGTTTGATATGATTGGGCCAGAGGCCGTTTGATATGATGATTGGGCCCGATGCCGTTTGATATGATTGGGCTAGAGGCCGTTTGATATGTTGATTGGGCCCGAGGCCATTTGATATGATGATTGGGCACGAGGCCGTTTGATATGATTGGGCTCGAGGCTATTTGATGTGAATGAATTGGGCCTAAGGCCGTTTGAATACTATGATGGGCCAAAGGCCGTTTGAAGTGATTGAATTGGGCCTAAGGCCATTTGAATACTATGATGGGCCAAAAGCCGTTTGAATATGAATGTAATGAGCCAAAGGCCGTTTGAATGAAAATGTGCTTATGAACATAAATATGAATATTTGCATAGATATGAATATTGAAATAATAGACCTGATGTCGTTCTAATTTGATTTGCATGTAATATGTATTAGTGTAATTTACTTGATTAAGAATCTCATTCATACAACCTCTTTACTTTGGTATTATTCACTGGGCGTTAGCTTACTCTCTCTCTCTATATATAAATGTAGGTGAACAATTGGAGAATCGATGTTAGAGTTTGCCCCAGAGTCTGCCTCTTTGTCAAGCCACCCAAGAAGTACCTCTGTGTAGAGGCTTTATTTTATTTTGTCAGGCTTGAGTTGGTCTTTGTATTTTGTTAAAAGTCCTTCATGAAGTGTGTGAGATATGTTATAAAATATGTCTTCGTACATGTATATATAAGTGTGTTAAAGTGTTTTAATTACTACAGCTGATCATGTACGCATAGCTCAATGGACAACATATATATATATTTTTTATTTTGCTTCTGCTTCGGGCCCTAATTATACTTAAAGATTTTGAATTTTGTCTTTGAGGCCGTAGGTAATCTGATACTAAACCTATAGGGGCGGGTTTGGGTTCTGACAACTAGAGTGAATAAAACCTTTATCTAGCAATTCTTGGAGTTGAATCTTCAACTCACTCAATTTAGCGGGTGCAAATCTATATGGTGCCATAGAGATCGGTGCCGTGCCAGGCACCAAATCGATAGAGAACTCAATCTCACGGTGAGGTGGCAAACTAGTGAGATCCTCAGGAAAGACGTTTAGGTATTCACAAACTACCCTTGGCAAATCAACTCAGACTTTGTCACACTTACTACCCAAGAAGTTTGCAAGAAGACAACTAAACTCACTCCGCTATCGCGGATCGTACACTGGTGATAAAACTCTATCGGCTCTGTCCTCCATGAAATAAAAACAATCACTGCTTAAGGTACATACAATAACCCTCAAACGGTAACAATCTATGACAGCCCAATACGATGACAACCAGTCCATACCCAATATAGCATCAAAACTCGACATATTGATCAACATAAATGCAAAAGGAAGTCGGCCTTCGGCAATTGCCGACTGGGCAGGGTGTGCTTATGATCGGAAGAGCATTTTCGGAGGGTGTTTTTACCTTGGGAATAATCTGGTTGCCTGTCATAGAAAAAAGCAAAATGTCATCTCTCTTTCGACCACTGAGGCTGAATACATTGCTGCAAAGAGTTGTTGTGCACAAATGTTGTGGATGAAGCAAATGTTTCATGATTATGGTATAGACCAGGACACTCTCACCCTTTTCTGTGATAATACAAGTGTCATTAACATCTCTAAAAATCCAGTCCAACACTCTCACACTAAACATATTGACATTCGTCATCATTTCATTCGAGAGTTAGTTGAGGAAGGGCTTGTAGTTCTTGAACATGTACCCATTGAGCATCAAAAAGCTGATATTTTTACAAAACCCTTTGATCTTCTTAGGTTTGAATTCCTTAGAAAGACCTTGGGTGTAGTACTCATTAACTAGAGTGTGACTTGTTACTTGAGTGGGTGAGAGTGATTGGCTTTCTGTGTACTTGGATGCTATAATCCCATTGTCATTAAGTTTTGTCATCTTTTTCACTTAGACTTAAATGAACACCTCTCATGCTGCTTGTAAGATTTCATTTATCTTTGTCCATAGCTCATTCTGAATGTACATGCTCATTGAATTCATAATCTCATTTTGTACACATTCTTGAGATAAACTGTTGTAGGGGTTTCCGCATAAGTGATCAATTTTCTCTATGGACTTCTAACATTGTCTCCTATACATTTCTAGAGGAATTGACCGATACTGGCAGATCATGGGTGATGTTGAGTCTTTTAACCATCCACCATCCATTTTCACTTCCACGGTTTCTCCCTCACTACTTTGAAGTTTGGGCATTAGGAAAATGCTACCTCAGAGGCACCAACCAGGCCATCCTCATTGTTTTCATGCTTCTTTGGTTTAGTCTCCATACTCTTGAGCGTGCAAGCTGCTAGTGAGTGCCCAAAAGAAAGAAAAGTCAAAACTTTAAAATAAAATAAAAAAAAAATTAAAAAAGGGACTCATTGATTGAGGGGGAGCCTCCGCATTCACTCAGCAAATACCCCTTGATTCCTAGTGGTTTGAATTTCCTTAGTGATGTGTAGATTCTTTTGCCGGAGGTCTAGCCATCCGATCACTACTAGGATTAACTCTAGCAGTTGTGGCCTCTCAAGGATTGCACACACACACATTCATTATGTGAGCTCTCACATTTGCCTTTGAGCTGTGTATTCATATGTTGCTTATGCTTATTACTCCATGTTTACCTGTTTTGCTCATGATATCGTGCTTCATATTGTCAATATTGTAAGATTGCGAGCTTCATGGTATGTGGATTATTTCATCCTAGTGTCTCATTTTTGCCTTTATACCGATCCTCTCTTGTCTCAGGAAATACTTTGTTGTATGAGTTGTTTTCACTTGCTCAGCAGGGGGTTTTCAGGGCTTTTATTTGTTTTTCCACCGCTCGAGCTCAGCTTCTTGAGCTTGAGGGGTAAATCCTCACTTCCATAAGTTTTGCAAAGGGGCCAAACTACTGAGAGCATGCATTCTGTGCTCGAGTGCACTAGTCTTGGCTCAAGCAAAGTTCTGCGCGTAAGTGAGTTTGCTCAAGCGGATAAACTCTCGCTCGAGTTGAAAACCTTGGTATAAATTCTTTGGCCATCCTTTCCAATACCAGTTTTCCCCAAATCTCTTGTGTCCCTCTTCTTTGTGCCCTCGCTTGATGACCAATTTCCAGTGGGTTTTGTATATTTTCCTCGATTTTGGTAATATTTTATTGTGTTCATTCTTGATTTTCATTTGTTTTTGTTTTGTTTTGTTTTTTTTTTCCGCTTCATCACTGTTTATATTCTCAGACTTCACTTGTTCACACACTGTAATGTACCGAAATAATTACTATAACCCATACTCAACATCAATAAGTAATCACAATGACAAAATGCTTATCTTTCATTGATTTACAATTAAGCTTTACAAAAGAGTGATATAATAGAGAGACAAGATGAAAGTTAGACAAATAAGAAATGCCCTAAAGACTTACATTTTTCCAAGATGACGCTTGGTTACAACAAAAGTGGACTTAAGTCCAATACAGTTAAAGCCTTTTGCTTGTACAAAAATAAATATAGCAAATACACAAAAGAAGCTCTCGCTCCAAGTCCTCTCAAGCCATTGCCTTGGCGGAGGCATATCATCAGCACCTGAAATGTTTTTCCCATATAAGGTGAGCCAAAGCCCAGTAGAAATAATCCAACACAGTATATGAATCTTAACAAAACTATAAGGTGAATGCATATACAATGCTCATGCCAAAACATTTTTATATCTCTTTCCAAAACCATGCAATGCCATAATAATATCATAAATCACTTGCTTTGGAATAAAAAGATAGGGCAGTGAATCACGCTATGCGAATTTCAAAACAATATAACTTTTTCTGGAAATTTCGTCTGGAGGAAACCGTAAATCGGGACCTATGTAAACGTAGGCTATACAAGCACTACTATTGCCATTTCGCAAAAATTTCATCCGCGGGATCGGCACCTATGTATACGCGCGGTTTTTAAGACTTTCACCATAGACACTCAGGCCAACTTATTTCAACATTAGAATATTTTTTTCAAAACGATAAACATTTCCAATGTATAAGCGTGAGATAATGCTCAATGTAAATGAATGAGAAAATGGTTTCAATTCTCCTAATTCACATGCAATTTCTACGACATTCATAGCTCTTCTCCACCGATAGCTCAACACAGATATTTCTAAACAGATAAACAATTATCGATAAAGATAAACTCTCCAATTTTTCAAGAGGTGAGTGATAATACATATCTAACTCCACCATCCTCATCAACATCAATCTAATTTCACAATTTCAATATCAATCTCATAATATATATATATATATATATATATCAACATTTAAGGCATTTAGGGCAAAATCTCTTTCATTTCCAAAATCAATCCCAATATTCAAAATCAATAATTTATTCCAAACTCAACATTATTTTCCTTATCAAAATCATTTTCAAGGACCCATTTGAAAAATTTCTCTTTTGATTTTTACCTCAAACCCTAAATTGTTCCAAATCTTCCAAAATCTCAATATTGTTTAGAAATAACAAACAACTAAGTTAAAACTCATAAAAAAAAAGGTGGAGATATCCTTACCTTAAGCCTAGAAGATGAGAGAAAGTGTAGGAAACTCAAAGACGCCAAAAATCAATTTTGCTCGTATTAGAACAAAGCCCTCGCTGAGCTTTACCTTTTTAACAAATGGACACAAGTGAAAAGATCAACGGATCTAGGTGGATTTGAGTGAAATAGATGAGTTTTAGAGAGAGAGAGTGAGAGAAATTAGGGTTTTGAAATCTTTAGAGAGAGAGAGAGGTGAAAATGTGACTCAAAAAAGTGACTTTACAAACTAATATATGCGCAGTTTGCTCGAGCGCAAGATGTGTAGCTTGAAGGACCAAACACAATAAGTTTCACTGCTCAAGCGCAAGAAGCCTCGCTCGAGTGCAAAATACAAACTTCTAGTAGTATTATAGATAGAAGACCTCGCTTGAGCGCAAGAAGTGTCACTTGAACAAAGAATAAACACTCCTAATATTTTTGCAGACTTGTAAAAGCACTGGAGGCTCACAAAGACTGCTCGAGTGCAAGAAGTGTCGCTTGAGCATAGGAACAAAACTCTGGGCATCAACGACTTGAAAAACAAACTACCAACCTATTCCAAATGTAAACAACATGTCCCAAAAGCCAAACTCAAAGAGAGATAAGGGGAAACAAGACATGAACAACTGTATAAGACAATATAAGACAATGAAACCCGAATCGAAAACATACAATGGGTCGGGTCTAAATCAGAAACGCTATATATACGGTGGGTTTGGGTATTTTGAGTGTTGATTTTGTTTTATGTGTGGTTTACTATTGCCTATTTTATACTGGTGCCCTCATGCTGGTTTTGATTGGGTTTTGCTATGGTTTTCGGCAATTGGAACACAGGACACACACATAGATTTAGTTTTAGGATGCTACTTTGATGGACATGGATTAGTTTTGGGATGCTACTTTGATGGATATGGATATTGATTTATTGTTTTGGCATATATTGGATTATCTCTATTTTTGTATTTAATATCCTATTTCCACAGTTTTGATTTGTGTTTTTAATAGGTGGCTTGTTCAGGGTGTTTCTAAACTAGTTTGGCTGGTTTTGTTTGGTAGTTTTTGTTTTGTTAGGTGGTGTGTCTTGTACATGTGTTTGTTAGGAAAAATTGTTAGATTATTTTGTCCGGGAATTGACAAAGGGGGAGATTGTTAGGTCCCTACGTGTTGCCAATTCCGCAAACAAACTTGGTTTTGAAAGTTGTATTTTTTCCTTTTTTTTGGCTTTACTGCTCGAGCGGTAAAAGTTGCCCTTAAGCGGAAAATCTACACTCTCAGAAGTTTTGCTTCTCTGCAAAAGTACTTGGAGTTGTGTTTTTACGCTCGAGTGAACTTTTCATCGCTCGAGCATAGATCCTTGTTCAGAAACACGGGTTTAAGTCATACCGTTCGAGCAACCATTCATGCGCTTGAACAGTGATCGCGGATCTGTCTGCTATAAAGCTGCGAATAAGTGCAATTCTAGGATATAGCTTATAGATTTTTTTAAAGGGAATTAGGGTTTTCTTCTAGAGCATCTTTGCTAGTTTCTTTGATGTTTGTTTGAGTTTAACTCATGGTTTGATAAGTATACATCAAAGGATTGTTTGATTGTTCAATACAAGAGTGTTCTTCTTTTGTGGATTTCGGAGATTCAAGAGGGGAGTCTTTGAAGGAGTTCAAAGCTGCTCGTAATCGTTGATTCGACATGGATGTTGTGAATTCGACATCAAGCTGATCGATTTCGAGACGAAGGCATTGGCAAAAGAGACACGGATTGTAGAAGACAATTTTACAGAGTTTGGGTAAATTGTTTGGTAAATTTGTATTCTTTCTTTCTTCATAGTGGATTGATTAGTGGCGTTTCGCCCATGATTTTTTTTTATCACAATTGGCGATGCTCCAACTGTGATTTTTTCCACGTAAAAATTGTTTGTGTCGATTTATTACTTGTGGAACAACAATCTAAATTACTTTTGTACGTGCTGGATGATTAAGATTGTTAGTTTTGATTGTTTGGGAATTATTGTAATTAAATCTATAACACATCATGAATCACGTAGTTTTTCACACCAGAATTGGATCAATTGAATAGTATAGATGCCTACCTAAGAAAAGGGAGAAAAATAAAAATAAAAAATAAAAAATAAAAAAATAAACTTTTAGAATAGTTTTCTTGGCTTGGAGCAGTCCCCTTTTGTTGGTTGTAGAGAGCTTGCTTTTGAAACAGTTATGTATACATATATATATATATATATATATATATATGGATTTGCTGCTTCGTTTTGGAAGACTACTCTGTTTGTTTAGTACCCTCTCTTGTATTTGTCCTTAGAACTGTTTTGCTAACTTACAATAATAACACAAAAATTTAAAAGTTAAATAACTATACAAAAAAAATTAAAAATTCTCTTTTCTTTATTTTTTTTTCTACGTTTTTTTCCGTAAAAAATCTAAAAATCATTCTAAAATTTTTTCACAAACAACGTAATTCTATTTGCACATTAAAAAAAGAATTAGTATACACTATTTGTGTTGTTTTAATATATAAATAAAAATAAATTTCTCATATATACATTATGTTCAAAAGTTTATATTTGAACAACTGCTTTTGTTTAGAAATTTATATCTGAACATTTGACTTTTGTTATGAAATTTATATTTGAGCCGTATAAATAATATATATTGAGATTTTTTGTAATAAATACTAATAGAAGTTTCTTATGTCTTTTTGATTTGTTCTACTTCGTCTACATTTACTTCATTCACAAGATAGATTGACTTTTATTTGTGTGGTTATTCTAACTAAAAAATCAAACTCATTTTTGAAAATCAATAATATAGCAGTCTATTAAAGACAACTCTTTCTTTTATGTATTATCTGATTATCAGTCAATTAATTTTTTTACATATCACAAAATTTGAAAAATTGGTCTAAAAAATAAAATTTTTGTAAAACACCCAATTAGCGTCGATCCTCTCATTGATGTTACAATAGATGACTCAGTCATTTGGAGGAACAGTATTATTGATGTGTAGTCATTTTTGGAGGAACAGCACGGAGTTAAATTCTAATTGAATTTGAAATTCGGTGGTGGTGCATGCATGAATGTTTACTAGTCCAACTTGAAGAGTCTTGGTGGTGGTCCGGTGTCTTTATTGCCAATTCTTAGCAAGACTTCTAACTCATGAATTGTCTGAATTTTGTATGTCAATGCTCCAAATTTCATTTATTCTAATTGCGTAATTATTCAGTAAATCTTATTTACATATTGCTCCAAACTAATGAGCTAGAAAAAAACCACTACATCCACACAAATTTTTTCCCTTAAATCTTCTCGAATGAGACTACCGATAAGAGTCAGGAAAAAAATGTGAGTGAATCATTAATCTAAAACATATTGATTCATATTTATCATGTAATTCAAAAATAAAAACGACACAATTAGTAGAGAATTTTATTACATACACCCCTATACTATATACACCCTTAGTTACGCTATTTTCTTCTTTAGTTATGATCAAATTTTTTTCTTTAGTTATGACATTATTTTGAGATTTTAGTTATGATTTTTTTTTTGTTTGATATAACTTTTATTTTTTATTTTTTTAATTATGACTTAGAAAGTTTAAAATTATACATTTTTCTTCTATAGTATAACGTATATATAATACATACTCTTGTACCATAATCTTTCCCTACAATTACTATGCATTGCAATTTCTTTAAATTTTATTTATTTATTTTTTTTTATCAAACAATAGGAAAATAATTACAAATATGAGAATATTTACATTATCAAATAAACTATTAGTCCACAATAATTAGAAAGTTAATAATGACTAACACAACCAATATACTAGCCCACCAAGCTCAAGCCCAACAACCAAATAAATTATCACCACAACCCCATAATGGGGAGATAATGAGAGAAACAAATAACCACCACAAAAGATATTAAATCCCTTTCTATAGGAGTTGAACTATAAACCTCATACTACAAAAAAATATTACAGAACTAATAGGCCTGTGGGGACATATTTTTTGGATAGTAACACGTGGCCGAGGTGGCACCGAAGTGCCAGTCGAGGTGCCACATGTCCTTAACTTGACGCCGAGGTAATCTTGGCTAGGCCGAGGTTATCTGCGGAGATACCGAAATCCGAGATAAACGGATAGGTTACATGAGTCCTAAAATGAGGGAGGACCTCAGCCTGGATAAAGATAAAGCTCTTAGGGAGTTTATCTCTATCTGTTTGAGAGTCTAGGATAGGCATTAAGCTAGAGTCCAAGAGAAGCTAGGCTTCTACAGGGACCAGGTTAGTGTTGACTGCAAAAGAGAGGCACCCTTGTGGGTCTAAGGTATGTTTTTTGTATTATGGCTTGTGAGTTAAGCAAAATTGGTTATCTTTGAGAGATATTGTTTACTGATTTGATTGTCGGAGTGCCTCCGGGTGGAAGAACCACCGTTGGAGTCTCATCTTTCTGTTACAGGTTGTTTGGGTGCAATCTATTCTGCCGGTGTTCTCCAGCTGAGTACCTGGTAGGCAGTGTGGTCAGAAAACAACATACACAATTTGACGCCATCTGTGGAAAAGAAAGGAGAATAGATGGCCAACGACGGACAAAAAGAAAAGGTTGGGAACGACATCCCTACTGGGAGTGGTAAGCACATTGACCCTAACGTAGAGGAGGATAACTACAACGAAGAAACTCAGAATCCCAGAGAGAAAGACGTCGGCGAGGAGGGCGAAGTATCAAAGAAGTCAAACAGGGGTGGATATTATAACGAGGACGACCTCCAGGTATGGAAGGATAGATGCCTACGGAGGGACGGCGAGATAAAGGGATTGGCGAATAAATTGGCAGACCTGCAGACGGTCGTCAATTTCATGATACAAAACAATGTCATACAGGCACCGTTCCCGTTACAAGACATGCCGATTCCAGCGGCCAAGAATAATGCCCAGAAAGGGGGGCAGAAAGCAGTCCCTACGGTCCCCCAGCACACCAGGACTGAGAAACACTCTCATCGGCGCTTAAGGGAGGTCAAGCGAGGAGAGTCAAGAATGAGAGATTCTTGGAGGACACATCGCACCAAGGAAGCCGACCCCAAAGAACATCGGCATGTTCAAGAGAAGGAACTGTGTTTCGACGTAACTAATGGAGAAAAGTCTAAGAGGACTCATAATGACACTGGGAATAGCGCACCTAAAAGGATGAAATCCGTTGATAGCCGAGCTCCTGGACGGACCAAGGAGGATTTAAGGGATTACCTACAGAGGAAGCATCAAGATGCTGAGGTAACCTCACTGGTCAAGCAGAGAACACCGTTCTCGGTAGAATTAGAGAAGTTCGAAGCCCCGAAGAGGTTTGATACGCCGAGATTCCAGATATACGACGGTAAGTCGGATGCCAACTTTCACGTCGGCTTGTACCTGAACTCAATGGCATTATACACCGGGAATGAGCCGTTGCTCTGTAAGGTGTTCCCCTCATCTTTCGGGGAAATCGCATCAGACTAATTTCATAAGTTGTTGAAAGGAACTGTGAAAAGCTGGGAAGGTCTAGCCGAGATGTTTGTGGCTAGATTTGTGACAAACAAACTACAGCCATTGAGGGTGGACACCCTGATGGCTCTGAGAATTGGCGAAGATGAAAGCCTTAGGGCTTATGCCAAAAGGTATTATGAGGTGTTCAACCGAATACCAGGATGCAACCAAGAGGTGGTGGTTGTGTCTTTTAAGAATGGCCTGAAAGATGATTGCCTGCTTCGGAAATCATTGGCGAAGACATTGCGAAAAAGTATGGAGGAACTTATGGCCAAGATAGAAAAGTATGCCATGGTCGAGGAGGACACGCCGGGGACAAATGCGTCAAAAGAAGAGAAGAAAAATGGCTCGTCGAAGCGAGGTCGACGTAATGGTGGATACAGTAAGCAAGAAACAAGACTAAGGGCTGCACTGGCAGTCACAACCGTATTTTGAATTCCGGTCTACAAAGTCTTGGAAAGAATTCAAAATCAGCCCTATTACAGAGCACCAGAAAAGCTTCTTGGTGAATTTATGGGAAGAAGTCTGGGGAAACATTGTGCCTACCACAATGAGGATGGGCATCTAACTCAAGGGTGCAGAGCCCTAAATGCACATATGGAAGACTTGGTAAGACAGGGTCATCTAAGAGACCTCATAGATGAGACCAGGACAAGGGACGAACAAGCGAGACTGCCTCAGGCACCAGCAACACCACCCCCACCAGCACCACAACCATAGGCAGGCGGACCTCGAGTGATCAATGTGATTCACTCAAAGGTCAATGAGAACGAGATACGTGGGAAAACTCAGAAGGTAAAACACCTGCAACATGTGTATCAGGTTCGGCAGAAGAGACCTAGGGCAGACGAGTGCCCGGGACCAGTGGTGTCCTTTATTGAAGATGACCTGGAGATGGTGCAGCATCCATACAATGATGCCTTAGTAATATCCCTCCAGATTGGAGAGTGCCAGGTAAAGAGAATTCTGATCGACCAGGGTAGCTCTTGTGACATCATGTATGTTAGGTGTTACAAGGAGCTTGGCCTTTACCAAGATGATTTGGAATAGTCCAATGGTCCAATGGTCGGGTTCAATGGAATGCCGACGTGGCCCCTGGGGGCAGTAAGTCTGGAGGTGCAGGCTGGTACCAAAAAGGTAAGAACTGAGTTCACTATAATTGACACTCCTTCCCCTTACAATGTTATCTTGGGAAGGCCATGGCTGCATACAATGAGAGCTGTTCCCTCAACATTACACCAGCTATTGCGATTCCCAACAGAGCATGGAATTGAGGAGGTTAGAGGGGATCAAGTGCAGGCAAAGAATTGCTCCATGGCAGCAATGAAATCTACCTGCAACATACGAGAAGCAGAAGCAGCAGAGATTGAAGATGAGGACATGGAGGTCTTTGAGGAGGTCGGCAAAGAACCAGTTGATAAAAGTGAGGAAGCTCTAAAGAAGATCTTGGTCCAATAAGGGGATGAAGAGTGCTTCTTCCTTCTTGGCTCAGGTTTGGCCGAGGTGGAAGAAAAGGAACTAGAGGCATTCTTGAGAGCAAACCTGGAGGTGTTTGCTTGGACACCGTAAGAGATGCTTGGCATTGACCTTGAGGTCACTTGCCATAGACTGAATGTGGACAGGTTGGCTAAACCTGTCATCCAGCGAGCAAGAAGGCTGACGTTAATGCATGTTGAGGTAGTAGAAGAGGAAGTGGATAAACTTCTGGAGGCCAGAGCCATTCGAGAGGTAAATTATCCAACATGGTTATCAAACACGGTGGTTGTGAAGAAAAGGAATGGGAAGTGGAGGGCCTGCGTGGACTTCACTAACCTGAACAAGGCTTGCCCCAAAGATAGTTTCCCACTACCCAAGATTGACCAATTGGTGGATGCCACTTCAGGGCATGGAAGGATGAGCTTCCTAGACATTTACATGGGGTACCATTAGATAGCCATATACCCTCCAGATGAGGAGAAGACTGTATTTATCACCCCAAAAGGGTTGTATTGCTACAGAGTGATGCCTTTTGGGTTGAAAAATGCAGGAGCAACTTACCAGAGACTGGTGACTAAGATGTTCAGACATCTAATAGGTAAAACAGTGGAGGTTTACATTGATGACATGGTCATGAAGACCAAGGAACCTGAGGATCATCTGGTCGACCTAAAGATAGTCCTTGACATCCTAAGGACATTTCGGCTCTGACTCAATGCATCGAAGTGTGCATTTGGAGTTGGGTCAGGGAAATTTCTAGGATACTTAGTCATCAGAAAAGTCATTGAGGCAAGATTGGATCAGATCAAGGCCATTCTGGAGTTAGAGAGCCCAACGTCAGCAAAACAAGTGCACATGTTGACCGGAAGGGCTGCAGCCCTAAACAGATTCATAAGCAGAAGCTCTGATAAATGCAAACCTTTCTTCAGTCTAGTAAAGAAAGCCACAGATTTCTTATGGACAGAGGAGTGCAAAGTCGCCTTGGCCGACTTGAAGAAGCACTTGACCACAGCTCCAGTTCTCTCAAACCCAGTACCTGGAGAGGAGTTGTTCTTATACTTGGCGGTCTCAGAACATGCAGTAAGTGTAGTAATAATCAGGAAAGATAAGGGAGAGTAGAGGGCAGTTTACTACGTGAGTAAAACCCTAGCAGATGTAGAGACCAGATATCTACCCTTAGAAAAGCTAACACTAGCTTTGGTAATGGCCTCCAAGAAGCTAAATCACTATTTTCAAGCCCACAAGATTGTGGTGTTAACTGAGCACCCTCTGAAGTCCCTGTTGTAGCAAGGAGATTTGACAGGCAGGATAGCCAGATAGGCAGTGGTGCTAGGCCAATATGACCTGGAATTCAGACCTAGAACAACAATCAAAGGCCAAGTGTTGGCCGACTTCGTGGCCGAGTTCACACTGGGCATAATCATACATTGGGCTCCGTTGAGCCGAGGTATACGATTCCCAGGTGAACAACAAGAAACCCAATTGGGGGTAGCCAAACAGAGGAAAAAAGAGAAACTCAGGCCCTGCACTATTTATGTTGGCGACTCCTTTCGACTGTTTGTTGATGGAAGTTCAAACTGACAAGGAGTGGGGGCAGGGGTAGTGCTAATATCACCGGATGGGCAGATGTTGGAACAATCTATTCATTTGGGGTTTAAGGCCTCAAACAACGAAGCAGAGTATGAAGCACTGATCGCAGGATTAAAGTTGGCAGTAGCAATGGAAGCCGATGAGGTAATGGTCTTTTGTGACTCCCAATTTATCGTCAATCAGGCAACAGGCGAATACGCAGCTCGAGATGAAATGATGGTGGCCTATGTAAAGGAGGTGGGCAGACTGATGGCATTATTCCAAAATTGTCGACTACAGCAAGTCGGCCGAGATAACAACAGCCATGCTGATGCCTTGGCCAACCTGGCTAGTGCAATGAAACTAGGAGAGGCAAGGACAATAATGGTTGACTACTTATCAGGTCCAAGTGCAGAACCACTGAACACAAAGCATAAAGTAATGTGTGTAGAAAGGGGGCCAAGCTGGATGGATGCAATAATAGTATTCCTTAAAGACGAAAAACTGTCAGATGATCATAAAGAGGCACACAAGATCAGACTAAAGTCGGCAAGATTCAGTCTGACAGTAGAGGGGCATCTCTACAGAAGATCTTTCACTGGTCCCCTTTTGATGTGTGTGTATCCTTCACAAGTTGAAGACTTCTTGTATGAGATACATGAAGGAGTATGTGGAAGCCACACTGAGCGCATGTCACTTGCTCATAGGGCCATTACTCAGGGGTACTGGTGGCCCTATATGCAGAAAGATGCTGAAGCCTATGTCAAAAAGTGTGAGAAGTGTTAGAGGTTTGCACCTTTGATACACTAACCAGTAGCAGACTTGAACCCAGTATCCAGCCCTTGGCCATTTGCCCAATGGGGCATGGATCTTGTGGGACAACTGCCTTAAGCAACTGGACAAAGGAAGTTCCTGCTAGTGGTAACAGATTACTTCACCAAGTGGGTTGAAGCTGAACCCCTTGCAAAGATTCGAGATATTGTTGTAAAGAACTTTATATGGAAGAATATCATCACCAGATTTGGGATCTCAAGAGCAATGATAGCAGACAATGGAACGCAGTTTGACAGTAAGCTAATCAAGAGCTTCTGTGCAAAGTACAAGATCAAGAATTACTATTCCACTCTGAGTTTTCCTCAAAGCAATGGACAAGCAGAAGCATCCAACAAAGTCATCTTGGATGAGATCAAGAAGAGGCTGGAAGCAGCAACGGAAAAGTGGGTGGATGAGTTGCCCAGTGTACTCTGGGCATATCGGACTACACCGAGAAGATCAACTGGGAAATCCCTATTTGCCATGGCTTATGGCACAAGGGCAGTAATCCCATTGGAGGTCGGCAACCTAGGGATCAGAACCCAGGGAGTAGAGAATGGGACTAATGATACATTTTTAGCTCGAGATCTGGACTTATTAGAAGAAAGAAGGGAGAAAGCAACAATCCAGCTAGGGATATACCAGCAACAGCAGCTTGCTAAGGCTTACAACAAAAAGGTCAACCCATGAGAGTTTCAAGTTGGGGACCTTGTCTTGAGAAAAGTCATCGGCAACAAGAAGAATCCCAGAGAGGGCAAACTTGACCCAAATTGGGAAGGACCTTATAGAATCATCTCGGTCCTGGGCAATGGGGCATATCGGCTTGAAGACAGTGAAGGCCAAGAATTGCCAAGACCTTGGAATACTTGCAACCTGAAGTTTTTCTATCATTAAGATTTCCTTTTGTTTTTAAGTTTTTTTGTTATTAGCCGAAGTAATTAATAAAATCTTAGTTCGATTTTTGATCTCAAACTTGTGTAAAACAATTGATCAGTCACTTAGCGATGTTTCTGATTGAAACATGACCTAGACTTATTATATGGCAGAGTTGAATTATATTTGCATATAATAGAGTTGAACTAAATCGGTGATGTTTCTGATTGAAACATGATGAATGACTTATACTTATTATATGGCAGAGTTGAATTATACTTGCATATAATAGAGTTGCACTAAGTTGAATTAACCTAGATTTGCTATGTTCACAGAATGAAAACTTTGGAGGACACTAAATACATATCAGCTAGATTAACAGAGACCGAGGTTGATAACCTCGGCCAGTCTCTGTTTGAATCTGATGTCGACGACAAGATCATAGGTTTATACTTAATATGAACACAAGTGAAACTTTAAGTTCACATTAAGGGGCAGAGAGTTGGAGAATAATGCTTGGAAGTTGGAATTTACATGCTAAAGGTTGTTTAACACTTGTTGAAATTTTAAAGAAAATTTACAAGTTGAAGTCAAGCTGAAGTTATGTTGAAAGAAGTATCTATGTGTTTGCCGAGTTTACCATGTTGTTAAATAATGGAAGACAAGAGTCTTGATAAACTGAAAGTGAAGTGGCATATTTTAGATAAACACTTGTGAAAACTTTCTTACAATGTTTTTCAAATGTCAAGACAAAGTCGAGATAAATGGTCAGTGGGTATATCCAGGGTATTTTACCCCGAAGTGATTACACAGTTAAGGTGTACTTTGAAAGTTAAAGTGTACTTTGAAGACATGCAAAATATTCTAGGTATGGAGTCATACAAGACAGTAAAGGAAGGATAAGCATTCAAACACTTAGTCAAAAAGGAAGACTTGCATTAAAAGGAAATAAGGAACTTCGGCTTATAAAAGATTACTTGTTCAGAATACAGAAAAGGGCACATCTGCCAATTACAAGAAAAACATTGTTCAAAAAGGTACAAGAAAAATAAAAAAATTCTAAGTACTTGACTCAGCTTGATCAGAAGGGAGCGTTGCAGTCCTCTCTGCTTCAAGCTTAGTATCAATCTCTTGCAAGGTTTCGTCAAGACTCTTTTTGGCACAATGAATTTCGGCTTCAGAAGTTGTTGGAGTAGGGAAGACGCCCTTGGATGCCAAGTTATCCCCCTCATCCTGAGTTAAGTCAATTTGCTCGTTGAGGGTAGGAGACTTGTTATTAGTGGCAGTTTCCCCATCCTCTTCGTCGACCTCGACGTCTTTATCATCATCTTCATCATCAACATCGGCCTCTTTATTCTCTGGGGGGAATGGCACTTGGAGCTTGTTGATGTCGCGAAGGTCGGAATCCATAGCAACATCCAACTTGTTAAGGGCCATTGTCCAGCTGAGATAGTAACCTCAGTTGCAACCCAGGTTGACTTACTCCCTATATTGCTCACGAATAGCTGCCTGCCCCTCTTCGAAGGCCTTTTCATTGGCCACCTTAACCTCGGCCTCTTTGTTTGCAATGGCCTCCTGCAGCTTGGCCTCCAGATCGGCTACTTTGGCCTTAGCAGCTTCGAGGTCAGCCTTTGCTACCTCGGCTTTATTGTTTGCAGCCTTGGCCCTTTCCTCAGCCAAACTTTGAGCAGTCTTGGCGTCCTTAGCATGGTCCATGAGGGCGCAGTTGTTGGCCTCGACTTTATTGAGGGAGGACAGGAGCTTGGCTGCTTCTGTTATTTTTTTTGCCAAGTACTTCCTGATCATCTCGGTCTTGGTGGCATAGGAGTGAGCGTGCTGAATGGCCTACAAAGAAGTAAAAATCAAATTAGCAAAATTTCACTAAGTGTTGAAAGACTGTCAAAATGGAAGGAAAAATACTTACCAAAACTAAATGTTGCATCATGAAGGCAAAGCCTTCATATTCATGAAGCTCGACCATTCTGTTCATATCCTCAGGCAGAAGAACTGCCGTGGACAGGGTGGCGCCGACCTCAAGATCAGCAGCACTATCACCCGCGGTAAGAGGTCTATCGTCGAGCATAATCTCGGGCGCCACCCTCGGGGATAGCTACTGCCCTCTTGAGGGTCTGACCTTGGCTTCTTAGCAGGTGGGACCTCGGATTTTGGGTCCTTGGTGGGGTGATTTTTGGCGGAGGGGGCAGTCTTTTCAGCCTCGACTAATTTGGAGATAGAAACAGTGTCCTCAGAATCAATCTGAGTCACTGTAGCCTTCGCATTGGCCTTCTTCATGCGTTTTGGCTTAGGGGTTGGTTGAGGGGAGGAAGAAGATTGGACATTGACAACGCCGGGTAGGTTGGCGAGCAAGTCTTCCACAACGGCAGGTTTTCAGCCCATCTCATCGGCAGTGGCGGTGATTGTGACCCTTGTACCAAAATGAATTACTGGAAGAGCTGTTGGTGGATTTGCTGGATCGAAAGATGACGCCTCAACACTTCTGCATGTTCGACTTCGAGTCCTGCCTGCTGGTGCTTGCAGTGGAGCTCGACGTCGGCGCTGGCGTTGAGAAGGTGGAATTAGCTGTGGAGCTGAGGTTGATGGCTGTTTTGCTGGATTAGAGGTGGAACCCTGATCTGGCTGAGGTGAAGAGGTTGTTGCAGGAGTTGTAGCAGAAGGAGGGGACTTGCTTTTTTTGGAGACGTCGGACAAAGTCGATCTGTAGGTTGGGATGAAATTCAGAAGCAGAGGAGCCTTGCGCTGATTAACAGGCAGGTCCAACAGCTTCTTGAAATCTTTATTGGGGTAGAAGTTTTTTTTGGAAGTTCTTAGCGGGTTGAGGAAGAGCTGCAAAACAAAAACAAACAGAGGTTAGAGCATACAAAGATATCAAAGTAAGAAAAAACTAGTAAGCAAGTAAAGGTAGCACTTGGCTCTTACCATCTCTCTCTCTGAAAACTGTTCGGCTTAGGGGATAGAGGTGAAGGTCGTCATTTGGTTGAAACTCCCAGTTGCCTGAGACGATGAAGTAATCATCCCCAGCACTCTTGTTGGAGTTAGGGAGGTCGGCAACGAGTTTGTATTCCGTAGACCTCGGCTTAAGGTAATAGACATAACCCTTTTCCGACTTCAGGCTGCACATTGTGTAATAATATTGGATGTCGGCAAGGGTAACCCTAACATTCTCTCTTTTGGCTAAGGCAGTTATACCATTGATAACTCGGTAAGAGTTAATGGCTAGCTGCATTGGGTTCAGTTTATAATAATGAAGGACCTCGCGAAAAAGGATGTCAAGGGGGAGCCTGAGACCACACTCAGCGAAGGCTATTACTGGTAAGGGCATAGAGTCGTCCTTGGGCATAATGGAGTCTTCCTCCCTAGCCAACTTGAGATGTATGTCGGCAGGGATGGAAAACTTCTGCCTGAAGTACTCTAGCTTAATTGGGGTGTCTACCCTCCACCTCCACATATCCATGATGTCGGCTTAGGGGGGAAGGTGTTGGATTTTAGAGGGAAGTGGTTTGTTAGGGTTTAAAGGACCTTGGCAAAACCTAAACGAGTGCAGGGGTAAAGGTTTTCAAGGATCCAAAGGGAATTTGTTTCAATTTTTTCTAAAGTTTGGAGTTCTAAAGCAAATCCCAATCCTAGAATTACTAAAATAGGAGGATTAAAGGCAATAATCTCGAAAAAACAGCAGGAAAAAGAGAAACAAAAACGTGATTCAGACTTAAGAAGATGGGCAAGAAATCAAAGAACACTGAATGAATTTGTGCAGGTGTGCAAAGCCAAGAACAGTGGCAAAGTGGAGTGAGTGTGTGTGCAATTTGCACAAAAAAGGCCAAGAATCAAGAACTAATTGGATAAACACAAAATTTCGAAGTTAGAACATACTCAAACATGCGAATGATGAAGTTTAAATCACAGATAGAGACTGAAGAACATGAATGTGCTCGTCATGGTAAGTAAACAGAGGCAACAGAGTATAAAAAACTAAAGAGGGAGAAATAGTAACTCACCAAAGAGAACGAAGTATGAGGTACGCCAGAGTTGAACGCACGTGGTACGAGTGGCAGAACGTCGAAAGCCTCGCCGGAGGGAAAGAATGAAGCAGTTATAGAAAGCTTCAAGAACGAAAATGGAGGATTTGTGAGAGAAAAGTTAGAAAGAGAAAGTTTTAGCAAAAACGAAGATGTAAAGTGAAAAGACGGAAAGAGAGAAAGGGTTTTTTGTCAAAACACGGAGAAGGTGGCAAAATGGTATTGAATGTGCCTTAGACGACGTGCCTGTCAGGCAGCGCACGCAAAAGTTAAACGACTTGATGGCACGTGGCATGTACGATTCGATGGGGAAGAGATGCGTGGCAAAAATGGTTGAAGTACCGTGTGTGACAGCTCATACGCATGTTGAAACTCTTGGAGTTCTTGATTTAATGAAGCGAGGACCTCGGCTGTAGGGATGGCCTCGGCTAAATAACTTGAGCAGACTTGGTTATTGGTTCTAAAGCATTGATGCAAACACATTGAAGTGTTCATCATATGGAAGCTGATGTGTGATAACCTCGGTAATGAATGATAGAGCATGTTTAGCCGACGTGCTATGGGTTCAAATGATATAGGTTCCATTACCTCAGGATGCCAAGGTAATAGAACCTAGGGGCAGTTGTGGGGACATATTTTTTGGATAGCAACACGTGGCCAAGGTGGCACCGAAGTGCCAGCCGAGGTGCCATGTGTCCTTAACTTGATGCCGAGGTAATCTCGGTTAGGCTAAGGTTATCTACGGAGATACCGGAATCCAAGATGAGCGGATATGTTACAAGAGTCCTAAAATGGGAGAGGACCTCAGCCTGGATAAAGATAAAGCTCTTGGGGAGTTTATCTCTATCTGTTTGAGAGTCCAGGATAGGCATTAAGCCAGAGTCCAAGAGAAGCTAGGCTTCTACAAGGACCAAGTCAGTGTTGACTACAAAAGAGAGGCACCCTCGTGGATCTAAGGTATGCTTTTTGTATTCTGGCTTGTGAGTTAAGCACAATTGGTTATCTTTGAGAGAGATTGTTTACTGATTTGATCGTCGGAGCGCCCCCGGGTGGAAGAACCACCACCGGAGTCTAATCTTTCTGTTACAGGTCATTTGGGCGCAATCTATTCTTTCGGTGTTCTCCAGCTGAGTACTTGATAGGCAGTGTGGTCAGAAAACAACACACACAAGGCCAAATACGTTGGTTTCTTTGTACTTTGTCATCTACTAAAAATATTACATAAATAAAATTACATGATTCTAATGGATTCATATTCTCTATGGAGAAATTCTGTCTCCAAATGTGTAGCACTTTCCACGAAAATGGCCACTTTCATTGGAAACGAATTGCATGAATGAGATCAAGCCACGATAGCCAAAGGACTTGAAATAACAGGTCGAGCGTTGTCTTTTCAGAAGTCAATCTATTTTTATCTTAACGACGTGGTTTTTGTTTCTTGTCTCTCCATTTCCCGTTCTTACTGCAAATAAGGAAAAGTAGTCTCCAATCGATTGTGAGCTCAGCTCACATTCAATAAATAAAATAAAAATGGGAACAATGATTTTTTAAAAAAATATGAAATTACGATTTAAGGAAAAAATGAAGAGCATTTTGTAAAATATAAGTTATAGTGTGTACCTTAAAAAAATTTTCACACCATAGATACCCTAATGTAACCATAACATTCTATAACAAACATCATAACAAACCGTAATTTATTTCAATAATATTATCAACGTATTTTTTCTATTTAAATTTATTTTTCTCACTTTTATGACTAAAAATTATTAGTTAAACTTTATAATATTAATATTAGCCGGTGACTTGTATAATACACAAAATAATATATATATATTTGAAATAATGCTTCATATATTTTAATTGAATTACTTGTGTGTATGTTCATAAATATATACTCTTAAGTAATTGGTACACGCGATGCGTGTAGGGTCATCAATGGAATGGGCTGGCCTTATCATCTCTCAATTGTTGTGTTCAAATCTCATATTTTAACAGATTTTTTGAGTTTTGACTAATCAATGGATTGATAAAGGTTGAACCTATTTAAAAAATTAAAATCACATCTCAGCCATAAGCCCAAGTCTTGCAAGCTAAATCACACTTATATTATTAAGTTCTACACATTTTTCATTCACATATTTTTATTATTTTCATTATTGTTTGCTTTCCAACATAATTCAAGTACTTTGATTTTTTTAAAGTCTTTTTACAGTAACATATAATACCTACAAATGGAAAGAAAAAAAAAAACATTTATCATGAGAACAAAAAAAAATCACACTAAACATTAGACTTACCCATGTGGGCTCTTATGAGCCGAGTTTATGGCAGGCTCAAGTTACAAATCATTGTCCAAATCTTTTATGGGTTGGGAAGGGATGGATATTCAAGCAAGCTAAGACAGACCATCGGTCGGGTGGGCCAGGTTGGATAATATCAGATTTTTTTGTCTGCAAACCATCTGGGGACGCCTGTATGATCGTTTTTTCTTTAAAAAAAATAAGATTGTGAAGTAAATGATTCAATTCAAAATTCAAAATCTAAAATCAAAATATTTTATAAATATGAAAAGACGAAAAATTAAGATATTTGAAAAAAAAAACACACTATTTGAATATACTGCTCATGTAACTACTATTGAGATATTTTCCAAAAATACAAAAAAATTAGACATTAATATCAACTCCAACCTTCACTTTATATACTAGTGTATATATATAGTTATTTAAAAATATATTGTAAAATATGTAATGTACAAAAATATTTATCATCTTATTTCAAAAAAATCCAGGAGAAATTATAATGTACAATTTTAAAAGAGTACATGGTACAAAAGTTAAAACAATTTTTTACAATAAAAGTTATGAATGGTTTTAGAGGTGCAAGTACGTAAATTTTAACCAATTACAAATTGTCACGTATTATAAAAACTTACAAAATGTTAAAAAAATATTTTAATAATACTTTTTTAAATCGTTATACCATTTTTTTTTTAAAATCATCGTTCTATTTTTTTTTAATTACATGTGAGCTGGGCCCCACGGTAGATTTGGAAAAGTGAGTTATACTGTCTTGTTTTGAGAAGTTGATTAAAAGTTAATTTTTAATTTAAAAAAAAAAATTTGTAAAAAGGTAAAGAGATAATGTGACTTAAAATAAGTTAAAAGTTAAAAATTGACATTTAATTATTCCCAAATTAAGCCATTATTAAGATTTAAGAGCAATAATAAGAAATAAATTTGCTTTATGAAAAAAGGGTATCGTTAGGATAAAATTAGACAGCTCTTGAAACCACAACGTTCAATTTATTGTTTCAAATCCTTTGATTGTCCTTTTCAATGACGTGGCGGGTTTTGGTGAAAAGTTTCACGCGATTTGGAGATAAATTTAAAAAGAGAATTACATACATAATTTTTTATTTTATTTTATATAAATATGAAGAGGTATAAATTACACTTCCATTTCTATAGTCTTTTAGTTGTACCTTATCGCACAATCACTTGCACCTTATATGTTTTTGTAATTTTTTTTATTTGCCCACTGTGTTGAAATTCTCCCAAATTTAAATCCAACAAGTTTTTTTGGTTCACCACATGATACGATATGATGGGTTTGCCAGAATACTACATATGCACTACAAGAAATAAAACTTTTAGCGACCAAAATTTTAGCGACCAACTTTTTGGTCGCAAAAAGCTCATATCTGATCGCTAATAGTTTTTAGCGACCAAAAAAAGTTGGTCGCAATTTAGTCGCCAAAAGCCTGTCAGAGAAGGTTTTTGGCGACCAGAAGTGAAGTTGGTTGCGGAAAGTTCTAATCTGCGACCACATATTTTGGTCGCGGAAAGGATTTTAATTTGTCAAAAGTTGATCATTTTGCAACCAAAAATTTGGTCGCTGAAAGTTAACATTTGCGACCACCTATTTTGGTCGCTGAAAGTTAACATTTGCGACCACCTATTTTGGTCACTGAAAGTTGTCATTTGTGATCACTATCTTGGTTGCTGAAAGTTAACATTTGCGACCACCTATTTTGGTCGCCGAAAGTTAACATTTGCAACCTCTTATTTTGGTCGCTGAAAGGGTTTAAATTTGTTGGAAGTCTAAATTCTTGACTATTTATTTAGTCGCTAAAAGTCTATGCTTTAGTGACCACGTCCATGGTCACCAATAGTTATTCCTAGAACCTTCTCAAACACCTGTCGCGACTAAAATTTTATTGATCACAAAAGAGCTTTCAATTTCAAAAATTAACTTTTTAAATCTAATGCTATTTTTTTTAATACCTATAATACATTTGAAATTAACGCATAATTCATGTCCATCCAATCAATTTCAATATACCAATCCATCAACAATCCGATCTAGAAACAAAAAACCATCAACTATAAAATCAAAATACTAGTTAATCTATCTAATTACGACCACTTGTCAATATGAACACATTACAAGTCCAAAATAACCATCCATTCGTTTAGTTTAAAACGAATTTACATCAAAAACATATTTACCAAAGCCATCAAAGATTTCAAAAACCATTAATATCCAAGTGCTTGTCATATTTGTCTGATACGAAATATATCAAAAATTTCACATATAAGCACAACTTAGAATCGATGCACCGGCAAACTTAGGTCCATAAACATGCATGGCTACACCTCTAGCTACCTGCAATAAATAAAAAATGTAGAAAGTGTTGTTAATAATAATATTTTTGCAAACATTTCTATTTAATTTTGTAAAAATCTGTGGATCTAATTCCACTCCCAAAACTAGCAATCCACAGCCTTACTGCCCAATTCAAAAAAATAAAATAAAATAAACAAAATAGGGAATTAATCTAACTAGAGAATACTTCATTGATGGTGGCAACTATCATCAAAGTTTTTCAGAAAAAATTATTAACTGAAAAATGCTTGAGAGCTCTAGGATAAGAGCTCTAAAACATGCACTAATGACATGGATGTGTGTGGGGTCCAGTTTGGTGTGATGTTTTAGCTTGAATTTTTTTTTTTTTTTGGGACATGCCAACTCAGTAGAGCTCTTGTGGCTCTTTTTAGAGCTTTACTTTTAGAGCTCTATAGCATTGTTGTTATTAATTTTCATGATAGGAAACATGTAGATATATTCAAATGAGCCAAAAGCAACTTAAAAAGTTAGAAGGCGTTTTCCCCAGTGCCAATTCTAACTAGAGTTCTTACACTTAGGATTGGATTCTTATAGTTATTTTCTAATAGAACTAGGATTTCCCTACCATTATGAATTTGGTTATGATCCTCTTGACTAAATAGAAATAAACTCAACCTACCAATTATATTCCCACTAAAATTAATCAACATTTGAAAAATATAGAACGAGTTAAGCTTGCAAAAATGCATTAAGTGTGGGTATATATGTATGTATTCAGATCTTTATTAGTCTTATGATAATTGGATCAAACTATCACGGAGAATAAACATGTTGATCTACAGTACTTGGATAGAACATCATGCTAGTCCAAGAAAAGATTATTGAAGTGGAAAAGGATACCAATCATTAGATGACCTATCACGGCAACAAAAATGAATAACTCACATACCCAACTAGTGCAAGTTGATATCTGGAGCAAGAAAAGAATTTTCTTTCATCTTATTTGTATGAATTTGAAGAATTTGAAAACGTCCATTCTCATCAGGAAGGTTTATCTCCACTTGAACTTCCAAACATCCAGGCCTAAGAAGCGCAGATTCAAAATTTAATACAGGAGGGCAGTGGGGGGGAGGAGGTATTCTTCAAATGGAGCACTTTAGAAATTGTTACTTAAAAACTTGTTGCCAAAAAAAAAGTATACAGACAAACTCTTACAAACTGAACATCAACTAAAAGTAACATGATACTATAACACGAAAAAATAAATAGACTAAGTTAATGTTAAATACTTGACATAAATCCAAAATGATACGGCAAAAATACAATTTTTTTTCCCATTTCACTGTCTTAGAAATTTTTCATTTTGATCTATTTTTTTTTTGATCGGCGAAAAGAAGACTTTATTGATGCATATATTTAAAAATTACATCAATAAAAAGGAGCTTGGAGCTGAAACAAGCTCCAACCTCCTAGTTGGTGAGAAACCAATGAGCACAACAAGCAGTGGAAACAAAAACCAAAAAACCAGAAAATAAGGCACAACAACACCAAAACCAGAGCAGACAGTGCAGCACTCCTTTGGCATCCAGGCAGTACAGCACTCCTTTGGCATCCAGACTTCATTGTCTACCAAGCACCAAAACAGAACAGCAGTACTTCAAGGCCTAATAATATACAACAGCCCAACAACAAACCATACACATTGCCTTGAACTACAGCCATCCTTCATCCAATCCAAGCACCAAGACTAATTAAGCCAACACAGAAGCAAAACTGATCAAACAGATCAGAGCACAACAGCACTCAGCCATGAGCCAAACAGATCAGGCACAGCAGAGCAACACAGCAGAACAGAACAACACCCAGAAACAGATCAGTGCATGATCAGTGCATCATTTTGATCTATTCAAAAGAACTATTAGATAATGGATATTGAGGATTTTTTGTTTTTATATTATGATTCTTCAAATCCTATGTTTCCGCCATATTTTTAATCAGCAGCATTATACCAGCTATTCGTAAAGAGAGAATATTATTTAGACAAGATAGAAGAGGTATGGTATAGAAAAGTCACCTCAAAAGTGCTTCATCAAATAAATCCTTCCTGTTGGTCATCCCAATCAGCAAAACATTGTTCAGAGACTCAACACCGTCTATCTAAATAGCAACGAATTTCCAATCAATTCCTGTCAATTATTATGGTGATATAGCTTCACCACAGTGTGGAATCTTCCTAACAATTCTACAGACAAGTTAACTGTCAAACCAACCTTTGTTAGGAGCTGGTTAACAATGCTATCATGAACTCCAGTACCATGATACCATCTCTAGTTGAACCTCTAGACTGCACAGGCAAACCAAAGAATAAATTGCCAAACTGAATAAATAAATGGTTGAAGACAGGAGCCATAACAGCAATAACAAACTTTCATAATCTATTGGGTAACACCAAAAAGTTTGCAGAATGCCTACCAAATACATGGCTCATTATACAGTGGAAACATAAATAAATTCACGAGTAAAAGAATATGTTATCCAAAATCCTAATCGGTTATTAACATCAAGATAGAAGTATCTTGAATAAGCTTGACTTCCAATGAAAACACCTTTAGACAATATAGAGTGTTGATGTAACCATGAAATATATTTACTCACATTAACAAAATAAAGAGTAAATATTGGGATTTAATTTTCTGATTGAGCATTGAAAAGTTAAAAAATAGTTGTCAGCAAAAATAAGTTCTCAGAAGTGTGAATGATAATAACAGATGTCAGATAAGCTCTCAAAAGTGTGAAGTTACCTGGCCTACATGGTTATGACTTGAAATATATAATTATTTTCGAGGATGTGGCTTGTTTGTAAAGTACTCAACTTAAACCCTCAAATCACTAATCAACAGTTACTTTTGTGATGAAACAACAGTTGAACGTGCACTCAAACAAATTACTTTGCTTCAATGGAAAGGCAAAATGCAAGATAACCTATAAATAGTATATTCATCATAGAACCACCAAAACTCATACTCAGCAACTCCATGAAAAATTATAGTAGCAAATGTTTTGCCATCCCACAATTTCAAGAAGCTGTGAGAAACTTCAGGCTGAAGTTTTGAGAGCACCTACCTTACAAATTGCATCAATTTCATCGAATATGATAACGTGTAAGTCACTTTGATCCCCTGTAAAGAAGAAACGGAAGCATTATACATCAGAGAGAATGACCATAAGTAACTTCTTCCCCAGTTTAACCCCCTTACCTTGAGTTCTCTGGTCCTGTTCAGCATCAGCAAATAAATCTCTCACATTCTTCTCAGTTTCACCAACAAATTTGCTTAACAGTTCAGGTCCATTGATAATCTAGAGTTCACAGAATCATTAATCATAGACAGCGAACATTAGTGCGGCTTTGGACCTACCCCGAAATTGTTAGCCACAAATATCTTGAAAACTTTGAAGAGTAGACATTCCTTAGTATTAAATTAATTTCAATGGGGCCAGGAGACAATCTCCTAATGGCTAATAATTAGGAATCAAACAGAAAGGGCCAGGACAAACTTTCAAATGATCCAGAAAATTCATACTTGCGCTCCAAAAGCTTAGGTATTTACCACCAGCTAAGTCATGCTGATTTTGGGTGATGTGCCAGGAGGCAGTTCATTCGGATCACTGTAAAAGGCTTCCAAATGAAATGTGTTACTTCTATGCAATGTAAATATCTTAACACTTGGAAATGGATATCCTTTTGCAAACAGCTCTCCATTTGACGGAGTAAAGATCGGACCTTCATCCATTGAAAATCCAATAGAGAAAGGAAAAGAATCCTAAACCTGCAAATGAGAAGATATGCAAACATAAATATGACAAAGCAACAAATATGAAGATTCAAGCCTACAATTGCATTCAAGAATGTATGTAAATAAAATATGGTGTTTACCAGCCTATGCCAAAGAAAAGAAAAAATAACTCAAAACATGTCCACCAAAATCCTGTTCAAATTTCAGTTGTTTATTGCTCAAATCAAATCCTATTCAATGGTTTATTGCTCAAATCAAATCCTCAATTCACTATGGTTTCCATGTAATCAAGTCTAGGAAAAGAAAAGAAAAGAAAAGAAAACAGAGTACAACAAAATGTAACCAAACATTCAAAAAAATTGTTTGGTTGTTTGATTGATTACGTGGCTGTTTTACAGGTTTGCCTCCCGAACGAGCCATTTAAGCCATTCAATGCATGAGCTTATTAATTAAAGGTTATGATATATACAGAAACATTTTAAGATGTACCAAGCCTTTGTGAAATATCGAGAAACTATAAATGAGATATGTATTATTTATTTTTTAAAAAATTGCAAGATTCTATAAGAGAAAAAAGAGCTAATACTATTTTCTAATAGATTTAAAACAGAAAAATTCCCTTGATACTCATTTTCTAGCAACCTGTAAAATTATTTCCGCAAATTTGAGTAGCACAAAAAAAAAAAAAAAAAAGAAAAAAGAAAAAAAAGAATACTGTTCTGCAACCCCAAAAACATAAATAATTGCTCATAGAATAAAACATAAATCAAGCACAAGAACATCTGATTCTTATTTTTTGAAGCAACAGAGTTTATTATATATTTTTCTAATGCATGCTAAGTGGTGATTGTCAACACAATGCACACAGAGAAAATTATATGTTTGAAGAAATTTCTTTGGTTTGAAGTTTCCAGAATTTCATAGAGAAATTTATCTCGTATCATGCAAAGAGGGTGCCTATATGATCATGTAATTTGTAATGCACTGTGTTGGTACAAAACAATGCACAAAGTAATTCATCAACATCAAATTCAAAAAACACAATGCAAATAGTAATTTTCTTTGCTATCGGCAAATTTCTTTGGATGAATTTGACTTCAAAAAACACAATGCACAAAGTAATTTTCTCTGCTAATGGCAAATTTCTTTAGATGAATTTGACTGGTATTATAAACATAATGCCCAAAGTATGTTTCAAAAAACACAATACACAGTAATTTTCTCTGCTATTGGCAAATTTTTTTGGATGAATTTGATTGGTATTATAAACACACTGCCCAAAGTATGTTTCAAACAACACACAACACACAAAGTAATTTTCTCTGCTATTGGAAAATTTCTCTGCATAAATTTGATTGGTATTATATACACACTGTCCAAAAGTTCATTTCAAAAAACACAATACATAAAGTAATTTTCTCTGCTATTGGCAAATTTCTTTGGATTAATTTGACTGGTATTATAAACACACTGTCCAAAGTATGTTTCAAAAACACAAGTGCATTGATCCAGAAATTACAAAATTTTTTTTAGAGAAAATACTAAACACAACACACAACAGACACATTATTTTTATAATAAGATCCATACACATACAGATTTCTCTCTGTTAACCAACATCGAAAAATGCAACATAAATTCCTCTAACATCCTCAAATGTATTATCCAATCAATAAAATATATTATCCTCAACTATTTAATAAAGGTTCCTTGCATGTCCTCTTATTATGGCGACCAATACTCCCACATTGGCTACACTTCATCACCCTTTTAAACTCTCCAATAGCAGCAATTTTGTTCTTTTTTGGCCTTCTAGCTGGTCACTTACTCAATGGAGGTAAAATCATAGCATCATCAATGCTACACAGGTTTTTCAACAGTTGGAACTGGGCCAATCGAAAACGAGTATGCTTGACGATATATATCAGCATGAAAAAATGGTTCAACAAATGAATTCAAATTTTTTTCACTCCTAAAAATTTCAGCAACAGCATGTTGACATGGATACCCATGTATTTTCCATTTTCGACATGAACAAGTTCTCAACCCAAGATCAACCATAGCCGAAGGAAAACAATGCACTTCAAACGCATTATCAGATAAAAAAGTCACATTACACGTCCTCTCATCCATGAAAGCTTTCTCTAACACACCATCCATACTAGGACAGAGAACTTTATTCTATTTACTAGAAAGTAGCCTCCTATCAGACCTCATATTAATGATTTGCAACCGTATCATGTCCACCAAATTTATTATTGGCAAGTGCCGAGTTTCTCATATCCATGAATTGAATGACTCAGTAACATTTGAATATATTTCGCCATAATGTTTCCTCTCGAAATATGCATCACTCCAATTTTCATATGGTAAACTTCTCAAGAAAACACTCACAATGTCTTCTCCCTTACTTTTTAATTCATTTAACTTGAAATGGAATGATGCCTTTGTTGGCGCATATGCACATTTTGAAAACTTGGACACGATCGTCTCCCTAACCAAATTTGTGTTTCCACATGATAACCTATCCCTCAAATTTCTTTTTAGATGGCCGTTATGATCCTAATCCTTAGAGGCGGGTTCGGGTAATGACAAAGTGGTATGAGAGCACGAGTAATAACTCACACACTTGTCCAAATGAGCAATAGAGTGTCTAGGAAGGATCTAAGTTGCATTTATATGATAAATATATGCTTGAATGCATTGAGAATTTGCTAAGTGATTTGAAGTATGCAACTATATGATATATAACTGTTGCCTAATTGTATGTACATGCTCTTTCTGTACATGAATATTGTGTATACTCCTATATGAATTATAATGGAAGTCTCATTAGATAATAGTGAGAACAAGAGCTGATGAGCTAGAAGAATCCTCTACTGCTCAGCTAGACTGCATGGAGAAAATGATGCAAGACGTGGCAGAAGCATTGAGACAACAACAACAGTGGCAAAAACAATGGCAACAACCACCACCCCACCTCCGGTACAACCTGTACAAGACTTGCCCAATGATGACCGAACAATAGCTCTCACTAAAGAATTCAAGAAAATGAAGCACCCGCTGTTCCGTGGGGGTGTAAATCCATTGAAGGCCGAAGCTTGGGTCCTCGACATTGAAAAGTTATTTCAAGTATTCCCATGCCTTGAAACACAGAAAGTACAAATGGCCACCTTTACACTGGAGGATGAAGCAAGAAGATGGTGGATGCTAATCCAAGATGATAACAAGGGTATAGACTGGAAACGTTTTCTTGCACTCTTTTATGATAAATATTTCCCACAGTGTGTTTGTGATAGAAAGGTGTCTGAATTTAAGGGGCTGAAGCAAGGCAATATGACTGTAGCTGAGTATGAGGCCAAGTTCACTGAGTTGGCTAGGTTTGCTCCGCACATGGTCAACAACGAATATAAAAAGGCAATAAAGTTTGAAAGTGGTCTTCGCAATGACATTTTGGAAAGGGTGAACGTGTTGAAACTACCCACTTATGTTGACGTGCTAGATCGAGCTTTGATGTCAGAAACTAACATGGCCAATCAGAGTAAACCATCAGCTGACTAGAAGGCTAAGAGGTAGGGCCTTTTCTCAAAGAAGAAATTGTCAAAGAAACAAAATACAGGGTCCTCAAGCACTTCGGGCTCCACTAGAGATATGACACCAACATGTACTTAATGTGGTAAGAAGCATCGCGGGGTTTGTTACCATATTTCCGGGGCGTGCTATAGATGTGGTAAAATGGGACATATGGCAAGGGATTGCTCCCAAACTGAACAACAAAAATGTGGGAAACCGGCTATTAGTTTGATCGGATCCATCCCAAAATCGGGCAATACTACGACGCCTACTGCTACTAGAGATACAATGAGACAAGGGAAATTCTTTGCATTTGTCCTAGGCGACACACGGAATACTAAAACTATTGTCTCAAGTACTATCTCTATATGCAATCAAGATGCGTTTGTGTTAATTGATTCTGGCTCAATGCATTCTTTTGTGTCCACTACATTTGCATCTAGATTGACTAGATCCCTAGAATCATTGCCATATTTGCTATGCATATCTACTCCGTCTGAGGAATCTGTATTATATACATCTATGCATCGTGTTTGTGATATGCGAATCGGCAATGCTATCTTATATGTGGATTTGTTACCCTTGGACATTTAGCACTTTGATGTAATTCTGGGTATGGATTGGTTGTCAAAATATTATGCCACTATCAACTATGTAACAAAACGGGTTGTGTTTAAACCGCTAGGGCATATTGAATTTGAATTTGTGGGTAATAGGGTAATGCCTCCACCTTATTTGATCTCAGCAATGAAAGTATGTAAACTGCTTAGGAAAGGGTGTTAGAGTTATTTATGTAGCATCTTGACTGAACAATCTGTTAATGTTGAAATGGATAGTGTCTTTGTTGTTAGAGAATTTCCAGATGTATTTCCTGATGAACTACCAGAGGGATTGGTTGACTGAGAAATAGAGTTTACCATTGATGTGTTCTAGGCACCTAACATTTCTCAAAAACCCCCTACAGAATGTCTACTACTGAAATGAAGGAACTGAAAGAACAATTGCAAGATTTACTTGACAAAGGGTTTATTCGACCAAGTACTTCACCATGGGGCGCACCGGTGTTATTTGTAAAGAAGAAAGACGGAACCTTACATTTGTACATTAACTACTGGGAACTAAACAAGGTAACGATCAAAAACAAATATCCATTACCCCGAATTAATGATTTATTTGATCAGTTACAGGGTTCACAAGTCTTTTCAAAAATCGATTTGAGATCCAGATACTTCCAGTTGAAGATGAAGGCAGAAGATGTTAAGAAAAACGTATTCAGAACAAGGTATGGTCACTACGAATTTCTTGTTATGCCATTTGGAGTGACTAATGCACCTATAGCATTTATGGACCTTATGAACCGAATTTTCAAGACTTATCTTGATGAATTAGTTGTGGTTTTTATTGACAATATCCTGATATATTCAAAGAGTAGACTTGAACATGAACAACATCTAAGAACCGTCTTGCAAACACTTAGAGAAAAGAAATTATTTGCTAAACTAAAGAAATATGAATTTTGGTTGGATGAGGTTGTTTTCTTAGGGCATGTCATCAACAAAGAGGGGATTTCAGTAGACCCACAAAAGATAGAGGCGATTGTGAACTGGCCTACTCCAACGAATGTAACGGAAGTTCGCAGTTTCATAGGTTTAGCCGGGTACCACAGAAGGTTTGTGAAAGATTTTTCAAAAATAGTTGTACTTCTTACCCAACTTACACGCAAATGACAACTATTTGAATGGAATGATGAAAGAGAATCTTCCTTTCAAGAATTGAAAACGAGATTGACTATTGCACCAGTGTTGACATTGCCCACAGGTACAGAAAACATTGTGATTTATAGTGACGCATCTTATAAGGGTCTGGGTTGTGTGTTAATGGAGGAAGAATGGGTAATTTCTTATGCCTCTTGACAATTGAGACCATATGAAAAGAACTACCCAACACATAACCTGGAATTGGCCGCAGTTGTGTTTGCTTTGAAAATTTGGCGGCATTACTTGTATGGAGTGAAATGTGAAGTTTACACGGATCACAAAAGTTTGAAGTACTTCTTTACTCAGAAAGAATTGAATATGTGGTAGAGAAGATGGTTTGAACTAATAAAAGATTCTGACCTTCAGAGTCAGTATCACCCCAGGAAAGCCAATACAGTTGCTGATGCCTTGAGTAGAAAGTTAACAAGGAGCTTAACTTGCCTACTTACTGAATAGAAGGAAATCTTGCAAGATTTTGAGAAGTCCGAGATTAAAGTGGTATTACATGAGCAAAGTGGATTGATAACCGCCATTGTGGCCCAACCGATAATCATTGATGAGATTAAGCAGAGGCAAAAAGAGGATGAATTCCTTAAGAAGATAATCAATGAATTTGAGGCTAATCTGTAACTGGGATATAGTGTTGTAAGTGAAGTGTTGAAATTCTAAGACAGGCTGTGTGTTCCGAATATCCCTGAGTTAAAGAGGAGAATTCTCGATGAAGCTCATAAATCAATGTTTACTATGCGTCCAAGTAACAACAAGATGTATCAGGACTTAAAACAGAGTTACTGGTGGCCAAATATGAAACATGAGATTGCAGAATGTGTCTAAATGTCTTCAGTGTCAGCAAGTTAAAGTTGAACACTAGAAATCGGCAGGTCTACTTCAACCTCTCCGTATTCCGGAATGGAAGTGGGAGCACATAACCATGGACTTTTGTTGTTGGCCTACCTTGGACACCTAAAGGTATGGATTCTATCTGGGTTATAGTTGATAGACTGACTAAACCTACACACTTTCTACCTGTGAAAACTACGTATGATGCATATAGATTAGCCGCTATTTATGTTGATGAAATTATTTGTTTACATGGAGTTCCGGTGTCTATCGTGTCGGATAGAGACCCCAAAATTTGTATCTAGATTCTGGAAAAGTCTTCAAGCAATAGTAAGAACAAAATTGAGATTTATTACAGCATTCCATCCATAAACTGATGGACAATCGGAACAGACTATACAGACTCTAGAAGATATGCTTAGAATGCGTGCTTTGGATTTTCAAGGGAGTTTGGAGACTTACCTACCATTGGCCAAATTTGAATATAACAATAGTTTCCACTCCAGTATTGGTATGGCACTACATGAAGCTTTGTACGGCCGAAAATGTAGAACTCTGATATGCTGGACTGAAGTTGGGGATAGGGTCTTGCTTGGACTTGAGCTTGTGCAAACAACTACCGATTAAATCAAAGTCATTTAACAAAGGCTTAAGACAGCATAGAGACGACAAAAGAGTTATGAGGATGTTAGAAGAAGGCCCCTTGAGTATGAGGCTGGTGATCGTGTGTTCATCCGTGTAAATCCAATGAAAGGCCAATTAAGATTCGGTAAAAAGGGTAAATCATCACCCTGTTACATTGGACCGTTTCAAATTCTAGAAAGGCTTAGCCCAGTTGCTTATAGAGTTGCTCTACCACCGGGAATGGAACAAATGCACAACGTATTCCACATATTAATGTTGAGGGGCTATCTGCGGGATCTGTTCCACGTAATTGATTATCACCGAATAGCCCTTGACGAAAATATAGAGTACAAGGAGTGGCTGGAACGGATCATTGATTGACAAGTAAAGCAGCTAAGAAACAAATCCATTCCCATGGTAAAAGTGGAATGGAAAGAACATTATGGAAGGGATACTACGTGGGAGAAAGAAGAAGAGATACGACAACACTATCCACATTTGTTTCCAACGGAAGGCAACATAAGTTTGGAGGACAAAACTTTCTGAAAGGGGGGAGATTGTGATAACCCTGTTCTATGTTATGCTATTAATCCTAATTATGTCTGTGAATGTGTGCTTATTTTAATTTTGGGTACTAATTGCATGTTTAAATATATCTTTGAATTTATATCTGTTCGCCGTAGAGAAATCTGTTTGCTTTTCTGCTATAATTTGAAATTGAAGACCGTAGAGGCTATAGAAACTGAAATTGACTGTATTATAGTGATTAGCATGATTTTTTGAGCCTACGGTGAATTTGATTAAAATTTGATTCATATCAAAATAATTAGATTAATTGATTTAATTAGGTCCATTTGATTAAGCCTAAGCTTTGATTAGTCAATAAGATTAAGGAAGCATATATATATATATACATGCTAATTAAGGGGCTAATTCATATATTTGAACTCAAAAACTTGTCAAGAGAGCTTTAGAGAGAGAAAACACTCGATTTAGAGAGAGAGAGAGAGGGAGAGAGGGAGAGAGGGAGAGAGAGAGAGAGAGAGGGACCAAATTCTTGTAGAATTGATCTAGAGATTGAAGATTTGAGAAGCTTGGCTTAAGAATTTGCTAGAATTGGAAGGATTGAAGGCTCCAAATGAGTATTTGATCTCTAATCATGAGTTTAAGTCCACAATTATGTGTATTCAAGAAGAATTGGTGAATTAATGTAGAATACAAACTTAATATGAAGAATTGGGGCCAAATCACACATGCATTCATAATTTTGTTGAGCCTCATGATTCAAAACATCATTTGTACCATTTGAAAATGGAGTTAGAGTCTATATTTTACATGCATGCATAATCTAAGGAGTTATGGGATTGGATTGCATGAGTTTTGAATTTATCAAGAAGAACATGAAATGATTTGGGAATTAGACCATGATTTTGGGCAATTGGTCTTAAATTACTTATGTTTTCATGTTATATAATGTTTTTCCATGTTTTTGGTATTAACTTGCAAACTTTGAGCCTTTGGAAATGTGTTTCAAGCTTCAAACACAGTTATGGAAATTCTAGAATTCGACCTGTCCGGTCGAGCGAGGAAAGCGTTGCTCAAGCATAAAAATCAAACTCCTAGAAGTTTGCAGAGAATTGCATGATAGCTCGAGCAGCAAACCTTGCCGCTGAAGCGCACCCTGTTTTGCACGGCTCATTCCTCGAGCGATAGAAGTTTCGCTCGAGCATAAAAATCATGCAACCAGTACTTTTACAAAGTTTTATAGACTGCTTGAGCGACCAAAGCTACACTCGAGCGGAGTGTCTTATTTCAAAAATTTTTGAAAAGTTGTTTTATGTTCCAATTTCCGTTCTCTTTCATTTCTGAGCATTCTTAGGCACACATTGAACATCCTAAATGAATTAAAGGATACAAAAGAAGCCTAAGAGAATTAAGCAAATGAAAGAATGGATTGAATTGTATTATGATCCAATGTGTTGTGAATTATGTAGGGTCAAGTACAAGCACGGATCAAGCACCGGAACACTGTGAGTAATATCTTAGTAAAGATATTTTTGTATATCCATTATTTTCTAAATGTTGTGGTAAGTTTTTAAACTTTTGAATTAGTACTATGAATGAGTATTCTATTCGCTTGATTCGAAATGGAATATGTGAAGTGATTGACATATGAATATGACGTGGGCCTAAGGCCGTTCGGTTTATTCGATGAGGATATAGACTGGGCCTAAGGCCATTTTGCATGACTATTAAATGGGCCTAAGGCCGTTTTGTAAGTCTGTTAAATGGGCCTGAGGCCGTTTTGTATGGCTATTAAATGGGTCGAAGGCCATTTTGAATAAGGATCGATTGGACCTAAGGTCGTTTTGAATACGAAGGTGAATGAAAACATGATCATGGATCTAAAAGTGTGCACAAATGTGTATATGAATTGAACCTAAGGTCGTTTTACATATGATGGACCCAAGGTTGTTTTGTATACTAATTGGACCCGAGGTCGTTTTGTGTTTGGATATGATATATTGGACATAAGGTCGTTTTGCTTTGATATTGATCAACAAGCGTAGTTTATTGATTATGATTTAATGAATCTCATTCATGATATAGCGATTCTAGGTTTTGACCCATTATTGTGGTATTCCGAACTCGGGTTGGGATGGTTTTGAATAGTTATTCATATCTCTTTTCCGAACTCGGGTTGGGATAGTTTTGAATAGTTATTCATATCTCTTTCCCTTGTCTTTCCCTTCTCTTTGATTATCGGGTTGTAGTTGTGCATTTGGGACAGGTTAGTTGTTTTTATTTTAAAAACCTGTATTGCTCAGATTTTGGCCTTTCAGCTCGAGCGGGCATTCTCATGCTTGAGCGGGCTTCACATTTTTGCTCCTCCGCTCGAGCGGCCTTTCTCGTGCTTGAGTGAGATTTGTCAGCTCTCAGTATTTCTTTGCAGATCTGAAATACTGGAAGTGTGCATCAGACGCTCGAGTGTCCAGTCCCACGCTCGAGCGGGGACCTTCATCTACAAAAATTATGAATGTGTGCATTCTACGCTCGAGCGGAACATTGTGTCTAACGGTCGAGTAGGGCTTTCCACGCTCGAGTGGACTGCGTGTATTTCAGTCCGAGAAGAAGCCATTTTAAATCACTTTTTAATATCTCCCTCTCTCTCTAAAACTTCTCAAAACTTGCTTTTGAGCCTCTCTCTTTAGAATTCTCCTTCTTTCTAGAATTTTATCTAGATCCATTGATCTTTCCACCGTAGTGCCTTTGAGAAAAAGGTAGTGCTTGTCAAGATCTACATTTTGATCTGAATAGAAATGGGTTTCGACACTTTTGAAGTTTCTCTCTTGTGTGGTTCATCTTCTTCCTTTGAGATAGGGATCTTTCTACACTTTTATATGATATTTAGCTTAGTTATTGTCTTTTGTGTAACAATGGTGCATTTGGGGATGATTTAAACAAACCTAGGGTTTGGAGCATAAAATACAAAGAGGGGTTTTGGATGTAGGTGAAATTAATGCTTGTGCGGTATGAAAATAATGTTGTGGTACGTTTAACTTGATGATTTTGGCACTTGGTTAAGATTTGGGTCGATATTTGAAAAGGGAGAATTGTGCTAAAAAATGATTATCATGATTATTTGACATAAATATCTGAAATTGGCATTGGAAATGTGGAGTTGAGGGGGTATTGGCATGTATGGCCGAATTGATTATGTATTAACTTACTATTTTGGAAGTTTTGAATAAACTATCTGTTGAGATTTAATATTTGTATAGAGATAATTGTATTGGATTGTCGGTGGAGGATAACTTTGACTATTGTAGAGATTGCATGTGGATTAGGTGGATTAAAACTAATCTTGTGATGGTTGTCATTGCATATAACCGTGTTTATATACATTGTATATGTATGTTTGTTTGGAAGTGAAAAAGGGATGTGCTTTACGTTTGATTATCTATTTAAATACATTGCATATGTATGGATAATTATTTGGGAGGAGAAAGGGGATGAACTCCATTATAATTAAGTTGGCGGAGTGTCCTCGGTGAAAGTCCCGAAAGTATACATGGGTGCCTAGCACGCGGACGAAATATCTGTAAAATGACAATTGTAGTGCTTGTATAGCCTTCGTTTACATGGGTCCCGTTTGCTGGCAGCCCGTGGACGAAATATCCATGAAATGGAAGTTTGATGTGTGTATGCATATATGTTGCGCAAATTGAAAATAATTGAGTTATAGTTTCGGTTCGGTTATTGTGAAATGATTATAATTGATTCATGAATTGAGAAAGACAAGTAATTGAAATGTGGGTTGGAAGAAAATGGTATTAAGGCTTGAAATTGATATCTTATGAATAGATATAAAGTTGTGGAAGGTTTTATCACACGCATTGTCCATGCACTTGTACTTAAACCTTTGCTAAGTTTCATATATTGTGTTAGATGATTTTTACTGGGCTATGGTTCGCCCTATTTGGGGAATAACTTTTCAGGTAATGATGGCATGCCTCTACCTAGGTAATAGCGTTGGAGAAATTTCGGAAGCAAGAGCTTAACCTTTTGATTGTATATTTTTGTAAAGCCAAGGACTTAAGATGTAACGAGCGAAGCTCACTTTTGTTGTAACCAAGTTAAAACTTGGAAAGGTGCAAGCCAATAGGGCATCTACTTCTGTTAAACTCTTGTATCTATTAGCTTCATGTAATGAAAGACCTTTATACTCTGATGTATGTTGTTATTTAAATATGCTCATGGGTTACATCTAAGGTGTTATTTTGGGGGTGTTACACATGAACTCCTTTACTCTGGTATTATTCACTGGGCGCTAGCTCACTCTTTATTTATATGTATGTCGGTGAGCAAAGGGATGTCTCGCCCCAGCCTTAGTGAACGTATGCAGAAGTACCCATTTTTTGGAAGTCAACTAAGGTCGCCTTACACAAGAGGCCTTACCTTTGTTTTGCTTTTCTTTTTGTACTTTTGTGGTCATGTGTGACCAAAATTGTGTATAACCTTAGTTTTTGTTAATACTGACTTTTAAATGATCCTAGACTTATGTAATACCTACTATGGATGTTTGTATAGTGTGAGTTATTACATATATAAGAAAAGTTTTTGGTAAAGTCATGTATGCACGACTCATTGGATAATCTTTGCAAGTTTTGCTTCTGCAATTTTGGCCCCCTATTATTAAATATGATTTGATTCCTGACTAAGGCCTTAAGTAATTTCATGATTACTGGCCGGTTATGATCCTAATCCTTAGGGGTGGATTCTGGTCATGATAATTATTTCACCAACTAGCTGACAATTATTTTGCCAACCAACTAACAATAACACCTTTTCTTGGTGAGAACAAAACTTAGAGAGTGAATTCCTTTCAATATCCATGAGCCTATCACATTCACTATGTACAACATCTACCTAATTAGACCGCACTTCATCATCTTGGTCAAAAGTACTACACCTGACAACTGAAACATCAACTATATCAACACCATATGTACAAACCATCCTCAACATATTCAGAAAATCAATATTATTTTGAACCATACAATTCGGATGGCCCACAATAGAATATGAAATAGAGATCATCTCAGGTTTCAAATTCTCCTATGTTTTACATAAAATGCCAACCAATTTCTCAAAATTCAATTTGCATGAAACATTAATGCCATTAGTGTCATTCCCATATTTGTACAGCAACAACACTACACTATCCATCTAAACTAGGGGGAAAAAACATGAATAATAACTTGTTCAATATAAAATCACATAAAAAACACAACATAAAAGTCCAGAGAAATTTGTAAAAATTATCATTTTCTCTGGATTATAATAACAAGCTTATAATTTTTCTTTGGACTCAAATAAAAATTCAGAGAAATTCACTTTCAAGATCACAAAACAAATACACATTAATATCAAGAGACAAAAATGCTAACTACTGAACACAAGCATTGACAAAAATCACAAAGAAGATCTCTTATGTTCACAAAACATTCAATTGAGATAATTGATTTTCACTGAACTACAAACTTATAATTTTCTTTGTGATTTTCGTTGAATTATAATAACAAACTTACAATTTTCTCTCAACTACAAATAATAGTGCAGCAAAAATGAAAAGTGCAAAAAAAAAAAATGGAAAGTGTAGAAAAACAGAGAACAAAACTTAGAAAATTACAGAAAAACACATAAAAAGCACAACAAAAAAGTCTAGAGAATTTCGTTTGATTTTCTCTATGATTTTTACCGGATTATAATAACAAACCTACAATTTTTTCTGGACTACTAAGAAAAGTGTAGAAAAAAAATTGAAAAATGCAAAAAACAACAGAGAACAAAACTTAGAAAAATGCAGAAAAACAGAGTTGATATCCAAAACTAGAGAACAAAACTTATCATTGGTAAACATGTTGACGAAAAACAGAGAACGAAAAATAAACTCCAAAAATCAAAATCAACTCCATTTAGCTGGTTTCTCTCTAAAATTGATCAGTAACAGAGAATGAACATCAACTCCAAAAATCAAAAACAACTTCACTGAGTTGGCCTCTCTCTCAAATTGATCAAAACTGAAGACAAAAACTTAATTCAAAATACAATCGAAAAACTAATATGAAATCGAAATCCTTACATAATCAAAATCCATTATTTTCATCAAAACATACCTAATTCAACTCCACGAAATCCCTAGAAAATAAACACCACCGCAACTCCAATACATTCAACACCTACAAAATCCCTAGAAAATCTCCACGAAAATCTCCATAGCCAAGTTCATCCCCACAAAATCTCCTACAAAATAGCAATATAATCTTCAGTTGCCAAACTCCAAAACAACGTATATTATAAAGAAGGGTAAAATAAGTATTTTACAGCCTAAAATAACATTGAGGGACCTTACGCATCAAAAAATATTATTGTGGACCTCTCATCATACCAAAAGTTGGGCAGGGATCTTAGACAAATTCCCCCCCCCCCCAAAAAAAAAATGACATTTGCTAAATTTGAGGGACAAAATAAAATTCTTTTAAGATTTATTAATTTTATATTATGAGCAACAGTTGCTAACATGCATCGAAAGTCTCCATTTGGTTTAGTTTTAGAATCATGATTTGAGTTTGGAGTTATAATTTGAGTTTCGAAAAGTGAAAATTTGTTTTGTTATGAGTTTTGAAAAGAGTTTTGAGTTATATTTTAAAATTTTTAGGATTTAATTTTTTTTTAAATATTTAAATTTTTTCTTAATTTTAATTTTTTAGGGTAAATATTGTTTATTGTAAATATTTATTTATTTTAATGTGCATTTATTTATTACATTTGTGCGCTGTATTTTTTTAAAAATATTTTAATATTTTTTTAGATATTTAAAAAAATTATTTTTATTTTAAATATTTTTTATTTTTTATTTTAAGTATTTTATTTTATTTTTTAATATTTTAAATATATTTTTATTTTTTTAAATATTTACTTTATTTTTTTTTAATTTTAAAAAATTTTGGATTGCCATATATATCTAAATCATAACAAATTATTTGGCCAATACTTAAAAAAAAAAACAAAATAATTTTATCGAAAAAATAAAAATAATAAAAAAAATTTCTTCAAAAATAAAAATAAACAAAATATTCTTTGAAAAAAATATATTTTTCAAAAAAAATATTAAATAAAAAATAATTTTAAAGAACAAAATAAAAAAAATTGAATTTTTTTTTTTAAAAATAGAATTTTGGATAAAGTTTGGTTATGAGTTTTGAAAATAATTTTTGAATTAAGTTTTGAATTGTGTGTTTGATTAAGAGTTTTCAAAAGTGTTTTAAATTTTTTGGATTGGAATCACAATTCCAAAAATAAACCAAACACTACTTTAGTTTTCTGTGCAAAATGTCGTTTATTAGAATATGAATGAAAATATAATATTTAAATTTCTGAAATTGAAGCTACGGAAATTAAACTGAAATTTTGTTAAAATTATAGAGATTAGTGATATAATTTACCATTCTCTCTAGTCCTTTCTTTAGTTTGAGCCGTAGGTCAACCACGGACCACACTTTAACGATTTGGTCTGTTAATTTTATTGGTGTGCAGACCATTCATAAAAAAATGAGATTGATAATCAAAAAATCTGTTTCAAAATTATACTTGTCACCTATTTTGGTGAATAGAGGTGTAATAAAATCATATTGCTGCAATTATCTTATCAATTTTTTTTATTATTTTTATTTTTAGAGATGGTCCACACAGTAAAATTTGAAAGATCAACGAATTGAATCATCAAAATAAGATCCGACCAAGCTGGCCCAATCCAAATAGTGTACTTAGATACAAATCCAACCACATAGTGTAAATCAAATCTTAGTTGCACTTCATCAATTTATAACTACTATCAACACTTAGTCATTTATTTAAGAAATTATCCATAAATCTTGAAGTATTTGAATAATATCGATTTACTAATGAAAAATACATATGAAAACGTAAATTAAATTGAAACAATCTAATGCAGGCACATAATTTTGTAAAACACAAAAGACAGTAATAATAAACCATCACCCAATTTGTTGTCATTGTGGTCAACAATACAAAAAAAATCACCTCCCATCATTCATTGGCAACATCATATGTTCCCTCACACTATCATATCCAGTTGCTATTGTGTTATTGCTACTAGTAGTACAACCTCCAAACTCATACCCACTTAATTTCCTATGAAACAAGTGCTCACTTTCTTCACCATTCAAATCAATTTTAACCCATGGATGTTTCTTCATCTTTTTTATGATCAACCCCTCCAGCTCCATTGCTACTTGCTTCATAGTAGGCCTATCCTCTCCTTTTACTATTAAGCACCTCTTTGCAATATTAGCTACTTCTGTGAGCTCCTTAACAATTCTTTCAATTTCTATTTGTTCATCAATAACTTGGAACAACTAATCATTTTGCATACACACAAGAAAATACCTAGCTAGACTCATCTCCTTCTCTGTCTTGTCAAATGACAACACCTTCTTTCCGGTGATTAACTCCACAAGGACTACTCCGAAGTTGTAAACATCATTTTTTTCTATCAATTGGTTTGTGAGCATGTACTCAGGGTCTAATTACCCAAGAGTTCCTTGCACCACCGTTGCTAATTGATCTTGGTCTAGTGGAACCAACCCCGATGCTCCAAAGTCTGACACTTTTGTAGTGTAGTTATCGTCTAAGAGTATATTCATAGACATAACATCTCTGTGAATGATTGGAATCGATGTTGTAGAATGCAAATACGCCAATACTCCAGTAATTTCAGCAGCTATTCGCAAGCAATTTTCCCATGAGAAATTAGATGCCTTGATTTGGTTATGTATATGCTCAAAGCGAGTGCCATTGGTGATGAATTCATAGATGAGTAGAGGGACTTGAGTTTCCAAACAACAACCTAAGAGTTTGACCACATTCCTGTGATTGATCTGTGAAAGCACGACTACTTCATTGATGAATTGCTCTATTTGAGTTTAATTCATAATTTGTGATTTTTTAATGGCCACTGTCGTGTTATCTGCTAGAATTCCCTTATAAACTGTTCCAAAACCTCCTATACCAACAATTCTATTGTCATCATAGTTGTTGGTAGCCTACTTGAGCTCTTCTAAAGTAAAGATTTTGACCACTTCCCGAGTCGATCTCTCTAGTCTAGAGAGTTGTTGTTTCAATCTTAATCCACCATTCTTATAGCGATCCCGGTTGTCCCTTTACTATTCTGTTGTATTCCGGACTCGGTTCCGTGAAGTTGGTAGCGGTATCTATCTTGTTGCCGTCCTTTAATTCCACTTGATTGAGTTTTAGGATGTTTTGGGTAGGTTTGTTACAGGTTGGTTAGGCCTTGGTTTCAATTCCTTGTTGTTCAGTTTTTAGGCGATCTGCTCGAGCGGGTCTTCTTGCGCTCGAGCGGGGATTGCACACCTCCAGTATTTCGTGTTCCTGCAAAACTTCTGCAGATGTGATTTTTACGCTCGAGCGGGTTTGTTTACACTCGAGCGGTAGCGCTCGAGCGGGTTTGGTGGCGCTCGAGCGGGTAGTACTTTCTGGGTATAAGTTCTGGGAGGTGGAGATCTACGCTCGAGCGGACTGGTTTTCGCGCTCGAGCGGAAGTGCTTTATTCTTGTGTCTTGGAGCTCGAGCGGGCCTTATTGCGCTCGAGTGTGTTCAGATTTTGTTCTTGGTGCTCGAGCGTTGTGTTCTCCGCTCGAGCGGGTCATACGTATATGAGTTATCCGCTGGGTGATTTTAAATCACTTTTTGCTTTTCTTTCTCTCTCCTACTTTTTCTAAAAACCTTTTTTGGGAGCCTCTCTCTCTAGAAACTCCCTTCTCTCTAGGGTTTGATCTAGTTAGAGTGTCCTCATTCTCTTCGGTCTTTGTAAAAGTTGTGTTGATCGTCGAGGGCGTCATTTTGATCCGAGAATCTTGATTTTTGGAGCACTTTGGTTTTGGTCTCTTCTCCATCCGAGCTCTAACTTCGAGGTAGGGATATCCTACTCCTCTTTATGAGCTTTGTCTTTAAATTTTAGTATTTTGAGATGTTGGGGTTGGTTTGGTGATTTTGTGAAAGTTTGGGGGCCTTGGTGTAATTTTTACAAAAGTTGGGGTTTTGGCTATATAAACCTAGATGCATGTTTGGCATAGAAAAGTGAAATTAATGTTAAGACATTAATGAAAATGGAACCTAAGGGTTGAAATGTTAATTATGGAAAATGTCCTAATTACATTGATTGATTAATTTGCATAATTAATTGTTGGAGACGAGGGATTGATTTGAGAATGTGGAAATTGAAAAGGAAAGGGGTTAAAGGGTGTAGTTGGATCATTTATCACTCACCTAGTTGAAATGTTGATTATATATCCATTGTTGCATTTATTTTCTGTATAGAAATAACTGCTTTGGGCTATCAGTGGAGGATAGTCTTGATTGTTGTAGACAATGCATGATGATTAGGCAAACTGGAACTAATCACTGGAATGTGTCATTGAGTATGATGGTTGAAAGAATACATTAAATTTATGTATTGTGTGATGATGTGTATGATTATTGTTTTTATGCATTGTGTTGTGTTGGAGGAGATAGGGGATGTACTCCACGGTTTAGGGGAAGATAGGGGATGGCCCTCTAAACCGGATGTTGTTGAGAGGAGATAGGGGATGGACTCCATAGATAGAGCTCATATGCTTATCTATTAATGTGTTGACAGAGCTCATATGCTTGTCATTGGAAGTGTGATAGTGCTCTTATGCATATCTATGGAAGTGATGGTATAGCTTGTATGCTTATTTGTTGATGTGTTGATATAGCTAGTACGCTTATCTAATATGAGTTGGGAAAGTGTTTAATATGAGATATTGCCTCATATGAGTTGTTTGGCCAGGTTCTGAGCCATGGTTATAAATTGAGCATTTAACAGAATTGGAAAACGGATTGTAACATGGACTTGTATGTCATGAAACTGTAAAGTGTGTTAAGGGAAAATATCAGTGTTGGCCATCTATCAACTGCTAATCTTTTAGTCATTGTTCATATTTGGTTTAGTGTATGTCTGCTGGGCTGTGGCTCACCCTTTATGGGAACATCATTTTCAAGTACAGGTAGCATGCCACCTCCAAGGACGTAGCTTGGGAGGCTAGAGGCAGGCGAACTTTTTGTTGTTTTATTTATTTGAAGTATTACATGTATATTCAAGCCAAGGGCTTAATGTGTAAACGAGTTAGCATTCTTATGTTGTAACCAAGTGTTAACTTGGAAAGCTGTAAACCTTTAGGGCATTTGCTTTTGTTGTTAACATGTAATACTTTTGGTAATGAAACTCTGATGAATAGAAGAAAGTGGAGCTTTTATATATCAATGCATGTCTCTATTGATGGGTTTAATGTTATTATTTTGAGGGCGTCACAATTCTGCCTAAAGAACTTTTCTTTAAGCTTCACGTGCCTTCTTTTCTTGAAAATCCAATAGAACCAGGAGCTACTCACCAAAATAGCCAAAGCACTAATGGTAACACCTGTATTTCAAATAAGTCATTTTTAACTGACAAAGGCTGTAAACATTTTGCCAATATATTGATTCAAAACTAAGTAGAGAGAAAATTATTTGACTCGCGATATTAATAATAAAAAAAATGACATATAAACTAACAAATTTTACAAATTTTTTTATTTATTACTAATAATGTAACATGCAATAATAAAACTTCAAAATCTGAAACATAATCCTCTGAAATATGGGTAAGGCTTGTCTCCAGTCCAGTTTTGAACTAGATTGTATTGTTGGGCCTCAATGAGCCTACCACGGAGCCCACATCGATAATCCAAATCATTCAATGTGTAGGGCTCATCGAGTATTTCATCCCTGCAAAAAATCACATTGATTGGATATCGATTGTTACTTGATCATATCACATTTCCGTTAACAATTTTTTGGAAAATCATACTGAACGTTGACATAAATGTGATCTGATCAAGTGGTTATCAATATCCAAATAACGTCTTTTTTTGCAGGGATGAAATACTCGACAAATCCTACAAATTGAACGGTTTTGAATTATCGATACAAACTCCGTGATGGGCCCATGGAGCCCAACAGTACGGTCCAATCCGATTATGGATTGGACACAAGCCACGCCCTTGAAATAATATGATATGTATCATATGAGTCAATTACATAAATTTGTAAAATTTATTAATTTATATAGCATTACTCTATTAACAATTATAAATATTCTTTTAAGTCACATGAGTATAAAAGGATGCGGATCCGATTGGGGAGGTAGGTCACAAGTAAATTTTTCCAAATTCATTAATTATGTGAATTAGGTGTTGTAATTTATTTATTTTACTTTTAATATATATGGCATTACCACTGACATATATGTATATCTATACTATTATATATGTGAGTATATGACTTGATGTCTAATAGTATAATAGTTTCTCCTGGCACATGACAAATTTTCATATCCTAAAATAAAAAAAATATTATTCAAAGGCATGAGAAAGATTTGAACCAAAGACTGTAAGTTTCATTAAAAACACTCTTATCATTTACACAACATACATATTATAATATTAATTTCTTTATTATTTATTTTTATTCTTACTTATCTGAATTGCACATGCATGGCGTGTGCCACCCACTAGTGTATATATACATACATACCAATCACAATATGAAGCACAAAATCTGGATCAACAGTGCAACATGTTCCATCTGTTTTTCCATCACCGTGGTATCTCTTAGGGCAAGAACAAGTATAATTCCTAGGTGGCGTGTTTAAACATTGGCTTCCATCTACACATTGGTTGGAATTTGCACACTCATCTATGTCTGCAAAACAATCAAAACAAAGGGAAGCTCAATCATAAAATTAAAGCATCACAAAAGCAATATATATACGTATATAGAATCAAAAGTAATTGAATTTGAACATGATGAATGAAGCTGGCTAAATGGATATTCCTAACCTTTACAACCATCTAAGAGATATGCGTTTCCTTCGCAACCCTCGGAACACTTGCAGATATACCCATTACCATCTTCTGCGTCATAACAAGTAGTATTTTGTCCACATGCATAACTTGTCTAATTTTTTTTAGCTTCTTCGCAAGTCTCATTATCCTCTATTCCCCAATCAAGCACCATCGGCACCATTGGTTTAAAATCTTGAAGGTAAGTTGTGGAGAAATTAAACGCACCATCTTCAACAACAAAGGCATAGTTGCAGGGATTGAAGTCCATTATATCCGCATGTTTGGAGAAGCTATTAACAAAAAATTCAATCTGGCCGACGCCTTTTGGGATTGAGGTCTGGTAGCAACCAATTCTAGAGTAAGATCCATCATTAGGAACACTGTTGATGCTATTACATTGTGACTGACACCCAATTGCAACTACCAGAGAACCAGTTTTATTAGTGTTGGAAATTGGACCGGGCATTGGACCCGGATTTGGACGCCCATGTGGTATGACCCATGACCAATATCAGATCATCTAAATAATTTGATTTTTGAATTTAAATTATTATCTATCCTTAGTTTTGGATAGCCCACTATCTTATATCGTACATCTATCATATCTTATCAACAGATATGGATAGATGGTTAGATAGCCTTTATATCAGATACGTTATATATGGGATATGGGATGATTAGAATAACGATTGATATTTTTTCCATACTCTTTCTCTCACTCTCTTCCATTTGTAAAACAATCAAGCCTTTGCACTGTGACTGGTGTGAGTGATACTCATACTGTGGTATCACTCCATTGCTGGGTGTTCGTAGTTTGTGATTTGTGAAGCACGTGATTTACCCACAAGGTTCATCGTTTCGGATTCCATCACCTAAGGTATGGTTTGAATCTTTTTACCTGCTGCGTTATCTGTATCTTACATTAGTATTAGAGCTATAAATGGGTATTTTTGTGCTTGTTTTTTGTGCATTAAAATATGTATATAATTATATATATATACACATGACATATGCATGAAAAATTAATTTTTTTTCTAAACTTTCTCTACTAAACTTGAAATCTACATATGTTGTAGTATATTACATATATAATATATCTACCAAGTTTCATAAAAATCTAACGGTCAAATTTTGAGAAAAATGGAGATTCATATTTAATTTTTCGTAACTTTGACTGCATGCTGGTTTTACATGCTTTGTTTTTATGTTATTAAAATTATATATTTGGAATCCTTGTTTCGATACCTTCGAAACGGTATATTTTAGGCCTGATTCCGACTTATGATTGATGAGAAAAAGCAAACCCTAATTTTGGTTCATTTTGTGTTTTTGGTGGCTTAAGGAAGAAGATGAAATGCAGAGTTTCTACACTTCCACTCTCATTAGAGAGAGAGTATGCTACACTCCATTTATTTGTGTTTGCTAAATGCCATTTTTGAGTCCACCAATATTTTTATTTTCAAAAATGGAGTCCGGCAGTACCAAAATTGGACCAGAAAACATCCCGGAAGGTGGTGCATGTGCCTCACGTGCCAGCTGACGCTGTTAGCGGTGGCCACGCGCTGCCATGCGTCATTACGCGTCAGGCGCGCTTCTTACACGCTTCCACACTCCATCACCCGCGCGTCAGCCGCACTGTCCACCCGCACTCTGTCCGTGCTGTCACACGTGCTGTGCGCCGAGCCGAGCCACGTCGTTTTCCGTACCGACTTGGCTGGTTTGGCAATTGGGCGTAAGGCGTTTTTTTTTTTTTAATAAAAAAATCTGGAATTGCTTTAAATGGTCATAAGTAATTCGTTATAGCTTTGTTTTAAGCGGGTTGGTATTGTTAGACTCATAATTAAATTTTTTTATCTACTGTAAAATTTTCAAAATTTTATGAAAATAAAAATTATTTTTTCTGAAATAATAATTCATTATTTCTGCTTTAAAATGCTTCTGATGTTGCATGATTAAGTTTCTAGGGTTGAAATTTTTACTATAGACTACTGTAATGGTTTACTATTTACTGGTATGATTGTTGTATTTTTCCAGATTCTGGAATATTTATTTTTGATTTTATGTGTATTTATTAATTATTTAAAATTCTAAAAAATTCCAAAAAAATTTCAGAAGTGATATACTTTCTGTTATGGCATAAGTTGAATACTAAACACAACATATTGTTGTTTTTTCCCTAGAGTTTCTAATATGTTGTGATTAGAATAGCATGATTAATTTTTTTTATTTAAATTCCATTATTAATTGTAACATAGCATGAGTTGATTGTGAATCTACATTATGATGCTGTTGTATGGAATTAGAATATTTTATCATGTTTTAGACCTGCCATAGTGTAGATACCCCATTTTGACCAGCCCTAAGACTTAGGCGCTTTCTTTTGAACACCTGATGATGAAAATTATAATGTGCTAGTTTATGAATTTCTCAGCCAAAAAATCAAATTTAAGCTTCAATCCCAATTTTACACTTGTTTTGGCCAAATTAGTTGAGACCTATTCAAAAATCTTTATTTTTATTTTTATTTATTATTATTATTATCATCATTATTTTTATTTTTATTTATTTATTTATTTTATTATTTATTTTTCTTTTCTTCTCTTTTGTCCAGGAAATTTAGCAGTTTGAAACAATAGGCCTTTCAAAAAACTAAATGGATTTTGACTATTCACAATTGGCTTTTCAAAAAAACTAAATGGATTTTGACTGTTCACAATTGGCCTTTCAAACAAATGGATGGGTTTTGACTATTCACAATTGGCCTTTCAAAACATAAATAGGTTTTGGCTCTTCAAAATTGGCTCTTCAGAACATGAAAGGGTCTTGGTTTTTGGCCTATATATAGAAGACCATTATAACTATGAGAGGTGGTGAAAATTTTTGATGAGAGAGAGGTCTAAACTTTGATCAAAGAAAGAGTTTATTTTATTCCAATTGTGGTGAAAATTTTTGATGAGAGAGAGGGGTAAACTTTGATCAAAGAAAGAGTTTATTTTATTCCAATTGAGTGAGAATATTTTAGAGAGAGGTCTAAACTTTGATCAAATAAAGAGTTTATTTTATTACCACCCAAAACTTCATCAAAGCTAAAACTTGAACTTTCTTGCTGAGATTTCAACAACATACTCCATAACTTGAGGGTGATCAAGAGGAAGTTTGGAAATCAAGAAGTTCAATCTTTCTTTGGAAGACAGGTTTTGCTAGGCCTAGTTGGCCGGCTGGCCTATTTGGCCGGTCGATTAGCTTCTTTTGGACAAGACGGCATTGTCTTCCGATGTTAACCAACTTCCGGTGGTTTCTAAGGAACATGAAACCTTTATTATTATTATTATTTTATTTTGAGTGTATTGTGAGATTTTTATTTTGTTGTAATATTCTCCTCCTCCCCTCTAATTTGGTTTGTAATAATTTATTCAAAGTGTTGTAATAATTTCCCACCTCACTTTTTTTTATCCCGTTCTTTTACTTGCTTTCCTTATTTGTAAATATGCATCATGTTTATTTTATTTATTTTTTTTGTCATTATATCCATGATTTGCATCTATGTTTCATACATCTTGATTCGACTAAGTTTGTATTTGTGGATTTAATCAATTCCTATGTGATTATGTGTGCTACCTCATGTTCTTGAGATGATTCACATGTCATATCTTAGAAGCCGAATCTTTAGTTGCATCTCATGCGTGAATTGCATTAGGATTTTGTATATAAGATCATGCATGTTTTACTAACTTTGTTTTGTAGCTGTTTGAGGGACGTCGGTAAATGTGTAAGTTTTTATGCTTTGGCATCCCGTTTGTGTGCGTTTTTCTTGTTATGTTTAAGCATCCTACCATGTGGCTACTTGCTTACTTGATATAACTGTATGAATGCCAGTGGATGGATGTTGTGTTGCTTAATTTGGAATAGTGTTGATTTTCATATTTATAAACTCAATTTATTTGGGTTGTACATCTCCAAAACTCTTTTAAAACTACATGAAATCAAATTATTCCAAAATAAATAACATAGTCTATACTTGTATGCTTCACATAGTAATTTTTAGGATTTATTAAATAATCAAAACATGAACATATAAAGAAAATAAAATTCATATCATGGTTTAGTAGAGGCCGATCTTCGATCGGGTGAGCGGGAGTGCTCATTATTGACCTTCCCCTCTCATACCTAAGGTTCCGAGCCAAGCATCCTTGGTTACAACGAACAGTGGCCTTGGCACGAGTCACGGGTTTCTTAATTTTTTCAAAATAAATATTAGGTGGCGACAATAAGATTTGATGACGCAGTCCATTTTTGGCAGAAGGTTTTTGCAATAAAATAGATTTTCTAAAATTTTTCAAATCTGGACTCTCATCTATGTTTCACATTATACTCGTGAGACTACATCAAAGAGATCGAGGGTCCAAACTGTTTAACGCGCGCGGGTACCCCTCGGGCATGTTACAATTTCTGTGACTCTGCTGGGGATTTTATGAAACCTTGACTCGAACTCTATGATATGACTTGTATTTTCAATTATATGTTTATTGCATTGCATGCATTGGTGCACTTAAAGTTCTTGTGCTTCTCAGATACTGGTGGGAGCACAGACAAGCTTTTTGTGACACTACACCTATCTTTACGATACTTTAGAGGCCTTGTGTTGTAATCTTTTCAGATCTGTCAAAAAGGTAGCTTTGCTATGTAGCTTTGCTATCGAGCTCTGCTATCTAAGGTTCTCAGACTCCGAAGAGAGACTATTTGACTCTTCTGATTTCCTTGGACCTTTATTGGTTATGACCCAAAGGACTCTTTGGTAACATCACCTTGACTTCAACCCCTAGAGTAGAGCTAACTTTGTGCATATAATGAGCTATAGTACCTTCCAAAATTACGATAGGATGCTCTCCCATTTCTAAGATGTATGATGCCGCTTGTTTGAATAATGAAACCCTAGATCATTTCAAAGTTAGGACAAGGTAACCCTAGCCCCTATAGGGGTGTTTGTTCTCTTTCCTGCTATGTGTTATGTGCAATGTATGGGAATTCTCAGATTCAGATGAGTGGTTCAGTCATTTCAATTTGTGGGTTTGAGTTCAATTTTTCAACATGAGTTAGCAGTAATCAGTTGAGCTGGGATGCTAATGAAATTTTGATTGGGGGTCCCATTTTGTTTCAGTAAGGTAGTCGAGCACTATAGCTTCCGAAAGGTCTGATATCCCCCAAGTTTTGTGGACTCGCGTTGGTAGACTTTGCAAAAGTGTAGATTTGGTTCAGGGTTAGCCAGTGTTAGTTTTTTTGCCACCGGTTACACGAAGAAAAGAAAAAGCTTCATCAACTGTCCAGAATACCCCTTCTTAACCTGCTAGATCATCACCACTCAACTCACTAGAATCAGTGATGGCTCAGATTCCAGAAAATATAGCAGACATACTATTGGCCCTTCAACAGAGCATGGATACCGTTGCCACTACGGTTGCTGCCCAAGGTACTGCTCTTGCCGCTCAAGGCAATACTCTTGCTGAACTACAACGCTCATCTGGGGTGTCCATTACTCAACCACCTCTGGTGACTCATCCAGCTCCACCTCCACCTCCACCTCCATCAGCTGACCAGTTTCCCGAACTTAACTCACCAGAAGATCTGAGGGTTCCTGCACAAACTTTAGAAGGATCATTTCCTCTTCCACAACCAGTCGGAGGACTCCATCCCTTTGAAGCACCTGAGTCTGACTCAACTATGTTGAAGCTGGCCAAGTTGGAAAAACTTTTCAAAAAGGCACAAGGAGTCAATTCAATCCCGTACATTGAAAACGGGTACACTAAGACAGTTGTAAAGTTGCCAGAACGGTTTAAAATGCCACACATTGATAGGTTTGATGGCTCCGGTGACCCAATGGTACACATTCACCTGTTCTCTGATGTCTTAAAGCCTATGGGTTTGACTCGTCCACAAATGCTCTCTTTATTCGAACGAACTTTGTCAGGAGTGGCTGTCATCTGGTATGCCAAATTAGAGGACTCGGTAAGACAAAGTTGGGAAGAGTTGGCCGGGGCCTTTATCACCCAGTATGCTTATAACACCCAGATTAAAGTGACTACTTAGGAATTAGAGGCCACCCGTCAAGAGCCCAATGAAAGTTTCATGGCCTTTATCACCAAATGGAGGGCAAAAGCAGCAATGATGACCAACAGACCACTTAAAAAAGACCAAATCCATATGATAGTCAAAAATCTGCATGGAAAGATGTTACAAAAAATGATAGTCCTCCCGCTCTTCACTTTTAATGACTTAAATGAGATGAGGGTCCAAATAGAGGATGCCATCAAACAGGGAATCATTGTGGAGGACAAGGAACCTGTTCGAAAGCCTTTTGGTCGCAGTTCCAATGCTATCACCAGTGGTAGCACAGCTGTGAAGCCCTCTGAAATCAACTTGGTTGCCACCACCACTAAAATAGCCGACCTTTTTGCTCATGCTGGCCAGCAAAACACAACCCGAGTCCCAAGCAGAACATTCACTCCTCTCTATATGTCACTCTCTAAAGCAATGAACATCTTGACAAAAAGACGCTATTTGAAGCCTTTGGACCCTCGATCTCTTCCCGAACCTCTCCCAGCCAAACATGACCCTACCAAACACTGTGCTTTCCACCAACAACCAGGACATGACACAGACCGTTGCTTTCGTCTCCGTCATGAGATCCAAGATCTCATAGACAATAAAGTCATAGCTCCCCCACAACCACCAAAACCCAACGTCACTACTAACTCGTTGCCACCCCATGGCAGAGTTCCACCACCTCCTTATTTTAACCTCATCCATACACTTTCATCCACTTTTAACCCCAGTATCTATATCACACCTACCCATTTACCAAAACCTGAGGTATATATTCCTGAAGGCACTGAGTTATGCATGATGGATGTGCCTCTAACCCAGCCAAAACCCAAAAACCCTATGGTGGTAGTACCTATGCTTGAGGTTGGCAAACTATCAGAGAAAAAGTATGATCCTGGATGGTATATTGTTCCTAGTGGTCAACTAAAGGTTGAGGTTGATCTGTTTGACTCATTTTCTATCAATGTTGTCAGAGAGGATGTACTTGAATAGGGGTTGGATGATTTGGCCGACCTAGAGGAGGACTTGGCTAATCTCCATTTCTTTGAAGAATTTGATCTTGGAAATGTGCAGATGGAATGGTGGTAACTGTAACGCCCTCAAAATAATAACATTAAACCCATCAATATAAACATGCATATATATATATATAAGATCCACATTCTTCAATTCATCAGAGTATTTCTTTACAAAAGTATTACATGTTAACAACAAAAGCAAATGCCCTACGGGCTTACAGCTTTCCAAGTTAACACTTGGTTACAAAAAAAGAGTACTAAATCAATTACACATTAAGCCCTTGGCTTTGATTTACATGTAATACATCAAAAGGAAATAAGACAACAAAAGTCTGTCCGCCTCTAGCCTCCCAAGCTATGTCCTTGGAGGTGGCATGCTACCTGTACCTGAAAATGATGTTCCCATATAAGGTGAGCCACAGCCCTGCAGAAATATACTAAACCAACTATGAACAATGACTAAAAGATTAGCAATTGATAGATGGCCAACACTGATACATCCACATATATCACATCACAATTTCATAACATACAAGTCTATGTCACTTTTCATTTCCCACCTTTATTCAATAGATAAGCATATTAGCTATATCAACACATCAACAGATAAGCATATTAGCCGTATCCACACTTCACTAGACAAGCATATGAGCTGTATCTACACTTCTCAAAGATAAGCCTATGAGCTGTATCTTCACTTCTCTAGACAAGCATATGAGCTGTATCTACGGAGTTCATCCCCCATCTCCTCCCAACACTATCCGGTTTAGAGGTTCATCCTCCATCTTCCCCTAAACTGCGGAGTACATCCCCCATCTCCTCCTCTACACACAATGCATATAAATACAAAGGTTCTATATACAATAAATCAACACATAAAATTTATGTATTCTATCCACCGTCATACTCTATGACGAATTCAATCGATTAGTTTTAGTTTGCCTAATCATCATGCATTGTCTACAACAATCAAGACTATCCTCCACCGATAGCCCAAAGCAGTTATTTCTAAACAGAAAATAAATGCACAAAATGGATATTTAATCAACATTTCAATTAGGTGAGCGATAAATGATCCAACTACACCCTCTAATCCCTTCCCTTTCCAATTTCCATATTCTCAATTCAATCCTTCATTTCCAACAATTAATTATACAAATTAATCAATCAAGGTAATTAGGGTATTTTCCATAATTAACATTCCAACCCCTACGGTTTCATTTTCATCAATGTTTCAACATTAATTTCATTCCTTCATGCCAAACATGCATTTAGGTTTTATATAATTAAAAACCCTAACTTTTGTAAAATTACACAAAGGCCCAAACTCTCTCAAAATTACCCAACAACCCCCAACGTATTGAAATGCCAAGATTTAAAGACAAAGCTCATAAAGAAGAGTAGGATATCCCTACCTCGAAGTTAAAGCTCGGATGGAGAAGAGACCAAAACCAAAGTGCTCCAAAGACCAAGATTTTCGGATCAAAACGACGCCCTCGACGATCAACACAACTTTTACAAAGGCCGAAGAGAAAAAGGACACTCTAACTAGATCAAACCCTAGAGAGAAGGGAGTTTCTAGAGAGAGGGGCTCTCAAAAATGGGTTTTAGAAAAAGTAGGAGAGAGAAAGAAAAGTAAAAAGTGATTTAAAATCACCCAGCGGATAACTCATATACGCATGACCCGCTCGAGCGTAGAATAGAGCGCTCGAGCGTAAAGCACAAACATCTGGTCCCGCTCGAGCGTATGGATGACCGCTTGAGTGCTAAGAAACAAAAGCAAAACACATTCGCTCGAGCGCAGATTTTCATCTCCCAGAACTTTTCAGGAAAAGAACTACCCGCTCGAGCGCCAACAATCCCGCTCGAGCGCGACACACTCGAGCGCAAGAAACCCGCTCGAGCGTAGAAAACACACCTGCAGAAGTTTTACAGGGCCACGAAATACTGGAAGTGTGTAAACCCCGCTCGAGTGCAAAAAGACCCGCTCGAGCGGACAACCAAAAACCAAACTCCGCTCGAGCGCAGAATGACCCGCTCGAGCGTAACACCAAAAACTTGGACAACTAGATTTGAGACTAAGGTTCAACCAACCTGCAATCCACCTGCTCAAAACATCCTAAAACTCACACTGGTGGAATCAAAGGATAACAACAAGGTACACAACCACCAACTTCACGGAACTGGGTCCGGAATACAACAGAACAGTAGAGGGACAACCGGGATCGCTATAGTAACCGAAGAATTATAGTCACGGTTGGTCAAGCGGTGACGAAGCTTCTGATGAGAAAACTAAAAAAAAAAAAAAAAGGAGATGAACTAAGACTTGATTTCGGAAAACCTGTTGAATGTGGTAAAGGAAAGAGTTCCAGAGGAAAAGAAGAAGAACCAAAAACCCATTCAGAGCATACTGTTGGAATGATTCAAACAACGCTAGATAATTGCCTTTCAGTCAACGAAGGCGAATGGAGGGATGATAATGACCTATAGCTTGCCCACCCTGATGATGAATGGGTAAACCATGTGCCAGATGAGACTTGGTATGCAGACAAAATTGATCATTTGACCAAGAGTGGGAGCTACTTAAAGCCTCCACATCTAGACCAAGGAGAGCCCTCTGGCAAAAATAAAGAGGTAGAGAAAGAGAAAGAGAAAGAAAAAGAGAAGGAGGTAGAAGAAAACCTAGTTCTAAAACATCTGAAAAAGATCCAAGTAAACATTTCCATTTGGGGTCTTCTCATGGCTTCCCGAGAACATCGACAGGCAGTGTTGTCAATGTTAAGCAAGGCTAAGCTGTCAATTGACATCACTCCCGAGCAATTAGTGTCATTAATCACCCCGAGAGAAACCATCCCAGCAATAAATTTTGCTGACAAAGAGCTGCCACAAGAAGGGTCTAGACATAATAAGCCTCTGTACGTATCACTAGAATGCAGAAAGAAATGGATCCCGATTATTCTGATTGACATCGAATCAGCCATCAATGTTTGCCCTACACACACTGCTTATGAAATCGGGCTAAAGCCGACAGATTTCACGCCCACTACTCAATTGATCCGGGCCTATGATAATACTAGTCGGGAAGTGATTGGAACAATCAAAGTACAAATAACAGTGGGTCCATCTGAGCACAAAGTTGAATTTCATGTCATGGATGTTCCCATAATATTCAACTTGCTATTGGGAAGGCCTTGGCTTCATCAGATAAAAGTTGTATCATCCGCATTACATCAATTGGTAAAGTATCCATATGGCGGAGGAATTGCCACTGTCTTCGAAAATTTATCCATTCATCCTCCTTCAAAAGTCACAACACCACTGCTAGAAATACAGTATGGGGAAGAGGATGTGTTCCTATTAGGTTTTACATTGGCAGAGGCCCAGCTAGTTCAAACGCTCATGGCAGAAGACGAAGGTCTACAAGTTAGTACCCAATCAATCTATTTCATGAATAAACTAGGTCACATTCCAGGGATGGGATTGGGACGAAGTGGCAGGAAAGGTATTACTACAGCCAGTGAAGTACCTCATAACCCACATGTATTTGGACTAGGGTATGTACCCATAGCTGATGACTGGAAAAGGAAAACTGAAGAGATTAGGGAGAGGATCAAGGCCAAGAGAACCGGGCAGCAGTTTGAGTTGGTTCATAAGCTAATTCATAGGACCTTGAACAGACGCTTTGTCCACCAAGGAGAAGACTTCCCTTTCTGTGGTTTTCCTGAGCCCTGGTTTGATCAAGTGGAGAAGAAGAGATACCCTGGGTTTGAGATCTTCTTCGATCATCAGCTCTCTGACAATGGCGAAGAGTGGGTAGATCCTAGCATCGACATCAGACAAGACAGAGAAATCAGCTCGAAAAGCAACACAAAGGAAGTCCTGGGTCTAACATTGGCTGATTTACTGACAGAATCGCATACTAGCACTAAACCAATGAATTTGGGGATATGACCATTGACGTGATCGGGAAGAGGTACCTACTGACTGTTCAAGCTTCATCATGGATGCAATGAATGGCTTACAAATAAATTGGCATTTTGAAAGGAGTTATATTGGGAATTCTGAATTGGTTGTTGAGTCTGAGTCCGGTGGGCCTGTGGGGTTGGAGGCAAATTTAAGTTTGTCTAAAATGTCTGAGTCTTCTTTTTCTTTCTCTTTTGAGTCTGTTGTAACCTGTGAGCCCGAGGCTTTGAATGAAGATGTGATTTTCGTTTACTTTTTGTGCCCATAGTTCATAACATTGACCAAAATTTTCAAGATCTTGATAAAAACGAAGAGGAAGAAATTCCTTGGGCTTTGAAAAATTTAATCGACTACGAGGAAGAAAGGCGTGCTAAGCCATTAGTGGATGAAATTATTTTTGTAAATGTGGGTACTAAAAAAGATCCTCGCTTGATCCAAATTGGTTCTACATTGTCTTTAGAGGAACGCGAACAATTAGTTACTTTATTAACAGAATTCAAAGATGTCTTTGCATGGTCTTACGAAGACATGTCAGGAATTGACCTTGAGATTGTAGAGCATAGGATCCCTTTCGACCCTGAGGCCCGACCTGCCAAACAGAAGCTTCGCAGAATTCATCCGGATTGGGCCTTGAAAATTAAAGAAGAGGTTACCAAGAAAATCAATGCTGGGTTTTTACTCGTATCAGAATATCCTACTTGGTTAGCTAATATTGTGCCAGTTCCGAAGAAAGATGGCAGAATTCGAGTTTGTATTGACTTTTGAGATTTGAATAAGGCTAGTCCAAAGGATGATTTTCCATTGCCACATATTGACGAATTGGTAGACTTCACTACAGGGCATGCCTTATTGTCATGCATGGACGGTTTTTCAGGGTATAACCAGATCCTTATGGCTCCAGAGGACAGAGAAATGACAGCATTTACCACACCATGGGGGACATATTGCCACAGGGTTATGCCATTCGGTTTGAAGAATACCGGGGCCACTTATCAGAGAGCTGCTACCACTCTTTTGCATGATATGATCCACAAGGAAGTTGAGGTGTATGTAGATGACATGATTGTCAGGTCCAAAGATCGGGAAAGCCATTACACTGCATTGAAGAAATTCTTTAAGAGAATTAGGGAATACAGGCTAAGGCTGAATCCACAGAAATGCACGTTTGGGGTAACTGTGGGCAAGATGTTGGGATTTCTAATCACATAGCGGGGAATCGAAGTTGATCCATCTAAAATTAAGGCCATCTTAGAAATGCCTCCACCAATGATTGAAAAGGAGGTGCGGGGCTTTCTAGGAAAGTTGCAATTCATAAGGAGGTTTATTTCAAAATTAACTTTAACTTGTAAACCACTATTTGGTCTGTTGAAGAAAGGGAAGAAGTTCGGTGTCAGTTTGCCTTCGAGCAAGTTAAGCAATATTTGCAGAATTCGCATGTGTTATCGTCACCCGAGCCAGGGAAACTGCTAATTTTGTATTTATCAGTGACTGAATCAACCATCGGATGTATGCTTGCACAAGAGTCGGATGAGAAAATGAAGAAGGCCATCTACTACTTAAGTAAAAGGATGCTTGAATATGAGACCCGTTATACTCCTTTGGAAAAAGCTTGCTTAGCTTTGGTATGGGCCACCAGGAAGTTGAGACACTACCTGTTAGCTCACTCGGTAATTCTAGTTTCAAGATTAGACCTAATCAAATATCTTTTTGAGAAACTAGCACTTATTGGTAGGCTAGCTCGTTGGTTGCTGTTGCTTTTCGAATTTGACCTTAAGTATGTCACTCGCAAATCTGTCAAAGGAAGGGCCGTAGCAAAATTTTTGGCTGATCACCCAATTGAAGGAGAAGAAGATATGGAATACTCATTTCTAGATGAAGAGGTCATGCAGATGGAAGAAGACACTTGGAAGTTGTACTTTGATGGAGCATCCAATCAATTTGGCTATGGGATAGGTGTGTTACTCATAGCGCCGGATGATTTCCATATCCCTTTAGCTTTCAAACTCCGATTCAGGGTATCTAATAACCAAGCAGAGTATGAGGCATGGATTGCCAGATTGGAAGCAGCCCTAGAACTAGGGGCAATAAGATTGGATGTGATCGGGGACTCGAACTTGATCGTCTCTTAAGCCAACGGAGATTGGAAAGTTAAAGAGGAAAAAATGAAAGTCTATCATCAGACCTTGGACACGTTGATCCCGAGGTTCGAAAAACTGACTTTTACATACTTGGTAAGAGAGAACAACCGATTTGATGATGCATTGGCAACCCTGGCATCAATTACAGGTATATCGGTCGGGGTCAAGATGTGCTCGATCCTTATAGAACAAAGGTACATCCCCGCGTATGAAATGATAGTTGCAACGGAAGAAGTTCAAGATGAAAACCCTTGGTACTTTGATATTTGGAATTTTCTGGAAAGTGGTACATACCCACAAGGGGCAAACATCATAGACAAAAGGGGGATACGGTGTCTGGCCACTTAGTTCGTCATTTGTGGAGATAAGTTATACAAGAGAGGGCATTTGGGAATGCATAAGCTGTGTGTATAGGAAGAAGAGGCAAAGCGTATCATGGAAGCCATCCATGGAAGAGAGTGTGGAGCCCATATGAACGGTATAATGCTAGCCAGAAAAATCCTTAGACAAGAATACTACTAGTTAACCATGGAGAGTGATTGTATCAACTTTGTTAGGTGATGCCACAAATGTCAAATTCATGCCAATCGCATGAACATCCCACCATCAAAACTCCACAATATGACTTCGCCTTGGCCTTTCTCAGTCTGGGGCATAGATATCATCAGGGCAGTCACACCGTAAGGTTTAAATGGGCATCCGTTCATCTTGGTTACCATTGACTATTTTACCAAGTGGGTTGAAGCATAGTCGTATTCAGTGTTGAAAGCATCACACGTGGCCAAATTTATCAGGAGTAACATTATCTGCAAATACGAGGTGCCAAACGAATTAATTTCAGACAATGGCTCACATTTCAAAGGAGAAGTGGCAGTTCTACTTGAGAAGTATAACGTGGCTTTTCACAAGTCATCAACTTATAGGCCACAAACAAATGGAGTCGTTAAACCTGCAAATAAGAACATCAAGACCATTCTGTGTAAGACGGTAGAAACTTATAGAGATTGGCCAGATAAGTTGCCCTTTGCACTTTGGGGATACAGGACATCAATTCGAACGTCTACAGGGGCAACCCCTTACTCTTTGGTATATGGAATGGAGGTTGTTTTGCCGATTGAGTTAGAAGTGCCTTCATTGAGGATTATGGCTGAATGTTAGATAATAGAAACTGATTGGCAACAAAACCGATTTGAGGAACTAATGCTATTTGATGAGCGAAGATTGAAGGCGTTATACCACATTCAGGGGTATTAACGCATGATTTCCAAAGCATTCAACAAAAAGGTTAGATCCAGGAATTTGAGGGAAGGGGACTTAGTGTTGAAAGACAACCGAGCTCCTATTCATGACCCTAGGGGCAAGTTTAGACCTAATTGGACGGGGTCCCTACATCATTAAATCAATCTGGTCAGGAGAAGCAGTCATTCTCATGGATTTGGATGGTTTGGAGTTCTCACAACCAATCAACATGGGCAAACTGAAGAAGTACTACCCTTGAGAGGCTCGTTGGGCCGAAAACCCAAAAGGGCGACCCAGGTAAAAGTTAGAGCAGAAAAACAAAAAATAAAAAAAAATGATAAAAAAATAAAAAAATGAAAAGCTTGCAAGGTTGAAAACCCAAATGACGGCTTTGGCAAAAGTTAGAGCACAAAAGGAGAGTGTCAATATCCGAGTGAACCTTAACCGGAACTACGTATGGCCTGATTCCTATCTTTGGGATACGTAGGCAGCTCCATGTTTGATTAGGGTATCTTTATTCGACTCAACTATCTATATTTGATTGACTCATCCCCATTTAATTCAGTTGTCCTATTTCTCCTTCATGACGGGTTCAATGGAAAGATGAATTCAGTTGTACATCTCAAGGGTTGATTTCATGTTGATTGAATAGTAGTCATTTGCGAAAATAGATTTTGAGGACTTTTAATGAAGTTCACTGATTTTGTCAAAAATTATTTCGTTTTTGCAAAATTCAAACCATTCTTTGGACCAAAAAGAGAAAATTTTCAGTGCTCATAATTTGACTCATATGATTTCAAGATAGAAAATGGAACAAGTGTGCTAATTTAACTCTCATGTTGATTAAAATCACTTTAGCAGAAAGGAAAAACAAAAAAGGGCAAAGTGATGAACTAGGGGCACAGTTGAGTCAAGTTTTCTGTCATTTACCCACACTGTCGAGTTCTCGTCACCTTAATCAAACAATTGCCAAAGAATGCATAGAAGTTGTCGCCGGCAATGCTTTTCCGTCGGGCGGTCGACCGGTGTTGTTCTGTTTTGCGTTCATTTTGCTCCGACAAGCGCAAAGGGGTTTGTTTTGGGATGGTTTTGCTTCATTTTCATTTCATTAAGTTGTGTTTTGTGTTTTGGTCAGTGATAGACTCAATATTCAGTTCCGAATTCACTAAAATACAGCCATTTTCAAGTTCAAAATTCAAAATAAAATGATTTTTATGGTCAGTGTTGTGTCATTCATACCATCTGAATTTGCAGAACAAACCCGTTTTTATTAATGATAGGGATCAACCCCGATCAAAGTTGTACAAAAGAGGGTTGAAAAAAAAAGAAAAAAAGGGACAAACTTCTTAGATTCCAGCAGTGGCCTAGCGGTGACGAATACACGCCGACTTTCCTTGCTGATACCTTCTTTGCTCGATTCTCCCACTGATCACTTATTCTTGCCTTCATTTTGGGAGGCTCTTGAAGACCCTGCCTCGATGTCTACAAAACCGCCGAAAGAGATGATCCCTCGCTGGCCATCAAAGGTAGTCCCATAACGAGCTACGATGGTCACCTGCCATTTTAACTCCTTGATTTGTTTATTCAATTCTCTAAATTCCCCTCTAGAATCTTTATACATGCATTGAAGTAAAGAAAGTTGTGCATTCAATCGATGCACCTCATTTGTCTTGCGCTCTAGGCGACAGGATAGATTGGACACCGCAGTCACGGTTTCTACGCATGCTTTCAGCGTGAAAGAATTGGCCTCAATGTCAAACTGAGCAACCATCAGTTGTTTGACTGGCATTGTAGGAAAGTTGAAAATAGGGGAAGGAGGAGGGGCACGTGGTTGAGGCGAGGAGTCAGAATCAGTGAACTCTATTGTAGACTCATTGAGGTCTGGAAAAAGAGAAAGAGAACGGTGATAGGCCATGTCAAACGAGAGGGATGCAAAAGAAGGGTTGCAGAGTAGGTTTTGCAGCTTTTCGTCTCTACTTAGCTCTCTGCTCTGCCTTCCCCATAGAACTCAGATTAAAGAAGAGGATGAAGCCAAAGAAGAAGACAAAGAGGGAGGAAGGCCGAGACGATCATTGACAATAGGGGCAAGATTGGATAGCCTGTCGGTTAGGCGCTGCGATTGTTGAAATCGCGCGCTAGACACGACGCTTGAAGAAGATGAAGGAAGAGAGAGAGACAAAAATAGGGAATGAGAGAGAGATGTGTATATGTATACATATAAATGTATGTATATGTATGTGTACATGCAACTTTATACATTTTGTCTGTATATGTATATGTGTGTATCCGTGTATGTATATAGTTTGCCTGTGTATATACGTATACATATAAAATACATATTTTGCATATCATCGCATCCCATGTTTTCTCCTTTCACATGAAATGTGTTAGGATTTGATGTTTACCTAGTTAAAACCTTTCCCATTTCCGTATGAGATACGGTTAGGTACGTCTGTTAGTTACACCACTGTAGACGTGCCTGAACGTCCCGGCTCCGCGCGCGATGGCGCGAAATCCGTTTTGTTCATTAGCTACTACAGTTCGGACTCAATGTCACGGTTCTGAATCTAATCTTGCAAAGTGCAGTGCAAGATTGATAAATCACTAAAGAGTCCAAATCCAGCAAATCGTTTTTGGAATACTGATTTTAATAAAGAAGTGCCAAACATGGACTGCTTTGCCAAATACAGAGTCGCCACCTAAATGTTTTATTTTGAAAAATTTAGGAAACCCTGACTCGTGCCTAAGGCCACGTGTCCGTCATCACCAAAGTTGCCTCGGCATGGGAACTTGGATACGAGAGGGGAAGGTCATGCAATGAGCACCCCCGCTTTCCCGATCAAAGATCGGCCTTTACTAACATGATATATTATTTTTGAAAACAAATGTGTTCTTATTTCGGTTAATTAGCTAATCTTATTAAGTGATGCGCACAGCATACAAGTATAGACTAGATCGCCTAAATTGGAACAAAACATCTCATGTTTGCTTGTTTGAAAAATGGTTTGAAGGTGCTACTCGCAAGTAGGCTAAGAGGCGGATTTCGCCACTCTCAAGTGGGCTTAGAAAATATGATTTTGCCACTCTCAAGTGGACTTAAAAAATGCGTATTTCAATGAATTGTTCCAATTCAAGTAATCCAACCTTCACCCACAGGCATTCAGGCAGTTAAACACTTACGCAGTTAGCCTCATGACAAGCATGTTATCATGGCAACACTCACACTCATGCAAGATGGTAAAGCATAAACACTTACAGTGTACTCTGAGCCAAAACAAAAGTTATGTTAGAAATCATGCATGATCCTAGTTTATGTTTAAGATGGCTAATGCAACACATGCAAAAATGCCACTAAACTAGGCTCGGCTATTCTAAGATGTCATGTGAGATGTAACTTGATAACATGCTGTTGAACACGTATTCAAGTAAATGTACTGAAATACAATGCCGTTTGTATGATGCGCCGAGCCCGGTGCATGCAATACGAATGAATGTATGCAAACATGCAAAGCATAAGGATGCTAATCAAAACATGACCTAGAACTAACCATTGTAAGCGGTTAAGTAAAAGGGAGAAAGACGTGGGGTTGGAAGACATTCACACACTCACGCACACTTATTACAAAATTCGCCCTCTCGACGGAGGGTTCGAATGAATATGCTAAGCTAACTACGCTATACTATGTAACTAATCTAATAATCTACTTAGACTAGTCATTACAACACCAAAACTAATTAACTAACAAGCTAATTAATTATTACAATCCAAATTGAAACAAATAGCTACACTAAGCTAAATGAATATTACAAAACCAATTAAATGATTAAATTACACGAGCTAATCATGAATACTGAAATGGCCTCGTGGGCGATGAAGAGATGCATGCTCGGTCGGTCTTCGCTCGGAAATCCATTGCTATGCCTCATGATGCCTCTGTTTGCACTGTTCTGTACCTCTAAAAATTGTACAAATCTCTGTGATGCTTCTAAACCACCTCATGGACATGCTGAGAGGCCATCGGCCAAATGGTATGGCCATCGGCCAAAGGATAAGGGTCATCAACCACTTATGAGGCTATCGGCCAAACATTGTTAGCCGATCGGCACACCAGATAGCCGATCGGCCATCTTTTCCTGCAGACTGCTCCTTTTGCTACAGCAGAGTACAAACAAGGGCATGTCAATATATTTGCAAGAAAATGTTGTGCAACTACACCCCTTGTCATGTTTGAAACTCAAAGGAGTGTAGTGCTTGTCTCTCGAGCCATCAATTACGCATATCGATGCATGGTGGCCAAAGAGGCCGAATTGCAAAAATCAATATGGGATGAATGCATAAAAACACATGAATGCCTCACACTCTATCATGTTGTATCAAGAGTGTCGACGACCGAGAATTGAGGCAAGTTTCATCACTTCAAGTATGAAACGTCCCTCATTCCTTGTGTTTGGTTTAACACCCAAACCAAACACAATGCAATGCATGCAACATGGAGATGTTATACAATGCAACATAAGTATGCCAAATGTAATGTAACAAGCATGCAAAATGCAATGCAACCTAGACATGCAAACATGCAATGTACCAAGCATGCAAAATGCAAACATGTAATGTAATAATCATGCAACAACAATGCCAACAACAAGCATGTGACAACATGCAATCTAACAAGTATGCAACAACATGCAAGATGGGTAAGCATGCAACAACATGCAAAGATGGACTAGCATGCAACAAGATGCAAATTAGCAAGCATGCAACAACATGTAATGTGACAAGCATGCAACAACATGCAAAGATGGACTTAAACCAAAATGGGCAGACCTCAACCATGCCCAAATCAGTGGCCAATAGTGCTAAAATGATTGTATAAAAAGCATGAAAAGGAAAGACAAGCATGCATGCCAATTGGCTCAAGGACTAAGGCATAAAGATGCAACTCTTAAGCACACTTAAAGAGTGAAAAGCATGCAAGTGTGACAACACTACATGCTCTGAAATGATGTCAAGAATAATGCCAAATCACACACATAATCACAAGTATAGCATGCATGAGGCTCAAAGCTCAAGGCCAACCAAGGAGCTTGTACCAAGGCCATACAAAGCAAGCCCCAAAGGGCCAAGGGCAACCAAAACAGTCCTAAAGCATGCCAAAGTGAGTCTAAAACATGACACATACAAGGCCAAAAAGGATGATTGCACTGCACCTATTAAAACCAAACATGACATGACTTAACCAATAAAAATCAGAGTTATGTCATGTCAAAATAAGCCCAAAAACCCACTGAGATGGCATCTTGAAAGCCTAAGTATGATGGCATGCACAATGGTCCATTCTTAAGGCACAAAACTCCAAACTTACAAAGCATTAAATGAGTGAAAGATGCAAGTGTATGACCACATTACATGGACTGAAATCACATATGAAATGATGCCAAATCATGAAAATGGTCCAAGTAATGCATGCTAGTGACTTGGACACTCAAAGCCAACAAGCTAGATTGAACCATAGCTATACAAAACAATGTATGCATGACCAAGACAATGCAAATTAGAGCTAGAGCATGGTAAAACAAGGCTAAAAGCTCCTTTGAGTTGAGCCAAAATATGCCAGAATGATGGTCCAAATCCATGATACATGTTAAGGCAAATGAGAGGATTGCACTACAAGTGCATGGTGCAAGCAAGAGGCTATTAAACCAACTTAAAACAGAGGTATAGTATGGAAAAATAACACCAAAAAGTTGCTGAAATGGGACCAAAACATGCTAAGCAAACATGCTACCGTTATGAGCCATTTATACTAGCATATGAGACACAAGGAGAGAGGGGTGTCCCTCTCCTATGCAAGACTCCAAAACCACCTCTAAGGATTTTCAGTGGTGAGAAGGTCAAAACAAGAGGGTTCCAAAGCTTAAAAGGGAAGGCACAAAACAAGGCCAAACAAGGCCAAAGAGGGGGTAGGCAACCCCCAACACAAAAGTGACCTTAAACAATCATCACAAGCGTACAAAATTAGAACTTTTTATAGTTTAGAGTTAAGTTTAAAACAATATGCAAGTAGGTCTAAAAGCTTAAGCCAAAATAGGGGATTAAAAGCTAGAATCTCACCCTTGAAGAATACCTTCAAGAACACAACTCCACCACTCTCCTCTGATCAAAACCAGTGCAATAACACTAAAACCGACTCCCAAGGACCTCAGCAACCAAATGATGGTGTTCTAATAGGTGTTTGTGTGCAATAGTGTGAAGAATTTACACTTTTGGGCACAAACAAGAGCAAAAGGAGAGAGAGTGGTAAAATATATATAGAGAGAGATATAGAACTTGTATCTTAGATTCTCAAAACCTCTGGAAAGGGAGAGGGACCTCCCTTCTTATAGAATTTCAATTCTCAAGCTTGTTGAACAAGCTTGAGTCTTGATTCAATCCCTCCATACACGTGTATGGAGGATGAGAATTGTGTCTACCAGCTGTCACAACTAGCATAAAATATCTGCAAAAAGCAGATGGAAAGGCCTCGGCCAGAAAATATGGCTGATTGACCAAAAAGAGTGCCGATCCACGAAAAAGAGTGCCGATCGGCAAACACTTATGGCCGATAGCAAGAAAACAAGGCCGATGGCACCATGCCTTGGCTGATGGGTTGTAGGGATGGCCAACAAGCCACCCCCTTCCCTCAGAAGAAAAAACACAAGTCCTTGGTCCACAACCAAGCACAAAACAGACAAATTGAGAGATCCTGAGGCAAGGCGCGTAGCCGAGACCTCCGGGAACTCAAAACGAACACGAGCATGGATGATCATCGCATGTTCAAACAATGACGTCTAAGTCTTGAGGACGGTCAAAAATGGTGTGTCTACAGTTGCCCCTCTTTGACAGAACTCAAAAATCATAAGATGACGAGAGTGAATGTCAAAGCCCAGAGACGACCCATTTTTGACAAGGCCGAAGACTTAGACAAACATACAATATAACAAAGATATGCGCCCGCAAGCAGGGGCAAGATGCAAAGGACATGCACAAAGCTGAACATAACTTATGATCATGCAAAGAAAGCTGCAATGAAACAATTATACATAATAAATGCAACAGTTTTAAGCAAGCGAATACAAATCAAACTACATTACATGCAGAAAGGATGTAAGAGAATTATACAATTCTCGCTACGTCTCACGCAGAGAACATACAATACCATCTGGTCACACCAGCTTCAAATGGACCGTACATACAGTATCATCTAGTCGCACCAGCCTCAAATGAATCATACATACAATATCGTGCCTGTAAAAGAAAGAAACTTAACAGGTACAATATAGTTAGCAACACATGTTCAACGCTATGTCGAACGTGGACATGTATGATGTCGATGGAAATAGTGCATAGCAATGCAAGTGAAAAGTGCGTGACAACGCAAGCAAAGTGTGGGTGCATGACAATGCTAGTGAAACGTGCATAACAATGCAAGTATTGTGCATAACAATGTAGGCGAAACGTGCGTGACAATGCGTGTGAAGAGTGCACAACAATGCAGGTGGAAGGGGTGCATGACAATGCAACCTAAGTGTGACGCATAACAATGTAACCTAAGTGTGACGCATAATAATGCGGTTTCGAATCAAGTATAACAATGCAAGGAGGGCATGCACGACAACGCAAGCCGAATGGGATGCATAACAATGCAATTGAAGCAATCATAACAATGCAAGGAGGGCATGCGCAAAAACACAAGTCGAGTGGGATACATAACAATGCAATTTAAAACAAGCATAACAATGCAAGGAGGGCATGCGCGACAACGCAAGCCGTGGGGTGCATAAACACATGTAAGTAAATCATGCGCGACAACGCATACAATGTGCATAACAATGCGAGAAAGGCATAAACACATGTAAGTAAAGCATACGCGACAACGCATACAATGTGTGAAGCAATACAAGCGAGGCATAAACACATGTAAGTAAAGCATACGCGACAACGCATACAATGTGTAAAGAAAAATGAGAGAGGCATAAACACATTTAAGTAAAGCATACGAGACAACGCATACAATGTGTGTAACAATGCGAGAGAAGCATAAACACATGTAAGTAAAGCATACGCGACAACGCATACAATATGTGAAGCAATACGAGAGAGGCATAAACACATGTAAGTAAAGCATACGCGACAACGCATACAATGTGTGCATAAAAATGCGACAACAAAGAGAGGCACATATTCAACATAAGCATGGTGAAGGCAAGTTATTCGTGATGTTGAGATGCAACTTCAAGGCAAGACGAGGTATGCTCAATACAAGAGCGAAAAGACGTATAACAAGCGCGCTTATGGCAAAACATTGTAATGCAACATATTTAAAGCAATTTTTGAATCTCACAATATACAAAAGGATACGAAAAAGGATACACCTCGTGCGTATCGAGTGCTGCACACAGAAGACACAGTTCGCGATCAACACGATGGCTGGTTAAGCTTCAAAAGTGTATTTTCTTGCACTGTCTTGAGAGATAAGGGTACCAATCAACATAAATGACCTAAACAAGGGCATTGGAGGTGTATCGACCACAAGGGGAAGCCATCGGCCATCCATCGGCCACAAAAGGAGATCATCAGCCAAATCTTTAGCCAATTGGCTAACAATTTGGCCAATCGGCCAAAAATGGCAATTTCAGGGTAGTTTTGACATTTTGCCTTGGGTCTTTAAATATAGGGTTCCAAACCCTATATTCTCACTTCCTCTTAGTCGAAAATCACTCCTCTCCCTCTAGGTGAGTTTCCTCCCTTTGATTCGCATTTTTCCTTTGTTTTCGAGCCTCCCGCAACGTTCGATTCGCGAAACCCTCTTCGTTTTACACACTTTGAACCGAATGAAACACGTTTTCGGTGCCACGTTCTTGATTTCCACCACTTGGGGTTTGTTTCCCCTGAGTTTACCTCGATCTTCGTGCCTTTTCCCACACTATGACCTTTTCTCCCATTTTTCACCCCTCGGGGTTGACTTTTAGTTGACTTTTGGCATTCTTGCCCATTTTCCACACCCTCGACCATTTTTTGCATTCTTCTTGAGATGGCAGAGGACATTCTACGGGGTGGGACTCCCCCAGAGATGGACATGGATCCTGAGGTCGAGCTCCTACCTCTTAGCATTCGACCATTCGACCGGGCGACATACCGGCCGGCGATACACATATTGCCTCCTGATAGCATCTATCAGTTCAGGAGCTATGCACGAGGTGCGCCATTAGAGCTCCTGTTATGCGAGCCGGAGTCGCACCTTTCCTACGGCACTGCTGAGGTACATTCTTCCTCTCTTTTATTTTCTGGAATGTAGATTGTACCCTTCGGATAGCCAGTACTATTCTGTAACCGATTAACCCAAACACACTAATACATGACATGCTTAGTTCACCGTGAGCACACTCACACCCGATATCTGTGTAAACTCGAACACATGCACACACACTGTATTTTCATCAATTTTGAACGCATTCAAACACTATATATCTAATACTGCTTCGCATTTGTTTGTTTTTGAACACAGGGAGATTCTCATGCCTTTCGGGGGATGGGAATACCGTTGCCTGATGATGGTACATGGATGTGCCCGATGCGGTTCGCTACATCGTTGATCAGGCCGGCTTCGGCATTTTCTGCATGGGACTATCGCGCCTTATTGCGAGTAGGCCACTTCTTAGTGCACTGGTGGAGAGGTGGTGGGACACCACTGATTCCTTCCACCTTTCTGCTACAGGGGAGATAATGATGACTCCCTTTGACTTTTCGATGCTCACCGGCATCGAAGTAGGGGGTGATCCGATTCCCTTTGACACTAATATGGATGAGTGGGACGCTGCCCAAATGTTCTTGCTCGGCGTTGGCCACTTCTCTCCTGGTTGGGGTTCGTGAGGTATTCCTGGTTCGAGGACCATTTCAGAGTGCAGGCGCCGACGACTCGCGAGGAGGCGGAGCAGTATGCCCATGGGTTCATCACGTTTTTGCTAGGCACCACCCTTTTTGCCGACCGGGTGAACACAGTTGCCCTATATCTGCTGAGTGCATTGGTGGATATGACGCGAATCCGGCGCTACGATTGGGGTGGCACAGGCTTGGCCACACTTTATGGACACATGAGCTCTTCGTCCCGCCGCAACGAAGATCTGCTCGGAGGTTACTGGCGAGCCTGGGAGGTACACCTTCCCTTTCTGTTTTTACAGTTCTGCTTTACACTATCTATACATCACATACACTGCATACATGCAATCTGCTTCACACTGGCTGTACACTGCACACATTCTCTGATTTCTGTTTTATCTGCATTCTGCTTTATCTGATAAGCATACTCATTGTCACCCTGTTACTTTCTGTAGTTGTGGGTGTATGCCTACTTTTCGAGGCTTGACCCAGTGCCGGATGTGGAGATACCCCTTGGCGTTCCATATTCTCATCGCTATGACGTGAGGTGCGAGCGGAGGCCATGGGAGTCTTTCCTGTTCTTCTGCAGATACTTTGACACCATTACCGCCGCAGAGGTATTTCAAACATTACAGTTTATTTAAGCTTTGCTTTGCATTGTACTTTCAACAGTAGATAACAAACTGTATATCCTGTCATTTACAGATCACCTAGCAGCCTTGGGCCGCTTTGCTGGATACGGTGAGGGACCAGTACGTAGGTGCTCGGGAGACTGCCCGGTTCAGGATTTTGCTGGAGGGCTCGGTTTGCCGGGCATGGTATTTTGGAGAGTGCTTTTTGCGACAGATCCTTGGCTTGCCAGAGTAGATAGTCCCGAGGCCACCTCCCACCCACACAAGGGCTACCAAGAGGTACACCTTGGAGGAGATGATGGATTTCACGATAGATTAGGATTCTGATCTCTTCAGAGATGAGGGCAACTACGCCGAGTTCATCCAGACCTATCTTATGCGGCCTTTGACCGGTGCTCGCTGAGCTGAGAGGGAGAGGCCTGCAGCGCTAGCCGGAGGAGCAGGAGTAACGAGGGCGCCTCGGGCCCGCGACAGGAGTGGGTCTCGGAGGGGACAGGGAGTAGTGTGGCCAGTGCTGCCCACTACCATGACATACTGAGGACAGGGTGGGGAGACTTATCAGATACCCATCGCTCCTCCTCTGGCTGATCATGAGCTTGTCGGAGTTCGTGGCTCAACCCCGGTATGTACCATACTTTTCATTCTGTACAGTCACTTCATTTCATTTGATATCCCGCAGAATACTAATGATTTCAACACTCTTGCAGGCTTCGATAGAGTATACGGGACAGTCTCTGGAGCTGACAGCTTCCGTGATGGGGATGCTGTAGAGGAGCATCGACTTGTTGACCATTTACGGTATCCCGGTAAGTTCTTTCAACCTCAGTCCCAGAACTTTGCACATCTGTTCCATACATGATTTGATGCATCGCATTATCAATAGGGCACTTGATACACTGTACTTACATACCAGTCACGGCATCGATACACTGCACTCACATACCATTCATACACTGCTCACGACATTTATACACTACTCACAGCATTCACATACTGTACTCATACACTGTATTCGGTATTCATATTTGACTTTGCATAGCATAATTGATGTGCTTGCCAATTGTTCTTTTCAGGCCCCTTTCTAGATACCGGCCACAGGGGGTGCTCCAGCAGGACCTTCAGCGTCTGCTAGAGCAGTAGGGGGAGCCAGGCGGGGGATGACGATCCACAGCCGAGGTAGACATAGGCGAGCTCGTGCTGAGAGCAGCTCACGGGAGCCTTCCCCCGATGATGACGAGTCCAATGCAGAGGCGGAGTCGTCTCAGGATGAGGCTGGAGATAGCTCAGAGAGTAGAGGTGACGGTGGAGATCTTGGACCTTCGTCCAGGAAGAGGACCAGGACGAACTCCCGTACTTGAGGCTACAGGCGCCGATCCAGACATTTTGTTGCTTTTCTTTTTTTGCTTTATTTTTCTTTTTACTGGTAGTTTTGCATATTGTACTGCGTCAGGCAGATTTTATTTTCTTCAAAACTATGTACTTTGCAAAAGAAAAATGATGATGGAATGAAATAGCTCTTTTTGTTGAAAAAGTGTTACATTTATACATTCTATGTATCGCATCGCATCGCATCACATTACACAACAATGTAAATGAGATTGAACTTTTGTTTTGAAAACTGAACACTCGAATTGCATTAATCAGGTAGTAAGCCAACTAACAACAAAACAACTTGATAAGCAAAACAAAGACTTAAAGAATACAAAATACAACTCGATAAACAAAAGTACAACAACTCGATAAGCAAATTGAAGTAACATAGGCGCGACTTTGCAAAATCATCACCGGAAGGCATTGGAAGTGGAACCAGTCACAAGTTCTCAACATATTCAACACTTATACAGCTTAGAGAACAAAGGGAGAGGCCATCGGCCACAAGAAATGGCCATCAGCCAACATTACTCGCCGATCGGCTAAAAAAGATGGTTGGTCGGCACTATTTTTGGCCGATCGGCCAAAAATGGCAAGCACCTCCAGAATGCTGACACCTATCTTCCATTCAACACCTTATCTTCCACAAAAGCCTCAGCTTCGTAGTTTTCTCCATTTCAGCTCAGTTTTTGCACCAAATGGAAGCATTTCTAGTCCAAAATCTCACAAATTGGATTGCCAACTTAGATGGCTCGGAAAAGCTGAATTTTCAGGATTTCGACATAAATGCACTATTCACGTTGAGTCGCACCCCGCTGCATTTTCCATTCCTCTATGCTGCGGCAAGGTTTTGGAATCTGGTGACACGTCTTTAGCTTTGGCGGACAAGAGATGTGTCCCACTTTCGAGGATTTCCAAGCTTTAATGGAATCCGAGCACGATGAAATTTTTTTGCCTCAGCTCTGGTTCGACAAGCCTTAGGACGGATGTGTGGGCTTACTTTGCATGACACTCGGTCATTGATTCACAACGGAGAGCTAGACATTCCGAGCTTGATTCGCCGGTTTTCTGCTGCCGGTGACCGCGACGATCATCATTGACAGGGTTATCGGCGACATGCGCTTTGCTTGTGCATGCTTCCTCATTTCTTGCTTGTCCCAGGCTCCGGTGGGTTTAGCACTCATTTGATTGAGGTCGCCGAGGGCTTGAGAGAGGGCAAGAGCTGCATCGCCATGACGCTAGCTAAGACATTGATGGGCTTGGATGCCTTTCATCGTCGGGAGATGACTAGATTTGCGGGGAGTCCACTACTATTGCAGGTAATGTTTCCCATCCTATCTCACATATATTTCTCACATCACTCGGCCCTCAGCCTCGATTTTTCTCTTAAAACCCTTTTATCACTTTTTCTCTCAACTTACACCTCTCTATTCTTTAATCTCTCATTTTTCATCCCTCTCCAGGTATGGTTGATGGATAAGTTGAAGGTTGTGGACTTGTGCCCAGCATATTCAGCACGTAGCTATTTCTTCTAGCGACATCTAGTCGATGCCCCGGATTAGGGATGGTGGTGCAACTAGATGTGCGTTTGTCCATAGACCGCATTGCTTGGCGTTACCCCTAGCTTAATTTATCAGTGATAAGCTATCGCATGACCCGCCAGCCAGGGATTCAGTTGATTGGCTTGACACACTGTGTCTTTTACTTCCCGTTCCAATTCCGGTGCCAGTTCGGACATGCTTAGACTTGCCCCGGCAGAGGGGATAGAGTACCCTGCTACATTTCCGGTCCGAGGGGCACAGCTAGTTCGGTATGCCACGACATGGAGGATGAGAGAGCTTCTGGCCCCCGCTCCCATTTTCAGTTGCACCCTCTCTGATGAGTGCATAGCTTGGCTTGATGAGAAGGCGCAGATCGGGCCCACTTTGGCATCAGAGGCTTCTACCAGCTCAGGGAGGGGATGCAGGAACACCTGACTATGCCCTGGATTTATTTGCTTTAATCAGTACCTTCAAGTTTTCTTTATGAATGTAATGAAAAGCAACTTCAATTTGTATTCAAGAGTAGGAGAACTCTGTATTGAAATCAAAGTAATTGAAGGTTGTGGGTACTGAAAATTTTTCGTTTGGTCCAAAAATGGTCTAAGTTGTAAAAAGATTAATTTGAGCAAAATCAACTTTTACTAAAACTTTTCAAAACCATTTTCGATATAGATCACAACTGGACACGCCCGAGATCTATCACTGAGATGTACAACCCTGGATCCCAGCAACTGGAAAGTTGCCCCTAGTCTGAATAGCACTGCACTGGAGATCACAACCGAGCCCTTGAATGCAGAATAGACAAAGATGACCAAACATGATCACACAGACAAAGTTGATCGAGGAAGTGTTTATGGCTGGACTTTAGGACGAAGTTGCCTACGTATCCTAAAGATGGGAATCAAGCCTTACGTAGTTCGGCTGAGGTTCACTCATGTATTAGCACTCTCTTTTTGCGCTCTAACTTTTGCCAAGGCCGCCATTTCTGGATTTTCAACCTTGCGAGCTCAGTTTTTATAATTTCAAATTTTTCATGCTCTAACATTTGCCTAGGTCGCCTTTTCGGGTTTTCGGCCTAGCGAGCCACTTAGGGAAAGTATTTCTTCAACTTGGCCATATTGATCGGTTGGGAGAACTCTAGGCCATCTAGCTCCATCAGAACGACAGCTCCACCCGACCAGATAGACTTGATGAGGTAAGGACCAGTCCACTTAGGTCTAAACTTGCCCCTAGGGTCGTAGATGGGAGCTCGGTTGTCTTTGAGCACCGAATCTCCTTCCTTCAAATTCCTGGACTTAACCTTCTTGTTGAAAGCCCTGGTAATTCTTCGTTGATAACCGTGAACGTGGTACAGTGCTTTCAACCTTCTCTCGTTAAAGAGCATGAGTTCTTCGAACCTACTTTGCTGCCAATCTGCCTCAGCTATCTGACACTTAGCCAATACTTGCAATGATGGTACCTCAACTTCGATAGGTAGAACAACCTCCATCCCATAAACCAAGGAATACGGAGTTGCCCCAGTAGAAGTTCGAATTGAAGTCAGGTAGCCCCACAAAGCAAATGGCAGCTTATCTAGCCAGTCTCGGTAGGTTTCCACTATCTTCTGCAGAATGTGCTTCATGTTCTTGTTGGCGGCCTCAACTGCTCCATTGGTCTGTGATCGATATGTAGATGACTTATGAAAAGCCACGTTGTATTTGTCCAACAAGTCGATCACTTCCTTCTTGAAGTGAGAACCATTATCTGAAATAATCTCGTTCGAGACCCCGTAGCGACAGATGATGTTGTTCCTGATGAACTTAGCAACATGCGATGCCTTCAACACCGCATAAGATTGGGCCTCAACCCACTTCGTAAAATAGTCTATCGTGACCAGAATGAACTCATGCCCATTGGACCTCTTCGGAGTGACAGCCCTGATCACATCAATCCCCCAGATTGAAAACGGCCATGGCGAAGTCATGTTGTACAGCTTCGACGATGGAATGTTCATGCGGTTTGCATGGATCTGACATTTGTGGCATCGCCGAAAAAAGCCAATACAATCCTCCTCCATGTTGAACCAGTAATAACCCTGTCTAAGGATCTTCCGGGCTAGTATTACCCCATTCATGTGCGCTCTGCACTCTCCTCTATGGATGGCCTCCATCAGGCGCTTCGATTTTTTGGCATCAACACACAGCTTAGGCATCCCGAAATGACCTCTCTTGTACAGTTTTCCCTCGCAGACGATGAACTGAGCAGCCATTCTTCGAATTACCCTCTTATTTTTGGCATTTGCCCCTGGAGGATACGCCTCATTTTCCAAGAAGTTCTAGACATCGTAATACCAGGGGTTCTCGTCTTGAACCTTATCTATGGCAGTAATCAGTTCGTAGGCTGGCGCAAATTTCTTTTCGATGATGACCGTACGCATCCAGACTCCGAAAGGGATGTCTATCATAGAGGATAGAGTTACTAATGAATCTACGAACCTGTTGTTCTCTCTTGACAGATGAGCGAAATTCAGTTTCTCAAACTGAGGAATCAGCATGTCCAAGGTCTGGTGGTAGATTTTCATCTTCTCTTCTTTGACTTTCGAATCTCCTTTAGCTTGAGATACAACAAGGTTTGAGTCCCCGATGACGTCCAACTATTTTGCCCCTAGTTCCAGAGCTGCTTCTAGTCCAGCAATACACGCCTCATACTCTACCTCATTGTTTGAGACTTTGAACCGGAGTTTGAATGCTAGAGGTATACGGGAATTGTCGGGTGCTATTAGCAACACCCCTATCCCATACCCGTATTGGTTTGACGCTCCGTCAAAGTACATCGTCCAAAACTCTTCTTCGACATGCAGAATGGCCTCGTCTGGGAATAGGTACTCAACTGCTTCATCCCCTTCAACTGTGTGATCGGCTAGGAACTCTACTACTGCTCTCTCCTTCACTGACTTGCGCGTCACATATTTCAAATCGAATTCAGAAAGCAGAAGCAACCAACGAGCTAACCTACCCGTAAGTGCCGGTTTCTCGAAGAGATATTTGATGGGATCTAATTTCGAAACCAGCATTACAGAGTGAGCTAACAGGTAGTGCCGCAGCTTCCTGGTAGCCCATACCAAGGCTAGACAAGCTTTTTCCAGCAGAGTGTAGCGGGTCTCGTAATCCAGCATTTTCTTGCTCAGGTATTAGATAGCTCTCTCCATTTTGTCTTCAGACTCCTATGCAAGCATGTAGCCCATTGTAGTTTCACTCATTGAAAGGTACAAAATCAACGGTTTCCCCGGCTTAGGCGGTGACAACACAGGTGGGTTCTGTAAATATTGCTTGATCTGTTCAAAAGTGGCTTGGCATCAGCCGTCCCATTGGAATTTTTTTCCTTTCTTTAGGAGACCAAAGAGTGGTTCGCAAGTCAAGGTTAATTTTGCGATAAACCATCTTATGAATTGCACTTCAACCAGAAAGCCTCGCACCTCCTTTTCAGTCCTCGGTGGTGGCATTTCTAAAATGGCCTTGATTTTGGAAGGGTCGACTTCGATACCTCTGTGTGTGATCAAGAACCCCATCATTTTCCTTGCTGTAACACCAAACGTACACTTCTGAGGATTTAGCTGCAACCGAAACTCTCTGATCTGTTGAAACAATTTCTGCAAGGCGGTGTAGTGGCCCTTTATTTCCTTGGACTTGACAATCATGTCGTCCACGTACACCTCAACCTCCTTATGGATCATATCATGCAAAATCGTGGTCGCAGCCTGTTGATATATAGCCCCAACATTCTTTAGCCCAAACGGCATCACCCTATAACAATAGGTCCCCCACGGGGTGGTAAAAACAGTCTTCTTTTAGTCTTCGGGTGCCATCAGAATCTGATTGTATCCAGAAAAGCCATCCATGAACGAGAGCAACGCATGCCTCGCAGTGAAGTCCACTAATTCGTCGATATGCGACAGAGGAAAGTCGTCCTTCGGACTGGCTTTGTTCAAATCTCTGAAGTCCATACATACCTGAATTCTGCCGTCTTTCTTCGGCACTGGAATTATATTGGCCAACCAAGTTGGGTATTCAGATACCAGCAGGAACCTTGCATCAATTCGCTTGGTGACCTCTTCTTTGATCTTGATAGCCCAGTCCGGGCGGATCTTTCTGAGCTTCTGCTTAACAGGTCGGGCCTCTGGGTCAAGAGGGATCCGGTACTGTACAATCTCAGGATTGATTCCAGGCATGTCTTCGTAGGACCACGCGAAAACATCTTTGAAATCTTTTAATAAAGTGAATAAGCGCTCGCGCTCCTCTGAAGACAATGTGGACCCGATCTGGACTAGCCGCGGGTCTTTCTCAGTACCAACATTAATTTGGGTGATTTCATCAACCAGCGGTTTTACAAACCTCTCCTGCTCTTGATCTAGTAAATATTTCAAAACCGAAGGAATTTCTTCCTCATCGTTTTCTTCGAAATTTTGAAAGTCTAAATTAATGCAATAAATCAAGGGCACAAAAGAATACTCAAAGGCCACAACCATTCTATTCTCATTAATCACTTCCAAGTCGCCTGATTCTTCTGTTACAACAGACTCAAAGGAAAAGGAAAAAGAAAAAGACGACCTAGACAGGATTGTGGCATCCGAGTTGTCACTCCTAGGATACCGGACTCAGACTTAGACGAGCTGGAACCTGATTCTGACTCCATAGACTCTGTGGAATCAGATTCTGGCTCACTACCTAACTCGGTGCTGCTCGATAAGAATCCCTCATCGTACTGCCAGACGAGAGAGGGTGCAATGGACGTATCTAGAGTGTTCAAAGATGGGCTTGCAGCTGTTTCATTCCTAATCATAGACACTGAGAGGTCATCCCCCAGGCACTAATGTACAATCGGAGGATCTGAAAGTAGACAAGCCAGTACTACCCCTATTTCAATCTCGGTGCTCTCGGAATCCACTTCCTTGCACTGCTCAACCTTAGCTGATGGGTCTGTCTGCTCCTCGGCAACATCATCCCCGGACAACTGCAAGTTGAAGAATATCTTAAATCCCGGCAGGCGCCTCTTCTCTGCGTTCAGGCATGGCTCTGGGAAACTGCAGAAGGGAAAGTCTTCCCCTTCCCGGACAAAGCGTCCATTCAGGGTGCCCTGGATAGGTCAGTGCATCAACTCAAAATGCTTCTCGGTCTACTTAGCTCTGGCTCCTTCGGCCATTTCTTTGCCTTTCCTCACCCAGTCCTCTTTGGTAGGCAGATAACCTAAACCAAAGGTATGCGGGTTGTGCGGCACTTCGGCCGATACAGTAATGCCCTTCCAGCTACTTTTTTCTAGTCCCATCCCAGGGATGTGCTGAAGCTTGTTTATGAGGTACACAGACTGTACGCTGACATATAACCCCTCATCAATAGCCAAGATGTTCTGTACGACCCGGACCTCAGCTAGGGTAAATCCTGATAGGAACACATCCTCCGTGCCATGCTCGATTTCCAAAACCGGTGTAGACACCTCTGGCGGCGGATGGATTGACGAATTCCCAAAAACTATAGCCACCCCATTCCCGTGGGGGTATTTCAACATTTGATGTAGAGTGGAAGAGAACGCCTTCACCTGATGCAGCCACGGCCGCCCTAGGAGTAGATTAAAGGTTGCGGGAACGTCCAAGACATGAAAGTCAATCTTGTGTTGTCCTGGACCAACCCGAGTCTGAATCTTTACAGTCCCCATCACCTCCCTGTTTGTATTGTCATATGCCCTTATCACCTGGGCAGTTGGCACAAAGTCTGCGGGCTTCAACCCGATTGCATATGCCGTCATTGATGGGCACACATTAATAGCGGATCCCGTGTCGACAAGAACTACCGGTACCCATTTGTCTCTACATTTCATAGAGATGTAGAGAGGTTTGTTATGGTTTGCGCCCTCAGGCGGCAGCTCCTTGTCAGTGAAGGTCAACGTCGGGGAAGCTCCTCCCGGAAAGACCAGTCCTACCAGCTGCTCAGGCGTGGTATCGATTGAAAGTTTGGCCTTGTCCATTGCCGAAAGGACAGCCTGTCTATGTACTCTTAAGGCCATAAGCAGTCCCCGGATGGAGATGTCTGCTTGTATCTTCTTCAGCTGTTTCAGTACAGCCTCCTCTTCGAGCAGCTTTTCTTTCTGCTTTTCCGCCTCCTTGTCCTTTCTGGACACCTCTGGTTGATCTAAGTGCGGGGGCTTGAAATAACGCTCGCTCCTAGTCATGTGGTCAACTTCGCCAATATACCAGGTATCATCTGGATGGCTTTGTCCCCAGTCTTCATCTATGTGGGCAAGACATAGGTCATCATCTTCCCACCACATGCCATCGGTAGCCAACAGACACCTGTCCGGTTCTGTTACAACTATTCCTGTGCCTGCAGCATCTTTCGTTCCTGTGCTTGCAGCACGCTCCGTTCTTGTGCACACAGCATGTTCTGTCCTTGTGCACACAACACGTTCTGTCCCCGCAGTGGCTTTGGCTTTTCTGGCCCTCTTCGAATCTTTGATCCTTTCCCGCTCAAATTGCTTCAGTGCAGCCTGTTATTCAGTTTCTTCTGTACCCAAATTGCCCGTATTCTGAGCAAAATTCTTAACACCGGTGCTCCTCAACGGTGCACTCTGTTCTTCGGCCCTTTCGGCCACTGTTGATGTCCCCGTCCTTGATGGACCCTGTTCTGACTGAGGTTACTCAACAACATCCGGCTCGTCGCTGAGCCATCCAGTAGCTTCTGTTGACCCTTCTAGACCAAACCAGTTGACAGTCACGTCTCCCGGATCCTGTTCGTTAAAAAACTGAAGGTTAGCAATGTCTTCTTCCAGATCGGCTAGGTTATCTAACCCCTGATTAAGTCCATCCTCTCTAACTACACAAATCTCTGCCCCCACTGGCAATTCCACACTCGGCCTAGCCTGGCCTGCTGATGTAATGTAACCGCTCGGGTTGTACATGAAGCTCGTAAACCCCTCAGGCTCTATATAATCATTCTCATCTACCCCCACAGTCGACCCACTTCTATCTTCAATAGCCACCACCACCGTTTCAGGTTGGGTTTGGGAGATGTCCAACATGCACAAGTTAGTGCTGTCAGGGATGAACACCTCCGGCTTAGGTAGGTGAGAAGGGGTGATATATATGCTAGGGTCGTATGACACAACCCTAGTTTGGATCATATTAATGCGTTTGGGAGGTGGAGCTTGGTTGTGTGGTGGGAGAGGGTTGGTTGTGACATTTGGTTTCTTTGGAGGCACGATCACCCTGTTGTCAACGAGATCCTGAATCTCGTGACGCAATCTATAGCACTGGTCGGTGTCATGACCATGCTATTGGTGAAATGCGTAGTATTTAGCTGGGTTGTGGGAGGGATGAAGTTTTTTTGGCAATGGTCGCAGCTCTAGGGGCTTCAAGTGCCCTTTCCTGATCAAAACCCCCAAAGCCTTGGACAAAGACATGTATAGTGGGGTGAAGATTCTCTAGCCTCGGGGTGAAAACTTGGTTGTTTGTCAGCTACTTCTGGACGTACCGGTGAATGGTGTAGCTGCAAGGGTTCTTGGGGTGGTGTGGGTGACCATTCCCACATCTGAAGATTTGGCAGCTGTAGCACTGTATGTGCCTGCATTCGTACTGCGGTTGAATGCTCTCTTGGGCTGCTCTCTCTCATGATCAATGAGGCCCTATTTTATAGCGTCCTCGATCTGCACCCCTATCTCATGTAGATCTGCAAAGGTGGGGAGGGGGAGAACGATCATCTTCTGCATGAGCCTGGGCTGGAGGTTACGCACAACCATCCAAATCTGATCTTTGTCAACAAGCCTGATGGTCATCATCGAGGCCTTAGCCCTCCACCAGGTCACAAAATCGGAGAAGCTCTCATTCGGCTCTTGCCTAGTTGTCTCAAGATCATGAGTTGTGATCTCGATCTGTGTATTGTAGGAGTATTAAGCTACAAAGGCCTTAGCCATCTCCTCCTAGTTCCTCTTGACAGAGTCCTTCAATTTTTCATACCAAATAGCCGTTACACCCGACAGGGTTCGGCCAAATAGAGAAAGCTTCTGCAATCTGGAGAGGCCCATCGGCCTTAGTATATCTGAAAACAGCCGCAAATGCACCATAGGATCTCCAGATCCGTCGAAACGGTCTATGTGCAGCATCTTAAACCGGTTTGGCAGAGTCACGACCGAGTCAGTATACCTGTCCTCTATATTCGGGATGGATTTCACGCCCTGAGACTTCTTGAACAGCTTTTCAAGCTTGCTCACTTTTAGCGCTGTAGGGTCCACCTTGAACTCAAACGGTGTATCCCCCAGGTTGGTCTGCGCTATAGATAGTTGGGGTAGGATTGGGAGCGGAGCTGGCCCTGTTGGAACGTCCGTATTGTCCTGAACGTGTGTTGCCTCCCCAAGTATTGGAATTCTTGGTGGGGGAGAAGGTTGGTGCGAAGCAGATGCTCCGGCTTACTGTGGTGGTTGTTGTTGCTGAAATCTAGCAATCAACTCTGCCTGTTGGGCCATAACCTCAGCCTGGCGTATGGCAAATTCTGCTTGACGGGCAGCGTCCTGCTGCAAGGTTTTCATACTCTCCTGGAGCTGACGCATCATCCCCTCTATGCTTGCCATGTTGTGCTGATCTATCTGAATAACCGGTATATCTGTCCCTGTAGTAGAAACTAAGACCTCAGCTTGACTGTTCACTAGTGGGGTAGACCACTGATCTGGTGACCGTTGTACCAATACATTGCGCCTTTTTGACCTCCGTCTGGTAACTGGGGTAAAGAAAGGAACACTGCTTGTTCGTCTATGAGATCCCTGGATCGATTAAGTCTACGACCTCTAACCTAGAGTGCTCGGGGAATATCTGTAATAACCCTCACCACTGCTTACCGATAAACATTGATTACCGTTAAACCGAACTGATTATGACTGATAACTGAACTGATTAAAGTACTGAACTGACTGACTGAAAAACTGGAATCGAATTGACTGAGTATGTGTGTTAATTTGTATTCTATCTGTTTGACTGTTTGACTATCTGTTCATGTTTTACGTTTAAACTGCTAATTGAAGGCCCTATCGGCGGCCGAACTGGGAATCGATTAATGTTTTATGATCCTCATAATTAATATGATTTTATGGTATAAGTATCTGAAAACTGATTAGGAATGATTAAATTAGATTAAAATGAGTTAGAGTGCATGAGTTGATTTATTCACCATATTGCCATTATTAGTGGGCCTCTTATTATAACATATTAGAGCCTTTGCAATACTTGAATCAAAACACTTCTTCAGCCACATTTTGAGCCTACAACCGACCTTAGAGAGAGAGAGACTTGAGGAGTTGATTTCATCTCAAATTTGCTTGTGAATTGCTTGGTAATTGAAGTGTAGATTGCTACTTTGAGCTCCCAAACCTTGAATACAAGACCAAGGTAGGACATCCATCTTCTTGTTGTTGTCATAGAATTGATTCTTGCATGATTCATGCTTCAATTGTAGAGCTAAGCCATGTTTTGGTTCATACATGTTGTCATAGAGCATAATTCATGCATGCATGCTTGAATTGTTGGATTTTGAGTTGAGTTCATGGCAAATTGTTGCATGCATGTCCATGTTTTGAGGGTAGGCCATGATTTCATCATGTTTTGGAAATAATTGGCTCTTTAGAGCATCAAATTGAAGCTTTAAATTGGTTTGAATTCATGCATGTTTGCATGTACATAGTGTTCTTGAAATTGATTTGAAATTGATTTGAATTAAACACCCTTGGGCCTTGATTCCTCAAATTGAGCTTTGAACCATGTTATTCTATGTGTTTATAAAGGTTTTCCAGAAAAATGGGCCCAAGAGGATTGGTTTTGATGCATTTGAACTTGGTTTTGAGCTTGGAGGTGCAATCTGGAATTCCCAGATTTTGCACTTTCGCTCGAGCGGGGAAAGTGGCGCTCGAGCGTGGAATCCGAGCATCCAATATTTCTCTGCACTGTTTTACAGTCCGCTCGAGCGGAGTCATATGTCTCAAGCTCGAGCGGACATCGAGCGTCCGTCGAGCGGAGATTTCACCTATCCAGTACTTTTACAGTACGCTCGAGCAGGAAAGTTTACGCTCGAGCGTGTACCTTTGTTTCATGACCGCTCGAGCGGGGAAACCTGCGCTCGAGCGGGAATCTGTTTTCTGAAAATTCTGAAAATGCTTTTAAAAGTGCATCTTTGCATCCTCATCCCATTCTAGGCATTCCTAGGCCTAGTTTAAGACATCTTATTGAGGATATAGATGTAGAACACACCGAGGCATTAGGGATTAAGTTATTATCTTTTCCAACTGTGTAGCTTAGAGTGTGTTCAATCTGTTAACTGTGTAGGGTTGGCGACTGGGGAGACACGCTCTAGCATACTGTAGCCCAAACTCTGTGAGTAACGATTGTGTAAAGATATGTTCAAAAATGATTATCTTCTGAACGACTGAATTGTACTGTTTCTGAATTGAATACTGTTAATTGAATGAATGTATGTCCTGTATTCTGAACTGTATTGTGGCATCCTTAGCACCTACTGTTTACTGTTACTGTGAAAGAATTCTCTGTCGGTTCCCTCGTTGGAACCACTACTGTTACTGACTGATGGCCATCATTTACTGCTCAGTCTTTTAAGACCTACTGTTTACTGTACTGTTATGCTAATGGGTGTACCACATATGACTGTACTGACTGAACAATTGAAATACTGTTTAAATGAACTGTTTTCATACGGTAAGGACATTCATTCTTAACCTCTTTACGCATTATGTTATTCACTGGGCTTTAGCTCACTGCTCATATATATATGTAGGTGTTCAAGCACCGGACCGTGGCTAGGAGCGTCAGGGTTACTCCAGTTTTGTCAAGCCAGCCTTTTGTGCCTCACTGCGAGGTTCCAAGCCTATTTTGCCAAGGCTTAGGGGTGTTTTAGATTCCCCCTTCTGCACCGTCTTACTGTTCTGTATAGACTGAATGTTTACCGTACTATTATGCAGGGATTAAGTCCCTAGTCTGAATGATTGTAAATATTGTGCATACTGTTCTGTACCGTTTATGTATGAATGTATGAAAAGTCTTTTTGCATACAGACTGTCACAGCTCATTGGGCATTGTTTAATTACTGTATTGGCTTCCGCCAGGCCCTGTACTCTGTTTTACTATACTATTATTAAGCAGGCCTTCGGTAATCTCAGATTACTGGCCGGTTACGGTGCTAAACCCATAGGGCCGGGTTTGGGCTGTGACAATATCTGTCTGATCGGATGCGATGGTGCTAAACTACCTTGCAAAAAGATAAATAAAGCATAATAAGGAAAAAATGAACAGAAAAATGGACAACATAACAGCTTAAATAAAGACAACACACAGTTGGCAAACACAAGTTGAAAGAACTGTTCTCAACCACTGATCACTGTTCCCAAATCACTGCCCCAAATCTGAATCTGATACCCACAGGTAAAACTAATTCCCTAAATACTGATATTGATGCCCGCAAGCCTGATACCCAGACTTGCAAACTGATACATGCATTCCTGTAGAGGCCAACTCTAAAAGCACATAACAAGCAAGTGAGAGCCAAAACACCCCTATGGAGGGGGAGGATTTCCCTGTCCTATTGTCAGGAGCTAGGGTTTCACTACACATGTGGCGATTTCAAACAACCTATAATCGGGTAAGCAACTTGTCCTAGCTTGGAATGGTCACTACAGTTTTCGATATGCACTAGGTCGAATGGTCAAAGAGGGTGCCCCAGTAAAAACTGAGGTTTGTGTTCCCGTCGTGGCAGAGCCCGCGACCGATTAGCCTTATGGCACGCTTCTCAAAGTGGGCCTCTGGCAAACCGTTCAAGCATAGCATACGGCAAACACGATGTCCTAGGCGCACCAATGCACATGCAATGCTAAGAGACACATCAGTGTAATCAAAACAAGATATCATGAGTTCGAGTCAAGTTCTCTAAATCCCCAGTAGAGTCGCCAGAAACTATAGGCGTGCCCGAACGTCCTGGCTCCGCGCACGAAGGCGCGAAATCCGTTTTGTTCATTAGCTACTACAGTTTGGACTCAATGTCACGGTTCTGAATCTAATCTTGCAAAGTGCAGTGCAAGATTGATAAATCACCAAAGAGTCCAAATCCGGCAAATCATTTTTGGAAAACTAATTTTAATAAAGAAGTGCCAAACATGGATTGCTTTGCCAGATACAGAGTCGCCACCTAAATGTTTTATTTTGGAAAATTTAGGAAACCCTGACTCGTGCCTAAGGCCACGTGTCCGTCATCACCAAAGTTACCTCGGCTCGGGAACTTGGGTACAAGAGGGGAAGGTCATGAAATGAGCACCCCCGCTCCCCCGATCAAAGATCGGCATTTACTAACATGATATATTGTTTTTGAAAACACATGTGTTCTTATTCCTGTTAATTAGCTGATCTTACTACGTGATGCGCACAGCATACAAGTATAGACTAGGTTGCCTAAATTGGAACAAAACAACTCATGTTTGCTTGTTTGAAAAATGGCTTGAAGGTGCTACTCGCAAGTAGGCTAAGACGCGGATTTCGTCACTCTCAAGTGGGCTTAGAAAACATGATTTTGCCACTCTCAAGTGGACTTAAAAAATACGCATTTCAATGAATTGTTTCAATTCAAGTAATCCAACCTTCACCCACAGGCATTCAGGCAGTTACACACTTAAGCAGTTAGCCTCATGGCAAGCATGCTATCATGGCAACACTCACACTCATGCAAGATGCTAAAGCATAAACATTTACAGTGTACTCCAAGCCAAAACAAAAGCTATGTTAGAAATCATGCATGATTCTAGTTTATGTTTAAGATGGCTAATGCAACACATGCAAAAATGCCACTAAAATAGGCTCGGCTATTCTAAGATGTCATGTGAGATGTAACTTGATAACATGCCGTTGAACACATATTCAAGTAAATGTACTGAAATACAATGCGGTTTGCATGATACGCCAAGCCTGGTGCATGCAATACGAATGAATGTAAGCAAACATGCAAAGCATAAGGATGCTAATCAAAACATGACCTAGAACTAACCATCGTAAGCGGTTAAGTAAAAAAGAGAAAGACGTGGGGTTGGAAGACATTCACACACTCACGCACACTTATTACAAAATTCGCCCTCTCGACGGAGGGTTTGAATGAATATGCTAAGCTAACTACGCTATACTATGTAACTAATCTAATAATCTACTTAGACTAGTTATTGCAACACCAAAACTAATTAACTAACAAGCTAATTAATTATTACAATCCAAATTGAAACAAATAGCTACACTAAGCTAAATGAATATTACAAAACCAATTAAATGATTAAATTACACGAACTAATCATGAATACTGAAATGGCCTCGCGGGCGATGAAGAGACGCATGCTCGGTTGGTCTTCGCTCAGAAATCCGTTGCCATGCCTCATGATGCCTCTGTTTGCACTGTTCTGCACCTCTGAAAACTGTACAAATCTCTGTGATGCTTCTGAACCACCTCATGGACATGCTGAGAGGCCATTGGCCAAATGGTATGGCCATCGGCCAAAGGATAAGGGTCATTGGCTATTGGCCAAACATTGTTAGCCGATCGGCACACCAGATAGCCGATCGGCAATCTTTTCCTGCGGACTGCCCCTTTTGCTGCAGCAGAGTACAAACAAGGGCATGCCAATACATTTGCAAGAAAATGTTGTGCAACTACACCCCTTGTCATGTTTGAAACTCAAAGGAGTGTAGTGCTCGACTCTCGAGCCATCAATCACTCATATCGATGCATGATGGCCAAAGAGGCTGAATTGCACAAATCAATATGGGATGAATGCATAAAAACACATGAATGCCTCACACTCTATCATGTTGTATCAAGAGTGTCGGCGACCGAGAATTGAGGCACGTTTCATCACTTCAAGTATGAAACGTCCCTCATTCCTCGTGTGTGGTTTAACACCCAAACCAAACACAATGCAATGCATGCAACATGGGGATGTTATGCAATGCAACATAAGTATGCCAAATGTAATGTAACAAGTATGCAAAATGCAATGCAACCTAGACATGCAAACATGCAATGTACCAAGCATGCAAAATGCAAACATGTAATGTAATAATCATGCAACAACAATGCCAACAACAAGCATGTGACAACATGCAATCTAACAAGTATGCAACAACATGCAAGATGGATAAGCATGCAACAACATGCAAAGCTGGACTAGCATGCAACAAGATGCAAACTAACAAGCATGCAACAACATGTAATGTGACAAGCATGCAACAACATGCAAAGATGGACTTAAACAAAAATGGGCAGACGTCAGCCATGCCTAAATCAGTGGCCAATAGTGCTAAAATGATGGCATGAAAAGCATGAAAAGGCAAGATAAGCATGCATGCCAATTGGCTCAAGGACTAAGGCATAAAGATGCAACTCTTAAGCACACTTAAAGAGTGAAAAGCATGCAAGTGTGACAACACTACATGCTCTGAAATGATGTCAAGAATGATGCCAAATCACACATATAATCACAAGTATAGCATGCATGAGGCTCAAAGCTCAAGGCCAACCAAGGAGCTTGTACCAAGGCCATACAAAGCAAGTCCCAAAGGGCCAAGGGCAACCAAAACAGTCCTAAAGGATGCCAAATTGAGTTTAAAACATGCGAGGCATGAGGCCAAAACATGCTAGAAAGGTGAGCACAAAACATGATGCATACAAGGCTAAAAAGGATGATTGCACTACACCTATTAAAACTAAACATGGCATGACTTAACCAATAAAAATCAGAGTTATGGCATGTCAAAATAAGCCCAAAAACCCACTGAGATGGCATTCCAAAAGCCTAAGTATGATGGCATGCACAATGGTCCATTCTTAAGGCACAAAACTCCAAACTTACAAAGCATCAAATGAGTGAAAGATGCAAGTGTATGACCACATTACATGGACTGAAATCACATATGAAATGATGCCAAATCATGAATGGTCCAAGTAATGCATGCTAGTGACTTGGACACTCAAAGCCAACAAGCTAGATTGAACCATGGCTATACAAAACAATGCATGCATGACCAAGACAATGCAAATCAGAGCTAGAGCATGGTAAAACAAGGCTAAAAGATCCTTTGAGTTGAGCCAAAATATGCAAGAATGATGGTCCAAATCCATGATGCATGTTAAGGCAAATGAGAGGATTGCACTACAAGTGCATGGTGCATGCAAGAGGCTATTAAACCAACTTAAAACAGAGGTATAGTATGGCAAAATAACACCAAAAAGTTGCTGAAATGGGACCAAAACATGCTAAGCAAACATGCTACCATTATGAGCCATTTATACTAGCATATGAGACACAAGGACAGAGGGGTGTCCCTCTCCTATGCAAGACTCCAAAACCACCTCTGAGGATTTTTAGTGGTGAGAAGGTCAAAACAAGAGGGTTCCAAAGCTTAAAAGGGAAGGCACAAAACAAGGCCAAACAAGGCCTAAGAGGGGGTAGGCAACCCCCAACACAAAAGTGACCTTAAACAATCATCACAAGCGTACAAAATTAGAACTTTTTACAGTTTAGAGTTAAGTTTAAAACAATATGCAAGTAGGTTTAAAAGCTTAAGCCAAAATAGGGGATTAAAAGCTAGAATCTCACCCTTGAAGAACACCTTCAAGAACACAACTCCACCACTCTCCTCTGATCAAAACCAGTCCAAGAACACTAAAACCAACTCCCAAGGACCTCAACAACCAAATGATGGTGTTCTAATAGGTGTTTGTGTGCAATAGTGTGAAGAATTTACACTTTTGGGCACAAACAAGAGCAAAAGGAGAGAGAGAGAGGTAAAATATATATATAGAGAGAGAGATATAGAACTTGTATATCAGATTCTCAGAACCTTTGGAAAGGGAGAGGGTCCTCCTTTCTTATAGAATTTCAATTCTCAAGCTTGTTGAACAAGCTTGAGTCTTGATTCAATGTGTATGGAGGATGAGAATTGTGTCTACCAACTGTCACAGCTGGCATAAAATATTTGCAAAAAGCAGATGGAAAGGCCTCGGCCAGAAAATATGGCTGATCGACGAAAAAGAGTGCCGATCGGCCAACACTTATGGCCGATAGCAAGAAAACAAGGCCGATGGCACCATGCCTTGGCTGATGGGTTGTAGGGATAGCCAACAAGCCACCCCCTTCCCTCAGAAGCAAAAACACAAGTCCTTGGTCCATAACTAAGCACAAAATAGACAAATTGAGAGATCCTGAGGCAAGGTGTGCAGCAGAGACCTCCGGGAACTCAAAACAAACACGAGCATGGATGATCATCGAGTGCTCAAACGATGACATCCAAGTCTTGAGGACGGTCAAAAATGGGATGTGTACAATTACCTTGTACCTTTCACGTGAAACATGTTAGTATTTGATGTTTACTTGATTAAAACCTTTCCCTTTTCCGTATGAGATACTGTTAGGTACGTTTGTTGGTTACACCACCTTTGCACCTTTCACGTGAAACGTGTTAGGATTTAATGTTTACCTAGTTAAAACTTTCCCCATTTTCGTATGAGATACAGTTAGGTACATCTGTTGGTTACACCACCTTTGCACCTTTCACATGAAATGTGTTAGGATTTAATATTTACCTGGTTAAAACCTTCCCCCTTTCCGTATGAGATACTTAGGTACGTCTGTTGGTTACACCACCTTTGTACCTTTCATGTGAAACGTGTTAGGATTTGATGTTTACCTGGTTAAAACCTTCCCCCTTTCCATATGAGATACGGTTAGGTACGTCTGTTGGTTACACCACCTTTGCACCTTTCACGTGAAACGTGTTAAGATTTGATGTTTACCTGGTTAAAACCTTCCATTTTTCCATATGAGATACGGTTAGGTACGTTTGTTGGTTACACCACCTTTTCACCTTTGATGTGAAACGTGTTAGGATTTGATGTTTACCTGGTTAAAACCTTCCCGATTTCTGCATGAGATACAATTAGGTACATCTGTTGGTTACACCACCTTTGCACCTTTCAGGTGAAACGTGTTAGGATTTGATGTTTACCTGGTTAAAACCTTCCCCCTTTTCGTATGAGATACAGTTAGGTACGTCTGTTGGTTACACCACCTTTGCACCTTTCACGTGAGAGGTATTTCTATTGATTACACCACCTTTGCACCTTTCACGTGAAACGTATTAGGATTTGATGTTTACCTGGTTAAAACCTTCCCCCTTTCCGCATGAGATACGGTTAGGTACGTCTATTGGTAACACTAAATTTGCACCTTTCACGTGAAACGTGTTAGGATTTGATGTTTACCCGATTAAAACTTTCTCCTTTTCCGTATGAGATACGGTTAGGTATGTCTGTTGGTTATACCACATTTGTTCCTTTCATGTGAAACGTATTAGGATTTGATGTTTACCCGATTAAAACTTTCTCCCTTTCTGTATGAGATACGGTTAGGTACGCTGTTGGTTTCACCACCTTTGTTCCTTTCACATGGAATGTGCTAGGTTTTGTTGTTTACCTTCCTCGTCTTCGTATGAAATACAGCTAGGAACATCTATTGGTTACACCACTATACCTCCTTCTGCGTGAAACACATTTGGATTTCGAGTTCATTATTTTCTCTTCTCGCGTAAGACACATTTGGATTTTGAGTTCACCTATCATTTGTTTTGTGTCACATTTGTATGTAATCTTGTGGCACATTTAATATGATGCACCCCCTGTTATGTTTTATATCATTTGCACGAAGCTTGCCTCTCATGTTGTCATCTTCATATCTTTATCATCATTCCATGACATTGCATTGCATTGCATAATCATGAATTTTCAAACAACTGGCTTCGCGAAGCATGTAAGTCCAACTTTCAAACCGCATTTTGAGCATGTCATTTTGCATGTTGCCCTTGAACTACGCAGGTTTGATTCCTTGCAAAGGGATACGTAAGCAACCTTCTAGTTTAACCACTTGTATTGCATCTTGTTTGTTTGCCCAAGTCTTACGGCCTTGTCAAAAGGGTCGCTTCGAGCTTTGACATTCACTCATGTCATGAAATGACTTCGAACTTTGTCAAAGAGGGACAACTGTAGACACCCCATTTTGACCAGCCCTAAGACTTGTACGCTTTCTTTTGAACACCCAATTATGAAAATTATAATGTGCTATTTTATGAATTTCTCAGCAAAAAAAATCAGATTTAAGCTTCAATCCCAATTTTACACCTGTTTTGGCCAAATTAGTTGAGACCTATTCAAAAATCTTTATCTTTATTTTTATTTATTATTATTATTATTATTATTATTATTATTATTATTATTATTAGTATTAGTATTTTTTATTTATTTATTTATTATTTATTTGTCCTTTCTTCTCTCTTGTCTAGGAAATTTAGCAGTTTGAAACAATAGGCCTTTCAAAAAAACTAAATGGATTTTGATTATTCATAATTGGCCTTTCAAAAAAACTAAATGGCTTTTTACTATTCACAATTGGCCTTTCAAAAAACTAAATGGATTTTGACTATTCATAATTGGCCTTTCAAAAAAACTAAATGGATTTTGACTATTCACAATTGGCCTTTCAAACAAATGGATGGGTTTTGACTATTCACAATTGGCCTTTCAAAACATAGATAGGTTTTGGCTCTTCAAAATTGGCCTTTCAAAATTGGCTCTTTAGAACATGAAAGGGTCTTGGTTTTTGGCCTATATATAGAAGACCATTAGAACTATGAGAGGTGGTGAAAATATTTGATGAGAGAGGGGTCTAAACTTTGATCAAAGAAAGAGTTTATTTTATTCCAATTGTGGTGAAAATTTTTGATGAGAGAGAGGTCTAAACTTTGATCAAAGAAAGAGTTTATTTTATTCTAATTGAGTGAAAATATTTTAGAGAGAGGTCTAAACTTTGATCAAATAAAGAGTTTATTTTGTTACCACCCAAAACTTCACCAAAACTAAAACTTGAACTTTTATGCTGAGATTTCAACAACATACTCCACAACTTGAGGGTGATCATGTAACGCCCTCAAAATAATAACAATAAACCCATTAAATAAGACAAGCGTTGATATATAAACTAACCACATTCTTATATCCATCAGAGTCTATTACATATGCATTACATGTTAACATCAAAACAAAATGCCCTACGGGCTTACAGCTTTCCAAGTTAATACTTGGTTACAACAAAGAATTCTAACTCGTTTACACATTAAGCCCTTGGCTTGAAATTACATGTAATACATCAACAGTAAAACGACAAAGCTATGTCCGCCACTAGCCTCCCAGCTATGTCCTTGGGGGTGGCATGCTTCCTGTACCTGAAAATGATATTCCCGTATAGGGTGAGCCACAGCCCAGTAGAAATACACTAAACCAACCATGGACAATGACTAAAACATTAGCAATTGATAGTTGGTCAACACTGATTCAATCACATAAATTACATATTTATGTTAACGACTTACAAGTCCCAATTACTTTTCATTTTCCCTTTTTCAACAGATAAGCATGCTAGCTCTATCATCATTTCCACAGATATGTATAAAAACTATATCTCACATTCAGATAAGCATAAAAGCTATATCCACATTCTCAACAGATATGTATATCAACAATATCCACAGATAAGCATACAAGCTGTATCCACACTTCACAACAGATATGTATATCAACAATATCCACAGATAAGCATACAAGCTGTATCCACACTTCACTTCACAAAGATAAGCATATGAGCTCTATCTTCACTTCTCTAGACAAGCATATGAGCTCTGTCTACGGAGTACATCCCCTATCTCCTCCAAATACCTAACCGGTTTAGAGGTCCATCCCCTATCTTCCCCTAAACCGCGGAGTACATCCCCTATCTCCTCCTCTACACATAACGCATATAAACACATTGGTTCTATATACAATCACACAATACAAACAATCAATGTATTCTAGCAACTGTCAAGTTCCATAACACATTCCATTGATTAGTCTCAGTTTGCCTAATCAACATACATTGTCTACAACAATCACGACTATCCTCCACCGATAGCCCAAAGCAGTTATTTCTAAAACAGAAAATAAATGCACAAATGGATATTCAATCAACATTTCATTTCCTCATTTCTCATCAATTAATTATCCCAATTAATTAAACAAGGTAATTAGGCCATTTTCCATAATTACCATTTCAACCCTTAGGTCCCATTTTCATCAATGATTCAACAATCATTCCATTTTCTTCATGCCAAACATGCATCTAGGTTTATTATGAATGAAACCCCAACCTTTGTAAAATTACACAAAAGCCCCAAACTTTCACAAAATTACCCAACCAAGCCCAACATCTCAAAATACCAAAATTTAAAGACAAAACCCATAGAGAGGAGTAGGTTATCCCTACCTCAAATTCGGAGTCCCAAAGGAGAAGACGACAAAACCCAACGTGCTCCAAAACCCGAGATTTTCATATTAAAATGAAGCCCTCGACGATCAACAACTTTTTTGTAAAGGCCAAAGGTGAGTAAATCACTCCTACTAGATCAAAACCTAGAGAGAAGGTAGTATCTAGAGTGAGAGGCTCAACAATGGTGTTTTTGGAAAAGTAAGAGAGAGAAGAGAAAGCAAAAAGTGATTTGGAAAGTCACAACTTCGGGTCTTAAACCCAGTCTTCCGCTCGAGCGTAAAACACCCCGCTCGAGCGTCCACTCACAGACTTCCGCTCGAGCGGCCAACCTCCCGCTCGAGCGCAGAATGCACTCGCCCAGCACTTTAGCAGAACCAGGCCTCCGCTCGAGCTCCCAACCCTACGCTCGAGCTCACAACACTGCACAACAAGATACTGGATGGACGTAATCTACGCTCGAGCGCCAACACCTCCGCTCGAGCGTACAGGCCAAAAATCTGGGCAACTAGTTTTGGTTTCTAAACTCAACCAACCTGTAACAAACCCGCTCAACACATCCTATAACTCACATACAAAGTAAGAAAGGATGTAAACAAGATAATAAACAACTACCAACATCTACGGACACATGTCCGGATCACTATACAACAAGGGTAAACCTGGGATCGCTATAACCTCCCCCCCTTAAAGAATTTCGCCCCCGAAATTAAACACAAGTTTTTCAAAAACAAGTTTTCTTCCATTTTAAACAATGTTATATTTTAACATTCAACAATTCGACCCATTACCGGTCATCCCATCCCTTTAACAAGAGACATATCACAATATGTAAACAACATATGTATTTTCAACATGCATCAACATTATGCACTATCTTTCCAATTTCAACATTATATTCAACACATATAGTGTCACATTCAACTTCCATATGAGGCAAGTTCCAAACATACTTCCAACAACTAAAACATTTTCAATGTTTCACAACTTAAGACATATATAAAAGTTCTTAAGTTTAACAAAATGTAAAATTTAAATACAAGATTACATATCAACAAACAAGTCCGGATATTTCTCTCGGACTTCCAACTCACGTTCCCAAGTGGCTTCCTCCACTCCGTGATGTTTCCACAAGACTTTCACCAAAGGAATGGTCTTGCCACGCAGGACCTGATCCCGCCTATCCAAGACCCGAACCGGTCTCTCCTCATACGAGGCATCCTCATCTACCTCTAAATCAGTCCAATCCAACACATGTGATGGATCTGGCTCATATTTCCGAAGCATACTCACATGAAACACGTCATGTACCCCGGACAACTGCGGTGGTAAGGCCAATCGATAAGCAACCTCACCAATCCTCTCAAGGATCTCAAAAGGACCAATAAACCGAGGGGATAACTTCCCACTCTTCCCAAACCTCATCAGGCCTCGCCTAGGTGATATCTTCAGAAAGACATGATCACCTACCTCAAACGCCAAAGGCCTCCTCCTACGGTCGGCATAACTCTTTTGTCGACTCTGGGCTGTAACAAGCCTCCTACGGATAAGCTCAACTTTCTCCGTCGTCTCCCTAACCAACTCCGGACCCAACAAAGGTGCATCACCCACCTCGGCCCAACAAACTGGAGACCTACACGGTCGGCCATACAAGGCCTCAAACGGTGCCATACCGATGCTAGACTGAAAACTGTTGTTGTAGGCAAACTCTACCAATGGCAAGTGCCTCTCCCACGTCCCACCGAAGTCCAGGACACAACCCCGAAGCATATCCTCGAGGATCTGAATAGTACGCTCGGACTGCCCGTCAGTCTGAGGATGATAAGCCGTACTAAAGGTCAACTTAGTGCCCAAGGCACTCTGCAAACTCTGCCACAACCTAGCAGTAAAACGAGGATCTCTATCTGAGACGATCGTCACTGGGACCCCGTGCAATCTCACTACGTCCCGAATATACAAATCGGCAAGATGATCTACCGAATCTCTCACGCGCATAGGAATAAAGTGCGCCGACTTAGTCAACCGGTCTACAACCACCCAAATAGCATCACTACCCCGCTGAGTCCTCGGAAGACCTACAATGAAGTCCATAGTGACATGCTCCCACTTCCACTCGGCAATAGGCAAGGGTTGCAACAAACCCGCTGGCCTCTGATGCTCGGCCTTCACTTGCTGGCAAGTAAGGCACTTCGATACGAAAACAGCTACATCTCTTTTCATACCCCGCCACCAAAACTGGCGACCCAAATCCTGATACATCTTAGTACCTCCCGGATGCACCGCAAGGCGCGAATGGTGAAACTCTCGGAGTACTTCCTCACGGCAAGCCTCCGGTACAAACAAACGGTCTCGGTATCTCACACTCAGGTCGGGATATACCGTCAAACCCTTCTCAACTTTCCCACTGGAGATCTTTTCTCGGATGGATTCTACCTCAAGGTCACCTCTCTGTGCCTCTAACACTCTAATCACAAGTGTAGGCTGCGCAACAACAGAAAACAAGGCCGCAGCCTCAACAGATTCGCCCAGTAGCAAATCAAACTCGCCAAGTGCCCCCAACATCTTCCATTCCCGGATGGCTATACAAGCTACATCACTAATGGTTTTCCTACTAAGGGCATCGGCCACAACATTGGCCTTTCCCGGATGATAATGCAACTCAAAATCATAATCCTCGATGAACTCCATCCATCTCCTCTGCCTCAGATTCAAGTCTCTCTGTGTAAACAGATACTTCAAACTCTTATGATCCGAGAATACCTCGAATCTCTCACCATAAAGGTAGTGCCTCCAGATTTTCAAGGCAAAGATCACAGCTGCTAACTCTAGGTCATGTGTGGGGTAATTCTTCTCGTGTATTTTTAACTGACGTGAGCCATAAGCTACCACTTTCCCCTCTTGCATCAACACACAACCCAAACCCTCTCGTGAAGCATCACAATAAACCGCATAACCCAACCCTCTCTCCGGAATAATCAATACCGGAGCGGTGGTCAATCTAACTTTCAACTCTTGGAACGACTTTTCACAAGTCTCACTCCACACAAACTTGACTCCCTTCCGAGTCAGTCTAGTCAACGGTGACGCTAACCTGGAGAAATCTTTCACAAACCGACGGTAATACCCAGCTAATCCCAGAAAACTGCGGATCTCAAACACACTCTTAGGCTGTGCCCAATCTTGCACTGCCTCAACCTTGGATGTATCAACAGACACCCCTTCCCCGGATACCACATGGCCTAAGAACTTGACTTCCCCCAGCCAGAACTCACACTTCCCAAACTTGGCATACAGCCTATGGGCTCTAAGTAACTCAAGCACCACTCTCAAGTGTTCCTCGTGCTCCTCCTTAGAAGACGAATAGATAAGGATATCGTCCACGAAAACAACCACAAAGCGGTCTAAGAACTCCCGGAAAATCCGGTTCATCAAGTCCATAAAGACTGCCGGTGCATTGGTAAGCCCAAATGGCATCACCAGAAACTCATAATGGCCATACCGCGTACGGAATGCCGTCTTAGGAACATCTTCCTCCCTGACCCTCAACTGATGGTAACCCGATCTCAAGTCTATCTTAGAGAAACAACGGGAACCCTTCAACTGGTCAAACAAATCATCTATACGGGGCATAGGGTACTTATTCTTAACCGTAGCCCGATTCAACTTCCGGTAGTCTATACACAATCTCAAGGCACCATCTTTCTTTTTAACAAAGAGTGCCGGTGCTCCCCACGGTGAAACACTAGGGCGAACAAAGCCCTTCTCGAGCAATTCCTGGAGCTGAACTTTCAACTCAACCAACTCTGCTGGTGCAAAACGGTAAGGTGCCATAGAAATCGGCGCCGTACCAGGCACTAAATCAATAGAGAACTCTATCTCTCGGTGAGGTGGCAAACTAACAAGATCTTCGGGAAAAACATCCGAATACTCACAAACCACCCTCGGCAATACATGCTGGGTCTCACCACTCTCACCACTCTCACAGCTAGCAAGTAGACTACTAAGCTCACTTCGCCCTCGCGAATCATACCCCGGTGGCAAAACACTACCAACCCGGTCTCCCAAGAAATGGAACCACTCCCCGCTCAAGGTACATAACGTGACCCTCTGGCGGTAGCAATCAATAACAGCCCGGTATGACGATAACCAGTCCATACCCAAAATAACATCAAAACCCTTCATGGGCATGACAACAAACGGAAAAGGAAGCCTATAATCGGCGACCTCTATATCACATCCTCTAACACCCTGTTTCAGGATCAACTCACCGCCCAAAGGCGATACCACACAAATAGGAGATGCTAACTGTGCTAACTCCAATTCCAAAACAGATGCAAATGCAGCAGATACAAAAGAATGAGATGCACCCGTGTCTATCAACACATTAGCAACTGAGTTGCAAAACAGAAAAGTACCTCTCACTACTGATGGAGCCGGTACTAAATCCTGCGCGGTAACAGCATACACGCGCCCCGTAGGCCCCTGGTCTACCTGCTCACCTCTCGGAGCAAAAGACTGCTGCACAGACTGGGATGACGAAGCTCCCGGATTGGCCCTCGAGGCCTGCACAGACTGAGCTGGCTGAAAACCCTGCGTCTGCCTAGAACCAGACGCTCCCGAAGTGGCACTCAACTGTGGGCAAAACCTCTTCATGTGCCCAGGTTGTCCACACTGATAACAAATCAAGAGCTGCCCCCTGCCCAAACTCTGACTCGGCGGTCTAGCTGAAGAAAAAGCAGCTTTCTGACCCCCACCCTTCTGCGGGCAAACAGATACCTTGTGACCCAGCTGGCCACACTTGTAACAGGTGAATTCTCCCTGACTGCCTCTCCCCGAGCCTACACTAGGCACTGGAAAGGTCGATCTAGAGACTGCACCCTGAGACTGCTGAGGGTTAGAACCCCTCTGCCTCCCGCCATCATTCTGACTATCCTGGCTCCTCTTGGAGCCTCTCTGACCCTCATCCTCCTCCTGCATCATAAGCTCCATATGAGCTGCAGCATCTACCAGGTGTCTATACTCTCGAATATAAGACCCACCAACTCTCAACTTGAGGCCCCGCCTCAACTTCCGCTCAAACTCATAGCAACGGCGTTCCTCAGACGCCACCAGTTCAGGTGCAAACCTAGACAGACTGGTAAAAGTAGCCTCAAACTCGGCCACTGACAAGCCCTGCTGATTAAGCCGGCTAAACTGATCCCTCAGCTTCTCCCTAGCTGCTGCTGATAAGAACCTCTCCTGAAAAGCATTCACAAATGCCTCCCAAGTACCACCAACACGAGCTTTCTCGTACTTCCACCATTGACCCGCATCTCCCTTCAGTTGAAAGGATGCCAAGGTCACTTTCAGTGCTCCGTCCTCGATGCCAAGCATCTCAAACGTCTTCGTTGTCTGTTCGAGCCATTCATCTGCCTTAAGCGGCTCTTTAGGATCCCCGATAAACTCATCCGGATTACACCGGAAGAACTCCCTCTTCAAGAAGGAAGGCCCTGTCTCAGCTGCCTGATTCCCAGCTCTAAGAATACCTAAAGCTCCTGCTATCTCTCTGGCCAAGGCACCCATAGCCTGCTGACCTACTGGCTCGGCCACATTGGCCTGCCCAACTCCCTCCTGTACTGCCGGAATCTCACCCGGTAACGGTACTTCCTGCCTCGCAGGTCTACCACGCCTAGCACCTCTTCCTCGTCCTGACATCCTAATAAAGGCAACACAGAACATTAGCACATTCATAGGTGTGCCGAAACTAATCACTCACGTCCTAATACATGGACAACTGTAATTCACTCCACATAAGCACATAAACACATAAGCACTTACGAACTTCATTTCCGGATAATGATAGTCCCGAGACGTTACTAGAGTTCCGGTTAGAAACAGCATTGATCAAGTGCTTTTCCAACAAGACTCCCAGAAACTCAAGGATCCAATCAACATCCTAGAAATTAAATCCCATACCCACATAGTCACATAAGCATGTTATCAAATAAACACATAGCATATGGTACTACTTCTACGTCTCTATCAAGCGAGACAAACCCATTGTGATCCTAATCACTTCCCACGTACCCAAAGTATTCGAACCCGGTACGCTCTGATACCAAGTTGTAACGCCCTCAAAATAATAACAATAAACCCATTAAATAAGACAAGCGTTGATATATAAACTAACCACATTCTTATATCCATCAGAGTCTATTACATATGCATTACATGTTAACATCAAAACAAAATGCCCTACGGGCTTACAGCTTTCCAAGTTAATACTTGGTTACAACAAAGAATTCTAACTCGTTTACACATTAAGCCCTTGGCTTGAAATTACATGTAATACATCAACAGTAAAACGACAAAGCTATGTCCGCCACTAGCCTCCCAGCTATGTCCTTGGGGGTGGCATGCTTCCTGTACCTGAAAATGATATTCCCGTATAGGGTGAGCCACAGCCCAGTAGAAATACACTAAACCAACCATGGACAATGACTAAAACATTAGCAATTGATAGTTGGTCAACACTGATTCAATCACATAAATTACATATTTATGTTAACGACTTACAAGTCCCAATTACTTTTCATTTTCCCTTTTTCAACAGATAAGCATGCTAGCTCTATCATCATTTCCACAGATATGTATAAAAACTATATCTCACATTCAGATAAGCATAAAAGCTATATCCACATTCTCAACAGATATGTATATCAACAATATCCACAGATAAGCATACAAGCTGTATCCACACTTCACAACAGATATGTATATCAACAATATCCACAGATAAGCATACAAGCTGTATCCACACTTCACTTCACAAAGATAAGCATATGAGCTCTATCTTCACTTCTCTAGACAAGCATATGAGCTCTGTCTACGGAGTACATCCCCTATCTCCTCCAAATACCTAACCGGTTTAGAGGTCCATCCCCTATCTTCCCCTAAACCGCGGAGTACATCCCCTATCTCCTCCTCTACACATAACGCATATAAACACATTGGTTCTATATACAATCACACAATACAAACAATCAATGTATTCTAGCAACTGTCAAGTTCCATAACACATTCCATTGATTAGTCTCAGTTTGCCTAATCAACATACATTGTCTACAACAATCACGACTATCCTCCACCGATAGCCCAAAGCAGTTATTTCTAAAACAGAAAATAAATGCACAAATGGATATTCAATCAACATTTCATTTCCTCATTTCTCATCAATTAATTATCCCAATTAATTAAACAAGGTAATTAGGCCATTTTCCATAATTACCATTTCAACCCTTAGGTCCCATTTTCATCAATGATTCAACAATCATTCCATTTTCTTCATGCCAAACATGCATCTAGGTTTATTATGAATGAAACCCCAACCTTTGTAAAATTACACAAAAGCCCCAAACTTTCACAAAATTACCCAACCAAGCCCAACATCTCAAAATACCAAAATTTAAAGACAAAACCCATAGAGAGGAGTAGGTTATCCCTACCTCAAATTCGGAGTCCCAAAGGAGAAGACGACAAAACCCAACGTGCTCCAAAACCCGAGATTTTCATATTAAAATGAAGCCCTCGACGATCAACAACTTTTTTGTAAAGGCCAAAGGTGAGTAAATCACTCCTACTAGATCAAAACCTAGAGAGAAGGTAGTATCTAGAGTGAGAGGCTCAACAATGGTGTTTTTGGAAAAGTAAGAGAGAGAAGAGAAAGCAAAAAGTGATTTGGAAAGTCACAACTTCGGGTCTTAAACCCAGTCTTCCGCTCGAGCGTAAAACACCCCGCTCGAGCGTCCACTCACAGACTTCCGCTCGAGCGGCCAACCTCCCGCTCGAGCGCAGAATGCACTCGCCCAGCACTTTAGCAGAACCAGGCCTCCGCTCGAGCTCCCAACCCTACGCTCGAGCTCACAACACTGCACAACAAGATACTGGATGGACGTAATCTACGCTCGAGCGCCAACACCTCCGCTCGAGCGTACAGGCCAAAAATCTGGGCAACTAGTTTTGGTTTCTAAACTCAACCAACCTGTAACAAACCCGCTCAACACATCCTATAACTCACATACAAAGTAAGAAAGGATGTAAACAAGATAATAAACAACTACCAACATCTACGGACACATGTCCGGATCACTATACAACAAGGGTAAACCTGGGATCGCTATAGATCAAGAGGAAGTTTGGAAATCAAGAAGTTCAATCTTTCTTTGGAAGACAGGTTTTGCTAGGCCTAGTTGGCCAGCTGGCCTATTTGGCCGGCCGATTAGCTTCTTTTGGACAAGACGGCATTGTTTTCCAATGTTAACCAACTTCCGGTGGTTTCCATGGAACATGAAACCTTTATTTCATTTTATTTTATTTTATTTTGAGTGTATTGTGAGATTTTTATTTTGTTGTAATATTATCATCCTCCCCTCTAATTTGGTTTGTAATAATTTATTCAAAGTGTTGTATTAATTTCCCGCCTCACTTCTTTCTATCCCGTTCTTTTACTTGCTTTCCTTATTTGTAAATATGCATCATGTTTATTTTATTTTATTTTTTGTCATTATATCCATGCTTTGCATCTATGTTTCATGCATCTTGATTTGGCTAAGTTTGCATTTGTGGATTTAATCAATTCCTATGTGATTATGTGTGCTACCTCATGTTCTTGAGATGATTCACAAGTCATATCTTAGAATCCGAATCTTTAGTTGCATCTCATGAGTGAATTGCATTAGGATTTTGCATATAAGATCATGCATGTTTTACTAACTTTGTTTTGTAGCTGTTTGAGGGACGTCGGTAAATATGTAAGTTTTTATGCTTTGACATCCCGTTTGTGTGTATTTTTCTTATTATGTTTAAGCATCCTACCATGTGGCTATTTGCTTACTTGATATAACTGTATGAATGCCAATGGATAGAGGTTGTGTCGCTTAATTTGGAATAGTGTTGATTTTCATATTTGTAAACTCAATTTATTTAGGTTGTACATCTCCAAAACTCTTTCAAAACTACATGAAATCAAATTATTCCAAAATAAATGACATAGTCTACACTTGTATGCTTCACATAGTAATTTTTAGGATTTATTAAATAATCAAAACATGAACATATAAAGAAAATAAAATTCATATCATGATTTAGTAGAGGTCGATCTTTGATCAGTTGTGTAGGGGTGCTCATTATTGACCTTCCCCTCTCATACCTAAGGTTCTGAGCCAAGTATCCTTAGTTACAACGAATAATGGCCTTGGCACAAGTCATGGGTTTCCTAATTTTCCCAAAATAAATATTAGGTGGCGACTCTAAGATCTGATGACGCCGTCCATTTCTGGAAAAAGGTTTTTGCAATAAAATGGATTTTCTAAAATTTGCCAAATCTGGACTCTCATCTATGTTTCACATTGCACTCGTGAGACTAGATCAAAGAGATCGAGGGTCTGAACAGTTTAACGTGCGCAGGTACCCCCCGAGCATGTTACACATAGTCAGTGGGAGGTTGTTCGGTTGAGAGAAATCTTTGTAGATTTACTCCCAAAAACTAATATTTTGTGCATGAATTAAATTAAATTTTGGATAATTGTCACTTGTGGCGCAAGAGATGATTACAAGCATAACGGATTTTTGATCTTGCAATTAGATTTTTGCAACAAAATTATATTATGCTAATCAAATTAATCCCAATGCGAATTTCTCTCTAAATTGACTTAGCTTATGAAAGTTAATTTGGTTGACCTAAACTTAGTAGAAATGTTCAAATATGAACAATGCAATCATATTCTTTAGATAAACAAAAAGTCTTGGAGACTTTAGATCAGACTTTAATTGAGCCATAGTAAGGAAACATGACTCAAAGTTGCCGTGGTTTTGTTGCCATGTTTGGCACAATAAAAACTGATGTGTGCACTATGGTTAGCGACATGCTACATAGTTTTGATTAGCGAGTTTTTGGAGTTGTGAAATTAGTGAGCCCTCAATAGATTTGTATATGATCTTGACTATTGAGCTTGCGCGGATTGACTTTGTAATTTGACTTGTAATAATGTTCCATCATTGGATAAAGTAACATTCAAGAGTCACGTCATCCAAGAAATGCGAGCTTAAATGAATTTGTCATTAAGTGTAAGATGAGTAGCCAGTATGAGCAGTGTTTTGCTCTCTACCCAACTGTTGGGAGTGGATGGAGCAAAATTTCATGCACTATAATAGTGCACATTAAAGTATCACTTGAAGTTAAAAGATTAGCGCTTAGTAGCAGCAAAAATCTATTAACACTAAGTGAAAAGATTAGCGCCAAGTGGCTGCAAAATCTGTTAACATTGCCAACTTGTCTAAGTCTGGACACTTATTGTTTCCACACTTGAGTGTGAGACATGAGGAGGTGCTTCTTTGTATGATTCCTTAGCTAGGCTAACATTTTTGAATAACGTTTACCACTAAGCGGAAACGTTGCAGTATAGGAATGAAAAGGTCAAGGGCGACAAGGTTGTTATGGCTCTAAGAATTTGACGCATCGCTTGTGAGAGCATTGTGTTGAATTAGACTCTTTAACCTAATTCATGCTTAAGTTACTTTAGGAGCTATCATAGTATGATAGCTTATTCTCTCCTTCTTGTGGATAGTAGAATTAATTGCAAGTAACTATGAAGCGAGAAATAGAGATGGCAAGATGAGTATCGTCATCTTTCAACTAGATACAGTAAAGTGTATATAGAATAAAATTGACTTGAAGGTGCAGGGGATTAGCACTTACTAGTTAAATTTGCGACTTAGGCGTGCTTGATATCTCCATGACATCCTTTTATGATCTAATGAACGTGAATTAGTCGTGATTCATTACCTAGTTGGGCCTAAACCTTTAAAACTTGTCTTCGAGGACTCACATATTAGGATGATTGGAATTAGTTTATGACTTTGGTCATGAACCGGTGGATTATTATACTTAATCACATTAATGAGAAGATGACATGGATGGTTTGAGTAGGCCCTCTCGAGCCCACTCGCTTGTGACATCCTGCTCTCATGTGAATATGTAACTTTGTTTGTAGTGGTTGCGCACAAGTAAGTAGGAAAGCCGCAAAAGGGCATTTGTATTGGCGCATTTAGTCCACTATGATTTTTGTGAATAGATATGTGTAAGGGTATGATAGCTAGCCTCAATCTTGACACATTTATAGATTATGATACGCATCTTAGTCAAGGCTATTTGATCTCCCATAAGTCAAAAGTTTTGGGATGATTTTTGACAGTGCACACATGAGGTCGAGATCAATCAGATAACAACTTTCGTGCTTTTAGTTTTGACTAAGGTGGTGAGTATCTATTTGAGTTATTTTTAGAAAGCTTTGTGAAGAGAAATTGATGCTTAGAAAATTGATTATTCCTAGTACTCAGCAACACAATGGTGTAGTAGAGATAAGGAATTAAGTATTGTTTATGTTAGGTGGATGATGGTGCAAAATGTTTCCCAATTGGGAATTGCACTAGTTTGTTGCCTATATCCCTAACTAAGTGTCCTCCATATCAGATTTTACACTCCATTTGAGTAATGGGTTAGCGAAGAGCCATCTATGGGCGACCTGTAACCGTCAAGCAGCTTATCTTTATTTTACTTTTCATAAGGTTGTGAAGCTAAGACCTAGGGTTCTATGGCGCATTATTGTATGTTGTCATGTAAACCCTCAGGGTCATGTGCATATAAGTAAGCAGCTTTGTGGGAGTGTAACTAAGTGACATAAAGTTTTCTTAGTAAAGGTGACATGAATAGAGTTTTGGAACTCTATAAGATAGAGAATTCTAAGCATAGCGCTTTATGTAGCCTAGTTGAGAATGGAAAGAAATTTCCAATATCCTAGGGACAGTGGGAGCGATGTGCCTACTAATGGATTACTCCATTAGAGAAGAATACTCTACATTCTTAGTTGCGTGGCAGCGAATATGAAAATTTTCCACATCATCACTGGGTGATTGAGAGGGAAACATTCATGATTGCTCCGCTAGATGATAAAGAGCCTAGGATAATGCCAAAGGCTCTAGTCCCCTGTTTTTTAGAAAGTGGATCAATGTCGCGCAGTTTAAGACAAAGTCTTTGAGGATTAACCATTTCTATAATTTGGTTGACTTTCCATTATGACGTGAAATTGTTCTAAAGTTATGCGCAATTTGGATAGTCATTGTTAAGGCATAAGGCTGGCGAGATACCAAAAAGTCACACCATTGAGGAAAGTGTAGACCATGAAAAGACTTCCTCCTAGGGAGTGAGGTTATTTTGACTTAGGCTATGATTGACATAAGTTCGGAACATTGATTTGTGGACGTTGTGACCCAACTTCTTATTGGAGAATTGGATAAGTAGATCTGTAGGAATTTACCTTATGCTTTTATGGTGAAAAGTTAAGAGCGCAAAACGGTTGCTAGCTCCAATAAATCTTTTTTAGCCTAAAATAGTTATCCAAATAGTGGTTCTTAGATTTCGTCGAGCCATGATAGGCCAACGATGATCGATGAAGACCACTGAGGCATGATTAATGGTCCAAAAGATGTTTTTCCTTACTTAGTCATTATGAGCCAGGAATTTATAAGGTTATCGCCACCTAGGGTGGGATGTCCTCTGTTTTAGATATGATGGACATAGGTGATGTAATTTATATGCTCGGATGTACGATCCTTAGTGATTGTTTTGTGAGAATTCCTGGTTTGTCTTTGATGACTTACATAAGGAATATCCTAGAATGATTATAGTTATAAAATTAAAAACCCATTGGCATACCTATCGGTAAAAACCAGAGTCTTAGCCATTGTGTGAATCCTCGAATTGTCTTTGGGAGAAACAGATGACCTATATTCCTTGATTTTTTTTTTTGTTGTAGGATCCTAAAGTACGTTATGTGGGCGTATTCGGCATGATGAGTGTTATCTTTGGTAAATGGTCAACTGAGTAGTTTAGACATTGACCTTGCTCATTAGATTGTGGATAGAATGCTTTACTAGTAGTATATAAATTTGCCCCTTGTAAGATTCAATGCGCTAGTTGGGCGCATCTTGAATGAAAGAAATTGGTCACCAAAATATCTTTAGAGAGGTAATTGCGCAAGAGACAGTGATTTTGAACCACTTCATGTGAGGCACGCATGGTGGATTCAGTTGTATATGCTTATCGCAAAAGGTGCTGATAAGGCTTATGTTTGGAATTTAAAATTACGCAAACTGTGGTTGTGTTTTTTAAAATCAATCACTTATTTGTTATGAGATGATGAGATGATGACACTATTATGGTTTGTGTTATAATGATTAGCAGATGATGATGTTAGCAGGCAAAATTGGCTCACCCACACGAGCAATCACCCTTGGCGCTTGGGAGCGAGCAAGGATGAGCCTAGTGGTTTATTTTTATTTGGAGCCAAGAGAGGCTTAATTATCCACTATGTATGTCGCCTTGGTTACAACCAAGATGAGGTAGTGTTAAAGACCAAACATGGATATTAGTACCCACTTTCCATGTTGTGCCTGTTATGATTAGCTAGATACGAGATCTCATTTGGCACCTAGAAAGCAAGCAAATAGAGAATTCGGGTTAGACGCTAGAAAGCGACATGACTAAGATCTGTATGGTGTATCGAGTATGACGTCACTCTTTGGAAGAGTTACACCACCGTAGCATGTATTCACACTAGATGTGCTTGGCGACCGAGTAATGAGGTGAGAGAATGGATCCCTGTTTCCTCGCCGTGTGAGTCTTACCTGTCATTATTGATATGACTTTCATTTATGTACCCTTTTGTGACCTTTGATTATGTCATAAGGTAAGGGGTTGATGTTCTGCTACTTTGGTATGTTGCCTACGGTCATGTATGATTCGGCCTTAAGGGACATCACTGGGAAAGCGTTCAATCCTAAACTAAATGGCATGAGGGCAAAGGGAAGATCATCTAGTATTACACCACTGTTGTATATTCACTGCCGGCAACTCACATCGCTCTGTATGAGAGGCGGATTGAGTGTGAATATATTGCAAGAATTGAGATGGTCAAACATGCTCTTTTTTTGAGGGATTAGAGATGTTTTTTGGACTAGTGTAATTAGATGGGTTTGGGGTATATGAGACACTATTTCTATTCTTTTTGGGTTGATGTCTCTATGCTGGCTCATTTTGAGTTTCTAGTATAGAGCTCCCATATGCAGGTGTTTCTCAGCGGTCGCACGATTCATTAGCTAGTATGTGATTGTTAAATATTTGGGGAGATTGAGATAAAGATGTGGCAGTATCATGCCAACTCATGTGCGACTGAGAGATGTTAAAAATTGGGCTAGGTATTAGACCCAGATTTGGGCGCCCATATGGCATGACCCATGACCAATATCAGATCATCTAAATAATTTGATTTTTGAATTTAAATTATTATCTATCCTTAGTTTTGGATAGCCCACTATCTTATATCGTACATCTATCATATCTTATCAACAAATATGGATAGATAGTTAGATAACCTTTATATCAGATACGTTATATATGGGATGTGAGATGATTAGAATAACGATTGATATTTTTCCCATACTCTTTCTCTCACTCTCTCCTATTTGTAAAACAATCAAGCCTTTGCACTGTGACTGGTGTAAGTGATACTCATATTGTGGTATCACTCCATTGCTGGATGTTCGTAGTTTGTGATTTGTGAAGCATGTGATTTACCCACATGGTTCGTCGTTTCGGATTCCATCACCTAAGGTATGGCTTGAATCTTTTTACCTGTTGCGTTATCTGTATCTTACAATTAGTGATTTGGACAAATCCGATGTGTCACAACCGATAGAAGTGAACTTGTTTTTGCTATTTGATATGGAGAATGTGGAAAGGTCGAGCGATGCACTGTCGTGTGATAATAGGCTACTAGTAGAGTCATAACATTCATTGGCTATGAACGGCATGTTGATGCGTAACTCACCCTCCTCAAGCGATATATTTGTAACAAGGACATTGCCACAATATGGCTGGGAATCATTACAATTAATCAAGAAATTTTCATTGTGATAACAATCCTTTTTCCTGCCAAATGGGTTTGAGATGCTTAAATTCCCGCAACTATTCATGTAGCCAAGATTCTTCAAATCTGCTTCTGTTGGTGGTATTGCAATTGTTGTTGGTGGTGTTGCAATTGTTGCTGCTGATAATGAGAATATCACCACCACTGCTACTTGTACTTGTACTAGTACTAGCATCATGATGATGGGTTGTAGTTGCAATTGCATTCCTTGCGAGGAAGCCAGGGCTAGCTTGCCTCCTGGAAAAAAGCTTTTTTGTATTCAAAATTCATATATAATTGTCAATTGTGAAACATTTCTAAGCAATCATGAAGAAAAAGTATTCCAAGTCAATTAAAGTAAATTAGTGCAAAATGGACAACATAACTTATTGGAGTGATCTGCAATACAACTGTATGGATTGTATTCACCATAATAAAAAATTAAAAAATCAAATTAACTATGTCGGTTGTATCAATGTAGTCTTGTAGTTCTTATTGTATTAATTTTTCCCTATAATATTTTATATTGTGTTGATTTAGTTTAGTTGATAAACATTCGCTAATAAAATAGAAAAAAAAAATATCCATATAAATTAGATATCAATTTCTCAATGACTTTTAATGAGTCTACATATGTCGATTAATTTCAATCAAATTTCTAAAGAGATCTTATTAATTTGATTAAATTGACACAATATAAAATATTTAAAGGTAAAATTGATACTTGGAGATTGACTCTGTGTGGTTGAGTTTTTATAATCTGTTTGTAAATTTTTTTCAAAAAATTACATACTAGTTTTGACAAAAATAAACACAAAACAATTATTTTTGAAAATTTTAAAACTATTTTCATCCCACAAAAGAAAAAAATTATATAAAAATAATGAGTTTTTAATTTTTTTTTTCTTTCTTTTACCAAACTATTTTCTTTTTGAAAAAAAAAAATTCTCAAAACTTGACTGGAAAGAGCTTGTTCATGATACCAAACGCTAACCAAAGCATACAACTTCAAAAGGAAAATCATGCTCTTATGATAGAACAAAATGTTTTCAGAAACCAAAAAATGATAGTACTAGAGAGAGATCATGCAATATGACAACCAAAACCAAATCAAACCCACGAAGATGTCATGCAAATGAGATGCAAACACTAGAATTGGATCAATTGAACAGTACAAATGCCTACCTTAGAAAAAAAAAAAAAAAAAAAAAAAACCCTTTAAAACAGTTTTCTTGGCTTGGAGCAGTCTCCTCCCCACTTTTGCTTTTGTTGGTTGTAGAGTGCTTGCTTTTGAAACAGTTATATATATAGGGATTTGTTGCTTCGTTTTGCAAGACTACTCTGGGTGTTTGTTTGGACTTTTTTGAGCTAACTTATAGCTTCTAGCTTTCGAAAAGCTATTTTAGACTGTTTAGTTAAACTTATTTCAAACAGTTTCTGATTCTAATAACTTATTTTAACTCAAAAAAACTGATTTTGAGAAGCTGCTCACCCCTTACTTCTGATTATCAGCTTTTGCTGTGGACATGTTAATTTACGGTTATATTCTTAGATTTTTTTTATTTTTTATTTTTTTAAAAATAGAAAAAGACCCAAATGGACTATAGATTATTATTATTATTATTATTATTATTATTATTATTATTATTATTATTATTATTATTATTATTATTATTATTATTATTATTTATGAGAAATGTAGACAAGTAGTAAATAACAAAAAATAAAAGTTAATTGAAAAAATTACTTCACATCTTATTTAACAAACATTACTCAACAACTTAAATCTATAATCCAATAGCTACACCAAATAGATTAACAGTTTCTGATTAAAATCATAATCTATAATCTGTTAGGTTATAATCTATAATGTATTTTAACAGTTACACCAAATGGGGCCTTTGCTTGTTTAGTACCCTCTTTTGTATTTGTCCTTAATACCGTAGTGCCTACTTGTTTTTATAGGGTTCTGTGACCATAAAATTTAGGGGAATTTACAAATGAGTGTAGTATCCTAAAATAATTATATATTGGTGAAAATATTTATAATATTAATTATTAAAGTGTATAAAATTAGAGTATTTGGCCAAATGTTTGCATAGCACCCTTTATAGTGTAAGATTTCGGGTTCAACTCCTATGAAAAGGAGTTTGATACCCTTTTTGTTGGTTGGTCCGTTTCTCCGCATTATGGGGTTGTAAGTGATTATTAGTAGTTATTGGCCTTGGCTTAGTAGGTTTGTTAGACTTTGTTAACTTTCTATCAACCATTAAAGGGATTGTATGTAATTATTAGTGGTTGTTGGGTTTGACTTAGTGGGCATGGTAGATTGGTTATTAGACTTTATTAACTTTATAATTATTGTGTGTTAGTGGTATGTTTGATAATGCAAATATTTTAGATAATGTAATTATTCTCTTATCTATTGATACACAAATTTTTTTATATTAAAATGTATAAAATTTATCATGAATCTGTAATTATTTTTCAAAATTAACATTGACCTATTTTTTCTAGGGGAAATTACATTTCAGTCCAACTATTCAAAAATAATTATAAAATTATAGAAAAAGTTTATGATTTTAATTATTAATATTTATAAAATCAATAAGTCTATGCATACAAATACCAAACACTGAATGTGACACATATGTCTCACATGGGGTAAATCTTACATGTAGGTCCCATACTACGTATTGGATTATCAAGAAAATAAAGCACATGAAGCTTAAAAGAAAAGTTCTTCAGGCAAAATTGTGGATTAATGTTGAAACAACAACTCTCTAGACTAAAGAGATCAACCCAAGAAGTGAACAAAATTTTTGCTTTATTAGAAGAGCTCAAGCAGGCTACCAACAACTACGATGACAATAAAATTATTGGCAGAAAAGATTTTGGAACAATTCATAAGGGAATTCTAGCAAATAACATGACAATGGCCATCAAAAAATCGTCAAATTATGAATCAAAGTAAAATAAAGCAATTCCTCAACGAGGTAGTCGTTCTTTAGCAGATCAGTCACAGGAATGTGGTCAAACTCTTAGGTTGTTGTTTGGAAACTCAATTCCCTTTATTCGTCTATGAATTTGTCACCAATGGCACTCTGTTTGATCATATACAAAACCAAATCAAGGCACCTAATATATCATGAGAAAATTGTTTATGAATGGTTGCTGAAATTGTTGGAGTATTGTCATATTTGCACTCCGCAATGTGAAGTCTACGAATATACTCTCAGATGATAACTACACTGAAAGAGTGTTGGACGTTGGATCATCAAGGTGTTGGAATAATCTTCTGTGTACAATAAATAAATTGAAACAAAATCAAATAAATAAAATAAATAACTTACAGAATTTATTTTAACGAATCGAATGAAAATTTAAAGACCAAGTCGAGTGTGTGACACGCTGTCCTTAAAACAGATTCGCCCCGCTACGGTGCTTATGGTTAAGTGGCGTCTATCTCCCAAGATACAATGATCTTCACAAATTTGTAGTAGCACTCCAAACAAATTTGTTCGGCGAACTAGAACCTTGTGTTCTAATACTCTCTTTAATTTTCTCTAACACTAGAATGAAGAATAAAATGCAAAGGAGAAATATGGACTGCAAAAATGAATTTTTTCTGACTGTTTTTTGGATATCAAGACTGCTGGAACAGATCTGAATTTATAGGCAAAAATTCTGTCCCGAACAGATACATACAAGAAGTGAACAGGTGTGAAACAGATTTGAATAGATGCAATTTGAATTCAAACAAATCTGTAACCAATATTCTGAATCTGTTTGGTAGTTACAGATTTGTAACTGCTAGGCAATTATAAACACTATTCAAATAGTTTAAAATGCAGAATTCGGACAGAAAAGGCATCAAACATGGACGGAAAAATTTAAATTCAATTTTGGTTACAAATTTGAATTTAATTTCATTTAGATTTTTTTGAAAAAAATTCAAATAAATTTTGTCAAAAAAATTAATATTAGAACTGACTTGACCCACAATCCACACCCGCGCGATGCACGGCTCGGCCAGATGGACGGACGGCGGCGCACGAGCGCGTGTGTGGTGGTTTGAGCCAAGGTTTCATTTGTCCATAACTCCTCCCTTCTACAAACTTGGGGTGCCCCTTGGGGCCCAACCCAAGTGTTGCAATCTAGAGCTTATATACTCAACAAAACTCTCTTAAAGTAGGACAACCTATTTCAAGGAAACCAACATTTAATTCTTTAAATGTCCATTCCACGAACCCGAAAACAACGTCAAGTTCTCATTCACTCATAAATGGTTTTGACGAACCGTCTTTACTGTGTGACTTGCCACGTGGCAAGGAACACGTCACTTCTTCAGACCCACCCCAAAAGACGTTTGGGGCCCACTCCATTTTGGGCTCAAAGTTGGCCTAAAATAAGCCTCATAAACCAAATTTTCCAACAATCCCCCACATGAATGGAATTTGACGGAGACAAAATGCAACAACATGATCTAAATACAGAGAGTACAAAAAGTGGAAATATTCTGCAAAGGATAGGTAGCTTTTGGCTTTGAACCTTCCCTTGTGAGACTCTATCGGATTTACCAGCTAACCAGTGAACATGGTGTCTTGAATTGTTCAGCCGTTTGTGTAAACCAAGACAATAGAACTCACACAGTATATCCCCAGACACAGTTTAGTTCTCATTATTGTATTCATTTTGGTCCTGAATAACCTGGTCTTTCATGAGTGCTTAAGAGAATTGTAGCCCTTCACAAATCTCATAGAACCGGCCCAGTTCACACTCACATAGGTGATTCTTATGAAGAGTATCCTGCCATACTCCACTAGGTTTATCTAGATATAAGAATCATTAAAATTTTACTTAACCTAAAATGCTGCAGACATCACTATTTCATCATAAAAATGGTTAGGAATTGGACTCCCCAGTGATCCTTATGAGTCATTCACAACTCGGTTGTCCCTTTGAACCTAGATCTTGGGATGTCCAGTCAACTAGGTTGGGTTGTCGTTGTGGTAACTCTTATTTAATAGGCTTAAGTCCCATTCCCCTCGATGAATTCTCAACTAACTCTCTTGTTAACCCTTTGGTTAGTGGATCCGCTATGTTGTCTTTAGACTTCATACATTCAATGGAAATAATTCCATTAGAGAGTAGTTGTCTCACAGTGTTATGTCGACGACGAATGTGTCGTGACTTACTGTTATACATATGACTCTGTGCTCTACCTATTGCTGATTGACTATCGTAATGTATGCATATAGCAGGTGTAGCTCGACTTTTTTCGCGCCCCTTTCGGAGAGCTCGAATTGGTCCTACAGTTCGGACTCCTGTCACGGTTTTGAATCTAGTATCACAAGTGCAATATGAAACTGATAAACACCAAAGAGTCCAATCCAGGAAATCATTTTGGAAAATCGGTTTTGAATCAAATAATGCCAAAACTGGACTGCTTTGCCAGATTACAGAGCCGCCACCTAAATATTTTATTTTGGGGGAAATTTAGAAAACCCTAACTCGTGCCAAAGGCAATGTGTCCGTCATCACCAAAGTTGCCTCAGCTCGAGAACTTGGGAATGAGAGGGGAAAGTCCTGAAATGAGCACCCCTACTCGCCCGATCAAAAGATCGGCTTCTACTAATCATGATATGTTCTTTTATAAACATTATGTGTTCTTATTCCGGTTATTAACTAACTTTACTATGTGACGCACACAAGCAAGTATAGACTAAATCGCGAGAATTCGAACATTTCAACTCATGTTTGCTTTTGAAAATTGTTTGAAGTTGCCACCCTTAAGTGGGCTAAAACTCGGATTTTCCATCAAACATGATGGGCTTAAAACATGATTTGCCACAACAAAGTGGGCTTAAAACATACATTCGTCGAATTGTTCCAATTCAAACAACAAAACCTTCATCCACAGGCACTCATGTAGTTTAGCATTTAAGCAAATAGCCTCATGGCAAGCATGCTATCATGGAAACATGGCAATCTCACTCATGCAAGCATGCTAAAGCATAAAACTCACCGAGTACTCCAAGCCAAAACAAAAACTAGTTAGAAACAATGCATGATCCCAACTATACAAGATGCCTAATGCAACACATGCAATAATGCAGTTAATAGGCTCAGCTACTAATATGGCATACGAAGCAACTTGAACAACATGCTTTCAAACACGTATTCAAAGAAGTATTGAAATAACGATGCAGTTTGAATGATGAGCCGAGCCTTGGTGCATGCAAGACAAATGAATGAATGCAATCATGCAAGTATAAGGTATGCTAATTGAAAATTATCCCTAATCTAACCATCAAAAGCAATTAAATAAAAGGGAGAAAGACGTGGGGTTGGAAGACATGCACACACACATGCACACTTATTCCAACATTATGCCCTCGCAAAGGAGGATCCAAATGAATAGGCTAAGCTAATCTAAGCTAAGCTAATTATTATAACACAAAACTAATTAACTAACTATTCTAGTTAACTAATTGTTACAAACCAAAGTAAATAACTAGCTATGCTAAGCTAATTAAAGCAATTAAACTAATTAACTATCTAAGCTAATTAAATAATTATAATTACAACATGATATTTAATTGACTATTCTAAGCTAATTAAATATTACAAAACGAATTAATTAGCTAAACACTTTAACTAACTAATTACAAAGCAAGTAAATTAGCTACCACTAATTAACTAAATAAAGCAGTTAAATGGCCTCGAGGGCGAGGGACGTATGCATGCTCTGTTGCTTCACCCGAAAATGCCATTGCCTTGCCATCGGATACCTCTGTTTGCACTCGTTTTGATCACTGAAAATTGTACCAACTCCCAGAATGCCTCTGCTCCAACTCAGGAGCACATTTGTGCAAAAATTGACTGGTGGCCGGTTGGCTACAAAAAGTGGGTGTCGACAACCTCAATTGGCCGGTCGGCCACTAAAACTGGCCAGTTGGCCACCACATCCTTGGACTTCTCCTTTTGCTGCAACAAAGAGCAAACAGAGGCAAAACAATGTATTTTCACGGAATGTGTGTACTGTTGCCCTTCCTTATCATTGTGCAAACTCAAAGGAAGGTAACTCTTGACCTTCGAGCCATCAACCAAGCATTTTCAATGCATGATGGATAGAAAACCAAGCTTGTACAAGCTTAATGAATGCACAAATAAGACTCGAAGGACCACCACCCTATCATGCATGATCAAGGATGACAGTGACTAAGAAAAGTGACACGTTTCATCACTTTGAGTATGAAACGTCCCATTTTTCTTGTGTTCGGATTAACGTCCAATCTGAACACATGCAATGCAACACAAAGATGCTTAATCTTGCCTTTTTTACTTTGTTCATTTTGTTTACTCATTTTACATTACCGATTAGTCCTTTAATCGATTAAGTCCAAGGTGAGAGTCTTCTAAAGAGAAAGAAGTGTCAACCAAGGGATGATTTAAGGCAAGAGAAAGGGCATGCCTTTGGTTTGTAGAAACCCTCAAAGGAGGATTAAAACCATTAAGCGTAAACTCTATCTCAAGCTTAAAGGATTCCAAACTTGAAACAACTCTCAAAACCGATTGAAAATGAGACAAATAAGAGTGTGACAGAGATTATGATGCTGAGATTACATGCAAAATGATACTACAACATGCAAGCAACCCAAGCATTTCATGCTTAAAGCTTTGAAACAATGAACTAGTGAAAACCATTACACTATGGGCATGCAATACAAAGCTCAAAAGGTACAAACACTTCAAAACTGTCCTAAAACAGCCTAAAAGGAGTCCTAAAACATGCTTGAAGTAAGCTAAAGATAGCTAGAATAAGAGGCCAAAACATAGCACAAACTAGACTATCAAGCACAATTGCATTACAAGCATACAAAGCAAGACTCAAAGGGCCAAACCAGCCCAAAACAGATTTAAAACTAGTCAAAACAATGGCTAAAACATGCTAAGATTTAGGTATAAAAATGCTAGAAAAACATGCTCGCATGTTAGCTTGCAAACAAGACTCAAGAGCAACTCTAAAAAGCAACAAAAGAGTGAAACAAATGAGCATTTGACAGAGCTATATATACTGAAATTACATGTAAAAAGACGCTACAACATGCAACCAACTCAAGCAAAGCATCTTTAAAGGCCTAAAATGCCAAGCTAGTGAAGCCATTTGCACTACAACTATGTAAAACAAGGTTCACATGACCAAAACAGCCCAAAACAGAGCTAAATCATGCCAAATCAAAGGCAAACACATGCTGAAAATAAGCTAAGTTAGGTTACAAAAACATGCTACCATGTAATGCTAACTAGGCATGTAAGTAAGACACAAGGAGGGGAGGCTAACCCCTCCAATTTTAAACTTCAAAACATGTTTTCCACCACTGAAATAACTCTGAATTTCAGTAGTTTAAAGGCCTAAAAAGTTTGATTTGAAAGCCTTGAAAGATGGCACAAAAAGCTATATAAGCTAAGGAACAAAAGGGAGAGACAACCCCCTAATACAAAATAGGCTCAAACCACCATTATTATGACTGAAAAATAGAGGTTTTTATAGTTGAAAACCAGCTCAAAAACAGTGTCAAAAGATGGCAAAACAAGTATGGAAATTAAGCTAGCAAAGAGAAGTTTTACCTCTTGAAGGGAAAACACAACTTAAGCAACAATTTGAGCTTAAACCACCTTCTAGAGCTCAAAGGAAGCTCCAAGAGAGCTTCAAGAAACCTCAGCCCAAAGATGAACCACTTTGATCAAGGATGTCTAGGCAAAAGAGAGGTGTATCTCTACTTGTATGCACAAAAAGGCAAAAGAGAGAAATCTAGAGAGAGAGAATTGTAGAGAGAGAGGCTCCCAAAATTTTCTAACCTTGTAATATGAGAGATATGGCCTCTATATATAGAAAAAAGAGAGCCTCATGTCGAAAATATCTGAAAATGGGACAGCTGGAGCAGTGCAGAATAGCTTGAGGAGAAATATCTGCAAAATATCTGAGTTTTGGACACCAGTGGCCAACCGGCCATCATTGGTGGCTGACCGGACACATCTGTGACCGACTGTACACACCCGTGGCTGACCAGCCACTACTAGTGGCCGACAGCAAAAATCTACTCTCCAGATCCAACTTCAAATGGACATAACTCCTTCATCTGGACTCCTTTTCAGGTCATTATTGTGCCTAAATTGAAGCCCCGAAAGTCTTATTTCCAATGGTGGCATCCTCACATCAAAATTTCAAGTGTGAAAAAAGTTATGCTCATTTTAGTGAAGACTGCTCAGTTTCGGTCTTACTCGGATTCATGCCCAACTTCTTCCAGCCATATCTCCATCATCCGGACTCGGCTTTAGGAGATTCTTAAGTGTAAAATGAAGCCCCAGAAGTATTATTTCTAATGGTGGTGGCCTCATAAATTAAGTCCAAGTGTACAAACGGATAAGGTTGCCCTGTGCTCTCTTAACGATTTATGCCCAACTTCTCTCCCAACTAATTTTCTTCTCTCTCCTCCAATTTTATTCAACTCCAAACCTTTAAACAAGATGTTTTGAAAGATTTTTCAAAGATTTCACCTCTCTTCCATTCATTTTCACTTTGTCCTTGCTCGGTTTACCGAAAAGTGCAACATTTAACGAAATGCAAGCCTCGGAACATCATAGAATCATTTTCAAAAATATTTTGAAAGAGGGGGTTTTAAGGTCTCAAAATAATTTTGGTCAAAATAGTTTTGGTCCAAAAATGGGGTGTAAGGTTCGGATTTGATCCTCTCCTTGCCAAAGAAATCGAACATTTGCACTGCACACCCTTCATTACCAAGTAAGCAATCAGTGGCGCCCAAGTCTTAAGGGTGGTAAAAAATGGGGTGTATACAACAGGCACTGGTTTTGGCCATATTGGCATATCTTCATGGAAGTGGCGAAGCCATTTTGCTTATTTCCTAGCTTTATCTAAAGCTATGAATTCTGATTCCATAGTAGACCTAGCTATGCAAGTTTGTTTGGAAGATTTCCAAGATACAGTTGCCCCACCAAGAGTAAAAACATACCCACTGGTGGACTTTGAGTCTCTAGTATCTGATCCAGTTTGCATCATAGTAACCTTCAAGTACTGTTGGATATCTAGTATAATTCAGCCTAATGTTACGAGTAAATCAGAGATATCTTAAAACCCTTATAATTGCTTTCCAGTGTTCTACTTCTGGATTACTCATATATCTACTTAATTTACTTATTGCATAAGCTATATCCGGGCGAGTGCAGTTCATCAAGTACATTAAACTTCCAATAATTTGGGCATACTTTAATTGAGAAATACTTTCCTATATATTCTTAGAAAGAAACAAATTAACATCCATAAGTGTTCTAGCAAGATGATCATTATCTTTGCTAAATTTGTCAAGTATTTTCTCAATGTAGTGAGGTTGTGACAAAGCATATCCTTCTGATGTTTTGATAATTTTCATACCAAGAATTACATTAGCAATGCCCATGTCCTTCATATCAAAATGTTTATTCAACATTTTTTTGGTAGTTTTAATCATGTCATTATTACTACCTATGATGAGCATATCATCCACATAAAGACATACAATGACAAAACATTTGTCTGTGTTTTTAATATAAACACATTTGTCACACTCATTAATTTTAAATCCATTTGACATTATTCCTTGTCAAATTTCTCATGCCATTGCTTTGGCACCTGTTTTAAACCATATAATGATTTAACCAATTTACACACTTTCTTTTCTTTTCCTGGAACAGAAAAATCTTCTGGTTGTTCCATGTAAATTTCTTCATCTAACTCACCATTTGAGAAAGTAGTTTTCACATCCATTTGATGAATTTCTAGATTGTACAAAGACGCAATAGCAATTAGCATTCTAATAGATGTTATTCTAGTAACCGGTGTGTATGTGTCAAAATAATCTAGACATTCTTTTTGTCTAAATCCTTTGACCACAAGTCTTGCCTTGTATTTGTCAATTGATCCATCCGCTTTCATTTTTCTTTTGAAAATCTACTTGTACCCAAGAGGTTACAACCTGGTGGTAAGTCCACTAATTCCCAATTGTAATTTTGCAAGATGGATTCAACTTCACTAATGATAGCTTCTTTCCATAAAGGAGCTTCAAGACTGGACATAGCCTCTTTAAAAGTTAAAGGCTCATTTTCTAACAAATATGTTAAAAAATCTGGACCAAAAGATTTTGAGGTTCTAGCACGTTTACTACGCCTAAGTTCCTCTTCTTCATTTTGATCTATCTCTTGCTCTTGATCTTGTTCTTGATCATTACTAGTAATAGCATCAAAAGATCTTTTATTGTTACTAGTCTTTTGTCCAATCTTATTTGGAAATACATGTTCAAAGAAAGATGCATTTCGAAATTCAATAATAGTATTTACATGCATTTCAGAATGTTCTGATTTATGAATCAAAAACCGATATGCACTACTATTCTTGGCATAACCAATGAAAATGCAATCAACGGTTTTAGGACCTATCTTAGTCTTTTTAGGACTAGGAATAGCCACTTTAGCCAAACACCCCCACACTTTTAAGTATTTGTAGGATGGTACTCTTCCATGCCACAATTCATAAGGTGTTTGATTCATTTTCTTCCGGAGTACTTTATTTAAAATATAATTAGCAAAAAGTATTGTTTCCCCCCACAAGTTCTAAGTTAATCCAGAACTTATTAACATGGCATTCATCATTTCTTTTAAATTCCTATTTTTCCTTTCAGCAATTCCATTTTGCTGAGGTGAGTAAGGAGCGGTGGTTTGATGAATTATTCTATGTTCTTTACAAAATTCACCAAAAGGTGATTCATATTCACCACCTCTATCACTTCCTAGTTTTTTTTATTTTATTACCAAGTTGATTTTTAACTTCATTCTTATATTGAATGAAAGTTTGCAAAGCTTTATCTTTGGTTCGAATTAAATAAACATAACTATATCTAGTATAGTCATCTATAAAAGTGATATTTTTTTCCACCTCTAGTTTTAATTGATTTAAAATCACAAATGTTACTATGAATTAATTCAAGTGGTTTCGTACTTCTTTTAATTGAATGAAAAGGAGTTTTGGATAATTTTGCTTCAATGCAAATTTCACATTTATGATTTGAATTAATGTCAAATTTAGGTAAACATTCCATATTAATTAATCTACGTAAAGATCCATAATTAACATGTCCTAGTCTACCATACCATAAACTTGAAGATTCAAGCAATTAAGAAGAAGATGTATTTTTATTAATAACTGAGGGTACAACAGTCATTACATTCATCTTGAAAAGGCCATCAGACATGTAACATTTTTCCACATACATCTCATTCTTAGTAAGTACAAATTTGTCACTCTCAAATACTAGCCCAAACCCATTCTTACTCAACAAAGATCTGGAAACAAGATTCTTGTGAATGTTTGGTACATACAGCACATTGTTGAGACTGAGTTCCTTTCCAGATGTCATCTTGAGAACAATCTTCCCTTATCCTTCAACTTTGGAAGTTGAGGAGTTGCCTATAAAAAGTTGTTCACCGTTTTCCACTGTAGAATAAGATGTGAACATCTTTTTGTCGGCACAAATGTGGCGAGTAGCACCAGTGTCCACCCACCATTCTTTAGGATTTCCGACAGGATTTGCCTCGAAAACAACTGCAGAAAGATTGATGTCATTTACACCATTGGAAATATTGTTCACTTCGGTCATATGGGCTTTAGCAGGCTTCTTGCTTGTTCTTTTTTTGCTTTTGCCTTTGCTACGACAATCTTTGGCCCGATGTCCCTCTTTGTCACAGATGTAACACTTGCCATTAAACTTGTACTTTTTAATTTCCCCTCCTTTAGAGCCTTGTGATGAACTTCCTCTAGAAAACTTTCATTTCTTTGCTTTTGGAGCATGTTCCACCACATTTGCCTTAAGACTCCATTGGATGCTTACCAGCCCGCTTCTCTGAATAGCGATTGTCTTCCTCAATCCTCAAATGCACAATCAATTCTTCTAAAGACATTTCTTTACGCTTGTGTTTGAGGTAGTTCTTGAATTCCTTCCAGCCTTGTGGTAATTTCTCAATTAAGGCTGCAACTTGGAAGGATTCACTAAGAGACATGCCTTCTGCGTGAATGTCATGCAGAATGAGTTGGAGATCTTGAACTTGGCTGATCACAGTCTTAGAATCAACCATTACAAAGTTCAGGAATTTGCCAACCACAAATTTCTTTGAGCCGGCATCTTCCGTTCTGTACTTTTTCTCCAAAAACTCCCAAAGTTCCTTTGCTGTCTTGATAGGACTGTATACGTTGTATAATGTGTTGTCAAGTTCGTTCAAGATATAGTTCCAGCAAAGGAAATCAGCATGTTTCCAAGCATCAACTGCATCAACCACTTGCTGGTCGGTTTCATCCTCTTTCAAAATAAGAGCATCCTCACGGAGAAAACGAGCCAGGTTCAGAGTTGTAAGATAGAACAACATTCTCTGTTCCCATCTTTTAAAATCAGTTCCTGAGAACTTCTCTAGCTTCTCACCGTGATTTACCAGTACTGTCACAACATGAGAGGGGGTTGGCGCAATTGCAGCTACCGCACTAGTACTTGTTTGGGCATTTGTTTCAGTAGCCATAAATTCTAAATTCTAAATTATAAATAAAATTATAATTAGAATTTATATTACACAGAAAATTAATCCAAATTCACAGAATTAAACTCTATAAAAATAAAAGAAACAAGAATGTAACTTTTATTTTTCAATTAATTTGGAAATAAAATAAAATTTTATTTAACCAAATTAATTCCACACAGAAAATTAAATTTCTGTAACAATTCAATAATTAAAAAAAAAAACTAAAACAAATTCTTTTAATTAATGAACTCTCATAAAATAATTTCTGAAAACCAGAATTAATTTCTGACACAATTCCACAAATAAATATTCTAAATTGTTAATGACACCAGTATATTACTACTAGTTGTCAAAGAAAATAGACAGTATATTACTACTATTTGTTTTCCAACCAGAATATTATTCTGTAAAATCACAGAAAATAATTTCTGTAAGAAGAAAGAAGAAAGGAAATAAATGAAAAATTCTGTAAACAGAATAATTTGAATCTGTCTTAAGATTGTTGGAACAATCTTCTATGTACAATAAATAAATTGAAACAAAATAAAATAAATAAAATAAATAACTTACATAATTTATTTTATCGAACCAAATGAAAATTTAAAGATCAAGTCGAGTGTGTGACACGCTGTCCTTAACACAGATTCACCCCACTACGGTGCTTACGGTTAAGTGGCGTCTATCTACTAGGATACAATGATCTTCACAAATTTGTAGTAGCACTCCAAACAAATTTGTTCGGCGAACTAGAACCTTGTGTTTTAATACTCTCTTTAATTTTCTCTAACACTAGAATGAAGAATAAAATGCAAAGGAGAAATATGAACTGCAAAAATGAATTTTTTCTAACTATTTTTTGAATATCAAAACTGCTGGAACAGATCTGAATATATAGGCAAAAATTCTGTCTCGAACAGGTACATACAAGAAGTGAACAGGTGTGAAACAGATCTGAACAGATGCAATTTGAATTCAAACAGATCTACAACCAATATTCTGCTGGGCAGAAAATTCAAACATGTGTTAATAACTGCACTGTTCAAACAGTTTAAAATGCAGAATTCAAACAGAAGAGGCATCAAATATGGATAGAAAATTTTAAATTCAATTTTGGTTCCAAATTTGAATTTAATTTCATTTAGATTTTTCTGGAAAAAATTCAAATAAATTTTGTCCAAAAAGTTAATATTAGAACCGACCCGACCCACACCCGGTCACAGCACGGCTCTGCCGGACGGACAGCGGCGCGCACGTGTGTGGTGATATGAGCCAAGGTTCCATTTGTCCATAACTCCTCCCTTGTACAAATTTGGGGTGTTCCTTGGGGCCCATCCCACGTGTTGTAATATAGAGTTTATATACTCAACAAAGCTCTCTTAAAGTTTCAATGTGGGACAACCCATTCCAAGGAAACCCACTTTTAATTCTTTAAATGTTCATTCTATGAACCCGAAAACGACGTCAAGTTCTCATTTACTCATAAATGGTTTTGACGAACCGTCTTCACCGTGTGACTTGCCACGCAGCAAGGAACACGTCACATCTTCAGACCCATCCCAAAAGACGTTTGGGGCCCACTCCATTTTGGACTCAAAGTTGGCCTAAAATAAGCCTTATAAACCAAATTTTCCAACACAAGGTTGGTTCCACTAGACCAAGATCAATTAGCAACGGTGGTGCAAGGAACTCTTGGACACTTAGACCTTGACAACATGCTCACAAACCAATTGATAGAAAAAAGTGATATTTACAGTTTTGGAGTAGTCCTTGTGGAGTTAATCACAGGAAAGAAGATGTTGGCAAGCCAGAAGGAGAAGAGTCTAGCTAGATATTTTCTTTCGTGTATGAAAAATGATTGGTTGTTCCAAGTTATTGATGAACAAATAGAAATTGATGGAATTGTTGAGGAGTTCACATCAGTAGCTAATATCGCAAAGAGGTGCTTAATAGTAAAAACAGAGGAGAGGCCTACCATGAAGAAAAAAGCAATGGAATTGGAGGGGTTGATCAACAAAAAAAAGAAACATCCGTGGGTTAAAATTGATTTGAATGGCGAAGAGAGTGAACACTTGCTCGGTGGGAAGTTAAATGCGTTTGAGTTAGAAGGTTGTACTACTAGTAGTAGTAACACAACAGCTGGGTATGATAGTGTGATCTGGTGTTGCCAATGGATGGTGAGAGGTGATTTTTTTGTACTATTCAGTCCACAATGATAACAAATTGGGTGATGATTTGTTATTATTGTTTTTTGTGTTTTGTAAAATTATGTGCCTACATTAGATTGTTTCGATTTAATTAAGAGTTGATTTAGTGTTTGGGGTTGTCTCTAGTACACTATTGGGTCTGTTTGTTCCAGATCTTATTTTGATGATTCAATATGTTGATCTTTTAAATCTTATTGTGTGGGTCATTTTATAAAAAAATTAAATTAATTGGATAATTGTAACAATATGATATTATCGCATCTGTCTTTACCGAAATAAATAACAAGTATAATTTTGAAATAGATTGTTTGATTATCAATCTAATTTTTTTATGAATAATCTACGGACCAATAAAATTAATAAATCAAATCATTAAAGTGAGAGCCAGTGATTGACCAAAGAACTTGAGAAACTGATAAATTACATCATTGATCTCTATAATTTAAAAAAAAAAAAAATCACTTTAATTTTCGTAGTTTTGATTTCAACAATCTAAATGCCATATTTTCATTTCTATTCTAATATGAACCCACTATTGTTTTTCATTGTTGTTTTGCATAGAAAACTAACACTTCCGACTAATATGTGCATGTTAGCAATTCTCGCTCATAAAATAAAGGGTAAATTACACTGATACCCTCTGAAGTTTATCTTTATTATAATTCTCCCCTCATCTTTTGGAAATTACATCTCCTTCCCTGAGGTTTAAAGTTTCATTACAGATTCTCCCCCTCCGCAATTTAATTTTTTTAAATACCAATTTTGCTCTCACTGGGTAAATTACATTGACACTTCTCACATTTTAGAAATTACAATTCCCTCCCTACGGTTTAAAGTAGCATTACGAATTGCCTCCTTGGTTAGTATTAGTTGGAAAAAAAATTCATTGGAAAAAAAATTATTTGAAAAAAAAAATTAATTGAAAAAAAAATTTGTTAGTAAAATTTTTAAATTTCTATTTAAAAACAAACGAAAACTCATTTTTTGAATTTACATTTTTTCCTCAAATTTACAAACTGAAACAGCCATTTATAAACTAAAAAAATTATCAAACAAGTTTTTATTGACAATTTTTTAAATTTTTGTAAATATGAATTGAAAACTGAAAGCGAAACGGTTACCAAACAGGTTTCAGATGGTAAAAATATCATAAAATTAACAAATAATTAAATAAGTACCAACGTAAGAAATAACTTATCAAAAGATTTTAAAATTATGTATGGTTTGATTTTTAGAATTTTTTTTTAAATTAAAAATTAATTTGGTTAAGAAATAAAAAAAATAAAAAATAATTATCATTTTTATATAATTTTTATCTTTCGAGTGGTTAGAAATAATTTTTTCAAATTAAATTGAAACAACCATACGTATGTATATAACCTGCCCAAAAGTTAAAATGATAATTATTTTTTACCCTTAAATGATAATTGTTATTTTTTTATTTCTTAGCCAAATTAATTTTAAATTTTTTTAAAAAAAATTCTAAAAATCAAACCATACATTGCTTAAGAATCTTTTGATAAGTCATTTCTTACGTTGGTAACTTATTTAATTGTTTGTTAATTTTAAAACATTTTTACCATCTGAGACCTGTTTGGTAATCATTTCGTTTTTAGTGTTCAATTTATATTTACAAAAATTTTAAAAACTGTTATAAAAATTTATTTGATCATTTTTTTGGTTTATAAATTGTTGTCTCAAATTGACGATTTTACCCTTGAAAACTCTAATGATATCTTCAATTGTCTTTATTTAGGACAAGATTTAAAATTTAAAGTCAAATATGCTACAATTGAAAAGTCAAGCATTAAAATGACACAAATTTCAAATTATAAAGACGATTAGTGTAATTCACCCAACTATAATTTATTAGAGATTCAAAAAAACGAATGTTCAAGTTTTTGAACCTAACTACCACGGCCGCCTGCGTTGTCAACCAAGTGGCAAAAGAGTGTGAATTTATTTAAACAATTTAAAGTAATGGTAGAAATAAAAAATATATATATATATCATAAAAATAATTATGAAAAACTCTTTATCATTATATCACACATACAATAAAACATCCCATATTAATCAAAGAACGAATTTTTTTTATAAAATATTTTATAATATTTTTTTTATGATTCCTAATGGTAGAAATTAAAAAAAAATCATAAAAATAATTATGAAAAACTCTTTATTATTATATCACATATACAATAAAACATCCCACATTAATCAAAGAACGATTTTTTTTTATAAAATATTTTATAATATTTTTTTTATGATTCCTAATATATTTTTTTATTAGTTGAATTAAAAGAGTGTTCCTATATATAACGGGATATTGAGGGGTCTTTTGGAAAGATGGTAAAATAGTTTTTAATTTTTTACCTATTTTTAGTCACATCACGTCTCACATTTTATATCTAAAACAGATAAAATTAATTAAAAAAATCAAAAAATTAATTATTCACTAACTTTTCAAAAGACACCTGAATTAAGAGAGTTGTCCAACAAACAATGTGAAATTAACTAATGAGAGAGTGTATTTTGTTGACACGGCAGAATGAGAGTGTATTTTTTTTTTTTTTTTATTTCCTTATGTGCGAACGAATTGAATACACAATTGTATGGATTTGACGAAGACTTGAATGTATGAACTTGACGAAGACTTGAAGAAAAACTTTGCAATGTTATTTGGATGTGATTGATGATATAAATTGAAAGAATATTTTTGTTTCGATACAATTTTTTTTTTTTTGTACATCGATTTTATATAAAAAAAAATATTATTTTTATTAATTGACATTTAAAACAAAAATATTTTATTATTTAATTTAAGGACAATTAAAAATACCATTGTTTAATTTCAAGCGCAAAATCATCAATTTAATATAATATAAATTAATTTGACAAAAATAAATGTCCAAAAAAATATTTTTAATTTTTTGAAAATTATTTTTATCCACTAATGATAAAATTATATGAAATTGATAAAAATTAATAAAAATTATATGATTAATCAAACACATAATAAAAATTAATTTGGTAACAAAAATAAATGAATGTCTAAAAAAATTATCAATTTTACACAATTTTATTTTTAGTGGGTAGAAATAATTTTTAAAAATTCAAAAATATTTGTTTGACATTTATTTTTGTCAAATTAGTTTATAGGGCAAATTATACTAACAGTCCTTATAGTTTAAGCCTTGTGTCACTTTGGTGCCTAACTTTTCAATTGTGACACATTTGATCCTGAATTTTGAATCTTGTTCCAAATAAGGACAATTAAAGATACTGTTGCTTAATTTTAAGGGCAAAATCGTTAATTTGATGAAATATAATCTAATTTGACAAAAATAAATGTCAATAAAATATTTTTGAATTTTTAAAATTTATATCTACCCATTAAAGATAAATTATATAAAATTGATAAATTTTTTAGATATTTATTTATTTATTTTACCAAATTAATTTTTACCTAATTTGCCCTTGAAATTGAGCAATGATATCTTCAATTGTCCTTATTTGAACAAAATTCAAAATTCAGGATCTTATGTGTTACAATTGAAAGGTTAAGGACTAAAGTGACATAAACTCAAGACTATAGGGATTGTTAGTGTAATTCGCCCCAGTTTATATTTTATCAAATTGATAATTTTACCTTTGAAAAATCTAATGATATCTTCAATTGTCCTTATTTAGAATAAGATTCAAAATTTAAGGTCAAATATGTTACAATTGAAAAGTAAATGACCAAAGTGATACAAGTTCTAAATTATAAGGGCTGTTAATATAATTCACCTAACTATAATTTATTAGAGATTCAAAAAAACGGATGTTCAAGTTTTTGAACCTAACTACCACGGCGGCCTGCGTTGTCAACCACGTAGTGTGAATTTATTTAAACAATTTAAAGTAATGGTAGAAATAAAAAATATATATATATCATAAAAATAATTATGAAAAACTCTTTATCATTATATCACACATACAATAAAACATCCAACATTAATCAAAGAACGAAATTTTTTTATAAAATATTTTATAATATTTTTTTTATGATTCCTAATATACTTTTTTATTAGTTGAATTAAAAGAGTGTTCCTATAAATAACGGGATATCGAGTGATCTTTTGAGAGGAGGGTAAAAAGTCAGATTTTTGTTTTTTATCAATTTTAGGTCATATCACCTCTTACATTTTGTACCCACAAAAAGATAAAATAAGCTAAAAAAGTCAAAATTTAATTTTTTTACCAACTTTTCAAAACCCTCCTAAATTAAGAGAGTAGTCCAATAAACAAGGTGAAATTAATTAAGAAAAATGTTTGGGAGTATTAAAAAGGAATCACTAGAGGGAGCACTAATAATGTGGTAGTGAGCCCCGTCTACTTTCTATGCCTTGTTTTTAATTAATTTATTTATTTTTGTCATTCCTAACGTATTAATGCTATTAATAATGTATTTTTTAGTGATCCAAATGTTGATTAACTCATGAGAGAGTGTATTTTGTTGATACGGCAGAAATAAATTTTCACTCCATGAAAAAGATCTGAGAAGATTCCATGATGATCTCTTCAAACACGCGTAAAAGAGAAATAAATTCACACTCCATGACAAAGATCTGACAGTGTAATTTTTTTTTTTTTTTTTAAATTTCTTTATGTGCGAACGAATTGAACAAACAGTTGTATGAATCTATACTATATATATAATCAAATGTAGTTATTTTGTTAAAAACCTCCAAATATTTATTTTTAAATTTTCATAATTTTGAAACTCTCTCTTTCCTGCGTGGCAACCTTCTTTGACTGCCTTTCATGTTTTCTATTTTTCTTCATTTTCTATTTGTTTGATTAATTATAATTAAAATTAATTTCATTGCTTATGGATAAAAATTTGAATTTCAAAATTTCTCCATATAGATAAACACATAAAATTTAAAATTTCTTCCTATAAATAAACACTTATAGATAATTTAAAATTTAAAATTTAAAATTAAACACTTATAGATAAACACTTATAGATAAACACTTATAGTGAAATTAAACACTTATAGATAATTTAAAATTTCTTCCTATAAATAAACAAATAAAAGTTGATAAATAACTTATAAAAATTAATTTGATGGCCTACAAATAAAGATAAAGATTAAATAATTATTATTTTTTTAAAAAAAAATTACTCATTTTTTCTTCCCTTCATTTCGTACTTTAATTAATTTCATTATAGATAAACATATAAAAATTCATAAATAATTTATGAAAATTTATTTCATGACCTATAGATAAAGATAAAAATTAAAAAATTATTTAAAAAAATAATTTCATGACTTATAGATAAATAAACATATGAAAATTGATAAATAATTTATAAAAATTAATTTCGTAGCCTACAAATAAAGATAAAGATTAAATAATTGATTTACAAAAAAAGTAAAACAATAAAATTTAGATAAATATATGATTTGTTAATCTTTATATCTATCAAAAACATATATATCTAAATCTTTATTTTCATTTTCTCATATTTTTTTTCTCCAATCACATATTATCTTTTTTTTATTTTAAATTTTTTATCTGATGAAATGTCCTTATATATAACTTCTTATCTCCTATTGAATTCTTAACCTTCTTTTGATAATTTTTATTATTCGTTATTATCTACCAAGTGATAAAGACCAAATGTAGTTGTTTTGTTAAAACCCTCCAAATATTTATTTCTAAATTCTCATAATTTTGAAACTCTCTCTTTCCTACGTGGCAACCTTCTTTGACTGCCTTTCATGTTTTCTATTTTTCTTCATTTTCTATTTGTTTGATTAATTATAATTGAAATTAATTTCATTACTTATGGATAAAGATTTGAATTTCAAAATTTCTCCATATAGATAAACATATAAAAACTAAAAATTAATTTTATAGTCTACAGATAAAGATAAAAATTAAACAATTAATTTTAAAAAATTAATTTCATAACTTATAGATAATTTAAAAGTTCTTCCTATAAATAAACAAATAAAAGTTGATAAATAACTTATAAAAATTAATTTCATGGCCTACAAATAAAGATAAAGATTAAATAATTATATTTTTTATAAAAAAAAAACAAAATTATTCATTTTTTCTTCCCTTCATTTCGTACTTTAATTAATTTCATTATAGATAAACATATAAAAATTCATAAATAATTTATGAAAAATTATTTCATGACCTATAGAAAAAGATAAAAATTAAAAATTATTTAAAAAAATAATTTCATGACTTATAAATAAATAAACATATGAAAATTGATAAATAATTTATAAAAATTAATTTCGTGGCCTACAAATAAAGATAAAGATTAAATAATTGATTTACAAAAAAAGTAAAATAATAAAATTTAGATAAAGATATGATTTGTTAATCTATATATCTATCAAAAACATATATATCTAAATCTTTATTTTCATTTGCTCATATTTTTTTTTTCCTATCACATATTATCTTTTTTTATTTTAAATTTTTTATCTTATGAAATGTCTTTATCTATAACTTCTTATCTCCTATTAAATTCTTAACCTTCTTTTGATAATTTTTATTATTCGTTATTTTCTACCAAGTGATAAAGATTAAAAAAAAATTATTGACTCTGAATGAGAAAAATATTAATAATGAAATTGGTTCACTCTAAATGAGAAGAGTATTAATAATGAAATAATAAATGCTACATGGGAGAAGGCAGCACAAAAATCTCACAAAATTAATTTTCTTCACTATATTTATAAAAGATAATAATTTGATATTCTTTCTATTAGTTATTAAAAATAAATTGTAGTAGATCTTTTTTTTTTTTTTTTTTTTAAGGCTATCATTCGTTATAGTATTTCTCCAATCCCATCTCTAAATTCTCTCTTTGAAATTTTTGTTTTTTCAATAATTAAGTTTAGAATCAATTTCTTATCAAATTTGTTTTCTTGGTCCTTATCGAGACGAATAAAACTTTCATTTAATATATGAAATTAATGAATATAATACAAAGATGATAAGGAAGTACTACATGTTTGTTAATATCTCTATGTTATTTTAGTTGATTTGTTATATTATACTATGAATTTAGAGCCCATATGATTTAATTCAATGTCCATGACTTTATTTGTATTCGACCATTTTTTTCCACAGATAAAATTTTTTTTTTTTTTTGGTATATAATGATTAAAGCTATCATTTGTTATATTTCTTCAAGTACAATTCAAATAATTTTTCATCATTTTTTTTATAAATAAAATAGATTAAAACTATTCTCTTATATAATTTTTATAATACTATGAAATTCTTATCTTGATTAATTTTTTTAAAATGACGTTGGATCTATGCAAGTATTCTTCAAACTATGGAGAAGGATTTATACTTTGATATGATATGCGTGTGTCATTAATAGAGAAAATTAAAGATAGAGAGTTGCTAATATAATCAATTAATGATTTGTTTGAGAAGTTCTTTTTATAAACAAGGCAACAAACTTAAATTAAAATTTTTAAAAAACTACTTATAAATTATAATTAAAAGTTGATATTCATAATTTGATCCCACAATAATAATATATTCCACTGATTTAAAAGTCCAAGTAAATTTATGATAACTTTTATGAGCTTATAGAATTTCTCTCTTTTAATGTTTTGTTTAGTTTGATGCAAGTTATTTATGTTATTAAGTGATTATGATACTATTATTCTCAATAGTTTTTATAATTAATAATTTCTTATGCATATCAAATTTTATTGTGAAATTTTGTGGATTAATTATTGTTAACATCTACCCAGATGGCTTAATATCATGGTTTGTCGCTATTAAGATATAATTTAAGATTAAGATGATTTATTTATCACACAAAATATAAATAATTTATTTTTTCGTGCATCGCACGAGTTACCGCTAGTTTGACGAAGACTTGAATGTATGGACTTGACGAAGACTTAAAGAAAACACTCCGTAATATTATTTAGATGTGATTGATGGTATAAATGGAAAGAATATTTTTTTTTCGATATAAAATATTTTTTTATATATTGATTTTATATAGAAAAATATTATTTTTATTTTTTGGCATTTGATTGACATTTAAAATAAAAATATTTTGTTGTTTAATTTAGAAATTTTAATTTAATAAAGTGTAATTTATGACTTTTTAGCGAGTTAATATATTTATTTGAAAATGATAAAATGTGTTGAAAAAATAGTGAGTACAAATCAACTTCATAAAAATTAACCTCCAAAATTTTAGAAGGCAAGTCATTTTTTGAAAAATGATACAAAAATATTTTGCTTAAAAAATATTTCACTTGCTTTTTGTTTAATCAAATAACAAAAAATGATTAAAATAATTTTGACAAAAATATTTTACGTTAAAATAAATGGAACTTAAATTACCAACTGCTTCCATATCTATATGTAAGCCCCCATCTTATGTATAGGTCTAATTTAATTTATAATATATTACAATTCATAAAACTATAATGGGTAAATTACACTAACAGTCCCTATAATTTGAGACACATGTCACTTTGGTCCCTGATTTTTCAATTGTGATACATTTGACCCTGAATTTTGAATCTTGTTCCAAACAAGGACAATTGAAGATATCATTGTTTAATTTCAAGTACAAAATCATCAATTTAATAAAATATAAATTAATTTGACAAAAATAAATGTCAAAAAAATATTTTTAATTTTTTAAAAATTATTTTTATCCACCAATGATAAAATTTTGTAAAATTGATAAAAATTAATAAAAATTACATGATTAATCAAACACATAATAAAAATTAATTTGGTAAAATAAATAAATAAATGTCTAAAAAATTTATCAATTTTACACAATTTTATTTTTAGTGGGTAGAAATAATTTTTAAAAATTTAAAAATATTTGTTTGACATTTATTTTTGTCAAATTAGTTTATAGGGCAAATTATACTAACAATCCCTATAGTTTAAGCCTTGTGTTACTTTGGTCCATAACTTTTCAATTGTGATACATTTGATCCTGAATTTTGAATCTTGTTCCAAATAAGGACAATTAAAGATACCATTGATTAATTTTGAGGGCAAAATTGTCAATTTGATAAAATATAATCTAATTTGACAAAAAATAAATGTCAATAAAATATTTTTGAATTTTTAAAATTTATTTCTACCCATTAAAGATAAAATTATGTAAAATTGATAAATTTTTTAGATATTTATTTATTTATTTTACCAAATTAATTTTTATTATGTGTTTGGATGATGATCATATAATGGATGGCGGTTTTTATTTTCATTAAATTAGTTTCTATTTTTTCAAAAGTCAAATATGGCGACAACTTTGATATCATTATTAAGCCAATCTATTAAATCAAAAAATTCAAAAACTAAAAATATTTCATATATTAAATATATCGATTACACATTAAAAGCTTAACAACTACTTATTATATGATTATCATCCAAACACATAATAAAAATTAATTTGGTAAAATAAATAAATAAATAAATGTCTAAAAGGTTTATTAATTTTATATAATTTTATCTTTGGTGGACAGAAATTATTTTTAAAAATTGAAAAATATTTTTTGATATTTATTTAGGTCAAATTAGTTTACATTTTATCAAATTGACTACTTTGCCCTTGAAATTGAGCAATGATATTTTCAATTTTCCTTATTTGAACAAGATTCAAAATTTAGGGTCTTATGTGTCACAATTAAAAAATCTGAGATTAAAGTGATACGAATCCTAAACTATAGGGACTGTTAGTGTAATTTGCCCTAATTTATATTTTATCAAATTTATGATTTTACCCTTGAAAAATCTAATGATATCTTCAATTATCTTTATTTAGAACAAGATTCAAAATTCTGAGTCAAATATATCATAGTTGAAAAATCAAGGATTAAAGTAACACAAGTCCCAAATTATAGAGACTATTAGTGTAATTCAGCCAACTATAATTTATTAGAGATTCAGAAAAATGAATGTTCAAGTTTTGAACCTAACTGCCACGGCCTGCGTTGTCAACCACGTGGCAAAGGAGCGTGAATTTATTTAAACAATTTAAAGTAATGGTAGGGACCATAAAAAAAATATCATTAAAATGATTATGAAAGACTCTTTATCGTTATATCACACATACAATAAAACATTTCACATTAATCAAAGAACGAAATTTTTTTTATAAAATATTTTATAATATTTTTTTTATGATTCCTAATATACTTTTTCATTAGTTGAATTAAAAGAGTATTCCTATAAATAACGGGATATTGAGGGGTCTTTTGGGAAGATAGTAAAAAGTTAATTTTTAGCTTTTTATCCATTTTGAGTCACATCACCTCTCACATTTTGTACCCATAAAAAAATAAAATAAACTAAAAAAGCCAGAAAATTAATTTTTTACCAACTTTCTAAAGCACTTTTGAATTATGAGAGTAGTCCAATAAACAATGTGAAATTAACTAATGAGGGAGTGTATTTTGTTGACACGGCAGAAATAAATTCACATTCCATGACAAAGATCTGAGAAGATTCCATGATGATCTCTTCGAACATGCGTAAAAGAGAAATATTATTACAATTGTGATAGAGATCCTCACATATATATAACCTCACAATTCTTACTCTCATCTTAACTGTTTATAATATGGGGTTTATACATATATGAGTAGACCCTATACACATATCAAAGACCAAAATCAAATTAGAAGTCATGAAATCTCAAAAAAAAAATAAAAAATAAAATAATAATACTAATAATCCCAAGCATTTCTCATATTATTAATAAAAAAGATTTACAAAATAGAATTTTGATTTTAAATCACATCATTGACGTAGTCCATATGTGATCAATTCTTGACTTACGTAATATAAAAGTTCAAATATAACAAATCAATGGTCACGAGCCTTGATAAAAGACCCATTGGCGGAATAAGATTATTTCGTAACATTTGTGGCATGTTGTCGGTGAGGTTTTTATTTTGACTCATACTTTTTCAATAAAAAGGAAAGAGAAATCCCACTTACTCATAAATGACATTTGTGGTGTTTTACAATTTATAATTTATATTAATTTTGATTTTTATAGTTAACACAAATTACAGTTTGATATGTTTTTGAGCCCCAAAAAATTAAAGAAAAATTTATAAGGTTAAAAATAACATGTCTATAGCCCATTTAATCATCTATAACAGTACCAACTTAAAAAAATTATTAAAAAAATGAAAAAGAAGTTAGCATCCAAAAACTAGGAAAAAATGACAATGATATGTACGTTATATTTTTACAGGGCCGACTTTGAGGGTAGGCCAGCAAGGTGGCCCTCTCAGGCCTTCGAATTTTGTTTAAAAAATAGGGCCTTCGATGAGTTAGTTCTAATGTTAAATTTAATTTATTGAAATAAATTATAATAAATAATTATTCCATCATAATGTTTATTTTGCCGTTTGTTTACTAATAATAATAATAATAAATATATTACAAATTAAATCATTATTTATCATTATCGAATAATGGTAATTTTATATAAAGGCTAAGTAACGTTCATTACATTCTATTCAAATTCATTTCGGTTTTCCAGTTTTGCTGTATGGCTGGCCATATAATGGGTTCGACCAACAATTATTTCATCTAGCCAGACTATTTATTTGGTCGGCCAGATAACTTTTCCAGGCAAAACAGAGCAGAACAGCTCCTGGGCGTGCACAACTCCTGTTTCAACTTCTCTTTTTATTTCATATGAATATTAGATTCAGCTTCTATTGGCTGAATCGATTCATTGTTGTAAATAACTTCCAACCCCACTTCTTTCTATTTAATTCATTATTGTAATAATTTTCAACCCCACGTCTTCTATTCTTTTCATTGTAAAGGATTATTGTAATAATTTCCAACCTCCATTTCTTTCTATCCTTTTTATTTCCATGCTTTCCATATCTACAGATATCATCATGCTTTCTTTTTCATCATATCCATGCTTTGCATTCATATTTCATGCATTTAGATTCCGCTCATTTGCATCTGTGGGCTTATCATTTAGTGTGTGATTTCGTGCGCTACCTTATGCTTCAAGATAATTCACATATCATGTATTTAGTAGCCGAATCTATAGTTGCATTCTTATGTATGTATTACATTAGTATTTTGCATATAGAATCATACAAGAGATCAAAACGTTCCAAAATGAATGACACATTCTATACTTGATTGCATCATATAGTAATTTGTAGCATCAATAATAATCAAAACATGAGCATATATTATCCATAAAACTCATATCATGGTTTAGTAAAGGCTGATCCTTTGATCGGGTGAGTAGGGGTGCTCAATTCAAGACCTTCCCCCTCATACCTAAGGTTCCGAACCGAGACATATTTGGTTATGACGAACAGTTGTAACATTCCCGGGGAGTACCCGCGCACATTAAACAATTCGGACTCTCTGTCTCTTTGATCTAGTTTCACAAGTACAATGTCAAACGTAGACAAGAGTCCATTTTTGGCAATTTGTAGAAAATTCATTTTATTGCAAAACCTTTTTATAGAAAATCCATTTTATTACAAAATTATTTGTTAAAAATGGACTGCGTCATTAGATCTCAGAGTCGCCACCTAATATTTTGGGAAATTAGGAAACCCATGACTCGTGCCAAGGCCACTTTTCGTCATAACCAAAGTTGTTTCTATTTGAAACATTAGGTATGAGAGGGGAAGGTCATTAATTGAGCACCCCCTCTCACCCGATCAAAAGATCGGCCTTTACTAAACCATGATATGAATTTTATTTACTTTATATGTTTATATTCTGATTATTTAATAAATCCTAAAAATTACTATGTAAAGCATACAAGTATAGACTATGTCATTTATTTTGGAATAATTTGATTTCATGTAGTTTTGAAAGAGTTTTGGAGAAATACAACCCAAATAAATTGGGTTTATAAATATGAAAATCAACACTATTCCAAATTAAGCGACTCAACCTCCATCCACTGGCATTCATACAGTTATATCAAGTAAGCAAATAGCCACATGGTAGGATGCTTAAACATAATAAGAAAAACACACACAAACGGAATGTTAAAGTATAAAAACTTACATATTTATCGACGTTCCTCAAACAACTACAAAACAAAGCTAGTAAAACATGCATGGTCTTATATACAAAATCCTAATGAAATTCACTCATGAGATGCAACTAAAGATTCGACTCCTAAGATATGACATGTGAATCATCTCAAGAACATGAGGTAGCGCACCACAAATGCAAACTTAGCCAAATCAAGATGCATGAAACATAGATGCAAAGCATGGATATAACAAAAAAATAAAATAAAAGAAACATGATGCATATCCATAAATAAGGAAAATAAGTAAAAGAAAGGGATAGAAAGAAGTAGGGCGGGAAATTATTACAACACTTTGAATAAATTATTACAAACCAAATTAGAGAGGGGGTGAGGAGAATATTACAACAAAATAAAAACCTCACAATACACTCAAAATAAAATAAACAAAAGAAAAAAAAAATTCGTGTGCCTTGGAAACCACCAGAAGTTGGTTAACACCAGAAGACAACGTCATCTTGTCTAAAAGAAGCTAACCGGCCGGCCAACTAGGCCTAGCAAAACCTGTTTTATTGCAAAACTAAGAAAAAGAACAAACAAGAAATATATAGGTGACTCAACTAACCACTACCAATTAGATTAAAAACAAGAAAACAAATATAAAATAAAACAAGTGCAAACTTAACCTAAAACAAGAAAATAAATATAAGATAGAACATGTAAGATTACAACAAAACTAATATGAGACTAATTCAAGAAAAATATAACCTAGGAGATTCAAGATTACAACATAATTACTATGAAAGTAAAATAAGAAAACAAATATAAGATAGAACATGCGAGATTACAACAAAAACTAACATGAACCTAAAACAAGAAAGCAAATATGAGGTTAAGCATGCAACATTACAACAAAACTAATATGAAATTAAAGCAAGCGAATAAAAATAAATAAATAAATAAATAAATAATTATGAGCTAAACAAACCACTTGGATTACAACAACACACTATAAGGTAGAACATACAAGATTATAACAAAACTAACATGAACCTAAAACAAGAAAACAAATATGAGGTAGAATATGCAAGATTACAACAAAACTAACATGAACCTAAAACAAAAAAGTAAATATGAGGTAGAACATGCAAGATTACAACAAAACTAATATAAAATTGAAGCAAGCGAATAAAAATAAATGAATAATTATGATCTAAACAAAATACTTGGATTACAACAACATACTATGAAATATAAAGTAAAAAAATAAATATGAGATAAACAAACCACTTGGATTATAACAAAACACTATGAAATAAGAAACAAGAAAATAAATATGAGATAGAAAATATTAAAAATAAAAATAAAAATAAAAATGAAAGACTAGAAATTCACCTTTCCAAAGAAAGATTGAACTTCTTTATCTCCAAACTTCTTCTTGATCACCCTCAAGTTTAGGAAGCATGTTCTCAATCCTCAATTTGAAAGCTTGGAATCCTTGCTAAAATGATGGCTTGGAGGTGTATATGGGGAAAAATTATTATCTCTCTTGTTTTTGCTCACTTTTATCAACACTCAATCTTCCTCTTGATCAAAGCTACTGAAATTCAAGTATTTCAGAATTTTTGGAGAAGTTTTAGGTGTAGGAAAGATGGAATTTCAGTTTGTATGGAAGGTATGGGGTGTATATGGAAGATAAGAGTATTTTTAGCTCAAAAACTCAATTTTTCTCTCTTTTTTCACTCTTTTCTCTTCAATTTCATGGTCTTCTCTCTCTCTCTCTCTCTCTCTCTCTCTCTCTCTCTCTTACAATATGATCACTCTATATAGGCAATAAGGGAGAGTGAAGGTCAAAAAAAGGTGGGAGACAGGATGGGAGACAAGAATGTGATAGGAGGGCAAATTTTCAGGGTGGTTGCATGGGATACTTTTTTATGGATGCAAACAAAACCTCTTTTTGATAGTGGGGAGTGATTAGGTATGTATTTGTTGATATATGGGTCGGCCAATGGGGTAGGGGAGTGTCCCACACACAAGAAAAAAATATAAAAAATACACCTTCTTTGCCTGCTAGTTTGAAATGGTCAAATATTATTTGAGAGGAAATATAACACAAGGTAAAGTTTTAGCTGATGGTGAAGGTGTTGGGTGAGAAGTCTTAGGTTGGGGGTTCAAACCCCTTCATCAGCATTCCTTAAATTCATTTTTTTGGGTAAAGACAAGTCAGCGCCACATCATCACACTACAAGAAATCGCACCTTTGGCGACCGTTTTTGGCAACTAAACAAATTTTAGTCGCCGGAAATACATTTTTTGGCAACTAAAATTTAAATTTGTTGGCGTTGGTTCAAGATATCGCTACTAAAATATTTTAGTCAATAAATATTTGGCGACTAAATTTGAATTTAGTCGGTAAAAAGTCCATTTTCAGCGACTAAAATTTTAATTGGTTGCTGTTAGTCCAAATCTTAGGCCCAAAAAAATAAATTAATCAGCAATATTGGTTTTTCCCGACTAAGATTAAAATTGGTCGCCAAATAGTACTTTTGACGACTAATGTTTTCGTCGCTGTTTCATAGCCTTTTGGCTACAAAAAAATTTAGTCGGCAGATCTGTTTCTTTGCCAACAAAAACAGATATTAGTCACTAAATGTTTAATTTTCAACCTGCCAATCCTTTATTTCCGCACGCGCCTCTCTCTGTTATACAACATCACACTTTGTGACACACACACACACACCGTCCTTCACCAAACCTCACAAAAACCATCCCCCTCACCATAGCTTTGACACTATGACGGCCACCTTCCCCCACACAAATCACCACCGTCACAACTCACCACTGTCATAGCCGCACATCATAGGTTCTCTCTCTCTCTCTCTCTCTCTCTCTCTCTCTCTCTCTCTCTCTCTCTCTCTCTCTCGCACTCTCGCTTTTGCTCACGATCTGTCCATGCGTCTCTCACACAGTCTCTCTATTTCTCTTTCCCTCTGTCTCTCTTTTTTCTTTACTCTGTTTCCTCCTCTTCTGACATTGTTGGTTTAGGGTTTATTCAAATTTGAATGTATGTGCCTCTAATTTATCAAAAATTTGAAAGATGATGTATATATGTATGTGTGTGTGTATGTATATATAAAATGCTTTGTACACGTATTATAGACCTCTTTCTCTCTCTCTCTCTCTCTCTCTCCCCCCTGCTTTATTTCCCCATTTTCTCACTTTGTTGCTTTAGGGTTTATTCAAAATTTAGTGTTTGGGCCTGTAATTTATGATAAATTTCAAACATGAATGTATGTGTATGTATATGCAGGTGAATGTGTGTGTATATATAACGCAAATTGTGGAATGTGTGTATATATATAATGTTGTGTGGATATATATATGCAGATGTTTATGGATGAATTTTATGGGTGAATTTTATTTTTTTTCCTATAGATGTTCATGGGTGAATTTTATGGGTGGATATATGTAGATGTTTATAGTAATTTCCTACAGATATGGGTGAATTTTATTTTTATCCTTATATTTTGTAGAACTAGCGAAACAAAATGATTATGAAGAATTTGTCCTTTCTTTTGCTCAATTTTCTCAGCAACCAAACTGATTATATATAATGCTCTGTCTACGTATGCAGGTGATTCAATCACTACACTTATTGTCACTCAATAGCAGCTGGATCATTCAACCTACACTACATAAGGTACCGAGTTTGTGTCCTGTAATTTTTTATGACGTGGGTATTATTTTGTTGTAATAATATTTATTAAAACATGAAGGGAAAAAAAAAAAAAAAAACCCTTCAGTCATTTCACAGAATACAAGTGAAGTAGAGGAATGCATAAGGTTGATTAGGAGACTTAATTAACCTCAAATTTACGTATGTTATACATAGAGAAACTTGATTTTATTCGCAATGTACCATTGGTTTTTTAATAGAATCCACTAGGTGTTTGAGTCCCCTCTCTTGCATTTGAATGCTCTAACTTTGCTTACTAGTTGCCATCCAGCTTAAGCCCAAAGTGGATAGGAGGAAAATGTGCCCACTGTTGAACAACATACACATTCACAAAAAATAAAAATAAAAATATACTTGTTCTTTATTTATTTATTTTTTTTCCATCTAAAAAAGAAGAATATATATATATATATATAATAACATGTTTTTGTTTTGTGAACAAATTTTTTTTCTTCTTTTGTTTACCCTAAACATGAAAAGTGTTGCACTAGATGATGATGAATGCAGCAAAAATAATATGTTGACAGCATTGAAAATAATAAGATGTTTGATTCCAAGATATTATTTAGGGTTAAATATGTTGTCAATTCCTAAAGTATGCATTTTGTTTCATTTTCGATATTTCAAAATGTCAATTTGATTTTCAAATTTTGATTTTTATTTATTTTTAGCTGTGAGACATTTTTCGATGAATTTCTAAATCAACACCTTGAAACTAATTTTGGTTGAACATTGTGCGAAATCAAACCCTTTTTGTGCTTCACTAGGGAAGCTAGTTTGATGAGATATGCTTAGAAACCTACTCTGGTCTTGGTCCTACTTCATAGAGATGTCTATTTTTACCTTTTCAATGTAGAATCTCGTTACTAAACACCAGTGATAAAAGAAACAATAAAAGTGTAAATTATAAAATCGAAAACAACAAAAGGGGCACCATCCATTTAAGCGTACATGTACATTCCCAAAACTAATTAAGTTTGCCAAATGACAACCTAAGTAGCAAGTTTAGAAATAGGAAGTTGATTGGTGATATACAGGAAGTAAAAATTAAATATAATTATAAAAAATAAAATATTAAAAAAGAAAAGAGTTCCCATAAGGAAGTGATGGATGATAAAATTGATATGTCGTCTTAAAACAAATCTGAGATGCATGAAATAATATGGAAACTAGCTAAAATATTTGATGTAAACCACGTAAAGGTAAACTGAGCAAATTGCCACAAGCTTAGCTTCCTCAAGAATAACCAACAATCATTGCAATCACCAAATATACTTCTCAAGTTATGTGCCATTCTAAGCTCCCGTGTTCACTAGATTACCGTAGCTCATCTCTTATCAGTTTGTGTACCTAATTTTCACATTTATGCCACAAAGAAAAATTGTGATGGCCCAACATGGAATGTATTCTAAAAATATTTTCCATCCCTCTTATCATTTCTTCATTGTTTGTATTGGGCCAAGTATAAATATACATAGTTTATCCTCTGTTAGTTTCTAGTTTGGGAAATTATTGCCTTTATTTGTGGTTTGGTTATAAATCTCTGTCTATCAAGTTTCATTATGAATTAGAGATTACAATGAGTTGGTTATTTCTCTCACCAACTATCTCACTAAATCTTACAATATTATAATAATCTTAGAATCTTAAAATAATCTTCTATATATACAAGGATTTAAAAGTAATAAACCAAGTCAACAATGACCTTTTTAGTAATGAGTATATGTTTGGTTATTTACATTGAAGACATCATAAATAAATGGAGATATTTGGTCTCCACATTGCTCATGTCTTGTATCATTCTTTTCATAAATTTTGCCAAATATAGTGTAAAAGTCTCATCTAACACTTGAAAGCCAATACAAGGAGATTAATGCCCCATTATTAAAACAAAAATGATATTAAAGGCAAAATTGATGAAATAATGTTATTTTTTATAATTATAAACTAAATTGATAGACATTTTAATTTTTATTAAACAATATAAATAAGATGCATCATTATGTGTGTTTTTTTTTATAAATTTTGTTTGTATTTTCTTTGTATTCCTACTTCACCTAAATTTTCATATTTTATGACCATCCTCAAAAGTCCTACTCGGTCTTTCATTAGCTTGAGTTATGACATAAATTTTTTGATTATCACAATGTCGATTCTTTGGTGGTCCTTTTTCTTATCCTTGTTAGGTGTGCCTTGAGAATAATTTAGAACATGCTTTTGGCATGGCAAATCTTGCATAAAAGTGAATTTGCTATTACTTAAAACTCCCATTTCACAAGATTTGAGGTTTTCAAAGACAATAGATATAGAAGATGTAGAGGACCTTGTGCATACCAGTTTTCCTCTTTTTCTTCTTCACCACTTTCTACATTGTTGGCTTTTGTGTTTGAGTCTTCTTCACGCTCCACTATTGCATGTATAAGAGGGATGATGAAATGTCTTTTGCTTATGAGACCAAACCCTTGCAAACATCGCACTTTTGTAAGTTTGCTTCTATAACAAAAGTAAGTTTGGTTCTAGTAAACCATATTTGCTCCTAAGGAACATTGTAGAACTTCACCCACAGTGGAAGAAGCATTTAAGCTTTGGTTGTTTACTATAATTCGTAACCTTTGATGAATTTTCTCATTTTTTTACCTCTCCTTGTTTACGTTGTACTTGTATAGTCAAAATAGTTAGTTATTTCACCTTAGCTTTTGAATACAATCCCTAAACCATGTGTTTCCAAATTTTAAGCTACGTTGCAAATAAGTGAAAACTTAAACTTAGGTCCGAAAAGATGTACAAGAGTTGGATGATGATAAAAGATACGCAATTCCGTTGTTGAGTATTTTTGTTTATTTGTTGTCTATTCCTACGTTAATGTTTTCTTGACTTTTAGGGTTCAAAAGATGGACAAGAGTTAGATGATAATAAAAGATAGGTTGAAAAGTAAAGAGTACCAACAAGGTGTTATGTCATTTATTGATTTTGCTACGAAGGATTTAGGCCCACATGATGACATTCGTTGTCCGTGTGTCGATTGCTTGAATGGCACAAAACATAGTCAATAAGTTATATGGATGCACTTGATTCAAAGAGGAATCGCGTGTTCTTATAGAACTTGGGTGCACCACGGGGAATATGTTCCATTGTGTCATGATCAGCCTAGTGTGTCAAACATTGATGGTGAAAGATATAGAGCTGCAATTTTTGACATTGACGATAATTTGGGCAAGTTGCCTACTATGTTGGAAGAGATTTACATGAGTGGCCTCATGGATGATCATATTGACAAAGAACCTAATAGCTCGGAGAGAGAAAATTTGGTGAAGTTCATTAGGTTGTTTGATGATGCTCGACGCAAAGTGTACCCGGAGTGTGAAAAGTTTTCTATGTTGTCGTTCGTTATTAAGATGCTTCATATTAAGGTGTACAATAAATAGAGCAACAAATCTTTCGATATGGTATGCAAGTTTTCAAAGACATTCTCTCAAAGTGTGATGAAACTATTCCATAGACCCTTTATGAAGCGAAAAAGTTTTTACGTGAATTGGGTTTGGGATACGAGGCCATTCATGCATGCAAGAATGATTGTATTTTGTTTTGGAAGGACAATGCAAAACTGGAGAATTGCCCTACATGTAAGCAGTCTAGATACAAGTTCAATAATCAGGGTGGTAAAAAGATTCCTCACAAAATATTGAGGTACTTTCCTTTGACATCGAGGTTGAAGAGATTGTACATGTCGAAAAAAACCGCTGCAAATATGAGATGGCACAAAGAGAAGCGTGTATATGATGGAGTGTTAAGGCATCCAACCGATGGTCAGGCATAGAAGGACTTAGATATGCAGAAGGACTTTGATATGCAACATCCTACGTTTTCTGTGGAACCCCGGCATGTAAGGTTAGGGCTTGCCACAGATGGTTTCAATCCGTTTGGAAATGTGAGCACATCGTACAGCATGTAGCCCGTACTGTTAATGCCTTACAATCTTTCCCCATGGAAGTGTATGAAAGAGCCATTTCTGATGATGTCAATGCTTATTCCCGGTCCATTTACCCCTGGAAGCGACATCGATGTTTACTTGCAACCATTAGTGAATGAGTTAATGAATTTGTGGGAGCATGGTGTGCAAACATATGATGCCTCAAACGGTCACATATTTAAAATGCATGCAGCAGTCATGTGGACCATCAATGACTTCTCCGCATATGGTACCATGTCTAGTTGGACTACAAAAGGTTACTTGGCATGCCCTAATTACAACATGGATGCATCATCTCAGCGTCTACGAAGTAAGATAGGGTATATGGGTGCCCGCCGCCACTTGCCCGAGAACCATATTTGGCAAACAAGTAAGCTCTTCAATGGTCAGAATGAGCATCAATCCAAACTTGTGGAGTTATCAGGAGAACAAATACTGCAACAAATTGATTCGGGGACATACAGGCCGTATAACAAGCATCCAAACAACCGAAAAAGACAACTGAATGAAAATCCACCTTCCAATTGGACAAAAAGAAGCATTATGTTCGACCTACCCTATTGGAAAACGCTGAAGTTTCGACACAACCTTGATGTCATGCACATAGAGAAGAATATATGTGACAATCTGGTTGGGACACTACTGAGCATTGATGGCAAGAACAAGGACACGGATAAAGCCCGCTTGGATCTAGAAGACATGCGGATACGAAAGGAGTTACACTTGAAGAGGCGTTCCAATGGCTCAATTGAGAAGCCTCTGGCATCGTACACATTGTCCCCAGTAGAGCGACAAGGCTTTTTGATTTCTTGAAATCGATTAAGTACCCTGATGGCTATGCAGCAAATATATCCAACTATGTCACTGCTCATGGTGGAAAATTAGTTGGCCTCAAAACTCATGACTTTCATGTCCTTCTACAACGACTACTTCCAATTGGGATAAGTGGATACATATCCAAGGAGATTGGAACCACACTTTTTGAGTTGGGAAATTTTTTCAAATAGTTGTGGTCAAAGACGTTGAGAGTGACTGATTTGAAGAAAATGGAGGAACAAATTGTACTTATACTTTGTAAGCTTGAAAGGATTTTTCCTCCTGCGTTTTTTGATGTCATGGTCCACTTGGAAATTCATTTGCCTCACGAGGCTATGCTTGGAGGGCATATGCAATATCGATGGATGTATCCCATTGAGAGGTAATACCATAAGTTCCCGAACATCCCTATTTACATATAGTATATAATGTAAACATTAACATTCAAATCATATTTGCATGTAGGATGCTTGGACTTCTGAAAGGATTTGTTCGCAATAAAGCTCGACCAGAAGGTTCTATTGCGGAGGCTTACATTTCAAAAGAGTCTATGACATTTTGTTCAATGTACTTAGACAACGTTGAAACGGTGTTTAATCGGGAAGAAATGAACTATGACGGGGGTGACAATCGCTCGAGGTTGGCGGTTTTCACTCAAAATGTTCGTCCGTTTGGTCTACTAACAAGGGAAACTGATGTGTCTATAGCCGATCGTGAAAGGGCTCATTGGTTTGTCCTACACAACAACTTAGAAGTGGAAGAATATCTAGAGTACGAGTCGAACATGTGACGTACTATATGTGACCTATATGCTTTTTTTTAGTAATCATTCTTCAAATTACTTATGAATTACATTGTCCTACGTAGGGAACACAAGATGTTGTTACAACAACAACATGGAAGGGCATGCGACATTGCGAAGATACAATGCAAAGAATTTCCTAAATGGTTCGAAGATCGCGTATGCTAAAATTCCCTGTAGTGTAGTTTACACATCAAGTTAAGTTATGTCAAAAATAATATGACAGTTTTTTTTAATGTAGATGAACCAATTACGGCACAAAAAGTCACCCGAAGCAACCGATGAGATGTGGTCACTGGCAAATGGTCCTAACAGCTTAGTGAACACATATTCGAGATGCATTTGTAATGGCGTCTGATTCCATGCTCGCGACTGTGACAACCGTCGTAAAACTCAAAATAGTGGATTGGTAGTGGAAAGGGACCATGAAGTCCAATTCATAAAGTTCGACGGCTACATTTGCAAAGTTTGGGAAATGACATATTTGTTTAGGCACTGTGTTGTTTTATTCCAATGTGAATGGTATAACACCGGTAGTAACAGAACTTTGCGTGTCGAACCACATTTCACCACTATTGATGTAAGAAGTCGATGGTATAAAGATGACCCAATTGAGTTACCAAGTCAAGTGCTTGGACAAAGAAAGAATTACTTGCGTGGATTTGGGATTGGCCCACGACCCTATTCGCCATCTCATAGTGCAGCACGATCTCGTGACAAACAAATGGAGGTAATGCGATCTGAGATGGAGGTTCTTCATGAAGATTTGATGAAGGAAAAAGAAGAGCACTAGAGAGATCGTAAAGAGATGATGAGGGACAGAGAGGAGTTGTTGAAAGAAGTAGAAGAAGGAAAAAAAGCAAGGGAGGCGTAACAAGAACAACTTAATCATTTAAACTCTGTGGTTTTACGACTCTCAACACTATTGGAGGGGTCAGACAGTCATTGTCGTATTTGGTAAGAACAATTTTATTCATATCATACTAAAACTCATACAAACTTAGATTTACATATTCACTAAACAATACTATCTCTTTATTGTTAAGCATGAGGACAAGCTACAATCATGCAATTGAAGAATTAAAATATGTGTACTCTTTGTCTTCAAATAGGACTTGTGGCAATTGACGAAACGTAATTTGGACCCGTAGGTAGAGAGTTAGAACCGAATACGCCTTAAACTTACTCGAAAAAGAGCTTTTCGAGGGGTGAAAATTTAAAATAGCCCCCAAACGACCGTGTGACTCTCACAGACTGCTTCCCCATGACAAATAGGGCTTGTGACAACTGACCAAACGTAATTTGGACCTTTAGGCAGAGTGTTAGAGCCGAATACGTCCTAAACTTAGTCGAAAAAGAGCGTTTCAGGGGGGCGAAAATTCTAAACAGCCCCCAAACGATTGATATCCCACTTAGGAGTTCATTCTATACATCGGCTCCCATTGATATCCACCTCCCAAGACTTGGAAGCGTTGATTGTAGAGTCTTCATTGATCCACACGCTCTCTAAAATTTCTTCGAATACTTCACGTTGCTGCTTTTCCACAGCCATTATGTTGCATGCCCACAAAAAAACCACCAAATCTCCTAAACGAACATGGACTAGAGAATTAATTAAGGAAATTGTTGATTGTAATATATTTATAATGCCAAATGCTTCTCTTAATTGTTAATTATAATAATATAATAATTGATTTTCTTTATCCTACTTAATGAATGGGATTACAGTAAGAAACTTGTGCTCTAAACTTGTTAGCTAAATTTGAGGAGGATATTAGGATTTGTACTTGATATTATAATGGTCTATTGTTGAATTTTGTGGTGGTACTAATCATATATAAGGTTTATTCTATGTAGAAGCTATGTTCTTTGTATATTTTATTGGAAATCCTTCCTGTACTCAATGGTGCATTAGATAAGAAACAGATAACCAAAGGATTGGAAAATGTGATAAAGGGTATTGGCTTGTGTTTATATTTTGTTTGTGCACTGATACACTTTATTTTTGGCATATTCCTATTTGTGCTTATGATTGTGCCCTTTGTTACATATCATCTTTCAATAACCAAATTCTTTTCAATTGTTCATACCTCTTCAAGGATATTTGCTAGACTTGGGATTAAAAAAAATAAATAATTTTTTTTTTTTTTTGAGTTTACTCTTGAGAAATGGGACTTAGTTGTTTCTAATTGTGGGTGTTAGATTTTTAGAGACATCCAACCTAAAATCTACTATATTGGGGGAATGAGCATTTAAAATATACAAATTGTACTTGGGTAGCTTAGGAGGTGATCTAAGATAAGTCTCTAACACTTTCTACACATGCAATTCGGTTGCATATAGAGGTGACAGAGAGATGAACAAGATGAGATAAATATATCTAGGTGAATGTAAAGCAAAATCTCACACTGCTTAGTACGAAAATAATGTGCATTATATAAGCGCGAGGGCATTCTTACTTTAAAAGCTAGCATTGGAGGCTGAATTTTACCCAAAACCGTATAACATGGTATCAGAGCACGCATACCTAGGGATGAGTAGGGTTCATGTCCCTGGTCGGCATGTGACAGGTGTGGCCAAGTGAGCACATACCTTCATTTTAAAAGTTAGCTTTTGACTTTGACATCATGTTAGAATTTTGGAAAAATCTAATTCAAAATCAATTAGTTTTGAGTGAATGGCCTCTAGATTATACGAGCTGAACTTGAGTTGAGTGGCTTAAAGCAATGACAGACAAGGCTTTATATGTGGACTCAAATGAATATAATCTATATTACTAGGGGGATTAGAATAAATACCCCAGAAAGTAAGAGCATGTTTAAAAAATAAAAAAATAAAACCCATTTTTTTATAGGACTTGTGACAACTGACGGAACGTAATTCGGACCCGTAGGTAGAGAGTTAGAGCCGAATACGCCTTAAACTTACTAAAAAAAAGAGCTTTCCGGGGGCAAAAATCCAAAACAGCCCCCGAACGACCATGTGACTCTCACGGATAGCTTCCCCATGACAAATAGGACTTGTGACAACTGACGGAATGTAATTCGGACCCGTAAGTAGAGAGTTAGAACCGAATATGCCCTAAACTTAATCGAAAAAGAGCGTTTCGGGGGCGAAAATTCAAAACAACCCCCAAACAACCGTGTGACTCTCATGGACAGCTTCCCCATGACAAATAGGACTTGTGACAACTGACGGAACGTAATTTGGACCCGTAAGTAGAGAGTTAGAGCTGAATACGCCCTAAACTTACTCGAAAAAGAGTTTTCCACGGACGAAAATTCAAAACAGCCACCGAACGACCATGTGACTCTCACGGACAACTTCCTCATGACAAATAGGACTTGTGACAACTGACAAATAGAACCTCTTCATTTGATATTGTTATCTTCCATTTTCAATGGCAGCACAAAAATTATATCAATTCTAGAATAAGCCTACCAAGGTATATTTTTCTTAGTTTCTTCATCACACACTATTGTAATGGTTAAATGGCTTATCATAAATCATTTAACATCCTTTTTATTATATCAACACTAGAATGGCAAAGCTTGTATCCATGGAACCTTGTCTACCAGTTTCTAAATCTTTGGCAGTCAGTAGCAATTCATTTTATGATTTTTTTTTTTTTTTACTGATGCCTCAATCTGTACAAAATACAAACATTTGATCACCCTCTAGCGTTGATTCATTTGTTTCCTGGCAATTACATTGATTTGAATTCCCTATTTTTGGTTTTTGTCATCTTTCCTGCAGACTTGAGATAATTTTTGTACATAATTGACAGTGTAGCATGTGAAATGATAATTTCGCATCTTGACTCAATCATTTTTGTGGTGTTCCATGAATGCCTTCTTATTTTTGTTATACTAGAAATTTGGAATTGATTCACTACCCTTACTTGGGCTGTATAATGAAACTATTCGGATTTTTTGTTTGTTGTTGAATGAAAGCCTTAACAAAGATAATGGGTATACCAAAGATTGTAAATGGGTATTTGTTTAGATGGAGGCATAATACTAATTCTATTTTAATGAAAGATGTGGTCTTAAAAGTAGGATGGTAGGGTAGATCTAGATTGAGAGGTTTATAAATGACTTTGACAAAAATTGGTTTATTCCTTCTTTGATATATATATATATATATATTTTGTAGTTTTCCTCTATTCTTTGGAAGTTTTTTTAATATATCTGTAAATAGGAACTGAAGTCCATCTGGTTGATTTTCTTTTCATTTTTATTCTTTTTCCCTCTTCTTTTTTTTCTCTATAACATAGCAGAACACGCCCTAAACTTAGTCGAAAAAGGGCGTGTCAAGGTCGAAAATTCAAAACAGCCACCAAACGACCGTGTGACTCTCACGGACAGCTTCCCCATGACAAATAGGACTTGTGACAACTGACGGAACATAATTCGGACCCGTAAGTAGAGAGTTAGAGCTGAATACTCCTTAAACTTACTCGAAAAAGAGCTTTTCGAGGGCAAAAATTCAAAACAGCCCTCGAACGACCGTGTGACTCTCATGGACAGCTTCTCCATGACAAATAGGACTTGTGACAACTGATGGAATGTAATTCAAACCCGTAAGTTGGGAGTTAGAGCCAAATACGCCCTAAACTTAGTTGAAAAAGGGCGTTTCGAGGGCGAAAATTCAAAACAGCCCCCGAACCACCATGTGGCTCACACGAACAGTTCCCCCATGACAAATAGCACTTGTGACAACTGATGGAATGTAATCCGGACCCGTAGGTTGGGAGTTAGAGCCGAATATGCCCTAAACTTAGTCAAAAAAGGGCGTTTTGGGGGTGAAAATTCAAAAACCCCCCGAACCACCATGTGAGTCTCACAGACAACTTCCCCATGACAAATAAGACTTGTGACAACTAACGGAACGTAATTCGGACCTGTAGGTAGAGAGTTAAAGCCGGATACGCTTTAAACTTACTCGAAAAAGAGCTTTCCGGAGGAAAAAATTCATAATAGCCCCCGAACGACCATGTGACTCTCATTGACAGCTTCCTTATGAAAAATAGGACTTGTGAACGTAATCCAGACCCGTAGGTTGGGAGTTAGAGCCAAATACGCCTAAACTTACTAGAAAAATGGCATTTTTTTTGGGGGGGGGGATTCAAAACAGCCCTCAAACCACCGTGTGGCTCACACAAAAAGTTTCCCCATGACAAATAGGACTTGTCACAACTGACGGAATGTAATCCGGACCCGTAGGTTGGGAGTTAGAGCCAAATATGCCTTAAACTTACTCGACAAAGGGCGTTTCGGGGTCGAAAATTCAAAACAGCCTCCGAACGACCACGTGACTCTCACAGATAGCTTCCCCATGAAAAATAGGACTTGTGACAATTGAAAAAATGTAATTCGGACCCATAGGTAGAGAGTTAGAGCCGAATACGCCCTAAACTTAGTCGAAAAAGGGCGTTTCGGGGGGGGGGGGAATTCAAAACATCCCCCGAACCACCGTGTGGCTCATATGGATAGTTTCCCAATGAAAAATAGGACTTGTGACAACTGACAAAATGTAATCCGGACCCATAGGTTGGGAGTTAAAGCCGAATACGCCTTAAACTTACTCGAAAAAGGGCATTTCGGGGGCGAAAATTCAAAACAGCCCTCGAACCACCGTGTGGCTCACACAGGCAATTTCACCATGACAAATAGGACTTGTGACACCTAACATAATGTAATTCGGACCCGTAGGTTGGGGTTAGAGTCGAATACGCCCTAACTTACTCGAAAAAGAGCTTTCCAGGGGCGAAAATTCATAACAACCCCTGAATCACCGTGCCACTCTCATGGACAGCTTTCCCATGACAAATAGGACTTATGACAACTGATGAAATGTAATTCGGACCCATAGGTTGGGAGTTAGAGCCAAATACGCCCTAAACTTACTCGAAAAATGGGGTTTCTGGGACGAAAATTTGAAACAGTCCCCGAACCACCGTGTGGCTCTCATGGACTGCTTCCCCATGACAATTATGACCTGTGACACCTGACGGAATGTAATTAGGACCTGTAGGCTTGGAGTTTGAGCCGAATACGCCTTACACTTAGTCGAAAAACTCGCAACACTTCGTTTAAAAAGAGACAACTTTATGAAAATAACATTTGCATATTCTAATAATTGCTTTTATATATTTATAGGATGAAGAAATTACATATTAGATTGTTTGTGTAGTTGGTTGGAATAAACATTGCATGATACATATATATATACTTTCTTTTATTTCCAAGAAGACATTTCTCGATTATTCTACCTTAAATGCATGTTGGAACATATTCCATATGGCTGACTGAATTGATATTTTATAACCAATTTTAATGTTTTGTTTTTTATTTTTCTTTGTAGATGGCTTTGTTGTGTGGACTTGTGGATAATCCATATTGATGTATGGAGAAGAATTTTCACTTTTGTATAGAACTAATATAATACTTTTGTCATCATCAACTTTTGTGTAGTTCACTATTACTGATACAAAATTTTTTTGGCAATCAACAGATAATGACTGCCGTGGTACATAGATCACCTTTTGTCCTGGTACATATATGACCATTTGTCAACGTACATATATAACCTTTTGTCATGGTCTATAAAAAAACTTTTGTCGTGGTACATACATCACCTTTTGTTGTGGTATATATATACCATTTGTCGGCGTACATGTATGACCTTTTGTCATGGTCTATAGAAAACTTTTGTCGTGGTACATATATCACCTTTTGTCGTGATACAGATTACGATGGTAATTTGTACCATGCCAAATGGTAATTTCGCTTGGTAGTAAATGTAGTTTTTGTTTACGGAGGGCTTTGATTTTTTTATGATATATTTTGTATGGAATTATTATTTTAGTTTGGACAATAGTTGGTTTGTATGGACTTTGACATTTAAAGTTATTTATTTTGTGTATATGGATACAGATTGTGGAATGATTGATAAAATGTATCATTTTGTTTATATACGTATTACAAGTTGCATGGAATATAGACAGGTTGTGGAGAAATTATAATTTTGCGATAAAACATAATATCATGCTTTTGGCGACTAAACAATTAGTAGCTAAAAAGAAATTGGGAAAAGACATTTGGTGACTAAAAGTTTTGTGGCAAAAAAAATAAAAAAATAAACATTTGGCGACTACAAGTTTAGTAGCCAAAAGAAAATCAAACATTTGGCGACTAAAATATTTCGTAGCTAAAAACAAAAGCTAAAGAATAAAACCACTTTTGCCGACTAGAATTTTAGTAGCAAAAAATGTTGGACTTTAGGCGACCAAATATTTAGTAGCCAAAATAAGAACTCTTTGCCGACTAAAAACTTAGTAGTAAAAAATGTAGGACTGTAGGCGACCAAATATTTAGTAGCCAAAACAAGAACTCTTTGCCGACCAAAATTTTAGTAGCCAAAAATGTGGGACTTCAGGAGATCAAATTTTTAGTAGCCAAAACAAGAAATCTTTGCCGACAAAAATTTTAGTAGCCAAAAATGTGGGACTTCAGGCGATCAAATTTTTAGTAGCCAAAACAAGAAATCTTTGCCAACAAAAATTTTAGTAGCTAAAAATGTGGGACTTTAGGCGACTAAAAGTTTGGTCGCCGAAAATGTACTAATTTAATTTAATGTCCAACCTTTTGGCAACTAAACTTTTAGTTGGAAATTGTATACATTTGGTGACTAAAATAATTTTAGTCGCTAATTACCTTTACCGACAATTCTTAGACAACTACTTTTGCGACCAAATAATTTAGCCGTTGAAACCCTTTGGCGACTAAAAATTAACTTTTGGCGACTAAAAATTTAGTCGCCAAAAGTGAAAATTCTTGAAGTGTTAGCAAGGACTAATCCAGTAGCATTCCTTAAATTCATTTTTTTTGGTAAAGACAAGTCAGCGCCACATCATCAGCAAAGACCAATCCAATCATGCCACGTTAGCAAGACCGCCACGTCAGCATCACAGTCAGCATTGACGGAATATTCTGCATATGGACGAAATATTCCCTAACTTAACAGAATATTCCCTTACATAACAGAATATTCCCTAAGTTTTGAAAATCACAATTTGGCGCAAAAGTTTCAAATAATGGTGATATAACCCAGATTTCGGGAGAATTTTTTAGTGAGGCCCCTAGAAGTGCAGTGAAGGTTGATTCTAGCTAAACGAACCATTCTGGACACAACCGTGAGGTCATAATATTCTCTCAAAAAGGTAATTTGTGGCTATTTAGGGTTGGGAACAGGGCTCAAATTCTAAGTTTTCTTATTGAGGATTCTGTGAGATACACCTTCTTGTTTTCATCATCGGCTGATCAAAAAGAAGCACCCAAGTCTTAGGGCCGGTCAAAATGGGGTGTCTACAGTTGCCCCTCTTTGACAGAGCTCAAAGTCATTTCTTGACGTGAGCGAATATCAAAGCCCGAAGACAACCCTTCTGACAAGGCCATAAAACTTGGGCAAACAAACAAGATGCAGATACAATTGGTTGAACCCGAAGGTTACATACGTATCCCTTTGCAAGGAATCAAACCGGTGTAGTTCAAGGCAGAATGCAAATGACATGCTCAAAATGCAATTTGAAAGTTGGACTTACACACGTCGCGAAGCCGGTTGTTTGAAAATTCATGATTATGCAATGCAATGCAATGTCATGAATTGATGATAAAGATATGAAGATCGTAACATGAGAGGCAAGCTTCGTGCAAATCATATGAAACATAACAGGAGGTGCACCGCATTAAATGTGCCATAAGATCACATACAAATGTGCCACAACACAAATTATAGGTGAACTCGAAATCCAAACGTATCTTACGCGAGAAGAGAAAATAATAAACTCAAAATCCAAACGCATTTCACGCGAGAGGAGGTATAGTGGTGTAACCAATAGATTTTCTAGCCGTATTTTATACAAAGAGGGGGAAGGTTTTAACCAGGTAAATATTTAATCCTAACATGTTTCACGTGAAAGGAGCAAAGGTTGTGTAACCAACAGGTGTACCTAACTGTATCTCATATGGAGAGGAGGAAGGTAAACATCAAATCCTAACACGTTTTACGTGAAAGGAACAAAAGTGGTGAAACCAACAACGTACCTAACAGTATCTCATACGGAGAGGGGAAGGCTTTAATCAAGTAAACATGTTGCATTAATGTAGTTTATTGAGTACTTTTCCAAATACTTTGTTGGTAAAGTTCATGCCAACTTTAGCTATCTGTCCCCTGAACGTAAACTCGTTACATTTTGTTTAAAACTTTTCAATCCTTAGTATTTTTTTTAAGAAAATCTAAAAAAGTGGCCAACCAAAAAGCTAAAAAAGAAATCAACTTTTTGAATTATTTTTTGTCTTCAGAATTTTTTTTTCTTAATTTCTTAATTTTTTTTGTCCTTTTCAGGTTGGTTTGGTCAAATAAAACCTTAAAGTGCAAATATTTTTTTTAAAAAAATATTAAAAACAAAATCAAAATTAACAAAAGGTCAATCTCAAAACACTCATAATAGATATATTATTTAATTACAAAAGTCACATTATGATATTATGCTGGTGATAAACTCATATAAAATTTCTATTCCCAAACCATTTTCCTTTCCTTTATCAAATTAGGATAGGTGTATACAAGTATGAGAAGTTATTTGTTAGTTTTGAACATGATCACATTATATCTCAGGTGCATTTTGATTGTGAAGAAGCTAGAACTTTTGATTTTATATTGGATGATTGACGAACATTAAGAGACATGATGATTTATAATTAATCATGGACATGACAACGTGATACTCATAGACAACGAAATAATCTATCTATATATTATATAAAGAAAAGGGAGTGCTAACCCCCAAACCTTGTAAGAGCTCCAATATTCTAATTTTAATTTTCTAATTTTTTGATTTAAAAAAAAAATCTCAACATTTATTGACTTTTCTAAATCCACAAGCCTTTTTAACTTCTCTTATATCTAGTGGTGCACCCTTTTCAAATTTTCCAATACATTATGGTTAGTAATGAGATTGTTAAATTATTTTTATAAAAAATCTATAAAAAAAATTGTGTATAAAAAATATTTAAAACAAATATAAATTCTTATTAAATTTATCTATTTATCTATTTATATATTATATAAGTAAAAGAGGATTTCTAACCACAAGTTTTGTGGGAGCTCCAATATCTCAAACTAAAATTTCTAATTTTTTGATTTTAAATAATTTTAAAAATCCTCGGTCGCTCTCATTCAAACAAAAAAAAATCTCTTAATTTTTGACTTTTACATGGAAAATATATCAAATATATAAAATAAAAAATAGAAAGGATACTAATTCATTTCAAAATTCAAATTTGAGGGACACTATATGGAAAGCATTCCATTAATTTAAATTTAAAATTATAATGATTTATCCCATAATATATAAGTTTTAAATAATGATCTATTCCATAATTTATCTATATATATATTTATTTATATACTATTAGAATTGCAAAATATTGTCATTTCATTAAGGGTTCATTTGGAAAGTGGGTTGGCTTTTTTGAATTTTTGACTTTTTTGATTATTTTAGCCTGGGGCTAACAAGCCTGGTTTGAGAAGGACTTTGAGCTTTTTTGGCTTTTTTTTTTTTTTTTGTGAGAGAAAGAATGTAATGATTATGGGTTGGATGTGATATTTTGTCTTATTTGGCTAAAAAGCCTATTTTGTTTTTTGTGGCTAAAATAGCCAAAAAAAGCCCCAACTTTTACTTCCAAAACGAAGCCTAAGGTTGAAAGTGGTAATTCCTTTTTCTCATTTTTTCAATTTTTATTTTTTTTATTTTTGTTAATACCTGCTATAATATGATTAGTCCATAAATTAATTTTATATTCTTAAAATAAAATTTCAAATTTGGATTCTTATTTAAATTATGTTACAATAATTGGAATGAAATTAATATTCATTCCTTAAATTTTGCATCATTTATTAAGTTATAAAATAAAATTTCAATTTTAAATTATTCTTTAAATTATATTACTATAATTAGAATGAGATCAATATTCGCATGTGCCATCATGATGTGTCATAATATTATTGGTCTAAATATAATTTGTTTTAAATACATGTGTTCAAATTATTAATCACTATTAATTTTTTTCTTTTTTTTGTTTTAAATTTTATAAAAAAATTATATCCTTCTAAGCTATAAGGACTTGAATAATAATATTTTTTAATATAATTTTTTTTTTAACAAAAGAACAAAACATAACTTTTTTAGCACTTAATAAACATGGTGGATTTTGTTAGATAATTTTTTTTTTTATCTCAATTGTCATTTAAAGAAATTAAAATAAAGAAGGGCAAATTACATATACACCCCTCGAGGTTTGGCTAAATTACAAATACCCCCCTGAGGTTTGAGAAATTACAAATTCCCTCCTGAATGCTATATTTGCATAAGAAATTAGGGGGTAATTTGTTATGAAATATAAACCTCAGGGGGTAAATTGTTATGAAAATACAAACCTCAGGGGGCGGGATGTAATTTCCGAAACCTCAGGGGGTATCTGTAATTTAACCAAACCTCGAGGGGTGTATATGTAATTTGCCCAATAAAGAATAAAGATATCTTTGGCTCAAATTGTTAAAAAGTTACTTTTGCTAAAATAAATTAGAAATAAAAGTTAATTAATTTTTTTTAATCAAAAGTGATAGTTCGTTAAAATTTTTGTATTTAAAAAAAAAGGTTATAGGTGATAATTTATTATTCATTTAGAATTATTTTTAGAGTAAATGAAAATACCATATTAAATTTTCTTCTTACAATTTACTTCTTGCTTTTATTTTGTAAGAAATTCGTTTTTATTCTATTTAATATTTTATTGTAATTTTTAAATTAAAAAGAATTTCTAAAAAAATCATATTTAAATCATTTATGCCCTTACAAAAAGTAAAATTTTTCAATATCAACCCAGTGGTAATTTGGAAAATGTCAAATAAGTATACTTTTTTTTATTTTTGGGGAACTTACTGATAAGTCTCATATACAAAGTTCAAGACACAGCTAATCCTCAAACAAAACACTTGCACCAATTAGTCCTATATATTTTTAATTGTTACCAAAAAATCATTTTTTTAAAAAAATTTATAGACACTGTTACATCTTACCACTGTCGAATTTCCGTCAAACGGTCACCGGAGACTCGTCAGAATGTTCAATATCACCGGGAAGTCGCCGGAGTATTGCCGGAAGTTCACCGAAGTGTTAAGAACGTTAATGGAAGTCGCCGGAATGTTCAGAACGTTCACTGGACGTTAAGAACATCACTGGAGACTCACCGGAATGTTTAGAATATTGCCGGAAAAAAAAAAAGAATAAATGGAAAAATTAGAGCAAAAAAACATAACAAAATGTGCTAAATATTGATAAACTAAAAGGAAAAAAAATGAAACGACAAAAAACAGTAACAATGGAAAGAACATATGCTATTTTTCAATTTGTGTAAAGTTTAAGCAAATAATCTCCAATATTGATTAAACTGAAAATTAAGTTTTGAAACTGTAAAATGTTACAGTTTCAAAACAAAAATTTATTAAGCATTTATCCTTATTAATCAAACTGAAAAATATGTTATGAAACTGTAAAATTTTACAGTTCTAAAAAATGTTATGAAATTACAAAATTTTACAGTTTTATACCATGATTCATTCCAGCACCAAAAAATTTTGAAACTGTAAAATTTTACAGTTTTAAACCATGATTCATTCCAGCACCAAAAAAATTTGAAACCAAAAAATTTTGAAACTGCAAAATTTTACAGTTTTAAACCATGATTCATTCCAGCACCAAAAAAATTTGAAACTGCAAAATTTTGCAGTTTTCACCGCCTGTAACTAAAACTCGAAAACTACTTGTTCAGAATTTGAAAATTTTCTCCATTAGAACAGAAAAAGAGAAGTATATACAGAGAAAATATGAAAAAAATAAGAGATTGAAGGAGAAAGGCAGATATAAAGAGAGGATTGTACTCCAGCAATTATTTTTTATTTAGATCTAGCCATATCTGATGTAGATCTACTCAGATATGATGTAGATCTACATCAGATCTAAGTAGATCTACTCATCTTCTTCGTCAGAAATATATCTTCTTCGCCGTCGGTGAGGGTAAAGTCACGAGTTAATTTCGATGGTTGGTGGTTACTGGTGAACCCCCATCAATGGTGGTCGTCGGTCACCCGTAACTATATATTAGAAAGAGAAAGAGAATAAGAATGACGTGATCACCGGTCGTCGTTTATGACAAAGAAGATGAGAGAAAAATACAGAAAGAAAAGAGAGAAAAAAAAATGTAAAGAGTGAGGCAAAAAGCACAGAGAGAGAGAGAAAGAGGGGAATAATAAGATTTTTGGGTCTACTTAAAAAGTTGTTGAATTAAATAGTGTACACATATTTCAAAAAGGACCTGTGAGTAATTTTCCCTTTACTTTTTACGAAAATATGTATAAAAAAAGTAGAGATGTAATGTGACTAAAAAAAGATAATTATAGTTTTTTATTTTTTATAAAAAGATGTGTAGAAAAGTAGATATGTGATGTAACCTAAAAAAGATACAAAGATACAAAAGTGAACTAATATGGCACTTCCCGAACAACCCTTTATTCGATGATCCATTTCTAAAAGGTGTATTATTTTTATATATTTTTAAGAAAAATTCTATTGGAAATCTTAAACATATTACTTTTTCTTTTGTTCATTAATATTAAAATTTTTTAATTAATTTTACTTCTTATTAAAAAAATGAATTAACAAATAATTTATATATTTATATATATAATTTTGTTTTGGTTATTCAAGTTATTTGATGTTTCTATCAAAATCCACTCAAATTTAATTTGAATTTTTGAAAATTATGTTGTTCAATCTTTAATAATAAAATTTTGGAAAGGAGATTTTTGTTTTTTTTTTGTTTTTTCTTTTTCACTAAAAGACAAACTGGTTACAAAAAATAAATAAATAAATAAATCCAAACAAAATATCACATCAAACCTCATAATCATTTTATTTTTTCTCTCACAAACATCACATTTAACTACAAAAAAACTCAACTATCTTCTTAAACATAAAAAGAATTCTCCAATAATATCCTACAACTAAAAAAACTTACAAAAAAATTTACCTTCCAAACACCCACATAATTTGTTTATAAAAATTTAACTATTTATATTATTTTACATAAAAATATATTATTAATTTCTTTTCATGCAATGCATAGCACGGTTACCATTAATATTTTTTCATGCCGTACCACTAATTTTTTTTCCATGCCGTACATAGTAAAGTTACCATTAATTTTTTTCTTTTCATGCCGTGCATGACAGGTTGTCACTATTTTTTTTTTTTTTTTCATTCCGTGCATAGCACGGTTACACTAGTTTTTCACGTGTGTATATATATATATATCTATATTTCTATACTATATATATAAGCAAATGTAGTGATCTCTTAAAAAATTCAAAACTTTCAATCCTAACATCTCATGAACCTCTTTCTTACGTGGCACATCCATTCTTCTCTCATTCTATTTTTCTATTTTTTCTTATCTTTTTTTTTATATTTTTTATTTCACTTTTTAATTACTTATGGCATGGATATAAAAGATTTTCAAAATATTTAAAGATAAAAGATTTTCAAAATATTTAAAAATAGAAGATGAGTTTGACTCTAATTCAAATTTCTTCATCAAAACAAAACTCTCAATCCTAACATCTCATGAACCTCTTTCCTACGTGGCACATCCATTCTTCTCTCATTCTATTCTTATTTGTTCTTATCTTTTTTTATATTTTTTATTTCACTTTTTAATTACTTATGGCATGAATATAAAAGATTTTCAAAATATTTAAAGAAAAAAGATTTTCAAAATATTTAAAAATAAAAGATGAGTTTGACTCTAATTCAAATTTCTTCATCAATTTATGTCTTACCCAAGGATATTTGAAATAAATTTATAAATCTCAAAACCTAACTTCTATGACAATATGAAATTAGGCAAAAAGATTGGAGAACAAAAATAACGTTCTAAAGAAATTAAACGGGTGATTTAACCAATTATGCAAAAATTTTAGCATCTTATGTGAAAAGAAGCAAATGTTTTAAATCTCATATTATGTTTTTTGCTCTCTTTTACTTTTGCCATTTATCTAAGTTTCTCTTTCTATATTCGTATAATTTATCTTCAAATTTGCATTTGATTTTTTTTTTAATCTTTATCTTATATTTACAGGATCGATTCTTGCTTTTGATTTTTAATTAAGTTTATTCTATTTTTATTTGATTTTCACTTTCTATATTCTTATAATTTTTTATTCTTTCTTATTTCAATTAAGTAGCTTTAGAAGACAAAATTTGATTAAATTATAGGTAGTAGACACAAAATAGAGTTAAAATTTGTATAATAAGATAACATAATTGCTTATTTTTTAACTACACAAAATTTAAATTTTAAAAAATTATAAGTGGCACTTAAATCTTATATGATTTTTAACATACTACCTCGATTTTATTTTAGTTTTTTTTTTACAAATTTTAAAAAATTATAAGTGGCATTTCACTCTTATCTAATTTTTTAATTATTACCCTCTCCATTTCTTCGGTTATTAGAGTTATATTAGATTTTATTTTTCTTTTCAAGTTTGTCTTATCTTATTTTTTAATTTTAAATTTCAACTTTGTTTTTTTTTTTTTTTCAATTACCGAATTTCTCTCTACCTCATTTTTCTATGATTTGTCTAATTTTCTTATATATATATATATATATTTATAGTTTATCTTCAAATTTAAACTTAATTTGTTTTTATCTATATCTTATATTTACAGAATCCACTCTTACTCTTAATTTTCAGTTCAACTTTTTTTTCTTTTAAAATTTATTTAATTAAATATAGTAAGACACATAGACCCATAGACTACCCAAAAAAAAACACGGGAGCCTGACTCCCATTTTTTTAAAAATATTAAAAAGTCAATAAATATTAAAAATTTAAATTTTTTTTTCATTCACTTCACTTTTTCCAACAAATTAAAAAGTCACTCCAAACATATTGTTTGGTTTAATTCACTTTTAAGAAAATTAAGGATATGTTTGGTTTGAATTTGTAGAGTGATTTTGAGAAAAAAATTTTAAAAAATTTGTTTGGTTTGTAATTTTTTCAAAACAATTTTCAAAATCATTTTTTCTATCTTACACATCAATCAATCACTTTTTTTCTCTCTTCTCTCATTCTTAATCACTTTTTCTCTCACACACAGCTACTCAATTACAATAAAATATCAAATCATTCCAAACTCTCAAACTCCAAAACTACTTTCAAAATATACAACCAAACAAATCAAAAAAAAAAAAAAAATCTAAACTCTCTTCCCAAAACGATTTTTAAAAATTACTATCTCAAAACCAAACCAAACATACCCTTTTTTGCTTTTCATATGTATATGTGGGGATATATTTCTTGGGTACCAAACACGTGGCATGGCGACGCCGACATGTTTGGCCGAGGTGCCACGTGTTGTGGAAATTACGCCGCGGTGATCTCGGAGTTGCCGAGGCTATCTCCGAAGATATCGGAATCCGAGATAAGCGGATAGGGGACAAGAGTCCTAGGACAAAGAGGAGACTTAGCCAAGATCAGGATAAAACTCTTAGGGAGTTTATTTTTATCTTTTGAGAAATCCTAAGTAAGCACTGAATTAAAGTCTATAGAAGTCATGCTTCTAGTAGGACTTGGATTGAGTTAACTATAAAAGAGAGGCACCCGCATGGGTCTAAGATACGCAGTCTTATACTCAAGCTTGTGAGTTTAGCACTTGATTATCTTTGAGGGATATACTGACTTGATCGTCGGAGTGCCCCCGGGTGGAGGAGCCACCGCCGGAGCCTTTTTCTTTCTGTTTCAGGTTACTAAAGCCATCTATTCTGCCGGTGCACTCCAGCTGATTACTAGGCGGGCAGTGTGGTAAGAAAATTACCCACACAATTTGGCGCCGTCTATGGGAATCTTAGAAGAATAGATGGCCAGTGACGGACAAGGGGAAAACATTGGGGGCAAAACTCCTGCTGGGAGTGGTAGACCAATCGACCTTGACGTCGAAGGAGACAACCACAGTACAGAAAATCATGGCCAGGGCCACGGAGAAAAAGACGTCGGCCAGGAGGGCGACGCTACAAAAAGGACAAACCAAAGCAAGTACTACAACGAAGATAACCTTCAGGTTTGGAGCGATAGGTGCTTACGAAGGGATGAGGAAGTAAAAGACTTGGCAAACAAGCTGGCAGACCTACAGTCAGTGGTCAACTTCATGATGCAAAACAATGTTATGCAGCCACCATACCCGCTACAAGACACACCGATGCCAGCGATTAATACCCAGAAGGGAGGAAGAAAAGCAATCCCCGAAGCCCCTCAGCACACCAGGAGTGCAAGCCACTCTCACCAACGTTCCAGGGAAGTCGGACGAGAGGAACTAAGGCAAGAAGAGTCCCGAAGGGCACATCGCATGAAGGATCCAGGGCCCAAAGAACATCGGCATGTTCAAGGGCAAGCGCTCTGCTTTGACACAACCCATGGAGAAAGATCGAAACGGGCTCACCACGAGGCCGAAAGTAGTGTGCCGAAAAGATTGAAGTCCAGAGATAGCCGAGCTCCAGGTAGGAGTAAGGAAGACTTGAGGGACTACTTTAAAAGGAGGCAGCAGAATGTTGAAACCGAGATGACTTCTAAAGTTAAGCCGAGAACACCATTCTCGGTGGAACTAGATAAATTTGAAGCACCAAAGAGATTCAGTATGCCGAGGTTCCAAATTTATGATGGTAAGTCAGACCCAACTTTCATGTTGGACTATACTTGAATTCAATGGCATTATACAGTGGAAACGAGCCGTTGCTCTGCAAAGTATTACCCTCATCCTTTGGGGAAATTGCATCTGATTGGTTCCATAAGCTACCAAAGGGAAGCGTAAAGACATGGGAAGGCCTGGCCGAGATGTTTGTAGCCAGGTTTGTGACGAACAAACTACAGCCCTTGAGGGTCAACGCCCTGATGGCTTTAAGAATCACCAAGGAAGAAGGCCTTAGGGCCTACGCGAAGAGATACTACGAGGTGTTCAACCGAATACTCGAATGCAACCAAGAAGTGGCGGTCGTATCTTTCAAGAACGGCCTGAAAGATGACTGCCCACTACGGAAGTCTTTGGCAAAGACACTGCCAAAAAGCATGGAAGAGCTCATGGCAAGAATTAAGAAATATGCTAGAGCCGAGGAAGACACATCGGGAAACAAAGAGATAAAGCAAGAGAAAGAAAACGGCTCGCCGAAGCGAGGCCGAGGTAACAACGGACCACCCAAACAAGAAACGGAATTGAAGGGCAAACAGGCAGTGACGACGGTGTTCTGAATCCCCATCCATAAAGTTCTGGATCAAATACGAAACCAACCCTATTTCAGACCTCCAGCAAGAGCACCAGGGGAATTCATGGGAAGAAACATGGGTAGGCGTTGTGCTTACCACAATGGAGAAGGGCACCCAACCCAGGGTTGCAGAGCCCTAAAAGCACACTTAGAAGACTTGGTAAGGCAAGGCCATCTGAGGGACCTTGTTGATGAGGCCAGGATTAGAGAAGAACAGGCAAGATTGCCTCAAGCACCAGCAGCTCCACCACCTCCAGCACAGCAACCACAGGCAGGAGGACCAAGGGTGGTTAATGTGATCCACTCAACGGTCAACGAGAACGAAGTCAGAGGAGAGACCCAGAGGGTAAGGCATTTACAGCATGTCTACCAAATCAGGGAAAAAAGACCTCGGCCTGAAGAAAGCCAAGGACCAATGATAACCTTCACTGAAGCCGACCTAGAGATGGTCCAGCATCCGCATAATGATGCCTTAGTAGTATCCCTCCAGGTTGGGGAATGCCAAGTAAAACGCATCCTAATAGATCAAGGCAGCTCTTGTGACATAATGTACGTCAGATGTTACAAGGAGCTAGGCCTTCATCCTGACGACCTGGAACAATCCAGCAACCCTATGGTCAGTTTCAATGGAACGCCGACATGGCCACTAGGCGCAGCAAGCGTGGAAGTACAAGCTGGTACTAAGAAGATCAAAACAGAATTTATGGTAATTGACACACCCTCACCATATAACATCATCTTGGGAAGATCATGGTTGCATGCAATGGGGGCAGTTCCCTCAACATTGCATCAACTACTACGGTTCCCCACAGAGCATGGAATTGAAGAAATCAGAGGAGATCAACTGCAAGCAAAAAGTTGCTCCATGGCAGCAACAAAGTCCACTTGCAACATTCGAAAGCCAAAAGAGGCAGAGATTGAAGACGAGGACATGGAGGTCCTAGATGATGTCGGCAAGGAGCCAACCGAAAAGAGTGAAGAGACACTAAAGAAAATCCTAGTCCAGGAGGGAAACGAAGAACGTTTCTTTCTTCTCGGTTCAGGTTTAGCCGAAGAAGAGGAAAAAGAACTGGAAGATTTTTTGAGATCCAACATTGAAGTGTTCGCATGGACACCTTATGAAATGCCTGGCATTGACCCCGAGGTCACTTGCCACAGACTGAATGTTGACAGGTCGGCAAAACCTGTGGTTCAACGAGCCAGAAGACCGACGTTGATGCACGTCGAAGCAGTAGAAGAAGAAGTAGACAAACTTCTAGAGGCCAGGGCCATCCGAGAAGTTCACTATCCGACATGGCTGTCCAACACAGTAGTAGTGAAAAAGAAGAACGGTAAATGGAGAGTCTGTGTAGACTTTACCAGCCTCAACAAAGCCTGCCCCAAAGATAGCTTTCCTCTGTCCAAGATTGACCAGCTAGTAGATGCAACTTTAGGGCACGAAAGGATGAGTTTTTTGGATGCATACAGGGGGTACCACCAGATTGCCATGTACCCTCCAGACGAGGAGAAGACTGTGTTCATCACCACTAAAGGCTTGTACTGTTACAAGGTAATGCCTTTTGGGTTGAAAAACACAGGAGCAACTTACCAAAGGTTAGTAACAAAGATGTTCAAGCACCTAATTGGCAAAACGGTAGAAGTCTACATCGATGGCATGGTCATGAAGACCAAAGAATCTAAGGGACATCTTGCCGACCTAAAAGAGATCTTTGTTATACTCAAAACATACCGGCTCCGACTCAACGCATCAAAGTGCGCGTTTGGAGTTGGATCAGGTAAATTTCTAGGGTATCTGGTAACGAGAAAGGGCGTAGAGGCCAGCCCAGACCAAATTAAGGCCATCCTAGAGCTGCAGAGCCCGACGTCGGCGAAACAGGTTCAGATGCTTACTGGAAGGGCCGCAGCCCTAAACAGATTCATCAGCAGAAGCTCAGATAAATGCAGACCCTTCTTCAACTTGGTGAAAAAAGCCACAGACTTTCTGTGGACAGAAGAATGCGAAACCGCTCTAGCCGACCTAAAGAAGTACTTGACCACAACTCCGGTTCTTTCCAATCCAGAACCAGGGGAAGAACTGTTTTTGTACTTGGCAGTGTCAGAACACGCAGTAAGTGCAGTACTAATCCGAGAAGAAAAAGGGGAGCAAAAGGCAGTTTACTATGTAAGCAAAACCTTGGCCAACGTAGAAACAAGATATCTACCACTGGAGAAATTAATGCTGGCCTTAGTAATGGCTTCAAAGAAGTTGAACCATTATTTTCAGGCGCACAAGATTGTGGTCCTAACAGAGCACCCACTGAAGTCCTTGTTGCAACAAGGAGACTTAACAGGAAGGATAGCAAGATGGGCGGTGGCCCTGGGCCAATATGACCTGGAGTTCAGGCCGAGAACAGCAATAAAGGGCCAAGTTTTGGCCGACTTCGTAGCAGAATTCACCCCAGAAACCATGGAACATCGGGCTCCGTTGAGCCGAGATGAGCAGTATCCCAACAAGCAAGGAGAAGCCCAGCCAAAGGCAAAAGAGCAAAGAAAGGAAAAACTCAGACCCTGCAGCATCTACACCGGCGATTCATTCAGACTTTTTGTCGATGGAAGTTCAAACCGTCAAGGAGCGGGGGCAGGAGTACTGCTGATATCTCCCGATGGAGAAATAATAGAACAGTCCATCCGTTTGGGGTTCAAGACCTCAAACAATGAAGCGGAATACGAAGCATTAATTGCAGGGCTAAAACTGGCAGCAGCAGCAAAAACAAATGAGGTAATTGTTTTTTGTGATTCACAACTTATTGTTAACCAATCAACATGAGAATTTGCAGCCAAAGACGGAAGGATGTCGGCATATGCAAAAGAGGTCATCAGATTGGCAGCCCTATTTCAAAACTGCCGACTACTGCAAGTCAGCCGAGATAACAACACCCACGCCGACGCATTGGCTTACCTGGCAAGTTCAATACAGACTGGAAAAACAAGAACAATTATGATCGACTACATGTCGGGCCCGAGCATAGAACCAGGGAGCACAAAGCAGCAAGCAATGTGTGTGGACATGGGGCCAAGCTGGATGGATACAATTATTGCATTTCTAAAAGAAGGAAAGTTGCCAGAAGATCGTAAGGAGGCACACAAAGTCAGATTGAAATCTACAAGATTCTGTCTAACAGAAGATGGACATCTCTACAGAAGGTCCTTCACTGGACCACTTTTAAGGTGTGTACACCCTTTGCAGGTTGATGATTTCCTCTATGAAATTCATGAAGGAATTTGTGGAAGCCATGCTGGGGGCAGATCATTAGCCCACAGGGCCATTACCCAGGGGTATTGGTGGCCCTACATGCAAAAGGATGCTGAAGCCTACGTGAAAAAGTGTGAACAATGCCAAAGGTTTGCACCTTTGATACATCAGCCAGCTGCTAACCTGAATCTAGTATCCAGCCCTCGGCCGTTCGCCCAATGGGGCATGGATCTGGTTGGGCAACTTCCCCAGGCAACGGGGCAAAGAAAATACTTGCTGGTAGTAACAGACTACTTTACAAAGTGGATAGAGGCAGAACCTCTTGCCAAAATCCGAGATGTGGACGTCAAGAACTTTATATGGAGAAACATCATCACCAGATTTGGGATTCCAAGAGCAATAGTTACCGACAACGGAACACAGTTTGACAACAAACTCATCAAGAACTTTTGTGCAAAATTCAGGATCAAGAATTATTTCTCAACACCAAGTTTTCCCCAAAGTAATGGGCAAGCAGAGGCATCCAACAAAGTAATTCTGGATGGAATAAAGAAAAGGCTGCAGGCAGCAAAAGGAAAGTGGGTAGACGAGTTGCCCAACGTGCTTTGGGCATATCGGACTACACCGAGAAGATCAACAGGAGAATCCCCCTTCGCCATGGCTTATGGCACAGAAGTAGTCATCCCATTAGAGATCGGCATACCAGGGATCAGAACCCAAGGAGTAGAGAATGGCACCAATGACGTACTCCTAGCCCGAGATTTGGATCGTTTGGAAGAACGAAGAGAGAAAGCTGCAATTCAGCTTGCAGTATACCAGCAAGAGCTTGCCAGAGCTTACAACAAGAAGGTCAATCCAAGAGATTTTCAAGTCGGCGACCTAGTCTTGAGAAAAGTCGTCGGGAACAAGAAGGATCCCAGAGAAGGCAAGCTTGGCCCAAACTGGGAAGGACCCTACAAAATTACTTCAGTATTAGGCAATGGAGCTTATCGGCTTAAGGACAATGAGGGCAAAGCATTGCCCAGACCTTGGAATACTTGTAATTTGAAATTTTTCTATCATTAGATGTGCATCATTTTTCGGCCGATATCATCAATAAAGTCTTTTCAGAATTCTTTCAACACATATGATTGACAAAATTACATATTGGTATTTTTGGAAACATGAATAATGAGAACCCAAGTAGAACTCAGGTTCACATTGGGGGCAGAGAGAAGACAGAGACACTTAATTCACTTGTTGAAATTTATAGCAATTTACAAGTTGGAATTAAGCTGATTCCTTATCTTCACTTGTTGAAATTTGTAGCAATTTACAAGTCGAAGTTAAGCCGAGATAATTCCTTAATTCACTTGTTGAAATTTGTAGCAATTTACAAGTTGGAATTAAGCTGATTCCTTATCTTCACTTGTTGAAATTTGTAGCAATTTACAAGTTGGAGTTAAGCTGATTCCTTATCTTCACTTGTTGAAATTTGCAGCAATTTACAAGTCGAAGTTAAGCCGAGATAATTCCTTAATTCACTTGTTGAAATTTGTAGCAATTTACAAGTTAGAATTAAGCTGATTCCTTATCTTCACTTGTTGAAATTTGTAGTAATTTACAAGTTGGAGTTAAGCTGATTCCTTATCTTCGCTTGTTGAAATTTGCAGCAATTTACAAGTCGAAGTTAAGCCGAGATAATTCCTTAATTCACTTGTTGAAATTTGTAGCAATTTACAAGTTGGAATTAAGCTGATTCCTTACCTTCACTTGTTGAAATTTGTAGCAATTTACAAGTTGGAGTTAAGCTGATTCCTTATCTTCACTTGTTGAAATTTGTAGTAATTTACAAGTCGAAGTTAAGCCGAGATTACTGTTTCTCTTCACTTGTTGAAATTTGTAGCAATTTACAAGTCGAAGTAAAGACGAGGTTATAGTTTGCACACTTATAGCAATCTACAGGATAATCTAACCAGAGAAGATGCTTAACACTTGTTGAAAATTATAGCAATTTATAAGATAATATTAAGCCGACTGTAGACACCCCATTTTTGACCGTCCTCAAGACTTGGACGTCACCGTTTGAACACTCGGTGATTATCCATGTTTGTGTTTGTCTGGAGTTCCCGGAGGTCTCGGCTACGCGCCTTGCCTCAGGATCTCCGAACTCGACCGTTTAGTGTTTGGTTTTGCACCAAACACTGACATCTTGCCTTTGAGAGGCAGGGTAGGGCTTGTAGACCATCCCCACCCACCACCGGCAATGGTTATAGGCCACCGGCTAGTTTTTGCTGCCACCGGCAATGTATATTGCCGGCCGGCACTATTTGTTGCCGGTCGGCACTCTTTTTTGCCAAAATGGCATTTTTGGCCGGCCGACTACTGTGCATCTGCTTTTGCAGATATTTTAAGACAGCTGTCTTGCTTTTGGCTCCCCTCCATACACGTGTATGGAGGGATCTCTCTCTTGGAAGCTTGTCTTGTAAGCTTTACAAGACAATAAGCCTCTATAAGAGAGAGCCTTGTCTCTTGGCCTTAGAGGTTAGACACTTGAGATATTTTGAGAGCTTAGACAGCCATTGTTAAGCTCTGGTTTTAGGGTTAGGGTTAGATACACATCCTACCTCTCTTTCCCTCTCTTTTGTGCTCTAGGTGTTTTGTGTCTTACTATTGCACATAAACACCTAGTGTTTCACCTTTGTCTAGCTACTGAGGTTCTAAGGGACTGATTTTGAAGTTTTGGTGTTAGATTCAAGCCAAGGGAGGCCATTGGAGCACCATTGTTGAAGGGGTCATCAAGGGTAAGAAACTAACACCTTTATTCTCCATTTTTGCATTGATTTTCTAACTATCTTAGAGCTGCTTTCGTGCTTATTGTATAACACAAAAAAGTTATGTTTTTAGGCCCTCTTGATTGTTTATTAAGAGTGTTTTGTGGTTTGAGGGTGTTTGACCCCTCTTAGGCCTTGAAAGGCCTCATTTTGTGCTATTTTGTGCTAATTTCGGGACTTTGGTGTTTGGGCCTCTTCACCACTGAAATCTTGAGGGATTTCAGTGGTGGAGATGGTGCCTTGAAGTCTCTAAAGGGAGAGGGCCACCCCTTCTCCTTGTTGTCCTTGAAAAGGGCATGTTTTGGCCTCTAAAGGGAGCATCATGTTTGAGTGTGTGTTGAGCATGTATAGACTGTTTTCCATGCTTATATTTCCATAATATAACATGATTTTAAATTGGTTTTGGTACTCCATGCATGCTTAGCATAGTTGCCATGTAATGCCTTGTGATCCCTTAACATGTCTTAGGTGTGTGCCTTTGTTTCTAGCATGTTTTAGGCTTACATTTGTGAAGATTTTGTGCTTATCTTGACATGTTTTAGGTCTGTCCATAAGTGTTTGGGATGATCTTGGCATGCTTAGTATAGTTCATTTGCATTCCGGCTTGTTGGCCTTAAGTATGTGCATGTATAGCATGACATCTTTACATTGATTTGGTGATTTGGGGTCACCCTACATGTTATTTCAGTCCCATTTTCATGCCTATGTGTTTGCCTTGAATGCATCTTTAATGCCTCATAAGCTTGTGTAGCAATGCTCCTTGTTTTGGCACTTATGCATGCCTTTGTTTTTGAGTCATTTGGATGCCATCTAAGTGATCCTTAGGCCTTGTATTAATGTCCTAAAACTCTGTTTTTGGTCAATGAGTTCATGCCATGTTTGGTCTTGCTAAGTGTAGTTCAATACTCCATTGGTTTGCTTTGAGCACTTAGGCCATTAGTTGCATGTTTGGCTTGATTTATTGCTTGGTTTGGCACCATGTTTTAGCATGATTTTAGAGCTCATGTTGCATGCTAATTGTCCATGAAATCTCTTTTCGAGTGTGCTTGAATGTTGCTTGCTTAATGCTTGAGGTTTGGACCATAACATGTGTATGCGTGCATGTGTGTTTAGCCTCTATTTTTGGGCATTTTGGCTACTGTTTTGGGCCTTATTAGAGCTGCCCAAGTCTTGTATAAGTCCATTTTTACATCCATTTGCATGGTCCCATGTTTGCTTGTATGCTTGCATAAATGCCTTGCCATGCCATGTTGCATCCTTAGCTTGCATGCCTAGGTTGCATTGCATTTTGCATGCATGCCTTGTTCCTTGACTTGATGATAGGAATTGGGCCTTAATTTGTTTGATTGGTTTGCATTTCATTTGACATGAAAGTTGCATACTTGATTCCTTGGGCCATCATGCATGGAAATGCGTGATTGGTGGTCCGAGAATCGAGGCACATGCCCCTTTGAGTCATTACCATGATAAGGGACATGGTTGGTGCATATATGCCTTGAATTATGCTGCCATGCTTTGCCTTGCCCTCTGTTGCTGTCATTTGAAGATTCTGCAGGAACACTCTGCCGACCGGCAGTGTAAAGTGTCGGCCGGCAATCATTTCCCTGCCGACAGCTTAACTTTGTGTCGGTGGCCACATCCCACTACCGGTGGCAATTCCATGCAGCCGGTGATGTCTCCCAGCATCCAAGGAAGCAGTCCTGAGGTTTTGGCAATCTCTAGAGGAGTGAAGGAAGGAAAACAGAGGCAGTTCACGCATGGCGGCGCATTTCCCGAGGCGATTTACTGTTTTCTTAGTTTAATTAAATTTGCTTAGTTGATTAGGCAATTTGTAATATTTAATTAGCTTGCGTAGTTAATTAATTTGTAATATTTATTTGATCCCTCCGAGTGAGGGCAAATCTGTAATAAGTGTGTGTGGGTGGTGTGTATTTCTTCCAATCCTCACTTCTTTCTTCCCTTTTATTTACCTGCTTATGATGGTAGATTAGGGCATCTTTAAAATTAGCATACCTTATGCTATGCATGCGTGCATCCATACATTTGTATTACATACATTAGGCTCGGTACATCACGTTAACTGCATCTGTACTTCAATTCACAAATTGAATATGTGGTAATTGATCGCATTTCATATGCCATGTTTAGGGTTAGCCGAGCCTGCCTAGATTGCATTTTTGCATGTGATGCATTAGCCATTTTTAACATGAACTAGGACATGCATGTTTGCTAACTAGTTTACTGTTTTGGCACGGAGTACGATGTAAGTATTTATGCTTTAGCATCCCGCATGTGTGTGAGTGTCGCCATGACAGCATGTTTACCATGTGGCTAGATGCTTATGTGATAAACCGTTTTGATGCTTGTGGGTGGAGGTTGGATTGTTTAAGTTGGAAAAACTCGTTGAAATCCGTATTTTAGCCTACTTGCGAGTAGCAAATTCCAAAGCGCTTTTCAAAACAAACGGATATGCAATGCTTATTTCCAAATTAGGCAATCTAGTCTATACTTGTTTGCTGCGCGCATAACATAGTAATTCTAGGCTAATAAATAGAATAAGAACACATAATGTTTTCAAAATCGGATATCATGGTTAGTAGAGGCCGGTCTTCGGACCGGGCGAAAGGGGGTGCTCATAGCTGACCTTCCCCGATCGTACCCAAGCTCCCGAGCCGAGACAACTCCGGTGATGACGGACATGTGGCCTTCGGCACCGAGTCAGGGTTTCCTAAATTTCCCCATTTTAAAAATATTTAGGTGGCGACTCTGTATCTGGCAAAGCAGTCCATGTTTGGCACTACTTTTTCAAAAAAAATCTGTTTCTCAAAACAATTTGCCAGATTTGGACTCTTTGGTTCAGATTAAGAACCGCGACAACAAAATCGCGAGTCCGAACTGTAGTAGCATAAGGCCCCCCTCCGCGGGCACGTCTACACCGACATGTGATCATCTGTTGAAATTTGCAGCAATTTACAAGTTGAGGTAAAACCTAAGTATAATGTTTAAACACTTGTTGAAATTCATAGCAATTTACAAGTAGATCATTGTTATAACTTGAAGAAAAAATTACAGTATATATTAACACTTGTTGAAATTTGCAGTAATTTACAAGTAGGTTAGACCGAGATCGCTGTTTAAATACTTGTTGAAACTTGGGAAAAAGTTTGCAAAATTCACATTAAACAATAAATGTTTTAGACTTGTTGGAATTTATGAAGAGTTTACAGATCTGTATCTTGCCGAAGTGAAGTTGGACGTTATTTCACCCGAGGTGCGTAACCCCGAGAAGATTATACAAAGAAAGCAAAATGGAAAGGCATACAAAAAATGCTAAGTATAGAACTATGCAGAAGCAATCAACAGAAACTTACAAAGACTGAAATATCTATAGAAAAAACAGTTGCAGTTACATATTAAAGAAGGCACTACGGCCTACCAGAAGTAAATCGTTTTTACAGGAAAAGGCACTTCGGCCATACAAAGAAACTTATATTGTCCATAAAAGAAAACAAGTACAAAAGACAGGAAAGATTATGATTTTTCGGCTTCAGAAAGGATTTGGGTCTGGACCTCTTCCGATTCTTGAAGAATTACCTCGGCAGATTCCTGAGGAAATACTTCGGCAGCCTTCTCTGCAGTCAACTCGGCATCGATCTCAGCAAGTGTTGTAGAAAGACTCCTTTCAGCCAGAAGGAGGTCGGAAGATAACATCCCAATATCAACTTCCTTGGGTACCTCCTCAATCTCCTCCTATTGGGTTAAGTCCAGGATGGGCTCAATTTGAGAAGGAGATTTGGCCCCAGCATCACCCTTGGGTTTCTTTATCAAGGCCTCAGCATCATGATCATCTTCATTCTCAGGCTTAGACCCAGATTCTTCTTCGGCTTGACTTGGTGGAAAAGGAGGAAATGGGAGAGGAATAGCGTCGGCATTTCGGAAAGGCGAGTCAGCAGGGAGATCAAGTCTTTTTAGCAGAGACATCCAACCAAGGGAAAATCCCCTGTTGCATGCTTGCCTAACTTGAAGCTTGTACTCCTCAGTGACGTTGGCCATGCCCTGCGCATAAGCCTTTTCATCAGCTTCTTTGATTTCAGCCTTTTTCGTGGCCAAGGCCTCCTGAAGTTCCTTCTTGGCTTGGGTCGCCTTGTCCTCGGCTTCATTTTTCTGTGCTTCGGTAACTTTCTTTATAGCTTCAGCAGCCTCGGTCTTTTCTTCGGCCAAAGTTTGGGCTTTAGTGGTAGCCTCGGTCTGATCTTCCAATTTCTTCATTTTTGCTTGAAGACCCTTGTTGATCTTCCGGAGTGCAGAAAACTCTTTTTGCAAGTTAGTTAACTTCTCCCTGTTCTCAAAAGATTGCATGGAGAAGGAGTGGGCATGCTGAATAGCCTGAAAGAACACAAAAGCGAGAAGTTATTACAGAAGTTTTACAAACAATAGGAAAAGACAGGTTACCAAGTGAAGACACTTACTTGAACACAGTGTTGAAGCATGAAAGCGTAATTTTCATACTCACTCATTCCAGCATTCTTTTCCAGATCACCTGGGAGAAGAAGAGCTGTGCTAAGGGCAACGCCGACATTAATGTCGTCGGCGCTATCAGAAGCGATGACCGGCTTGTCCTCCAGAGTAATCTCGGGCGTCCAAGGGACGTTTGGCACTTTGGATTTTGAAGTCGTTGCAGAGGAGGACCTCGGCCTCTTTGACTTTGAAGATTCTGATGGCTGGGTCTCTGCGTACCTTTTCCCAGCAGAGGGTTGGGATTTGCTGCTTTCAGCCAGCTTGGAGATGGGCAGGGCATCCTCAGCCTCAACCTCAGTTGCCTTGGCCTTGGGCTGAGCCTTTTTGACTCTTTTTGGCTTCGGTGGGGGCATGGATTGAGTTGGTACAGCATCAGCATCAGTCGGAAGGTCGGCTAAGAGATTTTGGGCAATTGGCTTTGCGCGACCCATTTCGGCAGTTTTGACAAGGCGTCGCCGACGTTTTCTTTCTGGTATTGGGATCAAGTATGGGGCTGAAGTAGATGGCAGATCGACTGGGTCAGAAGTGGATCCTTCGTCTGCTCATGATATGCAAGCAATGGAAGGAGTTGTGGCAGAAGGTGGAGAAAGACTCTTTTTCTTCCTTTTTGGGACGTCGGGTAGTGTAGACTTGTATGTCGGGATAAAATTTAGTAGTAGGGGAGCCTTGCGCTTGTGAATTGGAAGATCTAGAAGCTTCTTTAAATCTTTTCCAGGGAAGAAGGATTGACGGAAGTTTTTGGGTGGTTAATGAAGATCTGCAAGACAAACAAACCAACATTAGAAACAGACAAAATTTTGAAGACTTGGAAAAGAAATAACTAAGTATTGATGCTGGACTCTTACCCTTGCCCTCTTTAACTGTTCGAGGAAGAGGGTAGAGGTGAACATCTTCGTCTGGGCCAAATTCCCAATTTTCCGAAGCAATGACAAAGTCATCCCCGGCTCCCTTGTTGGAATCCGGGAGGTCGGCTACAATTTTGAACTCAGTGGACCTCGGTTTCAGGTAGTAGACATAACCTCTTTCCTTCAGATTAAGAGGGCACATGGTATAACAAAACTGGATATCGTCAAGGGTGATCCTAACGTTCTCTTGCCTAGCTAGGGCTATGATACCATTAATCACTCGATAAGAGTTGATGGTAAGTTGCATAGGGTTCAACCTATAGAAGTAGAGAACCTCGCGAAAGAGGGGATTGAGTGGAAGCCGGAGTCCACATTCGGTGAAGGCTACAATAGGAAAGGGCATCGTATGATCTGTGAGCATGATGGAATCACCATCCCCAGCTAGCCTAAGGTGAACATCGGTTGGGATGGAGAACTCCTGCCTAAAGTATTCAAGTTTTGTTGGGGTATTTACCCGGTGTCTCCACATACCCATTACGTCGGCCTAAACAAAGAAGGCTGTTTCAGAAGATAGGTATTTCAGAAGGGTTAATAGAACCTCGGTTTCAAAACCTGGGTAAGAACTGGTAAGGTTTGTTTTAATTTTTCCTAAAGATTGAAGGTTCTACAGGCAAATCCCAAACCTAAAACTATAAAGACGAAGATCGAAGGCACAGATCTGGTAAAGACACAAAAAACAGAGAATAAAAGCAAAGTTTCTGAAACAAGAACAGGGATGGGCTATCAGGAACACGACGAATAAAAAGGGTTAAGGGCCAAGAACAGTAGTGAAACAGTGCAAGTGTTCATGGCGTGTGAAAAAATCATGAAATAAGACGCATTCAGGTGAATGATTCACGAATAACGCTTAAACAAAACAGTAATAGCAAGAAACTTCAGAAACAATCAAGAAATAAAAAAAGAGGGTAAGGGGGCCAGTTGCTTACCAGATAAAGTGAAGCCGGAGCGATATTCGCCGAGACCAGACGACAGTTGTAACAGTAGCGAAAGCTTCGCGGAATGGAAGAGTAAGGATGGTCGCAGAATTTGGGGCTTAGAGCAATGGCAGATTCAAAGAATGCTAAAGCTTTTAGAGAGAGAAAAAGCAAGAAGTCAGAATACAGAAAGTGGAGAAAGGAAGAGGGAAAGAAAAGTTTCGTAAAAAAACTCAGAACGGCGGCAAAACAGGGCATTTATTGCGCCTGGAGCACCAGATACGTCAGACGGCGCAGACGAATAAAAGATAGCTTTCAGGCGCGTCACAGATACGGGCCAATGAAGACAAAGCACGTGAAAGGAACGGTTAGATGTGCATGACAGCTCATGCGCGTGATAGAGTTCATTTGGATTCTTATTCTCCGAAGAGAATACATCGGCTTGAAAGTGAATTATCTCGGCCAAACAGTTTTTGAACCACTATGCAGAAAGAAATATCAATATAGGTTCCATCACCTCAGAATGCCGAGGTAATAGAACCTAGGGGCAGTTGTGGGGATATATTTCTTGGGTACCAAACATGTGGCATGGCGACGCCGACGTGTTTGGCCGAGGTGCCACGTGTCGTGGAAATTACGCCGAGGTGATCTCGGAGTTGCCGAGGTTATCTCCGAAGATATCGGAATCCGAGATAAGCGGATAGGGGACAAGAGTCCTAGGACAAAGAGGAGACTTAGCCAAGATAAGGATAAAGCTCTTAGGGAGTTTATCTTTATCTCTTGAGAAATCCTAAGTAAGCACTGAATTAAAGTCTATAGAAGTCATGCTTCTAGTTGGACTTGGATTGAGTTAACTATAAAAGAGAAGCACTCCCATGGGTCTAAGGTACGCAGTCTTATACTCAAGCTTGTGAGTTTAGCACTTGATTATCTTTGAGAGATATACTGACTTGATCGTCGGAGTGCCCCCGGGTGGAGGAGCCACCGCCGGAGCCTTTTTCTTTCTGTTTCAGGTTACTAAAGCCATCTATTCTGCCGGTGCTCTCCAGCTGATTACTAGGCGGGCAGTGTGGTAAGAAAATTACCCACACAGTATATATATATTTTTTGGCTTTTAGTGAATTTTTTAGTCTTTTATGCAATTTGTTTTTTTTTTTTAGATATACCTAATCTTAATCTTGATACACTTAAAAAATATAATATATGTATTTATAAAAAAAAAAATCACCAACATACAAAAAAAAAAAATGAAAATTTAAGATATGTTTGGTTTTGGCTAAAAAAGCACAAAAGACAAAATTGACTACATAAGTCAATACGACAAAATGTCATATCTAAACCATAATCGTTACACTTTTTCTCTCATAAAAGTCAAAAAAGCCAAAAATAAAAACCAAATAAGGCTAAAATAGCCAAAAAGTTAAAAAGTCAAGCTATTTTGACTCTTTTCAAACGAAGACTTAGTATATTTTCTTATTCTATTGTATTAAATAAATATTTTAAAAAAAAATTGTACAAATTTAATACTTTTTAGCTATACCAAGATAAAGTGGATCTAAAATGTTAAAAAAAAAATTTAATTAATTAATAATTTTTGAAAAAAAATCATTAAAAGTATAAAAATATGAATTTAAAATTCAAAAAATTATTTTTAAAAATTTCAAATCTCATATTTTAGCCAAAAAATTAAAAAGAAATCACTAAAAAATTATTCCCTAAAGAGGCCATAGAATTTTCAACAAATAACGTTTAATGTGCGTGGGACCTAAGCAATCCACACCGTGAAAACGTCAAGAAAGAGGAAAAAAAAAAACTATTTTAAATTTATAAATTCATTCATTATTAATAATGTAGTAGGAGATTTGGGTCTTATATAATTAATATGTGACAAAAAAAAAGTTAACACCTGTTGTGTAAAATTATTGTAAATCAAATTGAAAATTTTTTTAAGGGTCTCAAACATTTTTAATGTATATATACATATTAATGGATGCGTGGCCACCCCATAAATGTGTATTAAATTTAAAAACCGAAGATCTTGGGTTTGAAACCCATGTACCCATGGGAGACCTTTACTTATAGAAGAGGGAATTTCTTTCCAATTGGGGGGTAAGAAAACGTGTTTCTCCTCCAGGATTAGTGTATCAATTATCAAAGCAGAGGAGTTTTGTATGGCCCCCTTTTTCGATCTTCTCATGAAAAAGAATGGGTGAGTTTTATTCACTTCCGTCGGCAAATAAAGCATATTGATGACACTCAAAAATACCAATAAGAAACACGACAATTCTGCACCTTCTCGGAACTCTGTTTTTATTTTTATTTTTATTTTTATTTTAATATATCTACGGGAAAGACTATAACATAATTTTATGCTTTGTGAAAGTTATAATTCTTTTCTCTTTTTTTTTTTTATTTTTGTTAATACCTGTTATAATATGATTAGTCTATAAATTAATTTTATGTTTTTAAAATAAAATTTCAAATTTAGATTCTTATTCAAATTATGTTACGATAATTAGAATGAGATCAATATTCATTCCTTAAATTTTGCATTATTTATTAAATTATAAAATAAAATTTCTATTTTAAATTATTCTTCAAATTATATTACTATAATTAGAATAGGATCAATATTCGCATGTGTCATAATGATATGTCATAATATTATTGGTCTAAATATAATTTGTTTTAAATACATGTGTTCAAATTATTAATCACTATTAATGCTTTTTCTTTTCTTGCTTTAAATTTTATAAAAAAATTATATCCTTCTAAACTATAAAGACTTGAATAATAATATTTTTTAATATAATTTTTTTTTTTTTTAACAAAAGAACAAAACATAACTTTTTTAGCACTTAATAAACATGGTGGATTTTGTTAGATAATTTTTTTTTTTAATCTCAATTGTCATTTAAAGAAATTAAAATAAAGAATAAAGATATCTTTGGCTCAAATTGTTAAAAAGTTACTTTTGCTAAAATAAATTAGAAAGAAACGTTAATTTTTTTTTTATTTTTTTTTTATCAAAAGTGATGATTCGTTAAACTTTTTTTATTTTAAAAAAATAGGATTATGTGGTTTGGAATGTCCTAAATAAGTGTACTTTTTGACTTTTTATAAAAAGATATGTAGAAAAGTAGAGAGAATATGTTGATTGATGTGACCCAAAAAAGATAAAAAGATGGACTAAAACAGGTTATGCCAAACAAAAGTTTACTATTCGTTCAGAATTATTTTTAGATTAAATGAAAATACCATATTAAATTTTCTTCTTACAATTTATTTCTTACTTTTATTTTGTAAGATTTTTTTTATTCTATTTAATATTTTATTGTAATTTTTAAATTAAAAATAATTTCTAAAAAAATCATATTTAAATCATTTATGCTATTATAAAAAGTAAATTTTTTCAGTGTCAACATAGAGGTAATTTGGAAAGTGTAAAATAAGTATATTTTTTTACTTTTTACAAAAATATATATAGAAAAGTAGAGATGTGATGTAACTAAAAAAATATAATTATACTTTTTTATTTTTTATGAAAAGATGTATAGAAAAGTAGAGATATGATGTGACCCAAAAAAGATAAAAAGATAAAAAAAGTGAACTAATATGCCACTTCCCGAGCAACCTTTATTCGATAATCCATTTCTAAAAGGTGTATTATTTTTAAATATTTTCAAGAAAAATTCTATTGGAAATCTTAAGTATATTACTTTTTCTTTTGTTCATTAATATTAAAAAATTTTAATTAATTTTACTTATCATTTTAAAAATAAATTAGCAAATAATTTATATATTTATATATATAATTTTGTTTTTGTTACTCAAGTTATTTGGTGTTTCTGTCCAAATCCACTCAAATTTAATTTAAATTTTTGAAAATTATGTTGTTCCATCTTTAAAATTATTTAAACTCAACTCAAGTTATTTGGATTGAGCTCACCTAAGTTTGCAATTCTAGTAAGAAAGGTTGAAAATTCTATGATTAAATTTATGATAAATTAAAAAATAATAAATCAATTGTAATAAAATTGTGGGACTTAAATTTTAAATTTCAATCATCTTTATTTTTATAATTTGTATATAAATTTTAATTATTTAAATTATTTTGTATAAAAATGTATTATTAATTTCTTTTCATGCAATGCATATTACAGTTACCATTAATATTTTTTCATGCCGTACCACTAATTTTTTTTCCATGCCGTACATAGTACAGTTACCATTTATTTTTTTGTTTTCATGCCGTGTATGACAGGTTGTCACTAATTTTTTTTATTTTTTTTTTAAGAGAAAGCACCATCAAATCTCTAATTTCAGAATATTAAGGTCATATTTTATGTGTAAAGACATTAGTACTCATTTTTTTAGGCGTCTGGGTCAATAATTGAGGGAGTGATTTTGGGTTGGTGTTTATGTATAATTTACCAAATTGTCCAATAAGCTTACTACATCATCACCATCAACAACATCAACTACATCACCGACATCACTAAAAAAACATCATCAAAAATCAGCAACATCATAAAAAACATCACAACATCATCAACTACATCATCCAACATCATAAAACATTATCAAAACAACATCACCAAAATAAATTTAAAACAACATCAACATTATCGCAACAAATCATCATCAAGATTATCACAACAACATTATCACAATAATATAACAACAGTAACATCGTGAGCATCATAGCAACATATCATCATCAACATTATCACAATAATATAATAACAACATTATCACAGTAATACATTATCAACATTATCACAACAACATCGTGAACATCATAACAACATTACCCAAACATATCATCAACATTAGACAGAGAGAAAGTAGAGAGAGATCGGTGTGGAGGCGCTGATGTTGCCATGTTGATCATGGCGTTGATGTTGTAGACGATTCCAAACCACGAACGCAGAGAGGTCAACGGTGGCGAAGCGACGGATCTCACGATCTCACGGATGTGGTACTGGATCGGTGTGGATCGGCGGAGGATCTAGACAGAGATAAAGTAGAGAGAGATCGGTGTGGAGGCGCTGATGTTGCGATGTTGATCATGGTGTTGATGTCGCTGATGTTGGTGTGGAGGCACTGATGTTGCAGACGATTGCGAACCACAAACGCAGAGAGGTCAGCGGTTACGAAGCGACGGATCTTACGATCTCACGGCGGTGATACTGGATCGGTGTGGATCGGCGAAGGAACTAGACAGAGAGAGATCGGTGTAGAGGCGCTGATGTTGCGATGTTGATCATGGCCCTGATGTTGATGATGAATGTTGATCGCTGGTCCTGATGTTGAACATTATGAACATTACGATCGCTGATGAACATTATGAATGTCGATTGCTGATGAACATTTTGATTTTGATGATGAACATTACGATCGCTGATGTTGCGATGTTGATCATGTCCCTAATGTTGATGATGAATGTTGATGAATGTCGATCATGGCCCTGATGTTGATGATGTCGATGATGGTGTTGAGGTTGATGATGTTGATCATAACACTGATGTTGATAATGTTGATGTTGATCCTGGCGGTGGTAATGTTCATGTTGATAATTTAGATGATGTTAAAGAAATGAGAGGGATAGAGGGAGACGATACATGTATACCATGACAAAATCAAAATAAAATCACAATATGAGTAAAAATATAAACTCCATACATAATATATCAAAAACGTATATCATACCAAAAATAAAAATGACTAAATAGTTTAAGAAAAAACACTCAGGACTAACTAGAGCAATATTCATCAAAATGGGATTTATGGGTAATTTTTTTTTTTTCATAGCACGGTTACCCTAGTTTTTCATATATATATATATATATATATATATGTGTGTGTGTGTGTACCCGTGCAAGTAATAAGAGAGTGAGACCCATAGACTACCAAAAAAAAAAAAAAAAAAGAGGTTTCCTCCCATTTTTTTAAAAATATTAAAAAGTCAATAAATATTAAAAAATTATTTTTTTTTTCATTCACTTCACTTTTTGCAACAAATTAAAAAATCATTCTAAACATATTGTTTGATTTAATTCACTTTTAAGAAAATTAAATTTTTTGCGTTTCATTTTTTTTTTTTGGTGCTTTTAGTGATTTTTTTAGTCTTTTATGCAATTTGTTTATTTTTTTAGACATACCTAATCTTGATACATTTAAAAAATATAATATATGTATTTATAAAAAAAAATCACCAAATACAAAAGAAAAAAAATGAAAATTTAAGATATGTTTGGTTTTGGCTAAAAAAGCACAAAAGACAAAATTTACTAAATAAGCCAATAAGACAAAATGTTATATCCAAATCATAATCATTATACTTTTTCTTTTATAAAAGTCAAAAAAGCCAAAAATAAAAACTAAATGAGGCTAAAATAGCTAAGAAGTTAAAAAGCCAGGCTATTTTAACTCTTCTCAAACGAAAACTTAGTATATTTTTGTATTCTGTTATGTTAAATAAATATTTTTTAAAAAAATTTGTACAAATTTAATACTTTTTAACTATACCAAAATAAAGTGGTTCTAAAAAGTTAAAAAAAAAAATCATTAAAAATATAAATATGAATTGAAAGGTCAAAAAATTGTTTTTTAAAATTTCAAATCTCATATTTTAGGCAAAAAATTTAAAAAATCACTAAAAAAATTATTCCCAAAAGAGGCCTTAGAATTTTCAACAAATAACGTTTAATGTACGTGGGACCTAAGCAACCCACACCGTGGAAAACGTCAAGAAAAGAGGAAAAAAAAAACTTTTTAAATTTGCAAATTCATTCATTATTAATAATGTAGTAGGAGATTTGGGTCCTATATAATTAATGTGTGACAAATAAAAAGTTAACACCTGTTATGTAACATTATTGTAAATCAAATTGGAAATTTTTTTAAGGGTTTCAAACATTTTTGATATATATATAATAGCATATATCTGTATCTGAAGATACGGTGTAAATAATGTTAGGATTAGAACATAATTGTAATCTCAATACCATTTAAATTTATTTTTTAATTTGACAAATCACAAATTTATTATAAAATTTTGGAGTTTTCACAAATCTCCTCACAAAAACTCGTTTTTGCTTATATAATATATAGCTAGATAGATAGATATGTTTGGCATACATACAATACTGTTTTTGCTTATATAATTATACGGACATACATACATACATTGTATAGAAATATGTGTAAAATATATTGAACAAAAAGAAGAAAATAAAAAAAATAAACAAATAGAGAGAAAAATAAAAATGGAAGAAAATAAATAAAAAATAAAAAATAAAAAGAGAAAGGAAGGTGGGATCATTAGATCATGGAAGGATGTGTGAGAAAAGGAAAGAGAGAGAGAGAGAGAGAGAGAGAGAGAGAGAGAGAGAGAGAGAGAGAAAAGTAGAAAATGTATATGTATGACATTTTTTAGAAAATATAATTTTAACAGATTTGAGCCTTCCAAATGTCCTAATAGGACAAAAATAAGTTGAAGATTCAAAAATCGTCCTGCTTTATTAAAATATGTTGAAAATTTATATGAGATCTAAATTTATGAAATCTATCTGGTATTCAATATATTTAAAAATAGTAATTAATTGTTCAAATTCATTTAATTTGTTGACTATAAAATTCGTTAATATCCGGATCCTAATTCTGGGATCGCAGAATTTTCCATATAATATAAATAAAAATAAGAGAACAAAAAGGAAAAAAAATATACAAATATACAAATAGAGAGAAAAATAAAAAGAAAAGAGAGAGGAAGGTGGGTTCATGGGATTATAGAAAGATGGGTGAGAAAATAAAAAAGTAAGAAGAAAAACAGGAAAATAGAAAATGTATATGTAAGATATTTTTTAGAAAATATATATCACCCGTTGTTTTAAAATTTGAATAAATCTAAGCCATCCAAATGTTCTAGTAGGACAAATGTGTGCAAGACAAATTCAAAAATCATGCTGCTTTATTATATAGATGTTGAAGATTCATATGAGGTCTAAATTTATGAAGTCTATCTGGTATTTAATATATTTAAAAATAATAATTAATTGTTCAAATTCATTTGAAGTCTATTTGGTATTCAATATATTTAAAAATAATAATTAATTGTTTGAATTCATTTAATTTGTTGATTATAAAATTCGTTAATTTAATCTCCACTGCACACAGTAATATCTGACTCCTAATTATGGGATCACAGACTTTTCCATATAACATGAATAAAAATAAATGAACAAAAAGGAGAAAAAAAATACAAATAGAGAGAAAAATTCAAAAGGAGAGAAAATAAAAAAATAAAAAGAAAAGAGAGAGGAATGTGGGTTCATGGGATTATAGAAAGATGGCCAAGAAAAGGAAAAAGTAAGAGAATTGAAAATGTACATGTAGGATATTTTTTGAAAAATATATCTCAGCCGTTGTTTTATACTTTGAATAAATCTAAGCCATCCAAATATCTTAGTAGAACAAATGTGTGTAGGACAAATTCAAAAATCATCCTACTTTATTATATAGATATATACACATTAATGGATGCGTAACCACCCGACCGAAGATCTTGGGTTTGAAACCCATGTACCCATAGGAAGCCTTCACTTATATAAGAGGGAATTTCTTTCCAGTTGGGGGGTAAGAAAACGTGGTTCTCCTCCAGGATTAGTGTATCAAACCAGAGGAGTTTTATACGGCCCCCTTTTTCGATCTTTTCATGAAAAAGAATGAGTGAGTTTTATTCACTTATGTCGGCAAATAAAGCATATTGATTGTGGGGATATATTTTCTGAGTACCAATACGTGGCCAAGGTGACGCCAATGTGTCAGCCGAGGTGCCAGGTGTCCTGATCATAACACCGAGATGATCTTGGTTAAGCCGAGGTTATCTCCGAAGATATCGGAATCCAAGATAAGCGGATAAGGGACAACAGTCCTAGAATGAAGAGGGAACTCAGCCTGGATGAGGATAAAGTTCTTAGGGAGTTTATCTTTATCTATTGAAGAGTTCAGGATAAGCACTGAGCTAAAGTCCATTAAAGCTAGGCTTCTGTGACGCCCTCAAAATAATACATTAAACCCATCAATGTAGACATGCATTGGTAATGAAGATAAACATTCTTCTATTCATCAGAGTAGTTCTTTACACAAGTATTACATGTTAATCAACCAAAGCAAATGCCTTACGGGCTTATAGCTTTCTAAGTTAACACTTGGTTACATCAAAAGAGTGCTAACTCATTTACACATTAAGCCATTGGCTTGAATTTACATGTAATACATCAAAAATAAGACAACAAAAGTGTGTCCGCCTCTAGCCTCCCAAGCTACGTCCTTGGAGGTGGCATGCTACCTGTACCTGAAAATGATATTCCCATATAGGGTGAGCCACAGCCCAGTAGAAATACACTAAACCAAATATGAACAATGACTAAGAGATTAGCAGTTGATAGATGGCCAACACTGATACTTTCTCTTATCACACTTTACAGTTTCATGACATACAAGTCCATGTTACGATTCATTTTCCAGTTCCTTTCAATTCTCAATTTACAACCATGGCTCAGAACCTGGCCAACAACTCATATGAGACAGTAACTCATATCAAACACTTCCCATTTCATAACAGATAAGCATACTAGCTATATCACACAACAACAGATAAGCATACAAGCTATATCATCACTTCCACAGATATGCATATGAGCACTATCACATTTCCAATGACAAGCATATGAGCTCTGTCAACACATCACTAGATAAGCATATGAGCTCTATCTACGGAGTCCATCCCCTATCTCCTGCCAACAACATCCGGTTTAGAGGTCCATCCCCTATCTTCCCCTAAACCGTGGAGTACATCCCCTATCTCCTCCAACACAACACAATGCATATAAACAATAATTATACACATCATCACACAACACATAAATTTAACGTGTTCTTTCAATCATCATACTCAATGACTCGTTCCAGTGATTAGTTTCCGTTTGCCTAATCATCATTCATTGTCTACAACAATCACGACTATCCTCCACCGATAACCCAAACCAGTTATTTCTATACAGAAAATAAATGCAACAATGGATATATAATCAACATTCCAACTAGGTGAGTGATAAATAAACCAACTACACCCTTTTATCCCATGACTTCCCAAATCAATTCCTCATTTCTCATAATTAATTATGCAAATTAATTAACCAATGTAATTAGGGCATTTTCCATAATCTACATTACAACCCTTAGGTTCCATTTTCATTAATGTCTTAACATTAATTTCACATCTTCCATGCCAAACATGCATCTAGGTTTTATATAGTTAAAACCCCAATTCTTGTAAGTTTACACAAAAGCCCCTAAACTTTCACAAATTACTAAACCAACCCCAACATCTCAAAATACTAAAATTTAAAGACAAAGCTCATAAAGAGGAGTAGGATATCCCTACCTCAAAGTTTGAGCTCCAAAGGAGATGAAGACTGAAACCAAAATGCTCCAAATTTTGAAATTTTTAGATTAAAAAGTAGCCCTCGACGATCAACACAACTTTCGTAAAGACCAAGAGTGAGCAAACAACTCCTACTAGATCAAATCTAAGAGAGGAGGGCCGGTTTTAGAGTGAGAAGCTCTGAAAATGGCTTTTTGGAAAAGTAAGAGAGAGAAAAGATCTTGAAAAAGTGATCCAAAAGTCGGATCTCGGCTTTATATAAAAGTCGCCCCGCTCGAGCGTCAAACTCCCCGCTCGAGTGGCACTCACAGACTCCCGCTTGAGCGGCCAATCCCCCGCTCGAGCTCCAGATACACACTCCCAGAACTTTTATAGAACTAGGTCTCCCGCTCGAGCTCCCAACTCCCCGCTCGAGCGGCACTCACACAATCCCACGCTCGAGCGGCCAATCCCACACTCGAGCGTCGAACACTGCACAGGAAATACTGGATGGGTGCAATTCCCGCTCGAGCGCCAAAACCCCCGCTCGAGCGGACAGGTCAAAATCTGGGCAACTAGTTTTGGTTTCTACACTCAACCAACCCGTAACAAACCTGCCCAACACATCCTATAACTCAAATACGAAGTAAGAAAGGATGTACACCAGGTAATAATCAACTACTATCATCCATGGACACATATCCGGATCACTGTACAACAAGGGTAAATCCGGGATCACTATAACCTCCCCCCCTTAAAGAATTTCGTCCCCGAAATTAAGCACAAGTTTTCAAAAACAGGTTTTCCTCCATTTTAAACAATGTTACATTTTAACATTCAACAGTTCGACCCATTACCGGTCATCCCCTCCCTTTAATAAGAGGCATTTCACAATATGTAAACAACATATGTACTTTCAACATGCATCAACATTACGCATTTCCTTTCCAATTTCAACAATATATTCAACATATATAATGTTACATTCAACATCCATATGAGGCAAGTTCCAAAACATACTTCCAATAAACCAAAACATTTTCAATGTTTCACAACTTAAGACATATATAAAAGCTCTTAAGTTCAACAATAGATCAAAATCTAAATACAAGACTACATATCAATAAACAAGTCCAGATATTTCTCACGGACTTCCAACTCACGTTCCCAAGTGACTTCCTCCACTCCGTGATGTTTCCACAAGACTTTCACCAAAGGAATGGTCTTGCCACGCAGGACCTGATCCCGCCTATCCAAGACCCGAACCGGTCTCTCTTCATACGAGGCATCCTCATCTACCTCTAAATCGGTCCAATCCAATACATGTGATGGATCTGGCTCATACTTCCGAAGCATACTCACATGAAACACGTCATGAACTCCGGACAACTGCGGCGGTAAAGCAAATCGATAAGCAACCTCGCCAATCCTCTCAAGGATCTCAAAAGGGCCAATAAATCGAGGGGATAACTTCCCACTCTTCCCAAACCTCATCAAACCTCGCCTAGGTGATATTTTCAAGAAAACATGATCACCTACCTCAAACGCCAAAGGCCTCCTCCTACGGTCGGCATAACTCTTTTGGCGACTCTGGGCTGTAACAAGCCTCCTACAGATAAGCTCAACCTTCTCCGTCGTCTCCCTAACCAACTCCGGACCCAACAAAGGTGCATCACCCACCTCGGCCCAACAAACTGGAGACCTACGCGGTCGGCTATACAAGGCCTCAAACGGTGCCATACCGATACTAGACTGAAAACTGTTGTTGTAGGCAAACTCCACCAATGGCAAGTGCCTCTCCCACGTCCCACTGAAGTCTAGGACACACCCTCGAAGCATATCCTCAAGGATCTGAATAGTACGCTCGGACTGCCCGTCAGTCTGAGGATGATAAGCCGTACTAAAAGTCAACTTAGTGCCTAAGGCACTCTGCAAACTCTGCCACAATCTAGCAGTAAAACGAGGATCTCTATCTGAGACGATCGTCACTAGGACCCCGTGCAATCTCACTATGTCCCGAATATACAAGTCGGTAAGATGATCTACCGAATCTCTCACGCGCATAGAAATGAAATGCGCCGACTTAGTCAACCGATCTACAACCACCCAAATAGCATCACTACCCCGCTGAGTCCTCGGAAGACCTACAACGAAGTCCATAGTGACCTGTTCCCACTTCCACTCAGCAATAGGCAAGGGTTACAACAAACCCGCTGGCCTCTGATGCTCGGCCTTCACTTGCTGGCAAGTAAGGCATTTCGATACGAAAACAGCCACATCTCTCTTCATACCCCGCCACCAAAACTGGCGACTCAAATCCCGATACATCTTAGTGCCTCCCGGATGCACCGCAAGGCGCGAATGATGAAACTCTCGGAGTACCTCTTCTCGGCAAGACTCCGGCACAAACAAACGGTTTCGGTATCTCACACTCTGGTCAGGATACATCGTCAAACCTTTCTCAACCTTCCCACTAGAGATCTTCTCTCGGAGGGATTCTACCTCAAGGTCACCTCTCTGCGCCTCTAACACTCTAGTCACAAGTGTAGGCTGCGCAACAACAGAAAACAAGGCCGCAGCCTCAACCGATTCGCTCAGGTGCAAATCAAACTCGCCAAGTACACCCAACATCCCCCATTCCCGGATGGCTATGCAAGCTACATCACTAATGGATTTCCTACTAAGGGCATCGGCCACAACATTGGCCTTTCCCGGGTGATAATGCAACTCAAAGTCGTAGTCCTCAATGAACTCCATCCATCTCCTCTGCTTCAAATTTAAGTCTCTCTGTGTAAACAGATACTTCAAACTCTTGTGGTCCGAGAACACCTCGAACTTCTCACCATAAAGGTAGTGCCTCCAAATCTTCAAGGCAAAGATCACTGCTGCTAACTCTAGGTCGTGTGTGGGGTAATTCTTCTCGTGAATTTTCAACTGACGTAAGCCATAAGCTACCACTTTTCCTTCTTGCATCAACACACAACCCAAAACCTCTCGCGAGGCATCACAATAAACCGCATAACCTAACCCTCTCTCCGGAATAATCAAAACCAGAGCGGTGGTCAATCTACCCTTCAGCTCTTGGAACGACTTTTCACAAGTCTCACTCCACACAAACTTGACTCCCTTCCGAGTCAATCTAGTCAACGGCGAAGCTAGCCTGGAGAAATCTTTCACAAACCGACGGTAATACCCAGCTAATCCCAGAAAACTACGGATCTCAAATACACTCTTAGGCTGTGCCCAATCTTGCACTGCTTCAACCTTGGATGTATCAACAGACACTCCTTCCCCGGATACCACGTGGCCTAAGAATTTCACCTCTCCTAGCTAGAACTCACACTTCCCAACTTGGCATACAGCCTATGGGCTCTAAGTAACTCAAGCACCACTCTCAAGTGTGCCTCATGCTCCTCCTCAGAAAGCGAATAAATAAGAATGTCGTCCACGAAAATGACTACAAATCGATCCAAGAATTCCCGGAAGATCCGGTTCATCAAGTCCATAAAGACTGCCGGTGCATTGGTAAGCCCAAACGGCATCACCAGAAACTCATAATGGCCATACCGCGTACGGAATGCCGTCTTAGGAATATCTTCCTCCTTGACCCTTAACTGGTGGTAACTCGATCTCAAGTCTATCTTAGAGAAACAACGGGAACCCTTCAACTGGTCAAACAAATCATCTATACGGGGCATAGGGTACTTATTCTTGACCGTAGCCCGATTCAACTTCCGGTAGTCTATACACAATCTCAAGGCACCATCTTTCTTTTTAGCAAAGAGGGCCGGTGCTCCTCACGCCGAAACACTAGGGCGAACAAAGCCCTTATCTAGCAATTCCTGGAGCTGAACTTTCAACTCAACCAACTCTGTTGGAGCAAAACGGTAAGGTGCCATAGAAATCGGCGCCGTGCCGGGCACTAAATCAGTAGAGAACTCTATCTCTCGATGAGGTGGCAAACTAACAAGGTCCTCGGGAAAGACATCTGAATACTCACAAACCACCCTCGGCAACACAAGCTGGGTCTCACCACACTCACCACTCTCAAAGCTAGCAAGTAGACCACTAAGCTCACTTCGCCCTCGCGAATCATACCTCGGTGGCAAAACACTACCAACCCGGTCTCCCAAGAAATGGAACCACTCCCCGCTCAAGGTACATAACGTGACCCTCTGGCGGTAGCAATCGATAACAGCCCGGTATGACGATAGCCAGTCCATACCCAAAATAACATCAAAGCCCTTCATGGGCATGACAACAAACGGAAAAGGAAGCCTATGGTCGGCGACCTCTATATCACAACCTCTAACACCTTGTTTCAAGATCAACTCACCCCCAAGAGGTGACACTACACAAATAGGAGATGCTAACTGTGCCAACTCCAATTCCAAAACAGATGCAAATGCAGCAGATACAAAAGAATGAGATGCACCCGTGTCAATCAACACACTAGCAACCGAGTTGCAAAACAGAAAAGTACCTCTCACTACTGATGGAGCCGGTACTAAATCCTGCGCGGTAACAGCATATACGCGCCCTGTAGGCCCCTGATCCACCTGCTCACCCCTCGGAGCATACGACTGCTGCACTGACTGGGATGACGAAGCTCCCGGATTGGCCCTCGAGGCCTGCACAGACTGAGCTGGCTGAAATCCCTGCGTCTGCCGAGAACTAGACGCTCCCGATGTGGCACCCAACTGTGGGCAATACCTCTTCAGGTGCCCAGGCTGACCACACTGATAACAAGACAAAGGCTGGCCCCTGCCCTGACTCTGGCCCTGAGGTCTAGCTGAAGAAGAAGCAGCTCGCTGACCCCCTCCCTTCTGCGGGCAAACCGAAGACTTGTGACCCAGCTGGCCACACGCAAAACAAGTCAAGCCTCCCTGACTACCTCTCCCAGAACCCGCACTCGGCACTGGAAAGGTCGATCTAGCCAAATCGCCCTGAGACTGCTGAGGGTTAGAACCCCTCTGTCTCCTGCCATCACCCTGGCCATCTTGGCTCCTCTTGGAGCCTTTCTGCCTCATCCTCCTCCTGCATCATAAGCTCCATATGAGTTGCAGCATCCACTAGGTGTCTATACTCTCGGATATAAGACCCACCAACTCTCAACTTGAGGCCCCGCCTCAACTTCCGCTCGAATTCATAGCAACGGCGTTCTTCGGACGCCACCAACTCAGGTGCAAACCTGGACAAACTAGTGAATGTGGCCTCAAACTCTGCCACAGACATACCCTGCTGATTAAGTCGGCTAAACTGATCCCTCAGCTTCTCCCTAGTAACTGCAGACAAAAACCTCTCTTGGAAAGCATTCACAAACGCCTCCCATGTTCCACCAACACGAGCCTTCTCGTACTTCCACCATTGACCCGCATCTCCCTTCAGCTGGAAGGATGCCAAGGTCACTTTCAGTGCCCCGTCCTCGATGCCAAGCATCTCGAACGTCTTGCTCATTTGTTCTAACCACTCGTCAGCCTTCAGTGGTTCCTTCGGATCTCCAACAAACTCGTCCGGGTTAGACCGGAAGAACTCTCTCTTCAAGAAAGAAGGCCCTACCTCAGCTGCCTGATTCCCAGCTTTGAGAATACCCAAAGCTCCCGCTATCTCTCGGGCCAAGGCGCCCATAGCCTGCTGACCTGCTGGCTCGGCCACATTGGCCTGACCAACTCCCTTCTGCACTGCCGGAACGTCATCCGGTACAGGTACCTCCTGCCTACCATGCCTGCCACGTCTACCACGCCCTTGTCCTGACATCCTAATAAAGGTAACCAGGACTATTAGCACATTCACAAATGTGCCGAAGCTATAACACTCACGTCCTAATGCATGGACAACTGTAATTCACTCCACGTAAGCACGTAAACACATAAGCACTTACGAATTTCATTTCCGGATAATGATAGTCCCGAGGCGTTACTAGAGTTCCAGTTAGAAATAGCATTGATCAAGTGCCTTTCCAACAAGACTCCCAGCAACCCAAGGATCCAATCAACATCCTAGAAACTACATTCCATACCCACATAGTCACATAAGCATGTTATCAATTAAGCACATAGCATATGGCACTACATCTAAGTCTCTATCAAGTGAGACAAACCCATTGTGATCCTAATTACTTCCCACGTACCCAAAGTATTCGAACCCGGTACGCTCTGATACCAAGTTGTGATGCCCTCAAAATAATACATTAAACCCATCAATGTAGACATGCATTGGTAATGAAGATAAACATTCTTCTATTCATCAGAGTAGTTCTTTACACAAGTATTACATGTTAATCAACCAAAGCAAATGCCCTACGGGCTTACAGCTTTCCAAGTTAACACTTGGTTACAACAAAAGAGTGCTAACTCGTTTACACATTAAGCCCTTGGCTTGAATTTACATGTAATACATCAAAAATAAGACAACAAAAGTGTGTCCGCCTCTAGCCTCCCAAGCTACGTCCTTGGAGGTGGCATGCTACCTGCACCTGAAAATGATATTCCCATATAGGGTGAGCCACAGCCCAGTAGAAATACACTAAACCAAATATGAACAATGACTAAGAGATTAGCAGTTGATAGATGGCCAACACTGATACTTTCTCTTATCACACTTTACAGTTTCATGACATACAAGTCCATGTTACGATTCATTTTCCAGTTCCTTTCAATTCTCAATTTACAACCATGGCTCAGAACCTGGCCAACAACTCATATGAGACAGTAACTCATATCAAACACTTCCCATTTCATAACAGATAAGCATACTAGCTATATCACACAACAACAGATAAGCATACAAGCTATATCATCACTTCCACAGATATGCATATGAGCACTATCACACTTCCAATGACAAGCATATGAGCTCTGTCAACACATCACTAGATAAGCATATGAGCTCTATCTACGGAGTCCATCCCCTATCTCCTGCCAACAACATCCGGTTTAGAGGTCCATCCCCTATCTTCCCCTAAACCGTGGAGTACATCCCCTATCTCCTCCAACACAACACAATGCATATAAACAATAATTATACACATCATCACACAACACATAAATTTAACGTGTTCTTTCAGTCATCATACTCAATGACTCGTTCCAGTGATTAGTTTCCATTTGCCTAATCATCATGCATTGTCTACAACAATCACGACTATTCTCCACCGATAGCCCAAAACAGTTATTTCTATACAGAAAATAAATGCAACAATGGATATATAATCAACATTCCAACTAGGTGAGTGATAAATAAACCAACTACATCCTTTTATCCCATGACTTCCCAAATCAATTCCTCATTTCTCATAATTAATTATGCAAATTAATTAACCAATGTAATTAGGGCATTTTCCATAATCTACATTGCAACCCTTAGGTTCCATTTTCATTAATGTCTTAACATTAATTTCACATCTTCCATGCCAAACATGCATCTAGGTTTTATATAGTTAAAACCCCAATTCTTGTAAGTTTACACAAAAGCCCCCAAACTTTCATAAATTACTAAACTAACCCCAACATCTCAAAATACTAAAATTTAAAGACAAAGCTCGTAAAGATGAGTAAGATATCCCTACCTCAAAGTTTGATCTCCAAAGGAGATGAAGACCGAAACCAAAATGCTCCAAATTCTGAAATTTTCAGATTAAAAAGTAGCCCTCAACGATCAACACAACTTTCGTAAAGACCAAGAGTGAGCAAACAACTCCTACTAGATCAAATCTAAGAGAGAAGGGCCGGTTTTAGAGTGAGAAGCTCTGAAAATGGCTTTTTGGAAAAGTAAGAGAGAGAAAAGATCTTGAAAAAGTGATCCAAAAGTCGGATCTCGGCTTTATATAAAAGTCGCCCCGCTCGAGCGTCAAACTCCCCGCTCAAGCGACACTCATAGACTCCCGCTTGAGCGGCCAATCCCCCGCTCGAGCTCCGGATACACACTCCCAGAACTTTTACAGAACTAGGTCTCCCGCTCGAGCGGCACTCACACAATCCCACGCTCGAGCGGCCAATCCCACGCTCGAGCGTCAAACACTACACAGGAAATACTGGATGGGTGCAATTCCCGCTCGAGCGCTAAAACCCCCGCTCGAGCGGACAGGTCAAAATCTGGGCAACTAGTTTTGGTTTCTACACTCAACCAACCCGTAACAAACCTGCCCAACACATCCTATAACTCAAATACGAAGTAAGAAAGGATGTACACCAGGTAATAATCAACTACTATCATCCACGGACACATATCCGGATCACTGTACAACAAGGGTAAATCCGGGATCACTATAGCTTCTATTGGGACTAGGATTGAATTGGCTATAAAAGAGAGGCACCCCCGATGGGTCTAAGGTACGCAATTTATATTCTGAACAGTGAGTTTAGCACTATTGATTATCTTTGAGAGATATACTAACTTGATCGTCGGAGTGCCCCCGGGTGGATGAACCCCCGCCGGAATCTTCTCTTTCTGTTGCAGGTCAGTCAGGTGCCATTTATTCTACCAGTGCTCTCCAGCTGAATACTGAGTTGGCAGTGTGGTCAGAAAAACATTCACACAATTTGGCGCCGTCTGTGGGAAAGAAAGGAGAATAGATGGCCAGCGATGGACAAAAGGATAAGGTTGGGAACGAAACCCCTGCTGGGAACGGTAAGTACATTGATCATAATATGGAGGAAGATGGTCGCAACGAGGAGACTCAGAACCAGAATCACGACAAGAAAAGACGTCGGCCAGGATGGCGACGTGCCAAAGAAACCAGATCGAAGCGGGTACTACAACGAGGATGACTTGCAGGCAAGGAAGGATAGATGCCTGCGGAGGGACGAAGAGGTGAAATAGATGGCGAACAAATTGGCAGACCTGCAATCGGTCGTCAATTTTATGATGCAAAACAATGTCATGCAGCCACCGTTCCCGTTGTAGGACACGCCGATTCCAGCGGCCAGTGCCCAGAAAGGAGGGTAGAAAACAATCCCTATAGCCCCCCAGCACACCAGGAGCAAAAGACACTCTCACCGACCTTCAAGGGAGGTTGGGCGAGGAGAGTCGAGGAGGGAAGAATCGCGGAGGACGCATCGCACTAAGGAGGCAGACCCCAAAGAATATCGGCATGTTCAAGGGCAGGCGTTGTGCTTCGACACAACTAATGGAGAAAGGTCGAAGAGGGCTCACCACGAAGCCGAAAGTAGTGCACCAAAAAGATTGAAATCAGGAGATAGCTGAGCTCCTGGGCGGACAAAGGAGGACTGGAGAGATTACCTCAAGAGGAAACAACAAAATGCCGATGCCGAGGTAACCCCCCCTGATAAGCCGAGAACACCATTCTCAGTGGAGTTAGACAAATTTGAGGCTCCGAAGAGATTCAGTATGCCGAGGTTTCAAATATACGACGGTAAGTCGGACCCCAACTTTCACGTTGGATTATACCTAAACTCGATGGCATTATAAAGTGGGAACGAACCGTTGCTCTGCAAAGTGTTCCCCTCATTCTTCGGGGAGATTGCATCGGATTGGTTTCACAAATTACCAAAAGGAAGTGTGAAGACCTGGGAAGGCCTGGCCGAGATGTTCGTGGCCAGGTTCGTGACAAACAAGCTATAGCCATTAAGGGTGGACGCATTGATGGCTCTGAGAATCAGTAAGGATGAAGGCCTTAGGGCCTACGCAAAAAGGTACTATGAGGTGTTCAACCGAATACCCGAATACAATCAAGAGGTGGTAGTCGTATCTTTCAAGAATGGCCTAAAAGATGACTGTCCACTACGAAAGTCTTTGGCAAAGACATTGCCAAAAAGCATGGAAGAGCTCATGGCTAGAATTGAGAAGTATGCTAGAGCCGAGGAAGACACGTCAGGAACTAAGGAGACAAAGCAAGAGAAAGAAGACAGCTCGCCGAAGTGAGGCCGAGGTAACAATGGATCTAACAAGCAAGAGATAGGACTGAGGGCTGCACATGCAGTCACAACTGTGTTCCGAATCCCAATCCACAAAGTCCTGGACAAAATCCGATCCCAACCCTATTTCAGAGCACCAGCAAGGGTACCAGGAGAATTCATGGGAAGGAGCTTTGGTAAGCATTGTGCTTACCATAATGAAGATGGGCATATGACTCAGGGTTGCAGAGCCCTTAAAGCACACTTGGAGGACCTTGTAAGACAAGGCCATTTAAGGGACCTTGTAGATGAGGCCAGGACAAGGAAAGAGCAGGCAAGATTGCCTCAGGCACCAGCAGCTCCACATTCCTCAGCACAATAACCTCAGGCAGGAGGACCTCGGGTAATTAATGTAATTCACTCGAAGGTCAACGAAAATGAAATTCGAGGGGAGACCCAGAAGGTAAAGCACTTGCAGCACGTATATCAGGTCGGGGAGAAACGACATCGGGCCGATGAGTATCCGGGACCAGTAGTGTCCTTTACTGAAGCCGACCTTGAGATGGTACAGCACCCACATAACGATGCCTTGGTAGTATCCCTCCAGGTTGGGGAGTGCCAAGTGAAGCGCATCCTGATTGACCAAGGCAGCTCTTGTGACATCACGTATGTTAGGTGTTACAAGGAACTTGGCCTTCACCCAGACGATATGGAGCAATCCAATAGCCCAATGGTCGGGTTCAATGGAACGCTAACGTAGCCACTGGGAACAATGAGCTTGGAGGTGCAGGCTGGCACCAGGAAGATAAAGATAGAGTTTACCGCAATCGACACGCCCTCCCCTTACAACGCCATCCTGGGAAGGCCATGGTTGCATGCAATGAGGGATGTTCCCTCAACATTGCATCAACTATTGCGGTTTCCAACAGAGCATGGGATAGAAGAGGTCAGAGGAGATCAATTGCAGGCAAAGAACTGCTCCATGGCAGCAATGAAATCCACCTGCAGCATACGAGAACCAGAGAGGGCAGAGATCAAAGACGAAGACGTGGAGGTCCTAGTGGATGTCGGCAAGGAGCCAACCGAGAAGAGTGAAGAAGTACTGAAGAAAATCCTCGTTCAGGAGGGAGACGAAGAACGCTTCTTCCTTCTGGGCTCGGGCTTAGTCGAAGAAGAGGAAAAAGAGTTGGAGGCTTTCTTGAGAGCAAACATTGAGGTGTTTGCTTGGACGCCTTACGAAATACTTCGCATTGACCTCGAGGTCACTTGCCATAAACTGAACGTTGACAAGTCGGCCAAACCTGTAATCCAACAAGCAAGAAGACTGACATTAATGCACGTCGAAGCAGTGGAGGAGGAAGTAGACAAACTTCTGCAGGCCAGGGCCATTCGAGAGGTAAATTACCCGACATGGCTATCGAACACAGTAGTGGTGAAGAAGAAGAATGGTAAATGGAGGGTCTGCGTGGATTTTATCAGCCTAAACAAGGCCTGTCCCAAAGATAGTTTTCCTCTACCCAAGATTGACCAACTGGTGGATGCCACTTCAGGGCACGGAAGGATGAGCTTCCTAGATGCCTACAAGGGGTACCATCAGATAGCCATGTACCCCCCAGATGAAGAGAAGATCGCGTTTATCACCCCAAAAGGGCTATATTGCTACAGAGTGATGCCCTTTGGGTTGAAAAAAGCAGGAGCAACTTACCAAAGATTAGTAACCAAGCTATTCAAACACCTGATTGGCTGAACGGTGAAAGTTTACATCGACGACATGGTCATGAAGACCAAGGAACCTGAGGGTCATCTGGCTGACCTAAAAGTAGTCTTTGAAATCCTTAAAACATATCGGCTCCGACTCAATGCATTGAAGTGTGCATTTGGAGTTGGATCTGGTAAGTTCTTGGGATACCTAGTGACTAGAAAGGGCATTGAGGCCAGCCCAGATCAGATCAAGGCCAGCCCAGATCAGATCAAGGCCATCCTAGAGTTAAAGAGCCCGACGTTGGCAAAACAGGTACAAATGCTGACTGGAAGGGCCGCAGCCCTGAATAGGTTCATAAGCAGAAGCTCAGATAAGTACAAACCTTTCTTCAGCATAGTGAAGAAAGCCACAGACTTCTTATGGACCGAGGAGTGCGAAGCCGCCTTGGCCGACTTGAAGAAGTATCTGACCACAGCTCCAGTTCTTTCAAATCCAAAACCTGGAGAGAAGCTGTTCTTGTACTTGGCAGTTTCAGAACATGTGATAAGTGCAGTAGTAATCCGAGAAGAAAAAGGGGAACAAAGGGTTGTTTACTATGTAAGCAAAACCCTGGCTGATGCAGAAACTAGGTATTTACCCCTAGAGAAGTTGGCGCAGGCTTTAGTAATGGCTTCAAAGAAGTTGCACCATTACTTTCAAGCCCATAAAATTGTGGTGCTCACTGAACATCCATTGAAGTCCCTATTGCAGCAAGGAGACTTGACAGGAAGAATAGCCAGATGGGCAGTGGCCTTGGGCCAGTATGACCTGGAGTTCAGACCCAAAACAGCAATCAAAGGCCAAGTTTTGGCCGACTTCGTGGCCGAGTTCACACCAGAATCCTTCGTACATCGGGCTCCAATGAGCCGAGGTGAACGATGTCAAAGCAAGCAAAGAGAAGCCCAGTCGGGGGCAACGGAACAAAGGAAAGAAGAAAAACTTAGACCCTACAGCATTTACATCGGCGACCCCTTCCGACTGTTTGTCGATGGGAGTTCAAACCGATAAGGAGCGAGGGCAGGAGTAGTACTGGTATCTCCAGATGGACAGATATTGGAATAGTCCATTCGTTTGGGGTTCAAGGCCTCAAACAATGAAACAGAGTATGAAGCATTGATTGCAGGGTTGAAGCTGGCAGTAGCAGCAGAAGTAGATGAGGTAATAGTCTTCTGCGACTCCCAGCTCATAATCAACCAGACGACAGGCGAGTTTGCAGCCAGAGACGAGAGGATGTCAGCCTATGCAAAGGAGGTCAACAGGTTGGTGGCCTTATTTCAGAATTGCTGACTACATCAGGTTAACCAAGATGATAACAGTCACGCTGATGCACTGGCCAACCTAGCTAGTGCAATACAACCTGGAAAAGCGAGGACAATAATAGTTGACTACTTGTCGAGCCCAAGCATCAAACCGCTGATCACAGAGCGTGAAGCAATGTGTGTGGACATGGGACCAAGCTGGATGGATGCAATTGTAGCATTCCTGAAAGAAGGAAAGCTGCCAGATGAGCACAAAGAGACACACAAGATCAGATTGAAGTCGGCAAGATTTAGCCTGACAGCAGAAGGACATCTTTACAAAAGATCCTTCACTCGACCTCTTTTAAGGTGTGTACACCCTTCACAAGTTGAAGATTTTTTATATGAAATATATGAAGGAATTTGTGGAAGCCACGCTGGGGGCAGATCACTAGCTCATAGGGCCATTACCCAGGGATATTGGTGGCCTTACATGCAGAAAGACGCAGAAGCCTATGTCAAGAAGTGTGAAAAGTGCCAAAGGTTTGCACCTCTGATACACTAACCAGCAGCAGACCTGAACCTAGTATCCAATCCTTGGCCGTTTGCTCAATGGGGAATGGATCTTGTTGGACAACTTCCCCAAGCAACTGGGCAAAGGAAGTACCTGCTAGTAGCGATAGATTACTTCACCATATGGATAGAAGCTGAGCCCCTAGCCAAGATCTGAGATGTGGATGTAAAGAGCTTCATATAGAAGAACATAATCACAAGATTTGGGATCCCAAGAGCAATAGTCGCAGACAATGGAACACAATTTGACAATAAGCTAATCAAGAGCTTTTGTGCAAAGTTCAAAATCAAGAATTACTTTTCAACCCCAAGCTTTCCTCAAAGCAATGGACAAGCAGAAGCATTCAACAAAGTTATCTTGGATGGGATAAAGAAGAGGCTGCAGGCAGCAAAAGGAAAGTGGGTGGATGAGTTGCCTAGTGTACTCTGGGCATATCGGACTACGCCGAGAAGATCGACAGGGGAATCCCGCTTTGCCATGGCTTATGGCACAGAAGTTGTCATTCTGCTAGAGGTCGGTATCCTAGGGATTAGAACCCAGGGAGTAGAGAACGGGACTAATGATGTACTCTTAGCTCGAGATCTGGATCTTCAAGAAAAAAGAAGGGAGAAAGCTGCAATTCAGCTCACAGCATACCAGCAGCAGCTTGCCAGAGCTTATAATAAAAAAGGTCAACCCAAAAGAGTTTCAAATTGGTGACCTCGTCTTGAGAAAAGTCGTCTGCAACAAGAAGGATCCCAGAGAGGGCAAGCTTGGCCCAAATTGGGGAGGATCCTACAAAATCATCTCGGTACTGGGAAATGGGACATATCGGCTTGAAGATAATGAGGGCAAGAAGTTGCGAAGGCCCTGGAATACTTGCAATCTTAAGTTTTTTTATCATTAAATTTTCTTGTTCTGTGTTATTAGGCGAAGCAATAAATAAAGTTTGGTTTTTTCATGGCCGATATGATAGTTACTAACGTTTCCAAAATGCATGTATAATGAGAACCCAAGTGGAACTTAAATTCACATTAGGGGGCAGAGAGTTGGATAATGGTTTTAACGCTTAGGCCGAGATCATGTTTAACACTTGTTGAAATTTGTGAAAAATTTACAAATTGAAGTTAAACAAAGATCATGTTTAACACTTGTTGAAATTTGTGAAAAATTTACAAGTTGAAGTTAAACCAAGATTATGTCTAACACTTGTTGAAATTTGTGAAAATTTATTAGTTGAAATTAGGCCGAGATCATGTTTAACACTTGTTGAAATTTGTGAAAAATTTACAAGTTGAAGTTAAACTAATGTTATGTCTAACACTTGTTGAAATTTGTGAAAAATTTATAAGTTAAAGTTAAACCGAGATCATGTTTAACACTTGTTGAAATTTGTGAAAAATTTACAAGTTGAAGTTAAACCAAGGTTATATCTAATACTTGTTGAAATTTGTGAAAAATTTACTAGTTGAAGTTAGGCCGAGATCACGTTTAACACTTGTTGAAATTTGTGAAAAATTTACAAGTTGAAGTTAGACTAAGGTTATGTCTAACACTTGTTGAAATTTGTGAAAAATTTACAAGTTGAAGTTAAACTAAGGTTATGTCTTACACTTGTTGAAATTTGTGAAAAATTTACAAGTTAAGGCCAAGGTTGTAGTAAACTGAGTACTTATGTACTTGCCGATGTAAACCGCTAGTGGGTATAGCCGAGGTATTTCACCTTGAGAAAATTACACAGATAAAGTGTGCATTGAAGATATACAAAAAATTCTAGATCATACAAGAGCAGTAAAGAGAAGACAAAGACACAAGCATTCAGGCAAGGAAGTTGTATTAACATTCAAAAGACGACATGTCGGCCAAAGCTTACAATTGTTCCAAAAAGAAGAAAAACAAAAGTACAAAATATAAAGGCAAAAGGCATCAAAATTAAGACTCCTCAGCAACAACAGATGGTTGGGTTTGATGTTCAGAAGACTGTTGGGAAGACATCTCGGCAGCCTTCTCAGTCGCGAGCACGGTATCTATTTCTTGAAGGGTTTGATCGAGGCTCTTGTCGGCGAGAGGCACATCGGATGATGCCTTCTCGGGAGTAACATCCTTGGGAACCTCCTCACCCTCCTTATCTTGAGTCAAGTCCAGGACTTGCTCATTCTGAGTAGGGGACTTGGTCCCAATGGCCTCCTTTGACTTCCTCACCAAAGCTTCCTCCTCAGACTCAGAATCGTCGTCAGATTGGCTTGGAGTTGGGGGGAATGGAAGAGGAAGGACGTCGGCATTCCTAAGGGGGAAGTCCTCGGGGACTTTGAGCTTTTTCAGCAAAGTCATCCAACCAAGGGTGAAACCCATGTTGGATGCCTGCTTCACCTGTTTTTCATAGTTCGAAGTGACATCGGCCACCCCCTCGTTGTATCCCTTCTGATCGGCGGCCTTGAGCTCGGCGTCTTTCGTGGCCAAGGTGTCTTGCAGTTCTTTCTGGGCCTGGGCCATCTTTTCCTCGACCTCTTTCTTTTCGGCCTCAAGAACCTTCTTAATGGCCTCTACAGAATCTGCCTTCTCCTCGGCATCATCTTTGGCTTTAACAGCAGCCTCGGCCTGGTCTGCCAAAGTCATCATTTTTTATTGTAAGCTTTTATTGGTCTTCTGCAGACTAGAGACCTCCCTCTTCTTGTCAGCCAGCTCCCTCCGGTTCTCAAAGGCTTGCATTGAGAAGGAATGAGCATGCTAGATAGCCTGAAAGTGAACAGAGCAGAAGTTATTGAAAAATTTTCTAAGTATAAAAAAGAAAAAAAGATACCAAGTGTGAAGACTTACTTGAACAGAACGCTGGAGCATCAAGGCAAAGTTCTCATGCTCAGTCATCTCGGCGTTGCGGTCGAGATCCCTAGAGAGGAGCAAGGCTGTGGAAAGGGCAACCCCGACGTTGATGTCGTCGGCACTATCCTCAACAAAGACTGGCCTGTCCTCCAAAGTAATGGGTGGAGCCTAGGGGGCACCAGCCTTTATGGAGCCCGACACTGTGGCAGACTCTGACCTCGCCTTTTAGACCGAGTTGATTGAGATGGTTCGGCCTCAGCGGACCTCTTCTCGGGGACAGAGGTGGTTTTCTCGCTTGAAGCCAATTTCGAAATTGGCAGGGTATCCTTAGTGTCAATTTGAGTTACCGTTGCCTTTGGCTAAGCCTTCTTTATCCTTTTTTACTTCGGCTTTGGCTAAGATGGCACAGGTTGAGCGTCTACAGTGGATGGAATGTTGGCCAAGAGATCTTTAGCAACTGCTTTTTGGCAGCCCATCTCGGCAGCAAAAACAATTCGTCGTCGGTGTTAGCGCTGGGATATTGGGATCAGATATGGAGCCGAGGTTGACGGCTGCCCAGCTAGATCAGAGGTCGATCCTTGATCTGACCGAGATATGGAGGCAATTTGAGGAGTTATGGCAGAAGGAGGAGACAGACTCTTCTTCTTCTTCTTCTTCTTTGGAACGTCGGGAAGAACCGACTTATAAGTAGGAATGAAGTTGAGTAGCAGTAGGGCTTTTCGCTTATGAACTGGCAAATCCAATAGTTTCCTCAGACCCTTCCTGGGGAAGAAAGACTGACGAAAGCCCTTTGGTGGCTGAGGAGGAACTGCAAAAAGAAGATCATAAACGTTAGAATAGGGTATTGAAAACTTTAAGAAAGAAAGCAAGAAAAAGTGACACTTAGCCCTTACCAGCTCCTTCCCCGAAAACTGATCGGCTTAGGGGATAAAGGTGGAGGTCATCGTTTGGCTGAAACTCCCAGTTGCCCGAGACGATGAAGTAATCGTCTCCAGCACCCTTGTTTGAGTCTGGGAGGTCGGCAATAAGTTTGTACTCAGTGGACCTCGGCTTGAGGTAATAGATGTGGCCTTTTTCCGATTTCAGGCGACATATAGTATAACAGTACTAGAAATCAGCAAGAGTAATCCTAGCATTCTCTTGTTTGGCTAAGGCTATGGTACCATTGACAACTCGGTAAGAATTGATGGCAAGCTGCATTGGGTTCAATTTATAGAAGTGAAAGATTTCATGGAAGAAGGTGTCAAGTGGAAACCTAAGTCCACATTCGATAAAGGCCACTACTGGGAAGGGCATAAGGTTCACATCAGGCATAATGGTATCATCCTTCCCAGCCAACCTCAGATGAACGTCGGCTGGGATGTCAAACTCCTGCCTAAAGTGCTCTAGTTTACTGTGACAGAGTATGTGCAAGAGTACAAGACCAAGAACAAAATGGCAAAAGTGCAAGAAAATTGTGAGCAGTATGTGTATTCAAGACATGGGGCAAAAGCAAAGTCATGAAATAAACACACTCAGATACATGATTCATAAATCGAATACTTGAGCAAAACAGCAATGACAACAAGTAATGAAGCGGAACTTCTTAAAGAGCAACAAAAACTAAAACCAGAAGGAACAGTGGCTTACCAGAAAAAGTGAAGCCGGTGTGAGGATCGCCGAAATCAGACAACGGTTGCAGAAGCGATAAAGTGGTGAAAATCACGCCGGAGAAGACGAATGCAGCAAATTGCAGAGCTGGGAAAGCTTGAACAATGGAGGATTTGGAAGAAAAAGCTAGTGAGAGAGAAAGCCTCAGAAACGATAGAGAAGAGTGAAAAAACGGGGGAAGGAAGGAAGTTTTGTCAAAAAACACGAAAAGGCGGCAGAATGGAATTGATGAGTCTAGAATGACAGATTTGTCAGACGGTGCATGCAGGCGCAAGACGACTTACAAGCGCGTACGGAGTACGATCCAGTAAGGGGAGAACACGTGGTTAAAATTGTAACAACCCAGATTTTTAATTATTCTGTAGAATTTATACTAATATTATTTAATCTCAGTTCGGAAAATATATAATTTATTATATATTATTATGTGTAATTTTGTAAAATAATATAATTATTAAAAATTTAGGGGTCAAAATATAAATAATAATAAGATAGATAATATAAATAATAATAATAATGGGTGTGGTACTAAAATAAATAATTAATTTTCTATTGGTATACGATAAAATGTAATTTAATTAGAAATTAAATTATTTATAGAATTATATTAAAATATTAGGTCAAAAGGTAACTATCTTAAATATCTATTAAGGATAAGAACCAACCTATATAATTATTAATCGAATCTGACATGAGCCACGTCTGCTCTCTCGCCCTATAAATAGAGAGGAACTGTTTCACCTGGGAAAGAAAGAAGAAAAGAAAGGAAAGAAAAGAAAGAAGAAAGAAAGAGAGAAGGAAAGGAAAGAAAGATAAGAGAGAAGATAGAGAAAAAAATAGTGGAAAGTGAAAGGGTCTTTGATAGTGGAAAGAAAAAGTAAGGTATTAAAGTTTAGGTGAGTTATATTATACCTTGAGTTACCAAAATGTATTTTACTTATATTTTGACTTACCAAAATCTGTTTTATACAAGTTACGTTTTATTAATATATTAATAAAAGTTATATTTTATAAAAGTTTCAGTTACGTGGATTATTTTCTGAACCCTATTTGCTTAAAAAGAAATCCATGGATATGTGTGTTTATATTTTAAAGAGTATTTGTTATGACCTTATATACAATTATGTTTTGTAAGTACCACCACGGGAGTCCCACGCGTTGGGGGACTTAAATAACTATTGGCCTCTGTTTAGTTACTTTGTGGCCCTCTGATCCATTGACCTCTGTTCTGTGCGGAGCAAAGTGCTGTGCGGAATTAAGTGCTACACTATTGTGGGAGCCACCTCTTGAATCCGTACGAGCCACCTCTTGAATCCGTACCTTTGTTCTGACTGTCACTTCTGTGACTTCTGTTCTGTTCTGTTCAGTACCGTGGTTATGGCCATATATTTACATAATTTTTATATTTCAATTTCTGTCACTTAAATGGAAATAATCTCAGTTTTGCTACTTAAAGGATTATTTGTTCCGACTAAGGTATCTTAAATATTTTGACCTAACTAACTATCATGGTTATTTCGTGTCCTTTACACTCTTGGTATAATGTTTCTCACTCTGCCATGTGCTTATAGTTGTTTACCAAATTTCAGGAAACATGCAATTCAGAAATAGCTTTTGGAAAGTCTTAGATGCGGGGCTGCAGGATAGACACACACACAACACTTTTATGACATTTTTTATATGTAAATATCGGCCTTTTTAGTCAGTACATTTTGTAATAAAAATAAAAGCTCCAATGATTATTTTGGTACCCTTATTTAAATATTATTTCCGCTCGCATTATTTGATTTGTTTAAGAATTGGCCGTAGGTAACCTCAGTTACTGGCCATCACGATGCTTAACCCTTGAGTACGGGGAGCGGGTCGTGACAAAAACGGTGTAGTTATTATGCTTGACAGCTCATACGCGTGAGTGAGCTCTTGGAATTCTTGTTCTTTAAAAAAGACATGTCGGCCTGCATAATGATCTCGGCTGAGAAATTTTAAGCCGATGTACTGGAGTCAAGTACTGATATATGTTCCATCATCTCAGAATGCCGAGGTAATAGAACCTAAGGGGTAGTTGTGGGGATATATTTTCTGAGTACCAACACGTGGCCAAGGTGACGCTGATGTGTCAGCCGAGGGGCCACGCGTCCTGGTCATAACGCCGAGATGATCTCGGTTAAGCCAAGGTTATCTTCGAAGATATCAGAATCCAAGATAAGCAGATAAGGGACAAGAGTCCTAGAATGAAGAGGGAACTCAGCCTGGATGAGGATAAAGCTCTTAGGGAGTTTATCTTTATCCATTGAAGAGTCCAGGATAAGCACTGAGCTAAAGTCCGTTGAAGTTAGACTTCTATTGGGACTAGGATTGAGTTGGCTATAAAAGAGAGACACCCCCGATGGGTCTAAGGTACGCAATTTATATTCTGAACAGTGAGTTTAGCACTATTGATTATCTTTGAGAGATGTACTGACTTGATCGTCGGAGTGCCCCCGGGGTGGACGAACCACTGTCAGAATCTTCTCTTTCTGTTGTAGGTCAGTCAGGTGCCATCTATTCTGCCAGTGCTCTCCAGCTAAATACTGAGTTGACAGTATAGTCAAAAAAACACTCACACATTGATGACACTCAAAAATACCAATAAGAAACACGACAATTCTGCACCTTCTCGGAACTCTGTTTTTATTTTTATTTTAATATATCTATGGGAAAGACTATAACATAATTTAATACTTTTTGAAATATAATCAAATATTACATGAAATATAATCAAATATTACATGAGTTACAACTAAGGGGTCATCTGGGAACCTACATACCCGAATAATGTAGTAGTGATAACCTTAAAACGTAAGTTACATTAATAGCCATTTGTTTATATAGTGATAGAACCTAAGGCATGCCAACTTCGTCTTTTTCTTTTTCTTTTTTTCTTTTTTTTATTTTTTTATTTTTTTGGCTAAAGTATGAGATAAAAAAAATTAGTCACTTTGCTTGTTTTTTGTTTTTCAAAAACACTTTTCAGAAAATTATCCTTCCTTATTTTTTGTGTTTTTTTTGTTTTTACTGAATTTTTTTAATATTTTAAGCAATATTTTTAATTTTTAGACACACCTAACATAAATACACATAAAAAGTATAATTTTTATGAAAAAAATCTTTTAAACTTTCACTAAACACCAAAAATACAAAAAAAAAAAAAAAAAATTTACGAGAATTCAATATATTTTTCGTATTTTATGTATTTATTAATGTTTTAAAATATATTTTTACAAATTTTTTACTTTTTAGATACATCAAAGTAAGGTGCATTTAAAAAATTAAAAAAAAATACTAAAAATTTTAAAAATATTTATTAAAAACAAAAAAAAATACAAAAAAAAAACTCAATTTTCAAATGATTTAAATATTTGAAATGGCCCAACTTATGGAGATGAGTGACTTTGAATTATGTAAATAGTCATGAATATGCCTATGTAATTGGTTTTGGATTTCAAATATATATATTATTTTATTTTCACCAAACAAACACTACATAGGAAAATAAGGTAGAGTTTGGTAGAGTTTTTAAAATATGATTTGAGAGTAAGAAGTGTATTTTGAGTTTGTGAGTTTTGAAATTATGATTTGAGTGTGGAAAAGTTGTTTGGTAAAAGAGTTTTGAAAATAGTTTTGAATTTAGGCCTCGTTTGGGAACATGCTATTTTAGTAACTTTTTGACTTTTTTGCTAAAATATGAGGTAAAAAAAACTAATATGTTTAGGGTGACTTTTTGACTTTTTACGAAAAGATGTGCAAAAAGTAGAGAGAAAAGAGAATTTTTGACTTTTTGGTATAGGTTATAGGCTTTTTGACTTTTTTAGTAACTTTTTGACTTTTTAGCTAAAATGTTAACTTGCCAAACAAGGCCCGGAGAATTTTTAATGTGACATATGATATTTGATACAAAAACTTACAATTCATAACCAAACACACAACTCAAAACTCTATTAAAACTCATAAAAAATTTTAAAAAATTTAGAAAATAATTTTTTCGAATATATAAAAATTAACATGTGTCAATTGCAAAAAATAAAAATAAAAAATAAAAAATAAATATATATTTGCACTATTCCCGTCAACAGGCTGGACGACCAGTGGAACATCCGGTAGGACATTCGGTGGGATAACCGATTAGCTCAAATTTTTCTTGCCTTCAACCGAGTTTTCAAAAGTGAGTGTGAAATTAATTTTGAAACTTGTAAACAAACATCATGTACAAAATAAGTCCTGGAACTAACGTTACAGAGCCGTATCAAACAGAGCCTAAGTTTTGCAAAACCATCCCACCTAAAAATAAAATTAAAATATTTATATATTTTAAAAGGTAAAATACTAAACATCAATAAAACATGACCTTATCTCCAATGACCTAGATTGTTCCATGTTAGTTATTAATTTATCTAAAATTAATCAATTAAAATTAAACCACTGTCATGACAATCACTACAAGAAAAGTAACTCATGGTGACGAAAATTTGTGAAGAAAATAAATTTCGTCACTAAATAAGAATAATTCGTGACGAATTATAAAATTTTGTCACATATAATAAAAAAGTAAAAATAATAGGTGTCGAAATTTATTTTCGTCAATAAATACTTCTTTTCAAGTGAAGAAAAATTAAATTTTGTTACCAAAGATTTTCCCTCTAATTTTTTTGGGTGGCACCAAAATTTTGAGACTTTTGGTGAGAAAATTTTTTGTCACCAGTTATAAAATTATTAGTGAGAAATATATTTTCGCCACTAATAATTTTTAATATTTTTGAGATTTTTTGGTGAGGAATTAATGTTGTCACCAATTTCGGTGGGAAAAATTTTGAGTATTGAGCAGCATTGAAAAAATAGGGTTCTAGTTATTTTTTTCCCCCTTTTCTATTTATCATCTCCTTTTCCATTTATCATCTCTATATCTCTCTCTCAAAACACACACACCTAATTGTAGACACCCCATTTTTGACCGACCTTAAGACTCAGACGTCACCACTTGAGCGCTTGGTGCTGTTGCATATCGTGCTCGTTCAGAAGTCTCAGAGTCGCGGCCGTGAGCCCTGCCTCCGGATTTCCGAACCCTCTTCTGTGCAATGCCTCGGTTTGCAAACCAGACTCGATTTTCTCTGTTTCTTTTCCTGAGGGGAGGGAGAGGTCCCGTAGACCGTCTCTCAGTGGCCGTGGGCTACATTTTGTGGCTGTAGGCCATTTTGCCCATTTCGGAGCCCGGTTTCCGATTTTTTGGGACCGTTGGCCGTGTGCCTCGGTTCGGGACCGCTTAACCATCTCCGTTTGCTCTAAATTTTGGCATACATCTTATTTTCTCCCTTTTGAGGGACACTGAGGTCTGAGAGACCCACTTCGTGGTCGAATACCACTTTCGGTGCTTAACAGGCAGTTTCCGGGGCCCCGAACTGCGTGTTTTGGCCCCCGAACATTCATTTTGCATCGGTTTTCGTTCATTTTTGGCAGGTACCTCTGTTTCATCACTAGGAAGGCCGTAGAAGGGTGGGAGGCCAGCAATTGTGTCAGCAACCAGTTATATATCCTCCGGCGCCCTCCGACGCCCGTTTTTCTCACTTCCGAGCCAATGTTGAACACCCTTGGGCCATTTTCTTGAACTTTTAACCACATATTTGTGTTGTACACACATGGGAGGACCCTAAAAGTTGGTGGCCGGCCACTAATGTTGCTTGACCCTTTTGAACCCCTCCTAAAAATGGCCTATTCTCTCTCCTGCTTTACAGTTTCCAAATTCGAACCACAGGGTTGTGATGAGAGGACCTGGGAGGACACCTTTTTGTGGTGGTCGGCCAGAAAATCAACTTGACCTTTTTGACCCCTAGCTGGCCGGCTAGGGGGGGTGGCCGGCCGGCCACCTGCAGCTTTGAAAGTTGGCCGGCCTTAATCCTCACAATATGCACTTTACAGCTGTATAGCTGTTGTCCCCCAGAAATATCTACATCCGGAGGACACCTTTTGGGGAAAGGACTTGGTCCTTTTCCCCTACCTTTTCCCTCCATGCTCCCCCTCTCCTTGGTCCATATAACCAGCTGCCATCTCTTGTATTAGGGGTTAGAAAAATTGCTTCAAGCATATACATTCATATCTCCCTCCATCTCTCTCATTTTTCTCAAAAACTCCTAAGTTCTACCTCATTTCTTCATCACCACCAAGCACCACCACCAATACTCCATTTCCAGCAGCTTGAAGAGCTTTCCAGCAGCTAAGAGGCACCACTTCTCAAGCCAAGAGGCAACTAAAGACTTGTCTTCAAGGGTGAGTCTCATTTCCCCCTTTTTGGTTCATTTCTTGTATCATTTATAAGCCATACATGCTTGCTGTTTTGAGCTCCGACCCTAACTGAAAGTGGCCTTGTTTTGAGCTCTTTTTCACTTTTTATTAAGGGCTCAACCCTGTTTGAGGCCCCCATCTTGCACTTGCTTCAATATCCTCCTTGAATGTTATTTTCTTGCATGATATTTTTAGCCTATATGTGATTTGTTTTGGAGCATGATGTAAACTGTAAATAAGCTTATTTTGAGCACCTCTTAAACATTGAAGAAGGGCTCATCACTGTATGGGACCTCCATGTGCCACTTGTCATTATACCTCTCTTTTGGTCCCCATTTTTGCATGCTTTGGCAGCCCATTGTGATTCTGTTTTTGGCCTTTTTACAGTACTGAAAATAGTCTTATTTTGGCCCATTATTCATGTTTCATTAAGGGCCTTTCATGGTTTGAGGTATATTTTATACACTTCATGTTATATCTCTCTTTTGGTCCCCATTTTTGCATGCTTTGGCAGCCCGTTGTGCTTCTGTTTTTGGCCTTTTTACAGTACTGAAAATAGTCTTATTTTGGCCCATTCTTCATGTTTCATTAAGGGCCCTAATCTGTTTGAGGACAGCAGCTGTGAGTTGCTTCTTTATCTCATATTTAGGGCCATTTTTGCATGCTATTTTTTCCCTATTTGTGTTTGCTGATTGGCCATGATTTGTACTGGTAAAATGCTAATTTTGGGGCTGCCTTGCTACTGTCTATTCATTTCATGTCCATATTGTGCATATTTGGTATAGCTATAGGCCATTTCGGGTGCCAAAATTTATGTTTGGGGACTATTCCATGCATCGGGTGCACTTTCGCCTCATTTCGGGGCTGTTTTCCCCCACATTTCAGTGCTGAAATTCCATTAGCATGTTTGCATATCATTTTCCATGCTATTGCATTGCATATGCCATTGCCTCGATTTGCGTGCCCGTGTGCACGCGTTTCGAGGCACTTCATTTTCATCCATCGGCCTCTTATGTGAGTGTGGCTGAGGCTCTCTCATGTTAGTGTAAGCCCATATCATATTTCCATGTCATTTGCATTGCCTATGTCATTTTCTCGATTTGCGTGCCCGTGTGCACGCATTTCGAAGCATCTCATTTTTACAGCATAGTGCATACTAGGTTGTATCTTAGATCGCATTCAGTCATTTTTCTCGGTTTGTGTGTCCGTGTGCACGCATTTTGAGACATCTCATTTTCATAGCATTGTGCATGCTAGGCTGTATCTTAGTTGCATTCATGCATATCATGCATATTGCATCGTGTTCGGGATAGGAGTTAGCCCGGGCACGGGAAACGAGGTGCGTTTCGTACTCCGAGTGACGGAACGTGTCTCAATTCCCAGTCACCGACACTCCAGATTACCCATGATGGAGTTAGGTTCTTGTTGTGTTTACACGTGCATTCATTCTATATTGAGTTGCACATTTCGACTCCTCTGCCATCATGCATCGATATGCGTGATTGGTGGCACGAGGGTCGAGGCATGCATATATCTGTGAAAATACATTGCCATGTCCCTTTCTGTAGACACCCCATTTTTGACCGACCTTAAGACTTAGACGTCACCAGTTGAGCGCTTGGTGATATTGCATAATGTGCTCGTTCAGAAGTTTCAGAGTCGCGGCCGTGAGCCCTGCCTCCAGACTTCCGAACCCTCTCCTGTGCCTTGCCTCGGTTTGCGAACCAGGCTTGGTTTTCTTTGTTTCTTTTCCCGAGGGGAGGGAGAGGTCCTGTGGACCATCTCTCAGTGGCCGTAGGCTATGTTTTGTGGTCATAGGCCATTTTGCCCATTTCGGAGCCCGGTTTCCGGTTTTTCGGGACTATTGGCCGTGTGCCTCGGTTCGGGACCACTTAACCATTTCCGTTTGCTCTGATTTTTGGCATACATCTTATTTTGTCCCTTTTGAAGGACACTGGGGCCTGAGAAACCCACTTCGTGGCCGAACGCCACTTTCGGTGCTTAAACAACCCATTTTCAGGACCCCAAACTGCGTGTTTTGGCCCCCGAGGGTTCGTTTTACATCGGTTTTCGTTCATTTTTGGCAGATGCCTCTCTTTCATCACCAGGAAGGTCACTGGAGGGTGGGAGGCCAGCAATTATCTTGGCAACCAGTTATATTCCATTTTCGCCCTCCGGCGCCCGTTTTTCACACTTCCGGGCTAATGTTGAACACCTTGGGCCCATTTTCTCGAACTTTGAACCACATATTTGTGATGTACACACATGGGAGGACCCTAAAAAGTGGTGGCCGGCCATTAATGTTACTTGACCCTTTTGACCCCCTCCTTCCGAGCTAATGTTGAACACCTTGGGCCCATTTTCTTGAACTTTGAACCACATATTTGTGATGTACACACATGAGAGGACCCTAAAAGTTGGTGGCCGGCCAGTAATTCCACCTGACCCTTTTGAACCCCTCTTTCCGAGCTAATGTTGAACCCCTTGGACCCATTTTCTTGGACTTTTAACCACAGGGTTGTGTTGTACACAGATAGGAGGACACCATCAGTTGGTGGTCGGCCATTAAATCAGCTTGACCCTTTTGACCCCTAGCCAGCCGGCTAGGGGGTGTGGCCGGCCGGCCACCTGCAGCAAAAGTAACTGGCCGGCCGAGTTCCTTGCACTGTGCACTTTACAGCTGTGGAGCTTTATCCCCCAGAAAATATCTTTATCCGGGGGATATTTTGTGGGGAAAGTTGCTCTCCTTTTCCCCCACCTTTACACCCCATTTTTTGGCCCTTATAACCAGCTGATGGCTTCACTTGTAGGGGTTAGAAAAATTTTTCTTCAAGCTTCCATACACAAATCCATCTTTATCCCTCTCATTTCCTTGAAAATTTCTAAGTCCCTAAGCACCATTTCTTCTACACCACCAAGTTTTACCATCACCATTTCATTTCCAGCAACAAGGAAGGCGTCTCAAAGGCTAAAGGAGCTGCAAATTGATCCAAGAAGCAACAAAAGCTTTAGTCTTCAAGGGTGAGTAGCATTTCTCCTCTTTGACCCTTTTTCTTGATCTATTTGTAAACCCCATATGCTTTTTGTTTCAAGCTCCGGCCCTAACTGAAAGGGGCCCTCTTTTGAGCTCATTTTCACTTTTCATTAAGGGCTCAACCCTGTTTGAGCCCTCCATGATACACTTGCTTCATTGATCCTCTTATATGTCATAATCTTGCATGCTATTTTTGGCCCATGAGTGATCTGTTTTTGAGCATGTTATAAACAGATATTAGGCTTATTTTGAGCCCCTCTTCAACATTGAAGAAGGGCTCAACACCATTTGGGACTTCCATGTTGTACTTACCTTTATACTCCTCTTTTATTCCCCATTCTTGCATGCAATGGAAGCCTACCATGCTTTTGTTTTTGGCCATTTTACAGTTCTGAAAAAGTTCTTATTTTGGTCCATTCTTCATATTTCATTTAGGTCCTTTCATGGTTTGGGACCTCCATATGCCACTTCATGTTATATCTCTCTTTTATTCCCCATTCTTGCATGTTTAGTTAGCCTATCATGCTTTTGTTTTTGGTCATTTTACAGTTCTGAAAATAGTCCTATTTTGGCTCATTCTACATGTTTTATTAAGGGTCTTTGGCTGTTTGGTGAATATTTTGCATACCCCATGTTATAGCCACTTTTGAGCCTCATTTTGCATTGCATTTCTAGCCTGTTTGTATACTGATTTTGAGGCTTCCATAAACTGTAAATGTGCATATTTTTGGTCCCTCTTCAATGTTGTAGAAGGAAAGTTTTCAGTTTGGATTTTTCTTATATCACTTGCTTCATTACCCCTCTCTTGGCCCCTATTCTTGCATGCCATTTTTGCCCTACCTATGGTTGCTGTTTGGCCATGTTTATAACTGTGAAAATGCCTTTTTTGGGACTGTCTAGCTTCTGTCTTTGCATTGCATGTCCATATTGTGCATGTTTGGCATAGCTATAGGCCACTTCGGGTGCCTAAATTTGCATTTCGGGACAATTCCATGCATTTGGTGTCATTTCGCCTCATTTCGGGACTGTTTTCCCCCATATCTTAGTGCTGAAATTCTATTAGAATGATTGCTATTCATTTCATGTCATTACATCGCATTCCGCCATCGCCTCGGTTTGCGTGCCCGTGTGCACGCATTTTGAGGCACTTCATTTTTCAGCCATCGGCATCCTATGTGAGTGTGGCTGAGGCTCCCTCATGTTAGTATAAGTCCATGTTGCATTTTTCATGTCATTTGCATTGCATATGCCATTGCCTCGGTTTGAGTGCCCGTGTGCACGCATTTCGAGGCATCTCATTTTTACAGCATAGTGCATACTAGGTTGTATCTTAGATCACATTCTGTCATTTTCTCGGTTTGCGTGCCCGTGTGCACGCATCTCGAGACATCTCATTTTCATAGCATTGTGTATGTTAGGATTGTATCTTAGTTGCATTTCATGCATGTCATGCATATTGCATCGTATCCGGGATAGGAGTTAGCCCGGGCACGGGAAACGAGGTGCATTTCATACTCCGAGTGACGGAATGCGTCTCAATTCCCTAGTCATCGACACTCCGGATTATCCATGATGGAGTTAGGTTTTAGCTGTGTTTTCATGTGCATTCATCCTATATTGAATTGTGCATTTCGACTCCTCGGCCATCATGCCTCGATATGCGTGATTGGTGGCACGAGGAACGAGGCATGCATATATCTGTGAAAATACATTGCTATGCCCCTTTCCTGCTCTCTGTTGCAGCAAAATGAAGAATCAGCAACTTTTCGGAGTCTGGCACGCTTTCCAAGAATAACTGCTAAACAGAGGCTAATTGGGGCATCCCAGTGGATTTCCGCGCAAGGCAGCCCAAACATACAGCATTCATCAGAAGCAAGGCAGTCCCTGGCTTGCATGCCAGTTTTACTGCTTTCTTAGTTAATTCATTAATTAATTAGGAATTTGTATATTATTTGGACTGTAATATTTGGACTGTAATATTCTTTCATTTGGGATTGTATTATTTATTTGGACCCTCTGCGCAAGGGCATAACTGTAATAAGTGTGCGTGAGTGTGTTGTATGTCTTCCAACCCCACGTCTTTCTCCCTTTTATTTACCTGCTTATGATGGTTAGATTAGGGCATGTTTAAATTAGCATACAGTATGACAGCATGTTTGCATCATTCATCTGTATTGCATGCACCGGGCTCGGCGCATCATACTAACTGCATTGTACTTTCAATTCCCAAATTGAATACATGATAGTTGTAGCATCTCATATTCCATGTTTAGAATAGCCGAGCCTGCTATGGTTTGCATTTTTGCATGTATTGCATTAGGCATTTCTGTATACTTAGGATTCATGCATGATTTCTAATGAGTTTTGTTTTAGCTTGGAGTACCCGGTGAGCTTTATGCTTTAGCATCCTTGCATGCGTGTGAGTGACTGCCATGAATAGCATGCTTACCATGAGGCTAATTGCTTATGTGATATAACTGCCTGAATGCCTGTGGGTGAAGGTTGAGTTATCTGGATTGGAATGAATCATCAACTGTTTGTTTTAAGCCCACTAGATAGTGGCAAAACCATCTTTTCTAAGCCCACCTGAGGGTGGCAAAATCTGCATTTTAAGCCTACTTGCGAGTAGCAAACCATCTTTCAAAAAACGAACATGAAATGTTTTGTTCCAATTCAGGCGATCCAGTCTATACTTGTATGCTGTGCGCATCACATAGTAACCTAGGCTAATAACCGGAATAAGAACACACAAAGTTTTCAAAAATAGATATCAGGGTTAGTAGAGGCCGATCTTTGATCGGGCGAGCGGGGGTGCTCACGAAGTGACCTTCCCCAATCGTACCCAAGTTCCCGAGCCGAGGCAACTTTGGTGATGACGGACACGTGGCCTTTTGGCACCGAGTCAGGGTTTCCTAAATTTCCCAAAATAAAATATTTAGGTGGCGATTCTGTATCTGGCAAAGCAGTCCATGTTTGGCACTTCTTTTCAAAAATCTGTTTTTCTCAAAACGATTTGCCGGATTTGGACTCTTTGGTTCAGACTTAGAACCGTGACAAATTTGAGAGTCCTGAGCTGTAGTGACCCCAAAATGAACAGAACGGGAGCTCACCCTCCCGGGGCGTTCGGGGATGTCTACACTTTCCTGCTCTCTGTTGCAGCAAAATAAAGAATCAGCAACTTTTTGGAGTTCGGCACGCATTTCAAGAAAAGGTATAAACTGAGGCTAATTGGGGCATCCCAGTGGATTTCCGCGCAAGGCAGCCCAAATATACATCATTCATCATCCGGAATGGAATCAAGGCAGTCCCTGGCTTGCATGCCAGTTTATTTGTTTTCTTAGTTAATTTGTTAATTAATTAGGAATTTGTATATTATTTGGACTGTGTTATTTGGACTGTAATATTCTTTTATTCGAGACTGTACTATTTATTCGGACCCTCCGAGCGAGGGCATAATTGTAATAAGTGTGGGTGAGTGTGATGTATGTCTTCCAACCCCATGTCTTTCTTCCCTTTTATTTACCTGCTTATGATGGTTAGATTATGGCATATTTCAATTAGCATACAGTATGACAGCGTGTTTGCATCATTCATCTGTTTTGCATGCACCGGGCTCGGCGCATCATACTAACTGCATTGTATTTTCAATTCCAAATTGAATACATGTTAGCTGTAGCATTCCATATGCCATGTTTAGAATAGTCGAGCCTGCTATAGTTTGCATTTTTGCATGTGTTGCATTAGGCATTTCTGTATACTTAGGATTCATGCATGATTTCTAATGAGTTTTTGTTTTGGCTTGGAGTACTCGGTGAGTTTTATGCTTTAGCATCCTTGCATGCGTGTGAGTGACTGCCATGAATAGCATGCTTACCATGAGGCTATTTGCTTATGTGATATATCTGCCTGAATGCCTGTGGGTGAAGGTTGGGTTATTTGGATTGGAACAAATCATTGACTGTGAGTTTTAAGCCCACTAGATAGTGGCAAAACCATCTCTTCTTAAGCTCACCTGCGGGTGGCAAAATCTGCATTTTAAGCCTACTTGTGAGTAGCAAACCATCTTTCAAATAAACAAGCATGAAATGTTTTGTTCCAATTTGGGCGACCCAGTCTATATTTATATGCTGTGTGCATCACATAGTAACCTAGGCTAATAACCGGAATAAGGACACACAAAGTTTTCAAAAATTGATATCATGGTTAGTAGAGGCCGATCTTTGATCGGGCGAGCGGGGGTGCTCACGAAGTGACCTTCCCCAATCGTACCCAAGTTCCCGAGCCGAGGCAACTTTGGTGATGACGGACACGTGGCCTTTGGCACCGAGTCAGGGTTTCCTAAATTTCCCATTTAAAAAACATTTAGGTGGCGACTCTGTATCTGGCAAAGCAGTCCATGTTTGGCACTTCTTTCCTAAAATCAGTTTTCTCAAAACGATTTGCCGGATTTGGACTCTTTGGTTCAGACTTAGAACCGTGACAATTTGAGAGTCCTGAGCTGTAGTGACCCCAAATGAACAGAACGGGAGTTCGTTCCTCCCGGGGCGTTCAGGGACGTCTACACTAATACTCTCCGCCATCGCTCTTTGCCCTCGCTACTCCCCCTTTGGCGCCTGCACTACCGTCGGCCCTTGTTGTCTTTCTACGCTGCGGCTGACATCGCATCTCTGAGCAAGCATATTGTTCTCTCTCTACACTGGACTTGTATAAATAGGGCTCCACTCTCTGCATCAAACCCAGGTTCTTTTTCTCTATTTTTTCTTGTATTTCATCAATTTGATTGAGCTATTGTAGAATTTTTATGGGTTTTCAATCTTCACAATTTTTTTAGCTTCTAATATGGCTTTATTGCTGTTATGTTAAATAAATTTTGAATTGTTTTCTTTATTGAGCGATTTAAAAGCTTTGATTTATCATATGGGTTTTCAAGTTTCATATATTTTTTGGAATTCTTTCAGTAGTTGATGTATTTAGTTAGCCATTACTGCTCTGCTCAAGGATTAGATTTCTAAACTAGGGTTTCGATTTTGGTGATTTGTACAATTTGATTCCTTCTAGTCTACCGCCTAAAGATGGTATTTTTATTTTGTTATTATTCTACTCTGTCTCTATCAAAATTATTTGGGCGAAAAGGACATTTATTTTAATTATTCATTTGGATATTAAGTTATTTCTAGCGAGATTATTTCTAAGATCAATGAGTTTGGACTGTGATATTCTGATTAATGATATTGATAATGAAGCTGTAACACACTAACATTGTTACATTATTGTTTAGTTGATAGCAAAAAGCAATTCTGGATGTTAGAAATACTTTATGTTTGCCTTACAAACAAACTAGATGGCATGGAACAACTCTATGTTCAACAAACCAAATGGCATGGAATAACTCTTTTAAAAATAAATCAAAAATAATAAAATTAAATTACAATTTCTAAAACAAAACAAAATACAAAATTAAGAATCTAAATGATAGAATCTACTCAAAAAGTACCTTACATCACAACAAAGTGATAAGTTTGATACTTGGGCGGTTTTCTATCAAAGATGGGCCTTTTAAAACTAATCCACCAATATTAATCCAGATAACTATTTACCATTCTATTATCCTATGATCCAAATAGACTAATTAAGTTGTCTTCATTTAGTAATGCTCTCCATTATGGTGTTTTTGAAATGTATCTTTATATTGATGGTATTGTAGCAGAGGTTGGTTAGAGATTTTTACAAAATCCTCAATCAAGTGAGTACTGAAGAAATCTCAGATGACCTGAAGTTGTCGAAGTCATTTTTGAGCAACAATTGCTATTTCATTTGAGAAACAATTTCGTAAATATATAAAAACTTTGGTTTTACTTTATTTGATTTAAGAAAGTGAAAGACATTGTTCTTATGAGTAAATGAAACAAAAATGAAGGAAAATGATGAAGATTTGAAGAAAAGAAGCTAGAGAGAGAGTCTAATTTTGCTCTAGTTTTCATTCTGTTCTTTGAAGAAGAAGACATAAGTTTTATCCTGTGTGAGTGTGTTTTTTATACAACCTAGTTAATTATTCAGTGTGGTTGTGTCCTAGGATGGTTTTTACATCCTACTGAATTAGTCATTCAGTGAGGTTGAGTCTAAAATTATTTATTACATCCTAATTGTTTTGAGACAATTGGATGGTTAATTTTATATCAGAAATTATCTTTTTGTTTATATATTGAAATTGATTTTGCCTATTTGATTCTTGCATAAAAAATTTGTGAGATTTCAGTTTGTGAAATCTAGTTATAGCAGATTTTTGTGGGCCTGAGTTGTAGCAGTTTATTTAAAATAAAAAAAAAATTGAAGGTAAAAGAAATTTATTTTCTTTTGGTGGGAGTATATTTTAATATACTAAAATAATTTTTTATTCAAAAAAATAAATTATTGAATCAAAGGCATCTCTGTTGATACTAAGAATCATGCGAAAATTAACATTCAGGTTATTGAACATTTTCTGTATTTATTATGTGCTCCATCACCATCAAAAATTTTTATTTGGTTTTATTTGTTTTGTGTGAGAATTAGCAATGTACAAGTTTTCCTATTTCTGACCAGCTAGAATTATACCTCCCAAATAATGTTTACTTGAAAATTATACCTCAACAGTTTGTCATTTTCACATTTTTTAATTACTTAAAAAGTCCTAGTGTATATGCAAGATATTTCTATATGCATATTTTAGCTTTGATTTTTTCATGCTTTATTTATTATGTGCACATATCAATCGGGTTTTACAATTTGGCTTAATAGATAGTTAAGTGAGTAGAACATGCTCTCACCGAACTTGCATGTTTATAAAGTTGGGCACAATTCTTGATAAACTAAGTCTAGATTTTAATGGATCAAGCCTCTTTAAAGTAGCAAGAAATACGTATGTGCAAGGGAACTGTTACTTTTGATCTGTTTTTGGCTCTGGCAATTTCTTATACCCTGTTAAAAATAATAAGCACTATTATTTTTTTTGCTTCTGTTTAAAGTGCTTTAAAATGAGGAGGTGAATTATGTCTACTTAGCAACCAGTAAAATATTTGCAACTTTCTTGACTTTATACTTAGATCTATGTTATCATACATAACTTTTTGCTCTTTGTTTTGTTATTTTTGCAATTGAGTTCTGATTTGTTGTCACATTTTCATGCTGATAATACCCCCAGGCTCAACTTAACATATTGCCTTTTATTTCTTTTAACTTGTATGTTATTGTTCTTAAGAATTTCAGGGGGGAAATTATTGAATTCTCTGTTGATAGAATTTTAGCTCAGCTTCACTTTTGCTCATCTGCCTTTTAAGGCTGGTGAAAATTAGGGTAACAAATGTTTCTACAGTTGTCAGTTAAGGATCCTGTGGATGGAGGAGCTTTCAGATGCATAATATGTAGAGTATGCTCTTTGAGATTTTTCTGTGCTAGTTTTTATTATGATAACAGGAGGGTTTTATTTTTGTGCTGGTTTTATTTTGATGACAGTATGAGGATTTGATTGGGTGATCTTCACCTAAACAAACTTTATTTATTGTTAACAATTTGTGGGATTCTTTTCTCACTCTCAGTGAGTTGGAAAACGTGGGGTGTTTGACTGTTGTTGAACCAATTTGTATGAGTTTTTTAATTAGAGCAGATGTACTGCAGCTGGGAATTGGTGTAGCATATGCATAAATTATCATCATCATGACATTATAATAATGTGTCTTGTGCTATCTACATTATCCATGACACATTACCAATGGACTGATTTCCCTATTTTGGTAATCAACACAATCTTCCTAGTATAATTTAGTAACTAGAGGACTAGTCCTACTATCAGCTGAATAGAAAAGTGATCAATGAATCAGAACCATTTGTCTGAAACCTTAATTGCATCTGAACTGGATGTAAATGGGGCAATTTTAATGTTTCTGAAATGTTTGTTGATTTGTACAATGATCAATAAATTAGAGATGTAATTTTCAAGTAAGGAGGGATTATTTAAGTTATGGAAATATGTCATTTTTTCTTTTTTCTTTTTTGCCTTGATGACTTCAGGTTGACACTAGTGTTGTTCCAATAAAATTTGACCATGCATCCCATGTCTTATTTTGGTTTGATGTCGGGCACTACACTAGCTCAATTTTGATTGAATAATCAGCCAAATTGTATTTTTCACTCTCATCAGTTTGCTATTGTTTCAAAGATATTGATCAAGTCTTTCTATCTTTGATATCTTAGTGTGATAGTTATGATGGTTAAGAATATTGTCTCACTGAAGAAGTGTTTTGCAGGAATGCTTCACATGGTTTATGTCAATGTGAAAAGGATTAATGGAAAGCTGTCCAGAAGGGGCTTTGGAGCTCTGTCATGTCACCTTATGAGGATAGTTCATTGGTGAAATTTCTGGGCCTGTCACATTGACAGATGAAGATGGTCAGACATTTATTTCGTGGTTTTTGGGTCCAATTCTTATTTTGTTCTCTCTCTCTCTCAATGTTTATTTTTGGTTTTTATGGTTTGTGCAGAGTTTCAAAGATGGCGTTTACTTTGTCTTACTTTTGGTTTTGTTTTATTGTTGTTGGCATCAATGGTCAGTAGTTGGGTTCCTTCCTATTATAGCAGTTCAATGGAAATTGGAGTTTTGCTTGTCATTATAATCCTTCTTTTTTAGGTATTTGGATTTAGTGGCATTGTACAGTAGTTTTTTTCCGATCTGTTTCTTTTCAACTTGCTCTAACTTCTTTATTCTCATATGGTGTGCGACCTCTTGATTGTAAGGTTTTAAACTTAATTTTATTGCACATCAAATATCAAAACTTCTTTAATTGTACAGAAATCCTAAAATCTTTTGAAAATTGAACCTCGGTTAAGAGTAAAAGTAGACTGGTGTTCACTAGTTGTATTGGCAATGTGACTAATGCTATAAAAAATCTTGTAACTTGTGTGGCTTTTTTTTTTTTTCTTTCAAATATTTATTTTTATTTAATTTTATAATTTCATGATAGCTTCAAGGGAGAAGAGATGGGAAGAAGAATAAGTTATGATGTTTGTCCTTCTCTAGCTTTAGAATTGAAAGATAAAGAGAACAGAAAAGTATTCTTTTCACTATATTGAAGAATTTTTGCCAAATGAGTACTGTTTACTGCAATTTTATTACTTGCTAGATAGCTTTAGAATTTCATATTTTCCTATGAATCCATTTTACTTTCAAAATTCAACAATAAGGTCTAAAATAGTGGAGTCAATGTGACTTCTTCTATCCTCTCTTCTTTTGCACTCCCTCTATCCGTATCTACTTGTGTCTTTCTTTCAAAGTCTTTACTTAACGTCTAGGGGCCATTGGCAAAACTGATAATCTTATTTTCCCCTCCCAAGATAAGCATTTTGTTTCATTATGGAAAAATAGTCACTAGTAAAGGGGCTGTTAGCTGTAGTGCAGTGTACTAATAAATATCAAAAACAAATTGAGATTACTGGTGGTGGATCGTGGATGAAGATTGAGAGTATAACATGTGGAATACCTTATGTTGTCTCTCAATTAAATATGATATATTTAGATTCTTAGAGGGAGATGAGTTTTAAATTTTACCTCCCTGCAAGGGAGAGAAAGATGAGAGGGATAAAAGGTGCTTGTCCACTAGGTGTTGGGGTCGGGTTTGGCCATGTACGGTGGATGCCTGGTGGACTGTGTCTATGAGGTTGTTGATTCACCCAACCTTGGTGTTTGGGGAAGTGGTTGCTGGGTTTTGTTTTAGAGGTGGTTGATAGCCATGGTGGCCCATGAGGCTATTGGTCAGTGGTGGCATGTGAGGCTGATTAGTTTGTCTCAAACATGTCCTGTGATTCTCTCTAGTTCTTGTTGCCATTAGTACTAGTGATACATGGTATTTCTGTAATCTTTTGGCATCTTTTGCTATCCGTGTTGCTTATCATCAAAGGATCACCTTAACTCTTTGAAGTTTTGGATTGCTATATGCATTTCTACTAAATTCGTTTATAAAATAAAATTATTTATATATGAGTTTAGATGTAATTGATAATATATTAATGTTTTCCTTATTTATTTTCTTCGCAGATTGGTTTTTGATGACATTTGGAAGCATACTTGCAAATCAAGATTAAGTTTGAATTTTTTTTTTCTTGTAAACTGATACTTAGTTCTAGTTGCAAATCAAGATTGAGTGTTTATTTTATTTTTTGTAGATTCCACGTTAGTTCATTTTGGAATTTGCTATGATGTTTTTTTATTATTTTTTTATTTTTATACTTAATGGAATATTATTAAATTTTTTTGATGGATATATTTTGATTTATAATATAAATTGTTTAGTAAATTTTTTGTGTGGAGTGGTGTATAATAGCTAGTGGATTTCTTACCACATTCAAAAGGCTATTGTGATATAAGCAGGGATATTTACGAAATAATAATTTAAATTGAAATATAAAATATAGAACAAGTTTAGTGACGAATATTTTCGTCATCTGTACTTGTTAGTTTGACAAAATGATTATTCGTCGCTAATAATTTTTTTTTGTGACAAAATTTGTCACAACTTATATATGAAAGTTTTCATTGATTTTGTTATTTGGTGACTAAAAATTTCGTCATGTATATATATTTTTGTCACGAAATATATTTCGTCACCCATATCTGACTTTTGGAGACGAAAAATTTCATCAACTTTACATCTTACCGTGACGAAATTATTTCCTCATCAATGATCAACATGTGTGACAAATTTATTCGTCAACTAAAGTTATATACACAGTACTGAATAACTATTTGGTGCGAAAATGAAAGTTTTTGGTGATAAAATGTTGTTTTATTGGTGACAAAAAATTTTGTCATCAAAGTAATTTTATTGATGACGAAATTATTTTTCCTCACGGTAATTTTTAGTGACAAACATTCAATGACGAAACCAGTGACGAAAATATTTCCTCACAAATATCTATAGTGACGAAATTAGCTCTTTGGAGACAAAAAATTTTCGTCATTCAAGACCCAACTTGTTGTAGTGAATCTGAGTAAATTGAATAATAATATTTTAAATATCTCTATCATTTTTTTTTAAGAAAATCTAAAAAAGAGGCCAACCAAAAAGCTAAAAAAATCAACTTTTTGAATTATTTTTTGTCTTCAGTAATTTTTTTCCTTAATTTCTTATTTAGTTATTTATTTTTTCTTTTCAGGTTGGTTTGGTCAAATAAAACCTAAAAGTGTAAATATTTTTTAAAAAATTATTAAAAACAAAACCAAAATTAACAAAATGTCAATCTCAAACACTCATAATAGATATGTTATTTAATTACAAAAGTCACATTATGAGTGGTGATAAACTCATATAAAAATTCTCTTCCCAAACCATTTTCCTTTGCTTTATCAAATTAGGATAGGTGTATATATGTATGAGAAGTTATTTGTTAGTTTTGAACATGATCACATTATATCTCAGGTGCATTTTAATTGTGAATTACAAAAGTCACATTATGAGTGGTGATAAACTCATATAAAAATTCTCTTCCCAAACCATTTTCCTTTGCTTTATCAAATTAGGATAGGTGTATATATGTATGAGAAGTTATTTGTTAGTTTTGAACATGATCACATTATATCTCAGGTGTATTTTAATTGTGAAAAAGGTAGAACTTATGATTTTATATTGGATGGTTGATGAATATTAAGAGACATGATGATTTATAATTAATCATAGACATGACAACGTGATACTCATGGACAACGAAATAGTCTATCTATATATTATATAAAGAAAAGGGAGTTCTAACCCACAAGCATGTTAGAGTTCTAATATCCCAATTTTAATTTTTTAATTTTTTGATTTAAAAAAAAAACTGCAGCATTTATTGACTTTTCTCAACCCACAAGCCTTTTTAACTTCTCTTATACCTAGTGGTGCACCATTTTCAACTTTTTCAATACATTATGGTTAGTAATGAGATTGTTAAATTATTTTTATAAAAAATCTAAAAATAAATTTGTATATAAAAAATATCTAAAACAAATATAAATTCTTATTAAATCTATCTATTTATATATTATATAAGTAAAAGGGAATTTCTAACCACAAGTTTTGTGGGAGCTCCAATATCTCAAACTAAAATTGCTAAGTTTTTGATTTTAAATAATTAAAAAAAATCCTTTATAGCTCTCATTCAAAAAATAAAATAAAATATATATCTCTTAGTTTATGACTTTCAGACGGAAAGTATATCAAATATATAAAATAAAAAATAGAAAGTATACTAATTCATTTCAAAATTCAAATTTGAGGGACACTATATGGAAAGCATTCCATTAATTTAAATTTAAAATTATAATGATTTATCCCATAATATATAAGTTTTAAATAATGATCTATTCCATACTTTATCTCTATATCTATATATTTATATACTATTAGAATTGCAAAATATTGTCATTTCATTAAGGTTGAAAGTTGTAATTCCTTTTTCTTATTTTTTAAATTTTTATTTTTGTTAATACTTGTTACAATATGATTAGTCTATAAATTAATTTTATATTCTTAAAATAAAATTTCAAAAGAAATAATAACATATAAAAAAATACACAAACATTCACCCAAAAAAAAAAACACTCAAATCGACTCTCAAAACAAAGATAGTTAACAGATATATATTTATTATCAATTTAGTTGGAAAAAAAAATACATTGGAAAAAAAAAGTCATATAGAGAAAAAAAAAATACTCACACGAAAATATAAATTTACAAAAAAAAAAAAAAAAAAAATCACAAACAAACTAATTTGAAATAAGTTTGGACTATTGGCAAAGAGCGAGAATAACCATTGCATCATTACATTTGGGGAGGAGTTGGCTGGGCTGAAAAAAAAAAAGATCAAATATTGAGTATTTTAAAGAGAGAATTGTATTGAATTTTTATTTTGATTGGGTTTTTAAAATTTTAGATTTATATTATTTTCATGAAGGTGGCTTACCATATTATTTTGAATTTTGAAATTCAAAATCATAAATAATTAGTGTCTTTATTTTTTTTATTTGAATTGTTTTGATCGATATTATTTTTGGAAAGAGTGAAAGTAACTTATCATATTGTTTTGAATTTTAAAATTCAAAATTGTAGATAATTTTAGGAAAATTTACCCATAAGTCCTAGTTTTTGAAACGTTGAACCATTTAGTTCTAAAAGTTTTCTTATGCTCCATTTAGTCCCATTTTTACATCAACATGATGCGAATGATGTAAATGATCTGATGTTTCATTCTATAATTTCAAAATTTATTGAAATCTGATGAACATTAGATGTTTTTCATCCTATATTTTCAAACATTATTGAAATTTAATGAACATTAGATGTTTGAAATCCAATGTTTGTAACATGACTCTGATGTTATTAACATTATATCTGATGTTATTAACATTGTAATGGGACCTTTCAGTCTATAAGAAAACTTTTAGGACTAAACAGTGCATAAGTTATTAATTTGGGATTTATTGGTGCATCCCCCATTTTAATTATTATTATTATTATTTTAAATTTTTGACTTAAGGAACTAACCAATAATTTTTTTTTTGTTTTTTTTAATTAACAAATTAACAAAATTAGTTTGGGAGTTTAAAACCTCCACAATCATTTTAAAAAGATTTTTTTTCCCCTTATATATATAGATTACCCGTGTAAAAAAAAAAAAAAAAAAAAAAAAAAAAAAAAAAAACTACTGTAATCATCGTCATGAAGGTAATTGATAAATGGATTCCTATGTATGCAGTTAGATGTTCATATCATATCACAATGAAGATCATCTGTTGGTTGAAATGCCCACATATGCCACTGCAATCATCTTGACTCTTTATGCCGATCGACTTGGTACAAGTGGGATTTACTTTCCATTAATTAACCACTTTGAGGGGCTTGGATATTTTATTAATAATAATAATAATAATAATAATAATAAAATTAATTACACTTGGTTTTCATATATTTTTACCATAATCTTATTGTAGACTCTTCACTTTTAATTGTGAGAGTCAATCTTTTATAATTTAAATCAAATTGTAATGTCACTTTTTTTATTTAACTGTCGTTAATGAAATTGTGAAAATTAAAAATGAAAGGAACAAAAATTAATGTGATATGAATCACACCACCAAAAAAAATAAAATGTTGCATTAATGTAGTTTATTGAGTACTTTTCCAAATAGCTTGTTGGTAAAGTTCATGGCAACTTTAGCTATCTTTCCCCTGAACTTAACTCATTACATTTTGTTTAAAACTTTTCAATCCGTACTGATTTTTTTTAAAGAAAATCTAAAAAAGAGGCCAACCAAAAAGCTAAAAAAATCAACTTTTTTGAATTGTTTTTTTTTGTCTTCAGTAATTTTTTTTCTTATTTTCTTAATTTTTTTTTTCTTTTCAGGTTTGTTTGATCAAGTAAAACCTAAATGTGTAAATATTTTTTAAAAAATTATTAAAAACAAAACTAAAATTAACAAAAAGTCAATCTCAAACACTCATAATAGATATATTATTTAATTACAAAAGTCACATTATGATACTTTGCTAGTGATAAACTCATATAAAATTTATGTTCCTAAACCCTTTTCCTTTCCCTTATCAAATTAGGATAGGTGTATATATATATGAGAAGTTATTTGATAGTCGTGAACATGATCACATGATACCTTAGGTGCGTTTTGATTGTGGAGAAGGTAGAACTTATGATTTTGTATTGAGTGATTGATGAATATTAAGAGACATAATGATTTATAATTAATCAAGGATATGATAACGTGATACTCAAGGACAATGAATTAATTTTTCAAATATATGAGTGTGTGCGTGTGCAAGGAATGCGAGAGTGAGACCCATAGAAGAAGAAAGAAAGAAAGAGAGAGAGAGAGAGAGAGAGAGAGAGAGAGAGAGAGAGAGAAAGACTAGCACTAGAAGTTGGAGAAGGATCAAAATGGCAACAACACATTCAACAAGAAGACACCCACTCCTATGCTTTTGTATCTTCCTCAATTCTATGCTCTCTCTTTCTCATGGGAGGCTTACTCCCAATTTTAAAATCCGAGCCATTAATCTTGGAGGTTGGTTGGTCACAGAAGGATGGATCAAACCATCTGTCTTCGATGGCATTCCAAACAAAGATTTCTTGGTTTGTACACAAACAAAAACATCCAAAATTTCTTGGTATTGATTCTCATCTTCTAACGGCTCAATCTTGTTTTGAATTTTGACGATTAAGATGGGACTGGGTTGCAATTTAAATCAGTAACGGCTGGAAAATACCTTTGCGCCGAAACACGCAGAGGTTCAATTATAGTTGCCAACAGGACTGTTGCTGTTGTGATTTAAGGCAACGCACTTGAACAACCAGAAATTAAACACCTAATAAATGGACTCAAGATTTACGTGGTTCAGCCTCAATGCCTACGTCCACGGAGAGAACCGGAGGTTTCCATTAAAACAAATAGAGATTGCTCAGAGGAGGAGACACTCTCACTTAACTCATATACTCTCTATTGCCTTACACTCTGGTTTTTCTCTCACTCTCACAGAGATATATATACACTGTCTTGTATATACTTGCGTTCTTACCTTCCTTGTATTCATTATCCATTTATAGATCAATGGGAGAGACAAGTTACCAACTTCATTTATGGCAACCACCAACATTTATGGCAACTATCAATCATCATTTATTGCAAACCAATTGTCAACAATGGTGGCTGCCTCTCCACATGGGTGAATTCAACAATTCACCCCTTTCACCCATGTAAGGTGATCCACAATAGCACCCCCTACCTAGAATGCCCTGCACCCCCTGCCTGGAATGCCCTGCACAAATAATAGCAGTTTACCATGAATGTTAAATAGTAATAGATATTATTATAATAAGAGCCTACAAAATTGGCGTTTCTATAGCACAATTAATAACACAAATTGGCAAAAATTAAATACTATTCCTTGTTTGGCTACTCCTAAAATAGGTAGCAAAACAAAGCATTTTCCTCTCAAAATTAGTTAAAACAAATACAAACGATCCTCATATCTTTAACGAACTGATATCAAGAACGTTACAACACTTCTGAATTAAAGCATCACATCTTATAAAGACATATATGTACACACACATACATATGTGTGTGTACATATAATAGCGGTTTACCATGAATGTTAAATAGTAATAATTATTATTATAATAAGAGCGCAAAAAATTTGTGTTTCTATAGCACAATTAATAACACAAATTGGCGAAAATTCAATACTATTCCTTGTTTGGCTACTCCTAAAATAGGCAGCAAAACAAAGCATCTTCCTTTCACAATTAGTTAAAACAAATACAAACGATCCTCATATCTTTAATGAACTGATATCAAAAACATTACAACACTTGTCAATTAAAGCATCACATCCTATAAAGAGGTATATGTACACACACATACATATATGTGTGTACATATAATAGAAGTTTACCATGAATGTTAAATAGTAATAATTATTATTATAATAAGAGCGTAAAAAATTGGTGTTTCTATAGCACAATTAATAAAATAAATTGGCATAAATTCAATACTATTCCTTGTTTGGCTACTCCTAAAATAAATAGCAAAACAAAGCATCTTTCTTTCACAATTAGTTAAAACAAATACAAACGATCCTCATATCTTTAATGAACTGATATCAAGAACGTTACAACACTTCTCAATTAAAGCATCACATCCTATAAAGACACATATGTACACACACATACATATGTGTGTATACATATAATAGCATTTTACCATGAATGTTAAATAGTAATAATTATTATTATAATAAGAGCATACGAAATTGGTGTATCTATAGCACAATTAATAACACAAATTGGCAAAAATTCAATACTATTCCTTGTTTGGCTACTCCTAAAATAGGCAACGAAACAAAGCATCTTCCTCTCACAATTAGTTAAAACAAATACAAACGATTCTCATATCTTTAATGAACTGATATCAAGAACGTTACAACACTTCTCAATTAAAGCATCACATCCTATAAAGACATATATGTACACACACATACATATGTGTGTACATATAATAGCAGTTTACCATGAATGTTAAATAGTAATAATTATTATTATAATAAGAGCATACAAAATTGGCGTTTCTATAGCACAATTAATAACACAAATTGGCAAAAATTCAATACTATTCCTTGTTTGGATACTCCTAAAATAGGCAGCAAAACAAAGCATCTTCCTCCCAAAATTAGTTAAAACAAATACAAACGATCCTCATATCTTTAATGAACTGATATCAAGAACGTTACAACACTTCTCATTTAAAGCATCACATCGTATAAAGACATATATGTACACACACATACATATGTGTGTGTACATATAATAGCAGTTTACCATGAATGTTAAATAGTAATAATTATTATTATAATAAGAGAATACAAAATTGGCGTATCTATAGCACAATTAATAACACAAATTGGCTAAAATTCAATACTATTCGTTGTTTGGCTACTCCTAAAATAGGCAGCAAAACAAAGCATCTTCCTCTCACAATTAGTTAAAAAAATACAAACGATCCTCATATCTTTAATGAACTGATACCAAGAACGTTACTGAGAGAGGGTAATTTATAAGTAAATTGGGCCGACCTGGGTAAAGGGCCATTCTGTGGGCCGCTGTAAAAAGGGCGGAGCAAAAGGGCCTTGTAGTTTGCTCGGTCCCAAAAGAGCCTTGTAGTTGGCTCGGTTACCACAGTTTGGGCAGCAACAATTAGATCAGTCATACCAGTCTGAGCCAAGGTATTTTGAGCCTTCCTTAGGACCTTGCTTTTGATTAGCTCGGTCCAAGCTTGCTATGGTTAGCATGGTCTCAATAGGCGAAACTGAGGTACAAGTAATGAAGGGAAGAACCGAGCTGGTTAGAGTTCGGTCATTTCTGCCAGTCTAGCATGACTATTTTAGCTCGGTCATTTTGTCATACGACCAAGGTATAACCATCTTGCTTGGTTTAAGCAGTGAGGGGGGTGTTGAAGGATAAGCATTTTCTTTTAGGAGTGTGATTCCTAGGGAGACTCTACATGGAAGAATAAGAGTCCTACTAGGATTGTGCCACACAGGACCTATAAAAGCTCACAATATCACCTATGGAGAGGTTACACAACTTTGATTCCTGAATTCACAGAGCTTTTGTGTCTATTGTCTATTGTACTGACTTAGGCATCGGAGGGGTTTCCGGCACACACTCGTCGGTTAGCTCACGTTTGTGTTTTCAGGCAGCAAAATGACGACGTTTGGAGGAGCGCAAGCTTGATCAACAGGATCATACGAGAAGAATTATTTCTTACTCGTACAACTGGCATCGTCTCTGGGAAATCTAGAAAGAACAAAAACCTCTTGATCGAGCTTTCCTCTCAAATTGAAAGCAATGGCGCACAATGAAGAATTGCCACAATCAGCCATTGACGGGCAAACCCCAGAGGGGGGTGGGAGCCGCGAAAGTTTGCCTTCTATCTCTCCCATAGCAGATTTAGAACCCCAGCGACAGAACCCCCGAAGGGATGCAAGGGGAAGGCGGGCTAACAGCCCCCGTCGCTCATCAAGTCCTGATAGACAGAGGTGGAGGATCGACCCTCAAGTTCTGGAGGATCGCGTGATGGAGCAGGATGAATTAATCAGGAAGATGGCGACAGACATGGAATTGATGAAGCGCCAGATAAAGAGAAAAGGGGTGGCGACAGGAGAGGGGCGCAAAGGCAACACACCCCCTCGCCACTCAAAAGATCGGGGTAGGCATACCACGCCATCATAAGAAGATAGTAGGAGCCTTAGAACAGGCGACACTCAAACAAGGACGTCCAGGGCTCGTTACTCCAGGTCTGAGAGAACGGGAACTGAGAGGTCTTACACTGAGAGAAGCACCTATCGACCCTCGCGCACGCACCAGACGTCATCCAAGCAGACGGAGTTGCCTAGATCGTCCGATTTGCGAACTGTGCTTGAAGAAAGGGCACAATGGAAGGAAGATGTCAAGGCACGCGACCCGCGAAGAGTTTCAGCCCTTCAGCGGTTGGCCCCTCGGACGCATGGGAGCGTCGAGGTAGGAATGCCAATGTCGCACCTTGCTTACAAACCAACAGACAAAGCATTAGCAAGGTTACATAGCTCGCCGTTTGTCCTGGCAATTGAGAACGCACCATTACCTTCAGGCTTCCTCCAGCCCAAGTTTACGACTTACGAGGGAAAGATGGACCCCTACATGCACCTAAGCCACTTTCACTAGGTTATGGCTGTATACCGGCAGAACGAGGCTTTGATGTGCATCCTATTCCCATCCAGCCTTGGTGACCTAGGTTTAACCTGGTTCGAAAGGCTACCAGAAGGCAGCATCGCCTCCTGGGCGCAATTGGCGGAGGCGTTCGTGACTAAGTTCAGAACGAACACCAAAACTCCAGTGGAGATCGATTCGCTACTCTCCATTGACATGGGCGACAAGGAGACATTGAGATCCTACAACAGCCGCTACTAGGAGACCTTTAACCAGATAGGAGATTGCCCCACCAATCTTGCCATCGCGCAGTATAAAAGGGGGCTACCAGTCGAAAACAAGTTGAGGGACTCAATTACTATGACGCCCCCCTCACGATGGAGGTTTTGATGGAGAGAGTACACCAGCATATTCGGGTGGAGGAGGACGGCACCTGTGCTAAAGCAAAATCTGGCATAACAGCAATGCCAGATAAAAAGATTACAGCAAAAGTCAACATGGTAGAACAATCAAGCAGGAATGGGCGAGGCAGGCGGGCCAACAGAAAGGACTCAGACAAAAGGTGGTTGAGAGTCTGCACTGCCATCACCACAGTGTTCAAAAAACCGATCTACCGAATTCTCAGTGAAATACGCGATGAACCTTTCGTCAAGTGGCCAACAAGATTGGGAGAGGCACAGAAAGACTATGACGAGAGGTCCCGGTGCACCTTCCATGATGAAAAGGGGCACCGCACTAAAAATTACACGCCGTTGAGACAACATTTGGAGGAGTTAGTGGCAACTGGGCACCTAGACCAGTATATAGAAGGAGGAACACAGCCAGCCTCTCAAAACCACAACAACCCAAACGGGATGCCTGCCGACGCTCCACCACAAGGCGTGATTAACGTAATACATGGAGTATTTGAACCTAAGCGGACATATGAGCTCAGAGGAACAATCAAAAAGGCTGAGCACTTAAGGGAGGCATTAAGTGCACAACCTACTATCAAGAAGGAGAGAACAGAGGCCACGAATGTCATATCCTTTTTCAGACAAAGACTTGGCAAGGATATACTGCCCTCACAATGATGCTCTAGTCGTCACTCTACACGTCAAGGATTTCGACGTCAAACGGATTTTGATTGACCAAGGGAGCTCATGTGAGATTATGTATTACGAAACCTTCAAACAGCTGAAATTGGATGATAAAGACTTGGCACCTGCAACATCTCCCCTGATCGGATTCAACTCAATGCCAGAGTGGCCAGTGGGCAAGATAATCCTCCCAGTCAGAGTAGGAAGCATGACGAAACAGGTGGAATTCTGGGTATTAAAAGTCTCATCCACTTACAACATAATCTTGGGAAGGACATGGTTGCACGCCATGCGATCGGTAACGTCAACCTACCATCAAGTACTACGGTTCCCCAATGAAGCCGGAGTAATTGAAGAGGTCTTTAGAGACCAAATTATGTCCAAACAGTGCTTCGTCACAGTAAATGGCAGCCGAGCTGCCAAAGGATATGTACAGATGGTGGAAGAACCTGAGAGCAATGAACTGTCTGCGAATGTTGGCAAGGCCGCTGAACAGCAGGCAGTAGAAGACTTGGTATTGGTAAGGATAGATGAAAAAGACCCAAAAAAGTTCTTTCTGCTCGGCTCATCTTTGTCCAGTACTGAGAGAATAGAGGTGGTGGAATTCTTAACCTCTGACATCGAAGTGTTCGCCTAGACGCCGTATAACATGTCGGGCATTGACCCAAACTTCATCTGTCACCAACTAAACATCCACCCAACTGCCAGACCAATCATACAGCGCACTCACAGATCAGCAGTCCACCACGCCGAGATAGTGGCGGAAGAAGTGGGAAACCTTCTAGAGGCAGGAGCTATCAGAGAAGTGCACTACGCAAGTGGATATCCAATACAGTAGTAGTGCCAAAGAAAAATGGAAAATGGCGCGTCTGCGTGGACTACAAAACAGTCAACAAGGCATGCCCAAAAGATAGTTTTCCCTTACCTAGGATAGACTAACTGGTAGACTTGACGGCAGGCCATAATCGACTTAGCTTCCTTGATGCGTATAGAGGTTACAATCAGATCACTATGTATGAGCCTGACCAGGAGGTCACATCCTTTACAACGCCCAGGGGGTTGAATTGGTATAAGGTCATGCCCTTTGGCCTAAAGAACGCAGGGGGAACATTCCAGCGGATGATCACCAAGATGTTTGAACCATTGTTAGGCAGAACAATGAAAGCTTACATAGACGACATGGTGGTCAAGAGCAAGGACGAGAAGGACCATCTCAGGGACCTAGATGAAATGTTCCAGATCCTAAAGAAAAACAAGTTGCGCCTTAATGCATCCAAGTGTGCATTCGGTGTAGGATCAGGCAAATTCCTAGGCTTCTTGGTGACCAACCAAGGTATCGAGGCCGACCCCTCTCAGATCAAAGCAATCCAGGATCTAGAGAGACCCAACACAGTAAAAGAAGTACAACATCTCACTGGCATGGTAGCTGCGCTCAACCAGTTCATAAGTCGATCGTCAGACAGATGCCGACCATTCTTCCAAGCACTAAAGGCCAAGTTTGAGTGGGATGAAGAATGTGACCGCACCCTAGAGAGCTTGAAAGAATACATGTCTTCTCCACCGTTGCTAATAACCCCAATACTTGGAGAAGAGCTCTTTGTGTACCTGGCCGTTTCACAGCACGCAGTCAGCGCGGTATTGGTCAGAGCGGAAGGAATCCAACACCTGCCCATCTTTTATGTCAGCAAGACATTGCTGGGCGCAGAAACCAGGTACTTACCATTGGAAAAGCTGGCCTTAGCCTTGATGATGGCATCAAGGAAGCTGTCGCATTACTTTTATGCCCATACCATAATCGTCCTCACAGCTTTTCCATTAAAAGCTTTGTTTGAAAGGGCGAACTTTTCTGGACGAATCTTGAAGTGGGCAGTGGAATTGGGGCAGTACGATATCAAGTTTCAACCCAGAACCGCAATAAAAGCCCAAGCCTTGGTAGACTTTGTGGCTGAGTTCATGCCAGGAAGCCATCACATCTGCCCAGTTGATTTGACTAGAACATCCGAAATGGGAACGAAAAGTATTGCAGTAAATGTGCAACCCCCAATACAAGAAACTCAGCCACATTGTGAATCACACAGGCCTGAAGACAAGCACGAAGAGGCAGACCATGCTACACCAAGCTCCAAAGACTCATTAACAAACAAGAACTTGGTACAGTCAGATAGCAAGGGGCAAAAAGAAGGTGTGAACTTGGAAAAAAAACATCAACAACACTTACAACCCAAAGACATCATCCGACCCCTCAATTTGCTGGAAGTTATTCGTTGGAGAGAGTGGAAGCTCTTTGTGGATGGAGCATCTAACAGGCACGGTGCAGGACTTGGCATAGTCCTCATCTCACCAGATGGCCTAGTAGTGGAACAGGCAGTCAACCTTGGCTTCCCAGCATCCAACAACGAGGCGGAGTATGAAGCGCTTTTAGCAGGCCTGAAATCAGTACTCTATATGAAAGCAACCGAGCTAATGGTTTACAGTGACTCCCAGCTAGTTGTAAACCAAATTTCAGGCGACTACGAGGCAAAGGATGAAATGATGGCTAAGTACCAGGAATTAGTAAGGAAGGAGATCATGAAGTTCGAAGTAGTGCGGATAAAGCAGATCGGCAGGGAAGAAAATAACAGAGCAGATGAACTAGTAGGCTTTACTTCAATGACAGACACATCCATCCCACATCCATTACTAATCAACTTCCTACCAAGACCAAGCATTGAAGAACCCGAAGAACCCGAAGTATGTTGTGCCGAACTAGGCCCTTCTTGGATGGATCCCATTATAGTGTTCTTAAAGGACGGCATCTTACCTGAAGAGAAGAAAGAGACCAACAAAATAAGAGCAAAGTCACAGCGATTTTGGCTCTCTCCATCAATGGCCTTGTACAAAAAATCCTTCACAGGACCTTACCTGCAATGTGTTCATCACAGCAAGGTCGAAGTATTCCTGTTCGAGATACACGAAGGCGTGTGCGGAAGCCACCAAGGAGGAAGATCTTTATCCTACAGAGCAATTTCACAAGGATATTAGTGGCCTTACATGCAAGCAGATGTAGAAAAGTATGTCAAGAAGTGCGAGAAATGTCAGAAGTTCGCACACCAAATACATCAGCCCACTGGAGAACTTCTACCATTGACTAGCCCGTGGCCCTTCGCAATGTGGGGCTTGGACATAGTAGGACCACTTCCAATGGCACCCGGCAACAGGAAGTTCTTTCTTGGAGCAACAGACTATTTCACAAAGTGGGTAGAGGCAAAAGCACTCGCATCAATAAAGGAGAAAGATGTGAAGAAGTTCGTCTGGCAGAATATCATCACTCGATTCGGTATACCCAAGGCTCTAATATCTGACAACGGCACTCAGTTCGATGGCAAAATTTTCAGAGGCTTTTGTGAGGAGTACAAGATAGAATTCTACAACTCTACACCAGCATACCCCCCAAGCGAATGGCCAGGCTGAAGCATCAAACAAAGTCATCCTGGAAGGATTAAAGAAAATGTTAGAGAAAGCAAAAGAAAAGTGGGCTGAGGAGATTCCTCATGTCTTATGGGCCTACCGTACCACACCTTGGCGATCAACTAGAGAAACACCATTTTCCTCAGCCTATGGCATGGAAGTAGTAATCCCACTAGAAATTGGCCTCCCAACCATCAGAAGCGAAAATTTTGACCCAGAATTAAATGGAGAAGCCATAGCATTGGAGCTCGACCTTGCAGAAGAAAGAAGAGAAAGAGCACTGGTTCACATTACCTCATACCAGCAGGAGTTATCCAGAAAATATAACAAGACAGTACATCCAAGGCAATTCAAGATTGGAGATTGGGTGCTGTGCAAAGTAATGGGAAACACCCTGGTACCCGGAGATGGCAAGTTTGGGCCCAATTGGAAAGGACCTTACAAAATGGTTGGATTAGCAGGAAAAGGGGCATACCACTTGGAAGATAAAGACAGCAAGGCCATTCCCAGGCCATGGAAAACTGCCAATCTCAAACTATTCTATTTTTAGCTTTTCTTTAAAGTACTTGTAATTTTTCCTTTTTTTCAATAAAACAAATAGTTTCTTTTTAGCATAATTATTTTCTGCTGTAAAAGTTATTTTAGTGAGCTAGGGGCATTACAAGCGGAGTTGGCCGGAATAACTAACTTTGCGCTCTCTTCAGCTAAGATTAGGATCTAGACTAAAGAGGTTGGCGGGAAAAACCAACACTTCTCCTAAGCCGAGGATAAGGATCCAGGCTGCAGGACGTTTGGCAGGAAAAAACCAAACACTTCACTCTACGTTGGCCGGAATAACCAACCTTGAGCTCTCTTCAGCTACGATAAGGACCTGGGCTGAAGAGGTTGGCTGGAAAAACTAACACCTCTCATAAGCCGGGATAAGGATCCAGGCTGCAGGACGTTTGCCTGGAAAACTCAAACACTTCCCTCTAAGTTGGCATGAATAACCAACTTTGAGCTCTCTTCAACTAAGATCAGGACCTAGGCTGAAAAGGTTGGCTGGAAAAACTAACACATAGTACTCTTCAGCCGAGATAAGGATCCAGGCTGAAGAGTGGTTGGCTGGAATAACCAACTTTTAGTACTCTTCAGCCGAGATAAGGATCCAGGTTGAAGAGTGATTGGCTGGAATAACCAACTTTTAGTACTCTTCAGTCGAGATTAGGATCAAGGCTGAAGAGTGGTTGGCTGGTATGATTAAATAGATCACTTGGTTAGGACCGAGATAGGTATCTCGGCCAGAAAAGGTTATACTCAAAAAATAAGTGCAAGAATGGAACAGTCTGAACAAAAAGAAGAAGATTTTCATTCAAAAGCAGAAGTACAAAATGTGGGGTCTCAGCTCGGTTACAAGCTTTTTTTAAACAAAGAAAAAAAAATCAGGAGAAAAGGTCCTCCAAGTTGGCGTCCAAATCAACCCAGGCTTCACCTAGAGGTAGCTCGGTCAAGACAAGCACACCTTAGTTGAGCTCGGTCGTAGGTGCCGCAATAGTCACAACAGTTGGAGGTGGAACAGAGACTTCTGGAGTGAGAGAAATGGATTGGCGACTGAGCTGGGCGTTGGCCTCAGGAACAGAATCCTCGTCATCCTCCCCTTCTATCAGACATTTTTGTTGAATGGCAGAACCATACTCCACCATGTAGCTCGGTATGAAATGTGGAGGAGGGTTTTTGAAGACCTCAGTCTCTTGGTCATGACCGAGCTGCGCCATGGCTACTTTCCATCCACATTTGAAAAATATATCCTTGGCAGCTTCGCACTGCAGGATATACGTGGCTTCACCTTCTTTGTAACCGCGGTCTTCCGTGTTTTCTATCCTCTTTTCCAGCTCGGTTATCTCGGCATTTTTCTTTCCCTCGAGCTTGACTAGCTCACGCAGATATTTATCTTTCAGCACGGCCGCAGCCTTCTGCTTATCTGCTTCAGCCGAGCTGACGAGACCGATCAGACGGGCTACTTCGGTGCGAAGCTCGGCCATTTTTTACTGGGACTCCTTTTGTTCGGCCGTCTTCGCATCGGCCTCTGCCACGGCCTGTCTCGCTGTCTTGCGCAGTTCTAACACATGCTTGTGAGCGATGTGGTTTTTCTGCATGGCCTGCAAAAAGGTGGTAAGAGACTCAGTAAAATCGAGCAAACAGATGTGCAAATTGGAAAGCAAAAAGAGAAACACTCACCAAGACCATCAATTTGGTGGCCGAGCGGATGGCTTTTAGCTCGGTAAGGTGGTTGTGATGTTCCATATCCGCTGGCAAGCATACGCTCTTGGCAAGGTTGAATGCCAGTGAATGATCTTTTTCTGCAACCACCGAGTCATTACTAGTGACAGCTCGATTCTTGAAGGTGACCTTTGGTACCCACTCAGAGGAGCTAGCCCGGTCAGAGCGCTCCGATTGTGGGCTCGGTGGTGTGGTCTCGAGAAGGATGGTTTCATCTTCATCAACAAGGCGTGGCTCGGTTGTAGAAGTCCAAGCACGCTGGCTTGGCCGAGATAAAGAGGGTTGAGCGGATGGAAGGGCAACAACGGCCGACTGTGTTTGACCGGCTTGTGGTACCTTAGGTTGGTTTGTCTTGGTGATGAGGGCCATTATCGCTCTCTTCTTTGCCATTTCTTGTTCTGCAGTCAATCGAATCAGGTTGATTTGTGGGAGGGTTGGATCAGGTTCAGGAGAGGGCTCCAAGAGGAAGTCTGTTACCCTGGTCTTCCTCCTACTGCTGTATCAGTAGGTTGGCTCGAAGTTAAGTAGCTCGGCCCAACCTCGATCGGGATGTCTCAGTGCGGCGCGGAGTGCGCCAAGGTTGGGGTAACTATACTGCGACTTTAGAAAGTTTAAATCTGCATAAAGGAAAATCACAACGGTTAGTGCGGTTCAAACTTACAAACAGAGTAAGGAATGCAAAGTGGGAGCTGAGGTATGCATAGCGGCTACTCCCTTATTCCAATTAATTCGGTCTCCTGGGATTTGGGCCTCTTGGTCTTCAAAATTGCCCGAGACCCAGAAGAAATCGTCATCGTTTACATCTTTGTCCAAGGTATTTTTTATTATTTTCTCTCGGCGTCTTATTCTTAAATAATAAACCCAGCCATCTTCGTTCTGGCCTAAAGAGTACTGGTGAAATAGCTCAGCTAAACCGAGGTTCAGGCCAAGGCGACGATTTAGTTCGGCAATGCCGTTTATTGTCCTATATGAATTGGTGCTAAGCTGGGTAGGCCAAAGGTTGGTTTGTCTGAGGAATTCACAAAGGAGAGGCTGTACAGGGAATCGAAGTCCGGTTTCTACAATGGAAAGAAGGGTGAAGGGAACGAAGCTCGGTTTTTCCCAGGGAGTGGTGTCTAGTTCGGCTAAGCTAAGATGGACATCATCAGTGATATGGTAGTCCCTTCGGAACTCAGCCATAGCCCCTGGGGAGTTTACTAAAAATCTATATTTACCCATGTGGATTTAAGTTATGTGTAAATAGCCTCAAGTGTTGGCTTGGTGCTGAGAAGATATTGGGTATCTCGATTGGATGTTCAAGGGAGTGCCTGGACAACCTAAGTTTGCAAAGTGAAAAAGAAAGGTGTTAAGCACAGATCGTTGGACCGTGCTAAAAGAAACAAAGGTAAAATACATGATTCCTTAAGCTTGGCTACGTGGAATACTATCCATTCTTAGCCCGGTTGGAGCGAAAGACTTTAGCTCGGCTAAGTGGAACGAGAAGTTCATAGCCCGGTTAAAGCCTATGGTTCTTAGTTCGGTTTTGACTAAGGGAGCTGGTTTTGACCCCATGATATAGCTCGGTCGGTGGTTGAGGCTTTCTAGCACGGTATTGCGCAAACCTAATACGGTTCACTAGCTCGGATAAGTGAAATAGAAGGTACTTCGTCCTATTGAAACTACGGGTATGGCATGAAGTTTTAGTTCAGTTGTACAGTTTGGCTAGGTTCGCACCTAATACAAACAACTTCCTAGTTCGGTTGAAGTATTATTTTGGATCAAAAGTATTGTTTCCCAGATTGTTCGTGAATCTAGTGGATATATTATGTAGTTCTTGGGCAAGAGGGACCATATCCCATAGGAACTGCAAAGTGTTTTGAGAAACATGGATACTACACTATGTGTTGCAAAAACAATGTGAAATCAACGAAAAGGAAACATGTTTGAGTTACATACCAGTTCGGAATGAAGGAATCGAAGGTGAACACAGTATTAGCAGGGAGCACGAGCTTTGCAGATGCGTTATTGAAGAAAAATGAAGGCTCAGGGAGAGAAAAATTAATAGTAGAAGTGGTGGATTCAAAAGAGTAGGGTTTTTGTGAAAAAAATGCGAGTTTGAGTGGGACTGTTCAAATTTTGCAGAGTACGAAGACGGCTGGACGGTTGTACTAAACCAGTAGGGGCATGCCACGTGCATATGGAATAGTAAGCGATTCATATGACAACATGATTGAAGAGACGTTTTTTGACCGAACCAATAGATAACCCGGCGGCATTTTATCTCAGTTGAGAGGTTAAAAGTTTTAGCTCGGCTGGAAATATGTAATCCCAATCATGCTACGCAGATGGAATTAAGGAGCAATTGAGAGAGTAATTTATAAATAAATTAGGCCGAGTTGGGTAAAGGGCCGTTCTATGGGCCGCAATAAGAAGGGTGGAGCAAAAGGGCCTTGTAGTTTGCTCGGTCCAAAAAGAGCCTTGCAGTTGGCTCGGTTACCACGGTTAGGGCGGCAACAATTAGCTCGGTCATACTAGTCTGAGCCAAGGTATTTTGAGCTTTCCTTAGGACCTTCCTCTTGATTAGCTCAGTCCAAGCTTGCTATGGTTAGCACGGTCTCAACAGGCGAAACCGAGGTACAAGTAATGAAGGGAAGAACCGAGCTGGTTAGAGTTTGGTCATTTCTGCCAGTCTAGCATGACTGTTTTAGCTCGGTCATTTTGTCATACGACCGAGGTATAACCATCTCGCTTGGTTTAAGCAGTGAGAGGGGTGTTGAAAGATAAGCAATATCTTTCAGGAGTATGATTCATAGGAGGACTCTACATGGAGGAATAAGAGTCCTACTAAGATTGTGCCACACAGAACCTATAAAAGCTCACAACATTACCTATGGAGAGGCAAAACAACTTTGATTCCTGAATTCACAGAGCTTTTGTGTCTATTGTCTATTGTACTGACTTAGGCATCGGAGGGATTTCCGGCACACGCCCGCCGATTAGCTCAAGTTTGTGTTTTCAGGCAGCAAATCGACGACGTTTAAAGGAGCGCAAGCTTGATCAACAGGAACATACGAGAAGAATTATTTCTTGCTCGTACAGTTACAACACTTCTCAATTAAAGCATCACATCCTATAAAGACATATATATACATACACATGCATATGTGTTTGTACATATAATAGTAGTTTACTATGAATGTTAAATAGTAATAATTATTATTATAATCAGAGCCCACAAAATTGGCGTTTCTATAGCACAATTAATAACACAAATTGGCAAAAATTTAATACTATTCCTCGTTTGGCTACTCCTAAAATAGGCAGCAAAACAAATCATCTTCCTCTCACAATTAGTTAAAACAAATACAAACGATCCTCATATCTTTAATGAACTGATATCAAGAACGTTACAACACTTCTAAATTAAAGCATCACATCCTATAAAGACATATATGTACACAAACATAAATATGTGCTTGTACATATAATAGCAGTTTACCATGAATGTTAACTAGTAATAATTATTATTATAATCGGAGCATACAAAATTGGCGTTTCTATAGCACAATTAATAACACAAATTGGCAAAAATTCAATACTATTCATTGTTTGGCCACACCTAAAATAGGCAGCAAAACAAAACACCTTCCCCTCAAAATTAGTTAAAACAAATACAAACGATCCTTATTTCTTTAATGAACAAATATTAGGAATGTTACAACACTTTTCAATTGAAGCATCACATCCTATAAAGACATATACGTACACACACATACATATGTGTGTGCACATATAATAACAGTTTGCCACGAATGTTAAACAGTAATAATTATTATTATAATAAGAGCATACAAAATTGGCGTTTCTATAGCACAATTAATAACACAAATTGGCAAAAATTCAATACAATTCCTTGTTTGGCTACTCTTAAAATAGGTAGCAAAACAAAGCATCTTCCTCTCACAATTAGTTAAAACAAATATAAACGATCCTCATATCTTTAATGAACAGATATCAAGAACGTTACAACACTTCTCAATTAAAGCATCGCATCCTATAAAGACAAAAATGTACACACACACATACATATGTGTGTGTACATAAAATAGCAGTTTACCTTGAATGTTAAATAGTAGTAATTATTATTATAACAAGAGCATACAAAATTGGCGTTTCTATACCACAATTAATAACACAAATTGGCAAAAATTCAATACTATTCCTCGTTTGGCTACTCCTAAAATTGGCAGCAAAACAAAGCATCTTCCTCTCACAATTAGTTAAAACAAATACAAACGATCCTCATATCTTTAATGAACTGATATCAAGAACGTTACAACACTTCTCAATTAAAGCATCACATCCTATAAAGACATAAATGTACACACACATACATATGTGTGCGTACATATAATAGCAGTTTACCATGAATGTTAACTAGTAATAATTATTATTATAATCTGAGCATACAAAATTGGCGTTTCTCTTGCACAATTAATAACACAAATTGGCAAAAATTCAATACTATTCCTTGTTTGGCTACACCTAAAATAGGTAGCAAAAAAAAACACCTTCCCCTAGAAATTAGTTAAAACAAATACAAACGATCCTTATTTCTTTAATGAACAGAAATCAAGAACGTTACAACACTTCTCAATTAAAGCATCACATCCTAGAAAGACATATATGTACACACACATACATATGTGTGTGCACATATAATAGCAGTTCACCATGAATGTTAAATAGTAATAATTATAATTATAATAAGAGCATACAAAATTGGCATTTCTATAGCACAATTAATAACACAAATTTGTAAAAATTCAATACTTTTCCTTGTTTGGCTACTCCTAAAATAGGCAGCAAAACAAAGCATCTTCCTCTCACAATTAGTTAAAACAAATAGAAACGATCCTCATATCTTTAATGAGCTGAAATCAAGAACGTTACAACACTTCTCAATTAAAGCATCAAATCCCATAAAGACATATATGTACACACACATACATATGTGTGTGTACATATAATAGCAGTTTACCATGAATGTTAAATAGTATTAATCATTATTATAATAAGTGCTTACAAAATTGGCGTTTCTATAGCACAATTAATAACACAAATTGGCAAAAATTCAATACTATTCCTTGTTTGGCTACTCGTAAAATCGACAGCAAAACAAAGCATCTTCCTCTCACAATTAGTTAAAACAAATACAAACGATCCTCATATCTTTAATGAACTGATATCAAGAACGTTACAACACTTCTCAATTAAAGCATCTCATCCTATGAAGACATAAATATACACACATATACATATGTGTGTGTACAGATAATAGCAGTCTACCATGAATGTTAAATAGTAACAATTATTATTATAATAAGAGCATACAAAATTGGCGTTTCTATAGCATAATTAATAACACAAATTGCCAAAAATTCAATACTATTCCTCGTTTGGCTACTCGTAAAATAGGCAGCAAAACAAAACATCTTCCTCTCAAAATTAGTTAAAAAAAATATAAACGATCATCATATCTTTAATGAACTGATGTCAAGAACGTTACAACACATCTCAATTAAAACATCACATCCTATAAAGACATATATGTACATAGACACTTACATATGTGTGTGTACATATAATAGCAGTTTACCATGAATGTTAAATAGTAATAATTATTATTATAATAAGAGCATACAAAATTGGCGTTTCTGTAGCACATTTAAGAACACAAATTGGCAACAATTCAACACTATTCCTTGTTTGGCTACACCTAAAATAGGCAGCAAAACAAAACATCTTTCTCTCACAATTAGTTAAAACAAATACAAACGATCCTCATTTCTTGAATGAACTGATATCAGGAATGTTAGAACACTTCTCAATTAAAACATCACATCCAATAAAGACATATCTAAACACACATGCATATGTGTGTGTACATATAATAGCAGTTTACCATGAATGTTAAATAGTAATGATTATTATTATAAACAGAGTCTACAAAATTGGCGTTTCTATAGCACAATAAATAACCCAAATTGGCAAAAATTCAATACTATTCCTTGTTTGGCCATACCTAAAATAGGCAACAAAACAAAACATCTTCCTCTCACAATTAGTTAAAACAAATACAAACGATACTTTTTTCTTTAATGAACTGATATCAAGAACGCTACAACACTTGTCAATTAAAGCACCACATCCTAGAAAGACATACACGTACACACACATACATATGTGTGTGCACATATAATAGCAGTTTACCACGAATGTTAAAAAGTAATAATTATTATTATAATAAGAGCATACAAAATTGCTTTTCTATAGCACAATTAATAACACAAATTGGCAAAAATTCAATACTATTCCGTTTTTGGTTACTCCTAAAATAGGCAGCAAAACAAAGCATCTTCCGCTCATAATTAGTTAAAACAAATATAAACGATCCTCATATCTTTAATGAACTGATATCAAGAACGTTACAACACTTCAAAATTAAAGCATCACATCCTATAAAGACATATATGTACACAAAAACATGCATATGTGTGTGTACATATAATAGCAGTTTACCATGAATGTGAAATAGTAATAATTATTATTATAATAAGAGCATACAAAATTGGCGTTTCTATAGCACAATTAATAACACAAATCAGTAAAAATTCAATACTATTCCTTGTTTGGATACTCCTATAATAGGCAGCAAAACAAAGCATCTTTCTCTCACAATTAGTTAAAACAAATACAAATCATCTTCATATCTTTAATGAACTGATATCAAGAACGTTACAACACTTCTCAATTAAAGCATCACATCCTATAAAGACATATATGTACACACACATACATATGTGTGTGCACATATAATAGCAGTTTACCATGAATGTTAAATAGTAATAATTATTATTATTATAAAAGCCTACAAAATTAGCGTTTCTATAGTACAATTAATAGCACAAATTGGCAAAAAATCAATATTATTCTTTGTTTGGCTACTCCTAAAATAAGCAGCAAAACAAAGCATCTTCGTCTCACAATTAGTTAAAGCAAATATAAACGATCCTCATATCTTCAATGAACTGATATCAAGAACATGACAATACTTCTCAATTACAACATCACATCCTGTAAAGACAAAGATGTACACACACACACATACATATGTGTGTGTACATATAATAGCAATTTACCATGAATGTTAAATAGTAATAATTATTATTATAATGAAAGCATACAAAATTGGCGTTTCTATAGCACAATTTATAACACAAATTGGCAAAAATTCAATACTATTCCTTGTTTGGCTACACCTAAAATAGCCAGCAAAACATAACTTCTTCCTCTCACAATTAGTTAAAACAAATACAAATGATCCACATTTCTTTAATGAACTGATATCAAGAAAGTTACAACACTTCTCAATTAAGACATCACATCATATAAAGACATATATGTACACACGCATACATATGTGTGTGTACATATAATAGCTGTTACCATGAATGTTAAATAGTAATAATGATTGTTATAAAAAGACTACAAAATTGGCGTTTCTAAAGCACAATTAATAACAGAAATTGGCAAAAATTCAATACTATTCCTTGTTTGGCTATTCCTAAAATAGGCAGCAAAGCAAAACTTCTTCCTCTCACAATTAGTAAAAACAAATACAAACGATCCTCATATATTTGATGAACTGGTATCAAGAACGTTACAACACTTGTCAATTAAAACTTCACATCCTATAAAGTCGTATATGTACACACACATACATATCTGTGTGTACATATAATCGCAGTTTACCAAGAATATAGCGATCTCGGTTGTCCCTTTACTGTTCCGTTGTATTCCGGACTCGGTTCCATAGAGTTGGCAGTTGTATCTATCTTGTTGTCGTCCTTTAATTCCATTTGTCTGAGTTTTAGGATGTGTTGGGCATGTTTCGAATAGGTGGGTTGAATCTTGGTCTGTAATCTTGTTGCCAGGTTTTAGTCTTTCCGCTCGAGCGGGCTTTGTTGTGCTCGAGCGGAGATTGCACACTTCCTGTATTTCGTGTCTCTGCAAAGCTTCTGCAGGTGTGATTTTTACGCTCCAGCGGGTTTCTTTACGCTCGAGCGGGTACTCTAGCGCTCGAGCGGGTAGTACTTTTTGGTGTAAGTTCTGGGAGGGGGAAATCTACGCTCGAGCGGACTGGTTTTCACGCTCGAGCGGATGTACTTTATTCTTGTGTCTTGGCACTTGAGCGGGCCTTCTTGCGCTCGAGCGTACCTAGTTTTTTGTTCTTGACGCTCGAGCGTTGTGTTCTCCGCTCGAGCGGGGGTGTTGTATATCAGTTGGCAGTTGGGCATTTTAAAATCACTTTTTACATTCTTTTTCTCTCTCTTACTTTCTAAAAAGATATTTTGAGAGCTCCTCTCTCTAGAAACTCCCTTTTTTTCTAGGGTTTGATCTAGTTAGAGTGTCTTACTATCCTCCAGCCTTTGTAAAAAGTGTGTGGATCGTCGAGGGCTCCATTTTGATCCGTAGATCTTTGAGTTTGGAGCATTTTGGTTTTTTTCAACTTCCCCGTTTGAGCTCTAACTTCGAGGTAGGGATATCCTACTCCTTCTCATGAGTTTTGTCTTTGAATTTTAGCATTTTGATATGTTGGGGGTTGTTGGGTATTTTTGAAAAAGTTTGGGCCTTTGTGTAATTTTACAAAAGTTGGGGTTTTGTTTATATAAACTTATATGCATGTTTGGCATAGAGAAATGAGATCAATATTGGTTTATTAATGAAAATGAAACCTTAGGGTTGTGATGTTAATTAGGGGAAATGCTCTAATTACATTGATAAATTAATTGGTATAGTTAATTTGAAGGAAAGAAGAATTAAATTGAGAATGTTGGAATTGGATGTGCATGGGATTAAAGGGTGTAGTTTGATTCGTTCATCGCTCACCTAGTTGAAATGTTGATAATATATCAAATTGGTGCATTTATTTCCTATTTAGAAATAACTGTAGTGGACTATCGGTGGAGGATAGTCTTGATTGTTGTAGACAATGTATGATGATTAGGCAAACTAAAGCTAATCTATTGAGTATGCTAATGAACATGGCAATTGGTTCAATACATCAAAATGTTGTATTGATAGGTTGAATTTGTATATGATAATTGTTTATATACATTGTATTGTGTGGGAGGAGAAAGGGGCTGTACTCCACGGTTTATTGGAAGAAAGGGGCTGAACCTCTAAACCGAATCTTGTGACAGTGATACAGCACTACAATGTGTATCAGGCTGCGAATTAGAAGTGTTCTTGTTTCATTTAATACAGCACTACAATGAGTATTATTTGAGACTTATGGAAGTGTTTGAATTGATTTAATATAGCACTAAAATGTATATCGTTATCAATTGTAAAGTATAGAAGTGATTCTATGTTATGTTAATACAGCACCGAAATGTGTATCTTTCGAAAAGTGTGGGAATGGTTTATGTGTTATTGATACAGCATTAAAATGTGTATCCCTCAGGAATTTTGAAAGTGTTTTAAAGATGAGTCTAATCTCATTAAGTTATTTGGCTAGGTGTTGAGCCTTGTTTTCAAACTCAAAGTTGGAAAAGACATGGGAAATGAAATGTAACATGGACTTAGTGTCATGAAATCGAAATGTGATATATGTGGATGTATCTGTGTTGACCATCTATCAACTGCTAATCTTTTAGTCATTGTTCATGGCTGGTTTAGTGTATTTCTACTGGGTTGTGGCTCACCCTTTAAGGGACATCATTTTCAGGTACAGGTAGCATGCCACCTCCAAGGACATAGCTTGGGAGGCTAGAGGCAGACAGACTGCTTGTTAATTGCTTTCTTTTGATGTATTACATGTAAATTCAAGCCAAGGGCTTAATATGTATTGAGTTAGCACTCTTCTTTTTGTAACCAAGTGTTAACTTGGAAAGCTGTAAGCCCGTAGGGCATTTGCTTTTGTTGTTAACATGTAATACTTTTGTAAGAACTATTCAGATTAATGGAAAGTTGGTTGGTTTCTTTGTATCAATGCATGTCTAAGTTGATGGGTTTTAATGTTATTATTTTGAGGGCGTTACAACTTGGTATCAGAGCGTACCGGGTTCGAATACTTTGGGTACGTGGGAAGTGATTAGTATCACAATGGGTTTGTCTCGCTTGTTAGAGACTTATGTGTGACATTATGTGTTTATTTGATAACATGTTTATGTGTGTCACGCCCCAAAATTCGGACAATTAAATATTATATTAGGACTAACCCCAATCAATATTCCATCATCCAAATCCTAGGGGTGAAACACAAAAACTAAACGCAAACCAAACCATTCACCATAAATTCATAACTAACCAATACCTCAACATCAAGGTAAAAATAAATAGTCAAAACAATCTTAAATAAAGTACGGTTACAAACCATGCCAAATTATTCCAATAGTAAAGTCATAAAAAAAATAATAAATACATAAACTAATATCAACCCTAAGCTCAAGAAAACAAAAGAAATCCAAATGACAAGTCTAACAACTAAAGTAATTCCACGTCACCACCATAGCCTCAACTAATCCTGCAAAGGAAGCTCGGCTGCGCTCAAACAGAACGCACCCGAGTTGCCAAGAGACAAAACAGGTCAGTATACAGGTATACTGCTATGAGTACAAGAATTGACACCCACGTGTCCATCAGACACAAACAAAAATATATTTAATTCTTGTTACGGGACAAGACAAGTAGTTCCAACCGCACTGAGACGAATGGGTAGTTTCCCGAGATACGGTGGCATTTAGTTTATTGCCCGTACACAACTAAATATAAATTGATTATAAATAAACAAAATATAATTAAAAATATGGTGGGTCAGCCCTGCATAAAAAGTTAGTAAGGCCCACCATCCTGCAAAACAAAGTTAGTATAATTTAATCATAAGTAATTTGCTAAAGAAGTATAAAAATGCACCGTTTCATGCTTAAATAATTCAAATTGACCAAGACTCAAAGAACAAAAGTTGTACAGAATTAAATTTCCAAAAAGACAACGCAAACAAATTTAACAGAAACTGAACAGGTTAAGAGACAAACTTGATAGAAAAACCTAGATGGAATTCAATCGAAAAATCTGAAGCTGAAGATGAACAAAAACTTCCCTAAGGTGATTTTTCTTTCGAAAACGTTCAAAACATGAAAAGTGCGCAGAATAATGTTTTACTTCAATTTACGCGAAACCAATAAAAATGAGCTCGTTTCGTGGGTTAAAACAGCCTATAAAATCTGCATTATCAAAATGAATCAAACCGACAATAACCAAGGTCATCCGATTATAAGTTCTAATCGATCTTTTTAATAAAAAGCTACAACACAAAAGTTGTCCAAAATCACGTATGCATGCCTCTGCTCAAATCTCATAATTTATCGAAATCGTTTACTATTTATCAACATGTACAAATCAATACAATTCACACCATATCAATAAACTCATAATTAAATTCTTTGTTCCTTAACTCCACCACTTCGGCCCTCCACTTCTGGCCTACACATATATCCCATGTGCCTCCCGTATATCTAACACCGCTCCGAAGCCAAACTTGCACGGGGATATCGTCCCGAGTTTGACTCACACTCCCCGAATGGTTAGCATATACGTACGTGCGTAAATCAAAGCACTCGTCTACTCATGAGAACGAGGCAACAATATAAATAACATCTCATCAACATCATGAGACAAATATAACAATGCCGAGCATAAGGCATTAAACAACTCTCATAATCCTCACTTTTTTATACACTCTTTCTCACCATCACTCAAATAAAACAACAATCCATGGAGTCACGGTGGAGTATAAGGAATTTATCTATGGGTTTCTAATTTATTTTAATTTCATATAACCATGAGTGTGATTACAACCATAAAATAAATCCATATAAACACCCTTAACCTGGCATACACAACTTAATCAAAATAATTAAAATCAATCAATCATCTACATGCAAATATAAAATCAATTCAACCTCAAATAAATATAAATAAATAAATAAATAAAAACAACGAATTAAACATAAATCAAGGGAAGTGGGTTTTGTACTCACAATATTTTTTTTGAAGATCCAAGAAATATTTGAAAAACTAATAAAACCACCAAAGCAAAACTCTAATCTTTCCTTTTCTTCCCTCTCCTCTTTCTTCCTTGCCGCCGTCCCTCTCTTTGTCTTCTTTGATTTCTCACTCTCTCTCTCTCTCTCTCACAACTTGGTCTCTCCCTTTTCTTTTGATCTCCTAAACCTTATTATATATATAATAACCTAGTTGAATACTTCTTTGTTGCATTAGATATCACATTAAACCTTATGTAACCACCCAATTCATAAGTACAACATTACATCCATTAAATATCACATTAAATCTCATGTAACCACCCAATTAATAATTACAACATTAAATCCATTAAATATCACATTAAATCTCATATAACCCCCTAATTAATAAAGCCAACAATAAAATAAGATAATAATAACCATAATAATAATAAAATAATGACTTAAGAAAATTAGGATCGCTACAATGTGACTACTTGGGTATGGGATTTAGTTTCTGGGATGTTGATTGGATCCTTGGGTTTCTGTGAGTCTTGTTGGAAAAGCACTTGATCAATGTTGTTTCTAACCAGAACTCTAGTAACGCCTCGGGACTATCATTATTCGGAAATGAAATTCGTAAGCGCTTATGTGTTTATGTGCTTACGTGGAGTGAATTACAGTTGTCCATGTATTAGGACGCGAGTGTTTAGTTTTGGCACATTTATGAATGCGCTAACGCTCTTCGTTACCTTTATTAGGATGTCAGGACGAGGACGTGGTAGACGTGGCAGACGTGGTAGGCAGGAGATGCCTTTACCGGATGATATTCCGGCACAGCAGGAGGGGGTTGGCCAGGCCAATGTGGCCGAGCCAGCAGGTCAGGAGCCCGAGGGATAGCCGATGCTTTGAGGGAGTCTGTAGGTATTTTCTGAGCTGAGAATCCGATTCAGGCTCCAGTTCAGGCCCAGGTTGTTGAGGCAGGGCCTTCCTTCTTGAAAAGGGAGTTCTTCCGGTCTAACTCGGACGAGTTTATTGGGGATCCGAAGGAGCCACTAGAAGCTGACGAGTGGTTAGAGCAAATGAGTAAGACGTTCGAGATGCTAGGCATCGAGGACGGATCGTTGAAAGTGATCTTGGCATCCTTCCAGCTTAAAGGGAGTGCGGGTCAGTGGTGGAAATACATGAGGGGCCGTGTTACTGGCACGTGGGAGGCTTTTGTGGAGGCTTTTCAGGAGAAGTATTTATCTCCGGCAGTCAGGGAGAAGCTGAGAGACCAGTTCTGTCAACTTTTGCAGTTGAGTTCTTCAGTAGCCGAGTATGAGGCTGCCTTCACTAGCTTGTCCAGGTTCGCACCTGAACTTGTGGCGTCCGAGGAACGCCGCTGTATTGAGTTCGAGAAGAGGTTGAGGCGTGGCCTCAAGATGAGGGTTGGAGGTTCAATGATCCGAGACTATGAGCGCTTGGTTGACGCTGCAGCCCATATGGAAATCATAATGCAGGAAGAGGAGGGACAGAGAGGCTCCAAGAGGAGCCAAGATGGTCAGGGTGATGGCAGGAGACAGAGGGGTGCTAACCCTCAGCAGTCTCAGGGTGGTGTTGCTAGGTCGACTTTTCCAGTGCTGAGTGCAGGCTCGGGGAAAGGTAATCAGAGGGAGTTCACCGGTTACAAGTGTGGTCAGTTGGGCCACAAGGCTTCAGTTTGCCCACAGAGGGGAAGAGGTCAGAGAGCTGCTTCATCTTCAGCTAGACCGCAGAGCCAGAGTCAGGGCAGGGGTCAGCCCTTGTCTTGTTATCAGTGTGGTCAGCCTGGGCACCTGAAAAGGTTTTGCCCACAGTTGAGTGCCACTTCGGGCGCGTCTGGTTCTAGGCAGACGCAAGGTTTTCAGCCAGCTCAATCTGTGCAGGCCTCGAGGGCCAATCCGGGAGCTTCGTCATCCCAGTCAGTGCAGTAGTCGTTTGCTCCGAGGGGTGAGCAATTGGATCAGGGGCCTACAGGGCGCGTGTATGCTGTTACCGCGCAGGACCTAGTACCGGCTCCATCAGTAGTGAGAGGTACCTTTCTGTTTTGCAACTCGGTTGCTAGTGTATTGATTGATACAGGTGCATCTCATTCTTTTGTATCTGCTGCATTTGCATCTGTTTTGGAATTGGAGTTGGCACAGTTAGCATCTCCTATATGTGTAGTATCGCCTGTTGGTGGTGAGTTGATCTTGAAACAAGGTGTTAGAGGTTGTGATATAGAGGTCGCCGACCATAGGCTTCCTTTTCCTTTTGTTGCCATGCCCATGAAGGGTTTTGATGTTATTTTGGGTATGGACTGGCTATCGTTATACCGGGCTGTTATTGATTGCTACCACCAGAGGGTCACAGTTTGTACCTTGAGAGGGGAGTGTTTCCATTTCTTGGGGGATCGGGTTGGTAGTGTGTTGCCACCGATGTATGATCCGCGAGGACGGAATAAGCTTAGTGGTCTACTTGCTAGCTTTATGAGTGGTGAGTGTAATGAGACCCAGATTGTATTGCCGAGGGTGGTTTGTGAGTATTCGGATGTTTTTCTCGAGGATCTCATTAGTTTGCCACCTCACCGAGAGATAGAGTTCTCTATTGATTTAGTGCCCGGCACAGCGCCGATTTCTATGGCACCTTATCGTTTTGCCCCAGCCGAGTTGAGTGAGTTGAAGATTCAGCTCCAGTAATTGCTAGATAAGGGTTTTGTTCGCCCTAGTGTTTCGCCGTGGAGAGCACCGGCCCTCTTTGCTAAAAAGAAAGATGGTGCCTTGAGACTGTGTATAGACTACCGGAAGTTGAATCGGGCTATGGTCAAGAATAAGTACCCTATGCCCCGTATAGATGATCTGTTTGACCAGTTGAAGGGTTCCCGTTATTTCTCTAAGATAGACTTGAGATCGGGTTACCACCAGTTGAGGGTCAGGGAGGAGGATATTCCAAAGACGGCATTCCGTACGCGGTATGGCCATTATGAGTTTCTAGTAATGCCATTCGGGCTTACCAATGCATCGACAGTCTTTATGGACTTGATGAATCAGATCTTTCGGGAATTCTTGGATCAATTTGTAGTCGTTTTCGTGGACGACATTCTTATCTATTCGCCTTCTGAGGAGGAGCACGAGGAACACTTGAGAGTGGTGCTTGAGTTGCTTAGAGCCCATAGGCTGTATGCCAAGTTTGGGAAGTGTGAGTTCTAGCTAGGAGAGGTCAAATTCTTAGGCCATGTGGTATCCGGGTGTTGATACATCCAAGGTAGAGGCAGTGCAATATTGGGCACAGTCAGCGTTTTTGAGATCCGTAGTTTTCTGGGATTAGCCGGGTATTACCGTCGGTTTGTGAAAGATTTCTCCAGACTAGCTTCGCCGTTGACTAGACTGACTCAGAAGTGAGTCAAATTTGTATAGAGTGAGACTTGTGAAAAGTTGTTCCAAGAGTTGAAAGTTAGATTGACCACCGCTCCGATCTTGATTATTCCCGAGAGAGGGTTAGGTTATGCAGTTTATTGTGATGCCTCACGAGAGGGTTTGGGTTGTGTGTTGATGCAAGAGGGGAAAGTGGTAGCTTATGGCTCACGTTAGTTGAAAATACACGAGAAGAATTACCCCACACACGACCTAGAGTTAGCAGCAGTGATCTTTGCCTTGAAGATTTGGAGGCATTACCTTTATGGTGAGAGGTTCGAGGTGTTCTCGGACCACAAGAGTTTGAAGTATCTGTTTACACAGAGAGACTTGAATTTGAGACAGAGGAGATGGATGGAGTTCATTGAGGACTATGATTTTGAGTTGCACTATCACCCGGGAAAGGCCAATGTTGTGGCCGATGCCCTTAGTAGGAAATCCATTAGTGATGTAGCTGGTATAGCCATCCGGGAATGGGAGATGTTGGGTGCACTTGGCGAGTTTGATTTGTTTCTGGGCGAATCTGTTGAGGTTACGGCCTTGTTTTCTGTTGTTGTGCAGCCTACACTTGTGACCCGAGTCTTAGAGGCACAGAGAGGTGACCTTAAGGTAGAATCCTTCCGAGAGAAGATCTCCAGTGGGAAAGTTGAGAAGGGTTTGACGGTGTATCCCGACCAGAGTGTGAGATACCGAGACCGTTTGTTTGTGCCAGAGTCTTGCCGAGAGGAAGTACTCCGAGAGTTCCATCATTCACGCCTTGCGATGCATCCGGGAGGCACTAAGATGTACCGGGATTTGGGTCACCAGTTTTGGTGGCAGGGTATGAAGAGAGATGTGGCTGTTTTCGTATCGAAGTGCCTTACTTGCCAGCAAGTGAAGGTCAGCGAGTTTGTTGCAACCCTTGCCTATTGCCGAGTGGAAGTGGGAACATGTCACTATGGACTTCGTTGTAGGTCTTCCGAGGACTCAGCGGGGTAGTGATGCCATTTGGGTGGTTGTAGACCGGTTACTAAGTCGGTGCACTTTATTCCTATGCGCATGAGAGATTTGGTAGATCATCTCGCCGACTTGTATATTCGGGACATAGTGAGATTGCACAGGGTCCCAGTGACGATCGTCTCAGATAGAGATCCTTGTTTTACTGCTAGGTTGTGGCAGAGTTTGCAGAGTGCCTTGGGCACTAAGTTGACCTTTAGTACGGCTTATTATCCTCAGACTGACGGGCAGTCCGAGCGTACTATTCAAATCCTTGAGGATATGCTTCGAGGTTGTGTCCTTGACTTTAGTGGGACGTGGGAGAGGCACTTGCCATTGGTAGAGTTTGCTTACAACAACAGTTTTCAGTCTAGCATCGGTATGGCACCGTTTGAGGCCTTGTATGGTCGACCGTGTAGGTCTCCAGTGTGTTGGGCCAAGGTGGGTGATGCACCTTTGTTAGGTCCGGAGTTGGTTAGGGAGACGACGGAGAAAGTTGAGCTTATCCGTAGGAGGCTTGTTACAGCCTAGAGTCGCCAAAAGAGTTATGCCGACCGTAGGAGGAGACCTTTGGCGTTTGAGGTAGGTGATCACGTCTTCTTGAAAATATCACCTAGGTGAGGTGTGATGAGGTTTGGGAAGAGTGGAAAGTTATCCCCTTGGTTTGTCGGAGGTCGCTTATCGTTTAGCTTTACCACCGCAGTTGTCTGGAGTCATGACGTGTTTCATGTGAGTATGCTTCGGAAGTATGAGCCAGATCCATCGCCTGTATTGGATTGGACCGACTTAGAGGTTGATGAGGATGCCTTGTATGAGGAGAGACCGATTCAGGTCTTCGATAGGCGGGATCAAGTCTTACGAGACAAGACCATTCCCTTGGTAAAAGTCTTGTGGAAACATCACGGAGTGGAGGAAACCACTTGGGAACGTGAGTTGGAGGTCCGAGAGAGATATTCGGATCTATTTATGGATGTTTGAGCATGTATTGTATATTTTGTTGTATTGTTGAACCTTAAGGGTATGTTTGATTCACTTCACTATTAGTGAAGTATTAATAATCCTATCAAATTAGTGTGGTGTTAACTATCCCACCCCTACCCCATTACTAATAATCCTACAAATTTGTTGGATTAATTATCCATTGGATTAATAATCCTAAACCAAAGTATCAAAACAAACATAGGATGATTGGGCCCACGGATTAATAATCCTAATCCCATGCTTTAATCCTTCCAATCAAACATACCCTAAGAGTATTGAATATATCTTAGGTTGTAAAACATGGTTTATGTTTTGATTTAATGGAAGTATTTTGAAACTTGCCTCAAAATGGAAGTTTAATGTAACATTGCATATGTTGGATGTATTGTAGAAATGAAATATATCATGAATACTGAATATGATATAGAATTGTGGAATGTAGTATTGAAATTTGTGGAATTTCAGGGAATGCATAACTATAATGCATGTTGTGGAAAATGTTGTAAACTGCCTCTTGAAAAGAGATGAGATGACCAGTAATGGGTCGAGTTGTTAAAATTCGCATTGTGATAATGTTGGGAATTGAAAAAATCTTGTTTTTGAAAAACTTGTATTTAATTTCGGGGACGAAATTCTTTAAGGGGGGGAGGTTATAGCGATCCCGGTTGTCCTTTTACTGTTCTGTTGTATTTCAGACTCGGTTCCGTGGAGTTGGTAGTTGTATCTATCTTGTTGTCGTCCTTTAATTCCATTTGTCTGAGTTTTAGGATGTGTTGGGCATGTTTCGAACAGGTGGGTTGAACCTTGGTCTGTAATCTTGTTGCTAGGTTTTAGTCATTCCGCTCGAGCGGGCCTTGTTGCGCTCGAGCGGAGATTGCACACTCCCAGTATTTTGTGTCTCTGCAAAACTTATGCAGGTGTGATTTTTACGCTCCAGCGGTAGCGCTCGAGCGGGTACTCTGGCGCTCGAGCGGGTAGTGCTTTTTGGTGTAAATTCTGGGAGAGGGAAATCTACGCTCGAGTGGACTGGTTTTCACGCTCGAGCAGATGTACTTTATTCTTGTGTCTTGGCGCTCGAGCGGGCCTTCTTGTGCTCGAGCGTACCTAGTTTTTTGTTCTTGACGCTCAAGTGTTGTGTTCTCTGCTCGAGCGGGAGTGTCGTATATCAGTTAGCAGCTGGGCATTTTAAAATCACTTTTTACATTCTCTCTCTCTCTCTTACTTTCTAAAAAGATAGTTTGAGAGCTCCTCTCTCTAGAAACTCCCTTCTCTCTAGGGTTTGATCTAGTTAGAGTGTCTTACTATCCTCCGGCCTTTGTAAAAAGTGTGTGGATCGTCGAGGGCTCCATTTTGATCTTCATTGTCACTTTCATCTTCATCAGATTCTGATTCATCATCCCAAGTGATAGCGAGGGCTTTTTTCTTCCTCAAACGAGGAGGACATTCTGAAGCAAAGTGGCCAAATCCTTGGCATTCATAGCATTGGACTCTTTCAGCATTCCCTTGTATCTTTCCTTTCTCCTTCTTGGCTATAGAATTAATTTTGAGTTTATCTTTGCCTTTAGATTTATGAGTATGAGTAGATTCCAAAAGATTAGGATTCTTTTTCAAAAAAGATTTTTTAAATTGTTTAACAAAAGCAACCGTAATCTTGGAATCTATCTCACAATCCTCATCAGAATCCTCTCCAACTCTATGAGCACTACTCAAAGCAATATCTTTTTGTTTCTTTTTGAAATTCCTATGTGCCTCATAAGTTTGGAGGTTTCCAACAAACTGATCTAGTTTGAGGTTGTCAACATCTTGAGCCTCCTCAATAGCCGTAACTTTTGGTTAGAACCGATCGGGCAAGGATCTCAAAATTTTTCCCACTACTTTGGATTCTGATATTTTTTCACCTAAATTGAAGCTGGAATTTACAATGTCACTCAACTTCGCATAAAATTCATCAAAGGTCTCACTATCTTTCATTGAAAGGTTTTCGAAACTAGACGTGAGCCTTTGAAGTTTTGAGCGTTTAACAGAATGAGTGCCCTCATGAATAGTTTGTAAGATATCCCAAGCCTCTTTTGCGACTTCACAATTGCAAATTCGAATAAACTCTTCAGGTGTGACAGCGCAAAAGAGAGAATTGATAGCTTTACTATTCCAACTACTATTTTGGTAATCAATTGTGTCCCACTTTTCAATTGGTTTGGGGAAAGTTACTCCATTAACGGTAATTGTTGGTTCAGTCCACCCATTCATGACAGATTGTCAAACTTTTTCATCTATAGATTTCAAAAACGATCTCATCCGAACTTTCCAAAAAGAATAATTGGATCCGTCAAGTAGGGGTAGTCGAACCATAGAATTTCCCTCACGAATTGCATCCATTATCACAAATCAAACAAGATCTCGCTCAAAAGTTTTAAAAAACAAACGAGCAACCTGCTCTGATACCAATTGAAAAATCTAGAAATCCCCTAGATGTTGATTTGTGATTATGTATCAATTTTAAGCAATATATAACAATCCCAATCAAACAATCAAGACAAATCGACACAACGATTTTACGTAAAAAAAACCACAATTGGACACCTCCAATTGTGATAAAAAAAACCATGGGCAACAGCCACAAAACAATCCACTAAGAAGATATAAAAGAATTACACAGGTATACTCTCAATTACCTAGCGAATCCACGCCCGAATTGAACCAACCTCTATGTGTCTCTTCCAACCCCGTCTTCACCTCGGAATTGTCTTGACGATAAGCCACTCCAGAATCCACCAAAGCTTCAGGCTCGAATTCTTCAAAATCCAACGAAAAACAACTCTCTTTTGTGTAGAACAAACAAATAATCCTTTGATGTATGCCCTTTAAACCATGAGTTGAATACTCAATCAAAACATCAAAGTAAACTAGCAAAATATCCCTAGATATAAACCTTAGAACCCAAAAAGAAGATCTGGAGAACTTATCCAAGTTTTGGGAGAAAACCAACTAATTATAGAAAACCAAAGTAATCCAAGTTTTGAAAGAAAACCAATTCTTCATAGAAATCCAAATTTTGAAGCTCGCTCGGTCCCCTCGAGCGTGGGACTTCCCGCTCGAGCGGAGGATTCAAAATTGTGTGATTCATATAGGCTTCACACTCGAGCGGAAGTTGCCACGCTCGAGTGCTGAATCACACCATCCAGTACTTTTTCCAGGCGAAGCAGAGATGTTGTGAGCTTGCAATCCCCGCTCGAGCGTCACTTTCCCCGCTCGAGCGGGGAGACCAAAATTGGAAGATCTGGAAAACTAGATCCTGTTACAACCTTGATTTTGATCCATGGAAATTGACAAAGGCACGATTCGGGTTGCATTTGCATCTAATAAACTCATAGCCTCACTGAAATAAAATGTGCGAAAACAAATACAACTGAAAGGAGTTTTGTCGAACGAGGTTGCCAAAAATAAAACCTAACATTTAATGAACTGATATCAAAAACGTTACAACACTTCTCAATTAAAGCATCACATCCTATAAAGACATATATATACACACACATACATATGTGTGTGTACAGATAATAACAGTTTACCATGAATGTTAAATAGTAATAATTATTATTATAATAAGAGCATACAAAATTGGCGTTTCTATAGCACAATTAATAACACAAATTGGCAAAAATTCAATACTATTCCTTGTTTGGCTACTCCTAAAATAGGCAGCAAAACAAAGCATCTTCCTCTCACAATTAGTTAAAACAAATACAAACGATCCTCATATCTTCAATGAACTGATATCAAAAACATTACAACACTTCTCAATTAAAGCATCACATCCTATAAAGAGATACATGTACACACGCATACATATGTGTGTGTACATATAATAGCAGTTTACCATGAAGGCTAAATAGTAATAATTATTATTATAATAAGATCGTACAAAATTGGCGTTTCTATTGCACAATTAATAACACAAATTGGCAAAAATTCAATACTATTCATTGTTTGGCTACACCAAAAATATGCAGCAAAACAAAACATCTTCCTCTCACAATTAGTTAAAACAAATACAAACGATCCTCATATATTTAATGAACTGATATCAAGAACATTACAACACTTCTCAATTAAAGCATCACATCCAATAAAGACATATATATACACACACATACATATGTGTATGTACAGATAATAACAGTTTACCATGAATGCTAAATAGTAATAATTATTATTATAATAAGAACATACAAAATTGGCGTTTCTATAGCACAATTAATAACACAAATTGGCAAAAATTCAATATTATTCCTTGTTTGGCAACTCCTAAAATAGGCAGCAAAACAAAGCATCTTCCTCTCATAATTAGTTAAAACAAATATAAACGATCCTCATATCTTTAATGAGTTGATATCAAGAACGTTACAACATTTCTCAATTAAAGCATCACATCCTATAAATACATATATGTACACACACACATACATATGTGTGCGTACATATAATAGCAGTTTACCATTAAATAGTAATAATTATTTTTATAATAAGAGCATACAAAATTGGCGTTTCTATAGTACAATTAATAACATAAATTGGCAAAAATTCAATACTATTCCTTGTTTTGCTACTCCTAAAATAGGCAGCAAAACAAAGCATCTTCCTCTCTCAATTAGTTCAAACAAATAGAAACGATCCTCATATCTTTAATGAACTGATATCAAGAACGTTACAACACTTCTCAATTAAAGCATCACATCCTATAAAGACATATATGTACACACACATACATATGTGTGTATACATATAATAGCAGTTTACCATGAATGTTAAATAGTAATAATTATTATTATAATAAGAGCATACAAAATATGCGTTTCTATAGCACAATTAATAACTCAAATTGGCAAAAATTCAATACTATTCCTTGTTTAGCTACTCCTTAAATAGGCAGCAAAGCAAAGCATCTTCCTCTCACAATTAGTTAAAACAAATACAAACGAACCTCATCTTTTTAATGAACTGATATCAAGAACGTTACAACACTTCTCAATTAAAGCATCACATCCCATAAAGACATATATGTGCATACAAATGCATATGTGTGTGTACATATAATAACAGTTTACCACGAATGTTAAATGGCTATAATTATTATTATAATAAGAGCATACAAAATTGGCGTTTCTATTGCACAATTAATAACACAAATTGGCAAAAATTCAATATTATTCCTTGTTTGGCTACTCCTAAAATAGGCAGCAAAACAAAGCATTTTCCTCTCACAATTAATTTAAACAAATACAAACGATCCTCGTATCTTTAATGAACTGATACCAAGAACGTTACAAAACTTCTCAATTAAAGAATCACATCCTATAAAGACATATATGTACATACACATACATATGTGTGTACATATAATAGCAGTTTACCGTCATTGTTAAATAGTAATAATTATTATTATAATAAGAGCGTACAAAATTGGCCTTTCTATAGCACAATTAATAACACAAATTAGCAAAATTTCAATACTATTCCTTGTTTGGCTATTTCTAAAATTGGCAGCAAAACAAAACATCTTTCTCTCCCAATTAGGTAAAACAAATACAAACGATCCTCATATTTTTAATGAACTGATACGAAGAACGTTACGACACCTGCCTTGAAATGAAAGTTTATTTTAACATTGTATTTGTTAATGATGTTTTAGAAATGCAAATATAATATTGGCATTGAATGTTGGAGATTATATTGTGATTTGCCTCTTGAAAAGAGATGAGATGACCGGTAGTGGGTCAGGTTGTTGAATATTGAGTTGTAATATTGTAAAGAATTGAGAGAAACATGTTTTTGAAAGCTTGTACTTAATTTCGGGGACGAAATTCCTTAAGGGGTTGAGGTTATAGCGATCCCAGTTTTTCCTTCCTTATTTGTTGTATCCGGACTTAGGTTCTGTGGAGTTGGTTGTTGTATATGTCTTGTTGTCATCCTTTAATTCCATATATTTGGGTTTTAAATTGTTTTGGGCATGTTTCGAACAGGTGGGTTGAGTTTTGGTCTCAAGTGTTGTTGCCCAGGTTTTTTGTGGTCCGCTAAAGCGGGTCCCTTTGCGCTCGAGTGGAGTTTGCACACTTTCAGTAACTTGTGCGTCTGTAAAACTACTGCAGATCTGTTTTTCATGCTCAAGCGGGTTTCATTACGCTCGAGCTGGTCGCGCTCGAGTGGGTCCCTTTGCGCTCGAGCGGGTGTTCAATGTCTGTAAAAGTTCTAGGAGGATGTAATCTACGCTCGAGCGGATTCCCTTTTTGCGCTCGAGTGGGTGGTGTTTTGTTTTGTGCCTTGGCGCTCGAGCGGGTCCTTTTGCGCTCGAACGGGTCAAGTTTTTGTGTTTGACGCTCGAGCGTCCTATTCTCCGCTCGAGCGGGTCATGCGTATATCAGATCTGGACTGTAATATTTTAAATCACTTTTTACACTCTCTCTCTCTCTTACTTTTCAAAATCTCCATTGGAGAGCTTCTCTCTCTAAAAACACAACTTCTCTCTGAGGCTTGATCTAGTTTGAGTGATCCCCCACCCTTGTCCCTTTGTAAAAAGTGTAGAGCTTGGTGTGGGCTATCTATCAATCCGAAAATCTTGGGGTTTGGAGCATTTCGAATTTCTTCATCTTCTCCACCTGGTTTCATCTCTTGAGGTAGGGATAACTACTCATTTTTATGAGCTTTAACCTAAATGTTGAGCTTTTTGTATAAATGGTTTGATTTGGGAAGTTAGGGCTTGAGATGTGTTATATTGGAAAAAGGGGCTTTGTTCTTTGGGCCAATACATTAGTATGTTGGGTCTTAACATGAGATTAGTGTTGTGTATGGTTGATATTTGGACCTTTGGATCAATATTGAGAAATGAGGGAGGAAGCCCTAATTTGTTGTATAAATTAATTGGTATAATTAATTTAGAAAATTGTGGATATGTGAAATTGAGTTGGGAATAATGAAATTGGCTCATTATGAGATAGAATGGTGGAGTTGGAATTATTAATGTAATGCCCTCAAAATAAACCCATCAATCATATATTATTGACATAAGAGAATAAAGCATAATTACATTTCATCAGAGTATTCATTACAAAATGTATTACATGTTGACAACAGAAGTAAATGCCCTACGGGCTTACAACTTTCCAAGCCAACACTTGGTTACAAAAAGAGTGAGTACTAACTCAAAACAGATAATAAGCCCTTGGCTTGGTACACATGTAATACAAAAATGTAATCACAAAAGATGTCCCAGCCACTATGCCTCTCAAGCTACGTCCTTGGAGGTGGCATGCTACCTGTAACTGAAAATGATGTCCCATATAGGGTGAGCCAACGCCCAGTAGAGATATGCTAAACATAATATGAACAATAACTAAAACATTAGCATTTGATAAATGTTTAACTCACATAAATAGATTCATAACCCATTTCAATTACATGACAAATGTGTCCATGTTTCATTCCACTTTCCATTTCTTAACCAATTTCTCAATTCATAACTATGGCTCAAAACCAGGCCAAACAATTTAAATGAGATTACATCTCATATCAACAGTACTTCCATTTCAATTGAGATAACAACTCAAATTAAACACTTCATACTTCACAATAGATACACATAATTGTTGTATCAATCTCAAATAAAACACTTCCTTACTTCATATATGATACACAGATTTGCTGTATCAATACTTCAATAGATACATATATTTGCTGTATCGATGGAGTCCATCTCCTATCTCCTCCCAAACAATATCCGGTTTAGGAGTCCATCTCATATCTTCTCCTAAACTGTGGAGTACATCCCCTATCTCCTCCCACACAATACAATGTATATAAACACATATCATATACATAATCAATCAATACATAAATTTGATGTATTATTCCAACCGTCATATTCGATGACATATTCAATTGATTAGTTTTAGTTTGCCTAATCATCATGCATTGTCTACAACAATCAAGACTATCCTCCACCGATAGCCCAAAGCAATTATTTCTAAACAGAAAATAATTACGTCAACAGATAATTTATCAACAATTTTCAAAGGTGAGTGATTAATAAATCCAACTCCACTATTCCATCTCATATTATGCCAATTTCATTGATTCCAACTTAATTTCATGTTTCCATAATTTCCCAAATTAATTACATGGATTAATTTGTCATAACAATTTAGGATTTTTTCCCCCTTTTCTCAATATTGACCCAAAGGCCCAAGATGACTTCAATAACATCAATACTAGCATTTTAAGACCCAAAATACACATTTATGAGCCAAAATAACAAAACCCCTCTTTATACTTTTAGAAACCCTAACACCCAAAATCACCCAACTTCAACATTAAATCGATATGACTAAAAATTTATGTCAAAGATCATATAAATGAGTAGTTATCCCTACCTCAAGAGATGAAACCCAAAGGAGATGATGAAGAAATCCCGAAGTGCTCCAAATCAAGAAATTTTCAGATTGATAGGAAGCCCACACCAAGCTCTACACTTTTTGTAAAGGCTCAAGGGTAAGAGATCACTCTAACTAGATCAAATCCTAGAGATAAGGTAGAGTTTTAGAGTGAGGTGCTCTCCAGTGGGGGTTTTCGAAAAGTAAGAGAGAGAAAGGAAATCAAAAAGTGATCCTAAAAGGTAAAACTCGGACTGATATAAAAGTCACTCCGCTCGAGCGTGGAAACCCCCGCTCAAGCGTCACACACAAACTCACGCTCGAGCGTCAAAATGCCCGCTCAAGCGTCTGATGCACACTCACAGAAGTTTTGCAGATGATGGTCCCTGCTCGAGCGTCAAACTCCTCGCTCGAGCGGAGGAACAAAATCAAAGGGTCACGCTCGAGCGTCAAAACTCTCGCTCAAGCGTACGAATACCTGCAGAGAAAAATACTGGGAGATGGAAATTCATGCTCGAGTGTCAAAATGCTCGCTCGAGCGGAGAAGCAACAACAAAGGGCCCGCTCGAGCGTGAAGGCCAAATTCTGAGCATCAACTTTTGGTTTCAAAGCACAACCAACCTGTTTCAAACCTGCCCAACACAACCCAAGACTCAAATACAAAGAGTAAAGGATGGAAATGAGAATGAGACAACAACTCATCCACGGAACCGAGTCCGGAATACAATAAATAAAGAGAGGAGAAACCAGGATCGCTATAATTAATCACTCACCTGTGAAAATTGTTGATAATTTATCTGTTGAATGAAATTATTATATGTTTAGAAATAATTGCTTTGGGCTATCGGTGGAGGATAGTCTTGATTGTTGTAGACAATGCATGATGATTAGGCGAATTAAAACTAATCAATGGAATATGTCATTGAATATGATGGTTGGAATAATACATTAAATTTATATGTTGATTGATTATGTATATGATATGTGTTTATATACATTGTGTTGTGTAGGAGGAGATAGGGGATGTACTCCACGGTTTAGGAGGAGATAGGGGATGGACTCCTAAACCGGATATTATTTGGGAGGAGACAGGGGATGCACTCCATTGATACAGCAAATATGTGTATCTATTGAAGTGTTGATACAGCGAATATGTGTATCTATTGTGAAGTATGGAAGTGTTTAAATGTGTTATCGGTACAGCAAATATGTGTATCTATTGTGAACTATGGAAGTATTGTTGATGTAAGCTGTGGTCTCATGGGAATTGTTTGGGCAGGTTCTGAGCCATGTCTATGAATTGAAAATCGGTTAAGTAAAGGAAAGAGGAATGAAACATGGACATATTTGTCATGTAATTGAACTGGGTTATGAATTGATTTATGTGGGTTAAACATTTATCAAATGTTAATATTTTAGTTTTTGCTCATATTATGTTTAGCATATCTCTACTGGGTGTTAGCTCACCCTATATGGGACATCATTTTTAGGTACAGGTGTTATGCCACCTCCAAGGACGTAGCTTGGGAGGCTTGAGGCTGTTAGACTCTTTTTTTTTATTATTTTTGTTGTATTACATGTATATCAAGCCAAGGGCTTATTTTGTGTAGAGTTAGTACTCTCCTTTTTGTAACTAAGTGTTGACTTGGAAAGTTGTAAGCCTATAAGGGCATTTACTTTTGTTGTCAATGTGTAATATCTTTTGTAAGAATACTCTGATGATTGTAATATGAAATCTCTTCTCTTTAACGTGAATGTATGTTATGATGGGTTTATTTTTTAGGGCGTTACAACACTTCTCAATTAAAGCATCACATCCTATAAAGACATATAGCGATCCCGATTTTTCCTTCCTTATTTACTGTATTCCAGACTCGGTTCCGTTGATAGTTGTGGTTGTTTGTATTTCATTTCCGTCCTTTAATGCTTTGGATTGGAGTTTAGAATTGTTTTGGGCATGTTTCGAACAGGTGGGTTGAGTTTTGGTCTCAAGTGTTGTTGCCCAGGTTTTTGGTGATCCGCTCAAGCGGATCCCTTTGCGCTCGAGCGGAGTTTGCACACTTTCAGGGTGTGTTTGTTTTGAAGGATTAGGGGGTGGGATTGGACTATTAGTCCCACCAGACTAATAGTCCATTGTTTGTTTCATTTTTTTTGCTCCGGACTAATAGTCCCCCAGACTATTAGTCCCACAAATATGGGACTATCCTATCCCATGGGGGAGGGTGGGATAGAAACCATAGGATTGGTATCCCATGGGATTATTTTGTGAAATGTCCATTTTACCCTCAATGCTATTACTTAGCAAACAATTAGAAAAAGATAAAATAGTCTTTTGAACATTTATAAATTATTTTTTTAGTGTTGTTAATTTAAAATTATATATTAAATAAAAAATTTTAATTATAAATTATAAATTAAAAATTAAATTTAATTAAAAATAATAAATTATAAATTATGGCCCTATAAATTAAATTTTTTTAGTGTTGTTAAAAAATTAAATTTACATGTTAAATTAAATTATTTTTTTAGTGTTGTTAATTTAAATTATATATTAAATAAAAAATGTAAATTATAAATTATAAATTATGGCCTTATAAATTAAATTTTTTTAGTGTTGTTGAAAATGTAATTTATATATTAAATAAAATTATTTTTTATTGTTATTAATTTAAAATTATATATTAAACAAAAAATATAAATTATAAATTATAAATTTAATTTAATTGAAAATAATAAATTAAAATAATTAAAATATTGTGCAAAAAATAAAATAAAACAATTTTTTATTTAATCTAGTTAAAAATAATTAAAATATTGAAGCTATGTTTAATATTGCTATTACTTAGTAAATAATTGAAAATGATAAAATAATCATTTGAGCATTTATCCTTCTCCATAATATCCCAAACAAACATTGGATAACTAAAAATAGTCCAATCCAGACATCTCATCTCATGACTAAACAAACATAGGATACAAATTTAGTCCAACCAAATAGTCTCGGGACAATGTATCCCAGGACTAATAGTCCGATAGATTACAATCCCCCCTTATCCAGTCTGTCCAAACAAACGCACCCTCAGTATCTTGTGCGTTTGCAAAGCTACTGCAGATGTGTTTTTCACGCTCGAGCGGATTTCCTTACGCTCAAGCGGGTCGCGCTTGAACGGGTGTTCAATGTCTATAAAAGTTCTAGGAGGATGTACTCTACGCTCGAGCGGGTTTCCTTTTTGCGCTCGAGTGGGTACTTCTGCGCTCGAGCGGGTCAAGTTTTTGTGTTTGACACTCGAGGGTCCTATTCTCTGCTCGAGCAGGTCATGCGTATATCAGATCTGGACTGTGATATTTTAAATCACTTTTTACACTCTCTTTCTCTCTCTTACTTTTCAAAACCTCTATTGGAAAGCTCCTCTCTCTAAAAACACAACTTCTCTCTAGGGTTTGATCTAGTTTGAGTGATCCACCCCCTTAGTGTCTTTGTAAGAAGTGTAGAGCTTGGCTTGGGCTACCTATCAATCCAAAAATCTTGGGATTTGAAGCACTTTCGATTTCTTCCTCTTCCTCCTTTGAGCTCCGAATTTGAGGTAGGGATAACTACTCTTTTTTATGAGCTTTAACCTAAATGTTGAGTTTTTTGTATAAATTATTTGATTTGGGAAGTTAGGGTTTGAGATGTGTTATATTGGAAAGAGGGGTTTTGTTATTTTGATTCAAACATACGTGTTTTGGGTCTAAGAAGGAGGTTATTGATGTTGTTGATAATATTTAGACCTTTGGGTCAATGTTGAGGAAATGGGAAAAATGCCATGTTTGGGTATATTTGGGTCATTAGTGTAATTAATGACATTTATTATCGGAATATGAAATTGAGTGGAAATAATGAAATTGGCTCATTATGAGGTAGAATGGTGGAGTTGGATTCATTAATCACTCACCTTTGAAAATGTTGATAATTTATCTGTTGGTGCATTTATTATCTATTTAGAAATAACTGCTTTAGGCTATCGGTGGAGAATAGTCTTGATTCTTGTAGACACTGCATGATGATTAGTTGAATTAAAACTAATCAATTTGAGTATGTCATTGAGTATGACGGTTGGAATAATACAACGAATTTGTGTATTGATTGGTCATTGTATATGATGAGTATAATTATACATAGGTGCCGAATCCCGCGGATGAAATTTCCGTAAAATGGCAATTCGAAAATAATTATACATGGGTGCCGAATCCCGCGGATGAAATTTTCATAAAATGGCAATTCGAAAATATCTATACATGGGTACCGAGTACCACGGATGAAATTTCCGTAAAATGGCCATAAGAAAATAATTACACATGGGTGCCGAATCCCGCAGACGCAATTTCCGTAAAATGGCAGTTTGAAGTATTATTGGCGTGAGATGTAGTCTCACTTAAGTTGTTTGGCCAGGTTCTGAGCCATGTTTATAAGTTGAGATTTTGTTAAGTAAAGGATTATGGAACTGGAATGTACTGTATGTTGGTTTATATGAGTTAAACGTTTATCAAGTGCTAATATTTTAGTTATTGCTCATATTATGTTTAGCATATCTTTACTGGGCGTTGGCTCACCCTATATGGGACATTATTTTCAGGTACAGGTGTTATGCCACCTCCAAGGACGTAGCTTGCGAAGCTTGAGGCTGTCAGACTCTTTTTTTTGTTGTATTACATGTAAATCAAGCCAAGGGCTTATTTTGTGTAGAGTTAGTACTCTCCTTTTTGTAACCAAGTGTTGACTTGGAAAGTTGTAAGCCTATTGGGCATTTACTTTTGTTATCAACATGTAATACCTTTTGTAAGAATACTCTGATGATTGTAATATGAAATCTCTTCTCTTTATTGTGAATGTATGTTATGATGGGTTTATTTTGAGGGCGTTACAATTTACCATGAATGTTAAATAGTAATAATTATTAGTATAATAAGAGCGTACAAAATTGGCGTTTCTATAGCATAATTAATAACACAAATTGGCAAAAATTCAATACTATTCCTTGTTTGGAAACTCCTAAAATAAGTAGCAAAACAAAACATCTTCCTCTCACAATTAGTTAAAACAAATACAAACGATCCTCATATCTTTAATGAACTGATATCAAGAACGTTACAGCACTTCTCAATTAAAGCATCACATCTTATAAAAACATATTTGTACACACACATATATGTGTACATATAATACCAGTTTACCATGAATGTTAAATAATTATTATTATTATTATAATAAGAACATACAAAATTGAAGTTTCTATAGCACAATTAATAACACAAATTGGCAAAAATTCAATACTATTCCCTGTTTGGCTACTCCTAAAATAGGCAGCAAAACAAAGCATCTTTCTCTCACAATTAGTTAAAACAAATATAAACGATCCTCATATCTTTAATGAACTAATATCAAGAACGTTACGACACTTCTCAATTAAAGAATCACATCCTATAAAGACATATCTGTACTATAGCGATCCCGGTTGTCCCTTTACTATTCTGTTGTATTCCGGACTCGGTTCCATGGAGTTGGTAGTTGTATCTATCTTGTTGTCGTCCTTAAATTCCATTTGTTTGAGTTTTAGGATGTGTTGGGCATGTTTCGAACAGGTGGGCTGAACCTTGGTCTGAAATCTTGTTGCCAGGTTTTTGGTCGTTCCGCTTGAGCGGGCCTTCTTGCGCTCGAGTGGATATTGCACACTCCCTGTATTTCGTGTCCCTGCAAAACTTTTGCAGGTGTGATTTTTACGCTCGAGCGGTAGCGCTCGAGCGGGTACTCTGGCGCTCAAGTGGGTAGTACTTTTTTGTGTAAGTTCTGGGAGGGGGAAATCTACGCTCGAGCAGACTGGTTTTCGCACTCGAGCAAATGTACTTTATTCTTTTGTTATTGGCGCTCGAGCGGGCCTTCTTGCGCTCGAGTGTACCTAGTTTTTTGTTCTTGACGCTCGAGCGTTGTGTTCTCCGCTCGAGCGGGAATGTCGTATATCGGTTGGCAGCTGGGCATTTTAAAATCACTTTTTACATTTTCTCTCTCTCTTTTACTTTCTAAAAAGACATTTTGAGAGCTCCTCTCTCTAGAAACTCCCTTCTCTCTAGGGTTTGATCTAGTTAGAGTGTCTCACTATCCTCCTGCCTTTGTAAAAAGTGTGTGGATCGTCGAGGGCTCCATTTTGATCTGTGGATCTTTGAGTTTGGAGCACTTTGGTTTTCTTCAACTTCCCCGTTTGAGCCCTAACTTCGAGGTAGGGATATCCTACTCCTTCTCATGAGTTTTATCTTTGAATTTTAGTATTTTAATGAGTTGGGGGTTGTTGGGTAATTTTGAGAAAGTTAGGCCTTTGTGTAATTTTACAAAAGTTGGGGTTTTGTTTATATAAACTTATATGCATGTTTGGCATAGAGAAATGAGATCAATATTGGATTATTGGTGAAAATGGAACCTTAGGGTTGTGATGTTAATTATGGGAAATACTCTAATTACATTGGTAAATTAATTGGTATAATTAATTTGAAGAAAAGAGGAATTAAATTGAGAATGTTGGAATTGGATGTGTATGGGATTAAAGGGTGTAGTTAGATTCGTTCATCGCTCACCTAGTTGAAATGTTGATTATATATCCATTTGGTGCATTTATTTTCAGTATAGAAATAACTGCTTTGGGCTATCGGTGGAGGATAGTCTTGATTGTTGTAGACAATGCATGATGATTAGGCAAACTAAAACTAATCAATTAAGTAAGCCATTGAACATGGTGGTCAGTACAATACAGCACTAAAATGTATATTGATAGGTTGAATTTGTATATGATAATTGTTTATATGCATTGTATTGTGTGGGAGGAGAAAGGGGCTGTACTCCACGGTTTATTGGAAGAAAGGGGCTGGACCTCTAAACCGGATTTTGTGTGACAGTGATACAGCACTACAATGTGTATCAGGCTGCGAATTAGAAGTGTTTTTGTTTCATTAATACAGCACTACAATGTGTATTATTTGAGACTTATAGAAGTGTTTGAATTGATTTGATATAGCACTAAAATGTGTATCGTTATCAATTGTAAAGTATAGAAGTGATTCTATGTTATGTTGATACAGCACCGAAATGTGTATCCTTCGCAAAGTGTGAGAATGGTTTATGTGTTATTGATACAGCATTAAAATGTGTATCCCTCATGAATTTTGAAAGTGTTTTAAAGATGAGTCTAAACCTCATTAAGATATTTGGCTAGGTGTTGAGTCTTGTTTTCAAACTCAAAGTTGGAAAGGACATGGGAAATGAAATATAACATGGACTTAATGTCATGAAATCGAAATGTGATATAAGTGGATGTATCTGTGTTGACCATCTATCGACTGCTAATCTTTTAGTCATTGTTCATGACTAGTTTAGTGTATTTCTACTAGGCTGTGGCTCACCCTTTATGGGACATCATTTTCAGGTACAGGTAGCATGCCACCTCCAAGGACATAGCTTGGGAGGCTAGAGGCAGACAGACTGTTTTGTTGTTTGCTTTCTTTTGATGTATTACATGTAAATTCAAGCCAAGGGTTTAATATGTATTGAGTTAGCACTCTTCTTTTTGTAACTAAGTGTTAACTTGGAAAGCTGTAAGCTCGTAGGGCATTTGCTTTTGTTGTTAATATGTAATACTTTTGTAAGGAACTACTCTGATGAATAGAAGAATATTTGTCTTTTATACCAATGCATGTCTAAGTTGATGGGTTTTAATGTTATTATTTTGAGGGCGTTACATGTACACACACATAATAACAGTTTATCATGAATGTTAAATAGTAATAATTATTATCATAATAAGAGCATACAAAATTGGCGTTTCTATGGCACAATTAATAACACAATTTGGCAAAAATTCAATACTATTCCTTGTTTAGCTACTCCTAAAATAGGCAGCAAAACAAAGCATCTTCCTCTCACAATTAGTTAAAACAAATACAAACGATCCTCATATCTTTGATGAACTAATATCAAGAACGTTACAACACTTGTCAATTAAAGCATCACATCCTATAAAGACGTATATGAACACACACATACATATGTGTGTGTACATATAATAGCAGTTTACTATAAATGTTAAATAGTAATAATTATTATTATAATAAGAGCATACAAAATTGGCGTTTCTATAGCACAATTAATAACACTAAGTTGCAAAAATTCAATATTATTCCTTGTTTGGCTACTTCTAAAATAGGCAGCAAAACAAAGCATCTTCCTCTCACAATTAGTTAAAACAAATACAAACGATCTTCATATCTTTAATGAACTGATATCAAGAACGTTACAACACTTCTCAATTAAAGCATCACATCCTATAAAGACATATATGTACACACACATACATATGTGTGTGTACATATAATAGCAGTTTACCATGAATATAAAATAGTAATAATTATTATTATAATAAGAGCATACAAAATTGGCGTTTCTATAGCACAATTAATAACACAAATTGGCAAAAATTCAATACTATTCCTTGTTTGGCTACTCCTAAAATAGGCAGCAAAACAAAGCATCTTCCTCTCACAATTAGTTAAAACAAATACAAATGATCCTCATATCTTTAATGAACTGATATCAAGAACGTTACAACACTTCTCAATTAAAGCATCACATCTTATAAAGACATATGTGTACATACACATATATGTGTGTGTACATGTAATAGCAGTTTACCATGAATGTTAAATAATAATTATTATTATTATAATGAGAATATACAAAATTGACGTTTCTATAGCACAATTAATAACACAAATCGGCAAAACAAAGCATCTTGCTCTAATAATTAATTCAAACAAATACAAATGATCCTCATATTTTTAATGAACTGATATCAAAAACGTTACAGCACTTCTCAATTAAAGCATTATGTCCTATAAAGACATATATGTACACACATACATATGTGTGTGTACATATAATAGCAGTTTACCATGAATGTTAAATAGTAATAATTATTATTATAATAAGAGCCTACAAAATTGGCGTTTCTATAGCACAATTAATAACACAAATTGGCAAAAATTCAATACTATTCCTTGTTTGGCTACTCCTAAAATAGGCAGCAAAACAAAGCATCTTCCTCTCACAATTAGTTAAAACAAATACAAACGATGCTCATATCTTTAATGAACTGATATCAAGAACGTTACAACACTTCTCAATTAAAGCATCACATCTTATAAAGACATATATGTGTACACACATACATATAATGGCAATTTACCATGAATGTTAAATAGTAATAATTATTATCATAATAAGAGCATACAAAATTGGTGTTTCTATAGCACAATTAATAACACAAATTGGCAAAAATTCAATACTATTCCTTGTTTGGCTACTCCTAAAATAGGCTGGAAAACAAAGCTTCTTCCTCTCGCAATTAATTAAAACAAATACAAGTGATCCTCATATCTTTAATGAACTGATATCAAGAACATTACAACACTTCTCAATTAAAACATCACATCCTATGAAGACATATATGTACGCACACATACATATGTGTGTACATATAATAGTAGTTTACCATAAATGTTAAATAGTAATAATTATTATTATAATAATAAGAGCATACAAAATCGGCGTTTCTATAGCACAATTAATAACACAAATTGGCAAAAATTCAATACTAGGAAGCTATTAATTAGCATTTTAAATAAAACAATTAATAACACAATTAAAATTGGCGTTTCTATAGCACAATTAATAACATAATTAATAACACATACATAAGTATTAGTTTTTGCCACTCCATTAACAAAGAGCTAGGAGTGGTTTTTAAATAAAAATGACAATAATATGGTCAACAAGGAAGCTATTAATTAGCATTTTTGCTTCTTGTTTGGTATATGTTGCCTGCGGGAAGGCCAATCCCCATTTTCATGTCCGAGGTGTTAACCTTGGAGGCTGGCTCCTTGTAGAAGGATGGATTAAACCATCTCTTATTCATGGCATCCCAAACAAGGACTTATTGGTTTGTATATCTATGTCTGTAGAAGTTATAATCACATATTTTTTAGTTTTTATTATTGTTTGGCTCTATTTGGTAGGACTTATTTCCAGCTTATTTCAGTTTTTAGCTTAATTTAAGCTATTTTGATATATTTGGTTCAACTTAACAATACAGCTTATATCTTTTTGTAAGTCAAAATTCAATTTATTCTTTGAGTGGAGGAGGAGAAGCTTAATTTATAAGTCAAAAATCAGCTTATGTTTACAGTTATAAGGTATAAGCTGTTAAGTTATAAGTTATAATCACTTTCCCATAGTTCTACCAAACGGGGCCTTTACCTCCTATATGGTGCCACAGATCTTGTGTCCCAAATTGTCTGTCTTAATGCATTTTTTAGCGTAATGTGAGAATCTCAAAATATAAAATTTTCATGACATAATTATCTATGACTTAAAATGTATTGAGATAAAGTGACAGAACATTTCATATCCTGTATGAATCCACACATAAGAGATATATTACTAGATGAATTTTATAATGTTTTTCACTTTTCTATGTTGACACAGTAAATGATATGCACATGTTTGTTGTGTAAATTTACATTTAGAAAAATTGAAAAAAAAAAAAAATACACTTGTTGATAAATTTTAAATAGTTGTACATTTTTATAGAGTGCATGCCATAACATGCCATAAAAAATGTAAAAACTATTTTGTACTTAGTTAGGCAATACCTTTAAGTCGCTGGTTAACAAAATTTTAAATACTTGTATACATATATTTTTTATTGCCCTCATTGATCATATATTTTTGTTAGGATGGAACATATCTGTGGCTAAAATCGGTAAAGGCTGGGAAATTTCTTTGCCCAGGGACAAATGGAGGAAGACTAGCACTCACTAACCAAAAAAGCTCTACCAAACTAATATTTAGAGTAAGTTAAAAAAAAAAAAAAAAAACTAATATTTACAGTAAGTTAATTACCTCCTTATTATATATAATTAAACTTAGATTGGTGCTTAATTTCAATATTGTCGCATTAATCTGCATTCACATTCTTACAAATTACTCAGAAAAAATAGTATTCTTTTTTTGTTGGAGGGAGCCAAATATGGTATTTAAAAAGAAAAGACCTTTATTTGGGTAAATTAAAGAAAAGAAAGGGACTTGTAGGTTTGATTTTCATTTCTTTTATCCTACAAAATTTAATTAAATCAGTAATTCATGATGATATTATATATGTTTATGTCAAATATTAATCATTTTTTGTGTTTCATTCATCTGAGGCATCGCACAACTAAGATTTAATATTGGACCAAGAATAACATTTAAAATTTAAAAAAAAAAAAACTCCATTTAATGTTTTGTGCAGTTGTGGAGGATTAACGAGTCCAATTTTCACTTTAGACTCTGTAACAAGAAATTCATGGGATTGCAAAGTTCCAAAAAGGGATCCTACATTGTACCTGTTTCAAAAGAACCTGGTAGATCAGAAACGTTTCAGATTTTGAAGTATAATCATCGTTCAACCCGTATTCGAATCAAAGCACCTAACGGTTTTTTCTTACAGGTTAATTTGCTCCCCCCCTTTTTTTGACTTTAAAACTTTATTTAGCATTCACACACTATATTATGAACTTGCAGGTAAACAAAGAGGGGCATGTGACAGCTGATTCCAAAGGGGATGGCGGATGGGGAGATGATGATCCATCTGTTTTTGAGATGAAAATTGGGAGGCAATTCGATGGCGAGTTTCAAGTGACCAATGGTTATGGCAAATTGGCACCAAAAGTTATGAGGGTAAGATAAAAACATCTTGAAAAAATCAACACAATTTGATCATTAAGCTTTCACGATAAATTCTCATTTCTAAATTAAAATTTTACAAGGTTCTGATGATGATGTTATGCATTGCAGGAGCACTGGAACACTTTCATAACAGAAGACGATTTCAAGTTCATGTCAAGCAATGGAATCAACACTGTGAGAATTCCAGTGGGGTGGTGGATAGCTTTCGATCCAACACCCCCAGCGCCATACGTTGGAGGATCCTTAAAAGCCTTGGACAATGCCTTCTCGTGGGCACGGTATGTATTTTTTACTTTAGGGTTAAATTCACTGCCAATCCTCAAAATATACTCTGTTTCATTTTTAGTACTCAATAGTTCAACTAGATGCCTTCACCCAACCAAGAGTGCCGATTGAATTACTATAAAATTGCGAATGTTCTGTCCTGAAATTTTTCAGTCCCTCTGTTCCAATACATTCTTAGCTACATGGCCGTATCTTGAATGAGGACCTTTGGTTAATTTGGTTCCAGAAAATATGGCATGAAGGTTATGATCGACTTACACGCTGCACCGGGTTCTCAAACTAACAGTGCAGTTAGCTCTTCCAGAGATGGGTTTGTGGAATGGGGACAGACCGACCAAAACATACAAGAGACAGTAGATGTTATAGACTTTCTAACTGCCAGGTAAAATTCATCATAATTCATAATTACAAAAATGCCATTATTAACATATTAGTCTACCCTTACATTCTGTATAAAAATTATGAGAAAAGTTAGGGACCATGAAATTTTTTCATAAAAATGATCATAAAAGATTTATGATATTTGGATTACCTTGATTAGTGTATGGTGCTTTATTCTAAGTGTAATCTAAGGGTCACAAAACTTTCATGATTATTTTCATGAAAGGTTTTTCATGATACCTAGCATTACTGAAAAATTATGTATTACTTTTATTAGATATGCTAAGCACCCGAGCCTTTACGCTGTGGAGCTGTTGAACGAGCCGTGTGCGCCGTATGTTACGCTAGAGAAGCTGAAGAAGTACTACCGTGCTGGTTACAATGCTGTGAGAAAGCACTCGTCCACGGCTTACGTGATCATGGCGAGCCGAATGCTATATGGAATGAAACCTGTTGATCCTACAGAACTGTTCCCTCTAGCCAGGGAGTTGAAAGGATCGGCAATTGATGTGCACTACTACCAAATCTTCATGCCTGTCTTTAAGAAAATGAATCACCAGCAGAACATCGACTTCCTCTACACCAACACTTCGGTTGAGTTGAATCAACTTATTAAACCAAACAATCCTCAAATTTTCATTGGTATGTACCCCAATTAATTAAGAAAAAATGATACTCATCATGGTTCGAATTTGCTCTCTTCACCCCTAAAAAAATATATATGATACAAAAATTGCTAGGTGTACAGATTTTGATCATGAAAATGGTACCAAAAAATAAAAACATATTGTGTAGTTGAGATGTGTCTTGGTTGTGATTTGGACCAAACTTAAAAATAAATCTCTACTGCATTGTAATTTCTATGCCCTTTATTGTATTCTAATTATCCATTGAATTTCACCTCTTTATTTTTCTTTTTTCCTGACCTTTTACGTGAATTCGTATAGTAAACATGTAAAAGACATCATATATTAAAGAGAAAAAAATTAAAGATTTTCTAACAAAAAATTGGAGTGGACCCTCTTTTTTTTCATTTCTTTTTTTTTTATAGAATCCAAATCCTCTAAAAATATTTATTATTATTATTTTTTGAATAGGATGCATTTTACATGTAGTAATTATGTGCTGCATGAATATATTAAAGACGTACAAAGAACTACTAAATTCTTCCAATTTTACATAGCAGACCTCATTAAATGGTTATTTTAAAATTCACTTTTACACAAAATGTTATATGCTGGTAAATGTACTCATTCTGGTGGAGTGTGGATACTATCAAAATGAATGCAATGTTGCTAATACTACATTTGATATTTTTTTTTTACAAAAGTTGATGTGTTTTTAGCATTTTTTTAATAAAAAATTTTAAAAAAGAATATTGTCATCGTATATATAAACTTATTAGCATTTTTGTTATTTGTATTTTATTTTTATTTTTGTATGTTATTTTTTGGGCAGGGGAATGGGCAACTGAGTGGGGAACAGCCAATCTAGCTCATCCAAATTTAAGCAAGAAGACAATAGAGGACTACAAAAAATTCGGTAAGGCCCAACTCCAAGTCTATGGTAAAGCCACATTCGGCTGGGCTTACTGGACTCTCAAGTGCCCCTTCTCTCACTTGAGCTTTGAGTGGATGATCAAGAATGGCTATCTTAAGCTTTAATTTAAAATAAATAAATTAATGCCAATTAAGCTTAATCAAAATTTGTTCACTGCCCAATTAAATCTTAATCCAATCCCTACCCATCGTCGGCGAATTAAGCTTAATCAGGTCATGTTGTATGTGTTAGCAACTCACTGCTTGAAGTTATGTGCCAATGGCGGCCAGTGGTGTGTGTGAACTTAGAATAGAGAGTCTTTTCATTCTCCTTAATTTTGGATTACATGGTTGTAATGTGGATGCTGGTGTATAATATGTATCCAATATTTATATGCTTTTTATATATTAATTTTATTATGCTCCTCTAATAGGGTACATAAGGAGCAAAATGTATTTTCTTGGTCTCGTTTACCAAGAAACAAACTTAAAAAAAAAAAACATTTTCTTTTTAGGTAAATTATAAATACAGATTTGCTTAAAGTACAAATTGCCTTCCATGATTTGAAAAATTATAAATATTCCTTTGTTAGAATTTTTTTCTTTAATAGAATTAACTAAAAAAATAAAATTCATAATTACTTTTCTATACAATAATAAAATTACTTAAATTATTAATTGAAACATATTTCTAATATCATTAAAAACTGTTAGTTGATTTGATTTATCAATAAAAATGACAATTTATTAAAAAATTAAAAACCTCAAAAAGTAAAATGTAATTTCTAAAACCATTAGAAAAAATTTATATTTTAATCAAATCTCAAAGAGTGCATTTACAATTTACTCTTTCTTTTTTGAACTGACAAAAATCTTTGGTGTCAAACATTTTATGCATGCTAATCTCGACTAATTTGCTTAGTCACCATCATATCACTTCTAATACTCTAATTTTTCAATTTTCCTCCGTACTTCAAAGTTAGTGAAAATTAGATTTTCTCACCCTTCAAATTTGCTTGAATAATGTTAGAGATTTTACATATTTTATTAAAAGATTTATTGAACACTCACATGGGTGTAAGTTTCACACCACACCCATGTAAGTGTTTGGTACATTTTTTGTATCCATTGCCTTATTCTTTGGTCCCTCAATCCTCGTTTATTAGTAAACATTTTGGGATTAAAAAAATATAAAAAGACAAAATAAGCTATATAAATCAATAAGATAAAATATTACATTTAAATCATAATTATTATACTTTTTCTATCACAAAAATCTAAAAAATCTAAAAACAAAAACCAAACGAGGTTAAAAAAGTCCCAGCACAAAAAAATTTGCTACTATAATCAATGTCAAATGAAGCTTATGTTTCAATATTTCTTGTCACATCATCATTTAAAATTTAAGTGAAAACTGAAATATAAGAAATCAAAATAGACTTTGAATGAATAAGTTGGGTGAAAAGTATAATTTGTCCTATATTTTTTCCTTAATCCGCTTAAAATGCGTTGTCCTGTATTTTTAAGGAATGTCATAAGAAATTTAAAAATATTATCCACTATATATAAAAGGAGTGCAATAAAAATAATAAGCATTCTTTTTACTTATTGGAGAATTTAGTTAAAACTTCTCAATTGAATTATTATTTGATAAAAAAATATAGTCTAATTTATTTTTGTTTCCATAAACCTCCTAAGGAGAAAATACATAATTGAGTAAGAATAAAGTAAAATAATTTTTTTTCTTGTACAATATTATCAAAGTAATATGTTACTGTGAATCAGAGTAACATGTTACTGTCAAACAAAATAACATATTACTATCAAATAGAGTAGCATGTTACTGTTACTATTTACATCAATTTTAACGGTAATAAATTTTTTTTTTTAAAAAAAAAAATTCATAGTCAACATAAATCTTATTTGATAGATTCTGATGAGAAAATTCTAAAAATATTAATTTTATTAAAAACCAACATCTATATCAAAAGTTATATTATTTTAAAGTTTAAATTTTGATAATAGTAATATTTGTTAGATTTTTCAAATAAAACTTTTTGTACTTATCCTTAATATATTAAAATTTCATTACGATGGAGGTTTTGATCAAATCCCCAAGAATAGACCTTAATAAGACTCATAATAATAAAAAATAAAAAATTATTCATATGTAATATTTTCTTTATATATATATATATATGAGTAAATTGTGCAAATAGTTCATGTAATTTATATGATGTGTCAATTAGGTCCATGTTATTTTAATTTGCTCGATTTTGACCCTTAATTTAATGGATTGTGTTATATTGGTCCAATAAATAACCATCGTTAGGTTTGGTGGACGAAAACTAGGGGTGCAACTCAGGCGGGTTCGGTCGGGTTGAAAAGTTGTCCAAGCCCAGCCCAAGTTGTACTAAGACCTGCCCAAGCCCGAATTGTAACCCGAGTCCAAGCCCAACCCGAGTTAAACTCGAATTGCCCAAGTTGCCCAAATTGTAAGTGATTTTTTTTTTTTTTTTTGCAGCTATTTACATTTAAAATTTGACTCTATTTACATTTTTTTTTAATAGAAAATCATTAATACCATCAAAAACAAATAATTTATATAATGTAAGAGATATGCCACTATAGTAGTCCTTACAATTTATGAGTGAAAATAAAAAGAAAAAGAGTAAGATTTTATATTATTTGTCTATATAATATATATTCAATATGATTTAATAATATAAATTACTTTAATATCATGTAATGGCTAATAATTTATATGTATATTTAATATTTTTATATATCTATATATGTATAATTTGGGCTTCAAGTTACTCGGGTTGTTTGACGTCTTTACCCAAGCCCGTCCAAATTTAATTCAAGCTTCTGAATTTTTACCCAAACCCGTACCGAATTTGAAAATATTTTCCCCAAGCTCTAAAAAAATTCGGACTGGGCTCGGGTTGCTCGAGTTGAGCCCGTACGTCTAAGTTGCACCCCTAACAAAAACTCAAACGATGTGTCAATTTGGTCATTGTAGTTTACACGATGTGCCAATTTAATCTCTGTCAAAATCGAGCAAATTAAAACAATAAGGACCAAATTAATATATTGTGTAAACTACAATGATCAAATTGACACATTGTTTGAGTTTCTGTCCACTAAACCTAGCAGCCGTTATTTATTGGACCAATATGACATAATCCGTTAAATCAATAGACAAAATTGAACAAATTAAAATAATAAGAATTAAATTGACACATGGTGTAAATTATAAGGACCATTTATATAATTTATCCTGTATATATAAAAAAGTAAGGCAGCTAGCATGCATCTGCAATGCCTACAATCATTCAATTGTGTTGATTGTTGTCATCGAAAATTATTTAGGGAAATTACTTGTCAGTGTTTTTTTCAAACTTTAATTAAAAAATTATGAAAAAATTTATGATTTTACATATTAATGTTTATAAAGAATTGGATAATACTTTTTTACCATTTTTTTTCCAATTATTTATCATATAGTTCTTAATTGTATAAGAAAAAACAATAACGACAAGTTACATTAAAAAAAACATTGATATCAAAAATTTAAAATTACAACTCAAAAGTAGAGCATATTTAGGATGTGTTTGTTTATGAATTTAAGTAATAATTTGAAAAGGAAAAAAAAATGAGATGAAATGAAATGTGAATGAAATAGAACTAACTACATTTTTTTTTTAATCAGCAAAAGAAAAGGGAACTTTATTGATGAAATATAAGATAAATACATCAATAAAAGGGGAAAAAAAGGAAAGGGGGATGAGTGCAACAAGTATCATAGCAAACCAAATCAATCCCAAATAGGTTGGCACCGATAAGATCACCCAATCGTATGCTAGCACAACATCAAAGGTTGGTGAGAAACCAACCACAATACAAAAAGACCAACCAGACCCAAATATAATATAGCCACACCTAATGTAAAAATACAACCCAATACTAACAGTCAGCAACAACCCAAATAGAGCATCACAATAAAGCAATATCCATAATGCACTACCCACATAAACCAGCAGCAGCCCCAGCTCTACATAAACCAGCAGCAGCCCCAGTAGAGTAGCAATACCATTACAACCAACCTCTACATAAACCAGCAGCAGCCCCAGAACTAGCTACATTTTACATATATATGTATAGGAATGGCTTCCCTCCAGTCCACTGGAGGGTACTGTTGGGCCCGTTGAGGCCCATCACGAGTCTCATTTCGATAATCCGAACCGTTGAATGTGTAAAACTCATCGAGTACTATATGTTTGTAAATAATCACTTTGATCGGATATCGATAGCTATGTGCTCAAATCAGTTTTGTATGAAAAAAATGGACGGTGAAAAATAAATGGCTTACAAAAATCTGATTTGATCACATAGTTATCGATATCCGATCAACGTGATTTTTTACAAACATATAGTAATCGATGATTTTTACACATTAAACGGTTTAGATTATCAAAACAGGACCCGTAGTAGGCCTCTATGGGCCCAACAGTACCCTCCAGTAGACTGGAGGGAAGCCATTCCCTATGTATATATTTTCAAATTCTATGGATTTAGGTAGAGATTAATATATATATATATATATATATAGAAAAAGTATAAAATATATGTAAAATGTAACTATATTTATTTATATTTTACTTATTTTTAGGATATTTAGGATGCGTTTGTTCAAAAATTTAGGTAATAATTTGAGAAGGAAAAAAAAAATTAATTGAAATGTGAATGAAAAAGAACTAATTATATTTTACATATATATATATATTTTAAATTCTATGGATTTAGGTAGAGATTTAAATATATATATATATATATATATATATATATGGGTTAACTACACTAATAGCCTCTACAGTTTGGGACTTGTGTCACTTTGGTCCCTGACTTTTCAATTGTGACACATTTGACCTAAATTTTGAATCTTGTTCCAAATAAGGACAATTGAAAATATCATTAGATTTTTCAAGGATAAAATCGTCAATTTGATAAAATATAAACTAATTTGACAAAAATAAATGTCAAAAAAATATTTTTAATTTTTTTAAAATTATTTTTATCCACCAATGATAAAATTATGTAAAATTAATAAAAATTACATGATTAATTTTTTAAAATTAATTTTACATGATCATCATCTAAACATATAACAAAAATTAATTTGGCAAAAAATAATAATAATAAATGTCTAAAAGATTTAACAATTTTATATAATTTTATTTTTAGTAGGTAGAAATAATTTTTAAAAATTCAAAAATATTTGTTTGACATTTATTTTTGTCAAATTAGTTTATATTTTATCAAATTGACAATTTTACCCTTGAAAAATCTAATGATATCTTCAATTGTCCTTATTTGGAACAAGATTCAAAATTTAGGATCAAATATGCTACAATTGAAAAGTTAGAGACCAAAGTGACACAAACTCCAAATTATAGGGACTATTTGTGTAATTTGCCCTATATATATAGAGAGAAAAAAAAGTATGAAATATATGTAAATGTTACTATTTTAGCTTTTTTAAAATAACTAAAATTGGTGAAAAGTTGGCTTTTATTTATATTTTACATATTTTATTTTTATTTTTATTTATTAAAATTCATGATTTAACCACAGTATAAGAGAATCTTGGAGAGAAACTGAAAGTAAAAAGATTGTGACGGGAAGAGAGTTCTTTTGGCTGCTGATATGTTGTGTGTAGGTCATATCTTGTTGGGAGCACTAACCTTTTGAACAAATTCTCTTTTGGAAAATTTGGATTGCAACAATTTGCAAGATCGTGTAGTACAACGTATATGAATTATTTATGTATAGGGTAAATTATATTGAAATTTTTTGAGATTTCTATTTAATACAAATTTACTCTTATATTTGAAAAATTACATTCTTTTATTTGAGATTTGTAATTTTATTACAAATTGTCCATTAGATTGCTGATGTCATGTCTTAAAATTTTATAAATAACCACTTTGCCATTTTTTCTATCATTTCTTTTTCATGTCATTATGACTAGATTCTACAACTTTTTCTATCGTTAAATTTTATCTGAACATATTCTTATTAAGTGATGATATATAAACATAAAGTTTATATAGAATTTTCAAACACAATGATATAATTTAATAATGATTTTTCACTTTAAAACAAAACACTCATAAACATTATTTATCTTTATAACAATATCACTATCACAATATTTTTATGATATTTTTTGTATAAACTTTTATACATGAATATAATTTTTCATTTTTATTTCTACCAGAAAGTATAAAATTTGTATAAAAAAAACTTTGAAAAAACATTGAATACAACAAAAAAAGATAATGTATTGAATTTTTGTATATATATATATATATATATATATTTGTGTTTGGTGAATTTAAAAAAATTACAAAATATTATACTTTTTAAGTATATCTAGACAAGGTGTATCTAAAAAAAAAAAAATTGCTTAAAATATTAAAATAATTCTGTAAAAAATAAAAATAAAAAAACATAATTTTTTGTATCAATTAAACCAAAGAAAATGATAGTCATTCCCCTTTAAATGACATGAAGAAAATATCTGTATTATTTTATATGTATAAAGGCAAAAGGGCAAATATGTCATTTTAATCTGACAGGGGGTAAGTGCAATTTTTCAAATGTAAGAGAGATTTGTATTAAACAGAAATCTCAAGGGTGTCACTATAATTTGCCCTTATATATATTAAGAAAATTTTGTAGTATGTATCATGAATTTTTAATTACGATTTTTGTGTCTTTAATTATGGCCTATTGTGTTGTTAATTATGACATTATTTTGATTATTTATGATCTAAGAGTTCTTTTTTTATACTTTATGTGATGTTCAGTTATAGGCATTTTTGTTTTGCGCGAATTACATTAACAGTCCCTATAGTTTATGATTTGTGTCACTTTGATCTCTGACATTTCAATTGTGATACATTTGATCCTGAATTTTGAATCTCGTTTCAAATAAAGACAATTGAAGACATTGTTGCTCTATTTGAATAGCAAAGTCGTCACACAACTTATATTCTGTTGGATAACTTATATGTTGTTTGAAATATAATGACATTTTTTCTAATGAATAATGTTGAATTTTTTTTTATTATAAAGTTCTATGTCATTTGGTTTTTAGAATCTTCTTTTAAATTTTTTTCTAAGAAATTAAAAATTAAATTAGTGAAAAAAATTAAAAACACATCGTTTTTATATAATTTTATCTTTTGGGAGGATAGAAATAATTTTTTAAATAATTTTTTTGATATTTATTTTCGTTAAATTAGTTTTTATTTTTTCAAAAGTCAAATATGACGACAACTTTGATATCATTATTAAACCAATCCATTAAATTAAAAAATCTAAAAGTAAAAACATTTCATATATTAAACATATCAATTATACATTAAAAACCTAATAACCATCCATTTAATATAACCATCTGAAAATATCTGTTACCAACAAATACAACCATTTATTACATGATAACCATCCAAAAATATCAATAAAAACAACTATCCGTTGCATGATCATCATCAAAACACCTACTAAAAATTAATTTGGTAAAAAAATAAAAATATAAAAATATAAAAGATTTATCATTTTTATATAATTTTATGTTTGGTGAGTTAATAATAATTTTTTGACATTTATTTTTGTCAAACTAATTTATATTTTATCAAATTGACGATTTTGCCCTTAAAATAGAGCAATAATGTTTTTAATAGTCATTATTTGGAACTAGATTCAAAATTCAGGGTTAAATGTATTACAATTAAAAAGTCAGGGACTAAAGTGACACAAATTTCAAACTATAGGGACCATTAGTGTAATTCGCCCTTTTGTTTTTAGTTATGACTCACAAAATGTTGAGTTATGTCATTTGTGATAATTAAACCCATAAATAACATAACTTACATATTATGCACATCTTTTCGAAGGTGTGGACTATAACATTTCCCTATTTATTATTTTGAAAATTTGTATCGGACTAGTTAATTTAGTGTTTCTGACTATCTATTAAGTAAAAATGGATTAAATAAGTTAAAAAAATTAATTATCTAAAAATTGATATGTATTTTTTTTTTCTTCCTAAATTTACACTGGATAGTAATTTCCCCTAACTTAAAAGTAAGTAGCACCAAGCCCTATATGATTCAAAAAATTATTCACAAAAATATTCAAAAAAGTACATTTATGAGTCAAATTTATTATGAATACAACGCACTTCATATTCAGGGTAATTTTTCATGACTGAAATCATTTTTCCTTTAGTTTGTTCGGTAATTTTTAATTTTTAATGTTTTATTTATTTTTATTTTTCATAATTTTGGAAATAAAAAAAATATGAAGATTTTGGAAATATTTATTCATTTTCGTATCATCTTTTTGAAACTTTGGAAGACTACTTTAAAATGTTTCTAGAAAAGGAAAAAAAAAATGGTGTTTACATAAACAATTTGCAAAACAAATTCTTTGGATCAATTTTCATATATATTTTTTATTTTTATATTCTCATTAAGTGCACAATTCAAGAACCTATATATAATCATGATTCATGAAATTCATGCGAACTTTTGTACGCTCGACATACTTCCCATTGCATGAGGGTAGATTGAGAACGTAAACTTAATATTTTGTATAATTTGTACAAAGTAGTTGTTCTCATAATTAAACTCACAACCTCAAAATTAAATAATCTCATTCTAACAACTAAAACTGAGATTCTTGATTAGATAATTATAACGATTAATGGAAGAATATTATGGTATGGCTTTGATGTAATTTTCTACAAACTAAAAAAATAAAAATTTAAAAGCAAATCATATATTTTTGTACTATATATGTCTCACAAGTTATAAATAGAAGTTACGCTAAACATTATAACACACACACAAAAATCTATGAACAGCTCTTTAAATTGAAACAAATTATTCTTAATCTGAGTTAGAGTCATTGTTGAAGAAGTGTTAGGATCAAACACACCCAGAAAAATATCTCACACACACAGAGAACACAATATTTACGTGGTTCGGCCCAATGCCTACATCCACGGACAGAAATGAGAATTTTCACTAAAATGGAGCAAAATACAAAATACAGAGGAGGAGATGAAACTCACTCAACTCACAGCTCTTTTACTCTCTAATTTCTGATCTCTCTTGGTTCTACCTCTATTTCAACTCTCCCCTCAACCTCTATTTATACACCAATGAGGGAGAGCCTCATTGGTCACCACCTACCCTCTTCCACTCTCTAGTGGGGTTGGTAGAGTGGGAGAGCCACTTCCATTGGGTGGAGAAAGTGGGTTCTCCAATGGGAGCTCACATGGGATGATCCAACAAATCACCCCTTCAACTCATGTGAGGTGATCCAGTCCACACACTGCTGCTAATCTTGTCACGCCCAAAAGACCAACAGAATCTTCATCTCCTCACTGAGACATTGCATCCCCTGAAAGCTAGAGATAATACACCAGAGATACAAGAGGAGGAGGGAATCCTACATCCTCAACTCAACTCACACCACTCTCTGATTTGGAGAGAGCCTCTGCTCCTATCTCCCACAAATCTCTTCCACGCTTCCTGTCTCGGATATCTTCACTTGCTATGCTTGAACTTGCGCAACCAAGATATCTTGACACCCCCTGATTGGATGTCCTGCACCCCCTGCTCGGGATACCCTTGCATTACCGTGCAACTCCTTGCATGATGAACACTGGAGCAACTAGAAAACTTCAGAGTTTGACACATCAACATCCTCAATTTTCCTTGCTCGGAGCTTATTTCTGAACAACCAGCCTTTGCTTTCTGCACTTCAGAACAACTTCCCAGCGATCTCATACGCCCGTTGTCTGTGCTGCAATCCCTGATGTTCGGTTCTGTCTCACTTGTACGTCCGTACTGATGTTTGACAGTTAGCCCTTCTGCCAAGACAACTTCCATCGGTCTGTACAAGTTATCACTATGCAACTCCGTGCATAGTGCTCGCACCCCCTTATTGGAGTGCATTGCAACGCTCACTTTGCGACTCGAGATTGCATCCCTCCTTTCCATGCATCTTTTGAGAGGTTGCAAAATGTCTCTAACACGGAAGCAAAAGAAACTCTCTTCTTCACTGGCATAGTCTCTACAGACTTGGTTTCTTTGCTCTGAACTTTCTTCAAGATTGGCTTCACTGGCTCAGCTCTGTGCACCTTTGAACTGCCTCCTTGCGTTCCCGTGCACCGTTTTCGCCATTCCTGATGAAAGCCTTGCTCAATCATACGCTTTGGTTGCGTATGTTCTCTCTTTGTACCCTTCGACTGGCATTTGACAACACTCATCTTTGTCAAAACTTCTCCTTCCAGTCTGTACAATTTGTTGCACAATTTGCCTTGCAACAATTCTTTATCACCTCTGTGTACATGAAGAACCCCGCCACTAGATGAGAAACAATTTCCTTTTAGATCTAGCATACTCAGGGAGATTAGATTCCTCCGTACTCCTGGCACATGTCGGACCTCAGATAAAATTACTTTTCTTCCATCCTTAGTAAGGAATCGCACTGTCCCTATGCCGACAACTCTGTTCACTGTGTTGTTGGCCATCCGGATAATGCTACCGCTGACTCTTCGGTAAGTGGAGAAAAGCTTCCTATCCGCACATATGTGGAACGTACACCCTGAATCCAAAATCCAGCCGGGTGTTTTCAACTCTGACGAGACTGTAAGCATCACCTCTTCATCGTCAGAGGAATGCACTGCAACTGCTGTAGTTGAGGGACCTCCGTGTCCCTTAGCCTTCTCTTTGGCTTGTCTGTCCGCCTTCTTCTCCGGGCAATCTCTTATTACGTGATCCTCTTGATCACAGTAAAAACACCTCCTCGTGTTGTCCTGTCTGGACTGTGAACGCCCTCTGCTTTTACTTCTTCCTCTACCTCTGCCCCTTTCTCTATCTCTGCCTCTACTTTCTGTGACAAGGGCATGAGACTGCTCTCCTTCCATCTCTATCTTCCTTGCCTCCTCGTTGAATAAGGCGTCTGTGACCATCCCCATGGTCAGCTTCCCTTCGGGTGCAGAATTACTAAGAGAAACCACCAACGTCTCCCAGCTGTCTGGTAAGGAACTGAGTAATAATAATGCTTGCATCTCATCCTCCAACTCTATTTTGATTGATGCAAGCTGGTTCACAAGACTGTGGAATCCACTGGTGTGTTCAGCAACAGACACACCATTCTTCAGTTTCAGGTTTATAAGCCTTCTCATTATCAAGGCTTTGTTCCGTGCGGTCTTGGACTGGTACATGCCCTCCAATTTCATCCATAGGGCATAGGCGTCTGTCTCTTGGGCAACATGGTGGAACACACTGTGGTCAATCCACTGTCTGATTTGACCGACAGTCTTCCGGTTGGTTTTTATCCAGTCCCCATCCTTGTCTCCATCTGGTTTGACCCCCTTTAGCGCTATAGGGTCAAACAAATCTCTACAATACAGGACGTCCTCCATCCGCGGCTTCCATATCGCATAATTAGAAGCGTTCAACCGTATCATCGGCCCTGAAACTGATGTGGATTCCTCCATCATCCAGAAAGTAATCTCTGTTTGAAAAACAGGCTTTGCTGTGAAGTCCGGACGGCTCAAATTAGCCGGAAAAGCACTTCGGATTGCCAAAATAAAAACTGCAAATTTTTGAAAGCTTATTTGAAAAATCTGACCGTACGGATGTGTCCGAAATATTCCAAATAGTTGGAAAGCACTATTGGATCACCCAAATCGGACCTCAAATGGCTTAGATGAAGCCAAAACAATCTTAACGGTTCAGATCGGCAGAGTCTGGTGCGCCTGCGAAGCACCAGATTTTTCTCCGGTTCGGCTGGCGTCTGGCTGACGTCAGCAGCTCAGTCAGCGGCTCGGTCAGCGGCTCAGGCTGGTCAACGCGGCTCCGGCTGGGCGGCTTGGTGCGCGCGCGTGCGGCGCATGTCGCGCGTCAACTCACGCGTCGTCTACCTCCGAAAGCGCGTGAGGCGCGTGCAGCGCGTGAACTCACGCGTCTTCTACCTCTGGAAGCGCGTGTGGCGCGTGCGGCGCGTGGGAACGGCGTCACAGGCGCGTGTGGCGCGTGTGTGTCCGTCCGATCTCTGTTTTTGACGCGGTTTTCACCTTTGTGCTCGTCTCGTCGAGTACTTTAATGTGGTGTAATCAAAAGCAGATTTCTACTACTTTGATTTCTGGGTAAGTTTTGGAACAACACTCTGTTTTTCCGAAAAACATACAACACCGGCTCTGATACCACTTTGTTAGGATCAAACACACCCAGAAAAATATCTCACACACACAGAGAACACAATATTTACGTGGTTCGGCCCAATGCCTACATCCACGGACAGAAATGAGAATTTTCACTAAAATGGAGCAAAATACAAAATACAGAGGAGGAGATGAAACTCACTCAACTCACAGCTCTTTTACTCTCTAATTTCTGATCTCTCTTGGTTCTACCTCTATTTCAACTCTCCCCTCAACCTCTATTTATACACCAATGAGGGAGAGCCTCATTGGTCACCACCTACCCTCTTCCACTCTCTAGTGGGGTTGGTAGAGTGGGAGAGCCACTTCCATTGGGTGGAGAAAGTGGGTTCTCCAATGGGAGCTCACATGGGATGATCCAACAAGAAGGTGTATTCCAGTGTTTTATATGGCCACTTGTAGATATTCGTAGCCGCCAAGGAGCCGCTTTTGTCGACCCTTTTTAAGGCAAGTTTTGATCAATCTCTATTTTTCTTTAAGAAAAAGGATAAATCCTATATACCTATGTAAATTGTAATGTATATATAGAGAAATACAACTGAGAGTTGTTCTTATCAATTGCTTCTTAAGTCTAAGATGGTCCTACCAGTTCCCATTGACATTTCATTAATCTGATATATAACATCACACATTAGTCCAGTTTTGGACACTGTATTCATGAAAACAAAATTGATTGACATTAACAATAACGACAAAAGAAGATGACTTATCTCCAGTCCTGAAAGTCCGGAACTACCAATAATTAACCTCTTCCATAAGTGAATTTAAAAAATAAATAAATAAATAATAATAATAATAATAATAATGCAGTCCAATGCACAAACTCTGCATCTGAGTAATCAGTTCGGTGAACTTTTATATTTTGTTTTGAGGAACTAAAACTAAGAGTATCTCTAATGGTAATAGGCATTTTACCTATCTAAACATTACTATAAAGTGTACATTTTATTTTGCCTATCAACTGTTTCATGTTTTTGCTCCGACCATGCTCTTTATTTTAGCTATTCATCCAAATACTATTAATTTTATAAAATGCCACATCAGCAACAAAGATGGAGGGAAATAATCCTAATGATTAAGAGCATCTCCAATGCACTAGGCATATAATACTTGTTAGTTAAAATGTCTAGTGTGATTCATTTTTTTCAATTCCAATGCACTAGGCATATGATTAGGCATTTTGGCTCAACTCATATTCACTAGCTACATGTAGCTAGCGTTCAACGCTAGGCAAAATGTATTCAATCATTAGGATCATTTCCCTCCATCTTTGTTGTTGATGTGGCATTCTATAAAATTAATAGTATTTGGATAAATAGCTAAAATAAAGAGTATGGTTGGAGTAAAAACATAAAACAGTTGATAGGCAAAATAAAATATATACTTTATAGTAATATTTAAATAGGTAAAATGCCTACTACCGTTGGAGATGCTCTTGCCTAGCCTTGAAGGCTAGCTACATGTAGCTAGTGAATGTGAATTGAGCTAAAATACCTAATTACATGCCTAGTGCATTGGAGTTGAAAAAAGTGAGTCATACTAGGCATTTTACCTAACAATCATTATATACCTAGTGCATTGGAGATGCTAACTATATGTTATGGTCTGATTTTTTATTTAATTTGAGTAATGAATTTCCAAGAAACTTTAACAGAAATGATTCACAACCAATAGTTTATTTATTATAGAGTTATGAATATTTATCCAATCTCTTTCTGTGTAGGAGAAGGTTATTCAATCAAATGATAGAGACATTACGAAGAAAAAAGTGGCTTTTCTAAGATGATGAAAATTAAATTTTAGAAACTTGTAGAATTCTATATTAGGGATAAATTAAGAGAGAATGTGAAATTGTTGTGTAAATGTCTCTCTCATTATTTTGAATTTTGTTTACATATATCTTCTGAGAGCACAAGTTAAAAAAATTAAAATATTTCTACATTTTACATGAAAAATATGTTGGAAATGGTAGAAAAATTCTGGGTAAAACCAGATTTTTTTCTCAAGTTTGGTCTATTTTTTAGGTGGGCCCCGTGTATCGACTTACACGGGTCAAAGTGGTAACACGTTCTATGCCGCGTTGTGATTCACATGGTATATTTGGTTGCTTAAAACCATTACCGAGTGAATGAGAAATTGAAGCCAAAGTGTGCTCCATGGAAATGGAGTTTTGGTGGAAATTCCTTAAAGTTGTAAATTGGCTTGTCCCACATTGATTTGGTGGGAAGTTTTGAAAGGGTTTATAAGGCTTGGGTGAGATACTTGGGGTGTGCCTCAAGGGGTACCCAAGTGTTTTAGAAGGAGAGATAATGGGCAAAATGGGCTAGACCCATTGGACCCAAAAATCACCACACATGCACGCCCGACGAAATCTTTTTGGGCCAAAAACATTTGAGTTTTATTTTATTTTTGGTAAAATAAAATCCATAATTCAAATTAAACTGATTTGGATTTTCTGTATATCCAAACAGTGTCCTTCCCGTTTTCAAACAGAAATAAACTAGTTTGGAATTAGTACACACCCAAACAGGGCCCTTCCCGTTTTCAAACAGAAATAAACTAGTTTGGAATTAGTGCACACCCAAACAGGGCCCTTCCCGTTTTTTGCTATCTGTTTGAATTATTAACAGATTCAAATCTGTTTGAATTCAAAACCAACAAGTATCATACCTGTTCAATTTAAAACCAAGAGCCACCTTTACATCTATAAATAGGACCACCCTCATTTGATGTTATTTTTTTCAGAAATTTCGTATTTCACCTCTGCTTATTCTATTCTTCATTTTGTTGCATTTTATTTCTGAAAGAAAGAGTGTAAACACTTAGTGTGTTCGTAAGGCAAACAATTTGTAGTGCTGCTATTGTTTGTGGTAGATCATTTCATCTTGGGAGATAGACGTCCAAATTCTGATAGCACCGTGGAGAGGACGAATCTGTCTTAACGACACAGTGTCAAACACTGGACTTGATCAGAAAATAATTCGAAAAAATTAAATCAAGTAAGTTATTTAATTTATTTTCAGTGTTGTTTTTATTTATTAAAATCATATTTAAATTTTGTTTTTGTAACAAAATAAAATCTGTTATTTATTTATTTATTTATTATTTCGAGTTTGATTTTTGTAATCAAACAAATTCTCTCCTTTTCTTTATTTCTTTATATTCTTGTTGTTGTTTTGTACACAACAGAATTTAATCTATTTAAATACAGTGAAGATTGTCCAACAAAATATATGTAGCAAAAAACTTACAATATTTCTAAGCGTTCTTGTCAATGGATTATAAATTTTCTATATATAACTTACATCATGTCAACTTTAAATATAAATTATATGAGTAATTTTTAAGTGTGTAAGTACATACCATATGTACTTAGATAAATCCTTACAAATATACATAAATTATTTCACAAAATCACGTAAATTTTACCAATATATGTAAGTTAACTCATAAAAATTTTAAAAAATTACAATTTACATATATTTGTAAAAACTACATAAATATATTGTTGGAAATAATGGTTGTTATAGACTTATTTCGGGATAACTTTGAGCCCAAAATTGAGTGAGCCTCAAACGTCTTTTGGGGTGGGTCCGAAAAGGTGATGTGTTCCTTGCCGCATAGCAAGTCACACGGTAAAGACAGTTCATCAAAACCATTTATAAGTGAATGGAAAGTTGACGTCGTTTTCGAATTCGTGGAATGGGAATTTTAAAGAAGTAAATGTGGGTTTCTTGAAATGAGTTATCCCACATTGAAACTACAAGAGAGCTTTGTTGAGTATTTAAGCTCTAGATTACAACACTTGGGTTGGGCCCCAAAGGGCACCCCAAGTTTGTAGAATGGAAGAGTTATGGACAAATGGAACCTTGGCTCAAACCACAACACACGTGCGCACCACTACCCCGTCCAGCCGGCCGTGCCAAGTGTGGGTTGTGGGTCGAGTTGGTTCTTGTATTAATTTTTTGGACAAAATTCATTTGAATTTTTTCAAAAATTACTGCAGAAATTTAATTTAAATTTGAATTCAAATTTTTTGTCCAGATTTGTGTCTCTTCCATATTCCACTACAGTTGCTAATTTCGGACAGGTTTTTAAACTGCCGGACAGATTCAAAACTGTCCAAACAGTTTTTCAATCTGTTATATTTCGAACAGATTCAATTTCAAAACAACAACTGTATCTGTTCAGATACAGGTTCAAAACTGTCCAGCTTTCAAACTGTTTAACAGGTTTTTTAACTACTGAAAACTGCTAGCAGTTTACAGATTTAACTGCTAGCAGTTACAGATTCAAACAGGGCCAGATCTATTTGAATTTAAACCTGTATCTGTTCAATCCAGTTTTGCACCTGTTCATTCAAATTAGCACCTGTTCGGGTCTGTTATTTTTGCCTATAAATACAACCATGTTCCAGCAGTTTTGTGCATTGAGAAAACATCCAGAATATCATCATAGCAGTCATTTTCTTGCTTTGTTTGCATTATTCTTCATTTAGTTATTTAGAGAAAAATTCAGAGAGTAATAGAACACAAGATTCTAGTTCGCTGGACGAATTTGTTTGGAATGCTACTACAAATTTGGGAAGATCATTGTATCTTGGGAGATACACCCCACTTTTCCGTAAGTACCGTAGCGGAGCGAATCTGTCTTAAGGACAAAGTGTTACACACTCGACTTGGTCTTTTATTTTTCATTTGGTTCGGTAAAATAAATTCTGTAAGTTATTTATTTTATTTTGTTTGATTTAGTTTCAATTTATTTTATTTACACAGAAGATTGTTCCAACATATATATGATATGTACCTTACCCAACCAAATACTTCCCAAATATGTCACTTTCAAAATAACTTTTAAAATATAAATTCGGTAACATAACAGTTTTCTTTGAGTCCGGATCCTCTACCATACTTTCCTGTCATGGTTCCTGCAGTGCCCCAAAATGACATCGTTTTGGGGCAAAATTTCAAAAAAAATAATAATAAAACAAAACCGAACCAGAGAAAGGGAAGAAAAAAGGACGACATGAACGATGAAGAGTAGGAGAAAGCAGATGGCACTGTTGGGTTCTTCCAAATGAAACAATGAAAACAAACCCAGATCAGAGAACCAGAGTAGTGGTTTTGATCAGAAGTTCTTTTCGGTTTTGACTCAAACCCAAATCTGATTTTGATGCAGAGATATACATTCACATTTTTTATTATATTTTTTAGCCTATGATTTGTAATATATATGTATATATATATATATATATTGTAGATTTGTATGGATATAAGAAATCATCTTCGGTTTTGACTCAAGAAAACAAACCCAAATCTGATTTTGATGCAGAGATATACATTCATATTTTTATTATATTTTTTAGCCTATGATTTGTAATATATATATATATATATATATATAGGGATGGTTTCATATATATAGTATAATATTTTATTTTTACCTCATGGCAGGAAGAATACCGACATTTAGGGCATAAGAGTTGAATTGAGCAAATGGAACAGCTTCAACAATGGCGTCTTCGGCAATGGGAGTAGTCAGAAAGCATACAACGCCTTTGATGGTTACCTCCTCCATTTCCACTTCTTCTTCTGCAGCTGGTGGAGCTATACAGTACTGGTTGAAAATTTTTAGGATTGTTTTTGGAATGGCCAAACAGTGAGTTTTTTTTTTTTTTTTTTTTGAAATTTTGTCCCAAAACGACGTCGTTTTGGGACATTACAGGAAGCATGGCAGGAAAGTATGGTAGAGGATCCGAACTCGTTTTCTTTTGTCATATTGCAGGACACTATTTAGTTTGTTCCTTTTTTAACATAATTTTTGGTACTACCTACATACCAACTCGTACTCTCATACTAGAAAAAAAGGACCAATGCATTTGTAATTGCACTTATTTTAAGATTTAATTTACAGAATAAATTACAAATAAATTTTTTGGAGATTTACTTAAAATATTGATTGTCTTATGTGATTTGAAAAATTATAAATATTTCTTTATTAGAATTTTTTTTAACAGAATTAACTAAAAAAATGAAATTCATAATTATTCTTCTATACAATAATAAAATTACCTAAACTATTAATTGAAACATATTTTTAACATCATTAAAAATTGTTAATTGGCTTGATGATTTATTAATAAAAATGGCGATTTGTTATGAAATTAGAAACCTCATGAGGTGGAATGTAATTTTCAAAACCACAGAGGGTGATTCGTATTTTAATCAAATCTCAGGAGGTGTATTTGTGATTTACCCTAATCTAAATAAGTATACTTTTCGATTTGTTATAAAAATATATATATAAAAAATAAAAGTTGGATTTAATGTAATGTTTAAAGAATCGGATGGACCAGCCGATTCAATCTGTAGAATTGGTGATTGGACCTAGTTCCAGTCCAGATGAGCCACAAAAACCGGCCTAGGTCAAAAATCGACCTTGTTTGCAAGAACTAGAAAAATCAATGGTTCAACCAGTAAAACCGATCCTGGTTGTTGATCAACCCGCTGGTTGGAAAATTTTGTTTTTTTATTTTTATTTTTCTTCTTTTCTTCTATTTTCTTTTCTTTTCTTTCTTTGTGATATCAAAATTTTTGCTAAAAACTCTTACTTCAAGAGTCTCCTCTCATGAGGAGGAGTCACATTGGAAACTTGAAGAGATTGTAAAAGTCTATTTCTATTTAGCGAAAAAGATTGTTCAAAAAGAATATAAATATTTTATGTGAGATTCAATCAAATTATTTAAATCATATTTGATTGGAGGGAGAGTTGAAAATTTCATTTCCCTCCAAAATTAAATCTAGTAATCAATCAATTTGTTTGGTAGGAATGTTAAAATTTTTTAATTTCTTTAAAACTAGTGACTTTTTTTTTATATCAGTTATGACTTTATTAAATATTATTAGTAAATAATATGCAACTTATATACATTTTATTTATTTATAATTATATTTTTTAATTATATATTATTAATTATGATGTCATAATTCGACCGTTTCGACATGACGATTGAACTAATAACCTGTCCATCCGATTCCTTTTCCGATTCGCTCACCTCTTTGATTTCAAAACATTGGTTTAAAATGACATGATAAAAAAAATGATGTAATTCAAATAAGATAATTGTGATCAAAATAGAATAATGTGCTAAAATAGTATGTGCTATTATAACACATGCCAAACGCCCCTAAATTTGAAAAAATTAGCCTTTGAATTCCTACATATTTTGATTTTTAATTTTAATTACAAGACTCAATTCCTATTGATGAAATGCCAATGTCACCCTTCTACAAGCATAATTATTATAACTAAAAAATATGACTTCAAATCCAATTTAAATAAAAATTCAAAATGAAAATGGTATTTTTTCCATTTTTCCATTTTTATTTGCAAGTAGGAAAATGTTGAGAATTTTTCGGATACATTCGAGTTGGCAGACTCCTGCTCTGGGACGATGGACCCCCAATATAATGGAGATGGGGTTTGCACAATAGTTATGATTGTTACCCTCTTGTAATTCTAGAACTCACCTCATATTCTATTTTAATGATCTAAATTATTTAGTTTTTGAAGTCTGTTAAATAATACATCTTATAAAAAATTAAATTAATAAAATTTTAATAACTTTTTGATCAAAATGCATTTGTATTTAAAACAATAAACGGCAGATGTGATTTTAAGGGTTAATCTACATACAAATATGATGTGATCAAAAAGTTATAGATGTATAATTAATTTAATTTTTTTTTTATAAAAATATAATACTCAACATATTCTAAAAAACAATCTATTTAAATTATCAGTCAACCAAAATCTCAATCAGTGTGTTTGGTTTTAATTGAGTTTTTTATTTTTTAAATTTTAGTGAATATTTTTAAAATTTTAACAAATTTTTTACTTTTTTAGATGCATCTTATTTAAATATATCTCAAAAGTAAATATTTGTAAAAAAATATTTTTAAAAAATCAATAAATACACAAAAATATGAAAAATGTATTGAACTCTTGTATTTTTTTTATTTATATTTTTGGTATTTAGTAAATTTTTGTAAAAAAAAATTCATAAATATTATATTTTTAAGTATATTTATGTTAGGTGTATTTAAAAATTAAAATTACTTAAAATATTAAAAAATTAAGTAAAAATTAAAAAAATATGAAAAATAAAAAATTTCAATTTTTTTAAAAGTGAATTTTAAAAATCCAAACCAAACAAATTGAATATAATTGGTGTAGTGTAAACAAATTAAAATATATATATATATATATATATATTAAATAAAATATTTTTTTTAATTTAAAAAGGGCTCAGCACACGAGCACAGATCTAGGGAGTGACCAGTAAAAAGGTACAGCTGGTGATCTTGTGACCGTAGATTCCTCCGTATTGGTTTCTGTTAGTTCGGTTCGTATTGTTTTCGATTTTCGTACCGCCTTCTGGGATTATGTGTCATGGCTACAGTACGCAAAAATTATTCAGTTTGTTTTATTTGAGTTTGTTGGAATAAATTTTGTGAAAACTGAATTTTTTTTTTCATGTTTTTTCTATTTTTAGTGAATATTTTTTAAATTTTAAATATTTTTTTTTTACTTTTTTAGATGTACCTTATTTAGATGTATTTAAAAAGAAAAAAAATTATGAAAAAATATTTTAAAAAATTAACAAATACATAAAAATACGAAAAACATACTAAATTTTCATATTTTTTTAATATTTTTGGTATTTATTGAATTTTTAAAAGATTTTTTTACAAAAATTATACTTTTTATGTGTATTTATGTTAAGTGTGTCTTAAAATTAAAAAAAAAATTAATTAAAATATTAAAAAAATCAATAAAAACAAAAAAATATGAAAAATAAGAAAGTAGAATTTTTTGAAAACTATTTTCAGAAAAATGAAACCAAACAAGCTGATTGGAGCCTCAGGTTAAATTTATATTTTAATCACCACGAATTATTATTTTTCCTCAAAATTAATAGAAAAAATTACAAAAATGTGGGAGAAGAAAAAAAAATATCATATATATGAAGGGTTGCAAATGATACTTACTTGCACCTTCATAATCTTTCATTTACATCTCACGACAGACACACTTGCACTCTTATGTGTAGGTAATTTTTTTCCCCTTCTCCCACTTGAGGTCAAAATTTTGTATAATTATTTGTTGTCACTCTGTCTAATAATGGATCTAATTTTTTTTTTTAATTTATGTTATAATTGTAAACATAAATTTCAGAATATAAACCTTACACTTTGGATCATTTACCATGTGTATTATCAAGAAATCAAGACAAAATGACATACCTGAATCCATTGATGAACGGTTAAACGGAAGCATGATTATCAATGAACTCTTTGTTATTGATTATGTTATTGCCTTCTAATCCTTCCCCCTTTGGTGTCTTATGTTTCTCCTTGAGAGGATTTAGAAAGAAAAATGGCAGTGTTCTTATTTTTTCCACTTGGGAAGGAATAGGGACCATAACCTTTTAAAGGTTGTAATTGATTTTCAAAACTGAAAGGTTGTGGAAGTTCAAAAGGAATGAAAACCAACTTTAACCATTATTGGTTTTAATTTCTATTTATTGGTTTTCAAAACTGAAAGGTTGTGGAAGTTCAAAAAGAATGAAAACCAACTTTAACCAATATGTTTTAATTTCTATTTCTACCCCTCATAGAAATAGAAATTATACAACTAGTATCTACACATTAGGTCCATAACACATATACCCTTAAGCCTATTAACTAAATTGAATCACTTAAATTGTAGGCTTCTTATAAATGATAACACCACATTTAATTATGTGGTCCCATTGAGACATTATCTAACAATCTCTCACTGGACCACATATGTATCCTGAAAAATGTGCTTAACTTTAGTGAGCTCAGAAATTTGTTATCATAACTTGAGGGTATCCAAACAATCTTGTCCATTTACTATATTAATATAGGATCAAAGCGGTCTTCGTTACATCAATCGTAACTCGACCCACCAATGGTCACGTATACTAATACAGCTAAATGACATAGATCAATCATGGATGCGTAGCATGGAAATTACATGTGATGTGATCCATACATGCCTATTTCCAACTGGTGCTACTTAACTTTATTGAGATCAATACTTCACAATACGTAACAGAGCGTAATAAACTGAATATTTCAGTTCTGCAGAAATTAATCTAATTACATAGATAAAACTCAAGGCTGACATAAAGCAGTAATATAAATACAAACTCCCACTAAACCAGAATGTTCTCAAATAGAACAACACCCATCTGAGCAGTGTGCTTATGAAAGACCTTGGGTGGTAGTCCCTTCGTAAGTGGATCCGCTATCATGGAGTTTGTCCCAATGTGCTCTATAGAAATCTGTCCACTCTGCACTCTTTCTTTTACAACTAGGAACTTGATATTAATATGCTTTGATTTTGTCGAGCTCCTGTTGTTATTGGAATATAAAACTGCAGACTTATTGTCACAATATAACTTAAGTGGTCTTGCAGTGCCTTCCAAAATACGCAACCCACTGACAAAATTCCGCAGCCATATCCCTTGGTTTGATGCCTCATAACATGCTACAAATTCTGCGGCCATGGTAGATGAAGCTATGAGCGTCTGCTTTGCAGACCTCCAAGAAATTGCTCCGCCAGCTAACAGATAAATATAGCCTGATGTGGATTTCCTACTGTCTTGGCATCCAGCAAAATCGGAGTCGGAATATCCAATGACCTCTAACTTATCCGATCTCCTATATGTGAGAATATATTCCTTTGTTCTCTGTAAATATCGCATAACACGCTTAACTGCTTTCCAATGATCCATGCCAGGATTACTTAAATATCTGCCTAACATGCCAACTATAAACGCAATATCCCGACGCGTACATACTTGAGCATACATTAGACTCCCTACAGCCGAGGCATAAGGAATCTTCTGCATTTCTTGAATTTCAAGATTGTTCTTCGGGCATTGGCTGAGACTAAACTTGTCTCCCTTAGCAACCGGGGTTTCACCTGATTTACAATTTTGCATGCCAAATCTATTGAGTACTTTTTCGATATAGCTCCTTTGTGATAATCCCAGAATACCCCGAGAACGATCTCGGAGTATTTCGATTCCTAATACAAAGGAAGCATCACCAAGATCTTTCATTTCAAAATTCTTAGATAGAAATCTCTTGGTGTCATGCAATAAGTTTATATCATTTGTGGCAAGCAATATGTCGTCAACATATAAAACCAAAAATATGTGTTTACTCCCACTGAACTTGTGATACACACATTCATCAACAACATTAGTTTCAAAACCATACGAAGTGAGAATTTGATGAAATTTGAAGTACCACTGACGAGAAGCTTGTTTGAGTCCATAGATGGATTTAGTCAATTAGCAAACCATATTCTTTGGGTCTCCTGACACAAAGTTTTCTAGCTGCACCATATAAATTGTTTCTTTAATGTCACCATTAAGAAAAGCTGTTTTGACATCCATCTGATGCAACTCAAGATCAAAATATGCAACAAGCGCCATAATTGTCCTAAAAGAATCTTTCGAAGAAACTGGAGAAAAAGTTTCTTTAAAGTCAATTCCTTCTTTTTGAGTAAAGCCTTTGGCTACAAGACGTGCCTTATACCTCTCCACATTACCATTTGAATCCCTTTTGGTTTTAAATATCCATTTACAACCTACGGGCTTCGCACCAACTGGTAATGAGACAAGTTCCCAAACTTTATTGTCTTGCATAGACTTATATTCTTCATTCATGGCTTCTAGCCACTTATGAGAGTTGGAACTTTCCATGGCTTGACGAAAGTTGATTGGATCATCTTTCGACATTCCATTTTCTACCTCATGTTCCTGCAGATATACAATATAATCATCTGAAAATGCAAATCTCCTTTCTCTGGTGGATCGCCTTAATGGCACAGATTCTTGAGGTTGAGGTTATAGAGTTTGTTCCTCAGGAACAATTACCTCATCTTGAATGGGGGTTTGAACTATATTATCTTGAACAACATTGTCTGGTTGAGGATCCGAAATTACTTCTCGAGCAATGACAGGTATAGGAACTTGTGATTGGTCAAAAGTAGTAGTAGGAAGTGGGATTACTCCTGCTTCCTCCTCAAAGACAATGTCTCTAACTGGATTTCTCCCCCCAAACTCAACATCCTCAAAAAATGTTGCAATTCCCGTCTCAAATATTGACCTATTTGTGGGATCATAAAACTTGTAACCCCGTGATCGTTCGGCATAGCCAATAAAGTAGCTGCTAATGGTTTTAGAGTCCAATTTTCGTTCATGAGGTTTATAAGGCCTCGCCTCAGCAGGACACCCCCATACATGCAAATGTTTTAGACTAGGCTTTCGCCCAACCCAAAGCTCATAAGGTGTTTTTACAACTGCTTTAGTTGGCACCCGATTTAAGATATAAGTTGCTGTCTTTAGAGCCTCACAATAAACAATTATGCTCACATTAAGTTACCAAACAGATAATCTCTAAATAAATTAATTTAATGACAACATCTCAAGATACCTAGCACAACATTAATACCAAGCCTTTGGGTAGTGATATTAACTGTAAGTGGTATTCTTGTTGTAATGATCAAACATTGACAATAAGTTATGTCAAATAACAAATCTATCTTTTGATGGATTTATTATTCACATTAGGTTTTCTTGACAATTGGCACATGTTTATCACCACAAAATGTGTGTGTAATTCTGCCAAGTCTTAATCATGTCTTTGGACTGATAAATACCCGCATGAGATACACAGACATGAACTTCAAAACATTCCATATAAAACAATCTAGACAAGAGAGATCACTTTTGTGACATCTTGTTTGAATTGACTTATATTGAGAGTGTTGGAAAATTAAATTTCTGTAGACGTTGTATGAAATTACATTAAATTTAAAGATTTCTAAATTTGTGACCCCGTATATGTTATATAATCTGCAGCAATTCTAATTATATATATATATACATATATAAATAGAGTTGACGGGTCCAAAAAACAAATTGTTTTTTTTTTATGATGTTCAAAATTAAACCGATCAAATCGCAAGATATATCTATATATATATATATATATATATAAATACATGATGTTCATCCATTTGAGAGAAAAAAAAAAAAAAAAAAAAAAAAAAAACTGCCCACCGAATCATTTTACAATTCCAGAAAACAGATTGCCATTTTCACAGAACAAAACAGGAAAAAACAGAATTTACATCCATAAGAAAATTCAGAATCTGATTCTAGGAAACTAAATAGAATGAATAAAGCATATCAATTCTGATAAGACACATGATATGCATACTCTGATACCAATTGTAAACATAAATTTCAGAACATAAACCTTACACTTTGGATCATTTACCATGTGTATTATCAAGAAATCAAGACAAAATGACATACCTGAATCCATTGATGAACGGTTAAACGGAAGCGTGATTATCAATGAACTCTTTGTTATTGATTATGTTATTGCCTTCTAATCCTTTCCCCTTTGGTGTCTTATGTTTCTCCTTGAGAGGATTTAGAAAGAAAAATGGCAGTGTTCTTATTTTTTCCACTTGGGAAGGAATATGGACCATAACCTTTTAAAGGTTGTAATTGGTTTTCAAAACTGAAAGGTTGTGGAAGTTCAAAAGGAATGAAAACCAACTTTAACCATTATTGGTTTTAATTTCTATTTATTGGTTTTCAAAACTGAAAGGTTGTGGAAGTTCAAAAAGAATGAAAACCAACTTTAACCAATATGTTTTAATTTCTATTTCTGCCCCTCATAAAAATAGAAATTATACAACTAGTATCTACACATTAGGTCCATAACACATATACCCTTAAGCCTATTAACTAAATTGAATCACTTAAATTGTAGGCTTCTTATAAATGATAACACCACATTTAATTATGTGGTCCCATTGAGACATTATCTAACAATATTTACATCTTAATATGAAAGAATTTAAGGGATTTGTGGACACCATCATAAGTTCCATTTTGATAATTTAAATCATTTATTTTGTAAGACTCTCCAAGTATGTTGAGAGGGTACTTTGTGTAGATAAATTAGGCCAAGCTAGATAAAATCCTCTTTGGAACTTGGGCCGCGCAATGGGCCGAGATAAGCGCTCGTGTAGCTCGGTTTTGGTTTGAACCTATGTTGAGCTGGACAGAGATGATTGTTTGGACATAGACCTAGCTATTTATGCACGGTTAGTAAGCGAACTGAGGCGACTTTAACGGAAAAGGTCGAGCTAGCTATAGCTTGACAGAGCACCATTTTTTGGTCAAGTTTAGTACGGCTCAGCTAGAAGTAGAACAAAACAATATAGCTCGGTTGAGCGCAGCGACAGCCGACCAAAGAGTTCTGGCCATTTCACTTGGTTGGTAGTGAAGAGGGTGTCTTAGGGATAATCATCATCCTTTGGGAATGTGACTCCCAGGAGGACTCTACAAAGGAGGGATAGAGTCCTACTAAGATTGTGCTACACAGAATTTATCAAAGCTCATGACAACACCTATTTCCAGGTATTGCAATTCTGACTCTTGAATACGCAAAGCTTTCTATCTATTGTTTACTTGCTGACTTAAGCATCGGAGGGATTTCCGGCACACACTCGCCGATTAGCTCACATTTGTGTTTTCAGGTGATAAGACAACAACCTTTGGAGGAGTGCAAACTTGATCAATAGGATTATACGAGGAGAATTATTTCTTGCTCGTACATATATCATCCATGAAAATAAATTAACTCTTTCAATAATTGTAAAATTTTTTATTTTATCACATTTGTTTTAAAAAAATGGACAGCAAATATATTTTTAAAAATAAATCGTTCATTTTTTTTAGCGACAAATATAATAAAATGAAAATGACGATTATCGGATTAACATAATTTTTTTCATGAATGATATACATTGATAGCCTTGCAAAATCACTACAAGAAATTTCACTTTTGGCGACTAAAGTCGCAAATCAATTTTGCCGACTAATATATTTGGTCGCCCATTTGGTCGCCTATAGTTTGTCGGGGAAACAATCGGCGACTTAAATTTTTTTGGTAGCCAAAAGTGGCCTATTGGTGACTAAAACCTTAGTCGCCATATTTTTTTTTAAGTCACCATATATTTTTTTTTAAAAATTAAATATATAAACATATTTACTTTTAGCGACTAAATTATTTAGTAGCCAATTGAGCATGTATGTTTGGCGACTAATTATTTGGTAGCAAAAAATTTTACTTTTTGAGAATTGGCGACTAAAATTTTAGTAGCCAAAAGTTTCTTTTTTACAATTTGCGACTAACAGTTTAGTAGCCAAAAGTTTCACTTTTTCACAATTGGCGACTAAAGTTTTAGTAGCCAAAAGCCAACCCGTGACATTTGTTTAGTCACCAAAAGGTCTCATTTAGTTTTTATAATTTATTCTGTAATATTTTTTGCGCCACCTATAACCTATGCATATACAAAATTATTCATCTATTCATTCATTCATTCAATTCTTAACCATTCAATAAAAATATTTCTTTACAACCTGTACCATTCAATTTTCAACCACATACAAAACTTAACTATTAACCGTACATATCAAACAAAATAAAAATCCATAAATATAGTATAATCCAACAAATACATATACTATCCAAACCAACAATTAAAATCCAAATTAAAGAAAATCTTAATAACAATTGTGGTGATGATGCTGATACTGATACTGATGCTAGAGACACTGTTGTTGGGCTAGAGCTCCTTTCACAATTGTTCTTCATCAATTTGTCACTTGGATGTTTAGGTTCTACATCATGACGAGAATGACAGTTTAGAAAATAAATTGAAACTGTTAAGTAAGGACAATAATAGTAAAAAGAAAAGAGCAATACACACCTGTGCAGCTTGAAACCAATTCATGACAATAATAGTAAGAACCAAACCAACGGTATATCCTAGAAAAGCACTCTTGAAATATTGGCTCTCTTTCCCCCTGGACACATCGAAACGCAATGCCAATGCTACAAATATACTTGAAGGTGAAAAATGTGTGTAGGAACAAACAACACCCAGTGTGTAAGTTTCAAAGATTAGGACACATAATACATATGATTACATAATAGAACCATTAGCAAGTAAAAGTATGCACCAAGAAATCAAAAACAGGAATGCCCCAAAGAAAAAATATCATCAATAATATATATAATTTTCCTGATTCAGGGGAAAGTTTTTCCCCCTATGTTACAGGATGGAGGGGATTTTTCGTGTTTTCTCTCATACAAGGAAAAGCATGCCAGCCACTTGGTGATTTTTACTTGCATTGATTGCTACCGCCAAGTCATAGTCAAAGGAGAAATAATTCTAATGATATGCACATATTACATAATCAGCGCCTAACATCAATAATCAGAATCAAGGAACCTGAAGCCCCAACTTTCTTCTCACATATATGTCAATGCAATGGCAATCCATGTTTTATACTTAAATCTCCTTGTAAACTACATAGTAAGATTCTATCAAAGAATGCCACAGCACGAGGGGATGTTGATCAAAAATCCATAACAAAATCAGATTAAACAATACTACAAGTGCTTATAATCCAAATCATAATTGCATGCAGTTGACATACCTAAAAAATAGTGTGCGCCTCAAGCAATGAAGCTAAAGAAATGTAGCATGAAAAAGGAATTAGTGAAAGATTGTAGATGCTCTAACAAAACTGGAATTTTATGTGAATATGCTTCTTATGTTGCTTAAAACATCACATTTCCTTACAGGCTCTATCAATACCAGAAAACTCAGATGATCAACCCAATAAAAATGTTAGTGTGTGGATTGAGAAAAACAATCAATAAATAAATTAATAAATGTCTGTATTGAGAAAAGATTTGCTCTAAGTTATTTAGGTGTGTGAAATTTCTCCTCTTTCAAGGAGAGTGGTCTCTAAAACAATGTTTCAAATAAGCCTTATACTTGTTATGTAGCTCAATAACTTTTCTGACAAAGACCCACTAGTCTGAATCCCCTCCTTGAGAAGCCTCATTGATCTCCTCCTTGCAACGATTGAGATCAGTCGTTGCACATCCAACGGCCATTAAAAATAAATAAATAAATAAATTGAAATTTCATTTTTAGTTTCCCGCCCAAAATGAAACACAAAACACAGCCTATATAGATTTTGGTTATACAGATTTTGGTTTGGAATCACACTCACAAAAACACACTCATTCCTTCTTCTCTGTCGAACCCACCCTCACCGGCGACCCAGTCTTGACGCCGTTGCAGATCTGACGACGGGGAAACACTCTCGATGCTGTTACAGATTTTGTCTACTTGGCAAACCAGAGCTGTCACGCTCTTCTCCTCCACCTTACCGGCAGACCCTCGCTACAGCGACTAGAGGTTAGTCTTCATTGTCTCTATCTCTGTAATTGTTTTGCCCTCACTCCCCAAACCGAATCCATTGATGTCTGTAATAACATTGATGTCTGAAGACTGACCTCATTGTCTCTATCTGTAATTGCAATGAGGTTGAAGACTAACCTCATTGTAATTACACTACACTGTATAGGCTGAAGACTAACCTCATTGTCTCCGTCTGTAATTACAAAGACAGAAATTGAAACAAAACAAAACATAGTCTTCATTGTATGTCTGTAATAACAATGAAATACATTCTATTTACACTGTCAATGGTATTTCAGTGTTAAAAATACTGTGTATTTCAATGTGTGTATGATTGTTCAGAATCAAATGTGTACCACTGAAATACATTCAATGTTAAAAATACATCCAATGAAATACATTCAATGGTATACATTCAACACTGTGTATTTCAATGATATTTCAGTGTTAAAAATACTGTGTCAATGAAATACATTCAATTTCCCAAAATACAATACAGACACAGTCAATTAACATTCATATGAACCTATAGACAGATAAAAAAATTCACTTGTTATAATTGATGATCAGGCTCTTAAAGTTCACAATTTGTATTTTTACGTTATTTCGTATCTGTTGAGCTACAATAGGTTTGCCAAACCCTGTGTAGTGACCCAACCCAAAACTAAATGACTCTTGTTGCCCATGAATCAGTGTTACCAAAGGTACTTGGCTTGCATACCTTTTCTTAGACACTTTAAAGAGAACCAAGTAGTTGGAGTTTGAGATTATATAATTTAATTGATTTATTATTTGATCTTAATTGGGTCTCACTACTTAGTTCTCATTTCATGTTTCTAGTTTAATTGATTTATTATTTGATCTTAATTGCATACCTTTTCTTAGACACTTTCTTGTTTTCTCTTGTCTTTGAAATAAAGATTTTATTTATGTAGCTAGGTTTTTATTTTTATGGGTTTTCACTTGCATTTTGATATGGATATGAAACCTGAGAATGATTGTGCTTGGAAGCCAAAACATGGAATGACAGTTGATTTTGAACAAAGTGTGTATGATTTTTATAATACATATGGAGGAAGAATGGGGTTTAGCATAAGAAAAGATTATTATACAAAGAACAAGTTCACTAACCAACTTATTTGTAGACTTTTGGTTTGCAACAAGGAGGGATTTCGGAAGGTTGACAAACGAGACCCATTGGCAAAAAACCATAGAGCTGAAAATAGAACCGGTTGTGAGGCTCAACTTTATGTTAAATTAGATGAGGGTACTAGAAAATTTGTTGTGACTGATTTCACAGAAAAACGTAACCATGATCTTGTATCACCCGAGTGTGCCCACATGTTGCCGTCACAAAGAAAGATATCGACTACCCAAGCAATTGAGTTAGATTTGGCGGCACAATATGGTCTTCGTTTAGGCCAGTCTTTTGAACTCATGGGTAGGAAGCTGGTGGGAGGCAATGTCTTAGGTTTACAAAATTAGATCAAAAAATTTATTTGAGAACCAAAAGACAACAAAGTTTAGCATATGGAGAAGTAGGCAATGTGCTGCATTACTTTAAAGAAAAATCTTTGTAAAATCATTCCTTCTTTTATGCTTTTCAGTTAGATAATGAGGAGCAAATAACCAATATGTTTTGGGCCGATGCACAATGATCATGGATTATGCGCAATTTGGTGATGTTGTCACATTTGATATGACTTACAAGTTAAACAAAGAACATAGACCCTTTGCATCTTTTGTGGGATTCAACCATCATAGGGAAACAGTTATATTTGGTGCAGCATTGTTGTATGATGAGACTGCCGAATCGTTTGTATGGTTGTTTCAAAATTTTCTAGAGGCTATGTCAATAAAGGCACCAAAAACTTTGTTCACCGATCAAGATGCTGCAATGGCTAAAGCCATACCCATCGGTATGCCTGACACAAGTCACCGATCGTGTACTTGGCATTTGATGCAAAATGCATTAAAACATGTTAATTGTTTGTTCCAAGATAAGGGGATAAAGGGTGTACTAAATAAATTCTTCTTTGACATTGAAGATGCAAATCAATGGAAGTTAGAGTGGGCGGAAATGCTTGATAAATATGATGCGCGTGAAAACCATTGGTTGAAATTGACTTTTGCGGTAAAAGAAAAAAAGGGCTGGCCATATGTTAGATCAACATGGGCTGCGGAATGAGTACCACACAACTTAGTGAATCTTTTAATGCTTTTTTGAAGGATTACATTCGTTTTGATTTTAACTTAAATGAATTCTTCATGCATTTCGAAAGGGTACTTTACGAGAAGCGATACAAGGAGTTAGAAGCAGGATATGCTCTGTGCCAAAGGTTGCCAAAGGTGAAAGCAACAATAAGAATGTTAATTCAAATGGGTAATGTGTACACAAAAAAGATCTTTGAGGAATTTCAAAATGAGTATTTTCGATCCGAATCGGACATAGAAGCAATTGAATATGGCGAGGCTAGTACCATTTACACAGTTGTTGATGTTGGTAACAAACATGCAAGGAAAGTGAAGATGGAGAGGGAAGGCTCTTTGGGTTATAATTGTACAAAGTTTAAAAGGGAAGGAATCTTGTGTTGTCACTCATTGAAGGTTATTAGAGACATATTGAAGATGAAAGAGGTTCCTTCACAATACATTCTAAAGAGGTGGACTAAACAAGCAAGAGCCGAAACTGTGAATGACATTAAGGGGAATGACATTCAAGTAGATGTGAAATTCCAACAAGCCTCGCGGTATAAGACATTGATGACCGCATTTAGAGCACTAGCAAGTAAACCTGCTGAAACTGAAGAAACTTATGATTTCTGTATTGCACACCTTGCTACATTAGGTGCAAATGTTGAAGGCAAGTTAAGTGCTAATTTTGGTGTTGGAAACAAAGTAAGTAATGATGATGACACCCAAAGCTTTGAAGCGGATTGCGAAGATGTGAATCATGTTGTGCAACCAAAAGGATTGAAGAATAATTTTTAGTTGCTCAAAATTCTGGTTTTTTTGTTGCTGAAAATTATGTTTAGAGCAAGTATTTACTTGCTGAAAATTCTGGAAAAAACATGTATATAGTTGTTGACTTTGCTGCTGTTTGTCATACTGAAAATTTTGTCTTTTTCCGTTTTAGGCTATCAACAGGCAAAATGTGGTGGAACGCACTGGAAATAGAAGTCCTAGCAGCTGAAACTGTGAAGTAAACTGCTGCAAACTGATGCTTAAACTGAAACTTGAAAGTGATGTTGCTGCTGTAGTTGCTGAATTGGGGTAAAATGTATTGCTGCTGTAGTTGTTGCGGTAGCTACTGTAGTTCCACATTTTGTTGATGTTAATGCCTTGTATTTACACTTGATGTTAATAGCTTGTAAGTGATGTTGATGGTAATGGCTTGTATTTACACTTGATGTTAAGCATTTTCATTTGTTAGAAAAATTATGCAAACTTGGTGTCTTATTTTTTGAAGACCTACAGCTGTATTCTCAAGCATAACTTGGTGGACCAATGTGAGCAAACTTCACTTGATGTTATACTTCATTTTTAGATTTTTCTTTTGTGTGAAAGAACAGGTACACAGCTTTTCTATTTGTTAGAAAATTTATCCCAAATTGGTGTCTTAATTTTTCAAGGCCTAAAGGTGTCATGCTGTTCAATTACAGCATCCACAGATCCAAACCTACTTTAAACTTGCAACAAACAGATAGTAGTTGACAGATAACAGATCTGTCAAATCTGTTAATTAGAACCAAACCTGCAACAGATAACAGAACTTGTTCATTAAAACCAAACCTGCAACACACAGCATCCATAGATCTACCAAATCTGCTTTATACTTGCTAACAGATAATAGTTGAGGCCACAGATAAGTGAGGGAAATAAAAGAACTTGCTAACAGATGACAAGTTGAGACAACAGATCTGCCAATCCACAGATCTGCAACAGATCTGCCAAATAGCATCCATAGAACCAAACCTGCAACAAATAGCATCCACAGATCTGCCAAACTTGCTAACGGATAATAGTTTGCTTTAAACTTGCTTTAAAATGTGCCAAATCTGCTTTAAACTTGCTAACAGATAATAGTCTATGTCTGATAAGTGAGGGCAATAAAAGAAGTTGCTAACAGATAACAGGTTGAGGCCACAGATCTGTCAAATAGCATCCACAACATTCATCTACAAAACATCCACAAAATTCATCCATATAGCATCCACAAAGCTCCAACGAGGAGACCAATGTTTCCCAAAATTCATTCCATAATAAAATTCTAGGTTACATCATAATAACTTATAAAATTCATTCCATAAATTCATTCCATAATAAAATTCATTCCACAAAGCTCTAAAGTAAGTTACATAAGCTACATAAGTTACATCATAATAAAATTCATTCCATAAACATAAGTTACATCATGAAGTACAATACAACCAAAAATGGTAGAAACTTCCATTCAATTTCCCAAAATACAATAAAGTACAAAAGTCACATCATAAAGTACAAAATGATAGAAAATATAATGAAATACACCATCGCTTTGATATTATTTTCTATCCTTTCAAGCCTTCGACCATAGTCATTTTCCATGTCATCAAGCTTCGTCCTTACATCGTTAAAGTCTTCTACTGTTATAGCATCAAAAGCTCTAGTGTTAGAACGGATTCTGGACATAACATCTTCATCATCTTCATCCACGAACTTGAAGTAATTACAATGGGGAGTGGGAGTGTTACTCTATAATGCATGACAATCAGTTAGTTGAATAAGACAAATATTAATGTGACTACTAAAGGATTAAAATTTCCAATACATACCTACATATTTTGATGGGCAAACAAATAACAAACGCCCTTGATTTCCATTCTCATTGATTCTTACAATATATATGGTAGTGGTTCTTCCACAATTGCACAGCCTCGGTTGTAATCTTATGTTGCTATTGTTAGAAGAAGAAGCCATTTTTTAAATCTGCATACCTGAGAAATTTGTAGTGTTGTGCTATGCTTGTATTTGATGGGTTAATAGTAATTCTATTTGAATTTGAGGGACAGAGTGTATGTCTTTACTGAAAACATCTATTTGTTCAAACTGCCATGTTTAATAGCATTTGAACAAAGGTTACACAGACTAAACTGTTAATAGCATTTGAACAAATATGGCAGTTCAATGTCAGTCATTTTCTTCAGTTTCAAACATAGCATTTGTGATTAATTACACACATGTTACACACATAGCAGTTTCAAACTGAACAAACATGGTAGTTTTGCATGATTGAGTACTTTTATGGCAGCTTCTCTGTAATAAGGGTAATAGAACAATATATTCAAAAACAATATGTTCCTCACAAAATTTTTCAACAAATCGTACTATTTATCAATCTGCATAATTTGGCTCCGAAATGCATATATGTTTTGAAAATTATGCATTTTGATAATTTTCAATCTGCATAATCATACTATTTATCAACAAATCATACTATTTATCAATCTGCATAATTATCAATCTGCATAACTATGATTCCACAATATGTATATATGATTTGAAAATTTAGCTACTGTAGTTCCACATTTTACTGATATATGTTCCACTATTTATCAATCTGCATAATTTGGCTTCAAAATGCATATATGTTCCTTACAATATGTTCCACATTTATCAATCATACTATTTATCAATCTACGTAAGAGTAATTTTGAAAGCCCTAATTTTGAGTGAGTAATTTTGAAAGCCCCAATTTTCAAATTTCAAATATATTTTCCCAATCACTACCTTAACTTTTTTATTTTAGCGTTTCAAGGACGAACCTGGTTCATCTATGGCCTCAGAACCCACGTTCTCCTCAACAAATTCCTTTGCTCTAGCCGATGGTGGTCGCGGTGGAGCTATGGTTCGCGAAGTAGAGAAAATGAGGGCTACAACAGTGGGTTAGGTTTACGAGTGGGTCGCCATCGGGAGTATGTCACCGTCGGGAGTGGCCGCCGGTGAGGCTGGTTTCAGTGGAGGAGAAGAAGTAAGTGTGAGAGTGAGGGAGAGTGCGAGTGAGATTGAGGTCAATGTATACTCTGTATAACTTGTATAGCAGAGCGGGAAAACTAAAATTTCTATTTTTTATTATTTTTATTTTTTTATGGCCGTTGCAAGTAGGATATCAATGAGGCTTCTCAAGGAGGGGATCCGGACTCCATAAAAGAGAACACATCAGTTTCTATGCCTCCTAACTGGGACTAGAATAAACACTAATTGTTACAGACTATGAAAGAAGAAAAATGCTTGAGACCCCATTTTTTTGGGACCCCCACAATCCCCTTTGGATCTTAACCATTGATGTACATGTGAGACCCACTCATGTATGTGTGGGGCCCACACCATCAATGGTTGAGATCCAAAGGGGGTTGTAGGGGTCTCCAAAAAAAACGGGTCAAAATCATTGTTGATGAAAGAATTATTTGCTCCTGTGAGCCAAGCGCATTCTCTGCCTGTGGAGAGAAATTGTTGTTAGCACTTGCAAATTAATGCAATCACATTAATTGCAACTAGGTGAAGTTGCTTACTAGTATCCAGGGGCAGACCCAAGACTTGATCAATAGAGGACCCAGAAAGAATGCATTAGGGTGCGTTCTAACAGGAAGATAGGTCGGGTAGGGTTTAAAGGCAATGGATTTTCATGCCATTAACACTGGGGATTTTTCATGCTATCAATTGGAAATGGATAAAGTTTTAAAACTTAGTTAAATATTGGGTATAACGAAAATATCTCGTGGTGGTATCACTAACCAAGTTCTTACATTGCGGTAGTAAGAAATAATGACTGGGTTAGTTAGAGACAAGGATTGTCAACCTAATTTTATTTACAATTTTTTATTCACATAAAATGGTGTCACTATTGTACTTAATATTTTTTTGTGCCTATGATATCTAATCTTTTCTAAAAGAAGCCTTCCACTATTTGTAAAATCGAATACTTTAATTAAAAATTTATTTTAGAACATAATACATGTGAGGGAGCACCTTAAAAAGGTACATACCACATGCACCCCACAACAATATATATAATATAACCACAACATTCCATGACAAATACCACAAGAAGTCGTAACTATTTTCACCAAAATGGTTTGTAACATTGCACACCACAAATGGTTCATTACATGTATATCACATCATTCATAACATAACCATAATGGTTCGTAATTTTCACTACATAGTTCATAGGTGCACAACATATATTCACCATTCGTAACTGTTATCATAACGTGGTATAGCACATCACAAATATTTGTAACTTTCATCACAAAAATTCATAACTCCTATATTCAACACAGATATCATTATTATTGTATTATTTATATTACTGAAACACATAGTTGGAGAGCTATTAAAGAGATTGGAGCATTAAATAGGAGGGCGCCAGGTAAAAAAGGTGTTTGTTATGTAACACCAAATCCACACATACAACAAAAGAGTTTGCGAAAAGCGGAGGGCCCAAGTCTATATACAGTTCCCCTCCTACTAGTAGCCACCTCAAAGATATCACAGTTTCCTAACAATTAAGAAAACTCCCAAAAATACACCTAGTGACAAGACTCTTAAAAGACATAATGACCTAAATTTAAAAATTATGTTTAATCATGCAACTTGAAAAAAACCAGCTTCTTTCGCTTGATTGTGTGCCTTCTGTTCTCAAAAGTTGGTCCTCAAATCTTGATTGTATCACAAAGAATGATGAATAGTCTTCCGGCTCAAGTTACAGCCATTTGTGAGGATCTTTTTTTTTTAAGTTACATCTCTATTTTATGACTAATGAAAAATGAATGTTATATTTCCGTGTTGTTATATCTAACAACTTTTGCTACATAGGACACATCATACACCTTCAGCAGTAACATGCTGCATCAGCAATTCCACACAAAGTGTCAGTAAGAGAAAAGATAATAAAGTCCAAAGGCTCATTTAGCTCCACAAATTATGAGAAAGAAGAAGAAGAAGAAAACATACCTGTTTAAATATATTAGCAACTGGTTCCAAACCTTTAGGAATTTTATGGCATAGTCTATACATCGTAGAGAGATCTTCTACCTAAGATGAGAAAACAAATTGGAGATATTACTTATCATATATGGCTTTATTTCAGATTACCATATTTTACTTTCTCTAAACAATGAAATAACGCAACTCCATATAATAATACCTTATCATCTCTAAGCAACACACGGCATCTAGAATTCTCCATTTCAAGTAATTGGGTGCTATATACGTCCAACAGCTCGTTTTGCACTTTCTACAAGGAAGAAAGGGAGTTTATTTTTACATTAACTACAATGACCCAAAACATCAGCAAAATAAGCTCAAAGACAGAGAGATGGGAGATATTGATAAGTGGATCCATTGCAATTAAATTTCCAAAACAGGATATTTGAAACCATTTTTAAGGACAAGGAACAAAAGGCCATAATATGAAATTTATGAAGCCATGAATAATACTAGTAATTTGATTGTACACAAAGCATCTCCGTATGTAAGGTTAGCTACAATATCAAATGTACCAAAGTATCTATATTATCTGAACATGATCTTGTTAAGTCACTAATTAGCCCAAAAGCTTAAGCTGCTAGGAATTAGGTGTTAGAATAGTAGAGAGAAAGAGAAAATAATATGCATTGTATTGAATGAATTGTATTGAATACCATAGAAGGCCTGTATATATAGGCTAAGAAAGAGTATCCTACTAGAAATCTAACTATGAGAAAGAGTATCCTATAAGAGACCTAACTATGGCAATACCTAATATATGTAGGAAAATATACCATATATACATTAACATCCCCCCTCAAACTCAAGAAGGATAAACATCTTGAGTTTGGAAAGAAAAACTAAAAATGAAATAAAACTAAATAAAATAAAAGAAAAATAGATTGCAAAATCCGAACGGGAGTGCAAGGACGCTTGAAATAGATTAGAGGCCGGAACTAAAGGCGGGAGACAGTTTATGGTCGTGTCGGACCATTGTAGGAACTGGCTAAAACTAATGCCAGGACAATTGAAGGTTGTGCCGGACCGATGCAGAAACTAACTAGAACTAATGCCAAGAGACAATTTATGGTCGTGTCGAACCATTGAAAGGAACTGGCTGGAACTAATGCCAGGATAGTTTAAAAGGGTCATGCCGGACCGATGTAAGGGCTAACCGGAATCAATGTCGGAACCGTTTAAAGGGATCATGCTGGACCGATGTAGAAGCTAACCGGAATCAATGTCGGGACAGTTTAAAGGGGTCATGCCGTACATATGTAAGAGCTAATCGGAATCAATGTCGAGACAGCTTACGGAGTCATGTCGGACCGATATAGGAATTAACCGGATATTGAACCAACAAGCGTAGCACACACATAACTTATGACGTGGTGCTAAACGACGATGGCAACAGACGACTAAGTGTACTAGGAGGTAGCTTGAATAGTGCGCCAAAGGGGGCGGCTTGAGTTGTGCGCTAGAGAGGGCAACTTAGGTGGTGTACTAGAGGGGGCGGCTTGGGTTGTGTGCCAGAAGGGTAGCTTCATTTTTTTTTTTTATTGGTGAAAAAATAAAATGTAGAGGGAAAGATAGAGTGGAGTAGAAGCACACAAAAAAAAAAAAAAAGATTGTGAGTAAAAAATATATATGGTAGAGATATTTGGGGTATGAATAAATTAGCGAATAAATGAAGAAAACACCACGAAGCGATACTGAAAAGAAAATATAGCAATGGAATGGGTTGAGGTCTGGCGGGCAGCCAAGGCAAGGCTGTTGCCCGCCAGTAAGGTGAAGAACACCAAGAGCTTAACCTGTAACTCTGATACCATGTTAGACTATAGAGAGAGAGAAAAAAAATAATATGTATTGTATTGAATAAATTGTATTGAATACAATAGAAGGCCTGTATATATAGACTGAGAAAAAGTATCCTAATAGAAATCTAACTATGAGAAAGAGTATCCTATAAGAGACCTAACTATGGTAATACCTAATATATCTAGGAAATCAATACCTAATACATGTAAGAATATATACCATATATACATTAACATTAGGCCCAACGTATATCAAGCTATTCAACACCTTCCCTTATGTGCAACCCCGTCTTGCACATGGAGATACAAACATCTACACATACAGACAAAGGAATGCAAATGAAAGACAAAAGAATGCAAACAGGGGCTAAATGCAAATGAAGAAACTTGAACCCAAGACCTCCCTCAAATTGATATCTGATACTATGTTAAGCCATCAATTATCCAAAAAGCTCAAAGTTGGAGCACCCGGGGATGGGGTAGCGTGCGTGTCCATGGCCTGCAAGCGGCAGGTGTTGCCGAGTGAGCACACTGCATGAGGAAGGATGTGAAGCAAAGTCTTATATTGCCTGGATACAAAAGTAGTGTATAGTAGATAAGCATGAGGGCACCCTCACCTTAATAGTTAGCTTCTGGGATTGAGTTCTACACAAGACTATGTAATAGATCCACACTCAAATAAAGGCATAAAATGATCTATTACATGAACAAGATCCACCAGCTATCTATTTATACAAGATTAAAAATCTAACCTCCACTAGCTTTGGCTAGTTAATCGAGTGCAGATATAACTCTGTCACTCTCCTTTTTCAAGCATTCATCAGCCTGTTGTTTCCATAATAGGTGTCAGATTCCAACCAAACTTATCATATCATTACATCACACCAAATTAAGATACTAAAGGAAAATGTATTTTAACCCTCAACATGTAATCAGGACAATAATCTTCAACAATCCAAATTGATGTTTTCCGAGAATAATAAGCAGCAGAATCTTTAAGCATGTAGTCTTCAAAGTCTTCTTCATAATAATTCATTTGTCCCATTCCAATTTCAACAAATATATCCAGAACATTTTTCAATAAATGTCTGAAAATTTGCTCTCCCTCGCGTTCTTGGTCAATCTGGTCCAGATGCATTGGTAATTAAGTTCAATTGCTTACAAGGAAAAGAACCATTCAGCAGTAAACTTACCAGTGTGGTAACAGCATCTCGGACTTCACCCTTGACTCCTTGACTCCTTGTAAGCTTGAAATTCGAATAGTAATAATTTATGCCAGGAATAACTCTACCATACTACTAAAGAAAAACAACACAAAGTAACAGCAATTTTGTCAGAATGTAGCCACTGTAGTTCGAGATTTGCAAATCACACTAACATAAGAAACAATTGCATAGCATAAATTCATAACAAACCAGGTTACAGAAGCAAATGAGTCCAACTTCAGTGAGTGTAGGAAATGACATCCTCGGAATAAAATAACGATCAAGAATGGAAGTAGCGTGACAGGAACTTGACAAAAAGTTTGTGATTTTCCAATCTTTTTATGAGCTTCCTCAACACAAACTCATTGTGCTTCTCTCTCAAGAATGGCAACACCTAATAATGAAAACATATTGCAGCTAAGTACTTGAATAATAATGAAAAAAACAAAAGAGACTATGACTACAGAGAATCATGCATATATGGTTTCCTCCGCAAGCTTACACCTTCTTCTATTTTTTTTTTTTTTTGGGGGGGGGGGGGGGCAGCGAGGGGAGCGTGGGTTTGTTGGAAGAGCAAAAACGAAAAATTCAATACTAAATTGGAAACTAAATAGAAAGAAAACAAAAAATTAGCAAATATATGCAAAATGCCATAATTTTTTGAATAAAAAAAAAAATGATACCGGGTTTTATTTGAATAAGTAAACAAGCGGAGATAGTTCACATTTAAACTCTTAACTTCCAGAATGACAACTCCTATAAAGGAACAGATAAATAGGAAATGAACTCCAATCTCTAATCTAAATTTGAGATTTGTCAAACAACTGAAAATGGACAGAACCATCCTAAAAACATAACTATATACCTGCCACCACAGTTATGTTTCATACTAGTGAAGAAAAATTACGATAAACTCATATTCCATAACAACAAACAGTGGCAATGTGCATATGAAATAACAATTTCCACATGATAATATTCACATGAGCTAATAGTATTGATAAACATGTAGTAACAATCCAAGAATTTCCTCACCGTTGAATTGATGTATTCTTCATTAGTCTATATATTTCTCATAGAGCTGATGAGAATAATCACGAGGAGGGCTTTGGGTGCACATGTTGCGTGCAGTCCTGTAATTAGAATAAAGGAGAAATCACTTGGTTTAGACAATAAATGGATTGTTTTCTTCCCCTTCACTTTTTTCCAACTTTTTTTTTTTTTTTTCTTTTTTACGAATAACTAACTGGAAGGAAAAAATTTAAATTGATGATAGGGTATACCTGTGAGTATCATATAATCTTCAGAGCCAAACTGCGACTCTGGTAATCCTTGTAGAATTCTCTTAAGCTTTGTGATTCCCTCCTATATAATATCCCATACTTCCTTCCACTCCATAGGCTTGTACACCATTGTGATGTTTATACCAGTCCCTCAAACTACAATATGTGAATAAAGCTATCAGATCATCACAATCCCATCAAATTAAACAATGCACAATATTTTTTTTTTTTTTTATCAACAAAAAAGAACCTTTATTGATGAAAAACCATACAAGGGATGAGATTACATCAAAAAAAGGAGGGGGAGAGCAGCATGCATCATAGCAACCTAACCCAATCCCAACTAAGTTGGCACCGAGAAGATAGCCCAATCATCTGCAAGCTCAACCCCAAGAGTTTGGTGAGGAACCAAACTCGACAGGAAGAAGAACAAGAAGAGAAACCAAAAACCAAAGCCAGGCAAAACACAAACAAGAGACAGAACATAACAGCAAACAAAGCAATACTGAACCTGTGAATTATGTAGTTTATATTATTCATTAAGGATAGTTTAGTACTTTAGATTATTAGGGATTATTAGGGTTTCGTTTGAACCAGAACCAAAACCAGCAAATGAGACAAGCTGTTTCGATGACGACCTTGCGAAGAGAGAGGCAGAGCTGCGAGAAGAGCTGCTTCGATGACCTTGCAAAGAGAGAGACAGAGCTGCGATGTGCGATGAGAGACAGAGCTGCGATGGTCGATGATGACCTGCGAGGTATGCTACTGTTTGTAACCTTGCTCTGATACCATGATAACAGATGACAAAACTTGTGTGTATAGATTAATCAAAAGAATTACAAAATATATAAACGATAGAATGAAACGAAACCCTAATAATCCGTAATAATCTAAAGTACTAAACTATCCTTAATGAATTCATTCGGAGACCTAGGTTGGGTATCTCGCTGATCTTCTCTCTATTTTGACCTAGCTCTCGTAAACGGTGAACCTCCATCACTGCTCTCTGGTTTATAGGTTGCCGTGGTTATGAGAAGAGTGCATTGCTACTCTTGACAGGTCATTCATCTCTCTCTCTCTCTCTTCTCTGCTGCCTTTCACTCTGTTTTGAATGCACTGTAGTTTGGGTATACAATATGGCTGATGATAAATTGCAAGCTATTACTACTAAATTAGATGGTACCAATTATTCTTATTGGTCTCATGTGATGAAAAATTTTATAATGGGTAAAGGTATGTGGAATTATGTTATTGGTATGACTATTAGACCTGTGGAATCTCAAGAACTGAGGCCGATGTTGCTAAATGGGATAAGGAAAATGCACAAATTCTTACTTGGTTTCATAATTCAGTTCAAACTACCATTGGTTTGAATTTTTCCAAGTATTCTACTTCTAAACAAGTTTGGGACTATTTGAAGACTATGTACCTTGAGTCTAACTTTGCAAAACAGTATGAACTTGAGATGTCTATTCGCAGTGCTAGTCAGAAAGATAAATCCATTCAGGAGTTCTACAATGAGATGACTACTTATTGGGATCAGCTTGCTTTGATGGAACCGTCCGATTTGCAGTTACTTCACAGTTATATCAAGTATCGGGAGAAACAACATCTTGTTCAATTTCTCATGGCCCTTCGTGATCAATTTGAGCCACATCGGGGAGCTACTCTTCATCAGTCTCCCTTGCCTTCTATGGATGGTGCTGTCCGTGAGCTTATTGCGGAAGAAACTCGGTTTAAGGTGGCTCATGGTACTCCTGCTTTCCAGTCAGTTTTTGCCACTCCTCCGGTTTTGCCCACTCCATCTTCTCATTTATTTCAAGTTACTGGTAAGCCCAAGCCTTGGATTTCCATGGATGAATGCAGCTTCTGTCATCAGAAAGGCCATTGGAAACATGCATGTCCTAAGCTTTTGCAGCCCAAGGGTCGTTCATCTGGTTCACCATTCGCTAAGCCGACATTTTCAGGATCTCGCTCATCTGCCGCCTTTTCTGCACCAGTTTTTTAGAATGATCCATCTTCCAATATGCAGTCTATGTTTGAGCAGATCAAGTCTTTCATGGTGGCCAATCCAAATCTTTCGTCCCAAGCCTCCGCTATGACTACCACTCAGTTCGGTTTGTCTGGTTCATCCTCTTCAGGTAATATCCATACTTCGTGGATCTTTGATTCTGGTTGTTCACATCATATGACCCATGTTGCATCTCTCCTCAATAATTGTATCTCTCCTTCTTCTTCTATCACTATTGCTACTGCTAATGGTTCTTCTATGCCTGTACACTCTGTTGGTTCTATTTCCTGTTCCCATTTGTCTCTTTCTCCTGTATTTTATGTGCCTCACCTCTCACTCAGTCTTATTTCTATTAGTCAATTATCTGATTCCGGTTTTGATATTGTTTTCTCTTCTTCTCATTGTGTTGTACAGGACCGGGTATCCAAGAGACAGATTGGGATCGGGCGTAGAGTTGGAGAACTATATATCTTGGAGAGCTTGCATGTTCCTCTAGAAGTGTCTTCTACTGCATTGTCTTCTTTTGTTTAAACAATAAGTCATCTTTGTTTTATATTTGGCATTCTAGGTTAGGTCATCTGTCGAGTGATCGGTTGAGGATGTTAGTTAGGTCTGGACATTTAGGCAATTTTCCCATTAGTGATATTTCTGAGTGTCGTGGTTGTAAACTGGCTAAAATGTCTGCTCTTCCTTTTAATAAAAATAGTTCTATTTCATCTTCTCCTTTTCAATTGGTCCATACTGATGTTTGGGGTCCTTCCCCTATAGTTACCAAACGTGGTTCGCAATATTATGTAGCTTTTGTGGATGATTACAGTCGGTTTACTTGGGTTTATTTGATGACTCGAAAATCTGATTTTTACAAAATATATTCTAATTTTCACTCCATGATTCGCACTCAATTTTCTACCACCATTAAAATTCTTCGTTCTGATTTGGGGGGTGAGTATTACTTGTCTGAGTTTGAGGAGTATTTAGCTACTCATGGAACTATTCATCAGTCTTCGTGTTCTGACACTCCTGCACAAAATGGTCGAGCTGAGCGCAAACATCGCCATCTCCTTGATACAGCTCGCTCTTTGTTGCTCTCATCTTTTGTCCCTTCTGTTTTCTGGGGAGAAGCTGTGCTCACTGCTGCATATCTTCTCAATCGGATGCCTACTCCTCTTCTCTCAGGCTCATCTCCGTATGAGCGTCTTTTTGGTGTTACTCCCAATTATTCTCTTCTTCGTATTTTTGGTTCTGCATGCTTTGTGCTCCTTCCTAAACGGGCGCGCTCCAAGCTTAGTTCTCGTTGTGTCCTATGTGTCTTTTAGGGTATGGCATTAATCAGAAAGGTTATCGATGCTATGATCCTGCCACCAAAAAGCTATATGTGTCTAGGCATGTCACTTTTTTAGAAAAACTACCCTACTATACTATACCTTCCACCCCTGTTCCTATTACTAATGATGAATTGGTTCATGTTGACCCATTTCCTCCTAATGTTTCTCCTGATGAGTTTGTTTCTGACCTTGAGGTCTCTACTTTGCCTCTTACTAGCACTTCTAATACCTCTCCAGCTACCTCATCTCCAGCTCCCGCTTCTCCTGCTCCCGCTTCTCCTGCTCCTCTTATTGTTTATCAACGCCGCAAAGCACTTCCGAGCTCACCTGTCTCTAGCTCTACTGTCCCTCCAGCTGTTTCTTTGGATCTCGCTCCTTCTGCACATCGCTTCCCAAAGCGAGATCGTCATCCTCCGAACTGGTATGGTTTTGGTAATACATGTTTTTCCCTTTCCTATCAGTCTTTTCTTTCTTGTCTTCATACATATTTTGAGCCCAGGTCTTATAAGGACGCTTGTCATGATCCCAATTGGATTGCTGCCATGAATGATGAGTTAACTGCTTTGGCTAACACTCAAACTTGGGATTTGGTTCCATTACCTGCTGACAAGAATGTTGTAGGCTGTAAATGGGTCTATAAGGTCAAAACCCTTTCTGATGGGTCTTTGGAACGGTACAAAGCTCGTCTAGTTGCCCAAGGCTTTTCTCAGGAGTATGGAATTGATTACGATGAGACTTTTGCCCCCGTTGCCAAGATGACTACTGTTCGTACTCTTATCTCTGTTGCTGCTGCCCATCATTGGCCCCTGTTTCAACTAGATGTCAAAAATGCTTTTCTGAATGGGCATCTTGCTGAAGAAGTGCATATGCGCCCTCCACCGGGTCTCTCTCACCCTCCTGGTGTTGTTTGTCGTCTTCGCCGTGCTCTATATGGTCTCAAGCAGTCTCCTTGTGCTTGGTATGAGCGATTTCACTCTGTTGCCCTTCAGCTTGGTTTTCACGCTAGTCATCATGATTGCGCTCTCTTTGTTCGACGCACTTCTGTTGGGCTTGTTCTCCTTCTCTTATATGTGGATGATATGATCATCACTGGCTCCGATTATAGTACTATTGAGGAGGTTAAGCATCAGTTGTTTCAGAAGTTCGAGATAAAGGATTTGGGGTTTCTTCGGTATTTTCTTGGTATTGAGGTTGCTACTTCTCCTACTGGTTATCTTCTCTCTCAGACTAAATATGCCCGTGATATTCTTTCTCGTGCCAATCTCACTGATGAGAAAATTGTTGACACTCCTCTTGAGTTGCATGCTAAGTTTTCTACTTCTGATGGCGTTCCTCTTGAGGATCCCACTTTGTATCGCGAGTTGGTTGGGTGCCTTGTTTATCTCACCGTTACTCGTCCGGATATCTCCTATGCTGTGCACATTCTCAGTCAGTTTGTTTCTGCTCCTCGTTCCACACACTGGGCTGCCTTACTTCGTACTTTGCGCTACCTTCGTGGCACTTTGTTGCAATGTTTGCTGTTATCTACCTCTTCGGACTTGACTCTCCGTGCCTATGCTGACGTTGATTGGGCAAGTGACATCTCTGATCGCAAATCCACTTCTGGTCTTTGTGTTTTCCTTGGCGATTCCCTCATATCCTGGAAGAGTAAGAAACAATCTGTTGTTGCTCGTTCCACCGCTGAGGCTGAGTATCGTGCCATGGCTTATGCTACTTCTGAGATCGTTTGGCTTCGCTAGCTTCTTTCTGATATGGGTGTCTCTCTTTCTAATCCGACTCAGTTGTATTGTGATAATCAGAGTGCTGTCCAGATTGCCCATAATTCAGTCTTTCATGAGCGGACAAAGCATGTTGAAATAGATTGTCACTTTGTCAGACAGCATCTTCAGGCTGGCACTATTACTCTCCCTTTTGTTCCCTCATCTCTTCAGTTGGCCGATTTTTTTACGAAGACTCATACTATTGCTCGTTTTCGTTTTCTTCTTGGCAAACTTTCGATACTTTCTGCGCTCGCATCCTCAGTTTGAGGGGGGGTGTGAATTGTGTAGTTTATATTATTCATTAAGGATAGTTTAGTACTTTAGATTATTAGGGATTATTAGGGTTTCGTTTCATTCTATCGCTTATATATTTTGTAATTCTTTTGATTAATCTATACACAAAAGTTTTTTCATCTGTTATCAGAACCATCAGCAATAGACCAGCCCAGCATATCAGTTTATCACACCCAGACACTTGCAGCCACCATCAGCACAGACACTTCCAACATCACCACTGCGGAGCATAGCAGACAAACACAAATACAACATATCAAAACAATACAGCAGTAGTCCAACACCAGTCCAGCATATCTGCCTAACATATCAGTTCTTTAAACCCAGCAAATAAATTACCAACAAAACAAACAAATTTGCAGCCATTTTCCACCCAGGACTTGCAACCAGCATCTCCAACAGACTCAGCAGAGCACCACGACTGAGCATAACAGACCAAAGCAAATTCCATATAACAAAAAAACATAACCGCATTCCAAAACATATCAACAAACCAAAACGTAGCACATCATCCCAAAACTAACAACCCACTACTAAGCGTAACAAAACAGATCAATAACCTAGCAAGGCAGATTGCCAACAAAACAAAGCTGATCACCATGAAGACTTGCATCCAGTACTTGTAGCCAGCTTACCCACCCAGCACTAGCACCTACTTCTACCCATAGGAACCATAGAAGCAAAAACACCAGACATAGTAGTCCAACAACGAACCAGCAACATCACAGTAACACCAGACATAACAGTCCAACAGCAGAACATAATTAGCAGCAGATTCAACCACCATTTCTGATGCAGTACTGCACTTGTTGCAAATTAAACACCAGATCAGTAACAGAGAACACCACATCCATTGGAGAAGCCTTTAACCACATTGCTACTCTCACCTTCACAATATCACACAGTTCATCCCAATTCGGTTGTATGCCATGAAACACACACTCATTTCTGTGCTTCCAAATGGACCACAGGACGGCTAAAGGAATAACTGCCCAAATTTTCTTTTCCATATTTTTCATTCTACTCCCAGACCACCACTGCAACACACCATTAATAGAGCCAGGCATAACCCACTGGGAACCCCACCATTTTACGATGTTTGACCAAAGCCTCCATACAAAAGGGCAAAAAAGAAGAATATGATCCACTGTTTCTACCTCACTTTGACAAAACACACAGACAATAGATGCATTCCCATCAAGGATACCGATTCTTTGCAAAAAGCTTGAAGTTTTAACCTTACCTTGCCAAGCCAACCACCCAAAAAATTGCACCTTGGGAGGAGCATAATTATTCCAAATTGATCCTGCCACATCCAGCTTAAGCCCAAGGAAAGACTCACACCAATTATAAGCTGAAGAAACAGTAAACATCCCTGATGTGTCTGCCTCCCAGATCAATTCATCTGTTTTGTTGTTGCAAGGTGTAGGTACAGTATTAAGCAGAGTGTAAAATCTACTAACCTCCTGCTCCTCCCAAGCCAGCAATGCCCTTCTGAAACCCATTTTCCAACTGCCAGCTTCACCCCTTCTCTGAAAGAAGCTCTTTACCACTCCTTGTCTGTTAGTAGATAAGGAAAACAGCCTGGGAAATTCCTCCTTGAAACACACGTTACCTGCCCACTTATCTAACCAGAAATGTGATCTCCTTCCATCCCCCAACACAATCTTGGCAGCATTAAGGTAGTAGTTATGTAGATTTGAATTACACAAGACATTATGCATTAAATCAGACCACAGCTTAGATCCTCTTCCAACCAAACTTGGTAACCATCTACCACCCTCTATATTATATTTCCTATAAATCACTACCTTCCACAAAGATTGATGCTCAGACCCAAACCTCCACCACCATTTTAATAACAAACATTCATTTAAAGTTCTAATCCTTTTCACCCCCAATCCACCAAGAGCCTTATTTTTAGTAATAACCTCCCGCTTCACCATATGCACCTTCCTTCTAAGATCAGATCCACCCCAAAGGAAGGTCGATTGGATTTTTTCAATCTCCTTAGCCACCCCTACAGGAATCTTGAACAAAGATAAGTAGTAAATAGGCAGGTTGGTCATGACCGATTTGATTAGAGTTAACCTTCCAGCAAAAGAAAGCACCCTTCTCCTCCAGGTAGACAGTTTTTTCTTAAATTTATCTAAGACAGGTGACCAAGTACTTTTCCTACCTGGGTTAGCCTCCAGAGGCATCCCTAAATATTTCATAGGTAGCTTCTATTGCAGACAATTAAAACTAGTGGCAAAAGCTTGCATCAGCCTATCATCCACGCCCACCCCACAAATGACACTCTTGTGATAATTTATTTTCAAGCCTGATAAAACCTAAAAGCATCTCAGAATTCGTTTGAGGTTCACCACTTCCACCCAGTTAGCTTCACAAAACAAAATAGTGTCATCTGCAACCTGTAAATGGAAAACTATCACACCATTACGACCCACCGCAGCCCTTTTTATGGATTCTAACTCCTTGGCTCTACACAACAAGCTATTCAGCCCCTCTGCTACAATGTTGAAAAGAAATGGTGACAATGGGTCACCTTGCCTCAAATCCCTTTGGGGACTAAATTCGGGTGTTGGAGACCCATTAACCAAGACAGAGATCATAGTAGAAGACACACAAGTTCTCATCCAGCTCACCCATTTCTCACCAAAGCTAAAATTTGAGAGTATGGAAAATAAGAACTCCCAGTTAACTGAGACATACGCCTTTTCAAAATCCAATTTGATTACCAAGCCTTTTCTATTAGATGTTTTTCACCCATCAGTCACCTCATTGGCTATCAAAACCCCATCTAGTATGTGTCTTCCCCCCAAAAAAGCAGACTGAGCCTCACTAATTATCCTGGGCATTACCTGTTTAATCTTGTTTGCTAGCACCTTAGCAAGAATCTTGTACAAAGTGCCAATCAAGCTAATGGGCCTATACTCGTTCAAACCAGATGGGCTATCAGATTTTGGGATTAGTGCAATAAAGAAACTATTGAGTCCTCTGACCAAGCTTGCATTCTGATGAAATTCTCTAATGAATTGAAGCACATCATATTTTACAGTGCCCCAACACTTCTTAAAAAATGACATGTTGAACCCGTCAGGCCCAGGGGCCTTATTGCCCTCACAACTCTTGATTACCTCTCTGATTTCCCCCTCTGTGAAATCAACCTCCATTTGTTCCACCACTTGAGCACCACCAATGTTTTTAAAAGGACCAGATATTTTAGGTCTACGACTCCAAGGCTCAGAGAATAACCTATCTGGTTTGGCTCTAATGCACAATATAACAGAACATTATACCATAAACTCCTTTGATATGCCTATAACAATATATCTTTCATTTTTCTTCTTCTCCTTCTTTTTACTGTATCCCATGCAAGGGTGGAAAGAGCACAAGCATGTGTGTCTCAATCATTTTGTGAAATCGTGAATCTTTTTACTAAAATAGTAAATCGTAAATTATATCGAATGGTGAATACTAATATTCACTTTCTTTAGGGGATGTTTGGCAATTAGCTAAAATAGTTTAAAAAAATCAATTTATTCTTTCTGATTTTTTGCACATATTTTTATAAAAAGTTAAAAAGTAACTAAAAAAATCAATTTCCAAACCTTCAGTGAATTGTAAATAATAAGATTCACTTAATGATGTTTGAAAATTGGCTAAAATAGCTAGAAAGACAAAAAGCTAATAAAAAATATATCAATACATTCTCTCAACTTTTTTATTTTTTTATATCTTTTTATAAAAAGTCACTAAAAATGTCAATTTCTAAACCAACCATTAGCATAATATGTAATTTTATATATGTATAATATAAAAAGAAATATCAATATATATATATGTATATACATATAATACCATGTAATCAATAGATAATCTCTTTTTCTATTTTGTGAAAATTATGTCGTTTCATGCATTATGCAAATAGAATTGAATTATAGTAAATCGCAATGAATCACAACTGATTTGCTCAATTTAAGATTCAACTACACTAATCGAATCGTTTTACTTAAAACCTTACAAATAAAACACCAGAAAAATACAAATAATAAAAATTACAATAACTATTGAAAATGGCTGAGGCGCGGGAAATTCACTCTCTTTAAGGAAATTCAAGCCCTCTGCGATTAGGTAAAGCCTTACACCGGTGCAGCAGAAAAAATCTTGACTTGTCCCCCCAAGATACAACAGTCCGACTAAGTCGTATGGTTCACCAATACAGCACAATTGGTTGAACCCAAATCTTCATCAGATACATCCTTTATTTCTTTACCTAATAATCTCACACAAAAATAATAAAATAATAAAAACTTCTTCTGTTTTTTATTATTTAAGACAAGAGGTTAGCTCAATTTATAGGAGTGGAAACTTAGGGCGAAAGAAAAGGAAAAATAAAAAATAATAGAAACTATGGACGCGCCCTCGAGGGCTTTATGCTTTTCCACAGTTCGGACTCAATATGTCACGGTTCTGAATCTAATCTCACAATGTGTGATGTGAGATTGATAAATCACCAAAGAGTCCAAATTCGGCAAATCGTTTTGAAAAACTGATTTTTTAAGAAAGAAGTGTCAAACATGGACTGCTTTGCCAGATACAAAGTCGCCACCTAAATATTTTGTTTTGGGAAAATTTAGGAAACCCTGACTCGTGCCTAAGGCCACGTGTCCATCATCACCAAAGTTGCCTCGGCTCGAGAACTTGGGTACGATTGGGGAAGGTCACTTCGTGAGCACCCTCGCTCGCCCGATCAAAGATCGGCCTCTACTAACCATGATATCGAGTTTTGAAAACATTATGTGCTCTTATTCCGGTTATTAGCCTAGAATTACTATGTGATGCACACGTCATACAAGTATAGACTAGGTTGCCTAATTTGGAACAAAGCATCGCATATCCGTTTGTTTTGAAAATGGATTGAAGTTTGCTACTCGTAAGTAGGCTAAAACACGGGTTTCGATGAATTATTTCAATTCAAGCAACCCAACCTTCACCCACAGGCATTCAGGCAGTTATATCATATAAGCACATAGTCTCATGGCAAGCATGTTGTCATGTTAACATTCACATACATGCAAGATGCTAAAGCATAAACACTCATAGTGTACTCCGAGCCAAAACAATGAACATGTTAGTAATCAAATGTATGATCCAAATCCATGTTAAGATGGCTAATGCAACACATACGAAATGCAATTAGAATAGGCTCGACTAATCTAAGATGGCATATGATATGCGGCAATTTGATACACGTATTCAAATTGGAATTGAAATACTATGCAGTTAGTATGATGCGCCGAGCCCGGTGCATGCAATACAAATGAATGAATGCAAACATGCACAGCATAAGGTATGCTAAATCAAATATGCCCTAAAACTAACCATCATAAGTGGTTAAATAAAAGGGAGAAAGAAGTGGGGGTTGGAAGACATGTATCACACACACGCACGCTTATTACACAATTGCGCCCCCTCGAGGGAGAAACCGAAAGAATAATACAGATTAATTAACTAACAAACTAATTAAATATTACACAATACTTAATTAATTAAATGAATTAATTAAGCTAAGAAAGCAGTAAAGAGGTCTCGGGAAGAGGGATGAATGCGTGCACGCTCGGCTCCGTTCGGAAATCCATCGCCATACTCATGCTGCCTCTATTTACACTGATCTGTACTTCTGAAAACTTCACAAGTCCCAAGGAAGCTTCAAAATCACTCCCTGAGCACTATGGGATGTCATCGGCCAAGATAAAACACCACCGGCCATGGAAATAGGGTCATCGACCAAAAATGGGATCACCGGCACTATTTTGGTAGTCGGCCGACACTGAAAGTTGCCGACCGGCCATTTCTTCCTGCAAAACACTGGTTTTGCTGCAACAGAGGACAGACAAAACATGGCGATGCATTTTCAAAGCAATTTATGCACCACCACCCTCCTCAGCATGTTTGAGACTTAGAGGAGCATGGTTCTCAACCCTCGGGCCATCAATCACGCATTTCAATGCATGATGGCCCGAGGTGCCAAGTGTGCATTTTAATGTCAAATGAAGTGCACACAAAACAAATGAGGGATTCCCAACCTCTATCATGGTTTATCAAGGGGCAAGGAATGCATGCTTAAAGCTATGCAACCTAGACATGCAAGCAAGCTAATGCAACATGAGCATGCAAACAAGCAATGTGCAATAGGCATATAACCTAAACAAACAAACATGCAAAGCATGTAACAACAATGCCGATGATGAGCATGCAACAACATGTGAGGCAAACATGTAACAACATGTTAAGTAACTAAAAAAAAGAGAATGCACGCCAAATGCATTACAACTTAAGCATGCAACAACATGTCATGGATTAAGTACACAACAAGGCACAATTGAACTAGCATGCCACAACATGCAATTCACCGAATATGCAACAAGTATTTGACAACATACAAGGCAAGCATGAAACAACATGCGGGGATAGTCTTACACCAAAATGGGCAGCTCTCGAATAAGCCCAAATCAGCGGCCAAAATGCTAAGGGATAAGGGACAAAACCACATACAAACATGCATGGTAGTTGGCCTAACACTTAAGCATCAAAGGGAGACTTTTAAGCACACTTAAAAGGAATAAAAAAACATGCAAATGTGACAACATGTTAAACTCTGAAAACATGCTAGGAATGATGCCAAACCAACTAAACAAAGTAAGCAAAGCGTGCGAGAAAGTCTAAAGCTTGAAGCTAGCCGAAGGACTCAAACCAAGGCTACATGAAGCAAGCCCCAAAGGGACAAGGGGACCTAAAACAGTCCCAAATCAAGCTAAAATGAGCCTAAAACATGCAATGACCAAAGCCAAAACAAGCTAAAACGAAGGGGCAAAACCATGAAGCATGCAAGGCCAACAAAGAGGTGTTACACTACACCTAATACAACCAAACATGGCACGATTTAAGCGACCCAAAACAGAGTTAGGACATGTCAAAATGAGCCCAAAAACCCACTTGCATGGCATCCCAATGACCCAAGCATGATGGCATACACAATGACACATTCATGAGGCATAAAACACAAACTCTTTAAGACATTAAAGGAGTGATAAATGTAAGTTCATAAGCATGAAATATGGACTGAAATAACATTCTAAGTGATGCCAAACCACTAAAATGATCCACGTGGAGCATGCTAACAACTTGGACACTCAAAGCTAATAAGCTAGATTGCATGGTAGCTATACAAAACAATGCAAGCATGGCCAAATCAATGAAAAACAGAGCTTAAGTATGCTACAACAAGCCTAAAAGCTTCATGGAGTTGGGCCAAAATTATGCTAAAAACACATGTTACAACATGATGCATGTTAAGGCCAAATCATGGGATTATAAGACAAGTGTATGAAGCATGCATGGCATGTCTAAACCAACTCAAAACAGAGGTGTATCATGGCAAAACAAAACCTAATACATGCTGAAATGGAGCTAAAACAAACTAAACACACATGCTACCACACACATGCTACCACCTCTCCACCACTGAAAATCCTCTGGATTTCAGTGGTAGAGAGGTCATGCAAAGACCAAAATAATGGCCAAAAGGTATGGCCTAAAACAAGGCCTAACAAGGCCTTGGAGGGGGGAGACAACCCCAAACCTCAAAGTGACCTTAAACAAAGTTCTAAAACATACAAAATCAAAACTTTTATCAGTTATAGTCAAAGCTTAAAACAATAAGCAAGATAGGCTAAAAGCTTGTGCAAAAATGGGGAATAAAGAAGGTAGGTTCTCACCTTTGAAGAACCTCTTCAAGAACACCACTCCAGCAGGTTTCTTTGGTCAAAACCAGTCCAAGAACCTTAACAACAACCTTCTAAGGCCTCAATAACCCAAGGATGGTGGAATGCTAGGTGTTCTAGTGCAAAAGTAAGACAAAAACTCACTTTAGGGCACAAAATAGGATCAAACAAGGGAGTATCGATACAAAACTATATCTCACCCTCTAACCCTAATTCTCAGAACCCTGGAGGAGGGAGGAGGAGCTCCCTCTTTATAGAGGTTCAAATGCCAAGCTTCCTAAGCAAGCTAAGAAAGAGGCAAATCCCTCCATACACGTGTATGGAGGGGGTGTAATGTGGATGCCAGCTATGACAGCTGGCATAAAATATCTGCCAAAAACAGATGGAAAGGGGTCGGCTAGAAAATATGGTCGATTGACCAACAAAAATGGCCGGCCGACCAAAATATTTGGCCAGTAGCAAGAAAATAGGGCTGGTGGCCTCAAGCCAAGGCCGGTGAGGTGTGGGGATGGCCAACAAGCCATTCCCTGCCCTCAGAAGCAAAAACACAAGTGTTTGGTGTACAACCAAGCACAAAACAAACAAGTCGAGATGTCTTGAGGCAAGGCACGCGACCGAAACCTCCGAGAACTCAAGATGAACACGAACATGGATGATCACCTAGTGTTCAAACGGTGACGTCCAAGTCTTGAGGACGGTCAAAAATGAGGTGTCTACAGGTGGGCAAGAAAAATGGTTTACTTGGAGGAAAAGAAAAGAGAACTTTGAGGGAAATAAACTTTTCTTAGAGGCAAAGAAAGGTAGATTGGAGAACAAGTCGCTTGAAGCCCAAGCAAACAATATAATCTATAACACATTATAATATTAAAATATCTGCTAACATTCCCCCATCTATTTTAATATTATAAGTAACAAAATCTGAGATTATTAGGCAAATAAGGATATTATGCATCATGGTAGGTGTGCTCTACATTGAACCTCCATTAGTGAAACAATAATAGCTACTCTAGAGCCAATAGTATGCTTAGCATTGAACTATGACTGCTTAAGGGAAATAAATAATTATTGCACACACATAATATTCCAAATGTTCATATAAGTTTTAATAGCCAGCACATTACGGCCTTATGCGATCCCAGGATTCATGAGTGTGTTTGAGAATTAGCCAAATCTCATAGGTAGCGGCCCCGCTATCACACTCGCATAGGTGAATTCTGTCAAGGGTGCTCCTGTAATTATGACACCCCACTCAATAAAAGTTACAGAAATTCATTAAGAGTTTTTTTAATAACTCAACCTTTACAACGTTACAGGATAAATGTACTTACATCATAGGGATGGGTAAAAATTAATTTAGTGCATTTCTCACGGCCATCATATGATCGTTCTTCTCATTGAACCTAGTTACAGGATCACTAGTCCCTGGGTTGAGTATCTGCATAAATGGCTTCTGCTATATTCAATAGGCTTTAGCCCTATCCCCTTCGATGTATTCCAAACTCTATCTCTTGCTAAGGCCTTAGTTAATGGATCTGTAAGATTATCAGCAGATTTAATATAATCCACATTTATTATGCCATTATTCATATAAGATCTCACAGTATTGTGTTTTCTTCTGATAGGTCTAGATTTACCATTATAATAACGGTTATTAACTCAACCAATTGCTGTGGTGCTATCACAATGAACCAATATAGGTGGAATCGGTTTTTCCCAACGAGAGATTTTATTTAACAAATCTCTCAACCAATTTTCTTCTTCACTAGCTGTAGCTAAAGCAATAAGCTCAGCCTCCATTGTTGAATTAGCAATAATGGTTTTTTTTTTTATTTCCAACTTATAGCACCACCTTCCAATGTAAATAAGTAACCAGTGGTTGATAATAAAACACCTGACAAGGTATTCCAATTGGCATTATTTTAACCTTCAAGTACTGCAGGATACTTATTATAAAACAAACCATATTTTATGGTACCAGATAAATATTTCATAATCTGCTCAATGGCTAACCAGTGATCACTGTCAGGCTTACTAGTAAACCTGCTAAGTACTCCAACTGCATAGGCAATGTCAGGTCTAGCACAGTTAGTCGCATAACACAAACTACCAATCATACTAGCATATTCCTTTTGATTAATTATATCCTCATCATTTTCAACAGGAAATAAACACACATGAGGATCAAAAGGAGTAAGAACATGCTTGCACTTCTGAAAATTATATTTTTTCAAAATTTTCTCAACATAATGCAACTAATTAAGAAATATACCATCACAGGTTTTGGTAATTTTCATTCCCAAAATATAATTAGTCTCACCAAGATCTTTCATATCAAAATGGTTACTAAAAATATTTTTAGTTTCCACAATGATATGTAAATTAGAGTCAAATATAAGTAAATCATCCACATAGAGGCTAATAATGACATGTGAATTTTCTTCAGATTTATAGTAAATGCCTTTATCACATTCATTAGTTTTATAGTCATTCTCAATCATGCAGGAATCAAATTTCTCATACCACTGTTTAGGGGCATGTTTTAAGCTATATAGGGATTTAACTAGCTTGCACACTTTGCTTTCTTAACCGGGTTCCACAAAACCCTCAGGTTGATCTATATAGATTTCTTCATCCAGGTCTCCATTTAAAAAGACTGTTTTAACATTCATTTGATGAATTTTTAGATCATAAATTGTAGCCACTACAATTAATAATCTAATGGATGTAACTCTAGTAATCGGAGAAAATGTATCAAAAAAGTCAAGATCTACTTGTTGTTTAAAACCTTTTGCAACAAGCATTGCTTTATATTTATCAATAGTTCCATCTGGTTTAAGTTTTTTTCTCAAAACCCATTTACAGCCAATAGTTTTACAACCTGGTGGTAAATCTACTAATACCCAAATTTTATTGGATAATAATGATTCTATCTCATCATTTACAGCATCTTTCCAAAAAACAAAGTCAGGAGATGCCAAAGCTTCTTGTAAAGTTAATGGAGTTTCCTCCACATTAAAAACATGATAATCAGGGCCAAAATCTTTTTCTTTTCTGGCTCTTTTACTCATTCTAGGTTTAAAAACTACAGTGCCTTGGTTTTGTAAAAGAAGAGTAGAGGAACCGATTTCAAATAAAATATTTTCTTGATAATTTTGGCCCCTACCATTTTTAGATTTAAAAGAAAATTTTTCTTCATGAAAAATTGCATCACCTGATTCAAAAATTATTTTGTTTTCAATATCAAAAAATCTATAGGTTGTACTATTTGTTGCATATCCAAGAAAAGCACAAATGACAACATTCACACCTAATTTAGGTCTTTTGGGGTCCACAAGTCTAACAAAAACTAGGCAACCCCAAATCCTCAAATATCTCAAATTGGGCGTATGCCCTTTCCACAACTCAAAATGTGTAACTTTTGTTTTTTTATGTGGCACTTTATTCATAACATAACATGCAGTTAAAATTGCTTCTCCCCACAAATTTGAAAGAGCACCTATTTCAATTAGTATAGTATTTGTTAAATCAGTTAAAATTCTATTTTTCCTTTCTGCTTCACTATTAGATGCAGGTGAATATGATGGAGTAGTTTCATGGATTATTCCCAAAGACTGAGCAAACGAACTGAATCCAAAAGATTCATGCTCCAGGCCTCTATCATTTCTATATCTTTTAATCTTTTTACCGAATTGATTTTCAACTTCAAGAAGGAATTCTTTAAATTTTTCAAAAGTATCACTTTTATTTTTCAACAAGTATGCATAAGTGTATTTTGAAAAATCATCAATAAAACTGATAAAATATATATTTTCTCCATGTGTTAAAATTCTTTCAAATTCACATAAATCAATATGAATTAATTCTAGCAATTCAGTATTTTTCACTACACTTTTATAAGGCCTTTTAGTTATTTTTGCTTGACTGCAAACTTCACATTTCTCAAAATTATTTGTTAGTCTGGGAATTAATCCTAAACTACTCCTGACTCCCACATATCGGCTATTAATATGACATAGACAAGCATGCAAAAAATTCATAGAAGACAAAATGTAAACAGAAACAAGTGCTTTTTTATTCTCAACATTTAATTTAAACATTCCATCATATACATATCTTTTCTCCACAAATATGCATTTTTTAGTGATTACAAATTGGTTAGATTCAATAGTCTGTTTGAAACTAGTTTTGTTGAGCAAATAACTCGACATCAAATTTTTCCTCATGGACGGTGTGTACAACACATCTTTTAAAACAAGCTTACGTCTAGAGGTAAATTTCAGCTCAACATTCTCACACCCGAGCACCTTAGTTAAACTGGAGTCACCAAGCATAACAGTCATCTTCTCATTAAAATGAGTAAAATCTTTGAACCAATCTTTATCATAGTAAACATGCCTATTGACACCAGAGTCTGTCCACCACCCTTTCACAGATTGAACTATAAAATTATCTATAATCATAGCCACAAATGGTTCCTCAGTAACATTAGCATGTGGTCGAGACTATTATTTCTGAAATTTGCAAGTTCGAATAATATGTCCACTTTTGCAACACACAAAACATGTCACATTGGTCAGCTCTTATGGAGGGGGTTCTTGGTTCCATTTCTTTTACCTCGGGTAATTTTTATTTTGTAGCCTTCCAGTATTTTTCTAGATTTTCTTAACTGGCTTTGTTAGGTTTTATTTTTGGCAACCCCGTTTGACAAAACTCCTTTCAGTTGTATTTGTTTTCGCACTTTTATTTCAGTAAGACTACGAGTTTCTTAGATGCGAATCCAACCCGAATTTTGCCTTTCAGAGAAGTTTGTGATGCTAATGCTTTCAAGATTGCCACTTCGCTGATTATGACGGGGATCGAGCTGCCCAGTCAGCTCATGGGGGTTCAGGAGGCAGCGCCTCTTGGCGGGTCCGGGGCAGCGCCACGGCGGGGTCGAGGGGCAGCGCCCCCGAAGCAAAATGCAAAAATACATTCCAAGTTGCCTGTCCGCTCGAGCGGACATTCCCCCGCTCGAGCGGAGAATGCTGGGTTTCAGAAGTTTGTCAGGTCTGTAAAAATACTGGAAGGTGTGATTTCGCGCTCGAGCGGGTTCTCTAGAGCTCGAGCGGACCTCTGTTTTGTCACGCGCATATTTTGCTGAAGACACTCGAGCGGGATGTTGGGCGCTCGAGCGGACCGCGCAAACACAGTTTTCCGGATTTCAATAAGGATTGGGTTTTCTTCCAAATCTAGGATTACTTTTGGTTTTTCTATAAGTAGTTGGTTTTCTTCCAAAACTAGACTACTCCTGAATCCCTCCAGATCTTCTTTTTGGTTCTTAAGGTTTATATCTGGGGATATTTTGTTAGTTTTCTTTGATGTTTTATTGAGTATTCAACTCATAGTTTAAAGAGAGTACATAAAAGGTTTTGTTTGCTATACACAAGACAGAGAGAGAGTTGTTCTTCGGTAAATTCTAAAGAATTCGAGCCTGAAGCTTTGGTGGATTCTGGAGTGGCTCATCGTAAAGACAATTCCAAGGTGAAGACGGGATTGGAAGAGGCACATAGAGGTTGGTTCAATTAGGCATGGATTCGCTTGGTAATTGAGAGTATACCTATGTAATTCCTTTAAATCTTCTTAGTGGATTGTTTTGTGGCTGTTGCCCGTGGTTTTTTAATCACAGTTGGAGGTGTCCAATTGTGGTTTTTCCACGTTAAAATCGTTGTGTTGATTTGTCTGATTGTTTGATTAGGATTGTCATATACTGCTTAAAATTGTTACATAATCACAAATCAATATCTAGAGGTTTTCTAGATTTTTCAGGCTTCAAGTGACTATTTTTATGAAATCGACCTTTGGGTAAAATATTTCCAGAAGTTAAATTTACCTTTTCAGTGGAATGCTCTCGTTTTATAAGCGCATCTTGTCCTCGTGCTTCCTCCTCCACCCAAATCTGTGTGATTAGAGTCTCCAAAGACGTCTCTTTTTACTTATGACGCATTGACTTCTGAAACTTCCTCCAAGATGATGGTAGTTTGTCAATAATACCTGCCACAACAAGATTGTCTCCAATTTTGATGCCTTCGGATCTAACTTCAGCCACTAGCATCTAAAAATCTTAAACTTGCTCCACCACTGATTTTTCATCTATCATCTAATAGCCGAAAAAACAGCTTGCAGCATTTTTTTAGCACCTACCTCTTCAGTGTCATATTTATTCTACAAGGTTTTTCAAATTTTCTTGGCAGCGGTGTAAGTAGTATCATAATAATCATAAAATTGATCCGAAAGAAAATTCAAAAGATAATACCGACATTTATACTCATATGTGTTGTATTTCTCTATTTTTTCAAAATGAGCAGCATACTCCTCATCGATCATCTCTTTAGTGGGGACGTTGTTCGGATTTTTCTCAGTCAAGATATAAGCCACCTTGAGGAGACTGAGGTAGAAAATCACCTTACCTTTCCATCTCTTGACATGGGCTCCCTTGAACCGGAAAGGCTTGTTGAGATCGTCGATATTCTCGTTGGGTCCAATACTGGCTTTATGAATTTCACTGTTTGAATCTCCTTAAAATTGTTGGTGATAATTACAAATAAAACACCAGAAAAATACAAATAATAAAAATTACAATAACTATTGAAAGGGCTGAGGCATGGAAAATTCGCTCTCTTTAAGGAGATTCAAACTCTCTGCGATTAGACAAAACCTTACATCGGTGCAGCAGAAAAAACCTTGACTTGTCCCTCCAGGATACAACAGTCCGACTAAGTCGTATGGTTCACCAATACTGCACAATTGGTTGAACCAAAAGTTTCATCACATACGCCATTTATTTCTTTGCCTGATAATCTCACACAAAAATAATAAAATAACAAAAACTTCCCTTTTTTTTATTATTCGAGATAAGAAATTAGCTGAATTTAAAGGAGAGGAACCTTGGGGCAAACGAAAAGGAAAAATAATAAAATAAGAGTTACTTGGTGTGAAAGAAAAAAGGTTTACTTGGAGAAAAAGAAAAGAGAACTTGGAGAGAAAGAAATTTTTCTTAGAAACAAAGAAAGATAACTTAGAAAACAAATTATTTGAAGCCTAAACAAACAACATAATTTATAATACATTATAATATTAAAATATATGCTAACAAAAGGTATGAAATCATAAGATTCTAGCAAACCATCAGGGGCACATTACACAAACACATACATAACTTAAAGCACACACAAGACACGAGTCACGAATCAAATTTTAACGGAAGTGTATGTAACCTCGAAATCAGACAGTCCAAAACGGGAAATTATTCAATACTCCCGGAGCACCACGTGTCCATACTCCAAACTAATCAGCAATTAATTAGCTCCATGTTGTCTCCCCATGTCCAACATAAATCGTGGGCCCTTGTGTCTCTCCACCAATCAAAATCTTATGGAGCACCACGTGTCCATACTCCGGGAGTACTGAATAATCACCCGTCCAAAACGCTGCTGTGAAGTGTTAGAGTGAGGGTAATGTTGTGTTTGGTTAGGGATTTCAGAAGGGATTTAAAAAGGAAAAAGAAAAAAAATGTGTAAAATTAGATAAAGTAAGTATTTGGCATGCACTAAAATAGTGCATTTTTTTTTTTTTTTGCATACATATACTTATTTGGGCCACATCAATTAATATTTATCAACATCTCCTATCTACTTTTCTACTCACTTTTTTTACTTTTCTATATATATTTTTTTATAAAAAGTCAAAAAGAGCACTTATTTAGAACATCCCAAACCACTCCAAAATATAAATATATTTTATTCATATTTTACTTATCTTCTATGTTTCTTTTTCTAAATCCCAACCAAACACAGGGTAATAGACAATAGTTTTTGGCGGTTTGTTTGTTGAATTAGGTTTTATGCGATTATTTATACGATAGAATTGAAGGTTGGTTTGGAAATTAATTTTTTTTTTTTAGTGATTTTATATATATATATATAAAGATGTACAATGATGTAAAAATAATGGCTTGAAAACTTATTATGAAATTTTTTTTTTTCTTTATTAAAAAAATTTATAGTAATTTTTTAATTTTTATGTAATAAAAATATATTATTTATACTAATCAGTTTTTGTCATGTTTGTATAGGGTGCAACTTAGACAGATTTGAACAGGTTGAAAAGTTATTCAAACTCAGTCTAAATTGTGTTGAGAGCTGTTTATGCCCGTTCAAGCCCAAGTTGTAGCACAAGGTTATCTACCGAGTCCGATTCGAGTTAAATCTGAATTGCTTGAGTGGTCCAAATTGCACACAAATTTTATTTATTTATTTTTCTTTTTTTAGTGCAGCTAAATTAATTAATTTATTAAAATTAGACTATATTTACATTTTTTTTATAAAATCATTAATAATATCAAAATAAATAATTTATATAATATAAGAGAGACGCCACTATGGTGATATTTATAATTTATGAGTAAGAAAAAAAATGTAAGACTTTGCATTGTATTACTTATGTATATAATATATTTAACATGATCTAATCTAACGATCTTAATTATTTTAATATCATCTAATAACTAATCATTTATATGTATATTTATTTTTTTTACATATTATATATATAATTCGGGTTTCTAATTGCTTGATGTCTATCCAAAATCCGTCTAAATTTAATTCAATTTCCAAATTTTTGACTAAACTCATACTAAATTTAAAAATATTTTATCTAAGTCCTAAAAAATTCAAACTAAACTCAGACTGAACCCGCCTAAGTTACCCCCTACAAATCTACAAAACTGTTCAAATAATAATGTTACAATAATCATTTTTCTTGTTATGTAATATACTTGCATTTGTTGAATATTAATTATATGGGACACTTTAAATACTAATGACATAAGATCAATTAAATTTAATAAATGTGAGTATACGGTAGATAAAGATGATGATTCTATTATTAGTGTTATCATTCAGAAAATAATTAGTACAATAAATAATTTGCCACAAAAGTATATTGCAACATCTCGGTCCAAATTACGGTTGGTTTGGGATGTCCTAAAAAAGTGCACTTTTTGACTTATTGGTGGGTTTGGGTTGGGTTTGGGTTGGGTTTGATGTGATGTGTTAGAGAGGTGATGTGATTTAAATAAGATGATGTGACTTAAATAAGATAGTGACTTTTTGACTTTTTGACTTATTTAGTACATGCCAAACTAGCCCTTAATTTGCTAAAACAGCAACACCCAACCTGTGGTGTTTCGGTTCTAACAAATACACTTGAATGACAACTTTTGCTTAAATGATGAAGAAGCAACAATATAGAGAGATTAATTTTCCATTTTCAAAAAAACAAAATTTTCCTTTTTCAAAAAAATAAAAACAATAATCAGAGTGCCCAAGAAACTTCTGAAACGCTGGACTCCTGAAGTCTTTTTGCTTCTCTTTTTAACAATTATACAGTAACTTCAAGTCAGGCACAAAAAAATTGATAAAGTTGGCTATTGCCAGAAATTATTATCATAGATGCACAGCCACTGTCTTGAGGCATCAAGTAATCAAATTCCTCCTAATCCCCCTCCCAATTCAGGCACCAAAAAATCGATAAAGTTGGCTATTGCCAGAAATTATAATCATAGTAGACGCACAGCCACCGTCTTGAGGCATCAAGTATAATCAAATTCCTCCTAACTCCCCTCCCCCTTCCCTTCCCAAAAAAAAAAAGGCGGTCATATATCAACTCCACAAAAACTAGATATATTTGAAGTGGAGCCAAAAGCTACCAAAGCATAACCAAAAGATACATCTAATTAAATGGAAATCATGGCATTTTGAAATACAAATTCACTATATATATTCTCTCTCTAGTCCTTTTTGCCATCATTTCACATATGTGCCCAATGGTAGGCACTCAGTCATAGACTAACAGATTCAATCAGGCCAAATACCGGAACAAATTTGGGTTCTCCTTGTCTCTTTCCAAATAGTCACGGGTGATCAGATCTTCAATCCGCTTCTTGATTGCCTTGAAATCAGGCTGCACAGGCAAAATTCAGTATCAATTAAGTACTTATGAGAACTTCTGTTACAAGAATTAAATTAATCTGACCTCAGAATCTAGTGTTACCAGAAAACGCTAATACTTTAGTGACTTATGTTTTGGAACGCAAGTTCCGAAAAGTTATTCCAATATATTTCCTTAAATGTTTCCCTAGGAGGAAAAATAAATAAATATAATCAACTAAAATCTAAGGTGAGTGAAGTTTTGACAGGACAAAACATAAAAAAATAGGTCATGCTCATAGAAATGTTTTGCTAAATGATTAATTTAGAGAGAGAAAACAGCTACATTTTATTACATGCCTATTAGTTATAAGAGTTTCACTCATCAAATGTTGGTATATTAATAGGGATACTTGATGTGTCTAATAATTTCCTACACACTGCCCATTTAAAAGTTCACTTCAGGATATTTAGATTAGATAACATGTTATACCTTGAACATGCGGCTTAACTGCTCGACACATTCCATGACTAACTGTTGATGACCCAAAACTTTGCGACTCTTCATTATGCGCACAATTGAGGCGTCAATAGCATAACGTCTATCCTTGTCAACATCTTCAACAACCTTCTTCCTTTCATCCACTGGTGGTAGAGGAATCTGAATAGGAAAATAGAAAGTCTGAATCATCTAAGAAACTCCAAATGAGGGGGAGGCAACAGGAAATAACAATATTGAGAGAGATAGAGAGAGTATCGCTAACCCTGATCCTCCTCATTCTGTCAGTAAACTTGGGGTTGAACTCAAAATAGTCATTTGGAGAGACAGTTTTACTGTGTGGTTCCTTGTTAAGAATTTTGTACTTGGCACATGACAAAGACTGTAGCAATCTAACTAAATCATCATCAGCCAAATTTAATTGGGTCTTGATTTCAGAATAATTCAACCTATCTGAAGCGTTGAATAGCAGAAGAGCTGCAGCCTGAAAACCATGAAATGTGTTAAGGGAAAATTTAAATCCTCACATTATACAAGTGAAAGTACATTTTAAATAGGAATGTACCTGATAAGTTCCCACCATCAGCTCAATAGTTTTTGGTTCAAACTTGCCGATTATGTTGCAGGTACCCAATGAGTACATCCATGTAAGCTTCCTATGTTTTGTTTTTGTTTGATAGAATTCCTTGAAAACCTCAACACACTTCACCTGGAGAAACCGCTTTCTTTATCAGCAAGAAACCAAAATTAACAGCCAAAAAAGTTAAATGCATCTGCCTTCACAAGAATACAGAAGCAGTATATCTTACCATCTCTGCAGGGAGACTTAGATCAGAGGATTTATACGTTGGCCAGAATCCAGTAGTAAGGACAGTAACAGTCAAATCAATCCCAGGATTTGCATTAGAGTTATTCTCAAGATATTCCTCAAAATGGGTCTGATTCTCCCTTGCCAATGTCAAATCTGTGACCTGGAGGACACAAAAAATGAAGGTCTATTAAAGCACCCAAAAAAAAAAGAAAAAAGAAAGAACAACTGTAGTTGAACAATCATGAGCAATTCACCATGCCCTCCATCTTTGATGTGAACTGCCCACCACATTGCTGCTTCAGCTTTGACAGGATAATTCTTTCATGATCATCATTAGCACTCTTGTCAAAAAGAAGACGACGAGAAAGCTTTTTCCTGCCAGCAGTCCAAAAAAAAAAAGGAAAATAAGTACTAAATTGAGTCCTTGAAAGATAAAAAATAAGAAGTAGAGGGGAGGGGAGGAAAAAATGGCATCCAAGACAAAGTTGAAAATATATAAAGCAAGGAAACGGCATACCTGTAGAATTCGGCGTAAAGGTCTTTATCGCTAATATAAGCAAGCAACTTCACTACCTGCAGAAATAAAAGACAGGTTAAAACTACCATGAAAAGTCAATAAGATCAACAAAAACAAATTTGAAATGAGAAAACAAGAAGATGACCTTATCCAATGTGTCCTCAATGGCTTCATCACTCAATTTTTCACTCCCACCCTTCTTAAGAATATTATCACAAAATGATGCCAGCAGCTCTGCACTTGAGAAGCCAGAAACATTTTTGTTGCAGAATACCTCAAAAGCCTCTTTCAGCGCCTAGAGAAAAATCAAGAAAAGTGAATTTTAAGGGGGGGGGGAGATGACAGAGAAGGACCCACAAGCAACTCCCCAAACAAACCTTGTGAAAGAGAGTGTGGTTTGCAAAACAATCATTCACATATGCCATGTACTTGTCATGGAGCTCAATAACTTTTCTGACAAAGACCTGAATAAGAGACAATGCATCAGTTTCTATGCTTCCTAGCTGCAGCTAGGATAAATACCAATAAAAACTAAATGTACAGGCTATGAAAGAAATACCTGCTCCTGTGAGCCAAGCGCATTCTCTGCCTGTGGAGAGTAATAGTTGTTAGCACTTGCAAAAGCAGCCACATTAATGGGAACTAGGTGAGAAGTTGCTTACTTGTAGCCACCTCAAAGTTATCACGAAAACTTAAAAAAGTACACCTAGTGACAAGACTCCTAAACAACATGAGCTAAATTTAAAAATTGTGTTTAATCATGCAACTCGAAAAACTCCAGCTACTAAACTTGACATTTGGTTGTGTGTCTTTTGTTCTCAAGAGTTGGCCCTTAACGTTGATTGAATCACAAAGAATGAGAATAACAAGACATTTCATAATTTGGTGTTGAAATGAGAGATGAATAGTCTTCTGACTCAAGTTGTGGCCATTTGTAAAGATCTTTTTGTTTGTTTGTTTTTTTAGTAATCTTTATTTTATGACTAGTGTAAAATGAATATTATATCTGTTACATTCATTAGGCATAAGAATCATTTACCCATATATATACTAACCTTGTTACTTGCCGCATCTTCAGCCTGTTGGACCAAGGCTGTACCTTCAGCAGTAACATGCTGCATCAGGAATCCCACACAATGTGTCAATAAGAGAAAAGAAGATAATGTCCAGAGGCTCCTTTAGCTCCACAAATAAAGACCCAAAAAAAAAAATAGAAGGAAAAGAAGAGGAAGAAATAAAAAGACATACCTGTTTAAATATATTAGCAACTGGTTCCAAACCTTTAGGAATTTTATGGAATAGTCTATACATCCTAGAGAGATCCTCTACCTAAGATGAGAAAACAAATTGGAGATATTACTCACCGTATATGGCTTTATTTCAGATGGCCATATTTTATTTTCTCTAAACAATGAAATAACGATACTCCATATAATAATACCTTATCATCTCTAAGCAAAACACGGCATCCAGAATGCTCCTTTTCAAGCAATTGGGTGCTGTATACCACCAACAACTCATTTTGCACTTTCTACAGAAAGAAAACAAAAAAAGTTCAATTAAACATTAACTACAATGACCCACAACATCAGCAAATTCAGCTCAAAGATAAAAAAATAAAAAATAAAAAATAAAAGACAGCATTTGATTGGTGGATCCATTACAATTAAATTTCCAAAACAGAATATTTGAAACCACTTTTTTAGGTTTTCCATCCAAAAGGTGAAGAGAAATGGCAAGACAAAAAAGAGAACACAACCATATGCATTTGCTCTTTTCCGTATCTACTGATTCGTAGTCAATATTCAAAAATGAAGTGGAAGCAATTTTTCATTATTATTTTAAATGCGTCCTTTTTAAATAGGTAAATGAATGGTTATGAATTCACTTTTGATGAAAATTGTTGAAATTTTAGGTTCATGTTCTTACTTTTATGTACCTCAAAGATTAATTACAATACTATCATCTAGGAGTTGCAAACTCAACATTACGACTCCAACTGAACGAATGCTTTTCCTCATTGCAATGCTTATAACAGATCCTTGTGAGTTGTATCAAACTTGTAACCACCAATTTTAAATATGTAAGAAAATAAAGACTTCCTTTTGCATCAATTTGCAATTATCCGACCATTCATTTCAACATAAACATTAATACTATCAAAGTCCATCTGTCTTCCAATTGGCTTAGTTTATGATCTCAAAATCTTCCAAACATTTCAAGCACTTCAAACATTTCAACTTCTCTTCATAATGCAACACAATGTTTACCAAATTACCATAGAAGGACAGAAACCAATATGAATTTATGAAGCCATGAATAATACCAGTAATTTGATTGTACACAAAACTCGCCATATGTAAGGTTAACTACAATAAAATGTACCAAAGTATCTATATAACCTGAACATGAACCACACTCAAATGGAGGCATCAAATGATCTATTACATGAACAACATCTACATCTAACTATGTATACAATATTAAATTTCTAACCTCCACTAGCTTTTGCTCACTGCTCGAGTGCAAATAATGGGACACTCTATCCCTCTCCTTTTTCAAGCATTCCTCAGCCTGTTGTTTCCGTAATAGGTGTCAGACTCCATCCAAATGGATCGTCTAATTGCATCATGCCAAATTAATATACTATATAAAAAATTATATTAACCTTCAACATGTAATCAGGACAAGAATCTTCAACAATCCAGTTTGATGCTTTCCGAGAATAATAAGCAGCAGAATCTTTAAGCATGTCATCTTCAAAGTCGTTTTCATAATAAAGCATTTGTCCCATTCCAATTTCAACGAATATATCCAGAACATTTTTCAATAAAGCTCTGTCAATTTGCTCTCCCTCGCGTTCTTGGTCAATCTGGTCCAGAAGAATTGATAATTAACCGCAAATGCTTACAAGTAAAAGAACCATGCTCATGCTTCAGCGGTAAACTTACAAGTGCGACAACAGCATCTCGGACTTTGTCCTTCAACTCCTCATAAACCTAAAATTCAAAAAATAATCACTTAAGCAACGCTAAGACAAAAATGGAAGCTTTATCAAAATGTAGCCACTGTATCTCAGGATTTACAGATCACACTAACATAAGAAACAATTGTATAGAAAAAACTCATAACAAACCAGGTCACGGAAGCAAGCGAGTCCAACTTCGTTGAGTGCAGGAAGTGACCTCCTCGCAATAAAATAACGATCAAGATAATGGAAGAAGCGTGAAAGCCACCTGACCAAAACTTTGTGATTTGCCCATCTTTTTACGAGCTCCCTCAACATAAACTCATCGTGTTTCTCTCTTAAGGATGGCAGCACCTAACAGTGAAGACAAAGTGCACCTAAGTATTGGAATAGTAAAGAAGACTATGACTACATAAAATCATGCATGTATGACGGGGTGGGGGTTGTTGGAACAGCAGCAACGAAAAATTCAATGATAAATTGGAAACTAAATATAAATAAAATCAGCTACCATATGCAAAATGCCATAATTGTTTGTCAAAAAAAAAAAATTGGGGTTTTTTTGGATTAGTAAACAAGTGGACAGTTCACATTTAAACTCCTAATTCCAAGTACAAATCTCCCATTCCATAATGACAGCTCCCATAAAGAAAAAAAGGAAATGAACTGCAATCTCTAATCTAAATATGAGATTTGCCAAACACCTGAATATGGAGAGAAGCACCCTAAAAACATAACTACATGCCCGCCATCACAGTTATGCTTCATGCTATAAAATAAAAATTATGTTGACAATAAACATGTGTTAGACACAAACGCTTAGGTCATATTTCTTGCCATCAAACAGAATCATCAAATTTCTGTTCAGGTATGTGTTTCGGTTAGCTTGGAAAAAGAAACATTTCGAAATCATTTCGAAAATGTTTCGAAAACATGAGGGAGATGACCAAAAAAATTGGAAATGTATGAAAATGTTTGGGAACAAAAACTAAAACCTATATAAATGTTAATACATTCTTCATAATTACATTTTTCTTTTGACAAAAAAGGCAAATAAAAATGACCATTGTTGGATTTTCCTAATAGTTATCCGATACAACTAGCTATTTTAGTATTTTTGTAGAAATTTGGTGCATTTATATGCAGTTTGGTGGATACATTGAAGTTTTGATATTCCACTAATGTTTTGTTTTGATTTCCAGCTGTTTCGATGAAAAATAAATGAAATTTTGTTCCTTGCAATGTGCATATGAATTAACAATTTCCACGTGAGAATATTCACAACAGCTAATAGTATAATAGTATTGATAACAATCAACGAATTTCCTCACCGTTGAATTGATGTATTCTTCAAAAGCCTCTTTATATTTCTCGTATAGCTGTTGAGAATAATCATGAGGGGGCTTTTGGGTGCACATGTTGTATATAGTACTGTAATTATAATTAAGGAGAAATCACTCCATTCATACAATAAAAGGGGATTATTTTCTTCCCCTTCTCTTTTTCTTTTCTTTTTTAGGCTGTGTGTGTGTGTAAGAGAGAGAGAGACACACACACACGGATTATAAGAAAAATTGCAAAGCAAAATTAAAAATTGATGGTAAGGGATACGTGTACAGCATCATGTACTCCTCCGAGCTGAACCACTCTGGTAACCCTTCTAGAATTCTCTTCAGCTTTGTGATCCCCCTTTGCATAAAATCCCATCCTTCCTCCAACTCAATAGTCTTGTGCTGATTCATTGTGATATTCACACCAAACCCTCAAACTATAATCTGTGAATAAAATAATCAGATCATCACAATCCCATCAAACAATGCACAATTTAACAGAACATGACAAACATAAACTACTCCAATATAACTAGACGGTCGCAAAGCTGGTGTGTAACCTGAACATAATTTTGCAAACCACAACAAATAAAGTTTTGGGTATTGACATTTTTAGAGTATCAACAACTCTATCAACCACAAACCTAATTTACACTGTTCTAAATACTAGATAGAAACAAAACACCTAATTTGCATAACCAAAATTTCAATTATCCTAACAAAAATCAATACCCATGGTGAGTTCATCAAGGATTAATACAAACATAAAGACGACCCATTACCCTAAATTTGACCGCCTCACCTGGATTCACACACAAACTACAACAAAACCAATAAAAAAATCAAACGATATTCTTATACAAAAATTAAGTCTTTGTACATATCTGATAATACATACAAACAAAACCAAAACAACAACACGCACAAACACCGTACGAGTTAAACCCACGCGAAAGACGATCGCATAGCACCATAATCAGCGTCTCGAAAATGAGAATTCAAGAGTCAGATGCTGCGGAAGTGTAACCTCGAGCAGTGATTAAAACTTAAAAAAACCCTAGAAATCAATCGTGGGACAATCAACGGGGCTGAGCAGAGATTCGAAGGAATGCCATTGAAATCGGAGATGAATTGAAGGTTAAAGGGCGTGAACGAGTACCTGAGGTTCGAGGGCCGCAGAGAAACCCTAGCCCTAGAGATCGGAGGCCGAGCCGGAGTCCCTCCGTATCAGAGCGAGGAGGGGAAAGCTAGGAGGGAACAATCGACACCGTTTAGTCGTGGATTTACAATTAAAGGTACCGAAATTTTAAAATATAAAATTAATTAAAATATTTTTCTTCTAAGATAAATGACAAATATGAGAACAAATAAAATATAAAATAATAAATTTACAAAACACAAAATTAACTTTTTTTTTTTTTTTTTTTTTTTTGAACTGCACAAAATTAACTGCTAAGTAAGTTAATTTGTTGAGTCAATGATAAATTAAAGAGAAATTTAGTCTAACATTCATTCTCATCTTTTAGTAATAGAAGAGATTTATAATTTTTTTTTTTTTGTAATTTAAGGCCTCTCATCCACACTTATATATCACGCCCACTCTCTCCTCTCTCCTCCAAATGCTTCATCACATTTGATCGCCCATACCATTAATCAATCAAGATGGATGAGAGAAAGAAAGAAACACCATCAATAGGGGTGATTTACTGTGCTCTGTTCTTGATTGTAACGTTTCAAGATTGTTTTTCGGTTGCCAAACAAATTCAAAGTAACATGATGAGACAAACCTAATCGCCCAATCGTTTCGGATCCTCCTTGGTTTTTTTTGTTTAAGGAGATGTCTATCGAAATGGGTATGTGTTGCTCAATCATTTTGAGTTCCATTCAATACGCTTAGTTGAATTTGTGTGTATTTATGTACATAAACTGTATAATCTTTTATGTAGATTTTGTGTCTGGTAATTAATTAAATTGTTGGGGATTTATGGGTTTGTGTAGTTTGTCTTGAATAGCTTCTTTTTTTCCTCATCATTTTGTCTATTTTCTCAATTTCTTAGAAAATTTTATGACCCATTTGTTACATGTACAAATTATTTTGCTGCTTAAGAAAAATATAGGTAGCGTTTGGTAGAGTTTTGTAAATATAATTTGAGAATAAAAGTTGTATTTTGAGTTTGTGAGTTTTGGAATTATGATTTGAGTGTATAAAATTCGTTTGATGAATGAGTTTTGAAAAGAGTTTTGAATTCAGTGAAAATTTTTTGATGTGATATATGATATCTAATACAAAAACTTACAACTCATAACCAAACACATAACTCAAAAATCTATTAAAAGCTCATAAAAAAATTTTAAAAATTCCAAAAATATTGTTTCATTAAAAATATTTTTTTTAAAAAAAAAGTGCCAATTGCCACCAAACAAAAAAAAAAAATCGCACTGTTTAGGTCAACCGGCCGGACGTCCAGGGGGACGACTAGTAGGCCAAATTTCAAATTTTAAAAACCTACCTGAAATGAGTTTTTAAAAAGAGATGTAGAATTAATTTTCCAAAACTCAAATCAAACATCATACTAGAATGTAGGGGGTAGAACTATGATTCCAAAACCCTTCCAAACACAACCATATATTTACATTCAAGCTTTTGGATTTGGTACGATTTTAGCATAATTACTTGAAGGTTGTTATAAGATTCCTAAAATTAGAAAGGGTTGCCACTAATCTTGTCTAGTAGATAAATTGCTCTAAAAATCTATCTACTAGACAAGGTAGGATTGGAGATTCATATTTCAATTAGATTTTCCCAAGTTTATGGACATGAAAAAGCTTTTAGAATTGAGTAAACAATGCTTTGGTCATGTAAGACTATAATTAATTGATCTATATGCTTTGGAACCAGCTTAAGGTGGATGGAGTTTTTGAGTGCTGATATGGTAGATGGGGTTATATATATATGAATATGATTTCTCTTTGAGTTTATCTCTATTTAATTTTATAGTTCAATTTTCTATAGTTTGGTTAAAACACAAAGAAATTTGTAAGCAAATCATAGAAATTTTAACCTAGAGAAACTTCAAAACACAGAAAAAATCAGAGAAATTGAGCAAAGAAATTTCTCTAGATCAAAATTTTTCTGAAAAAATATTGTCACGACCCAAACCTGGTACCCAAAGGCTCGGCGTCGTAACAAAATAAAAATAATGTAATTCGGATAATTCTGTAGTCACAACGCAAGCAGATAAATTAAATAAATTAAAATAAATAGCTGGGTACCAACTGTTTATTTAAAAGGAACTAAAACATAGTTACTTGAACTTCATTGTACTACAAGAGTCTAATAATAAAAGATAGAAAATAAGATAACATAGCAATTCATCTTCCATCTTGATCCCGCTAAACCTCGTCACCTGAAAGGGGTAACAGCTATAAGCGCATAGCAGAGTGAGAAATATCATACTATGAGTGTAGGGGCACAAAATGGCCATGGATATTTATTTAAACTAAAACATTAACATAAATTGAGTTGAGTTGAATACACAAATTAATTAAGTGCCAGAAACTAAAATAATCACTGTAACCACGGTACATTACTAAGTGACAATCACTACACTGGTCAATGGATCTATGGCAAACACTGGACCACAAAGTGGTCAAACACTAGCCAATGGTTATTTAAGTCTCCCAAGGCATGGAACCCCCGTGGTGGTACTCACAAAACATATTTTCATATAAGGTCATAGCCAAATATTCTTTAAAAGTAAAACAAACATATCCATGAGTTTCACTTTTAAGCAAATAGGGTTCAGAAATAAAACCACGTAGCTGAAACTTTTATAAAACATATATTAATAAAACATAAATTATACAAAATAGATTTTGGTAAGTCAAAACATAAGTAAAATACTTTTTGGCAACCCAAAGTATAATATAACTCACCTTAAATTAATTCATATATTCTTCTTTTCCACCACTCAAGATTCTCACTCGTGCCGTCCTCTTTCTACTCTCTATTTATTTGTTTTTCCGTTGCCTTAACATACCAATCTTCTCTATTTATAGGACAAAAATTCTTGGGTAACAAGCTACAGGGAGTTCCATAAATCGACGCGTGTAAGTCTCTGGTCCACCCTTATCTCTTTATTTATAATCTTATTTGATTTTATCTTTTTTTTTTTTGACCATGGACTTATTTTGACCATTTGACCATTTTTTTAATTTAAAAGTTATTATCTTCTTTGGTAATTCGAGATGACTCCTAAAACTTACGTATAATGATAAGTTAGGTTCATGTCTAAAAGCCTCACTACCCAACTATAAATCACCACTTACCACTTCCTAAAATATTTAATGTGTAATATTTCACAACGTATTTCTTTAACCATAAAATTCCTAATCTCCTAAATTATGCATTTATTTATTATCATTTATTTATTATTATTATTGTCACTACATGTGTATATATATATATATATATACTTATTTTATTATTATTATTATTATCATAATGTTAAATTTAAAACATTCGGGTGTCACATTTCTCCTCTCCTTAAAAGAAGCTTGTCTCCAAACTTGACGTACCTTGATTTTCGAAGAGGTGTGGGTATTTGGCTCGCATTTGGCTTTTAGTTTCCCACGTTGCTTCTTCGACATGATAATTTCTCCATAAGACCTTTACGAGGGGTATAGTTTTATTTCGAAGGATCTGATCACGACGATCGAGAATCTGTACAGGTTGCTCTTCGTAGGAGAGATCTTCTTGAACTTCTAGGTTCTCGTGATCGACAACATGCTCTGGATCTCGAAGATATCGACGAAGCATTGAAATGTGAAACACATTATGGACATTGGATAGTTTGGGTGGAAGCGCAAGACGATATGCTACAGGACCAATCCTTTCGAGTATCTCAAATAGGCCAATGTAACGTGATCTTAACTTTCCTCTTTTCCCAAATCGGATTACCCCTCTTGTCAATGAGATTTTAAGGAATACATGATCTCCTATTTGAAATTCTAAGTCTTGTCTTCGTGTATCTGCATAGCTTTTCTGGCGGCTCTGGGCAGTGCGAATTCGTTGTTGGATGAGTTGAATTTTATCACTCGTTACTTGCACGATCTTGGGGCCTAATAATTTTCTGTCTCCGACTTCCATCCAACACAGAGGTGATCGACATCTTCTTCTATACAGTGCCTCGTACGGTGCCATTCCAATACTTGCATGGTAGCTATTATTATATGCGAACTCCACTAAAGGTAGGTGATCATCCCAGTTACCTTTGAGGTCTAGCATACACAAACGTAACATATCTTTCAAAGTCTGGATCGTCCTTTCAGATTGCCCATCAGTTTGCGGGTGGTAAGTCGTGCTAAACCTTAGAGTGGTTCCCAAAGCTCCTTGTAATTTGGTCCAGAAGTAAGACATGAAACGGGGGTCTCTATCGGATACGATTGAAGCTAGGGTGCTGTGTAAGTGAACGATTTCCTTAATGTAGAGAGTAGCGAACTTGGAGAGGGAGTACATGATTCTGACTGGTAGAAAATGCGCCGACTTTGTCAATCGATCTACGATAACCCATATTGCATCATTCTTTGAGACTGATTGCGGTAGCCCGACCACGAAATCCATAGTAATATGCTCCCATTTCCATTCGGGAATAGAGAGTGGCTGCAACATAGTTGCAGGTCTCTGATGCTCTGCTTTAACTTGTTGACAACGCAGGCATTTGGAGACATAGTTTGCTATGTCTTTCTTCATTCCTGTCCACCAGAAGTGTTCTCACAGATCGTGATACATCTTCACATTGCCAGAATGGATGGCAACCCTCGAGCTATGAGCTTCTATTAATATCTTCTTCTTGAGTTTTGGAAGGTTGGGTACGCAAATTCGATTTCAAAATTTTAGCATCCCATTGCTTATTGTAAAGTCAGGATTAGGCATTTTTCCCTGCTCCTCATACTTTTTCTTCAAAAGTTTATCTTCACATTGGCAGGCTCTAATTTCTTCAATCAACTCGGGTTCCACGATTATGTTGGCAAGTAATCCATGGATCTTGCGGGGAACGAGAGTACATACCAAACTCTTGGTCGTTTTTCGACTTAGTGCGTCTGCTACTACATTAGCTTTGCCGAGATGATGATGGATCTCTATATCGTAGTCCTTCATAAATTCTAGCTATCGTCGTTGCCTCATATTCAATTCCTTCTGTGTAAACAGATATTTGAGACTTTTGTGATCAGTGTAGATTTCGCAGGCTACTCCGTAGAGATAATGGCGCCAGACTTTGAGGGCGAAGATCACCGCAGCCAATTCTAGATCATGAGTTGGATAGTTCCTTTCGTGAGTCTTTAGTTGGCGAGAGGCATAAGCAATGACCTTCCCGTTTTGCCTAAGAACGCAACCCAAACCATTGTATGAGGCATCGCTGTAAATTATAAACCCTTCTGCTTCCGCGAGGAGCGCTACTATTGGAGCCGTCACGAGTCTGTCCTTCAATTCTTGGAAGCAACGTTCCTGCATGTTCGTCCATTCAAAGGGTGTGTTCTTTTGAGTTAGCTGAGTCAATGATGAAGCTATCTTCGAGAAGTCTTGTACAAAGCGCCAGTAGTAGCCGGCTAGGCCCAAGAAGCTTCGAATTTCTAATACGTTAGTAGGTCGTGGCCAATCCACGATTGCTGCAACCTTTTGGGGATCAATTGAAATGCCATCTTTGTTAATGACGTGACCGAGGAAGTGTACACTAGTGATCCAGAATTTGCATTTCTTCAACTTGGCATAAAGTTTGTGATCACGTAATGTCTATAGAACTTTTCGCAAGTGGTGTTCATGATCTTCTGGTGATTTGGAGTATATGAGAATGTCATCAATGACGAACTCGTCAAGATAGGGTTTGAACACTCGATTCATAAGGTCCATAAAGGCCGCTGGAGCATTGGTGATGCCAAATGGCATGACGAGGAACTCGTAGTGCCCATAACGGGTTCTGAAGGCAGTCTTTTCAATACTTTCCGTTTTGATTTTTAGTTGATGGTAACCAGAACGCAAGTCAATTTTTGAGAACACTTGGGCGCCTTGCAGTTGATCAAACAAGTCGTCAATTCGTGGCAGGGGGTACCGATTTTTGATGGTGACTTTATTTAGCTCTCGATAGTCGATACATAACCTCATTGTACCATCCTTTTTCTTTATGAACAGTACCGGAGCTCCCCATGGTGAGGTACTTGGTCGGATGAAGCTTTTATTCAGTAGTTCTTGGAGTTGAGTTTTTAGTTCTTTCAATTCTGCCATGGACATGCGGTAAGGGGTCTTTGAGATTGGTTGTGTACCAGGTTGGGTTTCAATGGTGAACTCAATTTCCCGATCAACTAGGGTGCCAAGCAGGTCTTCAGGAAACACATCTGGAAATTCTCGAACTACGGGGATCGCATCAAGTGTAGGGGTCTCTTGTTGAGTATCAATCACATAACAGATACAACCACAACAACCCTTTCTTAGCAGTCGTTGGGCTGTTATGAAGGATATAATACAGGGAGGGGGAGAGGCTCCACTTCCTTCGAAGACAAGCTCGAGTTGGTTTGGTGTCTTGAGGAATACCTTTTTGGCTTTACAATCGATAGAGGCACAATTAGCAGCTAACCAATCCATTCCTAAGATTACATCAAAGGTACTAATGCCAAGCGGTATTAAGTCCACGTGTAAGGTTTCACCTTTTAAGGATACAGTACAAGATTTGTATACATCAGTACTAAGGGCGGAATTTCCAGAGGAAAAAGACACAGATAGTATGTATCCTAAGGGCTCGGGTGTTGGCGCCAACTTGGTAGCAAAGTGTGGTGTAACAAAAGAATGAGTTGAACCAGAGTTAAAGAGAACATGGGCTAAGTGACCACAAACAGAGAGTGTACCTGACACAACATTTTCAGTTACTTCCGGGTTTCCAAGCACCAGGGCAAAGCTCTTCCTTAGCGTTTTTGGTCCTTTCTCGCTCCTTCAAGTACTGCGGGTTTTCGGACTGGTTCAAAGGGGCGGACGAGCGTTGGACAATTCCTCAGCCAATGGCCAACTTGGCCACATCTAAAGCATGTTCTTGTATCTTGACGGCATGGTCCCCAATGAATTCGTCCACAGGTAGAGCAAGCTGGAGTGGTGCCTCCTTTAGGGTTTGCAGGGCTTTGATTGCTTGGACCGGTTGAACTGGTTGTGCTCGTATTTATTCTCTTGGGAGGTGTGACGCTGGGCCTTCTGTTATCTCTTTCCCAATATCGCTTCCTCTGACTTGGCTCCCCAGATCGCAAGGCTTTAATCCCTTTTTCCGCAATGTATGCTCGATCTACCACCGCCGCATAGGTTGGTAGTTTCAAAACCTCCAGCCTATCCTTAATTTTAGGATCCAACCCTGCTTCAAATTTCTTGGCTTTTCGAGCTTCGGTAGGAATGACATATGTCGCGAACGGGGTTAGCTGTGTGAACTTACTTTCATAATCGGCCACTGTCATGGTTCCTTGCCTTAGATGTATGAATTCTAACGCTTTTTGTTCTCATAGTGAATCTGGAAAGTACTTTTCATAGAATACTTCTAAAAATCTCGCCCAAGTCACAATATCTTCCTTTTTCAAGGTAAGGAGCCACCATTCTTGTGCATCATCCTTGAAGGTGAAGGTGGCAAAAGTCACCTTTTATCTTTCTGTGCAAGGTAGTGCGCGGAAGATTTTCTCCATGTCCCTGACCCAAGCCTCTACTACTAATGGGTTTGGACTGCCGATAAATATGGTGGGTTTCAACTCCTGAAATTGTTTAATCGAAGTCGGTTCTTCTCGTCTTTCTAATGTCCCATTGGTTATGATGCTTTGCAAGGCCTGTAAAAAGTTGGCGACTACCCTTTCCATGATCTGTTCCATTGGGATGGTACCGCTGACTGATGATGCGGTTTCATTTCCTTCGTTGACCATTACTACAAGGCAAAATGATATAAGCGTGAAATCACATTGAGACAATTTTGATACAACGTCATATATAACATATTAGTTCTATTATCACCACATTCGTATATACCATATTAGTTTTGCTATTAATATTACCACTTTCATATATAACATATTAGTTTTACCATCATGTTAATATTACCACATTAATACCATATACATCATTGTTACCATACATAGGGCATTAGTCTGGCGGTCACAAATTAATGTCTAATCCTACTAATACAAAAAGATTAGACTACTCATGGCCAGCTCACAAAAAGGGTCTTCTGGTCAGACATCTAGAATGGTCCATTAGGCCACTAGGAGAACTGGCTTCGGAAAACTGGTCCATGAAACAACCCCGGAAACTCACTTTGCATGATGGATTCAAACTCCCACCCACTAAGCTCAACTCCGAAGCAGCTCCATACTACCTGAATCATGTAAATAGGAGTACCGTGATCATAACCCCAGAATTCCCGTCCAGTAATCCGTATCGGTGTCTCCAGGTATGATGCATCGTCAATAAAGTCCACAGCTGGGATATAGGCAATGTGCTGGGGAGGTGGTGTCATGGTGCGAATATGGCTACTAGGATATGCGGGTCCCCTCCTTTCTGCAAAGCCTACGGGTAGAGGTGCGACCAAAAAATGTGGTGGTTCTAGGTCTAGAGCAAGACCAACAACGTGGGTCGGTTCTATGTACCTTTCACGAGTGCTACCTCGGCTAAGTCTCCAGAATAATAAGTCCTCATCGGGGTCAGCCTGTAAATAAACAGATCTTTCTATGAGATGGTCAAGTGTTGGATGGGCTTGCCTGACAAGACTCTCTGAGTCACCCCAACCCTCTAATTGGTTCGGGAGGAGATGAGCTTCTGGGGGCTCATACCAGAATAGCTCCAATAGGTTCGCCATGTCCTACAATACAAGAAAACTTAGCCTAGACATACAGATAACATGGCTTATTTGCGTTAGACGTACCACATAATACAAAATAATGCAAGTTTAATACATATATGTTCTTTTTTTTTCTTTTTTTTTATAGTTGTAAATAATGTGAAAATTATATAAAATTTTAAAACTTGTACTATATATATATTTTTATTTATTTATTTATTCATTTAATTTTTTATTATGATTATTATTTAAAAAAAAATCATTACTCTAATACCACTTTTGTCACGACCCAAACCGGGTACCCAAAGGCTCGGTGTCGTAACAAGATAAAAATAATGTAATTCAGATAATTCTGTAGTCACAGCGCAAGCGGATAAATTAAATAAATTAAAATAAATAGTTGGGTACCAACTGTTTATTTAAAAGGAACTAAAACATAGTTACTTGAACTTCATTGTACTACAAGAGTCTAATAATAAAAGATAGAAAATAAGATAACATAGCAATTCATTTTCCATCTTGATCCCTCTAAACCTCATCACCTGAAAGGGGTAACAGCTATAAGCACATAGCAGAGTGAGAAATATCATACTATGAGTGTAGGGGCACAAAATGGCCATGGATATTTATTTAAACTAAAACATTAACATAAATTGAGTTGAATTGAATACACAAATTAATTAAGTGCCAGAAACTAAAATAATCACTGTAACCACGGTACATCACTAAGTGACAATCACTACACTGGTCAATAGATCCATGGCAAAAACTGGACCACAAAGTGGTCAAACACTAGCCAATGGTTATTTAAGTCCCCCAAGGCATGGGACTCCCGTGGTGGTACTCACAAAACATATTTTCATATAAGTTCATAGCCAAATATTCTTTAAAAGTAAAACAAACATATCCATGGGTTTCACTTTCAAGCAAATAGGGTTCAGAAATAAAACCACGTAGCTGAAACTTTTATAAAACATATATTAATAAAACATAAATTATACAAAATAGATTTTGGTAAGTCAAAACATAAGTAAAATACTTTTTGGTAACCCAAGGAATAATATAACTCACCTTAAATTAATTCATTTATTTTTCCTTTCCACCACTCAAGATTCTCACCCGTGCCGTCCTCTTTCTACTCTCTATTTATTTGTTTTTCCGTTGCCTTAACATACTAATCTTCTCTATTTATAGGACAAAAATTATTGGGTAACAAGCTACGGGGAGTTCCGTAAATCGACGCGTGTAAGTCTCTGGTCCACCCTTATCTCTTTATTTATAATCTTGTTTGATTTTATCTTCTTTTTTTTTTGACCATGGACTTATTTTGACCATTTGACCATTTTTTTTAATTTAAAAGTTATTACCTTCTTTGGTAATTCGAGATGACTCCTAAAACTTACGTATAATGATAAGTTAGGTTCATGTCTAAAAACCTCACTACCCAACTATAAATCACCACTTACCACTTACTAAAATATTTAATGTGTAATATTTCACAACGTATTTCTTTAACCATAAAATTCTCAATCTCCTAAATTATGCATTTATTTATTATCATTTATTTTTTATTATTATTGTCACTACATGTATATATATATACTTATTATTATTATTATTATTATTATTATTATTATTATTATTATTATTATTATTATTATTATTTATTTTATCGTAATGTTAAATTTAAAACATTCGGGTGTCACAAATATTGCATGTCATTTATGCTATAAAATCTTAATATCAAGGACCTTAAAAAAAAAATCCTCTTTTGGAAAAATTTGTCTAACATCCCTCACCAACTTTTAGTAATTGGAGTAGTCCATAATATTTTTTTTTTGTAACCTAAGGTTTCTCACCTATTTATGAGTATGCATCTCACCCACACACATATATCACACCCAGTCTCTCGTTCTCTTTCCTCTCTTCTCTCTCTTTTTTGAACACTGTCAATGGCAACTTTTGACGAAAATTCATGAGGTGTTCAAATTAGTGTACTCGATAATCGCCATAGTGTTCACCAGCGCAGTTGTTTTTCGCCGGAAACCATGTCTCCGTTGCCTTGAAACACCGTGGCGATGGCGTCTTCGGACTCGACAACTTCAACGATTACTACGTTCCCGCCGACAGCGCCTCTGAAGCCGGTGGCAATGATGGTGGATAAGAGTGTGATTACAATGGAGTTTCAAAGGAAAAAGGCTAAAGAGCTTCAAAAGTACTTTAAACAGAAGAAGCTTGATGAAGCTGATCAAGGCCTCTTTTTTGGTTTCATTGCCAAGAATGAAATCTCCAATGGAAGGTAAAATCATACACTAATTTGTATATTTTGCGATTAAATTAGGTTTTGTTGAGGCTTTTGTAAACGGGTTTTTGAAATTAAAGTTCAATTATGAAAATTTGAACAGTTTAGATGACGCCCTTTATCCCTATGTTTGGTTGCTGAGAGAACTCAGGAAATAAGTAAGAAAATGAGAATTCAATTTTAATGTTGATTGATAATGTTGTAAATCAAATTTCAATGTAATTAAGCAACCAGTTGAATTTGGTAACATGGTGGTGAAATATTTGAAATTCAAAATTTTGTTGTTGATGTCAATGGTGGCTCTGTATTTTTTTTTTCTGTGTTGAAATCTCTTTGTGTTGGCTTTTTGATCAATTTTTTCTGGTTGAGTCAAAACACATTTTCTCTGGTTTGATCAAAACACAAAAAAATAATGAGCAAACCAGAGAATTTGGGAAAGATAAGGAATGAAGTTGGAAGAGAAGAGAGAACTGCCACTTAACACTCATGTGTATAATTTTCTTTGGCATATGTAATTTTCTCTGCCATGTTTAATTTTCTCTGTCATGTGTAATTTTTTCTGACATGTTTAATTTTCTCTACCATGTGCAATTTTATCTGGTATGAACCTAGAGAAATTTTTGTGAAAACTAGAGAAATTCTCCACGTTTGTTTGGAGGATTAAGTTGGATGGGATTGTTAGTGAAAGGATTATTAGTGAAGAGATTGTTAATGTGGGGATTCTTAGTAAGGGGATTAAGTAAAAGTGTGTTTATTTTGATAATAGTGTGGGAGATGATTAGTGATGGGATTGTTAAATTATTTTTATATAAAATAAATAAATAAATTATTTCTATATTAAAAAAATTAAAACAAATATTAAAACAAATAGGTACACTTGGTAATAAAATAAAATAAAATAAATTTTTTATATAAAATAGACTCAATTCCCTCACTATTTTTCTAATCCCACCCAAAATCCAGCCAAGCTAATCCCCCTATATGATGGTATTCATAGTCCCATGAGACTACTAGTCCCCTTCTATTTTTGTCAACCAAACATGGGCTATGTAGAGCCATAGGATTGGTAGTCCAATCCCCTTACCTATGGAGCCAAACAAACATGACCAGAATCCTGAGAAACTTTCTAACTGCAATCCAAAGAAATTCTCTGACCTTCTAAGAATTTTTCTCTGGAGAGAAATTCTTTGGATCAAATTTTTTCTGAATCGATATTGAGGGACATTAGACATTATGAAAATATTAAATATCATTTATGTTATAAAATCTTAATATCAAGAATCTTAAAAAAAATCCCGTAAAATAAAACCCCCATAACTCAATTATAACTATCATCATAATAATTGATAATTAAAAAATTATATAAGTAGTAACTCAAACATTCTTTTGAGAGGTACATTATATGTTTCAATTACGACTTTTATATGTATTAATTATGATTTTGTTGTGACTTGATCATGATTTATGTGATGTTAGTTATAATTAAAAATAATCTAATTACGACATTTATGTTAAATAACACTATAAATATCATAACTTATATAAGTACACACCCTTTTGAGCCTATATGTATAATAAGTATAGAAATAACCCTGCATGGCAAAGTCCATGAACTTATACAAAACATTTAATCCGTTTGGTTTTTTAGAATGAATTTTGAAAGATAATATTTTAAAAATAGTTCACAAAATTAAAAAACTTGTTTAGTCATATATTTTGAAAATAGTTTTTATAAATTTAAAAATTCAAAACTTATTTGTTTTTGCGTTTTCAAAATAAGATTTTGATTTTTTTAATTTTCATGGTTTTTTTTTTTTTTGTCTTTATTTAACTTTTTTGACAATATTCTAGTCAAATATTTTTACTTTTTATATATACATAATCTAAATGTTGTATCAAATCATAATTTTTTAGTTTAGTCAAATTTTTCTACTTTTGGATTTTTAAAAACATGTTTTTTAGTTTCAATTTGTATTTTATTATTTGTAATTAACTTTTTAAGGGGTTGTTTGGAGTGTCCTAAATAAGTGCACTTTTTAACTTTTTAGACTAAAAAGTTGAGGGAAAAAAGATGGTTGTTTGGGTTAAATTTTTAACTTTTTACGAAAAAATATATATTAAAAATTGTATAAATTAGTGTGTAAGAGAAGATAAGGACAATAGACAGTTAGGAATGGCAACGGGGCGGGGTAGGGCCGGGGACCACATTCCCCGTCCCCGATCCCCGATGTTGAGAAATTTCCCGTCCCCATCCCCGTCCCCGCCCCCGATCCCTGGCGGGGACTCCATCGCCCTCCCCGCCCCAGCCCCCGATCGGGGATCGGGTATCCCCGACCCCGCCAAATCCCTGAATTACAAAAAAAAAAATTTAAACATCCTATTAACAGAATTTGTACATATTTTAAAATTAAAAGAGAATCTGTACATCCCATAGCATAATATGTAAAATTAAGAAAATCCCATAGCATAAAATTAAAAGAGAATCTGTACATATTTTAAAAATTTAAATAACCTATTAAGAGAATCTGTACATCCCATAGCATAATCTATAATCTGTCAATACAACCATTAAGAGAATCTGTCAACATAATCTGTCAAGCTAAACTCAATAGCAAATTAAAAAATCTATACATATTTTCAAATAATCTGTAATCTGTTAATACAACCATTAGGAGAATCTGTCAACATAATCTGTCAAGCTAAACTAAATAGCAAATTAAAAAATCTGTACAAGTTGACATAATTTGTCAATAGCATAGCAACATAATCTGTCAATAGCATAGCATAATCTATCCAAACAATTCAACAAGTTGACAGATTCCATCAAGCAGCCATAATCTGTCAACTAAAATAACATATTCAGTCTAGAAGCCCATAGAAAGGAAAATTCAACAAGTTACAAACATAATAATTAGTCTCAAGCACAGCCCGCATGGGATAGGTTACCCAAAAAATAAAATTAAAAAGAAAAAACAAATCCATTACAATATAAAAAACAAGATTGTTTGTCCAATACAACTGTCATCATCTTTCAAACCACATTATAATACAACTTTCAAACTACATTACAACTTTCATCATCTCCTTCAACTTGAATTCTTGTTAAATAACAAAAAGGAAAAAAAAAACAAATAATCAATACTAATAATAAGATGTAAAAAATGTTAACAATCAAAACAAAAAAGATGACAACTAACACAAAAGTGGCACACGTCTCATCCGAGTTGATCTCATCATCATCATATATAGTTGCATAGCCCACCGATTCCAATGTTGAATTTCCTAAAAAAGTAAAGAATATAAATTCAATATTGAAATTATTCCATGGTAATATAAAAGTGAAATAATAATATGTAGATTGAATGAAATAATAATATGAGTACCTTTCATCTTTGCACCCCCCAACCAACTTTATGCACACATTAATGCTTCTAATGTGTTTGGATGAAGTCTACTACGATGTGGACTCACCAACCTTCCACTAGTACTAAATGCTAACTCAGAAGCAATAGTGGATACATGAATAGCTAAAATATCCTTAACTATTGCCTGTAAGGTCGGATACTTTGGTCCATTGGCTTTCCACCAATTCAAAACATCAAAACCTGAAGTTCTTGGCAAAACATCATATTCTAGATCATACAAATGTCTAGTTCCATTTTTTGAATCACCTCCAAGATGCTTATTACAATAATTACATATTGCCTTCCACACTCCATTGACTTGTTATTTCTTAAAGTGTTCCTACACAACACTAGGTTTTCTTTTACTTCCTCCACAAGTATTAGATTCTTCTTCTAAATCAATAACATTTTTATTAGAGGAGGGAGACGGTGAGTCCGTAGGTGAGTTGGTAGCTGGCGATGATTGTTGTAATGTGTCACTCTCTAATGGCACTTGAGAGTTAACTGGTAGTTCAGGGTTAACTGGTACTTGAGAGTTAACATCTGACATTTTTTACCTTTATAAAAATAATATGGATTGAATTAAAATGTGAATGAATCATTAACAATCAGGTCACAAATAGATTAATAAAATAAATAGATCAATAATTATAAAAAAATCACATTTTGATTGTGTGTGCAAATAAGAGCTCTCTTAATTGTTCCCACTTTGTTGGCAAGCTTTATTGCCCTAGTTCAAAGTTTTGAAGTCACATTTTCACAAACCCAAGAACCAATCATATCATCACTGATGTGTATTAGAGAGCTGTTGAAAACATTATTCATTAATGCTTCATCAACCTCTTTCTTTCTTTCTTTTTTTCTTTTTTTTTTCTTTCATTGTAAAAAATTACAGGTTACAAACTCTACTTAATAAAAAACTATTGTTTTACCCACTTTAATTCTTACACATTTTGAGACATGAAATTAACTATAATTTCAAATAATAGATAACTCTGCTTAATAAATAACTCTGCTAACAGATTAATAAATAACAGATAACATATCAATAACAGATCAATCATATATATATAACTTTGCTTAATAAATAACAGATACAGATCAATCATATTTCAAATTTCATATAATAGATAAAGATCAAATTTCATATAACAGATACAGATACAGATACAGATCATAACAGATCAATAACAGATCAATAAATAACAGATACATATCAAATTTCATATATATGTATATAACAGATCAGTAACATCAGATCAATCATATATATATACAATAGATCAATAACAGATTACAGATCAATCATATATATTTTGATTAGAGAAAACACTAAAATAAATAAATAAATTTAGAGACAAATAAATAAACTCTGATATATATATATATATATATCTGTAAACCCTAGTAGATCGAAATCCCTAGAGAGAGAGAGAGAGAAAGAGAGAAAGAGATACCCTAAACAGCAGCAGTGATGGAGGATGATCGGCTTTCATAACCCAAACCCACCCCTATAGGTTTACCATCGTAACTGGCCAGTAATCTTGGGATTACCGAAGGCCTCTGAGACAAATTAACATAATATTAGGGGCTAGCGGAAGCAAATAACAAATATACAACGTCCATTGAGCTGTGCAGACTTATATGAGACAGAAAAATTTTAAACTTTTTATGTACATATATACACATCATCCTCACGTCATAATATATATACAAATTAGGCAGAAAGGGACTTAGCCCCATTTACAAAATACACAAGACTTGTTTGACCAACCAAGAAAGCAAAACTTAAACTTTAAATCGCAAAGCCATAATCACTTGACATAGTCGGAACCTCCATGGGAGACACATAGGTTGGCTGATAAAAACAGATTCTAGGCAGATGCCTCTAAGCCTAGTCACGCGCCTGATCACCTACATACATAAATAATACAGTGAGCTAGAGCCCAGTGAATAATAATATAGTAAAGGGTTTTAATGAATGAGTCCGTACAGATTCAGAAATCATAATTCAGTTTCATATCAAATTCATAATTTGTCCAGATCATATACAGAAATCATAAATCATGCTTAAGCATACGTGATACATCCATTAGCACTAACAGCGCAGATACAGAATAGAGGCAGACACGTGATGGTTATGAATAACCAGTTCCATAAAGGAACCTCCAGATCCGAGTAACAGAGAATAAACACGCTGAGCCCCCATGACGGGGCCTCCGGTACGGGTAACAGAGTGCAGACAGATTAAGTTCCATGAAGGAACCTCCGATACCGGGTAACAGCCAACAGATATCACATGATGCTAAGGATGTCACGAATATATATCAGAAATTGGACAATCATTCATTGTACAGAACATATCATTTCAGAAAACAGATCTTAATTCATCACACAGAAAATAAATAAAGTTGAACATAACTTTACTATGTTATTACTCACAGATAGCTGCAGAAGCGAATTAGACAGACTGGACATATCAGATAAATCAGGCAGACAATGGTGCGTGACCTACACAAGCACATAACACATACACATTGAAATACAATATCAATTCCTTGATCAAGCTTGACTTTTCTTGTCTTTTTCTGCCCAAGTAGTCCGAGATTCTACTACGTGTATTCTTCCTTTAGTTAAATGAATCGGATTCTTATTTCACATATCCTTTCATTACTAAATCATTCTTTTCTAAATAAACCAATTTCTCACTTGGCTTCTTAATCAAGTATCACTAAGTTAATGACTTATTCTTTAATCAACTAATTATTGTTGATTGTTAACTTATTAATCCTTATAGATCCATAAAACATGTCTAGAATGCTTTGGAAAGAGATGAGAATAAAAATGTGAATTAAATGCGATTTTTCAAAATATGCTGAAAATAGGGTCTTCGCTCGAGCGCCACTTTGGTCGCTCGAGCAGACTGTAAAATTTGAAAAACTTCTGGGAGCTCGATTTTCACGCTCGAGCGAGACTTCCCTCGCTCGAGCGGACAGTGTAAATTCTGGAATTTTCAGAATTCTAATTGAAGTTCAAATTTGATATTCAAAGCCTCAAAACATGTAATTGTGGTACACAAATATAGAGGACCAATGTATAATTTAGTAAACACTCTCAATTAGAAATTATTTGTTCAAAATCATGCTCCAATTGTCCTAATTTAGTTTTAACTCAATTCCCCCATATCAAGCCAAATTCCAAACCCAAAGTGATTAATCTTTAAATTAATCTCCATAAATTGAACATAGCTCCAATTTCCCATTTTCTTTAGTTACTCAAAATTGACTTCAAGCTCTTTTTATTTTCCTTCAAAACATGAAATTAAGGTCATAAACTTCTTATAAAATCATTCACATATATGAAATTGACATCAAAATTACTAATTTTATATTCTGATAAATTTTCCAACTAATTTCCATATTCAAATCGAATCATAATTTAATTCTTGATTTAGCCAAATTTTAGATTTAATTAATTTTCTTCATATCACACCCAAAACTTAATTCATAATCATAGATGCTCCATAACATATTTAAATTTTGAATAAAACTCTTTCATTATATTACATGCATGGGTTAGAAATCAAAATCAAATCAATGTCTAATTTTCCATAAACATGAGCCTAGCTTAATTTTCTTCATATCTATTTCAAATTTAAACTTATAAGTCTTTCACACATGAATTTAAGTCTAAAACATTGAAATTTCAACATGCATGTAAAGATGAGTTTCAACTTCATGAAGAATAACAAGAATCATACCCAACTAATTACTCTCTAAATTTATTTCCATAATCTTACACTAAACTCAATTTTTCATCATCTTCTTGCTAATTATTTTTAATTACAAGATATTGATTCCAATTACCTCTTGATTTCAGCTTCTAGATGATTTATCTACAAGATTTGAGTTTTAATTTCTTACCTAAAATCTTCAATTAATGAATTCTTGACAATATCACGAACTCCTCTTCAATCCTTCACTTTTCCAAGCTTTTCCTTAGCGTTTCTTCATCATTTCCAGCACAAGAGTTCCAGGCTTTGAACTCTCTCTCTCTCTCTCTCTCTCTCTCTTTCTCACTCCCACGGGTTGCCCAGAACAATGTGAAGTAACACTTTTTTTTTTTTTTTGCTCTCAACTTTCCTCCAACATAACCATAGTTCCAGCAAGTAATAGTAATAAAAAAATAAAATAAAGGAGTTGCCTGTTCTCTCTCTGTTCATACACACACACATACACACACACACTCATTCTTCACACTACACACGTGCACTCATCTTTGGGTTCCAACACATCACTCACATGCACACACATATACATATTTGCTTCGTACACACAACCACATACACCCCCAATTCTCAATTCTTCCATAATTCAATTTATATTTTTGCTTAATTTAATTGAGAAACACTTAATCTTAATAAATTTTGATTAACACAAAATTAGTTAATTATAACTAATCTCAAATCTCACAAAATTTAATTTGTCTAAATGACTTCCATTAAGGCCCAGTTAATTATATTTAATTTTACCAATCCGAATCAGATTTTTAGTCAGACTCCCAAAAGGCTCCAAATATTAAATTAAATTTATTATCATTATCAATTTTGATTTCCCAAATCATTTAGGCCTTCAATTTCTTATTAGACTCAAATTTCCATCAATAAATTACATATTCAAATTGGACACCTCATAATTAAATTTAATTTATAATAACCACAATTCTCAATCCTCATGACTTAATCAACTCCAATTAGGACCTAATTAATCGAATCTCAATTTTACTAAACTGAATCAAATATTTAATTAAACTCCCAAACGGGTCTGTAATTAAAATTAAATTGATTCAACTTATCAATTTTACTTCCTTAAGCCATTTGGACCCTTAATTTCTAATTCCAAAGTAAGCACTTAACAGAACCATAAATGAATCAATCTCCATACTTTTCGTAAAACCCAAATTAAATTGGAATAATTGGTAATTAAATTTCAAATCTCCTTAATTAATTAAGTGCTAATCATTATATGCGATGAGGTCGTTACATCGGCGATAAGGTACGAGCAGTGATGAGGGAGGATCAGCGGTGACGGAGGAGCGGCAGCCGTCGTTCGTTGTGTGAGAGAGAGAGGAGGAGGTGAAACCCTAAAGTTCTTAGCAACGGCGAAAAGAGAGAGAGAGAGCAGTAGTGAAGGAGGATGATCGACGGTAAGGTACGAGCAGCGGTGAGGGAGGATCGGCGGTGACGGAGGAGCGGCAGCCGTCATTCGTTGTGTGTGTGTGAGAGAGAGAGAGAGAGAGAGAGAGGGGAGGCGAAACCCTAAGCTCTTGGCAACGGTGGAGAGAGAGAGAGAGCAACAATGTTAGTGTTTTGTGTGTGAGAGTAGAGTGTTTCAACCAAACCCTATACGCGCACATATATATAAGGAAGGGCAAAACAGTAATTTCACATCGGGGTTTATACAGGCCGGGGATCGGGGTCGGGTCCAAGACTAAAACATGTATTCTCATCCTCGGCCCGAAAATCACCAGAGATACATTTTTTAATACCATCCCCGGCCCGTCGGGGGTTTTTTTTCGGGGAATAACCGCTCAATTCGGGATCGGGGGGTCGGGTCCCCGTCGGGTCAGGTTCTGATTGCCATCTCTATACGCAGTAGGTCGTACTGTCTGGGGGAGTGAATTGATGATAAGAAATGGTTGCCTACTTTTCGGACATTGCATTGGACAGTGTTGTTCGGCCCGTAGGGGCCATCACGGGTCCTGTTTTAATAATCTGAACTGTTAATGTGTAGAACTCGTCGAGTACTATATACCTATAAAAATCATGTTGATCGGATATCGATAGCTATCTGATCGGATTATTTTTTTTAACCGTTAACTATAACACCATCCATTTTTTATATAAAACTGATTTAATCATGTAGTTAGCGATATCTGATCAACGTGATTTTTTATAGACATATAGTACTTGATGAGTTCTACATATTGAACTGTTCAAATTATCAAAACGAGATCCGTGATGGGGCCCCACTAGCCGAACAATACTATGTTGTTTGTGCACCCCACCTATGCAATTTTTCCAAATCATTTCAGTAAGTCAGCAACCATCTATGGGACGATTCAGACTGAGTTGTAATAATTTGTGTGTAAAATTATTATTATTATTTTAGTGAATAGTGATAACTTTTTAACTTTTTTAGTAATTTTTTGACTTTTTGAATTTTTTTGAGTATCCCAAGCCAGGCCTAAATATTGTAACTGATTTTTTTTTATTTTCTAAATCCACTAAATCTATGTATATTTAAAACATTTAAAATTCATGATTTTTTTTTTAAATTTACTAAAGTATTTAAAATCAGTTTTTAGATCCTCTTGTGGGCTGTTCAAAACAGTGCTCCGAAAATAATTTTCTCAAAACCCTCAAGCAAATGGGTTTTGAGTTTTGGACTTTAAAGAACTTATTTTAAAACCAAACCATGGGTTGTTCAAAACTAGGCTCCCAAATGAATTTCCTCGAAATTCTCAACTAAACAAGTTTTAAGTTTTGGACGTTGAAAAGCTTATTTCAAAATCAAACCAAACGCACTAAGCTCTTTTCAATCTCCATTCTTACTCAAATCCATTATGTATATATATATCAAAGAATAAACAAAACACTGAAATAAAAGTAAGGTCTTAGTAGTATTAGGCCTCGTTTGGCAAGTGTCCATTTTAGTAAAAAAGTCAAAAAGTTACTAAAAAAACTAAAAAGCCAACAACTCATACCAAAAAGTCAAAGATTTCCTTTTCTCTCTACTTTCTACACATCTTTTCGTAAAAAATCAAAAAGTTATCCCAAACATACTAGTTTTTTTTACATCACATTTTAGCCAAAAAGTTACTAAAAAAGTCTGTTCCCAAACGAAGCCTCAGTATGAGTGTGGCATATCGAATCTTCTATTCATTTTACATAGTTTTCTCTATATCTACTTGTCAAAAAATTAGATCTAATGGTGGACAATGTGGCTCTCTTAGCCTTCCGTATTACTAGAGGTGGTTGTACTCTTCTTTGAAACACCACCCAACACAACCTAATGTGGATCGAAATTTAAGACTATTGACAATAGAATAAAATAGTTAAAAAGTCAAAAAATTACTAAAAAAAACAAACTTTTATCTATACTCTTTTATATTTCTTTGTGTAAAAAGTCAAAAAAATTAACTAAAATAGTCAATTACCAAAACAATCCTTAGTGCGAGAACAACCATGTTGCCACACTCCGCCTTCCTAAAGTTTCCCTCACAAGCCAAGTACTCGTTAGTATATTGTCAACAACCTCACTCGCCTCTGCACCCTCAACCCACACTGCAACGCCCTCACTAGCATCTTTTAACTCAATCTCGCATATCATGCATTGAGCTAAAAAACCTCAATCTCTTGGGAAACCACTTATTCAATGATGACTTGCCTACTTTTCTATTTGGTTTCAGCTATCTCGTTAGGTTGAATTTTGCCAATAACTTATCCGTACACGAGATCATAACTAATTTCAACGATTTGACACACTGAGGAGAGTTCTCAAGCATTGGAGTTAGAATGTTAGATATAAGGTTCGATTCTTATTTTTAGACAGGCCAAGTTGCCAAAGCAATACGAGCAATCTACTAAACAACTTTGACATTTTCAAAATTGACTACGTAGATCTCTTTCAATCTCATTAGAAATTAATCATATAGAATTTGCAAAAAAATGGTTACTGGAATAATCACTATAAAAATAATTACGAAAAAACATTGAAAGATGGGCGATGAAAATAGTCACCAATGCGGACTGTGATTGATAGTGGTATACAATAATATATATATATATATAGAGAGAGAGAGAGTAAATATAAAAAATAAAATAAAAAAGAAAAAGAAAAAAAGAAAGTAAAATTAATTTTCCCTCCGAAACTGGAACACTATAACAATACAAAGGGTAAATGTGAAAAAAAAAAATTGTAAACCAATGCCTTGTACTAATGACAGAGACAACGAAGGGCTACTGGGGCATGTGACCCCCTCATTTTTTGAAAATTGTGCTAGTACCCATAAATGTTAAGAGTATCTCAAATATATACTTTGTAAAATTATATTAGTGCCCCTCTTAAATTATTTTAAAGTACTTAATATTTTTAATTTTTCAAAAAGAATCTTTATATGATGCTTCAAGAAAAGAGTAATGATATACAAATAGAATGTTTATACAAAAATTTTATATAGATTGAGTTGGCGTCTTATGGTTCCTTTATTTTTAATCAAAACATCTATTATTATCTTTGTAATTTCACAAATGATATTTACACATCATTCTAATGAATTTTATGTTTGCAAATCACTTTTCCTTAAGAGAAATGTGAAAATATTCTTTGCTATTACTAATGGACTTTATCTCGAACACATTTGCACTCTCTTTATTTCTCATGCATTCTCCCTACATTCAATTTTCTCTACTTTTTTTTTTCTTTTTTTTTTTTGTTTCAAGTATTGAAATTTGGAAAATTTTGTTTGTAGGTTTCTTTTAATCTATCTTAGGTTTCTTTTAATCTATCTTGTAATAAAAATTCCAAACATATATTATAATCAAAAGTAATTATATTTAATTAATTTGTAAGTATTTATTTTGTTCTTAATAATAAATGTTTAAGTTTAGTAACATTTAGTTGTAGAGGGAAAAAATGTAAGAAAAATTACAAGACAGTGGAAACTGAGAAAATTACTTACTAAAAGGTGGGGGTGAAACTCTTGTTATTGTTGTTGTTGTTGTTGTTGTTTTTTTTTTTTTTTTTTTTTTTTGCATAGAAAAAGTTGCCATATGTTTATAATTATTTTTGTATTATACATTGATTTATATTTTTCTCAAAAAATTAAAGCTTCAATTAGAAAGTGCCCCCTATGTCAAATTCCTAATTCCGCCACTAACTTGTACATTCATTAAAGTGGAATTAGCATCAATTTTTATTTTTATTTTTATTTTTGTTATAAAAATAAACTCAAAGATGAAATTTGAAGTATAAAATTTATTAAATTTTCTTACAGACCATGAAAATTTACCAAAAAAATTATTTCAAAAGCGAATGAATGATGTAAATTTAAAAGGAAAATGAAATTCATAAATTTTTTTTTATAAGAATGATGCAACAATATCATTATTATAAATAAATTTATCTTCAATAATATTTTGTTTTGAAGTGAAATGTTCAAAACAAGCTACATTATTATGTATATATATATTTTTTTGTTTGTATAGCATCATTTAATTTAAAATTAGTCAAATATGATGACACATACAATAAATGTAGATGATTTATTTTAGTGAATATTTTTTTGAAAAAAATACTTGTTAGTGTATGATTATAAAAATATTTTCAAATCAGTGGTATTTTATATTTCCATTAATATGTAAAATTATAAAAAAAAAAAAATTTCCATAATTTGAAAGCAAGTAACTTAGAGAATTCGTTCGCCTTTCAAACAGTTAAGGAGGGGAGGAAGGGCTTTTATGGAGATGTTCTCAAGTGGGGTCAAGTTGGAATGCTTCTTCATTTTGAATTGACACTTTCTTATCCCTGTGTTTGGATTCGCGAAGGCGATCGCTTGGATGTTATCCTTACCCAACTCAGGAGCAAACCAAAGGGAACCACAGCATGATAAATGTTCGCATCTCGTCGCAAGGCTCATTTTTAGTTGTGGGTCATTGGGTAGGCTTTAGGTAGGTTATATGCACGCTAATGGGGCAAGCATGTCTTTTATTGTGGTTCACCTTCATATTTTTCACAGTCTATATCATGTGAGTCATAGTAACCGTAGGGAATTTGTTCGATGTCCCGGAGTTGTAATCTCCCTATTAATGATTATGATAGCTTTTAGGTCCTATTTGTTTTTAAAGGTAAAATAGAGGGGATTGATAGTGAGGGGATTGATAGTGAGGAGATTAAGTAAAATTGTATTTGTTTTGATGATAATTGTTAATGTAGGAATTATTAAATTATTTTTATATAAAATAATAAAACAAATAAAAATATATAAAAAATTAAACATTAATATTTTTTAAAAAAATCCCAATATATAAAAAATAAAAAAATTTCTAATCCCCTCATTATTTTTCTAATACCATCTGCATCTCCTCCATCTCAATCCCCTTTTCAACCTCCATCTATATCACCTCCTCCATTCTAATCCTCTCCCCAACTCTACAAACAAACACAATACTAAATAACCCCACCTCTATCTTAATCCCCTCCCATCTATTTAACCCAAAAACAAACGGGGCCTATAGTATACGTATCACTTGGGATTAGATGAGTTTTTGGAGAATTACAGTAATTACAAATTTAACTAGCGCCATACCTATAATAGGAGATATCATTTTGACTTGGCTTTGGGGTGGTTTCTCCGTAGACTATGCCACATTAAATCATTTTTTAGTCTTCATCATTTACTCTCCTTTATTTTAGTGGGCACTAATCTTCTTTATTTGGCTACATTGCATCAATATGGATCAAATAATCCAATGAATGTACATTCATAGATGGATAAAATTGCTTATTATCTTTATCTTTAACAGAAATATTTGGGTGTGCAAGGTGTATTTCATATGTACTTGTAGAAGTTCTTGTTGGAACAATCTTCTGTGTAAATAAAATAACTTCAAAACAAAGTCAAACAAATAAATAAATAACGTACCAAATTTATTTATCGAACTGAATTAAAAATTCAAAGACCAAGTCGAGTGTGTGACACTCTCTCCTTAAGACAGATTTGCCCCGCTACGGTGCTTACGGTTGAGTAGCGTCTATCTCCCAAGATACAATGATCTTCACAAATTTGTAGAAGCACTTCAAACAAATTTGTCCGGCGAATCAAACCTGTGTTCTAACTCCCTGAAATTTATTCTAAAACTAAAATGTAAAAAAATGCAAAACAAAACAAAGTTGGACAACAAAAGATGGGATTTTCAAACTGATATTCGGTGCCCAAGACTGCTGGCAATGGTTTGAACTTATAGGCAATCAATTCTGTCTCAACAGGTATGTAAACCGCCAAACAGATATGACACTATTTTAGGACAGATTGCAAATGAAAAATGGACAGATCTTGAATCTGTCCGAATTTCAACAGACCTCTGGACAGATTTTTGGATGTATTATTATCAACCACAATCTGTAAGAACAAGTCTCCAATATATAGACCCGAACAGGTACACAAAAGAAGTGAACAGGTGCAATTTGTATTGAACAGATACCCAAACTGTAGCAGTTATCTAACAGCCCAGAACTGCTGTATCCCACTGTTTGAATCTGCCTAGGCAGATTTAATAGTGAAACTGTCCGAATAATATAACAGATTGGCAATTAAAAAACCTATTCGAAATCTGTAGTAGAATATGGAAGAGGCACAAATTTTGGACAAACAATTTGAATTCAAATTTAAATTAAATTTCCGCAAAAAAATTTGGAAAAGATTTAAATAAATTTTCTCCAAAAAATTAATACAAGAACCGACCCGACCCACAACCCACACCTGCGCTAGGCACGGCTCGGCTCGGCCAGAGGGACGGCGGGGCGCGCGTGTGTAGTGGTTTGGGCTAAGGTTCACATTTTCCATAACTCCTCTCTTTTACAAACTTGGGGTGCCCCTTGGGGCCCAACCCAAGTGTTGTAGGCTAGAGCTTACATACACAAATAAACTCTCTCAAAGTTTCAATTTGGGACAACCCTTTCCAAAGATACCCACATTTACTTCCTTAAATTTCTTATTTCACGAACCCGAAAACGACGTCATGTTCCCATTCACTCATAAATGGTTTTGACGAACCGTCTTTACCGTGTGACTTGCCACGTGGCAAGGAACACTTCACCTCTTCGGACCACCCCAAAAGACGTTCGGGGCCTACTAAATTTTGGGCTCAAAGTCGGTCCAAAATATGTCTATATTAACCATTTTTCCAACAATCCCCCACATGAATGGAATTTGACGGAGAGAAAATGCAACAACATGATCTAATTACAGAGAGTACAGAAATTGGAAATATTCTGCAAAGGATAGGTAGCTTTTGGCTTTGAATCTTCCCTTGTGAGACACTATCGGATTTACTAGCTAAACAGTGAACATGATGTCTTGAACTGTTCAGCCATTTGTGTAAACCAAGACAATAGAACTCACACAGTATATCCCCAGACACAGTTTAGTTCTCACTATTGTGTTCATTTTGGCCCTGAACAACCTGATCTTTCATGAGTGCTCTAGAGAATTGTAGCCCTTCACAAATCTCATAGAACCAGCCTAGTTCACACTCATATAGGTGATTCTTATGAAGAGTATCTTGCTATACTCTACTAGGTTAACCTAGATATAAGAATCATTAAAAGTTTTACTTAACCTAAAACGCTGCAGACATCACTATTTCATCATAGAAATGGGTAGGAGTTGGACTCCCCAGTGATCCTTCTGAGTCATTCACAACTCGATTGTCCCTTTGAACCTAGATCTTGGGATCTCCAGTCAATTAGGTTGGGTTGCCGTTGTGGTAACTTGTATTTAATAGGCTTAAGTCTCATTCCCCTCGATGAATTCTCAACTAACTCTCTTGCTAACCCTTAGGTTAGTGGATCCGCTATGTTGTCTTTAGACTTAACATATTCTATGGAAATAATTCCATTAGAGAGTAGTTGTCTCGCAGTGTTATGTCGACGACAAATGTATCGTGACTTACCGTTATACATATGACTCTGTGCTCTACCTATAGCTGATTGACTAGCGCAATGTATGCATATAGCAGGCACCAGTTTTGGCCAAATTGGAATATCTTCAAGGAAGTAACGAAGCCATTCTGCCTCTTCCCCTTCTTTGTCTAAAGCTATGAATTCTGATTCCATAGTAGACCTAGCAATACAAATCTGTTTGGAAGATTTCCAAGATACAGCCGCCCCACCAAGAGTAAAGACATACCCACTGGTGGACTTCGAGTCTCTAGTATCCGATATCCAATTTGCATCACAGTATCCTTTAAGTACTGCTGGATATCTAGTATAATTAAGCCCAATGTTACGAGTAAATCTGAGATATCTTAGAACCCTTATAATTACTTTCCAGTGTTCTACTCCCGGATTACTCGTATATCTACTTAATTTACTTACTGCATAAGCTATATCTGGGCGAGTGCAGTTCATCAAGTACATTAAGCTTCCAATAATTTGGGCATACTCTAATTGAGAAATACTTGCCTGTATATTCTTAGAAAGATACAAATTAACATCTACACGTGTTCTAGCAAGATGATCATCATCTTTGCTGAATTTGCCAAGTATTTTCTCAATGTAATGAGATTGTGACAAAGCATATCCTTCTGATGTTTTGGTAATTTTCATACCAAGAATTACATCAGCAACGCCCATGTCTTTCATGTCAAAATGTTTATTCAACATTTTCTTGGTAGTTTTAATCATGTCATTATTTCTACCAATGATGAGCATATCATCTATATAAAGACATACAAAGACATAACCTTTGTCTGTGTTTTTAATATAAACACATTTGTCACACTCATTAATTTTAAATCCATTTGACATCATTGTCTTGTCAAATTTCTCATGCCATTGCTTTGGCGCTTGTTTTAAACCATATAATGATTTAACCAATTTACACACTTTCTTTTCTTTTTCTGGAACAGAAAAACGTTATGGTTGTTCCATGTAAATTTCTTCATTTAACTCACCATTTAAGAAAGCGGTTTTCACATCCATTTGATGAATTTCTAGGTTGTATAGAGATGCAATGGCAATTAGCATTCTAATAGATGTTATTCTAGTAACCGGTGAGTATGTGTCAAAGTAATCAAGACCTTCTTTTTGTCTAAATCCTTTGACCACAAGTCTTGCCTTGTACTTGTCAATTGATCCATCCGTTTTCATTTTCCTTTTGAAAATCCACTCGTACCCAAGAGGTTTACAACCTGGTAGCAAGTCCACTAATTCTCAAGTGTGATTCTGCAAGATGGATTCAATTTCACTGTTGACAGCTTCTTTCCATAAAGGAGCTTCAGGACTGGACATAGTCTCTTTAAAAGTTAAAGGCTCATTTTCTAACAAATAAGTTAGAAAATCTAGACCAAAAGATTTTGAGGTTTTAGCACGTTTACTACGCCTAAGTTCCTCTTCCTCATTTTGATCTAACTCTTGTTCTTGATCATGTTCTTGATCCTGACTAGTAATAGTATTATGAGATCTTTTATTGTTACTAGTCTCTTGTCCAGTCTTATTTGGAAATACATGTTCAAAGAAAGATGCATTCTGAGATTCAATAATAGTATTTACATACATTTCCGAATGTTCTGATTTATGAATCAAAAACCGATATGCACTACTATTCTTGGCATAACCAATGAAAATGCAATCAATGATTTTAGGACCTATCTTAGTCTTTTTAGGACTAGGAATAGCCATTTTAGCCAAACACCCCCACACTTTTAAGTATTTGTAGGATGGTACTCTTCCATGCCACAATTTATAAGGTGTTTGAGTCACTTTCTTTCGGGGTATCTTATTAAGTATATAATTAGCAAAAAATATTGTTTCCCTCCACAAGTTCTGAGATAATCCAAAACTTATTAACATGGAATTCATCATTTCTTTTAAAGTCCTATTTTTCCTTTCAGCAATTCCATTTTGCTGAGGTGAGTAAGAAGCAGTGGTTTGATGAATAATTCCATGTTCTTTACAAAATTCACCAAAAGGTGATTCATATTCACCATCTCTATCACTTCTAAGTTTTTTGATTTTCTTACCAAGTTGATTTTCAACTTTATTCTTATATTGAATGAAAGTTTCCAAAGTTTCATCCTTAGTTCGAATTAAATAAACATAACTATATCTAGTTTAGTCATCTATAAAAGTGATAACATACTTTTTTCCACCTCTGGTTTGAATTGATTTAAAATCACAAATGTCACTATAAATTAATTCATGTGGTTCCGTACTTCTTTCAATTGAATGAAAAGGAGTTTTAGATAATTTTGCCTCAACACAAATTTCACATTTATGATTTGAATCAATGTCAAATTTAGGTAAACACTCCATATTAATTAATCTATGTAAAGATTCATAATTAACATGTCCTAGTCTACCATGCCATAAATTTGAAGACTCAAGCAAGTAAGAAGAAGATGTATTATTATTAATAACTGAGGATACAACGGTCATTACATTTAACTTGAAAAGGCCATCAGACATGTAATATTTTCCTACATACATCCTGTTTTTGGTAAGTACAAACTTGTCACTTTCAAAAACTAGCCTAAACCCATTCTTACTCAACAAAGATTCGGAAACAAGATTCTTGTGAATGTTCGGTACATGCAACACATTGTTGAGAGTGAGTTCCTTTCCAGATGTCATCTTAAGTATAATCTTTCCTTGTCTTTCAACTTTGAAAGTTGAGGAGTTACCCATAAAAGTTGCTCACCATTGTCCACTGTAGAATAAGATGTGAACATCTTTTTGTCGGCACAGATATGGCGAGTAGCACCAGTGTCTACCTATCATTCGTTAGGATTTCCGACAAGATTTGCCTCGGAAACAACTGCAGAAAGATTTATGACATCTACATCATTGGAAATTTTATCCATTTCGGTCATTTTGGCTTTAGCAACCTTCTTACTTGATCTTCCTTTGTCTTTGCAAAGATCAGTTCTTAAGAACTTCTCTGGTTTTTCACCATGATTCACTGGCACAGTCCCGACATAAGGAAAGGTTGGCGTAATGGCAATCACCATACCAGTACTGGTTTGAACATTAGTTTGACCAGTTTTAGTAGTCATAAATTCTAAATTATAAAATAAAATTATAATTAGAATTTTATAGTACACAGAAAATTTAAACCAAAAAACACAGAATTTTAAATTTTGTAAAAATAAAAGAAACAAGAATTGTAACTTTTATTTCCAAATAATTTGAAAATAAAATAAATTTTTATTTAAACAAATTAAACCAAAACTACAGAAATAAATTCTGTTAAAATAAAATAACAAAACAAAATGTAACTTTTATTTTCAATTAATTTGGAAATAAAATAAAATAAAATTTTATTCAACCAAAATAATTTCACACAGAAAACTAATCCAAATTCACAGAATTAAATTCTGTAAAAATAAAAGAAACAAAAATGTAACTTTTATTTTCCAATTAATTTGAAAATAAAATAAAATTTTATTTAACCAAATTAATTCCACACAGAAAATTAAATTTTTGTAACACTTTAATAATTAAAATACTGAAACAGAATTTTAATTAATGAAAACTCTGAAAATAATTTCTAAAAACCAAAATTAATTTTCTGACAAAATTCTACAAAAATATATTCTAAATTGTTAATGACACCAGTATGGTGCTATTAGTTGTCAAAGAAAATAGACAGTATATTACTACTATCTGTCAAATAGCATATAATCACTATTTGTTTTTCCAACCAGAATATTATTTTATAAATCCACAGAAAATAGTTTTCTTAAAAGAAGAAAGAGAAAAGGAAACAAAACAAAAAATTCTGTAAACAAAATAATTCGAATCTGTCTTAAAATTGTTGGAACAATCTTCTGTGTAAATAAAATAAATTCAAAACAAAGTCAAACAAATAAATAAATAACGTACCAAATTTATTTATCGAACTGAATTAAAAATTCATAAACCAAGTCGAGTGTGTGACACTCTGTCCTTAAGACAGATTCGCCCCGCTACGGTGCTTACGATTGAGTGGCGTCTATCTTCCAAGATACAATGATCTTCACAAATTTGTAGAAGCACTTCAAACAAATTTGTCCGGCGAACCAAACCTGTGTTCTAACTCTTTGAAATTTATTCTAAAACTAAAATGTAGAATAATGCAAAACAAAACAAAGTTGGACAGCAAAAGATGGGATTTTCAAACTGATATTCGGTGCCCAAGACTGCTGGCAATGGTCTGAACTTATAGGCAATCAATTCTGTCCCAACAGGTATGTAAACCGCCAAACAAATATGACACTATTTTAGAACAGATTGAAAATGAAAACTGGACAGATCTTGAATCTGTCCGAATTTCAACAGACCTCTGGACAGATTTGTGGATGTATTATTATCAACCACAATCTGTAGGAACAAGTCTCCAATATATAGACCCGAACAGGTACACAAAAGAAGTGAACAGGTGCAATTTGTATTGAACAGATGTCCAAACCATAGCAGTTATCTAACTGCCCAGAACTGCTGTATCCCACTGTTTGAATCTGCCTGGGCAGATTTAATAGTGAATCTGTCCGAATAATATAACAGATTGGCAGTTAAAAAACCTGTTCGAAATCTATAGTGGAATATGGAAGAGGCACAAATTTTGGACAAACAATTTGAATTCAAATTTAAATTAAATTTTCGCAAAAAAAATTGGAAAAGATTCAAATAAATTTTGTCCAAAAAATTAATATAAGAGCCGACCCGACCCATAACCGCGCCCGGCATGGCTCGACCGGACGGACGGCGGCAGCGCGCGCGTGTGTGGTGGTCTGGGCTAAGGTTCACATTTTCCATAACTCCTCCATTCTACAAACTTGGGGTGCCCCTTGGGGCCCAACCCAAGCGTTGTAGGCTAGAACTTATATACACAAATAAACTCTCTCAAAGTTTCAATGTGGGACAACCCTTTCCAAAGATACCCACATTTACTCCCTTAAATTTCCTATTTCACGAACCCAAAAACGACGTCATGTTCCCATTCACTCATAAATAGTTTTGACGAACCGTCTTCACCGTGTGACTTGCCACGTGGCAAGGAACACTTCACCTCTTTTGACCCACCCCAAAAGACGTTCGAGGCCCACTAAATTTTGGGCTCAAAGTCGGCCCAAAATATGCCTATATTAATCATTTTTCCAACAGTTCTCACAAATAAATATAAGTTATCTCACAAAATCGCTTAAATTCTTACAAATATACATTAGTTGTGATTTTTTAAATTTGTATAAGTTACCTTACGTATCTTTGTAAAAACTTACACAATTTATAAAGTAACTTATATATTCATAAGAATTTATACAAATATATATATAATATGTACTTGAACATTAAAAATTATCCTTTTACGTAAAAGATCTTAGGTTGGGTAGCTTTTGGTATATAAATATATATATATATATATATATATATATTTCCATTTTATCCTTATTTTTTAAAAATAAATATGTAGTATTGCAGGATAGTGAACGCTACACTTCTTAGGACATCTTCAACGTTTAATCAAATCTATCACCAAATTTAAATTTGGTGAAAAAGTATATTTTTTTGGTCTTCAATAATTTCATCAAACCTATATCAAATTAAGAATATCTCAAATCTTTCACCAAATTGAGGACCTAGTCAGTTTTCAGCAGTTTATTGTGCATGAACGTTGGGAGTGAGATCCACCGGATAACCGGCGAGTTGTTCACCCGGTCATCTAGTTAACTGCACAATTCAAAGAACACAGCCAGTGCCCAGTGACCGAATCAACTAATTGTCATAAATCTCTCTTTCTCTTTCTTTCTAGAATTCTGTAGGTATATACCACCACTTTTTGCACTTGTGCTCTCTCTCTCTCTCTCACATCATCGATTTACACTCTCTCAATGTGCCATTTTGTTTTACTAAAACTTTATTGTATGAATTCGATCCATCCAGCCTGGTTTTGGGTATTCCAGCGGATCCAAAAGTAATTTTTTGACGAACCCAGATAGATAGATGGATGATGGAGAAAGACCCACTTCTTCCTTATATCAGCCCTAGACGTCTACAACCATCAGCAACAGCACCACCATCACTTTGTACCCTCCATGAAGACAATGAAATCACCATTCCTGTGCCTCTTACCCCTTTAGAACTCGAGGACCACCTCATCTTTGGCCCATCCTTCCCATCCTCCTCCTTTTTCATTGACCAATCTTGAACAACAACAAGTCTTGTTAATGCCTTAACAACAAGATTTAATGAAGAGAAAAAGAAATGGCAAAAGAATTGAGGGAAACAAAAATGGAGGGGGAAAAAAAAAATTTCATTTTGCTCTTGTCGGAAAACTGGTCGGTCGTTCTCCCAGATATCCTGTGTTTTTATGAAAGATACAGTAGTTCACCGTTGGAGTGGCTGATATCAGATAAAAGAATTGGTCATATTTTTACTCAATTCTAATAAAATTTTTGGTAAATCGTTGGAGATGCCTTTATAGACTAGTTTCAAAAGAAATCGCGACATGTCTCCCAACATATCCACGTCGGTTACATTTAACGATTATGATAATTACAATATTACCCCGTGACTGTTGTCATCATCCCATGTTTGTTTGCACACCCATGTCACATAAATGGTTTGGCTTAAAATAATCATAAAAAATAAAATAAGGCATAAGATTAATAAAATAAAATATTATATACAAATTATAATTATTTATTTTTTACCTCATAAAAATAAAAAAAGACAAAAAAATCTATTTAAAATGAAAATTTTTAGCCTCAAATTAAAATAATTAAAAAATCAAAAAAACCAAAACCCAAACTCACATTCCAAACGAATCATGTTTCTTGTTACGCAAATTTACGAAATACAGCACGCACCAAATTATTTTCTCCTAAACAACTTTGCATTTTTTTTTTTTTTTTTGGTTTAAATTTTATCAGAATCTATACGAAATTGGAACTCCACAGTGATCACAAGCAATCTCTAATAATCTGAAAATTAAAAAATGGGGTTGTTCAAATTCTACAATCTCAATCCCATTTACAGAAGCTACATATCAAGATTTCACACTCGCAATCACAAGAATCGTATAATTCAAGCATTCGGTTCTTCTGAATTCTACGATCACCGCCCATTGGGGAGACTCTCAGAAAGCCCTAATTACAGGATTTCGAAGAGATGGCACGTAGGTCATTCTCACCATCACCACCAACATGATCGCTCTAGCGAGGAAGCCGAGAAGATATTCTGGTTGGGACTCGCCGCCGACATTGGCTTGGCCGCTGGAAAGTCATTGACCGGTTATCTTTCCGGCAGCACCGCTATTATTGCCGACGCCGCCCATTCTATCTCCGATGTGGTAACACTCCAAAATTCCCCTCATAATCTGCTTAACAGTTATATATCAAGCCATTTTAATTTTTCAGCTCATATCAATTACGTATATGTTTTTTCATGAGCATGGATACGGATATAATTTTTTCCTACTGATCTCCAGTATAGTTATTTATAGGGTAAATTGCATTTTAATTTGAACAATTTAGACATTATGTTTTCAATTTTGTTGTAACGTGCTTGTTAACATTTTGAAATGGAAAAAATTAGGACCCAAAGTGTTTTATTCATTCAAAAGAAAAAAGAAAAATAAAAAATGTAGGGACTAAATTGTTTAAATTGAAATTACGGGACTAAAGTGGCACTTCACTTGAACTGCAGAGAGGTGTTATTTACCCTTATTCATATATATTTTATTTATTTTACTTATAAAAAAGTTATAATGGAGATCACTAAATGTATACAGAGCCGTATTATTATTAATTAATTTTCTTATTAGGCTTATATTTTGCTCTATTTTAGTGTTTATATTCAATACATTGTCAATGTGTATCTAGGGTAAAGTATACAAATAGTCCTTACAGTGTATCACTTATTTTATCTTGATCTGTAATTTTTAATTTGTATCAATTATAATCCTAAACTTTGCACATTAATTCAATGTTGTTCCGTTCTCACCAGGCATTAAAATATGTCAAATTCTATCAAACTGAAGAGCCAAACACACTATATATTTGGTTCTACTCCATTTTAGGGTTTTAACGTAGCAAATTGCAAGTAGAAATTGGAGTTTTTATGGAATTTAAGGATTGATTCGCGGTTCATTTAGGCAAAAAATGAGATAAATTTATTTCAATGCCTTTTAAATGCTAATGTGAGGATGATGTAAATGTCTATTCTATCAACAACATTTAGGGGATGAGACTACATTAGATAAATATGTGAAGTTTAAGGATACAATTGATACAAATTAATGATTAGAGTCCAAAATAAATTAAGTGTATACTTTACCCATCTATAAATGAATTGAGAATAATCTATTTTTTTGCATTTCTTAGGAAGGGTAATTAATGCTTTAGGCCTATTTGGTGTAGCTTTTTTCAAACTGAAAGTTGATAATCAGACAGCAGCAGTTAAAAGCATCTCTACCCCAGATTTAAAATAATTAGCATTTTATTTTCCTTTCCCCTCCCAGTTTATTAAGCTATTACTGCATCATAAGCCATAAGCAAAAGTTGTACCAAAAACTCGGACACAAATTCTAAAAATAAAAATGCTATAAGAGAGGATTGGAGATGCTCTAAGCAGCTTCAATAAGATGCACCAAACAGGGTCTTTGTGCTGTATCTTTACTGTGGTTTTGGGTCTTTCAGCTTCACAGTAAAGACTAATGAATGTATGAGAGGTGCTTCTATTTTAAAGTTATTGGTGACCGAGTCCAGTCCATATGTATTTCATTGCATATATATTCTCTTCCCTACAAATGTGGAATCAAGAAAAACTTTACAATGAACTTCCTTTTAATCTGCAGTAATTCTTCACGTTCCCAAGATCTGCTCAGTTGTTGATTATGGTCTTTAGTATGACAACTCTACTTATAATAATATTTTTTTTCTTCACAGGTTCTTAGTGGTGTTGCTTTGTTGTCATTCAGAGCTGCAAGGGTTCCCAAGGACAAAGAACACCCATATGGTCACTTTTGATTTGTACCTACACGCTACTCCATTGGTCTTAATTTTTTTGTTGCTATGTGACTTATTTTTTTATGTCATTTGATGAGATTGTTCTTCTGTGCTTTGCCTTCATGCAAGATGGTGCCAATGTTGTTGTCTTCTGCTTGACTTGTCGTAGAGTTTTTTCAAGCAATGTCAAGCTTTGCTCACAATTTATCCTGAGTGTGGTATTGTTTTCAAAATTTCTGTTTCAGTTTTTCAAATTTTTTTTTTTTTTCAAAAACAAAAATAATGAAAAGATCAGGAAACACCATGGTTTTTTAAATTTTCGTATGAAACTGATTTTTGAGAATTCAGAAATAATTTAAAATAATTTCCTAGAAAGGGGTGTTTTCAGTTAATTTTTTGGAAATCAGATTGCCAAACAAGTCTGGATCAATTTTTATTTTTGAGAATAGAAGATAGTTTTCGAAAATGGAACCAAATACTAAGTTTCATCGATTTCAAATCCTATTTTTGGGTATTTCGTACGGCTCTTCTTTGGTGAGCAAGCTGGGAATGATCAAGCTTCATTTGGCAAATAAAGTTAACTTGACACCTTTGTTTGTGATAAGTAAAAGTTAACTTGATACTTTGGTGGTGTTTGGGAACTTGGTTTTTGGGTTTTTTGTTTTTTGTTTTTTTTCACTAAAAGACAAATTGGTTACAAAACCAAAAAAAAAAACAAATCCAAACAAAATATCACATCAAACCCCATAATCATTTCACTTTTTCTCTCACAAACATCACATTCAACCACAAAAGAACCCAACTATCTTCCCAAACGCAAAATTTTTTTTCTCCAATAATATCCTACAACTAAAAAAACCTAGAAAAAAACCCACTTCCCCAAACACCTATTTTGTATTAGAAAGTAACTCTTAAATCATAAAACAGAAAGAAAATGAAGTTTTTTCATAAATATTTACTTTTATTTTACAATACATGCTAAAATTCTTAATTGAATTGATTTCCCCTTACAAGAAATAAGAGGCTTAGTAAAATGAATAGTTCCGACCTAATAAAAAAGAATAGTCATCTTGTTGTTTGTTGGCATAAGTCAGATGCTTATGGTTTCTATAATCACATAACAATTATGCAAGTTTTGCATTCTGGTAATTCATGTTATGTGGGGAATCAGAGTAAGTTGGAAACATTCTTGGAATTCTCTCTCTCTCTCTCATGTAGATTTTTTGTAGCATTATAATCTACTTTATTTCTTGGTAAGGCTTGGTTCATGCAATAATTTATTTTTGTTTATTTATTTTATTTTAATATTTGCATACTCAAAACTTCTCATATGATGCCAAGTAAAAACGAAATAAATATGAGTTAAATGTACACTACAATGCTTATGCATTACAACTTACAAGAATGTGAATTCATAGTTGGTGTAGTAGATCCATAGTAATTATCACTTAAGTAGATCCACAGTTGTAGGTCCTTTTGCTAGCGATTCCACTTCTTGTTTGGCTGATTTTACCATCCAATAGAAGAGCCTTGCAATGGGCAGCTAGACTAAAAGAGCTAATTATTTCCACCCACAGATCTCCAAGGAACACTCATACAACCTAGAGCTTGTATTCTTAGACAATTTTGCCTTGTATTAAAGTTGGATGTGTTTCTACTTTGCTTTACTCAAGACCACATGAGGAAAGCAATACCTTTAGCACTTATAGTTCATTTGGGTTTTTGATTCTTGGATTCACATACACACATATGTTTTCCACTTATTTTTGTCATCTTTCAGGACATGGTAAATTTGAGACTTTAGGAGCCCTTGGGATTTCTGTTATGCTTTTGGGAACAGCTGGAGGTATTGCATGGCATGCTTTAGATCTGTTGCTGGTAGGACTCTTTCTCTTGTAGCCCTTTCATGAGAAGTGATATGATTATTAGCCTCTACTGCCATGTTTCTTATCTTGATAATTTATTGAAGTTAAAACAGATTCTGAATCTGGTATGTTTTATATAATTGCTTTTATTCCCTCAGAATTCTTTATATTTTATCTGCAGGGATTGTTGTCAGCATCTCCTGAAATAGTAAATCAGTCACTAGGTCATGGGCACATGCATAACCATCATCATGGCGGGCATCATCATGGAATTGACATGGATCACCCTGTCCTAGCTTTGAATATGACTATAATATCAATATCCGTTAAAGAAGGGTACTCAATTTATTTAAATTAATTAAATTAAAATATTGTGCTCTTATTGTACTTTCCTAAAAAGTGGACCAGTGTCCTATTTTTTTGGATTTAATGTGCAAGTGCTAATTTGCTTCTTTATTGATGTTTGTGTGGTTGTACCTCTTTTCTTTTCTGACCTTTAGAATGAAATGAAGTATTGAACAAATTTAAAAGAAGTTTTGTTCCCTATTTCAAATATTGAATTCATTCGTTATGAATTGGGTTCTCTCTTTGTTTCTCTCTCTCATTCTGGCACTAGATGTGGGTCCAATTTATGTTACTATCATGATTCATGTGAGTACATATTGCAATCCATGGTAGATAATTATGCTATGTATGAGTTTCTGGGATGTTTAATATTTTATTTGAGTAATATAATATTGTTTGTTCTTTTGGTTGCTTCATCATCATTACATCTGCATGTTTGGTTTTACTCATAGGCTATACTGGATAACCAAGAGAGCAGGGGAAAGGGAAGGCAGTGGATTGATGAAAGCAAATGCTTGGCATCATCGTGCAGATGCTGTTTCTTCGTTTGTTGCGCTTATTGGGGTTGGTGAGGACCTTTGTTTATTGTGATGAAATTTAACTTTATATGAGAGATTATTTTTGGTTAATATTGGTGTTGAATGAGATTGGTAGTACAGTACAATGGGTGTTGATCATTGCAGTGTGCAATTTGAGATGCGATTGAAAGGGTATAATTAAACTGTTCTCCTTGTGGTGTAGGTTATCGCAGAGAATGGCATTCTTTGAAGCCTTATTTTAGTTTTTATTTCTTCTAGTATGTTACCAATATGGGTAGCTGATGCTGCATATTTTTTTTTGTCAAATTCATCCTATTCTTCTCCTAGATGAATTGTTGTTGATATGTTATATGCTTGCTGGTTTTATCACTAAACAGTGCGTGCACCTGTTTGGTTGAGTTTGCGTCAGTCCTGTTCCCTTTTTGGCTCAATATTAAATACTTGGTTATAGATTTACTTAAATTCAAGAGTGTTCTTGCATATTTTAGTTAAATAAAAATCATTCATAATGACCATTAAATGGTAATGATTTTTTTTTTTTTTTGGTTATATATTTTAAACCAAGACTGCATTTATTTGTCATGTAAATGCATGGTGACTTACTTAAAAATAAAAAATAAAAATTTGTGTGGAGCAGATTTTTTATTTGTGTACATGTCTCTGAGGAGAAACTGAGCGAGTTCATTTATTGTGGCCTTTTCAATTATTTCTGAATTTAAAAATTTTCAAGTCCTCAGACCCCTAATGTGGTTGAATTTCATGATCACTCACTGACCATGGATTACCCATGGATTACTCTTCCTGATGTTAGGAGGATCTATTCTTGGTGTGAAGTTTCTAGATCCCCTTGCGGGAATTGTTGTCTCGGGCATGATTCTAAAAGCTGGACTTGAAACAGGTTACCAGAGGTACATCTTCAATATATATATGTTTAATTGCCTTTTTGCTAAATTATTTGTTCTGGATCATTTAGTGAGCCAGTTGTCTAAGGAAATCAATGAATGGGTAAATGTGTCATGCTGGAAGATGTATTCAGGGTCTAACATTTCTAGTTTGGGTGTGTTGCTCTGACATATTTATGTGATTGAGAAATATGGGGAGAAATTACTAAGCAACTTTTAGTAATTAGACATGTGTGTACTCTGTGTGTGTGTGTGTTTGTGTGTGTGTCTGTGCTGACATGCTTATTATAGGATGTATCAAAAATGGTTTGGAGTTTTCATTATAATGTTATGTTATTGGAACATCACATATTTTGAGTGTCTCCATAACATAGCATACAACCCTTGGAGATAAGATGAGCCTAGAAGTGGTGTAAATGGTTAGCAAGCCGGACACTGTGCTTTTCTTTTTGATGATATGATGCAACAAATGGTCTTATATGAAGCTCCTCTTTTTTTTTTTTTTTTCTTTCTGACGATGATATGATTAATCTTTCATATAAGAGTAAGAAAATATTTGAGTTTGACAAATTCTCAATATTTGGGGTGCTTTCTGGTGCTCTAGTGTATTGGAACTAGTGGATGCAGCTGTCCCATCGCAACAGTTGGATCTCTATAAACAAACAATTCTACAAGTTGAAGGAGTGAAGGTAAGTCAACTCTAAAAAGCACTGCCCCTCCCCCCTGAACACACACACACACACATGCGTGTGCATAAACCCAGAAGAATAGAAGAGGCCAGATGGCTTCTATCTTTTGTTTATTGTTTAGTTGTTGGCCTCTTTATTCTTGTTTTGGGCATGGGCATAGTCATTGTCGTCGTCATGATGTCATTATGATTTATTAATTATGTTATCCAATGCTAAAAACCCATCTATGATGGCTGATGATTAGTATTACTGTAAGTACTAATAAAAATTCATTACTATGATTGTTTTGTTGTTATTATTACTGTTAGCCTTTGCCCTTCGCATGGTTCATCGGTCTTTTGATTTTGGGAAGGATGGAACTAAATTATTAATCACTAGGTGGCTTTGGATGTAAGGTGATTCCTGGAGAGAGCTTGACGTCTCAACATAGGATTTTGATACTAGATTTATGTTTTAAAGGGCAATACTAAGTTAGGGAGGATAGTGGGTGTTGTGGAACCTAAAAAGGGATAAATTAGAAATATTTAAGAATAGAATGGATAAAGAAGATATTTGAGATTTGGAAGATGATGTTAATACTATGTGGAACTTAATGGCCAATTGTATGAGGAAAATATCAAGGGAAGTTCTTGGAGAGTCGAAAGTAAAGGAACCCAACTCTAGGAAAACTTGGTGATGGAGGGAGGAGGTTCAAGCGGTAGTAAAGACGAAAAAAGAGTACTTTAAAAAATGGCAGAATGATAGAACAGAAGAAATCTTAAGAGCTACTGGTTGGCTAATAAGGAGGTCAAAAAAGTAGTGAGATAGACTAAGTTGAAAGTCTATGATAACCTATACACTAGATTAGATAGTAAGAAAGGAGAGAAGAGGATATACGAACTTGCTAAGATAAAAGAGAGGAAAACAAGAGATTTTAATCAAGTTAAGTGTAACAAGAGTGATGACTAAGGTGTTGGTGAAAAATGAAGAGATTAAGGAGAGGTGGAAGAACTATTTTGAGAAGTTGTTAAATGAGGAACATGGAGCTAGGTCAAAAGGGGAGGAAGTAGGCAGTAATAAGGAAAATCAGGACTACAAGTTGTATCGCAAGATTAGGAATTTTGAAGTGGAGATTGCACTTGAGAAGATAAAATCGAATAAGGGTGTAGGACCCGATGATATCCCTATTGAAGCTTGGAAATGTTTGGGTAAGAAGGGGGTTACTTGGTTGACTAGGTTATTTAGTAAGATTTTGTAGACTAAGAAAATGCCAGAGGAGTGGAGAAAGACTATTTTAATACCAATTTATTAGAATAAAGGAGATGTCCAGAACTGTAACAACTATAGTGGAATCAAACTAATGTGTCATGTAATAAAAGTGTGGGACAGAGTGATGGAACGTCGATTGGGACATATAACAGAGGTGTTAGAGAATCAATTTGGGTTTATGCTTGGTGAGTCAACAATGGAAGCGATTTATCTTTTGAGGAGAGTTATAGAAAAGTATAGAAAAAAGAAAAGAGACATTCATATGGTTTTTATCAATCTTGAGAAAGCATATGATAGAGTGTATTGGGATATAATCTAGTGGGTGTTAGAGCAAAAAAGAGTGATAAAAGGTTACATTGATATGATTAAGGATATGTATGAATGTGTGGTGACCACTATTAGATCATCTTCTGGAGAGACAAGTGAAATTACAATTATTGTAGGGTTACACCAAGGATTAGCCTTAAATCCTTGTCTTTTTGCTTTAATTATAGATGAATTGACAAGAAATATTCAGGATGATGAGCTATGGTGTATGCTTTTTGCAGATAGTGGATGAGACTAGAGAAGTCGTTAACACTAAGTTGGAGACTTAGAGAGAAACACTTGAATGCAAATGATTTAGGATAAGTAGAACTAAGACAGAGTACATGGAGTGTAATTTTAGTAACAATAACAATGAAAGCGAAGGAGAAGTGAAAATTGAGAATCAAGAACTACCTAAGAGTGAACATTTTTGTTATTGAGTATCGATTATCACAACGAATGGGGAGATTGGAGCAGATGTGGTACATAAAATTAAGGCGGGGTGACTTAAGTGGAGGGGTGAGTCTGGGGTATTGTGTGATAAACGAGTACCGACTAGACTAAAAGGAAAGTTCTATAGAACAGCTATTAGACCAACGATGTTGTGTGGGACGAAATGTTAGACAACTAAGAAACAATATGTAGATAAGATGAGTGTTATTGAGATGAAGATGCTAAGGTGGATGTGTGGAAAGACTAGAAAAGACAGAGTTAGGAATGAGTATATTCGAGAATGGGTAAGAGTAGTACCGATAAAAGATAAGTTGAGAGAGAATAGATTGAGATGGTTTGGTCATATACAACGGAGATCAACAAAGGCAGTAGGGAAGAGATGCGATACATTGACGTTAGATGGAAGTGTTAGGGGAAGGGGCAGACTTAAATTGTTGTGGGCTATTGTAGTAAATAGAGATATAAATCTCCTTAATTTGACTAACGAAATGGCCTTGGATGGAGTTGAGTGGAGAAGAAGGATTCATGTAGCCGACCCAATTTGATGGGACTTAAAAGCTTGATTTGGTGTGGTTTAGGTGGCTTTAGATGTCTATGAAAAATGAAATTTTGTTTGTTACTTTATGTTTGAAGGGCAAAGTATAAGTGTTTCAAAAACCAAACTGAATTTTATGGGTAAAGTGGTGAAATCGTCTCTGGGCTTTGTTACTTTAGTTGCAAAGTTGAGTTTTTGGAAATATGTTATTTGATTGGTTAGGTTTGGTTGGTTTGAAATGGGTTTACTTCATCACTGTAGAAGAAGAAAAGAGAGAGGGGGGTCGGGGATTCACATCAGGGAATCTGTCTTCATATCCTTTTGTGATCTTGGGATTCTTGAGTTGGATCAATCATTCACTTTCCACTAAAAACTAGATAATAAAATTGAGAATTGGTAGAATCTATTTGATGAGTTCATTTTCATCCATGACAACAAGTATGGAATGCTCCAGCTGTGTTGGTGTGGTAGTTTGGGTCATTGGCTAGGTAGCCTCGTCTCACTCATGGACCCTATGAACTAAGAAGTGCCAGATGCCATTTTTTCTTTTTCTCTGCTTTTGCCCTCATAGGAGTGAACCATTGTTATGAATGATCCATATTTTTTAGAGAAGAATCCAAATTTGGGTATGCATGTTAGATTTGGGTTTATGTCGAGGTGCTAGATTCATCTATTCCCAAAATCTGAGGACACAGGAACGCGGCCAAATACTTCATTGGCATAAGGTAAAATGAAGTTTCTACACAATTTCTTCTTAGACATAGAATACTTGCAACCTTATTTAAAAATATCCACTTAATGAAAGGATTCAATTGAGGGTATCTTATGGAACTTTTAGTGAAGTAGATGTATGTTTCTTTATTTCTTTGTTGGCAGTCTAGCTGGAGAAACATCCATTTAGAAGTGTTCGACATTTGCTCATACCATAGCCTACAGAGTGGGGTCCAATGTTAATAAGTTGTTGCAATATATATCAGAAAGTTAATATTAAGGAAAGCAAATATCTTGGAATGGAAGTGGTGAAATCACATGGTGATAAAGCCATAGCATTTAGCATAATTCCATGATATCCACACATATTTTTGATCTACTAGTAAAACTAGCAAATAACGAACCTAAAATCGCTTAGGCTGAGACCATGATTCCTGAGAGGTATAGTCACCTGCAATTGAATCTGTTCCAACAGAAGGCATCTAATCAAACAAGAAAAAAGTGCACATAGATGCGTGTATGTTGTACAACTTATACCTCATGACCATAGGAACTCTGGGAATCTATCAATTCCCATGGAATCCATTTTGTGCTAATTGAGATAACTGTGCATGTGACAGCCCCATTGTAAAGATTATTTATCTAAAACACAAAATTGCTGCATTTCACTGATGTTTTTGACAAATAGTTCAGAGACCAGGGATTATCCATTTATTGTTTTGGCGCCAGAAGTGTAACCAAAATTTTTTGTACCTTGTTTATTATAGCTAGTTTTAAATAATAACATTATTGACACGTCCCTATGAAGCTCACTTGAGAGAGGCCAGGCACAATGATGTTTCAAGTCTTTTGTTGCCTTTTACCACTATTAGAACATCAAATTTTGAGCACTTCTGTTACTGTTCCATATGTTAGCCTCTTTATTGGGTAAATGAGTTTTATTTTCTTGAGTAGTTAGTGATTTTTGGGGGATTTTTATTGTTGTTTTGTATCAATTGGACCATACTTCGCCATTGGTTGACTCTTGCTGCTGAAAACCTGCATATTGTAGTATGGGTTTTATGATTTTTTTTTTCTTTAACATGTTTGCTGAACTCTATAGGGCTGCAATCATCTGAGGGGAAGAAAAGCCGGTTCCTCTCTCTATCTTGATGTAAATATTGAGGTAGGGCATCTGATTAGTCTACTGTTATTTGTTGTATGTAGTACAACCTGTCTTTTGATTCCTTACATACATTCATGTTAGTTTCTTGGACAATGGACACCACACACCTTTCAGATCCTCAAATACACACAGCAGTTACTTTTCCTTGCAGGTAGATCCTTTCTCAAGTGTTAGTGCGGCTCATGAAGTTGGTGAGAATGTTCATCATGTAATTCAGAAGTTACACCCTGAAGTAGCTGAAGTCTTCATACACATAGGTAATCTACTTTGTTTTGTTACTTTTTCCATTGATTCTTAGGGTATATTGAAGTTTCAGTTTCAAAGCTATCCTGAGTTTGGTTAAATAGATGGACAAGTGTAAGGTTCCCCTGCTCATAGTTTGTTAACAAAATGGTAACTTGGGACTTCTCTAAATCATTTAATCTGTTACAGTTCTAAACGGTTTTTCATGCCGCAGATCTGACCAGGACAGTAATTCATGTGGTCTGATTGGGTTGAAGATGTAACCAAGCCCAATCCTAAGTTATAATGACTCCCTTGAAGCAAGTTAAATTATTATCAAACTCAACCTAGATTCTTAATCTTTTATTAGAGCCGGCTGCTAATTACTTTGGGAGGGTGGTAGGATAGTTTGCAAGCCAAGACTTAATTGAAGGTTGTTTGCAAACCATGCATTTAGATTATGTGGGTTTTGTACTTTATAGCAAACCCTCCGTTCACATTATGCTCTCCTTCAAGGTACATCTTCAGTCTCTGCGCCTTCTTTCGTCAGTTATAAACCATAGGGCCGATCAATAGACTCATGTTTTGGGTTACTAACGAGTTAAAATAACTGTAAGTTGAAGTATAATTTGGATGGGATAGCTCTTGATCTCCAATTTTTTGGTTGAAGCCACCATTGGATTAGGAACTCTTTACTGCATGTCAAATATGAAGTATATTCGAGGATGACTACTGTCCTATCTATCACACTTCTGGTGAATATTTTATTTCAAGTTTTTTCAATAGCACAATGTTCAAGACCAAAAAATAAATAAATAGCACAATGTTAGTAACTGGGCTTGCAATTCATGTCAATTTTGATATTCGGTTATGTACAAGACAACCTGTTATGGTTTTGAAATTTAACATTGGACTTGGAAAAATTCATTATCCTGCCAAAAGAAATTGAGGGTTACAAGAGCAACAGCTCTTCCAACGTGCTAGTTGATCCAAAAATGCTTCATCTGATTAAATTTTATGTTGTTATTGGTTGTTATTATTCTGTCAAGAGGTGCTTCAATAACCATCAAATTTCATCATTCTATTTTTAATTTAATAATCCATTAGTGTCAATTATGTCATAGCACCTCCTTGTTTTAATTGCCCTTGTAGATCCTGCAATTTCACTTTTCTCGGCTGATACAAAGGACCAACAAGGGAATATGATGGAAACAGATTGGTGGAATAGGAATCTTTCATCAGAGCACAAGGATATTGAAGATATCGTTTCCAATATATTATCATCAAAATTCTCAGAGGTACTTTTTTTCTTTTCTGAACTGATTTTTTTTAGTGTATTCTCAAGCCATCTCGTGTTATATGTTATGTTTTACAAATTCCAGAAAATGGTTCTTGAGCGCATAACTCGCCACTTGTTTCCGGACAAGATTTTACTTCAAGTTGAAGTCTCTATGCCCCCCGACATTTTAATTCGGTAAGACTCCATGATCTTGTTTTTCATAATCTATTCACATTATTCCAGAGTATTCTATAACAGTATATATATATATATATATATATTTGTATTCATCGTTTTCATTTTACAGAGATGCAATAAAGGTAGCCGAAGAAGCAGAAAGAGAGATTTCAAAGGCAGCCCCTGATGCTGTCGAGGTCTGTATTCAACTGCGACTTGGGCGTACAATCCCACAGTTAACATGATTAATTTTGTGACTTAAAAAGCCAGGTATCTGCATTTATGTAGTATTGATATTGCTTTCTAGTTACAGAAGAGTATACAGTTTTTGTGAGAAATATTCCTTGGCTAAAGGTGGGAATATAGTATATAAATTCAAACACCATTATACAATTAGAATTGCAATCATAATATACACTAGCCTTGTATGGCATGTTGGATTTTTGCCATACATAATTGTGATATACTTGAAGAATAAGAGAAACCGTTCCATTTGGTTTTTCGCTTATATGATTTGCTTTGGAGTCTGGTTCTTCTATGATTAGTTTGTACAGAAGATTATATTTGATGTGTCACTCTTGCTAGTTGAAAAAGAACTCTTGACTTGGCATGAAGCCGCGAAGCTTGAAAAATTATTTCATACCACACATCTTAGTTATTGATTCATACGAGTCTCACATAAGACCTACACAGATTAATGTTGGTAGTAAATAATTGCTTGTGAATTCGAGTGAAAAATCATCCTCTCCAGGAGTTTTTTGTGTATATTATTTTACCTTAGTTATTTTCAAATATGTGAGTTGTTTTGAATTTATTTTTCAAATCTAAGTTATTCTTTAAAATTGTTTTCAAAACACGATTTCAAATTCGAAAATGTTGGCTTTTTTGACTTTCGAAGGTTTGTATTATAATTTTAAGCGTGCCAGAAAGGATCAATCAGTCCTTATAGAAGATTAGTTGCCAACCAATTATCAGACGATTGTGTTTTAGTTCTTTCAGCATCAACAAAGAGGACTTTTACTGGTGGCTTGTTTAGGAGAATTTGGTAAACAATAATTGAATGAAGAACAATTGCAGCATTTCATTAAATAAAAATGAAAAACTTACAATGATCTGATGCAGTCTCGTAGAGGTTTACAGTAACAAGATATTTGAAACTACTCCTATGAATAAAGTGCAATACAAGAATTTGAAATACAGAAATGTAAAGAACAAGAAATGTAAAAATTGGAAAGAAAATAAAGTAGATAAAAACTGGTTTGTAGATCTGAGTCTGGGTCCCTCTTCCTGAGGCCTTCTCTGCTATTTATACTTCTCAATGATAACTGTCAAAATGAACTTCTAAACGTCAAAGCATCCCTCCATGATCGCTGATTATGATTCGTTACAGTTAGCTCTGTTACGCCATGTCTGCAGTTAGGCTTTCCTCCTAATTTTGAATTTGAACCTTGTGAGTAATCGTTGGGCCACATTACCTTATATCCCTTGATCATTCCAGTGTTATGCAGACCCATTATTGCCAGTATGGGTTGACACGTGTCTGACTATGGTTGGCGATTTATATTGCCTTTCCAAATTGCCCTTCTTATGCCACGTGTTGAATCGTGATTGACTTTTATAATTTATACAGTCAACATTACTCTCCGCACTAATATACCCAATATTTGGTGATATTAGTGGATTAAACATTTCATCCACGTCCTAGGACGTACATGGATTTCACATCTTCTTAGAACTGCAACCGCCTGCATTAAATTCTTTTCCACACCTTGAACACTTCCTATTATCTGAGCATTCGAAAGGACTGATACAGCTTGCATGGCCAAACAAACTTTCTTTGACAGAGATTGAGCATACGAGGAGTTGCTAGATAATAATATTTGCCCTCGAAAGAATTTTCATGCATTTATTAGCCACTCCTATCACTTCCTATATTCAAGTCATGGAAGCTTTTGCACACTATCGACCTTTGGATTACGAACCTATTGTTCATAATTCTCTAGCCCAAAACTTCGCAAACATGGATATTGGAAGCTCTTCTGCTGACCCAAAACCTTCTACGTGGTATGAGGCTGTAGCTTCTTCTTCTTCTTCTAAGACTTCTGGCTGGGGAGGTTGGCCAGAACTTGAGAAATCCAAGCTGAGGGAGCGCATTAATCATCATTTCGTCGAATTTGCTGATCTTCCATCTTTTCCTCCTTTCGTTCGGAGCTCGGTGGTTTACCCATATGTATCCATCGATCACCGACACAGTCTGGAAGACAACTTGCTCATAACATGGTACATGTCCTCCATGCCTACGAAGATTGTGCAAGCTCCTCGTCACCTAGAGGAAGCACAAGGGTACAGCCCATCATTCTTAGCCCAGAGGGCAAAATTTTGCTTTTCTGACTGGCTTGACTGCGTAAACAACCCCTAGTTCCCTGATTCCTTCGAGATGGATCCTCCTGCGCCTCCTCTTTCGCAAAACCCTCATTGGGTAGAAGAACTGAGACTTACTCACTTTGAGAATCAGTTTCTTCCTTCCTATTAACCTCCAACTTCCCCCACTATTTTTGATCGACATCAAGCTCAGCTTCTGCTTGCGGTCTTTTCTCACTTGCCCTTCAATGTTCTTGAGGGTGATGTTCCTCTTAAGAACCTTCGATGAGCTTGTGACATTATGACTCGAAGTCATGTCCTTAATCCTATTGCTCAAGCAGAGCTTCAGATGTTTTTGGATCAATTCTCACTTCTTCTTCGTTGGCACCAAACTTCTGTGGCCACCACTCAATCTTTGGACAACATCTTAGCCCGTCGAATTCACACCCAGTATGAAGCAGAGAACTTTATCGATGAATATAATGACTTCAAGAATAAAGACTCTGCATACTGGGATGACTTGGACATAGACGAGATAGAACAAGGATTGAAGGGAACAGAATTCGAAATAAAAGTCGAACAACTTTTTCATCAAATAAGAGCATATCAGCTTCAGCAGCCTAGCTTGGAGAAGATAGAAGACATAATAAAAAAAGAATAGAAATTCGTTAACCACTGTTGGAACAAGTTCCATGACCTTGTCATTTTTTCTATTCCTTATTTGTATGAAATTGAATATGTAGCCAAAAAGGCCTTCTGCTGTAATTACTTTCATCTTAATAAAGGTAGGCTTTCCTTTATTTATTCGGCATGGTCTGATTTCATTCTGTTTATCCAAAATGAACAAAATCAAAGTTTCGAATTTACCAATTTTGTCCTTCGAAACTTGATTTAAACATATCCAATGGAATACTAGAGACCTAATTTGAACTTCTCCAGCATATGGAGTGCAATTGACAATTTTCCCAATCATATCAATAGTTTCAAATCAACTATTTTTGCTTCAAACAAACAGTCTAACAGTCTACATTTTCCGAAGTATGGAAACTGCCTTTAAGGACTGCACTGTTTCATTCTAAAAGAGTGATTCATTTTGTATACTACTAAACCAACTATTGGTTTTACGTCACTTCAAAGCCTATAACAAACAAATTTTAATCGTAAGATATTTCAAACTTTGCTTCGAATGATTTTACTTTCACCAAGAGATGTAAAAGCAGGTCTTCAATCCTTTCGAAATAAACAAATACCTGGGCACTCCTGCACTTCTAGGTATGAAATGTGCTTTGAAGTCAACTTCCTACTTTCGAAGCTGTTTGTCACTTGATTTTGGCGCCAAAGCTTAACTTCGAAGCCAAACATTTGATTTCGAAGCCAATATTAGTATTTAAGATACGTTTCTCTCCCAAATTATCAATATTGAGAGAAACCTTTCGCATCCGTACCTTTAGCACTTTTTTACGAATTCAACCCATTTAAAACGATGGGCAGAAATGTTTAAAAACTCTTTTATTTTGTGCTCTCAATTCACTTGTTTGCCTAACACAAACCCTTCATCTCTATTGACTTTCTCTTTCCTCTGGCCTAGGCTAAGTTCTTCTTTTGTTTCACTGTCACTTTCCATTAAAGTTTTGTCAAGACCTGCTAAGCTAGATCTTTCTTTGGCTTTCAGTTCAGAGTGAACTTTAGCCAACTGTTCTTTGTTGAAACTTCTTCTATTCTGAGGAGTCGATTTTGGACTATGGTCCAATTTTGGATTTTCTCTTTCTTCTGTCTGGACTTTTGGCTGGGCCAATGAAGAACTTTCCCCACTTTCTTTCAGATTCTTCTGGTACTGAGTGTACCTTCGTTGGATCTTCCTTCTTTGGGACCTAGAAATTACTAGAACCATATCTGGTTCTTTTGTTTTTGGGTGCTTCAGCAACACCCAATTATTTGGAGCCACCAATGGAGGTTTAACCATTCTACTCTGGTCCCCAACAACATTTCTCTGGGCAGGCATTTCTCTAGGCTTGTTTTGCATTACAAACAATCTGGAACTCCAGGTACCTATGAACTCACTAACTTAATTGCTGAACTAGCTCTTTCTGCCTTCGAGGCCTGCTTCGAAGCTGCCTGTGGAAGTCCTTGCTTGGCCCTGATCCCCTGGCTTGGGCCTACTTCATGCCTTCCATGGTGGCTACTTTCCATCTTGTGTGAGGCTGATCTAGGAGGTCAATCTCTGGCTTTGACCCCATAACTTGAGTCCATTTCAGATCTCTACTTAGGATGATTGCCTTCCATTCTGTAATAGTTGGGTGGTCTAAACTCATGTAGAGGTCTCTTGTCCTTGGAATGCATTCTAGTGGCTATTGGTCCAGCCAAGAATGGTTGCTGTCTAGGACCAGTTGGATACGGCCTTTTGTTGTAGGCACTGGTTGGTTTACGGCGCCTTTGCACATCCTTGTAATATTACTTCCCATAAATCGGAAGCCCTTTCAACCACTTGTAGTTTAACCTACATCTTGGACACATTCTTTGCATGACAGCTGCCTTTAAAGAGTCATCATCCAGTGCCTCTTCATCAGAGTCTTCCCTTTGGTCTGCAAAGCCCTGCCCAGTCGTTAGTGAACTTCCAGCATCTTTCTTGACAATAGTCTAATTGGCAACATGCATCTGCACATTAACCTCTTCCAATTCCTTCAAGGATAAGTTCTGGAAGTCTGGCACAATGACATTGGCTGTAACTTCTTCAATTTCTGAGAATGGATTAGTGTCAATCCCAATAGCTTTCTCTGCTTTAATTGAGAATTTTAAACTTCCTTTTCAAATCTGTTCTTGGATCATGTCCCGAAAAACAATACAATTTTTAGTTGAGTAAGACCAAGAATTATGTCATTTACAATACATTTTTCCTTTAAGTTCTTCTAGAGAAGGAATTTTGACCAATTTTGGTAACTTTAGGAAATTTGCTACAAGTAAATGATCAAAAATGTCATCTGCCTTTGTTAAATCGAAAGAATATTTCCTATGAAGGTCTTTCTTTTTAAACTGCTGATCTATTGTAGTATCTTTATGAATTAACGCTTCACAGATCACAGGCTCTTTTCCTATGATCTTTGTTGCATCAATCTCATAATTAGGATCTTTATAATACGTTTTGTATGATGCATTACTTCGATCTGGTTCTTCCTCAAGTAATGACTCATATCTAGACATCTTATAGGTTAATTCCACTAAATCTCGAAACTTAGTTGAGTCAAACTTCTTTCGAAACCTAAACTCTAAACTATTTTGAGCCAATCTCACAAATTCAGGTTCTGGTAGAATGACTCTACACTTGTTTCGTGCTCTTTTGAATCTGGCAATAAATTGAACAGTCTTCTCATCAGGCCTTTGACTCAACCTTGCCAAGTTTGCCATGGAAATTTCTGGCTCTGTTTGGAAGAATTGGGCATGAAATGCCTCCTCCATTTGTTGTCAAATTTGGATAGAGCCAGGTGTAAAGTTAATATACCACACAAAAGCTGCCCCAGTTAGAGAATTTGGAAAAAGTCTTAACTTCATGTAATCATTATTGGTAAATTCACCACATTAGGCAGCGAACCTAGCAATATGTTCTATTGTTGACTAGTTTTCATTTCCATAAAAAAGAGCAAAGTTTGGTATTCTAAACTCTCTTGGGTATTCGTGTACCCTATCTACCCATTCTGGATATGGTTTCCTATACACAGAAGTTTGAACCCCCCGATCCATAGGTCCTTACATTTCTCTAACAATATTAGCAATTTGATCCCTAGGAACCATATTTTGTGCTTGTTGAACCACCATTGGAGGAACAAACACAGGATTTGGTGGAAAACCTTGTGCCTGAGGTCCTCTTGGTCCATAGGGTGGTATATTTGGGACTGGCTATCCCTGTGGTGCTGGCTACTGTTGAGGGTATCGTTGACCTCTTTGAGCCTGTCCTACGAAGGGACCTGCGAAAGGTGCTGTAATATGAGGACCAGGTGTTGTGTCTTTTCTAACTGCAGGAAATCCTTCCAACCCCTCGGGTACAAATTCGAACAAAGGACTAGTGAACCCCTTTGTGCCAGGTATGGCTTTGAACATGGGATTTGGAAACATCCTTATGCTATTCTCTTGTGTTGGTCCATATCTACCAATTTGCATGGCTTCATTGTTAAGTATTGAGGCATTTTGATTTATCATGGGACTCGAAAGAGGCTCATACCAAGACTGAGGTGATGGTCTTTCATAATTTTGATTACTAGTCTAACCATTAGTATGTCCATTACTTTGCATAGGCTGTTTGTCTCTAGCTAATCTTTACTGAGGAAAATTTGAAATTTCCTCTATATGCTTTGTGTTAATTGGCTGATGGGTATTCATCTAATCCATAAAGGATATTGCCCATCTTTCCATTGTGTTCATTAACTGCCGTCCCATGGCATCTACTAGGCCTCCCTACGAATTCATTGGCTGAGTAGATGGAACAGTGGACTAATTCCATGGTCTCGTCCACTATTCTGGACACGTGGTGCATATTCTGCATTACTGGTCTGTTCGACCATAGTTTCTGATGAGATAGGTGCTTCCATAGGATGTGCTCGTATATTATCCTCTAGATCAGGTATCTCTACCTCTCCTTTCACACTTTCTTCTAGGCGTTCATTTTCTCCTTGTCTCCTACGTCTAGCCATTTCAATTAGTCCCACTGGGCGTGCCAAAAATATATGTTGACTTTTTTGACTTTCGAAGGTTTGTATTGTAATTTTAAGCGTGCTAGTAAGGATCAATTAGTCCTTACAGAAGATTAATTGCCAACCAATTATCAGACGATTGTGTTTCAGTTCTTTCAGCCTCAATGAAAAGGATTTTTACTAGTGGTTTGTTTAGGAGAATTTGGTAAACAATAATTAAATGAAGAACAATTGCAACATTTCATTAAATAAAAATGAAAAATTTACAATGATCTGATCCAGCCTCGTAGAGGTTTACAGCAACAAGATAGTTGAAACTACTCCTGTGAATAAAGTGCAATACAAGAATTTGAAGTACAGAAATGTAAAGAACAATAAATATAAAAACTAGAAGGAAAATAAAGTAAGTAAAAACTGATTTCTAGATCTGAGTCTGGGTCCCTATTCCTAGGGCCTTCTCTGCTATTTATACTTCTCAATGATAACTGTCGAAATGAGCTTCTAACCGTCGAAGCATCCCTCCATGATCTCTGATAATGCTTTCTCACAATTAGCTCTACTACGCCATGTCTACAGTTAGGCTTTCCTTCTAATTTTGAATTTGAACCTTGTGAGTAACCATTGGGCCACATTACCTTATATCTCTTGATCATTCCAGTGTTATGCAGACCCATTATTGCTAGTATGGGTTGACACGTGTCTGACTATGGTTGGCGATTTATATTGTCTTTCCAAATTGCCCTTCTCATGTCACGTGTTGAATCGTGATTGGCTTTTACAATTCATACGGCTAACAAAAAAATAATTTGAATTTGGGGAATAAACTTCAACATAACTCAATATTTGAGCGTACACTTTCATGAACCTGTTTACGGTTGCGATCATATATACAATAATCTCTAAAATATATGTTTTATGGGAGAGGTCAATTGGTTATATAATTTTTATAATATCAAAATTGTCTAATAAAACATAAAAAATACTCATATCCCCTCTCATATGCTTTACTTTTTACTTATTTAACCATAATGATAAAAAAAAAAACGAAGGGTAATTACTACTATGAATTTTGTGTCATTTTGACCATCAATGTTTAAATTATATTAATTTAGTCTCCAATATATAAAAAAATATTTTAATTTAATTCTTAATGTTTACATTATGTAAATTTGGTCCCTAATGTATTTGAAATTAGTCACCCAATTTAATTTTGTTAATTGATGCCATTAAAAATAGTGAAAAATGTGAAAACTCATTTTAAGAAAAATTATTTTTAAATCCAAAATATGTGATTTGTGTCATTTAAGTAAAAATTCACGTCAAAAATTATAATTTTAGTTTTCAAAATATGTTATCTATGTAATTATATTTTTAATCTTCAAAATATGTGATCTATTTTTTGAAACTTTTTAATATATTGATAATTAAATTGACATAATTTAAATATCAAATATCAAATTAAAATATTTTTTATACAAGATTAAATTGTCATAATTTAAACATTAAAATTAAAAAAACACAAAATTCATACTTTAAAAACAACAAAAGTAATTTATCCCAATATATATATATGTGTGTGTGTATATATATATTTTTTGACCTTTGCCAAATCCCCCCCCCCCCCCTCTCTTTTCTCACACAAATGAGAAATCACAATAATCAAAACAACATATATATATATATATATATACCTAATTTTTTCGTATTTATTTTCTCACGATATTATTTTTAAAAAAATTTCATATTTGAAAAAATAGTTTCAGTGTCATAGAAAAGTCAGTGTTAACTGAATTATTTTCCTGCACAAATGTCATTATTTTAAACTATATTTTCCTATATTTTTTTAGAGTAATACTAGAAATCTTAAATGTTCTAGGTGAGATCCATATGAAACTCCCATGTAATAGAATATTTAATAAAATATTTGGGTACTATCATTTTTCATTTCTTTATTCAATTTAACTATGTTTGTTTTATTTTATTCTATATTTGCTGTTCTTGTTGTGATAGATTAAAAAAAAAAAAAAAAAAAAACTTCAATCAATATCGCGTTTTCCAATCAATTATCATATCACATCAATTTCGGTCAATAATTCCCAGAAAAACAAAAGTAAAATCATAGATCTGCAAAATAAATAAATAAATAAAATAAAATAACGCAATATTTGAGAACGTATTTGAAAAGAAAAATAAAAAAAAAAAAGTGAAATGTAAATAAAATATACTTATATTTCTCCTAATTTTACATATTTTTTTCTTTTCTTTTTAAAAATATTTTTCTAAATCTATCAACTAAACATAACATGAGAGAGAGAGAGAGAGAGAGAGAGAGAGAGAGAGAGAGAGAGAGAGGCTCAGAGGATCCATTGGTGTGCTTTATAATCATAATAAAGCTAAAAAACTTTCAATCAGAAAATATGTAGTTCCGATCATCATTGCCCCTTCTCTACTACTCAAATCTATCTCCCTAAAAACAAAACAATAAAACATTGGAACCACAAACAGAGACAGAGAAGGGGGAAAAGAAAGAAGCCATCGCAGATTCGCAATTAGGGATAAGGTTCTCTTTTATAGTCCTAGTAGGTGTGGCCTGGAGTGGAGTAGAGTGGAGTTGAGTGGTAGTAAAATGTTTTGTTTTTTTAAGAAGGATAAGATTGATGAAAAACTCATTTTTATTAAGTCTATGTAATTAATATTACCTATGCAATTCAACACTACTATCTAGTTTTTACCTATCTATACATAAGAGTATCTCCAATCCACTAGGTATATAATGTTTATTGGTCAAAATGTCTAGTATGACTCACTTTTTTCAACTCCAATGCACTAGGCATATGATTAGGCATTTTAGCTCAACTCACATTCACTAGTTACATGTAGCTAGCCTTCAAGATTAGGCAAAATATATTTAATCATTAGGATTATTTCTCTTCATCTTTGTTGCTGACGTGGCATTCTATAAAGTTAATAGTATTTGGATAAATAGCTAAAATACAAAGCATGGTTGGAGTAGAAACATGAAACAGTTGATAGACAAAATAAAATATATACTTTATAGTAATATTTAGATAAGTAAAATGCCTATTACCATTGGAGATGCTCTAAATTGTTTAAAAATATTATCTATATATTTTAATGTTACTCTTTAATTTACATATTTATACATAATTTGTTTTAAATTTTTTTTAAGGCAATAATAGTTAACATGTCTAATTTAGTGTTGTTTTGAAAAGTTAGTAAAAGGTTGACTTTTGACTTTTTTAATAAAAAAAACTAACTTTTTGGATAGTGACTTAGATAAAAAAGTTAATTTTTTTTGACTAAAAAAGTCAAAAGTTGACTTTTTACTAACTTGCCAAAGCAAAAGAGTCTATTGATGATGTTATAAGAGCAACTCCAATTATATCATTTATGTTTCACTAATGAAAATATAAAAATGTTACTTACCTAATTCTTTATTTTATCTATTCACCCGATCTGTTTAAAAAATCTCTTAAAATTGTCTGGATGTAACTATTCTTTAAATTTTTTATTTTTTGTTTAGATAATGATCTCAAATCTGTTTAAAAAAAAAAGCTGCTGGAGTTATTTACTGGGTTGTCCATTCAAGCTCTGTAGCAGTCCATTCAATCTAGCAAACAAGAACATCTTTTTAATTTTGAAGCTTTAATTGAGTTCTAATGATATAGCAAAGAATAAAAAAAATTAAACTAAGGCCAAAAATCACATCACAGAAAAGTCTATTTCCATTAGAACTCATTAGAACTCTTTTATTAGAACTTTCAATCATTTTTTTTTTTATTGTGACGATGATGATGATAAAAATTTATTATTTAATGGTAGTTGTGGTTTTAAAAAAAAGATTCATCTCAAAAAATATTGAAAAATATTATGGATTTTAAATTTTCTATCAAATCTCATATTCATGTGAGACTTATACAAATTTACATATGTGTGGATCCTATATTTATGTGAAAGATTTAATAAAAAATTTAATAAATTATTTAAGGTAGCGTTTGGTTTTTGTTTAGAATTATAATTTGAGTGTGGGGTTGTATTTTGAGTTTGTGAATTTTGGAATTATGATTTGAAAAGAGAAAAATTTATTTATTTTTATGAGTTTTGAATTATGATTTGAATTGAGTGTTGAATTTTTGAATTGAGTGATTATGAGTTTTAAAAAGAATTTTTAAAACTTAATTCAAAAATTTTATAACTCAAAACCAAATACATAATTTAAAACTATTAAAAATTCTATTCGAAATTCATAACCAAATCTTTTTAAAATTCAATTCAAATGAATAATTATTGACAAAAAATAATTTTTTTATTTAAAAAATTAAAAAAACCAAGAAAATATTTTTTTATTTAAAATATTAAAAGAAAATATTATTTTTATTTTTATTTTTTAAAAATTGCTGTGGCAAATTAATTTTTATTTCAATTTTTTTTGTTAATTTTAAATAAATGTCGAAATAGTTTGTCATTTTGGTCTTAAAAAAATATTTTCTATATTTAAAAAATATCAAAACAAAATATAAAATCTTTCCCAGATAACTGGTGTCAATTGCTATAAAAAAAATAAAATAAAAATAAAAACTATTTCGGTCAACCAGTCAGACAACTGAGTAGACCAAAAAATTCAAAAACTAGATGAATGTCCAGACGGCCGACCGAGTAGATCAAAAATTCAAAAAACTCTCCTATTTACCAAACATGCTTTCAAAATATGTTTTAAAATTAATTTGAAATTATAATTTGAAAACTATAAATAAATAGATGGTTGATTATTAAGGTGACATCATAACTTGAAATACAAACCAAACGCGGGTTAAGATTTCTAACATAACTCAAAAATATTTGTTAAAAAAAATAATAGCGAAAAACAGAAGATGATTGATTGCCGGAGGTAGTAGTCCCGAATGGTCAGTGGCTAGCAGTGGTGGTATAAGTTCGTAGTATGAAATGATTTGAGACGAGACTAGCAAAATTTGAATATATATATATATATATATATATTGTTATTTTTAATTATATCACATGTTAACTAATGAAATTTTTTCAAAAAAAAAAAAAAAAAAAAAAAAAAAAATTATTCAGTGTGTTTGGTTTGAATTTTCTGGATTAAGTTTTTTGAAAATTGAGTTTTTTGTTTTTCGTATTTTTTTGTTTTTAGTGAATATTTTTAAAATTTTAAACATTTTTTTTAGTTTTTTAGATGCACCTTACTTAGATGTATCTAAAAAGTAAAAAATTTGTGAAAAAATATTTAAAAAAATTATTAAATACATAAAAATACAAAAAATGTATTGAATTCTCGTATTTTTCTCATATTTTTGGTATTTAGTGAATTTTTAAAAAGTTTTTTTTTACAAATTTTTACTTTTTAGGTATATTTATGTTAGATATATCGAAAAATTAAAAAAATTTCTTAAAATATTAAAAAAATTCATTAAAAATAAAAAAACACGAAAAATAAGAAAGTAAAATTTTCTGAAAACTGTTTTCAAAAAAACGAAACCAAACAAGCTGATTGAGAAGAAAAGAAAGTTAGAGAGCATAAGGGATCTTTTATCAAAATTTCCATATTTTAAAAGATTTATGTTTTTTTTTTTATTTTCACATTTATATTTTTCTTCTTCTTCTATATTTACTCTCGTTCTATTTTTATAAATTAACAATAAATTTTTTTAATCTTTATTTAATTTTTAAATTATTCAAATTATGTGTAATATATGGTAAATTTTTATTTATGTAACTTCAATATTCTTATCTTAACAAAATGTTTAATAACATAATTCAGCACTTAAAATTGAATTAATTTAATAATAATCAATTAAACCCATTTGATAAACATAATTGATATCACTTAAAAATTTAAATAATTCTTAACATATGAATTAAAACTTAAATTTTTTCTTAAGGCATATCAAACTTTCTTAATTCTAACTGAATTTATAAATATTAAACATAAATATTAATATATATTATAACTCCGCCGGGGTTGTTAACAACTCCGCTAGTCCTAAGCCCGGGTTAAGGAGGAGGGTTGTGTGTTAGGTAGCCGACAGCTAACACGTAAAAAAGCCGCTCGGATCCCTTATGAAAATGAATCCTACTTTGTATCGTTTAAATGCTAGGTTATTCCCTTCAAGTGACGCGTTGCGCCTGCCTCCGGGTGTTTCGAAAAGTGAGCAAGGGGAGCCGCATCGACGCCTGCGTGCGGTGAAAAATGGGCAAAGGTTCCCACGTTTTTCTGGGCAAGCGCGGGTAAAGAAGATAGTCAATGACTATAGGTTTAGGGTAGCCACTTGGAGCATAGAAACCTTAACTAGTAAGACGATGGAATTGGTAGATGTTATGATTAGGAAGAGAGTTAGTATAACTTGCATACAAGAAACTAAGTGGACGGGAGAGAAAGGTAGGGAAATTGAGGATACCGGTTTTAAACTATATTATAGGGGTAAGGATAGACGCAGGAATGGGGTAGGAATCATAATTGCCAAGGGTCTTGTGGAGAGTGAAGTGGCGGTCAAGAGGGATTTTTGGGAGCAAATAGATAAGATCTTACAGGAGATACCCGTAGGAGAGAATCTGGTTATAGGTGGAGATTTTAATAGCCATGTGGGCATAGATAAACTAAGCTACGAAAGGGTGCATGGTAGATACGGTTTTAGTGACAAAAATGAGGTTGGAGAGAGTATCTTAGATTTTGCATTGGCTTCTGACCTGGTGATGGCTAATACTATGTATAAGAAGAGAGAGGAGCATTTGATAACCTTTAAGAGTGGATTAGTTAAGATCCAAATAGATTACTTCTTAGTAAGAAAAGTGGACCGCCTAAAATGCAATGATTGTAAGGTGATTCCTGGAGAGAGCCTGATCTCTCAACATAGGATTTTGGATCTAGATTTATGTTTTAGAGGGCAATACCAAGCTAAGAAGGATGGTGGGCGTCGTAGGACGAGATGGTGAGATCTAAAAAGGGATAAACTAGAAATATTTAAGAATCGAATGGATAAGGAAGGTACTTGAGATTTAAAAAGTGATGCTAACACTATGTGGAACTCGATGGCCAATTGTATAAGGAAAATCTCAAGGGAAGTGCTTGGAGAGTCGAAAGTATAGCGATCCCGGTTTTTCCTTCCTTTGTATACTGTATTCTAGACTTGGTTTCGTGGATTTGTTTTGTATCATTATCACTTCTAGTCTTTACTCTTTGTATTTGAGTCTTGGGTTGTGATGGGCAAGTTTAAAACAGGTTGGTTGCACTTTGAAACCAAAAGGTGATGCCCAGGTTTTTGCCTTCACGCTCGAGCGGAAGTTTTAACGCTCGAGCAGGCTTTTCGTTGTTGCTTCTCCGCTCGAGCGGGAGTTTTTACGCTCGAGCGTGGTTTTCCATCTCCCAGTACTTTACTTTGCAGTCCGTCCGCTCGAGCGATATTTTTTTACGCTCGAGTGTGATCTCTTGATTTTGTCCCTCCGCTCGAGCGGATACCATCGCCTGCAAAACTTCTGGAAGGGTGCAATCGACGCTCGAGCGGCTCTTTTCACGCTCGAGCGTGAGTCTGTGTCTTACGCTCGAGCGGCGTTTTTCACGCTCGAGCGTAGAGTCGACTACATCAGTCCGTGATTTCACTTTTTGGATCACTTTTTGACCTACTTTTTCTTTCTTAACTTTTAAAAACCGCCATTTGAGAGTTTCTCTCTCTACTCTCACCTTCTCTCTAAGATTTGATCTATTCCTTGGGGTCTTCTACCCTAGTTTTTTTTGAAAGAAAGGTAGAGCTTCGCGAGAGCTTTCTTTTAATCTGAAAAAGAGAGGATTTGGAGCACTTTGGAATTTGAGTCTTCATATCCGTCTTCTCCATTCGGGTTATTTTCTTCAAGGTAGGGATTTCCTACTCCATCTTATAAGTTTTGTTCTAAGTTTTGGTATTTTGATATGTTGGGAATACTTTGGTAATTTTAGGAAAAACCCTAGTTGTAATAATGAATTAATTTGTATAATTAATTTCAGGAAATTAGGAAATTTGGTTAAATTCATGAAATTGAGGAATTCATTGATTAAATGGTGTAGTTGTATAATTTAAATCACTCACCTATTGAATTGTTGATGTATTTATTTCCAGTCTAGAAATAACTGTTTGGGCTATCGGTGGAGGATAGTCGTGTTTGTTGTAGACATTGTATGTGGATTAGGGAAAATTGAAACTAATCAAATTGTTTAAGTCATAAATTTAGACTATTGAATTAATACAGAATATACATGTATTGATTGAGCATTGCATATGCATATTGTTTGGGAGGAGATAGGGGATGTACTCCACGGTTTAGGGGAAGATAGGGGATGAACCTCTAAATCGGAATTTTGTTTGGGAGGAGATAGGGGATGGACTCCATTAGCATCACTATTATGTGTGCTTATTATATTGAAGTGTTTTACATGTTATTGATACAACACTAAAATGTGTATCAAACGGGAAGTATGAAGTGTTTTAATATGAGCCTGATTCTCATTAATGTTGTTGATATTGGAAGTAGTGTGAATGTGATATATAGTTCATTGTTGTAAGTTTGGCCAGGTTCTGAGCCATATTGATAATAATGGGAATTGAAACATGTCATAGACATTAGTGTCTTGAGACGGTATTAAGTCACAATTGATTATCTTGGTTAACCATCTATTGAATGCTATAGCTTTATTCAATGCTTATATTTGGTTTAGTATTTTTCTACTGGGCTGTGGCTCACCCTTTATGGGAACATCATTTTCAGGTTCAGGTGATAAGCTACCTCCAAGGACTTAGCTTAGAAGGAATTGGAGTTGAAGACTCTGTTTAGTTTAGTTGTTCTTTATTTATTTGATATTACATGTAAACATTCAAGCCTAGGGCTTTATTTGTATTTGAGTTAGCACTCATATTTTGTGTCCAAGTGTTGGCTTGGAAAGATGTTAGCCCGTAAGGCATTTAATTTGATATTACATGTAATGTTTTTTTTTTAATAAGAATACTCTGATGAATAGAATAACGGTTGGTTTTCTTTTATTAATGCATGTCAATGTTATGTATATTATGGGTTTATTTTGGGGGCGTTACAGAAAGGAACGAGACCTAACTCTTGGGAAACTTGGTGGTAGAGGGAAGAGGTTCAAGCGGTAGTTAAGGCAAAAAAAGAGTGCTTTAAAAAGTAACAGAATAATAGAACTGAGGAAAACCTTAAGAGCTATAGATTGGTTAATAAGGAGGTCAAGAAAGTAGTGAAAGAGATTAAGTTGAAAGCTTATGATGACCTATACACTAAATTAGATAGTAAGGAGGGAGAGAAAATGGTATACAAATTTGCTAAGATACGAGAGAGGAAAACAAGAGATTTTAATCAAGTAAAGTGTATCAAGAGTGAAGATTCTAAGATATTGGTAAATGATGAAGAGATTAAGGAAATATGGAAGAATTGTTTTAAGAAACTATTAAATAAGGAACATGAAGGTATGGCAATAGGGGAAGAAATAGCCAGTAATATGATAAACCAAGGCTATAGGTTCTATCACAAGATTAGGAATTTTGAAGCAGAGATTGCACTTAAGAAAATGAAGTCCAATAAGGTTTTAGGACCCGATGATATCCCTATTGAAGCTTGGAAGTGTTTGGGTAAAAAAAGTGTTGCTTGGTTAACTAGGTTGTTTAGCAAAATTTTATTGACTAGGAACATGTCAGATGTGTGGAGGAAGAGTATTTTAGTGCCAATCTATAAGAATAGAGGTGATGTCTAGAATTGTAACAATTATAGAGGAATTAAGCTAATGTGTCATATAATGAAAGTGTAGGAGAGGGTGATGGAACGCCGATTGCGAGAAATAACAAAGGTGCCAGAGAATCAATTTGGGTTCATGCTTGGTAAGTCAACAATAGAAGCGATTTATCTTTGGAGGAGAGTAATAGAAAAGTATAAAGAAAAGAAAAGAGACATTCATATAGTGTTTATCGACCTTGATAAAGCATATGATAAAGTATCCCAAGATATAATATGATGGGTGTTAGAGAAGAAATGGATGACAAAAGGTTACATTGACGTGATTAGAGACATGTATGAAGGGGTGATGACCATTATTAGATTGTCAGCTGGAGAGACAAATGAATTTCCTATCACTGTAGGGTTACACCAAAGATCTACCTTAAATCCTTATCTTTTTGCTTTAGTTATGGACGAGTTGACGAGAAATATTCAAGATGATGCGCCATGGTGTATGCTTTTTGCAGACGATATTGTGCCAGTGGATGAGACTAGAGAAGGGGTTAACACAAAGTTGGAGATTTGGAGAACAACTCTTGAATTTAAAGGATTCCGGATAAACAGAACTAAGACAGAGTACATGAAGTATAAATTTAGTAACAGTAACAATGAAAGCAGAGGAGAAGTAAAGATTGAGAATCAAGAACTGCCTAAGAGTGAACATTTTCATTATTTAGGGTCGATTATCACAACAATGGGAGAGATTGATGCAGTTATGGCGCATAAGATTAAGGCATGATGGTGTAAGTGGAGAAGTGTGTTCGGGTATTGTACGATAAACGAATACCCACTAGACTAAAAGGTAAGTTCTATAGAACATCTATTAGACCAGCTATGTTGTATGGGACAATGTTGTATGGGAGAGAGTGTTGGGCACCCAAGAAACAACATGTAGATAAGATGAGTGTGACTAAGATGAGGATGCTAAGGTGGATGTGTGGTAAGACTAGATAAGACAGAATTATGAATGAGTGTATTCGGGAATGAATAGAAGTAACACCGATAGAAGATAAGTTGAGAGAAAATCGATTGAGATGATTTGGTCATATTCAACGGATACTAACAAAGGCAGTAGTAAAGAGATACGATGCTGTAATGGTAGATGGAAGTGTTAGGGGACAGGGTAGGCCTAGATTAACATTGGCTAACGTTATAAATAGAGATATGAATCTACTTAATTTAACTAATGAAATGACCTTTGATAGGGCCGCGTGGAGAAGAAAGATTTATGTAACCGACCCTATTTGATGGGACTTAAAGGCTTTGTTTGGTTTGATTTGGTTATTAATATATATTATTATGAAAACTCATTACCACCACCACTACTACCACAATCATTATGCCATAGCCACCACTATAGCTATGCCACCGCCACCACCATCACCATTGTTCCCACTACCACCACCACCACCACCACCACCATGTATCCACCAATATTACCACTACCACTGCCGCTATTACTATCACCAACACTATGCCACCACTACTGCTATCACCACAGCCGCCATCATGCCATCATCGCCACCGCTACCACTACCATCACTTTCATCACTATTGTCATGAACATCACCAACATTTTATTACTACTATCACCGCTACTACCACCAAATGCCATCGGCACCACCACCACCACCACCACCACCACCACCACCACCATAATATAAAATTTTAAATATACAACTTAAAAATATTAAATTTTAAATTTTATATTACACATAGCAAATAACTTATTTATAATTCTGCACTTACTTTTTTATCAAATAACTTACTTAGGGTGTGTTTGGTAACGTTTACGTTTTCAGTTTATATTTACAAAAATTTTATAAACTGGTTTATGTTTATTTTTTGTTTATTTTTAGAAAAACATAAACTAAAAACGCGTTTGGTAATTGACAAAATGTTTAAAAAATTTTAAAAATATAAAAAAGAGTGAGAAATGGCAAGTGGTGGCAAGTGGCGGCGGAAGACGGTGGTGGAAAGTGGTGACGGTGGGTGGCGGTGGGTGGTGGGGGGTGGGTGGGTGGGTGGGTGACGGTGACGGTGGCGGGTGGTGGTGGTGCGCGGGTGGTGGGTGGTGGTGACAGGTGGGTAGCGGATGGCAGGTGGTGGTAGGTGGTGGGTAGGTGGCGGGTGGGTGGGTGACGGTGGCAGGTGGTAGCGAGTGGGTGTGGGTGGTGGTGGTGGTGGTGGTGGTGGTGGCGGGTGGGTGACGGATGGCAAGTGGTAGTGGGTGGTGGCGGTTGGATGGTGGGTGGTGATGGTGGGTGGGTGGGTGACGGTGGCGGGTGATGGGTGGTAACGAGTGGGTGGTGGCGGTGGTGGTGGCAGCGGCGGGTGGTGTGTGGTGATAGTAGGTGGGTAGCGGATGGTGGGTGGCGGTGGTGGTAGGTGGTGGTGGCAGGTGGGTGGCGGGGGGTGGTGGTAGTGGGTGGGTGGGTGACGGTGGCGAGTGGTAGAAAGTGGGTGGTGGTGGTGGTGGGTGGTGGTGGCAAGTGGGTGGCGAGTGGGTGGTGGTGGTGGTGGTGGCGAGTGGGTGGCAGGTGGGCGGTGGTGGTGGGTAGCTGGTGGTGGCAAGTGGGTGGTGAGTGGTGGTGGCAAGTAAGTGGCGGGTGGTGGTGGCGGGCGGTGAATGGTAGTGGCAGGTAGTGGGTGGTAGCGGGTGGATGACATGTAGGTGGTGGTGGTGGTGGTGATGGCGAGGGGTGGGTGGTGATGGCAAGTGGGTGGCAGGTGGGTGGTGGGCGGTGAGTGGTGGCGGCAGGTGGTGGTGGTGGAGGGTGGGTGGTGGGTGGTGGCGGCGGATGACGATGGTGGAAAACGGTGGCGGGTGGTGGCTAATGTTGGGTGATAAAAAAAAAAAACTGAAAACTCAAAATGGAAACACATTTTTTGTGTTTTCATTTTTTGGCCAAATTTATAAACTGAGACCACTGATTTATAAATCAAAAATTTTACCAAACAAATTTTTATTTGAGTTTTTAAAATTTTTGTAAATATAAACAGAAAACTGAAAACGTAAGTGTTACCAAACGGCACCTTAAAATTCAACATTTAATTTTTAGTTTTATCAAACACCACCTTACACTTTTTTAAATTCTTTCATAATTATAATTATCAATACATTAAACTCTTATCAAAAAATATGTATCCAAAATTATGAGATAAACAGTAATACTCTCTCCATTCTAAAATATTAAGTCTCAAAATATTAATTCATTTTCAAAAATTAAAAAATAAAATAATATGAACTTATTATTTTGCCCTTCTTTTATATTCATTAACAATATCAAAAAAAAAAAAAAGTTATAACAATTGATATTTCTAAAACCATATACTATCAAAAAAAAATAAAATAAAAAAATATCCAAAATAATATTTTATTTTGAAACGGAAGGAATAACATACAATCATATTAAACATCTCTTGCACTCATAAATTTTCAGTAAGTGTCAATGCCCATAAAATTATTCATAAAATTCACAAACCAATATATAGATCAATAATATTAAAAGGACAAACGCAGACAATCTTTATTTTAAAATTTACTTATAGATATTTTTTAATAAAAAGATTAAAATTTTAAATTTTATGAAACAAATGTTAATTAAGGCAAAAGATCCTCTGGCAATAATTGTTTGTCTCAAGAATAATTTGTAAACAATTGGTAATTTGTATAAACAATTAAAAATCTATAATTTTTTATACATTATTATTTTATTACCATTAAATAGTTCAATAATTTTTTCAACGTTTTTAAATTTTCTCTCTATTAGTCTAGTATTGCATTCTGATTGGCTTGTAAATGAGTCCACAGATTCTCAAAATAAAAAATAAAAGCTTATGGAAAATCGAGGCCAAGACTGGTTTGATTTTAATAAATTATTTTCAGAATTTTTGAAAAATAAAATTTAATTTTAAAAAATAAATATAAAAAAAATAAATTTACATTTTCATAAATTATTTCTTGCCCACTTAAGAATAAAATAAGAAAACTAACAAATGTTTTATTGTTTTTACCAAATTCATTTCTAATTTTGTTTTTAAAAAAAAAAAAATTTCTGAGAAGCAACAACCATTGATCAGATAATTGTAGTCTGGAAAGATTTACTTTACTCGACATCATGTTTTCCGAATCGATTATCATCATATCAATAGCTCAACCAATAAATTTCAAAAACAAACTTCATAGAAATTCAAAAAAAAGGAAAAAAGAAAGGATAAAATTACAGTGAGAGGCTCAGAAGGATCCATTGGTGATTTATAATCATAAAGTGAAAATTTTTCACTCAGAAAATAGGTAGTTCTGATCATCACCGCCTCTACTACTATAATTCACCAAATCTATCTCCGAAATCAAAGAAAACTCCAAAAACAATCACAAAACACCAAAAACAATCACTAAAACAAACTATTCGAACACAGAGAGAGAGAGAGGGAGAGAGGACCAGTCGGCGGAGAGCCAGAGAAGAAGATAGTTCTGGTTCTCTCTCTGTGTCTATATATATAGAGAGAGAGACATGGGTTAGGGTTTCCCTTTATGTTCGTCGGAGCACTAGAAACTTTTTTTTTTTGGTTTTAGGGGTGCAATTGTGGGCCGAAGCCCTAGAGGAACTAACCTGGAGAACCCAGGCCCAATAAGGGCCGATTACATCAGAATCCTTGGACCCACAGTGGTTGTCTTTACATGGGTGAGATCACAGGCCCATTGGGCTTGTTTGGTGCAATAGTTGATAATTTAAAAGAAAAATGTTTCGGACCCCACTGGGGTCGACCCCAGTGAGGTGGCGTGCCGTGATTGGATAAAAAAAAATTATTTTATTTTATTTTATTTTTTTTTTTGAGTTTCAGCCAGTGGGGGCTCGCCACCTCACTGGGGGTGCGACCCCCACTTGGGGGTCTCCAGCAAGATTGAATTTAAAAAAAATAAAGAATAATGCTTGGGACCCCATTTTGGGGGTCACCCCCTCACCCCCCTTTGCCACGTGGCGGGTGGTGATTGGAGGAGCAGGAAAAAAAAAGAAAAAGAAAAAGAAAATGTAACCAATGAGAGAGAGAGGGGGTCAAAGGGGGTGAGAGGAAAAGGGGGGATGAATCATTGTTGAAAAATAAAAGACAAAAAGTACACATTTTTCAAGATAATTAGTTTTTTTTAAAACACATTTTCGTTATTATTGACTTGTAAGTTATAAAATAAACAGCGATTTCACTAAATACTCCAACGCATACTTTAAAACAGATAAATAAATAAAAATTATAAGTTGTTTCAATTACCTCCACTAAACATGGTCATTGTCTTATTAGCAGTTGGCAAATCGCGCGCACAGGAAATTTTTTTTTTATAAGAAAATGTACAAAAGAAATGCGTGGTTCAAATTCATTGATCACAATTAAAATGAATTTTAATGTGTGACTTGTCAAGTATGTCATTCTTATAAAAAAATAAAAAAATTTACATTGCTATCATATTGATAACTATTTGATTAGATCGCATTTGTATTAGTAGTTTATTTTTAAATTTATACTTAAAGTTGACACAAATGTAATTAGATCACGTGACTATCAATGTTGGATCAACATAAATTTTTGCATGAATGATATAATTGACGAATCATCCTACACAAATATTGTCATATAACGTCACATGATACCCAAATACATTGCCATTACTCAATAATCTACGGTAACTACTCACTTGAAAAAGCCAAGGCACTCTAGCCTAGTTGGCTAGCCTTTGGCCACCAAGTCTTTTCTAAGGGGAAGATTTTGGATTTCACTTTTACGCTGTGTTTTAGTTGGGAGATTTGAGGAGGAATTTGTAAAGTGAAATGGAAAAAGTAGGTGAAATGTGATTAAAATATACTTATATTTCATCTAATTTCATACACATTTTTCCTTTTTTTCCCCCCAAATCCTCTCCAAATCCTCCAACAAAACATAGTGTTAGAAATGTAATAAGAGGGTATGTAAGATTTTCTTGCAAGATATATAGGTGTGACTTTCAATTCTCTCAAAATACTAATCTAACAACCAATAATTAACTTTCGCCGATTAAAAAAAATTACTCACTTGAAAAACAAGTTCATATCATTTGTTAATTATTCACACAACACATTCTATCCCATTAGAAAATAAAGTCATTCTTCATGGGAATTACTTCAAAGTGCACTCTTATGAGCATTAACATTCAAACACTATGAAGGACAGTTTCCTTCACTTTTACTTTTTTATTTTTTTTATTTTTTTTTATGACAAATTAAAATCCTTAAAAAATCTCTGAATTAAAATGTGGCTTATACCAAGGTTCAAACTCAGGTAGTGAGTTTGTCTAACCTCTAAGAGTTTGGTGCTTGTGCTTTGTCACAAGACCGATGACTCTTGCTAATTAAATTAGCTTATTCAAAGATTATATAAAGATCTATCTACTTAGATCATGAAGGTCAGTTCACTTTAACTTCTAGGCTTCAATGCCCTTCATGTCTATATGGTTGTCTAGCTAGTTTCTTACCATCTTGATTTGCAATTTGTAGTAAGAAATTTGGTCTAATTTCTTATAGGAACACAACAACCCAATATAGAATTGGACATAATAATTGAATACAGAATCGAACACAATCCAGTTCCATAGAATTGGACACAATAACTAAACAAAAAATCGAACACAATCCAGTTCCGTGTTCAATTTCAGTGTTTCTAGAAGAGCTTAGACCAAGTTTCTCACCACAAATCAGTTCTATGTTTGATTTCTATGTTCCTAGACTCTGTCATCCTTCTATTGAGTGGAAAAACATCCCTGCTCTCAGACATCCCATATGGACTTTTCCATGGTTGGTTCGCCTTGCGAGAGATGTTGTTGGAAAGGATTCATTACTTGCATTCTCTGTTGACTCAATGCTTCCATTTCCAATCTTTGTTGTTGCTGTTGTTGCCTCTGTTGTTGTTCATGGAAATTCGGAGGCCTCGAACCTCCAATTCCCAAGAAATCAACTGTCATCATATCGTTGTTACCGCTGCCATTCCCTCCAAACCTCGACATTCCTGTCAAACTCCGACCCGTGGGCATCGGAGATCTTCCCTGCATCAGATTAGAACTATTACTAGCCTCAGTTTCCATATTCTTCACAAACCCTTGGCTTTGGTCTCCACCTCCCATGTTGAACATTCCACCAAACCCTCCCATGTCACTCATAGCTGAGCTACCAGTTCCAGACTCGAACAATTGAGAGATTTCTTGTGGGCTTTTTTGAAGGAGTGGGTTGGTGAATCCTCCACCATTGATCCCTACTAAAGTGGACTGATCAGACTGTGTTTGGAAGCGTTCAAATGAGTTGTCATGTTGCTGAATTGCTCTCATGCCTGAGAGCTGATCAGGACCAGCCATGCTACTAACAAAGCCCTTTTGCATCATGGGTGAGTTGATGCTATTGCTTGCTGTTGCACCCATTTGGGCTGCTTTTTGCAACAAGGCGGTAGCGGACATGTGAGCCGACCCAGAAAGTTGGCTGCCAGTTTTGCTATCTTGGAAATAGTTGATGCCTGATGGGCTATTTGGACTGAGTTGAAGGCTAGAAGAAGATGAAGAAATGTTTCTTGGACTGCCAAATAGTGAACCTGAACTGGTTGAAAACATGCCACCTGCCATGTTCATGGTTTTAAATGGCATGAGTTCTTGAGGGAGGGATTTGAGTGGGTTTTTGGGATCATAGTTGTTGAATTCTGATATTCCCACAGATGTGTTGGTGTTGCTATCTATGGGCATTGAAGCCATGAGGTCAGGCATTTGGCCTGGTATGTTTGATCCCATGCTGGGAATTATTCCTCCTTGGTTTACTTTGTTGTTTTCTTCAGCTAATGCATCACAGAAAGCTCTATGAGTGATAAAGCTATCTCTCCTGCACAATGGCAAAGACAATGAATTAGTTCAATTTTCATTATGCTTAATTATGGATTGTACCATATTGACAGTTACATATTGGTTTTTTAGACTCCTGATAAATTTCAGAATTTCAATGGGAATAAAAATTGCACGCGTATCTGCTAGTTCGTGATACATATCGCTTCATAGCCAATTTTTTGAGATTGATGATTTTAAGAGAATTCAAAGCCACGCTTCTCAATTCTTGAAACATTGCTCAATATTCTCGATGCTGTTATACCGCAACTGATACTAATTCATCTCCCACTATTGCTATTTAAAATCTTTTAAAGATCTTAATAAATAATAAGAATTTGGGTCGTTGAATTGAAGCCACCAGACCTGGAGAAGATTGTTCCACAATCACATTTGTATTCCCTAGTGCCACAAGTTTTTTGATGAGCCTTCCAATCAGATTGCACTGCATATTTCTTAGAACACTTGTCACATTTCCATTTCTTCTCTCCATGTTTCCTGCTAAAATGCTTCTTGATGCCGGTAAGATCACCTAATGCACGAGCTGGGTTGTGGTGAACACATGTTGGCTCTGGGCATATGTATACTCTTTTCCTCACCTCAGTGCTTGTTCTTTGCCTCAGTTTCCATGGAAGATTATGACCTCTCCGGTGGAGTTGGAGGTTTTGGTCCCTTTGGAACCCCTTGTTGCAAATTTCACACACAAATCGGTTTGTCGCCATAAGTGTTGTTGGTGACAGAGCAACAACTTCTGCGGTTGGATCTACATAAAAAATAAAAAATTTAATTAGCTAAAAAGATTTACCTTGAAAAAAATTCAAATGGTGTCATGCTTTTAAAGAGTCATGAATACAAGAAGATATTGTCTAATAAGGGAAGAGAGGGAAAAAAAAACGAAAAAAAGGGAAGAGAGTGAAAAACACAATCAAAACTCAAAATCTAGCAAATTTCATGAACAGTAAATCCATGAGACCCCAGCCCAGTACAGTCACAAACAAGAAAGAAATTAAATTAAAAAAAAAAAAAAGAAGTGTAATTAAGAATAGTCCCAAGCAATTATTGTAATCTCCAAGCAATTATTGAACCCTTAGCAAGACAATGATCTTTCTTTCCAAAATCAAAAATAATAATAGAGTTTCTTTATGTATGGTTGGTGCTTGAGTACTCTCACGGGTGAAGCATGCACAAATTCGATAAAGTTTAAACTATATTAACCATTATGAATGAAAATTGTACTATCTTTTGTGTTAAAAAAAAAAAAAAAAAAAAAGTGACGATAAGTATTAGAAAACATGTATAATTGAGGTTGATGGGGTGGTTTGAAATTGCCTGGAGTTCCCGGTAGATTTCTTTTCTTCTTAACTGGTGGTTCTTGTGGTTGCGGTTGGGTAGATGAGCCATTGATATTTGCTGCAGCGGCGGTGGATGGTCCTGAACTTGAGCCTTGGAAGTGGTTTTGTATCTTATTTTCTTGAAGCCGTTGGACTTCTTCCCCAGTATTGCCTGAAGAAAAGCTTCCATCATCACCTGTATTATTTGACATATTAGAAAAGAGATTGTATGGAGATAGTTATAGGAAGTTTGTGTTTTCTGTCCTTTCTTTGCTTTTCCAAAACTGTGTTGTTTCTTTCTTTCTCTTTCTTGTTGTTGGTGCACTCTAAAAGGGAGGGCTTGTTTTTAGGTGAACACAAAGCTAGGAATTTGTTGCTCTCTCTAGAGGAAGACAAAAACCAGGGAATTCTTCTCTATATTTGAGAGCTATTGCTGCCATAAGAAGTGCCCATGAACTTGGTTTTATTTGGCTTGGTTTTATTTGGCTTATATAATATATATATATATATATAGTGATTTAATTGATATGTTGTGGGATCCATGTACATAATAAATTTAAACAACACATTAATATTTTTGAATAAAATTTGAATATGTAGTATTAGTGTTACCCTAACCCTTAACAATCCCTCCTCCCCACAAAAAACACAAAAACCCTTTGCCATTTCTTTATTACATGCATGCAACACCCTTTTGGTGAAAGGCTCTCTAGCTTCAAGGAAGATAATAACTTTGATGCTGTGTAGTACAGTGTGTACTAATTCATTTGCTTAAAACCTTCATTTAAAAATTGGTGTAAATGTTATTTGTTTAGCTCAACTTTGAAATAAGTTACAAATTTAGATGTCTTGAATTTGACTATTGCTATATTTTACAAGTGGTTGCAGATATTTAAAAAAATTTCTGTACTACAAAAAAAATAGCTATAAAGGGAAAAAAAAACCCCTTGTAAAAAATAGCTATAAAGTTGTTTCTCATGTAAAACTTTCTTATCTGTCTAGCGCAACTTATGTTTGATTGTTGAGAAACAACGAGAAAACTGATGTGGGGAAAAGGAAAGTAAAACAACAATCACTGTGTTTAGGTTTTTATTTTCAAAAGTTACTGTTTAGAAAATTTTATTTTTTTAATTTTCATATATATATATATATATATATATTTATTGATTTTTTAAAAAATATTTTAAGTATTTCTTTTTAATTTTTTTAATACACTTAATATAAACACACTTAAAAAATATAATATTTGTGAATTTTTTTAAAAAATTAACTAAATACTAAAAATACAAACAAAATATGAAAATTCAGTGTATTTTTCATATTTTCGTATATTTATTAAAATTTTAAAATATTTTTTATAAATATTTTATTATTTAGATACATTTAAATAAGGTGTATCTAAAAAAAAAATTACTTAAAATTTTAAAAATAATCATCAAAAATAAAAAAACATAGAAAATAAAATAAAATAAATTAATTTCTGAAAATTTAAATTCGAAAAATTAAAACTAGACCCACAGAATATATTGTGAATCTTGTGTTCATTTTTTTTGCATATGCAAAGACCTTAAGTCAATATAAATCCATCCAGGGTCTCAATGATGTGACCTACGAAGGTTATGGTGAAATGAATGAACACGATTGTGGGCCATCTTATTAAATAAAATAAAACCCTAAAATGTCATGTCATAAAATATTTCAACAAACAATAATATGCATTTATTAAAGTTGAAAATGGTTCTATATTTTATTTTTCAAATATTATGTTGCTTTCCAATCAGTCTAATTTTGTTTTCTATTTTATTTTTTTAAATTATTAAGAACATTTTTAGCGGTGGATCATTTATTTCATTAAGGCTTCATTTGGTAATATTATTTTTTAATTTAAAAGTCAAAAAATTATTAAAAAAATAAAAAAAATTAACAATTTATACCAAAAAGTTAAAGATTTATTTTTTTTCTACTTATTGCACATCTTTTCGTAAAAAATTAAAAAGTTAGCCCAAACATACTAATTTTTTTTTATCTCATATTTTAGCTAAAAATTCAAAAAGTTACTAAAATATCTTATTCTCAAACGAGGCCTAAATTTAAATAAAAATTTCATCTGATATCCAGCACTCCAACTAGGGATGTAATTTTAGCCCGGCCTGGCCCATCTGGGGCACAAGCCCAGGCCTAGGGTATTCGGGCTTTGGGCAGGTCAGTGGGCCGGGCCCTTAGGCTGGGGCTTTGGGCAGGACTAAACAATTTTTTTAAATTTTCTTAAATTTTTTTCACCAAAATTTTATTATTTTCTATTAAAAATAACACTGGGCCTCGGGTGGACCGGACTTTTGGGCAAACCTTGAGCCGGCCGATAGGCCGGGCTTCAAAGCGATGGCCCAAGCCCAGTCCTAAACGGGCTTTAACGAACTGGGCCCACCTCGGGCCCGGGCAGGCTTCGGGGCGCCCGCGGGCCACGGGCCAAAATTACACCCCTAACTCCAACGGAGCATTTTTTGCTTCGGGAGAATGACAGGGTAGAAGTTCGACTGGTTGACTGACAAGAGTAATCCATCGATTCCGAGAGTATGTTTTGCTGTTGAAATTTTTCAAGTAAACGGATGACCACGGGGAAATTCGGCTGGACATCCAGTTGGTCGTTCGGTTCTGCAAAATTAACAGCACCAAATAGTGAAATGCTGAAAGCTTCCAGATGTCCTCTATTTGGTGAAACATTTTTGATATTCTCGATTTGATACTGATTTGATGAAATCGTTGGAGCTGAAAAATGAATCATTTTCATCAAATTTGAATTTGATGATAAGTTTAATACACGGTTGGAGATGGTCTAATAGGTTTTAATAATTGAACTTAATTCTTATAAAGCCTTATTGAAAATAAATCTCAAAAAATAGTCACTAAAAATAATTTTGTGACTATTTTTTTTTGTATATGTTGCTAAAAATTGGCAATTAGTATTTTTTTTTGTTACAATTTTTATAAATTGTCGTTAAAACCTACAATTAGTGACTTTTTTTGTAGCGAATTTTTTAAATTGCTGTTAAAAATTAGTGAATTGCCGTTGAAAATTAACAATTAGTGACTTTTTTTAGTAGTATTTGATGAAAAATATCATTAATTATCATAGAATCTATTGAATAATAAATCTATCTATTAAGACCTACATGTAAGTTCTTTTTTTTTTTTTTAAATGTATTTTTGTTTCATACAGCTAAGAACCATTAGGAAGACCGAAAGAAATTACTGAATATCAAAATTTTATGAGGGCTCTAAAATGAAAATTTTAAATGAGGTCATATTTTATAGGGAAAATTATAATTTAGTTGATTTTTCAAAAAATATTTATAGATATATGAAAATTTTTAACATTTTAATTGTTAATATTTATAAGGTTTATTTTAGATGTGTAATTTTTTTTCTAAATCTACACTGAATTATAATTTTTCCTATTTTATATAGTGATTTTTTTTTTTTAATAATTTTTGTAATCTTGTTTTTTGAGATGAAAAATTATGTTGTGTTTGAAACTTTCAACTACGAATTTTCATACACTTTTTCTTTCCCATTATGTTTCATTCACAAATTCAAAATTTCGAATACAATTCATTTAAGTTTTTTCATATTCATTTTTTTCCCTAATCTATCCTTTACAATTAATATAATGGCTAATCCACTTAATGTTTCTTATAAAATAATCAATCATCACTACAAGAAAAAGCATTTTTGACGACTAAATTTTTAGTCGCCAAAAGTCCGTTTTAGTCGCCAAAAGTCAAGTTTTTACTTTCAGCGACTAATTTTTTTTAGTCGCCTCTTTTGTCGCGTATATATGGCCGTCGGAGGTATTGGCGACTAAAATTTTTTTAGTCGGCAAAAAATAGCTCTTTAGCGACCAACTTTTTAGTCGCCAATAGTGATTTACACTTTTTAAAATCACACATTTGGTGACTAATCTTTTAGTCGCCAATAGTCCATGAATCGCCGACTAAACGGTTTAGTCGCCCAAAATAAACACTATTGGCGACTAAAATTTTCGTCGCCAAAGGTCCTTCCGCGAAAAAAAAAAACCAATTTCTTTACTTTTTATGAGATTCAAACCGCCAACCTCTCCCACATTCGAACCGCCAACACCTTTAGCAACACACTCCCTCCACTATGCCACTTCAACATCACATGAATATATATGCAATATATATTATTTATATAGTATATTGACCGGTATTAATACAAAACTACATATATAAATATAATTATTTTTATTCAAATATAATTTATGTAAAAAATAAATTATTTATTAAAAAAAAATTTAGGCCACTTTTGGTGACTAAATCCATTATTTAGTCGCCAATTCTATTATTTTGGGCTACTAATTAATTTTTTGTCGCTAAAAAAATAAGTTCAAATTAAAAATAAGCAGTTTTGGTGACTAAATCTGTTTTTAGTTGCCAAAAACGTCCCCTTTTGGCTACTAAAGTGAATTTTAGTCGCCAATTGACTGTTTTTAGCTACTAATTTTTTTTTTGTAGCCAAAAAGCTTCATTTTCAGCGACCAATCTGTTTTTAGTCGGCAAAACACCTATAATCGGCGACGAAAATGTTTTTTGGTCGCCAAAACCATCACTTTTGGCTACTAAATTATTTTAGTCGCAAAAAACCGTCACTTTTGGCTACTAAACAACCTTTAGTCGCTAAAAACCGTCACTTTTGGCTACTAAACAACCTTTAGTCGCTAAAACCCCTACATTCGGTGACTAAACTGCCTTTTAGTCGCTAAAACCCCTGTATTCGGCGACTAAACTCTTTTAGTCGGCAAAAGTGTTCAATTTTGGCGACTAATTCCATTTTAGTCGCCAATTCTACTACTTTCAGCGACGAAAAATGAAGTTTTAGTTGCCAAAAACGCTTTTTCTTGTAGTGCGTAGATAAAATGTTATTAATTTTAATTTAAAAATTTCTACCAAGTAGAAAATACTAAAAGCAAATAAAAATGTAAAGCTTCTCTATGAGGAGAGGCTGTGTTTGATTTTAAGATTTGATAAAGGAAATGAAAAGGGACGTGGAAATAGGAAAAAAAAAAAAAAAAAAAAAAAAGAAGGAGAAAGTATTGATGGAATTCGAATTCCAAGTTATGTTTGGTTGAGTTGAGAAATAGAGAAATAAAAAAGCATAAGTGAATCCAAAATACAAAAAGCGCCATTGTATTTTCATCTCACTTTCTTTTCTCTTGTGTTTTCCATTATAACCAAACAAAAGTGGGATTACATTTCCTTTTCATTTTCATTTCTCTTATAAATCTTCCAACCAAACATAATCTTGGTGATGGGCCCACTTATGTAATGGACAAGTCGCTGTTACTATGGCTGCAAATGAACCGAACTATTCACGAATAGGCTTAACGAGCCGAGCTCAAGCTCGAATAAATTCGGCTCGTTTATTTTTATTTAAATTATATAATAAATATATTATTTATATATTAAATAATATTAAAAAAATCTTATCAAGTTGAGTTCGAGTTTCATTAATATTAATGAGCCGAGCCGAGTTCAAGTCCAGTTACTTATTCGAGCCGAGCTCAAACTCAATAAACAAGCTTGATAAGTAAACGAGTCGAGTTCGAGGTTAGCAAAACTTGACTCGTTTGTAGTCTTAACTACTACTATATAAAACCACCAAGTACATGTATTTTATTGATTTTTTATAGTGATTTTGACAATTATTGTATATGTTCTTTAATTGCATATGTAGGTAAATACCATGAATGAGTCCATCTTATCAAGGTCTTATATATATATATTGAACATCTATCAAGGTCTTTTATACTTCTTAATATATATATTGTTATTGTTGGAACAATTCATCTTCTTGAATGCTTCTATTAGTGGTCTTTAGATCTTTAAAACTTGGTGATGATCTTGTCTATGTAGAATATAAATTTAATGCTTCAAGTCGCGTTGCTTAGTTGCTTTCTTAAAGACAACAGCTGCACCCACCAAAAGGTGTGTAGCGGTTACAGTAAATTAGCCTCCAAGATACAATGAAGCTTGATCTAAAGATCAAGTCTACCGACGTCTGCACTGATGACAATAGATCAGAACACTCTTGATATAATTAAGAAAATCAAGACACTGATAATCAAGTCTGCAAAATTTGACTACTAATAAGAAAAACAGAAACTCGCTTAAGAAAGTCTTGATCGAAAAATCTAAATCAAGAGGGAGAGAGAATTTGAAAAAATGCTTTCTGAATTTGGGATGGATTGAAATGGATGATTTAGCAGCCTATTTATAGGTCTTGATGCATCTGATCAAATGGTCTTGTCCCTTGATCGTATCCGATCAGATCTAACCATTGGATCGTTGATCTATGATTCAGATCATTTCTACACTGAACAAATGCATTGACTGATCATACCTGATCTTGATCGGGTGCCATCTCATTCGCACGATCACGCGCATTTTCCAATCAATGGATATGATCAAACCGCTCCAGATCGAACACGTAACCGTTCGATTGGTTGGCTGACTCATCTCCAATGGACGCTGATTGTATTCCACGTCACCCATGCCATGTTGGATCCACGTTATCGCTTCAACCTATCCGATGTAAATAGGAAAGTGCCCTCATGGCGCCTTACGCCGATGCATCCATGCCAAGTGCAAAGTGCGGTATCAAACGCCACACAACCCATTACCTACGCCACGTGTGTGCGCGGATGGTGCGAAACACTATCCTTGTGGTGTGAGTGCATACATACTAGCATCCATCCCGTAATACCATATTCAAAGGAATATTCCATGTAACACTTTATTAAGTGCTCTATGTTTTTCTTTCTTTCCAATGTGGGACAAAGTCCCCAAGCTTATTTCATACTTTCTAAAGAAAAATATGGAACGTTTTGAAAACACCTAAGAACTAAACAATAAATTTGAAAATCCAATTTGAAAATTCCCCGACATTCCCCTACCATATTTCAAAATACCAGAAAATGACTCTTAGTTTACTTGGCAGCCTTATGCATAGGTGAAAATATCTTACGATTTGAATTATTCACTTAGTGAAGACACCTCAAAGTTAGTCAAGATGACATAGTAGACTTATCTTTGAACTAGCGATCTTATATGATTAACTGGACATGTCTCACGTACAGTACAGGTTACCTCAAGTATTGAAACAAACTGACACGTGGATTAGCCTTGTGTTTATATCCTGTTTCATGAGCATCCTAGAGTCAAGCCCTTGGACTCATAGGAAGCGAGACCACCTCCTACACTCAAATAGGTAAGCTACTGAGAGTACTCCTGTAATTTACAATACCTTAACAACCCAGTTGTAAGCTTACTAAGAGTTTGTTAACTTATCCTATTTTTTTTTTTACATTACAGGTACTAAGCACTTCAACCTTGGAATGAAAATGAAATAAAACTAAGTGTTTGCAATCACGACATACAGTGTACTTGGGCTCATTGAACTCAAGACTTGATGTTTCTTTAAGCGTTGAGTCGAGTTTCCACCAGGAGTGATTATGTTAAGTGGGCTTAAGACCCACCCCCTTTGATGCTTTCCACACCAAATTCCTTGCAAGTCCCTTTGTTAAGGGGTCAGCCAAGTTTTTGCTTGACTTTACATAACTAATAGTAATCACACCTTCTACGATTAACTGCCTGACACAACTATGTCTCAGTCTTATATGCCTGGACTTTCCATTATAGACTTGGCTATAGGCTCGTGATAGAGTTGCTTCACTATCACAATACAAAGATATTGATGGCATAGGTTTTGGCAATATTTTAATCTCTAACAAGAGATTCCTTAGCCACTCTGTCTCTTTGCTACAAAAAGTCAGTGCTACAAACTCTGACGTCATGGTTGAGTCTATTATGCATGTTTTCTTCTTAGAACCCTAAGAGATAGCTTCTCCTTCAAGAGTGAAAATCCAACCACTCGTGGACGAGTGATCTTCATGGTCAGTTATCCATCTAGCATCCGTGAGTCCTTCTAGCACTGCTAGATAGCCATTATATATGCCATAGTTTGTTGCTTTCCTTAAGTACCTAAGTATTCGGTTAATTACATGCCAATGCACACTATTGAGATTACTAGTGTATCTACTAAGTTTTCCCACTGTAAAAGCAATACCAGGTCTAGTGCAAATCATGGAATACATCATGCTCCCTATCACTCTTGACTATTCTAGTTGATCAATAGCTCTTCCAGTATTAGGATATGATTTCAAATTTGAATCAAAAGGTGTAGACATATGTGTACAATCATAATGATTAAATTTCTTAAGAATTTTCTCAATATAGTGCAACTGGGTAAGAATCGAATTATTGTCCTCTCGTTTGATCTTAATACCCAGAATTATATCAGCCAAGCCCATGCCTTTCATACTAAAGCTAGACAACAAGAAACGTTTAGTACTTTCAATGACATCATTGTTAGTACCAAAAATAAGCGTGTCATCTACATATAGGCATATGATTACACTTTTATTGCCAGTAAACTTACTATACACACACTTATTAGATTCATGTATCCTAAGACCATTTGACACTATTACTTTGTCAAATTTTTCATGCTACTGTTTTGGAGCTTATTTCAGTTCATATAGCGACTTCATTAGTTTACACACTTTGTGTTCTTGACCCTATACAACAAACCTTTCCGGTTGTTGCATGTACATTTCCTTATCTAACTCTCCATTTAGGAAAGCGGTCTTAATATCCATTTGATGGATTTCAAGCTTGTAGATTGAGGCTAAGGCAATCAACACTTGAATGGTGGCGATTCTAGCCACCGGAGCATATGTATCAAAATAATCGATACCCTCTTTTTGAGTAAAACCCTTAGTCACTAATCTTGCTTTGAACTTGGCAACTATGCCATCAACTTTCATTTTTATTCTGAAAATCCATTTATCACCAATTGGTTTGGATCCAGGTGGTAAATCAACAAATATCCAGGTATTGTTACCTATGATAGAATCCATCTCATTGTATATTGCTTCTTTCCAGAAAACAACATCTTGAGAGTTCATAGCCTCCTCAAAGGTTAATGGATCTGAATTCATATTCAATGAAATCATTGTTTGCTTACAATAAGCTTTCTTAGTTTCTTCTACAAGGTAAACAATGAAATCAGGGCCAAATGACTACTTAGCTCAACAGGTTCATTAGGTTCATTAGGCTCAATGTGTTCATGTCTTTCACTTTCCTCTGTAGACGTCAAAGGAGTTGATTCTTTTCCTTGATTACAATCAAACCTTGAAATGGTTGTGAAATAATTCTCATAAAATACCGCATCACGTGATTCAATGATGGTATTTGTTTCCATTGAACCATTAGGCTCTACTACCAGAAACCTATATGCTTTGCTATGTATAGCATAGATAAGGAACACACACTCAATTCCTTTTTCACCTAATTTTTTCCTTTTAGGTTCAAGCAATCTGACTATTGCTTTACATTCCCATAATTTCAAGTAACCTAGATTAGGTTTCTTGTTTTTGCATAGTTCATAAGGAGTAACATTTCTTCCCTCGAGAGGAATTCTATTGAGAATGTGACAGGTAGTGAGCAAGGCTCCACCCCAAAAACCAGAACTTAAATTGGAATAAGAAAGGATAGCATTAATCATTTCTATTAATATCTTATTCTTTCTTTTAATTACTCCATTTTGTTGTGGTGTGTAGGGTGTAGACTTCTTATGAATAATACCAACATTTTCACAATATTCTAGAAAATGGTATTCATCGCCTCTATCAGACCTAAGTCTCTTTATTTTGACATTACATTGATTTTCTACTTTTGTCTTAAAAATCTTGAATTTATCAAGCACCTCGCCTTTTGAATGCAAAAGATAGATATGACAGTACTTAGAAAAATCATCAATGAATGTTACAAAATGTTTCTTACCACCTTTAGTGGGGGTACTATGCATACCACATACATCACTATGCACAAGTTCAAGCAGAGATGCGGTTTTATCCACTTTAGGAAAAGGAATGCGAATAATCTTATATTGCACACAAAATTTGCATTTTTCAAACATATCAATGTCATACTTAGGAATTAAATCTAAATTAACCATATCATGCATTTTCCTAATATTAATATGACCTAAACAAGCATGCCATAAAGAAAGAGAATCAATGATATAAATAAAAACATATGTATTATTGAAAATGTTAAGTTTGAACATTCCTTGATACATGTAGCCCTTCCTAACAAAAATCCCACCCTTAGACCGGACAAATTTGTCTGACTCAAATACTAACTTGAAACCATGCTTATTAATTAGGCTTCCAGATACAAGGCTTTTCCTGACATTAGGTACATGACAAACATCATTAAGACTTAAGACTTTTCCATATGTGAACTCTAAATTCACCGTCCCTTTGTCTTTGATAACAACAGTTAAAGAGTTGCCCATGTAGAGAACTGTTCCATCACTCACTTGTTCATAAGTAGTGAAACGGCTCTTGTCGTTGTAGGCATGCTTTGTTGCTTCTGATTCAATCCACCAGTCACCAACATCTTCGAGCATGTTTACCTTGGATACAACAGTCACGAACTTATTCCTGGCATTTGATGCTTTTGGTTTCTTCTTGGCATTCATTTCTGAAGTGCCATGGCTTGCCATAATGCCAGCAAGCGCTTTTTGATTTCTTAACATCTTTCTCAAGTTAGGGGTTGCGTTTATGCTTTTTTTGTTGAACCTCTTGCCATCATCCACCGTGTGAATCTTGGAAGTCTGAGCCAATTAGTTATCTTTACTTTCAAGAAGTCTTGACTCTTCCTCAACTTAGAGTTGTTGAGCCAATTCCTCTAAAGTTAGATCTTCCTTTTTGTGTTTCAGAGTTTTGTTAAAATCCCTCTAAGAAGATGGTAGTTTCTCTATTATAGACGAAACTACAATAGATTCATCCATGTTCATATTCTTTTGTCGAAATTGACTCAGAATATGTTGGATCTCATGGAATTGTTCCATAATGGGCTTTGTATCAATCATAGTAAAACGCATAAAATTACTAACAAGAAATTTCTTACTGGTGGCATCCTCGGTGAGGTATTTTGACTGTAATATATCCCAGGGTTGCTTTGTCATTTCCAGATGTTGATACACATCGAATAAAGAATCTGACAGCGCATTCAGAATATCTCCTCGGTAAATGTAGTCGTCATTCTCCCATTTTGTTCTGGTACGGGTTTGCTCCATAGTCTCGTCTTTTTGCTCCATCGGATAGGGGATAGTCAGCACATAGACCATTTTGAGAGTGGTGAGCAAAAAGTGCATTTTCTTTTGCCAGCGTCGAAAATTTCCTTCATGAAATCGGTCAAGCTTCATGAAATCTTGAGTCATTTTCTGAATAGACATTGCCATATCTAAATATTGTCTTTAGATTGTTGGAACAATCCATCTTCTTGAATTCTTCTGTTGGTGGTCTTTAGGTTTTCAAAACTTGGCGATGATATTGTCTATGTAGAACAGAAATTTGATGCTTCAAGTCGCGTTACCTAGTCACTTTTTTAAAGATAATATTTACACCCACCAAAAGGTGTGCAGAGGGTTACAACAAATTCGCCTCCGGGATACAATAAAGCCTGATCTAAAAATCAAGTCTATCAATGTCTGCACTGGCGACAGTAGATCAGAATACTCTTGATATAATCAAGAAAACCAAGACACTAATAATCAAGTCTGCAGAATTTAACTACTAGTAAGAAAAGCAGAAACTTGCTTAAGAAAGTCTTGATCGAAAAATCTAAATTAAGAGGGAGAGAGAATTTGCAGGAATGCTTTCTGAATTTGGGATGGATTGAAATAGATGATTTCGCAGGTTATTTATAAGCCTTGATGCATCTGATCGAATGGTCATGTCCCTTGATCGCCTTCGATCAGATCTGACCGTTGAATCGACGATTTATGGTGCAGATCATTCATACACCGAACAGATGCATTAACTGATCATACTTGATCACGATCGAGTGCCATCGTATTTGCACAATCACGCACATTTTCCAATCAACGGCTATGATCAAACTGCTCCAGATTGGACACGCAATTGTTTTCTATCAGTTGGCTGACTCATTACCAACGGACGCCACATCACTGCCATGTGGAGCTGACTGTATTCCACGTCACCCATGCCACGTTGGATCCACGTCATCGCTCCAACTTGTCCGATACAAATAGGAAAGTGCCCTCATGGGGCCTTGCGCTGATGCATTCGTGCCAAGTGCGCTATCAAACGCTACACTGCCTACGCCACGCGCGTGCGTGTGCGGATGGTGCGAAGCATCATTCTTGAGGTGTGAGTGCATACATACTATCATCCATCCCACAATACCATATTTAAAGGAATATTCTATGTAACACTTTATATTAAGTACTCAATGTTTTCCTCTTTTTCCGATATGAGACAAAATCCCCAAGCTTATTTCATACTTTCCAAAGAAAAACATAGAAGGTTTTGAAAACATCCAAAAATTAGACAATAAATTTGAAAATCCATTTTGAAAATTCCCCAACAGTTTTGCCACAATTTTTGCTTTTGGTTCTTAAAGTGAAAATGGTTTGAGAAGGTTCAGTTGTTAATTTTCCGAAATGAATTTCTAAACTTGAAAAATTTATCAAGTTTGTAACAAATAAACAAATAAAATTCAAAATTCTTTTTACATACATTTGTCTTGTTACCTTAGAGTTCGTTTGAAAAGTGGGTTGGCTTTTTGGCTTTTTTGATTATTTTAAGTTGGGGTTAAAAAGCTTGATTTGAGAAGGACTTTTGATTTTTTTGACTTTTTTGTGAGAGAAAGAATGTAATGATTATGGATTAGATGTGATGTTTTGTCTTATTGGGCTAAAAAGTTTATTTTATTTTTTGTGGCTATTTTAGCAAAAAAAGCCTTCAAACCAACTTTCCAAACGGAGGCTTATTGGAGGGATTGTGGGAGAAGAAACTGTATGGATGTAGTATTGTTGTAATAAAAATATATATACGAATTTCAAATTTTTTTTTTGGGTAGTTTATGGGTTAATTACAATTTACATTTACCACTCTTGCACTGTCACTGTAATTTCACTTTGGTCACTTTACTTTTAATTATGACAGTTAACTCCTTACACTTTAAGTCAAGTTGTAATATTACCTTTCTGTTGATCTACGGTAATGTGTTTATAAAAATTAAAATAAAATGACTAAAGCGGGATTTTAATAAAAATGCAAGAACCTAAATAAGATTTTGATGAATGTAAAGGGGCACTAGTAAGACAAAAAAAAAAAAAAAAAAAAAAATTACGTTTAGCTTACATGATAAATTACATCAGCCTTACTAATAATATATGGACGAAAAATGACATTATAACTTGATTTAAAATATAAGAAATTGTGCGTTATAATTAAAAGTGAATGGATTGAAGTAAAATTATAATGAAAGTGCAAGAATGCTAAGAATAATTAAACCCTTATTTATATATATATACACACATATTTAATCTCTTCACAAAAATCTAAGAAAGAATATGATAATTTTCTTCTTGTCCTTGGGATCTATGATCCATACAAGAATTTTTTTTGTTTGCAACAAGAAGCATCAATTTCTTATAACCAGAACTTTTGTATAAAATTGAAACTATTGCTTAGTGTTCCATGATCTTCAAGACACCCTTGTCTATATTCATTTTGTAGAATCCATACCATTAAAAGTTGCCTCCTACATAATACTATAACTTTGAATTCAAACACGAAAATCAATTATTATTATTATTTTCCCCCTCAATCTTTAACAAACAAAATAAGCCTTGCAAGTTGAATGGTGCCGAACCCTTTTGTCTCATTCGATCTAAACAATTAAATGAAACCAAATGAGTCATTATCTTTGGTTTAACATTAAGGAAATGCGTTGGATCCCCGGTGGGGGTACTGGGGTCCTCTCTGATGGGAGAAAAAAACTTTTTTTTTTTTTTTTTTTTTTCAGTCAATGGGGAGCCGACACCTCATTGGGGGTTGTCAGTGCGGGTCGGCTCACTGGGGTCTGTAGCACTTCCCTAACATTAACCTTTGGTATAATTTAGTAGTAGCGACACAGAAGGTCTTTTTTCTTGACGAGTAATGACATAAAATTAAGATGTTTAAGATATACTAAATAAGTTAATTTTTTAGCTTAAAAAGTCAATAGACCAAAAAGTCAAAAAAATTATTTGTTACCAGTTCAAAATGTCAAACATCACATTAATTTCTTCACTGGAAAAAAAAAAAAAATTAAATAAATTTTCAAACGCTAGTTTTTCAAATTTAAATAATAAGTGTTAAAAGAAATCAATTTAAAACACCTTCAATGTCATTTTAAGTAAATATTTTTGAAAAGAGTAATATTAAGAATTTTAAATATTTTATTAATATTTTTATTAAATATTTTAAATAAATAGGAAACTCACATAAAGTCCGCATAACGTGTGATTTACACCCATCTAGTAAAAATATTGATAACTTAGCATTTTTCTTCCTGAAAATGTTGTCAAAAAGTTTAAATTCTCAAGTGAATGTAGCCGTCTTAGGATGATGATGATGATTTTGGCTTTTGTGATTTCCGAGCTGGATTTGTTGAATTAAGTGGAGGTCTTGTTTGCTATATGGATTTTACGTAGCTGCTTTACTAGATCAAGCATTCGTGTCACTTAATCGAGATTAAAGGACTGCATTTGTAGATTGACTATTTTAATTATTTTTTATTTATTTATTTTTTTTATAAAAAATTTTGTTCAAATTTAAATGATGTAATAATGTCTAATGATTTTTTAATTAAAAGGTCAAAATAATAAGGTAATATTTAATTTATTGGAATAGAAAAAGAATAAAATGTTTTAGAAGGTTCATTTCTATGTTTGTTTTATTAAAAAAATGATGAATAATATATTATAACTTGAATTATTATTCATCATTATAAAAAAAAATAGTCAATCCTATCAAATCTAAATAGAGAGACTAAAAATAATTTCGTTCCATTTTGTTGTTCTCTTGTGCACTGCTAGGTCTAGCTAGCTTCATGTGCATATGCTCTAATTCAGTTAATCATCTTGCAAGTGTAACAATTAAATTAGCCCCTTGTGTTTGTGCTGTGATTTGAATTTTCTTTCTTTTGTCTTTATTGTTGAACATTATCATAAAAATATATAATATATAATGAAACACAACACTGAAGGGATTCATTTCTTAAAATTATTCTCTCCGAATATTATAAGCTTCCACAAGTTTACTAAAAACAGTGTACACATAACTTAATCATAAAATTTAGAAACAAAATATAAATAAATAGACAAAATTTTATAAGATTTGTTGATAATGTTTTTTTAAAATAGAATATCTTATCTATCACCATATATTGTGTTCAATTCGGTTGATAAATTTTCCTATTAGTAGACTCCTAAACAGGACGTTTGGGATGTGGTATTTTAGAATTTTTTTAATTTTTTAGTTAAAATATAAGGTAAAAAAATTAATATGTTTAGAATGATCTTATAATTTTTTATGAAACGATATCCAAAAAAATATAAAAAAAATAAAATCTTTAACTTTTTCGTATAAATTATAATTTTTTTTTAATTTTTAAGCTAAACTGGTTGAATGCTAAACGAGGCCGTAGTCGGCCAAAAGTCAGAAACAAGGAGACATAAATTAGAATATCAAACGTGGACTAAATTCCAAAATTGTGGTCAAAATTATTATTAAAAGACCACCATGAATCTAACATTTCAAATATTTTCTATGAAAAAGCTATTAGGTGTATTTGTAAGTGGATTTTTTTTTTAATATTTCTAATATTAAGATTTTTTAAAATAAAAGGTATATAATATTTTTATAGTAGTTAAGATTTATTAACATTTTATAGAGAAAATTCGATTCAGAGAAATTTCAAAAATTTTCTGTGACCATACCAGAGAAATTTCAAAATTTTCTATGACCATACTAGAGAAATTTCGAAATTTCTTTAAATTGGGGTTGAAATTTCTCAAAGTCAGGTGAAATTTTTCTATGATTATACCAAAGAAATTTCAAAATTTCTCAGAGTCAGATGAAATTTCTCTGAATTAGGTAAAATTTTTCTAAGTCAAGTTTTCTCTATAAAAATGTTGAGGGATCTTAGCTAATAAAAAAAAAAACATCTTCAATCTCTCCTACTACGCAAAGTTAAAGAGGGATGTTTCACTAATTTTTCCTATTCTTAAATGTGTGCATATAATATGCATTTTATAACATTGTAAAATTTATAGTTTTATCACAAAAAATATAAATTTTTGGGATAAATAACAAGTTTCAATCCTAAGATTTGACCCCAATTTCACTTTAATTCCTATTATTTTATTTTTAATAATTTGGTCTTTATACTTTAAGTCTAATTTTAATTTGGTTATTCTATTCAATTTTTCATTAATTTTTTCTACGTATATATCTTAAGAGACTAACATATGCTTAAAAAATCATTATTTTTAACCTCTAATTTGTATGGAACAATCAAATTGAAATTAGACTTAAAGTGTAAGGATCAAACTGTTTAATTTAAAACAATAAAATTTAAGTCAAATTATAAAAGTTAAAAGTGTAATTTATTTAATTTTTTGCTTACCACAAAAAAGTGTAAATTTTATCACAAAGTAGCATAACATTATGATTTGTAACTTTAGGATATCTATTATAAATTTGTCATTTGCAACTTTTATCAAAAAAACACCCCAAAATTCATAATATTTATCACTAAAAATCTTAATTTTCTTACAATATATTTGTTTTTAGAGATGCACATAATAACATTTCTCTATTTTCTCCCATTGCGGGCTACTTAAAAAGGGACAAAAGTTCACCATAGTTTATATCGATTAATATCGATGAATTTGATGAAACAACAATAGCACAACAACAATTAATGAAATGACAGGCATATTCTAACATGATTTTCTCATATTTTTCTTGATTATATTATGAAAAAAAATGGGTTCTCTCAAGTTGAGAATCTCAATTGGATCATATTTATGAGTTTCATTTTAATTATTTGAATTGTTCATTTTGTAAGATTCTTCATATGAAAAAAATTAAATCAATTGAATAATTGAAACATTTTCATTTTATCAAAAAAAAATGATGATCGATTTTCAAAAACACATTTGTCATTTATTTTTTCAGAGACAAACGTCATAAAATGAGGAGGCTATAATTATCGGATCGATCTAATTTTTTTTTATAAATAATATATACAAAAGATCTCATAAAATAAATAGTTTGAATTATAAAAAAAAACTCATGTCAAGTTTTGCATGATCCAATTAATATTTCAATTTGAGAGAAGTCATAAGAAGAAAAGAAAACCCTTATAAAACACCAGTCCAACCGCTAATGGACAATAACAAAGGATCCCTATGGATAAAACCAACATAAGAGACAGCCATATGAATAATTAATATTCTCGTTTTGATTAAAAGAACTGCATTATTTGCTCATTCTTGTTTATAATTTAATTGATTTGAACATGTTTGTAACTTTGTATGCAAAAAATTTAAAATTAAAAAAAATAAAAATGAAAACAAGAGAAAGAAGAAAAAGAAAGGGATATTTGGCGTTGTAGTTCCATTACAAGCAAGAATTTTGTCAATTTGATGTCGTGCGGTCACCTTTTTTTGGCACAAATAGACAAATTAAATAAATAGATAGGTGATAAGTGGACAAATATAAGGGATGACATATGAATAAATAGATAACACTTAGGTAATGTAGATAGTAGATAAATAGACAAATAAGTAGAAGTAATATATGTTGCGTTTGGTAGAGTTTTAAAATTATGATTTGAGAATAAAGTTGTATTTTGAGTTCGTGAGTCTTAGAATTATAATTTGAAAAGAGAAAATTTGTTTGGTTATGAGTTTTGAAAAGATTTTTGAATTAAGTTTTGAATTTTTGATGTGACACATGAATTAAGAAAATTTGTTTGGTTATGAATTTTGAAAAGAATTTTTAGAACTTAATTCAAAAAGTTATAATTCATAATCAAACGCACAACTCAAAATTCTATTACAAATTCTATTCAAAATTCATAACCAAACTCTTTTTAACATTCAATTCAAAAAAGTAATTTGTCATTTTAGTCTAAAAAAAATAAATTCTATATTTAAAAAATATCAAAAACAAATATAATTTTTTTTCCTCCAAATAATAGGTGACGATTGACAATTGAAAAAAAAAATTTACACTATTCTGGTCAACCGGCCAGACATTCGGGGGACGTTCGGGAATATGACTGGGTAGACACAAAATTCAAAAACTTCTATATTTTTTAGAATTGAGAAGACGAAAGAGAGAGTTATGCCAAACGTGAAAGAGAAATATGTTGTGAAATGTGTGATGGAATCACATTTTCAAAACTTCATCCAAATGGAGGGATAGAATTATGATTACAAAGTTTCACCAAACACAGCTATAATCTTTTCAAATTATTTTATTCTTTTAGACCCAAAAAAAAAAAAAAAAAAAGAATTTGAAGCTATTGCACCAAATTTTTTAAAATTGGACTTATGGCCCCAATATAAGTCCAATTTCAAAACTTTTGAAAAATACAATTAGAGCCTTCAAAAATACTTCCAGAGGTTTATAAAAAACATATAATTAGTCCCATACTATTGAAAAATACAATCAGAGGCTAAATTCTATATCATAGAAATAAAACACAAAAAAAGTATAGTATGTGAATGAGATTTATTTTAAGAATAACCCACGTCACACTCATTTTTTGTGCACTTATTCTGTATTCTATATTTATATCATGCCCACGGAAATCCTTCTGTTTCTCCCTTTGGTATGGTTTGAAGGAAACCCTTCAAGAGCAATGTTTAGGAACACAGAGAATTGCCCATGGACTGGGCCAAGATTGGTCCATGGGCCCTGATTAGGCAGCCTGATGGTAAATTTTGTGACCCTTCCTTGAAATTTCGATCCATTAACATTAATTAGGCGTGGGCTAAGTTAGTTGAGCAAGGATCGTCACCTTGACTTCTTATTTGGTGGGTTATTAAGCCCACTTTCAGATCTAATTTTAATGATTTGAATTATTTATATTTTAGAATTTGTCATATATATTATACCTATAAAAAATCAAGTCAATGAAATATCGAAAACTACGTGAACTAAAAGTTTTATTAAACAATAAAACTATTTATTAAATTTTTTTTAATAAACGATTTTTAGTTCTTCTAATATCCAATCAATTTAATTTTTTACAGATATGATATACATGATAAATTCTAAAATGTGAACGGTTCAGATCATCAAAATTAGATCAAAAAATGAGCCCAATAGCCCACCAAAGAGAGGATCCAAGGAGAGAATCTTTACTCAAGTTAGTTTGACATTTCCTTATTGACCAAGAAATTGTACATAATTTTCATATATCATGATCAATATTATTACGGATCTGTTTGATAATCATTTCGTTTTCAATTTTCAGTTTACAAAAATTTTAAAAATTACAATAAAAACTTGTTTGATAATTTATTTGGTTTATAAATAGTTGTTTCAGTTTATAAATTAAAAAAAAAAAAACGTAAACTCAAAAAATAAGTTTACGATGGTTTTTAAATAGAAATTTAAAATTTTGACTAACAATTTTTTTTTCAATTAATTTTTTTAATTAATTTTTTTTCCAATTATAATGTGTATGATTTCATTGTCATAAATAATAAAAAATAAATATAAATATTTTAGGCTTGAATAAATATATTTTTTAGTTTATGTTTTTAAAATTTTTTAAACATTTTGTTTAAACCAAGCGCGTTTGTAGTTTATATTTTCTAAAAATAAACAAAAACAGTTTATAAAATTTTTGTAAACTTAAACAGAAAACTTAAACGTTATAATTTACTATCTCTAAATTACAAAAAATTGGTTTTTTCAGGAACACTACGTGGCCATACCCTTAGCTAATTACAAACTCTCATATCCTTTCATATTTCTCAATCACCCAACACAAAATCATGTTTCCACCCTCTCCACCAATCAGAACACACTTGGGTTGCTCCAGGATCAACGAATAACCTCAGATAAACCACATATACTTAGGGGTTAGACCCCATATGATAGAATATTTGATAAATCAAATGTTGACAATTGCTAGATACATCATTAGGAGTGATTTTTAAATGTGATAAATTAGACATGTCAAATATTTTTCAAAAAATGATAAAAATTTATTGTGAACTTTTCACTTTAAAATAAAATATCATTAAAGATATATTTATTTATAATAGTGGCTTCGTTATCAGAACAGAGGGGCTTAATTACTGATGTTGATTTCCTAAAGGCTATTGCGGCACTCAAGGTTGTTCGGTTTGCTCAGGACCTCGGCTTAGTTGATATTCATTTGGAGGGAGATTCTCAGACTATGATCAAGGCCATTTTGGGAGCTGATTGTACGTTCTTTGCTCTTTCCGCACCTTTAAAGTGAGTGTTTGGAAAGTGAATTTTTATGTAAATTTTTTTAGTTGTAGAATATTATTAGATAAAAAAATTTTAGTGTTTGGAAAGGTAGTTAGATTTTTTTGTGATTAGATGTGATGTTTGTGAGAGAAAAAATGAAATAATTATGAGATTTGATGTGATATTTTGTTTAAATGTATTTTTTTTTTAATTTTATAAAAAATTTGTCTTCTTGTAAAAAAAAATAAAAAAACCCCCAAGTTTCAAACTTCCCCAACACCACCACATGGATGTCGTAATGGAAACGAGCTTGCTCACCGACTTGTCAGGATGGCTATCTCCAATGGTCCGTTTGGTTTGATTTTTAGAATCAATTTTAAAAGATAATCTTTTGAAAAGAGTTGATAAAATTTAAAATTTGTTTAATTGTATATTTTTAAAATAGTTTTTAGAAATTTGAAAATCTAAAACTTATTTGGTTTTCAGATTTTGAAATAATTTTTAAAATTTTATTTGGATTTGGAGTTTTTGTAAATAGTTTTGAGTTGCAATTTGTATTTTATTGTTTGTATTGAACTTTTTAAATATTTTAATCAATATTTTTTAATTTTTAGACCCACTCAATCTAAAAATGTGTAAAATTTATAAAAAATTCTTTTAAAAAATCAATAAATACTAACAAGTATATCCCCCCAAAAAAGGGGAATTGACCCATAAATCCTAAAAGGTGGGATTGTAATCTAATCAGTTTCATATTTAATTTTGTACACCCAAATGTCTCATTATTTAGGAGTGGACAGTTTTGCCCATGAACTTACTGTTTTGGATTTGGTGATATTATGTTTGAATGATGTGGGTGTGTGTAACGTTTGGGAAAAACTTACTATAGCCTTTTTATGATGTGGGTGCATGTAAAGGTTTGGGAAAAGCACTCACATTTATGATATGGGTGTATGTAACGTTTGAGAAAAACTTACCATAGCTTTTTTATGATGTGGGTGTATGTAACGTTTGGGAAAAGCTATCACATTTATGATGTGGGTGTATGTAACGTTTGGGAAAAGCTTACTATAGCTTTTTTATGATGTGGGTGTATGTAACGTTTTGGAAAAGCTAGCACATTTATGATGTGGGTGTATGTAACGTTTGGAAAAAGCTAACTATAGCCTTTTTATGATGTGGGTGTATGTAACGTTTAGAAAAAACTAGCACATTTATGATGTGGGTGTATGTAACGCTTGAGAAAAGCTTACTCACTACAAGAAAAAACACATTAGCCAAAAGTGAATTTTTAGTCGCCAAAAGTTGGGTTTTAAGTTTTCCCGACTAAATTTTTTAGTTGCGGCTTGGTCGTTGGAAAACTGTCGTGAAAGGAATTGGCGACTAACAAACTTTTAGTCGCCCAAAAACCAAGTCTATAGCGACTAAAATTTTCGTCGCCAATAGTGAATTATTTTTTTTTAATTTATACATTTGCTGACTATTTTTTTCGTCTTCAATACTGAAGCTTTTGGCAACCACCCGTTTTAGTCGCCAAAAGCTTATGTCAGGGAAAAAAAAGAATTACCCTTTGCTCTTCCTAAATTTTGAACCACCAACCTTCCACATTCTAAACCTCTACCAACACACTCTCTCCACTATGCCACAATAACACCATATAAATATATATGCAAAATATATTATTTATATAGTATATTGACCCGTATTAATATTAAACTATATACATAAACATAATTATTTTTATTCAATATAATTTATGTAAAAAATAAATTATTTATTTAAAAAAAAGGAGCCACTTTTGGCGACTAAATTTTTTTTAAGTCGCCAAAAACCTTAGTTTTGGCTACTACCAATAATTTAGTCGCTAAAAAAATTAATTTCCGCCTAAAAGTAACCACTTTCGGCGACTAAACTGATTTTTAGTCGCCAAAGCCTCCACTTTTGCCGACTAAACTCAATTTTAGTCGCCAATTGTCCACTTTTAGCTACTAAATTTTTTTTAGTAGCCAAAAACCTTTACTTTTGGCTACAATTTTTTTTTTTGTCGGTAAAACACCTACAATCGGCGACCAAACCATTTTTTGGTCGCCAAAACCTATGCTTTTGGTTACTAATTTCTTTTAGTCGTCACAAAACCTTCACTTTTGGCTACTAAAATTGTTTTAGTCGCTAAAACCTATATAATCAGCGACTAAACTGATTTTTAGTCGCCAATAGATATACATTTGGCTACTAAACTGTTTTAGTCGCCAAAAGTCTTTAAGTCGCCAATTGTCCTACTTTCAGCGACGAAATTTACATTTTTGGTCGCTAAAACTGCTTTTTGTTGTAGTGACTATAGCTTTTTTATGATGTGGGTGTATGTAACGTTTGAGTTTAGTAATGTATGCAGGGGTGTCCACGTTATTTATGACCCACACGTTTCAACCACAAATAAAATGGTACATTAGTCAGAAAAATCATTCCATAATTACATAATGGGATCCTTCGGATCACATTACCAAAAAAATAGGACTTGGACGTCTATTAATTTTAAAATGGGACTTGGTAGACTACAATTCTCCAAAATGGGAGTTTCCAATAATTTATCCAAATTTTTAAATAAATCTAAATATACTTAAAATGTTAAAATTTATGAAAAAATATTTTTAAAAATTATTAAATTCTAACAAATATACAATTTTTTTTTTTTTTAAATTTTAGATTCACTCAATCTAGATACACTTAAAATATATAAATATATATTAAAAAAATTTAAAAAATCACTAAATACTAAAAAATATATTAATAAATAAATAAATAAATTCAGTTGAATGACAAAATATTTCGCGCCATGAAAAGAAGGCAGTTTTATTTTGAGTGGCTGGGCCACGAACTCTACTTACCAAAATTAGGTCTGCAAATTTTCACGTCTTTCTTATGGTTTAATTCATGTTTGGTCGAATTGATTGAGGAGTATTAAAAAACTTCGTTGTGATGTTTTGTAAGTCTTATGCGTTAATTTGATTAATACATATTATATATGCTTTGAGGAAAAGTAATAACTGATTGTTAATTTGACAATTGCTGAGCATGATTAATGCTTAGGGGCCATTTACTTAATTATTACAATTTTTTTTGAAAAAGGCAATTTACTCTCTGGTGAGTTCTTGAGATTATGTGAATTTGCCTCGAGATTTTGCTTCTTTGTATTCTATTTGGGGTTGCAATGTGGAGAGACCTATCATTTGATATGAGGCTGCAGGAAGTAATTATATCATTATTGTTATTATTATAATTGTTGTCGTTTATGGGTGAGTGTGCTTTGAATTGGTTCAATTTAGAAGTAAACCAAGGATAGAGTCTCATGAATTTAGAACCAAACCTAATCAATCCGAACCGGTAAAACACTGTTCGTTCGTTTGTTACCACCTTTTTAGAGACCTTGTGATATTTACAACAAGAACCTAAAAACATTTTAAATGATTATTTATAATTAGTTTTACCTATGTGAATACACTTGCAAGAGTAGAGGGTTTCGAATTGTTTATATATATTTGTGTGAGAATATATTTTCTGAGTACCAACACGTGACTAAGGTGACACCGACGTGTCAGCCGAGGTGCCACGTGTCCTGGTCATGACGCCGAGGTTATCTCGGCGAGGCCGAGGTTACCTCCGAAGATATTGGAATCCGAGATAAGCGAATAAGGCACAAGAGTCCTAAAAAGGGGGAAGACTATAGTTGGAAAAGAATAAGACTCTTAGGGAGTTTATCCCAATCCTACTGGGAGTCCAAGATTAATAGTAATCCTAAATCCATTAGAGCTAGGCTTCTGTTGGGACAAGGATTGAGTTAGCTATAAAAGAGAGGCACCTCCGTGGGTTTAAAGTATGTAATTTATATTATGAATAGTGAGTTTAGCACTATTGATTATCTTTGAGAGATATACTGACTTAATCGTCGGAGTGCCCCCGGGTGGTCGAACCACCGCCGGAATCTTCATTTTCTGTTGCAGGTCAGCCAGGTGTCATCTATTCTGCCAGTGCCCTCCAATTGATTACTGAGTCGGGCAGTGTGGTCGGAAAATCACTCACACAATTTGGCGCCGTCTGTGGAAAAGATATGAGAATAGATGGCCAGTGACGGACAGAAGGAAAAGATTAGGGACGACACTCCCGCTGGGAGTGGCAGACCTATCGACCTTGATGTCGAAGGAGACAACCGCAACACAGAAACTCATGACCAGAATCATAGCAAGAAAGACGTCGGCCATGATGGCGACGCACCAAAAAATCCAGATCGAAGTGGGTACTACAATGAGGATGACCTCCAGGTATAGAAGGATAGATGCCTGCGGAGGGATGAAGAGGTCAAGGAGATGGCAAACAAATTGGTAGACCTGCAATCGGTCGTCAATTTCATGATGCAAAACAATGTCATGTAGCCACCATTCCCGCTGCAGGACACGCCGATTCCAGCGGCCAATGCCCAGAAGGGAGGGCAGAAGACAATCCCCGTAGCCCCTCAGCACAACGGGAGTAAAAGATACTCTCATCGACCTTCCAGGGAGGTCGGACAAAGAGAGTCAAGAAGAGAAGAATCACGGAAGACGCATCGCACAAAGGAGGCAGACCCCAAAGGACATCGGAATGTTCAGGGGCAGGTGCTGTGCTTCGACACAACTCATGGAGAAGGGTCGAAAAGGACCCAACACGAAGCTGAAAGTAGTGCACCAAAAAGACTGAAAGCAGGAGATAGCCGAGCTCCTGGGCGGACGAAGGAGGACTTAAGAGATTACTTCAAGAGGAAGCAACAGAACGTCGACACCGAGGTAACCTCCCCAGATAAGCCGAGGACACCATTCTCGGTGGAATTGGACAGGTTTGAGGCACCGAAGAGATTCAGTATGCCGAGGTTTCAAATATACGATGGTAAGTTAGACCCCAACTTCCACGTTGGATTATATTTGAACTCAATGGCGTTGTATAGTGGGAACGAGCCGTTGCTCTGCAAAGTGTTCCCCTCATCCTTCGGGGAGATTGCATCAGATTGGTTCCACAAATTACCAAAGAGAAACGTGGAGACTTGGGAAGGCCTGGCCGAGATGTTTGTGGCCAGATTCGTGACAAACAAGCTGCAGCCATTAAGGGTGGACGCATTGATGGCTCTAAAGATCAATAAGGAAGAAGACCTTAGGGCCTATGCAAAAAGGTACTATGAGGTGTTCAACCGAATACCAGAGTGTAATCAAGAGGTGGCGGTCGTATCTTTCAAGAACGGCCTGAAAGACAACTGTCCACTACGAAAATCCTTGGCAAAGACATTGCCAAAAAGCATGAAAGAACTCATGGCGAGAATCGAGAAGTACACCAGAGCCGAAGAAGATACATCGGGGACTAAGGAGGCAAAACAAGAAAAAAGAAACGGCTCGCCGAAGCGAGGCCGAGGTAACAATGGATCGAGCAAACAAGAAACAGAACTAAGGGCTGCACAGGCAGTGATAACTGTGTTCCGAATCCCAATTCACAAAGTCCTGAAACAAATTCGGAATCAACCTTATTTCAGAGCACCAGCAAGGGATCCAGGAGAATTTATGGGAAGAAACCTTGGTAGGCGTTGTGCTTACCACAATGAAAATGGGCATATGACCCAGGGCTGCAAAGCCCTGAAAACACACTTGGAAGACCTGGTGAGACAAGGCCATTTGAGAGACCTTGTTGATGAGGCCAGGATAAGGGAAGAGCAGGCAAGACTGCCTCAGGCGACAACAGCTCCACCTCCCCCAGCACAGCAACCACAAGCAGGAGGACCTCGGGTAATTAATGTAATTCACTCGAGAGTCAACCAAAACAAGATTCGGGGGGAGACCTAGAAGGTAAAACATCTGCAGCATGTCTACCAAGTCGAAGAAAAGAGACATCGGGCAGAGGAGTGCCAAGAACCAGTAGTGTCCTTTTTTGAAGCCGACCTTGAGACGGTGCAGCATCCACATAATGATGCCTTGGTAGTATCCCTCCAGGTTGGGGAATGTCAAGTAAAGCGCATCTTGATTGACCAAGGCAGCTCTTGTGACATCATGTACGTCCGATGTTACAAGGAGCTTGGCCTTCACCCGGACGATATGGAGCAATCCAATAGCCCAATGGTCAGGTTCAATGGAATGCCAACATGGCCACTGGGAGTAACCAGCTTGGAGGTGCAGGCAGGCACCAGGAAGATAACAACAGAGTTCACCGTAATTGACACACCCTCCCCTTACAACATCATTTTGGAAAGGCCATGGTTGCATACAATGAGGGCTGTTCCCTCAACTTTGCATCAACTATTGCGGTTCCCAACAGAGTATGGGATTGAGGAAGTCAGAGGAGATCAGCTGTAGGCAAAGAGTTACTGCATGGCAGCAATGAAATCCACCTGCAGCATTCGAAAACCAGAGAAGACAGAAATCGAAGACGAGGACATGGAGGTCGTAGAGGATGTCGGCAAGGAGCCGGTCGAAAAGAGTATAGAAACATTGAAGAAAATCCTCGTCCAAGAGGGGAATGAAGAACGCTTCTTTCTTCTCGGTTCGAGCCTAGCCGAAGAAGAAAGAAGAGAGATAGAAGCTTTCCTGAGAGCAAATATTGAGGTGTTCGCATGGACGCCCTACGAAATGCCTGGCATTGACCCTGAGGTCACTTGCCATAACCTGAACGTTGACAGATCGGCCAAACCGATAGTCCAACGAGCAAGAAGACCGACGTTGATACACGTCAAAGCAGTAGAGGAGGAAGTAGATAGACTTCTCGAGGCCAGGGCCATTCAAGAAATAGATTACCTGACATGGCAATCAAACACAGTAGTGGTAAAGAAAAAGAATGGTAAATGGAGGGTCTGCGTAGACTTTACTAACCTGAACAAAGCCTGTCCCAAAGACAGCTTCCCTCTACCCAAGATTGACCAGCTGGTAGACGCCATTTCAGGGCATGGAAGGATGAGCTTCCTGGATGCATACATGGGGTACCATAAGATAACCATGTACCCCCTAGATGAAGAGAAGACTGCGTTTATCACTCCCAAAGGGCTTTACTGCTACAGAGTAATGCCTTTCGAGTTGAAAAACGCAGGAGCAACTTACCAAAGACTGGTAACCAAGATGTTCAAACACTTGATTGGTAGAACGGTGGAAGTCTACATTGATGGCATGGTCGTGAAGACCAAGGAACCTAAAGGTCATCTGGCCGACCTGAAAGCAGTCTTTGACATCCTTAAAACATATCGGCTCCGACTCAATGCAGCGAAGTGTGCATTTGGAGTAGGATCTGGTAAGTTTTTAGGATGCCTGGTGACTAGAAGAGGCATTGAGGCCAGCTGTAACAACCCTCATACTGTTTACTGATTAAGGACTGATCGATTACCGATAATCACCGATTACTGCTAAACGGAACTGATAACTGACTGATAATCGAACTGAATGAAATACTGAACTGACTGACTGAAATTGAAACTGAATTGACTGAGTATATGTTAGTTAATTGCATTCTATCTGTTTGATTGTCTGATTATCTGTTCATGTTTATATGTTTAAACTGCTAATTGAAGGCCTTATCGGCGGCCGAATTAGAAACCGATTGATGTTCCGTGACCCTCATAATTAATGTGATTTTATGGTATATTTATCTGAAAACTGATTAGGTATGATTAAATTAGATTAAAATAAGCCAATTAAAGAGTTTACCATATTTACCATTTTGCCACTATCTCATATACACACACTTGAGCCTTATACTTGAATCAAAACACATTTGCTCAGCCATTTTCTTGTGCTTAACCGACCAAGAGAGGGAGAGGGAGAGAAATTGAGTTCTACCTTGTGAATTGCTTGGAAGTTGAAGGAATTGGAACATAGGTTGCAAATTTAACTTCCACACCTTGTAACTAAAGCTCTAGGTAAGGAATTCAACCCCTCTTTGTAATGTGTTTGAGCTCATTCATGTTAGATTCTTGAGCCTCTAGTGATTCAAGTCTAGAATTGGTTCATTGTGTTGATTTGGAACTCATTTCATGCATGCATGTTTGTAATGTAGATATTTGAGTTGTTTCCATGGCAAAAGGTTACATGCATGTCCATCTTTTGGTCATACCCCATGAATTCATCATGTTCTTGAAGAAATGAGTCCATTTGAACAAGCTTTGAAGATTTAATTTGGTTTGAAACTCATGCATGACATGTTTGAATGTTGTTCTTGAAAATGGGTTTGAATATGGTTTTAATTGACTCACCTTTGGGGCTTGAATTCATAAATTGAGCTTTGAAACTTGTTATACATTGAATTTAATGATGTTTTCCAGAATTTGGGCCCAAGAGGTTGAGTTTGGAGTGGTTGAATGCTTGGTTTGAGCTTGGGAGGCAGATCTGGAAATTCCAGATTTGGTTTCCTCGCTCGAGCGAAGGATTCCCCGCTCGAGCGAGCACCTTTGTCCAGGGCTCCGCTCGAGCGACCATCGAGCGACGATCGCGCGTAAAATTTCAGCATCCAGTACTTTTACTGTTTTGCAGACCGCTCGAGCGAAGGACTCCTCGCTCGAGCGAAGCCTTTGATTTTGGACTTACGCTCGAGCGGAGAAAGTCTCGCTCGAGCGAAGCCCCTATTTTCAGCAAAGTTTGCAAAATGTTTTCTAAGTGTATTTTTGCATCCTCATCCCATCCTAGGCATTCTTAGGCCTAGTTTAAGACATTTAGATGAGGATATCGTTGTAGAACACACCAAGACAAATTAGGGATTAAGTTATGATATTTCCCAACTGTGTAGCTTAGTGTGTTCAACCTGTGAACTGTGTAGGGTTGGCAACTGGGGAGACACGCTCTAGCATACTGTAGCCCAGAACTCTGTGAGTAACAATTGTGTAAAGATATGTTCAACTGATTATCTTTTGAATACTGAACTGAACTGTTTACTGAACTGGTATTATTTACTGAATGAATGTATGTCCTTTATTTCTGAACTGTACTGTGGCATCCTTAGTACCTACGGTTTACTGTTACTGTTACTGTTACAGAGATTTCTGTCGGTTCCCTCGTGGAACCACTACTGTTTACTGACTGATGGCCATCATTACTGTTCGGTCTTTTAAGACCTACTGTTACTGTTGTGCTAATGGATGTACCACATATGACTGTTTACTGTACTGAACAACTGAATGACTGATTGAAATGAACTGTTTTCATACTGTAAGGACATTCATTCTTAACCTCTTTACATATTGTGTTATTCACTGGGCTTTAGCTCACTGCTCATATATATATGTAGGTGTACAGGCACCAGATCGGAGCTAGGAGCGTCAAGGTTACTCCAGTTTTGTCAAGCCAGCCTTTGCGCCTCACTGCGAGGTTCCGAGTTGCCATGCTATGGCTTGGGGGTGTTTTGGTTGTTTCCCCCACCTGTCTTCTGTACTGTCTAACTGTTCTGTATAGACTGACTGTTTACTGTACTGTTATACAGGGATTAGGTCCCTGTACTGTGTGACTGTAAATTTTGTATAGACCGTACTGTTTTGTACAGACGGAATGTTTTCTGTACTGTTATGTAGGGTTGAGTCCCTAGTTTGAATGGATGTGAATATTGTTCATACTGTTCTGTACCGTTTATGTATGAATGCATGGAAAATCTTTTGCATACAGACTGTCACAGCTCATTGGACATTGTTTAATTACTGTATTGGCTTCCGCCAGGCCCTGTACTCTGTTTTACTGTATTTCTGTTAAGCAGGCCTTCGGTAATCTCGGATTACTGGCCGGTTACGGTGCTAAACCCATAGGGCCGGGTTTGGGTCGTGACACCAGCCCAGATCAGATTAAGTCCATCATAGAATTGAAAAGCCCAACGTCGGCAAAATAGGTACAAATGTTGACTGGAAGGGCCGCAGCCCTGAACAGGTTTATAAGCAGAAGCTCAGACAAATGCAAACCTTTCTTCAACTTAGTGAAAAAAGCCATAGATTTCTTATGGACAGAAGAATGCGAGGCCGCTCTGGCTGACCTGAAGAAGTACTTGACCACAGTTCCGGTCCTCTCAAATCCAGAACCTGGAGAAGAGCTGTTCCTGTACTTAGCAGTTTCAGAACACGCAGTCAGCGCAGTGGTAATCCGAGAAGAAGAAGGGGAGCAAAGGGCTGTTTACTATGTAAGCAAAACCCTGGCCGATGCAGAAACAAGGTACCTATCCTTAGAGAAATTGGCACTGGCTTTAGTAATGGCTTCAAAGAAGCTGAACCATTACTTTCAGGCCCATAAAATTGTGGTGCTAACTGAACACCCCTTGAAGTCTTTGCTACAACAAGGGGACTTGACAGGAAGAATAGCCAGATGGGCAGTGGCCTTGGGACAGTATGACTTGGAGTACAGACCCAGAAAAGCAATCAAAGGCCAAGTTTTGGCCGACTTCGTGGCCGAGTTCACACTAGAATCCATCGCACATCGGGCTCCGTTGAGCCGAGACGAACGATGTCCAAACAAGCAAGGAGAAGCCCAGGTAAAGGCGAAAGAACAAAAGAAAGAAGAAAAACTCAGACCCTACAGTATTTACATCGGCGACTCCTTTCGACTGTTCGTTAATGGGAGTTCCAACCTACAGGAAGCAGGGCAAGAGTAGTTTTGATATCTCTAGATGGGCAGATAATAGAACAATCGATTCGTTTGGGGTTTATGGCCTCAAACAATGAAGCAGAATACGAAGCACTCATTACAGGGCTGAAGCTGGCAACAGCAGTGCAAGCAGATGAGGTAATAGTTTTTTGTAATTCACAACTGATAGTTAACCAGACAACAGGTGAGTTTGCAGCCCGAGATGAACGAATGTCAGCCTACGCAAAGGAGGTCAACAGGTTGTCAGCCTTGTTTCAGAACTGCCGACTACTTCAGGTAAGCCGAGATGATAACAGTCACGCCGATACGTTGGCCAACCTAGCTAGTTCGGTACAACCTGGAAAAGCAAGGACCATAATGGTTGATCACTTGTCGGGCCCGAGCATCGAACCACTGACCACAGAGCGTGAAGCGATGTATGTGGACATGAGACCAAGCTGGATGGATGCAATTGTTACATTCCTGAAAGAAGGAAAGCTGCCAGACGACCACAAGGAGGCACACAAGATCAGATTGAAGTCGGCAAGATTCAGTCTGACAGCAGAGGGACACCTCTACAGAAGATCCTTCACTGGACCCCTTTTGAGGTGTGTACATCCTTCACAAGTTAAAGATTTTTTATATGAAATTCATGAGGAAATTTGTAGAAGCCACTCTGGAGGCAGATCACTTGCCCATAGGGCCATTACCCAAGGGTATTGGTGGCCCTACATGCAGAAAGACGCAGAAGCCTATGTAAAGAAGTGTGAAAAATGTCAAAGATTTGCACCTCTGATACACCAGCCAGCAGCAGACCTGAACCCAGTATCCAGTCCTTGGCCGTTTGCCCAATGGGGCATGGATCTCGTTGGGAAACTACCCGAAGTAACTAGACAAAGAAAATACCTGCTGGTGGCGACAGACTACTTCACCAAATGGATAGAAGCTGAACCTCTTGCCAAAATCCGAGATGTTGATGTAAAGAGCTTCATATAGAAGAACATCATCACCAGATTTGGAATTCCAAGAGCAATAGTTGCCGACAACGGAACACAATTCGACAACAGACTGATTAAGAACTTCTGTGCAAACTTCAAAATCAAGAACTAGTTTTCAACCCCAAGCTTTTCCCAAAGCAATGGACAAGCAGAAGCATCCAACAAAGTTATCTTGGATGGGATAAAGAAGAGGCTGCAGGCAGCGAAGGAAAAGTGGGTGGATGAACCTGTATTCTCAAGCTAGTTTTTTTTTTTTTTTAAACTCCCAAGATTGAGGCATTACTTAGGCTATGTAATAAAACTAATTAATTCCTTCTACAATTTAGATTGTGAGGCCCAACATATTAATAACAAGGGACATGAGTAGTGTATTTACACCAGAAAAAAAAATGATCTTCAATTTACAAAATGGTTGTAAACAGCAAAAAAACAATCTTCTATACGTACGAACTATGTTTATTAACATGAATAGAAAGTTGATATTGTGGCTTATATGAAGGTTATTCCCTTGTTTTACATGATAGTTAAACTTGATGTCGAAAGTTAAATTTTTTGATGTTTGATAATGGAATGGATACATATATTACATGATCCAGATGTGGAGAAATAGATTTTTTAATGTGATTGATTTTTATGTTTGTAGACTTAATTGACAGAAGAATGATATACACTATAGGCATAATAAATAAATAAATAGAGTTAATGAAAAATGATAAACAAGAAAAAGCATTGCAATATCTAATTTAATATAGATGTACTACTACATTTGGACTTCTTAGCATATTGGTCCAAATTAAATCTATTGTACCAAAACCCTAGATTGAAAATACTATTTGTATACATGTGATGCCCACTAAAGTAGATGGTGAGGGGGAATCTCAACAAAAGTGGAAGGTGGCCTCCAAAGAAGAGAAATTTAAAAAACAGAGAATGTGAAATTTCTCAAGGTCCTCAAAAAAAAAAAAAAAAAAAAGGAACCTTCAGAAACTCCAAAGGTTTTTCAAGTCTCTTATATGAATTTAGTTCTCCACCCACTCACTTACGTACATTTAAATATACAAATTTCATTACTAATTTTTGTTCATAGTGATGACAGTTGAATTGCTTGTATCATGTTATTTTAACGAATTTCATTTTAAATGTCAAAACTTCAAGATAGCAAGCCACATTTACAAGCAATATTAATTTATGAGATTTGTATAAAATTTTCATTCATTAAGTTAAGGTCATGTTTATTTGGATAGAATGGATGATTATTATTTCTAAAGTTGTTAGTCTTGCCATTATTAATTGTTTTAGACGGTATATCCCATCACATGTTTGAATCCTAACCTCTCAACAAGTCTAAAATTGTTAGTTTATCTTAACAAGTTTTTCGAATTATTTTTCAACTTGTTACGTGATCTATATTGGCCACTCCTCTCACAAACAAAATAAATTTTCAGTCTTTTATGGTCACCACCATAGTTTGACGTCTTTATAATAATAATAAAACCATATTGGTCCTTCAAATATCACGTATCCAAGTAAGCAATTCATTATTTTTTGTCGAAAACTTATATATAATGTCACACAACTTTCATAAGAACAAACTAACTGTGGGGGCTGAGTAAAAGTGACCGCTCAGGACCTATTCAGAGGATGCCGGGAGATGAACACTGGCGAGGATAACTCGGCATGACTAGACCCATTTGAAGGCCGAATATAATCTATCCGAGGGCTGAGTATTCTGAAATTCTTCTAACACATCTGGGGTCTCGGATGTGATGGCGGAAGGTGATGATGGGAAAGTGGGCCCCTGGAGTGCAGTATAAAAAGGAGGAGCTTCAGTCAAACTGAGATATGTAAAAAAAAAGAAGAAAAATGAGATAACTTGAAATAGAAGTAAGACCTGAGAGAATATTGACTTGTCCTACCATAGTGTTCATTCATTTTTCAGGTAGCAACCAGAGGATCAAGAGCGTCTACCAAGATCAAAGAGTATTTTCAAACCATTTTACCATAATTGGCGCCGTCTATGGGAATACTCAAGTGCATTCATAGTAGGCCTAACAGATGATCCTTCACTCTTTATTGACGATGTTACACCAAAAGATGATGTTATTCCAAGAAACATGCTTGGACCGGAAAATATCACCGCGTGAAGGGCCCTGAACTTCGACCCAGTAGCTCAAACCTCACCTTCAACCTCTATGCAAAAGACTATGTAGACGATCATGGATCAAGCAAAACGAAACGAACAATGTCAGGAAGATATGGCGGCCGATAACGAGTGCTTACGTAAGGGATTGGCCCTGGAGGCGGCCAAATCCTAACAGGCCGTACATCATGACCGGGGTCGATCGCTAGAGAAAAAAAAGAATGATCACGGCGTCGACATAGGAAACATGATAGTGGCAGTAATTTTGATTCGCCATCTCAGGAACCCAGAAAGAAGGGACGAGTTGATATATCCAGCTCATCCGAGGGCAGTCTGTATGTACGACATATGTGAGGGAAAGGAAGTGATGGTTTAGATGAAGAGGACAGCACGACCCTTTCGTACAACGCATTGCAAGGGTTATGCTGCCCAAAAAGTTCAAAGCATCGGCATTCACCCTGCACGACGGAAAGTCAGACCCCATGGACCACATTCGTCATTACAAACAAGCGATGACATTGCATGCCGATGATGAGGCCCTCATGTGTCGAATGTTTTCAAGTAGCCTGGGACCATTGGCCGTCAAATGGTATTATAAACTGGAGTCGGCGTCAATAAAAAGTTTTCATCAGCTCCAAAAATCCTTCAGGGCAAGATTCATCACCAATGAGGTCCAACCAAAACAAGCTGACTCTCTCTGGGCAATGCAGATTAAACTAGAAAAGACCCTCCGTGAGTATTCAGCGCATTATTGGGAGTGTTTCAACTTGGTGGATGATGCCTACAATGATTCCATGGCCATTACTGTCTTTAAGATAGGATTACACCCCGATAGTCCTCTCTGAAGTTCGTTGACCAGACGGCCTCCCAAAATAGTCAGGGCACTAATGAAGAAAGTTGAGGAGTATAGCAAGGTGGAAGATGATGCTCTTTGCGTCAAGGCCATACATAAAGTCGTTAAATCGACACCATCTGGTTTGGTTCAACCAATAAACGCTGTGCCACCAAGCAGCCTTGAGCCTCAGATTTGGGCTAAACTAGACAACCGGTGTGATTCGCGCCGATCAAGCGGGTAGTGTTCGCATTGTTCGAACGAACAATATCAAGTGGATAGCAGGCGTACCAGACGTTCGGATAAGAAGTATATAGAAATGGTAAAGCCGATTAATAAGATCCTACCCAAAGTCCAGCATCTTCGGTTCTTTAAATGGCCGTCCAAGATGTTGGGGCCCCCGATACTAGAAGAAGGGATAGGTTATGCGAATATCACAAGCACCATGGCCACTACATTGACAGCAGCTATGCACTGAAAAACCACCTGGAGGAGTTAGTGCAAGATGGTCGGCTGGTGCAAAATATCCGAAAGAATAATCCATCGAACACGATAACTCTACGGCCGGATTCACCTCCATTTCGTGTAATTCACATGATATACAGCCTACCGTCGTCAGCCCAAATACATACAATTCAGTTGCAACCTAGCCCGTCCAAGCCAATCACACCAGCCAAACGACCTCATGCAACTGGCAAGATTAGCTTCGACGACACCGACCTAGACGGGGTAACTCTCCCCTACGCTAATCCCCTCGTCGTCAAGCTACGTGTAAATAGATTCACAGTCGAGCGTGTTCTCATCGATCAGGGAAGCACCTCAGAAATAATGTATTACAAGACATTCATTAAACTCAGCTTCACTGATTCGGATCTGTTACCGGCCGATTACGTATTGTTCGGCTTCAACGCTAATCCCAAGTACATTTTGGGCAAGATCACACTACCAGTACATGCGAGTACCAGATCAGTCGACGTAGAATTTTTGGTCGTAAAACTCTCATCACCATACAATCTTATCATGGGAAAGACTTGGCTACATGTTGTGCAGGCTGTGCTAATTACCTACCATCATCTACTCCGCTTTCCAACTGAATATGGCATAGAGCAGATTCGGGGACTCTCAGAAATTGGCACATGCATGCTATCTTATTGCTGTTGCAAAAAGGCCAAAGGAATTGGAAGTGAACTTGATTGAAGTACCAGATCGAGAAAGTCTCGAGGACATTGGGAAAATCCCCAGCGAGAAGCCAATGAAGACCTTGATCGGGTTGAAATCAATGGGGACCCTGACAAGTTTTTAATGATCGGCACTTCCTTGAATGAAGTTGAAAGACGCAAGTTGATTTCCTTCTTACTTGGCAACATCGACGTGTTTGCATGGACACTATATGAAATGCCGGGGGTGGATCCAATTGTAGCCCACCGTTTAAACTTCGACCCAAAAGTCAAACCAATCATTCAGAAAAGTCGGCGGTCAGCCACGGAGCATGTATCGGCCGTTGTTGATGAAATTAATAAGTTACTTGATGCCAGGAAAATTCGTGAAGTAACTTATCCCACGTGGCTGTCTAATACTGTGGTTGTAAAGAAGAAGAATGGATCTTGGTGCGTCCGTGTGGATTTCATGGACTTGAATAGGGCCTGTCCCAAGGATTGCTTTCCTTTTTCCAAAATCGACCAACTTATGGACGCAACGGCGCATCATTAGCGCATGAGCTTCCTGAATGCCTGCTGGGGTTATCACCAAATTGCCATGCATCTAGAAGATCAAGAAAAATCATATTTCTCACCCCAAGAGGAACCGATTATTACAAGGTCATACCTTTCGGACTGAAGAATGCGGGGCAACATACCAGAGGCTAGTTACCACTATATTTAAGAACCAACTCGGCCGCACCATGGAAGTATACATTGATGACATAGTGGCGAAATCCAAGAAAAAACATGCCCATCTAACCGATTTATCAGAGACCTTCGGCATTCTTCGAAAGTACAAGATGAAACTGAATGCCTCAAAGTGTGCATTCGGCATCAGATCTGGTAAGTTTCTCAGCTGTATTGTGAACCATCACGGAATAGAGGCCAACCCAAAGCAGATCAGAGCAATTCTAGAACTTGGCTCCCCTCAGTCAGCCAAAGAAGTTCAGAAGTTGATGGGAATGGCCGCCTCCCTCAATAGGTTTATCAGTCATTCCTCAGATCCCTGTCGACCATTTTTTCACACACTTCGGTAGGGCAAAGCATTTGAATGGGCACTGGAGTGCCAGGCCGCGCTGGACGGCTTGAAAACTTATCTCCGATCAGTGCCACTCTTGGTAACCCCATTGCTAGGCGATCCGCTTATCTTGTATCTGGCAATATCCAACCAGGCGGTCAACTCCATGTTACTGAAGAAAGAACTTAGGGTGCAGCGACCAATCTACTATGTAAGTAAGGCCATCGTTGACGCCAAGACACGATACCTACCACTAGAAAAACTCATCCTAACTGTTGTGGTGGCTACCATAAAACTGATGCACTATTTCTAGGCTTATACCATATAGGTATTAACGGACTATCTTATCTGAGCAGCACTCCGTAGTGCGGAAACACTGGGCAAGTCTCTAAATGGGTTTTGGATCTTAGCCAGTATAACATCCAGTTTTTGCCCAGAATGGCCATTAAGGGGTAGGTGCTGGCTGACTTTGTAGCTGAGTTCACAGGATGCCATGCTGACTTCAAATCTGATCAAGTCCCCCTTCAACCTCAACCCGACTGGAGAATATATGTTGGAGACATTTGGAAAATGTATTGTGATGGATCATCCAACCAACGTAGCAGCGGGACAGGTATAGTAATCATGACCCCCGAAGGGGCAATAATCGAGCAGGCAGTCAAACTAGGTTTCGATGCATCAAATAACGAGGCCGAATACGAAGCATTGCTAACTGGCCTTTGCAACGCACTGCATCTTGGTGCACGACCGTTACATGTTTTCTGTGACTCAAAGTTAGTCATCAACCAGTTGAAAGGGGAATATGCGACTAAAAATAATCGAATGGCAGCCTACATGAAAAAGGCGAATTCCTTGCTCATGAAATTCGACCACCACGAGCTGAATCAGATAACTTGGGATCAAAACACACATGCGGATGCCCTTGCTTGCCTAGCTTCCGCCATTAACTCAGAAGTCAAATGAACCATCGAAGTAGGGTTCGTCCTAGAGCCGAGTATCACTTATTCTGAAATAGTTCAGATTAACATCATTGAGTCAGGACCGAGTTGGATGGACCCTAACACAGCATTTCTTTCCTCAGAGCAGCTCCCAATAGATAAGAAAGAAGCCAACAAATTGCAAAATAAAGCCCTGCCATATTACCTAGATCCATAGGGAAAGCTATACAAAAAATCTCTCTAGGCCGTATTTAGAATGTGTTCACCCAGACAAAGTTGAGGACTTCTTGGCCGAGATACATGAAGGTAGTTGCGGTGCTCACTCTGGAGGACGCTCATTAGCTCATCAAGCCGTAACGCAGGGAAGAAATGTCGAATAATGCCAAAAGTTTTTCCCATTAACTCATCTGCCTACCGAATAATTAATTTCATTATCCGTTCGCTCAATGGGGACTTGACATCGTCGAGCCATTACCGCGAGCTCGGGGAAACAAACAATTCCTGATCGTTGCAATAGATTATTTCATGAAGTGGGTCGAAGTAGAGGCATTGGCACATATCCGAGATGTCGATGTTAAATGCTTTGTATAGAAAAACATTATAACTCGATTCGGCATACCGAGAGTACTGTTATCAGACAACGACACCTAATTCGATTGTGGCGTCTATCGGGAGTTATGCAATACATACGATATCTGGCCCTATTTTTCCTCAATGACGTACCCGCAAGACAACGATCGGGCTGAGGCCTCCAATAAAGTGATCCTGGACATCATCAAGAAATGATTGAAGAAGGCCAAAGGCAAGTGAGTTGAAGAGTTGCCCAATGTATTGTGGGCTTATCGCACCACTCTAAGGCAGTCTACTAGAGAAACGACGTTCGCCTTATGCTTTGGGACGCAGGCTATTATCCCTCTCAAAATCGGCCTGCCCACACTGAAATCCAAGGCTTTTGACATGGGGCATGATGACATGATGTTGGCCTTAGATCTGACTTTGATTGAAAAATGCCGAGATAGTGCTTCTACGTGCATGGCGCGGTATCGGCAGTAGCTCACCAAGTCGTATAACCAGCGCGTGCAAGTACAACATTACGCACTTGGAGAACTGGTCCCCAAGAAAGTGTTTCCTCCTACTAAAGGTAGACGGTAAATTAGGCTCCAACTGGGACGGTCCTTACCATATTGATTCAATTGCTGGAACGGGGGTGTATCGGCTTTCAGACATGGCTAGCAAAAGTTTACCACACCCCTGGAATTCAACCCACTTGCGTAAATTTTATCATTGAGCTAACTTGTACAACGTACTAGTTCGTTTTTGATTTCTACTGTTATACAAACATGTATGCATCTACGTATTCTGCAATACAGTATGCCTTTTTTATTGCCATCTCATTGAAAATGGTTGAATAATGAAAAAGTCTCCAAATTCAGAGCGCCCTTCGTGGATATCATGATTGGCTATAACTAAGACTCCGAATTCGAAGTGCTCTTCGTGCATGCTCACATTTGGGCCAACAAAGCCTCCAAATTCAAAACGCCCTTCGTAGATATCACGATTGGCCATAACCAAGGCTCTGAATTCAGAGCACCCTTCGTGCATGCTCACGTTTGGGCCGAAAAAGCCTCCGAATTCGGAACGCCCTTCGTGGATATCACGATTGGCCATAACTAAGACTCCGAATGCGGAGCGCCCTTTGTGTATGCTCACATTTAGGCTGAATAAGCCTCCGAATTCGAAGCGCCCTTCGTGAATGTCACAATTGGCCACACCAAAGACTCCGAATTCGGAGCACTTTTCATTTATTATCACGATCGGCACCGAATTCGGTGCGTTCATTGCAAGGTTTATTAGATCAGCTTTGCTTAAGTAGGCCAAAGTTAGTAATTAAACTGCAATGGTCAATAAAAAAATAATTCTAAAGATGCATTAATAAACCAAGAGCAAGAAGATGGCATGAGACCACAAACACATATTTCTAACAGGGACAACCATAATTTTATACAAATAAGCATGAAGGATATTTATTCTTTACAAAAATATATACAAATACATGGGTATCGATAGACTGGGAAAGATAAATGTCTTTCTGATTATCTAGGCCTATTCCTTGACGGCACTTTCTTCTTCATCATCAGTCTTTTCGGCCTCATATGCCTCGAAGGGGAACTTGTAACTTTGGTACAACGAAGATGCCGAATCGACACCTGCGGCTTGCAAAGCCTTAATCCATTCGTGTTTAAAGCTGCGATTCTCACATTGGCAAATGTCATCCGCCAACTTTTCCTTGATCTTCTCAATATTGATCTTTCGGTCGTCGAAAAAGCCTTGCTCATAAGCCCGCATTCTTATCACCTATTTTGCGAACATGCTTGCCGTATCCCGATCGGCTATGGCATGATCAAGGAAGCGCTGGTTTACTCTATCCAAAACGATCGGGTTCGTCTGACCCGCTGATTGCGTCTCTGTAGCCTTGGCCTTTCTCAGCTCACCTTCGGTGTTTTCTGCGCAGCACTGCAAGTCGTGAATGCGGTTGTCTTTCTGTTCGATCTCTCTTCGTGTAGCGCGAAGGCGTATGTCGATCTTATAGGAGTTATATAGTCTTTTGACCACTCCATGGACACCCTCTCAAAAAATTTCATAATCAGCCCGACCAACCATTGATTGTTGTACTTCAGATGGAAATATTTACTGAGTAAACTCTACCGCCATATTTGGATCACGGATAATTGAATCTGCTTCGGTCATTGGTTTGTTCCCAACGAACACTGAAAAACTTAGCAGGCGTGGCGGCCTAGGTGGTTCGTTTTGTGTTGAGGCAAGGGCACTCCCAGTCCTAGAGGCATGGGACCCCCTACTGGGTGACTTTTCTACCTCGCCCCCTCTTGGGGACATGTTTCGACGACGGGGGGACCGACGTCTCTCTTGTTCCTCCAATACCATTTTTTCCATGCGGAAAGATTCTCCATCAGTTTTGTGGTTCATTTCTGCCTCTAGACCAGCTAGTGTTTTTCTCTTGCCTCAGCTGTTGAAGAATACTCTGCTAGACATATGTAACTGCTAAGGTTGCACCAGTGTTCCTTTTTTGAGTCACACTCTCACCAGCGTCTATTTAAAGAGTCCATAGGCCCCACATGCACCTGGCTACCCTGTATATTAATTACGGGTACGATTATGAAGCACTCGCTGTCTTTGCCTACTTATGTATTCAGTGATTATACTCAGTAGTCAGCTGGGGCAAGGGAAGATTTATGAATCTATTCGGCTCTCCTTTAGTTTTGCCGAATTTGGACAGGTGCCCCACCTAACCCTATGAGCTTCTTTTAGACTGTATTCGGCGATTATGCTCAGTGATCAGCTGGGGCAAGGGCAGACTTATTAATCTATTCAGCTCTCCTTTAGTTTTGCTGAATTCGGACAGGTGCCTCACTTGACCCCATGAGCTGCTTTCAGACTATATTCGGCGGTTGCGCTTATTGGTCAACTATGGCAATGGTAAATTTATTAATCTATTCAGCTCTTCTTTAGTTTTTCTAAATTCAGATAGTTGCCCCACCTGACCCCATGAGCTACTTGCAGACTGTATTCGGCAGTTACGCTCAGTGGTTAGCTGGGGCAAGGGCAGATTTATTCGGCTCTCTATTAGTTTTTCCGAATTAGTACAATTGCCCCACTTGGTAATTTTCTCATTTTTATTATCCCTATTATCACTAACCAAACAAGGCATACTCACAAATTTATAAGTAAAATAGACATTTTCATTAATAAACTGCACTGATACATTTGACACTTTATACATGACAATAGCCCTAGTACAAAGCCTAAATCATTTAACGCATCTATTACAAAAACAACCGATCAAAGTAAATAGTTGAAAACAAAAATATCTATTACAAAAATGGCATCTCAGAAGTCAAATTCCTCTGGATCTGATTCCAGCGATTCAACTTCCAACTGCTCATAGGAAATCGACTGATCGAGAGTCACGTTGGCGGCTGCCAAAACTTTGAGCCATCCGTGCTTAAAACCGCGATTCTCGAACTTCACGGCTTCGTCAACATATAATTCCTTTTCCTTAGTCTCTCCGGCATCAAAAGCCTTAGCCGTATCTACCACATCAAGCTCCATCGCCTTTCTCTCGACCTCAAGTTCGGCCTTTGGTTTTGATATTTCCTCTTGAGTTGATTTCAGGGAACTGTCTATAAAATTTTCCCTTTCTTCAGCGCCCTACGAAGCAAGTTGGCGTGCTGCACTTTTTTCTTAGTAGCAACGACCTTCGTTTGCTCTTCTTCTACCTTAGCTATCGCCACGGACAAATCGACCGTTGCTGCAACGGCCTTGTCTTTTTCAGCTTCAAACTGGCCTTCAAGTATACCGAGTCGCTCTACAGCATCGTAATGCCGCCGACTGATCTTGGCAAGCCTTTCCGCCGTCTGATGTGACATCAATAAAGTCAAGACTTTAGTCAAATTCAAAAAAGAAATTTCACAAAGTCTGACATTTTATCAAAACTTACCAGTGTGGCCCACTACGCTGCCAGAGCAATCATAATTACATCTGGTTTGGCATGAAAAGTTGCCCTATCTATTGGAAGCGAGAGAGCCGAAGCCACACTAAGGGCCACAGCCAGATCTTTGATGACCGACCCACTAGATGGAGCCAACACATTCTTTATTCATGGTTAAATGATGAATGGCTCGGATAAACTATTAGTGACGGACGACATCTCTAACCTAGGCCATTTATCAATCGACGCCTCAGATGGGTCTGGTTCAATCTCGACAGATCGCTTCTGCCCTTGAAGATTGGCTTCAATAACTTGTGTTTGTGGCTTAGGAGCAAATTCGGCGACAATCTCTTGGTAGGCCATCTCTTCTGGAGGGACCTCGCGCATTGGAGTTACTTGGCTTCTCCCAAAACTGTCGCCTTGTCACCTGGCTACTATCCTTTCGACATTCCGTTTTCTAGCGAGTTAGGCGAAAGATTCTCCTCCCATCTCTTCGGTTTCTGATTCGGCCCTTGGTAGATCCTCTAAACCGGTGAAAATATCATCCTCGGGAATGGATAAGTCTACTTGGCCAGAAGTATAAGGGTGATCAGAACGACCAGGGTTGATGTGCTCAAATGCCAAGTCAATTTCCCTGTTCAGCTCCTGGTCCTCCGCAAGTCCTTCTGATTGTGCGTCTTCGCCGACTTGTTCGCTGGCGTCAACATCGAAACCCTCGGCACCAATATCCCTTAGGCTTTTGAAACTAGGGAATATGAGTGCAGTAAGTTTCCGTTCGTCTCTCGACACGGGGATATTATCTACGGCTGAGAAAGTGGAGTAAGTAGGATCGTACTTCAGCAAGACGTGGGTTGCTCGCCCTTGAACTTGAAGGCTTGCACGACCTTTGTAATTAAGAACCTCCTTCACTTGTTCAAGGACGGTTTCGTATGCCGATGCAATGTTCGTTTTAAGTCGTTGCCTGCAAAGACAGAATGAATTCAGCATCTAATAGTTAAGCCAAATAAATTGTTTATGCAAAACATAATAGTCGGCCACCTGGCTCGCCTTTTTGCCTTGTCACTGGGTTTTGGCGATCTTTTCTCTCGCTGAATTCCCAATTACCTCGAACAGCGACCATAACGTCGTCAACCCTTTTGCCAGAGCTGACGAGTATAGTCACCAAGTGGTGATCAATGTCTTTGGCTCTCAAGAAGTAGCGGCCCCATCGACCGGTTGATTTCGCCATGACATAGCAATGCCGAATAGCTGGGATCCCTAGGTTAAGACCTAGTCGGCGGTTCAATTCTACTACACCCATGATTATTCGATAAAAGTTCACATTAGGTTGGGAGGGAATTAGCCCCTAATAATGTAGGATAATCTTAAGGAAATGGTGAAGGGGGAATCGGACTCCACCCTCAGCGATTGCCAAGAGTGGTAAATTAATCATGTTCATGTCAATCCTCTCCATATCTACCACATTATCTGTGACAAGGGATAAGTGGACGTCGTTTGGAATCGAAAAGTGACGACGAAAGGCTGTAACTCGATCCTTTGAGAGGAGAGCTTTCAAGTGCCTCGCCATTCGAGAAGGAATGAAAACAAAGTGTAATATAAAACAAAACAAAAACACGCAGAGAACTGTAATGAAGAATAGAGCGAGAAGAGAGAGGCGCACTTACAGGATGAAGACGAAGATGAACAGTGGGAAGCGGGGTTGTAGAGATCTTGAAGAAGGTTGGAATGAAGAATGCTCAAAGGATGGCTTTCCGTTTCAAGAATATACAGATGTACATATTTTTAAATCGCATTAAATGAATGCCAAATATGAAGGGGGTGGGAAGCTGCAATGATTAACGTGTTTGCTCTGACGAATCAGCATGAAAAGTAGTGCAACCGTCGTATCTCTAACTTTTGAGGATTGTCGGATCTGCTAGTCGAGAAACCAAACATGCCGAATAAATATATAATTCGGATGTTTGGGGGGTAATTGTGGGGGCCGAGTTAAAGTGACTGCTTAGGACCTGCTCAAAGGATGCCGAGAGATGAACACTGGAGAGGATAACTCGGCATGACCAGACCTATCTAAAGGCCAAGTATTACAAAATTCTTCTGACACATCTGGGGGTCACGGATGTGATGGCGAAAGGTGATGATGGGAAAGTGGGCCCCTGGAGTGCAGTATAAAAATGAGGAGCTTCAGTCAAACTGAGGTATGTAAAAAAAAGGAAGGAAAATGAGATAACTTGAAATAAAAGTTAGACTTGAGAGAATACTGACTTGTTCATTATAGTGTTAATTTCGGCACCCTCGACTGGAGTGTTCATTCCTTTTTCAGGCAGCATCCAGAGGATCAAGAGTGTCTACCAGGATCAAAGAGTATTTCCAAACCACTTTATCACACTAACAAATAAAAAATTATTAAGTTATGAAATTATTATTAAAGGTTACCTATTTAGCTATAAAATAACTAGTATAATCCACCATCATATGAGATTGAACCTCAATTTTTCGAGTGCATGCAATCTAAAGAGGAAAAAAAATTTCAGTCAACACTTCAGAGCCGAATAAAACATATATGTTCAGCACTTTATAGCCCAAAAAAAAACAAAAATATCAGTAGTTTAAAACCGAATAATTTTCATACTTTCTGAAGTTTATTATCGAATAATAGTTATAAAATCAATTGTTGATTTTAGAATATAGTTATTATTATCGGCCTTTGATATCTGAAAAGAGCAATATTTTTCGACACTAGTTTGCTGAATTAAAATCGCGAACGGAAAAAAAAAAAATTAACTTGTAACTTTTTTATCACTGTTTTTGCTGTCACCAAACATTTTTATTTGAATTTGAACTTCCATTGGTTTGTAATTCTTCCATCACAAAATCAAGAATAATTGTGGATACTAATGAGAAAACGACATAAAAACAAAGGAGTATAAATTTAGAGAGTAAAGCCCTATGAGAGTTGTTATGAGAGTATTGATTTGCAAACAATAAAGGACTATATAGTGTGTAGCAAGCAATGGATAAGAGACTAAGTGAGAAATAATGAAATAAGTGACAAACAATAGAAAAACTAGGGTTTAGATTTTTTTTTTTTACTCAAAAGCTGTGCATTGAGATTTTTTATTTTAAAAAAATGTGTATAGAAAAAATATTGATATAATATTATGGGTGTGTTTTAATGTCCATTATAGTGATTTTGCTTTAAGGTACAATTGTCATTAAAATAAAGTTTTATTAAATGTGTTCACTGAGATAAGTAGGTATGTAAAAATAAAATTTCTCTCTTTTTTTGTATCTCATTTCTCTCTTAGGATTCAATAATCCCCATATAAGATATCTAGATGAATTATTAATTGAAATCTCAATTTTTTAAAACAAATATCATATTATATATTTTATTAAGTTATTAATCTGATCTCAAGTATGTCGATCCAAACACACATAACCTAATTGTGATGGAATCCCCACTCACCCCAAATCTTGAATGATCACTTTACCTACAATTGGTCCAAGACAACAAACCATAGCATGCCATTCCAAAATAGCTAATGACCAAGGTATCCACTTCTATTTTCCAAATAACATATAAGAGTTTTAGAGATCAAATGGTTTAATCTTTAAAAGTGAAAATTTTGTTACAAAAGACATTTAGGGATCAATTTCCATCGTCATGAAGATAGTCGCTAAAAAGTCGCCCTGAAAAGCCAAAAATAAGGCTTTTAGTGACAAAATTTTAAAAATGTCACTAATAAATGGACTTTTAAGGACAAAATAATTTGGTCTCAAAATGTTTATTTTTTGAAACAAAAAATTTGGTCCCAAAAGAATAATAATTCATCACTAATGTCCAATTTTTGTTACTAAAAATAAAATAATGACACTCTTCGCAACAAAACCATGTGGTCTCAAAAAAATAATTTTATCCCTAAATTTTGGTCTCTAAATCCTTAATTTTTTATAGTAACGGCTAACAAACACTAGTTTTATTTGTGAGACGTCTGAGCTATCTTTTCTATTATTTTTTCTACTATTTTATGTCTATATATGTCATGAATTTAGATAAAAATTTCAATATATATATATATATATATATATGTTTTTTACATTTCATTTACATTTTTTCTTTTTCTTCCTAAATACTTATTCAAATGCAATCTTAGTATTTTTTTTATTTTTTATTAAAGTTGTATTTGTTCACTCAACATGGACTGCAAATGGTATTCTTGAGGCAATTTTAGATCTTAAATTTGCAGAGGGGAAAAAAAAAAGATTTGTGAAAAAAAATTATGCATTTTATTCACTTTTTCTTTTCAATTTTTTTTCTCTTTTTTAAATTTTTGTACAAATTCAAAATTTAAGCACAACTTAAAATTGAAACAGTGATTTCACACTGAGGAGTACAATTTTGATCAGGAAAAAAAAAAAAAAAACTTATATTACTAATAATACAACATTACAATAAGGGTAAAGCAATTTGGTTGTGACCATTTCACCATTAGCGCTAATCTTGGAACTTTATGAAGATTATCAATTTAAAATTGTGGATAGTATATATTCCTCAAGAACTTTTATTGCTGTGTAAGAAGATGGAAATGTAGTTATATATATATATAATATTTTAAAGAATGAGCATCTGATTATGGTTGGCTTACATAAGCAACACAATTCTGTACGAGCACGAAATAATTCTTATGGTATGATCCTGTTGATCAAGTTTGCACGTCTCCAAACAACGTTGCTTTGCCACTTGAAAACACAAACGTGAGCTAACCGGCGGGTGTGTGCCGGAAACCCCTCTGATGCCTAAGTCAGCAACTAGACAATAGACAATAAGCTATGTGTATTCTAGAGTAAGAATTGGGATACTTGTCCATAGGTCTAGTCATGAGCTTTTATAGACTTTACTTTGGCACAATCCTAGTAGAATTCCAACTCTCCCTATGAGAGTCCTCCTAGGAATCACACACCCTACTCACTACCAACCAAGTGAGATGGTTTTGCACAATCCTAGTAAGACTCTACTCTCATTAGCAGAGTCCTCCTAGCAGTCATTCTCCTACTCACTACCAACCAAGTTAGATGGTTTGCACAATCCCAGTAGGACTCTAACTCTCCTTAGTAGAGTCCTACTAAGAGTCTCATCACTGCAAGCCAAGTGAGATGGCTGAACCCTTTACCTCGGTTATACATTTCTGACCGAACTGCCTTATCTCTGTCCCCTACCATTCGGACCGTGTGATCGAAAGCCAATCTATCGAATGCCACCCTGCCGAGTTATACACAGCTCGGCTCTCGCCATTAATGTTACCTCCTTTTTCTCGGCTGACATCTTTACCTCGGCTGACATTGCGGTCAACCAAGTTATTTCGGCTCGGTGATACTTTAAGCACCACTGTCGATCTTGACTCTGAGATGACGCCCTGCAGAGCTATCCTTTAGCTCGGTTCTCCCCCCACTGATACCTTGGTTTTGTTTGTTTAGACCGAGCTAACTGCAGCAGTCTCCGACCGAACTAACAAGGACGAGGTCTAACTTGCGAAACCCAAACACCTCGGCCCATAGTTCGGCCCAAATTCGTAATATGAGATGTCTTCTTGGCCTGAGCTACACCAGTCCTTATCTCGGCCCATTGCGTAGCCCAACTTCCAAAGAACACTTTTCTAGCTTGGCCCAATTTGCTTACAAATTACCCTCTCAATTGCCCCTTAATTCCATCTGTGCAGCATGATTGGGATTACTCTACTCTAGCCGAGCTAAAAACCCTCAACTCTGCCGAACTAGAGAAGTTTGTTCAGTCTCACAACTTGTTCAGTCCTAACAAGTCTGGTCAGTTGCTCAGCACGTCATTCCACTAATCTAGCATGTCTGATACGACGTTATCCCAAGGACAGGTGGCGTGCCCCCATTATCCCCGTTCTCCTATTACAGCCGTCATACCAAAAATTTGAATAGCCCTGCTTTTTTGCCTTCAACGTATATATTCTTCGAGTTTGTAATCGTACGGCGAGTCGTTCTTTCTGTGTCTCGCCGAGTAGACTAACTCGGTTTATACTAACCCTGCCAACCTGCTTTGGCCGAGATAACCATCTCGGTCCAGGAAAAAATTTGTTGGTCAAACCTGCCAACCTGCTTTGGCCAAAATAACCATCTCGGTCTAGGAAAAAATTTGTTGGTCAAACTTGCCAACCTGCTTTGGCCGAGGTAACCATCATCCCGGCCAAAGAGTTCAAAAATTTGTTGATCAAACCTGCCAACCTGTTTTGGCCGAGGTAACCATCATCCCGGTCAAAGAGTGCAAAAGTTTGTTGGTCAAACCTGCTAACCTGTTTTGGCCGAGGTAACCATCATTCCGGCCAAAGAGTTCTAAAAATTTTGTTGGTCATACCTGTCAACCTGCTTTGGCCGAGGTAACCATCATCCCGGCCAAAGAGTTCCAAAAATTTTGTTGGTCATACCTGCCAACCTGCTTTGGCCGAGGTAACCATCATCCCGGCCAAAGGGTTCAAAAATTTGTTGGTCAAACTTGCCAACTTCCTGTAACCTAGATCCTCATCTCGGCTTAGGAGAGCTAAATGTTGGTTATTCCTGCCAACTTCTTCAGCGCGGATCCTTATCTCGGCTTAAAGAAGAGCTAAATGCTTGGCCATTCCTGCCAAACTTCTTAATTGCCCCCCAGTAGGGCAAAGACTTGTTGGTCAAACCTGCCAACTTCCTGTAGCCTAGATCCTTATCTCGGCTTAGGCGAAATGTTGGTTTTTCTAGCCAACCTCTTCAGCCCAGATCCTAATCCTAGCTGAAGAGAGGTCAAAGTTGGTTATTCCGGCCAACTCTGAGCGAAGTGTTTGGTTTTTCCAACCAAACATCCTGCAGCCTGGATCCTTATCCTCGGCTTAGGAGAAGTATTGATTTTTCTAGCCAACTTCTTCAGCCTAGATTCTAATCCTAGCTGAAGAGAGCTCAAAGTTGATTATTCCGGCCAACTCTGAGCGAAGTGTTTGGTTTTTCCAACCAAACGTCCTGCAGCCTGGATCCTTATCCTCGGCTTAGGAGAAGTGTTAGTTTTTCCAGCCAACCTCTTCAGCCCAAATCCTAATCCTAGCTGAAGAGAGCTCAAAGTTGGTTATTCCGGCCAACTCTGAGCGAAGTGTTTGGTTTTTTCAGCCAAACGTCCTGTAGCCTAGATCCTTATCGTCGGCTTAGGAGAAGTGTTGGTTTTTCCAGCCAACTTCTTCAGCCCAGATCCTAATCCTAGCCGAAGAGAGCTCGAAGTTGGTTATTTCGGCCAACTCTGAGCGAAGTGTTTGGTTTTTCCAGCCAAACGTCCTGCAGCCTGGATCCTTATCCTCGGCTTAGGAGAAGTGTTGATTTTTCCAGCTAACCTCTTCAGCCTAGATCCTAATCTTAGCTGAAGAGAGCTCAAAGTTGGTTATTCCGGTCAACTCTGATTTTATTTAGAAAGAGTTGGTCAATCCTGCCAATCCATTTTGCCCCCAGTTGGGCAAAGATTTTTTACTTGGTTAATCCTTCTTGTCAACCGTGCTAACTTTTGTCGAAGGTGTTCTGTTCGACATCGCTGTTTGTGCCGAACTCCACCTTGGTGTTCGTTTTGAATCTGGTCACAAATGCCTCTGCTACTTGCACCCACGAAGCTATGCTACCTTCTAGCAACCTCTCAAACCACGTTAAACCCAGGTCACCAAGGCTGAGGGTAATGGTGCGTTCTCTATTGTCGGAACGAACAGTGAGCTCTGTAACCTTGCTAACGCTTTGTTTGCTAGTTTATAGGCAAGGCGTGGCTCTAGAATTCCAACCTCGACACTTCCATGTGTTCTAGGAACCAATCGTTGCAGTGCGGAGACTCTGCGGGGGTCGCGAGCTTGAGTATCATTTCTCCTTCGAGCCCTTTTAGTCTTTATTCTCTCAGGCCTGGAGTAGTGTGTCCTGGAAGTCTTTGATTGTGTATCGCTCGACCTGAGGCTTCTACTTTCAGTTTGTGATAGCGTGACTTATCTGTCACGATCTTCTGAGTGGCAAGAGTGTGTGTTGCCTTTCATCTAGTGCTTCATTGACTCTATGTCAGCTGCCATTCTTCTTATTACTTCGTCTTGCTCCCTTACGCGATCTTCGAGAACTTGAGGATCCATCTTCTGCCTCTGTCTATCAGGGCTTTGAGAGCGGTGTGGACTTAAGCCCTGTCTTTCTCTTGCTTCTCTCCACGGATTTCTTTGCTAGGGATCTAATTCTGCCATGGGTGGGATAGAAGCTAAATCTTTATGCCTCCCACCCCCTTCCAGTGTTTGCCTATCAATAGCAGATTACGACAAGTCTTCATTGTGTGCCATCGCTTTCAACTAGAGAGAAAAACTTGATCAAGAGGTTTTGCTCTTTATGAAATTCCCACAGACGGCGCCAATTGTACGAGCACGAAATAATTCTTCTCGTATGATCCTGTTGATTAAGTTTGCACTCCTCCAAACAACGTTGCTTTGCCACCTGAAAACACAAACGTGAGCTAACCGGCGAGTGTGTGCCGGAAACCCCTCTGATGCCTAAGTCAGCAACTAGACAATAGACAATAAGCTCTGTGTATTCTAGAGTAAGAATTGGGATACTTGTCCATAGGTCTGGTCATGAGCTTTTATAGACTTTACTTTGGCACAATCGTAGTAGGATTCCAACTCTTCCTATGAGAGTCCTCCTAGGAATCACACACCCTACTCACTACCAGCCAAGTGAGATGGTTTTGCACAATCCTAGTAAGACTCTACTCTCCTTAGCAGAGTCCTTCTAGGATTTATACTCCTACTCACTACCAACCAAGTGAGATGGTTTGCACAATCCCAGTAGGACTCTAACTCTCCTTAGTAGAGTTCTACTAAGAGTCTCATCACTGCAAGCCAAGTGAGATGGCTAAACCTTTTACCTCGGTTATACATTTTTGACCGAACTGCCTTATCTCTATCCCCTGCCATTCGGACCGTGTGATCGAAAGTCAATCTATCGAATGCCACCCTGCCGAGCTATACACAACCCAGCCCTCGCCATTGATGTTACCTCCTTTATCTCGGCTGACATCTTTACCTCGGCTGACATTGCGGTCAACCAAGTTATTTCGGCTCGGTGATACTTTAAGCACCACTGTCGGTCTTGACTCCGAGATGACGCCCTGCAGAGCTATCCTTTAGCTTGGTTCTCTCCTCACTGATACCTCGGTTTTGTCTGTTTAGACCGAACTAACTGCAGCAGTCTCCGACCGAACTAATAAAGACGAGATCCAACTTGCGAAGCCCAAACACCTCGGCCCATAGTTCGGCCCAAATCCGTAATATGAGATGTCTTCTTGGCCTGAGCTACACCAGCTTTTATCTCGGCCCATTGCGCGGCCCAACTTTCAAAGAACACTTTTCTAGTTCGGCCCAATTTACTTACAAATTACCCTCTCAAATTCCTAATTGAAAAGCTTTGGGTCCAGGATATATAATGTCATTTTCAAGGTATAGAGGGCCAGTAATTACATATAGCACGAGAAATTATATGCACTAAAAGAATTAGGCTAAGTTTGGCTATCCTAAATAAGTACACACTTTTTATCTTTTTATCTTTTTTTCATCACATCATCTCTCTATTTTTTTGCACATCTTTTCGTAAAAAAATAAAAAATGCACTTATTTAACTTATCCCAAACAATCCCTTAGTCTAAATGAACCTCTGAACACTCTAGTGAGGAAAAAAAAAATACCAATCACTAATTTAATTTTCACCAATAATTAGGGTATTTACAATGCACTCGTTAACAAGTGCACTTGTGTCAGACGTTAAACAATTGATGTGTTTGGTGTGCAAAATTACTCCAATGGAACAGTCAACTCATACATTAATCGTGTTGGATGCTACCTTGCCTATTAATCCATCAACTGTGGTGAGGTTGTTAACAACTAAGTGGCTGAGAGAGAGAGTCTCACATAGTTTTTATACATTTTATTTTTTAAATTTTACACTCGTATAGACTTTACCCATCCTAATTTAACACATATTTTAACATTTTCATTGACCTTGGGTGATAGTCCAATGATCTTATAACTACACTTGGTGTGAAAAAGTTCTGAGTTTTAGTTAATGGAACAACATCCAATCCTATAATAATAATCTAACTTTTTTTTAGAGGAGAATTTTATTAATAATCCAAAAAATAATAATCTAACTAATTAACACATTAACATTTCCAAAAAAAGTTCTTCAAAATATCCATTCGCTTACTAAATATTTAAATACTTGACACATACAAATAAAATTTATTTTATTATTTTTTATCATATAATACTCTAATTAATGCTAGTATACTTGATACACATAATCACAATGCCATTGCTAGCTGACACATGTCAACCATACACATGAGTACAGATCATGGGGGTACTAGATTGGTGGTAGCTAGGTCTACATTGTATTTATTTTGTTTTGTTTACTTTTTTAAGAAGAGAAAACCTAATCCTCATGATAAATCCTTAGCAGGTAATCCAACACTAGCTAGCTTACGGTTCCCCAATTTGCATTTAAAATTATTTTATTTTGTTTTTTAGGTCTTGTTTGATTGCAGGCAGGCACGCTGCCACATGGACACGTGTATTTGTGTAATCCACAACTTCAAAATTTACAACATTTTTTAGGGCATACTTAAGGCCAAAGTTATTGAGATTATTAAAAGTTTAATGACCAAAGGGTACCATATAAAATGCAAGTCCTTTTCTTGAATTTTTTGAGGGTTTATATTGCTCTCACAAACACTTAAGCATTCTTGTTTATATTGAATAAAATAAAAATTTTAGAAATTCAATAAAAAAATTTTTTTTATCAAAAATAGTTTAAAATTTGAAATCAAAGACTTAGGGATTGTTTGGGATGACTTAAATAAGTGTACTTTTTGTCTTTTTACGAAAAGAAGTGTAAAAAAGTAGAGAAGTGATGTGATAAAAAAAAGATAAAAAAATAAAAAGATAAATTATTTTAGAGTTGCCAAACTTGACCTTATTGATGATGTGACCCTACAATAACAACTTTAATTATATATTATAGATTTGAAACTTGAGACATTATTGAATTTTTTTCTTGATCCATAAAATTTTCCTAAATAAAATATATATATATATATATAATAAAATTTAATACCTAACTCATACCATCAATGGAAAATTTCCTAGGGTGTTGGCATTGTCACATTGCTTATATTTGATGCAGTTTTTTAGAAGTTAAAAATTAGTAATTTTAAATTGAAAGTTAGAAGAATATACGTTCTAATTTTTTAATAATAGTTTTTTAAATTTTATTTTAGTTACTTTGAGCAAGCATACTCTTCCTAATTTTTCAATAATCAACATTTTCAATTTATTTAAGTTATTTTGAACTCATAAACAATAAATAGAAACTCTACACCTAACATTTTGAAAGGAACTCTCAAAAAAAAAAAAAAAAAAAAAAAAAAAAAAAAGAAAGGAAAATTTAACTTATGGTACCTATAATTTGGCTTATGGTTGGCTTAGCGGAAAAATGGGCATATCACTTGGAAGACGGAAATAGCAAGGTTATTCCCAGGACATGGAACACTGTCAATCTCAAACTATTTTATTTTTAACTTTTCATTAAAGTACTTTTAATTTTTTCTTTTTTCAATAAAACAAGTAGTTTTTTTTTCAGCACAATTCTTTTCTTCTGTAAGAGTTATTTTAGTGAGCTAGGAGCAATGAAAGCAGAGTTGGCCAGAATAACCAACATTTCGCTTTAGGTTGGCAGGAATAACCAACTTTGAGCTCTCTTCAGCCGAGATCAGGATCTAGACTGAAGAAGTTTGGCAGGAACAACCAAACACTTGGCTCTTGGTTGGCAGGAATAACCAACATTGAGCTCTCTTCAGCCAAGATAAGGATCTAAGCTGAAGAAGTTTGGCAGGAATAACCAACATTGAGCTCTCTTCAGCCGAGATAAGGATCTAGGCTGAAGAAGTTTGACAGGAATAACCAAATACTTGGCTCTAGGTTGGCAGGAATAACCAACATTGAGCTCTCTTCAGCCGAGATCAGGATCTAGGCTGAAGAGGTTGGCAGGAATAACTAACATTTATCTCTCTTTAGCCGAGATAAGGATCTAAACTGAAGAGGTTGGCAAGAATAACCAACATTGAGCTCTCTTTAGCCAAGATCAGGATCTAGGCTGAAGAGGTTGGCAAGAATAACTAACATTTATTTCTCTTCAGCCGAGATAAGGATCTAGGCTGAAGATGTTGGCAGGAAAAACCAACATTTATCTCTCTTCAGCCGAAATAAGGATCTAGGCTGAAGAGAGTTGGCAGGTATGACCAAACAGATTACAAGGTATGGAAAATGCTAAACTTTATGCAAATTATAGTTGAAAAATAAATACAGGTATGGAATAAACCGAGCAGAAAGAAGAAGATTTCATTCAAGATTCAAAAACAAAGTTACAAGAAGTGGGACTTTAGCCCGGTTACAAATTCTTTTCAAAAGTAAAAAGAAGAAATTACAGAATCAAGCAAAAAGGTCATCCAAATCGGCATCCAAGTCAACCCGAGCTTCACCACTCGATAGCCTGGTGTTGGCAAGTAGGTCGGTCACTACCACATCTTCAACCGTAATGGACGCCGGCGGATCCACCCGAGCTGACTGGGCAGTTTGGAGACCGGGATCATTGGTGGCAGCTGGGGTGTTGTTGGGCTCTGGAGATGCCTCCTCTTCCTCCCCTACTTGAAGAAATTTTTGTTGAATGACATTGGCGTAGTCCGCCATATAGCTCGGAATGAAGTGGGGAGGAGGGTTCTAGAAGACCTCGGTCTCGTGGCCATAACCGAGCTGTGACAAAGCCACCTTCCATCCGCTTTTGAAAAATATGTCCTTTCCAGTCTCGCACTGCAGGATGTAGGTGGCTTCCCCCTCCTTATAGCCACGGTCTTCAGCGTCTTCCGCGTTCTTCTTTAGCTTGGCTATTTCGGCGTCTTTCTTTTTCTCGAGCTTGACCAGCTCGTAGAGATATTTGTCTTTCCGTTCAGCCAAAGCCTTCTGCTTGTCAGCTTCCGCCGATTTGACCAGCCCGGTAAGTCAGGCGATTTCAGTCTGTAACTCGGTGGTCTTTCGTTGGGCTTCTTCTAGTTCGGCCGTCTTAGTGTTGGCCTCGGCCACGGCCAGCCGTTTTGTCTTACGCAGCTCTAACACGCGCTTGTGAGCAACGTGATTCTTCTGCATAGCCTACAAGAGGGGAGCGGATAAGTATTATTAAAACCGTGCAAACAGATGAACAAATTAGAAAGACAGACAAAGAGAGAACTTACCAGCACCATCGATTTTGTTGCCGAGCGGATGGCCTTCAACTCAGTGAGATGGTCGTGATGCTCCATATCGACTGGCAGACATACGCTCTTAACAAGGTTAAAAGCCAGCGAATGGTCTTTCTCTGCAACCACTGAGTCGATGTTGGTTATAGCTCGGTCCTTGAAACTCATTCTTGGTGCCCATTCTAAAGGACTAGCTCGGTTTGAACGCACTGGTTCTGGGCTTAGTCGGATGGATTGAGGAAGCACGGCATCATCTTCGTCAATGAGTTGTTGAGGCTCGGTTGCAAATGTGTGAGCACGCTTGCTCGATCGGGATGACGAGGCCCGGGCCGTCGAAAGGGCCACCACCGTCTCATTTGTTTGGCCAGCTTTTGTACCTTGGGTTGAGTTGATGTTTCGGTAATCAATGCTCGTACAGCTCGGCGTTTGGCTACCTCTTGTTCTTCTGTTAGTGGAATGAGATTGATTTAGGGTAATATGGGATCTGGTTCAGGTGAAGGCTCCAGAAGGAAATCTGTCACCCTGGTCTTCCTCTTACTGTTGTATCTGTATGTCGGTTCAAAATTGAGTAGCTCGGCCCAACCTCGTTCGCGATATCGAAGAGCGGCGCGGAGAGCGTCTAAGTTGGGGTATTGGTATTGTGACTTTAGATGGTTCAAGTTTGCATAAAGAAAAAGGCAACGGTTAGCACGATGCAAAACTCATAAACAGAAAAGAGTAAAAAACGAACAAGCTTAGCCGAGGTATTCATACCGGCTACTCCCTTATTCTAATTAATACCGTAGCCCGGTATTTGGGCTTCTCAGTCTTCAAAGTTGCCAGAAACCCAAAAGAAGTCATCATCATTGACGTCTTTGTCCAATGTATTTTTTATTATTTTCTCTTGGCATCTTCTTATTCTTAAATAGTATACCCAACCGTCTTCATTCTGGCCAAGGGAGTATTGGTGAAATAGCTCGGCTAAACCGAGGTTGAGGCCAAGTCGGCGATTTAGCTCGACGATGCCATTTATTATTCTGTATGAATTTGTGGAAAGCTGGGGGGGCAAAGTCTTGTCTGCCTAAGGAATTCACAAAGAAGTGGCTGAACGGGAAAACGAAGACCGGCCTCTACAATGGATATGAAGGAGAAGGAAACGAAAGGTGGACGTCGTCAGGGATGTTGTAGTCCTTACGGAATTCGGCGATGGCGCTAGGGGAATTTACTAAAAACCGGTATTTACCTATTTCGCTTAACTTATGTATAAATTAGCTCGGAGCCTTAGCTCGGTGTTAAGATTACGATGAGTATCTCGGTTGAGCGTGCAAAGGTGTGCCTGGCCAAACCTAGTCAGTCTGCAAAGTGAAGATAAAAAGTGTTATGCCCAGACAACTACACTGGGCTAAATAAGAAGGATTAGCAAATGATAAAAACTCTAGATCGGCTAAGTGGGTTTCAACCTTTAGCTCGGTCATAGTGCGAGTTTTTAGCCCTGCCAATGAGCATTATGGGTAGAGTTTTCTTAGCACGGTTAGGACACGAGTTTTTAGCTTGGTTATTGGATGGAGTTTTCCTAATTCGGTTGGAGCGGAGGACTTTAGCTCGGCTAAACTAAACGGAAGATCCTTAGACCGGTTGAAACTTAAGGTGAAGTGTAAAAATTTTAGCTCGGTTATTGGGTGGAGTTCTCTAGTTCGATTGTGTTGAAGCCTAGAGTTGCCTAAATAGGTTTTTAGCTCGGTTACAGCACGATTCTAGATTCAAACTTCATGTTTTCTGAATCCAGGCGGTATGTTCTTAAGCACAAGCCTATGGTTTGGGGGTTCGGTTTTAGGTACTAACTGTTCTTATCCATTTCAGCAAAATTACAGAGTGTTTTGTAAAATATAAGAGTATGTACATCTACACTATACATATTCACAAAATAAACGGAAAAAGTGAGGATTTGAGTCACTTACAGTCTTAGAAGAAGAGGATGAAGTTCCAAACGATGAAGATGTCAGGTAGAAGCACAAGCTTTGCAAATGCAGTGTTTAGGAAAATGGAGGCTCGGAGGAAAAAGAGAGAGAAGATGAGTAGTGGTATGTTTTGTTCAAAGAGTAGGGTTTTTTGTATAAAGCGTGAATTTGGGCGGGACTGTTCAAATTTCGCGAGGTACGAAGGTGGCGATGGCAGCTGTATTTGACCAATAAGGGCTTGCCACGTGTCCAAAAGAATCGTAAGCGATTCAGTTATGCAACGACTGAAAAGACATTTTTTGACCAGACAAATTGGCAGCCCGGTATCAATTTAGCTCGGTTGGTAAAAAGGTAATCCCAATCATGCTACGCAGATGGAATTAAGGGGCAATTAAGAGGGAGTTTTTATGAGCATTAGGGCCGAGCTAGGCCCAGGCGTAGTAATAGGCCGTTCTATGGGCCATGGTGGAAAGGGCTTAACGAGTGGACCTTAGTGTTAGCTCAATCCAAATATAGTTACAGTCACCACGGTCAGAGTGGTGATAATTAGCTCGGTCATAGAATTCAAAGCCGAGGTATTTGGGCTTCTTATAGTGGACCTTGCTCTTGTTAGCTCGATCAGAGCTTGCTGTAGTTAGCTCAGTCTCAACAGACAAAATTGAGGTACAAGTGAACAAAGAGCCGAGCTATGTGTTGCATATGAAGATGCTGGATTAAGTATGACAAAGGGCTAGTGTTAGCTCGGTCATACTGTCATCCAACTAAGGTAAAAACATCTCACTTGGTTTAAGCAGTGAGGGGGATGTTGAAGGATAAACATTATCTTTCAGAAGTGTAATTCTGATAAGGACTCTACATGGAGGAATAAGAGTCCTACTAGGATTGTGTCAGGCAAAAACTATAAAAGCTCACAACATAACCTATGTAGAGGTAACACAATTTTAATTTTCGGAAGACACAGAGCTTTTGTTTATTTGTCTATTTTGCTGACTTAGGCATCAGAGAGGTATCCAGCACACACCCGCAGGCTAGCTCACGTTTGTGTTTTCAGGGAATAAAGTGGCGACGTTTGGAGGAGCGCAAACTTAATCAACGGAATTATACGAGAATATTATTTCGTACTCGTACAGATTTGAAACTTTGAGACATTTTTGAATTTTTTTCTTGCTCCATAAAATTTTCCTAAATAATATATATATATATATAATAAAATTTAATACCTAACTCATACCATCAATGGAAAATTTCCTAGGGTGTTGGCATTGTCACATTGCTTATATTTGATGCAGTTTTTTAGAAGTTAAAAATTCGTAATTTTAAATTGGAAATTAAAAGAATATACGTTCTAATTTTTTAATAATAGTTTTTAAAATTTTATTTTAGTTATTTTGAGCAAGCATACTCTTCCTAATTTTTCAATAATCAACATTTTCAATTTATTTAAGTTATTTTGAACTCATAAACAATAAATAGAAACTCTACACCTAACATTTTGAAAGGAACTCTCAAAAAAAAAAAAAAAATGAAAGGAAAATTTAACTTATGGTACCTATAATTTGTCTCTTATATTAATTTGATCTTTATAATTTTTATTGCATTAATTTTATTTTTGAATTTTTACATTTGGTCAATTTAGGTCAATTGATAACATCGTTATAGAAATTAAACTAAAATCACGAGACAAAATAATTCATTCACTCTTCTCAAAATGATTGAAGAATTGACATCTAATTTAAAATAAGTTATTCTCCTTTAAATATTTTGAGTTTTCATTTATTTGGAGTCCTGCATAGGTAATATCATATAATTTTCGACACCAAACATGATCATGCCACGTAATGCCAACCAAACTTTACTCTCCCACATGCTGCAAACATACATACATACATATATGGAAACGGGCGTAAACTTGCTTGTATTTATCTATAAATAGGATGTTTAGTGCCCAAGAGAGCAACGTGTCTGTCTTTGAGAGAGTCAAAATCAGTTGACTTTCTTTGTGGAAATATGGTTGATAATATAGGCTCCAACTTTAATAGAGAATGCCACAAGGAGCAAGAAGATCAATTACTTCCAATAAGCAAATAGTGGCTCCCCATGCCAAGGTGTCCAAAGAAGCTAAAGAAACCATGCAAGAATGTGTGTCTGAGTTCGTTAGCCACTACAAGGATTAACGCTTTTGCTGACTAAAAAATTGATCGTTAAAAGTTTATTTTTAGGCAGTAAAAGTTATCCGTGATTAATTTTTTTGGTCACAACTTTGGTCGCTAATTGAGAGCCGGTAAAAGTAATTCGTGATCAAAATTTTGATTGGTCGGAAAAAGTTGAATTTGCCGACTAAATTTTTGGTCACTAAATATATCATCACTGCGACTAATCCATTTTATCGCTAAAACATTTTGGTCGCGAAAAGTGATATTTTGCCGACCATATATCTTAGTCGTCAATTGTCACATTCCACGACTAAAAAATTTGGTCGCCAATTATCACATTCAACGACCAAAAATTTTGGTCGCCAATTGTGACATTCTACGACCTCTTAGTTTGGTCGCCAATTGTCACATTCCACGACCAAACATGTTTGTCGCCGAAAGAAATGCTTGCGCAACTAAAACTTTAGTCAGCAATAGACCTATTCGCGACCAAATCTTTTGGTTGCCAAAATTAATAATTTTAACGACTAATTATTTAGTCGCTAAATGTGCTTGGTGATACACCGACTACTTTATTTAGTCGGCAAAAGTATAACTTATCTTTCCCGACTGATCAATTGGTCGCCAAAACTAGAAAAATAAAACCAAATTATAGTCACCAACATCCAACAAAATAAACCTATAATTTATAATAATCCATCCAATTTATTCAATATAATCTATAATTTGCAAAAATCATTCAAACCAACAAATAAATTAAATCATGAACATTCAACAAAATACATATATCAACCATTTCTAAACCTGTTTAATTAAAGTCAGCAACTATTATAAGTTTTCATCCACAAATAATTCCAAACTACATATTTCATCTACCATAAAAATTTAAAACATAACAACTACATATTTCACATTAACAAATTAAATGACTTTCATTATCAAATTGTAAATCCAATCCAACATTGTAGTTTTTGCTTTCATAGGGAAGGCAATCTGCTAAAAGCACGAAGAAGGTGTAGCACGACAGGTCTATCTACTGTACAAGAGGACTTGCACCACTAGGAAGTTATGTAATCAAATTTAATTCCTTGTAAAACATGAAATTAATAAAGAAAAATATGCAATTGCCAAAGATAGCAAATTTGAGTTCAGCTCAAATTTAGATACCAGAAAGGAGTAAAAACTTACCATAACAAACAGTAGCATATAAATCAGGAAATCTGTAATTGATAACTGAAAACTTTCCTAAAACAGAGAATACACAAAATTGACAGCCTAAACAAAGGCATTTGCACAAAAGCCAACTTAGGTCACAGCAAAGTTGTGTGTTGTTCGTGCCATTTTTAGTCAACAACCTCCATAAAATTGCATAAATATGGTTTCTGGTAAAGTTAAGCTCCATAAGAACTGTTATCGACAAGGATATAGAAAACAAGGTTTTAGGTCAAGTCAATATTATGTTGAGTATCTCAATGAGAACCAGCTTGAGTCATGACAAACTATTAAATTGATCAAACTTTAGTGTACTTATCTAGAGCAAAAAGAATACAAACCAAAAGATGGTCTCCAATTCCCAAATCAGTCATTAGAAAAATAGAGCATCCATGGCATCTAAAATTTATCACTTCTCCATTAGAGCATCTCCAATGGCGCAAGGCAAAAATCATTTTTTGGCTTGCTATAGTGCAAAAATAAATAAATAAATAAATAATAAAATAAGCCATTTTTTTGCTATACCACTCCAATGGTGACATTCTATTTCAGTTGAATCTAATGAACCAATACATCACACCCATCTAAGTGAATTTAAAGCAATCATTGTGGACAATATGATCATATAAATTAAAACAGAAAGGAGAGGCACGCAAGCATACACATTTCAACAAACCCCTGATTCATATTAAAATAAGCTATCATTTGAAAACTTTAACTCAACTAATAAATGTGAAGTCAAGAAATCATACAGCAAGGACGATGAATATTACCTTTATTCCACTAGAATTTGGCGCTTCGAAGACAATATATGTCTCAGTTGAAAGCATCCCTCTTTCAATACCTTTTGACTTTTCTTGCCCCTCTATAGCAGCTTGATTAACGGTGAAAATATAACCATTGCCATGATACTCAAATGTTACCCTCTATCCCGTCGTCATAACCTGCATGTCATGAGGCCTCAAAGTCAATTCCAGAAAAATATAAACTAGACTACCAACAAAAAGACTAAATACTGCTTATTAATCCATCACAATAGTCAACTTCATATAAATGGACAGATTCTGCCAAATCACTTTGACTTCAAGTTCCAACACCTAAGTGCCTACACGGATAAACTGGCCACAGGGCCCAAGCATTTTTGTTCAAACATTATTCGTATTAGCTTCTTAGAAAGACTCGACATGATATTCCATTTAGTTTTCACAATACACATTCTGAAAAAGCAAGCATTTCCATTATAAATCACTCGCAAGCCATGGATTAGACCATATCATATTCCCACTAGCCAGGAATGAAGCACAGCATGTGAGAAAAATATATGTAGTGTCATGTTTGTGTATAAGTTGCCATGAAAGCAATGAAAAATAATTTTGCTGATCCTCTGCCACAGCAGAAAGGATATCTACATTTAGAAAAACATGAAAAGCAATTGGTAGAATTACCTTTAGAGTAAGCGACCCTAACCAGTAAGAGTAACTCCAATCACACTCTTTATTTTTCACTAGCTAAAGTACAAAAAAGGGACACTCTTTATTTTACCTAATTAGTTTAGCTATTGTGTGTTCCAATCATACTCTTTATTTTAACTAGTCATTCAAACTAATTAAACCAATTTTCAAAACAAAAAATGCCATATATATTACTATCTTTTTCATAAAATTCCACATACGCACCAAACACTAATATGATTGCCAATGTGATATTTGCGATAATATTTTTAAAAATAATATTTTTTAATATTAGTTTTAAAAATATTATAAAAAATAATGTTAAGTAATATTTAATTTTTTTTATAAAATTTATAGTACGTGAATATATACCAACATATGAATTTTGTGAAACCATCTTGAAAGGGAGGGGAGGGGAAGAATAAAAGAAAACAATAAATAATTTTTTTAAAAAAAATAACAATACAAAGGAAGTTCTTCAATAATTATAATTTATCAAATTAAATTAAGAACTGAAAGAACACAAAATAACTAATCAAAACCTTACAAAGGTCAATGAATAAAATAAATAAAAAAAATCATAAATAGCTGTAGACACCCCATTTTTGACCGACCTTAAGACTCAGATGTCACCAGCTGAGTGCTCGGTGATGTTGCATATTGTGCTCGTTTTGAGGTTTCAGAGTCTCGGCTGCGAGCCTTGCCTTCGGACTTCGGGGCTCTTTTGTGCTTTGCCTCGATTTGCGAACCAGGTCCTGTTTTCTTTATTTTTTCTTCCCGAAGGGAGGGAGAGGTCCTGTAGACCATCTCTTAGTGGCCGTAGGCTACGTTTCGCAGTCGTAGGCCATTTTTCCAGTTTAAAGGCCAGTTTCCGGTTTTTGGAGCCGTCTGCCGTGCGCCTCGATTCGGGACTGCTTAATTACCTCTGATTGCTCCGATTTTTGGCACACACCTTATTTCCTCCCTTTAGAGGGACACTGTGGCCCGGGAGACCACCTTCGTGGTCATACGCCACTTCTGGTGCCTAACAGCCTGTTTTCGAGGCCCCAGACTGCGCGTTTTGGCCCCCAAACCCTCGTTTTGCATCTATCTTGGTCCATTTTTGGTAGGGACCCTATTTTCATTGCTAGGGAGGTGGTAAGATGGGGGAAGGCCACATTTTCCCCTGAAAAACTAGTTTTCTCTTTTTCTCTCTCCAAAAGCCGATTTTTTTGACAGAAAGCTGGTTTTTCTCACTTTTGAGCCACAATTTCTGGCTTTTCATACCACCATTGTGTTGTGCTCATCTGGGATGCCACCAATATGGGTAGGCCGACCAGTAATTCATCTTGACCCTTTTGAACCTTGCTAAAAAGCTGGTTTTTCTCTCTCATGGGTCACATTTTCTAGTTTTGCACTATATAGCTGTGTTGCACTCATCTAAGAGGCCACCTTTTTGGGGTGGCCGGCTAGAAATTCTTCTTGAACCTTTTGACCCCTGGTCAGCCGACCAGGAGGAGTGGCCGGCCGGCCACTTGAACTGGCCGGCCTGCTTCTTGCTTTTTGCCCTCTCTGAATGCATCACAGTTGTGCCAGCTGTGAGGCAATTGGACCATCCTCCATACACGTGTATGGAGGATATGTGAAGCCCTTTTGGGATATTTTAGAGCCTCTCCTCTATAAAGGGGAGGCTGATCTTCTATGGCAAGGGTTGAACAGCTTTGAAGGCTTACAACTCTCTCTCTATATATATATATCTCTATACTTGAGCTTCCAAACCCTAGTTTTCTTGGACCATTTGCACTACAACCCTTAACACCACACCTCCTCCATCCATTCCAGCACTTTGAGACTGATTTTCAAGGGTTGAAGGTTCACCAACTTGGTTCAAAAGCTCCAGCTTTGCTGCTCTTCAAGGGTAAGCACCTATTTCCCTTAAACTTGCATTTTTTTGCTCCATTGATTGGATTTACTTGAAAGTATTTCTGGACTTTGTCATAAACTAAAAAGTGTCATATTTTGAGCTCCTCTTGAATATTGATTAAGGACACTTTTCTGTTTGAGGTCTCCTACACCCTTGTATGCTTTGTCCCTCTTTGTAGGCTTATTTTGCATCAAATCTTAGCCCTACTTGTGAGCATTTTTGAGATTTGTCATAAACTTGAAAAAGTTTCCTTTTGAGCTTATAAACATGTTTGTTTAAGATACTTTCTCTGTTTGGGGTCATCTACCCCCTTTCATGCCTTATTTCCTCATGTTTTAAGCTATGCATGTGAGCACCTGCATTGGCCTTGATTTGGCCTTTTAGCCACTGAAATCCAGCGGATTTTCAGTGGCTTAGATGTTCCTTTGAGCTTCAAAATCATAGAGGGGTGACCCTCTCACCCCTCATTCTCTTTACTAGCTTTGGTGGCCTTCCAAAGGGACCCTCACTTGCATGTTGTGAAGTCACTTTCTGGGCTCAATTTGGTGAGTTTCAAGGCCTGCCTTAGCTCTGTCCAGAGCCTCTTTGGTCTTATTTTGTGTCCGTAATGCATGTGTAGAGCAATTCCATTCAAGGCCTTTTGAGGGGGCCTTTCATTGTATGCTTCATTGACCCATTTCAGGGCCAATTTGGTGAGTTTTAGGCTTGTCATATTTTATTTCCAGAGTTGGTTTTTCCATGCTAAGTGTCCTTGTTGTATGTGTTGAGTAACCCCTTGCATGGCCCTCCAAAGAAGCTCATCATTTTTGCATGCATTGGTTGCATTTCAGTGGTTATTTGGGGTTTATTTGGCATGAAATACTTCTATTTTTGGCTGGTTGGGTGAGCCCTTATATGCTTCATATAGCTGTAGAACAACTCATGGTTCACTAGCCTATGTTGCATTTTGTTTTGGCCCTTCATGTTGGCACCTTTTGGCCATGCCTTGAACTGATAATGTGCTCATTTTGGACTATCCTAGCTCTGTTTTTGGGTCTTGTGGTTGAATAATGTTAGTTTTGCATGCTTGTAGTTCAATGCACTTGCCTATCTTCGAGTTTTGAGGTTCGTTGCATGTATGTACTGAGATATTTCCATGTTTTGAGCCTATCATTCATCACATTTCAGAGCTTTTTTGAATGCCATGTTGCCATGTTTTCATCTCTTTAAATGCATTTGAGAGTCGGGCTTGTATGCCCCATTTACCGACCATTGAATGAGCTCCATTTCGTCTCATTCCAAGCCATCATTTTAGGTCAATTTCCCACCATTTCAGACCTGCCTAGGGTCTGTTTGGGGTTGGTTTTACTTTTGGTGCATTGCTTCGGGTACCTCTAGTCTAATGCACTTCACTAGTTTCGATACCCGGCCCCCCCTAGCTTGCATTGTGTGCCATGTTTGCATGTTTCGGGACCATTCCGTATCATGTTTCAGTGCTGGAAATTGTATGTTTGTATGCCATATTTCATCCTTTTCCATGCCTTGGTAGAGTGGCATTTGATGCCTTAGGTTCGGTCCTTGGTATTCGTGCATGTGTGCACGCATTTCGATTGTCTCATTTCCATCTAATGGCCACTGATGTGAGTGTGACTGAGGTCCACTCATGTTGGTGTAAGTCCATCATGCATTGTGTATGTCATTTCAGTTCATAGCATTGCGTATGCTGAGTTGCATGTTAGAGCATTGTGTATGCCATGTTACATCGAGCATTGTGTATGCCATTTCATAGCATTGCGTATGCTAGGTTGTATGTTAGTCGCATTGTGTATGCCATCTCATTTGCATTGTGCTTGGGATAGGGGTTAGCCCAAGCACGGGAAACGAGGGACGTTTCGTACTCTGAGTGACGGAACGTGTCTCAATTCCCGGTCGCCGACACTCCAGATTACCCATGATGGAGTTTAGGTCTTGTTGTGTTTTCATGTGCATTCATTTCACATCGAGTCGTGCAATTCGACTCCTCGGCCATCATGCATCGAGATGCGTGATTGGTGGCACGAGGATCGAGGACTACACTCCCTGAAGAGTAGTCATGCATACATATGTGAAAATACTTTGATGTGCCCCTTTCTTGCTCTCTGTTGCAGCAAATCAAAAATTAACAGATTTCTAAAGCCTTGCATAGCATTCCGGGATTAAGTGTAAACAGAGGCGAATTGGGGCATCGCAATGGATTTCCGCGCCAAGCAACTCAAGCATGCATCATTCATTATTCAGAACAGAGCCGAGGCGGTCCATAGCTTGCATGCTAATTTACTTGATTTCCTAGTTAAACTGTTAATTAATTAGGGTTTTGTACTTATTCGGACTATAATTATTATTCGGACTGTATTATTTATTCGGACCCTCCGAGCGAGGGCACAATTGTAATAAGTGTACGTGCGTGTGATGTATGTCTTCCAACCCCACGTCTTTCTCCCTTTTATTTACCCGCTTATGATGGTTAGATTAGGGCATGTTTCAATTAGCATACTTATGCTTGCATGTTTGCATTATTCATCTGTATTGCATGCACCGGGCTCCACGCATCATACTAACTGCATTTGTATTTCAATTCCGAGTTGACTACTTGTTAACTGTAGCATTTCACATGCCATCCTTAGAATAGCCGAGCCTACTGTAGTTGCATTTTTGCATGTGTTGTATTAGGCATTTCTGTATAGTTAGGATCATGCATGGATTTCTAACATAGCTTCTGTTTTGGCTTGGAGTACTCGATAAGTACTTATGCTTTAGCATCCTTGCTTGCGTGTGAGTGACTACCATGATAGCATGCTTGCCATGAGGCTATATGCTTATGTGATATATCTGTCTGAATGCCTGTGGGTGAAAGTTGGGTTATTTGGATTGGAACAATTCATCAATTGTAAGTTTTAAGCCCACTATATAGTGGCAAATCACCTTGTTTTCTAAGCCCACCTGAGGGTGGAAAATCCACATTTTAGCCTACTTGTGAGTAGCAAACCATTTTTTGAAACAAACATGAAATGTTTTGTTCCAATTCAGGCGATCCAGTCTATACTTATATGCTGTGTGCATCACATAGTAAATCTAGGCTAATAACCGGAATAAGAACGCATAATGTTTTCAAAACTAGATATCATAGTTAGTAGAGGCCGATCTTTGATCGGGCGAGCGGGGGTGCTCACGAAGTGACCTTCCCCAATCGTATCCAAGTTCCCGAGTCGAGGCAACTTTGGTGATGACGGGCACGTGTCCTTAGGCAACGAGTCAGGGTTTCCTAAATTTCCCCAAAAATAAAATATTTAGGTGGCGACTCTATATCTGGCCAAGCAGTCCATGTTTGACACTTCTTTCAAAAAATCTATTTTCAAAAACGATTTGCCAGATTTGGACTCTTTGATGATTCATCGGTCTTGCATTGCACTCTGCGAGATTGGATACAGGACCGTGACTTTTGAGTCCAAACTGTAGTGAGCCCAAATGAACAAAACGGGGGGGATTTCCCTCCCGGGACGTTCGGGGACGTCTACAGTTTCTGGCGACTCCGCTGGGGACTTAGAGAACTTGACTCGAACTCATGATATCTGGTTTTGACTACACTTATGTGTTTCTTTGCATTGCATTTGCATTGGTGCGCCTAGGACACGGTGTTTGCCGTATGCTATTCTTGAATGGTTTGTCGGAGGCTCGCTTCGAGAAGCGTGCCATAAGGCTGATTGGTTGCAGGCTCTGCCACGACGGGAACACAAACCCCGATTTTACCGGGGCACCCTTTTTGACCATTCGACCTAGTGCATATTCGGAATCCATAGTGACCATTCCAAACTAGGACAGGTTGCTTACCCGTTTATAGGTTGTTTGAAACCGCTGCGTGCGTAATGAAACCCTAGCTCCTGACAAAATAGGACAGGGAAACCTTACCCCAACATAGGGGTGTTTTGGCTCTCACTTGCTTGTTATGCGCTTTTAGAGTGCGTCTCTACAGGAATGCATGTATTAGTTTGCAAGTTTGGGCATCAGGCCTGCGGGCACCAGTTCATCATTTTCGGAATCAGTTATCTGCGGGTATCAGATTTAGCTTCGGGAACAGTGATTTGGGAATAATGATCAGTCTTTGAGAACAGTGTATCAACTGCGTGTTAATTATACCCGACTGTGCATTGTGTTTATTTACGCTGTTATGCTGTTTGTTTGTCTGCTCATTTATTTCCTTATTATTGCTTTATTTATCTTTTTGTTAGGTAGTTTAGCACAATTGCTTCAGACCAAGCAGATATTCCCCAAGCACTCTGGACAAGAGGTTGCCGACTCAATCGATCTTTAGATCTGGTCGACGGACAACCAGTGTTCCACTCTCTACCCCCAGTTATCAGACGGAGGTCGAGAAGACGCAGTGTATCCGAGCAGAGGCTGCCAGAGCAGTGGATTACCCCGTCAGTGGACAGTCAGACTGAGATCTCAATTGTTGCTATAGAGATAGACCTGCCAGTAGTTCAGACAGATCAGGGCAATATGGCGGTACCGACAAGAGTTGAAGAAATGATGCGCCAGATGCAGGAGACCATGAGAGCCATGCAGCAGGACGCTGTTCGCCGGGATGAGTTTGCCAAACAACAAGTCGAGATTATGGCCCAGCAGGCAGAGTTAATTGCCAGGTTGCAACAACAAACCGGGGCATCTGCTTCACACCCAGCTCCTCCCCCACCAGGAGTTCCGGCACCCGGGGAGGCACCAAATGTCCAGGGAGATACGGACATCCCAACGGGGCTGGCTCCACCCCCGATTCTACCACAGTTATCCAAGGCACCTACGCCTGTCAATCAACCAGATTCTTCATTTGAGTTTGAGGTAGACCATACAGCATTGAAATTGAGCAAGCTCGAGAAGTTGTTCAAGAAATCCCAAGAGGTGAAGTCCATCCCAGACATCGAGGACGGATATACCGATGTGGCTGTGACGCTGCCAGATAGGTTCAAAATGCCACAAACCGACCGCTTTGACAGATCTGGGGATCCCATGGTCCATCTTCGGTTGTTCTCAGATATACTGCGACCGATAGGCCTCACCAGACTACAGAAGCTTTCACTATTCGGCCGGACCTTGTCGGGTGTGGCCGCTATTTGGTATGCAAAATTAGAAGATGATGTTAAGCGGAACTAGGATGAGATGGCTGAGGCTTTCATTGCGCAGTACTCCTATAACACTCAAATCGAGATTACAAGGCAGGAGCCTAAGGAGAGCTTTTCGAATTTTGTGGCTCGTTGGAGGGCGATGGCCTCAATGATGACCCTAAGGCCCACAGATAAAGATCAAATTCGGATGATTGTGCGCAATCTCCAGCCAAAACTGATGCAGAAAATGATTGTGCTCCTCTTCCCTACCTTTTCAGATTTGCACGAGATGGGAGTACAAATAGAGGATGCTATGAAACAAGGTCTGATTGACCAGGATAGAGAGCAACCCCGAAGAACCTTCAACCGCAACAACAACACAGGCACCAGCAATACCGCAAATGCTAGAGCTTCAGAAGTAAGCATGGTCACCACCATCTCCCCTCCCAGACCCATGGCAGCTGCACCTTTCTCCGGCGCGTCCGGAAGCAACACACAAACCACCCGATTCTAACCCAGAGGCCAAAGAACCTTCACCTCATGGTATATGCCCCTGTTCAAGGCTCTAGGGGTATTAATCATGAAAGGGCACTTGAAGCCCCTGGAGCCGAGGCCATTGCCAAATCCACTTCCCCCTTCCCACAATCCAACCAAATACTACGCATATCACCAACAACATGGTCACGACACTGACCAATGCTTCAGATTACGTCATGAGATTCAAGACCTCATTGACAAGCAGGTGATTGTGCCTCCAGAAAATCCCAATGTCACAACAAACCCTCTCCCACCGCACAACCAAGCTCCACCTCCCAAAAGAATCAACTTTATCCAGACTGGGGTCGTGTCTTACGATCCCAGCATATACATTACCCCAACCCACCTACCCAAGCCGGAGGTGCTCCTTCCTGACTGCACTGACTTGTGCATGTTGGACATCTCCAGACCCCAACCCAAACCATTGGTGATGGCTGTCGAAGACAAAGCAGGGAAGATTCTAGGGGAGGATGGGATTGTCGAGCCAGGATCCGAGGAATCTGAGAGTTTTTTATACAGTCTGAGTGACTACATCTGATCAGTGGGCCAAGTTGGGCTGAACCTTGAATTGCCAGTGGGGACAGAGCTTTGTATGATACAAGGGGATAAATCTGGTCAGAGGATGGATGACCTGGTAGCTGTGGAAGAGGACTTTTCCAACCTCCAATTTTTCAATGAACAAGAGCTAAAGGGCATGGTAGTCAACTGGTCAGATTTTGAGGAGTCAGTAGAGGTCACCGGCTGGCTTGATGACCTGCCAGACGTTGTTGACGAAGCTCAGTTGGAACAGGGCCCGGCAGGGGCAAGGATATCAGTGGTGGCCGGAAGGGCCAGAAATCAAAATGAATCGTCGGAGAGCGCCGGTGCTAGAAATTTCGCTCAAGACTTGGGCATTGTGAATGCGGGAATTGTTGAACAGCCAGCTGTACTGACGCAGTTGGAGCAAGAAAGGTTTGAGGATACTAAGAGAATCAGGAAAGCCAAGGGCCCTGAGGGGACTGAAAGTGCTGTGTGCACGAAGATAGAGAATGCTGCGAGCATGTGGACTGAGAGTACCGCGGGTGCAATTGAACCGGAGCCAGACAAGTGTCTGTTGGCTGCCGACGGAATGTGGTGGGAGAACAATGATTTATGTCTTGCCCACACGGATGAGGATTGGGGGAGCAATCAGCCAGATAATACCTGGTATATCGGCGAAGTCGATCATATGACCAGGAGCGGGCGAGCCCCCGCACCTAGACCAGCCAGAGGCATCTGGAAAAGATAAGGAGGCGGAGAAGCAGAAAGAAAAGCAACTCGAAAAAGAGGCCATACTGAAGCAGTTGAAAAAGATACAGGCAGACATCTCCATCTGGGGACTGCTTATGGCATTGCGAGTGTATCGACAAGCTGTCTTATCGGCCATGGACAAGGCCACGCTCTCAATAGACACCACGCCCGAACAGCTAGTGGGCTTAGTTTTTCCGGGAGGAGCTACCCCGATGTTGACCTTTTTTGACAAAGAACTGCCACCTGAGGGTGCGAACCATAACAAGCCACTCTACATTTCTGTGGAGTGCAAAAACAAATGGATACCCGTGGTACTTGTCGACACAGGGGCTGCCATCAACGTGTGCCCAGCAAGGACCGCATATGCAATCGGTTTAAAGACCGCAGATTTTGTGCCGACAGCCCAGGTGATTCGGGCATATGACAACACAAGCCGAGAAGTCATGGGAACAGTGAAAATCCAGACCAAGGTTGGGTCGGGACAGCACGAAATAGACTTCCATGTCTTAGAAGTCCCCTGCAACTTTTAGTATACTTTTGGGGCAGCCGTGGCTGCATCAAGTGAAGGCAGTTTCTTCTACCTTGCATCAAATGGTGAAATACCCCCATGGAAAGGGAGTAACCATTGTTTTTGGGAATTCATCGATCCATCTACCGCCGGAGGTGTCTACACCAGTCCTAGAAATTGAGCACGGTATGGAGGATGTGTTCTTATCCGGTTTCACTCTGGCTGAGGCCCGGGTCATGAAAAACATTTTGGCTGTCAATGAGGGGGTGTATGTTAGTGCTCAATCAGTATACCTCATGAACAAGCTTCAAGACATCCCCGGGATGGGATTGGAAAAGAGCGGCCGGAAGGGCGTCGCAGCATTGACCGAGGTGCCACAAAACCCACATACATTTGGCTTGGGTTATCTGCCCACCAAAAAGGATTGGATAAGGAAGGGTAAGGAGGTGGCTGGGAGAGCCAAAGCGAAGAAGGCAGGGAAGCCTTTTGACTTAATGCATCGGCCCATTCAGGGTACCCTAAACGGACGCTTCGTCCGGGAAGGGGAGGACTTTCCATTTTGTGGCTTTCCCAAAGCTGTGGTTGAACGCGGAAAGGAAGCGCGTGTCGGGGTTTGAGATCTTCTTTGACCTGCAGTTATCCGGGGATGACGTTGCCGAAGAGCAGACAGACCCATTAGCTGAGGTTGAGCAAAGCAAGAAAGTGGAGTCTGAGGACGCCGAAAGTGAATTGGGGGTAGCGCTGGCGTGTCTATTTACAGATCCTCCGATCGATCAGAAGTGCTTGGGGGATAACTTCTCGGTATGCGTGATCGAGAATGGAACGACTGCGGGCCTACCAGTAAACATTTTGGATGCATCTATCGCACCCTCTCTCATCTAGCAGTATAAAGAGGGATTTTTGTCAAGCAGCACCGGGTCAGGTAGTGAGCCAGAATCTGATTCCACCAAGTCTGTTGAGTCGGAATCAGGTTCTAGCTCGACTGAGTCTGAGTCTGGTATTCCTGGGGATGATAACCCGGATACCACGGTCCTGTCCAGGTCATCTTTTTCTTTCTCTCTTGAGTCTGTTGTAACCAAAGAATCGGACGATTTGGATGTGCTTAATGAGAATGATGTGGCTGTGGTTTCTGAGTACTTTTCTGTGCCCTTGATTTATTGCATTAACTCAGACTTTCAAAATTTTGATGAAAACGACGAGGAAGAAATTCCTCCGGTTTTGCAACGCTTAATTGAACTAGAGCAGGAAAGATTTGTTAAACCCTTAATGGATGAAATCACTACTGTGAATGTCGGTACTGAGGAGGACCCGCGACTGGTCCAGATCGGGTCCACGTTGTCTTCAGAGGAACGTGAGCGCTTAGTCGCTTTATTAAAAGATTTCAAAGACGTTTTCGCGTGGTCCTACGAAGACATGCCTGGAATCGATCTTGAGATTGTACAGCATCGGATCCCTCTTGACCCCGAGGGCCGACCCGTTAAACAAAAACTCAGAAGAATCCGCCCGGACTGGGCTCTCAAGATTAAGGAAGAGGTCACCAAGAAAATTAACGTAGGTTTCCTACTGGTATCCGAATACCCGACTTGGTTGGCCAACATTGTTCCAGTACCAAAGAAGGATGGCAGGATCCGGGTATGCGTGGATTTCAGAGACTTGAACAGAGCCAGTCCGAAGGACGACTTCCCCTTGCCTCATATCGATGAGTTGGTGGACTTCATAGCGAGGCATGCTTTGCTTTCGTTCATGGATGGCTTTTCGGGCTACAACCAGATAGTGATGGTGCCTGAGGACCGGGAAAAGACTGCATTCACCACCCCGTGGGGGACCTACTGCTACAAAGTGATGCCATTTGGGCTAAAGAACGCTGGAGCTACATATCAACAAGCCGCGACCACAATATTGCACGACATGATCCACAAAGAGGTTGAGGTGTATATGGACGACATGAATGTCAAGTCCAAGGAAAAAGAGGGCCACTACACCGCCTTGCAAAAGTTCTTTCAAAGGATTAGAGAATTTCGGTTGCGGCTGAATCCTCAGAAGTGTACGTTCGGTGTTACAGTAGGGAAAATGCTGGGGTTCCTCATTACACAGAGAGGTATCGAAGTTGACCCTTCCAAAATCAAGGCCATCTTAAAAATGCCACCACCAAGGACTGAAAAGGAGGTGCGAGGCTTTCTGGGTAAAGTGCAATTCATAAGACGGTTTATCTCAAAATTAACCTTGACTTGTGAATCACTTTTTGGTCTCCTGAAGAAAGGAAAGAAATTTCAGTGGGACGGCCGATGCCAAGCTGCTTTTGAACAGATCAAGGAATATTTACAGAACCCACCCGTGTTGTCACCGCCAGAGCCGGGGAGACCGTTGATATTGTACCTTTCAGTAACTGAGACCGCAATGGGCTGCATGTTCGCGCAGGAATCAGAAGACAAAGTGGAAAGGGCCATCTACTATCTGAGCAAGAAGATGCTAGAGTATGAGACTCGCTACACACCATTGGAAAAGGCTTGCTTAGCCTTGGTATGGGCTACCAGGAAGCTGCGGCACTACCTGTTAGCTCACTCCGTAATGTTGGTTTCGCGGTTAGATCCCATCAAATATCTTTTCGAGAAACCGGCGCTTACGGGTAGGCTGGCTCGTTGGTTATTGTTGCTTTCCGAATTCAATCTAAAATATGTGACGCACAAGTCAGTCAAGGGAAGAGTAGTAGCAGAATTCTTAGCCGATCATCCAGTGGAAGGGGGTGAAGCAGTTGAGTACTTATTCCCAGATGAGGCCATTTTGCATATCGACGACGAGTTTTAGACGATGTATTTTGACGGAGTGTCCAACCAGTATGGGTATGGGATAGGAGTGTTGCTGATAGCACCCGACAATTCCCGTATCCCTCTAGCCTTCAAACTCCGGTTCAAAGTCCCGAACAACGAAGCAGAATATGAGGCATTCATTGCCGGTCTAGAAGCAGCTCTGGAACTAGGAGCAAAACGGTTGGACGTCATCGGGGACTCGAATCTTGTTGTGTCTCAAGCAAAATGAGACTGGAAAGTCAAAGAAGAAAAGATAATAATGTATCACCAAACCTTGGACCTACTGATTCCTCGGTTTGAGAAGCTAAACTTCACTCATCTACTAAGAGAAAACAACAGGTTCGCTGATTCACTAGCAACTCTATCTTCCATGATAGGCATCCCGTTTGGAGCCCAGATGCGTCCAGTCATTATCGACCAGAAATTTGTGCCGTCTTACGAGTCAATTACTGCTACAGATGAGGTTCCGGATGAGAACCCCTAGTATTATGATATTTGAAATTTCTTGGAGAAGGAAGCATATCCACCAGAGGTAAATGCCAAAGATAAAAGGGCAATCAGAAGAATCGTCGTTCAGTTCATCATCTGTGGAGGTAAATTGTATAAGAGAGGTCATCTGGGAATGCAAAAGCTGTGCGTTGAAGCTGAAGAATCAAAACGCCTGATGGAGGCCATCCATGGAGGGTAATGCGGTGCGCATATGAACGGGGTAATGCTGGCACGGAAAATCCTCAGACAGGGTTACTACTGGTCCACCATGGAGGAGGATTGTATCGACTTTGTTCGGCGATGCCACAAATGTCAGATCCATGCAAATCGCATGAACATCCCGCCGTCGAAGCTGTACAATATGACTTCGCCATGGCCATTTTCAGTTTGGGGAATCGATGTGATCGGGGCTGTCACTCCGAAGGGGGCTAATGGGCGTGAGTTCATCCTGGTCACAATAGATTATTTCACGAAGTGGGTTGAGGCCCAATCCTTTGCGGTGTTGAAAGTGTCACATGTTGTAAAATTCATCAGAAACAACATCATCTGTCGTTATGGGGTCCCAAATGAGGTCATTTCAGATAATGGTTCCCACTTCAAGAAGGAAGTGATTGACTTGTTGGAGAAATACAATGTGGCTTTTCATAAATCGTCTACATATCGACCGCAAACCAATAGAGCGGTCGAGGCCGCCAACAAGAATATCAAACACATATTGCAGGAGATGGTGGAAACCTACCGGGATTGGCCAGACAAACTGTCGTTTGCTCTGTGGGGGTACCGAACTTCAATTAGAACTTCTACTGGGGCGACTCCGTATTCATTAGTTTATGGGATGGAGGCCGTTCTACCTATTGAAATTGAGGTTCCGTCTCTGTGAGTGCTAGCTGAGTGTCAGATAGCCGAAGCAGATTGGCAACAGAGCAAATTTGAAGAACTCATGCTTTTTGACGAGCGCAGATTGAAAGCACTGTACCATGTTCAAGGTTATCAGCGCAGAATTGCCAGGGCTTTTAATAAGAAAGTTAAGTCCAGGAATCTAAAAGAAGGAGATTTGGTGCTCAAGGACAACCGAGCTCCCATTCACGACCCAAGGGGCAAGTTCAGGCCTAATTGGACTGGTCCCTACATCATTAAGTCTATCTGGTCAGGTGGAGCTGTGGTTCTAATGGACCTAGATGGCCTAGAGTTCTCGCAACCGATCAACATGGACAAGTTGAAAAAATATTACCCCCGAGAGGCTCGCTAGGCCGAAAACCCAAAAGGGCGACCTAGGCAAAAGCCAAAGCACAAAAAAATTTGAAATTATAAAAACTGAGCTCGCAAGGTTGAAAACCCGCAAAGGGCGGCCTTGGAAAAAGTTAGAGCGTAAAAAGAGAACGAAAATACTCGAGTGAACCCGAGCCTGAACTACGTAAGGCTTGATTCCCATCTTTGGGATACGTAGGCAACTTCATCCTGAAGTTCAGCCATAAAATTTTTCCCGATCAACTTTGTCCATTTGATCACCTCGGCCATCTTTGTCTATTCAGCATTCAAGAGTTCGGTTATGATCTCCGGTGCAGTGCTCTTCAGACTAGGGGCAACTTTCCGTTGCTGCGCAATGTTGAGGTACTATTCAGGCTAGGGGCAACTTTCCAGTTGTTGGGATCCGGGGTTGTGCATCTCAGTGACAGAATTCAGGCGTGTCCAGTTCTGATCCATATCGAAAATGGTTTTGAAAAGTTTTAATAAAAGTTGACTTTGTTCAAAATTAATCTTTTTACAACTTAGACCATTTTTGGACCAAAGCGGAAAATTTTCAGTACCCACAACCTTCAATTTCATTGATTTCAATACAGAGTTCTCCCGCTCTTGCATACAAATTGAAGTTGTTTTTTATTACAATCATAAAGAAAACTTGAAAGTACGAATAAAGCAATAAATCTGGGGCATAGCTAAGTCAGATGTTCCTGCGCCCCCTCCCAGAGCTGGTCGAAGCCTCTGATGCCAAAGTAGGCCCCTCCTGTGCCTCTTCATTGAGCCAATCCAAGCACTCATCAGACAAAGTGCAACTGAAAGTGGGAGTAGGGGCCAAGAGCTCTCTAGTCCTCCATGTTGTGGCATATCGGGCAAGCTGTGCGCCTCGAACCAAAAATGCAGCAGGATACTCTATCCCCTCTGGCGGGCAAGTTTGATCATGTCCGAATTGGCTCTGGAATCGGAACGGAAAATAGAAGACACAGTGTGTCATGCCAATCAATTGAATCCCAAGTTGACGGGTCATGTTGTAACTCATCGCCGGCAGATTGAGCCAAGGGCAACGCCAAGCGATGCGGTTTGCAGACAAATTGCACATCCAGCTATACCACCACCCCACATCAAGGGCATCGACCAGGCGTTGTCGGAAAAAGTAGCCGCGAGCTGAGTATGCGGGGCAAAACTCCACAGTCTGTAACTTGCCCATCAACCACACCTTGGGAGGGATTGAAAAATGAGAGAATAAAGAATAGAGAGATGTACGATGAGAGAAAAGTAAGAAAAGGGCTTTGCGAGAAAAACCGAGCCTGAGGGCCGAGTGATGTGAGCAATCATATGTGAGATTGGGTGGGAAACATTACCTGCAACAGTAGTGGGCTCCCCGCAAGCCTAGCCGTCTCCCGGCGGTGAAAAGCGTCTAAGCCCATCAATGTCTCAGCCAATGTCATAGCAATGCAACTCTTGCCCTCCTTCAAACCTTGGGTAACCTCGATCAATCGGACACTGGATCCTCTGGAACCTAAGGCAAGTAAGAAATGAGATAGCAAGCATAGGCAAAGCGCGTGTTGCCAATAGCCCTGCCAATGATGGTCGCCGCGGTCACCAGCATCAGAAAACCGGCAAACCAAGCTGGGGATGTCCAACTCCCCATCATGAATCAACGATCGAGCATCATGCAAAGTGAGGCCGCACATTTGTCCTATGGCTTGGACGTGGCCGAATCGGAATTGAGGCAAGATTTCCTCGTTGCGCCCGAACTCCATCAAAACTTGGAAATCCTCAAAAGTATGACATATCTCTTGCCCGCTAAAGCTAAAGACGTGTGTTATCGGATTCCAAAACCTTGTCGCGGCATAGAGGAAAGGAAAATGCAGCGGAGTACGGCCCAGCGTGAATAGTGCGTTCAAGCCGAAGCCCCGGAAGTTCAACTTTTCCAAGCCGTCTAGAGAAGCAATCCAAGCTGTGAGATTTTGGGTGAAGAACGCCTCCATTTTGATGCAAAACTAAGATGAAATGAGAGAGTCACGAGGCTGGAGCTTTTAAAGAGGATAAGGCACTGTTCGGAGGACACGTGTCAAAAATTTGGTGGCTGCCAAGCTAGGTGGTCGGCCGGCCACCTTTTCTAGTAGGCCGACCACCCCCCTCCCCTCCAATGCAAAAAGCTGGTCGGCCAGCTCCCTTAGGTGGTCGGCCATAGAGAGGAAGGTGGCTTTGGTCTTGTTCTAGCTTCTAGAAGAAAGTTCCTAGCATTTCCATGCATTGGGGGTGTTGAAGGTGCGAGTTTTCCTCTGTTTCGGATGCGTTCCGTCACCCAGAACGTCCGAAATACATTTGTTTATCGAGTTGTTGTTAAATCTTGCTTATCGAGTTGTCATTTTGCTTATTGAGTTGTTGTTTTGTTTATCGAGTTGTTTAGTTTATCAAGTTATTAAGTTTTGTCGAGCCGTTGAGTCTTGTATATTGAGTTGTTACTCTTTGTTTAATCAACATTGTTGTGTTTCACTTATCGAGTTGTAAACTTGCTAAGGTTCTGTTCTTTCTTAGTAAGTTTAAGTTGCTTTGTTTGTTGCGTCAGTTCACTACCTGACTTGGCAATTTTCAAATGCACAATTCCATTCAATCTCATTTTGTGAAAAATGATGCGATGCGATGCAAGAACATAAAATGCAACACTTTTTGAACAAAAGCTGTTTCATTCCATCATGCTTCCTTTGTTACAATATTTTACAACAAGGGTACAAGTTTTACAGAAAATAAAACTGCCTAATAATGTGCAATGTGCTACAACTACTAGTAAAAAAGGCAAATAAAGCAGGAACATCTGTGCTCTCAAGCGCGAGAAAAAGAGGCCCTCTTCGTCCTCTTCTGCGGAACTGCCCCTGCGTCATCCCCATCAGCACCACTATCTAAATCGGAGCGGCTGTCCTCGGAACCCTCCTCGGCATCACCTCCGCCCTCAGAACCAGACTCAGAGTCATCCTCTCTGCCAGCAGATGTCTCTGACTGAGGATGCGCGGACTCCTCCTCCTCGCTGGACCCCTCCTCGATGATATGTGCTCTGCGCCCACCTCATCTGCGAGACGACTCCCCTCTCCCAGCTCCTCGAGAAGGCCTATATGGCCCGGCCTGTGGCTCCGTATATAGCGGAGGCATCTGAAAAGAAAGAGTGTAATTCGAATGCATCAACCAAAATATGTATATCAGACGCACAGATAAAAAAGCTACATGGAGTGGATATATGCAGATATAGTACATGAATGTGGTGTGTGTCAAATGTGCTCTACATATACAGTCAGTCAATGCAGTGAAATGATCAAGTTCAGCATGTCATCAGAAGTATGATAAAATACAAGAAAACTAAAGAGTACCGAGACACCCATGATGGACAACTACGCCTCTCTCCGCAAGACCATGCCCTCGAGTGAGGCCACCAATCCGAGCATCCCCTCCATGTACTCTCTGGGTGGCTGCAGATACAAGCTCAAATCATCAATGAATAAATGAGTGTCTAAGTATCTAAGTGATGAATGAAAAGCAGTGGAGCCTACCGGTGGTGAGTCAGGGTCACTGACGTATCGATAATCAGGCATAGGACGCTCTATCGGAATCGGGTAGGAAGTCCCGTATCGCCAACCCATCAACTCAGTCGGAATGTCTGGCCATCCGGCATGATGATAAGTCGGGGGAATCGAGGGACCAGTCTAGCCCCACCCCTAGATGTACCAGCCCTACTGGTCGAAGGAATGTCTCTAGCTCGGGGACTCGAGAATAGCATGCCAGTAGACCTCCTCATAGGAGTACGGACACCTGCCAATGGAGGCATCAAATATGTATGACGGTAGGTCGCGTACTCCCCGTCCTCCAAGTGTAGCAATACATCGGTGCCCAACTTGGCGCCAGTGACACCCTAGGGAGTGAGCCTATCAGTGGACCGCATATTGACCGGAGGTGCTGCAGGAACACTCTGCTCGGGGTTCCCCCAGGAACCAGGCCCTACCAACCGGCCCCTCAAACAGGATCCTGTACCGAGAGGCGGCCCATCCTCCGGCAAGCTGAAATCGGAGGTCCCCACCCAAAGGCACCCAGGGCTGCCAGGTGATCTGCAGATAACCATTGCATAAGCCGATCAAAAATCGTAGATGTGCAAAATAAATCAAAGATGAAAACATGGAGGACGGAGAGTTCTGAATTACCTTTGTCGGCCGTACTGTGTTGAAAAATTGCCGTAGGTAGGGGAGAGTCTCCCGGGCCCGCGGCCGATACTGGCCCTCAAAAACAAGCGAGTAGGGGGTCATGAGGGGCACCTCCACCTCGAGCTCTGGGGCTAGCATCGAGAAATACGTAAAAACCCATAACTGTGGAAAACAAGGCAAAAGCCATCAGAATATAGAATGCTGAGTGCAGAATCCGAATACAGAATGCTGAATACAGAATGTGAGTACAGAATGTAAAGTGTGCCATGCGTACAATGTACAGATAATGAAAAGTAGAAATGTAAATCAAGAGGACAGAAGGTACCTCACAGGCTCTCTAGTAGGCGCCGATTATGTTCCCCCGTCCGCGGGAGGTCGCACTCATGTAGCAGTAGAGGGTAGCCAAGCCGGCGCCACCCTTGTCATACTGACTGACCTGCGAGAGGTCTACCAGGGCACTCAGCAGATATAGCCCAACGGTGTTCCCTCTATCGGCGAACAGAGTGGTCCCGAAGAGGAACATCAGAAACCCTCGGGTGTACTGTGCTATCTCCTCGGGAGTCTCGGGCTCCCTCTGTCTAAAATATGAAGAAAACCAGGTGTACCAGACTCGGCCCAAGGATCGGTCGATCGGTGGGCGAGCTCCCAATAGATAAATCCAGGCAGCCTCCCACTCGCCCATGTCCTCATCATAAGGGATCGCCCAGCCTCCCACGTTGAGGCCTGTCAATACAGCAAAGTCGAATGGGGTCATAGTCATGTCCCCGGCAGCTGAGAAATGAAACGAATTGGTGGTGTCCCACCACCTCTCCACAAGGGCGCCCATCAACGTCCTGCTGGCGGGATAGCGAGATATCCTAGTACAGAAAGGCCCGAACCCTGCCTGATCGACCCAATCACAGACGGCCTCTGGGAGCTCTGCATACCACTCCCTCGCAGCAATGGAGCCGTATCCCCGTGTAACACGGGAGGACACCTGCATTCACAATGAACACTTGTATTCAGTTTCAGAATGAAATGAATAAGCTGCGTGCAAATGAAAGATATGAGCTATGTGCAAATCAAATCAAATTCAACAAATATGAGCGGCGTGTTCAGAAATTTAAAGTTTGGGCTGCGTGTTCAACTTTCAGCAAATGTGGGCTGCGTGTTCACAATTAAATTTGGGCTGTGTGTTCAGATTTCAAAAATTTAAAGTTTGGGCTGTCTGTTCAACTTTTAACAAATGTGGGCTGCGTGTTCACAATTAAATTTGGGCTGTGTGTTCAGATTTCAGAAATTTAAAGTTTGGGCTGTGTGTTCAACTTTCAACAAATGTGAGCTGCATGTTCAGAAATTTAAAGTTTGGGCTGCGTGTTCAACTTTCAACAAATATGAGCTGCGTGTTCAGAAATTTAAAGTTTGGGCTGCGTGTTCAACTTTCAACAAATGTGGGCTACGTGTTCACAATTAAGATTTGGGCTGTGTGTTCAGATTTCAGAAATTTAAAGTTTGGGCTGCGTATTCAACTTTCAACAAATGTGGGCTGCGTGTTCACAATTAAATTTGGGCTGTGTGTTCAGATTTCAGAAATTTAAAGTTTGGACTGCGTGTTCAACTATCAACAAATGTGGGCTGCGTGTTGACAATCAAATTTGGGCTGTGTGTTCAGATTTCAGAAATTTAAAGTTTGGGCTGCGTGTTCAACTTTCAACAAATGTGGGCTGCGTGTTCACAATTAAATTTGGGCTGTGTGTTCAGATTTCAGAAATTTAAAGTTTGGGCTGCGTGTTCAACTTTCAACAAATATGAGCTGCATGTTCAGAAATTTAAAGTTTGGGCTGCGTGTTCAACTTCAACAAATGTAGGCTGCGGGTTCACAATTAAATTTGGGCTGTGTGTTCAGATTTCAGAAATTTAAAGTTTGGGCTGCGTGTTCAACTTTCAACAAATGTGGGCTGCGTGTTCACAATTAAAATTTGGGCTGTGTGTTCAGATTTCAGAAATTTAAAGTTTGGGCTGCGTGTCCAACTTTCAACAAATATGAGCTGCGTGTTCAGAAATTTAAAGTTTGGGCTGCGTGTTCAACTTTCAACAAATGTGGGCTGCGTGTTCACAATCAAATTTGGGCTGTGTGTTCAGATTTCAAAAATTCAAAGTTTGGGCTGCGTGTCCAACTTTCAACAAATATGAGCTGCGAGTTCAGCAATTTAAAGTTTGGGCTACGTGTTCAACTTTCAACAAATGTGGGCTGCGTGTTCACAATCAAATTTGGGCTGTGTGTTCAGATTTCAGAAATTCAAAGTTTGGGCTGCGTGTCCAACTTTCAACAAATATGAGCTACGAGTTCAGCAATTTAAAGTTTGGGCTACGTGTTCAACTTTCAACAAATGTGGGCTGCGTGTTTACAAACAAATTTGGGTTGTGTGTTCAGATTTTGGAAATAGTGTGGGCTACGTGTTCAAAATGAGCAGAAATATGGCATGCGAATGTGTTCAGAACGAGCAATAAGCATACATAGCATGAAATGCACGAAAAATGCAGAATTAAGGCAAGAAATGTAAAAAAAGTGAAGTACATACCTCTCGTGCCTGGTGAGAGAGATGGGACTCCGGCTCCCGCAGTAGCAGGTCCACAGGAGCTCGAGGATCGAAGTCGGTAAAGTGATAAAAAAATCGCCTGAGGAAGGACGTGTGCCGGAGGGTCATACCTCTCGGGAATGAATGGCCAAATCCTCGGAGGCAAAGACATAATGTCAGGCTCGCCTCCGGCACCTGGAGAACCTCCGTCATGGGGAAAATGACCCGTCATCTCAAGAAATCTGTAAAAAGGAGCAAAATGAGCCAAAATTGAAAAAAGTCAACAAAAGTCAACTCTCGGGAAATGAAAAAGTCAACAAAAGTCAACTCCCGAGAAAATCTTCCAAATGTTGAGACAAACTTACCTCAAGTGGTGAAAATGAGAAAAGAAGCTCCGAAATCAAATTTTAATCAGTTCAAAGTGAAGAAAACTGAAAGTTTTCGCGAAACAACTTTGCATGGGGCGTTGGAAAACGTGTATGGAGCACAGATCTGAGAGAGAAAATGGTCTAAGAATGAGGAGGAAGCAATTTCGGATCTGAAGTTGTGAGCAAAAAGTGTTTGGCTTTGTATATTTAAAGAAATGAAGGTGAAAAGTCAAAACTGCCCCTGATTTGGGCTAGGTGGTCGGCCGGCCACCTTTTCCGGTAGGCCGACCACCCCCTGCACTCAAACCTGGTCGGTGGCCTCCAGTGGACTCCAAACCTGGTCGGTGGTGTTCCCAAGAGGGTCTCCAAGGTCTCTGCAAATTTTGGTAGTCATCGGAGTCCCCGGCACCCGAGAAAGTACAAGAAAAGTGCACTTTTCGTCGCGAAATCCCTCCGCGGGAACTTCAACTCCAACTTTCGATGCGTGTTTCATCGTCACTCGTCAAGAGAAAAATGTATCCTTTTTGAGCACGTTGTGACCCTTCCGGGAGGTAAATCGGAGGTCGCGATTGAGTCGCACTCGTCGAAACTTGCATTTCTTTGCTCGTTGTTTTGCGTCAAACACGCATTCGAATTTGCACTTATCCTGCGTTGTTATGCACGTCACTTGCATTCTCATGCATACCACTTGCATTTTTGTGCACGTTTCATTGGTATTTTCATACCTCCATGCTTAACTTGCATTGTCACGCGCGTGTCTCTCGCATTGCGATGCACTTTCCCATCGGCACCCTGTTTGTCTGCATTCGATGTTGCGTTGAACATGTGTTGCTAACTATGTTGTGCTTGTTAAGTTTCTCTCTTTTGCAGGCACGATATTGTATGTACGGTTCATTTGAAGCTAGGGCAACCAGACGAATCGCGCAAGTATTGTATCTTCTTCGTGTGAGACGTGGCGAGAATTGAATAATTCTCCGCATTCTTAAACTGCATGAAATGTAGTTGTTACTTTGCATTCTTGCTTAAAACTGTTGCATGTGCGCTTCATTACAGCTTGCTGCTTTGTATGATCATGAGTTACGTCCGGCTTTGTGCATATCATTTTGCATCTTGCCCCCTACCTGCGGGCATGCCTGCGGGCACATCTGTGTTATCTTGCCTGTTTGTCTAAGTCTTCGGCCTTATCAAAAATGGGTCGTCTCTGGGCTTTGACATTCACTGCCGTCACGTATGACTTCCGAGTTCTGTCAAAGAGGGACAACTGTAGACACCCCATTTTTGACCGACCTTAAGACTCAGACGTCACCAGTTGAGCACTCGGGGATATTGCATATTGTGCTCATTATGAGGTTTTAGAGTCTCGGCTGCGAGCCTTGCCTCCGGACTTCGAGGCTCTTTTATACTTGGTCTCGGTTTGCGAACCAGGTCCTGTTTTCTCTGTTTTCTCTTCCCGAAGGGAGGGAGAGGTCCCGTAGACCATCTCTCAGTGGCCGTAGGCTACGTTTCGCGGTCGTAGGCCATTTTTCCCGTTTGGAGGCCAGTTTCTGATTTTTGGAGCCGTCAGTCGTGCACCTCTGTTCGGGACCGCTTAATTACCTCCGATTGCTCCGGTTTTTGGCACACACTTTATTTCCTCCCTTTAGAGGGACACTGTGGCCCGGGAAACCACCTTCGTGGTCATACACCACTTCTGGTGCCTAACAGCCTATTTTCGGGGCCCCAGACTGCGCGCTTTGGCCCCCGAACCCTCGTTTTGCATCCGTCTTGGTCCATTTTTGGTAGGGACCCTATTTTCATTGCTAGGGAGGTGGTAGGATGGTGGGAGGCCACCTTTTCCCTTGAAAAACCAATTTTCTCCTTTTCTCTCTCCAAAAGTCAGTTTTTCTGACAAAAAGCTGGTTTTTCTCACTTTTGAGCCACAATTTCTGGCTTTTCATACCACCATTGTGTTGTGCTCATTTGGAAGGCCACCAATATGGGTAGGCCGACCAGTAATTCATCTTGACCCTTTTGAACCTTGCTAAAAAGCTGGTTTTTCTCTCTCTTGGGTCACATTTTCTGGTTTTTCACTATACAGCTGCGTTGCACTCATCTGGGAGGCCACCTTTTTGGGGTGGCCAGCTAGAAATTCTTCTTGAACCTTTTGACCCCTGGTCGGCTGACCAGGGAGAGTGGCTGGCCGGCCACTTGAACTGGCCGGCCTACTTCTTTCTTTTTGCCCTCTCTGAATGCATCACAGTTGTGCCAGCTGTGAGGCAATTGGACCATCCTCCATACACATGTATGGAGGATATGTGAAGCCTTTTTGGGATATTTTAGAGCCTCTCCTCTATAAAGGGGAGGCTGATCTTCTATGGCAAGGGTTGAACAACTTTGAAGGCTTACAACTCTCTCTCTCTCTATATCTCTACACTTGAGCTTCCAAACCCTAGTTTTCTTGGACCATTTGCACTACAACCCTTAACACCACACCTCCTCCATCCATTCCATCACTTTGGGACTGATTTTCAAGGGTTGAAGGTTCACCAACTTGGTTCAAAAGCTCCAGCTTTGCTGCTCTTCAAGGGTAAGCACCTATTTCCCTTAAACTTACATTTTTTTGCTCCATTGACTGGCCTTACTTGAAAGTATTTCTGGACTTTGTCATAAACTAAAAAGTGTCATATTTTGAGCTCCTCTTGAATATTAATTAAGGACACTTTTCTGTTTGAGGTCTCCTACACCCTTGTATGCTTTGTCCCTCTTTGTAGGCTTATTTTGCATCATATCTTAGTCCTACTTGTGACCATTTTCGAGATTTTTCATAAACTTGAAAAAGTTTCCTTTCGAGCTTATAAACATGTTTGTTCAAGATACTTTCTCTGTTTGGGGTCATCTACCCCCTTTCATGCCTTATTTCCTCATGTTTTAAGCTATGCATGTGAGCACTTGCATTGGCCTTGATTTGGCCTTTTAGCCACTGAAGTCCAGCAGATTTTCAGTGGCTTAGATGTGCCTTTGAGCTTCAAAATCATAGAGGGGTGACCCTTTCACCCCTCATTCTCTTTACTAGCTTTGGTGGCCTCCCAAAGGGACCCTCACTTGCATGTTGTGGAGTCACTTTTTGGGCTCAATTTGGTGAGTTTCAAGGCCTGCCTTAGCTCTGTCCAGAGCCTCTTTGGTCTTATTTTGTGTCCGTAATGCATGTGCAGAGCAATTCCATTCAAGGCCTTTTGAGGGGGCCTTTCATTGTATGCTTCATTGACCCATTTCAGGGCCAATTTGGTGAGTTTTAGGCTTGTCATATTTTATTTCCAGAGTTGGTTTTGCCATGCTAAGTGTCCTTGTTGTATGTGTTAAGTAACCCCTTGCATGGCCCTCCAAAGAAGCTCATCATTTTTGCATGCATTGGTTGCATTTCAGTGGTTATTTGGGGTTTATTTAGCATGAAATACTTCTATTTTTGACTGGTTGGGTGAGCCCTTATATGCTTCATATAGCTGTAGAACAACTCATGGTTCACTAGCCCATGTTGCATGTTGTTTTGGCCCTTCATGTTGGCACCTTTTGGCCATGCCTTGAACTAATAATGTGCTCATTTCAGACTACCCTAGCTCTTTTTTTGGGTCTTGTGGTTGAATGATGTTAGTTTTGCATGCTTGTAGTTCAATGCACTTGCCTATCTTCAAGTTTTGAGGTTCGTTGCATGCATGTACTGAGATATTTCCATGTTTTGAGCCTATCATTCATCACATTTTCAGAGCTTGTTTGAATGCCATGTTGCCATGTTTTCATCTCTTTAAATGCGTTTGAGAGTCGGGCTTGTATGCCCCATTCACCGACCATTGAATGAGCTCCATTTCGTCGCATTCTGAGCCATCATTTTAGGTCAATTTCCCACCATTTCAAACCTGCCTAGGGTCTGTTTGGGGTTGGTTTTGCTTTTGGTGCATTGCTTCGGGTACCTCTAGTGTAATGCACTTCACTAGTTTCGGTACCCAGCCCCCCCTAGCTTGCATTGTGTGCCATGTTTGCATGTTTCGGGACCATTCCGTATCATGTTTCAATACTGAAAATTGCATGTTTGTATGCCATATTTCATCCTTTTCCATGCCTTGGTAGAGTGACATTTGATGCCTTAGGTTCGGTCCTTGGTATTCGTGCATGTGTGCACGCCTTTCGGTTGTCTCATTTCCATCTAATGGCCACTGATGTGAGTGTGGTTGAGGTCCACTCATGTTGGTGTAAGTCCATCATGCATTGTGTATGCCATTTCAGTTCATAGCATTGCATATGCTGAGTTGCATGTTAGAGCATTGTGTATGCCATGTTACATCAAGCATTGTGTATGCCATTTCATAGCATTGCGTATGCTAGGTTGTATGTTAGTCGCATTGTGTATGCCATCTCATTTGTATTGTGCTTGGGATAGGGGTTAGCCCAAGCACGGGAAACGAAGGACGTTTCGTACTCCGAGTGACGGAACGTGTCTCAATTCCCGGTCGCCGACACTCCGGATTACCCATGATGGAGTTTAGGTCTTGTTGTGTTTTCATGTGCATTCATTTCACATCGAGTCGTGCAATTCGACTCCTCAGCCATCATGCATCGAGATGCGTGATTGGTGGCACGAGGTTCGAGGACTACACTCCCTGAAGAGTAGTCATGCATACATATGTGAAAATACTTTGCTGTGCCCCTTTCTTGCTCTCTGTTGCAGCAAATCAGAAATCAGCAGCTTTCTAAAGCCTTGCATAGCATTCCGGGATTAAGTGTAAACAGAGGCGAATCGGGGCATCACAATGGATTTCCACGCCAAGCAACTCAAGCATGCATCATTCATCATTTGGAACAGAGCCGAGGTGGTCCATAGTTTGCATGCTAATTTACTTGTTTTCCTAGTTAAACTGTTAATTAATTAGGGTTTTGTACTTATTCAGACTGTAATTATTATTCGGACTGTATTATTTATTCGGACCCTCCGTGCGAGGGCATAATTGTAATAAGTGTGCGTGCGTGTGATGTATGTCTTCCAACCCCACGTCTTTCTCCCTTATATTTACCCGCTTATGATGGTTAGATTAGGACATGTTTCAATTAGCATACTTATGCTTGCATGTTTGCATCATTCATCTGTATTGCATGCACCGGGCTCGGCGCATCATACTAACTGCATTTGTATTTCAATTCCGAGTTGAATACTTGTTAGCTGTAGCATTTCACATGCCATCCTTAGAATAGCCGAGCCTATTGTAGTTGCATTTTTGCATGTGTTACATTAGGCATTTCTGTATAGTTAGGATCATGCATGGATTTCTAACATAACTTCTGTTTTAGCTTGGAGTACTCAGTAAGTACTTGTGCTTTAGCATCCTTGCATGCGTGTGAGTGACTTCCATGATAGCATGCTTGCCATGAGGCTATATGCTTATGTGATATATCTGCATGAATGCCTGTGGGTGAAGGTTGGGTTATTTTGATTGAAACAATTCATCAATTGTGAGTTTTAAGCTCACTATATAGTAGCAAATCATCTTGTTTTCTAAGCCCACCTGAGGGTGGCAAATCCACATTTTAGCCTACTTGTGAGTAGCAAACCATTTTTCGAAACAAACATGAAATGTTTTGTTCCAATTCAGGCGATCCAGTCTATACTTGTATGCTGTGCACATCACATAGTAAATATAGGCTAATAACCGCAATAAGAACGCATAATGTTTTCAAAACTAGATATCATGGTTAGTAGAGGCCGATCTTTGATCGGGCGAGCGGGGGTGCTCACGAAGTGACCTTCCCCAATTGTACCCAAGTTCCCGAGCTGAGGCAACTTTGGTGATGACGGACACGCAGTCTTAGGCAACGAGTCAGGGTTTCCTAAATTTCTCCAAAAATAAAATATTTAGGTGGCGACTCTGTATCTGGCAAAGCAGTCCATGTTTGGCACTTCTTTCAAAAAATCTGTTTTCAAAAACGATTTGCCAGATTTGAACTCTTTGATGATTCATCGGTTTTGCATTGGACTCTGCGAGATTGGATACAGGACCGCGACTTTTGAGTCCGAACTGTAGTGAGCCCAAATGAACAAAACGGGGGGAATTTCCCTCCCGGGACGTTCGGGGACGTCTACAATAGCAAAGTTAGGAATAAACTATTTCTAATTCAAGTTGTTACAAATCTCCATGTAGATGTCACAAATGCTCAACTAGGTCTGCTTGGAGTTGAGAATGAGTTTGTCTATCTCTGATGTAATGATGATTTTGAATGAATTCATAAAGTTCGGGTGCACGCTCATGTGACACTGCTAGAGGGAGACTTTCTTCGATTGCATCATAATTACAGTCTATATTTTGTTCATTTCACTCATCTTCAATAATCATGTTATGCAATATTATACATGCCTTCATAATAACTTTGAGGGTTTCAACTTCACCATTTTGTTGCTAACTCATCTATAGATAAGGTAAAGATAATTATGGCAACATATATTGGGTTGGAGAAATGACTAAGATTCATAATTGGAAGCAAATTAATTAATAAATGGAGATCATGCATGCTTGTTGTGTTGACATGCAAGTACAGACCATTTATACTTCATATGAAGCTAATATATGTCATTCATACAACTGTTCTTGCATGTGTTTGGATGTTTGTGTCTGTCTCTCTACATTTAACTACATTTCCAATTCTAGTTCTTGTGAATGTCAAAACTGACATATTTATCAACATACCTTCTTTTTAATGTTACTCATTTTTCCATTTCATTGGAAGTAGGTGAAACTCATGCACAATTACTGCTACCTATTTGAAATCCTATATATCTAGGAAGCAAGATCCAAAAGCAAAAGCCAAAAAAAAAAAGAAGCATAGATCAGCAGACCAACACAGACATTCAACTAGGACAGACCAGCAGACAGCAGCAAGTTCCACAGTAGAGACCATCACAACAGACAGCAGCAAACTCCCTAGACCAGTAGCCAGAGACGATCCCAGCAGACGACACTACACTAGAGATCATCACAACAGACGGCTACACACTAGCTCAGCCACCATTTGTAAAGCAAAACTAGACCTAGTCTTAAGTATGCTGTGCAAAATCAATGGTTAATATCATAACTCCAGCCACACATGAATCCAACTTGAGACTAAGGCCAAGCTTGTCACAGTAGCAGAGCTTAGCAGACTAACAGATCCCAACCTCAGAAGCAGAGTTAGCACAGAATTATCAGAATCAGCACAGACAGATAGAGAAACAAAGAACCGCCAATCTGAGGAAAGACTAAGACCCAGACCTCCTTATAAACCTCAGCAACCTGATGCTAATACACACTCTACAGCTTCCTATTTATCAACCACCAAACAGCAATGAAAACTTGAACTTCATTGTGGACCCACAACACTTTCTAAAGTAATGTTTTCTAGTGGTTATATAGCATACTTTGTGATGTGAGGTCTCATATTCAATTGTTATTAATAATTTGTATAAATGGCAACAAAAAAAAAATGTCCCTTTACTTTTTATAGAAAGCAAAATAAAAATGATCCACAAATGTAATTGTTAGTGCATTTTAATGTTTGACTATATATAAGGTGTATCAGAAAAATCTATTGACAAGTTTTGGCTAATGGCATAAAGGAAGTACCCTTGATCATATGACACATCAGAAAAATACAGTGTAAGAGTGACATTGTGTGAGACAATGAGATTCAAGATCCTATAAGGTGCAATGAGAGAACGGTGAGAAAGTGAAACACCAGGAATCCAATTATAAGGAGCACCTAATAGGGTATAGGCAATGAGATTGAAATCAATTGGGATAGAAGCATAACACTTATCTTGGGGATAGTCACACACAAGAGGCCGTTCGCGACCAAGAATATTAGCAACAATATCCGCATTAAACTCAAAACTTTTACCCCTCACATACATCCAAAAAGATGATGAATTAGAGGATGAATGTTGCAATAAAATTCTCGAACCCAAGACCTATTCACTATGTCATCAAAATTCAACACAGCATTACCACCCAAACAATCAAACCAATTCCTAATAGAAAGCTCATCAAATGTGTTGGGTTCAACATTTCGTTCTAATAACACTGCGATCAGTGAACTGTGCATTACACAGATTTTGATGGTCTTTAGAGCGAAAGGAATATGAATCAAAAGAGCCTTTTTTAGCTGATTGCTTGGTTTTCTTTCTAGAAGAAGATGAAGCCTTGAAACAAAATTTTCAAAACTACTGAGATGGACGAGACAAAAAATACCAAAGAAAAAAGAAAGGAACTAAGAAATTTACCACCTACAAATGATATGGAAGAGACAATGATATTTCTTAGTTCATATCAGCTACTAAGAAATTTTTATATCATAGAGAGAAACCTATTGTGTAGATATAAAGGGAGGGAGAGTGAAGCATTGTCCATATTGTTTCCCTGCAATTATTACTAGAGTCTAATTTTCAAGGAAATATCACAGCCAAATCAATATTCCTCGCAGAAAATCATTTTCCTAACTCATTGCGCTATACAATTACACACTCTCTTTGTCTCTCTCTCATACGAGAGAGCAACCTACCTAACCAACATGTTCATTTGCCATGAAATTTCAGTGAATTATAGCTCTGCGGGTCTTTATCTAAGTTCAATAGTGACTGCATCCTAACATCTAACTCCACCATAAGTTCGTATTGACAACACTACTCTTTCTAGCGGCCCCATTTAAGATGAAAATGCAGTGTTGCTATTTTGAGCACTTATCTGTAAATAAAAAAATATGTGATTTTAGAATTACTGATTTTGCAGAACAAAATTGCATTGCTTTGACCCATAACTTCACATCTTACTTATCTTGAGTTTTAGTCTACTAAAGTGACTTTTGTTTGAGTTTTATAAACTTGACTGTTAAAAGAATGAGATTTTTCTAGTAAAATTTGATAAATTTAATGCTTTGGGATTCTAATACTTGATTTGGTGTGGCAAGAGGTGCATGTAGGTATGGCAATTTGTATAGCCAAGGCTATGGCACTAACACCGCAGCACTAAGCACTACTCTGTTCAACAATGGCTTGAGCTGTGGGGCATGCTATCAGATCAAATGCAACAGTGACCCACAATTGTGCCTCCCTGGGACCATCACTGTGACTGCTACAAACTTCTGCCCACCTAACCCTTCTCAATCTAATGACAATGGTGGGTGGTGCAACCCTCCCCTCCAACACTTTGATCTGGCAGAGCCTGCTTTCTTGCAAATTGCTCAATACAGAGCTGGAATTGTTCTAGTCTCTTTTCAAAGGTAAGGGTTGCTCTCTAATTACCCTCACAACTTTGCTAGTTGCACTGAACACAAATAAAGGTGTGGACCCAACACCACTCTCTATGTCTCTCGTGTCATGTAGAACTTTTTATATTTATTATTCTGCAACTAGTATTATGTACATATACCCTTAACATTCCTAAAAGTCAAACAAATTAACTAAAAAATTATTCAAAGCAATTTGCTTAATCTGTGCTAGTTAATTTGACTATCGAATAAAGACCAATGAGTTTGTGATGTCTTATCGAGTGTGATACTCGAATCGAGTCTTACTGTCAGTAGTTTCTCCTTTCTTTAAATAAACTAATGAATATGGTTATGTGGTGGTCTTGACAGGGTGCCCTGTGTCAAGAAAGTGTCACGACCCAAACCCGCCCCTATGGGTTTAGCACCGTAACCGGCCAATAATTCGAGATTACCGAAGGCCTGCTTAACAGTAATACAGTAATATAGAGTACAGGGGCATGGCGGAAGCCAAAACAGTAAGTAAACAGTGTCCAATGAGCTGTGACAGTCTGTATGCAAAAAGACTTTTCATACATATATACAATCATCCAGGTCAAGGACTTAATCCCTATTAAGACAGTACAGTACAGTGTTATCAGTCTATACAATAATACAAAACAGATACAGAGACAGACGGGGGAAATTAAAACACCCCTAAGCCATAGCTTGAATGGGCTCGGAACCTCGCAGTGAGGCACATAGGTTGGCTTGACAAAACTGGAGTTTACCCTAACCCTTCTAGCAACGGTCCGGTGCCTGAACACCTACATAAATATATGAGAAGTGAGCTAAAGCCCAGTGAATAACATAATGCGTAAAGAGGTTAAGAATGAATGTCCTTTCAGTATTGAAAACAGTCAATTGATTCGGTATAATAGTCATTCAGTCATAACAGTCATATGTGGTACATCCATTAGCAGAAACAGTACAGTAAATAGTAGGTCTTGAGAGACCGAACAGTCAATGATGGCCATCAGTAATGGTTCCAAACATGGAAACCGACAGAGATCTCTGTAACAGTAGCAGTAACAGTAATAGTAATAGTAGTTGCTAAGGATGCCACAATATAGTTCAGAATAGAGGACAAACATTCATTCAGTTAACAGTAAATAGTTCAGAAAACAATTCAATTGATCATTCAGAAATATTCACTTTCGAACATATCTTTACAACATTATTACCCATAGAGTTCTGGGCTACAGTTAAGCTAGAGTGCGTCCTCAGAAAGCCAATCCTACACAGTTGCAGAATGAACACACACTAAGCCACACAGTTGGGAAAATATAACTTAATCCCTAATTAGCCTCGGTGTGGTTCTACATCTATATCCTCATTACGATGCCTTAAACTAGGCCTAGGAATGCCTAGAATGGAATGAGGATGCAAAGATGCACTTTAAAAACATTTTCAGAATTTTCAGAAAACAGGGGTCACGCTCGAGCGTCGATTACTCCGCTTGAGCGGACATGCAGACAAAGGTTTCCACTCAAACGCATACTTACCCGCTCGAGCATACTGCAAAACAGTCAAAAGTGTTGGATAGGTGAAAATTACGCTCAATTGGACGTTCAACATCCGCTCGAGCGTAAGACACAATGTCCCGCTCGAGCGTAAATTAACCCGCTCGAGCGGACTGCAAAACAGAACAAAATGCTAGGAGCACGATTTCCACGCTCAAGCGCCAGTCACCCCGCTCAAGCGTGAGTTCAAAATCTGGAATTTCCAGATTTGAACCTCAAGCTCAAATTCAACTTCAAATGAATCAAATTCGATTCCGTTGGGCCCATTTCTTGGAAAACACTTGTAAATACATAGTATGACATGATTTAAAACTCAATTTGTAAAATCAAGGCCCAAAGGTGAGGGAATTAAACCCAATTTCAAACCAATTTTCAAGAACATGATTTCAATTGAACATGCAAGACTTTAAACAACTTTCAAGCTTCAAATAATTGTTCTAGTGAACCAATCTTTACAAAATATGATAAATTCATGCAGTAGAACTCTAACATGAACATGCAAGTAACAATCTTCCATGAAAACAACTTCAAACTCATCAATATAGGTATGCATGCATGGAATGAGTTTCAATTCAACAATATAAGGCTCAATTCTAGGCTTAAATCACTAGAGGCTCAAGAATCATGCAAGAATCAACTCAAATACACAATCAAGAAGGTAATTACTCTACCTTAAGTCTTGTATTCAAGTGTAGAAACTCAATTTGCACAAATCCTCTACAATTCCTTCAAGTTCCAAGCAAATACGGGATGAAATCACTCTTTTCCTCTCTAGTCGGCTAGCTCTCAAGAAAAAGGCTGATAAAATGTTTTGTGGTCAAGTGTAATAAGGCTCAACATGTTTTGTATAAGGTGGTCCACTAGGGTGGCATGGTGGTAATCAAATCGACTATTGCAATTTATCCTTATTTAACTTAATTAAATCATACCAAAACACATTTCAGATAAATACACCATAAAATCACATTAATTCTAATTATCATAAATCATCAATCAATTTCAGATTCGGCTGTCGATAAGGCCTTCAATTTGCAGTTTAAACATAAAACATGAACAGATAATTAAATAGTCAAACAGATAGACATGCATTTAAACTAGTACATTCAATCAATCAATTCAGTATTTCAGTCAGTTCAATTACTAATCATGTTCAGTCTCAGTTTAGCAGTAATCAGTAGCGTTATCAGTGATCAGTGGCGAGGGTTATTACAGAAAGTTGCCTGATCCTATGTCTCTCAGAATCTCATACCTTTCCATGTTTGTTTATCACCAAACACCCTTCCCTTACAACAATAATAACTGTTTTCATTTTCTCACTCACCCTCCCTCCCCTCCCCTCCTTCTTTCCTTATATCAATTAATCAATCAATCAATTTGTATTTGTTGAGAGCATTCCATTTTGCTTTCAAATCAATAGCTGTAACGATATCTTCTTTCATCAAGACTTTCCAAAGGTCCAAACCAACCAATGATTTGCAGGTCCTGATTCATAAACTAATTTTATCCCTATGTCCTGATTGCTGATCATTGAAAGTAAAATTCATAAACTAAAATTCATAAACTAAACATCATCTATATTCAAGGAAAGGCATTCAGTCCCATTGTGAGGAGTTTTTTTACTTTCATTAAATCAGATGCCTTTGATAAGTTGGTCTTTTAGACAAGTGTAAACAGTATATTGACACAGTTTTAAATTCGGATGCATAATTTTGGTCTGGACTTTGATGTTTTACATTATATACAGGAAGATGTGCATTGCATTCAAGTTGTTTATACTCCATACGACATAAATATGAGATTAAATATGGAATTTTAAATCAGATTGGATGCCTCTAGGGTTACAGATTGCTTTTCTCGGAGAGAGAAGGTTTATCAGTTGCGTAGAAGGGGAAGACAGAGAGACAGAAGGATCCATACCTTGAGGAAGAGGTCAGATAGAGGGAGTTGTAGACAACGCTGAAGGGAAAGGTCGATTTCGCGCTAAAGGAGCAGATTGATTTCGTGCTGAAGGAGCAGATCGATTTCGCGGGAGAGACGTGTTTAAAGAAAGAGCAGAATACTTTTGTGGGAGAGACGAGTTTGGAGAGCCTTCAATCACTCTCCAATTGAAGCCAGTGGGGAAGGGATGAGGGAAAATAGGAAGCCGTTTAGCCAGCCGATTAGAGTGAGAATTTAGGGTAATATTAGCTAAAATAGCTAACAGGATTAATATGCCTCTTCCCTTGGAGTTGCTCTAATAGTGCCTATAAATATATAGGGGGAATTAAGTAAGGAAAACCACTACCAGCTATTACCTGGTTGATAAATCTCTTCCGAACCTGCTGAGACAAAAGAACAGCATCAACCTGCCAAACGAACATATTCAGTAACTTCCCTGGAGCAATAGCACAAAAGTCATGACACAGGGTAGCCATTCATCCCTAAGCATAAATAAAGCAACCAAATGAGGCAAAATGCTTTCAACTATCAAAACAACATAAAATTCTAGTTGGTGCGAACCCATCATATCAGGCTGCAATTGATACTATATTTTCCAAAAATGTAAAATGGAAAAATGCTCATACCTGCTCATCTTTAGCCCCTTTCTTTACAAACTCCAATTCAAGAGTAAGCAATGCTAGGTTGAAGTCTTCAGGTGGAACAAATCTAGAAATATTATCACCATAAAGCATTAAAAATTTGGTAAAAACGCAGCAATAGCAATTAACAATTCCTTACTAATTTATGATCACCTGTTCATGGATATTGTGTCCCCAGTAGAAACTTTTGCATGGCAACGTTGGATGGCATTGAGGGCAATGTGGCCATTAGGTATGCTTTCATGTGCAGTAAGTTCTAGTCAAGGCAACAAGGGACTACAGCCCATTCAAGAAACAATCTAACGAGTGGATATCAATAAATATTTTTTCCCACATTCCAAACATGTATAGAATGCTTTTGTCTTGTCTAGGTTCTGATATAGCATTATACATCCTCATGGACCAATTGACAATGTTTAAATTGCAGCTACAAACCATATGTGAAACCACGCAAACCAAGAATTTATACATCTTAATGATTTTGATTCTCACAGTGCTAGGAACATGAACACACCTATCAGGGTAAGTATAAAGAGGGAAAAAAACAAATATAAACATTATACATGAATTGCTTTAAAGTAGAAATGCTAACGAAGCTTACCTTTGCAATTGCAATCCATGTATAGTTGATTTCAAGCTCAAACCTGCAAAACCCAGATCAAGGCAGACCAACAGACAAATTTTCACTGCTTGGGTAAGTATAAAGAGTATTCTCTCCCTTTCTGTTTCATATAGTGCAAAATATATTCTACATGAACAAATATCTAATTGAGTACCTAGCAAACCAAATGCAGCCAAGTAAAATTCAATACCTAGCTTCTGAAACTATATTCAAACAATAAACTCATTAGAAAAGCAAATATTATTCGAGTGATTTGTCAACATGTATAACGATTCTGCAAATGCAGCCAAGGAAAATTCAGTACCTACCTTAAATGAATAAGCTGTAAAGAAAAAAAATGCCCACTATATATTGACTAAGATACAATTTGTTTGCATATACAGAACTCACTTAAACTACACTCAATTAAGTATACATTTTCATACCTTAGATTTCTTAAGTATACACCTTCTAAAAGCAACCTTAGATTTCTTTTGTGTAAGCTTGGTAAGGTTCATTATTTGTTACTAGACCAAGAGTATAAATTTCTATTCCAAATTTTATAGCTTAATGTTGGTGGTTGGTTGTTAGAATGCCTTTTTATTCATGGTTGAGACACTAACTGATTTTGTACTTTCTATTTTCAAAGGCATATTAGCAAACAGGTGGTGTGCATAATTTACACATAAATTAAATTAAAGAAAAAGAACTTGAAAATGAACAAATTGAATGAAAATCAAAATCACATAGGAGATAGAAGACTTTTGCTGATCAGTTGTAGCTACACATGACTCAGATATCTTATCATTCCCTCTCAAACTTTAGGGACAAGGAAGAACCTAAAGTTTGCCTTGAAGATAGTGAAACCTAGAGATAGAAAGAGGTACTGACATTATTATGGTACTCCATGGCAAACAAGTATTTTTCTCCATCACCACCTAAATTCGCCCCTTTCGGCGACATTTCAATTACAACATCTAAATTTCTCAAAGTTCGATTTCTAGGTATATAGATAAAACAACCACTGTAATGAAACAGAGTAAATCATTTCAAAAAAAGCTCTAGCTTTACAATTTCACCATCAAAAGAAATCTAAACAAGAAAAAACAAGAACTAATCAAATTGCGTTCCAAGTATAAAAATAAAAATAAAAAACCCTAATCCTGGTTTGTGTTACAGACTACAGAGCAGTGAACTAAGAAAATTGAAGGGAAGGATGGGAAATTGAGAGAGAAGAGAAAGTGGATTTGAATTTCTTACCAAGGATGCCTCCAAACACGATAATCTATCAAAGATTTACGTACCCACAATTTTTTTAAAAAAAATGCAAATAACATATCAGATTCACCATTAACATTATTTTTCTATTCCAGAAGATGGCTCTTATATTTAATTAAGTAAACGAACAAATTATAAATACATCTATATAATTCAAGTAAACTTAGATGATAATAATAATTTTTAATGCATTTTCATCATCCCAAAAACAAAGGAACAGTACAAATCTGAGTCGGCTTTCTTACCTTAGGCAAAACAACAAGAACGAAAAAAAAAAACAGAACATGAACACAAACATTGAGAGGGAGAGGGAGAGACAGACAGAGAATGAGTAAGAGAGAGAGAGAGGATTTATACCTCAATTTGTTTTTAGGCTCAAAAACATGAGGCACACTAGCAACAAAATTCCCAAACCTAGGAATTAGGGCCAAAATAATCACTAATCAGACACTAGCAACAAAATTCCCAAACCCAGGAATTGGGGCCAAAATTCCCACTAATCATCAATGATGCCATTTTGGTATTAACAAGACAAGACTAACAAAATAATCTAAAAACCCTACATACACTGATTGATTTTATAAATGGGTTAGTTTCAACAAAAAAATGAAGAAATGTTTACCAGGCAGTGTCGGTAGAGGATTTCTTGACGGCTAGGCGAGACGAAGCGATGACTTTGCCGGAGCTAAGGGGCTTGATTTGGACAGGTGTAACGACGATGCCAACGAGCTGTACGGAGTTACAGAGCTCTTTCTTCCACTGAAATGCTCTCTTCAGAACAAGAAGAGTATGAGAAAGAGAAGGGAAATCAAAGAGAAAAAGTGGGGCAGAGAGAGATAGACAGAAGCTTGAAAAAATATACCTAGATAACGGTGGCGAGGCGAAGACGAACGGTGACGCTGACGGTGGAGAGGCGAGGACGACGGACAGCAGCGTTGATGGTGAAGAGGCGAGATGAGTGACGCGACTGAGAGGGTGAGATCGATTGGGCACGTTTTTGTGAAATATTATAGGGGTTTCATTTGTTTTCCCCTACAAATAGTGTTGGTCGGCTATTTGGACTCTCTGAATTTAACAAACAAAACAACGTCGTTTTGAAATGTGCGACTAAATTGTAATAGTCGCTAAAAGATTTTAATCTCCCTCCCAGTTTTTCACTTTCCCGCCTAAATTTTTGGCGACCAATATTTTAAATTAGTTGCGAAAAATTAATTTTCAGCAACCAAATTACTTTAGTCGGTGAAAGTATGAGCTTTTGCCTACCAATTTTTTCTTAGTAGGCAAATGTGATTTTTTTGCGACCAAAAATATTTTGGTTGGCAAAAGTGGTCGGTAAATGTGCTTTTTCTTGTAGTGAGCTTTGTTACCGGAGAAGCATCCGAGAAGTGTCACAAGGAGAAGCGAAAGACGGTGAATGGCGATGACATCTGTTGGGCACTAGGAAGTCTAGGGTTCGATGACTATGCTAAGTCGATGAGAAGGTACTTGAATAGGTATAGTGAGATAGAACAGGAGAGAGAGCATCAAAATAAGAACAATGAAGGAAAGGATGAGGTAAAAAACTATGGAGGTGAGATTACTAGGAAACCTAATGATTTCACTACTCCATTCATGTTTAGTGTAACGGGGAAACTAATAACAACAACAACTCCTTCTCTAGGAGATTTTGGGGTTTATTGAGAAGTGCAATATTGTAATTTCAACTCTCTATGATGCCTATATGACAATTAGGGTTGGGTTTGTTCTATTTGATCGACTGTTTGAAGCAAACCGTTGCATTTTCTCATATTATTAAAGATGTGGTTAATTCTGTGTGGTAAGACAACTAATGATGTATCTTCATCTTCTTCTTTTATTAATGAATATTGAATTTAGGGTTTCATATGCGCTTAATTATTTTACATCTGCAAATACTAATTACCAAAGGAAGAAAATATTATTTCTAATATATATTGATTTTTTATCTTGCTCTAAATTAAGTGGAGATGCAGTAAATATCATACTCGACAATCATCATCAGCTACCCTTTAACCCTCTCACTCATATTTAAAATGATGGCCCTTTTTGTTTAGAGGACATAGTCGGAGAAAATGTGAGAAACAGAGTAAGAACTTTCTAATTGTTAGATAGATCAAAATGGAGATCTATATCTTTCTAACGATAGATCTATTGATAAATGGATATTAATTTATTCAATTTCAATAGATAAGAAGCAAAATGTGACATCACCTACTACCCTTTTCTCCATTGGGAACTACCAAGATATGAAAATGGATGGCATCATCATATGCTCAATATTGGTTGCCCTAATTTGACTACTGTTGATTTGTTGCCCAAACTAGTTAAACGATCTTCTCTATTAAGATATTGTTTAGACTATTATTACCTAGTTGCTCTATGACAGTTTGAGCGAATGCTTATGATAAATGGGATAATTCACCGCAAGCTTTGGTCATCATCGATGGCACCAAACAGAAGGATGTAAGTCTCCTTTAATTTCTCGATTTGATAAGACTGATACTCGAATTTTGACTTTTGATTTTTTTTTTTTTTTTCTGTAATATTCAAAATGGTGCATATATATCAGATTTAATTAGTGCAAGCTTAATGATTAGGGCTTTCACACTTTTTTTAAGGAAGTGAACTCAGCATTTCTATTTTGTCTGGTTAATTCTAGTCACATGACATGTTTATAAATTTAGATCCACTACCAGTTCTATCAATTCATTTTTCCAGTTTATTCATGTGGTTGATCTTAAGGTTGGATAATTATTAATAATATTACTTACTGTTCATTTTTCCAATTAATTGTTACAGTTCTGAATCTTCGGATCAACTCTCTCTCCCTCCAAGAATGCTTGGTTTGTGGTGAAAAAAAACCTTAAGGCGCATGCGAATAATGAATAGTTTCTCCATGTGATTTCTAGCGTATTACGATATGCCATTTAATGCATGTTTTTAAAATTGTTTTTGTTTATTTATTTTTTTTGGTCTTTTGTCCGTATTGAATTTTTTTTTATATTTCAATTTTATTTTTATTTTTTTAGATTTTTCAGATCCATTTAATCTAAATACAATTAAAAATAAAATATATGTCACAAATATATTTTATTTTTTTAGTATATCTAAATTAGATGCATGTAAAAATAAATCAAATCAAACCAAACCAAATCAAACCATGCCTTAAATCCTATCAAATGTGGTTGGCTGGATGAATCCTTTTTCTCCACTCGACTCTATCCAAAACATTTTGTTAATCACATTAAAGAGATTCATATCTTTATTTACTACATTAGTCCACGTCAATTTAGGTCTATCACTTCTCCTAACACTACCATCTATTGTCACTGTATCACAACTCTTCACTACTATCTCTATTAGCCTTCGTTGTATGTAACCAAACCATCTCAATCTATTGTCTCTCAACTTATTTTCTATCGGTACTACTCATACCCATTCTCGAATATATTCATTCCTAACTTTGTTTTTTTCTAATTTTGTCACACATCTACCTTAGCATATTTATCTCAGCAACACTCATCTTATTTACTTGTTATTTCTTAGTTGCTCAACATTCCGTCTTATACAATATCGCTGGTCTAATAACCGTTCTATAAAACTTCCATTTAAGTCTAATAGATATTCATTTATCGCACAATACTCCAGATGCAATCTCATACTTAATGGTTTAATTCCTTTGAGGGTTCATTACCAGCGACATGACACTTCTCTCATGCCTAAAACAACACTTGATTTGATGCTCCTTCCCATTAGAGGACTTAAAGCTCACTTTTGGACTTAATTAACTAAGGAATGGTTGGTAATTAAAATGAATGTAATAAAATAAGGACTAAAAGTGATGTAAGATAACAATCAATTTGGTGTTCAATCAGATGTTAATTGAATACATGGAAACTTGGAGCATTTCATATTTGCTAGTGATGAAATTGTTCAAGCTTCCAAGGTCAACCACTTCCATTGATCAATCTATGATAGGGAGGAGGTTTGAGAGTCTTTTATGTTGCATTTATTGAAATTGTACACCTTGATTCATAGGTCATCATACAATGAAATTGCATCAATTAATGATTTGTGAATTGAGCTTGCCACTCCTTTGAGTTGTTTGATAATAAGGAGGGGCAAGATATACAAACATACCTTAGGAATACCCTATTTTGTGTTTTGTATGCTTTCTGTTACAACAAAAGGAACCAGGCTTTCGTGGCCGCCACGCCACTTTTTTTGGACGACTGCCCACTACTTCTGGCTTACTGGCCACTTTTGTCAAATTGAACGACAACTTTTTGGAACAGAACAGAGCAGAGACTGAGGTGAAAAGATGTTCTACTGTGCAACAGAGGCATTCTGGCAGCAGAACGGTGGGTTTTTCGGGTGGAAATCCGCGCATGCATAAACATTCCTCGCTTCTCGAGGCTAATTAGTTAGCTTAGTTGCTTCTTTCATGTTGTAATTAATTAGTTAAATCTAATTTGTAATTAATTAGTTAGTTTTTTGGAATAGCTAATTATTGGTTTTGTAATAACTAGCTAGTATAGTTAGTTTATTTGGTTTGTAATAATTAGTTAATTCATTTTGTAATAGCTAGTTAGTTTATTCGGACCCTCCTGCATGAGGGCACAGTTGTAATAATGTGTATGTCTTCCAACCCCACGTTTGCCTCCCTTTTATTTACCTGCTTATGATGGTTAGTTTAAGGCATCATTGTAACAACCTCGACCCATAATTAACGCTAATTCATGTTTAAGTATGCCAAATAAGTAATTAAGAAGAAATTTTCAATTAATTATATGTGCATTGTATCATTTTGTAGTTATATCTGTTTTATGTAGAAAGACCTGTTCGTGTTTTCGTTTCGGGTTGTGAATTGAAGGCCCTATCGGCATCCGATTCAGAAATTGACTTGATTTATATGTTAATTAGGATCTTTATGATTTTATGGTAGGTTTAATTGAAATTCGATTTGGAACGATTAAATTAGAATAGTTGGTGCCAATGTGATTAACTTAAGTCAATTTAATTAAACCACTTTAACTAAGCTTATATAAGGCACCTTTTTGTTCCCCACTCACTCTTTTTCTTCATCCTACATGCATCTTTGAGCTCTTATAGACACAAAAACGTGAGAGGGAGAGAGAGTAGGGAGGAAATTGAACTCAACAAGAGAATTGCTTGAGATTTAGAGGAAATTGAAGAGGACTTAAAGGATTAAGCTACCACACTTGAGAACTCAAGACTTAAGGTAAGAATCCACCCTTTTAATTGTGAAATATAGTTGTTTAATGCATGGGTTCATGGAAATTAGGGATTAAAGTCAAGAAATAACTTAAAGAGTAGATTTGAGAATCAATTCATGCATGCATGTCCATACTATGGAGTTTTGAAGTTGTTTTCATGAGAATTCTCACATGCATGTTCATATTATAGTTGAAATCTAAGAATTCACCATGTTTTGGGAAAGAATATCTCATGTGATCATGTTTTGGAAGTTATGAATTCAAATGAATACATGCATGGCATAATTACATCATGTTCTTCCATTTCAAGATAATTTTTTGAACAATTGGCATGCCCTTGGGCTATGATTTCATGAAATGATCTTCAAGTCATGATGTTTTGTGAGTTTCTAAATATTTTCCAGAATTTTGGCCCAAAATATTGAGTTTTGAAGTGTTTGGTTTGGGTTTGAAGCATGGAGATCAAATCTGGAAATTCCAAGTTTTGCATTCACGCTCAAGCGTAGGAGTTTACGCTCGAGCGAGCACTCTGAGTGCGTGTACTTCCGCTCGAGCGACGGGAAGCTCACTTGAGCGTGAAATGCATGTATCCAGAAATTCAAATGTTTTGTAGCACGCTCGAACGACAAAAGTCACGCTCGAGCGAGGGTCTGAGTCTCACGCTCGAGCGTAGACCGAGCGTCCGTCGAGCGTGAAAAGCAAGCAACCAGTACTTTTTCCGAAGTCTATAGTCCGCTCGAGCGAAGGAAGTCATGCTCGAGCAAACCTTCACTTCTTGCAAGTCCGCTCGAGCGAGGAAAGCCACACTCGAGCGTGGACCCTGTTTTCAGCAAGTTTTGGAAAATGTTTTCAAATGCATTTTTGCATCTTCATTCCATCCTAGGCATTCCTAGGCCATGATTAAGACTCCATAATGAGGTTAAAGGCTAGAAACACGCTCAGAACAAATAAAGTAAGTTATGTACAATTCGAACGTGTGTTTCAGGTGTGTATTTATTATGTGTTCATGTAGGTCACGTGTCGTAGACCGTTTGATTAGTCTGCTCTATCTGTCTGCACCCGAAGCCAACTGTGAGTAATAACTTAGTAAAGTTATATTCAACTTTATTTATTTTATATATGATGAATTCAAATCTGTTTTCTAAAATGATATGTTCTATACAATGAATGATTGTCCAATTTTTGACAATGTATTCGTGGCATCCTTAGCATCATGTGACATCTGTTAGCTGTTACTTGGTATCGGAGGTTCCATCATGGAACTTAATATGTCTACAATCTATTACCCGTATCGGAGGCTCCATCATGGAGCTCAGCATATCTGTCTGTTACTCGGATCCGGAGGTTCCTTTATGGAACTGGTTATTCATAACCACCATATGTTCTGCATCTATTCTGTATCTATTCTGTTAGCGTTAATGGATGTACCACGTATGATTAAGCATGAATTATGATTTCTATATATCATCTGAACAAGAATATGAACATGAATCTGAATTATGATTTCTGAATCTGTATGGACTTCATTCATTAAAACCCTTTACTCCATTATTATTCACTAGGTTTCCCCTCACTATTTATATTATGTATGTAGGTGAGCAGGCACATGACCAGGTCTAGGGTTGACGGCCTATGTTTCAGTTTTTGTCAGCCAACCTTTGCGCCTCCCGAAGAGGTTCCGGATGAAATCAAGTTTTGTGGATGTTTTTGTAATCATAGGAAACAATGTTTGTTGTTAAGTTGTGGGCGAGATGTTGGCATGTACGCATAAATGTGATATGTAAATATTATATCTTTTGCCTTCACTCGTAAGTCTATAAAAGTTTAAGCTATTTGGTCTCATGTATGTCATCACAGCTCATTGAACCTCGTATATTTTGTTTATTTGTTTCCGCAGCCCCTAACTACTAGCCGGTTACGATGCTAAACCCATAGGGGCGAGTTTAGGTCGTGACAATCATGTTTTGTTTAGCATCTTTTATGCCTTGCATCCATTGTCTTGCATACATTGAGCTCAACACATCATTCTAATTTGCATTGTTAGTTAATACTTCTTTGAATACGTGCTTAGACCGCATGTTATCAAATTGATTCATATGCCATATTAGTAGTCGAGCCTAGCAGTTGCATATTACATGCGTTGCACTAGTCATATTGCATAGTTAGGATCATGCATTATTCTAACTCTATCATCTTATTTGGCTTGGAGTACTAAGTAAGCTTTTGTTTGTTTTAGCATATTGCATTATATGTTAGTGTTGCCATATCAAAACATGTTTACCATGAGGCTAAGTGCTTAAGTGATAAACTATTTGAATATCTGTGAATGAAGGCTAGTTGCTAAAATTGAGGTAGTTTGATTAATGTACATTTAAGCACACTTTTTCAAGTGGCACATTCGCAAACTCTTTTTAAAAAACAAACATGAAATCAAATGTTCCAATTTTTACAAGTTAGTCTATACTTGTGTGTGCATTACATATTATTCTAGCCTAATAAATCGGAATAAGAGCATATAATGTAAATAAAATTCACATCATGATTAGTAGAGGCTAAACTTTGATCGGGCGAGTGGGGGGCTCAATTCATGACATTCTCCTCTCGTACCTAAGTTCCCTAGTCGAGACAATCTTGGTGATGACGGACACGTGGCCTTTGGCACGAATCATGGGTTTCCTAAATTTTCTAAAAATATTTAGATGGCGACTCTATATCTGGCAAAACAGTCCATTTTTGGCATTTTGATCCAAAATCAATTTTCTAAAATATTTTTCAAATTTGGACTCTTTGGTGTTTATCTATTTCGCATTGCAGTTGTGGAATCAGATTCAAAACTGCAGGAGTCCGAACTGTAAGGCTTATCGTCTTCCGAAAGGAGCATGAAAAGTTGAGCTACAGATATTGAATTAAATATATGTGAAAATTAATTTTCTGAAAGAAAGTTTAGATGAAGGATTTTGTGTAGATCAACTCAAAGGTTTCTTTATTAAAGAAAATGAAAATGTGACTTGCAAACTTAAGAAATCAATTTGTGGACTTAAACAAGCTTTCTAAAAATTGTATCTTAAGTTTTATGATACTATTTTTTCTTTGAATTTAAAGAAAATATTTTTGATTAGTATACATATCTAAAGATCAGTTGGAGCAAGTTTATATTTATGATTTTGTATATTGATGATACTTTGCTTGTCAATAATGTACGTAATTTATTGCACGAGTTAAGAAATTTCTCTTTAAGAACTTTGAAATGAAATATATTAGTAAGACAACCTATGTGATAGAAATTGAAATATTTCTAAATGAATCACATAAATTTTGAGATTGTCTTAGAAGGTATATATTAAAAGTTTTATAGAGATTCAAAATGAGAGAATATTTACATGAAGTTATCCATGTTCCGAAAGGAAATAAATCCAATCTTATGCAAATTTTTATAAAATCAATTAGAATAGAAACGATTCTTTATACATTTATTGTATGAAATTTAATGCTCAAATAAGGGAGTGATTAGGTAATCATAAGGAATAAAAGATTACTTGCTCACATTTATGAAGTTTGATAATCATGAATTGATTAGCGACTTATATTCAAACTTTAGATGATATATTGATAGTAGAAAATTCACTTTTGGTTCTTTGTTTCTTTTATGTGGAGGAGCAATATTAAGAAAAGTGTAAAACAAACTATCATAAATATCCTCTATGAAAGTTGAATTTGTAGTGTGTTTTAAGACCACAATTCATGAATTATTATTACGAAATTTTATCTCAAGACTTGGGATTGTCGACTTGTATTGCCAAGTCGTTGAGAATTTATTGTGATAATTTCGCAGTTCTTTTATTTTCTTAGAATGATAAGTTTTCTAGTGATGCTAAACACATATAATTGAAATATTTTGTCGTTAAAGAAGAATTTCAAAAACAAAAAATGTTAATAAAACACATAAGTACATAATTTTTAAGTGTAGATCTATTGATGAAGAGATTACTCTTAAAAACAATTAAGAAACTTGCCAATTGGGTCTTGAATGTAATCCATAACTGTTGTTTATGATTGATTGTGTTATTTGACACATTGAAATCTAATTAATTGTGTTTCTGATATATTTCATGTTATGAAATGAGTACGCACATAAATGAGAATGAATGAATGAGAACATGAATAGTTTTTCATAAAAAAGACATTATCGTTGGACCTCTTTATACTCTTAACTTAAAGGGCTATATTAAACTAGTTACTGGTGTTGTAGTACATTGAAGGGACTGTGTCGCTCTATTGATGTAGAACTGTCATGACTCACATTAGTGAACTATTTAATTATAGTATTATGATGATAACCAAATTAAATGTAATATTGAATATGGTTTATTGAGCGCCTAATGTTAACTTGTTAAATCCTGACGTAAGTTATCATATGGGCCAAGTGGGAGAATGTAAGACTAAATTAATTATTTAGTCATTATGTTGACCCACATAATATGGTGATCTGAATTAGAGATTTGGCAGGATTATGATTCCATATTTTGTACTATAATTAATTGATAAATAAAGAAGAGTGTTTTTCTAGTATCCTACTTTGATGGGAAAGTGGAATTATTATTGAATAAGGAAATTGGTCATCTCTCTACCTATAAAAGGACATTCAGACTACCCATTAAATTATTCTGAATTCAAAGTATTCTAAAGAGGGTTAAGAGAGGGAAACCCTTTTCCACTAATATTATTATTAGGTTTATGTTCAATCAATTTTGGGTCAGTTGAAGGTTTCGCATAACTGATCCAAATATGTTATTTATTTTCCGCATTATGTTATTATTTATGAAAATCATGACAGTGCACGATTTTGGATTATGAAGGTCATTATATGCATAATACCATAAAATTATTTACAACTCCTACCAACCTTAACACTTCAAGACTTGAAAGAGAGTATGAAACCTAAGAGCTATTTATGCCTCCATGATAAAAGGGAGAATCTGAATTTCTTTTCTTATTTTATTTTTATTGTTATTATTATTTTTTATCTCAAATCTCTGTGTTTCAGCAAAGAGTGAGTGCACAAGTCTCTCCTTCCCTCTAGGATCTCCTAATTATACCTACTGGGTGCTAGGAGGAATCATGTGCATTAAGACAATCTCAAAACTTTCTCTACAAGTTTACTTCGGGCATCAATTTCTTGTTTGATTGTTCTGTTGAAAACAAAAATATAAAACTGAATTTTTTTTTTTTTTTTTTTTTTGCAGCGAGGGGGGATAAAGCGTGGATGGCTATGTTTATAAGGTCCTTCTTAAAGATTTGTAAACAACGATATTTCCTTGAGCTTCCAATGTTAGACACCCCCTGTATTTGTGTCAGATCCATGCATGCCAGTTACATCAAGTTTTGCACCACTTTTCTTATTTTGAGTTTGTGTATGATTGCTTAAAATATGTATAGTGCTTGTTTCTTCTTCCTTCTTTTCTTTTTCTTTTTTTTTTATTTTTTTTTATTTTCCTTAGATGGGAATTAACTTCGCCGAGGTTGTTAACAACTCCGCCGGTCCAAAGCCCGAGTTAAGGAAGAGGGTTATGAGTTAGGTAGCCGACAACCAACACATAAAAAAGTCGTTCGAATCTCTTATGACCCCATTTGATGGGACTTTAAGACTTGATTTGGTTTGGTTTGGTTAGATGGGAATTGTTTCTTTATTTGTCTGAGTTGGGTAATATGTACCTTGTTGAAGAGGTATATTTAATAATGCAGTATTTTTTACTGATCATGTTTTTTTTCTTAATTGTTAGAATTTTTATCCTACAGTTTTTATTGTTTTTATTAATTTTGGAAAATTCCTCTCTTGACAAAACACATTGATTAGTAACTCATTTTGATTATTGATTTACTATTTTTGAAATATCTAACTTGAAGTAATCAATTGGAGAGTTGAATTGTTGATGGTTGGGCTAAAGTATGGTGTTGTAGGGTTGAAAGTCATGGCATTTGCAGAGATAATGTGGCTGGTTGTCTACTGCAAAATAAGGAAAAAAAGGAACTGATTGACTAGTCTTGATTTGCTAAAGCATGGGTCAAGATTTGATGGGAAAAGGCTAAAATGGAGCTAAAATTGGCTGATTGTCGTGTGATCATTGTTGCAAGGTATGGGTCGAAGATTTGAAGGAAAACAAAGCAAAAGTCTGCAAATTCGGCTGAACTATCATGTCCATCAAGCCCGCAAATATTCCAATAGTGCCCGTGATTTGTAACATTGCGCCCGTGAGAAAGCCGCGATGAAATCAAGCTCTTAGTACCTTCATTTCAGTTCATCTCTGTGCCAGCGAACATGACCTCGCGCCTGCAATATATAGGCATGGCGACCACGAATAGAAAGCAACTAGGCCGCGAGGAAAACAAGCTTTTAGTACTGTTTCTGCAACCCGCGAAGGGGTCTTGTGCCCACGACCAAGAGGCTCGCACCCGCAATGGTCTTATGTCTATATATACCATGCTTGGTCTGTGTTTTGTATTTTTTTAGTCTCTTTACTGAGAGAGTGTTGAAGTAAGGTTACATTGTATATTTCTCTAATGTTTACTTGATGATTCAACTACTCCATTTGTTCTTTCATGAAATCATCGAGTCTCAAACAAATCAACAAATGGCTCACGAGTGTTCTTGAGGAGTAAGTATGTCATGGATTCGACATCTCTCTTGCGAAGGCAGATATCCACAGAATGAAAAATAGAGGTTGAAGTACTTGTAGGTCTCGAGCAAGCATGTGTGCCTAGATTTATCGTTGTAAGAAACTTCTTGTACTACTCTTCTTCATAGTAGATTGTTCTTGTGACCGAGGACCTGTGGTTTTTTAATCACATGTTGGTAGATTTCAATTGTGATTTTTCCACGTAAAAATCTTTGTGTTATGTTTGCTCTTTGTTCCTTCTTGTATTGTTGAGCTCGGTTGGTTTAAAACTCTTAAATCAATAATCACAAAATCATGGGACTATAATTTTTCATTGATATAATTTAATCATTGGTATTCAATTTGTTTTTTACTTTGTACATATGTTTAAAATTTATGCAGACTTGTGAACTTTTAACAATTCTTTGTTCTATTTGTTTCAGAGCCTTCTTATGGACATAAAGGGGCCTGCATACGCATATGGAAGGAGAAACATACCGAAGTTTGAGGTGTTTTACCATTTGGAATGTTTTGACTAATGCACTATGCTTTCTATTTATTGTTGACTGTTATGCTACATGAACAAGGAGAAACATACGCATATAATATTTGCTTAATATGCGCGTGGAAAATAGAATTAGTCTTATTAACTCTGGTTTTTAGTGATTGGATTATCCTATTGTAGGCATCTATTGTCACAACCGTTAATTTGCTGTTTGAGTTTTTGAATCATTCTAAACTTCTAGTGATCATGTCCCATTTTTAAGTTTATGTTCACAACAAAGTATACTTCATCAGTGCTTAAAATTCTATTGGCCATAGCATTTGTTTTTCTAGTTCATGGCCTAATTGTCTATTATTTTGCTTTCATCTACGGATGGACCTCCGAGATAAGCCCGCACTAGACTTCCCTTAACCTTCATATGCATCTTAAGTATCTGCAACTTTTATCTGAATCTTGTCACATTAGAACCTGTATCCTCAAGCTAGTTTTTTTTTAAACTCCCAGGATTGAGGCATTACTTAGGCTATGTAATAAAACTAATTAATTCCTTCTACAGTTTAGATTGTGAGGCCCAACATATTAATAACAGGGAACATGAGTAGTGTATTTACAACAGGAAAAAAAAAAATGATCTTCAATTTACAAAATGGTTGTAAACATCAAAAAAACAATCTTCTATACGTACGAACTATGTTTATTAACATGAATAGAAAGTTGATATTGTGGCTTATATGAAGGTTATTCCCTTGTATTACATGATAGTTAAATTTGAGATAGAAAGTTAAATTTTTAGATGTTTGATAATGGAATGGATACATGTATTACATGATCCAGATTGTGGGGAAATAGATTTTTTAATGTGATTGTTGTTTTATGTTTGTAGACTTAATTCACAGAATAATGATGTCCACTATAGGCATGATAAATATATAAAAAAAAGAGTTAACGAACAATGATAAACAAGAAAAAGCATTGCAAATATCTAATTTAACATTTGGACTTCTTAGCATTAGTCCAAAGGTGGCTTGAGATATTCTATATAAGTGTATTTTTTGACTTTTTATAAAAAAAAATGTGTAGAAAAATAGAGAAGATATATTAATTAATGTAACTCAAAAAAAACCAAAACCCTAGATTGAAAATACTATTTGTTACATGTGATGCCCACTAAAGTAGATGGTGAGGGGGGAATCTCAACAAAAGTGGAAGATGGCCTCCAAAGAAGAGAAATTTGAAAAATAGAGAATGTGAAATTTCTCTTCGTCCCAAAAAAAAAAAAGGCACCTTTCAGAAACTCCAAAGGTTTTTCAAGTCTCTTTTATGAATTTAGTTCTCCACCAACTCACTTTCATACATTTAAATATACAAATTTCATTACTAATTTTTGTTCATAGTGATGACAGTTGAATTGCTTGTATCATGTTATTTTAACGAATTTCATTTTAAATGTCAAAACTTCAAGATGGCAAGCCACATTTACAAGCAATATTAATTTATGAGATTTGTATAAAATTTTCATTCATTAAGTTAAGGTCATGCTTATTTGGATAGAATGGATGATTATTATTTTTAAAGTTGTTAGTGTTACCATTATTAATTCTTTTAGACTGTATATCCCGTCACATGTTTGAATCCTAACCTCTCAACAAGTCTAAAACTGTTAGTCTATCTCAACAAGTTTTTCGAATTATTTTTCAACTTGTTACGTGATCTATATTAGCCACTTCTCTCACAAGCAAAATAAATTTTCAGTCTTTTACAACCTCCACCATAGTTTGATGTCTTTATAATAATAATAAAACCATATTGGTCCTTCAAATATCACGTACCCAAGTAAGCAATTCATCATTGTTGTCGAAAACCTATATATAATATCACACAACTTTCATAACAACAAACTAATTGTGGAGGCCGAGTAAAAGTGACCGCTCAGGACCTGCTCAGAGGATGCCGAGAGATGAACACTAGCGAGGATAACTCGGCATGACCAGACCCATCTGAAAGCCGAGTATAATCTATCTGAGGGCCAAGTATTCCGAAATTCTTCTGACACATCTGGGGGCCTCGGATGTGATGGCCAAAGGTGATGATGAGAAAGTGGGCCCTTGGAGTGCAGTATAAAAAGGAGGAGCTTCAATCAAATTGGGGTATGTAAAAAAAGGGAAGAAAAAGGTGATAACTTGAAATAGAAGTAAGACTTGAGAGAATACTGACTTGTCCGACCGAAGTGTTCATTCCTTTTTCAGGTAGCAACCAGAGGATCAAGAGCGTCTACCAGGACCAAAGAGTATTTCCAAACCACTTTACTACAATTGGCACCGTCTGTGAGAATACTCAAGTGCATTCATGGCAAGCGTAACAGATGATCCTTCGCTCGTTGCTGACGATGTTACACCAGGAGATGATATTACTCCAGGAAACATGCTTGGACAGGAGAATTTCATCGCGCGAAGGGCCATGAACTTCAACCCAGTGGCTCAAACCTCACCCTCAACCTCTATGCAGGAGATTATGTAGACGATCATGGATCAAGAAAAATGAAACAAACAACGCCTGGAAGATATGGTGGCCGATAACGAGCACTTATGTAAGGAATTGACCCTGGGGGTGGCCAAATCCCAACAGGCCACACATCATGACTGGGGTCGATCGCCAAAGAAGAAAAAAGATGATCAACGGTGTCGACATCGAAAACATGATAGTGGCAATGATTCCGATTCGCCATCTCAGGAACCCAGAAAGAAGGGATGAGTTGATGTATCCAGCTCATCCAAGGGCAGTCCGTATGTACAACACAAGCAAGGGAAGGAAGTGATGGTTCAGATGAAGAAGACAAGTACGACCCTTTCGTACGACGCATTGCAAGGGATGTGCTGCCCAAAAAGTTCAAAGCACCAACATTCACCCTATATGATGGAAAGTCATACCCCACAGACCACATTTGTCATTACAAACAAGCGATGACGTTGCATGTCGATGATGAGGCCCTCATGTGTCAAATATTTCCAAGTAGCCTGGGACTATTAGTCGTCAGATGGTATTATAAACTGGAGTCGGCGTCAATAAAAATCTTTCATCAGCTTCAAAAATCCTTCAGGGCAAGATTCATCACCAATGAGGTCCAACCAAAGCAAGTCAACTCTCTCTGGGTGATGCAAATTAAACCAGAACAGATCCTTCGTGAGTATTCGATGAGCTATTGGGAGTGTTTCAACATGGTGGATGATGCCTGCAATGATTCCATGGCCATTGCCGCCTTTAAGATAGGATTACACCCCGATAGTCTTCCCCGAAGTTCGTTGACCAAACGGCCTCCCAAAATAGTCTGGGCACTAATGAAAAAAGTTGAGGAGTACTATAATGTGTAAGATGATTTTTTTGCGTCAAGACAGGACATAAAGTCATTAAATCGGCACCATCTGGTTTGGTTCAGCCGATAAGCGTCGTGCCACCAAGCAACCCTGAGCCTCAGATTCAGGCTAAACAAGACAACCGGCGTGATTCACGCTGATCAAGCAGGCAGTGTTCGCACCGCTTGAACGAACAGTATTAAGTGGATAGCAGGCACACCATACATTTGAACAAGAAGTATACAAAATTGGCAGAGCCGATTAGTAAGATCCTACCCAAAGTCCAGCATCTTCCGTTCTTTAAGTGGCCGTCCAAGATGATGGGGCCCCCTGATATTAGAAGAAGGGATAGGCGATGCGAATATCACAAGGACCATGGCCACAACACTAACAGTTGCTATGCACTGAAAGACCACCTGGAGAAGTTAGTGCAAGACGGTCGGCTAGCGTAACATATCCGAAAGAATAATCCACTGAACACGATAGCTCTACGGCTGGATTCACCTTCACTTGGTGTAATTCATATGATATACAGCCTACTGTCGCCAGCCCAAATACATACAATTCAGTTGCAACCTAACCTGTCCAAGCCAATCACACCAATCAAACGGCCCCATGAAACTGGCAAGATTAGCTTCGACAACATCGACCTAGACAGAGCAACTCTCCCCCATGTTGATCCCCCCGTCATCGAGCTACGCATGAACAGATTCACAGTCGAGCGTGTTCTCATCAATCAAGAAACACCTCAGAAATAATGTATTACAAAACATTCATTAAACTCGGCTTCACTGATTCGGACCTGTTACCGGCCGATTACCTACTGTTCGGCTTCAACGCCAACCCCGAGTACCCTTTGGGCAAGATCACACTACCAGTACAGGCGGGTACCAGATCAGTCAACGTGGAATTTTTGGTCATCAAACTCCCGTCACCATACAATCTTATCATAGGAAGGACCTGGCTACATGCTATGCAGGCTATGCCAAGCACCTACCATCAACTACTCCGCTTTCTAATTGAATATGGCATAGAGCATATTCAAGGCTCTCAGAAATCGGCACAGGCATGCTATCTTATTGCTGCTGCAAAAAGGCCAAAGGAACTAAAAGTGAACTTAATTGAAGTACCGAATCGAGAAAGACTCAAGGACATTGGAAAAAACCCCTAACAAAAAGGCAACTAAAAACCTTGATCGGGTCGAAATCAATGGGGACCCTGACAAGTTCTTCATGATCGGCACTTCCCTAAACGAAGTTGAAAGACGCAAGCTGATTTCCTTCTTACTCGGCAACATTGACGTATTTGCATGGACACCATATTAAATACCGGGAGTGGATCTAATTGTGGCCCAACAGCATTTAAACGTCGATCCAAAAGTCAAACTAATCATTCAGGAAAGTTAGGGGTCAGCCGCGGAGCATGTATCGGCCGTTGTTGATGAAGTTGACTGGTTACTTGATGCCGGGGCAATTCATGAAGTAACTTCTCCCACGTGGCTATCCAATACTGTGGTTGTAAAGAAAAAAAATGGATCTGGGCGTGTCTGTGTGGATTTCACAAACTCGAACAGGCCTGTCCCAAGGATTGCTTTCCTCTTCCCAGAATCGACCAACTTGTGGACGCAACGACGCATTATCGACGCATCATCAACGCATAAGCTTCTTGGATGCCTACAGGGGTTATCACCAAATTGACATACATCTAAAGGATCAAGAAAAGACCGCATTCCTCACCCCAAGGGGAACCTATTGCTACAAGGTCATGCACTTCGGACTGAAGAATATAGGGGCAATATACCAAAGGCTGGTTACCACTATGTTTAAGGACCAACTCGGCTGCACCATGGAAGTATACATCGATGACATGGTGATGAAATCCAAGGAAAAGCACACCTATCTAGCCAATTTATCAGAGACCTTCGGCATTCTCCAAAAGTACAAGATGAAACTGAATGCCTCGAAGTGCGCATTCGACATCAGATCTAGTAAGTTTCTCGGCTATATTGTGAACCATCGCGAAATAGAGGCCAACCCGAAGCAAATCACAGTAATTCTAGAACTTGGCTCCCCTCAGTCAGCCAAAGAAGTTCAGAAGTTGAAGGGAATGGCCACTGCCCTCAATAGGTTTATCAGTCGTTCCTCAGATCGCTGCCGATAATTTTTTCACACACTTCGGTAGAGCAAAGCATTTGAATGGACACCGGAGTGCCAGGCTGTGCTGGACGGCTTGAAAACTTATCTCCAATCAGTGCCACTCTTGGAAACCCCATCGCCAAGCGATCCGCTCATCTTGTATTTGGCGATATCCGACCGGGCAGTCAATGCCGTGTTATTGAAAGAAGAACTCGGGGAGCAGCGACCAATCTACTATGTAAGCAAGGCCATAGTTAACACCGAGACGCGATACCCACCACTGGAAAAGCTTATCCTAGCTTTCGTGGTGGCTGCCAGAAAGCTGATGCACTATTCTCAAGCTCATACCATAGGGGTATTAACAGACTATCCTCTCCGTAGCGTGGAAGCATCGGAGTGAGTCTCTAAATGGGCTTTGGAACTCGGCGAGTATGACATCCAATTTTTTCCCAAAATGGCCATTAAGGGGCAGGTGCTGGCCGACTTTGGAGCCAAGTTCACAGGATACCATGCCTACTTCAAATCTGATCAAGTCCCCCTTCAACCTCAACCCGATTAGAGAATGTATGTTGGAGACATTTGGAAAATGTATTGCGATGAATCATCCAACCATCGTGGCAGCGGGGCAGGCGTAGTAATCATGACCCCCGAAGAGGCAATAATTGAACAAGTAGTCAAACTAGGTTTCAATGCATCAAAAAACGAGACCGAATACGAAGCATTGTTAACTGGCCTTCGCAACGCACATCATCTTGGTGCACGGTGGTTACATGTTTTTTATGACTCAAAGTTAGTCATCAACCAGTTGAAAAGGAAATATGCAGCTAAAAATGACCGAATAGCAGCCTACATGAAAATGCCGAATTCCTTGCTCACGATATTCGACCACCACGAGCTGAATCAGATAACCCGGGATCAGAACACACATGCGAATACCCTTGCTTGTTTAGCTTCTGCCATTAACTCAGAAGTCAAACGAACCATCGAAGTAGGATTTGTCCCAGAGTTGAGTATCACTTCTTCTGAAACAGTTCAGATTAACATCATTGAGTCAGGAACGAGTTGGATGGACCTTTTGCTGCATTTCTTTCCTCATAGTAACTCCTAACAGATAAGAAAGAAGCCCACAAATTACCGAATAAAGCCCTACGATATTATGTGGATCCATAGGGAAAGCTATACAAAAAATCTCTTTGGGTCGTATTTGGAATGTGTTCACCCAAACAAAGTTGAGGACTTCTTAGCTGAGATACATGAAGGTAGTTGCGGTGCTCACTCTAGAGGACACTCATTAGCTCATTGAGCCGTAACGCAGGGATATTATTGGTCGACTATGCATACTGATGCCAAGAACTATGTGAAGAAATGCGAACAATGCCAAAAGTTTTTCCCATTAACTCATATATCTGCCGAAGAATTAAATTCTATTACTGGTCCTTGGTCGTTCGCTCAATAGGGACTTGACATCGTCGGGCCATCACTGCGAGCTCCAGGAAACAAACGATTCATAATCGTCGCAACAGATTATTTCACGAAGTGGGTTGAAGCAGAGGCATTGTGTGACAACCCTCACTACTGATTAGTGCTAATCTATGATTAAGCATGTTAAATGACTGATTGACTGAAATCCTAAACTGATTGATTGAGTATATAGCTTAAGTGCATTTCTATCTGTTGATTGTTGAATGATCTGTTCATGTTTTGCGCTTTAAACTATAAATTGAAGGCCTTATCGGCAGCCGAATATGAAATCGAGTAATGTTTTATGCTAGTTAGAATTTATGTGATTTTATGGTATATTTAATTGAAATGTGATTTGGTATGATTAAATTAGATTTAATAATGTTAAATTACATAAGTTGGCTTTATTTACCCTTTTGCCATTAAGTGGACTTTGCTAGGCCCTCTATTAGTCTTGATTCAAACACATTTCTTCAGCCATTTTCTTGAGCCTTAACCGACTAGAGAGGGAGAGATAGGAGATAGCTTTGGTTTCATCAAGTTTTTCTTGGAAAATTAGAAGAATTGAAGAGAGGATTGCATATTGAGCTTTTACATTTGAAATTGGAGACTTCAGGTAGAGAATTTACCTTCTTGTTCATATTTTGGGTTGGTTCTTGCATGGTTTAGAGGATTGTTGGAGTTTAGAGCCAAGTTATGGCTCAAATTGTTGAATTGAAGCTTGAACCATGCATGCATGTACATATTCTTGCATTTTGAAGTTGATTTTCATGAAATCTTGCATGCAAGTTTACATTCTTGTTCTAGTCCATGAGTTTATCATGGTTTGAGTTTAATCTTGCTTTGGATCATGTTTTGAGGCATTAGAATTCACTAGAATTCATACATGTCATATGTTCTTCATGTTCATGAAAACTTATTTGAAATTGTGTTTAATTGAACTACCTTTGGGCTTTGATTTCTCAAATTGATCTTTGAAATGTCATATTATGAGTTTACAAGTGTTTTCCAGAAAATTAGCCCAAAATGATTGAATTTGATGCTTTAAAGTTGAGTTTTGAGCTTGAGGTTCAAATCTGGAAATTCCAGAATTTGGACCCACGCTCGAGCGAGGAACTCCACGCTCGAGCATACGCTTTGTGTTCATGCAATCCGCTCAAGCGAGTAAAGTGACGCTCGAGCATGAAATGCGTGTATCCAGCACTTTGCATGTGTTTACAGTCCGCTCGAGCGAGGGAATGCATGCTCGAGCGAGGACTTGTGTCTCACGCTCGAGCGAGGGTCGAGCGCCCGTCGAGCGTGAATTTCATGCATCTAGTACTTTTGCAGTCCACTCGAGCGAGGAAAGTCACGCTCGAGCGGAGCTCTTTTGTCTGCATGTCCGCTCGAGCGTAGAAAGCCACGCTCGAGCGAAACCCCTATTTTCTTAAAATTCTGAAAAGTGTTTTAAAGGGCATTTTTGCATCCTCATTCCATCCTAGACATTTCTAAGCCTAGTTTAAGGCATCTTAATGAGGATAATGCTTTAGAACCACACCGAGTGAAGATAGGGACTAAGTTATTATTTAGTGTGTGTTCATCCTGTAATTGTGTAGGGTTGGCATCCGAGGATGCTCACTAGCCTATCTGTAGCCCAGAACTCTGTGAGTAACAATGTTGTAAATATATGTTCAATCATGAATATTTTCTGAATGAACAACTGTACTGCTTTTTGAAATGATATTTCTTACTGAATGAATGTTTGTCCTATTTGTGAACTGTATTTGTGGCATCCATAGCAATTTACTGTTACTGTACTGTACTGCTACTGTCACAGAGATCTCTATCGGTTTCCATGTTTGGAACCACTACTGTTTACTGATATGATGGCCATAAATTGACTGTTTGGTCTGTTAAGACCTACTGTACTGTTTTATTATTGGATGTACCACATATGACTATTATAGTTTCTGAATGACTGTTATGGCATGAAATATAAGCCACGAACTGAATGACTGATATACTGATAAATGACTGTTTTCAATAATGAAAGGACATTCATTCTTAACCTCTTTATACATATGTTATTCACTGGGCTTTAACTCACTGCTCGTATATATGTGTAGGTGTTCAGGCACCGGACCATTGCTAGAAGTGTCAGGCTAAGCCCTTGTTTTGTCAAGCCAACCTTTGTGCCTCACTTTGAGATTTCAGATCTGTTCAAGCTAAGGCTGCTTTTGGGGTGTCTCAGATTCACCCTATCTGTCTCTGTTATGTATAGACTGAATGATATTTGTACTGTACTGTTATGGTAGGGATTTGGTCCCTAGCCTGAATGCCTGTAAATGATGTATGTATATACTTTTTTGTTCTGAATGTGAACATGTTATGAAAAGTCTTTTTGCATACAGACTGTCACAGCTCATTGGACATCTTTTAATTACTGTTTTGGCTTCCGCCAGCCCCTGTACTCTGTATTACTGTTTTACTGTTAAGCAAGCCTTCGGTAATCTCGGATTACTGGCCGGTTACGGTGCTAAACCCATAGGGACGGGTTTGGGTCGTGACACATTGGCACATATCCGAGATGTCGATGTTAAACGCTTTGTATGGAAAAACATTATAACTCAATTCGGCATATCGAGAGCACCGGTATCAGACAACGGCACCCAATTCGATTGTGACGTCTATCGAGAGTTATGCAATACATACGGTATCTGGCCCTATTTTTCCTCACCGGCGTACCTGCAAAGCAACGGTCAGGCTGAGACCTCCAATAAAGTGATCCTGGACAGCATCAAGAAACGATTAGAGAAAGCCAAAGGCAAGTGGGTTGAAGAGTTGCCCAGTGTATTATGGGCTCATCGCATCACTCTAAGGCGATCAAAAACGTCGTTCGCCTTGTGCTTTGGGACACAGGCTATTATCCCTCTCGAAATCGGCCTGTCCACACTGAAATCCAAGGTTTTTCACATGGGGCGTAATGACATGATGTTGGCCTTAGATCTGACTCTGATTGAAGAATGCCAAGATCGTGCTCTTGCGTGCACGGCGCAGTATCAGCAGCAGCTCACCAAGTCGTATAACCAGTGCGTATAGTTGCATCGTTGTGCACCGGGAGAACTGGTGCTCAAGAAAGTGCTTTCTGCTACTAAAAATCCGGCAGATGGTAAATTAGGCCTCAACTAGGATGGTCCTTACCAGATTGATTCAATTGCTGGAACAGGGCCGTATCGGCTTTCAGACATGGCTGGAAAAAGTTTATCACGCCCTTGGAATTTGACCTACTTGCCTAAATTTTATCATTAAGCCAACTTGTACGACATACTAGTTCGTTTTTTATTTCTACTGTTATATAAACATGTATGCATCTACGTATTCCGCAATACAATATGTCTTTTTTATTGCCATCTCATTGAAAATGTTTGAGTGATGAAAAAGCCTCCGAATTTGGAGCGCCCTTCGTGGATATCACGATTGGCCATAACCAAGACTCTGAATTCGAAGCGCTCTTCATACATGCTCACGTTTGGGCCAAAAAAGCCTCCGAATTCGGAGCACCCTTCGTGCATGCTCACATTTGGGTCAAAAAAGCCTCTGAATTTGGAGCGCACTTCGTGGATATCACGATTAGCCATAACCAAGACTTCGAATTCGGAGCGCTCTTCGTGCATGCTCACGTTTAGCTGAAAAAACCTCCGAATTCGAAGCGCTCTTCGTGGATATCACGATTGGCTATAACCAAGACTCCGAATTAGCGCCCTTCGTGCATGCTCACGTTTGGGCTGAACAAGCCTCCGAATTCGGAGCGCCCTTCGTGCATGTCACGATTGGCCACACCAAAGACTTCGAATTTGGAGCACTTTTCATGCATTATCACAATCGACACCGAATTCAGCGCATTCATTACAAGGTTTATTAGATCATCTTTGCTTAAGTTGGCCAAAGTTAGTAATTAAACTGCAACGGTCAATAGAAAAATAATTCTAAAGATGCATTAATAAACCAAGAGCAAGAAGATGGCATGAGACCACAAACACATATTTTTGATAGGGACAACCATAATTTTATACAAATAAGCACAAAGGATATTTATTCTTTACAACAATATATACAAATACATGGGTATCGATAGACTGGGAAAGACAAATGTCTTTTTGATTATCTAGGCCTTTTTCTTGACGACACTTTCTTCTTCGTCATCTGTCTTTTCGACCTCATATGCCTCAAAAGGGACTTGTAACTTTGGTACAACGAAGACACCGAATTGACACCAGCGGCTTGCAAAGCCTTAATCCATCTGTGTTTAAAGTCGCGATTCTTGCATCCGCCAACTTTTCCCTGGTTTTCTCATTACCGATCTTTCAGTCGTCGAAAAAGCCTTGCTCATAGGCCCGCGTTCTTATCGCCTCTTTTGCGAACATGCTTACCATATCCCGATCGGCTATAACATAATCAAGCAGGCACTGGTTTACTCTTTCCAAAGCGACCGGGTTTGTCTAACCCGCCAATCGCGTCTCGGTAGCCTTGGCCTTTCTCAGCTCGCCTTCGGCCTTTTTTGCACAAGTCCCGAATGCGGCCATCTTTCTGTTTGATCTCTCTTTGTGCGGCGCGAAGGCGCATGCCGATCTCATAGGAGCTATATAATCCTTTGATCGCTCCATGGACGCCCTCTTGAAAAATTTCGTAATCAGCCCAACCAACCATTGACTATTGTACTTTGGGTGGAAATATTTGCCGAGTAAACTCTACCGCCATGTTCAAATCACGGATAATTGAATTCGCTTCGATCATTGGTTTGTTCCCAACGAATACTGAAAAACTTAGCGGGCGTGGTGGCCTAGGTGGCTCGTTTCGTGTTGAGGCATGGGCACTCCCAGTCCTAGAGGCATGGGCCCTCCTCCTGGGCGATTTTTCTACCTCGCCCCCTCTTGGGGACCTGCTTCAACAACGGGGGGACGGATTTCTCTCTCGTTCCTCTGACACCATTTTTCCCGTGCAGAAAAATTCTCCACCGGTTCCACGGTTCATTTCTGCCTCCAGATTAGCTAGTGCTTTTCCCTCGTCTCTGCTGTTGAAGAATACTCTACTAGACATACATAATCGCTAAGATCGCACCAGTGTTCCTTTTTTCAGGCACACTCTCACCAGTGTCTATTTAAAGAGTCTACAAGCCCCACACGCGCCTGGCTACCTTGCATATTAATTATGAAACAAAAGCAACATTTAAGATTTGTAGGGCAAAACCCCCTTTTCTTTATAAACCATATCCCAAGGTAAAAATCCATCATTTCGTCCCATCTCAACAATAAATATCTAACCACGATCATTCCCAATAAACCATTTGAAAACTCCTCATTTTGATTTCAAACCAAAACCCAAGATTGTTCAAAATCCATTTCTTTCACAATATGGTTTTCTAAAAACAAATAACTAAGTTAAAACTTATAAGGAAGTGCGGAGAATCCCTACCTCAAGCTTAGAAGTTAGAAAAGAGGAACTCGGAAAAACTCAACGTCAATGAAGCCACAAGCCACTTGGATAAAAAGTAAGCCCTTGAGACGATCTACAATCTATTTCAAAGGACCAAGATGAGAAGGTACCTCTAAGTGAATAGATCTAAAGATCTAGGTAAGAAAAGTTGAGTTTTGAGAGAAGAGAGAGAAGTCATGGTTTAAAAAGAGAAGAGGGAGAGAGAAAGAAAAAGAGAGAGAGGGAGAGAGAGAAGAAAAAAAAAGGAAAAGTGAGTAAGAAAAGTGTGTTTGGGGTCTATTTATAATGGTAAAATAATAGCGCTAAAGTCAAAGGAAAGAATAAGACAAACCCCAAAAGTAGGGCCCAAAACCGAACCAAAAATTTGAAAATCACTCACAAGGGTTGACCCTCGTGACAGTGGTATCAACTCTCAGGAAGAAAAGTTGAGACAGTAATGTTTTGCGGTAGACTAGGATCGACCCTAGGAGACAGTGGTGTCGACCCTATTTTTCAGAATGCAACCCAGAACAAAATAGAAATGGGAGGGTTGACCCTAAGAACCCGAGGTGTCGACCCTATATTTCAGTATGTAACCCAAGACAAAGCAGCGATGGAAGGGTCGACCCCACCAAGACTGGTGTCGACCCTAGATTTTAGTACCTACACCAAGAGCACAGTGGTGTCGACACCACCAAGGTTGGTGTCAACCCCGGAGCAGAGCAAAAACAAGAGAAAAGAAAGCAGTGTTGACACCACCAAGGATGGTGTCGACCCTTAAGTCATAATCCAACAAAAGAAAAGGGAAGGATGACCGCTACGGATATGGTTTCCTAGATTCGAAAGCAATAAATGGGTAGAGTCTAAGCACGAATTGCTATATAATGTCTTAGAATAGTTCGAAGAGACTAATAAGATTAATGATATTGATATGGTAGTGGTAAAACAAGAAAGAAGAAGTTCATCCGCTCCACCTAATCCAAATCATCTAGATTTTAGAAACTTACCAGGCATCAACTGTAAGATGACACTAGAAATTATGAGTATAGAAGAAGAATGAGAAACTACAGTTATTTAAATAGAGGATCATTTGCTAGGGGAGCACCCAATTATGCAAAATTTATCCCTAGAAAGGAAATACTTTTAAGAGAAATACCACTAAAATCAATAAGTAATACATGATATTTATTAGATATTGATTGCACTACAAATACAAGTGAGGTAATAAAACAATGAAGAGAGGTATGCACCATGTATTAAATATCCATAGTAGTAGCTGGAGTGCGCAAAATTTTCTAAATTATATTGAATATAACTTCATGGGTATAGTAACAAGTTGATATGACAACCTGAGAGAAAGTGACCAAAAATAAAAAATAAAAAAATAACAGAAACTACCTCAGAAGGTATGTTAAACCTATTTGCAAAATATATTGAAGATGTGTGATTGATAGTAGTGTAAGAGCATTTACAAGGTTTACTCTCTTTGTTTTCATCAAATTTGAGTAAAAATTTGGATTCAACACTAAAATTTTAATTTTCATCAAATAATCAGTCGACTGGGAAGATGTTTGGGTGGTTATCCAGCTTAATATAAATTTTCTTCAAAATTTCTCCAATCCGATCGTCCATCCAGTTGTCCACCGGTTGACCAGCCGATTATCCATCTGGTCGTCCACCAATGGCCACCTGCAAGATTTGATGAAAGATTAAAACGTTCTCTTGATTTGATGAAAAAAATAAAACTCCATTCATTTGATACCAATTTAGTGAAACGGTTAGAACACCGTTTTCATCAAATTTTCATCAAATTTAAATTTAGATAATTCAGTTTGAGTTATGATGTTCAAATTTAAATATAAATTTAATAAAATTTAAAAAACTTGTGAAATTCATAGTTTTGTTTTGTTGGCTTGAGTCGTTTACTTTGTAAAAAAATTAGTGTATTTTACTCAAAACAAAATTAAATTGATTAGATAATTGTAACATTTTTATGTTATAATGTTTCTGTCTAAAAAATGAAAAAGCATGTTTTTCTAAATAGACCATCTATTTTTTTTAAACAAATACGATAAAATGTAAAAAGTACGTTTATTAGATTGACATAATTTTTTTTTTTTTTATAGATGATATATATGAAAGATCTTACAAAATAAATGATTTTGATCATTGAAACGAATACAACTGTTCAACGCTAAAATTTTAATTTTCATCAAATAATCGGTTGACTGGGAGGATGTCTGGGTGGTCGTCCAACTTAATGTAAATTTTCTTCAAAATTTGTTCAATCCGGTTGTCCACCCTATTGTTTGGCCGGTCATCCATCCGGTTGTCCACCAATGGCCATCTGCAAGATTTGATGAAAGATTAAACGTTTTCTTGATTTGATGAAAAAAGTAAGACTCATTTCATTTAATACCAATTTTGTGAAATGGCTGGATCATCATTTTCACCAAATTTTCATCAAATTTAAATTTGATTAAAGATTTGAGTCTGAGTTAGAGATAGTCCAATGGAAAGCTTTGGCCTTAAATAATTCAGTTTGAATTATTATGTTCAAATTTAAATATAAATTTAAGAAAATTTAAAACACTTGAGAAATTCATAGGTTTGTTTTGTTGATCTAAATCATTTATTTTGTAAAAATTTTAGTTTATTTTACTCAAAAAAAATTTAAATTGATCAGATAATTGTAACATTTTTATTTTATAATGTTTGTGTCAAAAAAATAAAGAAGCATTTTAAAAAAAAAAATAGACCATCTATTTTATTTTATTTTTAAAAAAAACAAATACAATAAAATGTAAAAACTGCATTTATTAGATTGATATAATTTTTTTTATAGGTGATATATATAAAAGACCTTATAAAATAAACAATTTGAATTATTAAAATGAACCCTTTCAAATTCTATGAAGTTTAACTATGAATTTTAAAAAACAATTCCACTACATCCACTAAAATTATGTTCACCTGAACAAAAATGTTTTAGAATTCAAAAATAAGAGTTCTAATGAAACTCTAGAGATAATGGTCTCAACTAGGGCTGTCAATGGATCGGATTTAACCCGAATCCGTTTACAAAAAAATCCGATCCAATAATCCGAATCCGTTTAATCCATTTATTAAACGGATTGAATCTGCAAAAATCTGATCCGACCCGATAACCCGATAATCCGATCCGAGTATTCTCAATTTGAATGAAAAAAAACACAAAATAAAAAAAAAAATCAAATTATATATTATTGTAGCTCAATAAATAAATAAATGGATCGGATCGGATTATCAGATCGAATATTCAAAATCATCGGATTCGGATTCGGATATCTATAATCGGATATAGACTAAACGGATTCGGATCGGATTCGAGTTTGACATAATCGAATCGAATTCAAATTTTGACAGATCCGATCCGAATCCGATCCATTTACAGGCATAGTCTCAACTAATATGATGTTTTAACTTTGTTTATTTATTTATTTATTTTTAATTTTTTATATTGTTAGAAGTGAATTTAGAACTCCACGACTGGAGCTCTCGATCATCACCCCACCTAAAATGCTCGAATGAGGTGGAAAGTCTTACTCTAATACTTGTCCCATTTGCCTAAAAAATATGTGAGTTTCACGCGCTAAGAAAAGAAGAGGTATTGAATCAGATCCAACCCACGCCTCTTTTCTTCTCTCTTTCCCCTCAAACTGTAAACAAAGCTTTCTCTCTCTCTCTCTCTCTCTCTCGACTCTCTTTCCTCTCAAACAGTAAACAACACACTCTCTCTCACTCACTGATGGCTTTCTCTCTCACTAATACCTATCATCGACCACCACCAACTCACTCACACACTCTCTCTCTCTCTCTCTCTCTCTCAACACTAGCAAATACAGCCAAAAAAAATACTAATCCTAAGATTAATTATGCAAATTCTTACATGATCAAAACCACTAGAACTTCAGATTTCTTCATGGGAGTCCAATTAAAAAAGAAAAAGAAAACTCCCCCACAAGTTGTGCAAACCCACAACCACAATGGCGGCCAAGCCAGTCCCGACATCCCATTTGATTTCCCTCCTTTGTCTGGCCTCAAAATCATGAACCTCTCTGTTAGTATATTATTATACTTTGTATATAATATAGCATTGTTATAGCATTAGCTTTCGGCGCCTTTGTTATCATTGTGTTTGTTCCTTTCGGCTAAAGCATTAGCCTTGCCTTTCGGTGCCTCGCGTCTCGCATGGCATGCCCAATATCAGTCTATAAATAGAGAGCTAAGCTCCCTTTGTATAAACACACAACAAATATATATACACATTTATTCATTTGCTCTCTCTCTCTATCAATTTATTTTACATGGTATCAGAGCCTCACATTTAGACAGATTGTTGCATCTCTCGAACTTCTCTGTCTTCTCTATTCAACCACACCAATCTCTTCGTCTCCTCACGACGAATCCATCGCCACCAAAATCATCACCGTCCGACCTTCCACGCGCCTCCACGCGCTTCCAGAAGTTCAGGCCACGCTCACCCTCGTTCTCCGACGCGCTCTACGCGCCTCTGCACTGTCCCGTGCTACTGTGCGCCGCGGCCTTCTCTGCTAACGTGAGCCGCGTGTTTCTGCGTCAGCCGACGTCAGCCCTACTGCTTTCGTGCGCCGCCTGCTGTCCTCTGCTATTGTGCGCCGCGCATCTCTCTGCTAACGTGTTCGTGCGCCGCCTGCTGTCTCCTGCTATTGTGCGCCGCGCACTCTCTGCTAACGTGCGCCGACCGAATTTCTGCTCCTATTTTTTGGTCCAGTCACTCTTTTCCCACTGATTTCGACCTTCTGAATTCACTGGTACCCTCGGATTTTTCAAATTCTACCTCAAAAGTACGCTTTTGCCCTCATGGATCGTCTCGACTCCTCTAACCACCCTATTTCCGTTGTTCTTGACGGGACTAACTATGTCTTATGGGCACAAGCTATGTCTGGGTTTCTCAAAGGAAAGAAACTTTGGCGCATCATCACTGGGGATGTGTGCAAACCCATCCATACAACCACCGAATCCGCTGCCACCACAACCACCGAATCCGCTGCCACCACAGACTCCGCTGCCAAATATATCGATCGTCTGGAGGATTGGGATAGTAAAAACTATCAGATCATTACCTGGTTTCGCAATACCTCTATCACATCTATCAGCCTTCAGTTTGGTCGGTTCCAACTTGACTCTGCTTCCTCTCCCGCCAAGGACATCTGGGATTTTTTACAAGAACGCTATCAGACTACTGGCCTTGCTCACCAATATCAGCTTCTAAGTCACCTTCACCGTATGCGCCAAGAACCAACTCAGACCATTAATGATTTCTTGTCCCAAATGTATTATGTTTGGGATCAACTCGCTCTTTCTGAACCTCCATGGGCTTGTACTAAGGATGCTGCCTTGTTTACCACTTACCGTGACCAACATCGCTTGGTTCAGTTTCTCATGGCTCTTACTTCCCGTTTTGAGCCCGTACGAGCTTCTCTCCTCCATCGCACTCCTTTACCCACTCTTGAGCAAGCAATTTCTGAACTCTTGTCAGAGGAAACTCGGTTTGGTACTCTCCATCCGCACCCTGTGGACTCTGTTCTTGCTACTCCCCAGACTAAGAGTTCTCATTCCCCTCCTTCACCACAGAAGTCAACCTTCTGCAACTACTGTCAAAATCGCAGTCTTCCGTCGACTCATCTTCTGGTTAATTGTCCTGTTCGCCTCTGTCGGTTTTGCAACAAGACTGGTCCTGGTCATCTCCAGCAAGATTGCTTCCGCAATCCCGCCCGTGCTTCTCGCAATGGTCCTTCCCCCGGGCATTTTTCCCGCAGCACCTCCCATGGTCGGTTCCAACGCACTGCTGCTGCTGCCTCAGAGGATGTACCTTCTCCTGTCCCTATAGATCCTTCCACTCCAGTCTTCTCTCACACAGATGTCGAAGCCATGTTTCAACATTTTTTGCAAAAATCTGGTACTCCTTCCTCTCCTGCCTTGTCTGTCACTGCAGGTAACACTTCCTGGTACTTTGACTCCACTTGTTGTAATCACATGACCTTTGACTCTACTATTTTTACTCCTATCTCTGTTACTCCTCATGTTCCTTCTATCCATACTGCTGATGGGTCTCTTCTGTCTGTGAGTCATGTTGGTTCTGTTTCCACCTCTCACTTATCTTTATCTCATGTCTATCTTATGCCTGCTCTCACTTTAAATCTTATCTCCATTAGTCAATTATGTGAGCATGGTCTAACTGTTACCTTTTCTCCTACTGGTTGTTTGGTGCAGGACCCTCGGACGGGGCAAACCCTTGGGATAGGCCGTAAGCATGGACGCCTCTACGAACTTATCCATCTTCATGTTCCGGATTCCTCTCAGATCACAGCTCCTACCACTACTACCACTGCTCCTCGTTTATCTCCTTTTCAGCTTTGGCACTATCGTTTAGGCCATCTTTCTGCTGGTCGTTTAAAAACTTTAATTTCTAGTGGTCAATTAGGTCCTGTCAGTTCTGATACTTTAGATTGTGTGTCCTGTCAACTTGCTAAACAACCTGCTTTGTCGTTTAATAAAAGTGACTCTGTTTCTCTTGCACCATTTGATCTCATCCATTCTGATATTTGGGGACCCTCTCCTACTCCCACTATGGGCGGAGCCCGCTACTTTGTTGTTTTTATTGATGATTTTTCCCGTTTTACATGGTTGTTCCTTATGAAAACTCGCTCTGAGCTCAAACAACTTTATTACAATTTTGCTGCAATGGTTAACACACAATTTTCTAAAACTATTAAGATTTTTCGCTCCGACAATGCCATGGAATATAAAGATTTTGACTTTCTTTCCTTCCTTCAGAGTCATGGTACTCAACCTCATCGTTCCTGTCCCGGTACGTCTCAACAAAATGGCCGTGCTGAACGGAAACATCGGCATCTTCTCGACACTACTCGTGCTCTTCTTCTATCTTCCTCTTGTCCAGAACATTTTTGGGGAGAGGCAGCTCTCACTGCTGCTTACACTATCAATTGTATCCCTACACCTGTCATTCATAATCACACTCCTTATGAGCGACTACACGGCACCCGTCCTCCTTACACCACCCTTCGGGTCTTTGGCTCTGCCTGTTTTGTTCTTCTCCAACCTCATGAACGTACCAAACTTGAACCTCGTTCCCGCCTTTGTTGCTTCTTGGGCTATGGTATTGAACATAAAGGGTATCGTTGTTGGGATCCTCTCTCCCAACGACTTCGTATCTCTCGTCATGTGGTCTTTTGGGAACACAAAATGTTTTCCTCTCTCTCTCTCTTCCGTTTGTCTGTTCCCTCCCCCTCTCTGTTTTTTACTGATCCTTTCACCGATCTATTTTCTGATGATCTTCCTCCTCCCCCCACGCCAACTTCTCTAGAGGTCGCCTTGCCTGCTGGACTGTCCCATGCTCCTGCTCCCTCTGATGGTCCTGCTCTTACTTCCTCGGCCTCCTCCCCTCCTGCTGAGTCTCTTCCACTGGCTCCTCCTCCGTCTGCTCGCCCACGCCGGGTAACACAACCTTCTACTCGTCTTCGTGACTTTATTGTTGGTTCTACTGCTTTTTCTACTTATGAACCGACCTCCTATCGTGAGGCTCGCTCTAATCCTCTTTGGCAGCAAGCTATGACTACTGAATTGCAGGCCTTAGCCAAAACTCATACTTGGGATATTGTTGATCTTCCTCCTGGCAAGTCTGCCATTGGCTGCAAATGGGTATACAAAATCAAGACTTGTTCTGATGGATCTATTGAGCGCTACAAAGCCCGCCTTGTTGCCAAAGGCTTTAACCAAGAATATGGTATTGACTATGAAGAGACCTTTGCTCCTGTTGCTCGTCTCACCTCTGTTCGCAGCTTGATTGCTGTTGCTACCTCCCGCCACTGGGATCTTTATCAAATGGACGTCACCAATGCTTTTCTTAATGGTATTCTTCTTGAGGAAGTCTACATGCAACCTCCCCCTGGGTCTGATTATCCACCTCCTAAAGTCTGCAAACTTCGGCGTGCCTTATACGGTCTCAAACAAGCTCCCCGCACTTGGTTTGCCAAGTTCAGCTCTACTATTCATGACTGTGGCTTCACCTCCAGCTCTTATGATACTGCTCTTTTTATCCGGAAAACAGCTCAAGGGACCACCCTGCTTTTACTTTATGTGGATGACATGATTATCACCGGTGATGATGTTGATGGTATTCTTCGCCTTAAACAGTTTCTTAGCCACCATTTCGAGATGAAAGACCTTGGTCCTCTCAGCTATTTCTTGGGTCTTGAAATCTTCCATGATTCTACGGGTTCTTTTATCTCTCAAGCTAAGTATACCTCTGATCTTCTCACCCGTGCTGGTCTTACGAATTGCAAGACTGCCTCCACTCCTCTCGAGCCTCAGAGTCGTCTTACCCCTCTTGATGGCACTCTTCTCTCTGATGCTACCCTATATCGACAGCTGGTTGGCAGTCTTGTCTATCTCACTGTTACTCGTCCTGATATTGCCTATGCAGTTCATATTGTCAGCCAGTTTATGTCGGCTCCTCGTACCCCTCATTATGCTGCCTTACTTCGTATCCTTCGGTATCTCAAAGGCACCATGTTTCATGGTCTTCATTATTCCGCCCGCTCCTCTCTCCAGCTTCGTGCTTTTTCCGATGCTGATTGGGCTGGAGATCCTACTGACCGCCGGTCTACTACTGGGTTCTGCTTTTTTTTGGGTGATTCTCTTATTTCTTGGCGCAGCAAGAAACAATCTCTTACTGCTCGTTCCAGTACTGAGGCCGAATACCGTGCTCTTGCTGATACTACTCAGGAACTTCTCTGGCTTCGTTGGCTTCTTACTGATCTGGGTGTTCCCTCCTCTGGTGCTACTGACCTTTTTTGTGACAATCACAGTGCTCTTCAAATTGCTCACAATGATGTTTTTCATGATCGCACCAAACATATTGAGATTGATTGTCATTTCATTCGCCAGCATGTTACCTGTGGTACTGTCCATCTTCTCCCTATTGCTTCTGTCGATCAACCCGCTGATATCTTCACTAAAGCTCATCCTCCTGGCCGCTTCACTGATCTTGTTTCCAAACTCAACTTGGTTGATACTTTCCCTCCTTGAGTTTGCGGGGGGATGTTAGTATATTATTATACTTTGTATATAATATAGCATTGTTATAGCATTAGCTTTCGGCGCCTTTGTTATCATTGTGTTTGTTCCTTTCGGCTAAAGCATTAGCCTTGCCTTTCGGTGCCTCGCGTCTCGCATGGCATGCCCAATATCAGTCTATAAATAGAGAGCTAAGCTCCCTTTGTATAAACACACAACAAATATATATACACATTTATTCATTTGCTCTCTCTCTCTATCAATTTATTTTAAACTCTCACTTAACAATTTCAATGACCAAATGGGTGGTTCAGAGATTTGATTTTAACGATCGAAAAACCCAAAATTTCACAAACTCACGTCACAAAATTCACCCAAAAAACACAAACCTATCAAGAAATGAAAAACATCAAGAAACAAAAATTCAGTTAAAAAAAACAAAGCTTTAGTCTTGGCTTTGTCAATTTCATCATCATCAACTATTGTTTTGCCCATGGTTGTGTGTATTGCATATGTACAAGAAAAGAGAGAAGTCTTACATGAAGAACAAATGGTTGATCTCTCTACACCCATTCAATTACTTTTCAAGATAGACAAAATTAGGGTTGGTTAGTTTCGAGATTGAGTCATGATCATCATGGGTTGTAGTTTGTGTGTGTGTGTGTGTGTGTGTGAAAAGATATGGAGTTTGTACCAAAATGGAGGTCTTGTGGGTTTTGACCACTGGAGTTTTAAAGAAAGAGAGTGAAAATGGTGCTTTTAAACCCACTCTTTCCCTACCATTCTTGCTTCTCTCTCTGGCGCGGTGACTTGCGATCTGTAGCAGCGGAAAAGGGGGTTGGACTTGCGGTGGCAAGGTTCATGAAAGGGGGTGGGTAGTTCACGATGGTCGGCAAAGGAGTGGCGGCGAGGGTGTGGAGGTCGGTTCTCCGATCACCCTTTCCTTTTATTTTCTTCATAGATTATTCAGATCAACGAGAGAAGAGAGAGAGACCACCATTTGTTTGAGAGAGAAAGAGAGAGAGAGAGAGAGAGGGGACTGTTGGTGTAAACAAAGAGAGTAAAAGAATAAAGAAAAATGTTATGGAACCAAATAATTTATTAAATTTTTTATCAAATTTTGTATGTGTGTGGATGTTCTTATATGTGTGTGGATCCTATTTATTTTAAGAGTTACATTAGAATTCAAATAATTTATCAAAATTTTTATGAAAAAGAGCATTGAGTTTATTATCAACGATGAATGCCTAGTTTTCTGCTGCATCCATATAATTTTTTCCTTACACATTTCTTCCAATTATGTTTTTGACCGGTAAAAGGTCATAATCATTTTCTTACCGGTAAAAAAAATAAAAAAATAAAAACAAGAGAAAAAATTTGTATAAATAAATCATTTTAATTTCCACACAAAATTTTACGAGCTCTCTTATACAGCCATGTGAGAAAGTCAACAAATTTATGTAAAAATTGGATAATTATATCTTTACTGTAATTCTATTCCTAATTATCATTTTTTTTTCCATGTATAAATTATGAAAAATGCCTCAGACCCTAGTGGGGGTCACTGGGGGTCATGAATGGTGCCTTCTCATTGGTTAAAAAAAAAAATTGTTTTTTTTTTTTTTTTTTTTTGTGATTTGGACGAATGAGGGGCTGCCACCTCACTGGGGGTCGACCCCCAGTGGGGGTCTGTAGCATAACCCATAAATTATTTATGATTTTAAACAACATTCAATTGTTTAAATAAATTTTTTATTCAATGTGATAGTCAAACAAATAATTTTGTTTGGAAGTTAATATTATTTTTAGACAATTGATATCGAAATAATATAAACAATGTATACTACGGTCTCGTTTGGAGATTAAATATTTTAGTCAAAAAATTAAAAAATTACTATAAGTTGTTACATCACGCTCTCTATTTTTCTGTATATTTTTCTATAAAAAAATTATTAAAATAATATATTCTCAAATGAGGCATAAGATAAAGTTGAGTGTGCTAATAGAATTATCTTTTAGGTTAATGCTCATCAAATGTTAGAAAATTTAGAGTTTGTGTTTTTTGTTAAATGACATTTTTGCCCTTACCATGAGGTTTTTTTTTTTTTTTTTTTGCTGATATGTATGTAATGATAGCCACCAATGAATCTGCAAGAAAGGACTTGGACAAGAAAATGCTGATCACAAAAAGAAGTGTTATCTCCAACATCCTTACACACATGGTTGTGAAGAAAAATGGGACAAAGTTTAGAAGCAGTGTAGTAGTATCTCAAAAGAGAGAATTGGGTGAGAAATCAAGGGACAAGCAGGAACCCATTTTTTCATTGAGAGTTTCAAACACAATTCTTGCTCAGTCTGCAATTACAGTGCTTGGATTGGGGTTCATCGATGCCGGGTAATCTCCTAGAAATTAATTTTACTATTTTTTTTTTCTTGTGTGTGTGTGTGTGTGATCTAAATAGGTATAGTAGTGTTTAGACTTAACCAGTATCTACTCTATCTCTCTCTCTCTCTCTCTAACTTGCAAAATTTGCACAATTCAATGTCAAGGTATAGTGGAGACTGGTCAAGGATTGGAGTGATTTCAAAGGAGACTGAAGATTTGTTAAAACTTGTAGCATTTATTGTAGTCCCTTTGTGCCTCTTTCTCATATTTTCTTTCTCTAAGAAACAAGAGGTTTGAAATTTCGAACATAATTGTACCATTTTCTAGGCAACCAACACTTTTGCTTTAAAAAATAAAAAATAAAAAATTTTGTGGTGGTTTATCTTTTCTATTTTTCCTTGTCCTTTCCGTCATCGAGAGCCATGACATGCCCTATAAAAAAAAGGGTAATATTTTTGTTAGTTTGCATCAATATGCAGCCTTTTACCATTAAACAAAAAAAATGCAACTTTTGTTCCATGTCGAAGATACCTTTGCATTGTTTTGTCTCATGCTTTTATTAGCAAAATTGAAGAGTTTTATCAAATAATGTGGAAATAGGAACCAATAATTACAGCTAGGATTATTTACACCCTGACTTCCTACACTATTGAATAATATTATTTTAACCTCTTAAATTATAAAAACGTACAAATAGATCTCTTAAATTATTGTGAAATATCACTTTGTCCTTTAAATTATAAAAGCGTACAAATAGACCTCCTAAACTATTGGCGTCTCTTTCGTTAGGGGTCTAATTTGTATAGTTTTTATAGACTATTGGCGTGTTTCACTCTGACCCCTTTCGTTAGGGGTCCAGTTTGTATGGTTTTTATAGTTTAAGAGATCTATTTGTACGTTTTTATAATTTATGGGACAAAGTGACATTTCACAATAGTTTAGGGGGTCTATTTGTATACTTTCATAATTTAAGAGTCAAAATAATACTTTTTAATAATTTAAAGAGTCTCCATATAAATAACTCTTATAACTGCAGATTATATTAGTGGACAAGTTAAGAGGTATATATTACAATGACAAGTGTAAGTGGGTATTAGTTGGGAAAATTCTATAACACATGTCTTGTATGATTTTTGTAGTTTTTAATTATTATTTATTCTAGTATTAATTATGACTTCACTATGGCTAATTGTAATGTTAATTATAATTTAATTATAATCACTACTTGATTTATTTTAGTTATGCCTGAAGAGGTATTTGATTATGCCTCAATTAGTCTTTGGTTATGACCCTTAGTTATGTTGTGATGTTGGTTATACTGCAACAAATAAGAGTTTTAAAAATCAAATTTTTGTCTCAAAATATAAAAATTTTGTTGCAAAAAAAATTTAGGGACCAATTTGTTTTGTCACGAGAATAGTTGCTAAAATGTTAATTCGAAAAGTTTTAACCAAAAAAAAAAAAAAAAGAACTTTTAGCAATAAAATTTTAAAATTGTCGTTGATAGATGCATTTTTAGGCACAATAATTTGGTCACAAAAAGATTTATTTTTTTAGATAAAATTTTGGTCCAAAAAAGATAATAATTTATCACTAAATGTCCAATTTTGTCTCTAAAAATACAATAATGCTATTTTTGACAAAAGAATATTACATATCTAAAAGATTCTATGCCTAAATTTTTATTTTTAAAACCTTAATTTGTTGTAGTGTTATAACTTATTGTAATTATTATTTTAATTATGAACGAAAAAGTCATGTCATAAGTGATATTTGATCATGATCCATTATATTATTTTTAATTTTGAATATAAAAGTGATTTAATTATAATATTTATGATATAGATAACGTAACTTATATATGATATATACTTCCCAAAAAAAAAATGTATTATAAAGCAACCCAATATTATTATTTTATTTTGACACATCAAATTAATATATTTTTTTTTCTTTCTAAAGTCGAGCATCGACCGGGACTAGAGTCACCAAGTCAAACCTATTAGGCTCCTCATTATTGATCATTTTAATTATGTTGTAATTTCATGTAAAATTTTATAAATATTTCTTTTTTTTTTTTTACTCATTTTGAATGGTATTGACATTAAGCATTACAGCGTAACGATTGTATGTATATTTTGAGACTTGAAATAGAACAATTAAAACAAAAATGTTTAAGATCCTTTTTTTGGGGGGTTCTCTGACCCCCAATAACTATTGAGATTTAAAATGTAACCTAGTGTATGGTTTGAGGACCATCAGTGTAATTAATTATCCTTAAAAACAAAATTACAATATATCCCAAATGAACTCCCGAAGAAGGAGAGAGATACCCCAAATGATTACAACAGTAATATGACCCTCATGTAGGTGGAAAGAATCGAACTCTTAACCTTTTAGTACAGTTTAAGAGCTCTAGCCAATGGATTTCCATTAAATACTAACAGAAAGACAAATGTTGCCAAATTTTAAGGAAGATGGGTAGTTGCGGTACATAAAGCACAACAATCACTGTTGTGTGGCTAATTGGGTTCACTTCGGACCTTGTTTTGATAATCTGAGTCGTTCAATTTTTAGAGTATATTGAGTAGAATATACTTAAAAAAATTTAAATTAGTCGAATATCAGTAGCCATTTCATCTTAGTACATTTGTATTCAGTTTTATACACAAAATCACATTAACCATTCGTTTTTTAAAATACAAATGTAATTAGATGAAAAATTTATTGATATCCGATCAATTTAACTTTTTTTACAGATATATTCTATTTGATATACCTAAAAAAATGAATGATTCAGATTATCGAAATATGACCCATAATGGACCCGATTGACTGCACAACAATAACACTGTGCATAAAGCACAACAATCCCCCCAAATTCAAATTTAAACACCATGGCTAGTTAAATTCTATTTTATTTTCTTTCTGTACGAGAAAGAAATAAACTTTCTCGTATAATCCTGTTGATCAAGTCTGCGCTCCTCCGTACGTCGTCGCTTTATCACCTGAAAACACAAACGTGAGCTAGCCGGCGGGTGTGTGCCGGAAACCTCTCCGATGCCTAAGTCAGTAAGCTTGACAAATAGACAAAAGCTCCGTGTATTCAGAAAGTAAAGTTGTGTGTTACCTCTCTAAAGGTGATGTTTGTGAGCTTTTATAGGTTTTGTGTGGCACAATCCTAGTAGGACTTCTACTCCTCCATGCAGAGTCCTCCTAGGATTCATACTCCTGAAAGATAATGTTTATCCTTCAACACCCCCCTTACTGCTTAAACCAAGTGAGATGGTTTTTACCATGGCCGAACTCCAACATGACCGAAGTAATCATGGCTATGCTGAGCCGTAGAGTAGGCCGAACTATCCTTAGTTCGGTTCTCCTTTTTATTACACCTTATCTCGGTTCTCTCATGTACAAACCATGGTATGTTTAGACCGAGCTACCGAGTAGCAAGGTTCTGACCATTCTAACCACAATATGCCATGGCCGGGCTAACTCTGAGACCGGCCTAACTCCAAGTCGCCTCCGGACCGGAGTAATATTACATTTCTCTCGGACCGGAGTAATTTTGTACCTCTCTTGGGCCGGAGTAACTTTACGGCCTTTTTACTCAGCCCTTCGTATTGTGGGCCATAATGACCATCTCCCAGCTCGGCCCAATTTTCACAAAAATTACCCTCTCAATTGCCCCTTAATTCCATCTGCGCAGCATGATAGGGATTACCTATCTATCAGCCGAGCTGAAGTTTTTAAGCCTTTCCAGCCGAGCTAAAAAACCCTTTAGCCTTTCCAGCCGAGCTAAAACTCTTAAGCATTCCAGCCGAGCTAATTTCACACCGGGCTCTGCTTGTCCGGTCAAAACGTCTCTTCAATCACAGCGACTGTAACGCTTCCCATTCTAATGGCACGTGGCATGCTCTGATTAACTGAGGACGGCTGTCGTGCCGTCTTTGTACTTCGTGTTTTTTGAACAGTCCCGCCCAAATTTTGGGCTTTCTAACAAAAGCAAACCCTAAGGCAAAAATCTCTCCATTTCTACTATTCATCCTTTTCCTTTCCTTCTGAGTTCTTCACTATTCTTCGTCTTCTGAAAGAGTTCGTGATTTGCTGCCTTTTGCTTCCATCTTCAGTCATTGCTTCTTCATCTGGTTAGTATTGTACATCTTACTTTGTTTTCGTATTTTGCTTTCTATGTTTTGTTTTCTATGTTTTGTTTTCTATGTTTTGCAAAACACATTTTTCCATTTTGCTTTGCTCTGTACTTTTATGGAAAAAACTTAACAATAGAACACACGAGTATATGATATATCCTGTAGAAAACTGGTTTTTGATCCAAAATCATGATGCAACCGAACTAGGATACTGTTCAAGCTAGGTAAAAGTCTAGTCAGCTTACAACCGGACTAACACTTCATGTTCACACCAGTAGCTTTGAATAAGTCAAACCACTTCTTGATAAACCTTAGCCGAGGTAACCAATTGAACTAAGTTTGCACTTAGCATACTAAGATACCTGAACTCCAACCAATCTAGGCCTTTGGGGCTAAACCAGCTTTCTTAATTTTTTAGATGGAACTCAGAAAGCTGCCCCTAGACGATCAACCGGTCAAACAGAACCATTTCCACAACCGAGATATCTAGACGCTTGCCAAGCCCGAACAAATAAAAGCCCTGCTCAAACCGAGCTACCAATCACCTTGCAGAAACCGAGATAGAACCTGTAGCATCCACATAGCCGAAGTAGGCCTCCTATTTTTTACTTTTATTTTGTAGCACAGTCCAATGATCTGTGCTTAACCCCTTTGTTTTCTACTGTGCAGACTTAGGTTGCCCAGGCACTCCTCTGCGCGCTCAACCGTGCTACTGAGCACAATTTTTGGACCGAACTAATTTATTCATAAATTATACAATAAATGAGGAAGTATAGGTTTCTAGTAGAGACGCCAGGTGGTCTAACCGAATTCCGAAGGGATTATGGCATTCCTGACGATGTACACCTTATCTTGGCAGAAAAAGATGTCATACCCTGGGGGAATGAAGGCTTTGTCCCCTTCACCCTCTTGTCCATAATTGAAACCGGACTACGATTTCCAGTCCAACCCTTGATTTGTGAGTTTCTTAGGCAAACCAGACTATACCCAACCCAACTATCCACCAATTCATACCATATAATAATGGGAATAGCCGAACTAAACCGCCAAGCCGGTCTCAACCTCGGTCTGGCCAAAATCTTTCACCAATATTCCATTGGTTCGAAGGAAGACGGCTGGGTGTACTACCTTAGAATACGCCGCCGTTGTGAGAAAATAATAAAAAACACACCAGATAAAGACTTGAATGACGGACGATTTTTTCTGGGTGTCTGGGAACTTTGAGGATCACCAAGCCCAGATTCCTGGCCGAAGCATCAATTGGAAAAAAGGAGAACCCGGTATATTTACTTCGGTTTTCTTGCTTGCTTTACTAGATTTCGGTTTTTCAATCTTTCAGCCGAACTAATAGTTGTCTTCTTTCGCAGATTCTGCCCACCTCCATTCTCTATATAGCTATCCAAATCTAGCAACCTTGCGCGCCGCACTACGGTATCCAGAACGTAGTTGGGCCAAGCTGCTAAAGTTCGAGCCGACCTATAGATACAGCGGCCGTCGAAAAGCGAAAGTGACCGACTTTCTGTTAAAGGAGGCCCCAGAACCGGACCCAACCTTGCCAGAAATCAGACTAATCCCACTGACCACTGAGGAAGAAATGGCCAAGAGAAACAGAGTCAGGGCCCTCTGTAACAAGCCCGCGGGGGACCTCGCTACAGCTCGGACTCGACTTTGTAGTCACGGTTCTAAGTCTGAACCAAAGAGTCCAAATCCGGCAAATCGTTTTTGAGAAAACAGATTTTTTGAAAGAAGTGCCAAACATGGACTGCTTTGCCAGATACAGAGTCGCCACCTAAATATTTTATTTTGGGAAATTTAGGAAACCCTGACTCGGTGCCAAAAGGCCACGTGTCCGTCATCACCAAAGTTGCCTCGGCTCGGGAACTTGGGTACGATTGGGGAAGGTCACTTCGTGAGCACCCCCGCTCGCCCGATCAAAGATCGGCCTCTACTAACCATGATATCTATTTTTGAAAACATTGTGTGTTCTTATTCCGGTTATTAGTCTAGGTTACTATGTGATGCTCACAGCATACAAATATAGACCGGATCGCCTAAATTGGAACAAAACATTTCATGCTTGTTTGTTTTTTGAAAATGGTTTGCTACCCGCAGGTAGGCTTGAAACATTTGATGATTTATTCCAATTTAAGTAACTCAACCTTCACCCACAGGCATTCAGACAGATATATCAGATAAACACATAGCCTCATGGTAAGCATGCTATCATGGCATTCACTCACACGCATGCAAGGATGCTAAAGCATAAAACTTACTGGGTACTCCAAGCCAAAATAGAAACTTATTAGAAATCATGCATGATCCTAATTATACAGAAATGCCTAATGCAACACATGCAAGATGCAACCATAGCAGGCTCGGCTATTCTAAAATGGTATATGAAATGCTACAACTATCATTTATTCAATTTTGAATTGAAAATACAATGCAGTTAGTATGATGCGCCGAGCCCGGTGCGTGCAATACAGATGAATGATGCAAACATGCTGTCATACTGTATGCTAATTGAAATATGCCCTAATCTAACCATCATAAGCAGGTAAATAAAAGGGAGAAAGACGTGGGGTTGGAAGACATACATCACACTCACCCACACTTATTACAGTTATGCCCTCATTCGGAGGGTCCGAATAAATATACAGTCTAAATATTACAGTCCCGAATAAAAGAATATTACAGATTTCTAATTAATTAATGAATTAACTAAGAAAACAAATAAAACTGGCGTGCAGGCCAGGGACTGTCTTGCTTCTGATGGACGATGCATGTCCGGGTTGTCTTGCGCGGAAATCCACCGGAATGCCCCAATTAGCCTCTGTTTACACCTGTTCTTGAAATGCGTACTGAGCCCAGAAAAATGGCTGATTCTTCGTTTTGCTGCAACAGAGAGCAGGAAAGGGGCATAGCAATGTATCTGCACAGATATATGCATGTCTCGATCCTCGTGCCACCAATCACGCATACCGAGGCATGATGGCCGAGGAGTCGAAATGCACAACTCAATATAGGATGAATGCACATGAAACTACAGCTAAAACCTAACTCCATCATGGGTAATCCGGAGTGTCGGTGACTGGGGAATTGAGACACATTCCGTCACTCGGAGTACGAAATGTACCTCGTTTCCCGTGCCCGGGCTAACTCCTATTCCGGACATGATGCAATATGCATGATATGCATGAAATGCAACTAATATACAATCCTAACATACACAATGCTACGGAATGACATGCTTCGAAATGCGTGCACACGGGCACGCGAACCGAGAAAATGACGGAATACTGAAAATGAGGTGCCTCGAAATGCGTGCACACAGGCACGCAAACCGAGGCGATGACAGATACAATAAAAATGAGGTGCCTCAAAATACGTGCACACGGGCACGCAAACCGAGGCGATGACAGATACAATGAAAATGAGATACCTCGAAATACGTGCACACGGGCACGCAAACCGAGGCGATGACAGATACAATGAAAATGAGATGCCTCGAAATACGTGCACACGGGCACGCAAACCGAGGCGATGCTAAAATGACATGGCAAGATGGCAAAAATGATATGCAAGCATGCTAATGAAATTTCAGCAACAACATATGGGGAAAACAGTCCCGAAATGAAGCGAAACGACATGAAATGCAAGAAAATGTCCCGAAATGCAACATTAGGCACCCGAAATGGCCTATAGCCATGCTAAACATGCACAACATGGACATGCAATGCAAAGACAGAAGCTAGACAGCCCCAAAATAAGCACTTTTCCAGTTATAAACATGGCCAAACAGCAAATATAGGTATGGAAAAAATAGCATACAAGAATAGGGGCCAAGGTAGGAGTAATGAAGCAAGTGGTATAAGCTAAACCCAAACTGAAAAATTTCCTTCTACAACACTGAATATGGACCAAAAATATGAACATTTACAGTATATGGCAGCCTCAAAATCAGTATACAAATGTGCTAAACATATGATGCAAAATAAGGCTCAAAAGGTGCTAAAACATGAAGTATATAAAATAATCACCAAACAGGAAAAATATGTGAATGAAACATGAAGTATAGGCCAAAACAAGGCCACTTTCAGTTCGGACCAAGGTCCAAAAACAGAAGCCAAGAGGGCTATCAACTTATGCAAAAATGGGGCCAAATAAGGGATTGAACTACAAGTGACACATGGAGACACCAAACAATGTTGAGCCCTTCTCCAATGTTGAAGAGGGGCTCAAAATAAGTCCTATATCAGTTTACAATATGCTCGAAAATAAATTTCTCATGGGTCAAAAATAGCATGCAAAACTATGACATACAAGATGGTCAATGAAGCAAGTGTATTATGGAGTGCTCAAACAGGGTTGAGCCCTTAATGAGAAGTGAAGGTGAGCTCAAAATATGGCCCTTTTCAGTTAGGGCCGAAGCTTGAAACCAAAAAGAAATGAGGCTTAGAAATAGATCAAGGAAAAGGGTCAAAAGGGTAAAAGTGTAACTTACCCTTGAAGATTCGAGATTTTGTTGCTTCTTGGGTTGATTTGCAGCTTCTTTAGCCTTCAAGAATCCTCCCTTGCTGCTGGAAATGAGATGGTGGTGGTAGAGCTTGGTGGTGTAGAAGGAATGAAGGTTAAGAAGTTAGGGTTTTTTGGAGAATTGAGAAGGATGACAATGGAGTTTAGGGTTTGTGCTTGGAGAGGAATTTTTCTAACCCTCAAGAAGAAGACCCTCAGCTGGTTATATGGTCAAGAAAGGGGTGTAAAAGGGGGGTGAATTGGAGAGCATAACTCTCTCCCAAAATATCCCCCGGATACAGAAAATATCTGGGGGATATTGCCCCACAGCTGGAAAGGGTACAGTGAGGAGAATACGGCCGGCCTCATACTTTTACAGGAGGTGGCCGGCCGGCCACACCCCCTAGCCGGCCGGCTAGGGGTCAAAAGGGTCAAGGAGCTTTTCTGGCCGGCCAGATATTGGGGAGGTAGCCCTATGTGTGTACAACACAACCATGTAATTGAGATTCCAAGAAAGTGGGCCCAAGAGGTTCAACAATGGCTCGGAAAGAGGGGGTCAAAAGGGTCAAGTTGACTTACTGGCCGGCCATGAACTTTTAGGGGCCTCCCAGATGTGTAGATCACAGATATGTGGTTGAAAGTTCGAGAAAAAAGGTCCAAGGGGTTCAACATTGGCCTGGAAGAAAGGGGTCAAAAGGGTCAGGTGACCTTAATGGCCGGCCACCAACTTTTATGGGCCTCCCAGATGTGTAGATCACAGATATGTGGTTGAAAGTTGGCAACACTAGCTCTAAGGTATTCAACATTAGCCCGAAAGTTGGAAAAACGGGCGCCGGGAGGCTCCGGAGGAGAGATAACTGGTTGCTGCAACAATTGCTGGCCTCCCGCCCTTCAGTGACCTCCCTCGGGATAAAACAGAGGTACCTGCCAAAAATGAACGAAAACCGTTGCAAAACGAACGTTCCGGGGCCAAAACACGCAGTTCGGGGTCCCGAAAATGGGCTGTTAAGCACCGAAAATGGTATTCGACCTCGAAGTGGGTTTCTCAGCCCCCAGTGTCCCTCAAAAGGGATGAAATAAGATGTATGCCAAAAATCAGAGCAATAGGAGATGGTTAAGCGGTCCCGAACCGAGGCGCACGGCCAACGGTTCCGAAAACCGGGAACCGGACTCCGAAATGGGAAAAATGGCCTACGGCCACCAAATGTAGCCTACGGACATTGAGAGATGGTCTACGGGACCTCTCCCTCCCCTCAGGAAAAGAAACAGAGAAAACCGAGTCTGGTTCGCAAACCGAGACAAGGCACAGAAAAGGGTTCGGAAGTCCGGAGGCAGGGCTTACGGCCGCGACTCTGAAACTTCTGAACGAGCACATTATGCAACATCACCAAGCGCTCAATCGGTGACGTCTGAGTCTTAAGGTCGGTCAAAAATGGGGTGTCTACACCCTCTTGACCGAGACCAACAGACCCAAAGTACCGCCACCAAGCCAAACGATTGAGACCGTGGTAGCCCTTCCATCCCAGCAGCCATCCTCATCTCGGGCGAATAAGCGTGCCCGGACTAGCCAAACCGAGCAACGACTTGTTGACGAGGACGAGACCATTCTTCCGCCCAGCCCTCAACCAAGCCCTCAACCGGAGTATTCTGACCGAGCTGACTCCTCCAAATGGGCTCCAAGTCTTACCTTTCAAAATCGAGATATTCAGGAAACTGACTCGGTTGTTGCTGAGAAGGATCACTTGATGGCTTTCAATCTAGCCAAGAGTGTTTGCCTTCCAAAAGACATGGAGCACCACAACAAACAACTAAACACTGAGCTGAAGGCCATCCGGCCGTCAACAAAATCAATGATCCTGGTAAGTGGCTCTCCCTTTTCTTTGTCTAACTTTTCTCAACTGTCAGTCCGGCTAAAGAGAGTGACTACTCTTTTGCAGGCCATTCAGAAGAACACATTGCACATAAGAAAGTGCTGGAGCTCCGCAGGACTGCCAGGCAGGCCATGGCAGATGCCGAGGCAAAGACAATCGAGCTTGAGCAAGCTAAGAAGCAGATAGCTGAGCTACAGTCCGAGAACGGTCGCTTGACCGAACTTGTTAGCTCGGCTGAAGCCGAAAAACAAAAAATTGCAGCAATGGTGAAAGACAAATACTTGCGCGAGTTGGTCAAACTTGAAGGCAAAAAAGACGCCGAAATAGCCGATTTGAAGAAGAAGGTCGGTGATGCCAACGCCAAAGGTTTCAAAGAGGCGGAGAGCCTCTACATTCCACAGTGTGAGGGGGAGAAGGACTTATTCTTTAAGTGTGACTGGAGGAGTGCTGTGGAACAGCTCGGCTGTGGGCCCGAAACCGAGGTCTACAATGCTCCGCAGTACTTTATTCCGGCCTCACTTGCGGAATATGCTGCTTCTGTCCAAGAACAATTTTTGCAGGATTTAGATGATGAAGATGAAGAAAACGAACAAACTGTTACTCCGGTAGTCAACGAGCATCAATCAGCTCGGTTGGAGGCAACGGTTGAAGACCTGACTGTTGAGCCATCGACTAATGTCGTTCTGCCAGTTTCTACTGAGATTGATCTTCCATCTGCAACCGGTGTTCAAGTTGATATTGATGCCGACCTTAAAGACCTTTTCACTTGATTCTGTACTTTTCTTTTCTTTGTTACTTTTTGCTCTTATAACCGGGCTATGGCCCCCCCTTTGTAATTGCTTTTTGATGAATGAAAAATTCCTTTTTGTTTTGAACTCTTATTTCGATTTATCTGTATGTTTGTACTTGCAATGACTTTTCCATGCTCTTTTTACTTCAAACTGTTATCTCGGTTTAATTTCCTGTTTGAGCTTGCTTTCTAATAGTATTGTGGCCGAGACACTTTAATCTGGTCTCAACTGTGTAGTCTGACTGAGCATTCCAGCCAACCACTCTTTAGCCGATGTATTTATTTCGGCTAAAAAGTACTAAGAGTTTGGTTTAATCCAGCCAACCACTCTTCAGCTTTACCCTTACTTCGGCTGAAGAGTAACAAGAGTTGGTTTAATCCAGCCAACCACTCTTTCTTTGGCTGAAAAGTAACAAGAGTTGGTTTAATCCAGCCAACCAATCTTCAGCCATACCCTTACTTCGGCAAAAGGGTAACAAGAGTTGGTTTAATCCAGCTAACCATTTTTCAGCCATACCCTTACTTCGGCTGAAGAATAATAAGAGTTGGTTTAATCCAGCCAACCACTCTTTCTTTGGCTGAAGAGTAATAAGAGTTGGTTTAATCCAGCCAACCAATCTTCAGCCATACCCTTACTTCGGCTAAAGGGTAACAAGAGTTGGTTTAATCCAGCCAACCACTTTTCAGCCATACCCTTACTTCGGCTGAAGGGTAACAAGAGTTGGTTTAATCCAGTCAACCACTCTTCAGCTATACCCTTACTTTGGCTGAAAAGTAACAAGAGTTGGTTTAATCCAGCCAACCTCTAAGTTAGTTTTTCCAGCCAACTTAGAATAAAGTGTTTGGTTATTCCGACCAAACGTCTTGCAGCCTGGATCCTTATCCTGGGCTTAGGAGGGGTGTTGGTTTGATCCAGCCAACGTCTAAGTTAGTTTTTCCAGCCAACTTAGAATAGAATGTTTGGTTATTCCGACCAAACGTCCTGTAGCCTGGATCCTTATCATGGGCTTAGGAGGGGTGTTGGTTTAATCCAGCCAACCTCTAAGTTAGTTTTTCCAGCCAACTTAGAATAAAGTGTTTGGTTATTCCGACCAAACGTCCTGCAACCTAGATCCTTATCCTGGGCTTAGGAGGTGTGTTGGTTTTTCCAGCCAACCTATAGATTGGTTTTTCCAGTCAACCTAAAGTAAAATGTTTGCAATGTTCCTATCTTCTCTAAAACTGATAAAAAATAACTATGCTGAAAAGAATCAACTTGTTTTATTGAGGAAGGAAAAAATTACACATGTTTGAAAGAGGAAAGCTAAAAATAAAATAACTTGAGATTGACAGTGTTCCATGGCCTACGGATTGTTTTGTCGTCCTTGTCTTCTAGGTGGTATGCCCCTTTGCCTGCTAACCCAACCACTTTGTAAGGACCTTCCCAATTTGGCCCTAACTTGCCATCTCCTGGTATCAAGGTGTTTCCCATCACTTTTCGCAGTACCCAATCTCCGATCTTGAATTGTCTTTGATGCACCGTTTTGTTGTATTTTCTGGATAACTCTTGTTGATATGACGCAATGTGAACTAGTGCTTTTTCTCTTCTTTCTTCGGCGAGGTCGAGCTCCAATGTTATGGCCTCTCCATTCAAGTCGGGATCAAAATTTTCGCTTCGAATTGTGGGGAGGCCAACTTCCAGTGGGATTACTGCTTCCATACCGTAGGCTAAGGAGAATGGTGTTTCTCTTGTTGACCGCCGAGGTGTGGTGCGGTAAGCCCATAAAACATGAGGAAGCTCTTCTGCCCATTTGCCTTTGGCTTTCTCCAACCTTTTCTTCAACCCATCCAAGACTACCTTGTTTGAAGCTTCTGCCTGTCCATTTGCTTGGGGGTATGCCGGTGTAGAATTATAGAACTCTATCTTGTACTCTTCACAAAAGCCTCTGAAGATTCTGCCGTCGAACTGAGTGCCATTGTCTGAGATTAGGGCTTTTGGTATGCCAAACCGAGTGATGATGTTTTGCCAGACGAACTTCTTCACATCTTTTTCCTTGATTGATGCCAATGCTTCTGTTTCCACCCACTTTGTGAAGTAGTCTGTTGCTGCGAGAAAGAACTTCCTGTTGCCGGGTGCTGTTGGAAGTGGTCCTACTATGTCCAAGCCCCACATTGCAAAAGGCCATGGGCTAGTTAATGGTAGGAGTTCTCTAGCTGGTTGATGTATTTGGTGTGCGAATTTTTGGCATTTCTCGCACTTCTTCACATATTTCTCTGAGTCTGCCTGCATGTATGGCCACCAGTATCCCTGTGAAATGGCCCTGTAAGCTAGCGATCTTCCTCCTTGATGGCTTCCGCACATCCTTTCATGTATCTCGTACAAGAATGCTTCCACTTTGCTGGGGTGGACACACTTTAGATAGGGTCCTGAGAACGACTTTTTGTATAATGCCAGAGATGGGGAAATCCAAAATCGCTGTGACTTTGCTCTAATTTTGTTGGCTTCTTTCTTTTCTTCTGGTAGGATGCCATCTTTCAAGAATAGTATGATGGGATCCATCCATGAGGGGCCTAGATTGGTGCAACATACTTTTTCTGCTTCGGGGTCTTCGATGCTTGGTCTTGGTAAGTAGTCGATGAGTAACGGATAAGGGATAGATGTATCTGCCATTGAGGCAAAGCCAGCTAGTTCGTCCGCTCTACTGTTTTCCTCCCTGCCGATTTGTTCTATCCTTACTACTTCGAATTTCTTGATCTCTGTTCTGACCAATCCTTGGTACTTGGCCATCCTATCATCCTTTGCTTCATAGTCGCCAGAAATTTGGTTTACCACTAACTGTGAGTCGCTGTAGACCATTAATTCGGTGGCCTTCATGTAGTATGCTGATTTGAGTCCTGCTAGGAGTGCTTCATATTCCGCTTCGTTGTTTGATGCTGGGAAGCCAAGATTGATTGCTTGTTCTATAACCAGGCCGTCTGGTGAGATGAGGACTATGCCAAGTCCTGCACCATGCCGGTTGGATGCTCCATCCACAAAGAGCTTCCACATCTCATCAACGAACAACTTCCAGCAAGTAGAGGGGTCGGATGATGTCATGGGGTCAAGAATGTTGCTGGTGTTTTCTTCAAGGTCCATGCTTGCTGTCTGCCCCTCGCTATCTGATTGAACCAAGTCTTTATTTGTTGGTGAGTCTTGGTTTGGTGTAGCTTGGTTTGCTTCTTCCTTACTGTCTTTAGCCTGGTCTGCCTTGGAATCTGACTGTGTACCTTCTGCTAGGGGTGGCGCTATTCCGGCGCCAACTTCCATCCCTAGTTCGGTTATGTCAGTTAGGTCGACTGGGCATATATGATGACTTCCAGGAGTAAACTCTACGACAAAGTCTGCCAAAGATTGGGCTTTTACTGCGGTTCTGGGTTGGAACTTGATGTCGAATTGTCCCAACTCTACTGCCCACTTCAAAATTCGCCCAGAAAAGTTTGCCCTCTCAAACAAAGCTTTTAGTGGGAAAACTGTGAGGACGACTATGGTGTGGGCGTGAAAGTAGTGTGCCAATTTCCTGGAGGCCATCATCAAAGCTAATGCCAGTTTTTCCAGTGGCAAATACCTTGTTTCGGCTCCCAGCAATGTCTTGCTGACATAATAGATGAGCAGATGTTGAATTCCTTCCGCACGGACCAATACTGCACTAATTGCGTGCTGGGAGACTGCTAGGTACAGGAAGAGTTCTTCTCCTGGTATTAGGGTGACCAACAATGGTGGAGAGGACACGTATTCTTTCAAGCTTTCCAGAGCTTGGTCGCATTCTTCGTCCCGTTCGAACTTGGCTTTTAAAGCTTGAAAGAATGGTTGTAGTCTGTCTGACGATCGGCTTATGAACCGATTAAGCACGGCTGCTATGCCGGTGAGATGCTGCACTTCTTTTATTGAGTTTGGTCTCTCCAAATCCTGAATTGCTTTGATCTGGGAGGGGTCCGCTTCTATACCGCAGTTGGTCACAAGGAAGCCCAGGAATTTGCCTGATCCTACTCCGAGTGCACACTTAGATGCATTGAGGCGCAACTTGTGCTTCTTCAGGATTTCAAACATCTTTCCTAGGTCCTTGAGATGGTCATTCTCATCCTTGCTTTTGACCACCATGTCGTCGATGTAAGCCTCCATCGTTTTTCCTAACAATGGTTCAAACATCTTAGTGACCATTCGTTGGAATGTTGCCCCTGCGTTCTTCAGGCCAAAGGGCATGACCTTGTAACAGTATAGTCCTCTTGGAGTTGTAAATGATGTGACCTCCTGGTCTGGTTCATGCATCGCGATTTGGTGGTAGCCTCTGTATGCATCCAGAAAGCTAAGTCGATTGTGCCCCGCCGTTAGGTCTACTAGTTGATCTATCCGTGGTAGAGGAAAGCTGTCTTTTGGACACGCCTTGTTGACTGTTTTATAGTCGGCGCAGACACGCCATCTGCCATTCTTTTTTGGCACTACGAATGTGTTGGAGATCCATCTTGGGTAATGCACTTCTCTAATTGCTCCTGCCTCCAGCAGGTTACCGACTTCTTCCGCCACTATCTCGGCGTGGTGGAGTACTGATCTGCGTGTGCGTTGGATGATTGGTCTGGCAGATGGGTGGACATTGAGTTGGTGGCAGATGAACTTTGGATCAATGCCTGGCATGTCGTAGGGTGTCCAGGTGAACACTTCGATGTTAGAGGTTAAGAATTCCAAGACCTCTAATCTCTCAGTGCTGGACAACGACGAACCGAGCAAAAAGAACTTATCCGGGTTCTTTTCATCTATTTTTACCTCTACCAAGTCCTCCACTGCTTTCTGATCCGCTGCTTTGCCGACATCTGCGTATAGCTCATTACTCTCAGGTTCTTCCACCGAATGTACATATCCTTTGGCAGCGCGGCTGCCATTCACCGTGACGAAGCATTGCTTCGACATGATCTAATCTCCATAGACTTCTTCAATTACCCCGGTATCGTTGGGGAACCGCATTACTTGGTGGTAGGATGACGTCACCGATCGCATGGCATGCAGCCATGTTCTGCCCAAGATGATGTTGTAAGTGGAGGGGACCTTCAATACCCAAAACTCCACTTGTTTCGTCACGCTTCCTGCTCTGACTGGAAGAATTATTTTGCCGACGAGCCATTTTGGCATGGAGTTGAATCCAATTAGGGGAGATACGGCAGGCGCCAAGTCTCTGTCTTGCAACTTCAATTGTTTAAATGTTTCGTAGTACATGATTTCACATGAACTACCCTGGTCAATCAGAATCCGCTTGACGTCAAAATCCTTGACTCGGAGAGTGACGACCAGGGCATCATTGTGAGGGCAATATATCCGTTCCAAGTCTTTATCCGAAAAAGACATGACGTTTGTTGCCTCTGTCTTCCCCTTCTTGATGGCAGGTTGGGCACTTAGCACCTCTCTAAAGTGCTCAGCCTTTTTGATTGATCCCCTGAGCTCGCATACACGCTCAGGTTCAAAGACTCCATGTATCACATTGATAATGCATTGAGGTGGGGTGTCGACTGGCATCCCGTTGGGGTTATTATGGTCCTAGGGGGCTGGTTGCGTTCCTCCTTCAATGTATTTATCCAGGTGGCCGGCTGCCACCAACTCCTCCAAATGCTGTTTTAATGGCGTGCAATTCTCAGTGCGGTGCCCCTTTTCTTTGTGGAAGGTGCATCGCGATCTTTCGTCATAGTCTTTTTGTGCTTCTCCTAGCTTAGCTGGCCACTTGACGAAAGGCTCATCGCGTATTTCGCTCAGAATCCGATAGATCGGTTTCTTGAATACTGTGGTTATGGCCGTGCGGACCCTCAGCCATCTTTTATCCTGGTCCTCTCCGTTTTCTCGCCTGCCACGTCCGTTTCTGTTAGGTCGATCTACCGTGTTGACCTTTGCTGAGGTCTTCTTTTCTGGTACTGTGGTCGCGCCAGATTTTGCGTTGGCACCTGCGCCATCCTCTTCCACCCTGATGTGCTGATGCACTCTTTCCATCAAGGCTTCCATGGTAAGGGGTGGCGTCATGGTGATCGAGTCCCTTAGTCTGTTCCCGACTGGAAGGCCTCTTTTATACTGTGCAATGGCGAGATTGGTGGGGCAATCCCCAATCTGGTTGAATGTCTCCCAGTAGCGACTATTGTAGGATCTTAGGGTCTCTTTGTTGCCCATGTCGATGGAGAGTAACTGGTCAATCTCCACCGGGGTTTTAGTGTTTGTTCTGAACCTTGTGACGAATGCCTCTGCCAATTGCGCCTAGGAGGCTATGCTGCCTTCTGGAAGTTTCTCGAACCAAGTCAAGCCTAGGTCACCAAGGTTAGATGGGAAGAGTATGCACATTAAGGTCTCGTTTCGCCTGTATACAGCCATGACCTGGCGAAAGTGGCTCAAGTGTGAGTAGGGGTCCATCTTCCCTTCATATGTAGTGAATTTGGGCTGAAGGAAGGCTGATGGTAGGGGCGCGTTTTCAATCGCCGGAACAAACGGCGAAGTCTGCAGTCTTGCTAATGCTTTGTCCGTTGGTTCGTAGGCAGGGCGCGGTATTGGCATTCCAACCTCGACGCTTCCATGCGTCCGAGGAGCCAACCGCTGTAAGGCAGAAACTCTGTGTGGATCCCGTGCCCTGGCATCCTCCTTGCATCGTGCTTTTTCTTCGAGCACGGTTCGTAAGTCGGATGATCTGGGTAACTCCGTCTGTCTAGATCTGGTTTGGTGCGTATGTGAGGGCCAATACGTGCTTCCTTCAGTGTATGATCTTTCAGATCTCGTCCTCTCAGACCTGGAGTGACGAGTTCTGGAAGACCTGGATTGAGTATCGCCTGTCCTGAGGCTTCTACTCTCTCCTTGCGAGGGTGTGGTATTCCTACTACGATTTTCTGAGTGGCGAGGGGGCGTCTTATTTTTGCGCCCCTCTCCTGTCGTCACTTCTTTGTTCTTTATCTGGCGCTTCAAGGCCTCCATGTCCGCCGCCATCCTCCTTATCAATTCGTCTTGCTCCTTCACGCGGTCCTCCAGAACTTGAGGATCAATCCTCCGCCTTTGCCTGCCAGGACTTTGTGAACGAGAGTGACGGGGGCTGTGAGTCCGTCTTCCCCTAGTATCTCTCCTGGGGTTATGTCGTTGGGACTCCAAGTCCGCCATGGGAGGGATAGAAGGTAATCCTTCACGCCTGGCCCCTCCATCTGGTGTTTGCCCGTCGATGGCGAACTGTGGTAATTCTTCATTGTGCGCCATTGTTCCTCAAGAGGCAAAGCTTGATCAAGAGGTTTTGTCCTATCTATTTTTTCCACAGACGGCGCCAATTGTACGGGAAAGAAATAAACTTTCTCGTATAATCCTGTTGATCAAGTCTGCGCTCCTCCGTACGTCGTCGCTTTATCACCTGAAAACACAAACGTGAGCTAGCCGGCGGGTGTGTGCCGGAAACCTCTCCGATGCCTAAGTCAATAAGCTTGACAAATAGACAAATGCTCCATGTATTCAGAAAGCAAAGTTGTGTGTTACCTCTCTAAAGGTGATGTTTGTGAGCTTTTATAGGTTTTGTGTGGCACAATCCTAATAGGACTTCTACTCCTCCATGCAGAGTCTTCCTAGGATTCATACTCCTGAAAGATAATACTTATCCTTCAACACCCCCCTCACTGCTTAAACCCAGTGAGATGGTTTTTATCATGGCCGAACTCCAACATGACCGAAGTAATCATGGCTATGCTGAGCCGTAGAGTAGGCCGAACTATCCTTAGTTCGGTTCTCCTTTTTGTTACACCTTATCTCGGTTCTCTCATGTACAAACCATGGTATGTTTAGACCGAGCTACCGAGTAGCAAGGTTCTGATCGTTCTAACCACAATACGCCATGGCCGGGCTAACTCTGAGACCGGCCTAACTCCAAGTCGCCTCCGGACCGGAGTAATATTACATTTCTCTCGGACCGGAGTAATTTTGTACCTCTCTTGGACCGGAGTAACTTTACGGCCTTTTTACTCAGCCCTTCGTATTGTGGGCCATAATGACCATCTCCCAACTCGGCCCAATTTTCACAAAAAATTACTCTCTCACTTTCCAATCTAGTAAATTGTATACTTTTATTTTTTTAATTTTTTTTTTATGCACTTTGTTTCTATATATAAATTTAATGAGCTAGCAAATAATTTGTTCTCCCTTTCTCTAAATCAGACTGCAAGCAAGTAGTTTGTTCTATCCTTGTTTTTATAAACCAAATTGTAAGCAAGTATTTTATTCTCTTCTTTTTGGTCCTTTGATATTGATATACTTTGGTTTTACATATAGAAATTGATTGGCCTACAACTGGTTAGTCCAGTCATGACAGTCAAACACTCGGCCTCCTCATGTCGTAGGCCATTCAAACGATGGCTTTAGTCCCCATATTGGATGCATCTTCAAAATATTTTTCCTCCAAAAGCTTAATAATTGGAAAAATAAAAAAATGTCATTTTTAAAAGATCCAACAAAAAAATACTTTCCTTACCGAAAAGACTAAAAGGATCTGTTTCGTTTGGTTTTAAAATCAATTTTAAAAGATATGTTTTTTAAAAGAATTTTTGAAATTTAAAAATTCATTTAGTTGTATATTTTAAAAACTAACGGGTGGCACACGAAATGCGTGTGCAATTCAAATAAGTAAAAATAAAATAAAATAATAATGAAATTAATGTTATAATATGTACTTAGCTTAAGTGGTATAAGTTCTCCTACCTCGATCATGGGTTTAAGTCCTACCAACCTCTTTGTGTAATTTTTTTTAAAATAAAAAATACTACCACGTGACATAAGGAGAGTAAGGTTTCACTAAACCAATTGAGAACTCTAACTTAATAATAGTATAGATATATAGTTTTGTAGTTGGAGTTTTGTAATTTGAGATGATATGTAATTTTTTTTTTTTTTTTTTTTTTGTAGGTGTGAGAGAAAAAAATGATTGATTGATATGTATAATGTGAGAAAATAAGAGAGGAGAGAGAGAGAGAGAAAATAATTAATTTATGTGTAGGATGTGAGGGAATGAGGAGATAGAAAAATTTATTAAAAATAATTTTGAATAAATTATAAAACCAAACAATTTTTAATTTTGAGCGCTCAAAAATTGATTTGAACGTGAAACAAGCCCTATGAAATTCATTTTTTATCAAGTCCCAGTCAAATAATCTCTGTCCAAAATTCTTCAATTGTAAAAATTGAAAAATATTCTTTATCAAGAGGCCCAGGAAAGAATTTATTCTTTGAGTAAAATACATAATCACACAAAAAAAAAAAAAATCCTTTTCTGAAGGATCAATAAATAAACACTTCATATTCAAAGCTCAGCTAAAAAAATCATTATCCAAAACTTCTCCCAATATTAACGCTTAGAATTTTAATTACAAGATGGGCAAATTGCGATAGTAATTCATGTATTTTGGTTCTTATGTCATTTTTGTTATTATAATTTCAACTGACACAATTTTGATTCTAAATTTATGATTTTGTTTCAATTTAGTCTAATTGATTGCAACTCTTAATATTTTTTTATGAAAAATATGCATATAAGTGGTATGTGTCATTTTTTTGGAGTAAAATTATAATTTTACTGACCTCAATGAGTAATCTCAACCAATTTAGTACTTATTTTCAGTCAAAAATACTAACGACATTATCAATTAGATCAAATTGACACAAAATTTAAAATTAAGGATCAAAATTGTGTCAACTGAAAGTATATGGATCAAAATGACACAAGAGACAAAATGTAGGGACTACCAGTATATTTGTCCTTACAAGAATTAAACATATAATTTCCATAAAAAATTTCATAATATAAAAATTAATAAATTTTAAAAAACCTAATTTTCCTTAACCTCATGAAAGGTTGGGCACATCAAAACAACATCCCCCAAGCTTATCAAAAAAAAATGGCACGCAACCATTTGAGTTTGGTAGGAAAATATTTTATGAAAAATATATATATAATATTTTGATATTTGAAACAATAAAAAATAAAAGTTAACGGAAAATATTTTTTATAATCAACATAAAACAATTTTATATGGACAAAAAATATTTTTCACTTTAAAAGGTAGAAAACGTTTTTCGGATTAAAATCTTACCAATGCCTCCACACTACCACTGTCATCTCGCCTCCACCACCACACCACCATCACCACGGCTACGACCACTGCCACCATCACTACTTTCGACGCCCCACCACCATGCCACCACCTCCACCTTTGTTTAACCACCACCACTGAATATAGAAAAATATTTTCTCTAGAAAATATTTTTTGAATTTTTTTTTTTTGTAAAATATAATTTTCATTTAAAAATATTTTTCGCTCAAACAAACAGAACATAAGATTACAACGTAGTCAGTTTCATTTCCCCTTAATTTTTAAAATTTAATCCATATTATTCCATTAATGCATCTTAACAAAAATACTAACCGGAAAAAATTAGAACTTGATGCATAAGCCCTCACACGTAAAGTAGTCACTACAAAAAATTAAGGTTTTAGAGACTAAAATTTAGGAATAAAATTATTTTTTAGGAACCAAATATTTTTGTTGCGAAAAGTATCGTTACTATATTTTTAGCAACGAAAATTAGACATTAGTGATGAATTATTATCTTTTTGGGGCCAAATTTTTTATTTCAAAAAATAAACCATTTTGAGACCGGATTATTTTGTTCCTAAAAGTATATTTATTAGTGACATTTTCAAAATTTTGTCGCTAAAAGTCTTATTTTTGACTTTTCGAGACAACTTTTTAGCATTTATCTTCATGATGATAGAAATTAGTCTCTAAATGTCTTTTGTAACAAAATTTTCACTTTTAAAGACCAAAACATTTGATATCTAAAACTCTTATATGTTGTAGTGAGTTCTTGTTTTGATTAATTCCACCAATTCCTTCTTATTTGTTATTTTGACTTTGTTGAGTTTGATGAAATTTTTTAAAAATACTTATTTTGTGTTATTGATTTTGAATAGTATTAACGTTAGGAATTAAAGTGTAACAAATCACATAATTTAAGGGAAAAAATGGAACAATTAAAAATTGGGACAAAAATAGAGTATAATGTATCCTTTGAAGATCATTAGCGTGGGTAACCCATTTTTAATTACATTTTTTCTCAAAACATTGAAGTAGTTTGAATTAACAATTAATAACATAGAGAACTACAAATAAACTCCCAAAGAAAGAGATACCCAAAACGATTGCAAGGTGAATAGGACCCTCATGCAGGTAGGAGGTATCAAACTCTTGACCTCTTAGTATGGTGCAAGAATTCTGGTCAATGGGCTAAATTCTGTTAAATGTCAAGTGCAGGACAATTGTTGCCAAATTTTAAACACCATGTGGCTGGTTAAATTTGCTTTGATTTCTAAACACTATGTGGCTGGTTAAATTCGCTTTGTTTTCTAAACTAAATTCCAAGCTAGTAGATTGTTTTATTTTTATTTTTCTTCTTTGTCCTTTGATACACTTTTTGTATATATAAATGCAAGGAACAAGTAAGTAATTTGTTCTCCCTTTTCTCTAAATCAGATTGCAAGCAAGTAATTTGTTCTCTCCTCATTTTTTTCCTACACCAAAATGCAAGCAAGTAATTTATTATCTTCTTTTGTCATTTGACATACTTTGTTTCTATATAAATATAAGGATTGGGAGGTAATATGGAGTACCATATCATCATTGATCTTCTTGCTTTCAAAGTCATCACAGGCTACAAAATAGAGGTACGAAAGAGTGGTTTTCTTTTCTTCTTTTTAAGAATGTATATATTTTTTCTTTTTAATTAGTTGGCATTTTCTAACTTCTATTTTTTAGTTTACATGTTAGCCACAATAAGAATTTAATATCATTGCAGGAGTCACCAAGTGAGATTCTAACTTCTATAAAGTTAATCTTGATTTGTCCTACATTATTGTTTATGAGAAACAACGTTGTTTATGAGAAATGTTTTTCGAGGTTCAAATATTTTGCAAAATAATGTAGAAACAATTATATGGTAGCTTCAAATGAAATTTCTTACTTGAGGGGGTTACTTGCAGATCTCTTGTTGTGGTTCCCTACATTGCTAAGCCCGTTTAAGACCTTGTATTTGATTTTTCAATAGGTACATACGCATATAATTAATGTTGAGAGAGGGTTGTGTCGTTCTAGTTGGGCCCACTTATCAATTTTACTGATTGAATAATCTATCGATTTATACTACATATGGTCCTATTTGGTGTAGCTGTTAAAACAGATTATAGATTATGACTTTAATCAGAAGCTATTAATTTGTTTGGTATAGTTGTTGGATTATAGATTTAAGTTACTGTGTAGTGTTTGTTAAATAAGCTGTGAAGTAGCTTTTTCAATTAACTTTTATTTTTTATTATTCACTATTTGTCTACATTTCTCATAAAAAATAATAATAATATTTTATAGTCCATTTGGGTCTTTTTCTATTTAAAACAAAAAATAAAAAAAAAATCTAAGAGTATAACCGTGAATTAAGATGTCCACAGCAGAAGCTGATAATCAGAAGTAAGGGGTGAGCAGCTTCTCAGAATCAACTTTTTTGACTTAAAATAAGTTGTTAGAATCAGAAACTGTTTGAAATAAGTTTAACCAAACAGTCCAAAATAACTTTTTGAAAGCCAGAAGCCATAAGTTGGCTCAAAAAAGCCCCACCAAATAAAATAAACTTTTCATCTGAAAATATTTTATGAGCTCCAAAGTATTAATCTAAATTTATTAAGTTTTTAAATTTTAAGAAATGCACATGACATAGAAATATTGGCCATCAACCATATCTATAATTTTGGAATTCAAAAATATAAATATAGAAAGTCAAAAAAGAAATTTAGGGTATTGGTTAGGACTTTGTGATGATTTATTATGGTTGTTATTTATTTATTTATTTATTATCTATGAAAGTCAGTAGTTATTGTGGTTTTTTATTTTTATTCTTTATGTTATGGTTGTTATTTGGTTATGACTAAAAACGTCTTTGGTTATGACACAAGTGGCGTTTAATTATGACTTATTTTGATGTTGACTATGATTTATTGTGGTGTTAATTATTACTCATTAGGGTATTAGTTATGACCAATTTTGATTTCTTTAGTATTGACTGAAAATGGTTTGGTTAAGACACTTTGTACTATTGACACCATAAATTATTATAACTTGCATATGGTGCACAATAAGAAGAAAAAAAATAAAAAATGAGTTAGTGTTGTAGAAATTTTTGAATATTCATTCTCTATTATAATGTGTTACCACGATAGATATATATATATATAATTTATATGAAAAATGATATACAAGTCCACTTTTTATAATGTATAAGTGAGATAATTGGTTGATGATTAGAAAAAATATAAGAAAAAATGTTATATTAGATATTCTAATTGAGTGCCACATCTAATTTTTTAAGTTGAATAGCAATGTTCAGTTCATATTTACCCATCTATGTTTACTTATAATAACTTAATTTTCTTTGCATGTGGATAAAGAAGAGAATGGTGTGATGAATCTGATTCCGGTATCGTGGAAGATACTATGGGATGTGTGGAAAGTTCAGATGCTGGTTCTACTTAGTTTCACTTTACAAATCATTCTTTTCGTCTTTGGCAAACGCAGAAAGAATATATTGTCACAATGGATTAATGTGATTGTCTGGTTGGCCTACACAATGGCCGATTGGGTGGCAACTGTCGCCCTCGGCAAGCTCTCTCATACCCTAAATAATATTCCTAATCCCAATAATACATTACAGGCATTATGGGCACCCTTTCTTTTATTGCATCTTGGTGGCCCAGATACCATAACTGCTTGTTCTTTGAATGATAATCAATTGTGGATAAGGCATTTTTTGGGCATGAGTGTTCAAGTTACTGTGGCAGTTTATGTCATTGTTATGTCTTGGAGGCATTTCTGGTTTTCATTTATGTTAATCCCGGCATTCGTGGCTAGAATTATTAAGTACGGGGAGAGGACATGGGCTCTTAAGTTAGCATGCCATGATGAATCAAAAAACATTGTACCCTTTTATGATCTAAGAGGCCCACATGGTCTAGCTCGCTTCATCGGAAAAAGGACATGTGAAAATGATTTAATAATGGCCCACAATCTAGTGATGGAATTTAAAGATTATAGAGAGAATTATGACATTCGTTGATCTAGTTTCAAACTACGGTATGGACTGTTCATCTGCCTAGCTCTTTTGTTACTCTTCTCTATTCAGATGTAACCCAGTTTGGTGATTAATATACTCCCCTTTTCTGATCCAAAAAAAAAAAAACTACGGTATGCAAAACTAAATCCAGATGCAATAAATCTGGATGATTATATAGAATGTGAGAATGTATTGGAGGTTGAAATGGGGCTCATGTACGATTTGTTATACACAAAAGCACCCATAACATTTACCAAGAGAGGGTGCATTTTTCGCTCTATCAACTTCATGTGTACAGTGTCTGTGTTGGTAGGACTCTTCCGGCTTATCGCCAAGTGGCACAAGCAGCACTACTCCATGGTTGATATTGTCATCACAGGGGCACTATTGGTCGGAGCTCTAGCTTTGGAGATTTATGCAGTCATTTTGTTATTATTCTCTGATCGGGCAATGCTTTGGCTAATTAAGCGCGGCAAAGGCAAATGGGAAAATCAATTGTGGCAAAAATTTCCTTGGTTTTTTGGAAAGAATAAGTGGTCTAAAAAGATAGGGCAAATTGATCTATTGAAAAAGGAAAACAATCATAAAAAATGGAATGGAATAATTGGGAGGTTGGGGATTCAAGACAAGTTCTATAGGTACATGCATACGACTAGTGTGTGTATCCCTCCGAAGCTATGTCCCATGATTGTTCAATTTATTTATAGAGCCACAGCTACAGACAACCTTATTGACTTTGGGTGGCTTAAGGGGTTTATTGGCTCTACACCTTTTCATGAGCTAATTTTTTTTATGCACATCATAACAGATATATGTTGCCATTATGATGATGCATACACTTCCTATTAGGTTAAATGTGACCACATCATAATATGGTGTGCCTCTCCATACTTGATCATTTCCAATTGGCTAGTGTATTCCTTCCCGCAAGGAAATGGAACAATCTGGTAAGTTAAGAATTTGAATTTGAACACAATGGGCACATTGTTTCATGACAATTGTGGTTGTAAGTTTGTGTACCCAAAGGTTGTGACCTTTGGCATGGTTGCCATTGTGTTTATAAAAGCAATGGCAGGATGTGTTTTTCATATACAAGTTTTAGAACCATTGAATAACCTTTGCTTCCGGATTATTGATTCCATCTTGCATGATAAATACCCTCACGGGAATTCCGATCATTTAGCCATTGTAAAGTATATCTTTTAGTGGTATCAAAGCCTGTTTACACATTATCGCAGATGTCGAAATATAGTCTAGAAGAACAAAAATTTTCCAAACTCTTTTTACCAAAAATTCAGAAAATCATTGATTGTCAATCTTCGGCATTGGTTATTTCGGTTTGTTTATATAATCATCATCAACGTATTGTATTTCCAAACAACTATCCGAAGAAAATAACTGTTGGTGGTGCTATTGTTTCAAACCTTGCCGAAAGTGAGTCCGAATTACACCGTTGGAAACAATTTTACAAAATATTTTTCGCTTCAAATTGCATCTCCAAATTGGCACCATCTTGTTCTTCTCAAAATTTTGATCATGAAAAACGGAGAAAATTTGATCCAGAAGATCCAACTTACAGTGTTTGGTCTCATACCCCCACCGAAGAAGACGATCGGAAAATTCAGTGCCAAGAAGAAGACTTTGTTTTGCAAACTAAAAGGCTTGGGCTGAATTCAAAATTAAAAAGAGGGCCCAAAATAAAGTTTACTGCAAGGAAATCAATTCCTTTGGACCTAAAAATTAAGAAGACATTTTTTGGGCCAATTCAGAAATCGGCCCAAGTCTGCCAGGCGGAGCCCAGCAACCCAAAGCCTCAAGGACCACCCAGCCCAGCGACTCAGCCCAGCAGCCCAAAGCCGCAGCCCAGCGTCTCGCGCCCAGATCCGCGCGTCAACCAAGCGCCCAGCACACCGCGCCCAGACTTGCGTCCGTCTGCTCCGCACGACCCGCGTACTAACCCGCGCATTGATCCGCACGTTGACCCGTGCGTTGACCAGCGGTTCAAGACGGTTCAAGCCGGTTCAGCCAAAACATTGAACTGACAGATTGGTTCAAGGGGTTTTTCAGCTCGTTCTCGTTTATTTCAAGGCCGTTTTTAGTCATTCAAAAGCCAAAATTTCCAGAATTTTTCTAAGAATTTTTCTATGGGTACTTGTTCTACATTTTCAAAAGAAAAATTCAAGAAGAAGGCTATCCAAGGGTGTTACCAAGGAAAACATCCACAGAAACATTGTTTCAAAGGCACCATTGTGTTCCTTGGGCTCGTAACTATTATTACGATACTCATAAGCAAAGTGTTGGGTTTAAAAGGCCATTGGGTTTTCATCATTCTTCTTACCCAAGGCAACAGAACCGTTCTGTTCCTTCACATTATTTTCATCACAAGGGCCGATTCAACAACTACAAGGCTTATCCTTATTAAGACCTGTTGTTGTCTTTAATTTTGCTTATTTTTATTTTTAGTTTAGTATTGTAATATTCACATTTGAATTTTCATAGTAACACATTTTGTTTTTAATATGGCTATTAAAAATACAATGGATTCTTCGAGAACCGAGATGCTTAATGGAAATAATTTCCGAACATGGAAACGCCACATTTCTTATCTTCTTACACATGAGAAAACATTGTATACTTTATCCACTTCTAAACCAGATGATGATTCTAATTGGTTCCAAAATAAATGGATAGAAGATGATGTAATGGCAAAGGCAACTATGTTACATAATATGAAAGATAACATTATTCCGCTCTTTGAAGAACATGAAACTGCAAGACAACTAATGGAAGCACTAGAAAGTAAGTATGGAGTTCGATCGGATACTCAAATTCAATCGCTCTTGAACAAATATAATAACACTCGTATGAGTGATAATGATAGTGTTGGTGATCATGTTAATCAAATGGAATTAATTGCTAAAGAATTATCCAACGCTGGTCACTCTTTGTCGGACAAGATGCAAGTAACTACCATGCTTAATAGTCTTCTATTGTCTTGGGATCATGTTATCACATCTCTAACTCATAGCGGACGAGAGATTTCAATGGTAACATTGCCTATACTCTTAGTTTTGGAAGAAGAACGGATGAAGCATAGGCGTAAAGAAGGATTGTCTTCTAACTTGTTGATGGCACAATCTTCACCACAACCACAGAATAATACCCACACACCATTCAACAAGAAAAAGACGACTTCTTTCAAGAGAAAATGGAAGAAGGGATTTCAGAAAGGATGGAAGAAACCGCAAGAATGGCAAAACAACAACATCACAAGCATCAGATAGGTCCATGTTACAAGTGCGGTCAAAAAGGTCATATCAAAGCCAATTGTTCTCAGAATAAGCAGAAAAAAGATCATAACCTTGTTGCCATGACAATTTCTAAAGTAATGGTGCTTAAACCTTCATCAAATTCATGGTGGATTAATTCTGCTGCAACTAGGCATAGTGTGCAAAATAAAGACATGTTCATGGAGTTTACTGAAAAGAAGGTTGATGAACACAGAATCTACATGGGCAACAACTCCTATAGTGATGTTTTGGGTATCGGCAACTGTCAATTCTCTATTAATGGAACTTCTATTGTGCTTCATGATGTGCTTTATGTACCCAACATTTGGCGAAATTTAATTTCAGTTCCGATGTTAACTCAAAAAAGTTTTGAGATTAGTTTTAGGTTTAGCACAGTATTGATTAAGAAATGAAGTGTATTAGTGAAATGTGTAAGAGTGAATGACATGTACTCTCTTCCTATTGATAATAAAGTATGTATTTCTGATTATTTGCATGTTTCTACTAATAATAGTTCTTATTTGTGGCATTTAAGGTTAGGTCACATTAATGAAAATAAAATGTCTCAAATGTTTAATAGTGGCTTATTGCCTAAAGTATGTTTCGATGATTTTGATATATGTGAACCATGTATCAAAGGCAAAATGACTAGCAAGCCATTTTTCAAACATTGGAAATCGTCAGAATTACTCGAAATAATTCGTTCGGACATTTATGGCCCTTTAAGAACTAAAACTCATCGAGACATGGAATATTTTATTACTTTTACTGATGATTATTCAAGATATGGACATATCTACCTTCTTAAACACAAATCAGAAGCAATTGACAAGTTTAAGGAATATAAATTAGAAGTAGAAAAGCACCTTGGTCAGTTCATTAAACACTTGAATAATGATAGAGGTGGCGAATATGAAGCTATGGATTCTTTCTGCAAGGACAATGTGGCATAAAACATTTGTTTACAATGCCATACACACCACAACAAAATGGGGTCGCAGAAAGATGAAATCGTACTCTCATGGAAATGACAAGGTCTATGATGGCTCATGCTAATCTTCCTATTCATTTTTTGGGAAAAGCCCTGTCCATCGCTGCGTACATATTAAATAAAGTTGAAACAAAAACCAAACCTCTAACTCCTTACGAATACTGGCATGGAACTAAACCTAATGTTCAAAATCTCAAAGTTTGGGGATGGAAGGCACATGTGCTTATTCCCAAACCTTTAAGGGATAAATTGGGAAGCAAAACTTAGGAATGCAAGTTTATTGGTTATGTCGAAAATGGGAGTGGTTATCGTTTTTTCCATCCGAACGTGGATTAATAGAAAGTAGAGATGCTATTTTTCTTGAATTCACTGATCTTGTTACTCCTATTGAACAAATTGAATTGCTCTCTAAAGTATCTCAGGATTCTTCTCTTCCTTCTTTGTCACACAGTCAACATATTCTTCCCGAACCATCTAATAGTGGGAGCAAACGCAAATTACATGACGTTACTTTACCTGCTTCGAATCCTGAGATAAGTGGGAGTAAAAGAGCAAGACATCCATCTACGTTTTTTAAAGATCATTATGTTTTTCAAGTTGAAGAAATTAATAACTTAGTGGATGATCCTACTACTTATAATGAAGCAATGAGTAGCAGTGATGCTACTCAATGGTTTGAGGCAATGAATGAAGAACTTGACTCGATCAAGAAAAATGATGTTTGGGAATTAACCGATCTCCCGAATGGAAGAAAAGCCATTGGTTGCAAATGGGTTCTTAGAAAGAAATTCAAAGTAGATGGAAGTTTGGAGAAATACAAGGCCAGGTTAGTAGCCAAAGGATTCACTCAACAACCTGGAATAGACTTCGTAGATACATATTCTCCTGTTGCAAAATTTGCCTCTATAAGGATTCTAATAGCGGTAGTAGCCAGGATGGATTTGGAATTGCATCAATTAGATGTTAAAACTGCTTTTCTCAATGGAGAATTAAAAGAGGAAATTTATATGATTCAACCTGATGGTTTCTAGAACCAAGGCAACGAGGATAAAGTCTACAAGTTGAAGAAATCTCTATATGGACTTAAACAATCTTCAAGACAATGGTACTTGAAATTCCACCAAGCCATTTTAGAAATGGGCTATGTTGTGAGTCCATTAGATCACTGTGTTTATATCTGAAAAAATGATGTCAAGTTAGCAATATTATCTTTATACGTGGATGACATATTGTTAGCAGGAAATTGTCCAGATATGATTATAAAAACCAAAACTTTCTTAGCATCTAGATTTGAAATGAAAGACATGGGTCTTGCAACCTATGTTCTAGGAATTAGAATTTCAAGAGATAGAAATTCAAAATTATTATATCTAGATCAAGAGAAATATCTAGACAAGGTACTCAAAAGACTTAATATGAATAACTGTAATTCTTTAAGTACGCATGTTTGCAAGGGACAAAGTCTTAGTAAAAGTATGAGTCCTCAAACTAAGTCTGACATTGAGGAAATGAGAAATGTCCCGTATGCTTACGCAGTAGGCAGCCTACTGTATGCTATGACAAGCACTAGACCTGACATCTGTCATGCAGTCGGATTGGTAAGTCGATTTCAACCCAATCCAGGTAAGGAACATTGGCAAGCAGTCAAAAGAATATTCAGATATTTAAAAGGTACTAAAAATTTGAAGTTATGTTTTGGTTTATGTGATCTAGACATAAAAGGATACACTGACGCGGATTTTACAGGAAGTGTAGATGATAGAAGATCTACTAGTGGTCATGTGTTCTTGTTTGGTAGAACAGCAGTTTCTTGGTTAAGTAAGAAACAGAGTTGTGTTGCAAAGTATACTATGGAAGCTGAATACATAGCTTACAGCACAGCCGTTAGTAATGCGGTCTGGATAAAACGATTTGTTGACAGTTTACAATTAGGTATACCTGTCAGACCGGTCAATATGTTTTGTGACAATCAGTCTACCATCTCATTAATTAAAAGTGGAGCAAATAGCTCTAAAGGAAAACATATTTATGTAAGTTACCACTATATTCAGGACATAGTGGAGAGAGGTGAAATTAAAGTCAACTATCTACCCTTAGAAGAGATGGTGGTTGACCCTATGACCAAAGGGTTGTCTCTGGAAAAATTTAGAGAACATATAGCTGATATGGGATTAAAAAATACCTAGCTAAGTGGTTTAGCTACTTATATAAGAGCATAATCGGATGACTCTGGGGACGCCTGGATAACCGATGTTTTGCGACTCTATCTTGCATGGAAACATGTGGTTGGTCAGGTAACAAGATAGAGGAACTAACAAGGTACGGATATCATAGTTAGCATGAGATGTAAAGTCCATAATATGCAACGTGCTAACTAGATGATATTGTCTGCTTGATCAGCAAAAAGCCATTGATAAGGTGTGTTAAGGAAAACCTTCAGGAATGGGTCTTAAAGGAAGTACTTAACAATAATTTCAGTGCAGGTCGACACATGAAAAATGTGTACGACTGAAGTTGTCAATGGTGATTGGGAATGGACTATGAACCCATCACTGAAAATTGATGTCGTTCACTTGTTATATAGTGAATTGAAGTCATCTGGAATATGTTGTCAGTGGGAGAACACATTCGTACGGGTGCGGTCAGATTGGTGACAAAAACGTGCGCACGTATGGCCAAGTCACAATCAGACGTCGATCTATGAGATAATTTCATAGATAAAAGTTGGCATGTGGCAAAATTTTGGTACCAAGGTAAACATGATCAACTTTGGATTTTTCACCTCATTATAATGTGATCAAGTGGGAGATGTTAGATTAAATGTGACCACATCATAATATGGTGTGCCTCTTCATACTTGATCATTTCCAATTGGCTGGTGTATTCCTTCCCGCAAGGAAATGGAACAATATCGAAAGTTAAAAATTTGAATTTGAACACAATGGACACATTGTTTCATGACAATTGTGGTTGTAAGTTTGTGTACCCAAAGGTTGTGACCTTTGGCATGGTTGCCATTGTGTTTATAAAAGCAACGGCAGGATGTGTTCTTCATATACAAGTTTTAGAACCATTGAATGACCTTTGCTTTTGGATTATTGATTCCATCTTGCGTGATAAATACCCTCACGGGAATTCTGATCATTTAGCCATTGTAAAGTATATCTTTCACTTTCCAACTCATGGCCAAGTCAAAGTCAGATTTAGAGTCGGTTACATGCATTTTCGAAAATACTGCTCACTTATCTGGACATGATGATGACAAGGAAACATGCAAAACTCTATCACATTACATGATGTATCTACTCCTCACCTTCCGTTCATTGTTGCCTGTTGTTGTATCGGATAGTCAGTTGATACTTGTCATGGACAATGTCAAATTGTTTTCCAGGTATACAGGAGGACGCATGTCTCCCACGGAAAATCGAGTAGGATGCAAAATGGAAAAAATTAAAAAGACGTATTTATTACCTTCGGATATATTTTCTGACCTCATCGATGAAGGTAATAAGGAGGTGAAATGGGAAAAATTGAAAAATGTGTGGTTGGCCATGTTATGCTACGCTGCAATTAGCTGTCCAAAAAATTACCATCTTCAACAGCTTAGAGAATGAGGCGAGCTCCTCAATTTGGTTTGGTTCCTTATACCGCAGTCTTGTGCATTTTATGGCGTCAACACCTTCGCTCTTTCTTCAATAAGTACTTTCAATCAATGCCGCAAGTCTGAAGGGCGAGGCCAGGTGTTTTAGGAAGATAGTTAAAAGCTTCAAAATGGATTAAAAGCTAGCTTTTGACTTTTAACCTATGTTCCCAAAAAGTTTATTTATATTGGTAATATTTTATTTTGTCTATTTTGGTTGTTTTAAAAAATTAAAGATCCCATTAAATAAAATGGAGATTTATTAGAAAATCCATTTTCAAGTGTTTGTATCTCAATTAATCCATAACATATTCTTATATTCCAATAAGTCCTATTATTTGAATATTTGAACTACCAAATCCCAATTTTCATATTTAAATTATTTTATAGACATTTGTACCCTTGCAAATAGTTTTTGAACGGTTAGCAATTTTGTGATGCGAACATTCATATTTTACAATGTGAATATTTACATTGACGTGTGAATGTTCACATTAATAGTGTGAACATTCACATTGATGATGTGAACATTCACATTGACAGTGTGAACATTCATATCACGAAACATTCACACTGTAAATGTAAATATTATTAGGGGTATTTTGGTAACTATGTCACTCATAAGACTTATTGGAATATAAGAAAATAATGTGGACTAAATGAAACATAAGTAGGTGAAAAGGGATTTATGAAAAAATGCCCCTAAATAATAATAAAAAAATGTTCAATACAATATTATTATATTATTGGTATCATCATCCAATAATATCTTGTCATTTATCTTTTCATGTATATATCGCAATATAGTTATATTTTGAGTAAGTTCACCCCATACATGTAAGTTTGTTAGTAGATAATATCACGTGTCAATGGTAAAACGATATCATCATTATACTAAATTTTTACTCTAAGTAAACAATTTTCAAAAATAATTTTTGAGTTTTTTGTTTTTTATGTTACTCATCTTTGGCGAATTTTTTAAACATTTTAAGCAGATTTTTTTTTTTCCTTTTTAGATTCACTTAATTTAGATATACTTAAAAGTAAAAATATTTGTGATTTTTTTTTATATAAAAAAAATAGACTAAATATTAAAAAAAATTCAATACATTTTTCACAAAAAAATTTATTTTTAGGTGCATATAATTGACTAAGAACAACAAAATACAAAAAAAAAAAAAAACAAAAAAAAAAAACTCAAAAACCACTTTTAAAACTTTAGAACCAAACGCAATAAATGTAATTTAGTTTAAAAGTTGTTTTTTGTTTCTAAATTTATAACACTTAAATTTGAAAAATGATTTGCACCCCCAATTTTGAAGACCCCCAGTGACCCCCAGCTGATGTGGCAGCACGTGATTGGTTGAATTTTTTTTTTTTTTTTTTTTTTTTGATTTTTACTTGGTCCACAGCCTCCCACGTGGAGTGGGGGTGCTGGGGGTCACCCCCAACTGGGGGTCCCCAGCACGGCTGCTTAAATTTATAAAGTGATTTCATTCATCGAAATTGCTGAAGTTGGAACTCTTATCTAATCCCTTGCATCAGTAATTTGTAGTGGTGGCAAATGGGCAGGTTAAAGCAGGTTCGGTAATAAAATAATTCAAATCAATCATGTTTTCTTTAATGAACTTATTTTTTAATAGATTCAAATTTTAAAAATAATAAAAAATGGTGTCAAACAAAAAATGTCATAAATAATTTTTAGAAAATTACATACATATGTATATATCCTGTATTAAAAAACACAAAAAAATAAAAAAGTTTGAATCTAAACACACACGCGCGCGCACACGCGCACATATATATATATATATTTTGTGTCTAAGCCTTCTCCTCATTCACGTGGCATTTTTTTCGTATCCTAAAAACAAGAATTACATGCAGTGCTAAAAAATGTTTGAACCCAAAATCTTTTGTTTCAATAAGAAACCTCTCACCACTTGGGCAATATACATATTATAATATTAATTTCTTTATTATTGGTTTTTATTTTTATTTATTTAAATTATACATGCAATACGTGTGCCAACCGCTAGCACTACAAGAATTTACACATTTTGCGACCACTTTTACCGACTAAAAAAATTTTGGTCGCAAAAAAATGACATTTGGCGACCAAATATTAATTAGTCGCGAATAATCATTAATTTTGGCGACCAAATTTTATTGGTCGCAGAAGGTTATATTTTGGCGACCAAAAAATATGCTGGTTGCAGAAAGTGGTATACTTTTGCCGACCAACTACAAATTTGGTAGCGGAATGTCACATATTTTTTGGCGACCAAAAATTTGGTCGTGAAAAACTTATTTTCAGCAACTAAAAAAAATTAGTCGCCAAATTAGTACTTTTAGCGACTAATATTTTAGTCGCCGTTGATTGAGATTTGGCGACTAAAAAAATTTGTCGGCGAAAGAACTTATTTTTGCGACTAATTTGAGAGTTTGGCCGCCAAAAGTTTGGGGGGAAATTTGAAACGTGGGGCGGGAATTGAATTTCAGAAAAAAAAAATTAAGATTGGGGTAATTTTCTCTTCACACACTGTTAATGCATCAATCGAACCCAGATTGGGGTAATTTGGTTTGACTCGTCTCCTCCCATTCCCTCTGTCTCTCTCTCCTTCTCTGTTCTTCTTTCCGCTGGCCTCGATTTCTGCCTCTCCCCCATTCTCTCTCAGTGTCTTCAAGTCGCAATCCTCCCACTCGCAAGGTAGGGTTTTCGATTGTGAATCGCGACACGGTGCTTCGATTGGGTCACCAAAGGCTAGGGTTTCCACCACCACAGCCACCGTCATCATCATCAGCTTCCTCAAATTCTACATTGACGCCACTGTCTTCTCTTTCTCTCTCTGCTTCGAACCCCCATGGGAGCTCTCCGGTACCTCTCTCCCTCTCTCTCTTTCTCTCTATGCTTCTCTAAGCTTCAAGTAAATCGATATTTTTTGGTGGAATTGAGGTAATGGTAAAGACTGATTATTGTCAATAATCAGTCAAGTAAATCGATTACAGAGTGGAATTGAGGTAATGCTTTTCTATGCATTTGAATTCAAAAACATGTATTTGTTGTTAGAAAAGTTGTGTAATTACATATCCTCTGGGATTTTGACTTGGTTAAGGAACTCATTATCTTTCCTTGGACTTGGGATCTCATACTGCTTTTTTTAGAATTTCAATTAATTTCACTGATTTAGGTTGTGTGATAATTTCAATGTTTACATTGCATTTTCTTTAATTCAATCTGAATTTCAGGGTACTGCATCAGTTTCTGAAAATCAGGATGCGACTTCGCTGTTCTAAGGTAATCTTTTTAAAAACCAATATCTACTCATTAATGAATGAACAAAAATGAAAAGAAAAAATCATCTTGAACAACAAAGACCTGGTAGTTCTTCATCTTTATATGTGTATGTGTGTATCTACTCATCTTTATGTGTGTATGTGTGTATGTTTCTTTATATTTGTTGGTGGAATTGAGGTAATGCTTCTCTATGCATTTGAATTCAAAAACATATATTTGTTGTCAAAAAAGTTGTGTAATGACATATCCCCTGGGATTTTGACTTAGTCAAGGAACTTATTATCTTTCCTTGGACTTGGGATCTCATACTGCTTTTTTTAGAATTTCAATTAATGTCACTGATTTAGGTTGTGTGATATAGTTACTTCTAATTTTCTCCCTTTGATTATCATGTGACACATCTAGTTTGATCTGTCTCATTATCAAATGAGTCCCCAGGACCCCATGCCTCATTGTATGACTGCTGCAATATCTGCTTATTAGCTCTGCCAAGTTTTTGGTGCCATTGATACCTGGCGAAGCTACAGTATAGTACCCATAGTATGCTGAATTTTTTTAAAGGTCTCTTTTTTGGTGGAAGAAAATCTTTTCGAGGTTTTGCAACATAGTATAACAAATTTCCCCCCTCTATGTTGCTTCGCACTACAAAAATTCTCCAAATGATCTACAATTAATGGCGGATGCTCCAGCGCATCACTTATTTGTGTTACTTGGTATATTACTTGTTATGTTTGCTATCCATTAATGCTTGTCTATCTCCCTCCCTTAATGCCTGATGTATTTATTGAACTCTATGCAGGTCCTGTTGATGAGTCCAAAAATCACCTCCCTGATATTCTCTGTGTTATCCAGGAAAGAACTTATTTTATGTGACACACACACCAGTATTTACACACCAGTATTTAAGGATTGGTAATCTTTTTTAGAAATTGAATGACTTTGGTCTTATTATACATTCGTGAGGAAGGTAATCAAAAAAGAAAGAAGACGAGTTCTTTGTTTTATCACTTAGGAGCAGTGTGAGATGAAAGTCTCATGCATGGTTTTGAATGAGAGAAACAAGTGAGGAGATGTCTGCAACTCTTTTCTGTTATTGCAAACATTATTCTATTGTGACTTCTTTGACATGACATGAATATCCATTTCGCCCCTTTTATACATCCTTTTGGTGCAATGTTTTCTCCTCTTTAACCAGACTTCCATATCAATCAAATACTATTGTTGCTAGAGTTTTGTCCTCTTCATAATAAACTATAACGTGGAACATTTGCTAAGCATAATAGTTTGGAAAAATAAGTATGTTCTTGAAGGAAATAGGCTGTAACATATTAACATAATTAATAGGACGATTTTTTATGTGAAACCAAGCTTGGGGCTAAGCATTAATAAAAGCCATCTGACAAACTACGTGCCACACATTGGCTGGTCCAAGAATATATTTAGCATGAGTTTTAGAAAAAATTGTTTATATGAGATTTGGTTTCAACAATTTGATTATTATGATTTGATTGAGGGATCTTTATGCTTTTGTGGAGATCTATGACAACATCATCTGTAGCCTCATTTCTTGTGTAGCTTGTAGTTTCTCATCTAGCTTATGGCTCATATACCTCTACATCTTTGGGACGCAAGCTGTATGATGTCTGAGATTTGACTGCTTGCAAATATATTTATTGTCCTTGAGGATTGATGTCATTTTGGAGGCCACATGGCTCTGGGCACTGCCAATTAACTGGAAAATTTCTCTAAAATATTACAAGCTGATGTAATAATCTGCTTGAGAGAATAATTTTTGAAATCATCTAGAAAAACTTTTTTGATTTTTCCAACTAAATGCCTGTCCACAAAACTACATTAAGGCAACATGGAAAATGTCACTTCATTGACTGATGTGGACCATGATAACAAGAAAAGACTGGAGAATACTTCAGACCTTGTCTAGTCAAAATTTTAGGTTGAATGTTTATTATGTATTTTTCCATTTAGTATGTCGCTGGTACAGTTTGATTTGGTTTTATGAGTAATGATATTTTGGTGATCTCAAGATTTGCTAAGTACAAATGTACATGGGTCTTATAATGTTAGGTAAAACCCAGCTTATATAGAAATCTTTGTAGTTTTTTAATTCAGTGGATTGAGCTTTAGAAACTTCAGGCTATGTTTGCCTGAGTTTTAGAAATTCAAGACTCTCCTAGCAATAATGCCACAATGACCACATTTGTGTACCTTAAAGTGTTTACCATCTCATGTGTCATTGTTGCGTTGGTATCAGACATGACTGGTGCGGCCCTTTAAACCAACACAATGATACCATATAAGATGGTTAAAAATGTGGTCGTTATAACAATATTGCTATGTCAGATCACCAATTTTTCCAAAAGCTTAAGATGTTAGGAAATTGGCCCAACAATGTATGTCAAACTTTCCACACCTTCCTTCATGTGCAACCCGTCTTGCGTGTGGAGATGCAAACATCCATACATTGAGAGAAGTAGAATGCAAACAGGGAACAAATTAGTCATTTGTTGGTTTTATAGGCTCAGATTTGGACAATTGTGATCCATACTAGGTATTTTTGTGAACACATGCTTCTGTTTGAAATGCATGTGCTTTATTATGCTCTTTGATTTTTATTTTTTCGTTGCTAAGGGTTGCTGGCAAGATTATTAATGTATGAAATGATGTGTTGGGGACTTTCCATAAATGTGTCCATTGTTTAGACACATGAAATACATTGTTAGTTTGAAAAAAATAACTTGGTATCTAATGATAAGATAAAAGCAATGGATTTATAGCTATTATTTTCTTAACCTTTAGACTTTTTAATTTTAGGTGTTCTATTTCAATTTGTGTTTTAATAGAGTTTTCTAAAATATATACTACTTTTTGTTCATTACTTCTTTTCCATATGTAGAATGTGAAAAATGATTTCTTATTAATTTGGTATAATAAAGAATATACTTACTTCCAACGTAAAAGATGATGAAATTATTTTATTTTCATGTGTTTATATATATATATATATATATTAATAGCTGATTTTTTTTTGGGTATGATTTTTGAGAGATTTTATATTAGCACACTTATTGTTCTTTATTCACCTGTTCATTCTTTATCTTTAATTATCTGTTGATGTTGATCTATCTTTGCTTACTGTGCATCAGTCATTGGTTCATTGCTTATTGTTGAATTGCAAGACGAACTATAGTTCTATTCTGTGCATGATGGTGTGAAAAATTGTATCCAAAAGTTTGGGGGGAAATTTGAAACGTGGGGCGGGAATTTGAAATTCGCCATTGCCCTCTGTCTTTCTCTCACACAGATCCTCAGACCACACTCGACCTACGACCACATTGATCTCTCGTTGATCCTCATATCCTCAGACCACACTCGCCATAAGGAGACTCTGAAATGTGGCCGTATACGCAAAGTAAGATCGTTTTACAGCTGATCCAATAACCATCCATATAAAATATCTCCCGCTCTTACTCTCTCTCTGTCTGAAATTTTTTTGAGTGCAACAATCCATCTCTTCAACAGTCAACTTTATTGAATGAAATTTTCATCGGAATAATTTAATAATTTTATTTCTATATTATAATTTGCTCATTTAAATATGCTCTTAATGTATCAAATATGAGTCGCGCTCAAATTACTTGTTGTGTCCAACTCATTTGTGATGTCTCCGAGATAGTAGATTAAAACATGGGTGTGTCCAACTCATTTGTGATGTCTCCGAGATAGCAGATTAAAACATGGGTGTTGAAAGGTAGAGGATTCTGAAGATGAAGACAAAAATATACTACACTTTTTGACTAGTGTGGACCCCAAAATGCACCTGATTTTCCCTTTTTCACCATCAGATGCTGATATCTACAAAGGAATTAAGCTTTTTAGCAGTCTGCACCTTGTAAACTCAGTAATATTTGTACCTTAGAGGTCATAACTGTTTGACATGTGTCACTCAATAAATACCCATCATGGTGAGAGACAAAAATAAAAAATATTAACAATGATTAGTATAGTTTTGTGTTGTCCTAACATCAATGTGCAAAACTGGTATAGTTTTCCTTTGCCTTGTATTAAAGCAACAAATTCTGGAATGGTCTAGTCTTGTAGACTTGCTCCTCTATGCAATTGAAGACATGCATTCTTGCCCTATACCTCATATATTTTCATTGATTTTCATGCAGCAGGTAAGGCTTCTAGAATTGATAAGGTATCACTGTCCATGTAGGCATGCAAGGTTGCTACTTTTCAGTATAAGAATAATCAGCTCATGATAATTGATCAAATTAATTGAAAGAAAGACGCAAGTATCACCTTAATCCACACTACCAGCTCAGGCCATCTCTTTATGGTTGTTTTTTGGTAGCCTAATGCTAGGCTTCATCTCAATGTTATATTTTATGTCATCTCACTTCTCATCATATTCATCCTTTTCTATTCTATAATTTAGCACCACACCTTTGCCTCATCTTTTTTCACCCTTCATATATTTATTCAAAATAGAAAAAGGTAATGTTTTACATGTTTCCAAAAGAAAAGTTTGATATTGAGTAATGCTTCAATTGGTGAGATGCCTCTATCTTCATAGTGCAATACTTTTGTTGTAATCTAGATTTGTTAAATTATAAAGCAATAAATTATATTTTTTAATTATTACAATGATTTCTTCATATCTTGATCTATTTAAATAATGTAGTATATAATTTGTTATTATATATACAAGTAGAATTTGTGTGAATATTAGCAAATTAAAAAAAAAAAGTGTCATTTTGTTTCCCAAAAAAATTATGTATAAAAGCGTCATGGATTTGGATAGTAATTTAGAAAGAGAAAGGAAAAAGATTTCACATTTCTTTTTCATCTTTTCCTTTTTCATTTCTAAATTCCTATCTAAATATATGAGGCCGGGAATATCTCAGGCCGGCTCTGGGTGTGGAACCTATGCTATTGGTATAATGTTGCAACCATGTATCTTATTTTGCAGTTCCAGGCCATCTGGGCTGGCTGCTTGTGGTTGGCAAAATGTAGTAACAATGTTCTTATTTTGCAGTTCCATGCCATCTGCATTGATCCGTGGCTGCGCCAGCAGGGAACTTGTCCTGTCTGTAAATTTAAAGTCGGATCAGGATTGCACAACAATGGACAAGGCGATGCTTCCTATATGGTTTAACAGACTTACAGAGACATTTGTAGCTGCTTATAAAATCACATATACAGCCATATACCCTTGAAATGATTCAGAAACAAGGGAATTCTTTAGACTATAATCAACTCTGGATAATGTATGTATCAATTGGTTGGATCTAGTCTGTGCCGTCTATAAAGTAGCTAGCTTAATGGGTGAATCATTGTTCATTAAAACCATTCAAATGCTACTGATATGATACATCATGAATTTTATTTAAAATTAACAATCAACTAAAACTTAGAGAAGTACTTGTTGATTACCATTTCTACAAGATAATATAAGGTCTCACCAGGTTTCCTTGGTCAGATATTGTAATGTTGACTGTCATAGTAAAGGTTGCTACTTTTCAGTATAAGAATTGATAAGTTGCAGTTTTATTATGCCAGCTAGTTGTCTCAATATGATGTACATGTTTATAGGATTTAGTTTGTATATTGTTGAAGTGTTTTAATTTTTTCCTCTCCAGGAATATGCTGAACTTCTGCATGAATTTATGACTGCAGTCAAGCAGAACTATGGGGAGAAAGTCCTCATTCAGGCTAGTCACCTTCCCCTAAATTACAGGCTTATGTTTTTATATAGTCATTGGATAGTTTTCAAATTCTATACCTTGACCTATATTATGCAGTTTGAAGACTTTGCAAACCATAATGCTTTTGATCTGCTTGCAAAGTATGGCAATACACATCTTGTTTTCAATGATGACATACAGGTAAATGATTGGGGCTCAGTAGTATGTACATTTATTTTTTGTTTTCATTTTTCTATTTGAGTGAGCTGCTATGTGCATTTGCGTGGGTTTGGGTGTAAAGTATTTTTAATATTTGTGTTATTTATTTTGTTCCAGGGGACAGCATCCGTGGTCCTTGCAGGGCTTATGGCAGCATTAAAGTTAGTTGGGGGAACCTTAGCCGAGCACATATTTCTATTCCTTGGAGCAGGAGAGGTGTGCTCTTACTAGTCTTCCCTGAAGATTCCATTTAATAAAATTTGAATTGCTATACTAATTGAATAGGATGTTCGGCGTATATTCCCCATTTTTGTAATTTATTCACTCCCTCACTGACCAACTGGTCATATTTTTTTTTCTCACTTCTGTCACTTGGTTGATGTAGGCTGGCACTGGCATTGCAGAACTCATAGCTCTGGAGATGTCAAAACAGGTGAGAACTTACAATGTTATTTTCATTTCCTACATATCTTATCTTTCAGTTTCTTGCAAAGTTGCAATCAGATTACAAAATTAACAAAACATGGTGAAAGTTTATACCTTAATTTTTTATGCAGACTGAAGCCCCATTAGAAGAAAGCCGCAAGAAGATATGGCTTGTTGACTCAAAGATAATTAAGGATACAACCTAAGAAGGATGGACATGGACACGTTAACATGGAAATTTTTAAATATTGAATAGTTGTATTGTGTCGAATGTTAATGATTCAGTTAATTTGAATGATGCTTTAAAATTATAGGTTTATTATGTATTGAATGAATTATTAGGAATTACATGTGTATTGTTTTCCTGCTTTGGCGACCAATTTATTTGTCGCGACAAATAAATAATTTTTTATTGTAAAAAATGACAATTGCCGACCAAGAGTTTTGGTCGCAAAAAATACATCTATTGCCGACCAAAACAGCTCTTGGTCGTGGAAACTCGCTTTTGCCGACCAAAAGTTTTGGTCATGAAAAGTAACAAATGGTGACCAAATTTTTTGGTCGTGGAATGTCACAATTGGCTACCAAACTTTTTGGTCGTTGAATGTGATAATTGGCGACCAAACTTTTTGGTCGCGAAATGTGTCAATTGGCGACAAAGATATTTGGTCGGGAAAATCTCACTTTTCGCGACCAAAGTGTTTTAGCGACAAAATGAATTAGTCGCGGTAATTAAATATTTAGCGACTAAAAATTTAGTCGGCAAATCCAACTTTTGCCGACCAACCAAAATTTTGGTCGCGAATTACTTTTGCCGACCCTCAATTGGCGACCAAAGTAGCGACCAAAAAAATTGGTCGCGGATAACTTTTGCCGACCAAAAATAAGCTTTTAGCGACCAATTTTTTGGTCGGCAAAAGTGTTAATTCTTGTAGTGTATAGATCTATTGATAAATGGATATTAATTTATTTAATTTCAATAGATAAGAAGCAAAATGTGACATCACCTACGAACCTTTTCTCTGTTGGGAACTACCAAGATATGAAAATGGATAGCATCATCATATGCTCAATATTGGTTGCCCTAATTTGACTACTATTGATTTGTCGCCCAAACTACTTTTGCTGGTTAATTCTAGTCACATGACATGTTTATAAATTTAGATCCACAACCATTTCTATCAATTCATTTTTCCAGTTTATTTATTCATGTGGTTGATCTTAAGGTTGGATAATTATTAATAATATTACTTACTGTTTATTTTTCCAATTAATTGTTACAGTTCTGAATCTTCGGATCAACTCTCCCTCCAAGAATGCTTGGTTTGTGGTGGAAAAAAACCTTTAAGGCGCATGCGAATAATGAATAGTTTCTCCATGTGATTTCTAGCATATTACGATGCCATTTAATGCATGTTTTTAATTTTTTTTTTTTTTTTTTTTTTTTGTTCGTAGTGAAATTTTTTTCATATTTCCATTTTATTTTATTTTTTAGATTTTTTAGATCCATTTAATCTAAATACACTTAAAAATAAAATATATGTTCACAAATATATTTTATTTTTTTAGTGCATCTAAAGTAGATGCATGTAAAAATAAACCAAATCAAGCCTTAAATCCTATCAAATGTGGTCGGCTGCATGAATCATTATTCTCCACTCGACTCTATCCAAAGCATTTCGTTAGTCAAATTAAAGAGATTCATATCTTTATTTACTACACTAGTCCACGTCAATGTGCGTCTATCCCTTCTTCTAACACTACCATCTACTATTATTGTATCACAATTCTTTACTACTGTCTTTATTAGTCTCCGTTGTATGTAACCAAACCATTTCAATCTATTTTTTCTCAACTTATCTTCTATCGGTACTACTCCTACCCATCTTCGAATATATTCATTCTTAACTTTGTTTTTTTAAATTTTGTCACATATCTATTTTAACATCTTCATCTCAGCAACACTCATCTTATCTACTTATTATTTCTTAGTTGCTCAACATTTCGTCCTATATAACATCACTGATCTAATAGTCGTTCTATAAAACTTTCATTTTAATCTAATGGATATTCGTTTATCGCACAATACTCTAAATGCAATCTCATACTTAAACCACTCCGCCTTAATTTTGTAAATCACATCCGCTCCAATCTCCCCACTCGTGATAATCAATCATAAATAACTAAAATGTTCACTCTTAAATAAATCTTGATTCTCAATCTTCACTTTTCTGCTTTCGTTGTAACTGTTACTAAAATTACACTTCATATTCTCTGTCTTAATTCTACTTATCCTAAATCCTTTAGATTCAAGTGTTTTTCTCTAAATTTTCAACTTAATATTAACTCATTCTCTAGTCTCATCCGCTAACACGATATTATCCACAAAAATCATACACCATGACACATCATCCTAAATATTGAGCGTCAACTCATCTATAATTAAAATGAAAAGATAAAGACTTATAATTAATCCTTAATGTAACTTTACAATAATTAGAAATTCACTCATCTCTCCAACAAGCGATTTAATAGTGGTCATCACACCTTCATATATGTAAAAATAAAAAATAAAAAAACTTAAAAATAATTTTTGAATTTGAAAATTGAAACCCAAACAAGATGAATTTAATTCTACAAACACATCCAATTATAAAACCGAACATAGAAAAATAGAACCAAGCCAAAAATCAATAAATAAAACAATAGAGACATAAAAGGGACTTTTCAACTAGCAATGCATTACCAAATTATCAGGAAAATACAACACTCCTCCAGTTGCTATCTTCTTTTATACAAAACCAGCACACCATCCAAAGGGGAAAATTTGGTGCAAATACCAGAGAACCAATGTAATGTAACAAAACTGGGCCATGCTCAATCTTTCTCAGCATGGCCGTCTTGCTGGACTGATAGACAAACTGGGCACATCATAACTTCTATGCAGCATCCATTCCAGCCCCTGCCAAAATCTAAATGTAGAAAACTAGCTATAATGGTTTTTTCCAGTCCTCTGGTCCCTGTCGAAAATTGGATTTTTCACCAGTTCTTTGGCAGAAGGTCTCCGAACCGGATCTGGGTCTATCATGGCCTGATTGGATTACCAAATCAACAGAATAAGAATCAGCCATGCTCATGCAACCACATTGTACAGTAATTACTCTGAACTAATTTTCTAGTAGAAATGAGCAAATATATAGGTGCTGGTTGGCAACGTTTACAGTTTGCTGTTTTTTGTTTATAGAAAACGTAGAACATGATAATATTTATTTTTTGGTAAAGATGAAAACAAAAAACATGTTTAATACACGTGTTTTAAAAACAAGTGAAAGGGGTGACCGGCAAGGGGTGGTGGCCGAAGGTGGTTGTCAAAGGTCAGAGGTGGTTTCCAATTGCCAATGGGAAGTGGTTGGTGGTGGCTGGATGTGGTTGCTGGTTGTGGGAGGTTATGGCTGAAGGTTAGTATGGGACAGTTTGTAAACGATTTTTTTTGGAAAAAATCAAAACAAAAACAAAAAGCTTTTTTGGTAGACAAATGTTTTCAAAACATATAAAAAGAAACAAAAAAACTAAAAAAAATATTTGGTGAATTGCCAGAGGTGGGTTGGCCAGAGGTTACCAGAGGGGGTGGGCAGCAATGGAGGGTGGCCACTGGCCAGCAGTGGGTGGTGCCTCCAAGTGGAGGGGGAGGGAGGAAGAAACAAAAACTTGTTTTCAAAAGAAGTGAAAACATCTTTTTTAGTATTCTTAAAGTTTTGAAAATTTGGAAAACCGTTGCCACTTTTTTGGAAATTGAAACAGTCACTAAAAATGTTTTTGTTTCCAGTCATCAAATTTTTTTAAAACAAAAACATTACCTAACAAGTCCTAACTGTTTAGAAGCAACCTAGGGAAGAATGCCTAAAGACAGTAATATTTATTTTTGAGTAGTTTTTAAGATGCAGAAAAGAAAAAAATTACCTTGAGTAAGTTTTGAAACTGCACTGAGTGGCTGGGAAGGAGAGGCAATTTTCCTTCCCTGAGATTCAAAGAAAGATGCCCTGATTCTGGCAATGCTGACCCTCTAATAAGCTCATAGATGGCAGCTCCTAAGGAGAAGATATCAACTTTGTCAAGATGATCATAATTGTCATTGAGTATTTCTTGGGGCATATAACGTGCGTCGCCTTCTTCAATTGGCAGGGTGCTATCAAGGAGAGTTGCACACCCAAAATCTCCAAGCTTATAAACTCCATTTTTAATATAAATATTATCAGGCTTTACATCTAGGTGAGCTATCCCTTTCTCATGTATGAATTGAAGTGCCTTGGCTATCTGCACAAATTTAAAAAATCTTACTAATTTGAATTGACATGCAATTGCCTGAATAAGAAATCCACAAGTCCCGTTTGGTAAAAACTGAAAACACCTACCGACTGGTGTATTCAATAATTTTATTTTGAGTAATAACATACAAATAGAAAATTCATTCAGAAATACAAAATGCTGATGTGGACCTCACTTCAAAACCAAACACCCATTAGGATGCCTTTTATTTAGAAGAATAACACTGTCACATCATTCTTCTAGTGTTTTTTTGTATGAATAGAGTTTCCCTTTTATTTTTATTCTGCAGAAATAAAATTCGTATTCCCATTTTGTTCCCAGCATTTCAGAGCACAAATCTTTATTTTGACTAGCGTATTCAAGCAAAAATTGAATCCTTACTAGAAGGTCAGGGTCATTGCAAAAATAAGAATAAAATCTAAACTACATCATTCCTCAACTTCCTAAAAATAATAGAATGATAAAAAATGTAATGAAAGACAAAATATCTCCAAAATTAGTATACATGGTAAAGTATTAGGATATCAGTTGATTTGGACTGTTTGATTCTTATGTCATGTAAAAGAAGAAATCTAATGCACTTCAGGAAGTTCTGTGAATTGGGTGGTCCAGAATTGTTCTAGTAGACTGATTTTGGCATATATAATTTGACAGACAGACCATTTTTCAAATACAAAGCTCAGATTCCACAAATCATACTAACCTGATATATTATTTCCAACACCTCCCCCTCTGTGGATAATTTAGAAGGTTTTCTAATGGATAGACTGTGATCACAGAGCTCCATCTGGATAAATAGCTGCTCATTTTCAAACCAAGAAGAATAGTATCCAACTATGTTTTCATGGAATCCTGCAAAGAGGAAATGCAAATTTAGGTAAAGGACAATGCTTAACGTAATATTTACAAAGACAACAGGAAAATTAACAAAAGAGTTATATACAAACCTAAAGCAGCCAAAGCTTGAACCTCCATCAAAGCTTTTCTCCTGCAAGAGTTACTTCATGAACAAATTGCTCAAATAGAGGGTATTGACATTTGTAAGCATGGAAAAGGTACCTTTCTGTATCCTGATGTAACAGCCTTGTGCTTTTTTTCACTGCATAAAAGCAACCATCAATTCTCTTCAAGACTTTGAAAACACAGCTGAAGTTTCCATTACCAATTTGCTGGAAACAAACAGATTAACAGAAAATTACACAAGTGCTAGAAGCCTGAAAATGTGGATTATACGCACAAATATTTCATCTGCAAAATCTAAGAATTTGCTACAAATTGAAATGTACCTCAATTTCATGAAAATCTGTCCAATAGCGTGAAAGGCCATCTCCACCAATAATGGTAGGAAGAATACCTACGGAGTGAAACTTGATGAGGTTAGGCAGAGTCAACGAAATAAGGATTCTGATAAAACAACAAAACCATGTTGAATCCTACCTACCCTTGCCCCCCTAAAAGCCCTCCTCATAACTCAGTCAATGGAAAGTAACAGGAAAATAAATGGCCTATGCTTTAGGATTTAAAGCATGTCTTTGGCTTACTATATTCTCCTAAAAGTTGCATAATATGAGATGCCAAGTCCAGCCTATTTTCTAAAAACATGACTTCCCAATGCTAAAATAGCAGCTAGATTATATCATATCAAAAAGTGTAGGATTATTATATAAACAATACCTAGAACACTAATGGCTATTTTGCAATGCCATTTCAAGAAGAAGGTTCCCCAAACAAGAGAAAAAAATTTAAAGAACCCACCAAACTTGTACCTGCACACTTTGACCTTTGATTGCCAAAGGGATCTATATCAGTTTCTGAAGCATCCTTTTGGTATGGGTTTTTTATGCATGGAGGAGGCATAACTCGACAACGTAAAGCTACTGCAGACTGTGAAACATAACTATGATTCTTTTGAGGTTCAGTTCCTATTGCTTTCTCTGTATTGATTTCATCTGTTCCAAAAGTATCTTGGGCAAGTTCTACAACTTGTTCATGGCAAGATAAATTAAAACCATCTGAAAATCAAAGAAAAAAAAGTCACGCAGGACATTAAAAGTCAGAGCAGTGCATGAAAATGCAATAGATCATGTAGTAATAATTAATGCACATGTATTGTAAAGTGCTGAGGTGAAAAGGAAGCTGATCAATATTAAAAACTCTAGCAGTAAGAAATGAGCAAGTGCAAATGCCTATCACCAGTTCCATCGAAAGATTTATTGTGCCCAGATCTATTTTGCTACTTTAACTTCAGAAAAAGGGAGCAGAAAAAGTGCCTCTAAATGGACTTTGATCATAAAATACCAACCAATGTGAGTGGGAATTTTTGAGACAAACATTTAGCTGCCATGCTTACAGAATACTTGGTGGTCAACAAATAACATAACATTTTCCGCTGTTCAAAAAAAAAAAAACTTAACAAATAACATAACCATCAAAAAAAATGTGTGGGTGAATTGTGGAAGCAAAGTTGTTAAGATGAATGCATGGTGGTACAAGAAAAAAATTCCAATAAAATATGAATGCATTTCATTAAAGCTTGCATTAGCACCTACTACAAGGGCATGATTTGATTCAGGTTCAAAGCATAGCCAGAACAGGAAGAGGGCAAAAAAGGGCCCAAGTTGACATGGGGAGAAAGACAAAAATGACATGGAAATTAAATGAAATTATATAACACTAAATGGAAAAAACAACCAAAGAAGAAAGAAAGAAAGAAAGAAAAAAGGGAACAACAAATGAAATGAAATTATAACACGAAATGGAAATAATGACCTAAGTTGACACGAGAATAAAGACAAAAATGAATTTGGGGTGAAATGAAATGACATTAAATGACAAGAATGAATTTTTTTTTTTTTTATGATCATATGCTGCTTTCCTACCATTATGCTTCACTCTAAAGGGTATGGCGTACTGTAAGATAGGCCATCATTATCATCCCTCATCACATCCATCATAAGATCAAGTTCAGTTGGAGACCACAGCCACAAGCAATATAATTGCTTCTTTACTTAAATCCATTTGTAAATTTAATTCAAGTCAAACACATGAAATGAGATTCTTTCAATTGAACTACCCATGATAGAAATTAAAGCTCAAGCACACCACAACAATCAACCTTACCCTGCCTTTGCCTTTTGCTTTTGACAGTTTTTATTTTCTCTGGTGACTTGGGACAAGCAATGGTCTCCTGCAAAAAAATAAACATTAGCAAATCAGCAGCAAAATCCAGATTTCGAACAACATTAACGGTCACTCTTCAAAGATCACCTTGTTGCAATCCAAACTGTTTGATATATATTGACCGTCCGGAGTGATATAATCAGGAGTGCTGCATTCATAAAAACAAAAAAGTCGGAAGAGTTATCTTTACTCTTCAAGATGCATCTTTTAATTGAATATTGGGCATTGCAATTCAGTATAGTTTACACTAGATCACTTGAGAGAACCCAAAATCAAATGCATGGTTTTCGCGATTGTAGTAAATTTTAGTTATTAAATTGAGCAATCAAGACACCCTAATTTGAAATCTTTTGTACATGCTTGAAATTGGAATCGAATAATAAGAAATTAGAAGTTACCAAAAGAAATCCTGACTGAGAATGAAATCTTTGTCGTCTACATTGGAATCAATGTCGATATCGAGAGGCGGTGATGAAGAAGGAATTATTGAATCTGCGGATTGAGCTTCGGATTCGAGGAGACTCTGGAAGCGGAACGAATCAGATAAAGAGATAGAGAAGGAGGATTGTTGGAGAGGCTTGAAAGAGACATGCCCTAGCTTCTGAACTGTCAAGTGTCTCGCCACTGAACCCTTCATTCTCTCCTCTCTCTCTCTCCCTCTCTCCTGATATTTTTGGAATTTGGGGGGAGAGAAGAAGAGGAGAGTGGCATAAATAAAGTTCAAAATTGCGCGGGTTTTTCTTAGTGGGTGAATTTTGAGTGGCTCATGTGCTACTGGGGTTCAGATGTTACGGTGCAGTCTCGCTTTCTCAAGAGGCGAGTTGAAATGAATTTCATGGATGAATCTAAACCGTTTAATGGAAGTCGCGATTTGTTTTCTGTATTGTTCTATCTGATTGCAGTACTCCTGCGGTTCAGATTATAGTTTTTTGAATAATGAAGCAATGTACGCAAGCTTTTCTCCACTGTGGCTGTAAAAAACTTTTTCCGAGGTAGTGCCACCGTGGGCGTAGTGTAACAAGCCCAAAATAAAATAAAAATGGCAAAAATTGCCAAAAAATAATAGTAAATAAGTGAAAAGATTAGTATAATGTCCCTCTTCTATTTTTAATAATGGAAGAGATTTACAATAATATTTTCTGATGTTTAAGGTCCCTTAATCCTACACCCATATATTACAGAGAAATTTGATTTTCTCACATCAAATCTCTCTCTATCTGTTCGAAACCTACCAAACTCAACATACAAACCCAGAACCAATCCACTCTCGCTCTCTCTCTCTTCTCTCTTCTCTATTCTCTATTCTCTATTCTGTTCATCTGCCCAAACTAAACCTTAGCCTACTCACTATTTGGATCTCGTGGTGGCGATCTTAGAAGATGATTTGAGGAGTCTAAACGAGATCTACCATCATCACGTAAATAAGACCAAGTCCGACACCAACCCCATCTTCGGCGAGTTGCCGAAGAAGCTTCCAGTGAAGATTCGGAAGTTGGCGAGCGTCAAGTCAACTTTCGCTCACTTTGAAGAGGACGGATAAAATCTCGACGAAGGCTGTAAAAGATAAACAGGTTGATACAAAGGCTGATGATTTCATCAACAGGTTCAGGCAACAATTGAAGTTGCAGAGGCTGGATCAAACAACAAATTTAAGTCTGCATCAGGTAGGGGATCAATTAATTTGTTCTTGAGCTTCATTTTTCACTTAGTCCTTTTACATGATTATTGCTGTTTGTACAGTAATCCTGTTTTGTCTGGATAGATTAGCTTTTTAAAAAATTAACGAGAGATGAGGAATAAATGAAATTCTGACAATAAAATACCAGCTAAAATAAATGTCTTCTTTAAACCCTATTGTCTATATCATTAGAATTTGCATCAATTGTTTCAAAGCTAAATGTTGTAACAAGTTTTATGTGTTGTACAATCTTCACTGTATTCAAAGAATGGATTAAAGAAATGAGAGAAACTATTTGATTACAAAAATCAAAACAATGTATAAAAATAAATAAATAAAAATAGATTATGATTTTGTTTTAAAAGTAAATAAATAAAAACAGATTTTTATTTTGCAACAAAAACAAAATCATAATTTGTAACAGGAAAAATAATTAAACAAAAAAGTAATCAAGGTGCTTACCTTATTATTTTCTCGAACAAATTTTTGATCAAGTCCAGTGTTTAACACTGTATCCTTAAGACAAATTCGTCATCTCCACGCTACTTTCAAATTATGGACATCTATCTTCCAAGATAAAATGATCAACAACGAATAATAACAACACTACAAATTATTCGCACAACGAACACACTTTGTGTTTATACACTTTCTTACAGAAAATTAATGCAACAAAATACAAAGAACAACAACAAGAAACAATAACGAAATTAGAGTGCAAAATCCAAATGAGGGACTGCCAATTTATAGATGGAAAAGTGGTTGTTCAGATTTGAATGAACAAGTAGCAAACCTGTTTGAACAGGTATAGAACCTGTTCAGTTTGAATGACAAGGTAAGGTAATGTTTGGGTTTGAATTTGAACAGATATTGAATCTGTTCAGTTTAAATTCAAACAGATAAAAACCTGTTTGGTGGAGGAAAAAATCGGGCTGAATTTTGAAATTAATTTCGAATTTTAAATTCTAAAAAAAAATAAGAATTTTAATTTTATAAAAAATAAAATTCAAAACAGTTTTTGACCAAAAAATATAAGTATTGGGCCGAACAAGCCCAACCCAACCTCACAGCACGCACTCGCGCCAAAGCCCAGCCCGCCTTCCCGACCGGACGGACAGCGGCAGCGGCGTGCGCATGTGTGTTTATTTTTTGGTCCAATGGGTCTAGCCCACTTTGCCTATAACCTCTCTCTTCTACAAAGTTGGGGTGCCCCTTAGGGCCTTGCCCAAGTTGCAAACTTAAGCGTTATATACCCATAAAAGTTTTCCCACCAAACCAATATAGGTCAAGCCTTTAATTCAAACTTTTAGGGAATTTCCACTAAAAACTCCATTTTCATGGAGCTCACTTTGACTTTAATTTTTCATTCGCTTGATAATGGTTTTGAGCAACCAAATATACTACGTTAATCACAACGCGGCATAGAACGCGTTACCACGTAGACCCGCCAATTTTGGCACATGGGTCCCACCTAAAAATTAGACCAAAGTTTAGGAAAAATCTGATTTTTCCAAAACCATTTCTAATAATCCCTCACATTAATGGAATTTGATAACAACGAAAATACAACAATATGCAGAATTTGTCGAAACAGTATCAATTGAAAATATTTTGCATCATGATAGGTAACTTTCGGCCTTAAACCTTCCCTAGCGATGACCTATCGGATTTACTAACTAACCAATGGACGCAATGCCTTAAATTGTTCAGCCGTTTGTAAGTCAAGACAATATATTTCACACAAAATATTTTCTAACACATCGTGATTTTCACGATTGTGTTCATTTTGGCCTTGAACGCTCCTGGTTGTTCATGAGTACTTCTAGAGAATTTAGTCTCTTCATTCTCATAAAACCGGCCCCAGTTTGACACTCATATAGGTGATTCTTATTATGAGTATCTCTTATACTCGTCTTGATTTTTATGCCTAAATGAAGATATAAGTAATCATTAAAAGCAAAGCTTATCATTAAATCCCTGCATACGACACATGTTGCGGATATCACTCTTACCATTTTATATAATTAATTTGGGAATGCTATGGGATTATGAGATTGAGTTGGGAATAATGAAATTGACTCATTATGTAGTAGAATGGTGGAGTTGGATTTAATAATCACTCGCCTTTGAGAAATTATTAATAATTTATCTGTTGGTGCATTTATTATCTGTTTATAAATAACTGTTTTAGGCTATCGGTGGAGGATAGTCTTAATTGTTGTAGACACTGCATGATGATTAGGTGAATTAAAACTAATCAATTTGAGTATGTCATTGAGTATGACGGTTGGAATAATACAACGAATTTGTGTATTGATTAGTCATTGTATATGATGAGTATTTGAATACATGGGTGCCGAATCCCGCGGATGAAATTTCCGTAAAATGACAATCCGAAAATATCTATACATGGATGCCGAGTCCCACGGATGAAATTTCCATAAAATGGCCATAAGAAAATAATTACACATGGGTGCCGAATCCAGCGGACGCAATTTCTGTGAAATGGCAGTTTGAAGTATTGTTGACATGAGATGTAGTCTCACTTAAGTTGTTTGGCCAAGTTTTGAGCCGTGTTTATAAGTTGAGTTTTTGTCAAGTGAAGGATTATGGAATTGGATTGTACTGTATGTTGATTTATATGAGTTAAACGTTTATCAAGTGCTAATGTTTTAGTTATTGCTCATATTATGTTTAGCATATCTCTACTGGGCGTTGGCTCACCCTATACGGGACATCATTTTCAGGTACAGGTGTTATGCCACCTCCAAGGACGTAGCTTGGGAGGCTTGAGGCTGCCAGACTCCTTTTTGTTATTTTTGTTGTATTACATGTATATCAAGCCAATGGCTTATTTTGTGTAGAGTTAGTACTCTCCTTTTTGTAACCAAGTGTTGATTTGGAAAGTTGTAAGCCTATAGGGTATTTACTTTTGTCGTCAACATGTAATACCTTTTGTAAGAATACTCTGATGATTGTAATATGAAGTCTCTTCTATTTATCATGAATATATGTTATGATGGGCTTATTTTTTAGGGCGTTACAGGAATGGATAGGGAATTTTAATTCCTTAGTGATTTATGGCGAGCCACACATAACTTAGTTGTCTCTTTGAACTTAGTTTTTAGGATCTCCAGTCATTTAAGTAGGGTTACCATTTTGATTACTCTTATGTAATAGACTTTAATTCCATCCCATTCGATGAACTATACACTTACTATTTTGTCAGATCTTTTGTTAACGGATCCGTAATATTCTCCTTAAATTTTATATAATCTATTGAGATTATTCCATTTTAGAGCAATTGCCTTATGGTATTATGTCGACGACGAATGTGTCGTGACTTACCATTATACATATGACTTTGTGCCCTGCCTATTGTAGATTGACTATCACAATAAATGCAAATAACTAGCACAAGTTTTGGCCACATTAGAATGTCTTCTAGGAAGTGGCGAAGCCATTCTGCTTTTTCTCCTGCTTTGTCTAAAGCAATGAACTCAGATTCCATTGTGGATTGTGCGATGCATGTTTGTTTCATGGATTTCCAAGAAATAGCAGCGCCACCCAGAGTAAAGACATATCCACTAGTGAATTTTGAATCTTTAGTATCCGATATTCAATTTGCATCACAGTAGCATTTCAATACTGCAAGATATCGAGTAAAATTCAAACCATGATCATGGGTAAATCTTAGATATCTAAGAACCTGAATGATCGCTTTCCAATAGTCTTCTCCGGGGTTATTAGTGTACCTACTCAATTTACTGACAGCATAAGCTATATCAGAACGAGTGCAATTCATTAGGTACGTTAGGCTTCCAATGATTTGGGAGTATTTTAGCTGAGACACCACACCACCTTTATTTTTTGATAAATAAAGACTGATGTCTACAGGTGTTCTTGCTACATTCATATTGTCCTTAATATATTTACCAAGAATTTTCTCAATATAATGATTGAGATAATGCATATCCATCAGATGTTTTAATAATTTTCATTCCTAATATTACATTCGCGACCCCCATATCTTTCATATCAAATCTTTTGTTTAGCATTTGCTTAGTTGATGTTATTATGTTTTGACTATTTCTAATGATAAGCATGTCATCCATATAAACTCAAACGATGACATAACCTTTGTCAGTATTTTTAACATAGACGCACTTGTCACATTCGTTTATCTTAAAGCCATTAGTAAGCATAATATGATAAAATTTTTCATGTCATTGTTTAGGAGTTTGTTTTAATCTATAAAAAGATTTTACAAGCCAACAAACTTTCTTTTCTTGCCCTAGCACTACAACCCCTTCGGGTTGCTCCATATATATCTCTTCATTTAGATCACCGTTTAAGAAAGCTGTCTTGATATCCATTTGATGTATCTCTAGATTATACAACGCTACTATAGCAATAAGCATACAAATAGATGTTATTCTTGTCACAGGAGAATATATGTCAAAATAGTCCAGACCTTTCTTTTGTCTGTAACCTTTTACCACAAGTTTTGCTTTATACTTGTCTATTGAACCATCTGCTTTTATTTTTCTCTTGAATATCCATTTATATCCAAGAGGTTTAAAATCGGGTAGAAGATCCATCAATTCCCTAGTATGATTTTGCATAATAGATTCAATTTCATTATTAACAGCCTTTTTCCACAAAGGTGCTTCAGGACCTGTCATTACTTCCTTAAAGCTTTGAGGTTTATTTTCTAACAGGTATGTTAGAAAATCTGGACCAAAGGATTTTGATGTTCTTGCTTTCTTACTTTGTCTTAGTTCATCATCAGTTAAATCCTATTGGGCGAGACCATTACTAGTCTCTTGTGTTTGATTGTTATTAGTCTCTTGACTTTTTGTACAATCATAAGTTCTTTTATGTGAACTTAATTCCTGTCTTTTCTTGTAAGGAAAAACATGTTCAAAAACCACAACATTCCTTAACTATATAATAGTGTTCACATTTATATCTGGTATTTCTGATTTATAAATCAGAAACCTATATACACTACTATTCTGAGCATAACCAATAAACACACTATTCATTGTTTTTGGTCATATTTTAGTCTTTTTCGGAACATGAACATCTACTTTTGCCAAACACCCCCACACTTTTAAGTATTTGTAGGAAGATGGTTGACTTTTACACAATTCATAAGGAGTGCTATTCGTTTTCTTATGGGATATTCTGTTAAGAACATAATTAGCAGACAAAATTGCTTCCCTCCACAATTTCTGCGGTAAGCTTGAACTTAGTAACATGCCATTCATCATTTCTTTTAGGGTTTTATTATTCTTTTCAGCAATTTCATTTTGTTGTGGAAAATAGAGTGCTGCAATTTGGTAAATAATGTCATGTTGTGCACAAAATTCATTTAAAGGTGTATCATATCCATCACCCTTATCACTTCTAACCATTTTAATGGTTTTACCAAGTTGATTTTCAACTTCAGTTTTGTAGAGTTTAAACATTTCTAAAGTTTCATCTTTACTTCTAAGTAAATATACATAAAAATATTTTGTGTAATCATTGATAAATGTTATGAAATACTTTTTGCGTCCTCTAGTTTGAACAAATTTAAGATCACATACATCTGTATGAATTAATTCTAGAGGTTCAGTTTTTCTTTTAACCGATTTAAATGGAGCCTTAATTAGTTTTGCTTCTACACAAATCTCATATTTTTTATTAGGATCAATTTCAAACTTTGGTATATAATCCAAACCAATTAGTCTACGCAAAGCATCAAAATTTACATGTCATAATCTACCATGCCATAAATATTACTCTAGAATATAAGTAAAAGATGTATTATACTTATTAATAGAAAGTTTTGGTATAATAATCATTACATTCAATTTGAAGAGACCATCACTTATGTATCCCTTACTAACATACATACCACTATTTGTTAATACAAATTTATCAGACTCAAATACAAGTCTAAAACCATTTTTACTTAACAAAAAACCAGAAACTAAATTCTTTCGAATGTCTGGTACATGCAATACGTTGTTGAGGGTCAGTTATTTCCCGATGTCATCTTTAAGACTATTTTTCCTTGTCCAACCACAACAGAAGTAGATGAATATCTTATGAATAGTTGCTCACCATTTGCAGCCTCATTACAAGTAGTGAACATCTTCTTGTCCGCGCAAATGTGTCGAGTTTCCCTAGTGTCAACCCACCATTCCTTGGGATTTCCAACCAAATTAGCCTCAGACACCACAGTAAAGAGATTGGTGTCATTTACCCCGTCAGAGATGTAATCAAGTTCTGTCGCATTGGCTTGATTGGTAGTCTTTTTGCTTGTACTTCCGCAATCCTTCTTACAGTGGCAGCAATCAGAGGCTTGATGTCCGGTCTTGCCATAGTTATAGCATTTCCCTTTGAACTTCTTATTGCCATTGTTGTCGCCTTGTTTATGACTATCTCTAGTAAACTTTCTCTTTTTGTTACGTGGTTTGGGCACTTGTTCAACCACACTAGCCTTAGACTCAATGAGATTTTTACCATTCCTCTTTTCAGCCTTACGGTTATCTTCCTCAATTATGAGTCTCACAATCAGTTTATCCATGGTCATTTCTTTGCGTTTATGTTTTAAATAATTTTTGAAATATTTCCAAGCTAGTGGTAATTTTTCCACTAACGTAGTGACTTGGAAAGACTCATTAATAGACATACCTTTAGTATGAATATAATGCAAAATTAATTGAAAATTTTAAACTTGAGAAATTACCATTTGGGAGTCTACCATAACAAAATCCATAAATTTACCCACAACAAATTTCTTTGTGCAGACATCATTTGTCTTGTATTTTTTCTTTAAAAAATCCCACAATTCTTTTTTTTTGTTTTCAAAGGACTGTAAACATTATACAACATGTTGTCTAGGCCATTTAGGATGTAATTTCTGCACAGAAAATCAGAATGTTTCCAAGCGTCTACAGCGGCAACAACTTGCCGATCATTTTCATCATTTTTCAGTACTGGAGCCTATTCACGGAGAAACCGGGCCAGATTAACAGTTGTAAAATAAAACAACATTTTCTGCTACCATCTCTTAAACTCGGCGCCATTAAATTCTTTCAGTTTTTCTCCACGATTTATTGGAACTTGAACATGGTTCTGAATAGGGACCGGAGTCGTTGTAACAATTGGAGTACCACTTTCAGTTGCAGTAGCCATAATATCTGATTATAAAAATTAGAAAAACCAAAACACAATTAATTTTCTAGTTACTAAATTCATAAAATAAATAATAACACAAAAATAATTTTATTTTTCTTGTTACTAAAACCAAAAAAATAAAATACCACACAATAATTTTTTATAACACTACTACACAAATTAATATTCTGAAATTATTAATGACACCAGTACATTACTACTAGCTGTCAAAGAAAATAAACAGTATATTACTACTATTTGTATTTTTCAACCAGAATATCAATTTGTGAAATCACAAAAAATAAAAACAATGAAGACACACACACACACAAAAATTATCTTAAGATTGTTCACTGTATTCAAAGAATGGATTAAAGAAATGAGAGAGACTGTTTGATTACAAAAATCAAAACAATGTATAAAAATTAACAAATAAAAACAGATTTTGATTTTGTTTTAAAAATAAATAAATAAAAACATATTTTTATTTTGTTACAAAAACAAAATCAAAATCTGGAACAATAAAAATAATTAAATAGAAAAGTAATCAAGGTACTTACCTTATTATTTTCTCAAACAAATTTTTGATCAAATCCAGTGTTTAACACTGTGTCCTTAAGACAAATTCGTCATCTCCACGGTGCTTCCAGATTATGGACATCTATCTCCTAGGATAAAATGATCAAAATGAATAACAGCAACACTACAAATTATTCACACAACGAACACACTTTGTGTTTATACACTTTTTTAAAGAAAATTAATCCAGCAAAATGCAGAGAACAACAATAGGAAATAAGAACAAAATTAGAGTGCAAAATCCAAATGAGGGTCTGCCTATTTATAGATGGAAAAGTGGTTGTTCATATTTGAATGAGCAGGTAGCAAACCTGTTTGTACAGGTATAGAACCTGTTCGGCTTGAATGAGCAGGTAAGGAACTGTTTGGGTTTGAATTTGAACAGATACTGAATATGTTCGGTTTAAATTTAAATAGATAAAAACCTGTTTGATAGAGGAAAAAATCGGGCAGAATTTTGGAATTAATTTTGAATTTTAAATTTTGAAAAAATGTAAGAATTTTAATTTTATAAAAAATAAAATTCACACAGTTTTTGGCCCAAAAAGATAAGCATTGGGCTGGATAAGCCCAACCCAACCTCACATCACGCACCATCACCCAAGCACAACCCACTCGCCCTACCGGACGACGGCGATGGCGTGTGATCGTGTGTTTATTTTTGGGTTCAATAGGTCTAGCCCACTTTGTTCATAACCTCTCCCTTCTACAAACTTGGGGTGCCCTTTGGGGCCCTCTCCAAGTTGCAAACTCAAGCCTTATAAACTCATAAAAGTTTTCCCACCGAACCAATGTTTGGCAAGCCTTTAACTCAAACCTTTAAGAAATTTTCACCAAAAACTCCATTTTCATGGAACTCACTTTGGCTTTAATTTTCCATTTACCCGATAATGGTTTTGAGCAATCAAATATACTACGTCAATCACAATGCGGCATAGAACACATTACCATTTAGATTCACCAACTTTGATGCATAGGTTCCACCTAAAAATTAGACCACAATTGAGGAAAAATCTGATTTTTCCAAAACCATTTCTAACATTATGTCCGTACAATGAATCGACTCTTAGGAGTATTGTAAACTTGTATGATTTTGACATTTATTGGAAGGTGTATGTTCTTAAATCTGTTGTTTAATTAATAGTTGAGGTTGATTTATTCTAATGGTTGTTGTTGTTGAAGACAGAGAAAATGGTAAACAAATTAGAGAAAATTATAAGTAAATCAGAGAGAATTTATCTAGTATGAAGAGAATTTCTCTGGTTTAGACCAGAGAAATTCAAAGATAGATGGTTGTTGCTGTTGAAGGCAGAGAAAATTGTAAACAAATCAGGGAAAATTATAAGTAAATTAGAGAGAATTTATCTAGTTTGGAGAGAATTTTTTTGGTTTGGATTGAGTTTTTTTGGTTTGGACCAGAGAGTTTCTCTTGATTGAATTTTCTCTGGTTTGAACTAGAGAATTTCTCTGGATTGAATTTTCTCTGGTTTGATTTAAGGGACCTTAGACATTATGAAATATATTGGATGTCTTTTATGTTATAAAATCTTAATAAGAAATACCTTAAAAAAAATCCCCTAAATAAATTACCTTGACCATTCTTTAAAAAAAAAAAAATTAAAAATAAAAACTCTCAACATGAATTTCATACATACGATTTGCAAAAAATAATACTAAGAATTCTAAATATTTTATTAACATTTTTATTAAATGTGTCACATGAATATGAGACCTACATGAGTATTTTACACCCATGTGAAATATTGATAGAAATGTTGGTAAAATATTTAGGGTTCCTAACATTTTTCTTTGCAAAATACTGTTCATCATATTTTTATTTTATTTTATTTATTTATTTTTCAGAAAAATGATTTTTTATTTTTAATTAATTTTTTTAAATACATATAATCTAAATACACTTAAAAAATATAATATTTGTGATTTTTTTATAAAAAAATTCACCAAATATAAAAAGTATATAAAAAAATTCAATATATTTTGATATTTTGTTGTATTTAATCAATTTTTTTTTTTGTTACAAAAAAATCCTCCCTACCCTCCTGGAGGTCCAAGACAACGTCCCTTACAGAGATCACCAAGGTGTCCTGTTAACTTTTATTTTTAAGTATGCTAACATTGGAAAGTAAGGGGTTGCTTGGAGTGTCATAAATAAGTGCATTTTTTTGTCTTTTTTGACTAAAAAGTTGAAGAAAAAAAAGATGAATGTTTGGGTTAGTTTTTTAACTTTTTATGAAAAAATGTGTATTAAAAAATTATATAAATAAATGTATATGAGAAGTGATTGAGTAGCCCGTACAGTACCTAGGCTGTGTAGTCGGCTGTTAGGAGATGGAAAATGATTGCCTCCTTTTCGGGCTTGAATTGGGCGGTGTTGTTCGGCCCGTGTGGCCCACCACGGGTCCCGTTTTGCTAATTGAAACCGTTCAATATGTAGAACTCGTCGAGTATTATATGCTTATAAAAAATCACATTGACTATATGTTAGTTTTTTGTCAACCGTTAACTATAACATCATCTATTGTTTATACAAAATTGATTTAATCATGTAGTTATCTATATCCGATTAACGTGATTTTTTACAAACATATAGTACTCGATGAGTTCTACACATTAACGGTTCGGATTATCAAAATGGAACCCGTGATGGGCCCCCACTGGCCCAACATTAACCCTCCAATTTAATAAATATATATACCTATTTTTTCCCCCCTTTGACAGCCTTTTCGTCAATTCTTAGTACTAGTCACGTCTTTGTATTAAAATATGTAATAAATTAATTTTTTTATATTTTTAATTTGTGAATAGTGATAACTTTTTAACTTTTTAAGTAATTTTTTGACTTTTTAGATTTTTTTAGAGATGCCAAACTAGGCCTAAGAAACAAAGTTAACTTTTTTTCATTTTTTTTTTTTAAAAAATGTGCAAAAAAGTATAGAGATCATGTGATTTAAATAAGCCAATAAGTCAAAGTATTGGTTTTTTTACTGTTGTCAAAATAGTAGATCTAAAAAATTCAAAAAATTTATTAAATATTTTTAAAATTTATTAAAAATATAAAAATATGAATTAAAAACTCACAAAGTTATTATTTGAAAACTTAAAACCAAACAGGATAATTCTCTCAGTCTCAATTTGTTTGTGGATTATATAAAATCTAATTTAATAAGACCATGTCCAACATTTATTTAGACGTTTCATCAAATGAAAAACGCCAACTTTTTTCACTCAAACCGTTGCATCAAACTTATATCAAAGGAAGACAAATGTATATTTTTCATTAAATCAAGAGAGTTTTTATCATTTTATCAAATTTGGTAGGTGACCGCTAGTGGACAACTAGCCATACAACTTGCTTGTCAACTAAAAATTTACTTTAGGGCAACCGACCACCCAAATTTGATTACTATTGGAGTGCATCGTATCAGATTAAGTTTTTTATCAAAATTTTACTTAGGTTTGATGAAATTTTTGGGTAAGCGTTGGGGATGCTTTAAGGAGACATGTAATTATTACATTTTAGTTTAATTTTTTTAATGTTTTCCTGTCATTGTCATTTTATTTTAATTTTAAAGTGTGTTTATAGTGATTTATAATAGACAATTTTGAAAATCTAACAAAATTTAGTATTTCAAAATAGAGAGTGGACAAACATTTTGGGACAAATAAAAATGGAGAGATGGACAAATAAAATGGGATAGAGGAAGTAATAAAAATTAATGTTAATGTTATGTGTATTTTTCATATCAAAGGAAGGCAAATGTATATTTTTCATTAAATCAAGAGAGTTTTATCCTTTCATCAAATTTGGCAGATGACCGCTAGTGGACGACTAGCCGGACAACTTGCTCGTCAACCGAAAATTTACTTTAGGGCAAACGACCATCCGAATTTGATGAAAAATTCACCTTACTATTGGAGTGTATTGTATCAAATTAAGCTTTTTATCAAAATTTTACTTAGATTTGATGAAAATTTTGAGTAAGCGTTGGGGATGCTCTAAAGAGACATGTAATTATTACATTTTAGTTTAAATTTTTTTAATGTTTTCCTGCCATTGTCATTTTATTTTAAATTTAAAGTGTGTTTATAAATGATTTATAATAGACAATTTTGAAAATCTAACAAAATTTAGTATTTCAAAATAGAAGGTGGATAAACATTTTGGGACAAATAAAAATGGAGAGATGGACAAATAAAATGGGATAAAGGAAGTAATAAAAATTAATGTTAATGTTATGTTGTATTAAAACTTTAAGAAGTCCAATATAATTAAATATTTAATTAAATTTTGTATTACTATAAATTAAAAAAAAATATATATATATATTATAAGTGTACCTAGTTGTATCAATAGCTTACTTTTTAAAATTTTTTATCATCTCAAATAAAAAAGAGGAGAAATTTTATTTTGTGGTATTGGAACAAGTCTACAGGTGCTCCAACTGAATTTTTATTCATTAAAACAACAAAATGTGTTTGTTTGGGGGATAACATGATAAGTCTTGTAATGAATATCGTGGAGCATTGCTCAAATACTACTAAATGTCATATTACAATAATTATTTATTTCTATCATCTGATCTTATCATTTGATATATCAATCTAGTTACTAGCTCGACATTGAAAATATGCATTAGTGTTGTGGACTCATTATACAAATGATTGTGTCAATATATAAAATAATTAGTATAATATGGTGTAAAAATTTGTTAAGTGTAGTTGCACCAAATAACATATCGGATGGAAAAAGAAGAGTAATTTAACACAACCCTGGAGCTGTAATTATTTTTAGGGATAGTATCGGACTTAATTATTAAAAAAATCAAATTTTAACTTTCAATAGTGAATTTAACATTGCAAAATATTTAAAAATATCTATAATTTAACTATCTACATTTTTTACGCCATGTTTCAATACAAATGATCACAAAAGAAAAAAAAAATAATAATAATAAAAATGCACAAATAAAAGTTAAAAGTATTAATTTTGAAAAATAATTACAAATTCATAATAAATTTTACATACTTTAATAATGAAAATCATAAACCTCTTCACAAATTCATGTATAAAATGACGACTATGTTGTAATCAATTTATGAATGAATATTTCCCTTACCTTGCATTATTTTCTGTATTTAATTGTAGTTATCAATGAAGATTACTGTTTTGTTCTTGGTATCATTTATCAAATGTTTGTGTAGACTTACCGAATATCATTAGTTCGTGGGGCTTATGTATTTGGCCGATCAGATTAATAAATATGCTCTTGTCCCAGCCAATGAACTTTGAAAGCCGAATAAAACTAGTTCATGGAGTGGCTATGGCACAAATCGTCGGCATTAGGCTTAGGTTTTTTACCGATCAGATTAATAAATCTGCCATTGCCCCAACCAATGTATGAACTCCGATAGCCGAATAGAACTACTAGATCAGAATGAATCAATAATGCTGAATATTGGTGGCTGCTGGAGTGCGCACATGGATGATGTCGCCTCGGGAGTAGGGTGCTTTCCTGAGTGATTAAAAAGGGGTTAAGAAATTCCATCTAGGTTTCATAAAGTGTCTCGATTCTGCTTGTCTTTCGTGACCAGAAAAGTGTGAATGCCAACCAGACTTTTCTTTAATAGTAAAGAAGAGGGTAGGATGCTGGCGAAGCTCGACTCAACAATGAATCGAAGTGGCAAACCTCCCTGCACGGGGGGTAGGGCATCTGTAGAACACGAGAGGCGCCATTCTCCGCGTCGACAAAGTAGGTCACCAAGAAAGGAAAAGCGCCAACGGGGGAGCTCCATTCGTCTGCGAAGTGAGGCTAGTGGGCCACCACGCCCATTGAGCTTTTCTGTTTTCATGGGGAACAGACCGATGACAGAGGTAGATTCCATCATTCGGGAATCTTAAGATAGTATCACTGTGTGAAATTTTTCAAACTAAAATGTCTCAAGCCCCGTTTGTTTTGGGGTGTAGGAGGTGGGATGAGATTAGCATAGAGGTGCATTTAGTGTTGTGTTTGTTTGTAGAGTTGGGGAAGATATTATGATGGAGGAGAGAATTAAGATGGAGGTTGGAATGAGAATTAGGCTGGAGGAGGTAGAGATGTTATTAGAAAAATAATGAGGGGATTAGAATTTTTTTTATATATTTTTTACATGTTGATCATTTTTTTTTAATATTAATATTTAATTTGTTGTATTTTTTTTATTTATTTTATTATTTTATATAAAAATAATTTAATAATTCATACACTAACAATTATTATCAAAATAAATACAATTTTATTTAATCCTCTTATTATTAATCTTTTCATTATTAATTCCCACGCTGCGAACTTCGTTCTATTTTTAAAAACGAGCGGGCCTCAATACTTCGGACGTGAAAGCGGGATCAATCACACCGACTCGAGTCCAACCCATAAATACCCATCGAATTTATTCACTTATCCCGAGACTCCCGCCGACGGTCGACTAAGGGTTTTTGGGTGGAAGGTTTTGTTTCCAAAATGTGGCGGAAAGCCACTTTCGCGGTAAAATCAACTTCCCAAATCTCAATTCCACTTCTGGACTTCTCTTCCTTACCATTATTCCGTTTGGTTCCCGAGAAAACATAGGAAAGCGAAAGAAAAATGAAAATTTCATGCTTATTTTCTACAATTTCACTTCTCTCTCTTTTCACTCGCAAGTTACTCAACAACAGGACGGAATCTAAAAATGCTGTAACCTTTCGATAATTGAATGTTTTCGTTGAATTTATATTCACATTTATTTGCAGGGAAATCAAGATTCCGATCAGAGCATTTCCGGTAATGTTATATATTTCGAAATTGCGCTAATTTCTTTTAAAAATTTTGTATCAAAATCGCCATACTCTGATCAGAACAAATTATTTATTTTTTAAAACCTTCGCTTAAATATCCAGGCGTTAATCTTCAAAGAGAAACAGTATTCATTCTTACGGTTTTTTTTAAATAATTTTTTCCGTTTATTTCTTTCATTTCAGAAGATGAAGATTTGGCTCATGGCTGTTCAGAAAATTGCATTGCATTAGGCGGAACTACAAAAAGGAAGGTATACTGTAATAATGTAGTTCTAACATGCATACCATGACCTAAAAATCATTAATGTGTTTGTGATTTTTAAATGACTTTTTTTTTTTAACCCCAATGATTTTTATGTTGAAATTTTTAATTTTTTGCTTGTATAAGAATTATAACGCAACCCTAAAATGGAAGAAATAGAAGTGCCATGTCTTTAATGAGCAATCAGGGCACAAACTCAAGTCTAGGTTATAGTTATTTGATTAAGCTACATTACGAAAATTTAGTACCCTTCAGTCATGTCACCTTGAGCTTTTCCTTCATATTCAAAAGAGTCCATTTTCGTCTCTTGTCTGAGTTATTGAGCAAGAGTGCTCTTCATGAAGAAAATCACACATGAGGCGGAGCATTGCTCTTCTTTTCCTGTTTTCCATTTGAAATCAAAACAGCCATAACCTTACCCTTTAGCCTGTGATTGCCGCTTAAATTCATGGTGTGGTTTGAGTTGTATTATTTTTGTGTCATTTGTTGGTATCTTTATGATCTCATCTTATTTATTATTTGTGGTTTGGATAGGGAGGACTACAAATTCAATCACAGCTTGAGGTACTCAGAGGTAAGATTTAAGTAGAGTAACTAGAGTTAACTACTTTCTTCTTGGTGGCCTTTTAATTCAAATTTCCATGTAGCCTCAATAAGCAAATGCTACTAGTAATGTAGGTGCACTTAGTTATGATCTCTTATTGTTTCAGCACCCTTGTTTACTTTTTCAATCATCAATCACCTTGATGGATTCTCAGAATATTAAACATGTCTCTGATGCAGATACTCATGAACGTCATCACGGAACAACGACGGCTATTTTATTTAACCAGGCAAGTATGAGATAGAGTTATGATCTCTTTTGCATCTGCAAAACCGTGGTTTTGATTTTGGAAATCTGGTGGAGATCGAATTGCTTCATCGTGTTTTAAGAAACAAAATGATATGGGGTTGAATGTTTTCATTTTAATTTTTGTTTTCTGATAGCAGTTGTAATTTATTTTCTGATGAACATGGCCCAAAAGATGAAAACACAATGCGGTGGAGCAATTTAATTTCTATATGGAAGTCCAGAACTCCATTATTATATTATCTGGTTTCTATCTGAGAACATTGCTTTGATCAGAGGCAAACATGTTTCTCCAGCGAAGATGAGGTTGAAATTCCTGTCTTCCATGACAAGGGTGACTTCATCAGTTCTCCAACGATGGCATCTACGTGCAACTTAGGTGAAGAAATTATCTCTGATGATGAGGTACAAAGTAAGATTGAGTTAGCAGATGGATATATTGTAAAAAAATATGGATAGTGCCTTCACAGTTACGTTCATGATTTGGCTTCATTAGAATTTTATACCTTCGACACTTTGTTAAAAAATAAAGAAAGAGAAATGGAAAGCAAAAAATTACACTCACTATGATTTTGATGTTATGTAAAAAAATGTGCATTCAACTCTATCCATTACTTATGGGGCTCAAAATCTCCAGAAAATAGGTCATGGTATCCCGGGAAGCGAAAAGCAGGGTGGGGAATGCACATGGTCTGCAGTAACTAAAGAAGCTGAGGCCCTAGTTCATTTAATTGAAAATGCTAGGTCTTCCTCATTGCATGCAGTCACTTCCAATGTGAACAGACCCTGTAAAGGTAAGGTATTATCCCTTTCTTTAAAGATACTAAGTCGTTAATGTGACTACCTTTAATTTGCACCTTTGATGTGTCAATGTCTCCCATATATTAACAGCCCCTGTTTAAATTTTTGCTTGTTATTAGTAAAAAAAAGAAATAGAAGAAAGGAGGAGAAATTTGAAAGTATACCTTCCTATATTAAAAGATAGCTGTTATGGAGTGTAATAATTAAATTTGGGCTTAGGGACTCGTGAATCCAAAGGTTCTTTATTTTAAATTCAGGAAACAACCCAATTATGGCGAAGGCAGAAATCCATAGCAAACCACAAGTACATTTTTGTATAGTAAAGTTGGCTTTTGTCAGTGGTTTGTTTATTAAACTGAGTAAATTCTGTTAGTTACTTGACTATCATAGAGACAGTTGTGGTGGTAGCCAAACTCTCTTGTCAAACCAAAGATTTGTTGCATCTCTATGTTGATAGGCAAAGGATAGTCATATTCACTTCTTTAGCCACAACTATACGTTTCTTCATCTAGAACTGTTGTAGTGTCCCTCAACTTGATAATCAACTGGTGCAGGTGCTAGAGGCAAAGCCAAAGCCAAATCCAAATCCAAATTTTTGTTTCGTTTCCGGTCACATAAGGCAGATATCCCATTGTCACAAGAATTAGAAACTGTTGATAATAGAACAACAGAAAATTCAATGGTTGAGCTTCTAGAAAATTTTCAGGGAGAAAAGATGGAACAGTCTGAGATTTTTGACATGCCAGCTGAAGTGGCAACTGGACATGAGTTACCTGAGCATTCAATGGCCGAGCTCCTGGACAACTATCAGGAAAAGACTGGTCTTCCACTGGAAAATTCTAAAATGGTTAGCTTTCTTCTTCAGTAAACTCCATTTGCTTTCACAGTTCTCTATCTTCAATTCAATTTGTTAATGCTCCAGTATACAAGAATGAAAGGGCGAAGCGAGCAGCCGATTGATGAGAGAAATATATCTCCGTCGGGTGAGAGAAATATGGACAAGGGAGACCCTCCCGAGGCATTGGACAGCGGATCATCAAGTGATGATGAAGTTTCTCCTTGTGTTGGTGTTTCTTTAATTCTGTTTTTCTCATTGAATCATTACAACTATGTATGGTAACAGTTTCACGTAGCTGTTAAACTCTGACTCCAGGCTAATGTTCAAAATTTGGGGCTTATCATCCCCGAATCCAAACAGAAGACTATGACTGATAAATTTCAAGAAGCTTTTGGTTCTGCCGCTATAAATGATGAGGGGCCCCATTTTGCATTGCATGAGTGAGTGAAGAAACTAGATGCTGCCAGTAATTACCATGCTCTAAATTTTACCAATTGCAAATTCCAAGTGAGAATTTATATACTAAACCATGTATTCTTCTATGCTGCCAAATTCTGCAGCATTGGAATATTTGCAAAGTTGCAGCGGGTAATGCAGAGTGAAAAGAAAAGAGAGATGGATTTCTTAAAAAAGTTACAGACTGGAGCTAGTTCAAACGGTGAAAGCCTTTTCATTATTGTTGTTATCATTCTTTACCACTTTTTGTTAAAAGATACTCACAATTATTATTATTATTATTATTCCCCCTTTTTGTTCAAAAATGTAGTTAGAATCATGTGTAGACACAGAATCAACATAAAAAGTTTGTACTAGGTAGGAAACAGCACATAAGCTTCTGACTACCTACTATTTGTCCCCAAAAAGGAAAATAAATAAATAAATAAATAAATAAATAAAAAAAATGGGAATTTTGAATACCACTTTGATTTTATGCAGTTGAATCCATTGTTTGTCTTTTTAAGTTGTTTATTTATTTATTTATTTATTTTAATTTTTATTTCAGATGAAGCACGCTGCATTGATGTGGAAATTCTATCAAGGTGCCTGGAAGCAAAGCTGACAGTTTGTTGCTGCTCTCTCAGCAGAGACAAAGAGGTTATATATGTTGACATTAAATACATGTTTAGTGACGAAAATACACAAAACATTGCTCTTACAACCACCACTTATGCGTTCAGCCTTATAGAAATTGACAAATAAAATAAAGGTTTTATTCAAATTCCAAACTGTCTTTTGAAATTGCACGCAACTTTAATTTTTGCGGTGCTTGTAAAGTTGCTTCTTTTCTTTTGGAGATGTTTTGTTATTGATTGCAATTGTGCAATGATAATTGCAATGATTGAATTCTGAAAGATGAGGTTTGAGGTTAATGGAATACTTCTTCTTGAATTATAATATAAAAGGACTATAGGAAAGTGAGCGGAATCATCATATACTTTCTAATCTCACTTTATTGTGACTGACTGCAAATTTATTATATTCCACATGGTAAGCTGTCTGCTGAGAAATATACCTGTAATCCACTGATACTATGTGCAAAACTCTCTCCCATCCGCTCTCTCATGGCAATGCCAATCTCTATTTTTCTCATGAAATTAGTTAAATAGATAGCTACAGGGCTATTGTGTTGATTATGAATGAAATTGATGTGAAATAGCGTCATTTTCTTAAATAGATTATATGCATGTTTGTCTATGATTGCTAGAAGGATGATGGATATGCATGCTTGCTTCTGCAGAGTTCCGAATGGGCAGACACCCCCCAAATGGCAAAGGAAAATAGAGGGAGGACCTTGACGATCATTTTTAGTTCAAGGGTGTGTGATGATGTCGAGCTTGAAGTTGGGAACTTGATACGCATTCACTCTCCATGGTATGAACGATACAATTTATGTATATCTTCTGCATGACTTCACTCATCCTGATGTAAATACAAAACAAATAATGGTAGGGTTAGATATCACCATCCAGGTGTGCTTAGTAGTAACTTATGGTGTCTGGTAGTATTTCAGGGAAACTGACATAAACATGTCTGTTGATGAATTATCTATACAGGAAGCAAGTTCATGTCGGGGGAAAAGACGAGGCCATCATTTTGTCTGCATATTTCTCCCAGATTTCATCTTGATCGATTTGGTTTTACGTCTTGGAAAGGTTTGAGATTCTGTGTTCTGTTTGAGCTGACTTTTAAGGGGTGTGATAAATGATGTATGCATACATGTGTTCTCCCCTTTGTACTGCTAAGCTGATATAATATCTCTTTTTGGAGGGGGGGTTGGGGGAATTTGTTTTAAGAATTTTGGATAGTGGGCAGAGATATGCCAAGAGGTAATGAATATGTTCATTTTAGTCGAGGAACAGATTTGGTCACAGTTAGGGTTTAGATTTAAGATTGTGTTTGGATTTTGAATTTGGGTATAGATTTATAAAGGAAAGGGGGGGGGGGGGGGCGGGGAGGAAAGTGACAGTTTAGCTTATGTTTTTCTCACTTTAGAAGAAAAAATTCTGTATCCCATTTATACGAGTTCATATATGCATTTATGTAATTTCATTATTTTGTATTTAGGACTGAGAAAAAGAGGTAAAAAATTAAGATTTATGCGTGTTTAGAAATATCTATATAAGTCATATTTTTTTCCGATGATTTTTATTAGTGATCATCTTTTAAAATTATATCAAAATTTTTTAGTTTTTCGGTCCATCAAAATTTCTAAAAAGTTAAAATAAAAAAAAATTGAATAAAAAATTGTAAAATTTATGTATTATTGATTGATATATATTGTTGTGTTTATTACAATTACAAGGATTCCTATTATATAGGAGTGTGTTTGGGAGTAGGTGGAGAGTAGGTGAAGTGGAGGGGTAGTAGTGTAGTGAGTTAGGTTTAGTGGAGTAGGTGAGGTGGTAGTGGTGGTAGGTGATGGTAAATTCTAACAGCCCCCCGCAAACTCAAGGGGGATAGGAACTAACCAACTTGAGTTTGGAGAGAGTAACAAAACAAGAAAATACATAAAAATAAAAGAGGATAGGAGACACTGTATGGTCGTGTCAGACCGTTGGTGAAGACACTGGATGGTGGTGTCAGACCGTTGTAGAGGACACTGTATGGGGGTGTCATAACGTTGTAGAGGACACTGTATGGTGGTGTCATAACGGTGTAGAGGACACTGGATGGCGGTGTCAGACCAATGTAGAAGACAGTTTATGGGGTCATGTCGGACCGTTGTAGCAGGACAGTTTACGGGGTCATGTCGGACTGTTGTAGCAGACAATGTTGTGACAGTTGTGGTGACAGTTTACGGAGTCTTCTTGGACCCTTGTAGAAACTAACCGGAATCAATGTCGGGACAGTTTACAGAGTCTTGTCGGACCCTTGTAGAAACTAACCGGAATCTATGTCGGGACAGTTTACAGAGTCTTGTCGGACCCTTATAGAAACTAACCGGAATCTATGTCGGGACAGTTTACAGAGTCTTGTCGGACCCATAAAGGAGCTAACCGGAATCAATGTCGGGACAGTTTACAGAGTCTTGTCGGATCCCTAAAAAGTCGCACCCTCAAAAGGTGTGCCCAATCTTGTCAAAAGGCGTGCCATCAAAAGGCGTGCCCATTTTATCAAAAGGTGTACCGGACATGATGGCGAGGCGCGTGACTTGGCTTGCGCGCCCAGGTTGTCGTCTAGCGCCGAGCGGCGCATGATACGCGTGGCTGCCTTGGCTATATAACCAAGACGAAGGCAGAGGCTGAGGCAGAAAAAAACTGAGAGAAACCTCTGAAAAATCCTTCGTGTTGCTGAGAAAGAGAGTTCCTTGTACTGAAAGAGATAGTCTGTAACACTTTGTTGCCCAGAATATGGCCTCGTCTTCCCGTGGACTGCTCACCCTCTTTCCCGACCTCAACGAGTCAACAAGAGAGAGAACTGGAGCGGTGGCACTGGAACCTCAACCGAGTGCCCCGGAGTTTACTTCGCTGAACTTTCCGATGCGGTCTGTGGAGCAAAGAATGGCAGTGCAGTCGGATGTGGAAGCCAATCAGTATACATTAAAGTCATGTGTGGAAACCATGACTGCGGTTACAAACTTGTCGAACCGGCTGCAGAGTAGGGCAAATGAGGTGCAGCAGTTAAACTCCCAGCTGGCTCTGCTCCAACGCATGTATAAGGATGCGCGAGCAGAGATAAGTGTGCTAAAGGCAGAAAACAAGGAGCTCAAGCGGAAGGCAACCGTTATGTTCCGATTTGGAGGTACGCCATATGCTGCAGTGGAGGAGCAGGGAGTAGTGATCTTGCCCAGTGGAGTGGGAAACACGGAGGTAACACCGGCAAGGGTCGCCCAGGATGGAGGCAAGAAGAAGAGACCGGCGGCAGAGTAGAGAAGGGATGTCGGGGTGTGGCCGTCTGCAGGAAAGAAAACAAAGCCGTTGTGGTTTGTTGTTGTTGTTGTTGTTGTTGTTTTTTTTTGTTTTTGTTTTTGTTTTTGTTTTTTTTTTTTTTTTTTTGTGTGTGTAAAATTATGATCGGGGTTGATCCTCGGCATTTTTTTTTTTTTTTTTTTTTTTTTGGTGGTGATGGGTTGTTGTGTTGTGTTTAATAATAATAATAAGAATAAAAAAATAGATAAAGAAAAGAGAGAATATTTTTGAGTGGAGGATGTTGGGGATGGTGTAATGTGCAAAAAGAAAAGATAAAAAAATAAAATAATAATTTAAAAAAAAAACAGTGAAGCGGTGAGTGGGTTGATATAAAAAATAAAAGAAGGATTTGAAATACCATGCCATTGTCTCCACACATGACATGTTTATGTATAATATATATATAAAACTCACATGGTTTGACCTTAGATGACAGCCTGCCCACCATTACAACAAACCAAGCCGACAAAATCCTCAGAAAATCCCGCACCACGTGATGGACCACAGCCATACCTGCACTAGCCAGCTGGCCAGAACATGGGTGAGTGGTGATGATCTTCTGAGGGGTTTGAGACTTTTCCATAGCCTCACCATTCCCTTTCTTTTCTGCCTCTCCTCTGTTTCTTTTCTTATCTTTTCTTTTCTTTTCTCTCTCATGATGGAGCTTTGCTCAATATCTGATGTGCTAGAGACTTGTTTCAGATCTTCAAATGGAAATAGAAGCCTCCCACCACTAGTCTCTTGCATCCCAAGCCCATCTAGAGAGAAATTAAGGGTAGGTTTGAATTCCTGCAGAGAAAACGCAGATGAGAAAATTGTGTTCTGATCCGACATCGGCATCGGCATCGGCACAAAGGAAGAATTCAACCCCCTTGAACAACTAATCCCAGTCAGAAGCTCCATAGCTTGATGAACTAGGCTGTGGTGGTGGGACCAGATCAGGAAGTTTCTTTGATGAGGATGATGATGAAGATGGTGATGAAGGAGAGAGCGGGAAGTCGACCTTGATGTGGTTGTGGTGGTCCCCAGAATCGTCTTCTCTGACATCACTCAGCAAATCGCCGATGCACAGTAGCGGCCCTCGAAGATGTGCTTGGTGAAACTATCTTCAGAACCAAAACAATCATTCCCAAAATTCCAGCAACACATAATCTCATTCGGAGACTGCAATCTGTGACTAATCTCTGCAACTTGAGTTCTCAGAATCGAAATCTCACACTCAACCCTCAAGAACTCTTGGGTTGTGACATTAAAATTTTGTGATGATCTGATTGTGCATGATGCAGTGGAGTGAAGGCTTGTGTAGAGGTCCGGCGGGCGGCCAAGGCGAGACTGCCGCCCGCCAGTGAAGCAGAATGACTAGGTTGTTAACCTTGCTCTGATACCATGTAAAATTTATGTATTATTGATTGATATATATTGTTGTGTTTATTACAATTACAAGGATTCCTATTATATAGGAGTGTGTTTGGGAGTAGGTGGAGTAGGTGAAGTGGAGGTGGTAGTGGTGTAGTGGGTTAGGTTTAGTGGAGTAGGTGAGGTGGTAGTGGTGGTAGGTGATGGTAAATTCTAACAAAATTGATAAAAGAGCTTACTGTTTTTGTCTCTCTTTTTCTGTTTTGGTAATAATTTTTTTTATTTTTTCGAAACATGTGAGAAAAATGTAATAATGAATGTGTAGTGTGGGGTTGTTGCTTGTGAATTGGGCCGGGCCTTTTTTGGGGGTCAGAGGTAGGCCCGATTCTTAAATACTGGAATTGGCAAAAAAACATAGTGAGTGGCGTGGGGACGAAGCGAATTCCCGGACGGCTGATACGTGCCCCCAAAGCAACGAATAAAAAGAAATAATCTGATTTTTTATTTTTATTTTATAGATTGGAAATTAGAAATTGATTGATTCATGAGAGATTATTATTAGTATTTTTTTTGAAGTCTTTGTATTTAATTAGTCAATAAAATATTTTTATATTCTAATAAATTTATTATTTGAATATTTGATCTATCAAATTTTAATTTTCATATTTAATATATGTTATGAACATTTTTATCCGTACAAATAATTTTTAAATAATTAGTAATTTAGTGATGTGAACATTCATATTTTATAATGTGAATATTCATATTGACGTGTGAAATTAACAGTGTGAATGTTTACATTAACAGTGTAAATATTCATATTGACAATGTTAACATTCACATCACAGAAGATTTACACTGTAAGTATAAATATTATTAAGGATATTTTGATAATTATATCATTCATAAGATTTATTAAAATATAAAAAAATAATATGAACTAAATAAAATATAAATAGATGAAATTTCTTTTATGAAGAAGTGTCTCTTAATTCAAAGATATTACAATTACTTTAAATAAAAAAATAAGAAACAAAAACAAAAACTATATTTTAATGGGAAAATTAACTGTCCCTCTTGTTGAATTTTCATAAAAAAATATCAAGCTTTGATATACATTGGCACTTCCTTCCAATTTACAGGTTTTCTATGTGACACGTGGACACATTCCCCAACTCAAAATTTGCATTAATTTTACTTTCGGGTTTCTCAATTGCTGTGTTATTTTTTTTTTATGATATTATATGCACAAATTAATATATAAATTAATGGATTAATTAGTGTTATATTATTATTATTGATCTTATCTATTATATAAATTAATATATTAATTAGTATATTAATTGGAACATACAACATTATTTTATTTTTTTAGTTCTAGATTATTAATTTCATTTATTTAGTCATATAACTAAAATTGAATTACACTGATCTTTTTTGATATTTGAAAAAAATATAATAAATTTTATAATTTTGACATTAATTATACTAAGCTCTCTTGTAATTTTAATTTAAATAACATCTAATTTCATTTTTGATAATAATTTATTAATTATATAGATGAAAAAATGATGTTAACATTTCTTTAACATCAAAATATATATTTTACGTTATTTATTTTTGTATTTTCACAATATTTATATTAATTTGGATCTATTTAACCTTACCAAAAGGAAATGCAGTGTGATAATATCAAAATTATAAATTTTATTATATTTTTTCTAAATCTCAAAAGTGATATGTGTAATTTATCCTATAATCAAATACTCATTTTTCTTGGGCTATGTTTGGCCTTAGTTTTTTTTCGGCTATTGTAGTGACAAAACAAACATAAAATGGATGAAAAAATTAATAAGATAAAATATCACATTTAAATTATAATCATTTTAATTTTTTCTCATAATAGTTAAAAAAGTAAAAAAAATTATCTTAAACAAGATTTTTTAACTCTAAGTTAAAATAACAAAAAAATTTGAAAAGTTAACTCACCTTCAAAATGGATGCTTAATCAATAATGGGTGATGAACATGATGAATGTTTCGATTATAAGTTATGAATCGTAAAAAAGTAAGAAAATTTTAATATACATCATTTTAAAAGGGATATGCATTTTTTATTATGTCATTTTTTTATTTAGTCATATTTCATGTTTTATTTAGTTATAATATTTTTTGTATAGTTATAATTTAGAAAATTTAAATTATGTTATAATTTAGAAAATTTAAATTATGTTATTTTTTTTTAGTTATAAAACACATATGATTCACTATTTAAAATAAATAAATAAATAAGTATTTGGTCATAGTATAATAAATTTATATTTTTATTTATTATGGTAGGTTTTGATAATTATTCTGTAATTAGAATTTAGAACATTTGAACCAAAATAAAAATAATAATTTAACAGTAATGAAATTTAAAAAATAAAAATAATCCTAAATCTGGCGGTTTCCTCTGGTAACAATGAAGTGGTAGAACTAGGAAGGAACAAGTACACCATTTACAAGCAAGCAAAGCAAGCAAGCTCCCTCCTCCTTTCTTCCATGGCCACCCTCTCTGCCTTCTCCTCCCCTCCATGGCCAAACCCTAATTCCGACCCTCCCTCCACCTTTCTCTCTCCTCCTCAACTCGACCACTCCGATCCCTCTCACATCCCCACCTTTCTCTCTCCTTCTCCTCCTCCGATGCTTCCATCCACCGCCGCCGACGAAGACGTCCAAAACCCTAACATTCCCGATCGTCCCTCTCTCCCTTTACCATCTCTCCTTCACGTCGCCTTCAATCAAGACTCCGGTTGTTTCGCCACCGGGACCGATCGCGGCTTCAAGATCTTCAACTGCGACCCCTTCCGCGAGATCTTCCGGCGAGATTTCGATCACGGAAGCGGAATCGGCACCGTCGAAATGCTCTTCCGTTGCAATATCCTCGCTTTAGTCGGCGGTGCTCACGATCCTCAGTACCCTCTCAATAAGGTCATGATTTGGGACGATCATCAGAGCCGCTGCATCGGCGAATTGTCTTTCCGATCGGAGGTTCGCGGCGTTCGTCTCCGGCGGGACCATATTGTGGTGGTTTTGGAGCAGAAGATCTTCGTTTACAGTTTTTCGGATCTCAAGCTTTTGCATCAGATTGAGACGATGGCGAATCCGAAGGGGCTTTGTGTGGTTTCGCAATCTGCGGGATCGATTGTGTTGGTTTGTCCGGGGTTGCAGAAAGGGCAAGTTAGGGTTGAGCATTACTCGTCGAAGCGGACCAAGTTCATCATGGCTCATGATTCGAGGATTGCGTGCTTTGCACTCACGCAAGATGGGCATTTGCTTGCTACGGCCAGCACTAAGGGGACTCTTGTGAGGATTTTCAATACCTTCGATGGTTCGTTATTGCAAGAGGTAATCTGGGTTTGATTTCTTTTGCCTTTTTGTTTTAAGTTCTTGAAATGCTTTTAGGTGGATAATATTCAATTGAGCACAAAATTTAGGAATTTTTATATTAGTATTGTTGTTGCTTCATTGTTTGAGTACTAGTAGTTTGATAAGATTCCTATTTCCTATTCTGTTTTTCAAGGACCAATTTTAATTTATGATGGTAATTGTTAAACTTGATTTTTATTTTTATTTTTAGGGCTACACACACACATATATATATATATATCTTGTGTTAAAAGAAACCCATTAATGGTTCATTTTGCTACCAGCAATACTACAAAATTAGAGTTAATTATTCAGAAATTATTCAAAATTATCATTTTGTAATTCAAATTCATTTTATATATCACTCCACAAATTCAATCCTAATCACATAATTTCTTTCGGCTAAATTCGGGATAATTAAGGTGGGTACGTAGAATTGTTCAACTGCTATGCGTTCACATCGCTGAGAGTTAGTTCTTCTGCCAAACGTCTGTTGGGAAGGAAGAATCTGTACTGCGAGAATAATAAGTGATGTTATTCCAAATATAATAATGGGCTTTTTTGGTGCAGCGCTAGCTCGTTGAAAGTTGATAGGGGATGTTTTTATTTTTATATTTTTTGTTAAAAAGGATTAGATAGATAGATTGAAGTTCAGTTACAGTCCTGGGGTATAAGCAGCGCCTAACATCATCGAACTACTGTTGGGAAATGCAAGATGGTACATATTGGAATGTAAAGAGACCAGAATCTCTATTAAAGCCTTCATTTGCGCACACTTGTTTGCTTCTGGTTGGTGTGCTTAATCGGATAGTTCCCCAACTGGCCCAGGCTATGAAGCACGGACACGGACACGGACACGGACATGCGTATGGACACGGACACGGGACACGGCAATTTCTAAAAAATGGGGACACGGACACGGCAGGGGACACGGCAAATTTTTTAATTTTTTATAAATATTTTTATTTTAATACACATTAATTATTTTATTTATTTATTATATTTTTTAAATAATGTGTTGTTGTTAATTTATTATTTTTATTTTTAAATGATTTATATATATATATTAAATATAAATAAAAATATATAACAAATAAAGAATAATAAAATATGTTAAAATAAATAAAAAGAAAAATTAGATATATTATTTTATTATATATGATTTAATTAGATTTCTTTTAAGTAATTGGATGATTTATTTTATTTATTATATGTTAAAAAGTTAAGAAATAATAATTTACAAAAATTATTATTATATATGATATTTTAAGAAATAACAATTAAATATTTTATTTTACAAGATAAAAATTATAATTTATAAATTTTATTATATATATTATATATGATAAATTATATTTTATATATATATATATATTATATGATCAATTATCTTATATAAAGTTTTTTTTTTATATTTTTTTTAGGTACAACGGAAATAAACACAGAGAAAGAGGGAGAGGGAGAACAGAGCGATCGAAGACAGAGAGAGAGAGAGGACAGAGACGATCGAACAGAGACGATCGAAGAGAAAGAAAGAGCGAGAGCGAGAGAGAGAGAGAGAGAGCTTACCTTCGAAGTCGTCTGGATGGAAGACGACTGATCGACTAATGGAGATCGACTGATCGACTGAGAGAGAGGGGCTTACCTTCGATCGACTTGATGGGGGCCAAGGGTCTTCGATCGACTGGATGGAGGTGGTGGATCAATTGGTTTAAATCAACTGATGGAGGTAGGTCTTCGACTGGATAAGCCTGAACTGACTGTCTCTTGACCTTGATCTTCTCCTTCTCTTTTGCTCTTTGTGTCTAGATTTGGACACGCGTGTCCAGATTTGGTGGACACGCGTGTCGCCGCCGTGTCCTCTGTAAAAAAATAATTAAATTAAAGGGACATGCCACCCGGCGTGTCCCGTACGTGTCCCCGTGTTAGACACCCCCACGGCATGGAATCTGGCGTGTCCATGCTTCATAGGGCCCAGGAGGTGCATGCAATCATCAATGATGTTACTATAGTGATAGAGGTGTTTGGAAACAGGATAAAATAGTTACAAAGTTAATAACCCACTAAAATAAGAAGTTAAAAAGTCATTCACCTCATATTTTAACCAAAAAATAACTAAAAAGCCACTTTCTAACCTAACCCTAAAAAATAACTAAAAAGCCACTTTCTAACCTAACCCTAAGAAATATGAAGTTAAAAACACCACTTATGCTTCTCAACACAACTGTTTGGCGCAGTTTCTCTGAGCTGCTTATGTATATATATATTTGGAAGTTTGTGCTAGATTGTTTGGTGTAGTTTTAGCTTACAATTTATTAGGTAGCAGGAGGGATGTTGTTGGCTTCTACTTTCTAATTATTAGTTTTTAACTTATAAAAAATTATAAGTAGCTCCTTAGGCTATGTTGGGATTATTGGAAAATGTGAGGCAAATGTGAATGTAAGCTAAATTTTTTCTCAAATTTTTTTTTTTTTTTTTTCCTTCCAAATTTCTACCCAAACAATGATTCAAAATGTAGAGTTAAGCAGCGCTAAACAGCCTGACTATATGATGGTCCTTTTTCTTTGATGAGGTTTGATCTATAAGTTCTTATTGCTTAGAATCAATCTATATTTGAGTTTAGAATTTGATTTGGTGATTGGGCAAACAAATGTGGAGGTGCTTTGGCTGTTCCATTTGAAACTAAATTAATATTTTTCTTTGTAAGTCTTACTTATGTTTGCTCAGTTAACTTTCTGAGTTTTAAGAAATTGTTTATGTACTAAAAGCAACTGGATATGTAACGCAGGTTAGGAGGGGTGCGGATAGAGCAGAAATATATAGCCTGGCATTCTCTTCAACTGCACAGTGGCTGGCTGTCTCAAGCGACAAGGGAACTGTCCATGTCTTCGGTCTTAAGGTTAATTTGGGAAACCTGGGGAGTGATAAGTCACATGGTGCATCTGATCTCAGTCGTTCTGTTTCATCACCCACCTCATCTCTCTCTTTTATAAAAGGTAAGATTCCTTTCTTAAATCAATGGTAAACGTGGCATTTTTTCCCCATTTATTAATTACTTTATAGCACATTGCAACTCTTCTGCAATTAGCTGGAGACATTGAAATTGCTTATAATTAGGCATGTTTCATTTTTGTTGTTGGCATTTGAAGGAAAATTTCCAATTGGGACAATTGCAGAAATTGCTGTCATTAAAATGATGGAGAGAAATTGGATCAATACTATTAAATGAAATTATGAAAAGAATCACATGTAGTACTCTGAATAAGTAAACATGTAAATTTAAACGGCACGAGTACAACGAAGTTGTTTCTTTTTTGAAGAAACTTGATTTTCCCTTTTTTTTCTTCCTTAAAATAAAATTAAAAAACTAAAACTACGCAAAAAGATGAAATGAAAAGTATTACACAATAGCACAACACTTCACTCTCTTAGTTAACTTTTCACTTGCATTTCTTAAACATGCTGGAAAAGAATTACAGGTTAACTTTTTAATGAGGTTAATGAAGTTACACAGGAAATCATTTGGGGGTAAAGTGTAATTATTTCTGAATGATCTGTATATTCAACTTGTGCTAATACAAAGATTACAACCAATATATATAGCAATCCTAACCTTAATCTGAAATAGGAAATACAATCATACATAATCAATCTAAAATATATAATCAACCTAATTGATATATTTTCATAATTATAACATAATATTCTCACACACTCGCTTAAACTCAAGGTGTTTTAGCAGAAAGCACTGAGAGTTTGCCAAGAAGAAACTAAAAGCGAGCACTGGTGTGAGTCTTCGTAAAGAAATTAGCAAGTTGCTATGTCGAAGAGACGAAAGGAAGCGAGATGGAGCCAGACTGCACATGCTGACATACAAAATGACAATCAATCTCAATGTGCTTCGTCTGCTCATGAAAGACAGTGTTATGTGCAATCTGAATAGCACTGTAGTTGTCACAATAAAGGGAGGTTAGAGAAGACTGAGAGACGCCCAAATCAGTTAAGAGACAACGAAGCCAAACAATTTCAGTAGTGGCATGAGCCATAGCACGGTACTCTACCTCGGCAGTGGAATGCGTAACAACAGTCTATTTTTTGCTCTTCCAAGAAATTAAGGAATCACCAAGAAACATGTAGAAGCTAGAAGTGGACTTGCGATATGTGATATCACCAGCCCAATCAAAATCAACATAAGCCACTAGGTCTAAAGAGGAAGTAGAAGACAACAATAAACCCTGAAATATGGTGCCTCAGAGATAGTGAAGAATTTGAACCAAAGTAGCCCAATGGGTAGAATGAGGAGCAGAAACGAATTGACCAACCATATGAACAACATAGGCAATATCAAGGCGAGTAACCATCAGATAGATTAAGCAACCCACGAGTTCTCGATATAAAGTAGGATCATCTAGAAGAACAACAGTAGTGGTGAGCTTCACATTAAGCTTAATAGGGGTATTAGAAATCTTAGTGTTAGTAAGACCGGTACGATGAATAATCTCATTGGCATACTTGGCTTGAGATAGAAAGTAGCCCTTAAGAAAAGAAGCTACCTTAATATCAAAAAAATACTACAAGGGGCCCAAATTCTTCATTTCAAAGGTGTGAAAAAGATACTGCTTGACCTCAGTGATAGCAGAAGAGTCAGAGTCAGATCTAGTGATGATCATATCATCTACATACAGTAAAAAGGCAACAAATGCAGCAGAGGTGTGAAGAAGAAATAAAGCAGAGTCCTGAGCACAAGGATGAAACTAAAGTGCAGTAATAGCAGTCTGAAAGCGATCATATTAAGTACGAGGAGACTGCTTCAGACCATACAGAGCATGCCAAAGGCAACAAACTTGTCCAAAGGAATGGTGAATGCTAGGGAGAGGATGCATGTAAATCTCCTTTGTGAGATGGTCATTAAGAAAAGCGTTGTTAACATCTATTTGATAAAGAGGCCAAGAACGAATAGTAGCGGCATAGATCAAAGTACGAACAGTAGTCAACTTGGTAACAAGAGCAAATGTCTCATCATAATCAATACCATACTTTTGTGAGAAACCTTTGGCAACCAGACGAGTTTTATAGTGCTTAAGAGAAACATCAGAACAAGTTTTAACTTTGTAGATCCATTTGTAACCAATCAGATTCTTACCAGCAGGCAAAGGAACCAACTTCTAAGTACTAGTTTTTTGTAAAGCAGACAACTCATCCTTCATAGCTTGAATCCAATGGGGATCCTGATAGACGTCCTTGTAAGATTGAGGTTTTAAAAAAGAATGAATAGCAGACAAAAAAGTACGACAGGAAGCAGAAAAACATGTATTAGACTAACCCATCCTGTTTGAAGGATGACGCACTCGAGTCGAATATCGGGGTGCAGCAGGATCAGAGTCGTCAGAATCAGGAGGATAGGAGCAGAGACAACTGGTGAAGGGAGAGCCTGACGGCGAGAATAAACTAACAATGAAAGAGGAGGGGAAGGAGCAGGTTGGGGAGAAGGAGGAGAAAATAGAGAAAGGTCATGGGGAACAGTAGAGATGTACTTATCAGGAGGGACCTCAGAAGGAAATGGATCAATGTGAACTAAATCTTCTTTGGAAACTGGAGCAGTGATAGGAGGAAGTTGAAAGTAAGACAGATGTTCGAGAAAAGAAACATGATGGGAGACGTAAAGACGATGGGAAATAGGGTCGTAACATCGATAGCCTTTCTAAGTAAGACTATAACCCAAAAAGACACATAGGATAGGCCGAGCACTCAGTTTGGTCCGATCTTTATAGGGAAGAAGGACAAAACAAGTAGACCCAAACACACGAAAGAGGGAGTAATTGAGAAGTTGAGCGAACAGAGCCTCATAAGGATACTGACCAGAAAGAAGAGGAGTAGACATGCGGTTAAAAAGAAAAGCAGCAGTAAGAATTGCCTCTCCCCAAAACGAAGTTGGAACTGAGGCAGAGAGAAGAAGAGACTTAGATGTCTTAAGAAGACGACGGTGTTTACGCTCGACTCGACCATTTTGGGCAAGTGTATTAGTGCAAGAAGTTTGGTGAATGATATCTAAATTGGCCAAATACTCACAAAACTCAGTTTTAAAATATTTCCCACCTTGGTTAGATTGTAACAATTTAATGGTAGTCCCAAACTGTGTAGTGATCATAGACCGAAATGTTCGATATATTTGGTAGAAGTCAGATTTATGAGTCATAAGATAAACTTAAGTATAACGGGTAGTTTGCGGAACCCTTTTTAGTGAGAACAGGAGAGGTCCCCAGACATAAGTATGCACAAGAGAAAATGGAGAAACAGAAACCGAAGTACTTTTATTAAAAGGTAAAGCTAATATCTTGACAAGTTTACGCCCCTGGCATTCATCAATTTGACTAGGAGAAACTTTACCCAATAATCCTGACTGAGTTGAAGATCGTAAGCAGTCAACAGACAAATGACTTAGGCGATAATGCCTAAGTGAAACTGACTCGACTGAGAATCTAACTGAAATGAGGAAAAAGTAACTGGAGAGGTGGATAGAGGGAGATGCAAGCTTTCTATCACATAGAGATCTGCAACTCTACGGCTGGTCCCAATCTGTTTCTTGGACACCCGATCCTGCACATAACAAACAAAGGAGGAAAAGATAATATCAAAACTAGAAGTATCAAGTTGATTGATAGACAATAAACTGACAGATAGTTGAGGAACATAAAGAATAGAGGGAATGGTAACAACAGACATGCTAGAGTGTAAGACTGACCCAACAGATAGAACATGCATACCAGACCCATTAGCAGCATTAACAGTAATAGGAGAGGAAGAGAGGATACAGTTTTGAAGTAAGGAAATGTGAGGAGTCATATGATAAGAGGCACCGGAGTCAAAAAGCCTAATAGAAGAGGAGATACATGCAGAGGACCTAAACAAACCTAAATGAAGAGAGGTGAGAGCAGAGGCAGATGAGGATGGCTGGGAGGCGGACAGGAGATGCTGAAGCTTAGCCATCTGGGTATGTAAGGAAGCCAAGTCAGGATTAGAAGTCGGAGTAGATGCAGTAAAAGTAGTAAGAAACTGTGTTTGAGGCAGCTAAGAAGACTGAGCACATTGGCGTCCCTTCTTGGGATAGTTGTACTTCCAATGGCCCTTCTGATAGCAAAAAGCACACTCATCAGAGGCTAGTGGCCCCTTCTTGGGTTTTGCATTGCCCTGATGCTGATGAGGTGGTGAGGCCAACAACAAAGGAGGCTGAGTAGAAGCGAAGACAGATGGAGACAGAGTTTGACTAGCCGTCTTAAGACGGGTTTGCTCAGAGAGGAGCTCACGAACAATAGCATCCACAAAAGAGAGAGGAGACCAATGAAGGATGCCACCACGGATAGCCTCATACTGAAGAGAGAGAGTCGTTAAGAACTGCATTAAACGACCTTGTTCCCGAAACTCAACATAAGTATCTAGTGCCTTGAGGCTAGATGGTTTCATGTGAGCCAACTGATTTCAGAGATCTGTCATCTCAATATAGAAGTCCTGAATAGGTTGATCTCGTTAACGAGCACTTTGAATAGTTGTTTCTAACTCATACCGTTTGGCAAAGTTGGATTGCTAATACACACCTAATAAGTACTCCCACACCTCCTTAGCAGTACTGTATTTGGAAAATATCATTCCAATACGATCATCCACAAAATTATGAAACTAGGTCAGAACTTGGGCATTATCACAATCCCTAGTGTCATTGGAAATTGGAAGTCAGATATCCTTCTTGTTTTGGATCCAATAGACAAGTAACAGAATCAGAAACATAGCCTCATTTTTTGTAATCAAGAAGAAAATTCTTCATAACACTAGCCCAATAAGCATAATTGGCACCAATGAGTTTACATCTGGTGGCTTGGATTTTGGTGTCTGTCATTGTAATGAACCAAAAATAAATAGGTCGAAGAATAATAATAACTAAAAAGTGGACCCAACAGGAAATAAGGGTTTTAACCAAATAATAGTACTAATAGTCACAAAACACACACAGAGAGACACGATGATACCACAGATGACTAGATGAAGCAGGCGCGATGATTGATCGTGATTCACAGCAGATGGGGTGTGACAAGGGGTCGTGACTAAATCCAGAGGCATAAGGCTCGAGGTTGACTTCGAATAGTCTTCGAACCAGACGAAACGTTTGAGTTAGATGAAGAACCAAATGGAGCAAAACCACTACGGCTACTAGGGTTTCGAATCTGCAAACTAGGGTTTCAAACCAAGCTCTGATACCATGTAAGTATTTCTGAATGATCTGTATATTCAAATTGTGCTAATACAAAGATTACAACCAATATATATAGCAATCCTAACCGTAATCTGAAATAAGAAATACAATCATGCACAATCAATCTAAAATATACAATCAACCTAATTGATATATTTCCATAATTAACATAATAACATAATATTCTCATAGAAAGCTCATTGGTGGACTAAGAATACACCAAATGATTAGTTCCTTATAATGGTTGCTTTTGCATTCCCCAAATATATATACTAACAATTCTGTGCTCTTCATTGATTAATGTTGCCTTTGTTGTTGACAATGCATCAAAGTTCTTGATTCTTGAAGAAGGAACAAGACATTTTAATTGGTAGAACTTCCCAGAGAGCTTTTCTTTTTCTCCAAAACACTATGGTCATCTTAGATGTTTTGGATATTTGCTAAATAGTGATCTTGTAAACAGGTATTATGCCCCTCTGTCAGTATGAGTTTTAACTTTTGATCCACTCTGATACTTATAATGATTTTGGTCGTTCTGTATTTTCTGTGGTTCAATTAACTATTACTGGAGGATAACTGATAGATAGCAGGTGTCCTATCAAGTTTAAGGACTCAAAAGTAGCAATGTGTTCTATGTTTTTTCTGTTGAAGGTTAAATATAAATTTTGTATCTTTGGCGGTAGGATCTAAGTTTGCTGCTCATTTTGCAGGAGTGTTGCCGAAGTATTTCAGCTCAGAGTGGTCTGTTGCTCAGTTTCGTTTGCTTGAAGGTTCTCAATACATTGTTGCATTTGGCCACCAAAAGAATACCGTGGTAATTCTTGGCTTAGATGGAAGGTGAGTGTACTTCAGAAACATCGTTGTGTTACTTCGAATATAATGATTTAGTATTTTAGAAACATCCTATTATTTTTATTTCGACTTCAAATATTTGTGAGTAGCACATTGGTAGGTTGACCCTGCTGTCACTTAGGGCGTGTGTGAAGGTAGCGTTGCTTCAACTGAACTAAAGCATTCAGCTTAAAAGTTAATTTTGTTTTTTGCAAACAAGCCTCTCATCTAAATTGGGCAACCATAATTTCTGTGGTTATTCTATAGAGAACTAGGTGTATCAACTTACCTTTCCACTGGGATGTTGGTCTCCTTTTCTTTTTAGTATATTTATATCAAGGACATGGTAGAAAGCTTGCCCTATAGCCTCCCTTGCATACTTATGGTATTGTACCTATTGATGGTTTTGATAAGTTGTGCAGTATTGCAATAGGAAACGAATCCTATTTTATTCCAAAACATTTATTTTAATTACCCACCTTGAGGCATATATAGGGGTAAAACAATACAGCATATAGCTTCACAAATTGGCAACTGTCATATTATCTGAAACTCTAATGCTGTGTTTGGTTGAGGGATTTGGGGAGAGATTTGAAAAGGAAATTGGAAAAGGTAGATAAAATATGAATAAAATATACCTAAATTTCACCTAGTTTCGCACACATTTTTCTTTTTCCTTTCCAAATCCCTCCCCGAATCCCTCAACCAAACACAGCGTAAAGTTAATAGATTAGTTCACTGAACAAAGGTAAACAAAAACAATATCTACATGGTACAAATGTGATATATAGGCAAGATTATAAAAAGGTTATTGACAGTAGGCTTGAGCTTTCTGCTATTGTGCTTTGCTGCACAAGGAGATAATGTGTTCGCATCTTGCTTCATGAGAAGGATGTTTTAACCTACCTTCTATAATTTTTTGAATATACTGATCACAGAAAGCATAAGGGCGGACAAGAACTTGTCCATTCTCGTGTATTATGTGTTAATTTCTGTGTGTGGTTTCTATATTTGTAGCAGAACTGTTAGTTTTGAACTCTCTTTAGAGAAGAGCACACATCATCAGAAATATCACTGATTTGCATTTATGCAGCTTCTATCGATGCCAATTTGATCCCGTGAGTGGTGGAGAGATGACTCAGTTGGAATATCACAACTTCCTCAAGCCTGAAGATGCTTTCTAGTAAGAGAGTTTGTATACCTGATCATTTTGTTTTGGCTTCTTCTTTTTTTTTTTTTTTTATGGTTGTTGTATACATAGTATTCCTCTTTGCTTTTGTTGTTTCTTTCTCTTCTGATGGGGGAGTAAATATGTTTTGTAAATAAATATATATTTAACAGTATGCAACTAATTTAACCACCAAAATATGTAAGAAAACATAAAAATAAATTATTTTTATTTTTATACGTAAATACATCTGTAAATAGGCTGGTGGTATCTTGCTGTATTATGTTTAATCATACATGTGTCCTAGTTTTATTGTTGTTGGTTTTGTAGACTGAATTTATTAGTGTTTTGTGGTTGAATTAAGTAGTAAGTATTAGGGGTGTTCGCGGATCGGTTTTGTGCGGTTTGCGGTTCGGTTTTGACCCGCCCGCATCTATGCGGTTTGAGAAAAAGTCAACCTGCAACCGCCCGCAGTGCGGTTTGCGGTTTGTGCGGATAGGGTTTGCAAATGTGCGGGCGGTTGCGGCGGTTTGCGGTTTACACTTTTTTCTTTAAAAGTTAATTTTCAAGTTTTTTTTTCCCAGCGAATTTAGGCATCAGATTCATTTTATATATTTGTGATAACAATTTTTTGATGAGTTTACAAATAAAAATTGAATATCAATGCATTAAATGAAAGTACCCAAAACAAAGAGACTCTACACTAACATTTTTGCTATGAAAAAAATGTATATCAATGCATTAAAGGTTGTACTCAATTAGAATTGCCAGTTCAGTAATCAATAATCAAACTATAAGTTCCATCGACCATTAGAAGGAAAATTTTATTAGGAAAAAATGAATGAATCACCAATGAAAATCAAATAAGAAACCAAGTTTAGGACTTTATAATTCTACGGCATTAAGAAAGTTGACAAATATTTAAAAATAAGGATCCTAGTGTCATAGAGAATATAATAGTACTCCTGTAAAAGTTACAAAGTTGGTATATAAAGAATAATAATAATAATAATAATAATAATAATTAAAGTGCGGGCGATTTTTGCGGGTTGCGGGTTTAAACCGCGACCCGCCCGCAACCCGCAAATTTGTCATATTTCAAACCGCAACCGCCCGCATTATGTTTGCGAAACCGCCCATTTATATGCAAGTTGGACGGGTTGAGCGGTTCGAATAAACCGTTGCCCACCCCTAGTAAGTATGTTGTTTCTTTCTCTTCTGATGGAGATTGCATATATCTATATCTAGATATAGAAGAACAGTTTACTTGCTTGAGGATCGGCATTTTTTTTTTTTGATTTTGTCTTTTATTTTGAATAATTTATTAATAGTGACGTATATGTTGAATGAAAGTTTTTTTCGTAATTATGTAAACATTTGTGGTCAATTATGAAATAGGTTTTTTCCCAGTAACGCTAACGTTTTTAGTTAATTATGAAATAAGTTTTTTTTTTCTTCATAATTACGCAAACATTTTTGGTCGATTATGAAAGTTTTTTCGTAATTACGTAAATATTCTTAGTCATTTATAAAATATAATATTTTTTTTTTATAAATTACAAATACACGGGAGCTTCTATTTGCACACATTACTTCTTCTTTATACACATCATTCTTAGTTCACACACCAAAAAAAAATAAAAAATTCACCCATTACACACACTATTATTCCAATTATACCCCATATCTAAACTATACACAATTTTCCAACACACTCAATTCACCTACATTTTTCATTCTCCAAACCCTAACCCTAAACCAGCCACTGTCAGCGACACCATCGTCGCAGTCGCCACTTCCAGTCATCACCCCACCGTTTCCTCCACCCACCATCGCAGCCCATGCACCTATCCAACCTCTCTGTCGACCACCTCTCGTCCCTGCTACTACCACCATTGCAGTGGCGACCCATCATTGTGACACACTCGTCGTTCGTTAAACCATGGTCGAAAATCACACATCGATTCGACCATCAACACTTCAAAACACATTGGTTCGACTTTCAACATCCGAACAAAATACATTGGTTCGACACTGTACTTCCGAATCAATGTGTTTGGTTCGAAGAGGGCAGAAAGTGGACGACAAACGATGAGCGACAGGAGAAAAAAGGGACTGGGGAGTAGGGATATTCGCGGATTGGTTTTGTGCGGTTTGCGGTTCGGTTTTGACCCGTCCGCATCTATGCGGTTTGGGAAAAAGTCAACACGCAATTGCCCGCAGTGCGGTTTGCGGTTTGTGCGGGTAGAGTTTGCAGATGTGCGGGCGGTTGCGGGTGATTTGCGGTTTACACTTTTTTCTTTAAAAATTAATTTGAGTTTTTTTTTTCCATCGAATTTAGGCATCAGATTCATTTTATATATTTGTGATCATTTGACAACAATTTTCTGATGAGTTTACAAATAAAAATTAAATATCAATGCATTAAATGAAAGTATCCAAAACAAAGAGACCATACACCAGCATTTTTGCCATGAAAAAAATGTATATCAATGCATTAAAGGTTATATTCAATTAGAATTGTCAGTTCGGTAATCAATAATCAAACTAGAAGTTCCATCGACCACCAGAAAGAAAATTTATTAGGATAAAGTGGATGAGTCACCAATGAAAATCATATAAGAAACCAAGTTTAGGATTTGATAATGGCGAAAGTTGAGAAATACTTAAAAATAAGGATCCTAGTGTCATAGAGAACATAAAGGTACTCCTGTTAAAGTTACAACGTTGGTATATAAAAAATAATAACAATAACAATAATTAAAATGCGGGCGATTTTTGCAGGTTTAACCCGTGACCCGCTCCCAACTCGCAAATTTGTCATATTTCAAACTGCATCCGCCCGCATTATATTTGCGAAACCACCCATTTATATGCGGGTTGGGCGGATTGGGCGGTTTGAGCGGTTCGGATAAACCGTTGCCCACCCCTACTGGGGAGTGTGACCGATGAGCGATGGGGTGGGGAGGGGTTTCGATTCGAGAAGAGGAGGGCTGGTGGGGAAGGCAATGAAAGGGATGGGGGAGGTGACGAAGGGGGTGATTAGGGCTAGGGTTTTGGTTGAAGAAGAAAGGGATATTTTGGTAATTTTATTTTAGAACAAAAATGTAATAAAAAAATATCATTAAGTGTGTGGGAAGAGGGGAAATGGTATGTGCAAATAGAAGTTCCCCAAATACACCCATAAGGTTTTAATAAATTCGAAAGAAATATTAAGGATTCATAAATTCACTCAAAATGATATAATAATAAAATTGGAGTCTACATCATTAGGTATATGACAAATCAAAAAATGAAACATATTATATTACATAATTTTATCATATATTTAATGATTTATTATATTCAATTTTGTAGAATAATATTTTAATTTATAAAAAATATAAAAATATAAAACATAAATATATTTTAATAATAGCTCATACACTCGAAATTAGATCTATAGCTCCGTTAGCCTATATAAAAAAGTGTATTAAAAATAAAAAATATATATAAATATTATATGTTATTTATTGACCGGCTATCATTAACAAAAAGAATAATGTTCGAAAGTTTTAATTTAAGAGTTGTAATGCAGCTCTAATGATATGGAAAGTGTTCATGTGAAGGTGGAATTCACACTATCTTTTTATTTCTCTTTACTCTCTCTCTCTCTCAACTCATTAGAGTTCCATTTAGAGCTCTAGTATTAGAGCTATGTATCATTACTGATATATATATATATATATTATATTAAAAGTAATATTTTTTTTCATATTTAGATGACACATTATAAAAGTTTACTTTTTTTCTAAAAGAGTCAAATCAGCATTTATTTTCTTAATTATATAGAGTTCTACACAAACTCAAACCTAATTTAAATTATACTAACTTTATCTATTATATGGATTCTATTCGACATATATTTTTTTCCATATAAGGTTGTTTTGAAAAGTTAGCTAAAAGTTAATTTTTTGACTTTTTTTTTAAACATTTTTTGAAAAAATGTATAAAAAAGTAAAGAGGTGATGTGACAAAAAATAAGTTGAAAAGTCAAAATTTGACTTTTAATCAAGTTCTCAAATTAGGCCATATTTTTAATAGTAAATTGAAATAATCCACAAATCTAAAACCAATTTTTCGTTTCATGTTTTTCTTTGATATTAAGATTTTTTTTTTAATGTGAAATCCCCCTCCTCCCCCCCCTCTTCTTATTTTTCCATGCATTATACCTAATACCAATTCAATATTATAGATTTATCGTTTAAATTTTATAGTGATTTTACATATGAAATTATACTTCATTTTTTACATTATTTTATATAATCACAACTCACAGGAAGAAAAATCTATACAATAATGACACTTTCGAAAAACTTCTAAAATTTAGATTTACTGCTTGAGTTATTTTTTAATTATTGAATAACAAGTTCTTTTATATTTCAACATCATATTAATCAGTTCACACATTGAGATATATCTATTGTTTAGATATTTTCATTATTTTTTCTTTTTGAGTTTAGATGTTGTTATGTGATTCTTTTTTGATTAATCATTGTAGAATTTTTTTTTATATAGTTGATATTTTAATTTAATTAAGAGTATTTATTTTACAATCTTATAATTTAATATATATATATATATATCATATAAAATCATTACTGATAATCTAACCACAACATATTTATATTTAATTTTTTTTAATAAATTTTATACATTTCTACATATGTTTATTTTCCAAATGAATATAAAAGAATATTAAATAGTTAGAATTACTTTTTTATATTACTAATTCTTCTTCTCATTTAACTATTATTTTTAATATCAAAATGAGTATTTATTTTACTATTTTATGATTTAATATATATCATACAAAATTATTATATGATAATTACACTTTTATGATATGATAGAACTAAAATTATCAAAATACACAAATAATTTACCTAAAATTAAAATATAGAATTTTCAAGTAGCAATTTTATAGAATGCTAGTGTCAATATTATCAAAATAAATAATTAAAATCATTTACTTTTCTTGGTTTGAGTTTTCTAAAAACACTTTTCAGAAAATTCTACTTTCTAATTTTTCGTATTTTTTGTTTTTACTGATTTTTTTTTTAATTTTTAGACACATCTAACATAAATATACTTTAAAAGTACAATTTTTGAGAAAATAAATTTTTTAAAAATTCACTAAATACCAAAAATACAAAAAAAAAAAAAAAAATTAGTATATTTTTGTGTATTTATTAATTTTTTGAAATATTTTTTCACAAATATTTTACTTTTTAAATACATCTAAGTAAGGTGCATCTAAAAAAGTAAAAAATAAAAAAACTTACAATTTCAAAAATATTTACTAAAAATAAAAAAACACGAAAAATAAAAAATTTAATTTTCAAAAAACTGGATTCAGAAAACTGAAACCAAACACTGATTATTCTTTTATAACACACATTGTACCATCAAATATTTTTTTTAAAAAAAATAACACATACATGACGCGAATCAACTGCTATTGTTAAGATCTTAGGGCATAAGCCTTGAGGTCCAAGGTTCCACTCTCCCTGGGGTCAGCTACTTGGGCGACAGTATATATAGTTGGTAGGACGAACTTTCCAAACCTGAGCGAACCATATCTAGTGTTAGGAGTAGCCTTACTGTATAGCAACCACCTAGTGGTAACAATTAGGCCTCATTTGAGCTCGACCAAATAGAATTAAATTAGTCAACAAAAAAAAGAAAAAAAAAAACAGTCTTATCATAAAAAATTAACTAAAATTGACAATTTTCAAATGGAGTGAACAAAAGATAATGTTCAAATATCAACTTTTAAATAAATAAATCAAAATATAATATCTAAACAACTGAATTTTATTTAAAAATTAATATATGAATAATTTATTATATTATATTTCTTCAAAAGTTTATATATATATAAAAAAAAGCTGTATATATATTTAAAAAGAAAGAATTACCGTGTATGCGATCTTTGTGTTCAAGTGATGAAAACCTCTCTCTCTCTCTCTCTCTAAAAATTAGAATATTATTCTATAAAATTAAATAAAATAAATCATTAAATTATAATAGAATTATGTGATATGACATGTATCATTTTTTTGATTTGTTATACACATAATGATGTAGACTCTAATTTTATTACCATATCATTTGAGTAAATTTATGAGTCTTTAACATTTGTTCTAAATTTTTATAAAAAAAAAATTATAGTGTGTAACTTTTCTCAACAGATAAATATAAAATAAATACTAAGATAATTCTTCTTTCTAAAAAAAATTAGTAAGATAATTCACTGAACTAATAAAGAAGCAGAAGCAAATACATATATATACAAATGACTAATTTTATTAATACATAAATCATATTGATATTACAAATAACCAATTTTATTAATAAGTATATCTTTAAGTACATAATAATTTTTAATGATATAAAAAATATTTTTCAATTAACCATTTTGTTAATAAATAAATCATTAAGTCAATTAACAGTTTTTAATGATATGAAAAATATTTTTCAATATATAATTTTGATAATTTATTATTGCATTGGAGAATATATATATATATATATATATTTCCCCTCTAAGTATTGTGTTAAAATGATAGTTGTAATTTCTAGTATTATAGAACCGATTCATATTTTAAACAAATCTTATGGATGTATTTGTAATTTGTTAAAAAAATAAAATATTTATGTTTCATAATTGACTAAGAATGCTTGCGTAATTACGAAAAAACTTGTTTCATAATTGATCAAGAATGTTAAAGTAATTACGAAAAAATCTATTGCATAATTGACTAAGAATGTTTGCGTAATTACGAAACAACCTTCACTCAACATATAGATCACTATTAGTAAATTATTCAAAATGAAAAGGTAAAATCGGAAAGAAAAGACTTATCTTAGTAGTTTTTTTTTAGATAGAAAAATTATCTTAGTATTTATTTTATATTTATCTGTTGCGAAAAATTACACACTATAATTTTTTTTATAATAAATTCGGAAGAAATGTTAAAAACTCATAAATTCATCCAAAATGATACGGTAATAGAATTGGAGTCTACATCATTAGATGTATAACAAATCAAAAAATGATACATATCATACCACATAATTCTATCATATATTTAATGATTTATTTTATTCAATTTCATAAAACAATATTCTAATTTTTAAAAATTATCAAAATACAAAACTTAAACATATTGTAATAGTAATACGTGATAAATTATTATTGCATAGGAGAATAATTTATTTATTTATTTTTTAGAAAATTTAGTCAAAACCCCTCCATTGGACCCTTATTTGGTGAAAATGACAACCCAATTTATTTTTTTTCATAAACCCCTTAAGAAGAAAACACATAATTGAGTAAGGATAAAGTAAAATATATATATATATTTTCTTTCTTGGACACTATTGCCAGAATAATCTGTTACTGTCAAACAAAGTAACATGTTGTTACTGTTACTGTTACTGTTTCCATCAATTTCAATGGTAATAATTTAAAAAAAGAAAAGAATTTCATAATCAATATGGATTTTATTTGATAGATCTTGATGAGAGAATTTTAAAAATATTAATTTTATTAAAAATCGACATTTATATCAAAAGTTATATTATTTTAAAATTTAATATTTTGATAATAGTGATATTTGTTGGACTTTCTAAAGAAGACTTTTTGTGCTTATTCTTAGATCATCCCTAGCAGTTTACTTAAATTTTATCCTAAAATATTATTAAAAAATCTATTCCTTATTTTAGGAATCACTTTTTCATTTACTTTCCCTTTCAAACTCTATATTCTTTCTCTATTCTATTAAAATAATTTTTTCAATTGCTTTTAAATTTGAATTTTTTTAATAATAAAATAACGAAGGAGAAAGTGTCGATGGTTCACTGGAATGATTTTGGTTCTTCGCATGTACCTTTTTGACATAATCTGTAGCCTTCTTATCAAACTCGTCTCAGAAAAGAGATGGGCTTTGAGCTGCTTTTTGCATTAGCGGTGAAGTATTGGCAACAGAGCCTGAGAAAGATGTAATATTTTTGGTAGCTGGTGGAGCACTAGCTGTTCCAAGACTCATCTTGGCAACTTCTCACAAGATGATAGCTTGACAATGTTAACTACCATCTCCATTGACTTCTTATAGAGAGACTTGTTGCTTCTGCCTTTGTTGTACATGTCTAGTCCTAACCATGGGCTATGGGCTTCATTGAAACAAAGGCTCTCTCTTAAATAGAGGTGAGGTCATTCGCTCAGATGTTCGACTGGTCAACTCCCTGGACATCCAGCCTTTTGTCTGGGCTGCTGTGCTCGCCCCTTCAACGAAATAAAATAAGAATTTATCAAATATGAGGGAGGTACAGTAACTCTCTACAAATAGGGAGTCATCGTAGCAATCCTAAATTTAAGGGATTATGTAAGGGATCTGATGGGGTTAGATTTTTGAAGAATCAACCTTTTATAATAGTAAAAACCTATTTTAAGGCATCTGCTGGGGATGCTCTTAATGCATTAAAATTTTATTATGAGAGGGTTTTAACCAAATTCGCCCCCATTTTTTTCTTGAGTATTGTGTTGAATTAAAATTTATAACAAACGATAGTTGTAATTTCTAGTATTATAGGGCTGATTCATATTTTAAACAACCATATATGGGTGTATTTGTAACTTATTAAAAAATAAAAGATTTATATTTCATAATTGACTAAGAATGTTTGCGTAATTATGAAAACCTATTTCATAATGAGTGCTGCTATTAGCACCTCGTCAATTATTTTGGATTTCCCATTTTTTAGTATTTTTTAATTACAATAATAAATTCAAATAAAATTACTAAAAATGATATCATTAATTTGGGGACATCCTATTTCACAATTAAGCCCACACACCCACTATATCATGAATTATGATTTATGAGAGCACTCATCTCCATCACCACCCTTCTATCTTCCCAAAATCCCACCGTCAAAACTTACCTACCCTCAAAATCTTGAAAACCCTGTGGCGACAATATTTCGACAGTAATGGTGGCAACCATTTGATTACCTACACTTTTCTGGCAATGACAATAAATGAAAGTTTTTCTAGCAACCACAACTCCATGAGACGAAAGGAGTATAACAATAAAAACTCAGAGAAGGTTCATAGCTTTGATAGTGTTCTTAACTTAGAAGAGATTAGCCCTGTAAGGGTAAGTTTTTTGAAAAAAAAATAGAAAAAAAAAAACTGTTCATTATTTTTTCGAGATTGAACTCTCGAACATATGATCAAAATTCTGGAACATAGGCCCAAACATTTTTTCTTTGTTCAGGAATAGGTAATCAAACATTTATTATTTGTTCAGAAATAGATAATCGAACATTATTTATATGTTTATGGATATATATATATATATATATATATAGAGAGAGAGAGAGAGAGAGAGAGAGAGAGAATACCAACTGTGACAATGGTCATATCGAAGAAAATGATAAGGCAGCAGAGACAGTAGTCACATTTAGCTCTTCTTCTTTTTCGTGGGTTTTCTTAGGGTTTTTGGAAGAGAGGTTTTTTGGGGGTATGCATTCAATTGAATGTGTGAAATATTTTCACAAGAATAATTTTGCCATCATTTGGGGAGAGAAAAGAAATCTTAAGGGTTTTAAAATTTAAAAGTGGAGATCCAAAGAAATAGGTGATCCAAAATAATTAATGGGGTGTTAATAGTAGCACTCTTCATAATTGACCAAGAATGTTTGCGCAATTACGAAAAAATTTTCACTCAACATATAGGCTACCATTAATAAATTATTCAAAATAAAAGGACAAAATCGAAAAAAATGATGAACCTCAAACAGGTAAGCGATTCTTATAGCATTTTTTAGCATAAAATATCTTTAGATATCCCATTATTTATGGGGTTGACATATACCATTTTTGTTTTAATTTGAGCATGGTTTTTCTTTAAATATCTTTCATCTCTGTAAAGGCTGGACTCTAGATAGCATAAAATAGATCATTCCCTCTCTTTGAACTGTAATTATCCCCTGCACTATATTAGGATCTGGGAACTTGTTTAGCACACTAACAAGCAATCACAAACGAACAAGAATAACTTTACTTGTCTTGTCTTGTCTTGTCTTGTAACAAGAATTAAATGTATTTTTATTTATATCTGGTGGACACGTGGGTATCAAATCTTGTACTCATACCAGTATATTTGTATACTGATCCGTTTTGTCTTTTGGCATCTCGGGTGTGTTCTGTTTAAGCACAGCCTGTAAACATAAATTTCAGAACATAAACCTTACACTTTGGATCATTTACCATGTATATCATCAAGAAAACAAGACTAAAACTTACCCGAATCCATCGATGAACGGTTAAACGGAAGCGTCTGATTGTCAATAAAACCTTTGATATGACTATGTTATTGCCTTCTAATCCTTTCCCCTTTGGTGCCTTATGTTTCTCCTTGAGAGGATTTAGAAAAACAAACAGTGTTCTTATTTTCACTTGGGAAGGAATAGGGACCATAACCTTTTAAAGGTTGTAATTGGTTTTCAAAACTGAAAGGTAATGAAAACCAATAAATTAACCATTATTGGTTTTAAAACTGAAAGGTAATGAAAACCAACTTTAACCAATATGTTTTAATTTCTATTTCTGCCCCTCATAGAAATAGAAATTATACAACTAGTATCTACACATTAGGTCCATAACACATATACCCTTAAGCCTATTAACTAAATTGAATCACTTAAATTGTAGGCTTCTTATAAATGATAACACCACATTTAATTATGTGGTCCCATTGAGACATTATCTAACAATCTCTCACTGGACCACATATGTATCCTGAAAAATGTGCTTAACTTTAGTGAGCTCAGAAATTTGTTATCATAACTTGAGGGTATCCAAACAATCTTGTCCATTAACTATATTAATATAGGATCAAAGCGGTCTTCGTTACATCAATCGTAACTCGACCCACCAATGGTCACGTATACTAATACAGCTAAATGACATAGATCAATCATGGATGCGTAGCATGGAAATTACATGTGATGTGATCCATACATGCCTATTTCCAACTGGTCCTACTTAACTTTATTGAGATCAATACTTCACAATACGTAACAGAGCGTAATAAACTGAATATTTCATTTCTGCAGAAATTAATCTAATTACATAGATAAAACTCAAGGCTGACATAAAACAGTAATATAAATACAAACTCCCACTAAACCAGAATGTTCTCAAATAGAACAACACCCATCTGAGGAGTGTGCTCATGAAAGACCTTGGGTGGTAGTCCCTTCGTAAGTGGATCTGTTATCATGGAGTTTGTCCCAATGTGCTCTATGGAAATCTGTCCACTCTGCACTCTTTCTTTTACAACTGCTTTAGTTGGCACCCGATTTAAGATATAAGTTGCTGTCTTTAGAGCCTCACCCCAGAGGGACTCTGGTAAAGTAGAATGACTGATCATACTTCTTACCATATCCTTAAGAGTCCGGTTTCGTCTCTCAGATACACCATTCATGCTAGGTGATCCTGGCATGGTGTATTGTGGGACGATTCCACATTAAGTTACCAAACAGATAATCTCTAAATAAATTAATTTAATGACAACATCTCAAGATACCTAGCACAACATTAATACCAAGCCTTTGGGTAGTGATATTAACTGTAAGTGGTATTCTTGTTGTAATGATCAAACATTGACAATAAGTTATGTCAAATAACAAATCTATCTTTTGATGGATTTATTATTCACATTAGGTTTCCTCGACAATTGGCACATGTTTATCACCACAAAATGTGTGTGTAATTCTGCCAAGTATTAATCATGTCTTTGGACCGATAAATACCCGCATGAGATACACAAACATGAACATCAAAACATTCCATATAAAACAATCTAGACAAGAGAGATCACTTTTGTGACATCTTGTTTGAATTGACTTATATTTAGAACATTAGAAAATTAAATTTCCGTAGACGTTGTATGAAATTACATTAAATTTAAAGATTTCTAAATTTGTTACCCGTATATGTTATATAATCTGCAGCAATCCCAATTATATACATATATATATATATATATAATTGACGGTTCCAAAAATAATATATATATATTTTTTTAAAACCACAAATCACATGTATCAAGTGAAAAGAAAACTCCAAATCAATTTGTGATAAGAAAATTAGAACATAATGGTATTCTGATTTACAGAAACCACGGTTTTGTCTTTGTTTCATACATTGAATGAAAAACAGTGCAGAAACCAAACCCGTTCAATCCTGGTGTTGTGAAGGATGTGACCTCTTGGTCTGGTTCATGCATGGCGATCTGGTGGTAGCCTCTGTATGCATCCAGAAAGCTAAGTCGGTTATGCCCTGCCGTCAGGTCCACCAGTTGATCTATCATTGGTAGAGGAAAGCTATCTTTTGGGCACACCTTGTTGACTGTTTTGTAGTCGACGCAGACACGCCATTTACCATTCTTTTTCGGCACTACGACTGTGTTGGAGATCCATCTTGGGTAGTGCACTTCCCTTATTGCTCCTGCTTCCAGCAGGTTGCTTACCTCTTCTGCCACTATTTCGGCGTAGTGGAGTGCCGATCTGCGTGTGCGTTGAATGACTGGTCTGGCGGATGGATGGACATTGAGTTGGTGACTGATGAAGTTTGGATCAATGCCTGGCATGTCGTAAGGTGTCCAGGCAAACACTTCGATATTAGAGGTCAAGAATTCCAAGACCTCTAATCTCTCAGTGCTGGACAACGATGAGCCAAGCAAGAAGAACTTATCCGGGTTCTTCTCATCTATTTTTACCTCCACCAAGTCCTCTACTGCTTTCTGATCAGCCTCTTTGCCGACATCCGCGAATAGTTCATTACTTTCTGGCTCTTCCACCGAATGAACGTATCCTTTGGCAGCTCGGCTTCCATTCGCTGTGGCGAAGCACTGTTTTGACATGATCTGATCGCCATATACTTCTTCAATAATACCGGCGTCATTGGGGAACCGCATTACCTGATGGTATGATGACGCTACCGAACGCATGGCATGCAGCCATGTTCTGCCCAGGATGATGTTGTAGGTGGAGGGGACCTTCAATACCCAGAACTCCACTTGTTTTGTTACACTCCCTGCTCTGACTGGAAGGATTATTTTGCCGACAGGCCATTCTGGCATGGAGTTGAATCCAATCAGGGGAGAAACTGCAGGCGCCAAGTCTTTGTCTTGCAGCTTTAGTTGTTTGAATGTGTCGTAATACATGATCTCACATGAACTACCCTGGTCAATCAAAATCCGCTTGACGTCAAAATCCTTGACTCGGAGAGTGACAACCAGGGCATCATTATGGGGACAGTAAATTCGTTCCAAGTCCTTATCCGAAAAGGACATGACGTTTGTTGCCTCTGTCCTCCCCTTCTTGATGGTAGGTTGGGCACTTAATACCTCCCTAAAGTGCTCAGCTTTCTTGATTGAACCTCTGAGCTCGCATACGCGCTCAGGTTCAAAAACTCCATGAATTACATTGATAGTGCCTTGAGGTGGTGCATCGATTGGCATTCTGTTGGGATGGTCATTATGATCTTGGGGGGCCGGTTGCGCTCCTCCTTCAATGTATTTGTCCAAGTGGCCTGCTGCCACCAATTCTTCCAAGTGCTGTCTTAGTGGCGTGCAATTCTCAGTTCGGTGCCCCTTTTCTTTGTGGAAGGTGCACCGTGATCTGTCGTCGTAATTCTTCTGAGCTTCCCCAAGCTTGGCTGGCCACTTGACAAAAGGCTCATCTTTGATTTCGCTCAGAATTCGATATATTGGTTTTTTGAACACCGTTGTTATGGCAGTGCGGATTCTCAACCATCTTTTGTCTGGGTCTTCTCCGTTATCTCGTCTGCCACGTCCGTTCTTGTTACTTCGGTCAACCATGTTGACCTTGGCAGGGGTTTTCTTTTCTGGTGCTGCGGTCGTACTTGATTTTGCTTTAGCACGCGCGCCATCCTCTTCTACCCTGATGTGCTGATGCACTCTTTCCATCAGGGCCTCCATGGTGAGGGGTGGCGTCATGGTGATCGAGTCCCTTAGTCGATTCCCTACTGGTAGGCCTCTTTTATATTGCGCAATGGCTAGATTGGTGGGACAGTCTCCAATCTGATTGAATGTCTCCCAGTAGCGACTGTTGTAAGATCTGAGGGTCTCTTTTTCACCCATGTCGATGGAGAGTAACTGGTCTATCTCCACCGGTGTCTTAGTATTTGTCCGAAACCTCGTTACGAACGCTTCTGCCAACTGGGCCCAGGAGGCTATGCTGCCCTCTGGGAGCTTTTCGAACCAAGTCAAGCCTAGGTCGCCCAGACTTGACGGGAAGAGTATGCACATTAAGGCCTCGTTTCGCCTGTACACAGCCATGACTTGGCGAAAGTGGCTCAGGTGTGAATACGGGTCCGTCTTCCCTTCATATGTATTGAACTTCGGCTGAAGGAAGCTTGATGGTAGGGGCGCGTTTTCGATCGCTGGGACAAACGGCGAAGTCTGTAGTCTTGCCAATGCCTTGTCCGTTGGTTCGTAGGCCGGTCGCGGTATTGGCATTCCAACCTCGACGCTTCCATGCGTCCGAGGAGCCAACCGTTGTAAGGCCGAAACTCGGTGTGGATCCCTTGCCCTGGCATCCTCCTTGCATCGTGCTTTTTCTTCTAGCACGGTTCGTAAGTCGGATGACCTGGGTAGCTCTGTTTGTCTGGATCTGGTTTGGTGTGAATGTGAAGGCCAATACGTGCTTCCTTCAGTGTATGATCTTTCGGATCTCGTCCTCTCAGACCTGGAGTGACGAGTTCTTGAAGATAAGGAGTGAGTGTTGCCTGTCCTGAGGCTTCTGCTCTCTCCTTGGGAGGGTGTAGTATTCCTACTACGATTCTCTGAGTGGCGAGGGGGCGTCTTGTGCTTGCGCTCCTCTCCTGTCGCCACATCTTTAGTCTTCATCTGGCGTTTCAAAGCCTCCATGTCCGCCGCCATCCTTCGAATTAGTTCATCCTGTTCCTTTACGCGATCTTCCAGGGCTTGAGGATCAATCCTCCTCCTTTGTCTGTCGGGACTTTGAGAGTGACGAGGGCTGCCATTCCGCCTTCCCCTGCCACTCCTCCTGGAATTATGTTGTTGGGGCTCCAAGTCCGCCATGGGAGGGACAGCAGGTAATCCTTCACGCCTCGCGCCCCCTTCTGGAGTTAGTCCGTCGACGGCGGACTGCGGCAAGTCTTCAATGTGTGCCATTGAATGAGAAAAGGAGAAGCTTAGTCAAGAGGTTTTTGTTCTTGTCTGTTCTTCCCACAGACGGCACCAATTGTACGGGGAAGAAATAATTCTCCTCGTATAATCCTGTTGACCAAGTCCACGCTCCTCCGTACGACGTCGCTTTGTCACCTGAAAACACAAACGTGAGCTAGCCGGCGGGTGTGTGCCGGAAACCTCTCCGATGCCTAAGTCAGAAAACTTGACAAATAGACAAAGCTCTAAATTCTCAGAAAGATTGTGTTCAATTACCTCCTCCAAGGTGATGCTTGTGAGCTTTTATAAGTTTCCCATGGCACAATCCTAGTGGGACTTGTATTTCTCCATGCAGAGTCCTCCTAGGATTCATTCTCTTAAGGATAATGCTTATCCTTTTACACCCTCCCCCACTGCTTAAACCAAGTGGGATGGTTTTCTTTATGGCCGAACTTCCATTTGACCGAAGTAAAATTGGCTATACCGAGCCACAGAAGGCCGAACTATCCTTAGCTCGGTCTTCTCCTCTAACTCCTTACTTCGGCTGCCCCTGTTCAACCTTGGTGTGCTTAGATCAAACTTCCAAGTAACAAGTTCTGACTGACCTAACCATTGTATGTCACGACCGGTTTAATTCCGAAACCGGCCTTCCCAGAACATACTGCGACCAGACTAACTGAGATCGACCCAACTGTGAGTTGCCTCTAGACCGGAGTAGTTTTACTCTTCCTTGGGCCGAAGTAACTATCTCTTCTTGAGCCGGAGTAATCTCACCTCCTTGGGCCGGAGTGAGTCAACATCTCCTCAGAACCGGAGTAAATCTATCGTTCTTGACCGGAGTAACTCTAACAGCTTGGGCCGGAGTGCCTTCAATCTCTCCTGGGCCGGAATACCCTTTACGGCCTTTTTTACTCAGTCCTTTGCGTTTTGGGCCTCAAAGCCCAACTCGCAGCTCGGCCCAATTTTTCCCAAAAATTACCCTCTCATATATATATATATATAATTGACGGTTCCAAAAATAATATATATATATTTTTTTAAAACCACAAATCACATGTATCAAGTGAAAAGAAAACTCCAAATCAATTTGTGATAAGAAAATTAGAACATAATGGTATTCTGATTTACAGAAACCACGGTTTTGTCTTTGTTTCATACATTGAATGAAAAACAGTGCAGAAACCAAACCCGTTATACAAAAAACAGAATCTGATTCCAGGAAACTAAATAGGATGAATAAAAGCATATCTATTCTGATAATACACATGATATAACCGCTCTGATACCACTTGTAAACATAAATTTCAGAACATAAACCTTACACTTTGGATCATTTACCATGTATATCATCAAGAAAACAAGACTAAAACTTACCCGAATCCATCGATGAACGGTTAAACGGAAGCATCTGATTGTCAATAAAACCTTTGATATTGACTATGTTATTGCCTTCTAATCCTTTCCCCTTTGGTGCCTTATGTTTCTCCTTGAGAGGATTTAGAAAAACAAACAGTGTTCTTATTTTCACTTGGGAAGGAATAGGGACCATAACCTTTTAAAGGTTGTAATTGGTTTTCAAAACTGAAAGGTAATGAAAACCAATAAATTAACCATTATTGGTTTTAAAACTGAAAGGTAATGAAAACCAACTTTAACCAATATGTTTTAATTTCTATTTCTGCCCCTCATAGAAATAGAAATTATACAACTAGTATCTACACATTAGGTCCATAACACATATACCCTTAAGCCTATTAACTAAATTGAATCACTTAAATTGTAGGCTTCTTATAAATGATAACACCACATTTAATTATGTGGTCCCATTGAGACATTATCTAACACAGCTGAGCTTTCTTTGCAGGATTTGTTGGGACTACAGTGGTAACGAGAAATAACTATAGTTGTAAGGCATGTCTCTCAGAATTCTTTTGTTTTCTGGAGTTTAGGGTTGATATTAGTTTATTTATTTATTATTAATTTTTTTTATGACCTTAGTATTTTGATAATTTGGCATTGTGGGTTATTTTCTAATTTTACATTATTTAAGTTGTTTTGACTATTTGTTGCTACTTTAATGTTGGAGGAATTGGATAGTTATGAATTTATGATGGATGGCTTTGGCTGGCGTTTGTAATATTTTTTTTTTTTTGAGCATTGAAATTTTCTTAAACCAAATTGAGACGAAAACATTTAGATTTTGTTTCACTCTTAGGATTTGGATGATAGAATATTGATTGGGATTTAGTTCTAATTAAATATTTAATTGTCCAAATTTTGGAGCGTGACATCCGATCAAAAGATCAGCTTTTACTAACCATGATATGATTTTTATTTTTAGTGTGTGTTCATATTCTGATTATTAATAATAAATCCTAAAATTTACTATGTGAAGCAAACAAATATAAACTGTGTCGTCCATTTTGGAACAACTTGATTTCATTATCTTAAAAATGTTTTGAATAGTGCAATCATGAAAATCAATTTTATTCCAAATTAAACATTATAACCTTCACTCACTTGTATGTATAGTGTTATATCAAATAGCAAATAACCACATAGTAGGATGCTAAACATAGTAGAAAAACACACACAAGTAGGATGTTAAAACATGAAAACTAACATATTTACCGAGTTTCGCAATCTGGTACAAAACAAAGTTAGTAAAATATATACATGATTCTATATACAAGATCATAACGAAATTCACTCATGAAAAGCAACTGCAGATCCAATTTGTAGTGAATTATCTTAAAACATGAGGTCGTGTACAAAATCACATAACAATCAATTAAACTCAAAGATGCAAATTTAGCCGGATCTTAAGGCATAAAATATGGATGCAAGGCATGGATATGATGACAAGCATAATATAAGATGCATATTTACAAAATATGAAAAACAAATAAAAGAACGGGATAAAAAGAAGCAGTGCAGAGAATTACTACATCACTTGAATAATTACATATTCGAATAAGGGAGGAGGAGAAGAAAAATATTACAACAAAATAAAAACTTCACAACTTTCTCTAAATAAAAGAAAATAGAAAGATGTCTCGGAGATCGACCGTCGGAAATGGTTTTGTTTATTGCTAGAAGATTGTTCTGTTTTGCCCGGAAAAACTCATTTTTGCGAAAGAATTATTCATCCGAGAGCACTATTCACCACCGACAGTACTATTCACCGCGGCAATTACTATTCACCCTCCCTAGTCATTCTTTATCTTACCGGGCATTTTTCGTCCACAGTTACTAGTCATCACTAGATGTACTATTCATCGTAGGGTTTACTATTCACTCGGTGATTACTATTCACAGTCGGTCACTATTCACCAGGTGGGGTTACATTTTTAACAAATTAGGTGGTTTTGACCAATCATTTAAAGTAGTAAATTACAACAATTTATGTAGGTGGTGTGGCACCGACCATTCAAAGCAGTAAATTACAATAGTTTATTTAAAACAATAAATTATAACAATTTATGCACACTAGTAAATTACAACAGATGTGTGGGTGCTACAATCTTCCCTTTAAAGCGGTAAAACAATTATTAAAATAAACAGTAAATTACAACAGATATATGGGTGGTGCAGTCTTCCTTTTAAAGCAATAAATAAAGCAATAAAAGAATTTAAACAAATTATATTACATTATTAAATTTAAGTGAAAGTTTGCGAAAACTCACATTTTGAAGAAATAACGAATTTTCTGACCTTCCCTTTAAAGCAGTAAAACAATTATTAAAATAAATAGTAAATTATAACAGATATATGGGTGGTGCAGTCTTCCCGTTAAAGCAATAAAAGAATTTAAACAAATTATATTACATTATTAAATTAAAGTGAAAGTTTGCGAAAACTCACATTTTGAAGAAATAACGAATTTTCTGACCTTCCCTTTAAAGCAGTAAAACAATTATTAAAATAAACAGTAAACTATAACAGATATATGAGTGGTGCAGTCTTCCCTTTAAAGCAATAAATAAAGCAATAAAAGAATTTAAACAAATTATATTACATTCTTAAATTTAAGTGAAAATTTGCAAAAACTCACCTTTTGAAGAGATGACAAATATTCTGATTTACAAACTTTATTTTGATCACCCTCAAGGTTGTGGAATGCGTTCTCAATTCTCAATCAAAAATTTAAAATTTCAGTTTTAATGGTGTGTTTTTGTTTGTTGGATGGTGTGTTGGTAAAGAGGCAATAAAGAGAATGAAAAAAAAATTTTGGTTTAGAAAAATAAAATATCTAATATCTTTTTTTCCTTTTCTCTCTTGAAAATATTTTTTTTCTCTTTTTTTTTTCCTTTCTTTTCTCTCTTCTCAGATTTTTTCCTTCTCTCTTTTTTTTTAAATTTTTTTCTGATCTTTCTCCCCAATTTTTTTTCCTCTCAATTCTGATTTTTTTTTTTTTTTTTGTTTTTTCATTGATCTTCCCCTGCACTTTTATAGAAGAAAAAAAAACCCACAAACAAACAAAATACAATTAGGTGGGGAGCTGACGTTTTCAAAGAATGCACACTAAAAATTACTGTACATTTTATAATATAATAATATATAAAAGGTATTATTAATATAAATATATTTATAAATACTCAAAAATATAAAAATACACAAAAATATGTAAAATTATAAAATAACAAAATAAATAGACTAATAAAATATATTTTAGCAGGTTAAATATGTAACATAATTTGGTCAAAACGGGTCTAAAGTAAAAAAAAAAAAAAAAACAAATGGCGAGACTGGAAAATTTCAATGGGTAAATACTAACTTTATAATATAATAATATATAAAATATTTAAATATATTAATTATATTAATATATGTATATATAGTCAAAATATTATAAAAACACACCAAAACATAATTATAAAATAATAAAAATGAATGGACTAATATAAAATATTTTAACGGACCAAATATGTAACATAATTTGGCCAAAACAAGTCTAGGTTAGAATTAAAATTAAAATTTCAACTTTCTATTAAAAATTTTATAAAATAACATATTCTTATTTACATTATCGAGTAATATAAAAAAAAATCAAAATCTTAGACCAATAAAATTGAGTTGTCTACGCTACTCCACTCTTTTCTGTGGACATATTTGACAAGAAGAAGAAAATGAGCTGGTCTTCCACCTACTTATTCCTGCTCCTTGACTTGAGCCAGCCTTCAACAACTCCCCATGTGGCCTGGAGCTAACACACTTCACATCTTTCCATTCTCTATACCAACTTAATGTATTTCAGACAACCTCGATATTTTCGGGCTTGGAGAAACATTAATTTTATTTCCAGAAACAAATACAAAAAAAAAAAAAAAAAAAACATAGAAGATAAAAAAAAAAAAAAAAAAAAACCAGAAATTTCTACACAAGTGCTTGTACATCTACACCTCTACACCAGTTATGTATTAGTGTAACTGCCTAGTTAATCAAATTATTGTTAGATCTTAAACTAATTGGCATTATTAAGTAGAGATGTACTTGGATCTTGAAGTAAATGATGAAATTACCTTCTTTTCTTTTCTGTTGCTTTATATAATTATTATTGGGTTAATTACATTTTTAGTTTTCAAAGTATGAGTTTTGTGTTATTTTAGTCCTCAATGTATAAAAAGTGTTTCAATTTAGTCCCTCAATTGTATCTTAACGGATGTAGATTGTGTGACTAAATTGAATTTTTTTTTGTACATTAGGAATTAAATTGACACAATTTAAACATTAAGGGCAAAGTTGAAATACTTTTATACATTGAAGATTAAATTGGCACAATTGAAACATTAGGGACTAAAAACGACATTGAGACTCATACTTTGATATCAAAAAATATAATTGACTCTTATTATTTATTGTTTTTGAATTTATTTCAATTTAATTTAGCAATTTAAAATCTAGGCCATGACCAATTTCCTAGTTAGTCCTATACATGTAATATGATATCAAGAAAAGAATTACAAAAGCTAAATGAAAAGAAAAGAAAAAATTCTCATTAATTGGATCTAATCTTTTGCGATATAAGTGAAAAATTCTGCATATAGCATATTTTCACTTTGTAATTAAAGAACACTTAATTAAAGATTTCAGTCACAGTGATTTTTCATCAAATTGGTAGAATTTTAATTGGCTTTTTTTAATAACCATTTATCTTCTTAGTAAAGATTAAGATGTAAAAATCGAAACCATGGGAAATCAAATCTAATTTTTTAAAAAAATGCCTTATAGTATTATTTATGTTTTTTTTTCTTGTCCTCCTAGTTTGCGAATGTGTTGATACCAAGAAGATAATTTATTACATAACCTTTAGACTTTATAAAAAGTAATTACTCAAAGTTTTAATCACATAAAAGCATAAGAGAAATGTTGGGGATCATGAAAGTTTTTTCATGAAAATCATCATGAAAAATTTGTGACCCTTAGATTACCTTGATTAGTGTGCGGTGCTTTATTGTAAGTATAATCCAAATGTCACAAATCTTTCATGATCATTTTCATAAAAGACTTTTCATGATACCTGGCATTGCTGAAAATATAATTATATCACAAGGTGTCAAGCACAAATAATAGTGTTATTTGATTCGAAATCAACATGCTTTTATAATTTAATTATTGGGTGAAGTGAACCGTACACTTAACTAATATAATTCAATTTTCAAGTCAAATATCTATCATATATAAGTAAATATTTTTATCTCATGCTAGCCTTTTATTGGCAAAATATTATAATTTATATTCATTCATAGCCCTTAGTCATTTTGACTATTTTAACAACTCTTTATTTATTGCCGTCACTATTATAATATTATTTTTTTACCAAATAGTTGTAGGCATGACATGTTAGATCCTGATTGGTGGATGTATGCATCCCACTTACCACTAATTAATACCAAAAAAAAATGCTTTAGGCTCTATGGCAGTTGGTCTCACCCACTATGATGTGATGTTTTGATCTTAATTTGTTTGTTTATATATTTTTTTTCCTTTCCATGTCATTGTGCTGCATTAGAATATCAAAATTAGTGTTCTAAATCATTGCTATTAATACAATCTGACTTTCAAATCAAATATCATTGTAGAAGTAATCAAAAACAAACAAAGTAAAAATTTATTACCTATAAGCCTTTTTCTCAAAAAAAAAAAAAAAAAAAAAAATCTCCTTAGGCCTTAATCATCATGACCATGTTAATAACCCATTCTTGTCATCACACTTCTTTTAATCCATATCCACTGCAAAAACGGAAGACAATTAGGTCATATTTGATCATCAATACGAGTTGAGTTTTATTATTTTTATTAAATTAACTAATAAAATTATTAGTATGGTTATAAATTATTACTCTCCTAAGTTATGTTTTTCAAAAGTTGAAGCAATATTACTTGTTTCTTTTTACAATTTTAGATAAATCAATTTATGAAATTCGTTCAAAATTTTACATAAGGTATCTAAAGATGATGAAAGTTTAGTGGGTTCATTGAATTCCACATAGCCCCACTACCGTTAATTATATGCCAAACATTTGTATCTATTGGATTATATTTTAGGAGTATAGTGGAATTTTTAATGATTGTGATTGTTTTAGAATATTAAGACATAAATATTTGAGGATAGAGAATTCTTGACCTTCTCGTCCCCACAATTGTGGGAGCCGAATAAAAATAAATGGTACATCTTTGATGGGCTAGATGAGACCAAAGCCCATTGAACTCGATGTTATTGCCGAATAAATACAAAAAGCAGGATAAGGAGCGCGCTGAGTTAGGGGTACTTGGGCTCCACATCTGAGCCAAGTACGTCACATAAGTCGGCGAGATCACGTTGGGTGAATCCAGGCTATGTCCATTTCTAAATAATATAGTTGGAAAATGGATCCTAACAAAGTGATGATAAGGACCTAAGTTACAAGAAATATATCAAGAAGAGTGACTTTATAAAAGGAGGCGAAAGTTGGAGATAGAGGTAGGTTCGAAAAACTTGCACTTAAAGAAACAAAACACTCTTTTTCATAAAAAAGGCTAACTTGCTTATCGGAGTGCTAATTCCGGTACCACCGACCAGAGTTGTTCTTTTGTTTTAGATGACATCTCAAGGATCTCTAGAGAACTTGTCTGAATTAAAGGAGTATTCCAAAATCACTTCCCCTTAGTAACTTTTCACCGGACAATAGCAAGCTGTTAGTTGTTGATGCATACACAATTAGTTATAGTTAGTTATAGTTGTGGTAAGTTAACCAATATGGCTAATGGCGCAGTGGATATGAGGCTCATCTCACTAATGGACTATGACAATACTCTCTATTTATAAAAGGTGAAAAAAAAGAAAGGCCGAGGTAAATAATAGATAAAAATTCTAAAACTCCTTCCATCCCGTCTCTCTAAGATGACTCTACTTTACACCAATGTTCACCAAAGACTCATATCTTCACTTACAGGTTGATTAGATTGAATCGGGACTTTACATATCTAAACATTATCAGTCGTCAAGCCACTACAAAATCTATAAATGTTCCAAAGACATTCATTAACAAAATCTATAAATAAAATCTATTTCCATTATACAAGTTGCAACAAATAGATGACTCTTTTTTTTTTTTTTTTTTAATAATTAAATTGACATTTATTTACTTTTTCAATATATATGAAAACTATAGTGAGTTATGACAAGAGGGCATACGTAATAGATCGATGCGGCAATGCTAGGTATCATGAAAAGTCTTTCATGAAAATAGTCATGAAAGATTTGTGACCTTTAGATTACACTTACAATAAAACACCATACACTAATCAAGGTAATCTAGAGGTCACAAATTTTTCATGATCCTTTTCATGACAAAATTTTCATGATCTCTAACATTTCTCTAGATCGATGGTCAACAAGAGCAAAAACTTCATTAGTATCTATTGAAATCTTCAAACTTTGATTTTATATATGCCTATCCACATCTAAAATTATTTTAACGAAACATTGCAATCAAGGCATTGTAAAAAACTAGGAAAATAGTCACCCTTCTCTTCCCTTTCCCACCTTATAAATTTCTCTGCATAAACTCACTCATTCATATTCACTCTCCATCAACCACCATTCTCTCTAGTCATGGCAACGGTGAAGGTCCATGGTAGCGTTTTTTCAACGGCCTCACAGCGAGTTTTGGTTTGCCTCCATGAAAAAGAACTCGACTTTGAGTTTGTTCCGGTTGACATGAGCTCTGGTGACCACAAAAAACCACCTTTCCTTTCCCTCAATGTAAGTATACATTTAGTAATGACCGCCTTGGAGTTCAGGTGTTTTTTGCCTTTTTAAGCGACTTTTGTATATCTTTTCTTTTGATAATAAAATTTTACTTACTAAAGAAAATGAAAATTTTGACTTGCGAATTCTAACATTTTTTGGCCTATTGATGTAGCCATTTGGTCAATTGCCAGCATTTGAAGAGGGAGATTTGAAGCTCTTTGGTATGATTATGAACTAACCCTTAGCTCTGGCTAGCTACTGATGGAAGTTTTGATAGCTTAGATTGTAATCTAAAGAGGGTACTTTTTGAACTCAAATAATCTTACTTTTTCATTAAAAGATGCCTCCCGGTTAAGAGTCATCCTTTCATGAAAATGTATCTTTTTTATAGAAGAATCATAAAATTTCATGAAGTGATACTTTGGGAACCCTTGACTCTCTATAAATTGGGGTGAAATTTGGAAAATCATCTCCGTCATTCATTGTTCATCCCACACTAAAATTTATACAATTTTGTAGACCAGTTTCTAAGGAAGATCACTAGTATTACTGAACCACAAGATTTTGGTGACTTTGTTATGTCCTGAAAGTACTATGCTACTCAAACCAGGCAACAAATTATACAATAGCTAGGGCAATTAATACCTTAGAAGATAGTATCTGCAACATGTCTCGAAATCGCATACAAATTTAGTTTCTATTTCCTCACAATCAAGAATTGCAAATGATATGATTAGCCTTGTTATGATGTTGTGACTTCTGGAATGCAGAGTCAAGGGCAATTACCCAATACATATCACACACTAATCCAAACAAAGGGAACCAACTAATATGCCAAGACCCAAAAAAGATGGCAATCATGTCTGTGTGGATGGAGGTTGAAGCTCACGAGTTTGACCTTCCATCTTCAAAGCTCGCTTGGGAGCAAGCCTTCAAGCCAATGTTTGGTATGACAACTGATGTCGCGGTGGTGGAAGAGAATGAGGCTAAGCTGGCTAAGGTTTTGGACATCTATGAGGCTCAGCTGGCTCAGTCAAAGTATATGGGTGGAGATTGCTTCACCTTGGTGGATCTGCACCACCTTCCTAACATCCAGTACTTGATGGGTACTCAGTCCAAGAAGCTCTTTGATTCGCGGCCACATGTCTGCGCCTGGTGCTCTGATATCCTGGCAAGGCCGAATTGGTTGAAGGTCGTTGCCATGCGAAATAACTAGCATTTTCAATTTTCGATCTGGTTTGTCTTGATCTGTCTTCTTCTCTTGTATGAAGAAAGCATAAACCTTATGTTTTGATCATAAATGACTTGTTATGTCGAGGTCGAGAATCCTGTTGACCATTACTATGTCTTAAGTTTCTTACTATATGTCTTAAGTTTCTTCTTGTTTGGATTATGCATAATCCTTAATGCTTTCCTTTATTTTTTTCCAATTTGAGACACTAAGCCTGTGTTTGGATTTTAGATTTGAGTAGAGATAAGTAGAAGGAAAGAAAATGGCAAGAGAAAAATGACAAAAAAATTAGTTTATATTTTTGTCACTTTTCCCTTCCTTTTCATTTCTCTCCACAAATTCCTACTCAAATCCATGATCCAAACACAATGTAATTGAACACAAGACACACATGCTCAGGGCTTGACAAATTGGAGAAGAAAAGAACATAACTTGTCTTCAACTCTGGTTATATGTCATTGCTAGTACCCTATCTAACTAATCAACTAACATGGAGTTCCAAGTATGAAGCACCAATACAGCTAATTCACCTATTATCTCCTGCAATCAATTTTTTTTACCTGCAAAATGTAATGGGTGCTGGCAGTTGAGGCAGTTGCTGAACAAGACAGCCCTTAATTTACACTTCAAATGGGACATACATTCCAACAATCTGGGAGCATCCAATGCCATTATTTACACTTGTGTGTTTATTTGCTTTCCTTCTTACAGCAACAAAGAGCACTTTGATCAGATTGTTTAGGTCAGCCCTTCAGTGCAATGTGCGTGCCTCAAGAGTCTAAGAATAAAAAACCATCAATTGAAGGGTTCAGAAACCAGATACCCTCTCTAATCACTGGCAAGTTTATTATGTATCCACTCAAGAAATTCAGATGCCTGAATGGACTATATCCCGGTTTTCTCTATCTATATGCGAATGAAACATACATCACTCCCATCTTCCCATTTGCTACATACAGATAGAGACAGTACAACATAAAAGCCACTATTCTCTGGTGCTAACTCCATGAGTTTCCAAGCTGGAAACTCGATCACATCTACATTCCCATGAGCCCTACAACCCGCTAGGAGTGCTCCCCATGAGCAATTGTTCCATACATATCAATCAAAGGAGTCGCCAAGATCACATTTAATTATAGTCATGTATCCAAAAAAAATACCCATTTCATTTCAACAGCCCCAAAACTTAAGCATGTAGAGAAAGGCTAAAGCATTGACCAGAATCACTTTGATTTAGCATTATACCTACACGTATTGCATATGTTGAAAAGTTATCAATAAAATCATCAAATGTAACAGCTTCTCCCATAGCTACTAATCATAACAGCCCACGCCACGACATTTTTTTGGGGCATTTCATCGAATACTATCCAACACAAGGTCATATTGCCACCTGACATGCATACACATTTCATTAGTCAAGTCCCCTAGATCACATCCATCCAATATCCACCTCCTCCTCCCTAAAGTACAGTCATGTATCCGAAAAATACCCATGTCAATAGCCTCAAAACTTGAGCATGCAGATAAAGCATTCACCATATAGTTAATTCTTGGTGATGTTGTTACCCCTAACAGTCATCAAATTTACCAACTTCCGTGGCCGCAACCGACCCCTAACATTCACCATACAGTCATCAAATTTACCAGCTTCTCCATACCCATTAATCATAACAGTCCACTCCACCACTCAAAATCTCATTGTGGCATTTCATCAAACACACTTTGACCACACAATTTCATATTGCTATCCGACCCATACACACATTTTTATGTTCTGATAAAAAAAATCAAAAAACCAAAAACAATGCGCATCCAGGGAATCGAACCCTGGTCAGTACCGTGGGAGGGTACTATGATACCACTACACCAGATGCGCTTCCTGATGTTGTTACCCCTAATTCAATTATTAAATTCATTCTAACATTGTCTTTTTTTTTTTTAATTAAAAAAAAAAATTAATGAAATATTTAAGTATATATCAACTAGGGGTGGGCGCGGGTCGGTTGCGGCCACGGAACCTCCAATACGCCATCCGTCCACCAAATTGGTGGATTGGAGAAAATCAATCTGCATCCGTCCGCCAATCCGGCGGATGTGGATTGAGCAGATTGGCGGTTTGGCGGATGGATGCGAATCGGTTTGGCGGTTTAAAATTTTATAAATTTTCAACATAATTCAATTCGTGCACTTCCTCAAAAAAAGAAGAAGAAAAAAGTATTACAATCAATGACTTAAAAAAATATTACAATCACTGCATGTCTCTTCCAAAGCAAGAAAGTTTGAAACTTTATAATATCACAATCACTGCATGCTTCATCCACATACTACAATCACAGCATGCCTCATCCACATAAAGTATTACTAGGGGTGCTCGCGGTTTGGCGGTTTGGTTGCGGCCAAAGGAATCTCAAATCCGCCATCCGTCCGCCAGATTGCCGGATTGGAGAAAATTAATCCACAACCATCCGCTTATCATCACGCATCCATCCAAAATGCGGCGGATCGGTTCGGTTCAGTCGGTTTTGGCGGATCGGTATATCTGCTGCTCACCCCTAATATCAATATTGTTTTTTATGTCATTTTTTCAAAATTAATCTTACACAAACAACCCATGCGAGAAAATTAATATTCAAGTATATATTAGGCACATAAACCTTTATTATCAATTTATTCACCCCTTAATCATGAGGTTAATAAAGTACATTTTCTTTTGAGAATAAAACATGTTGAGAAAGATGGGTTAAATTAAGAGCACTTATAAGAACAAATACAAGAGTATCCACTGCCATCAGGACGAGGAGCACACCATCCAGAAACACTATCAGTATGATGCTTTTCAATGCACTGTTTATTGCAAGCTGCTTCAATGCATCCATTAGGAGCTAACACTTCATTGCAAAGGTTAGTGCCAATCTTACTGCCATCCTGAGCCATTGTCAAACCAACTGCAAAAAAAAGACATGGACACAATAATAAATTATATTGAAAGTTCTTGCATTTTACTCTTTTGTATTATTTTAGTTTTTAACTTTTAATTATTTGATTCTAACTCTTAATTTTAAATTTTGTGTCAATTTAACTCAACTAATATCTCTGGTTATTATACAGATAAAATAAATATAAAAATATATTAATTGTCTTATTAAATTATATTAAGAATTAGATTCTTTTTTTGATAGCATTGATTAAAGAATATTATTAACAATATCTCTAACAATTATTTTTGCATAAAGAAGTTTTTTTAAATTAACATTAATAAAACCATATATAATATTACTATGTCACAGGAAATATTAATTGAAAATTGTGAAAAAAATTAAAGGAAGTTTTAAATAAATGAATGAAAAATGTTATGAAATTAATGAAAAGTATTAAAAAGATCCTTTCATATAAACCGCAATATATATTTACATATCTATCTATGAGTAATTCATGGTTATGTCTAAAAATAGGGCGAATTATACTTAACGGTCTTATAGTTTGGGACTCATTCTAAATAAGGATAATTGAAGACATTATTTCCTTTGCAAATAAAAAATGCTCCATTTCAATGGCAAAGTCGTCAATTTGAAAAACATAAACTAGTTTGATAAAAATAAATATCAAAAACATATTTTTGTATTTTTAAAAATTATTTCTACCCACCAAAAATAAAATTATATAAATACGATAAATTTTTTACATTTTTATATTTTAATTTTCTACCAAATAAATTTTAGTATGTGTTTGGATGATAATCTCATGTAATGGGTGATTGTTTTTGTTGATATTTTTGGATGATTTTTTTTTTTTTTTTGATCAGTAGAAATCCATTGAAGGAAGCCAAAAACGGCATTTACAGGGGCCAACAAACAACTAAGCTTACACCAAAACAGAGTAAAGAAAATTACAAGAAGCACTTTGGAGAACCCATCAAAATTGACAATAGAGTCTGTCTGAGATAAATCATATATTTTTTTATGGTTATCATATAATAGATGATTGTTTTGTTGTTGACAGATTTTTTGGATGGTTATTAGACTTTTAATGTGTAATCGATGCATTTTTAGTTTTGAATTTTTTGATTTAATAGATTTGTTTGATAATGGCATCAAAGTTGTTATCATGTTTGACTTTTGAAAAAATAGAAACTAATTTAACGAAAATAAATATAAAAAATTATTTCTACCCTACCAAAAGATAAAATTATATAAAATAATGTGTTTTAAATTTTTTTTACCAATTTAATTTTTAATTTCTTGGAAACATTTTCTAAAAATAGATTCTGAAAACCAAACCAAACCAAACCAAACAAAATTTTATAACCAAGAAAGTGCCAGCATTATTAATTAAAAAAAAGGCTTTTACATTTTAAATAACATATAAGTTACAGCAATGGTTGATGGCCCGAAAATATGTGGCTAGAATGGCTCGAAACACCCAAACGACATCGTTTTGGGTGTAAAACGACGTCGTTTTGCCATTTTCGAGCCATTTTCGCCACATATTTTCAATACACCAAGCATTTTTCTATAAGTTAACCAACACAAAATAAGTTGTATGACGATTTTGCCCTTGAAATGGACTGTTTATAAATGAAACATATTCAATTGTCTTTGTTTAAAATAAGATTCAAAATTTAAGATCAAATATATCACAATTAAAAAGTTAGAGATTAAAGTGATACAAGTTTCAAACTACATGGACTGTTAATATAATTCATCCCTAAAAATATCACAAACAGAGAGTGGTCTAGCTAGGTATAAATTTTCGAAGGCTAAATACATTATCAAATCACAAGAATTGAGAGTTTGTTAAGAGCAATGCACAAACCTGATAAAACAATAACAAAGAGTAAGAAATGGGCGCAATAGAACTTAACCATCTCCTAATCAAAAAGAGCTATTACCTAATGTTTGCTCGTATGAAAATTAGAATACTCTAATTCTAGGGTGGTATTTATACCGTGGAGAAAATATAAATATATACCAATTTAAGACCTCTCCTACGTTTTGCTATTGAAATCATCCTTGTTAAACGTTTCTCTCTCAAATGAACATTAAAATCATTAATTGTCATCTGTTTTTTATGAAAATTATTAATAAGTCTTCCGTTTTCTTTTATTAAGGGTGATCCTGCTACCTGTTAATTTGTAATCTATACTATATATTAAGTAAAAAGGGATTTTTAACCCCAAGTCTTGTGGGAGTTTCAATCTCCCAATCTAAATTTCCTGATTTTTTGATTTAAAAAAAAAAACCGTTAACATTTATTAACTTCTCTCAACCTCCAAGTCTTACCATCATAATAATATTTTAATGTATTAAGTACAAGCATGAAAAAAATTCTTTGAAATCCAATACATATGAATTTCTTGAAAAGTCCCAACACATATGAGTATTATCCTTCATAATAGCACTTTAATACATTAAGAACAACCATAAAAAAAAAATTCTTAAAAAGTCCAACACATATGATTATTATCAAAATATTAAACTTTAATATAATATAAAAAAGGAAAAAAAATAAGACATTAAAAAAAAAAAGACATTTAAAAATCGCAATTCACATATATAGATAATTGTAAATATATTAAGGAAAAAGGGGGTTTCTAAACCCCAAGCCTTGTGGGAGCTCTAATATCTCAATCTTAATTTTCTAAATTTTTGATTAAAAAAAAAAGCTTAGCATTTATTGATTTGGTTAAAATCGATCAGCATTTATTAACTTTTTTTAATCCACATGCCTGCATTTATTGATTTGGTCAAAATACCTGATTAGCATTTATTAATTTTCTAAATTTTTGATTTAAAAAAAAAACTCAGCATTTATTGATTTGGTCAAAATCCTCTGATCAGCATTTATTAACTTTTTTCAATTCACATGCCTGCATTTATTGATTTGGTCAAAATACTTGATTAGCATTTAAAATCTTCTCATACAAATAATTATAGATACAGCCCGTCCATAGTTTTAAAAATCGCAATTCACTTATATAGATAATTGTAAATATATTAAGGAAAAAGAGGGTTTCTAAACCCCAAGCCTTGTGGAAGCTTCAATATCTCAATTTTAATTTTCTAAATTTTTGATTAAAAAAAAAAACTCAGTATTTATTGATTTGGTCAAAATCCCCTGATCAACATTTATTAACGTTTTTTAATCCACATGCTTGCATTTATTGATTTGGTCAAAATACCTGATTAGCATTTAAAATCCCCTCATACAAACAATTATAGATACAACTCGTGTATAGTTACTGTAGTAGCCTTTTTAATTTCTCCTGTACACTATGGTTACTGATAAGATTGTTAAATTATTTTTATAAAAAATCTTAAAAAATATAATTTATTTATTAAAAAAATATAAATATATATAATTATCCCGTGCATAGCACGGGTGATAGGTTAGTGTATAGTTACTGTAGTATCCTTTTCAACTTCTTCCATACACTATGATTAGTGATAAGATTGTTAAATTATTTTTATAAAAAAATCTTAAAAAACATAATTTATATATTAAAAAAAAATCTAAAATAAATATAAATATCTATAATTATCCCGTGCATAGCATGGGTGATAGGCTAGTAAATATTTATTGAAAAGGGCAGAGCTTGTAGGTCCTCCACGAATCCCACATTGATGATCCGAATTGTTTAAGGCTTGTCGAACACTTTATTCTTATAAAAAATCAGGTTGATCGGATATCAATAATCACTTAATCAGATTACATTTGTGTCAATAATTTATTTTTAAAATTGTAGTTACCGTTGACACAAATTTAATTTGATCAAGTAACTATCGATATCCAATCAATATAATTTCATACAAAGATAAAATACTCAATAAACTCTAAATATTGAATAGTTTAGATCAGATAATCAATACAAATTTCATAAGAGGCCCACAAAACCCAATAGTACGTTTTAATCCGATTTCAAATGAAAGACAAGCCTGGACCTATTGAAATGTGTTGAAAGGAGATCACAATTTATGGAAAGTAATAATTAGTATTTATTACCTTTATTTTTATGGGAATATTAATCAAAAGTATAAATAATTTAGTTTTTTTTTTAAAAGCTAATAAATCTAATAAAAAATGATATACAAATTTATTTTTTAAACTCATTCTTTAAAGTTAAATGATATGTAAGCGATATAATTAATTAAAAATTAGATCTAATTTTTGGTCTTAAATAATAATAAATATAATATATTTCTTTTATGTGGACAAAACTACCCTATGGGTAGGAAATTGACAATAAAATTATTTAACTAGCACCAAAAAAAAAAAAAAAAAACTACGTGAGAGCTCGCCAACTTTTACAGTAATATCTTGTCCAATTGTTCTTAGTTTATTTTTATTTTATTTTATGTATTGTATGTCATTATTTTTTTAAAAAATTAATCCCAATTAGAAAAAGCATTAGTTGAAAATTATTTTTATTTGGTTGAATTTTTAAAAAGGCCTGGCTTCTCTCCAGTCCCAAATCGGACTAGAGGGTATTGTTGGGTCCATGGGGGCCTATCACAGGTCCCATTTCAATAATCCGAACCGTTCAATATATAAAATTCGTTGAATATTATATGTTAAAAAAATCACGTTGATCAAATATCGATAGTTATGTGATTAAATAAGTTTTGTGCAAAAAAAATGATCCGATGAGATAACTATCGATATCCGATCAACGTGATTTTTTTACAAATATAGTATTTGACGAGTTCTACATATTGAATGGTTTAGATTATCAAAATGAGACTTGTGGTGGATCCCCACGGGCCCAACAGCACCCTCCAGTCTGATCTGGGACTAGAGGGAACCCACTGCCTTTTTGAAATTTATTTAATAGTAATGCAAGGTGTACAGAAACCAAATAAAGATGTCTCATAAAAGGTGGGTTTCACACGTGGGTCCCATACACGTGGGACTCATCCTCTATAAGATATTTATGTCACATTTTGTGTTTGATTAAACTTTATTGTTTATTTAAGTAGTACCTCGTTCTATTTGATTTGAAATTTTAAAAATATTTTTTTGAGTTTTTAATTCGTATTTTTTAATATTTTGTGATTTTTAAAACTTTTTTAATCCACTTAATTTAGAGACACTTAATTAAGAAATGAGTGATGCTACACAACAATAAATAAAATAAAATAAAAAATTTGACATGGCTTCAATGAGATTTAGGGCCCGTTTGGGGATGCGGAGTTAATCTATGAAGCAAAAATACAATATATATAACTTAATTTAATATGTCCATATAAATAGGCATACACATAAATAAATTAATTTATGTTGATTTAAGTTACACTTTCATAGCATGATACAACTAAAATTATTTTTTTACATTATAACCATCACAACATACTTTTAAAATAATTTTATATGTACATATATAGAAATAAATCTAAACAATTTCATATTTAATTAATATTATTTCATGTACGCATATATATACATAAAAAATTAATTAATATTAAGTTAAGAAAGCCTCTATGATCTTTTTGTAAAATGTTAAGAAATGATCAGTGTATTTTTTACTAAAAAGCTTCGTGTGATTTTAAATTTTTGGCTAAAAAAATACAAAAAGACAAAATTGGCTACATTAGTCAATAAGACAACATGTTACATACAAATCATAATCATTATACTTTATCTCTTACAAAAGTCAAAAAAGTCAAAAAAAATCAAACTAAATGAGGCTAAAAAAATTGAGTTAAAAAAGTTTCAACACAAAAAAGCCAATACCAAACGAAGACTAAATTATTGGGGTGTGTAAATGTTAGAGAGGTGTTTGTGATAGAACTTTTAAATGTCAAGGGATATATATTGAAAATATTAAAAGTTGTTTGTGTATTTCTATAAAGAATAATGCTTGGGACCCCCTCATCCCCCTTTGCCATGTGTCGGGTGGTGATTGGAGGAGTAGGAAAAAAAAGAAAAAGAAAAAGAAAATGTAACCAATGAGAGAGAGAGGGGGTCAAAGGGGGTGGGGGGAAAAGGGGGGATGAATCATTGTTGTTCTATAAAATGTCAAGGGGTGTTTGTGTGAGTAAGGATCCTCTCCTTTAATTCCTTACTTAACTTTCTATTTGATGGGCTATTGGGCTGACTTTTGGATCTAATTTTAATGATTCGATCTGTTCACATTTTAAAATTTGTCATGTACATCATACATGTGAAAAATCAAATCAATCTGATATCAAAAACCATATGAACTAAAAGTTTTATTAAACAATAAAACTGTTTATTAAATTTTTTTAATAAACGGTTTTTAATTCTTCCAATATTCGTTCAATTTGATTTTACAGGTATAATGTATATGACAAATTTTAAAATGTGAATGGTTCGGATCATCAAAATTAGGCCAAAAAATGAACCTAATGACCCATTAAGTAGGGAGTTAAGGAGGGGATCCTTGCACTCTGTTTGTATACCCTTTTTATTATACTTGAGTAGATTGAATTCAAATATTAGGTATGAGATCTTATAATATATATTTTTCATTTTTCATTTTTTTTAGATAGTGTATATATTATTCAGTTGAATGAGATTATATAAAGAAAAATTAAATAGATTAAAATCATCTTTAAAAAAATAAAATTATTTTTACAAATCCAAGCAATATAGATCTATAAGATTTTATTAATTTTTTCTTATAAAGAAAAGGGCAGCAAACAAACAGCATTGTCACAAAACTAAACTTAAAAAAAAATGTTGTTGTTTATAATGTGCACAGTAGCCACCTGAAAAAAAGGTTTCCATTAAAATCACATTTAATTGCAAAAAATGTTACCATCACATCTATGGGTCGGAATTCCATATAGAAATTCTATAAAAATAATATCTATTGTGTGTGTTGTTTTTTGACCATACTGTCAAATAGGTACTCAGTTGAAAAATACTGACAGAATAGATTGCGCCCAAATGACCTGTCACAGAAAGAAAAAGACTTCGGCTGTGGTTCGTCCACCCGGAGGCACTCCAACGATCACGTCAGTTATCTCTCAAAGATAGCAAAAGTGCTTAACTCACTATTCAGAATACAAAAAGCGTACTTCAGACTCATGAGGGTGCCTTACTTTTATAACCAACATTGACTTGATCCCTGTAGAGCCTAACTTCAATGGACTCTGGCTCAATGCCTATCTAGGACTCTCAAATAGATAAAGATAAACTCCCTAAGAGCTTTAGCTTTATCCTTATCTAGGCTGAAGTCCTCTCTCATTCTAGGACTCTTGTAACTTATCCGCTTATCTCAGATTCCGGTATCTCCGCAGATAATCTCGGCCTAGCCGAGATTACCTCGGCGTCAAGTTAAGGACACGTGGCACCTCGGCTGGCACATCGGTGCCACCTTGGCCACGTGTTGCTATCCAAAAAATATGTCCCCATAACTGCCTCCTAGGTTCTATTACTTCAGCATCCTGAGGTGATGGAACCTATATCATTTGAACCCATAACACGTCGGCTAAACTTGCTCTATCATTTATTACCGAGGTTATCACACATCAGCTTCCATATGATAAACACATCAGTGTGTTTGCATCAATGCTTTAGAATCAATAACTAAGTTTGTTCAAGCTTATTTAGCCGAGATCATCCTCCTAGCCAAGGTCTTTGCTTCATTAAACCAAGAACTCCAAGAGTTTTCACACTCGTATGAGCTGTCATGCACAGTAATTCAACCGTTTTTGCCACGCGTCTCTTCCCCATTGAACCGTACCTGACACATGCCATTAAGTCGCGTCACATATGCGTGCGCCGCCTGACAGGCATGTCGTCCAAGGCACATTCATTGTGGTTTGCCGCCTTTTTCGTGTTTTTTGACAAAATTCCGCCTTCTCTCTTCGCCGTTTCACTTTTGCATCTTCGTTTTCATTCAAACTCTCTCTCTTTAACTTTATCTCCCAAATCCTCCATTGCTGCTTTCGCGAAGCTTTCTGTAACCACTTTCACTCTCCTCCTTCCGGCGAGACTTTTGTTGCACTTCTTTGCTCACTGCCACCGTCTGACACCGGCGTACTTCACATCGGCCTTATTTTCCTTGATAAGCCACTATTCCTCTTATTTCAATTTTTTGTTTTGCTTCAAACTGCTATGCTTGTATACTGCCATGGTGTTTTTAGTCATGCTCTTAATTTGTTACTTGCGTGTTGATTTCCACTATTCATCATCTGTTTCACGATTTTGCTCTTGCACAATCTGTTGCTGGTATACATACACACACATACTGTTTATGTTCTCGCTTTGGCGTTCTTGATAGCTTAACACTGTTCTTGATTTGTTCACATTTATATTTTATGTAATGTTCTTGAACCCCTTCTAGTTTTCTTGAGTCTGAATCATTCTCTTGTCTCTGTTTTCTGTGTCTTCTTCCAGATTCTTATTTCCATAGTCTTAGGCTTGGGATTTGTTCTAGAAACTTGATCTTTAGGAAAACTGAACCTCAAGCCCTTTTGATCTTCAGAAAAATTCGCCTCAGCACACATTTAGGGTTTTAGCCGAGGTCCTTTAAACCCTAACAAACCACTCCTTTTTGCAATCCAACACCTTCCCATTTTAGCCGACATCATGTGTATGTGGAAGTGAAGGGTAGACACCCCAACTAGGCTAGAATATTTTAGGCAGGAGTTCGCCATTCTTGTCGACGTTCATCTTAGGTTGGCTGGGGAGGAAGAATCCATCATGCCCACAAACGACTCCATGCCTTTCCTAGTGGTAGCCTTCATAGAGTGTGGACTTAGGTTCCCTCTTGACATCCTTTTTCGAGAGGTCTTTCACTACTACAAACTGAATCCAATGCAACTTGCTATTAACTCTTACTAAGTTATCAATGGCATAATTGCCTTACCCAAGAAAGAGAATGCTAGGGTTACCCTCGCTGACATCCAGTACTGCTACTCCATGTGTGGCCTTAAGTAAGAAAAAGGTTACATCTACTACCTTAAGCTGAGGTCGATGGAATACAAACTCGTTGCCGACCTCCCAGACTCAAACAAGGGTGCTGGAGACGATTATTTCATCGTCTCGGGAAACTGGGAGTTCCCACCAGAAGATGACCTTCACCTTTATCCCCTAAGCTGAACAGTTTTCAGAGAGGGAGATGGTAAGAACCAAGTGTCACCTTTACTCGCTTTCAAGTCTTTCTTACTTTGATATTTTTGTATGTTCTAACGTTTGTTTACTTTGTTTTGCAGTTCTTTCTCAGCCACCAAAGGACTTCCGCAAAAACTTCTACCCCCGTAAGGATTTTAAGAGGCTGTTGGGTCTGCCAGTTAACCAGTGAAAACCCCTTTTGCTACTTAACTACATCTCGACATACAAATCTGTACTTCCCGACGTCCCAAGAAAAAGCAAGTCTCCTCCTTCAGCAACAACTCCCCAAGACGAATCATCCAGGCCTGACCAAGGATCAACATCTGGTCCTGTAGAGCAACCATCAACCTCTGCTCCACAACTAATCCCACTATTTCAATGCCAATGCCGACGCCGACGTTGAACTCCACTGCTTGCACCAGCAGGCAGAACTCGAAGCCGACGATGCCGAAGTGCCGAGGGATCCTCATACGATCCAGCCAACCCCCCAACTACACTTCTAGCGATTCATTTCGGCACTGAGGTCACCATTGCCGTAGACGCTGACGAGATGGGTCGTAAAAAGGTTGTGGTAGACGACCTTCTAGCCGACATCCCCAACATTATCACCATACAATCTTCACCATCGTAATCCCAACCAAAACCAAAGCAAAAAAGGCAGAAGAAAGCCCAAGCTAAGGCAACAGTAACTCAGATTGATTCTGAGGACACCTTGCCAATTTCAAAACTGGCTGAGGGCGAGAAGACTTCTTCCGACGCCGAGAAGAGGCTCGCCGAGGCCGATCCATTCGAATCCACTAAGTCAAAGAGGCCGAGGTCGGACTCTGTGGCCACCTCGGGTTCTCTCAAATTCGATGCCCCCTGGGCCCCCTCAATCATAATTGAGGACAAGCCAGTCAGAACTGGTGACAGCGCCGATGACATCAAAGTTGGTGTTGCCCTCTCTACTGTCTTGCTCTTTTCCGAAGACCTTGACCGCAACGTCAAGGTTAGCGAATATGAAAATTTCACTCTGATGTTGCAGCACTCCGAAAAAGTAAGCCCCTAACACTTAATACTTTCCATACTCTGTTTTTCCAAACTTAAAGTTTTATTAACTTTTGTTTTGTCCATTTCTTCTTGACAATCCAGCACGCCCACTTCTTCACGATGCACGCTTTCGACATTAAGAAGGAGTTGGTCAACAAGACCAAGGAGGCTGCTAATTTGTTGAAGACCGTCAACAGGGCCGAGACTAAGATGAAGACATTGATAAATCAGGCCAAGGTAGCAAAACAGGCCTAAGACGAGGCCGAAGAGAAGGTAGGAGTTGTTGAGGCCATCACTAAGGTCCTCAAAGTTGAGAAGAAAGAGACCGAAATGAAGACCGCCGAAGCCCAAGCCGAGCTTATTGCTGCCTTGCCCACATAGGATGCCGAGATCAAGGCGGCAGACGAGAAAGCATACACCGAGGGGGCAGCCGATGTCCATGAGGACTACAAGAAGTAAATAAAATAGGCATGTAACAAGGGTTTCACCCTTGGTTAGATGGCTACTTTAAAAGAGTTGGCTGTCCCCGAGGACTCGTCTCTCCGAGAAAATAGTCGCATCGTCCTGCCATTCCCTCTATTCCAAGCCAATTCGAGGACGAGGCTGAGTCCGAGGAGGAAGCTGAGGCCGATAAGTCTGAGAAGGCTGAAGATGCTGGGGCTAAGTCCCCAACTCTGAATGAGCAAGTCTTAGACTTGACACAGGATGAGGAGGACGAGGTCTCCAAAGGTGCCTCACCCCAGAAGACAACATCTGAGGTGCCAATCGCCGAAAGGAGCATTGATCAGACTCTTCGAGAGATTGACGCTGAGCTCAAGGCTGAGAAGGCAGCCGAGGAGATTCCCCAGTTGTCTTCTGGGGCCGAGAAACAGCCCGCTACTGACGCCGAGTAGTCTTGTTATTGACCTTTTCTTTGTACTTAGTAATTTTTTGAACAAATGTTTTCAGTTTTCATATTTGGCCGATGTGCCACTTTTGTAACCAAAACAAGTAGTCTCTTTGTCAGGCCGAAGTGCCATTTTTCTTCTTTTAATGCAAGTACAACTTCCTCTTGCTTTTACTAAGTGTTTGAATGCTTGTCTTTCTTTTACTATCTTGTATGCTTCCATACTTAGAATATTTTGCATGTCTTCAAAATACACCTTAACTATGCAATTTCCTCGAGGTAAAGTGCCTCAGATATACCCATTGACTTGTTTGTCTTGGCCTTGGTTTAACATTTGAAAATATTTTGTAGAAATATTTTCACAAGTGTTTATTTAAGACTTGGTACTTTTCACTTATCAAGACTTTTGTCTTCCATTATCTTTCAAGTCTTGGCAACATGGTGGTCTTCGGCAAGTATGTAGACAATTCTATAACCTCGGCTAAACTTTAACTTGTAAATTTTTCTTAAAATTTCAACAAGTGTTAAACCAATTTTTGTTTCAAAATAACATCGGCTTAACTTCAACTTGTAAATTTTTCTTAAAATTTCAACAAGTGTTAAACCAGTTTTCTTTCAAAATAACCTCGGCTTCACTTTGACTTGTAAATTTTTCTTAAAATTTCAACAAGTGTTAAACCAATTGTTAACATGTAAATTCTGACTTCCAGGCATTATCCTCCAACTCTCCGCCCCCTAATGTGAACATAAGTTTCACTTATTATGTTCACATTAAGTATGTACTTATGATCTTGTCACCGAGGTCTGATTCAAACAGAGATTGGCCGAGGTTATCAACCTCAATCTCTATTAATCTAACTAATATATACTTAGTGCCATTCAAAGTTTTAATTCTACCGATATAGCAAATCTAGGTGAAGCGAACTTAGTTCAACTCTATTATATGCAAGTATGATTCAACTCTGCTATATAATAAGTCTAAGTTATTCGTCATGTTTCAATCAGAAACATCGCCAACTTAGTTCAACTCTATTATATGCAAATATAATTCAACTCTGCCATATAATAAGTCTAAGTCATTCGTCATGTTTTAATCAGAAACATCGCTAAGTGATTGGTTAATCCTTTTACACAAGTTTGAAATTAAAAATCGAGCTAAAATTTTATTAATTACTTCGGCTAAAATCAAAAAAATTTAAGAACAAAAGGAAATCTTAATGATAGAAAAACTTCAGGTTGTAAGTATTCTAAGGTCTTGGCAGCTCTTTGCCTTTATTGTCTTCAAGCCGATATGCCCCATTGCCCAAGACTGAGATAATTCTATAAGGTCCTTCCCAATTTGGCCCAAGCTTGCCCTCTCTGGGATCCTTCTTGTTGCCGACGACCTTTCTCAGGACGAGGTCCCCAACTTGAAACTCTCGTGGGTTGACCTTTTTATTGTAAGCCTTGGCAAGATGCCGCTGGTATGCCCCCAGCTGGATTGCTACTTTCTCACTTCTTTCTTCCAACAAGTCCATATCTCGGGCTAAAAATGCATCATTAGTCCCATTTTTTACTCCTTGGGTTCTGATTCCTAGGACGTCGACTTCCAATGGGATTACTACCTCTGTGCCACAAGCCATGGCAAATGGAGATTCTTTAGTTGATCTTCTCGGCGTAGTTCGATATGCCCAGAGTACACTGGGTAACTCATCCACCTACTTTTCCTTTGCTGCTTCCAGCCTCTTCTTGATCCCATCTAAGACAACCTTATTGGATGCTTCTGCTTGGCCATTACTATGAGGGAAGCTTGGAGTAGAGTAATAATTCTTGATCTTGTACTTTGCACAGAAGCTCTTGATTAGCTTACTGTCAAACTACGTACCATTGTCTGCTATTATTGCCCTTGGGATCCCAAATTTGGTGATGATGTTCTTTCATATGAAGTTCTTTACATCAATATCCCGAATCTTTGTAAAGGGTTCAGCTTTAACCCACTTGGTAAAGTAATTGTAGACGCACTCGAACGTCCCGGGAAAATCCCGTTTTGTTTATTGGGCTCACTACAGTTCAGACTCGATGTCACGGTTCTGAATCTAATCTCGCAAAGTGTAATGCAAGATCGATAAATCACCAAAAAGTCCAAATCCGACAAATCGTTTTGAAAAACTGATTTTTAGAAAGAAGTGCCAAACATGGACTGCTTTGCCAGATACAGAGTCGCCACCTAAATATTTTATTTTGGGAGAATTTAGGAAACCCTGACTCATGCCTAAGGCCACGTGCCCGTCATCACCAGAGTTGCCTTGGCTCGGAAACATGGGTGTGATTGGGGAAGGTCATGCAATGAACACCCCCGCTCGCTCGATCAAAGATCGGCCTGTACTAAACATGATATCTTGCTTTTGAAAACACACGCGTTCTTATTCTGGTTTATTAGCCTAGAATTACTACGTGATGCGCACAACAAAACAAGTATAGACTAGATCGCCTAATTTGGAACAAAGCATTGCATATCCGTTTGTTTGGAAAATGATTTGAAGTCTACTCGCAAGTAGGCTAAAATGCAGATTTCAATGAATTGTTCCAATTCAAGTAATCCAACCTTCACCCACAGGCATTCAGACAGTTATACCACATAAACACATAGCCTCATGGTAAGCATGCTATCATGGCAGTCACTCACACGCATGCAAGGATGCTAAAGTATAAACACTTACCGAGTACTCCGAGCCAAAAAAAGAAACTAATTAGAAAACATACATGAATCCTAACTACGCTGAGATGCCTAATGCAACACATGCAAGAATGCAACTAAGATAGGCTCGGCTATTCTAAGACGGCATATGAGATGCTACAGGTAACATGTATTCAACTTGGAATTAAAATACGATGCAGTTAGTATGATGCGCCGAGCCCGGTGCGTGCAATACAAATGAATGTTATGCAAACATGCTGTCATAAGTATGCTAATTTGAAAACATGCCCTAAAACTAACCATCATAAGCTGGTAAATAAAAGGAAAAAAGGCGTGGGGTTAGAAAACATGCATCACACACACGCACACTTATTACAAAGTTCGCCCTCTCGCGGAGGGTCCGAATAAATAGTACAGATCGAAAAATTAATCAACTACCTTAGCTAATTAAATATTACAAAACCCTTAACTAATTAACAAATTAATTACAAAACAATCTAAGTATGAAATAAAAAAGGCTGTCGCAGCTCCGCCTCGAAATGATTGGATGATGTATGCTCGCTTCGCCTCGCTCGGAAACTTGTTGCCATGCCAACTGTTGCCTCTGTTTGCACTGTTTCATGCCTCTAAAAGCTGCACAAGTCCCAACGCTGCTTCTGAACCACTTCCTGAACACTGTGGGAGGTCACCGGCCAAGAGACAGGACTACCGGCCATAGAAGGATGGTCATCGACCAAAGATGAGGCCATCGGCTGGATATTTTTAGTCGGCCGGCACTGAAAGTGGCTGACCGGCCATTTCTTCCTGCATAACACTGGTTTTGCTGCAACAGAGGACAGACAGTGCATGGCATGAAATTTACAAGCCAAATGTATGCACGACCACCCTCCCTATCATGCTATGAACTCAAGGGAGTATGGCTCCCGACCCTCGGGCCACCAATCACGCATTTCGATGCATGATGGCTAAAGGTGTCAAAGGTGCATATCAACATGGAATGATTGCAACAAACAAATGAATGCTACACACTCTATCATGTTGGGTCAAGAGTGTCGGCGACCGAGGATTGATGCACGTTTCGTCACTTTAAGTACAAAACGTCCCTTGATCCTTATGTCTGGTTTGACACCCCAAACCAAACAACAATGCAATGTATGTATGCCAAATGCAATGCGAAACATGCAATTAATGTAATGCAACACGAACAATGCAACTTAAAATGCAAGCAACATAGTAATACAATAAGTATTGTAATACTACAATGCAACCTATGTATGTAAGTATATCAAGTGATAGTGTCACGACCCAAACCCGCCCCTATGGATTTAGCACCGTAACCGGCCAGTAATCTGAGATTACCGAAGGCCTGCTTAACAGTAATACAGTAATACAGAGTACAGAGGCTGGCGGAAGCCAATATAGTAAATAAACAATGTCCAATGAGCTGTGATAATCTGCATGCAAAATGGCTTTTCATTCAAATATATATACGGTCAGACAAAATAGTATGTACATATATACAATCATTCAGTCAGGGACCTAATCCCTATTAAACAGTACAGTAACAGTCTATACAGTTATGCAAAACAGATACAGAGACAGACGGGGAAATTAAAAACACCCCTAAGCCGTAACTTGACAGGCTCGGAACCTCGCATTGAGGCACATAGGTTGGCTTGACAAAACTGGAGTTTACCCCGACGCTTCTAGCTGCGGTCTGGTGCCTGTACACCTACATATATATATGAGCAGTGAGCTAAAGCCTAGTGAATAACACAATGCGTAAATGGGTTAAGAATGAATGTCCTTACAGTAATGAAAACAGTTCATTAAATCAGTATTTTAGTCGTTCAGTCGATACAGTCATATGTGGTACACCCATTAGCATGACAGTACAGTAAACAGTAGGTCTTAAAAGACCGAGCAGTAAATGATGGCCATCAGTCAGTAACAGTAGTGGTTCTAACGAGGGAACCGACAGAGATCTTTGTAATAGTATCAGTAAACAGTAGTTGCCAAGGATGCCACAATACAGTTCAAAATATAGGACATTCATTCATTCAGTTAACAGTAATCAGTTCAGAAAGTAGTACAGCTCAATTGTTCAGAAGATAACCATTTTGAACATATCTTTACACAGATGTTACTCACAGAGTTCTGGGCTACAGTAAGGCTAGAGCGTCTCCTCGGAAAGCCAGCCCTACACAGTTAACAGATTGAACACACACTAAGCTACACGGTCGGAAGAGATAATAACTTAATCCCTAATTTGCCTCGGTGTGTTTTACATCTATATCCTCATTAAGATGCCTTAAACAAGGCCTAAGAATGCCTAGAATGGGATGAGGATGCAAAGATGCACATTAAAAGCATTTTCAGAAAACAAGGTTCATGCTCGAGCGTAGGTTACTCCGCTTGAGCGGAAATGCAGACAAAGGTTTTCGCTCGAGCGTAGGCTTACCCACTCGAGCGTTCTGCAAAACAGAACAAAAGTGCTGGATAGGCGAAAATCACGCTCGATTGGGCGCTCGACACCCGCTCGAGCATGAGACACAATATCCCGCTCGAGCGTCAATTAATCCACTCGAGCGGACTTCAAAACAGAACAAAAATGCTGGGAGCACGATTTCCACGCTCGAGGGCCAGTCACCCCGCTTGAGCGTGAGTCCAAATTCTGGAATTTCCAGATTTGAACCTCAAGCTCAAAACCAAGTTTTAAAACATAAATTTCGATCCTCTTGGGCCAATTTTCCAGAAAACACATCAAAACTCATACTTTAACATGATTCAAAGCTCAATTTGCAAAATCAAAGCCCAAGGGTGTTTCAAATAAACTCAATTTGAAACCAATTTTCATGAACAATATTTCAGACATGACATGCACGAGTTTAACTCAATTCAAAGCTTCAATTTCATGCTCTAGTGAGCCAATTCTTCCAAGGACAAGATGAAATCATGGACTTAAACACAATATGAACATGCATGTAACATTTTACCATGAAATCAACTCACAACTCAACAATTCAAACATGCATGCATGGAATGAGCTTCAATTTGACATGCTAGGACTAGAACATGACTCAATTCATCAATTAAGACATGAACAATGCAAGAATCCACTTAAACACAACAATGAGAGGTTGAATTCCTCACCTAGAGCTTCAATTACAAGTATAGAAGTCCAATTAGGCAATTCTCCTATGATCCCTTCAAGTCTTCCAAGCCAATTCTCTAGAACAATTCAACTCTCCCTCACTCTCTTCCTTGGTCGATTGAAGGCAACAAAAGGCTGATGAGGTGTGTTTTGATACAAAGGAATGAGTCTCAAGAGTGCTAAGCTAGTGGTCCACTAGTGGTGGCAAAATGGTGAATAAGGCCAACTATGTAATTAAGCTCATTTTAATCCAATTTAATCATACCTAATCAGTTTTCAGATAAATATACCATAAAATCCTATAAATTATGAGGATCATGAAACACTAATCGATTTCCGGTTCGGCCGCTGATAAGGCCTTCAATTAGCAGTTCAAACATAAAAACACAAACAGATAAACAATCAAACAGATAGACAAACAATTGAACAGATATACTCAGTCAATTCAGTTTCAATTTCAGTCAGTCAGTTCAGTAGTTTATTCAGTTCACTTATCAGTCATAATCAGTTCAGTTTAACGGTAATCAGTAGTTTATCGGTAAACAGTAACGAGGGTTGTTACAGTCTCCCCTCCTTAAAAAGAGTTTAGTCCTCTAAACTCGAGTTACCTTCATTCTGGAAGAAAACAGGATTCAGTGGAAATAGATCAGGATATCTTTTAGCCATGTCATCTTCCTTTTCCCAAGTGGCATACACGCCACCATGGTTTTGCCAGTCGACTTTCACTAACGGAATCTCTTTGTTTCTCAACTTTTTGATCCGTCGGTTTACAATCTGAATAGGCCGTTCCTCAAAAGTGTAGTCGTCACTCAGCACTACACGAGTTGGCTCTATTACATGGAAAGGATCCCGGAGGTAGTCCCTCAACATAGAAATGTGGAAGACGTTGTGCATATGCTCCATTTCAGGAGGAAGTGCAACTTGATACGCCACCGGATTGATTTTCTCGATAATCTCGTACGGTCCAACATATCTCGGCGCTAACTTGCCTTTGACTCCAAAACGAGTCTGGCCTTTCATCGGTGTTACTTTCACAAAAACGTGATCACCCACTTCATACTCTCTGTCTCGTCTTCTAACATCAGCATAACTTTTCTGTCTGCTCTGAGCGGTTTTCAGTCTCTGTTGTATCAGTTTCACTTTCTCAGTTGTTTCATAAACAATCTCGGGCCCAAGCAAAGGCCCATCTCCAACTTCTGCCCAGCAAATCGGAGATCTACATTTTTCTGCCATACAATGCCTCGAAAGGCGCCATACCAATACTTGAATGGTAGCTGTTATTGTAGGCGAATTCAGCCAATGGCAAATGGCTTTCCCAGTTTCCCTGACAATCAAGGACACACATTCTCAGTAAATCCTCTAGAGTCTGGATGGTTCTTTCTGACTGGCCATCGGTCTGAGGATGATAAGCACTACTCAATTTCAATTCAGTACCCAATGCAGTCTGTAAGCTTTGCCAAAATCTTAACGTAAACTTCGAATCCCTGTCAGGAACAATGGACACAGGCACTCCGTGCAGTCTGACAATTTCATCAATATAGAGTATAGCCAACTTGTCTGCATTATAAATTGTCTTAACAGGTAAGAAGTGAGCAGATTTAGTCAGTCTAACAATGCAAGCAAATGGGACACAAGGGGAGAGGGGTGTCCCTCTCCTACACAAGACCTCAAAACCACTTCTCTACCACTGAAAATCCTCTGGATTTCAGTGGTGAGAAGGCCAAAACAAAAGGGCTACAAAACCCAAAGAGGAAGGCACAAAAAGAGGCCAAACAAGGCCTAAAAGGGGGTGGACGACCTCCAATACAAAAGTGACCTTAATGAAACATCTCAAGCATGAAAATACATAACTTTTATCAGTTATACACTAAGCTTAAAACAACATGCAAGATAGGCTAAAAGCTTAAGGCAAAATGGGGAATAAAAGAGGTAGTTCTCACCCTTGAAGAACACTTCAAGAACACCAACTCCAGCACATCCTTCTGATCAAAACCAACTCAAAAACTTTGAAATTAACCTCTCAACACCTCAGTAACCAAACTATAGTGTAACACTAAGTGCCTTAGTGCAAAAATAAGAACAATAACACACTTTTGAACGCTATTACACACACAACTAGAGAGAGGGAGAGATATAGAGAAAGAGGTTTATCTAACTTCTATATCAGATGAAATCAACCTCTGGAAAGGGAGGGGAGGCCCTCCTTTTATAGAAAAACCACTTTACAAAGCTTCCAAGTGTAGCTAAATAAGGCTCAAATCCCTCTATATACGTGTATGGAGGGCAGAGTCTGTGCTCACCAGCTGGCACAGCTGGCATGCACAATGCCTGAAAAAGGCAAAGAAAAAGGCTCGGCCAGAAAATGTGGTCGACCAACCAAATAAATGGCCGACCAACCAACTAAAGTGCCGATCGGCCAACACACTTAGCCGATGGAAATAAAAAAGGGCCGATGGCCTTAGGCCCTGGCCGGTGGGTTGAGGGGATGGCAAACAAGCCACCCTCTTCCCTTAGAAGCAAAAGCACAAGTATTTGGTCCATGACCAAGCACAAAATAGATAAGTTGAGAGATCTTGAGGCAAGGTGCGTAGTCGGGACCTCCAAGAACTTAAAACAAACACGAGAATGGATGATCATCGAGTGTTCAAACGATGACGTCCAAGTCTTGAGGACGGTCAAAAATGGGGTGTCTACAGTTGCCCCTCTTTGACAGAACTCGAAAGTCATAACCATGACGGGAGTGAATGTCAAAGCCCAGAGACGACCAATTTTTGACAAGGCCGAAGACTTAGACAAGTATGTAAGATAGCAAGATATGTGCCCGAAGGCAGGGGCAAGATGCAAGAACAATGCACAAAGCCGAGTATAACTTATGATCATGCAAAGAAAGCTGTAACGAAGCATAACATGCAACAGTTTTAAGCAAGCCAAAAACCAAACTACATTACAATGCAGAAAAAGATGTAAGAGAATTATGTAATTCTCGCTACGTCTCACGTGGAGAATACAATACCTGTCCAGTTCGTCTGGTCGTGCCAGCTTCAAATGAATCGTACATATAATATCGTGCCTGCAAAAGAAACAAACTTAACAGGTACAACATTGTTAGAAACATGCATAGCAATGCAAGTGAAAAGTGCGTGACAACGCGAGTGAGGGGGTGCATGACAATGCGGGTAGAAGGGGTGCATAACAACGCAACCCGAGTGTATGGATAACAATGCAATTTGAAACAAACATAACAATGTAAGGAAGGCACGTGTGACAGCACGAGCCGAGTAGTGCATAACAATGCAAACCGAGTAGTGTATAAGCACATGTAAATAACGCATACGCGACAACGCATACAATGTGTGTAACAAGAGAGGCATAAACACATGTAAGTAAAGCATACGCGAAAACGTATGCAATGTGTGTAACAATGCGAGAAGGGTGCACACAGCTTATGCATTTCCAGATGACCTCTCTTATACAGTTTTCCTCCGCAGATGATGAATTGAGCAGCCATTCTTCGGATTGCTCTTTTGTCTTTAGCATTTGCCCCTGCTGGATATGCTTCTTTCTCCAAGAAGTTCCAGACATTGTAATACCAGGGGTTCTCATCTTGAACTTCCTCTATGGCAGCAATTGATTCGTAGGCCGGTGCAAATTTCTAGTCGATGATGATCGGACGCATCCGGACTCCAAAAGGGATGTCTATCATGGAAGATAGAGTTGCTAGTGAATTTGCGAACCTGTTGTTTTCTCTTAGTAGATGAGCGAAGTTCAGCTTCTCAAACCAAAGAATCAGCAGGTCCAAGGCCTGGTGGCACATTCTCATCTTTTCTTCTTTGAGTTTCCAATCTCCCTTAGCTTGGGATACAACAAGGTTCGAGTCCCCAATGACGTCCAACCGTTTTGCCCCTAGTTCTAGGGCCGCTTCTAGATCGGCAATGCACGCCTCATACTCTGCTTCGTTGTTCGAGACTTTGAACCGGAGTTTGAATGCTAGAGGGATACGGGAATTGTCGGGTGCTATCAGTAACACCCCTATCCCATACCCGTATTGGTTTGACGCTCTGTCAAAGTACATCGTTCAAAATTCTTCTTCGACATGTAGAATGGCCTCATCTGGGAATAAGTACTCAACTGCTTCATCCCCGTCCACCGGGTGATCGGCTAAGAATTCTGCTACTGCTTTCCTTTTTACTGACTTGCGCGTCACATATTTCAGATCAAATTCAGAAAGCAGAAGCAACCAACGAGCTAGCCTACCCGTAAGTGCTGGCTTCTCAAAAAGATATTTGATGGGATCTAATCTCGAAACCAACATTACAGAGTGAGCTAACAGGTAGTGCCGCAGCTTCCTGGTAGCCCATACCAAGGCCAAACAAGCCTTCTCGAGTGGAGTGTAACGGGTCTCGTAATCCAACATCTTCTTGCTCAGGTAGTAGATAGCTCTCTCCACCTTGTCCTTAGACTCTTGCGCAAGCATGCAGCCCATGGTAGTTTCAGTCACTAAAAGGTACAAAATCAACAGTTTTCCTGGCTCAGGCGGTGACAACACGGGTGGGTTCTGTAAGTATTCCTTGATATGTTCAAAAGTAGCTTGGCATCAGCCGTCCCATTGGAACTTCTTTCCTTTCTTTAGGAGGCCAAAAAGTGGTTCACAAGTCAAGGTTAGTTTTGAGATAAACCATCTTATGAATTGCACTTTACCTAGAAAGCCTCTCACTTCCTTTTCAGTCCTTGGTGATGGCATTTCTAAGATGGCCTTGATTTTGGAAGGGTCGACCTCGATACCTCTCTGTGTAATCAAGAACCCCAGCATTTTCCATGCTGTAACACCAAACGTACACTTCTAAGGATTCAGCCGCAACTGAAATTCTCTGATCCTTTGAAAAAACTTTTGCAAGGCAGTGTAGTAGCCCTCTCTTTCTTTGGACTTGACAATCATGTCGTCCACGTACACCTCCACCTCCTTGTGGATCATGTCATGCAATATCGTGGTTGCGGCCCGTTAATATGTAGCTCCAGCATTCTTCAGCCCAAATGGCATCACCCTATAGCAGTAAGTCCCTACGGAGTGGTGAAAGCAGTCTTCTCCCGGTCTTCGGGTGCCATCACAATCTGATTGTAGCCTGAGAATCCATACATGAACGAAAGCAAAACATGCCCCGCTGTGAAGTCTACTAACTCGTCGATATGCGGCAAAGGAAAGTCGTCTTTCGGACTGACTCTATTCAAATCCCTAAAATCCACGAATACTCGGATCCTACCATCCTTCTTCGGCACCAGAACGATGTTGGCCAACCAAGTTGGGTACTCGAATACCAGCAGGAACCCTGCATCAATCTGCCTGGTGACCTCTTCTTTGATCTTGATGGCCCAGTCGGGGCAGATCCTTCTGAGTTTTTGTTTGACAGGTCAGGCCTCGGGATCAAGAGGGATCCGGTGCTGTACAATCTCAGAATCGATTCCAGGCATGTCTTTGTAGGACCACGCGAAAACATCTTTGAAATCGTTTAATAAAGCAACTAAGCGCTCGCGTTCCTCCAAAGACAACGTGAACCCGATCTGGACCAGCCGCGGGTCCTTCTCAGTACCAACATTAATTTGGATGATTTCGTCAACCAAGGATTTAACAAATCTCTCCTGCTCTTGATCAATTAAATGTTGTAAAACCGGAGGAATTTCTTCCTCGTCGTTTTCATCAAAATTTTGGAAGTTCTGATTAATATAATAAACCAAAGGCACAGAAAAATACTCGAAGGCCACAGCCGCTTCATTCTCATTAATCGTTCCATCCAGTTCATCCGATTCTTCCGTTACAACAGACTCAAAAGAGAAAGAAAAAGACGACCTAGACAGGACTGTGGCATCCGGGTTATCACTTCCAGGAATACCGGACTCAGACTCAGACGAGCTGGAACTTGATTCCGACCCTACAAACTCGGTGGAATCAGATTCCGGCTCACTACCTGATCTGGTGCTGCTTGACAAAAATCCCTCCTCGTACTGCCAGATGAGAGAGGGTGCGATGGATGCATCCAAAATGCTTGACGGTGGGCTCGCAGCGGTTTCATTCCCAATCACGGACATCGAGAAGTTATCCCCCAAGCACTTCTGTACGATCGGAGGATCTGAAAGTAGACAAGCCAGTGCTACCCCCATTTCAGTCTCGGTGTTCTCAAAATCCACTATCTTATTCTGCTCAATCTCAGTCGATGGGTCTGTCTGCTCCTCGGCAACATCATCCCCGGATAACTGCAGGTCAAAGAAGATCTCAAACCCGGGCAAGTGCCTCCTCTCGGCATTCAGCCATGGCTTTGGAAAGCCACAAAATGGAAAGTCCTCCCATTCCCGGACGAAGCGTCCGTTTAGGGTACCCTAGATGGGTCGGTGCATCAACTCAAAAGGCTTCCCTGCCAGCTTCGCTCTGGCTCTCCCAGCCATCTTCTTGCCTTTCCTTACCCTGTCCTCCTTGGTGGGCAAATAACCCAAACCAAAGGTATGTGGGTTGTGCGGCACTTCGGCCGATATTGCGATGCCCTTCCGGCCACTTCTTTCCAGTCCCATCCCAGGGATGTACTAGAGTTTGCTTATAAGGTACACTGATTGAGCGCTGACATACACCCCCTCCTCGGCAGCTAAGATGTTTTGTACGACTCGAGCCTTGGCTAGGGTAAAACCCGATAGGAACACATCCTTTGTGTCGTGCTCGATCTCTAAACTCGATACGAACACATCCTTCGTGCCATCACAATCCTTCGTGCCGTGCTCGATTTCTAAGCCCCTCCCGGAAAAACCAATCCCACTAGCTGTTCAGGTGTGGTGTCTGTTAAGAGTTTGGCTTTGTCCATTGCCGATAGGACAGCTTGTCTATGCACACGTGAAGCCATAAGCAGTCCCTAGATGGAGATGTCTGCTCGTATCTTTTTCAACTGTTTCAGCACGGCCTTATCTTCAAGTAGCCTCTCTTTCTGCTTCTCCGCCTCCTTGTCCTTTCCGAACGCCTCTGGTTGATCTAGGTACGGGGGCTTGAAATACCGTCCACTCCTAGTCATATGGTCAACTTCACCAATATACCAGGTATCATCTGGTTGGTTACTCCCCCAATTCTCATCTGTGTGGGCAAGACATAGGTCATCGTCCTCCCACCACATTCCATCGGCAGCCGACAGACACCTGTCTGGCTCTGTTGTAACTATCCTTGTCCTCGCAGTACTTTCTGTCCATGTGCTCGCAGTACGCTCTATATCTGTGCATATAGCAGGTTCAGTCTCCACAGGGACCTTGGCTTTTCTGGCTCTCTTAGAGTCTTTGATTCCTTCTTGTTCCAACTGCGTCAATGTAGCCCGCTATTCAAAATTTCCTGTATTCAAAATGCCCAAGTCTCGAGCGAAATTCTTGGCACCGACGCTCTCCAGTGATGTATTCTGATCTCCGGCCCTTCCGACCACAATTGATGTCCTTGCCCCTAACGGGCCCTTTTCCAGCTGAGATTCTTCAACAATATCTGGTTGGCCGTCAAGCCACCTTATGACCTCTGCTGACTCCTCAAAATCGAACCAGTTGACTGTCATGTCCCCTAGATCTTGTTCGTTGAAAATCTGAAGGTCAGCCATGTCCCCTTCCAGAACTGCTATGTCATTTATCCTCTGATCAAGTCCATCCCCCCGTAGTGCACAAATTTCTGCCCCTACCAGCAATTCCACATTTGGCCTAGTCTGACCTGCTGATGCAATGTAGCCACTCGGGTTGTACACCTCCTCAACAAAGCTCCTTAATTCCTCAGTCCCAGAATCCGCTGTACCACTTTCCTCCAAAATCATCCCTATTCTGTCTTCGACAGCCACCACCATTGATTCGGGTTTTGTTCGGGGGATGTCCAACACGCACAAGTCAGTGCTGTCAGGAAGGAACACCTCCGGCTTGGGTAGGTGAGATGGGGTGATATATATACTGGGGTCGTATGACATGACCCCGGTCTGGATAAAGTTGATGCGTTTAGGAGGTGGAGCTTGGTTATGTGGTGGGAGGGGGTTGGTTGTGACGTTCGGTTTCTCCGGAGGCATGATTACCCTGTTGTCGATGAGATCCTGGATCTCGTCACGGAATCTATAGCATTGGTCGGTATTATGACCATGTTGTTGGTGAAACGCGCAATACTTCGCCGGGTTATGGGAGGGGGGAGGTTTTTCTGGCAATGGTCGCGGTTCTAGGGGCTTTAAGTGCCCTTTTCTGATTAAAACCCCCAAAGCTTTAGACAAGGGCATATACAGTGGAGTGAAGGCTCTTTGGCCCTTGGGTGCGTATCTGGCTGCTTGCGAGCTACTACCGGACGCGCCAGAGAATGGTGTAGCCGCAAGGGTTCTTGGGGGAGTGGTGGTGACCATGCTTACTTCTGAAGCTCTGGCAGTTGTGGCGTTGCTTGTGCCTGTATTGGTGTTGCGGTTGAAGGTTCTCCTGGGTTACTCTCTGTCTTGGTCAATCAGACCCTGTTTCATAGCATCCTCAATTTGTACCCCCATCTCATGTAAATCTGAAAAGGTGGGGAAGGGGAGAACAATCATTTTCTGCATAAGCTTGGGCTGGAGATTGCGCACAATCATTTGAATCTGATCTTTGTCAGCGGGCCTAGTGGTCATCATTGAGGCCTTGGCCCTCCACCAGGTTACGAAGTCAGAAAAACTCTCCTTAGGCTCCTGCCTAGTCGTCTCGAGATCCCGGGTTGTGATCTCGATCTGTGTATTATAGGAGTACTGAGCGACAAAAGCCTCGGCCATCTCATCCCAATTCCTCTTAACATCATCCGGCCGAATAAAGAAAGCTTCTGTAGTCTGGTGAGGCCCATCGGCCTTAATATATCTGAAAACAGTCGTAAGTGCACCATGGGATCTCCGGACCTGTCAAAGCGGTCAATATGTGGTATCTTAAATCTGTCTGGCAGCATCACAGCCGCGTCAGTGTACCCATCTTCGATATCTGGAATGGTCTTGACACCCTGAGACTTCTTGAACAGCTTTTTAAGCTTACTTACTTTTAATGCCGTGGGGTCCACCTCGAATTCAAAGAGAGAATCCGGTTGATTGATAGGAGTGGGTGCCTTGGATAGTTGAGGTAGAATTGGGGGCGGAGCCGGCCCCGTTGGGATGTTTGTATCCTCCTGGGCATTCTGGACATTCGCCGTCTCCTCGGGTATTGGGACTCTTGGTGGGGGAGGAGCCTGGTGTAAAGTAGATGCTTCGGTTTGCTGTTGTAACCTGGTAATTAGCTCTGCCTGTTGGGCCATGACAACGGCCTGCTGTTTGGCAAATTCTGTTTGACGAACCGCGTCCTCCTGCATGGCTTTCATGCTCTCCTGGAGCTGATGCACCATTTCTTCTATTCCTGCCATATTGCCCTGATCTATCTGAACTACCGGTATGTCTATCTCTGTAGTAGACTCGGAAATCTCAACCTGACTGTTCAAAGACCACTGATTTGGTAATCTCGGTATCGATACACTACGTCTTCTCGACCTCCGCCTGACAATCGGGGGTAAGGAGTAGAACACTGGTTATCCGTCTACTAGATCCTCAGATCGATGGAGTCGACGACCTCTAGTCCAGAGTGCTTGGGGAATATCTGCTTGGTTGGAAGCAATTGTGCTAAACTACCTAGAAAAAAGATAAATAAAGCATAATAAGGAAATAAATAACCAGAAACGGACAGCATAACGGCTTAAATAAACACAACACACAGTCGAGTATAACAACACGCAGTTGACAAGCTGAATACACTGTTCTCAAACACTGATCACTGTTCCCAAATTACTGCTCCAAAATCTGAATCCGATACCCGCAGATATAACGGATTCTCAAAACACTGATGCCCACAGGCCTGATACCCAGACTTGCAAGCTGACATGTGCATTCCTGTGGAGGTCAACTCAAAAAGCACATAATAAGCAAGTAAGAGCCAAAACACCCCTATGTTGGGGTAGCGTATCCCTGTCTTATTGTCTGCAGCTAGGGTTTCACTACGCACACAGCGGTTTTAAACAACCTACGATTGGGTAAGCAACCTGTCCTAGTTTGGAATAGTCACTACGGATTCCGATATGCACTAGGTCGAATGGTCAAAAAGGGTGCCCCGGTAAAAATCGGGGTTTGTGTTCCCATCGTGGCAGAGTCCATAACCGATCAGCCTTATGGCACGCTTCTCAAAGTGAGCCTCTAGTAGGCCGTTCAGGAATATCAGATGGCAAACACGGTGTCCTAGGTGCACCAATGCAAATACAATACAAAGAAACACATAAGTGCAATCAAAACAAGATATCATGAGTTCGAGTCAAGTTCTCTCCAAACTCCCCAGCAGAGTCGCCAGAAAATGTAGACGCGCCCGAACGTCCTGAGAAAATCCCGTTTTGTTCATTGGGCTCACTACAGTTCGGACTCGATGTCACGGTTCTAAATCTAATCTCGCAAAGTGCAATGCAAGATCAATAAATCACCAAAGAGTCTAAATCCGACAAATTGTTTTGAAAAACTGATTTTAAAAAGAAGTGCCAAACATGGACTGCTTTGCTAGATACAGAGTCGCCACCTAAATATTTTATTTTGGGGGAATTTAGGAAATCCTGACTCATGCCTAAGGCCACGTGTCCTTCATCACCAGAGTTGCCTCGGCTCGGGAACTTGGGTACGATTGGGAAAGGTCATGCAATGAGCACCCCCGCTCGCCCGATCAAAGATCGACCTTTACTAAACATGATATCTTGTTTTTGAAAACACATGCGTTCTTATTCCGGTTTATTAGCCTACAATTACTACGTGATGCGCACAGCAAAACAAGTATAGACTAGATCGCCTAATTTGGAACAAAGCATTGCATATCCGTTTGTTTAGAAAATGATTTGAAGTTTGCTACTCGCAAGTAGGCTAAAATGCAGATTTCAACGAATTGTTCCAATTCAAGTAATCCAACCTTCACCCACAGGCATTTAGGCAGTTATATCACATAAACACATGGCCTCATGGTAAGCATACTATCATGGCAGTCACTCACACGCATGCGAGGATGCTAAAGCATAAACACTTACCGAGTACTCCGAGCCAAAGAAGGAAGCTAATTAGAAAACATGCATGAATCCTAACTACGTTGAGATGCCTAATGCAACATATGCAAGAATGCAACTAAGATAGGCTCGGCTATTCTAAGATGGCATATGAGATGCTACAGGTAACATGTATTCAACTTGGAATTGAAATACGATGCAGTCAGTACGATACGTCGAGCCCGGTGCGTGCAATACAAATGAATATTATGCAAACATGCTGTCATAAGTATGCTAATTTGAAAACATGCCCTAAAACTAACCATCATAAGCTGGTAAATAAGAGGTAGAAAGACGTGGGGTTAGAAGACATGCATCACACACACGCACACTTATTACAAAGTTCGCCCTCTCGCGGAGGGTCCGAATAAATAGTACAGACCGAAAAATTAATCAACTACCTAAGCTAATTAAATATTACAAAACCCTTAATTAATTAACAAATTAATTACAAAACAATCTAAGTATGAAATAAAAGAGGCCGCCGCAGCTCCACCTCGAAATGATTGGATGATGTATGCTCGGTTCGCCTCGCTCGGAAACTCGTTGCCATGCCAACTGTTGCCTCTGTTTGCACTGTTTCATGCCTCTTAAAGTTGCACAAGTCCCAAGGCTGCTTCTGAACCACTCCCTGAACACTGTGGGAGGTCACCGGCCAAGAGACAGGACTACCGGCCATGGAAAGATGGTCATTGACCAAAGATGGGGCCATCGGCTGGATATTTTTAGTCGGCCGGCACTGAAAGTGGCCGACCGGCCATTTCTTCCTGCAGAACACTGGTTTTGCTGCAACAGAGGACAGACAGTGCATGGCATGAAATTTATAAGCCAAATGTATGCACGACCACCCTCCCTATCATGCTATGAACTCAAGGGAGTATGGCTCCCGATCCTCGGGCCACCAATCACGCATTTCGATGCATGATGGCCAAAGGTGTCAAAGGTGCATATCAACATGGAATGAATGCAACAAACAAATGAATGCTACACACTCTATCATGTTGGGTCAAGAGTGTTGGCGACCGAGGATTGAGGCACATTTCGTCACTTTAAGTACGAAACGTCCCTTGATCCTCATGTTTGGTTTGACATCCCAAACCAAACAACAATGTAATGTATGTATGCCAAATGCAATGCAAAACATGCAATTAATGTAATGCAACATGAACAATGCAACTTAAAATACAAGCAACATGGTAATGCAATAAGTATGTAATACTGTAATGCAACCTAGGTATGTAAGTATATCAAGTGATAGGCATACAACAATGACATTAACCACAAGGATGCGACAACATGCAATGCGGTAAACCTACAACAATACACGAGTGCATGATCCATGGACTTACACTAAGGATGGATAGGCCTCAGCCGCACTAAAACAGTGGCCAAAGTGCCAAGAAATGATGGACAAAACACACTCAAACATGCACATGTAAAGGTCCAACACTTAGGCATAAAAAGAGTCGACTCTTAGACATATTAAGAAGAGACAAATATGGACATATGACAAGTATGATAAGCTCTGAAAATGTGCAAAGGATGATGTCAAATCAACCATGCCATGCAAGTAGGGCACGCAATAAAGCCCAAAACTTGAGACTAACAAAGGGGTTCAAACCATGGCCATATCAACCAAGCCCCAAAGAGCCAAGATGACTTAAAACAGTCTTAGGGCAGACCAAAATAAGGCTAGAGCATGCATAGAACAAGGCCAAAACATGCTAAGGAGCCGGCGCAAAATAGGGGGGGCATTCAAGGCCACAAAGAGAGCATTCTACTACAACTACCTCAACCAAAATGGCATGGGTTATGTAATGAAAAACAGAACTATAGCATGCCAAGATAAGCCTAAATGCCCACTTAGATGGCATCTAAATGACCTAAGTCTAGAGGTATGCACAATGGCCCAAACATGGAGCATGCGACAACAACTCTTCAAAGCATTGAGAGAATGGTAAATGCATGCACATAAGCATAGAAAGTGGACTGAAATAGCATGATAAGTGATTCCAAACCACTGAAATAGCCCAAGTAAAGCATGCTCATGACTCACACACCCAAAGCCAACAAGCTAAAATGCAAGGTGGCTATACCAAACATGGAAAACATGACCAAATCGACACCAAACAGAGCTTAAACATGTCACAACATGGATAAAAGCTTCATGAAGGCAAGCTAAAACATGCAAGCATGATGGTCTAAATGCATGACATATGTTTAGGCAAATAAGAGGATTGCAAGGCAAGTGCATGATGTATGCAATAGGCCAACAAACCAACATGAAACAGAGGTATAACATGATAAACTAACACCAAATACCCAGTGAAATGAAGCTAAAACACATTAAGCCAACATGCTACCTTTACAAGTCAACAATGCAAGCAAATGGGACACAAGGGGAGAGGGGTGTCCCTCTCCTACACAAGACCTCAAAACCACTTCTCTACCACTGAAAATCCTCTGGATTTCAGTGGTGAGAAGGCCAAAACAAAAGGGCTACAAAACCCAAAGAGGAAGGCACAAAAAGAGGCCAAACAAGGCCTAAAAGGGGGTGGACGACCTCCAATACAAAAGTGACCTTAATGAAACATCTCAAGCATGAAAATACATAACTTTTATCAGTTATACACTAAGCTTAAAACAACATGCAAGATAGGCTAAAAGCTTAAGGCAAAATGGGGAATAAAAGAGGTAGTTCTCACCCTTGAAGAACACTTCAAGAACACCAACTCCAGCACATCCTTCTGATCAAAACCAACTCAAAAACTTTGAAATTAACCCCTCAACACCTCAGTAACCAAACTATAGTGTAACACTAAGTGCCTTAGTGCAAAAATAAGAACAATAACACACTTTTGAACGCTATTACACACACAACTAGAGAGAGGGAGAGATATAGAGAAAGAGGTTTATCTAACTTCTATATCAGATGAAATCAACCTCTGGAAAGGGAGGGGAGGCCCTCCTTTTATAGAAAAACCACTTTACAAAGCTTCCAAGTGTAGCTAAATAAGGCTCAAATCCCTCTATATACGTGTATGGAGGGCAGAGTCTGTGCTCACCAGCTGGCACAGCTGGCATGCACAATGCCTGAAAAAGGCAAAGAAAAAGGCTCGGCCAGAAAATGTGGTCGACCAACCAAATAAATGGCCGACCAACCAACTAAAGTGCCGATCTACACTTAGCCGATGGAAATAAAAAAGGGCCGATGGCCTTAGGCCCTGGCCGGTGGGTTGAGGGGATGGCAAACAAGTCACCCTCTTCCCTTAGAAGCAAAAACACAAGTGTTTGGTCCATGACCAAGCACAAAACAGATAAGTTGAGAGATCTTGAGGCAAGGCGCGTAGCCGGGACCTCCAAGAACTCAAAACGAACACGAGCATGGATGATCATCGAGTGTTCAAACGATGACATCCAAGTCTTGAGGACGGTCAAAAATGGGGTGTCTACAGTAATCTGTTGCCACTAGCAGGAACTTCCTTTGTCCAGTTGCTTGAGGTAATTGTCCAACAAGATCCATGCCCCATTGGGCAAATAGCCAAGGGCTAGACATTGGGTTCAAATCTGCTGCTGGTTGGTGTATCAAAGGTGCAAACCTCTAACACTTCTCACACTTTCTGACATAGGCTTTAGCATCTTTCTACATATAAGGCAACCAGTACCCTTGAGTAATGGCCTTATGAGCAAGTGACCTGCCCCCAGTGTGGCTTCCATATACTTTTTCATGTATCTCATACAAGAAGTCTTCAACTTGTGAAGGATGCACACACCTCAAAAGGGAACCAGTAAAAGATCTTCTGTAGAGATGCCCCTTCTACTATCAGACTGAATCTTGCCGACTTCAGTTTAATCTGTGTGCTTCTTTATGATCATCTGGCAGTTTTCTCTCTTTAAGGAATACTATTATTGCGTCCATCCAGTTTGGTCTCATCTCCACACACATTGCTTCATGCTCTGTGTTCAGTGGTTCTACACTTGGACCTAATAAGTAGTCAACCATTATTGTCCTTGCCTCTCGTGGTTTTATTGCACTAGCCAGGTTGACCAAGGCATCAGCATGGCTGTTGTCATCTCGGCTAACTTGTTGTAGTTGGCAATTTTGGAACAATGCTATCAGTTTGCCCACCTCATTTACATAGGCCACCATCCTTTTATCTCAAGCAGCGTATTCGCCCATTACCTGGTTGACGATAAGTTGGGAGTCACAGAAGACCATTATCTCGTCAACTTCTATTATTGCTGCCAACTTTAATCTTGCTATCAGTGCTTCATACTCTGCTTTGTTGTTTGAGGCTTTAAACCCCAAATGAATGGATTGTTCTAGCATCTGTCTATCCAACGATACTAGCACTACTCCTGTCCTCGCTCCTTGTCGGTTGGAACTTTTGTCAACAAATAGGTGGAAGGAGTCGTCGACGTAAATACTGCAGGGCCTGAGTTTCTTTTCTTTCCTCTGTTTGGCTATCCCCAACTGGGTTTCTCCTTGTTCACCTGGACATCGTATACCTCGGCTCAACGGAGCCCGATGTATGATGGCGCCTGGCGTGAACTTGGCTACGAAGTTGGCCAAAACTTAGCCTTTGATTGTTGTTCTAGGTCTGAATTCCAGGTCATATTGGCCCAATACCACTGCCCATCTGGCTATCCTGCCTGTCAGATCTCCTTGTTGCAATAGGGACTTCAGCGGATGCTCAGTTAACACCACAATCTTGTGGGCTTGAAAGTAATGATTCAGCTTCTTGGAGGCCATTACCAAAGCTAGTGTTAGCTTTTCCAAAGGTAGATATCTGGTCTCTACATCTGCTAGGGTTTTACTCACGTAGTAAACTGCCCTTTGTTCTCCCTTATCTTCCCTGATTATCACTGCACTTACCGCATGTTCTGAGACCGCCAAGTATAAGAACAACTCCTCTCCAGGTATTGGATTTGAGAGAACTAGAGCTGTGGTCAAGTATTTTTTTAAGTCGGCCAAGGCAACTTCGCACTCCTCTGTCCATAAGAAGTCTGTGGCTTTCTTTACTAAACTGAAGAAAGGTTTGCATTTATCAAAACTTCTGCTTATGAATCTGTTTAGGGCTGCAGCTCTTCCAGTCAACATCTGCACTTGTTTTGCCAACGTTAGGCTCTCTAACTCCAGAATGGCCTTGATTTGATTCGGGCTTGCTTTAATGCCTTTTTTGGTGACCAAGTATCCCAAGAATTTTCCTGACCCAACTCTAAATGCACACTTTGATGCATTGAGTTGGAGCCAAAATGTCCATAGGATGTCAAAGACTGTCTTCAGGTTGGCCAGATGATCTTCAGGTTCCTTGGTCTTCATGACCATGTCATTGATGTATACCTCCACTGCTTTGCCTATTAGATGTTTGAACATCTTAGTCACCAATCTCTGGTAGGTTGCTCCTGCATTTTTCAACCCAAAAGGCATCACTTTGTAGCAATACAGCCCTTTTGGGGTGATAAATGCGGTCTTCTCCTCATTTGGGAGGCACATGGCTACCTGGTGGTACCCCTTGTAGGCGTCCAGGAAGCTCATCCTTCCATGCCCTGAAGTGGCATCCACCAATTGGTCAATCATGGGTAGCGGGAAACTGTCTTTAGGACAAGCCTTGTTCGGGCTGGTGAAGTCCACGCAGACCCTCCACTTCCCATTCTTTTTCTTCACAGCCATTGTGTTTGACAACCATGTAGGGTAATTCACTTCTCGAATGGCTCTGGCCTCCAGAAGTTTATCCACTTCCTTTTCTACTGCCTCAACATGCATCAACATCGGCTTTCTTGCTCACTGGATGACAGGTTTAGCCGACCTGTCTATATTCAGTTTATGGCAAGTGACCTCGGGGTCAATGCCAGGCATCTCGTACGGTGTCCAAGCAAACACCTTGAGGTTTGCTCTCAAGAATACTTCAAATTTCCTTTCCTCTTCCTCGGCAAAGCCTGAGCCGAGAAGGAAGAAACGTTCTTCATCCCCTTGTTGCACTAAGATCTTCTTTAGGGCTTCCTCACTTTTCTCGGTTGGTTCCTTGCCGACATCCTCAAGGACCTCCCTGTCCTCATCTTCAATCTCTGCTACTTCTGTTTCTCGTATGTTGCAAGTGGATTTCATTGCTGCCATGGAGCAATTCTTTGCTTGCACTTGATCCCCTCTGACCTCTTCAATTTTATGCTCTGTTGGGAATCGCAATAGCTGGTGCAATGTTAAGGGAACAGCCCCTATTGCATGCAGCCATGGCCTTCCCAAGATAGCATTGTAAGTGGAGGGAGTGCCAATTATAGTGAACTCAGTTTTTACCTTCTTGGTGCTAGCCTGCAACTCTAAACTTACTACTCTTAGGGGCTGCGTCGGCGTTCCATTGAATCCGACCATTGGACCATTGGATTGTTCCAGATCATCTTGGTGAAGGCCAAGCTCCTTGTAACATCTGACATACATGATGTCACAAGAGCTGCCCTAGTCAATCAGAATTCGTTTTACTTGGCACTCTCCAATCTGGAGGGATATTACCAAGACATCGTTGTGTGGACGTTGCACCATCTCTAGGTCATCTTCAGTAAAGGACACCACTGGTCCTTGGCACCCATCTACCCTAGGTCTCTTCTGCAGAACTTGGTACACATGTTGCAAGTGTTTTACCTTCTGAGTTTTCCTACGTATCTCATTTTCATTGACCTTCCAGTGAATCACATTGATCACTCGAGGTTCGTCTGCTTGCGGTTGCGGTACTGGTGGAGGTGGTGCCGCTAGTGCCTGAGGCAGTCTCGCTTGCTATTCCCTTGTCCTGGTTTCATCTACTAGGTCCTTTAAATGACCTTGTTTTACCAGGTTTTCTAGATGTGCCTTTAGGGCTCTGCACCCCTGAGTTAGATGGCCATTCTCATTATGGTAGGCACAGTGCTTCCCCTGACTTCTTCCCATAAACTCGCCAAGAGTCTTCTCTGGTGCCCTATAATGCGGTTGGTTCTTGATCCTCTCCAGGACTTTGTAGACTGGAATCCAGAATACGGTAGTGACTGCCTGTGTAGCCCTCAATCCTGTCTCTTACTTATTGTATCCGTTATTACCTCGGCCTTGCTTCGGCGAGCCGTTCTTCTCTTGTTTGGACGCTTTTGTTCCCGGTGTGTCCTCCTCGGCTTTCGCATACTTCTCTATCCTGGCCATTAGTTTCTCCATACTTTTTGGCAATGTCTTTGCCAGTGACTTCCAAAAGGAACAATCATCGTGCAGGCAGTTCTTAAAAGACACGATTGCCACCTCTTGGTTGCATCTAAGTATTCAGTTGAACACCTCATAATATCTTTTGGCATAGGCTCTAAAGCTCTCTCTCTCACCAATTCTTAGAGCCATCAGGGAGTCCACCCTTAATAGTTGTAGTTTGTTTGTCACAAACCTGGCCACGAACATCTCGACCAGGCCCTCCCAGCTTTTCACAGTTCCTTTCAGCAACTTGTGAAACTAGTCTGATGCGATTTCCCTGAAGGATGAGGGAAAACTTTGCAGAGCAACAACTTGTTCCTGGTGTATAGTGCCATTAAGTTCAGGTCCAAACCGACGTGAAAGTTAGGGTTGGACTTACCGTCGTATATCTGTAATCTCAGCATGTGGAACCGCTTTGGGGCCTTAAACTTGTCCAATTCTACTGAGAATGGCGTTCTCAACTTGACTGGTGATGTTACCTCGGCATCTTGTCGCTTCCTCTGGCGGTAGTCCCTCAGATCCTCCTTGGTCCGTCCAAGAGCTCGGCTATCAATGGATTTTAGCCTTTTCGGTGCGCTACTCCCGGTGTCATTATGAGTCCTCTTAGACCTCCCTCCGTTAGTCGTATTGAAGTAAATCTCTTTCCCTTAAATATGCCGATGTTCTTTGGTATGGGCTTCTTTAGTACGATGTGTTTTCCGAGAATCTCCCTTTAATGACTCTCCTCGCCCGACCTCCATTGAAGGCTGGTGAGAACATTCCTTGGTCTTATCGTGTTGAGGAGCTGTATAAATTGTCCTCTGTCCCCCTATCTAGGCATCTTCTTTGGCCGCTGGAATTGGCGTATCTTGTAACGAAAACAGTGGTTGCATGACGTTGTTCTGTATCATGAAATTGACAACCGATTGCAAGTTCGCCAATTTGTTCGCCATTCTCTTCATCTCGTCGTCCCTCCGCAGGCACCTATCTTTCCATACCTGGAGGTTGTCCTCATTATAGTACCCGCCTTGGTCTCCCTCTTTTGGCACGTCGCCCTCCTTGCTGACGTCTTTTTGTCCGGGATTCTGATCCTGAGTTTCTTCGTTGCAGTTATCCTCCTCCATATTAGGGTCAATGTGCTTACCACTCCCAGTAGGGATGTCATCCCCAACCTTTTCTTTCTATCCATTGTTGGCCCTCTATTCTCCTTTCTTTCCCACAAACAGCGCCAAATTGTGTGTGCTGTTTTCTGACCACACTGCCAAACAGGTACTCAGCTGGAGAACACTGACAGAATAGATTGCGCCCAAATGACCTGTTACAGAAAGAAAAAGACTTCAGCGGTGGTTCGTCCACCCCAGGGCACTCTGACAACAAGTCAGTTATCTCCCAAAGATAGCAAAAGTCCTTAATTCACTATTCAGAATACAAAAAACGTAGCTTAGACCCATGATGGTGCCTTACTTTTATAACCAACACTAACCTGATCCCTGTAGAAGCCTAGCATCAATGGACTCTGGCTCAATGCCTATCCAAAACGCTCAAATAGATAAAGATAAACTCCTTAAGAGCTTTATCTTTATCCAGGCTGATGTCCTCTCTCATTCTAGGACTCTTGTAACTTATCCGCTCATCTTGGATTCCGGTATCTCCGCAGATAACCTCGACCTAGCTGAGATTACCTCGGCGTCAAGTCAAGGACACGTGGCACCTCGGCTGGCATTTCGGTGCCACCTTGGCCATGTGTCGCTATCCAAAAAATATGTCCTTACATCTACCTAAAGAAAATAAAAATATAAACAAAAAATATGCAGAATTTGTATACAAAATGATATAACTACGTTGAGATTTATCATTTTAAAACAAAGTGTCAATTTAAAATGACACTTCTACATTCTAGTGGAGAATTTTGAAAGAGAAAAAAAAAACAGAAGAAACAAAAAAGAAGAAGGAGAATCAACGTGTGATATAGAGGAGGAAATGATTTATATATTTCAATAAAAATAGCTATATATATATATATATGTTGGACAATCTTCACTGTATTTTAAATAGATTAATTCTGTTTATGTACTTAGCAACAAACAGAATACAAAAGAAATAAAGAAAATGAGAGAAAAATGTTTGATTACAAAAATCAAACTAGAAATAAAATTAAATAAATAAAAATAGATTTTATTTTATTACAAAAACAAAATTAAAATCTGATTTAAATAAACAAATAAAACAGAAAAATAAATTAAACAACTTACTTGATTAATTTCTTCGAATAATAATCTGATCAAATTCAGCGTTCGACACTGTGTCCTTAAGACAAATTCGTCCTCTCCATGGTACTTTCAGAATATGGACGTTTATCTCCCAGGATAAAATGATCAACAACAAATAAATGCAGCACTACAATTTATTTGTTCAACGAACACACTTAGTGCATACACTCTTTCTGACAGGAAAAATAATAGAATAAATGCAGCAAAATACAGAGGTGAAATTGCAGCAAGGATGGACGAAAATTCGGTCTATAACATCAAATGAGAGACTGCCTATTTATATAGGTGAATTGGTGGCTGCTGGTTTTGAATTAAACAGGTGCAAACCTGTTTTGAACAGGTACTAAACCTGTTGGGTTTTGAATTGGACAGATAACCGAATCTGTTTGAATTTGAAAATTAAACAGAATTGAAATCTGTTTGGGTGGAACAGATTCGGTTTGGGCGGAATTTTGTAGAGAGGCGCATTACAAAATTTGAATTTAATTTCAAACCAGAATTTTGAAATAAAAACGGACAGATTTTTATTTCAAAATAAATAAAATAAACTCAAAAGTTTTTGGTCCAAAAAGATTAATATTAGGCCGAACAAGCCCAACCCAACCACACACCACACACCCGCGCCCAAGCCCAGGCCCGGCCCAGCCCGACGGACAAACGGCGGCGGCGCGTGAGCGCGTGTGTGGTGATTTTTGGGTCTAATGGGTCTAGCCCATTTTGCCCATAACCCCTCCTTTCTACTAACTTGGTGTGCCCCTTGGGGCCTTCCCCAAGTTATAATTGCAAACTATATAAACCCATCTAGAACTTCCCACCAAACCAATGTGGGACAAGCCAATTTCCAAACCTTAAGAAAATTTCCACCAAAAACTCTATTTCCATGGAGCACACTTTGGCTTCAATTTTCCATTCACTCGATAATGGTTTTGAGCAACCAAATATAACACGTGAATCATAATGCGGCATAGAACGCGTTACCACTTTGACCCGTGAAAATCGACGCACGGGTCCCACCTAAAAATTAGACCAAAGTTAGGAAATTTTTTTTGTTTTTACCCAGAATTTTTCCAACTATTTCTAGCAATCCCCCACATGAATGGAATTTGATGACAACGAAAATGCAACAATATGCAGAATTTGTCGAAAGAGTATAAATCGGAAATATCTTGCATCAGGATAGGTAGCTTACGACCTTGAACCTTCCCTAGTGATGACCTATTAGACTTACTAGCTAACCAATGGACGCGATGCATTGAATTGTTCAGCCATTTGTGTAAGCCAAAACAATAGATTTCACACAAAATATCTTTTAACACATCGTGGTTCTCACTGTTGTGTTCATTTTGTCCTTGAACGCTCCTGGTTTTCATGAGTGTTTTTAGAGAATTTAGCCTCTTTCATTCTCATAGAACTGGCCCCAGTTCGACACTCATATAGGTGATTCTTGTTGTGAGTATCTCCTTATGCTCGTCTTGATTTTATGCCTTAATCAAGATATAAGTAATCATTAAAAGCAAAGCTTATCCTTATGCCCTTGCATACAACATGTGTTGCAGATATCACTCTCACCATAGGAATGGGTAGGGAGATTTTAATCCCTTGGTGATTTCTGGCAAGCCACACATAACTTAGTTGTCTCTTTGAACTTAGTTGTTGGGATCTCCAGTCATATAAGTCGGGTTACCATTATGATGACTCTTATGTAATAGGCTTTAATCTCATCCCCTTCGATGAACTATACACTAGCTCTTTTGTCAAATCTTTTGTTAACAGATCCGCAATATTCTCTTTAAATTTTATATAATCTATTGAGATCATTCCATTTGACAACAATTGCCTTACGGCATTATGTCGACGACGAATATGCCGTGACTTACTGTTATACATATGATTCTGTGCCCTGACTATTGCAGATTAACTATCACAATGAATGCAAATAGCTGGCACAGGTTTTGACCACATTGGAATGTCTTCTAAGAAATTACGAAACCATTCTGCTTCTTCTCCTGCTTTGTCTAAAGCAATGAACTCGGATTCCATTGTGGATCGTGCAATGCATGTTTGTTTCATGGATTTCCAAGAAACAGCAGCGCCTCCTAGAGTAAAGACATATCCACTAGTGGATTTTGAATCTTTAGTATTCGATATTCAATTTGCATCACAATAACCTTCGAGTACTGCCGGATATCGAGTAAAGTTCAAACTATGATCACGAGTAAATCTTAGATATCTAAGAACCCGAATGATCGCTTTTTAATGGTCTTCTCCGGGGTTACTAGTGTACCTACTCAATTTACTGACTACATAAGCTATGTCAGGACGAGTACAATTCATTAGGTACATTAGGCTTCCAATGATTTGGGAGTATTTTAACTGAGACACTGCATCACCTTTATTTTTCAATAAACAAAGACTGATGTCTACAGGTGTTCTAACTACATTCATATCATCCTTGATAAATTTATCAAGAATTTTCTCAATATAATGTGATTGAGATAATGCATATCCGTTAGATGTTTTAGTAATTTTCATTCCTAAAATAACATCTGTGACCCGCATATCTTTCATACCAAATCTTTTGCTAAGCATTTGCTTAGTTGATTTGATCATATTTTGACTGCTTCTAATGATAAGCATGTCATCTACATAAAGACAAACTATGACATACCCTTGGTTAGTGTTTTTAACATAGATGCATTTGTCACATTTGTTTATCTTAAACCCATTAGTAAGCATTGCATGATCAAATTTTTTATGCCATTGCGTAGGTGCTTGTTTTAATCCATAAAGAGATTTTGCAAGCCGACAAATTTTCTTTTCTTACCCCGACACTACAAACCCTTCGGGTTGCTCCATATAGATCTCTCTATTTAGATCACCATTTAAGAAAGCTGTCTTAACATCCATTTGATGTATTTCTAAATTAAGCAACGCTGCTATAGCAATAAGTATGCGAATGGATGTTATTCTTGTCACAGGGGAATATGTGTCAAAATAGTCCAGACCTTCCTTTTGTCTGTAACATTTTACTACAAGTCTTGCTTTATACTTGTCTATTGAACCATTTGCCTTCATTTTTCTCTTGAATATCCACTTATATCCAAGAGGTTTGGAACCAAGTGGAAGATCCACCAATTCCCAAGTATGATTTTGCATAATGGATTCAATTTCATTATTAACAGCCTCTTTCCACGAAGGTGCTTCAGGACCTCTCATTGCTTCCTTAAAGCTTTGAGGTTCATTTTCTAACAAGTATGTCAAAAAATCTGAACCAAAAGATTTTGATGTTCTTGCTCTCTTACTTTGTCTTAGTTCATCATCAGTTAAATCATGTTGGTCGAGACCATTACTAGTCTCTTGTGTTTGATTGTCATTAGTCTCTTGACTTTGTGTACAATCATAAGTTCTTTTCTGCGAACTTAATTCCTGTCATTTCTTGTAAGGAAAGACATGTTCAAAAAACACAACATTCTTTGATTCTATAATAGTGTTCACATTTATATTAGGTATTTCTGATTTATAAGTCAGAAACCAATATGCACTACTATTCTGAGCATAACCAATAAACACACAATCTACTGTTTTTGATCCAATCTTAGTCTTTTTAAGAACAGGAATTTCAACTTTTGCCAAACACCCCCACACTTTTAAGTAATTATAGAAAGGTGGTCGACCTTTCCATAATTCATAAGGAGTGCTGTTGGTGTTCTTGTGGGGTATTCTGTTAAGAACATAATTAGCAAACAAAATTGCTTCCCCCCACAAGTTCTGTGGTAGGCTTGAACTTAGTAACATGGCATTCATCATTTCTTTTAGGGTTCTGTTCTTCCTTTTAGCAATTCTATTTTGCTGAGGAGAATAGGGTGCTGTAGTTTGGTGAATAATGCCATGTTGTGCACAAAATTCATTTAATGGTGCATCATATTCACCACCCCTATCACTTCTAACCATTTTAATGGTTTTACCAAGTTGATTTTCAACTTCTGTTTTGTGGAGTTTAAACATTTCTAAGGCTTCATCTTTGCTTCTAAGTAAGTATACATAACAATATCTTGTACAATCATCGATAAATGTTATGAAATACTTTTTGCCTCCTCTAGTTTGAATAAATTTAAGATCACATACATCTGTATGAATTAATTTTAGAGGTTCGTTTTCCTTTCAACCGATTTAAATGGAGCCTTAGTTAGTTTCGCTTCTACACAAATTTCACATTTATGATTAGGATTAATTTCAAGCTTTGGTATATAATCTAAACCAATTAATCTACACAAAGTATCAAAATTCACATGTCCCAATCTATCATGCCATAAATTTGACTCAAGAATATAAGCAACAGATGTGTTATTCTTATTCATAGCAACTTTTGGTACAACTGTTATTACATTTAATTTGAAGAGACCATCACTTATGTATCCCTTACCAACATACATACCACCTTTTGATAATACAAATTTATCGGACTCAAATACAAGCCTAAAACTATTTTTACTTAACAAAGAGCTAGAAACCAAATTCTTCCGGATGTCAGGTACATGCAGTACGTTGTTGAGGGTCAGTTCTTTCCCTGATGTTATTTTCAAGATCACCTTTCCTTGTCCAGCTACAGTAGAAGTAGAAGAATTTCCCATGAAAGGTTGTTCACCATTTGCAGCCTTATTGTAGATAATGAACATCGTTTTGTCTGCACAAATATGACGAGTTGCCGCAGTGTCAACCCACCATTCCTTGGGATTTCCAACCAAATTAGCCTCAGACACCACAGCAGAGAGGTTGATGTCATTCATTCCGTCAGAGATGTAATCTAGTTCAGTTACATTGGCCTGATTGGTAGTCTTCTTGCTTGTACTTCCACGATCCTTCTTAGGGTGGTGGCAATCAGAAGCTCGATGTCCAATCTTGCTACAGTTATAGCATTTTCCTTTGAACTTGTTGTCGCCATTGTTGTCGCCTTGTTTAGGACCATCTCTAGTAAACTTCCTCTTTTTATTATGTGGTTTGTGAATTTGTTCAACCACATTAGCCTTGGACTCAATGGGATTTTTTCCATTCCTCTTTTCAGCTTTATGGTTATCTTCCTCAATTCTCAGTCTTACAATAAGTTCATCCATGGTCATCTCTTAACGTTTATGTTTTAAATAATTTTTGAAATCTTTCCAAACTGGTAGTAACTTTTCCACTAAAATAGCGACTTGGAAAGACTCACTTAGAGACATACCCTCAAAATGAATATCATGTAAAATTAATTGAAAACTTTGAACTTGAGAAATTACCGTTTGGGAGTCTACCATAACAAAATCTAGAAATTTACCAACAACAAATTTCTTCGTACCGGCATCCTCTGTCTTGTATTTCTTCTCCAAAGAATCCCATAATTCTTTTGCTGTTTTCAGAGGACTGTAAATATTATACAGCATGTTGTCAAGGCCATTGATGATGTAGTTTCTGCACAGGAAGTCAAAATGTTTCCAAGCATCTACAGCGGCAACAACTTGCCGATCACTTTCACCCTCTTTAAGTGCTGGAGCCTCTTCACGGAGAAACCAGGCTAAATTAAGAGTTGTAAGATAGAACAGCCTTTTCTGCTGCCATCTCTTAGACTTAGTATTGTTAAATTTTTTCGATTTTTCTTCATGATTTATTGGTACTTGAACATGGTTCTGGATAGGAACCGAAGTTGGTGTAACAGTTAGAGTACCACTACCAGTTGCAGATTCAGTTGTAGTAGTTATAATATTTGATTACAAAAATCAGAAAAACAAACCACAAATTAATTTTCTACTTACTAAAACCAGAAAATAAATTAGAATACGAAATAATTTTATTTTCCTTGTTACTAAAACTAGAAAAATAAAATACCACAATAATTTCCTGTAATACCAAATAATATTCTGTAATTGTTAATGACACCAATATATTACTACTAGTTGTCAAAGAAAATAGGCAGTATATTACTACTATCTGTCAAATAGTTTATAAATACTATTTGTGTTTTCCAACCAGAGTATTACTTTGAAAACACAAAAAATTAAATACAATGAAGACAAAATATAATTTGTCTTAAGATTGTTAGACAGTCTTCACTGTATTTAAATAGATTAATTCTGTTTGTGTACTTAATGACAAACAGAATATAAAAGAAATAAAGAAAATGAGAGAAAAATGTTTGATTACAAAAATCAAACTAGAAATAAAATTAAATAAATAAAAACAGATTTTATTTTGTTACAAAAATAAAATTAAAATTTGATTTAAATAAACAAATAAGACAGAAAAATAAATTAAATAACTTACTTGATTAATTTCTTTGAATAATAATCTGATCAAGTCCAGTGTTCGACACTGTGTCCTTAAGACAGATTCGTCCTCTCCACGGTGCGTTTAGAATATGGACGTCTATCTCCCAAAAAGATTAATATTGGGTCGAACAAGCCAAACCCAACCACACACCCGCCTGATCGATTGGACGGACGGTGGCGGCGTGCGTGTGGTGATTTTTGGATCCAATGGGTCTAGCCCATTTTGCCCATAACCTCTCCCTTCTACAAACTTGGGGTGCCCCATGGGGCCCTCCCCAAGTTATGATTCCAAGCTATAGAAACCCATCCAAAACTTTCCACCAAACCAATGTGGGACAAGCCAATTTCCAAATCTTAAGAAAATTTTTACCAAAAACTCTATTTTCATGGAGCACACTTTGACTTTAATTTTCCATTCACTCAATAATGGTTTTAAGCAACCAAATATAAGACGTGAATTATAACACGATATAGAACGTGTTACCACTTTGACCCACGAAAATCGACGCACAAATTCCACCTAAAAATTAGACCAACGTTAAAAAAAAATTCTATTCTTACCCACAATTTTTCCTACCATTCCTAACAGTATATATATTTACAAGCATTTCATGGTTATGTTTAAAAAAGTTACACACATAAAAGTGATCTAACTAGCTAGAAATTTTCAAAAACTAAAACACTTTATCAAAGCACAACGATCACATTAAAAGTTGTTAAGAAAAATGTGCAAACCTGATAAAATAAGGACAAATGGTAAATAAGCGCAACACAACTTAATCATCTCCTAAATATAAAATACTATTACCAAATGTTTGTTCATTTGAAAATTAAAATACTATAATTCTAGCTATCGTGGTATTTATACGGTGGAGACAAACCTATACTTGCTATTATAAATTACAAAACATAATTTTCATTGATTACCATGAAATCTTTCTAAATCTTTCCCTTAGAATATCTTTCATTCAAAATTTAAATTAAATTGCTATGTAAAGAAACAAATTAGGTGTATCCATTGATTACCATTAAATCGTTTTTCCCTTTTAATATCTTTCCTTCAAAATTTAAATTCAAAATTATGAAATTGAAAAAAAAAATATTTATCAATAAAAAAAAATTAAAATTTGTGACACCTGAAATTTTTTAAATTTAATTCAATACTGCAATAAATAGAATTCCTTATTATGTAAGGAAAAAAAAAAGGATAGTTAGAAAATTGAGAATTTATCGATTAAATTGTTAAGAAAATAGTTTATGAGACATCGCATCCTTAGAATATTAAATATTTCAATAAGCGGTAAGTGATGTTTTATAATTTAATCGTGAGATTTTTAGATGTGAACCTAACATATAATTATATCAAATTTTTGGAATTGTTACTAAAGATATCATAACCTTTGGAATTATAAAAAAAAGAAAAAGAAAAAAAATTAATATATATATATATATATATGAATTATCCAAGGGCCAGACCCTTGGTAAAACTAGGGGTAAATCCAGAGGGTAATTCGGTGGGCTAAGAGACACGTAGCACATGGCCATGTGTCAATTCCATGCATGCACACACTCCATGCAATTCAACTATAAATGCAATTCAACTATAAATAGCCTTTATTAGCCTCAGTTTCGGTAAGAAGAAGAAAAGGAAAGACATATAGCAGCAACAGCGGGCACTCGAGATAGGAATAGGGGTGCAACTCGGGCGGGTGCAACTCGGGCGGGTTCAACCCGAGCAACTCGAGCCCAGTCCGAGTTTTTTTAGGGCTTGGGCAACTATATCTTGCAATCTGGACGGGCTTGGGCAAAATTTTGATGCCCGAATTGCAATTCGGGCCGGGCTTGGGCAGAACCAATGGCCAACCCGAGCAACCCGAACCCGAATTGAATTTAATATATTATATAAATTATATAATATATAATATATATATAATTTAATAAATTATATAATATATATAAATTAAGTAAAAGAGTTAGTCTTAATTTTTATTTTTTATTTATTTTTTTGGTTAGTCTTCTATTAAGTAAAAGAGTTAGTCTTAATTTTTATTTTTTATTTATTTTTTGTTAGTCTTCTACCATTAGATTAGCATCTTTTATATCTACCCTTAGATCTACCTACAGGTTTTTGGACTCGGGCAATTTGGGTAATTCGGGCAATTCGGGCTAACCCGAGCTCAAAATACAAAGCTCGGGCCGGGCTTGGGCAGCAATGCTCGGGTTCATGGTCGGGCTTGGGCGGGCTTGGGCACTGCCAAATGCAATTCGGGTCGGGCTTGGGCAGACCCCCAACCCGACCGAACCCGCCCGAGTTGCACCCCTAGATAGGAAGGCACGAATAGAAATGTGAAAAGTAAGGGTTAATAATAGGTTGAATCATATTATACTTTGTGTTATCGTAATATGTTTTATATATGTCTTGAATTATTATAATATATTTTATGAATATTTTGAGTTATCATAATTTATTTTATATAATTTATATTTCGTGGTTATATTAATATTTCAATTACGTGAATTGTTTCCTGAACTTTATTTGCTTAAATTAAAATTCATGAATATATTTGTTTAAATTTTAAAAATTATTTGACAATGATTTGATAATTAATTATTTTTTGTAAGTACCATCACGGGAGTCCCATGTTTTAGGGGACTTAAATAAACTATGAGCTTCTGTTTGGCCACTTTGTGGTCCTCTGTTTGTCATGGATCCATTGACTTCTGTTCTGTTTGTCACTCGACATCTGTTTTGTTCTGTACCGTGGCTATAGTTATTTATGTAATTTCTGTATTTTAATTTCTGTCATTTAAATAATTTGTTTATTCAACTTAAATTATATTAATGTTTTAGCTTAAATAACTATCCATAGCTATTTTGTACCCCTATACTCACAGTATAATATTTCTCATCCTGCTATGTGCTTATAGCTGTTACCCCTTTCAGATAACGAGGTTTAGCAGGATCAAGATAGGGAATGAATCGCTGTGTTGTTTTTATTTATTTATTTTTTTTGTTAAAGATTTCTATATGTTTTTTGATCGGACTCTTGTGATATAATAAAGTCCAAATGACTTTTTTTTTTCTTTTTAATAAACTTTTGGTACCCGTTTATTTATTTTAATTTATTTAATTTATCCGCTTGCGCTATGAAATTGTTAGAATTATTTCATATCATTCTATTTTTATTGTCTTGTTGCGATGCCAAACTTTTGGATACCGGGTTTGGCTCTTGACAAAAGTGATATCAGAGCTTTTACAAAAAAAAAAAAAAAAGAAAAAAAAAGAAAAAAAGAGTGTCTATTAATAAATATATATATATATATTGTCACAAAATAAAAATAAATAAATACTATATTTTGTCCAACATCATAATTATTTAATTATATATATATATATATATTGTCATAATAAAAAAAAATATATATATTTTGTCCAACATGATTTAAATAAATATTAGGTAGGCTAAGTTTTCTTGTGTTGTAGAATATGGCACACCAGGAAGAATTGTTTTGATTCGAGCCCCAGGGAATAGGAATGGCAACGGGCCGGGCCGGGGCCGGGGATCACACTCCCCGTCCCTGATCCCTGATTGTGAAAACCTCCTCGTCCCTGGCCCCGATCCCCGACGGGGAACCTATCCCAGTCCCCAACAGGGATCGGGGTTTCCCCGACCCCAAAAATTCCCCGGCCCAAAAACATCATCATCAACAATAGATCCACTATCAACAACATCATCATCAACAACAACAACATCACAAATAGAGACATATACATACATACACCATCTGCATCTCCGATCAAAAAAAATGAAGACATATACATACATACACTATCAACAGATCCACTATCACAGATCAGAAAAAAAAAAGGACAAATAGAGACATACCATTTTCAACATCACAGATCTAGGGGTTCGAAACCCTAGATCTAGAGGGGGAAGGAGAGAGAGAATCTGGAGAGAGAGGCGAGAGAGTAGAGGGAAGACAGCGGCGGTGGCGTCGCGGACAGCGGAGGTCGCGAACAGCGGCGGTGGACGGCGACAGTTTTGGCTCACTCTCCGCCCTCTTCTTTTCACGAACAGCGGCGGTAATGTGTTTGACGATGCTTAAAACGAAGGGAGGGAGATCGATCAGAGGGAGGGAGATCGATTGGTGGTGGTGATGAGAGGGTTAGAGAGAGAGAGAGAGAAAAACCCAGAAAGAGATGAGAGAGGGGCATAACAGAGACGGTGGGACTTGAGTGTTTTATGTTTTAGGATTTGATTTATATATATATATAGAGGCACAACAGTAATTTCACATCGGGGAAATGGGGCCGGGGACGGGGACGGGGTCGGGGACGGGCCAGGTTCGAGGCTGTGAAAGCTATCCCCGTCCCCGGCTCGAAACTGATCGGGGGTTCAATTTTGAATACCATCCCCGTCCCCGCGGGGATATTTTTCGGGGAAAAACCATTCTAATCGGGGTCGGGGGATCGGGTCCTCGTCGAGCCGGGTTGAAATTGCCATCTCTACCAGGGCACGCATCTGACTCCTAACTTATTGGAGGGATGTGGGGACTTAGAAAGCACTATTGGACAGACCCACCCCAACCTTAACTGACTCATGAGGAGGCTAGTATATTTGCAAGCCGACCCTGACGAGGACTACCTGTTTTGGAGACTTAGCCGGGCTAGTAATCGAGAGAGATACATTAGACCGGGGTATGTCGTTGGATTGGTACATCCATATTTCTTGATTGCTCCCTTACTCCAGGCTTTGCCGAGAGGAGAGGGAATATATATCCTAGCAGCCACATCCGCATTACAACACCTCCTCCACAGCACATTATCCAAGCCCCAGCTGTGGACTACACTGACAGTACCACATACTTAAAGATACTCGTGCGGCTCACTGGGCGGTAATTTTGGGGATATAACCATGGTGTACCGACCTACATGATCCAGGTAGTTTGGCGCTGTTTTAGGATTGAGCTCAGTGGATAAGAGTTTAAGTTCCTCGTGCAGCAGGAGTTCCTATGGCTGTTCCATGACCTAGTAGCCAGTTTTCGTGGGAGCTCAATGACCTATTCTAGGAGAATGACCGAGAGATGTCGCTGACATCATTTTACCTTGTAATAATGGCCAACGATGGAAATAAAACTGGATCATCAGTAAACGGTACCATCCCTATGGAGCAAATCATGGAAAGAGCAGTCACCAACTTTTTGCAGGCCTTGCAAACCAGCATAACCAATGGGACACTAGAGAGATGAGAAGAACCGACTACAATTAAACAATTTCAGGATCTGAAACCTACCACGTTTATCGGTGGTCTAAACCCACTAGTGGCAGAAGCTTGGTTAGGGACATGGAGAAAATCTTCTGCACGCTACCTTGCACAGAGAAACAGAAGGTAGCCTTTGCCACATGTACCTTTAAAGACGATGCACAAGAATGACGGCTTCTTACCCTGAAAAAGGAAGAAATTGCAACTTGGCCAAAATACTTCCCAAATTCGCTGTGAGAACAAAAGGTGTCAGAATTCATACATTTGAAGTAAGAAACCATGATGGTGGCCGAATATGAGAGCAAGTTCACGCAACTAGCCCGATTTGTGACATACGTCATCGCCATCGAAGCTCGAAAGGCAAGGAAATTCGAAGTAGGATTGGATGCTGAAATCAAGGACAAGCTTAAGGTTTTAAAATTACCAATCTATGCAGAGGTGGTGGATCGAGCATACATTGCGGAAAAAGAGATTAAAACCTCGCGCTCTGGGGAACTCAGCTAAAGGAAGAAATTTTGGAAAAAAGATAACAGAAGATCAGGTATTACGCCTTCCATGAAAGTAAATACATGCACCACCTATTCGACCAGGTCAAGCAACCAGGGTCCTACCAACCCCAAAAGTGGCACTGGTCCTAATTGTCCTACTTGTGGAAGAGCTTATTGGAGACGATGCCATCAAGACACGGGAGCGTGCTTTAGATACAGGCAAGTAGGCCACTTCTTAAGAGATTGTCCGATGCTTACCAATCTTACAGATGAGCCCTCTGAACCAATCAGAAAACTCGCGGTATCTGGAGTAGTAAAGAAGGACCAAAGACGCCAATGAAGGGCTTTTGCCTTGGTACCTAGACACTCAGAACTTATAGAGAGTGTTGTGTCACGTACACTTTTTATTTGTGGTCATTTAGATCATGTTCTCTTTATCTCTAGTTCCACTCATTCTTTTGTTGCACCACATTTCGTTTCCAAGTTAATATCAACACCCGAACTCTTAGGATATGTATTGTCTATATCTTTTCCTTCTGGTAATTCCGCCCTTAGTACTGATGTGTACAAATCTTGTACTATATCCTTAAAAGGTAAAACCTTACACGTAGAATTGATTTATCTCTACATTAGTACCTTTGATGTGATCTTATGAATGGATTGGTTAACTGCCAACCATGCCTTTATCGATTGTGAAGCCAAAAAGGTTTTCCTCCAGTCGCTAAACCAACTCGAACTTGTCTTTGATGGAACTGGAGTTTTTTCCCCTCCATGTGTTATAGCTTTCATGATAGCCCAACGGCTTCTAAGAAAGGGTTGTTGTAATTGTATCTGTTATGTGATTGATACGCAATAAGAAGCTCCAATACTTGATACAATCTCTGTGGTTCAAGAATTTCCGGATATATTTCCTGAAGACCTGTCTGGTACCCCAGTTGACCGAGAAATCGAATTCACCATTGAAACCCAACCTGGTACACAACTAATCTCAAAGGCCTCTTACCGCATGTCCATGACAGAATTGAAAAAACTAAAGTCCCAACTCCAAGAACTATTGGACAAAGGTTTTATTCGACCAAGTACCTCACCATAGGGAGCTTCGATACTGTTCGTAAAGAAAAAAGATGGTATAATGAGGCTATACATCGATTACCGGGAGCTGAACAAAGTCACCATCAAGAATCGATACCCACTACCACGAATTGGTGACTTGTTCGATCAACTACAAAGCGCCTAAGTATTCTCGAAAATTGACTTGCGTTCTGGGTACCATCAACTAAAGTCAAAACGAAAAATATCGAAAAGACTGCCTTCAAAACCTGTTATGGGTACTACGAGTTTCTTATCATGCCATTTGGCGTCACAAATGCTCCAGCGGCCTTCATGGACCTCATGAATCGAGTGTTCAAATCCTATCTTGACGAGTTCGTCATTGTCTTCATTGACGACATTCTCATATACTCCAAATCACCAGAAGATCATAAACACCACTTGCAAAGAGTTCTACAGACACTATGTGATCACAAACTTTATGCCAAGTTGAAGAAATGCGAATTTTGGATCACTAGTCCACACTTCCTCGGTCACGTCATTAACAAAAACGACATCTCAGTTGACCCCCAAAAGGTTGCAGCAATCGTGGGTTGGCCACGACCTACTAACGTGTCTGAGATTCAAAGTTTCTTAGGTCTAGTCGACTATTACCAACGCTTCGTACAAGATTTCTCAAAGATAGTATCACCCTTAACCAAGCTAACTCAGAAGAATACACCCTTTGAATGGACGGACAAGCAAAAACGTTGTTTCCAAGAATTGAAGAACAGACTCGTGACATCTTTTATATTAGCACTCCCCGAGGAAACAAAAGGATTTGTAATTTATAGTGATGCGTTATACAATGGTTTGGGTTGCATTTTTATGCAAAATGGGAAGGTCGTTGCATATGCCTCATGTTAACTAAAGACCCACGAGAAGAACTACCCAACCTATGATCTGGAATTAGCCATGGAAAGCTTTGCCCTCAAAATCTGGCTTCATTATCTCTATGGAGAAACCTGCGAAATTTACACAAATCACAAGAGTCTCAAATATTTGTTTACACAAAAGGAACTGAATATGAGGCAACAATGGTGGCTAGAATTTATGACGGACTACAATATAGAGATCTATCACCATCCTGACAAAGCTAACGTGGTAGCAGATGCATTAAGTCGAAAGAGGACCAGAAGTTTGGCATGTACCTTTGCTCCCCACAAGATTAATGGACTGCTCGCTAACATAATCGTGGAACCTGAGTTGATTGAAGAAATTAAAGTCCACCAATGTGAAGATAAACTTTTAAAGAAAAAGTACAAGGAGCAAGGAAACACGCCCAATCCTAACTTCACGATAAGCAATGGGATGCTAAAATTTCAGAATCGAATTTGCATACATGACCTTCCAGAACTCAAGAAAAAGATATTGGTAGAAGCCCATAGCTTGAGTTTTGTGATCCACCTTGGCAATACGAAGATGTATCAGATTTGAAGGAACGCTTTTGGTGGATAGGAATAAAGAAAGACATAGTAAGCCACGTCTCCAAATGCCTGCATTGTCAAGAGGTTAAAGCAAAACATTAGAGACCTGCAGGATTATTGCAACCACTCTCTATTCCTGAATGGAAATGGGAGCACATTACTATGAACTTCGTGGTCGGATTACCGCAATCAGTCTCGAAGAATAATGCAATATGGGTTATCGTGGATCGATTGACAAAGTCAGCGCATTTTCTACCAATCAGAATCATGTACTCCCTTACTAAGTTCGCCACTCTATACATTAAGGAAATCATTCGTTTCTACGGCACCCCAGTTTCAATCGTATCTGATAGAGACCCTCGCTTTGTATCTCATTTCTGGAACAAATTACAAAAAGCTTTGGGAATCACTCTAAAGTTTAGCACGGTTTATCACCTGCAAACTGATGGGCAATCTGAAAGAACAATCTAGACCTTGGAAGATATGTTACGTGTGTATGTGCTAGACCTCAAGGGTAATTGGGATGATCACCTACCCTTGGTGGAATTTGCTTATAATAATAGCTACCATGCAAGCATTAGAATGGCACCATACAAGGCACTATATGGAAGAAAATGTCGATCACCTCTGTGTTGGACTGAAGTCAGAGACAGGAAACTGTTAGGCCTCGAGATCGTGCAAATAACGAGCGATAAAATTCAACTCATCCAGCAGCGAATCCGCACTGCCCAGAGGCACCAGAAAAGCTATGCAGATACACAGAGACAAGACTTAGAATTTCAAATAGGCAATCATGTGTTCCTAAAAATCTCACCAACGAGAGGGGTTATCTGATTTGGAAAACGAGAAAAGTTAAACCCATGTTACATTGGGCCATTTGAGATACTAGAAAGAATTGGTCCTGTGGCATATCGCCTTGTGCTTCCACCCGAACTGTCTAATGTCCACAATGTGTTTCACGTTTCAATGCTTCGCCGATATCTTCAGGATCCAGAGCATGTTGTCGATTATGAGAATCTGGAAGTTCAAGAAGACCTCTCTTATGAAGAACAACCTGTATAGATTCTCGATCATCGTGATCAGGTCCTTCGAAATAAGACTATACCTCTTGTAAAAGTCTTATGGAGAAACCATCGTATCGAAGAAGCAACATGGGAAACTGAAAGCCAAATGCGAGCCAAGTATCCACATCTCTTCGAAAACCAAGGTACATCAAGTTTGGGGACAAACTTCTTTTAAGAAGAAGAGAAATGTGACACTTGAAATTTTTTAAATTTAATTTAATACTGCAATAAATAGAATTCCTCATTATGTAGGGGGGAAGAAAAAAGGATAGTTAGAAAATTGAGAATTTATCGATTAAATTGTTAAGGGAATAGATTATGAGACACTGCATGTTTAGATTATTAAATATTTTAGTAAGCGGTAAGTGATGTTTTATAGTTTGGTCGTGAGATTTTTGGATGTGAACCTAACATATAATTATACAAAATTTTTGGGATTGTTACCAAAGATATCATAACCTTTGGAATTCTAAACATATATATATATATATATATATATGAATTATCCAAGGGCCAGACCCTTGGTAAAACCGGGGGGTAAATCTGGGGAGGTAATTCGGTGGGCTAAGAGACATGTTGCACATGGCCACGTGTCAATTCCATGCATGCACACACTCCATGCAATTCAACTATAAATAGCCTTCATCAGCCTCAGTTTCGGTAAGAAGAAGAAGAGGAAAGACGTATAAGTTAGTAGCAGCAAGAGCGGGCACTCGAGATAGGAAGGCACGAATAGAAATGTGATAGCGAAGGGTTAATATTAGGGTGAGTTATATTATATTTTGAGTTATCATAATATGTTTTATATATGTCTTAAATCACTATAATATGTTTTAAGAATGTTTTGAGTTATCACAATTTATTTTATATAATTTATGTTTCATGGTTATGTTAATGTTTCAATTATGTGAATTGTTTCCAATACTCTATTTGCTTAAATTAAAATTCATGGATATGTTTGTTTAAATTTTAAAAATTATTTGACAATGATTTAATAATCAATTATTTTCTACAAATACCATCACGGGAGTTCCATTCCTTGGGGGACTTAAATAAATCATTGGTTTCTGTTTGACCACTTTGTGGTCCTCTGTTTGTCATGGATCCATTGACTTCTGTTCTGTTTGTCACTCCAGTGACCTCTGTTCTGTTCTGTATCGTGGTTATAGTTATTTACGTAAATTCTGTATTTTAGTTTCTGCCATAAATAATTTGTTTATTCAACTTAAATTATATTAATGTTTTAGCTTTAAATGACTATACATGGCTATCTTGTGCCCCTATATTCACAGTATAATATTTCTCATCCTGCTATGTGCTTATAGCTGTTACTCCTTTTAGGTGACGAGATTTAGCAAGATCAAGATGGGAAATGAATCGCTGTGTTGTTTTTATTTATTTATTTATTGTTAAAGATTTCTATCTATTTTTTTATAGGAATTTTGTAATACAATAAAGGCCAAATGACTTTTTTTTCTTTTTAATGAACTTTTGGTAACCGTTTATTTATTTTAATTTATTCGCTTGCGCTATAAAATTGTTAGAATTATTTCATATCATTCTATTTTTATTATCTTGTTGTGACGCCAAACCTTTGGGTACTGGGTATAGCTCTTGACAAAATTTGCTCTCCATTCTATAATTTTTCCCTTTTAATATCTGTCGGCACCATAAATTTATAATTTTATAATAAAAAATGATCCGGACTCCCTCCAGGGGTGACCCCCACGACCCCCTCTGATTTGTGATTGGCCAGATTTTTTTTTTCTCCTTCTTCTTCTTCTTCTTCTTCTTCTCTTCCAATCACCAACCCCCACGTGTGCGTGGGGGTGGTGGGGTTGGTGATTGAGGGGGTCTCAATCACTTCTGTTTTATAATTTATTATTTATATAATTGCAGGACATGTGGCACCTTCCTACTCATTTGGAGGTTATGAGAAGTTATGAAATGTGAAAAAATATTGGAGAACAAAGTGAAGAATACGGAACATGAAGTGGAAGTTGAAGGAAGTTATGAAAGGTCATGGAGTATGAAATGGAGAAGGTGGAAGAGTGGGTAGTTTTAGGTAATTTTTTCCTACAAATGTTTGTCTATAAATAACCATTCATGGCTACATTGTAAAATGATCAAACTCAAATCAAAGACAATTGATTCTATTTTTCTTGTCATTTATATTTCCTACACTTAATTTTCTGCATTTTATTTTATGCACTTCATTTTTGAAGTATAGGAAGAGAGATAAATTTTTTGCACTTCATTTTCGAAGCATAGGAGTTTAGATAAATTAATGGTTAGTTTGATCGTTCACTCAATCATCTTTCTTCGTCTTCCTCCTTATTCTTTTAATTTTTCTTTTTTCTACACTTGGCAATTTTGAAGTACTCTTCATTGAGACAAAAGAACCGTCAACACAATCTCTTGATAATTGGCTTAAATTTAATCTGTAAGGATTTTTCAATCTTTACTGGCACGCTTGCATTTATGATATTTTCCTTCGTAGGAAAAATAAGTCAACAATATCTTTCCTTCAAAATTTAAATCCAAAAGTATGAATTTAAAAATATATATTATTTATCAACAAAAAAATTAAAATTTGGTCTGGAGTCTCAATTTTAATGTTTTCTTTTATAAATAAATTTTTAATATTTCTCTGTCAAATGACCATTAAACATTGTCAGTTGCTTTTAAAAAAATTATTAATAAGTTCTAATTTTTCATCTAAGATACTGAGAGGGTAATTTATGTAGCCAAATTGGGCCGAGCTAGGTTGGAGTGGTGGTCAAAGATGTTTTTAGGACCTAGCTACGGGACCTAGCTATAGGACCTAGCTACGGGACTAGCTATAGGACCTAGCTACAGAACCAAGCTGTTGGACTTAGCTACGAGACCGAGCTACAAGACCAAGCTACGGGACCAAGTTATTGGACCTAGCTACGCGGCCTAGCTATAAGACCTAGCCACGGGACCTAGCTACTGGACTTAGCTACTTCCTAGTGGCGGTCAACGCTATGGCCGAGCTACCAAGCAAGGTAGTCAAACAGAGAGAAGAGCCGAAGTAACTTGGTTGACCGCAATGTTAGCCGAGGTAAAGATATTAGTCGAGGTAAAGGGGTCAGCCGAGGTAAAGGTGTCAGCAGCGGTAAAAAGAGCTTAGCAAGTGGATCGCAAGTGTTAGCTCGGTCCAAGTGTAATGACGGTCACCGCGGTCATAGCACGCCATAGTTAGCTTGGTCGTAGTATTTGGAGCCAAGGTATGATGGCTTCTCATGGTGGACCTTGCTTTGGTTAGCGTGGTCTTAGCGCGCCATAGTTAGTTCGGTCCAAGTATGAAAAGGGATTGGCAAGTGTTACCACGGTCTAAGTGTGATTAAAGTCACCAGACGGAGTAAAGGTAGTTATCTCGGTCGTGGTATTCAGAGCTAAGGTATTTGGGCTTCTTGCGGTGGACCTAGCTATCGTTAGCTTGGTCGGGGGTTTACTACGGTTAGCACGGTAGTAAGTAAACACCACAGTTAGAGTATGTCAAACCGAGGTACACGTAGTGAAAGGAAGAACCGAGTTATCTGGAGCTCGATCTAGTCTGCGGCTTTAGCATGGTCATGTTAGCTCGGTCGTATTGACATCCAACCGTGGTAAAACCATCTCACTTGGTTTAAGTAGTGAGGGGGGTGAGCATTATCTTTCAGGAATGTGATTCCTAGGAGGACTCTACATGGAGGAGTAAAAGTCTTACTTGGATTGTGCCACGCGGAACCTATAAAAGCTTATAACATCACCTATGGAGAGGTAACACACAACTTTGATTCCCGAATACACAAAGCTTTTTGTCTATTCGTCTATTGTGCTGACTTAAGTATCAGAGAGGTATCCGGCACACACCCGCCGGCTAGCACACATTTGTGTTTTCAGGGAGTAAAGCGACGACGTACGAATGAGCGCAATCTTGATCAACAGGATTATACGAGAAGGTTTTTTTCTTTTCCGTACAATTGGCACCATCTGTGGGAATACCAGACAAAGAACAAAACCTCTTGATCAAGTTTCCCTCGCTAATTAAATGGCGCACAACGAAGATTTGCCGCAGTCCGCCATTGACGGACAAACCCCAGAGGGGGGTGGGAGGCGCGAAGAATTGCCCTCTATCCCTCCTATGGCGGACTTAGAGCCCCAGCGACAGAATCCCCGGAGGGATACAAGGGGGAGACGGAACAACAGCCCCCGTCGCTCTCGCTTACAAGGTCCTGAAAGGCAAAGGCGAAGAATCGACCCTCAAGCTCTGGAGGATCGTGTAAAAGAGCAAGATGAACTAATATGGAAGATGGCGACGGACATGGAGACCATGAAGCGCTAGATCAAGGGAAAAGGGGTGGCGACAGGAGAATGGCGCAAAGGCAATACGCCTCCTCGCCACTCAGAAGATCGTGGTAGGCATACCACGTCATCGCAAGCAGAGAGTAGAAGCCTCAGGACAGGTGACACTCAATCAAGGACTTCCAGAACTCGTTACTCCAGGTCTAAGAGAACGAGATCATTGAGGTCTTACACTGAGGGAAGTACCTATCGGCCCTCACATACGCACCAGACATCATCCAGGCAAACGGAGTTTCCTAGATCATTCGACTTACGGACTGTGCTTGAAGAAAGGGCGCGGCAGAAGGAGGATGCCAGGACACGCAACCTGCACAGAGTTTCAGCCCTTCAGCGGTTGGCTCCTCAGACGCATAGAAGCGTCGAGGTTGAAATGCCAATACCGCACCTTGCCTACGAACCAACATATAAAGCTTTGGCAAGACAACATAGTTCGCCGTTCGTTCCAGCGATTGAGAACGTACCATTACCCTCAGGCTTCATCCAGCCTAAATTTACCACGTACGAAGGGAAGACAGACCCTTACATGCACCTAAGCCACTTTCGCCAGGTTATGGCAGTATACCGGCGGAACGAAGCTTTGATGTGCATCCTATTCCCATCCAGCCTTGGCGACCTAGGTTTAACCTGGTTCGAAAGGATACCAGAATGCAGCATCACCTCCTAGGCACAGTTGGCAGAGGTGTTCGTAACAAGGTTCAGAACAAACACCAAAACGCCAGTGGAAATTGACCAGCTTCTCTCCATTGACATGGGCGACAAGGAGACGATAAGATCCTACAACAGTCGCTACTGGGAGACCTTCAACCAGATTAGGGATTGCCCCACCAATCTCGCTCTCGCACAATACAAAAGAGGTCTTCCAGTCGGAAACAGGTTGAGGGACTCAATCACCATGACACCACCCCATACGATGGAAGCCTTGATGGAGAGAGTACACCAACATATTCGCATGAAGGAGGATGGCAACCGCGCTAAAGCAAAATCTGGCATAACCGCAATACCAAATAAAAAGACTACGGCAAAAGTCAACGCAGTGGAACGTCCAAGCAGAAACGGGAGAGGCAGGCGGGACAACGGAGAGGACCAAGACAAAAGAAGGTTGAGAGTCCGCACTGCCATTACCACGGTGTTGAAAAAATCGATTTATCAGATTCTCAGCGAGATTCGCAATGAACCTTTCGTCCGATGGCCTGCTAAACTAGGAGAAGCGCAAAGAGACTATGACGAGAGGTCGTGGTGCACCTTCCATGATGAAAAGGGGCACCACACTGAAAATTACACACCATTAAGGCAGCACTTGGAGGAGTTAGTGGCAGCTGGGCACCTGGACCAATACATAGAAGGAGGGACACAGCCAGCCCCCCAGAACCACAACAACCCAAATGGGATGCCGGTCGACGCTCCACCTCAAGGCGTAATAAACGTAATACATGGAGTATTCGAACCTGAGCGAGTATGTGAGCTCAGGGGGATGATCAAAAAGGCTGAGCACTTAAGGGAGGTACTAAGTGCACAACCTACCATAAAAAAGGGGAGAACAGAACCCACAAATGTCATATCTTTTTCGGACAAAGACTTAGCAAGGATATATTGCCCTCACAATGATGCACTGGTTATCACTCTACGCGTCAAGAATTTTGACATCAAACGGATTTTGATCGACCAAGGAAGCTTATATGAGATAATGTATTATGAAACCTTCAAACAATTGAAACTGGAGGACAAAGACTTGGCATCTGTAACATCTCCCCTGATCGGATTCAACTCAATGCCAGAGTGGCCAGTGGGCAAGATAATCCTCCCAGTCAAGGCAGGAACCATGACAAAACAAGTGGAATTTTAGGTATTGAAAGTCCATTCCTCTTACAACATAATATTGGGAAGGACATGGTTGCACGCCATGCGATCGGTAGCTTCAACCTACCATCAAGTATTGCGGTTCCCCAACGAAACTGGGGTAATTGAAGAGGTCTTTGGAGACCAAATTATGTCCAAACAATGCTTCGTCACAGCAAATGGCAGCCGCATTGCCAAAGGATATGTACAGCTGGTGGAAGAACTCAAGAGCAAGGAGCTGTTCACAGATGTTGGCAAGGCAGCTGAATAAAAGGCAATTTAAGATTGGAGATTGGGTGCTGTGCAAAGTAATGGGAAACACTTTGGCACCCAGAGATGGCAAGACTAGGGCCCAAACGGAAAGGACCATACAAAGTGGTTGACTAGCAGGAAAATGGGCATACCACTTGGAAGATGGAGATAACAAGGTTATCCTCAGGCCGTGGAACACTGCCAATCTCAAGTTATTTTATTTTTAGCTTTCCTATAGAGTACTTGTAATTTTTCTTTTCCTCAATAAATCAAGTAGTTTCCTTTTCAGCATAGATTGTTTTCTTTTGTAAAAGTTATTTTAGTGAGCTAGGGGCATTAAAAGCAGAGTTGGCTGGAAAAATCAACACTTACCTCTCCTAAGTCGAGATAAGGATAACTAGGCTGCAGAAAGTTGGCAGGTTTGATCAACAAGTCTTTGCCCGACTTAGGGGGCAACCAAGAAGTTTGGCAGGAATAACCAAACGCTTAGCTCTATGTTGGCCGGAATAACTAACATTTAGCTCTCCTAAGCCGAGATAAGGATATCTAGGCTACAGGAAGTTGGCAGGTTTGACCAACAAGTCTTTGTCTGACTTGGGGGGCAATCAAGAAGTTTGGCAGTAATAACCAAATGCTTAGCTCTATGTTGGCCGGAATAACCAACATTTAGCTCTCCTAAGCCGAGATAAGGATATCAAGGCTGCAGGAAGTTGGCAGTTTGACCAACAAGTCTTTGCCCGACTTAGGGGGCAATCAAGAAGTTTGGCAGGAATAACCAAACGCTTAGCTCTATGTTGGCCGGAATAACCAACATTAGCTCTCCTAAGCCGAGATAAGGATCTAGGATGCAGGAAGTTGGCAGGTTTGACCAACAAGTCTTTGCCCGACTTGGGGGCAATAAAAAAGTTTGGCCGGAATAACCAAACACTTCACTCAGGGTTGGCCGGAATAGCCAACTTTGAGCTCTCTTCAGCCGAGATCAGAATCTAGGCTGAAGAGGTTGGCTGGAAAAACCAACATTCATTGTTCTTCAGCCGAGATAAGGATCTAGGCTGAAGAGGTTGGCTGGAAAAACCAACTTTTAGTCCGCTTCAGCCGAGATAAGGATCTAGGCTGAAGAGTGGTTGGTTGGAATAACCAACTTTTGGTACTCTTCAGCCGAGAAAAGGATCTAGGCTAAAGAGTGGTTGGCAGGTATAAGTAGATTACAAGGTTGAGATCGAGATTGGTATCTCGGAAAGAAATTGTTATACTTCATACAAGTTATAGTTGAATAATGGATGCAGGTATAAACCGAACAGAAAGATAAGAAAATGGAAGATTTCATTCCAAACTGAAGATTTCATTCCAAAAGTGCATTACAAAAGGAAGGGCCATAGCCTAGTTACAAAAGCTTCCAAAGTTAGCATCCAAAGAAAAGAAAGTACATGGTCATGCAAATAGGTCATCTAAATCGGCGTCCAATTCAACCCTGGCTTCACCTAAAGGTAGCTCGGTCATGGCAAGCACACTTTGGTTGAGCTCGGTCGAAGGCACCGCATCAGACATGACAGGCAAAGGTGGGATAGAGACCACTGGAGTTGGAGAGATGGACTGGTGACCGAGCTGGGCATTGTTATCAGGCTCTTGGGATGCATCATCTTTCTCAGCTTGAAGAAATTTTTGCTGAATGGCATTTGCATAATCCACCATGGAGCTCGGTATAAAATATGGAAGAGGGTTTATGAAGACCTCGGTCTCTTGGCTATGACCGAGTTGCGCCACAGCTGCTTTCCACCCACACTTGAAGCAGAGGTCTTTGGCAGTCTCACATTACAAGATATAGGTACTTGTCTTTCCGTTCGACCAGGGCCATTTGTTTATCTGTTTCCGCTTATTTGACTAGCTCGGTAAGGCGGACGATTTCGGTCTGAAGTTCGGTTGTCTTTCGTTAGGCCTCTTCAGTATCACGGTTGAGCGTGCAAAGGTGTGCCTGGCACTGTTCTGTTGTATTCCGGACTCAGTTCCGTGGAGTTGGTAGTTGTATCTATCTTGTTGTCATCCTTTAATTCCATTTGTTCGGGTTTTAGGATGTATTGGGCAAAGTTGTTACAGGTTGGTTAGACTTTGGTTTCAATTCTTTGTTGCCCAGTTTTTAGAAGGTCCGCTCGAGCGGGTCTTATTGCGCTCGAGCGGAGATTGCACGCTCCCAGTATTTTGGTGCTCTGCAGAACTTCTGCGAGCATGTTTTTCATGCTCGAGCGGTGGAGCTCGAGCGGGTACTCTGGCGCTCGAGCGAGTAGTACTTTTTGGTGTAAGTTCTGGGAGGGGGAAATCTACGCTTGAGCGGACTGGTTTTCGCGCTCGAGCGGATGTACTTTATTCTTGTGTCTTGGCGCTCGAGCAAGCCTTATTGCGCTCGAGCGGATTTAGTTTTTTTGTTCTTTACGCTCGAGCGTTGTGTTCTCCGCTCGAGCGGGAATGTCGTATATCAGTTGGCAGCTAGACATTTTAAAATCACTTTTTACATTCTCTCTCTCTCTCTTACTTTCGAAAAAGACATTTTGAGAGTTCCTCTCTCTAGAAACTCCCTTCTCTCTAGGGTTTGATCTAGTTAGAGTGTTTCTTTTTCCTTCGGCCTTTGTAAAAGTTGGGTTGATCGTCGAGGGCTACACATTGATCCGAGAATATTGAGTTTTGGAGCACGTTGAGTTTCTTCACCTTCTTTCCTTGAGCTCCAAATTTGAGGTAGGGATTCCTACTCACTCTTATGGTCTTTAACATAGACTTTTGGTTGTTTTGATAAAGTGTTGAAGTTGGATAAATTTTGGGACTTAGGGTTTCAAAATGTTAAAAGAGGATTTGTTATTTTGAGTCTAAAATGCGTATTGTGGGTTCAAAATAATGATATCGTTATTGGTTGTTGATATTTAGACCATTGGGTCAATATTTGGAAATCGGGTGGAAAACCCTAATTTTGGGAAAATTGTGACTTCATGGAATTGAGTTGGAAATAATGAAATTGGTTCATTATATGGTTGAATAGTGGAGTTAGATTTATTAATCGCTCACTTTTGAAAACACTGATATTTTATCTGTTGGAGCTTTTATTATCTGTTTAGAAATAATTGCTTGGACTACCGGTGGAGGATAGTTTTGATTGTTGTAGACAATGCATGATGATTAGGCAAACTAAAACTAATCAATTGGATATGTCATAGAGTATGACGGTTGATAGAATACATTAACGTTATGTATTGATTGATTGTGTATATGACCTTTGTGTATATACGTTGTGTGTGTGGGAGGAGATAGGGGATGTACTCCACGGTTTAGGGGAAGATAGGGGATGGACCTCTAAACCGGATATTGTTTGGGAGGAGATAGGGGATGGACTCCACTGATACAGCTCATATGCTTGTCAGATAATGTGTTGATATAGCTCATATGCTTATCTTTGGAAGTGTTAATACAGCTCATATGCTTATCTTTGGAAGTGTTGATATAGCTAATATGCATATCTGTTGAAATGTGGATACAGCTTGTATGCTTATCTGTTGAGATGTTGATACAACTAGTATGTTTATCTATTGTAAAAATGAGAAATGTTTAATATGAGTCACTGTCACATATAAGTGGTTGGCCAGGTTCTGAGCCATTGATGTAAATTGTGAAATTGATAATAAATGGAAATTGAAATGAAACATGAACATAGTGGTCATGAAATGGAAATGGGTTATGAATTGGTTTTTGGAAATTGAACATTTATCAATTGCTAATGTCTTAGTCATTGCTCATACTGTGTTTAGCATATCTCTACTGGGCGTTGGCTCACCCTTTATGGGACATTATTTTCAGGTACAGGTAGTATGCCACCTCCAAGGACATAGCTTGGATGATGATGAGAGTTGAAGACTCTTTTTTTTTTTTTTTTTGTTTATTTTGTTTGTATTACATGTATATCAAGCCAAGGGCTTATTTTGTATAGAGTTAGTACTCTTCTTTTGTGTAACCAGGTGTTGACTTGGAAAGCTGTAAGCCCATAGGGCATTTGCTTTTGTTGTTAACATGTAATACAGTTGTAAGAATTACTCTAATGAATAGAAATGGTTGGTTTCTTTTATATCAATGCATGTCTAAAGTGATGGGTTTTGTGTATTATTTTGAGGGCGTTACACTGGCCAACCTAGTCAGTCTGCAAAGTGAAAAGGAAAAATATTAAGCACGGATCGTTGGACCATGTTAAAAAAAACAAAGGCGAAATAAATGGAGTCCTCGCTTGGCTAAGTGGAATGAGGGATTCGTCGCCCGGTTGAAGCTTATGGTGCGGCATTCTTAGTTCGGTTTTGATTAAGTCAGGGAGTTGGTTTCGCCCCAAGTTATTGCTCGGTTGAAGGGCTGAAGTTTTTAGCTCGGCTGTTAACAGGTAATCCCAAATCATGCTACGCAGATGGAATTAAGGGGCAATTGAGAGGGTAATTTGTGTAGCCAAATTGGGCCGAGCTAGGTTGGAGTGGCGGTCAAAGATGTTTTTAGGACCTAGCTACGGGACCTAGCTATGGGACCTAGCTACGGGACTAGCTATAGGACCTAGCTACATAACCAAGCTGTTGGACCTAGCTACAAGACCTAGCTACGAGACCGAGTTATTGGACCTAGCTACGCGGCCTAGCTATAAGACTTAGCCACGGGACGTAGCTACGGGACTTAGCTACTTCCTAGTGGCGGTCAACGCTATGGTCGAGCTACCAAGCAAGGTAGTCAAACGGAGAGAAGAGCCGAAGTAACTTGGTTGACCGCAATGTTAGCCGAGGTAAAGATATCAGTCAAGGTAAAGGGGTCAGCCGAGGTAAAGGTGTCAGCCGCGGTAAAAAGAGCTGAGCAAGTGGATCGCAAGTGTTAGCTCGGTCCAAGTGTAATGACGGTCACCACGGTCGGAGTGGAGATAGTTAGCTCGGTCCAAGTGTAATGACGGTTACCGCGATTGTAGCACGCCATAGTTAGCTTGGTTATAGTATTTGGAGCCAAGGTATGATGGCTTCTCATGGTGGACCTCGCTTTGGTTAGCGCGGTCTTAACGCGCCATAGTTAGTTCGGTCCAAGTATGAAAAGGGATTGTCAAGTGTTACCACAGTCCAAGTGTGATTAAAGTCACCAGACGGAGTAAAGGTAGTTATCTCGGTCGTGGTATTCAGAACCAAGGTATTTGGGCTTCTTGCGGTGGACCTAGCTATCGTTAGCTTGGTCGGGGGTTTACTACGGTTAGCACGGTAATAAGTAAACACCACAGTTGGAGTATGTCAAACCGAGGTACATGCAGTGAAAGGAAGAACCGAGCTATCTGGAGCTCGGTCTAGTCTGCGGCTTTAGCATGGTCATGTTAGCTCGGTCGTATTGACATCCAACCGTGGTAAAACCATCTCACTTGGTTTAAGCAATGAGGAGAGTGTTGAAGGATAAGAATTATCTTTTAGGAATATGATTCCTAGGAGGACTCTACATGGAGGAGTAAGAGTCTTACTTGGATTGTGCCACGCGGAACCTATAAAAGCTCATAACATCACCTATGGAGAGGTAACACACAACTTTGATTCCCGAATACATAGACCTTTTTGTCTATTTGTCTATTGTGCTGACTTAGGCATCGGAGAGGTATCCGGTACACACCCGCCGGCTAGCTCACGTTTGTGTTTTCAGGGAGTAAAGCGATGACGTACGAAGGAGCACAATCTTGATCAACAAGATTATACGAGAAAGTTTATTTCTTTCCCGTACAGATACCATCCTATTAACAAATTTAGCCCTTTCAACTTGGTGTTTGGCCTATCGAAAAAAAAAGTTGTGTTTGGACTTGCTACGAATTTTTCCTATTTTCTAATTTTCTTCTTCTACACAAATTTGTCTTCTCTTTCATGATGTACATTTCATGTTTAATATTTCTCTCTTTTTCTATGTTAGTAAATAATATTAATTCTCAACCTATGCAACCAATTCTTGTATTTGTTTTTTTATGAAATAACAAATATCATGAATAAGTATGATGTATAAATGAAAAGAAAAATAATTGATGCACTGAATTTGGACTCATCCGAATTGTCCGAATTACGTATGCCGGATGACCCGCGTCACTCTTGTCAACTGTAACTGTCAACCTTGTTAACTAATGTGTCAATTGACATCCATCCGAATGACTGATCAGTCGACCTTTTAGATGATCAGTGTGCACAAATTCGGAAAATTTGAATGAGCTTAAATTTGATGGATATAGCATTACTAAAATAAAAAATATATAAAATAACATCGTTACATTGGGACTTATTATTTTAAAATAGAGTGCCCATTAAAATTATATTTAATTATAAAAATACAACAATTACATGATTTTAGTAAAAAAAAAATTTATTTGATATTATGTACTAATAGTATTTTCTTTATTAATTACCATTACCGTTCTCTCTTCTTGTGCAGTTACCATTCTATTTTATTCTTTTCGTCCCATTCAGTTGCTCCATCACTAGCATACCAACTTTTAAGTAGAAATACAAATTTTTTATTTTGAAATTAAACAATATTAATAAAAAAATTTAAAATTTTATTAAAATAATAGAGTGCAGGAGGGCCATTAGGCTTGCTAATTTTTGCATAGCCCTACTCTCTATTTCCTTATATATATATATTTTATTGAATACTTTTGGATCCACAGCACTTTTGGTGCGGTAAGAGCCTCTCTAATCATTTATCAGATATTTTATTAAATTTGAGTAAAAATTTGATAAGATATGACACATTTTAATCTTTTCATCAAATGAGGCCAGTCGTCTAGAGTAAATTTTTATCAAATTCATTTTAAAATCGATTGTCTGGGATGACGTTCGGTCCAACAGTCACCTATAAATTTGATAAAAGAATAAATGCTCCCTTAATTTGATGAAAAAAGTATTGTTTCCTTCATTTAATACCAAACTAATACAATAGTTGAAGTGCCGTTTTCATTAATTTTTCATGAAATTTAAATTTGATAAAAGATTAGAGATGGTCTAAGGTGGGATTTCTATTTTGAGTTAAAGTAATGTTAGAGATATAAAAATTTTGTCAAAATGTTTACTAAACGTACATGGCTGTGGCACACTCATATGAGTATTTAGTAAAAATTTTAATGGGTGTGAAACCCATGCCCATACAAGTGCATTGGCAAAAAAATTTTAATATAAAATTTAGAACCTCTAGCAATTTTTGTTTGGATTAAGAAAATTGGGAGATGTGGTTATGAGAAAAAGATAAGAAATATTTTAGTTTTTATGTTTGTTATATTTTCATAATTTACAAATCTAATCACAATTTTTTCACATCAGATTAAATCTACACATTTAATTAAAATTGTGAGATCCACAATAAATTTCATTTTGATGATCTAAATAGTTATTTGTTTTTGAAAATAAATTATTTATTTTTTGAAGATAAATATGATAAGATAAAAATGTTACAATTATAGAATCAATTTAATTTTTTTTATAAATGATATACGTGGAATCCTTACAAAACAAATTATTCAAATTATAAAAACAGAACCATGATAGTCTCTCAAGCTATGTAAAATTAAGATTTAAATTTAAACCCCCCCCCCCCCCCAAAAAAAAAACAAAAAAACAAAAAAAAAGACATTTGACTATGATCGAATTACCTGTACTTTAATTAGTTAATTATAAACTCAATTCTTGATATTTGCATAAAATACTAATTATTCTATGTAATTTAAAAAATTACATCATGCTTTTTAAATTTTTTAATCATGCTTTTTAATTTTTTAATCACATAACAAATGAATTATTTTATTAATCAATCATCAAGTCAAGTAACAATTCTTAATAATGTCAAAAATATAATTAATTAATAATTCTAATAATTTTATTATTGTAAAGAAGGTTAGTTAACAATCTTATTTTTTCTGTTAATTTTATTAAATGACAAATAACAAAGGGAGATTTATTAGAAAAGCATTTTTCAAGTGTTTGTATCCTAATTAGTTCATAAAATATTCTTGTATTCCAATAAGTCCTATTATTTGAACATTTGATCTACCAAATCCTAATTTTCATATTTAAAGTATTTTATAAACATTTCTAAGCTTACAAATATTTTTTGAACGGTTAGCATTTTAGTGATGTGAACATTCATATTTTACAATGTGAATGTTCATATTGACGTCTAAATGTTCACATTGACAATGTGAGCATTCACATCACGAAATATTTATACTGTAAATGTGAATATTATTAAGGGTATTTTAGTAATTATGTCACTCATAGGACTTATTAGAATATAAAAAAATAATATGGACTAAATAAAATATAAGTAAATAAAAAAGGATTTACGAAAAAATGTCTCAATAACAAAACTCGACAATAAGGTTTTAACATCAATTTTAATAATTAAAATGATAAATTTTTTCATAACTTTGCAATTTATTTATTTATTTATTTTTAATTTTATCTTTCAACTTATTTTTAATTTCCCCTTTATAATTTAACTTAATTTTTGAAAAATTCTATTTTCGGATCAAACATCATTCAATTTGGACCCCAGAAAATGACTCGTAGCTCAAAAAATTCTATTTTCAGATCAAACATCATTCGACTTTTTTTTTTTTCGAAAAATGACTTAGACCCCCAGCTGGGGGTGCTGGGGGTCGGCTCCTATTGGACAAAAAAACTGTTTTTTTTTTTTTAATTTTTGGCCAACCCCAGTGCGACACGTCACTGGGGATTGTCAGTGAGGGTCACCCCACTGGGGTTTGTAGCATTTCCCTTTTTTTCCTGCCTTTTCTTTCTCTTCCTTTTCTTTCTTTCTTTTCTTCTTCTTCTTCGTTGAACACAGGAGAAGAGCAGAGGAAGAAGAGAGGAGAAGAGAAAGAGGAGGAGAGGGGGAGAAAGAGAGAGGAGGAGAGGAGATCGTCACAGCACCACCGCCGTCGCCTCGTCGCCGCCGATCGTCGCAGCACCACCGCCATCGCCTCCGGCCCCGCCTCCACCTCCTCCCCCTGTGATTATGCCCCCTCCAGTCCTTCTCCTTCCTCCTCCTCCTCCTTCTTCCTCATTCTCTTCTTCTTCTTCCTTCTTCTTATTCTTCTCTTCTTCTTCTTCTCCGCACCCCTACTAAACTCTTTAATTTTTCTCAACACACACCAATTATTTTCAAATAATACAAAAAAAAACCCTCTTCTTCTCCAAACCCTAACCCTAACCCTAACCGTCGCCGCCGTTGTGGCGATCAACAGCCGACGTTCTACCCCCCAGCTACATTTTTTAAGTCTCATCGCATCCTCGTCGTTCGCGTATGCGCTCTCTCTCTCTCTCTCTCTCTCTCTCTCTCTCTCTCTCTCTCTCTCTCTCTTCAAATTCATGTGCTTAGTTATGGTGAGACTAAGCCCTATATAATTTTGAACTATGTGGAATTGATTAGAGTTAGAATAACAGAGACGTTTATGACAATGATTGTTGAAAACATACTAAGACAACAATTGTAATTTATATAGAAATTTGGTAAAGAAGCCTTGGAGATGAGATGAAACCAGCTTGAAAGAAAAATAGAAAATGGTTACACTTGTTGCAGAATTTTTATATATAAATTTGGCAGTGATTTACTGAAATTATTATCAATTAGCCATAATTATAATGGTAGTTGGTGTTTTGATTTGAAATGAAAGAACCCCCAAAAGCATTGTCTTATGGTGTGGAAATTCATACAAAATTTATGTATGTTTGTGTAGAGCGTTGTTCAGAAGAAAATTGGTAGGAGAGTGGAAAAGATTTAACTGCCATTGTTGACATGTATTTGGTGTCTTCTTACATTGCAAAATTACATTAGCTATTCATTAGTCTACTAACAAAACCCAAATGTAGTAGAATTTACTTTGGAAAAAAGAAAAAGAAAAAAAAAGTTTATATTTTTGTACAGAGTAAGAATATTAAAACTAACTTATGCCCCACGCTGCAAGTAGGAGTTTATGTTTGCAGAAATTTATTTGAAGGGTTTATTTTCTCTCTTTTATTTGTCATTATTCAAACAATTTAGTCGACCAATGTAACAGGATGTTCTAAAGAAAGGAACAAATGGCTGGAGAAATGTCATGGCAGCAAGTATGTGGTTCAGCTTCGTGAGTCTTGGAGTTGTCACTCTCAGGTTTCCAAGTTGCTGCTCTAAACGCTCTCAAAGAAATCTGGAAGAACACACCACTCAATTGGGTTGGGTCGGATCCATGTGGCAACAGTTGGGAAAGAATTCGTTGCACCAATTCACGTGTGACATCTATAACATTAGCCGGCGTGGGATTGATTGGTCAGCTGTCCGGAGACATTCAAGGGTTGTCTGAATTACAGACTCTGGATCTATCATACAACAACGGTTTGACAGGATCTCTTCCTCAATCAATTGGAAATTTGACTAAGTTATCAAACCTGATCCTGATTAGTTGCGGTTTCAGTGGTCCAATTCCTGAGACAATAGGATCTCTGCAGCAGCTGAGCATTTTGTGTCCCAAAAAAAATATGAGTCAGAGAGCGATGTTGAGTGTATTTGGCGGGAGAGCTTCTGAGTTACGAATCGAATAGAAGCTTATCACCATTCAAGTGGATATTGAATCCAGAGGAGGTTTAGTGGAGATCATTGAAAGGAATCGATTTCGGAGTTACAATTTGAAGATAGATCTGGGGGGTGTTTCTTGGGCCATTAAAGCTTTGCGATAGGTATGGGGCCAGCATCATGACCGACCTTTCTTCTCCAAATACACAAGTAGTTCAACAGTTTTTTGGGTTCAGAAATTCAGTAACAAGGGAGGTATCTTTGTCGAGATGTCAAAGTGGGAGGCTGGGGTGAAACGCAACAACATCATCATTCCAGTAGGGGTTGATGGTCAGGGATGGCAAGCAATGGCCAAGATGCTGGAACGAATCATCCATGGAGGCATCAGGGTTTCGGATGTTGAAAGGAATGTAAGGTCTACAGATAAGGGGGGCCATAATAAAAATAATCAATTTGTATTCAGTAACCGCAGGGGAAATTCAGAAGGAAATAGGTTTATTTTCCAAAAAACATGGGCAAACAAAGTAGCCTCATATGCTGATGTGCTTAAGTCTCAATCAAATATTTCGAATGGCAATAATTTCTGTTTAGAGATGCGCAAGGTGGTGGTTTGTACCAGAACTGACTTCTTTGATGACTGGGCTCAAATTGAAAAGGAATTAAATCGATCGTTTAAAACTTCAATTGTTTTGAGACCTTTTCAACTAAATAAGGCTTTGTTTTTTGCAAAAAGTTCCGATGAAGCCGATTACTATGGTGCACAAGGAGTATGTTTTTTTCATAAAAGTATTGTTGTGAGACTGGATAGGTGGTCGGAAGAGGTATTCAGTAAGGATGCTGTTATCGCTTCAAATGGAGGCTGGATATCTGTCTGTGACTTGCCTTTTAATTTCTGGAAGGACAGAGTTTTTGAATGGATTGGGTCAAAATGTGGTGGGCTGATTGAGGTAGACCGCAGAACCAGGTATTTTGGAAATCTCTTCAAGGCTAGATTGAAGGTTAGAGGGTATGGAAATGGGTTCTTACCTGCAAAACTTCATATTCAGTTCGACGAGATCTCGGTGGTAGTGCGATTGAAGGCTCTGTCAAAGCCTGTCGGAAGAAGGGAGGTTCATCGGCAATGGAGTTTTTCAGGTGAACCCAGTGCTGGAGAAGAGGAAGACGAGGAGATTCAGGGGACAAGCTTGACACGTGGCACGAAGAAGATGAGAAGGCAGTTGGGTGACACGCTCGAGGGGGGTGAAAGTAATGGAGGAATTGCAAAGGTTGATAGGGGAAGTCAGCCTGGGAAGACTAACGTGAATGGGCTTGTCTTTAATTATAATGGGCCTGGTAATGAAGTGGGCTCAACCCACGAATTGTTAGTATCAGATAATAGCTGTGCTGATGGGCCACAGTTCTCAGTCCCACATGCTTGCCATACTCATAAGGATAAGGGCCCAATTATTTTTGAAAATTCAATAATTGAGCCGCCTCTTGAAAGGGGCCCAAATGTTTTTAAAGGCCCAAAGGTTTCTTTTTCCAATCCGATTGAGGTTTCGGGGTCCGGTTTCAAACGGGTTACAGGGTTCGATGGAGAAGAGGGTCTTCGACGTAGCTCAGCGATGAAGGAGGCCAGTCAATTTCCATCCGGTGAAGGATCAGATCAAGTCGATCGTGCTATACAAATCTTGTCACCCATTCGCAGAGATATGTATACAGAAGAGATCCATTTTGGGCTGGCAAATGTTGTCGATAGATCTGTGGGGGATTTATAGGGATTAAATGGGAGGTCAGAGACTGGGATTCAGGAATTGATGGAGGTGATAAGGATCTCGGAAAAGCAGATTAATGAGGTGGATGAGGGTCATTTTGAGATACACGAGGTATTGCAAAATTTGGAGGAATATGGATCATCTGCAAGCTCAGAATCGAAGTCTGAAGGGGAAATTAGTGAGGATGAGCAAGTAGATAGTGACTGGGATCTCAACCGTTTCTTTAATGTAGACTGTACCACTTTGGATGAGGATTTCGATAAGGTTCCTGAAGCTCTGAATCAGGTCAGTTTTTCCGTTACCCAAGGTTTAACAGTTTCATCTTTACATGAGGGGTTACATGCTATTCCAAATTCTTCCTCTTCTGGGGATGGGGTTCAGGATGGGTTGTCTTTGCCTCTTCAATCCAGTTCCTTCTGCCCTGTTCATGATGTCTCTTTAGTTGACACTGCTGTACAAGGGGTTACGACTGATATCCCGAGGGCCACGGTGATTGAGTCTACCTTAGTGTCTGAATCCTTACATGCAACTATATCTCAAGGTCAGGTGAACGATAATCAGTGTAGGATTTCCAGGAATCATTTTGACAAGGGGGGCCAGGGTTTTAGTGGAGAGAAGGAAGAAACAGAAAGATGGCTGAACGAGTTGAGCAAGTATGCAACTTGCCCAATTGAGGAGAGTGAGATTCCTTATTTTTTGCAATTATTACAGGTCATGGGGTTGTCATTAGTTAGAATTAAGGACATGTTTGGGTCGGGTAGGGTAAGTAATAGGTCCACGAGGGGGTTAGCTGTTAGAAAGGAAGGTGATAGTAGTAAAAAGGGGGCTAGGGAATTAAAGAATTTAGCGAGTTCAGTGAATTACGAGAGGAGAAGTGGGGCGGGTAAGGGAGATAAGGTTTCCTTATGAAGATTTTTAGTTGGAATGTTAGGGGTCTGGGCTCTCGGAAAAAGAGGGGTGTTATCAAGGATTTTCTTAAACATCATCAACCGGACATTGTTGTTTTACAGGAGACCAAAGTAGAAGTATGCGAGAGAAGGTTTATGCAAAGCCTTTGGGGGTTAGACACAGGAGATGGGTGTGCTTGCCTGCAAGTGGTAGATCTGGGGGTGTTTTGATATTGTGGGATGAGAGAGTTGTTTCTGAGTGTGAAACAATAGTGGGGGAGTTTTCGCTTTCAATTAGGTTTAGGAACTTAGATAGATCGGAGTGGTGGTTGACAGGTGTTTATGGTCCTAACAGGCCTTCTAGGAGAAAGGATTTTTGGGAGGAGCTAGCTGGATTATTTGGGTTGTGTTCACCAAATTGGTGCGTTGGAGGGGATTTTAATGTGGTTAGAACGGTTTCAGAAAAACTTAATGGGATTAGAACGACTAGGGGGATGAGAGATTTTGATTCGTTCATACGAGGGTGTGAGCTGGTGGATCTTCCTTTGTGTAATACCATATTTACTTGGTCTAATCTCCAAGAGAATTTGGTGTGCTACAGACTGGATAGATTTTTATATTCTTTGGGGTGGGATGGGGTTTTTCCCAATTCAAGACAAGAATCGTTGCCTAGAATAGTTTCAGATCATTGTCCTATTGTGCTCGAAAGTTGTCCATTACAATGGGGTCCGATGCCTTTTAGATTTGAGAACATGTGGTTGGAGCATGTGTGTTTTAAGCGAAATTTTGAGGAATGGTGGTCCAATTCTAGTTGTCACAGCTGGGAAGGTTTTAAATTTATGAGAAAGTTGAAGATGGTCAAGGAGAAGGTAAAGTGTAGGAATAGGGAGGTGTTTGGGTTTTTGGAATCTTCAAAAAAGGAGGTGATAAGTATAATAGTAGAGTTAGATGATTTGGAGGTGCATGGGGGTTTAGTTGAGTCTTTGAGAAGGGAAAGATCCGAGTGTAGACTGAAACTGGAGGAGTTGACCTTTAGGGAGCAAATTCTTTGGGCTCAAAAAGCAAAGATCAAATGGTTGAAGGAAGAGGATGTTAGTTCAAAATTTTTTCACAAGGTTGCAGACAGGAAAAGAAAAAAGAAGTTCATCAAGAGATTAGAAATAAGTCCAGGGGTTGTGGAGGACAGGGAGAATCAGATTGTCAGTGGCATTTATGAGTTTTATTCCCAACTTTATTCGAAGGAAGAGATGGGTACACCGGGGATTGTAGGGCTAGAATAGGGAACCATTGATTCGGAAATTGCAACATGGCTTGAAAGGCCTTTTGATGAAACAGAAATTCGAGAGGCGGTTTTTGATTGTGAGAGAGATAAAGCTCCAGGTGCGGATGGTTTTTCTATGGCTGTCTTTCAAGATTGTTAGGAGGTGGTGAAAGGGGATTTGTTGAGAGTGTTTTTGGAATTTTATGAGTCAGGAATTGTTAATTTGAGCTCAAATGCCACATTCATCTGTTTAATTCCTAAGAAAGTCGAGGCTATTAGAATTGGAGACTTTAGGCCTATTAGTTTGGTAACGTCATTGTATAAGATTTTGGGAAAGGTTTTATCAAAAAGACTAAAGATGTCTTTAGGGGATACGGTGTCTAGGGTGCAGGGGGCTTTTGTGAAAGGTAGACAAATTTTAGATGTTGCCTTAGTGGCAAATGAAGTAGTGGAGGAATATAGGAGTTTAGGGAGGGAAGGGCTTATTTTTAAGGTTGATTTTGAAAAGGCATATGACAATGTGGATTGGCAATTTTTAGATTTTGTAATGGATAAGAAAGGATACGGTGGGAGGTGGAGATCTTGGCTTAGGGGTTGTTTGTCGACTTGCAATATGTCAGTTATAGTTAATGGGAAACCAGGGGAGTGTTTTAGGGCTTCGCGAGGGCTTCGACAAGGGGACCCACTTTCTCCCTTTCTTTTTATTTTGGTGGCGGATGTTTTGGGCAGGATGGTTGATAGAGCTAAAGAAACAGGTCTTGTTGAGGGATTGGAGGTGGGGAAGGATAGAGTTAGTGTGAACCATTTACAATATGCGGATGATACTATATTTTTTTCCGCGGGGGATGAAAATCAGATACTCAACCTGTATTCGATCTTGAGAATTTTTGGGCTTATTTCGGGGCTCAAGGTTAATTTGGGAAAAAGTAGTGTGGTGGGAATTAATATGCAACAAGATCAACTTCAGAGTAGGGCGTCTCTTTTAGATTGTGGTATAGAGTCCCTTCCGATTAAGTATTTAGGTCTTCCTTTGGGGGGTAATCCTAGAAGTGAAACTTTTTGGACTCCAGTAATGGAAAAGATTGGCAAAATGTTGGAAGGTTGGAGCAAGGCTTTATTATCTCGAGGGGGAAGGTACACTTTGGTTAAGACTGTTTTGAGCGGAATTCCTATCTATTATTTATCTTTGTTCAAGATTCCGGTTAAGGTGGCAAGGTCAATAGAAAAGTTGATGCGGGATTTTCTTTGGGAAGGTAAGGATGAGGGGAAAAATGATCATTTGGTGAATTGGGAGGTGGTGTCGTTACCTAAGGAGAAAGGAGGTTTGGCTATCGGTAACATTGTAGCTAGGAACTTGGCCCTTCTTGGCAAGTGGTTATGGAGATTTCCACTGGAGATTGATTCATTATGGCATTAGGTTATTAGAAGCAAATATGGGATTCAGGACAATGGTAGGGATTCACGAGTGGTTTTAAGGGGTAGTTGTCGTGCTCCTTGGAAGTCAATTTCTCAAATTTTCACATGTTGGTCTCAACATCTTTTTGTAAGGGTGGGTAATGGGGAAATTGTTCGGTTTTGAGAGGACGTTTGGATGGATCAATCTTCTTTTGCTGCGGATTTTCCGCATCTTTATCGAGTGGCTCGTTCACATAATTCTTCAATTGCTTCCATGGCTTGCTCTCTCTTAGCTCCAATTGCTTGGAATTTTGATTTTTCTAGAAATCTTAATGATAGGGAGGCCTCACAGTTGGTTTCTTTATTATCTAGAATTGATCACTTCTCTTTATCTCCTCTTTTGGAGGACAAGAGGGTTTGGGGGCACTTCATTCGTCCGGAATATTTTTTTGCAAGTCTTTTTTTGATTACATCATCGATAATCCTCAAATCCCTCAATTTCCTTTTTGTAAAAAAGTTTGGAAGGCTTGTGCTTCCTTTAAGGTAAAGGTGTTCATGTGGGCCTTGGTTCATAGGGGAATTTTGACAAATGATACATTGCAGAAAAGGAGACCAAATCGTCTTTTAAATCCTCAGTGGTGCATTCTGTGTTGTAAGAGCGGGGAATCCGTGGATCATTTATTCTTGCATTGTCCAATAGCTTTGAATCTATGGCATTGATTGTTTGGTGTTAGATATGGTATGTGGGTGGCCCCAAAAAGGAGTGTGCATATGCTTTTAATTGATTTTCATACATTTGGAGGATCGAAGAGAGCCAAAATTTTATGGACTTGCGCGGTCTTTGCAACTTTTTGGGTGCTATGATGGGAGCGAAATCAGAGGTTGTTTGAAGATAAGTTTCGGGAGGTGGATTGTTTATGGGATCATGTTTGTCACTTATCTTCTTTTTGGGCGTCGGGGAACTCTTTATTTAAAGGAGTTCCACTCTTTTTGTTAGCTAGAGATTGGTTGGCGGTGTGTGCTTTGTAAGCTTTTGATTGTTTTTAGTCAGTTAGGGACTTTTTCCTGTTGTCTTTTCACTGTTTTGTATTCAGAGGATGCCTCATCCTCTTCTCTCCTTTTTATTAATAAAGCTTTTGTTGTTGATCAAAAAAAAAAAATGTCATGGCAGCATTTGGTGAATACGTCTTATGGGAAAATGGATAAGTTAACTTGATAGTATTTGGTGAAAGCTCAGCCACATAGTATTTTCTGATGTTGATAAGCGTCAACTTCTTAATAGGTTGGAAGTGTTTGGGTGCATTTGGTTTTGGATGTCCAATGGATAGCTAATCCTTTTCCAACTGTGCATTTCGTATCATTTGGGTTAGGAAAGTATCAGTACTGTTTTCTAATCTCATGGATGTCTGGCTTGTTTCAAGCTCATGTTTACTTTCAGGTACTAAAAACATGAATGGCTTCATTTCCTGTAATAATATCACTGGATTAGTGTTAATATTTCTGCTAGAGCACTGACTGTTGTTTATTTTCTTGTCTTAAACTAGTCATTTTTTCTAAGATATATCCATCTTTTGATTATTAATCTACAGAAGGGTGAACTGTTAATTAATTTGAATTTTTTTTATCTCTTCTCCACACTGCTATTATATATATATATATATATTCGGAAATTATCCTTTATTTTTTTTATTGCCTTAAGTTTTGCTTGGTAGTCTGGTACCAAATTACTAGAGGGCTGCGATGTGAACTTTCCATAAATACATTGCATTAATTTTTTAATTCTGTGCATCATATTCTTGCAGACATTTAGCACCTTATACTTATTCTGGTAATTTTTTTGGGAATTTTTGAAGCTCTGGATGAAGAGCTGTAAGGTTATTGTTCTCGATATCTCTTTGTTGTTTGAGGCCAAGATGGACAAGTGGACAAACTCCATTATTGTAGTATCAGTTGATCCTGAAAGACAGCTTCAGCGACTCATGGCAAGAGATGGAGCATCACTACAAACAGGATACAATCTCAGATGCCTTTGGATTTGAAAAGGACTAAGGCAGACATAGTGATTGACAATACTGGATTGTTAGAGGATGTGAATGATCGTTTTCAGAGGGTGTTAGTCCAGGTCACAAAGCCCTTGACGTGGACTGAATTTGCCCTTTCCAGACTTGGAACTTTTCTGGCCTTTTATATCAATTTTTGTTGGTGTTTGCACATGCCCGATGCAGTCATGACTGCTATATAGGGGCACTTCTTAGGGGGGTAATATCTCCCCCATCCAGCTCTACACCTTTTCCCCAGGCTCCTGCTCACACATGCTTTTGGCTGGAAATGCTTTCCCGCCGTCAGGAAAACTTTATATTTCTGTGGCTGTAGCGATTATGATAGATTTTTCCATTTATCTCATTGGAATGTATGTTTGTTTTGCCCAATTGGGTTGTATAGATGATTTAATCGTGGAAATGGAAGTCTGCCAAGGCTGTCACATTGATTGAAACATGCGGAATATTTAGTGGCTTCAATGGAGAATAATTCATATTGTAAAATTTTGTTTACGATCTTTTGTCTAAGTTCTTGAGTTATTCATTTTTATTTTTTTTTTTCTGTCCGAATATGTTCCTGTTAAACTTATTCGGTGGAAAACAAGCTAATGCTCAACTTTGAGGAGATTTAAGACTGGCCATCTTGGAAATTGATGACTGTTCATTTTTACACTTTAGAGCTGGAAAGAAGAGTGCAGCCATGATAACTAACCGCATTAGGCCCCTAAAACTGCCCAGGTATCACATTTAAATTTGCATGTAGTGATAATTTTTTTGAACCCAAAATTATGGAATTTGGCAATGAAATGTCAGTGTGGTGAGTTGGTGTAGTGGGAGTGTTGATTTCAGTGGGCTGTTAATCATGTCCATTTGAGATTACCAGAAATAGTTGTTTGGAAGGCTTAAAATCTGGAATTAACATGCTGACTTTGTAAGTTGATCTCTTGAGTGTTCAATTTAGATATGCTTACCCAATTGGTGGATGACTATTGCTTTTGGATTTATATTATGATTTTCATGTACGTGAGATCCCTTGGTAGGTTAAGGTTCTTAAGTAGTACAGTTCTTCGAAGTTGTGCATTTGTTTTGCTAGAAGCTAGGTAGCCGGAGAGGATAAAGTTCATATAAGCAATGAGGCTGCATTTTAAGTCCTATTGAAATGATTTTCTCCATTGTGCCCCCCATTAGTTAGCCTTTATATTCTTGCTCTTCCACATTGTCCATTCTGGCTTCTGGTGCCTTCCTCCATTTGCCATATATTCTATTCTATTGATGACTAATATTGTCATCTGATTGAAACCAAGCTTGTTAATGGGCAATGACAAGTGATTTCCATTTAACAGGCCTGTGAAAGTGGCAAGTATGTGCTTCATTCCTTTATGTTGTGTTTGGTTGGGGGATTTGGGGAGGGATTTGGAAAGGGAAAGAGAAAATGTGTGTAAAACTAGGTGAAATATAGACATATTTTATTCACATTTTACCTACCTTTTCCATTTCCCTTTCCAAATCCCTCTCCAAATCCCCCAACCAAACACAGCATTAGTATAGCTTCTTTTATGAGATTTGTAATTAGTTATACCGTCTCAACTTGTCTAATCAATCTTTTCGATTAAATTTCTTTTTTTGTTTTTTGTTTTGTTTTATTTTGTTTTTCTGCATCCATTTTGTGTATAGTTAAATAGGTACATTGGATTTAGCTCTGTTAGAGCTTATGGCGATTTATTATTATTATTATTATTATTATTATGGCAATTTATTATTATTATTATTATTATTATTATTATTATTATTATTATTTTATATTTTCCGCAGTAGCTTTCAGAGTTGTAGTAGTCACTCGACATGGAGGTGGAGCAACATGTGAAAAATTCCTATTTGATTTGTTATAATTTATTTTTGTGAATTGTGTGAATTTTTTCCTTTTGATAGAGGTAGGATATACAAATTGACCAATTTCTTCCCTCCTTTCTTTTCCTACCTAATATGATCACAGTTTTTCAGGTATTATCTATCTTTTGGGCAGATTTGAACTTCTCGTGGGAACAATACCAAATCGACTTATCAATAATCATCACTACAACATAGTGTTATTGTCAAAATAGAGAAGGTCAAGTAGTTAAATAACCCTATTGTAAATATTTAAAACAAAACTATGGGTGCAATCTTTTATGCTGTGTTTGGTTGGGGATTCGGGGAGGGATTTGGAAAGGGAAAGGGAAAAGGTGTGTGAAACTATGTGAAATGTAAGTATATTTTTTTTACATTTCACCTATCTTTTCCATTTCTCTTTTCAAATCTCTCATCAAATCCCTCAACCAAACACAGTATTAGAGTGATATTGGGAGTAAAATGTCCGTGCAAATGTTAATAACATATCTGCTTAAAGTAGCAATTTCCTTCATTGCGTGTTAAAATTAGCCACATGAGTCTGTTTAACTACAGATACATTTACAATATCAAGAAAAACCAAGAAAACACGTCTGAGACTGGGAATATGGGTAAGGATATACTTTTAACTTATAGATTTTACGAGGTTTTGTCAATTGTCACTGTTCTGAATAAGATACGCAGGAGTGTTGTGCAGTCACTCTGTATCTCTTTAAATGGAGTCTAGATTTTCTTTAATTGGTCATGCTAAAAACTCGAACCCTCTTCGTGATGTGCATAGTGATTGGTAAGGTCCTTTTTGTTTTAGTGTCTTAGTTGTCGCATGTGCTATACTGTGTTATCCTCATCTATTCCTCCAATTGGTCATGCTAAAAACTTGAACCCTTCTTCATCTGTCTTGAGTTGGCCTTCTCCCGCACCATTGAACTTCTAATCTTCATGTGCACAAACATCTACCGCTGCCTAAGAAGTATAGACACTTCAAAATGGCTGTTTTTTCTATATCTGACATGTATCGGACATCGACATGTCACAAAAACGCCACATGGCATGTCATTTTTTTTAATTATTATCTTTTCTGTTTTAATTATTATGATCTTTTTTTAATTATTATCTTTTTCACTGTTTTGTGGTTGGATATACTTCACGGCTTATGTGGGTTTTTTTAATTTATAATTTTATATAGTTGATTTGGGCTCAAAATAAAATATATGAAAACAAAAAGAGGGGAAAAGTGGAAAAATATAAAATACACTACATTGACGTGAATTTTTTTTTTTTGGCCACCTGCCCGTCTATCCTAATTTTCTTGTTGTTGTGTTCCGTGTCCGTGCTTGTTAGACTGCTGCATTACTGGCTGCTGCCTCGGTTGCCCATCCTGGAGGGAAAATCCTGCTCCTGAGGAAAGTCTGCTGTGAGTCTTTTTCCAATCATTAAAAATTCCAGGCAGTGAGTCTTTTTCCACTCATTAAAAATTCCAGGCACGGCCGAACCTCTAGTCAGAAAAGTTAATTTGAATGATGTTCCACTTCATTGAAGTCATTAAATTTTATGGATTCTTTGGGTTATGTGTGGCTTTATAATTGATATAAAATCAGAGTAGCCAGTTTTTCCCACTCAAGATAAATACAAAATGTGGTCGCAAGTCATTCTCACCCTCAAAAGGTTCAGTGAAATCATTGGCTCATAGAAAGTTGGAGATCAGAGATACAATGTCCAAGTGCTTTGTGCTATTTTAAAATTCAATCCCATTACGTAGCTCGAAAATCAGTGGCTCGATTGGCCCTAAAATCAAAACGATGTCGTTTTGAATTTTTTTTTTTTTTTTTTTTCTCTCCCCTTTCTCTGTTCTGATTTATGCCTCTTCTTCAACAAAGAAGAAGAAGAAAGAAAGAAAGAAGAAAGAAGAGGAAAGAGAGAAGAGGGGAGTAGACGAAAATCACCCGAGCACAAAGAGAGAGATCAACCAAAAATCAAACCCAAATCACCCAACACAAAAAAAAAAAATCAACAGCAACATCTTCATCAACGCATTATCATCATCAACAACACCACCTTCATCAACAACATCATCATCATCATCATCATCATCATCAACACATCCAGATCCACTAGAAAAAAAAAAAAAAATACAGAAAACAGAAAACAGAGAAAGTGGCGATCAACGACGATACCCACCGGTGATCGATCGGCGACGACCGCCATCACCTTCTCTTCCTCCTTCCCTCTCGCCTCTCGCTTTCTCTCTTCTCTCGCTTTCTCTCACTCTCTCTCTTCCTCCTTCCCTATTTCAGATACAAAAAGAAAGAAGAAAGAAGGAAAAAAAAAAAAAGAAGAAAGAAGGAAGAAAAAAAAAAATCGCAAAACAACGACGTTTTGCGATTCGGGCCAATCGAGCCTTGGAGCTTTCAAGCTACAAGCTATTTTTCTTTAGGAAAATGTCTCGTAGCTCAAATTTTGTGGCTCAAAAGTGGCTCAAATGGCCAAAACGACGTCGTTTTGGCCATTTTTATGTTGTTCTGTACTCAAAACGACGTCGTTTTGGCCATTTGAGCCACTTTTGAGCCACAAAATTTAAGCTACGTAGCATTGTCGTTTTCTTTAAAATTCTCACCATGATGGGTGTTTTGTCCTATTTTATAGTATTGTGTGTTGTCTTTATATTTCACCTGCAAAAGGACCTTCATTAGGCCTTATTTGATTAACAGGATTAATAATCTCATGAATTAATGTAAGATTAGTTATTCAATTAAATTAGTGAGATAATCATTTATTATGTATTTATTCCACACATTTTTTCTTTTATACTTGAAATTATAATTTCCAACCCCTCTCAATATTAAAAATTCGCCAATTTCGTCAGATTGAATGTCCTCTGTGCATGTAATCCAATTAATAAAATTTACAATCAAACATTGAATTATGAGTCCATGAACTAACAATTCTAATCCTATACTATAATCCTACTAATCAAACATGCCATTAGAGTATTCCTCCTGTTTCAGAATTCCATCTTCAGTGTTTAAAATATAGGAAAATGGCAAGTGCTGCAATTGTTTATTGATTCTCATGCGTTTGCTTGCCATTTGTTTTAAATATCTGGTGTCCACTTTTGCTTTTGCCTTTTGTTTCTAAATTGTGATGTATAATGAATTTCCATTGGCACATTCATTTATTTCATTTAATTTTTTTTTTTTTGCCTGCTTCACACTCGTACCAAGGCTACCTTCTGCCCTAAACATCCAAATGGAATGGTTTTTTTCTCTGATGTCATACTAGTTGAGGCTTAGGCCATCACTGGTTATTTAGTACCATCAGGACCTTAAACCTTTTCTAAATGCAAAGATAGCTAGCTAGTTGATAATAGTTCAATATGAGCAGAAGCTTTTTTTTGTCACACCCCGAATTTAAGAGGTCTGGCCCACGTAAGTAAACCACCCAACGATAGACAATAACTAACAGCAATCATGCAGATATATATAATATAGGCAGACAATACATGTGCTATTCCAATTTTATACATTCTTAGATACAACATCTAAGTCATATGGATGCACTGCAACAAAAACAAACAAAGATGTTATAAATCAAATTAAGATGCCCAAAGAATTACATCATATACAAAGGGTATAACCTTTGCAAGAATGGCACACGGCCAACAAATACATAAATGGCCCTGGGCCGGCAAATAAAGGAACCACCCTATACGGTTTTAAATATAACTTTAACGTCTCAGTCCACATCTATATAAGCATACTTAAAAAATATTTTCAGCCACGTAGGGTGAGCATAAAGCTCAGTAAAAAATATTTCAAAAACTAAATATACTCCACCAGTGTAAATGATCATGAATGCAATTCACGCATGCATAATATGCTCAATGCATTCTCAAATCCACTCTGTGTCTCAATAAAATCCCTTTCTTTCTAGTCTTCCAAACCTTTCGTTATTTTTCAAAACGTTTTCTGAATTCAATACATTAGTTTGACATAAAATCTATTTCCACAAGTCAATCCAGGTACCTCAATACCAACTAACAATTTCATTGCCAATTTCAATGCAAATACATCATTAACCAACAGCAAATACATGGCTAAAACCGTTTAAAATTATTTCTTTCCAAAACCAAAATGACAATAATAAAATGAGTAAATCTCTGAAACCAATACTGCCTTTCACGGAAATTTCGTCTGTGGGAAACCGTCAACGGGATCCATGTAAACATAGGCTACATGCATTACAATTGTCATTTTACGAAAACTTCATCCGCAGGAACCAGCACCCATGTATACGTTCGTTTTTTGAAACTTTCACACTGGACACACAGGCCAACTTAATTCAATGTAGTCCATCCCCTTTCTCCTCCCAAACATGGAATACATCTACTTTCTCCTTCCAAACATCATACATATACAATTTATTAAAATGCAATCATATTTAATTACAACCGATAAGAGATTATTTTAAATTCACTTAATCCATATACAATGTTCTACAACAACCATTTCTCAAATTTATCATTTTATTTACTCTTTCCAAACAGCACAATACATGTGATTCAAAATATGATTCTCAAAATGAAATAAATGCCCTTAAAACATAACACAAGAATTTTCAAAATCTCTTTCCAAAACATACAGTTTAAATCCTCAAAATCCATTGCATGCTCCATGATATACATGATTTTTAAATTGTCCAGTTTGCCTAGTCAATATGCAATTTCTACCACAATTATAGCTATCCTCTACCGATAGCCCAAAACAAATATATCTAAACAGATAAATAAATTTCATTAAAGATATACTTTTTCAAAATCTCAAATGGAAGTGATAATACATATCTAACTCCATCATCATCCTTAATTATCATTTCAATTTCACATTTCTCAATATTTATTCCATTTCTTCTTTATAATCTCAAAAATTACATTGTAGGGCATAACTCCTTTCCTTTTTGAAAATTCATTTCAATGCAAGAAATAATTCATTTCAATGCAAGAAATAACTCATTTCAACAAATATCAACTCCAATTTCATAATCACAACCCTTTTCAAGAAAACATTCAGAAACTCCTCTTTTACATTTTAATTTGATAATCCAACAATTTCCCAAAAAGTCCAACATTTTAGGGTTTCTTCAAATTTGAGCTTTTCACTTTTAAAGACTCATATACATTCTTTATAAGGGGAAAATAAACTTTTGTAGCTAAACCTTAGCTCAACAATCTCATTTGGAACAAACCCTAACTGAGAGGGGAGATTTGCACCGGTTAGTACGACCGAGCTACGGTAACACGGGTCGTGGCAAACCGCACGGCGCCGAGCTGTTTTCTCTCCTGACGCGGCCCTTCGGCCTGTTTTGCACGACCGAAGAGGTTGGCCGACCAGGCACGATCTGAGGTCTGACCGAGCTGTGACTAGACGTTTGGCAGCGTACACGGTGACGTGTGTCAACTGATCTAAGGGTAGCCCGGGCTAGACTGATTACGGGGCGAGGACCGGCATGCCTCTAACTAGTTGGTCGAGGTGGACGGACTTCGTATTACCGAGAATGAAGGTAGGACGGGGGGAGGCCGGTACGCCTCACGGTCGATCAACCAGGGTGGACCGACCAAGAGTAGCTCGGCCATGAGAATCAGACTTTCGCTTCTTCCCCGAGGGATAGATCGGCGAGATACAGCTTGGTTGTGCTGCTTGTGGTGGCAACTCTCCACAAGGGCTAGGCCGGTCGTGGTACTCCGGTTAAGTGGGCCACCTGGGCCAATGGCGTGAGAGAGAGGACATCTGCTCCAAGCACGCGTCAATACCGTTGGGCAGTTCTGCGTGTACTGGTTGGAGGACAAGGCCTTTACACGCGTGAGGTGGTGAGAGGTAAGCACTGCCACCTGTCCAGGGAAGGACAGCAGAGGTAGTGCGCGCACAATCTTGAGGCTGCATGGCCAGCCTAGAAATAGGGGAGGAAGATGAACATTAGAGGTAAGCAACTTGCGCTATCTGAAACACCCTCTCTCTCTCTCTCTCTCGAATAGCCTTCTTCTTCCTCAAGGGATCTGACTTGATCGTCGGAGGGTCTATCCGGCACACCACCGCCGGGCAGCTCACCGTTCTCTGTGTTGCCAGGTTAGATGCCGTCACGTGAAGCTTGGACTCTAAGGAGTACGGAAAGCAGAGGATATTTCGCCCCTGTACAATTGGCGCCGTCTGTGGGAACATCTTGGATACTCAAACCTTGTTTTTCAAGCTTCTTCGACCATCTCTATGGCCAACAACGACGAAACTCCACTGTCCGTCGTCGATGGCGTCACACTAGAGTCTGTCCGACGGAGAGAAGGCCCCCCGAATGTTCCAGCCATGGCAGGCCTAGAAACTTCTTCGCGAGGTGCGCGAGACAAATATGAAAGGAGTACTGATCGCTCGAAGAGTCCAGAGGGCCGTCGGCCGCGGGGGGAGTCCCGTGTGCAGCGCCTAGAGCACAAACTCAAAGACCAAGACGCCCTCATTCGTGAGATGGCGGCGGAGATAGAGATGCTGAGATGTCAGATTAAGGGGAAGGGTGTTGCGAGAGAGGGCAACCTCAATGAGCGCACCCCATCCCCCCGTTCTAACAGTCGCCGCCAGGAGAGGACCCACCCTCTCTCCATCACCAGGAACTATGGGGTTGGAGATTCCGACCGAAGGGAGGGCAGATCCCTCACTCGAGACAGCACATACCGTCCCTCACGCCCGTCTCCGACGTCACAATACTCTTTCTCCACCCGTTCCAGAGACCTAAGGGATGTATTAGAGGAGAGGGCGCGCCGTTGAGAGGCTCGAAGAGTGCCGGCGTGGCAGAGATTGAGCGCCCCAGTTCACTGTAGCGAAGAAGTGGCGATGCCAGTGCCCAGAGTGATGGCCCATGCGCTAGTGGACAAAGAGCTGGCGAGACTTACAGCCACGCCATTGTCTCCGGAGATCGAGAGTACACCACTCCCTGTCGGATTCCACCAGCCTAAGTTCACCTTATACGACGGCAGAACGGATCCGTACATGCACGTGAGTCATTACCGGCAAGTAATGGCTGGCCACCGGCGCAATGACGCCTTAATGTGCCTCATATTCCCAGCAAGCTTGGGAGAACTGGGCCTGAAATGGTTCGAAAGGCTTCCAGAAGGGAGTATCGAGGGTGGCAGCAACTAATGGAAGCCTTCGTCACCAGATTCAAAACCAACACTCGAACACCGAAGGAGGTCGATCATCTTCTGGGCGTCAAGATGGAGTTAGGGGGATCATTGAAGGCATACAACGCGAAGTACAGGGAAACTTACAACGAAATCCTCGACTGCCCTACCAATCTGGCGATCACTCAATACAAGCGGGGTCTCCTAGTCGGACATAGGCTGCGGGATTTTCTCATAATGCACCAACCCATAACCATGGAGTCCTTGATGAAGCGGATCAATGAGCACATTCGTGTAGAGGATGATGTCGCCTCCGCGACCGAGAAGGTTAATCCGGTCGCAGCGGACAAAAGGGTAGCAGGGAAAGTTCACTCGGTCGGGCAGGAGGATAACCGCACAAGTGACCGGCCAAAAGATTAACGACATGGCCCAAACCGCGATGACAGAAACAAGGGTCGCAGAAACGACCGAGCTGACGCTCCCCGTGATGCAACGGAGGATGCTAAGAGAAAATTGAAGGCGCGGACTGGAATCACCATGGTCTTTAAAATCCCTATTTACCGCATCTTGAGTGAGATCAGAGGTGAGCCTTTTGTCCGCTGGCCGGCCTAGTTGGGGAATGCACAGAGAGGCTTCAACTCAAGGTATCGCTGCACCTTCCATAAGGAACAGGGACACCGAACGGAGGACTGCTTACCGCTCAAACAACATTTGGAAGAGCTAGTGGCCGCAGGACATCTTGACCAATACATAGATGGGGGTATGAAAGCCGCGCCATTGGGGAAAACCGAGCCAAACGGCCTAGCCGCCCTAGAGGCAGCACCCCAAGGCGTAATCAACGTCATCCATGGCATCGTTGAACCAGCAAGGGTCTGCGAGCTCAGAGGGATGATTAAGAAAGCCTAGCACATGAGGGAAGTGCTCTCCGTTCGGCCCGCTGTGAAGAAAGGGAAGACCGAGGAAAATGACATTCTTACCTTTTCGAGCAGGGACTTGGAGCGGATCCAGATGCCCCACAATGACGCCCTAGTGGTAACTCTTCGCGTCAAAGACTTTGACATCAAGAGGATCTTGATCGACCAGGGGAGTTCGGTCGAAATTATGTACTATGACGCGTTCAAGCAAATGAAGTTGGAGGACAAGGACTTGGCCCCTGCGACGTCCCCTTTGGTTGGCTTCAACTCTTAGCCAGAATGGCCGGTAGGAAAGATCATACTGCCGGTCAAAGCAGGTTCAGTCACAAAGCAAGTAGAGTTCTGGGTGCTCAAAGTCCCATCCACCTACAACTTAATTTTAGGCAGGGGCTGGTTGCACGCCATGCAAGCAGTAGCGTCGACTTACCATCAGGTCTTGCACTTCCCGGCGCCAAACGGACAAATAGAGGAAGTTTGGGAAGACCAGGTGATGGCGAAACAATGCTTCATTGCGGTAAATGGCAGCCGAGCAGCTAAAGGATTTGTCCAAATGATTGAGGGACCCGAGGGAAAGGAGGTCCTTGAAGACATAGTAAGAAAAGCCGAGGAAAAATCGGTCGAGGATTTGGTGGAAGTGCGCATCGACGAGAATGACCCAACTAAGTTCTTCCTCTTGGGATCATCTTTGTCTAGCGCCGAGCGGTTGGATTATGTCAACTTCTTGGTTTCCAACATGGAGGTTTTTGCGTGGACGCCTTACGATATGCCTGGCGCCAACCCTAACTTCATTTGCCATCAGTTGAATGTCTTTCCTAATGCACGGCCGGTCATCCAAAGGACACGCCGCTCAGCTCTGCACCATGCCGAGGTAGTGGCAGAGGAGGTCAAAAATCTGTTAGAAGCAGGAGCGATAGAAGAAGTGCAATACCCTCGATGGATATCCAACACGGTGGTGGTCCCGAAAAAGAATGGTAAGTGGCGAGTCTGCATTGACTATAAGACGGTCAACCGTGCTTGCCCAAAGGATAGCTTCCCCCTCCCTCGCATTGACCAGCTGGTGGACTTGACCGCTGGCCATCAGAGGTTTAGCTTCCTGGATGCATATCGCGGCTACCACCAGATAGCCATGTATGAACCGGACCGAGAGATCACGTCGTTCACTACTCCTAGAGGCCTGTATTGTTATAAAGCCATGCCATCCGGACTGAAGAACGCCGGGGCAACTTTTCAGAGGATGGTGACAAAGATGTTCGCTCCTCTTTTAGGCCGAACAATGGAGGCTTACATTAACGATATGGTGGTAAAAAGTAAGGAAAAGTCGCAACACCTCACCGACCTAGCAGAAATGTTTGCCATACTTAAGCACCACAAACTTCGTTTGAATGCCTCCAAGTGCGCCTTCGGAGTCGACATCGGGAAGTTTCTGGGGTTTTTGGTCACGAACCGAGGGATCGAAGCCGACCCATCACAGATCAAGGCTATACAAGAGCTGGAGCGCCCCAACTCCACGAAGGATGTGCAACATCTTGCCGGGATGGCAGCCGCGCTAAACAGATTTATCAGCCGGTCTTCAGATCATTGCAGGCGCTTCTTTAAAACTTTGAAGGCCAAGTTCTTCTGGGATGACGAATGTGATCGTGCACTGGCAGACTTAAAAATATACCTTTCCTCAGCCCCTATCTTAGTCACTCCCCGGCGGGGCGAAGAGTTGTATCTCTACTTGGCAGTCTCTCTACATGCTGTGAGCGCCGTCCTAGTCCGCGCTGAAGGCACCCAGCACTTGCCCATCTTCTATGTAAGCAAGACTTTGCTCCCGGCCGAGACGAGATATCTTCTGCTGGAAAAATTAGCGCTGGCCCTGATGATGGCATCAAGAAAGCTGGCGCACCATTTTCATGCCCATACAATAGTTGTGTTGACCGAGTTTCCACTTAAGATGCTTTTTGAAAAGGCAGACTTCACCGGAAGGATTTTGAAATGGGCCGTGGAATTGGGGCAGTATGATATCAAGTTCCGCCCGCGCACCACAATCAAGGCTCAAGCTCTTGCAGACTTTGTGACGGAATTTGCCCCTGGAACGTATCTAGTTTGCCCGGCTGATTTGGCTAGTACGGATTTAGCGCAGCCCATGGTTTTGGCAATAGAGACGAGTGTTGGCTCACAAGTGGGAGAAGGGCGAAGAGCGACCGAACTAGAGGAGCCGAGCGACTTCTTGGAAGACGGACTCAACCAAGACAGGGAAAGAGACCAGAATGAACCGATCAAAGACTTGGGATTGAGAAGTTCCCAGAACCCCTCTGATTGCTGGAAGCTATTTATTGGCGAGATGTGGAAGCTCTTCGTCGATGGGGCATCCAATAGGCATGGGGCCGGGCTGGGTATCGTACTGACTTCACCGGACGGGCTGATCATCGAACAAATAATTACGCTCGGCTTCCCAGCATCCAACAACGAGACGAAGTATGAAGCTCTCCTTGCCGGACTAAAAAGCGCATTGAGAATGAAAGGGTCAGCCCTTATGGTATTCAACGATTCCAAGCTGGTGGTCAATCAAGTCTCAGGGGAGTATGAGGCCCGGGATGAGCGAATGCGAAGTATCAGGCACTGGTGCGCGCCGAGATCAAGAAGTTCGACGCCATAAGAGTGGAACAGATCAACCGCGAAGAAAACAACACGGCTGATGAATTGGCCGGACTTGCTTCTATTCAGACAGCTTTTCCTAACCCCTTGATGATAGAATTCTTACCTCGGCCAAGTATTGAGGAACCAGAAGCGACCGAAGTACTCTGCGCCGACTTGGGTCCTTCCTGGATAGATCCCATCATGGCCTTCCTAAAAGATAGAGTTCTACCGCAAGCAAAGAAGGCGGCCAACAAGATCTGGGCCAAGTTAGAGCAGTTTTGGCTCTCCCCGTCCAGAGCCTTGTATAAAAAGTCTTTTACCGGGCCGTATCTAAAGTGTGTCCACCCAGCCAAGGTGGAAGCTTTTCTCTATGAGATCCATGAAGGCATCTACGGCAGCCATATTGGAGGCAGATCTTTGGCTTACCGAGCAATTTCCCAAGGTTATTGGTGGCCATGCAGGCAGGCAGACGCACAAAAATACGTTCGCAGGTGTGAAAAGTGTCAAAAGTTCGCTCACCAGATCCACCAGCCAGCTAGAGAATTGTTCCCCCATACGAGTCCTTGGTCGTTCGCGCTTTAGGGGTTGGATATTGTTGGACCACTCCCAGCAGCACCGGGCAATCGCAAATTCTTCATCGCTGCCACTGACTACTTCACCAAGTGGGTTGAGGCCGAGCCACTGGCGACCATAAAGGAAAAGGATGTGAAGAAGTTTGTCTAGAAAAATGTCATCACTCGCTTCGGTATACCCAAGGCCCTCATCTCGGATAATGGCACTCAATTCGATGGGAAACTTTTTCGTGGATTTTGCGAAGAGTTAAAGATCGAATTCTACAACTCAACGCCGGCCTATCCTCAATCAAATGGTCAAGCGGAGGCCTCAAACAAGACCATCCTGGACGGGCTGAAGAAGCGACTTGAGAAGGCCAAGGGGAAGTGGGCTGAAGAACTCCCTAATGTACTCTGGGCGTACAGCACTACGCCAAGACGGTCGACCGGAGAGACTCCGTTTGCCTTGGCTAATGGCATGGAAGCCGTTATCCCGCTGGAAATTGGCATGCCAACCATCCGGTCTGAAAGCTTCCAGCCATATTTGAACAACGAAGCAGTGGCATTAGAGCTAGACCTTGCCGAGGAAAGAAGGGAGCAGGCACTAATCCACATAACGGCCTATCAGCAAGAACTCTCCAAGAAATACAACATGGCTGTGCACCCCAGGCTGTTCAAGATCGAGGATTGGGTCTTAAGAAAAGTGCTGGGCAACACGGTGGTCCCTGGCGAAGGAAAACTCGGTGCAAATTAGGAAGGACCATACAAGGTGACTGGTCTCGCTGGCAAAGGGGCATACCATCTGAAGGATTTAGATGGCAAAGCTGTCCCCAGACCGTGGAATGCAGCCAACCTTAAGATCTTTTACTTTTAAGATGTAATTGTTTTTATTGCTTAGCTCTCTAGACCTTAGGCCTTTTGGCATTTGATGTAAGGATAGCACTGCATTTTGTAATGAAAAATAGCCCTCTTGTTGTTTTGTATCATATCTTTCTGTACAATGAAACTGCAAGGATACAAGGCCACTGTGGATGCCAGGGGCAAAGAGACCGACTTGAATGGGACCGGACTGATTTTCTCTCGCCGGTATAAATGCGGACCGCACCAACAGTTGGTGTATTGTCCAGCGAAATGATTGGTGTATGGACCAATTCATGTAAGGGCTGAGCTGGTTTTTTGCTCGCCCAATTGGGATGTTGGCGTTATGACCAACTTAAATGAAATATTGGTGTTTTGCCCAATGTTAAGGCCGAGCTGATTTTGCTCGGCCAAAACGCAATGTTGGTGTTGTCCAACCAATAATAGCCAAGCTGACTTTGCTCAGCCAAGTGCTATGTTGGTGCCTTATCCAACTTACAAGAGGCCGAGCTGACTTCGCTCGGAGAAAGGAAATGTTCACGCTCTATCCAACTCCATGTCGGAATATTGGTGTTTCGTCCAACGTAAAGGCCGAGCTGGTTTGGCTCGGCCGAAGTGAAATAACGGTGATTTGTCCAACTTCCTTTAGGGAAGAGCTGATTTTTGCCCGCCCAAATACAAGACTTGAAGTGTTGTCAAAGCCAGAATGGCAGTGGTAATTTTTGTGCGGCTGAACGAAAATTTTTGGGTTCGTTCGAGAAATAAAAAATAAAAAAAAAAAAAAACCGAGCTGCAAGTATCCACGAACATTTAAGTTTAAGAAATTCTGATTTTAGCTTGGCATATTGCGTGGCTAGCCGACCTATTAGTTGTGGTACATTAAAGTTTGAATCAAGAAATTTTGCACGTTGCAGCCGAACAAAAAGAGAAGATCAGTGGGCAAAAAGTTCAAATTCCATTGATTAAGGAAATTGCATTACAATCGTGGGGCCCTAGCCCGGTTACATTAAACAAAGAAAGAAAAGAAACGAAAACAAAGCAGGAAATAGAAAGGGGCATTTCAATCCAATTCCAGGTCAACCGTCTGCTCGGCGACCTCCACAGTCTGCTTAGCAACCTCCGCAGTGTGCTTGGGCAAGCCTTCGTCCGCCTCATCATCAGCGTCCTCCATCGCGACAACCTCCCGATCGGCTACTTGATCTTCAACATCCTGAGATGCTTCAAGAAAAGTTTGCTCGGTTTGTTGCGCGGCGGCGGCTTCTTCCACGGCTTCCTTTTTGGCCTCCTCTATGAGCCTCTTCTGCGCGGCACTCGCATAAGCCTGCATATAGTGCGGTATGAAGGCCGTAGGTGGATTTAGGAACATGTCAGCATCTTGACCAAGGCCAACTTTCTCCATGGCAGCTTTCCAACCGCACTGGAAAAAGATGTCCTTGGTCGCCTGCACTTGCCGTTCATACTTTTTTTCGCCTTGAGCATAACCCTTGTCTTCGGCGTTGCTAACCGCCTTATCTTTCTCCTCCTTATGGGCATCGCGCAGTTTCCTCAGCTCGGCGAGATACCGGGCTTTCGTCGACTTCACGGCCCGCTGTTTGTCTGCTTCAACTCGGTTAACCTTCTGGCTCAGGTTATCTCGCTCGACCACAACTGCCTCCTGCGCGGCCTTCAGCTTCGCTATCTCGGCCATTTGGGCCTTGTTCTCAACTATGGCCTCGCGAAGACTCTGCCGCACGGTGATTATGCACTCATGGGTGAGATAGTTCTTTTGCGCGGCCTGCAAACAAATGAAAGATTGTGAGTATTCAGAAAACCGAGCAATAACTTGAAGAAAGGAGTGGAGAACTTACCAACACGATCGACTTAGCTGTCGAGCGAAGCATCTTCAGGTCGGACAACTCGTCGTGCTTCTTCATGTCGGCAGGAAGGATTAACCCCTTGGTCATGTTGAAACCGAGGGAATAATCCTTGTCCGTATACACTGAGTCGACCACAAAGACTGCCCGGCCCTTGTACTTGATCTTGGGCACCCAGATCGGGGGAGAGGTTGGGCTCTTGGAAGGCCCGGTTGGTTGTTGCTCGGTCTGGTCCCCCAGCTCAGTAGAGGCATGTTCAGTGGAGTCCTCATCAACGAGGTGCTGCTCTATCTGGTCTTTCCTCGGTCACTTCTTCGACCGGCCAGCTGGTTGTTCGTTGGCAAGAGCCAGCACAGCTCCTTCCTTTTGCCCGGCTGGAGTGGAAGATGTTCCCCCTGTAGCTTCCGGTGGTTGGGACTCGCTTTCCTCACCGGTGATCAAGGACTTGATTGCCCGGATCTTCGCCATTTCTTGCTCGGCAGTGAGATGAACAAGTCTGATTGGCGGAAGATTTGGGTCAGGTTCTGGGGAAGGAGCACGGAGGAAGTCGGTAACCCGGCTTTTGCGCGGCGCTTTGTAGTTATAGGTCGGTTCAAAGCCGAGCAGCTTTGCTGACTCTCTTTCTTCTTCTGGATGGCGCAGTAAGACTCTTATGGCCTCCTGGTTAGCTCGGTGGTAGTCTTCCGCTAAGTGCTTGTAATCTGCAATTAGAAGAGTGTTAGACCGGCACATAGAGAGACTCATGCAGAAAGAAAATAGTGCGGTTAGCCGAGCTACTCACCAGCACTGCCAAAATCTTTCCTAATATACCAGCCCGGTATGGGCGCCTCGGTGTCCTCATAATTACCGAACACCCACAAGAAGTCGTCATCATTGGTCTCCTTGTCCGGGTTGCCCTCGATGAGTTTTGCTCGGCCCTTCTTTACTTTTAGATACCAGCAAAGCCCACCTTTATTTTTACTAAGGCTGTACTGGTGGAATATTTCAGCAAGACCGAGATTGAGCCTGAGCCTCTTGTTTAGCTGGGCCACGCCGTTTATTATCTTGTATGTGTTGTTCGACACTTGGGTTGGACAAAGCCTTGTCTGCCTCAAGAATTCGCAGATCAAAGGTTGGACTGGGAAGCGAAGTCCTCCTTCGATTATGGACACGATCGTGAAGGGGCACCGGTCTAGGTTGCCCCAAGGGGTATCTCCCTTCTTGGTCAACTCTAAAATGACATCGTCTGGAATATTGTACTCCCTACGAAACTCGGCGAGCGCACCAGGCGAGCTCACCATGAATCGGTACTTCCCCATCTATCTCGGTTTTATTCGGTGATTTAATTTGTATCTCGGTGAAAAATTTTGGTGTATTTGCTCGGACTTTGAGCTCCACCAGTGATGGTTCTGGATGGGCCTGGTCGGTCCTAGTTTGTTTTGCATTGTTAAGAAACAAGTCCAAGGGTTAGCACGACATAAATTGCACGGCTTCAATGTGGATTTTTTAGCTCGATGAAGGGTTTTTGGGTGTTCGACCGGTTCGATCCTAACTCGGCTAGACAACTTAGCCGATTTGGCCTTCCTAGTTCGGTTCTGATTCTCTATTTTCGGTTCGGTCAAGGCCCAAGAAGAAAACTCGAATGAGTTATAGCTCGGTTCAGTCTTATTTACGAACCTAATTAAGTGTTCAGCTCGGTCAAGGCCCCAAGTAGAGACCTCGAACAAATTTTAGCTCGATTAAGTCTGATTTACGGATCTAAATGAGCATTTAGCTCGGTTCTGTCCAGTGTTCATCCAGTTCATCCTAAGTTCAAGGTTCATCCATTCAAACTAAGGAGAAACAGGGGCACGAAGGCCCCATTCACCCCTCCAGTTCCAGTTTTCCCTAAAGTGTGCCAATACTATCCCATGGAGGAGGTATTGGTAGGTGCCTAGCATTTCTAAGCAAGAACACAAGCACAAAAACGAAGAATAAGTATGGAGGTGCGAGAAACAGAAACAGGAAATGCAATGAAGAGATAGAGAACTCACCAGGAGCAGATGCGAAGCAAAGTAGGCCTCGCGAGCTTGGGTACGGCTTCTGCAGGATCTAGAATGGATGAATGTGAAGATGGAGGCTTGGAATGGACGATTGGGGAGCTTAGAGGCTAGGGTTTGCTTGAAAGAGAAAATGAACAGTGAAGAAGCAATAGTGGCCCTTCGTGTGATGTTCAAAGAGGGGGGGAAAAACCCAAACGGCGGCAGCCGTTTGAATTCTGCGCGCGGAAGACAGCTGGGTTGTACGGCCCAATAGCGTGAGGCCACGTGGCACTGAGAGCGCGGCTGTCAGTACGGTTATACGACCCTTGACAAGACTACTGAGGCAATGGCCGACCAAATGGGATAGCTCGGCCTATACTGGAGCAACTCGATGGCCGTTAGCTCGGTCATGGTGATAACCCCAATCACGATTAGCTCAATTGGGATTAAGGGGCAATTGAGAGAGGAGGTTTGCACCGGTTAGTACGGCCGAGCTACGATAACACGGGTCGTGGCAAACCGCACAGCGCCGAGCTATTTTCTCTCCTGACACGGCCCTTCGGCCTGTTTTGTACGACCGAAGAGGTTGGCCGACCAGGCACGATCTAAGGTCTAACCGAGCTGTGACCAGACGTTTAGCAGGGCACACGGTGACGTGTGTCAACCGATCTAAAGGTAGCCCGGGCTAGACTGATTACGGGGCGAGGACCGGCATGCCTCTAACCGGTTGGCCGAGGTGGATGGACTTCGTATAACCGAGAATGAAGGTAGGATGGGGGGAGGCCGGTACGCCTCACGGTCGATCAACCAGGGTGGACCAACCAAGAGTAGCTCGACCATGAGAATCAGACTTTCTCTTCTTCCCCGAGGGATAGGTCGGCGAGATACAGCTCGGTTGTGCTGCTTGTGGTGGCAACTCTCCACAAGGGCTAGGCCGGTCGTGGTACTCTGGTTAAGTGGGCCACCTGGGCCAATGGCGTGAGGGAGAGGACATCTGCTCCAAGCACGCGTCAATACCGTTGGCCAGTTCTGCGTGTACTGGTTGGAGGACTAGGCCTTTACACGCGTGAGGTGGTGAGAGGCAAGCACTCCCACCTGTCCAGGGAAGGACAGCAGAGGTAGTGCGCGCATAATCTTGAGGCTGCATGGCCAGCCTAGAAATAGGGAAGGAAAATGAACGTTAGAGGTAAGTAACTTGCGCTATCTGAAACACCCTCTCTCTCTCTCTCTCGAATAGCCTTCTTCTTCCTCAAGGGATCTGACTTGATCGTCGGAGGGTCTATCCGGCACACCACCACTGGGCAGCTCACCGTTCTCTGTGTTGCCAGGTTAGACGCCGTCACGTGAAGCTTGGACTCCAAGGAGTACGGAAAGCAGAGGATATTTCGCCCTCGTACACTAACTTACAAACAAATCATCAAAAATCAATCCAAGAACAATGGAATCCATATATTTAAAACACACCATAAATACACTACCGAACTCATATTGAGTTTTAGAAAAAGACCCTACCTCTTGAAGCAAGAAGGAAACAAGTCGAAAAAATCATTGGTGATGAAACAACGATCTGTTGAGATTAAATGGAAGCTCTCGTCGTACTCTACGTTTTGGTATATGGAACTAGGGGTCAAAGATGTATCGAAATAGATGAAATCAAGCCTACAAAGCGTAAGAAACCAAAAATGGTGGAAGGAGAGAGAAAGGAAAGTGAGAAATGAAGAGATTTTATCCAAAAAGTGATTTTTTAAAGATCTGATTCTGCGTTGTACGCTCGAGCATCGAAAGTTTCGCTCGAGCGCACTATACTCACAGTACAGATTTGCAAATTTCAAACAGGTATATCTTTCTCGTCCGGACTCCGTTTAGGGTCGTTCTTGTGTCCAAATTGAAGCCCCGGAAGTAAGCTTTCTAATGGCTGTAGCCTCACGTCGAGATTCAAAGTGTGGAGAGAAAATAATAAAAGAGTGAAGACTACTCAATAACAACTATTCTAATTTGGAGTTTTTGATTCAATCTCACCCGACCACTATGGCAACAGCTCAACCAAGGCTCAAATATTGACTAAAAAGATTCCAAATCAAGATAATTAAAAAGTAAAATATGATTACATTATAACAGGAAGTACAAAGTGCTACATTGCTTGGGTGGAGAAATGGGTTTGTTAGAAGTTAAGATATTTTTACTTTCAAATCTTTGTTATACTAATGTTTACTTTTCCCCAATTCTTTCAATCATGATTAGTATTATAATCATCATTATTACTATAGGCAATTATTCTTTGGTGGTTGGCCCATTGCAAGATATTTTAGAAGAATTTGGGATTTGTATTGTCACAAATGCATTGGCTGAAAACATAAGATCTTAAAAGGTGAAAAGGGCAATAACCATTTGTTTTAAGCAATGTCCAAATTAACAACTGCATGAGAATTATATATAGGGCTGCAAACGATTGAGTTGTTCATTAACAACTTTTGCTTGTCTTGTTTGAAGCTAGTTCAATCTCAGCTTGTTTGTTGAATGGACAAGCTCGAGCCCAGTATTTAGGCTCGTTTAGTATTTGTGCCAAGTTTGGCTCAGTGAGGATTATGAACATAAGGATACAAATTAATATTTATTTTTAATAATATATCAAATATATTTTCACTAATTTATTTTATTTTTCTATTTATATTTGGTATTAGTGTAAATTTTCATATTTGGTTGATGAAATTTATTATTAATAATTTGAGCATTCTTTAATCGCGGACGTTGTGAGCCAACTAGGTTTTATCTTGGAATTGCTTTACCCTGTTAACTCCTTCATGAGGGAGGAAAACCAATTTTAGGATAGTGATAATGTGACTCCACTCTCACAAGTTATTGTTGTTAACTTGAAATAATTTAAATTCATGGTTTTTGTCATTGTTATCATAATATTGTTGCTTAATATTATGTTTATTATTTTGCTACACTAACAACATCTACTACTGCATTACTGGCTGCTGCTTCAGCTGGCCATCCTAGAGGGAAAAACATGCTCCTGAGGAATGTCTGCTGCGAGTCTTTCCCCAATCATTGAAAATTACAGGCAAGGTCCAACCTCTAGTCAGAGAGGTCAATGTGAATGAGGTCATGTACCACTTCATTGTAGCCATTAAATTTTGTCTAGTTCTTTTGGTTATGGGTGGCTTTATAATTGATAAAAAATCAGAGTAGCCATTTTTCCCCACTCGAGATAAACACAAACTGTTATGAATACAAAATGTGGTGACAAGTCATTCTCACCCTTAAAAGGTTTAGTGAAATCATTGGCTCATAGAAAGTTGGAGATCAGAGATACAATGGCCAAGTGCTTTGTGTTGGACCATTTTAATATCTTATATTTATTTATTGGTTTATCTTTTTCATAAATGGGGTTTTATTACTTTGGTAACCTCTTGGTCATAAATGGAGGTTAAATAGAATTCATGAACCTGTTTAATGGTCATTATTTTGGTGTAACCATTTTCTTGTTTAATGGTCATTATTTTTGGTGTAACTGTAAGGTCCTTATAGCCTATATATATAGTCTACTCTTTTCTATCTATAGAGATCAACTATTTTCTATACAAGAGAGATTACTAGCAAAGAAGGGTGTTTTATTGGTGGAGCTTTGGGTTCACCATCTTGTGCAGAGTTGGCCTAAACCATACGACAAGTGGTCGGGCTGTTGTATCCTGGAGGGGACAAGTCATAGTGTTGTGACTGCTGCATCGGTATTTGGATTCTTCCTACCGCAGTGGGCTTGATCTCCTTAAAGAAAACGAGATATCCGTGCCTCAGCCTGATCTATTTGTATCTCATTTTCTTTGCATCATTTATCAAAAATATTGTTTAGTTTCTGGTATTTTCTCCAACAATTTTTAAGGAGATCAAACATGGAACAAGTACCAGAAAAAACCAATGATGGAATTGGAGATCTCAACAAACCTTTCAAGTTCAAAGGAGTTCATTTTAAGAGGTGGAAAGGAAAAGTTCTTTTTTACCTTAGCCTTTTGAAAGTTGCATATGTTCCTACCGAAAAGAATCCGAACAAAATCCCAACCGAGGAGATGAATGATGAAGACTATGAGGCACATGAAGCAAAAGTGGCTTCCTATAATATAGATGAGTATAAATGCCGCTTTTATCTCTTAAATTGCCTTGCTGATCAATTTTATGATTACTATGACACTACTTACACTTCCGTAAAGAAAATTTGGAAAGCTTTACAGACTAAGTATGATACCGAAGAGGCTGGAGCAAAAAAGTATGCAGCTAGCCGGTTTTTCCGCTTCCAAATGGTAGATGGAAAATCCGTTGTGGAGCAAGCACAAGATTTCCAAATGATAGTTGCAGAAGTAAGATCTGAAGGCATCAAGATTGGTGACAACTTGGTAGTTGCAGGACTTGTTGACAAGCTACCGCCATCCTGGAGAGAATTCCAAAAGAGTATGCGTCACAAACAAAAGGAGATTTCTTTAGAGACGTTGATCACTCGCATCCGAGTAGAAGAGGAGGCTAGAGGCCAAGATGCATTAATAACACAAGCGGGTAATAGCAATTCTACCACAAAGGTAAACTTTGTTTCTGCAAATAATAACTTACCCAAAGGTCATAATTCCAAGAATGCTTATTTGAAGCCTTATAAAAAGAATATGAAGAATTATGGTAAACCTCACAATAAGTGGATTAATCCAGATAAGAACCAAGGTCCATCACCTCCACAAAATTTTACATGCTTTGTCTGTGGCAAAAGTGAGCATATTGCTCGAACTTGCAAATTCCGAAAACGTGCACCTGCCCCAAAGGCTAACATTATCGAGGAGCCATTTGTGGCTATGATTACAGACATTTGCATGGTTAATTATGTGGACGGTTGGTGGGCAGATTCTGGTGCTAATAGACATGTTTGTTATGATCAAACTTGGTTCAAGGTGTATACTCCCTTTGATGATGAGAAAAAAATTATGCTTGGTGACTCTAGTCAAACCAAGATACTTGGGAGTGGTGAGGTTGATCTAAAATTCACCTCTGGACGTGTGCTTACTTTAAAAGAAATGCTTTATACACCGTCCATGAGGAAGAATTTGATGTCAAGTTATTTGTTGAATAAGGCTGGTTTTAAGCAAACTATGGAATCTGATCAATAAGTGATTACTAAGAAGGGTATTTTTGTGGGTAAGGGTTATGCTTGTGATGGGATGTTCAAATTGAATGTTGAGATTAATAAACCATCTACTAATTCGGTTTACATGTTGTCTTCTATTAATTTATGGCATGCTCGCTTGTGTCATATAAATAGTAAATATGTGGGAATCATGAGTAGTTTAGAATTAATTCCTAAAGTGACAAAAATTTTTGAGAAATGTGAAGTTTGCAGTAAAGTAAAAATTACAAAGAGGCCTCATAAAAGTGTTGAAAAAAATACCGAATTGCTAGAATTATTTCATACTGATTTGTGTGAGTTTGATGGAATTTTAACTCGGGGTGGTAACCGATATTTTATCACTTTTATTGATGATTTTTCAAAATATACAAACGTATATTTATTAAAAAATAAAAGTGATGCTTTTGAGAAATTTAAAGAATTCCTTCTTGAAGTGGAAAATCAATTCGGTAAAAAGATTAAAAGAATTAGAAGTGATAGAGGCCGGGAGTATGAATCTCTAGGATTCAACTCTTTTGTTCAGTCATTGGGAATTATTCATGAGACTACTCCACCATATTCACCTTCATCAAATGGCGTAGCTGAAAGAAAAAATAGAACGTTAATTGACTTGACGAATGCTATGCTTATTGATTCAGGTGCTCCCTTAAATTTTTGGGGTGAGGCTATTTTGACAGCTTGCCATGTGATAAATAGAGTGCCACACAAAAAGACTAAAATTGTCCTTTATGAGTTGTGGCGGGGGCATAAACCAAATCTAGGTCATTTGAGGGTTTGGGGTTGTTTAGCTTTTGTGAGGCTTGCAGATCCTAAACGACCTAAATTGGGTGAACGAGCTACCACTTGTGCTTTTCTTGGGTATGCGTTGCATAGTACAGCTTATAGATTTTTTGATATGGAAAAAATATTATTTTTGAATCAGGTGATGCTATTTTTCATGAAAATAAATTTCCTTTCAAATCTAGAAATAGTGGGGGTCAAATAATATCTGAAAATATTTTATCTATGCCTAGCTCTTCTACTCCTTCTCAAGTTTTTCAAGGAAAAGAAAATTTTCAAATCCAACCAAGAAGAAGTAAACGAGCTAGAGTTGAAAAAGATTTTGGCCGTGACTATTATCTTTACAATGTGGAAGAAATTCCTCATACGGTACAAGAAGCTTTATCATCACCTGATGCTATTTTCTGGAGAGAGGCTGTAAATGATGAGATAGACTCACTATTTTCAAATAAAACATGGAAGTTAGTGGATTTACCTCTAGGTTGTAAAAATATTGGGTGTAAATGGGTCCTTCGTAAAAAACTTAAACCAGATGGAACTATAGATAAATATAAAGCGAGGCTTGTCGCTAAAGGTTTTAAGCAACAAGTTGATCTTGATTTCTTTGATACTTTTTCTTCGATTACTAGAGTAACATCCATTAGACTGTTGATTGCAGTGGCTGCAATTCATGATTTAAAAATTCATCAAATGGATGTAAAAACAACATTTTTAAATGGAGATCTAGATGAGGAGATTTACATGGACCAACCTAAAGGCTTTGTGGAGCCTGGCCAAGAAAGCAAAGTGTGTAAGCTAACTAAATCCCTTTATGGTTTAAAACAAGCTCCTAAACAGTGGCATGAGAAATTTGATTCCTGCATGCTTGAGAATGGCTATAAGACTAATGAATGTGATAAGTGCATATATTATAAAACTTGTGAGAATGCACATGTGATTATTAGTCTATATGTGGATGATCTACTTATCTTTGGCTCTAATTTGCATATTATAAATGAGACTAAAAATATGCTTAATAGCCACTTTGATATGAAAGATCTTGGTGAAGCTAATTTTATTTTGGGAATTAAAATTACCAAGACTGAGGATGGCATTTTTCTTGATCAGTCGCATTATGTTGAGAAAATTTTAAAGAAATATAATTTTCTAGACTGTAAACATGTTGTTACTCCTTTTGATGCAAGCATACACTTATCTGTTGTAACAAATGAAAAAGAAGTGATTAATCAAAAAGAATATGCTAGTATGATTGGTAGTTTGAGATATGCTACTGACTGTACTAGACCTGACATTGCATATGCTGTTGGAGTACTTAGCAGGTTTACTAGCAAACCAAGTCAAGATCATTGGCTAGCCATGAGAAGAATTATGAGATATTTATTTGGAACAAAAAATTATGGTTTGTTTTATAACAAGTATCCTGCGATACTTGAGGGATATAGTGATGCCGATTGGAACACTTTGTCAGGTGATTCTCTCTCTACCTCGGGTTTTATTTTTACCTTGGGTGGTGGTGCTATATGTTGGAAGTCTAAAAAACAGACGATAATTGCTAATTCTACAATGGAAGCTGAGCTTATAGCATTAGCTTCAGCATGTGAGGAAGCGAATTGGTTGAGAGATTTGTTACATGAAATTCCTTTTTGGGAAAAACCAATTCCTCCTGTGTTAATTCGTTGTGATAGCACTGCTGCTATTGGTAGAGTGAACAATCATTTTTATAATGGTAAATCCAGACCTATTAGAAGGAAACACAGTAATGTGAGATCCTATTTGAGTAATGGCATCATAACTGTGAATTATGTAAGATCTTGTGATAATCTTGCGGATCTGTTAACCAAGGCCTTGGCGAGAGATAGGGTCTGGAATACATCGAGGGGGATGGGTTTGAAGCCTATAAAATCAAAAACCATGTATGAGGATACCCAACCTAGGGACCAGAGATCCTATAACTAGGTTCAATGGGAAGAACGAATCATATGGTGGTTGTAAAAATGCACCATTTAATATTTTGTTATCCATCCCTATGATGTAAGTGCATTTGTCTTGTAATGTTGGAGGGTTGAGTTTTTATACTCTTAATGAAATTCTGTAGCTCTTGTTGAGTGGGGTGTGTAAATTACAGGAACATCCTTGACAGATTTCACCTATGTGAGCATGAAAGTGGGGCCGCTTTCTATGAGAACAAGGCTTATTCTCAAATATGCTCATGAAAACTGGGATTAGTACAAGGCCGTAATGTGCTGGCTATTAAAGCTCACGTCAACACCTGGATTATTATGGGGTTTTATTACTTTGGTAACCTCTTGGTTATAAATGGAGGTTAAATAGAATTCATGAACCTGTTTAATGGTCATTATTTTGGTGTAACCATTTTCTTGTTTAATGGTCATTATTTTTGGTGTAACTGTAAGGTCCTTATAGCCTATATATATAGTCTACTCTTTTCTATCTATAGAGATCAACTATTTTCTATACAAGAGAGATTACTAGCAAAGAAGGGTGTTTTATTGGTGGAGCTTTGGGTTCACCATCTTGTGCAGAGTTGGCCTGAACCATACGACAAGTGGCCGGGCTGTTGTATCCTGGAGGGGACAAGTCATAGTGTTGTGACTGCTGCATCGGTATTTGGATTCTGCCTACCGCAGTGGGCTTGATCTCCTTAAAGAAAACGAGATATCCGTACCTCAGCCTGATCTATTTGTATCTCATTTTCTTTACATCATTTATCAATAATATTGTTTAGTTTCTGGTATTTTCTCCAACACTTTGTGCTATTTTAAAATTCTTAGGTTCCTCGAGGGTATTTTGTCCTGTTTTTTTAGTATTGTGTGTTGTCTTTATATCATCTGGAAAAGGACTCCTTTAGTGTTATTCCTGTTTAAGAATTCCATCTCCATTGTTTAAATTATAGTATTATGTGCTGTCTTCGTATATCATCACTGCAAAAGGACCTCTTTTAGAGTATTCATCCTATTTCAGAATTCCATCTTCAGTGTTTAAAATTTAGGAAATTGGTGAGTGCTGCAATTATTTGCTTATCATGTGTTGGCTTGCCATTTGCTTTAATATCCAGTGTCATCTTTTGCTTTTTGCCTTTTGTTTCTAGATTGTGGTGTAAGTAATGAATTTTCATTGGTTCATATATTACTGTTCGTTTTTTTTCTTCATTTATTTATTCTTTCTTATTGTTCTATTTTTGCCGCTGCACATTCATACCAAGGCTGCCTTCTGCCTCTACATTCGTAAAGGAATGAATGATATATTATTTGATAAATAAAGAAAATTTATTAACTAAATAGCATCACGCTGATGCTAACGAATACATATGAGAATATTAACAAAAGCCAAATCCTAAACACGATGAGCATCAATAAAATCCACAAATGCAAACGAATCTGGGGACATAGTCCCCATCACCCAACCATACAGAATCATCAAAAGCAAGCCTTTATACTAACCACCGAGCCATCCACACCCTGAAAAATGCACTGATCCTGCTCCAACCAAATCATCCACGTCAAACACAAAGGTGCCAAAGTCCATGCCTTCCTACGCCTCTTCCCTACCCAATCCTCTCTCCAACTGTGACGTGCACCCACAACACTCCCTGGCTAGACCCAAACCATACCAAACACAGAAAAAATCAAACACCCATAATTGATACGCCATGGGACAATGAAGAAGCAAATGGGAAATGGACTCTGCACTTCTTAGTTAATGATTTTAGCTGCCTTCTTCCCCAAAATTCCAAATGGATTTTTTTTTTTCCATTGATGTCCTACTGGTTCAGGCTTGGGTGATCACTGTTTAGCACCATTAGAACTTTAAACCTTTGCTAAACGTAAAAAGAGCTAGCCAGTTGATAATACCTCAATACAAGCAGAAGCTTGCTTGGGAGCAGAAATGGGGTTTTTTTAAAAAGTTGAGGTACGTTTACTTTTAAATCTTTGATGCACTAATATTTACTTTTTTTCCCCAATTCCTTCAATCATGATTAGTGTTATAATCATCATTATTACTACAGACAATTAGACTTTGGTGGCCATTACAAGATTTCTATCTATCTATCCTTATATTATATAAGGAAAAGAAGGTTTTTAACTTATAAGTCTTGTGGGACTCTTAATATCTCAATCTTAATTTTTTAAGTTTTTTATTTTAAAAATAAAATTCAGCATTTATTGACTTCTCTCAAGCTTTTTTAACTTCTCTTATACACACTCTTTTCAACTTCTCCCATACCTATTTAATTATTTTGGAAATAATAATTATCTCTCATTTTCAACTTCTTCCATACCTATTTAATTATTTTAGAAATAATAATTATCCCTTAATTTATGGATTTTAAATGGAAAGATAAATATTTCATAATCTCTCCATTCTAATTTCTCTCATCAATTTTCAAAAGAAAATATTAAAACTTGCCTTCCTTTCCTCTTCCTCAAAAAATCAGATAATATTTTTCATGAGAATTGTGGATATTTATCTATATCTTAAATATTATATTACAACATAACCAAAAATAAATAAATAAATAATTCAGCTATACAAATAGATAAAATTATTAAATATGATTTTTATTTATTTAATTAAAATCTTTCTTTTGACTCTCAATATCTAATTTTAAAATTTAAAAATCTTTAAATTCTATTTAAACAAATTTAAATTTGAAAATATCTCACACTAGGGCTATGCGTGTTAACCCGTAACTCGATTAAATCGACCGGGCCGAACCAAACCCACAAGTCACAGGCGGTTTCTAGGAATGGCAACGGGGCGGGGCGGTGCCCGGGAATCACACTCTCCATCCCCAATCCCCGATTGTGAAAATCTCTCCAGCCCTAGCCCCAATCCCCAACGGGAAACCTACCGTCATCCCCATCCCCGACCCCGAAATATCCCCGACTCGTTTTTTTCATCATCATCAACAATCATCAACTTAAAAAAAAAAAAAATCATTTTTTGGTTCAATCATCAATCATCAACAACAATTCATTTTCTTTCTATATTTCTTAGCAACCAAACACAGAAAAATGTACAAGCCTTCAGATCTAGTTCATTTTCTTTCACCATCTGGTTCAGATCTGATAAATGGAGAAGAAAAATGCCTTAGATTTAGAATTGAAATGAAGAGAGAGAAGATAAGAAGAGAGAGAGAGAGAGAGAGAGAGAGAGTCATCTTACCAAACCCCATACTTGTTCACCAGCGACGATAGCAGGGTATGCAGCGGAGCTGCCGCAACGAATGACGACCGCGACAGTGCGAACGATGAGCGACCGCGGTGAACAAAGAGAAAGGAAGAGAGGAAAGAGAGTGTGGAATGGCAGAGGCGGTGAGAAGGGAGGATCGACGGTGAGGGAGGAGAGGTAGCCGTCGTGTGAGAGAGAGAGAGCAGCAGCAGTAGCAGCAGCAACAGCAGCACCATAATGTGTTTGTATGTGAGTGTGGCAACCAAACCCTAAACACACACATATATATAAACATCAGTATAATGGTAATCTTATATCGGGGACTAAACGGGGCGGGGCCAGGTCCGGGGCTAGGACATGTATCTCCGTCCCCGACTCGAATATAATCGAGAATTCCTTTTTAAATACCATTCCCGGCCCGTCGGGAGTATTTTTCAGGAAATAACCGCTTAATTCGAGGTCGGGGGGTCAGGTCCTCGTCGGGCCGGGTTCAGATTGTCATCCCTAGCGATTTCGAACATAGCAACGGTCGGCAATGGTTTTTGCTAGCTTGATCTAGCTGGCTCGCGGTCGGTGATGGATTTATAATATTTGAAACCATCAAAACCGATCCGACCGAATATATTAATATAATATAATATAATATATATATATATATCTTTAGCTGTAAAGTTTTTATTATTTGGTGGCCATCCATTTACTTGACAACTTATTTATCACTTTGGTGACTGTGTCCACTTACTCTTTGAGAAGACTAAAGGGCTAAACTTTAAACTATAATTCATATTCCAATTAAAAAAATAATAATAATAAAATAATCAATAGAAGAGTCAAACGACTCTCTCTATTCAGTCACGACAACAAGGCTATCTATTCACATCTCTCAAGACACAGCCTCTCTTCTTTCTCTCTCCTGTTTTTGCGTTTGCAACTCTCTCTCTTTCTAGAAAAGTCACTCTCTTCAGATAATTGTTTACTCTCATCTCATAGATCATGTAGCAAAACCCTTTCGATGTTGGTAGACAATGGTCGTGAGCTATGATATTTATCATGAGTGGCAGCAGTGGTGTTGATGAACAATGGCGGTGGTGAGTTCACCCCTCTCTCTCTCTCTCTCTCTCTCTCTCTCTCACACACACACACACACACACACACATACACACACAGGGACGGATCCAGGATTATGACTTTGGGAGGGCCAAAGTACGTTTAACCTCTAACAAATAAAATTTGAAGTTCAATACCAATTTCTACTAACATGGAAAAAATCAATAATGTTACGATAAAATATTGAACTATATATTCCTTGTCAACATAGTTGAGTACCAAAAGATGATTATACAATTAAGAATATTTTTTTGCCCATATTCACTTACAAAAAGTAGTAACTATTTCTACATGCATTTATATACTAAAATTAGGTATCTTTAATTGAACTCGATGCTCTTTCATAATATCAAAAGCATGGATGATAGAATTTACGTCAAACCCTCGAGCAATGTCTTTTTCAATGTACGTAATCAAGTAACTAGCCAGAAAATCATCTTCCATCCTATTGCGCAATTTAGACTTAATGAGTTTCATAGCTGAAAATGCACGTTCTGATGTAGCAATTGAAACAGGTAAAGTCAACACAAGGCGGATCAATCTATCAATAAGAGGATAACTTGTCGACTTTTTTATTTTTGCCAACATTTGACACAACTCAGAAATGGTTGATAGCTTCTGAAACTCGGGAAGTATGGAAATATCAAGCTTATAGTTTTCCAACTGATATTTCAAATGCAATTTTTCTTGCTCGGAGAAATCCATGGGATAAAATTTATTTGCAAGTTTGCAAATATCCTCAATTTTGAATGATCTATAGCCATTCCTAGGATCCAAAACTGAGCTAAGAACAAGCAATTCCATTACATCTTCCTTAAACCTATTGTTTAATTTTTGTAATTGAGAATCAACTGTAACCATAAAAATATCAACTCGAAAATGATGTTCCATGGCGAGTTGATCTCTTTCAGAATGAGACCGACCTCGGCCTCCTTTATAAGGACAACTCATATCAGGAATCTATATACGATGATCATTAGAAAATAATTTAATTTTCTCCAATAATGGAACCCATCAATCTTCTCTAAATTTTTAAATAAGTATCTTCGTTGTAGACACCAAATGCATTGTATTTAATATATCTTGAGATTTACTTGCAAAGCTTGGCAAAGATCATCAGTAATCTCCATGATATCCCTCATAAGATGTAAGATGAAGACAAACTCAAGAGATGTAATGGAATCACAAACTCCATCTGCCTCAGCTCGTTGATTCGATTTGCTTCTATCATTAATTATGTTTTTTAGGACTGCACAAGTAGCACTGAACATGTTTATCAAACTACAAATTGGGGGGCTACTCTTTATAATTTTGAAATTATCTAAAAAAAATTTGGGGGTGTGAACTCCTATAATTTTAAATTATTTTAAAATTTCTAGTATAATATATGATATTTTTCAAATTTTTAGGGGTGCAGCCGCCCCCCTCCGCCCCCCCCCCCTGATCCATCCTTGCACACACACACAAATCCATGTTAGATTTTTGTTTAAATCAATATGTATCTATATGTAATATATCATCGTGTATATATTAATTTGAGATTTGAATTTTTTTTTTCCTCCAACATCTTTGTTTCACAGATTTTCGAAATCGACCGAACCGACCACCAAATCATATTGTTTGGTTCGGTCGATTTCGATCAGTAGGTCAATCGAAAATGGGTGGGTGATTTCCTAACCTGAAGGTGTTGGTTCGGATGATGGGCCAAGGGTAAATCCGATTCGGGCCGACCCACATTATCATATTTTAAATCAATAAAACTCACATATCTATCGCATATCTAACCCATATCATAACTTACCTAAATAATAATAATTAAAAACAACTAGAAATCATAGATAAATTATTTTTTTTTTCAAAAATAGAAACCCACAACTCCATCTTAAATAAATTAAAAAAAAATAGAACAAATTAATCAATGTAGATAAAGATTTTAAAAAGATATGACAATATCTAAATTTGAATTATGACTTAACAATATAATTATCTATTTTTTTTATGTATATCTATTAAAATTTTAAATCACTTAACAAGACAAATTAATCAATTTTCAAGTCTTATTTAAAAAATAATATTATTAATCCTAGACTTCGCAGGCACTGGCAAAGGAGCTGACGGACTAGGTAGGATAAGGTTTAAGTTGTTGGGAGTAATATACTACCATTTCATAAATTATGTTTTAAAATTTTTCTTTTCCCTGTGTGTTTCTTTTTCTTTGTTGGTTTGGTTTTAGTTTTGGTTTCAGTTTTAGTGAGATTTATGTGTTTGTTTACAGGTTTACATGGTGCAGAAGAATTATTGGTGATGATGGTTGCAATTAAAATATCTATGCCCATTTTGTGCCAAAGATTTTAATTGAATTTTGTTTTTTTTAATGAAAATCGTAAAATTGAACTTAAAAAATGAGTATTGAATTTTTTATTTTTTTATTGTCATTTTATTTTATTGAAAATGTAAAAATTTATTGGGAATTCAAGATTGTATTATAAAATTAGATTTTTATATAACTAGGTAAGTTTAAAACTTTTAAACTAGTGTTTACACATCTATTTTTTGATTGCCCCATTTCACAACGGGTTTGGCGCATGTCGGTTTTGGGATTAGACTTTGGAGTTGGAAGACCTCTGTCTTTCTTTTCGTGGTTTCAAGGTTGGGTGCAACAAATTCGTGACTCGGAGAGTTAAATTCACTCCATTGCCTTATTATGGACCATTTGGCTGCAACGCAATTCTGTGGAATTTCATAGAGCCGATGTGTCTATTGAACGCACGATTATGACAACTAATGAATTTTTAACGCTACTCATTTCACCTCAACACAATGTTTCCTATAAGCTTTCTCACTCTAGTTTTTCTTCTCAACACAGATTGGCTAATCAGGTTATTTTGCAGCATGCTACACCTCCCACTGTAGCTGTTCCACGGATGCGCGTTATTGTGGATGGCTCTTGGCTCTCTGTCGGTGACCATACTGGCTTGGCCTGGGTCTGTTTTGATCCCGATAATCAGCAAGTTTACAAGGAATTTATTTTAGGACCTCCAATGCTTTCTTCTCAACAAACCGAAGCGGCTGCTGTTCTCAAGGCTCTGCGTTGGGCATATCAGTACAGCATCACCAACCTGCTTCTACAAACGGACTGCTTAGTCCTGATCCTGTTATTCCAAAACAATGCTCAAAACCATGATTGGAGTCTCCAATCCATTTTGACCGATATATTGTTATTGTAAACTTTTTCATCATGTTGTATTAGAGAAGGTGGAGCGAGATGTGGTTCAAGATGCTCACCATCTCGCCACTGCTGTAAGAAACTCTGTTTAGCTTTATATATTTATGTTGCTGGGTTCTGTTCTAAAAAAAAAAAGAAATTTTTTTAAATATCATTGCATTTTTTATTTTTATCCTCTTTTTATCATATTATACCATTACTATTATTTGTTAGTTTGTTAATCATAATTCAATTAATTGAAAATGAAAATTTAGTATAACTTTTCATATATATTAGTTAATTTGTTACCGCTATATTTGTACATAATGCTTTCGTTTGGCATGTCAGGCATATTAGCTATTTTAGCCACACACAAAAAAAAAAATAGGCTTTTCAGTCTAATAAGACAAAATATCACATTCAAAGCACAATTATTTCATTTTTTCTCTCAAAAAAATCAGAAAAATCAAAAAGTTAATCTCAAACGAGGCTTTTTAGCCTTAGGCTAAAATAGTCAAAAAGCTAACCCACATCCCAAACGAACCCAATAGCATAACATTTAGGGATAATTTTCAAATATAATTTCTATTTTTTTATGTAATTAAAATAGTCCATCTTAAAATAGTATATAAAGGAGTTAGATGGCTTTTTTTATCCCAAAAAATCCAATCTATTTTTTTTTTTTTGTACTTTTTAATTTTTTTAAATTGAAACATTAGTTGTTTATGTCCACCAAACAAAATTGATAAACACATATTCAAAAGTTATACATTTTTTATTTATTTATTATTTTTTTAATAGGTAGGATATTTACAAATAAAAAATGTTTGACACCTCAAAATTTTTTTCCATAATCCGACTTATAATAATGTAGTCATAAGTATCAATTTTTATACAAATATGAGAAGACAATTAATCAAATTATACATTTTAATCAACCACATACTCAAACTTTTACTATTTCAAGATGTTATTTCACTATAATTCCAATAAAGAGAATCTTTAACCCTTAATATTTTTTTTATCGAATTATAATTTGATAGAAATTTAAAAAGATGAAGTATTGAAAATTATTATTTTTTTCCATCAAAATTGATGAAAAGAAAAAAAAAGGATAAGAATGAAAGTTTTTTTAAATTTTGATAAAAATTTAATGAAAAAGTTAAAATAATTCATATTAAATCAAATTTTTTATTCAAATTTAAAATCAAATTAGATAAAAAAAAAATTAAAAGAAAATGATGAAATGTTGGAAATATTCTAAAACCTTCTTATTCTTAAAAACTGGAAATTCGTGTGTACATTATATTTATATTGTATTTTTAGTTATGAAATTAAAATAAAAAGAAATATAACTTAAATTATTTGATTAATAACAGAAACATCATATCAATTATTGTTAAATATCACTTCACTTTATATTTAATAATAAAATTGTATATTTGTCTTAATTATAACTTTTAAATTTGTATATTTTAATAATAAGAAAAGGTATATCATAACTCATGTAACCTCAATTAGGTTTAATTTTTCTTTTTTTTTATTACAAATTATCAAAATTGCACTAAATAGATTTAGGCCAAGTTTGGCAACCCATAAAAAATTCAAAAAGTCAAAAAGTTATTCAAAAAGTTATTACTATTCACCAAATAAAAATATAAAATATTAATTTACACAATATTACCATACATTGACATGACTGGTGGTACCCGTGGTGGCAGTGCACTTTATTGGGCTGTCAATGGGAAAAAAAAAGAAGGTATATCTATTCATTAAATTGGAGAATAATATTGGGCCAGTGGGAGCCATCACAGATCTCTTTTTGATAATCTGAACCATTCAATGTGTAGAACTCATCGAGTACTATATGCCTCTAAAAAATCACGTTAATCAGATATCGGTAACTATATGATCAAATTAGTTTTGTATAAAAAATGAATGGTGTTATAGTTAACGGTTGACAAAAAACTAACACGATCAGATTGTTATTGGTATCTGATCACCATGATTTTCTATAAACATATAGTACTCGACGAGTTCTACATATTTAACGGTTCCGATTAGCAAAATGTGACCCGTGATGGGCCCCCAAGGACTGGACAACACCGCCAATTTAAGCCCGAGAAGTAGGCAATAATTTCCTATCTCCTAATCTGCGACTACTCTGCCAGACTGCTATACGGGCTATCAATAACTTCTCTTATACATTTTTTTTTACAATTTTTTAATACATATTTTTTCGTAAAAAGTCAAAAAGTTAACCCCAAACATTCATATTTTTTTCCTCAACTTTTTAGTTCAAAAAGATAAAAAGTGCACTTATTTAGGATACCCAAATAACCCCTTATATTTACATTTTTAATTTTTTTTAACTAATAATTTAAAATGTTATAAACATAAAAATTAACTTATAAATTTCATGTATGCAATAAGACAAAATATTAATTAACTTTAACATATTTATAATTATTTTTTTTTTTAATTTATAACATTCCATGCATAGCACGGGTTACCACTAGTTTTAAGAGAATATGAATGCATTGATTGAGAATTGTGAAGCATGTGTACGTGTATGGGTACTGGTACGATATTAGTACGTCGATACGGTAAAATCTTTAAAATGTAAAATAAAAAAAATATTTATTTTTAATTTGGTGTAATGCAAAAATTAGTTAAATGATTTAGTTTGTTAAGATCTAACCTACAATTCAGAAATGTCAAAAAGTAAATGTATAAATCAAAATTAATTGGTATTATATTAAATAACTTACAAACCATACCTTAATTTTAAAATTATGCTAGAGTATTAAAGAAAAACAAGACAAATAAATGAAGTTCAGTGAACTAATTTTATTTTTTCGACTGAGGTATGGTAAGGATTGTATATTTATTAAGTACGTTTGGGTACGAAAAAAATTAAGAAGAAAAGATTTAATATGTGTTTTGCGTATTCAAATACATATATAAAAGTATCATACGAAATATCAATACATAGTACAATACAATATATTTGTCAAAGTACACATCCTTCATAGGTTGAGAACATAAGATCTTAAAAGGTCAAAAGGGCCATGACCATTTGTTTTAAGCAAAGTCCAATATAACAACCACGGGAGAATTATATATTATATATATATTGTTCTGTTTCACCAAAGTAGATTATTTCTGTTACACCTAAGAGCATCTCCAACGGTGACTCAAATTTTTCACTAAATTTGAGTAAAAAATGACCCATTTCACTAAATTGATACCACTCGCTCCAACGGTTCACCTTTTACCAAATCTATCCCGGGACAACCGGGTGGTCGACCGGCCGGTTGACCGGTTAGGCAAATTTTTTTTTTTTTTTTTTCGAATTGTCTGAACTTTTTTTTGAACTTTCTGAACTTTTTCTGGACGACTGGGGTGGTCGACCGGCCGGTCGACCGACCGGTTGACCGGTTAGGCAAAATTTTTTTTTTTTTTTTTTTTAACGGTTTGAACTTTTTTTCCTGAACTGTTTGAATCTTTTACTGTACCTCTTTCAACGGTTAGTAACAGTGATTTGGTAAAATCTGTGTCTCGTTCTCAGTTTGATACTTTTTTTGCTGAAATCTCATTTTGATATCAATCTGGTGCAACGGTTGGAGCTTGAAAAAGTAGGTTTTTCATCAAAATTTGAATTTGATGCTGGGTTTGGTTCACCGTTGGAGATGGTCTAAGTAGATTATTAGAGTCAACGTTAGACAAACTCTACCAAATGGTATCCTTACAATACATTGGATATCTCTTGGCTTGTTTAATACAACAGCAACATACATCATAGAGGGAAATTAGTCTGATGGCTGGTGGAGTTTTATTTTTTATATATTTTAATAAGAATTCTGTAAGAATAGAAGTTGAAATTGCCAGTTTCCATGTTGCTTCTGTGTTTGCCCGACTTTCATGACATGTCATGGGTGCAGTGCTTCAATCTGTGTGAAGCTGACGTGGCTTCTAGAGCTGGCTCAACTATTAGGCCTTAGGCTGTCACCTAAAGTACACAAGAAAATTTTAAGAAAAATTTATCATCAGAAATGAGCCGTAGCTCGAATCCAATGGCTCGAATTAGCTCGAAAGAGGGAGAGAAGAGAGGAGGAAGAAACAGAGGAGAAAGAGGGAGAGAAGAGAGGAAGAAGAGAGGAGGAAGAACAAAGGAGAAAGAGGGAGAGAGGATCGTCGCTGCTCGCCTCGCCACCGCCACCGCCGTCGCCTCGCTACCGCCGATCGTCGCAGCACCAGCGATCGCCGGCTCTGCCTCGCCTCCGCCCCCCGGCCCCCGCTTCCAGCCCCAAATGTTGGGCCCCCTCCAGTCCCTCCTCCTTCCTCTTCCTCCTTCCTCCTCCTCCTCCTCTCCTCCCCTCCTCCTCCTCCCTCCCCTGCTTCTGGTTCTACTTCACCTTCATCTAAAAAACGAGGCCGTTTTTGAATTCAAGCCATTTTGAGCCGCTCGGTTTCGAGCTACCTATCACTGCCGATTTATCATCATAGATTCCAATTTTTCGAATGCTTCGTTCGATAAGGCCTTATTTTGTCCAAGGGTAAACTATCAATAGATCCTAATAGTTAGACTTAATTCTCATAAAGTCTTACTAAAAATAAGTCTACGTAAAATCGTCACTCAAAATAATTTTTTTTGACCATTTTTTACGTATGTCGCTAAAAATTAACAATTAGTGACTTTTTATTGTCATGATTTTCATAAATTGTAGCTAAAATTTACAATTAGTGACATTTTTCTGTGACAAATTTTTTAAATTGTCACTAAAAGTTGTGAATTAATGACATTTTTTTGTGACGATTTTTTTAAACCGTCGCTAAAACTTATAATTAGTGATATTTTTTGTGACAATTTTTATATTATCGTTAAAAATTAATAATTAATGACATTTGCTAATAATATTTGATGAAAAATACACTACAACAAAAAACACATTTGGCGACCCAAAAATTTGTCGCCAAAAGTACAAATTCCGTCGCCAAAAGAATCGGCGACAAATATACAACTTGTCACCAAAGGCCTGTCACTAAAAGTATTGGCAACGAAATCAGAAATTGTCACCGTAGGTAAACATTTAGCGACAAGCAAAATTGGTCACCAAAAATCATATCTTTGGTCGCTATTAAATTACAATTTGTTGCTAAAAGGTTAAAATTTTGATAGGCTATGTAGTTTCAGCGACAAATAAATACGTCGCCAAAAGTACTATTTAACGACAAAATTAATTTGGTCCCTAAAAATCACATTTTTAGCGACAAGTAAGTTTTGGTTGCTAAAAGTTCTTGGAATAACCACTAACTTTTAGCGACAAAAACAATATGTTGTCGCCAAATATATTAACAGCGACCAAAATACCACCCGTCACTAAAAATTCAGTACACAAATTTTGATTATAATAATTTCCCTGTTCAAAATAATCCAAAACACCTGTTTTCCTGTGCACAATATATACCAAATGTAATGTAAATAATAATACACCTGTGCAAGACATTCATACTAATTCAAAATTAATAACTATGAAAAATCCCAACAAACATAATTACAATTCTCTGACAATCTAAAACATGCATACCAAAGTACTTACAAACTACTAACATCAAACCCATAAATACATTACCAAATCCTATGTCAAAATATTTTCAAAATTACAACCAAATATTTTGATGTTAAACATCTAACCAACAAGTCATTTACTAAAATCCTATGTCAAAATATTTGCAAAAACACAAAACTTGCAAAAACACAAAACCAAATATTTTGATGCTAAACATTTGATCCATAAATCATTTACCAAAATCCTATGTCAAAATATTTGCAAAAACACAAAATCAAATCTGCTGATGCAGCCCAAACTATTTTCCACCATTGCCAATCTGTCACATGAAAAAAGAAAAAATAATATTAGATTGACAAAAAAAAAAACCTCGATATGAACTTCACAATTTTGATTTTAATTTTGTAATGGGAAGTCCAATCGGGTGTTGTTTGCTCATACAACTCTATTTAGGCTTGAACAAGCTACCCGTGCCAAGTTTAGGTGGTTTCAGTGGTCATTTTGCAATTTTGGGCCCCGAACGGGCCTTTTAAGTCTTGTGTTTTACATTTTTTCTTCTAATTTTCTAACCGAAAATCCAATCGAGGTCCCGTTTGTTCCTACAAGTCTATTTAGGTTTGAACAAGCTGTCTGTGCCAAGTTTTGGTGGTTTCGGTTGTCATTTCGCAATTTCAGCTCCTGAACGAGCCTTTTAAGTCTTGTGTATTACAATTTTCCTTCTAATTTTCTAACCGAAGATCCAATAGAGGTCCCGTTTGTTCCTACAAGTCTATTTAGGCTTGAAAAGGCTGTCTGTGCCAAGTTTGGGTGGTTTCGGTAGTCATTTTGAAATTTTGGCCGCCGAACGGGCCTTTTAAGTCTTGTGTTTTACATTTTTTCTTCTAATTTTTTAACCGAAAATCCAATCGAGGTCCCGTTTGTTCCTACAAGTTTATTTAGGCTTGAACAAGCTGTCCGTGCCAAGTTTCGATGGTTTCAGTGGTCATTTCGCAATTTCAGCCCCCGAACGGGCCTTTTAAGTCTTGTGTTTTACAATTTTCCTTCTAATTTTCTAATCGGAGATCCAATTGAGGTCCTGTTTGCACCTACAAATCTACTTAGGCTTAAACAAGCTGTCCGTGCCACGTTTCGGTGGTTTCGGTAGTCATTTCGAAATTTCGGCCCCCGAACGGGCCTTTTAAGTCTTGTGTTTTACATTTTTCTTTCTAATTTTTTAACCGGAAATCCAATCGAGGTCCCGTTTGTTCCTACAAGTCTATTTAGGCTTGAAAAATCCGTCCATGCCAAGTTTTGGTGGTTTCGGTGGTCATTTTGCAATTTTGGCCCCCAAACGGGCCTTTTAAGTCTTGTGTTTTACAATTTTCCTTCTAATTTTCTAACCGGAGATCCAATCGAGGTCTCGTTTGATCCTACAAGCCTATTTAGGCTTGAACAAGCTGTCCGTGCCAAGTTTCGGTGGTTTCAGTGGTCATTTCGAAATTTCGACCCCCAAACGGGCCTTTTAAGTCTTGTATTTTACAATTTTCCTTCTAATTTTCTAACCGGAGATCCAAGCGAGGTCCCGTTTGTTCCTACAAGTCTATTTAGGCTTGAACAAGCTGTCTGTGCCAAGTTTCGGTGGTTTCGGTGGTCATTTCACAATTTTGGCCCCTAAACGGGCCTTTTAAGTTTTGTGTTTTACAATTTTCCTTCTAATTTTCTAACCGGAGATCCAATAGAGGTCCCGTTTTTTCCTACAAGTCTATTTAGGCTTAAACAAGCTGTCCGTGCCAAGTTTCGGTGGTTTCGGTGGTCATTTCGCAATTTCGGCCTCCTAACGGGCCTTTTAAGTCTTGTGTTTTACAATTTTCCTTCTAATTTTCTAACCGTTGATCCAATCGAGGTCCCATTTGTTCAACACAACCAAACATATTAAATGAAATGCTTGTAGTGATTTGAAAAGTAAATTATGAAAAATATACTTACAAAAGTGTTTGTCAATAAGATTTCTCTGATGAAGTTTGTTACCACCATTGTTAGCTATGAGACGTGCTATGCTCTTCGTTCGAGTCTGACCCCTGACTTGTCTAAATGACGTATCTAGTCCCATTTTTTTGACAACTAGACTTATTAAATTTAATAAGGTTATATAGTTTCAAGATCATAGGTGTTTATTAAATTTAATAAGGTTATATAGTTTCAAGATCATAGATGTAGAAACTAAAATGACTAACTTGATAAATAAATTAAAAATGTCCTAAAATATAGTCAAAGCTTACTTGATGTAGTAATTGCCCCCAACGAATTATTGCAGCTTCTTTATCTCTTTGCATTAGCCAATAACCTATAACATTTGAATTGTAAATCAAAGTTTAAATTAAAATTGCACTATACATGAAATCAATGGAGAGTGGACATGAAATGAATGTTATATGATGAAATTATTAAAAGGGTCACCGATACACAAAATATCTATCAAGATTTTGCCACAAAATTTCAGACTACACAGCAAAAAAATAAATTTGGTTGTATTCTAAGAAAATCTTATGTGGAAACTAATTTTCTAATTTGGTGATTGATGGAACTTACTTATCATTTGCTTTTCCAAGTCAATAAACAACCATATGAAGGTTTTCTTCTTTTATTTATTTATTTTTTTTTTTTATCAGCAAAAAAAGAGGAACCTTTATAGATGGAAAATCATACAAGATATGAGATTACATCAAATAAAGGGAAGGAGTTTGGTGAGGAACCAAACCCGAAAGGAAAAAAAAAACAGAAGAATAGAACACAGACAAAGAGAACCAAAAACAGAACAGAAAACTGAACAGAACAAGCACAGCAGACACAGCAGAGAGGAAGGCAAACTTTGCATACATGGACCTTACACAGCAGATTCATCCATAAATTTCCAGCAGCCCACAAATTTCCAGCTCAAATCAGTTTAACAACTCAGCAAAACAAGATTCCCAACAAACATAGCAGAGCACAGCACAGCAAAGCAAATTTCAGCACAGCAAATTTCAGCATAACAAACATAGCACAGCAAATTTCAGCACTCCACCTTATATCAGTTCAGAGCAGTTCTGCTTTCCACATTAAGAAACAATATATTAAAAAAAAAAGGGGTGTGATTGAAGCAAGAATGTCAAGATGGGTGATTCCTGTTAGATCAACAGCCATGTGGGATATAATCTAACTGTTTTCCCCTCCCATTCACCTTCCAAATGTTCTTTGTCAATAAGTTTGGCTAGTTCTCCTAGGTGGTTCCATCTTTTGAGCACCAAATTGAGGCACATCATCACCTTATTTGAATTCTTGAATAAAAAATATATTATTGACGTGCGATGGTAGGGGGAGAGGGGAAGAGAACGATGGAGAAGAGAGAATATGATAGAAAAAAAAGAGAGGAAGAAGATGGGCAGAGAAGAGAGAAGAGGGAAATTAAGTAAAGTCATTTTTTGGTGTAAAATGATTGTTTTATGAGAGGGCAATTACAAATTCAACATTTCTGTTAGGTCTGTTGGTGAACTAACTATGTCAGTGAAGCTCAATATAATTTCATGAAACTAGTGGGACTTGTTCTAATAAACCCAAACCTTATGAGAGAGCAGTGTAATTTACCCATTAAGTAACTTAGCAAAGTGTGCTGGCCCATTATCCAGTAATTAGAACTGTATAGGATACGGGATTGGTCTTGTGATTAAATGCATCTATTTTCTTTATCCTTACTTATGGCTCCACAAGACAAGCTGCAACACTCAGTTATGACTCTTTAAGTAATTCATTCTACTAACCATAGGTGCTGCAACGATTCAAGTATACTTAAAAATGTCAATGGATTAGTTACCGTATAGGTCAAGTGGGTGGGTTATTAGTCTATGAGGAATTTTCATCTTATACCTAAGAGAATGTACAAATGTAGGGAAGTACATTACATTATAGGTAAACTTGACCAAACTAGCTGTTACTAGCCTTAAACTTAGAATGCTAATTCTCTCAGGCTGTGTTTGGCTATTGGATTTGTGTAAGGGTTTGTGGAGGGAAAAATAAACTTGACCAAACTAGTTGTTCCTGTGTGTACTTCTCTATGATGAGTATGTATATGTATTTTAATTATTTGTTTAATGAAAGTTGAAGTTTTTATAATTATTGTAATACAATTGCACAGTTGAAAGCCAATGCCAGAGTGGTCAAATCGCAGTGTATATAATGCATATGTATGTGTATGCTTATGCACCAGCTGGGGAAAATAACAAAAAAAAAAAACTCCACTTCATTCAGCTATAAAGGCCACTAAATTACAACATGATCAGAAACTTAACGTGCTTAACTATATCAGCAATCTTTTGTAGAGCTTGATGATGAGACTTCGCATTAGCTTATAAAATCGAATGAGCAAAAATGACATATCAGAAAAGCATAAAAGCATGAAGATCATTAAAAAATATCATTTGGTGGGAAAAATATCACACAAACAAGAGAGAATAAAATGTAGCATAAATGAAAGGAAGTCCAACTTATTTGCTATCACGCTGGTCAATCCCCAGTGCCAACCTAACCTTGTTCAAAGCAGCAGAAAAATATAGAAGACCCTAAACCTCAATATTAAAAATTTATTTGGTCTATTCTACTTAAAACAAACCAACTTCTACAAATGCCCTATGAATACAAATGTAAAGCAACAAATAACTGATCCACCATGAGGAGAAGACCTTCACAGGTAAGGCATAAAGATCAGATCAGATAACACTAATGGACAATCACAAATTGAAATTTTTTTTTTTTTTTTAAAGTAAGAACACTAATGGATATAGGGTGCACTCAAAGGTAGAATTGCGGAACTAAATGAGTTAACTCAAAGGTAGAATTGTGGACAATTTAAGAACAAGAAGAAAAAAAGAAGATATAGGGTGCAATTTTAGCAAAATTAAAAATAGCAAAGAAAATAAAGTAAAACTTCATGGCCAGAAGGTATCTAAAAAAGATAATTTTTAAAATCTTGAATCTATTATTTATAAAGAATGGTACATTAAGGAGGATGGATGAAATGGAAGAGTGCTTCAAAGGGTCGCGAGATCATAAGCTACCTATAACATTGAAGGGCTAAGTTTAATTTGACTGTTATGATGTCTGCTAGACTGCTATAATGCATGTTATAGAACATTGGGCTGTTAAGAAACAATATATTAAAAAAAAAGGGTGTGATTGAAGCAAGAATGTTAAGATGGGTGATTCCTGTTATAAAGAAAGCCAGAATAAGAGGTGAATTCATTCAGAATGGCCATCTACGATGAAGAACAAAGTGCTTGTAAGGAGGAGTAATTTGGTTCACAATGAAGATGCTAAAAAAAATATAAGAAGGCTAAGGAGGACGCTAAAAGAAATATAAGAAGGCTAAGACCATAAGTCAGGCACGTATAGATCAACACAACAATTCAAACCATAAGCCCAAAACACCATTATTCTTGCCGCAGCTACCAGGTTTAAGGCATATGACACCAGCTCCTACACTCAGCAGGCCTCTGCACTGCCTTCACAGACAGATGAGCCCAGCTACACTGGTGCCAGAGTAAAGGCTTCAGACCATACTGCTACAAGCCAATCTGCTACTCACCACTCTGCTACAATCCAACAGCAGGCTAACTCTGAGATGCCTGTGATATCAGCTTGCCTATATCCTGACAAGTCTTGTTCTCCGCTTCCATCCAACACTAGCACCAAACTACTTCCCATAGGAACCATAGAACCAAAAACATCAGCCATAATAGAGTAATTTGAACCACAAACAAAGTAATTTGACAGCAGATTCAACCACCCATCACTAGCATCAAACTTCTACCCATATGAACCAAAAACAAAGTAATTTGACAGCAGATTCAACCACTATACAGCAAAGTCCAACTTCAGTCCAGCAAATCTGCCTAGCCTATTAGTTTTAAACCCAGCAAAATAAGTTACCAACAAAACAATCAGAGTAAACAAACAGGCAAGCTGATATTGTAATAAAGTATAGATTAATTCAAGCTAATGTTCCATTCGGTAAATCTTTATTAGCAATTCTAATCAAAACAGGAGGCTTACGTTTGTGATGATCTTGTATTTATTCAGTTTTCATTAATCTAATTTTAAAAGTTTATTCCATAACTTTGTGTATATAACTCTGCAGTGCTCATTCTAATATATTGCAGTCAAAAGAGGCAACTTCAAGTAGTCTTCCTCTGATGATATATATGTACCTACCCCTCCTGCATTCCTAGGAATCAAAATTTGTATCTGCTTTGTTTGACTATTGTTCATTATTTAAATATTTTGATTTATTTAATCTTTGTCAGATTAATTAGCAGCCAATGGCCAAAAGCACACATTTGCATATTAATTAATAATAAAGCCAAAGAGCCCAAACCCATTTGCCACCTTACTAATGTTAGTCCATTGTATCTGTACATATGAACAGATGAACTGGAATAAAATAAAATAAAAGTCAGACTGGCCCTTAATGGCCCTGAAAGGTTAATCTTTCCTAAACTATAGAGTTCTCCATAGCCCCTTTGTGTTTCTCCACCTTCGCAATAAAAATCAGATTGGCTCTTTATGGCCCTGAAAGGTTAATCTATATTTAGCTATAAGAGTTCTCCATAGCCCCTTTGTGTTTCTCCACCACCCCCACCCCCACCCTCACCCTCTTTCACTAAACTGTTTCTTGAAACAAAGACATGAATCTTTTAAGGACCAGTACTCCTGCTTCAAATGCAACTATGGTCTTATCCCATGGTTAGTCTTCTTCTCCTATGGGTGCTGCTGTTGATTTCTCCAAAATTTATGTAACAAATAAATCTAGGTTAAAATTCTAAGACCGGTCCCCCAAATTCTCATGGGCCCGGAGGGATGGATCAGGATGTTGACTTATCTGCAAAAGTAGTACAATGGTTACAAGTAAGAGCTCTCTCTCTCTCTCTCGGTAAATTTTTGGCTTGTTTGTTATGTGTATATTAGTATATATATATTATTAGGGAGTGATCAAAAAAGCCGAGAATCTAGTACAAAAATTCAAATTCTAGTTCACATCAACAACCCAGAAAATATAAAAACAGAAAACAATGAAAATGACTCTAATTAGTCACATAGTCAAAGAAATTGCTCATACAAATTCTAGTCCACTGCAACTTTTTGTCTCTTTCAAACCAATACACAAACACATGGTGGGTGTGAAAAAACCACTTACAAAATGCACACCAAAAAACAATTACCTAAGATCACCTATAATTACTATGATGTCTCTGAAATCTTCAAAATATTCACAAAAGTCAAAGCTTAATGCCTAGCACAAAACATTGGTTCAACAAATGATCAAACTACCAAACTCAAACCAGATTTCACAAGAATCAAAATCTATAAGGTGAGACAGTGCCGAATGAAAATCTATAAGGTGAGACAGTGCCGAATGTGTTGTGTTCTGCAATGCCGAATGAAATTGATGATAAAGAAGAAAGAGAGGAAGATGAGACAGTGTGAGAGAGTGAGAGGGAGAAGGAGAAGGAGAGGGAAAGAGAGACGAAGAAGAGGGAGAGAAGACATACCTTTTGTCTTCTGTTGTGCCGCTTCAGGTTGTGGAATGAGAAGACGAAGAAGATTCATCTTAGGTCACTCTTGTTTATTTGGTCATTAAAAAAAAAAAAAAACAAATTCAAAACGACGTCGTTTTGACAAGAAATTTATTGGTGACGAAAATTATTATGTTGCCATAAATATCATTCACCTTTCAGCGACTATTTTATTGCCGTCGCCAAAACGTCCAAATTGGCGACAAACATTTTTGTCGCCAAATGTTAATTTCGTCGCCAAAACTTTTTTAGCGCTCCCGCCCAAAAAATTAATTTCGCGCCAACCATTTTTGGCGACGAATTTAGACATTTGTTGCTAATGGTGTAGTTTTTGGCAACGAACACGTATATTGTCACCAAAAACATACAATTGGCAACTAAATTCAATTTGGTTGCTAAAAAACGTCGCCAAAAATGCTTTTTGTTGTAGTGATATCATTAATTATCATAGAACTAATTAGATAATAATTCCACTTAATAAAAATTTAGGACATATATAGGAGGCCTCCAAAAATCTTGGACTGCCACTGGTGGCTTCCATACGGGAGAGTGCTTCTCTGTTTCTCTAACTTTCTTCACCTTTTTACTCCTCTCCTCTTATTTAAACCTCTGCATACACAACTCTGTCTTCCCCTTCTCTGCGCTTTTGAACCCTCTCCTTTCCTTTCACTTTAAACCCTCTCTCTCTCTCTATCTCTCTCTCTCGTGTCCGAGTGAGATGGCAAAGGGACCAGGTGATGACGCGTTAGGACCCCTGAAATACCAGGTAGATCAGTACTCGAGCCTTCCTATGCATCACCCACTTCTGCTTCAACAAACACTCGGTCATTACTTCTCAGGCATTACTAACATTGTTCCCTTTGTTTTTTACAGACTTGGGTCTTGAAAGTCTCTATCCATTGTGAAGGCTGCAAGAAAAAGGTCAAGAAAGCTCTTCAAAACATTGATGGTCAGTGTTTGTACAACAATTTATATATGTGTGTGTGTGTGTGTGTGTGTGTGTGTTTAGACCTACTTATTTTTGTTATATCTCTCAATCACTGTTTTCTCTTGTGGGTTCTTCGTTATAATATTTTTACTTTATATTTTTGATTCATTTTCAGGTGTGTATACCACAGACATTGATTGTCAGCAACATAAAGTAACAGTAACTGGAAATGTGGATGCGGAGACACTGATCAAGAAGTTGGCGAAAACCGGGAAGCACGCAGAGCTTTGGCCAGAAATTGTTGAAAAAAAAGAGAAAAATCCCGGAAAATCCAAAAACAAGAAAAAAAATGACCCTGAAAGTAGCGAAAAAGTTAGTGATGATGATCAACATAAGAATCTAGAAGAGGAAATTGAAAACCCCAATAAAAATAGTGGTGATGAGTCTCCAGAGGAGGATGAAAAGGGTGGTGAAAATAAGGAGGCCGCTCAGGCTACTGGTGGTGGCAATGGAGGTAAAAAGAAGAAGAAAAAGGACAAAAAGGGTAATAACAATGACAGTGAAAATGGTGGGGATGCACTGGGCGGCACTGAATCCCCTTCACCTACCAATGGTGTGGGCCCACTAATTGGGTCAGTGAATCTCGGCCCTCCATTTCATCCAGTGTACCCCTACCCACCACCCTATTATCCACCTCCAGCTTATGGACTGAGTTACAATACGGCATATCCTAGTACTAGCTCTTCGTATTACGTCCCACCGGTGCTTGCATACACGCAGCCACGCATAGATTATCCACCAGCTCCACCATCTGATTCAATTTATGCGTTCAGCAACAATAATCATGCTGATTATTATTATGATGATGATGATGATGAGAGTGGCTGCTCAATCATGTGACTAAATTGTCATGATATGAGAGGGGTATATGTAAGATTATATTATATATATGTTTCAGTAGTATATGAAGGAAATTGGGGAGTAATTCTGTAGATGGAAAATTTAATGTGAGATTTGATGGAAATAAAAGAGCTGTTTTATGGTTTGTTTTTATTTAGATTTGCTTACCACTTTGGGTTTACTTGAGCACATGAATGAACTTCTAGTTCTTGATTGTTTTGTAGGACCTCTAAATGTCCCTTTTGCTCTCACTCTTATGTGGAAAGGAGTGTTTTGGTTGTGAAATCTGTATTTTTTGCCCTCTCTCTTAAGAAAGTAATGCCAAAGGACTGATTTTAGGAATTGGTTTGTCTTTTTGAAAAAGGGAGCTCTCTGTTTGGTTGAAAACTTCTTTTGTAGATTCCTTTTGCTTTTGATGATAGGGAATGAGTAGGCAACCACCATGTACTGAAAGCTACTTTGTGTGGTTAGTTGCTGCTTTTCTTTGTTCCCAGGTCTCTGTATGAACTAAGAAGGGGGAACCCTTACGTATAAGAGGTTCATTTTGACAGTTGTTTTAGTTGAGATTTTGAAAACATTTTGGCTCCGTTTGATTTAATGAATTATAATTTGAGTATGGAATCGTGATTTTAGTATGAAATTGCGAATTGAGTTTTGAAAACAGAAAATTTTGTTTAATTATAAGTTTTGAAAAGAGTTGTGAAAAAAGTTTTTGAATTTTAAATTTTGAATTTTGAGAAGAGTTCTGAATTTTGAAAAAAATTTTGAATTATATTTTGAGTTTTGTATTTTTGAATTTTGAGTTGTATTTTGAATTTTTTGGATTTATTTTTTAAAATATTAAAAAATATTTTAAGAAAAATTTATTTCTTTATTTTAAATATAATTTTTATTTAAATATTTTATTTTATTTTGTAAATATTTTAGTTTTTAAAATTTTAATATTTTAAACTCAAAACACAACTCTACGCTCAAATCGTAACCAAACACATAATTCAAAACTCAATTCAAAAATTATTTTTTAAACTTATAACCAAACACATGAAACTCCATACTACTTTCAAAACTCTACACTCAAATCGTAATCAAACACATAACAAAAAAAAACTAAAATATTTAAAAATATATGTATAAAATAAAATATTTAAAATAAAAATTAAAAATTAAAAATTATATATTTAAAATTTAAAAATATACTTTTAATTTTTTTTGAATATTTTAAAAAAAATACAACACATAAATGTATGAAAAATTGTGCACATTAAACTAAATAAAAAAATATTTATCCTAAAAAAATAAAATTAAGAAAATTTTTAAATATTTTAAAAAAATAAATCTAAAAAATTTCAAAATACAACTCAAAACTTATAACTCAAAACACGACACTCAAATCATGATTCTAAAAATAATTTTAAAAAATAAAATAAAATAATATTTTTCTGAATTTTTTCTTTTAAAATAGAGTTTTGAAAAGAATTTGATTTTTGAGTTTTGAAAATAATTTTGAATTGAATTTTGAGTTATGTGTTTGGTTACGAGTTTTAAAAAAAATTGAATTGAGTTTTGAATAGTTTTGAGTTGTGTATTTGGTTATAATTTTTTTAAAAAAAAAAATTGAATTTTTTTTATTAAAATTATGATTTCAAAAACAACCAAACATGGCTTTTATGTCTTGAAGTGTGTGTCATCATATATTGCTCCCAAAAGATAGAATGTGGTGGTTGTGATCTAGTTGGGTTGTTACTAGAATTACCAAATTTCAGTCTTGTGCATATTGTTGGGTAGTGTGGATTCTAACTAATGCTTAACACTAATCAACTCGACTGTGAGTTCAACTACATAAACTTATCATTCATTTGAATTTCAGAATAAGGTCGTTTTTAATATTTTACAATTAAGCCTCCTTGTCTTAATACGATATATTTATAGTCGAAATGTATCATCTCTCTCAATATTTCTGAAACATTACGTGATTTTATTCTAAACCAATCACTAATTACTTAACCTTATATTGTCCCTCCATCCTCAATATAAATTGTGGGTCCTTACGCCCTTCCACTGATCAAAACCTTATAGAACATCACGTATCCATACTCCGAGAGTACTGAATAATTACCCCTTAATTGTACTGTAATTGTTTTTAGATTATAATGAAATTGTAGTGATTGTAAACTTAATAGGTGTTTAGCATCTCCTAAAATAGTTAAAAAATCAAAAAAATCACTGAAAAAGCAAAAAATGTAACACTATTCACATGTTTGGTCGGAAAACAAAAAGTTGAATAGATCGAAAATAAAAAGACAGAAATACCCCCTCTAACAGTACACTTTTTGTTGAAAATAAATAAATAAATAAAAACAGTGCAGCACAGTGCCCTAACGCACGGAAAACAATGCAGAATGGAAAGCATGTCAAAAAGTCAAAAGGATAGGAAGGTAATTTTGTTAGTTGATACAATATTTTAATACACATTTTTTTCATAAAAAGTCAAAAAATTATCTCAAATATACATTTTTTTTCTACTTTTTTAATCAAAAAATTAAAAAATATTTATATAGTTCAACTCAAACAACCCCTTAATACTATTCTAAGATAAATCACGTTAATCTGTATTCTCATATACTTGATTTTTAATCCATCAAGTTGTAGCAGTAAAGTTGGAATATCCATGGCATAGGTTGGAAGAAAAGTTGCACCTCCAAAGTACATTTCCATGCATTAAATTAATATTTTAGGAATCGTTTGGTAACATTTATATTTTTTATTTTTTATTTATATTTATAAAAATTTAAAAAATTTAAATAAAAATTTGTTTGATAAATTTTTTATTTATAAATCAATGGTCTCAGTTTATAAATTTGGCCAAAAAATAAAAACACAAAAAATAAGTTTACGTTTTGAGTTTTCAGTTATTTTTTTTACAACCCAACACTAGCCACCACCCGCCACCATTTTCCACCACCGTCTTCCGCCACCACCACCCACCCCCCACCACCACCTGCCACTACCACCCACCACCCGCCACCACCACTCACCCACCACCCGCCACCATCCACCACCACCCGTCATCCGTCATCCGCCACCCACCTGTCACCACCACCCACTCATTACCACCCGCCACCCGCCTTCTACCACCACCTGCCGCCACCATCACCACCACCCACCGTCACCCACCCACCACCACCACCCACTCGCTACCACCCGCCACCGTCTCCCACCCACCCGCTACCACCACCGCCACCACCCGTCATCCGCCATCCACCTGCCACCACCACCCACCACCACCACCACCTGCCACTGTCACCTACCCACCACCCGCCACCTACTCGCCACCACCACTCACCCGCCACCACTACCCACCACCCACCGCCACCACCCACTCGCTACCACCCGCCACCGTCACCCACCACCACCACTTTCCACCATCGTATTCCGCCGCCACCACCCGCCACTTGCCACCACTTTTCACCACCGTCTTCTGCCACCATCACCCACCACCTGCAACTATTTTCCACCACCGTCTTCCGCCACCACCACCCACCATCATTTTCCACCACCGTCTTCCGCCACCACCACTCGCCATTATTTTCCACCACCGTCTTCCGTCGCCACCACCACTCGTCTCCACCCACCACCCGCCACCACTTGCCATTTCTTACTCTTTTTTATATTTTTAATTTTTTTTAAACATTTTGTCTAAACCAAACGCGTTTGTAGTTTATATTTTTCTAAAATTAAACAAAAATCAATTTATAAATTTTTTGTAAATATAAACTGAAAACGTAAATGTTACCAAACTGATAGTATTTAATTCACTAAAATGAAATAGAATAAAATCATTATTTCATCAAAATGTTTGTTCTTCTTAAATTTGGTATATTAAAAAAATATAAGAAATACGTTGTAAATTAAATCATTATTTACCCTTATGCAGGGAGACTTGATTTTGAAATGGAATGTGTTGAAAGTAGGGATAAGGATTTGCCCCTGGTCAAAATAAGGGAAAAGCTATGCTAGGGCATGCGGGCGACAAGCTGGGAGTACCTATTGATGGAAGAGAGTATTTAAGTTATCAGGAGCGTTGATTATTTCATAGGGAGGTTAAAAAATGATGGTTCTATTTTATTTTATTTCATTTCAATATACCAATTAGTATCTTATTTTCTTTCTCTGTTTTGCTGGATTTCTTTTGATTTGTATTTTGTATGTTTATGAGGAATATGCCAAGTGGAATTTTCCCCTGTACAGCTCTGTTGAGTTTCATTAAGCTAGTCATAAATATATTGGAAAATGATATTCGTGACCGAATGAATTTCAGCAGGTTCCTTGAAGCCTCAAGTATATATTTTGCTCTACGGACATATATTTTGATGATGAGGGTCACATTGGACTCACCACTATATAGTAAATTCTGAATATCTGTAATTATCTCACAAGTATAATTAAGCTCCAGAGTAAGGGTGGGGGATCAAGACCCCTCCAAAAATTTATAAAGACCCTTTCTATTAATTTTTATATTCCGTGATACTAAATACTAAAAAAGTATATAAATATATTTTTCACGAAAAGAAACAGAGAATGAATGAAAGGGAATTTTGAGTTGTGTTTGGAGAAGCTCTCCAAACATATTTTCATCAATTGATTCATTGTGGTATTTGTTTTGAGTTTTTAAATTATAATTATACACTCACTTTTGAAAACTCCTTTTTAGGTGGGAAAATTTGGCTAATCTAGACGTTCGGCCGGTTGACCGGAACAGTGTTTGGGTTTTTTTTTTTTTTTTACACCTGTTATTTTTATATTTTAAATAAAAAATATTTCCAGAATTTTTTTAAAATTTTTTATGAGCTATGAATAGGATTTTAGGTTATGTGTTTAGTTATGAGTTGTAAGTTTTTAAATTAAATATTATATGTCACATTATTTATTTCAAACTCAATTCAAAACTTTTTTCAAAAGTTATAACCAAACAAATTTTTTACACTCAAATCATAATTCCAAAACTCACAAACTCAAAATACAACTCTATTCTCAAATCGTATTTAGAAAACTCTACCAAACACTACCTTGATTTGTCTCAGGTTATTCTCAATAATATTTTCATTTTGTTCTAGGGCTTCTTCAAATCAAACTCTTATTTTGTAGCCTCTCAGTTAACAAACAACATGTACCAACTACTACTATGATGCAGAAGATTCTTTGAAAATTTCAACCAGTGCTTCTCATCAATGCAAGGAGGGTTCTAAACTTGGCAGACAAGTGCGTTTTGGAAAAGCACTTTGGCTCCAAAAGCAAGTGAGCTGATGCAAAGGAGGCAAATTAATGAAGAGTAATACTTGGTAGCTCAAAAAATTTGGCTTGGAAGTGGCTCAAATGCTCAAAATGATGTCGTTTTAGGTAATTTTTTTTTTCTTTTTCTTTTTCCTTTTCTTTCTTTCGAATATAGACAGAGGGAAGAGAAAATGAGAGAGAGAGAGAGAGGAGAGGAGAGAAGAGGACGAGAGAATAGGCGAGAGAGAAGAAGGAGGAAGAGAAGGAAGATCGATGGTGATGGCGGTGATGGCGGAGGAGGAAGAGAAGGAAGATCACCGGTGGGTATCGACAATCGCCTCTTTAAGACTCTGTTTTCTCTACTTTTTTTTTTCTTTTTTTTTTCTCTAGTTGATCTGGATTTGAAGATAAAGGGGGGGAAAAGAAAATTGTTAATGATGATGATGTGTTGATGATGTGTTGATGAAAATGTTGTTGTTGATTTCAGACTCTGTAAACTTTACTTTTTTTTTCTTTTTTTTCTAGTTGATCTTGATCTGAAGATGAAGGGGGAAAAAAAAAATTGTTGATGATGATGATGATGTGTTGATGAAAATGTTGTTCTGTGTTATCCAATTCCCCCCCCCCTCTTCTTTTCTCTTCTCTTCTTCTTCTTCTTCTTTTTCTTCTTCAAAAAAAGGGAGAAAAAAAAAAAGAAGCAAAACAACATCATTTTGGATTCGGGCCATTCGAGCTTTTACTATTTTCAAGCTACTAATCGGAACTGATTAATGAATACCAAATAATATAATGACATCATCATTTTTAAAGAATTATAATCAAAGGTTGTTTGAACTCTTTAGGCTGTTGATTTTTTTTTTTTTTTTTTTTTTAACAAAATACTATGAATCATAAAAAATATTTTACAAAAGTAGTCTCAAAGTTGTGGTTGATCGGCTGGCCCATTGACTAGAAAATCTTAGGATTGACCAATAATAGCTTCAAGATGATTCTCGCAAATTTTTTTTATGGTCTTTAGCATTGCTAAATTTTATAAGAGTGACAATTGTGGTATGGATGAAATAAATTATTAGATGTTTTAAGAGTAGTAGAGTTGATGTCCCCAATTCGATATAGATCGGTGTAAATAATACGTTTGTTACTTTTATGTTAGTACTTTAGTCAACATATAAAGAGATGTTTCTTTGATAATGGACACTACTCCAGGAGAAAGAAATTATTTTTCAGAGGATAGTGGTAAACATTTATGTTGTGTTTGGTTAAAAAAAATTGAAAAAAAATTTAGAAATAGAAAAAAAAAAAAAGGTACATTTAGGCCTTGTTTGAGAACCCTCCATTTTAGCTAAAAAGTTAAAAAAAATACTAAATTAGTCAAAAAAATCAACAACTCATACCAAAAAATCAAAGATTTTCTTTTCTCTCTACTTTTTGCACATCTTTTCGCAAAAAGTCAAAAAGTCATCCCAAACATACTAGTTTTTTTTAGCTCATATTTTAGTCAAATTGCCAAAAAATTACTAAATTAGTCTGTTCCCAAACAAGACCTAGTTTTATACATATTTTTTCTTTTCCTTTTTCATTTTCAAATCTTTTCCTAAATCTCTTAATCAAGCATAGCATTATGACCTATATGTATCATTAACAATTTGTTAAAAATAATAAGGGCAAATTCTGACTTTTCTTAAATTTTGAAAAATTATAATTAATTTTACAATTTTAATATAATCATATTCATCTCTTCCTAAATTTAAGTTTGCATAACAAATTGGGGGAAGAGAGGCGGTGGTAGCAGGGGAAAAAGAATATAAGAAGATGGTAAGAGTGTCAAGTGGAAGAGTATTGGTGGATAAACTGTTTAGTGAGATGTTGGCCCTGTTGGGTGTAGCTGTTAAAACAACTTATAGATTATAGCTTAACAGATTATAGATTATGACTTTAATCAGAAGTTGTTAATCTATTTGGTGTACCTGTTGGATTATAGATTTAAGTTGCTGAGTAGTATTTGTTAAAGAAGATGTGAAATAGCTTTTTCAATTAATTTTTATTTTTTGTTTGTCTACATTTCTCATAAAAAATAATAATAATAATCTATAGTCTATTTGAGTCTTTTTCTATTTTAAAAAAAATAAAAATAAAAAAATTTAAGAGTATAACCATAAATTAACATGTCTATAGCAGAAGCTGATAATCAGAAGCAAGGGGTGAGCAACTTCTCAGAATCAGCTTTTTTGAGTTAAAATAAGTTGTTAGAATCAGAAGCTGTTTGAAATAAGTTTAACCAAACAGTCTAAAATAACTTTTTGAAAGCTAAAACTCATAAATTAACTCTGAAAAGCTAAAACAAACACCCCGTTGAAGGGCGGAAGGGTTGTAGAATTGTGTGGTCTTGTGTTGAAGTAGGAAGATAGGGTGGGCTATTTTGTTTAACGTAAAGTGGGGTGGGATTGTTATCATTAAATAATTACATATTTTGCTTCACATCAATGATCCTTTAACGGTATGGATTAATTTATTTTTTAAATTTAAAATTTTAAGAGAAATAATCTAATTATATTAAAATTTTAAGGGTAGTTCTAATTTTTTCGTACTTCAAAAAAAAAAAAAAAAAAACAAACAGATGAGTATAATTTGTCTAAATAATAATTAACGAATAGGTAGATCTGTCCATAGACACGCACAACAAAAATAAATAGATAAAAATAAATAAATAAATAAAAATAGCATGGGTCATGTAAGCTTGGCCATTAAGCATTGGGCTGGGCTCTATTTTGAGAAAAGAACACTCAATGCTGACGTAGCCTAGCCCCAACAATTTATAAATGGGTTTTTTATTGATAAATTCTATTTAAGAGTGTTCTAATCTAAGAAGTCTATAAAGAAAATTTATAACTCACTTAGTCTCATATATTTATACATTTATTCTATAAGGCCCTTTTTCTTTATTTACATTATTTTCTTAGACTCTTATACCCTTGTATTTAATGTTGATATGCATTAATTACACACCACTATTTAATGTTGACATACATCACACACAAAAAATTAAACATGTTTCTTTATTGATTGTCATTATGTTTTGGTGGTTTCCATGTATTCAAATGTTGACTATACGTGATAATGCGAATATCCACGTTAGATGACATGAATGTGAATGTTCACATCAGATGACATGAATGTTCACACTAAAACATATGCATTCACATTTATATGTTTTAGTGTGACATTCACGTCATGTTTATATTTAAATGAAAGTTGAGACTTGTAATTGTGTAATTTGCTGCAATGCCGATGTAAACCTTAACATCATATTTATCACAATGTCATCTGATATGAACATTCACATTCACGTCATTTAATGTGAACATTCACGTCATCACGTACAGTCAACATTTGGATGCATAGGAACTATCAAAAACATAATGACAATCAATGGTGCATGGAAACTATAAAAACATAATGGCAATTAATAAAAAATCATATTTAATTTTTAGTGTGTAGTATATATCAACATTAAATATTAACTGCATTTTTTTGAAGTGAAGATATAATGACAATCAACATTAAATATCAACATTAATGGGGGCAGGAGAGATTTAGGGTATTTTGGTTTTCTTACCTCAAATAAGACTTAATGGAATAGTCAAAATATGGGTTAGATGAAAAAAAAACTCTTAAAAAGGGAACTTATCAAAAAAGCTCTATTTTTAAATTGCACTTTATAGATTTGGCATAAGATTATTTCACCATTTTTCACAAGTTATGTTAGGTACTTAAGAATTTTTACTCTAAAATCCTGAATGTGGGTCATCCGCACAAATTATAATTTACACTAAAATTCAAAATATTTTTCTATTAAAAATTTTGAATACACATTTTACAAGAATTCATACAATAAACATCTATACTATATATTAAGCAAAAAAGGAATTTTTAACCCTAAGCTTTATGGGAGTTCCATCTTTAGTAGATTTTTTTGTAAATAAAAAAATTTAAATTTAAATTTTTTTTGGAATAGTCTAGTCTAGACGGACCTAAATAAAATAATTGACTTAGAGCTAAAAAATTTACAAAAATAAAATAATTGACTAAGCGCTAAAATAAGTCAACTTATAAGTTGTATTGTAGCAGAAAGACGAGTAGCCTAACAAAACAAAAGCAAAAACAAGGGGTTAAAAAAAAGTGTATTATATAAACTACCAATTAAATTATCTTGAGATCAAGGAATTGGCTTGGTTGGATAAGGTGCTTCCTGGTCAGGCGATGCCTGACTTCGAGTCTTACTATTGTGTGATACAATCTTTCCTTATTCCTTGCCTACAAATTGTGAAAAAATTACAGTTAAATTTTGGGTGAGTAAAAAATTACAGTTATATGCAAATAATGAGGCTCTGATTAATGAGTCTTAGTTGGTTGATGGGTTGTGTGTGGTGGTGGGTGACAGGGTTTCTACCTACCATGGTATATGCTGGGAATAGACTTGATTCTTGGGAACCCATTGAAACCAGATCTGCTTGGCATGGCTGCAGGCCATCTCTATTACTTCTTGACAGTTCTCTATCCTCTTTCTGGTGGCAGATTCACCTTCTTCAACACTCCTCTCTGGGTGTCTCCTTTCTTAGTTCTACTTTTTATTTCTATTTTGGGTAAATTACATCGTTAGCTCTTTTAATTTGAATAAAGTTTTAATTTGATCATCAGAGTTATAATTTGAACAATTTGAAATCTACACTTTCAATTTTGTTGCAAATTGCAATGTAGTTCAACCGTCACTTACTAGTAGAATTTTGAATTTAAAAAAAAAATTATGTGCAAAATTAGAGTAACCAAAGTAAAATTCAAAAGAAATAACAGGGACTATATCCCTCTAATTTTGCATGTGTGAGGGTCAATTGTTCAAATTAAATCTGCAATGACTAAAATGACATTTTGCGTAAACTATGAGAACTAAAGATGTAATTTATCCTTTTTTTTTGTTTTGTTTTGTTTTTTTGTTTTTTTTCCCTTTCTGAAGAATGCATGAACTTATGATACTAATTTCTGCAAATTTAGATTTAGACATGATAATGGTTTTTGAAATTTCAGCCAACTTTCCCATTCACTTGACTAGCAAAAACAATTTTGCAATATTTGGATTATGAATCTTGATAGAAATTTAGAAAGGAGAAGAAAAAAATGGAGACAAAAAATTATGTTATATTTTATTCACATTGTTCTCTTTTTAAATCTCTACTCAAACATAATGACAATCAATGATGCATGGAAACTATAAAAACATGTATGAGTAATTTTCTGACCACACTGCCCGCTTAGTAACCAGCTGGAGAGCACCGGCAGAATAGATGGCACCTGGCTGACCTGCAACAGAAAGAGAAGATTCCGGCGGTGGTTCGTCCACCCGGGGGCACTCCGACGATCAAGTCAGTATATCTCTCAAAGATAAATCAAGTGCTAAACTCACAAGCTTGAATATCAAAAGCATACCTTAGACCCATGGGAGTGCCTCTCTTTTATAGCCAACATAAACCTAGTCCCAATAGAAGCCTAACTTCTATGGACTCAGGATTACTGCTAATCTTGGACTTCCAGTAAGATTAGGATAAACTCTGTAAGAGTATTATCTTAATACAAACTGAAGTCTTCTCTCATTCTAGGACTCTTGCCCCTCATCCGCTTATCTCGGATTTCGATATTTTCGGAGGTAACCTCGGCCTATCCGAGATGATCTCGGCATAACAACCAGGACACGTGGCACCTCAGCTAACACGTCGGCGTCACCTAGGCCATGTGTTGGTACTCAAAAAATATATCCCCACAACTGCCCCCTAGGTTCTATTACCTCGGTATTCTGTGGTGATAGAACCTACACTGTTCGTTCATCTGTGCCCCTCTGTCCGAGATCAAACTCGCCGACCTCAAAGTTCCCTAGACTTTACTGTCCACTTCTGTCAAGTATCCAGCTTTATGCTTTCCAAGCTACTTGAGATCACACCTCCTAGTCGAGGTTCTTGTTCCATTAATTCATAAACTCCAAGAGCTTTGCAACTGCTCCACTCACATTCTTTGGTGGGTTCTCGACTTCCAGTCATCTATTTGACTCTAGCGATCTTCATATCGGCGTTCATTTCTCTTGGTAGGTTCATAAACTCTTTTATTAAGCTCAATCTTTCATAACTCTTCTGAATCCGTTTACTTGCCCTCTGTTGTCTTCTATTTTCATCTGTTTTCAAGTTTTGAATTGTTTGAACACCTGGCACTGTTCTTGCCATATCCGCTTTCTGTTGCTAGCATCATGTTTGGGTCATTACTTTCTTGTTCTTCACATACTTACTTAGTGCATGTGCACGTGGCTTTATTCTTGAACTTTGTCGTCTTCTTAACTCTGATTTTTCTCTTTTTTCATTCAATCCTCTAGCTTTTTCTCTTTCTAGCTCTTTTGCTTAAATCCGTCATTGTTCCAAGCTTTCAAGCTCTGCAACTGTTTTCGTTCCTCTCCTCCGGTGAAGCTTACGTCATTCTGTTATTTTCACATCCGTCGTCAGACTTTGGCAATTCTCATTCCGACTTCCCTCTTTCTGGTAAGCCACTGTTCCTCCTGGTTTTATTTCTTATTACTTTCCAAGAAGCTCTGCTTCATTGTTAATCACCATTGCTGTTTTACCCGTTGTTTCCAAATCATCTTCTTGAATACACACTGTTCACACATTTGTTGATTTCTGCCACTGTTCTTGGCTTGACACACCTATGCAATCTTTTTGTCTTGATTTCCTGATAGCTTCATCACCATTCTTGATTACGAATTACATTCTTGTTTCTGTGGCTTGACACACCTATGCAATCTTTTTGGGCTTGGGCGCGGGTGCGTGGTGTGTGGTTGGGTTGGGCTTGTTCGGCCCAATACTAATCTTTTTGGGTCAAAATCATTTGAATTAAATTTTATTTTTTGAAAAATAAAATCCAGAATTCAAATTAATTCCAGAATTAAACGGGTCCGGTTTTTTTCTGTACCCCCAAACTAGGTCCTTCCCGTTTTTATATATTCAAATTCAAATCCACCCGAATTTCAAACCAAATAGTGCCTTAAACAGATTTGTCTGTGTTAATTCAAATTGAACAGGTACTGTACCTGTTTAATTCAAAATGGAAAGCCACCAATCCATCTATAAATAGATCAACCCCTCATTTGGATTACTTCACTAATTTTCGTCCATAAAATTCTGCATACATAATCTTCATTTTGCTGTATTATTTTCTTGTTAGAGAGAGTATAAACATTGTATTCGACGAACGAATAAATTGTAGTGCTGCTTTTATTCGTTGATAGATCATTTCAACTTGGGAGATTGACGTCCACATTCTGAAAGTACTGTGGAGAGGACGAATCTGTCTTAAGGACACAGTGTCAAACATTGGATTTGATCAAATTATTATTCAAGAATTAATCAAGTAAGTTATTTAATTTATTTTCAGTGTTATTATTATTTATTTAAATCAGATTTTATTTATTTTTTTGTAACAAAATAAAATCTGTTTTTTATTTATTTATTTTTATTTCTAGTTTGATTTTTGTAATCAAACAAATTCTCTCATTTTCTTTTATTTCTTTATATTCTGATTGTTATTTAGTATACAATAGAATTTAAACTATTTAAATACAGTGAAGATTGTCCTACAGTCTCTGTATGAACTAAGAAGGGGGAACCCTTATGTATAAGAAGTTCATTTTGACAGTTGTTTTAGTTGAGATTTTGAAAACATTTTGGCTTCGTTTGATTTAATGAATTATAATTTGAGTATAGAATTGTGATTTTAGTATGGAATTGTGAGTTGAGTTTTGAAAATAGAAAATTTTGTTTAATTATAAGTTTTGAAAAGAATTGTGAAAAAAGCTTTTGAATTTTAAATTTTGAATTTTGAAAAGAGTTCTGAATTTTAAAAAAAGTTTTGAATTATATTTTGAGTTTTGTATTTTTGAATTTTGAGTTGTATTTTGAATTTTTTGGATTTATTTTTTAAAATATTAAAAAATATTTAAGAAAAATTTATTTCCTTATTTTAAATATATAATTTTTATTTAAATGTTTTATTTTATTTTGTAAATAGTTTAATTTTTTTAATTTTAATATTTTAAACTCAAAACACAACTACACTCAAATCGTAACCAAACACATAATTCAAAACTCAATTCAAAATTATTTTTTAAACTTATAACCAAACACATGAAACTGCATACTATTTTCAAAACTCTATATTTATATCGTAATCAAACACATAACAACAAAAATTAAAATATTTAAGAATATATGTATAAAATAAAATAAAATATTTAAAATAAAAAATAAAAATTATATATTTAAAATTTAAAAATAATTTTTTTAATATTTAAAAAAAATACAACACATAAATGTATGAAAATTTGTGCACATTAAACTAAATAAAAAAATATTTATCCTAAAAAAATAAAATTAATTTTTTTTAAAATATTTTAGAAAAATAAATCTAAAAAATTTCAAAATACAACTCGAAACTCATAACCAAACAAGATTTCTCTTTTCAAAACTTTTTATAACTCAAAACACGACACTCAAATCACGACTCTAAAAATAATTTTAAAAAATAAAATAAAATAATATTTTTTTGAATTTTTTCTTTTAAAATAGAGTTTTTGAAAAGAGTTTGATTTTGAGTTTTAAAAATAATTTTGAATTGAATTTTGAGTTGTGTGTTTGGTTACGAGTTTTTTAAAAAAAATTGAACTAAGTTTCGAATAGTTTTGTGTTGTGTATTTGGTTATAATTTTTTTAAAATAAAATTTGAATTTTTTTTATTAAAATTATGATTTCAAAGGACAACCAAACATGGCTTTTGTGTCTTGAAGTGTGTGTCATCATATATTGCTCCCAAAAGATAGAATGTGGTAGTTGTGATCTAGTTGGGTTGTTACTAGAATTACCAAATTTCACTCATGTGCATATTGTTGGGTAGTGTGGATTCTAACTAATGCTTAACACTAATCAACTCGATTGTGAGTTCAACTACATAAACTTATCATTCATTTGAATTTTGAATTTTAGAATAAGGATATTTTAAATATTTTACAATTACGCCTCCTTGTCTTAATAAGATATATTTATAGTCAAAGTGTATCATCTCTTAATATTTCTGAAACACCACGTGACCTTATTCTAAATCAATCACTAATTACTTAATCTCATGTTGTTCTCACATTTCCAACATAAATTGTGGGTCCTTACGCCTCTCCACCGATCAAAACCTTATGGAGCACCATGTGTCCATACTCCAAGAGTACTAAATAATCACCCCTTAATTATACTGTAATTGTTTTTAGATTATAATGAAATTGCAGTGATTGTAAAATTAGTAGATGTTTAGCATCTCCTAAAATAGTTAAAAAGTCAAAAAAATCACTGAAAAAGCAAAAAATGTAACACTATTCACATGTTTGGGCGAGAAACAAAAAGTTGAATAGATAGAAGACAAAAAGACAGAAATACCCCCTCCAACAGTGCACTTTTTGTTGAAAATAAATAAATAAATAAATAACAGTGCAGTACAGTACAGTGCACTGACGCACGAAAAACAGTGCAGCATGGAAAGCATGTCAAAAAGTCAAAAGGATAGGAAAGTAATTTTGCTAGTTGATACAATATTTTAATACACATTTTTTCATAAAAAGTCAAAAAATTATTCGAAACATACATATTTTTTCTCTACTTTTTTAGTCAAAAAATTAAAAAATATTTATATAATTCATCCCAAACAATCCATTAATACTATTCTAAGTTAAATCACGTTAATCTGTATTCTCATATGCTTGATTTTTAATCCATCGAGTTGTAGCAGTAAAGTTGGAATATCGATGGCATAGGTTGGAAGAAAAGTAGTACCTCCAAAGCGCATTCCCATGCATTAAATTCTTAATATTTAGTGTTTAATTCACTAAAATGAAATAGAATAAAATAATTATTTCATCAAAATGTTTGTTCTTCTTAAATTTGGTATATTAAAAAATTATAAGAAATACATTGTAAATTAAATCATTATTTACCCTTATGCAGGGAGACTTGATTTTGAAATGGAATGTGTTGAAAGTAGGGATAAGGATTTGCCCCTGGTCAAAATAAGGGAAAAGCTATGCTAGGGCATGCGGGCGACAAGCTGGGAGTACCTATTGATGGAAGAGAGTATTTAAGTTATCAGGAGCGTTGATTATTTCATAGGGAGGTTAAAAAATGATAGTTCTATTTTATTTTATTTCATTTCAATATACCAATTAGTATCTTATTTTCTTTCTCTGTTTTGCTGGATTTCTTTTGATTTGTATTTTGCATGTTTATGAGGAATATGCCAAGTGGAATTTTCCCCTGTACAGCTCTGTTGAGTTTCATTAAGCTAGTCATAAATATATAGGAAAATGATATTCGTGACCGAATGAATTTCAGCAGATTTCTTGAAGCCTCAAGTATATATTTTGCTCTACGTACATATATTTTGATGATGAGGGTCACATTGGACTCACCACTATATAGTAAATTCTGAACACCTGTAATTATCTCACAAGTATAATTAAGCTCCAGAGTAAGGGCGGGGGATCAAGACCCCTCCAAAAATTTATAAAGACCCTTTCTATTAACTTTTATATTCCGTCATACTAAGGCCCCGTTTTGGGACTTACTTTTTTAGTCAATTAGTCAAAAAGTTACTAAATTAGTCAAAAAGACAACAACTCATACAAAAAAGTCAAAGATTCTCTTTTCTCTCTACTTTTTGCACATCTTTTCGTAATTAGTCAAAAAGTCATCCCAAACATACAAGTTTTTTTTACCTACCTTTTTAGCCAAATAGCCAAAAAGTTACTAAATTAGTTTGTTCCCAAACGAGGCCTAAGGCTAAGTTTGGCAACTTACAAATAATTCATCTTTTTATCTTTTTATATTTTTTTATCACATCACCTCTCTACTTTTGTGCATATCTTTTTATAAAAAGACAAAAAGTACACTTATTTAGGTCATCCCAAACAACTCCTAAATACTAAAAAAATATATAAATATATTTTTCACCAAAAGAAACAGAGAATGAATGAAAGAGAATTTTGGGTTGTGTTTGGAGAAGCTCTCCAAACACATTTTCATCAATTGATTTCATTGTAGTATTTGTTTTGAGTTTTTAAATTATAATTATATACTCACTTTTGAAAACTCCTTTTTAGGTGGGAAAATTTGGCTAATCTGGACGTTCGGCCGGTTGACCGGAACAGTGTTCGGTTTTTTTTTTTTTTTTGGCACCTGTTATTTTTATATTTTGAATAAAAAATATTTCCAGAATTTTTTTTAAAATTTTTATGAGCTATGAATAGGATTTTAGGTTATGTGTTTAGTTATGAGTTGTAAGTTTTTAAATTAAATATTATATGTCACATTATTTATTTCAAACTCAATTCAAAACTCTTTTCAAAAGTCATAACTAAACAAATTTTCCACACTCAAATCATAATTCCAAAACTCACAAACTCAAAATACAACTCTATTCTCAAATCGTATTTAGAAAACTCTACCAAACACTACCTTGATTTGTCTCAGGTTATTCTCAATAATATTTTCATTTTGTTCTAGGGCTTCTTTAAATCAAACTCTTATTTTGTAGCCTCTCAGTTAACAAACAACATGTACCAACTGCTACTATGATGCAGAAGATTCTTTGAAAATTTCAACCAGGGCTTCTCATCAATGCAGAGTTCAGATCCTCTCCTTACAACTCCTTCTTGCAATCCTCCTTATAATGGTTGAGATTAGCTATTGCAAACATCCAACGGTCATAAAAAAAATAAATAAATAAAATAAAGAAATTGAAATCAACCGTTGAATGTTGCAACGGCTGATTTCAGCCGTTGCAAGGAGGATTGTAAGGAGGAGTTGAAAGGAGGGGACATCCAACGGTCATAAAAAAAATAAATAAATAAAATAAAGAAATTGAAATCAACCATTGAATGTTGCAACGGCTGATCTCAGCCGTTGCAAGGAGGATTGCAAAGAGGAGTTGCAAGGAGGGGATCCCAACTCATCAATGCAAGGAGGGTTCTGAACTTGGCAGACAAGTGCGTTTTGGAAAAGCACTTTTGGTTCCAAAAGCAAGTGAGCTGATGCAAAGTAGGCAAATTAATGAAGAGTAATACTTGGTAGCTCAAAAATTTTGGCTTGAAAGTGGCTTAAATGCTCAAAATAATGTCGTTTTGGGTAAAAAAAAATTTCTTTTTCTTTTTCCTTTTCTTGCTTTCGAATACAAACAGAGGGAAGAGAAAAGGAGAGAGAGAGAGAGGAGAGAAGAGAAGAGGAAGAGAGAATAGGCGAGAGAGAAGGAGAAGGCAGAGAAGGAAGATCACCGGTGGGAATCGCCGATCGCCTCTTTCAGACTCTGTTTTCTCTACTTTTTTTTTCTTTTTTTTTTTTCTCTAGTTGATCTGGATTTGAAGATAAAGGGAGGGGAAAGAAAATTGTTAATGATGATGATGTGTTGATGATGATGATGATGATGATGATGATGTTGATGAAGATGTTGTTGATGATGATGATATGTTGATGAAAATGTTGTTGTTGATTTCAGACTCAATAAACTCTACCTTTTTTTCTTTTTTTTCTAGTTGATCTTGATCTGAAGATGAAGGGGGGAAAAAAATTGTTGATGATGATGATGATGATGTGTTGATGAAGATGCTGTTCTGTGTTATCCAATTCCCCCCTCTTTTCTTCTCTTTTTCTTCTTCTTCTTCTTCTTCTTTTTCAAAAAAAAGGGGGGAAAAAAAAAAGAAGCAAAACGACATCATTTTGGATTCGGGCCATTCGAGCTACTAATCGCAACTGATTAATGAATACCAAATAATATAATGACATCATCATTTTTAAAGAATTATAATCAAAGGTTGTTTGAACCCTTTAGACTGTTGAGTTTTTTTTTTTTTTTTTTTTTTTAACAAAATGCTATGAATCATAAAAAATATTTTACAAAAGTAGTCTCAAAGTTGTGGTTGATCGACTGGCCCATTGACTAGAAAATCTTAGGATTGACCAATAATAGTTTCAAGATGATTGTCGCAAATTTTTTTTATGGTCTTTAGCATTGCTAAATTTTATATAAGTGACAATTGTGGTATGGATGAAATAAATTATTAGATGTTTTAAGAGTAGCAGAGTTGATGTCCCCAATTCGATAGAGATCAGTGTAAATAATACGTTTGTTACTTTTATGTTAGTACTTTAGTCAACATATAAAGAGATGTTTCTTTGATGATGGACACTACTCCAGGAGAAAGAAATTATTTTTCAGAGGATAGCGGCAAACATTTATGTTGTGTTTGGTTAAAAAATTTTAAAAAAAATTTAGAAATAGAAAGAAAAAAGGTACATTTAGGCCTCGTTTGGGAACTCTTTATTTTAGTTAAAAAGTCAAAAAGTTACTAAATTAGCCAAAAAGTCAACAACCCATACATAAAAATTAAAGATTTTCTTTTCTCTCAACTTTTTGTACATCTTTTCGTAAAAAGTCAAAAAAATCATCTTAAACATACTAGCTTTTTTTAGCTCATATTTTAGTCAAATAGTCAAAAAGTTACTAAATTAGCCTGTTCCCAAACGAGGCTTAATTTTATACATATTTTTTCTTTTCATTTTCATTTTCATTTTCTTTTCCTTTTTTATTTTTAAATCTTTTCCTAAATCTCTTAATCAAGCACAGCATTATGACCTATATGTATCATTAACAATTTGTTAAAAATAATAAGGGCAAATTCTGACTTTTCTTAAATTTTGAAAAATTATAATTAATTTTACAATTTTAATATAATCATATTCATCTCTTCCTAAATTTAAGTTTGCATAACAAATTGGGGAAAGAGAGGCGGTGGTGGCAGGGGGAAAACAATATAAGAAGATGGTAAGAGTGTCAAGTGGAAGAGTATTGGTGGATAAACTGTTTAGTGAGATGTTGAAGGGCGGAAGGGTTGTAGAATTGTGTGGTCTAGTGTTGAAGTAGGAAGATAGGGTGGGCTATTTTGTTTAACGTAAAGTGGGGTGGGATTGTTATCATTAAATAATTACATATTTTGCTTCACGTCAATGATCCCTTAACGGTATGGATTAATTTATTTTTTAAATTTAAAATTTAAAGAGAAATAATCTAATTATATTAAAATTTTAAGAGTTGTTCTAATTTTTTCGTACTAAAAAAAAAAAAAAAAAAAAAAAAAAAAAAAAAAAAAAACAGAAGAATATAATTTGTCCAAATAATAATTAACGAATAGGTAGATCTGTCCATAGACACGCACAACAAAAATAAATAGATAAAAATAAATAAATAAATAAAAATAGCATGGGCCATGTAAGCTTGGCCATTAAGCATTGGGCTGGGCTCTATTTTGAGAGAAGAACACATGCTGAAGTAGCCTAGCCCCAACAATTTATAAATGGGTTTTTTATTGATAAATTCTATTTAGGAGTGTTCTAATGTAAGAAGTCTATGAAGAAAATTTATAACTCACTTAATCCCATGTATTTATACATTTATTCTATAAGGCTCTTTTTCTTTATTTACATTATTTTCTTAGACTCTTATAGTGACTCTTGGAGGCACTACCTTTATGGTGAGAGGTTGAGTGAAGGATTAGATTTCTTACCAGAGAAAGGAAAGGGAGAGAGGGGATGGCGGATGGTCCTTGTAGGTGGGGAAGACAACAGACGGTTCAGTGATGGTAGAGGACGATGGCGGCTACTACATAAGAGAATCTCATTAGAAAAAAGATAGTGTAAAGTTTAAATATTGGTAGTAGTAGAATCGTAGATCTATCCCACATCGTTCATAATCTAATTAGAAGAGAGATAGTGTAAAGTTTAAATATTGGTAGCAGTATAATCGTAAACTTATCCCACATCGTTTAAAAACAACGCAAAATGTCTAAATATAAGGGGTGGTTGAGACATCTAATAATCGCCAAGCTAAGTAGCGTTAGCTTACGACTCAAGCGAGGGCACCAAAGTGGTTGAATGATGGTAAAGTTGATAGATGGCTTCAATGCTTGAACTCAGGCTAGACCAGCGAACCTGTAGGTTCTAGCTAGCTTAGTTGAACTTAGGCTAAAACGATTAAACCACTAGGTTCTAGCTAGCTTGGTTGAACTCAGGCTAGACCGAGTAAACCTCTAGGTTCTAGCTAGCTTAGTTGAACTCTCTAGGTTGTGGCCAGCTTAGTTGAACTCAAGCTAGACCAGTGAACCTGTGAGTTGTGCCCGGCCTAGTTGAACTTAGGCTAGACAATGAACCTATAGGTTCTCAGGCTATAGCTTTAGTTTAAGTCATCGGACAACTACTTTTCTTTTTTTTTTTGTAATAGAAAATTAAAAAAATAATATTGTGATTATCAAGGACGGGCTTTTGTTTTTCATGTATAAAATAAATAAATTAGTGTTGTTATGATCATGGACGGATCTTGAAAATTAGAAAATCTAGATATATGCACTTTCGCACCCTGTGGATCAGTCCTTGGTGATGATTACAAAACATAAAAATGATGATTTTTTCTATTTCAATCAGTAACATTTGGTGGGTTTCGCAACTAACCAAAAAAACTCTTTTTCTTTTTCTTTTGAATATTATATTTTTTAAATTTGTGTCAAAGATTTTACATTTTTTGTACATCGAGTGTAGAATGATCTAAAAACATCACCAACTTATTTTCACTTTTATTTTTAATGAATTGTTTTTCATTTTTTTATAACTTATTTGGTCCACGTAGTCGAGTAGAGTTTAAAACGCAAAGTTTTTTGAAATTTTTTGAAAAAGTTCATTAAAAATGGACCCCAATTCCACTAAATTTTCTAATTAGAAAAGAGATAGTGTAGAGTTTAAACACTGGTTGTAGTAGAATCATAACTCAATCCCACATCGTTCATAATCTCATTAGAAAAGAGATAGTGTAAAATTTCAACATTGGTAGTAGCAAAATAGTGAACCCCTCGCACATTGTTTAAAAACAACCCATAATGTTTGAATATAAGGTGTGATTGAGACATCTAATAATTGCCGAGCTGAGTAGCGTTGGCTGGTGACTTAAGCGAATGCACCAACATGGTTGGATGATGGTAAAGCTGAAAGAAGGGTTCGACGCTTGAACTCTGGGTAGACCAGTGAACGTGTTCGTTCTGGCTAGCCCAAGGTTTTTTTTTTTACATGTATACAATAAAAAATTAATGTTGCGATGACCAGGGATGGATTTTTTTCATGTATAAAATAAATAAATTAATATCGTTACGATCAAGGATGGATCCCCGAAATTTGAAAATCTAAATATACTATCCCACCCTTTGGATCTATCCTTGGTGATGATGTTCAACATAAAAATAATGGTTTTTCCTATTTCAATCAATAAAATTTGGTGGCTTTCGGCAAACCAACTAAAAACTCTATCTTTTTTTTTTATTTATTATTATTTTTTTTTAATTTGCCTCTAAAATTTTACATTTTTTGTGTATCTAGTGTAGAATGATCTAAAAATATCACCAACTTATTTTCACTTTTTTTTAGTCAATTATTTTCCATTATAATTTTATAACTTATTTGGTCTATACAATTGAGTAGATGCTAAAATGCAAAGTTTTTTTAATTTTTTTTTTGAAAAACCACTAGTACAAATGAAACAAAAAAAAAAAAAAATTCCAAATACTTACCCCAGTTCCACTAAATTTTCTTTACGAAAAATTACAACTCAATAGTATTTTGAAAAAATAATTACAAATTTTTAAATTTACCACTCTAATCTTGTTTTTTTTTTCTACACTAGCATTACAACCTACCTTTAAAATAATTCAAAATATATTCCAAGCAAAATAAACATTTAAAAGCTTTGACCAGAGAGGATTTGGTGATGGTGGCGGTTGATGGTGGTTACGGGACAGAAGGAAACATAATCTCATTAGAAAATAGATAGTGTAAAGTTTAAATATTGATAGTAGTATAATCGTAAACTTATTAACAACCTAAAATAAAAAATAAAAAATAACGAAAAAGAAAAACCTATTCATTTTCTTTTCATTTTTCTAACCCAACCATACAAAAGAAAAGAATTTAGCACCTTTCACTTCATTTTTTTTCCTTCTCTTTTCTTTTCTCTCCACAAATTCAAGATTCAAACATATTGAAAAAATACAAATAAAAATAAAAAAGGAATTCGTAAAAGGCCACTTCGCAGCTTGGTAATCAAGTTTTTGTTGAGTTTTAAGTCTTATTTGAAGTTTGGCTATCTGCTTTCCAATAAATTTTTTTGAAGTATGGATATCAGCTTCCCAATAAAACTAATTAATTTGGATGGGAACCCCGCAGTTCCGATTGATTAGCCACGTCTACTCCATTATCACAATGCATTCTAAGATTGAAATGACCTGAAGGAAATTTATTAATAAGAACAAAATGTGCAGCCATAATGGTTATAAAATACCATGTCACTTATTAGCCATTTCAATTTGTTATGATTTGATTCCAGCAACTACGGTGTAAATACTTCAACAATCAAGATGTCATTTTTCACATTTGATATACCTACTTCAGCACATTATTTCGCAAAGTAATTTAGTGCTTGAAAAATGGAACCACACCACATAAGGGATTTGAAGCAATTTTACTTAAACAAAAACACAATGTGACATAAGTATGCAACATAACCATGTGGTATATAAACACATTAACAAACTATGGTATAAGAATTAGTCATGTCGAGTGAAGGATTAGATTTCTAACCAGAGAAAGGAAAGGGAGAGAGGGGATGGCGGGTGGTCCTTGTAGGTGGGGAAGACAACAGATGGTTCGGTGATGGTGGCGGACGATGGCGGCTACTACGTAAGAGAAGGAAACATAATCTCATTAGAAAAAAGATAGTATAAAGTTTAAATATTGGTAGTAGTAGAATCGTAGATCTATCCCACATCGTTCATAATCTAATTAGAAGAGAGATAGTGTAGAGTTTAAATATTGGAAGCAGTATAATCGTAAACTTATCCCACATCGTTTAAAAACAACGCAAAATGTCTGAATATAATGGGTGGTTGAGACATCTAATAATCGCCAAGCTAAGTAGCGTTAGCTTACGACTCAAGCGAGGGCACCAAAGTGGTTGAATGATGGTAAAGTTGATAGATGGCTTCAACGCTTGAACTCAGGCTAGACCAGCGAACCTGTAGGTTCTAGCTAGCTTAGTTGAACTTAGGCTAAAACGATTAAACCACTAGGTTCTAGCTAGCTTGGTTGAACTCAGGCTAGACCGAGTAAACCTCTAGGTTCTTGCTAGCTTAGTTGAACCCTGTAGGTTGTGGCCAGCTTAGTTGAACTCAAGCTAGACCAGTGAACCTGTGAGTTGTGCCCGGCCTAGTTGAACTTAGGCTAGACAATGAACCTGTAGGTTCTCAGGCTATAGCTTTAGTTTAAGTCATCGGACAACCACTTCTTTTTTTCTTTTTGTAATAGAAAATTAAAAAAATAATATTGTGATTATCAAGGACAGACTTTTGTTTTTCATGTATAAAATAAATAAATTAGTGTTGTTATGATCATGGACGGATCTTGAAAATTTGAAAATCTAGATATATGTACTTTCGCACCCTGTGGATCAGTCGTTGGTGATGATTACAAAACATAAAAATGATGATTTTTTCTATTTCAATCAGTAACATTTGGTGGGTTTCGCAACTAACCAAAAAAACTCTTTTTCTTTTTCTTTTGAATATTATATTTTTTAAATTTGTGTCAAAGATTTTACATTTTTTGTACATCGAGTGTAGAATTATCTAAAAATATCACCAACTTATTTTCACTTTTATTTTTAATGAATTATTTTTCATTTTTTTATAACTTATTTGGTCCACGTAGTCGAGTAGAGTTTAAAACGCAAAGTTTTTTGAAATTTTTTGAAAAAAGTTCATTAAAAAGGAACCCCAGTTCCACTAAATTTTCTAATTAGAAAAGAGATAGTGTAGAGTTTAAACACTGGTTGTAGTAGAATCATAACTCAATCCCACATCGTTCATAATCTCATTAGAAAAGAGATAGTGTAAAATTTCAACATTGGTAGTAGCAAAATCGTGAACCCCTCGCACATTGTTTAAAAAAAACCCTTAATGTTTGAATATAAGGTGAGATTGAGACATCTAATAATTGCCGAGCTGAGTAGCGTTAGCTGGTGACTTAAGCGAGTGCACCAATGTGGTTGGATGATGGTAAAGCTGAATGGAGGGTTCGACGCTTGAACTTTGGGTAGACCAGTGAACGTGTTCGTTCTAGATGGCCCAAGGTTTTTTTTTTTACATGTATACAATAAAAAATTAATATTGCGATGACCAGGGATGGATTTTTTTCGTGTATAAAATAAATAAGTTAATATCGTTATGATCATGGATGGATCCCCGAAATTTGAAAATCTAAATATACTATCCCAACCTTTGGATCTATCCTTGGTGATGATGTTCAACATAAAAATAATGGTTTTTCCTCCTTCAATCAATAAAATTTGGTGGCTTTCGGCAAACCAACTAAAAACTCAATCTCCTTTTTTTTTTTTTTTTTTGAATGTTATTATTTTTTTTTAATTTGCCTCTAAAATTTTACATTTTTTGTGTATCTAGTGTAGAATGATCTAAAAACATCACCAACTTATTTTCACTTTTTTTTTAGTCAATTATTTTCCATTTTAATTTTATAACTTATTTGGTCTATACAATCGAGTAGATGCTAAAATGCAAAGTTTTTTAAATTTTTTTTTGAAAAACCACTAGTACAAATGAAACAAAAAAAAAAAAATTCCACATACTTACACCAGTTCCACTAAATTTTCTTTGCGAAAAATTACAACTCAATAATATTTTGAAAAAATAATTACAAATTTTTAAATTTACCACTCAAATGTTGTTTTTTTTTTTTTTTCTACACTTGCATTACAACCTACCTTTAAAATAATTCAAAATATATTCCAAGCAAAATAAACATTTAAAAGCTTTGACCAGAGAGGATTTGGTGATGGTGGCGGTTGATGGTGGTTACGGGACAGAAGGAAACATAATCTCATTAGAAAATAGATAGTGTAAAGTTTAAATATTGGTAGTAGTATAATCGTAAACTTATTAACAACCTAAAATAAAAATTAAAAATTAAAGAAAAAGAAAAACCTATTCATTTTCTTTTCATTTTTCTAACCCAACCGTACAAAAGAAAAGAATTTAGCACCTTTCACTTCATTTTTTTTCCGTCTCTTTTCCTTTCCCACCACAAATTCAAGATTCAAACATATTGAAAAAATACAAATAAAAATAAAAAAGGAATTCGTAAAAGGCCACTTTGCAGCTTGGTAATCAAGTTTTTGTTGAGTTTTAAGTCTTATTTGAAGTTTGGCTATCCGCTTTCCAATAAAGTTTTTTGAAGTTTGGATATCATTTTCCCAATAAAACTAATTAATTTGGATGGGAACCCCGCAGCTCCGATTGATTAGCCACGTCTACTCCATTATCACAATGCATTCTAAGATTGAAATGACCTGAAGGAAATTTATTAATAAGAACAAAATGTGTAGCCATAATGGTTATAAAATACCATGTCACTTATCAGCCATTTCAAGTTGTTATGATTTGATTCTAGCAGCTACGGTGTAAATAATTCAACAATCAAGACGTCATTTTTCACATTTGATATACCGACTTCAGCACATTATTTCGCAAAGTAATTTAGTGCTTGAAAAATGGAACCACACCACATAAGGGATTTGAAGCAATTTTACTTAAACAAAAGCACAATGTGACATAAGTATGTAACATAACCATGTGGTATATAAACACATTAACAAACTATGGTATAAGAATTAGTCATGTTGAGTGAAGGATTAGATTTCTTACCAGAGAAACGAAAGGGAGAGAGGGGATGGCGGTTGGTCCTTGCAGGTGGGGAAGACAAAAGACGGTTCAGTGATGGTGGCGGACAATGGCGGCTACTACGTAAGAGAAGGAAACATAATCTCATTAGAAAAAAGATAGTGTAAAGTTTAAATATTGGTAGTAGTAGAATCGTAAATCTATCCCACATCGTTCATAATCTAATTAGAAGAGAGATAGTGTAGAGTTTAAATATTGGTAGCAGTATAATCGTAAACTTATCCCACATCGTTTAAAAACAACGCAAAATGTCTGAATATAAGGTGTGGTTGAGACATCTAATAATCGCCAAGCTAAGTAGCGTTAGCTTACAACTCAAGCGAGGGCACCAAAGTGGTTGAATGATGGTAAAGTTGATAGATGGCTTCAACGCTTGAACTCAGGCTAGACCAGCGAACCTGTAGGTTCTAGCTAGCTTAGTTGAACTTAGGCTAAAACGATTAAACCACTAGGTTCTAGCTAGCTTGGTTGAACTCAGGCTAGACCGAGTAAACCTCTAGGTTCTTGCTAGCTTAGTTGAACCCTGTAGGTTGTGGCCAGCTTAGTTGAACTCAAGCTAGACCAGTGAACCTGTGAGTTGTGCCCGGCCTAGTTGAACTTAGGCTAGACAATGAACCTGTAGGTTCTCTGGCTATAGCTTTAGTTTAAGTCATCGGACAACCACTTCTTTTTTTTTTTTTTGGAATAGAAAATTAAAAAAATAATATTGTGATTATCAAGGACGGGCTTTTGTTTTTCATGTATAAAATAAATAAATTAGTGTTGTTATGATCATAGACGGATCTTGAAAATTTGAAAATCTAGATATATGTACTTTCGCACCCTGTGGATCAGTCCTTGGTGATGATTAGAAAACATAAAAATGATGATTTTTTCTATTTCAATCAGTAACATTTTGTGGGTTTCGCAACTAACCAAAAAAACTCTTTTTCTTTTTCTTTTGAATGTTATATTTTTTAAATTTGTGTCAAAGATTTTACATTTTTTGTACATCGAGTGCAAAATGATCTAACAACATCACCAACTTATTTTCACTTTTATTTTTAATGAATTGTTTTTCATTTTTTTATAACTTATTTGGTCCACGTAGTCGAGTAGAGTTTAAAACGCAAAGTCTTTTGAAATTTTTTGAAAAAAGTTCATTAAAAAGGAACCCCAGTTCCACTAAAATTTCTAATTAGAAAAGAGATAGTGTAGAGTTTAAACACTGGTTGTAGTAGAATCATAACTCAATCCCACATCGTTCATAATCTCATTAGAAAAGAGATAGTGTAAAATTTCAACATGGGTAGTAGCAAAATCGTAAACCCCTCGCACATTGTTTAAAAAAAAACCCATAATGTTTGAATATAAGGTGTGATTGAGACATCTAATAATTGCCGAGCTGAGTTGCGTTAGCTGGTGACTTAAGCGAGTGCACCAACGTGGTTGGATGATGGTAAAGCTGAATGGAGGGTTCGACGCTTGAACTCTGGGTAGATCAGTGAACATGTTCGTTCTGGCTAGCCCAAGGTTTTTTTTTTTACATGTATACAATAAAAAATTAATATTGCGATGACCAGGGATGGATTTTTTTCATGTATAAAATAAATAAGTTAATATCGTTGCGATCATGGATGGATCCCCGAAATTGAAAATCTAAATATACTATCCCACCCTTTGGATCTATCCTTGGTGATGATGTTCAACATAAAAATAATGGTTTTTCCTATTTCAATCAATAAAATTTGGTGGCTTTCGGCAAACCAACTAAAAACTCTATCTTTTTTTCTTTTCTTTTTTTTTGAATGTTATTATTTTGTTTTAATTTGCCTCTAAAATTTTACATTTTTTGTGTATCTAGTGTAGAATGATCTAAAAACATCACCAACTTATTTCACTTTTTTTTTTAGTCAATTATTTTCCATTTTAATTTTATAACTTATTTGGTCTATACAATCTAGTAGATGCTAAAATGCAAAGTTTTTAAAAAATTTTTTTTAAAAACCACTAGTACAAATGAAACAAAAAAAAGTAAATTCCCAATACTTACCCCAGTTCCACTAAATTTTCTTTGCGAAAAATTACAACTCAAAAATATTTTGAAAAAATATTTACAAATTTTTAAATTTACCACTCTAATGTTGTTTTTTATTTTCTACACTTGCATTACAACCTACCTTTAAAATAATTCAAAATATATTCCAAGCAAAATAAACATTTAAAAGCTTTGACCAGAGAGGATTTGGTGATGGTGGCGGTTGATGGTGGTTACGGGACAGAAGGAAACATAATCTCATTAGAAAATAGATAGTGTAAAGTTTAAATATTGGTACTAGTATAATCGTAAACTTATTAACAACCTAAAATAAAAATTAAAAAATAAAGAAAAAGAAAAACCTATTCATTTTCTTTTCATTTTTCTAACCCAACCATACAAAAGAAAAGAATTTAGCACCTTTCACTTCATTTTTTTTCCTTCTCTTTTCCTTTCCCTCCACAAACTCAAGATTCAAACAAATTGAAAAAATACAAATAAAAATAAAAAAGGAATTCGTAAAAGGCCACTTCGCAGCTTGGTAATCAAGTTTTTGTTGAGTTTTAAGTCTTATTTGAAGTTTGGCTATCCGCTTTCCAATAAAGTTTTTTGAAGTTTGGATATCAGCTTCCCAATAAAACTAATTAATTTGGATGGGAACCCCGCAGTTCCGATTGATTAGCCACGTCTACTCCATTATCACAATGCATTCTAAGATTGAAATGACCTGAAGGAAATTTATTAATAAGAACAAAATGTGCAGCCATAATGGTTATAAAATACCATGTCACTTATCAGCCATTTCAATTTGTTATGATTTGATTCTTGCAGCTACGGTGTAAATACTTCAACAATCAAGACGTCATTTTTCACATTTGATATACCTACTTCAGCACATTATTTCGCAAAGTAATTTAGTGCTTGAAAAATGGAACCACACCACATAAGGGATTTGAAGCAATTTTACTTAAACAAAAACACAATGTGACATAAGTATGTAACATAACCATGTGGTATATAAACACATTAACAAACTATGGTATAAGAATTAGTCATGTTGAGTGAAGGATTAGATTTCTTACCAGAGAAAGGAAAGGGAGAGAGGGGATGGCGGTTGGTCCTTGCAGGTGGGGAAGACAAAAGACGGTTCAGTGATGGTGGCGGACGATGGCGGCTACTACGTAAGAGAAGGAAACATAATCTCATTAGAAAAAAGATAGTGTAAAGTTTAAATATTGGTAGTAGTAGAATCGTAAATCTATCCCACATCGTTCATAATCTAATTAGAAGAGAGATAGTGTAGAGTTTAAATATTGGTAGCAGTATAATCGTAAACTTATCCCACATCGTTTAAAAACAACGCAAAATGTCTGAATATAAGGTGTGGTTGAGACATCTAATAATCGCCAAGCTAAGTAGCGTTAGCTTACAACTCAAGCGAGGGCACCAAAGTGGTTGAATGATGGTAAAGTTGATAGATGGCTTCAACGCTTGAACTCAGGCTAGACCAGCGAACCTGTAGGTTCTAGCTAGCTTAGTTGAACTTAGGCTAAAACGATTAAACCACTAGGTTCTAGCTAGCTTGGTTGAACTCAGGCTAGACCGAGTAAACCTCTAGGTTCTTGCTAGCTTAGTTGAACCATGTAGGTTGTGGCCAGCTTAGTTGAACTCAAGCTAGACCAGTGAACCTGTGAGTTGTGCCCGGCCTAGTTGAACTTAGGCTAGACAATGAACCTGTAGGTTCTCTGGCTATAGCTTTAGTTTAAGTCATCGGACAACCACTTCTTTTTTTTTTTTTTGGAATAGAAAATTAAAAAAATAATATTGTGATTATCAAGGACGGGCTTTTGTTTTTCATGTATAAAATAAATAAATTAGTGTTGTTATGATCATGGACGGATCTTGAAAATTTGAAAATCTAGATATATGTACTTTCGCACCCTGTGGATCAGTCCTTGGTGATGATTACAAAACATAAAAATGATGATTTTTTCTATTTCAATCAGTAACATTTGGTGGGTTTCGCAACTAACCAAAAAAACTCTTTTTCTTTTTCTTTTGAATGTTATATTTTTTAAATTTGTGTCAAAGATTTTACATTTTTTGTACATCGAGTGTAAAATGATCTAACAACATCACCAACTTATTTTCACTTTTATTTTTAATGAATTGTTTTTCATTTTTTTATAACTTATTTGGTCCACGTAGTCGAGTAGAGTTTAAAACGCAAAGTCTTTTGAAATTTTTTGAAAAAAGTTCATTAAAAAGGAACCCCAGTTCCACTAAATTTTCTAATTAGAAAAGAGATAGTGTAGAGTTTAAACACTGGTTGTAGTAGAATCATAACTCAATCCCACATCGTTCATAATCTCATTAGAAAAGAGATAGTGTAAAATTTCAACATTGGTAGTAGCAAAATCGTAAACCCCTCGCACATTGTTTAAAAAAAAAACCCATAATGTTTGAATATAAGGTGTGATTGAGACATCTAATAATTGTCGAGCTGAGTAGCGTTAGCTGGTGACTTAAGCGAGTGAACCAACGTGGTTGGATGATGGTAAAGCTGAATGGAGGGTTCGACGCTTGAACTCTGGGTAGACCAGTGAACGTGTTCGTTCTGGCTAGCCCAAGGTTTATTTTTTCTACATGTATACAATAAAAAATTAATATTGTGATGACCAGGGATGGATTTTTTTCATGTATAAAGTAAATAAATTAATATCGTTATGATCATGGATGGATCCCCGAAATTTGAATATCTAAATATACTATCCCACCCTTTGGATCTATCCTTGGTGATGATGTTCAACATAAAAATAATGGTTTTTCCTATTTCAATCAATAAAATTTGGTGGCTTTCGGCAAACCAACTAAAAACTCTATCTTTTTTTTTTTTTTTTTTTGAATGTTATTATTTTTTTTTTAATTTGCCTCTAAAATTTTACATTTTTTGTGTATCTAGTGTAGAATGATCTAAAAACATCACCACTTATTTTCAGTTTTTTTTAGTCAATTATTTTCCATTTTAATTTTATAATTTATTTGGTCTATACAATCGCGTAGATGCTAAAATGCAAAGTTTTTTAAATTTTTTTTTGAAAATCCTCTAGTACAAATGAAACGAAAAAAAAATTCCAAATACTTACCCCAGTTCCACTAAATTTTCTTTTTGAAAAATTACAACTCAATAGTATTTTGAAAAAATAATTACAAATTTTTAAATTTACCACTCTAATGTTGTTTTTTTTTTTCTTCTACACTTGCATTACTACCTACCTTTAAAATAATTCAAAATATATTCCAAGCAAAATAAACATTTAAAAGCTTTGACCAGAGAGGATTTGGTGATGGTGGCGGTTGATGGTGGTTATGGGAGAGAAGGAAACATAATCTCATTAGAAAATAGATCGTGTAAAGTTTAAATATTGGTAGTAGTATAATCGTAAACTTATTAACAACCTAAAATAAAAAATAAAAAATAAAGAAAATGAAAAACCTATTCATTTTCTTTTCATTTTTCTTACCCAACCATACAAAAGAAAAGAATTTAGCACCTTTCACTTCATTTTTTTTCCTTCTCTTTTCCTTTCCCTCCACAAATTCAAGATTCAACCATATTGAAAAAATACAAATAAAAATAAAAAAGGAATTCGTAAAAGGCCACTTTGCAGCTTGGTAATCAAGTTTTTGTTGAGTTTTAAGTCTTATTTGAAGTTTAGCTATCTGCTTTCCAATAAATTTTTTTGAAGTTTGGATATCAGCTTCACAATAAAACTAATTAATTTGGATGGGAACCCTGCAGTTTCGATTGATTAGCCACGTCTACACCATTATCACAATGCATTCTAAGACTGAAAAGACCTGAAGGAATTTTCTTAATAAGAACAAAATGTGCAGCCATAATGGTTATAAAATACCATGTCACTTATCAGCCATTTCAATCTGTTATGATTCGATTCTAGCAGCTACGTTGTAAATACTTGAACAATCAGGACATCATTTTTCACATTTGATATACCTACTTCAGCACATTATTTTGCAAAGTAATTTAGTACTTGAAAAATGGAACCACACCACATAAGGGATTTGAAGCAATTTTACTTAAACAAAAACACAATGTGACATAAGTATGTAACATAACCATGTGGTATATAAACACATTAACAAACTATGGTATAAGAATTAGTCATTTTGAGTGAAGGATAAGATTTCTTACCAGAGAAAGGAAAGGGAGAGAGGGGATGGCGGTTGGTCCTTGTAGGGGGGAAGAAAAAAGACGGTTCAGTGATGGTGGCGGACGATGGCGGCTACTACGGAAGAGAAGGAAACATAATCTCATTAAAAAAAAAGATAGTGTAAAGTTTAAATATTGGTAGTAGTAGAATTGTAAATCTATCCCACATCGTTCATAATCTAATTAGAAGAGAGATAGTGTAGAGTTTAAATATTGGTAGCAGTATAATCGTAAACTTATCCCACATCGTTTAAAAACAACGCAAAATGTCTGAATATAAGGGGTGGTTGAGACATCTAATAATTGCCAAGCTAAGTAGCGTTAGCTTACGACTCAAGCAAGGGCACCAAAGTGGTTGGATGATGGTAAAGTTGATAGATGGCTTCAACGCTTGAACTCAGGCTAGACCAGCGAACCTGTAGGTTCTAGCTAGCTTAGTTGAGCTTAGGCTAAAACGATTAAACCACTAGGTTCTAGCTAGCTTGGTTGAACTCAGGCTAGACCGAGTAAACCTCTAGGTTCTGGCTAGCTTAGTAGAACCCTGTAGGTTGTGGCCAGCTTAGTTGAACTCAAGTTAAACCAGTGAGCCTGTGAGTTGTGCCCGGCTTAGTTGAACTTAGGCTAGACAGTGAACCTGTAGGTTTTCTGGCTATAGCTTTAGTTTAAGTCATCGGACAACCGCTTCTTCTTTTTTTTTTGTGATAGAAAATTAAAAAAAAATAATATTGTGATTATCAAGGATGGGCTTTTATTTTTAATGTATAAAATAAATAAATTAGTGTTGTTATGATCATGGGCGGATCTTGAAAATTTGAAAATCTAAATATATACTTTCGCACCCTGTGGATCAGTCCTTGGTGATGATTACAAAACATAAAAATGACGATTTTTTCTATTTCAATCAATAACATTTGGTGGGTTTGGCAACTAACCAAAAACACTCTTTTTCTTTTTCTTTTTCTTTTGAATATTATATTTTTTAAATTTGTGTCAAAGATTTTACGTTTTTTGTGCATCGAGTGTAGAATAATCTAAAAACATCACCAACTTATTTTCACTTTTATTTTTAATGAATCTTTTTTCATTTTTTTATAACTTATTTGGTCCATGGAGTCGAGTAGAGTCTAAAATGCAAAGTTTTTTGAAATTTTGTGAAAAAAGTTCATTAAAAATGAACCCCAGTTCCACTAAATTTTCTAATTAGAAAAGAGATAGTGCAGAGTTCAAACACTGGTTGTAGTAGAATCATAACTCAATCCCACATCGTTCATAATCTCATTAGAAAAGAGATACTGTAAAATTTCAACATTGGTAGTAGCAAAATCGTAAACCCCTCGCACATTGTTTAAAAACAACCCATATTGTTTGAATATAAGGTGTGATTGAGACATCTAATAATTTCCTAGCTGAGTAGCGTTAGCTGGTGACTTAAGCGAGTGCACCAACGTGGTTGGATGATGGTAAAGCTGAAAGGTGGGTTTGACGCTTGAACTCTGGGTAGACCATACGTGTTCGTTCTGGCTAGCCCAAGGTTTTTTTTTACATGTATACAATAAAAAATTAATATTGCGATGACCAAGGATGGATTTTTTTCATGTATAAAATAAATAAATTAATATCGTTATGATCAAGGATGGATCCTCGAAATTTGAAAATCTAAATATACTATCCCACCCTTTGGATCTATCCTTGGTGACGATGTTCAACATAAAAATAATGATTTTTTCTATTTCAATCAATAAAATTTGGTGGCTTTTGGCAAACCAACTAAAAACTCTATCTTTTTGTTTTTTTTTGAATGTTATTTTTTTTTTTTAATTTGCCTCTAAAATTTTACATTTTTTGTGTATCTAGTGTAGAATGATCTAAAAACATCACCAACTTATTTTCACTTTTTTTTAAGTCAATTATTTTTCATTTTAATTTTATAACTTATTTGGTCTATACAATCGAGTATATGCTAAAATGCAAAGTTTTTTAATTTTTTTTGAAAAGCCTCTAGTACAAATGAAACCAAAAAAAAAAAAATTCAAATACTTACCCCAGTTCCACTAAATTTTCTTTATGAAAAATTACAACTCAATAGTATTTTGAAAAAATAATTACAAATTTTTAAATTTACCACTCTAATGTGGTTTTTTTTTTTTTTCTACACTTGTATTACTACCTACCTTTAAAATAATTCAAAATATATTCCAAGCGCAATAAACATTTAAAAGCTTTGACCAGAGAGGATTTGGTGTTGGTGGCGGTTGATGGTGGTTACGGGAGAGAAGGAAACATAATCTCATTAGAAAATAGATAGTGTAAATTTTAAATATTAGTAGTGGTATAACCGTAAACTTATTAACAACCTAAAATAAAAATTAAAAAATAAAGAAAAAGAAAAACCTATTTATTTTCTTTTCATTTTTCTAACCCAACCATACAAAAGAAAAGGATTTAGCACCTTTCACTTCATTTTTTTTTCCTTCTCTTTTCCTTTCCCTCCACAAATTCAAGATTCAAACATATTGAAAAATACAAAAAAAAATTAAAAAGGAATTCGTAAAAGGCCACTTTGCAGCATGGTAATCAAGTTTTTGTTGAGTTTTAAGTCTTATTTGAAGTTTGGTTATCCGCTTTCCAATAATTCTTTTGAAGTTTGGATATCAGTTTCCCAACAAAACTAATTAATTTGGATGGGAACCCTGCAGTTCCGATTGATTAGCCACGTCTACTCCATTATCACAATGCATTCTATGACTGAAATGACCTGAAGGAAATTTATTAATAAGAACAAAATGTGCAGCCATAATGGTTATAAAATACCATGTCACTTATCAGCCATTTCAATCTGTTATGATTTGATTCTAGCAGCTACGTTGTAAATACTTGAATAATCAAGACGTCATTTTTGACATTTGATATACCTACTTCAGCACATTATTTTGCAAGGTAATTTAGTGCTTGAAAAATGGAACCACACCACAAAAGGGATTTGAAGCAATTTTACTTAAACAAAAAGACAATGTGACATAAGTATGTAACATAACCATGTGGTATATAAACACATTAACAAACTATGGTATAAGAATTATTCATGTTGAGTGAAGGATTAGATTTCTTACCAAAGAAAGGAAAGGGAGAGAGGGCATGGCGGTTGGTCCTTGTGGGTGAGGAAGACAAAAGACGGTTCGGTGATGGTGGCGAATGATGGCGGCTACTACGGAAGAGAAGGAAACATAATCTCATTAGAAAAAAATAGTGTAAAGTTTAAATATTGGTAGTAGTAGAATCGTAAATCTATCCCATATCGTTCATAATCTAATTAGAAGAGAGATAGTGTAGTGTTTAAATATTGGTAGCAGTATAATCGTAAACTTATCCCACATCGTTTAAAAACAACGCAAAATGTCTGAATATAAGGGGTGATTGAGACATCTAATAATTGCCAAGCTAAGTAGCGTTAGCTTACGACTCAAGCGAGGGCACCAAAGTGGTTGGATGATGGTAAAGTTGATAGATGGCTTCAACGTTTGAACTCAGGCTAGACCAGCGAACCTGTAGGTTCTAGCTAGCTTAGTTGAACTTAGGCTAAAACGATTAAACCACTAGGTTCTAGCTAGCTTGGTTGAACTCAGGCCAGACCGAGTAAACCTCTAGGTTCTGGCTAGCTTAGTAGAACCCTGTAGGTTGTGGCCAGCTTAGTTGAACTCAAGTTAAACTAGTGAACCTATGAGTTGTGCCCGGCTTAGTTGAACTTAGGCTAAACAATGAACCTGTAGGTTCTCTGGCTATAGCTTTAGTTTAAATCATCGGACAACCACTTCTCTTTTTTTTTTTTGTAATAGAAATTAAAAAAAATAATATTGTGATTATCAAGGACGGACTTTTATTTTTCATGTATAAAATAAATAAATTAGTGTTGTTATGATCATGGACGGATCTTGAAAATTTGAAAATCTAAATATATACTTTCGCACCCTGTGGATCAGTCCTTGGTGATGATTACAAAACATAAACATTATGATTTTTTCTATTTCAATCAATAACATTTGGTGGGTTTGGCAACTAACCAAAAAAACTCTTTTTCTTTTTCTTTTTTTGAATATTATATTTTTTAAATTTGTGTCAAAGATTTTACATTTTTTTTGCATCGAGTGTAGAATGATCTAAAACATCACCAACTTATTTTCACTTTTATTTTTAATGAATCTGTTTTCATTTTTTTATAACTTATTTGGTCCATGTAGTCGAGTACACTCTAAAATGCAAAGTTTTTTGAAAATTTTTGAAAAAAGTTCATTAAAAATGAACCCCAGTTCCACTAAATTTTCTAATTAGAAAAGAGATAGTGTAGAGTTTAAACACTGGTTCTAGTAGAATCATAACTCAATCCCACATCGTTCATAATCTCATTAGAAAAGAGACAATGTAAAATTTCAACATTGGTAGTAGCAAAATCGTGAACCCCTCGCACATTGTTTAAAACAACCCATAATGTTTGAATATAAGGTGTGATTGAGACATCTAATAATGGCCGAGCTGAATAGCGTTAGCTGGTGACTTAAGCGAGTGCATAAAGGTGGTTGGATGATGGTAAAGTTGAAAGGTTGGTTCGACGCTTGAACTCTAGGTAGACCAGTGAACGTGTTCGTTCGGGCTAGCCCAAGGTTTTTTTTTTACTTGTATACAGTAAAAAATTAATATTGTGATGACAAAGGATGGATTTTTTTCATGTATAAAATAAATAAATTAATACCGTTATGATCAAGGATGGATCCCCGAAATTTGAAAATCTAAATATACTATCCCACCCTTTGGATCTATCCCTGGTGATGATGTTCAACATAAAAATAATGGTTTTATCTATTTCAATCAATAAAATTTGGTGGCTTTTGGCAAACAAACAAAAAACTCTATCTTTTTTTTTTTTTTTTGAATGTTATTATTTTTTTTTAATTTGCCTCTAAAATTTTACATTTTTTGTGTATCTAGTGTAGAATGATCTAAAAACATCACCAACTTATTTTCACTTTTTTTTTAGTCAATTATTTTCTGTTTTAATTTTATAACTTATTTGGTCTATACAATCGAGTAGATGCTAAAATGCAAAGTTTTTTAAATTTTTTTTTGAAAAACCTCTAGTACAAATGAAACAAAAAAATAATAATAATAATCCAAATACTTACCCCAGTTCCACTAAATTTTCTTTACAAAAAATTACAACTAAATAGTATTTTGAAAACATAATTAAAAATTTTTAAATTTAGCACACTAATGTGGGTTTTTTTTTTCTACACTTGCATTACTACCTACCCTTTAAATAATTCAAAATATTTTCCAAGCACAATAAACATTTAAAAGCTTTGACTAGAGAGGCTTTGGTGATGGTGGCGGTTGATGGTGGTTACGGGAGAGAATGAAACATAATCTCATTAGAAAATAGATAGTGTAAAGTTTTATTATTGGTAGTAGTATAATCGTAAACTTATTAATAACCTAAAATAAAAAATAAAAAATAAAGTAAAAGAAAAACCTATTCATTTTCTTTTCATTTTTCTTACCTAACCATACAAAAGAAAAGAATTTAGCACCTTTCACTTCATTTTTTTTCCTTCTCTTTTCCTTTCCCTCCACAAATTCAAGATTCAAACATATTGAAAAAATACAGATAAAAATAAAAAAGGAAGTCGTAAAAGGCCGCTTTGCAGCTTGGTAATCAAGTTTTTGTTGAGTTTTAAGTCTTATTTGAAGTTTGGCTTTCCAATAAATTTTTTTGAAGTTTGGATATCAGCTTCCCAATAAAACTAATTAATTTGGATGGGAACCCTGCAGTTCCGATTGATTAGCCACGTCTACTCCATTATCACAATGCATTCTAAGATTGAAATGACCAGAAGGAAATTTATTAATAAGAACAAAATGTGCAGCCATAATGGTTATAAAATACCATGTCACTTATCAGCCATTTCAATCTGTTATGATTTGATTCTAGCAGCTACATTGTAAATACTTGAACAATCAACACGTCATTTTTCACATTTGATATACCTACTTCAACACATTATTTTGCAAAGTAATTTAGTGCTTGAAAAATGGAACCACACCACATAAGGGATTTGAAGCAATTTTACTTAAACAAAAAGACAATGTGACATAACTATGTAACATAACCATGTGGTATATAAACACATTAACAAACTATGGTATAAGAATTAGTCATGTTGAGTGAAGGATTAGATTTCTTACCAGAGAAAGGAAAGGGAGAGAGGGGATGGCGGTTGGTCCTTGTGGGATGGGAAAGACAAAAGACGGTTCGGTGATGGTGGCGGACGATGGCGTCTACTACGGAAGAGAAGGAAACATAATCTCATTAAAAAAAAAAGATAGTGTAAAGTTTAAATATTGGTAGTAGTAGAATCGTAAATCTATCCCACATCGTTCATAATCTAATTAGAAGAGAGATAGTGTAAAGTTTAAATATTGGTAGTAGTATAATCGTAAACTTATCCCACATCTGTTAAAAATAACGCAAAATGTCTGAATATATGGGGTGATTAAGACATATAATAATTGCCAAGCTAAGTAGTGTTAGCTTACGACTTAAGCGAGGGCACCAAAGTGGTTGGATAATGGTAAAGTTGATAGATGGCTTCAACGCTTGAACTCAGGCTAGACCGAGTAGACCTCTAGGTTCTAGCTAGCTTAGTTGAACCTTATAGGTTGTAGCCAGCTTAGTTGAACTCAAGCTAGACCAATGAACCTGTGAGTTGTGCCTAGCTTAGTTGAACTTAGGCTAGACAGTGAACCTTAGTTGAACTTAGGCTAGACAGTGAACCTGTAGGTTCTCATTGGACAACCACTTCTTTTTTTTTTTTTGTAATAGAAAATTAAAAAAAATAATATTGTGATTATCAAGGACGGACTTTTATTTTTCATGTATAAAATAAATAAATTAGTGTTGTTATGATCATGGACGGATCTTGAAAATTTGAAAATCTAAATATACTTTTGCACCCTGTGGATCAGTCCTTGGTGATGATTACAAAACATAAAAATGATGATTTTTTCTATTTCAATCAATAACATTTGGTGGGTTTGGCAACTAACCAAAAAAACTCCTTTTCTTTTTCTTTTGAATATTATATTTTTTAAATTTATGTCAAAGATTTTACATTTTTTGTGCATCGAGTGTAGAATGATCTAAAATCATCACCAACTTATTTTCACTTTTATTTTTAATGAATTGTTTTTCATTTTTTTATAACTTATTTGGTCCATGTAGTCGAGTACACTCTAAAATGCAAAGTTTTTTGAAATTTTTTGAAAAAAGTTCATTAAAAATGAACCCCAGTTCCACTAAATTTTCTCATTAGAAAAGAGATAGTGTAGAGTTTAAACACTGGTTGTAGTAGAATCATAACTCAATCCCACATCGTTTATAATCTCAATAGAAAAGAGAAAGTGTAAAATTTCAACATTGGTAGTAGCAACATCGTGAACCCCTCGCACATTGTTTAAAAGCAGCCCATAATGTTTGAATATAAGGTGTGATTGAGACATCTAATAATTGCCGAGCTGAATAGCGTTAGCTGGTGACTTAAGCGAGTGCACAAAGTTGGTTTGATGATGGTAAAGTTGAAAGGTGGGTTCGACGCTTGAACTCTGGGTAGACCAGTGAACGTGTTCATTCTGGCTAGCCCAAGGTTTTTTTTTTTTTACATGTATACAATAAAAAATTAATATTGTGATGACCAATGATGAATTTTTTTTCATGTATAAAATAAATAAATTATTATCGTTATGATCAAAGATGGATCCACGAAATTTGAAAATCTAAATATACTATCCCATCCTTTGGATCTATCCTTGGTGATGATGTTCAACATAAAAATAATGGTTTTATCTATTTCAATCAATAAAATTTGGTGGCTTTTGGCAAATCAACTAAAAACTCTTATCTTTTTTTTTTTTAATTTGCCTCTAAAATTTTACATTTTTTGTGTATCTAGTGTAGAATGATCTAAAAACATCACCAACTTATTTCCACTTTTTTTTTAGTCAGTTATTTTCCATTTTAATTTTATAACTTATTTGGTCTATACAATCGAGTAGATGCTAAAATGCAAAGTTTTTAAAAAAAAATTTTGAAAAACCTCTAGTACAAATGAAAAAAAAAAAAAATCTAAATACTTACCCCAGTTCCACTAAATTTTCTTTACGAAAAATTACAACTCAATAGTATTTTCAAAAAATAATTACAAATTTTTAAATTTACCACTCTAATGTGGTTTTTTTTTTCTACACTTGCATTACTACATACCTTTAAAATAATTCAAAATATATTCCAAGCACAATAAACATTTAAAAGCTTTGACCAGAGAGGATTTGGTGATGGTGGCGGTTGATGGTGGTTACAAGAGAGAAGGAAACATAATCTCATTAGAAAATAGATAGTGTAAAGTTTTAATATTGGTAGTAGTATAATCGTAAACTTATTAACAACGTAAAATAAAAAATAAAAAATAAAGAAAAAGAAAAACCTATTCATTTTTCTAACCCAACCATACAAAAGAAAAGAATTCAGCACCTTTCCCTTCATTTTTTTTTCCTTCTCTTTTCCTTTCCCTCCACAAATTCAAGATTCAAACATATTGAAAAAGAAAAAATAAAAATAGAAAAGGAATTCGTAAAAGGCCACTTTGCAGCTTGGTAAACAAGTTTTTGTTGAGTTTTAAGTTTTATTTGAAGTTTGGCTATCCGCTTTCCAATAAATTTTTTTGAAGTTTTGGATATCAGCTTCCCAATAAAACTAATTCATTTGGATGGGAACCCCGCAATTCCGATTGATTAGCCACGTCTACTCCATTATCACAATGCATTCTAAGATTGAAATGACCTGAAGGAAATTTATTAATAAGAACAAAATGTGCAGCCATAATGCTTATAAAATACCATGTCACTTATCAGCCATTTCTAACTGTTATGATTTGATTCTAGCAGCTACGTTGTAAATACTTTAACAATCAAGACGTCATTTTTCACATTTGATATACCTACTTCAGCACATTATTTTGCAAAGTAATTTAGTGCTTGAAAAATGGAACCACACCACAAAAGGGATTTGAAGCAATTTTACTTGAATAATGTTTTGTAGCTCGAAACTTTTCTCCCCGAATCCCCCGAATGCCCAAAACGACGTCGTTTTGGGCATTTTTATTTTTCTTTTTCTTTTTTTTCTTTTTTTCTAGTCTGAAAGGCAGAAAGGAAGAGGGAGAGAAAGAGAGAAGAAGAAGGGAAGAGAGAAAGAGAAGAGAGGTTCGCCGATCGCCGATCGTCACCCAGCCCGGTCGTCGTCGCAGCCCAGCCCTGCCGTCACCTCTACCCCCTGCCTCCGCCCCCCACCCCCGCTTCCGCCTCCGCCTCCGCCTCCGCCTCCACCCCCCTCCTCTGCCTCCGCCTCTGCCTAAGCCCCCCTATAGTTGATGTTGGCCCCTCCTTTCCTTCTTCTTCCTTCTTCTTTTTTCTTCTTTTCAAATTCGGGGGATTTGGGGGAGGGCTTTTTCGAGCTACCAATCAAGATTGATTTTACTTAAACAAAAAGACAATGTGACATAAGTATGTAACATAACCATGTGGTGCATAAACACATTGACAAACTATGGTATAAGAATTAGTCATGTTGAGTGAAGGATTAGATTTCTTACCAGTACTTAATTAAGCCATCCCAGCCACAAGTTGCAACTATACTTTGTTCAAATGGATGCCGCTCACAACCAATGCATACCCTTTCAAGACACTTGAGAGTTCTAAAGACTTTGCAACTCTTCCAGTCCCAAAACCAGCATTTACCCTCGCCATCTCTCGACATGACAAAACTACCATCCGGTGAAAAATTGACTTGGCAAGCATATCCAACCACTATGTGCCCCGCAAACCTTTTCTTCTTATTAAGCTGAAATTTTCCCTAGTGTTGTAGATAAGAATCTGATTGTCCAACCTCTGTGCTGGTAGCCAGTTTGTGTTAGGGTGAAGGGATATGGCTGGCATAGAATGCATGTGAGGCTCGCTGATATACTTTATAACCACAGGAATCCCAAATTCCCAAACCCGAAGAGACTTGTCAGCACTAGATGTGACAAACCTTCTGTTGTTGTCTACAAATGTGATTGTATTAACCGCTCCCAAATGTTGATCATACTCTTGAGTAATTTGCCCAGTATTCATATCCCACTGAACAACCTTCTTGTCACTCATGCCTGCTAAAAGAATGTTCTGCTTATCCTCATCCGGGTTCAGCCTAACCACATAAGGTATCTTCCCTGTTGAGAATGCCGATATCACCTGTCCTGTTTCTGTGTCCCAGTATTTAATGTTCTTATCATACCCAGCAGTCAAAAACTTAGTTTCATCATTGCGAAACCAAATATCACGAGCTGCCTTGGAATGTCCCATGTAAGTCCTCATACATTTACCTGAATTAAACACATCCCATATCTTCACCTTCGTATCCATTCCCGCCAATACAATCAAATGCCCGTGCTTGGGGAAAAACCGAATTGCAGACACACCTTTGGTGTGCCCACTCCAAGTATGCACCAATCTCTTCGGAATATAACAATGATCATTCGTAGCCTTAGCATCCTTGGGCGCAGCAATCCAAGACCTACCCTGATAATCCCTCTCCTCATTCCCATGAAATGTACTCTTTTCTTTTTTTTTTTTTTTTTTTTGATCGGCAACAAGAAGACTTTATTGATGGAATAAAACCAGTACATAGTACAAAACGAATTACATCAATAAAGACAAAAGGGAGATGCAAAGGCATCACAATGGGCTAGATCATTCCAACGAGGTACTATGTACTGGTATAAAGACAAAAGGGAGGTGCAAACGAATTACATCAATGAAATGTACTCTTATCAGCAACAAACTCACCCTTTTTCACTATTCCCACTCTTCTCTTCACCCTTCTTCTTCGCATACTCCTCAGCATACTTCTTCTGCTCCTCTGTCAACTCCACTTGCAACCCTTCCTTCTTTCCCGCCCACGGACTCTTTTGATTCTTCAACAACCAAGTCTCCGAAGCCAGGTTATCAACCTCAACACCACCACCACCACCACCTTCCTCTTCATTCTCCACACTCTCTTCATTCTTCTCAAGTTTCCTCTTTTTATGTTCATGTTGAGGTATATTATACACAGAAATCCCATCAGTTTCCTTCAATCTATCCAAATCACCAACATAATTGTTTCCCTCGGGATCAACTGCCTACCCATATTTATGAAAAGTATTGTACTGTTCATCAAAAACAAAGGGTTCAATCGCAGCATTCTCTACAAACCCTAGCTTGTGATTGCGCATACCTTGAGCAATACCGTCGTTGGCGTAGGGATGTGAAAGACCATAGATTGGTGCCCAGAGCTGATCGTAGGTGGGGTTGAAGACTACGACGTGTTGGGAAGGATCGAGGGGCTTGGTTAGGGCTCGATTGGAGTCGACGATTGTAAGAGCGAGCATTGTGTCGTCGACTTTGGGGGCGAAGGATTTGGAAGGGAGGGATATCCATGAGTCCGGCGACGATGAGTGGTCGGAGCGAGGGTTTTGAAATTGTTGATTGTCGTCGTCTTCCATGTCGGTGTCTGCGTATGACTGTAGAAGATCCACGGTGACACCGTTGGAGCTCAGGGGAAGGGGGAGAGAGAGAGAGAGATAGTCATGAACGAACTTTGCTTGTTCGATCCTCAAAAAAACCACTCTCCTTTTTTTTAACTTATATTTTAAAAAATAAGTTATTGAAAAAAAAAATTAAAAATTAAAAATTTATTTGGTTATAAATTTTAAAAATAATTTTAAGCTGATTTATAATTTATTTATTTTTTTAATTGAATAGATGAATGTAAGAGAAAATTTGATTAATTGATTTGTAAAATGTGAGAGGATGAATAGATGGGAGGGAAAAAAAATGAATAATTGATTTATTAATAATAAAAGATAAAAAATAAAATAAAAAAAAAGGATAGAGAAGAGAGAAAACTGAGTTTTGAGTTGTATTTTAAAAATTTATTAACCAAACAATTTTTTTTTTAATTTTTTTATCCAAATCATGTTTTTAGGAATAGATTATTTTAATTGACTTTTTAATTTTTTTGATTATTTTAATTTGGTTTAAATTTTGGATGATAAATTTTTTTTTAGTTGATTTGATAGTTGTGAAAGAAAAAAAAATAATTATAATTTAAATATAATATTTTATCTTATTAATTATTTTAATATATTTTATTTTTATTAACCATTTTAACCTCCAACCCAACTTTCTAAACATCCCCATGTGATCCCAAAAAAAATATTTGCATGCCCTTCTATTTTTTTCTAGATGAATAAAAAATAAATTTAAAAAATTAAAAATCAGTTCGATTCAAACCAAATCATGACTTGATTTGATTTTTTCAATATACAATTGGATTTTATTTTTAAAATAGATGAATTATATTTTTCAATTCAATTCATGGATTATAACCATCCTAAATTTATCTCTTCTCTAGTAGGAGTCCTCTCTTGTCATGTACAAGGATAACTCTCCTGGTGTGGGGGTTCTTTGATTACGAGTGTGGGTAGGAAGTTCTAGATCGTACTAATGGCGGAGTCTCTCTCTGATCTGGCGAGGAGACTCGTATTAACGGAGGAGGAGGAAGTGGAAGTCGCGGTGGAGGATGCCCATCTTCAACCCACGGAGGCGAAAGCAGGGCTTTGTCTGGTGGGTAAACTTCTTACTACGCGCCCATTCAATTTTGAGGTACTGCGGACTACATTGACTGCGGTTTGGAGAGCATCTAAAGGGATCGAGTTCAAGACATTGGGTGCTAACTTGTTTTTGATCCAGTTTGGTCATATTGTTGATAAGAAGAGAGTGCTGCTAAATGGCCCATGGAATTTTGATAACCAGTTAGTTATGTTGAAAGAGTTTAATGGGGATTTACAACCGCTGGACATCACATTCTCTACTATGGCGTTTTGGGTTCATGTATCTAATCTTCCTCTTATTAGCATGACGCGGGATGTGGGAATTTTGCTGGGCAATCAAATCGGGAGTTTTGTCGATATGGAGTATGGAGATGGTGGTATTGCTTGGGGACGAACTCTCCGCCTTCGGGTAGAGATCAATATTGCCAAACCACTTAGGCGGGGTTTGAAATTGACCTTACCTGGGTAAAAGTTGGTGTGGGTTACGCTCACATATGAGAAGCTCCCAAATTTTTGTTTTCATTGTGGTTTGCTTGGTCACAGTGTTCGTGACTGTGCGAACAAGATATTAGGAGGTGAGAAAGAGGATAGGGCACCGTTGCAGTATGGGACCTGGCTCCGGGCAGAGCCCACACGAGGACGGAATCAAAGGGACCACCATTTTACACAGGGGAGGAGGAGGGAGGATGAGGGGAGCTCCAAAATGGTATTGGAGGATGTGGAGGTGCAACAGCGTGGTCACGAGGAGGGCTCGACTCATAGCTTTGTTCCGGTGACGGCTGAGAACCGGCGATCGGAGCAGGCCACTCTGGGTAAGGTCAAATATAGCAAGGTTCAATCTGCTCCCCCAAACATAGGGATTGCTAGTATTTCGGCGGATTTGGTGACCTCATTGGGCGGTATGGGGGGGTGATCATTCTTTGGCGCCAAGGTCAGATATTCAAATTACGGAGGGCTGGGGTGGGAGGGACTTTGACTTGAATGGGCCTGATATGAGGAAGGGTTTGGAGGTGGGGCATATTGGGAAGATGAGGGAAAGGCTTGAGGGGCCGACGCTTGGGGGCTTGGGGGATCAGGATGGGCCCAAGCATTGTGGGTTGGTAAGGCCAATTGTGGACTCTTTTGTGTGCCCTGAGATTAATATGGGTACATATTCTAAGGGCCCAATAAAGGTGGGAAAAAAGTAGAAAAAGATGGCACGTAATATTACGCCACCGGTGGAGCAGAGGGCATTACCCGCTGGTTGTACGAAGAAGCCTGTGGGGAAGAGGGAGAGGGGGTTCTGTAATGAGTCCTCAGGTTCTTCCGATGTCCGCAAACAGGTGAAGATTGTTGAGGGTATGCTACAACATGGTTCATCTCTCCAATTAACGGTGGAGGCTGCTGGGTAGCCCCACCGATCATGATGAAATGCCTCAGTTGGAACTGTCGTGGGCTTGGGAACCCGCGAACAGTTCGAAATCTTCAGCTTTTGCTGAAGGAACAAGCGCCTGATATGGTCTTTCTTATGGAGACAAAGTGTGTGTCGAGAAAGATGGAGTGGCTTCGCTGTAAACTTGGTTTGGCTAGGGGTTTGTTTGTCGATAGGATGGGATTGTCTGGGGGGCTAGCATTGTTCTGGAGAATGGGAGTGTCGGTGTCTATTCGTAGCTACTCCAGTGGGCATGTCGATGCTGTTGTGGAGTCGGACGGGGGGATTGGAAACTGGCGTTTTACGGGGTTCTATGGTCATCCGGAAGTCGTGAAAAAATGGGATTCGTGGGAGTTGCTTCGTCGCTTGGGCGGCTTAGATGATCTACCTTGGTTGGTGGTGGAAGATTTCAACAAGATTTTGTTACCTTCAGAGAAATTGGGTTTGGGAGACCGAAGCAGAGCCCAGATTGATGCCTTCCAACATGCTCTTTCGGATTGTTCGTTAGCTGATTTGGGATTTTTCGGGCCCTATTTTACGTGGTGCAATAATCGGCCATCTGGGTTGGTACATGAACGATTAGATCGTGGAGTGGCTAATGATGCTTGGCTCGCCATTTTTCCAAAGGCTAGGGTGGTTCATCTCACTTGTACGACGTCGGACCACATGCCAATTCTGGTTGACTTGTTGGGGCCGCAAGTGTGTCCTAGTGGGCAGAGGTGGCGACAACGTATCTATCGTTTTGAGGCAATGTGGCTCCGTGATGGTAGATGTGAGTAGGTGGTCAAAACTAATTGGGTTTGTGCTCAAGAAGGTAGTATGGCTCAAGAGGGAAGTATGGCTGGATTACGGCTTACTGTGGAGAGGATGGGTTCTTGCTTAGCCCAGTGAAGGAGGACTACGTTTGGTCATGTCCAACAGTTATTGCGGTCTAAGTTGAATGAGGTGCGGCGCTTGGAGGGTCTGTCCGTGCTCTCTCGGGACAAGTATGGAAAGCGCATGCAGCTATGTAGTGAGATTGATGAACTCTTGGAGAGAGAGGAGACTTTGTGGTGCCAAAGAGCGAGAGCGAATTGGCTGAAAGAAGGTGATCGGAATACTTCTTTCTTCCACTCCAAAGCATTGCAAAGGCATAAGAAGAAGAGGATTGATGGGCTTCAAGATGATCATGATAGATGGTGGTCTACACCGGAAGATTTGGAGCGAATTGTCGTGGGGTATTTTGCGGAGCTGTTTGATGCAGGGCAACAGTGTGATATTGGGGAAGTTTTGGCTTCCATTCACGTTGTCGTTCCACCCGAGAGGAATGTCGAGTTAGCTCGACCATATACCGCAGAGGAGGTGTCATACGCTTTATTTCAGATGCATCCTACGAAAGCCCCGGGCCCGGATGGCAAACCAGCATTATTCTATCAACGGTTTTGGCCGATAGTCGGGGCACAAGTCACACGGGCGGTGTTAGGCATTCTTAATGAAGGCAAGGCGGTGACGGCTATGAATGACACATTTATTGTGTTAATTCCAAAAGTGAAGTCACCCAAACGGATGTCTCAATTTAGGCTAATAAGCCTTTGTAATGTGGTCTACAAGCTAGTATGCAAGGTGTTAGCCAATCGAATGAGGAAAATATTACCCGATATTATTTCGATGAACCAAAGTGCTTTTGTGGCGGGGCGGCTCATTAGTGATAATATGCTTGCCTCATTTGAGATATTTCATTTTTTGAAGAATAAAAGGCATGGAAAAGAGGGACATTTTGCCCTAAAGCTCGATATGAGCAAAGCATACGATCGGGTTGAATGGAGTTTCTTACGAGGGGTCATGGAGAGGATGGGTTTCAATCAACTTTTTGTGGATACAATAGTACATTGTATCTCCTCTGTGTCATATTCGGTCCTTGTGAATGGGAGTCCGATAAAGAAATTTGTTCCTACAAGGGGGCTGCGACAAGGGGACCCGCTTTCTCCGTATTTGTTTGTGTTGTGCGCAGAAGGTCTTTCTGTTTTAATTAAAAGAGCTGAAGGAGAGGGTAAGCTTACGGGGGTGGCTGTGTGTCGAGGTAGTCCACGGGTGTCTCATCTTTTATTTGTAGATGATAGCTTGTTGTTTGGAGCTGCGAACATGCAAGAACTAGCGGTGGTTCAAGATATTTTAGGAAAATATGAGTTAGTTTCAGGCCAGAAAATTAATCTTGAGAAATCGGCTATCTGTTTTAGTAAGAATGTGGGGATAGATATTCAAGCGGGGTTACGAAATGCGATGGGGTTTGGTAATTTGGTGGACTCTGGAAAATATCTCGGGTTGCCTTATATTGTGGGCCGCTCAAAACGAGGCATATTTAATTCTGTTAAAGATAGAGTTTGGACTCGGTTGAATGGGTGGAAGGAAATGTTTCTATCCGTGGCTGGTAGGGAGATATTGCTTAAATCAGTGGCACAAGCTATCCCAACGTATATTATGTCCTGCTTCCAGTTGCCTGATGGAATTTGTGAGGATATTGATTCTATGGTGCGTAACTATTGGTGGGGTAAGAGGGAGAACAAGCGGAAAATTCATTGGAAAAATTGGCGAACATTGTGTGACCCAAAATAGATGGGTGGGATGGGGTTTCGTAGCTTGAAGGCCTTTAACAAAGCATTGTTGGCCAAACAGGGGTGGAGGTTGATTTCGGTGCCGGATTCTTTGGTGGCTAGAATTTTGAAGGCTAAGTATTACCCTCACACAACGTTTCTTCAAGCTAATGTTGGGTCGAATCCCTCGTTCACATAGAGGAGCATTTTTAATGCAAGACCGCTTTTGGAAGCCAGGTTGAGATGGCGAGTGGGGGATGGTCGGTCAATTCAGATTTGGGGTGATAAGTGGGTGTCGCGGCCTCATTCTTTTCGGGTTTGTTCACCACCTTCACCACAGTTACAGGGTGTTTTGGTTAGCGACCTCATCGATGAGGATAGGCATTGTTGGGACGTCAATGTATTGCAAGAGAATCTTTTGGAGATGGACGTGGAGGCAATCCGGCAAATCCCACTTTGCTGTTATGGCATTCCTAATAAGTTGGTTTGGCATTATACGAGGAATGGGCTGTTTTCGGTTCGCCCGGCATATCATTTGCAAATGAATATTAGTGGTCGGGAGGTGCGCAGGTCTGGGTCTGATGTGCAGAATGTGAGTTGGTTTTGGAAGCAAGTATGGAGCCTTCGCATTCCCAATAAGATTAAGGTCTTTGCGTGGAAGTGTTGTTCCAATATTCTACCGGTTAAATCAGTTCTTCGGCAGCGGCATATATTGCAGGAGGATAAGTGTGATGGATGTGGGGATGCAGCAGAAACGGTAATGCACATTTTATGGGAATGTATGAGGGCACGGGAGGTCTGGATTCAAAGTCCGATACCGTTTGTGCTTGATCATGGTGTTGGTGGCGATTTTATGGGATGGGCATATGGTGTTGGACGTCGGACGGATAGTGTCACACTGGGTTTGTTTTTTGCTTTTTGTTGGGGGTTGTGGTCATCGCGGAATCAAGCTCTTTTTAGTAATGCCATTCACTCGGCTGCCGTGACAGTTCAGATGGTGTGTGATTTAATGCGAGATTTTGAGCGGGTTCATTCCAACATGAGTGGGATTCCAGTGGCTCATGGAGTTGCGAAGTGGAGACCGTCGATTGGGGAGATTCTTAAAGTGAACTTCGATGGGGCCATGTTCATGCGGCAGAAGGTCTGTGGGGTAGGGGTGGTGATTCGGGATCTCAATGGCGTTCCTGTTGCAGCTTTATCGGAGCAAATTCCACAATGGATGGAGAGTGATTGTATTGAAGCTATTGCTGCTGTCAAGGCTTTGGATTTTGCAACAGAATTGGGATTAACAAACATTCATTTGGAAGGTGATTCCCTTACTGTGATCAAGGCTATGCGAGAGGATGGTTATCTTAATGCTTCGTTTGGTCATTTTTTACAATATGCCATTGATCGTAGTAAGCAATTTGCGAGCTTCTGTGTTTCTTACACGCACCGGAGTGGCAATGTAATGGCTCACCATTTGGCTCAAATGGCTAAGGAGGATCCGGAGAAACGGGTTTGGATGGCTGGGGTTCCTGAGCATTTAGTACAGGTTTTGTTGAGTGATGTTCCTGTTTTGTAGGGGCTCATGACTTCCACTTTCTAAAAAAAAAAAAAAAAAAAATGTTGACATGCATTAATTACACACCACTATTTAATGTTGACATACATTACACACAAAAATTAAACATGTTTCTTTATTAATTGTCATTATGTTTTGGTTGTTTCCATGTATTCAAATGTTGACTATACGTGATAATGTGAATATCCACATTAGATGACGTGAATGTGAATGTTCACATCAGATGACGTGAATGTTCACATTTTAGTGTGAACATTCACGTCATGTTTATATTCAAATGAAAGTTGAAACTTGTAATTGTGTAATTTGATGCAATGCTGATGTAAACATTAACATCATATTTATCACAATGTCATCTGATATGAACATTCACATTCATGTCATCACATACAGTCAACATTTGGATGCATAGGAACTACCAAAAACATAATGACAATCAATGATGCATGAAAACTATAAAAACATAATGACAATTAATAAAAAATCATATTTAATTTTTAGTGTGTAATATATGTCAACATTAAATACTAACTGCATTTTTTTGAAGTGAAGATATAATGACAATCAACATTAAATATCAACATTAATAGGGGTAGGAGAGATTTAGGATATTTTGGTCTTCTTACCTCAAATGAAACTTAATAGAATAGTCAAAATATGAGTTGAATGAAAAAAAAACTCTTAAAAAGAGAACTTATCAAAAAGCTCCATTTTTAAATTGCACTTTCTAGATTTGGCATAAGATTATTCCACCATTTTTCACAAGTTATGTTAGGTACTTAAGAATTTTTACTCTAAAATCCTGAATGTGGGTCATCCGCACAAATTATAATTTACCCTAAAATTCAAAATATTTTTCTATTAAAAATTTTGAATACACATTTTACAAGAATTCATACAATAAACATCTATACTATATATTAAGCAAAATGAGAGTTTTTAACCCCAAATCTTGTGAGAGTTTCAATCTCAATCTAAATTTTTTGATTTTTTTATTTAAAAAAAAAAAATCTTAGCATTTACTAGCTTCTCCCACCTCCCAAGTCTTACCATCATAATAACACTTTAATGCATTAAGAACAAGCATAAAAAAAATTCTTTGAAATCCAACACATATGAATTTCTTGAAAAGTCCCAACACATATGATTATTATCCCTCATAATAACACTTTAATGCATTAAGAACAAGCATAAAAAAAATTATTGAAAAGTCCAACACATATAATTATTATCAAAATATTAAATTTTAATATAATATAATAAAAAAAGACATTTAATTCTTTGAAAAGTTCAACACATATGATTATTATCAAAATATTAAACTTTAATATAATACAAAAAAAAATATTTAAAAAAAATATTTAAAAATTATAATTTACATATATAAATAATTATTAACATAATCCGTACATTGTACAGCTGATATGCTAGCGTTTTTAAAAAGTAACGGGACTATAAAAGGCCACACAAAAAGTGAAGAAGTGGGATGGAATATTTTCAATAGCATAAAGCATCACTTTTTGAAAATTTCCTCAAATTTTAATAAGTACTGATTCTTAATTGATAAATTATAAGGGAGTTGACAAGAAAAGTGAACATGATTTTATATATATATATATATATATATATAGGTGTTGATTGGGAAGTGTTTTTTTTGGGGGTTTTTTTGCTTAAAAAATACCAAAACACAAATTAGTTAAAAAAAATTTAAAAATAAATTTAGACAAAATGTCACATTAAATTCATAATTATTTCACTTTTTTTCTCACAAATATCACATATAATTACAAAAAAATTTAACTATTTTTTCAAATATAAAAATTTTAATCTCTTAAAATAATTAAAAATTAAAAAAATCAACTAAAATAACAACTTCTCAATCACGCACGTAGCAAAGGTCACCTTAATAGCAATTTAAAGGGCTATCAATACGGACCCGAGGGGTGCAAAAATAGTTAAAAGCTCAATACAATTTTTCCACCAGTCAAAATATTTTTTATTTGTTTATATTTTTTTTACAAATTTTAATAAATTTTTTACATACCAATAGATGTTATTGACAACTTTACCGCTTATCATCAACGCATGTTATTGATATCCTAAGAGTATCTTCAAAGGTGAACTAAATTTTTTACGAAATTTGAATAAAAAAAAAAAAAATTTTCTCAATCTGATATAACTTGCTCCAACCGTGCATCAAAAGGGAAAAGTCGACCGGTTGGTCGACCGGTAAGGGTAATTTTTTTTTTTTTTTTTTAACTGTTTGAACTTTTTTGACCAGTTTGAACCCACCTATTTAAAAGGGAACCGGTCGATCGGTTGGTCAACCGGCCGGACAACCAATTGGTTGACCGGTTGGCCCACCCCAACGGTAATGCACAGTGAAATAGTGAAATCTGAAACTTATTCTCACTTTGATAAATTTTTTGTTGTATTATCATTTTGACACCAATTTAGTGAAACTATTAGAGTTTCAAAAAATGACTTTTTTACTAAATTTTAAATCTAATATAAAATTTGATAAATCGTTGGAGATGATCTAAACAATTGTCATTTGCACTTTCTTATATATAAAAGTAGAAACGGAATGAGATTTATTTTATTTTTTTAATATTTTTTAGGTACAACAATGTGGAATTTGTGAATACAAAAATGTTTTAGAATTCTAATATAGGAACTCTAATAGCTCTAATAGAAAGATAGGTTCCACCTTAATGTAATGTTTGTGCCTTATTTTATTTTTTATTTTTTATTTTTTTTTTACTTTAACACATCATTAAAACTCAAATTAAAATTTTATATTTAAAGTTCTCTATCATTTCCGATTGTGAGTATGGTTGGTTTATATTTTGCTTTGGCTTCATATCAACCATCTTATCATGTATACGGTCACTTCGTAGTGGGATTACACATCAGATTTATTTTATTTTTTTAATATTTTTTAGGTACAACGATGTGGAATTTGTGAGTGTGGTTGGTTTATATTTTGCTTTGGCTTCTTATCAACCATCTTATCATGTATACGGTCACTTCGTAGTGGGATTACACATCATTTAAAGCATCTTCTTCTTTTCCAAATACAATGGACATTTAGGGCTGGTTTAGGATCATTTAAACAGCAATGATTGATTGAGTGTCATAATTTTTATAATTTAATGGTTTGAAATTATTAAAATAATATTATTTTGAGTATAAAATAATTTTAAAATTGTTAAAACGGTCATTTTGGTAATTTTGAGTTATTTTAACTACAAAATTATAACCCTCAAATATTTTCCTAATTCAAATAAGTGTATTTTTTTATTTTTTATAAAATATGAATTAGGAATGAATTGAATTTGAACTGATGTGGTAGAGATGTGATACAATTTAAATAAAATAATGTGACTTAAATAAGATAGTAAGTTTTTAATTTTTTAACTTTTTAATTTTTTTTAAATTAGGACAAATAAAACCTTAATCTTGTGTCAAAATGTCATCATACACAACATCTCACACGTGTTTCTCATATTTGGATTCCAAGCTTCCTTAAAAAGTAAATTCGAATTCCAAGTGCCATCTCTTATAATTCTAAGCCTAAAGTAGAATTATGTTATAAGTATTATGAATTATTTAGTGTCGCGGATGTCAATATCTAGCATCACACTATTTATTAGTGTAACATTTACATATATTAGTGTAGGACTCAATTTATTGAATGGTGTAATATTGTTGCATGACATTGAACAATTTTTGTATAAATAAACGGTAGTGCTATATACACCAATTAGTGTACACACTAGTGTATCAATTAGTGTTATTATATTATTAATGACTTTATTTATTATACAAATTATAAATACTCAAAACCTCTAAAATTATGTCACATCATCTGTTGGTATATTAATGTGTACACTAATTAGTACATATAGCATTATTCATAAACAAAGTATGTCTTGCTAATTTGTGTTTTGTTATATTTTAAATTTTAAATTTGTGAGGAGAGACAAATTTTTAAAAATTTATTAAAATTTTTAAAAAATTATTAAAATTTTTACAAAATGTCTCACATGACTATAAGATTACATTATATAGGTTTCATGTAAATCACACATCACATTCATTCGAGACATTTGAAAAAAAAAAATTGAGATCTAACATTACTCAAACTTGACCCACAAGTGCGTTTTGGAAAAGCACTATTGGTTCCAAAAGCAAGTGAGCTGATGCACATTAGGCAAATTAATGAATACCAAATAATATAATGACATCATCATTTTTAAAGAATTATAATAGAAGGTAGTTTGAACCCTTTAGGCTGTTGAGTTTTTTTCCTTTATTTTTATATTATTATATACAAAATGCTATGAATTATAAAAAATATTTTACAAAAATAGTCTCGAAGTTGTGGTTGGTCGATCGGCGGGTTCACTAGGAAATCTTAGGATTGACCGACAATGGCTTCAAAATGATTCTCATGCAATATTTTTTTATGGTCCTTAATATTGTTGAATTTTATATGAGTGACAATCGTGACATAGATGAAATAAATTATTAGGTGTTTTAAGAGTAAGAGAAGTTGATGCCCCCAATTTGATAGGGATTGGTGTAAATAATACGTTTATCACTTTTATGTCATGGTGGTGGTACATGTACTAACGAGTGTATTAATTAATATTATGACACTATTATTGACTACATTTATTATACACATTACAAATACTCAAAACCTCTAAAATAATATCACATTACCTATTAGTACACTAGTTAGTACACCAATTCATATATATAACATTACTCTTTATGTTAGTGCTCTAATCAACCTATAAATAGAAGTTTCTCTGATAATGGACATTACTCTAAGGCCCCGTTTGTTTTTGGCTATAAGGAGGGTATTGGGACTAGTAATACCAAGGTATTACTAAAGCCCCTGTTTGTTTGCAGAGAAAGCCTTGGGACTATTAGTCCCTTGGTATTGCTAATACCCTTGAAGGGGGATTGGTAAGGAGGAAGTAGAGATGGTATTAGAAAATAGTGAGGGGATTAGAAATTTTTTTATTTTTTATATATTGGGAATTTTTTTTTAAATATAATGTTTAATTTTTTATATTTTTTTATTTGTTTTATTATTTTATATAAAAATAATTTAACAATTCCTCATTATTAATCCCTTGACTATCAATCCCCTCACTATTAATCCCCTCACTATCAAGCCCCTCACTAACAATCCCCTCACTATTAATCCCCTCATTATCAATCCCCTTCATTCTATCTCTCAAAACAAACGAGCCCTAAGAGAAAGAAATTATTTTTCAGAGGACAATGGTAAACATTTATGTTGTGTTTCGATAGAAAATTTGTAGGACAATCTTCACTGTATTTAAATAAATTAAATTCTGTTGTGTACTAAACAACAACCAGAATATAAAGAAATAAAAGAAATGAGAGAATTTGTTTGATCGCAAAAATCAAACTCGAAATAAAAATAAATAAATAAAAACAGATTTTATTTTGTTACAAAAATAAAATTAAAATCTGATTTAAATAAACAATAATAACACTGAAAATAAATTAAATAACTTACTTGATTTAATTTTTTCGAATTATAATCTGATCAAGTCCGGTGTTTGACACTGTGTCCTTAAGACAGATTTGTCCTCTTCACGGTGCTTTCAGAATTTAGACGTCTATCTCCTAGGATGAAATGATCTACTACAAATAATAGCAGCACTACAAATTGTTTACCTTACGAACACACTAAGTGTTTACACTCTTTCTTTTAGAAATTAAATGCAGCAAAATGCAGAGATTTATAGCAGAGGATGGAGTACGAAAATTGGAGTAAAATCCAAATGGGGGGCTAGTCTATTTATAGATATAAAGGTGGCTGTTGGTTTTGAATTGAACAGGTATGAAACCTGTTGGTTTTGAATTCAAACAGATTTGAATCTGTTGGGTTCATAATTTAAACAGATACAAAAACAGGAATGGCCCTGTTTGCATGTACGTTAAAAACCAGACTAGTTTATTTCTAGAAGGACCCTGTTTGGATGTACAGTAAAACCAAACCAGTTTATTTCCGGTTTAATTTGAATTCTGAATTTTATTTTATACAAAATAAAATTAAATTCAAATGTTTTTGGCCTAAAAAGAATAGAATTGGGCCGAACAAGCCCAATCCAACCTCACACCAGCGCCCAAGCCTAGGCCCAGCCCAGCCCGCCCGACCGGACGGACGGACGGCGGCGGTGTGCGCGTGTGGTGATTTTTGGGTCCAATGGGTCTAGCCCATTTTGCCCATAACCTCTCCCTCTAAAACACTTGGATACCCCTTGGGGTACACCCCAAGTACCAAACCCAAGCCTTATAAACCTATTCAAAACTTTCCACCAAATCAATGTGGGACAAGCCATTTTACAACCTTAAGGAATTTCCACCAAAACTCCATTCCATGGAGCACACTTTGGCTTTAATTTCCCATTCACTCGGTAATGGTTTTGAGCAACCAAATATACCACGTGAATCACAACGCGGCATAGAACGCGTTACCACTTTGACCCATGAAAATCGACGCACGGGGCCCACCTAAAAAATAGACCAAACTTAGGAAAAAATTCTGGTTTTATCTAGAATTTTATAACCATTTCCAACAATCCCCCACATGAATGGAATTTGATGACAACGGAAATGCAACAATATGCAGACTATTGAAAGAGTATAAGTCGAAAATATCTTGCATCAGGATAGGTAGCTTTCGGCCTTGAACCTTCCCTAGTGATAACCTATTGGACTTACTGGCTAACCAATGGACGTGATGCCTTGAATTGTTCAGACGTTTGTGTAAGCCAAGACAATAGATTTCACACAAAATATCTTCTAACACATCGTGGTTCTCACTGTTGTGTTTATTTTGGCCTTGAATGCGCCTGGTTTTCATAAGTGTTTCTAGAGAATTTAGCCTCTTCATTCTCATAGAATCGGCCCCAGTTTAACACTCATATAAGTGATTCTTATTGTGGGTATCTCCTTATACTCGTCTTGATTTATGCCTCAATCAAGATATAAGTAATCATTAAAAGCAAAGCTTATCCTTATACCCCTGCATACAACATATGCTGCAGATATCACTCTCACCATAGGAATGGGTAGGAAATTTTTAATCCCTTGGAGATTTCTGGCGAGCCATACATAACTTAGTTGTCCCTTTAAACTTAGTTCTTCGAATCTCCAGTCATATAAGTACGGTTACCATTATGACGACTCTTATGTAATAGGCTTTAATCCTATCCCCGTCGATGAACTATACACTAGCTCTTTTGTCAAACTTTTTGTTAACAGATTTGCAATATTCTCTTTAGATTTTATATAATCTATAGAGATTATTCCATTTGACCATAACTGCCTAACGGTATTATGTCGACGACGAATATGTCGTGACTTACCGTTATACATATGATTCTGTGCCTTGCCTATTGCAGATTGACTATCACAATGAATGCAAATAGCTGGCACAGGTTTTGGCCACATTGGAATGTCTTCTAAGAAGTGACGAAGCCATTCTGCTTCTTCTCATTCTTTGTCTAAAGCAATAAACTCGAATTCTATTGTGGATCGTGCGATGCAAGTTTGTTTCGTGGATTTCCAAGAAACAGCAGCGCCTCCTAGAGTAAAGACATATCCACTAGTGAATTTTGAATCTTTAGTATCCGATATCCAATTGGCATCACAATAACCTTCAAGTACTGCTGGATATCGAGTAAAGTTCAAACCATGATCACAGGTGAATCTTAAATATCGAAGAACCCGAATGATCGCTTTCCAGTGGTCTTCTCCGGGATTACTAGTGTACCTACTCAATTTACTGATAGCATAAGCTATATCAGGACGAGTACAATTCATTAGGTACATTAGGCTTCCAATAATTTGGGAGTATTTTAACTGAGACACTGCATCACCTTTATTTTTCGATAAATAAAGATTGACGTCTACAGGTGTTCTAGCTAAATTCATATCATTCTTGATAAATTTATCAAGAATTTTCTCAATATAATGTGATTGAGATAATGCATATTCGTCAAATGTTTTAGTAATTTTCATTCCTAATATAACATCTGCGACCCCCATATCTTTCATATCAAATCTTTTGTTAAGCATCTGCTTAGTTGATTTGATCATGTTTTGACTGCTTCCAATGATAAGTATGTCATCCACATAAAGACAAACTATGACATATCCTTGGTCAGTGTTTTTAACATAGACGCATTTGTCACATTCGTTTATCTTAAACGTATTAGTAAGCATTGCATGATCAAATTTTTCATGACATTGCTTAGGTACTTGTTTTAATCCATAAAGGGATTTTACAAGTCGACAAACTTTCTTTTCTTTCCCTGATACTACAAACCCTTCGGGTTGCTCCATATAGATCTCTTCATTTAGATCACCGTTTAAGAAAGCTATCTTAACATCCATTTGATGTATTTCTAAATTAAACAACGCTGCTATATAAATAAGCATGCGAATGGATGTTATTCTTGTCACAAGAGAATATGTGTCAGAATAGTCCAAACCTTTCTTTTGTCTGTAACTTTTAACTACAAGTCTTGCTTTATACTTGTCAATTGAACCATCTACTTTCATTTTTCTCTTGAATATCCATTTATATCCAAAAGGTTTAGAACCTGGTGGAAGATCCACCAATTCTCAAGTATGATTTTGCATAATGGATTCAATTTCATTATTAACAGCCTCTTTCCACAAAGGTGCTTTAGGACCTGTCATTGCTGCCTTAAAGCTTTGAGGTTCATTTTCTAACAGGTATGTCAGAAAATCTGGACCAAAGGATTTTGATGTTCTCGCTCTCTTACTTCGTCTTAGTTCATCATCAGTTAAATCCTGTTGGTCGAGACTATTACTAGTCTCTTGTGTTTGATTGTCATTAGTCTCTTGACTTTGTGTACAATCATAAGTTCTTTTCTGTGAACTTAATTCCTGTCCTTTCTTGTAAGGAAAGACATGTTCAAAAAATACAGCATTCCTTGACTTTATAATAGTGTTCACATTTATATCAGTATTTTTGATTTATAAGTCAGAAACCGATATGCACTACTATTCTGAGCATAACCAATAAACACACAGTCTACTGTTTTTGGTCAAATCTTAGTCTTTTCAGGAACAAGAACTTCAACTTTTACCAAACACCCCCACACTTTTAAGTATTTGTAAGAAGGTGGTCGATCTTTTCTCAATTCATAAGGAATGCTTTTGGTTTTCTTGTGGAGTATTCTATTAAGAACATAATTAGCAGACAATATTGCTTCCCCCCACAAGTTTTGTGGTAAGCCTGAACTTAGTAACATGGCATTCATCATTTCTTTTAGGGTTCTATTCTTCCTTTCAGCAATTCCATTTTGCTGTGGAGAATAAGGTGCTGTAGTTTGGTAAATAATGCCATTTTGTACACAAAATTCATTTAATGGTGCATCGTATTCACCACCCCTATCACTTCTAACCATTTTAATGGTTTTACCAAGTTGATTTTCAACTTCTATTTTGTAGAGTTTAAACATTTTTAAGGTTTCATCTTTACTTCTAAGTAAATAAACATAACAATATCTTGTGCAATCATTGATAAAAATTATGAAATACTTTGTGCTTCCTCTAGTTTGAATAAATTTTAAATCACATACATCAGTATGAATTAATTCTAGAGGTTCGATTTTCCTTTCAACTGATTTAAATGGAACCTTAGTTAGTTTCGCTTCTACACAAACTTCACATTTATGATTAGGATTAATTTCAAACTTTAGTATATAATCCAAACCAATTAATCTACGCAAAGTATCATAATTTACATGTCCTAATCTACCATGCCATAAATTTGACTCAAGAATATAAGTAAAAGATGTGTTATTCTTATTCATAGCAACTTTCGGTACAACTGTCATTACATTTAACTTAAAGAGACCATCACTCATGTATCTCTTACCAACATACATACCACTCTTTGTTAATACAAATTTATCAGACTTTAATACAAGCCTAAAACCATTTTTACTTAACAAAGACCTAGAAACTAAATTCTTCCGGATGTCAGGTACATGCAGTACGTTGTTGAAGGTCAGTTCTTTCCCTGATGTCATCTTCAAGATCACTTTCCCTTGTCCAGCCACAGTAGAAGTAGAAGAATTTTTCATAAAAAGTTGTTCACCATTTGCAGCCTCATTGTAGGTAGTGAACATCTTCTTATTCGCACATATGTGACGAGTTACTCCAGTGTCAACCCACCACTCTTTGGGATTTCCAACCAAGTTAGCCTCAGACACCACAGCAGAGAAGTTGATGTCATTCACTCCATCAGAGATGTAATCTAATTCAGTTACATTGGCTTGATTGGTGGTCTTCTTGCTTGTACTTCCATGATCCTTCTTAGGGCAGCGGCAGTCAGAAGGTCGATGTCCAATCTTGCCACAATTATAGCATTTTCCTTTGAACTTCTTGTTGCCATTGTTGTCGCCTTGTTTAGGACCATCTCCAGTAAACTTTCTCTTTTTGTTATGTGGTTTATGAACTTGTTCAACCACATTAGCCTTGGACTCAATGGAATTTTTCTCATTCCTTTTTTCAGCCTTTCGGTTATCTTCCTCAATTCTCAGTCTTACAATAAGTTCATCCATGGTCATCTCTTTGCGTTTATGTTTTAAATAGTTTTTGAAATCTTTCCAAGCCGGTGATAACTTTTCCACTAAAGCAACGACTTGGAAAGACTCGCTAAGAGACATACCTTCTGAATGAATATCATGCAAAATTATCTGAAAACTTTGAACTTGAGATATTACAGTTTGGGAGTCTACCATAACAAAGTCCAGAAATTTACTGACAACAAATTTCTTCGTGCCGGCATCCTCTATCTTGTATTTCTTCTCCAAAGAATCCCATAATTCTTTTGCTGTTTTCAAAGGACTGTATACATTATACAGCATATTGTCAAGGCCATTGAGGATGTAGTTTTTGCACAGAAAATCTGAATGTTTCCAAGCATCTACAGTGGCAACAACTTGCCGATCACTTTCACCCTCTTTAAGTGTTGGAGCCTCTTCATGGAGAAACCGGGCCAAATTAAGAGTTGTAAGATAGAACAACATCTTCTGCTGTCATCTCTTAAACTCGGTACCGTTAAATTTTTTTGATTTTTCTCCATGATTGATTGGTATATGAACATGGTTCTGGATAAGGACCGATGTTGGTGTAATAATAGGAGTACCACTACCAGATGCAGTTTCAGTTGCAGTAGCCATAATCTCTTATTACAAAAATCAGAAAAAATTAAAACACAAATTAATTTTCTAGTTATTAAAACCAGAAAATAAATTTATAATACAAAATAATTTTATTTTCCTTGTTGCTAAAACTAGAAAAATAAAATATCACAATAATTTTCTGTAACACAATTAATATTCTGCAATTGTTAATGATACCACTATATCACTACTAGTTGTCAAAGAAAAGAGACAGTATATTACTACTATCTGTCAAATAGCATAAACCACTATTTATTTTTCCAACCAGAATATGTTTTTATGAAATCACAGAAAATTAAATACAATGAAGGTTCCAAAAATGGATCTGTCTTAAGATTGTAGGACAATCTTCACTGTATTTAAATAAATTAAATTCTGTTGTGTACTAAACAACAACCAGAATATAAAGAAATAAAGGAAATGAGAGAATTTTTTTGATTACAAAAAACAAACTCGAAATAAAAAGAAATAAATAAAAACAAATTTTATTTTATTACAAAAACAAAATTTAAATCTAATTTAAATAAACAATAATAACACTGAAAATAAATTAAATAACTTACTTGATTTAATTTCTTCGAATTATAATCTGATCAAGTCCAGTGTTTGACACTGTGTCCTCTCTACGGTGCTTTCAGAATTTGGACGTCTATCTCCCAAGATGAAATGATCTACTACAAACAATAGCAGCACTACAAATTGTTTGTCTTACGAACACACTAAGTGTTTACACTCTTTCTTTTAGAAATTAAATGCAGCAAAATGCAAAGATTTATAGCAGAGGATGGAGTATGAAAATTGGAGTAAAATCCAAATGGGAGGCTAGTCTATTTATAGATGTAAAGGAAATGATCTACTACAAACAATAGCAGCACTACAAATTGTTTGCCTTACGAACACACTAAGTGTTTATACTCTTTCTTTTATAAATTAAATGTAGCAAAATGCAAAGATTTATAGCAGAGGATGGAGTACGAAAATTGGAGTAAAATCCAAATGGGAGGCTAGTCTATTTATAGATGTAAAGGTGGCTGCTGGTTTTGAATTGAACAGGTATGAACAAGCCCAACCCAACCTCATACCACACACCTGCGCCCAGGCCCAGCCCGCCCATACGAGCGGCGGCGGCGGCGCGCGTAGTGGTTTTTGGGTCCAATGGGTCTAACCCATTTTGCCCATAATCTCTCCCTCTAAAACACTTAGGTACCCATTGGGGCACACCCCAAGTACCAAACCCAAGTCTTATAAACCCATTCAAAACTTCCTACCAAATCAATGTGGGACAAGCCATTTTACAACCTTAAGGAATTTCTACCAAAACTCCATTTTCATGGAGCACACTTTGGCTTCAATTTTCCATTCACTCGGTAAGTTTTGAGCAACCAAATATACCACGTGAATCACAACGCGGCATAAAACGCGTTACCACTTTGACCCGTGAAAATCGACGCATGGGGCCCACCTAAAAAATAGACCAAACTTAAGAAAAAATTCTGATTTTATTCAAAATTTATAACTATTTCCAACAAAATTTAAAATAAAAAGGAAAAAGGTATATTTTACCTAGTTGTATACATATTTTCCCTTTCTTTTTCCCTTTTCATTTTTAAATCTCTTCATAAACCTCTCAATCAAGCACAATATTAAGACCTATTTGTATCATTAACAATTTGTTAAAAATAACAAGTGCAAATTCTGACTTTTCTTGAATTTTGAAAATTCATAATTAATTTTATAATTTTAATATAATTATATTTATTTCTTCTTAAATTTAAATTTGCGTAACAAATTGGGTGAAGGGAGGCGGTGGTGGCAGAGGGAAAAGAATATAAGAAGGAGAAGTGATTGAGACCCCCTCAATCACCAACTTCTACCACCCCACACACACGTGGAAGTTGGTGATTGGAGAAAGAAAAAAAAAAAAAAAAAAACTATCAAATTAAAGGCCAGAAGGGATCGTGAGGGTCACCTCTGGAGGAGGTCCGGATCATTTTACTATAAAAAGGTGGTAAGAGTGTCAAGTGGAAGAGTTGTGGTGGAAAAACTGTTTAGTTAGATGTTGAAGTGCGGAAGGGCTGTAGAATTGTGTGGTCTAGTGTTGAAGTAGGAAGCTAGGGTGGGCCTATTTTGTTTAATGGAAAGTGGATCGAGTGGCACTGTTATGTTTTGGTCCCAAAAATAAAGAAAGTGTCACTGTTATGCGCGAAGCATAGCAGTGAGTGACTGATGTGTGATTTGTGAAATTCATTTTAGATTTTATTTCGATGATTTGAATTGTTAAAAATTTAAAAAATATCAAGAATAATATATTTGTAAAAAATTAAATTGATCGGATATTAATAATCTGTTATTAATACATTTGTATTTAGTTTGATACATACATATTTATTTTTTTTCTATAAAAATGTTATTTGATGAATAAATTATTAATATTTGCTTAATTTAATTTTTTAACAACTATATTATTCTCAATATTTTTTAAGTTTTATACGATTTAAATTATCAAAATAAGATCCAAAATGAATTTTACGGACTGCACAACAGTCCGCGTGAACACTGGCTCCAACGGGAAAGTGGGGTGGGATTGTTATGATTAAATAATTATATATTTTGCTTAACATCAATGATCCCTTAATGGTATGGATTAATTTATTTTTTGGATTTAAAATTTTAAAAGAAACTAATGTAATTATATTAAAATTTTAAGATTTGTTCTAATTTTTTTGTACTTAAAAATAAATAAATAATAATAATAATAAAACAGAAGAATATAATTTGTCCAAATAATAATTAATGAATAGTTAGATCTGTCCATAGACACGCACAACAAAAATAAATAGATAAAAAAAAAAAATAGCATGGGGCATGTAGGCTTGGCCATTAAGCATTGGGCTGGGCTGTATTTTGAGAGAACAACTCAATGCTGAAGTAGCCTAGCCCCAACAATTTTTTAATTTCACTTTATAGATTTGGCATATGATTATTTCACCATTTGAGCAATGCTATAGACCATTAATTTATCATCACTAACCCCACCACTAGTGAGGTGGCAATTGGAAAAAAAAAAAAAAACAAGGCACAAAACACATGTGGCAGTGAGTGGGACCCACTGCCACATCATTAGAACTACCACTAATTAGTGGTCTAAAACATTTTTGTTCACGATTTTTCACAAGTAATGTTAGGTACTTAAGAATTTTTACTCAAAAAACCTAAATGTGGGTCATCCGCACAAATTATAATCTACACTAAAATTCAGAATATTTTTCTATTAAAAATTTTGAATACACATTTTACAAGAATTCATACAATAAACATATATAAATATAAGACTTGCCATTTTTAAAAAGTAAGGGGACTATACCACATAAAAGGCCACACAAAAAGTGAAGAAGTGGGATGAAGTATTTTCAATAGTATAAAGCACCCTTTTTTGAAAATTTCATCAAATTTTAATAAGTATTGATTCTTAATTGATAAATTATAAGAGAGTTGACAAGAAAAGTGAACATGATTATATATACATATATATATATACTAGTGGGTGGCACACACGATGTGTATGCAATTTAAATAAATAGGAATAAAAAAAAATAATAATGAAATTAATATTATAATGTATATTTAGCTTAAGTGGTATGAGTCCTCGTACTTAAACTCATATGGTCATGGGTTCAAGCCTTACCCATCTCTTTGTTTAACTTTTTTTTAAAAAATAAAAAATACTGCCACATATCCATGTTATTGATAACTTTACCAGTTATCATCAACAGATGTTATTGATATCCTCAACAATTGTCATTTGCACTTTCCTATATATAAAGGTAGAAACCAAATGAGATTTATTTAATTTTTTTTTTTTTTTTTTTTGGGGGGGGAGGGGTACAATGATGTGGAATTTGTGAGGATGGTTGGTTTATATTTGCTTTGGCTTCATATCAACCATCTTATCATATATGTAGGGTGTTTTGAGAAGTTGGTAAAAATTTAATTTTTTTAATTTTTTTATAATTTTTTTGATTTTTTTATATAAAAAAAATAAAAAAATAATGTGATCTAAAAAATCAAAAAAATTATTTTTTTACTATCCAAAACGCCCCATAGTCACTTCGTAGTGGGATTACACATCATTTGATTTGAAGCATCTTCTTTTTTCCCAAACACAATGGGCATTTATTCTTGTGTCGAAATGTCATCATAATCCACATCATGTGTTTCTCACATTTGGATTCCAAGCTCCCTTAAAAAGTAAATTCGAATTCCAAGTGCCATCTCTTATAATTCTAAGCCTAAAAAAAAAAATTATGTTATAAATAATATCAATTATTTAGTGCCGCGTGTGTCAATATCTAGCATCACACTATTTATTAGGGTAAGGTTTACATATATTAGTGTAGGACTCAATTTATTGAATGGTGTAACATTGTTGCATGACATTGAACAATTTTTGTATAAACAAAGTATGTCGTGTTAATTTGTATTTTGTTATGCTTTAAATCTCAAATTTGTGAGAGGGAGAGAGAAAAATAAAATAAGTGAACAAAGCAAAGAAGTTAAACTTTTATTTTGTCCTAAAAAAATTCATTTTTTTTAGTTAGGCCTCGTTTGAGAACAAATTTTTTTAGTAACTTTTTGACTTTTTAGCTAAAATATAAGGTAAAAAAATAAAAAAAAAACAAATATGTTTGGAATGACTTTTTTAGTTTTTTACGAAAAGATATACAAAAAGTAGAGAGAAAATAAAATTTTTGACTTTTTGGCATAGATTGTTGGCTTTTTTATTTTTTTAGTAACTTTTTAATTTTTTAGCTAAAATCACCACTTGCCAAACAAGGCCTTAGGGGTGTTTTGAGAAGTTAGTAAAAAATTGATTTTTTGACTTTTTTGGTGTTTTTTTGACAAAAAACTGGATTGTTTTTGGTAAAAAAACTGACTTTTTTAGTTAAAAAACTAAAAAGCCAAAAAACTGATTTTTTTTACTGTTGTTGCCAAAATGCTCCTTAATTTACCTTTAAAAAATTAATACATATAAGTTCTTTAATCTCATTTGAGAAATTCAATAACTAAACATAATCTTTGTCTTGAGACAATTACCGATAGTTACATAATTTGATTATATTTGTCATATAAAAATACACGATAAATATAATTTTGAGAATAAATCATCATTTTGTTTAAAATAATTGTGATGCAATTTTATTAACTACAAATGTTCGATTATTTTTTTACATATACATATTCTACTTATTAAGGTCTCGTTTGAGAATAGACTATTTTAGTAACTATTTGATTTTTTTGGCTAAATTATGAGGTAAAAAAAAATATGTTTGGAATAATTTTTTAATTTTTTATGAAAAGATGTGTAAAATATTTAGAAAAAATGAAATATTTGACTTTTTATAGATTATAAATTTTTTAATTTTTTTAATAATTTTTTAACTTTTAAACTAAAAATATTACATGTGAAACGAGACTTAAGGCATGATGAATAGTTCATATCACTATCTTACCATGGGCTACCAAGTCCAACAATATTCAATTAAATTATTATAATTTTGGGAGAAGGCCAAATTACAAGAGTCCGAATTCTCGGCCGCGCTTTCCGGCGGCCGTTCCATCAGCCCCCCAAAACGACGTCGTTTTGGGGGTTTTTTGATTTTTTTTTTTTTTTTCTTTCTTCTTCTTCGTTTTTTTGACAGAACCAGAGGGAGGGGAGGGGAGGGGAGGGGAGGGAGAGAGAGAGAGGGAGGGGAGGGGAAGGAGAGAGAGGAAGGGAGAAGAAGAGGGAGCACCGGACTGGAGGGGGCCTAAATCACCGGGGGAGGAGGAGGAGGAGGCGGAGGCGGGCCGGACGCGGAGGCGACGGCAGATCGGGCGACGATCGGACGGCTGGCGAGCTCGACGACCTGCGACGGCGAATCCGGACCCCTCCCCTCCGGCGAGCTCCCCTCCCCTCCCCTCCCCTCCCCTCCGGCGAGCTCCCCTCCCCTCCCCTCTGCTGCTCTGGTTCTGCGAAAAAAAAAAAAAAAAAAACGAAAAACCCCCCAAAACGACGTCGTTTTGGGGGGGCTGCTGGAACTGCCGCCCAAAAGGGCGGCCGAGGATCCAAATTCAAATTACAAAACTCCTTTTGTCTAATTTACGCTGCAACAATGACCAATTAAAAGCAGCAAAACTCTTCGGTACACACACCTTCTATAGTGTGTATCAGATTCATATGCTCCTGATAGAATTATGATAATTTATTGTTTAAAAATAAAATTATATATTTTGTGATAATATTATATTTTTTTTATTTAAATATTTTTTAACTATAAAAATATATAATATATATCATAAAAATAAGTAACAAAATGCATATATCTTTAGAATTTCTTTTAAAAGCATAATCCAATTTGAACAACCCAATTAAAAAATAAAAATAAAAATAAAAGCTCAGAAGATAAAAATTATGAAAAATGTTTGAGGGTCACAATTTTTGTGGTTTAAATGGCTCAAAATTGTCAAAACGACGTCGTTTTGACAATTTTAAAATTGTTTTATACTCAACGATGTCGTTTTAACAATTGTAAGCTATTTAAAACACAAAAATTGTGACCCTCAACCATTTCTGAAAAATTATACACTTGCAAGTTGCAACAAAGATGAATTAATTTATACACTAGTTGGGCCACTGTTAACCTGAGCTGTCATACATGAACGTGACGAATCTACCCTATCCAAATAGTATATGTGGTCCCTATCACCCACTTAAATTTTGCAATGTCACAATATTCTATAGGTCCTCTCATCCTCTGCCATTAGTGGCCAATCTTCTATAAATATGCATCAAAATCCTCAATCTAGCTTCACTCTCTTGGCCTATCAAACAAGTAAACACAAAAAATTATTGAAGATGAAGCCCCAAAATTTCTCCGGCGACAGCTCTTTGATTCACGAGTCGAAGAGAACGATTGGAGAAAAGTTCAGGCAAGTTTACGAGAAGGCTATAGTTTCCATGATTGGAAATGAAATTCCCATGAGAAGTAGATCTGATCGTGATTATAAATGTAGATATGATCGTTTGTTTTCAAGAGAAATTGAAAGACAAAAAGGAAACTGGAGATATGGTGTGGAAGATCCTATAAGAACTATGATGTTCTTGGGGTCATGGAGTCACACCTAAGCTTTGATTTGGTCCATTTTGATGATATTTCATGGTGGATCTATGATATTATTATGTGATAAATGAAATAAAGATGACCCTTGAAGATTTATTGTTTGGATGATGATTATAATACTGGAAAAGGGTTGTATATCAGTGATTTTAATGTATCAAGAAGGATATTAATGTTAATAAAATAAGAATTTTCTCTTTCTCTTTCTCTTCTATACATGAAAGTTTGCTGTTGTATAAATGATATCAATTGCTTTGTTTGGAGGAGATAGTAAAAAGTCTTCCCACAAATGATAAGTGCAGTGCATCTCAAGTATTGTTTAATATTAAAATTTATGAAAAATATATGTAGTTTATAAATGGTAAAAGGATTAAAACAGTTTTGAAATGAAATCAATGAAAGTGTTTTGTGTTATTCAATTTTTTTTATTTTTTATTTTTTAAGAAGAACACTTACAATGTCAAAGTTCAATGGTTTATTCCTCTTTCATTATGAGATTCATTCTTGTGTTGATGTAATATTTGTTGTTGTTAGACTTAGAGTATATGTTGTTTTTTATATAATTGATTAACAAAAAAAGTATCAATTTTTTTTGCTAGAAGATGTTTGTTAAAAGAGTGTGTTTTGATTATGAATTTAAGTAAGCATTTAAAAAAGAAAAGAAAAAAAAGTAGGTGAAATCTAAGTGCACTTTGGGAAGCTAGTTAAAAGTTAGTTTTTGACTTTTAATTCATTTTAAGTTACATCACCTCTCACATTTTTTTACTCATAAAAAGATAAAAAAGTCAAAAAATCGACTTTTAACCAACTTCCCAAACACATTTCACCCTTACTTTCACTTTTTCTTTCCAAATTCTTACAGGAATCAAAACTAAAGCAAATAGTATAAATACACAAAAATAGAAAAGAAAATATATTCATTTTAATATTAAAAAAATAATAATATTATTTTTTTATTTATATAACTAATAAATTATTGATGTAAATAAAACTAAAGTTTCATTTGGGAAGAGGATTGGACTAATTTAGACCACAAAAAGTCAAAATGTAACATTCAAACCATAATTATTTTACCTTTTCTTTCACAATTATCACATCTAAATTAAAAAAAAGCTAAAAATTTATTTTACATAGAACTAATTCAACTAGCTATATTAATTAAAAAGTTAAGCTAAATTAACTTTTCCTAAACGAATGTTAAGTGTTACATAAATTAAAATCTTAACGAAACTCAATGTAATAATACAAAAAAATATATGAAACTTACTGTATCATCACCAAACCTCAAAAGAAATTAGTATAATTTATCTAAAAAAAATGATAAATTACAAAGAATTTATAAAAATACATCTAACTCCATTAATCTGAAATTGTTATGGTTGTGTTTGATTTGTGTTTTGAGATAAATTTTCAAAAAAAAATTTGAGAAGAAAGTTTAGAATTTTTTTTGATTTGTTTGACTGTATATTTCGAAAATAGTTTTAGAGTTTAAGAATTTAAGATGATTTGATATTTTATTATAATTGAGTAGATTATGTGAGAGAAAAAGTGATTAAAAAAAGAAAGGAAAGAGAAAAAGTGAGATTTGTAGAAGAAAAAAAGTGATCAAATCCATTTTTTTGGGGGGGATCATCAATTCTTAAAATGAAATAAGTAAAATTCAAATAAGTTAACACCTAATTCCTTGCATTAAGATCATTTTTGATGGTTCATCAAATTCATCATTAAATTTGATGAAAGAGTTATTTTTTACTCCTCAATGATTTATGAAATTCATCATCAAATATAATATATATGTACATATTTTTTTTTCATCAAAGGGCCAAATATATTGTTTAGCAAATTATTATTTATTGTCATTAGATTTTTACTACCAAACGTTTCTGAATAGCCATCTCAAAATAAAAATTTATGAAAAAATTATATTGACCAATCGACTGATCGATCGACTGCCCGCTTTATTGGTGATTTGATAAAGGAGCAATTTGGAAACTTGGTAAAAAATCAGTTTTTTAGCTTCTTAGAGCATCTCCAACGGTAGTAGGCATTTTACCTATCTGAATATTACTATAAAGTATATATTTTATTTTACCTATCAACTGTTTTATATTTTTACTCCAACCATGCTCTTTATTTTAGCTATTTATCCAAATACTATTAATTTTATAGAATGCCACGTCAACAACAAAGATGGAGGGAAATGATCCTAATGATTGAATACATTTTGCCTAGCGTTAAAGCATCTCCAATGCACTAGGCATATAATACTTGTTAGTTAAAATGCCTAGTGTGATTCACTTTTTTCAATTCCAATGCACTAGGCATATGATTAGGCATTTTGCCTCAACTCATATTCACTAGCTACATGTAGCTAGCCTTCAATGTTAGGCAAAATGTATTCAATCATTAGGATCATTTCCCTCCATCTTTGTTGTTGACATGGCATTCTATAAAATTAATAATATTTGGATAAATAGCTAAAATAAAGAGCATGGTTGGAGTAAAAACATAAAACAGTCAATAGGCAAAATAAAATATATACTTTATAGTAATGTTTAGATAGGTAAAATGCCTACTACCGTTGGAGATGCTCTACATGTAGCTAGTGAATATGAGTTGAGGCAAAATGCCTAATCATATGCCTAGTGCATTGGAATTGAAAAAAGTGAATCACACTAGGCATTTTAACTAACAAGTATTATATGCCTAGTGCATTGGAGATGCTCAAGTTTTTTCAAAAAAATCACCAAAAAGCCAAATTCTTTTGTCAAAAAAGCCACCAAAAAAGTTAAAAAATTAACTTTTTACTAACTTCTCAAAACATTCCAAAGCTACAAAACTCAAAGCACTCGATATGAAAAAAACAAAATTTACTCAAATTTGATTAAAAAAACTTAGGTAAATTACAAATACACTCTTTGAGATTTATTTAAAATACAAATCACCCCTTGTAGTTCTGAAAATTACATTCCATTCCCTGAGATTTCTAATTTTATGACAAATCGTCGCTTTTATTAATAAATCATTAAATTAATTAACAATTTTTAGTGATGTTAGAAATATGTTTCAATTAATAATTTAGATAATTTTATTATTATATAAGAAAACAATTATAAATTTTATTTTTTTAGTTAATTCTGTTAAAAAATTCTAACAAAAAATATTTATAATTTTTCAAATCACAAAAAATAATTTATATTTTAAACAACCCTCAAGAGTCTAATTGTAATTTACTCAAAAAATTTAAAAAAAAAAAAACTTTTACTCAAATTTGGAGATGACAATAATGTTTTAGAGCACTAAATTGAAAGTTTTAGAGCATCACCAATAATGTGGTATAGTGACTCCCACGAGAGTGATGCATTGTTTTGACTTGAGTTTTTTTTTTTTTTTAACTCATTAGAACAGTGATCCACAAATTAGTGAGATGAATCGATGAATTTTTTTTTTTTTTTTTTTTTTTACTCATTAAATCAGTGGTCCACAAATTAGCGGGATGAATCGATGAATCGCCCCCCTCCAAAAAGTCGTTCCGGTCTATCTTGAGAGTATTTACTGAACAAAGTTCAGAGAAGAGGCTCATCCTTGTAATCTTCAAAAATGGCGTCACAGTCTGATCAACATCACAATAAGGAAGCTAACATAATCGACGGCAAAGCAATCGCACAGACGATTAGATCTGAAATCGCTTCCGAAGTTCTACATCTCTCCAACAAATATGGCAAGGTCAACAACCCCTTTCTCGATTTTTTTTTTTTTATAGTTGAGATGTGTGTTCTTTATTTAAATTTCGCTCAGTCTTGTTCTTGATTAGTCTGAAATTCGTCATGCTTACTCTCTGTTTGGTTGCCTGGAAACTTTTGATAGACCTGGAAGAAAAAGAATGCTTAAAATTATATATATCCTTGTCTGAATTAGGTTTCCACGAAAACAAAACAATGAAAAGAAAGCAAAAAAGAGTTCGATTCACTGTTCATTTTGGCCTTGTTTGGTTTGTATTTGAGAAACATGTTTTGAGATAAAAAGTACAAAAATTTGATTGGTTTAGTTTTTTTTCAAAAGATGTTTTGAAAAATTATTTTGAGAAAGAGTTTTGAAAAAAGTGATTGATTTGATGTGTATAAGAGAGAGATTTGTTTGGAAAATTTGTAAACCAAACAAGTTTTGAAAATTTTTTTTGAAAAAATTTGTTTGGTTTGATTAACTTTAAAAACTTATTTGTGAAGAATTTTTTCCAAAATTTTTTCCGAAACACAAACCAAACAAGGCCTTTATTTTTATTTATTTTTTAGGTCATTTGGTACATTTAAGCATCTTGAAGCAAATCTTCCAATTTTGAGATTTCAAACTTTTTTGCTGATTTAAATGATAATTTGGCATCTCTAAAATTAAAATAAGCAATCCACCCAATAATATACTGAATTTATTATTTTATTTTATTTTATTTCGTACTTTAATTATAAGAACTTGTTAGATTGATTTCCAAATGTTTAGATAAAAATAATAAAAACCTCACTTTTATGTGGGTCTCGCATATAAAACAAATGAAGAAATGGAATTGGCATCTGCTCTCCCATATGTGAAATTTGACGTTGTACAGGCAATGCCACAGATATTTGGCCTTTTGTTTGGAGCTTTTTCGTGTCAATATTTACCATTTCACTTGCTATCTAAGAAGAGGAATCTCCGTTCTCTGTTGGAGATGTTCTACGCCTCTAATTATACGGCTTCCTTACCTTTTTAAGTTTTTGTATTTGTTTTTAATTTGATTTAAATAAGGTCCATCCACAACCACATTTTTTAAGATAATTTGGTTAGTAACCCCGCTTTTTCCATACTTCAAATATTTTTTTGATAGGACTTGTTTCGAATATTGACTTGTTAAAAACACGTGGACTTCAAATATTAACATATATGTGGTGGAAATTAACAATCATGCATTTTAAAAAACGTGATTGTCAACCAGACTAGTTCGAAAAATAAGTTTGAAACAGCCCTATCTGTTCAAATAAATTTAAAGAAAAAGAAAAAGAAACCCTGTCAGGTGAAGAAGCCTTACTATAGTGTTTGTGTTCTAAACATTAATTTTATTGTTTCTTTCTATTTTTTTGTTAAGTAATTTTATTATACATTTTAAACTCAAAATTGGAATATTTGCTCAAATCTCAGGTCCCAGGACTGGCTGTGGTCATTGTAGGCTGTAGGAAAGACTCTCAAAGCTATGTGAGTATGAAGAGAAAGGCATGTGCTGAAGTTGGGATTAAGTCTTTTGATGTGGACCTTCGGGAGCAAGTATCTGAAGCTGAATTGATTAGCAAAGTCCACGAGTTAAATGCACATCCTGATGTACATGGTTGGTTTGCCTGTTATTTTAGAAGTGGATAGTATATAGTTCTTGTATTTGTCACGCTATTTTTATCAATATCCTTTTGTGAAATAGTTTTGAATTGTTTCTTCTATTCAAAAATTTACTTGTCACTAATGTTCTTCTAAATTATTGTATGTGTCAATCTAGTGACATATCTGGTTAGACGGCTTGCATCACCAAATGCATTTGATGACAAAAATCGGACATCTAAACTTGAGCTATCATGTGGAATGGAAACTGTAGACATCACCTTACCAATCCACATATTGTAGCTGAATATCAGAATTATTCACGATTTTCAAATTGAAAAGTCTTAGAATTAAAAATTTTGTTGGTGCTTTGATAGTATGTAAACAAGCTCATTGTTTCTTAAATCAGCATGTCCGTTTGTTTGTTTGTTAAAATAATCATTCAAAGCAGGGTTTGTTTTGGTACAGGTATATTAGTCCAACTTCCTTTGCCGAAGCATATAAATGAAGAGAAAGTTTTAAGTGAAATAAGCATTGAGAAGGATGTTGATGGCTTTCATCCTCTGAACATTGGCAAGCTTGCCATGAAAGGCAGAGAACCTCTGTTCCTTCCTTGTACCCCCAAGGCAATATATCTAGTCTTGAAATTCAAATATGCTTATTCTAAAATCGATCCTTCTTCAATTTGTTTTGTTGTTACAACAATTATTAGTTCAAAAAATCTATAGATGTGGGTTTGAACGAGAGTATAGGCCTGTTTGGTGTAACTTTTCTCAAGTTCAAAGTTGATAATCATAAAACAAAAGTTAAAAGCACTACTATCTTAGCTTTCAGATAATCAGCATTTTCAGCTTATTTAAGCTATTTTTGTCTAAGCAGCTCCAATAAACTATACTAAACAGGGCCATACTCTATGATTGAAAATATTTGGACTCATGAGAATTGTTATGTCAACAGGGATGTCTTGAGCTTCTATCACGGAGTGGTATTAGCATAAAGGGCAAAAAGGCAGTTGTGGTGGGTAGAAGTAACATAGTTGGATTGCCAGTTTCGCTACTACTTTTGAAGGCTGATGCCACTGTTACTGTGGTCCACTCGCATACTCGTGATCCAGAGAGCATCATCCGCGAAGCAGACATTATTATCGCTGCAGCAGGACAAGCAATGATGGTAACTAGTAGCAGTTCATATGTTTCTTTATTGATTATAACATTGTTATCACATTTATGTGCAACTTCGATTTTCATTTCTTGATTTGATTCATAAAATTTTAACTATTAGTTTGGTTCCAGCTGGAATATGCTGGTGGTTGACCCTGAACATATATAACAAGAGAACACTCATATTCAGCATTTAGCCCTTTTAAAGGGACTCTAAACATCATTCCATATTCTAGTCAAAAGAGCGTCTTGCAGTTCTGTACAAAAAGTTAATATTGATCAGAGGATATTGGATTTGACCCGATTGGGCTTCGGGCATCTTGTAACCGAGAGAGAGAGAGAGTGCTTTAGTGCACACTGTTAATGATGACCTGAACGAGGGGTAACCGGGTTTGGCATTCATTTCATATTTTAGCTTTAGTGGGATTGGTTGGGCTGTTAGGTAGGGCATTAGAACGTATGTAAGAGAAATCAACATTGTTAATCTCTAAGAATTGAATATTGAAGTCTTCGTCATCTTCTTCAGAATACTTAGAGAAGTCAACATTGGTAAATATTGATTAGAGGATATTGAATTTGATCATATTTTCCCAGAATGATTTGGACTTACACCAATGGGATTGGTTGGGCTACTAGGACATTAGAAACCTATGTAAGAGACTTCAACATTTTTTTTCATCTTCTTCAGAAAACTCAGAGGAATCAGAGTCATCTACAGCCATTGCAAGAACATTATCAGATGTAGATTCGAACATCTTGTAACCGAATAGAGAGAGAGAGAGAGAGAGAGAGAGAGAGAGAGAGATCTGTTAGGTTAAGTTATTGCTTTCATGTATGCTTTAGTGCACGGTTGTGGCATTTATTTCATATCGCAGTTTTAGTTGGAAATATTAGATCTTTTGGCAAAACAAACATTGATTGCTGAGTTTCGCTCATAATTCTTTTTTAACTTTTGATTTCATGCAAGAGGAGTTTGGTTTGCTGACCTATTTATTTATTTATTTATTTATATAAACCAGGTTAAGGGTAGCTGGATCAAACCTGGTGCAGCAGTCATTGATGTGGGAACAAATGCTGTGGATGATCCAAGTAGAAAGTCAGGATACAGACTTGTGGGAGATGTGGATTTCCATGAAGCATGTAAAGTTGCTGGATGGGTAACTCCGGTTCCAGGTGGTGTGGGTCCGATGACTGTTGCGATGCTACTCAAGAATACCTTGGAGGGTGCCAAGCGAGTAATGGAGCAATGAACCATGCATTCATTTTTGTCAGTAGAATGTTGCTGCTTGTTCTTAAGTAATAATTTTGTGGGACAGCAGTACTACTATATTTCAAAGAAGCATTTTTATGTTGTGTATTTTGCCAAAAATAAATGCTGCGGGTATGTGTTGTGTTGTGTTTGTATTGAAGTACATGGAATTCTTTGTAGGACAAGTGAAGGAAGAGTTTGAATTGTCCATTCATATTATTCTCATTTCATTTTTCTAATCTGGAGAGAGAAAAAAGTAGTATCACTTCATTTTATTTTCTTAGTTTCTCTTTTCTTTTCCATTCCTCTTCAAATTTTCAAGATCAAAACATCAATATAAAACAATTACAAATGTTACATTGAAGTAATAACCCAACTCAGGCTCATGCACATTTTTGCTACATCTTACAAAATTGTGTAATTTTTTAAGATAATTTGTCATAATTTTTTTTTAATCGATACAAATTATGTTTTTTAATTGACGAAAACCAATAGTTGTTAGATTAAAATTTTTTATTTTAAAGCCTATTTGGACCATGCGATCGTAAAAACTTTGCAGGAAAAAAAAATCAATAACAAAAGCAAAAGCAAACTCCTAATGGGTTTCTCAACAAAATTTAGTTTGTGTACAGAGAGTTTTTCAAATTTTTTATTTTTTTTATTTTCCAGATTGTCTAAAGAGGGAGCTACGGGCCAGGACTGGTCTTATTACCCAACAGGTCCTACTCAAAAAAGTCTAACAATGTTTTTTATTTTTACCCCTAGAGTAGAGTCAACACTGCAAATTTATCAATGATTTAAATAAATTTATCACTAATTTAAATAAATTTATCACTGATTTATTACTAAATAAAACAAATTTATCATTAGAATCTTTCCCAATATATAAAGAGAGCGAGAGAAGACCCAACAACAAAGAGCCTAAATCCTAAAACTAGAAGTGAAGGCAACAACGACTATGAAAGTGGAGGCAACAGTGGTCAACAATGACGATGCAAGTGAAAGTGGAGGTGAAGACGTTAGTGGCGATGGAGGCAAAGATGTCAGTAAAGGTGAAAGCAATGGTGAAAGTGGAAAAAGATGCCGGTTGAAGTCACTAGCAATGACGACAATGAAAGTGGTCAACAATGGTGGAGGTGGCGGTGGTCAACAACGGTAGAGAAATGTGCAGAGAGAGAGTAATAACCGTTGAATGACCAAAAATGTTCAAATCTGAGTATAAAAGTCTCAGAACAAAAATGGAATAAACAAAAATATTCAAAACCTATAGGTAAAAGAGTCTCCATTAAAGACCTGTTGGGTAATAACCCTTAAAAATAAAACTGGCCTGTAAAAATCCTTTGTCTAAACTAGACATAATAAAGACGAAGTCCTACTTTTGGGTTTCAAATGGTAGATTAAAGAGCAAACTAATTAAAAAGGCAAATCAATAAATTTCAACAATTCTCCCAAGTTCCAATTTGCATCCTTCAAAATAAATGGTCTTTTCGATCAAAATTTTTGTATGAGAATTGAGCAATATGGCATAGCATGTTTGCAACAAAAACAAAGAAATCATCATCCACCATAAAATAATAATGTCTCACCTTAAAAGATTAGACCACAGTAATAAATCCACATAAGTACTGGCACCAACACACCCAATCACAAAATAGATAAAGCAACAAACATAAGCCATTATACTACAGAGACTCCAGTTCTCTAATAACAAAATAAGAAAATTTTCTCAAACGGCAAAAAGGCCATCTGCAGTCACCGTTCTCTGACTTCTCTATTGTTGTCGAAGTTCAGTTTTCTTCTTCTGCCAGAGACGATCAACTGCACTGTCAGCATCTCCCTGCAGTAAAAACAACTCGGGATGAGCATAGTTCTGTTTAGGAGGAACTGAACCAATCCAAACCTTAAAAACCTTTGAACCAAATCAGACCGAACTAGTGAACCATAAACATGTCACTGTGATGCTTGGTATTGCATTGGCATGCAAATATAGTATGTCTAACAAAACAACTATTAAATGGGATCTTTTCCGTACGGCTATACTTTCTAGAGATTACATATTTCCATAATAGATCCTTTCCTTAATGTATTTTCTTTTTCAAAAATTTGACTGAAGCCATTTGTGTCGATTTTTCATGAAAGCATTTTTTCATCAAACCAATGTTAATTACTATCAAGTCATGCACTTGTTTTCCTTCTTCAATATTTTTTTCATAAGTTTTACATAAATGCATCATCTATATCAATCATATTTGCATCACACAAAACCAATGTCCAATACTGAAATCCAATAATATTTTCCTCGGTGGTTAGTGGCTATAGAGAGACAAATTGTATGATGACTTGCCCAAAATATTAATATCAATAATATATAAAGATTACTATAGTTTGCAAAGCAAAGAAGCAGACTAAGACAAGTGAAGATAAATCACAACTAAACAAGCAAGAAGAAGAACCTGGGCACGGACAAAACCACAAAGAGCAAAGGTGGTAAATTGACCAGTATAGATGCCATTCTCATCCAAATGTCCAACATTAATCTGTACAGATGCATGGTCCTTTGCAGTAATTAACCTATTTGTGGCGGAACTGCAATTGCATGCAAAATAGTTATTAGCATCACCAATTCCAATACTACACTATAGTATTTACAAAGAAAATCACATACCATTTCCTAGGGATGTAAAGGTCCATGTTTTGTCCCTCTTCGTTCTGCATCTTTGCTGTAGGTTTAAAAGCCCTATAGAAGATTCAAAAACTTGTACAACGAAGTTAAATCAGTACATAACTCTGCAAATTCCAAAAATTAAAAACAAATACACATTAGTTTGGAATCAATAATATTATTTTGCCAAAAAACCAGAGGTTATGGAATTTTGTAAGTGCATTTCCAACAATGTTATGGTCCTTCTGGACACATGCGGCCCACCACAGGTTCTATTTCGTTTATCTGAGTTATGGTGGAGGATACTTATCGAAACCCAACAAATGAGGATACCAATAAATTATATATTACCAACTAGTAAATATGTTACTAATCATTTTTAGTATTTGAAGTTATGGTGGGGTTTCGTGATACCATTGACACTGCTGCTACAATGCAGGAACTGGCACCTACCCCACAATGTCCATAGCCACTACATTTCAATTGCCCACCACAAGACAAGTGCTAACATTGTTAAAATCACAAGCAGTGACACCACAGTATTACTCCATTATTATCCAGCACCACCATTAGTGCAAAACATCTACTCACATCTACTCTCCCTCATTTAAAAATTTAGTGGCCAATGTGAGTGAAGCAATATATATTTATGACATAATATGGATCACAAACAAAAGGGTTGGATTAGCGTGTCTCCAACGAGCTCTTCAAAATTGTGTATTATATGGCAAAAAAATGATAAATGTGGTGCTTAATTTTGTGTCAAGTGTTTTTTAGTTTAGAGAGTGAGTGGGTAGCCTCAACCACTATACCTTCAGCTTTAGCGTCCCTTCTTTCTCCCTGTTGCTAACTACATTGCCACAGTTAGCAACAAAACTAGCAAAATAACTAATTAGAGCATCCCCAATGGGCTCTCTAACTGACTTAACTAACACACATTTTCTTTTCGCCTCCAATGCATGAGTTAACTTGTTTGTTAATTAGTTTTCTTGCTAGCTTTGTTGCTATGATGATACAATTAGCAACATAGAGAATGAAAGAAGCGGTGCTGAAGATGAAGGTACAGCCGCCGAGTCCACCATATTTTTCATTATTTTTTAATTATTTTATTTTCTATAAACCTTTGTTGTCAAATTGTGAATCATATCGTGAATCAAAATCCTAATTTGTGAATCGTGAGTCGTTAAGGTTCAATACAAACAAACTACATAAAAATAATGTTAAACAATTGTATATACAAGAAAAAAAAAATGAAATATATTGATTTCGGCATATGTTATAAAATAGTTCTTATATAGAGGTATGATTACATCGTCTAATTGGAAGCCATTGGCTTCATATCAAGAAATATAAGTCCACATCCTACCAACTATGAAATTATTCAACAACTACAATATAATCTCGCTTGACATTCAAAACATAGACCTAGGAACCCTATATAGAGTCTAATATGAAGAAAGAACTAAGTGAGATATTTTATTATAAAACTTAAAAACATTTAAAAGGAGTGTATGGTTATTGTTCAAAAAAAATATTTAATAAGTTGCAGAATTATTGCATTTGGCTTACCTGATCCATGCACTATTAAATCATATTTATTTCACTAAAAGAGCGATAAATTATTTATTTGTTTAAATTACTTTAACCTTGAGCATCTTTAGACGATGTAATATGACACTAAAATAGCAATAGATAATTCATGGATTTGTTGGGATCCTACTAAAAACTCCACGATCTTCAAAAATAACAACAAATCATGCATAAGTATAGGTTGTTTTCATACTAAACATACTTAGAAGAAGTTGTATTATGTCATTTACACTAAAAATAAATAGTCAAAAAAATATCAAAATTTGTCAAGCAAGTTTGTTTCAAGAATTACATGAATTGTAAAAAGTGAAACTAATCGTGATTCACCATAAATTCTACACGGTTGCAATTTTGCCACAATTATCTATTCAAAACCGCCCTCATCCATACAAAAATTCTTTTTTTTAATGCCTATATTGGATAAACAAATGTATATAACAAGATAACACAATTAGAACCCCTGACTTTGATACAATTCCATGTAGTCTAAAACTATCCAAAAAGTTCAGGGTGTTTTGCTTAAATTAAATTTTCAAAATTTTCAAAAAAAAAAAAAAAAATTACATATTGAAGGGTGTCAAATAGGCAGGGTAGAATGCAAACAGCATGGGCATGAACTCATAAATTAAAAGTTAATAACAAAAATTTAATAAAATCCCTCCATCCTCATACCAATCCATCAAAATTTAGAGAGAGAGAGAGAGAGAGAGAGAGAGAGAGAGAGAGAGAGAGAGTACCAGAGACGGGAGATCGAAGCGACTGTCTTCGAAAATGAGAAGGCGAGGAGGGGCGACGGCGATTCCTGATTGTATTTATACCCAAACGAAACGAAACCCTAGACTTTGATTTGATGGCCTTAGGAATCTTACCAAACGGCGACGTTTCTGCACTTTGAACTTGACCACAGAACAAAAATAAATGATTAATTCGTTCTCAAAAACAAAAATGATTAATTAAGCATGATACCCTTATATTTAAGACGTATGAATTACTTATGAAATTTATTTAAGAATATTGCTATTTAGGTCTGAAAATTAGGCTTATCTTTTTATAGTCAATTAATTATTTTCTTGACGCTTTATTGGGTTTAAAAAATTGGAATTGTATATCATTTTTTTATTTAAAATATAAATTGTTCTTTATAATTTAAAAAATTATAATATTTGTTATCATAATTTTTTATTTAATATAATTAATAAAAAATAATTTTAATTACTCTTTAATATAATAATAAAATTACCTTAATTATTAATTAAAATATATTTATGACATTATTAAAAATAAGTAATTGATTTGATGATTTATTAATAAAATGACTTATGTGTTATGCAACTAAAAACTTAAAGGACGAGATTTAATTTTCAAAATTATAAAAGCTAATCCGTATTTTAAGCAAACCTTATAAATATATTTGTAATTTATCATATTTTGATTAAAATTTTCCTTATTCTTTTCATTTTTAAATGTGATAGTTTATTCTTTAAGTCAAATTATAATTTTCCGAGAACAAAACAAAATTTTAGTAAGAGTGCAAAGTTTTAAATAAATTACTAAAATTTTGAAATTTTGATACAAGTGTAATGAGGCTAATGTAATGAAATGAAATAAAATAATCATTTATAATATGACACATTTTTATCAATTTTATTAGGGCAAATTACAAACACCTCTGAGATTTGGTGAAAATACAATTTTCCTGAGGTTTGAGAAATTATAAATTGCCCTTTAAAGGTTAAATCTGCATAACAAATTAGGGGGAATCTATATGAAAATAAAAATCTCAAGGGGCAATTTATTATAAAAATATAAACTTCAGGGGGTAATTTATAATCTCTCAAACTTCAAGAGGAAATCTGTATTTTCATTGTTTGTAATTTGCCCATTTTATTAATAGGAGATAAGCCAAGTGATGACAAGGCCTATTTGGTGTAATTTATAGTAAGTTAAGAATTGATAATCAAAAGTGAAAAATATATTTGTCTCAACTTCTAAATAATTAGTTTTTGTTTACCTAATTAATTATAAACAGTGTAGCACATATTTTAAAAAGTAATAATAATTTATAAGTAACTTAGATAAGTTATACCACACAATATCATTGTAGCTGGATTTAAAATGTAAAAAATTAATCGTCACAATTAAAATTAAATTAACTAAAATAAGATTTTATTAACAATAGGGGTGTTAAGTGTAATTAACTTAATATTAAAATTGATAAAGAAAAAAGAAAAATAAAACTAAATAATAAAAAAGGATTGACGTTCGGTTTATATCATTAATAATAAAAATTAAATTAATTCAATAATCTGAATATTTTTATTTGATAGAAATTATTTTAAAAATAGAGAAACAAATATATTTTATTTAAATAAATTATTTATTTTTTGAACACATTTAATAAAATAAAAATATTATAATTATTAGATCTATTTAATTTTTCTTTAATACATATTTATTAAACCTAACCCAATAAAACAATTGGATGGTTCTCTGCACTTGAAAGTGTCTCTCCAATGGCTGTGGCTAACCTTGCCATGTACCACCACTTCTTGTTCCGCTTATCAAATTCAAGAACAGTCAAACCCACATGGATTCCCAACTCAAGAACCCTCTTCACCTCCCAAAACAGAGTCCATCTTTCTCTCCTCCATTGCTCTTCTTCTACTTCGTCTTCCACCGAATTCGACGCACCCACGGCTGAGTCTTGTGTCAATTTGGGTCTCTCTCTCTTCTCCAAAGGACGGGTACCCTTCAATTTTCTTTCTAAATCTTCACATTTTTTTTGTTATTTTTTTATTTTATCTTATTCAGATCGTGGTTCTATGAAATGGGCAACACTGAATTTTGAGACTTTTGGTTCTAGCTTTTGTGTCAAGTTTTGATTTTACTGACTCCATATGAGTAGGAGTTTTAAGTAAAAAGCTTCCTTTGATAGGAAGCACACCAATAATGTATAAACTCAAATTTGAGTAGAATTGTCAAGTTTAAGTGGAAGCTATGGGTTGGAGTAAAGGAGATTTTGGATAAAAGGGCTCCAAGTGTCAAGATTGGATTGGGTAGAAATTTGAGTAAAGGAAATGGTTCTCACTTGATTTGAGTTGAACCCAATTTGGTATAGTTTTGAGTAAAGGAATGGAGGGGATTTTAATCGCTTTTTACTAAAATTTAAGTTTGTCCTTATAGCTTTGAAGTTGTGAATTGTCAAATGATTTTAATTTGTCAAGAACCAGCCTTTGTTAATTTTGTAATATTTTATCACTTTTGGGTAGATGTTATATCAGACTATTTGGTCAAGTACATTGCACAATGCACATATAGTTTTTTTTTTTTTTTTTTTTTTTAATTCTAAGGACAAGCAGCTAGAAAGTTTCATATCCTGTCCATGACAATTAATTTTTCAGGTTAAAGATGCTCTAGCTGAGTTTGAAACTGCACTTACTTTAGATCCTAATCCCACAGAGGCTCAAGCTGCACTCTATAACAAAGCCTGTTGTCATGCTTACAGGTGGCCATTCTCAGCTTTCCCTTCTGTTTTCTTTTTTCCTTGCTATTGAGCGGTTTATTTGATATGTTAATGCTTGATACTACTTAACTGTGTTGAAGTAGCTAGTCGGGTGTATCTGGAAACTTTATTGAAGGAAGATGACTCACCGCTGGTAGAGAATCTACATAAATTCAGCCTAATTTCAATTTTAAATTTATTTAGTTTTCATTCTTATGCGAAGTTTCTCCAAATTCAGTAGAGTATAGGTTGTATGTTTTTGTTGGTTAATGGGAATATCATAATTATCAGAAAGAGGGGAGTTGTGCACCAACAATAAATGTACAAGGAGGTCTTCACAGGTAAAATCGCCTTATGGACAACCTTACAACCCAAAACAACATCATTATGGTTTAACAACCAGTCCATTAAAATTAACATGGTAGTGATGTCTTAATGCCCCAGAATTTTGTAGAAATTTAACAAATTTTAGTCCAAAGTACCAAATCCTCAACTTCTCAAATGGAAATACATAACTGATAGGTCAAGGGGTCGGTCCTTGTCAAAGGCAAAGATTGATTATTTCTCCCTCATTATTGGGGCTCTTTGTTGAATTGAGTTGTTTATTTGTTTCCGTTGTGAGCTCTTCTAGATGTGTTGTTGAACTATGATTGTTCGATTTGAAGTAATTCTCCTCATATTTGTAAATAATCTCCTACCGATTGACCTCCAAAAAAGTTTTATATGAAGAAAGTAGTCCAAAAGACGGGTTCCTCTCCAGCCAAATTGGGGACATGTCTAGCAAATTTTTCCAAATCTCCCTTAGATGCACATTCCAGGGTGAGGAGTGCTCCAACCTGATTGTTGAAAGCATCAAATCTACAGGCATTCTGGAACTTGTAAGAAGAACATTTATAATTTATGAAGACTGTTTCAGTATGTGGAAAGGGAACAGGAATGTGTAGCATGAAATGCTGTAAGATTGTGTATGAATGGGTTGACTTATATAAGACAACGTAGTATGAATTTGTTGAAGTATTTCTGGATACAAGATGATTTCATTTTGAATAATAGATTGCTTATGAAACATGATGTTCTTGAAGTGCCACTAGTTTTCTATCTACATTTCAAAACTTCTTGAACCAAAATTAATCATGTAAAGGCACAGAACTAAGTTATTCCAAGTAACTATGTAGGTCTAGTGTTTAATGTGTGATGGCCTTTAGCCATAAATTATTACTTTATATTTTTCCTGAAAAGAACAAGACTGAAGGGGGGGGGGCTGGAAATTCAGACACAGTTTTTGCCTTGTATTTCTATGCATATGATGTCACCAGAGCAATTGGATGGCATGTGGAGTACAGTGTTTCACTCATTTCTTTCTATCAGGAATAGTTCTGGTTGAAATGTGATATTACATCCTTATTTGAAGTAAGCTGATCAATCCTTCTTTATTTTTGTTTTCTTGAAAAAGAGGGGAAGGAAAGAAGACTGCCGATTGTCTGCGCACTGCGTTGAGGGAATATAACCTCAAATTTGGCACTATTCTTAATGATCCGGACTTGGCCTCCTTCAGAGCTTTGCCTGAATTCAAGGAATTGCAAGAAGAGGTTCGTTGCTTGATTTGATCTTCATTGTGTTTATCTTTTTTTCTGCTTGTTTGCAATTTTATGAAGCCTGTCAAGGTTGTCATTCAATAAGGTTAAGTTTGCTTCTTGTGTTCTGTTACGTTGAACAACAAATACATGTTATAATTTAAATGTTTAAAATGTAATTGAAGCTTTGTAATCTTGAGTCTTAAGACATTGTGTGTGGTAACTTTTGATTTTATACAGGCTAGGTTGGGTGGGGAAGATATTGGCTACAGTTTCCGAAGAGATCTCAAACTCATTAGTGAAGTCCAAGCACCATTTCGGGGAGTTCGGAGATTTTTCTATGTGGCATTTTCTGCAGCTGCAGGAATTTCATTGTTTTTCACTATACCTAGGCTATTGCGTGCAATCAACGGTGGTGATGATGCCCCTGATGTATGGGAAACTGTTGGAAATGCTGCCATCAATCTCGGAGGTAGACAGAAACCTCGTTTACTTTCAAATCAAGATATCAAGGCACCATATATGTTGTATTCAAATTTACTCATTATTTGCTGTAAAAAATTTACTTGCCAATCATCAATAACCAATTAATGTGTTTCTGAAAATGACTAATCTTTTGAATCAGCAATCCTACAGGTATCATCGTTCTCTCGGCATTATTTTTCTGGGATAACAAGAGAGAAGAGGAACAACTTGAGCAAATATCCCAAAATGAAACTCTATCAAGATTGCCTTTGCGGCTCTCAACTAATCGGGTTGTTGAACTTGTGCAATTACGAGATACTGTCAGGCCAGTTAGTATTAACACTTCTCCCTTTGTCTGATTGTTTATGATGAAATTTCTTGCACTACTTAATATAATGAAATAAATGAATAAATAATAATTTGGTAGATAATATGATTCCCGCACACTCTAATTTTCATTTTCTTAATGTGTCGATGTTTTAACTGATGGTTGGTTCAGGTTATTTTAGCTGGGAAAAAGGAGACTGTTTCTTTAGCCATCCAAAAGGCTGAGAGGTTCCGGACTGAGCTCCTCCGACGAGGAGTTCTTTTGGTTCCTGTTATTTGGGGAGAAGGTAGTAAAGCACCACAAATGGACAAGAAAGGTTTCGGCACCCCATCAAAGGCAGCTGCTTCTCTTCCTTCTATAGGGGTAAGATTGAAGAATTTTCATAAATATTTGGCATTTCTCATCTTTTCCCTTGGAGCCAACAATTTTCTCTGTTTGTTCTCATTGACTATATTACATTTTAATTGTGAGTAATATGCTAGTAACTGAATATATATATGCATTGATGTGATGAATGTTGTGTTACATGGACTCTTCTATTCCCCCAAGTACCCATATTCAATTTAGACACTTCGATATTTTAATTTTTTACAATATTTGAAGAAGAAAAACTCACATTTGCTAGAAATATTTCTAACAGTTCACAAGGATGTGAGATAGAAATTTCATATTTGTCTTATATCCTATTTAATATCAAGTACATTTCTACATAATTTACATCTTATCTAAAAATATTATACAATATGTAAAAATGTATGTATTATTGATTGATTGTCTTGATGTAGTATTTTATTACAATTACAAGGATTCCTATTATATAGGAGTGTGTTTGGGAGTAGGTGGAGAGTAGGTGAAGTGGAGGTGGTAGTGGTGTAGTGGGTTAGGTTTAGTGGAGTAGGTGAGGTGGTAGTGGTGGTAGGTTTATGGTAAATTCTAACAGCCCCCCGCAAACTCAAGCGGGATAGGAACTAACCAACTTGAGTTTGGAGATAGTAACAAAACAAGAAAATACATAAAAATAAAAAAGGATAGGAGACACTGTATGGTCGTGTCAGACCGATGGTGAAGACACTGTATGGTGGTGTCATAACGTTGTAGAGGACACTGGATGGTTGTGTCAGACCGATGTAGAAGACAGTTTATGGGGTCATGTCGGACCGTTGTAGCAGACAATGTTGTGATAGTTGTTGTGACAGTTTACGGAGTCTTGCTGGACCCTTGTAGAAACTAACCGAAATCAATGTCGGGACAGTTTACAGAGTCTTGTCGGACCCATGAAGGAGCTAACCGGAATCAATGTCGGGACAGTTTACAGAGTCTTGTCGGACCCATAAAGGAGCTAACCGAAATTAATGTCGGGACAGTTTACAGAGTCTTGTCGGACCCATAAAGGAGCTAACCGGAATCAATGTCGGGACAGTTTACAGAGTCTTGTCGGACCCATAAAGGAGCTAACCGGAATCAATGTCGGGACAGTTTACAGAGTCTTGTCAGACCCTTGTAGAGTCGCACCCTCAAAAGGTGTGCCCAATCTATCAAAAGGCGTGCCATCAAAAGGCGTGCCCAATTCATCAAAAGGTGTGCCGGACATGATGGCGAGGCACGTGGGCGCCTTGGCTTGCGTGCCCGTTTGTCGGCTGGTGGCAAGAGGCGCGCGAGGCGCGTGGCTGCCTCGGCTATTTAACCAAGACGGAGGCTGAGGCAGAGAAAAGCTGCGAAAAACCTCTGAAAAAAAAACTTCGTTGTGCTGAGAGAGAGAGTCTGAAAAACTCTTCATTGTGCTGAGAGAGAGAGTCTGTAACACTCTGTTGCGAGAGATATTCTGAGAGAGATTTCTGAGAGAGATATTCTGTAACACTCTGTGACACGCTATTGCCCAGAAAATGGCCTCGTCCTCGTCTTCCCGTGGACTGCTCACTCTTTTTCCCGACCTCAACGAGTCAACAAGAGAGAGAACTGGTGCGGTGGCACTGGAATCTCAACCAAGCGCCCCGGAGTTTACTCCGTTGAACTTTCCGATGCGGTCTGTGGAGCAAAGAATGGCAGTGCAGTCAGATGTGGAGGCCAATCAGTATACCTTGAAGTCATGTGTGGAAACCATGACGGCGGTCACAAATTTGTCGAACCGGCTGCAGAGTAGGACAAATGAGGTGCAGCATGTAAACTCTCAGCAGGCTCTGCTCCAACGCATGTATAAGGATGCGCGAGCAGAGATAAGTGTGCTAAGGGCAGAAAACAAGGAGTTGAAGCGGAAGGCCACCGTGATGTTCCGATTTGGAGGTCCTCCATATGCTGCAGTGGAGGAGTATGGGGGAGTGAACGTGCTCGGTGGACAAGGAAACACGGAGACCGGACTGGCACGGGACACCCAAGATAAAAGTAAGAAGAAGAGACCTGCAGTAGAATAGAGAAGGGAAAAGAAAAATCCCACTGTGGGTGTGGTTGTTTTGTTTGTTTGTTTGTTTGTTTTTTTTTTTTTTTTTTTTGTGTGTGTAAAATGGTGATCGTGGTGAGGCCCGATATGAATAAAATGAGTTTGCAGTTCGTCTTCTTCCTCCGTTTGTTTGTTTTTTTTTTTTTTTTTTTTATAATAAAATAAATAAATAAATAAAGAAAATAAAAGAAAAGAAAAGAAAGAAAGTGGAGCAACGGGTGAGGTGCAAAAGGTGATGATAATGTTTTGTGAGTGGAGAATAAAGAAAAGAAAAGAAAGGGATGGTGTGGTGGAAAAAGAAAAGTGGGAGAGAGAAAAAGGCATGGGGGTTGGCACTTTGTGTTGATAGTGCAGCTCATGCGAGATAGAGAGAACCAGAAAGCCCGAGAGAAGATGCTGCCCGTAAATGTTTACTCAATGCGCATCTCCCTAGTAGCACGAAGCGTGTCAATCACCCCTTCAAGATAACTAATGGCAGCTTCTTGCTCTGGATACTGCCGAGAAACAGCCTGAAAGACGGCGAGAGCGACGAAATGTTCGAGGCGAGAGCGACGAAATGTTCGAGCTTGAGAGTGAGCTGATTCCATAGCTTCCTCTGGTACAGATCCGCTAGGGTATTGTACCAATCGGAAAGTTCTGGATGGGCATTGCGAAGAGGATCCAGGTACTGTAGAGCGGCCATGGATGACTCGAGCGCTGAACACGAAGCCGGAGAGAGAGAGAGAGAGAAGGGTCTCCTCTGCACACCTTGGGTCTCACGAATTTAGAGATCGAGAAAATCTGGAGCGAGAAAATAGAGAGAGATCGAGTGTCGTCCAGTAGAGCCGAGGAAGAGTACGGGTTTACCAACCAAGGACCCTTGGTTCTACCTTGCGATGAGTCGGTCTTCGAAGAGATCCTCCGAGTCGTGTCCCTGTTCTGACTCGGCCAACTCGGGTCGGTTTGTTAATCTCGACGATTTCCAGCGATGTTGCGACGTGGGTCGTAGGAGTAATCTTGATGGTTTGGGTGAATCTGGACCGTTGCTTCACGGGTTGGGTGACGAATCAGTTTGTTGAGGAAGGAGAGAGCGAATTAGAAATTTTGGGTTTGTCCGGCGGACGGCCAAGGCGAGGCTGCCGTCCGCCGGTGAAGCGGAATCACTAAATTCTCAACCTTGCTCTGATACCATGTAAAAATGTATGTATTATTGATTGATTGTCTTGATGTAGTATTTTATTACAATTACAAGGATTCCTATTATATAGGAGTGTGTTTGGGAGTAGGTGGAGAGTAGGTGAAGTGGGGGTGGTAGTGGTGTAGTGGGTTAGGTTTAGTGGAGTAGGTGAGGTGGTAGTGGTAGTGGTGGTAGGTTTATGGTAAATTCTAACACAATATATGATATAAATTGTCCTTCATGCATCGCTTATGGATATCTAACATTTGGATATATATCTCAAAATCCCAAGATTTAAGTTTCTGAAAGTATGACGCTTGGTCCTACACCTGCACCCGATATTCGTACCCAAATCCATGTAACATAGACCGGTGTATGTTATGTGAAGGTTGTGTATTTTCACAAGGTGCATATTTATGTCCAAAATTGTACATGCCATTTGACATGCCACAGGTTTAGATAGACTTTTCTGCACCATATTGACAATTTTGTATGGGTCTTCAAATTGGGAAGAACTGTGTTGTGTGCGTGTTCCAACCATGATTCAAGGTTTAAAGCTTTTTATTCATTCCTTTGACACTATCTGCATGGCATCCTGGTAGGAAGATTTTGAGAAACGAGCTCAGTCAATAACTGCAAAATCAAAATTGAAAGCTGAGGTTCGATTCAGGGCTGAGGTGGTATCGCCTGCAGAGTGGGAAAGGTCAGCAACTAGTATTTGTTGTCTACAAGGTCAATATATGCATTTTTACTTTCTTTTGAGTTTATCCCTTGAAATCAGGATGTAGATTTGCTTACAGAAGTAATCCTTGTTTGTTCAGAATTGCAACTAGAATAAATAATTTGTTTTAAACTCCTATGTTATGTCTTGAGGTAATAATGCTCATAAGTTCAAACAAAGTTGTAGTATGTTCTTCCATGTTAGAATTTTGTCATCTTCTGGGTTTTGAATTTTTTTTTTTTTTTTCTTCATAAACTTAATTCAGGTGGATAAAGGATCAACAGATATCAGAAGGAGTTACGCCGGGTGAGGATGTCTACATAATACTGCGTCTAGATGGTCGTGTTCGAAGATCTGGGAAGGTCAGTGCTCAAATTGATACATTTTTCATTCTTTTTCATCTGTTGTTGATCAAGGAATTGGCATAAAAAAAATTGATTATGAAAACGGAACTTTAGAATATTCTAACAACCTTTCTTAGGCTGATTAAGTTTTGGATCCTATCATTGTCTCCTTTGTCCTTAATAATGGCCCAACGGATGTTTGCTAAGTGGCATTAATTTGTCAATTATCAATTAATTCCACAATGCTAAGGCTTGGTTTGGCGAATATTTTTTTAAGTAGTTTTTTTGACTTTATAAGATAAAGTTGTTACTAAAAAAGTTGATGCGCTAAGGGTTATTTTGAGAAGTTGGCTTTTAGCTACTTTTTTTGGTTTGTAGCAAAAGTTAAAAGTTAGTTTTTTTGTCTTTTTTTTCATTTGAGAAGTTGGTTTTTAGCCAACGGGGAAATTACAATTTTACCCTCATGGGTCAAAATGTGTTACATAGGTGAAGTTGTAAATATTTTAAATAAATGGGGGTAGTTTGGTCATTTTATTATGATTTGACATCATAAACAAACATTAATAAAAAAAGTCAAAAGTCATTTTTTACCAACTTCCCAAATCATTTGTCTAAAAAAGTCAAAAGCTTGGTTAAAAGCTAAAAAGTCACTTTTTACCATCTTCCCAAAATAAGCCTAAGTAAATACTAAAACAATTACTTTTTGTTATTGGGAAAGTTAACGTGTGATTTGGATTTTTATTATTTTTTAATCTTTTATATGAACTTTTTTGAATGTTTTCCAAAAAAAAAAAATTACTTTTGAAATCCTTCTAGACAAGAATGATTTGGAAAGTGAAAATATTTAATAAAAATTTTACTAAAGATAAAAATTGTGAAAATATGTAACTTTTTTAGCACTTGTCAAACCTGATGAATCTTATTAACAATTTTTTTTAGAGAATAACAAATCAGTGTATATTTTGAAGCAAAAAAAAAAAAAAAAAAGATTAATGATGAGTTTTACAAACTTTAATTATTAAGGTCATGAATTTCTTCATGTGTATGTAATTACTTTTTGAAAATACAACTAATTTGTAATTTTCCCAAAAAAATACCCCCTCGATTGTCAACTTAATAAGCTAAACCCAAATAGCCAGAAAATGACTTTTTTGTGTGGTTGAAAAACCCAAACATTGCCTAACTTATAAAGGATAGTTGCTGGGATTTGATAAAAAAAGAAAAGAAAAGGAAACCTTTGTTTGCCATCAGCCAAAAGCTGAACTAACACACCTTTCCTTTAGCCACCAATAAAATTAAGTTCCTTTCCTTCGGCTCTCTCCTTAACTTTCTACTTGTTAGATTATTGAGTCCATTTTTAGATTTAATTTTGATGATCTGAACCGTTCACATTTTAAGATTTGTTGATTACATCATATCTATAAAAAAATTAAGTTGATCGGATATCAGAAAATATGTGTTTAGAAAACTGTTTATTATTATTTTTTTTAAATACGTAGTTCGATGATCCGAACACGTAATTTCTGATATTCGATCAACTTGATTTTTTACAAATATAATATACTCAACAAATCTTAAAATATAAACGGTTCGGATCGTCGAAATTAGACCCAAAAGTAGGCCCAATAACCTATTAAGTAGGAAGTTAAGGAGAGACATGAAGGAAAAGATTTTGATTCACCAATAATAGCCAACATATGTAGTGTTGCAGCAATCTCATATGTCTCTGAATTTCCAGTCTCCCCAAGGCTTGTCTCTACCATACGATCAAATTAGAGAGATCGATCCTGTGATAAAGAGATAGTTTGGGACAATGAGACATGGGAGGATTGGAAATATAATATTTTTAATCCTAACTCGCACCCTCTGTTTTGCAGGGCATGCCTGATTGGCAACAAATTGTGAAGGAATTGCCACCAATGGAAGCATTACTAAGCAAGCTGGAAAGATAACACGAGTTTGCGCGTTTCATCCATGTTTACTGTAAATTCTTGATAAATTCAATACAAAAAATGCATTATCTAAGTTCAAACCCTTAAAATTTAGAAGTGTTAAAAAAAATTAAAAATTAAAAAATCTAAATATCAACAAATGCATTGCATAATTCTACCCTTGTCGTGAGGTCTTCAATGCAGGAGGCCCTAGACCTCCTTGGTTTTGTTAATCTAAGTTTTGTTTTGGGACCTTGACACCCCACCTGCAACGTTGTTGAGTTAATGATTCTCTGCTATCATATTGGTATCGATACTATTATATATCAGTACGGCCATATAGTAAAACTTAAAAAAATTAAAATATGAATACGGTTGGGATATGTCTATAAATTTTTATTTCTTATAATTTAATTCCATCACTATCATTCCCTCCACTAACAATTAAAATATTGTCTACAGATAAAATTTTATTTAATTTCATCACTATCATTCCTTCCTCTAACAATTCTCTCACTATTAATTCTCTTACTATCAATCTTCTCTATTCTACGTCTAAAAACAAACGGATCCTATGGTTCATACTTCTCTTCCCCGATTGTTTGGAATCTTGTGAACAATGCTTTGGCCTTTGGGCATATGGAGTTCATTTTATTGTTTTTAATTACTTGTGAAATTAATCTATGTTCTAGGAATGAGAGTGTGGGGATGGGAGAAGAATATCATATTAGTTGAGCTTTTCATAACTACCCACACTTTTGCTATGGCTTCGTTTGGGAAGTGGTTAATTTTTTGGTTTTTTGACTTTTTTAGCTATTTTAACCTGGATTAAAAAACTTGATTTAAGAAGAATTTTTTGATTTTTTTGACTTTTTGAACTTTTTTTGTGAGAGAATAGTGTAATGATTATGGATTGAATGTGATGTTTTATTTATTGGGACTAAAATAATCAATTTTATCTTTTATAATTAAAATAATTTAAAAAAAACCCATAAACTAACTTGCCAAACGGAAGTTACATGTGTTCCATCAGATTTGGATCTCATTATTAGTTTTTAGTCCTCTCAGGCCCCGTTTGTTTTCAGAGATGGAATAGAGGGGATTGATAGTGAGGGGATTAATAGTGAGGGGATTGTTAGTGAGGGTCGTTTGTTTTCAGAGATAGAATGGAGGGGATTGATAGTGAGGGGATTGTTAGTGAGGGGATTGTTAGTGAGGAATTGTTAAATTATTTTTATATAAAATAATAAAACAAATAAAAAAATATAAAAAATTAAAAATTATATTTTAAAAAAAATTTCCAATATATAAAAAATAAAAAAAATAAAAAAATTTCTAATCTCCTCTCTATTTTTCTAATACCATCTCTACCTCCTCACTATGAATCCCCTCCCCAAGGGTATTAGTAATACCAAGGTATTAGTAGTACCCTCTCTTATCTCTCAAAACAAAAAAGGTATTAATAATACCAATGTATTAGTTAGTCCCAAGGTATTAATAATCCCAAGGCTATCTCTCAAAATAAATACCCCATATACTAATCCCAAAGTACTAATAATCTTAATCCCCTTGTTATAACCCAAAACAAACCGGCCTCAATGCTCTCAATCTGTAAGGCCAGCTCTTTTGGCAATAACATTGCTTGGCCATATGTGCCAGTGCCGGCCACTTTTTATCTTTTTACTATATTATATTTATTGTTGGCCAGTACTAGATCTGAATTAAAAAGTATTGTCTAAACTCATACAATTTATTTCGATAATTTAAATTACTTATTTTATAAAAATATTTTATGTATATCATTTATATAATAATTAAGTTAATTTGATAATTGTAATCTATTCAATTTATAACATTTATTTTTTTAAAAAAATAAACAAGTATATTGTTAAAAATAGACTATATATATATATATATATTTTTTTTTTTTGTAACAAACATAACAAAATAAAGAGTTTACGATTATCATATTGATTTTTTTTTAATTGGATGATATATATGAAAGACCCGACAGAATAAATAGTTCAGATTATCAAAACATAGCTGGTGGTAAGCTTCATGGGACCGATGAACTAGAGGAAAGCCTAAATTTTTTTTTGTTAGACGAAATTTTGTTTTAATGCACTTTCAGTCACGTTATCGTGCTCCAAAATTTAAATTATATTTTTATTACTTTCCAGTTATCATATGAAAATTACTTTGGTTTCTCGCCTTTTAAAATATATTATTATATTAGAATTTAAATTTATATTAGAAGTAAGAATTATATATAATAAAATATTTTTATGACACATAGTTATTAATGTGTCATTTTTTATTTAATTTTGAATATAAATTAATTTTTAAAGTAAATTAGAAAAAACTTGAAATATGAAGGGCAAAAGTGAAAAGAAGAAAAAAAAAATGACCAAAGAGGGAAAATTGTAATTTATCCTTTTTTAATGTGGGCCTATCTAGCAAAAAAATAAAGTGTATGTTTTGAGAAACATATACCAAAGGCTTTTTTGTAAAATGTAGAACCTATTTTATACTCATAGGTGGGAACCTTTTTTATTCTTTTTTTATTTTTATTTGGTGGAGAAAATTTTCAAAGTAGACCTTGTGAAAAAAAATAATAATAAATAAAATTGTATATGACTTTTGATTATGTTTAAAGAGTTTAGAGAAAAAGACCTAAAGTTCTTGCTTTCATGGACTTTACATGAGCCAACCATACACCTAATTTAGTAATTTTATAAAGTACACACGTTTGAACCATACAACTTTGCCAATGTCAAATGTGATGGGGAAGGATGACCTACAACCTATAGGCATCATTCACACAAATCTATTATCATCATTTTTTTAAAAATCAATTTTGCTACCAACATGAAAATTAAATACAAAATACAATACTTAGCACTGACTTCTCCTAAATAAGCTCTATGAATTTATGGTTGTTTTGGAAAGATGGTAAAAAGTGATTTTTTGGCTTTTAACCAAGCTTTTGGCTTTTTTAGACAAATGATTTGGGAAGTTGGTAAAAAGTGACTTTTGACTTTTTTGATTAATGTTTGTTTATGATGTCAAATCATAATAAAATGACCAAACTACCCCCATTTATTTAAAATATTTACAACTTCACCTATGTAACACATTTTGACCCATGAGGGGTAAAATTGTAATTTCACCGTTGGCTAAAAACCAACATCCCAAATGAAAAAAAAGACAAAAAAGCCAACTTTTGGCTTTTGCTACTAACCAAAAAAAGTGACTACAAACCATGTTTAAACTCCCCTTAAGGTTAATTTCATATAATATTTAGCATAATTTTTTATTTGAAATTCATTAACCATATGGATAGAAAAATGATACTGTCATCTCTTTTACACTAAAATACACACTTAATACTGTTTATCTTCAATCTAAATAAAAACAAAAATAAAAAAGCACTGCTTATCTTTATATCGTTACATTATTTGTATTCCCTCTAACATTGCTAAAAGAGAAATTAATGTAATTATTCTAAAATTTTGGAGTTTGTTGTATTTACTTCAAATTTAAAGGAATGTAAGAATAATGAATAAGATTTTATAAAATTTATTGGTGAATTCATTTTTTATTTATTTAAAAAGCTTGTCAATATTGATCGATTTCTATGTGCTCCTAAATTATTTCTTCTCTAATGAAGTTGATTATGATTTGAAACGATGATAGCGTGAAGCATACAAATTACATCAACTTTTGAACTTGTCAATCTCCCATCTAACATCTATATATTTATGTAATAATTTTATATAATAATATTAATTCATCATTTTCTTGGGGGTAGGTTTTGAAAAGGTCATTTTATTCATTGTTCCAACTTCTTGACAGAAATGAGGATGCATTTGAATATGCAATTTAAAGTGGTTAAAACTAAAGAAGCTTCCATGAGGATGTCATTATTTAAGATTCAATTTTTTTATTTTTTTTGTTTTGTATTTTTAATTTTGGTTTGGGGGTAGGTTTTGTTGTTGCTATCGTTATTATTAGTTGGGTCGAATATTAGGACAACCAAAGGTTGTTGGATTTAGACATATTGATCCTCCTACCTTCCATTTTTCCCAAAATACCCATCATTCTATCATCTACTTGCTAAACTAACCTCTCATTGCTTTATACAAACGAAGGGTGTTAAGAAAAAACTAGTCAAGTCGACAAATTGATCCGAGCCCATCTGAATTCTATAGTTCACTCTAATTTTTTAAGTGGACGGTTTGGTTCTAACTTTGAAGAGTTAAAAATCATTAATTATGGTTCTATTTACAAAATTATACTCAAAAGAATTATATAAAATGAATCAAACTTTACAAAATTAGTCTGTCACAAGGTCATTGCTTCTAAGGATAGGCGCGGGTCGGTTGCGGCCACAAAACCTCCAAACCGCTATCTGTCCGCCAGGTTGGCAGATTGAAGAAAGTCAATCCGCATCCGTCCGTCAATTCGGTGGATGTGGATTAAGCGGATTGACGGATGGATGCGAATCGGTTTGGCAGTTTAAAATTTTATAAATTTTTAACATAATTCAACTTGTGCACTTTCTCAAAAAAAAAAAAAAATATTACAGTTAATAACTTAAAAAAAAATTACAATCTCTGTATGTCTCATCCACATATTACAATCACAACATACCTTATCCACATAAAGTATTACAATATGTGGTTCTTAAAATATAAAAACAATTCAAACCACCAAAATCATGAACACAACAATAGTAAAGATTGTATGCTTCTGTATTGTTACATCTATATCTGTTTTTTAAAACAAAAACTAACCAGCATATATCATCTTTTTTATTTATTATTTTTAGAGTTAGATTTAAAAATCAAAAAATATAAATAAACAATACATTTATTTTTTCAATTCAAAAAATATATTCAAGTTGAAAACTCTTTTTCCACAAAATATTTAAACTATTTTTCAATTGAAAACACAAACATAATATCTAAACAAATTAAAAACACAAAGTCTTATAAATTATTAGGGTGTTCGCGGTTTGGCGGTTCGGTTGTGACCAAATGAATCTCAAATCCGCTATCCGTCAAAAACTAGGCGGATTGGAAAAAAAATCAATCCGCAACCGTTCGTTTGTCATCATGCATCCGTCCAAAATTAAACAGATCGGTTCGATTCGATAGGTTTAGACGGACCGATATATCCGCTGCTCACCCTAATTGCTTCTCTTCTCATTGACTTCTTTAATCATTTTAAGCCTTCACTATACACAACAAAAAAAAAAATTGGTATAAAAATATACGTAATTTTTTTCACTATTTAAATGATCTTTACACTTTATATAATTGAAATTTTCATTTTTATAGTAATTGTTATCTAATATGAATAATTTGTTGTCTTTACATATTTTATAAAAGTTAGGTTGAGAAATATTTTTAAATCTTGAAATATGCTTTTGAAATTTTTTGAATACCTGTACAAGTAGAATCATTTTTTTTTAAAAAAAAAAAACTAAATAGTCTTGATTAGATACAGTGATAAATTTTTAGTTTAGAAGCATGAAATTGAAGAAGAATTAAACTGTTCTTTTTTATTGGCTGTTTGATTCTAATTTGTTTTCCATTTGATTTTAAAATTTTCACGATTCAATTTGAGATTTAATTTCTAAAATTGTGGAAACGAATTCAATTTTTATTAATCTTAGAACTAAGCAATACCAGTCCATAAACATCAATAATACAAATGGATGTTCACATGTTGATAAGACTTGGTTTGAGAAATAGGAAAAAAATTAGTATATTGTTTTTGTTTTTTTTTTTTGAAAAAATATGTAAAAAAATAGAAATGTAATGTAACCCAAATAAGCCAATAAACTAATAGACTGATTTTTTTCCTAATTTCCAAAATGTCCCTAAGACCCCGTTTGAATGGATATGAATATCAAATAAAGATACTCCTTGAGATTAATAGATAAAAGAATAATGAGAAAAGATAAATTGACGAATAAAAAGAGAAGCATGTTGTTATAAAAAGAAACCTTGATATGATTTTAAATAATTATTTTTATATAGTTATTTTAAATTCTTCATGATAAAATTATTTAATTTAAGGCACAATTATTAAGAAAACAAAATTTTAAAGTTTAAACCTTACAACAAAATAAATTTTAAATTTTTTATTTTATCAATTTGAATCATAATTTTTTGATTTGTTATTCATCTAAACCATAAAAATATATTAGTGTGTTTGGTTTGAGTTTTTTGGATTAATTTTTTTGAAAATTGAGTTTTTTGGTTTTCGTATTCTTTTGTTTTTAGTGAATATTTTTTAAATTTTAAATATTTTTTTTTACTTTTTTAGATGTACCTTAGTTAGATATATCTAAAAAATAAAAAATTTGTAAAAAAATATTTTAAAAAATTAATAAATACATAAAAATATAAAAAATATACTGAATTCTTGTATTTTTTTTATATTTTTTGTATTTAGTGAATTTTTAAAAGATTTTTTTTTATAATTTTTTTACTTTTTAGGTGTATTTATGTTAGGTGTCTCTAAAAAGTAAAAAAATTGTTTAAAATATTAAAAAAATTTAGTAAAAACCAAAAAATACAGAAAATAAGAACGTAAAATTTTCTGAAAAGTATTTTTTAAAAAATAAAAACAAGCAAGTTGATAGGAAATGTGGATGTTGGGATGATTTAAATAAATATATTTTTAATTTTTTTTAAAAAAATAAAAATTAGAAAGATGACCTGATTTTAAAAAGATAAAAAAAAATTTAAAAATATGTTTTTCTTTATCAGGCCAAAAAATCCAACGTAGTTTAATGAGGTGGTGTTTGGCAAGTGGGTTGGGACTAAAATAGCCACAAAAGACAAAACAGACTATTTTAGCCACAACAAACAAAACATCACATCCAACCCATAATCATTACACTCTTCTCTCACAAAAAAAAGTCAAAAAACCAAAAAGCCAAAAAGCCCTTCCCAAACCAAGCTTTTTAGCCCAGACTAAAATAGCCAAAAAAGCCAAAAAGCCAAAAAGCCAACCCACTTCCCAAACGGAGGCTGACTAACACTCGTTTGACATGATGGGTTGCGGTGGATTAGGATTAAAATAATCACAAAAGATAAAATAAGTTTTGTAGATTAAAAATATTACATTTAAATTATAATTATTTTATTTATTTTTTTATAAAAATTAAAAAAAACTAAAAATAATCATCCAAAGTTAATCTCAAATTAAAATAATTAAAAATTAAAAAATCAATTCAATTCCCAAGTCTAAAATCTATGTGGCATGAGTTTGACCCGATGGTGATAGAGACACATCATCATCAATCCACACCGACAGCCTGCACGGCATTTGCCAGTTCATTAAAATCATTAAATAATGCTCTCACATTCAATTATGGTTTTCAAAACTATTAGGTGCGTTTGGATAAATATGGATTTGATTTTCTTTCATCGTATAAATTTTAATTCAAACGAAACTTGCATTGAAATGTCAGTGTTAATGTTTAGGTTATAATCTCTAGTTAAAAATAAACAATAAAATACCTTGACAATCTCAATTCGGACCTTGAACTTACAAAGAGGATGTAAGGATTTTTTTATACCCGAAAAAATATATATGCATGGATTTGAAATTTAGGAAATTTAATTTTAATCACTCAAAGATTATAATCTAAAATTACATATGATAGTTTCGTTATGAATAGTTTTGTCAAGATTAAATTAAGAGAGAAAAAACAAAATAATAAGCATGTTTGGAATAATTTGTTTATTTTTAATAAAAAATTGATTAAAAAAATTAATAATTAATATTTTAAATTTTGTTAAAATTATTTTTACTTTATAAAATATAAATAAAAATTGCACTAAACGATATAAATTTCCCACAAAAAAAAAAGACGTTACCAATAATTCCATAAATTGTACCAAACAAGACAAACAATTTTAAGACTAAGAATTTAAACAATATATTTTTATAAAAAATAATTTGTGTTTTAAATTCAATATTTATATAGTGACTAGGGAAATTCATATTTAAAATAAATTTAAACTATGCATTATCTTTCTTTATATTTCTTTTCTATTTATTTTTCTCCTTAACATTAATGCCAACAAAAAAATGTCACACAATATGTATGGGGCATCTCTCCCTCTCCGAACTCTCCAATGTTGATGGGAGGATTCTTCAATAAAGCATTACAAGAGTTCGATGGTGTTTGGGAAGTAAGTTTTTATGTAGATTTTATTAGATGTAGGTTTTTATGAGATAAAAAATTTTGGAAAATGAGTGAAAGCACTAATTAGTGTTATCACTAATGATGTGGCAGTGGGCCTTACCAGGAATGATTTGATATTTTGGCCTTGGTGTTGTATTTTTTTCTTTTTTTATTGAGTGCCATATCATTAGTGGTCTTTTTAAAGCTCCAAAATTAGTGGTCTCTATCATTATTGAAAATTTTTGGTATTTGGGAAGATAGTTGGGTTTTTATGTGGTTGGATGTGATGTTTGTGAGAGAAAAAGTGAAATGATTATGGGGTTGGATGTGATATTTTGTTTGGATGTGTTTTTTTTTATTTTGCAAAACTTTTGTCTTGTCTTTTAGTGGAAAAAATGAGAAATTTTTTTTGAAATGATTAGTTTCCAAAAAAAAAAAAAAGAGGACATTTAATAGAAAAATGAAATTTGGGACAATTAATTACAAAATGAAAACAGTTTTAATTGCTGAAAATGTTGCATCAAACAAAAAAATATTTCACATTGTTGTCCTTCAATATTTCACCCTCTCTTCTCTCTCCTCTCTTCTTATTTTCTTTTCTGTAATTCCAGTGCCAACCAATCCTCCCTCACCAAATCCCACCACCACAAAACCTATCCCTACCCTCACCAACCCATATCAATCCCTCGCGACCTTTTCTCAACACCCTTTGGGCATGTTTGATTGGAAGGATTAAAGCATAGGATTGAGATTATTAATCCGTGGGCCCAATCATCCTATGTTTGTTTTGACATTTTGGTTTAGGATTATTAATCCAATGGATAATTAATCCAACAAATTTGTAGGATTATTAGTAATGGGGTAGGGGTGGGATAACTAATACCACACTAATTTAATAGGATTATTAATACCTCACTATTAGTGTTGTGAATCAAACATGGCCTTTGGGCGTGTTTGATTGGGGAATTGGAGGGGGGACTATCCACTATTTAGATTACAATTCAAATAGTATTATTTATCCGCCGTTTGATTTTTTTTTAATCCGCCGGACATGGAGTCCGGCCGGACTCCATGTCCCCATATGGGGGACTATTGTGTCCTAGGGGGGGTGGGATAGAATGTGGGGGACTATTCACTATTGGGATTAGATGCGAAAATAATCATGTTAACCCTCTACTATTTAATCCCATTTACTGCTCCCCCTCATTCCCTCTACCGAAACCTCTTGTTGACTTTAGTCCCAAATTTTTCATTTTTATTCTTATTTTTCTAGTTTCTGAAAAAATAAAGACTGTATGGTATGAGGTTGTAATCATGATTTTACACTTACAATTCAAGTGTTTGGTTTGGATATAATTCTCAAAAATTAATTCTATATTTACGTGTGAAAACTCTTTCTAGAATATGAGTAGTGACAGAATATTTGAATTTTGAATTTTGATGGTCTATCCGGTCTTCCGGCCAGACATTCTCCCAGATAATTTTTGAATTTTTGGGTGTATCCGGTTGTCCTCTTGGACATTTTCCTGGAGGTCCGGCCAGTTGACCGGAATAATATATATATATATATATATATATTTTTTTTTTGCAGCTGTTATGTGAAAAAAAAAATTAAATAGATTTTTTCAATAGTTATTTTTTAGAATTGAATTTTAAAAAGAGTTTGGTTATGAGTTTTGAATAGAATTTTTAATAGAATTTTGAGTTGTGTATTTATTTATGAGTTACAAATTTTTAAATTAAGTTTTCAAAATCCTTTTTAAAACTCACAATCAAACAACTATTCTTATTTTAAAACTTATTTAAAAAATTCAACATTCAATTTAAAATTTTTTTCAAAATTCACAACCGAACAAATTTTTTCTTTTTAAATCATAATTTCTCAACTTACAAACTCAAAATACAACTCTATTCTTAAATCATAATTCTAAAACTCTACCAAAACTTTTTAACTCTTTATAATATGAACACAAGTAAGTTTGGGAGTAATTTTGTATGAAAGATTCTTTGCCTTTAAATCTCTATGTCCATTTATTTTAAATTATTTATATTTATTATATCATGTCTTATTCCAATTTGTTTAATTACAATTTTTTTGGTCGGAAGAGTGTAGAAGGCAGCTTCATAATTTTGAGAAATACAATATAATAAGATCAATATATTAAGATCAATATATTAAACTTAAAAGAGGGAGGAATAAGAGTAAAAAAATAACTTACTTAGAAAAATAGTTAAAAACTAAGGATGTGTTTGGAGAAATTTTTCAAATATATTTTTACTCATTGATTTGAATTTGGTATTTATTTCGAGTTTTTAAATTATAATTCCATACTCATTTTTGAAAATTCCTTTTCAAGTAGAAAAAATTGGCTAACTTGGTTGTCTCCCCGAACGTCCAGCTGGTTGACCGGAACAATATTTGTTTTTTTTTTTCAGTTGTTATTTTTATATTTTAAATAAAAAATATTTCTAGAATTTTTTTTAAAAAATTTTATGAGCTTTAAATAGGATTTTGAGTTTTGTATTAGTTATGAGTGTTAAGTTTTTAAATTAAATATCATATGTCACATCATTCATTTCAAACTTAATTCAAAACTCTTTTTAAAATTCATAACCAAATAATTTTTTTACACTCAAATCATATTTCTAAAACTCTTATAAACGCATCCTAACGTTTTTTTTTTACTTTCTTTGACTTTTTTTAAAATATATATATAAAAAATATAAGAGATTATATGATCTAAAATAAATTAAAAATTGACTTTTAACTTTTTCAATTATGCCCAAAAAGCCCTTAGATAACCTAGACATGCATCAAATGAGCTAACTAGGAGGTCAACTTTAAGGGTGTGTTTGTTTGGACGGACTGAATAAGGGGGGATTATAATCCATCGGACTATTAGTCCTAGGATACATTGTCCTCGGACTATTTGGTTGGATTGGATTTGTATCCTATGGCATCGTTTGGGAAGAAGGTTTCCAGGCTTTTTTGGCTATTTTAGCCACAAAAAACAAAATAGGTTATTTTAGTCACAACAAACAAAACATCACATCAAACCCATAATTATTACACTTTTCTCTCACAAAAAAAGTAAAAAGAAAACTAAAAAGTTAAAAAGCCCTTCCCAAACCAAGCTTTTTAGCCCAAGCTAAAATAGCCAAAAAAACTAAAAAGCCAAAAAGCCAACCCACTTCCCAAACGGAGGCTATGTTTGTTTAGTCATAGGATTAGATGTCTAGATTGGACTATTTTTAGTGAACTCAATGTTTGGTTAGATGGACTGGATAAGGATAAATGTTCAGAAAACTATTTTACCCTTGTAATTTATAATTTTTATTTAATATATAATTTTAAATTTGTAATCTATAATTTAACAACACTAAAAAAAATTTAATTTATAAGGTCATAATTTTTAATTTATTATTTTCAATTAAATTAAATTTATAATTTATATTTTTTATTTAATATATAATTTTAAATTAACGACAATAAAGAATAATTTTATTTAATATATAAATTAAATTTTCCACAACACTAAAAAAATTTAATTTATAAAGCCATAATTTTTAATTTATTATTTTCAATTAAATTAAATTTATAATTTATATTTTTTTATTTAATATATAATTTTAAATTAACGATAATAAAGAATAATTTTATTTAATATATAAATTAAATTTTCAACAACACTAAAAAAATTTAATTTATAAGGCCATAATTTATAATTTATAAATTTAATTTATAATTTAGATTTTTTATTTAATATATAATTTTAAATTAACAACACTAAAAAAATAATTTTATTTAATATGCAAATTTAATTTTTTAACAACACTAAAAAAAATTAATTTATAAGGTCATAATTTTAATTTATTATTTTTAATTAAATTTAATTTATAATTTAAATTTTTTATGTAATATATAATTTTAAATTAACAACATTAAAAAAATAATTTATAAATGTTCAAAAGATTATTTTATCCTTTTCTAATTATTTGTTAAGTAATAGCATAGAGGTAAAATGGACATTTCAGAATCTAATCCCATTAGATACCAATTTCATGAAAATAATTTCACCCCCGTGAAATAGGATAGTTCCACAAATATGAGACTAATAATCCGAAATAAAAAAATTAAAACAAACAATAGACTATTAATCTAATGTTACATCTTAATTTTTCAAAATAAACAGATCCTAATAGTTGTGGATTTGTTCATATTTTATTTTTGTTGACTTTTTAATATTTTAAAAAATGACCATTGTAAAGCTAAAATTGAAAGGTCAATATTATTAAAAAAATTGCATGAAAATACAAATGCTCTCGTTGGTTGATATATCACTATCACGGAAGATTTTATACTTGTATTATAAAAACAATACTGCCAAGTGGGGTGGCAATATGGTGAATACTAACAACGTCAATGTCATTTTCATTAAAACTATACTACTTAAAATAAACCGCCGGCCAAGTGTATTTGTAAGAAAGAAGAGACTTCTCAAAGCAACGAATCTTAGAGAGAGAGAGAGAGAGAGAGAGAGAGAGGAGAAAACCACGACGGCGACAATGGCGAACTACTCCGGCAGCCACAACCGCCTACCGATAATCTGTTGTTTTGTGATCGTAGCTCTGTTGATTCTCTCATCCGCCACCGTGGAAGCTACCGGAAACCACCATGACCAGTGGTGGATGGCGACGGCGAAGCCTGCCTGCAGAGGATCGATGGCGGAGTGTATGGCGGAGGGAGAGTTGGAGATGGATTCGGAGATCAACAGGCGCATATTAGCGACGACGAAGTACATAAGCTACGGAGCGCTGCAGAGGAACACAGTGCCGTGCTCTCAGAGGGGAGCGTCCTACTATAACTGCCAGCCTGGCGCTCAAGCAAACCCTTACACCCGTGGTTGCAGTGCCATTACGCGTTGCCGCAGTTAGATTTTTCTTTCTTTTTTACTTTCTATCTCTTTCTTTGGATTTTCTTTTGGGACAAATGTTGTGTACTCAAAAAAAATATTTGTTTGTTATTATGTCTACTTAATTTTGATCTCCTTTTCTTGCATATATATATATATATATATTAGAAAAATGTTAAAGCCTAAATTTTTTTTATCATGTATGTGATTTGTATTTGATAAAAATTTAATAAAATATTTAAAACTTCTAGCTTTTTTCTATATATTATGATGGTAGCATTTTAATTTTCTCGGGAAACAATCACCTGGTGCTCTAACCATGTCACAAAATGATTAATTTGATTTGCGTGTGATTTGATGCTTTGATACTTATTTTGACTTGCGCTGGATTTTGAAAAATAAATAATAAAATATGTAAAATATAATTATATTTTATTTTACAATTAAGGGTATAATAAATCAAATAAAAGGAATTAGCATCAAATTGAATTCTTTGATTTGTTGGTTTTTTTGAACAGGTCTTTGATTTGTTTGTTGATGAACCAAAATTGGCCAGATGCTACAGTTGAGTTTTGTTAATTTTAAATTTAACGTAAATAGAAAATTCACAAAAAAGCAAAAAATTAAATTTTTTATATCAAGAATAAATGAATAGACTATGTTCTATAAATGTCTCACTTTTGCAAAATGTTTAGTTTAATAAGAATAAATAATAAAAAAAACCTATCTAATAGATTATTATTTTGATGTGTAAAATTTTCACAAATTATGAAATTTTAATGAATCTTAAACGGTGGATCCAGTTCTAAACAAATCTTTGCTTCTCGGAATGTTTTGTTGACCTCCTGACAAACTTCTCTATTTTGAAATTTTAATGAAGTTTTATTTTATTTTATTTTATTTTTTTTAGAAGTTTTATTTGTTAAAAAAAATGATATATTCATTTTAGATACTTCTCTCTCTTTTTTTTTTTTTTTTTTTTTAGATGTGGGTGTTTAAATCGCTATTCTAATTTGTATGTTTTGTTAAAGATGAAGTATACGTAATTATTTTTCTTTCATTAGGAAAATGAAAAACGAATAGAATTTGGACACAAAATTTTATTTAGCCTCCGTTTGGGAAGTAGGTTGACTTTTTGGCTTTTTTAGTTATTTTAGCCTGGACTAAAAAGCTTGGTTTGGGAAGGATTTTTTAGTTTTTTGGCTTTTTTGACTTTTTTTGTGAGAGAAGAATGTAATGATTATGGGTTGGATGTGATGTTTTGTTTGTTATGGTTAAAATAGCCTATTTTATTTTTTGTGGCTAAAATAACCAAAAAAAGCCCAACTAACTTCTTCCCAAACGGTGCCTTATTTATCTCCTTTCAATTTTATTCTTTGATAAATTGAAAATCTAAATATATCATAAGTATAAAGATAGTTTCATAAACATAGTTATGATGGTGGGGATAGTATAAGGGGAATGACCAAAGACTTTATACAATTTTTCCTTTATTTAATAGTAGGTTCATTTATATATGTTTTGATTAAATACTTTCGGAATCTGTATATTTTATGGTAGTTGTATTGAGTATTGTGCAATAAATTATTTATTAATGACCAGAGAATATTATTTTTTTTTTTGTATTTATGATCGTTACGAATTTAATTATAATCAAGTTGTCCTGAGTAGCTTATTAAAATTTGAATAATTTTTGAATTGCCTCAAATGAAAAATGAATAAATTCATCTAATCAAGGGCAATTTTAAATACACAAGTAGGGAATATTCGAAAGAAGAGATGATAAAGGAAAAAAAAAATGGTTTGGGTTTAGGAGGGATTGGGTCCAGGTTATACCATATGTTCCTAGGTGGTGTTATGTGGTTGTCAATATTTAATTTTTTGTTAAAATTTTAACAAAAAATAGGGATTGTAACAAATTGAAAAAATAAAATTATAGGAAAGCTTGAAGATCACATTAAATAAATAAAAAAAAATAAAAATAAGAGCCAAGGTAAGATTAACTAATATTTTAGGGTACAAAATGTAATTTATCCGAATACAAAATATTTAATGTAAAAAATTATTTTATCAGGAAACTTATTTAAAAGAGAGTTTCTAGATAGATCATCAATGCAGCTTTTATAGTGGGTTTACATAGCCTCCGTTTGGGAGTGGGTTGGATTTTTAACTTTTTGATTTTTTTGGTTATTTTAGTTTGGGTTAAAAAGTTTGGTTTGGGAAGGACTTTTTGATTTTTTAACTTTTTTGGTTTGTTTTGTGAGAGAAGAATGTAATGATTATGAGTTAGATGTGATATTTTATTTTTTGTACTTAAAATAATTTATTTTGTCTTTTGTAACTAAAATAGCCAAAAAAACTCCGTTTAGCTCTTGCCAAACGGAGCCATAGGCCCAATAACACATTCCAATTAGGAAGTCCAACCGGAGTGAACCCAATCCCACTTTGAGTTTATACCTATTTACATGTTGACAATTTAATTTCTGTTTATAACTGTTACTAGGATCATATAAGTCTCATATTTTTTTCGAAAAACATTTAGAGAGACTTAGGTCTCGTTTGGGAACTTACTTTTTTAGTTAATTAGCTAAAAAGTTATTAAATTAGTCAAAAAATCAACAACTCATACCAAAAAGTCAAATATTTTCTTTTTTCTCTACTTTTTGCACATTTTTTCGTAATTAGTCAAAAAGTCATCCCAAACATACAAGTTTTTTTTACTTGCCTTTTTAGCCAAATAGTCAAAAAGTTACTAAATTAGCCTATTTCCAAACGAGGCCTTAGTCTCCGTTTGAGAAGTGGGTTGGCTTTTTGACTTTTTGATTTTTTAACTATTTTAGCCTGAACCTAAAAAGTCTAGTTTGAGAAGGACTTTTTGATTTTTTTGATTTTTTTTGTGAGAGAAGAGTGTAATGATTATGGGTTGAATTTGATGTTTTGTTTTTTGTGACTAAAATAATCTATTTTATTTTTTGTGACTATTTTAGCCTCTAACCCACCAAAACTAACTTCCCCAACTATGCCTTACGAAATGATTATATTGATCAGAGCTATTTATTTATAAAATATTTATTTATTTATGAATATTCCTAAAATGTATTGGGACAAAATAAATATTAAATTGTACCTGCCTTATAGATATTTAAATTTATCACATAAGAATGACCCATAATTTACCTAAATATTTACACATTCATAATCATTGAAAATCTTGAAACACGATAATCTTAAGATATGATCCTATAGATGTAACAAACAAATTTAGGGATAAAGAATCTCATGCTTATTGGGAATTGGAGATATTGTTCTGACTAGGCACATCTCTCCCTTGTGGTATCCTGATGGGGGGTTTTCTCGGAGGGCTCTGCTAGAGAGCTCTAATTAGAGCTCCTCAAAAGCAGCTTTAATGAGCTGTCACCCTTTAAAAAAAATAAAAAATAAATAAAGGGCGGTAAAAGATAAAATAGGAAGGGAAAAAAGACAAATTAATACCTTTTTAGAGCTCTAATTTTAGAGGTCTCACTCATTTCTGTTTCTCGAATATGTTTTGATAGGAAAATGATTTGTAGCCCTAAAAAAGTTGCCCCTAATATCCCTAATTTCCAATTTTGGAAACTGTTTTCTTTTTTTCTTTCTTTTTTCCTTTTTTTTTTTTTTTATACCTGAAATGGAATTTCAGGGCATTCGGGCTCCCCCATTTCGGGCCCTCAATCACTGCCCGTTTTGATAATCTAAACCGTTTATATTGTAGGGTTGGTTAAGTAGATTATTTATGTAAAAAATTAAATTGATTGGACATCTATAACTCTATAATAAGAATTCATTTATTTTTTTTTTAAATAAACAGTTAATATGATCTTAATTATTTTTTAAAAACAATTAAATTGAATCATGAGGATGCCAATTTTCAATTGATTTTTATTTTTTACATAAATGATATCCTCAACGAACTTTACAAAATGAACAGTTTAGATTATCAAAAAAAAATCAAGAAAATTCCACATCAGGACACCACAGGCCTTGCAGTATTCACAAACCCTGCTTATTGAGACTATTTGGTACTTTTTTTGTAATCTAAAAATTGATAATTAAAATATAGAAGTTAAAAATATTTTTCTCAACTTTTATATTAGACTTATCTCATGTTGTCTCTTTAAAACAATTCAAGCTTATACTTGAAAGGTCCCTTCATTCATTGTTAATTAATATTTTGTTCCAGACTTATGTTTTATTACTGAAAAATGTTATAAGTTTCAAATTTTTTAATAAATAAATAACCAAATGTCTCACGTGAGTAGCCACACCCAAGTGAGACATTTGGTCATTCATTTAGTAGAAAATTTTGTATCCCTAACATTACCCTTCATCACTAGCTTGCATCTATCTGTCACCTGTATATACAAAGCTTGAAAGTCTTATCCATGTGAGATATTTGGTCATTCATTTAGTAGAAAATTTTGTATTCCTAACATTACCCTTTATCACTGGTTTGCATCTATCTGTCATTTGTATATACAAAGCTTAAAAGTCTTCTTTACTCATTGTTAATGAATTTTGAGTTAAATATTGGGAGATTTTGTTAAAGTCATCTCATAACAAAATTTTAATGTGTTAAAGATAAGTATAAAAAAATTTCTTTGAAAAGTCTAGCACATATTATTATTACCAAAATATCCTTACTGACTAATTTAATATTTTAAATTTTAAAATGATATAACTTTTGATATAAATATCAATTTTTAATATAATTAGTATTTTTAGAATTCTCTTATCAAGATCTAGCAAACAAAGTCCAAGTTGACTATGGAATTCTTAAAAAAAATAAAAAAAAATATCGGCATAATTAACGTAAACAGTAAAATTTTACTCTATTTCACAACAAAATTTTACTATGAAACAGAGTAAAATTTTATTGTTGACGTTAGTTTCAATAGAAAAAAAAATTATGATTTTTTTTAAAAAATTCATAACCAACATGGATCTTGTGGAGAAGTGATATGGAAATACTCTTCTGATCCTGGGAGACGCTTGTGATCCTCAAATAGACACCTGAAAAGAAATAAACACTCCGATCGGGGGTGTCGGAATTAGCACTCCGACGGACAAGTCAGTCTTTACTCTCTCTGAATTACTTGTATTTTAAGTTAAGTATACTAGTTCTCACATACCTTTCTCTGGCTGATGGTCACGTATTTATAGTGTTTTTGTGAGCCCTAGGGCTAGGCCCATCTTTGATCCTGTATATGTGCTTCTACTCGACTTTTGTTCTATTGGCTGGAGTGCCGGTTACTTTATTCGGCTCTTTGACTGACTAGGATAAATGCTGAATAGATGTTACGTTTCGGACTGGACGGATCCATTCGTCCCTATATATTCAGTTTATTTCGGCTCCCACAACTGCCCTCCAAACACCCCACTATCGTCAGTTAGTCGGCGTGTTTGGCTTCTAGCCTGGGAAGTCAAAAATTCGGCGGTTAACCCTTTTCCCAATGCGTGTCAGAACGCATACACGCTTTTTGGTCATTGTAACGCTTTCCCGTCCCTTCGTACACTGCCTCCATTTAATGCGATTTGACATTGTCTCTTCGAATGTATGTTTTGAATGCTCAAAGATATCTGGCTCGCCTTTTAGCGCAACTCCTTCACTTCGCGGCTCTTGCAACTCCTTGTTTCTCACCTTTTCCTTCGTTCCCTGTAAGTTTTCTTTTCCTTCATTTTTGATCCCGCTTCCTTATTTGCTTTTAGTTTTCCATAGTCCTCGGGTTGGCCAAAATGGCAAAACATCTGAAGAAGCTCCTTTCAGCGAATTGAATTTCCGGCTTTCGACGCCATTTTTCCATCCCCGATGACGTCCATCTGTCACTTTTGGCAGACAGCACTACTGATATGAAGAGGGAAGATGAGAGCACAATCGTCTTTCCTCTCCTATCGATTGCTGAGGCCAGAGTCCGCTTTCCTTTTCACCAATTTCTGAGGGCTGTTCTTCGATACTGGGGTCTAATCCCTTCCCAACCCAACGTGAATTTCTTTTGTATCATAATGGGAATTATAGAGATAAATCGGCGTCTTAGGATTAATTTAGGTATACCCGCCATTCGGCACTATTATGTCCTAGCCAAATCTATCGGCTGGCTAGGACGCTACTTTCTTAGAGCCAAGGATACTGATCATCACTTAGTGACTATGCTTGCCAGCTTTGGCAAGCGTGTCAATGATGTGATGGTTGTCATCCGCGGCAATTGGGAATTCGGCGAAGGGGAAGATCGCCTAGACCCTATTCCAAGACGAAAAGGCGAATCAGGTGGCCGATTAGACCACTTGTTTCTGTTATTTCTATATTTATGTTCGGCACCATACATATCTAATTGTTTTGTTTGTGCAAGCAGCGACTTAAAGAGAGTGTTAGTTTCAGAAGACGACGTTGTGCTTGGTGAAATTAAGACCGTGCTACAGTTCGTCGGTCGTCCAAACCTTCAAAAACAAGGGAGGGTGACCCACATTCTCCTGCGGTGCGAGCCGACTTATACTACATTCTCGGCGGCAGACAACATTCCGATCGCACAAGGCAACAACCATCTTGCAGCTCTTACCTTCCCTAGCTTCAAGAACTTGAGGCAGATCGGTTTAGAATCATCCGATTCTGAACACTTAGAAGAACAAGCGGCGGAACCAATTGCCGAGGACCCAGATCAGTTGGCAGCGGAGGTTGACGAAGCTGTTAACTCGGCCTTTGAGGCAGCTGGACTGAACTCATCCGACCCTCTGTCAACATCAAGCCGAGGGGACGTCTTTGAAAATATTTTTACAAATTTAGAAGACCTTCCCGACGTTTATTCTGAGGGTATGGCTGGGGAAAATCTCACTCAGATGGCGCGAAAGAGAAATGCCGAACACCTAGCCGCCCGACGGAAAGCCGAGGCCACCCGTTCTGCACCTGCCCCGTCTGAATCTCCCGAACCCATTATTGCAAAGGAAACAGCTCACATTGAAGTGGCCGAGATGGAAAAGGCAGCCGTTTAGCCGGATCCAGAAGAACGACCGATTTCAGAAGATCGGGGAGAGAAACGTGCCGCCGAGGGCGAGGCCGGCTCTGAGGAGAACCCTGTTGATAAACAGCCACGTTTGGAGGAGTCGGATGTGGTTCCTTTTGTCGTTCAACCAAAGATAAAAAACACGTTGATCTCTTCTGATGCGTCGGCCTTGAAGGATCCAGCTGTGGCGTTGAGTTTGGCTGCCTTGGTCTCGTTGCCAACTGACAAGGCAACCTTTTGGGCGGAGCCAGATTTGGTAACAATAGCGTTAGCTGCCCAGTCGGCCCTCCTGGTATGTGACTTCATCCTAACTCTTTGTTTTGATTTTGTTTGCATACGATATTTCTTGATATCTGATGATCCCAACTTGTTTTGCAGACGGTCGGAAGGATCGTCGAATTAGGGCGCCGCCAACATGATGCCGTGGAAAGGATTGGTCATTTGCAGTCGGAAGTGGACGGTCAGAGGAGCAGGGTCGAGTTTGAGGCAATGAGAGCCACAATGGAGAGTGCACGGGCCAAAACTGAGAAGGAAAGGGCACAAACTACTGACCAGCTCAGATCGGATGCCGAGGAGAGGGCAAACGCAAGTGAGGAATCGCTCACGTTAGCCAAGGAGGCGCTTACCAAGCTGGAGGCCGAATTGGCAAAGTTGAAGGCGGCGAAGGAAAAAGCCGACTCTAAGGCTTCCAAAGCATTCGAGGTTATGTAGAAGAGGTTCACAAGTTCGAGAATCGGGGATTCAAACATGGCTGGCTCAAAGCCCTTGCTGCCGCTGGAGTGACATTGGACATGTCGATTTCATACCAGCAAGTAGACGTTGAGCCGCTAGAGTCTGATCTCGAGGATTGATTTTGGGGATCAAATTATTTTTGTTATGCATTTTTAACTTCAATGTATTTTTTGTTAGTTGATTTTCATCTTTTTTGGATTTTCATGTGTAAAATGTCCGCTGTTAGCGCCCAATTTATGAATGAAAATTTTCTATGTTCTCAAGTTATTGCTTGTATATGCTCTCAAGTTATTTCTTGTATTGTTTGCTGTATGAGTACATAATTAGGAGAATCAGCAGTTAGAACAAAATGTCATGACTACGTGAGACGGCAAACTTAATAGCCGATTAAATTAATGGATCTGATCTAATCATAAACAAAATGAATTCGTGAACGTCGAATAAAACGAACTTATGAATATTATACTGATGAATGGATTCGTGGAGCGACTGGGGCACCCAAGCCAACTAGATTGATAAATCTGCCCTTGTCTCAGCTGGTTCATGAATGTAGAACGCCGAATAAAATGTTGCCTATGAATATTGTACTGATGAATGGATTCGTGGAACGGTTGGGGCACTCAAGCCGACTAGATTGATGAATCTGCCCTTGCCCTAGCTGGTTCATGAACGGAGAATGCAGAATAAAACGTTGCCTATGAATATTGTACTGATGAATGGATTCATGGAATGGCTGGGGCACTCAAACCGACTAGATTGATGAATCTGCCTTTGTCTCAGCTGCTTCATGATCATGGAATGTCGAATAAACGTTACTTGTGAATATTGTACTGATGAATGGATTCGTGGAACGGCTGGGGCACTCAACCCGACTAGATTGATGAATCTGCCCTTGCCCCAGCTGGTTCATGAACGTAGAATGCCGAATAACAGAGGTTGATGGGGCGATTGGGGCATGTGACTCAATCGGCGCCGGGCTGTTGGGGTTTCGATATTAATGAGATTGCCTCGGAGATGCTGCTCTCGTAGGAAATAAATGGGCGTGTGCTTCGTGAACGAAGGTCCTATTTATATGCTCAGTCAGCAACTCAGTCCAGCTCTTTGAGGAAGGTTAAACAAGTGTGAATGTCGAATAGACTTTTCTTCAACAGTAGAGGGGAAACGAGGACTCTAGCTGAGCTGGGAGGAGATATGAGTCGAAGTGGTGAACCTTCACGCACGAAAAGTAGGACTTCGAGGGATTAGGAGAGACACCAATCTCCTCGTCGTCGAAGTAGGTCACCTAGGAGGGACAAGCAGCCACAGGGCAAATCTCCTCAACCCCGTTCTAGAAGGGAATCCGAAGTCCAAATGTGACGGTCGAGTTCGCTCGACAGATTTTTCCACTCGAAGTCCAGCAGTCGATGGTAGGTCGGCAGGACTTCGAAGTGTTTCGTGAAGGCATTCACGGGGCGGTGAAGGGGCTGTACACCGCTTATGAAATCGACATGCGTCTCTGCGCAGCTCGGCGCAATATAGAACAGAGAGATGAATGCATTCGGAAATTAGAAGTTTGCGCGGAAAAGGCCGAGCGTGAGCTAAGGAAAATCAAGTCTGCCGAGTCTCAATCAGCCAGCCATCTCAATCCGGTTGTGGAAGAGATGGTGACTCAAAGGCTGATTAGTGATGCTATTGCCGATCGGAACACGGCTAGCATGTTCGCAATTGAGACTGCGAGGGCCGCGACCTATGAAAAAGGCTTTCATGACGGCCGAAAGGTTGGAATTCAGAAGACCAAGAAGAAACTCGCCGAAGAAGTTTGCCGATGTGAAAGTCATGGGTTTAGGCACGACTGGATCAAGGCACTTCAGGAAGCTGAGGCTCTCCAAGCAGCAGGTGTAAATTCTGCGTTGCCGTTGTACCAGCTGAATGATTTTCCCTTTTCCGCTTTTGAAATTGAGAAGAGTGAGGATGAGGAAGCCGTCGGATAAAAATATTCATTGTAATGCTCAAACGCAGATTGCGTTCGAAACTATGTAACCATTGGCAAATCGAATAAAATGTTTTATTTTCAATGTTTGTGTTTCGTTTTATATTCGGCACACACGTGTTTGCACGTCATTGTATAAATGTTTGAATAAATGTATTCTAAATGCTTTATTTTCAATGTTTGTGTTTTGTTTTATATTCGGCATACACATGTTTGCACGTCATTGTATACATGTTTGAATAAACGTATTCTAAATGCTTTAACGTGTAGACGATTTTTGCCGGCTCAACATAACAGAGCATTTTTCATAAAACATCTATTCGGCATACACTTGTTACGCACGGCCATGGCTTCCAATTTGGAGACTTTTTCAGCCCAAGGGCGTCATGCGTCGATGGGGCTTCGAATCCGGAGACTATCTGGCCAATCGTGATATCCACGAAAGGCGCTCCGAATCCGAAGACTTTTGCAGCCCAAGGGCGTCATGCGCCGATGGGGCTCCGAATCTGAAGACTTTATTTGGCCAATCATGACATCCACGAATAGCGCTTTGAATTCAGAGGCTTTTTCGGCCCAAGGGCGTCATGCGCCGATGGGGCTCCGAATCTGGAGACTTTCTGACCAATCGTGATATCCATGAAGAGCGCTCCGAATTTGGAGGCTTTTTCGGCCCAAGGGCGCATGCGCCGATGGGGCTCTGAATTCGGAGACTATCTGGCCAATCGTGATATCCACAAAGGGCGCTTCGAATCCGGAGGCTTTTTCGGCCCAAGGGCGTCATGCGCCGATGGGGCTCCGAATCTAGAGACTTTGTGGCCAATCGTGATATCCACAAAAGGCGCTTCAAATCCGGAGACTTTTTCGGCCCAAGGGCGTCATGCGCCGATGGGGCTCTGAATCCGGAGACTATTTGGCCAATCGTGACTTCCACGAAGGGCGCTCTGAATTCGGAGGCTTTTTCGGCCCAACGGCGTCATGCGTCGATGGGACTCCGAATCCAAAGACTATCTGGCCAATCGTGATATCCACAAAAGGCGCTCTAAATCCGGAGGCTTTTTCAGCCCAAGGGCGTCATGCGCCGATAGGGCTCCGAATCTGGAGACTTTGTGGCCAATTGTGATATTCACGAAGGGTGCTCCGAATCCGGAGACTTTTTCGACCCAAGGGCGTCATGTGCTGATGGAGCTTCGAATTCGGAGACTATTTAGCCAATCGTGACATCCACAAAGGGCGCTCCGAATCTGGAGGCTTTTCCGGTGCAAGGGCATCATGCGCCAATGGGGCTCCAAATCTGGAGACTTTGTTTGGCCAATAGTGACATTCACGAAGGGCGCTCCGAATCTGGAGGCTTTTTCGGCCCAAGGGCGTCATGCGCCGATGGGGCTCCGAATCCAGAGACTATCTGGTCAATCGTGATATCCATGAAGGGCGCTCCGAATCCAGAGGCTTTTTTGGCCCAAGGGCATCATGTGCCGATGGGGCTCCGAATTCGGAGACTTTGTGGCCAATCGTGATATCTACGAAGAGCGCTCCGAATCCGAAAACTTTTTCGGCCCAAGAGCGTCATGCGTTGATGGGGCTCGGAATCTGGAGACTATTTGGCCAATCGTGACATCCACGAAGGGTGCCCCAAATCCGGAGGCTTTTTTGGCCCAAGGGCATCATGCGCCGATGGGGCTCCGAATCCGAAGACTTTGTTTGGCCAATCGTGACATCCACAAAGGGCGTTCCGAATCCGGAGGCTTTTTCGGCCCAAGGGCGTTATGCGCCGATAGGGCTCCAAATCCAGAGACTTTATTTGGCCAATCGTGATATCCACGAAGGGCGCTTCGAATCCGAAGGCTTTTTCACAGAAATCTTTTGAACTGGATTGCACAGTGAGTAAATAGGGATCTTTGCATTACAGAAAATGAGGTGTTCATGGCGAACCGTTCAGAACAAGTATCATGCCCCACAAGTCGGGTCAATAATAAAATTTGCGTAAATGCGTGGAATTCCAAGGCCATGGCAGACTCTTTCCTGACATGTCTTTGAGCCGATATGTCCCTACTCCTACGATCGAATCAATTTGATAGGGGCCGACCCAATTAGGACCCAATTTTCCATCAGCCGGTTTCTTGGCAGCTGGAAGTACTTTTTTCAGGACCAACTCTCCTGGTGTGTAGCGGCGTAGCTGAATACGTTGATTATATGACTTGACAAGCTGCTACTGGTACCGTGCCATGGACGCAAGGGCACGGTCTCTTCGCTCTTCGATCAGAATCAAATCTAAAGCCAGTATCATGTTGTTTCGGCCCATATAAAAAACTTGAGATTTCAGGGTTGGGTGCCCGATCTCCAAGGGTATGATCGCATGGGTTCCAAAGCATATAGCAAACGGCGTTTCTCCAGTAGATCGCCTCGGCGTAGTTCGATGAGCCCACAATACACTCGGCAATTCTTCGACCCATTTGCCTTTAGCTTTTTCCAGCCTTTTCTTGATGCTGTCCAAGATGGATTTATTAGAGGCTTCGGCTTGACCATTGCTCTGTGGGTAAGCCGACGTAAAAAAGTAAGACCGGATACCATACTTGCTGCACAGCTCTCGGTAGATGCCACAATCAAACTGGGTGTCGTTGTCTGAGATAAGAGCTCTTGGAATGCCGAATCGTGTTATGATATTTCTCCATACAAAGTGCTTGACATCAGCATCTCGAATGTGCGTTAATGCCTCCGCTTCGACCCATTTTGTGAAGTAATCTGTCACGACGATCAAGTATCGCTTGTTCCCTGGGGCCCTCGACAATGGTCCTACGATATCAAGTCCCCACTGAGCGAACGACCAGAGACTAGTAATGGAACTTAACTCTTCAGCAGGCAGATAGGTTAACGGGGAGAACTTCTGATACTGTTCACATTTCTTCACATAGCATTCGGCATCAGCTTTCATTGTCGGTCAGTAATACCCCTTTGTTATAGCTCGATGGGCCAAAGAGCGCTCGCCAGAATGGGCACCACAACTGCCTTCATGTATTTTAGTCAGAAGCTCTTCAACTTTGTCCGGGTGTACACATTCCAGGTATGGACCAGAAAATGATTTTTTATAAAGCTTTCCTTGCGGATCCAAATAGTATCGCAGGGCTTTATTTCGCAGCTTGTGCGCTTCTTTTTTGTCTGTTGGGAGCTGTTCAGAAGACAAGAATGCGGCAATGGGGTCCATCCAGCTCGGTCCTAGCTCTATGACATTGATCTGGATTTCTTCCGAAGGGTCGATGCTCGGCTCCGGGATGAAACCTTTTTCGATGGTCCGTTTAATCTCTGAGTTAATGGCGGAGGCTAGGCAAGCTAGGATGTCTGCATGTGTATTTGGATCACATGTTATCTGATTCAATTCATGACGGTCAAATTTGGCCAGCAAGATGCTAGCCGATTTCACGTAAATCGCCATACGGTCATTTTTGGCAGCGTACTCCCCTTTTAGCTGATTGATCACCAATTTTGAATCGCAAAATACCAGCAAACGCCGAGCACCCAGAAGGTGTGCATTCCTCAAACCGGCCAGAAGGGCTTCATATTCGGCCTCGTTATTTGATGCTTCGAAGCCGAGTTTGACGGCCTGCTCAATTATTGCACCATCGGAAGCCATGATTACTACTCCGGCTCCGCTGCCCCGTTGATTGAATGATCCATCACAGTACAACTGCCAAATGTCCCCAACATAAATTCTCCAGTTCGGCTTCGGTCGAATTTCATCAGACTTGAAGTCGGCAAGACCCCTAGTGAATTCAGCCACAAAGTCGGCAAGCACCTGTCCCTTGATTGAGGTTCTAGGTAGAAACTGAATATCACACTGGCCGAGTTGAAGAGCCCACTTTGAAACGCGTCCTGATGCTTTCGCATTGCGTAGTACTGATCTGAGGGGGTAATCTGTTAGCACCCCGATGTTGTGCCCCTGGAAATAATGCATCAGTTTTCTTGCCGCCATGACTAGGGCTAGGATGAGTTTCTCCAGTGGCAGGTAGCGTGTTTCGGCGTCGACCATTGCCTTGCTCACATAATACACTGGCCGTTGCTCCCTCAGCTCTTCTTTAATCAATACGGCGCTGACGGCCCGGTCAGAAACTGCCAGATACAAGATGAGCGGGTCGCCTGCCGAAGGTGTTGTCAAGAGTGGAACTGATCAAAGGTAGGTTTTGAGACCATTGAAAATGGTTTCGCACTCGGCTGACCATTCGAAAGCTTTGCCCTATCGTAGTGCATGAAAGAATTATCGGCAGCGATCTGTAGACCAACTGATGAACCTATTGAGTGCGGCGACCATCCTTATAAACTTTTGAACCTCTTTTACTGAACGAGGGGAGCCGAGTTCCAAGATTGCTTTGATTTGCCTCAGGTTGGCCTCGATTCCTCGGTGGTTGACAATGTAGCCCAAGAACTTGCCAGAGTCGATCCCAAACGCACATTTGGAAACATTCAGCTTCATTTTGTATTTGCATAGAATGTCGAATGTCTCCTCCAGATCAGCTATATGATTCTGCTCTTCCTTGGATTTGACCACCATGTCGTCAATGTATACTTCCATAGTGTGGCCGAGTTGCTCCTTAAACATGGTGGTGACCAGTCTCTGGTAAGTTGCCCTTGCATTCTTCAGTCCAAAAGGCATAACCTTATAGCAATAGGTTCCTCTTGGGGTGAGGAATGCAGTTTGGTCTTGGTCCTCCGGATGTATGGCAATTTGATGGTAGCCTCTGTAGGCATCGAGGAAGCTCATGCGCTGATGACGTGCTATAGCATCTACCAGTTGGTCTATCCTTGGGAGAGGAAAACAATCTTTGGGGCAGGCTTTGTTTAGGTCCGTGAAATCAACGCAGACTCACCAGGTCTCATTCTTCTTCTTTACAACAACAGTATTAGAGAGCCATGTAGGGTAGGTCATTTCCCTGATTGCTCCGGCGTCAAGCAACCGGTCAACCTTTTCAATAACTGCGGCAGTGTGCTCTGCGGCTGATCGCCGGTTTTTGAATGATCGGCTTGCATTTAGGGTCAACATTTAAACGGTGTTGCGAAACAGACGGATCTACACCCGACATCTCATTTGGAGTGCACGCAAATACATCAAGGTTGCCGAGCAGGAAGGAAATAAGCTGCTGTCTGTCGGCTTGATTAAGGGAGGTGCCGACCATGAAGAACCTGTCTAGATTGCCGTTGATTTCAACTCGATCTAGGTCTTCCGTGGCCTTTTCATTTGGGAGCCACCTAACGTCGTCGAGGCTCTCCTGATCTGTTACCTCAATAGAGTTCACTTGCAGCTCCTTTGGCATCTTTTGAGCAAGGAGATAACATGCTTGTGCCGATTTCTGAGAGCCACGGATTTGCTCAATGCCGCATTCTGTCGGGAAGCGTAGCAGCTGATGATAGGTGCTTGGCACGGCCTGTATAACATGCAACCAGGATCGCCCAGGATGAGATTATACAGCGATGGCAGCTTGACGACCAAGAATTTCACATCCACTGTTCGGGAGCCCGCTTGGACGGGTAGTGTGATTTTCCCCAATGGGTATTCTGGATTGGCGTTGAAGCCGAATAGTGGATAAGGAGCCGAAGAGAGATCTGATTCTGAGAAGCCGAGTTTGGTGAATGTCTTGTAATACATAACCTCTGGTGTGCTCCCCGAATCAATGAGTACGCGCTCAACGGTGAATCAGTTTACGCGTAACTCAATTACCAAGGGATCGATGCGGGGACGTGTCACTCCGGCCAAATCTGAATCATCGAAAGAAATGTTTGCAGCTTTATGGGGTCATTTAGCCGGAGTGAGTTGATTTTGAGGGTCGGGATTTGACTGAATCGTATGCACCGCGGATGAAATTGGCAGGCTGTATATCATGTGGATCACGCCGAGTGGAGGGGAATCCTATCTTAAGGCTATTTCTTTGGTTGAGTTGCCTTTTCAGACGTACTGTTGTAGCCGACCATCCTGTACCAATTCCTCCAGGTGATCCTTTAATGCACAACAACTCTCAGTTTCATAGTCATGATCCTTGTGATACTCGCACTGCCTATCCCGTCTTCAAGTGTGAGGCAGTCCCACCATTTTTTACAGCCATTTGAAGAACGGAAGATGTTAGATTTTGGACATGATCGTGCTAATCGGCTCTGTCAACTTAGTATATTTCTTGTCGGCGCGCCTTGTGCGCCTGTTGTCGACTTGCAGCTGTTCATTTGCTTGGTGGGAGCATTGGTCACTTGATCGGCGAGAATCCCGCCTCTTATCTCGTTTTGCCCGATGTCGTGATTCAGGACTCTGAGGTGCTACAGAATTTAGCGGTTGAGCAGGAGCTGTCTTGTTGGTCACATTTCCGGCTTTAACCCGCAAGGCATCATCTTCCACTTTATAGTATTGTTCAACTTTCTTCATCAACGACCAAACTGTTTTAGGGGGCCGTCTGGTCAAAAAGCTGCAGAGGGCACTGTCGGGATGCAGCCCCATCTTGAAGGCGGTGATAGCCATGGAGTCATTGCAAGCATCGTCTACCAGATTGAAACACTCCCAATACTGCGCCGAATACGCATGAAAGGTTTCCCTCGGTTGAATCTGCATTGCCCAGAGGGAATCGGCTTGCTTTGGCCGGACCTCATTAGTGATAAACCTTGCCCTGAAGGATTTTTGGAGTTGATGGAAGCTTTTAATCGAAGTCGGCTCTAGTTTATAATACCACCTGACAGCTAGTGGTCCCAAACTGCTCAGAAATATTCTGTACATGAAAGTCTCGTCGTCTGCATGCAGCGTCATGGCCTGCTTGTAATGGCAGATGTGATCGGTGGGGTCTGATTTACCGTCATACAAGGTGAAGGACAGTGCTTTGAATTTCTTGGGTAGCACTGCCTTTGCAATCCGTCGTACAAAGGGATCGTACTGGTCTTCTTCATCTGAGTTGTTTCTTCTTCGCTTATGCCATATACGGGGACTCTCTTCAGAAGAACTGATAGTTTCAGGTCGCCCCTTCTTCTTGGGCTCCGGGGATAATGAGTCGGAGTCACTATCAGTGTCGTCTTGTCGGGCTCAAGGTCGTCGACCCCCTGCCCTCAGAGGTCATTTCGGATCTTGGCGTACAGCTTGTTTGGATTTTGCCACTTCCAAGGCCAAGTCCTGACGGAGATGTTTGTTCTCAGCGATCATGTTCTCCAATCTCTGTTCGTTTTGCTTCGCTTGTTCCATGATCGCTTGCATTGCCTCATGCTCTGAAGTCGAGGGTGAAGCGAAGTTCAAAGCGCGTCTTGTGGAGATAGCCTCCGATCCAAGCATGTTTGTTGGAGTGATATCGTCTCTCTGCGTGGTTTTATCAATGACTATCGGAGGGTCTTCCGTTACGCCCACCATGGATGTGTTTGAGTATTCCCATAGACGGCGCCAATTATGGAGAAGTGGTTTAGAAATACTCTTCTGATCTTTGGAGACCCTCATGATCCTTAGATAGACACCTGAAAAGAAATAAACACTCCGGCCAGGGGTGCTAGAATTAGCACTCCGACGGACAAGTCAGTCTTTACTCTCTCTGGATTACCTGTATTTTAAGTTAAGCATACTAGTTCTCACATATCTTTCTCTAACTGATGGTCCCGTATTTATAGTGTTCTTTGTGGGTCCTAGGGCCCGGCCCATCTTTGATCCTTTATATATGCTTCTACTCGGCCTTTGTTCTATTGGCTGGAGTGCCGGTTACATTATTCGGCTCTTCGACTGACTAGGATAAATGCCGAATAGATATTACGTTTCGGACTGGACGGATCTATTCGTCCCTATATATTCAGTTTAATTCGGCTCCCACAGATCTTATTTCATAAATCTTAATAAGCGTCTGTTTGGGAAGTGGGTTGGTTTTTTGGCTTTTTTGGCTATTTGAGCCTGAGCTCAAAAGCTTGGTTTGGGAAAGACTTTTTGACTTTTTGGATTTTTTGACTTTTTTTGTGAGAGAATAGTGTAATGATTATGGGTTGGATGTGATGTTTTGTCTGTTGTGGCTCAAATAGCCTATTTTGTCTTTTGTAACTTAAAGAGCCAAAAGAGCCCAAATGAACTCTTTCCAAATGACACCTTAATGAAATAAGCGTTTCTTCTCTAAAAAAAATTTGAACTATCTTTTTCATTTTAAAGGTACCGACAAAAGACTTTTGGGTAAGTATCCCCTAACATGAAAACTTAAATACTCACATGCCTCTCTAATGTAGAAGATGGTTATATGGCTTGTAGATCATCACCAATGGTTTATCAAATCTATCATTAAACAAATTTAATAGAAAAAATGATTTTTTACTTTCATCAAATCTATCATCAAATTTATGATTTCACTTTTCTTTTATCAAACTAAGGATGAATATGTTTTTCGTCAAATCACTATTTATTGTCATTAGATTTTCACCACCAGATGTCCCCCGGATGGCCACCTCCAGACAAAAGTTTATAAAAAAAAATTACACTAGCCAGTTGACCTCCCGAATGACCAACTAAAGGCAAAAAAATATGAAAAAATTATATTGTCTGGTTGATCAGCTAGTTGTCTACCCGATTGACTAGTGGTTTGTGAAAATCACAAATCCCCCCGTCGAAGAACTTGATATCAAAATAAATTTTTATTTAAATTTAATAAAAATTTTGATATGTCGTCGAAGATACCCTAAGAGAGCTCCAAAAAGAATGATCATTAACCACTTTGCACCTCAAGTAATATCTTGGGCTCCTTTGCACCCTTATTATTCTAGCCCATCTTATATAAGATCACCATTCCAAATCAAACCATATTCTGAGACTTCATAGGTCATACTTACCTCTCATTTGGCAGGTTGATTTTTAGCGCAAAAAAAGTAAATCATTTTATTTAAGGTACATCACTTTTCTATCATATTACTTTAAACTTAATTTATATTTTATAAAAAGTCAAAAAATATATTTATTTACATCATCTCAAACCACCCCTTAAAATAGTATAAAATAAGTTAAGAAGTTAATAAGATAAAATATTACATATAAATCATAATCATTTTATTTTTTCTCTTATAAAAGTCAAAAAAATTAACTCAAACGAAACTTTTTAATTAAGACTAAAATAATCAAAAAATCAATCTACTTCCCAAACAAAGCCTTAGATTGTTGGGCTACAAATTGGTAAATGTCTATATTATTTTTTACTCCTTCCGTCCCAAAATATTAATTACTTATTCTACTTTTCATTGTTCCAAAATATTAGTCATTTTTTTAAAAATAAAGAACTAAAATAATATGAATTTTTTATTTTGTCATTCTTTTAAATTTATTAACAACGCAAAGTATAATTATCACAATTGATATTTCTCAAAAAATATATTATCAAAGGGTAATTTTGAAAAATTAATTTTTTTAAAATGCAATAATTACTACAAAAAAAAAAATAAATTCTCCAAAAGGAATTGTTATTTACAAAAAAATTGACCTACAACAACAATTTTTATGCTTCATCTGAGATGTGGATTGACTTTTTGACTTTTTAGTTATTTTAAGGGTAAATTACATTTGCCTCCCCTGAGGTTTCTGACAAATACAGGGACCTCCCCTGTGGTTTGAATAATTACAGTAACCTCCCCTGCTTTACCTGACAATATCAAAATTCCCCCCTGCCGTCAAAAATTACTAAACGGTGTTACTTTTTCCTTAGAAAATTACCTTATTGCCCTTCCCTTGAAAATATTAAAAAATGTTTTTGGGTTGGAGGATAGGTTTGGAGTGTTTGAAACAGTATTTTTTGATTTATTTTTTTAAAATATTAAAAAATGTTTTTAAAAAAATTATTTTTTATTTTAAATATGTAATTTTTATTTAAATATTTTATTTTATTTTGTAAATATTTTAATATTTTAAACTCAAAACACAATTTCACACTCAAATCGTAACCAAACACATAACTCAAAACTCAATTCAAAAATTATTTTCAAACCTCATAACCAAACACATAACTCGACACTCCACACTATTTTCAAAACTCTACATTCAAATCGTAACCAAACGCAAAACAAAAAAATAAAATATTTATAAATATATTTATAAAATAAAATAAAATATTTAAAATAAAACTATATATTTAAAATAAAAATAAAAATTTTAAAATTTTTTAATATTTAAAAAATATATTTAAAATATTAAAAAAATACAACACATAGATGTATGAAATATAATGCACATTAAAATAAATAAATAAATATTTAAAATATAAAATATTTACCCTAAAAAAATAAATTCAAGAAATTATTTGTAATTGAATTGTGATTCTATGAGTTTTGAAAAGATTTTTGAAAATTTCTAATTGGAATTGTGTATTTGGTTAACACTATGAGTTTTGAAATTTTTTTTGAAAATTTGTATTTGTAATTGGAATTGTGATTCTAAAAGAGAACCAAACATGTTTCTAAAAAAAAAAAAATCGGAACATGTTTTTATTATTCAAAACTCAATTCAAAAATTATTTTCAAAACTCATAACCAAACACAAACTTAAAACTCAATTCAAAACTTTTTTCAAAACTCAAAACTCTTTCCAAAACCCAAAACCAAACTTTTTCAAAAACTCTATTTTAAAAGAAAAAAAATTTCAAAAAAAGTTTATTTTATTTTTTTAAATTATTTTTAAAATCATGATTTGAGTGTAGAAGCGTATTTTGAGTTATGAGTTTTGAAAAAAAAAAAAATTTGTTTGGTTATAAATTTTGAAATTTTTTGAATTTATTTTTTTAGGGTAAATATTTTATATTTTAAATATTTATTTATTTATTTTAATGTGCATTATATTTCATACATCTATGTGTTGTATTTTTTTTAATATTTTAAATATATTTTTTAAATATTAAAAACTTTTAAAATTTTTATTTTTATTTTAAATATATAGTTTTATTTTAAATATTTTATTTTATTTTATAAATATATTTATAAATATTTTATTTTTTTGTTATGCGTTTGGTTACGATTTGAATGTAGAGTTTTGAAAATAGTATGGAGTGTCGAGTTATATGTTTGGTTATGAGGTTTGAAAATAATTTTTGAATTGAGTTTTGAGTTATGTGTTTGGTTACGATTTGAGTGTGAAATTGTGTTTTGAGTTTAAAATATTAAAACTAAAATATTAAAATATTTACAAAATAAAATAAAATATTTAAATAAAAATTACATATTTAAAATAAAAAATATTTTTTTTAAAACATTTTTTAATATTTTAAAAAAATAAATCAAAAAATACTGTTCCAAACACTCCAAACCTATCCTCCAATCCAAAAATATTTTTTAATATTTTCAAGGGAAGGGCAATAAGGTAATTTTCTAAGGAAAAAGTAACACCGTTTAGTGACTTTTGACGGCAGGGGGGAATTTTGATATTGTCAGGTAAAGTAGGGGAGGTTACTGTAATTATTCAAACTACAGGGGAGGTCCCTGTATTTGTCAGAAACTTCAGGGGAGGTAAATATAATTTACCCTTATTTTAATAATTATTTGGGATGTGCTGTATAAATACACTTTTTGATTAAAAAAGTAGATAAAAAAATATATGTTTTGGATGATTGTTTGAATGTTTACGATAATATATATAATAAAATATTGTAATAAAATTAAAATGACCATTTTACCTTTTTGACTTTTTGGATAGTTGAATTTAAAGAGCAAAATAATGGGTGTATTTGGCTTGTGTTTGTAGATTAGTTTTTGAGATAAAAAGTACAAAAATTTGTTTAGTTTGTCTTTTTTCAGAAATAATTTTGGAAAATGATTTTGGGAGAGAGAGTTTTAAAAAAAGTGATTGATTTGATGTGTATGAGAGAGAAAGAGTGATTTTGGAAAGTAAGTAACCAAACAAAATTTTGAAATTTTTTTTGAAAAAATTTGTTTGATTTGATTACTCTTGAAAATTTGTTTGTAGAGAATTTTCCTAGAAATTTTTCTGAAAAATAAACCAAACAAGGCCAATAATTTTGTCTTTGTGACTTTCCTCACAAGCTATTCTTGAATAGTATAGACTTTTTAATTTTTTTACAAATTTTATATTTTTTGTGAGAAAAAAATAAATTAATTATAATTTAAATATAATATTTTATCTCATTAATTTTTTTAATCTATTTTATTTTTTTTATAAATAAAATCATTCTAGCCCAACTCAAATCTTAATGCCAAACCAACCCTATGCCATAAAATTTATCAAATTGTATCATAAGTTGTACTCCTGGTAAATAGAGCCAAACGAATCTATTCAGGTTTGTACTGTGTATGTACACGTTGGACCCTTCATCACGATATATGTGTCGGTCACTTCACTACCTATGGGGCAGTCTGGTCATCACGATACATGTGTCGGTCACTTCACTCCCTATGGGGCAGTCTGGGAAGAGTCTAAAAAAATCAATTTTTTAGTTTTTTTAATTTTTTTAGTTAAAAAAATTATTTTTTTTTATCCAAAACAACTAAGTTTTTTTTTTTTTTTTTTTTTGTTAAAAAAGTCATTAAAAAAACAAAAAAATTAAAAAAATAATTTTTTACTAACTTTTCAAAACACCACATAATCATCACTTTCCTTTGTTATATTTTTTGTTTTTATTAATTTTTTTAATATTTTAAGTAATTTTTTAAAATTTTTAGACATACCTAACATAAATATACTTAAAAAATAAAAAAATTGTAAAAAAAACATTTTAAAAATTCACTAAATATCAAAAATCTAAAAAAAAAAGAATTCAATACATTTTTTTATATTTTTATGTATTTATTAATTTTTTTAAATATTTTTTCACAATTTTTACTTTTTAGATATATCTAAGTAAGGTGCATCTAAAAAAGTAAAAAAATGTTTAAAATTTTAAAAATATTCAATAAAAACAAAAAAACACGAAAATTAGAAAATTCAATTTTCACAAAAAACTCAAACCAAACACATTGATTTTCAAAAAACTTAAATGTCGTTTGGGAAGAGCTCATTTGGGCTATTTTGGCTCTTTGAGCCACAAAAGACAGAATAGCTATTTGAGTTACAATAGACAAAATATCGCATCTAACCCATAATCATTACACTTCTCCCACAAAAAAAATCAAAAAAGCCAAAAAGTCAAAAATCTCTTCCCAAACCAAGCTTTTGAGCCCAGGTTCAAATAACTAAAAAAGCCAAAAAGTCAAAAAGCCAACCCAATTTCCAAACGGAGGCTCAGTTTTACAAAATATTTACAAATTTATGAAAAAACTTCTAATTATAACTTTTTTACTGATTTGTTATTATTTTAGAAAATTTGTACTGAAGTACAATTTTCCGATAAAAATATATAAGGGGAAACGGTTACACTATCATAATGTAAGCATGAAATACTATTGGCAAAAGAATTTTTTTTAAAAAAAAAAAAATCCTAGCCTACGTTTGACTTAGTTTTTAAAACATGATTTGATCCCAAAAAAAAAAAAAAAAAGAGTAAAAAAAGTTTGTTTGGTTAAAAAAATGTTAAAATACAATTCAAAATTCAATTTTCACTCTCATTCTCTTTCTTTTATTATTAATAAATAAATTAATTACTTTTTCTCTGGCCTCTCTTTTCTCTCATATCTCATTCTCTCACATTCTACACATCAATTAATCAAATCTTCTCTCATACTCATCTATTCAACTAAAAAAAAAAAAAACTACAAATCAACCACAAACTATTTTCAAAACTCCTAACCAAACAAATTTTTAACTTTCAAAACTCTTTTCAACAACATTTTTTCAAAATACAACTCAAATCTCATTTCAAAAACTAAACCAAGCAGAACCTTAAGATTTGACTCTTGTAATGAAATAACTTTTTTATTTTATTAATTTAAATTTTAATATTTTGATTTATTTTTAATTTAAATCATTCAACTATTTTTTTTTTTCAAGTTAAATCGACTGAAAAATAGTATTTTAGCTACTAGGCTCAATGTAAGTGCATATATGAAATACCCTTTGATTAAGTTTAATGACTAAATTATCATTTTTTTTTTTATATTTGTTTACTTAACGAAATGGTTTACATTTAAAACAAATTAAAAGATTAGAGACAATTATAAGATTACAGACTAAGGTCCAATTTGCACAAAAATATAAGCAATTTTGACATTATTTGGATAAATTACATTTACCTCCTTTGTGATTTAGAAAAAATATAGTTAATTTTTAATATAATTACACTAATATTTCTTTTATTAAGGTTAAAATGACCGAAACTAATATAGATGGTGAATAAATATTAAAATAAATAAAAATAAATATATATTTTAATAGGAAAAAAAATATGGCAATAATATATTTTTATTCATACGATAATAAATTACTGATAAAAAATGACCTAACTCTTATGTGAATCAAAAAGCCTCAAAAGAGAATGATATAATTATGTTAAAAGTATGAATTAATTGTATTTTTCTCAAACTTTAAATGAGATGGGTGTAATTTTACATAGGTTCATAGATATATACTTGTTTTGAGAAGTATGTTAAATTTTTTTTTTTAAAAACTGGCAAAAAAGTAAAAAGGTGTGTGACAAAAGAAAAAAAAAAATCAAAAAGCTATCTTTTAGCTCAATTGCCAAAATAAGCCATAATCTTATTGGTGACACGAGTTTAATAAGAGCAGTGTTATTAGTACCCCATAAATTATTTTGGATCATCTATTTGTTTGAACCCTTACTTATAAATTTTAAAACCCTTAAAATTTCTTTTTTCCTCTAAATAATACCAAAATTATCCTTAAACATTTCACCCATTGAATGCACACCCCCACGCTCTAAAAAAAACATCTCTTCCAAAAAATCGTAACAAAACCCACTAACGGTTTCGTTTGGGAAGTGAGTTGGCTTTTTGACTTTTTTGGCTATTTTAGCCTGGGGCTAAAAAGTCTGATTTGGGAAGAGCTTTTGGCTCTTTTTGTTTTTTGTGAGAGAAAGAATGTAATGATTATAAGTTAGATGTGATGTTTTGTCTTATTGGGCTAAAAAACCTATTTTATTTTTTTGTGGCTATTTTAACTAAAAAAACCAAAAAACCTTCTTCCAAAACATAGAAGAAGAGTCTCATCCTTTTCAAAACCCACGAAAAAAGATAAAGAAGAAAAATACTGTCTCTGCTGGTTTAACCAACTTCTCATATGATATTTTTCATTATTCTCAAATCCAAGCTCTTGATTTGAGCCACAATAATCTTTCAAGGGAAACCAATACAAAACTTGTCTATGGTTGTCACCGACCTTATCTTAACCTATCATACAATCACTTATCGGAGATTAAAATCTCTGATTCCCAATTCTTAAAATGGTTTAGTTCTTTGAGTTTTCTTCATTCTAGACTCATCTCAGATCACAGAAAGTTCAAAATCAATGTTCGGTTACCGGTTCCCAAATAAATAAATAATGTTCGGGCCTGTGTTATCGAGAGTTCAGTCTCGAAAAAATGACGAATATATTTTATTATTTTTTTTCAAATTTTTTTCAATAAACTTACCCTTATATGGCTAATCTCCTTTGAGTTAAGAACAACATCAAAGTTATGAACCTCCTCTAAATTTTTATTGTTGTACTCCTCTCGTTTTATGGAGTTATAGTTGTCAGAAAAAGTTTCACTCATTGTCATAGCCAGAAAAAATGTAGGTAATTAAATGGTTGTCACCGTTCCAATTGGAATATTACCGCCAAAGGGTTTTCAAAGTTTTGAAAGTGGGATTTGGAAAATATGGATGGGTGGTGATGGAGTTGGGTGTTCTCATAAACCCTAATGCATGATATAGTGGGTGTGTAGGCTTAATTGTGAGATAGCATGTCTCAAAATTAATGATGTCCTTTATAGTAATTTTTTTTAAGGTTATTATTGTAATAAAAAAAAGATAAAAATTTAAGGGTCCAAAATAATTTATGGGAATGTTAATAGCAGCACTATTTCCAATTCAATGGGATTGGGAGTGAAAAAGACCTTATTACACCCTATCTTACAAAAATAATAGTCACATTTTATATTATAAGAACTTTTATGTACACATAAATTTAAGGGCAAATTTCACTTTAACTCCCTATGATTTAGGCCATGTGTGGATTACCACCCTGACGTTTGAATATCACCACATAACCCCCTGTGGTTGATGGAATAAAGTGCACAGTTAATTTTTTCATCTATTCTAACAAGCTGTGCAGTACACGCGAGTGTTGTGCAGTTGGGCATGAACTGATGATGTTCCCTCACAATTAAAAGACCAAAATGCCTCTAGAGTTACAAATAAAAGCTTACCCAAGAGGATTGCTCATGTGTTTCAACTTCTATGTTTATTATTGATTGAATTTGTCAAAAAGTTATGATATTTTATCCTAAAATTCAAACTCTACATAAGATTTCAACTTGCAGAATATAATATAATTCCATAAACGATTACATGAATTTGAAAAGACGAGTGATTTAGAGATCATGCCGAATAAAATCACAAAAATCAAAATCAAGTTCATTCTCTCTCTCTCTCTCTCTCTCTCTCTATATATATATATATATATGTATGGATCCATTTATGTTTTGTTGTATATAGTGACTCATATATGTATTGGTTGATTAAAGATAGAGCTTCGTGATCGAAATCAATGTATATATATATATATATGTATATATATAATCTGTAGCTATATATATGTATATATATGTTGGGAATATGGTACAAGAATAAAACTGTAGCTATGTGTATATAATCTGTAGCTATATATAATTTGTGACTTTGATTTTTGTATATATGTATATATATAATTCTCTTTGATTTCTCTCTAAAAATTTTAATCTTCTTCGTATATATATATATTAGAAGGTTGTTCTAAGCACAACCTTCTTCAACATTTTACTCACCCCCATCCCTTAAGGTTCACTATAGAAAAGTGATTGGAAGCTAATCTAAGCATAAACCCACCTAAAAAAAAAAAAAAATATTCAGAAAAATAAATTTCTCAGCCAACCGAATTCAAATCAATAGGTAAGGTAGACTAGAGAGAGAGAGAGCAACAAATAAAAAAAAAAAAATTCTTAGATTGTAGTTTTTTTTTTTTTTTTTTCTTGAGCTCATTCTTAAATTTTGATTTTCGTGATTTTGTTCAATCGTACAATCTAGTTCTCTCCACCTTCTCTTCTCAGATGCACGACTGTTGGAAGTGAAAATATATACAAGGGCAAATTGATCTTTTACATCTGACATTAACGGTGTTGATTGTGCACTTTACTCTATTAACCACAGGAGAATTATGTGGTGATATTCGAATATTATGAGAGTAATCTGCACATGGCCTAAACCATAGAGGGGTAACGTGAAGTTTGCTCAAATCAATTACTAGTACACAAATAAATTCAAATCAATTACTAATACACAAATAAATACAATTTGGATGAGATAGTTGGTCCAGTAATATATGTAGTTGTCCCTTAAGATAGTAAAAAAATTATAAATTCAAGATTCGAGTCAATAAAGTTACTATTATCTTTTTATTGTAATCTAACTTACTAACATCCTATTATGTTATCGAAAAATAAAAAATAAAAAAATCATGGATAAATTACAAGTACACTCTGAGATTTGTTTATAATATGAATAGTCCCCTGTGATTTGAAAAATTACAAATACCTCATTGTCATAATTTTTAATTAAAAAATAATTTTTTTAAATATTCTCTTATACAATAATAAAATTACTTAAATTATTATTTTAAATAAAAATTTGAAATTATTAAAAACTATTAATTCATTGAATGATTTATTAATAAAAGTAATGCTAGGGATCATTAAAAAAATATCATGAAGATGTTCATGAAATATTTTTCACTTTTGGATTACACATACAATAAAACACTACACATTAATCAAATGATGAAAAATTTTCATGAAATATTTCATGAATTTTTTTCATGACCCCTAGTATTATTCTTAATAAAAATGAGTTATTTATTATGAAACTGAAAACTTGAGGAGACGGGATGTAATTTTTAGAACTATACGAGACAACTTATATTTTAAGCCATGGTTTGGCTAACATTTTGGAACTAAATAATCACAAAAAGACAAAATAAGCTATATATGCCAATAAAATAAAATATTACTTTTTATCCATAATTATTATATTTTTTTCTCTCACAAAATCAAAAAAAATCTCAAAAAAAAAAATCAAACGAGTCTAAAAAAGTCTAAACACAAAAAAACTAATTAAAAAAGTCAATGTTTAAAAAATATATTTATAATTTCTCATTTAGTTTATATCTTAACTTTAATACCATAATTTTACAAACAAACAGAGCTTAAAAGAAAAGAAATACCGAAACCTTTCCTTCCGTAGTTTGACCAAATCCTCTTACGCATCGGTTGGCACTTCATTACGCTCCACGTGTACACATACCCTCCACCTCTCGCCACCTCGTCCGTCCACGTGTCACTCTCCCACCTCAACCAACCCCGAAAACCTCGTTTACCTCTATAAATCCCCCACCTGAAATTCCTCTCACCTCCAGATCTCTCCCTCACTCATGGCCCCCGAAACCGACAACCTCGTCCGGCACCGAGCCAAAGACGAACCCAACATCGATCACAACAACAATAGCAGCAGCAACAACAAAGGAAGAAGACAGAGAAGATCAGCAATGGCGAGACGTGGCATTCGATCATTGGCCATAGCCATAACATTCCCAGTCTCTCTCCACGTCGCTGTCATTATTTTGCTTTCGGGTCGCCACCGGGTCGCACTCAAACCCGTTTGGTTCCCATCTCCATGGATCCTCCACACTATCTTCGTGGGCTCGGCTGCCATTATGGGCCTCTGCGCTTGGTTTGTTTGGGCCGAAGGTGGGTTTCATCGCAAGCCCCAGGCCCTGGCCTTTTTGATGAGCTATCTCGCTCTTAGCGTGGCTTGGGACCCGATTGTGTTCGGGGTGGGTGCTGTGTGGGTCGGGTTGATGGTGAGTGTTGGGATGTTTGGGGCTTTGTTTGGGTGTTCTCGGATCTTCAAGGATATGAATCCGATTGCTGCTGATCTGGTTAAGCTTTGTTTAATATGGGTTGGGTTTGTGATAAGTTTAAATCTTAAGCTTTTGTATTGGTGAAGTGTGTGTGTATGACACGTGTTGTTTGTAAAAGTAATATGCTTTGTAAAACAGTTAGGGTTGTCCTTTTTGTTATTACACAGTTGCATGGTTTAAATGAAACTAATGTTGTCCTTTTTGGTACATCGCTTGAATTTTGATTTTAACAATGATACATTTTATTAATTTGGGAGCATTAATAGATCATTAATAAGGTGAAAATTTAAAAAAAAAAAAAAATTTAAGATCAAAACATCACTTCAGTCAGTGAAACCCACGCTCTATAACTCTTTTAGTTGTCCCAATTTAGAACTTCCAAACATTTTTTTTTTTTGATTTTTGATTTACTCGACTTATATGAATTTTGGTTTGTCGATTATTCGATAACAATTGCGGTTAATAATGGCAACAATACGGTAGATAAGCAGTGAGGGAGTCACATGGGGTCAGTGGTCACATGCTCTCTTGGCTTTGGAATTTTTATTTTTATCTTTTTTACATATGCATATAAATAAAAAAATTTAAAAAATAATATTTAAAATAAAATGTCAATGATATTTCTAAAGTTATGAAAATAATAGTAATTATTTTATTGAAAATGAAAGAATTACAACAAATTATATTTTTATGTATGAAAATTTTGTAAAAAAAATCTTAATATAAAGATAATATCTATCATTATTGATATATAGAATCTCACTATATATATATATATATATATGTAAAAGTTACTAAAATGTTAGTTATATTTGCTCGTGAAATTCATCATTCATATGTTGCTTTGTTATCGGTTGATAATATCATATGTCAATGATGACATGATATCATTACTATATGAAATTTTTATTCAAATTTTGTAGGAAATTAATTTATTTTACAATTATATAATTTGTTTTAAGATTTAAATATATGACTTTTTTACGTTGTCCATAATATACTAATTATACGCAATACTTTCTTTTTTATTTTACTTGAAATTAATTGTAAAATTTTATCTAAAATACTTTTGTAATAATTTATTTAAATTTTTATATAATTCAAAAATTATTATTATCTTCTTATTGTTGGTTATGGGAAAAAAAATTGTAGTTGTAATTAATAAATGTCCCTTCTAATTTAGTTTTCTGTCTTCTCAGGGCCGGCCTTGGGGTGAGGCTACTGAGGCGGTCGCCTCGGACCCTCAATTTTGAACAAAATTTAGGGCCCCCAATTAGAGGAGTGTATCATGTCATGTTATTTTATAATTATTTTAATATTAGCTCAATTTATTTATTTTTATGTTGTCGTGTGGTGTTATTTTGATTCGTGTTCGATTGATGTTTAATGTGAAAACTTTCACTTTTAGATAAAATTAACTTAGCAAGTGTATTGAGAGATTAAATTTTTTTTCGTAAGTTGAATTTTATAAAATTTATTTCAACTAAATGAAATTATTCATAGAGTGTTTGATTTTAATTCAATTGCATTTTTCTAATTAAAATTTTTTTACCTTATTACTATATATTTTTTATTAGATTGACTCTAAAATAGGTAACAAAAAAATATATATCTTAAATGAAAAAAAGATATTAGCCTTAATTATTATTTTACATACTTTTTTATTCAGTTACATAGAGTTAAATAAAAGATTAAAAAAATGTTATGGCATCTCTTAGTGAACATTCAAATATATAACTAATAATTCATGTTATTGAGTTGTGTCATACTTGGATTCATGTTGAAAATAATCAACCTTAACTTGCTAATTTTGTATATTGCTTGAGTTGTGTCGAAAATTCTCATCCTTAACCCCAATTAATTTTTGTTCTTATAGCATTGGAAAGCTAAAAACTAAAGATTCGATTCAACTAATTGAAATTCAACTATTATATATATATATATATTTGTTATCTAAATTTTATTAAATTGTAATGCAATAGAAATAAATTTTGATCTTTTTTGTTTTATCCAAACAATTTTTTTATTTTTTAGATAATGATATATGAAGGGCCCAATTTAAAAAATTTGCCTTAGGCCCCTAATAAGTCAAGGCCGACCTGTGTCTCCTACTATAGATAAGTGTTACATTAACCATCTGAGCAATCAATCGACAAACATAATTTAGATTTTCAGACAAATTTAAATTCAAATTACTAATCATTCTCAAATATATATATATATATATATTATGATGGTGGTGGTGTATTTATTTGAGAACTTTGTAGTAAAAACACATATGCACAAAGAAAATATTGATTATTAAAAGGGAAAATTGGAAGTCTGGTAAGACTAAAAAAATTATAAAAGTTGATCACTTTAAATTTTATCATTAATTTGAAATTTATTTTGAAAATTTATATTGAATTGTAAATTTTTTTTTATTAAAATTACTATTTTTTACATTTCTTTATAGTTAGAAATGTAAATAAATGTAACAGATTAGTGATTTCGGTGATTTGAGATTTTTTTTGACAACTGTGATAGTGTTGTTTAAGAATTTTAACAATGTCAACAAGTTTTAAAAAAAGAAAAAGAAATGTTATATATTTGGATTATTACTGTCATTTAATCAGTTAATTTGGGGTGCAGCTCTCAATTTTTCATGAGATTGAGTTGTATCATATGTGAGATTCAACCTTCACTTTCACATGCGTGAGTTATCCAGATTCTTGTATTTTTTTTTTTTTTTTTTATACGTTTCGGTGGACATAAAATTTAATTCTATGGCCTAATTCGAAAACAAAGGCACTCCAAATTTAACTTCCATTAATTTTAACCTTGATTTTTCATTTATGTCAATCCTAGTACTCCCATAATTTTGTAAAATTTGTATTTCTTCTTCATCCGTTGTTCTCTCCGTCTAATAATTTTCACCACGTATAAAATATTTCTACTAACTTTGAAATAATGTTATCACACTATTAAACTGGCTAAAAATACCTTATATATAAAATATATTTTTAAAAAAATCATCAATAATCACCATAATGATTACCAGACTTTCAATTTGTTTATGTCAAATTTCATTTTTTATGATTTTAATATACAAAAAATCAATTACACATCATCTGAGAGGGTATTCTATATCTAAATTGGGTCGAGCTAAGGAGTAGACTTCCTTGGGAATTGGGCTGCACGACGGACCGAGGTAAGAGCAGATGTATTTCAGTCTAAGGACTAAACGAATATGGGCCGAGGTTAGTGGGCTTCACAACCTGGACCTAGCATCTGTTAGGCCAGTCAAAGGGCCGAGCTAGCTAGGCATTATGCATGGGAATGCCGAGCTAGCTAGGAATTGTGCACAGTCGCGCTGAGATAAGGACGCCGTTTTGCATAGTTAGCTCGGTCTTAAGTTACTAGCTCTGTTGAAATATGTCAAACCGAGGTACAAACAGAGAAAGGAAGGACCGAGCTAGGCATAGCTCGGTCTAAACTGTCATTTTAGCATGGCAATACTAGCTCGGTCGTTTGGTCATACCACCGAGCTAGGACCATCTCATTTGGTTTATGCAGTGAGGGGGGTGTGAAAGGATAAGCATTATCTTTCAAGAGTGTGATTTGTAGGAGGACTCTGCATAGAGGAATAAGAGTCCTACTAGGATTGTGCCACACGAAACTTATAAAAGCTCACAACATCACCTGTGGAGAGGTAACACAACTTTGATTCTCGAATACACAGATCTTTTGTCTATTTGTCTATTTTGCTGACTTAGGTATCGGAGAGGTATCCGGCACACACCCGCCGGCTAGCTCACGTTTGTGCTTTCAGGGAGTAAAGCGACGACGTTTGGAGGAGCGCAAACTTGATCAACAGGATTATAGGAGGACATTATTTCTTGCTCGTACAATTGGCGCCGTCTGTGGAAATTGCAATCACAAAGAACAAAACCTCTTGATCAAGCTTTTCTCTCTAGTTGAGATCGATGGCGCACAATGAAGACTTGCCGCAATCAGCCATTGATGGGCAAACCCCAGAGGGGGATAAGAGGCGCCAAGGTTTGTCTCTTGTCCCTCCAATGGCGGATTTAGAACCCCAGCGACAGAACCCCTAGAGGAATGCAAAGGAAAGGCGGGCTAACAGCCCCCGTCGCTCTCAGAGTCCTGAGCGATAGAGGAGAATGATGGATCCTCAAATTCTGGAAGATCGCGTAAAGGAGCAGGACGAGTTAATAAGGAGGATGACGGCAGATATGGGGTTGATTAAGCGCTAGATAAAAGGAAAAGAGGTGGCAACAGGAGAGGGACACAAAGGCAACAGGCCCCTTCGCCACTCGGAAGATCATGGTAGGCATACCACACCATCGCAAGCAGAGAGTAGGAGCCTTAGAACAGGCGACACGCAAGCAAGGACGTCCATGACTCGTTACTCCAGGTCTGAGGGAACGAGGACTGAGAGGTCATATACTGAAGGAAGCACCTATCGGCCCTCGCGCACGCACCAGACGTCATCCAAGCAGACGGAGTTGCCCAGATCGTCTGATTTGCGAACTGTGCTTAAAGAAAGGGCACGATGGAAGGAGGATGTCAGGGCGCGCGACTCGCACAGAGTTTCAGCCCTTTAGCGGTTAGCCCATCGGACGCATGGGAGCGTCGAGGTAGGAATGCCAATGCGGCACCTTGCTTACGAACCAACGGACAAAGCATTAGCAAGGTTACATAGCTCGCCGTTCGTCCCAGTAATTGAGAACGCACCATTACCTTCAAGCTTCCTCCAGCCTAAGTTTACGACTTACGAGGGGAAGATGGACCCCTACATGCACCTAAGCCACTTTTTCTAGGTTATGGCGGTATATCGGCGGAACGAGGCTTTGATGTGTATCTTATTCCCATCCAACCTTGGTGACCTAGGTTTAACCTGGTTCGAAAGGCTACCAGAAGGCAGCATCGCCTCCTAGGCGCAATTGGCGACGGCGTTCGTGACTAGGTTCAGAACGAACACCAAAACGCCAGTGGAGATCGATCAGCTACTCTCCATTGACATGGGCGACAAGGAGATGTTGAGATCCTACAATAGTCGTTACTGGGAGACTTTCAACCAGATAGGAGATTGCCCCACAAATCTTGCCATCGCACAGTACAAAAGGGGGCTACCAGTCGGAAACAAGTTGAGGGACTCAATTACTATGACACCCCCCCTCACAATGGAGGCCTTGATGGAGAGAGTACACCAGCATATTCGGGTGGAGGAGGACGACACCCGTACTAAAGCAAAATCTGGCACAACAACAATGCCAAATAAAATGACCACAACAAAAGTCAACACGATAGAACGATCAAGCAGGAATGGGCGAAGCAGGTAGGCCAACAGAGAGGGCTCAGACAAAAGGTGGTTATGAGTCCTCACTGCCATCACCACGGTGTTCAAAAAATCGATCTACCGAATTCTCAGTGAAATACGCGACGAACCTTTCGTCAAATGGCCAACAAAATTGGGAGAGACACAAAAAGACTATGACGAGAGGTCCCGGTGCACCTTCCATGATGAAAAGGGACACCACACTGAAAATTGCACGCCATTAAGGCAGCATTTGGAGGAGTTAGTGACGGCTGGGCATCTGGACCAGTACATAGAATGAGGGACACAGCCAACCCCCCAGAACCACGACAACCCAAACGGAATGCCGATCGATGCCCCACCTCAAGGCGTGATTAACGTAATACATGGGGCATTCGAACTTGAGCGAGTATGTGAGCTCTCAGGGGAATGATCAAGAAGGCTGAGCACTTAAGGGAGGTATTAAGTGCACAATCTGCCATCAAAAAGGAGAGAGCAGAAGCCACGAATGTCATATCTTTTTTAGACAGAGACTTGGCAAGGATATATTGCCTCACAATGATGCACTGGTCGTCACACTCCGCGTTAAGGATTACGACATCAAACGGATTTCGATCGACCAAGGAAGCTCGTGTGAGATAATATATTACGAAACCTTCAAACAATTGAAACTGGAGGACAAAGACTTGGCGCCTGCAACATCTCCCCTAATCGGATTCAACTCAATGCCAGAGTGGCCAGTGGGCAAGATAATCCTCCTAGTCAGAGCAGGAAGCATGACGAAACAAGTAGAGTTCTGGGTATTGAAAGTCCTTTCCACTTACAACATAATCTTGGGAAGGACATGGCTGCATGCCATGCGATCGGTAGCGTCAACCTACCATCAAGTAATGCGGTTTCCCAACGAAGCCGAAGTAATTGAAGAGGTCTTTGGAGACCAAATTATGTCCAAACAATGCATCGTCACAGTAAATGACAGTCGCCCTGCTAAGGGATATGTACAGATGGTGGAAGAACCTGAGAGCAATGAGCTGTTCACAGATGTTGGCAAAGCAGCTGAACAGAAGGCAGTGGAAGACTTGGTACAGGTAAGGGTAGATGAAAAAGACCCGGAAAAGTTCTTTTTGCTCGGCTCATTATTGTCAAACACTGAGAGAATAGAGGTCATGAAATTCTTAACCTCCAACATCGAAGTGTTCGCCTGGACGCCGTATGACATGCTTGGCATTGACCCAAACTTCATCTGTCACCAATTAAATGTCCATCGATTTGCCAGACCAGTTATACAGCGCACTCGCAGATCGGCACTCCACCATGCCGAGATAGTGGCGAAGGAATTGGGAAACCTTCTAGAGGCAGGAGCTATCAGAGAAGTGCATTATCCTAAGTGGATATCCAATACAGTGGTGGTGCCAAAGAAGAATGGAAAATGGCGCGTTTGCGTGGACTACAAAACAGTCAGCAAGGCATGCCCAAAAGATAGCTTTCCCTTACCCAGGATAGACCAACTGGTAGACTTGACGGCAGGCCATAATCGACTTAACTTCCTTGATGCGTATAGAGGTTACCATCAGATTGCTATGTATGAGCCTGACCAAGAGGTCACATCTTTTACAACGCCCAGAGGGTTATATTGTTATAAGGCCATGCCCTTTGGCCTAAAGAACGCAGGGGCAACATTCCAACGGCTGGTCACCAAGATGTTTGAACCATTGTTAGGCAGAACAATGGAGGCATACATAAATGATACGCTGGTCAAAAGCAAGGATGAGAATGACCATCTCAGGGACCTAGGTGAGATGTTTCAGATCCTAAAGAAGAACAAGTTACGCCTTAATGCATCCAAGTGTTTGTTCGGCGTAGGATCTGACAAATTCTTAGGCTTCCTGGTGACCAACCGAGGTATAGAAACAGACCCCTCTCAGATCAAAGAAATTCAGGATCTAGAGAGGCCCAATTCAATAAAAAAAAGTGCAGCATCTCACTGGCATGGCAGCTGCGCTCAACCGGCTCATAAGTCGGTCGTCAGATAGATGTCGACCATTCTTAATTAAAAAGTTGCAATAACAATATACATATACATATACAACAATTTAAAAATCGGAATACAAAGAACAGCCAAAAAAACTTAATTACCTAAAGTAATGGTAAAAAGCCCAAAATGAAATAAAAAGCAGCCAAATTAAAAGCTCAAAACAATTTTAAAATTAAATTCAAACAAAAAATAACACAAAAAAAAATCCCAAAAATAAAAAAATATACAGGTGAGAATTAAGGTAAACAAAAAAAACCACTACTTCAAAATTAGAACCCCAAAAATATTAGAATAAAAAATTTGAGGGTTGGGAGGTGGGGGGTTTTAGAACAAAAAAAAAAAAAAAAAAAAATTTAAAAACAATATAGAAAAGAAAAAAAAAAGTGAATAAACCTCGTCTAAAAAAAGAGAAAAATAATTCAGGTCTGAAAACAACTTTAAAATTAGAAACCAAAAATCAAAAAATATTAAAATTCCCCACATTTAATTTGGTATAAAAATACATGGAAATGTAAAAATTAAAACACACAAATAAAATAAATAAATAAACTGAACAACTGAAAAACAACATAATTTTTTTAAAAAATGCATTAACGACAACATATATATAACAATTTAAAAATTAGAAAAAAAATGTTGCCACAATTTTGAAGTGTCATGATTTGTTACACACACTCAATGAATGATATAGGGCACAACCCAATCGCCACACAAGTCATTATGGGTGAATTGTAACCCTCTAGCTAAAAAAGAACTTAAACGGCATTGGAATAAAATAAAAACACAAAAAATAAGAACACCAAAAAAAACACCTTAATTCTGTTGGATGTATAAATTATAAAAGCTAATCACAATTCAACACAAGGCATGAAGGGGGCAATTTAGAAAGTTAATATAAGTTGCCAATCAAAGTCAAACACGTGTCAGCCCGTATTGAAAATAATAGATCTGCGTGGCACTGGAACAATCAAAAGATATAAGGTGATGTGGCCTGACGGTTACTCACAAAGTTCAAATTCAAAATCATGAGGGAAGCCTAACTGCAATGTGGCGTAGTGGGACTAACTGTGAGAAAGCATATTCAGCAATCATGGGAGGACATTTCGACGGTTGGAAGCCCACTTCGACGGTTATCATTGAGAAGTATAAATAGCAGAGAATGCCTTAAAATGAGGGATCCAGACTCAGATCAAAAAACCAGTTTTCTTTACTTTGTCTTCCCTTCCAGTTTTTACAGTTCTTTACATTTTTGTACTTCAAATTCCTGTACTACACTTCATTTATAGGAGTAGTTTCAAATAGCTTGTTGCTGTAAACCTTTACGAGGCTGGGTTAGATCATTATAAGTTTTTCATTTTATTTAATGAAATTCTGAAATTATTCTTCACTTAGTTGTTATTTACTAAATTCTCTTAAACAAGCCACTAGTAAAAATCCTTTTTATTGAGGCTAAAAGAACTAAAATACAATCCTCTAATAATTGGTTGGCAATTAATCTTTTGTAAGGACTGATTGATCCTTGTTGGCACACTTAAAATTACAATATTAACTTTCGAAAGCCAAAAAAGCCAATATATATTTTTGGCACATCCAGTGGGACAAATTGAAATGGCTAGACGAAGGAGACAAGGAGAAAATGAACGCCTGGAAGAAGGTGTGGAAGGAGAGGTAGAGGTAGATGTACTTGATCCAGAGGATAATGTGATAACACATCCTATGGATGCACCTATCTCATCAGAACCTATGGTCGAACAGACCAGTACTTCAAAACATGCATCACATGTTCAAAATATTGAACAATGCCATGGAATTGGACCATCCACTGTTCCATCTACTCAGCCAATGAATCCATGGGGAGGCCTAGTAGATGCCATATGACAGCAGTTAATAAACACGATGGAAAGATGGGCAATATCCTTTATAGATCGGATGAATTCCCATCAACCAACAAACACAAGGCATATGAAGGAAAATTCAAATGTTCCTCAACAAAGATTGGTTAGAGATAAACAGCCTATGCAAAGTAATGAACATACTAATGGTCAGACTAGTAATCAAAATTATGAAAACCATCACCTATACCTCAGTCTTGGTATGAGCCTCTTTCGAGGCCTATGGTAAATCAAAATACCTCATTACCTAACAGCGAAGCCATACAAATTGGTGGATCTGGGCCAACACAAAAAAAATGACTTTAAAATGTTTCCAAATCCCATGTTCGAAGCCATACCTGGCACAAGGGCGTTCACTAATCCCTTGTTCGAATTCACACCCGGGATGTTGGAAGGGTTTCTTGTAGCTGGGAGAGAAATAATACATGTTTCTCCTATTACAGCACCTTTCGGAGGTCATTTCGCAGGACAGGCTCAGAGAGGTCAACCATACCCTCAACAGCTGCCAGTATCACAGGGACAACTAGTCCCAATGTACGTCCCTATGGATCAAGAGGGCCTCAGGCACAAGGTTTTCTACCAAATCTTGTGTTTGTTCCTCCATTGGTAGTCCAACAAGCACAAAACATGTTTCCTAAGAACCAAATTGTTGATATTGTCAGAGAAATTTGTGGGCCTATGGCTCGGGGGTTTAAACTCCTGTGTATAGAAAGCCATATCCAGAATGGGTGGATAGGGGGCATGAATACCCAAGGGGTTTATAATACCAGACTTTGCTCTTTTTTATGGGAATGAAAACCAGTCAACAGTAAAACACGTTGCTAGGTTCGCTGCCCAATGTGGTGAATTTACCAATAATGATTACATAAAGTTAAGACTTTTTTCAAATTCTTTAACTGAGGCAGCTTTTGTATGGTATATTAACCTTACACCTGGCTCTATCCAAACTTGGCAGCAAATGGAGGAGGCATTTCATGCCCAATTCTTCCAAATGGAGCCAGAAGTTTCCATGACAGACTTGGCAAGGTTGAGTCAAAGTCCTGATGAGAAGGCTGTTCAATTTATTGCCAGATTCAAAAAAGCACGAAACAAATGTAGGGTCATTCTACCAGAGCCTAAATTTGTGAGATTGGCTCAAAATGGTTTAGAATTTAGGCTTCGAAAGAAGTTCGACTCAACTGAGTTTAGAGACTTAGTGGAATTAACCTATAAGGTGTCTAGATATGAATCATTACTTGAGGAAGAACAAGATCGAAGTAATGCATTATACAAGACTTATTATAGAGATCCTAATTATAAGATTGATACAACAAAGATCATCGGGAAAGAGCCTGTGATCTGTGAGGCATTAATTCATAAAGACACTACAATAGACCAGCAGTTTAAAAAGAAAGACCTTCATAGGAAATACTCTTTCGATTTAACAAAGGCAGATGACATTTTTGATCATTTTCTTTTAGCGAATTTCCTAAAGTTACTAAGGGAGTTAAAATTCCTTCTCCAGAAGAACTTAAGGGGAAAATATGTTGTAAATGGCACAATTCTTGGTCTCACTCAACTAAAAACTGTATTGTTTTTCAGGATAGGATCCAAGAACAGATTCGAAAGAAGGGTTTAAAATTTCCAGTTAAAGCAGAGAAAGTTATGGGGATTGATATTAATCTATTTCTAGAGATTGGAGAAGTTACAGCCAATGTTGTTGTGCTAGACTTCCAGGACTTATCCTTGAAGGAATTGGAGGAGGTTAATGTGCAGATGCATGTTGCCAGCCAGACTACTATCAAGAAAGATACCAGAAGTTCACCAGCAGATGGGCAGAGCTTTGCAGACCAAATGGAGGAGTCTAGTAAGGAAGCACTGGATGATGACTCCCTAGAGGTAGTTGTCATACAAAAGATGTGTCCCAAATGCAGGTTAAGTTACAAATGGTTGAAAGGGCTCCCAATTGATGGGAAACAGTATTACAAGGATGTGTAGAGATGTCCTAAACCAGCCAGTACTTACAACAAGAGGCCATACCCAACTGGTCTCAAACAGTAGTCATTCTTGGCTGGACCATCAGCCACTAGAGTGCATTCCAAGGGCAAGAGACCTCTACATGAGTTCAGACCACCCAACTACTATAGGATGGAGGGCAATCATCCTGAGAGGAGGCTTAAAATGGGCTCAAGTTATGGCATCAGAGCCAAAGATTGGCCTCTTAAATCAGCCTCAAACAAGATGAAAGGTAACGACCTTGACAGAAAGCCTAAATTAGGCTCAAGACAGGGGATCAGGGCCGAGCAGTGGCCTCCATAGGCAGCTTCGAAGCCGGCTTCAAAGGCAGAAAGAGCTAGTTCAGCAGCTGAACTAATGAGTTCATGGGTACCTGGGGTTCTAGATTGGTTTGTCATACAGAACAAGCCTAAGAAGAGGCCTATCTAGAGAAGTGTTGTTGGAGACCAAGGTAGAACGGTTAAACCTCCCTTGGTGGCTCCAAATAATTGAGTTTTACTAAAGCACCCAAAAATAAAGGAACCAAATATGGTTCTAGTAATTTCTAGGTCCTAAAGGAGGAAGATCCAGTGAAGGTACACTTAGTACCAAAAGGATCTGAAGGAAAATGAAGAGAGTTCTTCATTGGCCCAGCCAAAAGGCTAGACAAAGGAAAGAAAAAGCCCAAAATTGGATCATAGTCCAAAATCGACTCCTCAAAACAAAAGAAGTTTTAGCAAAGAGCAGTTAGCTAAAGTTCACTCTGAACTGAAAGCCAAGGAAAGATCCAGCTTAGCAGGCCTTGAAAAGGCCTTGATGGAAAGCGACAGTGAGACAGAAGGAGAAGTTGACTTAGGCCAAAAGAAAGAAATGGTTGAAAAGGAGATGTTTGAAGCCTTTATGGCTGAATAGACATTTTTGGTTGAAAAATCAGCAGGAACAGACCATTCGAAGGAAGTCACTAGCACTGAAGTGCCAGAATGTAGCATGGAAGATGCTTCTAAAATAACATAACAAGTTAGTTTGGAAAAGAAGCAAGTGCACCCAGTAGTTTAGTTTAGCTCATTTCTTCCAGTGTCAGTGAATATGGTGCATATACTACCACAGGAGTTCCAGGTTGAAGATGGAAACCAAGAAGGTCAGGAGATTGACCCTATTCCAGTTTCTAGTGAAAATTCACAGGTTAGTGTGGTTCAAGATGAATCTGAAGTAACCACACCGATGGAAACTGAGGACGAAAGTGAGGAAGAAATGAGTATTAATCTTTCATATACCTTTGAGTATCCTATAACATCCATGACACAACATGTCAAGCCCTTGTATATCAAGGCTTTTTTTGATGGGATACAGATGAATAGGGTATTGGTGGATAATGGGCAACAGTGAACCTGCTTCCGAAATCCTCTTTGAAGAAACTTAAGCAGATGGCTTAAGGTATTTTGTCCATCAACCTGAGTGTGGGGACCAGTGATTGCGTGACGACATTCTTTGTTATTGATAATAATGCTAAGTATAATGCTTTACTTGGCAGGGATTGGATTCACACTAACAAATGTGTGCATTCCTCTCTACACCAGAAGATAATGATAGCCTTGTGCAATGGAGAGATAGAGGAGATCAATGCAGACCCTCAACCCTTTGTCGCTTGTACTGACTTTGCAGAAGCCAAGTTGTATATTGAAGAAGTGACACTGCTCAGTATATTGACAAAACCTGATGGTTCAGCCGAAGTGACGGTTGATGAGGAAGTGGCACACCTGAAGCACTTCATACATGAGAGTGCTGATGAAGAATTCGTCATCAAAGATGATAATGATGCCTGATTGTAGGCAATGAGATAAAATCAAAGAAGCCAGACCCTTGGCTTTAGTCAAGTTTTCAGCATTGGACTTAAAATCAATAGTTTAAAAAGTTCAGGAACAAGAGAAAGAAGCCATGGTGGTAGTTGACTGTAACCAAGGACAACAACAGGTCAAGTCTTTGACCTTTGATAAATACTGTGCATTGGACATCGAAACAAATGTCCAGGAAATACAGAAAGAAGAAGCCTTATGGACAGACTTTGTCTATGAGAAAGAAGGCAAAGATGTTGAATCAGAGAAAGTGGGAGCAAAACAAAGCAAAGAAATTGCTTCGAGGGCAGAAGAAATCAAAAGAGAAGCATTAGTGAGTTCTCGAATACAAGACCCCTTGGAAGAAGTTAATTTAGGGGAAGGTTCTAAACAACAACCCACTTACATCGGTGCTTGGTTAAGTGCTCTTGACAGGGGCTAGTTATTGATGGTTTTAAAGAGATATAAAGACTGTTTTGCATGGTCTTATAATGAACTGCCATGATTGGATAGGTCATTAGTAGAATATAGGCTCCCTATGAAGCCTAATTTCAAGTCATACAAGCAGAAACCAAGAAGGATGAGTCCTGAAGTGATTCAGAAGGTCAATCAGGAATTCTTAGGCTCTTTAAGGCAGGTTTTATTAGAACAACCAGATATATTGAATGGCTGTCCAATATTATGCCTATGATTAAAAAGAATGGCAAAATGAGGGTATACATTGATTTTAGAAACCTGAATATAGCAACTCCAAAAAATGAGTACCCCATGCCCATAGTAGACTTATTCAGCAAGGCATAAGATTTTATCCATGATGGATGGGCATTCTGGTTATAACCAAATCTGCATTGCAGAGGAGGATATCCATAAGATGACATTTAGATGTTCTGGGAACATTGGCACATTCGAATGGATTAAAATATCATTTGGTCTAAAGAATGCTGGGGCTACATATCAAACGGCAATGAACACTATCGTTTATGATCTCATTGGAGGGTATTTAGAGTGTTACATTGATAACATTGTAGTAAAATCTCAGTCCATGGAGGAACATTTGGGTCACTTGGAAGCAGCTTTCGAAGAAATGAGAAAGTTCAAGTTGAAACTCAATCCTCTTAAATGTACTTTTGGTGTATCAGCTGGAAACTTCTTAGGCTATGTAGTACACAAGAAAGGAATACAGATTAATCAGAATAAAGCCAAAGCCATCATTAAGGCCAAGCCTCCATCAAGTAAGAAAGAAGTACAAAAGTTCCTTAGACAGGTTAATTTTCTTCGAAGATTTATTTCTAACACTGTAGGGAAAACTAAAGTATTTTCTTCCTTATTAAGGTTAAAAGATAAAGAGGAGTTTGTGTGGACAGCAGAGTATCAAACTGCTTTCCAAGAAATTAAAGCCTACTTGGCCAAGCCTTCAGTGCTGATGTTACCAAAGAATGATGAGCCCTTAAAGTTATACACTGTTGCAACAGAAGATTCATTAGGAGCTTTCTTAGCCCAGGACAATGAAGAAGGCAAGGAGCAAACAGCTTATTACCTTAGCAGGTTTTTAAATTCTTGTGAATGTAAATATTTAGCTGTAGAAAAGATGTGCCTTGCATTGTACTTTGCAGCAATGAAATTAAGATATTATCTTTTGCCTAATGTTATTTTGGTAATTGTAACCACAGACTTGGTTAAGTATATGTTATCTAGACCAATGTTCAGAAGAAGAATTGGCAAATGGATATTGGCCTTGTCAGAGTTTCATCTAGAATATATCCCCCAAAAGGTAATAAAAGAACAAGTTTTGACTAACTTTTGGCAGATCATCCATGTCAAAAAGACAGGAAATAATGGATCTTGGTGTGATCAATGTTAAGCCATGGCAGATGTGGTTCGGCGGGTCAAAGGCCAATGATCTGATTGGAATTGGTGTTGTAATTAAGTCACCACAGGGGGTAGAAACCACACATGGCTTCAGAGTTGATGAAATTACTTGTTTCAATAATCAAGTTGAATATGAAGCTTTAATAATCGGATTGGAAATGCTTATTGGATTATAAGCTCACGTAGTTGATATATTTGGGGATTCTCAATTGGTGGTCAACCAAGTGAAAGGAATTTTCAAATGTCAAAGTGCAAGCATGTTGTCATACTATGTTGTTGCATTACATTTGCTTTCTCAGTCTCAGATAGCAAATGTGACTTATATCCCAAGATTCATGAATAGCAAAGCCAATGATGTAGCTCAGAAAGTTTCGAATTTCAGGAGAAGGGATGACATTCAAATGAACATAAGTCAAGTAACATATCAAAAATTAATACCACTCTTAACTAAAAGAAATGTGGTGTTAGAAGTCAATCATAATGACTTACAAGATCAAGATTGGAGGCGTCCAATAATGCAGTACCTAACTGGCCCATCATCGAAAGCCAATAGAAAGATCAAATTACAATCTATGCAATACATAGTGTATGGTAATGCTCTTTGCAAAAGGGGAGTAGATTGTTATTAGAATGTTTAGGGCCAAAGGAGGCATTGACAGCCATGACTGAAGTTCATGAAGGCATCTGTGGTGCTCATTAGCCTGGTGTGAAGATGAGATGGCTGCTTCGAAGGCATTTCTATTATTGGCCCACCATCCTTAAAGATTGTATAGAATATGCTAGAGGTTACCAAGCATACCAAAAGCGGCATGATAAGACATGTACCAATAACTGATTTACATGCAGTTGTGAAGCCTTGGCCATTTAGAGGTTGGGCTATGGATATGATAGGGAAAATACATCCACCCTCTTCGAAGCACTATTGTTTCATCTTAGTGGACACAGACTACTTCACTAAGTGGGTCGTAACTAAACCATATAAGGCTGTAGACCAAACTGAAGTTATTGAATTTATTAAAGATTCGATTCACAAGTTTGGCATCCCACAAACCATAACTGAGGATAATGGGACTGCATTTGATAGAAAGATGGTAAAGTCTTTCGCGACAGAGTTTGGAATTAGCCTTGTTAATTCTACCACTTGTTATGCACAAGCAAATGGTCAGGCAGAATCATCCAATAAGTCTTTGAAAAAATGAATACAGAGAGTTGTGGAAGACAATCCAAGAGATTGGCATAACTTGTTGTTGGATGTATTGTGGGCTTATAGGAATTTTCCAAGGTCAAGTATAGGAGTTACTCTTTATGCCTTAGTATATGGGCATGATGCAGTGTTACTTGTAGAGATTAACATTAAGTCCTTGAAGGTGACATGCCACAACCAGTTAGCTCCTGAGCAGTACCATCATAGCATGGTCTTGGAATTAGAAAATGTGGATAAAGCTAAAATTTTGGCATTAAATAGCATTATCTTTCGAAAGAAGAAAACAGCCAAAAATTATAATAAGAAAGTCAAGCACATTAGCTTTGATGAAGGTGATTTGGTATGGAAAACAATTCTCCCAATAGGAATTAAAAGCCATAAATTTGGCAAATAGTCACCTAACTAGGAAGGACCATATCAAGTTCATAGAGTCTTGCCTAAGGGAGCATACCATTTGAGGAATTTGAATGGGTATGTACATCCTAAGAAAATTAATGGCAGGTAGTTGAAATCTTATTGTCACGACCCAAACCCGTCCCTATAGGTTTAGCGTCGTAACCAGTCAATAATCCTTGGATTACCAAAGGCCTTTTAGCAGAATAGTAGATGATTATGGGCTGAGGAAGCAAATAAATAAAATAGACTTAGTCTATAGAGCTGTGGTAACATATATGAGACAGTAATCCTCAAAACAAACTCGCGTATATACTTGTGACATCAAAAATATATGTCATACATCCATCCATTTATGCAAGTATAGCCAAACGGGGACTTAGCCCCAAGCACAGATAAGCCCAACAAAATATCTGCAGCAAAATTACAAAACGGGACATCTCAAAAGGAACCTCCCCGAGAGGCGCAGAAGGGTGACTCGCAAAAAACTGAGACGCCAGGTCCTCAACTCTAAGCCTGGTCATGTGCCTGTTCACCTACATACATAGTACAAATAGTGAATTGGAGCCTAGTGAATAATAACAAGGTAAAGGGTTTTAATAAATCATGTCCATCACAGAGTTTGAAATCAGAGTCTTATGTGCATTTAGATTTCAAAGCAGAAACAGATTCAGATTCATATTCTTATTCAGGAATCATAAGCAGTTATATGTGGTACATCCATTAGCTATCATATCAACTTGGTCCTGAAACCCACATGTATAGTCGGTACTGACGACCATAAAGGTCCATATCTTGCGCACAAATAGCCATGGTATTGTTACCCCCAGGTGAGGGCCACATGAATATAGGCCTTGGTATTGTTACCCTCGGGCAAGGTCCACGTGAATATAGGCCTCGGTATTATTACCCCCGAGCAAGGGCCACATGATTATAAGCCTCGGTATTATTACCCCCAGGCGAGGGCCACATGAACTAAGGATGCCACAAATACATTTCAAAAAAATGGACATTCATTCGTGATTCATAAAATAGCATTTCAGAAAATAGATCATATCATTTCAGTCAAAAAATACTTATAATCAAACATAACTTTACAGAGTTATTACTCACAATTAACAGATGACTTCAGGGCGAACAGACGTTTTGTGGCACGTGACCTACACAGTTAAAAACGAATACGTATTGAATTACACTCCCGGAAATAATTAATTCTTTCTTATCTTGGTGTGTTTCTATTTTTTATCCTTATTATGGAGTCTTAATCTTAGCCTAGGAATGTCTAGGATGGAATGAGGATGCAAAAATGTACTTGAAAACATTTTTCAGAACTTGTTGAAAACAGGGTCCACGCTCGAGCGTGGTTTTCCTCGCTCGAGTGGACATGCAAAATGTGAGGGTCCGCTCAAGCGCAACTTCCCTCGCTTGAGCAGTTTGCAAACTTTAAAAAAGTACTGGTTGCTTGATTTTCACGCTCGACGGACGCTTGATCCCCGCTTGAGCGTAACTTTCGTCGCTCGAGCGATCTGTAAAAACATATGAACTTCTTGGAGCATGCATTTCACGCTTGAGCGGACTTCTGGTCGCTCGAGCAGAAGTGAAAGATTACAGGGTCGCCGCTCAAGCGTAGAATTCGACACTTGAGCGGAAGTGCAAAATCTGGAACTTCCAGATTGCACTCCCCTGCCCCAAGCTCGAATTCTACACCCCAAAACTTATCTTCTTGGGCCAAAATTCTGGAGAACATCTAGGAACTTGTAAAATATTATGATTCGAAGATCATTTCATGAAATCAAGGCCCAAAAGTATGTCAAATATACAACAATTCAACTTGAAATGTAAAAATATGGTATGAACATGACATGCATGTGTTCTCTTGAGTTTATGGCTTCTAAAACATGATCAAATGTGATCCATTAATGAGAAATGTTATGAATTCTTCAACTTAGGCTAGAATTACAACATGTATGGAGAAAATCTTTGAAAACAACTTCAAAATGCTATAAATGTGCGTACATGTATGGAATGACTTATCTTTCTTCAATTCTAGCTCAATCCTTACATAAATTCATATAATTCACTTGTTTTCACATATTATTCAACTACATTACAAGGTCGAAGACTAAAACTCTTACCTAGAGTCTAGATTGCACAAGAGAGGAAGCTTCAATTCCCAAATTCTTTGCAAATCCCCAATAATTCCTAGCAATTCTCTCATATCTTAACTTTTAATCCCAATTTTCTTCTATCTCACACTCTCTCTCCCACGTTTTTGCTTGTGTGTGTGTGAGCTCAAATGTATTGAAATGAAGAAAGGGTAAAGGCATATAAGAAGCCTTATATAAGCTCACTTAATGATAATTAATTAATGTGGGGAAGTGGTTTGGAAATACTCTTCCGATCTTGGGGGACGCTATTGATCCTCTTCTGGTCACTTGAAAAGGAATAAACACTGCGGTCGGGGGTGCCGAAATTAGCACTCCGACGGAAAAGTCAGTCTCTACCCTCGAGATTACTTATATTCTAAGTTAAGCACAATAGTTCTCATTTTACTGGCGGATATTCTTCAATTTATATCCTTTCTCTCTTGGGCCTTGAGACTAGGCCCACTTTCTGTTCGTCATTCGGCTTCCTTTGTAGCAGATTGCTTTTTACTCGGCCCTTGCCTTATTTGGCTATTTGACTAAATATGGTATGATTTGGATGTGCGATGAAGCCGAATACTATACATACATCTCAGTTCCCCAAGTTCATATACTCGGCCTATTTAGGACCCCCATTACTCGGCCCCCACAATTGCCCACAACCCCATTCCAAGGCTGACGTCTGAACATACGCTTTTCGGTCATCATTTCAACTTCCCGGCCCTTCGTACTCTCATACTTATTATGATTTAAAATTTTGACGTCTTTTCAAATGCACACGCTTTCAGATACTTGCTGCTGGACTGTCTTCCGCATTGTCTCTGCAACTTCACTATCCTCTTTGTCTCTCGTAAGTTCTCTTTGCCTGGTTTGTTTTTGGTTTCGAGCATTCATGTACACTGTAAGAAATGGCAAAACACCTGAAGTATCTCCTCTCTTCGGATCGAATTTCTGACTTCCGACGCCATTTTTCCATTCCAGATGACGTCCGTCTGTCATTCGTGACAGACGGCACCCTCGATATGGAGAGGGTTAATGAATCCACAGTTGTCTTCCCTCTCCTATCAATCGCAGAGGGTGGAATCCGATTCCCACTTCATCCACTCCTTAGGGCTATGCTCTGCCATTGGGGTTTAATCCCTTCCCAACCCAATGTTAATTTTTTTAGAATCATAATGGGGATTATCGCACTAAACCGTCGCCTTAGGATTAACATCATCATTCCTGCTATTCGGCATTGTTATGCCTTGGCCAAGTCTTCCGGTCGGCATGGGCGTTACTTCCTTAGGGCCAAGGACACCGACCATCAACTAGTGACTATGCTTTCCAGCTCTGGGAAGCGAGTCGATGATGTTATGGTCGTTGTCCAAGGTAATTGGGAATTCGGCGAAGCCAAGGATCACCTCAATCCTATTCCTAGACGGAGAGGTGGACCAGGTGGCTGTGTAGCTTCTTTTATTTATTTTTTGTTATATTCATAAAGCTTCATTTCCGAGACCTCATGGCTTTGCTTGTGCAGGGAACGATTTGAAGAAAGTCCTAACTTCAACCAATGACGCCGTTCTTTCGAAAATCAAGGTTGCGCTCAGATATTTCGGTCGGCCGAGTCTTCAAAAACAGAGGAGGGAGGCCCACGTTCTTCTCCGCTACGAGCCGACCTATACGACCTTCTTGGTGGCAAAGAACATCCCAGTTCTGAAGGGTGAGGAGTTTCTTACCGCCCTTATCCTGACTGATTTCAAGAATTTGAGGCAAGTCGGTCTTGGGGGGTCCGATCGAAACGACCAGTAGTTGAGGTTGTCGAGTCCGATCAGTCCGAAATCGAAGACGAGGCTTTGCAGTTAGCCTTTGAGGAAGCCTACCTCAACTCAGCCGAACCTCCGTCCACTTCAGGCCGAGAGGACCTTCCACTCGATGACATTTTTCACGGTCTGGAGGACCTTTCCGGCGCTTACCCCGAAGATATAGCTGGGTTAAGCCACACAACTTGCCAAAAAGGCGAACACGGAAAGGATGGCAACACGACGAAGGGCAAAGGCTATTCGAACCGGAGTGCCTCCTGCTACCGAAACTCAACCCTCCCTGCCTGTTAGCGAATCTCAGCCCTCCTTGCCTGTTATTGAGGAGGGGACGGCAGAAAATCGAAGTGCCGAGGCCAAGTTGGTTGTGTAGGCCGATCGAGAGGCTAAAGTAAGGGCCAGGAAGCGCTCTGCCGAGGTTGAGGCCGGCTCAGAAGATAACCGCACCAACAAACGACCTCGTTTAGAGGAATCAAATGTGATCGTGCCTTTCGTTATTCAACCGAAGATAAAAAACACGCCGATCCCTTCTAATGCTTCGGTAATTAAAGATGTAGCAGTCGCGCTTAGCATGGCTACATCCGTTTCACTGCTGGCTGACAAGGCGACTTTCCGGGCAGAGCCGGATCTGGTTTCAATAGCATTGGTCGCGCAATCGGCACTTTTGGTATAAATCTTGACTTTGTTTTTTCACTTTATGCAAGTACTATTTTGGTCTTAACTTCCTGTTTTGCAGACCGTCAGAAGGATAACGGAGATGGGTCGTCGCCATCGTGACGCCATCGAACAGTTCGGCCGTCTTCAAATGGAAGTTGAGGGCCAAAGGAACAGGGCTGAGTTTGAGGCTTTGAGGGCGAAGATGGAAGGCGCGCGGGCCGAAGCCGAGATGGAGAGGACACGGAATGCGGAGGAACTGAGATTAGCTGCCGAGAGGAGGACGAACCCAAGCGAAGGGGCGCTGAAATTGGCCCAGGAGGCAGTCTCCAAACTGGAGGCTGAGTTGGAGGAAGCAAAGAAGGTGAAGGAAGCGGCTGACTTGGAGGCTTCTAAGGCATTACAGGCCGGGAAAAGTGCTGCCCTTGCCGAATATGTAGACGAAGTCTCCAAATTTGAAAATCGGAGATTCAAACATGTTTGGCTCAATGCCCTTGCTGCGGCTGATGTGACATTGGCTATGCCAATTCCATACAAGCAAGTGGATATTGAGCCGCTAGAATCTGACTCTGAGGATTAATTTGGGCGACACCTTTTTCACTTACTGTTTTGGGGGTTTTCGAATGTATTTTTACAGCGTTTTGTTTGGTTATTTTCATGTGTAAAATGGCTACAATTTGTGCCCAATTTCCTAATGAAAATTTCCTTTTTTGCCTTGCTGTTATCTGTGCTAGCTTTTGTTATTGATGAATGATATTGCGGTTGATTGCAAAATGGCTACACTTTGTTTTTAATACCAAGTATCGATCGGCATTAGGTGTAAACACTTGGCCGATCAGATTAATCACTTTGCCCTTACCCCAGTTCATGGAATGGCTGTGGCATACATCTATTGGCATCGGGCTTCAATATTTGGCCGATCAGATTAATCAATCTGCCCTTGCCCCAGCCAGTGCACGAGCTTCGTTAGCCGACTAGGCCTAGTTCGTGGAATGGCTGTGGCATACATCTATCGGCATCGGGCTTCAATATTTGGCCGATCAGATTAATCAATCTGCCTTTTCCCTAGCCATTACACGAGCTTTGTTAGCCGACTAGGCCTAGTTCTACATCAATCGGCATCGGGCTTCAATATTTGGCCGATAAGATTATCAATATGCCCTTGCCCCAGCCAGTGCACGAGCTTCGTTAGCCGACTAGGCCTAGTTCGTGGAATGGCTGTGGCATACATCTATTGGCATCAAGCTTCGATATTTGTCTGATCAGATTAATCAATCTGCCCTTGCCCCAGCCAGTGCACGAGCTTCGTTAACCGACTAGGCCTAGTTCGTAGAATGGCTGCGGCATACATCTATCGACATCGGGCTTCGATATTTGGCCAATCAGATTAATCAATCTGCCCTTGCCCCAGCCAGTGCATGAACTTTGTTAGCCAACTAGGCCTAGTTCTACATCTATCGGCATCGGGCGTCTGGCGTTTGGCATTGATGACGTCGCCTCGGGGGCACTGCATACATATGAATAAATGGGGTGAGTTCGCTTATTTTTATTCAGACTCGGTTTGAACTAGCTTGGGGTGAGGGTGAATGTCAAACAGACTGTTTTTCAACAGCAGAGGAGAAGGGACGAACGCTAGCTAAGCTAGATACTGCGATGAATCGCAGCAGCGAGCCTACGCGCATAGGAGGAAGGACGTCCAAGGAAAGGGAAAAACGTCAACCTCCAAGCCGTCGAAGCAGATCACCCCGAAGAGGGAAGCAACAACGGGGAAGCTCCCCGTGACCACGACCGAGGAATGAGCCAGACGTCACGCCACGACCATTGAGTTTTGCGGTGTTCGTGGGGAATAAACCGATGTCTGAGGCAGATTCCATCGTTAATGATCCGGGTGTAGCAGTCGAGTTTGCTCGACAAATCTTTTCACCGGAAGTCCAACAATCGATGGTTAGACGACAAGATTTCGAATTGTTTCGAGAAGGTATCCATGGGGCGGTGAAGGGGCTGTACACTGCCTACGAAGTCGGCATGCGACTGCGTGCCGTACAGCGGGAGATAGAGAAAATGGGCGAATGGATCCGCAGTTCAGAGGCTCGTGCGGAGAAATCTGAGCGTGAGCTTAGGAAGGCTAAAGTTGCCGAGCTGCACGCGGCGAGTCGATCTAACCCGATTGTGGAGGAGAGGGTGACGCAACTGCTATTGAGTCATGCCATCACTGACCGGGATACGACAACATGTTTGTTGTAGAAAATGTGAGGGCCAAGGGTTATAAGCAAGGCTTCCATGCTGGCCGGAAGGTTGGGATCGAGAAAACGAAAGAGAAACTTGCAGAGGAGGTCTGCCGATGTGAGAATCACAGTTTTAAGCATGGTTGGATCAAGGCATCTCAAGCCGCGGAAGTTCTCCGAGCGTCGGGCATTGATTCGGCATCGCCACTCTACCGACGAAAGCATTTTCCGTTTTCCGCCTTTGAGGTTGAGCAGAGCGAGGATGAGGGCAACGCCACAAAAAAATATTCGTTGTAATGTTCAAACGTGGATTGCGTCTAAAATTATGTAACTATTGGTTGGTCGAATAAAAAGATTTTATTTTCAATGTTTTATTGTAATTTTCACTCGACACACGTGTTTGCATGTGTTTCATTGTATAAACATTGACCGGCCCGAGTCAACTAGGCATTTAATTCCGAACGATTATATGCCGGCTTGTCATGAGCATTCTTCATTAAATATATATTCAGCATACATGTCACACACGGTCAATGCGCCGATGAGGCTCTGAATTCGGAGGCTTTTATCGACCCGAAGGCGTCATGCGCCAATGAGGCTCCAAATTTTGAGGCTTAATCGGCCCAAAGGTGTTATGCACCAGGGGCTCCGAATCCAGAGACTGTCAGCCCATCTATAATTACTGCTCAGATAGTTAGGCCATTTTAACTCCAAAAAGTCGAAAATTAGTACATGGAGTGGCTGTGGCCAATATCGATCGGCGTCTGTCTTTTGGAGTACGGTGTTAATGAAATCGCCTCGGGGTCACTGCAAGGATTAGAAATAAATTGCCTCGGACTCTTCGCGCTAGTAACTTCACTTACTGTGTTCAGACTCGATTTAAAACAATTTTGTTGCGTGGGGTTAGATAAGTGTGAATGTCAAATGGAGTTTTCTTCAATCAGTAGAGGAGAAGCTCGAACTTTGGCTGAGCTTGATGCTGCAATGAATCGCAGCAGAGAAACCACCCGTGCGAGAGGTAGGGCGTTCAAAGAACGGGAAAAACGTCAGCCTCCAAGTCGTCGAAGCAGATCACCCCGAAGAGAGAAGCAGCAACGAGGAAGCTCTTCACTACCGCGACCGAGAAATGAGGCCGACGTAGCGCCGCGACCATTGAGTTTTACTGTTTTCATGGGGAATTCCTTTCTTGTCCTGGATCTTGGCTTTGACGTTGTCTATGGTGTCAAAGCTCTCCACCTCGAGGGTGATTGTCTCGCCGGTGTAAACGTCGTGGATTCAAGCACAATCAGATCAAAGCATTTCAAGCTGCGGATGCTCTCCGAGCAGCGGGCGTTGATTCGGCGTTGCCGTTGTACCAACACGACCCCTTCTTCGCCCTCGAAGCTGAGAAGGGTGAGAACGAAGGCGACGCCATATGAAAATAGATATTGTAATGCTCAAACGCGGATTGCATTTTTGTAATTACTATTTAATCGAATAAAACGTTTCATTTTAAAAGTTTATGTCTCATTCTGAATTTTTATATTCTTAATTAAGCATCTTATTTCGAATGTTGGCACGTTTTGTTCTGTTCATGCGCTTATGCCGGCTCAACTTACATATCCCTGCTTTGATGTATAAATATTTTTTCATTCTGGAGGGGCGCTCCAAATTCGGAATATTACTCAGCCCTTGAGGCTTTGTCGGCCGGCGAATTTGGAAGCTTTTTCGGCCCAAAGACATCATGTGCTGAGGGGACTCCGAATTCGGAGGCTTTTTCGGCCTAAAAGCGTCATGCGCCGAGGGGGCTCCGAATCCGAAGGCTTTTTGGCCAATCGTGATATCCACGAAAGGCACTCCGAATCCAGAAGCTTTTTCGGCCCAAAGGCGTCATGTGCCGAGTGGGCTCTGAATCCGGAGGCTTTTTGGCCAATCATGATATCCACGAAGAGCCCTCCAAATTCTGAGGCTTTTCCAGCCCAAAGGCGTCATGCGCCAACGGGGCTCCGAATTCGGAGGCTTTTTAGCCAATCGTGATATCCATGAAGGGTGCTCCGAATCCGGAGGCTTTTCCAGCCCAACGGCATCATGCGCCGAGAGGGCTCCCAATGCGAAGGCTTTTTGGCCAATCGTGATATCCACGAAGGGCACTCCGAATCCGGAGGCTTTTTTGGTCCAAAGGCGTCATGCGCCGAGAGGGCTCCGAATCCGGAGGCTTTTTGGCCAATCGTGATATCCACGAAGGGCGCTCCAAATCCGGAAGCTTTTTCGGCCCAAAAGCGTCATCCGCTGAGGGGGCTTCGAATCCGGAGGCTTTTCCGGCCAAAAGGCATCATGCGTCGAGGGGGCTCCGAATCCGAAGGCTTTTTGGCCAATTGTGATATCCACGAAAAGCGCTCCAAATCCGGAGGCTTTTCCGGCCCAAAGGCGTCATGCGCCGAAGGGGCTCCGAATCTGGAGGCTTTTTGGCCAATCGTGTTATCCACGAAGGGCGCTCCGAATCCGGAGGCTTTTTCGGCCCAAAGGTGTCATGCGCCGAGGGGGCTCCGAATCTGGAGGCTTTTCCGGCCCAAAGACGTCATGCACCGAGGGGGCTCCGAATCCGGAGGCTTTTTCCGTCGGAGAACTTTTTAACTAGATTTCGCAGTGGGTGGGATTACAACTTTTCAACAAGAATCCTTGCATTGCAAAAGTGGAATGTGAACATGGCGAATCATTTAGAACTAGGATCATTCCCCACAAGTTGGGTTTAATGACAGAATTTTCCCAGGTGCGTTGAATTCTAGGGCCGTGGCAGACTCCTCGCTGACATATTTCTGAGCCGATATGGAATCTATCCGATAATGGCCGTCTCAATTAGGACCCAACTTTCCATCAACCGGTTTCTTGTCATCCAGAAGTACCTTCAAGATCAACTCTCCTAGTGTGTAGCGGCGCAGCTGAACGCGCTGATTACCCGACTTGGCAACCTACTACTGGTATCCCCTAGGGCTTCCGTGGCTTTTCGCTAGGGAACCATCCGACATCGTCGAGGCTGCTTCGATTCGGCACTTCAGTGGAGTTGACCTGCGACTCTGTTGTTGTCTTTCCAGAAAGGAGATAACATGCTTGTGTGGATTGCTGGGAACCACGGATTTGCTCAATGCCATGTTCGGTCGGGAAGCGTAACAGCTGATGATAGGTTATCACGACCCAAACCCGCCCCTGTAGGTTTAGCACCGTAACTGGCCAGTAATCCGTGGATTACCAAAGGCCTTTGAACAGGTAAGCATATAGTAAGGAGCTGCGGAAGCAATAATACAAAATAGACAAGGCCCAATGAGCTGTGATAACGTACATGGAACAGAACATTTCAAAACTTATTTATATATACATAAAGTGCCAGTCCAGATACAGAATATTTACAAGGTATTTACAGAATGTACTTCCCAAGACCTGACTTTACAGAGCATACACAAAGACTAGCATGAATACAAAAACAACCATGGCTTTAGGCGTCGTTCGGAACCTCCTCGGGAGGCACAACAGTTGGCTGACAAAAACAAAACAGAAGGCCGTCAACTCTGGCCCTGGTCATGTGCCGGCTCACCTACATACATAATATAAACTATGAGTGAAAGCCCAGTGAATAATAACAGAGTAAAGAGGTTTTATGAATGATGTCCAGCACAAGTTAGGATCCAGTATTTAAATCAGAACATATTCAGACTTCAAAACAGAAATAAATTTAGATACACACTCATGTTCATAATCAGATTTTGTATAAGATCATACGTGGTACACCCATTAGCTACCAGATCAATTTGGTCCAGAAACCCACATGCATAGTTAGTACCAACGACCATAAAGGTCCATATCTTGTGCGCAAGTAGCCATGGTATTGTTACCCCCAGGCAAGGGCCACGTGCAGATTGGCCGCGGTATTGTTACCCCCGGGCGAGGGCCACATGCAGATTGGCCGCGGTATTGTTACCCCTGAGTGAGGGCCACATGAACTAAGGGTGTCACAAATACTTTTCAAAAAATTGGACATTCATTCATAATTCGTAAGATAGCATTTCAGAAAACAGATCATACCATACCAGTAAAAAAATACTTAAGTTAAACATAATTTTACAGAGTTATTACTCACAAAGGGCCTTGAGATAGACAGACGGAGTAAACTTGATCAAACGGTACGTGGCACGTGACCTACACAACACATAACAGATGCACACTTGAAACACACGTTCTAATTGTCCAAAACTTATTTCGTTGGCTCTTAGTGTGTTTCTAATCTCTTATCCTCATTCTTATGGCTTAATTAAGGCTTAGGAATGCCTAAGATGCAATGAGGATGCCAAAACATGCCTTGGAGCACTTAGGAAAATTTCTGAAAATAAGGTCTACGCTCGAGCGTAGCTTTCCTCGCTCGAGCGGACATGCAAATGTGAGAGGGGTCGCTCGAGTGAGACTTCCTTCGCTCGAGCGGTCTGCAAACTCCGAGAAAGTACTGGTTGGTCTCAATCTACGCTCGAACTACAACTTCCACGCTCGAGCGTATCAACAATATACAAAGGGTTCGCTCGAGCGTGACTTTAGTCGCTCGAGCGGAGCGCTCATGCCTGCAAAAATATTGAGGGCTCGCATTCTTCGCTCGAGCGTAGGTTTCCTCGCTCGAGCGGACTGTGAAATTCTGGGTTTCCAAAAACAGAGTTTTGAGCTTCAAAATGCAATTCAATGGCTACACTCATGCAAAGCTTGATCAAAACACTTGGAAAACTTTTCTAAAACACCAATACATGATCATTTACAAACCCTTAGCTCAAAACTTGTGGATTTAGCTAAAATTGAGTTCAAACTTCCATGTATATAAGGTTTATAAACTCTTTTTCTCCAACACCATGGTTTTAACAAAATTGAGCTCAAAGTCCCCATGCACGAAGGAAATCCTTTTCAAAACATGAGTTTAAACTTTAAAACATGACGAATTACACATGCATGTGCCCAATAACTTATGATAACAACATAAATGCTCAAAATCAAACTCATAGGGCAAACCTATATATATATATATATATATATGCATGCAAGTGAAATTATAATCAAATTCTCTATCTTCTTAACAAGTACATGTGAAATACATTCAAATGATCATAACAACTCCATGAATGCAACTCTACAACACACAATTTTCATGAATTAATAGTCAAGGGCTTACCTAAAGTCTTCAAACACACAAGATTCTTGCCAAACTTGGGCTACTCTTGCAAAATCCCCAACTTCAACTTTAAATCAACACTTTCTCTCTCTAAAATGGAGTCTCTCTCACTCTAGGATGAAATCTCAGATTTTTGCACTAAGGGAAATGAAGGAGATGTGAGCTCACATGAGCTTAAGTCTCATATTTATAGCCATGATGCTCAAATACCTTAATTAGAACATAAGGCTTGCCAAACGCAACTTAATGAATCGTTCTGAATCAATTTTTGATGAAACTTGCCAAATGATTTTGAAAATTTCAAATAACATATCGGCGTAGTCAATTTTGATTTCGGATGCCGATAAGGCTTTCAATTTACATATTAAAGTGGAATTCTAAACAGATATTTCTATAAATAACAGATAGTAAGCCAAATATCATGCAAATCACATAATAAACTCATAATTTATTTTATTCACTTAATTAACATCCTTAACTACCGATTAGTGGCTAATTGTGGATCGGGGTTATTACAGTCTCCCCACCTTAAAAAGTTTGGTCCTCCAAACTCAAGTTATCTTATATCAAAAGGAATGATGTCATCAAAATATAACTGCAATTCTTTACAAAATAGAAGCATAACCATATTCATAAATATGCTCATAGCCCAATCTCGACCTTAGCTTCGTACAGAAACAGAATCACAAATCATATACAGAGATTAAGGTTCGTATTAAAACAGAGTCTTATACGCATTCAGATTTTAATCAAAAACAGATTCATATACATGTTCATATTCACATTCTTGTCCAGATCATACACAGATGTCACAATTCTTGCTTAAGCATACGTGGTGCATTCATTAGTACTAACAAATCCGATGACCCATAAAGGGACCTGATGACCCATGAAGGGACCTGATGACCCATAAAGAGACGCATATTATGTGATGCTGAGGATGTCACGAATACATATCATAAATTGGACAATCATTCAGCATGCAGCATATAGCATTTCAGAAAACAAAACTTATTTTGTCACATAGAAAATACAGTTGGACATAACTTTATTAAGTTATTACTCTCATTACTTATATCAAGTACTTATCGGGGTCATAGATTCACACTGTTTCCCGTTATTAAGTCACAGAGACTTGATTTACTCACTCCCGAGTCATCCATCCGGTCCTCGTTCAACTTGGTTTTCAATTCGGTAATCCATTACAGTTAGTCCAGGTCATCCAAAGTATAGCAAAAATACAAGGCAATTTCGTACGTTAACCCCATAGCAGTAAATGAAATTCCGAGGTAATCATTCATATACTATTCATCGGCCTCAGTTTTCACAGATTCAATCGTACTATGTGTCAATACAGAAGCAGTCCTACTAATTACATATACCCCCAGGTAGTCAGAGTTTATAATTAAACCAGTCTGTTGTCACAAATCCCATCAGTTTTGAAGTACAGTAATACCAAAGCAATCGTTCTCTAGTCAAACAAGTTCATGGTCAAAACGGTAATACTGGGTAATTAATCACATGTCATATATATAGTATTCCCATATTCCCCAAGCACAAGTTACCAAATTTCATAATTTCATTCACGTGTTTTCCCAATCGGTTACAGGCATATAGTAAGAAGCTATTCGTAATCACATAGTCTGTCGTTAACGGTTCACATTCTTCCTAAGGGTTCAAGATTGATTCTAATTCTCATTTGGTTAGTTCCCTTAGCAACACGGCCCTGTTATTCAATCATAAGCAATTCACAATCCCCCATAATGTAATCAATCTGATAATAGCTCTCAATAAGGGTCTCCTCAGATCAAATCAATAAAAGTTCAACCAAGTCATAGCAGATGCAAGTTCTACCCAGTCATATCAAGTCAAAGTTCAAGCGTGAGTCATTAAACAGAAGTTCTCTCAGGTAAACAAAGGTCTCATCAAACCATAGTTCTATCACATTAGATCAGGTAAAGGTTTTAGCCTTATTATTTCCAAACGAGGTATATTAATTCTATAGTTCATACTCCATTCGCTTAGGTGCATAGTCAGTAGTTCTACAGTTGTTCCAAGTTCCTCGGTTCTCAAATCACATCGGAGTTATGTACCACAATAGTTCGTATCGAAGAGTTCAGGTCAAATACAATGTTACATTCTCCAAGTAAGTTCACATGTGGGTGCACAGGTATGTAATTGTTCATATCAAGAAGTAGGTTTCAAAGCGTTCATTAATCACAGTCCAGCCCTGTTAATTCTTCCAGGTTTATAATTCAATATAACGTAATTAGTCACTATCAATGTTTTCACTAGTTCCATAATAATATAATTTCAGTAAATGAAGTCTTACTTCTTCAGATATCAAGTAGGAAAATTTTCATTAACTCAAATCGTTTAGTCTTTAAGTTAGTTCAAATCTTAGCGATACTCTAATAATAATTTCCTTTTTAGCAACCTCGGTTGAGTTCTAAATGATTCCAACAAATGGGTTCCGTCTTAATCAAATAACACATAACATAACTGGTAACAAAACATGGAATGAATTGAGTTCATCAATCAAAATCTTTCAAAGCCTCTAGGGCTGTTTACTAACATATGCATAACACAAAGGATGACATTCTTGACAGAATAGAGGAATAACCGCCTCAGAATCGAAGCACACCCGTTCATGACCGTCGGTAGCCGACCGGAATCGGTTAGACAACCCACCCGTACAAGACCGTCGGTGGTACCATCCGTACATGACCGTCGATGGCAAAGAGATATCTCAACAAAGGTGCTACATAAGCTTAACGTCCCCTAGCACGAAAGGACCTTTCAAGAATGTCATCAAAACAAAGCTAACACTTGATACAGAAACTAATGGATAATCATTCATGCTAGATTAATTACTCTTCCAAAACAAAACAAAGCAAAGCAAAACTTTATCAAAACATTATAACACAACTTTATCTAAATTCAAACACCCACACATAAACTGTTAACTTCAAGCAGTCCTACTTGTACATAAGTACTATCCTTAACCAATTAAATTATTTAAGCTTTCTCTTAGGTTTTGGGATAGTCTTTTATTTAATGCCCCAACTTCTTTTATTTCCAGTAATTCGATGACACAGTCCCCGATAGATCTTATGACATATACATACTAGGATAACTTACTTTTCTTACAATTTCACCTAGAATTGCTCGTCTTTCCTGCCACAAAATTCTTAGTTTTCTCCTTCGGTTCACTTTTCACTTCCACACTTAATTCTCCCTTTTGATCTTGCTATGTGCGGTAGGATTCACAGCTTTCACTACGTTCTCTAGTACTTCTTCTACTTAACCTCATCACTCTGATAAAGACTCAATTTCCACTTCATTTATACTTTTCACCACCTCCTTCTATTGACGGAAGGGAAGGGTTAAACACAAGAAAATGGTTGACAATACTTGGGTTGATTCGTTGACTTAAATTATATTACAAAGCACATATCATATACAAGTAGACATACACACATAGACATATAAGGACGCTGGTAGGGTGACCTATTCATTCCCAAGGAATTTACCAAGAATTTCTGATTCGAAGCATGCTGGCCAAACGTGATTCCAATCAGACTTTCAAGGTCATTCTACAAAGGCATGAGACTCTACGATTTATTATTCCACATAATAAGTTCCTACTAAAATGCACTATCTTACATATCAAATGACTTCTCTCGTCCCCAATCACCATAGTTCCACGCATCTTGTTGATCATCAAATTCCTCAATTTTCCAAGTATTCTCATAGTCCAGTTTAACATATAATGCATATAGCTTCCATGACCTTCATTGAAGATTCTAATTTTGCATAATACTATGTTTCCAGTAATCAACATGCCTATTCTCACCAATGCTTTAGTCAAACTCTTGATTCTCTTATAACATTAGACATTTCACAACATTTCGTAGCTTTTAGCCTCATAGCTAAGCTTGTTAAACACATTCGAGTTTCCCCTATAACCGTCACAATTCCTTGATAGCTCATAAAACTTAGCTTCAACACCTAAACATATCACACAAATGTGAATACATAATCCTGAATGCACAATTAACTACTTATTTCCCATATGCATGAAACTTAAATCCGTTCTAGACATTCCAATGCTCAATGGACATGTGTGTGAGGTATTATCTCGTGCTCTGATACCACTCTATCACGACCCAAACCCGCCCCTGTAGATTTAGCACTGTAACCAGCCAGTAATCCGTGGATTACCAAAGGCCTCTGAACAGGTAAGCATATAGTAAGGGGGTGCGGAAGCAATAATACAAAATAGACAAGCTCCAATAAGCTGTGATAATGTACATGGGACAGAACATTTCAAAACTTATTTATATATACATAAACGTGCCAGTCCAGATATACAATAGTTACAAGGTATTTACAGAATGTACTTCTCAAGACCTGACTTTATAGAGCATACACAAAGACTAGCATGAATACAAAAACAACCATGGCTTTAGTCTTCGTTCAGAACCTCCTCGGGAGGCACAACAGTTGGTTGACAAAAACAAAACAGAAGGCCGTCAACTCTGGCCCTAGTCATGTGCCGGCTCACCTACATACATAATATAAACTGTGAGCGAAAGCCCAGTGAATAATAATAGAGTAAAGAGGTTTTATGAATGATGTCCAGCACAAGTTAGGATCCAGTATTTAAATCATAACATATTCAGACTTCAAAACAGAAATAAATTTAGATACACACTCATGTTCATAATTAGATTTTGTATAAGATCATACGTGGTACACCCATTAGCTATCAGATCAATTTGGTCCAGAGACCCATATGCATAGTAGGTACCAACGACCATAAATGTCCATATCTTGTGCGTAAGTAGCCATGGTATTGTTACCCCCAGGCAAGGGCCATGTGCAAATTGGCCGCAGTATTGTTACCCCCGGGCAAGGGCCACGTGCAGATTGGCCGCGATATTGTTACCCCCGGGCGAGGGCCACGTGAACTAAGGGTGCCATAAATACTTTTCAGAAAATTGGACATTCATTCATAATTCGTAAGATAGCATTTCAGAAAACAGATCATACCATACCAGTCAGAAAATACTTAAGTTAAATATAACTTTACAGAGTTATTACTCACAGTGGGCCTTGAGATAGACAGACGAAGTAAACTTGATCAAACGGTACGTGGCACGTGACCTACACAACACATAACAGATGCACACATAAAACACACGTTCTAATTGTACAAAACTTATATCGTTGGCTCTTAGTGTGTTTCTAATCTCTTATCCTCATTACTATGGCTTAATTAAGGCTTAGGAATGCCTAAGATGCAATGAGGATGCCAAAACATGCCTTGGAGCACTTAGGAAAATTTCTGAAAATAAGGTCCACGCTCGAGCGTAGCTTTCCTCGCTCAAGCGGACATGCAAATGTGAGAGGGGTTACTCGAGCGAGACTTCCTTCGCTCGAGCGGTCTGCAAACTCGAAGAAAGTACTAGTTGGTCTCAATCTACGCTCGAGCTACAACTTCCACGCTCGAGCGTATCAACAATATACAAAAGGTTCGCTCGAGCGTGACTTTAGTCGCTCGAGCGGAGCGCTCATGCCTGCAAAAATACTGAGGGCTCGCATTCTTCGCTCGAGCGCAGGTTTCCTCGCTCGAGCGGACTGTGAAATTCTGGGTTTCCAAAAACAGAGTTTTGAGCTTCAAAATGCAATTCAATGGCTACACTCATGCAAAGCTTGATCAAAACACTTGGAAAACTTTTCTAAAACACCAATACATGATCATTTACAAACCCTTAGCTCAAAACTCGTGGATTTAGCTAAAATTGAGTTCAAACTTCCATGTATATAAGGTTTATAAACTCTTTTTCTCCAACACCATGGTTTTAACAAAATTGAGCTCAAAGGCCCCATGCATGAAGGAAATCCTTTTCAAAACATGAGTTTAAACTTTAAAACATGACGAATTACACATGCATGTGCCCAATAACTTATGATAACAACATAGATGCTCAAAATCAAACTCATATGGCAAACCTATATATATATATATGCATGCATGTGAAATTATAATCAAATTCTCTATCTTCTTGACAAATACATGTGAAATACATGCAAATGATCATAACAACTCCATGAATGCAACTCTACAACACACAATTTTCATGAATTAATAGTCAAGGGCTTACCTAAAGTCTTCAAACACACACGATTCTTGCCAAACTTGAGCTACTCTAGAAAAATCCCTAACTTCAACTTTAAATCAACACTTTCTCTCTCTAAAATGGAATCTCTCTCACTCTAGGATGAAATCTCAGATTTTTGCACTAAGGGAAATGAAGGAGATGTGAGCTCACATGAGCTTAAGTCTCACATTTATAGCTATGATGCTCAAATACCTTAATTAGAACATAAGGCTTGCCAAACGCAACTTAATAAATCGTTCTGAATCAATTTTTGATAAAACTTGCCAAATGATTCTGAAAATTTCAAATAACATGTCGGTGTAGTCAATTTCGATTTCGGATGCCGATAAGGCTTTCAATTTACATATTAAAGTGGAATTCTAAATAAATATTTCTATAAATAACAGATAGTAAGCCAAAGATCATGCAAATCACATAATAAACCCATAATTTATTTTATTCACTTAATTAACATCCTTAACTACCGATTAGTGGCTAATTGTGGATCGGGGTTATTATATAGGTGTTTGGCACGGCCTGAATAGTATGCAACCAAGTTCGCCCCATGATGAGATTATACGGCGAAGGGAGCTTGACGACTAAGAATTCCACATCCACTGTTTGGGAGCTCGCACGAATGGGTAGTGTGATTTTCCCCAACGGGTACTCTGGATTTGCAGTGAAGCCGAATAATGGATAAGGAACCGGAGACAGGTCTAATTCGTTGAAGCCAAGTTTGATGAAGGTCTTGTAATACATAACCTCCGAAGTGCTCCCCTGGTCTATGAGGACGCGTTCAACGATAAATCAGTTTACATGTAGTTCAATGACCAATGGATCAATATGGGGGAGTGTTATGCCGATAAGATCGAAATCGTCGAAGATAATACTCGGAGCTTCATGGGGCCGTTTCGTTGGTGAGCGTTGCCTCCGGGGGGCTGACTAAATTGCGTATACGGTAAGTGGCATTGGAAGGCTGTATATCATATGAATGACGCCGAGCGGAGGTGAATCCTGCCGAAGGGCAACTGTTTTGATTGCACTCTTTCGGACATGTTGCTGGAGCTGACCATCTTGCACCAATTCCTCAAGGTGATCTTTCAAAGCATAGCAACTGTCCGTATCATGACTGTGATCTTTGTGATATTCACACCGCATGTCCCGCCTTCTCGTGTCAGGAGGTCCCACCATTTTGGATGACCATTTGAAAAACGGAAGATGTTGGATTTTGGACATAACCGAGCTAATTGGCTTTGACAGCTCCGTATATTTCTTGTCGACGAGCTTTGTGCACCTTCTATCAACTTGCAGTTGCACATTTGCTCGGTGTGAGCATTGATCACTTGATCGGCGAGAATCTCGTCTCTTGTCTCGTTTAGCCCGCTGTCATGGTTCAGGGCTCTGAGGTGGTACGGAACTTATTGGCTGAGCAATTTCAGAAGGGGCCGTTTTGTTGGCCATGTGTCCGGCCTTGACCCGCAAGGCGTCATCTTCCACTTTGCAGTATTCCTCTACTTTCCTCATCAACCCCCAGACTGTTTTGGGGGGTCTTCTAGTCAAGGAACTGCGGAGGGCACTATCTAGATGTAATCCCATTTTGAAGGCGGTGATGGCCATGAAGTCATTGCAAGCATCATCAACAAGATTAAAGCATTCCCAATATCACGCCGAATATGCTCTTAGTGTTTCTCCTGGCAAGATTTGCATTGCCTAAAGAGAGTCGGCTTATTTCGGCTAGACCTCATTGGTGATAAATCTGGCCCTGAAGGATTTCTGTAATTGGTGGAAGGTTTTGATCGAAGCCAGTTCCAGTTTATAATACCACCTGACAGCCAATGGTCCCAAACTGCTGGGAAATATTCAGCACATGAGGGCCTCGTCGTCTGCATGCAATGTCATGGCTTGCTTGTAGTGGCGGGTGTGGTCGGTGGGGTCTGATTTGCCTTCATACAAGGTGATTGATGGTGCTTTGAATTTCTTGGGTAGCACTGCCTTTGCAATCCGTCGTACGAAGGGATCGTGTTGATCTTCGTCCAAACTGTTCTTTCTTCGCTTGTGCCTTATACGAGGACTGTCTTCAGAAGAACTGGTGGTTTCAAGTCGCCCCTTCTTCCTGGGCTCCGAGGATAACGAGTCGGAGTTGCTTTCGGTGTCGTCTTGTCGGGCTCGAGGTCATCGACAACTTGCCTTCGGAGATCGTTCCAGATTTAGGCGTACAACTTGTTTGGACTTCGCCACTTCTAAGGCCAAATCTTCACGAAGATGTTCGTTCTCAGCGATCATGTTCTCCAACCTCTATTCATTTTGCTTTGCTTGTTCCATGATCGCCTGCATTGTCTCATGCTTCGAAGTCGAGGGTGAGGCGAAGTTCAAGGCACGTCTTGTGGCGATAGTCTCCGGTCCAAGCATGTTTGTTGGAGTGAGGTCGTCTCTTTGCGTGGTTTCATCAGTGACTATAGGAGGGTCTTCCGTTACGCCCGCCATGGATGTGTTTGAGTATTCCCACAGACGGCGCCAATTATGGGGAAGTGGTTTGGAAATACTCTTCCGATCTTAGGGGACGCTATTGATCCTCTTCTGGTCACCTGAAAATGAATAAACACTCCGGTCGGGGGTGCCGGAATTAGCACTCCGATAGGAAAGTCAGTCTCTACCATCAAGATTACTTATATTCTAAGTTAAGCACAATAGTTCTCACATACCTTTTACTGGCTGATATTCTTCTATTTATATCCTTTCTCTCTTAGGCCTTGGGACTAGGCCCACTTTTTATTCGTTATTCGGCTTCCTTTGTAGTAGATTGCTTTTTACTCGGCCCTTGCCTTATTCGGCTACTTGACATAATAGGGTATGATTTGGATGTGCGATAAAGCCGAATCTATACATGCATCCCAGTTCCCCAAGTTCATATACTCAGCCTATTTACGACCCCCATTACTCGGCCCCCACAATTGAGGTTAATTAAGTAGATATTAATTTAATCATTCTAAATCAAATTTTAATTAAACCTACCATAATGTTCTAAAAATTCCAAATACCACATAAATCAAGTCAATTTCTGAATCGGATGCCGATAAGGCCTTCAATTCACAAACCGAATAAAAACATGAATAGATCTTTCTATGTTAAACAGATATAAACATAAGATAATGCAAATCACATGTAATTAACTTAGTATTTCTTCTTAATTACTTGTTAGGCATACTTAAACATGAATTAGCACTAATCATGGGTCGGGATTGTTACACTTATTATCCAACTGTATGGGAAACACAAGGAATCTAGAAAATACTGAAATAGAGAAGCATAAAAGCACTCAAATAGTAAATAAAGATTTCATTTCATAAGGAATTAAGTACATGCAGCCATCGATTGGCCCAAAAGTCAGTACAATGTTTTAGTTGTTCCCTTACAATTGATTCTCTACTCTTAAGGGAAGAGAACAACTGAATGGCTGTAGTTATCTCCTGCATTCGATTAGCCAGCCCTTGGTTGGTGATTTGCAGCTTTGTAGCAATTTGATCCAAAGCCAAGTTAACTGTTGATAACTCTTCCTCTAATTGAGCTTTTTTCTCCAAAAGTTGGGCTCGAAATTGAGAGAAGAGGAATGTTGTTCTTTCAATTCAAACACCTTAGCATTTATATGGGAAACAAATTCCTGGTCTCTCAGCAATTTCTCCTCGGCAGCTTTGGCAACATGGCAGATGTTGACATAAAAGTCTATGGTAGCTGCTACTTGAGACAAGTGACTCGAAATAGCTATGTTATGTTGCTCAATGACCTTGCAGCACTGGAGGAAACCATTCTTGATAATAGGTCTTTGCAAGGCTTCGAATGAGATCCTTGAGAACAATGTCAGCAACTCCAAACAGCTGCTCAAGTCCAGTGAAGGTAAGGAAGCCCTACTAATGGTTGAAGAGCTCTAAAAAATTTCCAAAAGAGAATCAGCCAGAACCAATGGCTCAGTTTCATTACTGGCTACTAGAATGGTAGAAGGCATGTCAAAAAGGCTAGCCAGTCTAGCTTAGAAAATGTCCATATCTTCCATTGGCATTGGTGGTGCAGAAAGGGCTCTAGTAGAAAGAAGAGATGACTGCATAGGGATAGGAGAGGAGGATGAAGTGTCCCTAGCAGTTTCCATAGTCCTGGCCACCAGTAGGTCAAGAGAAGAAAGATTGGAGGTGGATAGTGATGGTTGACAAAGAATTGGTGAGTTACCAGTATCTTCTCTGGGAGAATCAACTATCACTAGAGATTAAGTAATAACTAGGATCTCTTCAGGAGGAAAATGAGCAGCAAGGATTGTAGGGAGAGTAAATTGGACTGAGTTAATGGTTAGGTGAGGAAGGTATGGGGTTAAGCCAAAGGATAAAGATATAGGAATGCTTTTCCTCAAAAAAGGTGTGAAAAGTATGGAAACAGGAAGTGGGAGTATTGCCTGAATGGGCTCTACACTTAAAGGCACTTTAGTGTTGATTTTCTTCTTCCTTTTCGAGGGTGTTTCTAATGGTCTTTCAACTTCAGAGAAGACTGGAGAAACCCTTATCAAAGCAGGAGGTAGAGTAATTGTTGCTGCAAAATAAGAAATATGAAGCAATGTTAAGTTTCAGTATTGAAAACTTAAGAAAGGAAACTAGAGACACAAAAGGAAATTACCAATTTCAGAAGTGGTAGCAATGGTTGGAGAACTGCGAAGGGTGTAATGTTCAGCAGTTTGTTGCCTCCTTGCAGTTTCTCTTTAGAGTGCATCAGCAGCAGCAGCTTCATTCCTTAGTACTTGCTGCTGTCTCATTTTCTCAGCCCTCTGGAAAACAATGATCTCTTTAGAGTATTCCACTTCCACTGCTTTAGCAGACACTTCATGAGTAAAATCCCCAATAAAATCAGAGGGAGAGACCGCCATTTTCTTCTTTCTTTTTAATGGTGCTCCTTGCTCTTTCTCTGTTTCCTCTTCTTCCGCGTGAACCTCAGGTACCTTCTTTTCAGGATCAAGCAAGAGTTTTCTTTTCCTTTGTTGTTGTTGTTTGTTCTTGAGGAGATTTAAAGTTGAACTCTTTGAGGAGAGTCTCCCTATGATGCACCTACATCAAAGAAGGAATTATAAGCAAAAACATCATAAAGAAAAAGGAAAGAAAGGAAGCAGTAGTGCGCCCTTTCTTTAAATCAGCTCTAGTGACTTTAGGAAGAGGTAAGGCAGCAAAAACAGACTTTGTGGTAGCAGGGGTAAGAGCTGGGGTAGCGTGAGTAGTGAAGGAAGTAATAACTCCAGTCCCCTTGGACTTAGCTTGAGGCACATCTAATACCACTAATAGATCTTGAGGAGAATGGTCAAGTGCACCTCCATATTGGCCATCCACTAATTCTGGTACCTCTTCAATGTATTGCTTTGGAGAGTGAATGGTAGGTATTCAAAATCAATTAAGTCTTGGATAAACTTGGAGGTTGCCTCTTTTAATCTAAATCTTGGAACTTTCAGTTCTCTACTTGCAAGGTTTGAGTTGGACTGACCGCAGTGAGGGATAAGGATCCCCTGAGAGAGTCCAAATTGCCTAGCAAATTGGGCAGGGCAATAGGGCTCAGAGATACACTTATAAGCTCTAGAGTTCATAGTGCCAATGAATAGCTCCCTCGGGTTCAAAATAGAAACCCACATATTTTTGTGCTGAGGCCTAGAGCAGGACCTATCGCTCAAAAAGGTCCTCAACTAGGTTAGGCCAATATTGGCTTCGAAAGGACAGAAGAAGGTATGAGAAGAAGAAGAAGCTGGGAGTTGGTGAAAAAAAGAAAAGTAGAAGGCAAAGTTGGAAGGATAAAGAGAGACATTGGCTAACTTCATGCCATAAGTGGTAGGGTTTGGTATTAAAAACTTTAGGCACTTAGAACGCAAATCAGTGAAGTATGCAAAAAAACCAAAGTTGGAGTATCCAAAATAGGCCTACTTGATTGGCATCCATGGGTTTTTCACAAAAAAAATGAACAAGCTCTATAGACATGGCCCAAAACATAAGGAGCTAAGGCCACCTTTTTATGCAAAACAAAGGCTTTGGTAAGAGGGGCAAATTCAGGCATAATCCTCTAAGAAGAAGTACCGAAGAGGAATTTGCAAAGTTAATACAATAAAAAATAAAAGAATTCCCTATTAATCACAGGGTTTTCCCTTTTTTCTCAGCCTTGACAAAGGCACTATAGGATGAGTTCAGAGGGGGAAGAGAAAAAGGGATGTTGAGGTCAGGGTAGTCTAGATCAAAAGGAGTACCAATAGGGGATAACCCTAACAGGTGGCAGATGTCAAGGATAGTAGGAGCCATCATACCACATCTAAAGTGGAAGAAATTGAAAGTAGAATTCCAAAAACAAAGAGCAACAGGTACTAAAGATGGGTCCTCCGAAATAATGAACCTGGATAGTTGGAAGGCGTCGAAGAGGCAAAGTTCTTAGAGATCTAGTGTCCTAGCAAGGCGGACCCGATCATACCATTTTTCTTATTCTGGTCTTACTGTGGACCAGCATCAATGGGGTCGGTTCACTCTCCAGCTTCCCCAATCAAGACTGCCTTCATAAAGGAGGCAGTAGTCCTCCAAACGTGGGTACAGAGCTGGAAGCTGAGTAGGGACCTCTTTAAAAATAAGCCCAAGCACATATTTTTGTTGCTCATGGCGACGGGGAATGAAAATGCGCCCATCGATAGCACTTTTCTCGCCAACTTTGTATTTCTCACACTCTTCAGCAATGATCCTCTTTAAAGCAACGGATAGGCTCACGCGCTCCACGACTGGTATCTTCAAGGAGGAAAAAGCCATTGACAGAAGTTTTCAGAGGACGAAGTTGAGAAAAAGGGTAAAGAAGATGAGAGGTTAATAGAAATGGAGGGTTTGTGTGTTGGGCGAGCAAGTGAATTAAAAGCACGAAAGAAAAAGGTTTTTAAAACTTTCTGTCCGAAAGATGCCCAATCAGTTTAAATGGGTAGAATTCATAAGAAGTACTGAAAGTATAGATCCAAAAATTTTCTCTCAAAAGTGATCGTTTAGGAGGGAACGTATCTCAAACATTCATATTGGCTTCGAAATCAAATATTTGGCTTCAAAACCAAGCTTTGGCTCCAAAGCCAAATGATAAACATCTAGCTAGGGCTTCGAAAGCAGGAAGTTGACTTCGAAGTACGTTTCATACCTAAGAGTACAAGAATGCTCAGGTGTTTGTTTGCTTCAAGGGGATTAAAGATTTGCTTTTTGGTTTCTTGTTGAAAGTAAAATCCTTTGAAGTAAAATTTGATATACTCTGCAGCTAGAATTTGTTTGTTTTAGACTTCGAAGTTGCAAAAAACCAATGTTTGGTTAAACAGTGAAAGAACATAAAGGGACTCACTCTTTAAGAATAAAACAATGCAATCCCTAAGGGAAGTTTTCATACTTCGAAACACGTAGACTGTTTTTTCGAAGCAAAGATAGTTAATTCAAAGTTGTGGATGGTGTTAACCATATGATTGGAATGAGAAGTCCTAAGGCAAGGATTGTCAATTATACTCCATATGTTGGAGAAATTCAAATTAGGTTTCCAGTATTCCATTGGAAATGTTCAAATCAGGTTTCGAAGGATAAAATTGGTAAATTCAAAGCTCTGATTTTGTTTGCTTTAGGCGAATAGAATGGTTACAAGTATGCAATTGGAATATAAAACCAGACCATGCCGAATAAAGAAAGAAAAGCCTAGCTTTATTGATATAAAATATTTACATTGGGAAGACTTATTTAGCTACATTCTTAATTTCGTAAAAATAAGGAATGGACAAAGTTACAAGGTCATGAAACTTAGTTCAGAAAAAATCAATAAACATATACTCTTTCATTAATCTATTTTCTATCATATCCAAATTTGGTTTATTTAATTGATGAGCCCTTAATTGGAAGAAGAGTTGTTAGGCTTTCATTTCAAATTCTATGTGCTTCGCCCATAATGGCATCTTCTCCATATTCTAAGTCTGGGTTTTTGAAGTTTTCATATTATTCGAGGAGATTCTCTGCCTCGTACTGAATTTGGATTCGAGAAGCAACAGTTTCATTCAATACTTCATTTGTAATTGAAGCATTGATGTGCCAATTGAGTAGAAGAGGAAGTTGGTCTAGAAAAGCATGGAGTTTTGCATGGGCTACAGGGTTGAGAAGATGGCAGCGAGAAATGATGTCACAAGCCCATAACAGGTTCTTATGAGGAATATCATCTCGTAGGACTTCGAAGGACAAATGGGAAAAAGCGGCAAGCGGGTCTGAGCTCTATATTGCTGATAAGCAGTTGAGGGAACTGGAACTTGATATGGAGTGAAGTGTTGACTCTCGAAGATGGTGAGCCTCAATTCCTCAATCCAATTTGGGTTGGAGGGCAGTAAAGGAGCAGTGGAAGCCTCTCTGAAAGAAGATGGGAATTCAGGTCTGTTCACACACTCAAGCCAATCAGAGGAGCAAAGTTTTGCTCTTTTGGCTAGGAGTGCAGGACTGATTCCTAAGGCTTCATCAGGGTGTGGAGCCCTTCACACCATTCGAGATGGCAGAGTATAAGTGTACCATGCTGAAAGCAAGTTGTGCTCAAGGCTGCGTAGACGGTTGAAAGGAATATACGAGTACACTACAGAGCTACGCTTGGAATGATGGACTACAAGAGGGTCATCGAATTCAGGAAATCGATGATGGATGCGTTCCCTCGTTTGAGGTTAAGTAGGAGTAGGCCAAACTCCCCAGCTAGAAGCTTTAGAAGAAAAAGAGAAAGCAACAGCCTCATCCCATGTAGAAGGTTTTGTGGCAAAAGAAGAACTTCCAATATCCATTATTGTAAAGTCTTGGACTAAAGAATTGTGAACAATAGGTTCTTGATCCAAAGGTCGATGAATTGCAAAAGCTTTCATGACTTGAATAAATGGAGATGGATAGGTGTGGCTAATAAATGCATGAAAATTATTTCTAAGGCGAACATCATTATCTAACAACTCTTCACATACTTGATCTATGTAAGAAAAGGTTTTTTCGGCCATGCGAACTGTATCAGCCTTTTCGAATGCTGAGATAGTGGGAAATGTTCGAGGCACAGAAGAGAATTTAATGCAGTACAAATACTGCGATGAAGGACGTCAGTTGCATTTCTAAGAAGGTGCAAAGCCCATGCACGTCTTAGGACGTGGGTAAAGTACTTTGATCCACTAATATCACCAAGTAATGGGTATATTAGTGCAGGGGGGCCATGTTGGCTATATAAATTGTAAAAGCCAATTACAATTCAACACGTGACATGAAGGGGGCAATTTAGGAAGTTAATACAAGTTGCCAATCAAAGTCAGGCACGTGTCAGCCCGTATTGATAATAATAGATCTACGTGACATTGGAACAATTAAGGGATATAAGGTGATGTGATCTAACGGTTACTCACAAAGTTCAAATTCAAAATTAAGAGGGAAGCTTAACAGCAATGTGGCGTAGTGGGACTGACTCTGAGAGAGTATGTTCAACAATCATGTGAGGACATTTCGACAGTTGGAAGCCCACTTCGATGGTTATTATTGAGAAGTATAAATAGCAGAAATGGCCCCACAGTGAGGGATCCAAACTCAGATCAAAAAACCAGTTTTCTTTACTTTGTTTTTCCTTCCAATTTTTACAGTTCTTTACATTTCTATATTTCAAATTCCTGTACTGCACTTCATTTATAGGAGTAGTTTCAAATAGCTTGTTGCTGTAAATCTCTACAAGGTTGGGTCAGATCATTGTAAGTTTTTCATTTTACTTAATAAAATTGTGAAATTATTCTTCACTTAATTGTTATTTACTAAATTCTCCTAAACAAACCACTAGTAAAAGTTCTTTTTATTGAAGCTGAAAAAACTAAAATACAATCATCTGATAATTGGTTGACAATTAATTTTCTATAAGGACTGATTGATCATTGCTGACACGCTTATAATTACAATATTAACCTTCGAAAGCCAAAAAAACCAACAAATTCACAGCAGAAAACAACAAAAATAAAAGCTAAAAACAATTTAAAAATTAAATTGAATAAACAAAAACACAAAAACAAAAACATATATAAAAAATAAATTGAATTAAGTTTTGAAAACAACTACTTCAAAATTAGAACCCCGAAAATATTAACATAAAATAAACTCAGAAAACACAAAACAATAGAAGAAATAACAAAATTTTATTTGCTTAGCATATTACGGATAAGAAATGGTAAATTAAAATTTGGAATAAAAAAGTACATGCAAAATAAACGTAAAAATAATAAGAGTCAAAAAAATCAGAAAACATAGAAAATAAACAATAAAAACTAGTTGAATTAATATCTAAAAACCAATAAAAATAATCAATAATAAAAATAATAATAATAATTAATAAAGTGAATTAAGCAAAACAACATAAATATTAGAACCAAAAAAAATAGGCTAAACAAAATTGATAAAACCACTTATTTAGCCTGGAATGAAATATACATTCACAAAAATGTAAAAAATAGAACCCAAAAAATGTAAAAGTTAGCATTGATCGCTTGATTGAGCTCAAACAAGCTCAACAAAAAATGGAACTGAAAAGTTCAAATTTTTTTGTTTGATTCAGGAAGTTCAACTCCATAAACTCAAAACATGCACATCAAGAGTGGCTAAGAGGTAAATTCATAATCTTCTTTCAATCACACAAATTTGTACAAAAACAAGCAAAATGGAAAAGGGACAAAATTAAGGGCTCGCTAATTGTTTTTCAAACAATTTTGTTAGGCCTTGTTTGGCATATACTCAAAAAGTTAAAAAATCACTATCCTATTTAAGTCACATTATCTTATTTAAGTCACATTACCTCTCTACCACATCACTTCAAATTCAACCCATACCCAATCTATATTTTATAAAAAATCAAAAAATACACTTATTTAGAACATCTCAAACCACCCTAGCCTCTAGTCAACTTTATAAAAAAAATCAAAACATTTGCTTAAATCCTACTAAAACAAATCTTCAAAAAAAAAAAAAAATTCACTAAAAAGTTTAGATCATTCAATTTGAAAAGTAAAAAGTTTCAAAGCAAAATAAATAAATAAAAATTACCGAAGACAATTTTATTTATTTTTGTTTCCAGTCTGAAATCGAACTGGAGCGTACTGTTAGGTTCGTGAAACTTACCACGGGTTTAATTTTGATAATTCAAACCGTTCAATGTGTAGAGCGAGTACTTCATTTTTACAAAAAATCACGTTGATCGGATATCGATAGTAACTTGATTAAATAATATTTTTATCAATGGTAAATATAATTTTAAAAATAAATTATTGACAAAAATGTGCTCCAATCAAATGGTTATCGATATCCGATCAACGTAATTTTCTACAAGAATAAATACTTGACGAGTTTTACACATTAAACAGTTCGAATCATCAAAATTAGACCCGTAATAAGCTCCACAAAACCAAACAGTGTATCCTATTTTTTAACTGTTCCCAAAAGCATTACACAGTGACTTCAATAAACAATACAGTACACATGCTATTACCAATTCCTAATCAAATCAAATCAAATCAAATCTAATCTAATAACAAATTCAACATAAGCACAGGAACTATCTTAACATTTCCTGAGGAAAAAGACCAGTCCATTTAGGAAAACCATAGACAACATCCTCAATAGCATACAAGCACCACAGTACATTTGCACATATTGTTTCCAGTTCCTAATCAAATCAAACAAGCAAAGAACAAAAATTCAAACCAATAAGCACAGGAACTATCTTAACATTTCCATAGTGGAAGACCAGTCCATCTGGAAACCACAGCCTACACATCTTCTATAGCAAACAAACATCATAAATGCTATTTCCAGTTCCTGATCAAATCAAATCAAACAAACAACACAGTAAATAACCGCAATAGAACATGTGCATAATTCAAAAATGTAAAGATATACGCATTTTTCCAATTTTTTAGCATGATTAAACAGGTGACTGAATTTAGAGATTCAAACCCATTCTTTCTAAGACATAGAATTAACACCACCACCAGTAATACCCATTAAATGAACCATTACAGCAGAAAGAAAAAGCATGTTCTAGCTAATGTTCTAATTCACAGTGACCTCATTTTCAGCTGTTAACAATGCAGAAGATCTGAATCAAATCACACAAAAAGGATTACTCATTGAGGTGTTCTCACTGGTACTACGATATCTTTCACTTTCAAAAGTTACTCTTTCCTTTTTTTCCTTTCTCCTTTTCTTAGTTTTGCGGCAACCTTTCTGATCTTGAAATACAGATTCACACACAACTAAAAGATTTTTACCATGGTTCATTTATATCTGTAGAATCCTCTTCAACCATTCTTTAATTATCCTAAATCACACTACAGGACCACTAAATAATCCTGTTGTCAATTAAAGTGTTAAAAATCAAAGGGTGTGCATCTTAACCTCACAAGTGAATAACTCTTAACATCATGAATGATTATATGTTGTGAATCAAATATGTGCCAAAGTGAATCATTCGCATATAGGCGACGTAGCACAATAAATACAGCAGCCATCAATTTCCAACAATAGAGCACACAAGGTAATTCTAAATTATTCAATAAAGTAGACATAATAAAACAATCGATAATGTGCTCCCTCTCAGTTCCATCTCACATTTAATACAGTTCATTACGCCAAAATATCAGCAGAAGTTCTAATTAAATAAATTAAAACATTACTCAAGAAAATGATGAAGATTAAACCATGCTCGAGCTATCTAGTTGTTGATGCCATTTTAATATGGATTAAAGACTGCAACAACCTGAATGAAATTGCATCTAGTAGATTGAGTAATTTTCACCAACAGCAGGCCAGAGTTTTTTGTAGACAGCAGTGGCAATCGGAATAATACTCGCGAGTGCAATAGACAGATGCTCCGAGCTGCTTGTTCTTATAGTGATCTGCCCACTGAGTTTATTGTTGATTCCTGCTCGAAGAGCCACCTTTGAACTACGTCCCATGGAAAACTGAGCTACAGTGTTGAACCCTAAAGCCCAGTCCCCCCTCCATTTAATCAAAGAGAGCCCGTATGTGGATTGGACTTGGCCAATAGGGTAATCTAGCTCCCGACGCTGCAATTCAAAATTGGCTCCATATGCCGCATCACCTTGACATCGAACGGTCCCAGCACTACCCACCAAAGCCCATTGCTTTCCCAACACAATCTGATCCTCAACCTTCAATCCAGTAGCAATATTCTCACCCAAGAAGGTAATAGAAAACCCCGCAGCTGTCTTGTTCTTCTTCAAATTTTTGAATTTGGTTTCACCTCGGACGATGTAGGCAAGTTGTTTTCCAATAGTTTGAATGTCAAAGCCGGCCATACTCGATCCATTCTCCCCGTGCTTGGCAGAAACTGAGGAATCTAAGTGGATGCTGAAGTCTTTCTTATCCTTTGTGATTTGAAGAGAAATCGCTGCTGGAAACTGACTCGCAATGGCTAGACTCTGTTCGAGGTTGACCCCATCGTACCCACAATCATGGTCCCAACCATGAGTGTCCAAAACTGGCCTTGCCAAAAATTGTGAAGTTGGCTCCAAGAACCTGTACCTGTATGCTGGACTATCACTATCAAAGGAAGGCGGCAAGACCATGTCAGGTAATGGAGTCGACACGGGCGCTGCACTTCCATTTTCTTGATCGGCATCTTCTCCTACGAAATCATAATCATTTGCAGTAGCATCGTTCCCTTTCTTCTTCATCTCTCTCATTCTTTTCAACTCCTCTCTCCACTGCTTCTTTTGAAGGAGTTTCACCCGATAATCGTACTCTTCAAAATATGCCTTCCTCTGTTCTTTGCTAAGCTTAGCAAGTTGAGATTTCCTAAGGGGCTTGAATGGTGGGAGCTGGTCATATTCATCTTCCTCTTCTTCTTGATCGGAATCCGACAAGTCAGCCAAGTCAATATCAGAATCACCATTCTCAATACCCTGATCACTGGGAAGTTTCGGATGAGCCCGAGTCTGCAACATTGAAGACAACATGTATGGAAGAGGCGGTGAGCGAACACGGAAGCCAAAGAGCTTCCGGTGGTCAAATGGGTCTTGAGGTTTTGAGAGAAAACTTGCTTCTGACAAGATCTTCATAGAGTAGCACAATAGCAGTAACTGTGGTCTCCAAGTTTGGCCATTGGGGAGCACCTTTTGGCCTTCTCTGTTTTTGCGACACAAAGGATGGTTCTCAACAAGAGAAACGGGGTTCATCAAACTCGGACTCATCATTCGCAGATCACCGACTGCGTGTCCAATGGATTGCTGAACAACATGGGATCTTTGAGTTACAAAAACCTCGTAACTCAAAGGAGAACCAGATGGTCCATCTGGCGGTGCAGAAGCAGCATGTGTAAGGGTGACTATGGCACTACGCCAGATAGATGGGCCCAGAGAACTAGTGATCATCTTAAGTAATGGCAAATCATTAAGATCTCTAGTCTGGGTATCCAACCGGTCCACATAAAGGACAATATCTGGGGGACTTTTCTTTGTGAACTTTTTTATAGAAGACAAGACTCTGCGGTTGAAAGCCTGTTCCATTACAGCAGACTTGAGACCGGGCGTATCAAAGACCTTAATCTTAACTCCATCAACTGTTCCACTAATCTCCTTCACATTCATAGTGGCAGGTTCAAATGCGTCAATTAAAGCTTTCTCTTCACCAAAAATAGAATTTATGGTCGCACTTTTGCCCACTCCAGATTTTCCAAGAACGAGGATGTTCACAGAGAAGTCCAAATCATCTTTCCCCTCTGCTTCAAGCTGCATAGCAGTCCTCTTGGCATCGTCAAGGCTAAAAGTTTGACCTGTTTGTCTCCCAGCAATGAGTGCTATTCGGTATAGAACTTGTGAAGCTACAGATTCATCAGGAGAAGCACCTAATCTCTGAACAAGCCTCAAGAATTTCACCCTTATTAACTGCAACTTCTCCAGTTTCTTTTTATCTTCTTCACTCAAGCTATTTTCAGATTCTCCCCCAGTTGTGAGACCAGTAGGAGTGAAAAGGCTGGACCGATTTGGCCGGGTAGCAGGTTTGGAAGGCCTGATTGAGGATCCCAAACCAGCAGGACGCTCAATTGAGAACAGCCTCGATCCATCTTGAGAAGTTATTGTGATATTGCCATCATCTGAGCCACCTCCTGTTGCTGCTTTCAATAGAGCTGCCAATGCAGCAGAATCAAACAACTCTTTTCCCTCTCCTTCTTCATCAGTGTCTGCTTCTTCATCCGAATCTATGACAATCTGACCATCAATTCTCTGTTGCTGATCATAAGAACTCTCTGCACCAGAATGAGAACCAGCACCAGCTCCCCGTTCCAACTCCTCAATAAACTGTTTGGCAGCTTCAGAGCTTCCAAATATCATACCATCAGTCTCCCCATCTGAAAATGAGCCTCCAATATTGCCGCCTTCATCTGTATGGTTTTTCCCTTCGTCTTCAGCTTCTAGTAGTACCTGTGAGTTCTGAATCAAACCAGATTCATCAGAGAACTCTTCTTCTAATCCATCATCCTGAGCACCATCGAGGTCAAGGTGTTTTGCCTCCTGAGCTGGATTAGGGAGTGTAGAGTCATCTACAAAGTCCACTCCTTGCAACCCATCTCTATCCGCACCAACTACTTCATTGCTAGACACAAGTTCACCTCCATCAGCAGAAATCTTAACCACGGCCTTGGAATCAGCTTCTTGCTCACCCAATGGCTCTGATTCTTCCACTTCCACACTCCGGTTGGTTGAAGTTTCAATATTGTTTTCAAAATCAGTATTAACTTTAACCACGTCTGAATCATCAGCTTTCTCAACATCATGGCTAATTTTATCATCGGACCCATTAACGAATTCTCCACTAACCACGGCTGGGTTTACCTGATCCTTGCTTACCTCCGTCTCGCCAACCACAGCCGCTCCTGGCTCCGACAAGTTGACCCGTATGGATTCAACAACAGAGTCTCCATTAGTGGTAAATTTCACCCCATCTTCTCCCGCCAACTCCGAGTTTACTGGTTCTACAATCTTATCTTCAAGTTGGTTACTGTCAGGGCTCAAAACTGATGATTCTTCACCATTCAAAGCCTCACTCTTCTTCTCCTCCTCAACCTTCTCACCATCCAACACCAAGCTCTCTCCAACTTCAGAACTCACAACAACCTCATCCAATTTCGAAGTATCAGCCACCTTATCTCCATTACAACCAGTTAAAACCTCAACAGAGCCATCATGGGTCACACCGAAGCCACCTTCTTCAATCGATTCATTCAAATTCGACTTCTCACCCAACATTTCTACCAAAATTTCAGGCTTTTCCTCAAAAGACTCCATGGCATCGAATGGAATCGAATCAGTAACACCATCACCAACAGTGGAATTCGAGCCCATTCCATCAACAACTCCATCTTTTTCAACCTCCTCACCCCACAAAACCCTAGCTTTAGGAAATTTTTCGACATCATCAACAGGCATGGCGACCGCAACCGGCATCGGAGTGTAAAATTCTGGAGAACCCAAAACAGGGTCGCGAATGTCCACCCCTTCCACAACCTTTTCTGGGGTTTCTTCATCTGGGTTAACCACAACAGGCTTCTCCGACACAGTTTCAAACTCTTCGTCACCACTCACAAAACCCCCATCATCAGAACTACTACTTCTAATACTAGTATTACTGTTGATAGGTTTGGAATCAGAGTTGAAAGCATTGGTTTTGACAAAAGTATCGATTTGAGAATCAAAAGGAGGAGAGATATCGATAGAAGAAGAACCTGATGATGGTGACGAAGAGTTGGAGAAATGAGATGTGGATTGGTTGGAGTCCATTGATTTGAGCCGTCGTTTTGCGCCAAATAATCGAAATTTGAGAGAGTTGTAGGTGTTGGGTTTGGGTTTGGGTTTGAATGGTTTTTCTTAGGGTTGAGGGGTTTTTGATAAGGATTTGGGTTGAGGGATGGTTGTGAGCTGTGCAGAGAAGAAGAGGAGTGAGAGACGATAAGGCTTTAGAGAGAGAGAGAGAGAGAGAGAGAGAGAATTTGAGCCGTCGTTTGCGCCAAATAATCGAAATTTGAGAGAGTTGTAGATGTTGGGTTTGGGTTTGAGTGGTTTTTCTTAGGGTTGAGAGGGTTTTTGATAAGGGTTTGGGTTGAGGGATGGTTGTGAGCTGTGCAGAGAAGAAGAGGAGTGAGAGACGATAAGGTTTTAGATAGAGAGAGAGAGAGAGACCCAAATCTTCAAGGGTGGGAGGTTTGGGTCACTTTGGACGTTCCGCTGATTTTAGCCTTCATTTGCCAGATTGATATTATTTTTAATTTTCAGTCAGAGATGTCAGCGCCCAAAAAAAAAAATTTAATATTTAAAAAAAAATTTAATTTTTAAATACACTTGATATAAAAAATAAAGTGATGTTAGGAATTTTAAATAATTTATTAAATTTTTTATCAAACTTTTTACATGAGTGTAAGACCAGTATACATATGGGTTTTTGTGTGGATCCCACACCAGATTTGTAAAAAATTTGATAGATTATATATGAGGTCTATAATATTTTTCTAAAAAATATAATATTTGTAAAAAAAATTTAAAAATCACTAAATACCAAAAATATATATACAAAAATTTAATATATTTTCGTATTATTCTATATTTATTAATTTTTTAAAATATTTTATTATACATATTTATTTTTTAAGTACATATAAATTATGTGCATCTAAAAAATATAAAAAATTACTTAATTACTTAAAAAATACTAAAAACAAAAAACATGAAGAAAAAAAAAACTTAATTTTCATAAAATTAGAATCAAACAGGTGCATAGTTTCTATCAAATATTTACCAATTTATATAAAATTTTATAATTTTAAAAATTAAAATTATAAACGTTTCTACTAATTTGCAGCACTTTTTGAAAAAAGTGCAATTTCCCAAAAAAATTAAAAGTTTTAAGGGAAAGAATATATGAATTTTCAATAATTGCCAAACAAATACAAAAATTTTAAAAAATTACTTGAGATATTTATTTTTATAAATGTAAATGATATTTGATTCAATGATTGGCTTGTTTTGGTTATAAATACATAATTACTGTTTTTTTTTTTTATCGTTATAGTTTTTTTTCTCTCTATTTCCAAATATTAGGCCAAGTTTAGGATACTTAAAAAAAGTTAAAAAGTCAAAAAGTTACTCAAAAAATTAAAAAGTTAACACTATTCACCAAAAGTCAACAATTACGGCTGCACAACTCCCAATCCTAATTTTTTTCTACAAACCAATTTTTACAATTTTTTATTATACATTTTTTCATAAAAAGTCAAAAAGTTAACCCAAACATCCATATTTTTCCCCTCAACTTTTTAGTCCAAAAAGGTAAAAAGTACACTTATTTAGGACACTCCAAACAATCCCTTAGTATTAATTGTCATCCATGACTGTCATTGCCCACTGTTGCCAACCGCAAGTCACTGGGGGTGTTTGGTAGAGTTTTTTTTAGTTAATTTATGGCTTTTGATTTTTAAAAAGTTATTTTGAATTATTTGGTTAAACTTATTTCAAACAGTTTCTGATTCTAACAACTTATTTTAAGTCAAAAAAGTTGATTCTGAGAAGCTACTCACCCCTTGCTTCTGATTATCAGTTTCTACTGTGAACAAGTTAATTTACAATTATACTCTTAAATTATTTTTTTTTTATTTTTTTAAAAATAGAAAAAGACCCAAATGGACTATAAATATTATTATTATTTTTTATGAGAAATGTAGACAAATGGTGAATAATAAAAAATAAAAATTAATTGAAAAAACTACTTCACAGCTTATTTAACAAACATTACTCAGCAATTTAAATCTATAATCCAACAGCTATACCAAACATATTAACAACTTCTGATTAAAGTCATAATCTATAATTTGTTAAACTATAATCTATAATCTATTTTAACAGCTACACCAAACAGCACTATTGACTCATTGAAAATTTTGCCAGCGTTGGAAAAGTCATCCGCAGTCGGCGATGGTGGCCAGTGATTGCAGACAAAAGGATAAGTGGTCAGATAAATGAATAGACAGATACGAATAATATGATCTTTTAAATTGTTATCATTCTTATTGAAAAATAATAGATTTTCAGTAATTTTAATTATAAATTAAAGTGAGATTCAAAAAGTTTAAAATTTCAAAACCATTATATAATATAATGTATAAGTTTTGAGAATTAAACTAGATGGGTTGCAAAATAGATACGAATGTTGGGTCACAGCCTGATCCAAGCCCAATCTCAAACACATGTACAACCTAAGCCCAGTACAGCTCAGCTCAAAACTCAAGACTAAGTCCAAGTTCAAGACCAAACCCAATACATGCATAAGTACAAGTCTAGGCCCAGTCCAAACCAAGACTAAGTTCAAATCTAAACCCAACTTTATTAATGTCCACTTTATGAGACAATTCTCATTTACAATTCAATGATTTCAAATCATTATTTATGTATCGTAATCTTCTCACTTAAGAGAATACAAAACCACGCAGACCCAAATTGCTTCTTTTCTTATTATTTGTTCTTTAATTTTACAGAATTTAGTTTACCTCGACGAGTTCTAATATTTAGTTATCCATGTTAATAATTTATTCTTTTAGTAATTTAATATAATTTATTTTTTGTATTTAGTTGTGTCATTTATTCTGTATTTTATCATTTAATAAAGAAAATAATTTTGTCATTTATATTAATTTATTTTATATATTTTTCTTGTATTATTATAGAAAAATACCAATAGTTAATTTTTTTTAAAAAAAAAATTACAAAGATCGTGGCAATTGCTCAAACAAAATAAAATTTAGATTTTATGACTCAAATGCCTTAAATTTTTTTTCTTACAAAAAATTATTTTCACAATTGCCAACTATAAGTTATAGCCAAATATTTTTTTTATGAATTAAATAGTTAAAAAGTGAAAAATAAAATAAAATAAAAAATGCAACTTATTTAGTGCTAGTTGCCCAAAAAAAACACTTTGGTGCTTGAATGTCATCATTATTACAATCAAAGTTGAACATTTGTATGGTTTTGTTGGCACATGCTAGACACTTTCAAACTTTTACCAGTTTTTTTATCAAATATTCACATGGATGGGGCATCTCATAATCATGCGAATGTGGTATAAAATTTGATAATTTTTTTGTATTTATAACATTGATGTAGAATTAAATTTGTCCTTTTTTTTCTCACCAATGAAAATAAGCCAAACAAGTTTAACATGAGATTAATTTGGAATGAAGTCATTTTTCTAATTTAAAATATTAAAAAATATGAAAAGTAGATGGGAAAAATCTCACCATTAATATATCTAAAGAATTTCGTTGACAAAAAGAAATTGTTTTAGGGTAAATTATATTTACCTTCTTAAGTTTTAAGTAAATTATAATTAGCTCTATATTTTTTGCATAATCAAAACGGTCTCCCTTATAGTTTTAATTTATATAATAATTTGATTATTTTTTATCAACATTTCGCTAATCATATAGATGAAAAGTGCTATTGTCATTTATTTTTTTATTGAAATCTATGTTTGTCTTTATTTTAATTTACATAGCAGTTAAGTTTTTATCACTCTCTATTATTTTTTATTAATTGGTGCAACAATAGGATGAAAGTGACTGTACAAGCACATAAATAATCTTCTCGTATAATCCTGTTGATCAAGTTTGCACTCCTCCAAGCGTCGTCGCTTTGCCACCTGAAAATACAAACGTGAGTTAGCCGACGGGTGTGTGCCGGAAACCTCTCTGATGCCTAAGTCAGCAAATAGACAATAGACACAAAAGCTCTGTGTATTCCAGAGTAAGAATTGGGATACCTGTACATAGGTTCTGTTATGAGTTTTTATAGATTCTGCCTGATACAATCCTAGTAGGATTTCAATTCTACTTATAAGAGTCCTCCTAGGAATCACACTCCCAATGAAGTGTGTCAATCTTGATAGCACTATACTCATTAACCACCAAGTGAGATGGTTTGCACAATCCTAGTAGGACTCTACTCTACTCAGCAGAGTTCTCCTAGGACTCTCATACCCAAAGATAATACTTATCCTTAAAACACCATTATCACTACAAACCAAGTGAGATGGCCACTCCCTTATGCTCGGATATACATTCTTGACCGAGCTGCCTTATCTCAGTCCCTTGTCGTTCGGGTCGTGTGACCGGAAGCCGACTTATCGAATTGCACCCTGCCGAGCTACACATAGCACGGCTCTCTCCATTGACAACATCTCGGTCTGATAAAGGACTACATTCATCTCTGGCCGACCTAGTGTCTTCTTAGGCCAAGACCAAACTACATCAGCTTTTATCTCGGCCCATGGCGTGGCCTAACTTCCAAAGAAGACTTTTCCTAACTCGGCCCAATTTGTTCACAACTTACCCTCTCAGTGACAAATTTTAAAATTAAAATAATTTGCATTTTAATGAAAGATAAAAAAGGTCAAATCTAAATTATGACCCATTTGTGGTTTTTATATACAACAATAGAAATTAGTAATTAAAATCGGGCAAAAAATTTGAAGACTATGAAGTTTGGAGCTATTCTTCTATGATATTATATATTAAGATACCTCTCGTCAAATGCTCTTAAAATAATAGAAAAATAACTTGACAGTGGAGTTAAGAAGAATTAATTACAAAAATGTATGATACTAATGGACATACTGATATTAATGGGCATCTAAGAGGGCCTAACCCACGGATCAGGATCCAATTCATATTTCAGTGATCAAACCCCAATAATTCTGAGAAATCAACACCAGGCCCGAGCCAACAACATTCAAACACTTGTCAAACAAAAGCCTAGCCACGTAGACAGACAAAGATCTTGCAAAGTTATTGCACCCACACATCAGCTATTAATGAGGCTCTCGCGGCATTAAATATGATAACCCCTTCACGTCGGAGGAGACAGACACAACATGAACGATGTGAGCTAGAATGTAGACTTTCGGCCAACACGACAGTCTGGAATGGACAAGAAAATGATGAGCAAAAGATATAAGGCAGCTTCTGAAATGCGTAAAAGGTTAAGTTCTTCGTTCCTTTCTTCTCTCTCTACATAGTTAATCTATCTAATTCTAACTCGATCGTCGGAGGGTCCGCCAGGAGATTACCTCTCCCTTTGGACCTTTTTGCAGGCACCTCATGTGGGCTTCAAAACCAGCAAAGCCGTTAGAAGTGTGGATCAATCCGATCCATCTTCCGTTGGAATTACCACATCATCAGTTGGTGCCGTCTGTGGGAATCTCCATTTCGGAAAGACAATTGTGTTCATTGTCGTTGGAAGGAACCCCGTAATCATCCATCCCTAGCATCAGAGTGGATGGTCACGACTAGATCCAAGGCTTCCCAACATAATGCTGGTAACCCCGAAGCTAAGCCCTCCAACCCAAATAACCCGCCTCCATATTTCGCAGAACTCACCAACAACATCAACCGACTGATCGAGCAGAACCAAGCCTTGATCAATGCCTTACTCTAGTGTGACCTGCCTATCCTGCCCCCACCACAGCCAATAGTTCCCCCGCACCCAGAACAAGCCCACCATCACCATTTATTTCCACCACACGTGCCTTAAGGAACATTTTCACCCTTCGCCCCGTGGCCCCAACCATCGAATCTTGACGGTCTGCACCCGCCCCCGTCAGGCTCGCAGCCTCATCAAGATATACCACCACCTTTCTACAACCACCCCTTACCACATCAAACGGTCGGCCACGAAGGTGAGGCTAGCAGTGTTCAACCCCTGATCCCTGTTTATGGGGATAATGCTCCTGTCTGGGATAAAGAACTGCGGGCCATGAAACTCCAACTACAGGGGGTCAAACAAAACATGCAGCACAAGGCTTTCTCCACCGTCAACTCTCCTTTACCGCTTCCATCCAGGATAAAGCTCTCCTCCTTAAGTTCAAGATGCCATTGATTGACACCTTCGATGGTACCACCGATCTCGTCGACCATATAGAAGCATATCAGACACTCATGATCTTAGATACATTTCTAGATGAAAATCATGCATCGTGCCTTCCCTGTCACATTAAAGGGGTCAGCGCGCCTTTGGTTCAGCCAGCTCCCTCCAGACTCAGTCACTTCATTTCGCTAGCTCAGCAAATCCTTTTTAAGCCATTTCATTGGTGCTTAGCGACAACGACATCCAGCCACCCAACTACTAAACATCCGGCAGACAAAAGGAGAGTCATTACGCAACTATGTCACCCGCTTCAATACCGAAGCCCTACAAGTGAAGGAAAATAATGACAAGGTCATTCTCACAGCCTTCATGGCTGGTTTGCGTTCGTCCGATTTCCTCCTCCCTTTCCAAAAATCCCCCGGCCACCGTAGCCTCTCTTATTGCCAAGGCCCAAAAATACATGAATGCCGAAAACTCTCTAGCAGTTCACCAAGACTCCACATCCAAAGCCCCACTCTCCAAGAACAAAAGAAAAGAGCCTGAACCCTGACCCTCGCAATATATGTACCAACCCCCATCACACCCAAATCGGCCTGCACGCCCAAACCAACCGGCCCACCCGGTGGGTTCGGACGGTACACCCCCCTCAATTCACCCATGGAGCAAGTTCTGAACCAAATTCAACGAGACTATAACCTAAAATGGTCTCAACCATCTAGATCTCCCTCCAACTGACGTGATCAATCCAAGTACTGCCGCTTCCATCAAGACCACGGCCACAACACTGACAAATGTGTCAACCTCAAAGACCAGGTCAAAGATCTCGTCCGCCAGGGACACCTCAGTCGATTCACAGCAGCTCGACCCCGCAAAGGCCTAGAATTGGCCCCTCAAATCATAACCGCCAATACACTCCCTCCCGACGACCAGCACAACCCGAGCAAAATGATAACCGGTCTCAACACCAACCCCGAGCTCACGGTGATTGTCCCCCTTCACTAGCTGAAATAAGGGTCATTGTCGGCAACCTCGCGTGTGGTGGACCATCGCGGTCGACATAGCAAGCTGAGCTCCAAAAAATTCGACAGGGATCTAATAAAAAAATAGTCACGGTGGACCGACCCTACAAGCAACCCAAGCAATGGTCTGAGCCGATCACCTTTACAGCGGCAGACTGCACAGGCATTCGTTATCCTCATGATGACCCCCTGTTCATCTTCACTCTCTTATCAAACTACAAAGTCAGGAGAGTTCTGGTTGACAACTGCAGCTCTTTAGACATCATCTTCCTCAACGCCTACCGCCAACTAAAGGTCGGGGAAGAGAAGTTGTCACATTTACAAACCCCTCTGGTAGGTTTCACCAGCGATTGGGTCACATCCATGGGCTTCATCGACCTCTCCATCACCATCAGAGAGTATCTACGGCAGTCTACCAAACTCCTTACTTTCCTCGTCGTCGACTGTCCTTCTGTTTATAACATTATATTAGGGTGCACCGCCCTTAATGCCCTTCAAGTCGTAACCTCTACGTACCATCTGGCCATGAAGTTTCTCATTAACCAGGAGGTCAGCACTGTGAGGGGTGAACAGACGGTAGCCCGGGAGTGCTATGTCGCCTCATTAAAGAAAGTCAAAATGAAAAAAGCTATGATCATTGAAGGCCCCAATATTAGAGATGATGAAGAGTTAGTTAGAGGGGAACTAGTAGAGGAACTTGTCGAAGTGCCTGTCGATCCTATCGATTGAATGAAGACGGCTAAGATTAGCAGCCAGCTGTCCTCTCAGGCCAAGGCCAATCTCATGGCTCTTTTAACCGAGCACAATGATGTCTTCGCTTGGACCCATTGGCTTAGAATGTCTCACGCAGGTCTGTTTAGTGGTCGGAGGAGAGTTTGCTCTTGACGAGCATGTTGTCGACGTAGACTTCCATGTTCTGACCAATTTGGTGTTGGAAAATGGCATTAACCAGGCGTTGGTAAGTGGCTTCAACATTCTTCAAATCGAACGACATGACACGATAGTGATAAGTCTCCCTGTCTGTGATGAAAAATGTGTGCTCCAGGTCAGCGGCGTGCATTAAGATTTGATTATAGTCGGAGAAAGCATCCATGAAACTAAGCATCTGATGTCCCGCAGTTGCATCGATCAATAGATCTATCTGAGGAATGGGGTAGCTGTCTTTGGGGCAGGCTTGGTTGAGGTTGGAATAGTCGACGCAGAGTTGTCATTTGCCGTTGTTTTTGCGGACCAAGACCACGTTAGACAACCATTTGGGATAACCCACATTTCTAATGAACTGTGTCTTTAGCAACTTGTCAACCTCAGCAACGATGAGGCTATTACGTTCCAAATGAAAAATGCGCTACTTTTAGCAGAACAATCAGAATTAGGGTTCAATACTGAGACGATGGGTAATAAAAGAAGGGTCGATACCTGGCATATTGCGCAAGTATCAGATGAAACTAAATCCAGAAAAGTGCGCCTTCGGCGTTGGATCTGGTAAGTTTTTGAGGTTCATGGTCAGCCAAAGAGGCATTGAGGCCAACCTAGAAAAGATCAAGGCCCTGATAGAAATGCGGTCTCTTAGGACGGTCAAGGAGGTTCAGTGGCTTACAGGCAAAGTTGCTGCCCTCAACCGTTTTATTTTGCGAGCGACTGACAAATGCCTTCCATTCTTTAAAGTCCTCTGGCAGGCCTTTAAACGAAACAGTGAGTCTAAGGAGGCTTTCCAGCAACTAAAATAGTGCATGGCTAACCCCCATCTTCTCTCTCAAGCACTGCTAGACAAAACCCTCTTCCTCTACTTAGTTGTGTCCTACACCGCTGTCAGTGTTACCCTCATTAGGGAAGATGGATCAGTACAATGCCCGGTTTATTACATTAGCCGCGCACTCAGGGAAGCCGAACATAATTACCCTCTATTAGAAAAAAATGGATCTCGCCCTGGTCATCGCCTCTAGACGCCTCCGACCCTATTTCCAAGCTCATTCCATAGTGATTCTCATCGACCAGCCTTTGAAAAAGATCATGCAACAACCAGAATCATCAGGCAGGCTCATGTAGTGGTCCGTTGAACTAAATCAGTACGATATCTCTTATCGACCACGAACAGCCATCAAAGGCCAAGTCGTCGCCGACTTTATCTTGAAATTCATAAATCTTACCCCGCACGCGTCCCCTCCACCAGTACACGGTCTTATTGAGGAGGAAGACCCCCATTCTTGGACTCTTTGTGTCGACGGTTCATCCCGCAAAGAGAGTAGCGGAGCAGTTTTAATCCTCACCACCCTAGAAGGAGAATACTTCAAATGCGCCCTCTGATTCCTATTTGCAACAAGTAACAACTAGGCCGAATATGAAGCTCTCATAGTAGGTCTTCGATTGGCTAAAGATATCAAAGTCGACCATCTCCAAGTATTTAGCGACTCTCAGTTGGTAGTCGGCCAGATAACGGACGAGTTTGATGCCAAAGAAGAAGCCATACGATCATACAATGGCATTGCTCTTCCTCTGACTCGCCTCTTTAATAGTTTTCGTATCCGACATGTCCCCAGGTCAGAGATCTCCCAAGCAGACGAAATGGCACAGTTAGCCTCAGCTGACCAATCAGACCTTTGCCGTGGTGTCCGGGTTGAGTACCTGACCCATCCAACAGTCTCACCAGATCAACGAACAATTCACCTACTCTAGGACGAGCCCATTCCATGGGCCCAGGACATCATCGCATTCCTCAAGCAGGAAACACTTCCAGCAGACAAACTCAAAGCCGCCAAAGTCAGGACTCGGTCATCAAATTATGTCATTATCAATGGCACCTTGTATAAAAAGGGATTCTCACGACCATATCTCAAATGCCTCAATAATGACCAAGCAGCTTATGTAATAAAAGAAATACATGAGGGAGTTTGTGGGAATCACTCTAGGGGATGATCTCTGGCTCATAAGATTCTCCAAATAGGTTATTTTTGGCCCACACTCAGTTAGGGCACCGCTGATTTTGTAATGAAATGCGACAAATGCCAGCGCTTCGCTAACATCCCCCACACCCCTCCAACGGAGTTGATCACGCTTAGCAACCCTTGTCCCTCCGCTAAATGAGGAATCGATCTCGTGGGTCCCGTGCCGATTGGCAGGGGTCAAGTAAAGTTTGTCATCGTGGCCATCGATTACTTCACCAAGTGGGTCGAAGCGGAACCTCTCACCAAGATTACTGAGCCAAATACCACTAAGTTCATCTAGTAGTCCATTGTGTATCGTTTTAGGATTCCCCAAATCATCATCTCCGACAATGGCAAACAATTTGATAACGCCAAATTTAGGAAATTCTGCTCATAACTCAACATCAACACCTGTTATCCTCCCCAGGCTATCTTCAAGCCAACAGTCAGGTGGAGGTTACCAACCGCTCCCTGCTGTAAATCATCAAGACCAAACTGGAAGCCGCCAATGGCCTTTTGGCAGAGGAATTGCCCAATGTACTTTGGGCCTATCGGACGATTGCCCGGACTCCAACTAAGGAGACCCCATTTTGCCTAACATATGGTGCCGAAGCGGTCATCTCTGTGGAAGTTGGCTTACCAACGCCCAGAATCATCCACCCCAATCCACACCTGAACGAAGACCTTCGGAGAGCCGACCTAGACCTAATCAAGGAATTATGAGAAATGGCCACCGTTTGACTAACCTCATATCAACAAGAAGTAATGAAGCATTATAATCGCAAAGTCCGACCGAGGGCGTTCATAGTGGAAGACCTCGTCTTACGCGAAGCCACTCTCGCCACCAAAAACCCAACTGAGGGCAAGCTAGCAGCTAAGTGGGAAGGCCTTTACATCGTCAAAGCAAGACCCGCCCAGGCACATACCATCTCCAAAACATGAAGGGCAGAAACCTTCCCCATCCATGAAATGTCGAACACTTGAAATGCTATTTTCAATAAAGCGGTAGTCCCTGCTGTTTGCTTGATTTACATCGCCGTATGTTTCATTTTGGTGATTAGGACACTTGTTAATTTTGGCTCTTGCCATGCCATACATGTATTTATGATCGTAGGACTATGATAACAATTCAAGATTCCCATTGTCTGTGTCATGCCTTAATCCAAAATTAAATAAAATTGGCTGCGTTAAACATAGCCTCAGCTAGACTGAGCATAAAGAACTCAACCAGACTGAGTTAAACATAGCCTCAGCCAAACTGAGCCCTCTAGAGCCTCAGCCTGACTGAGCCTCATAAGCTTAGCCCGCTGAGCCTAAAGAGCTTAGCCAGACTGAGTTAAACATAGCCTCAACCAAACTGAGCCCTCTAAAGCCTAAACGTAGACTGAGCATGAAGAACTCAACCAGACTGAGTTAAACATAGCCTCAGCCAAACTGAGCCCTCCAGAGCCTCAGCCAAACTGAGCATGAAGAACTCAGCCAGACTGAGTTAAACATAGCCTCAGCCAGACTGAGCCCTCCAGAACCTTAGTTAGATTGAGCATGAAGAACTCAGCTAGACTAAGTTAAACGTAGCCTCAGCCAGACAGAGCATGAAACATAGCCTTAGCCAGATTGAGCCCTCTAGAGCCTCAGCCAGACTGAGCATGAAGAACTTAGCCAGACTGAGTTAAACATAGCCTCAGCCAAACTGAGCCTCATGAGCTTAGCCCGACTTAGCCTCAAGAGCTCAACCAGACTGAATTAAGCCAAACCTCAGTCTGACTGAGCATGAAAAGCTCAGCCAGACTAATCTAAGCAAAATCTCAGCCAGACTAAGCAGTTTTTATAACTTCACTTTATTACAAATTGTAGTGACAAACCATTTTGACAAATTTTTGGTAAATAAGTCACATGCTTCGCTTAATTCATTTATAGGTCTCCCTAGACAAATTATTGCAAGTTCTTTACAAATTTCAAGCAAATTTATTATAAACACAAGTTCTTTACAAATTTCAACAATTCTTTACAAGGAGCTCTCTTAAAACAACACAAAAACAAAAAACTAACTACAACCAAAAAGCAAAACAAAACCAAAAGCCCAATCTTCACTCTCCTTCGCTAGACGCTAAGTCTTCCTCTTCCACCCCCTCATCTAGCGAAGTCTGGGCGATGTCCTCATCTCTTAACTTCACCAGGCTAAAGTCCATATCTGAAAATAGCTCATGCGCCTTGTATTTGAAACTTGTCCAGCCGTTGTCCCAGTACTGGCTCATTTCATGCTTGTACTAGCCTGACTGTTGAAAACCTTGGATTATATCTTCTTCGATCCTCTAGCAGCAGCCACTCCTGATGGGCCAACACCCCATTCACTCTCTCTGACCAAGCGCCCCACCACCGCTGGGCAATGGCCATTTGGAATTCAGGGGACGCCTTAAACTTCTCTACCGCCGCAACGCACAGGTCAATATAGGCTACCCTCTCAGACGTCATTATCCTGGTTAACTATGCCGTCTTGGCCCTCTCCTCTCCCAAGGTCTTCTTCAACTCCGCAATATGCACATCTGCTTCTTCTTTGTCCTTCAGGGCTTGGTCGCGCAGCTTTTCATTATTTGTGAGGGCCTCTTCCAACCTTTCTTTGGCGATGTTGCAGGCTTCTTGAACCTTGCCCACTTTCTTTCGCTCGCCCGCCAGCTCAAACTCTAGTGATACCGCCTTGCGGCGCACCACTTCCAGTTCAGATTTGGCGACTGACAGCTTGAAGGCGACCTCAACCTAGTTTACCCTGGCACGCTAGGCCAAGTACCCCTGCACCACTGCCGAAACCTCCATCTTTTTCGCCCTCTAAGCATACGCCAGACCCTTCGCTCAGGCCCTACGTGCTGCATTTCCCCAGCCAGGCGTCTCTGCCCTTAAGTTCTGTAATTGCGCCCCCACCTCTTCCAGTCGGGCCTTCAGCGGCTCTGTCTCCATCTTTCTCCCCACTGCCTTGCCTAGTAGGGTCGCCGCTAGGGTCGCTGCTTCTATTTGCGCTGAACAGAACCCTCTCATGAGATCGACCTCTGTAAATTGGGCCATACTCCGCACGGCCGCGTCTTCAATGACCCCCAACAGATGGTCTACAACGACCCTAGTTTTCCCCCCATCGCCTGCCAAACAGCCGACCACTATGCAAACGTGTTGCATGGCAGTCCTCAGTACGGCACTAGTCTCTGCTTCATTCGCCCGCTCTCTCCCTGGCTCCTGACTTGGGGGCACATCTTGTAAGGGCACGTCTTTGGAGGGCAGATCGGCCGACTGGTCAGTTTCTACCAACTCTTTTTGCTCGCCTGATTCTGTAGACACCCCATTTTTGACCGTCCTCAAGACTTGGACGTCACCGTTTGAACACTCGGTGATCATCCATGTTTGTGTTCGTTTGGAATTCCCGGAGGTCCTAGCTACGCGCCTTGCCTCGGGATCTCCGAACTCGACCGTTTAGTGTCTGGTTTTGCACCAAACACTTGTGTTTTGCCTTTGAGAGGCAGGGTAGGGCTTGTGGACCATCCCCACCCACCACCGGCAGTGCCTAGAGGCCACCGGCTGGTTTTTGCTGCCACCGGCAATATATATTGCCGGCCGGCACTATTTGTTGCCGGTCAGCACTTTTTAGTGCCGGTCGGCACTATTTTTTGCCAAGATGACATTTTTGGCCGGCCGACTACTGTGCGGTTGCTTTTTGAGATATTTTTAGGCAGCTGTATTGCAGTGACTTTCCCTCCATACACGTGTATGGAGGGATGGCCCTCTAGTTTGGCTTAACTTGTAAGTTTTACAAGTTTGGTTGCCTATATAGAGAGAGGCTCTCTCTTGGGCAAAGGGGTTAGAGAGTTAAGATATTTTGAGAGCTTAGACAGCCATTGTTGAGCTCTGGTTCTAGGGTTTGAGTTACATACACACTCTATCTCTCTTTCCCTCTCTTTTGTGCTCTAGGTGTTTTGTGTCTTACTATTGCACACAAACACCTAGTGTTTCACCTTTGTCTAGCTACTGAGGTCCTAAGGGACTGATTTTGAAGTTTTGGTGTTGGATACAAGCCAAAGGAGGCCATTGGAGCACCATTTGTAAAGGGGTCATCAAGGGTAAGAAACTAACACCTTTATTCCCCATTTTTGCACCTTGTTTCTACCTGTCTTAAACTCGTTTTTGAGCTTGGTGTATAATACAAAAACGTTCTGTTTTTAGACCCTCTTGGTTGTTTGTTAAGGGTGTTTTTTGGTTTGGGGGTGTTTGACCCCTCTTAGGCCTTGAAAGGCCTCATTTTGTGCTATTTTGTGCTAGCTTCGGGACTTTGGTGTTTGGGCCTCTTCACCACTGAAATCTTGAGGGATTTCAGTGGGGAAGATGGTGCCTTGAAGTCCCAAAAAGGAGAGGGCCACCCCCTCTCATTGTTGTCCTTGAAAAGGGCATGTTTTGGCCTCTAAAGGGAGCCTATGTTTGAGTGTGTGTTGAGCATGTTTAGGCTGTTTTTCATGCTTACATATCCATAATATAACATGATTTTAAATTGGTTTTGGTACTCCATGCATGCTTAGCATAGTTACCATGTAATGCCTTGTTTATGCCTCAATATGCTTTAGGTTGTTAGCCCATGTTAGAGCATGTTTTAGGCTTAGTCTTGTGAAGATTTTGTGCATATTTTGCCATGTTTTAGGTCTGTCCATAGTCGTTTGGGTTGATTTTAGCATGCTTAATATAGCCTCTTTGCATTTTGGCTTGTTGGCCTTAAGTGTGTGAGTGTGTAGTATGCCATTCTTGCATTGATTTGGTGATTTGGGATCATCCACCATGTCATTTCAGGCCTTATAGTATGCTTGCATGCTTGCTTTAGTTGTCCCTTTGATGCCTTGTAAGGTTGCCATCTCATGCTCCATTGGTTTGCTTTGAGAACTGAGGCCATATGTTGCATGCTTAGCTTATCTTGTTGCTTGGTTTGGCACCTTGTATTAGCATGATTTCCAATGCTTATGTGGCATGCTAATCGTTCATGAAATCTCTTGTCAAGTGTGCTTGAATGTTGCTTGCTTAACGCTTAAGGTTTAGACCATAACATGTGTATGTGTGCATGTGTGTTTAGCCTCCTTTTTTTGGGCATTTTGGCTACTTTTTTTGGGCCTTATTAAAGCTGCCCAAACCATGCCTTAGACCACCTTTTCATTGGCTAGCATTGCCCCATGTTTGCTTGTATGCTTGCATAAGCTTGTTGCCATGTCATGTTGCATCCTTAGCTTGTATGCCTAGGTTGCATTGCATCTTGCATGCATGCCTTGTTCCTTGACTTGGTGATAGGAATTGGGCCTTAATTTGTTTGATTGGTTTGCATTTCATTTGACATGAAAATTGCATACTTGGTTTCTTGGGCTATCATGCATGGAAATGCGCGATTGGTGGTCTGAGAACCGAGGCACATGCCCCTTTGAGTCATTACCATGATAAGGGACATGATTGTTGCATACATGCCTTGAATTGTACTGCCATACTTTGCCTTGCCCTCTGTTGCTGTCATTTGCAGATTCTGCAAGAACATTCTGCCGACCGGCAGTGTAAGGTGCCGGCCGGCAATCATTTATCTGCCGATGGCTTCATTTTATGCCGGTGGCCACATACCACTGCCGGTGGTGATTTCATTCAGCCGGTGGCACTCCCTAGCACCCAAGGATGCAGTCCTGAGGTTTTGGTAACCTCCAGAGGAGTGAAGGAAGGAAAACAGAGGCAGCTCATGCATGGCGGCGCGTTTCCCGAGGCGGTTTACTGTTTTTCGAAATTAGTTAATTTGTTAATTAATTAATTAATTTGTAATATTATTTAATTAGCTTGCGTAGTTAATTAATTTGTAATATTTATTTGGTCCCTCCGAGTGAGGGCGAATCTGTAATAAGTGTGGGTGCGTGTGTGTGCATGTCTTCCAATCCCCACTTCTTTCTTCCCTTTTATTTACCTGCTTATGATGGTAGATTAGGGCACATTTAATTTAGCATGCCTTATGCTATGCATGCGTGCATTCATGCATTTGTACCGCATGCATTAGGCTCGGTACATCACGCTAACTGCATTTGTATTTCAATTCCAAATTGAGTACGTGCATCAACTGATCGCATTTCATATGCCATGTTTAGGATTAGCCGAGCCTATCTAAATTGCATTTTTGCATGCAATGCATTAGCCATTCTTAACATGAACTAGGACATCCATGTTTGCTAACTAGTTTGTTGTTTTGGCACGGAGTACGATGTAAGTATTTATGCTTTAGCATCTCGCATGCGTGTGAATGTTAACATGACAGTATGCTTTCCATGCGGCTAAATGCTTATATGATAAACTATTTAAATGCCTGTGGGTGAAGGTTGGATTGTTTGAGTTGGAAAAACTCGTTGAAATCCGTATTTTTTAGCCTACTTGCGAGTAGCAAAATCCAAAGCGCTTTTCAAAAACAAACAGATATGCAATGTTTGTTTCCAAATTAGGCAATCTAGTCTATACTTGTTTGCTGCGCGCATAACATAGTAATTCTAGGCTAATAATTGGAATAAGAACACATAACGTTTTCAAAAACGGATATCACGGTTAGTAGAGGCCGGTCTTCAGACCGGGCGAAAGGGGGTGCTCATAGCTGACCTTCCCCGATCGTACCCAAGCTCCCAAGCCGAGACAACTCCGGTGATGACGGACATGTGGCCTTCGGCACCGAGTCAGGGTTTCCTAAATTCTCCCATAAAAAAATATTTAGGTGGCGACTCTGTATCTGGCAAAGCAGTCCATGTTTGGCACTACTTTTTCAAAAATCTGTTTCTCAAAACGATTTGCTAGATTTGGACTCTTTGGTTCAGATTAAGAACCGTGGCACAAAATCGAGAGTCCGAACTGTAGTAACCCCAAATGAACAGAACGGGACTCATCCTCCTGGGGCGTTCGGGGACGTCTACAGATTCGTCCACCACTTGGCCACACCTTCCTTCGCCCACATATCAACCTTGGTCTCCCCCTCTGACTTGGGGACAACTCTTTTTTGTAGCCACTTTTTTCCCCACTGGTCCCCCCTCACCCCCTTTTGTAGCCACCTTCTTTTTTTTTTTCTTCAACACCACATCCACCTCTCTCTTGTTTCTTTCCTTCAGCGGATCGACTGGTGCCCGCAAAGGCACAAAGTTGGTCAAGTCTTTCTCTCCTAATGGCTTAGGGCGTGGTCTGACCGACCTCTTCATAACTAGCTTCGGTGCTGGGCCTAATTCTTTCTCCTTATATTTCCCCGCCTTTGCAAAAGCTCGCTTGTTCTCTTCCTCCTGAGCTTTCCTCTTCGCTTACATCTCCTCTGGCATCGGATCTCCTTTAACTAGTTGCGGCCCTAGATTCAGGGCTAACAGGGCAGAGGGCTAGACGAGGTCATCCCACTTTAGCCCCTCTTTCTCCTTCTAGTACTTCACTCATATGACCCTTATTTCCGCCTCAGTATCTAACTTTGGCTCCCAAGACTTGGTGGGGACTTTCCAAATTGTACATGTCCCTCTTCCACCGCTTACCGACACAAAAAAAACCACTTTAGCCACTAGCCCTTCACTGACGACGGCAGTTCCGCCACCAATCCCCTTCTTACTACGGCTTGTAAGGTCACCCATGTCTCCTGCTATCCTGACATCTTGTAGCAGGAGAAAAACTCATCCACCGTCATTATCTCTCCCCTGGTCACCCGCGGCCACTACGATTGCACAAGTGAACAGAATTTTCCACGCGTTCGACATAAGCTGCCCTAGAGCCACCTCCAGGCGGTTTAATACGTCCACCACTAGTTGTGGGAGGGGCAACCTTAGGTTCCCACGCAGCGCCTCTTTATACAATGCGAACTTCATCTGTCGTGCGTCCGATGCCCCCTCTTTCGTCATCGGCAACGTCAACTCTATGTCGACTGGAATGATATCTGTTGCACAACTCTTACAAATCATCTGTTGTTAGAGTGGATTTGTCCGCCTTCGTATACCAGTGGTCCGGCGCCCCTTGGCTAATCGGCTACACCGCTGAGACCATTGTCGACTCCAAAGGCCGCGCCGGCCGCTCTGCTTCCCTTTTCACCAGCCTTTTCGCCCTATGCTTGTGACAACCCTCACCACTGATTAGTGCTAATCTATGATTAAGCATGTTAACTGATTGGTTGACTGAAATTCTGAACTGATTGATTGAGTGTATTAGTTTAAATGCATGTCTATCTGTTTGACTGCTAAATTATCTGTTCGTGTATTATGTTTAAACTGCAAATTGAAGGCCTTATCGGCGACCGAATCTGAAATCAAGTAATGTTTTATGCTAGTTAGAATTTATGTGATTTTATGGTATATTTAATTGAAATGTGATTTGGTATGCCTAAATTGGATTAAATAAGCTAAGTTACAATAATTGGCCTTAATCACCATTTTGCTACTTAGTGGCCCACTTCATAAAACACATTTGAGCTTATCTAGCACTTTGTTCAGCCATTTCTTGATCCTAAACCGACTAGAGAGAGAGAGTTGGGAGGAAAGCTTGATTTCATCTTGTTTTGGCTTGGAGATTAAAAGAGTTGAAGGAAATTTGCATAATTGAGCTTCTACATTTGTAATTGGAGACCTAAGGTAGGACATTTACCTTCTTGTTTGTGAATTCAAGTTAGTTCTTGCATGGTTCATGGTAGATAGGAGCCTAAGGTCAATTGGTCTTAAATTGTTGAATTGAAGCTTGAATAATGCATGCATGTACATATTCTTGCATTTTGAAGTTGATTTTCATGAAATCTTGCATGCAAGTTTACATTCTTGTTCTAGTCCATGAGTTCATCATGGTTTTGAGTTTAATCTTACTTTGGATCATGTTTTGAGGCATTAGAATTCACTAGAATTCATGCATGTCATATGTTCTTCATGTTCATGAAAACTTCTTTGAAATTGTGTTTAATTGAACTACCTTTGGGCTTTGATTTCTCAAATTGATCTTTGAAACATGTCATGTCATGAGTTTACAAGTGTTTTCCAGAAAATTAGCCCAAAAGGATCAAATTTGATGCTTTAAATGTTGATTTTGAGCTTGGAGGTTCAATCTGAAAATTCTAGAATTTGGACCCACGCTCGAGCGAGGAACTCCACGCTCGAGCGTACGCTTTGTGTGCATGCAGTCCGCTTGAGCGAGGAAAGTGACGCTTGAGCATAAAATGTGTGTATCCAGTGCATTGCATGTGTTTACAGTCCGCTCGAGTGAGGGAATGCACGCTCGAGCAAGGACTTGTGTCTCACGCTCGAGCGGGGGTCGAGCGCCCATCGAGCGTGAATTTCATGCGTCCAGTACTTTTGCAGTCCGCTCGAGCGAGGAAAGTCACACTCGAGCGGAGCTCCTTTGTCTGCATGTCCGCTCGAGCATAGAAAGCCACGCTCGAGCGAGACCCCTGTTTTCTGAAAATTTTGAAAAGTGTTTTAAAGTGTATCTTTGCATCCTTATTCCATCCTAGGCCTTCATAGGCCTAGTTTAAGGCATCTTAATGAGGATAATGTTGTAGAACCACACCGAGTCAAGTTAGGGACTAAGTCATTGTTTTCCAAATGTGCAACTTAGTGTGTGTTCATCCTGTAACTGTGTAGAGTTGGCATTCGAGGACGGTCACTAGCCTATCTGTAGCCCAGAACTCTGTGAGTAACAATGTTGTAAAGATATATTCAATCATGAATATTTTCTAAATGACCAACTGTACTGCTTTCTGAAATGATATTTCTTACTGAATAAATGCTTGTTGTATTCGTGGCATCCATAGCAATTTACTGTTACTATACTGTACTGCTACTGTCACAGAGATCTCTGTCGGTTCCCATGTTTGGAACCACTACTGTTTACTGATATGATGGCCATCAATTGACTGTTCGGCCTGTTAAGACCTACTGTACTGTTTGCTATGGGATGTACCACATATGATTGCTATGACTGAATAACTGATATACTGTTCAAATGACTATTTTTAATACTGAAAGGACATTCATTCTTAACCTCTTTACGCATATGTTATTCACTAGGCTTTAGCTTACTGTTTATATATATATGTAGGCGTCCAAGCATCGGATCGAAGCTAGGAGCGTGGGGTTTAAACTCCCTTTTTGTCAAGCCAACCAACGTGCCTCACTGCAAGGTTCCAAGTGTTGCCAAGCTAAGGCTGCTTTGGGGTGTTTTAGATTTCCCCCTTTCTGTTTCTGTTTTGTATAGACTGTATGAGACTGTTACTGTACTGTTATGGTAGGGATTTGGTCCCTAACCTGAATACCTATAAATGTTGTATGTACATACTGCTTTTGTTTCGAATGTGAATATGTTATGAAAAGTCTTTTTGCATTCAGACTGTCACAGCTCATTGGACATCTTTTAATTACTGTTTTGGCTTCCGCCAGCCCCTGTACTCTGTATTACTGTTTTACTGTTAAGCAGGCCTTCGGTAATCTCAGATTACTGGCCGGTTACAGTGCTAAACCCATAGGGGCGGGTTTGGGTCGTGACAATACTGTTTTGCCAACTCCATCCCATCATCTTCTTCTAATGCATCCGCTCCTATGGCTGGCACTTTGTATTATGGCATCTCCTCCACGTTTCTAACTATTGCTTCAGTTGCGGGGGCAAGAAAGTTTACAATATGCCAGATAGGCAAATCTCTTGCGATGAAGGAACTTAAGTCTAGAATGTGCTGTTTTTTGCAATAAAGTAGGTAAAACGCACAAGTCCAAAAGCATAAGGTTTGTCTATTTCCCAAGGATCACGGTTAAAATTTGCCAATTTCAAAATTCAAACAAAAATACAACCCCCGCTTTTTCCACATCCCAACTTACCAACCCTTCATCTCCTACACCCCATTCATCTCCGTCATCAACAACCATTGTTGTGCCACATATACAGCCACGATCCCTTCCTCACCCACGAATTCTCATTCATCTTCCCCGTCTATTCCACTTCACATCATCATGTGTTTTTCCCTTCCTTGAGCCCTGCGTGTCGTCAATCTTAACACGATCACCTACCTTTACGGTCGGCCCACCTCATGCTCGATCTCTCCACGATCACCCACCTTTGTGGTCGGCTGACCTCACGCTTAATCGCCGCACAATCAACCACCTTTTCGGTCGACCCACCTGACGATTTGCTATTATGCTCGGCCCACCCTATGGTCAGCCAGCTTGACGATTTTCTCTCACAATCAACCAGCCCGACGGTTTTTCCTCACACTCGGGCCACTTCACGGCCGGCCAGCCAGCCCGACGGTCTTCCCTTCCAATCAGTGGCTCTTACAGTCGGCCAGCTTGATGGTTTTCCCTGACGCTTGGCCTGCCTCGCGGTCGGCTAGTCCGACGATTTTCCCTCACGCTTGTGCCATCTCCCAGCTGGCAGCCCGACGATCTTCCCTCCCAATCGGTCGCTCTTGCGGTCAGCCAACCTGACAATCGACTACTCTATCCCATGCACCCCTACCAACCTCGAGGGGCTCCCTCCCACACTATTATTCCCTTCGTTGGACCAAAGCTGCACTCGAAAATAGGAAACTACTGATACTAATGGGCATACTAATATTAATGGGTATCCAAGAGGGCCCAATCCACAGATCAAGGCCCAGTTCATATCCCAGTGATTAAAGCCCAATAACTCTGAGAAATCAACACTAGGCTCAGACCAACAACATTCAAACACTTGCCAAACAGAAGCCTAGCCATGTAGGCAGACAAAGATCGAGCAAAGTTATTACACCTACACATTAGCCATTAATGAGACTCTCACAGTATTAAATACAACAACCTTTTCACGTCGGAGGAGACAAATACACCATGAACCCATGAATGATGCGAGCTAGAATGTAAACTTTCGGCCAACACGACAGTCTGGAATTGGACAAGGAAATAATGAGTAAAGGATATAAGTGTAACAACCCTCGTCACTGTTTACCGAATAACCACTGATTACCGTTAAACTGAAACTGATTATGACTGATAAGTGAACTGAATAAACTACTGAACTGACTGACTGAAATTGAAACTGAATTGACTGAGTATACTTGTTTAATTGTAATTCTATCTGTTTGGTTATTTGATTATCTGTTCGTGTCTTTGTGTTTAAATTGCAAATTGAAGGCCTTATCGGCGGCCGAACCGGAAACCGATTAGTGTTTTATGATCATCGTGATTTATGTGATTTTATGGTGTAATTACCTGAAAACTGATTAGGTATGATTAAATTAGATTAAAATGAGTTAAATTGCATTGTTACACTTATTTACCATTTTGCCACACTTAGTGGCCCACTACATGAGCCATGTTTGAGACTTATTATATACTTAGGCAACTCTTCATCAGCTCATTTTCATTGTTTTGCCGACCAAGAGAGTTAGGGGGGGAGAAATTGAGTTCTAGATTGTGTTTTGCTTGGAACTTGAAGAAATTGTAGAAGAGATTACATATTTGAGCTCCCTTCTTGGACTACAAGACCTAAGGTAGATCATTGACCTTAGTTATTGTGTATTTGGACTTTTTCTTGCATAATTCTTGGGTCTTTTGTGATTTAAGGCATGAATTGGTTCAATAGTGTTGAATTGAAGCTTAATCTTTACATACATGGCATACTCTTGCATTTTGAGGTTGTTCTTCATGGATTTTTGCATGCATGCCCATGTTAATGCTTAGGACCATGTTTTCATCTTGTTTTTGGAACAATTGGCTCCTTAGAGCATCAAATTGAAGCTTTGAAATGGTTTAAATTCATACATGTTTGCATGTTCTTCATATTCATGAAAATTGGTTTCAAATTGAGTTATTTGAAACACCCTTGGGCCTCGATTTTACAAATTGAGCTTTGAATCATGTTAAAGTATGAGTTTTGATGTGTTTTCTGGAAAATTGGCCCAAGAAGATCGAAATTTATGGTTTAAAACTTGGTTTTGAGCTTGAGGTTCAAATCTGAAATTTTCAGAATTTGGACTCACGCTCGAGTGGGGTGACTGGCGCTCGAGCGTAGAAGTCGTGCTCCCAGCATCTTGTTCTGTTTTGAAGTCCGCTCGAGCGGAACAATTGACGCTCGAGCGGTACATTGTGTCTCATGCTCGAGCGGGTGTCGAGCGCCCAATCGAGCGTGATTTTCGCCTATCCAGTACTTTTTACTGTTTTGCAGAACGCTCGAGCGGGTAAGTATACGCTCGAGCGGAAACCTTTGTCTGCATGTCTGCTCGAGCGGAGTAACCTACGCTCGAGCGTGACCCCTGTTTTCTGAAAATTCTGAAAATGTTTTTAAAGTGTATCTTTGTATCCTCATCCCATCCTAGGCATTCTTAGGCCTAGTTTAAGGCATCTTAATGAGGATATAGATGTAGAACACACCGAGGCAAATTAGGGATTAAGTTATTATTTTTCCAACTGTGTAGCTTAGTATGTGTTCAATCTGTAACTGTGTAGGGTTGGCGACTGGGGACGCGCTCTAGCTTTACTGTAGCCCAGAACTCTGTGAGTAACAACTGTGTAAAGATATGTTCAAAATGATTATCTTCTGAACAATTGAACTGTACTGCTTTCTGAACTGATACTGTTAATTGAATGAATGTATGTCCTATATTCTGAACTGTATTGTGGCATCCTTAGCAACTACTGTTTACTGTTACTGTTACAGAGATCATTGTCGGTTCCCTTGTTGGAACCACTACTGTTACTGATTGATGGCCATCATTTACTGTTCGGTCTTTTAAGACCTACTATTTACTATACTGTTATGCTAATGGATGTACCACATATGACTGAATGACTGATATACTGAATTAATGAACTGTTTTCATTACTGTAAGGACATTCATTCTTAACCCCTTTACGCATTGTGTTATTCACTGGGCTTTAGCTCACTGCTCATATATATATGTAGGTGTGCAGGCACCAGACCGCAGCTAGTAGCGTCGGGGTAAACTCCAGTTTTGTCGAGCCAACCTATGTGCCTCAATGCGAGGTTCCAAGCCTGTCAAGCTACGGCTTAGGGGTGTTTTTAATTTCCCCGTTTGTCTCTGTATCTGTTTTGCATAACTGTATAGACTGTTACTGTACTGTTTAATAGGGATTAGGTCCCTGAACTGAATGATTGTATATATGTACATACTGTTTTGTCTGACTGTCTATATTCGAATGAGAAGTCTTTTTGCATACAGATTATCACAGCTCATTGGACATTGTTTAATTACTGTATTGGCTTCCGCCAGCCCCTGTACTCTGTATTACTGTATTACTGTTAAGCAGGCCTTCGGTAATCTCGGATTACTGGCCGGTTACGGTGCTAAACCCATAGGGGCGGGTTTGGGTCGTGACAATAAGGCAATTTCCGAAATGCATAAAAGGTTAAGTTCTTCGTTCCTTTCTTCTCTCTCTACACAGTCAATCTATCTAATTCAAACTCGATCATCGGAGGGTCCAGCGGGGGATTACCTCCCATTTTGGACCTTTTTGCAGGCACCTCTTGTGGGCTTCAAGACCAGCAAAGCCGTTAGAAGTGTTGATCAGTCTGACCCATATTCCGTTGGAATTACCACCTCATCAATGTATATTATAAATATTAATAATTTTAATTTTAATTTTTTTTTAACATATAATAATTTTTATAGATTACCACGTAATGGTAATTCCCCTAAAATAATTAGATACATATGCCAATGGTCTCGTGCTTGATTCCGAATAATTGACACAAATATTTTAATGAGTGCCAAACAATTATTATTATTATTATTATTATTATTTTCTTTCTAGTAAACTAAAATAACAAACAAGCAAATAAAAACTGAAAGTTTGACTCTAGGACAAATAAAATTTTAAAATTTTAATTGTTTCAGTTTAAATCTTTAACTTTTAAAATAGTGTCAAAAACAATTTAAATAATTAGAGAAAAAATAAGAAAGGTGACAGTGAACTAGGAAAGAGTAGAAGAAGTAGTGGATGGAAAAAATGGATGGAGGTTGGAATGAATTGGGAGGAAGAAAGGTGATGATGGACGACAATAAAGATAAGAAGCAATTGTCAATAGTAATAAAAAAAAAATTAAATTATCTAAATTGTCTATTCTCCATTAATCTTAACTAATGGGTATAGGCTATTGTAATATTACTTATGACTGATTGTCATTGTTATTTCGGTTATAAACAAAATGATATTTGTTTTGTTATAATCTATTATATTATTTATGACTGAAAATAATTTGGTCATGATACAAATAGGTATTAAAACAAACAAACAAACAAAAATTAATCATAATCTACATATGAAAAGAAATGTATATTTTATGATTCATAAACCACATTACAATTTCACCTGGTCTTGTCACGTGAATGACTTGGAAATTGGTTTTGTTGGGTTGTGTTGTGTTGAACATGAATGATGATAACGTGTAAGGATTGGTTTGTGTTTGATTTGTTTTGTTTAGGATTCTGTTTCGTTCTGTTTTGTTTTATTGTTTGGGGAATACGTGTTCTTATTTACTTTCTTTAATTCCTCATCTTTAATGCATGGCTCAAAACTTGTCTCTCCCTTTAACCTTAACTTCCTGAATTATCTGCCCATTTTCAAATCCAGAACAAAATAACTATATATATATATATATATATCTATAATACTATATATTATTGAAAACGTTATTTTGAAGTTTTACTGGGGAAATTATTCAATACTCTCGGAACACCATGTGTCTATACTCCAAACTAATCACCGATTAATTAGTCTCATGTTGTCTCCCCATCTCTAACATAAATCGTGAACCCTTGTGTCTCTCCACCAATTAAAACCTTATGGAGCATCACGTGTGCATACTCCGAGAGTACTGAATAATCACCTGTTTTACCAATGCAAATTGCTTTAAACTCACACAGTTTCTTTCATATCTTTTGTATTTAGTATACGAAAAATAAAAGTCAATAAAAAATAACCTTATTTAAAAGGAAAATATTCAACATTTTTTAGATCAAAGTCTTTCAAATATCACTATATTACTGCCATCATCGTTGTCATTCCTATTGCCACCACTAATACAACTGCTAGTGTATTAGTTTTAAGGACGTAACCAAATATAAAAAAATGTTGTGAGTTTTTTTAAAATATTTTTCACTGACACAAAAGAGTGCTATTTTTTAAATTGTTTTTTTTTATTAAAAATCGACGATGCAATTATTTATTGTGAAATTTTTTGATATATGACTTCACGTTTTAAATTGTGTTTTAAAAACACAACTTTAAAAATAACTTGAGTTTAAAAATTAAAGTTCGAAATAACTTGCATTTAGGAAAATTGTTATAAAATTTAAATGACAAAGGTTTGATAATGACTCACATATATTATAAAAGAAATATTTTAATTGGCGTGAATACAAAAATAAAGTTGTGTAATAATTCATTTTTCTTGTTCTTTCAAAAACCTATATATAATTTTATTTATTTATTTATTTATAAAAACTACATGATGACTTATGTCGATTATTTATTTATTTATGTTTTAGAATATGGGAAATATTGACATATTTTGGAAAATAAGTTAAAAGTTAGTTTTTTGAAAAAAAAAAATTAACGTACAAAAAATCAGGATGTGATGTGATATAAAAAATTCAAAAAATAAAATAATTGGGGTCTGTTTGGTAACGTTACGTTTTCAGTTTATATTTACAAAAATTTTATAAACTGGTTTTTGTTTATTTTTTGTTTATTTTTAGAAAAACATAAACAACAAACGCGTTTGGTAATTGACAAAATGTTTAAAAAAATTTAAAAATATAAAAAAGAGTGAGAAATGACAAGTAGCGGCGGAAGACGGTGATGGAAAGTGGTGACGGTGAGTGGTGGATAGCGGGTGGTGGTGGGTGGTGGCGAGTGGGTGGTGGTGATGGGTGACGGTGGGTGACGGTGGCCGGTGGGTGGTTGTGGTAGGTGGGTGGGTGGGTGACGGTGGCGGGTGGTAGGTGGATGGGTGACGGTGGCGGGTGGTGGGTGGTAGCGAGGGGGTAGTGGTGGCGGGTGGTGGTGGATGGCGGGTGGTGGTGGTGGTGGGTGGGTGGGTGACGGTGGCCAGTGGTGGGTGGTAGTGAGTGGGTAGTGGTGGTGGTGGGTGGGTGGGTGACGGTGGCCGGTGGTGGGTGGTAGTGAGTGGGTAGTGGTGTTGGTGGTGGTGGCGGGTGGTGGTGGTAGGTGGGTGGCAGATGGCCGGTGGTGGTGGTGGGTGGTGGCGGGTGGTGGTGGTGGATGGGTGGGTGACGGTGGCAGGTGGTGGGTGGCAGCGAGTGGGTGGTGGTGGTGGTGGTGGGTGGGTGACGGTGGCCGATGGTGGGTGGTAGTGAGTGGGTAGTGGTGTTGGTGGTGGTGGTAGGTGGGTGGCGGATGGCTGGTGGTGGTGGTGGGTGGTGGCGGGTGGTGGTGGTGGATGGGTGGGTAACGGTGGCAGGTGGTGGGTGGCAGCGAGTGGGTAGTGGTGGTGGTGGCGGCTGGTGGTAGGTGGCGGATGGTGGGTGGTGGTGGGTGGTGGCTGGTGGTGGTGGTGGGTGGGTGGGTAACAGTGGCAGGTGGTGGTGGTGGCAGGTGGGTGGCAGGTGGGTGGTGGTGGTAGTGGTGGTGGTGGTGGTGGTGGTGGTGGTGGGTGGTGGTGGCGGGTAGGTGGCAGGTGGCTGGTGGGTAGTGAGTGGTGGTGGCGGGTAGGTAGCGGGTGGTGGTGGCTGCCGATGAATGGTAATGGCAGGTGGTGGGTGGTGGCGGGTGGGTGGTGGTGGTGGTGGTGGTGGTGGTGGTGGTGGTGGTGGCGGCGAGGGGTGGGTAGTGGTGGCAAGTGGTTGGTAGGTGGGTGGTGGCTGGTGGTGGTGGCGGTAGGTGGTGGGTGGTGAGTGGTGGTGCCAGGTGGTGGTGGGGGTGGGTGGTTGGTGGTGGTAGCGGAAAACGGTAGTGAAAAATGGTGCTGGGTGGTGACTAGTGTTGGGCGGTAAAAAAAAAAAAAACTTAAAACTCAGAACGGAAACACATTTTTTGAGTTTATATTTTTTTGCCAAATTTATAAACTGAGTCCACTGATTTATAAATCAAAAATTTACCAAACAAGTTTTTATTTGAGTTTTTTAAATTTTTGTAAATATAAACAGAAAACTGAAAACGTAAGTGTTACCAAACGACACCTTGGCTTTTAAGTCAATTGTCAAAATAGACCATTATATTAATAAATAACAACATTATATAAACAATACCTCAAATGGTTGTCCTAACCAAACAACAAAACAAATAACAAAAAAAATTATTTAAAAAAAAAAATTACGATTTAGGAAAAATCACCAACCTTCTAAAAGATGTGATCTGAAAAGCAAGATCTACTTGAAAGTCCGCCGTCCCCATCGACATCATCTCCTTCACTACTGTCTAACTTCACCAACGCTGCCGGACATCAAACACTGTCAAAGACTAGAATTAAAAAGAAAGCACACTCACAATGATTATTCATTACCAAAATATGTAATGTCAATTCATATTTAATTAGTTAATTAATTTAACAAAGATAACGTTAGTAGATTAAAAGTCACATCTTAACTTTTAATTCATTTTTTATTACATCATCTTTCACATTTTTTCAAAAAATATTAAAAAATCAAAAAAATTAACTTTTAACTATCTTTCTAGAACACCCCTTACTAGTCTTGGATCACTATTTGATAATGTTTACGTGGTACTTAAATTAGTCATGTAATAGAAAATTTAAAAAATGAAATATAATGATTCATCTTTGTTAAATAATTAAGAGACAAAATATGACTCACTTAGAGTGAGTTTGGAATCAGCTTAAAAAAAAAGTTAAATTCTTTTCTTTCTTTTTTTTTTCTTTTTTTTTTGTAAGCGATTTGGGTTTTTTTTACCCAAAGTTATGTAAAAATATTTTACCTTTCAGGTTTGTTTACTGCAAAAGGATCTAAAAATTCAAAATATATATATTTTTTAAAGATTCACTGAATACAAAAATTGCAGCTTATTTATTTTTTATACCTTTTTTAAAATTTTATAATATTTTTTGAATTTTTAAAAAAATCATTAAAGACAAAAAAATAATAATAATAATAAAATATTAACTAGAAAAGGTCAATCCGAAGCATTACATGAGTTGTGATTTTTCATTTATCAGAAATATGTCATAAACAAAATTACATAATACTCCGAAAAAAACAATTGTGGGCCAACGTAACAGCCATGAATGACACCAGCCTTGCTTAGAAAGCCGACACATGTCAGGCCCATTAGGAACAGGCCGCCCTTCAAGCTTGGTCTTCTTCAAATTTCCCAATTGTTTATTGGTGCAGTCAAAAAGCCCACCTTGTTTTAAACACATTTAAAATACGTAAAATTTATAAAAAAAAATCTTTATAAAATTTATTAAATTCAAAAGAATACAAAAATTCGGGACTACAAAACCCAACTCGATCATTCGTAATCTTAAATCCAATCAGTTTGGTTGATTCAATTTTTTTCAAAAATACTTTACAGAAAATTCTATTTTTATATGTTTTGTACTTTTTTTTGTTTGTACTAAATTTTTTTTACTTTTTAGACACACCTAATATAAATATACTTAAAAAGTAAAAAAATTATAAAAAAAATATTTTAAAAATTCATTAAATACCCAAAATATAAGAATTCAGTACATTTTTTTCTATTTTTATGTATTTATTAATTTTTAAAAATATTTTTTCATAATTTTTATACTTTTTATATACATTTAAGTAAGGTGCATATAAAAAAATAAAAATATATATTTAAAATTTTTAAAATATTCACTAAAAACAAAAAAATACAAAAATAAAAAAACTCAATTTTTAAAAAATTTAATCCAAAAAATTCAAACCAAGCGCACTGAATAGTATACAAAATTTTATTAGAAAACTATGTAATTAGAAAATTCTATGCATTTAAGAATTCAGGATCTTTACTTTGTTCATCAAAATTAGGGGTGAGCAACGGATATACCAATCCGTCCAAACCGAACCAATCCGCTACATTTTTTACGGATGCGTGATGACGAGCGGGCAGTTGCGGATTGATTTTTTCCAATCCGCCTAGTTTTAGACGGATGGCGGATTTGAAATTTCTTTGACCGCAATCGAACTGTCAAACCACAAGTATCCGTAGTAATTTGTAAGATTTTGTATTTTCAATTTATTTAGATATTCTATTTGTGTTTTCAATTGAAAAAAGAGTTTAAATATTCTGTTGAAAAAGAGTTTTAAACTTGAATATATTTTTTGAATTGAACAAAATAAATGTGTTATTTATCTATATTTTTTGGTTTTTAAATCTACCTCTAAAAATAATAAATAAAAAAAAATGATATATGCTGGTTGGTTTTTGTTTTCAAAAATAGATATAAATGTAATAATACAGAGGCATACTATCTCTACTACTGCTCTGTTCATGGTTTTGATGGTTTGAATTGTTTTTATATTTTAAGAACTACAGATTGTAATATTTTATGTGGATGAGGCATGCTGTGATTGTAATATGTGGATGAGACATGCAGTGATTGTAATAATCTAAAATTTCAAACTTTCTTTTTTTAAATGAGGCATGCAGTGATTGTAATACTTTTTAAGTCATTGACTGTAATAACATTTTTTTTTTTTTTTAGGAAGTGCACAAGTTGAATTATGTTGAAAATTTATAAAATTTTAAACCGCCAAACCGATTCGCATCCTTCCGCCAATCCACTTAATCCACATCCGCTGGATTGACAGATGGATGCGGATTGATTTTTTTCAATCTGTCAATCTGACGGACGGATGGTGAATTGGAGGTTCCGTGGCCGTAATCGATCTGCGCCCACCCTAATCAGAACTGATATTGGTTAAATTTATTTATTGATTTCCTTATAATTTTTATTTCATTTAAATAATTCATTTCATAATTTTTAATTAAAATATAATTAAAAAACAAATCCTGAATTTTTTTAACATTCTATTTGTCCTTGAAATGCAATTCACGAGCTTGAGTTCAATTTATCTACAAAAACAAATTTCAGCTTAATAAACAGTGGATTGACCGATGTTAGATAATGATATTGCAATAACTTCAATGGAGGATGGATCGGGCCGACCCACGCTTCTATCGGGTCTACTGGCCTTGGTATCTTAAAAGCGTGCCTACAAAAAGGTCCAATGAGGCAAGTAGTCCCCCGATGGACACTCCGACGATTAAGTTAGGTTAAGGCAGATTGATTAGAGAGAGAGAGAAGCAAGGGTGAAAAACTTAACCTCGACATATTTTGAAAACTTCTTTATATCCTTTGTTCATCATTTCCATGTCCATTCCAAGCTGTCTTGTTGCCCGAAAGTTTATGGCCTAGTTGACATCGTTCATGGTGAGTTTGTATACTCCGGCGTGAAGAGGTTGTCGCATTTAACGTTATGAGCGCCTCGTTAAATGGCTGATGTGTGGGTGCAATAACTTTGTAGGACCTATGTCTCCTTACGTAGCTGATTCCCTGCTTGACAAGTGTTTGAGTGCTATTGGTCCTGGTCCGGCATTGGCTTCTCAAGGTTACTAGACTTTAATACCTAGGCCATGAGTTGGGCTTTAAGCCGTGGGCTGGCCCTCTTGGGTGCCCCATCAGTATCAGTAGTCCCCTATTTCCAAGTGCAGCTTTAGCCCAATGAAGAGAATAGGAAAGAAGATAGTAGTCCCCCAAGATGTGAAAGAGAATACCACAGGGGAAAGAAGGGGGCGTGATGTGGTGGCCGACCGAGGACGTGACCGACCGTTAAAGAAAGGAGTCGACCAGTGTGGTGGTCGACAGATCGGCGTGGTGGCCAACCATAAAGGAAAGTTACCAACTAACGAGGAGAGTGACCGACCAGTGTGGTAGGCGACTGCTTGAGAAAAGTGACCGACCAATGAGGAAAGTGATCGACCAGCGAGGAGGGTGAGCCAATTGGGGTAGAGGTCGATCGACCGACGTGTAAGTTGACCCTTGAGGACGGTGAGCCAACCGGTGTGTGGGTCGATCAATCGGTCTGTGGGTCGACCCCCTAAGGAATGTGAGCCGATCGGTGTACGGGGCGACTGACCGGGGGACCCGACCGTCTGGTATTTATGTGCACGAGCCTCGAAGAATCGGTCACCTCCTCACTGGAAAGAAGGAAAGAGAATTAGTGAGGGGATGAGGGATCGTTACTGTACACATGGGGCAATCTAGGCCACTGGTAAGGGGTGGTGAAACGGGAGCAGGAAGTGAAAGGGTTGTATAGAGAGATGTGTTGGAAAAGCGGGGTATTAACATGGTGGATGTTCAAACTGGCGAATTTTAACCACAATCCTTGGAATACAGGTAAACCCTGGGCATTCAAACTTATGCATTTTTTTTACCTGATTGCGAGAAATCGGCACATTCCAAACTTCAGCTCCTATATTTTGTTTGATTCTCCTATTTTTCACATCGCAAATTTCCTCACCCCTGCAACTGAAGCAATATATAGAAACGTGAAGGAGATGGCATAGGACAAAGCGTCGGCCATCGCAAATGTTTTGTAGGCTTAAAAGTCTTCCAAGATCTCTTGGCATTGGCCCATGTCACGACCTAAACCCGCTCCTATGGGTTTAGCACCGTAACCAGCCAGTAATCCGAGATTACCGAAGGCCTGCTTAACAGTAAAACAGTAATACAGAGTACAGGGATTGGCGGAAGCCAAAACAGTAATTAAAAGATGTCCAATGAGCCGTGACAATCTGTATGCAAAAAGACTTTTTAAAACATATTCATATTCAGAACAAAACAGTACTATACATATATATAATAACATTCGGGTTAGGGACCAAGTCCCTACCATAACAGTACCGTACAGGTCTATACAGTCTATATAAAACAGATACAGATACAGAAAGGGGGGTATATCTAAAACACCCCGAAGCAGCCTTAGCTTGACAGCACTTGGAACCTCAAGGTGAGGCACGATGGTTGGCTTGACAAAACAAGAGCTAATCCGACGCTCCTAACTCCAGTCCGGTGCCTGAACACCTACATATATATATATAAACAGTAAGCTAAAGCCCAGTGAATAACATATGCGTAAAGAGGTTAAGAATGAATGTCCTTTCAGTATTGAAAACAGTCATTTATCAATATATCAGTCATTCAGTTTGTGGCTCATAATTCATGCCATAACAGTCATTCAAAAACTATAATAGTCATATGTGGTACATCCAATAGCAAGACAGTACAGTAGGTCTTAACAGACCGAGCAGTCAATGATGGCCATCATATCAGTAAACAGTAGTGGTTCCAAACATGGGAACCGACAGAGATCTCTGTACCAGTAGCAGTAACAGTAAATTGCTATGGATGCCACGAATACAGTTCACAAATAGGACAAACATTCATTCAGTAAACAGTGTCATTTCAATAAGCAGTGCAGTCATTTGTTCAGAAAATAATCTCAATTGAACATATCTTTACAACATTGTTACTCACAGAGTTTTGGGCTACAGATAAGCTAGTACGCGTCCTCGGATGCCAACCCTACACAGTTATAGAACGAACACACACTAAGCTACACAGTTGGGAAATAATAACTTAATCCCTAATTTGCCTCGGTGTGGTTCTACATCAATATCCTTATTAAGATGCCTTAAACTAGGCCTAGGAATGCTTAGGATGGAATGAGGATACAAAGATGCACTTTAAAACACTTTTCAGAATTTTCAGAAAACAAAGGTCTCGCTCGAGCGTGGCTTTCTACGCTCGAGCGGACATGCAGACAAAAGAGCTCCACTCGAGCGTGACTTCCGTCACTCAAGCGGACTGTAAGGTACAGTAAAAGTACTGAATGCACAAAAACCACGCTAGACGGGCGCTCGATCCACGCTCGAGCGTGAGACACAAGTCCTCGCTCGAGCGTGAACTCTCTCGCTCGAGCGGACTGTAAACACATCCAAAGTACTGGATACACGCATTTCACGCTGGAGCGTCAATTTCCTCGCTCGAGCGGACTACGTGAACACAAGGCATACGCTCGAGCGTGGAGTTCCTCGCTCGAACGTGAGTCCAAAATCTGGAATTTTCAGATTTTGAACCTCAAGCTCAAAACTCAACTTTAATGCATCAAAACTCAACCTCTTAGGCCCATTTTCTAGAAAAACACTTTAAACCCATAATATAACATGTTTTGAAGATCAATTTGTAAAATCAAAGCCCAAGGGTGAGTCAATTAAACACCATTTTCAAATAAAACATCAAGAACGTGATGAACATGCAACATGTATGAATTTAATCAACTTCAAAGCTTCCAAAGCATAATCAAATGAGTTAATTCACTCCCAAACATGATGAACTCATGGACTATAACCCAAATATGGACATGCATGCAAGAATTTCTATGAAAACGACTCTATACTTTAAGAGATGTACATGCATGCATGATTCAAGCTTCAATTCAACAATTTAAGACCATTTTATGACCTTAGGCTCCTATCTACCATGAACCATGCAAGGACTAACTTGAATTCATAAACAAGAAGGTAAATGTCCTACCTTAGGTCTCCAATTCCAAGTCTAGAAGTTCAATTTGCCAATTCTCTCTTCAATTCTTCAAGACTCCAAGCAAAAACAAGATGAAAACAATTCTCTCCTAAGTCCCTCTCTCTCTAGTCGGTTGTGTATAAGGAAATGGCTGAGGAAATGTGATAAAGCTAACATAAGGAAATCAAACAAATGGCTCATGGAATAGTCCACTAAGTGGCATTCTTGTAAATAAGTCTAACTTTGATAATTTAGCTTATTTAATCCAAATTAATCATACCAAATCAATTTTCAATTAAATATACCATAAAATCACAAAAATTCTAGTCAACACATAACACTAATCATTTTCAGATTCGGCCGCCGATAAGGCCTTCAATTTGCAGTTTAAAACATAAAACACGAACAGATAATTTAACAGTCAGACAGATAGACATGCATTTAAACCAACACACTCAATCAATTAGCTCAGAATTCCAATCAATTCAATTACGTATCATGATCCGTCTCAGTTTAGCAGTAATCAGTGGTGTTATTAGTAAACAGTAGTGAGGCTTGTTACAGCCCCACAAAGTTGTTATGATCAAAGCCTATTTGTTGAAGTTTGGAAACATTTGACAATGAAATAGGAAGTGGTCCTATGAACTTATTTCCAGTAAGTAAAAGATCCGTGAGATTGGATAGGGTTAAGCCTATCCAAGGAGGAATGCTTCCACGAAGTTGGTTAGAAAAAATTTCAAACCAAGACAGAGTGGAGATATTATAAATGCTTGTGGGAACCTCGCAAGCTATATTGTTTTTAGAGATTTGAGTCTATATCAAGCCTTGAAGTTGGGCAATAAGAAGTGGAACGGTTATATAGAGGGAGGCATTGGAAATGCGGGGTTTTAACTTAGTGGATGTTCAAACTGACGAATTTTAATCGCGATCCTTGGAATACAGGTAAACCTTGGGCATTCGAACTTATGCGTTTTTTTTTACCTGATTGCAAGAAATCGGCACATTCCAGACTTTAACTCCTACATTTCGTTTGATTCTCCTCTTTTTCACATCGCAAATTTCCTCACCCCCGCAACTGAAGCAATATATAGAAACGTGAAGAAGATGGTATAGGACAAAGTGTCGGTCATCACATCTGATGCGCTAGGAGAGAATGATAGAGTGACGTTGGCAGAAAAGTACAGGGTAGAGAGGTTGGTGAAGAAGGGAGCGAGGTGACTGGCCAGGCCCATTCCGCAGATGCGGATTCCGGCCGTTAAGCCGATTAGCCAAGTGGTGCCTAACCATTGGTATACGAAAACAGACAAGTCAACCTTAACCACGGAGGATCTGGAAGAAATATATAAGAAATATCAGATTCCAGCAGAGGTGGGGTTAAGATTGCCAACGGCACGGAGAGGGCATCCGATGCGAGATCGATGGAGTTCACACTATATGAGGAGGCACTCCGTGGTGGGTTAAGGTTATCGATCCCACAGCTAGTCATTGACGTGTTGAATCGGCTGAAGGTAGCGCCAGGCCAGTTGATACCGAATGCCTGGAAGATCCTGTTCGCGTGCGCGATCTCGTGTCTACAGGCGATTAAGGGGGATATGATGTCGGTAGACGATTTTTTCTCGTATTACAAAGCGTTGGGGCAACAAAAGACATGGGTGACCCTACAAGCAATGGTAGAAAAAGAGTTGGTGGCAAGGTTGCCCTCATCTGTTAAAGGGTGGCGAACAAAATGGTTTTTGTATTGGCAAATATGAGAGGGGTTTCGAACAATGTGGAAGACCCCAATCAGGTCATTGAAGCCGAAGTTGGACGCGGTGGCAGAAAGGCGAGTAAAGCAAGTGAAGGGTTAGATGTGACGACCTGATCAAGCCGTCAGCCTTGTTTGCCTTGAAATTAGGACCAAAGCTCGTTGAGGGAGATCCTGCTCCTGAAGAGGTAAAAGCCATGAGAAAGACCCAAGAGGCGGAGGAACGGCGGGAGCTGGCAGTGGCGAAGAAGTATAAGGAGAAAGAGTGGGGACCTGTCCCCAAGCCGATTGCAAAGATGTGCATCCTGCCGCGTCCCAAAGGTGTAAAAGAGCGAGACTGGGAAACGTTCATGCCGCTAAAAGCCCCTGCCAATCCGATCAAGGTAAGGAGCAAAACGGAAGTGGAATAAGTGCTGAAGAAAATGAAGGTACCAAAGGAGGGTAAAGACGGGAGAAAGGCAAAAAGGGGAAAATGAAAGATTGAACCAGCAGTAGAGGAGGTGGGAGTGCCAAGACCTGGAATGGCGACTGAGGGATGAAAGGAGGAGGAGGACCCACCAGTGGCGGAAATGGTGGACTTGGGGGAAAAGAGTGTGGGGCAAATGGTTGATCGCCTCCCAGAGCGAGAAGTAGGTGGCGCTGAGTTAGGAATGGGAGCCCCTTCATCCGAAGGAGAAGGTTTGGCAAAGTAAGATGTGGAAAGGAGATGTCTTGCCCTAGCGCAAGTGTAACAACCCGAAAATTTAAGTTGTCCTTTAAATTTTATATTAGTATTATTTAATTATAAATGAGAAAAATTCTAAATATTTAATTAAATATTCCGTAAGAGTAAAATAAAATATTAAACGTTACGGGTGTATGAGATAAAGTGTAATTAAATTAGGGATTATTATTTGGGGCCAAATTAATAGAAATATGGAATTATAATACTAGTTGGGTCAAATTAAAGTTAAAGATAGTAAATAAATAAATATAAAAGTAAGAATAAATAAAATAATAATAATAATAATAATAATAATAATAATAATAATAATAATAATAATGGGTGTGGTAGTAAAATAAATAATTATTTTTTTATTGGTATATGATAGAGTGTAATTTAATTAGGAATTAATTTATTTATATAGTTATATTAGAAAACTGGGCTAAAGTGTAATTATCTTAAATATCTAGTAAAGATAAGTATTAATCCATATAATTTATGGCCGAATCTGTGGGAGGATTTGCTGGCCACGCGTTGGCGTGTGAATGATCTTCTCTCCCTATAAATAGAGAGGAGGTGCTGTGTGGGAAAGAAAATGAAAAGAAAAAGAAGGGAGAAAGATAGAAAATGAAGGAAAAGAGAGGAAGGAGAACGGAAAGAAAAGGAAGAAAAAATAATGGAAGTCGGAAGAGTCATTGGCAGTGGAAAGAAATAGTGAGGTATTAAAGTTAAGGTGAGTTATATTATATTTTGAGTCACCATAATATATTTTACGTATGTTTTGATTTACCATAATCTATGTTATACAAGTTATATTTTATTAGTTATATTAATACAAGTTATATTTTATAAATATTTCAATTACGTTGATTAAATTCTGAACTCTATTTGCTAAAATGAAACCCATAGATGTGTTTGTTTATATTTTGAAGAATATTTGACTATGACCTTATAAATAATTATGTTCTGTAAATACCACCACGGGAGTCCCACTTCTTGGGGGACTTAAATAACCCTCGGCTTCTGTTTAGTCACTTTGTGACCCACTGTCTGTCATGGATCTATTGACCCTCTGATTTCTGGTGTGGAGCAAAGTGTTGTACGGAGCTAAGTGCTATACTGTTGTGGGAGCCACATCCAAAGTTCATACGAGCCACCTCTTGAATCCGTACCTCTGTTCTGACTGTCACTCATGTGACTTATATTTTGTTCAGTTCGGTACCGTGGTTATGGTTATTTATTTACATAATTTCAGTTTTGTTACTTAAATGATTATTTATTCAGACTAAGTTATCTTAAATATTTTAGTTACATAACTATCTATGGTTGTTTTGTGTCTCTTATACTCTTGGTATAATATTTTTCACTCGGTCATGTGCTTATAGCTGTTTACCAATTTTCTGGAGACAGTGCAATTCAGAAATAGCTTTTGAAAAGTCTTAGATGTAGGGCTGCAGAATAAACACACACAACACTTTTATGATATTTTTATATGTAAATATCGGTCTTTTTGGTCAATAAATTTTGTAATAAAAATAGAAATTCCAATGATTGTTTTGGTACCCTCACTTAAATATTATTTTCGCTCACGTTTATTAAATTGTTCAAGAATTGGCTGGAGGTAACTTCAGTTACTAGCCATCACGATACTTAACCTTTAGGTACGAGGAGTGGGTTGTGACAAATGGTATCAGAGCAATGGTTTATAAAAAAAAATAATAATAAAATTATCATTGGAGCATAGGACACACGCACATTTAAGAAGTAGGATAGCAGGTAATTAGTACCTAAATATTATATTTTGTTAGTTGATTTAATTATATTATAATTATATATATAAATATATATTTTGTGCATAATTTGTGAAGGATAATAGCTATAATTTATATTTGTTATAGCAAAATAAGGAAAAGAAAGAGAGGATGTCGGGTTCAAGCGCCCACCAAAATTAAAATATAGTTAAATACATATAATTTTTAGTTCAGTATTCAAAAAAAAAATTATTTCGACTTTTTAAAAGTAGGTTCAAATTATAAAGATACTAATTTTGAAACTGTTTGCCATCAGTGGAAAGTTCACGGATAAAAGAAATGGGAGCTCCTCTCAAATTCCTTTAACTTTTGCATGTGATTTTGTCATTTCATTTTCAGTCGCTTGTTTAATTATGTTCTCATTTTTTTATTTTCAGAAATAAAACCAATGAAAAGTTTTTTAAGGAACCGATTGTTTCTCATTTTGGCCCAAAACAAATTTTGACAACTAAACAGTGAGTTATTTTTGGTAATTTTTTTTTAGATAATATTTTCTATCAGATTAATCATCTAATATATATTTATCAGAGTACGCAGCGGTTAGCTTACACCTATGAGAAATTTCGAGGATAAAATTTTTAAAAGGAAGGAAGATTATAACAACTCGAAAATTTAAGTTGTCATTTAAATTTATATTAGTATTATTTAATTATAAATGAGAAAAACTCTAAATGTTTAATTAAATATTCCGTAAGAGTAAAATAAAATATTAAACGTTACGAGTGTATGAGATAAAGTGTAATTAAATTAAGGATTATTATTTGGGGCCAAATTAATAGAAATATGAAATTATAATACTAGTTGGGTCAAATTAAAGTTAAAGTTAGTAAATAAATAAATATAAAAGTAAGAATAAATAATAATAATAATAATAATAATAATAATAATAATAATAATAATAATAATAATAATAATAATAATGGGTGTGGTAGTAAAATAAATAATTATTTTTTTATTGGTATACGATAGAGTGTAATTTAATTAGGAATTAATTTATTTATATAGTTATATTAGAAAACTAGGCTAAAGTGTAATTATCTTAAATATCTAGTAAAGATAAGTAACAATCCATATAATTTATGGCCGAATCTGTGGGAGGATTTGTTGGCCACGCGTTGGCCTGTGAATGATCCTCCCTCCCTATAAATAGAGAGGAGGTGTTGTGTAGGAAAGAAAAGGAAAAGGAAAAGAAAAAGGAAAATAAGAAAGAAAGAAAGAAAGGAAAATGAAGGAAAAGAGAGGAAGGAGAAGGGAAAGAAAGGAAGAAAAGGAATAAAAAATAATGGAAGTCGGAAGAGTCATTAGTAGTGGAAAGAAAGAGTGAGGTATTAAAGTTAAGATGAGTTACATTATATCTTGAGTCACCATAATATATTTTACGTATGTTTTGATTTACTATAATCTATTTTATACAAGTTATATTTTATTAGTTATATTAATACAAGTTATATTTTATAAATATTTCAATTACATGGATTAAATTCTAAACTATATTTGCTAAAATGAAACCCATAGATGTGTTTGTTTATATTTTAAAAAATATTTGATTATGACCTTATAAATAATTATGTTTTGTAAGTACCACCACGAGAGTCTCACGTCTTGGGGGCTTAAATAACCCTCAGCTTCTGTTTAGTCACTTTGTGACCCTTTGTCTGTCATGGATCCATTGACCCTCTAATTTCTGGTGTGGAGCAAAGTGCTGTACGGAACTAAGTGCTACACTGTTGTGGAAGCCACCTCTTGAATCTGTACCTCTGTTCTGACTGTCACTCATGTGACCTCTGTTCTATTCATTTCGGTACCGTGGTTATGGTTATTTATTTACATAATCTCAGTTTTGCTACTTAAATGATTATTTATTTAGACTAAATTATCTTAAATATTTTAGTTACATAACTATCCATAGTTATTTTGTGTCCCTTATACTCTTGGTATAATATTTATCACTCTGTCATGTGTTTATAGCTGTTTACCAATTTTCAGGAAATAGTGCAATTCATATATAGCTTTTGAAAAGTCTGAGATGCAGGGCTGCGGAATAGACACAGAAAACACTTTTATGATATTTTTATATGTAAATATCGGTCTTTTTTGTCAATAATTTTTGTAATAAAAATAGAAGTTCAAATAATTATTTTGGTACCCTCACTTAAATATTATTTTCGCTCGCGTTTATTAAATTGTTCAAGAATTGGCCGGAGGTAACTTCAGTTACTGGTTATCATGATACTTAACCTTTGGGTAGGGGAAACGGGTCGTGACAAATGGTATCAGACCAATGGTTTATAAAAAAAAAATAATAATAAAACCATCATTCGAGCATAGGACACACGCACATTTAAGAAGTAGAATAACGGGTAATTAGTACCTAAATATTATATTTTGTTAGTTAATTTAATTATATTATAATTATATATATATATATATATATTTTGTGCATAATTTGTAAAGGATAATAGACATAATTTATATTTGTTATAGCAAAAGAAGGAAAAGAAAGAGAGGATGCCGGGCTCAAGCACCCACCAAAATTATAATATAATTAAATACATATAATTTTCAGTTCAATATTTTTAAAAAAAATAATTTATTTCGACTTTTTAAAAGTAGGTTCAAATTATAAAGATACTAATTTTGAAACTATTTTCCATCAGTGGAAAGTTCATGGATAAAAGAAATGGAAGCTCCTCTCAAATTCCTTCAACTTTTGCATGTGATTTTGTCATTTCATTTCCAGTCGCTTGTTTAATTATGTTCTCATTTTTTTTCTTTTCCGAAATAAAACCAATGAAAAGTTTTTTAAATCACCGATTGTTTCTCATTTTGGCGCAAAACAATTTTTGACATCTAAACAGTGAGTTATTTTTGGTAATTTTTTTTTTTTTAGGTAATGTTTTCTATCAGATTAATCATTTAATATATATTTATCAGAGTGTGCTGCGGTTAGCTTACACCTATAACAAATTTCGAGGACGAAATTGTTAAAAGGAAGGAAGATTGTAAGAACCCCAAAATTTAAGTTGTCATTTAAATTTTATATTAGTATTATTTAATTATAAATAAGAAAAACCCTAAATGTTTAATTAAATATTCCGTAAGAGTAAAATAAAATATTAAATGTTATGGGTGTATGAGATAAAGTGTAATTAAATTAGGGATTATTATTTGGGGGCCAAATTAATAGAAACATGGAATTATAATATTAGTTGGGTCAAATTAAAGTTAAAGATAGTAAATAAATAAATATAAAAATAAGAATAAATAATAATAATAATAATAATAATAATAATAATGGATGTGGTAGTAAAATAAATAATTAATTTTCTATTGGTAAACGATAGAGTGTAATTTAATTATGAATTAATTTATTTATATAGTTATATTAGAAAACTGGGCTAAAGTATAATTATCTTAAATATCTATTAAAGATATCTATCAATCCATATAATTTATAGAAGAATCTGTGGAAGGATTCGCTGGCCACACGTTGGCCTGTTAATGATCTTGCCTCCCTATATAGGGAGGAGGTGCTGTGTGGGAAAGAAAAGGAAAAGGAAAAGGAAAAGAAAAAGAAGGGAGAAAGAGAGAAAAATGAAGGAAAAGAGAGGAAGGAGAAAGGAAAGAAATGAAGAAAAGGAAGAAAAAATAATGAAAGTTGGAAGAGTCATTGGTCGTGGAAAGAAAGAGTGAGGTATTAAAGTTAAGGTGAGTTACATTATACCTTTAGTCACTATAATATATTTTACGTATGTTTTGATTTACCATAATCTATTCTATACAAGTTATATTTTATAAATATTTCAATTACGTGGATTAAATTCTAAACTCTATTTGTTAAAATGAATCCCATGGATGTGTTTGTTTATATTTTAAAGAATATTTGATTATAACCTTATAAATAATTATGTTTTGTAAGTATCACCACGGGAGTCCCACACCTTGGGGGACTTAAATAACCCTCGGCTTCTATTTAGTCACTTTGTGACTCTCTGTCTGTCATGGATCCATTTACACCCTGATTTCTGGTGTGGAGCAAAGTGCTATACGGAGTTAAGTGCTACAATATTGTGGAAGCCACCTTTAGAGTTCGTACGAGCCGCCTCTTGAATCCGTACCTCTGTTCTGACTGTCACTCTTGTGACCTCTGTTCTATTCAGTTCGGTACCGTGGTTATGGTTATTTATTTACATAATCTTAGTTTTGTTACTTAAATGATTATTTATTCAAACTAAATTATTTTAAATATTTTAGTTACATAACTATCCATGGTTATTTTACGTCTCTTTTACTCTTAGTATAATATTTCTCACTCTGCCATGTGCTTATAGCTGTTTACCAATTTTCAGGAAACAGTGCAATTCAAAAATAACTTTTGAAAAGTCTTAGATGCAAGGCTTCGGAGTAGACACACAACACTTTTATGATATTTTTATATATAAATATCGGCCATTTTTGTCAATAAATTTTGTAATAAAAATAGAAGCTCCGATGATTATTTTGGTACACTCACTTAAATATTATTTCCAATCGCGTTTATTAAATTGTTCAAGAATTGGCTGGAGGTAATTTCAGTTACTGGCCATCACGATACTTAACCCTTGGGTACGGGGAACGAGTCATGACAGCAAGCCCAAGTGTGGGGATCAAGGGTACTGTCATTTGTCATTTGAGTGTAATGGTTGGTTGATCACTGGCTGAAGGGGAGGAGTTGTCAGAGATGACATTGACAGCACGATTAGCGGCAGAGCGTCTGTTGGGCACCATAGAAGATGCTGCCGTGAGAGGCGTCTTTAGGTTTGGAGAGGCTGAGCTGATGAGGGCCTTCTGCTCATCGCAAATGGAGTCCCTGACGTTGGCAACTGCTCTTTTGGGCAAAATAGTTAACGCTAGGATAAACATAGAGCCCCTTAAGAAGCAATTGGAGGTAGCAAAGGCAGAAGATGGGCGGTGGCGAAAAATGGCACGAAGTGCCTGTGCCAAAGGCCTGATGTATGCAAAGCAAGCTAAAAACATGGAAATATTAGCAGTGGTGCAAGGGTTCGTGGCTGAGAGAGCCACAGCGGGGCAGATGGAAGTGGTAACGGCGTCGGCGACTGTAAATGCTGAATTGAACCACGCTAAGTCTGAGCTAGAGGCAGCGCGCTGTGAGGTGGTGATGCTGGAGTTTAATTTGGTGGCCTAACAAAAATGCACTAGCGAGGTCCAGGACACCTGTACCACTGCCAATGAGAGATTGGAAGAGGCCCTTGCCAATAACGAAAAATTGCGTGATTAGACTCTGAAGGAGAAAAAGAACGCAGATGTATGGATTGTGGAATTGAAGAGGGGCCTTGTTGCTACAAAAGAGGCATTGGAGAAAGACAGGGAGAAATCGGCAAATGTGACAAGAACTTTGCTGTTAGAGAGAACTGTTTACCCTGACCTCTATGGAGCAGCTATGGAGCAATATAAGCAGTCGACAGAGTTCCAAATAGCCATAAATACTGCTGTAACCACTAGTCTGGCCAGGGGGGAAGAAGATGGAGTAGGTTCTTCTAATGCGGCGGCAGTTGAACTGGTGGAATGGCAGACTAAGGCAGAAATACTAGAAAGCTTCCAACAGTCAGACGTCTACAAGCATCAACTAAGCCTGTACTGGGATAGTGAGTAGATGTGCTACCAGCGAAGGGCGAAGGAACTCTTCCCAGACATGGACTTTAGCTATGTGAAGCCAGGGAAATGAGACAATGCCCAGACTTCATTGGATGAGGGTGTTGAGGAGGAAGACCTAGCATCCAGCAGGGACGAAGGAGGTGGAGATGGGGCAGAGTGAAGACGCACCCTAGCCTTGTGCACTTTGTTTTGCTTTAAATTACTTGTGTAAAGTTTTAATTTGGTTTTGTAAAGATTTGTACAGTTTGTAAGAAGTTTGTGTTAAATTATAAGAACTGATAGTTAGGAATTGGTTCGATTTTGAGGTGAATTTCCCACATGTAAATGTTTTTTTGCTTTTTATTTTTTGTTTTTTTTTGTTTGAAGTAGGGGTGCAACTTGGGCGGGCTCAACCTGAACAACCCGAACCCAGCCTGAATTTTTTTAGGACTTGGACAAGATATTTTCAAATTCGGTACGAGCTTGGGCAAAAATTTCGGAAGCCCGAATTAAATTTAAACGGGCTTGGGCAAAGATATCAAACAACTCGAGCAACTCGAAACCCGAATTATACATATATAGATATATAAAAATATTAAATATATATATATATATATATAAAAATTATTAGCCGTTACATGAAATTAAAGTAATTTAGATTATTAAATCATATTGAATATATATTATATATACAAATAACATAAAATCTTACTTTTTTTTTTTATTTTCACTCATAAATTGTAAAGACTACTATAGCGGCATCTCTTTTACATTATATAAATTATTTGTTTTAATGGTATTAATGATTTTTTATATATAAAAAAAAATGTAAATAGAGTTAAATTTTAATAATTTAATAATGTAGCTGCAAAAATATATAAATAAATAAATACAATTCAGGCAACTCGGACAATTCAGGTTTAACTCGGGTCGGGTTTTGACAGGAAATCTCGGGTTACAATTCGGGCTTGGGCGGGCCTGGGCAGATCTCAGTACAACTTGGGCTGGGCTTGGACAACTGATGGGTCGTTGAACACACCAAAATTAAATACTAAACTATACCAAATTCTATCAGAATAATGGCAAGTCCAGGTATCGATCCACAGGGACTATTGTGAAATTAAACTAATTTAATTGTTAAATTCCTAAATTAATTTTGATAAAAAGATTGAATGATAATAACCTAATTTAATTAACAAATAAATTAAACTAAGGAATTAAATTATCAATATTAAATGAAATTGGATTTACTAAATTGGGGAAAAATCCTAGGGTTGAGAATTCACCACTAACCACATAATTAGGGTTTCCAATTGAAATTAATTATGCTATGGTTTGAACAAATTAATGCTTCACAACTACAAGCTCAAAGCATTTAACAAGAAGATCATCACATTCAATGTACGAGCACGAACCATCTCAAGTAATACGAATCGTTCACTCTAAACTAGGGTAGTGATACGACTCGTTCCTCGTAGCATGGTTCGTCCCATACCTTGAATGCGAAGGAATAGAAAACTCATGTATGGATAATATTCAACAATCACAGAAAGTTAAATATTTGAAAAGATAATGAAGATCATATATAAAGAATTTCTAAAACACCATACAATGGTTCAAACCTTACATAATATAAAATCAAAAAAAGAAAACTACATAATTACATGGCTAGGGTTTCATCAAAACCCTAGAAAAGAAGGCTAGCCACTCATGGAGGAGTGGAAGGAAGTAGAAAGAGAAGGAATCACCATGGGAGACATCCTTGAAGTTTTTTGTTTCTCCCTCTTTTGCAAACCCTAGCCTCCCTCTTTAGGTCCCAAAACTTTCAGAACCCTAATCCAGCCTTTTTCTTCTTTTTTTTTACTTCCAATCTCGTCCAAACAGGTTTAAAACGTCGGTTTGACTTTCCCATAAAAAGTCAACGCACGTGCGGGAAAGTCAACGCACGTGCGGAAAAAGTCAACGCACGTGCGGGAAAAGTCAACTCTGCCAAATTCCGTCTTTTTGCTCATTTTATGCTCCGACGATGTATAACCTGATTGACACTCAACACACATAAAAATATACGGTTTGACCAGCAAGTGAAGTTAAGAGATTCTAATTAACGGCCTCAATGATGTACATTTCGGCCTTAATCACATCCCCCAACTTATTACTTGCTAGTCCTCAAGCAAGTAAAATAAAATAAAATTAAACAAAATCTATCTATTTCCTCTTTCGTGGGAAAACGGTTGCATTTAGCATATGCAACAAGCCTTTAAACCACAAGGTTACCCCAAGTGGACGAGTAAAGTCTCGTGAGGGTTTCCAGAAATGATACCCACAAACATTAACATATTCATATATACTCAACAACAAATGACCACATTACTCCACCTAACAATCAACTTATGTGCCATTACAGTGTGATATTTAGACATCATGAGTCATTAAAGACACAGTGGACAAGCATGAAGGAACCTATTGAGTCAAAACCACAATTCAGTTAATACAAAAGTAAAGTTTACTATACTTGTGCATGCTAGTAGACAAGTCATGAGTACCCTCGGTGTAAAGTGCAATCTCCATATTAGTTAACTATCCACTATAATAACCCAGTGTAACTCATAATAACACCCATCATATACAGAAAAGCTAACCTATTGCAGCCAAGATTTTAAAAAGTTTTTTTTTTTTTTTTTTTTTTAATGACTGTGCAATGTCTTGATCCCTTAAGCTTTCTAATCAACCCGTGTAACGAGCATTGGGCCAATGACTCCCAAACCAGATGGTTTTAGGGCACTAGGTGTAAAGACACCCCTACGGGCTTAATAACTCGAGTTGAAAAGGCTACGAATCCGAACAAATCATTCTTTTTGTTTTTCCTTAACTGTGCAATGTCTAAGTCCCTTAAGCTTTCTAATTAACCCATGTAGCAAGTTTTGGACCAATGACTCCCAAACCAGACGGTTTTAGGGCACTAGGTGTAGAGACACCCCTACGGGCTTAATAATTCGAGTTAAAAAGGCTACGGACCCAAACTAGTCAAGGGGTTTTTTTTTTTTTTTTTTTTTTTAGAATCTTGGCTCATCATTTATTCTTTTCTGTAACTCTAGCTATTATCAATGATGTACACCAGGGATTATAATAAAAAATCACTGCTATGATAGTGTGCTCATGTGAATTAAGGCATACTCATGACAAGTGTACTAAAATCACAAACACAGACAACTCTCCTCGTGCAAACATGGCATGCAAGTCTCTACCCAATAAATCCTTTTCATACAAGTCTACTATGATCTCCAAATAACATATGCAAATATCATCACCCTATTAGCAAAAAGTCACATCAGGTGAAGTAATGCAGTCAAGTGAAACAGGTATAAGCATGAATTATGAGCCAAATAGGAATGCACAAAATAAAATATAACCCTCATCCCCCAACTTGAATATGACATTGTCCTCAATGGAAAAGTAAAGAGAAATGAGAGAAAATTACCAGAATTGTAGGTGCACATCCAGGTAGGCAAAGAGTAACATATACACACTTCACTCTCTTGTTGTTGTTGTTGATGTTTTTTTTTTTTTTTTTTTTTTTTTTTTTGAAGAAAAAGGAAAATAAAAATAAAAATAAAAATAAAAGAGATAAAGCAATAGACAGGCTAGTACTAGGGAGAAGCCGGTGGTGGTGGTGGTGGTGGCGCCGAAGAGGAGGCACCCCTGGCCTTTTTGGAGGCCCGAGCAGTGACACGGCGACTCATATCCTGCACACACCAACAAGAAATACAGATACCCGTAAAACCAGCATGAGAACCAACTAAATTATGAAAGAACAAAGTTGCCCATTAATGTACCACATGCAATTCCCACCATTTTTTTTGTTTTTTGTTTTTTTTTTTTTTTGTAAAAACGAAATTAATTAATTAAATAAATGAAGTAACATGTTATGAAATTAAATTACTAAACTATAAAATAAACTAAACAAAACTAGACCATAAAATAACTAAACTACAAAATAGACTAAATTATAGAATCAAACAACCAAAACTAAACATGTTTATTTATTTATTTATTTATTTTTATTTTTACTTTTTATTTTTTTTTTATATTTATCTATTTATTTATATATATTTTTTTTTTGGAAGAGAAGAAAAGTAAAAAAAAAAAATTGCAGAAAACAAAACAAAATAAAATATAAATTAAACTACTTAGTACTTATATGAACAATGACATCATAGAATAAGATTAAAAGAAAATTATTAACTATACAAGTATATAAAAAAAATAAAATAAAATAACATAAAATAAAACTAAAACTAAAGTTCACTAACTAATTAAATTAACCCAGAATCACTATGAAGCAGTTAAATAAAACAAGTATAATAATAAATAAAAAAACTAAATTAGGATTAGTGTTAGTACCAATATTTATGATTTTTTTTTTTTTTTTCACCCCGCACGTGCGGGAGTCAAGGCCGCACGTGCGGCCTCATCCTTCTCCTTAGCCGAGCTTGAGTCTGGTTTTTTTTTTTTTTTTTTTTTTTACACTAGATCCAGATAAAATAAATAAATAAATAAATCAAACAAAATAATTTCTACTTTCACAAATCTATGCAAAAGAAAGAAAAGAAGAAAAAAAGAAAAAATTACCTTGAAAAAGTGGAGAAAGAGAGAAAAAGAATGGAAGTTCGCCGGAAAAAATGGTGGTCGCCGGAGTTTCGCCGGACGGAGAGGGAAGTGGTGCCGGCGGTGAGATGATGGTGGTGAGGAAGAAGAAAGAAGAAGAAAAGGGAAGAAGAAGAAGAAGATGGGTTTGTGGGGATAAGAGAGAGAGAGAGAGAGAGATCTGAGAGTGTGAGAGTGATTGGAAGAGAGAGAGTAGATAAGATGGGTTGGTTTTTTTTTTTAGTACGAAAATTAAAATTAAATAAAATTAGTAAATGAAAATAACAAAATAAAATAAAATAAATAAATAAATAATAATAATAATAATAAGAGAACAAAATTTTTTTTATTTTATTTTATTTTATTTTATTTTATTTTATTTTATTTTATTTTATTTTTTTTTGAAACGAAAAATTAAAGTAAAATAAAAAAAAATTAGTAAGTGAGAATAAAAATAATAAGAAAACAAAACATTTATTTATTTATTTATTTATTTATTTATTTATTTATTTATTTATTTTTTCTTTTTCTTTTTTTTTTCCCCCGCACGTGCGGGAGTCAAGGCCGCACGTGCGGCGATTCCATCCCCGCGTTTTTTTTTTTTTTTTTTTTTTAATTTCTTCTTCCCGCACGTGCGGGAGTCAAGCCGCACGTGCGGCTGGTCAACGCACGTCCGTCCCGCACCTGCTTTTAAAGCAGAGTGCAAGCTGAGTTTTTGCAAAGTTTCCCGCACGTGCGGGGCCCAAGCCGCACGTGCGGCGATTTCAAGTCCGTTTTTTTTTTTTTTTTTTTTTAAATGCAAATCGGCGTCCCGCACGTGCGGGAGTCAAGCCGCACGTGCGGCTTGGTCAACGCACACCTCCCGAACCTGCATATTTAGCAGAGTGCTTTGCCCAATTTTCCCGCACGTGCGGGGCCCAGGCCGCACGTGCGGTGATTTAAATTTTTTTTTTATTTTTTTATTTTTTATAATCAAGTATAAACATATAATGATCAAGTATAAACATAGAAAATAAACATGGAAGTATGGTTTTAAACACTGAAAATAAACACTTCTACTTTTAGTTGACATCCGGAATAAATATAGCATAAAAGAACACGGAATGCCCTCTAAAGGTATGATCTTCACGCGAAAACCACGGGTACTACTTTTCTCCCTAACTGTATTTGTAACTTTCCCTATTCTCCAACAGGGTGACAGACTAGGTTGATTTGGTATCCAGAATCGAGGCGCATAAAGCTACCTCAATCTATGGGGCTGCCATACAGAGTTCAAGCCGAGGTAGTTTTGAAGCAATCTCCACACCCCTGGGTATTTAAACCAGACTTTAGTCTCGGAAATCCCAAACCTTTGTGTTCTAGGCTTTGCCATTCGAACTCTAGTTTCCACCGTCTCAGTTGGTCTCCTAGGAACTCACTACAAACACAGTTAGGTGGCTATACCAGACCGTCAGATGCCGTTCGGGCATGGCAAACACCAAAGGAATTACACCTTTAGAGGATTTAAAGTCTCCTAGACACAAGTAAAGCATAACGAGAACACAGAAAAAAAAAACAAAATAGCATAGAAGGGAAAGAAAAGAGAACAAGAAATCAATTTATCAATCATGGTAAAATGGGTCCATCAAGGCAATGGACTCAATCATATCCCCATTCCCAATCCCCTCTATATATGGTTTCAATCTTTGGCCATTCACTTTGAAAGTGTGGCCAGTTTTTGGATCCCGCACCTCAACGACGCCATGACTAAATGCCTCAACAACCTCAAAAGGGCCATCCCATCTTGATCTTAGCTTACCCGGAAAGAGTCTCAATTTAGAATTAAAAAGCCACACTTTTTGGTCGGGTTCAAAAGATTTTCTATTAATGTGCTTGTCATGGAATTCCTTAGTCCGAGCTTTAAAAACTCTCGAACTCTCATATGCATCATTCCGGATTTCCTCCAGCTCATTGAGTTGTAATTTCCGATTGAGCCCAGCCGCGGCCATATTGAAGTTAAACTTCTTTTATGGCCCACAATGCTCGATGCTCAAGTTCAACCGGGAGATGACAAGCTTTGCCAAACACTGCTCTATATGGTGACATCCCAATGGGTGTCTTATAAGCAGTGCGGTAAGCCCATAATGCATCAATTAACCGTTGTGACCAATCTTTCCTATCCGGTCTCACCGTTTTCTCAATTATGTGCTTTACCTCCCTATTCGAGACTTCTACTTGGCCACTAGTTTGAGGGTGGTATGGAGTGCCAACTTTATGAGTGATAGAGTATTTCTTACCGACTCAAAGAACCGGTTACAAAAATGTGTACCCTGATCACTTATTATGGCTCTAGGAAACCCAAAACGACTAAAGATATTTTCATGCAGAAATTTGATTACCACTCTATGATCGTTTGTTCGGGTAGCTATCGCCTCCACCCACTTCGACACATAATCTACTGCCAAGAGAATGTACTCAAACCCGAACGACGACGGGAAAGGGCCCATAAAATCAATTCCCCAAACATCAAATATTTCTACCACAAGAATAGGGGACATTGGCATCATGTCACGCCGAGACATCGAACCCATTTGCTGACAGCGCAAACAAGTTTTACAAAATTGATGGGCATCTTTAAAAATTGTGGGCCAGTAAAACCCGCTTTGTAAAATCTTGGTGGCCGTTTTATGCCCACTAAAATGACCGCCACATGCAGAAGAATGACAAAATGTAAGAATGCTATGCACCTCACTCTCCGGCACACACCGTCGGATCACTTGGTCGGAGCAATATTTAAACAACTCCGGATCCTCCCAAAAGTAATACCTGACCTGTGAAAAGAATCGGTCTTTGTCTTGCTTAGACCAATTCTGCGGAGTTTGCCCAATGGCCAAGTAATTCACAATATGTGCAAACCACGGGGGGCTCGCTTGTGACAGCTCAAAAAGTTGTTCGTCCGGAAACGAATCCTGCAAAATAAGAGGGTCGCTATTATACTCAACGAGGATTCGAGAGAGATGATCCGCCACCACATTCTCAGATCCTTTCTTATCACGGATCTCTAAATCAAATTCCTGAAGCAACAAAATCCATCTAATCAACCTAGGTTTGGTCTCTTTCTTAGATAGTAAATACCGCAAAGCAGCATGATCAGTGAAGACTATGACCTTGGAACCTAGGAGATAAGATCGGAATTTGTCTAAGGCAAAGACCACAGCTAGCAACTCTTTCTCGGTAGTAGTGTAGTTCAATTGAGCATCCGAGAGAGTACGACTAGCATAATATATAGCAAATGGTGCCTTATTGACCCTTTGGCCCAACACAGCCCCGACAGCATAATCAGAAGCATCACACATGATTTCAAAAGGAAGAGACCAATCTGGTGATTTCATGATTGGGGCGGTGGTCAAAGCCATTCTTAGTGTTTCGAATGCCTTTAAGCATGCTTCATCAAAGACAAAAGGCGCATCCTTAACTAGTAAACTGCACAAAGGACGTGATATCTTACTAAAGTCTTTGATGAACCTACGGTAAAAACCTGCATGCCCTAGGAAAGACCTAATTTGACGCACGGAATTGGGTGGAGGAAGGCCTGCAATGATGTCGACCTTAGCCTTGTCAACTTCTATACCTCGAGGGGACACAATGTGCCCCAACACTATACCCTCACGAACCATAAAATGGCTCTTTTTCCAACTCAAGATTAGGTTTGCCTCAGTACATCGTTCTAACACTCTAGTTAAGTTCCTAAGGCATTCCTCAAAAGACGGTCCAAACACCGAAAAATCATCCATAAAAACCTCTAAGAATTTCTCCACCATGTCGGAGAAAATAGCCATCATACACCGTTGAAAAGTCGCCGGTGCATTACACAGCCCAAAGGGCATGCGCCTGTAGGCAAAAGTGCCAAAAGGGCATGTGAATGTGGTCTTTTCCTGGTCAGCGGGGTACACCGGGACTTGATTATACCCCGAATAGCCATCAAGAAAACAATAGAAACCCTGCCCCGCTAACCGCTCTAGGATTTGGTCAATGAAAGGTAAGGGAAAATGGTCCTTCCTAGTCGAGGAATTTAGTCTCCTATAATCAATGCACACTCGCCACCCAGTAGTGGTCCGTGTGGGGACTAACTCTCCTCCTTCATTCTCAACAACAGTGATGCCCGATTTCTTGGGCACTACTTGTGTGGGACTTACCCACTTGCTATCTGAAATGGGGTATATAATACCCGCATCTAACAATTTCAAAACCTCCTTCTTCACCACCTCTTTCATGTTAGGATTCAGTCTCCGTTGCATCTCGCGAGAAGGTTTGGTGTCCTCTTCTAGGTGTATATAATGCATGCACACGGAGGGATCTATCCCTTTCAAATCAGCCACTGACCACCCTATAGCACTCCGATGTGCCACTAGAACACTCATTAACTGACTCTCCTGCGCTGCAGTCAAGTCAGATGCAATGATGACCGGTAAAGTATCTTGGGGCCCTAAAAATGCATACTTGAGTGTGGCCGGAAGTGGCTTCAACTCAAGTGTAGGTGGTGTGACCAAAGAAGGTGTGGCAGGCTCTCTCGACAGAGGAGGAAGTGACTCAAACCGGGCTTTCCATGGAGGAAAATCCGGTGTAGAAGAAGAATTAAGCAAGACATTCACCTCCTCAACTGATCCATCTATATCAAAATTTTCAAACCCAAAATGAGCTAGACAAGCCTCCAAAGGGTCCTCTACAAGAATGGAGGGCAAAGCCTCCCCAACAATCTCATCCACAACATCCACTAATAAGCACTCCTCTCTCTCATGAGGTTGTTGTGATGCTTGGAAAATATTAAATTTCACTTGCATGTTACCAAATGAAACTTCCATAACCCCGGTCCGACAATTAATGCATGCATTGGCCGTAGCCAAGAAAGGTCGACCCAAAATCACCGGGATTTGTTTCCTAGAACTGGCTACCGGTTCCATATCTAATACCAAAAAGTCAACAGGGAAGTAGAACCTATCAACCTTAACTAGCACATCCTCAATCATGCCCCGTGGCACTTTGAGGGACCGGTCAGCCAACTGAAGAGTAACAGTCGTGGGCTTCAACTCGCCAAGCCCAAATTCCTCGTACACAGAGTACGGCAACAAATTAACACTAGCCCCTAAATCCAATAAGGCCCTATCAATGAAGTGGTCCCCTATAATGCATGCAATGGTTGGGGCGCCTGGGTCCTTAAGCTTAGGAGGTGTGTCATTCAACAAGATGGAGCTTACTTGCTCCGTGAGTAGGACCTTTTGGGACACATGTGTCCTAGATTTACGCTTTTGCGTACAAAGGTCCTTCAGAAATTTGGCATATGATGGTACTTGCTTAATCGCCTCCAATAGGGGAAGGTTGATTTTTACCTGTTTAAAGACCTCCATCATTGCCTCCATAGATGCCGCCTTCTTATTAAAAGGGGACGGTGTATCAAGGCACTGGGGAAAGGGTGCCTTAGGCACATATGTAGTGCTAGGGACTAACTAATCCCTCTTAAGTGTTTCCCCCTCACCCTTGCTCTCACTTGGTGAACCACCGTGGTCACCCTTCCTAACTCTAGTTACATCAGACGCAACAGATTGAGGCTCTAACTCCCTACCACTTCTTAGAGCAACCACCGCCTGCACTTGCTCATGCTGCTTACCATTCCCACCCGAACTCTCTGCCCCGTATTGTCCCTTAGGGTTAGCTACAGTTTGACTTGGTAATTTTCCCTCCTCTCTCCGATTCATGTTGTTAGCCATTTGACCCAATTGGGTCTCTATCTTGGCAATAGAGTGAGTGTGGGAGTGAACTATCGGTGCTAACCCCTTAAGTTCTGAAAGAACTTCCAACACCTGAGTCTCAAAGGCAGAGTTGCCCTGAGGGACAGGCGGGGGTTGTGGTTGACGGTATGGTTGTGGGGGTCTATACGGTTGCGGTGGTCGGTAAGATGATTGGTTGGCAAAATTATTGAAATTCTGCCTTGGTGGTGGCGGATTGTAAGAAGTGCCTTGTGAAGGGGGCCTCCATGAGAAATTAGGGTGATTTCTCCATCCCGGATTATATGTGTTGGAGTATGGGTTATTACCCGGGTTGGAGAATCCTTGAGCCACATTCACATGCTCTTGGACTAACTCCGGAAATTGTGATGCCGAAGGGCACTCACTCAAGTCATGAGCAGGGCTCGCACAAATAACACATGCCTCGTGAAATTGAGGTTGATCATGTTGGGTAGGAGCATGTCCCGTGGCTAATAATTGGTCCATCTTGCAGGACAATGCCTCTACTTGTTAGGCTAACTCTAGGTTTTGCCCGACCTCATAAATGCCCCCTCTTTTCGGGGCTCCAACCATGGGTTGCCGGACTTGCCGGGCTGCGGAGGCATGATGAAGGGAATTATCACTTAGGTTCTCAAACAATTGCCATGCCTCAGCATCATTTTTAGACATAAATGTCCCACCACATGACGAATCCACCATTTGGCGGTGTGGCTCAGTTAAGCCATAATAAAATGTTTGAACAAGTTGCCAATTAGGCACTTGGTGGTGGGGACACTGTTGGAGAAGGTCTCGAAGTCTTTCCCAAGTCTCATGGAATTGCTCGCCATCCATTTGAGCAAAGTTTGTGATGGCTCGCCTAAGTTGGTTGGTTTTACCTATGGGAAAATACTTCTCCAAGAACCGTTGCTGTAATTGGTCCCAAGTTGTGATTGAATTAGCAGGTAAAGAATTTAGCCAGTGTTTGGCTTTATCCTTTAACGAGAATGGAAACAATCGCAACATTAAGGCCTCATTTGTGAAATTCTGGATCCTTACTGTCGAGCAAATTTCCAGAAATTCATTCAAATGCTTATAAAGGTCATCATGAGTTAGTCCATGAAATGATGGGAGCATTTGTATGGTGCTGGACTTAATCTCATAATGAGCAGCAGTGGTGTTGGGCAATTGGATGCATGATGGTGATGTATATGTAGTGGGTGTAAAATAATCCTTAAGTGTCCGGTTAGGCTCATTCGGGATATTAGGATCTGCCATCTCTAATGGCTCAATGTATGAATATTCAAGCCTAGGAATACGAGCAGAGGTCCTAAGTCTCCTAAGGGTCCTTTCTAGTTCAAGGTCCAAACTCCACAATTCAGGGCGACAAGAACGACGCCCGTGCATACACTACCCAAACACACACAACAAGTTCCGACTCTGTGCACTAAGTATGAAAGCAAAATACCAAAGGAAGAAATACTCACAGCGGTTTAACGAAAACGCTTTACTTGTCTTACGGAAGGTTGACGTGTAGACGTTGTCCCCAACCTCTGTTTGAGCTTTGACTTCTGTTTTAGCACTTTGGTGCTTTGCTTGTGAGTGTTTGCTTCTGTTTACTCACTTTAGCACTGCGGTTTTGTTTTGTTTTTTTTTTTTTTAAAACTCGGCTGCGCTCCGCTTGCACTTCAGTGATAGCTCCAATTTCAAACACTCTGCACACGTAGCAACACTAAAAGCATAAAATCCTAAACTAAAAATTAAAATAAGAATGTAACTTTAAATTAACTAATTTCGCCAGAAGTCCCCGGCAACGGCGCCAAAATTTGATGGGTCGTTGAACACACCAAAATTAAATACTAAACTATACCAAATTCTATCAGAATAATGGCAAGTCTAGGTATCGATCCACAGGGACTATTGTGAAATTAAACTAATTTAATTGTTAAATTCCTAAATTAATTTTGATAAAAAGATTGAATGATCATAACCTAATTTAATTAACAAATAAATTAAACTAAGGAATTAAATTATCAATATTAAATGAAATTGGATTTACTAAATTGGGGAAAAATCCTAGGGTTGAGAATTCACCACTAACCACATAATTAGGGTTTCCAATTGAAATTAATTATGCTATGGTTTGAACAAATTAATGCTTCACAACTACAAGCTCAAAGCATTTAACAAGAAGATCATCACATTCAATGTACGAGCATGAACCATCTCAAGTAATACGAATCGTTCACTCTAAACTAGGGTAGTGATACGACTCGTTCCTCGTAGCATGGTTCGTCCCATACCTTGAATGCGAAGGAATAGAAAACTCATGTATGGATAATATTCAACAATCACAGAAAGTTAAATATTTGAAAAGATAATGAAGATCATATATAAAGAATTTCTAAAACACCATACAATGGTTCAAACCTTACATAATATAAAATCAAAAAAGAAAACTACATAATTACATGGCTAGGGTTTCATCAAAACCCTAGAAAAGAAGACTAGCCACTCATGGAGGAGTGGAAGGAAGTAGAAAGAGAAGGAATCACCATGGGAGACATCCTTGACGCTTTTTGTTTCTCCCTCTTTTGCAAACCCTAGCCTCCCTCTTTAGGTCCCAAAACTTTCAGAACCCTAATCCAGCCTTTTTCTTCTTTTTTTTTACTTCCAATCTCGTCCAAACAGGTTTAAAACGTCGGTTTGACTTTCCCAGAAAAAGTCAACGCACGTGCGGGAAAGTCAACGCACGTGCGGGAAAGTCAACGCACGTGCGGAAAAAGTCAACGCACGTGCGGGAAAAGTCAACTCTGCCAAATTCTGTCTTTTTGCTCATTTTATGCTCCGACGATGTATAACCTGATTGACACTCAACACACATAAAAATATACGGTTTGACCAGCAAGTGAAGTTAAGAGATTCTAATTAACGGCCTCAATGATGTACATTTCGGCCTTAATCAACAACCTCCTAACCCGACCGAACCCGCCCGAGTTACACCCCTAGTTTGAAGGAATATATAGTTTCAATTGCAAGTTTTGACATGCAGAGGTTTGGTTAAGAGCTTATAGCCTTTAATTTCACGTTTGGCTAAGAAAAAGGAAAAAGGAAAAAGAGTACGGAAATCATTAAATTCTTCAAGTTTTAGGTTAAATTATGACAAATCAAAGAGGGGTTTGAATTGTATTCAATGTGTTTGGTTTGAGTCTTTTGGATTAAATTTTTTGAAAACTGAGTTTTTTGGTTTTCGTATTTTTTTGTTTTTAGTGAATATTTTAAACATTTTTTTACTTTTTTAAATGCACCTTACTTAGATGTATCTAAAAAGTAAAAAATTTATGAAAAAATATTTTAAAAAATTAATAAATAAATAAAAATACAAAAAAATATATATTGAATTCTCGTATTTTTTTTTGTATTTTTGGTATTTAATGAATTTTTAAAAGTTTTTTTTTCAAATTTTTAGGTATATTTATGTTAGGTATGTCTAAAAATTTAAAAAAAAAAAATTGCCTAAAACATTAAAAAAAAATCAGTAAAAACAAAAAAAACATGGAAAATAAGAAAGTATAATTTTCTGAAAAGTGTTTTTGGAAAACTCTAACCAAGCAAAGTGATTGTTTTTTGTTAAAAAGAAATTGGTCGGGGGCTCGTGCTTATGAAGGAAGGGACATGCTTAAATGGAGTCAAGTATTATACTAAGTAAATAAACAGGTGAGTGTTGGTCTATGCCCATTATTCATTAGCTTGTGTTAACTAGAAGGCGTGGCCGACTTAATCTGTTTAAGGGTTACTTTGAGCTCGGCGGAGGCTTGGGGGGTCTGAGTCTGGTTCAGTCTGGCTGAGACCTATAGTGCTAAGTCGGATCGAGGCTTATTGGACTCGGTCTAGCTGGGCTCTTCAAGCTCAGCCTGGCTGAGACTTGTGGTGCCCAGTCTGGTCGAGGCTTGGGGTGCTTAGTCTGGCTGAGGCTTGTTCGACTTAGTCTGGTTGAGCTCGTCAAGCTTAGTTTGGCTGAGACCTGTGGTGCTCGGTTTGACCGAGGCTTGGCTCAGTCTGGCTAAGATTTATGGTGCTCAATCTGGCTGGGACCTATGGTGCTCGGACTGGCCGAGGCTTGGCTCAGTCTGGCTGAGATTTATGGTGCTCAATCTGGCTGGGACCTATGGTGCTCGGACTGGCCGAGGCTTGGCTCAGTCTGGCTGAGACTTTTGGTGCTCAATCTAGCCAAGGCTTGAGGTGCTCAATTTGACTGAGACTTTGTTGGACTCAGTCTAGCTGAGCTCGTTAGGCTTTAAAAAAGATATAACACAAATAATGAGAATTGAATATTGTTGTCATTAATGCATAGTCCTGCTATCATAAGTTTATACATTGTATAGAAAAGGCAAAAATGAACAAGTGTTTTGAACATCAAAGCGAACCATACAACAATTGGACGTACAAAAAGCTAAAGACGCTATTTTACTAGAAATACTGTTTCAAGCGCTCGGCATTCCAAGGCTGAGGGAGATCGTTGCCTTCCATGTCTTGCAGACGGTAAATGCTCGGACGTGGTATGGATTTGACAAAATAAGGGCATTCCCACTTAGCTGCGAGCTTATCTTCGGTCGGGTCCTTGGTGGTGATGGTGGCTTCCCGTAAGACTAGGTCTCCCATTGTGAATACTCGGGGTCTGACTCTGTGGTTATAATGTTTCTTCATTCTTTGTTGATACGAGGCCAACCTAACAGCAGTCGACTCTCGTAGTTCTTCAATCAAGCCCAATTTGGCCCGTTGCAGCTCGTTTTGTAGTTCTATGTTTAGGTGTATCATCTGGGAGGTCGGAAGACTGATTTCCACAAGGATGACTGCTTCGGTACCATATATTAAGTGGGAAAGGGTTTCGCCGGTGAGAGTTCTTGCTATTGTTCAATAGGCCCAAAGCACATTTGGGAGCTCATCGGCCCAGAGTCTTTTAGCGGCTTCCAATTTGGTCTTGATTATTTTCAACAGAGAGCGATTGGTAATTTTAACCTGCCCGTTAGCTTGGGGGTGGCCAGGGGAGGAGAAACATGGCTTGGTGGTGTTCCGCTTGGTAATCTTGGAAAAAGGCTCTACTTTTACCCACTTGGTGAAGTAATTGATGGCGACCACAGCGAGCTTTACTTGGCCTCTGCTGGTTGGCAAGGGACTGACAAAATCGATTCCTTACTTGGCGAAGAGACAGAGGCTACTGAGTGTGATCAGCTCTGTTGGTGGGGCATAGGGTGTGTTGACAAAGTGTTGGCATTTGTCACATTTAAGGACAAATTCAGTGGCGTCTTGGTTGAGTGTGGGCCAAAAATCACTCGTGCAAATGATTTTATGAGCCAAGGACTGTCCCCCAGAATGGTTGTTATAAACCCCTTCATGGACCTCTCTCATCACATAGGTAGCTTAGTCAGCGTTTAGGCACCTAAGATATGGTCATGAGAATCCCCGCTTGTACAAGATGCCATCAATAGTGACATAATTAGATGACCGAGTCCTGACCTTGTCGGCTTCCTGTTTATTCACTAGTAGGACTCTCTGTTCTAAGAATGGGATAATGTCTTGGGCTCGTGGGATGGGCTTGTCTTTGAGCAAATGAACCTCGTGCTGATCCGGTGAGACTGCTGGGTGGGTCAAATATTCAACTTGGACACCGTGGCTGAGGTCTGATTGGTCTCCTGAGGCTAATTGGGCCATTTTATCTGTTTGGAAATTCTCTGACCTGGGGACATGCTTGATGTGAAAGCTATTAAAGAGGCGGGTGAGGGAAGAGTGACGTTTCTGTATGATCACATTGTTTCCTTTTTTGTATCAAATTTGCCTGTTATCTATCCAACAACAAACTGAGAATCATTAGACACACAGAGATGGTCGACCCCAATGTCCTTGGCCAGCCGAAGACCTGCTATTAAGGCCTCATACTCGGCCTCGTTGTTATTTGCGGCGAACAGAAATCGGAGAGCGCACTTGAAAGATTCACCTCGGGGGTGGTAAGGATCAAACCAGCTCCACTAACTTCTTTGTGGGATGAACCATCAATGCTAAGAGCCCAGGAGTAGGGGTCCTCTGTATTAGGAATGACGTTTGTTGATGTTGGGGGTACGTTGGGAGTGAGGTTAGTGAACTCTAAGATAAAATCTGCAATAGTCTAGCCTTTGATGGTTGTTTGGGGTCGGTAGGTGATCTCGTACTAGCTAAGGTCAACAGACTATTGCATGAGCCTGCCTGATGATTTTGGTTGTTGCATAACCTTTTTTAAAGGTTGGTCAGTGAGGACCATTATGGAGTGGGCTTGGAAATAGGGTTAGAGGCATCTAGAGGCGATGACCAGAGCTAGGGCCATTTTTTCTAACAAGGGGTAGTTTTGTTTTGCCTCCTAAAGTGCATGGCTAATGTAGTAAACTAGGCATTGGACTGAGTCCTCTTATCTGATAAGGGTAGCACTGACCGTAGTATTGGAAACAGCTAAGTAGAGGAAGAGGGTCTCTCCTGACATTACTTGAAAGAGAAGAGGGTGGTTGGCCATGCACTATTTCAGTTATTAGAAGGCCTCCTCGGATTTGGTGTTCCATTCAAAAACTTGTTGGAGAATTTTGAAGAATGAAAGACACTTGTTAGTCACTCACGAAATGAAATGGTTGAGGGTGGCAACCCTGCCCGTGAGTCGCTGAACCTTCTTTATTGTTCGAGGCGATTGTATTTTTATTAAGACCTTGATCTTTTCTAAATTGGCCACAATACCTCTGTGGCTAATCATGAACTCCAAAAACTTACCAGACCCAACGCCGAATCGCACTTTATTGGGTTCAACTTCATTTTATACTTGCACAGGGCCTAAAAGGTCTCCCGCAGGTCGGCCAGGTAATCGGAGGAGAGTTTTCTTTTGACGAGCATGTCGTCGATGTAGACCTCCATATTCCTACCTATCTGGTTTCTGAAAATGGCATTGACCAAGCGTTGGTAAGTGGCCCTCGCATTCTTCAAACCGAATGGCATCACACGGTAATGATAAGTTACTCTGTCAATAATGAAGGATGTGTGCTCCTGGTCAGTTGCATGCATTAAGATCTAATTATAGCCTGAGAAAGCATCCATAAAGCTGAGTATCTAGTGTCCTAACATTACGTCAACCAATAGATCTATCCTGGGTAGTGGGTAGCTATCCTTGGGACAAGCTCAGTTGAGGTCGGAACAGTTGATGTAGAGTCTCTATTTGCCATTGTTTTTGCGGACCAAGACCACATTGGATAGCCATTTGGGATAGTCTCCATTTCTGATGAACTGGGCCGTCAACAACTTGTCTAACTCAGCAGCGATGAGATTGTTGCGCTCTGAATGAAAAATGTGCTGCCTTTGGCGGAAGGACCGAAATTGGGGCTCAATACTGAGGTGATGAGAAATGAGAAAAGGGTCAATAATTGGCATGTCGGAGTGAGTCCAAGCAAAGACATTGTTATGCTCGGCTAAGAGGGTTATAAGGTCGGTTTTGGCCAAGGGGTAGCTTGCTACCAATTTTGGCCGTCTTCATCGGGTCAGTGGGGTCAATGGGTACTTCAGTTAGTTCTTCCACTAGTTCCCCTCTGATTAGCTCCTCCTCATCTCTGACATCGAGGCCTTCTATGATCATGACCTCCCTTAGTCTAACCTCCTCTAATAAGGCGACATAGCATTCTTTGGCCACCATCTGTTCGCCTCGCACCGTGTCGACCCCTTGATCGGTTGAAAATTTCATGGCCAAATTGTATGTGGAGGTTACGGCTTGGAGGGCGTTGAGAGTTGTGCGTCCAAGTATGATGTTGTAGGCGGAATGACAGCCGACAACGAGAAAAGTGAATAATTTTGTAGACTACCGAGGATATTCCCCGATGGTGATCGGGAGTTCGATGGAGCCTTTGGATGTCACCTAATCTCCGGTGAAACCGACCAGAGGGGTTTGTAGGGGCAACAACTTCTCTTCCCCTACCTTAAGTTGTCGGTAGGCGTTGAAGAAGATACTGTCTGAGGAGCTATCATTATCAACAAGTATTCGTCTGACTTTGTAGTTCGATAAGAGAGCAGAAATGACCAGGGGGTCATCGTGGGGGTAGCAAACGTTTGTGCAGTCTGTCTCCATAAAGGTGATCGGATCAGACCATTGTTTGGGTTGTTTGTAGGGGCGGCCTACTGTTGTCACTTCTTTATCGGAACCTTGCCTAATTTTTCTGAACTCGGCTCGTTGTGCCGATCGAGATGGTCTGCCGCAAGCGAGCTCACTAGCAATGACTCTTATCTCTTCTACTGGGGGGCAGGGCCACCTTGTGCGCAGGGTTGTGGTGGAGCCTGGTCATCACATTGTCTAGGTGGTTCAAGCTATCTAGTAGGAGTGTGTCGGTCGTTGCGCTTGGGGGGGTTCGTCTGAGGTCTTTGGTGAGGGTGAGTTGTTGTCAACCGGTTAAGGCGTCGCTGGCAGATCAGATTCTCGACCTGATCTTTAAGGTTGACACATTCTTTAGTGGTGTAGCCGTGGTTACGATGGAAATGACAATATTTAGATTGATCCCGACGGAGGGAGGGGGATTTTGATGGATAGGGCCACTTGAGGTTATAGTTATGCTGGATTTGGTACAAGACTTGCTCCATGAGTGAGTTGAAGGGTGTGTATTGTTCGAACAGACTAAGTGGTCGGGTAGGAGTTGGTCGGTCTGAGCATGGGGGTCGATCTGTATACTGCGGAGGTCGGTGGGTGTATTGTAATGCCCCAAAAATATACACATCTAATAAACCCAATTTAACTCAAGATGATCTAATTCTCAATTATTCCATCATTAATATGAGAGAGAGAGAATGATAAATATTACATTCATTAATGTAAGGACCAAAACCCCTTTCTTTTCTATTCATGACTTTCTAGTAAGAATCATATAACAAATCACATACATTCATACATTCACTATTTCTAAAATATAAATCTATGGCATGTGATGACAAGAATTTAAAGCAAGCTAAGTACAAGATAATGCCCTATTGACTACAAGTTGCAAGGCCCTGCCCGGTTACACAAAAATGGTGTTCACACCCAAACACAAATAGCCCTTGGCTTACAAAAAGAAAACAAATAAAAACCGAGCTTCGTGCTCTAAAAGTTCCTCCTTGCCTTCACTTCGACTAAGGCACATCGCAATCACCTAAAAATGGTTTCCACTAAGGGATGAGCATAAAGCTCAGCAGAGATAATCTAAATAAAGTGCATGCAGTTTAACAATATCATGAGGTGCAATGCATATGAGATGCAAATGCCAAAAATCATAGGTTTTCTCATTTTGAAACTCTCATGCCATGCACTTGTTCAAAAGCATAACCAATTCAATTGTTCATTTCACATAACAAGGGGCGGTAAATACGATACTGGAAATCTCTAGGCTGGTGTCTGCAAGTAGGCATAACTAGCACTACCAATCTCCACTTTACCGGCTCCTAACAGGAAGGCACGTGGCACCTACTCCGCGCGTGTTTTCGGTCTTTCACCCTGGACATTCAGGCTAACTTAAACAATACCAATCTACACCCCCTGTTCGGATTTACCAAACGTATTTACCCCATAACTCAACACATTTCAAATATTCTCAATGAATCAATTTGAAAATCAAATTTTCAAATCCAACGCAAGAATTAAATTAAATCATGAGATTATGCAATGTTCAATGCCATGCATGAATTTACAAATATTTCAATTTATTTATTTCACATGTAATTTTTTTACAATAATCAATACAACCCTCCACGGTTGCTCAAACAATTATCTCTATATAAAATATATCAAAAGACAAATATAACTCATAATCTCATATTTTCAATCATTTCAACATTGGAGTAACAATCATATGTTCAATCTTCTCTTTTCCAACTCAATCAAGAATCATGACATTCTTCTAGAAATTTCATCAATTTTTCCTTTTTATTCAAACTCAAGAATTTACCCAAAATTTTCATGATGTCAAAAACAACATATATTTCTTTCGACTTTTCTCAATATCTCAACATGATAAATATTTTCATCTTTCTCAAAAGTTCAATATTTTCAAATTAAACAATTTTCAAAAGAAACCTCAATGATTTTCAATGTTCCGAACATTAATCTCATCCTTTTAAACATCCATTTTCAAATTCTCATTTGTTCAAACAAACATATATTTTTAATCCTTATAAACTTTTCACAAACTTAGCCAAAATCTTAATCTTAGCATTTTAAATTTCTAGGGTTTCACTAAAATTTGGGAATTTCTCATGAAAAAACATATTTCTCAAAATTCATGAGTCATACAAAATCTTACCCAACCAACAAAAGATTTTTTTTTAAAAAAGTTGAGAACTTTTCCCTTTTTATGCATTTAATATACCATTAATCAAACCCTAATCTTTTCAAATATCACACTATCAAAATAACACATAATAAAGCTAAAACACATAGACAATGTTTAGAAAATCCCTAACACAAAAGCTAGAAGAGGAAACAAGCAAAAACCCCAATTTTCGACTTTGTTGGATTTCGATCTCCATCGGCCAAAACGTTGCTCTCGCCAAGCTCTTCACTTTGATCTTAAGAACTATGGTCTAAAACCTAATAGATTTTGGTAGATCAAAGATTTTATATGATAAATGTAACCAAAAAAAAATTCAGAGAGAGAGAGAGAGACCAAATAGAGAGAAAGAAGAAAACATGGGGAAGCGTTCTACAGGAACAAAAGAAAAAGAAAGGAAATGAGAGAGGAGAGAGAGGGCCCACGTGTGTTGCTTTCAAATTTTTTTTTTTTTTTTCAAATCAATACAAATATCTATCTATACATACATATATATCAATTAAAAGTATATTTCAACATTGTTAATGACAAAAATGATATAATATTTTCTCATCACAAAATATATTTCGTTTGACGGTGCACACCATTAATATTTGTAACTCTCTCAAGATTATAAAATAAATAATAATAATAATAATAACAACAATAATACATGGTTACAAACGAGTCATGATTCAATCAATTGGGTCCAAAATGAATAGAGTTTAATAATTTAAAATAAATCTCTAGCTGAGATTAAAGTATAAATAACTTTTAAGACTTAAGATGGTCCCACCATTCACATAATCAAACATGAACCAAAATGATTAAGTATGAGCTAATCAAATAAGTCTAAAAAAAATTAAATTTATATCTCATTTATTACTCAAGATCCAAGAATTACTATAATTAAAACTAAAAAATTTACCAAGCGAGCCTTACGAAGTCAAAATCAAGAAATAATATAATTTATTTTCACCAATTTAAATAGAATGGTCTACGACACCACAATTATAATAATAACAACTAAACAATCAAACGATTTAGAAATTCATACCAATCCAACTCCAATCAACACCCGAACCCACAAACATATTAAAATAAAAAATTACTAAACAGATATTGAAAAGAATAATAAATAAATAAATTCAATTTGATTCAACTCGTTATATGTATTGTGGGTGCCTGGGTTCAGGTTCTTTTCTCTTTTCCCATGTCTGTGAGGCTTTAGAGGTGGAGTCTTGGTGAGCTGCCAAAGCGTCTTCGGCATTCATGTATTTATGGACTTTGGCGAGAAGGGTGGCCATTGCGGTTGGGGGATTCTTGGAAAGGGAAAAGAGAAAATCTGACGGGCATAATTCGGCCATAAAGGCTGTAAAAATGACCTTGTCGTCATTTTCCTCCACTTGTAAGGTCTCTGTGTTGAAACGAGTAACAAAGTTGCACAGCGATTCCCCATCAGTCTGCTGGATATTTAGTAGTTGGGTCGCTGGATGCCGTTACCACTGAGCACTGATAAAATGGCTTAGGAAAGATTTTATTGAGCTGGTGAAAAGAAGTAACAGAGTCGGAAAGAAGCTAGCTGAACCAGAGTAGCACCGACCCCTTTAAGGGGATGGGAAAAGTGCAGCATATGATTTCGTCTAGGAAGGCATAGAGGATCATAAGTGTCTGATACGTTTCCACGTGGTCGACTGGATCGGTGGTACCATCGAAGGTGTCAATTAATGGCGTTTTGAACTTAAGGGGCAGAGTTTTATCCCTGATGGAAGCGGTAAAATGGGAGTTAACAGTGGAAGAAGGTTTGTGCTGCATGTTCTATATGACCCCTTGTAGCTGGATCTTCATGGCCTGTAGTTCTTCGTTCCAAACGGGGACATTGTCCCCGTAAGCATGAATTGAGGGTTGAACACTGCTGGCCTCGCCTTCATGGATGGCAGTGTATTACGGTGGGGGATAGTTATGGAAATGCGGTGGCCCCTCTTGACGGAGCTGGAAGAGGGGGCGCAAATCATTAAGAACCGATGGTTGAGGCTGTGGAACAAAAGGTGGAAATATTTCTTGGGACACGTGTGGTGGGAGTTGATGATGATTGTGGGTTTATTCTAGGTTCGGGGGGACTATTTGTGGTAGTAGAGGAAGGATATGTAAGTCACGTTGGAGCAAAGCATTGATTAGGGCTTGGTTTTGTTTAGTTAGGCGATTGATGCTGTTAGTGAGTTCTGTGAAATATGGAGGTGGGTTATTGGGATTGGAGGACTCGGCTTCAGGGTTACAAGCATTATGTTGAGAAGCCATGGATCTTGTCGTAACCATCAATCCTAATGCAGAAAATGGGTGATAACGGAGCTTCCTTCGGTGGCAATGATTGCCTACCAGAGAATGTTCCCACAGACGGCGCCAACTGATATTGCAATAACTTCAGTGGATGATGGGTCGGAACGACCCACACTTCTAATGGGTCTACTAGCCTTGGTGTCTTCAAAACGTGCTTGCAAAAAGGTCTAAGGGGGAGGACTAGAGGTACTCCTCCAACGGACACTCTGACGATTAAGTTAGGTTAAGGCAGATTGATTAGAGAGAGAGAAAGATAAGTAAAGGCGAAAAACTAAACCTCGACATATCTCGAAAATTTCCTTATATCATTTGTTTATCATTTCCTTGTCCATTCTAAGCTGTCTTATTGGCCAAAAGTCTATGGCCTAGTTGACATCGTTCATGGTGAGTCTGTATCCTTCGGCGTGAAGGGGTTGCTGCATTTAATATTATAAGGGCCTCATTAAATGGCTAATGTGCGGGTGCAATAACTTTGCAGGATCTCTGTTTGCTTACTGTATCTTTGCTTTTCGTGCTCCTTTCGGATACGACTAGCCCTACAATTCAGACTCCCGTGGTTCTAAATCTAATTCCACATGTGCAATGTGAAATAGATAAACACAAATGAGTCTAAATCCGGTAATTCTTTGGGAAAATAGATTTCAAATCAAAATGTCAAAAATGGACTGCTTTGCCAGATACATAATCACAACCTAAATATTTTTGAAAAATTTAAGAAACCCATGACTCATGCCAAAGGTCACGTGTCTGTCATCACCAAAGTTGTCTTGGCTCGGGAACTTAAGTACGAGAGGGAACAGCCATGAATTAAGTACCCCCGCTCGCCCGATCAAAGATCGGCCTCAACTAATTATGATGTGACTTTTATTTACATTATATGCTCTTATTCTGATTATTAGGCTAACTTTACTAGGTGATACACACAAGTATAGACTAATTTGCAAAAGTTGGAACATTTGATTTCATGTTTGGTTGAAAAAAAGTGTTTTGAATACGCGTCACTTGAAAAGGTGAGTTTGTATGTACATTAATCAATTTATTCCAATTCAAGCAATTAGCTTTCATCCATCGGCATTCAAATAGATATATCACTTAAGCACTTAGCTTCATGGAATCATACTTTGATGACATGGTAACAATCACACGCATGCGGTATGCTAAAGCAATTAAATACTCACCTAGTACTCCGAGGCAAGCCAAAAGAAAATAAAAGGGTTAGAAAAAGGTATGATTCTAACTACGCAATATGACTAATGTGATGGGTCGTTGAACACACCAAAATTAAATACTAAACTATACCAAATTCTATTAGAATAATGGTAAGTCCAGGTATCGATCCACAGGGACTATTGTGAAATTAAACCAATTTAATTGTTAAATTCCTAAATTAATTTTGATAAAAAGATTGAATGATCATAACCTAATTTAATTAACAAATAAATTAAACTAAGGAATTAAATTATCAATAATAAATGAAATTGGATTTACTAAATTAGGGAAAAATCCTAGGGTTGAGAATTCACCACTAACCACATAATTAGGGTTTCCAATTGAAATTAATTATGCTATGGTTTGAACAAATTAATGCTTCACAACTACAAGCTCAAAGCATTTAACAAGAAGATTATCACATTCAATGTACGAGCACGAACCATCTCAAGCAATACGATTCGTTCACTCTAAACTAGGGTAGTGATACGACTCGTTCCTCGTAGCATGGTTCGTCCCATACCTTGAATGTGAAGGAATAGAAAACTCATGTATGGATAATATTCAACAATCACAGAAAGTTAAATATTTGAAAAGATAATGAAAATTATATATAAAGAATTTCTAAAACACCATACAATGGTTCAAACCTTACATAATATAAAATCAAAAAGGAAGACTACATAATTACATGGCTAGGGTTTCATCAAAATCCTAGAAAAGAAGTCTAGCCACTCATGGAGGAGTGGAATGAGGTAGAAAGAGAAGGAATCACCATGGGAGACATCCTTGAAGCTTTTTGTTTCTTCTCTTTTGCAAACCCTAGCCTCCCTCTTTAGGTCCCAACAATTTCAGAACCCTAATCCAGCCTTTTTCTCTTCTTTTTATGCTTCCAATTTCGTCCAAACAGGTTTAAAACGTCGGTTTGACTTTCCCAGAAAAAGTCAACGCACGTGCGGGAAAGTCAACGCACGTGCGGGAAAGTCAACGCACGTGCGGAAAAAGTCAACGCACGTGCGGAAAAAGTCAACTCTGCCAAATTCTGTCTTTTTGCTCATTTTATGCTCCAACGATGTATAACCTGATTGACACTCAACACACATAAAATATACGGTTTGACCAGCAAGTGAAGTTAAGAGATTCTAATTAACGGCCTCAATGATGTACATTTCGGGCTTAATCACATCCCCCAACTTACTACTTGCTAGTCCTCAAGCAAGTAAAATAAAATAAAATTAAACAAAATCTATCTATTTCCTCTTTCGTGGGAAAACGGTTGCATTTAGCATATGCAACAAGCCTTTAAACCACAAGGTTACCCCAAGTGGACGAGTAAAGTCTCGTGAGGGTTTCCAGAAATGATACCCACAAACATTAACATATTCATATATACTCAACAACAAATGACCACATTACTCCACCTAACAATCAACTTATGTGCCACTACAGTGTGATATTTAGACATCATGAGTCATTAAAGACACAGTGGACAAGCATGAAGGAACCTATTGAGTCAAAATCACAATTCAGTTAATACAAAAGTAAAGTTCACTATACTTGTGCATGCTAGTAGACAAGTCATGAGTACCCTCGGTGTAAAGTGCAATCTCCATATTAGTTAACTATCCACTATAATAACCCAGTGTAACTCATAATAACACCCATCATATACAGAAAAGCTAACCTATTGCAGCCAAGATTTTAAAAAGTTTTTTTTTTTATTTTTTTTTTAATGACTGTGCAATGTCTTGATCCCTTAAGCTTTCTAATCAACCCGTGTAACGAGCATTGGGCCAATGACTCGCAAACCAGATGGTTTTAGGGCACTAGGTGTAAAGACACCCCTACGGGCTTAATAACTCGAGTTGAAAAGGCTACGAATCCGAACAAATCATTCTTCTTATTTTTCCTTAACTGTGCAATGTCTAAGTCCCTTAAGCTTTCTAATTAACCCATGTAGCAAGTTTTGGGCCAATGACTCCCAAACCAGACGGTTTTAGGGCACTAGGTGTAGAGACACCCCTACGGGCTTAATAACTCGAGTTAAAAAGGCTACGGACCCAAACTAGTCAAGGTTTTTTTTTTTTTTTTTTTTTTTTTTTTTTTTTTTTTAGAATCTTGGCTCCTCATTTATTCTTTTCTGTAACTCTAGCTATTATCAATGATGTACACCAGGGATTATAATAAAAAGATCACTGCTATGATAGTGTGCTCATGTGAATTAAGGCATACTCATGACAAATGTACTAAAATCACAAACACAGACAACTCTCCTCGTGCAAACATGGCATGCAAGTATCTACCCAATAAATCCTTTTCATACAAGTCTACTATGATCTCCAAATAACATATGCAAATATCATCACCCTACTAGCAAAAAGTCACATCAGGTGAAGTAATGCAGTCAAGTAAAACAGGTATAAGCATGAATTATGAGCCAAATAGGAATGCACAAAATAAAATATAACCCTCATCCCCCAACTTGAATATGACATTGTCCTCAATGGCAAAGTAAAGAGAAATGAGAGAAAATTACCAGAATTGTAGGTGCACATCCAGGTAGGCAGAGAGTAACATATACAAACTTCATTTTTTTTTTTTTTTTTTTGGTTAATAAAAACGAAAATAATTAAAAAAAAAGAATAAAAATGACCTTAAAATAAATTAAATAAAATGTAAACTAAACTAAGCGAAACGACTTATTCATTAAATGATAAACTAAACTAAACTACTTAAAAGAAGAGAAGAAAAGAAAATAAAATAAAATAAAATAAAAACTAAACTGCTTATTCATTAAATGAACAATTACAGTATAGAAGAAAAAGAAAAATAACATTACTAACTACACAAGTATAATAATAAAAATAAAAATAAAACCAAAATCGACTAACTAATTAAACTAACCAGAATTACTACGAAGTAATATAAACTAAACAAATATAGCAAATTAACAATGGTACTAACAATAATCGTAATTTAGTTTTTTTTTTTTTTTACGAGAATAAAAAAATAGAAAATAAAAATAAATAAATAAATAACTAAATAAATAAAATGAATTTTTTTTTGTTAAAAAAAAAATTATAAATAAAATAAATGTATATTTATTTATTTATGTTTAAAATTTATGTATGCATTTATTTACTTAAATAAATTAAAAATGAAATTAAAAAAAATAATAATAATAATTAAATAATAATAATAATAATAATAATAATAATAATAAAATAACACAGAACAACTCACGCACCTAGCCTGCCCACTTTCAAGGCCGCATGTGCGGCGATTTCACCCAGGCGCGCAGTTTTTTTTTTTTTTTTTTTTCAATCAGCGTCCCGCACGTGCGGGGCCCAAGCCGCACGTGCGGCGTGGTCAACGCAGCTGCCCTTCGCACCTGCTTATTAAGCAGAGGGCAACTATGTTTTGTGAGATTTGGTGCCGCATGTGCGTGCACAGTGCCGCATGTGCGTGCACAGTGCCGCACACGCACATGCGGGAAATTGTTTTTTTTTTTTTTTTAATCTTATATTTGTATTTGTTTACAAATGAACATGTATAACAATAATTTAATTTTTTTTTTTTGACAAGTACAACACAGACTTTTTTTTTTTTTTTTTAATTGAATAAGCATAACACTTTTTTTTTTTTTTTAAAAAAAAAAAAAAAAAATCAAAACTAAGTATTTCTACCTTCAATTGACATCCGAAATAAATATAAAACATAAGAAAATAACGGAATGCCCGCTAAAGGTATAATCTTCACGCGAAAATCACGGGTACTACTTTTCTCCCTAACTGTGTTTGTAACTTTCCCTATTCTCCAACAGGGTGACAGACTAGGTTGATTCGGTATCCAGAATCGAGGCGCATAAAGCTACCTCAACCTATGGGGCTACCATACAGAGTTCAAGCCGAGGTAGTTTTGAAGCAATCTCCACACCCCTGGGTATTTAAACCAGACTCTAGTCTCGGAAATCCCAAACCTTTGTGTTCTAGGCTTTGCCATTCGAACTCTAATTTCCACCGTCTCAGTTGGTCTCCTAGGAACTCACTACAAACACGGTTAGGTGGCTATACCAGACCGTCAGATGCCGTTCGGGCACGGCTAACGCCAAAGGAATTACACCTTTAGAGGATTTAAAGTCTCCTAGACGCAAATAAAGCATGACGAGAACAAAGAAAAACAAAATAACATAGAAGGGAAAGAAAAGAGAATAAGGAATCAATCTATCAATCATAATAAAATGGGTCCATCAAACCCCTGGGTAAAGGAAAATGATCCTTCCTAGTCGAGGAATTTAATCTCCTATAATCAATGCAGCCTCGCCACCCAGTAGTGGTTCGTGTGGGGACTAACTCTCCTCCCTCATTCTCAACAACAGTGATGCCCAATTTCTTGGGCACTACTTGTGTGGGACTTACCCACTTGTTATCTGAGATGGGGTATATGATACCCGCATCCAACAATTTCAAAACCTCCTTAACTGACCCATCAATATCAAAATTTTCAAACCCAAAATGACCTAAACAAGCCTCTAAAGGGTCCTCTACAAGAATGGAGGGCAAAGCCTCCTCCACAATCTCATCCACAACATCCACTAATAAGCACTCCTCTCTCTCGTGAGGTTGTTGGGATGCTTGGAAAACATTAAGTTTCACTTGCATGTTGCCAAATGAAACTTCCATAACCCCGGTCCGACAATTTATGCATGCATTGGCCGTAGCCAAGAAAGGTCGACCTAAGATCACCGGGATTTGTTTCTTAGAACTGGTTACCGGTTCCATATCTAACACCAAAAAGTCAACAGGGAAGTAGAACCTATCAACCTTAACTAGCACATCCTCAATCATGCCACGTGGCACTCTGAGGGACCGGTCAGCCAATTGAAGAGTGACAGTAGTGGGCTTCAACTCGCCAAGCCCAAATTCCTCGTACACAGAGTACGGCAATAAATTGACACTAGCCCCTAAATCTAATAAGGCCCTATCAATGAAATGGTCCCCTATAATGCATGCAATGGTTGGGGCACCCGGGTCCTTAAGCTTAGGAGGTGTGTCATTTAACAAGATGGAGCTTACTTGCTCCGTGAGTAGGACCTTTTGGGACACATGTGTCCTAGATTTACGCTTTTGCGTACAAAGGTCCTTCAGAAATTTGGCATATGATGGTACTTGCTTAATCGCCTCCAACAGGGGAAGGTTGATTTTTACTTGTTTAAAGACATCCATCATTGCCTCCATAGATGCCGCCTTCTTATTAAAAGGGGACGGTGCATCGAGGCATTGGGGAAAGGGTGCCTTAGGCACATATGGAGTGCTAGGGACTAACTTATCCCTCTTAAGTGTTTCCCCCTCACCCTTGCTCTCATTAGGTGTACCGCCATAGTCACCATTCTTAACTCTAGTTGCATCAGACGCAACTGACTGAGGCTCTAACTCCCTACCACTTCTTAAAGCAACCACCGCCTGCACTTGCTCATGTTGCTTACCATTCCCACCCGAACTCTCTGCCCTATATTGTCCCTTAGGGTTGGTCACAGTTTGACTTGGTAATTTTCCCTCCTCTCTTCGATTCATGTAGTTAGCTATTTGACCCAATTGGGTCTCTATCTTGGCAATAGAGTGAGTGTGGGAGTGAACTATCGATGCTAACCCCTTAAGTTCTGAAAGAACTTCTAACACCTGAGTCTCAAAGGCGGAGTTGCCCTGAGGAACAGGCAGGGGTTGTGGTTGCCAGTACAGTTGTGGGGGTCGATAAGGTTGCGGTGGTTGGTAGGATGATTGGTTGGCAAAATTATTCAAATTCTGCCTTGGTGGTGGAGGATTATAAGAAGTGCCTTGTGAAGGGGGTCTCCATGAGAAGTTAGGGTGATTTCTCCATCCCGGATTATATGTGTTGGAGTATGGGTCATTACCCGGGTTGGAGAATCCTTGAGCCATATTCACATGCTCTTGGACTAACTCCGGAAATTGTGATGCCGAAGGGCACTCACTCAAGTCATGAGCAGGGCTCGCACATATAACACATGCCTCACGGAATTGAGGCTGATCTTGCTGGGTAGGGGCATGTCCCGTAGCTAATAAATGGTCTATCTTGCGGGACAGTGCCTCTACTTGTTGGGCTAACTCTAGGTTTTGCCCGACTCCATAAATGCCCCCTCTTTTTGGGGCTCAAACTACGGGTTGCCGGACTTGCCGGGCTGCGGAGGCATGGTGAAGGGAATTATCACTTAAGTTCTCAAACAATTGCCATGCCTCGGCATCATTTTTAGACATAAATGTCCCACCACAGGACGAATCCACCATTTGGCGGTGTGGCTCAGTTAAGCCATAATAAAATGTTTGAACAAGTTGCCAATTAGGCACTTGGTGCTGGGGACACTGTTGGAGAAGGTCTCGAAGTCTTTCCCAAGTCTCATGGAATTTCTCGCCATCCATTTGAGCAAAGTTTGTGATGGCTCGCCTAAGTTGGTTGGTTTTACCTATGGGAAAATACTTCTCCAAGAACCGTTGCTGTAATTGGTCCCAAGTTGTGATTGAATTGGCAGGTAAAGAATTTAGCCAGTGTTTGGCTTTATCCTTTAACGAGAATGGAAACAATCTCAACATTAAGGCCTCATTTGTGAAATTCTGGATCCTTACTGTCGAGCAAATTTCCAGAAATTCATTCAAATGCTTATAAGGGTCATCATGAGTTAGTCCATGGAATGATGGGAGCATTTGTATAGTGCTGGACTTGATCTCATAATGAGCAGCAGTGGTGTTGGGCAATTGGATGCATGATGGTGATGTATATGCAGTGGGTGTAAAATAATCCTTAAGTGTCCGGTTAGGCTCATTCGGGATATTAGGATCTGCCATCTCTAATGGCTCAATGTATGAATATTCAAGCCTAGGAATACGGGCAGAGGTCCTAAGTCTCCTAAGGGTCCTTTCTAGTTCAAGGTCCAAACTCCACAATTCAGGGCGACAAGAACGACGCCCGTGCATACACTACCCAAACACGCACAACAAGTTCCGACTCTGTGCACTAAGTATGAAAGCACAATACCAAAGGAAGAAATACTCACAGCGGTTTAACGAAAACGCTTTACTCGTCTTACGGATGGTTGACGTGTAGACGTTGTCCCCAACCTCTATTTGAGCTTTGACTTCTGTTTTAGCACTTTGGTGCTTTGCTTGTGAGTGTTTGCTTCTGTTTACTCACTTTAGTGCTGCGGTTTTTTATTTAAGCTCGGCTGCGCTCCGCTTACACTTCAATGATAGCTCCAATTTCAAACACTCTGCACACTTAGCAACACCAAAAGCATAAAATCCTAAACTAAAAATTAAAATAAGAATGTAACTTTAAATTAACTAATTTCGCCAGAAGTCCCCGGCAACGGCGCCAAAATTTGATGGGTCGTTGAACACACCAAAATTAAATACTAAACTATACCAAATTCTATTAGAATAATGGTAAGTCCAGGTATCGATCCACAGGGACTATTGTGAAATTAAACCAATTTAATTGTTAAATTCCTAAATTAATTTTGATAAAAAGATTGAATGATCATAACCTAATTTAATTAACAAATAAATTAAACTAAGGAATTAAATTATCAATAATAAATGAAATTGGATTTACTAAATTGGGGAAAAATCCTAGGGTTGAGAATTCACCACTAACCACATAATTAGGGTTTCCAATTGAAATTAATTATGCTATGGTTTGAACAAATTAATGCTTCACAACTACAAGCTCAAAGCATTTAACAAGAAGATTATCACATTCAATGTACGAGCACGAACCATCTCAAGCAATACGATTCGTTCACTCTAAACTAGGGTAGTGATACGACTCGTTCCTCGTAGCATGGTTCGTCCCATACCTTGAATGTGAAGGAATAGAAAACTCATGTATGGAAAATATTCAACAATCACAGAAAGTCAAATATTTGAAAAGATAATGAAAATTATATATAAAGAATTTCTAAAACACCATACAATGGTTCAAACCTTACATAATATAAAATCAAAAAGGAAGACTACATAATTACATGGCTAGGGTTTCATCAAAACCCTAGAAAAGAAGTCTAGCCACTCATGGAGGAGTGGAATGAGGTAGAAAGAGAAGGAATCACCATGGGAGACATCCTTGAAGCTTTTTGTTTCTTCTCTTTTGCAAACCCTAGCCTCCCTCTTTAGGTCCCAACAATTTCAGAACCCTAATCCAGCCTTTTTCTCTTCTTTTTATGCTTCCAATTTCGTCCAAACAGGTTTAAAACGTCGGTTTGACTTTCCCAGAAAAAGTCAACGCACGTGCGGGAAAGTCAACGCACGTGCGGAAAAAGTCAACGCACGTGCAGGAAAAGTCAACTCTGCCAAATTCTGTCTTTTTGCTCATTTTATGCTCCGACGATGTATAACCTGATTGACACTCAACACACATAAAATATACGGTTTGACCAGCAAGTGAAGTTAAGAGATTCTAATTAACGGCCTCAATGATGTACATTTCGGCCTTAATCATAATGCAACACATACAATTATGCAAAATAATAAGTTTGGCTACTAGCATGACATTTGATTCAATCCAAGACATGAGATAAAACATGTATTCAAGCAAATATTTTGATCTTGACATTGGTTAGAATGATGAACTAGACTCTTATGTATATAACACGAGTGGATACAAGTCATAAAAAAAATGCTAAGGAAACAGATGCTTTATGCTACCATCATAAGCAGAGAAATAAAAGGGAGAAAAAAATAGAGGTTGGAAGACATACACATTTATTACATGTTTTGCCCTCGTACAAGAGGGTCCGAATGAATGTCTGAATGTCTAAATTAAACTAACTATTACAAAACCAAATGAATGAATAAATAACTAGCTAGCTAAGTTATTACAACAAAGGCTAATAATGAGTAATGAATTAACTACCTAATGGACCATTACTACAACAACACTAATTACAATGATAATTAATTAATTACAACAATGATAATTTATAACAATGATAATTACAATAATGAATTAAAGCAATGCATGCACATCAAAGAAGACAGGTTTCAGAAGCTACTCTGTCTAGCTTTTTGGGAATCTGCCATGTTTCACCTTCAGCCATTGCCCTCTGTTTCTACAGAAATACACTGTTTACCAAATATTGGGGCCCGGCCGGCCCCTAATGAGGCCTGGCTGGGCCCAAAAACAACCGGTCGTGCCCTAATTTCATGTAAAATCCTATTTTTGTGCTCTAAAGTAAAAACAATGCAGATAGAGTGTTTTAGAGCTCTGTTTGTCCCTTCTACTCTTCTCGGTTAAGGAGAGGTTCAAGAGAAGAACGAAGTTGGTTCCAAAACCATCAATAAACAACTTAATCGCTTGATGATTTTGAAGACAATCGGACAAAAATCAATAAATGCAATGAACAACAACCACTTCTCCATCCTATCATGAAGTGAGCTCAAAGAGGGGAGACAGAGACACTTCAAGATTCATCAAAACATCATGAATTGATATGTGACGACTCTTGATACAATGGATTCGGCATAACGTTCGGCCGAACCCAAGCAATCTAACTCATTTTCTTTGTGTCGGTTTCATTGATTTTAAGCTCATTTTATCAGCCCTTTCCATTCTTTAGGCCTTGTTTGGGGTGTCCTAAAAAATTAAAAAAGTCAAAAAGTCATTATCCTATTTAAGTCATATCACTTCTCTACCACATCACTTCAAACCCAACCCATATTTTATAAAAAGTCAAAAAGTGCACTTATTTAAAACATCCCAAACAACCCCTTAATCAATTTGTCCAAGGTGATGGTTAAGTCCACTAAACAAGAAGGAACGTCAAATGAGAAGCGATTCTCAGCATGAAAAAGAGCCTATGCCTTGACGATGAATCTCTGTAGAGATTAGGCCATTGGGCATAGGACTTTTTTCCATGCCTTGAACAACCGTCAATCTTTTGAAATAACTCTCAAACAAGAGAAGAAAAAAAAAAATGAGAAAGGTGGCAGAAGTGATTTCGTGAAATTGATTATTAGAATGGGACTTTTGACACGAAAAACTAAACAAAGAAAAGCTATCAAAGCATGGGTAACACAACGCAACAAGCTAGATATACGAACTTCCAACGCAACAAGCTATATACTCAAAGCATACACTAAGTAAAGAAACTAGGAGAGCCTTAAAACAACAGCTACTAAATAAAAAACAGTGGCCAAAACTTATGCTAAATAGCATAAAACGGTAGATAATAGCAAAAAGATACTAAACTAGTCAACTAGAACAATGAGAGATGGCTAACCCCTCCCCCAACTTTTAGAACTTCAAACCATGTTTTCGGCTATTTTTTAAACTCTGGAAATCAGTTTAAAAGTTAAAGAACAAAAGTGTAAAAAAAAAACAAACAAAGCGTTGAGCTATGAAAGTAAGTACAAGTAAGAGTGTTAATCCTCACCACCTTTGGTAGCTTATTTAAACTCAAGTTTCAACACTTGATATGGATTCAAAACAGCTCAAGAACACAAGAAATAGATAAAGATGAAGTGAAATGAAAGCAAGAAATAAAAGTTACAAACTTATACCTCTTAAATGGAGTAAGCTTTGATTGTTGAGCAAACTCAATCTTAACACACTTTTAAGGTTGAATTATGATTCTCAAGGTTTAACCAAGACCCCAAGGTTAAGGTTTAAGGGTGTGTATGATGTATAACTAGGACTCAAAGATGGCAAGCTTGTTCAAAGACGGCTTGCAAAAGAAGAAGGAGCTCTCAAGTGAGTGTATAGGCTCTTTGGAAATTGTTTAACCCTCAAAACAGATATATAACCTTGTATTTATAGAATTCGAGCAAAATAGATTAAAAATATCTTCAAAAAAAGATAGTTGGCGGGCTCCCACGTAAAACAGTGTTTATCGCTACCAAGGCACGACCGACCTTAAATAGCCACGGTCGGCTCCTAATGAGGCACGGCTGGACCCAAAGGTACTTCCTCATTTTTCTGCTTCCAATTTAGTGTAGGGTGGCGCAATGTTCAAAAAAGGACCTCTGAAGGATAAATAAGGTAAATAGGAAGGTGTTAGGATTGTTTCGAAGCCCGACCTTGGAGTCCTTCGTTGATCATTCGAATCACATACAATGTAATTTTGATCATTGACCGAGTCTTACGAGCAATCAAAAATGGGGTATCTACACTTACGTGGCTGAATCCCTACCTAACAAGTGTTTGAGTACTATTGGTCCTGGTCCAGCATTAGCTTCTCATGGTTACTAGGCTTTAATACCTAGGCCATGAGTTGGGCCCCGAGCCATGGGCTGGGCCCTCTTGGATGCCTATCAGTATTAGATAATATTTTCAAAGCCTCAAAAAAACAACACGATGGGTTTAAAGAGAAAATTGAAAAACCTACAAAAAGTCATTTTCTCCATGCGTGAGACCATTTCCAGTATCGCATTTTTCAAAAAATTTAATACTCCATTTTTTTTTGTTATAAAATATTTTTTAATAGAAAATATTTTATACAAAAAAAAATTTCAATTTTTTTTGTTTGAATAATTTTTTTATTTAATTTTTATTTTTTTTATGTTTGGTGATGGTGGTAGTGGTAATGGAACGAAAGTAGAGGTGGAAGTGGTGACGTGATGGTGGCGATGATGGCAACGGTGATGGTGCTGGGATGGTGGAGGTGAAAGTGCTAAAATTTTAGTTCAAAAAATGTTTTTCGCTTTTTAAAAGTATAAAATATTTTTTGGCCAAATAGGCTTATTTTTCATTGACCATAGAAAATGTATTTTTGTTAACTTTTGTTTTCTATTCTACCAAACACTAGAAAATACAAAAAAAATAAAAAATAAAAAATAAAAAATTGGAAAATATTTTTTACTCAAACAAATGAAGCGTGAGAATGTGAGTGTAATTTTATAGGGTAATTACACTTCAGCAGGGATTAGTACCACTAAATTTGGACCGCTAAACCAGCTCCAATGAGCTGGAAAATTATAAAAAAGAAAAAGAAAAAAAAAAGAACAAGAGCAAAACATCCAATCATGTGGGACCCATACCAATATTAGAGTTATTAGTGCTCTTGGATTAGAGGTCTGAGACATTTCTGTTACACTTTGTTCCTTTTATGTTTGGTCATTTTTTTACGTTGGCTTCTGAATTTTTTCTTGACCCTTCATATTTAAAAAATTTTCAATTTATTTTTGAAATTAATCTCTGTTAAAAATTATACCGAAAATAACACGTTAACTGTCATATGACATAAAAATATATTATTACATTGAGACTTAAGTTTATGTCTATATATATTAGTTATATATAATAAAATATTTTTTATGTTATGTGGTTGTCAATGTAACATCTCTTCACACATCATAAGTTTGCATGTATGATATTGGGCATATAAAACACTACTAACTTTCTACTAAGTAATCTGAACTTAAGTTTTTCGGTCATGTTGATAGACTCACATGTTACTTGGGCCCCCAATCATGTGGCCTAACCACGAGTTTGTCGGATATTCTGATTGATTATTCTGGGTTGGCCATGATCTTGTCATCGTATTCTGATTGATTATTTTGGATTGGCCACAAGCTCTACAAGGAAGGTTTGCATGATTGACTTATGTGGAAGTAGTGGGCCGTTATATTCAATATGTCATTTTTCATCTAATTTTGCATATAATTTAGTCTTTGGAGTAAACTATAAAAAAATTTAAAACAAAAAGGGCCCAAGTAGGGAGAAAAAACTTCAAGGACCAAAGTGAAAAAATTTGTTAAACATTTGACTATTGTAACGAAATAAATCATGAACTTTAAATTTTGTCAATTTAAATCTAAGGTTTTTAATTTATTTTCAATTTAAACATTTACCTATTTCCATTAAGTAAGTATTCTAACTATTAAATTCAATATAGATATATATATATATATATAAAATATTTAAAATATAATTTTTTGTTAAATTTAAGGGCTAAAATATAATATTTTTTATCAATTTTACTTAACAAAATTAAGTAGACTGTTCAAATTAAAGGTAAATAAATAAAATTAAATTTAAATTAATAAAAAAAAATTAAGAATCATTTTATTACAACGGTCCAATCTTAGATTTATTTATTTATCCAATATAAAGAGTAAAGAGTGTAGTAAAGCATTTTGCTAAGATAAACTTATGCCAGGTCATTCCAAATTCCATCAATTCAATAATTTGGCTCGGGTAATGTTCGTAATATCAAAGTTTTATTAAATAAATAATTAAAATTGTGTTTGATAAAGAAATTTAAAAAGTTATTTAGAAAGAAGAAAGAAAATATTTCTTTTTTTTTTTTTTTTTTTTTTGTTTTCTTTCTCTAAATCATCATCAAATCTCTAAACTAAACCCAATGTAAATATCTCACATAAATATCCATCATAGAAGGTATTTAATTAATTATTTATTTAGAAAATTTAATACCTCCAGGATTTTCCTTCTGGTTCCCTCCCTGGTAATTACTTTCCCAGACCGTTCCTTCCTACTCTCTCCACCGCTTTATAAAACCCCACCGCGGTCCAACCCCAGCCCCCTTCAATATAAAATCCAAAAAGAACAGGTAGAACCACCTATCTCTCTCTCTCTCTCTCTCTCTCTCTCTCTCTTCTTCGTCTGATTCCCCGCAACAAACTTTGGATCAAGAGAAGATCAAACAACAAGAACAACGACATCACTTCAGAGATCAAACACAAAGATCGACCGACATGGTTGAAACCAGGCGAAGCTCATCTTCCTCCAAACACCCTCTCTCTTCTCCTTCCTCCTCCTCCTCCTCCTCTCTCCCCAACGCCAAACGATCAAAGGTTCTTTCTTTTCCTCCAATTAGTGTTTGATTTTGAATACCTGCATGTAAAAGATTTGTATGAATTTGATTGGTGTGTTTGGATCGTGTGGTAGGTGGCGGAGGCCTCGTCTCCCTGTGCGACACCTCCCGAAACCCTAGCTCCGGCGAAGGAATCCGGATGTGAATCTCGAGGCCAGGAGGCGAGATCTTCTGATCCGCCTCGTACTGGTAATTCAGATGGGTTCGATGCGACTGTGCCTGAAAAATCCCCAGATGTTCAAGTGGAAGGCGAGCCTTTAGGTGCTTTTTTTTCTTCTTCTTCTTTCTCCTGCACGTGTCTTGATTTTCTTGGATTATGGTTTGTTGTGCTGTTTTCATCGATATTTCTAGCTTTTTTCTCACTTTTTTGGGCGATGGGGTTTAAGGTGATTCGGCCATGGATGCAGAGAAAGTAAAGTCGGTTGCTTTAGCGCTTAATCGGGCAAAGAAACGGCAACTGAAGCAAAATGTCAAGGTCGCATGGGGAAAGCTCCTCTCTCAGTACTCTGAGGTAGGCCTTTAGTTTTCAGCCTTTGTTTATTCACTTCTTGTTTGCCACCAATTTGCAAGAATTGAAGAAAAGAATATACATCCGCTGTGTTTAGTTGGGGATTTGAAGAAGGATTTTATAATGGAAATGGAAAAGGAAATTAAAATGCGAATAAAATATACTTCCATTTCTCCTTGTTTCAAACATCTTTTCCTTTTTTTTTTCTTCCAAATCCCTTTCTAAATTCTCAACCAAACACAGCAGTAGAGTTCTACAGTATCTACTGCAACTCAAATACGTGTTGTGAGTTTTACACATTTTCCAGTGCGTATTTTGCATTAGGGTTCTTATCTGATATATAATTATAGGTTTGACAAATTTTGATCGGTCTTTATGCTGTAGCAGAACATGCACATGAGAACTGTATATTGTTTTTGTAGATAGAAAGGGGCTCTCAAATCATGAGAAAGATAGAACATTGAATTCACATGAAAGAAAAAATTCTCTAAATAATATTTATTCATAAAAGGTCGTTTTGCGCTTATGCTTGTATGCGTAGTTATACAAAACAAAGTATTGGCTAAGTATTGGAGACCTAATAATCTACATGAGGCTCTGGCCCTGCTTTTAAAAGTTCCCCCACTAGTGGGTAGGATTGGTCTCTCGGATTAGTTGGTTTGTAGGGTCAGATACTGATATCCAGTTATCTCAAAACAAAAAAATAAATAAAAAAAAAAAAAATTGAAAGTTAGGAAATAACCTAAATCTTCATCATAAACCAAACCAAACCAAACCAAACCAAGTCTTAAGACTCATTAAATGGAGTCGGTACATGAATTCTTCTTTTTCACGCGGTCTTATCAAAGGTCATTTCGTTAATCAAATTAAGTAGATCCATATCTCTATTTACAATGCTAGTCAACGTTAATTTAGGTCTACTCCGTCCCCTAACACTTCCATCTATCGTTACAGTATCGCATCTCTCCACTACAGCTTCTATTGGTCTTCGTTGAATGTGACCAAACCATCTCAATCGATTCTCTCTCAACTTATCTTCTATCGGTGCTATTCCTACCTATTCCCGAATACACTCATTCTTAATTCTGTCTTGTCTAGTCTTGCCATACATCCACCTGAGCATCCTCATCTCAGCCACACTCATTTTATCTACATGTTGTTTTTTGGTTGCCCAACACTCCGTCCCATACAATATCGCTGGTCTAATAGCCGTTCTATGGAATTTACCTTTTAGTTTAGTGGGTATTCATTTATCGCACAGTACCCCGGACACACTTCTTCACTTACACCATTCCGTCTTAATCCTATGGGCCACACCCACATTAATCTCTCCCGCTGTTGTGATAATTGACCCTAAATAACGAAAATGTTCACTCTTAGGTAGTTCTTGATTCTTAATCTTCACTTCTCCTCTGCTTTCATTGTTATTGCCACTGTTACTAAATTTACGCTTCATGTACTATGTTTTAGTTCTGTTTATCCAGAATCCTTTAGATTCAAGAGCTTTTCTCCAAATCTCTAATTTTGTGTTAACTCATTTTCTAGTCTCATTTACTGGCAGAATATCGTCTGCAAAAAGCATACACCATGGCACGTCATCCTGAATATTTCTCGTTAACTCATCCATAATTAAAGCAAAAAGATAAGGGCTTAAAGTAGACCCTTGGTGTAACTCTACAGTGATAGGAAATTCATTTGTCTCTGCATCAGGCGATGTAATAGTGGTCACCACCCCTTCATACATGTCCCTAATCACATCAATGTAACTTGTTGTCACCCATTTCTTCTCTAACACCCACCATATTATATTCCGGGGTACTCTATCATATGCTTTCTCAAGGTCAATAAATACCATATGAATATTTCTTTTCTTTTATTTTCTGTATACTTTTCTATTACTCTCCTCAAAAGATAAATTGCTTCCATTGCTGACCTACCAGGCATAAATCCAAATTGATTCTCTAACACCTCTGTTATATCTCGTAATTGGCGTTTCATCACCCTCTCTCACACTTTCATTATATGACACATTAGCTTGATTCCTCTATAGTTGTTGTAATTCTAAACATCTCCTTTATCCTTATACATTGGCACTAAAATACTCTCCCTCCACTTATTTGGCATGTTCTTAGTCAACAAAATTTTGCTAAACAACTTAGTCAATCAAGTAACTCTCTTTTTACCCAAACACTTCCAAGCTTCAATAAAGATATCATCCTAAAGCCTTATTTGATTTCATCTTCGTAAGTGCAATCTCTACTTCAAAGTTCCTAATCCTGCGATAGAACCTATAGTCTTGATTTATCGTATTACTGGCTATTTCTTTCCCTATTGCCGTATCTCCATGTTCCTCATATAATAGTTTCTCAAAATAGTTCTTCCATTTTTCCTCAATCGCTTCATCCTTCACCAATACTTTAGAATCTTCATTTTTTATGTACTTAACTTAATTAAAATCTTTTGTTTTCCTCTTCCGTATTTTAGCAAGTTTGTATACCCTCTTCTCTCCTTCCTTACTATCTAGTTTAGTGTATAGGTCATCATAAGCTTTCAACTTAGCCTCTCTCACCACTTTTTTGATCACCTTATTAGCCAATCTATAGCTCTTAAGGTTTTCCTTAGTTCTATCTTTCTGTCACTTTTTAAAGCACTCTTTTTTTGCCTTAATTACCGCTTGAACCTCTTTTCTCTACCACCAAGTTTCCCTAAAGCTGGGTCCCGTCCCGTTTGACTCTCCAAGTACTTCCCTTGAGATTCTCCTCATACAGTTGGCCATCAAGTTTCACATAGTGTTAGTATCATTTTTCAAGTCCCAAGTACCTTCCTTATCCATTCTATTCTTAAATATACTAGTTTATTCCTTTTTAGGTCCCACCATCTCGTCCTACGTCGCCCACTATCCTTCCTAACTTGGTATTGCCCTCTAAAACATAAATCTAATACCAAAATCCTATGTTGAAAGGCCAGGCTCTCTCCAGGAATCACCTTACAATCATTGCATTTTAGGCGGTCCACTTTTCTCATTAAGAAGTAATCTATTTGGCTCTTAATTGACCTACTCTTTAAGGTTATCAAATGCTCCTCCCTTTTCTTATACATAGTATTGGTCACCACCAGGTCAGAAGCCAACGCAAAATCTAAGATACTCTCTCATAACCGTATCCACCACCATTTTTGTCACCAAAACCATATCCACCATGCACCCTTTCATAACCTAGTTTATCTATGCTTATATGACCATTAAAATCTCTACTTATAACCAGGTTCTCTCCTACGAGTATCTCTTGTAAGATCTCGTCCATTTGCTCCAAAAAATCCCTCTTAGTTTGGTCATCTAAGCCTACTTAAGGGGCGTATGCACTAATAACGTTCACTATATTCTCTCCAATAACTAGTTTAATTAACATAATCATTTTCCCTTTCCTAATGACTACCACTACATTCTCCACGAGATCTTTGGCAATTATGATTCCTACCCCATTTCTGCGTCTATCCTTATCACTATAATACAGTTTAAAACCGATATCCTCAATTTCCCTAGCTTTCTCACGCATCCACTTAGTTTCTTGTACGCAAGCTATACTAACTCTCTTCCTAATCATAATATTTGCCAATTTCATCGCCTTACCAGTTAAGGTTTCAATATTCCAAGTGGCTACCCTAAAACCTGTATTCTTGGACTAGTTTCTTTACTCACGCTTGTTTAGAAAAGCGCGGGAACCTTTGCCCATTTTTCACCGCACCCAGGCGTTGATGCGGCGCCCCTTGCTCCATTTTCGAAACACCCGGAGGCAGGCGCAATGCGTCACTTGAGAGGAACGACCTAGCATTTAAATGATTCAAAGCAGGATTCATTTTCATAAGGGATCCGAGCGGCTTTTTTACGTGTTGGTTGTCGCCTACCTAACACACAACCCTACTCCTTAACCCAGGCTTGAGACTGGCGGAGTTAACCTAAATCTTCATCATGATTAACAAAAATAATAAAGAAATCAAAAAAATTAGAAACAACTTAAATCTTGCTTGTTAAGTAAAATAGATAAAGAGCACTTATTCTTGCTAATGAATTAAAACAAATAAGGAAAAAGTTCAATCTTGCAAATAAAGAATAAAAAAAAAAAAGAACATTTTATTCTTGCTAATTAAGTTAAATATTCTATCTATCCCCTCTACATGAAGAGAACTCGACCTTGAGTTCAATTTGAGATAAAGCGGCTCCTCAACATGTGATATGTGTACATACAGATAAGTTACATTGAAGGTGTTGGAAATCTTGAAGTCCTCCGGTAGATCAATCACATAAAATAAAACATTGTCATTGATCTTCTTCAGAACTTCGTATGAACTATATTTTCTTGACTTCAACTTGTTGTACATGCCCACCAGAAACCTATCTTTGTGCAAGTAAATCATCATTGATGTCCCAGTGACACTGTGAACTGCACCATTGTAGGCGAACTCAGCTTGTAGCAAAGCATGATCCCATTGCATTTCATGATTGAACTAAAGATGAACTGAAGTTACGGATGAATCGTGGTCGGAAGTATACCCATGAATACTTCAAACATCGCTGACGGTCTTAGGCATTGTTATATTCTCGTTTAGCTCCCTTAAGGGCCAACCCTGGTTGTTATATCCTCATTTAGCTCCCTTGGGTGGGTTTGTTGTTTTTGACATTTGAACCCCTTTTTCTTATTGTGGGTGAGGTGTGTTAGAGGTGGTTGGTTGTGGATCTCTGGGAAGATGCTGGACACTTCGAAGAGTTGTTGTCACTGGAGATGGTGGTGGAGAAGACCAAGGCAACCTTAGAGGTAGAGGGTGGCATTGAGAGTACTTGAACATTTAGGTTGTAGGGTGGTTGTGTGCAAAATAGGCCGGTGCTCTTTACCTTGTTGTGTGTATTGTTGTGTTGTGGCTGCATTCATGATATCATTGTATAGATTCCCAAAGTATTTTAGCCGAAGTCACCTGTAGACAAGTGGTAGGATCTTCTCAACTCGAAAGGATGATGATATCAGCCCTATTGTTGTGTCCTATGATTCAAGCCTTTGGGAAGGCTATGTCATAGGAGTTGCAGAGATTGGTATGATATCTCGGGAAGTGTATCATGCATGCAACGAATGTGAGTCTAAGGTCAACATCCTCTCTCTAAGACTGGTCAAGGTGGAGTTGTCATCTCAGGGGAGACGACCAAGAAACCTTGACGAATCCATAATCCTAGCCTCCAATCTACAATCGTCCTATGATCCTTGGCAAGGGATGCCTGGGCCCTGCTTCTAGCCTAGGAAACCAAATGATTGAGCGGTGATCCTTACTTAGGAGTGAGCACATAAGGGAGACATAAGCGAGTCAAGGGCCTAGTTATGTTGCAGCTAAGCAGGCAGGACTTGTAGAGAGAGAGTCACTCTCGAGCATTCCCTATGAGGATGAAGCATGAAGGACCATGGTGAGCCATGGTGCTACCGAGTGGGTGGGCTTGGTTGTTACCCGTATAGTGTGAGCCATGTTGGGTTCCTCATACTTTTGACTCATGATTTTGGAGCTCTTGCCTACTAGGGCAGCAACTGCACTAGTGAGTTGAGTATCCACATTGGTTTTTGTATTGCAGAACAACTAGAATATGTTGTGGAACATTGTAACTGCCAGATTACATATTTGGTCTTAAGTAGACTTTGTATTGATCAAGCTAGAGGCTGAGCTAATCTTTAGCCCAATCTAGGCCTTAACATCAGTTTGGGCTTCAAAGTTTGTTCAAGTTTAGCTCACCCTAATTTGTTCCTTGTAGCTTGGAATTGTCAGGGCCAAATGGATGGGCGTTGGGCTAGCTTGGTCAAATTGACGGCTTTAAACATGATGAACCTTGTAAATAGAAATTGTATCTTACATCTCTTATTTTTATTTACTTTTGGATTTGATTTTGTATATCGCATTAGTTAACAGTTATCTGGTTTGCTCAAACATATTGCCTTTGTTAATGGTTTTCCTTTTGTATTTTAAATCATTTTTAAAACAATTGATTGTTGGTAAGCAACACAGAATTATATTATTTGAATGAATCTTTATCTGTTATTTTGTGATGATTTTTAATGCATTTAAGTTTTTCTTTTTCTTTAGAATCGTCACGTTGTTATGAATGGTCCTATTTTTACTGTTGGTCAAGGCCGTCAATGCAACTTGTGGATCAGAGATCCATCCATTAGTAAAACTTTGTGTAATCTGAGGCCCACAGAACCACAGGTATTAATTTATGCTATTTTTGTTCTTGAATCAGATTACTAGGTCAATAATTAGACGCATAGTAGTGAGAAAACATCCGTGGTTTGTTTATTCATCACCCATCATAATTGGTGATAATACTTACAGTTCTCCTTTACTATGCGTAGCGGGGAGGTTCTCCTGGCACCTTACTTGAAATTATTGGCGGAAAAGGAGCTGTCCAAGTAAATGGAAAAGTTTACCCTAAAAATTCTACTATACCTCTGAATGGTGGTGATGAAGTGGTTTTTAGTTCATCTGCTAGACATGCTTATGTATCCTCATTTGGTAGACATGCTTATGTATCCTCCCTTTAATATTTATTGACACACCAGCTGCATGGGTATTTAGATTATAGGATTATTGCAATTAAGGCAATACATGAAACATTTATTATAGTCAAGTCTATTGAATAAAAATATTTTTTCAAAGTTTGTTTTAAGAATTTATTTTTAATTAGTTGAAAACATAGATAAGAAGTCATTTTTGCCCATGTCCTCTTTCTTCCTCCACTGCGGTTGTGGCCCCCATACTCCTCACTATCCTCACCTCCCATCCTTTCCCATGATTGTTGCAGTCCCGTCCCTTCCCTTCCCTCTCCCTCCCACCATCATACCTCCTTTCTTCCTCTTCGTGACCTCTACCAATCCCTCTATACATACATACACATGTACACATTTGTGTATGTAATATGTATATATTCATACACAAATATAGACAATAATTTTGATTGAATGACTTTCTTGACAATACATAAATAAATTTGTTCATCTATACATAACTTCAATTTGCAAGCTAGACAAACAACAACCATTGTTAATACTTACTATAAACATATCTATATGTATATAAAAATGTACAGTAGCATTGTAGGATGGAAGTGATAGTTGTTGTCTATGGAGAAACTCAAACCCTTGAAACAAAGCATCCATTATCTTCTCTTTGTGGAGTCTCTTGGTGGAGTGAGCTGCTCAAGTCAAGTCAGTAATCAAATGTATGTATGTATAAATAAAATAAGATAACCCATTGGGTTGTAATTCTCCATCGCCGTTGAAATCTTGATGTTGGTTATTGAAATCTTGCCAAACTATTATTTATCTTTATTCTTGCCACTTGGGAAGGGGGAGGAACAACGAAGATACCAAGGAGGGGGATGACAGGAATGAAAGAAGTGAGGAGCATGGACAAAAAATTACTTCGTGTGTATTTTTTGATTGACCTATAAATAAGAAAAAAATTATTTAATGGAGTCAATTCTAATAATTTTATTTATTAATTTATCTTATTGTCTTAGCTACTATAATCCCATAGTTTATTGTAGTTACCACTACAACAAATAAGAGTTTTAGGGACCAAAATTTTGTTCCCAAAAGAAAAATTTTGTTGCAAAGAAAATTTGGAGACCAATTTATGTTGTCCCAAAGATAGTCACTAAAATATCATCCTGAAAAATCAAAAGGACTTTTAGCAACAATTTTAAAAATGTTGCTAATAAATCCACTTTTAGGTTAAAAAAAGGTTTAATTTTTGAGGCAAATTTTCTTTCCCAAAATGATATTAATTCATTACTAAATGTCCAATTTTGTTGCTAAAAATACAAAAAAGGACACTTTTGGCCAAAAAAATATTTTGTCCCTAAAAAGTGATTTTGTCTGCAAAACCTTAATTTGTTATAGTGTACTATTGATTTCAAATTGCTTCACGTAGTCTTAATATATATATATATATGTTTGACCATCATTACTCCTTAGGAGGAGGGAGAAAGTTTCCTTTGACATATTTATTAGATTTTCCAGCAACTTGTAAATGATGACTTAGCTGCTTCTGGCATGCCACCTCCGTTAAGCATACTAGAAGCCCATGGTGCTCCAATAAAGGGATTACACCTTGAGACAAGATCAGGAGATGCTTCAGTGGCATCAATTTTAGAATCTTTGTCAAGTCTCCGAAAAGAGTTGTCACTTCCTCCACCTTCTCAAGATGACGTGGTTGTGCAACAAGGTTCGGAAATGCCTATGCTGCCTTCTGCTTGTGAAGTATCTGATAACCGTATTCTGGGTGCTGAAATGAAGGATACTTCTGATCATGATGATGGGGCTGGTGTTTCGTCAAGTTTGAAAGCTGTTGTTCCATCTCCTGATGCTGCTATTGAAAACCCAAATCTTGATAGCATTGGTTTGGATGCTTCTGGGGATGCAGATATTGGAAAGGTCTCTGGGGAAGGTCATGAATGGAGACCACTCCTAAAGATGCTTGCAGGATTACCTACTTCTGAATTTGGTTTAAGTTTTAGCATTTCTAAAATTCTTGGTGAACGAAGGGAAATCAGAGAACTTCTCAAGGATTTTGACACTCCAATTTTGGAATCAACCAGGCGCCAAGCGTTTAAAGATGGGTTACAAGAAGGAATTCTTAGTGCCAACAGCATTGAAGTTTCGTTTGAAAACTTCCCATATTATTTAAGGTGCAAAACTTGGTCTCAGTGTTAGGCTGTTAACAATCTTTGGATTTCTTGTTATCTTCTTCTTGATTGCTTTGTTGCACGTGGGCTTTCTAGTCACATGTCACATGCAATGGTCTTTGTGGTTTCAATTGAGTATTATGTGGAAATTTTTTAGTAATCTCTTGCTGGCCTGATTGGTTGTTCTACATCTTTTATTGCTGATGCATGCTGGTTGGTTGAATTGCAGAACCAGGTGCTTTTGTTCATGTAAAGTTCATATCTGTTTAGGCATGTGATGATAATAGACATTGATGCATTATTCATTCTTTACATTCCAGTGAAATTGTAACAGTGTAAAGGGTCTAGGGGCATGGATACATCAGTTTACTAAACAGAAGTATCAATTGTATTCAAAGTGCATTTTATCATTTATCACATGTGTTTGTACGTATGCCTATATATGGGTGTGTTTTTATATGTATATGCAGTTGAGATGATTGCACAGAGCTGTCTCAATCTTGCACTTCAAGATATTAGTATTGTCATAAATTTCATCCTTGATCATAGGCCTTGACTAGGATTTTGAACTTCTATAGGCTTTAGCTACGCTACACAAACTCTTCAAAATTTTGGAGGTACCCGTGTTGACCTAACACGGGTACGGGTGCGGGATACGGCCAGGATATGGCACTTTACAAATGGATACTGCTATGTTCAGAAGAAACGAAATAGAAGAGAGCAAGGTGATATCCTGGTCGCTGACTTCAAAGGGGTGAAGACTTCGACCCCTCTGGTTGCTGCTTTGATGACTTGGATCTCGCACCAATTGATTCCTCACTCTCGATCTCGTTTTCCCTGTGTCTTCATCTATGTCGATCTCCTCATCTCTCTCTCTCTCTGTCTTCTTGTTCCTCTCTCTCTCTCTCTCTCTCCTTTTTAACATATAATAAATAAATCATATAATTTGTTATACAATAATAAATCTAATTAAATCATATATAATAAAAAAAATCTAATAAAATCTATAAAATAAATCATCTCATTTTTATTTATTATTTATTTTAACATATTTTCTTATTCCTTATTTGTTATATTTTTATTTATTTATAATATATATGTCAATTAAAAATAAAAAAATAAATTATATAGATAAATTAAAAATATTATCAATAAAAGTAATACATAAGATAAAAAATAACAAATGTATTTAAAAAATAACTGTTTAACTCATCTTTATATAAAAAATATATTTTAAAAATAATTATTTACCGTATTCCCGTATCTGTATCCAAATGTATCCTCAAATTTTAATTTTGATGTGTCCAACTTCTAGATACGCACCTGTACCCGATACCCACACTCGAGTTCGTGTTACGTAGGGCTTTAGCTATATACCTTTTTGTTTTTGTTGTGTGGTTTATTTTATTTAGTTTTCTTTCCACTTTGATAGTTATTTTAGATTATAGCTAGCTATATTTGATGCTTTTGTTTTGAACATTGTTATTGCCAAGCTATTTTCATGGTGCATTGGTTTTATCTTACAGTTCACCATTAATAATTATAAATGCTTACAGATTGAACTGTGCCAATTTTTTTAATTATTTTATTTAAGTTGATAGTGATACTGGAAACAGCTGTACATAGTAGAAAGTTCAATTGCATTATGGGCAATGTATGTAACTGGGGGGGAGCCATCGTGTCTGCTCAGGGTTGAAACATAATAGGTTAGAATCCAAATAGGTTATGATATTGATCTTTGATAATCAAGGATGACAAAACAATTGAAAACAAAACCTCCTAGAAGTTTGTTCTAATTGGTGTTAAAATGGGGAGTTGGTAACCCACCTGTTTTATTTGTGGTATAATAGGAGCTACTGTGTGCTTTGGTTGGTGTTATACAGTGAAAGGAGTTAGGTGGTTGATGGGGATGGGTTAGTCCATGTTGAAAGGATGAAGGTATTAATGTGTGGGACCTTTATGCTTGATGTGTGCTGTATTTGGGGAGAAATATTGGCGATCTTTTGATTTATAGAAAATATGTGTTCTTGTATGTATAAATGTTTAGAGTAATGATTCATCCCCCCTTTTCCACCCACCCCCTTTGACCCCCTCTCTCTCTCATTGGTTACCTTTTCTTTTTCTTTTTCTTTTTTTTCCTGCTCCTCCAATCACCCCCTGCCACGTGGCAAAGGGGGGTGAGGGGGTTCCCAAGTATTATTCAAATGTTTATTAGGTTACATTGCTTTTTCTAAACATCTTTGTTCATTTCACTTCTCGTGCTGTTCCACATGTTCTTTGTGAATAATGCTTTTTAATTCAATCCAATCTTCCGATTTTTGTAGTTAGTAATAATTGGAATGTCAGTAACACTACATTCTTAAAGTAGGCTTGAATCTAAGATTGTTATAAATGGAATCTGTTATAACTCTGCTTTTCTTTTTTATTATTGTTTTCCTTGTATCTATTTTTGGACTGTTTTAGAAACTTTAGCATCCCTTCTACCCTTTCTGCACAGTATCTTTGTTTTTGTTAGATGGACATATATCTCAAACCTATGATGCTCTTTCGTCATCAATCAAAATGTAAAAAACATAACCATTTTTGGATAAGTACTTGTGCTATTTCTATTGAACTTTGCTGTGAATTATATTTGTGTATTTACGAGCTATAATGGAGATTGTTGTCAGATGTGAGACTATTGCATCCACTGTTGCCATTGATTGCTATGATTTGAATCCTCTGACCATGTCAACAGTTTGCTAATTTTTTTAAAGATAACTGCATATATGCATTTGTTGGTCTGTTTATGCTCTGTTTGGTTCAATGGAGTGAAGTGGAATGGTGTGATCATTCCATCGTAATGTCCATTCTCATGTTTGGCTCACTAAAAAAATGATGAAAAAATGTATGACAAATGGAATTATCATTCACCATCTAAAAGCACGGACACGTAACACTACACAGACACGCAAACACGTAAATTTTAAAAAAATGCAAGATACAATATGGTGGGGACACGTTCAAAACATATATTTTTATATTTTTATTATATGTATATTTTTAAATATCTTAATATGTATTTTATGTCAAATATTTAATTCTATCAAATTTATCAACCTTATGTATGCTATTTTAGTAAAAAAAAAAAATTAATTTTTTTTGAAAAAAATAGTACTCAGCTTGTCCCTAGAGTGTCCTTACCGTATCCTTAGCGTGTCCAAAGTGTCCCAGCGTGTTCGACATGTGTCTAGTGCCCACTATTGTAAATGAATAGTTATTCCATAGGGAGTCTTAAGGAATAATTATTCGATTCCATTCTGATTGTAGTGAACCAAATTATGGTATTTTCTTCTTCTTCTTGGATTGCTGAATCTGCATGATTTAGGCTAAGTTTGGCATCTTCAAAAAAAGATAAAAAGTCAAAAAGTCACTATCTTATTTTAAGTCATATCACTTTTCTACCACATCACTTCAAACCCAACCCATATTTCATAAAAAGTCACAAAGTGCACTTATTTAGAACATCCCAAACAACCCCTTAGTCTATGTTGTTTGGGGGGACTTACACATCATTTCTTGCATTGTGACAGTGAGACCACAAAGAATGTTTTGATTGCATCCACCTATTTACATTTGAAGTGTAATAAATTTGCGAAGTACACCTCAGATCTCCCTACGGTGTGTCCAAAAATATTATTATCTGGTTCTGCAGGTAATACTTCCAATTTCTGTTGGTACATTATGTTCTCCTTTGATTAAAATCTTGGACATTATATTTCACTTGAACTTCTTTCTAGGTTCGGAAATATATCAGGAAACACTGACAAAGGCACTTGCCAAACATTTTGGTGCTAGACTGCTACTAGTTGATTCTCTTCTACTGCCTGGTGTAAGCATCTTTGACGTCTTTATTTTAGTACCTCTTTCATTAGAAGTTTATTTGCTTTATTTATTTTTGAATTTATCTCTCTTTTTGATTTGGACTTTATGCCTGAGGCAATATTTGCATCCTTAGCTATGAAGGAGTTGACAATTATGAGGCTTCTTTGTTGTCATAGTGCACTTTAAATGTATTCAGGGATCAATTCCAAAGGATTTTGGTTTTGTGAAAGAGAGTATAAGGCCTGAAAGGGCAAGCGTGTTTGCGAAACGGGCTGGACAGGCAGCTTCAATACAGCTCAGGAAACCAGCTTCAAGTGTTGAGGCAAATATAACTGGTGGGTCTTCCATAAGTTCTCAGGCACAGCCTAAGCAGGAGGCATCTACTGCGTCGTCAAAGACCTACAATTTCAAGAAAGGTATCTAATATTTTTCCAATCACTGCATTCACAAAGAATAGATGTTTGGTTATTTTATTGTCTGAATACTGCCCCTCCCCCTACCCCCTTTCCTTTCAAATTATCTTCTAGTTAACTTGTTAGTTGCATCAACAATGGTCATTGTGGCAGGTGATAGAGTAAAATTTGTGGGTTCCTTGCCATCTGGATTTTCTCCTCTACAAGCTCCTTCAAGGTATGTATTCTACCAATATAAGTAAAATTATAAATGCTTTCTGACAAATTATATGATATGTTCTGCTCTCAAACACATGCAAGGCTGTATTTATCTGTAGGAATCGCAGGTACAAAGTACTACCATGACTAACATTTGTACCCAAAAACCAACTGCTCCGATTCTTGCAGTGATGCAAAATTGATTGCTCAGACTTGGGTCTAAGCACACATCAACTGACTACCATGACTAACATTTGTACCCAAAAACCAACTGCTCCCATTGTTACAGTGATGCAAAATTGATTGCTCAGGCTTGGGTCTAAGCACACATCAGGGAGGGGTTGAAGATATGTGCGTGTGCACAGCAGAATGCATGCATTATGCACTAGTTAAGTTTTATATTGAGGGAATTTTTATTGTATTCGTCTCTCCCTCTCTCTCCCCACATTGAGTAACTGTGTAGCTTAGTTTTATCAGGCACATATCTCATATGTATATATATATAAATCAATTAGTCTTGTGATCTTGTCTGATGAGCACACATCAGGAAGGAATTGAGATATGTGTGTGTGCACAGAGGAATGCACACATTACAATAGAGAGGACTGCCCCCCTGACTTTCCTACCCATTTCTTTGAGGAATTCCCCTTAAGGGCACCAACCTGTTGATACTGCTAAAAATATAGCCTTTGCTTGAATAGGATGGAGACAGTTGTGTTGGATGCATGATACAATTGTTTTGTTCATGTAAAAGGTTATATATTTGAGTGGGTGTGTTTGCAGGGGCCCAACATATGGTTATAGAGGCAAAGTAGTTCTTGCATTTGAGGAAAATGGGTCTTCCAAAATTGGTGTTAGATTTGATAAATCAATTCCAGAAGGCAATAATCTTGGTGGCTTTTGCGATGAAGACCATGGATTCTTTTGTACTGGTGATTTTCATCACATCTCTCTCTCTCTGTCTCTTCTTCTTCTTCTTCTTGTGCTACCCCTAAAATTTTGTCGCAAAATCCTGCCACTTTGTTTTTAATCACTGTTTCAGAGTAATGACAAATTTGATTTCTCTCATTGCAGCTGACGTACTTCGCCTAGATAGTTCTGGGACTGATGAGGTTGACAAGCTTGCCATAAACGAACTCTTTGAGGTAAATTCAGCATGTGTGTCATTTTATATGTTCATGTTTTATATCTTAAATCATTAATTGTCTTGTTCATATTTCAATTATTACGACCTAGCGGTGTTTCATTTTATAGGTTGTCTCGAATGAGAGTAAAAATGGTTCGTTAATAATATTTCTAAAGGACACAGAGAAATCAGTGGTGGGGAATCCCGAGACATATGCAGCCTTCAAGAGTAAGCTGGAATGTTTACCGGAAAATGTAGTCGTCATTGCTTCCCATACCCAGATGGACAATCGCAAGGAGAAGGTATGAACTTGATGTTGAGTAATAATTCTGTATTTGTATTTTACATATCTAACATGGTATGTAATACATAAATATTTTCCAGTCCCACCCTGGTGGTCTTCTGTTTACAAAGTTCGGGAGCAATCAAACAGCACTACTAGACCTTGCCTTCCCGGTATGTAAAATGTAGTTTGTGTAGTTTTCTTTACTTCTTTTGGGGTGTTCATCCGTGTGTGTGTGTGTGGCTTGCTCTTGCATTCTGCATGCTTCTATTTTTGTCAAATTTCATGCCTATATGGCTTACTTGTTACTAATAATTTCGGTTGTTTGTTCTAAACAATTTCACTTAAACACAAGCTGCATACTTGAATTTTTTTGTTGTTGTAATTTTGTGGCTTTTATTGTTATTCAAATTCTGTTTACTAGTTTCTATATGTTTCTAATCTTTATGGAGACTGCAATTGAACAGTTTTTACTGGATAATTCTCTATTTTTTGTGCATAAGGATGAAATATGAGGTTGTATTATCGGATCAAGATGTTTTAGTACTTTTGAACTTCTTTATATTAAGTGTCTTAACTTTATAATGACTAATTCTGATGCTAGAATCTGTCTGTCTCTCTCTCTCTTGTATGAGTTCTGGTTAGGGTTTCCATCTGGGCCCTTTTGGGCTTTGATTGAATTTCTAGGGTTCCGAATTGTGATTCTTGTTTTTCTTAGTTCATTCTACTTATCTTTTGCCGGCTCATTTTTTTTCGTCATTTTTGGGGTTTTTTTTGGCATGGGGGTTACTTTCTGTAATTGGGGTTTTAATGCCTCGCTCTTTTCTTCAGTCTTTGTTTTGGATTTCCTTTTAGGTTGTTGAATGCCTTGTTCTAGGGATGCGCTTTTCCATCATTTCTCAATGACTGTTCTTGGCTCTTGATTCTTCTGGTCTGATCTGTGATATATGTCTATTCTCTAGTTTGTTGTTAATTATAGGGTTTGTTGATATGCGTAAGGATCAAATGTGGGGGGTTGGGGAAGAAGCGAAGAGGGTTTGAGAGATTTTAAAGGGAGTAAGAAGGGGGTGGGTGTTGTTTTAGAGGGTGTAGGAGAGTAGAGGGGATTGAGAGAGTGATGCGGACGTGCACAGTTTCTAAGTTGGAATATAAAGTGTACTTTGGAAGGCCTAGATGTTGTAACATTTCGGCTCCTATCAGATTGTGTAATGGTTGTGTCCCTCGCAAGGTTCTGAAAAGCGGTTGCGGTCGCCGTAACGGTGGCGGTGGCGCGGTTGCGGTTGCGGGGTGTAAAGGCCGTAGTGTAACGGTTGCGGTAACCGGAACCGTGAATTTTTTTATTTTTCGCACAATTTGAAAAAAATTTATCGATACGCATATTTTTTTTCCATGATCATATTTATTGGAGACTGCAATTGAACAGTTTTTACTGGATAATTCTCTATTTTTTGTGCATAAGGATGAAATATGAGGTTGTATTATCGGATCAAGATGTTTTAGTACTTTTGAACTTCTTTATATTAAGTGTCTTAACTTTATAATGACTAATTCTGATGCTAGAATCTGTCTGTCTCTCTCTCTCTTGTATGAGTTCTGGTTAGGGTTTCCATCTGGGCCCTTTTGGGCTTTGATTGAATTTCTAGGGTTCCGAATTGTGATTCTTGTTTTTCTTAGTTCATTCTACTTATCTTTTGCCGGCTCATTTTTTTTCGTCATTTTTGGGGTTTTTTTTGGCATGGGGGTTACTTTCTGTAATTGGGGTTTTAATGCCTCGCTCTTTTCTTCAGTCTTTGTTTTGGATTTCCTTTTAGGTTGTTGAATGCCTTGTTCTAGGGATGCGCTTTTCCATCATTTCTCAATGACTGTTCTTGGCTCTTGATTCTTCTGGTCTGATCTGTGATATATGTCTATTCTCTAGTTTGTTGTTAATTATAGGGTTTGTTGATATGCGTAAGGATCAAATGTGGGGGGTTGGGGAAGAAGCGAAGAGGGTTTGAGAGATTTTAAAGGGAGTAAGAAGGGGGTGGGTGTTGTTTTAGAGGGTGTAGGAGAGTAGAGGGGATTGAGAGAGTGATGCGGACGTGCACAGTTTCTAAGTTGGAATATAAAGTGTACTTTGGAAGGCCTAGATGTTGTAACATTTCGGCTCCTATCAGATTGTGTAATGGTTGTGTCCCTCGCAAGGTTCTGAAAAGCGGTTGCGGTCGCCGTAACGGTGGCGGTGGCGCGGTTGCGGTTGCGGGGTGTAAAGGCCGTAGTGTAACGGTTGCGGTAACCGGAACCGTGAATTTTTTTATTTTTCGCACAATTTGAAAAAAACTTATCGATACGCATATTTTTTTTCCATGATCATATTTATTGGGTTAAAAATAAATATTGATCAATTTTTGTAAATTTTTAAGTATGATCCAATATATTTGATATTTTTAAATCACTATAAACTGAGTTTTTTACATTTTATTTTAATAATTAATGACTTTATATTATACAAAAAATCAGTCACTAACTATTATATATAAGATAAACAATAACAAAAGTAAGGGAATAAATAAGTGCCTAAATATATATATATATATATATATAAATATACATATTTTCAACAAGCCAAATAAATAATGACCACAATTATTATTATTATTATTATTTTCAAACAATATATAGATGGACACATACAAACAAAATGGTTGAGTGATAGCAGCTGAATAGAATAACATAGGTCTTACAGCTTCAACAAATCAATAACATATTCTTTATCTTCCCTCTTCTCTCTCTCTATCTCTTGCTCTTCCATTTTCTTTCTTATCTTCCCTCTTCTCTCTATCTCTCTTCCCCCATTTTCAGTTTTTTTTTTGTGTGTTTTTTTGAAAGAAACAGTTTGGAACCGTTACGTAATGGTGCGTAACAGGCCGTTACGGCTGTTACGGCGCTGTTACAACCGCCATGGCAGCCACTACGGCCGACACACCTGTGAATCTCAATCACACTGCAAAAGCGGCCGTAACGGGTGGCGGTAACCGCCAAAACCGTTACGTAACGGCGTTACGTAACGGTTGCGACCGCTTTTTAAAACCTTGGTCCCTCGGCATGTTATCTAATACAATTTTCTTTGTTTTTGATAAAAAATAAAATAATAATGATCATTTCTGTATTATTTTACTGGACAATTCTTTATGTCTTGTGTGCTTATGGTTAATTGTCAAATAGTATTGTGCAGCCTTTCTGCTAAAATGTAAGATGTGAATTACTATACTGCAGCGTTGAAGTGACGGAACTTTATTTCCATTCAGGATAACTTCGGTAGACTACATGATAGAAACAAAGAAATACCTAAAACAATGAAGCAACTCACCCGTCTTTTCCCCAACAAGGTGACTATTCAGGTGCCTCAGGTATTAAGACTACTTCCAGTGTATTGTACAATGTGTTCTTTTGTAAATGTTTGAGGAAAGCTGTTAATTTTGTTGGAGCTGTGGCAGGATGAAAATCTACTTTCAGACTGGAAACAACAGTTGGATCGTGATATGGAGATTTTAAAATCACAGTCTAACATCGTTAATGTTCATTCAGTGAGTAATCACCTGCTTGTGGAAGACATTCTTTTCTCAATGTGAAAATGTTCTCTCTTTAGTCATTTCATTCTCTGCTTGGGTTGACAATAGTTTAAATATATAGTATTTTTTTTCTTGCCTAATGGTGACTATTTTGTTTGAAAATCAACGTATTACATGAGATGCCTGAATGATGTGACTTAGCTGGTGGAGGTAGACTTTGTACCTAATGCTTGTTCGTGGGCATTATGTGTACCCTTTAGTTTGTATGGGGGAGCATACAGAGCTTTGATATTGAGATTGAATTGCATTTGCCTGTCATTTAGCCTCTTAAAGGTTGCCAACTCTGTCCACATAGGACGAGGAGGTGGTGATTAGGATGATGTTTGAGCAGGTGTGGGTGGTTTCTAGAGTATGAAATTTATGAAGTGCCGTTTGAATTGATTTTCTGTAATACTAATTTTCTTTGATGGACGTATTAGGGATCATACAAGCTTGCACCAAAGGGGGTTTGGTTTGGTGAATGTAGGATATGCTCTTATAATTGAATAGACTGGTTGTTTCTGATGTTACCTTCATCCTTTCAGTATTTGTAACCGATTTCTTGATTTCAGGTTTTAAACAGGAGTGGCCTGGAGTGTCCCGACCTTGAAACACTGTACATAAAGGATCAGGTCCTGACAAGTGAAAGTATGTGCTGTCCTGAAGTATAATTTTCAGTTGCACAATTTTGGATATTGGCCTTGATTGTCGTGTTTACTGATGTTCAATAACTGTTTTGAATAGGTGCGGAGAAAATTGTTGGCTGGGCTTTGAGTCATCACTTTATGCACTGTGCTGAAGCATCAGCTAAACGAGCCAAGCTCACAGTTTCCAGTGAAAGGTTGCCACACTATTTTCAACTACCTTGTGGAGAAAATTGTTGGCTGGGCTTTGATTTCATGTGTTCCTCTCTGTGGTCTGATGTTAACATTACTTTTCGTATCAAAATTTGCAGTATTAGGTATGGGCTCAACATTCTACAAGGAATTGAAAATGAAACCCAGAATTTGAAGAAACCACTCAAGGTAAAGTTGATTGTCACTCAAGAATTTGAAGAATTAGACTATATACCTCTCTTTTGTTTACTTGATATTTTTTGTTTTCATTTATTATTATTATTTTTTTAAATCCAAAGTTTGTTTTATTACTTGATCTTGGAATGTGGCCCTCAAGATTTTTCAGGATGTGGTTACTGAGAATGAATTTGAGAAGAAGCTTCTTGCTGATGTTATTCCGCCAAGTGACATTGGGGTTACTTTCGATGACATTGGAGCCCTAGAGAATGTTAAGGATACATTGAAGGAATTGGTTATGCTACCTCTTCAGAGGCCTGAATTATTTTGTAAAGGACAGCTGACAAAGGTTGAATTATTTAAATTTATTACTGCTTTCCCCAAAATATAATTTAGTTCTCGTCAGCAAATTGGTGGGGAGTTTGAGCTATTTTATGATGTTTGTTCTACTGTTGAATAAGGGTACTGTCTTTTCAGCCTTGCAAGGGAATACTGCTTTTTGGACCACCGGGTACTGGTAAAACAATGCTTGCAAAAGCAGTTGCAACTGAGGCTGGTGCGAACTTCATCAACATATCAATGTCGAGCATTACTTCGAAGGTACTTGTATTTAGCTGACAACTTTGCAGCTCTTTCTGCAAGTGCTTCATTCAGGCATTATAACTGACATGCTTTTATTGCTTACAGTGGTTTGGAGAAGGAGAGAAATATGTCAAAGCAGTGTTCACGCTGGCTAGTAAAATTGCTCCTAGTGTTATTTTTGTTGACGAGGTTGGTTAGATAATCTATTCCTTTACTTTGGCGGATTGCTCTTTATCTTTCTTGCATTTGGCTGCCTTTTCCTGATGATGGTATTAATTTAGGTTTTACTCTGCTATTGCCTTTTGTTGTGTCTAGTGATGATTAAAAAAGTTTTGGGAAAATTACCAAAAAAAACCCAGGTTTGACCTTGAGTTTTTAATTTTTTTCAATTTGACCTTGAACTTCTACTTTTGTTTCAATCTCAACCATTTGTTTGTTTCTGTTAAACAAAATTGACGGGGAAGGTTATTGTAAGAATTTATGTATTATTGATTGATGTCTTGAGTGATAGATTACAAGATTCATAAATTACAATTCCTATACAATCTATATATAGAAGAAAATGTGGTAGTAGGTGTAGTGGAGGTGATAGTGGGTTAGGTGAAGTGGAGTGTGTAGTGGAGTAGAGGTAGGTGAAGTGGAGTGTGTAGTGGAGTAGGTAAAGGTAATGTGGTAGTAGGTGTAGTGGAGGTGATAGTGGGTTAGGTGAAGTGGAGTGTGTAGTGGAGTAGAGGTAGGTGAAGTGGAGTGTGTAGTGGAGTAGGTGAAGGTAAAGATGGAAAATTCTAACAGCCCCCCGCAAACTCAAGGAGGAGAGAAACTAACCAACTTGAGTTTGGAGAGAGTAACAAAACAAGAAAATACATAAAAATAAAAAAGGATAGGAGACACTGTATGGTCGTGTCAGACCGATGTAGAAGACAGTTTATGGGGTCATGTCGGACCGTTGTAGAAGACAGTTTATGGGGTCATGTCGGACCGTTGTAGAAGACAGTTTATGGGGTCATGTCGGACCGTTTGTAGAAGACAATGTTGTGACAGTTTACAGAGTCTTGTCGGACCCTTGTAGAAACTAACCGGAATCAATGTCGGGACAGTTTACAGAGTCTTGTCGGACCCTTGTAGAAACTAACCGGAATCTATGTCGGGACAGTTTACAGAGTCTTGTCGGACCCTTGTAGAAGCTAACCGGAATCTATGTCGGGACAGTTTACAGAGTCTTGTCGGACCCATAAAGGAGCTAACCGGAATCAATGTCGGGACAGTTTACAGAGTCTTGTCGGACACTTGTAAAAACTAACCGGAATCAATGTCGGGACAGTTTACAGAGTCTTGTCGGACTCTTAAAAAGTTGCACCCTCAAAAGGTGTGCCCAATTTTGTCAAAAGGCGTGCCATCAAAAGGCGTGCCATCAAAAGGCGTGTCCACTTTGTCAAAAGATGTGCCATGAAAAGGCGTGCCAGTTTGTCGGGCGGCAAGAGGCGCGCGATACGCGTGGCTGCCTCGGCTATTTAACCAAGACGAAGGCTGAGGCTGAGGCATACCATTCTGAAACCTCTGAAACCAACCCTTCGCTGAAAAAACTCTGCCTCTGCGGAGAGAGAAACTGTGGAACACTTTGTTGCCATTCTGTCACCAACCCTTCCAAACATTACCAGTCTGAAATTGCTATTTCGCTGAAACACTTAGCAACCCAAAAACATGGCCTCTTCTTCCCGTCCAGCTACCCAGAACCTGCTCACGCTCTTTCCAGAACTGAACGAGCCCACAAGAGAAATAACTGGTGCGGTGGCCAGTGAACCTCAACCAAACACCTCTGGTTTTGCTCCATTGAACTTTCCGATGCGGTCGGTGGAGCAAAAAATGGCGGTGCAAACTGATATTGAGGCTAATCAGTATACTCTGAAGTCATGCGTGGAAACCATGACGGCGGTCACAAATTTGTCGAACCGGCTGCAGAGTAGGACAAATGAGGTGCAGCATTTAAATTCCCAGCTGGCTCTGCTCCAACGCATGTATAAGGATGCGCGAGCAGAGATAAGTGTGCTGAAAGCAGAAAATAAGGAGCTGAAGCGGAAGGCCACTGTGATGTTCCGATTTGGAGGTCCGCCGTATGCTGCAGTGGAGGAGTATGGAGGAGTGAACGTGCTCGGCGGCGTAGGAAACACGGAGGCAGCACCGTCAAGGGCCGCCCAGGACGGAGGAAAGAAGAAGAGATCTGCAGCAGAGTAGAGAAGAAAAATCCCACTGTGGGTGTTGGGTGTGTTATGGTGGTTTTTTTTTTTTTTTTTTTTTTTTTTTTTTCTCGTGTAAAATTATGATCGGGGTTGATCCTGACATGAAAAAAATAAGTGTGTTTGGCAAACTCGAATGGTAGGTGTGGTAAGGCAGAAAAATCAACTGGAATGAATTTTTTTTTTTTTTTTTTTTTTTTTTTTTTTGTGAAAATAATAATAATAATAATAATAATAATAATAATATTAATATGGAAATCATGGAGTGGGCGGTGGTACAAAAATATTGTGTAGAAAAAGAGGGAGATGGTGGAAAAGAGAGGCCACTCATGTTATTAAAATAAATTAAGGAATTAAAAAAAGTGATATTGGTTTTGTTTTCAAAAAGATGGATTAAAATAAATATAAAAAAAGAAAAAGAAAGTGGAGACCATGATGAAAGGTGGGAACAAGTGTGCTGGTGCTGTGTTGTAATGGTCAGAAAGAGAGATAAGAAAATAAAATAAAATAAATTTCAAGGTGCTGTGTTGTAATGGCATTGAAATATCCACCATCATAAAGAGTATCAGTGGTGCTGCATATGTTTATGAGCATTATTTGAGGCCTTTCTTTCTTAACCCACAGCAGACTGTTAACGTCTAGTATGTCCCAAGGAAGAAGGACATCTTCAGTAAGCCAGATGACATTCTAACTGCTGCTGAGAAGTACATAGAAGAACATGGCCCGGAAGCATTTGAGAAGCTTGTTAGCAAGGATAGGGAAACCAAGTTCAGGAGTAGCAAATTACACGTATTTTGATGAGGACCACAGCTATTGAGCCTTGTTTGGCTGAGGGAAACACCTTTTTTCCGCTGCTGTTAGGAGTATCTTTCCGGTGGAGAAGCTGCTATGGACTATTTGGGGAGAGTGATGTCGAAAGCCGGAGCCTTGGATCTCGCCACCGGCGTCGGCGGAAAGATCGAGAAAGACGATGTTCTCTCCGCTGTCCAGAAGTATGAGCAGTATCACGGCTACTATGATGCCGAGAGAGAATGAGATGTTATGAAGATATGATGAGGAGGTAGGTATGTAGTAGACAATTCTAGCGGACTAGGTTGAGGTCCGGCGGGCGGCCAAGGCGAGGTTGCCGCCCGCCGGTGAAGCGAAAAAATATTAAATTCTTAACCTTGCTCTGATACCATGTAAGAATTTATGTATTATTGATTGATGTCTTGATTGATAGATTACAAGATTCATAAATTACAATTCCTATACAATCTATATATAGAAGAAAATGTGGTAGTAGGTGTAGTGGAGGTGATAGTGGGTTAGGTGAAGTGGAGTGTGTAGTGGAGTAGAGGTAGGTGAAGTGGAGTGTGTAGTGGAGTAGGTAAAGGTAATGTGGTAGTAGGTGTAGTGGAGGTGATAGTGGGTTAGGTGAAGTGGAGTGTGTAGTGGAGTAGAGGTAGGTGAAGTGGAGTGTGTAGTGGAGTAGGTGAAGGTAAAGATGGAAAATTCTAACAGTTATTTTAGTCATTACATTCATCATTTTACAAATAAATAAATAAAGATTATTTTAGTACTCTCTCTGTCTCAAAATATTAGTCTCGTTTGGACAATCTAAGGCTGTGTTTGGTGTGGAGTTTTAATCATGACTCCACACCTATATTTGAGTATGGTGTTTGGTTACAACTTTCAAAAATTAATTCCACACCACTTTTGAAAACTCGTTTCAAGCGGGATTTGAATTTTGAAATTTGGCCTATCCGGTTGTCCTTCCGGACGGCGGGTTGACCAGAATAGTGCAAATTTTTTTTTTTTTTTGGCACATGTTATTTTTTATAGATTAAATAAAAAAATTATTCCGAATTTTTAAAAATATTTTATGAGCTTTAAATAGAATTTTGGATTGTGTGTTTGGTTATGAGTTGTAAGTTTTTGAATCAAATATCATGTCACATCAATTATTCAAAACTCATAACCAAACAAATTTTTCACTCAAATCATAACTTCAAAACTCACAAACTCAAAATATAACTCTATTCTCAAATCATAATTCTAAAACTCTAACAAACGCAACCTAACTTTTTTTGGTAGGACAATTATTATACTTAAAAAATATTGGGTATGTTTGGTTTGTGTTTGAGAGATGTGTTTTAGAGATAAAAAGTACGAAAACATGTTTGGTTTGGTTTTTTTTAAAAGATGTTTTGGAAAATTATTTTGAGATAGAGTTTTGGAAAAAGTGATTGATTTGATGTGTGTGAGAGAGAGATTTGTTTGGAAAACTTGCTTGGTTTACAAGTTTTGGGAAATTTTTTTGGGAAAATTTGTTTGGTTTGATTATTTTTGAAAACTTATTTGTAGAGAAAATTTCCCAAATTTTTTTCAGAAAATCAAACCAAACGAGCCCATTAACTTTCCAAAACTACCCTTTGGTATTACATTTTTTTGAGAACATCAATTGTCATAATTGTACTTTTTGTGTTGTTAATGAATTTAAAAGAAGAACAAAATAGAAAATGCATCTTATTTTAGTCTTTGATTTTGAAAAGCGACTAATATTTTGGGAGAAAGAAAAATAGAATAGAGGGACTAATATTTTGGGACGGAGGGAGTATTATGATTTGATGTATTCAAGTTCAAAGTTAGGTTTTGAAAAAACAAGTGGGAGTGCCATGCGTCCTGTTACATTTTTTTGTGTTAGATAAGTTAATGCTGCGTTTGGTTGGGGGATTTGGAAAGGGAAAGAGAAAATATGTGTGAAACTAGGTGAAATGTGAATATATTTTATTCACATTTCACCTATCTCTTTTTTTTTTTTTTTTTTTTTTCCCCTCTCCAAATCCCTTCTTAAATCTCTCAACTAAACACAGCATAAAGGACATAAATGAAGGGTTAGAATTGTGCCTAATTTAGAAATTCAGAGTTTAAATTGAAGAAATTAAAAATCAGGGTTTGATTTGTTACAAGGGTCAAACCGCGAGTTTTTTTTTTTTTTTTGCTTACATTTTTTGACTGTTTATTCTTCTTTCTTTCATTATCCTTTTCCCCCTCAACAACACTTTTCCTGTTGCACATCTTCTGTGTTAGGTTGACAGCATGCTGGGAAGACGTGAAAAACCTGGAGAACATGAAGCGATGCGCAAAATGAAGAACGAGTTCATGGTGAACTGGGATGGTTTGCGTACGAAGGATAAGGAACGTGTACTGGTACTTGCTGCCACCAATAGGCCTTTTGACCTTGATGAGGCTGTCATTAGGAGACTGCCCCGTAGGTAATAATATGCTTTCTTTTAGTTTTTTCTGTTCTTTATTATGGAAAGTCTCTTAAATTAATGATCTAATGGACACATATTTGGTGCAGATTGATGGTAAATTTGCCAGATTCCACAAACAGAGAGAAAATTTTGAGAGTTGTATTGGCCAAAGAAGAATTGGCACCTGATGTTGATCTTGAAGCAGTTGCTAATATGACTGATGGATATTCAGGAAGTGACTTAAAGGTTACAAATTTTGTTGTAATCTGCGATTTTTGCAAGCAAAGATTGGATTCCCCTTGTTTTTCTTCTTTCCCTCCCCTCCCTCTTATAATATGTGGTTCCTCTGATTATTTTGGTTGCAGAATCTTTGTGTGACAGCAGCGCATTGTCCCATAAGAGAAATTTTGGAGAAGGAAAAGAAGGTTAGTTGGGCATAAATATCTATATTAATTGACTTGGATGCTAGTAGATCCCTGTAACTTTTCTATATGCTTCATGTGAATTTCTTGTGTGTTTTCTGCTTGCAAAACAAGCTCATTCTTACAAGCGAACTGCAAAACTGAGCTATTTTATGTTTAATAATGAAAATGGTTTCTAGTTTGTCCACTGGACCTGTTTCAGGGTTAAAATGCTATCTGGCTTGTGTAATTTATCGGTGAAAAGTCCAGAGTTACCTTAAAATTTATTTTATTTTATTTTATTGCAATAAACCTTGCATATTTCGACATGTTTAATGCATCGGTTACTTTATGTCTCTTGGAGCAAAACATCTAATGCGTATTACGAAGTTTTTCATGCAGATTGTCTAGTCCTCTTACATGGATACATACACTAGTTGATGCCCCCTCCCCTTTAGTAGATGAAATGAACTATAATCTATGAAGTACGGACACGGACACGCGACACGCAAAAATGTAAATTTTCAAAAAATAGGGGATACGACACGCTGGGGACACGTTCAATATATATAATTAATTTTATTTATTATATGTCATAAAATTATTAAAAAAATCATTATTAATAAACATACATTAATAAACATACATTATTAAAATTATATACTCAAATAATAGAAAAGAAAAAATAAAATCAGAATATAAAAGAAAAAAGAAAAGAAAAGGAAAACTAAAATAAAATCAGAATAAAAGAAAAAATAAAGGAAAAGAAAAAATAAAATAAAATCAGAAAAAAAAAGAAAAAATAAATAAAAGAAAAAATAAAATCAGAATAAAAGAAAAAATAAAAGAAAAGAAAAAATCAGAGGCTGAGAGAGAGAGAGACATTGACTGAGGAAAGAAGAGGCTAAGAGAGAGAGAGAGCGACTGAGGGAAATCGAAGAAGAATGAAGATCGAAGATCGGAGAAGAAGAGGTGTACCTTAACGACGAAGGGCGAGACACGACTAACGACCGACAAGAGACAACCGACAAGGAATGACGACGAACGATGAAATGACTAGGTCCTCTCTTTCTTACCCTTTCTCTGCTGTTTGTGTTCTAATCGAAGTAGATTAGGGCAAATTTTGATCTGTTTTGATTTATTTACAAATCGACCCCAAACAAATGTTGTAAATTGTGAAATTACCCCGAAGGTGTCTATAACGTGTCCGGATGTAAAATAAAATTAAAAAAAAAAAAAGGGACACTCTCTGCTGCATGTCGGACACTTGTCCACCGCGTGTCCGACGCTTGTCCGTGTCTGACACGTGTCCGACACTGGTACGGAGCCCTCGGAGAGGTGTCCGTGCTTCATAAACTATAATAATTGAATATGATGATTCTTGCCAATGATTTAACCAAATTCTATTTACTGGATGCTGTGAACTTGTTAGAACTAAGAAATATTTGTATTTTGTACTAATTCAAAAAAAATGTTGAAATCATGGAGCTAGAATTCTTTAAATGCAACTGATATAAGTAGATTGAAAGGGATCCGTGAGATAGTGGGCCCTGATTATGAATGCTTGCACTGTCGAGTTATGAGTTTTGTGGAAATTTTACTTGTACTTGAGGAACTGCATTTGAATCATCACCCATGAACATGGATTACAACAATTGTATATATATTAACTTCTTTTTTCTGAGATCACTCATAATCTTTGCTTGTTTTCAAGCCTAGGGCACTTGTCTATCCTGTGAAGTTCGATTCTTTTAGTGACATCATTCTATTTTCATCAAGGCGCCCTTTTTGGAAGAAGTTTGTAAACTTCTTTTGATTATCTTTTTATTGATATTAACCTGACATGTAACAGACAGGCCTTTAGGGGTACCATTTTGTCATGTCCTCCCGTAACTCTGTTGTTGCTTAGTCCTCGGTTGTCACTTGGATTATAGGAAGGTTTATTATTGTAAGAATTGAATTCATATCATGTGAAGCAGCATTCTCTTCTCCTGCACTGCTCTTGCAGATTGTTTCATTGAATTAATACTTGCTATGATTGATTTTGTTATTCACCTAGTGTCAGCAAAATTGATCCAGTCTTGCCTTCAAGCCATTGTTGCTTAGTTTCCCCATGAAAATCAGTTCTTCTAGTATATTATAAACTAGGTTATTAAAGAATATTTATCTTTGTACTTAATTATTCATAAACAATTGTCTCATTTGCTTTTATTATGCTTTTTGTGATGAATAATTTGAACTCAATTTTAGCTCATTTGGGATGGGATTTGTATATAGGATTGCACATAGCTTGTGTATTGAATTGGATTATGGAGGTTATGCCTTGAATACAAATTATTATTATCTTTTTTGTCCTTTAGCCAATCAATATGATAATATATTTGCATGATTTAGGAGAAATCTTTAGCATTGGCGGAGAACAGACCATTACCTGCATTGCATAGCAGTGCTGACGTTCGCCCTCTAAGCATGGAGGATTTTAAATATGCACATGAACAGGTATGATTATTGATTTTGATAGTGACAGGAATCATCAATTTCTTTTCCTTTCTTCTTCTTCTTCTTCTTCTTCTTCTTCTGTTGTCTGGATTCTACTGGGAATTATTGTACTGGATGAAATTGATGGTTTGATTACCAAAATAAATTAATCATCTTCTCTAGAGAAATAGATATGTTTTGCAAGCACTTTTTGGTTGTGGGATTGGTTTACTGTTGGCAAAAGAAGTATGCCCCTCCCCCAATAGACCCTTGATCGATGGTTTCATGCAATATATGATTTTGCTTAATCATATCTCATATTTGGTATTTTACATCCATGGGCTTGTGGTTGACTTCTTGACTACATGTGTTGTCTAGTGCTTGATTATGGCATATTTTGGAATCTAGCATTTTATTATAGCATGTATGCATGGTGTTTGATATAGTTGATTGTCAAAGAATTTAATTTGCTTTCTTTTTGAATTGTGTTGCATAGTTTGAATTGTTTCAGTAGTACATTGGTTGAGTTAGATGTGTATGCAAGCTGAACAATCAATCTATTTACGTTGATTTTGCTCCCATTTAGTTGATGTGTTAAAAAATTTACATTTTGTCCTTTTGTTTCTCATATTGCTCATATTATATGTTTATTAAATTTTTAGGAGACCTATGCCCCTTAGTTAGAGCTTCTTGAACTTAAAATAATTATGTTTTGAGAATTGATTAATTATTGTTTGATAAAGTTGAGATTGTTTGCGTGCTTAACTGATTCATAAATAGCAGATTTTATGGCAGCCTACTTTGACTTATGCGAATTAGTGATCCCACTTAATGTTACATTACACTTGAAATAGTTTTAAAATTCTTCAACATAACTGACTGTCTATTATATAGAAATTTCTTCTTGGGCATTTAAATTTACTATTTAAGAATTTTAAAAGGGTAAGTGATGTTGAATGGACTATTAAGAAATCCATTGAACTCTCCAATTGATTTCAAAACCAGAGCATATGGAGAATTAATCCAAAAGGGAAGATAAAAGGTTTCAACAAGAATTAAGAATAGAAAAGAAGAACATAAGGGCCACAGACCTAATCACAAACGGCCACAACTTAAACACTTAATATCATTAATTAAAAACCATCCTAAACTTATTACATAAAGGCATATATATAGACAACGTAAGAAAACTCAATTAAGGTTACCAAAAATAGAAGAACACTACCCTTAATAAACTCTAAATTAAATTAAATATAATTACAAAAACTTTAATTTTTTCTTTATCTAACACCTTTCCGTTACCCATCAGTATGCTTCCATGACTGCATAACAAGTACTTTAGCTCTTTATGGGTGGTAGTGGATTTGTGTGGCTGCCGCTTAGTTTGTTAAGGAAGTTTGGCTTTAACCCTAGCTTTATCTTTTGCTCATCTTTGGCAATTGAGCTTCCTATTGTGCCATGCTCAAAAAGTTGTTCAAGGCCTCGGTACATATGTTGCCCTATCCATATTCCTATAGATGTATGTGTGCTTAAAGTGTTGACTATTTGAAAAACTTAAATGATTTTAGGCTAAAATAGCCAATAAAGACAAAATAGGCTAAAATAATCAATAAGACAAAATGTCACATCCAAAACATAACCAGTTCACTTTTTCTCTCAACCATCAAATCAACTACAAAAAAAAAAAAGTCAACTATCATTCCAAACACAACTTTTTTAACCAAACCAAAATAGTCAAAAAGCCAAAAAGTCAACTAAAATAGCCTATTTCCAAATGGGGCCAAAGTAACTTCATTTTGGAGAGTGGGATGGTTTGGGAAGTTTTGCTTTTCCATTGTGATTGAGTTGTAGAATTAGTTATGGCTTTCTAGCTTAAAGTTAATATCTGAGCTCACTGTAGGCCATATTATATATATATTTTCTAATGCAGGTATGTGCAAGTGTGTCATCGGAGTCAGCAAATATGAGTGAGCTCCTCCAGTGGAATGATCTATATGGAGAAGGTGGATCAAGGAAGAAGAAATCCCTCAGCTACTTCATGTAGACAAGGTACTTAAGTGTATAGAATTCCTTTTTTAGTTTATGGTTTTTTTCACAAGCAAAGCATCTAGGTAAGGTAATCTTAGGTAACTGTATTAATGAAAATTTTATCGCAGTTTCCCCCAACCCAAAAATCCCTTTCCCCCATTCAGGCCCTCATCATTCAGGCCCTCATGTATCATATTTAGTTTATGGATATTTTTCCGCATCCATTGCAAATTTTACAATATTTCTTAGGCTTGTTTTATATCTTTTTATTTTTATTTATTTTTTGTGCTTCTCAAGGTCCCCCTTTGTCTGTATATACAATTTGATTAATTGAATAAGTTATGTTTGTTTTCTTCTTGAAATTCATCTCTTTTCTGAAACTGGAATATTTTTCTTTTTCGAAAATCTTGATATCTTCATTTTACAAAGGTATTTTTTTGGTTGAAAAAAAGCAGCAGCAATTTTTGGTACAAAATTCTATCTGATGGAGCTGATTGATTTAGAAGGCAAAATGAAAAAACTATTAGAAGGAACTTGACCTTTTTTAGATGATCTCAATTTTGATCACATGGAATGCTGTCTTTTTAATTTTTGTGTTTTTTTCCCAGTTATTAATTCAGTCTAGAGTCTATAGACCTGTGATATTTTATATCCGTTTGGCATCATAGCTACTTCATGCTTTGTTGTACGAAGGATCCCCTTGTTTTTATGTGTAAACATGTTTCAAATGATTCTGATTCCCAAATGTGTAAAAAAGAGCTGAGCGAGGTTGGTATCTGCAAAAATATTCAGGAAATAGGGTGGGAATACCCGTTGTATGTAGTTGAGAGCATAGGCTGTTATTGTGAAATTTTGAATTTTTATCAAGTGGCATTTCAGTATGGAAGTGCTATTAATTTCAGCTTTATTTGGGACGTATATGGTTGACCATTGATGCTGTTGATTTTCTGATTTTGCTTTCATAGTATATATACATGGGGGATTTAGTGATAGATTCCTCTGTCTAATTTGTCTTTCAAAAGAATAAGAATTATATTAGTACTTTCAAAACTCTCTAATATTTTAAAATTTGTTTCTTTTATCATATTATCTTCATATCTATCAGCCCTCATATTAAGTTATCCTTACAGTGTATTTCCAAGTAAAATTTAAAATAAAATTTCTCTTTAATTTAGAGTAAAATTTTACTCTCAGTAAAATTTACTATGATTCAAAGTAAAATTTTATATTGGTTAGCAAATTAACATGTTTTTAACCAGAGTAAAATTTTGCTTTGAATCATAGCAAATTTTACTCTGATTCTAAGTAAAATTGTACTTTAAAGTATAATTTTACTATGATCTAAGAAGAGTATCCACTTTGAATCACACAAAGTGTCCTGTATTAATAATCTTGCGTGTTTGGTTGCTGAGAAAATCACAGAAACATAACAAGAAAACCAAATATAGTCTTATTCTCACTATTGCTTTGATGTTTAAATGATCAATTTCTTAACTTTTCCCGCATTCTCTTGGGAACCAAATAGAAAATAACATCAAAATCAACAATCAAAAAACACAGACAACACTTTGAAACTTGTAAATATATATTCACATGCAACCAACGCATATGTAGATAAAGGAATATATATGCACACATATATATGTAGTATAGAATTAGATCTCTAAATCTCTTTTTCAAGACATTATAAACATTAGTGAAATATGATTTAAGATTGGAATTTTAACAATCAAACTATAAGACCTTGATAAAATCCCTCCCTCCCTCCCTCCCTCTTTCTTCAAACCCTAATCCTCTCTTTCCACCTTCTCAGAATCGGCCTCCATCTCCTGATGTCGCCGTGGTGGAAGACTTGAGGGTGTAAAGTGAGCCAGAGTTGAGAGGTTATCTCTTTCTCACTTTCCTCTCTGTTCTCTCTATGCTCTGTCTCACAACACAAAACCATCATTGTTGGACCTTCAAATAAGCCTCAGATATGGTCCATTACGGCTTGGGCCGTCTGTACACCTTGAAGATCAACGACCTCTCCCTCTTCCTTTCCCAATCTTAGTTGATCTCCTCCATCGCCAGACCGAGAAATCGTCATTGATCTTAGGGCCTTTGGATGTACTGGATTTGTGGCAAATATGAAATTTGAGGTCTCTTAGTTGAGGGTATAATATTTTGATAAAATATTTAAATAATAAATTTTGTCTTTTATACAAGACTTTATAATTATGAGGGAGTTTTGAAAGTATAATTTTATTCTTGGTCTTTTTAACAATAAAAGAAAGGTAAGAAGGGTTTGTAGTCAAATTTCTCTATATACATATATATGTATATTTTTTTTCAGTTCATTTGTTTTGGTGTCTGCAATGAGTTCCGCTAGCCGTTAAAGGTGAAGTGTGGTGCTCAAGTTGTATTTTCAACCTCTATGTTGAGGGCTGCAAAGGGTAGGGTATTTTTTCCACATTGTTGCGCTGATCATTTACCATGTTTTCTGTGTATTGACATTCGAAAATACGAGGGTCAGAAAGTGGAATGTGAAGTCTTCCAATTTGGGTCTCCATTTTTTCGGCTGTAGGAAGTGATGTACCATCTCTCTTGGTAGTCATCCATCCGAATATGGGTCAGGCTGTCTCCCAGATAGCACATGCCAATTTTTGGAGTCAGATCTAATAATGTAAGAATGCTAATTTAAATCATAAGTTTTTGGTGACTCGAAATCATTTTTTTTTTATTCACATAATAAAAATGGAGTGATTGATTGTAGGTAGGTATTATGAATTGCTTTCAATGTGGGATAAATGCTCATTTTGTCACCTTTAGTTTGATTGATAATATGTTATTGTTTTATCTGTTTGCGGCTTTGGTGGCTGATGAGGAAGAGGAGCCCAAGGACAATAAAGAGAATAAATGTTAGCAAATCTTTAAGTGCTGGCCAAATCTGGTTGGTTGTCTCAAATTGAGATCAAGACTGGATTTGTTTATGGGATCTATATTTTTGGTCCGTTTTAATAATCCGAACCGTTCAATGTGTAGAACTCGTCGAGTATTACATGCCTGTAAAAAATCACGTTGATTGGATATCAATAGTTATGTGATCAAATCAGTTTTGTATAAAAAAAAATGGACGGTGAAACAATTAACGGTTGATAAAAAACTGTTTTGTTCATATAGCTATTGACATCCGATCGACGTGATTTTTTACAGACATATAGTACTCGACGAGTTTTACACATTGAACGGTTCGGATTATCAAAACGGAACCCGTGATGGACCCCTACAGGCCCAACAGCATGGTCCAATCCGATCTTGGACTGGACCAAAGCCACTGCCTTTTAAAAATGTTTTTCATATAGGAAAATGTTAAAAGCAGCCTTTAGGGCTGCTAGTATTGAAAAATGTGTAAAGAGTATTGATGTGTAAAAAATGTATATAAATATATAATAATATTTTGAGATATGTGAAAAATATGTCTGGGGTTATAAATATTTGATATTATTGGTTTTAAAAAATGCTTAAGTCACTTATCACTTTTAAAAATAATCTCTAATGACGTATTTGCTAAGTGTTAAATTTTGATTTGTAAAATATTTTATTATGTGGAGTCAAATCTTAATGTCATATCATTAGGAGTGGTAAATTAAGAGAAATTATTCAATGCTACATGCCTAATTTACGAGAAATTATTCAATGTTTTTGAAGTAATGCTCTATTTCATTTATGTAGTGACACTTAAGATTTTGTGTTATAAAACTCTTACACGTTGTGAGTCATGATTTGGGCCAATGATTCTTCATTTGAAGCACCATTTAGACTTGTTTCAGGAGCATTGAATAATTTCTCGTAAATTAGAAGATGTAGCATTGTTGTATGTGCTTTTCATTAGCAGCTTTTAGGGTTGTCATCATCAATATTCTGTTTAGAAAATGTTTTTCACGTTTCAAAAATAGTAAATATTTTCGTTTGAAAAAAAAGAAGTTAGTTTTTTCGTTAATCACATAAAACAAATTAAGGGCAACTTACAGAGATCGCAATGAACAAACCAAATGGTGGTTGCTTTCTTGGGGCTAGCCTCATTGTCAATTTAGAATAATGCCTTTTATCAAATTTATCATTGTTAGACCTTTGCTGCCTCAACAAATTGTGGTGTACCTGTAACGTGAAGTAAAATTCTCCATTTGAAATGCAACTTCTTTGATGAATTCATATAATTCCTTAGTAGCATGGATCTTGAACCAAGAAGATAGCACTAGAAGCTCAATAAAAAGGGTGTCCTAAGCAATTGTAATAATCTGGTTCATTTATATTCATAGCCTATATGCTCATATTGATGGCATTAGTGTTGTTGTGATTAAAGTAGTATAAAGTATGCTATGATTAAAGAATTGTTGTGATTAAAGAAGTATAATAATCTGATTCATTTATATTCTGAGCCGATATGCTCATATTGGTGGTGTTATGATTAAAGTAGTATAAAATATGCCTCCAAAAATATCAGATACGGGAATATTGGAAAATATGCCCCTCTGGAAACATCTGAAGTGGTTGGAAGTGACAATATATATATGGTTTGTTCTAAAGAACTCTAGCGTAATTATAAATTTAGAAAGAAAAATATTTGAAATTTACAAAAATATTTTTACAAATTAATTCACAATAACGTGATATAATATGTGTCAATTTTTGATTTGTTATCCATTAAATAATACAAAGCTCAACTCTAGGGACAAAATCAGGATTTCATCACCGTAAGTATCAAAACACAAATAATATTTTTTAATCATATGAGTAAACACACATGTATGTACAATACGATATATAAATTATATATATACACATAAAAAAATTCAAATATCATATATGTAATCTTTAATATGATAAAAAAAAATAGTAGAAAATAAAAAGAGAATGCAAAATGAGAGAAGAATGAGATATATATCTTTTATACTAAGAGTTTATTTTATTCATGAAATGAAGTGTTATGAAAAATAAAATTTTTACAAACACAAAAGGGTCCCTCGTAATTTTCTTCTAGTTCCATTTCTGTTCAACTCTCTTATCACATTATTTTAGGCAAATTTATAAGTTTAAAATTATGAATTTTTATTATTTCTTATTTGAAATTTGGCCAATAGTCCCTTCAACGAAGTTTTTTATTGAGAAAAAGACACTTCAATATTTTTTAGTATGTGGTATTTCTTTTGCAAATCATGTTTGTCCAAATCTTGGCTAATTTGAACCAAACAAACTTTACGAATTTGATTATCTCATTGAGCCATTTTGAATACAATCATGGCATATTTTACTAAAATAAATGGGTAATTTTGTAAAATTTATTCAACTATAAAAATAGAATGATTATATTTTTGCATCATAAACATGTTATTATCAAATATGGTAATAATAATTATAAAAAGAGAAGTGCTACCGATCACGGCACTATTAACCCACTGGCTGTGGTCATCTTTTGCCCATCATATGTCATTATCGCCCTTGAACTACCAACTATAGAAATATAGAATGATGATCTTTTCTTATTATAATTGGTATTATAATATTATATAAATGTCATTATTATATTACAAATATTTTTTATATTCTTTGACGTTTAGTGTAACGGAAAATAAATGTTGAGTGAAAATATTTTTTATAATTATACAAACTAAGTTATATAGGTAGAAAATATTTATCACTTTTAAAAGATATAAAATATTTTCTAAATTAAAATTTTATCAATATTATCATATTATCATTATTACCACCACCATGGCCACAGCGACAATAACCACATCACTATTGTTGCTGCTGCTACCACCCCAACACGACTTCTACCTTCACTCATCATTGTCACTACCATTGCCATTACCATTAATTCAAAAATTGTATTCAGTTAAAAAAAAAAAAACATTTTTTATAAGAACATTTTAAAATATTTTTATTAATTTTTTTACCGAAATGTAAATCATCATAAAATTAATCTTTTTCTCTTTCTTATGTGGCACATTAAGACTTACTTTTTTCTTAAAAAATCACATCAGCATATTTTTTTTATTTACATATAAAGTTCTATGCAAATTCAATTTCAATTATAATAACTAATTTTATATTGACAATTACTTATTTTTCATATATATTTTTTTATCATATATTTAGTTTTGTCGTTATCATATTTATTTTATATAGTTGATATTTTAATTTAATTATTATGATATTTGAAAAAAAATTATATCGGTATACAAATAAATAAATAAATAAGACAGACGTCTTGCTTGGAAAGAGGGTTGTGCTAAAATAGCTAACTAAAAGGCAAAATAAGCTAAAATAGTCAATGTCATATTTAACTCGTGATAATTTTATTTTTTCTTTCACAACCATCAAATTAACTAAAAAAAACTAACTTCTCAAACACAACTTTTTAAGCTAGGTTAAAGTAATCAAAAAATCAAATAACTAACTAAAATAGCCAATTTCCTAAATAAGGCCATAATGTGCTTAATTATGTGCATTATATGGTTCAAATTATTTTATTTTTTTATATTTTGTATTTTTTTCCTATCTTATTGATATCTTAATATTAAGTTATATTTAATTTTTTATTTAACATGAAATTATTTATTACAAAATATTATATTTAATTTAAATTTTTTATACGTATATACAATATGTATGAATAATTCAAAAAGAATATTAAAAAAAATAATACTCTACATAATTAATTTATGTGTTTTATTCTTAATCTAATTACAACATATATTTTGTTTGATTTAACTCGTACTTACAATAACCGTTACAACAATTAATTTCCTGGCAGAAATAGACAAGTGGAATGAGACTCATTTCATGTATCTTTTATTTTATTATTTGAGTGAGTTCAAAAACGGAAATGTAATTTATCATCCCATTCTCAAGACAAATAAGATTATCACATAAGAATTTAATTTTCACATCCCTCATTGGGAATTTCTCATTTGTTATTATCTTTTAAATAAATTTTATTTTGTTCTATTTCTACATATTTTTGTTTTCTAAATAAATATAGAAATAAAAGCAAAAACAAATAATTAGAATTAGTTTTATAATTTAACTATTATTTTTAATATCAAAATGAGTTTTTATTTTATCATCTTATAATTTAATATATATCATATAAAATCATTATATAATAATTATACTTTTAAAGCACAATAGAATTAAAATTATCAAAATGAACAAATAATTTAATTAAAGATTGGTTTGGCATGTACTAAATAAGTCAAAAAGTCAAAAAGTTACTATCTTATTTAAGTCACATCATCTTATTTAAATCACATCACCTCTCTAATACATCACATCAAACCCAACCCAAACCCAACCCAAACCCACCAATAAGTCAAAAAGTGCACTTTTTTATAAAACGATAAAGTTAAGATTATTAAAATAAATAATTTTAATTAAAATTTTATTTTAAATTAAAATTAATATTATTATTTTGTAACACATATCATAATATAAAATATCATTAAATTAATTAAAAGTAACTCTATTGTGATTTTATATTAGATATCATATTTCTATAAGTGATTTAAATACACGTATAACGTCCAATTTGACATTGATTGATTAAAATAATGGAATTTAATATTTTTTTATAAAGTTTTTAAAAGATAAATTGATAAATGTCAAATGATAAATAGTGCGGAGTATTATTTTAAATAATAATAATTCATCAAAAATGACGGTGTATGTTTAAGATATCTATTGATGTTTCTTGAATAATTTTTACATAAATTTTTTGAATTTATAGTATTACTAATAATGCACCTTCATGAACTCTGTCAGAAAAGATATGCAAAAATAATTTGGCTGGAATAAAAAATTTGCGATTATTATGATATATCACAGAATTAATCAGGACTCGTTTGAGACCTAAAATTATTAAGGTTATAAAGATTTTGTGCCTAATTTCCTTTGAGGACATTTTTTATTATTTGAATTCATAATTTTTTATACATCAATATAAATAACTCTTATGATCTTATTGATATAAGCATAAATCCTATATTTAGGTCAATTCATCTTAAACACTTTTTCGTGTAATAAAATATTTAAATATTATCATATAAAAATATTATGATAAATCATAATCAAAAGACTTGAAACATAATTAAAATGGTAAATTACAAATACACCCCCTGATATTTGATTAAAATACTAATCGCCTCCTGTAATTCTAGAAATTATATTTCACCCCCGATGTTTCTAATTTCATAACAAATCTCTAATTTTATTAATAAATTATCAAGTCAATCAACAATTTTTAATAATGTTAGAAATATGTTTCAATTAATAATTTAGGGTTGGTTTGGGAAATGGGTTGGCTTTTGACTTTTTGACTTTTTGACTTTTTTAGCTATTTTAGCCTAGGCTAAAAAACTTGATTTAAGAAGAATTTTTTGATTTTTTGGTTTTTTTTACTTTTTTTGTGAGAGAATAATATAATGATTATAGGTTGGATGAGATGTTTTGTTTGTTGTGGCTAAAATAGCCTATTTTGTCTTTTGTGGCTAAATTAGCCAAAAAAAACCACAAAACCACTTCCCAAACGGTGCCTAGATAATTTTATTATTATATAGGAGAGCAATTATGAATTTTATTTTTTTAGTTAATTCTGTTAAATAAAAAATTATGACAAGGGAGTATTCGTAATTTTTCAAATCAAAAGGAATAATCTGTATTTTAAGAAAACCTTAGGAGATGTATTTGTAATTTATCCATAACAAAAATAATATATCATAAATTATAACCCAGTCATAATTTGTATATTATAAAATTTTTTAATAAATTTAATTAAAACAAATGAATATTTAATTTCAGATTGAGAATATATATATTTTTTTTAAACGTTGAAATAAATTATTTTTATAAACCTACTTGGTTACACATAATAATAAAAAAATTTATTAGATATTAACAAATTTATTTATATTTAAGTTTTAATTATTAAATTTTTTTACATATAAAATATTAAAATTTTAAAATCCATGGGACGGTGACCTGCTAGTTAATTAATAGAGCAAAGGTACATGAACCTTAATGGAGCGCCAGCTCATGATTTGACATTTGCAGGGTGGCGCTTGTGGTTGTAAATGTACTCACAGAAGTGAGTCAGTGATTATAGAGAGAGTTGACTTTGTTTGTGGTGGAAAGGCCATTCATTCTAGCAGTGGCCCACAACCAATCTGTGTATCAGAAAAGAATATCTTCTTCATATCTCTCTCTCTCTCACTCTCGGTGTGACATTGTTGTTGTTGGCTGTTAATATATATATAATATACATTATAGAATGCTTGCTTTCGGTGTTGCAAATTAGGGATGACATTTTCAAATCGGTTCGACAGAGACTTGACCTCCCGACCTCGATCACAATAGTTTTTTTTTTGAAAAATATTTCTGTGTGGACGGAAATGATATTTGAAATTAAATCTCTGATTAATTTCGGGCTGGGAACGGTGATAAATGCCCAATCCCCGGCCCCGCTTCGTCTCTCCCCTAACGTATTATATATATATATATATATATATATATAATATAATGTGCTTTCTATTATATATATAATATACTGAGGCTTTATCTCTGATTCGGCTCTATCTCTTTCATTAATATCTACTCACTCTCTCTCTTTCCATTTCTCTCTCTCTTTTCACCTCTTCAAGGCTGTATTATACTTCACTGAACCCTTCCTCTCTCCCCTCTACTCTCTCTCACTCTCACTGACTCTCACTCTCGCACCTCTTCTCCTCACCATCGTTGTCCGCTACGTCTTCTCCTCAATGCCACCACCGTTGTCCGCGAGGCCGGAGTCGCTGTCCAGCTCGTACCTCTGCTTCACCTTCGTCGACTCTGCACCTCGGTCCAGCTCGCACCTTTGCACCGCGGATCTGAGATCTATTGTTGCCGCTTCACCTCCTCCGTCGTCCATCACCGTGAATCTGAGATTTGTTGATGTTGAAATTTTGTTGATCATTTTGTTAATATGAGATCTATTGATGTTGTTGATGAAGATTTGTGTTTTTTTTTTTTCCTGGCCGGGGAGTTTTCGGGGTCGGGGAAACCCGATCCCCGTTAGGGAACAGGGACGGTGACTGTGATAAGTTCCCCGTCGGGGATCGGGGCTAGGGACGGGGAAAATTTCAACCTCGGGGATCGGGGACGGGGAAGATGATCCCCGGCCCCGCCCCGCCCTGTTGCCATTCCTATTGCAAACGAAAGGAACCCACCTATATGCTGTAAAGAAATGTACAAGAATCACACCGCACACACCTTCATTATTATACTTCATAATGCTTTCGGTGTTCTTCTCTATAAATGAGAATCATCACCCTTATAACCATTATACAGTTGAATATATATTCATTCTGATTATGTTTGGTTGTATTTTCAAATTAACTTTCAACAGGTGAATTCTCGCTTGACGTTTGGATAAGACACTGAAAATATGATTCCGCGTGTTAATTCAAATTACGGTTTGAAAATCCGTTTGGCATCTCGTAGTTCATTTCTCCGCTTTCAACGTGTCTGTCTTATTCCTCTTTTGCTCTGAAAAGCTTCCCCTTCCTTCTCCATCGTCTCTGAAAATTTCCCGTGACCCTCGTCTTTCTTTCTCTTTTGATCTGAAAAGCTTCCATGTCTTTCTCTATCGTATCTGAAAATTTCGCGTGAACCTCATATTTCTTCTCTGTATCAAACATCAGACATGGAAGCTTCGACTATCTGATAGGAAACTGAGTAGGAGGTGTGAGATGGGATGACCGGCCGGATGACCGGCCGGTTGACCTCCCGGTTGTCCCGGTCCAACTTTCTGCTCTTCAACTATCTAAAGCTAAGGTTCAGAAGGTTCAAGTTGTTATTATTTTTTTTTTATAGAAAGGCTGAGGTTCAGAAGATTCAAGTTGTTTTTTATTTTTTATTTTTACTTTTTATTTCTTATCTATTATTTTTTTATAATATTAATAATTTTTTAATAATATTACATCCGTATACTAAATTACTAAATTAATAACGTGTAATAAATGAGAAAAAAAATGATAATATTTTGTAAGGTTTACGTTATGATTTGTATTTTAAAATATTACACTTAATGTATTTATGTTAATTTTTATTAATATGTATTCTCAAAAGTTGTTGACTTCAACAAAATTTTTTAAAAATATATGAAACGTATTGTAGAAGATGTTTGTACAGGCGTAAAAAATGAATTGATAGAAAATTTAATTGACACAAAATAATTGACATAGATTTATTTTAAAATGAAAAAAATTATTCAAAAAAAAATTATTCAAAAAAAATACTGAAAAAAAAAATTAATTGAAAAAAAATCAATTTTTAATTCCAGTATTTTAAAAATAGTTTGGTTATTACTGTTGATAAAAAAATACGGATATCGATATATGAATTGTGTGTTTGATTATAAATTATTGATTGAATTAAGTTTTGAAAATTATTTCCAAAACACATCACCAAACAAATTTTCTTATTTCACATGTCACATCAAATTTTTAAAACTTAATTCAAAATACATCTTCAAAACACATTTCAACACTCTATTTAAAAACCATAACCAAACAAATTTTCTACACTCAAATCATAATTCCACAACACACAAACTTAAAATACAACTTATACTCTCAAATCACATTTACAAAACTCTACCAAACGCTACCTCAGTCTCTTTTTTTCTTTCTCTCTACCAGATTTACATGGTATTAGAGTCCAGTTATACATTTCTGGTAATTTTCGATTTTGGTGCTTAGTCCCGTACACAGTAGCACTACACAAAACAGTTCGGAATTTCATCGTGATTCCAACGGCACCACGTCCGTCATCAGAAACGCCATCACGCGCCCCCACGCGCCGCCTTTGCGCTCGGCGCGCCTCAGCTTCCGTCACCACTCTCACACGCACCTTCACGCGCCCTCTGTTGCTGCTCACATCAGCGTCTGACGTCAGCCCTGTTTTTCGCGTGCGCCACGCCTGCTACTGTGCGCCTCACGTGCGCCACTCCATTATTGTGCACCCGCGTGCGCCAAACCTGCTCCCGTGCGCCACGCTTGCGCCAGCCCGCTACCATGTACCCGCATGCGCCAAACCTGTTCCCTTGCGCCGCTCGTGTGCCGCACGTCTTCTTGTTATCGTGCTCCTCACTACACTCTGCTAACGTGCGCCGCTGGCATCATTTTAGCCTCTGCTGACGTCATCTCTGCCCAGCACACATTTCCTAGCTATTTTCGACCTTCCGGACTCACTGGTACACTCTGTTTTACCTAATTTTGCTTCTACAGGTCTGCTCCTATTTATTTCGCGCTACTCACCTATTATTATGAATCGTCGTGATACCTTCCATACCATTTTCTGTTATTCTTAATGGTTCCAACTATGTTCTGTGGGCCCAAGCCATGTCTTCATTCCTCAAGGAAAAAAAGCTCTGGCGCATTATCACCGGGGATGTGACCCAACCGGTGAAAGACACTAATGAAACTATTGCTACTGCTACTACTGCTGCTACATATGAAGACTGACTTGAGGAATGAGACAGTAAGAACTACTAGATCATTACCTGGTTTCGAAATACCTCTGTTACCTCTATCAGTCTTTAGTTTGGTCGTTTTCAGCTTGACTTTGTAACTACTCCTGCAAAAGGCATCTGGGATTTTTTGTAAGAACGATACCAGACTACTGGTCTTGCCCATCAATATCACCTTCAGAGCCAACTTCACCGCATGCGCCAAGAATCCAGTCAGTCCATTAATGACTTTCTTTCTCAAATGTATTCTGTTTGGGACCAGCTTGCTCTTTCAGAACCCACTTGGTCTCATCGAGAAGATGTTGTTTTATTTACTATCTATCTTAATTAGCAGAGGTTGGTGCACTTTCTCATAGCTCTCACTTCCTCTTTTGAGCCCGTACGTGCCTCTGTTCTTCATCGTCATCCATTGCCCACTCTTAAACAAGCTATTTCTGAGCTGCTATCAAAGGAGACTTGTCTTGTGTCACGACCCAAACCTGCCCCTATGGGTTTAGCACCGTAACCGGCCAGTAATCCGAGATTACCGAAGGCCTACTTAACAGTAAAACAGTAATACAGAGTACAAGGGCTGGCGGAAGTCAAAACAGTAATTAAAAGATGTCCAATGAGCTGTAATAGTCTGTATGCAAAAAGACTTTTCATAACATATTCGCATTCAGAACAAAAACAGTATATACATATATCATATACAATCATTCAGGTATTCAGTTAGGGACCAAATTCCTACCATAACAGTACAATACCAATATCATTCAGTCTATACAGTCGATACAAAACAGAGACAGAAAGATGGGAAATCTAAAACACCCCGAAGCAGCCTTAGCTTGGCAGCACTTGGAACCTCAAGGTGAGGCACGATGGTTGGCTTGACAAGACAAGAGCTAATCCGGCGCTCCTAACTCCAGTCCGGTTCCTGAACACCTACATATATATATAAACAGTAAGCTAAAGCCCAGTGAATAACATATGCGTAAAGAGATTAAGAATGAATGTCATTTCAGTATTAAAAACAGTCATTTATCAGTATATCAGTCATTCAGTTTATGGCTCATAATTCATGCCATAACAGTCATTCAGAAACTATAATAGTCATATGTGGTACATCCAATAGCAAAACAGTACAGTAAGTCTTAACAGACTGAGCAGTCAATGATGGCCATCATATCAGTAAACAGTAGTGGTTCCAAACATGGAAACCGACAGAGATTTCTGTAACAGTAGCAGTAACAATTCAGTAACAGTAACTTGCTATGGATGCTACGAATACAGTTCACAAATAGGACAAACATTCATTCAGTAAACAATGTCATTTCATAAAGCAGTACAGTCATTTGTTCAGAAAATAATCTCAATTGAACATGTCTTTACAACATTGTTACTCACAGAGCACTGGGCTATAAGCAGCTAGAGCATCATCGGATGCCAACCCTACAGTTACAGAATAAACACACACTAAGCTACACAATTGGAAAATAATAACTTAATTCATAATTTGCCTCGGTGTGGTTCTACATCAATATCCTCACTAAGATGCCTTAAACTAGCCCTAAGAGTACCTAGGATGGAATGAGGATGCAAAGATGCACTTTAAAACACTTTTCAGAATTTTCAGAAAATAGGGATTTCGCTCGAGCGTGGCTTTCTACGCTCGAGCGGATATGCAGACAAAGGATCTCCGCTCGAGCATGACTTCCGTCGCTCGAGTGGACTGCAAGCTACAGTAAGAATACTAGATGCCCAAAAATCACGCTCGACGGGCGCTCGATCCACGCTCGAACGTGAGACACAAGTCCTCACTCGAGCCTGAACTCTCTCGCTCGAGCGGACTGTAAACATATGCAAAGTACTGGATACACGCATTTCATGCTCGAGCGGATTGCATGAACACAAGGCGTACGCTCGAGCGTGGAGTTCCTCACTCGAGCGTGAGTCCAAAATTTAGAATTTCTAGATTTGAACCTCAAGCTCAAAACTCAACTTAAATGCATCAAAACTCAACCTCTTGGGCCCATTTTCTGGAAAAACACTTTAAACCCATAATATAACATGTTTTGAAGAACAATTTGTAAAATCAAAGCCCAAAGGTAGTTCAATTAAACACAATTTTCAAATAAACTTCAAGAACATGAACAATGCAAATTCAACACATGCATGGGTTCCTTAAAACTCCAATGTTGTAAAACAAGATCAAATGTAAGATTTAACTTCAAAACATGGTGAGTTCATGGGCTATAACAAAAATGTGGACATGCATACAAGAATTTCTATGAAAACAACCTCAACCTTTAAGATATACACATGCATACATTATTTAAGCTTCAATTCAACTCATTAAGCCAATTCTAGACTCAACTCACTAAACTTCCATGAACCATGCAATATATGACTTAATTTAACAATTAAGAGGATAAATTCCATACCTAGGTTCCTCAATTACAAGAATGAGAGCTCAATTATGCAATTAACCTTCAATATCTTCAAGTCTCCAAGTTAAGTTTGATGAATTCAAGCCTATCCTCCTACTCTCTCTCTCTCTCTCTCTCACAATCGGTTTGCTCTAGGAAATGGCTGAGGAATGTTGTATCAAAGTGTAATAGGCTTCAAACATGAATTGATAAGTGACCCACTATCATGACATTTTGGTGAATAAGTCCAACTCTTGTAAATTAGTATTATTTAATCCAATTTAAACATACCAAATCACATTTTAACTAAATATATCATAAAATTACATAAATTCCAATTAGCATAAAACGTTAATCAATTTCAGATTCGGCCGCCGATAATGCCTTCAATTTGCAGTTTAAAACATAAAAACGAACAGATAATTTAACAGTCAAATAGATATGCATGCATTTAAACTAACACACTCAATCAATTAGCTCAAAATTTCAATCAATTCAATTACTTATCATGATCAGTCTCAGTTTAGCAGTAATTAGTGGTGTTATCAGTAAACAGTAGTGAGGGTTGTCACATCTTGGTACTCTCCAAACTCATCATGTAGACTCTGTTTTTGCCACTCCTCAGTACCGGCCATCATTTACCCAGCGGATCATTGCCTGACTTTATTGTCAGAATCAGGGCCTTCCTTCAACACATCTCCTGGTCAATTGCCCTGTCAGATCCTGCCGATACTGCAACAAACTTGGTCCTGGTCATCTACAACAGGATTGTTTTCGCAATCCATCCCGATCATCCTCCACTAGCCATTTCTCTCGCGGTGGTTCTTCTCGGGGGAGCTCTCATCGTTCCGGGAATCAGTCTCATCGCACTCCTACTGTTGCTGCTGCTGCTGCTACCTCTGAGGGTTTCTCTGAGTCACATGCTCCGTCTACCCCTCTATTTTCTCAAATAGATGTAGAGGCCATGTTCAAACACCTTCTCTTTCCTTCTGGTACACCTCCTCTTACTGCTTTGTCTGTGATCCCAGGTAACTTTTCTTGGTATTTTGACTCTGCTTGTTGTAATCATATGACCTCCAGTACTATATTTTCTTCCATCTCTTCATCTACTCATATTCTCTCAATTCATACTGCTGATGGTTCTCTCATGTCTGTCCGTTATATTGGTACTGTTTCCACATCTTCTTTATCTTTACCTCAAGTTTATCATATCCCTGCTCTCACATAAACCTTATTTTTATTGGTCAATTATGTGAACCTGGTCTAATTGTCACATTTTCTGCTACTAATTGTTTGGTGCAGGACTCTCAGACAGGATAGACTATTAGGATCAGCCATAAGCACGAACGTCTCTATGAACTCATTTACCTTCATGTTCCTGACTCTCCTTAGATCGCTGCTCCTGCATCTGCTTCCTCATTACCTCATTTTTATCTTTGGCATTGTCGCTTAGGGCATATTTCTGTTAATCGCTTAAAGTCTTTGGTTTCTAGTGGACAATTAGGTCATGTAATTTCAGATAATTTCGATTGTATACCCTGTCAACTTGCCAAACAACCTGCTTTATCATTCAATAAAAGTATTTTTGTTTCCCATGCACCTTTTGATCTTATCCATTCGGACATTTGGGGCCCCTCCCCTACTACTACTATGGGGGAATCTCGTTATTTTGTTGTTTTTATTTATGATTTTTCCCAGTTTACTTGGTTTTTTCTCATGAAAACTCGGTCTGAACTTAAACACCTTTATTATAGATTTGGCCAAATGGTCCACACCCAATTTTCAAAAACCATCAAACTTTTTCGATATGACAATGCGATGGAATATCAGGATTCAGATTTCCTTTCTTTTCTTCAGAGTCATGGTACACTGCCTCATCGTTCCTGTGCTAGCACGTCCCAACAAAATGGCTGTGCTGAACGGAAACATAAGCATATTCTTGACACTACTCGCGCTCTCCTTCTCTCTTTTTCTTACCTTGAAAACTTTTGGGGGGAAGCTGCCCTCACTGTTGTCTACACTATCAATTGTGCTTTTACCCCTGTCATCCATAATCACACTCCCTTTGAACGTCTGCATGGCACTCCCCCTCCATACACCAATCTTCGGGTTTTTGGCTTTACCTGCTTTGTTCTGCTTCAATCCCATGAACACACCAAGCTTGAACCTTGTTTTCGTCTTTGTTGCTTTCTTGGGTATGGAATTGAACATAAAGGCTTTCGCTGTTGGGATACTCTCTCTAAACGTCTTCCTATCTCCTGACATGTCATTTTCTGGGAGCACAAAATGTTTTCCTCCCTATCCTTCTTTCACTTACCCGTACTTTCCACTAATGTACTGTTTACTAATCCGTCCATAGATCTCTTCTCTGATGATTTTGATACAAGTTCCTCATTCATCGAGATGCCCTTGTTCACTTCTGATTCCGTCCAGACTGTTCTCTTTGAAGGTCTACCTCTCATTGCACCACCTCATTCTCCTCCGGTTCTTTCTTCCACCGATCCTCCTACGGGTCGACCACACCGGGTAACTCAACCTCTTATCCATCTTCGTGATTATATTGTTGGGTCTGTTGTCTTTTTTACTTATGAACCTATCTCCTATCGTAAGGCTTGTACTAATCCTCTTTGGCAGCAAGCTATGACTGATGAACTCTAGGCTTTGGACAAAACTCATACTTGGGATCTTGTTGATCTTCCTCCTGGCAAGACCGTGATTGGCTGCAAATGGGTTTACAAAATCAAGACTCATTCTGATGGCTCTCTTGAATGCTACAAAGCTCGTCTTGTTGCCAAGGGTTTCAACTAGGAATATGGTATTGATTATGAGGAGACTTTCTCCCCTGTTACTCGGCTTACCTCTGTTCGCAGTTTACTTGTTGTTGTTGCCGCTCGTCACTGGGACCTCTTTCAAATGGATGTCAAAAATGCTTTCCTCAATGGTAATCTTCTTGAGGAGGTCTACATGCAACCTCCACCTGGGTTCACTTTTCCACCTCATAAGGTTTGCAAACTACAGTGTGCCCTCTATAGCCTCAAGCAAGCGCCCCGAGCTTGGTTTGCTAAGTTCAGTTTTACTATTCATGACTTCGGGTTCCCCTCTAGCTCCTATGACTCTGCTCTATTTATACGAACTACTCCACATGGTACCACTTTTCTCTTTCTGTATGTGGATGATATGATTATCACTGGTAATGATGCAGTTGGTATTCTCCACCTCAAACGCGTTCTCCACCGTCAGTTTGAGATGAAGGACCATGGTACTCTTAACTACTTCTTAGGCCTTGAAGTCTCTCATGATTCTACTGGTTCCTATTTGTCCCAGGCCAAATATGCATTCGATCTTCTGGTTCGTTCTGGTTTTACTGATTGCAAAACTACCTTTACTCCAGTTGATTCTCAGATTCGTCTCACTTCTCTTGATGGGGATCTCCTATCTGATGCTACTATTTATCGCCAGCTCGTCGGAACTCTTTTCTATCTCACAGTGACTCGTCCTGACATTGCCTATGCTGTTCACATTGTCAGTCAGTACATGTCGACTCCTCGTACTCCCCACTATACTGCTTTACTCCGCATCCTTCGCTACCTCAAAGGCACTCTGTTCCACGGCCTTCACTACTCTGCTTCATCCTCTCTTGAACTGCGTGCATTTTCTGATGCTGATTGGGCTGGGGATCCTACGGATCGACGCTCCACCACGGGATTCTATTTATTCTTAAGGGATTCTCTTCTTACTTGGCGTAGCAAAAAATAATCCCTCACTGCCGGCTCTAGTACCGAAGCTGAATACCGAGCTCTTGCTAATACTACTCAAGAACTTCTCTGGCTTCACTGGCTCCTTGTTGATATGGGTGTTTCTTCTTCTGGCCTTACCTCTTTCTATTGTGACAATCAGAGTGCCATTCAGATTGCTTACAATGATGTTTTTCATGATCGCACCAAGCATATTGAGATTGATTGTCATTTCATTCGCCAGCATGTTACCCGTGGTACTATTCATTTTCTCCCTATTGCTTCTGCCGATCAACCTGCTGATATTTTGACCAAGACTCATCTTCCTGGGCACTTCAGTGATCTTGTTTCCAAACTCAACTTGGTGGATGCCTACTCTCCTTGAGTTTGCGGGGTTGTTAATATATGCTGTTAGGAGTTGTTTAGGATGTTCTAAATAAGTGCACTTTTTAACTTTTTGAACTAAAAAATAAAAAAAAATAATAATTATTTGGGTTAACTTTTCAACTTTTTATGAAAAAATATATATTAAAAAATTATATAAATTAATGTGTAGAAAAAAATTAAGATTGAGAATTATACAACCGTACTTTTTGACTTTTAATAAATAATGATAATTTTTTAACTTTTTAAATAATTTTTTAACTTTTAAAATTTTTTAAATACATGTCAAACCTTAATCTACAAGTTTGGCTAAACTAAAAAAGTACACTTATTTCATATTTTTATCTTTTTTAGATCATATCAATCAACATCTCCTCTGTTTGGCAAGTGAGGTTGGAGGCTTTTTTGGCTATTTTAGCCACAAAAAACAAAATAGGCTATTTTAGCCATAACAAACAAAACATCACATCCAACCCATAATCATTACATTCTTCTCTCACAAAAAAACTCAAAAAAGCCAAAAAGCCAAAAAGCCTTCCCAAACCAAGCTTTTAAGCCCAGGCTAAAATAGCCAAAAAAGCCAAAAAGCCAAAAAGCCAACCCACTTCCCAAACCAAGCCATAAAATGCTTGCTTTCGGTGCTGTAAAGGAAAGAATCCCACCTATACGCTGTAAAGAAATATACAGGGACCACACCACACACACCTTCTTCATTATAATGCTTTCGGTGCTCTTCTCTATAATTGAGAATCGTCACCATTGTAACCATTGTACAGCTGAATATACGTTCATTCAGTCTCTCTCTTTTTTTCTCTCTCTACCAGATTTACATTGGCCATGGACGTAATGACTCATTCTTCAAACTTCCTCTTACCTTCTCGTCCCACCGACAACGGACCCTCTCTATCTTACGCACTCGTCGTCCTCAACCAACCCCTCCCTCGATTCACTCCTCTCCTTTGGGAGCTCGGTACTCATTCTCACTCTCTCTCTCTAGGGTTTTGTTTTTTTGTTTTATGGTGGTGTTGTTTGTTGGCTCCTCTGTTTTGATTGTCTGATGGTGATTGTTGTGTACAGCACCACAACGTTGTATTTGCGCAGATGGTGGAGCTAATCGACTCTACGACGAATTACCTCGGCTTTTCCCTCGCGATAAACCCTCTGATGTTCGAAACAGGTTGCTATTTCTTCCTTTTTCCTCTCAATTGTTTTCAATTGTTTCTTGGTTTGATTGTTCAGAAAGTAGGAGTCGAAAGATTTTTATGGAAATTCAGAAATTTTGATCCTTGTGTCTCTCTGTAGTTTTGTTTTGATTATTTAGAATTTTTAATTTTTAATTTCTTTCGTCAGATGGTTAAAATCAATTGTTGATAGTTGTTTTACCTGCCAAATATTGGAATAAAAAGTCTGTCTGGCCTACCAAATATTGTTTGGCCCTCTCAATTGCTCATGGAAAATGCAATATTTTTTTTTTTTTGGGTTGACATGCTTTAAAACCAATTCTTGATAGTTTACCCACCAAATATTGGAGTAAAAAGTTTGGCCCTTAAGTTGCAATTTCTCTTTCTATATCTTCCTCTTCCCTCTTTTTCTTTTCTGTTTGTGTAATTCATGAGCAAAGAAAATTGGTTTTTGGAAATTTCATTGCGTGAAAACTTAAAATACTTGAATAAAAGTTTGATCCCCAGATTTGCTTTTTAAAAATGGAGTTTCTCTTTCTAACTTTTTACATTTTTTTGTTTTTTTGTGCAAAAGCCTCACTTGTTTGTGAAGGAAATGTTAAAAGAAATAATGAGAAGAAAAGAATCTGAATTTTGGGTTCCGTTTGACCAGAGTTGAACGGGACTTTTTTGTTATTTTAATCACAAAAGATAAAATAAATTATTTTAATCATAAAAAATAAAATATCACATTCAATCTATAATCATTACATTCTTCTCTTTTAAAAAAAAAAAAACTTAAAAAAAGTTAAAAAGTTAAAAAGTCTTTCCCAAACTAAACTTTTTAACCCAAGTTAAAATAGTCAAAAAAAAAAAAAAAAAAAATCAAAAGTGAACCCATTTCCCAAATGGAGGCTTAGAGTCTTCACTATATTAGACCCTACCTTCATTTGACTTGGTTTATAAAAAAATGAGGTTTATTTTGTTTCTATCACATTCGGGCCTCGTTTGGCAATGGGGCGGTTTAGACAAAAAGTTAAAAAATTATTAAAAAAATCAAAAAATCAACAATCCATACTAAAAAGTCAAAGATTATCTTCTCTCTCTATTTTTTGCACATCTTTTCAAAAAAAGGTCAAAAAATCATCATAAACATACTAATTTTTTTTAACTCATATTTTAGGCCAAGTTTGGCATGCTTGAAAAAAGACAAAAAGTCAAAAAGTCACTATCCTATTTAAGTCACATCATCTTATTTAAGTCACATCACCTCTCTAACACATCACTTCAAACCCAACCCAAACCCAACCCATATTTCATAAAAAGTCAAAAAGTACACTTATTTAGTCTTCCCAAACTAGGCCTTAATCAAATAACTAAAAAGTTACTAAATTTGCCTGTTGTCAAACGAGACCCAGTCTGGACCATATAGAAAAAGACTTGAGGAGATGTGATTAAACACAGGATTTACAGGCTCTAAATTGGGGCAGAAAGGCTGAAAGTGACATGGTCACATGATAATATGGATGGAACAATTAACATCATGTTTGCACATGATAACATGGTAGTGAACAATTTCATTACAAAAAAAAAAAAAAAAAGTGGTAGTGAATCTCGGACATCTTCCTCCAAACCCCAAATACAGCCCATCCCATAAAAAATTAGCTAAACCCTGTTGAATCTCCTTTTCCCTGTCAACATTCTAACCCCAACTTTAATTCTAGCAAATGAGGTTTTGATGCTGATGAACATTAGCTATCGTACTGAAAATGTATCTTCAGCCACAACCAGAGCAATTTTTTGCATCCTACTATTCACTTCCATTTTAGTTAAAGTGTTGTTATTAACACCCCCATCAATTATTTTAGACGTCCCATTTCTTTAGACCTCCACTTATAAATTATAAAACCTTTAAAAATTCTCTTCTCTGTCCAAATTATATCAAAATTGTCGTCGTAAAAATATTTCACCCATTAAAATGCACACCCCTACACTCCCCCCCCCCCTCCCTCCTCCCAAAACACCCCAAAAAGGCTCTCTTCCAAAACTCTAACAAAACCCATGAAGGTGGAACTTTCCAAAACCAATGAAAAAATTGTGGTAATTAAGAAGTTTTTTCTCTACTTCGTTACGAGATTTGTCAATTTGTTTGATTTTTTTTTTTTTTTCTATTACTTCTTTTCACACACACAACATAATCTACTTTCATGCTTCTTTGGTTGGTTTTTTGTCATTCATCCATGGCACTGTAATTGTATGTTTTCTATGTGAGCAAAACTGGGCAGGCTTTCATCCACCAGTCGACCCCCTGGTCGACCACCCAAGGGTGGTCCGACCTTCTTTATTTGCCTGCTTCTGCTGCTGCTGCTGCTGCTTCAGTTATCTATTCCTAAACAAACAAACAGTATTCGGGCCATTATTTCCGTATTTTGGTCATATGTTCGGGAGTTCAGTTCTAAAAAAATGACGAACAGTTTTTATTATTTTTGTCATTTTTTTCAATAAACTTACCTTTACAAGGTCAATCTCCTCTGAGCTAAGAGCCCCATCAAAGTTATGAATCTCTTCTGAATTTTTATGGTTGTACTTCTCTTGTTTCATGGAGTTGTGATTGTCAGAAAAATTTTCATTCGTTGTTATTGTTGGAGAAGTGTATGTAATCAAATGGTTGCCACCGTTGTCGTTGGAATATTGCTGTCAAAGGATTTTTAAGGTTTTGAGGGTAGGTAGGTTTTGAAGGTGAGATTTGGGTAAGATTGGTGGATGGTAATAGAGGTGAATGCTTTCATAAATCCTAATTCATGATGTAGTGAATGTGTGGGCTTAATTATGAGATGATAAGTTTCAAAATTATTGATATCATTTTTATTAATTTCATTTGAGGTTATAATTTGCTTCGTTTGGGAAGCCCAACTTGGGATTTTTTTGGATATTTTAGTCACAAAAAACAAAATAGGTTTTTTAGCCAAATGAGACAAAACATCACATCCAATCTATAATCATTACATTCTTTCTCTTACAAAAAAATCAAAAACCCTTTCCAAACCAAAAACGCCAAAAAGTCAACTCACTTTCTAAACGAATCCATTGTAATAAAAAAAGTTAAAAAATGAGGGGTCTAAAATAATTGATAGGGTACTAATAACAGTACTCTTTAGTTATCCTTCCAAATTCCCCTTTTACCCTCTCCCTAAACTCTTTTTCTAAGTATGAAAGCAGTCTCACCTGCTCAACGTCTATAATCCAACAAATCTCCTTCAAAACTCTCGCTTTCGGAACTTCCAACCTCCCAAACTGTTCTTTGTTCCACCTCAAATCCTCCTCCACCAAATTAATTTTTTTTTTTTTTCTTAGTACGAACTTGGCATACCCTTCACAACATAATTGCTCCACCCCCCCCCCATATTTTCTCCTTGCACCACTCAATTTTCCTTTTTCCTTTTTTTGTCACACAATATACATTAACAGGAGTTAGTGGGGTTAGATGTTAGTTGGGAAGGGGGAACAATAATAGTATTAACCCTCTCTCCATAGGAGAGGAACCCACAACCTCACACCAAAGTGGTGCTACACAATCACTTGGGCTGTTGCTAGTGGTTATCTTCTTGCAGTTACATGTTATCAAATTGAAAGAGACTCCACTGATGTCTACACAACATTATAGGGAAATGATCTGATACGGCTTTCATGAGAGAAAATTGAGCCATATTTGAAAAATGCTCTTGCACCACTTTAAAATTACCCTACCAAACACATTTATGTGGCATCCCATTTGTAAGCTATGGAAGACAACTCTTTCCAATACTCCTTGGCCTACTTTTCACCAGATCATACATTCTATAGAACACCACGAAAGACCATACATAATTGAGAGCACCAACATAAAATCGTCCTCTACAATTTTAAATATATCACACTAAAAAAAAATTCAACTTCATTTTCCATCCCCTCAAAGACCGTCTTGCCCCACATCACAGTCATACCTCTCTCCAATCCTCAAGCAAAGCTTTCACTACCTACCACCCTCTTATCCCCGACATTTAGGCCCCTCACATTCTGGCTAACCATTCTAATATTTATAGGGTCCGTTTGGGAAGAAAAAGCCCAGGCTTTTTTGGCTAAAATAGCCACAAAAAACAAAATAGGCTATTTTAGCCACAAAAAATAAAACTTCAAATCCAACCCATAATCATTACAATCCTCTTTCACAAAAAAAGCCAAAAAAGTCAAAAAGCCAAAAAGCCCTTCCCAAACCAGGCTAAAATAGCCAAAATAGCCAAAAAGCCAAAAAGCCAACCCACTTCCCAAACGGAGGCATAGTCAATCAACAATTACTTCCTTCTCTATTCCTTTCTTTTTGGTTACTTAGGGGTGTTTGTTATGCGGGGTGGAAATCTCTTTGTTTAGAGGGACAGTTCATGTGGAAGGCTTTTGTTAGGAGTGTTGTGGTCAATTAATCAGAATGTAATCCAAGAATTTGTGGGGTCAGAGTTTGAGAGAGGTGGTTTTACCAGCAGTACAATGTCCATGGTCTTTGTGGTGCTTTTTTGTTGATGCATTCTTAGGGATTTCTCACATGACCCTTTTTTTTTCCACTTGTCAATTTGCTTCCGGGGGCTTCATTTTTGCTGTTTGTTACATTTATATTCATTATAATTATCGTCAGGTGGTTGTGTACAATGGATCTTTTTTTCAGTAATTGAATTGTAGAAAGATCATAAATAAATACAAAATACATGGGGCATTCTCCATGTATTATCTTGGTTCTCTGTTTGTCGTGTTTTCTGGTCCCTTGTTTTAAATGTTTCTTTTTGCAATACTAAGTAATGGGTTTTGTGCCAGGTACAAGCCAGATGTAATAAAGGGAGACATGGACTCCATTAGAACGGAAGTCCTAGATTTCTATAGAAACCTGGTAAGCTTGCCATATTCTTTTTGCACAACTAATTGGGGATATTTTTGTGGAAGTTTTCTATGCATGATCCTGGCATAGTTTTTTATTCTTAAAATACATTTCTTTATTTCTTTCATTTTTTTTTTCTTTCTGTGGAATTGTAATGTCCTCAATGTTTGAAAACTCAAAACTCTGGCGTGAATGAAAAGACTTGGCCAGTTGGCCTAGTTTCGATCATATCAAAAAAGTCAAAACTTGGTATAAAGCTTCAGTTTTTGACTCCAAGAATTGGTGGATATGACGGAACAGAAAAGTGAGGCAGATGATGCACTTCTTGACTTTAGTTTTCTTTTTTTTATTTTCTCATTTAGTCATAATGTTGTGGTTAATCAATTTTTTTAATGATTATGAGGAATGAAAGCATTGTTTACTTTTGTTGCACTGAGCAACATTTTGATAATTTCATAGAGCCATTGCAAAATTCTGAATTTAAATGACCTATGTATTCTTTTCTCTTTTCCTTAATGATTTCACATATGAACTTTTTGTGACAAACTGGTCAAGTATTTACACCCAGTTGGTAACTGAGTTAGCACAAAATGTAGAAGATAAAAATATATGACTCTCAACAGTAAAATGGCTTCATCTCAATGGTATGATTGTGCTGTTCCATATGAGTTGACGTAGCATCTTACCATTGACAGTCAAGTGCTGGTTGTACACATTTAATTTGATTTTGATGTTATTTTTGCTATTTGTATATGATTTGAGCTTGTTTGTGTTATTGTATGAGTTTCCTTTTTCATATTTGTCCTCATTGTTGTCCAATATGTATATATGCAATAGTAATGCTACTCTTACCACATGTTGTTCACCATCTAATGTGGGGCACCTACAATGGTTGGATATAAATGGCATTTACATGGAACCCATTATATTAATAATTGCTAGTGCGCCACATCAGATGATAGACAAAACATGGTAAAAAAATGTGGTCATCCTGACATTATTGTATATGCAATGCTTTATAACTACAAATCTCAGTATGTTGTCCTCAATTGAAAATAGGGGACCAAGATAGTGGATGAATCTCAAGATCAGGACACCACAGATCTCCATAAATGTGTAGCATTAATATGTGAGGACACACCAACCGTGGATAAATCTAATGTAAGTTGCACAACATGATCTTTCCAAAGTTTTTTTAGTGTATTGCTCTCATTTGTTTCAGCTTTAATTTTATTATTGCTCCTTGACCGTATTAATTTCTATTGAAAGTGGAATAAGTCAACTAACGTCGATTGGGAGCTGGAAAGTGAAAATTTGTTATACTAGCTACTAATGATTTTGTATTAAAATCACCCACCATGCTTACTTCGATTGCCACTTCAATTGGTTTTTATTCCTGTTTAAATTACAGTTATGCATTCTTGTGGCCGGAGCACTTGGTGGAAGATTTGACCACGAGGCCGGCAACATCAACGTTCTATGTTGTTTCTCAACCGTGCGAATAATTCTTTTATCTGATGATTGCCTCATCCAACTCCTTCCAAGGACTCACCGTCATGAGATCCAGATTCAGTCCTCCGTTGAGGGCCCGCATTGTGGACTTATCCCCATCGGAATGCGTTCTGGAAGCACTACAACCACTGGTCTCCAATGGGATCTCAGTAAGTATATCTTGCAATAACATTGCATCACTTTGTTTCTCTTTATTTTAATTTTTTTTTATATTGTTTATTCGTTTTTAATTTAAATCATTTCTGTTGCAGATGGTACAGAAATGAGATTTGGTGGTTTGGTAAGTACATCGAACATTGTAAAAGAAAGGAAAATAACCGTGCAATCTGATTCAGATCTACTTTGGACAATATCAATTAAAAAACCCTAGAGATTATTGTTTTCAAGATGAAGCGTGCGATCTGCCGATGACACGGATTCTCCTAACCTACATTGCTGTGATCCCAACAAATTTGAAGAACTGAGGGAAACCTGAATAGGCAGTTCCTTATGTTCTTTTTCATCTTCCTTTTTTGTTTTTTTTTTAATTTACTTTTCTTTTTTTCTTTTTCAAATTTTATACCAGATTTAAATTTCCATTTGAAGCGGTCTGGTAGACTTAAAGCATTATATATATTACTGAATTAATAATGTTGTATTGTAAATACCTCTTTGATTCTCGAAGTTATTTTTACATTTCTATATATTTTTGCTGAATTAAGAGTTGATAATTCTCTTGAGAGCTGATTTCCATGGACACTGCTGTTGTTGAATGCTAGAACATGAAACTGGACTTGGGTTCTACCGGATTGTTCATCTGGATTAAGGACCTGATGGTGCAGCTTCGAAGATGATAATTAGAAAACATAAGTCAAAAGCATCTCTTTTCTGATTTTTAGATAATCAGTTTTTTTTTTTTTTAATTTATTTCCAACAATATGTCATTTTTGTCTAATAAGTTGAGCTAAAGCTGTATCAAAATGTCTGATTTAGACTTGTACAATAAAAAATTATATAAACAGCTATGATAGATTGCACCAAACAATCTTTGAAGTCCTGGTCCAACATAGAAAACAGGCACCGAAGAAGTATGTGATCATATACAGAAAATATTTTAACATTTCATTTAATTAAACATCATCAAAATTGAAGTTATATTGCAGAAGAAATGTATATGAGAGTGTATATGAATAGAAAAATGATATATAAGTCCGCATTTTAAATTTATTTTATAGATTTAATGATGTGTAATGGTTGATGATTAAAAAATATATGAGATAAATTTATTACCATATCATTAGATTTAAAAATTGAGTCTAACTTTTAGATTTGTATGGATTGGCACCAAAAAAGTATGTAATTGAGGACTTGATTTACGCAAAATATTTATTAAAAAGTTAGTGTAATGCTAAATTAATGTAAGTGGAAAATTATTTGCACTATTTAATAATTCTTTAAACAATTTACAAAGTAATGCTAAATTAATGTAAGTGGAAAATAATTTATACTATTTAATAGTTCTCTTAAAAAATATAGAAATTACAGAATAATGAAAACTAGGACAAATAATTACAACCAAAAAAAAAAATGGAGAATCAAAATTAGTTAAAAACAAGTGGAATTCACCCTTAAAATGATGAAAAGGCATCTCAATTCCCACATGTTTATTTGGGAATAATTTTTTAAACTTAATTTTTTAGTTAATTTAGGCTTCGTTTGGGAAGTGGGTTGGTTTTTTGGCTATTTTAGCCTGGGCTAAAAAGCTTGGTTTGGAAATGACTTTTTGACTTTTTGGTTTTTTTGACTTTTTTGTGAAAGAATAGTGTAATGATTATGGATTGGATGTGATGTTTTGTTTGTTATGGCTAAAATAGCTTATTTTGTCTTTTGTGACTAAAATAGCCAAAAAAAGCCCATGAATCAACTTGCCAAACAGAGGCTAGCTTGGCTAAATAAATTCTGTTTGGAAAGAATTTTTTGGCATTTTTTTTTATTTTTTTGTAAAAGAAAAGTGAAATGATTATAATTTACATGTGACATTTTATCTTATTTACTTATTTAGTCTTTTATTTTTTTTGTATTTTTTTAGTCCAAATCTAAACTCAACTCACTTGCCAAATGAGAACATAATGGTTCTCTCATCTTTCAAGCCTTCTCTCATATCACTGTGAGTATACTTTCTTTTCCAACTCTAACTTTTGGTAGTGTCTGAAGTTTGGCGGCGGCGGTGGTGGCAGAGTTAGGTAGCTGCAATGGGGACGACGTTGATAGGAACGACTGACTTTCAAGCAGATCTTACTTTTCAGACCACATCTTTGAGCCTCCGTTTGGGAAGTGGGTTGGCTTTTTGGCTTTTTGACTTTTTTGGCTATTTTAGACTGGGCTAAAAAGCTTGGTTTGGGAAGGGCTTTTTGACTTTTTGACTTTTTTGACTTTTTTTGTGAGAGAAGAGTGTAATGATTATGGGTTGGATGTGATGTTTTGTTTTTTTGTGGTTAAAATAGCCTATTTTGTCTTTTGTGGCTAAAATAGCCAAAAAAAACCCACTTTAGTTCTTCCCAAACGGACCCTGAGAAGATCGGTAATTTTTTCTAAATTGTAACTAATTTTTTTGGTGAATTTATTTTTCTGTTATTTTTTATTTTTTTTATTTTTTATTTGGATGGCCCTTTAAGATCTTGTTTATATATATTGTTGTTTATTAATATAAATATTTCCCATGTTCTAAAAAAAACAAATAAATAAATAAATAAATTCCCATCTCTCTCTCTCTTCTTATTTATTAAAAAAAAACATATTCATACAAAAAGTAAATTATATGATTCTTAAAATTTTAACAAAATATAGCAAGTTGCATAATTTTAATATAATTACATTAAATTTCTTAATATTTAAATTTATATAACATTTAGATAGTATTTGGTTCATTAGAATGAAACGAAATGAAATGATTATTCCAACAAAATATTCATTTTTGTGTTTGGTTAACTAACAAAAACAATAAAAAATACATTATAAATACAACATCATGCACCAATATAATGAAATGATCATTCCGTAACGGAGCTTACGGAATGGAAGGCCATTCCATTTTATTCCAATAAATCAAATTGAAAATAAGTAACCATTTTTATTAATAATTTATTAGTCATGTGAATAGAAATTTGATTTTATTTCTTTTAGACTAAATGATTCAATGTATAGTTTTGACTAGTCTAGTCTTACCTTATTTATTTGGTATTCACACTATTTACATTAGTTTTGACTAGTCTAGTCTTACTAAAATAATTCAATGTAATTATGTCAAAATTATGAATTTCTAAACTAAGGGGAGGTAATTGCAATTTACAGTACAAAAAAAATGGTAAATTACATTAACTTTGTTTGGGATTTGAAGAAAATATAACAAGTCTCACATTTTTAATATAATTACACTAATCTTCCTTTTATAGTAAGGTTAAATAGACCAAAATTAATACAAAATTTGAAGAGACAAAGATATATTAAATAAAATATACATTTGAATATAAAAGAGATGCAATATCGAACTATAAACTTATGATCTGAGAAACAAGAAAAAAAAAAGTGTTGCTATTAAATTTTTTTAAAAAAAGGATCATACAACTAATAAAATTTTGATAAAAATAGAGATAGAACTTAGGTAAAACTTGTGAGACTAATATATATATATATATATATTTTGTAAAAGTAATATTAGAGACCCACACATTTATACTAATAAATTCACGATATGACATGAGAGTTGTATCTATAATCATTAAGCATGTAATAAATTAAAAGTTAACACATATCTTACTATGGATACTTTTTCGAGTCTCAATCATTTTTATATTTTAATTGTCAACGAGTCTAATTTACGAAAGAAAAAATAAAATGGTACTTCTAACATCCATACTCTTGAAAGGCTACACCAAATGCACTATTAATTATATATATTTTTTAGTTGTGATTAATTTTTGGGAAATTGACTGGTAAATCCCCTTTTTTGAACTTATGGTCTGGATGGTCCCAAATGTTTTTTTATGTACCACTAAGTCCTCTTGTACATTAAATGACTATAATGCCATTGAGTGTAAACCGGGTGAGGATTTGAGTAATGTGACGTATGAATGTGGTTGGGTGTTACGTTGATAGACTTTGCAATATGGGTTCGAGACACAAGGCGCTTCGACCCGTTAACGTTTGATATCCCCAAATTGGAAACACCATGTAATTGGTATGTAAATGAATGTTGCCCTAAAATTAAGGGGTGAAAAGCGGTGGTTCAAAATTCAAATTCATTCAATTGTTCCCACGGTGTAGATTTGGTGTGGCTTCACACAGATTTGGTGATCTGAAACGTTGCGTCTGGATTCGTTTTGGCGTGTCTGCAATTTTGTGTGTGGGATAAACCCTAACGAGTGGTGCGACGTGACGACCGTGCGACGTTTACGGGAAGAATACAGCGGAGGAATATCTTATTCACAAACGTGAACGATGACTGGTAAACTTAATTAACTGGCTTTGTTTACAAGTTTTATGATGCGATTAGTTTTTACAAAACTTTTTCAGTCATCGACGATGCATGGATTCCACCGTTGTGGTTGGTGATATTGGTTTCGTATGACATGTGTAAGGGCTTATTATGTTGGGCGAAATCAATAGGTTGTTCGTGCGTAGTTGTTTCGGTGGGTTGGTGTGTGGTGTCGCTATCATAAAGAGCAACTGATTTTTCTATTAAAACGCTGAAAGTGGTGGGGTGTGTTGATAGTGTAGTGTGTGTGTGTTTGTGGGGCATCCTTGTTACTTGTCTTTGAGATGTGTGTGGGTCAATAATCAAAGGCGTTTTGTGAATGTCAATGTTACTTTGTGTGGAACGGATCAGGTGTGTCGTCACGTATTTAAATCTATGGTGACGTGAGGGGAAGAGTTGTGTGCGGTTCCAACGTTGTTTGAATGTGGGCAGTTATTAAATGACGATGTGTGACATTAGGTGGGTGTAGGTATGTCCATTCCGATATAACTGTGTGAAATGTATTTTTCGTACATTATAAAGTCAAACTTTAATATAAAATGGTATGTGAAAATGTAGTAATGTTGTTACTGTTTCTGGTGGGACATGGTTAATCAAACGCTGTGTTTTAATAAGTATGTGCGACTGTGAAGAGTGTTGTTGTTGTAAATTATGTGTGTGTGGTTTTGACGTTTTATAATATTGTAATGTAGTTACGAACCTTTTCTGTTTGGTAAGTAACGCTAAGCAAACTAATATTTGATTTGTTGTTTGAAATACAGGGGTTAGGAGGACAAACAGTCCATGGACGCGTTCATGTGAGCGTAAACGTTAAGACGCAGCCGGCAAAACAATGACAACCGAACTTGGCGTACGTAAACAAGGATGGATCTTGTTCAAACAGACTAAAATTGTTAATTGTCCAAGTGTCACACTGAAGCTTAATCGCGCGAGGCTCAATTTTCGGTCGAACATTGCAGGCATTGTGAAGTTGGTGAATGTGCTAAATCTGCGAGACGAACACCTTGTTCACCTTAAAAAAACACCGTTCTGGTTGATGTTTGAGGCAATTTTGGTAAATCAACTTGACCACGCGGAGTTTCGCAAAGGGGACGACTTGGTGGTAAATATCATCCGGGCGTACAATGCACGAGACGGGACGTTTCGCATTGGAGGACGAAGTGTGTGCGTAAGCGATGATGACATCAAATTAATTTTTGGGATCCAATGTGGATTTGGGTGCCTTGACTGGACTCCTAGACCGAAGGCACCGCCAGATTTCGTACAACGTAGGTGTCTTAACACTATCGCATAACATCGAAACTGATACGGACGTTACTAGTCGAAGCTGCGGAGGGCAGCACTGTTCGTGATGTTGAAGACATTGCGAAGTTTCTATGTTTATATGCCTGTGGGAAATTATTCTTTTCAAATTCTGGGGAAACAATCAGCTGGGCTCTAATTCGGTATGTGGATAATTTGGATGCAATGAAAACCTACGATTGGACGGGGGCAATATGTAGCTCGTTGATGAGTTCGGTGAGGGACTTTTATCGAACACCTGAAAAAGTCACCGGATGTGTCGTCACATTGATGGTACGTGTGCTTGTAATTTTTTTCTTAGCTGTCCCATTAATTGCAAGCGATTTGTTATATGTTGTACGTGGTGTAGTCATGTAACTAATTTGCACCTTGTTAATTGTGCTGTCTGATGTGGGGTACAGTATTGGCTTTGTGAGCATTCAACGATCATATCGCCCAAATCTACAGTTGCATTTCCTAGGTTCAGAAATGGGATGTTGCCACATTAGTAACAGCTGCACGTGGGGTCAATCTATCAGGGCGTGTCGGTTTCGAGGTAATAGTAACTGGTAGTGATGATTATGTTATACGGGACATCGTTTCAAAATTGTTCATGACTTTGTTATGTTGTGTTTACAGGTAACATTTGGACATTTGATTATGAAAGAGTATGAGGCTAATATTTTTGAGGTGAATGGGGTAAACTGCGCTAGGCCTGCTGGAAATGCAGTTGAAAATTTTGGTGGTAGTGTGGATGGGGATGATTTTGTGGATGAAGATGATTTTGTGGACATGGGATTGGATGCGAATGTGATGGGTGGGGACATACGAATTTATGGTAGAAATGTGGAACGGGGTTTGTCTTCGGTTCATTTTCGGACAGCAATCAGTAATGTTCCACGAAACGCAGGGAAGGACGTAGTGGATGTTGGGATACATGTTTGTTATGCTACGAAGAAAATTGCAGAACTGGAAATGCAAATCACCGAGAAAGACAAAGTGATTTTAGATTTACGCGCAGAAGTGGACAAACTAAGGCAGACGAATGAGGTGTAAATGTTGCATCTTGTTGGAGGTTTTGGTTGCTTGATGCAAAATAAGGACGATGAGGTGAAGAAACTCACCACTGAAAACGCTGAATTGCAAACGGCAATTAAAGTTTTGGAGGAGCAGCTTGCTGAGCGCGAAGTGCATAACGTGACTCAAGCGTTTCGTGCAGTAGACGTGAATGTAGAGGGTGTGAACTATGGTTTGATGGGAAACGAACAAGTTACTGACCTAACAAACAATACGTCCCCAAACAGGGTGTTTGTAGTGATTGGGGATGCAGTTCTAGTGCGGGATGTCATGCTAGTAAGGGAACAGACCAACAGTGTTAGTGAAATGCAGCATGGTGTAATAGCTGGAACAGAGGTGGTAGTTATTAGTCCAAACATGGCTGAAGGTGGTCGGTTGAATGTTTGGAAAAATTCATTTATGTGGGATGTCAAACGCAAAGATAGAAAGGGGTTAACAGTGACAGGGGTTGAGTGCGTGGGTGTAAGTGGGCAGATGAGCAATTCAAACGTGGTGCATGTTCCTCCATCTACAAGTAATGTAGTATGCAATGCCAGAAACAGTGGTAGCACAGATGTAATTGATGTGGACGTACATCTAAAGAAGAAATCAGGATTTGACATTAACAACAGACACGCGGTGTGGAAAATGATGACAGCTGCGGAGAAGAAAAAGATAACCGATGCATATAACAGGGATGGTGATAGGTATGTACATGTAAAGTGTTTTGGTTATGCGTTGCTATCCTAATATGTTTTGTGGTGGATGACGTGTGGTTTGTGTTTTGTGCAGTGCTGTGATGTGGGACGTGCAGGGTCACGGTGTTGCTGTGTATTTCACCGATGTGAAATCTCTTGTGCGCCAATCTGAGATATGGGGGAATGTAAGTCGCGTAGAAGGGTATTTATGCAATGTGTTTTGTTTTTTTTCGTATATTTTTTTTTACCAACCATGCAATAATCGAACATGTGAAAATGTCACAGGTGATCGATGCATATGCTGTGCTGTTAAGTGCTGAGCATGAGAGGATAAATGAGGGCGTTGATGCTGCAGACAAATCTTATTTCTTCAGTAGTATATGCATAGTAAGTTTGTGCCTGTAGATGTTATGTTTGGTTATGGAAGGTCATAATGTGTAACATGTTTGCATGGTGATGCAGGACATGATGAAGAACAACAACGTACGCTCAAGGAATAGGTATGTGCTGGATAACCTGTATGCAGCTAAGCTCTTCCGTTACGTACATTTCCCGATTTGCAAAGAATCACACTGGACGCTGGTCGTGTATGACACTGAGGATGGGAGTTGGAAGCATTTTAATTCGATAAGGACGAGGAGCGGAATTGTGGACGTACACTACATAGAGGTGCTTTCCCTGGTAAACATTTGTAAATGTCAATATTTGTGGGTCTGTGTGTGAACATGTAAACTGTGTTGGCTGACGTATGTATGTGGTGGTGTAGAAAAACATTGTGTTAGAGGTGCAGAGGCAAACCATTGGAAATGACTCGGTTGATACTCAGGAGTATGACCCGCCGTTAGAAGCAGTGGCGGACTGTCCCCAACAGCGTCCCGAATCGTAAGCATATTTTAATTTTCCCCTCAACTTGACCTGGTACAATACATGAATTGTCTTAATTTATACATGTGACGTTAGTAACATGCAATGTGATATATTTGGACAGGCTTGACTGTGCTATCATTGTCTGTGCTGTGATGCGCCAGTACATGCGCCATGTGGAAGTTAGAAGATCGCTGTATGGGGGCAATTGCAGTGTGTTGCGGGCGATCATGGTAAAGTCTTTCGTGAATGATCTGGTGCGTGGATTGAAGAGCGATCTCGACTGATTGAGGGTGTGTAGGGATGCATATACTAGTATATAGTTATAATATTAGCTAGTTCGAATATGGGGTTTTAAGATTGTGTACGCTACGATGCGCAAATAATTATCTTTTTGGTTATGCACATTATATTAGTAGCACAGGTTATGGTTTGTTCATATTGTTAGGTTAGTGTGTTGGATGTTTTGTCTTGAATTAACGCGTGACGGGCGTGTACAGCACTATGACTTCAATTAGCTGGCACATTTTTCGAAAAATATTATGATATATTTTGGTTGGAATTCTGTGGAATGTATGCGTAATGTGATGACTGATGTGGTTGTTCGCAACTTGTGTTGTATAGATTTTTCCTCTGAGTTATGCACTGGGACATCCAGTCATGTATAATGTTGCTGGTTGATGGATAATGTCTGAATCAAATCAAGCTGACATTGATTTGCAAGTTAAGTGATGCACATGTTCCAGTCCTTCGAGGTGCATTGAACGTCAGCTGGGTGTGAATGTATGAAAGGGGTGGACAATATGCACGATATTGATTTGTTTTGACGTGGGATGCTGTTGTTTGAGTTAATGTGTATGTAATACGACGTTGAGTAGTAGTTTTTGGCGTGTACTTCATTCTAGCTGTAGTTAGGTGGCATAGTTTTGGAAAATATTATGTTATGTTTTGGTTGTAATTTTGTGAAATGTGTGCGTATTTTGATTTATGATGTGGTTATTCGCAAAGTATGTTGTCTGCTTTTTTTCTCTGAGTTATGCACTGGGACATTCAGTCAAGTATAATGTGACTGGTTGATGGATAATGTGTCAACCCATTCAGACTGACATTGGTTTACTAGTTATATAAGGCACAAGTTCCAGTCCATTGTGGTGCATTAACGTAATTTAGGTGTGATTGTGTGAAAGGGGTTGACAATATGCACAACATTGATTTGTTTTGACGTGGGATGCTGTTGTTTGAGTTAATGTGTATGTAATACAACGTCGAGTAGCAGTTTTTGGCGTGTACTTTATTCTGGCTGTAGTTAGGTGGCATAGTTTTGGAAAATATTATGTTATGTTTTGGTTGTAATTTTGTGTAATGTGTGCGTATTTTGATGAATGATGTGGTTGTTCGCAAAGTATGTTGTCTGCTTTTTTTCTCTGAGTTATGCACTGGGACATTCAGTCAGGTATAATGTGACTTGTTGATGGATAATGTGTCAACCCATTCAGACTGACATTGGTTTACTAGTTATATAAGGCACACGTTCCAGTCCATTGTGGTGCATTAACATAATTTAGGTGTGATTGTGTGAAAGGGGTTGACAATATGCATGACAGTGTGTTAGTGAGATGTGCGCGAACAAGTATGCATAGTACATGTAGGCACGGTCTGCAGTCTTGTGTTCAAACACAAAAACTATGACAACAGTAATATACGGCTTAAGCGAAGGTAGGCAAAGTATATTTTCCTGAAGGTTAGAACGTTACAACAATTGTAATCAAATGAAACTTGTAGGCGAACAAAAAAATTCATATAATAAATTGTTTAAATACTGAACTGTATGTGAGTATCACATTCTTATTTAATGGTATATACGATGTACGCAACCACTTAAATCGTACTAATATAAATTGGTTTGTCGACGTTTTGGGATTACATCTAAATGGGTTCTTTACAAGTCTTCCTGTTGTGGTTTCCCATACGACCACACCTTCAACACCGTATTTGTTGCACATTCTCATCTTTAGATGGTATTCTCTTCTTTTTCGGCCTCCCAGGCGGACGTTTGACATTTGGTGGGTAAATGACGTAGTCGGTGGGGCTGAATGGTGGTTTTTCCACAGTTGGTATTGGGTAGATGGTGGGCGCATACGTCAGACGGTATTTGGACACATGGTACCAAGGTACGACTATGTCGTCAAGGTTTTTTCCGTTTTTTCGCACTGCAACAATAGCATACGCACATGGAAACTCATTTATTTGCCACTGGAAACACGAACATGTACGTCTGCCGATGTCCACCATAACAGAAGGGAATGAATGGACCTCGTACACGTCGTTATTCGCTTGACTCACTTTCCACGCCCGACTTTTGTTGTAATCTTCTTCCATCCGGGATTCCATCTTGGGACAAATTGCGCCAGTCCATGTGTGGGCCGATACCCTCCGCTTCGACCTTTGTCGCATAATCTGACCCCTAATGTTGTCAACCATTCTGGTGATTGGTAAATTCCGTGCGTCTCAAATCCAAGAATTGAATGACTTGGCGGCATTGGAGCTCATTTCGCCGTATCTTTTACCGCTGCAAATGCCAAGGGCAAAAAGAACTTAACAAGTAAGCATGATCGTTTGTTGTTGGGTATGTTCATGTTTTCGTTGCATAACAGGAATATACGTACTTGAAAAACGCGTTCGCCCAGTGTTGTGGATGTGCATCCGCAAGGAATTTCGTAGCAATGGTTTTTCCAGATTTTTGAAATTCATCGGCCTTTTGGTTAAATGTTGTTATAGTGGGTGCGTATGCACACTTACGGAATTTGCTGACCAGTGCAATCCGATGCATGCTGTTCACATAACGTAGTCTGTCCCGCAGATTTCTTTGTAAATGTTGGAGGCAGAATGCGTGGTGAGATGTAGGGAAAAATATAGGAATTGTTTCTATGAGTCCCACGTTTCGATCAGACACAAAAGTGATTGTCCTGTCACTGGGTACCACGTTGGCAAGATGTTGTAAGAACCATCCCCAATTCACATTGTTTTCAGAGTCCACAATGGCATAAACAAGCGGGAACAAACCTATTACAAAAAGTGATGAGAATATGATTAGCGTGTACAATATTTCGAACCATAAAAATACAATGTTTTAAAAGTGAAATGGGGCACACCTTGATTACCGTCCTTTGCGGTGGCAGCTAGCAGAAACCCTTTGAACTTGCCTTTCAAGAAGGTTCCGTCGAGGAAAAGTAATGGACGACAATGAAGGAAACCATCAATGCATGCTTTGAATGATATAAAAAAATGGCAGAAACGGTAGTTGTGTTCATCGTAATCGGTGTCAACATAACTCCCAGGATTGTATTGCATGACGGCTTCTCAATACCAACGCAATTGGTCGAATGATACAGAATGCGCGCCAAACAATTCCCCCATTGCCTTCTCAACCGCTAACCACGCAACCCGGTAGTTGACGTCCAACCCGTAATCGTCTTTCAAATCTAAGATGACATCAGTTGAACGTATGAGTGGTCTGTCCCGAACACGAGCTGCGATAATGTCAGCAACCATATCAGATCCAACCCTTGGATGATTTGATGTCCGGACGGATACACCGCAACTATGCACATTGTTCCATTTCCGAATGTAGAAAAATTGATTCGCTTTCAACACCCGAGCATGTACAGACCACGTGCATCCCTTTTTCCTCCAACATGGAGCAGACTGCTGTTACCCATACGGAATCGTTCTTAACATATCCGAAATTGAACCCAAACTCCACAGCATACTTGCACAAAACCGTACGAAATTCGTGTGCACCCCCCTCAAAGCATTGCCCGACGTGGGTTAACCCCCGCACCCATGATTCAGTCAGCAATACTTTTTTTTTGTGCGGGTAGAAATCAGGCAACAAATCAACCTCGTCATCACTTTCTCATTGGTCATTAACGATTATTTTGGCCACAGGGTTAGGTTGCATAGTCCGTTGTTCGGTGTACGCACTTACGCTATCCAACCTTCCGTGCTGTTCAACCAACACACAAACGTGTTGCAACCCGAACGATTGGGCAAGAATAACAAGGTTTCCCAAATCCACATCATCTTGTAAAGTAAGACTCTTTAAACCTAGAATGTTGTACGATAATCCCACATTACGGGGACCTATCCCGCTGAACTTCGAACACAGAAAATCGATGAAGTCGGCAAACGTGCCATGATCTCGGAGATTGTAGGCTGTGTTAATGTTCCGATAAGAACACAGCAACATCAAACTCCCTTCCATACCTACGATCACAGACACTGACATGTGTCAAACACATGTTATACATGTAAAAAAACAAAAAAAGTACCAAAACAAAATCAATACAGTAATGAACTGAATAAAAACTGGATCGTCTCACCCCCCGCACGGACGGTGTGGGAAGGGTAAAAATCAGAGGCAGATACATCGCGACAAAAACATAAGTAGAACAATTGTGGAGAGTGTGAAGGACGTACAAACGTGGTAATGAACACACGTCATCTGCAGGGCATATGGCGTGTTAACTATGAAAAAGATATACACATATTATGTACCTGCAATGATAGCGAACGTTGACGACTGCGGCAGCTCTCACCACCAGCAAAGAACAATGAAACCCTACTTTGCTAACTCACAATAAGCCTTCAGCCCGACCCACGAAAATGCCACACCCATAAACATAGGATCCAACTTGTCAAACGTGACAGAGCAACATATCCCACAAAATATGCACTGAATCCCATTATACACGTACATGCCAATAACAAAAAAGGGCAAATCAGTCTAGTCACACCTCACATAATTTGAAATGGGACTTGCTTGTCTAACAAACGTGCAAAATAGGACTTGCCAATCCAAAAGATTCAATTTAGGACCATAAAGAGTAACAGTTTGGCATATAGGACTTTCTGATAATTTTCCCTTAATTTTTTGCTTTAACTGTATCTTATATTATATTTAATTATAATATATTTTTTAAAAATTGTAATTTTTTATAGGGTAAATTACACTGACACCCACTGAGGCATATGTTTATCACAGTTCTCCTCCTCACCTTTTGGAAATTACATCTCCCTCTCTGAGGTTTAAAGTTTTATTACAGATTTTCCCTTGAGTAATTTAATTTTTTTTAAATACTAATTTTGCCCTCACTAGGTAAATTACATTGACACCCCTCACATTTTAGAAATTACAATCCCCTCCTTAAGGTTTAAAGTAGCATTACCAATTGCCCCCTCGGTTAGTATTAGTTGGAAAAAAAAATTAATTGAAAAAAAATTTTGTTAGTAAATTTTTTTAATTTTCTTTTAAAAACCAACGTAAACTCATTTTTTGAATTTACGTTTTTTTCTCAAATTTACAAACTGAAACAACCATTTATAAATCAAAAAAATTATCAAACAAGTTTTTATGACAGTTTTTAAAATTTTTGTAAATATAAATTGAAAACTAAAAACGAAATGGTTACTAAACAGGTCTCAGATGGTAAAAATGCCGTAAAATAAACAAACAATTAAATAAGTTACCAACGTAAGAAATGACTTATCAAAAGATTTGTAGGCTATGTATGATTTGATTTTTAGAAAAAAAAATTAAAAATTAAAAATTAATTTGGTTAAGAAATAAAAAATAAAAAATAATTATCATTTAAGAGTAAAAAATAATTATCATTTTAACTTTTGGGCAGGTTATATACATATGTATGGCTGTTTCAATTTAATTTGTAAAAAATTATTTCTAACCACTCGAAAAATAAAAATAATATAAAAATGATAATTATTTTTTATTTTTTATTTCTTAACCAAATTAATTTTTAATTTAAAAAAAAATTTAAAAATCAAACCATACATAGCCTAAGAATTTTTTGATAAGTCATTTCTTACGTTGGTAACTTATTTAATTATTTGTTAATTTTATGACGTTTTTACCATCTGAAGCCTGTTTGGTAACCATTTCGTTTTCAGTTTTCAATTTATATTTACAAAAATTAAAAAAACTGTCATAAAAACTTGTTTGATAATTTTTTTGGTTTATAAATGGTTGTCTCAGTATATAAATTTGAGAAAAGAACGTAAATTCAAAAAATGAACATACGTTGATTTTTAAACAGAAATTTAAAAATTTTACTAACAAAATTTTTTTCTAATTAATTTTTTTTTCAATGATTTTTTTTTGCAACTAATACTAACCAAGAAGGCAATTGGTAATGCTATTTTAAATCTTAGGGAGTGGATTGTAATTTCTAAAATATGAGGGATGTCAATGTAATTTATCCAATAAGAGCAAAATTGGTATTTAAAAAAATTAAACTACTGATAGAAAAATTTATAATGAAACTTTAAATCTCAGGACAAATGTAATTTTTTTAAAAAAAAGGAAAAAACTGTAATAAATATAAATATCGGGTGTCAGTCTAATTTACCCTTTTTTATAATTATAAGATGCAAAAAGCCCGTAGCGCTCCTCTTTTATAGTTGCCTTGACTGGGGACGAAATTGAAAATAGTTCAGACTTGAGAGAGTCAGAGAGAGAGATCTTCTGCTACGCTGCTACCCTTGCTGACCCCGAGATCTCCACGCCGGTGAGTCCCTATTCTTTCTTCGTTTTTAGGGTTTTAATTTTCACGATTTAATTCATGCCAGTCCCATTATGTTCATTATTCACTGTTCGTCTCATATAATCTGTATATATATTGACGAATGTGCGTGTTGTTCACAATAGATTTTTTTCTTTGAATCTGCTAGGTTTTGCGTTCTGTGCCCTGGAATATGGTATTTCACTCTACGAACTATGTCTTTTTTTTAGGGTTTTTTTTTATTGATTTTTTACTTTAGATTGTTTGCACTTATTATTCAATTTTTAATTGGTGTTCAGCTTCCGCTTTCTCTACTCAAGACCGCTCAAGGTCACCCTATGGTAAGATCATCTCTGTTCTCGCTCTTTTCTATTTACTCTACTTCTGCTTGGGTTCTGTTTGCTTCCATTGAAAATACTTGAGAAAATTTATAACCAAGTCCTTAATTAATAGCCTATCAACATTGTGTTTAGTGTTGATAGGATGCAATGAAAATTGTATGGAAAAAGTAGAACTTATTAGATCTCTTCCCCAAAATCGCAAATCTGTTTCACTGTTAATCTTTGAACTAGTGCAACCCTCATGTTTAGTTTCCACCCTGAATGGACTACCGGTGATAAGCTGGAGCAATGTTTGAAAACCCAGACTGGACTGGCTGGCCGGACCGGTCGAACCGGTGACCGGATGACCCTCCAAACCCAGACTATGCTCAAAATTGGCTTAGAATTTGAAAATCGGAATAACCGGCGAAATAGTCACAGATCGACGGAACCGGCCGTTTGAAGAATTGAAGTTTTTGGAGAGGGTTTGAATATGGAATCAAGTGCATAAAAAATAAGCACTCTAACCACTAAGTCATCAACACTATTGGTGACAATGTAATAAGTATATATATTATATATTCAATATTATCTTAATTATTTTTACTAAAAATAAATGTATAAAAAACAATTTTAAGAAATATATATATATATTTGTAATTGTTTATTATTATTATTATTATTTTTTTGTAATTTTGATATCTATATTTTTTATACTTATAAATTGTAATATATTTATGACATAATTATGACATTACGGTTCAATTCTGGTTCGCCCACAGTTGAACCAGTGACTTGTTCGCCTGGTTACTTTTTTGGTTCGCTCACCAATCTGATTTCCAAAACATTGAGCTAGACGAAGGTGAGGATGATGGACGTAGTCATCATGTCCCTTTTGCCTTGGGCTGGACAGGTATTACAATGGACTGAAAATTTTATTTTTATCTCATCACTTTGCCTCAAAAGTGGCCATGTTTGGTGTCTTTTTAGAAAAAGTTCTCACAATATTTTTGAAAAAATGGAAACTAATTGGGGAAAATACAAATCAATGGGACTTGGAAAAAATTATTACAAATCAATGGTGAACTTTATAAATATTAATAATTAAAATCTTAAATTTTTTCATCAATTTGTAATATTTTTTTCAAACTCCCACTCATTTATTTTTCCCAAACTAGTTTGATAAAAATAAATATAAAAATGTAATTTAAAATTTTAAAAATTATTTTTGGCCTCTCAAAAAATAAAATTATATAAAAATGATTCAGTGCTTTTTGATTTTTTTTTTATTTATTTCACCAAATTATTTTTTAAATTTAAAAAAAAAAAATCTGAAACAAGTTTTATAAAACCAAACCAAACTGGGCAAGATCCTTCCATGTGCTTCCTTTTTTTTTTTTTTTTTTTTTTTTCTTTTTTCAAAAAGATTGATTGGAAATATTTATTTTGATACAAACATGTACTTGAAATTTTTTTGTAGTATGATTGATGTCTCACTTTCTCTTCCTAGTTGCAATATTGTAAATATTTATTTTATTAGTGTTTGTGTGTGTTGTGACAGTTGGTGGAGCTGAAAAATGGGGAGACATATAATGGGCATTTGGTTAACTGTGATACTTGGATGAATATACATCTCCGTGAAGTCATCTGTACCTCTAAGGTCTTTATCCTTTAATTCTATTTAGTTCTTTTGTTCTTCATCATCTACTATCATTGTTTTGTATGGATAAATACATATATACCCGTGTATACATATATATGACATTGCTTTCCTTTTTAAATTCATGATGGGTGTCATTGGAATTCACAATTTAGGATGGAGATCGATTTTGGCGAATGCCTGAATGCTATATACGCGGAAATACAATCAAGTATCTTCGAGTTCCTGATGAGGTATGCTAATTAGTTTTTGAATTGTCTGCAAATATTCAAGCTACAAACCCTTGCTTTATATCCTATTATCTTTCTTCACATTGGTGAATACATCTTTAATGGTTTGAGCATTTCGATGTGGATATTATTTTACCCCAACAATTTAATTTGTTATTAATTCGTGATATATTTTGTCTTAATTTGTGGAAGATGTTGCCTTTGTTTTAATTCGTTTTGTTCACCTGGCAGATTTTTTGATTTAATTTTGTCTGTGTGTGTTTGTGTGTGCATAGATGTGTTCTTCTGGAGAATATGTTGAGTGGGATTTAACAAACCATAGGATGTCAATCTTTTTCTATGTGTTTTAGTTTTGAATCCTGAGAATCTGAAAATATTGTGGTGCTTAAAATGTCAAGTTGATGTGGATCTGGACAGATGTGATTTTATGAATTCAGGCATATTGTGTTTTCTAAATGGAGTAGAATGAGCCAAGTTTAAAATGAACTCCTGTTTCCCACTCAGCGACATAAGTATGTGAGAGTGAGAAATCTTAATCAACATTTTGCATATGCACATAGGGTACTTAAGGAAATTAAAATAAAGGCATTTTGATGTACTGTTTGGCTAGGGTGGTGTGGGGCGGGTAGGATCCCTTATGCTGAATACTTTGCCTGACCTGACTCAGGTTTACCCTTCTTCTCAAACCTTTCTCCACCCAATAGGTTCTCCCCAAGCCCATACCAATAGAGGCAGAGCATGGAGGGTTTTTGGCACATCCCCAAGCTCATGTTATTATTGCTAAGTACAAGTCAATTTATTTTTGTTACGTGTGCATGTATTCTTTCTATAACTTGTTTGGCTGATGGACAGCAAAATAAAATCAGCTAGTTAAAGCTTAGGTCATCTTTGGCTTGTGAGAAGCTCATTGAGCTGTGTTAGCATCTCTTGCAATGGCATTTTCTGTTTTATTTAATTTTAAATCTCTAGAGTGATGATGCCCCTCCCTGTCAAAAGAAGAGACGGTTATGTTTTTTTCAGGTCACTTTAAAATTGACCTGTATTTTACTTTTTTACTTTTCGTAAATAATATTTTTAATAGTGGCTAAAATCTGGTTCAATCCTGTACTCTCCTATGACATTGTTTCCTGCAAATGCCTCAACCAATAGAGTCCTAAAATGGTGTGAAAACTCACAGGCACTTCATAACCACCCATATAAGTAGTCATTTTCTACAGGTGGAACAGGTCAAGTTGACCTTGAAGCTCATTGAGCCTGCCAAACCAAGTTTGAGCACATCTCCTGATCCATTCTCAGTTTTTGAGTCTTTTCGTATAATTCCTTTGTTGTGAAGTTATGTTTCAAGGACTGGTTGGTATGCTGTATTGTTCAGCTGGATGGCACTTGGCAAATGACTATGATTCAACTAGGAGTTCACTGAATTTCTCTTCTTTTACCTAAAGAGAAGAAGGGGCTGCACATTAGTGCTGGCATTCAATCCTGCTGATAGCAGAAAGACCTTTGTTATTCCCTCTCCTGTGGTGTGTGGTAGGTGTTTTGGATAGAGACAAGATAGGATAATGTAGCTGATACTGTAACTGGTGGCTGATGCATGCAAATTGCAATGATACTCTATTGTTTTATATTGTGGAAAACCATGAAACTTATTGGATGAATATGTAATTTTTTTGGTACAAGATCTGAGAATCTCTTTTAATTTTGGTGTACTAGTCCTGGGATCCAATACTGTTGTAAAATTTGCTACCCATGAAGGCATTTGCTTGATTGTCATAATTTATTATCTCTTTGGCGTGCCCCTCTTGGTCTTAACTCTAGCTATCTCCATTTTATTGTTATCCATTTTTCAATGTTTGAATTGATCTAATGTGTTGTTATGCGTCGGTTTTCTAGGTGATTGATAAAGTTCAGGAGGAGACAAAGAGCCGTGCAGGTATGTACTGCACTTTTCTTTTTATTCAGCATGTTGTCTCTCTTAGCTTATGAAACAAATGTTTTTCTCGTAAACTCTGCTTAGCTTTAACTGTGAGTTCAATTAGTGATGTGAGTATCAATTAGTGATGTGAGTATCAATTTAAATGCTTGAAAGAGATCAATTGGTAGGGCAATGTTGCTGAATGACACGCATATATGAACCGAGTTTCACTTTGCTTCTTAATGTAAAGTTATGTGATTTGGTTAATTTGTTAAGAAAACTGATATGCTTATTGATTGACATTTCAGATAGGAAGCCACCTGGTGTAGGGCGTGGAAGAGGAAGAGGTAGAGAGGACAGCACCAGTGGTGGGCGACCAGCAAAGGGCATGGGTGGCCGCGGTCTAGATGATGGAGGTGCTAAGGGGATGGGTGGAGGTCGAGGCAGAGGTGGGGCTGGTGGGAGGACTGGTGGAAGCAGAGGTAGAAACTTTCCATTTCGATTTTTGAATTATCGGAAATTGGTTTTATTTAGAGGGATTGCATTTTATGTTGTCTAGAAATGAGTTTGCGTTGATCCATGGTAATACCCAACGTCTTGGTTTTGGAGTTGCGAGTGCCACATGACTCATGCACATAGCAGAGGCTACACGTTTGGTTTCTTACAATTCCTTAAGAAGCACAAACACTTTGAAGAAAATAGCATTTCATGTCAGACACCATGGGGACACTGCACTGCACTGATTAGGCACTTCTTGACACTTGTCATACACAAGCCCAAACATGTCCTACTATTGTTAAAAAAAAAATTGTAGATTCGAACAAGTGTCTATTGCTTAAACACACATGAAACACATTATAAGTTTAAATACAATTACTTTTGAATTTATTTAATGATAAAAAGGAAAACAATACAAAATGGAAAATTTATGCATATTCTCCATTTTTGGACTTAAAAATTAGTGTTACATTATTCTGTTATTATCTTTGAATTAAATATGCATATATATATATATGACATTATAATTGTTTATTCTTATATAAATATATAAACTTGTATTTTTTTGTTTGACACTTTTTAAAAATTTGTGTTGTATTTGTGTCGTATCACGTGTCTGTCCGTGTTTCTTAGACAGTTCCTTCACCACCACCACACCCCCCCCCCCCCCCCCCCCCCAAAAAAAAAAAAAAAGAATAGAGAAAAAATTACAGTTAGAAGCTGAGACATGATTGGCATGCTTGATCTTGTAAAAACAAAACTCATTGACCTACTTGGTGGCAGGTACTGGGCGAGGCAGGTGATAAGGCTGAGGTGTTGAACTCAAGGAGGTTTGCTAGTTTTAAAAGGCATTTCAGTCCCCCCGTTTGCAAGAAAAGTGATCTTATGAAGAAAATAAATTTTCTTTTTTTCATGTTTGTATTATGCTCTGAGCTTTATCCAAGACAGTGGCACTAAGACAGCAATCGATTTAAATGGTTTTAAAGGCTAAGATTGTTTATTTGAATTATTCTAATTTGCCTTCTGTTCTGGATATATATTATCTTATTTTTATTTTGCAGTGAAGTTGTAAGCTATATTTATAAACAGAACGTATTTTTTAGCAGAATAGAAAAATTACAACAATGATTAGAATTCCATATATTTCCAAAAATCTCTCTGGTTCTGCTGACTAAATTTTCATGCTTTTTTGGGTGCCTTGATTTACACTAGGGGGTATACGTAACTAATTACGGAGAATAATCTTTGATTATACATGTTAGACGATAAGCCTTGCCATTAAAGAGACGTTTTCAGACAAATTGTGTCAATTGTTTTTTGTCACTAGATTTATTGTTTGATGATATCTCCAATATTTTCGACAATTATTTGAATATCATAAATTACTTGCGAATTCATTAGTTGCCCTCATGCTAAATATGTGTACAAGTACACTTTTTGTCTTTTTGGACTAAAAAATTAAGAAAGAAAATATGGATGTTTGGGTTAATTTTTTGATTTTTTATAAAAAAATGTGTAATAAAAAATTGTAAAAATTGATTTGTAAGAAAAAATTAAGATTGAAAATTGTGCAATCGTAATTGTTGACTTTTGATGAATAGTATTAATTTTTTAACTTTTTAAGTAATTTTTTAATTTTTTTACAAGAGTAGTGATTGGTAGCTCAAAAGAGCTCCCTCGAAACGAAAACGACGTCGCCTTTTTTTTTTTTTTCATTTCAGAAGAAGAAGAATTTCTGAAGAAGAAGAAGAAAATCAGAAAGAAGAAGGAAGAAAGGGAAGAAGAAGGAGGAAGAAGAGAAGGACTGGAGGGGCCATCAACAAGGGCGGGGGGAGGCGGAGGCGGGGCGACGATCGAAGCTGAGCTGCGACGATCGGACAATCGGGGACGACGATCCCCCTCCATTCCTCTTCCCCTCCTCTTTCTCTTCTCCTCTCCTCTTTTCTCCCTCTCTCTCTCTGTGTTTCGGGGGATTCGGGGGACGATTTTTCGGGAAAAAAATCATTACCCTTTTTACAATAGGCCAAACTTGACCATAATATTCTCTCCAGATATTAGCGTCTAGGTGCTGTGAATCCTAGAAAGATTCCCATAGTCTGAATATCAGTCTTTTGGATTCATAGGCATTCTGACAAAATGACTGGATTGGATTAATTAACAACGGGACATGTCTACCAAATTTTGTTTTACACTCAATATTTGTGCTCTAATCACAGTTAAAGATATAAGTGCATCTGTATCAATCTCTTTAAATTTTTAATCAAATTATAATTAAAAAAATTATTTTGCTATTTTAGCTAATTACCTCTTTAGTATTTATTACATCAAACTTTCTATTCTAACTTAATTTTATTAAAATATTATTTTCTTATTGTGTTTGTTATTCTTTCTTTTTTTATTAAATCGATGAGTTACTAACCAAATAATTCTTAAAAAATGAAAAATAAAATAAAAATATGGCCGTTGACCGGTTAACCGAGCCGACTTTCGAGCGGACATCCGGTAACACTAATCTCTTTGTTGTAGCGATAAATAGTACCTTGCTTGTTGTAGCGAGGTACTAGAGCACTCATAAATTATCGATGAACAGTAACAAGACTGATACACATCCATTTTTTATGAACAGTATCACTAATTTAGCTAAAAAATGATTTTAACTAGATTAATGCGGATGTTCTAGGTTGGTCAATCTTTGGTGGGAAAATGTATGACCTTCCAAAGCAAATGGCAGAAAATCTACACTCCAGCTAATTGCAATCCAATACTTCAAAATATAATGCAGATAATAGTGTGTTTGTTAAACAAATCAAATTAATTCAAACTCAATTTATATTAGACTCGTTAAAAAGTCGATTGAAATTGTTCTATTATATAAACAAGTTAAACACAATTTTAAGTTTGTTATACTTTCAAGTTCAGTCTGAATAACTTATTACTTTATTCAAGAAATTTAAACGTACTATAAAAAATTAAATTATTTGAGCTCAACTTGTATTTGACTTATTAAAAGCTCGTTCCAAATTGACTTAGGCCTCGTTTGGCAAGAGACTATTTTAGTCAATTAGCCAAAAAGTTACTAAATTAGCCAAAAAGCCAACAACCCATATCAAAAAGTCAAAGATTCTATTTTCTCTCTACTTTTTGCACATCTTTTTGTAATTAGCCAAAAAGTCATCCCAAACATACAAGTTTTTTTTACTTACCTTTTTAGCCAAATAGCCAAAAGTTACTAAATTAGCTTGTTCCCAAACGAGGCCTTATTATGTAAATAAGTTAAATTTAAACATAACTTTAAACTCATTGCTAAGCACCCATGAGTCGGGCACTGAAAACCCAACCCTGTTTCCTGGCGACATCATCTTCCTTCTCCACTACATCGATTTCCCAACGGACTTGGTCCAACTCTCCACCAAACTCTCATCCCCCGCACCGCCTGCTCCATGGATGCCGTCATTTGAGTCTTCTTCGTCTTCGTCATCATCATGGTGGTGGTGGAGAGAGAGAAGATAGAGAAATACAGATAGAGAGGGAATTGAGAAACGGAGACAAATACAGATTGAGGGAGAGAGAGAGAGAGAGAAGCAGTCTCTACCCAACCAAAAAAATACATACGAGTTCAAAGCGAGAGAGAAGAGAGAGAGAGAGAGAGAGAGAGAGAGAGATTGTTATATTTGCGCTTTCTTTGTTTTGAAGAAAAAGAAACGCCAATGGTTATTTGTCTGACATGGAGGAACTCTTTCACTGTAAGATGCTTCTTGTTTGCATTTTTCTGTTTCCTTGTGACCCAAAAACTCGGGCTCTCTCTCTCTCTCGGTAGATGGTTTTGCAGTTCTTTCTCCATATCCTTGGATTGTCTTGAGGGGTTATTTGGGCTGTTGTTGGTTTTTCTTTTTATTTTTTATTTTTTATTATACAAATCAAAACGGTGGCGTCTGCTGTCACAGCACCCACCCCAAATCCGAACAGTCTATACCTGACTTGTTTTCAGCCCTAGACAATAGGCAAACACCGCCAAACTGCTTTCTCCTTCAACGAATTGGAAGGGTGAAACAAAACAATAAATAAATAAATAAATAAATCATAAGACAAAATTGCAAATGATTAGGAAATAGAATACAACACGAGGGTTTGATCAATGTTTTTAGTAAGGATGATGCCTTCTTTTCTTGCGAGTCGTTGGTGACTTAACGACTAGTTCACTCGAAATCCAAGAACGATTTACATCAGACAATTCATCAGACATCCAACAACATAAACGACCATCCTCCCCACCTGTCCATCCAAAGACACCTCGGCTATGGGTTGGCCCACTCCGCATGCCTGACAAAGGCAACACAGTCCTAACAATACCTGTGTGGCCACCATGGAGAACAGCCTCTGGAGATCCAATCGATCCTGTTCCTTCGTAATTCACAGGGAAGTAACCTAAGGTACCAGCATTCGTCCCACCAATTACCCATAAATGATCATCTTTCATCGAGTAGTGGCAATCAACAAAATAGTCAACCTGCAACAACTGAAAGCTCAATTAAAATATCCGATGTAAATTTATACCAAAAGTTTGAAAATATGGCTTGGTTTTGAGAAGATTTAATTTACGTCCAGGTTCTTTCAGTTAGTTTTTTTGTATGCAAATGTTAATTTGATATGGTTCAAAAAGAAAGACGAACAAACTTTGAAGGGCGATGAGTTCAACCCAATTATTAGTACTTCTGTAGCTATATCAGACTTGCTTCTCAAATATGCCGAGTATTTTTTTTTTTTTTTTGATAAATGAAATATGCCAAGTAATTTCTACAGGGCTCAATCCTTATTGAGCTGCCTCTCTTGGTTTTGATATATGATAGCAAATTTCCATAAGAGGAAAGAGAAGAAAATGTTGTGCAATCATACATATGAAATGTGTTTGGCAAATTTAGCAGACTATTAAGTGGAAAAAATATTCACATACATGATCTAATGCCCAGTTGTCGGAAGCTAATGAACGAGTGTTCTTGAAGTTGACTTCAATTCTTGCATCTTTCCAGTCCCAAACACTAACCGACCAGCAATTAATAGTAGAAAATCAGGACACAGAGAGATCTAAATAGAGTGATAAACAAAGTGTACAGTTAGCAATTCGTCCTACTCTTGTTCAAAATCCGATATCAAAACCATCCAACCCCAAATATAGGTTCTAATTCCACCCCATAAGTAAAGTAGGTCAGGCTAGGATTAATCCATTCCATTGCCAGCTATTCAATTTTTAGCACTTGAATCTATTGAGAAGGAAAAATTCTTATCCATAATAGAGTACACAACCAGTGAAAAACTGAAAATAAGCCTAAAAAGGACAGTAACAAGCAAAAATCTTGTGATGTTCCTAAAACATTAGTGAATACACAAATGACTATTTTATGTGGAGTATACTTCCCAATAATACCTTAAGGTTTCAATGTGTGTCAAGCACCAGAGTTTTTGGCTTGCCTCTCCAAAAAAGCCCACTTTTCCGATTGAAGTTCCCACATTAATCACCTACATTGATTCTAATAGTAATTAGACAAAATTTTTAAAAATATCAAATAGAAAAAAGTACATAGTTTGAAATCTAGTTCCAGCAACAAATCTATGACAACCTGAGATTGCATTGATGTCGAGATTAAAAATACTCCATAATCTATAGTAGCCACCAGCATTGACAAAATAATGAACTATTATATAAAATAGAAAAATTATTAACTATTGGAAAGCAATTAAGCACATAGCTCAATCTCCATGCTGAGTAATACCAGGGAACAAACAATTAGCAAAGTCCTGTTGGTTAGCATCAAATTCATTCTGGTTTGGGCTATAAGTGCACAGGGCAAGAAGACATTACGTATAGCAAATTTTTTATGAAGGTATAGCTTCTGAATGAATAAACCTCACTACATCTATGAACAAAAAAATGTTCTTTCTTTAGGGTAAAGGGGGAAACAAACAAAAACCACATGCTAGAAAACTACTAAATTATTTGCTAACCCATGTCTAATAAGTGATTGACATGACTTATTAAGGTATAAAGACTGTTCAAATAGCTTTGGTAACACCATTGGCTCATATATTAAGCCTACAAAATACAACACTGAAACAATGGAAAAAGTAATGAAATAAAGTTTAGAGCACTTACTGACTCCAGATGATCATCGTCATCGATACTTGCACTGGTATCAAACAAACATATTAGTCCATCTACAGAAGCGGAAACAAGCTTGTTTTGATGGTCAGGAACAAAGTGAACCTATTAAAAATAGTTAAATCACAATCTTTGTTTTCAGAACAAGTTCATCTCAAGAACCGACATCATAATTAATATATGGAAGCTCCTAATAGGAATCATTATGTATCATTATAGCCAATTATTTGGAAACTAATACTGCAGGACCGCATACAGACATCAGATCACACCTGAGTAACATCCTCCATATGAGATTCCTCTAGGCATGCAACTTGCTTCTTGGTTCTCCAATCCCAGAAGAATATCTGCATGAAATTTATCCATTAATGATAGAAAGATGAAGATTAGGTAAGGACTGCAATGCTTTGGAGGTGAATTATGCCCTTTATGGACAATAATTCAGTGAAAATTAACACATGATGAACTACACAGCATTCCCTACTAATAAATCAATTACAAAATGTTGCAAGAGGTTTCCTTCTGTCGCCAAATTTATAGAAAATGGAATTCATGAATCCCCTGTTTACCTTATTTCTTTTACACACAAATATCAACTTTTCAAATGAATTGCATATCTGGCATAATCTTAAAAATCGCTGAGTGGAAGTGATATCAAACCTTTGTAGCCTCCTTTCAGCAAATAATTTCACATTGCTCAAACAAAAACTAGAGAATAATCATCTATGCATATATTTAACATACAGTTGTAACTTTGCATTAGCTGAAAGTGAACAAAGCCCCAGATAAAAGATTCCACACCTGAGACTTACTTCCAGCGGCAAGCAGATTATCTCCTGGCCCCCCAAACGAAAAGCTGAATATCTCTTGCGAAGGACCAGCACTTACAGAAGACACCTGCATGGCACCAATAAACTCATCATATATAGATGCATATATACAGAGTTGCTTTTGCTTTTATTCTCTAAGCCATTGCTATTCTTTTTCTATTTGATCCTGAACTAACAATTTCATCTATTTAGTCTTCAGAGTTTCTTATTTCAGCTCATGTAATTGAATTGGAGACATAAATAATTGTTGAAGCCGAATTTGAAGAACAAAAATGCCATTATAGAATTTGAACAACTAAGTAAAAGGGCAGAGAAAGAAGAGAATGAGGGATGGATGGAGAAGAATATTAATGTTTGGTTGTAACGGTAAGTAGTCTAATATAGTGCAGGTATGAAGATGCTTGGTTATATGAATGATTTAGGTTGTTTAAATTATATATAATTACCTTATTGCCTATAAGAATAGACTTCCGAACGATACCCATTGAACCATACCCACCAATTGAAATAAAAGGGATAGAAAATATGAAATAGAAAAAATTGACAGTTGTATTATATAAAATGTCACAGTTTTTTACATATTCAAAAATATCCTCACATTTAATAACTGTCAAGTTTTTGTTTTGTTTTGTTCTTCAAAAAATGCCCTTCACTTCACTTAAATGAAACATTCAATAACTACTTAATGATTTCTGTAAATGGGATTTTCTCATTCAAATTACCGAAAATTGCTAAATGGTTAATGGTTTTCCTCATTCATCAAATGAATGACCTTTCAATTATCAAACCATTCAAAAATCTAAATGCAAAATTACAATCGTATTGCTAGTCTATAGGGATAAATACATATATACACATAAATATATGGAGGGAGAGAGAGAGAGAAAGAGACCTGCTGGAATGATCTAGAGTCCCAAGCTCTGATGGTAGAATCAGAAGAGCAAGAGTGAAGAAGGTGAGGGGTCGTTGGAGCAGAGAATGAGATTTGATTAATAGTGGAAGAATGGCCTTTACACTCCCCCAAGTATTGACCTGTGACTGCTGAGTACAATTTTACGGCGTTGGTCGACAGAGACACCGCCATCGACGTCCAATCATCCCTACCATTCGAATTTGACAGTGAACATTAACACACACACATATATATATATACAGAGAGAGAGAGAGAGAGAGAGAGAGAGAGAGGGATTGAAGATGTAGAGATGAGAGGAACATACTCAGGGACGATTTGGAAGACGTAGTCGTCTCCGAAGTTCGTTTGAATAGTGTTTTTTAGTCCGAATCGCTTGAATTGGTTTGAATTCGAACTAGGTTTCGCACCTTCCACATCCATCTCCATATCTTTAGCTTCCATTTTCCCCTCTCTCTCTCTCTCAGGAAGTGTTTTTTTTAGGGTTAGCCTCTCTCGAGTACAGCGGGCCCCGTAACCCATTTGAATTGGTTGAATTTATTCTTGTAAAATTCTCCAAAATTTGAAGAAAAATTATACACCGTGTTTGGTTTGAGTCTGGATTAAATTTTTTGAAAATTGATTTTTTTTATTTTTATATTTTTTTGTTTTTAGTGAATATTTTTTAAATTTTAGACATTTTTTTTACTTTTTTACTTAGATGTATCTAAAAAGTAAAAAATTTGTAAAAAAATATTTTAAAAAATTAATAAATACATAAAAATACAAAAAAATGTACTGAATTCTTGTATTTTTTTATATTTTTGGTATTTAGTGAATTTTTAAAAGATTTTTTTTACAATTTTTTTTACTTTTTAAGTGTATTTATGTTAGGTATATCTAAAAAGTAAAAAAATTGCTTAAAATATTAAAAAAATTCAGTAAAAACAAAAAAACACAAAAAATAAGAAAATAGAATTTTCTGAAAAGTGTTTTGAAAAACTGAAAACCAAGCAAGGTAATAGTTACCCCTATATTTTTTAAATAATTAAGTTAAATTGACTTAAATTAATACGGACGATAGGTAAGCATTAAAATAAATCAAAATAAACATATATGTATAAAAAATAAATAATAATAGTAATATTTTTTATTATTTATACGACTATCAAATTATTCGAGTCATCTTCCATCATTATTGCATTAACATCAAAGCATACGGGCCTCTTTTGAAAAATGAGTTAAAAGTCATTTCTCAACTTTTAATTCATTTTGGAATTAAATCATCTCTCATATACATTTTTTTCAAAAAAAACCAGATAAAATTAAAAAATTAATTTTTAATCATCTTTTCAAAATGTCCCACACTATGCCTAATCTGAAGTTCTGATATTAGTCAACCATTTCCCTAATATTCGTTTCTATCCCAGTTTCGATTCGTAGCTCAAAAACACTGTGGCTCGAATCAAAAAATGACGTCGTTTTGCTATTTTTTTTTTGAAAAATGCTTGGGAGCACTAATTAGTGCTCCCACTAATTAGGTGGCAGTGGGTCCCGCCATTAATGATGTGATGTTTTGGTCTTGGGGTTGTGTTTTTTTTTTTTTTTTACTTTTTTAATGCATTAGTGCTATTAGTGGTGATGTTTTTAGTGGGATGAATCATTGTTGTTTTTTTTTCCCCTTTTTTCCCCTTCTCTCTGTTATGAACAGAGACGATGAAAAAAAAGAAGAAGAAAGAAGAGGAGGGGAGGGGAGAGAGAGAGATCAACCAAAAATTAAACCCAAATCAAATAGAGCGACAGAGAGTGATACAGATCACCATCTTCACACAAAAATCAAACCCAAATCACCTGAGCAGAGAGAGAGAGAGATCAACCAAATCAAACCTAAATCACCCAACACAAAAAAAAAAAAAAAAATCAATAACATATATATACTACAGATCATCATCATCATCAACAACAACATATATATACTGCAGATCATCCTCATCATCCAAAAAAAAAAAATGCAGAAAACAGAGAAAGTGGCGATCTACCTACCGACGATCGATCGATGACGACCGCCATCACCTTCTCTTCCTCCTTCTCTCTCGCCTCTTGCTTTCTCTCACTCTCTCTCTCTTTTCCTCCCTCCCTGTTTCAAATACAAAGAGAAAGAAGACGAAAACGAAAAAAAAAAAAGAAAAAAAAAAGAATTGAAAACGACGTTGTTTTGTGATTCTGGCCAATCGAGCCTCGGATTTTTCGAGCTACAAGCCATTTTTCTATCCAAACACCCCACTTGCCCATCCACCATTGTCTTGAGTTCAGACATACAACTTGCCACACAAACCTTCATTTCATTGTAATGTTTTTTTTTCTTAATTTTGTTATCTGATTTCAATTTTAATGATGTGAAATTAAAGAAATTAAAGATAAGAATGAGAGGAATGGACAACATCATTAAAAATAAAATTGGGAGGATAAAATTAGAAGATCAGCACTCTCTGTTTAATAATAAACACACAAAAAATAATGTCAGCAATTATTTTAGTCTTTAAATATAAAAATTACCCTAGGAAACATAACCACACACTCCATATTCTACGAGTCTATTACCATTATAAGGAAACACCCATCTGCATTCCTATATTCACAACCAAACATCACCCTTTCCCAACCGGTTTCCTATCGTTTGGTGTGAATTATTTTGACTAAATTAGTCAATAAATGGCCAATTTGAAAACATGATGAAAAACTAATTTTTGATTTTTAATTTATTTTAGATCATTATTTCACATAGAAAAGTAACTTTTAACTTACTTCTCAAAATAGGTCAAAACAATCCAAAGACAAAATAAACTAATTTAGCTAATAAAACAAAATATCACATCCAAACTACAATCATTTTAATTTTTCCTTCACAACTATCAAACCAACCAAAAAAAAACCAAAATTTATCCAAAACTTAATTTTTTTTACTAGTTTAAATAAAAAAAAAATTCAGACTAAATTAACTCATCACAAACGAGGGCTTTGAGCCATGGAACCCACAGAATGTAAAGAAAACCTCCTGTCCACAATTGATGGGCAATTCACCGTTTGGCAAGCAATGGCAACCCCATTCGCATTATATTTAGAGTTCGAGTTCGTTTGGAATGTGAGTTAATTTTTAAATTTTTTTATGATTAAAATAATCAAAAAATCAAAAAGCTTAACATGTCAAACGAAGGCTTAATCATCATCATCTTAAGCGTAAATCAGGCACAAATTTATCCTTGTAAACCACAGTTGCACATATAGTATAAAAAGATCTTAACAGGACATACTCATTGTTTTGCATTTTCCAGTAGTAGTACTACATCAACACAGCAGGGAAAAGAAATCATGATGTGAACTCATATCATATACAAGTGATAATAAAGCACTAGAGTTGGAACTTTAATGCCAACTCTAATGACGTGGCAATACATAAAAAAATATATTAAAAAAAAAAAAACAAAATACAACATCACAAGCCAAAACATCAAATCATAAGATGGAGTCCAAAGCTCCTCATTTAGAACTCCTCATTTAGAAGTCTCAAACATTTTTATTCATATACTACCCAACTACTGAATTATCATCCACCAAACCCTTAAACTAAGATACAATCAAATCCAAGTCAATATTCAGAAAAATAGTTTCACTCTCCAACAACACAAGGCAATATCTGGCAGTTATACCATGAAAAATCGGGCCAAATTGACACCAAGTCAGTTTGGAAAAAGCATGGGTATAATAATTCAATGACACCTTCAATTATAAGACAGGTCACATGCTCGGTGCAACTTCAGCTGTTCCCTCCGGAGCATTTTCCACCTTACTTGCCTCATGTTTTTCTGGCTTTACTTCCCCTCCTGCCTCTCCTGCATCTTGCTCTTCTGGCATTGCCATTTCATCATCTACATAGAATGAGTAAATAAATAAATACTGTCTTCCACCAACACATACAATTCCCAAAGAATGAAAAATTAAGTAGAAGAATACCCCATTGATTATATAGAACAGGTGAGGAATCTTTAGCCCTATGTTACCTGGAATGTGGATCGTTCTGGTACGTGAAACGGGAACGGCAGCATGGTACGCCACATGTTCTAAAATGTGGTACAATAAGTGTAGACTTGTATATATTATACTTGAGAATTTAAGGTGCTTCTAAAGTAATTTTTTTCTAACTATTAGATATCCAACAAAATGTAATATTTTCAATGAGCATTATGACCCATTTTTTGATCTTTTATCTTGTCAAAACTTAACTCACCTTAGATTTCAATTCGTTATATTTGAATTTTTTCCTCCTACGGCAACATTTAAGGACATATATTGAAAAAAAACTTTTGGGATCACTTTGAAATACTAAATTTACTGTTTTGGAATGGAAGTGTACCATGCTCCGGAACGTGCATACCAATACATAATTCGCTAGGGTATTAGCGTTTTTTAGTAATATAACTTTAGCCATGGATACAATACAGCACAATATGATATGCCGATATGGCATTTTTTTTAAAAAAAATAAGACAACTATTTTCCACAATCTTCAAGTTGGAAAAGAAGTGTAAAGAATCAAGTCCTAATAATCTATTTTATATGTGTCTAGTTTCTTGTTGCTCTCTGTTTAGGTCTTTTCTCTCTCTATAGGTCTTGTTCCTAATAGTTCGGTTGTTTTCTCTAGGCTAATGTTAAGGGTTCTCCAGGTATGTATTTTCTTTTAGCCAAAATCTCTTTCTAATGGAATGAAGTCATTGAATTTTGCACCCAACATATTTTACAATACTCTGTTCATAAAGAAATTGCAAATTTTTTGTTTTAAAAGAGATTTTCACATGTCATACAGTCATGACAGTTCTTTTAATTTTAAGTGTTCATTTGGTAACTTAATAGCTTCAATGGGGTGGTATCGTTGAGAAAAAATTGATGCTGGCTACCCAAGATTGCACCAACACAATATGGGTTACACGTACAAAAATTGCCGATCAATTGGAGAAAGTTATACTTTCAGTTTCAGTAACTCCACGCATGTATTATACATGTTCAGTCTATTTGAACTATTCACAACAAATATTGAAGTAACTCCCTTTATGTACAGCCCTTCTATTTGAACTAGAGTACATATACATGTCAACAGCGCAAATTTTTCAAAATTTGGAAAAATGGTGCAATAAAACATCGAAGTACTTGTAATATATGAAAGCATGCATGAACAATTAAGATGTGTTGAACAAGCATTTATGTGAACCTCAAAGCTCAAGTGTTCCAATCAAACGTGGCTATAAAACTATACTTATTTAACACCACGCAATCATGGCACGGTGTTTTCTATCCTATTAATTAAGATTGAATGCATTAACAAAGCACATCCATCAAGATATGTACTACTTGATCTCTACATCAAATATTTTTTTATATTTAAATTTACTATTACCTTCATCACTGTAATCAAGGTCATCACCCATGCCTCCCATGTCACCAAATTTCTGTAAATGCATTAGTAAGTTAAAATTCAGCATTCAAAATAAAAAACCCACAAGAAATTTTAAAACTAGGACCAACATCCTTACCGAAAAATCCATCCCTCCCAAATCTAAGTCAGCAGGACCTACGCAAAATATGTGGATTCAAAATTATTGACAAATGAAGACCATATTTTCAAAATCATGCAGAAAATTTTGATGAAATAAAGTGTGAATTGGATGGAAGAATACCGGTATCATCATCTTCATCCACCCATTTGTCCCAATCTACTTTCACATAGTGTGGCACCTTGTCATCTCCACGTGATAGTTTCTTCCACCATTTCATCTCAGCTTTCTCCAAAACACAAAATATACTCCTCATGCCTACATTTATTTTACTTTCCTGCAAGAATAAGAATCAGAAGTAAAGCACAGAAAAATAAATCATAGAAAATATTTAAGAAAGAATTTTTCATATGCATTACTCTAGCCACTACACGTACACTTCATCCCTCAACGGATCTCCTCAAACACCTAGAAAATTCTACACAACCATAACAGTGTAATTCCAAAGATGGAAATATTCCATTCTAAATTATTTCTAACGGACCCACTTCCCACAACCTCACAAAGTCAAGAGTAACAGGACAAACTAGGTGGGTAAACCCTCATTATCAGCTCGTGTAATGACATGCCAGAGGCGCAGTTCAGATCCAAACATCATTTACATGTCAGACTCATTGCAAACATTCAGAAAAGGTCAGTCACTAACGGTATCAATAATCAGCAAACCATGCCTTACCTCTACATTAACCTTCTCAAAAAGGTCCAACTTCAGTTCATAAAGGTGGTTCTCTGCTCCAGCACTAGCAGAGAAAATAAAACTTCCATCGGGCTCAAGCTTAACCTTTGCATTCTTTGCATCTGGCAATAGCACTGTGATATAAACCTTGTCAAGCCTCTGAGCCCACTTCACCTCAGGATGCCGACTGAAAATTTCAGAACATATGAGAAGAGAGGTAATCACAGGAAATAGTATCTAGAGTGAATCTCTAGTAAATGAATTTGGGGAAATTTTAATTTTGAATCATCAACTTGAACCAAGACAAGTAATAATAAAATTACTTTTCCTTCTCAAACAAAGATCAAGTAATAATAAACCCCTAAATTAACATACATGAACGACCTTCTACTCTTAAACAATTAAAACATTCAACAATGCACAAAAAGGGGGTCCCTCCAAAATAATTGTACACAACAAATTGAATCAGACCAAGTTGTAAGAAAATATCAGCAATACTGTTCAAATTGAATAAAGATCAAGTTTTAAGCACACAGTTCTCACATGACCAAGAAATAGGGTTCTTAGCAATGCAACAAACCCATGTCCATAGTTCACTTTCATCCTTGTATGGCCAGTACCAATTCTTTGCACCTCTCAAAGGACCATATTTTATTCTCCAACTAATACAAAGCAACCTAAGAAGCACGGACACGGACACGGACACGTGACACAACACGGATACGACACGGACACGGACACGGACACGTTGACACGTTAATTTTAAAAAAATGAAGGACACGACACGTGGGGGACACGCATGAAATATGTAATTTTATATATTTATTATATGTTATATATATTAATATATCATTCAAAGATAATAAAAAATGCAATATAACACTAATTCTTATAAATTTATATGATTTTTGTTTTATTATTGTATCTTAAGTTATTTTGTTTAAACTTATAATTAGTTTCACATGTATTCAATCGATAGACACGTGTGTTTATGTGATTGACATGTGTGTCCTTCAAGTGTCCAAAGAGTGTTCGGGTCTTTAAAAAAATTTAAAAATTAGAACACGTTATGAAGAGTGTCGGACACATGTCCTAAGAGTGTCCAAAGAGTGTCGGTGTTCGACACGGAGACGGACACGGACACGGATATGTTACCTTCTTAGAAGTGTCCGTGCTTCTTAGAAAGCAACTAACGATACTAAATCTTAAATCAAGACAAGTAGTAAACTTACTTTTCCTTCTCAAACAACGATCTAAGAAGAAAATGAAAACAAAAAACCACCCAAAAAAATAAATGGTAAGTACAAATTTATTAGGGAAAAAAAAATAAAAAATAAAAAAGTGCAACTGCAAACCCCAAAATTATTAATTTCACATATACGAACGATTGTACTCTTACAATTATCACATTCAACAACGCACAAAAAGAGGGTCCCTCCACACACAAAAAAAAAAAATCACACTTTCATAGATAAGGGAGTACAGAGCCAAAATGGCGCTACAAAGTGTAAATGCTAACTATAAATAAACAATTACCACTAACATATTTAGCGAACAAAATTAAGAGACTACTAAATCAAACTTTCGCTTCACCATTTACCACACAATAAATGAATGACACCCATTGATCATTTACAAGCTCAATAGAGTATTCTACCGTTAAGAAGCATTTTCTCGGCATCCAAACGGAGTCAGAGAAATAGAAGTACAAGAACCAAAACACACATTTACAACTACAAACCAATCCAAATATAATCGTGAAAAAAAAGAAAAAATGATGAACAATGTAGAGATCACAAAGCAATCGAAGATGAGAGAGAGAGTACCTCGTCATCTTTCTTCTTCTTCTTCTTCTTCACTCGAAAAACCTTAGCTATCTTCTCTTCTAAACCCTTGTGGAAAGAAACTTCTGGAATGTTGAGAAAAGCACAAAAGGCGTGCGTTGCAAGTTGCGGGGATCGGAGGGTGTACAGAAGAGAGTTCTGGAAAGAGTTGATGATGATGGATCAACGGTCCAGATTTTGGATTACACGAGACCTATCACTTTAATTTCTTAAAAGAGTTATGCTATGACGTATATAAATTATTAAATATTTTCTTAAATCTTTCTCATGGGCATGTTGCGTAAAGATTTGATAAAAAAAATTGATGATTTATTTAAATTTCATAACATTTTCTTTTCTAAAATTGTAAAAGCGTGTAAAATAAACATTTTATATGTGACATGTTTCACTTTAACACTATGTTTAGATTGAGTGATTTGGAAAAAAAATTAAAGAAATAGAGTGATATGTATTTCTCTTATTTGTTTGGATAACATAAGTAGAGAGAAATGGGAATAAATAGAGAGAAATGAAGAGAAACTCATTTCTCTTATAAGTTTCATTTTCAATCTTTCCAAAAGTGGAGAGATTGGGAGAGAAAAAAAATCACTATTTTCATAATACCAATTTTGTCCGTATAAAAATAAAAGAAATAAAATGATTGAAAATATAGAAAGGTTATTTTGGTAATATAACATAAAATAATTTCTTTTCTTTTCTCTTAATAAAACCTAACCAAACAAGAATAAAAGAAATCACAGTCATTTTTTTTTCTTTTATTTCTTCTTTATTCAAACAAAAATGAGAGAAATCACAATCATTTTATTTCTTTTTTTTTCTCTTATTACTTAAGTAATCATTTCTTTTCTTTTCTTTTCTCCCCTAAGTTTCCAAACATAATGTAACAGAGCATATACCCAAGACCTATCACCATGGACATATTTCACTTTATAACTATTCTGATTACAGGTCTAACTTATATACAATTTTATAATTTAAGAAGTTATTTTTATGATTTAAAAAATAAAATTATATTTCTTAATAATTTAAAATTTTTATTTGTACATTTTTATAATTAAAAAATTAAAATAATATTTTGTAATAATTTAAAAGATGAGAAAAATTATTAGATGATGTTAGGACACTACGTGACTAAGTTAATCATAAGTAGTTTGACTTCTCTCTAGTCCAACTGAAAGGTACTGTTAGGCTCGTGGAGACCCACCATGGGTCTCTTTTTGATATTCTGAACCGCTGAATATGTAGAACTCGTCGAATACGATATACTTGTAAAAAATCACATTGATTAGATATCGATAGTTACATAATCAAATCAGCTTTGTATTAAAAAAAATAGATGGTGAAAAAATAAACGGTTGACAGAAATCTGATCCGATAAAAAAGCTATCAATATCCGATCAACGTGATTTTTTACAAATATATAGTATTCGATGAGTTCTACACATTGAACAGTTCAGATTATCGAAACGGGACCCGTGGTGAGCCCCTACAGGCCCAACAGTACCCTCTAGTCCTAGATCTCAATCATAAACTTTCATGCCTCACATATTTTTCAATCACTCAGGCCTCGTTTATCAACTATATATTTTAGCAAAAAAGTTAAAAAATCACTATAAATTGTTATATCATTATATCTATTTTTCTGTACATATTTTAGTAAAAAAAATCAAAATGCTACTAAAATAGTTTATTATGAACCGAGACCTCAATATAAAATCATGGACTCTATCCTTACTATTAATTACAATATAGGTGACTCGACAACCAATAATTTCTCTCATTGTAAATATTCAGAACAGTAAATTACACTTATACTTCCTGAGGTTTTGATTTAATGCATATCATCTCATGACATTTGGAACATTATACTAACCCCTTCTGTCAATGTAATTATTTAGACGGAATGAAAATATCGAACTCATGCACTCTCACTTTTTTTACTTTGCTTTACTTTCTTTTTTTTAAATATGAAGTTTGTAAAATAAGACTATTAACCACTAGGATAAGAATGTAAATTTCAAAATATCAAGTGATATAATGTAATTAGAGTAAAGCATCGTTTGACAATATCACTTTTTAACTTAAAAGCTAAGAAGCCACTAAAAAATCAAAAAGTCAAATATTCTATTTTCTCTCTACTTTTTACAAATTTTTTCGTAAAAAATTAAAAAGTCAACAACCTATACCAAAAAGTCAAATATTCTATTTTCTCTCTACTTTTTGCACACCTTTTCGTAAAAAATCAAAAAGTCATTCCAAATATACTCAAGTTTTTTTACCTCATATTTTAGCTAAAAATTCAAAAAGTTAATAAAATAATTTGTTCCTAAACAAGGTTTAAACTGAAGAGATATGGTGTAAGAGTATCCACAATGGATGTGTTAGTGTATTTGTTAATGTTAGCTATTAAGTTTTGGGCAGCAAAGTTTGTTATTTGGTACTGCAGTAAAGCTGCTAAGGTCAACATTAGTGATCAAAGTTAGTGTCAGATGTTAGGTTGTGTGTTAACTGTAACCAGCGTTTTAGCTAGCGAAAGAGAGAGAGAAAAGTGTTGTGGAGAAGTCCTCCCGGATGTCTAACCCTTCAAGAAAAGGGGGGGGGGAAAAAAAATTGAGTCTGACAGGTTGATTTTTTTTTAGGCTAAGAAAATGATGATTAAATTAAATTATTTATATACTTTATTTATTATGTATATATATTTTTAACACACCCCTTAACGTATTTATTGTATCACTCTTCGCTCACTATTAATTAACTAAATTAATAAACTCTTAATCCGTATTTTGGATTTTACTTCAAATATATATATATATATTTTTTTTGTCATATAACACATATTTTAATATACAACTTTGACACATTGTAGATGCTCTAATTTATCCTAACCGGAAATAGTAATGGGTCTGCTACTTGTTCGACTCTATTATTGTCAGTCACGTAAATTTTGCTATTTTGGTAAACTCTTTTTAAGGCCCAATTCTATTACCAAGATCTTGGGCTTCGTGATCTGCCTCAAGTCTCGTCACGTACGAAACTATTTCAACTAATCTCTCAGTGATCTGGCCTCAAGTCTCGTCACGTACGAGACTATTTCAACCACTCTGGGATTGTTTGATATGATATAAATATCTCAAAAGTTAGAGATTGTTTGATATGATATAAATAAATTTTAATTTTTTATGAGAAAATAAAAAAATAAAACCAAGATAATGGCACCGTTTGAAAACAAGATTTGGAAGTTTTTTTTTTTTTTTTTTGACTATTTGAATTACAAAAAGTAAAATAGACTATTTTAACCACAACAAACAAAACATCACATTGAACCCATAATCATTACACTATTCTCTAAAAAAAAAAAAAAGTTAAAAAACTAAAAAGCCTTTCCAAAATTAAATTTTTTAGCTCAGACTAAAATAGTAAAAAAAAAAAATCAAAAAATTAAAAAATCAACCCACTTGTCAAACAACACCAATATGATTCAAGTGTATTTGTCTAAATAATTACACTTATTTAATTTATATCAAATAGTGTCTTAAACAACCATTCGAGTCAAAACTAATGATATGTTGTTTAATCTTGATTTTATAATTTAATAAATTTAAAATTATACTTAAATTTAATTTATTTATATAGCGAATTTATTTTGAATGAATTTTTAACAAGTCGAGCTTAGATAACTTAAGTTTCTATAGTGTATATAAGTTTATCGAGTCTCGTAATAAGCTATTCAAATTTAATGAACTTAAAATTCTATTTAAATTTAATTTATTTACATAATGAATCAATTTTAAACAAGTTTTTTAACGAGTTGCACACAAGTCAAGTTTAAGTAACTTAATTCATTTAACACTTCTAGTTTTAATTAATATATAATAAATAAATAAATAACAGACAAATATATATAATATCACCTCTCTATTTTTTTTTGACATATATTTTTATTTTATTTATAAAAGTCAAAAAGTAAGGTCTAGTTTGGGAAGACTAAATAAGTGCACTTTTTGACTTTTTATGAAATATTGGTTGGGTTTGGGTTGGGTTTGAAGTGATGTGTTAGAGAGGTGATGTGACTTAAATAAGATGATGTGACTTAAATAAGATGATGTGACTTAAATAAAATAGTAACTTTTTAACTTTTTATCTTTTTTCAATCATGTCAAACTTGACCTAAGTCATAAAATCCTTTATTTTAAAGCGGTTTAAGCAAGCAACGTTTCCCCAACATAAAATAATAATAATAAATAAATAAAAAACTAGCAACCTTTCTTTAAAATAAAATAAATAAAAACAATTAACATGTTTGGTTTCATTTTTTTAAAATTTAGCTTTTTGAAAATTGAGCTTTTTATTTTTGTTTTTTTTTTAGTGAATATTTTAAGCTTTTTATTTTATATTTTTTTAAATACACCTTACTTAGATGTATCTAAAAAATAAAATATTTATGAAAAAATATTTTAAAAAATTAAGGGTCATTTACATACAAGTCTCATTTTGTGAACTTATAATCCATTAAGTCCTAGATAAAATTATTTGTTCCTTCAAGTCCCATTAATTTTTAATAGATCAATTTACCCTTCCAAGCCTCCTCCATTGCAAATGGTTTGGAAGATTCACGACAACTCACGATCTTTGTATATCTACAACTGTAGCAACCACAACAAAATTTCCCTTTGCACTCTTGGAATTCCCTTTGTTGGAATCTCTTGAACCCAAACAAAACCATCCGAATAACCCGCCAACATTCGATGCATCTAGTCTTGAGAAATTTGTGCCTTCCGGATATTTGAAATTCATTGGCAATTAGGAAAATGAGATCCTTAATGTTTCTATGAAGAGAGAGACGATGAAGCTTGAAGTGATGAGGGCCCAAGCCATGATTAACATTCTTCAATCGCGTATTGATCTTCTGAACAAGGAAAACGAGGACTTGAGAAGGGTTGTTCGAGATCTTTAGCTATTTCCCAACTTTTAATGTAATCTGTTTTTGTAGTTGTTGGCCCAATCGCTAAAGCCATGAGTAATTTTCGTTAGTTGCATATTGAACTTCTGAAGAAGGAAAACAAGGGCATGAAGGGGGCTTTGATTGAAATGCCTAGCTATTTATGGCACTTGTGTAAAACTATTTTTGTAGTTCTTTGTTGTAATTTGAGAGAGAAAGAGAGAGATCTAGGGTTTTTTGAAATTGAGAACCTTCTCAGTTATAATATTCTCAATTTTAATGATGAAAAAAATTAAGAAATTTTTCAAAATTGATAATTATAAATTTCTTAATTTTGATAATATTCTCAGTTTGTACTAGAAAAAAATTTAGAAATTTCTTAATTTTGATAATTATAAATTGAGAACATTCTCAATTTTGAAATTGAGAACATTCTCAGTTTTGGGATTAAAGGGCAAACCGTCTATTTACCTCTAAATAGGGCTTATTGGTTCAAAAACTTTTTGACAGAACCTAAGCTACCACAAAATATGTAGATAGGACTTTTAGGTAATACACAAAAATAAGAAAAATATATTGAATTTTCATATTTTTTATATTTTTGGTATTTAGTGAATTTTTTAAAGATTTGTTAACGAAAATTATACTTTTTAAGTGTATTTATGTTAAGTGTGTCTAAAAATTAAAAAAAAATGCCTAATATTTATAAAAAATCAATAAAAGTGAAAAAAATACAAAAAACAATAAAGTAAATTTTTCTAAAAAGTTTTTTAAAAAAATTGGAAACAAACATAGTGATGTTATTTGTATTAAAATTATTATTAATACTTTATCAATATTTTATCAACCTTAATACGTTTTTGTTTGTATCTTAACCTCAATTGAGAAAATAAATTAGGCAACGCAAGTTCAATACAACTGAAATCACTTGCCGAAACACATTTAACAACCCCAGTTTTTATATCGTCCACCTCCATTAACCTGAACACCAAAAATAAAAATACATCAAATTACAATTCTAAACAGTTTTAAAGTACATTTGACTCCTTGAAGTAATTTTGCATTCCTTTCCACTAACAGTAGTAGCCACTAAATATATTCACCCTTTTGAATGCTTCCAACATTTCCCAACAGCGTATCTTTGTAGTCCGTCCAAACATCAACTGGGAAAAACCGGTCTACAACTTCTATCCCGTGACGAACGTATTCTTTGTCCTTGCCACCAACGAGCTTGAATCTCATTTTCTTTAGCATCCGAAAACGGTCGGACTGGTCAGGATCAACAATCCAGGTCTCAGGATTACCCTCGCCAACTCCAATAAATATCTTGTCAGGTGTAGGGACGGAATCTGACGGACTATTATCACTGATAACAAAAAATAACACATGGTGGACCACAGCTTCGTCCTTAGCATCCTGTCCCAATTGAACATTACCAATGAATTTGATACCTGTAACAAGCCCGCGGGGGACCTCACTACGGCTCGGACTCGATTTTGTGTCACGGTTCTAAGTCTGAACCAAAGAGTCCAAATCCGGCAAATCGTTTTGAGAAAACAGATTTTGTAAGAAGTGCCAAACATAGACTGCTTTTCCAGATACAAAGTCGCCACTTAAATATTTTATTTTGGGAAATTTAGGAAACCCTGACTCGTTGCCTAAGGCCACGTGTCCGTCATCACCAAAGTTGCCTCGGCTCGGGAACTTGGGTACGATTGGGGAAGGTCACTTCGTGAGCACCCCCGCTCGCCCGGTCAGAGACCGGCCTCTACTAACCATGATATCTATTTTTGAAAACATTGTATGTTCTTATTCCGGTTATTAGCCTAGGTTACTATGTGATGCGCACAGCATACAAGTATAGACTGAGTCGCCTGAATTGGAACAAAACATTTCATGTTTATTTTTGAAAGATGGTTTGCTACTCGCAAGTAGGCTTAAAATGCAGATTTTGCCACCCTTAGGTGGGCTTAGAAAACAATGGTTTTGCCACTATCTAGTGGGCTTAAAACAAACAATTGATGATTTATTCCAATCCAAGTGACCCAACCTTCACCCACAGGCATTCATGCAATTATATCACATAAGCATATAGCCTCATGATAAGCATGCTATTTATGGCAGTCACTCACACGCATGCAAGGATGCTAAAGCATAAAACTCACCGAGTACTCCAAGCCAAAATGGAAACCACATTAGAAATCATGCATGATCCTAAGTATACAGAAATGCCTAATGCAGCACATGCAAAATGCAACAATAGCAGGCTCGGCTATTCTAAACATGGCATGTGAAATGCTACAACTATCATGTATTCAATTTGGAATTGAAAGTACAATGCAGTTAGTATGATGCGCCGAGCCTGGTGCATGCAAAACAGATGAATGATGCAAACATGCTGTCATACTGTATGCTAATTGAAATATGCCCTAATCTAACCATCATAAGCGGATAAATAAAAGGGAGAAAGACGTGGGATTGGAAGGCATACAACACACACACACACACTTATTACAGTTGTGCCCTCGCGCAGAGGGTCCGAATAAATATACAGTCCCGAATAAAAGAATATTACAGTCCAAATAATACAGTCCAAATAATATACAAATTCTTAATTAATTAATCAAATTAACTAAGAAAGCTGTAAAACTGGCGTGCAAGCCAGGGACTGCCTTGCTTCTGATGAATGCTGTATGTCTGGGCTGCCTGGCGCGAAAATCCACTGGGATGCCCCAATTAGCCTCTGTTTTGTGATTTTTCTTTAAATGCGCGCCAAACTCCAAAAAGTTACTGATTCATCATTTTGCTGCAACAGAGAGCAGGAAAGGGGCATGGCAATGTATTTTCACAGATATATGCATGCCTCGATCCTCGTGCCACCAATCACGCATATCGATGCATGATGGCCGAGGAATCAAAATGTGCAACTCAATATAAAATGAATGCACGTATAAACACAACAAGAACCTAACTCCATCATGGATGATCCGGAGTGTCGGTGACTAGGGAATTGAGACACGTTCCGTCACTCGGAGTACGAAACGCACCTCGTTTCCCGTGCCCGGGCTAACTCCTATCCCGAACACGATGTAATATGCATGATATGCATGAACACAACTAAGATACAGCCTGACATACACAATGCTATGAAAATGAGATGTCTCGAAATGCGTGCACACGTGCACGCAAATCGAGAAAAATGAATGAATGCGATCTAAGATACAACCTAGTATGCACTATACTGTAAAAATGAGATGCCTCGAAATGCGTGCACACGGGCACGCAAACCGAGAAAATGACATACGCAATGTAGATGACATGGAAATGTGATATGGGCTTACACTAACATGAGAGAGCCTCAGCCACACTCGCATAAGAGGCCGATGGATGAAAATGAAGTGTCTCGAAATGCGTGCACACGGGCACGCAAACCGAGGCAATGGCATACGCAATGCAATATGGCTAAAATGGCATATAGAATGCAGCATGGACTTATACTAACATGAGAGAGCCTCAGCCGCACTCACATAAGAGGCCGATGGATGAAAATGAAGTGACTCGAAATGCGTGCACACGGGCACGCAAACCGAGGCAATGGCATACGCAATGCAATGGCATGGAAAATGATATGCAAACATGCTAATGGAATTTCAGCACTGAAATGTGGGGAAAACAGCCCCGAAATGAGGCGAAAGTACACCCGATGCATGAAATAGTTCCGAAACATGAATTTTGGCACCCGAAATGGCCTATAGCTATACCAAACATGCACAATATGGACATGTAATGAATAGACAGTAGCAAGGCAGTCCCAAAATCAGTATTTTTCCAGTATAAATCATGGCTAAACAGCAAGCAAAGATAGGGCAACAATGGCATGCAAAAATAGGGGCCAAGAGAGGGTAATGAAACAAGTGGTATATGTAAAACCCAAACTGAAAAATACCCTTCTACAACACTAAAGAGGGACCAAAAATATGCACATTTACAGTTTATGGCAGCCCCAAAATCAGTATACAAACATGCTAGAAATGCAATGCAAAATGAGGCCCAAAAGTGGCTATAACATAAAGTATACAAAATATTCATCAAACAGCCAAAGACCCTTAATGAAACATGAATAATGGGCCAAAATAAGACTATTTTTAGTTCTGTAAAATGACTAAAAACCGAAGCACAATAGGCTGCCAAGACATGCAAGAAAAGGGGACCAAGGAGGGATATAACATGAAGTAGCATATGGAGGTCCCAAACCATGAAAGACCCTTAATAAAACATGAATAATGGACCAAAATAAGACTATTTTCATTGCTGTAAAATGACCAAAAACCGAAGCATAATAGGCTGCCAAAACATGCAAAAATGGGACCCAAAAGAGAATATAAAGGCAAGTATAGCATGGAGGTCCCAAACAGTGTTGATCCCTTCTTCAATGTTGAATAGGGGCTCAAAATAAGCCTATTTAAAGTTTACATCATGCTCCAAAACAGATCACACACAAGCTAAAAATACTACGCAAGATAACGGTATTTAAGAAGGATATTGAAGCAAGTGCAATATGGGGGGCTCAAACAGTGTTGAGCCCTTAAGAAAAAGTGAAAAAGAGCTCAAAATAAGGCCACTTTCAGTTAGGGCCGGAGCTCAAAACAGCAAGCATATATGGCTAAGGAATGTTGCAAAAATTGGCTTAAAAAGAAGGAAATGGCAACTCACCCTTGTAGACCAATCTTTGGTTGCTTCTTGGACCAAGTTGTAGCACCTTTAGCCTCTGAGAAGCCCTCCTTGCTGCTGGAAATGGAGTGGTGGTGATGGTGTTAGGTGGTAGTGAAGAAAAGGGGATGAAACTTGGGTGTTTTTAGGGTAGAAATGAGAGAAGGAGAGGGGATATAATGCAAGAGGCTTAATGGATTTTTTTGTAACCCCTAATACAAATGCTGGCCCCTAGTTATATGGAACAAAAAAAGGGAGTAAAGGTGGGGAAAAGGTGGGGGAAAAGGAGGCAAGTTTTCCCCCAAAAAATATCTCCCGGATTGAGATATTTTCTGGGGGATACAGCTATACAGCTGTAAAGTGTGTATTGCAAGGAACATGGCCGGCCACCTTTTGGAGTTGCAGGTGGCCGGCCGGCCACCCCCCCTAGCCGGCCGGCTAGGGGTCAAAAAGGTCAAGTTGAGTTAGTGGCCGGCCACCACAAAAAGATGGCCTCTCAGGTCCCCTCATCACAACCCTGTGGTTCGAATTTGGAAACTCTAAAACAGGAGAGAGAACAAGCCATTTTTAGGAGGGGTTCAAAAGGTTCAATTGGAGTTTCTGGCTGGCCATAAACTTTTAGGGTCCTCCCATGTGTGTACAACACAAATATGTGGTTTGGGGTTGAAGAAAGTGGCCCCAAGGTGTTCAACATTGGCTGGGAAGTGAGAAAAACGGGTGTCGGAGGGCGAAAATGGAATATAACTGGTTGCCAAGATAATTGCTGGCCTCCCACCCTTCAGTGACCTTCCCGGTGATGAAACAGAGGTACCCGCCAAAAATGAACAAAAACCGATGCAAAACGAAAGTTCGAGGACCAAAACACGTAGTTCGGGGTCCCGAAAATGGGCTGTTAAGCACCGAAAGTGGCATTCAGCCACGAAGTGGGTTTCTCAGACGCCAGTGTCCCTCAAAAGGGAGTAAACAGGAAGTATGCCAAAAATCAGAACAAACGGAGATGGTTAGGCGGTCCCGAACCGAGGCACACGGCCAACGGTCCCGAAAAACCGGAAACCGGACTCCGAAATGGGCAAAATGGCCTGCGGCCACAAAATGTAGCCCACGGCCACTGAGAGATGGTCTACGGGACCTCTCCCTCCCCTCGGGAAAAGAAACAGAGAAAACCGAGTCTGGTTCGCAAACCGAGGCAAGGCACAGAAGAGGGTTCGGAAGTCCGGAGGCAGGGCTCACGGCCACGACTCTGAAACTTCTGAACGAGCACATTATGCAACATTGCCAAGCGCTCAATCGGTGACGTCTGAGTCTTAAGGTCAGTCAAAAATAGGGTGTCTACAATACCCTTAACCACGATCTTGTCTGATTGACGGTCAAATCTCTTATTACCCAACTCAATACCATTAAGTAATCTCGCCACGCCTTTATTATCAAACTTAACGTCCCTTAATTGTTCATCGTATAGCTGTAATTTCCTTACTCCCCTGTTAGTCTTCTTAATCAATCGGGGAATATTCTGAATGTACCGTCTGCGAACATACTGGGTCTTAAAAGGTACACGACTACGGTAACTACGCCTATATCCACTGGCCGCCAGTGTCCTTAACCTCCGGTACGCAAAGGGGGTCCGGTAACGGCTGCTTCCTATTCCTTCCATTTTTTATAAATAACTCCAAATCATTTATACGAACACTTCTACAGGATCTGTTACCTCTGCTAACCCTTCTGTACAGACACCTTAGCTTTGATATTTTTGCCCTCTGATCTTCGTACACCGGAACAAACTTCACCGGAGCTCTCTGCCGGCTCTCTTCCCACAGTCCTAGTTGCCACGTCAAAAAGCGATCTACACACATTTGAGTGAACTACCCGTAATTCTCGGGATACTCTTCTAAGGAGTACAACATTGTATACCAAATAAATTGACAAAATTGGCAGAAAGAAAAGGAGGGACGAAACAAGGTACCAGAAAATCACCTCAGTGTAATAACTCCCCAATTGCAAAAGCATATCTCTCTTATCTCTCTCCACCGACAAATATCTGAGGCTGGACCCAGATATATAGACAGCTGTAAATATGCCGACGTGTCAGCCGGGGTGCCACGTGTCCTGGTCGTGACATCGAGGTGATCTCGGCTAGACTGAGGTTATCTCCGAAGATATCGGAGTCTGGGATAAGCGGATAAGAGACAAGAGTCCTAGAATAAGGAAAGACCTCAGCTTGGATAAGGATAAAGCTCTTAGGAAATTTAACTTTATCTATTGGAGAGTCCAAGATAAGCACTGAGTAGAAGTCCATTGAAGTTAGGCTACTATTGGGACTAGGATTGAGTTACCTATAAAAGAGAGGCACCCCCAATGGGTCTAAGGTACGCAATTTATATTCTGAACAGTAAGTTAAGCACTTTATCTATCTTTGGGAGATAACTGACTTGATCATCGGAGTGCCCCCGGGTGGATAAACCACCGCCGGAATCTCTTCTTTCTGTTGTAGGTCACTCAGGCGCCATCTATTCTGCCAGTGCTCTCTAGTTGAATACTGAGTTGGCAGTGTGGTCAGAAATTCACTCACACAATTTGGCGTCGTCTATGGGAAAGAAAGGAGAATAGATGGCCAATGATGGACATAAAGAGAAAGCAGGGGACAACACTCGTACGGAGAGTGGAAAACCTATTGACCTTGATATCGAATGAGACAACTGCAACAAAGAGACTCGTGATAAGAACCACGAAGGAAAGGACATCGGCCAGGAGGGCAACATATCGAAGAAATCAGACCAAAACGAGTACTATAATGAGGATAACCTCCAGGTATGGAAAAAAAGATGCCTAAGGAGGGATGAAGAGATAAAGGGGATGGCGAATAAATTGGCAGACCTGCAATCGGTCGTCAATTTCATGATGCAAAACAACGTCATGCAGCCACCATTCCCGCTATAGGACACGCCGATTCCAGCGGTCAATGCCGAGAAGGGAGGGCTGAAAACAATCTCTGTAGCCCCACAGCACATCAGGAGCGAAAAACACTCTCACCGGCCTTCAAGGGAGGTAGGGCGAGAAGAGTCGAGAAGGGAAGAATCTCGAAGGACACACCGTACCAAGGAAGCAAATCCTAGAGGACATCGGTATGTTCAAAGGCAGGAGTTGTGCTTCGATGCGACCAATGGAGAAAGATCGAAAATGGCTCACAACGAAGCTGAAAGTAGTGCACCTAAAAGACTGAAATCAGGAGATAGCCGAGCTCCTGGGCAGACCAAAGAGGACTTGAGAGATTACCTCAAGAGGAAGCAACAAAATGTCGAGGTAACTTCCCCTGTTAAGCCGAGAACACCATTCTCAGTGGAGTTAGATAAATTTGAGGCCCCGAAAAGATTCAGTATGCCGAGGTTCCAGATATACGATGGTAAATCGGACCCTAACTTTTACGTCGATTTATACCTGAACTCGATGACATTGTACACTGGGAACGAGCCATTGCTTTGCAAGGTGTTCCCCTCATCCTTCGGGAAAATTGCATCACACTAGTTTCACAAATTGCCAAAAGGAAGTGTGAAGACCTGGGAAGGCCTGGCGGAGATGTTCGTGGCCAGGTTCGTGACAAACAAACTACAGCCATTAAGGGTAGACGCCCTGATGGCTCTGAGGATCAGTGAGAATGAGGGCCTTAGGGCCTATGCAAAAATGTATTATGAGATGTTCAACCGAATACCTGAGTGCAACCAAGAGGTGGCGGTCGTGTCTTTCAAGAATGGCCTAAAAGATGATTGTGCACTATGAAAGTCATTGGCAAAGACATTGCCAAAAAACATAGAGGAGCTCATGGTCAGAACTGAGAAATATGCCAGAGCCGAGGAAGACACGCCAGGGATTAAGGCGACAAAGCAAGAGAAAGGAAACGGCTCGCCGAAGCGAGGCCGAGGTAACAACAGATCCAACAAACAAGAGATAGGACTGAGAACCGCATAGACAGTCACAACTGTATTCCGAATCCCAATTCACAAAGTCCTGGATAAAATCCGAACCCAACCCTATTTCAGAGCACCAGGTAGGGTACTAGGAGAGTTTATGAGAAGAAGCCTTGGTAAGCATTGTGCTTACCATAATGAAGATGGGCATCTGAGTCTGGGTTGTAGAGCCCTGAAGTCACACCTAGAAGATTTGGTAAGGCAAGGCCATTTGAGGGACCTTGTAGATGAGGCCAGGACAAGGGAAGTGCAGACAAGATTGCCTCAGGCACCAGCAGCTCCACCCTCCTAGCACAACAACCGTAAGCAGGCGCACCTCGGGTAATTAATGTAATTCACTCGAAGGTCAACGAAAACGAAATACGGGGGGAGACTCAGAAGGTAAAGCACTTGCAGCACGTGTACCAGGTCTGATAGAAAAGGCCTCAGGTCGAGGAGTGCCAGGGACCAATAGTGTCCTTTACTAAAGTCGACCTGGAGATGGTACAACATCCGCACAATGATGCCTTGGTAGTATCCCTCCAGGTTGGGAGTGCCAAGTGAAGCGCATACTAATTGACCAAGGCAGCTCTTGTGACATCATGTATGTCAGATGTTACAAGGAGCTTGGCCTTCACCTAGACGATATGGAGCAATCCAATAGCCCAATGGTCGGGTTTAATGGAACGCTGACGTGGCCACTGGAAGTTGCAAGCTTGGAAATGCAGGCTGGCACCTAGAAGATAAAGACAGAGTTCACCATAATCAACACACCCTCCCCTTACAATGTTATCTTGGAAAGGCCATGGTTGCATGCAATAGGGGTTGTTCCCTCAATATTACATCAGCTATTGCGATTCCCAACAGAGCATGGGATAGAGGAGGTTATAGACGATCAGCTGCAGGCAAAGAACTGCTCCATGGCAGCAATGAAATCCAACTGCAACATACGGGAACCAGAAAGGGCAGAGGTCGAAGATGAGGCCATGGAAGTCCTAGAGGACGTCGGCAAGGAGCCAGCTAAGAAGAGTGAAGAAGCCCTAAAGAAAATCCTCGTCCAACAAGGGGATAAAGAACGCTTCTTCCTTCTCGGCTCGGGCTTAGCTAAAGAAGAGGAAAAGGGACTAGAGGCTTTCTTGAGAGAAAATATTGAAGTGTTTGCCTGGACGTCTTAAGAAATGCCAGGCATTGACCTCGAGGTCACTTGCCATAAGCTAAACGTAGACAGGTCGGCCAAACCTGTAATCCAACGGGCAAGAAGACTGACGTTAATGCATGTTGAGGCAGTGGAAGAGGAAGTGGGCAGACTTCTAGAGGCCAGAGCCATTCGAGAGGTAAATTACCCGACATGGCTATCGAATACAGTGGTGGTGAAGAAAAAGAATGGTAAATGGAGGGTCTGCGTGGACTTTACCAGCCCAAACAAGGCCTGTCCCAATGACAGTTTTCCTTTACCCAAGATTGACCAACTGATGGATGCCACTTCAGGGCATGGAAGGATGAGCTTCCAGGATGCCTACAGGGGGTACCATCAGATAGCCATATACCTCCTAGATGAGAAGAAAACTATGTTTATTACCCCAAAAGGACTGTATTGCTACAAAGTGATGCCTTTTGGGTTAAAAAATGTAGGAGCAACTTATCAAAGATTGGTAACCAAGATGTTCAGACACCTAATTAGCCGAACAGTAGAGGTATACATCGATGACATGGTCGTGAAGATCAGGGAACCTAAAGACCATCTGAAAGACTTAAAGGTAGTCTTTGACATCCTAAAAACATATCGGCTCCGACTCAATGCATCAAAATGCGCATTCGGAGTTGGATCTGGTAAGTTCTTGGGATACTTGGCGACCAGAAGAGGCATTGAGGCCAGCCCAGATCAGATCAAGGCCATCCTAGAATTGAAAAGCCCAACATCAGTGAAGCAAGTACAGATGTTGACTGGAAGGGCTGCAGCCCCGAATAGGTTCATAAGCAGAAGTTCTGACAAATGCAAACCCTTCTTCAACTTAGTGAAGAAGGCCACAGACTTCTTATGGACAGAAGAATGTGAAGTCGCCTTGGCCGACTTGAAGAAATATCTGACCACGGCTCCAGTTCTCTTAAATCTAGAACCTGGAGAGGAGTTGTTCCTGTACTTAGCAGTTTTGGAACATGCGATAAGCACAGTGGTAATCCGAGAAGAAAAAGGGGAACAAAGGGCTGTTTACTATGTAAGCAAAACCTGGTTGATACAGAAACCAGGTATTTACCCTTGGAGAAGTTAATGCTGGTTTTAGTAATGGCTTCAAATAAGCTGAACCATTACTTTCAAGTCCACAAAATTGTGGTGTTAACTGAACATCCTTTGAAGTCCCTTTTACAGCAAGGAGATCTGACAGGCAGAATAGCCAGATGGGCAGTGGTCTTGGGCTAGTATGACTTGGAATACAAACCCAGAATAGCAATCAAAGGCCAAGTTTTAGCCGACTTCGTGGCTGAGTTCACGCCAAGATCCATCGTACATCAGGCTCCGTTGAGCTGAGGCGAACGATGTCCAAACGAGCAAAGAGGAGCCCAGCCGAGGGCAACAGAACAAAGAAAGGAAGAAAAACTCAGGCCCTGCAGTATTTACATCGGCGACTCCTTTCGTCTATTTGTTGATGAAAGTTCAAACCGACAAGGAGCGGGGGCAGGAGTAGTACTGGTATCTCTAGATGGACAGATACTAGAACAATCTATTCGTTTGGGGTTCAAGGCCTCAAACAATGAAGCCGAGTATGAAGCACTGATTGCAGGACTGAAACTAGCAGTAGTAGTAGAAGTAGATGAGGTGATAATCTTCTGTGACTCTTAGCTTATAGTCAACCAGACAACGGGCGAGTTAGCAGCCCGAGATGAGAGGATGTCAGCCTACGCAAAAGAGGTCAGCAGGTTGGTGGCCTTGTTTCAGAATTGCCGACTACAGCAGGTTAGCCGAGATGATAACAGTCACGCTGATGCCCTGGCCAACCTAGCTAGTGCAATACAACCTGGAAAGGCAAGGACGATAATGGTTGACTACTTGTCGGGCCCGAGCATCGAACCACTGACCACAGAGCGTGAAGCAATGTGTGTGGACATGGGACCAAGCGGGATGGATACAATAGTAGCATTCCTAAAAGAAGGAAAATTGCCAGATGATCACAAAGAGGCACACAAGATCAAATTGAAGTCGGCAAGATTCAGTCTGACAATAAAGGGACATCTTTACAGAAGATCCTTCACTAGACCCTTTTTGAGGTGTGTACATCCGTTACAAGTTGAAGATTTTTTGTACGAAATACATGAAGGAATATGTGGAAGCCACGTTGGGGCCAAATCACTTGCTCATGGGGCCATTATCCAAGGGTATTGGTGGCTCTACATGCAGAAAGATGCAGAAGCCTATGTCAAGAAGTGTGAAAAGTGCCAAAGGTTTGCACCACTAATGCACCAACTAGCAGCAGACCTGAACTCAATATCCAGTCCTTGGCCGTTCGCCCAATGGGGTATGGATCTTGTTGGAAAACTGCGCCAAGCAACTGGGCAAAGGAAGTACCTGTTGGTAGCAACAGATTACTTCACCAAGTGGATAGAAACTGAGCCCCTTGCCAAGATCCGAGACGTGGATGTGAAGAACTTCATATGGAAAAATATCATCACCCGATTTGGGATCCCAAGAGCACTAGTTGCAGACAATGGAACACAGTTTGACAGTAAGCTAATCAAGAGCTTTTGTGCAAAGTTCAAAATCAAGAATTATTTTTCCACTCTAAGTTTTCCTTAAAGCAATGGACAAGCAAAAGCATCCAACAAAGTCATCTTGGATGGGATTAAGAAGAGGCTCCAAGCAGCAAAGGAAAAGTGGGTGGATGAACTGCCAAGTGTATTCTGGGCATATTGGACTACGTCGAGAAGATCAACTGGGGAATCCCCATTTGCCATGGCTTATGATACGGAAATAGTCATTTCTCTAGAAGTCGAAATCCCAGGGATCAGAACCCAGGGAGTAGAGAATGGGACCAATGATGTATTATTAGCCCGAGATCTGGATCTGCTAGAAGAAAGAAAAGAGAGAGCTGCAATTCAGCTGGCGGCATATCAGCAGCAGCTTGCCAAGGCTTATAATAAGAAGGTCAACCCAAGGGAGTTTCAAGTCGGTGACCTCGTCTTGAGACAATAAGAAGGATCCTAGAAAGGGCAAGCTTGGCTCGAATTGAGAGGGACCTTATAGAATCATCTCGATATTGGGCAATGGGGCATATCGGCTTGAAGATAATGAAGGCAAAGAGTTACCAAGGCCCTGGAATACTTGCAATCTGAATTTTTTTTATCATTAGACTTTTTAGTTCTTTTTTATTAGCCAAAGTAATAAATAAAGTTTTAACTTGATTTTTCTGATAAGATAGTTAATGATGTTTCTGGAATACATGCATAATGAGAATCAAAGTGGAACTTAAGTTCACATTAGGGGGGAGAAAGTTAAAAAAATGGTTCCTGACAAGGTAGAATATACAAGCTAAAATCAGTTTAACACTTGTTGAAATTTTTGAAAAATTTACAAGTTGAAGTTAAACCGAGATCATGTTTAACACTTGTTGAAATTTGTAAAAAATTTATAAGTTGAAGTTAAACCGAGATCATGTTTAACACTTGTTGAAAATTTGAGAAAAATTTACAAGATAAAGTTAAACTAAGGTCATGCTTAAACACTTGTTGAAATTTGAGAAAAATTTACAAGCTGAAGTTGAACTGAACACTTGTTGAAATTTGTGAAAAAATTTACAAGTTAAAGCCAAGGTTGTATTAAAATAAGTACTTATGTACTTGCCAATGTAAACCGTTGGTGGGTATAACCGAGGTATTTCACTCCGAGAAGATTACACAGTTAAGGTGTATATTGAAGATATGCAAAATATTCTAAGTATAAGAGTCATATAAGAGCTGTAAAGGGAAGACAAACACACAAGCATTCAAAGGAAGAAGTTGTATTTACATTCAAAGGATGGAATGTCGGCCACATAAAGAGCTTGCATTGTTTCAAAGAAAGAAAAAAAGTACAAAGGAGAAAAACATCAAGCTAAGGCTCTTCAGCGCCTCCGGCTGGTTGGGTCTGGAGTTCGAAAGACTGCTGAGAAGACATCTCGACGGCCTTCTCAACGGCGAGCTCGGCATGTATTTCTTAAAGGGTTTGATCGAGGCTCTTGTCGGTGATAGGCATATCCGATGTTGCCTTCTCAGGAGTAGCATCCTTGGAGACCTCCTCACCCTCCTCATCCCGAGTCAAGTCCAGGATTTGCTTATTTGGAGTAAAGGACTTGGCTCCAGCAGCTTCCTTCGATTTCCTCACCAAAGCTTCCTCATCAGACTCAGAATCGTCTTCGGATTGGCTTGGAGTATGGGGGAATGACAGGGGTAGGACATCGAATTTCTTGAGGGGGGAGTCCTCAGGGACGTCAAGCTTTTTTAGAACGGCCATCCAACCAAGGGCGGAACCCTTGTTGCATGCCTGCTTCACTTGTTTTTTACAATCCTCCTTGACGTCGGTCGCCCCCTCTGCATATGCCCTCTCATCGGCGGCCTTGATCTCAGCCTCCTTTGTGGCTAGGGCGTCTTGGAGTTCTTTCTGGGCCTTGGTTGTCTTTTCTTCGGCCTCAAGAACTTTGTTAATGGCCTCAGCGGCATCCGCTTTTTCTTCGGCATCATCCTTAGCTTTGACAGTAGCTTCGGCCTGGTCTGCCAAAGTCTTCATTTTTGCCTCGGCCCTTTTTATGGCCTTCTGCAGACTAGCAACCTCCCTAGTCTTGTCGGCCAACTCCTTCCTTATCTCAAAAGATTGCATTGAGAAGGAGTGGGCGTGCTGGATCGCCTGAAGAAAAATGGACAACGCATAACTTATTAGAAAATTTTCTAAGTGTAAAAAAGAAAAAGAAAGAAAAATATCAAGTATATAGAACTTACTTGAACGAAATACTGCAGCATCAGAGCAAAATTTTCGTATTCGCTCATCTGAGCATTACGATTAAGATCTTCGGGCAATAGCAAGGCGGTGAAAAGGGCAACGCCGACCTTAATGTTGTTGGTACTATCACCAGCCTTAACCAGTTTGTCGTCGATTGTAATTGGCGGAGCCCAGGGGGAATCATGTTTTAACGGCCCTGAGGTTGTCGTATAGGATGACCTCGGCCTCTTTGATCTAGTGGATTCGGATGGTTGGGCATTGGCAGGCCTCTTCTCGGTAGCAGAAAGGGTCTTATCGCTCTTGTCCAATTTAGAAATTGGTAAGGTGTCCTCAGTATCAATCTGAGTCACCGTTGCCTTGGGTTGAGCCTTCTTCAGACATTTTGGCTTTGGCTTTGGTTGAGGCTGGGTTTGTGTTAGTTAAGCATCAACTCAGTCAAGGATGTCGGCTAGAAGATCGTCAGCGACAGCTTTCTTGCGACCCATCTTGGTGAAAATTGTAGTTCTACGGCGGCGTTGGCGTTGAGATGGTGGGATCATATATGGAGCCGAGGTTGACGGTTGCTCTGCTGGATCAGAGGTCGATCCTTGTTCTGGTCGAGATGTTGAAGTGATGGAAGGAGTAGTGGTGGATGGAGGAGACTGACTCTTCTTCATCTTCTTTGGAACGTCGGGAAGAACCGACTTGTAAGTAGGAATGAAATTGAGCAGCAGAGGGGCTCTCTGCTTGTGGACTGGAAAATCCAATAGCTTCTTCAAGTCCTTACTGGGGAAGAAAGACTTGCGAAAGCCCTTTGGTGGCTGGGGAAGAACTGCAAAAAGAAGAGCACAGACGTTAGAACAAAGTATTGAAAACTTTAAAAAATAAAGCAAGAAAAAGTGACACTTGGCCCTTACCATCTCCTTCCCCGAAAACTATTCGGCTTAGGGGATAAATGTGGAGGTCATCGTTTGGTTGAAACTGCTAGTTGCCCGAGACGATGAAGTAATCGTCTCCAACACCGTTGTTTGAGTCTGGGAGGTTGGCAATGAGCTTGTACTCAGTGGACCTCGGCTTGAGGTAATAGATATGGCCTTTTTTCGATTTCGGGCGACACATAGTGTAGTAGTATTGGATATCGGCAAGAGTAACCCTAGCATTCTCTTGTTTGACTAAGGCTATTATACCGTTGATAACTCGATAAGAATTGATGGCAAACTGCATTGGGTTTAATTTATAATAATGAAGGATTTCTAGAAAAAAGGTGTCAAGTGGAAACCTAAGTCCACACTCGATAAAGACCACTACTGGGAAAGGCATGGGGTTCACATCGGGCATAATGGAATCCTCCTCCCTTGCCAACCTGAGGTGGACGTCGGCAGAGATGGAAAACTCCCGCCTAAAGTATTCTAATTTGGTCGGGATGTCTACCCTATGCTTCCACATACCCATGACGTCGGCTTAGGGGGAAGGTGTATAGATTAGAAATAAAGTGTTCTGTAAAGGCTCAGAAGACCTCGGCAAAACCTAAAGGTCACACTGGGATAAGAATTTGTGAAGATCAGAGGGGGATTTGTTTCAGTTTTCCCTAAGATTCGTGTGTTCTAGGGCAAATCTCAAACCTAAGTCTAAGCAAACGGAGATTGAAGGCAAGAATCTGGAGAAAATATAGAAAACACAAACAAGAGCAATGATTCAGAATCAAGAATAGTGGTAAATCATCAAAAACACTGTGACAGAGTGCGTGCGAGGGTACAAGGCCAAGAACAGTGGCAAAAGTGAACAAATTTGTGAGCAGTGTGTGAATATTCAAGAAAAGGATTGGGCAAAAACAGAATCACGAAGCAAACATACTCAAACACATGGTGAAAATTAAGGTATAGATTAAAATGATTGAAGACATGAGCAAGTTCGCAAAAATGACAGAGTTCGAGGTAAGTCAAGAACTGAAACCAGGAGGAACAATGGCTTACCAAAAAAAGTAAGGCCAGTGTGGGGATCGCCGAAGTCAGACGACGGTTGCAAAAGCGACAGAGCGGTGAAAATCACGCCGGAATAGGTGAACGGAGCAAAGTTACAGAGCTAGGAAAGCTTGAACAATGGCAGATTTTGGAGAAAAAGTTAGAAAGAGAGAAAGCTTCAAAAACGATGGTGTAAAGTGAAAAGACGGAGAGAGGAAGGACGTTTTTTCTAAAACACAAAAACGGCGGCAAAGAGGCAATTAATGTGCCTAAAACGACATATGTGTCAGACGGTGCACGCGAGAAAAATTCGCCTTACAGGCGCGTATCGAGTACGATCCAGTGAGGGAAAGACGCGTGGCAAAAACGGTTGATTTATTTTGCATGACAGCTCATACGCGTGATAAAAACTCTTGGAGTTCTTGGTTTAATGAAGCAATGACCTCGGCTGGTAGAAAGATCTCGGCTAAATAAATAAACTAGGCTATTGGTTCTAAAAACCTTGATGAGACAGACTACAGGGCTTGGTCGTGTGAAGCCGACGAATTATGACCTCAATAAATGGATGATATAACAAGATAGTCGACATTGTATACGATATGACGATATAGGTTCCATCACCTCAGGATGTCGAGGTAATAGAACCTAGGGGGCAGTTGTGGGGATATATTTTCTGAGTACCAACACGTGGCCAAGATGACGCCGACGTGTCAGCCGGGGTGCCACGTGCCCTGGTCGTGACGCCGAGATGATTTCGGCTAGGCCGAGGTTATCTCCGAAGATATCGGAGTCCGGGATAAGCGGATAAGAGACAAGAGTCCTAGAATGAGGAAGGACCTCAGCTTGGATAAGGATAAAGCTCTTAGGGAGTTTATCTTTATCTATTGGAGAGTCCAAGATAAGCACTGAGCAGAAGTCCATTGAAGTTAGGCTTCTATTGGGACTAGGATTGAGTTGACTATAAAAGAGAGGCACCCCCAATGGGTCTAAGGTACAAAATTTATATTCTGAACAGTGAGTTCAGCACTTTATCTATCTTTGGGAGATAACTGACTTGATCATCAGAGTGCCCCCGGGTGGACGAACCACCGCCAGAATCTCTTCTTTCTGTTACAGGTCACTCAGGCGCCATCTATTCTGCCAGTGCTCTCCAGTTGAATACTGAGTTAGCAGCTGTAGACGTCCCCGAACGTCCCGGGAGGGCAATCCCGTTTTGTTCATTTGGGCTCACTACAGTTCAGGACTCAATATCACGGTCCTGTATCTAATCTCACAGAGTGCAACGCAAGACCGATGAATCATCAAAGAGTCTAAATTCGGCAAATCGTTTTGAAAAACTGATTTTTAGAAAGAAGTGCCAAACATGGACTGTTTTGCCAGATACAGAGTCGCCACCTAAATATTTTATTTTGAGGGACTATAAGAAACCCTGACTCGTGCCTAAGGCCACGTGTCCGTCATCACCAAAGTTGTCTCGGCTCGGGAACTTGGGTACGATTAAGGAAGGTCACTTCGTGAGCACCCCCGCTCGCTCGATCAAAGATCGGCCTCTACTAACCATGATATCGAGTTTTGAAAACATTATGCGTTCTTATTCCGGTTATTAGCCTAGATTTACTATGTGATGCGCACAGCACACAAGTATAGACTGGATCGCCTAAATTGGAACAAAACATCTCATGTTTGTTTATTTGAAAATGGTTTGATAGTGCTACTCGTAAATAGGCTAAGACGTGGATTTGCCACCCTCGGGTGGGCTTAGAAAACAAGATGATTTGCCACTCTCAAGTGGGCTTAAAACTCACAGTCAATGCATTTTTCCAACTCAGATAATCTAACCTTCACCCACAGGCATTCAGGCAGGTATATTACATAAGAAGTTAGCCTCATGGTAAGCATGCTATCATGGCAGTCACTCACACACATGCAAGGATGCTAAAGCATAAACACTTACCGAGTATTCCGAGCCAAAACAGAAACTAGTTAGTAATCACATGCATGATCCTAGTTCATGTTAAGATGGCTAATGCAACACATGCAGGAATGCAACTACAATAGGCTCGGCTTTTTTAAGATGGCATATGAGATGCTACAACTAACATGTATTCAACTTGAAATTGAAATACAATGCAGTTAGTATGATGCGCCGAGCCTAGTGCATGCAATACAAATGAATGATGCAAACATGCAAGCATAAGTATGCTAATTGAAAGATGCCCTAAATCTAACCATCGTAAGTGGTTAAATAAAAGGGAGAAAGAAATGGGGTTGGAAGACATGCACCCACTCACGCATGCTTATTACACAATTGTGCCCTCTCTCGAAGGGTCTGAATAAATAATACAAGTCGCCTAATTAACTAACTAACAAGCTAATTAATTATTACGAAACCAAATGAATAACTAGCTACGACTAATTATTACACAACTTAATTAATTAACAAATTAATTATTACAAATAACAAATGTTAACTAACTAGTAAGCAGTAAAAGAGAATTGTTCCAGCTCTGTTTGAAGAAGAGGAGGGTATGCATGCTCGCTTCGGTTCCTCGCCTCGAAACGCCTTCCGGTTGTTCTTTAGAGGCTCTGTTTGTAGGGTGTCTTCTAGTGTTTGTTGCTGAAACTTACCAAAACACTGCTGAAGGGATACACTAGTGGCCTGCCGGCCATGAAAGGAGCACTACCGGCCAACAACAGGGCACTGCCGGCCAAGGATGAGAGTATGCCGGCCATCAGTGGTGCACTGCCGGCCACTGGTGTGCTGTGACACCAAGCTGCAACAAAGCACAAAATAGAGAAAATGGAGGGTCTCCCAAGGGTGTATACGCACTATGCCATCCCAAATCACCTCAAAACATCAAGGGAGAGGCCTAGTCGGATCCACGACCATCAATCACGCATCCCGATGCATGATGGCCAAAGATCCAACTTGTGCAAATCAATATGAAGATGAATGCACAAATAAAGCAAGTAAAGCCTAGAACTTTATCATGAATCAACAAGAGCTTCGGCGACTGAGAATTGAGACACGTTCCATCATTCGAAGTATGAAACGCCTCTCATTTCTCGTGCTCGGATTAACACTTAATCCAAACAATGCAATACGTAAGCATGGCAAACATGCAATATGAACAACCTGACAAGGCTAATGACATGCAACAAGCACATATGCATGATGTGAGGTAACAACCTTGGACAACATGACAAAATGCAACATGAACATTCAACAACATGTAATGAGGCTAGCATGCGACAACATGCAAAGATGGAGCAAGCATACAACAATATGCAAGACAGGCATGCGACAACATGCAAAGGGATGGGCTTAAACTAATGTGGGCAGCTCTTAACTAAGCCCAAATCAGTGGCCATGTGATGAAAATGAGACAACCGAGATACATGCGAATATGCACGAATGCAAAGGACCGATCCTAGGGCACAACATGCAACTCTAACTAGGCATGGAAAAGGATGAAATATGGCAGAGAATGACATATGATACAGCTCTAAAATGGCACAAAAGATGGTCCCGAAATATGCAAGTATGTCACCCAATGCATGCTAGATGGCCCGGGTACCGAAACTAGTGAAGTGCGTTACACTAGAGATACCCAAAGCAATGCACAATTGGCAAAACCAACCCCAAACAGACCCTAAGCAAGTCTGAAATAGTGGGAAAATAGTCTAAAATGGTGGCTCAACATGCAAAGAAATGAAGCTCATTCATTGATCCGAAAACAAGGCATTCATGGACAACTCTCAAGCACACTTAAGGAGTAGAAAACATGAGAATATGACATTCATATAGACTCTAAAATATGATGCAAAATGACCCCAAAGCATGAAAACACCTCAGTATATGCATGGAATGAGCCTCAAAACTCAAAGTTAAACATGGGTATTGAACTACAAGCATGCAAAAAAAAAAATCATTCGACCATGAGACCCAAAAACAGAGCTAAGGCAGTCCAAAATATGTATAACATCAGTTTAAGGGATGGCCAAAAAGTGCTAAAATCAAGGGTCAACAAAGCATGCAAAGAAAGCTAGTGAACCATGAGTTGTACTACAACTACATGAAGCATATAAGAGCTCACCAAACTAGCCAAAAACAGAAGTATGTCATGCCAAAATATGCCCAAATAACCACTGAAACTCAGTCAATGCATGCAAGAATGATGGGCTCCTTTGGAAGGCCATGCAAGGGGGTATTCTACACCTATATTATGGACACACCAAATGGCAAAACCACCTCTGGAAAGAGGTTTTGAGGGTCCTAAAACCCACTGAAAAGAGCCTGAAATGGGTCTAGGAAACATGCAAGTGAAAGCCCTTTTGAAAGGCCTTGAAAAGGGTTGTTCTACACATGTATCAAAGACACAAAATATGGCCAAAAGGGCTCTGGACAGGGTCAAGGAAGACCTCAAAACTCACAAAATAGGGCCTAAAACATGACTTCACAACATGCAAAATGGAGCTCCTTTGGAAGGCCAATAAAGCTAGTAAAGAGAACAAGGGGTGAGAAGGTCACCCCTCTCTGATTTTGAAGCTCAAAGACACATCTAAGCCATTGAAAATCCACTGGATTTTAGTGGCTAAAAGGCCAAACCAAGGCCAATGCAAATGCTCAAATGCATAGCCCTGAACATGAGGAAATGAAGCATGCAAGGGGGTAGATGACCCCTAACAGAAAAATGTCCTTAAGAAAACATGTTTATAAGCTCAAAAGAAAACTTTTTTTAGTTTATGTCGAAACCCAAAAATGCTTGAAAATAGGGCTAAGATATGAAGCAAAATAATGCAAAAAAATGGAAAATAAAGGCTTACCCTTGTAGAGCCGACCCTCAGCAACTTCTGGACCAAGGTAATGAGCCTTCAACCTCTGTAAATCAGTTTCAAGGTGCTTGGATGGATGGTGGAGGTGTTGTGCTAGGAGGTGTAGTGCAAAAGTGCAAGGAAAATGGACTAAAACAACAACAATATAGAGAGAGAGCAAGAAATATAGAGAGAGAGAGAGCTATATCTCTTGTCAAAGTGCTGAACCTCTGCTAAGGAGAGAGGGCCTCTCTTTATATAGAGGAAAATCAATTCAAACCTTCTTGAACAAGCTTGGCAAGAGCTTCATCCCTCCATACACGCGTATGGAGGGGAAATTAAAGGATTCCAACTGGCTCAAAAGATCTGTCGTGAAACCTGCTGAGAGAGGGGTGCTGCCGGCCATCAGTGATGGCAGACAGTGGCTCATTGATGGCCGGCAGGGGTCACTTTTGGCCGGCATTGTCCAATCATGGCCGGCACACTCCCATAGAGGCCGGTAACAAAAATCAGTCCTAGTCCCCGTTTTGAAGAATGCCTAAATCCTTCATCTGGATGCCTTTTCAGGTCATTCTTAAGCCTAAACTGTAGCCCCAGAAGTCTTCTTTCCAAATTGGGTGGCCTCACCTCAAAATTCCATGTGTGCTAAGAGATATCCCTCTTTTAGTAAAGATTGCTCAGTTTCGGTCTAACCGAATTGATGCCCAACTTCCAACAACAATATCTCTCCCATCCGGACTCGGTTCGAGGAGATTCTTGAATGAAAATTGAAGCCCCAGAAGTAAGCTTACCAACGGTGGTGGCCTCATAGCTGAAATCCAAGTATTCAAAAGGATAGGCCTGATTTGACGAGGACTTCTCGTCTCTCTCTCAACGGTTCATGCCCAACTCCTTCCCCAATTGGGTTTCTTCTCTCCTCTCCTCTTTTTTTTCAACTCCAAACCCCTAAACAAGGTGTTTTGAAAGATTTTTCAAAAGAGTTCATCTCTCCTTCATTCATTTCCACTTTGTCCTTGCTCGGTTTACCGAAAAGCGCAACATTTAACAAAATGTGAGCGTCGGAACATCGTAGGAACCTATTTTCAAAAATGTTTTGAAAGAGAGGGTTTTGAAGTCTAAAATGATTCAAAAATAGCTTTGGTCCAAAATGGGGTGTGAGGTTAGGATTTGACTCTCTCCTTGCTGAAGAAATTGAACCTTTGCCTAACCTTTCACCACCAAGTAAACCGTCAGTAGCAGTGTCCAAGTTTTAAGGGCGGTCAAAAATGGGGTGTCTACAGTTACCCCTTTTTGACAGAACTCGGAAGTCACAAAGTGATGGGAGTGAATGTCAAAGCCCAAAGACGACCCATTTTTGACAAGGCTGAAGACTTAGACAAACAAGCAAGATAATAAAGAGATGCACCCGCAAGCAGGGGCAAGATGCAAATGATATGCACAATGTCGAACATGACTTATGATCATGCAAAGAAAGCTGTAACGAAGCATAACAGTGCAACAGTTTTAAGCAAGTAGAAACCAAGCTACATTACAATGCAGAAAGGATGTAAGAGAATTATTGCAATTCTCACTGCAAATATAGTGTGCATGTGTGATAGATACATGAAGCGAACGTGTGTAATGGATACACAAAGTGAATGTGTGATAGATACACAAAGCGAACGTGTGTGATTGATACACAAAGCGAGCGTGTGTGATTGATACACAAAGTAGGCATAGTGTGATAGCTACAAAGCGAGTGTGTGTGATTAATACACTATATGAACAAAGTGTGATTGATACGCAAAGGGTGAAGTGAGCAAAGTGTGATGGATACACAAAAGGGAAACACAAAGTGTAATAGATGCACTAAGTGAACAAGTGTGATGGATACACTAAAGGTGAACATAAAGTGTGATAGATGCACTTAGTGAACAAGGTATGATGGATACAGTAAAGGTGAACACGAAGTGTGATAGATGCACTTAGTGAACAGGTGTGATGGATACACTAAATGTGAACACGAAGTGTAATAGATGCACTTAGTGAACAAGTGTGATGGACACACTAAAGGTGAACACAAAGTGTGGTAGGTGCACTTAGTGAACAAGTATGATTGATATACTAAATGTGAACACGAAGTGTGATAGATGCACTTAGTGAACAAAGTATGATTGATATACTAAATGTGAACACGAAGTGTGATAGATACACTTATACTAAATGTGAACACGAAGTGTGACAGATGCACTTAATGAACAAGCGTGATGGATATACTAAAGGTGAACATAAAGTGTGATAGATGCACTTACTGAACAAGTGTAATGGATACACTAAATGTGAACACGAAGTGTGATAGATGCACTTGGTGAACAAAGTATGATTGATATACTAAATGTGAACACGAAGTGTGATAGATGCATTTAGTGAACAAAGTATGATTGATACACTAAATGTGAACACGAAGTGTGATAGATGCACTTAGTGAACAAGTGTGATTGATATACTAAATATGAACACAAAGTGTGATAGATGCACTTAGTGAACAAGTGTGATGGATACACTAAATGTGAACACGAAGTGTGATAGATGCACTTAGTGAACAAAGTATGATTGATATACTAAATGTGAACACGAAGTGTGATAGATGCACTTAGTGAACAAAGTATGATTAATATACTAAATGTGAACATGAAGTGTGATAGATGCACTTAGTGAACAAGTGTGATGGATACACAAAAGATAATGAAGTGAATATGTGCATGATAGATACACAAAATGAGGATGTGTGTGATAGATACAGAAAATGAGAATATGTGTGATAGATATAGAAAATGAGAATGTATGTGATAGATACACAAAGTGAGAATGTGTGATTGATACACTAAGCGAAGAGAGTGTGATTGATACACTAAATAAATGAAGTATGATTGATACACTAAACGAATGAAGAAAGTGTGATTGATACACTAAGGGTGAATGAGGTGCGATTGATACACTAAATAAATGAAGTGTGATTGATACACTAACTGAATGGAGTGTGATAGATACAGAAAATGAGAATGTATGCGATAGATACAGAAAATGAGAATGTGTGTGATAGATACACGATGAATGAAGTGTGAGAGTGTAATTGATACACTAAGTGAATGATTTTAAACGGAACTTACATACAATATCGTGCATGAATGAGAAAGAAACTTGATAGGTACAATGCAATACAATGCATGATGTTTAAGGAACGCAATAAACAAGCATAGCGGTGCTTTAGAAAGCACCTCATGGGGTGAGTGGCGATGAACCACTCTACTCTGATGGGGATCTCTCCTCGTGCTCTTCGAACACTTACCTTTCTTACAGTACAAAGGCTCTAAAATACTGACAAGGGTTCTTCACATAGAACACTTTGGATGCTGTCTTTCTTCCTGATCATATTCACAACTTTCTCTATTCTCCAACGGGTGACAGACTAGGTTGGTTCAGTATCCAGAATTGAGGTGCATACACGCTATCTCAACCTATGGGGCTTCCATACAGATTTCAAGCCGAGGACACGCCTCTGGGTATTTAAACCAGACTTTAGTCTCGAAAATCCCGAACCTTTGCGTTCTAGGCATCAACCATTCGAACTCTAGTTTCCACCGTCGCAGTTGGTCTACTAGGAACTCATTGCAAACATAGCCAAGATGCCTCTGGCAGAGACTGATACTCAAGGAGAGCACTTTTGATCGCCATTCTGGGTTGAAGTAGACTTAATCTTGAGCTTAAGGTAGAGGCACACTCATACTTCGGAGCATTGGCAAGACCCGAAAAGGTACATCCGGAATACTATATCGGAATTTGCAGAAGTTGAAACAATCTCAAATGCTCCAATTTTTTCCCTCTTTTCTTTTGCTTTGCAGTCCGGAACCAATATAGCTTCAGATAGGTCCTGGTTTTACTGTTCCCACATGACCCGGGTTAAACCCTGCGGTTTTTGAAAGAATAAAATCCTGTTTTGCACAAATGTGGAGAACGGCAGGGCACTCTGAGCACAAAACTATTTTTTGAAATTGAGAGTGAGAATAAGTTCTCAACTGGGTATTGAGCCTACGACTGAATACAACACACTCCAACTCAACAATGAAAAACAAAAGGTAAACAACCTAAACACATCGAGTAACACTCGAAACGACTCAAGACGAGAATCAAGATAAAACAAAAAGACACGACACTCAAACGTGCACAGGGAGCCTGTTTCTTTGGGTATTGTTTCCTACCCTTTCTCATTTGTGATTCTCACATCACTCGGCCTTCAAGCTCTGTTTTTCTGAAAAAGCCTTTTTCCTCACTTTTTCTCTTAGCGCACATCTCTCTATTCTTCAATCTCTCATTTTTTATCCCTCTCCCGGGTGATTAATGGATAAACAATAAATTGCGGGCTCTTGTCCCTAGCTTGCTGCTAGATTCTTTTTGTTCCGCTCACAGCCAGTGAGTTCCTCCCACAGAGGGGTTGCACTAAGACTGGGTGTGTAGCAAATCTGCAACTGACATCGGTTGATGATGCTTTACTGGGGAGTTTGGACGTGATCAGATCTGTCCAGATGATGGAGTGGAATATCTTGCCCCATTCCAGTTCGTGTTTCGTACTTGACTTGATACCTCGTTACTTGAAGGATGTGAGAGCTTTCTGCTCTTTACTGACAGCTTCAGCTCTGCCCTTTCTGGCAGGTAGAGTGCCCTTTCTTGGCAAGTATGGTGCTCTTCCTGGCAAATGCAAAACAGGGAAAAGATAGGAAGCCTGACTCAACTGTGCCCCTAGTTCATCATTTTGACCATTTTTTGTTTTGGTTTTCCACTAAAACAATTTTGACCAATATGAGAGTTAGATTAACATGCTTGTTCAACTTTTTGATTTGAAATCATGCAAGTTAGGCTATGAGCACTGAAAATTTTTCTTTTTTGGGTCCAAGGAATGGTCCGATTTTGGAAAAATAGAATAATTTTTCGAGAAAATTAGTCAACCTCAGTAAAAATTCTCAAAAACTATTTTTGCAAACAGCCACTGCTCAACGAGCACAGAACCTACTCTTGAGATGCACAACCTCAGATCTGAAGGAAAATTGCCCCTCGCTTGAAAAGAGCTGTATGGCAACGGAAAGTTGCCCCTTGTTTAAAAGGCACCGCGGCACACTGAATGGCAACGGAAAGTTGCCCCTTGTCTGAATGGCACCACAGCGCATTGTAGTCAGTCCTCAGAGTGATGAACACAACCAAATTCTCGGATACAGAGAAGGCAAAGATGGTCAAAACCATTACATGGACACAATTGATTTGGAAGTGTTTGTTGCTGAACCTCAAAATGAAGTTGCCTACGTATCCCGAAGATAGGAATCAAGCCTTACGTAGTTCGGGATTAAGGTACACTCGGGTATTAACTCTCCTTTTGCGCTCTAACTTTTGCCAAGGCCGCCGTTCTGGGTTTACAACCTTGCGAGCTATGTTTTTCTTCTTTTCAATTCTTTTTCATCTTTTCTTTTCTTTTCAATTCTTTTCTTTTCATTTCTTTTCTTTTTTGTTGTTCTTTTTCTTGCTATAACTTTTTCCTGGGTCGCCTTTCCGGGTTTTCGGCCCAGCGAGCCTCTCAAGGGTAAAAGTGTAGCTTTGTCCAAGTTGAATGTTTTGAGATCTTGAAGTCATCTGAATCTAGGAGAATGGCTGCTGCTCGCTGATGATGTAGAAGTCCATCCAATGGAGGGTGAATTTGCCCCTAGTGTTGTGGATAGGAACTCGGTTGTCCTTCAGCAATGTTTTCTTCTTTCCTTTCTTCTGGGATTTGGCATTCTTGCCGATCTTCATCTTTGACTCTTCGAGCACATTTGAAATTCTTTTGCCCCTAGTTCGAGGGGTGCTTTTGATTGAGCTTTGCAAGCATCCTTTGATCACAACTAATCTTCTTGATCTGACTCTGGTGCCTCTTGTTCGAGGGTTGCTTCAAATCTGGCCACACAGGCCTCACATTGTAGTTGACCTTTGAACTTTCTGAGTTCTAGTCCAAGGTTTGAGAGCAAAAGGGTTGAATCTTGAAGCTGAGAGCGATCCTAGGCTGTACAATCTCAAGAGCGATTCCACACAGGTCTTCGCAGGACCGCGCAAAACATTTTTTTGAAAACTTTTAAGAAAGCGACAAATCACTCGTGCTGAAGACAGAGTAGAATCAATTTGGATCAAGCTAGGATCCTTCTCAGTACTCACATTAAAAAGCATGATCTCAAACATTAAGGGCTTAGCATACCTCTCTTTCTCTCAATTGATCAAACTTTGCAGAACCTGAGGAATTCCTCCATCTTCGTTTTCATCACAGTGTTTGAAAAGTTTTGGAAAACTTAGGTCAATGCAATGAGTTCGAGGCACAAAAAAGTAGGCAAAAAGTATTGTCGTTTCATTCAAACTTCTGGCACAACTGGCACAAGGCAGAAGCAAACACAAGAGTGTAAAAATCACTGCTGTTTCATTCAGATCTGTTGGCATAACTGGCTCCAAGGCAGAAACAGACTCAAAAGAAAACAAAAAGACAAACACAAAACAAGATAGTGATGTCCGAGGTAACACCCCCGGGATCACCTGACTCCTGTGCAACAGGACTAACTCGATACAACAAGACAGACCCGACTGACTCAGTACAAAAAGACTGACTATGCACAAAACAACAAAATTGACCCAATACCCAAGTCAGAAAGTACAAAAACTAGCATTCACAAATGCTCAAAACAGTGCGTGCCATACGCCACATCTGGAGTAAACTGAGCGCCGCCCGCAGGTGGTTCATTCCCTGATCACATCACATTACCCCCCACAAGCTCACTGATCAAGTGCCGATAGACTTTGCTGAGCTGATGCGGCGATGACCTTGTTGTCGAACAGATTTTGTACATCATGGCGAAGACGAAAGCAACTGTCAGTGTCATGACCGGTTTGTTGATAGTAGGCGCAGTATTTAGTGTGGTCATGCTTTGGAGGGATAGGATCGGGTAGAGACCGTTGTTCCAATGGTTTCAGATATCCCTTCCGGAGTAAGGCCTCTAGAGCCTTTGACAAAGGCATATAAAGTGGGGTAAAAATCCTCTTGACTCGAGGTGGATATTTGATTTTTTGTGAGCTACTTCTGGACGCACCGGTGAATAGGGTAGCTGTTTTTGATGTGGTGGTGGTAACCATGCCCACTTCAGAAGATCTTGCAGCTTCATCACCACTGGTGGTCGCATTCGAACTGCAGGAAAACGCCCTCCTGGGCTGCTCCTTCTCTTAGTCAATGAGGCCCTACTTCATAGCATCCTCGATCTGTACTCTCATCTCATGCAAATCTGAAAAGGTAAGGAAGGGGAGCACGATCATTTTCTGCATTAGTTTGGGCTGGAGGTTGCGCACAACCATCCGTATTTGATCTTTGTCAGTGGGCCTAGCGGTCATCATTGAGGCCTTGGCCCTCCACCGGGTTACGAAGTCAGAAAAACTCTCCTTAAGCTCCTGCCTAGTCGTCTCGAGATCACGGGTTGTGACCTCGATCTGTGTATTATAGGAGTACTGAGCGACAAAAGCCTCGGCCATCTCATCACAATTCCTCTTAACATCATCTTCCAGTTTTGCGTACCAGATGGCCGCTACACCCGACAGGGTCTGATCGAATAAAGAAAGCTTCTGTAGTCTGGTGTGGCTTATCGGCCTTAATATGTCTGAAAATAGCCGTAAGTGCACCATAGGATCCCCGGACTCGTCAAAGTGGTCAATATGTGGAATTTAAAGTCGTCCGGCAGCGTCACGGCCGCTTCGGTATATCCATCTTCAATGTGCGGGATAGACATGACGCCTTGAGATTTCTTGAACAACTTTTCAAGCTTGCTCACCTTCAATGCTGTGGGGTCCACTTCGAACTCAAAAGGAGAATCCGGCAGGTTGGTGGGTGTTTTGGATAATTGGGGTAGGATTGGGGGCGGAGCCGGTCCTGTCGGAATGTCCGTATCTCCTTGGACATTTGGTGCCTCCTCGGGTGCTGGAACTCCTGGTGGGGGTGGGGCTTGGTGCGAAGCAGATGCTCCGATTTGCTGTTGTAACCTGGCGATCAACTCTGCTTGTTGAGCCATGACCTCGGCCTGTTGTTTAGCAAATTCATCTCGACGAACAGCATCCTGCTGTATGACCTTCATACTTTCTTGGAGTTGACGCATCATTTCCTCCATTCCTGCCATACTGCCCTGATCTAGTTGAATAACAGGTGTATCTCCCTGAGGTAAAAGTAGATATCTCAACCCAACTGCGCACAGGTGAGATGGATAGTGACCGCTGGTTCGAAGACCGTTAAACTGATGATCTTTGCCTGATTGGCCTTTCTACCTTGCATCTGGCAAAGGAACATTGATTGCCCTTGAACTGAATCTCTAACCTGACAAAGTCTATCAGCACAAGTCCAATGAACCTCGGGGGATATTGGAGCCCTCTGAAGCTATGGTTCCCAAACTACGTAGCAAAAAAGAAAACATGCAGCATCTCAGCCCAATTTCGCCAAAACAGATATGAGCATAACAGGGTGATTGTGCCCTCTACTGAATTCTACCCCAAAATTCTGCTTGTAAACTGCTACCCTCAGGTAAAACTAATTCCCCAAATACTGATGCCCTCAGGCCTGATACCCAGACTTGCAAATTGATACATGCATTCCTGTAGAGACGCACTCTAAGAGCACATAACAAGCAAGTGAGAGCCAAACACCCCTATGTTGGGGTAGGATTTCCATGTTCTATTTTGTCAGGAACTAGGGTTTCACTACGCACGCAGCGGTTTCAAACAACCTATGATCGGGTAAGCAACCTGTCCTAGCTTGGAATGGTCACTATGGATTTCGAATATGCACTAGGTTGAATGGTCAAAAAGGGTGCCCCGGTAAAACCGAGGTTTGTGTTCCCGTAGTGGCAGAACCCACAACCGGTCAGCCTTATGGCACGCTTCTCGAAGCGAGCCTCCGGCAAACCGTTCAGGAATAGCATGTGGCAAACACGGTGTCTTAGGCGCACCAATGCACATGCAATGCAAAGAAACACATAAGTGTCATCAAAACAAGATATCATGAGTTCGAGTCAAGTTCTCTAAGTCCCCAGCAGAGTCGCCAAAAACTGTAGACGTCCCCGAACGTCCCGGGAGGGAAATCCCGTTTTGTTCATTTAGGGCTCACTACAGGTCAGGACTCAATGTCACAGTCCTGTATCTAATCTCGTAGAGTGCAATGCAAGATCAATGAATCATCAAAGAGTCCAAATCCGGCAAATCGTTTTGAAAAACGGATTTTTAGAAAGAAGTGCCAAACATGGACTATTTTTCCAGATACAGAGTCGCCACCTAAATATTTTATTTTTGGGGAATTTAGGAAACCCCAAAGTTGCCAGATACACACTCTGTTTGCCAGATACAGAGTCGCCACGTGTCTGTCATCACCAAAGTTACCTCCACTCAGGAACTTGAGTACGATTAGGGAAGGTCACTTCGTGAGCACCCCCGCTCGCCCGATCAAAGATCGGCCTCTACTAACCATGATATCGAGTTTTGAAAACATTATGTATTCTTATTCCGGTTATTAGCCTAGATTTACTATGTGATGCGCACAACACACAAGTATAGACTGGATCGCCTGAATTGGAACAAAACATTTCATGTTTGTTTATTTGAAAATGGTTTGATGGTGCTACTCGTAAGTAGGCTAAGACGTGGATTTGCCACCCTCGGGTGGGCTTAGAAAATAAGATGATTTGCCACTCTCAAGTGAGCTTAAAACTCACAGTCAATGCATTATTCCAACTCAGATAATCTAACCTTCACCCACAGGCATTCAGGCAGGTATATCACATAAGCAGTTAGCCTTATGGTAAGCATGCTATCATGGCAGTCACTCACACACATGCAAGGATGCTAAAGCATAAACACTTACCGAGTACTCCGAGCCAAAACAGAAACTAGTTAGTAATCACATGCATGATCCTAGTTCATGTTAAGATGGCTAATGCAAACACATGCAGGAATGCAACTACAATAGGCTCGGCTTTTTTAAGATGGCATATGAGATGCTACAACTAACATATTCAACTTGAAATTAAAATACAATGCAGTTAGTATGATGCGCCGAGCCTGGTGCATGCAATACAAATGAATGATGCAAACATACAAGCATAAGTATGCTAATTGAAATATGCCCTAAATCTAACCATTGTAAGCGGTTAAATAAAAAGGAGAAAGAAATGGGATTGGAAGACATGCACCCACTCACGCACGCTTATTACACAATTGTGCCCTCTCTCGGAGGGTTCGAATAAATAATACAAGTCGCCTAATTAACTAACTAACAAGCTAATTAATTATTACGAAACCAAATGAATAACTAGCTACGACTAATTATTACACAACTTAATTAATTAACAAATTAATTATTACAAATAACAAACGTTAACTAACTAGTAAGCAGTAAAAGAGAATTGCTCCAGCTCTGTTTGAAGAAGATGAGGGTATGCATGCTCGCTTCGGTTCCTCGCCTCGAAACGCCTTCCGGTTGCTCTTTAGAGGCTCTGTTTGCAGGGTGTTTTCCAGTGTTTGTCGCTGAAACTTACCAAAACACTGCTGGAGGGATACACCAGTGGCCCGCTGGCCATGAAAGGAGCACTGCCAGCGAACAACAGGGCACTGCCGGCCAAGGATGAGAGTATGCTGGCCATCAGTGGTGCACTGCCAGCCATTGGTGTGCTATGACACCAAGTTGCAACAAAGCACAAAATAGAGAAAATGGAGGGTCTCCCAAGGGTGTATACGCACTATGCCACCCCAATTCACCTCAAAACATCAAGGAAGAGGCCTAGTCAGATCCACGACCATCAATCACGCATCCTGATGCATGATGGCCAAAGATCCAACTTGTGCAAATCAATATAAGATGAATGCACAAATAAAGCAAGTAAAGCCTAGAACTCTATCATGAATCATCAAGAGCTTCGGCGACCAAGAATTGAGACACGTTCCATCACTCGGAGTATGAAACGCCCCTCGTTCCTCGTGCTCGGATTAGCACTTAATCCAAACAATGCAATACGTAAGCATGGCAAACATGCAATATGAACAACCTGACAAGGCTAATGACATGCAACAAGCACATATGCATGATGTGAGGTAACAACCTTGGACAACATGACAAAATGTAACATGAACATGCAACAACATGTAATGAGGCTAGCATGTGACAACATGCAAAGATGGAGCAAGCATACAACAATATGCAAGACAGGCATGTGACAACATGCAAAGGGATGGGCTTAAACTAATGTGGGCAGCTCTCAACTAAGCCCAAATCAGTGGCCATGTGATGAAAATGAGACAACCGAGATACATGCAAATATGCACGAATGCAAAGGACCAATCCTAAGGCACAACATGCAACTCTAACTAAGCATGGCAAAGGATGAAATATGGCATAGAATGACATATGATACAGCTCTGAAATGGCACAAAAGATGGTCCCGAAACATGCAAGTATGTCACCTAATGCATGCTAAATGGCCCGGGTACCGAAACTAATGAAGTGCGTTATACTAGAGATACCCAAAGCAATGCACAAATGGCAAAACCAACCCCAAACAGACCCTAGGCAGGTCTGAAATAGTGGGAAAATAGTCTAAAATGATGGCTCAACATGCAAAGCAATGAAGCTCATTCATTGATCCGAAAACAAGGCATTCATGGACAACTCTCAAGCACACTTAAGGAGTAGAAAACATGAGAATATGGTATTCATATAGGCTCTGAAATATGATGCAAAATGACCCCAAAGCATGAAAACACCTCAGTATATGCATGGAATGAGCCTCAAAACTCAAAGTTAAGCATGGGTATTGAACTACAAGCATGCAAAACAAACATCATTCGACCATGAGACCCAAAAACAGAGCTAAGGCAGTCCAAAATATGCATAACATCAGTTTAAGGGATGGCCAAAAAGTGCTAAAATCAAGGGTCAACAAAGCATGCAAAGAAAGCTAGTGAACCATGAGTTGTACTACAACTACATGAAGCATATAAGAGCTCACCAAACCAGCCAAAAACAGAAGTATGCCATGCCAAAATATGCCCAAATAACCACTGAAACTCAGTCAATGCATGCAAGAATGATGGACTCCTTTGGAAGGTCATGCAAGGGGGTATTCTACACCTATATTATGGACACACCAAATGGCAAAACCACCTCTGGAAAGAGGTTTTGAAGGTCCTAAAACCCACTGAAAAGAGCCTGAAATGGGTCTAGGAAACATCCAACTGAAAGCCCTTTTGAAAGGCCTTGAAAAGGGTTGTTCTACACATGCATCAAAGACACAAAATATGGCCAAAAGGGCTCTGGACAGGGTCAAGGCAGACCTCAAAACTCACAAAATAGGGCCTAAAACATGACTTCACAACATGCAAAATGGAGCTCCTTTGGAAGGCCAATAAAGCTAGTAAAGAGAACAAGGGGTGAGAGGGTCACCCCTCTCTGATTTTGAAGCTCAAAGACATATCTAAGCCACTGAAAATCCACTGGATTTTAGTGGCTAAAAGGCCAAACCAAGGCCAATGCAAATGCTCAAATGCATAGCCCTGAACATGAGGAAATGAAGCATGCAAGAGGGTAGATGACCCCCAACAGAAAAATGTCCTCAAGAAAACATGTTTATAAGCTCAAAAGAAAACTTTTTTTAGTTTATGTCGAAACCCAAAAATGCTTGCAAATAGGGCTAATATATGAAGCAAAATAATGCAAAAAAAAAAGGGAAATAAAGGCTTACCTTTGTAGAGCCGACCCTCAGCAACTTCTGGACCAAGGTAATGAGCCTTCAACCTCTGTAAATCAGTTCCAAGGTTCTTGGATGGATGATGGAGGTGTTGTGCTAGGAGGTGTAGTACAAAAGTGCAAAGAAAAGAGACTAAAACAACAATAATATAGAGAGAGAGAGCAAGAAATATAGAGAGAGAGAGCTATATCTCTTGTCAAAGTGCTGAACCTCTGCTAAGGAGAGAGGGCCTCTCCTTATATAGAGGAAAATCAATTCAAAGCTTCTTGAACAAGCTTGGCAAGAGCTTCATCCCTTCATACACGTGTATGAAGGGGAAATTAAAGGATTCCAACTGGCTCAAAAGATCTGCCGTGAAACCTGCTGAGAGAGGGGTGCTACCGGCCATCAGTGATGGTAGGAAGTGGCTCATTGATGGCCGGAAAGGGTCACTTTTGGCCGGCACTGTCCAATCATGGCCGGCACACTCCCATAGAGGCCGGCAACAAAAATCAGTCCTAGTTCCCGTTTTGAAGAATGCCTAAATCCTTCATCTAGATGCCTTTTCAGGTCATTCTTGAGCCTAAACTGTAGCCCCGGAAGTCTTATTTCCAAATTGGGCAGCCTCACCTCAAAATTCCATGTGTGCTAAGAGATATCCCTCTTTTAGTGAAGACTGCTCAGTTTCGGTCCAACCGGATTGATGCCCAACTTCCAACAACCATATCTCTCCCATCCGGACTCGGTTCGAGGAGATTCTTGAATGAAAATTGAAGCCCCGGAAATAATCTTTCCAACGGTGGTGGCCTCATAGCTGAAATCCAAGTATTCAAAAGGATAGGCCTGATTTGGCGAGGACTTCTCGTCTCTCTCTCAACGGTTCATGCCCAACTCCTTCCCCAACTGGGTTTCTTCTCTCCTCTCCTCTTTTTCTTCAACTCCAAACCCCTAAACAAGGTGTTTTGAAAGATTTTTCAAAAGAGTTCATCTATCCTTCATTCATTTCCACTTTGTCCTTGCTCAGTTTACTGAAAAGCGTAACATTTAACAAAATGCGAGCGTCGGAACATCGTAGGAACCTATTTTCAAAAATGTTTTGAAAGAGAGGGTTTTGAAGTCTAAAATGATTCAAAAATAGCTTTGGTCCAAAATGGGGTGTGAGATTAGGATTTGACTCTGTCCTTGCTGAAGAAATTGAACCTTTGCCCTGCACACCTTTCACCACCAAGTAAACCGTCAGTAGCAGCGTCCAAGTCTTAAGGGCGGTCAAAAATAGGATGTCTACAGCAGTGTGGTCAGAAATTCACTCACACACATTATAAATAAAAACTATATCAAACATTTTAGACCAAACTCTTAAAAAATATATATATATTTGTAATATTGAGTGACAAAGTTTGTTAAGCTGCACGAAACATCCTTATTTTTTGTTAGGTTAGTTGTTTGGTAATTATTTTCGAATTTATAAATAATTCATTATAGATTGAAATATATATAAGTTTTTTTTTTTTCTTTTTATCAATTAAATCAACCATTAACAAGTGGGCAATATTCTTTTTAGCAAAATAGCCACACACAAAAAATAAAAAAACAAATAAAAGGGACAAACACACAAGGGCCACCCAGTGGGTTATCCAAGTTGATCAAGGTAAGTGTAGCGTGTGGCATTCTTATAATAGGTACTGATCAACACCACAGCCCCAATTGAATAGTCCAATTTTTATTTTTTTTTTGTCATGTTGTATAATGGTCCAACTCAACAAATTAATCAACTTTGATGTACAAGAGGTTAAAAGAGGTTAAAAAGCAAACTCACAGACTTGGCCTCCATAAATATACCCTCAAACAACAAAACCTAATGTATTTCCCTTTTTGTATTCTCTCATCTCTTCAAAAAAAAAAGAAAAATAATAAATAATTCAAACTTCTATGATTGTTGTAATGGCTTACAAATTTTATAAGTAATATTATACAAAATAGAAAGTTTTTATAATTTTCCACACAAAACTTTAAAGGTAAGTTTATTATGGACATGAGAGGTTTGTTCAGTCCATGGAGTACCATAGGTTTTATTTCAATTATTCAAATCATTTATTTTGTCTACCATTTCGTTTATATTACCCACGTAAAAAAAATTAAATCAATCCAATAATCGTAACTTATTCAATTTATTATATTTGTCATAACAAAACAAATAGCCTATTTTTAAAAACACAATTGTGGTCTACTTTTTATTTTTATTTTTATAACAAATGTAATAAATGAGTAAGTTACGATTATCCAATCGACTTAATTTTTTTCGTAAATGATACATGCGAAGTGTTTGACAAAATGAACACTTTGGATCATCAAAATGAGATCTGTAGTGAGCCTTACGAGCTCATACAGTGATCTCAAGTCCAGATTATGAATCAGAGGAAATCTACCTCCACTTTCTTAAATCTCAAAAAAAAATTAGCATAATTGTGTTAAAAATATAATATTAATTATATTTTTCTCAAAGTGTAAGGATAATTTATCGGTTTAAGACTATTAGTAAAAAGTTTTAAATAAAAAAAGTTTGACCCGTCTTTCTTGTGGCCCAAGCACTCAATATTATTAGAGAGAATGAGGTCTTTCTTGTGCCCAAAGGTATTATGAGAGAGAGAGAGAGAGAGAGAGAGAGAGGGGGGGGGGGGGGGGGGGGGAAGTTTGACAAATGGTGTAGAAAAACAAAATTTATTGAAATTGTATGGCTAGAAACTTTGACACGCAACACCCAATTACATCAATATTATTGGACATTAGGACTTTTCTGTCCCAAGAATGTGTGTGTCTTCTTCTCCGGGTTAGGTGAATTCAAGCACGTGAATATATATTCTAAAAAAAATAAATTAACGACGTTAGTGTTTGGAAAATTATTATTTTAATAGGTTAGATTTCGTTTAGAAACAGGTTAATTTAATATTTTTTTAATTATTTGGTTAAAATATGAGTTAAAAAAAACTAGTATGTTTAGGATAATTTTTTGACTTTTTACGAAAAGATATGCAAAAAATAGAGAGAAAAGAGAATTTTTGAATTTTTGGTATAAGTGGTTGGTTTTGTGGTTAATTTAGTAACTTTTTGACTTTTTAGCTAAAAAGGAGAGTTCCCAAACGAAGCCTTATTTTAATTTTTAGTTATTTTGGGAACAAGTTAATTTAGTAATTTTTTGGCTATTTGGTTAAAATATGAGCTAAAAAAAACTAGTATGTTTGAGATGACTGTTTGACTTTTTACTAAAAGATGTGCAAAAAGTAGAGAGAAAATAAAGGATATGTTTGGTTTGTGTTTGAGAGATGTGTTTTAGAGATAAAAGTACGAAAAGTTGTTTGGTTTGATTTTTTTCAAAAGATGTTTTGAAAAATTATTTTGAGAGAGAGTTTTGGAAAAAGTGATTGATTTGATGTGTGTGTGTGAGAGATTTGTTTGGAAAACTTGTTTGGTTTACAAGTTTTGAGAGATTTTTTTGGAAAAATTTGTTTGGTTTGATTACTTTTAAAAACTTATTTGTAGAGAAAATTTTCCAAAATTTTTTCACAAATACAAACCAAACGAACCCAAAATGTTTGAATTTTTGGTATGGGTTGTTGACTTTTTGATTTTTTTAATGACTTTTTGACTTTTTGGCTAAAAAAGTCACTTGCCAAACGAGGCCTTAGTAGGCTAAAATATTTGTGTTTGGGAAGATGGTTAGATTTTTTTTATAGTTGGATATGACATTTGTAAGAGAAAAAGTAAAATGATTATGAGTTTGATGTGACATTTTTTCTAATTAATTATTTTTGCTTATTTTACCTTTTTATAAATTTTAACCTAAAAAACAAAAAAATAACATTTGCCACACAAAGTGAATAGTTTAATTTTCATTTTCCTTTCAAATAACTTTAGGTTATGTAAAGTACACATGAATAGAATGAAAGTGTTTTCCCATGTACCAAAAAAAAAAAAAAAAAAAAAAAAAAAAAAAAAAAAAGAATGAAAGTGAGAATTTTCTATTACACTGTTTGGATGTCAACCGGAAATGACAACGTATATTTTTTAGATTGAAGGAAAGAATATGTGACATAATTTGTACCAGATATGAGGAAAAATATAAAAATTGGAGTAGATTTTATTACAATTCATTTCATCCTATCAAATATGTTTTTAAGGTTTAGATTCGATAATTACTTAATATATATAAAATGAAAGGATTACATATATTTGAAATTTAGTCGGGATGAAACCAGACAAAAATAAAATAAAATAAAAACCAACATGATTGGTAGTTAGGGGTGTTTGCGGATTGGTTTTGGCCGGTTTGATTTGTAGTTTGGACCCGTTCGCACGTCTGCAGTTTGAGAAAAATTCAACCCGTAACCGCCAGCAGTGCGGGTTGCGATTTGTGGGAATAGAATTTGCGATTATGCGGACGGTTTGCGAATTAAATTTTTTCCTTTAAAAATTTGTTTTTGGGCCTATTTTTCTCCATTTTCTAAATATATTTTTGGCCCTCTCTCTGCATTTTCTAAATATTATTTTGGGCAATAAAAACACACATTTCTGATCATAAAATCATTATTTTTGAATGAAAAAGAAATCTTTAAAAAACTTCAAATATCAATAATTACTCTAGAACATCAATAATTAATGAATTAAAACTTATAAAATAAAAATACAACAAAATCAATTCTTAATACAAACAAAACATTCAAAATTATAAACTTTTAAATCAAGCCATAAACTAAAACACATATACATAAATAAATAAAAATAGTTTAATTTACTAGAAATAAATAAATAAAGTATGAGGTTTGTTTGTTTAGGGTTTGGGTAAACAAAATCTATCTAATAATATGAAAGATCAAGATCTATAACCCGTAACACAATAATATTTCCAATCTAATAATTTTTTTTTTGGGTTAATTACACTAATAGTCCCTATAGTTTGGGAATTGTGTCACTTTGGTCCCTGACTTTTCAATTGTGACACATTTGACCCTGAATTTTAAATCTTGTTCCAAATAAGGACAATTGAAAATATCATTAGATTTTTCAAGGGTAAAATCGTCAATTTGATAAAATATAAACTAATTTGATAAAAATAAATGTCAAAAAAATAATTTTAATTTTTTAAAAATTATTTTTATCCACCAATGATAAAATTATGTAAAATTAATGAAAATTAATAAAAATTACATGATTAATTTTTTTAAATTAATTTTACATGATCATCATCCAAACACATAATAAAAATTAATTTGGTAAAAAAATAAATAAATGTCTAAAAGATTTATCAATTTTACATAATTTTATTTTTAGTGTGTAGTAATAATTTTAAAAATTTAACAATATTTGTTTGATATTTATTTTTGTCAAATTAGTTTATATTTTATCAAATTGACAATTTTACCCTTGAAAAATTTAATGATATCTTCAATTGTCCTTATTTGGAACAAGATTTAAAATTTAGAGTCAAATGTGTCACAATTAAAAAGTCAGAGATCAAAGTGACAAAAATCTCAAACTATAAGAACTATTTGTGTAATTTGTTCTTTTTTTTTTCATATAATATCCGACCCTATTGTATGTTTTGACACCTCCTGTATATGTACGGATCAAATTGAATTGGGCGACTTTCGCGAGTTGGATGACTGTATGATCAGCCTATTGCTAGTAGATTAGTAGTATCTGTTTACTTTGGACTCTTCAAAATAATGGAGATATAATCTCACATTCATGGAAAAGAAGTCATGCATGAAACTTCAGTCCCATGCGGGTAAATCTACATATTTTGGGTTGAGGTAGGTGAGGTGAACATATCAACACTATATTTATTTGTCTAGATTTTTCATGAAAATTAAACTCTTGCTAATTAAAAATTTATCAATAGTGGTAGTGCGTTCGCTCTCCATATTTTAAAAATTATTATAACATTATCATTCTAGGAACACTCTACATATTTTAAAAATTGATAATGTTATAATAATCATATTTATTTATCATGTTATATATAAAAATTAAATTAATTTCGTGAATCTCATTTCATAGAATGATAATGTTATCATATTTAATTTCATGAATCTCATTTATTTATCATCTTAAGAAAAGTATAGTCTAAAGTGTTCCTAGAATGATAATGTTATAATAATCACATTTATTTCTCAATTTTCTCATAAGTACATTTAAAAATGGAAAAATTGCAAATAAGTGGGATCTTTACAAAATATTTATAAATTTATGAAAAAATTTATAATTTTAATTAGGAAAATGATATAAAACTTCACTTTTTAGATGCATTTTCTGAACCAAGTGATGTGTTAAGATGATGATTGATTGATAATTAGATATCTTCTTGGCGCATCACCAAATTTAGAAAGTAAGTCTAATTTTTCAATGCTATTTTAATTATTAAAGTTGATAAAAGTTTATCATTAATTTGATTTTTTTTAAAAAAAAATCCCATTGAATTGCATTTTTTCCTTTAAAAACAACCAATTTGAAACCTTATGTTTTTCCAGAAAATAATATTAAAACACAAAAAAAAAAAAGATAAATTATAAATTATAAATACACCCCTAAGGTTTTCTTAAAATACGATTGACCTCCTGTGATTTTGAAAATAACATCCCGTCCATTAAAATTTCCAATTTCATGATAAATGGTTTTTTTATTAATAAATCATTAAGTCAATTAACAGTTTTTAATGATTTCAGAAATTTATTTCAATTACTAATAATTTTATTACTATTTAAGAAAGATAGTTAGAAGTTTTATTTTTTTTACTTTATTATGTTAAATAAAAAATTATAATAAATGGGTGTTTATAATTTTCTAAATCACATAAGACAATTCATATTTTTTTTGTAAACTATAAGAGGTGTGTTTGTAATTTATCTAAAAAAAATTTAAAAAAAAATTCCCAAAATTATAGCATATGTGACACAATAATTTCAGAATCAAAATGGACCCTAGGAAAAGTACTCCTTTATTTTCTTTGGTCCTTTTCTGAAAGTAGTTTATATGGTATAGTACCTGGTACAGGCTACAGTGCAAAAGGAGAAATTAGTCATTGCCCAGGGACATTACTCTACACTATTTATTTTTGGACAAATGTCCAATTGTCTCCCCAAAAGAGATAAATAGATAATGAAAATGAAAAATGCTTGGAAGTACTAATTAGTGCTCTCACTAATTAGGTGGTAGTGGGTCACTAATTAGGTGGTAGTGGGTCCCGCCATTAATGATGTGATGTTTTGGTCTTGGAGTTGTATTTTTTTTTTTTTTTTACTTTTTTAATGTATTAGTGCTATTAGTGGTGATGTTTTTAGTGGGATACTGTTTCAACCAATAACAGTTAGGTTAGGGCACTACCTTTATTTGCCCTGGGACAATGAATAATTTCTCGTGCAAACGGTGCAATGCATTAATTTATCTTTTTTTTATTTTTTATCACATTTCTAATTTTGTCGTATTGATCCATCCAGTGATTGAAGCATTCTCCGGGTAATTCCAGTGTACAACAGTCTATTTTTAACTTTTTTTAAAGGAAAAATTAGATTCCTTCAACTATTAAAATATTATTTAATTTCTCGTATAAATTTATACATATTAATTTTATCAATTATGAAAACTAAACAAATCCACCCCTTTTGGAGGCGGGGCTCTAAAGGAGTCTGCAGCGGTAAAAATGATCCATTTTATAGTTGATAGGATTAAAATAAATAAGATAATTCACCAATAATTGAGGAGGTCTTGGTGTAAATAATATTTTTTTTAAGATATATTATACCATTGATTTTTGTTATTTAATTGAAGTATCATTTAAATTCTTGTAATTTTAGATTTTATCTTTAAAGAAAAAATTGTAACTAACTTTTTTAGAGCTCATTTAAAATAATCACAAAAAAATAAAATACGTTTTTTAGTCTAATAAGACAAAATATCATATCATATTTAATCCATAATCATCTCAATTTTTTCTCACAAAAGTTAAAAAATAAAAACAACTATTCCCAACGAAATTTTTTTGTTTCAAACTAAAATAACTAAAAAATTAAGAAACCAACCTATATCTCAATCCAACCCTTAGTAACATAATCGAACGAAATAAATAATTTAGACCATGGAAATATGACTATTAGTGAGCTCCACATAGTCCAGCTAAGATAATCCGACAACATTTATTCTAAAAATAAAGATAAAATTAATTACTATTTAATGGTGGCACGTCGGTACAATGGGCAAAAAGTGCATAATTATATATATATATATATTTATTATACAATATGTTAGTAAATTTATAAGTTATATTACAATAAAAAGTGCATAATTATATATATATTTTTTTTATTATATAATAAGATGTTAGTAAATTTATAAATTGTAATATATATTTATTATACAATATGTTAGTAAATTTATAAGTTATATTACAATAAAAAGTGCATAATTATATATATATTTTTTTATTATATAATAAGATGTTAGTAAATTTATAAATTGTATTACAATGAAAAAATTGTAGTCACCCTATCAACTAAAACCTCAAACCTCTTATCTTCTCGCTGTCTTAAGAAGTAATTACATAAATCACCAGATTAAGGCTTTGTCTGGGGTACTTTAAAAAAGTTAAAAAGTTAAAAAGTCACTATCTTATTTAAGTCATATTATCTTATTTAAGTCATATCACATCTCTATAATATTATTTCAAACTCAATCTATACCCAATTCATATTTTACAAAAAATTAAAAAATACACTTATTTAAATCAACCCAAACCACCCTTTAACTGTCTCATTCAAGTGAACATTTCTTTATGAGACATTTTTTACGAAGAACCTTTCCATTTGCACTTCACTGGCCTCTTTTGAAAACTTAGCTATTATAGTTTTTTTATTTTTTTTTTTGCTATTTGAGATGAAAAATATATATGTTTGGGATGATTTATCATTTTTTTTTTGGTAATTTAATAGATAGTTGTGTGAGAAAAAATTATTAATTAATGTTTAAATATGTGATATTTTATTCTTTTTTTTTTTTTTGTTACAGGAAAATCCTCCCTACCCTCCCGCAGGTCCAAGGTAGCGCCCCTTGCAGAAATCACCAAGGTGTCTTGTTAGCTGTTCCGAACGAAGAGATTATAACCTGGGAACTTGTCCGACCTTCCAAGACAAGCTCCGCTTAAGTCAAGACTCGCACAGCGGGAGAGTATTGAACCCACATCAAGTGCTGATTTGACAACTTGAGGTCTAATCTTCCAATCAATTATGCTTCGAGATTGACTCAATAGACAGGTAATTGAACTTGTGATATTTTATCTTATTAATTATTTTAATATTTTTCATATTTATTTGACTATTTTACGTTAAAAAAAAAAAATCCCACTGTCGGAAAACAGGGGCTATGGCACATGCACATGCACATGCTATTCCATACCTAACCCTATAGGTAATTATTGCATACCCAAAAGATCGTCATGCACATGTTTCCTTGGGCATGGTTTGGCAAGTGAGTTTGAATAGATTTGGGATTATTTTAATTATAAAAAATAAAATAGATTATTTTAATCACAACAAATAAAATATCACATCTAATCTATAATCATTACACGTTTCTTTCACAAAAAAAATTTAAAAAATTAAAAAGTCAAAAAATCTTTTCTAGACCAAGCTTTTTAGCTTAGACCAAAATACCAAAAAAAATCAAAAAACTAACAAGTCAACCCATTTACCAAACGACACCTTACTATTCACCAAACAAAAAAAAATGTTTATTTATTTATTCTGTTATCCACTGTGATTGATTTAGATAATTAAATTTATTACATCTATAAATAAAATAAAAAAGATTTCTGGTGTGCATTCTTAAAGGACGTATATATACATCTTATTACAAAAAAAATATAAAATTTTATTATAAAATTTTATAATATCAATAACAAAATACATAATCTTATTATATATTATAGTAATAAAATATCTAAAATTTTGTGGTTAAAATTGCAAAAGTTGATAGCTTGGTTACGATATTTTTTATTACATCAAATTATGCCGAGATTACATATTTTATAATTAATATTATAAAATTTTGTGATAAAAACATTTTGTGATTCGGTCATAACATTTCCCTTATAAACATAGTTTTGTTTGGACACTGATAAAATATATAGACCAAATATAACTTATGACTAATTAATTCAAAATAGTAGTTGACATGGCAAGAGCCATAAAAGCTACAGCCCACTATGAACAATCCAAACTCACCACTTAGGGCCCAATATATAATCCAATTAATGAAGCCCAGCACCGCTGAAACCCCACATGACAATAAGAACCAATGGCATCAAGACACATGGCAAGAGAAGGGCAAGCCACATCAGCAGACAACGATCTGCAAAGTTATTGCTACGCCACATCGCCATTCATGAGGCCCCTTACAGCATTTATTGTAATAACTCCTCTCCGTCGGGACAGCACGCCACCACCCTGAGTAAGGTAAGCTACAGCATAGACTTTCGGCCAAGGTGACAGGTCGAAAGGGACAACGAAATGATTATCAGAGGATATAAGCATACGTTGAAGACAAGAAGAAGGTTAAGCTTTCTATCTCTAATCTCGTTCTATACTCCACTCCTTTTTCTAACTTGCTCGTCGGAGGGTTTGCTGGGGGACTCCCCGTTCCCCGTTGAACTCTTGTGCAGGTCTTCAGGTTTGGTCATTCGGACATAGGCTTGAGAAGCGTGGATCAGTTCGACTTGTTCTACCATCATGAACTGTATCATCAGTTGGCGTCGTCTGTGAGAATCTTTCTTACTCTGTGCGCCAGTTGTGCTCATTGTCGGCGGAAGCCCTTTCCCAATAACCCCTTTCTGTCACCTACGAAGGTGAATGGTCATGACTAGATCGATGGCTTCCCACCCCAATGTTCCCGACCACCAAGCCGACCCTCCTAATCCAAACAACCCACCACAATACTTTACCGAGCTCACCAACAGCATTAACCGCCTTGCCGAGCATAACCAAGCTTTAATCAATGCCCTGCTCCAACGAGACCTTCCCATGCCCCCTCCACCACCTCCAGATATTCCACTCAACCAAGAACGAGCCCCGAGTCATAATATCCAGCAGCCTTATCCACCCAACTTGGAAGGCTTGCAACCTCCTCCCCCAACTATAAATCCACCACCCCGACTCCCATGTCCATTGATTTTGGCACCAACCCCTGAAGGAGAGGCCAGTAGCGTCCAGCCCCCGTTGCCCTCCAATGGTGACAACATTCCTCTCTGGGACGCAAAACTCTGAGCCATGAAGCTCCAACTCCAAGGGGTAATGCAGAGCATCCAGCATAAACCCTCTACCACAGCCAACTCGCCATTCGTTGCCTCCATCCGGGACAAACATCTACCCCCCAAGTTCAAAATGCCCAGCATCGACTCTTTTGACGGTACGACGGACCCAGACGACCACTTGGAGACCTACAGGACCCTCATGATCCTCCACGCTTTCCCTGACGAAATCATGTGTCGGGCTTTCCTCGTGACACTCAAGGGGTCAGCTCGACTTTAGTTTAGTCAACTGCCAGCAGACTCTGTCTCCACTTTCCAACACCTCAGTGACTCTTTCCTCAGCCATTTCATTGGAGCCCAGTGCCAGCGGCGTCCGACAACCCAACTCTTCAACATCCGTCAGACCGAGGGGGAGTCACTACGCAGTTTCGTTACTCGTTTCAACATCGAAGCCCTACAAGTAACGAAAAACGATGACAAGGTCATCCTTACGGCTTTCATTGCCGGTCTGCGGTCGTCTGATTTCCTTTTCTCCCTCTCTAAAACCCCCCTGACCTCTATGGCAGCCCTACTCTCTAAAGCCCAAAAATACATGAATGCTGAAGATTCCCTAACCACCCAGCAAGATCCTATAATCAAAAACCCGACCCCCAGAGAAAACAAAAAAGACTTAGAAACCAGAAATACCCAGTACCACAACCAAACATCTTAGTACACTGACCGATCCCCTAGAACCGACCGGTCGGCCCCGGCCCGACCACCTGGCCGATTCGAGCGGTACACTCCCTGAACTCCCCTATGGAACAGGTGTCATGACCCAAACCCGCCCCTATGGGTTTAGCACCGTAACCGGCCAGTAATCCGTGATTATCGAAGGCCTGCTTAACAGTCAAACAATAATACAGAGTACAGGGGCATGATGGAAGCCAAAACAGTAAATAGACAATGTCCAATGAGCTGTGATAGTCTGTATGCAAAAAGACTTTTCATAACATTTATGCATTCATAACAGAACAATCTATACAGAACATGTACAATATATACAATCATTCAAGACAGGGACTTACTCCCTACTGGAACAGTACAGTACAGTAACATTCATTCTATACAGAACATAACCAAGAAGGGGGAAAACTAAAACACCCCAAAAGCCCTGGCTTGACAGGCTCGGAACCTCGCAGTGAGGCACAATGGTTGGCTTGACAAAACTGGAATTTACCCTGACGCTTCTAGCAACGGTCCGGTGCTTGTACACCTACATATATATATGAGCAGTGAGCTAAAGCCCAGTGAATAACATAATGCGTAAAGAGGTTAAGAATGAATGTCCTTTCAATATTAAAAATAGTCAATTGATTCAGTGTATCAGTCATTCAGTCATAACAGTCATATGTGGTGCATCCATTAGCAGAACAGTACAGTAAACAGTAGGTCTTGAAAGACCGAATAGTCAATGATGGCCATCAGTAATGGTTCCAAACATGGGAACCGACAGAGATCTCTGTAACAGTAGCGGTAACAGTAACAGTAGTTGCTAAGGACACCATAATACAGTTCAGAATAGAGGACAAACATTCATTCAGTTAACAGTAAACAGTTCAAAAAACAGTTTAGTTAATCATTCAGAAAATATTCACTTTCGAACATATCTTTATAACATTGTTACTCATAGAGTTCTGGGCTACAGATAAACTAGAGCGCGTCTTCGGATGCCAACCCTACACAGTTACAGAATGAACACACACTAAGCTACACAGTTGGGAAAACAGTAACTTAATCCCTATCTTGACTTGATACGGTTCTACATCAATATCCTCATTAAGATGCCTTAAACTAAGCCTAAGAATGCTTAGAATGGAATGAGGATGCAAAGATGCACTTTAAAAATATTTTCAGAAAACAGAGTTACCACTCGAGCGTCACTTACCCCGTTCGAGCGGACATACAAACAAAAGTCTCCGCTCGAGCGGTACCGCTCAAGCGTAATATTTACCGCTCGAGCGGACTGCAAAAGTACTGGATGTGTGAAAATCTCGCTCGATTGGGCTCTTGATACCCACTCGATCGTGTGACACAAGTCCTTGCTCGAGCGTCCAATATCCCGCTCGAGCAGACTACAAAACAGATGAAAGTACTGGGAGCACGATTTTCCCGCTCGAGCGCCAGGAACCTCGCTCGAGCAGAAGTCCAAATTTTAGAAATTCCAGATTCGAACCTCAAGTTCAAAACCAAGTTTTAAAACACCAAATTTGATCCTCTTGGGCCAATTTTCTGGAAAACTCTTCAAAACTCATAATATAACATGTTTCAAAGGTTAATTTGAGAAATCAAAGCCTAAGAGTAGTTCAATTAAACACAATTTCAAACCAATTTTCAAAAACATAACTCAAACATGACATGCATGAGTTTAAACCAATTCAAAGCTTCAATTACATGCTCTAATGAGCTAATTCTCCAGAAACAAGATGAATTCATGGTCCAATGCAAAAATATGGACATGCATGAGGAATTTCATGAACAATAATTTCAAAACTCAAAAATGGCAACATGCATTCATGATATATGCTACAATTCAACATGCTAGAACCAAATCATGACTTAGCTCTTCAATATGACATGAACCATGCAAGAACCAACTTAAAGACACAATTAAGAGGTTGAATTCCTTACCTAAGTCTTCAATTAAGGTATGAAAGTTCTATTCTTGCAATCTTCCTACAATTTCTCCAAGTCTCCAAGCAAATATGAGATGAAATCAAGGTTTTCTCCTCTCCCTCTCTCTCTAGTCGGCTAAGGACTCAAGAAGGCTGATGAAATGTTTTGTCTAATATATAATGAAGCTCAAAATGTTTAGATAGTGGCCACTTTGAGTGGCAAAATTGTGAATAAGGCAAACTTTTCAATTTAACATTATTTATCCTAATTTAATCATACCGAATCACATTTCAGATAAATATGCCATAAAATCCCATTAATTCTAACTAACACAAATCAACAATAAATTCAAGATTCGGCCACCGATAAGGCCTTCAATATGCGGTTTAAAGCATAAAACATGAGCAGATAATTTAACAGTCAACAGATAGATATGCACTTAAACTAGCACAATCAATCAATCAGTTCGGTATTTTAATCAATTCAATTACTTATCATGATTAGTCTCAGTTTAGCAGTAATCAGTAGCTTAATCAGTAATCGGTGGTTTATCAATAAACAGTGGTGAGGGTTGTCACAACAGGTCCTTCATCAGATCCAGCGGGACTACCCCCGAAAATGGCCCCAACCATCACGAACTCCTTTCAATCGGAAAGACCAGTCCAAATATTACCGTTTTCACCAAGACCACGGCCATAATACAGAGGAGTGTGTTAACCTCAAAGATCAAGTCGAGAGCCTGATCCGTCAAGGACAACTCAGCCGATTCACGGATACTCGCCCTCAGTAGAGGCAACAGACTGAACCCATCAAAAACAACCGCCGGCGCACCCTTCTCCGACAACCGACACAGCCTAACCAAGGTGATGATCGCCCTTCACAGCAACCTCGGGCACAAGGTAACCTCGCCCTATCTGTTGGAGAAATCAGGGTTATCTCCGGCGGGCTTGCTTGTGGAGGACCATCCCGGTCGGCTCAGCGGGCAGAACTCAGAAAAATAAGACAGGGCTTCGACAAAGAAGTTACCACGTTAGATAGACCCTCCAAACACCCCAGGCAGTCGACCGAGCCTATCACATTTACGAACGCCGATTGCACAGGCATCCGTTATCCTCATGACGACCCTCTCGTCATTTCCGCCCTCCTCTCCAATTACAAGGTCAGACGGGTTCTCATCGACAACGGCAGTTCTTCAGACATGATCTTCCTCAATTGCTTCCGCTAGCTCAAGATTGGGGAAGAAAGTCTGTCTCCCCTCCAAACCCCTTTGGTCAGTTTCACTGGTGACCAGGTGGCCTCCATCGGCTCTATCGATCTTTCTATCACAATTGGCGAGTACTCGTGGCAGACCACAAAATTGTTCACCTTCCTCATTGTTGACTGCCCCTCTGCCTACAACATCATTCTTGGTCACACTACCCTAAATGCTTTCCAAGCCATCACATCCACTTACCACATTGCCATCAAGTTCCCCACCGATCTTGGGGTCGGAATAGTGAGGAGAGAGCAGATCGTGGCCAGAGAATGCTATGTCGCCTCACTTAAAGAAGTCAAGCTGAAGGAGGCTGTGATCATTGAAGGACTCGATGTCAGAGATGAGGACGAGTTGGTCAGAGGGTAACCAGTGGAGGAGCTTGTCGAGGTCCTCGTCGACCCCACCAACCCGCCCAAAACCGCCAAGATCGGCAGCCAACTATCCCTCCAAGCCAAGGCTGACCTCACAGCCTTCCTGGTTGAACACAACGACGTGTTTGCCTAAAGTCACTCCAATATGCTGGGTATTGATCCCTCCTTCATCAGCCACCGTCTCAGTGTTGAGGCCCATTTCTGACCTATCCACCAGAAACAACGCATTTTTCACCCGGAACGCAATAACCTTATTGCTTTTGAAGTAGACAAACTCCTTGAGGCACAGTTTATCACTAATGTGGACTACCCCGGATGGCTGTCGAATGTGGTTCTGGTTCATAAAAACAATGGTAAATGGCGACTCTGTGTCGACTACTCTAACCTCAACCGAGCTTGCCCCAAGGACAGCTACCCTCTCCCTCGCATAGATCTGCTGGTCGACGCCACCGCCGGTCATCAAATGCTCAGTTTCATGGATGCCTTTTCTGGATACAACCAAATCTTGATGCACCCATCTAACCAGGAGCACACCTCCTTCACCACCAACTGAGGCACCTACCATTACCTTGTGATGCCATTTGGGTTGAACAATGCCGGGGCCACTTATCAACAGTTAGCCAATGCCATCTTCAATCATCAGATAGGCCGAAACATGGAAGTATACATCGATGACATGCTGGTCAAGAGCAAGCTCTCCACAGATCATCTGGTCGACCTGCGAGAAACCTTCGCCACCCTACGAAAGTACCAGATGAAGCTCAATCTGAAAAAATGTGCCTTCGACGTAGGATCTGGGAAGTTTTTGGGATTCATGGTCAGTCAGTGGGGCATCGAGGCTAACCCCGAAAAGATCAAGGCCTTAATTGAAATGCAGTCACCCAGAACGGTCAAGGAGGTTCAAAGGCTTACTGGCCGAGTGGCCGCCCTCAACCACTTCATTTCCCGAGCAATTGATAAGTGCCTCCCCTTCTTCAAAGTCCTTCGGCAAACTTTTGAATGGACAGCGGAATCTAAAAAGGCCTTTCAACAGTTGAAACAGTGCATAGCTAACCCCCCCTACTTTCTCAAGCCATCACGGGCGAACCCCTCTTCCTCTATCTAGCCGTGTCACACACTGCGGTCAGTGCAGCACTCGTCAAGGAAGATAGCTCTGTCCAGTGACCGGTCTACTACATCAGTTGGGCTCTTCGAGGGGCGAAACAAAACTACCCATTTTTAGAAAAAATGTCCTTGGCCTTGGTCACCGCCTCCAGACGACTCCGCCCTTACTTTCAAGCCCATTCCATAGTGGTCCTCACTGACCAACCGTTGAAGAAGATAATGCAACAACTAGAGCTTTCCGGCAAGCTTATGCACTGGTCGGTCAAACTCAGTCAGTTTGATATCTCCTACCGGCCTCGGACAGCAATTAAGGGACAGGCTGTTGCTGACTTCATCCTGGAATTCACTAACCTCACTCCAACCACAACCCCTCCACCCCCACCAACCCCTACTGAGCCAGAAGACCCTCATTCTTAGACCCTCAACGTCGACGGATCGTCCCGCAAAGAAGGCAGTGGGGCTGGTCTCATCCTCACCACCCCTGACGGTGGTTATTTCAAATGTGCTCTCCGCTTCCTGTTCGATGCAAGTAATAATGAGGCCGAATATGAGGCACTAATAGCAAGTCTCCGCCTAGCCAAAGACATCGGTGTCAGCCAGATCCGGGTGTTCAGCGATTCTTAGCTTATCGTCGGCAAATCACGGGAGAATTCGACGCCAATGAGGACACCATGCGGCATATTGGGATATTGCTCTCTCCCTTGCTCGCCTCTTCAATACCTTCCACATCAAGCACATCCCTCGGGTTGAAAACTCAAAGGCAGATGAGATGGCCCAATTGGCTTCTGCAGACCAGTCAGGCCTCAACCACGGTGTCCATCTCGAATACCTGTCCCACCCAGCCATCTCCTCCAAGATGAACCTGTCCCATGGGCGGCAGACATCTTTCTGTATCTGTCACGACCCAAACCCGGCCCTATGGGTTTAGCACCGTAACCGGCCAGTAATCCGAGATTACCGAAGGCCTGCTTAACAGTAATACAGTAAAACAGAGTACAGGGCCTGGCGGAAGCCAATACAGTAATTAAACAATGTCCAATGAGCTGTGACAGTCTGTATGCCAAAAAGATTTTTCATGCATTCATACATATACAAACAGTACAGTCTATACAAAATTTACAGTCACACAGTACAGGGACCTAATCCCTTGATAACAGTACAGTAACACTCGGTCTATACAGAACAGTAAAACAGTACAGAAGGGGGAATTGTAAAAGACCCCTAAGCCTTAACAGGTAGGCTCGGAACCTCGCAGTGAGGCACAAAGGCTGGCTTGACAAAACTGGAGTCTAATCCACGCTCCTAGCTCCGATCTGGTGCCTGTACACCTACATATATATATGAGCAGTGAGCTAAAGCCCAGTGAATAACATAATGCGTAAAGAGGTTTAGAATGAATGTCCTTACGGTAATGAAAACAGTTCAATTCAATCAGTACTTCAGTTGTTCAGTACAGTAAACAGTCATATGTGGTACATCCATTAGCATAACAGTAACAGTAGGTCTTGAAAGACCGAACAGTAATGATGGCCATCAGTCAGTAAACAGTAGTGGTTCCACGAGGGAACCGACAGAGAATTCTGTCGCAGTAACAGTAACAGTAAACAGTAAGTACTAAGGATGCCACAGTACAGTTCAGAAATAAAGGACATACATTCATTCAGTAAATAATACCAGTTCAGTAAACAGTTCAGTTCAGTATTCAAAAGATATCAGTTGAACATATCTTTACACAATTGTTACTCACAGAGTTCTGGGCTACAGTATGCTAGAGCGTGTCTCCCCAGTTGCCAACCCTACACAGTGCACAGGTTGAACACACACTAAGCTACACAGTTGGGAAATATCATAACTTAATCCCTAATTTGCCTTGGTGTGTTCTACAACGATATCCTCATCTAAATGTCTTAAACTAGGCCTAAGAATGCCTAGGATGGGATGAGGATGCAAAAAGACACTTAGAAAACATTTTGCACAGTTTGCTGAAAATAGGAACCTCGCTCGAGCGAGACTTTCTCCGCTCGAGCGTAAGTCCAAAATCAAAGGCTTCGCTCGAGCGAGTAATCTTTCGCTCGAGCGGTCTGCAAAACAGTAAAAATACTGGATGCTGAGATTTTACGCGCGATGGTCGCTCGATGGTCGCTCGAGCGGAGCCCTGGACAAAGGTGCTCGCTCGAGCGGGGAACCCTTCGCTCGAGCGAGGAAGCCAAATCTGGAATTTCCAGATTTGCCTCCCAAGCTCAAACCAAGCATTCAACCACTCCAAACTCGACCTCTTGGGCCCAAATTCTGGAAAACATAACTAAATTCAATGTATAACAAGTTTCAAAGCTCAATTTATGAATTCAAGCCCCAAAGGTGAGTCAATTAAAACCATATTCAAACCCATTTTCAAGAACAACATTCAAACATGCAAGGATGAGTTTTAAACCAAATTAAAGCTCCAAAGCTTGCTCAAATGAGCTCATTTCTTTTCAAAACCAGATGAAAACATGGTCTATAACAACAATGTGAGCATGCATGTACTAATGTCCGTGTAATCAACCTCAAAATGCAACAATACTAACATGCATGCAAGAGATGAGCTTCAATCCACCATTAATGAACCAAATCATGACTTAGCTCTACAAATTAACATGAACCATGCAAGAATCCACTCAAAACATGAATAAGAAGACAATGGAGCTACCTTTAGTCTTGTATTTCAAGAAGGGAGCTCAAATATGCAATCACTTCAACAATTTCTTCAATTACCAAGCAATTTACAAGCAAAATTGAGATGAACTCCACTCCTCTAGTTTTTCTCTCTCTATGGTCGGCAATGAGAGGGGAAATGGCTGAGGAAATGTTGTCTTTGGCTCAAGTGTATGAGTGTATACAAGGCTTAAAGATGTGTGAGATAGTGGCCCACTCAAGGGCAAAACGGTAATTAAGTCCAACTCTTTAATTAGCTTAATTTAATCATACCTAATCAATTTTCAGATAATTATACCATAAAATCACATTAATTCTGAGGATCATGGAACATCAATCGGTTTCTAATTCGGCCGCCGATATGGCCTTCAATTAGCAGTTTAAACATATAAGTATGAACAGATAATCATACAGTCAAACAGATAGAATGCAATTTAACTAACATATACTCAATCAATTCGGTTTCCAATTTCAGTCAGTCAGTTCAGTACTTTTAATCAATTCAATTATCAGTCAGTTATCAGTCATTATCAGTTCCGTTTAACAGTAATCGGTGATTATCGGTACTCAATCGGTCATTAATCAGTAAACAGTATGGGGGTTGTTACAGTCTCCCTTCCTTATAAAGAGTTTAGTCCTCTAAACTCGAGTTACCTTCATTCTGGAAGAAAATAGGGTTCAGTGGAAACAGTTCAGGATATCGTTTGGCCATGTCATCTTCCCTTTCCCAAGTGGCATACACGCCACCGTGGTTCTGCCAGTCAACTTTCACTAACGGGATCTCTTTGTTCCTCAGTTTCTTGATCCGTCGGTTTATAATCTGTATAGGCCGTTCTTCGTAAGTGTAGTCATCACTCAACACTATCCGAGTAGGCTCAATCACATGGAAGGGATCCCGGAGATAATCTCTTAACATAGAAATGTGGAAAACATTATGCATGTGTTCCATTTCAGGAGGGAGCGCAACTTGATACGCCACCGGATTAATTTTCTCAATAATCTCATATGGTCCGACGTATCTTGGCGCTAACTTGCTTTTGACTCCAAAACGAGTCTGGCCCTTCATCGGTGTCACTTTCACAAAAACGTGATCACCCACTTCATATTCTCTGTCCCGTCTTCTGACATCTGCGTAACTTTTTTGTCTACTCTGTGCAGTTTTCAGTCTTTGCTGTATCAGTTTCACTTTCTCAGTTGTTTCATACACAATCTCGGGCCCAAGCAAAGGCCCATCTCCAACTTCTGCCCAGCAAATCGGAGATCTACATCTTCTGCCATACAATGCCTCGAAGGGCGCCATACCAATACTCGAATGGTAGCTGTTGTTGTAGGCGAATTCAGCCAAAGGTAAATGGCTTTCCCAATTTCCCTGAAAATCAAGGACACACATTCTCAGTAAATCCTCTAGAGTTTGGATGGTCCTTTCTGATTGGCCATCTGTCTGAGGATGATAGGCACTACTCAGCCTCAATTCAGTACCCAATGCAGTCTGTAGGCTTTGCCAAAACCTCGATGTAAACTTCGAATCCCTGTCAGAAACAATAGACACAGGCACTCCATGCAGTCTCACAATTTCATCAATATAGATAACAGCCAATTTGTCTGCATTATAGATTGTCTTGACAGGTAAGAAGTGAGCAGATTTGGTTAATCTATCAACAATAACCCAAATTGAATCCATACCTTTTCTGGAGTGAGGTAATCCCACAATAAAATCCATGGTGATATGCTCCCATTTCCACTCTGGTATGGATAGGGGTTGCAATAGTCCGGCAGGTCGTTGATGTTCAGCTTTGACCTGTTGGCAATGAAGACATTTGGATACAAAATCAGCAATTTCTTTCTTCATTCCCAGCCACCAGAAATTCTGTTTCAGATCTTGATACATTTTCGTATTCCCCAGATGGATAGACAATTTCGAATTGTGGCCTTCTTGCAGAACTCTTCTTTTCAGTTCAGTATCATTTGGTACACACAGTCTTTCTTGAAATTTCAGTACATTATTCTCAAATTTGAATCCCGGTCTCGGTTTAGATTCTCTTTCTTCGATGATCTTTTTCAAGAAGTCATCCAGTTGCTGTTTCTCTTTAATCTCCTCAATCAGCGCCGGTTGAGCAGAAATAGCAGCTAAGATTCCACCTTGTTCTCGTAAAACAATTTCGATTTCAGATTTTTCAAGGTCACAAAGCAACTCTTTCTGTCCTGTAAGCAAACAGGCTAAGTTTCCAATCGATTTCCGGCTCAATGCATCGGCAACGGTATTGGCTTTTCCCGGATGGTACAGTATCTGTAGGTCATAATCTTTAATCAGTTCTAGCCATCTCCGCTGTCTCATGTTCAGTTCTTTCTGTGTGAAGAAATACTTTAAACTCTTATGGTCGGTGTATACTTCACATGTCACCCCGTACAGATAGTGACGCCAGATTTTCAGTGTAAATACTACTGCAGCAAGTTCCAGATCATGGGTCGGGTAGTTCTTTTCGTGCGGTCTCAGTTGCCGGGAAGCATAAGCAATAACCTTCCCATTCTGCATTAAAACACATCCCAAACCCTTATGAGAAGCATCACTAAATACAGTATAACCATCCGTACCTGAAGGTAAGGTAAGAACCGGTGCAGTCACTAATCGAGTTTTCAACTCTTGGAATGCTGATTCCCTTTGGTCGGTCCAGTCAAATGATGTCCCCTTCTGAGTTAACTGAGTCAATGGTAGGGCAATTTTGGAGAAATCTTTGACAAATTTTCTGTAATATCCAGCCAGTCCCAAAAAGCTTCGGACTTCAGTCACATTTGTCGGTTTAGGCCAGTTCACTACAGCTTCAATTTTCTGCGGATCAACAGAAATTCCATTTTTGCTAACAACATGCCCCAGAAACATAACATGGTCAAGCCAAAATTCACATTTAGACAGTTTAGCATACAGTTTCTGTTCTCTTAAGGTTTGTAGGGCAAGTCTCAGATGATGTTCATGATGTTCTATGCTTTTGGAGTAAATCAATATGTCATCGATAAATACAACAATAAAGTCATCAAGGTACGGTTTAAAAATTCTGTTCATGAGGTCCATAAAAGCAGCAGGGGCATTCGTGACTCCGAATGGCATAACTAAGAATTCATAATGGCCATACCTTGTTCTAAAAGTAGTTTTATCAATGTCTTCTGGTTTAACCTTCAGTTGGTGATACCCCGATCTGAGATCGATTTTGGAAAACACTTGTGCACCCTGTAACTGATCAAATAAATCATCAATACGCGGTAATGGGTATTTATTCTTTACAGTTACCTTATTCAGTTCACGGTAGTCAATGCACAGTCTCAGTGAGCCATCTTTCTTCTTGACAAACAAAACAGGAGCACCCCATGGCGAAGTGCTAGGTCTGATGAACTTTTTGTCTAACAGTTCTTGCAATTGCACTTTCAGTTCTTTCAGTTCAGTGGGAGCCATTCGGTAAGGAGCTTTAGAAACTGGTTGTGTTCCGGGAATCACATCAACGGTAAATTCAATCTCCCTGTCAGTCAAATCTCCTGGAAGATTATCTGGAAAAACATCTGGAAATTCTCTGACTATAGGAATGCAATTCACATCAGTTTTAACACTATCATCAGTAGACACAGTCAGTACAGAACACAAATATCCTTTACACCCTTTCCTAATTAATTTAACAGCCTTCACAGATGAAATCAGATACGGGAGAGGTACTACTCCACTCCCATTAAACACAAATTCAGGCAAACCAGGTGGACGGAAAACAACTTGCTTGGTCACACAGTCAATAGTGGCATGATATTTTTGTAACCAATCCATCCCCAATATTACGTCAAAATGATCAATGTTCAATGGCAGTAAATCAATAAACAGATGCATATCCCCAACAATAATTTCACATGCGGGGTACATATAAGCACATGTCATGGATCCCCCTACGGGTGATGATACGGCTAGCAGATAGTTCATGGGTTCTAAGGGTCTATTAAATTTCCGTGAAAAAGCATATGATACATAAGAATGTGTAGACCCCGAATCAATCAATACATATGCATTTTGCGTACAGATAGAGAGGATACCTGACACAACGGTCTCGGTATTCTGCACATCTCCCGGTACTAGTGCGAACACTCGGCCTTGCCTCACAGGCTCTTTCCCGGTAGCTTTAGGGTTAGGCTTTGGTGGAGCATTTGATGCTGCGCCGCTGGCTGCAGCTTTGCTATTGCCTTGAGGAGCAGAAGGGCAATCTTTAACCATGTGGCCTACCTTGCCACACCTGTAACAGGCTCCAGATAATTTGTGACAAACCCCTTTGTGCCTGTTGCCACATACAGAGCAGGGTGGAGTGAACCCACTCCCTTGGCTGGGGCTAGTCGTTGACCCCGTATTCTGTTTCTTGTTGGCTGGGTTGTGCTTGCCTTTCTTGAATTTGAAACCCTGCCTTTTACCATGCCATTCAGTTGTTGGTGTTTCAGATTGTTTCACCGCTGCAATGTTCGACTCGGCCATCAATGCCCGGTCGAGAACACCCACAAAAGTCGGTAATTTCAAAACATTTATCCGGTCAAGTATTGCCACATTAAGGCCACCTTCAAATTTTCTGGCCTTCTTATATTCAGTATCCACCATGTGCGGTGCATAATGGGCAAGTTCAGTAAATTTGGTTTCATACTCTGCAACGGACATTGTGCCCTGCTTCAGCTGTTCAAATTCAGTCACTTTTCTATCCCTGACACACTGAGGGAAATACTTTTCAAAGAAGGACTCCTTGAACTGAGCCCAAGTCATAACAGTATTTGTATCGCGGATCAACATCCACCACCTTCTAGCTTCTTCTTGTAGGGTGAAGGTAGCTAGCAATACCTTATTCGCTTCCGAGCACGGAAACACTTCAAATAATTTTTCTGTTTCAAGCACCCAAGCTTCAGCCTTTAACGGTTCGAGGCCTCCCTGAAAGGATGGCGGTTTCATCTTGCTGAATTTATGGGTGAGAGCAATAATATCCCCATCATCCACATTCGCATTAGGTTCCGGCTGTACCGGAGGAGGAGGAGGCTGTTAGTTCTGTTTTTGTTCCAGTCTAGCAGTTATCAGTTCTATCATTCTTTCCATTCTTTCCATTCTTGCCTCGGTAGACGAGGATTCAGGTTCATTTGCATTGTCCATTTCACTATAAGCAGTTATAACAGTTTTAAACATAAGCAGTCATTTGTTTAACAGTTTACCACATTAGCATGTATTCAGTCATAACATAACCACACACTTATCATGCTCATGAGATGCCCTAATAACTTTTCTAGGACACCCTATAGCTCATTTGGACACGTGTGTGCGGTATAACTCGTGGTAAGTATCGCTCTGATACCACTCTGTCACGACCCAAACCCGGCCCTATGGGTTTAGCACCGTAACCGGCCAGTAATCCGAGATTACCGAAGGCCTGCTTAACAGTAATACAGTAAAACAGAGTACAGGGCCTGGCGGAAGCCAATATAGTAATTAAACAATGTCCAATGAGCTGTGACAGTCTGTATGCCAAAAAGATTTTTCATGCATTCATACATATACAAACAGTACAGTCTATACAAAATTTACAGTCACACAGTACAGGGACCTAATCCCTTGATAACAGTACAGTAACACTCGGTCTATACAGAACAGTAAAACAGTACAGAAGGGGGAATTGTAAAAGACCCCTAAGCCTTAACAGGTAGGCTCGGAACCTCGCAGTGAGGCACAAAGGCTGGCTTGACAAAACTGGAGTCTAACCCACGCTCCTAGCTCCGATCTGGTGCCTGTACACCTACATATATATATGAGCAGTGAGCTAAAGCCCAGTGAATAACATAATGCGTAAAGAGGTTTAGAATGAATGTCCTTACGGTAATGAAAACAGTTCAATTCAATCAGTACTTCAGTTGTTCAGTACAGTAAACAGTCATATGTGGTACATCCATTAGCATAACAGTAACAGTAGGTCTTGAAAGACCGAACAGTAATGATGGCCATCAGTCAGTAAACAGTAGTGGTTCCACGAGGGAACCGACAGAGAATTCTGTCGCAGTAACAGTAACAGTAAACAGTAAGTACTAAGGATGCCACAGTACAGTTCAGAAATAAAGGACATACATTCATTCAGTAAATAATACCAGTTCAGTAAACAGTTCAGTTCAGTATTCAAAAGATATCAGTTGAACATATCTTTACACAATTGTTACTCACAGAGTTCTGGGCTACAGTATGCTAGAGCGTGTCTCCCCAGCTGCCAACCCTACACAGTGCACAGGTTGAACACACACTAAGCTACACAGTTGGGAAATATCATAACTTAATCCCTAATTTGCCTTGGTGTGTTCTACAACGATATCCTCATCTAAATGTCTTAAACTAGGCCTAAGAATGCCTAGGATGGGATGAGGATGCAAAAAGACACTTAGAAAACATTTTGCACAGTTTGCTGAAAATAGGAACCTCGCTCGAGCGAGACTTTCTCCGCTCGAGCGTAAGTCCAAAATCAAAGGCTTCGCTCGAGCGAGTAATCCTTCGCTCGAGCGGTCTGCAAAACAGTAAAAATACTGGATGCTGAGATTTTACGCGCGATGGTCGCTCGATGGTCGCTCGAGCGGAGCCCTGGACAAAGGTGCTCGCTCGAGCGGGGAACCCTTCGCTCGAGCGAGGAAGCCAAATCTGGAATTTCCAGATTTGCCACCCAAGCTCAAACCAAGCATTCAACCACTCCAAACTCGACCTCTTGGGCCCAAATTCTGGAAAACATAACTAAATTCAATGTATAACAAGTTTCAAAGCTCAATTTATGAATTCAAGCCCCAAAGGTGAGTCAATTAAAACCATATTCAAACCCATTTTCAAGAACAACATTCAAACATGCAAGGATGAGTTTTAAACCAAATTAAAGCTCCAAAGCTTGCTCAAATGAGCTCATTTCTTTTCAAAACCAGATGAAAACATGGTCTATAACAACAATGTGAGCATGCATGTACTAATGTCCGTGTAATCAACCTCAAAATGCAACAATACTAACATGCATGCAAGAGATGAGCTTCAATCCACCATTAATGAACCAAATCATGACTTAGCTCTACAAATTAACATGAACCATGCAAGAATCCACTCAAAACATGAATAAGAAGACAATGGAGCTACCTTTAGTCTTGTATTTCAAGAAGGGAGCTCAAATATGCAATCACTTCAACAATTTCTTCAATTACCAAGCAATTTACAAGCAAAATTGAGATGAACTCCACTCCTCTAGTTTTTCTCTCTCTATGGTCGGCAATGAGAGGGGAAATGGCTGAGGAAATGTTGTCTTTGGCTCAAGTGTATGAGTGTATACAAGGCTTAAAGATGTGTGAGATAGTGGCCCACTCAAGGGCAAAACGGTAATTAAGTCCAACTCTTTAATTAGCTTAATTTAATCATACCTAATCAATTTTCAGATAATTATACCATAAAATCACATTAATTCTGAGGATCATGGAACATCAATCGGTTTCTAATTCGGCCGCCGATATGGCCTTCAATTAGCAGTTTAAACATATAAGTATGAACAGATAATCATACAGTCAAACAGATAGAATGCAATTTAACTAACATATACTCAATCAATTCGGTTTCCAATTTCAGTCAGTCAGTTCAGTACTTTTAATCAGTTCAATTATCAGTCAGTTATCAGTCATTATCAGTTCCGTTTAACAGTAATCGGTGATTATCGGTACTCAATCGGTCATTAATCAGTAAACAGTATGGGGGTTGTTACAGTATCTGACAACGGGGGAACTTCTAGACAACAAACATGAGGCCACCAAAGTCAGGGCCCGGTCGTCTAATTACACCCTTGTCATCGGCCTCTTGTATAAATGTGGCTTTTCACGCCCGTATCTGCGATGCCTCAATCCCGCTCAAGCAACCTATGTGATGAGGGAAGTTCATGAGGGTATATGTGGTAATCATTCAGGCGCTCGGTCCCTTGACCATAAAATATTTCGCACTGGTTATTTTTGGCCAACTCTCAATCAAAATGCGATTGACTTCATACTCAAATGTGATAAGTGTCAACGTTTTGCCAACATCCCCTATGCTCCTCCTATAGAGTTGATCACGCTTTGCAGCCCCTACCCATTCGCCAAATGGGGGATCGACCTGGTTGGCCCATTGCCCACTGGCCGAGGCCAAACCAAATTCGCAATTGTCGCCATCGACTACTTCACTAAATGGGTGGAAGCAGAACCCCTTGCTACCATTACAGAGCGGAACACAACCCGATTTATCTGGCAGTCAATTGTATGCAAGTTTGGCATCTCTCAAGGCATAGTCTCCGACAACGGCAAACAATTCGACAACGCCAAGTTCAGGAAATTCTGTGCAGAACTCCAAATCCAGCCATGTTTCTTTTCCCCAGGTCATCCCCAAGCCAACGGCCAAGTTGAGGTCACCAACCGTTTTCTCCTGAAGATCATCAAAACCAAGCTGGAAGTTGCTAAGGGACTTTGGGCTAAGGAATTACCCAATGTACTCTAGGCTTACCGCACCACTGCTCGGACTCCCATTGGGGAGACCCCATTTCGCCTAACATACGGCGCTGAGGCGGTCATCCCAGTGGAAATCGGTCTGCCAACTCCAAGGGTTTTACACCCGAATCCAGAACTAACCAAAGAGCTACGTCGGGTAGACTTAGATCTGATCAAAGAACTTCAAGAAACCACCGCTGTTAAACGGGCCTTATACCAACAAAAAGTGAGAACACATTACAACCGCAAAGTCAGACCGAGGGAATTCGCCGTGGGGGACCTTGTTTTGCGAGAAGTAACTCTTGCCACCAAAAATCCGACTGGGGGCAAACTGGCAGCCAAGTGAGAGGGACCTTACGTTGTGAAAGCCAGACCACGTCCGGACACTTACCGACTTCAGGACATGAAAGGTCGAGACCTCTCCCATCTTTGGAACGCTGAGCATTTGAAGCGCTATTTTCAATAAAAGTTGTATTTTTGTATTGTCCAATTGCTGTATGTTCTTTTTGACAATCCGCACACTTGAATGTTCTCATTTTCTACTCGTATGGTGTAAATTTATGATCCAATGGGCTACACTTTGTATGACAGCAAGCTTATATCTCAGTTATCTATGGTATTCCAATAACGCTTTGAGTGCAGCCTCAGCCAGACTGAACAACAAAAAGCCTCAGCCAGACTGAGCATGAAGAGCTCGGCCAGACCGAGTCACTTAAAGCCTCAGCCAGACTGAGCACAAAAAGCCTCAGCCAGACTGAGCATGAAGAGCTCGGCCAGACCGAGTCACTTACAGCCTTAGCCAGACTGAGCACAAAAAGCCTCAGCCAGACTGAGCATGAAGAGCTCGGCCAGACCAAATCACTTAAAGCCTCAGACAGTCTGAGCACAAAAAGCCTCAGCCAGACTGAGCATGGAGAGCTCGGCCAGACCGAATCATTTAAAGCCACAGCCAGTTTAAGCACAAAAAGCCTCAGGCAGACTGAGCATGAAAAGCTCGGCCAGACCGAGTCACAAAAAGCTACTGAGCCTAGTGGCCATACTTAGTCAAATTCCAGTCCAACGTTTTCCAAATCAGACTGGTTCTTTAACACTCTTACAAGTTAAACTTCACTCTGCATTGAGTTTTTCTCACATTCACTCTGCATTGAATTTTTCTTACAAGTTAAAACTTCACTTTACATTGAGTTTTCCTTACAGTCACTCTGCATTAAGGTTGCCTTACGTTTTTAACTTCACTTTGCAGAGTTTTCCTTACATTTTGCACTCCGCAATGATTTATACACAAGCATTATACAAGTCACCATTCTTATTCATTTCAGATGCATAAACAAAAGCAATAGCATGAAAATAAGACTCACAATTTTATTTATTCACAAACTTGTACTTAAGTTTATTACAGTCATTCAAAAAAAACAAACAACCAAAACTCTAAGTACATATTTTCTCCACTTCACTCACTCCTCTTCTTCACTTGAGGCGAGATCTTCCTCTTTAATGCCCTCATCTAGGGGGTTCTAGGCCACGTTGTCTTCGTCAATTCTAACATTACTGAAGTCTATGTCTGGGAACAGCTCTTCTGCTTTACACTTGAACATCTTCCAGCCACTGTCCCAGAATTCTGCCATTTCGTGTTTATAGAAGTCAGACCGCTGGAATCTCTGGACCATTTCGTCTTCGCTCCTGCTCCCAGCGGTCGTCCCTGATGGACCAGCCCCCCCAGCCCTTTCTCTCGCCAAGTTGCTGGCAATAGCAGCATCGATGGCCATCTGAAAGTCAGCAGACCCCTTAAATTGCTCTACCGCTGCGACGTACAAATCAGGGTATGCTGCCCTTTCGGAGGCTGCCTTGGTTTTTTCTTTCTCCAACTCCTTCTCCAACCTTGCCTTCTCCTCCATTGCCCTAGCACACTCATCTTCCAGCTCCTTCTGTAGCCCAGCAATCTTCAGGTCTGCTTCATCCTTTTCTTTGATCTGTTGGGCGCGCAGTTCCTCATTGCTGGTCATAGCCTCTTTAAACCACTCGGTGGCGACCGTGCAGGCTTTTTGAGCATCCCCCAGCTTCTTCTGCTCGCCAACCAGCTGGAACTCGAGCAACACTACCTTGCGGCGTTCGTCCTCTAGCTCCAACTTGACCGCGCGCAGCTCAGCATGGGCTCGAGCGGCAACATTGCGCTGCACGATCGCCAACACCTCCATCTTCTTCGCCTTCTGAGCCTCCTCCAACCCCCTGGCACACGCACTCCACACAACTTTCCTTCAACCCACGCTCTCCCTCTTGAAATTTTCAAGTTGGACCTCTACCTGCCCCAACCTCTCCTTCTCCCTCCTTAATTCGCCCTTCGCCACCGCCGTCTTATTAAACGGGGCTCCTACTAAGGCAGCCGCCTCCATCTGGACTGAGCACAACCCCTTCATCAGCTCAGCCTCAGTTTAGCCAGCCACTGAGCGAACGGCTGCGTCTTCCACCACCCCCAAGAGGCAGTCTGCAGCTATCCTAGCCTTTCTTCCTTCCCCTTCCACTCGCCCAGACACCACAGGGACGTAGTAGAAGGCGGTCTTCAACCCAGGCCTCTCTCTCGCTCCTTGGAATGCCAGGCCCCCCTGTGGTTGTGGTTCTTCCCTTGGCTCTACCCTTGGTTCAGCGCTGATCCCACCGCATTGCATTTCCTCCCCAAGGCCAGTTACCCCACTCCCTGCTTCTTTGGCCGCCCCCTCTAACCCCATTTCAGGGGTCCCCCCTGCCTCCACGCCAGGGGGGTCTGCTCCATCGTCGCCTCCTTCCTCCCCTTCAAGGCAGGCTCCTCTTCACTTCTCCTCACCCTCTTCTTCTTCTTCACCACACCCTCCATTTCCCTGTAGGCTCTTTCCTTCAAAGGATCAACTGGGGGCGGTCGTGGCTCAAATCCACCTAAGTCCTTTTCCCCCAGGGGTTTGGGGCGTGGTCGGATCCTCTCCCTCGCCATCGGCTTCGGCGGTTGGTCTGCCTGGGACTCTTTGAACTTACTAACTTTGGCGAGGATGGTCCTATCCTCAGCCTCTTGCCTTCTCCTTCTCGCCTCTAACTCCGTCGGTCCCAGGTCTCCACCGATCGGCTGAGGACCCAACCCCGCCGCAAACAAGGCTGACGGCTGAACAAGCTCGTCCCATCTGGCGCCCTTCTTCTCCCTCCATTCCTTCACCACCTTCACTCTCGCCTCTGCTGCTGCCCCCAGTTTTGGCTCCACAGACTTGGTGGGCACTTTCCAAACTGTGCGCACTCCAACCCCTCCGTTGGCGGACACATAGAACCACTGCGGCCTCCACCCCTTTATCGATGACGGCAACCCCGCCACCAACCCCTTCCCTGCCGCCGCCTGCAAAGTGACCCAAGTCTCTTGTTGCCCCGACGCCTTTTAGCACGCAAAAAACTCGTCCACCGTCATTTCAGCCCCCCCGTTCGCCTTCGGCCACGCGCTCGCACAGGCCAGCAAGATTTTCCACACATTAGGCATCAGTTGGCCTGGAGCTACCTCCAACCGGTTTAACATGTCCACCACTATCCGGGGTAGGGACAACCTCAAACCCCCCTTTGGCGCCTCCTCGTATAAGGTGAATTTCCCCGGTCGAACATCAGATGCCCTCTCATTTGATTCCGGCAGTCTCAACTCTATCTCTGCAGGAATCTGGTACTTCTCCCGCATACCCTCCAGCTCCTTCGCGGTAATGATCGACTTATCGGCCTTTGTATGCCAGTGATCTGGCTCCACCTGGCTGATTGGCGTCGGCGCCGCCATCATTGTGGACAACGAGGTTGCCCCGACGGCTCCCCTCCACTCCCCACTCGCCTCTTCGTCCTGTATTGCTCCACCAAATCCACCGCATCGTCATACCCCAGTGGATCAACCTTGACGTTTGCAGCATCTTCTTGGGCCATTTCTGTGATGTGTCTACGAATAGCTTCGGATGCGGGCACAAGGAAATTCAAAAAATGTCGCAAGGGTGTATCACTTGCAACGAAGGAGTCTACACTTGGAATGTTTTGATTTTTCAAAAAAATGTAGGTAAAACGTATAATACCAAAAGCCCAAGGCTTGCCTGTATTTCAGGGGTCACAATTAATTTTCGCCAGTTTAAAAAATTTTCAACCATCCGCCAAAACTGTCTTTTCAACACCCATAATGACCTATCGTTTCACTTCTGGCCCAACGTCTAACCTTCCCCACCACGTGATTCTGCCACGTATACGGCCACGATTCACTGCTCCCTTCCCCTACCCTGTCTTTTCCACTTCAAGTCACCACGTGACCTGCCGCCTCTCGAGCCCCGCACCCTGCCACCTCCCTCTTCGCGGTCGGCCCTCCTCATGGTCGATCCCTCTACTCGGCTGCCCTTCGCGGTCGGCCCTCCTCGTGGTCGGTCCCTCCACTGGGCTACCCTTTGCAATCGGCCCTCCTCGTGGTCGGTCCCTCCACTTGGCTACCCTTCGCGGTCGACCCTCCTTGTGGTCGGTCCCTCCGCTCGGCTACCCTTTGCGGTCGGCCCTCATCATGGTCGGTCCCTCCACTCGGCGACCTGCCGCCGTCGGCCCCCCTCATGGTCGGTCCCTCCACTCGGCGATCCTCCGCGGTCGGCCCTCCTCATGGTCGGTCACTCCACTCAGTCACTCCTATCGGTTGGCCTCCATCCTGTCGGTCTCTAACAACCCTTATTTTCTTCATTATTCCCTTCGTTGGACTAAAGATGCACTTGGGAATGGGGAACTACTGACATGGCAAGAGCCATAAAGGCTACATCCCACTATGAACAACCCAAGCCCACTACTTAGGGCCTAATACATAATCCAATTAATGAAGCCTAGCATCGCTGAAGCCCCACATGACAATAAGAACCAATGGCATCAAGACACATAGCAAGAGAAGGGCAAGCCACATTAGCAGACAAAGATCTGCAAAGTTATTGCTATGCCACATCGCCATTAATGAGGCCCCTTACAGCATTTATTGCGATAACCCCTCTCCATCGGGACAGCACGCCACCACTCTGAACAAGGTAAGCTATAACATAGACTTTCGGCCAAGGTGACAGGTCGGAAGGGACAATGACCAGAGGATATAAGCATATGTTGAAGACAAGAAGAAGGTTAAGCTTTCTATCTCTAATCTCGTTATATACTCCACTCATCTTTCTAACTTGCTCGTCGGAGGGTTTGCTGGGAAACTCCCCGTTTCCCGTTGAACTCTTGTGCAGGTCATCAGGTAGGCTTGATCATTCGTATGTAGACTTGAGAAACGTGGATCATTCCGACTCATTCTACCATCACGAACTATACCATCAGTAGTAATTATTTGAAAAGTGTATTGACTTTTCTTAGATATGGATTCTATTTTGCACCAATCGGTCATTTGTGTTTTATTTACATATGGCCTCTTTTGAAAAGGTCCAAAAAAAAAAAAAATTTATTGGCTTATAGCTTGTTTGGCATAATACACTTTTTTTAGTTTTTAATTTTTTTTATTCACATCAATTCTCTATTTTTTTTATATATTTTTTCATAAAAAATCAAAAAGTATATTTATTTAACTCATCGTAATTAATCTTTTATTTAGATCATATTACCTATCTATTTTTCATGTTTTTTTCATAATAACCCACACAAAAAAAAAAAAAAAAAAAAAAAACGAAGGCCCCTTCCTAAAATATGCCGTTATCTAGTGTTTGAACAAAATTAAATTCTATTTATATTGGTTTTTGTAAAACAATTTATGAGACCTTTTGGAGAAAAGATAACACATGACATTACAATGTGATATTCTATGTGCATTTTAATAATTTTTTTATTTTCCCTGACTCGAATCATATTTTTACACGGTAAATTACGAGATTACTAATGAAACTGTAGAATATTAGTACAAGTTGGAGTATGATGTTTGTTTATCATATGATTAGTACATCAATATTTATAGTTCATGTTTATTATGTACTAATTGATTAAAATCAAATGTTTGGAATTTTATGAAAAATCATATTAGGTTTTGTTGTTTGTATATGGTAAGGTTGAAATTGTCTTTTACCATCTTATCTCGCAAAATTCTATTTTCACATATCAAATTACTTTAATCCACACATTTAATGAATCTTTTTTATATTATATTTTTGTCCCACAATAAAAATATCAAAATACCCTCATCTTTTCAATGGAAAGCCTAAGTTATCGTTGTCGTCGCCCCTTTCCAACCCCTTGCCTCCGGTCGTTGTCTCTCCATAGCTTCCCTTTTCTTCTTGCTGCCTCCATCAACACCACATCCACCACCAACAGTAATCCAAACGTCGTTGTCCTAACCCCAACATCACCACACACACCATTGTTGTCGTTATCGTCATCGCCATCAAATTGCCTCTTCCTCCCTAACCTTCCTCTTCCTCTAGCAACCTTTTCCAGTCCTCTTTCCCAATCTCTCGTTGCTCATCATCATTGGGATCTCGCCATTCTCAATTACGATCACAATCGCGACACCTTCACACCGACACCTCTCGCATCATCTTCCCCACTCCATCTCAACTTCCGCAACCACCAAAACTGCCATAACCAGCCTCCTCTCTCATATCTTTTTCTTCTGTTCAAACTCTAGATCTAGGTTTTTCAGATCTCTCTCTTTGTTAGTAGTGGTGGTTGGGACTGTTATTGATCGTTGATCGGAGAGATCGGGTTGTGATGGTAGAGGAAGACAGCAGCCAGAGGTGGTGGTTGAGAATGGTCGGAGGTGGTAGAGACTAGTGATAATGGTGGTGTGAAGAAGGAAGGAGATAAGGGCATTTTTTGTAGAATAAGTTATGTATTAAGTAAAAAATGAGATTTCAAATTTATTAAGTGTGTGTTTTAAAAAATGATGTACACAAAGAACATTTGATGTGTGGAAATAGAGTTTCCCTCTTATCTCATAGGATTTGATCGTCATTTTCTTTAGGGTTAGATATGAAGTTAATTTATTAGGTAAAAACAAGTCAATAAAAAAGTTAATATTAAAAAAATTGGTTGTTTGCATATTTCTATTTTTTTTGACTTTACTAATTTTAGAGTGACAAATATTAAACTTGTTTGTTTCTTATTTTCAGGATTCACTTTTCAGGAAATTAAAATTTTGTATTTTTTATATATATTTTTTGTTTTCACTTAATTTTTTTTAATATTTTAAGTATTTTTTTTTAAAATTTTTAGATACACCTAACATAAATATATTTAAAAAGTATAATATTTGTGAAAAATATATTTAGAAAATTCACTAAATGTCAAAAATATAAAAAAATATATGAGAATTTAGTATATTTTTCATATTCTTGTGTATTTACTATTTTTTAAAAATATTTTTTTTATAAATATTTTATTTTTTATATACATCTAAATAAGATATATCTAAAATGTAAAAAAAAATTACTTAAAATTTTAAAAATATTACTAAAAATAAAAAACACGAAAAACAAAAAATTCAATTTTCAAAAAATTAAAACCAAACACAATAATTGATTTTTTTTTTTTGCCACAATGAATATGCCCAATGATGTAAACTTTTTTAGCAAAATTATTATACAAAAATTGTTTGGGAAGTGGGTTGATTTTTTGACTTTTTAATTTTTTTAGCCTAAGACTAAAAAGTCTCGTTTGAAATAGATTTTTTTGACTTTCTTGACTTTTGTGAGATAACGAATGTAATGATTATGAGTTGAATGTGACATTTTATCTTATTAATTAAAAAATTTATTTTATCTTTTTGTGACTAAAATAACTACAAACACAACCTAACCCAAATTGCTAGGATGTCATTCTCTTTTTATTTCTAATCACTCATTTTCGGCATTACTGATCGCATGAGATTGTTTATTTTATATATTTTTTTTATAATTAAATTATGTGAAACCCACAATAATATTACCCATTTAATCCGAGCTACAACAATTATCAAATATAAGCTTTGGGTCATCTCCGACTAAGAAAATTGGCAAAATGTTTTTGAATTTTTTTCTAAAACAAAATTTTGAAATATTGTTTTTGAATTTTAAAAATTATTTTGACACAAAAATAAAATTATATAAAACACCAAATATGTCCAAACTTCCTTCTTCTTTTTAACTAAAAACAAAAACTACAAATACAAATACAAAAAAGGTAACTATGCCAAACAAATCACATCTTCATTGCATGTGTACTGACGTTTCGTCCAAACACATCATGAACGTCATAATACCTTTTGTCAATGTCGGGGTGGTCATTTCAGCTTTCACGGAAACACAATCACGTGCTGAGTCCAACTGAATTTTCTGAGTTTTTAACTGGCTCATTTAATTATCGAACTTAAATTAATTCGGTAATTAATTCAGTTCATATTTGATTTGATTTATTAATATTAATTAAACTTTAAATTTAGTTAAAAATTAATACTTCCTCCGTCTTAAATATTAATTCATTATTTTATTTTTTTATTATCCTAAAATATTAGTTAATTTTCAAAAATTAAGAACAAAAATAATATAAATTTTTTATTTTTGCTATTCTTTTAAATTCATTAACAATATAAAAAGTATAATTATGACCATTGATATTCCCTAAAAAAACGTACTACCAAAGAGTAATTTTAAAAAATCAATTTTTTTTTAAATTGTAATAATTGTATTACCAAAAAAAATAGATTTTCTAAAATGGTCTATTATTTTAGAATGGAGGGAGTAATAATTTATTTTGTTATTGTTTATATAAATGTATTAAAATTTTATATTATTAAATATGAATAATGTTATATGTATAAATTAGTGTACTAATTAGTGTATTAACAGATGATGTGATATAATTTTAGAGGTTTTAGATATTTATAATTTGTATAATAGGTGGAGTCCGTAATAATAACATAACACTAGTTGATACACTAGTTAGGGTAGGTTTGGAAAGTGGGTTGCCTTTTTTGGCTATTTTAGCCTGGGCTAAAAAGTTTGGTTTGAGAAGGGCTTTTTGACTTTTTGGGCTTTTTTAATTTTTTTTGTGAGAGAATAGTGTAATGATTATGGGTTGGATGTAATGCTTTGTTTGTTGTGGCTAAAATTGTCTATTTTGTCTTTTGTGGCTAAAATAGCCAAAAAAACTCACAAAATCTCTTCCCAAACGGTGCCTTAATACACTAATTGATGTATATAGTACCACCGATTAAATATATAACTAATAAAGGATTCAAACTTAGGGGTTGTTTGGGATGATCTAAATAAGTGCACTTTTTGTCTTTTTACAAAAAGATGTGCAGAAAAGTAGAGAGGTGATGTGATGGAAAAAATATAAAAAGATAGATTATATATGGGATGCCAAACCACCCCTTATTCAAGCTTGGCTCTTTGATGAGTTATTTTGAAAAGATGGTTAAAAATTAAATTTTTGACTTTTTTTTTTAACAAAAAAATATATAAAAAATATAAAAGATGATGTAACTTAAACTATGTTAAAAGCTGAAAAAGTGACTATTAACTCACTTCTCGAAATAACCTTTTATTGCACTAACATAAAAATAACTCATATTTAGCAAACTGAGCCCTTACCCTCAGTTCATTTGCAACTCTTCAATTAGGCATTTTAATAAGACTTTATTATTTATTAAAATAAAAAATGATAATTACACTGATCTCTTCAGGTTGTGATAGTTATATTTATAGTTTTAAAATTACACATAAGCTGAGTTGTACTCTAATTATTTAATTTTCTAAAACTTCATTTAACTCATTTAATTTAAACTACAAAATCATTAATAAATAAGAAAATTTGGTGAAAAACCTATTTTTATGGATAAATATCGCATTAAGTTCAATAATTAATTTGTTTTAATTATAGGGCAAATCACAAATAAATCCCAAATTTAAATGCGTTGAACTATGTAGTCCTATCTTTTATTTTGTAGATTGAGGAGTTCAATTTGAATGTTAATTACGTAGAAACCCATGTAATTAACACGTGACTTGTCTTTGATAGAAGGTAAATGTGAGTTTTTGGTGATACTATATGTCATGACCTAAACCCACCCCATAGGTTTAGCGTCGTAACCGGCCAGTAATCCTTGGATTACCGAAGGCCTCTAAACTAATTAACAGAATTAAGGGGCTAGCGGAAGCAAATACATAAATATAGTTGTCCAATGAGCTGTGTAGATTTACATGAAACAGAATATTTAAAACTTTAATTACATGACCAAAAATCATTTTCACATAATACCCACACACTTAACTATAACATCTTAAGTACAACCAACAAAACCAAAGCAAGTTTTGTGTACATAAATAACCAGATATACGTAACACTTTAGGAACCTCCATGTAAGGCACAATGGTTGGCTGACAACAGAACACAGATCCAGACAAAAGCCTTCGTACTCAATCTCCAGAACGCCCATCTATACATATATATATACACACAGTGAGTTAAAGCCCAGTGAATAACATTAAGGTAAAGAGGTTAGTGAACGAAATCCAAACATGTCATAAGCGTAAAACCGATCATAGCACAAATATTCTCGTATCTGAACATAATAATGGTACATCCCATAAAACATATCACATATCGTCTTCCGACTAGAGTAATCGGTTCTAGATACCGATTAAACACATATCACCACAATGAAGTGGCTAACGAGATCTTGTAATCACATATATGTCATGGACCCGCATTAACATGCCGTTCCCTATGACTTGGGACTATTTATGGATGCCATAATAGATTCGCAAATAGGACATTCGTTCACATAATCAAAATAACATGTCATAAATTATAACTTATTGCATAATAGTTGAAATATAGTTTATATCAACATATCTTTACAGAAATGTTACTCACAGTGGCCTCCCGTAAACGGTCAATCAATCTTCGGACATTGACCTACAAGCACAAAAGTACATAACACAAACATATCTTATCATTACACATCTACTTGGCCATCGCGGCTTAGCTTCTTTACATTGATTCTTGTTCTTGCTTAATGCATTACTTAAAACACACATTTGTAATCTCTTAACTTAGTACATTCCTTATCTTAGTGTGTTTCTAATCTATAACCTCATTACCATGGCTTAATTAAGGCTCATGAATGCCTAAGATGCAATGAAGATGCCAGAATGCATTGGAAAACACTTAGCCAAATTTTTGAAAACAGAGTCCCCGCTCGAGCAGACATGCAAAATGTGAATGGTCGCTCGAGCGCAGCTTCCCTCGCTCGAGTGGTCTGCAAAGATATGAAACTTCTGAAAGCTTGCATTTCACGCTCGAGCTAACTTCTAGTCACTCGAGCGGAAGTGCACGCACTCAGAGTGGTCGCTCGAGCGTGAACTCTTACGCTCGAGCATAGGTGCAAATTCTGAAATTTTTAGATTTGATCACCAAATTCAAAACTTGAATTCAACTCTTCAAAACACATCTTTTGGGCCCCAAAACTTGAGATAACATAGTAAACTTGCAAAATATGATGAATTAAAGATTATTTCATAAAATCATGGCCCAAGAGTTTGCCAATAGCTCACAATTCATTTAAAGCTTAAAAAACAATGCATGCATGTAAAATCTTTCAAACTCTTTTCTCAAAAACTTATGAAGTTAGCAAATCGAGCTCATAAGCTCTATGCATGCAAGAAATTCCTTTTCAAAACATGAATTCAAGTGATCAAACATGGTAATTCTAACATGCATGCACCAAATAATTTACCAAAATAATTTAGATGTTCAAAATCAAACTTAACATATCAAAACTCCATATCTCCATACATGTATGCCTCAAATTCATTCAATTTATTTCCTTCTACTTCCAACATATGCAATCGAGCCTAAAACCTTTATGAATTATGCATGCATGTGATTTCTACCTTTTAATTTCATCTCTAATGGTATAGATGATGCTTAAACATGAGAGTTCTTGACAAATTCACACATGCATGTATGACTTAGCAACAATTCCTTCATTCTAAGCTTATTTTATGCATTTAAATACATAATCTTCATGTTGATAACTTAGATTCATAAATTGGGGGTTGAATTCATACCTATGGTCTTGAATTAATTAAATTCTTGCACAATATTGGTGAACTCAAGCAAAATCTTCAACTTCTACCTTGAATCTATACTTTTTCCCACTAAAATGGAGTCTCTCTCTCTCTAGGATGTATGAATTCAAATTTTGGCACTCAAAGATGGGCAAGGATGAGCTCAAATGAACTTAAGAGCTCATATTTATATTTATGATGCTATAGTACATTAATTGGAACATTAGGATAGCCAAACACAACTTAATTAATCGTTCTGAATCAATTTTTAATAAAAATTGCCATAGTGTTCTTAAAATTCCAAATAACATATTAGTGTAACCAATTCCGATTTTGGATGTCGATAAGGCTTTCAATTTTCATATTAAAGCGGAATTCCAGACAGATATTTCTACAAGTAATAGATAGAAAGCCAAAGGTCATGCGAAACACAAAATAAATACCTAATTTATTTTATCCTCCTAATTAACATCCTTAATTACGGATTAGTAGCTAATTGCGGATCGGGGTTGTTACACTATAGTTACCAAAATGCCCAAAAGTCTACTATAGGCTTTTTATGTTTTCCCTTTATCCCAAACAAAACGATCAAGATATAATGAAAACTTTTGGGTTTCCATCCCAATGTTAGTGATTGGGATCCTCATCTTGTGTGATTGAATCTTCACATTTGGCAATGTTGAGCCTCCTCCAATATTGAATCCCAAAATAACATTGTACACAACCCACAAAAATCCTAAAAAAACAAAAACCCCCTTGCACTGTTAACATTTGCAGAGGTGATTCACCATGAGAATTGAGGATTCTTGACTTGTGGTCATCAATGAGACCACAACATCGACGAGCTAACGTCATCAATGATTCGACATTGGCGTTGGTGTCGTTGTGTGATGGTAATAGATATAAGAATCTTTGATGTTGATTTGAATATACGTGGGTTAATGTTGGACAACAAAGATTATTTGGGTTTGGTAATCGTGTTGTGGGTTGAAGGTGTGAATTTTGTTAGTCTTTGATGATGTTATTTTGTGCCGAAATCCAAAATAATAGTTGTATGCTTTTCGATGGACAAAATGATGTGATGTTGTCTTTACTGTTTGAGTAAAGTGTAATGTCAATATGTTTCTATGCTGTAACGACACTATCTGCAGGAGAAATATGGGTTTAGGTTGATGTTATTTTCGATGATGGTTGAGTAATGACGTATGCATTCTGTAAGTTGGAATTGTGTGATATTTTTGTTGTGTGTTGGTGCGAGTACTGTGATTTTGGTGTGAGTGGATGTTAGTGATTGCATGTGTGTGAACTCCGTGTGGGTTATGTTGATGTTTGTTTGGATAGTTGTCCATTACTACCCAATGATTGTAAATGTTAGGTGCATTTGTTTGTTTGTTTGTTTTAATTCTGATTTGGGAACATGGTGGGGATGTTGTTGATGGGCAATCACGGTATAGTTTTATTGATAGTTTTATTGATAGTGTTAGAGGCTGTAATTTTTGGAAAAAATTGGGCCGAGCTTCGAGTTGGGCTTTGAGGCCCAAAGCGCAAAGAACTAAGTAAAAAGGCCGTAATGGATACTCCGGCCTAGGGGGCAAGGTTACTCCGGCCCTGGGGAGACAAAGTTACTTCGTCCCAAGGAGGTGAGATTACTCCGGCTCAAGAAGAGATAGTTGCTTCGGCCCAAGGAAGAGTAAAGCTACTCCGGTCCGGAGGCAACTTGGAGTTAGACCGGTTTCGGAATTAGTCCGGTCGAGACATACTATGGTTAGGTCGGTCAGAACTTGTTACTTGGAAGTTTGATCTAAGCACACCAAGGTTGAACAGGGGCAGCCGAAGTAATGAGTTAGAGGAGAAGACCGAGCTAAGGATAGTTCGGCCTTCTCTGTGGCTCAGCATAGCCAGTGTTATTTCGGTCAAATGGAAGTTCGGCCATAAAGAGAACCATCCCACTTGGTTTAAGCAGTGGGGGAGGGTGTAAAAGGATAAGCATTATCCTTAGGAGAATGAATCCTAGGAGGACTCTACATGGAGAAATACAAGTCCTACCAGGATTGTGCCACGGGAAACTTATAAAAGCCCACACACATCACCTTGGAGGAGGTAATTGAACACAACCTTTTTGAGAGCATAAAACTTTGTCTATTTGTCAAGCTTACTGACTTAGGCATCAGAGAGGTTTCCGGCACACACCCGCCGGCTAGCTCACGTTTGTGTTTTCAGGTGACAAAGCGACATCGTACGGAGGAGCGTGGACTTGGTCAACAGGATTATACGAGGATAATTATTTCCTCCCCGTACAATTGGCGCCGTCTGTGGGAATAGCAGACAAGAACAAAAACCTCTTGACTAAGCTTCTCCTTTTCTCATTCAATGGCACACATTGAAGACTTGCCGCAGTCCGCCGTCGACGGACTAACTCCAGAGGGGGGCGCAAGGCGTGAAGGACTACCCTCTGTCCCTCCCATGGCGGATCTGGAGCCCCAACAACATAACTCCAGGAGGAGTGGCAGGGGAAGGCGGAATAGCAGCCCTCGTCACTCTCAGAGTCCTGACAGGCAAAGGAGGAGGATTGATCCTCAAGCCCTGGAAGATCGCGTGAAGGAACAAGATGAACTAATTCGAAAGATGGCGGCGGACATGGAAGCATTAAAACGCCAGATGAAGACTAAAGATGTGGCGACAGGAGAGGGGCGCAAGCACAAGACGCCCCCTCGCCACTCAGAGAATCGTAGTAGGAATACTACACCCTTCCAAGGAGAGAGCGGAAGCCTCAGGACAGGCGACACTCACTCCTTATCATCCAGGACTCGTCACTCCAGGTCTGAGAGGACGAGATCCGAAAGATCATATACTGAAGGAAGCACGTATTGGCCTTCCCATTCACACCAAACCAGATCTAGACAAACAGAACTGCCCAGGTCATCCGACTTACGAACCGTGCTCGAAGAAAAAGCACGATGCAAGGAGGATGCCAGGGCAAGGGATCCACACCGAGTTTCGGCCTTACAACGGTTGGCTCCTCGGACGCATGGAAGCGTCGAGGTTGGAATGCCAATACCGCGACCGGCCTACGAACCAACGGACAAGGCATTGGCAAGACTACAGACTTCGCCGTTTGTCCCAGCGATCGAAAACGCGCCCCTGCCATCAGGCTTCCTTCAGCCGAAATTCAATACATATGAAGGGAAGACGGACCCATATTCACATCTGAGCCACTTTCGCCAAGTCATGGCCGTGTACAGGCGAAACGAGGCCTTAATGTGCATACTCTTCCCGTCAAGCCTTGGCGACCTAGGCTTGACTTGGTTCGAAAAACTCCCAGAGGGCAGCATAGCCTCCTGGGCCCAATTGGCAGAAGCGTTCGTAACAAGGTTTCGAACAAACACTAAAACACCGGTGGAGATAGACTAATTACTCTCCATCGACATGGGTGAAAAAGAGACCCTCAAATCTTACAACAGTCGCTACTGGGAGACATTCAACCAAATTGGAGACTGCCCCACCAATCTAGCCATTGCGCAATATAAAAGAGGCCTACCGGTAGGGAACCGACTAAGGGATTCAATTACTATGACGCCACCCCTCACCATGGAGGCCCTGATGGAGAGAGTGCATCAGCACATCAGGGTAGAAGAGGATGGCGCACGTGCAAAAGCAAAATCTAGTGCAACCGTGGTACCAGAAAAGAAGACCTCAGCAAAGGTCAATACAGTAGATCGGCAGAATAAAAACGGGCGTGGCAGACGAGATAACGGAGAAGACCCAGACAAAAGATGGTTGAGAATCCGCACTGCCATAACAACGGTGTTCAAAAAACCAATATATCGGATTCTGAGCGAAATAAAAGACGAACCATTTGTCAAGTGGCCAGCCAAACTAGGGGAAGCTCAGAAGAACTACGACGACAGATCACGGTGCACCTTCCACAAAGAAAAGGGGCACCGAACTGAGAATTGTACGCCATTGAGACAGCACTTGGAAGAATTGGTGGCAGCAGGCCACTTGGACAAATACATTGAAGGAGGAGCGCAACCGGGCCCCCAAGATCATAATGACCATCCCAATAGAATGCCAATCGATGCACCACCTCAAGGCATTATCAATGTAATTCATGGAGTTTTTGAGCCTGAGCGCGTATGCGAGCTCCGAGGTTCAATCAAGAAGGCAGAGCACTTTAGGGAAGTATTAAGTGCCCAACCTGCCATCAAGAAGGGAAGGACAGAGGCAACAAACGTCATGTCCTTTTCGGATAAGGACTTGGAACGAATTTACTGTCCCCATAATGATGCCCTGGTTGTCACTCTCCGAGTCAAGGATTTTGACGTCAAGCGGATTCTGATTGACCAGGGTAGTTCATGTGAGATCATGTATTACGACACATTCAAGCAACTAAAGCTGCAAGACAAAGACTTGGCACCTGCAGTTTCTCCCCTGATTGGATTCAACTCCATGCCAGAGTGGCCTGTCGGCAAAATAATCCTTCCAGTCAGAGCAGGAAGTGTAACGAAACAAGTGGAGTTCTGGGTATTGAAGGTCCCCTCCACCTACAACATCATCCCGGGCAGAACATGGCTGCATGCCATGCGTTCGGTAGCGTCATCATACCATCAGGTAATGCGGTTCCCCAATGACGCCGGTATAATTGAAGAAGTCTATGGCGATCAGATCATGTCAAAACAGTGCTTCGCCACAGCGAATGGAAGCCGAGCTGCCAAAGGATATGTTCATTCGGTGGAAGAGCCAGAAAGTAATGAACTATTCGCGGACGTCGGCAAAGAGGCTGATCAGAAAGCGGTGGAGGACTTGGTGGAGGTAAAAATAGATGAGAAGAACCCGGATAAGTTCTTCTTGCTTGGCTCATTGTTGTCCAGCGTTGAGAGATTAGAGGTCTTGGAATTCTTGACCTCTAATATCGAAGTGTTTGCCTGGACACCTTACGACATGCCAGGCATTGATCCAAACTTCATCAGTCACCAACTCAATGTCCACCCATCCGCCAGACCAGTCATTCAACGCACACGCAGATCGGCACTCCACCACGCCGAAATAGTGGCAGAAGAAGTAGGCAACCTGCTGGAGGCAGGAGCAATAAGGGAAGTGCACTACCCAAGATGGATCTCCAACACAGTCGTAGTGCCGAAAAAAAATGGTAAATGGCGTGTCTGCGTTGACTACAAAACAGTCAACAAGGCGTGCCCAAAAGATAGCTTCCCTCTACCAAGGATAGATCAACTGGTGGACCTAACGGCAGGGCATAACCGACTTAGCTTTCTGGATGCATACAGAGGCTACCACCAGATCGCCATGCATGAACCAGACCAGGAGGTCACATCCTTCACAACACCAAGGGGGTTATATTGCTACAAGGTCATGCCCTTTGGCCTAAAGAACGCTGGGGCGACATTCCAAAGGATGGTCACCAAGATGTTCGAACCATTGTTAGGCAGAACAATGGAGGCTTACATCGACGACATGGTGGTCAAAAGCAAGGATGAGAATGACCATCTTAAAGACCTAGGCGAGATGTTCCAGATCCTGAAGAAACACAAGCTGCGCCTCAATGCGTCCAAATGCGCATTCGGAGTTGGATCTGGCAAATTCTTGGGCTTCCTGGTGACCAACCGAGGTATAGAAGCAGACCCCTCTCAGATTAAAGCAATCCAGGAGTTGGAAAGACCAAACTCAGTCAAAGAAGTGTAGCATCTCACTGGTATGGCGGCTGCACTCAACCGGTTCATAAGCAGGTCGTCAGACAGACTACGACAATTCTTCCAAGCTTTAAAAACCAAGTTTGAGTGGGATGAAGAATGCGACCGAGCTTTGGAAAGCTTGAAGGAGTACATGTCTTCCCCACCACTACTTGTTACACCAGTACCAGGTGAAGAACTCTTTTTGTACCTGGCAGTCTCTCAGCACGCAGTCAGCGCAGTGTTGGTTCGTGCAGAAGGAATACAACACCTGCCCATCTTTTATGTCAGCAAGACATTGTTGGGAGCCGAAACAAGGTACTTGCCCTTGGAGAAACTAGCATTAGCATTAATGATGGCATCCAGAAAATTGGCACACTACTTTCACGCCCACACCATAGTCGTCCTCACAGCCTTTCCACTAAAAGCTCTATTTGAAAGGGCGAACTTTAGTGGGCGAATCTTAAAGTGGGCAGTGGAGTTGGGACAATTTGACATTAAGTTCCAACCCAAGACCGCAATAAAGGCCCAATCCTTGGCAGACTTCGTCGCAGAGTTTACTCCTGGAAGTCATCATATCTGCCCAGTCGACCTAACTGACACAACCGAACTAGGGACGGAAGTTGACGCCGGAATAGCGCAACCCCTAGTGGAAGGAAGTCAATCAAGCACCATGGCAGACCATACTAAGGACAACAAGGAAGAAACAAACCAAGGCTCACCAGCAGTTCAAACAGAGGACGAAGGACAGACAGCCAACATGGACCTTGAAGAAAACACCATTCTTGACCTCACGACATCGTCTGATCCTTCCACTTGCTGGAAACTATTCGTTGGAGAGATGTGGAAGCTCTTTGTGGATGGAGCATCCAACCGACATGGTGCAGGGCTTGGCATAGTCCTCATCTCTCCAGACGGCCTGGTTATAGAGCAAGCAATCAACCTTGGCTTCCCAGCATCCAACAATGAAGCGGAGTATGAGGCGCTTCTCGCAGGACTCAAGTCAGCACACTTCATGAAAGCAAACGAAATAATGGTATACAGTGACTCTCTGCTGGTGGTAAACCAAATTTCTGGCGAATACGAAGCAAAAGACGACAGAATGGCCAAGTACCAAGAGTTAGTCAGAACGGAGATCAAGAAGTTTGATGTGGTAAGGATAGAACAAATTGGCAGGGAGGAAAACAGCCGAGCGGACGAGCTAGCAGGCCTTGCCTCAATGGCAGATACATCAATCCCTCATCCATTACTCATCGACTTCTTACCAAGATCAAGCATAGAAGACCCCGAAGCAGAAGAAGTATGTTGCGCAGAATTAGGCCCTTCTTGGATGGATCCCATCATCCTATTCCTAAAAGACGGCATCCTACCAGAAGAGAAAAAAGAAGCCAACAGAATAAGGGCAAAGTCGCAGCGATTTTGGCTATCTCCATCTTTGGCATTATACAAAAAGTCGTTCTCTGGGCCTTATCTCAAGTGCGTTCATCCCAGCAAAGTAGAAGCATTCCTGTTCGAAATACACGAAGGGGTGTGTGGAAGTCATCAAGGGGGAAGGTCGCTCACTTACAGGGCTATTTCGCAAGGATATTGGTGGCCATATATGCAAGCAGACTTAGAGAAATATGTGAAGAAGTGTGAAAAATGCCAGAAATTCGCGCACCAAATACATCAACCAGCAAGAGAACTCCTACCCTTAACTAGCCCATGGCCTTTCGCAATGTGGGGCTTGGACATAGTAGGACCACTTCCAACAGCACCCGGCGGCAGAAAATTCTTTCTCGCAACAACAGACTACTTCACAAAGTGGGTGGAAGCAGAAGCATTGGCGTCAATCAAAGAAAAAGATGTGAAGAAGTTTGTTTGGTAGAATATTATCACTCGGTCTGGCATACCAAAAGCACTGATCTCAGACAATGGAACTCAGTTCGACGGCAGAATCTTTAGAAGCTTTTGTGAAGAATACAAGATAGAGTTCTACAATTCCACACCAGCATATCCTCAAGCAAATGGGCAGGCTGAAGCATCAAATAAAGTCGTTTTGGATGGACTAAAGAAAAGGCTAGAGAAAGCAAAAGGGAAGTGGGCAGATGAACTTCCTCACGTCTTATGGGCTTACCGCACCACGCCTCGGCGATCAACTGGAGAAACACCATTCTCCTTAGCCTATGGAATGGAAGCAGTGATCCCACTAGAAGTTGGCCTCCCCATAATTCGAAGCGAAAATTTTGATCCAGACTTAAATGGAGAAGCCATAGCCTTAGAACTTAACCTTGCAGAAGAAAGAAGAGAAAGAGCGTTAGTCCACATCGCCTCATACCAACGAGAGTTAATCAGAAAATACAGTAAAAAGGTGCATCCAAGACAATTCAAGATTGGGGATTGGGTACTACGCAAAGTAATGGGAAACACCTTAATCCCAGGAGACGGCAAGTTAGGCCCAAATTGGGAAGGTCCTTATAAGGTGGTCGGGTTAGCAGGCAAAGGGGCATACCACCTAGAAGACAAGGATGGCAAGGCAATCCCTAGGCCATGGAATACGGCCAATCTCAAGTTATTTTACTTTTAGCTTTTCTTTTCCAAACATATGTACTTTTCTCTTCCTTCAATAAAATGAGAAATTCTTTTCAGCACGAATTATTCTTTGTAAAAGTTAGCTTGAAAGACTAAGTATATTGCAAGCATTCTATTCTAAGTTAGCTGGAAAAACTAACTCAGAGGTTGGCTGGATTAAACCAACACCCCTCCTAAGCCCAGGATAAGGATCCAGGCTGCAGGACATTTGGTCGGAATAACCAAATACTATAAGTTAGCTGGAAAAACTAACTTCAATAGTTGGCTGGAATAAACCAACACTTGTTACTCTTCAGCCAAAGTAAGTGTATGGCTGAAGAGTGGTTGGCTGGAATAAACCAACACTTGTTACTCTTCAGCCGAAGTAAGTGTATGGCTGAAGAGTGGTTGGCTGGAATAAACCAACTCTTGTTACTCTTCAGCCGAAGTAAGTGTATGGCTGAAGAGTGGTTGGCCGGAATAAACCAACTCTTGTTACTCTTCAGCCGAAGTAAGTGTATGGCTGAAGAGTGGTTGGCTGGAATAAACCAACTCTTGTTACTCTTCAGCCGAAGTAAGTGTATGGCTGAAGAGTGGTTGGCTGGAATAAACCAACTCTTGTTACTCTTCAGCCGAAATAAGTGTATGGCTGAAGAGTGGTTGGCTGGAATAAACCAACTCTTGTTACTCTTCAGCCGAAGTAAGTGTATGGCTGAAGAGTGGTTGGCCGGAATAAACCAACTCTTGTTACTCTCCAGCCGAAGTAAGTGTATGGCTGAAGAGTGGTTGGCCGGAATAAACCAACTCTTGTTACTCTTCAGCCGAAGTAAGTGTATGGCTGAAGAGTGGTTGGCCGGAATAAACCAACTCTTGTTACTCTTTAGCCGAAGTAAGTGTATGGCTGAAGAGTGGTTGGCTGGAATAAACCAACTCTTGTTACTCTTCAGCCGAAGTAAGTGTACGGCTGAAGAGTGGTTGGCTGGAATAAACCAACTCTTGTTACTCTTCAGCCGAAGTAAGTGGTTGGCTGGAATGAACCAACACTTTATACTCCTCAGCCGAAGTGATTACATCGGCTAAGGAGTGGTTGGCTGGCAAGTATAGTTTAACCACCTAAAACCGAAATAACAGTTGAAGTAATAGAAGACATTACAAAATACAGGCATACATATCACAACCGGAATAAGAGTTGAAGCAAGTTTTTTCATTCACTAAAAAGTCATTATAGAAGGACCGAAGCCCGTTTACAAAGACGAAACAAGGAAAAAAGTACAAAGTCAGGAAAAAAGATCTTCGATCTCGGCATCGAAGACAGCATCGGCATCAACCTGAAGACCGGATTCAGGAGCAAGGACGTTTTCAGCAGGAAGAATGGTTTCGGCCGGAGCCACGGTTTCACTTGGTTGATCGATAGTTGGACCTTCCACCACGGGCTCCGACCGAACTACCTCATCTGCATTCACAACCGAAGTATCTTCAGGGCAGAGTCTTCATCAGTGTCTTCATCATCTGAGCCCTCAAGGAACTGCTGTTGCATGGCCTTGGCATACTCCATCAGGGAGTTCGGTATAAAGTAGGCTGGAGGGTTGAAAACCTCGGTCTGAGGATCATGACCGAGCTGCTCAACGGCTCCCCTCCAGCCGCACTTAAAGAACAGCTCCTTGGCAGCATTGCATTGTTGGGCATAAGCATCATCTGCCCTCTTGAAGCCTTGTTTGTCAGCCTCCTTTACCTTCTCCTTTATTTCGGCATCCTTCTTTCTTTCGAGCTTCACCAGCTCGCGCAGGTATTTGTCCTTAAGAGCTATGGCAGTCTTCTGCCTTTCTGCCTCAGCCGAACTAACCAGTCCGGTCAGCCTGCTGTTCTCAGCTTGAAGCTCGGCCATTTGCTTCTTGATTTCTTCTACTTCGGCCGACTTCACTTCGGCTTCTGCAACAGCATCCCTTGCAGTTTGTCTGAGTTCCAGCACCTTCTTGTGAGTATGGTAGTTTTTTTGAATTGCCTGGCAAAAGACAAGGACTTCCCATGAGCCGAGATAAAAGTTCACAAAATAAGTAAGAAAAATGAACAGAGCGGCATACCAGGATCATGGACTTCGTTGCAGACCGAATGGACTTTAATTCGGTGTTTAACTGCTTTCTGTGATGCTCCATATCCTTGGGGAGGCACACTCCCTTAGCCAGATTAAAGGCCAACTCGTGATCTTTCTCGGCGACAACCGAATCAGCATCCTCGACATCTCGGTTTTTAAAAGTCAATTTTGGTACCCAACGGGTGGCAGTTCGGTTGGTAGGTTCCGGTTGGGGGCTCGGTGGCAAGATTGGTGGAGTAACAGTTTCATCTTCATCAACCAAATTTGGTTCGGACTCGTTGGTTCGGGCGCGCTTGGTGCGGCGCGATGATGACGGTTGTTGAGTGGGGAGGGCCACGACGGCAGGCTGCGTTTGGCTTGGTGACGGTACTTCGGCCCTACTTGTTTCGGTCAGAAGCGCCCTCACTCTGCTCTTCTTGGCCATTTCCTCTTCGGCAGTCAAAGGAACTAATCTTATTTGCGGTAAGTTTGGGTCCGGCTCTGGTGCTTCCTCAAGTAGGAAATCGGTTACTCTTGCTTTTCGGCGCCCGCTATATCGGTACGTTGGTTCAAAATTTAGAAGCTTGGCCCAACTTCTTTCTTTAATCCGTAGCGCGGCTCGCAAAATTTCAAGGTTTGGATAACTATATAAGGAGTGGAGATGGGCGAAGTCTGCAAGAAAGAGAAGTGTTAGTTCGGCTATTAACTAACAAAAACCGAAATAAAATACAAATAAGAAGACCGAAGTCAGATTACCAGGCTGTCCCTTCTTCCAATTTATAGGTCGGCCAGGAATTTGGGCTTGAAAATCCTCAAAATTCCCAGAGACCCAGAAGAAGTCATCATCATTAAGGTCTTTGTCCGGTGTGTGCTTAACAATCTTCTCTCGGCGGCGGCGGATCCTAAGGTAATAAACCCACCCAGCATCTTTCGAGCCGATGGAATATTGGTAGAATATTTCGGCAAGGCCGAGGTTTAAACCGGTCTGGTGGTTTAGTGCGGCTATTCCCATGATAATACGGTATGTATTGGTGGACAGTTGGGTGGGGCATAACCTAGTTTGCCTAAGGAACTCACAGATCAACGGTTGTACAGGAAACCGTAGTCCGGTCTCTATTATGGATTGGAGAGTAAAAGGAACGAAACCTTCATTTTCCCAAGGAATAACATTTTTCTTGGCCAACACCAGTTGGACATCATCAGGAATCTGGTAATCTTGCCTAAATTCGGCCATGCCACCTGGGGTTTCGACTAAATACCTATACTTACCCATTTGAGGTATAAATTACGGATAAATTATTTCGGTACAAAAATTTGGCTCAGTAGCTCGGTTGAGCACACGCAGGAGTGCCTGGGCAACCTAAGTTTGCAAGGTAGAAAACAAAGGGGTTAAGCACAGATCGTTGGACCGCGCTACAAATTATAAGCAAGATATACAAATCCTACTTCGGCTTATTAGGCTGGTTCTACCTCGGTTCATCAGAAGGTTTGTTAGCTCGGTTTTGAGCAGATTAGACCGGTTTAACGTCTAGGGGCAGCTTTCTGAGTTCGGTCTAAAAAACTAAGATAGCTGGTTTAGTCCTAAGGCCTAAATCGGTTGCAGTGTGAGGAAAATTACTTCGGTTGAGCCCCTAGGGGCGGCTTTCTGAGTTCGGTTTAAGAACTGAGAAAGCCGGCTTGGCCCCAAAAGCTTAGCTCGGTTAGACCGAAGTGCCTAGTTCGGTATGTGCAAGCTTGTTCGGTGATCTTATCTTGGCTAGTGGTTCAGAAGAAACTACTGATATTCCTACAAGTTCTAGTTCGGTTATTTTCTGAATCTATCTACGTACATAACACAAACAGTATCCTAGTCCGGTTGCTATGTGATCTTGGATCTAAGGCTGGTTTTTTACATAATAGTTCATACATACATGGGGTTCTGCTGGTTTCTTCATAAAAGTACAAAAGCAAAGCAGACAAATGGAGAAAAATGTTTGCAAAAAAAGCATACAAAACAAAAACGGATGGTAAAACAAATAAAAAAGAGCAAGAAGGGTAGGCTTACTTACCAGATTGGAGAACAAGAAGCTGAAGATGGAGCAGTAGCAGCGATGAAAAGCACAGATTTGGGAGCAAAAGAAATGAAGACAGAGAGAGAAGGTAGGGAATGTGAATACAGGTGAATGATTCAGTAAGGAAGGGGTGTTTTGTGAAATATGAGAGAGGGATGAGGAAAGAAAAAAGCGGGAACTGTTTCAAATTCACGAAGCACGAAGACGGCGTGACAGCCGTCCTTAGCCAACCAAAAAATACCACGTGTCATAAGAATGGGAAGCGTTACAGTCGCTGTGATTGAAGAGACGTTTTGACCGGACATAGTGATACCCGAGGTAAAATTAGCTCGGTTGGAGAGCCTGAGGGTTTTTTGCTCGGTTGGAGAGGCTAAAGTATTTTTAGCTCGGCTGAAAAAGCGTAATAAACTCTAGCTCGGCCAGTAGGCTGATAATCCCAATCATGTTGCGCAGATGGAATTAAGGGGCAATTGAGAGGGTAATTTTTGGGAAAAATTGAGCCGAGCTTCGAGTTGGGCTTTGAGGCCCAAAGCGCAAAGGACTAAGTAAAAAGGCCGTAATGGATACTCCGGCCTAGGGGGCAAGGTTACTCCGGCCCTGGGGAGACAAAGTTACTTCGGCCCAAGGAGGTGAGATTACTCCGGCTCAAGAAGAGATAGTTGCTTCGGCCCAAGGAAGAGTAAAGCTACTCTGGTCCGGAGGCAACTTGGAGTTAGACCGGTTTCGGAATTAGTCCGGTCGAGACATACTATGGTTAGGTCGGTCAGAACTTGTTACTTGGAAGTTTGATCTAAGCACACCAAGGTTGAACAGGGGCAGCCGAAGTAATGAGTTAGAGGAGAAGACCGAGCTAAGGATAGTTCGGCCTTCTCTGTGGCTCAGTATAGCCAGTGTTATTTCGGTCAAATGGAAGTTCGGCCATAAAGAGAACCATCCCACTTGGTTTAAGCAGTGGGGGAGGGTGTAAAAGGATAAGCATTATCCTTAGGAGAATGAATCCTAGGAGGACTCTACATGGAGAAATACAAGTCCTACCAGGATTGTGCCACGGGAAACTTATAAAAGCCCACACACATCACCTTGGAGGAGGTAATTGAACACAACCTTTTTGAGAGCATAAAACTTTGTCTATTTGTCAAGCTTACTGACTTAGGCATCGGAGAGGTTTCCGGCACACACCCGCAGGCTAGCTCACGTTTGTGTTTTCAGGTGACAAAGCGACATCGTACGGAGGAGCGTGGACTTGGTCAACAGGATTATACGAGGAGAATTATTTCCTCCCCGTACAGATAGTGTTAGAGGCTGTGATTGTGCATTGACCATGTAGGTATATGTGTTGTATTGTATGCAGTTGGGGGTACATAGAATTAGTAGTTGTTATAGAATGTGATGTTGCGACGGTAGTGAGGGTAGCAAATGTATGTTTTTAAGATATTTGTTTTATGATTGGTTTGGTTACCCCGTAGTGTTAGTATTGTTGGGGGTTAGTGGGAGGGTGTATGCTTGAAATTGTGGGGGGTTTGGTGGTTTTAGGTGGCAACGACATTTAATATTCGAGGATTGTCGAAGTTCGATGATGTTATGAAGACGAGCAACTGCATTCGTTTGTCCGAATGTGCACAACAACAAAATGACAAACTCCATCCCTAGAACAAGTTTAAAACAAAAACACCTGACATAACATTATAAATTAAAGAACGATGTAACCCGGACAAAACTGTTCACATGTTACAACACCCTTGGTAAAAAATATGTAATTGTGTGGGTAAAAATCTGATCACACTGCCCGTTTAGTGATCAGTAGTAAAGCACCGGCAGAATAGATGGCTCTAACAACCTGTAACAGAAAGGAAAAGCTCCGGCGGTGGTTCTTCCACCCGGGGGCACTCCGACGATCAAGTCAGTATGTTTCTCAAGGATAATCAAGTGTTAAACTGAATACTCAAAGTATGAATTACATACCTTAGACCCACGGGGGTGCCTCTCTTTTATAATATACTTAATCCAAGTCCAACTAGAAATATGACTTCTGTGTACCCCAGTCTTAGTACTTACTCTGGACTCTTTAGGAGATAGACATAAACTCCCTAAGAGGTTTATCCTTATCTTAACTAAGTCCCCTCTTTGCTTCAGGACTCTTGTCCCTTATCTTCGGATTCCGACATCTTCGGAGATGACCTCGGCTTATCCGAGATTACCTCGGCTTAACTACCAGGGCACGTGGCACCTCGGCTGACACGTCGGCGTCACCATGCCACGTGCTGGTAATAAGAAAATATGTCCCCACAACTGCCCCCTAGGTTCTATTACCTCGGCATTCTGAGGTGATGGAACCTACACTGTTCGAAATTTTGTCACTTATTTTCTGAGTATGCAAAAAACTGTTTTGCCAAGATTATCTTCTTTCAGCCGACGTGTTCTCTTCGGAGGACGAGGCTTCGGTCGTACTCCCCTACGCATATGAGCTGTCATGCATATCTAGCTGTTTCTTCCACGTGTTTCGTCTTTATTGGAGCGTGTCAGTGACGCGCCTGGAAGCTGTCTGTTCGTTCGTCTGCGCCGTCTGACGCATGCGTTGCTCTAGGCGCAATTATTGCCCTATTTTCGCCGCCGTTTCAAATTTTTTGACAAAACTCTTTTTTGCCTCTTCTTTTCCTTTACTTTTTTTATTCTGTCTTCTCGTTCTCTCTCTTTCTGAAAGCTTTTTCTTCTTCGAATCCGCCATTGTTTCAATCTTTCTTCTGGAACCGCTTTTGATCCTTCATTCTTGCAAAAGCCCTCTTTGTTGTTGCAACTGGTTTCTGGGTTTGGTGCGCACTGCCCCGGCTTCATTTGTTCTGGTAAGACCCTTTCTTTTAATTCTTCAATTCTCTTTATGTGCTTTTGTCTGTCTACTGCCATTACTGATTTTGTTCGAGGTCTGGGATTTATTTGTCTCTTGAATTTGTGGCTATACTTTGAGCTTCTATGCTTTTCCATTATTCTCTTTGCTGCTGTTTCTTGATTTGTTTCTGTATCTCTACTGCTTCTGAGAACTATACCTCTGTTCTTGAATCTGAAACTTCGTCTTTGTTTTCTTCTTTTTTGTATCTGTCCCAGATCTGTGCCTCCGATCTTTATCTTAATAGTTCGTAGATTTGGGATTTGTCTGTAGAACCCTTAATCTTTAGGGAAACCTGAAAAACGCCCATCTTCTGAAACATATTCCTCTTAGTTTAGGCCGACATAATGGGTATGTGGAGGCATAGGGTAAATACCCCAACAAGTCTTGAATACTTTAGGCAAGAATTCTCTATCCCAGCCGACGTTCATCTTAAGCTGGCTGGGGATAATGACACTATCGTGCCTACAGACCATACAATGCCTTTTCCAGTAGTTGCTTTTATCGAATGTGGACTTCGGCTCCCACTCGATCCCCTTTTTCGTCAAGTTCTTCATTTCTATAGGCTAAACCCCATGCAACTCACTATCAACTCCTATAGGGTAATTAATGGTATTATTGCCTTAGCTAGGCAAGAAAACCTTAGAATCACCCTAGCCGACCTTCAATATTGTTATACCATGTGTCCTCTCGATCTGAAGGATAGGGGTTTTGTCTATTACCTTAAGCCGAGATCCACTCAGTTCAAGATTATAGCTGACCTTCCAGACTCCAACAAGGGGGCTGGAGATGACTTTCTTATTGCCTCTGGAAATTGGGAATTTGGCCCAGATGAAGATGTCCACCTCTACCCTCTTCCTCGAACATTTACAGAGGGCAAGAGTAAGAGCCCTGAGTCAACACTTAGTTGTTTTTACTTAAGATTTTAATACTTTATTTCTGACGTCTGATTCTTTGCAGATCTTCATCAACCACCGAAAAATTTTCGCCAATCCTTCTTCCCAGGAACAGATCTGAAAACACTTCTTGGCCTCCCAATCCATAAACGAAAAGCCCCAGTATTACTAAACTTCATTCCTACATACAAATCCGCCTTACCCGACGTCCCAAGAAAAAGGAAAAAGAGCCTTTCTCCACCTACAGCCACAACCTTAACTGCTTCTACATCCCGAACAGATCAAGAATCCACATCTGACCCAGCCGATCTTCCATCAACTTCGGCCCCCTACTTAATACCAATTCCAGAACGTAAACGCCGAAGAAGGCTTGTAAAAACAGCCGAAATGGTTCGTTCAAAGCCTGTCGTCCAAGATCTTCTTGCCGACATTCCAACTGACGCCGAAGCCGCACCAGTGCAAACAATGCTCCCACCCAAACAAAAGAGAGTAAAAAGGGCTCAGCCTAAGGCCAAGGCTACAGATGCCGAAGCTGAAGATACTGTGCCCATTTCAAGGCTGGCAGAAAGCAAGAAATCAGCCTCTGTCTCCACCAAGAGATCTGCTGAGGGTCAACCCTCAGGGTCTACACAAACAAAGCGGCCAAGGTCATCGTCTGCGACGACCTCGGCTTCAAAGAAGCCCGACGTCCCATGGGCCCCTGATCTATCTCTGGAGGACAGGCCCATTATGGCTAGCGAGAGTGCTGACGACATTAATGTTGCTGTTGCTCTTAGCACTGCTCTCCTTCTACCGAATGACTTGGAGCGAAATGCCAGTTTTAGTGAGTATGAAAATTATGCTCTTATGCTCCAACATTCTGCTCAAGTAAGTATTTCTGTTTGTATTTATGTTTCTTCCTTCTTTTTCTTTCTGAGAAAATTTTCTGATACTTCTGTTTTTATTCAGGCTATCCAACATGCCCATTCATTTTCAATGCAATCCTTTGAAAATCGTCAAAGATTGGTTGATATGAAGAGGGAAGCGACTTCAATGAAGAGAGAATTAAGGGCCCTTGAAGTAAAAATGAAAAAACTAGAGGATCAAGCCGAGGCTGCAACAAAGAACCAAACCTTAGCTCTTGAAAAGGCCGAAGCTGCTGAAGCCGTTAAAAAAGTAGCTGAAGCCGAGAAAATTGAGGCCGAGGCTCAGAAGGTCCAAGCGCAAAAAGAACTTCAAAAAGCGCTGGCCACCAAGGAGGCCGAAATCAAAGAGGCCGATGAAAAAGCCTATGCTCAAGGTATGGCCGACGTTGCAGAAGACTACAAGCTCCAAGTCAGGCAAGCATGCAACAGGGGATTTTCCCTTGGTTGGATGTCCTTGATAAAGAAGCTTGACCTTCCTGCTGACTCACCATTGCGTCAGGCGGATGCTATTCCGTTACCATTTCCTCCACCTCCTCCTGCTGGTGAGTCAGAGTCCGAGGCCGGGGAGGAAGATGAAGAAAATGATGATGGTGAGGCCTTGGTGAGAAAGCCCAAGAATGCTGCCGAAGTCAAGTCCCCTCCTCCCGCTGAACTGGTTATGGACTTAACTCAAGATGAGGGGGGTGATGATGCTGAGGAAGTGTCCAAGGAGTCTGTTTCAGGGCGTCTATCATCTGACCTCCTTCTGACTGAAAAAAGTCTTGACACAACTTTGGCAGAGATAGATGCCGAAATACAAGCGGAGAAGGTGGCCGAGGAGATTCCAGCTGAATCATCCGAGGTTCCAGTTTCTGCTGCTGCTGATGTTCGAGAGTCTTGATTTTCCCTTCTTTCTTTTCTGGACTTTGGACTTTGTTTTTTCTTTCAATTCCTGGTCAACGTATATTCCTTCTTATGGCCGATGTGCCTTTTTCAGTATGTAATTGCAACTGTTTTTGCTATGGATATGTCAATCTTATGATGTTCTGTTTGTTTGCTTCTGCGTAGTTCTATACTTAGAAATTTTTGCTTGCTTTCTGTTGTGCTTTCTTTGTGCAATCTTCTCGGGGTTACATACCTGGGATATAACTACAAAGCTTTTACTTCGACAAGATGCTGACCTGCAAACCTTGTATAAATTTTGACAAGCATAGAACATATACTACTCAATGTATACTTCTGCCATTTTTTTCAAGTTTTCAATAAGTATTTAAACAATGATTTCGTTCTAACCTACTTGTAAATTGCTACAAATTTCAACAAGTGTTTAAACAATATACTTAACCTTTGCTTCGACCCGTTAATTTTCTGTATACCTCAGCGGGTGATCATACGTCGGCTTAACACAACTTTCAACAAGTGTTAAGCATCTTTTCTAGGGTTCAGACAACCCACATCTTGCTATGAGAACCTCAAGCAGTAACCTCGGCCTATCTTCGATTTGTAAATTGCTATAAATTTTAACAAGTGAAGATAGGGAATCAGCTTGATTCCAACTTGTAAATTGCTACAAATTTCAACAAGTGGATCAAGGAATAACATCGGCTTAACTTCAACTTGTAAATTGCTACAAATTTCAACAAGTGAAGATAAGGAATCAGCTTGATTCCAACTTGTAAATTGCTACAAATTTCAACAAGTGGATCAAGGAATAACATCGGCTTAACTTCAACTTGTAAATTGCTACAAATTTCAACAAGTGAAGATAAGGAATCAGCTTGATTCCAACTTGTAAATTGCTACAAATTTCAACAAGTGGATCAAGGAATAACATCGGCTTAACTTCAACTTGTAAATTGCTACAAATTTCAACAAGTGAAGATAAGGAATCAGCTTGATTCCAACTTGTAAATTGCTACAAATTTCAACAAGTGGATCAAGGAATAACATCGGCTTAACTTCAACTTGTAAATTGCTACAAATTTCAACAAGTGAAGATAAGGAATCAGCTTGATTCCAACTTGTAAATTGCTACAAATTTCAACAAGTGGATCAAGGAATAACATCGGCTTAGTTTGCCTGAGTTTGATATGTCTTCAATAAACATTAATCATACATGTTGAGAGAATTCTGAAAAGACTTTATTGATAATATCGGCCAAACAATGATGTTTATCTAATGATAGAAGAATTTCAAGTTACAAGTATTCCAAGGTCTGGGCAATGCTTTGCCCTCATTGTCTTCAAGCCGATATGCTCCATTGCCTAATACTGAAGTAACTCTGTAGGGTCCTTCCCAGTTTGGGCCAAGCTTGCCCTCCCTGGGATCCTTCTTGTTCCCGACGACTTTTCTTAGGACTAAGTCGCCAACTTGAAAATCCCTTGGATTAACCTTCTTGTTGTAAGCTCTGGCAAGCTATTGCTGGTATACTGCAAGCTGAATTGCAGCCTTCTCTCTTCGTTCTTCTAGTAAATCCAGGTCTCGGGCTAAGAGTATGTCATTGGTGCCATTCTCTACTCCCTGGGTTCTGATCCCTGGGATGCCGATCTCCAATGGGATGACTGCTTCTGTGCCATAGGCCATGGCAAAGGGGGATTCTCCCGTTGATCTTCTCGGCGTAGTCCGATATGCCCAAAGTACGTTGGGAAGCTCGTCCACCCACTTTCCTTTTGCTGCTTGGAGCCTCTTCTTTATTCCATCCAGGATTACTTTGTTGGACGCTTCTGCTTGCCCATTACTTTGAGGAAAACTTGGAGTTGAGAAATAGTTCTTGATCTTGAATTTCGCACAGAAGTTTTTGATAAGTTTGCTGTCGAACTGTGTTCCGTTGTCGGCAACTATTGCTCTTGGAATCCCAAATCTGGTGATTATGTTTCTCCAAATAAAATTCTTGACATCCACATCTCGGATTTTGGCAAGAGGTTCTGCCTCTATCCATTTTGTGAAGTAGTCTGTTGCTACCAGTAAATATTTTCTTTGCCCAGTTGCCTGGGGAAGTTGTCCAACCAGATCCATGCCCCATTGGGCAAACGGCCAAGGGCTGGATACTGGGTTTAGGTCAGCAGCTGGCTGATGTATCAAAGGTGCAAACCTTTGACATTGCTCACACTTCTTTACATAGGCTTCGGCATCCTTTTGCATGTAGGGCCACCAATACCCTTGGGTAATGGCCCTATGGGCTAGCGATCTGCCCCCAGCATGGCTTCCACAAATTCCTTCATGAATCTCATAAAGAAAATCTTCAACCTGCAAAGGGTGTACGCACCTTAAAAGTGGTCCAGTGAAGGACCTCCTGTAAAGATGGCCTTCCGCTGTTAGGCTGAATCTGGCCGATTTCAGCCTAATTTTATGTGCTTCTTTGTGGTCTTCTGGCAGCTTCCCCTCTTTTAGGAATGCAATGATTGCATCCATCCAGCTTGGTCCAAGGCCCACGCACATCGTTTCTTGTTCGGTACTCTGTTTATCTATACTCGGGGCCGACATGTAGTCGATCATGATTGTCCTTGTTTTTCCGGTTTGAATTGAGCTGGCCAGGTTGGCTAATGCGTCGGCGTGGGTGTTGTCATCTCGGCTGACTTGGAGTAATCTGCAGTTCTGGAATAGGGCCGCCAGTCGGATGACTTCCTTTGCATATGCCGACATTCTTTCGTCTCTGGCTGCAAATTCTCCTGTTGACTGGTTAACAATTAATTGCGAATCACAAAAAACAATTACCTCGTCTGCCTCTGCTGCTGCTGCTAGCTTTAGTCCTGCAATTAATGCTTCATATTCTGCTTCATTATTGGAGGCTTTGAACCCCAGTCGGATGGACTGTTCTACAATCTCTCCATCTGGAGATATCAGCAGTACTCCTGCTCCTGCTCCCTGGCGGTTTGAACTTCCATCGACAAATAGTCTGAACGAATCGCCGATGTAGATGCTGCATGGTCTGAGCTTTTCTTTCTCTTGCTGTTTTGTTTTTGACTGGGTTTCTTTTTGTTTATTGGAATGGTCCTTATCTTGGCTCGACGGAGCCCGAGGTGTGATGGCTTCAGGTGTGAGTTCTGCGACGAAGTCGGCCAAAACTTGGCCCTTTATTGCTGTTCTTGGTCTAAATTCCAGGTCAAACTGACCCAGTGTCACTGCCCATCTTGCTATCCTTCCTGTTAAGTCTCCTTGATGCAATAAGGACTTCAGTGGGTGTTCTGTTAGAACCACAATCTTGTGTGCCTGAAAGTAATGACTTAATTTCTTTGAAGCCATTACCAGGGCTAGCATTAATTTTTCCAGTGGTAGGTATCTTGTTTCTGCATTTGCCAAAGTCTTGCTTACATAATAGACAGCCTTTTGCTCTCCTTTTTCCTCTCGAATTAGCACTGCACTGACTGCGTGTTCAGAGACTGCTAAGTACAAAAATAATTCCTCCCCTGGGACTGGGTTAGAAAGGACCGGGGTTGTGGTCAGGTACTTTTTTAGGTCGGCTAAGGCAGCTTCACATTCTTCTGTCCATAGGAAGTCGGTGGCTTTTTTCACCAGGTTAAAGAAGGGTCTGCACTTGTCTGAGCTTCTGCTGATGAATCGGTTCAGGGCTGCGGCCCTTCCAGTGAGCATTTGGACTTGCTTTGCCGATGTTGGGCTCTGTAGCTCCAGGATGGCTTTGATTTGGTCTGGGCTGGCCTCTATGCCCTTTCTTGTTACCAGATAGCCTAGGAATTTACCTGACCCAACTCCGAAGGCACACTTTGCGGCGTTGAGTCGGAGCCGATATCTTTTGAGTATGTCAAAGACCTCTTTTAGGTCGGCAAGATGACCTTTTGACTCCTTGGTTTTTACGACCATGTCATTAATGTAAACTTCTACTGTTTTGCCGATCAGATGTTTAAACATCTTTGTTACTAACCTTTGATAGGTTGCTCCTGCGTTTTTCAGCCCAAAAGGCATTACCTTGTAACAGTACAGGCCTTTCGGGGTGATGAACGCGGTCTTCTCCTCATCTGGAGGGTACATAGCAATCTGGTGGTACCCTCTGTATGCGTCTAAAAAACTCATTCTTTCGTGTCCCGAAGTGGCGTCTACCAGTTGGTCGATTTTGGGCAGAGGGAAGCTGTCCTTGGGGCAAGCTTTGTTGAGGCTGGTAAAATCCACACAAACCCTCCACTTGCCATTCTTCTTTTTTACTACTACTGTGTTGGACAGCCATGTCGGGTACTGAACTTCTCGGATGGCCCTGGCTTCAAGGAGTCTATCTACCTCCTCCTCCACTGCTTCGACGTGCAATAACGTCGGCCTTCTAGCTCGTTGAATCACTGGTTTTGCCGATCTGTTGACGTTCAGACTGTGGCAAGTGACCTCGGGGTCAATGCCAGGCATTTCATAGGGTGTCCAGGCGAACGCCTCTATGTTTGCCCTTAAAAAATCTTCCAGTTCCTTTTCCTCTTCTCTGGCTAAGCCGGAGCCGAGAAGAAAAAATCGTTCTTCGTCGCCCTCCTGGACGAGGATTTTCTTTAGCGCCTCTTCGCTTTTCTCGGCTGGTTCTTTCCCAACATCTTCCAGGACTTCTATGTCCTCATCTTCAACTTCTGCTTTCTTTGGCTCCCGTATACTACAGGTGGATTTTATTGCTGCCATGGAGCAATTTTTGGCTTGTAGTTGATCCCCTCTGACTTCTTCAATCCCATGCTCTGTTGGGAACCGGAGTAGTTGATGCAACGTCGAGGGAACTGCCCCCATTGCATGCAACCACGGTCTTCCAAGGATGATGTTGTATGGTGAGGGTGTGTCAATGACCAGGAATTCTGTCCTGATCTTCTTAGTGCCGGCTTGTACCTCCAAGCTTGTTGCACCCAGTGGCCATGTCGGCGTTCCATTAAAGCCGACCATCGGGCCGCTGGATTGCTCTAGGTCATCGGGGTGAAGGCCTAGCTCTTTGTAACATCTGACGTACATGATATCACAGGAGCTGCCTTGGTCTATTAGGATGCGTTTTACTTGGCACTCCCCAACCTGGAGGGATACTACCAAGGCATCATTATGCGGATGTTGGACCAATTCTAGGTCGGCTTCGGTAAAGGCTATTATTGGCCCTTGGCATTCTTCTGGCCGATGTCTCTTGTCCCCAACTTGGTGGATATGCTGTAAATGTCTTACCCTCTGGGTTTCTCCTCTGACCTCGTTTTCGTTGACCCTTGAGTGGATCACATTGACCACCCTCGGTTCTCCTGCCTGTGGTAGCTGTGCTGGGGGAGGGGGTGCTGCTGGTGCTTGAGGCAACCTTGCCTGTTCTTCCCTGGTTCTGGCCTCATCGACCAGGTCCCTCAGAAGGCCTTGCCTTACTAGGTCCTCCAAGTGTGCTTTTAGGGCTCTGCAACCTTGAGTTGGATGTCCTTCTTCATTGTGGTAGGCGCAACGTCTGCCGACGTTTCTTCCCATGAACTCCCCTGGTGCTCTTTCTGGAGCCCTGAAATATGGTTGATTTCGAATCCGATCCAAGATTTTATGGATTGGGATCCGGAATACCGTGGTTACCGCCTGTTTATTTCTTAATTCTATTTCTTGTCTGGTGGGTCCATTGTTGACTCGGCTTCGCTTTGGCGAGCCGTTTCCTTTTTCTTGCTTCACCTCTTTGTTTCCCGACGTATCTTCCTCGGCCCTGGCGTATTTCTCAATTCTTGCCATGAGTTCTTCCATGCTCTTTGGCAATGTTTTTGCCAAAGACTTCCGTAGTGGGCAGTCATCTTTCAGGCCGTTCTTGAAAGACACGACTGCTACTTCCTGGTTGCATTCAGGTATTCGGTTGAACACCTCGTAGTACCTCTTCGCATAGGCCCTAAGGCCTTCTTCCTTGGTTATTCTTAGAGCCATCAAAGCATCAACCCTCAGGGGTTGCAGCTTGTTGGTCACGAACCTGGCCACAAACATCTCGGCCAAGCCTTCCCATGTCTTTATACTTCCTTTCGGTAACTTGTGGAACCAATCAGACGCAATTTCCCCAAAGGATGAGGGGAATACCTTGCAGAGCAATGGTTCGTTCCCGCTATATAGTGCCATTGAATTTAGGTATAGCCCAACATGAAAGTTTGGATCTGACTTACCATCATAGATTTGAAACCTCGGCATACTGAACCTCTTGGGTGGTTCAAATTTGTCCAGTTCTACCGAGAAGGCTGTCTTCGGTTTTACTGGGGAGTTTACCTCGGCCTCTGCATTTTGCTGCCTCCTCTTGAGGTAGTTCCTTAAGTCTTCTTTGCTCCTTCCTAGAGCTCGGCTGTCTTTTGATTTTAGTCTTTTTGGTATACTGCTCTCGGCCTCGAGGTGGGTCCGCTTGGGTCGTTCTTCATGGGTTGTGTCAAAGTGGAGCACTTACCCTTGAACATGTCGATGTTCTTTGGGGTCTGGATTCTTCATGTGTTGTGTCCTTCGGGACTCTTCTTGCCTTGGCCTTTCTCGTCCGACTTCCCTGGAAGACCGGTGAGAATGCCTTCCGCTCCTGGTATGTTGAGGGACCTCGGGGATTGCTTTTCCTCCACCTTTCTGGGTGTTGGTTGCTGGCATCGGCGTATTTTGTAGCGGGTATGGTGGTTGCATAACATTATTCTGCATCATGAAGTTGACGACCGACTGGAGGTCCGCCAACTTGTTTGCTAATTCTTTTACTTCCTCGTCTCTGCGTAGGCACCTGTCCCTCCATACCTGGAGGTTGTCTTCATTATAGTATTTTCCTTGGTTTGATCTTTTTGTTGTGTCACCTTCCTGGATATCGTCGTTCTCCCTGTGACCCTGGTCACGGGCTTCTGTATTGTGATTGTCTCCTTCGGCATCAAGGTTAATCGGTCTGCTGCTTCCAGAAGGAGTATCGTCCCCAGCGTTTCCTTGCTGTCCGTTACTGGCCATCTATTCTTCCTTCGTTCCCACAGACGGCGCCAAATTGTGTGGGTAAAAATCTGATCACACTGCCCGTTTAGTGATCAGTAGTAAAGCACCGGCAGAATAGATGGCTCTAACAACCTGTAACAGAAAGGAAAAGCTCCGGCGGTGGTTCTTCCACCCGGGGGCACTCCGACGATCAAGTCAGTATGTTTCTCAAGGATAATCAAGTGTTAAACTGAATACTCAAAGTATGAATTACATACCTTAGACCCACGGGGGTGCCTCTCTTTTATAATATACTTAATCCAAGTCCAACTAGAAATATGACTTCTGTGTACCCCAGTCTTAGTACTTACTCTGGACTCTTTAGGAGATAGACATAAACTCCCTAAGAGGTTTATCCTTATCTTAACTAAGTCCCCTCTTTGCTTCAGGACTCTTGTCCCTTATCTTCGGATTCCGACATCTTCGGAGATGACCTCGGCTTATCCGAGATTACCTCGGCTTAACTACCAGGGCACGTGACACCTCGGCTGACACGTCGGCGTCACCATGCCACGTGCTGGTAATCAGAAAATATGTCCCCACAGTAATGTTAATGTTACAATCCAACACAATGTATTGATTTTCATTCTGTCAACATCATGTAAATTTACAAGTAACATTCGTAGTTAATAGAAAACCAATAATTGGTCGTAAATGGTTCATTTTGTTTGGAAACAATAGTAAACTAATGTGGTACAGCGCTGCCATAATCAATTCAATAGCAAAACGGAAACAACAATAAGAACACAATGTCAAATAGCATTTGCATAAAAAAAAAAAAAAAAAACACAAACACCAACCTAGAAAAAATCGTACAACACCTATAGCTCTCAACCCCAGTATGAACACCACAAAAAAATGTACACCCAACACACTTCTTAAGGGAATCACAAATGATTGAACATCAATAATAACACATTAAGGGCGTGTTTGATTGGGGGGATTGGAAGGGGGGACTATCCACTATTTGGATTACAATTCAAATAGTGTTCTTTATCCGCCGTTTGATTTTTTTTTAGTCCGCCGGACATGGAGTCCGGCCGGACTCCATGTCCCCCATATGGGGGACTATTGTGTCCTAAGGGGGGGTGGGATAGAATGTGGGGGACTATTTACTGTTGGGATTAGATGCGAAAATGACCATTTTGGCCCTCTACTATTTAATTATGTATTATATTTAATAAAATTCAATAAAATTTAAATGTCTCAATTTAAAAATAAAATAATTTTATTTAACTTTTTATTGATGTTTTATTTATTTAAATTTTTAAAATAATTTTTTATAGATATTTTATTAATGTTTTATTTTAAAATTTTGTTTATAATTTATTTAATTTCATTATTTAAATTTTAATATGTGTTTTATTTAAAATTTATTTAAAATTTTAATTAAAAAAATAATATAAATTTTTTATACAGGTTATGCAGTATTTTATTAAATCAAATTTAGTGGTTATTTATTTATTTAATTGTGTAAAAAAATAAATTTATTTAATTGTGTAAATAAACAAACACAGTAAAGTTTTGCATGTAAAAAAAAATAATGATTTGTTATACAGTAATGATTTAAAACAAATTTTATTGATATTTTATTTATTTATTTATTTAATTTTAAAAAAATGAATTTATTTAATTAAAAATAATTAAAATATTAAAGATATGTTTAATATTGCTATTACTTAGTAAACAATTGAAAAAGGGTAAAATAGTCTTTTGTTCATTTATCCTATCCAGTCCGTCCAACCAAACGTTGGATTCACTGAAAATAGTCCTATCCAGACATCTAATCCCATGGAAAAACAAACACAAGATACATATCCAATCCGACCAAATAGTCGGGGGATTCACAGTCCCAGGACTCAAGTCCGAAGGATTCTAATCCCCCATTTTCCAGTCCGTCCAATCAAACACACCCTAAGTAGGTAATATCAACAATCTCCACAATCATTTTACGAAATTCCTAAAAAATATAGAAATCTTATTCCATACCGTATCCACAATCCAAACAAAAATCAAAATCAAATCTCAAATGAAGGGCAAACAAATAAACTCTAATATCACTAAATCAAACCAATAACACATATCAAAAATAAAAAAGACTATTTAATTTATAAAAAAATATGTAAATCTAAATAGACTAACATTTCTCTTAATGAGATTTATGGATAATTTTTTTGTTAATTATGAGAACATAAATAATACATTGATGATAAAATATAAATTTTTTAAAAAATATATATACTTTTCATTTAAATTTTGTACTCTCTCTCTCTATATGTCACAACAAACTACAATCAATCGCCAAGCACTGTTGCCACGCCAGCTATACTGAAAAAGGAGATGGACATGTGAACATAGAAATTGACAAATATTCGTTCGGCATGGGTTAATTTTTTGATTTTTGTAGTTAATTTTTTTTGTTTTGGATAAGTTTTTTCGGGATTTTTTTTTTATTTTTATGAAAAAAATACAATGATTATAATTTAAATATAATATTTTATCTTATTAAATTAAAAATTTTATTTTTTTTAATTTTATTTCTTTAGTTCCAACTACACCAACCCAACTTTCCAAACGAGTGTGCATAAGTAGGTAACATTAATCTTCCAAATTGTTATTACCAACAATTATTTCAAAAAAATTTATTTAGAATTTACGACCCAAAATAAACTACTTCTTTCTTAATCGGGAGGGCTGTTCTCGTATAATACTGTCATTGTTTTATAATTATTTCATAAAATGAAAAATATATGATTTTAATTTAGAAATTATTTGAGAATTGATTTTTATAATAATTTTTCAACATTTTATAAAAAAAATATAAAAATAAATAAAAATAAAATTTTAATAACTTATAACTTATTAACTAAGAGGTGTTTTAGAAATATGGTTAAAAGTTATTTTTTGACTTTTTTTATAAAAAAGAAAAGTGAGTTAAAAGATGAAAATGTGATTTTTAACCTACTTTTTAAAATAATCCTAAGCAAACCCTCCGTCAAATCGACGTCAAACCTTTCTTCCGTTATTAGTGGTCTCACCCACTCCATGTGTTTTTGTTTGAGCCCATAGAATTAAAGAATATTTAAAATGATCTAAATAAATATATTTTTTAATTTTTTATATAATTATGTGTAAAAAAATAAAAAGATAATATGACTTAAAAAAGACAAATTTTTTTACTAGTATAGGAGATGCCAAATAGTGTCTAATGTCCGTTTATTTTGACATTGTTTAATTCAATTTTGTCTCTTATCAATCATAATTTTCATTTTTTATTAGTTAAAAAAATATATGTTTTATTTTTATTAATTAATTTATTTATTTATGTACTACAATATTACTCTTTATTTTATTTATTTATACACGCAAACTATATAAAGAGTTTTCAAAGACTCTTTAAATATAGATTGACTTGGAATTTTTTATTAAAACAATTATTATAATATTTGACTTGTTGGATTGATTAAAATATAATAATATTAGTTATATGCTTATTTGGTTTTGATTTTCCGAAAATTTTACTTATTTATTTTTCATATTTTAATGTTTTCAATGAATTGTTTTAATATTTTAAGCAATTTTTTTTAAAAATTTTTAGACACACCTAACATAAATGCACTTAAAAAATACAATATTTGTGAAAAAATATTTAAAAAATACACTAAATACCAAAAAGTACAAAAAGTATGAAAATTCAGTATATTTTTCGTATTTTTGTGTACTTATTAATTTTTAAAAATAATTTTTCACAAATATTTTACTATTTACATACATCTAAGTAATGTGCATCTAAAAAAATAAAAAAATGCTTAAAATTTTAAAAATATTCAGTAAAATTAAAAAAATACAAAAAATAAAAAACTCAATTTTCAAAAAATTAAATTCAAAAGGCTAAAACCAAACACACTGAATAATTTCTGGATTTTTTTTTCGGTACAACAGAAAAATGTGTTTGGTTTGAGTTTTTTGGATTTAATTTTTTGAAAACTGAGTTTTTTTTATTTTTTTTGTTTTTAGTGAATATTTTTTAAATTTTAAGTTTTTTTTTTTAAACTTTTTTAGATACACTTTACTAAGATGTATCTAAAAAGTAAAAAAATTGTAAAAAAATATTTTAAAAAATTAATAAATACATAAAACTACGAAAAATATACTAAATTATCATATATATATTTTTTTTATTTTTGGTATTTAGTGAATTTTTAAAATATTTTTTTTATAAAAATTATACTTTTTATGTGTATTTATGTTGTGTGTCTAAAAATTAAAAAAAATATTTAAAATATTAAAAAAATTCATTAAAAATAAAAAAATACCAAAAATAAAAAAATATAATTTTCTGACAAGTATTTTTGAAAAACCAAAAACAAACATAGTTTTAGTTTCTGGTTTAAAAAAGTGTCTCTTACTCGATGTTATGTATAATCTCATTTCTTCGACTATTTTAAGAGTTAATTTGACAAATGTTTTTCAAGTGATTTATTTTTATACAAATTTTATACTAAAATTGTTGCTAAAAAATATATAATACACTTGAAAAATGTTTTTATTTTTATTTTTTATATTTATATTGTAAAAGTTTAGATGGTTTTATAATTTCCTTTTGCCTTTAATGATTTTTTTTTTCAAATTTTTAAGATTTTTTATTTTTACTTTTTAGATTCTTCTAAATTAGGACTTAAAAATAATAATCTTTAATAAAAATTTTTAAATTTTTAGTCAAAATTTAATTTTTTTTGGCTTTCTTCCTGTATTTGCCAAACATGGTGGGACATGTTAAAAAAGTGAATTTTTTTTTTATTCGTTTTGCCACTTAATATGTGTACTTTCATATTATAAACTTAAAAAAATTTATTTTTTGAAAAATATCATGATTTTAGGAAATAGATTATCTTATTGATCAATAAATGACACCAATTTTGATATTTTGAAACATAAAAAGGTTTGATTTGATTTCCATATAAAGACCTCGTTTGGGAAGTTGGTTATTTCAATAGACTATTTTAATTTTTAACTATTTTAGTAGGCTAAAATATTTATGTATAGAAAGATGTTTGGATTTTTTTTTTTTATAGTTGGATATAATATTTGTGAGAGAAAAAGTGAAATGATTATGAATTTGATGTGACATTTTTTCTTATTAGTTATTTTAGTCTATTTTGTCTTTTTATGAATTTTAGTCTAAAAAGAAAAAAAAAAAACATTTGCCAAACAAGGCAAATGTTTCAAAAGAGTTAAGTTTAAATGTTAAATACATTACTATGCCTCCGTTTGGGAAGTGGGTTGGCTTTTTGATTTTTTGACTTTTTTAGCCTGGGGCTAAAAAGCTTGGTTTGGGAAGGACTTTTTGACTTTTTTGACTTTTTTGTGAGAGATGAGTGTAATGATTATATGTTGGATTTGATGTTTTGTTTTTTGTGGCTAAAATAGCCTATTTTGTTTTTTGTGGCTATTTTAGCCCCTAACCCACCAAAACCAACTTCCCAAACTATGCCTATATTGATTAAATGACAAATGGCCAATAGTTTATTGACATATGTATTTTTATATTTTTTTAATTCAAAAATTTTGATAAATAAGTATTGAGATTTTGTGTCACAAAAACCATTAACATATTTGCTTATATTATACTAGCATGATACCCATGCTATGCACGGTTTTTAGATTTTGTTCCTCTATTATTTTTAGATTTTTTTTTATATTTATCTTATTTTATTTTTGAATTTTTAAATTTTTAAATTTCAACTTGATTTTTTTTTCAATTTTCATTTGATGTTTACTGAATTTCTCTCTACCTCGTTATAAATTTTATCTGAGACGTGGGTAGATATTTTTGGTATTATACTAACTAATTTTTTTAAAAAATTATATCTTAATCAAGCTCTCTATACCGGTTAAATTTAATATAAATATATAGAAATTTTAAAATTAAAATTATTTTTAAAAAGATTATGAGTTAAGAAAATTTTAAAATATTATTATATTGATGAATGACTAATAATGTTTTTTTTTTGAAATTTTGAAAAGTTAAAATATTTGACTTAACTGCTATATATAAAAAATGTTTTAAAGCATTTAAGATAAAATATCAATTATAATACTACCATATTGTTCAAATTAACAATGTTTTAAAGGAGGTAAGATTAAATGTCCAATAAATGTCTAATAATTTCATGACATGTGTATTTTTGTATTTTTTAAATTGAAAAAAAAAATTACATTGACACTTTAAAACTCAAATATTTAACGATGTTTTTGTTTATATAATAGTATAGACTTCAAATTAAATGAGGTAGATAAATCAATACTTGAAAATTGGTAATTAGTATTTTGGGTATCTCTTAATATTTCCTTTTGAATTTTATGGGAGATAATAGATTTGGGTAAATCAGGACGGAGATTATTTATCTTTGCTTCTGGAAAATATAAATTTAGAATTATTACTACTTTTATAATTATTTGTTTAATGAGTTAGTTAATAGTATTTTAAAATTAAAAAACTACAAATTTAATTAGAAGTATTGCAATTTTCACAAGGCTCTTCACAATAAATCTCTTTTGTAAAATATATAGTACAAATATATAGATGGATAGAAAAATATAGATATAGTTTTGGAAGAAAATTTAAAAAATTTACTATACTTGATGTGTAAATGTTAATGTATGAAATATGGAATATTTATTAATTTTGTAAAAAATATATTTTAGATTTTACGACAAATGTAAAACACTGGACAAATAATAATTATAGTTTAATTTATCATGAAAAAATAAATTGATAATTTCAAAACATGTATACTTTCTATTATAGAAATTATAGTTAGATTTGTGCTAATTAGAAATCGATGATTATAATTAAAGAAAATTAAAATACTCACCATATTGATTAAAAAAATATTTAAATTAAATGAAAATAAAATAATAATAAATAAGAAAGAACTAATAATATAACTAAAAAGTTCATAATATTATAATATAATATTATTAAATTTTATCATTTCATAAATTATTTTTTAAAAAAGCATTATGATTTTAGGGAATATTACCCTATTGATCAATAAATAATATGATTTTGAAATTTTGAAACATTAAAAAGTTTGACTTGATTTTCATATAAAATGTTTCACAAGAGTTAAGCGTAAATGTTTAAATATATTATTATTATATTGATCAAATCCAATACATTCAAGACTTGTGTATTTTCATAATTCATAAATTTAATTATTTGAGAAATTTACATTAAGACTTTGAGCTGGAAAGATCTAACAATATTTTTGTTTATATTATATAATAATTCATTTTCTGTCAAACAAAAATCACTTTCATAATTTTAAAAAAAATTATTAAAAAAGTAAAAAAAAAACTAATTTTTTAATTGTAACAAAATAATATATATATATATAATATAAAAAAGCAAATAATTTGGTGTTTGGCAAGTTGGGTTGGGGCTAAAATAGCCACAAAAGACAAAACAGGCTATTTTAGCCACAACAAACAAAACATCACATCCAACCCATAATCATTACACTCTTCTCTCATAAAAAAAATCAAAAAAGCCAAAAAGCCAAAAAGCCCTTCCCAAACCAAACTTTTTAGCCCAGGCTAAAATAGCCAAAAAAGCCAAAAAGCCAACCCATAAATTTTTAGAATAATATTAAAAATATTAAATATTTTATTAAATATATAAATCACACAAAAAATGCGAGATCCACGCGTCCCCACGTGACATATTTGATAAAGCGTCTAACATTTTTCAATTTTTTATATTCCACAAAAAAATCAGAGCCGTGAAAACGCGCTCATAATTTACAAGCGGTCAAAGTCTCTCTCTCCCTCAGGAGACTGTTTTTGATTCTTCCATGGATTCTATTACGCGTTGGACAGAAAAAAAAACAAAATAATAAAAAAAATTACACAACAAATATGAAAGGATATAAACGAGACTTACATCTTCATAATTTTTTAATTATATTCCATCACAAAATTATTTACGCTCTTCATATTTTTGTAATTTCTTTTTAATTTGCTCCACAGTTATTTCTACCCCTACTAAATGTGAACTTTGAGATAATTTGAAAATTTCGTAAAAAGTTAATTTTTTTGATTTTTTACAAAGTTTTTTTAAAAAAGTCACAAAAAAAAAATCAAAAAATTAATTTTTTGTAACTTCCCAAAACACCCCTTTGAATATTAACCAGGGTATAAATGAGACTTGCATCTTCATAACTTTTTATTATACTTCATCACAAAATTATTTACACCTTTCATATTTTTGTATTTTTTTTATCTGCTCTAAATTTATTCCCCCCTACTATTAAACGTGAACTTTGAATATTAACCAACCTCACACATTTTATTATACATCTCTCTCGTCTCTCTCTCTCTCTCTCTCTCTCTCTCCACAACTTCGTGAAGATGGTTGATTTTGGTCCACTAGTGTAGTAGTCTGATGAATGTTTGAAACCAGTATTGGACTCTACTTTCTCTGTGTTCTACGTCGTCTTCACTCTTCACGCACTCCGGTCAGTTTCCTCTCTCTCTCTCTCTCTCTCTCTCTCTCTCTCTCATTTCTCTTTCTTTCTGGCTTTGCAGCTTCGTCTATTTGACATTCAGATTTTTTTTTTCAGAATAAAAAAAAGAAATTAATTTGATAAAAATAATTATCAAAATATATTTAATTTTTTTTTATGTTCTATCAAAAGATAAAATCATATAATAATTATAAGTGATTTTTTGATTTTTTAAATTTCTTTCACCAAACTAATTTTTAGTTTTTTACCCCAAAAAAATGTCAAACAAAATTTTAAAACTAAACCAAACACGGCCAAATTTTATCTCTCCAGTTATTTATTTATTTATTTTAAAAATTTTTTATATCTAATTTTCTTCGATTTTTTTCCACTAAAAATTCATGTTATTTTAAAATAATTTTCTCAAGCTGAAGCCTGAAACCGTGCATTGACTTTTACATATAACTTGGATTTAAAAAAACAAACTTGTCCGTGAGAAATAAATTTTGTAATAACTTCATGAAAAAGTTAAAAAACTCAATTTATTTATTTATTTATTAATTTGTGTCATTTCATCTCTAGTTTGAAGGGTTACAACTTGTTTATGATTTATTTTACAAAAAGACTAGTGACTAAAAAAAAATTTATCAAAAATTTTACGTAATACTAACGTGTGGATCTCATATGTTGTGTAGAATTTTTACTAGTTTTCTTTAGAATTCCTGGTATTGGGTTTTATTTTATTATGATACTTTGTGCTAAACTATTTGGTGCCCCTTTTCTTCCTACTGCTTATTAATTAGAAAAGTTGATTATCAAGCTAAGGAAAAAAATATTGTTGACTTGTACTTTGTAATTATCAATGTTTAAGAAACCCAGTTTGCATGAACACGCTAATTGTTTCCTAAACCATCTCAAGCCTTTTCCAAAAAAAATTCCTTAAATTTAAATAAAATTTATTTTAGATGAAACACTCCAATGGAGAAATTTGTATTTTAAGTAAAAATTACACTCATGATATAATGGTAAATTTGAGAGCCACGAAAATGTATTTTAAATTTTGGGTAAATTAAATTAACTTTTTTTTAAAAAAAAAAAGGGTGGAAGAAAATACAGTAATTCCACACGTTTGGTATAATGACCCCGTTTGGTGTAGCAGTTAAAACAACTTATAGATTATAGCTTAACAGATTATAGATTTGAGTTGCTGAGTAGTATTTATTAAATAAGCTGTAAAATAGTTTTTTCAATTAATTTTTATTTTTTTGTTTGGCTACATTTCTCATAAAAAATAACAATAATAATCTATAGTCCATTTGGTCTTTTTCTATTTTTAAAAAAATAAAAAATAAAAAAAATCTAAGAGTATAACCACAAATTAATATGTCTACAGCAGAAGCTGATAATCAGAAGTAAGGGGTGAACAGCTTCTCAGAATCAATTTTTTTGAGTTAAAATAAGCTGTTAGAATCAGAAGTTATTTGAAAAAAATTTAACCAAACAGTCCAAAATAACTTTTTCAAAACTAAAAGCCATAAAGTAACTTTAAAAAATTGAAACAAACACCCCAATAGTGGCCATATTTGGGAAGAAAGTACGAAGCTGCGTTTTGCAGCACAGAAGAAAAGTCAATAGCAGCAACAAAAGCAAACAACAACCATTTGGGAAGCGATAAAAAACATAAATTGTGAAATTACGTAATTACCCTCCATATTAATATTACATTTTCAAAAAATTGTTTTAAAAAAGTAAATTTTCTAAGTTAGGTGGGGTATTTTAGTATTTTAGCGTGATGTGACACTATAAACAAATATTAACTCAAAAAAGTAAAAAAATAATTTTTTACCAACTTCTCAAATCAATTTTCAAAAAAGTCAAAAAATTTAGTAAAAAGTTAAAAGTTAACTTTTTACTGGGTGTGTTTGGTTTGTATTTGTAGAGTAGTTTTTGAGATAAAAAGTATGAAAACTTGTTTGGTTTGCTTTTTTTTCAGAAATGGTTTTGGAAAATTGTTTTGGGAAGAGAATTTTAAAAAAAGTGATTGATTCGATGAGTATGAGAGAGACAGTGGGCTTGTTTGGTTTGAATTTGAGAGATGAGTTTTAGAAAAAAATTTCTCAAAAATTGTTTGGTTTGAGATTTTTCTCAAAAAATTTTCAAAATCACTTTCTCTCTCTTACACATCAATCAATCACTTTTTCTCTCTCATATCTCCTTCTTAATCACTTTTTCTCTCACACACATCTACTAAATTCTTTCAAAATATCAAATCATCCCAAACTCTCACAAAAAATCTATCTCTCAAAATATACAATCAAACAAACCAAAAAAATTTCTAAAACAACTCTCTCAATTTTTTTTCAAAAACAATTCTCCCAAAAACAAACCAAACAAGCCCAGTGATTTTGGAAAGTAGGTAACTAAACAAAATTTTGAGATTTCTTTTGGAAAAAATTTGTTTGGTTTGATTACTTTTGAAAATTTGTTTATAGAGAATTTTTTTCAAAATTTTTTTTTGAAAAACAAACCAAACAATTTTTAAATTTGTTTGGTTTGATTACTCTTGAAAATTTGTACTGACTTTCTCTAAATTTTAATTCACAAAGAGAGGCCTATACATTTATCTTTATTTATTTTAGTGTCTATCCACTATTAATATTAGTTTCGATTTATTTAACCATATTAAAAAAAAGATTAATATAATTATGTCAAAATTATAAGATCTATAGATATATATTTTTTTTAAAAAATTTCAAGAGAGGTTAATTTACCCTTAATTTTTTGAGTAAATATTTGAATCTCTTCTAATTTGAATATACATTTGAGTAATTTCAATTTGATATAAGTTTGGGTTAAACTGTTTTAAATTATTTTTACTCGATTTTAAATTTAATTAGAGATGTCCTTAGTTTCCTTTACAATATATTATTTTTTTCTTTTATATTATTGTTTTACTTCTTTTTATTATCAGTTTTTTTTTTTTAAATCATCTTTTCATATCATGTAATTCAAAAAAAAAAAAAAAATTGAGTTTTTAGTTTTTTACGAAAAAATATAAAAAAAGTAAAAAAATAGTTAATTATTTTTGTAATAAGGTCTTGTTTGGGAATAATTTATTTTAATAACTTTTTGACTAAAAAATAAAATAGGGTAAATTACATTTACCTCCCCTGAGGTTTCTGACAAATACAGGGACCACCCCTGTGGTTTGAATAATTACAATAACCTCTCCTACTTTACCTGAAAATATCAAGATTCCCCCAAATTTTGACAGCCGTTTATATACCTAACAGACCTTGCTGATGTCATCTAATGTAAGCACTAAAATACCCATAATGCCCATAATGCACTAAAATGCCTATTAAAGAATTTTCCACAAAACCCAATCCAAACCCTATCTTCCGTAAACGAGGTCATACGAGATGAAGAAGACATAGAGGAACAAAAGCCCCACAAACCCAGTTCAAAAGCCCTACAAACCCAGCTCTACCAGTTCTGCAACCCCCAAAAAAGCCTTAATCCACAATTACTCAGTTGAGAAGTTGGATAGACACCACCAACACCACCTCCCCAAAAAAATCAGTGCAAAATCAAACACAATAGAGATCAAAATCAAACCATAGCCATTATCAGCCAAAGAAAATAACGTACTGGATTATAGTGCAACAATTGGATCTCTTTGAATCCACCACCCCTTCCAGCCTTCTCCTCTCTTTCTTCCCATTTCTTTCTCTAGCCATTCGTCTTCCTTCTCTCCTCATCTTCTTTCTCTTCCTCTCATTCTTCTCCCGATCGCGACCTAGATTGTAACCAACCGCCATAAACCCAGATTGCAACCCAACATTGCTGCAATCACTGCCTACCATCTCTCTAAAAACTATAGATCTAGGGTTAGGATTTTAGAAGAAGAAGAGGAGGAGGAGAAGAAAAGTAAGCGATGGACGGTAGAGGAGAGGGAGTTGAGGAAAACTTGTTGGCAGAGGGAGAAATAGAGGGAGGCGGTGGTGTGTCCTCGACGAAGACCTTCGTTTCGGCGTCGATGTTGGAGGAGAGGAGTGGCGGCGGAAGGGTTGTCATCGTCGGAGAAGTTGATGTCGGTCTCCCATAGGAGTCAGTTGTTGCTGGAGAGGTCTTCGGGGAGCCAGACGGACTCTCAAGCTTTGTTCCACTCGTCGTCGCCGCTTTTGCCGGTGGTGGATAGTGGCGAGGGAGGTAGTAGTAGTGGAGGAGAATGGTGGTTGTGATAGGATTGAAAAGGGAGTTAAGAGAGAGAAGAGGCACTGTTGGGTTGGAAGGAAAGGAGAGAGAGAGAGAGAGTAGGGTTTGATTTCATTGTTAGGAAAATAGAGAAGGAAGATCTCGTCGTCAATGGTCTCCTTGTTGGAATCGGAGATACCAAGAAAATAGGCACTGTTGGGTTGGGTTGGGAGAGAATGAGAGAGAGAAGAAAGTGAGAGAATAAAGAAACAGAAGTTAATGGGTGGTGACTCTGGTTTCAAAAAGTAAAAATGGATATTTTGTAGGGTTTTTTCGTCTTTTCACACTTAATTTAAAGGGTAATATGGTCATTTTGTATAGGTAAGTAACGTCGTTTGTACAAAATTGACGGCTTGGGGGAATCTTGATATTGTCAGGTAAAGTAGGGGAGGTTATTGTAATTATTCAAACCACAAGGGTGGTCTCTGTATTTGTTAGAAACCTCAGGGGAGGTAAATGTAATTTACCCAATAAAATAAAAAAATTAGTATGTTTTTGGGATGATTCTTGGAACCCAAGAGGGAAAAGAAAATAAAAGATTAATTAAGTTATAAGAGAAAAAAAAAGAAAAGAAATGATTGCGATTTCTCTCATTTTTGTTTAGATAAGGAAGAAATAAAAGAAAATAAATGATTGTGATTTCTCTCATTCTTGTTTGGTTAGATTTCATTAAGAGAGAAGAAAAGAAATTATTTTATGTTATATTTTCAAAATAACCTTTTTATATTTTCAATCATTTTATTTCTTTTATTTTTATAGGGACAAAATTAGTAGTATGAAAATAGTGATTTTTTTTTTCTCCCAATCTCTCCACTTTTGGGAAGATTGAATATGAGGCTTATAAGAGAAATGAGTTTTTCTCAATTTCTCTCTGCTTAAGTTATCTAAACAAGTAAAAAAAATATATATCTCTCATTTTTTTTTTCTCTTCAAATCATTCAATCTAAACGGGAAAAAAAAGTTACAAAAAATAAAGAAAAGATAAAGGGTATGTTTGGTTTGTGTTTGAGAGATGTGTTTTAGAGATAAAAAGTACGAAAAATTGTTTGGTTTGGTTTTTTTCAAAAGATGTTTTGGAAAATTATTTTGAGAGAGAGTTTTGGAAAAAGTGATTGATTTGATGTGTGTGAGAGAGAGATTTGTTTGGAAAACTTGTTTGGTTTACAAGTTTTGAGAAATTTTTTTGGAAAAATTTGTTTGGTTTGATTACTTTTAAAAACTTATTTATAGAGAAAATTTTCCAAATTTTTTTCAGAAATACAAACCAAACGAACCCAAAATCGTTTTTTTTTTTTTGGTAAATAATAAAATCGTTTTTGGCTTTTACCGTATCACTTGATAGCAAGAAAGCTGCAAATCAATTTGATAGATGTGTGGGTCAGCCTTTTCTGATGAAACGTCTTTTAATGTAGAATACCTAGCCATTTTCGTGTTGCAGTGTTTTTGTATTTATCAGATAGGCACTAGCAAAGTACACAACTCTGTTAATTGTGCCTTCTCTTTTTATTTTTTCCTTACAAGGATTACATGCAAGTATGTGTAGCAGGGTCTATTAAACAGCAGGGTATATTGTTTGATTCTGTTTTGTGTTTTTTTTTGGTCATCCTATGGCTCGTTTGGGAATTTTGACATTTTACAAAAAAAAATAATATATATATATATATAAATAGAGAGAGTGATATAATAATTTATAATATATTTTTTAATTTTTTGTTTTTATTTTTAATTTTTAAAAATTTTTTATTTCATTGCTTTTCTGGTTTATGATGAATTATATTTTACATGGTTAATAAAAGAATAAAAAGGCAAACAATTGATGTTGCATAATTTTATAAGTTTTGAGACTTTGTAATTTGTATAATGGATGAGATCTATAATTTTAAAGTGACAATATCATAACATATGATGATATACTAATTGTTATATTAATTGATGCATGTACTGCCATTGAAAAGCAAAATAAATTTGAATAGTTTTCTATGTTTATCAATTGTATTTTAAATGGTTCTTAGATGGAAAATAGTTTTAAATCTTTAGTACACACTTTATTTGATGGAAAAAATTGAAAGAAAAAATGTATTGATAATTCTGATAGCATCATATTGGATTGGAAGTCTGTTACAATTTTGCAGTTTTCATGGAATTATATTTAATATATTTCTTTATTATTTTTTCCCCTTCACAGAGCATTAAGGGAATGGAGATTTGTGAGAGTGAAGCATAGAAAGTAGATTTGTATGGTTTGACACAAAATTTGTGAACATGTCTTCTTCCTCTTGGATCACATCCTTTTCATGCTCAAGCTCTGTGGCACAATCCTCAGAGGACACAGCTCTTTCAACCATCTTTCAATGGCTGAGGTTCATCTTCCTTTCACCATGCCCTCAAAGAGCTCTTCTATCTTCTATTGATATACTGTTTTTGCTAGCACTTATTGTGTTTTCAATTCAAAAACTCTATTCTAAATTTGCCTCCTGTGGCCGCCACGCCGGTTCTGACATAAACAAGCCTCTCATCAGAAATGGCAGAGCTGTTGTTCTTCAAACTAGTCTGTGGTTTAAACTGTCTCTGATTGTAACAGTTCTATTAGCATTGGCATACACAATTTTGTGCATTCTGGCATTTGTTAGAAATACCCAGTTGGAAGATAAGCTAGTTGATGGACTGTTTTGGTTGATTCAAGCAATAACTCATGTAACAATTACAATATTGATTGTCCATGAGAGGAGATTCCAAGCTGTTTCTCATCCTTTGCCGCTTCGAATTTATTGGGTTGCAAATTTCATCATCATTTCTCTGTTCAGTGTTTCCGGGGTCATTCGTGTAATCTCCATAGAAGAACTTGATTTTGTTTTGAGACTGGATGATATAATTTCATTCATTTCTTTTCTGTTATCGATTGTACTCCTTATGGTTGCCATAAAAGGATCAACCGGGATTACTGTGAGGAGTGAATCCGATTCAGTTATGGATGTAGAACCTGAATTATATGAACGCCTATTGAATGGATGCAATGTGAGTGGCTTTGCTAAGTCTTCTATCATTTCCAAAGCTTTTTGGCTATGGATGAATCCCTTACTGAGTAAAGGCTATAAATCTCCTCTCAAGTCTGATGATATCCCGGCCCTTTCGCCAGAACATAGAGCTGAAAGAATGTCTGCACTCTTCGAATTGAACTGGCCGAAGCCTCATGAAAAATCGAAGCACCCTGTTCGAACCACACTGCTTCGGTGCTTCTGGAGGGAAATCGCTTTCACTGCCTTCCTTGCAATTGTGCGTCTTTGTGTCATGTATGTTGGGCCTGTTCTTATTCAGGGTTTTGTTGATTTCACCTCGGGGAAGGGGAGCTCCCCCTATGAAGGATACTACCTTGTTCTCACTCTCCTCATTGCTAAATTTGTGGAAGTTTTGACCTCTCACCAATTCAACTTCAATTCTCAAAAGCTTGGAATGCTCATTCGATCTGCCCTTATTACTTCTTTGTACAAAAAGGGCATGAGGATGTCGTGTTCGGCTAGACAGGCTCATGGGGTTGGACAAATTGTGAATTACATGGCTGTAGATGCTCAGCAGCTCTCTGATATGATGCTGCAGCTACATGCTGTATGGCTTATGCCACTGCAAGTTTCTGTCGCCTTAATACTTCTGTCTCGCTGCCTTGGTACCTCGACAATTACAGCTCTAGTTGGGCTTGTAGTGGTTATGTTGTTCGTTTTGATGGGCACTCGAAGGAACAACCGGTTCCAACACAATGTGATGAAAAACCGGGACTCTAGAATGAAGGCGACAAATGAGATGCTTAATTACATGCGCGTAATTAAGTTCCAGGCATGGGAAGAGCACTTCAACAAACGAATTCAATCTTTTCGCGAATCAGAATTTGGGTGGCTAACCAAGTTCATGTACTCAATATCTGGCAATATCATCGTTTTATGGAGTACACCGGTACTTATATCCACTCTTACCTTTGGTACTGCAATTTTGTTGGGGGTTCCACTCGATGCAGGGACTGTTTTCACTGCAACAACACTATTTAAGATTCTCCAGGAACCAATCAGGACTTTCCCGCAGTCTATGATCTCAATATCTCAAGCAATGATCTCTCTGGCGAGGTTGGACAAGTACATGATAAGTAAGGAGCTGGTTGATGAGTCGGTGGAGAGAGAGGAAGCTTGTGAGGGTGGGATTGCAGTGGAGGTGAAAGACGGAGCTTTTAGCTGGGATGACGAAGGGGGGGAACGAATTGTAAAAAATTTAAATTTGGAGATCAAAAAAGGGGAGCTTGCAGCTATTGTTGGGACCGTTGGATCAGGGAAGTCTTCTCTCCTGGCTGCAATTCTTGGCGAGATGCACAAAATATCCGGGAAGGTCTGAATTTTCATGTTTTTTTAGGGTATTTTTTCTTTAATTGCTTTGTACTGATTGGTTAATTTTATAATTTAACAAGCATATCTGATTTTACTCTTTAACAGGCTAGGGTTTGTGGCACCACTGCCTATGTTGCGCAGACATCATGGATTCAAAATGGGACCATTCAAGATAACATCCTGTTTTGTTCACCAATGAATAAGGAGAGGTATAGTGAAGTTATTAGGGTCTGCTGCTTGGAGAAAGACTTGGAAATGATGGAGTTTGGAGATCAGACTGAAATTGGAGAGCGTGGCATCAACCTCAGTGGCGGTCAGAAGCAGCGGATACAACTTGCTAGAGCTGTTTATCAGGATTGTGATATATATCTTCTTGATGATGTATTCAGTGCTGTAGATGCTCACACTGGGTCTGAAATATTCAAGGTGACAATAATGTTTACTGTATTTATTAGAATTTCCCCCGCTAGTTTATGCATTTCATTGATATGACACTATTCATTTCTATACATATGAAATTGTGGAGATAGGTTCATCATTGAAAGTGAAGTCCTGCCAAAATTTGGTTCTTAACATGAGGAGCCTGAATACTTACAATTTTGCTTGAAAACAATGAAATCTAAGGCTAAATGCCACTTTGTTTCATTTTAAAAAACAATCCCTTGATGTGTGGTAAATTTTGGATGCATTAAATGTTGCCACTTGTCAATACTTTTACACGCTTTGTGCTTTTTGTGCAAACAATTCTGTTAGATTTTGATTAAGTATCTCGTTTAACAGTCGTGCTAGGGAGCTCGAAACCCCCCCCCCCCCCGAATCCCCCGAATTCAAAAAAGGAAGGAAGAAGAAGAGAAGGAAGAAGAAGAAGAAGAAGGATTGGACTGGAGGGGCCAACATCAATCGGGCTGGGCAGGGGGCGGAGGCGGAGGCGGGGCGGAGATGATCGGTCGACAAGCTGCAACGATCGGCCGCCGATCGGACTGGACTGGAGTGCTGCGACGATCGGCCTCTCTTCTCTCCCTCTCCCTCTCCCTCTGTCTCAGACCTGCACCTGCATGAAGAAGAAGAAGAAGAAGAAGAAGGAAAAAAAAAAAAAAAAATGCCCAAAACGACGTCGTTTTGGGCATTCGGGGGATTAGGGGGGACAAAATTCGGGGAAAAAATCATTTTCCCTCGTTTAATTCCGTTACTTCTCTCACAATGCTGTTAAACAAACTGAGAAACATATGATTTTCAGTTATTGTTGGTGAAGTTAATTAGAAATTTTGAACCATGTCAAAACAGTTTACTTTTCATGTGATGAAACTTAGCTTAAAATTTTCTTCATGCCTGTCTGGCAGGAATGTGTGAGGGGAGTCCTCAAAGATAAGACCATTCTACTCGTAACTCACCAAGTTGACTTCTTGCATAATATTGATCTTATCTTGGTAAGCATGATTCATTATTCAAATCTCGACACAAATTTCTTTATTTTTATTTTTATTTTTATTTTTGCCTGAAATATTGACCTCTTTTTTTTCTTCTTCTAAACCAGGTCATGCGAGATGGGGTAGTTGTTCAATCTGGAAAGTACAATGATATTCTGCAATCTGGCGTGGATTTCCAAGCTCTAGTATCTGCTCATGAAACCTCCATGGAACTAGTAGAAGCGGGAACTACCATGCCCAATGAGAACTCCCCCAAACCACCGAAAGTTTCCCGAGCATCTTCTAACCATGGGGAAGCAAATGGTGACGACAAATCTGTAGAACAATCCAATTCTGATAGGGGTACTTCTAAGCTTATTAAGGAAGAGGAGCGAGAAACTGGAAAAGTCAGCCTAAATGTTTACAAACAGTATTGCACCGAGGCCTTTGGCTGGTGGGGTGTAGTAACGGTGTTGCTAGTCTCATTATTGTGGCAATGTTCTCTAATGGCGAGTGATTATTGGTTGGCATATGAAACTTCAGAAGACCGTGCTATGTCGTTCAACCCATCTCAATTCATTAGTGTGTATGCAATTATTGCAGCAGTTTCAATTGTGTTGATAATGATAAGAGCCTTTTTTGTCACACTCCTTGGGCTTAAGACTGCCCAAATATTCTTCAGTCAAATTCTGTACAGCATACTGCATGCTCCTATGTCATTCTTTGACACTACGCCTTCTGGAAGAATCTTAAGTCGGGTAAAAATTCTGACACCAAATTGAATATATTCTGAAATTTGCATCTAGATTTGTTTTAGACTATAGAAAGGTTTATTTCTTGTTGGGTATTGACTGTATTATCTTTCATCGTGTAGGCCTCGACTGATCAGACCAACATTGACCTCTTTCTTCCCTTCTTTTTAAGCATGACTGTTACCATGTACATCACAGTGATCGGCATCATCATCATCACATGTCAGTATGCTTGGCCAACAATATTCCTTTTATTTCCACTTGCTTGGCTGAATTTCTGGTTCCGGGTATGGGCATTTATTTAACGTCACTGTATTTTTGGCAATATAATCTCTCTTTTACAACTAGCAATTAATGTTCAATGATTTGTCATGTACTGAAAATATAGCTATTTCCAAAATATGTTAAGGAAAATTAGTTAAGCACTGAAATTTTCTATCGGAGAAAATGAAATTGGTTCCATGGTGGGAACAAATTGTGAAAGTTCTTGGAGGTATCTTCAAATTTGAAATCTTGAACATTGGCATGGTGGACTTCCAATAGATCCCTAAAATGGCTCGCAGATTCACAACAATCATATTTGTTGTTTTAACAGGAATAAAAGCAAAAGCTAATAAATATGTATATGAGCAATGAAACTACAGATGAATTTATTGTACCCATTCCTGTTTCTTCTGGTTTCAGAGATACTACCTTGCAACATCTCGTGAATTAACTCGACTTGATTCCATTACCAAAGCGCCTGTCATTCATCACTTCTCAGAAAGCATTTCTGGTGTTATGACAATTCGCTGTTTTAGGAAGCAGGAAATATTTTGCCGGGATAATGTCAACAGGGTGAACGCAAATTTACGTATGGATTTTCACAATAATGGGTCCAACGAGTGGTTGGGCTTCCGTTTGGAACTCATTGGAAGCTGCGTCCTCTGCATTTCTGCATTGTTTTTGATCTTGTTGCCTAGCAGTATCATTAGGCCAGGTAGTCCTCTACAACAATTGGATCATATGTGATGTTAATGAGTTGTTTCTTTGTTTTCCCCCCTTTTTTACACGGTTACTTGGTTCTCAAATGTGGGAAACTGACACGTACTGTATTGCCCAGAGAACGTTGGATTAACTCTCTCGTATGGTTTGTCCCTCAATGGCGTGTTATTTTGGGCTGTATATATGAGCTGCTTTGTGGAAAATAGAATGGTTTCTGTTGAGAGGGTAAAACAGTTCACAAATATTCCATCAGAAGCTGAATGGGAAAAAAAAGATTGTCTGCCCTCTGCTAATTGGCCTACCCACGGCAATGTTGACCTCGAAGATTTGCAGGTAACTTGCCTTAAACCCATTTTGTTTCAAATTTGTAACATTGTTTTCTACTTTTGAAGTCATTTATTCTTGATAACAAATATTGTGTCTAAATTGTTCCGGTAAGGCGTGCATGGTGTCAGGCAACACAAAAATAGAGAAAAATTTCACAAGATAACTAGGCTTTATGATGTCTACATGATATGATCTGAAATTTAGACAGACCACTTTGCCTTGATTTATAAATTAATAGAATTTTTAAAAATAAAATGTCCAAGTGTGTCGTCAATGAACTTTGGATCTTTATTAGCATGACTTGAACTACAATAATATTCTGTTCTAATATTTTTTGGAACCCTTTCTGATAAGACATACTTGAACACTTGGTGAACAGGTTAGGTATCGTCCAAATACCCCTCTGGTTCTTAAAGGTATTACTCTCAATATTCAAGGAGGAGAGAAGATGGGTGTAGTTGGTCGAACAGGGAGTGGAAAATCGACTCTGATCCAGGTTTTCTTTAGGCTGGTTGAACCTTCAGGAGGGAGAATAATCATTGATGGCATTGACATTTCCATGCTAGGGCTTCATGATCTTAGGTCTCGCTTTGGGATCATTCCTCAAGAGCCTGTCCTTTTTGAAGGAACTGTCAGAAGCAACATTGATCCAATTGGGCTGTATTCAGATGAAGAGATATGGAAGGTACATTTTCCATTCTTATTTCCTAAAATAAACCAGTTTTGGCTTTTGAAGGTCGGAAAAGAATAAAGTTTGCATCATGAACATCACTTCTTCTGTTGTGTTTCATTTTCGTGGTTCATAATTCAATACCAAAGCATACACAATTTGAGCTTTTCTTGTGATTTCACTGATATGAAAAAACAATTTTTATAGAGCCTTGACCGTTGTCAACTTAAAGATGTGGTTGCTGCAAAGCCTGGTAAACTTGATTCTTCAGGTAATATTCATACTTCATCGCTTCTTCACTAGGCTGCACCAAAACTTGCTTGACTTGGTGTTTCCCATTTAGTGAATGAAGGTAAACATTTTATGTCTTTTTGGAAATTTCTCAGTTGTTGATAACGGAGACAATTGGAGTGTGGGGCAGAGGCAACTTCTCTGCTTGGGAAGGGTAATGCTAAAGCACAGCCGGCTTTTGTTTATGGATGAGGCAACAGCTTCTGTTGATTCACAAACTGATGCTGTAATTCAGAAGATCATCCGAGAGGATTTTGCAGCCCGTACAATCATCAGCATTGCTCACAGAATACCAACAGTCATGGACTGTGACAGGGTTTTAGTTATAGATGCAGGTTAGTGTTTCTTTACCTAACTCTTTCCCCATCCTTCAAATGAAAAAGTTTTGGATTGCAAATTATCGGTGACTTAGCAAGACAAAGTGGATGTTCTCAGTGTTTGTGACCTCATTACTAGTTTGTGCTCTATGAGCAACGTTCCCCGACTTTTTTAATTGGATACATTGGATCTTGATAAGTATTAGACACCAATCACTCGGCAACCACAAATTTTGAATAAGGGCATTTTTGGTAATATCGCACTAATGACCTATTGCCCTAATTCTCTCTCTGTCTCTCTTGTAAACTTCTTTATTATAATGAAACTCGAGTGACTGGACGTAGCCCTAGTTTTTGGAGTGAACCGCGTAAATCTTGCACTTGTTGTCCTAATTCTATGTATATATAGTTGAGGGGAGGGAGGCAGCTATTTCCTCGACTCTGTTGTAATTTTTCTGATCATAGTGAAGTCACAATGACTGTGGATGTAGCCTTAGTTTTGGAGGGAATCACGTAACTCTTGTGATCTTATATGGCCATGTGCTTTTCTGTCATTTTGGTCAAAAGCTTTGAAACCTTATATTCTCGTGAGACTTCTTTGTTTTGCATTTAAGCTCCATATTCTCTATGTTTTGGCTTATTTATTTATTTTTGTTTTTATACATGAGTTTCATAGCTGATGTCCTATTTCACTCTTTAACAGGTTGGGCAAAAGAGTTTGACAAACCATCTCACTTGCTAGCGAGGCCTTCACTATTCGGGGCACTGGTTCAGGAGTACGCTAACCGCTCATCTGGAATATGAGATCAACCATATTGGTTTTTCCCAAAATTGCCTCTCTCGATTTCACTACTGCCAATTTTGGAAATCTTCCTCAGAACGAGTCAGATTGCTTGTATTAAATTTCATGCACTGTAGTGACGATATAAGGTATTCTTCATGGAAGATGGTATAGACATCCCATTTAATCAGCTTACATGCTGGCAGTAAGTGATGCTATATAATACCAACCATTGTCAATATTTAATGAAATCAAAACTTGTTTCGTGCATTAATTTTTAAATTCCTCCCCCCCCTCCCTTTGGAGCAAACGGTTTGAGAATTTTGAATGAGATAGTTTTACTATACTGTCCTGGAATGCTTTCTATTAGTAAAAAGCAATTGGTAATAGTTTGCCACAAGCTCTTTTTTACCTAGTCTTTTAGGTCTGATTTGGTTTGATGTCTATTTTGAAAATAGTTATTGGTTTGGTTTAGTTTGAAAATAAGTTTTCATTTCTTTCTTCCTCCCTCACCCTCTCCGATCACCACCCATTGCTCATCACTATCACCATATACCACCTTCTAGCCACTACCACCAACAACTCCTTTTGATCCTTCATCTTTGACGACCACCTTCAATGAGTCTAGTACTAGTTCAACTATGTTGAACTGGCACACAAAAAAGGCAAGAAGAGAGAGTGCACGAGCACATGTACTCGTGCAGTGGAAAAGCACCAAACCTTGGGATCAACCAACTCATTAGATTTGGGGTCAATCCCTTCTTCCTCTCCCCCTCCCTGAATCAAAAAATAAAATAAAAAGGGGAAAATTCCTAAAAAGTATAACATTTCTCATGAAATTTCTATTCAAGTTATCTTAACACATCGATCGGTCCAATCAACGCAAAATTAATAGGATTCAATTGAAATTTCATAAATTAAAAAGAAAATGACTTATTTGATATTTTTCCCCAAAAAACAAAAAAAATGAGCTATTACAATCTTGTGCAGAGATTCAACAAAAATTTTAGTAATTAGGGTGGTAAAATAAATCAAAGTACTTAAGCTCAGCTTGTTAAAAGCTCGTTCGAGACTGGCTTTACAAAACAAATCAAATTACTTGAACTCAGCTCCTTACAAACTTGCTCAAGATCAATTTGTTAACTAAACAAGTCAAACTTAGACACAGTTTAATGCTCTTTTAATTTTCTAAATCAAGATTGATCAAATTACTATTTGGTTCGATAAATTTATATGCATTATTATAAAAAAGTAAATTACTCCAGCTAGACTCATTATCAACTCAATCTCATTTGAGACAAACTCATAATGTAAAAAAGACAAACTTAAACCATATTTTAAAACTTATTAAGTTAAATAAGTCAAACTTAACAAATCAATACTCGGTTTTACTCAACTCATTTATAACCGGACCAATAATTTGGAGTTTTTTGTTCTGTTTCTTTCACTCTTATATATGTACAATATAGACATTTGTAACTCAACAATGAGATAAAAAGAAGAGCAAATTACACTTTTCATCTTTATAATTTGATTTAAATTTCACTTTGTTCCTTATTGTTTCAATTTGAATAGTTGATTCGTACACTTTAAATTCAATTTTAATTTGATCTTTCCGTTAGAATTTTCATTGTTTTTTTATGTGTATACCTTGAAAAACTGACAAGTGTCACAGAATTGTTAATTTTGACTTTTAGTTCTAACGAAAGAACCAAATTGAAAACTAACCTCAAAGTATAAACTAAATTATCCAATTTAAAACTATAAGGATCGAAGTAAAATTTAAGTAAAACTATAGGGATTGAAAATATAATTTACCCTAAAAAGATGTTAATGTTTAATGATGAATAAATGACAAAACAAATCTAATAATTTTGAATATCTGACAATCATCATAAACAAAGTATGATAACAAGTGTCCGTTTATTTATTTATTGTGAATCAATAAGAAATATTATATCAAATAGACCACTAGTCCAACAATAACTAGAAAGTCAACAATCACAAAACTTAACAATCAATCACCAAGCCCAAGCCCAAGCCCAACCACTAATTGCTACATACAACTCTCATAATAGGGAAAGCTATCATAAAGGATATCAAACTCTTCTCCATAGGAGTAGAACCCAATGAACACTACCACAAGTGTCCATTACACACTAGCAACATTGTGTTGAGTAAAGAACAAACGTACATAGAGTGATGCAAAGCAGAACATACTGAGAAAAGTGAGATTGATGAGAAAGAGCAGAGATGTTTTCAACTTCAATTGAGCTCTTTCCCTTCAAAAAATTGGAGAACCAATGTGCAGAGAGTTTAGGGTATCTTTTCAAATCTTTGTCATCCAAATCTACATAGTAGAAGCCAAAGCATGATCCATACCCACCCAATAACTCATACACATCCAAGAAAGACCATGTGAAATACCCCCTTGCATTTGATCCATTCCTTCCATATTGTCAAATTAAAAGAAGAAAACAAACAACAGTACAAAATAACCATATCAATGAAATGAAACCCAATATTATTTAAAGGGTTATTTACACCAACTCCCCTATCAATTGTTACCACCAATTTACTATCAATTGGTAATGCAACATCCAAATATACCCTTCTCTTTTACCACTATAGTTTTCATAGTCTTCAACATTCTTATTTATCCGTTTAGGTTTTCTTCATTTATTGTTCCATTCATAAAGTTTCCAATAAGCCAAAAGCCATTGGTTTAGCAAAGAAAAAGGTGAGTCGGATGCTACATATTTTATCCAAGAGGTTAATCTAACAACTAACAATTGACTTTTGTTTATAAAATAATAAAAACAAAAGAAGGTTTAGACAGATACCTCACAGCATCAAGCAAACTCCCAATGAAACCATGCAAATATTTCACTCTTGCACTGTCATGTAATGTTGAATTCCATTGTGTTTGCTGACCTGTCAAAAACAAGTTTTAGGAGTTTCAACAATTAGGGGGGAGAGAGAGAGAGAGAGAGAGAGAGAGAGACCGTCTTCATGGCTGTAAATAGAAGGGTTGCCATAAAATTGTTTGAAATACTCCAAAACTCCAAGCAGACCAGAGGGTGTGATTGGGAACTGAATCAAAGAAACTGATTATGTAACGCCCTCAAAATAACAACAATAAACCCATCAGATAAGACATGCATTTACATTTAAACTAACCGCATTCCTTTCATTTTTTAGAATTCCATTACATAAGTATTACATGTTAATCTCATAACAAAATGCCCTACGGGCTTACAGCTTTCCAAGTTAACACTTGGTTACAACAAGAGTTCTAACTCGTTTACACATTAAGCCCTTGGCTTGAAATTACATGTAATACATCAAAAGTAAAACGACAAAACTATGCCCGCCACTAGCCTCCCAGCTATGTCCTTGGAGGTGGCATGCTTTCTGCACCTGAAAATGATATTCCCATATAGGGTGAGCCACAGCCCAGTAGAAATACACTAAACCAACCATGGACAATGACTAAAACATTAGTAATTGATAGTTGGTCAACACCGATACAATCACATAAATAACATATTTATGTCAACGACTTACAAGTCCCAATTACTTTTCATTTTCCCTTTTTCAACAGATAAGCATAAAAACTATATCCACATTCTCAACAGATATGTATAACAACAATATCCACAGATAAGCATACAAGCTATATCCACATTCTCAACAGATATGTATAACAACAATATCCACAGATAAGCATACAAGCTATATCCACATTCTCAACATATATGTATAACAACAATATCCACACTTCACAAAGATAAGCATATGAGCTCTATCTTCACTTCTCTAGACAAGCATATGAGCTGTGTCTACGGAGTTCATCCCCTATCTCCTCCTAATACCTATCCGGTTTAGAGGTACATCCCCTATCTTCCCCTAAACCGCGGAGTACATCCCCTATCTCCTCCTCTACACATAACGTATACAAACACAATGGTTCTATATACAATCACCCAATACATACAAATAATGTATTCTATCAACCGTCAAGTTCCATGACACATTTCATTGATTAGTTTCAGTTTACCTAATCATCATGCATTGTCTACAACAATCACGACTATCCTCCACCGATAGCCCAAAGCAGTTATTTCTAAACAGAAAATAAATGCACAATGGATATTCAATCAACATTTCATTTCTTCACTTCTCACCATTAATTATCCCAATTAATTAAACAATGTAATTAGGCCATTATCCATAATTACCATTTCAACCCTTAGGTCCCATTTTCATCAATGATTTAACATTCATTCAATTTCTCTATGCCAAACATGCATTCAGGTTTATTATGAATAAAACCCCAACTTTTGTAAAATTACACAAAAGCCCCAAACTTTCACAAAATTACCAAACCAAACCCAACATCTCAAAATACCAAAATTTAAAGACAAAACCCATAGAGAGGAGTAGGATATCCCTACCTTGAAGTTTAAGCCAAAAAGGAGATGAAGACTCCAAGATCAACTTGCTCCAAATCCAAACTTTTTCAGATTAAATCGAAGCTCTCAACGCCCTCTATCTTTTTAACAAAGGCCCTAGGCTAGATTAACACCCTAGGGAGATCAAACCTTAGAGAGAGTGCAAGTTTAGAGAGAGAGGGTGTCGGATTTAGGGTTTAATCAAAGAAAGGGACTGAAAAAGTGATGTTTTAGACGCTGCTGTTCGCTGATATAAAACACGCTCGCTTGAGCGAAGGATTGGTCGCTCGAGCGACCAGACACAGAAATCTCTCGCTCGAGCGAAGAAAAACCCAGACCGCTCGAGCGAAGGAAAGCTCGCTCGAGCCAAGAAAGACAGCTCTCAGGTCCAGAACCAGACGCAACACCACTCTCGCTCGAGCGACAAACTCCTCGCTCGAGCGAAGGACCAAAGATCTGGGCAGCAACACTAGGCTCCCAAACACAACCAACCTGTAACAAACCTGCCCAACACATCCCATAACTCAATATACAAAGTACAAAGGATGCAAACACGATAATAAACAACAACCAACATCCACGGACACATGTCCGGATCACTGTACAACAAGGGTAAACCCGGGATTGCTATAACCTCCCCCCCTTAAAGAATTTCGCCCCCGAAATTAAACATAGGTTTTCAAAAACAAGTTTTCCTTCATTTTAGACAATGTTACAATTTAACATTCAACAATTCGACCCATTACCGGTCATCCCATCCCTTTAACAAGAGACATATCACAATATGTAAACAACATATGTATTTTCAACATGCATCAACATTATGCACTATCTTTCCAATTTCAACAATATATTCAACACATATAGTGTCACATTCAACTACCATATGAGGCAAGTTCCAAAACATGCTTCCAATAATCAAAACATTCTCAATGTTTCACAACTTAGGACATATATAAAAGCTCTTAAGTTCAACATAATGTAAAATTTAAATACAAGATTACATATCAACAACCAAGTCCGGATATTTCTCACGGACTTCCAACTCACGTTCCCAAGTGGCTTCCTCCACTCCGTGATGTTTCCACAAGACTTTCACCAAAGGAATGGTCTTGCCACGCAGGACCTGATCTCGCCTATCCAAGACCCGAACCGGTCTCTCCTCATACGAGGCATCCTCATCTACCTCTAAATCAGTCCAATCCAACACATGTGATGGATCTGGCTCATACTTCCGAAGCATACTCACATGAAACACGTCATGCACTCCGGACAACTGCGGCGGTAAGGCTAACCGATAAGCAACCTCACCTATCTTCTCAAGGATCTCAAAAGGACCAATAAACCGAGGGGATAACTTCCCACTCTTCCCAAACCTCATCAGGCCTCGTCTAGGTGATATCTTCAGAAAGACATGATCACCTACCTCAAACGCCAAAGGCCTCCTCCTACGGTCGGCATAACTCTTTTGTCGACTCTGGGCTGTAACAAGCCTCCTACGGATAAGCTCAACTTTCTCCGTCGTCTCCCTAACCAACTCCGGACCCAACAAAGGTGCATCACCCACCTCGGCCCAACAAACTGGAGACCTACACGGTCGGCCATACAAGGCCTCAAATGGTGCCATACCGATGCTAGACTGAAAACTGTTGTTGTAGGCAAACTCTACCAAGGGCAAGTGCCTCTCCCACGTCCCACTGAAGTCAAGGACACAACCCCGAAGCATATCCTCGAGGATCTGAATAGTACGCTCGGACTGCCCGTCAGTCTGAGGATGATAAGCCGTACTAAAGGTTAACTTTGTGCCCAAGGCACTCTGCAAACTCTGCCACAACCTAGCAGTAAAACGAGAATCTCTATCTGAGACGATCGTCACTGGGACCCCGTGCAATCTCACTATGTCCCGAATATACAAATCGGCAAGATGATCTACCGAATCTCTCACGCGCATAGGAATAAAGTGCGCCGACTTAGTCAACCGGTCTACAACCACCCAAATAGCATCACTACCCCGCTGAGTCCTCGGAAGACCTACAACGAAGTCCATAGTGACATGCTCCCACTTCCACTCGGCAATAGGCAAGGGTTGCAACAAACCCGCTGGCCTCTGATGCTCGGCCTTCACTTGCTGGCAAGTAAGGCATTTCGATACGAAGACAGCCACATCTTTCTTCATACCCCGCCACCAAAACTGGCGACCCAAATCCTGATACATCTTAGTACCTCCCGGATGCACCGCAAGGCGCGAATGATGAAACTCTCGGAGTATTTCCTCTCGGCAAGACTCCGGTACAAACAAACGGTTTCGGTATCTCACACTCAGGTCGGGATACACCGTCAAACCCTTCTCAACTTTCCCACTGGCGATCTTCTCTCGGAGGGATTCTACCTCAAGGTCACCTCTCTGTGCCTCTAACACTCTAATCACAAGTGTAGGCTGCGCAACAACAGAAAACAAGGCCGCAGCCTCGACAGATTCGCCCAGTAGCAAATCAAACTCGCCAAGTGCTCCCAACATCTCCCATTCCCGGATGGCTATACAAGCTACATCACTAATGGATTTCCTACTAAGGGCATCGGCCACAACATTGGCCTTTCCCGGATGATAATGCAACTCAAAATCATAATCCTCGATGAACTCCATCCATCTCCTCTGCCTCAAATTCAAGTCTCTCTGTGTAAACAGATACTTCAAACTCTTATGATCCGAGAATACCTCGAACTTCTCACCAAAAAGGTAGTGCCTCCAGATTTTCAAGGCAAAGATCACTGCTGCTAACTCTAGGTCGTGTGTGGGGTAATTCTTCTCGTGTATTTTCAACTGACGTGAGCCATAAGCTACCACTTTCCCCTCTTGCATCAACACACAACCCAAACCCTCTCGTGAGGCATCACAATAAACCGCATAACCCAACCCTCTCTCCGGAATAATCAACACCGGAGCGGTGGTCAATCTAACTTTCAGCTCTTGGAACGACTTTTCACAAGTCTCACTCCACACAAACTTGACTCCCTTCCGAGTCAGTCTAGTCAACGGTGACGCTAACCTGGAGAAATCTTTCACAAACCGACGGTAATACCCAGCCAATCCCAGAAAACTGCGGATCTCAAACACACTCTTAGGCTGTGCCCAATCTTGCACTGCCTCAACCTTGGATGTATCAACAGACACCCCTTCCCCGGATACCACGTGGCCTAAGAATTTGACTTCCCTCAGCCAGAACTCACACTTCCCAAACTTGGCATACAGCCTATGGGCTCTAAGTAACTCAAGCACCACTCTCAAGTGTGCCTCGTGCTCCTCCTCAGAAGACGAATAGATAAGGATGTCGTCCACGAAGACAACCACAAATCGGTCTAAGAACTCCAGGAAAATCCGGTTCATCAAGTCCATAAAGACTGCCGGTGCAGTGGTAAGCCCGAATGGCATCACCAAAAACTCATAATGGCCATACCGCGTACGGAATGCCGTTTTCGAAATATCCTCATCCCTGACCCTCAACTGGTGGTAACCCGATCTCAAGTCTATCTTAGAGAAACAACGGGAACCCTTCAATTGGTCAAACAAATCATCTATACGGGGCATAGGATACTTATTCTTAACCGTAGCCCGATTCAACTTCCGGTAGTCTATGCACAATCTCAAGGCACCATCTTTCTTTTTAACAAAGAGGGCCGGTGCTCCCCACGGTGAAACACTAGGGCGAACAAAACCCTTATCGAGCAATTCCTGGAGCTGAACTTTCAACTCAACCAAGTCTGCTGGAGCAAAACGGTATGGTGCCATAGAAATCGGCGCCGTACCAGGCACTAAATCAATAGAGAACTCTATCTCTCGGTGAGGTGGCAAACTAACAAGATCTTCGGGAAAGACATCCGAATACTCACAAACCACCCTCGGCAATATATGCTGGGTCTTACCACTCTCACCACTCTCAAAGCTAGCAAGTAGGCTACTAAGCTCACTTCGCCCTCGCGAATCATACCCCGGTGGCAAAACACTACCAACCCGGTCTCCCAAGAAATGGAACCACTCCCCGCTCAAGGTACATAACGTGACCCTCTGGCGGTAGCAATCAATAACAGCCCGGTATGACGATAACCAGTCCATACCCAAAATAACATCAAAACCCTTCATGGGCATGACAACAAACGAAAAAGGAAGCCTATAATCGGCGACCTCAATATCACATCCTCTAACACCCTGTTTCAGGATCAACTCACCACCCAAAGGCGATACCACACAAATAGGAGATGCTAACTGTGCTAACTCCAATTCCAAAACAGATGCAAATGCAGCAGATACAAAAGAATGAGATGCACCCGTGTCTATCAACACACTAGCAACTGAGTTGCAAAACAGAAAAGTACCTCTCACTACTGATGGAGCCGGTACCAAATCCTGCGCGGTAACAGCATACACGCGCCCCGTAGGCCCCTGGTCTACCTGCTCTCCTCTCGGAGCAAAAGACTGCTGCACAGACTGGGATGACGAAACTCCCGGATTGGCCCTCGAGGCCTGCACAGACTGAGCTGGCTGAAAACCCTGCGTCTGCCTAGAACCAGACGCTCCCGAAGTGGCACTCAACTGTGGGCAAAACCTCTTCATGTGCCCAGGTTGTCCACACTGGTAACAAGTCAAGAGCTGCCCCCTGCCCAAACTCTGACTCTGCGGTCTAGCTGAAGAAGAAACAGCTTTCTGACCCCCACCCTTCTGCGGGCAAACAGAAACCTTGTGACCCAGCTGGCCACACTTGTAACAAGTGAATTCCCTCTGACTGCCTCTCCTCGAGCCTCCACTCGGCACTGGAAAGGTCGATCTAGAGACTGCACCCTGAGACTGCTGAGGGTTATAACCCTTCTGTCTCCTGCCATCACTCTGACTATCCTGGCTCCTCTTGGAGCCTCTCTGACCCTCATCCTCCTCCTGCATCATAAGCTCCATATGAGCTGCAGCGTCCACTAGGTGTCTATACTCTCGAATATAAGACCCACCAATTCTCAACTTGAGGCCCCGCCTCAACTTCCGCTCAAACTCATAGCAACGGCGTTCCTCAGACGCCACCAGTTCAGGTGCAAACCTAGACAGACTGGTAAAAGTAGCCTCAAACTCGTCCACTGACAAGCCCTGCTGATTAAGCCGGCTAAACTGATCCCTCAGCTTCTCCCTAGCTGCTGCTGATAAAAACCTCTCCTGAAAAGCATTCACAAACGCCTCCCAAGTACCACCAACACGAGCTTTCTCGTACTTCCACCATTGACCCGCATCTCCCTTCAGTTGGAAGGATGCCAAAGTCACTTTCAGTGCTCCGTCCTCGATGCCAAACATCTCAAACGTCTTCGTTGTCTGTTCGAGCCATTCATCTGCCTTAAGCGGCTCTTTAGGATCCCCGATAAACTCGTCCGGATTACACCGAAAGAACTCCCTTTTCAAGAAGGAAGGCCCTGTCTCAGCTGCCTGATTCCCAGCTCTAAGAATACCCAAAGCTCCTGCTATCTCTCTGGCCAAGGCACCCATAGCCTGCTGACCTACTGGCTCAACCACATTGGCCTGCCCAACTCCCTCCTGCACTGCCGGAATCTCACCCGGTAACGGTACTTCCTGCCTCGCAGGTCTACCACGCCTAGCACCTTTTCCTCGTCCTGACATCCTAATAAAGGCAACACAGAACGTTAGCACATTCATAAATGTGCCGAAACTAAACACTCACGTCCTAATGCATGGACAACTGTAATTCACTCCACATAGGCACATAAACACATAAGCACTTACGAATTTCATTTCCGGATAATGATAGTCCCGAGACGTTACTAGAGTTCCGGTTAGAAACAGCATTGATCAAGTGCTTTTCCAACAAGACTCCCAGAAACTCAAGGATCCAATCAACATCCCAGAAATTAAATCCCATACCCACATAGTCACATAAGCATGTTATCAATTAAGCACAAAGCATATGATACTACATCTAAGTCTCTATCAAGCGAGACAAACCCATTGTGATCCTAATCACTTCCCACGTACCCAAAGTATTCGAACCTGGTACGCTCTGATACCAAGTTGTAACGCCCTCAAAATAACAACAATAAACCCATCAGATAAGACATGCATTTACATTTAAACTAACCGCATTCCTTTCATTTTTTAGAATTCCATTACATAAGTATTACATGTTAACCTCATAACAAAATGCCCTACGGGCTTACAGCTTTCCAAGTTAACACTTGGTTACAACAAGAGTTCTAACTCGTTTACACATTAAGCCCTTGGCTTGAAATTACATGTAATACATCAAAAGTAAAACGACAAAACTATGCCCGCCACTAGCCTCCCAGCTATGTCCTTGGAGGTGGCATGCTTCCTGCACCTGAAAATGATATTCCCATATAGGGTGAGCCATAGCCCAGTAGAAATACACTAAACCAACCATGGACAATGACTAAAACATTAGCAATTGATAGTTGGTCAACACTGATACAATCACATAAATAACATATTTATGTCAACGACTTACAAGTCCCAATTACTTTTCATTTTCCCTTTTTCAACAGATAAGCATAAAAACTATATCCACATTCTCAACAGATATGTATAACAACAATATCCACAGATAAGCATACAAGCTATATCCACATTCTCAACAGATATGTATAACAACAATATCCACAGATAAGCATACAAGCTATATCCACATTCTCAACAGATATGTATAACAACAATATCCACACTTCACAAAGATAAGCATATGAGCTCTATCTTCACTTCTCTAGACAAGCATATGAGCTGTGTCTACGGAGTTCATCCCCTATCTCCTCCCAATACCTATCCGGTTTAGAGGTACATCCCCTATCTTCCCCTAAACCGCGGAGTACATCCCCTATCTCCTCCTCTACACATAACGTATACAAACACAATGGTTCTATATACAATCACCCAATACATACAAATAATGTATTCTATCAACCGTCAAGTTCCATGACACATTTCATTGATTAGTTTCAGTTTACCTAATCATCATGCATTGTCTACAACAATCACGACTATCCTCCACCGATAGCCCAAAGCAGTTATTTCTAAACAGAAAATAAATGCACAATGGATATTCAATCAACATTTCATTTCCTCACTTCTCACCATTAATTATCCCAATTAATTAAACAATGTAATTAGGCCATTATCCATAATTACCATTTCAACCCTTAGGTCCCATTTTCATCAATGATTTAACATTCATTCAATTTCTCTATGCCAAACATGCATTCAGGTTTATTATGAATAAAACCCCAACTTTTGTAAAATTACACAAAAGCCCCAAACTTTCACAAAATTACCAAACCAAACCCAACATCTCAAAATACCAAAATTTAAAGACAAAACCCATAGAGAGGAGTAGGATATCCCTACCTTGAAGTTTAAGCCAAAAAGGAGATGAAGACTCCAAGATCAACTTGCTCCAAATCCAAACTTTTTCAGATTAAATCGAAGTTCTCAACGCCCTCTATCTTTTTAACAAAGGCCCTAGGCTAGATTAACACGCTAGGGAGATCAAACCTTAGAGAGAGTACAAGTTTAGAGAGAGAGGGTGTCGGATTTAGGGTTTAATCAAAGAAAGGGACTGAAAAAGTGATGTTTTAGACGCTGCTGTTCGCTGATATAAAACACGCTCGCTTGAGCGAAGGATTGGTCGCTCGAGCGACCAGACACAGAAATCTCTCGTTCGAGCGAAGAAAAACCCAGACCGCTCGAGCGAAGGAAAGCTCGCTCGAGCCAAGAAAGACAGCTCTCAGGTCCAGAACCAGACGCAACACCACTCTCGCTCGAGCGACAAACTCCTCGCTCGAGCGAAGGACCAAAGATCTGGGCAGCAACACTAGGCTCCCAAACACAACCAACCTGTAACAAACCTGCCCAACACATCCCATAACTCAATATACAAAGTACAAAGGATGCAAACACGATAATAAACAACAACCAACATCCACGGACACATGTCCGGATCACTGTACAACAAGGGTAAACCCGGGATTGCTATAGATTAATTAGTATAATTAATAATAATAAAAAAAACCAAGAAGTAAAAAACCAACTTTGTGAAATTATTTTTTAGCCCTTACCTCATCTGGTGATGTATCATTAGACACAGCTGAAAACAATCCAAGAACTTATGAGATATATCATATCCATCAAATATATTTTTTACCCATCAAAAAATTGAATTCACTCAAAAGAATACCATGGTTGGCTCATCCGAGTTGAAGAAAAACATAATATGCAATTAAATTCAAACATGTCATGTAAATAATTTCATCAAAGTAAATCGAGTTTGTGATGCAGGAAACGATGCAGTTGTGATTCATAGTAACTTCATGGAGAGTTTGACTATTTAATGGTAAAATGGCAATTTTGTTGATTTTTCAAGGCTGTCTGGTAAGGCCCAAAAAATTCATATTCGCAGAATTGGAAAATTTACTATATTGGAAAATTTTGAATTCTTAATTTCAAGTTCTATATAAATCCATTTTAATTCAAGATTGTTAGGTTTTTATTCTTGACAATCCCGTTTAACAAAACTCCGTTCAGTTGTAATTTTATTTGATCTTTTATTTTAGTGAGGCTGTGAGTTTTAGATACGAATCCAACCCGAATTGTACTTTGCAGAGATATGAAGAATCTTTGGTCCAAGAAGTTTTCACTAACTGTAAAAATACTGAGAAGATGTTTTTCTCACTCGAGCTAAACTTTGGTGGCTCGAGCAAAGACTCTTGGAAAAACACACGTTTCAGTCTCCTTGCTCGAGCGATAGATCCTTCGCTCAAGCGACCTTCACCGCCCGATTTTCTATAAATATGTGTTTCAGTCAGATTTTAGAGTTATGGCTTCCAGATCTTCTTATTGGATATTAGGGTTTATATCTGGAGTTTTTTTTGCTAGTTTCTTTGATATTTGTTTGAGTTTAAATTGGTTTGAAAAGTATACATCAAAGGATTGTTTGTTTCGTTCAATACAAAAGAGAGTGTTGTTCTTCGGTGGATTCCGTGGAATTCGGGCTGAAGCTTTGGTGAATTCCGAAGTGACTCATCATCGTGGATTCGACATTGACGTTATGAATTCAACGTTGGGCAAGACAATTCCAAGGTCAAGACGGGCCTGGAAGAGGTACATAGAGGTCGGTTCGATTCGGGCGTAAATTCGCTAGGTAATTGAGAGTAGAATTGTGTAATTCCTTTATGTCTTCTTAGTGGATTGTTTTGTGACTTTTGCTCGTTGTTTTTTTTATCACAATTGGAGGCGCTCCAATTGTGGTTTTTCCACGTTAAATCATTGTGTTGCTTTGTCTTTGATTGTTTGATTGAGATTGCTATTTACTCATTAAAATTGATACATAATCACAAATCAATATTTAAGGGATTTCTAGATTTTTGAAAGATTTTTCTGGGGTTTTTTTCCCCTTCAAATATATGCTATCTAGATTAGTTTTTTATTTATTTAATTTTGGCTTGGTTTGGGAAGTGAATTGTAGCTTGACCACCCAACAATGTTTACTATAAATCAAGTTGTAAGATCTTGAAAAAGGTAAAAACTACTCAAATGAAGGAGGGCACACCTCAGTTTACGTGGCATCATCTAATTAGTTAAGTCTATTTTGTGCCACTTGGCATGGAGGAAATGACAAGAATTGCCAAAGGAGAATAACCCTCGGGATATTTTTTGGAATATCCATTTAGATTTGCTTGGTCACCAAGAAAGGCTTTATTATACATACACCTACACCCCCATGGGTTAATGTATGCTTTCATTCACTACTCAACATCTTAATTCTTATCATCCTTATCTTATCTCTTCTTTTATGGGAACTGACTTGAGCGTTGCAGTGTCCAGCCGGCCAGGGCACTAATAATGTTTTTCTCTTGTAGATTTCAAGTTCACATCGGTTTCAATGTCTTCTATCATCTTCTTTGTTGATTATCTTCATCAAACAAGGTATATTTTTTGTTCTTTACAAGGTTAAAACAATCCTTGTTTGAATGATAAAAATTCAGAGAAAGTTTTTCTCTATTGAATTGTTCTTTTTTCCTTAACATTTTTGTAGTTCATTCCATATGCTTTCCTATATTAGCTTCCAAGTTGCAAATTGTGTTAATCAAGTTTAGTGAGTATATTAGGGATTGACACACGTATTATATCGACTGCCATGTCAGCATTGAAGTCCCTATTTATTTTGAGGCTGCTAGGTTTGTCTTTGATGTATAAAGTATTGTAATGGTTGACTCCTAAGAAGTCAAAGGAACCCTTGACTAGTTTGGACTCAACTTTTGTGAATTCTGGAATTCTTGATCCTGCATTCTTCTTTACTATCTTTGGATAGTCACCAAATACCAGGAGATTGATAATCCCGCAACAAAATCAGACAAATAATGAAAAAAGATGGTTTTAACTTTTCACATACAAAAATTCCCTGAATTCAAGATAATATCCCCCTTTGTTTTGACACAAAACATATTTTTCGAAACATTTTCTATGAAAAATGTATTATGCAGAAAATATTTTTCTTTTTTTTTCATGTTTGGTTGCAATGTTGAAACTATTGTGCTCATTGTTATAGCAGTGGTGTGGTGGTGGTGACAAGGTAATGGTGGTGAGGGTGGTGGTGTCAACGGCGATAGAGGTGGCAGTGTCAATTGTGGAGTGGTGGTGGTAGAGACAATGGCAGTGATAGTGGCATAGTGGTGGTCGAGGCAATAGTACTAGTGGTGCCATTGATAGTGGCATGATGGTGAGGGTGGTGTTGGTGGCAGTGGCGATAGTAACCACAATGGTAGCGGTGGTGGTTGGTGGTAGTAGTGTAGTGTGTTAGAAATATTGTAGTTCAGACAATTTTTTCACTTTCCAAAACAGGAAAAAAAAATGTCCATAGAAATTTAATTTTTGCCAATTTTCATTTCTTATCGTACTATTTACTAAAAAATACAAAAATATTTTTTGCCGAAACAGACTATGGTGATTATGTGTCAACATTTAATAAATTAAGATACATAACATCATTTTATGTATTTACAATTTGTAACTCACCACCTAATATAGAAGTCATTAGCTTTTTGAGTTGCAATCACATCTTCTGTTGCATTAGTACTAGGGATATACCAATAAGCAAATACATTTATTCCTATGAATCCTTGTTGCCTGCCTTGCTTCATAACATATTTCTCCAACAATTATAAGCATTATATGTGGTATTTTTTTCATCATTGTCAAAATTAGTAGTAAAATGAAGACTAAAGGATAGACCAATATGCAAGACTCCCGCCACTACGAGGTCTAGGAATGAACATATTGAAGAATGCTATTGATGGGTGTCAGCAAATTTTAAACATTTTTTTTTGATCGGCGAAAGTCAATAGTTAGTTGTTAAATTAGCACATTGGGGGAGTTGAAACTCACACTCATGCATTTTGCAAGAAAATCTTGCCCTCCTATTCCACTCCTAGGCGTGGAACCCAAGACCTCCCCTTAGGAGAGACTTGGTGGCCAAAGGGCTAGCCAACTAGGCTAAAGCCTGTGTCAGCAAATTTTAAACATTTTTTTTTGATTGGCGAATGTCAGTAGTTAGTTGTTAGATTAGCACATTGGGGGAGTTGAAACTCACATCCATACACTTTGCAAGAAAATCTTGCCCTCCCATTCCACTTCAGGAATGGAACCCAAGACCTACCCGTAGGAGAGACCGTGGCCAAAGGGCTAGCCAACTAGGCTAAAGTCGCTTGGTTAGCAAATTTTAAACATTAATGTTACTATAAGTGAACATCACGTCATTTCACTAGCCAAAGTGTTCGTCCAGTATCACTTAGGTGGCGTTTCATAAAACATTGTAAAAAAGGCTAACCCAATGTTTATAAAACGTCACTAACATAAGACAACTTCATAAATATTTAGCAACATTTATGTTAAGTTTTAGTGACTTTTTTAAAAGTTGGTAAACGACAAATTCTTATAGTGTATGTACATAGTCTTACCGCTGCATGCTAAGAATGATAAATGTGTAATCATCAAAATATGAAAAGTACAATTTTTTGATCTAAGGAGATGCTTTAGCAAGTTAAGATAAAGAATAGTGGATTCCTCAATGTTTCTTATGAAGCTAATGGAATTCCTGGTACTTGTTCTTGTACAAATTTGCAGCCGGTGCGTGTACCAGCAAGATATTATGAGCAACAATGTATGGCTCGGATGATGAGTTACCTTTAGAACAGTTAATTCCAAATGGGAAAGAACATCACTTTGGGGGCGTAATGCCTACATCATAACCACCCAAAACAAATACGTTGGCTTGATTAAAGGTAGTCAAATACAAAACCCTATTGCCAAATTCTCTAAAGCACACCTTAGCATATGCCATGAAATCTTTCCTGTACCCGCAAAATAGCTAATTTCATTTTTTAAAATGGAAACTCAGTGCATGATAATACTGCTAAAGTCTGGAATAGAAAAGACAAGATGTACAAATAGATAATTGCATTAACAAAAAAAAAAAAAAAATCATATATTTTGCTTTCCAAGAAGAGCATGTACGAAAAACAAAAAAGTGAGTGAAGCAGAAGCCAATAGTGAAAACCATACACAAGTTTTGGACTGAGACATCCTCCATATTCATATTCAAGAGCCTGTGGTAGATCATAGTGCACTAATGTAGCATGTGGTTGGATTCTTACTTGATAAAATATAAAAAGATATCAATGAGAGAGGGAGAAGGGGGGTGGGGGGGGTTCATTATTAACATTTAGAGTTGTTTGGTTAACAATTTGGAAGTAACTTTTCTTGATTTGATAAGAAAAATAATTGATTTGCAATTTTGTGTATAGAAGATTCCAAATGCAAACCAAAACAGTATTACAATGTTTATGAAGAAGAAGATGTGGATGTGACCACCATGTTTGATAAGTTCATTGATGAGATTGTTGTAATATTCCAATCCCTTTGGATTTACAGCTCCTATTCCATCTATCAAAAATAATAATAAGAAAGGATGAGCACTAGCATATGAAAAGAACCAGAATTTGTGTAACATGAAAAAGTAAAGTAAAATAAAATAAAAAATATGAGAGAGAGTTATGTGATCATACTAGGGATAAGCCTTGGCCATGAGATGGAGAATCTATTGGCGTCTAGGCCTGTTTCCACCATCAGTTGGATGTCTTCCTATAAGAGATTAATGTTTCACTTCACACATAGACCATGTATACTCCACAGCCACTAAGGGGTAGTGTAGTGAAAATCATGTCTAATAAGAATTATACATTCTTGGATAACTTTTTGACTTTTTACGAAAAAATGTATAAGAAAATATTGTATCAAATATCAAAATTACCAGATTACCCTTCTTGACACATGCAACAGGCGTGCATTTCAATTTTTGTTTTTTGTCGAAATTTATGGCTTACAACATGACACGTATTGCATGTGGGGAAATGCAATGCAATAGCACTAGGCAGTCTTTATTTATTTATTTATTTTTTTTGAACCCACAGACTTCCAGCCAAATAATATGAACTGTTTTTCTTTTTTAGTGACTTTTTGACTTTTGTAGGTGATGCCAAACATCTCCTTAGTATATATATATATATATATATATATATATATATATATATATCATGTTGTAATACACATCCTCAAAATAATGTATCATATGCAAGTTTTGTTATTTGTGGTATTCATAATTAAATCTTTTTTAGTCATAATTAAATACTACATAAAGTATAATGAAAGACATTTTGGATCAAAACCAAAATAATAATTACAATAGATGATAACCAATATCATAATAAGTCATAACTAACACCATAATAAGTCATAATTAACACCACAATAAATCATAATCAAATATCAGAAATATTATAACTAGGACATATAATCCTCTCTCTCTCTCTCTCTATATATATATGTGTGTGTGTGTGTGTGTGTGTGTTAACTTTTAAATCTAAGTGACTATATATTCTATTTTTCTTTTTCTTTTTTTATATGTTTTTCTTTATTTATTTATTTTTTCTACACTATCTCTCTTTATAGAAACTCTTTCTCTTTAACAGTTCATTGGTAGGGTTATTGATAACCACCAATGCATAATCCAATCCTATTGTCAAATAAATTTTCCAAACCTCATCAACAATTCAACACACACACACACACACACAAATAAATTCCCCCATTCTTAGAGTAAATTCTGGGACTTTTGAGTCTTTGAGTTGATCAATTACAATCCTAGCTATAGCTAGAAGAGAAAAGAGAGAGAAGATGCGCAGTGATCTATGGTTGTTGAATTATGTTTAAAAAATTGTGGCTGCAAAAGAAATGAAGAAGAGCCAAGGGTAAATTAGTCATTTTATTATCAATTTTAACATTGTTTGAGCCAAAGTTAACCTAAGAATGAAATCTTGATATTAGTTTAAAAAATAAGGGAAGTTAGAGTAATTTCTCAAATCACAAGAGAAATCCCTGTAATTTTGCTAAACCTCAGGGGAGGTAAGTGTAATTTATCCCAAATAAAAAATTAAGGCTGCAAAAGAAATGAAGAAGAGCTAAGTGTAATTTATCTAGTTTGGTCTATTAGGCTCACTTTTGGACTCTTTTTTGATAATTAGAGCTGCTTATATTTTAGGGTTCGTTGAGTACATTATTTTTGTACAAAATTACGTCGATCGGATAACGGATACTATGTATTCGAATTACTTTTGTCTGAAAAAATGGATGGTAAAAAAATTAACGATTCATAAAAAAATGATCCGAACACATAGTATTCGTTTTCCGATCGATATGCTTTTTTACAGGGATAATATACTTAATAAATCTTAAAATGTGAACAATTCAAATTATCTAAAAAGTACCCAAAAATAGGCTCAATGGACCGGACTGGATATAACACTTTGTATTTTTGGGTTTAGAATTGAAGTGAGGTGTAATTGAAAGTTGTTAAGGTTTGGTGGATATGTATGGGTGCTCTCATGCTTTGTTGTGAACTAGGGGTTGTTAAGAATTGGTGAGCATAAGGTTGTTGCTATTTTTGTTAGAACGGATACAATTTCGAGGATGAAATTTCTTATGGTGGGGAGATTGTAATGACTCGGATTTTAATTCACATTGGATTGATGCAAAGTGGTGCCCGTCACCTTAAAACTTGTATGGTTGTTGGACTCTTGATATTGATGGGTTGGCAAATGAACTTTAAATTTTATAATTGAAGACCCTTGGGTGATGTTTGAAACCTTGATTGAAGCCTTAACAAGGTATTTAGGTAAGATTAGATACAAGGCCCCAAGTTTAAGTTTGAGTTTGAGTTTTTGACCAGCCGTCACTCTTTTGCCCTTTTCTCCTTCCATACTTTTAATTTGAATGTGAGGCTAGAACCATTGGAAAGCTTGTTTCCGGGGCTTCAATTTGGACACAAGAACGACCTAAAACAGAGTCCGAATGAGAGAGTTACACCTGTTTGAATTTCGAGTTTCTGTGCTGAAAGCACTCTCGCTGGAGCGAGATTTTATTCGCTCGAGCGACCAAGTCACTAACAGACATTATAAACTGACATTTTGGCCCCAAAACTTCACTTTTTCATCCTCTTTTCTTCTCCCCTCCTCCATGCCCGAAAACCTAGCCTCCAAAACTTTGATTTCATCCATTCTTACCAACAATCCACTATGGATCTTGTATCAAGGTTGAAGAACAAGTAAGGATCAAGACTTTGACCGATTATTTTGGGGATTTCATTGAAGTTTGAAGATGGGTCTTCACCCTTAGCTTCAAATCTTGAGGTAGGGGTCTTAGTTCTTCTTCAATGCTTACATTAATAGATAGATTTGTGATATTTTGAGTATATAAATGCAAAATTTACATTTTGAGCATATAGTGTTATATCATGGAAATTGGGGATTTAGGGTTTGAAGAGTTGGGGATCTATTGTTGGGTTTAGATTATGGGTTAGGTGTATAATCAATCGGAAAATTGGAATAAAAAGTAAAGGTTTAAGAAGTTTGAATTTTTCTGAAAATTCTTGATTTTTCTTGAAAACCCTAAGTTGATTCATGATGATAAATAATAAGTTTGCCCAAATTGAAAGTAGAATCATGAAATTGAGGTATTGAATTGTATATATACAAGTTTAATTGAATTTTGGAAGTGTTTGAAAATCATGTTAAAAATTAGCGATTGAACCTTATTTATGGATATTGTAAATCATGCTACGATATGAAATGAAATTTGGGAAAAAGGATTAGTTAATGATATGGATAACATGAGCCTTGGGATGAAATGATGAAATGAAAATTTAAGAGTACACCTTAAATTATGTTGAATTATATTTAGTGGTGTCGAGTTAAAAGATGTTGAATTGTGGTGATTATGTGGAATTGTATTGATTATGTTGAAGTGTGTTGATTATGTTGAATTGTGTAGACTAGGCCTCGTTTGGCAAGTGGCTATTTTAGCTAAAAAGCCAAAAGGTCACTAAAAAAAATCAAAAATCCAACAACCCATACCAAAAAGTCAAAAATTCTATTTTCTCTCTACTTTTTGCACATCTTTTTGTAAAAAGTTAAAAAGTCATCCCAAACATACTAGTTTTTTTTAGCTCATATTTTAGCTAAATAGCCAAAAAGTTACTAAATTAGCCTGTTCCTAAACGAGGCCTATGTTGAATTGTGTTGAATTAAGTTGAGTTGTGTTGGGTTGTATTGAGTTTTGGTTGATATAAGAAGGGAGTTTTGCCATAATTGGATCAAATTGTCATTTTGTATAAATAATTGAAATTATCATTGTAAATGTAAAATCGTAGGATTATTAATGATGATGGTGGAGCTTGATATGCATTATCACTCCCACATGAGATTTTGGAAAAGCGTATCATTAAAGGAATTTATTTATCGGTTTAGATATATTTATTTTGCGCTATCGGTGGAGGATATCTATGATTGTTATAGAGATTGCATGTTGACTAGGCAAACTGAACTATTTATAAATCATGCATATCATGGAGCATGCAATGGATTTTGAGGATTTAAACTGTATGTTTTGAAAAAATATTTTGGAAATTCTTGTGCTATGTTTTTAGTGCACTTGTTTCATTCTGAAAATCATGTTTTGGATCACATGTATTGTGCTAGTTGAAAAGAGTAAATAATATGATAAGTCTGAGAAATGGTTGTCATTGAATATGACTGTGTGTTTTAATACATTGTATATGTATGATTCTTTGGGAGGAGAAAGGGGATGTACTCCATGTGTGATTATGTGATTAAATACATTGTATATGTACGTTTGTTTGGGAGGAGAAAGGGGATGGACTCCATTATAACTAAGTTGGCCAGAGTGTCCTGGGTGAAAGTCCCGAAATTTATACATGGGTGCCGATCCTGCGGACGAAATTTTCGTAAAATGGCAGTTTGAAGTGTTTATGTGTGTTGTGTATGATTGGAAAACCACCGAGTTGTAGCCTCAGTTTGGATGTTGAAAGATAATGAAATTGACTCATGAATTGAGAAGAATAAATGAACTGATGGAAAATGGATTAAGGATTGAAATTGGCATCATGTGGGTAACTGGATTAGGGGTTAGTGATGATGAACTCAATGGATTGCTTGTGACAAAATGGAAGATTATGAGTATTGTTTTATAAGTAATTGGGAAATTGAATTAAAAAGGGGTTTGTGATTCTTGTGTTATGTTGAACTCTAATCCTTTGGATTTTGATGTTATGGAGTATGATAATTGGAAATGGAAATGAAATGTGTAATATTAGAATGGAAATGAAATGTGTAATATTAGAATAGAAACGAAATGTGGAATATTAAAATGGAAACGAAATGAGGAATAATTTGGAATTGAGTTGATAAATTTAAGATGATGTTCTTCCTTAAGTGTATGTGTTTTCAAAGAGAATCTATGGATTCCTAATGATGAGAGACTACATTTACGGCAGATTTTCTTAAAGGTTCAGGTGAAATTTAAGAAAAGATACTTTCTATATAATGTTTTGAACTTTCAAAATGTTATCTTACTATATGGTATCACCTTGCATGCATGATCATTTCTATCTGTGTGTTAGTTATTGATTGAGAACTATGAGATTCCTACTAGGCATTAGTGCTCACCCCGTTGTTGTTTTATCTTTTTACAGGAAGGAAGTTTGGATTATTTGATTGAAGATTTATAGGGTTCTTGAGTCTTTTTGTATAACTTCATGGTAGATGTAAAGGAAGTGGATTTTGTATTTGTATTTATTTATTTGTAGCACAGTAGAAGATTAGCATGTATTGTTGTCATTGTAATAATCATTGAGAGAAAGTGGTATCATTGTGATTTTGTTACTCAAGTGTAATAGATATTTGTAAATGTATAAAAAAAAAATGGACCTAAATTTATAGGCTTTGGTAATATTTCCAAGTAATTAAAATTGGGGCGTGACACTGGACCCTTTAGTCTGGACTGGAGGCAAGGCCCAACCATTTTTATCTATGAGGTTTATGATAAGGACAATTTTACCATACCCATCTTATATATATGTATTTTTATTTTTGTGTTTTTTTTTAGTTATGATTATTTTTTTATAACGTTTATATTAAGATGTTTAATTATGATTCATATAGTGTTTAATTATGATTTTTTTAATTATAATTTAAAAAATAAGAAATTATATTAATACATACCCTTTGAGAGGTGTATACTATCATTTTTTCTTTTAAATAGTTTAATTTTGATAATATTGTGATATCAAATATTACAAGCTTGTTTGGGATACACTAACATAATCGTGTTTTTATTGTTTTTGTTACATTATTTTTTTATTTTTTAAAAATATTTTTTCATAAAAATTAAAAAAATATATTTATTTAAATTATTTAAAATAATCTCACGTATTCATTTTCTTATATGAATAAATTAGTGTTGATGATAGTTTAGATGAGAGTAAAAAATAAATCATAATGTAAGGATACAATATTCAATGCACCTAGTTACAAAGGTTATTGTGCTTAGAAATAGCTGAAGGCACATGGTGGTGTGTTATCACGATGAAAAATAACAATAAGTTTATTTTTTAAAAAACTTTAGCTTATTTTGGCATTTGGATTAAGAGTTAATTTTTTGGTTCTTTATTATTATTTTTAATTACATCATCATTATATATTTTTTTATATACTTTTTCAAAAAAAAAAAAAATAATTTTAGCTTATTTTTCAAATAATGATATTATATGTATCAATTAATATATATAAAATTATAATTTTAAAATTATAATTTCACTTGCCACATCATCCGTTAGCATCATTCCTTCCGAAAATAAGCCAAAGTTTGAATAACAATGCCTCTATTTGGCTATAGGAGGTGTAGCGTCCAATGTTTTGTTGTCATATTGGATCTTCCCATTGTTGATCGAATCTATATGGGTGAGATTTCTGGGCCTCCTCCCCTCAGTTAGCTGACCCCATACTATTATGAAGGTTTACTTTTGCTGCTGCCTCCTTTTTGGCTCTTTTTGCTGCCAAGCATATGAAGTTTTTATTTATTTATTATTTATTTATTTTTTTAAGAAGAAGTAAATTAGACTTGGCCTTTTTAATTATTTTCTTATTTTCGTCTCTTTGCATTTTAAGTTTTTTTTTTATTTGTTCTTAAGATTAATTTTTATTTAAAATTAAATAGAAAATATCTATATTAGATATAATTATATATAAGTTCAAATAAAAAAAAAGAAGATATAATCATATATTAATTTGTTTAACATATTTTTACTTTCTAATGACTTTTTTAATAGCTAAAGTTGATTTTTTTTTTTAGTGAAAAATGAGTATATCTAAATCATCTATAGTTTTTCAACAAAATAACTTTTTTAATATATTAATTAATTTAAAAAGATTGTCAAAGAGAGTCTAAAATTAGTGTTGTAGCTTATTAGTGTCCTTGATTCTCGAGTAGAAATTTACTATTGTGTTACCACTAACACACAATAAAATTATTTATATGACGTGGAATGTAAACTCTTTTCAGGTGTTACGTATAAATGGAAGGCAAAAGGCAATAAATAATTGTATCAAAAAAAATTTCTCATTCTCACTAGAGTATTTTAAGTTGTGTTTTCATTAAAATTGTTTGGGTAAATTACAAATCTTGTAGTTTACTTAAAATGCAAATTATCTCACGTGGTTTGAAAAAATATAAATATCTCATTGTAATAATTTTTTATTTAACAGAATTAATTAAAAAAATAAAATTCCTAATTACTCTCCTATACAATAATAAAATTATCTGAATTATTTATTGAAGTATTTTTGATATCATTAAAAACTTTTTTTTTTAGATTGGGAAAAATGTCTTCATTGCAAAATCAATAAAAAATCAAATCAATCTTGTACCGCGATAACAAAAGATCTTATGAAGCAATAACAAACTTCCACAGGATGAAGAATCTTCCAAGTTTGGCATAACCTAATAAGTACACATTTTTTTTTTAAAAATCTTTTTATCTTTTTTGGGTCACATAACCTCTCTAATTTTTTACACATCTTTTCATAAAAAGTCAAAAAGTGTAAAAAAGTGCACTTATTTAGATCATCCCAAACCACCCCTAGTCTCCATAAAGGAGGAGAAAAAAACCACACAAATGAGGGACACAACCTCTACATAGAGAGGATTATTACAGCAAACAATAAAAAATAAAAAATAAAAACAAACCGAAAGCAACCAGATCTAAGTAGCCAAACGCATCCAAAACTCCATTATACCACAACCTTCAACTTGAAATATAAAGACCCCACATCCGTTGATCAAGATGGAACATTGAGGTTAAGGTGGTCAGCATGAAACGAACGCGTTAAACAACATCGGTCTTCGGATTGTAAGAAGATCTGAAACCAGATCTTATAGTTTTGAACGCGAAGGTGAAAGTTTGGACGCAAGCCAAACATCAAATTTGGAAGGTCGGAAAAAATGGAGAGGCAATGCCAACAACAGTGGCCAAAGGCAGTTCTGACGGAAATGAGGCAGATCTAGTAAGGGTAGATCTATAGAAACGGGAAGGCAACAAATTTGGTGGCTATGTTGTAGTGGCGCCGCTGAAAAGGGTTGAAAATACAAGCTTCCAATATTATTAAGCAAAATGACAAAGAAATGAGAGAAATGAAGTGAAGGAGGAGAGAGGAGGCCAGCGGTTAAAACCCTTCCCCACCCCCAACGACACACCTAGCAGAAGGCTTAGGCCTCTTTTGAGAAGTGGGTTAAAAGTCACTTCCCAGTTTTTAACCTATTTTGGGTCACATCATCTCTCACATTTTTTACACGTTTTTTTTAATAAAAAAATCCAAAAAAAAGAGAGTAAAAAAAGTCAATTTTTAACTATCTTCCCAAAACAACCCTTAGAGAGGGAGACTTAAAGAGAGATGCCTTGAATTTATAGAGAGAGTTAAAACCCGTTTCTGATATTAAAAATTACAACAGTGGTTCATCCCCTAAAACTAGAGCTCTAATTGAGTTCTAATAACGTGGAAAATAAAAAATAAAAAATAAAAACAAGGCCAAAACATGATATTGGATAAGGCTTACACACAAATTAGAGCTATTAGAACTCTCACTCTAGAGCTCTCAAACATTTCTCTAAAAATTATTAATTGATTTGATTTATTGATAAAAGACATTTATGATAAAATTAAAAACTTCAAAGGACAAGATGTACTTTTGGAAACATAAGAACAATTTATATTTTAAATAAATTTTAAAAATGTATTGGTAATTTATCCAAATTATTTGAAATGCCCCAAGTTCAATTTCTGCCCGCACGATGCCATGTCTATACTTGACCATGTGGGCTGTTGTAATGTTATATTTATCATTTTTTTTCTCCATCAAATCTTAAAATTTTAATTTTATTAATTTAAATTTATTTATTTATTTTTAATTTAAATTTTTATTTATTTTTATTGAGTAAAATTGAAAAAAATTTATATTTTTTAATTAATAAATTCAGTATAAATGTATAAAATATATATTTTCATTAAATTCTGAGATTTTTTGTTACAAGACGCTTAAGGGGTAGGGTGGTAATCAGAGTTGATGGTGATTATAATAGTTGGAGATCAGTTAGAGTTTGAAAAGTTTTAAATGTAAATTGTTTTTTTCTTTTTTTCTTTTTAAGATCGGTTGTAAACTGAATTTAGAATAAGAGTATAGATGGAATAATAGTGTGCAAAGAGGTTAAATAATTTTTAATTTTCTTTTAAGAAAATGTAATTAGAAAAAATACGTAATGAGGTAAACATTTGATGTATATAGAATCATCCTACAAATTGTGTTGGTATAGTTTTAAACATTTGAGTTAATTTAATTGTTTTGTGATAATTTTCGAACAGATCAAATATCTATGGACATCTTTGAAAATTCAAAAAAACATGATATGTTCACTAAATGATTTACATCTTTCGTTTGGGAAGTGGAATAATTTTTTTAGTTATTTTGATTTGGGTTAAAAAGTCTCATTTGAAATAAATTTTTTGACTTTTTTGTTATTTTTTGAGAGAAAAAATAAAATATTTACCTCATTAAGATAAAATGAACTTCATGCATAATATTCGAATTAAATTGGTAACAATGTTGTTTTGTTACTGGAAATTTTAAGGATTTGTGCCATTACTTTTTGTAGGAGAACTAGTCCTTAACATCATAGCCTCATTATCATTACTATGGTCTATAGCTTAATGCATTGTTTTTTCTATCTTTTGTCATGCATGCAGATTGATTTTGGTGGTATGTGAATCTTGAATTTACAGAGGGAAAATAAAAATTAGCTTATGTTTTATTCCTCTTTTGCTTTACTTTTTATGTTCTTTCTACAAATCTAGAATCTTAACACAACCTTAGCAAATATTATTTGGAAGGCCTTTGTCTCGACAATAATGTTAATGATACTAACAAATCCAAATGGCCATTAAGTCCCAATCAACCTTCAATTTAGATTAGTTTGAGACTCAATAGTATAACTTCTCCCAGATTAGTTTGAGACTCAATAGTAGTACACTTCATTTCAATTTTACATTTTAAAATTTGTACAAATTCTAATAAAGAAAAGTACAAACGATTGAACAGAAAGAGTCATTCATCTTCGTAATAGAACATAAATCATTTATTATTAATACTAACTAACAATATTTTAGGGGGAAAAAAACTATAGTCATAATTAATTGAACATCAAAACAAATTAATTCTTGGGCAAATTATACTAGCAGTCCCTATAGTTTGGGGTTGTGTCACTTTGGTCCTTGACTTTTCAATTGTGACATATTTTACCTGAATTTTGAATCTTGTTCCAAATAAGAACAATTGAAAATGCCATTACTTAATTTCAAGAGCAAAGTCGTTAATTTGATAAATATAAATTAATTTGACAAAAATAAATGTTAAAAAAATATTTTTGAATTTTTAAAAATTATTTCTACGCACCAAAGATAAAATTATGTAAAATTGGTAAATTTTTTACACATTTTTTTTACCAAATTAATTTTTATTATGTATTTGGATGATGATCATGTAATGGATGGTTGTTTTTATTTTCATTAAATTAGATTCTATTTTTCCAAAACTCAAATATGGCGACAATTTTGATATCATTATTAAATCAATCTATTAAATCAAAAAATTCAAAACTAAATACATTTCATATATTCAATATATTGATTACACATTAAAAGCCTAACAACCACACATTGTATGATCATCATCTAAACACATAATAAAAATTAATTTGGTAAAATAAATAAATAAATGCGTAAAAGATTTATCAATTTTACATAATTTTATCTTTGGTGGGTAAAAATAATTTTTAGAAATTTAAAAATATTTTTTTGACATTTTTTAAAATTAGTTCATATTTTATCAAATTGATGACTTTGCCCTTGAAATTGAGCAATAGTATCTTCTCAATTGTCCTTATTTTGAACAAGATTAAAAATTTATTATCAAATTTGTCACAATTAAAAAGTCAGAGATTAAAGTGATATGAGTTCTAAACTATAGGCAATGTTAGTGTAATTCGCCCTTAATACCTTGTCACAAAAGTCTTTCAAAATGAATACAACAATTTGTTCCCATCTTGAAGGGTATGACTGGATTAAAGTATGTTTTTATGGAGTCTTGAACTTATTTGAGAGAATTTAAAAAAATATAGGACTTAGTTATCTAAAAATTGAAAGTTGAGAAAACTGAATGACATTTTGAAGGAAAAAGTCATACTTATTTGTAATTTTTTCTAATATTTTGTTGCCATATTTTGTCCTGAAAACTGTAAAAATTATTAGATTCCCCACAGTATCATATGGCATTGTCTACGTGGTACTCCAAACAAATGAGAAAATGCAACACACACTAAGTGGGTTGGTCATATTTTGTTTCCAACTACTTAACAAAGTAAGTCAATATATCTCACTCATAAAAATTTTCTTTGCGTAATTGGTTTGGATTATTATATAACTATGGGGACATAATTTTTGAATGACAACACGTGGCCGAGGTGACACCGAAGTGCCAGCCGAGGTGCCACGTGTCCTGGTCATGACGCCGAGATCATCTCGGCTAGGCCGAGGTTATCTGCGAAGAAATCAAAATTCGAGATAAGTGGATAAGGGACAATAGTCCTAGAATGGGAGAAGACTTCAGTTTGCGTAAAGATAAGACTCTTAGAGAGCTTATCATAATCTTACTGGGAGTCCAAGATTAGCAGTAATCCTGAGTTCATTGAAGTTAGGCTTCTATTGGGACTAGGATTGTGTTGGCTATAAAAGTGAGGCACCCCCATGGGTCTAAGGTATGTCTTTTATGCTTTGTCTAGTGAGTTAGGCACTATTGATTATCTTTGAGAGATATTTTATTGACTTGATCGTCGGAGTGCCCTCGGGTGGACGAACCACCGCTGGAATCTCTTTTTTCTATTGCAGGTCGTTCGGGCTTAATCTATTCTGCCAGTGCTCTCCAGCTGAATACTGAGTTGGCCGTGTGGTCGGAAATTGACACACACAATTTGGCGCCGTCTGTGAGAAAGAAAGAAGAATAGATGGCCAACGACGGACAGAAAGAGAAGGTTGGGGACGACACCCCTACTGAGAGTGGGAAACATATTGACCTTGACATCGAAGAAGACAACTGCAACGAAGAGACTCGTGATAAGAATCACGAAGGGAAGGACGTCGGCCAGAAGGGTGGCGTACCGAAGAAATCAGACCGGAGCGGGTATTATAATGAGGATGACCTCCAGAACAATGTCATGCAGCCACCATTCCCGTTATAAGATACGTCGATTCCAGCGGCCAAGAAAGGTACCCAGAAAAGGGGGCAGAAAACAGTTCCTGTAGTCCCTCAGCACGACAAGACCAAGGGACATTCTCACCGGCCTTCATGAGAGCCCGGGCATGGAGAATCAACGAGAAGAGAATCCCAGAAGACACGTCGAACAAAAGAAGACTGCGCTAAAGAACATCGGGATGTTCAAGGGAAGGAACTCTGTTTCGACACGACCAATGGAGGGAAGTCCAAAAGGACTCACAATGACACTGGAAGTAGTGCACCAAGGAGGCTGAAATCTAGAGATAGCCGAACTCCTGGACGGACCAAGGAGGGTTTGAGGGATGACCTCCAGAGGAAGCGGCAAGAAGCCGAGGCCATGTTTAACACTTGTTGAAACTTGAGAAAAGTTTACAAGTTGAAGTTAAACCGAGATTATGTTTAACACTTGTTGAAACTTGAGAAAAGTTTACAAGTTGAAGTTAAACCGAGATTATGTTTAACACTTGTTGAAATTCTGAGAGAATTTACAAGTTGAAGTTAAACCGAGATGATGTTTAACACTTGTTGAAATTCTGAGAGAATTTACAAGCTTAAGTTAAACCGAGATGATGTTTAACACTTGTTGAAATTCTGAGAGAATTTACAAGTTTAAGTTAAACTGAGATGATGTTTAACACTTGTTGAAACTTGAGAAAAGTTTACAAGTTGAAGTTAAACCGAGATAAAGTTTAACACTTGTTGAAATTCTGAGAGAATTTACAAGTTGAAGTTAAACCGAGATTATGTTTAACACTTGTTGAAACTTGAAAAAAGTTTACAAGTTGAAGTTAAACCGAGATGATCTTTAACACTTGTTGAAATTTCAAAAATTTACAAGTTGAAGTTAAACCGAGGTCATGTTTAAAGGAAAGAATGATATAGGTTCCATCACCTCAGGATGCCGAGGTAATAGAACCTAGGGGGCAGTTGTGGGGACATAATTTTTGAATGACAACACGTGGCCGAGGTGACACCGAAGTGCCAGCTGAGATGCCACGTGTCCTGGTCATGACGCTGAGATCATCTCGGCTAGGCCGAGGTTATCTGCGAAGAAACCAGAATTCGGGATAAGCGGATAAGGGACAAGAGTCCTAGAATGGGAGAAGACTTCAGTTTGGGTAAAGATAAGACTCTTAGAGAGCTTATCATAATCCTACTGGGAGTCCAAGATTAGCAGTAATCCTGAGTTCATTGAAGTTAGGCTTCTATTGGGACTAGGATTGTGTTGGCTATAAAAGTGAGGCACCCCCATGGGTATAAGGTATGTCTTTTATGCTTTGTCTAGTGAGTTAAGCATTATTGATTATCTTTGAGAGATATTTTACTGACTTGATCGTCGGAGTGCCCCCGGGTGGACGAACCTAGGGCTGAGCAAGGAATCCGTAAAATCCGTGATCCGATTCGGTCCAGTCCAATCCGATAGGTTTGGATTGATTTTTTGAATCCGTGGTTCGATTCCGGATTGAAAATTTCAAAATCCGTAGGCCACGGATCGGTTCCGGATTGAACCCCACGGTTTCGGATTGGAACTGATCCGGACCATCTAGAAATAATCTATATTTTTATACTATATACCTTCCCACACCATATAATTTCTTATCTGATATAAAAACTAAAATGTAACCTAACCTAATCCAGTAGCCTCACTCATTCACGCCTCTCACTCTCATCTCAGGTCTCTATATCGATGGTGTCTCTCTCTCTTCTCTTTCCCATCTCAGACTGAGTTCTCTCTCACACTCTCATCCATCTCAGATCAGATCGGTGTGCTGCTGCTCGTCTCTCTCTGTCGGTGAGCTCTCTTTCTCTCTCTCTCTCTCTCGGTGTTCTCATCTCTCATCTCTCTCTCTCTCTCTCTTTCTCTCTCTCTCTCTCGGATCGGTGACTATTTTTGTTCATTTGTTCCCAGATCATCCATCTCAGATTAGATCGATAGCTATAGTTGTTGTCTCTCTCTTTCGGTGAGCTCATCTCTCTCTCTCTCTCTCTAACACTCTGAAATGGGTTTAATCTCTAACACTCTGAAATGGGTTCCCAGATCATCCATCGCAGATTAGATCGATTGTTCATGTCATCTATAATGGATTCGGTAAATGTAAGTAGGAGATTTTTTTTTTCTGTTTTTATTTTTATTTTTATTATTATTATTATTTTTATTATGTTTTCTGTTTTCATTTTATTTTTATACTTTTTTTTCTTCCTGTTTTGTATTTCTATTTTCTGTTTTTTTTTCCTGATTTCATCTCTGTTTTGTGTTGTTTGTTTGATCAGTCTAATTGTATTTCATGTAGATATTTTCTCTGTTTTTCCATCTTTTATTAATGAGGGGAAAAATATTATAGAACAGGGGTAAGATCATTCCATAAATATTCCGACTCTGATTTAAGTAACCATTGATGCACAAATCAGCGTTTATGGAAATTAAACTAGGGGGGAAAGACTTTGCTAGATGGTAAGATCATTTCAGGCAGAATGTGAGCACAAGTACTTTTTGATAGTTAGAAACATTGATTGGTTCTAGTTCAAAGCACAAAAGTGTCGAAGATGTCTAGGATTTAAAGCCTGATTAATCAAACACTTTAACTGAAAGAGTAGCAACCTGTATCATTCTCAAACACTTTGCTAAAGTTTTTTCTCTTGTTATGTTGGCTGCTGCTAACACTTATGAACTTCTTCATTAAGAAGTGCATTTTAAAAAAATAAAAATAAATAAATAATTTTTAAGCTTTAGGGGTATAAATTACTGGCACTGCCAAATGAGGCATTAAATTATTATTATTATTATTATTATTATTATTATTATTATTATTATTATTATTATTATTATTATTATTATTATTATTATTATTTTTGGGGTTATGGGGGCTTTGCTTTGGCACTGAAAAAAAAAAAAGAAAAAAGAAAAAAGCCTTCTAAATCCTAAACCCTTATACATTGTGGTTGGAATGTTGATAAATAAAGAATTGGGCTTGCACTAACAGGGCTTTTGTTGGAACAAAATAGAAATGGGTCGAGCCAATCATGAAAGTTAAATTATTCCCATCATTTTAGTTGTTTCAAACATTAAAATTTTATTACTGAATGTCATATCTATACATAGAATGATAGAAAAAAGCATGAACAAAATAGAAAAAATGTTGATTTATTTATTTCTTTTGTTTGATAGACGTCAAGTACCGGAGACACAAATGATGTAATTGACCTCTCTCAGTCTCAATCTGATAAAAAGCATGAACCTCAGCCTGAAACTCCTTCAGGTTCAAAGGTATGCCCCCCTCCTCCTAAGCCAAAAGCTAGACAATATTCTGAAGTTTGGGAGCATTTTACCAAAATTTTTAAAGAAGGGAGTAAGACTGCTGCATGTGTTAAATGTAACCATTGTAAAGCTTCTTATGCTTGGATTAGTGCAAATGGAACTAGCACTTTGAGAAAACATATTGCAAATTGTCCTAAGTCCCCGCAGAATAAAGAAAATAAAAAACAAAAGACTTTGGCATTTCAATCTGTAACCAATGGTGAAAAAACTCTTGGAGTTTGGAAATTTGATCAACAAGCATGTAGGGATTCACTTGTTAAAATGGTAATCACTGATGAGTTGCCATTTAGATTTGTAGAGCGTGAAGGATTCTGTCAATTTTGTAGTGTGATGCAACCTAATTTCAAAAAGTTTTCATGCTTTACATTAGCAAGGGATATTGTGGATTTATATTGTAGTGAGAAGAAAAAGTTGAAAAATGTGTTGAAGAATGCAAACTATAGACTTTGTCTCACTACAGATTCATGGACATCTCTACAAAATGTTTCATACATGTGTCTAACAACCCACTTTATTGATAAAGACTGGAATTTGCAAAAATGAATTCTCAACTTTAGTGTGATTTCTAGTCACAAAGGGGAGGCAATTGGTAAGGCAATGGAATCATGTTTAGTTGATTGGGGTATAGAGAAGATTAGTACAATCACTGTGGATAATGCAAGTGCAAATGATGTAGCTATTGCATATGTGAAAAGGAAGTTTTCAAAAAACATTGACTCTTTGATTTTAAGGGGTGAGTACTTGCATATGAGGTGTTGTGCCCATATAATTAATTTAATTGTCAAGGATGGGTTAAGTGAAATAAAGGATTCAATAACTCGAATTCGTGATGCGGTGAAATATGTAAGGAGTTCTCCACAACGAGAGCAATTTTTCAGGACATGTGCTGAAATAGAGAGGGTAACATGTAAAAGCTTGTTGTGTCTAGATGTTCAAACTAGGTGGAACTCCACATATCTAATGCTAGATGTTGCAACAAAGTTTCAAAAAGTATTTGAGAGATTAGAGGATGAGGACCCACATTTCAAACTAGAACTTAATCATGGACCTCCTACCTCTCAAGATTGAGAAGATGCTCATGTTTTTACACAATTTTTGCAAAAGTTTTATGATGCAACTATTCGCTTGTCTGGTTCTTTGTATGTCACTTCCAACTTGTACTTCACTGAAGTTAGTGGTATAGAAAGTGCCTTAACTGAATGGGGAAAGAGTTTAGATCCTTCTTTGAAAGCCATGGCAATAAAAATGAAGACTAAATTTGACAAGTATTGGGGAAAAATTGAAAAAATAAATATGATGTTATTGATTGCTATTGTGTTAGATCATCGTTATAAGTTGAAGTATGTGAGGTTTTGTTATTTTGAAGTTTATCAACCTGCCATGGTGAGTGAGCTCACTCAAAAAATAAGAGAGACTTTGAATAACATTTTTGATGAGTATAAACAGTTTGAGACAGTTGCTTCATCTTCCAATGAAATGGTTCATGAAGTGGACATTGTTGATCAAGTAAACATTGGTGCAAGTGAGCACCAAGTGTCTCTTATGACAAAATTTCAAAAGCTTTTGGAGGAAGAAGAAGGTGATGGAGGAAAGTCAGAAGTAGATAGGTATTTGGAAGAATCTTGTGAAAAGGAAGTTGTAAACTTTGACATCTTAAGTTGGTGGAAGACAAATTCTTCAAGATATAAAATTCTTTCTCAAGTTGCTAGGGATATTTTGGCCATTCCTGTCTCTACTGTTGCTTCTGAGTCTACTTTCAGCACAGGAGGTCGTATCCTTGACCAATTTCGTAGTTCTCTTACTCCAAAACTTGTTGAAAGTTTAATTTGTACACAAGATTGGTTGCGTGCTTTGCCATTGCCACTTCAGATGGAAGAAAACTTTGCAGATTTGGAGGACATAGAAATAGGTAATATAATTCTAATATTCAATTAATCATTTAAATTTCATTCATGTATTGTGTTATTTTTTACTTTAAACTGAAATTAATTTTTTTGCAGCTCTAACCAATGTTAACATAGCTGCTGGAAAGTGATTTGGTCTGCTGGAAATCACCTATTACTGCTGCTGTTGTGCTGCTGCTGCCATTGCGCTGTTGTGGTGCTTTTGTTTGTCATCCTTAAGTTGTGCTGCTGTCAACATGCCTTTGTTTGCTTATTTGTTTTTGTGTAAAACTACTTTATATCTGTTTGCTTAGAATTTGTGGAAAAGGGAAATGTAATGTCTACTACTATTGAATTTGGTTGTTGTTGATGTGTGTTTGCTTGGAATGGATGATGCAATGCCTGCTACTATTGTTGATGCAATGTCTACTACTATTGTTGATGTGTGTTTGCTTGGAATGGATGATGTTTGCTTAGAATGGAGGATGTTTGCTCCAGTTTAGAATGGAATGGATGTCGATTACAGGTTTACAGGTTTTCAGTATTGGAATGGATGTTTACTTATATAATATTGTTTACAGGTTCCCAACAGCTATGTTGCTATTGGAATGGAAATGCTATTGGAATGGATGTTGTTTATTTATATTGTTTACAGGCTGCTATTGAAATGGATGTTGTTTAATTATATTGTTCACAGGTTTTCAGCAGCTATGTTGCTATTGGAATGAAAATGTTATGTCTATATTTTTTTTGTTATTTAATTATTTAAATCCGTGGTCCTAAACCGATCCAATCCGTGTTTCAACGGATTGGTTCGGATTGGTTCCACAATTTAAACAGATTAGATTGGTTTTAATTTTTCAAGAACCGTAGATAACGGATTGGTCCTGATTTTCTCCCAATCCGGACCAATCCGGTCCATGCTCACCCCTAGACGAACCACCGTCGGAATCTCTTCTTTCTGTTGCAGGTCGTTCGGGCTTAATCTATTCTGCCAGTGCTCTTGTAACGCCCTCAAAATAATAACATTAAACCCATCAAATAAGACATATGAAATAACCATATTCTTCTATTCATCAGAGTTTCATTACAAAAGTATTACATGTTAACAACAAAAGCAAAATGCCCTATGGGCTTACAGCTTTCCAAGTTAACACTTGGTTACAACAAAAGAGTGCTAACTCATCTACACATTAAGCCCTCGGCTTGTATATACATGTAATACATCAAAAGGGAACTAAAACAACAACAATCTGCTCGCCTCTAGCCTCCCAAGCTATGACCTTGGAGGTGGCATGCTACCTGTACCTGAAAATGATATTCCCATATAGGGTGAGCCACAGCCCAGCAGAAATACACTAAACCAACCATGAACAATGACTAAAAGATTAGCAATTGATAGATGGCCAACACTGATACATCCACATAAATCACATTTTTTATGTCATACGACTTATGAGTCCAAGTTACTTTTCATTTTCCCTTTTTTGACAGATAAGCATATTAGCTCTATCATTATCTCAACAGATATGTATAACAACTATATCCCACATTCACAGATAAGCATATAAGCTACATCCACATTCTCAACAGATATGTATAACAACTATATCCCACATTCACAGATAAGCATATGAGCTGTATTTACACTTCACAAAGATAAGCATATGAGCTCTATCTTCACTTCTCTAGACAAGCATATGAGCTGTATCTACGGAGTTCATCCCTTATCTTCTCCCAACACTATCCGGTTTAGAGGTACATCCCCCATCTTCCCCTAAACCGCGGAGTACATCCCCCATCTCCTCCTCTACACATAACGTATACAAACACATTGGTTCTATATACCATCATTCAATACATACAATTAATGTATTCTGTCAACCGTCAAATTCCATGACACATTCCATTGATTAGTTTTTGTTTGCCTAATCATCATGCATTGTCTACAACAATCACGACTATCCTCTACCGATAGCCCAAAGCAGTTATTTCTAAACAGAAAATAAATGCACAAATGGATATTCAATCAACATTTCAATTCGGTGAGTGATGAATAATTCAACTACACTCTTTTTCCCATATATTCCCAATCTCAACATTTCCATTTCATAACTTCATTTCTCACGATTAATTAACCCAATTAATCAAACAATGTAATTAGGTCATTTACCATAATTAACATTTCAACCCTTAAGGTCCCATTTTCAACAATGATTCAACATTTATACCATTTCTCTATGCCAAACATGCATCTAGGTTTATTACGAATAAAACCCCAACTTTTGTAAAATTACACAAAGGCCCCAAACTTTCACAAAATTACCAAACCAACCCCAACATCTCAAAATACCAAAATTTAAAGACAAAATCCATAGAGAGGAGTAGGATATCCCTACCTCAAATCCGGAGCCCCAAAGAAGAAGATGACAAAACCCAACGTGCTCCAAAACCCGAAATTTTCAGATTAAAATGTAGCCCTCGACGATCAACAACTTTTTTGTAAAGGCCAAAGATGAGCAAATCACTCCTACTAGATCAAAACCTAGAGAGAAGGTAGAGTTCTAGAGTGAGAGGCTCAACAATGGTGTTTTTGGAAAAGTAGGAGAGAGAAGAGAAAGTGAAAAAGTGATTTGAAAAGTCAAAACTCGGAACTTAAACCCAGTCGCCCCGCTCGAGCGTCAAACACCCCGCTCGAGCGTCACTCACAGACTCCCGCTCGAGCGGCCAAACTCCCGCTCGAGCGCCGGATGCACTCTCCCAGCACTTTTACAGAGCCAGGTCTCCACTCGAGCTTCCAACTCCCCGCTCGAGCGGCACTCACACAACCCCGCTCGAGCGGCCAATCCCACGCTCGAGCGTACAACACTGCACAGGAAATACTGGATGGGTGTATTCCCCGCTCGAGCGCCAAAACCCCCGCTCGAGCGGACAGGCCAAAATCTGGGCAACTAGTTTTGGTTTCTAAACTCAACCAACCTGTAACAAACCCGCCCAACACATCCTATAACTCAAATACGAAGTAAAAAGGATGTAAACAAGATAATAATCAACTACCAACATTCACGGACACATGTCCGGATCACTGTACAACAAGTGTAAATCCGAGATCGCTATAGCTCTCCAGCTGAATACTGAGTTGGCAGTGTGGTCGGAAATTGACACACACAATAACCAATATCACATAGTGATTGAAGGCTACCCCATTCCGTCCTGATGCAATTGCAACACAAAATTTGGCTAATTAAGTATAAAACATTGGAGAAATCACCACTTTTATATATAACAATAGCAACTCAACAAAGTTATACAGAAGATATAGAAACAAAATCATTTTTTTTTGTCTTCACTAAGAAGAATCCCATAAGGTTCCCCCCAACCAAAACCTCTTTTCCCAAATAAAAAAACAAAACAAATACGAACTTAAAGAATCAAAGAAGACACTGGCCTATTCTAGAAATTTTTTCTGTCTCATTCTAAATGTTTTTCTCGCTCAGTGATTTTCTTTAATTAAAAAAAAAATGTACAGACTACAATACAAAAGAAAGATAAATTTAAATAAAACTTAAAATTTATTACTAAAATTACACCAACCCATGAACCCCTTTTTGTTTCTCTCTTTTCCTTCCTCCCTCCTTCCAACTTCCTCACTTCTTCCCCTAAATCACTCCACACAATCCCCCACAAAAAATTGAAAAGAACACCATACCATAACCAACTCACCACAATATCAAGAAAAAATCAAAACCAAAATCACACCCAAGGGTAAATAAGTAAACTCCAAAACTCCCAAATTAAACCAAAACAACATACCATAAATAAAAGGACTAATTGATTTAGAAGAAAACATCTAAAAATAAATGAAGCAACATTTTCTGAAATGGAATTTTTGAATAATTTTTCCAAATAAAAATATATAATAAATAAAAAATTAATTTAAAAAAAATTGAATTCCAATATTTTATTGGAAGCACATCGCATAACCATCAGAGAGCTGTATGCATTCTCTCCTCGTTCACAGAGCTCTCTATTTAATTATTGCGTGTCCAACAAGCCAATGGTAAATAAGTAAACTTCAAAACTCCCAAATTAAACCAAAACAACATACCATAAATAAAAGGACTAATTGGTTTAGAAGAAAACATCTAAAACTAAATGAAGCAACATTTTCGGAAATGGAATTTTTGAATAATTTTTCCAAATAAAAATATATAAAAAATAAAAAATTAATTTAAAAAAAATTAAATTCTAATATTTATTGGAAGTACAATGCATAACCATCAGAGAGATGTATGCATTCTCTTCTCATTCACAAAGCTCTTTGTCTAAGAGATGAGGGATGCTACTGTGCTTTGAGCACAGCAGCTCCTGCTGCGCAGCTTTACGGTGCCGTTTTGGACCAACAAAACTTTGATTTACTTCTTGGCTGCATTATTAAATAAAATAAAAAATTGTCCCTTTGTTTTTTTATTTTTAAATAATATTTCTAAGAAATTCTTTTACATTTTCACTTTTATATGTTACGCTTTTTTTAATAAATATAATGTAAAATTTTGCCAAAGTTATGATAATTTGTAATTTAGAAATAAAATTAGTATTTTGTAATAATGTTATATATATATTTTAATAATATTTTTTAACAATAAAATATGTATAATTACTACAAAAATACGTAAGATGCTTATACCCCATTTGAAGAGTGTGGGATTCCCTTTCTATAAAATTTCAATTTCTTATATAATTTTATTTAGTTGAATAAGAAAGTACGTAAAATAAAATTTTAAGCTCAATATAATTCTTTTGCTTTCTATTTCAATGAGTCATTTAATAAAAAAAATAAATATAGTATCTAATTTATTAAAAATTCATATTTCACATATTTTATACACCTTTTACATATTTTAATATAATTTTTATGCACATACCAATATTAACCACTGCCCAATGGCCCATGGTATATATGGATGAAATTACTCATAAAATTTAGCCCTTGTTTGGGAAGTGATTTTTTTTTTGATTTTTTTGATTAAAATATGAATCTGTGACTTTTTAAAATATTTTTAATTTTTTTGACTTTTTAAATAAAATAGTCACTTGCTAACTCAATTCCATTTCTAAATTTCAAAAACAAAAATGCTATGAACCTACCCTTATCAACTCATAATTTACCCTGAATGTGTTTGTATGGTGGAGATTAAATTGATGAAGTGTGGGGTTCATGAGTAAAATAAATTTGAACCAATAATTCATTTTTTTGAGTAAATTCTAGATTGATAAGGGTGAGTTTGTAGTATTGTTTCAAAAATCAAAATCTATTTATCTTTTATTAAAAAAATGAAAGCAATCCTAAAGACCTTTGTTAGTATTGAAAAATTGTATAAAAAATGTGTTAAAGTGACAATGTAAAGGAATTTCTTAGAAATACTATTTAAAAACAAAAACAAACAAAGGGAAATTTTTTTATTTTATTTTAATAATGCAGCAAGAAGTAAATCAAAACTTCAAAACGACACCTCATCCCTTATTGGCGTGTCCAACAAGTCAATGGTAAATAAGTAAACTTCAAAATTCCTAAATTAAACCAAAGTAACATACCATAAATGAAGCAACATTTCCAAAGAAGAAGAAAACATCCAAAACTAAATGAAGCAACATTTTTTGAAATGGAAATTTAAAAAAAAAATTCCGAATAAGAATATATAAAAAATAAAAAATTAATTTTTAAAAAATTGAATTCCAATATTTATTGGAAGCACATTGCATATACCAACTCTTATTTTGATCATCCCAAATAACTCCTAAATCTTATCACTAGCATTGCAGCACCAACACATTAGTCTCAAAATCATAATTAAATACAAAAAATTATTTTCTACATAATTTTTTATTCTAAAAAATTATAAATAGAACGTTGATAGATATAAGCGTGTTTTTCGTAGCATCTCTGACCATGTGACTCGGTGTGCATAATCTAGCTCGACACCCAATTATGCAAAGAAATAAATAAAATGTGACTCAGTATCCTGAAATACAAATTTGAGCATTAAAATTGTGTTTAGATTTTAAGTTTATAGAAGAAAAAAATAATGAAATAGAAATTAATTGTTTTCAGTAGTAAGCCCATTTTTTTCTCTATAAATCCAAATTTAAGATATATAAATTTTATAATACACAACTCAAAAAATGTGTATACCAGATGTACCAGTTATGACTTTTGTAATTTTAGTTATAACAGATTGAATTATTTGTTAGTTTGACCTGTTGTAATTATTGTTTTAGTTATAACTGAATTAGTTATGTCTCATTTGATATTTGGTTATGACTCATGATGATCTTAATTATGACTTGGTTATGATTTCTTGTAGATGTTATTGTGATTATGACAAAGAAATCTTTAGTTATACTTTAAGTGCTATTTGATTATACTCCATTGTGATATTTTTAGTTATAACTGAAAATGATTTAGTTATAATATGCAAAAGGTATACCTTTTTGAGAAGTGTATATTACAGAATGACCCATTGCAGATAAATGTTGGGTAAACTGCAAATAGGTGGGACAATTACAGAATAATTAAGCTACGTATGAAAATATTTTCTAGTGCAACTCTAACCTACAAAAAAAAAAAACTTATACCAAGCACGCAAATAAACAAGTATAACGCAGCGGGTAAAAAATTCAGATCATACCTTTAGGTGATAGAACCTGAAGCGAAGAATCTCGTGGGTAAATCACGTGCTTCTAAAAATGTGAACAACAAACACCCAGCAGTGGAGTGATACCACAATATGAGTATCACCCACAAAGTCACAGTGCAGAGGCTGAATCGTTCTCATATGGGAGAGTTATAGAGAGAGTTTAGGAAAAAGGTTATGGGTAAAAACCACAAAATGTATATGATATTCTTTCCATCATATCAGATGTATATAATCAAATATATAACAATCAATATCTATCTATCCATCTATCCATATCTCTTGATAAGATATGGTAGATATAGATATTGATTGTGGGTTATCCAAATAATTCAAATTCAAATTCAAATTCAAACTTAAATGGATAATTTAATTGGTCATGGGTCATGCCACATGGACGCCCAAATTCGGGTCCAATACCTGGCCCAATTTCCAACATCTCCCACTTGCACATGAGCTGGCATGACATTGCCACATCTCTATCTCAATCTCCCCAAATATTAAACAATCACATACTAGCCAATGAACCGTGCGACTGCTGAGGAACACTTGCATGTGGGAGCTCTATACTAGAAACTCAAAATGAGCCAGCATAGAGACATCAACCCAAAAAAGAATAGAAATAGTGTCTCATATACCCCAGACCCATCTAATTACACCGGTCCAAAAAACATCTCTAATCCCTCAAAAAATGCATGTTTGACCTTCTCAATTCTTGCAATATATTCACACTCAATCCACCTCTCATACAGAGCGATGTGAGTTGCCGGCAATGAATATATAACAGTGGTGTAATATTAGAAGATCTTCCCTTTGCCCTCATGCCATTTAGTTTAGGATTGACTGCTTTCCCAGTGATATCCCTTAAGGCCGAATCATACATGACTGCATGCAACATACCAAAGTAGCAGAACATAAACCCCTTACCTTATGACATAGTCAAAAGTCACAAAAGGGTACATGAATGAAAGTCATATCAATAATGACACGTAAGACTCATACGGTGAGGAAACAGGGATCCATTCTCTCTTCTCATTACTCGGTCGCCAAACACATATAGTATGCATACATGTTACGATGGAGTAACTCTTCCAAAAAGAGTGACGTCATACTCGATACACCGTACATATATTAGTCTAGTCACTTTCTAGCGCCTAACCCGAATTCTCTATTTGCTCGCCTTTCAGGCGCCAAATGAGATCTCACATCTGGCTAATCATAATAGGCACAACATGGAAAGTGGGTACTAACATCCATGTTTTGGTCCTTATCACGACCTCATCTTGGTTATAACCAAGGCGACATACATAGTGGAAAATTTATGCCTCTCTTGGCTCTAAATAAAAAATAAACCACTAGTCTCATCCTTGCTCGCTCCCAAGCGCTAAGGGTGATTGCTCGTGTGAGTGAGCCAATCTTGCCTGCTGACATCATCATCTGCTAATTATTATGACACAAACCATAATAGTGTCAACATCCCATCATCTCATAACAAATAAGTGATCGATTTTAAAAAACACGACCATAGTCTGCGCAATTCTAGATTCCAAGCATAAGCCTTATCAGCACCTCTTGCGATAAGCATATACAACGAAATCCACCATTTACGCCTCATATGAAGTGGTTCAAGATCACTACCTCTTGCGCAATTACCCCTCTAAAGATATTTTGGCGACAAATCTGCTTCCATTCAAGATGCGCCCAACTAGCGCATTGAATCTTACAAGGGGCAAATTTATATACTACTAGTAAAGTATTTTATCCACAGTCTAATGAGCAAGGTCAATGTCTAAACTACTCAGTTGACCATTTACCAAAGATAACACTTATCATGCCGAATACGCTCACATAGCGTACTATAGGCTCCCACAACAAAAAATATCAAGAAATATAGGTCATCTGTTTCTCCCAAAGACAATACGAGGATTCACTCAATAGCTAAGGCTCTGGCTTTTACCGATAGGTAAGTCAATGGGTTTGTAATTTTGCATTTAGAATCATTCTAGGATATTCCTTATGTAAGTCATCAAAAACAAACTGGGAATTCTCCCAAAACAATCCCTAAGGATCGTACATCCGAGCATATAAATTATATCACCCATGTCCATCATATTTAAAACAGAGGACTGTCCACCCTAGGTGGTGACAACCTTATAAATTCCTGGCTCATAATGACTAAGTAAGGAAAAACTTCTTTTTGGACCACTGATCATGTCTCAGTGGTCTTCATCGATCATTATTGGCCTATCGTGGCTCGACGAAATCTAAGAACCACTATTTGGATAACTGTTTTAGCCTGTAAAAGATTTATTGGAACTAGCAACCTTTTTGCGCTCCCAACTTTTCACCATAAAAGCAGAAGGTAAATCCCTACGGATCTACTTATCCAATTCTCCAACGAGAAGTTTGGGTCACAACGTCCACAAATCAATGTTCTGAACTTATGTCAATCATAGCCTAAGTTGAAATAACTTCTCTCCCCAGGACGAAGTCTTCTCATGGTCTACACCTTCCTCAATGGTGCGACTTTTCGGTATCTAGCGAGCCTTATGCCTCAACAATGACTATCCAAATTGCGCATAACTTTAGAACAGTTTCGCGTCATAATGGAAAGTCAACCAAATTATAGAAATGGTTAATCCTCAAAGACTTTGTCTTAAACTGCGCAACATTGATTCACTTTCTAAAAACAGGAGACTAGAGTCTTTGGCATTATCCTAGGCTCTTTATCATCTTGTGGAGCAATCATGAATGTTTCCCTCTCAATCACCCAGTGATGACGTGGAAAATTTTCACATTCGCTACCACATAACTAAGAATGTAGAGTACTCTTCTCTAATGGAGTAATCCATTAGTAGGCACATCGCTCCCACTGTCCCTAGGATATTGGAAATTTCTTTCCACTCTCAACTAGGCTACATAGAGCGCTATGCTTAGAATTCTCTATCTTATAGAGTTCCGAAACTCTATTCATGTCACCTTTACTAAGAAAACTTTATATGACTTAGTTACACTTCCACAAAGCTGCTTACCTATATGCACATGACCCGAAGGGTTTACATGACAGCATACAATAATGCACCATAGAATCCTAGGTCTTAACTTCGCAACCTTATGAGAAGTAAAAAAAAGATAAGCTGCTTAACGGTTACAGATCGCCCATAGATGGCTCTCCGCTAAACCATTACTCAAATGGAGTGTAAAATCTGATATGGAGGGCACTTAGTTAGGGATATAGGCAACAAACTAGTGCAATTCCCAATTGAAAAACATTTTGTGCCATTATCCACCTAACATTAACAATATTTAATTCCTTATCTCTACTACACCATTGTATTGTTGAGTACTAGGAATAATCAATTTTCCAAGCATCCATTTCTCTTCACAGAGCTTTCTAAAAATAACTCAAATAGATACTCGCCACCTTGGTCAAAACTAAAAGCACGAAAGCTGTTATCTAATTGATCTCAACCTCATATGTGCAATGTTAAAAATTATCTCAAAACTTTTGACTTATGGGAGATCAAATAGTCTTGACTCAAATGTGTATCGTAATCTATAAATGTGTCGAGATTGAGGCTTAGCTATCATACCCTTACACATATTCAGTCACAAATATCATAGTGGACTAAATGCGCCAATACAGATGACCTTACTGCGGCTTTCCTACTTACTTTGTGTGCAACCATTGTGAACAAAGTTACACATTTATATGAGAGCAGGATATCACAAGCGAGTGGGCCTGAGAGGGCCTACTTAAACCATCCATGTCATCTTTTCATTAATGTGATTAAGTATAATAAGCCACCGGTTCATGACCAATGTCATAAACTAATTCCAATCATCCTAATGTGTGAGTTCTCGAAGACAAGTTTTAAAGGGTTAGGCCTAATTAGCTAATGACTCACGACTAATTCATATTCACTAGATCATAAAAGGATGTCATGGAGATATCAAGTGCGCCTAAGTCGCAATTTAACTAGTAAGTGCTAATCCCCTGCACCTTCAAGTCAATTTTTATTCTCCATACACTTTACTACATCTAGTTGAACTATGATGATGCTCCTCTTGCCATATATGTTTCTTGCTTCATAGTTACTTGCAATTAATTCTACTATCCACGAGAAGGAGAGAATAAGCTATCAATCTATGACAGCTCCTGAAGTAACTTAAGCGCAAATTAGGCTAAAGAGTCTTATTCAACACAATGCTCTCACAAGCGATGCATCAAATTCTTAGAGTCATAACAATCTTGTCGGCCTTGACCTTTTCATTACTATGTTGCAACGTTTGCGCTTAGTGGTAAACGTTAGCCTAGTAAAGGAATCATACAAAGAAGCGCCTCCTCATGTCTCACACTCAAGTGTGGAAACAGTAAGTGTCCAAACTTAGACAAGTTGGCAATGCTAATAGATTTTGCAGCCACTTGGTGCTAATCTCTTCACTTAGTGTTAATACATTTTTCTGTTACTAAGCGCTAATCTTTTAACTTCAAGTGATACTTTAATGCACACTATTATAGTGCATGAAATTTTGCTCCATCCACTCCCAACAATTGGATAAAGAGCAAAACACTGCTTATTCTGGCTACTCATCTTACACTTAATGACTAATTCATTTAAGCTCGTATTTCTTTGATGACGTGACTCTTGAATGTTACTTCATCCAATGATGCAACATCATTACAAGTCAAATTACAAAGTCAATCCGCACAACTCAATAGTCAAGATCATATACAGATCTATTGAGGGCTCACTAATTTCATAACTCCAAAACTTGCCAACCAAAACTACGTAGCGTGCCGCTAACCATAGCGCACACATTAGTTTTTATTGTGCCAAACAAGGCAACAAAACCACAGCGACTTTGAGTCATGTTTCCTTACTCTAGCTCAATTAAGGTCTGACCTAAAGTCTCTAAGACTTTTGCTCATCTAAAGAATAGGATTACATTGTTCACATTTGAACATCTTTACTAAGTCTAGGTCAACCAAATTAACTTCCATAAGCTAAGTCAATTTAGAGAGAAATTCACATTGGGATTAATTTGATTAGCATAATATAATTTTGCCGCAAAAATCTAAATTAAATAGTGACAATATTACACAAGTCGCAAGATCGAAAATCTGCTATGCTCGTAATCATCTCTTGCGCCAAATGTGACAAATTTCCAAAATTTAATTTAATTTATGTGCAAAATATTAGTTTTCGGGAGTAAATCTACAAAGATTTCTCTCAACTGAACAACCTCCCACTGACTATGGCATGTCTAAAAACATGATAAAATATTCTAATTCCATACAATAGCATCTTAATATGGATTCACAATCAACTCATGCTATGTTACATTTAACAATGGAATTTAAATTAAAAAAAATTAATCATGCTATTCTGATCACAACATATTAGAAACTCTAGGCAAAAATTAACAATATGCTGTGTTTAATATTCAGATTATGCCATAACAGAACTTATATCACTTCTAAAATTTTCTGGTATTTTCTGGAATTTTAAATAATTAATAAACACACATGAAATCATAAATAAATATTCCAGAATCTAGAAAAATGTAACAATTATACCAGTAAATAGTAAACCATTACAGTGGTCTACAGTAAAAAATTTAGCTCCTGAAACTTAATCATGAAACACCAGAAGCATTTTGAAGCAGAAATAATAAATTATTATTTCAGGAAAAATGTTTTTTATTTTCATAAAATTTTGAAAATAAAAAAGATAGAAAATTTAATTCTGAGTCTAACAGTACCAACCACGCTAAAAACAAAGCTATGACGAATTATTTATGACCATTTAACGCAATTCTGGATTAAAAAAAAAAAAACAAACAGACCCTTACACCCAGCCGTCAAACGAGACAAGCCGGCGCAGAAAACGGTGCGGCTCGGTGCACGGCTCACGCGTGGCAGCACACGTGGCGCGGCTTGAAGCAGCGCGGCTTAACGCGAGCGTGTGGAAGCGTGCCTGGCGCGTGGAAGTGTGTGGCAGTCGCTGACGGCGTCATCAGGCGCATGCGGCTCACGCGTCGCCTTCCAGGGTGTTTTTTGGTCCAATTTTGGTAATGCCGGACTCCATTGTTCATAATAAAAACATTTATGGTCTAAAAAATGACATTTAATAAACATAAAAAATTGAGGTGTATTACACTCTCAATCTAATAAGAGTGGAAGTGCAGAAACCCTGCACTTCATCTTCCTCCTTTGTCAATTTTCATGCATATATCGTGTATATATATTTATATAAAATTGTACACATATTTTAATGCATAAAAATAAGCACGAAAATACCCATATTAGCTCTGATACCAATGTAAAACAAGTATAACACAGCGGGTAAAAAATTCAGATCATACTTTAGGTGATAGAACCTAAAGCGAAGAATCTTGTAGGTAAATCACGTGCTTCTAAAAATGCAAACAACGAACACCCAGCAGTGGAGTGATACCATAATATGAGTATCACCCACAAAGTCACAATCCAGAGGCTGGATCGTTCTCATATGAGAGAGAGTTAGAGAGAGAGAGAGTCTGGGAAAAAGGTTATCGATAAAAACCACATAACGTATATGATATTCTTTCCATCAGTCCACCTCCATTAACCTGAACATTAGAAATAAAATACATAAAATTACAATTCTAAACAGTTTTAAAGTACATTTGACTCCTTAAAGTAATTTTGCATTCCTTTCCACTAATAGTAGCAGCCACTAAATATATGGCACCCTTTTGAATACTTCTAACATTTCCCAACAGCGTATCTTTGTAGTCCGTCCAAACATCAACTGGGAAGAACCGGTTTACAACTTCTATCCCATGACGAACGTACTCTTTGTCCTTGGCACCAATGAGCTTGAATCTCATTTTCTTTAGCATTCGAAATCGGTCGGACTGGTCAGGATCAACAATCCAGGTCTTAGGATTACCCTCTCAAACTCCAATAAATATCTTGTCAGGTGTGGGGACGGAATCTGATGGACTATTATCACTTATGATGAAAAACAATATGTGGTGGACCACAACTTCGTCTTTAGCATCTTGTCCCAATTGAACATTCTCAATTAATTTTATACCCTTAACCACGATCTTGTCTGATTGACGGTCACATCTCTTATTACCCAACGCAATACCATTAAGCAATCTGGCCACACCTTTATTATCAAATTTAACGTCCCTTAAGTGTTCATCGTACAACTGCAACTTCCTTACTCCCCTCTTAGTCTTCTTAATATAACGCGGAATATTCTGAATGTACCGTCGGTGAATGTACGCCGCCTTAAAAGGTGCACGACCACGGTAACTCCGCTTATATCCACTGACCGCCGGTGTCCTTGACCTCCGGTACGCAAAGGGGGTCCGATACTGGCTGCTTCCTATTCCTTCCATTTTTTATAAAACACTCCAAATCTTTTATCTTACAAATTCTGCTGATTCTCTTACCTCTGCTAACCCTTCTGTTTAGACACCTTAGCTTTGATATATTTGCCCTCTGCTCCTCGTACACCGGAGTAAACTTCGCCGGAGCTGACCGCCGGCTCTCTTCCCATAGCCTTATTTGCCACGTCAAAAAGCGATCTACACACATTTGAGTGAACTGCCCGTAATTATCAGATGTATATAATCAAATATATAACAATCAATATCTATCTATCCATCTATCCATATCTCTTGATAAGATATGGTAGATATAGATATTGATTGTGGGTTATCCAAATAATTCAAATTCAAATTCAAATTCAAACTTAAATGGATAATTTAATTGGCCATGGGTCATGGATCACTTAAATTCGGGTCCAATAGTCGGCCCAATTTCCAACACATACATAGGAGACTAGCACCATCATAAAAATAAAATTATTTTTTTACTGTTCCACGTGCAATTTCTCTTAAAATGTTTTGTGATTGTGATTATGGGTAGGAATCTGGGATTGGAGTATCTTGATCTGTACCTGATACACTGGCCACTGAGGTTGAACAAGGGATACATAAAACCCCAATTCCAAAGGAGTGCATATTTGGTATGGATGTGAAGTCAGTGTGGGAAGGCATGGAAGAGTGTCAGAGGCTTGGTCTCACCAAAGCCATTGGTGTCAGCAACTTGAGTTCACTAATTACACAATCAAACTTAAATTAGGCTCATACACATTAATTACAATTATTCAGTCATGTTTAAATTACTAAATTAGAAACTCATAAATATGTACATTTTGCAATTTCAACTCCATCTTCAAGCAAATCAAGGCCCAAATAATTAATCTTCACATTTATTTCCATAATCTTAAGCCAAACTCAATTTCAACTGAGTTTAATTAATTCTCAATTAAGGCTTGAATTATCATGCTACTTCATACAATTTTCCATCTTTGAGCTTCAATCTTCAAATCCCATAAAACAATTCCCTTCAACTTTGAAAACTCATACAAGAAAAATGCATAGATGATCATGAAATTTAAGAATTATGCCATGCATGGTAAGGTTTAAAAATTAATGCATCTAATTTCTTATTTCTATGATCATATATTCTTATTCCTAATTTTACTTCAAGACTCGTAATGTATAATAAAAAACATTGCCATATTAGGCCTTAAATTCTCAATTCCCATGGAGTTTTCTCTTCAATTTGGAGGTTCATGCAAGTACATGAATGTTTGATCAAGAATAATTAAGAATCTTGCCATGCATGTATCAATCTCTATCTATATCAATAAATCTTAAATAAACTTATGAATTCTTTAAACATTCTTGAATTTCCTTAAGTTATGAGTACATTACTTCTATTCCATAAGATTCAAGAGAGGAGTTCTTACCTAGAGTGAACAATTTGAGTTGTCTTGAATGTTTTTCCCTAACCCTCTCTTCAATTTCTTCTTCTTCTTCTTCTTCTTCTTCTTCTTCTTCTTCTTCTAATCTTTGGTGAACTCTCAAATGTTTACCCTTCCTTTCTCTCTCACGTGTATTGCATGAGAAGCCCCACAAGTTCTCTACTTTAGTCTATTGATGAGTGGGATTTATTTATTATTCATTTCTTATATATATATATATATATATATCACCTTATTCTTCAAAGTTAATTTAAGCTAATAATAAATCACATTAATTAATGTAAATTAAATTCACTTAAATTAATTCTCATCATTTTATGATTTAAATTACACTAAATTAAATTATACTAAGGTGAATTAGGCTCTAATTCCTATCCAATTATTTAATTCTAATTTGTTAAGATTAGCGAATCAGACAGGTTTGATTTTCATTCTAACTTATCTGTTCAAACAATACAAGTCAATAAATCTCATAACAATCAATAACACTTAATCACATAATTAACATGTAGGAACATAATTAATAGTTCCAATTAAGGCTCAATTCAATCACAAACAATTTCAGTAAACTGAATCAATTTTCAATTAAATTTCCCAAATGGCTCTAAAAATTCCCATAGGTCCATCCATGTACTCAATTTCAATTTGTGCACCCAATAAGATTGCCGATTTCAGTTTCAAAGTTGTAACCTTAACGGGCAATTTTCCAATTTGGATAGATATGCACAAATTAAATTACTAGGCACTTAGTTCAATTAGAATTTACACATAATTAATTAATTAAAATCACGATTAGCAAGTCTGGGTCGTCACAGATTGCCACCGCAACGCCACCACCATTCATTACGGCGAGCGCTAACTTTCCTTCGACAAGACCCCCATTATTCATGTCAAGATGCACCGCCCTTCCTCGATGCGATTCAAGATGCCTCGCATCCCTTGCATAAATCATCCTCAAGTTGATTTCGATTATGATTTCGAGTCCAATGGTGACAATGACTATGAAATGAATTGTGATTTTATTGATGATGATGAAGCAAGGAAAAGTTTCTTGAAATGTGGAAATGAAGATGATTGCGAAGACATTGTTGCTTGTGATGATGAAGGGAATGATCTCAAGGCAGAGCAATTTATAGCTAAATTCTATAAGCAAATGAAGATGTAGAGACAGGTCTCATATTTACAGTACAATGAGATGATTGATAGAGGCACAAATTGATAGCCACCAGAGTTATTTTTGACTTGCACACACACACACACATATAGATTGTATGAATGAGAAGCATTGCGGAATTTCTATAAATACTGGAGGCTTCGGTTGATTGTTCACATTTTTCTCAAATAAAGTATTTCAGTTCTTTCTATTTTGATTCATGAAATGGTTGTGTTTTTGATGAACTGGAAAGAGTGGACTCAAGGCCTACCAACCTTTTTATTATTAGTTTTTTATTTGTAATCATCACAAACACAATGATTATTTACAATCATCGTAATTATAAGACTGGACATTTAACTATATAAAATAAATAAAAATCCAACCATGTTGAATTTTGGTATGAATCGCGAGTGTCTAGTTTGAATATATATATATATATATAACAAGTTCTGCAAGATTTCAAAACCCACCTGGAGAACATCCGAGCATCATTTCTTTCTTGATTGCTGCAAATGTTAGGTGGAAGGATGAAACAAATGTTGGAATTTTGATCTTTTGGAATTCGATCATGTTATTCGGACTTGTGGGACTCATAACGAGTTTCGACTCGATAATTCAAACTATTTATTTTTTAGATCATGAAAAAATCAGGTTGATCCAATAACTATAGTTATGTTATTTTATGGCATTTATTTGCAAAAAAATAAACGACAAATATTATTTGAAAATTAGACCATTCATTTTTTGAGAGACAAATATAATACTCTAGATAACTACTGTACGGGAAAGAAATAAACCTTCTCGTATAATCCTGTTGATCAAGTCTGCGCTCCTCCGTACGACGTCGCTTTATTCCTTGAAAACACAAACATGAGCTAACCGGCGGGTGTGTGCCGGATACCTCTCCGATGCCTAAGTCAGCAAAATAGACAAATAGACAAAAGTTCTGTGCATTCGAGAATCAAAGTTGTGTGTTACCTCTCTATAGGTGATGTTGTGGGCTTTTATAGGTTCTGTGTGGCACAATCCTAGTAGGACTCTTACTCCTCCCTGTAGAGTCCGCCTAGGAATCACATTCCTGAAAGACAATGCTTATCCTTCAACACCCCTCTCACTGCTTAAACCAAGTGAGATGGTTTTACCATGGTCGGATCCCAATATAACCGAGGTAAGCATGGCTATGCTAAGCCGCAGAGTAGACCGAACTAAAGCCAGTTCAGTTTCTTCCATTCACTACTCTTACCTCGGCTTCTCCTCTACAAACCATGGTGTGTTTAGACTGAGCTAAGAAATGGCAAGGTTTTGACCGAGCTAACTGCAACATGCCACGACCGGGCTAACTTTGAGTGTGGTGATCGGGCTGTCTATAACACTCTCTTGGACCGGGATAACAACAAGGCCTTTTGGGGACCGGGCTAATGTCCAGGCCCTTTTTACTGTGGCTCACAATCAACCCATTACCCAGCTCGGCCCAATTTATATATATAAATTACCCTCTCAACTACGATTATCAAATCAATGTGATTTTTTTCCATAGATGATGTACACGTTGTGGTCTAAAAAATAAAACATTTAGATAATCGAGAAGGGACCCGTAGAGGGCCTTACAAATCCAAACAGCACGGTCCAATCCTGAAGACAAGTTCAAATGTGAAACACTCTTAACAATGTTATTTTTTTTAGGAGGAGGATTATGGATTGGAATGGGCTATTTGAGCACGTGAGGTCCACTACGAGTTCCATTTCAATGATTTGAACCGTTCATTTTGTTGGGCATTTCGTTTATTTTGTTCACAAAAAAAATTAGGTCGATCCGATAACTGTAACTTGTTTAACTTACTGAGTTTTCACTAAAAAAATGGACGAAAATTCTGTTTTTGAAAAATGAACCATACATTTTTTTATGACAAAAATAATAAATTGAATAAGTTGTGACTATTGGATCGATCTAATTTTTTTATGGATGAAATACACGAAATGCCTGAAAAAATAAACAATTCAGATCATCAAAACGGGGCTTATGATAGACTCTCAAGGACCCAAATAGCCCATTTCAATCTAGATTTTAGATAGGAGGGAATCCTCCTCCTTTTTTTCATGAGCTTTACTTCTTCTTCTTCTTCTTCTTCTTTTTTTTTTTTTTTAATTATGTCAATTTTTTTAATTGTCTTATATAAATGAAAGGTGAAGCACCAACAAATTTCAATTTGTGAACTTGTACACTAGTTAGTCCTGTCTTTTTTTTTTGTTAAACCAAAAGGTCCTAAAACAATTAGATTGACACATCTGTTCTCTTCCATGCACGTTTTTATGTGTTTAATGGAGGCGAATGTGAAATTTTGTTGTGGGTGAAATTATATTTGTGGACATAAAACGCACTATAGGCATTTTTTGGTTTCCCTCTTTTTGATTGAATGTTTGATCTGCATATGGAACATTGCCAAGAAACATTCTCACATTAAAACATTTCCATGTTAGGGGATTAGAACACTAGATGTGATTGAGGGTTTTCTGAAGGGGTTAAATTACAAATACTCTTCTTAAAATTTTTTAAAATATAGATTGTCCCCATGATTCTGAAAATTATAAAAAATCTCATTATTAGAATTATTTATTTAACAAAACTAATAGAATATATATATATATATATATATAAATTTTCTCCTATACAATAGTAAAATTATTTGAGTTATTAATTAAAATATTTTTTTTACATCATTAAACTATATTAATTAATTTTTAAAAATTTATTAATAAAATAAGTAATTTGTTAAATGATGAAAATTTTGAAGAGATATGATACCTAATTTTTAAAATTATAAGATAATTCACATTTTAAACAATCATAATTTATTATTGAAAAATAAAAATAAGAAAAAAATTCAAACACCAGAATAAACTCTCTCCACATTGACATTATATAGATTTAAAGAAGGGCAAATTATGTTAAATCCCCTCAAACTATTGAAAATTTATACTTTATCATTCTAATATTTTAAACTTAGCAATTATTCCCTCAAATTATTTAAATTTGAACATTAAGTCATTCATACTTTATTATTCTAAGCACAGTGCATAACCACGTATGCATTCTCTCCTCGTTCATAGAGCTCTCTGTCTAATTATTGCATGTCCAACAAGCCAGTCAGACTTTGCCCTTGAAATTAAGCAATAGTGTCTTCTCAATTGTCCTTATTTGGAACAAGATTGAAAATTTATTATCAAATGTGTTACAATTGAAAAGTCAGAAATTGAAGTGATACAAGTTCTAAACTATAGGCAATGTTAGTGTAATTCGCCCTTAATACTTTGTCATAAAAGTCTTTCAAAATGAATACAACAATTTGTTCCCATCTTGAAGGGTATGATTAAAATGAGTTAAAAATATTATGTTAATTAAAATTTTTAGGGAGTCCAGTGTAGTAATGGTTTATAAAAGAACAAAATTGAATTTAATAATTTTAAAATAAAATAATCCCATATTTAGTCCAAACTTTTGACTTAGGATACAAATATTAAATAATTATAAATTTTAACATTAATGCTAAGAACACATAATCAAAAGACAAAATATATTACAAAAAATGTAATAATTAGTTGAGATTTATTTTCAATACAAACCTTTCATAACTAAATTAATCTCAAATTTTATTAATTTTTTTTTGTGAATCAATGTATATTTTTAATATTATTGTCATTTTAACCATGATAAGGAATGTTCTAAAGAGCTAAACAACCAAAGATCATTTTTTTTTTTCCGATAGTGGTACATGCACCAATTAGTGTATCAATACTAGTTATGATATTATTATTAACCTCATTCATTATACAAATTACAAATATAAAAAATCTCTTAAATTATGCCACATCATCAATTGATACATTAATTAATACACTAATTAATATATATATAACATTATTTTTTTTTGTTCTCATTTTTACCCAGCTTTGGGAATCCACCAAAGCCACTATCTTTAACATAAATTTTAATTTAGGGTGGGCCTTTTTGACCGAAGGGTAAGTAAGGGTGTTTCCCAATTGGGTAATTCTAGTTACACAACAAAAACATCTCATTACACAAAATTTCTAATTACACAACATATCAAAATTCAAAATTTTGATTTTATCTCTTTACCATCCTCATAATACCAACTATACCCTCTTATTTACACCCCCAACTTTCAAACCCTAATTCTACCCAATCCCAACCACCTCTTCCGGCAGCCACTGCCATCTCCGATAGCCGACCCACAGCTCATTTCTTACCAGCGACTCCCTGTACCACCGTCGCCACCATCTAGATCCCCTCACAACTGCCATCTCCGACCACCGCGAGCCCATTTCCCCACTCTGACCACCTTTCTAGCCCACCTCTGCTGCTACATCTACCATTCTACATTCTTCATCGTCCGTCGCGCCTCTCCTTTCAGCCTTTTTTTCGTCGCGATCCTTCTCTCTGGTGGCGATTCGTCTCCGCCACAACCCATCTACACTGCCATGAACCACCCTGCGGACCCACCCATGCCCTCCATCATCGTGAGCGATTAAGCGAAATAGAGAAGTTTCAGATCTGGATAGCAGCGGAAGAGAAGGAGAAGAAGAAGAATCGCGATTCACAGAGAGGAAGGGCTGACCTGGATGGCGGTTTTGGGAAGGAAAAGGGTTTTCAGAGGTAAGGGAAGGGTTTTTAAGGGGTTGGGGGAGGTAGGAGAGGGGTGGAAGAGGGTTGCCCGCGTTGGGAAAAGGCTGTCGGAGTTGGAAGATAGCTGGCCGGTGGTGGAAGAGGGTTGTCGGAGGTGAGATAGAAGTGGTGGAGAATGGTGAGTGGCGTGAGAAAGTTGTTTGTTGAATTTTTAGGGTTAGAGGGTTAATTTGCAATTTTATAAAAGGATAAAGTAGTAATAAAAAAATATCAAAAATGAGGGCGTAATGAGTTGAAATTGTTGTGTAGAATCACCCTTCCCAATTAAAAGGCCTATTTGGTAGAGCTTATAAGCTGTTTATTTCAGTTTTTAGTTTAATTTAAGCTAAAATATTGTGTTTGGTGCAACTTAAGTTAACCAAATTATAACTTAAATCAAGCTATTTCTCAGTTTATCTCAAAAACTGGTCAGAGGTGCTTAAATTTTTGACTCAAGCGCACAGCTGATGTGGGGGGCTAAAATTACTTAAATGCCCTCGTCAACACTCAAATATTAATATTAATATTAATTAAAAAATAAAAAATTGTATATTTCTGAAGAAAAAGAAAAAAATCAATATTAATTGAAAAATAAATATTAATTGGTATTAATTATTAATAAATTCATATTGTATATTTTTATATTAATTAAAAAATAAAAAATTGTATATTTCTGAAGAAAAAGAAAAAAATAAATATTAATTAAAAAAATAAAATAAAAACTACCCATAAATCCTATTTGGGAGAAAGTTGTACCATTTGGTCCTAGAAGTTTTCTTGCAATCCAATTAGTCCTTTTTTTTTTTTGGAATATTGTTTGAGGTTTTGGAGTTTACTTGATTGCCCTTTTAAGTGACGTACTTTGAATTTTTAAACATCATATTCACATCAGATTCATTATTGTTTCTGCCCAGCATGAATCTGATGTTTGAACCACTAAACAGCATGAATCGGATGTTCGAACCACTAAACACCCACAAACATCACAAACACCCACAAACAGCATGAATCTGATGTTTTGATTTTTTGTGTAACAATGTTTGTTTTAAATGAACATCAGATTATCAACATCAGATTCAAGCAACACCCACAAACACCCACAAACATCAGATTATTGCTGTTGTTCATTTTTTACCATCATCATCAAGAACACCCACAAACACCCACAAACCTGCTGAACAAAGAATCTGATGTTCAACTGTGTGTCGATTTTTTGATGATGTTTTGATGATGTTCTGCTGGTGACAGTAGTGTGTAAATTTTGAACATCATTGTGAAGCACCCACAAACATCAAGAACATTCAGAACAAACATTGCTACTTGATTAATGTCGGATCGAACAAATGTTGCAGACGATTGTGAACCATTGAACAAACGAACAAACGTTGCAGACGAGCGGTGGCAAAGCGACGGCTCTCACGATCTCACGATGGTGGTACTGGATCGGTGTGGATCGGCAGAGGATCTAGAAAGAAAGAAAGTAGAGAGAGATCAGTGTGGAGGTGCTGATGTTGATCATGGCATTGTGATGTTGTGATGTTGTGATGATGTTGTGGCGATGCTGTTGACCATATCACTGATGTTGGAAACGAACCAATCATCTCCAGATTTACATTACCATGGTGGAAGATTCCATGTTCATCTCTTCTGTAACACCTGCGAACGAGGGAAAACCAAATAAGGCTATAGTACGCTTTTTTTGGGTATATCAGTAATTTCAACATTGTTAAATTACACTATCACCCACATCAAATGCGACAACACACTCCAACATCGTGTCCATAACTGTCATTACACACCAAACGGGACTTATCAGTTGTAATGCTTAAACACGGGACTAAATGGTTTAAAAGTATTTTTCTTAGGATTTATTGGTGCATTACCCGAAAATAAATATTAATTGGTATTAATTATTAATAAATTAATATTGTATACTTTTGTAATGAATTAATTATTAATTGATATTAATTAATAACAATTGTTGATTATTAATATTAATTGATACTAATAAAAATTAAATATTAATGTTAATTTATACTAATTAATAATTTTAGTATTAATTGAGACTAATTAAGCCATTAATTGATACTAATTAATAATTTTAGTATTAATTGATACTAATTAAGCAATTAATTAATACTAATTAATTTATAATGGAAAATAATTGTGACAATAATACTTCCATTCATTTTTAGCAGATGTATCAATATTTATATTAATTGATACTAATTAATACTAATTATATTAACTTTTATTAATGAAAATTAAAACTGAAAAAAATGACAAAATAATCATTTTTATATCATATAAGGGTAGAAAGGACAATTATATAGTAAAAAGCTATTTTACAGCTTATTAACCAAACACTACTCTGCTGCTTAAATCCATAATCCCACAGCTGCACCAAACAGGTTAACAGCTTATGTTCATAGCTATAAGCCATAATCTGTTAAGTTATAATCTATAATCAGTTTTCCACAGTTCTACAAAGCACTCAACGCATAATAATAAGCCAAACTCACTACTAGCCCTTGGGCCTTGGATTGATTCTCCCAAGCACTTAATTTTTTTTTATATTTTTTTTTGGTAATTAGGATCAAGAATAAGATTAATCATAAATGATACAAATAAACCTCAACCTATGTGACTTATTTCATTTTGGTATTTTAATATTTACGTTGTATCAATTACATCCTTAAATTTCCTTCATTAATTCGATTTAGTCTCTTACTCCAACTCCCATCTAAGTAAAATATATGAAAAATACTTATGTCAGTCTCACATCAAACATTTGAAAGGCATTAAAAAGAATTTATCATATTTTCTACTTAAATTAACCGTGAAATACATTAAAAATATATTATTTACAAAACAAACACCATCAAAACCTTTAATTCTATTATTGAGAGAGCCAAATACATATCATATTTGACTATTTGATTGGTCGTAAATAAGTAAACTCCAAAACTTCTAAATTAAACTAAAACAACATACCATAAAAGAAAACATACCTAATTGGTTTAGAAGGAAACATCCAGAACTAAATGAAGCAATATTTTTTAAAATGGAATTTTGGAATAATTTTTCCAAATAAGAATATATAAAAAATAAAAAATTAATTTTTAAAAAATTGAATTCCACTATTTATTACAGAGCTCTCTGTCTAATTATTACGTATCCTACAAGCCAGTCAAACTCATTTCAGTCCTTAAACCCACCCTAACTCTCTCTCTCTCTCACACAAATGGAGAAACCCCACCATCCCAATGTATTGGAATATGCCAATCTTTTATTTTTTGTTTTTTTCCCCTTCATATCAGACACGGACATGTGTTCGTGGCAATTGTGGTTGTAGGGGTCCTTTATCATTTCTGCTCTTGAACTCATACCAATAATACTCTTTTCAAACCGTAACAATGGCGAAGCAAACGTCGACCTTCACTCCTCCAACAATGGCGAAGCAAACATCGACCTTCACTCCTTTACTCCCTACGTCTCCTCACCTTCAAGCCTCGGCTCGTTCGAGTTCGAATTTTCTTGTGGGTTTTCACCGAGCAGTATGAGTTCGGTCGACAAGTTATTCGTGAACGGTCAGATCCGGCCGATGTCATCACTACAAACAACACAGTTCCAATGGCAAGAACACAAAGAAAATGAGGCCTCTCATCATCATCATCATCGCATTCTGGAGTTGGAAGGTTCTGAGAACAAAGAAGCTGAAACTCCGTTGATTGAGACAACACCGTCAGGCTCTGCTTCATCTTCAAGGCCTTCATCGTCTGGAAGGAACTCGAAGAAGTGGATATTCAAGGTCTTCACCTGCTCATCATCTTTAAGGGACAAGAAAGAAAAGAATCACAAGGAAACGGAAACGGAAACGCAAAACCAAAAGCAAAAGCGAAGCAAACAAGTTCTTCCAAAAAAATCGATCAAGGGCAGGGTTCCCCCGTCGGCTCACAAGTTGCATTACACTGTGAATAGATCACAGGCGAAGGAGATGAAGAATAAGACCTTCTTACCCTACTGGTAAAGACTGCTCGAATGTCTAGGGATTAGCGTTTGCATTGTCGAGTAATTTTATTTGTCACTGTACTCTGGGTTGTAATTTAAGCTCCTGTATAGAAGCCTTTGTTCCAATCACCATTAATGATTTTGCTTCTTTAGCTATGAAGATATTATTAGGTATTTTTTTTTTTATTTTAATTTTTTATTTCAGTGCTTTTTTGGGTTTATGATGAATTGTATTTTAAATGGTTACTCAAAAAAGAATAAAAAGGCAAACAATAAAGTTATATGTACTAATTGATGTTGCATAATTTTATAAGTTTTGATTCTTTGTAATTTGTATATTGGGTATATTAGGTGAGATCTATAATTTTGAAGTGATAATATCATTAACATATGATGATACACTAATTGATATATTAATTGATGTGTGCAGTGCCATTAAAAAGCAAAATAGATTTGAATGGTTTTCTATGCTTATCAATTGTATTTTAAATGGTTCTTGGATGGAAAATAGTTTTAAATCTTTAGTACACACTTTATTTGATGGAAAAAATTGAAAGAAAAAATGTATTGTTAATTCTGATAGCATCATATTGGATTGGAAGTCTGTTACAATTCTGCAGTTTTCATGGAATTATATTTAATATATTTCTTTATTATTTTTCCCCCTTCACAGAACATCAGGGAATGGAGATTTGTGAGAGTGAAGTTGTGTGTGCTATTTTCTGACCACACTGCCAAACAGGTACTCAGCTAGAGAACACTGGCAAAATAGATTGCACTCAAATGACCTGTCACAGAAAGAAAAAGACTCCGGCGGTGGTTCGTCCACCCAGAGGCACTCCGACGATTAAGTCAGTTATCTTTGAAAAATAGCAAAAGTGCTTAACTCACTATTCAGAATACAAAAAGCGTACCTTAGACTCATGGGGGTGCCTTACTTTTATAACCAACACTGACCTGATCCCTGTAGAAGCCTAGCTTCAATGGACTCTGGCTCAATGCCTATCCAAGACTCTTAAATAAATAAAGATAAACTCCCTAAGAGTTTTATCCTTATCCAGGCTGAAGTCCTTCTTCATTCTAGGACTCTTGTAACTTATCCCCTTATCTCGGATTTCGGTATCTCCGCAGACAACCTCGACCTAATCGAGATTGCCTCGGCGTCAATTCAAGGACACGTGGCACCTCGGCTGGCACTTCGGTGCCACCTTAGCCACGTGTTGCTATCCAAAAAATATGTCCCCATAACTGCCCCCTAGGTTCTATTATCTCAGCATCCTAAGGTGATGGAACCTATATCATTTGAACCTATAGCACGTCGACTAAACTTGCTCTATCATTTATTACCGAGGTTATCACACATTGGCTTCCGTATGATAAACACTTCAGTGTGTTTGCATCAATGCTTTAGAACCAAGAACCAAGTTTTTTCAAATTTCTCTAGCCGAGGTCTTTGCTTCATTAAATCAAGAACTCCAAGAGTTTTTACACGCGTATGAACTGTCACGCACAGTAATTCAATCATTTTTTCCACGCGTCTCTTCTCCATTGAACCGTACTTGACACGCGCCATTATGTCGTGTCACATTTGTGTACGCCGCCTGACAGGCATGTCATCCAAGACACATTCATTGTGGTTTGCTGCTCTTTCGTGTTTTTGACAAAATTTTGCCTTCTCTCTTCGCCATTTCACTTTTGCATTTTCGTTTTCATTCAAACTTTCTCTCTCTAAGTTTTTCTCCCAAATCCTCTATTGTTGTTGTCGCGAAGCTTTCTGCAACCACTTTCACTCTCCCCCTCCGGCGAGGCTTTTGCTGCACTTCTTTGCTCATTGCCACCGTCTGACACCAGCGTACCTTACACCGGCCTTGTTTTTCTCAGTAAGCCACTATTCCTCTTTATTTCAATTTCTTGCTTTGTTTCAAATTGCTATGCTTGTACACTGCCATGGTGTTTTTATTCATACGCTCCAATCTTTATCTGTGCTTCAAACTTTATCATGCGTATGTTTTGAGCAAGTCCTGTCTTGCAATTTTTTGTGCTTGTCCAATTAGTTCTTGATTCTTGACCTTTATGTACAAGTTACACACACACTCACTCAACTTTGCACTGTTCTTGGCCTTGCACACCTGCACAAACTTATTCAGTGTTCTTTGATTTCTTATTTGTCTTCCTGAGTCTGAATCATGTTCTTGTCTCTGTTTTCTGTGTCTTTTTCCAGATTTTTGACTTCAATTCTCGTTTCCATATAGATTTTACGCTTGGGTTTTGTTCTAGAACCCCTATCCTTAGGAAAAATTGAAACAAATTACCCTTAGATCCTCAAAAACACTTGCCCCAGCATAAGTTTAGGTTTTGCCGAGGTCCTTCAAACCCTAGACAAAAAACACTTCCTCCTGAAATCCAACACCTCGTCCCTCTAGCCGACATCATGGGTATGTTCAGGTGGAGGGTAAACACCCCAACTAAGTAAGAATACTTCAGGCAGGAGTTCGCTATCCCTGCCGACGTTCATCTTAGGTTGGCAGGGGAGGTGGACTCCATCATGCCCAAGGATGACTCCATGCCCTTCCCAGTGGTAGCCTTCATAGAGTGCGGACTTAGGTTCCCTCTTGACATCCTTTTCCGAGAGGTCCTTCACTACTACAAACTGAACCAATGTAGCTTGCCATTAACTCTTACCGAGTTATCACTGGCATAATTGCCTTAGCCAAGAAAGAGAATGCTAGGGTTACCCTCGCCGACATCTAGTACTGCAACATCATGTGTGGCCTTAAGTCAGAAAAAGGTTATATCTACTACCTTAAGCCGAGGTCGATGGAATACAAACTCATTGCCAACCTCCCAGACTCAAACAAGGGTGCTAGAGATGATTACTTCATCGTCTCGGCCAACTGAGAGTTCTCACCAGAAGATGACCTTCATCTCTATCCCCTAAGCTGAACTGTTTTCAGAGAAGGAGATGGTAAGAACCAAGTGTCACCTTTACTTGTTTTCAAGTCTTTCTTACTTTGATATTTTTGTAAGCTCTGACGTCCGTTTACTTTGTTTTGCAGTTCTTCCCCAGCCACCAAAGGACTTCCACAAAAGCTTCTTTCGCAGTAAAGATTTCAAGAGGCTGCTGGACTTACCTGTTAATTAGCGTAAGGCTCATCTACTTCTGAATTTCATCCCAACCTACAAATCAACGTTGCCCGATGTCTCCAAAAAGAGCAAGTCCCCTCCTTCTGCTACAACTCCTGTTATGACTTTTTCACCTCGGCCAGATCAGGGATCAACATCTGCTCCAGCAGAACAACCATCTACTTCAGTCCTTCAATTGATTCCACTCTCTCAGCGCCAACGTTGACGTCGAGCGCTACTTTTTGCACCAGCAAGCAGGACCCGTAGCCGAAGACGCCAAAGCGCCGAGGCGTCCTCTTATGATCCAGCCAACCCACCAATAGCTCTACCAGCAATCCACCCTGGCACTAAAGTTACCATGGCCATCTCCTCCGACGAGATGGGTCGCAAGAAGGCAGTTACTGATAATCTTCTGGCCGACATCCTGAACGTTGTTTTCGTCCAATCTCCGTCTTCCCAATCTCAACCCAAACCAAAACCAAAGAGGTTGATGAAAGCCCAACCCAAGGCAACGGTGACTCAGATTGACATTGAGGACACCTTGCCAATTTGAAAACTGGCCGAGGGTGAGAAGACTTCCTCTGCCGCCGAGAAGAGGCTCGCCGAGGTCGAACCATCCAAATCCACTAAGTCAAAGAGGCCGGGGTCGGACTCTGCGGCCACCTCAGGTTCTCTCAAATCCGATGCCTCTTGGACCCCCTCAATCACAGTTAAGGACAAGCCAGTCAGAGCTGGTGACAGCGCCGATGACATCAAAGTCAGTGTTGCCCTCTCTACTACTTTGCTTCTTCCCAAAGACCTCGACCGCAATGCCGAGATCAGCGAATATGAAGATTTCGCTCTAGTGTTGCAACACTCCGTAAAAGTAAGCCCCTAACACTTAATACTTTCCATACTCTATTTTTCCATACTTAGAGTTTTATTAACCTTTGTTCTGTCCATTTCTTCTAGGCGATCCAGCACGCCCACTTCTTCATAATGTAGTCCTTCGACATCAAGAAGAAGTTGGTCAACAAGACCAAGGAGGCTGCTAATTTGTTAAAGACTGTCAATAAGGTCGAGGCCAAGATGAAGACATTGATAGATCAGGCCAAGGCAGCAAAACAAGCCCAAGACGAGGCCGAAGAGAGGGCAGGCGTTGTTGAGGCCATTGCTAAGGTCCTTGAAGTCGAGAAAAAAAAGGCCAAAGCAATGACTGCCGAAGCTCAAGCTGAGTTCATTGCTGCCTTGGCCACAAAGGATGCCGAAATAAAAGCGACGTATGAGAAAGCATACGCCGAGGGGGCAGCCGACGTCCGCGAGGACTACAAGAAACAAGTAAAATAGGCATGCAACAAGGGTTACACCCTTGGTTGGATGGCTGCCTTAAAGGAGTTGGATGTCCCCAAGGACTCACCTTTCCGAGATGATAGCCGCATCGTCCTGCCATTCCCTCCCTCTCCAAGCCAGTCCGAGGACGAAGCTGAATCCGAGGATCAGGCTGAGGCCGAGAAGATCGAAGAAGCTGTTGGGGCCAAGTCCCCAACTCTGAATGAGCAAGTCTTGGACTTGACTCAAGATGAGGAAGATGAAGTCTTTAAGGGTGCCTCCTCCCAGAAGACAGCCTCTGAGGTGCCAATCGTCGAGAAGAGCATCGATTAGACTCTACGGGAGATCGACGCCGAGCTCGAGGCTGAGAAGGCTGCTGAGAAGGGCTCACAGTTGTCTTCTGAGGCTGGGACACAACCAACTGTTGGCATTGAATTGTCCATTTTGATGCTTTTCTTTATTTCTTGTACCTTGTACTTTTTCTTACTTTTGAAACAATGTTAGCTTTAATTTGGCCAATGTGCCACCTTTATAATCCGAACAAGTAATCCCTTTGTAGGCCGAAGTGCCCTTTTCCATCTTTGAATGCAAGTTCAACTTCTTCTTTCAAATGTTTGTATGTTTGTCTTTCCTTTTCTGCCTTGTGTGATTCCATACTTAGAATATTTTGCATGTTTTCAATTGATGCCTTTTAACTGTATAATCTCCTCGGATTAACATACTTTGGATATTTCTGCTGAATACTTATCTCGGCCTTGTCTTAGTACTTGAACAATATTGTAAGAAAGTTTTCTCAAGTGTTTATTTAAAACATTCCACTTTACTTTCAACTATCAAGACTTCTGTCTTCCATTATTTTCCAAGTCTTAATAACACGGTAATGTCGGCAAGTACGTAGGTACTTCTTTAAACATAACATTGGCTTAACTTCGACTTGTAAATTGCTCTTAAAATTTCAACAAGTGTTAAACCAATTTTCTTTCAACATGACCTCGGCTTAACTTCAACTTGGAAATTTTTCTTAAAATTTCAACAAGTGTTAAACCAACTTTAGTTTGTAAATTCCAACTTCCAAGCATTTTTTCCAACTCTCTGCCCCCTAATGTGAACTTAAGTTTCACTTATGTTCACATTAAGTATGGACCTATGATCTTGTCGTCGAGATCTGATTCAAACAGAGACTGGCCGAGGTTGTCAACCTCGGTCTCTATTGATCCAACTGATATGTATTTAGTGTCATTTGAAAATTTTCATTCTATTGACACAGCAAATCTAGGTTAATTCAACTTAGTTCAACTTGATTATATGCAAGTATAATTCAACTCTGTCATATAATAAGTCTAAGTTATTTGTCATGTTTCAATCAGAAACATCGCCAACTTAGTTCAACTCTATTATATGCAAGTATAATTCAACTTTGCCATATAATAAGTCTAAGTTATTCGTCATGTTTCAATCAGAAACATAGCCAACTTAGTTTAACTCTATTATATGTAAGTATAATTCAACTCTGCTATATAATAAGTCTAAGTTATTCGTCATGTTTCAATCAGAAACATCACCAACTTAGTTCAACTCTATTATATGCAAGTATAATTCAACTCTGCCATATAATAAGTCTAAGTTATTTGTCTTGTTTCAATCAGAAACATCGCTAAGTGACTGGCCAATCCTTTTACACAAGTTTGAAATAAAAAATTGAGCTAAAATTTTATTAATTACTTCGTCTAAAATTAGAAAACTTAAAAACAAAGGAAATCTTAAGGATAGAAAAACTTCAGGTTGCAAGTATTCCAAGGTCTTGGCAACTCTTTGCCTTCATTGTCTTTAAGCCGATATGCCCCATTGCCCAGGACCGAGATGATTCTATAAGGTCCTTCCCAATTTGGGCCAAGCTTGCCCTCTCTGGGATCCTTCTTGTTGCCGATGACTTTTCTCAGGACGAGGTCCCCAACTTGAAATTCTTGTGGGTTGACCTTTTTGTTGTAAGCCTTGAAAAGCTGCTGCTGGTATGCCCCCAGCTGAATTGCTACTTTCTCCCTTCTTTCTTCCAATAAGTCCAGATCTCGGGCTAAAAATGCATCATTAGTTCTATTCTCTACTCCATGGGTTCTGATCCTTGGGATGCCGACCTCCAGTGGAATTACTGCCTCTGTGCCATAAGCCATGGCAAATGGGGATTCCCCAATTGATCTTCTCAGCGTAGTCCGATATGCCCAGAGTACACTTGGCAACTCATCCACCCACTTACCCTTTGCTGCTTCCAGCCTTTTCTTAATTCCATCTAGGATAACCTTATTGGATGCTTCTGCTTGGCCATTACTCTGAGGGAAGCTTGGAGTGGAATAGTAATTCTTGATCTTGTACTTTGCACAGAAGCTCTTGATTAGCTTACTGTCAAACTGCGTACCATTGTCTGCTATTATTGCCCTTGGGATCCCAAACCTGGTGATGATATTCTTCCATATGAAGTTCTTTGCATCAATGTCCCGAATCTTTGCAAGGGGTTTAGCTTCAACCCATTTGGTGAAGTAATCTGTTGCCACTAGCAGAAACTTCCTTTGTCTAGTTACTTGAGGCAGTTGTCCAACAAGATCCATGCCCCATTGGGCAAATGGCCAAGGGCTGGACACTGGGTTCAAATATGTTGCTGGTTAGTGTATCAAAGGTGCAAACCTCTGACATTTCTCACACTTTCTGACATAGGCGTCAGCATCTTTCTGCATATAGGGCCACCAGTACCCCTGAATAATGGCCCTATGAGCAAGTGACATGCCCCCAGTGTGGCTTCCACATACTCCTTCATGTATCTCATACAAGAAGTCTTCAATTTGTGAAGGATGCACACACCTCAAAAGGGGACCAGTAAAAGATCTTCTGTAGAGATGCCCCTCTGCTGTTAGACTGAATCTTGCTTACTTCAATCTGATCTTGTGTGCTTCTTTATGATCATCTAGCAGTTTTCCCTCTTTAAGGAATACTATTATTACATTCATCCAGCTTGGTCCTATCTCCACAAACATTGTTTCATACTCTGTGTTCAGTGGTTCTATACTTGGTCTTGGCAAGTAGTCAACCATTATTGTTCTTGCCTCTCCTGGTTTTATTGCACTAGCCAGGTTGGCCAATGCATCGGCATGGCTGTTGTCATCTTGGCCGACTTGCTGTAGTCGACAATTTTGGAACAATGCCATCAGCCTGCCCACCTCCTTTACATAGGCCATCATCCTTTCATCTCGGGCTGCATATTCGCCTGTTGCCTGGTTGACGATAAGCTGGGAGTCACAGAAGACTATTATCTCGTCGGCTTCCATTGCTGCTACCAATTTTAATCCTGCAATTAGTGCTTTATACTCTGCTTCGTTGTTTGAGGCCTTAAACCCCAAATGAATAGATTGTTCCAGCATCTGTCCTTTTGGTGATACCAGCACTACTCCTATCCCCGCTCCTTGCCGGTTTGAACTTCCATTTACAAACAGGTGGAAGGAGTCGCCGACGTAAATACTACAGGGCCTGAGTTTCTCTTCTTTCCTCTGTTTGGCTATCCCCAACTGGGTTTCTCCTTGTTCACCTGGGCATCGTATACCTCGTTTCAACGGAGCTCGATGTATGATGGCACTTGGTGTGAACTCGGCCACGAAGTCGGCCAACACTTGGCCTTTGATTACTGTTCTGGGTCTGAATTCCAGGTCATATTGGCCTAACACCACTGCCCATCTGGCTATCCTGCCTGTCAGATCCCCTTGCTGCAACAGAGACTTCAGAGGGTGCTCAGTTAACACCACAATCTTGTGGGCTTGAAAGTAATGATTCAGCTTCTTGGAGGCCATTACTAAAGCTAGTGTTAGCTTTTCCAAAGGTAGATACCTGGTCTCTATATCTGCTAAGGTTTTACTCACGTAGTAAACTGCCCTCTGTTCTCCCTTATCATCCCTGATTATTACTGCAGACTACATGCTCTGAGACCGCCAAATATAAGAACAACTCCTCTCCAGGTACTGGATTTGAGAGGACTAGAGCTGTGGTCAAGTACTTCTTCAAGTCGGCCAAGGCGACTCCACACTCCTCTGTCCATAAGAAATCTGTGGCTTTCTTTACTAGATTGAAGAAAGGTTTGCATTTATCAGAACTTTTGCTTATGAATCTATTTAGGGTTGCAGCCCTTCCAGTCAACATCTGCACTTGTTTTCCCGACGTTGGGCTCTCTAACTCCAAAATGGCCTTGATTTGATCTGGGCTTGCCTCAATGCCCTTTCTGGTGACCAAGTATCCCAGGAATTTCCCTGACCCAACTCCAAATGCACATTTCGATGCATTGAGTTAGAGTCGAAATGTCTTTAGGATATCAAAGACTGTCCTTAGGTTAGCCAGATGATCTTCAAGTTCCTTGGTTTTCATGACCATGTCATCAATGTATACCTCTACTGTTTTGCCTATTAGATGTCTAAACATCTTAGTAACCAATCTCTGGTAAGTTGCTCCTGCATTTTTCAACACAAAAGGCATCACTCTATAGCAATATAGCCCTTTTGGGGTGATAAATGCAGTCTTCTCCTCATCTGGGAGGTACATGGCTATCTGGTGGTACCCTCTGTAAGCGTCCATGAAGCTCATCTTTCCATGTGCTGAAGTGGCATCCACCAATTGGTCAATCTTGGATAGTGGGAAACTGTCTTTGGGACAAGCCTTGTTCAGGTTGGTGAAATCCATGCAGACCCTCCACTTCTTATTCTTTTTCTTTACAACAACCGTGTTTGATAGCCGTGTCGGGTAGTTTACCTCTCGAATGGCTCTGGTCTCCAGAAGTTTATCTACTTCTTCTTCTACTGCCTCAACATGCATCAACGTCGGCCTTCTTGCTCGCTGGATGATAGGTTTAGCTAACCTGTCCACATTCAGTTTATGGCAAGTGACCTCGGGGTCAATATCGGGCATCTCGTACGGTGTCCAAGCAAACACCTTAAGGTTTGCTCTCAAGAATGCCTTTAATTCCCTTTCTTCTTCCTCGGCCAAGCCTAAGCCTAAGCCGAGGAGGAAGAAGTGTTCTTCATCCCCTTGCTGGACTAATATCTTCTTCAGGACTTCCTCACTTTTCTTGGCTGGTTCCATGCTGACGTCCTCAAGGACCTCCATGTCCTTATCTTCAATCTCTACTGCTTCTGCTATTGCTTCTCATATGTTATAGGTGGATTTCATTGCTGCCGTGGAGCAATTCTTTGCATGTACTTGATGCCCTCTAACCTCCTCAACTCCATGCTCTGTTGGGAATCCCAACAGCTGGTGCAATGTTGAGAGAACAGCCCCCATTGCATGTAGTCATGGCCTTCCCAGGATAGCATTGTAAGGAGAGGGAGTGTCAATTATTGTGAACTCAGTTTTTACCTTCTTGGTGCCAGCCTGCACCTCTAAACTCACTGCTCCCAAGAGCCACGTCGGCGTTCCATTGAACCCGACCATTGGACCATTGGATTGTTCCAGATCATCTTGGTGAAGGCCAAGCTCCTTGTAACACCTGACGTACATGATGTCACAAGAGTTGCCCTGGTCGATCAGAATTCGTTTTAACTCTCCAATCTGGAGGGATATTACCAAGGCATCATTGTGTAGATGCTGCACCATCTCTAGGTCGTCTTCAGGAAAGGATACCATTGGTCCTTGGCAGTCATCTGCCCTTGGTCTTTTCTGTCGGACCTAATACATATGTTGCAAGTGTTTTACCTTTTGAGTTTCCCCATGTATCTCATTCTCATTCACATTCGAGTGAATCACATTGATCACTCGAGGTCTGCCTACCTGTGGTTATGGTGCTGGCGAGGGTGGTGCTGCTGGTGTTTGAGGCAGTCTCGCTTGCTCTTCCCTTGTCCTGGTCTCATCTATCAAGTCTCTTAAATGACCCTGTCTTACCAGGTCTTCCAGATGTGCCTTTAGGGTTCTGCACTCTTGAGTTAGATGCCCATCCTCATTGTGGTATGCACAATGTTTCCCCAGACTTCTTCCCAGAGATTCACTAGGAAGTTTTTCTGGTGCTGTGTAATAGGGCTGATTCCAGATTCTTTCCAAGACTTTGTAGACTGGGATTCGGAATACGGTCGTGACTGCCTGTGCAGCCCTTAGTCCTGTTTCTTGCTTATTGTATCCACTGTTACCTCGGCCTCGCTTCGGCGAGCCGTTTTTCTTTTCTTGTTTCAACGCCTTTGTCCCTAACGTGTCTTCCTCGGCCCTGGCATACTTTTCTATCCTGGCCATAAGTTCCTCTATACTTTTTGGCAATGTCTTTGCCAGTGATTTTCGAAGCAAGCAATCATCTTTTAGGCCGTTCTTAAAGGACACGATCGCCACCTCTTGGTTGTATTCTGGTATTCGGTTGAACACCTCATAATACCTTTTGGCATAGGCCCTAAGGCTTTCATCCTCGCTAATTCTTAGAGCCATCAGGGTGTTCACCCTTAATGGCTATAGTTTGTTTGTCACAAATCTAGCCACGAACATCTCGACTAGGCTTTCCCAGCTATTCACAGTTCCTTTCGGCAACTTGTGAAACCAATCTGATGCAATTTTCCCAAAGGATGAGGGGAACACTTTGTAGAGCAACGGCTCGTTCCTGGTGTATAGTGCCATTGAGTTCAGGTACAAGCCAACGTGAAAGTGAGGGTCAGACTTCCCGTCGTATATTTGGAATCTCGACATGTCCTCTTCGGGGCTTCAAACTTGTCCAATTCTACTGAGAACAGCATTCTCGGCTTGACCGGTGAGGTTACCTCGGCATCTTGTCACTTCCTCTGGAGGTAATCCCTTAGATCCTCCTTGGTCCGTCCAGGAGCTTGGATATCAACGAATTTCAGCCTTTTCGGTGCGCTGCTCCCAATATCGTTATAAGTCCTTTTGGACCTTTCTCCATTAGTTGTGTTGAAACACAGTTCTTTCCCTTGAACATGCCGATGTTCTTTGGGGTCAATTTCTTTGGTGTGATGCGTCCTCCAAGAATCTTCTTTCGCTGACTCTCCTCGTCCGACCTCCCTTGAAGGCCGGCGAGAGTGTTCCTTGGTCCCGGTGGGCTAGGGGATTGTAGGGACTATTTTTTGCCCTTTCTGGGCATTATTTTTGGTCGCTGGAATCGGCGTATCTTGCAATGGGAACGGTGGCTGCATGACGTTGTTTTGCATCATGAAATTGACGACCAATTGCAGGTCCGTCAATTTGTTCAACATTCCCTTCATCTCACCGTCCCTCCGCAGGCATCTGTCTTTCCATACCTGGAGGTCGTCCTCGTTATAATACCCGCCTCGGTCTGACTTCTTTGGTACGTCGCCCTCCTTGCCGACATCTTTCTCTCCGGCATTCTGATCCCGAGTTTCTTCGTTGCAGTTATCCTCCTTCACGTTAGGGTCAATGTGCTTTCCATTCCCAGTAGGGATGTCGTCCCCAACCTTTTCTTTCTGTCCGTCGTTGGCCATCTATTCTCATTTCTTTCCCACAGACGGCGCCAAATTGTGTGTGATGTTTTCTGACCACATTGCCAAACAGGTACTCAGCTCGAGAACATTGGCAGAATAGATTAAGCCCGAACACCTTGTCACAGAAAGAAAAAGACTCCGGCAGTGGTTTGTCCACCCGGGGACACTCCGACAATCAAGTCAGTTATCTCTCAAAGATAGCAAAAGTGCTTAACTCACTATTCAGAATACAAAAAGCATACCTTAAACCCACGAGGGTGCCTTACTTTTATAACCAACACTGACCTGATCCCTGTAAAAGCCTAGCTTCAATGGACTCTGCCTTAATGCCTATCCAAGACTCTCAAATAGATAAAGATAAACTCCCTAAGAGCTTCATCCTTATCCAGGCTAAAGTCCTCCCTCATTCTAGGACTCTTGTAACTTACCCACTTATCTCAGATTTCGGTATCTCCGCAGATAACCTCGGCCTAGCCGAGATTACATCGATGTCAATTCAAGGACACGTGGCACCTTGGCTGGCACATCAGTGCCACCTTGGCCACATGTTGCTATCCAAAAAATATGTCCCCACAGAAGCATAGAAACTAGATTTATATGGTTTGACACAAAATTTGTGAACATGTCTACTTCCTCTTGGGTCAAATCCTTCTCATGCTCAAGCTCTGTGGCACAATCCTCAGAGGACACAGCTCTTTCACCCATTTTTCAATGGCTGAGGTTCATCTTCCTCTCACCATGCCCTCAAAGAGCTCTTCTATCTTCTATTGATATCCTGTTTTTGCTAGCACTTATTGTGTTTTCAATTCAAAAACTCTATTCTAAATTTGCCTCTGGTGGCTGCCACACCGGTTCTGACATAAACAAGCCTCTCATCAGAAATGGCAGAGCTATTGTTGCTCTATGGTTTAAACTGTCTCTGATTGTAACAGTTCTATTAGCATTGGCATACACAATTTTGTGCATTCTGGCATTTGTTAGAAATATCCAATTGGAAAATAAGCTAGTTGATGGACTGTTTTGGTTGGTTCAAGCAATAACTCATGTAATAATTACAATATTGATTGTCCATGAGAGGACATTCCAATTTATTGGGTTGCAAATTTCATCATCGTTTCACTGTTCAGTGTTTCCGGGGCCATTCGTGTAATCTCTATAGAAGAACTTGATTTTGTTTTGAGACTGGATGATATAATTTCATTCATTTCTTTTTTGTTATTGATTGTACTCCTTATTATTGCCATAAAAAGATCAACCAGGATTACTGTGAGGAGCGAATCCGATTCAGTTATGGATGTAGAACCTAAATTATATGAACCCCTATTGAATGGATGCAATGTGAGTGGCTTTACTAAGTCTTCTATCATTTCCAAAGCTTTTTGGCTATGGATGAATCCCTTACTGAGTAAAGGCTATAAATCTCCTCTCAAGTCTGATGATATCCCGGCCTTTTCGCCAGAACATAGAGTTGAAAGAATGTCTGCACTCTTCGAATTGAACTGGTCGAAGCCACATGAAAAATCGAAGCACCCTGTTCGAACCACGCTATTTCGGTGCTTCTGAAGGGAAATCGCTTTCACTGCCTTCCTTGCAATTGTGCCATCTTTGTCTCATGTATGTTGGGCCTGTTCTTATGTAGGGTTTTGTTGATTTCACCTCAGGGAAGGGGAGCTCCCCCTATGAAGGATACTACCTTGTTTTCACTCTCCGCATTGCTAAATTTGTGGAAGTTTTGACCTCTCACAAATTTAACTTCAATTCTCAAAAGCTTGGAATGCTCATTCGATCTGCCCTCATTACTTCTTTGTACAAGAAGGGCATGAGGATGTTGTGTTCGGCTAGACAGGGTCATGGGGTTGGACAAATTGTGAAATACATGGCTGTAGATGCTCAGCAGCTTTCTGATATGATGCTGCAGCTACATGCTGTATGGCTTATGCCACTGCAAGTTTCTGTCGCCTTAATACTTCTGTCTCGCTGCCTTGGTACCTTGACAATTACAGCTCTAGTTGGGCTTGTAGTGGTTATGTTGTTCGTTTTGATGGGCACTCGAAGGAACAACCGGTTCCAACATAATGTGATGAAAAACCGAGACTCTATAATGAAGGCAAGAAATGAGATGCTTAATTACATGCGCGTAATTAAGTTCCAGGCATGGGAAGAGCACTTCAACAAACGAATTCAATCCTTTCGCGAATTAGAATTTGGGTGGCTAACCAAGTTCATGTACTCAATATCTGGCAATATCATCGTTTTATGGAGTACACCGGTCAAGCCCGTCTGTGGGAACTCCCTCCGAGATGACCGGAGCCAACGTGGCTGGGGGCTAATGTGCGGGAAATCCCACATTGGTCTGTGAGGGACTACTGTCCCACCTTATAAGCAGGCTGGCTCCTCTTACCTTGCATAGGCCTTTTCTCCCAGTGAGGGAGGGACAAAACCGTGCGATCGGAATGGCAAAGCGGACAATATGTGCAAGGCACGGGGACCGGTAGCTTTAATTGGTGCCGTCTGTGGGAAGGCTTGACAGACAAAACCTTGTCTTCCAGGCTAGTCTGATCGCCGTCCATGGCGAACAACGACGAGTTTCTGTTGTCTGCCATAGACGGAGCCACACCGGAGTATAACGGAAGGAGAGAGGGACCTCCCGCCATCCATCCAATGGCGGACTTGGAGACGCCCACCGGAGGACAGTCAGGAGACGTGCGGGATAAGCGCGGAAGAAGTTATGGTCATTCACGAAGTCCGGACGGTCATCGGCGGCGGAGAGAATCACATGCCCGACGTCTGGAACACAAGTTGAGGGACCAAGACGCTGTCATCCGGCAAATGGCAGCGGAGATGGAGGAGCTCAAGCGGCATGTCGAAGGAAAAGGTGTAGCTGGAGTGGGTGACCACAGTGAGTGCACCCCATCCCGCCGTTTAGGCGGATAGAGTCAGTGACGCATTCCGTCCATTTCTATTACCAGAAGTTACCAGGTTGGTGATTCTGACATGCATGCAGAGAAATCTAGCGCACAAGACAGCACCTACCGGCCCTCACGTCCGGTGACGACGTCGAGGTACTCTTACTCCGCTTATGCAGAGGATTTGCGGGCGGTCTTGAAGGAGCGGGCTCGCCGGCGCGAAGCTCAGAGGATACCGGCGTTCCAGCGGTTATCTTACAGGGTTCACGCCAGCGAAGAGGTCGGAATGCCTTCACCCCGCCAAGCAGTGCCACTTCTAGTGGATTCAGATTTGGCCAGGTTGAGTGCCACCCCTTTCTCCCTGGAAATAGAAACTACACCGCTTCCGGCGGGCTTCCACCAGCCAAAGTTCACGCTTTACGACGGGAAAACCGATCCCTACATGCATGTAAGTCATTTTCGATAGGTCATGGCCGGACATAGGCGGAATGACGCTCTTATGTGCCTCATCTTTCTGTCAAGTATGGGCGAACTGGGCTTGAAGTGGTTTGAAAGGCTGCTGAAGGGGAGTATTGAGAGATGGCATCAGCTGGCCGAAGCCTTTGTCACGGGCTTCAAAACCAACACAAAAACACCAAAGGAAGTCGATCATTTACTGAGTGTCAAGATGGAACCGAGCGACACATTGAAGGCATACAACTCTCGGTATTGGGAGACCTTCAACGAGATCTTAGATTGCCCGGTCAACCTTGCAATCACTCAATACAAGCGTGGTCTCCCGGTCGGATATAGACTGCGGGACTCGCTTACTATGCACCAGCCGACGTCCATGGGCCAGCTCATGTAGCACATCAATAAGCACATCCGAGTCGAGGATGACGCGTCAGCAACTACCGTGAAGGCAACTCCAGTAGCAACAGATAAGAAGACAGCAGGCAAAGTGCACGCAGTTGGGCAAGAGTCTAGCCACTCAAGTGACCGAGCCGAGGAATCGGACCGTGGCTCGAATCGTAAAAATCGGGGTAGAGGACGTCGGAATGACCGGGATGACTACCCCCGAGATGACGTAGCGGATGCAAACAGAAGGTTGAAGGCAAGGACTGGCATAACCACGGTCTTCAAGATTCCGATCTACCGCATACTTAGTGAGATCCGAGACGAGGAGTATGTCCGGTTTCCTGCTAAGTTGGGCGATGGACAAAAGGGCTACAATCCGCGGTATCGTTGCACATTTCATCGGGAGCGAGGCCACCGGACTGAGGATTGTTTGCCATTAAGGCAGCACCTGGAAGAGCTAGTCACGGCCGGGCACCTAGATCTTTACATTGATTGGGGCGTTAAGGCAAATCAAGTTCCGGTTGATCCGCGGGGAGCGGACGACAGGGATGCACCCCCTTAAGGGGTTGTGAATGTCATCCACGGCATAGTGGAACCGGCGCGTGTTTGCGAGCTCCGTGGTATGATCAAGAAGGCAGAGCACATGAGGGAAGTTTTATCAGTACAGCCTGCGCTCAAGAGGGGGAAGACGGAAGCGAAAGACGTGATCAGTTTCTCCTCAAGGGACTTGGAGCGCATTCAGACACCGCACAATGACGCCTTAGTAGTCACACTCCGCATCAAAGATTTTGAAGTAAAACAGATCTTGATCGATCAGGGAAGCTCAGTCGAGATCATGTACTATGACGCTTTCCAACAGCTCAAGCTCCGAGATACGGATTTGGCCTCGGTGACATCACCATTGGTTGGTTTCAACTCACAACCGGAGTGGCCTTTGGGAAAGATTATCCTGCCGGTCAAAGCAGGATCCGTGGTCAAACAGGTAGAGTTCTGGGTATTATAGGTGCCATCTACTTACAATTTGATCCTTGGAAGGGGGTGGCTTCACGCTATGCAAGCTGTGGCATCGACTTTCCACCAAGTAATGAGATTCCCCTTGGCTATGGGGGCAATCGAGGAGATTTGGGGTGATCAGGTCATGTCAAAGCAGTGCTTTGTGGCGGTCAACGGGAGTCGGGCTGCCAAAGGATTTGTTCAAATGATTGAGGGACCGGAGGACCAGGGTGTCTTGGATGATGTGGGCACCAAGGCCGAAGACAAAGCTGTCGAGGAATTGGTGGAGGTGCGAATTGATACAGAGCAGTTGGACAAGTTCTTCTTGCTCGGCTCAAGCCTTACAGCCACAGAACAAACCGAGATGGTTGAGTTTTTGATGGCCAACATCGAAGTTTTTGCATGGTCGCCTTACGACATGCCCGACCTCGATCCTAGTTTTATTTGCCATCATCTCAATGTCTTCCCCGGAGCCAAGCCAGTCATTCAGCGAACAAGGAGATCGGCGCTGCATCACACCGAGGTAGTTGCGGAAGAAGTCAAGAATCTGCTAGAGGCACGAGCAATTCAAGAAGTACACTATCCTCGGTGGATCTCAAATACAGTGGTGGTACCGAAGAAGAATGAGAAGTGGCGGGTTTGCGTTGATTACAAGACCGTCAACCGAGCTTGTCCGAAAGATAGCTTTCCTTTGCCTAGAATTGACCAGCTTGTGGATTTGACGGCTGGACATAACAGGCTAAGTTTCTTGGATGCCTACCGCGGCTATCATCAGATTGCCATGCATTGCCCCGACCGAGAAATCACCTCGTTTACCACACCAAGGGGACTCTTTTGCTACCGAGTCATGCTTTTTAGTTTGAAGAACGCCGGAGCAACTTTTCAGAGGATGGTGACCAAGATGTTTGCTCCTTTGCTGGGCCGGACAATGGAAGCCTACATTGATGATATGGTGGTTAAAAGTCGGCATCAGGCAGATCATTTGTCCGACTTGGCCGAGATGTTCGCCATTCTCAAAAAGCACAAGCTACTCCTGAATGCGTCTAAGTGTGCCTTCGGTGTGGGATCTGAAAAAGTTTTGGGATTCCTAGTCACGAACCGAGGTATCGAAGCAGATCCTACACAAATCCAAGCCGTGCAAGAGTTAAAACAGCCTAGCTCGGCAAAAGACGTGCAGTATCTGGCCGGAATGGCCGCCGCGCTTAATCGATTTATAAGCCGGTCATCAGATCGCTGCTGCCCTTTCTTTCAGTCCTTAAAATCAAAGTTCTCCTGGGATGAAGAGTGTGACCGAGCCTTGGCCGAGCTCAAAGAGTATCTGTCTTCAGTACCACTGTTGGTCACACCGGTTCCTGGAGAAGAGCTCTATCTTTATTTGGCTGTATCACAGCATGCAGTCAGTGCGGTGCTTGTCGGGGCTGAAGGAATCAAGCACCTCCCCATCTTCTATGTCAGCAAAACTTTGCTACCGGCAGAGTCGAGATACTTGCCGTTGGAGAAGCTTGCTTTAGCATTAATGATGGCTTCAAGAAAGTTGGCGCACTATTTCCATGCACATACCGTCATCGTCTTGACCGAATTCCCCCTCAAAGCTTTATTCGAGCTGGCAGACTTCTCCGGTCGGATTCTTAAGTGGGTGGTCGAGTTGGGACAGTTTGATGTGAAGTTCCAGCCGCGCACTGCCATCAAAGCCCAGACTTTGGCCGACTTCGTCGCCGAATTCTCACCTGGAACTCATCCGGTATGCTCGGTCGATATTACCGCGGCAGATGATGAGGTGCACGCAAGACCATCCGAGATACAACCAGTTGGTGGAGGTAGCGACGCGGAGTTTGCGCGCACCACTGAAGCACCCTCAGTTTGTACGGTGTTACCACCCGGTAATGCGATGAAGGAGTTGCATATCACCGACCAACCTGCTCTGTCCGGTCCCGCATCACCAAGCGGGGAAGAAATGGATCCACACAGCTCAGAACCTGCGGCCGGCATAATACCGCAACCTGGTGATTCTCCTACGGACTTGAGCATTGCAGATCAACTTGCTGAGTCCGGTGCCGAATCATCAAGGGTGGCTGAATTGGAAACCATCAACACAGAACACGAATCAAAACGGCCGAGCAGTCGTGACCCCATCAACGTTCGTAACTCTTAGGACCCTTCACAATGTTGGAAACTCTTTGTGGGGGAGATGTGGAAACTTTTCGTTGATGAAGCGTCGAACCGCCACGGTGCCGAGCTAGGTATCGTTCTTATCTCGCCGGATGGCCTAACTATTGAACATTTTATCACCCTTGGCTTCCCAGCATCCAACAACGAGGCTGAGTACGAGGCACTTTTGGCCGAACTCAAAAGCGCCCTTCAGATGAAGGCTTCCGAGCTAATGGTGTACAGTGATTCCCAACTTGTGGTTAACCAGGTCGCTGGGATTTATGAAGCAAAGGACGACAGAATGGAAAAGTACCAAGCTTTGGTCAGGGAGCACATCAAGCAATTTCAGGCAATCAGAGTTCAACAGATTGGCCGAGAAGAGAACAACCGAGCTGATGAGTTGGCCGACCTCACCTCAATGGTTGATTGCACATCTCCTAACCCCCTGTTAATTGAATATCTTCCATGACCGAGCATAGAGGAAGCCGGACAGACGGATGTATTCTGCGCCGCGCTAGGTCCTTCTTGGATGGACCCTATAGTCCTGTTTCTCAGGGATCAGATTCTGCCAGCCAAGAAGAAAGAAGCGCACAAGGTCCGGGTGAAATCAGAGCAGTTTTGGCTCTATCCATCTGGAGCATTGTATAAAAAGTCCTTCACCGGTCCTTATCTGAAGTGCATGCATCCGAGTAGTGTGGAGGCCTTCTTATACGAAATTCACGAAGGCCTCTGTGGCAGTCACATAGGGGGCAGGTCCTTGGCCTACCGTGCTATATCGCAAGGCTATTGGTGGCCGTGCATGCAAGCCGATGCACAGAAATATGTTCGCAAGTGCGAAAAGTGCCAGAAGTTTGCGCACCAGATCCATCAGCCGGCCAGAGAACTTCTTCCCCTAACCAGCCCTTGGCCTTTTGCAATGTGGGGATTAGACATAGTGGGGCCGCTCCCGACAGCTCCAGGCAACCGGAAGTTCTTCATCGCTGCAACCGACTACTTCACCAAGTGGGTTGAAGCCGAGCCTTTGGCAACAATCAAGGAGAAAGACGTGAAGCGGTTTGTCTGGCAGAATATAGTAACACGGTTCGACGTCCCTAAAATTTTGATCTCTGACAACGGCACCCAGTTTGACGGTCGCCTATTCAGAGGGTTTTGTGAAGATTTGAAGATTGAATTCTATAACTCCACTCCGGCTTACCCGCAGTCCAACGGTCAAGCCGAGGCGTCAAACAAGACTATTCTTGACGAACTGAAGAAGAGACTTGAGAAGGCCAAGGAAAAGTGGGCCGAGGAACTCCCCAACGTCCTTTGGGCATACCGAATTACCCCGCGGCGTTCTACCGGGGAAACTCCATTCGCTTTGGCTTATGGCATGGAGGCGGTCATACCTTTGGAAGTGGGCATGCCCACTCTCAGAAGTGAAAGTTTCGAACCCGAGCTAAACGCCGAGGCCATTGCTCTTGAAATGGATCTGGTTAAAGAACGCCGGGAAAAGGCGCTCATCCATATCGCTACCTACCAACAAGAGCTCTTAAGGAAGTACAATAAAACGGTGCACCCTAGACCATTTAAAGTAGGTGATTGGGTTTTGAGGAAAGTTATGGGCAACACCTTGGTGCCAGGTGAAGGCAAACTAGGGGCAAATTGGGAAGGACCCTACAAGATAACTGGTCTGGCGGGCAAGGGGGCATACCACTTGGAGGATCTCGATGGTAGAGGAATACCCCGGCCATGGAATGCGACCAACCTCAAACTGTACTATTTCTAGCTTTTGTTTTCTTTTTTGTGCAAAGGAATTTTTTGCCTTACACTTCAGAATGTAATTCTTTTTGTCAATATATAGAAGTGTTTTCTTTAACTGAGCATTTCGACTGATTGCTTTGATTACTTGAAATTCTCAACCAAGATGAATTACTCCGGTTGAAGGAGTTGGTGGTTTGTCCAACTCAGAGATTCTAACCGAGATGAGTTATTCCGGTTGAAGGAGTTGGTGGTTTGTTCAACTCGAGGATTCCAACCGAGATGAGTTACTCCGGTTGAAGGAGTTGGTGGTTTGTTCAACTCAGAGATTCCAACCGAGATGAGTTACTCCGGTTGAAGGAGTTGGTGGTTTGTTCAACTCAGAGATTCCAACCGAGATGAGTTACTCCGGTTGAAGGAGTTGGTGGTTTGTTCAACTCAGAGATTCCAACCGAGATGGGTTATTCCGGTTGAAGGAGTTGGTGGTTTGTTCAACTCAGAGATTCCAACCGAGATGAGTTACTCCGGTTGAAGGAGTTGGTGGTTTGTTCAACTCAGAGATTCCAACCGAGATGAGTTACTCCAATTGAAGGAGTTGGAGGTTTGTTCAACTCAGAGATTCCAACCGAGATGGGTTATTCCGGTTGAAGGAGTTGGTGGTTTGTTCAACTCAGAGATTCCAACCGAGATGAGTTACTCCGGTTGAAGGAGTTGGTGGTTTGTCCAACTCAGAGATCCCAACCGAGATGAATTACTCCGGTTGAAGGAGTTGGTGGTTTGTTCAATTCTCAGAATTAAAACCGAAATGGTGTATTCCGGTTATACAAGATGTTGAAAGAATTTGTGATTTGTTCAACTGTTGTTCCCACCGAGATGTTTATTCCGGTTGAAGAACCTCAATTTTACTAAATTTACCGAGATGTTAACTCCGGTCCGGCCAGTTGATGATTTGTGCAACTTCATAATTTAAACCGAGATGTTTTGCTGAAAATAGAGTTCGAGAAAACCGTGCAATGATGAAATTAAAGCTTTTCATTGATAGAAAGTTAATACAAAAGGAGGGGCAGAGAGCCCGGTTACATGTGCAAAGCAATAAAAAAAAAAAAACTAAGCTAAGGGGGAGAGATTGGTGAATTCATCATCTGGAGTTGTCTCCAAGTTCACTACTGGAGATCGGTCCTCAACACCGGGCTCCGTTCGGCCGGGCTACTCCTGTTGTGGTTGCTCCTCTCCGTCAGTATCTTCCCCGGCCTCTTCCTCTTCAAGCCCTTCCTCGGCCTCAGCCTGTAATGCACTGAAGATGTCATTGGCATATGGCACGAGGTAGGCCGGCAGGGAAGCAAGCGGCGGGGTGGCAAAGACGTTAGTATCGGGTCCCTGACCGAGATGCTCACAAGCAGACTTCCAACCCGCTTTCAAGTAGATGTCTTGGGTAGCGAAGACCTGTTTCTTGTAGCTTCCCTCGGCTTCTAGGAAGCCGGCGTTGTTTGTATCTCGGCAGTCCTTCTTCCTTGACTTTTTCAAAGCGTCCAGCTCGGCCTGGAGCTCATCACGCTTCTTCTCGGCCTCGTCAAGCTGACCGTGCAACCTGTTGTTGTCAGCATTTGCGATTTGGAGAGATGCTTTTGCCCGGCCAAGCTCGGCTTGGAGGCTTTGGACCTGGTTGTCAGTGTCGGCTGCCTTTTACCGAAGTCGGTGGATGCGCTCCATGACCAAGTGTTGTTTTTGGATGGCCTGCAAAAAGGAAACCTGATCAGAGAAGAAGAAACCGAGGAAACACTAAGAAAATTAGAGTAGAAGGTTGAGACTTTTACCCTGGTCATAGACTTCACGGCTGATTTCACCAGTCAGGTGTCCGGAACGTGGTCGCTGCCAACTACGTCGCTCGGCAGGAGAAGGGCTTTGGAGAGATCAAAGGCAAGAAGATGTTCTTTGTCTCCCTTGATGGAAGCCGTTGCCGGGATCTCCTTTCCCCGGTGCTTGAGCTGCGGTCTCCATGCCGGTATTGGGTCAGCTGTGACGGTAGGTTGCTCGGTGGATAGTTCGGTGATCAGCTCGGCAGACGGGTCCGCGCAAGCTCTTTTGCCAGCCCGACGTGTTGCTTGGCTTGACTCCCTGGCAGCTTGAGAAGTAAGGGCGACCACAGCACCCCTTGACTGACCGGCGGCTGGAGAGCAGGTGACGACGCTCGGTATCTCGGCAGACGTTGCGGTGAGCAGGTTTTTGATTCGGCTTCGTTTGGCCATCTCTTGCTCTTCTGTCAACCGAATTAGTGGAACGTCTGGCAAAGTTAGATCTGGAGGAGGTGATGGAGCACGGAGGAAGTCTGTAACTTTACTCCGGCAGGGTGCGGAGTATCTGTAGGTTGGGGTGTAGCCGAGCAGCTCGTTGCAATCTCGGTGGCAATGGCGGAGCACGGTCTGAATTGCCTCTACGTTGGGAAATTGGTAGTTGGCTTGCAAGGCTTGGATTGCTGCAAAAGAAACAAGAAAACCGGTTACTTACAGAATAAAAAAGGTAGGCTGGCCGAGCAAGTTCGAGCGGCTTACATGAGGAACCGAAGTTCTTCCTTATAAACCAGCCCGATACCTCGGCTGTTTCATAATTGCCCGACACCCAGAAAAAATCGTCGTCGTGCAAGTCTTTATCCGGGGTGCCGGTTACAATTTTCTCTTTGCCCGGTCTGATTTTCAAGTAATAGGTTAGGTCGTCACCGGTGTGACCCATCGTGTATTGCCTTAATATCTCGGCTAGACCTAAGTTGGTGCCTAGCCGATTGTTCAGTTCATGGACGCCGTTGATAATTCGGTAAGTGTTGGTAGACATTTGTGTGGGTGCCAGCCCGGTGCGGCGGAGGAACTCGGTGATAAGTGGGTTGAGTGGGAAGCGGAGTCCTCCTTCGACGATCGACAGCACGGTGAAGGGGCATTGTTCTGTTCTGCCCCAAGGCGTGGTCTCTTCTTCTGCGAGCTCTAGGTGGACATTGGCCGGGATGTCGTACTCCTCCCTGAACGCAGCTAGGGCAGCTGGAGTATCTACGGGGAAGCGAAATTTCCCCATTGACGATCGGCTAAAGTAGCTCGGCTTTGGTTTGGCACTGTTAGGTGATTTGTGGCTGCTTGGTCTTTGGAAGCCTCAGGATTGGACAGTGGTCCCCTTGGACTCTGCAGGAAAAGGAGGGCAAGTGTAAGAGGGAGCGTGGTCGCGCAAAGCGAGCTTGACTTTAGCTCGGTCGTCTAGAGTGCCAAACCACCTCGGTCGTAGAGGTTGACAAGGAGCTCGGCCGCCCAAGCAGACCAGATTTTAGCCCGGTTGAGCGGCCAAGACCTTTGTTATCCCGATTCTTGCTATGGTTATATCTAACAGGTTATTTGCTCGGTCGAGATGGTTTTTTGGATCAAATGAAGACCTGGAGCCCGGTCCGCCCCAGTTCTTCAGAGTTCATCAGCGAAAATGAAGAACGCTATGAACAGTGGGAGGTTTGGGACGATTTCTATGGCCTACGTCCTAAGAACTATGTTTTAGTACCCTAATGTGTGAAATATTTAAGAAGATAGCAACAAAAGAGGAGTCGAAGGACGTACCAGTGAAGGGCAGGGACTATTCCTTCGAGCACGAAGAATGGCAGATGAGGCTTGGAGAAAGTTGCTTGAGCTCTGAAGCGTCGGATTGCAGAGAGGCAGTAGGAGCGAAATGAGGAAGAGGGGGCTTGTATGTATAGACGGAGAAACCGCCAAGAATTCAAATTCTGGCGGACGGCTGGGTTGGCTGCTCAAGGTCCAATGGAAGCCTGCCACGTGTCCCCATTTATGACGACGTCAGAACTGAAAGGACGGGTTGAAGAGTCGAGGTGACAACCGGGCAATTATTGAAGAAGAGGACGTCTACCGAGGAATATAACCGAGCAAGTTTGCAGACAGGAATGTCAACTAGCCCGGTCGCCATTTCGCATTTTTAGGACCGAGGAAGAGTTATCCCGGTCGAAATAAGTAATCCCAGTCACGCTTTTGCAGACGGAATTAAGGGGCAATTGAGAGGGAGATTTATGATTTGAGATTGGGCCGTGACGTTAGCCGGACAGATTTGGGTCGAGGTATTGGGCTCCAAGATCAGGCCATGATATTGCTCGGTAATGGCAAAGCCCACGTGGAACCGAGCTATACGATCTCGGTTCCGCGAAGGGCGGACAGGTGGAGGAACAGCCCAGATGAGGCTCCCCGGCTCACGCGTTGCAAGGCTGTAATGCACGCACCTTAACCCAGTAGGAAGGCCGGCACTTGGAGCTTGGCCGAGAAGGTTGTTGGCTGACCGGCACAACCAATCTCCAGCTTAGCTTCACCGGAATACAGTTGAGCACGGCTGGAATTAGGCCCGGTAGTAGGAAACTATATCAACTGCATTTCGGCATGTTCAGTATGGCCGTTGATAGCCGAGGTAATGTTGCCCGGCTGCCGTGCTCCCAGCAGAGTGGGCTGGCAGTTGGGTTAGGTGATGTATAGCAAGATTTGTGCTAACAAATGGGATAACAGAGCCACGTGTTGAGAGACCAATGGGAGTAGATTTGGGGCGCAGAAGGGTATATAGGCATGTCTGCGCCCCCCATACGAGAGAGAGGAACATTTAGTAAGGAAATTCTTACACTCTAACACTACTCTCTTTCTCTCTCTCCATCCTAAGGTGTGCGCTAACTTGGTCGTCGGAGGGTTTTTCCGGCCACACACCGCCGGGTAGCTCACCGTTATTTGCTCGCAGGTGATCGGACAGAAACGGAGCTCGGAAGAAAAGAGTACGGGCTTGCCGGAATATTTGCTCCCCGTGCAAGTTTCATAGTTGATATCCCATTTCACTCTTTAACAGGTCAGGCAAAAGAGTTTGACAAACCATCTCACTTGCTAGAGAGGCCTTCACTATTCGGGGCACTGCTTCAGGAGTACGCTAACCGCTCATCTGGAAGATGAGATAAACCATATTGGTTTTTCCCAAAATTGCCTCTCTCGATTTCACTGCTGCCAATTTTGGAAATCTTCCTCAGAACGAGTCAGATGTATTAAAATTTCATGCACTGTAGTGATGATATAAGGTATTCTTCATGAAGATGGTATAGACATCCCATTTTATCAGCATACATGCTGGCAGTAAGTGATGCTATATAATACCAACCATTGTCAATATTTAATGAAATCAAACTTGTTTCGTGCATTAATTTTTAAAAAATTTTCCCCCCTTTCAAGCAAATGGTATGAGAATTTTGAGTTAGTTTTACTATACTGTCCTGGAATGCTTTCTATTAGTAAAAAGTAATTGGTAATAGTTTGCCACAAGCTCTTTTTTACCTAGTCTTTTAGGTCTGCTTTGGTTTGATGTCTATTTTGAAAATAGTTATTGGTTTGGTTTAGTTTGAAAATAAGTTTTCATTTCTTTCTTCCTCCCTCACCCTCTCCTATCACCACCCATTGCTCATCACTACCACCATATACCACCTTCTAGCCACTACCGCCAACAATCCCTTTTGATCCTTCATCTTTGACGACCACCTTCAACGAGTCTGGTACTAGTTCAACTATGTTGAACTGGCACACAAAAAAGGCAAGAAAAGAGAGTGCACGAGCACATGGACTTGTGCAGTGGAAAACCACCAAACCTTGGGATCAACCAACTCATTAGATTTGGGGTCAATCCCTTCTTCCTCTCCCCCTCCCCGAATCAAAAAATAAAATAAAAGGGAAAAATTCCAAAAAAGTCTAACACTTCTCATGAAATTTCTATTCAAGTTATCTTAACACATCGATCAGTCCAGTCAACGCAGAATTAAATGGATTCAATTGAAATTTCATAAATTAAAAAGAAAATGACTTATTTGATATTTTTCCAAAAAACAAAAATAGTTATTACAATCTTGTGCAGAGATTCAACAAAAATTCTAGTAACTAGAGTGGTAAAATAAACCAAAGTACTTAAGCTCAGCTTGTTAAAAGCTCGTTCGAGACTGGCTTTACAAAACAAATCAAATTACATGAACTCAGATCTTTACAAACTTGCTCAAGATCAATTTGTTAACTAAACAAGTCAAACTTATACACAGTTTAAAGCTCTTTTAATTTTTTAAATCAAGTTTGAACAAATTACTATTTGGTTCGATAAATTTATATGCATTATTATAAAAAAGTAAATTACTCACGGTGGACTCATTATCAACTCAATCTCATTTGAGACAAACTCATAATGTAATAAAGTCAAACTTGTCAAATCAATACTCGGTTTTACTCAACTCATTTACAACCCGACCAATAATTTGGAGTTTTTTGTTCTCTCTCTTTCACTCTTATATATGTACAATATAGACATCTGTAACTCAACAAAGAGATAAAAAGAAAAGCAAATTACACTTTCCATCTTTATAATTTGATTCAAATTTCATTTTGTTCCTTATTGTTTCAATTTGAACAATTGATTCCTACACTTTAAATTCGATTTCAATTTGATCTTTCCGTCTAAATTTTCGTTGTTTTTTTATGTGTATACCTTGAAAACTAACAAGTGTTACAAAATTGTTAATTTTGACTTTTAGTTCGAACGAAAGAACCAAATTGAAAACTGACCTCAAAGTATAGACTAAATTATCCAATTTAAAACTATAAGGATCGAAATAAAATTTAAGTAAAACTATAGGGATTGAAAATATAATTTACCCTAAAAAGATGTTAATGTTTAATGATGAATAAATGACAAAACAAATCTAATAATTTTGAGTATCTGACAATCATCATAAACAAAGTATGATAACAAGTGTCCATTTATTTATTTATTGTGAGTCAATAAGAAAGTAAATATAAATATAAGAAATATTATATCAAATAGACCACTAGCCCAACAACAACTAGAAAGTCAACAATCACAAAACTTAACAATCAATCACCAAGCCCAAGCCCAAGCCCGATAACCACTAATTGCTACATACAACTCTCATAATAGGGAAGAAATAAAAGTTATCATAAAGGATATCAAACTCCTCTCCATAGGAGTTGAACCCAATGAACACTACCACAAGTGTCCATTACACACTAGCAACATTGTGTTGAGTAAAGAACAAACATACATAGAGTGATGCAAAGCAGATCCTACTGAGAAAAGTGAGATTGATGAGAAAGAGCAGAGATGTTTTCAACTTCAATTGAGCTCCTTCCCTTCAAAAATTGGAGTACCAATGTGCAGAGAGTTTAGGGTATCTTTTCAAATCTTTGTCATCCAAATCTACATAGTAGAGGCCAAAGCATGATCTATACCCACCCAATAACTCATATACGTCCAAGAAAGACCATGTGAAATACCCTCTTGCATTTGATCCATTCCTTCCATATTGTCAAATTCAAAGAAGAAAACAAACAACAGTACAAAATAACCAAATCAATGAAATGAAACCTAATATTATATATATATATATATATATATTTTAGATGGTCAAAAATAATAAAGGAACAAGAAAGCGCAAAATCAAAGAGACGCCTCCATCCTAACGAGGGAGCATAAAGAAAGCGGAACCACCTCCATCCATATGAAAAAGTCCTCCATAGCAAATGCCATCCGAGCTAGACAATGGGCTACCGAATTCCCATCCCGCTTCACATGCTGGACATCCCAGGAAAGGAATCGAAACCCAATATTATTTAAAGGGTTGTTTACACTAAGACCCCCTATCAATTGTTACTACCAATTTACAATCAATTGGTAATGCAACATACAAATAGACCTTTCTCTTTTACCACTATAGTTTTCATAGTCTTCAACATTCTTATTTATCCGTTTAGGTTTCTTCATTTATTGTTCCATTCATAAAGCTTCCAATAAGCCAAAAGCCATTGGATTTAGCAAAGAAAAAGGCGAGTCGGATGCTACATATTTTATCCAAGAGGTTAATCTAACAACTAACAATTGATTTTCGCTTACAAAAAAATAAAAACAAAAGAAGAATTAGACAGATACCTCACAGCATCAAGCAAACTCCCAATGAAACCATGCAAATATTTCACTCTGGCACTATCATGTAATGTTGAATTCCGCTGTGTTTGCTGACCTGTCAAAAATAAGTTTTAGGAGTTTCAACAATTAGGGGAGAGAAAGAGAGAGAGAGAGAGACCGTTTTCATGGATGTAAATAGGAGGGTTGCCATAAAATTGCTTGAAATACTCCAAAACTCCAAGCAGACCAGAGGGTGTGATTGGGAACTGAATCAAAGAAAGTGATTAAGTAGTATAATTAATAATAAGAAAAAAAACAAGAAGTAAAAAACCAACCTTGTGAAATTATTTTTTAGCCCCTTACCTCATCTGGTGGTGTATCATTAGACACAGCTGAAAACAATCCAAGAACTTATGAGATATATCATATCCATCAAATAAATTTTTTACCCATCAAGAAATTGAATAATTTCACTCAAAAGAATACCATGGTTGGCTCATCCAAGTTGAAGAAAAACATAACATGCAATTAAATTCAAACATGTCATGTAAATAATTTCATCAAAGTAAATCAAGCTTGTGATGCAGGAAACGATGCATCTGTGATTGATAGTAATTTCATGGATAGCTTGACTGTTTAATGGTAAAATGGCAATTTTGTTGATTTTTCAAGGCTGTCTGGTACGGTCCAAAAAATTCATATTCGCAGAATTGGGAAATTTACTATATTGGAAAATTTTGAATTCTTAATTTCAAGTTCTAGGCAAATAATTTTGGCTTGATTTGGGAAGTGAATTGTAGCTTGACCACCCAGCAATGTTTACTATAAATCAAGTTGTAAGATCTTGAAAGAGGTAAAAACTACTCAAATGAAGGAGGGTACACCTCGGTCTACGTGGCATCATCTAATTAGTTAAGTCTATTTTGTGCCACATGGCATGGAGGAAATGACAAGAATTGCCAAAGGAGAATAACCCTCGGGATATTTTTTGGAATATCCATTTAGATCTACTTGGCCACCAAGAAAAGCTTTATTATACATGCACCTACACCCCCATGGGTTAATGTATGCTTTCATTCACTACTCAACATCTCAATTCTTATCATCCTTGTCTTATCTCTTCTTTGTGGGAACTGACTTGAGCGTTGGAGTGTCCAGCCGACCAGGGCATTAACAATGTTTTTCTCTTGTAGATTTCAAGTTCACATCAGTTTCAATGTCTTCTATCATCTTCTCTGTTGATTATCTTCATCAAACAAGGTTTATTTTTTGTCCTTTACAAGGTTAAAACAATCCTTGTATGAATAATAAAAATTCAGAGAAAGTTTTTCTCTATTGAATTGTTCTTTTTTCCTTAACATTTTTCTAGTTCATTCCATACACTTTCCTATATCAGCTTCCAAGTTCCAAATTGTGTTAATCAAGTTTAGTGAATATATTAGGGATTGACATACGTATTATATCAATTGCCATGTCAGCATTGAAGTCCCTGTTATTTATTTTGAGGCTGCTAGGTTTGTCTTTGATGTATAAAGTATTGTAATGGTTGACTCCTAAGAAGTCAAAGGAACCCTTGACTAGTTTGGACTCAACTTTTGTGAATTCTAGAATTCTTGATCCTGCATTATTCTTCACTATCTTTGGATAGTCACCAAATACCAGGGGATTGATAATCCTGCAATAAAATCAGACAAACAACGAAAAAAAGATGGTTTTAACTTTTCACATACAAAAAATTCCCTGAATTCAAGATAATGTCCCCCTTTGTTTTGACACAAAACATTTTTTTCGAAACATTTTCTATGAAAAATGTATTATGCAGAAAATATTCTTATTTTTTTTCATGTTTGGTTGCAATGTTCAAACTATTGTGCTCATTGTTATAGCAGTGGTGTGGTGGTGTGGTGGTGGTGACAAGGTAATGGTGGTAAGGGTGGTGGTGTCAACGGCGACAGAGGTGGCAGTGGCAATTGTGGAGTGGTGGTGGTAGACGCGATGGCAGTGATAGTGGCATAGTGGTGGGCGAGGCAATAGTACTAGTGGTGCCAGTGATAGTGGCATGATGGTGAGGGTGGTGTTGGTGGCAGTGGCGATAGCAACCACCATGGTAGTGGTGGTGGTTGGTGGTAGTAGTGTAGTGTGTTAGAAATATTGTAGTTCGGACAATTTTTTCACTTTCCAAAACTGGAAAAAAAAATTGTCCAAAGAAATTTAATTTTTGCCAATTTTCATTTCTTATTGTACTATTTACTAAAAAATACAAAAATATTTTTTGCCGAAACAGACTACGGTGATTATGTGTCAACATTTAATAAATTAAGATGCATAACATCATTTTATGTATTTACAATTTGTAACTCACCACCCAATATAGAAGTCATTAGCTCTTTGAGTTGCAATCACATCTTCTGTTGCATTAGTACTAGGGATATACCAATAAGCAAACACATTTATTCCTACGAATCCTTCTTGCCTGCCCTGTTTCATAACATATTTCTCCAACAATTATAAGCATTATGTGTGATGTTTTTTTCATCATTGTCAAAATTAGTAGTAAAATGAAGACTAAAGGACAGACCAATATGCAAGACTCCCACCACGACGAGGTCTAGGAATGAACATATTGGAGAATGCCATTGATGGGTGTCAGCAAATTTTAAATATATATATTTTTTTGATCGGCAAAAGTCAGTAGTTAGTTGTTAGATTAGCACCTTGGGGGAGTTGAAACTCACACTCATGCATTTTGCAAGAAAATCTTGCCCTCCATTCCACTCCTAGGTGTGAAACCCAAGACCTCCCCTTAGTAAAGACTTGGTGGCCAAAGGGCTAGCCAACTAGGCTAAAGCCCGTGTCAGTAAATTTTAAACATTTTTTTTTTGATCGGCTAAAGTCAATAGTTAGTTGTTAGATTAGCACATTGGGGGAGTTGAAACTCACACCCATACACTTTGCAAGAAAATATTGCCCTCCCATTCTAGTTCAAGAGTGGAACCCAAGACCTATCCTTAGGAGAGACTATGACCAAAGGGCTAGCCAACTAGGCTAAAGCCGCTTGGTTAGCAAATTTTAAACATTAATGTTACTATAAATGAACATCACGTCATTTCACTGACCAAAGTGTTCGTCCAGTATCACTTAGGTGGCGTTTCATAAAACATCGTAAAAAAGGCTAACCCAATGTTTATAAAACGTCACTAACATAAGACAACTTCATAAATATTTAGCAGCGTTTGTGTTAAGTTTAGTTGACTTTTTTAAACGTTGGTAAACGACAAATTTCCTATAGTGTATGTACATAGTCTTACCGCTGCATGCTAAGAAGGATAAATGTGTAATCATCAAAGTGTGAAAAGTACAATTTTTTGATCTAAGGAGATTCTTTAGCAAGTAAAGATAAAGAATAGTGGATTCCTCAATGTTTCTTATGAAGCTAATGGAATACCTGGTACTTGTTCTTGTACAAATTTGCAACCGATGCATGTGCCAGCAAGATATTATGAGCAACAATGTATGGCTCGGACGATGAGTTACCTTTAGAACAGTTAATTTCAAATGGGAAAGAACATCGCTTTGGGGGCATAATGCCTACATCGTAACCACCCAAAACAAACACGTTGACCTCATTAAAGGTAGTCCAATACAAAACCCTATCGCCAAATTTACTAAATCACACCTCAGCATATGCCATGAAATCTTTCCTATACCCGCAAAATAGCTAATTTCATTTTTTTAAATGGAAACTCAGTGCATGATAATACTGCTAAAGTCTGGAATGGAAAAGGCAAGATGTACAAATAGATAATTGCATTAACAAAAAAAAAATAAAAATCATATATTTTGTTTCCCAAGAAGAGCATGTACGAAAAACAAAAAAGTGACTGAAGCATAAACCAATGGTGAAAACCATACACAAATTTTGGACTAAGACATCCTCCAACTACAACATTTTCTTAGTTTAGTGACATTTGAAAGTGCCACAAAACTATTCTTCTAATGACATTTTTTGGTCTTGTGGTATTTTGAACAAGTGCCACTTCTATCGGTGCCACGGTAGATACGAGTGCCACGGTAGATACTTGCAAGTGCCACTGCACCATCATGGCTGAAAACTTTCAATGACATTTTAATGTCATGGTAGATATTATTTGTGGCACTATCAAGCGCCATTAAAAAAAGAGTTAGTGACACTTGTAAGTGTCATTACACCATCAAGACTAAAACCTTTCAGTGACACTTTAATGTCATGGTAGGCACTATTCGTGACACTATCAAGTGCCATTCATGACAATAATTCGTTGTAGAACAATTTGATCCGCTCTTGCGGAGACTCGAACCGTCAACCTTCCGCACCATAAACCTTATACACCACACTCTTCCCACTACACCTCTATAGCACCGCATGATTATATATGCAACATATATTATTTATATAGTACATACATCCATATTAATATAAAAGTATATGTATAAACATAATTATTTTATTGAACATAATTTATGTAAAATAAACTATTTACTACCAAAATAAAAAAAGACCACTTTTGGCGACTAATTGTTTTTTAGTTGCTAAAAAACTTAACTTTTGTCGACCAAAATCGGATTTGGTCGCCGAAGATGCACTTTCAGCTACCAAAATTTTGGTCACAAAAAAATTTTATTCCCGCCTTAGGATTTTAGTTCTCCCGCGCTAAAAATGGCCACTTTTGGCGACTAAACTTATTTTTTAGTCGCCAATTGTAGACTTTTGGCTATTAAAATTTTTTTTGGCACCAAAAAGCTTTACTTTTGGCTACTAAAATTTTTTTAGTCGGTAAAACCCATATAATCAGCGACCAAACTTATTTTTAGTCGCCAATTATAGACTTTTGGCTACTTAATTTTTTTAGTCGCCAAAAAGCATTACTTTGGGCTACTAAAAATATTTTTGGGCAAATTACATATACCTCCCTTGAGGTTTGGCTAAATTATAGATACTTCCCTGAGGTTTCAAAAATTACATCCCGCCCCCTAAGGTTTGTATTTTCATAACAATTTGCCCCCTGAGGTTTAAATTTCATAACAAATTACCCCCTAATTTGTTATGCAAATATAGCATTCAAGGGAGAATTTGTAATTTCTCAAACCTCAGGGGGGTATTTGTAATTTAGCCAAACCTTGAGGGGGATACATGTAATTTGCCCAAAATTTTTTAGTCACTAAAACTTATATAATCAGCGACCAAACTTAGTTTTAGTCGCCAATTGTAGACTTTTGGCTACTAAAATTGCTTAGTCGCCAAAAAGCTTTACTTTTGGCAACTAATGCTGTTTTGGTCGCTGAAAGCTGTACTTTCAGCGACCAAATTTTTTTGGTCAGGAAATTTAGTCGCCGAATATGCTTTTTCCTGTAGTGTATATTGAGTTTAATTCATTTATTTTTAATCATTTACTGCATTTTAAAAATTTAGAAAATATATTGTCATTTTTTGTTTTTTCAAAAATGTCATTATAAGCTTGGAAAGTTTTTGGCTTAGTGGCATTTCTCAAAATGCTATAAAATATTTGTTTATGACACTTTTCACCTAAGTGCCATAAAAAGTAATTTGCACCTACCTAGTGTCCTGACATTTTTTTTTAAAAATGCCATTGCAAATATTCATAAAAAGTTTTTGTAGTGACATTTTTGTTGTAGTGAAATGACACTTTTTTTAATTGAAATGCCACTAGAGCCTTGTATGTTTGTGGCACTATGACATTTTTCTAAAACATGCCACAAAATATTCTTTTTGTGACATTTTTTAAGAACATGCCACTAGTATGGTGTCACTAAAATATGTTTTTGTTGTAGTGTTGTGACACTTGTTCATTGAAATGTCACTAGAGCCTTTTATGTTTGTCGTTTTGTGGCATTTTTCAAAAACATGCCACTAAATATCATTTTTGTGGCATTTTCTAAAAATACGCCACTAGTGTAGTGCCACTAAAGTATGTTTTTGTTGTAGTTTTGTGACACTTGTTCATTAAAATGTCACTAGAGCCTTTTATGTTTGTCGTTTTGTGGCATTTTTCAAAAATGTGCCACTAAATATCATTTTTTGTGGCATTTTCAAAAAATATGCCACTAGTGTAGTGCCACTAAAGTATGTTTTTGTTGTAGTGATATTCATCTTTAAGAGCCTGTGGTAGATCATAGTGCACTAATGTAGCATGTGGTTGGATCCCTACTTGATAAAATATAAAAAGATGTCAATGAGAGAGGGAGAACGGGGGGTGGGGGGTTCATTATTAACATTTTGAGTTGTTTGGTTAACAATTTGGAAGTAACTTCTCTTGATTTGATAAGAAAAATAATTGATTTGCAATTTTGTGTATAAAAGATTCCAAATGCAAACCAAAACAGTATTACAATGTTTATGAAGAAGAAGATGTGGATTTGACCACCATGTCTGATAAGTTCACTGATGAGATTGTTGTAATATTCCAATCCCTTTGGATTTATAGCTCCTCTTCCATCTATCAAAAATAATAATAAGAAAGGATGAGCACTAGCATATGAAAAGAACCAGAATTTGTCTAACATGAAAAAGTAAAATAAAATAAAATAAAATAAAAAATATGAGAGAGTTGTGTGATCATACTAGGGATAAGCCTTGGCCATGAGATGGAGAATCTATAGGCCTCCAGGCCTGTTTCCACCATCAGTTGGATGTCTTCCTGCAAGAGATTAATGTTTTACTTCACACATAGACCATGTATACTCCACAGCCACTGAGGGATAGTGTAGTGAAAATCATGTCTAATAAGAATCATCCATTCTGGGATCAATTACTCATAGAGATTGAAGAGGACATGCATAGAATTAGAGTGGGTGGATCAAATTAATGGAAAATGCATAAAAGCTGCGTTTGTTTGAAAGGGTAAGGTCATGGGATTAGACAGTGTATACTAGTCAACTCAAATATCATGTTTTGATACAAAAGTGAGTCTCTGAAAAATCTCCCTAAACTATATGTCTTCCATATGAAGGACTATTGAGTCTCATGGGAGAGGGTGGATAGAAAATGGAGGGATTAAATGAGGCTCGTATTAGGGTAAGAAAATCAAAATATCCTTTACAATTCAAACTATACATATAAGTTAATATTTAATTTTTTATACCTTTTACTCTACCACTTCGGTCTTCACTTCCGACCTACACATATATCCCATGTGCCTCCCGTATACCTAACACCACTCCGAAGCCAAACTTGCATGGAGATATTGTCCCGAGTTTGACCCACACTCCCCAGATGGTTAGCATATACGTACGCGCATAAATCAAAGCACTTGTCTACTCATGAAAACGAGGCAACAATATATATATATATATATATACACAATCGCTCATCTACTCATGAGAATAAACATAACAATGTCAAGCCTAAGGTATTCAAATAAATCTCAAAATCCTCACCTTTTTTTTTTTCTTATACACTATCTCTCACCATTACCCAAATAAAACAACAATCCATGGAGTCATGGTGGAATATAAGAAATTTATCTATAAGTTTCATACATCTATGAGTGTGATTACAACCATAAAATAAATCTATATAAAAACCCCTAACATGGCATACACAACTAATCAAAATAATTAGAATCAATCCATCATTTACATACAAATACAAAATCAAACCAACATCAAATAAATAAATAAAAATAATTTAATTTAATAATTGTGATTATATAATTTTTTATTAAATAAATAAATAATAAATATGATTTTAAAATTACATTAGAAAACAATTATAATCAAATTATGTAATTATGATTATCAAATCATTTTTTTTTTAATGAATGATCTTACATATAAATCCAAAAAATGAATAGGCTGATTATTAAATTGGGCCTTGTGGTAGGCCCAATAATAGATAGGAAAGAAAATTTATATTTTTTAATATAATTTTTTTATGATGATATATGTGATTTTATGATATAATTTTATGATCTGATTCGTTCTAAATATATATATATATATATATATATATTTAAAAAAAAATAAATTATAAAATGGTTTCAACAATATTTTAAATGGAAAAAATATATATTATAAAATAAATGATTTCATTAACAGCCCAACACGGTTTAGTTGAAAAAATATGGCAATCATTGGAAGCCGCGCCTCAATTCTCTCTCTCTCTCTCTACTTAGGATTCTCTTTTCTTTATTTGGACACTTACCTCCTCTGAGGGCTAGCATAATTACAAAAACTTCTCTTGTGGTTTGAGAAATTACTTTAATTTTCTTTACTTTTGAAACTAATATAAAAAACCTCCCTTTTGTTACTTATTCGTCCAAAATCAAATAGATTCTATTGGGGAGACTCTATTTACACACCACATTTTGTCTCAAGAAATACCATTAATTAGTTTATTTTTATTACAATTTCAACCTTAGATAAAATGACTATAAATGACAAGTTATGATACACACAATTTGTATAATTACCATAAAGAACAATAATAACTATAATACACATCAACAATCTCAAACGTGTTGTATCTTGTCTCTCAAGAATCCAAAAATCCTAAAACAAAAATAAAACACCCTTAAACAAATAACTAAAAATATATATATTATTGAAGATTTTGATTGGATTCAATGATGGATGCATGTGGCAACACTCATTTGGAACAACGGAGCAAGGAAAAGGTTATTTATTTATTTATTTTCATTTTGGTTTACTTGCTGACTGGTAAACCATTTGTATTAGTTCGGTTATCCAGAGTCGAATAATAAATTAATGTTTGACTACCTACAACCGAACAAATTGTACATGTTCGGTTTTATAGTGTCGAACTTTCTTCAAATATTCAGTTTTTGTACATGTTCGGTTATATAGTGTCGAACTTTTTTCAAATATTCGGTTTTTAAGTATCGAACAAACATTATTCGTTCGGTTAAAAACAATAGAACAACTGCACTTAGTTCGATTTTATACTGCCATTAAATGAAGTTTTGGTGCTCTCGATAATCATGGATTGTTACAATGCCCTAACAACATTCCCAAATCCACCAAAATTTTTCTACTCAACATTACAATCCAAAATACTTGTTAGAAAATTCATTTCCCGTGATCTCCCAAGCCACCGATACTGATCATTAGGCTTCGAATTCTCCGTCTGATTCCTCACCGATGTCGCTTTCCTCCTCTCCATCTGATTCCTCACCGGAGTGAGGGCAAAGATGAAAGATTGTGGGTAGATTGTGGGTGTGGTGTGTAAGGAAGGATAAAGATGGAAGAATGTGGTGTGTATTGAGCAAAATATTTATTTATCAAAATAATTAAAGGTGTGCCTTGAGTAATGATTTGCCTTGAGACAAAATGTGGTGTGTAAATAAAGGCGCCCATTCTATTGATTTCATCCATAATTATTATGCAAATCCTAATACTACCCTTCAACTACTTTACATATTGAAATAAATTACACTTACCTCTCCCTACATATATATATATATATAAACACATACATATCTATATATGCACATATAAATATCTAGTGATTGTTTGGAATGATCTATATAAGTGTACTTTTTGACTTTTTAGCTAAAAAAATAAAGAAAAAAAAAGATGTATGTTTGGTATAATTTTTGACTTTTTACGAAAAAATGTGTAATAAAATATTGTATCAAATATCAAAATTACCAGATTACCCTTCCTGACACATGCAGCAGGCTGTCCATGCATTTCAATTTTTGTTTTTTATGGAGATTTGTAGCTTACAACATGACACGTATTGCATGTGGGGAAATGCAATGCAGTAGCACTAAGCAGTCTTTATTTTTATTTATTTATTTATTTTTGGAACCCACAGACTTCCCGCCAAATAATATGATTTTTTTTTGCTTTTTTAGTGACTTTTTGGCTTTTTTGACTTTTATAGGTGATGCCAAACATCTCCCTAGTATATTTATAAATCATGTTATAAACACATCCTCAAAATAATGTATCATATGCAAGTTATGATATTTGTGGTGTTCATAATTAAATCTTTTTTAGTCATAATTAAAAATAAAAGTCATAATTAAATACTACATAAAGTATAATGAAAGACATTTTGGATCAAAACCAAAATAATAATTACAATAGATGATAACCAATATCATAATAAGTCATAACTAATACCATAATAAGTCATAATTAACATCATAATAAATCATAATCAAATATCAGAAATATCATAACTGGGACATATGATCCTCTCTCTCTCTCTCTCTCTCTCTCTATATATATATATATATGCGTGTGTTAACTTTTAAATCTAAGTGACTATATATATATATATTCTATTTTTCTTTTTCTTTTTCTTTTTTTTATATGTTTTTCTTTATTTATTTATTTTTTCTACACTATCTCTCTTTATAGAAACTCTTTCTCCTTAACAGTTCATTGGTAGGGTTATTGATAACCACCAATGCATAATCTAATCCCATTGTCAAATAAATTCTCCAAATCTCATCAACAATTTAACACACACACACACACATACAAATAAATTCCCTCATTCTTAGAGTAAATTCTAGGACTTTTAAGTCTTTGAGTTGATCAATTACAATCCTAGCTATAGCTAGAAGAGAAAAGAGAGAGAAGATGCGTAGTGATCTATGGTTGCTGAATTATGTTTAAAAAATTATGGCTGCAAAAGAAATGAAGAAGAGCCAAGGGTAAATTAGTCATTTTATTATCAATTTTAACACTGTTTGAGCCAAAGTTAACCTAAGAAGGGAATCTTGATATTAGTTTCAAAAATAAGGGAAGTTAGAGTAATTTCTCAAATCACAAGAGAGATCCCTGTAATTATGCTAAACCTCAAGGGAGGTAAGTGTAATTTACCCCAAATAAAAAATTAAGGCTGCAAAAGAAATGAAGAAGAGTAAAGGGTAAATTAGTCATTTTATTATCAATTTTAACACTGTTTGAGTCAAAGTTAACCTAAGGAGAAATCTTGATATTAGTTTCAAAAGTAAGGAAAGTTAGAGCAAATTTTCAAACCACAAGGTAGGTCCCTGTAATTATACTAAACCTCAAGTGAGGTAAGTATAATTTACTCTTGGAAATATAAAATAAGTATAATTAATTAAACTAACTAAAAACAAAACGAATTGACTTTACAAATATAGTAACCTTCTATGAGGTTTCTCATTTAGAAGACAGAAATGCAAAATCAAGTTTTCAACAAAGTGGGCCTAAGAGCCCTTTCTTCTATAATTTTAATTGATTTAGAATAACTAAGATGACCTTCATGAACACCATGTCTAGTTGTCAAAAAAATTTGTACGGGAAAGTCGTTTTTCAAGAAAAATTTAGTAGAGTAAAAGGAAACGTATTTTGTCCATTTGTGAAGAAAAATAAAATGTACTGTTGAGTCTTTTGTAAAATCTTGTATTTCTTGCACAATTTCAAAACTTTCTTGTTAATTAAACATAAAAAAATTAATTATATTTTACTTTTTTTTCCTTGACCTAATGGAGTTATAGAAAGTCTCGTTACTTTGGAGTTATTGAATGTAATTTAAACATTCTGGTCCCTTACAGGATGGAGATTCTTTTCAATCCACATAGTGGATATAGGTAGGGGTGAGCAGTGGATATATCGATCCTCCTAAACCGATCAAACCGAACAGATCCGCCGCATTTTGGACAGATGCGTAATGACGAGCGGACAGTTACGGATTGATTTTTTCCAATCCGTCTAGTTTTGGACGAATGACGGAGTTGAGGTTTCTTTGGCCGCAACCGAACTACCAAATCGTAAGCACCCCTAGTAATTTGTAAGACTTTGTGTTTTCAATTTGTTTAAATATTCTGTTTGTGTTCTCAGTTGAAAAAGAGTTTTCAACTTGAATAAATTTTTTGAATTGAAAAAAATAAATGTATTATTTATCTATATTATTTGATTTTTAAATCTAACTCTAAAAATAATAAATAAAAAAGATGATATATGTTGGTTGGTTTTTGTTTTAAAAAACAGATATAGATAAAACAATGCAGAGGCATGCAATCTCTACTACTGCTCTGTTCATGGTTTTGGTAGTTTGAATTTTTTTTTTTTATTTTAAGAACCACATATTGTAATACTTTATGTGGATGAGGCATGTTATGATTGTAATATGTAGATGAAACATGCAGTGATTGTAATATTCTAAAATTTTAAACTTTCTTTCTTTGGATGAGTCATGCAGTGATTGTAATATTTTTTTAAGTCATTGATTGTAATACCTCTTTTTTTTCTTTTTTTCTTTTTTGAGGAAGTGCATAAGTTGAATTATGTTGAAAATTTATAAAATTTTAAACTACCAAACCGATTCGCATCTATCCGCCAATCTGTGAAGAAAAACACAGAACAAGTATTTTATTATTCAACTCAATTTCAATCATATACAAATATCCAGTAGCCCTCTCTATATATACAAGAAGAAGATAACTAACTCTTAGCTAACAAACCACCTAACAAACTATCTAACTAACTGAAACAAATGTTCAGATATAGCTGCAGCACAGGAATGATACAATGAGACCTCAGTTAGCTCCTTGACCTCTTTGAGATTCTTGATCTGTTGAATTGGAAACTTCTGCAGAGTCAGAGTTAGTATCCTCAACATCCCCTTGCAAGCGAATGGGGGAAGAGGGACACAACATGAGCTTGGCTTTAAGATACAAAAAACGAGAAACAGAGAGGGGCTTAGTGAATATGTCAGCCAGCTGATCAATGGTAGGAATGTACTGAAGAAGCAACTTTTTCGCCAGAACTTGATCACGCACGTAATGACAATCGACCTCAATGTGTTTAGAACGTGAATGAAAAACAGGATTGGAGGCTAAGGCAATTGCAGAAACATTATCACACCACAGGGTAGGAAGCACTGGCGAGACAATAGATAAATCGTGAAGAAGCATGCCAATCCAAGCTAACTCAGCAGCAGTATGAGCAAGAGACCGATACTCGGCCTCAGTCGAAGAGCGGGACATGGTTGGTTGCTTTTTAGCTGACCAAGAGACAAGATTACTACCCAGAAAAATGCAGTAGCCTGAAGTGGATTTACGGTCAAGGAGATCACCAGCCCAATTGGAATCAGAGAATGCATGAACATCAAAGGAACTAGGAGAAAAAGATAGACCATGAGTAAGAGTGCCTTTGACAAAACGAAGCAATCTCTTCACAGTAGCAAAATGTCCAACAGTGGGTGAATGCATATGTTGGCAAGACTGATTTACAGCTAAGGAAATGTCTGGGCGAGTAATGAGATACTGAAGAGCCCCAACCAAACGACGATAAAGAGCAGGATCAGAAAATGACTGAGCAGCATCGGGAGGAAGAGTTGGCTTGACAGAGATGGGAGAGGAGCAAGGCTTACAGTCAGCGAGACCAGCTTTCTTGAGAATGTCTTGTGCATATTTGGTTTGAGATAAAACATAGCCGGCTGCAGTGGCGGTGATAGAAATACCAAGGAAGTAAGAGAGGTTCCCTAGTTCTTTCATGGAAAAAACTGTGTGCATATGAGAGATAAGGGACTGAATATGAGAAGGATTATTGCCGGTAAGCAATATGTCATCAACATAGACTAAAAGAATAGTAATATTGGAGCCCAATTTCTGAATAAACAAGGAAGAGTCACACTTGCTGTTGGAAAATCCTTGAGAGATCAGATAGGTGGAAAATGTGGAGTACCAGGCTCGGGGGGCCTGTTTGAGCCCATATAAAGCTTTTTGGAGATGACAGACATGGTGAGGATGAGCGGAGTCAACAAACCCAGGTGGTTGGAGCATAAACACCTCTTCTTCGAGGATACCATGCAAGAAAGCATTGGATATATCTAACTGTTTCAGGGGCCAACCATGATGAAGAGCCAAGCAAATCACAATTCGGATAGTGGGAAGTTTGGCCACTGGGCTGAAAGTTTCTTGAAAATCAACCCCTGCTTGTTGAAGATATCCCTTGGCAACAAGGCGAGCCTTATGCCGAGCAATAGTACCATCGGAATTTCTTTTAACGTGAAAAACCCACTTGCAACCAATAGCATTTTTAGCAGGAGGCAAAGAAACCAAGGACCAAGTCTTTTGTTTGTGTAAGGCATCAATTTCATCTGTCATGGTTTTATGCCAAATAGGAGAATGAAGAGCTTCCTTATAGGAAGGAGGTTCAATATCAGAATAGAGAGGAGCAGAGATAGGAAGAGGCTGTGGAGAATGAGTATGAATCAAACAATGGGAAGAAACCTTGGATCGAGTAACCATGGGATGAACATTAGAAGGAGGAGGAAGAGGCAAAGCAATGGAAATAGAGGAAATGGGAATAGGTACATGTGGAACAGATGGAGAAGAAACAGGAATATGAAACCGAGCCTGATGAGAAGAAGAAGTGCTGGGAATAGAAGCAGCAGCAGAACTGGGAGCAACAGCAGAACTTGGAGAGGTAGGAACTGGAGAGGACCAGAAGAAAGACTGAAGCTGAGGTAAAGAAGAAATAGAGGCAGTAGAAGGAGCAGTAGGTGTGGCCATCGCAAAGGGAAAGACAAGTTCATTAAACACAACATGCCTGGATAAGTAAACCTTACCTGACATGGGATCTAAACATCTATAACCCTTAGCAAAAGAATGATAGCCTAAAAACACACAGGCAAGGGATTTAGGCTGCAGCTTAGTCGAGGTATATGATTTTAACCATGGAAAACATTGACAACCAAAAGTGCGGAGGAAAGCAAAGTCTGGAAGATGATGAAATAATACTTCAAATGGAGATTTGTGACCCAACTTAGAAGAAGGCAATCTGTTAATCAAATAAGTAGCACAAGCAAGAGCATCAAACCAAAAATGAAGAGGAACAGAGGAATGATGTAACAAGGCTATAGCAACTTCAGTGAGATGTCTATGTTTTCTCTCAGCCACACCATTTTGTGGTGGTGTATATGGACAAGAATGTTGATGCACAATGCCTTGAGCTGTAGTAAAAACTTTCATTTTCTTATTACAGTATTCAGTGCCACCATTAGTTCTGAGAATCTTGAGTGAAGTAGAGAATTGTTTTTCAGCATAAGCTTTAAACTCAAGAAACTTATCATACACCTCACTTTTATAAGCCAAAGGATATAGCCATGTAAATTTGCTAAAATCATCCACAAAGAGAACATAATATTTGAAGCCAGATGTAGATTCAAAGGGACCCCAAACATCACTATGTATCAATGCAAGAGGTGTATTTACAGAAGAATTAGACAATTGAAAAGGTAAACGATGACTCTTAGCAACACAGCAGTCAATACAATCAAGAGACTTAACAGATTTATTTGTAGTAAACTGTAAATGAGGAACTAGATGCTGAAATTTCAAACTACTAGGATGACCTAATCTATTATGCCATATAATACTAGAAATAGGCAATGACTTATTGACAACAGAATCTGGTACATGAGTAGTAGCAGATGAGAGTGATGCTGTGTTTGGAGCAGCAAAGGCAGCAGAAGCAGATGTGTTAGTGACTGATGGAAGAAAATGGTATAATCCATTGAGATTAGATCCTTGATGAAGAATTCTCTTCGTAACTTTGTCCTGAATCACAAAATTGGCGTCATCAAAACTAATAATGCAATTATTATCCTTAGCCAACTTTTGAACAGAAACAAGATTAGAAGACATAGAATTAGCATGAAGAACATTATTGAGTTTGAAAGAATAATGAGGTGTAGGAAGGAGACCTTTACCAATGTTCTGAATGGGAATAGAGGTTCCATCTCCGATGGTAATGTGATCTGAACCTGGATAAGGCTGATAGTTACTGAGATGATTCAGATCATTGGTAATATGATCAGTGGCAGCAGAGTCTAAGTACCAAGGACTAGACTGAAAATCTGAAGAAACTTGAGACAGAGGACTAGAACCAAATAAAGAAGATGTAAGATGTGCTCTAGGTTGCTAAGGGGAAGAAAATTGAAAGGATGAAAATTGAGAGGATAGAGATGACTGATATTGAGGATCCATGCGATGCCAGCAATCAAGTGCAGAATGACTCAGTCCTCCACAAATTTGACAACCTGAAGTAGAAGAGACATGATTGAAACTGCAGCCTTTGCCTCTGTTGTTGTTGTAATAGCGACTATTACCTCTATATGATCCTGAAGTTCGACCTCCTCTACCTCTGCTTCTATAGAAGGATCTGCCTCTAGACGAAGTGAAAGGAGATGCTTGTGAGACAGAATTAACAGATCCAGAACCTTTAAAAGAAGAGAATGCGACAGTTGGTTCTGTAACTATTTTGTGTTTAGCTTCCAAATGAATCGCCTCAGAACATAACAGAGAGGATAGATCATCCATAGTTATAGTGTCAGATCGAGCACGAATGGCCGTGGTGAATGCATCATATTCAGACGGCAAACCATTCAAGGTAATTAACACCAAATCTTCATCTTCAACGATTACTGAAGCAAGTGCTAGTTGACTGACTAAGGCCTTTATCTTTGAGAGATACTCCTCCATTGTATCTGATTTCTTGGAAACAAGATTCAACTTGTTCTTCAATTGATGGATATGAAACCGAGATAGAGATGTAAATCTCTTGTTCAGAGAAGACCAGATCTCAGAGCAACTCTGATATTGAAGCACAGTTGAGTAGATTGGTGGTGTAAGTGTAGCAGTGATACAGCTTAATAGATGAGCATCTATCATACGCCAGTGAAGATAATCGGGATTAGGCACTTCCTTTCCTGATGAATCTGTGATTGTAAGAGAAGGACACGGTGTTGAACCATCAACAAAACCTAGAAGATTAGTAGCTCTGAGAATGTTGGACAGTTGATTTTTCCAAATGATAAAATTTGATCCATCAAGCTTTACAGTAACAAATGATGAAAGATTGGATATCAGCAGAGTTAAGTTTGAAGGCAGTGAAGAAGATAAAACAGATGAAGATAGGGAAGATGAAGTTTCCATGGATCAAGTGCCCGTGAGAGCATCAATGCTCTGATACCATGAAGAAAAACACAGAACTAGTATTTTATTATTCAACTCAATTTCAATCATATACAAATATCCAGTAGCCCTCTCTATATATACAAGAAGAAGATAACTAACTCTTAGCTAACAAACCACCTAACAAACTATCTAACTAACTGAAACAAATGTTCAGATATAGCTGCAGCACAGGAATGATACAATGAGACCTCAGTTAGCTCCTTGACCTCTTTGAGATTCTTGATCTGTTGAACTGGAAACTTCTGCAGAGTCAGAGTTAGTATCCTCAACAATCTGCTCAATCCACATCTACCGGATTGACGGACAGATGCGGATTGATTTTTTTCAATCCACCAATCTGACAGACGGATGACGGATTGAAGGTTCCATGGCCACAACCAACTCACGCCCACCCCTAGATATAGTAATAATTATAATAAACAAAGGGTACATTCGAAAATAAACAATGCTACACTTTTGATTAACCTGCGTACAACCGTGTCAGTCCTCCAAACCAAACTCCTTTGCCCATAGCTTGCGACACACTCACCTTGCACACATCGCGTATCATTTCCCCTTATACACTATGTCATGTAATATATATATGTCTCCCGCTTCTCTTCTTCCCTTACTATCTAAACCACCTGAAACTTTAAAAAAATCTTTAAAAAAAAACTCTCCCAAATCTCACGTTGCCTCATTCATTCACATTACTTTTCATAATCACAGTTTGAAGTCGAAGTCGAAATTGAAGATGTAGAGGAAGAAATCTAGCGTAGTTGCAAGAGCATGGAACATCCTCCGACTAGCCTTGCTATGGGCAAGAAAATGCGGAGTTTTCAAAATCAGGAGACTCGTGATGGACCTCCGTCGCTTTCACAAATTCCTCAAAACCCTAGCCCACTACTCCACCGATTGCCACCGCAGCGCCACCACCATTCATTACGGCGAGCGCCAACTTTCCTTCAACAACACCCCCATTATTCACGCCAAGATGCACCACCCTTCCTCGATGCGATTCAAGATGCCTCGCATCCCTTGCATAAATCATCCTCAAGTTGATTTCGATTACGATTTCGAGTCCAATGGTGACAATGACTATGAAATCTATTGTGATTTTATTGATGATGATAATGATGGAGCAAGGAAAAGTTTCTTGAAAGGTGGAAATGAAGATGATTGCGAAGACATTGTTGCTTGTGACGATGAAGGGATTGATCTCAAGGCAGAGCAATTTATAGCTAAATTCTATAAGCAAATGAAGATGCAGAGACAGGTCTCATATTTACAGTACAATGAGATGATTGATAGAGGCACAAATTGATCACCACCGGAGTTCATATTTTTGACTTGCACACACACACACACATGTATAGATTGTATGAATAAGAAGCATTGCAGCATTTCTATAAATACCGGAGGCTTCGGTTGAGTGTTCACATTTTTCTCAAATAAAGCATTTCAGTTTTTTTTTTTTTTTTTGATTCATGAAATGGTTGTGTTCTGGATGAACTGGAAAGAGTGGACTCAAGGCCTACCAACCTTTTTATTATTAGTATGGTATTTGTAATCATCACAAACACAATGATTATTTACAATCATCGTAATTATAAGACTGGACATTTAACTATATAAAATAAATAAAAATCCAGCCATGTTGGATTTTGGTATGAATCGCAAGTGTCTTGCATAGTTTGAATATATATATATATATATATATAACAAATTCAGTAAGATTTCCAAACCCACCTGGAGAACGTTCGAGCATCATTTCTTTCTTGATTGTTGCAAATGTTAGGTGGAAAAGATGAAACAAATGTTGGAATTTTGATCTTTTGGAGCAATTTGAAAAGGCAGCAGATTGTCTCCAATCTACAAAGTGGATTCGATCATGTTATTCGGACTTGTGGGACTCATCACGAGTTTCGACTCGATAATTCAAACTATTTATTTTTTAGATCACAATATGTAGATTATTCATGAAAAAATCAAGTTGATCCGATAACTATAGTTATGTTATTTTATGGCATTTATTTGCAAAAAAATAAACGACAAATATTATTTGAAAATTAGACTATTCATTTTTTGAGAGACAAATATAATAAACTAAGATAACTATGATTATCAAATCAATATTATTTTTTTCCATACATGATGTACACGTTGCGGTCTAAAAAATAAAAGATTTAGATAATCGAGAAAGGACCCGTAGAGGGCCTTACAAATCCAAACAGCACGGTCCAATCCTGAAGACAAGTTCAAATGCGAAACACTCTTAACAATGTTATTTTTTTCAGGAGGACGATTCTGGATCGGAATGGGCTATTTGGGCACGTCAAGTCCACTACAAGTTCCATTTCAATGATTCGAACAGTTCATTTTGTTGGGCATTTTGTTTATTTCATTCACAAAAAAAACTAGGTCGATCCGATAACTATAACTTGTTTAACTTATCGAGTTTTCACTAAAAAAATGGACGACAATTGTGTTTTTAAAAAATGAACCGTACATTTTTTTATGACAAAAATAATAAATTGAATAAGTTGCAACTATTGGATCGATCTAATTTTTTTATGGATGAAATATACGAAATGCCCGAAAAAATAAACAATTCGAATCATTGAAACGGGACCTATGATAGACTCTCAAGGGCCCAAACAGCCCCCTCCAGTCCAAATTTTAGACATGAGGGAATCCTCTTTTTTTCATGAGTTTTGCTTCCTTTTTTTTTTCTTTTCTTTTCTTTTTTTCCTTCTAATTATGTCAATTTTTTTAATTGTCTTATATAAATGAAAGGTGAAGCACCAATAAATTCCAATTTGTGAACTTGTATACAAGTTAGTCGTGCCTTTTTTTTGTTAAACCAAAAGGTCCTAAAACAATTAGATTGACACATCTATCCTCTTCCATGCACATTTTTATGTGTTTAATGGGGGTGAATGTGGAATTTTGTTGTGGGTGAAATTATATTTGTGGACATAAAGGGCACTATAGGCATTTTTTGGTTTCCCTCTTTTTGATTGAATGTTTGATCTGCATATGGAAACATTGCCAAGAAACATTTTCACATTAAAATGTTTCCATATTAGGGGATTAGAACACTATATGTGATTGAGGGTTTTCTGAAGGAATTAAATTACAAATTCTCTTCTTGGAATTTTTTAAAATATAGATTGCCCCCATGATTTTGAAAATTATAAAAAATCTTATTATTAGAATTATTTATTTAACAAAGCTAATAGAAAAAAATATATAATTTTTCTCCTATACAATAGTAAAATTATTTGAGTTATTAATTAAAATAATTTTTTTTACATCATTAAAATACATTAATTAATTTTTAAAAATTTATTAATAAAGCAAGTAATTTGTTAAACGATGAAAATTTTGAAGAGATATGGTACATAATTTTTAAAATTATAAGATAATTTGCATTTTAAACAATCATAATTTATTATTGAAAAATAAAAATAAGAAAAAAAATTCAAACACTAGAATAAACTCTCTCCACAGTGACGTTATATAGATTTAAAGAATGGTAAATTATGTTAAATCCCCTCAAACTATTGACCATTTATACTTTATCATTCTAATATTTTAAACTTAACAATTATTCCCTCAAATTATTTGAATTTGAACATTAAGTCATTTTGTTAGTTATCTATTAAATTTTTTTTTTATTCAAATATCTAACAGATAACTAATAGAAGGATTTAATGTTCAAATTCAAATAGTTCAAGGGGATAATTGTTGGGTTTAAAACATTAGGGGGTATAATGTAAATTGTCAATAGTTTGAGGGGGTTTAATATAATTTGCCTTTTAAACAATAATCAACTTGTTTGATTTGAGTTTTCTGAATTAACTTTTCAAAAAACTGAAACATTTTATTTTCTGTATTTTTTTTTCACTGAATCATTTTAATATTTTAAGCAATTTTTTTAATTTTTAAAATACACCTAATCGAAATACACTTAAAAAGTATAATATTTATAAAAACAAATTTAAAACCAAAAATAAATAAATAAATAAATAAATATTCAATACATTTTTTATATTCTTGTGTATTTATCAATTTTTTAAAATATTTTTTATAAATATTTTACTTTTTAGATACATTTAAATAAAATATATCTAAAACAATAAAAAAATATTTAAAATTTTAAAAATATTTACTAAAAATAAAAAGAGTAAGACATCATACCATAAAAGAAAACATACCTAAATGATTTAGAAGGAAACATCCAAAAATAAATGAAGCAACATTTTTTAAAATGGAATTTTTGAATAATTTTTCCAAATAAGAATATATAAAAAATAAAAAATTAATTTTAAAAAAATTGAATTCTACTATTTATTAGAAGCACAACGCATAACCATGTATGTATTCTCTCCTCGTTCACAGAGTTCTCTCTAATTCTTGTGTGTCCTACAAGACCTTTGCATTCAAAATCTATTTATCTTTTATTAAAAAAATGAAAGCAATCCTAAAGGCCTTTGCTAGTATAAAAATTGCATAAAAATGTGTTAAAGTGAGAATGTAAAGGAATTTCTTAGAAATACTATTTAAAAAAAAAAAAAAAAACCAAAGGGACAATTTTATGTTATTTTTTTAATAATGCAAGTAAACTTCAAAATTCCTAAATTAAACCAAAATAACATACCATAAATGAAGCAACATTTTCGGAAATGAAGCAACATTTCCAAAGAAGAAGAAAACATCCAAAATTAAATGTAGCAACATTTTCTGAAATGAATTTTTTTTTTTTTAAAAAAAGTCCAAATAAAAATATATAAAAATAAAAAATTAATTTTTTAAAAATTAAATTTCAATATTTATTGGAAGCACAGTGCATAACCATGTATGCATTATTAAATAAAATAAAATAAAATAAAGAATTGTCCCTTTGTTTTTTATTTTTAAATATTATTTCTAAGAAATTCTTTTACATTTTCACTTTTATATGTTACGCTTTTTTTAATAAATATAATGTAAAATTTTGCCAAAGTTGTGATAATTTATAATTTAGAAATAAAGTTAGTATTTTGTAATAATGTTATATATAAATATGTATAATTACTACAAAAATACGTAAGATGCTTATACAGCATTTGAAGAGTGTGGGATTCCCTTTCTATAAAATTTCAATTTCTTATATAATTTTATTCAGTTGAATAAGAAAGTACGTAAAATAGAATTTTAAGCTCAATATAATTCTTTTGCTTTCTATTTGAATGAGTCATTTAATAAAAATAAATAAATATAGTATCTAATTTATTAAAAATTCATATTTCACATATTTTATACACCTTTTATATATTTTAATAAAATTTTTATGCACATACCAATATTAACCACTGTCCAATGCCCTATGGTAAATATAGATGAAATTACTCATAAAATTTAGCCCTTGTTTGGGAAGTGATTTTTTTTTTAATTTTTATTTTTTGACTAAAATATGAATTTGTGACTTTTTAAAATATTTTTAATTTTTTTGACTTTTTAAATAAAATAGTCACTTGCTAACTCAATTCCGTTTCTAAATTTCAAAAATAAAAATGCTATGAACCTACCCTTATCAACCCATAATTCACCTTGAATGTGTTTGTATAGTGGAGATTAAATTGATGAAGTGTGTGGTTCATGAGTAAAATGAATTTGAACCAATAATTCATTTTTCTGAGTAAATTCTACATTGACAAGGGTGAGTTTGTAGTATTGTTTCAAAAATCAAAATCTATTTATCTTTTATTAAAAAAATAAAAGCAATCCTAAAGACCTTTATTAGTATTGAAAAATTGTATAAAAAATGTGTTAAAGTGAGAATGTAAAGGAATTTCTTAGAAATACTATTTTTTTAAAAAAACAAACAAAGGGACAATTTTATTTTATTTTTTTAATAATGCAAGTAAACTTCAAAATTCCTAAATCAAACCAAAATAACATACCATAAATGAAGCAACATTTTTGGAAATGAAGCAACATTTCCAAAGAAGAAGAAAACATCCAAAATTAAATGTAGCAACATTTTCTGAAATGATTTTTTTTTTTTTTTAAAAAAAAAGTCCAAATAAAAATATATAAAAATAAAAAATTAATTTTTGAAAAATTAAATTCCAATATTTATTGGAAGCACAGTGCATAACCATGTATGCATTATTAAATAAAATAAAATAAAATAAAGAATTGTCCCTTTGTTTTTTATTTTTAAATAATATTTCTAAGAAATTCTTTTACATTTTCACTTTTATATGTTACGCTTTGTTTAATAAATATTATGTAAAATTTTGCCAAAGTTATGATAATTTATAATTTAGAAATAAAATTAGTATTTTGTAATAATGTTATATATATTTTAATAATATTTTTTAACAATAAAATATGTATAATTACTACAAAAATACGTAATATGCTTATACACCATTTGAAGAGTGTAGGATTTCGTTTCTATAAAGTTTCAATTTCTTATATAATTTTATTTAGTTGAATAAGAAAGTACGTAAAATAGAATTTTAAGCTCATTATAATTCTTTTGCTTTCTATTTGAATGAGTCATTTAATAAAAATAAATAAATATAGTATCTAATTTATTAAAAATTCATATTTCACATATTTTATACACCTTTTACATATTTTAATAAAATTTTTATGCACATACCAATATTAACCACTGTCCAATGCCCTATGGTAAATATAGATGAAATTACTCATAAAATTTAGCCCTTGTTTGGGAAGTGACTTTTTTTTATTTTTATTTTTTGACTAAAATATGAATTTGTGACTTTTTAAAATATTTTTAATTTTTTTGACTTTTTAAATAAAATAGTCACTTGCTAACTCAATTCCGTTTCTAAATTTCAAAAATAAAAATGCTATGAACCTATCCTTATCAACCCATAATTCACCTTGAATGTGTTTGTATAGTGGAGATTAAATTGATGAAGTGTGTGGTTCATGAGTAAAATGAATTTGAACCAATAATTCATTTTTCTGAGTAAATTCTACATTGACAAGGGTGAGTTTGTAGTATTGTTTCAAAAATCAAAATCTATTTATCTTTTATTAAAAAAATAAAAGCAATCCTAAAGACCTTTATTAGTATTGAAAAATTGTATAAAAAATGTGTTAAAGTGAGAATGTAAAGGAATTTCTTAGAAATACTATTTTTTTAAAAAAACAAACAAAGGGACAATTTTATTTTATTTTTTTAATAATGCAAGTAAACTTCAAAATTCCTAAATCAAACCAAAATAACATACCATAAATGAAGCAACATTTCCAAAGAAGAAGAAAACATCCAAAATTAAATGTAGCAACATTTTCTGAAATGAATTTTTTTTTTTAAAAAAAAAAAGTCCAAATAAAAATATATAAAAATAAAAAATTAATTTTTTAAAAATTAAATTCCAATATTTATTGGAAACACAGTGCATAACCATGTATGCATTATTAAATAAAATAAAATAAAATAAAGAATTGTCCCTTTGTTTTTTATTTTTAAATAATATTTCTAAGAAATTCTTTTACATTTTCACTTTTATATGTTACGCTTTGTTTAATAAATATAATGTAAAATTTTGCCAAAGTTATGATAATTTATAATTTAGAAATAAAATTAGTATTTTGTAATAATGTTATATATATTTTAATAAGTAATATTTTTTAACAATAAAATATGTATAATTACTACAAAAATACGGAAGATGCTTATACACCATTTGAAGAGTGTGGGACTTCGTTTCTATAAAATTTCAATTTCTTATATAATTTTATTTAGTTGAATAAGAAAGTACGTAAAGTAGAATTTTAAGCTCATTATAATTCTTTTGCTTTCTATTTGAATGAGTCATTTAATAAAAATAAATAAATATAGTATCTAATTTATTAAAAATTCATATTTCACATATTTTATACACCTTTTATATATTTTAATAAAATTTTTATGCACATACCAATATTAACCACTGTCCAATGGCCCATGGTAAATATAGATGAAATTACTCATAAAATTTAGCCCTTGTTTGGGAAGTGATTTTTTTTTTTTGATTTTGATTTTTTGACTAAAATATGAATCGGTGACTTTTTAAAATATTTTTAATTTTTTTGACTTTTTAAATAAAATAGTCATCAGCTAACTCAATTCCGTTTCTAAATTTCAAAAACAAAGATGCTATGAACCTACCTTTATCAACCCATAATTTAACCTAAATGTGTTTGTATAGCGGAGATTAAATTGATGAAGTGTGGGGTTCATCAGTAAAATGAATTTGAACCAATAATTCATTTTTCTGAATAAATTCTAAATTGACAATGGTGAGTTTGTAGCATTGTTTTAAAAATCAAAATCTATTTATCTTTTATTAAAAAAATGAAAGCAATCCTAGAGACCTTTGCTAGTATTGAAAATTTGTATAAAAAATGTGTTAAAGTGAGAATGTAAAGGAATTTCATAAAAATACTATTTTTTTAAAAAAACAAACAAAGGGACAATTTTATTTTATTTTTTTAATAATGCAAGTAAATTTCAAAATTCCTAAATCAAACCAAAATAACATACATAACTGAAGCAAGATTTTCGGAAATGAAGCAACATTTCCAAAGAAGAAGAAAACATCCAAAATTATTTATTGTAAGCAGTGCATGCATTCTCTCATTCACAGAACGAACTCTCCCCCTCTCTCTCTCTCTGAAGAAAAACTCCACCACCTCCAATGAATTCCTATTCTTCAACCTTTTACTTTTTATTTTTTATTTTTTTTTCCCTCCAATCCCTCGACATGTGGTTGTGGGGGTCATTAATCATCTTTGCTCTCGAACTCGCACCAGTAATACTCTTTTCAAAGCGTAACAGTGGCGTCGACGTTCACTCCTCCAACAATGGGGAAGCAAACGTCGACTACAGTGCTCCTGCAAGTCCTTCTCCTATTGCAACTGAGTCTTGCTCGTTCGAGTTCCAATTTTCACCGAGCGATATCAGTCCGGCCGACGACCTGTTCTTGAACGGTCACATCCGGCCGATGTCACCACTACCACTACGAACAGCACAAGAAAAAGAAGAAGAAGTGGATATTCAAGAAGAAGAAGAAGTGGATATTCAACGCATTCTGGAGTTGGCTCCGTCGATCGAGACAACCCCTTCATCGTCTGGAAGGAAGAAGAAGTGGATATTCAAGGTCTTCACTTGCTCATCATCGAAGGAAAAGAAAATGCAAAAGCAAAAGCAAAAGCGAAGAAAGCCTAGGGTTCAACGACTGCTCGGATGTCTAGGGATTAGTGTCTCTGTTGTCGAGCAATTTTAGTGCCATTGCAAAGCAAAATAGATTTGAATAGTTTTCTATGTTTATCAATTGTATTTTGAATGGTTCTTGGATGGAAAATAGTTTTAAATCTTTAGTACACACTTTATTTGATGGAAAAAAATTGAAAGAAAAAATGTATTGTTAATTCTGATAGCATCATATTGGATTGGAAGTCTGTTACAATTTTGCAGTTTTCATGGAATTATATTTAATATATTTCTTTATTATTTTTTCCCCCTTCACAGAGCATTAGGCAATTTTGCTGTTGTTCTTCAAACTACTCTGGTTTAAACTGTCTCTGATTGTAACAGTTCTATTAGCATTGGCATACACAATTTTGTGCATTCTGGCATTTGTTAGAAATACCCAGTTGGAAGATAAGCTAGTTGATGGACTGTTTTGGTTGATTCAAGCAATAACTCATGTAACAATTACAATATTGATTGTCCATGAGAGGAGATTCCAAGCTGTTTCTCATCCTTTGCCGCTTCGAATTTATTGTGTTGCAAATTTCATCATCATTTCTCTGTTCAGTGTTTCCGGGGTCATTCCTGTAATCTCTATAGAAGAACTTGATTTTGTTTTGAGACTGGATGATATGATTTCATTCATTTCTTTTCTGTTATCGATTGTACTCCTTATGGTTGGCATAAAAGGATCAACCGGGATTACTATGAGGAGCGAATCCGATTCAGTTATGGATGTAGAACCTGAATTATATGAACCCCTATTGAATGGATGCAATGTGAGTGGCTTTGCTAAGTCTTCTATCATTTCCAAAGCTTTTTGGCTATGGATGAATCCCTTACTGAGTGAAGGCTATAAATCTCCTCTCAAGTCTGATGATATCCCGGCCCTTTCGCCAGAACATAGAGCTGAAAGAATGTCTGCACTCTTCAAATTGAACTGGCCGAAGCCTCATGAAAAATCGAAGCACCCTGTTCGAACCACGCTGCTTCGGTGCTTCTGGAGGGAAATCGCTTTCACTGCCTTCCTTGCAATTGTGCGTGTTTGTGTCATGTATGTTGGGCCTGTTCTTATTCAGGGTTTTGTTGATTTCACCTCGGGGAAGGGGAGCTCCCCCTATGAAGGATACTACCTTGTTTTCACTCTCCTCATTGCTAAATTTGTGGAAGTTTTGACCTCTCACCAATTCAACTTCAATTCTCAAAAGCTTGGAATGCTCATTCCATCTGCCCTCATTACTTCTTTGTACAAGAAGGGCATGAGGATGCCATGTTCGGCTAGACAGGCTCATGGGGTTGGACAAATTGTAACTTACATGGCTGTCGATGCTCAGCAGCTCTCTGATATGATGCTGCAGCTACATGCTGTATGGCTTATGCCACTGCAAGTTTCTGTTGCCCTAATACTTCTGTCTCGCTGCCTTGGTACCTCAACAATTACAGCTCTAGTGGGGCTTGTAGTGGTTATGTTGTTCGTTTTGATGGGCACTCGAAGGAACAACTGGTTCCAACACAATGTGATGAAAAACCGGGACTCTAGAATGAAGGCGCCAAATGAGATGCTTAATTACATGCGCGTAATTAAGTTCCAGGCATGGGAAGAGTACTTCAACAAACGAATTCAATCTTTTCGCGAATCAGAATTTGGGTGGCTAACCAAGTTCATGTACTCAATATCTAGCAATATCATGTACTCAATCTTATAGAACTATTAATGTTGGTGTCACGTAGAATGGTGTGGAGGTAATACAATGGAGAATTTGGATCATCTATAGTGCACTTCCTATAGTTTATTAGTTTGTAGTGCTTTTAAAATAAAAGAGCAAAGTTAAAAACGAGACATTGGTTTTGTTTTTATTTATTTATGTGGCATATTGTTATTAAAAACACCACAGATTACATTATAGAAAGTGCATAATAGAGATACACTAGAGAGAATTTAAATTCTTACAAATATAGCCAATCAAAATAAAGTTTAATGTCCTAGCATAAAGAAACTAACATTCTTAAATGTTTCAATAGCTCAATCTAACAAAATCAAAGATCAATCTAACAAAATCAAAGATCGAAATTGACATGTGAATGTTTTTGTCTTCTATTGTTTTCCTTTCGTTGTATCATGAATTTGATTTCCATGCCCAACAAAAAAACAAATATGCCAATGTCCCCTTCTGCCTCTAATGGTGCATTGAGAATACTATCACCTCGAGTCAAGACTCGAAACTTTTCTTTGGACGTGAACTACATTTTCCTGTTGAGGGAAGATAAGTTTGTTTTCTGTATTGAATCTAATAAAATGAACGAAACCTAAATTGAACATTGTTTCTATTTTGTTGAAGTAAGAAAGGTTAAAAGAAAGACTGATTGGGACCTAAATATTGAAAATAAAGCATGCTAGTCAATTTCATATATACTGAAGCGGCTAATTTGTGTCTTTCCTTTCCCAATATTATCAGCTGTAGATGACATAGCAACAAGACACTAAGAATGGCCCAAAAAAATGTGTAGATACAAAGCCTGCAATTTGTAGAATTTCCATTTCCAAAAACAAGTCTAAAAATCACCTCACTGTACAAACAAACAATTGCTATGACTCATGCATAAGGGAGAGCACTTAACAACAAAAATTATGCATCCAACGAGAATTTGACAAACTTCAAAATATAGATTAAAAAAAAAGTAGACAACAACATTAATATAGCGATAACGCAATCAACAGCAGCTGATAACGCAGTCACCTTCAACGCTACTTCACCCACCAAACCAAACGTCAATAAAAAAAAATTGAAGATAATAAGAGCAGAATATAAACCAATATGCAATAGCCAATATCAAACCACATCTTTCTTTATTGAAGTTCAAAGCTAATTTGTAAAGACAGATAATTGAAATAACAACATCAACAATAAGTAAAGCAATAAATCCATTAAAATGAGGAAACTCAACTATAACAATATATATCTGGTAACACACATCGAGAACAATCCAAAGCTACTCATCAGAACAATGGAAAGAAAGAGATACCCATAAATCAGGAAGAGCCAATTCAAGTTTACAAAGGCCACCAGTCTGTCCAAGCCCCAGAGACATGCCCATTCTCAGACATAAGCTCGAACAACCGGTTCGCCGTCTTCATGGAACCCAGAATCCCTCCTCAAACAGAAGGCAGAATGCAGATCCCAAGTCTGTTTGCACGAGCAAAATGCACAATTCAGATCAATCTTGCTACGATTCACATCGTTTATCGTCCTCCAAACCCTGGATTTCTTGAAATTCTTGAAAATCCCCCTGAAAAGCATGTAATCTCTCTCCTCTTCAATGTGATCACAACCAGGCCTATCACAAATGTATAAACAATCCCCTCCGAATCGACTATCGAGTAATTTATTGCCCTGTTCGCGACTCAAATTCCAAACCCCAGAAGCCAAATGAGACCTAAGTGATCTGCAAATTTTCCTTCTCTTACATACAGAAAAATCACAAGCTGTCTTAACAACACCATTTTCAGGTTCTTCATCCATTTCAGATCGATCTTGAGATTCAGAAGCATTATAAACAGTATCAAAATAGAGATCATCAAATAAAGACCAAGAACACTCAGACCCAGAAACAACCGCCTCTGAATTACCTTCAATTGCGCTCGAAGAAGGCATTGTTCGGGACTGACCCAATTGAAATAACCTGTTTTCGTGGTAATTCTCATCGGGTGCGATCTCTCGCTCGATCCCAAAATCCGAATTCTCCAACAAGACTCCGGCGTGGAGGAAGCAGACGGCGAGCTTGTGGAGAGAGGCCCATCCGCCGAGAGGGGCGGTGGCGGAGTCGGAGGGGAGATCAAAGACCACAGAGGGGATTGTTTGGGAGCATTTTATTTTCCAACAAACGGTGCGAATCAGAGAAGAGAATTTTGTGCAAACGCAAGCCAGTCTAGCCCAGTTTCGAGGATCGTCTCCGAGCTTGAAGAAAATGTTGAGAACAACGTCCTCGGCGAGCTTTGAAAACCTGTATCGGTCATTTTCGCTACAAACAGAGAAATGGGTATTGATTTATAAGGAAGAAATTAAGAACAAATCTTCTATTGTTCTGTTTTTCTAATGGATTTGTGAGATGGGTATCAACTGTTCTTGGATTTCTTTCGAAATTTTCAGATGGGTATACCTAAATCGAAGAGAAAACGATAAAAAAAAAATTAAAAAAAGAAAAAGAAAGAAAGAAAGATGAATTGCTCTGTGTTGTAAATTCGTGATTAGGTAAAGATGGGTAGGGAATTGCTACAATTTTTTCAAAGGTTTTCCAAATTTCTCAGAAGATTGCATCAAAACGGCGAGAGAGAGAATTGAGAATGGGTTACACAAACTCGCAAAATAAATGTACTGGCTATTTTTAATATCAACCGCGATTGAGAGCCCGAATCGAGATCTCCCGAATGTCCCGAAACGACGAGACCACGTAGTTTCGTTATTTTTTTTTTTTTTTTTGCAATCAGAAGTTCAGAAGAAGACGAAAGAAAGAAGGAGAGAAGAAGAAAGAAGAAGAAAGAGAGGAGAGGCAAAGGCAGAGGCGGAGGCGGGGGGACGGAGGCAGATGCAGGGGCAAAATGCAGGGGGAAGAGGCAGAGGGCGGGCAGAGGCGGCGAAGCAGAGGCGGAGGCGGCGATGGAGGCGGGCCTGCGACGATAGGACAGAGGCGATGGCCGGCAGAGGGCGACGGCGGAGGCGGGGCTCGACGATCGGGCAGAGGCGACGGCCGACGGAGGCGGCGAAGCAGAGGCAGGGGGCGGCCAGTTGCGAGCCTCCTCTCTCTCTCTCTCTCTCTCTTGGGGCATTCGAGGCACAAATTTTTCGAGGCACAAATCTTTTCTCTTTTAATATAAAAATTATTTGACCAATTATCTCAAAAAAATCAATTCACTTTTGACCAAGAATAAAGATTTATAGCTCGAAACTTTTTTTCTCGAATCTCTCGAATGCCCAAAACGGTGTCATTTTGAGCATTTTTTTTTTCCTTTTTTTTCTTCCATTTTCCAGTCGTTTTTCCATTTTCCATTTTCATCACAGAGAGGAAGAGGGAGAGAAAGAGAGAAGAAGAGGGGAAGAAAGAAAGAGAAGAGAGGTTCGCCGATCGCTGTCGCAGCCCAGCCCCGCCGTCGCAGCTGCTCCGATCGTTGCAGCAACAGCTCGTCGCAGCCCCAGCCCCGCCTTCGACCGCCGTCGCCTCCGGTCCCACCTCCGCCTCCAGCCCGATTTTGTTGGCCCCCTCCCCTCCATATCTTCTTCTTCTTCTTCTCCTTCTTCCTCTGATTTTCTTCTTCTGAAAAAAAAAAATTCGGGGGATTCGGAGGGCTCAAATTCGAGCTCCCAATCACAATTGTTTAAGAAATATACTTGTCTTTTGAAATTATAATTTTAATTAAAAATAATAATTTTTTTTTAAATTTATAATTAAATACATAATTCAAAATTACTCAAAACTCAATTCAAATATTATTTTAAAAATTCATAATCAAACACATAATTCAAAACTCTTTTCAAAATTTAAAATTAAATTATTTTCAAAACTCTAATTAAAAAAAATAATTTTTTTTTTATTTTATTTTTTAGAATTATTTTTAGAATCATGAGTTGAATGTGAAATCAAGTTTTGAGTTTTGAGTTTTGAAAAAAAAAAAATTTTGATAGTTTTGAAAAAAGTTTTGAGTTATATTTTGAGTTTTGAGTTACATTTTAAAAAAAATTGGATTTATTTTTTAAAATATTTAACAAATTTCTTAATTTTATTTTTTAGGTAAATATATATAGTTTAAATATTTATTTATTTATTTTAATGTACACTATATTTCATACATTTGTGTGCAATTTTTTTTAAAAAAATATTTTAAATATTAAAAAAAATTAAAAATTATTTTTTATTTTAAATATATAATTTTTATTTTATAAATATTTTTAAAATATTTTAATTTTTTTACTATGTGTTTGGTTACGATTTGAGTATGGAGTTTTGAAAATAGTGTACAGTTTCAAGTTATGTGTTTGGTTATGAGTTTTAAAATAGTTTTTGAATTGAGTTTTGAGTTATGTGTTTGGTTACGATTTGAGTGTAAAGTTGTGTTTTGAGTTTAAAATATTAAAATTACAAAAAATAAAATATTTACAACATAAAATAAATATTTAAAATAAAAAATAAAAAATATTTAAATAAAAATTAAGGAAAATTGGCCTAAGGTCCCCCCTCTACTTTTGATAGGAGGAGAGGTCTAAAATAATATGTTTTGATGGCTAAGGTCCCTCAAATTTATTTTATGTTGTAAAGTACCAAAATTACCCGTCCTTTATAACATAAATTTGTTTGAATATTATATTGTTGACTTAACTGATAGATTTTGGAAACTGAATTTGCAGTGGAGATTTCGTCGGAGATTTCAGTGGAGTTGACGAGAAAGATTGCTACGATCGTGTAGATTTCGTTGGAGATTTCGTCGGAGATTTCAGTGGTGTTACAGTGTGTTGATCGCGTAGATTTTCAGTGGAGTTGAATCAGGTTTGTTTTCGATGGAGATACCACATGCATTTTGATTTTTGTTTTGAATTTTTGTTTAGAGAGAGGCCAGCTTGATAGAGTTGATTTTTATTTTTGGAATTAATTTTTTATTATTTGTTTTTTAATCAATTTCAAAGAGTGTTGACAGTGTGTTGATCGCATAGGTTTTTGAGTGGAGTTGAATCAGGTTGGTTTTCGATTTAGATTCCACATGGATTTTGATTTTTGTTTTGAATTTTTGTTTAGAGAGAGGCCAGCTTGATAGAGTTGATTTTTATATTTGTAATTAATTAATTTTTCATTCTTTGTTTTTTGATCAATTTCAAATAGTGTTGACAGTGTAGGTGATTTTGATGTTTAGAGTTCATTTTTCGTGCTCTGTTTTTTATCAACATGTTGATCAATGATAAGTTTTGTTATATGTTTTTTCAAACCAGAGAAATTTCATTTTCTGCACTTTTGTTTGTATAGTCTAGAGGAAATTATAAGTGCATATGGACATATTATTAGAAGTTTCTAATGCAGATAGAATATGAGAAAGTGAATGTAAGTTCATAAATTTCTCTGGACTTGTATTTGTAGTTCAGAGAAAATTGTAAGTTTGTTACTCACTTTCAGTTTGTAGTTCAGAGAAAATTATATGTTTGTAGAAGATGAATAGAAGTTTTTGTTTGTCTAAGCAAAAGTTATTTTTTGTGTTTTTTCTTTCAGTTTAGATGGACAATGCAGTGTTTTTTGTTATCTTGAAGGTGTATATAAGTTTGTAAATTTCTCTGGATTTTTCTATGAGTGCAATATTATAGAATGACGCATAGAAAATTGTTAGGTTGTAGTGAGGTGAAAATCATGGAGAAGCCTATAATTTCATAACAGATATTATGTGTGATTTTTTTTCTATGATTGTGTTTAATAGTTAGCAGTAAATTTCTCTGTGATTCATTAAGTTTCTGTGATTTTGTTTTTTATCATCTTGAAGGTGAATATCAGTTTGTAGATGTCTTTGGACTTTTATTTTAAGTTCAGAGAAAATTATAATTTTTAAAAATTTCTCTGGACTTTTATGTTGTTCTTGTGAAGTGTTTCTATGTTAAACAAATTATTTTTGTTGTTTTTTGTTTCAGTTTCAATGGACAGTGCAGTGTTGTTGCTGTGCAAATATGGAAATGATACTATTGTCATTAATGTTTCATGCGAATTGAATTTTGAGGAATTGGTTGGCATTTTGTGTAAAACATGGGAGATTTTGAAACCTGAGACTATGTGTATTTCATATTCTATTTTGGGCCATCCGAATTGTATGGTTCGAAATAATATTGATTTTTTTGAATATGTTGAGTGTTGTTTGTGCACGCGGTGTTGATATAATTGATATTTCAGCTACTAGATGTAGTACTTCTGATGAAGAGGATGAAGTGGGGTCTAATTGGGTAGATGTTATGGATGATGAGTGTGATAGGCTGGTGGATATTGAAAGGAATTCACTCTCTAAGTTTTGTTCTCACCAAGAAAAGGTGTTATTGTCGGCTAGTTGGCGGAATAATATTACGAGTGTTGGACAAAAGTTTGAGGGTGGTGTGGTTGAGTTTTGTACTTTTTTATGCAAGTATGCTATTGAGGTTGGTTTTCAGTTTATGTATGTTAAAAATGACAAGCTGAGGGTTACGGCAGAATGTGCATATAAGGAATCAAGGGGATGTATGTGGCGTGTACATGCTTCTGTTGAAAAAACAAATGTGTTCTTCTACATAAGGACTTTGAACAATGAACATACGTGTGGTGTGGCGGTTCGTACGAGTGAACATTTGAGGATGACTTCCAGGTTAGTTTCTGGGCAGATACTTGAAGAGGTAAATGCAAAACCTTTAACTCGTCCAGTGGATGTTGTGAAAGAAATGAAAGACAAGTATGGGGTCTCAATCAGTTATAACTGTGGTTGGTTGGGTGTTGAAAAAGCAAAATGTAGTACATATGGGGATTCTTGTTTGTCATTTGATCAATTACGGTGGTATTTTGATGAGGCATTGAAGAACAATCCAGATAGTCGTTTTGAGTTAGATTTTGAAGATAACAAGCGTTTCAAAAAAGTGTTTGTGGCTTTTCATGCATGCATTACTGGTTTCAAATATTGTGGGTCATTGCTTTTTCTTGATGAAATATTTTTGAAAGGACGATACAAAGGAGTTATGCTTGCTGCAACAGGGAAAGATGGGAATGAAGGTAATTGTAAATATATCTAATTTTATCTAAGTATGTGAATTTTCTACACATGTAGGAATTGAGTGAATGTGAATTTTCTCTGGTTTTGGCCACTGTGAGAATTTTCACTGGATTTTGGTCAGTGTATGAATTTTCTCTGGATGTTGTCATTGTGTGAATTGTATCTGTAGGTGGTCACTAAGTGAATTTTCTCTGGATATTATGATTGTGTGAATTTTCTCTGTAGTTGGTCACTAAGTCAATTTTCTCTGGATGTTGCCAATGTGTGAATTTTCTCTGGAGTTGGGCACTAATTGAATTTTCTCTGGATGTTGGCAGTATCAAACTTCTCTGGTTGTTTATTGTTCTATTTTTCTCTGCATGTGTATATCTAATATGCTTGTTCCTATTTGTTTTGTAGGTTTTTTTCCTGTAGCTTTTGTTGTTGTTGATGCTGAGAATAAAGACAATTGGTGTTGGTTTCTTGAACATTTATGTGGAGTATTGGGATCAGAAAGGGTGATAAGTTTCATATCAGATAGACATGGTGGTATTGTGGAGGGAATTGCTAGGTTTTTTCCTAACTGCTTTCATGGATTTTGTCTGGAACATCTGAAGAGAAATTTGAGGGATAAGTTGTCATGTGGAAACACAAATTTGGTTAGGGAGACGATTGTGTCGAAGTTTTCAGAATGTGCATATGCTCCAACAAAGGCATCATTTCATTTCAAGTTAAATGAATTAAAAAGTGAGAGAGGAGACATTGTGAGTGTTTTCTTGAGAAGTTTACCATATGAAAATTGGAGTGATGCATATTTTGCGGGGAAGCGTTATGGTGAGATGTATTCAAATGTTGCTGAGTCATTCAATTCATGGATACAAGAAGCTCGGCACTTGCCAATAACAAATTTGGTGGACATGATACGGTTGCAAATCATGAATATGAGGTCTGATAGGAGGCTACTCTCTAGTAAATTGAATAAAATTCTGTGTCATCGTATGGATAGTGTGTTGGAGAAGTATTTTGTAGATGGGAGGACATGGAATGTGAGTTTATCATCTGATAATGTCTTTGAAGTGCATTGTTTTCCTTCGGTTATGGTTGATCTTGGGTTGAGAACTTTTTCATGTCGAAAATGGGAAATAAATGGGTATCCATGTCAACATGCTGTTGCTGCAATTTTTAGGAGTGGAAAGAATTTGAATTCATTTGTTGAACCATTTTTTCATGCTGATATGTATCGTCAAGCATACTCGTTTTCGATTGGCCCAGTTCCAACTGTTGAAAAACCTGTGTATAGCATTGAAGATGCTATGATTTTACCTCCATTGAGCAAGAGACCTTCTGGGAGGCCGAAGAAAAACAGAATTGCTTCTAGTGGAGAGTTTAAAAGGGTGATTAAGTGTAGTCGTTGTGAGAGTATTGGTCACCATAATAAGAGGACATGCAAGGAACCTTTGTTAAATAGTTGAGGATTATACATTTTATTGATTGAATAATACATTTGATGATTACTTTGTGTATTTTGTTTTGTGAAATGTATTTTTTAGACAGTGTATATAATAATATCAATCAAATTCATCCAGAGAAATTTTCCAATATCAGTTAAAGTGTGCATTATGTTTGTTGATATATACTATAGGCAGTGGGTTTGTAATACCTGTCAAATTCATCCAGAGAAATTTTCTTATGGCAGAGAAAATTCTGTGTATTGTGTTTTGAAGCTTCATATTCATCCACATAAATTTGACAATGGCAGACTAAAGTAATGTGTGGATTGTGTTTTTTGAATTTGATAATTGTTTTGTACTAATACGGTGCATTAGAGATTGAATGATCATATAAGCACCTTCTTTGGCGAAATATGAGTTAAATTTCTCTGTGAATTTCTGGTAGCTTCATACCAGTCATTTCAAGAAATGTGCACACCAGACAGAGCATACAAAAAATTATTGTATAACCAAGAAACAAAATTAAGCTCTTTTGAAATTTCTCTGAGTTGAGAATTTCTCTGGACCAGGGAAGAATTTCTCTAGACTCACTTCAACTTAGAAATTTGTGTCAAAGCCAGAGAAATTTTCCTCACCAACACGGAGAAATTCCTCCTCTCCAAATCACTCAACCCAGAGAAATTCATAACTCAGAAATTCCATTTTCTGTCACCATTTGAATCCGTCAATTTCATCCAGAGAAATTTTCCAGTGGCAGATAAAATTACTGTGCGCTTTGTGCTTTGTTGAGTTTGATGATTGTTTTGTATCAACACAAAGTATTACAGATTACATGATCATATAGGCATCCCCTTGGGACGATACAAGTTAAATTTCTCTGTGAATTTCAGGTAGTTCATACCAGAGAAATTTCTGCAGACAATTTTCTCTGGCAGACAATTTTCTCTATGAATGACAATAAAATATATATATATATATATATATATATTTAACCATCGATAGGTATGAAATTCACATTAGTCGAAATAAAAAAAAATGAAATTTAGATTAGTCAAGAAAGGATATATACATATAAGTCAAGAAAGGATATATACATATATGTCAAGGATCATCATCCCTTCAATGTATCAACAAAAAACTGAATGGTTAATACTGTATGGATATATACACATATGTGAGACAATTTTCTCTGTGTGGATATGTACATTGTCTTCCTTTCACTAGTTTCACTATTACATTTGTGGTTCTTCTGGAGGTATTTCAATTGGTTCAGTCCATGACCGGCCAACTTCGGTTACAAATCTCTCTATGAGTTCTGCCCTCATCAATCTTATCTCTTGTGTGGACAATTTGGAGCTGATAGGTTCATGCCTGCTATATTGTTTCATTATATAGCAGACAAAGAGGCCACAATCCAGACTGCATACAAATTATAGGTATGGTTAGTTTTAAGAAACATGCAAATCAGATTATCTTATTTATAGATGTATGAAACTTACGAATCACTTTCTTGTTGTGGAGCACTGTTGACATACTCAAAGTCGTAACTTGTGTTTTGTGAGTTTATTAATTTGAAAGGGGGTTGTGATTGAGCGACTCTTTCAAGGCAAGCTTTCAAAAAATTCTCCACGTAATCTTGCTGTAAAAAAATAATTTTTAAATAACAGAGAAATTTACGGACAAATCAATGGGATTCTATGAAAATTATCATCAGAGAAATTTGCACTCATTACCAATTCTTTTGCATCTTTGACATATTTGTCTTCTGCATCATCTCTCCTTGGCCTTAGTGAGTTGTAGAACCTCCATAAATTGTCTTGTTTGTCCAGGACAAGCAAGGTCCAGTGATTTCCATGTGTGGACTTCTCATTACCTCCAGTATTTATTGGGAAATGGAGGAACCTGTAGTTCCTCCATGCTGTTTCGATATGCTTGTCAAATAAGGACACTCGAAAAGTTTGATTTTCTGTCATCTTGATGAAATTCTATGTTCAGAGAAAATCAAAAAATGGTTTTGTTATGACTAGTGACACAACTGGCTTCAAGAAGTATATTAAGAAGAGAAAGTAGTTAGTAAATTCCAGAGAACATCAAATAAAATAGTAGTAACATACTAAGCTCATGGATGTGAAAAAAAATGAGGTTGGTTGTTGTCTTTCTCTCATTTGGTCAGCCAAAAGGATCTCTCCATAGCCATCAATGGCCCGAAAAATATGATTTATAATTGTAATATTGGTTTATAAAGGCTGATGGAACATTGCAGAGAAATTTTGATGAAAGGGAAAGACTTACATTGTTGGCAATTTTTTTTTTGCTTTATTAGGTTTCCAATGTCTTCAAAGGTAATGAGATTTAACTCAATTGTCCAAATTAAAGCGCTACAAGATGACAAAAAAGGGATTGAATTGTTGTTAATGCAATATAAGTTTGTAATTTGTTGTTTGTTATGTTCTATTTTGTTTGTTGTACTTACTCAAGCCCAAAACACATTTGATATGTGCTGCAAGATGTCTTTTACATGATCTTTTATCAATCTTGAAATCGGAAGAGTTTGTGGAATGACCCAAGATTTTCTGATGTTTATAGGTTGAGGCAAGATGTACGCATCAGCATCAAGCACGTCTTTGTCCTTCGTGCTTTGCTCAACTTGCTTTGCAGCTTGTTTTGAAGCTCTAGTCACTTTCGCAACTTTGGGATATTGGAATTCTGGATCATGCTGATTTTCCTTCCTTTCTTTTGCCTTTAAATTTTTTATCATTGACGTCAGATCTTTTTTTACTGTAGACAGTGAAAATATTAGGAAAAGTGAAATTTCTCTAAAGTAACAGATGATATTTCAATATGTAAATTTATTTGATTCAATATTTTGCAGTTACCATAGACTTTTGTCTTTTGTTTCGGTTGTTCTTTGTGTGCCATTTGTTCTTGTTGGCATGTTGGTTGTTGTTCCACTTGCATTCCAACTATACACAGTGAAAATCAAACAAGCCCCAAAAATGGAATAAGAAAATATACAGAGAAAATGAAATGAGCAGTAGAAATATAACTAATGTGTTCAGAGAAATATAAATTCCAGAGAAAATTACCAATGACAGAGAAAATTATAATAAATAGAAATTTCTCTGAGTTATGTTGACACAAGGACATAACTTTTTGTGGCTCAAGATTTTCACTGACCTTGTGGTTGAAGTTGTATTGGTGTTCGGTATGGTTGTGTTGCTAGTTGGACGGATAGTTCTTGAACTTGTTCATGCAATTTAGCATTTTCAGTTTCAAGCTCTGAATTTGAACACCTCAACTGTTGAATTGTTTTTGTATCGTCTGCTCTTTCAACCTCCAACATCCTTAGTTTCATTTGGATTGTGCTTTCTTTTTCTTGAAGTTCTGAGTTAAGTGATGTCAGGATTCTTATTGAAATATCCTTTTCAGCAAGTAATTCAATCCAATTTCTGTCTTTTTCTTTTTCAGATTGAGAAAGTGCCTTCAGTCTTTGACGTAGATCAGCAATTTGGGCATCCTTTGATTCCTCAAATTCTTTAGGCTGATGCATTGTTGAGCCACAAATGCTATCACGTTGTTGGTCCATCAGCTCATTATTTTCTTCTTCATCACTTTCATCCTTGTTTTCTTCTTGCTGTTCATCTTCTTCTTCACTATCTTCTTCTTTCTGTTCATTTTGTTCTTTGTCTTCTGCTTTTGTTTCTTCACTTTCTTCTCTGGTTTCTTCTTCTCCGCTGCTTGCTTGATGTTCTTGTCCATTGCTGGCTTCGTATTCTTCTATGTTGCCTTCTGCTTGTTCATTCCTTCCATCTTCAGATGGATCTTGTAATGTCTCCTTGAATTTGACAATTGCCTTTTTTTTATTATTTCTTCGTCTTTTTGCCAAGACAGAACTCCTCTGATGGGTTTTTGACTAGCTGCTTGTTATCTATCTGTAACAGGAGACTCTTTTATTAGAGAAATGTTACAAAATTCACTGAGAGAAAAAATTCAAATAAGGAAAATAAAATTTATCTAAATGATACTAATGGGAAACAAACTTCAGAGAAAATTGTATGGGCCAAAGAAAATTAGAGACATGGAGTTGATTTTATGAGGCAGAGAAAATTATGAAACAAGCAACATAATTTAGATATCAAAGAAAATCAGTCAAGGCATATAAGTTAATGTTTTACTACAATTGTGTCAGAGAAATTTGGATTCCAGAGAAAATTCATTAGAAGGGTAGAAATAAACAGTGTTTATCAAATATGCAAGGCACATAAGTTATGGGCAGAGAAAATTACACACAAGGAGATAAAATTTGATGGGCCAGAGAAAAATATGAAACAACCAACATAATTTAGATATCAGAGAAAATCAATCAAGTCATATAAGTTAATGTGTTACAATTGTGGTCAGAGAAATTTGGATGGCAGAGAAAATTGATTATAATGGTAGAAATAGACCAATGGTAACCAAAGAAGAAAACATAAATTGATAGTTCAGAGAAAATTGATCTTAATCAATCAATGCACAAGGAGGGAAACAAAGCAGTGGTCAGAGAAATTTTGGAATTTCATTGAGATTTCAGTAGCAATAGGAATCTAACCTGCCGAGGTACAAGAGAGTGGACTGGTGTCTTTTGCAGCTGTTTCGTCAAGGTTTGCAGGTTCCACTTGGCACATCTTGGGAAGTCAGTTGTGTTACTGTCTTCCGAGTCAATGATAGTTGCATGTTCACATAGCCAATACTGTGATGAAAATGAAAGTAAATAAAATTTTCTAAACGCACAAATTTGTAAGTAAAATAACTGCAAATTTGAATGGATATTATACTTACCAGCAATGCAATGACACACCCGGTAACTTTTTCTGGAGTTTTGTGCAATGCCATGATAGAATCAATCAATGTTGATGTGATTGCTTTCGGCCAATCATACTGTTTCATTGATTCAAGAGGTTCCACATACTTTATAAAAACCCAACCTATTGAATTCCCACTTGTTGCAAAAAATAGGGTGAGACACAAGTACAATGTAACAATGATTGCTACATCTTTGAAGTCTGTTGGTTGCTTGCCTTTCATTGCTTTGACCAAGGCATTTTTAAGAACGGGACCAGTGAGCCTTGTGTCCTTTTGGAATCTTCTCCTAAGGAATGCAGATTTTGACTTTTTAGAGTATCTTAATGACATGGCTCCTTTACCTCCTTCCAAACCAAAAATCAAGGTCATGTCATTTATTGTAAAGGTCAGGTTCTTCTTACCAACTGTGAATGTTTTTGTTTTTTCATTGTAACATTGGATTATGGCAACTACATCATCATCGGATTTCCTAGATTTCTTTGGATCCATCCTTCCAGTGGTTAGAGCTTGGATCAAATACCAGAATGGGGTCTTTTGAAGCTTTAGAAGTTGTTTTGAATTGAATTTAAGTGTTTGAAAAAAGGAGACGACAGATGAGAGGTTGGATCAGAATTGAATGCTATAGTGAGCTATCTTTCTGTGGAGTTTAACAGGTTTTTCCCCCTTGAGCTTGAGTCTTTTGAAGTTGGGGTACTCATCTGGATGCTAGTTGTTTCATCAGCTTGGACTTGTATGTTTTGGTGAGGAGTTTGTGGTGTTTTGCTTGTGGTTTTTGATCTTCGATGATAAGAAGACTGAGAGAGTTGTTCTTTCTTGCTTGGTGTTTCTAGTGTTTTGCTGCTGGTTTTTGATCTTAGTCCATAAGAAGACTGAGAGAGTTTTTGTTTTTTGCTTGGTGTTTCCGGTGTTTCGCTGCTTTTACGTTTTGCCATTTTCTAGACAATGATTAAAACATAAAGATGTCAACATTAAATCCTAGAGAAAATTGGACATGTCAGAGAAAATTACAGATAAGGGAGAAAATTGGAGATGCCAGAGAAAATTACAGATAAGGGAAAATTACAGAAAATTGGACATGCCAGAGAAAATTTGACATGCCAGAGAAAATTGGACATTAAAAATTAAATGTCAGAGAAAATCAACACAGCATCATAAACATGGGAGAGAAATTTTCAATAATTGTTAAAATTACATATAGAAGTAAACATGCTAGAGAAAATGAATGATAGAAAAAAGTAAACATGGCAAGCGAAAGAAAATTTCCATTCCACAATTAGCAAGATAAAATAAACAAAGTAATGTAAACATGCCACTGAGAATTACACCATATTGAAACCAAGAATTGAACAAAATAAACATACCAGAGAAAAATACACATTCCGGAGAAAATTACACATTCTTGAGGAAATTTCCATTCCAGAGAAAATTTCAATTCATTATATTAAAATGCAAGAGAAATTTACATACACAACCAGAGAAAATTAACCATGATAGAGGCACTCAAGGGAGGAAAGTGGTGTGATGTGGTCAGAGAAAATTATAAATACCAGAGAAACTTAGACAGGAGCAAGAGAGTAATAGACATTGCAGAGAAAAATACATATTCCAGAGAAATTTACAAAGCAGAGAAATTCATAGACAAAATCACAGAAACATGTTCAAGAATAAGATCAAAATTCAGAGAAATAACTTTTTCTCAAAATACACATGGCAGAGAAAATTCAAAGAAGAAACATTCATTCCAATCCATAATATTAAAATTCCAGAGAAAATTAAAAATGATAGAGACACACAAGGGAGGGAAGTGATGTGATGTGGTCAGAGAAAATTATAAATACCAGAGAAACTTAGACAGAGGCAAGAGAGTAATAGACATTCCAGAGAAAGATAGACATTCGAATTAAAAATACATATTACAGAGAAATTTACAGAGCAGGGAAATTTATAGACAAAATTACAGAAACATGTTCAAGAATAAGATAAAAACACAGGAAATTGTTTTTGTGAAAATAAACATGTCAGAGAAAATTGAAAGAAGAAACATACATCAAGCAAAAATCAGAGAAATTCAAATGCCAGAGAAATTTACAGATAAAATCACACGAACATGTTCAAGAATAAGTTCAAAACACACAGAAATAACTTTTTCCAAATTCAGGTAGTTTTTTATTACGAAATTGAAACCCTAATTTATGGAAGGTTATTATAAAATGCTATTAACTGTGTTTCTAGAGAAAATCTAGTTGTATTGTAGAAAAACTGACTAGAGTTAGGATGAAACTTGAATGACGAGCTGATATGGCCCGAGATGAAGATGCGACGTGACGAAGATGGACTGAGATGATGATGAGCAGTGAAAACGAAGCTTTAACCTAGGTCAGAGAAATTTGTGAGGAAGGAATGGGAATGATTTTTGGAGAAGATAACGAAGCTCTAATGTCGATGGTGCAGATGATGTTGAAACCCTAATTCTGTTGTTCTCCTGTTCGTGAAGATGCTGGATGTTTGGAATGGAACTCAGACGTCGGAATGAGTTTCGTTTCTGTGTTGATTTTGGCAAGGGTATTTTGGTCCACAAAATAATTAAAAACGCGCGCCAAGTTGTTCAGGGACCTGATGCATCACTATTTTTTTGGGTGTCCTTTATGCTCTAAATTGTTATTATTAGGGACCTTAAAAAAAATCTCCCTAAAAATTATATATTTAAAATATTAAGTTTTTAAACATTTTTTAATATTTAAAAAAAATAAATCTAAAAAATTTCAAAATACAACTCAAAATTCAAAAACTCAAAACTCAAAATTCTTCTCAAAACTCAAAACTCTTTTCAAAATTCATAACAAAAAGTGTTTGGTTAGCCTCTCTAAATATATTTCCACCCTATGTTTTGCACATGGCGTTTGTTTAGGGAAAATCGGTCTAGGGTCCCTCTCCCACTTTTCATAATGGAAGAGATCCACAAAATTATTTTTTGATGTCTAAAGTCCCTCCCATCTATCACAGAGAAATTCAGCCCCCTTCATTTTGTCTACTCTCACGCACACACACAGACATGTACATATATACATATAGAGGCGGTAAGTAAGCTTAATTTGAGTAGAGAGAAAGTCGAAGGTGATCGATTGTGTCGGAATAGTCGCTGTTGTCACAGTCCGACACCGGAGGCTAGGGCTTGGAACGGGGCGTCTCTACGGCCTCGCAACCGGATCGACCATGCTTGGTTCCGCCACGGACCGTCTTGTCCTCCGTCGTCTTCCTCAGCCTCTGTGACCCGATGTCAAGGCAGACAATGTCAAGGTCGTTCCCGTTCGAAACACCTTCACCAGAACCCAATCTTAGACCATTGGAGTCTGGCAGTGAGGTTGCTGATTTGTCACGGTCACATAAGCAACAACATAGTCATTATACTCCATCACCAGAACGTGAAACAAAACAATTACTTTTTTTCATAGCTAGCCTCTCTCTTCTCTTTTTTTTCCTTGTCTTTTGTTCATCAATATCAGTTCCAGAGAAATTCAAAATTTCTCTGGAGATAAATTCAGAGCAGAATTTCTCTGTTGATTGGTGTGAAATGGAAAGAGTAAATGGAAATTTGAAACATTAGTACAGCCACTTACAACAGTAGCAACAATGGTGGAGGATCAAACCCACGGCAGAGAAATTTGAATTTTCTCTAGAGTCCATGAAATTGTGATTGAAGAACTATTAATTTGTTTGTGCAGGAAATTGTGATTGAATCAGCAGCAGTAGAACCAAAGATAAATTGATCAAATCAGAGTTTTATAGTTCCAGAGAAAATTCAGAATTTCTTTGAGTTCAACCCAGAGAAAATTCAAATTTCTCTGTTAAGTAGCTTCTCACCTTGCAAATTTGCAATGATTATGTGGGTGATAAAGTTTCTAATAGACAAAGCAGTTCCTCTGAGTTGGGACTTGGTGGACATTCTCGTAATCTCCTAACTATGCAAAACTGTGTGTGTGCGTGTGTGCATGATACATAGAGGGAAGTCGGTACCGTGTCTATTTTTAATGAGGTACAACCCAATCTTGAAGAACTTTGCGACCTTATCAAGGTAAGAGTGGCCATGTGGATGAAGTCAAATCTGGTGGGAAGAGATTATTTAATTAACCAGTTTGTATCAAATTTGGAGAATGGAAAGTCTAGAGAAATTTGGAAAAAAATTTCTCTGGAGAGTGGGATGTCCAGAGAAATTTCGAGAGAATTTCTCTGGCCCACTGTAATGGTGAATTTCTCTGGTTTGAACCAGAATATCTAGCATTGTATACACCTTAGAACCATACAAAGCCTACAAACATAATGACTCTTGTACTTAGCTTTTAGAAATCATATATTTTAATAAGCAGGGCACATTTGGCTGCTATAGATTCTTCTTACCAAAACATGTATGGGAACTCACTGAAAAAGGTAATTTGTTCTTAATGTCGTCACCGTCTCTTTTTATCGGAAATTCTTGTTATGATTTTTAACAAATTGAGATAATTATAAGCAGTAACGAATGAAACTTCAAGGGAATTTGAGCTTGTCTTTTTGACAATCGTACAATGTGCACATAATCCTGCAAAGAAACTTGCTACTTTGTAATTATGGAAGTGGTAACTAATGATTAGGAGATTTGATATGAATCTGTCAGCCATTTCTTTTTTGTTATTATTTTTCTTTGTTAACTTGTAAACTGCATTGAATGATCTTATATATCGAATGAATATGTCATTTGTTGTATATTGAAAACTGGTAGGTTATGAGTATTTTGTTTCAGTTAAGTAATTGGGATCAATTAAGTATTTTGTTTCATTTGAAGTTGAAACCAGAGAAATTCTCTGGTTTTTAACTGAATTTTCTCTGGGTTAAAACCAGAGAAATTCTCTGGTTTTTGAACTAAATTTTCTCTGGGTTGGTCCAGAGAAATTCTTCCCAGAATTTCTCTGGACCAATTTTCTCTAGGACTGAAATTTCTCTGGATTGATGTTGAGGGACCTTAGACATCATGAAAATATTTGATGTCCTTTATACTATAAAATCATAATATCAGGGACCTTAAAAAAAATACCCCGTTTTCAAAATGTAATTCCACGCTCAGTTTTGAAAACTCTGTTAAATGCGGAAAAATTTGGGCTAACCGGTCGTCCCACTGGTTGACCGGTCAATTGACCGGAACAGTGCAATTTTTTTTTTTCTTTTCAAGTGACATATGTTAATTTTTATATATTCGAAAAAAATATTTTTTGAATTTTTAAATTTTTTTTTGTGTGTTTTAATAGAATTTTGAGTTGTATTTTGGTTATGAGTTGTAAGTTTTTGTATCAAATATTATATGTCACATCAAAAATTCTCCACTCAATTCAAAACTCTTTCACCAAATAAATTTTTCACACTCAAATCATAATTTCAAAACTCACATTCAAAATACAACTCATACTCTCAGATTATAGTTAGAAGCCTCTACCAAACGCAATTTCTTTTTGAAACTCAACTCACAATTTCATACTTAAATCACAACTCAACACTCAAATTAATTTCAAAATTAAACCAAATAGAGCCTTAAATTTGCAAAAAAAAATTCTCTCAAAAATAAAAAGGAGAACTGTTTTTAAAATTTTTATTATTTTTGTTGGCAAATTCAATTTTGGAAAAAATATTTTTTAAAAATGTTGGTGGATGGCAACACCCTTTTTCATCATAGAGCAATGTTACATCCCACCCAATTTGGTATCCTTTGAATTGTTTGAATTTGTTTATGTTAGTCATCTAACAAGTTGATTAGCTACCTGTTAATTGTCTAGCCAGTCGTTTAGATGACAGGATAATGACTACAATAAACAAGATAGACAAAGATAATAATCATAGTAGATGAGATTTGTCTAAACAGTCATCCAACTGACATAAATTCAAACTATTCAGACAACAAATTTAATGCATAAATCGGTTCACTTCACCATATTTACTTTTTGAGAGTCCAAAAGGCGGTCAAAGAACAATAAAAACAAAAATAAAAGTAAAAATAAAATGAAATAAAATAAAAACATGTATTAAAATATATAAATATGTAGAGTATGTATTAAGATTTTATTTTATTTCTTTTGTCCGCATTTATTTTTAACAAAGCGTATTGAACAGTTTGCAATTTTTTTTTTTTTTTGGACTATTGTGGGTAGAAAAAGAAAGAGTTAAAAATAGGATTTCTCTCAAATTTAAATTTGAATTTGACTCTTTTTTTTGGATCTATAAGATTCACTACGGGTCTTATTTTGATAATTTAAATAGTTTATTTTGTAATATTTTTCGTGTACATTATTCATGAAAAAAATTAAGTCAATTTGATAATAGTAATCTTTTTATTTTTTCAAAGATAAATCCAATAAAATTAAAAGTTACAACTATCAAAATGACCTAATTTTTTTATGAATAATATATATAAAAGACTTTACAAAATAAACAATTTAAATTATCGAAATCAGACACAATGAATCTCATGCTTCACAATTAAATCTAAATTTAAATTTATGTAACCCAAAGTAATAAATAAATTTAAGTGGAGACGGGCCGCAACTTTTGTTTAATAAGGTATATTGCTTATAATTTTTATTTCGCGAATTTCTATCAATATAAGTTTTTTGTTATAATTTATAAGATAAAAGTTATTTAAATATGCTTACAAAAGAAAATAATTATTTGAATTTTTTTTTTTAAGGTAGGGAATTATTTGAAAGTTGTTAGAGAAATATTTTAACTTTTATGTTTTGATATTAAAAAAATTACACATTAAAATATTAATTTGAGTTTGGTTGATTGATTGGAATAAGAATTGTAGATACATTTAGTGAATAGAGAAAATAGAACATATCAATTTTCAAATACACTTATACACTTGGTGGGGAAAAAAAAAAATTTAAAGTATGTCAATATTTCTTCTTCCTTTTTTCAAGTATTACTTTTATTTCTCTATCTAAAAAAAAATTAAAAAAAAAAACTTATTACTTCTATTCATTAATATAAAATATTTTTTATCTTCCATACGAAAATACCTTACAAAGACCATATATATAAGTTGATTCATTGACTCAAATTGTCAAAATTACTCAATACCTAGCATAATTGGCCTCAATTTATGAGTTCCCTTAGGATTCCAAAAAGTTCATGACCGACCCTTTCAAAAAAAATTATAATAATACTATATTAATTAGTGTACCAATTGATGATGTGACATAATTTAAGAAGTTTTTAATATTTGTAATGTGATTAATGAGTGAGGTCAATAATAATATCATAACCAGTATTGATACACTAATTAGTAAACTAATTGGTATATGTAACACTATCGAAAAAAATAATAGACTATACAGTTGGCCAGTAGTAATGGCCAAATTGGTGAGAGAGGGCAGAGAAGGTTAAAACTTGTGTTTAAAATAAGTGAAAACATATTTTTTCTCATTTTCAAAAAAATTATAATTTTAGAATCAATTTTAATTTTTTGAAATAAATATAGGGGTATTTTTTTTAAGGTCCTTGATATTATGATTTTATAATATAAAGGACATCAAATATTTTCATGATATTTAAGGTCCCTCAACATCAATCCAGAGAAAATTGGTCCAGAGAAAATTGGTTCAGAGAAAATTCAAGTCAGAGAAAATTGGTCCAGAGAAAATTCAAGTCAGAGAAAATTGGTCCAGAGAAATTTTGAATTTTTCTGGCCTCCTTAGCCTTTCATGGACACTGCTAGAGAAATTTCTTTAGCCTTTCATGGACTCCAGAGAAATTTCAAATTTCTCTGCCGTGGGTTTGATCCTCCACCAAATGTTGTTGAAAGCTTTCACTGTGTCACAGATAGAAGGTTCTAAAAACGCTCCCAAAGAAAATTACTTCTAACCCAGAGAAATTATGAACTTCCCAAAGAATTTCTTTGGGTTCAACCCAGAGAAAATTGAAATTTCTCTGCAGAGGAAGAGGTTTTGGAAATTCAATGAAATCAAATCTAATAAAGTTGGTATAGTTGAAAATTTCTCAGAATTCACTCATCAAATTCCACTTGACATTGAAATCTTTCTTCACAACCATAAAAAGCAGCAAGCAACCTTTATCATCATCATCATCATCTTCTATCTACATCATCTGTAGCAGCACCATGAAAGCAAAATAAGCAAGAGCACTTTGATAGCATCAACACAAATGCACAACAAGATAAATGATTAACTGGAGATAGCATGAGGCAATAACAAAACTTTCAGAGAAATTTGAACAACCTAGAGACCTACCAGAGAAATTTGAACAAACCAAAGATCTACCAGAGAAATTTCAACAACCAGAGAAATTTGAAGGAAACTAAATTGCAAGGTATCTCGGAGGAGAATGAGGGGCTGCATATGAAGCTTGAGAAGAGCTTACCAAGCCAGAGAGAATATGAATTGGAAAAGGAACTGAAGAAATCAAAAGACAACATTGAACATTTGAGGGCAAATTTGATGGATAAAGAGACGGAATTGCAAAATATATCAGAGAAAAATGAGATGTTGAAATCAGAAATAAAGGGAAGAGAAATGGGGAAAGTTTGAAAAAACACATTTACAGGCAAAGCCAGCAAGGAAAGAAAAAGCAAACTCACACTTTGTAGGGAGAGATTAGAGAGAGAGAAATAGAAGAGAGTTTCCAGTAAGAAAGAGAGAGAGAGAGAGAGAGAGAGCAGAGTCCTCTTCGCCGGCCTGTCGATTGCTGCGATTCTGTTTCGGTGCTTTCGGAGTAACTCGTTGATTTGGTCTGTGTTCACAGCTCCGTCAAGACCATGGTTCGTGGGTCTAGACGTGTTTGAGCAAGAACAAGGTCTGATAGCTGTGAGCAAGCTCATAAGGATGAAGGAAGAAGCTAGGGTTTGGGGTTGATGTAGGAGAGAGAGAGAGAGCAGAGAGTGAGTGAGAAGAGAGAGACTTCTTAAATTTCTATGTGATATATGAGTTTGGGGTTGAAGGACCTTAGATATCAAAAAATAATTTTGTGGATCTCTTCCATTACGAAAAGTGAGAGAGAGACCCTAGACTAATTTTCCCATAAATATAATATACTAAACAAATTTTTATTTATAGGCACTCGAGTCATAAAATATACCAAACAAATTTTTTCTTTTCAAAAGCAACTCACAATTTCACACTTATAAATCACAACTCAAAACAGATAATCATAATTCTAAGACTAAACTAAACACTATCTATATTACCTTTACATATTTATCTATCTATTCACGTCATATAGATTAAAATAAATAAATAAACGTTATGAAACTTGGTGATTGGAGGCAAGTGGGTTGAGAAAGTGAAGGGAATGAGTTATAATACCAAGAATTCACTTTTTAAAAAATTAAACTTCTTCATTTTTTGTATTTTTTTATTTTTATTGAATATTTTTATATTTTAAGTAATTTTTTTTTAATTTTTAGACACACCTAATATAAATATAATTAAAAAATATAATATTTGTAAAAAAAATTAAAAATTCACTCAATACCAAAATTATAAAAAAAAATAAAAATTAAGTATATTTTTTTGTATTTTGTGTACTTATTAATTTTTAAAAACATTTTTTACAAATATTTTACTATTTAGATATATCTAAATAAGTTATATCTAAAAAAGTAAAAAAATTATTTAAAATTTAAAAAATATTTATTATAAATAAAAAATTATAAAAAATAAAAAATAATAATTTTAAAAAAATTAAAACTAAACACACTAAATAATAGAGACTCTATGCACAACCTATTTCCATATTTTGGGGTGTAATTAATTAAGGGTAGTGGACATTTGATTTGAGAGTTGAAACTTTGGTGGGTTTCCTAAACAAGGAGAGAGAAGAGTCCTTTTCTATAAGAGTTCATTTTTTATAAAAAAAATATTATAGGTTTCAAATTTTTTATTAAATAAATAATTAAATATTTCATCTAAATGTGAGTTCATAAAATTACAAATCACACTATGTGAGATATTTAATTATTTATTTGATTAAAATTTTGATATTCTTAATATTATCCTATTGATAATACTACAAAAATAATGGGTTTGCTCAAAGATGAAACTACACCACATATTTGTGTTAGTGACGGCATCCTATTACCACCCACCGCATATCTATCTAACTTTATGGGTTGGTTTGGAAAGTGAGTTAGTTTTTTAGCTTTTTGACTTTTTTAGTTATTTTAGTCTGGGCTAAAAAGTTTGGTTTGGGAATGACTTTTTGACTTTTTTGACTTTTTTTGTGAGAAAAGAGTGTAATGATTATGAGTTGGATGTAATGTTTTATTTTTTGTGACTAAAATAGTCTATTTTGTTTTTTGTGACTAAAATAACCAAAAAAGCCCATAAACCAACTTGCCAAACAGAGGTATGTCTGTCTAGTACATCATATGCGCGTTGTGACCGCTCATTGGTATTGCCATTTCACTTCATGTGCCTTTTCTTATCTCCTTGGTCCCCTCCTAAGACAATGACAATGTCGGAAGTGGGGACGCTACTGCGCAGCCCGCGCAGCAGGGTCTGCTGTGCGGTGATTTGGGCCTATTTCGAGACTTATTTTGATAATATGAACCGTTCACATTTTAAAATACGTCAAGTAGAACATGCCTGCAAAAAATCAAGTTAATCAATATCATTTACTTATTCATCCACCCACATTTGTATTCATTCTAATCAAGCTAAAATACATTTGTATTTATTTTTGTAGATACAAATGTGAGTGGATGAATGCGTAAACGATATCCGATTAACTTAATTTTTTGCAGGCATGTTCTACTTGACGTATTCTAAAATGTGAACGGTTCGGATAATCAAAATGGACCCCGAAATGGGCTCAAATTGCCGCACAACATATGCTGCTGCGGGGGCTGCGCAGCAGCGTCCCCATATCCGACATTGTCATTGTAATGATATACACTGAACCTTAAAATCAGATATTATAAATTGAAGCTCATAAAGAAAAATTGTAATGACATAAAATTATAAAAATTCACATTATGCCTAGAATTTCAACAAATTGTAATGCTATTATCAAACTGCAGTTCACAAAGAAATTAAACCTGACAAACAGATAATACACACTGAATCTCACAAACAAAATAGAAATTGTAATAACATTATCAAACTGAAACTCACAAAGAAAATAAAAATTGTAATAATATAATAAAATTAAAATATTGATATATTTTATAGAGCACAACAACAATGGTAAGTTTTCAAAATACTCTGTCACACCAACGGTAAGTTATTAAAATTGCTGATGCAGAATGGCTACTTCTCAACTCAAAATTTATATGTATATATGATGTAACTTTTCCATGTTGCATTTTGATGGAAATTTAAATTTATATCAATCTTCAATTTATTCGTAGTGCCACAAAGTAACCTACCTATTTGAACCAGTTCGCAGGCCAACTAAAAATTGAAGCAAGATTGAAGCAGGTACCTCCAACGTTAATGCACATTGAAATGGTGAAATCTCACGGAGATCCTCAGTTTGATGAAACTTTTGCTCCGTTCTCAATTTGATATCAATTTGGTAAAACCATTGGAGAGAGAAAAAGTGATTTTCATCAAATTCAAATCCGATACTCAATCTGATGCAACGTTGGAGATGCTCTTACATCACCATTCTTTTTAACAAAAATTACAAATTAGTCAACAATAAAAGAATATTTATACTTTTATAGCCCCGTTTAATGTAAGTCCTTATGTTAGAAAAGATTTCATTTATAGTGTAATTATTTTTTCATTATCTTACTAGTTCGTAATTTTTCTTTTTTTAACTCATAACATATTTACACAAACTAATAAATTTATATTTTTTTATTAATTAATGTGTTACGTATTAATTTTTTTTTGAAATTCTCAAAAAACCTCTTATAATTTGACCCACAACAATATAAGAGTCAACTTTTTATTTGTTACACCTAATGATATAGAGACAAACTCACTTACTACATCATTGTGAATAAATAATAATTTCAATTCACGTAGGCAATTTCATCGTCAAGCGAAGTTAGGGGTGAAATTCAAACCATCCAACCCCAAACGCCAAATTTGGTGTAAACTTAGATAAAAATTTAAAAAATTAAAATTAAATTTAAATTTAAATTTAAATATCACACAATCCAAACAATTCAAAACCATAATTTTAATATATAAAAATATTAAATATATATATCAATTATTAGTCGTTTAATGATATGTGTATATATATATACACCAATAACACTAACACAATAAGACAACAATTCCTTGATTCTCATCACTCCACTCCTCTTTGTCTCTCTCATCACATGAATGGTTTGCTATAAATAATTTTACCAATAAAAATGTTAATAAGATCTAATTTCAACAAATTAATTAGCCTAGTTGGACCTAACCCAATTTTAATTTATTATGATCAGGTCAAATATAAAAAAACAAGATCATGTTACAAGTCAAAATTAAATAAATTCAGACAACTCTCAATACAATTTAAATTAAACTAGATAACTATTCAACCCAACCAAACCATCCCAACAAGTAGCAAGCATATCACGCAACTTATCTAAATCCCCAAAATTAGCCAAATGACGCTCCAAGAATACAACAAAAAATGAAGGGATAAAAATATACATCAACAAATACAGAGCCTACGAAAACTAAAAAAATACTGGGTATTGCTCTAAACCATATCTCAAGCACAGACATAAAAGCTCCATTTGGTTTAATTTTAAAATTATAATTTGAATGCGAAATTATAATTTAAGTATGAAATTGTGAGTCGAGTTTTGAAAAAAGAAAATTTATTTAGTTATGAATTTTGAAAAGAGTTTTAAGTTGTATTTTAAATTTTGAGTCTTTGAAATTTGAGTTGTATTCGAAATTTTTTTAAAATATTAAAAAATGTTTAAGAAAATTTTATTTTATTTATTTTAAATATATAATTTTTATTTACATATTTTTAATCTTTTTAATATTTTATTTTATTTTATAAATTTTTTAATTTTAATATTTTAAACTTGGTTGGTTTGGCATAAACTAAATAATATAAAAAGTCAAAAAATCACTATCCTATTTAAGTCGCATCATCTTATTTAAATCACATCACCTCTCTAACACATCACATCAAATCCAACGCAAACCCAACCCATATAAGCCAATAAGTGGTGTTTTGAAAAGTTAGTAAAAAGTTGACTTTTTTACTTTTTTAGCTTATTTTGTCTTTTTGTGAGTAAGTTTTGTGAGAGGTGATTTGACTCAAAATTGATAAAAAACTGAAAGTTGACTTTTTACCAACTTCCCAAAGTGAGCGTCAAAAAGTGTACTCTTTTAGAACATCCCAAACCAACAAAACACAACTTCACATTCAAATCGTAACCAAACACACACATAACTCAAAACACAACTCAAAAATTATATTTAATTATGAATTTTGAATAGTTTTGAATTATATATTTAATTATAAATTTTAAAAAGAATTTTAATTTTTTTTAATTAGAACCATAATTTTAAAAGAGAACCAAAGGCAGCCAAAATCTATAATAAGCTTATTCGTCATTACAAAATACAGAAGATACCACCTTGTGGGCAATCCGTTAAATATTAAAAATTCAGGCATTTTTTATTTTATGCATATAGCAGGAAATGCCAACTTACCTTCTTCACGCCAATAAATCAGACAATGTGACTACACGGATGGTCCACCCATGCCAAATTGCCTATCAACTTGACAATAAAACCAAATTTAAGAACATAAAGGGCTACCGTTGACATCAGTGAGAAGATACTGTTCAAGCCAAGGTTTCAACATGATCAGTAGCCAAAAACAAGATTCACGGATAAGGCAATGATTCAGAGCACTAATTTTCGTGCTCTAATGGCACACTATTGACATGGCCAGAAGAAAAAAGATACAAAACAAAACAAACCAAGACCAAAACATCATATCACAATAGATGGAACCCACTAACTGGCTTTAGTGCTCAAAAATTAGAGCTCCAAAGCATTTTTCAAGTCCATTAGAACATTTCTAAGCTCATAAATTTAAGATCACCGTTCATCTAAAGATACGACTAAACATGCCAAAGATGTCTCATTATTGCATAAAAACTCTCCGGTCAATTACACAAAACATTCACTCCACCAAACTTGACTGACAAAATGGAACCTAACCCCCTCAATTCAACATTTACTATATCAGAAGGAGAAGCCCATAGGCGAGAAGGCAAGAAACCAGCAGAAACATGAAATAAAAAGTACAACAAAAATCAAGCAAAGAAAACCAAGACCACAGATATATTTGGACAATCAACGTCAATAACCCAGAAAATACCAAAGCCTTTTCCAATAAGTTGAAAGCTCACAAGTAAAATACATGCAGTAAATTTGGTAGATGATGGGTTCTAGTTCAACAAACATTTTAGAAATTAGCTGAAAATGATAACACACAATCACTATTCCAAATCCATCCAAACTCCAGTCTATTTTTTTAATTGTGGCAGATGAACCCACTGTTAACCCACAAACGTAAATATCAGGCAAAGAAATTTCCCCTCCTAAACATAATTGCAATCAGAACCATGGCTGACGTATTTGATAATAACAAAACAGAAAAAATGAATGATAACACAAATTTGGCCACCAAGGAATCAAATGCCTAAAAGTAAAAATTAGAAATATGGTGCAAAATAATGGGACCTGGACACACTCTTACTCCGGCTCCGACTAGAACTGTGCTTTTTCGGGCTTTCACTCATGCGTTTCTGCCACTGAAGATAATCAAATTCAAAATAAAAGGCAATACAAAGAAAACAATGGCAGGTTCATATAAATCAAGATTGTTGTAACTATAGATAGTCTATTTACCCACGGAAGACATCAGGATGTTCAACAGGTAAACCCTCTTTAAGATATTCAAACTTATTAATTAACTAATGAGGGTTCAACCAGATTAAATTGCCCCAAAACTTCAAGTTCATAGGCAAGAAGAATATGGGAAATCAACAGAACCAGTATCTAGGTTTCAAAACATTGCTAAAAAAGAATGTGAGGTTTCACTTACAGATGGTACGGGAGATCTGGATCTTGATGGAGATCTGCAAAAGTTCCAGAAACAACCCAAATTTAATATCCACAAGTCCCTTGTAACTACTGTGCTCCAAGAGCCTTGATGCCTCTTCCAAGTCATATTTACCACAATCAAAACAGATAAAAAGGGAAAGCCACAAATATTTAGCAGCCCAACAGAGAAATATATGGCACCCTCTAAATAAAAGACCTAATAAAGTTAAAATGCAAACCTTGATGAAAGCATTACAATGCTTGTTTAAGACACCAGTGACAGGATGCCCAAAAGACCAACAAAGAATCCAGATACTGTGTTCTATTAGCTTGGCAACGTTGAAAAAGCAATGACAGTATAATTGTTCCACCGCAGAAGGATGGTGGTACCCAAATTCCAATAGCACTTAGTTCATAGTCCAGCTTTAACATCACAACCCATGAACTTCATTGTTCCCAATCTAGCACCCATGGACATTTGAGATGCTTAATGTATTAGAACAGACATACCACAAAGGTTTCTAAAGCTGCCCATCTAAAAAACAGCATACCTTCGCAACCACAAGAGTTGCAGGCATTTGAACCACATCCCACCAAGATCCTACTATCCAATCCCCAGATAGCCGCATACATCCATATCTAAAAAACAAACAAGGTAATTTCATATATATAAAAAGGACAAAATGGGATTAATAATTGTTTGACAATCTGGTATGTTTTCTCAATACCACTTCTTCTAAACCAATAATGAAGTCAAGAAAGCATGGCAAATATTGGACAAAACAAGCAGAGTTCACTGAAGCCAATGTGCTAGTAAAGTGCAAGAATACCGGAAAATCTCCTCACCACTTCCCCATTTAATTGAGCCTAAAATAGAACTTGGAATTAAAACCTATAAATCAAAATGATACATCATACATATCAGTACTAGAAGCAAGAGTTTGTACGTAGATCCCTTCATTCTTTTTTCTTAGCTAAGTATGCAGGAGATATTTCTCCACTCATATGATGACAAAATATATTTGGCAACGACGTAGTAGAAATTAGAAATAAAATAAAATAAATAAATCAACTTGAGAGATGAGCCAAAGACTTGTTATTTAGGCAGGACCATGCCAAGATAAGTTCAAATAGTACACAAGAGTCTAACAAAACCCACAAAGGTTCTTCAAACTGCAGATAAACAAATGATAAACTCATGAAAACTTATCACAAAATAGATATTAATAACTAAAGCCAAGCCGACTTTAAATATGATCCAGCTAAAAAAGCTGCTTTTTGGCAAAATATAAGTATAAAGCCAAACTGCTAAAATGCATGTTTGTTGTCAGCTAAAATGGCCAAAAATCAACTCAGTTTTTCCACGCACAAAAACAACTTTTTACAATACCAAACAACCCCTAATCTATATAGGAGAAGACAAGGTGTTCCTCCCGAAGTGAAGTTGTGTAGATTACTTAAATTACAAAGTACTCATACAAAAATAATTTTTTTTAACAATTTAAATAATTTTGTTCCCTTAACTATACGACAAACATCGAAATCTAAAACTATTTTACACTCACTCACCTTTCCTGGTAACTTTCCTCAACCACTTGACAACTGATAATCCATGTTTGCAAAGGCAGATACTTTTTTTCCTACCAAGGTCTGCAGTAACGATTCTGCAAGTTGTTTCGGTTGATATAACGTTGGCCAGTCTTCCTGCTACTTAAGTCCATTCACGAGGTTTTTTTAGGGATTTTAGCACTTTTGTTTCTTGCTGTGTGTGAAAGCCTACAAAAAGGTTTATTAAACAGTTCTGAAAGTCAGTTCAAGGTCGCTTTGCTTCTTTCTCTCTGAGGGAAGTGAGAGCATTAAAAGCACAAATCTCTGAGTCTCTTGAGACTGGGGACACAGAAAATGTTACAGTATCAGGAATCATTAGGCATTGCCCATTGTTGATGAGAGGCTGATTCCAACGTCAATTTTGCTTCCTGCTCGGTTGCCTCATCCCCAAACCAACGAAAAAGTCATATACCTTCCCCTACAACAAATACATACATATATCCATTCATGTGTATATATTCATATTTTGTGGGATAGTGAATTAAATTTAAGCCCTTGACTATTCATTGTATGTGAAGTCCGTATGTTAATCACATTTTCATTGCTTCACTTCACCTAATCTTGATCAATTTTTGAATCAATCGTTCCAGACAATGACCCCAAATGTTGCAGGACAGAAGGCCACATTGTCCAATCTATCGTTGAAAGCAAAGGCTGCTGCCAGTAATTCATTTAACGTGTACTCACATAGTGAGTGCCTCCCATGCATTAGTAGTAGATTGAATCCAGTTCAAGCGAAAAAGTTGGATTCACAAATGTGACTTGGATGCGGCTACAACCCAAAATGAAACTTGATGATAAAGGTAGCTAAAGTGACACAATGCACCATGCATAACTGATAAGAGTATGGTCATACATAACTGACGAGTTCAAGTTATAAATCAATCCTTTGTAAGGTTTTCTACAATGGAAAACAATTGATACAGTATAACTGAAAATGTGTACAAAGCAATTCCAACACATGATGTGAATATGACAAATATGAAACAGCAAGAATAAAAATTCAAGAAATTGAATGCATCATGCAGAACATATAGATCATTGGATAGCAATTTCTGACATTTACAGCCAAGGATCAGTGACTAAATACAAAACGAAACCAGACCTATTTTCAATACTTGTCATGATGCAGAACATGGCAAAATATGTCAAATGGACTACCTTAAAAAAATAAATAACACACGAAACATATCAACAAACCCAAGTAGACAATTTAAAACTGCGAGTAAAAGAATTCTATGTGAAATAAACCAGTGTCAACACACAATTTCCGTTTCATTTCATTCACACAGAAATACCACATTGCCAATAGGATCATTCATTATTTCAACATGCACAATTTTCTTCCTAATATTCTTAAATCAACTCCACTTTTTATTTCCCTTTTATCTTCCCGTCGATTTAGAAATCAATAACTTTACAATGTGGACCAACCATCAGACACCATTTAAAACAAAACGAAGTAAGCTTTATTTCCACAAGTCACAGAAAGGACTGAAATGAATATGAATGGGATAGCAAATAACATTAGTTCACTAGTGGTCATCCAAGGGAAACAGTATGAAACCATGGAATAATGATGAATATCTCTATGATCAAGCTCAAATTATAACAATAAAGGTATACCTTGACAGAGAACGTGGCTTTGATCCAGAACGAGAACGAGAAGCAGATCTTGAATGAGATTTAGCAGGTGATCGACGCACAGATTTGGCTTTCGGAGACTTGCTGAATGATAATTCAACAAAATTAGAAGAAAAAAAAACAAACGCAAAATGGCAAAATATATAGCCAAAAATTACATGATCCAACCACCTGCTCCTGCTCCTGCTCTGACTCAAACTCCGGCTGCGACTGTAGCTCCTGCCTCTCGAGTAAGAGCGACTACGACTGCGGCTTCTGGAATAGCTCCGGCTCCAACTTCGGCTTTGGCTTCGGCTACGGCTTCGGCTTCGGCTTGATTTATACTCCCTTACATGTAGGTAAATTGGAATGCTAAACAGAATGCATATGGGGTATTAGCATTAAAATATTGAAGTAACAAGCTAAAGTCATACACGAACTATTGCTCGAGTAAAAGCATTCCGAAACTCAGAGTCATCAAGTTTCCTAATCTGCAGAATAGGAAACCAACAGGCTGCTTAGGCATATAAAGCAACTAATATGCGCTTTTCATAAATAATAATAATAATAAAATATAAATAAATAAATAAACTCACAAAAATTTATGTCATCCACTTGAACAAGTACAGAAACAAATTTACAACGAAATGGTGACTTACTGCATATTTCATGTCATCATAGTTTGTGTAATCCACAATCCCTGTTGTACCTGCAAGACAACCATAATAGATAATATTAGAATCCAGTTACAGAGATAAAATGAGAGACATACCAATTCTATAATTCTCTGAAGACAATGCAACAATTTGCAGAATAAACCATCAGAATAGCACAAACGGATTAGGTAGAAGTCCAAACACAAATCATAAGATAGACCATTGTACATAGAATCAGCAAAAGTGTAGCTTAAATAAATTGTAGGAAGAAACTGAATCCCAAGACAGTAAAATAATATAGACAGTGTAATAATTCAGAATATGTTTAATTCATTTGAAAATCTAATTGTCAGATCTGCTTCAACCGCATACGGAGAAATCAATATATGTCCACACCATCCCCGTGTCTTTTGCATTGCTAACAAGTTCACTTTGCACAATTAAAAATTTAAGCATTCATAGCTATCACTGCGATTTGAAACCCTAGGATGAATACTCTAAAATGCATGTTGAGTTGAGCAAGAGTAGTATGACTAAGACGGGACTGAAGGGGCTCGAACCCGCAAAAGACCTTGACAGGGCGGTGCTCTAACCAATTGAACTACAATCGCAGGAAAACAAGGGATATAACAGAAAATTGGATTGTTTTTTTATTCCTACGTATCAGGTATTTCTAAAGGACAAGGGGTAATACCATCTCATGGTAGATTGGCAAATTACTAGGCCGAGTTGGATTTGAACTGGCATAGACAACAAAACTTCGTAAGAAAATATCTTGAGTCAAATCTCTGGATCTAATTTGTACTTACAATTATTGCTTGAAATGGAGATAAACAGATTAATAGAGTTCATTGCTGATCTGCAGGACACTAAAATATCTCACACATCTGCCATGTCCAGCCATAAATAGATGCATTGATTGTGGATGATACCAAGAATTCATGGGGTCTGTGACTTTTTTCTAAATTATCATTAAGATTCATTGCTGGTTTCATCTATAGATAAAACATTTATGTTTTTATATGACGAACTATTCCATAGAAAGATCAGAAGCACACTACTGATCACTACTTTTATAGGAAGTTACCTGGGCACCAGGTAGGTCGCATAGAGAAACCATAGCACACGACCTATGCATTTCAGCCAGGCTCAGCAAGCAAACACCAATCCCAAAACATATCCCTATACCGTTATTTAAAACCATGGATGGGACCCATGGGAGGGAAGGTCTCTTATTTGTCAAAATTCTCATGATAAACCACAATAGTTATTACAGGCATATCGACCTAAGTCTAATTCAACCTGCCCCCATCCTGAAATGACTATCTCAAGCCAAATTACGTTGTACATGAACTCTATTCCATTACAAGAACAAGAAGCAAGACACAATAGTTAATTCAACCCATACCTTTCCGTGCACTATGTTGTATGAACTGGCAGACACATTAACCCAGGAAGAAAGTTCAGATATGATAAGAAGTTGGTTAAATATGTACAAGCCCCACATCCATGCCAGCAATGTGATCAACATAATCAGTTGAATCCAACCACTTCCCAACTGACTTGTCAATAAATTAAAAATAATAATAATAACACCAATATCAAGTCGAACTTTAGAAACCTACACATAAATGACACTTCCTACATAATATATAAAATGGTTGATATTCCATAAAGTTGACAATGACAATCTATGAAGCACGGACACTTCAAAATAAGCGCGTAGTGGTGTTGGACACAGGGACATATGCGTGTCCCTTTAAATATTTTTTTTTTGAAGGGAACACAATAGAGCCACGTTGGGGACACAGGGACGCGCCAAATGGAGTGTCCCTTTATTTTTATTTTTTTATTTTTACAGGGGACACGGCGGGGACACGCGTGTTCAAATATGGATAATCTATTAATTTGTTTGAATGTAATGGTTTATATATATATTGAATTAATGCTAATTTTTATTAATTTTGATTATTTGGTAACATAATATTAATCTACATAGCAAATATATATAATAAAAATAATAATAATTTGCCATGTCCCCCCGCCGTGTTAGTATCCCCATTTTTTTGAAATCACCGTGTCAGCATCCGTGTCAGTGTCAGTGTCACTGTCAGTGTAGATGACAATCATAATAAATTCTACTCCAAATCCTTCCAAAAAATATTCCAAATCTAAGGACAAGTTAAGGGTTAAAGCATATCAAAATCATGGCAATTCTAATTCCTTTGTTGACCAACCTACAGTGACCATTAAACATCAGTTGTACAGATTACAGCTTTCACTAGCTCTTAGCCCAGTTTTCACTAGCTCTTAGCCCCAGTATATTGTTATTAAACTAAAAGTCATAACTCATAAGCCTAGCTTTTTATATTCCAAAGTTCAAAACCCAATCAATTATGTTAACATATAATATACATATAATATACCCCCCACTACCATGTATAGCTGTAACCTTGCATCTGTAAAGGCCACAATGTGTAGCTGTAAAGAAGAGAACTTCACTTTAGCTTTAGTTTCTCTCAATGTAAATTCCAGGCATCCGATGCTAATTGTCTCCCTCTCCTCTCTATAAAGAGAGGGAGCTTGCTCTCTTGTAATTACACTGAAATATAATATAATAACACCAACTTTCAGTCCCTCTCTTTTTCTCTCCCTCGTTACCAACCTTACATTCTCTCTGTTCTCTTCCTCGTTACCAAACTCACATGGTATCAGAGCTTAGAAACACAATTCTGGCATCCCTCAATTTTAGGTCTTAGTTCCGTACACAGTGGACTATACCAAACAGCTCGGAATTTCCCTACGATCCCAACGGCACCAAGCCCATCACCAAACAAGCCTTCACGCGCTCTCACGCGCCGCTTCTTCTCTCGGCGCGTCTCTGCTTCCGTTGCCACTCTCACACGCGCTGCCACGCGCCTTCCATCCTGCCCTGTCGTGCGCCGTACCTGCTACCGTGCACCAGCGTGCGCCGTTCTACTACCGTGAGCCGCGCGTGCGCCGTTCCGCTATTGTGCACCCGCGTGCGCCATTCGGCTAACATACGCTGCCAGTCCCCTCTGCTACCGTGCGCCGCACGCCCTTCCTGCTAACGTGCGCCGCTGACCTCATTTTCCACCCTGCTGACATCATCCTTGCACAGCCCACCTTTCCTAGCTATTTTCGACCTTCCGGACTCACTGGTACACTCTGTTTTACCTAATTTTGCTCCTACAGGTCTCTCCCTATCCATTTAGCCCTCCTCCACTATTATTATGGATCGTCCTAATGCCTCCCATCCTATTTCCGTTATTTTGGATGGTTCCAACTATGTTCTATGGGCCCAAGCCATGTCTTCCTTCCTCAAAGGAAAGAAGCTCTGGCGAATTATCACCGGGGACATCACCCAACCGGTCAAAGACACTGCTGAAACCACTATTTCCCCTGCTACTCCTACATATGAAGATCGCCTTGAGGAATGGGACAGTAAGAATTACCAAATCATTACCTGGTTTCGGAATACGTCTGTTACCTCTATCAGTCTTCAGTTTGGCCGCTTTCAGCTTGACTCTGTCACCACTCCTGCCAAAGATATCTGGGATTTTTTGAAAGAACGCTACCAGACTACTGGTCTTGCTCATCAATATCAACTTCAGAGCCAACTTCATCGGATGCGCCAAGAATCTAGTCAGTCCATCAATGACTTCCTCTCTCAAATGTACTCCGTTTGGGACCAGCTTGCTCTTTCTGAACCAACTTGGCCTCACCAAGAAGATGCTGTTTTATTTACTGCTTATCGTAATCAGCAAAGGTTGGTGCACTTTCTTATGGCTCTCACTTCATCTTTTGAGCCTGTACGTGCCTCTCTTCTTCATCGCCATCCCTTGCCCACTCTGGAACAAGCTATTTCTGAGTTGCTATCAGAAGAGACTCGTCTTGGTACTCTCCAACCTCATCATGTGGACTCTGTTCTTGCCACTCCCCCGTACCAACCATCATTCCCCCAGCGGACCATTGCCTGTCTCTACTGTCAGAATCGGGGCCTTCCTTCCACACATCTCCTGGTCAATTGCCCAGTCAGAACCTGCCGCTATTGCAACAAACTTAGTCCTGGTCATCTGCAACAGGATTGTCTTCGCCATCCATCCCGCTCATCCTCCAACAACCACTCTTCTCGCGGTGGTTCTTCTCGGGGGAGCTTTCATCGTTCCAGGAACCAATCTCATCCTGGGAATCAGTTTCCTCACACCGCCACTGCTGCTGCTGCCGCTGAGGGTTTTTCTGAGTCTCCGGCTCCGTCTACCCCTCTCTTTTCTCCAACAGATGTCGAGGCCATGTTCAAACACCTTCTCTCCCCTTCTGGTACACCTCCTCCTACTGCTTTGTCTGTAATTCCAGGTAACTCTTCTTGGTATTTTGATTCTGCCTGTTGTAATCATATGACCTCCAGTTCAACTATATTTTCTTCTATCTCTTCCTCTCCTCATATTCCCTCAATTCAAACTGCTGATGGTTCTCTCATGACTGTCCGTCATCTTGGTACTGTTTCCACATCTTCCTTAACTTTACCTCAAGTTTATCATATCCCTGCTCTCACTTTAAACCTTATCTCTATTGGTCAATTATGTGAACTTGGTCTAACTGTCACCTTTTCTGCTACTCATTGTTTGGTGCAGGACCCTCAGACGAGGCAGACTATTGGGATCGGCCGTAAGCATGGACGTCTCTATGAGCTCATTCACCTTCATGTTCCTGCCTCTCCTCAGATTGCTGCTCCTGCCTCTGCTTCCTCATTATCTCCTTTTCAGCTTTGGCATTGTCGCTTAGGACATATTTCTATTACTCGCTTAAAGTCTTTGGTTTCTAGTGGACAATTGGGTCATGTAATTCCAGATACTTTCGATTGTATACCCTGTCAACTTGCCAAACAACCTGCTTTATCATTCAATAAAAGTACTTCTGTTTCCTGTGCACCTTTTGATCTTATACATTCGGATATTTGGGGCCCTTCCCCTACCACTACTATGGGGGGATCTCGTTATTTTGTTGTTTTCATTGATGATTTTTCACGGTTTACCTGGATTTTTCTCATGAAAACTCGGTCTGACCTCAAAACTCTTTATTATCGATTTGCCCAAATGATCCACACCCAATTTTCTAAAACCATCAAACTTTTTCGCTCCGACAATGCTATGGAATATCGGGATTCAGATTTCCTTTCTTTTCTTTAGAGTCATGGTACACTGCCTCATCGTTCCTGTGCTGGCACGTCCCAGCAAAATGGCCGTGCTGAACGGAAACATAGGCATATTCTTGACACTACTCGCGCTCTCCTTCTTTCTTCTTCCTGCCCTGAAAACTTTTGGGGGGAAGCTGCCCTCACTGTTGTCTACACTATCAATTGCGCTCCTTCCCCTGTCATCCATAATCAAACTCCATTTGAACGTCTGCATGGCACTCCCCTCCCTATGCTAATCTTCGGGTTTTTGGCTCTGCCTGCTTTGTTCTCCTTCAATCTCATGAACGCACCAAGCTTGAACCGCGTTCTCGTCTTTGTTGCTTTCTTAGGTATGGAATTGAACATAAAGGCTTTCGCTGTTGGGACCCTCTCTCTAAACGTCTTCGTATCTCCCGCCATGTAGTTTTTTGGGAGCACCAAATGTTTTCCTCCCTATCCTCATTTCACTTACCTGCACTTTCCACTAATGTACTGTTTACTAATCCTTCCATCGATCTCTTCTCTGATGATTTTGATACAGGTCCCTCCGTCATTGAGACGCCCTTGCTCACTCCTGCTCCCCACCAGACTGCTCTCCCTGAAGGTCCACCTCTCCCTGCACCACCTCCTTCTCCACTGGTTCTTCCTCCCACCGATCCTCCTACGGGTCGACCACACCGGGTAACTCAACCTCCTATCCACCTTCGTGATTATATTGTTGGGTCTGCTGCCTTTTCTACTTATGAACCTACCTCCTATCGTGAGGCTTGTACTAATCCTCTTTGGCAGCAAGCTATGACTGATGAACTTCAGGCTTTGGACAAAACTCATACTTGGGATCTTGTTGACCTTCCTCCTGGCAAAACTGCGATTGGCTGCAAATGGGTTTACAAAATCAAGACTCATTCTGATGGCTCGATTGAACGCTACAAAGCTCGTCTTGTTGCCAAGGGTTTCAACCAGGAATATGGGATTGATTATGAGGAAACCTTCGCTCCTGTTGCTCGGCTTACCTCTGTTCGCAGTTTACTGGCTGTTGCTGCTGCTCGCCACTGGGAGCTTTTTCAAATGGATGTCAAAAATGCCTTCCTCAATGGTAATCTTCTTGAGGAGGTCTACATGCAACCTCCCCCTGGGTCTACTTTTCCCCTTCATAAGGTTTGCAAACTACAGCGTGCCCTCTATGGCCTCAAGCAAGCACCCCGTGCCTGGTTTGCTAAGTTCAGTTCTACCATTCATGACTTTGGGTTCACCTCCAGCTCCTATGACTCTGCTCTTTTTATCCGGACTACTCCTCATGGTACCACTCTTCTCCTTCTGTATGTGGATGATATGATTATCACTGGTAATGATGCAGCTGGTATTCTCCACCTCAAACGCTTTCTCCACCGTCAGTTTGAGATGAAGGACCTTGGTACTCTCAACTACTTTTTAGGCCTTGAAGTCTCTCATGATCCTACTGGCTCTTACTTATCTCAGGCCAAATATGCATCCGATCTTCTGGCTCGTGCTGGTCTTACTGATTGCAAAACTACATCTACTCCAGTTGATCCTCAGATTCGTCTCACTCCTCTCGACGGGGCTCTCCTCCCTGATGCTACTCTCTATCGTCAGCTCGTCGGCAGTCTTGTCTATCTCACAGTAACTCGTCCTGACATTGCCTATGCTGTTCACATTGTTAGTCAGTACATGTCGGCTCCTCGCACTCCCCACTATACTGCTCTCCTTCACATCCTTCGGTACATCAAAGGCACCCTGTTCCATGGCCTTCACTACTCTGCTTCCTCATCTCTGGAACTGCGTGCCTTCTCTGATGCTGATTGGGCTGGGGATCCTACGGATCGACGCTCCACCACGGGCTTCTGTTTCTTCTTAGGGGATTCTCTTCTTACTTGGCGTAGCAAAAAACAATCCCTCACTGCCCGTTCTAGCACCGAAGCTGAATACCGAGCTCTTGCCGATACTACTCAGGAACTTCTCTGGCTTCGCTGGCTCCTCACTGATATGGGTATTTCCTCTTCTGGCGCTACCGCTCTTTATTGTGACAATCAGAGTGCTATTCAGATTGCTCACAATGATGTTTTCCATGATCGCACCAAGCATATTGAGATTGATTGCCATTTCATTCGACAACATGTTACACGTGGTACTGTTCATCTTCTCCCAATTGCTTCTGCCGATCAACCTGCTGATATCTTCACCAAGACTCATTCTCCTGGGCGCTTTCGTGATCTTGTTTCCAAACTCAACTTGGTCGATGCCTACCCTCCTTGAGTTTGCGGGGGGCTGTTAACATATAATATACATATAATATACCCCCCACTACCATGTATAGCTGTAACCTTGCATCTGTAAAGGCCACAATGTGTAGCTGTAAAGAAGAGAACTTCACTTTAGCTTTAGTTTCTCTCAATGTAAATTCCAGGCATCCGATGCTAATTGTCTCCCTCTCCTCTCTATAAAGAGAGGGAGCTTGCTCTCTTGTAATTACACTGAAATATAATATAATAACACCAACTTTCAGTCCCTCTCTTTTTCTCTCCCTCGTTACCAACCTTACATTCTCTCTGTTCTCTTCCTCGTTACCAAACTCACAAATTAGAATCCCTCAACTTTGCATTTTCTTCTACTCATCACGATTTGGCTACCAGCAGCATGTTTAGAAACACACATAGGAGCATTTAAACCCTGGAAATCAGAAAGATAAATCATATAATTTACTTAGGCCGTGATAGGGAACCCTATACATATGAACAAAGAAAAAGAAAACACATTTAAAGTTACATGAAGCTTAAGAATGATCTTTAACCGACAAAATCCAACTACTACAATGACCTACAATTACTTTCATAGATTAATTACCAGGCTACTTTAAATTTTCATCATAGCAACTCCTCAACAAATAATCCAACAAGTACATCTCAATGTGCTAACATATGAATATGAATATATATCATAAACAGGGAATTCTACAATTTAATTTGTTTGTCATCATACCACTTCCATCACGAAAAACTTGGGAGAAGCACACATCCCCCGCTCGACGCATGTGATCCTGAATGAAAATGTGTGATATATAAATTTAGTAAATTGGGCATAGCATGTATAGACTCTCCAAGGAAGGGTAGGAACAGAATGTGTGATTTTGTGCATGTATGGTCACGTAAGACCAGTTAAAGCTCCAGCTCACCTTAACGTCTTGCCAAGAAGTAGAGCTAGGCAATCTGGAGACTAACACTGCACAAATGAGAAAAATGAGAATCAATTTGACGATAGAACAGAAGATGCCTGACAAAATCACAGGTATGCATATATCAAATGAAATACAAACCGCAATATTCAGAGCGTCTGGACACTCCACCATGGGGACCACGCCCATTGCTGTAACAACTGTAACGATCGATTGATGATGAATTTCCACGACCTCCATGTGCAAGCTCCACCTTTATAAACATCAAGAAAGCATATAAGTGTCACAACTACTAACAAGTAGTTGGATGCTACATAGAAATGCCTCATGTGTGACCAACCCGTAGCCGGTGCCCATCAAAATCATAACCATCGCGACCTCTAATAGCATCTTCAGCATCACGAGCCTCTTCAAACTGTAAGAAACATTTTTGGAAAATAGTGTTGGGTAGAGAATGACTAATAAAAGGAACACAGAACAGCCGTAAACTCACCTCAACAAAAGCATAACCAGGGGGTCTTGGTGGGATTTTCAAATCAATATGGGCTATCGGTCCATACTGCAACATTAACCCAGTTAAATACATAAGGCCCACCATTTCACATAAAGCAAGATACAAAAGTCAATTCAACTCATCTGGCACCCTTAAACATCTTTCTCAATGTTAATATCATATGTGAAATTTAACTCATGAATACACTTGTTTATATGCATAGATAGGTTGCAAATTCTGTAACACTGTTGGAGACACGCATATTACTGCATTTATATAATGCATGTTATTATATCAAAATCCCAAAAAGAAAAAACAAAAACATTTCATATTCACTTCAAGTTGCAATAGAATATAAACAAAAAGAGAGATATACTTTGTAAGAGAGATCTACTTCCCGCTCACGAATGTCACCGGGAAGATTGCCAACATAGAGTGTTCTACTTGAGCGACTCATTGTTCCTGAAAAAACCAATATTAACAATGACAAGAATCAGAAGAAAATCACAACAAAACCTAACTATAAACAAATAAAGAGAACAAAATGGTTATACCCAATTAACAAAATCACAAACAAGACAAAATTCAAGGGATAATTAAAAAAGAAATGAACAAAATAACACTGAAACCTTAATACAAAACCGTAATCTTGAAATGGCTATCACGATTATCCACATATTAGTGAAAATTGTTGAAAAAAATATTCAAATGACTCTCCACCTTGAGACCTTCGTTATATATACACAGACGACACTGACTCTCCACCTATCTGAGAGTTGGCCTGTAACGGAAGTTACGTCAGCGTGTGGTGATCCATATAGCGAATGCTACGTGGTCCCTCTCATTTGTACTGGAGTTCGTATTTTTTATTATTTTTTTACAATTTTACTAATATTTGTTAGGGGTAGGCACGGATCGGTTGAGACTACAGAACATCCAATCCGTCATTCGTCTGTCAAATTGGCGGATTAGAGAAAATCAATCCGCATCCGTCTGCCAATCCGGCAGATGTGAATTGAACGGATTGACAGTTTGGCGGATGGATGCGAATTAGTTTGGCGGTTTAAAATTTTATAAATTTTTAACGTAATTTAACTTGTGCACTTCCTCAAAAAAAAAAAAAGTATTATAGTCAATCACTTAAAAAAGTATTACAATCGCTGTATGCATCATCCAAAGAAAGAAAGTTTGAAACTTTAGAATATCACAATCACTGCATGCCTCATCCACATATTATAATCACAGCATAATTCATCCACATAAAGTATTACAATCTGTGGTTCTTAAAATATAAAAACAATTCAAACCACCAAAACTATGAACAGAGCAGTAGTAGATATTATATGTCTCTGTATTGTTACAACTATATATGCTTTTGAAAACAAAAACCAACCAGCATATATCATATTTTCTATTTATTATTTTTAGAGTTAGATTTAAAAACCAAAAAATATAGATAAATAATACGTTTATTTTTTTTAATTCAAAAAATATATTCAAGTTGGAAACTTTTTTTCAACAGAATATTTAAACTCTTTTTCAATTGAAAACACAAAATCTTATAAATTACTAAGGGTGCTTGCGGTTTGGCGGTTCGGTTGCGGCCAATGGAATCTCAAATCCGCCATCCGTCCTCCAAATTGGCGGATTGGAGAAAATTAATCCGCAACCATCCGCTCGTCATCACGCATCCGTCCAAAATGCGGCGAATCGGTTCAGTTCGGTTCGGTTCGGTTCGGTCGGTTTTGGCGGATCAGTACATCCGTTGCTCACCCCTAATATTTGCGATTTGATCTCTCTAGAGGAAAATAAATAATATAATAGCACCTCCAATTGTAATTTTTTTTTATTAAAATTTAAGTAAAAATTTCATTTGATATCAAATATTTTAACAGAATATTTCAACTTTTATCAAAACATTGGTCGATCGAATAATGTAATTTTTTCACAAATTTTTACAAAGAGATAGTTATTCGGAGGGACATCCGGTGGTGAAAATATAATGGTTATAAACAGTGAATTGATGATAGCTCCCAGCCATCCTCAATTAAGTGAAAGATTTATCATATCTTCAATTTGATACTCATCTAGTAGGAAAAATAATAATTTTTCATCAAATTTAAATTTAATAAAAGAATTGATGATGCGTTAGGGATGGTCTAATTTCCCTCCCCGCTATCAAAGGTGACAAATGAATGAATTTTGTCGGGGTCAAAAAGATTATACATGTAAAGTAATCTAACCTAAATTTTTCTATTTAATAAATGGACTTAAACAGGTTAGATGAAATTGAATAAATAAATCTAACCATTTTATTTATTTCATATTTTTTTTTTTGTTTTTTTAACAAAAATAAATTTACTTATTGTTTTTTTTCTTTTTTTTTAAGATTTTTATCTCATGAAACTCCTCTTAAGATCTCGACTGTAACCGATTCAGGAAGGGCTTTTTTATTTTTATATTTTTTTTAAAAAATTAATTTTTTTACTTTAAAAAGTTTTAAATTGGTGGTAGAGATGCTACCTATTTAGATGGGGTTTAAATACATATTCATGTCCAACCCGTGCAAATTTAATTTTAATTAGATTGACAATGAGCAATTTGTTTAAGCCAATTTATTGATTTGTCGTATTAATATAGGTTTTAAATAAATATAATTGAGTGGGCTTATGAGATTAGAAATTTTAGTAAGACTGTAATTGGTTCATAAATTTGATAAAGGATTTAAAAAGAGAAAATGTGTGTAAAATGTAATTATATTCTCAATTAAAATTTTTAATTTTCCACTTTGATCTTGAGAAGTAATAGCAAAGGGAAAGTCTATAGTACATTTTGTTCAAAAAATGTACGGTACATAGAAAATCAATGGCTAAGATTAAGCCATATTATTAAAAGTGACCTGCTAAACAGGTCACTTTTTATAGTTATGAGCCAAAATCATATTTCTTCATAACTATAATCAAATTGATCATAACTTAATTATAACCACATCTCATAACCAACACAATTTTATTCATAACTAATATCACATATTTCATAACCACATCTCATAACCAACACCATTTTGTTCATAACTAATATCACATATTTCATAATCATAATCACATATCTCATAACCATTGATCACATATCTCACAACTACTACCCACATAAATCATAACCACATCTCATATCCAGCCCCTTTGAGTCATAACCAACATCACATATCTCATAACCACTAGTCACATATCTCGTAACCAATACCTTTTTGTCATAACCAACATCATATATCTCATAACCACTAGTAACATAACTCATAATTAATACATTTTTGCTCATAACCACACCACTTTGATCATAACCAACATCACATATCTCATAACCATTGATCACATAACTCATAACTACTACCCACATGAATCATAGCCACATCTCATAACCAGCCTCTTTGAGTCATAACCAACATCATATATCTCATAATCACAAGTCACATATCTAATAACCAACATCACATATCTCATAACCACTAGTCACATAACCAATATCTTATAACTCATAACCATTAATACATATAGCATAACCAAACACCATTTGACACCACTTTGCTCATAACCATTACCCACATATCTCATAACCATTAACACATATAGCATAATCAAACACCCTTTGACACCACTTTGCTCATAACCATGACCCACATATCTTATAACCACTAACACATATAGCATAACCAAATACCCTTTGACATCACTTTGCTCATAACCATTGCCCACATATCTCATAACCACTAACACATATAGCATAACCAAACACCCTTTGACACCACTTTGCTCATAACCATTACACACATATCTCATAACCACTAACACATATAACATAACCAAATACCCTTTGACACCACTTTGCTCATAACTATTACCCACATACCTCATAACCACTAACACATATAGCATAACCAAACTCCCTTTGACAACACTTTACTCATAACTATTACCCACATATCTCATAACCAACATCACATATATCATAACTACTAATCACATATCTCATAACTGCTAATCACATATTTATTTGTTTATTTTAATTGATAGTAGGATACTTGCAGGTGTGCTGTCTTTTTTTTGTTTGTTTGTTTGCAATTAATAGCAGGGCACTTGCGGATGTGCTATTTTATTTATTTGTTTCATGTTAATTGATAGTAGGCTACTTGCTTCTGTTTTTTTGAATTTATTTGCTTTGAATTGATAGCAGGGCACTGGCGGGTGTGCTTTTATTTTGTTTGTTTATTTTAATTGATAGTAGGATACTTGCGGGTGTACTGTCTTTTTTTTAGAGGGAGATGACGTCACAAGAGAAAGATTGAATTCATTTTTGGTTGAACTCAAATTTGTTAAATGACATGTAAATGTCTTGAAATTCTGAACTGATACTTTTGCTTCGCACCCATGAGAAAAATAAACATAATTTTGAGGGAGTAGAGAAGAAATGTACATGTTTGAAAAGAAAGAACTCTAGAGGGCAAAAACATCACAAGAGAGTCTGGTTTAAGTAAATTCATTAAATTTCATAAACATTTGAAAATTCTATACTGAGATTTTTGCTTTCACCCACCCATCACAGACGAAGCATGAATCCTCTAAGGTGTTTATTTTATTTTATTTTCAAGTGATTCTACATAAATAATAATTGCTTCCAAAATTGTGTTGTAAGTAGTAGAGAGAATAAGGTATGGAGGGGATGTAAAATGAGAAAGATAAATAGTTGTAGTCCTATTTAAACCCTCTTTAGGGATAATAAACGAACCGAACAATTAATTGTTATAACTTGCTTTGATAACTTTAACGAATTTTAAAATTTGTTCAACTTTGGTACGTTAAATTTTCGAGTCGATATCAAATGAGTTTTTGTCAAGCCGATCTCAAGTAATTTGGTAGTTTTAGATTCATCAAACAGAGCCGAACAACCAATTGACTATTCAAAATTAATTTGAAAACTTTAATGAGTTTCAAAATGTGTTCAAGTTTGGCTTATTTACTTAACGAACTAAGCTCAAATGAGTTTTTAATGAGCTGAACATAAGTCGAGCTCAAGTTGTTTGGTTCGTTTATCACTCCTAACCCTCTTGTCTGATTGTTAATGAGAATTGTTATACATTGGTTGTTCTTTTCTTTTCTTTTTTTTTCTTGGTTGATTGATGAAATTTCCAAACTTATGGGACCATATGTTATTTGATCCAAATTTTAATATGTTTTTGTGATAAGAACACACAGTGAAAGTTGTTGAAAAAGTTGCCAATGGCTGGCGGATGGTGGTAGCTGGCAACAATGGCTGGTAGCGGTAAGGTGGGACAAATAGGTGACACGTGTATAATTAGGTGATATTTGGACAAATAATTAGAAAAATACGTGACATGGGTACAGATAAATAACATTTGAACATATAGATAAATTTTTGGATAGATAAAGGCTTGGCTCTATTGGCCTAATAATTTTAAAAGTGGAATTCTAACCTAAGTATTTTGTTTTTTTTTAAAGAAATCTTTTTTATAAATTAAACGAAATAAATAAATTTGTGATATGATATCTTATAGGCGAGGACTGTGGGGTTGAAGGGAGAATTTGGTGCAAGGGGTTAGTTGAGGTAGAAATGTAAAGATAAGAGGGAAGAATCATGGAACCACGTAAGATTAATGAGAATCCAATTAAAGTGGCTTCCAGATATTCCTTTTTTTTTTTTTTTTTTTTTCATTCGAGGGTATAATCCCCTTTTGCTTTCTATTGATGTTTTTATTTTCACTACTGTTTTCATAGATATTAAAAAAAAGTAATTTGCTTGGTATAAACCACGGTTTTATTTTATATGCATTATAAAGAAGTACAAATTCTAGAAAGAACCAAAGGTTTCAGATTGGATATAAGACGAATTAGTATTTCTTCATTCATTCCTATCCAATCAAAAAAGATTTTTTTTTTTATTGGGTGAATTGATTTCTTGATCCTGAGGAATCGTAAGATAAAAAAGATTTTTTTATCAATTTTATCAATTATTTGATAATTATTAGTCCTGGTTTTAGTATTTTTATTATTGTTGGCATCGATCTTGATTCAGGCCTCAATATTGATTTTCTTTTTAAGACAAAAATGGAGAATTTTCCAATCAAAATATTTTCGATCCGAATTTTTTTCCATATACATAATATCATTTTTTCCTGAATAATTTTTGATAGGGATATCCCCTAGTATATCAAAATTTTAGACCATAGTTGCACTAGTAATCGTTGATGGATCAATTCTTTAAGATGTATATATGTGTGTGGTTTTAATAAAAATTTTAGACCACAATGCGCAATAGCAAGTGCATATAGAAAATTGATTGATGATATTTTTCTAGGATTATGAGGTCATGTTGGCAAGTATTTGTTCAAATTGGAAGAACCTTAGTGATACCCCACCATTAATGCATTGTTTCTGGATTTGTTGAGGGCAAGAAGAAAAAAAATGCGAAGGAAATTATTTAATTCTTAATTGGCAATCTTGAAAACGACCAGGAAAAGAAAATATGATGAGAAACTAATTCACTTTAGGCATGATTTATGCTTTAATTTTTTGTGACTGCATCTTATATCATTTTTTTAATTTAAAAAAATTTAACATGCTATTATTTTATTTATATCATGATAATAGGTTTATTAGTTAGATTAACTTCTACATTCTTTGAATCTAGCAATGAAACTGTCACTCTCAAGAAGTAGAGTGATTGTGATTTGGCTGAAACCTTGAGAAATCAACCACTCTCACTACTTTTGTTTATAGCATAGTCTTTGACACATCAATGTCACATTAAAGTAAATTATACCTTTTCTTGTTCTTTGACAAAAATGGATGAACTAAACGTAAGTTTCTTCATCTCACTGGGCTCAATCTAGAAAGGGGCTGCAAGGAGGTTCAAGCATCAACACCAACTTTTGTCCACTTTATATAGAATATTTTTGGAATTTAAAAAAAAAAAACCTTAATCAATCAATCAACATTTTTTGCCTCCAATAAAAAGTCAGCGACGTAATAATTGCAAAATATCATCCAAATAATGGAGTAGGTTAATAGACCTAGACATGAATAGTAGTATGTTTCCATTATGAAGCAAAGCCAAATCAATATGTTTCATATGGCAAAGGTCCACAGACACCCTGAAAAGCAAAAATCGAAACATAATAGTATTAATCAGGCGGCATTGACGTGCATGGCAATGGTAGCAACTCGTCTTTGTTCGCTCCCACAACCTTATCCACTATCTTTCCTTATTTCAGGATCACGAAAGTTGTATAGCCTCTACTTCCGTTTCAATTCACCCCTAGCTCTGAGTTCTGCACAAGATAGCACACTTTAGAATATAATTTTATAACAAAGGTTGAGTTATAAACTCAAAGTTCACTAGTTTAAGAAATGCAATAACGTCATTGATTGTACGAACTTATGAAAAATAAAAAAGAATAGAGCATCACCAGCTTTATATTGCACAATATCACCAACAATAGGAGCTGAATTATGCTTGTATATCACAAGATCAAGTAACAAGCGAGCCCTATGCAAATAGTCAAACTACATGCCAAAAGTAGTGAGTATGTAAAAACATCACACATTATAAAATTAGTCTTCATAAAACATAAGATACTGATAAGTGGACAGTTGGGTATAAACGTAAGTACCTTGATTACATCCAAAGGCAAAGGTTTCCCTTGCATATATTTGATGACGAAAAGACCACAATCGTAGCTATAGGAATGAGTGTAGTTGTAACAATAGAGTCAACGAACTTACAGATTATAACATTAATGCTTATTTAAAAATTAAGAACGACAATGTAGTGTATTACCTGTTGTCTTGGCGTGGCATGTCTTCCAACCATTGAAATGCAAACGAACTAACGTCTTGAACATAACCTTCTCCATGCGCATATTGAAGCAGCTTATGCAATGGTTGTAGTTGTTGGTGGTATGTAGTAAGGTACATAGATCAAGAAACAAAAAAGAGGGTACAATTGGTATCATAATGGTTATCATAATGCTGGAGTCGAATAGATAGGCAACATGTTTTTTCATGTTTATGCTCAAGCACAACTAGTGGTTTTTCCCATAGTTGAAGGGCATGCAAATCTAAAAATATAACGTCGAATGTACATACAAAAAAAAAAAATAAATAACATGGATCAAATGTTATTGTGCATGGTAAATTTGGAAATTGGGTAATAGTAGTATTTTATCATGTTACCTCCTTATAAGCATGAAGGGGGCCAGTGTATCTGTAAATTCCAAAATAATCTTCTACTATGTCTTTCATTGTATCATTAGAAGGTTGACACAAAATCTTTTGCTACATATTCAATTTCAACATATAAATAACTTGTGCCTATATGAGTAGAGTCTTTAGGTATGGCTAATACTTACTGATACATGGGTCGGAAAGTACCAAACCATGTGATCCTTATTTGGAAACTTTTTTCTTTGTTTATTTGTCAATTTCACAACAATGAGATTTATAACCTGCAGTGCAAAATATATGAAATTTATGAGTAGGCAAAGTAAAGTAACTTGGATGATGGAATGGTAGAAAATAAAATAGGAGAAGGAGAAAAGTCGTACACATGAAGATATCCATTGATATGGTTTCAACGACCACAATTCCTTGCGAGTTGCAGATTGTGCTTCCACGTAGTGGAGTTACATCCTCACAAGATATTCCTTTCCACATGGATAACTATGTGAGTTAGAAGGTATAGTACTTTATACATAACAAGTTAAAGGTTGTCAAATTGTACCCTTCTGGAAGAGATTCATCAAATGCATATCGTAGAACGAGACTATCATAGACATTTAATGGGTCTGGCAAAGGCACGAATGACTTGTATAGGTATTGAGAAGAATAGTGCATAAAACAAATCAAGCTTGGTTAGTGTATGTTCATGAAGATGGAGTTAGCGCAAAATAACCACATATACAAAAGACACTATAATAGTTAGTTCCAAACCTTTGGGGTTTCAGGACTAACATTACTCCTAGGTTGATCAAGTAAATTATCAAATAGCTGATACAAGTAAAAGAAAAGTAAGAAACAAACACTATTTGTTACACACAAATCAAATATGTTTTTGAGACACAATCATTTTGTTTACTTGATCAAGATTGTCATGAATATTATTGTCAACGTTGTTGTTGTTTGACGATGGCTTCAACTGCGGTCTTTTCTTCATTACATCGAATTTCACAAAAGGTGTACACAACCACTGACTAGCTTTGCAATTTTGGGTCCCTCGAGTCTGAGGACCACGAACAACACTACATGATGATGACATTGTTACAGCATTCACTTCAACTGCCTTTGAATTGCTCTTTTTCGCGCGAGATCGCCCCTTTTGTGGAATAGAAAGTCGTTCATTATTTAATGCTTTCCCACCAACCAATTTGGCTTGTTTCTTTGAAACTGCCTTTGCATTTGGTGGTGTGAGGATTGAATTTGTTTTTCTCGAACGCGAAGTTTCCATTGGTTCTTTGTCATTCATATTCCTTATCTCATCCTCATCTACAAACTTCAGGGAATTGGCTGCAACCTTTTCGATACCACTAACATTGAGATCAACCATTTCAATGTCAATTCAATGATCCTCGTGTAGTTTTCTTGGTGGTGTTTTAACATGTCCACCATCAAATAGAATGCATAGTTCTAATAACTCAAGAATTTGACCAACTTGGTTCTCCATTTTGACCAGTCACTGCTTCGCAAGTAGTTTGCTTGGTGGTGTTTTAACTTGTTCTCTATCAACTGGCATGCGTTTTTCTAACAACTCAAGAATTTTTCCAACTTGATTCTCCACTTTGGTTAGACGTTTCTCATCCTCATCTTGCCTTGTGTCCTTGTGGCCTTGGACCAAAAGGGCATGAATTTCAATGACTTGTTTCTCAACTTTAGCCAATCGGGAGTCATCATCATTGTTAATTCTTCCTGGCTAAGAGTTACTGCATTTGACTTTTCAACAATGTTAGGCAAAACAACCTATTCACACATATACAATAACTTGTTAATGCCACAGGTGTAATGTAAATTGAGTTATAATTATAAAAAGTCATGTGTTGTAAATATTTACCTCAACATTTAAATATCCTCCCAAAGCTTTAATTTGATTCAAACCCTGCTTAATTTTTGAATTACCCAAATAAGATAAGCGAGTGATGGGATTGGAAGTAGCCACCAACTCGTTTTTGCGAGCAAATTGTTCCAAGTAAAATAACTACATGAAAAAGAAAAGAAAAGAAGAAGAAGTCATTTTAATCTGTGTTAGACAATATGCAATAAAAAATAATAGATAAAATAATTACACATCAAGGGGAGGTACCATTAGAAGAAGCAAACAGCCGCACACAGTAGACCGCTCTTTGACCTTGGCAATAGCAATGCGGTCGACAAGAAAATCAAGTGTGTGTTTTGCCCAATTGAATTGACTGATGGACTCAACATTCTTAACCATTGGAATGAATGATTGGTGTACGCCTGCCTTTGTGGTGGGGCACAAGAGGGCTCCAATGATGTATAAGACAAATTTCTTTTTAAATTCAGTTCTAACATCTTTTGTTTTAATCAGATAAGATTTTAGAGATGTGAACGGAACAAATTTATTCTTCACCGCAAGTTCATCACATAGGCTTGTAATTTCATCTACGGACTCTGTTAACTTCACAGATAGACCATTGGAAGGTAATCCCATCAACTCATGAACATCTTCTACGGTGAGAAGCATTCGAAGACCATGGACATTCAATGAATGAGTTGAAGGATCAAAGTTCTGAACTAACCAATGGCACAAGTCATGATCTATGTGCGTGTACCTAAGGCTTAGGATGCCATGAAACCCCATATCAGTCATTGCTTGTTGTTGTGCTTTGTCCAGCCTTCTAATAATCTTACAAATCGATGTAAGCTTAATCTGGGTTTGAATTTTTACTCTTAAAGGCTTCTGTTGGACCACAGTTTTTAATTGGGCATATCGTTCAGATTGCAACTTTCCCATTTGTATATACTTATTTTTTTCTTCTTCGGGAAGTTGATTCCATTTGTCCCCAATATCCTACATTGCATGCATAAAATCATATGAACAATTACATACAAGCTTACAAGTACAAGAGGAATACTACAAACAACAAGAATGCGTTGCATTTACCTTCACGTCTGCTTTCATTTGGGGTTTTTTTTAACTCCATTGATTGTTCTTGGCTATAAACATATGAAAATGAATATAAGAATTCGTATAATGGAAAATGTATAACTACATACAAATAGATATTAACGAAATATCAAAAGAAAATGAATGGAGTGATCGGGCACTTTGGAGGATCAGTCGGTTTATCCACCAGGCTTCAATCAGAATTCCTTGGGAAGAAAGACAAAAAAAATAAACTCATACTATTTTTGATTAGGAAAAAAACAAAACAAACAAAAATCTTAAAGGTTACAGTACATTCATCAAGTGCATGACAGGCACACATGAATGGATTTGTTTTATAATAATGTAGTTAACAAAGACTATGTTTCCAATGTAAAAAGGAAAGACACTAAAAAAAAATTCTAATCATAAACAAAAAAAATGATACCCCAATAGCTTAGGTCACATTACCATAATAAACAGACTAAAGAAGTTAATTTTTTTAGACGAAATTTGTAATTTGGTAAGGAAATTTTTTTTGTTACAAAAAAGAGCCAAATATTTTGGCACCATACGAATTGATAATAAAAACGACATTCAGTGTGTTTGGTTTAAATTTTTTAGATTAAGTTTTTTGAAAATCAAGTTGTTTCATTTTCGTGTTTTTTTATTTTTAGTGAATATTTTTAAAATTTTAAACATTTTTTTTTACTTTTTTAGATGCACCTTACTTAGATGTATCTAAAAAGTAAAAAATTTGTCAAAAATATTTTAAAAAATTAATAAATACATAAAAATACAAAAAAATGTACTGAATTCTCTTTTTTTTTTTGTTTTTTTTTTTTTGTATTTTTGGTGTTTAGTGAATTTTTAAAAGATTTTTTTCACAATTTTTTTACTTTTTAGGTATAGTTATGTTAGGTATGTCTAAAAAGTAAAAAAATTGCTTAAAATATTTAAAAAATTCAGTAAAAACAAAAAAACACGGAAAATAAGAAAGCAGAATTTTCTGAAAAGTGTTTTTTGAAAAACCTAACCAAGCAAGCTAATTGTTTTTTGTTTTATTTTTGGGACTATTGTGGAAAAAAATAAAAAACAATGTCATGGTTATGTATAGCTTCTTTGCTGCTTCAAGTCTCACTTTAGATGTCAGTCAGAAGGTTAAATATCTTTATTAACTGGTTTTACTTGCTTTGGTTTTAGCCATGTTGTGGTTCACTTTCCCATATTTTATCTTGCTAAACTTTTTTTTATTCTCTGCATGGGTTTGGGGATGGCCTGAACCACATAAAGCACTTGAAAACTCTAAATGTTTAGGGAGGCAATTTGTTTTTTAGAATACAAAATACAAGAAATTAGAAAATGGGAGAATGATTTGATACAATTGTATTCAGTAATATACATACACTAACTAAAGATTTGATGCACTGAGGAGCCTTGCTTACTGCTATAACCCACTGCCACTCACAATTGAATCTTGGGCTGTAAATAGAGCTTCTCTTGTATTAATGCTATGCTTATTATTTGATTTTATTATTTACATTTATTCTATCATTGATACTTTAGATTCATAATAAATAATACTAATATATGAGCACTACCACAAAATTGGTTAAAGGTCACAATTTTTAACTTTGACCTTAAACTTTTAATCTTAGGCTCCGTTTGGTGGAGTTTTCAAAATCTAGTTCCACACTTACTTTTGAGTGTGGTGTTTGTTTAGGGTTTTCAAATCATAATTCTACACTCATTTCTCAAAACTCAATTCAAAACATAATCATTACTTTTCAAAACTCATAACCAAACACATAATTCAAAACTCTTTTCAAAACTCCATTCAAATCAATATTTTAAAAATATTTTAATTTTGTTAAGATTTTAAATATTTTAATATTTAAATATGTTACGATTTTTTTAATTTTTTAATTTTTTTAATTTTTTGAATATTTTTAAATATTACGATTTTAATTTTTTAAATTTTAAAATATTTTATAAAAATAAATTCAAACTCTATTTTATAAAAATATTTTTAAATATTTTAATTTTTTTTGTTATATATTTGGTTACGATTTGAGTGTAGAGTTGTGAAAGTAGTATGGAGTTTCGAGTTATGTGTTTGGTTATGAGTTTTAAAAATAATTTTTTAATTGAGTTTTGTTTTATGTGTTTGGTTACGATTTGAGTGTAGAGTTGTTTTTAAATTTAAAATTTTAAAATTTTAAAATATTTTAATTTTTTAAATATTTAAATTATTTAAATTTTTACGATTTAAAATTTTTGAATATTTATTTTAATTTTTTACTTATTAAATTTTTTAGATTATTTAAATTATTTAAATATTTATGATTTAAATGTTTTGAATATTTATTTTGAAAAAAAATTATTTCCTTTGTAGTATTTTCAATTAAAAAATTGATTAATGTTATTTTTTGTTAATAATAAATTTTTTTAATTGAATTTTAAAAAGAGTTTGGTTATGAGTGTTGATCAAAATTTTCAATAATGTGAAAGTAATGTGTTTTGTTATGAGTTATAACAATTTGAATTAAGTTTTGAAAACTCTTTTCAAAACTCATAACCAAACAAATTTTCTTACTTCACATGTCAAATCAAACTTTCAAAACTCAATTCTACACTCAATTCCACACTCAATTCAACACTTTATTCAAAAACCATAACCAAACAAATTTTCTACACTCAAATCATAATTCTAAAACACACAAACTCAAAATACAACTCATATTCTCAAATCATAATTACAAAACTCTACCAAACGGAGTTTTTTTTTAATACAAAAACTGTGATGAATGAGGGTGTGACTATACAAGTTATATCATAAATATTTTGCTTTTTAATTTAGCCATCACGCATACCATATAATTTAAATATACTGAAGCGTAGAGGACCTTGTAGGACAAAATATGTACCTGTCCAAGAAGTAGTTCAGCAACAACACAACCAGCAAACCAGACGTCAATAGCTATAGTGTACTCCGTCGATCGAAATATAAGCACAGATGTAAGAGGTATTGGGCTCTCATTTTACTTGCCAAAAATAAGGAATGAAGCAGTTCAACCAAAACACAAAACTAAGGGAGAGGGGAAAAAATTAAAAGACATAAAAGAACATGGCAAAACTTTAAAAATTCCAAAATGAAGTTGTTATTTGTAAAAGAGTTAATGAGGTGGTGGGAAAATAGTATATATGAAAGGACACCATTACTGAAGGAAAAATGTGAAATAATTACAATTACATATGAGGGGTTATAGAACTCTAATAAGTATATAGCATATTAATTAGGATACATGTTAGAGTGTAAATCAATAGCGATCCCGGTTTTCCCTTTATTGTTTATTGTATTCCAGACTTAGGTTCCGTAGTTGTTGTTGTTGTCTGTATTGCGTTTCCTTAACTCTTTGTATTTGAGTTTTGGGTTGTGTTGGGCAGGTTTAAAACAGGTTGGTTGTGCTTTGAAACAAATGGTTAATGCCTAGATTTTGGCCATCACGCTCGAGTGGGGCTTTTCACGCTCGAGCGGGCCCTTTTGCATTTGCTCCTCCGCTTGAGCAGGCAATCTGACACTCGAGCGGGATTTTTCTACCTTCAGTACTTTTGTCTATAGGACATCGGACGCTCGAGTGTCCACTTTCACGCTCGAGCGGGGACCATCGTCTGCAAAACATCTAGAAGTGTGCATTCCACTCTCGAGCGGCCCTTTTCACGCTCGAGCAGGAGTCTGTGTCTGACGCTCGAGTGGGGAGTCCCACGCTCGAGCGGGCTGTGATGTATATCAGTCCGAGATGAAGTCTTTTTGATCCATTTTTTTTGGCTCTCTCTCTCTCTCTCTAGCTTTCCAAAACCCTCATTGGAGAGCCTCTTTCTCTAGAAAGCTCTCTCTCTCTACATTTTGATCTACTTCTAGTGGTCCTCTACCCTAGTTCCTTTGTAAAAAGTGTGGAGCTTCGTGTGGTCTTCATTTTGATCAGAAAATCATTGGGTTTGGAGCATCTTGGGTTTTCTCTTTCTTCTCCTTTGAGCTCCGAAATTTGAGGTAGGGATAATCTACTCCATTCTATGTGTTTTAACATAAATTTTGGTCATTTTGTATAAATGGTGAATTTACGAGAATTTTTGGAAGTTAGGGTTTTGAAATTGAAATTATAAAAGAGTGGTTTTTCATGTTTGAGACTAATATGTATAAGAGGCTTGAATTGGGGTTGTTTATGGAATATGAGTGAAATTTGGCCTTGAGAGCAATATTTGAGAATAGGGGAATTTTTGCCCTAAGTGAAATTAATTAATTAATTTGTACAATTAATTTGGGGAAATATGGAATTGAGTTGAAAATCATGGAATTGGGAAATTATGAGATTGAATGGTGTAGTTGGATTAATTTATCACTCACTTATGGAAATGTTGATAATTTATCTGTTTGATGAATTTATTATCTGTTTAGAAATAACTGTTTTGGGCTATCGGTGGAGGATAGTCTTGATTGTTGTAGACATTGCATGATGATTAGGTGAATTAAAACTAATCAATTTAGTATGTCATTGAATATGATGAGTGGATTATAACATTGTATATGTTTGCAAATTGGTCATTGTATATGACGACTTGTTTAAATACATTGCATATGTATTTTGCTTGGGGAGGAGATAGGGGATGTACTCCTAAACCGGTTTGGGAGAAGATAGGGGATGGACTCCAGTGATAACTAAGTTGGCCGGAGTGTCTAGGGTGAAAGTCTCGAAATCTTGATTACGTTTGTATAACGTAGATGAATTGAAGTTTTGAAGTGTTAATAAAATGAGTTGTAGTCTCATTTGAAATGGAAGTGTCGAAATGTTAAGAATGTGAGTTGTAGTCTCATATTAAATGATTATGATCGAAGTATTGTTAATGTGAGTTGTAGTCTCATTATAAACTGTCTGAATGAACAGAGAACCATAACTATGAATTGGTTTGGATCATGAAATGGAAAAGAATTGAAATATATTTGTGAATATGGATTGGTTATGAAAGAGATGTACGTTTGTTTATATGAGTTAAACATTTATCAAATGCTAATGTTTTAGTTATGGCTCATATTTGGTTTAGCGTATCTCTACTGGGCTTTGACTCACCCTATATGGGACATCATTTTCAGGTGCAGGTGATATGTCGCCTCCAAGGATGTAGCTTGCGAGGTTGTAAAAGCTGAAGGCTTATTTTGTAGTTATCTTTGTATTACATGTAATTCAAGCCAAGGGCTTAAGATGTATAAAGTTAGATCTCTCTTTTGTTGAACCCAAGTGTTGACTTGGAAAGTTGTAAGCCCGTTGGGCATTTACTTTTGTTGTCAATATGTTATATTTTTTTGTATTGAATACTCTGATAATTGAATATATGTTTGTTTCTTTTAAGTCTTATGGATATTCTGGATGGATGAATTATGTATTATTTTGAGGGCGTTACAACTTGGTATCAGAGCGTACCGGGTTTGAATACTTTGGGTACGTGGGAAGTGGTTAGTACCACAGTGGGTTTGTCTCGCTTGATAGAGACTTATGTGTAATGTTATGTGCATATGTGGTAACACGCTTATGTGACTATATAGGTATGGGATTTAGTTTCTAGGATGTTGATTGGATCCTTGGGTTCTAGGAGTCTTGTTGGATAGACACTTGATCACTGCCATTTCTAATCGGAACTCTAGTAACGCCATGGGACGGTCATTATCCAGAAATGAAATTCGTAAGTGCTAATGTAAGTATGTGCTTACGTGGAGTGAATTACTGTTGTCCATTGTTTTAGGACGCGGGTGAAATAGTTTTGGCACATTTATGAATGTGCTAATGTTTTGTTATCTTTATTAGGATGTCAGGACGAGGACGTGGTGGTAGGCGTGATAGGCCTAGGAGGCAGGAGATGCCTATACTGGATGAAATTGTGGCACAGCAGGAGGGAGTTGGTCAGGCCAACGTGGCCGAGCCAGTAGGACAGCAGGCCATGGGTGCCTTAGCCCGTGAAATGGCAAGAGCATTGAGGGAGTCTATGGACATTCTCCTAGCAGAGAATCAAGTCCAAGCCCATGTAACTGAGGCAGGGCCATCTTTTCTGAAAAGGGAGTTCTTCCGGTCGAATTTGGACGAGTTTTGGGGGGATCCTAAAGAGCCACTGAAGGCTGATGAGTGGCTTGAGCAGATGACGAAGACATTTGAGATGCTTAGCATTGAAGACGGAGTCTTGAAAGTGACCTTGGCGTCCTTCCAGCTGAAGGGAGATGCGGGTCAGTGGTGAAAGTATGCGCGGGGACGCACTGGAGGGACTTGGGAGGCATTTGTTGAAGCCTTCCAGGACAAGTATTTGCCGACTATAGTGAGGGAGAAGTTGAGAGATCAATTCTCCAAATTGGTGCAGTTGAATACACCAGTGGCAGAGTTCGAGGCCACCTTTACTAGTTTGTCCAGGTTCACACCCGAGTTGGTGGCAACTGAAGAGCGTAGATGCTTGGAGTTTGAGAAGAGGTTGAGGACCGGGCTCATGTTTCGAGTTGCCGAGTCTATGATTAGAGATTATGGGTGCCTTGTGGAGGCTGCAGCCCATCTTGAGACCATTATGCATGCTGAGGAGGAGAGGATGAGGGGCTCCAGGAGGAGTCAGGATGGCCAGGGGGACAGTAAGAGGCAGAGGGGTTCTAACCCTCAGTAGTCCCATAGTGCACATTCTTGATCCACCTTTCCAGTACTGAGTTCGGGTTCTGAGAGAGGTGATCAGGGAGACGTTACTTGTTAAAAATGTGGTCAGCTGGGCCACAAGTCTCCAGCTTGCCCGCAGAGGGGAGGAGCGTAGAGAGCAGCTTCTTCTCCAGCTCGTCCTCAGAGCCAGAGTTAGGGCAGAGGCCAGCCGCTCTCTTGTTATCAGTGTGGTTAGGCGGGGCACCTGAAGAGGTTTTGCCCGCAGTTGAGTGACACATCTGGTGCCTTTGGTTCGAGGCAGACGCAGAGCTATCAGCCAGCTCAGTCAGTTCAGGCCTCAAGGGCCAATCAGGGAGCCTCTTTGGCTCAGTCTGTGCAGCAGTCTTATGCTCCGAGGGGTGAGCAGGTAGATCAGAGGCCTACAGGGCGCGTGTATGCTGTTACAGTGCCAGATCTTGTACCGGCTCCATCAATAGTGAGAGGTACCTTTTTGTTTTGCAACTCTGTTGCTAATGTGTTGATTGATACGGGTGCATCCCATTCTTTTATATATGTTGCTTTTGCATCTGTTTTGGGGTTGGAGTTGGCACAGTTAGCTTCTCCTATTTGTGTTGTATCACCCATCGGGGGTGAGTTGGTTTTGAAACAAGGATGTCGGGGCTGTGATATAGAGGCCGCTGACTGTAGGCTCCCATTTTCTTTTGTGGTAATGGATATGTCGGGTTTTGATGTGATTTTGGGTATGGACTGGCTATCGTCATATCGGGCTGTTATAGACTGTTATCGCCAGAGGGTTACTGTATGTACCTTGAGCGGGGACTGTTTTCATTTCTTAGGAGAACGGGTTGGTAGAGTTTTGCCACCAGTGTATGATCCGCGAGAGCGGAGTGAGCTTAGTTGTCTTCTCGCTAGCTTTATGAGTAGTGAGTATGATGAGATTGGGGTTGAGTTACCCAGAGTGGTTTGTGAGTACTCGGACGTTTTTCTCGAGGATCTTGTTAGTTTTTCACCTCATTGAGAGATTGATTTCTCTATTAATTTAGTGTCTGGCACGGCACCGATTTCCATGGCACCGTATCGATTTGCTCCCGTCGAGTTGAGTGAGTTGAAGGTTCAGCTCCAGGAACTGTTAGATAAGGGTTTTATTCGCCCTAGTACTTCGCCATAGGGAGCACCGGCCCTCTTCTCTAAAAAGAAAGATGGGGCTCTGAGACTTTGTATAGATTACCAAAAATTGAACTGGCTACGGTTAAGAACAAGTACCCTATGCCTCGTATAGATGATCTGTTTGATCAGTTGAAAGGGTCCCATTGTTTCTTTAAGATAGACTTGAGATCGGGTTACCATCAGTTGAGGGTCAGGAAGGAGGATATCCTGAAGACGACATTCCATACGCAGTATGGCCATTATGAGTTTCTGGTGATGCCTTTTGAGCTCGCCAATGCACCGACTGTGTTTATGGACTTGATGAACCGGATCTTCCGGGAGTTCTTAGATCGATTTGTAGTCGTCTTTGTGGACGATATCTTGATTTATTCACCTTCTGAGGAAGAGTACGAGGAACACTTGCGAGTGGTGCTTTAGTTACTTAGAGCCCATAAGTTGTATGCTAAGTTTGGGAAGTGTGAGTTCTGGCTAGGAGAGGTTAAATTCTTAGGCCATGTGGTATCTGGGGAAGGGGTGACTGTAGATTCATCCAAGATAAAGGCAGTGCAGGATTGGGGCACAGCCTAAGAGTGTTTTTGAGATCTGCAGTTTTTTGGGATTGGCTGGGTATTACCGTCGGTTTGTGAAAAATTTCTCCAGACTAGTTTCATCGTTGACTAGATTGTCGCGAAAATGGGTCAAATTTGTGTGGAGTGAGACTTGTGAAAAGTCGTTCCAAGAACTTAAGGTTAGACTTACCACCGCTCCAGTCTTGATTATTTCGGAGAGGGGTTTGGGTTATGCAGTGTATTGTGATGCCTCACGAGAGGGTTTGGGTTGTGTGTTGATGCACGAGAGGAAAGTGGTAGCTCACGTCAGTTGAAAATACACGAGAAGAACTATCCTACTCATGACTTAGAGTTAGCAGCTGTTATTTTTGCCTTGAAGATTTGGAGGCACTATCTGTACGGTGAGAGATTTGAAGTGTTCTCGGATCACAAGAGTCTGAAGTATCTGTTCACACAGAAAGACTTGAATCTAAGGCAGATGAGGTGGATGGAGTTCATTGAGGATTATGACTTTGAGTTGCACTATCATCCAGGGAAGGCCAATGTTGTGGCCAATGTTGTAGCCGATGCCCTTAGTAGAAAATCCATTAGTGATATAGCTTGTATAGCCATCCGAGAATGGGAAATGTTGGGTGCACTTGGCGAGTTCGACTTGCTTCTGAGTGAATCTGTTGAGTCTGCAGCCTTGTTTTCTGTGGTTGCATAACCCACACTTGTGAATCGGGTGTTAGAGGCACCAATGGGTGACATAGAGGTAGAATCCCTCCGGGAGAAGATCTCCAGTGGGAAGGTTGAGAAGGGTTTGACTATATATCCCGACCTGAGTGTGAGGTACTGAGACCGTTTGTTTGTGCCGGAGTCTTGCTGAGAGGAAGTACTCCAAGAGTTTCACCATTCACGCCTTGCGGTGCATCCGGGAAGCACAAAGATGTATCATGATCTGAGTCGCCAGTTTTGGTGGAGAGGGATGAAGAAAGATGTGGCAGCTTTTGTATCTAAGTGCCTTACTTGTCAGCAAGTGAAGGCCGAACATCAGAGGCCAGCGGGTTTGTTACAACCCTTGCCTATAGCTGAGTGGAAATGGGAGCACGCCACGATGGATTTTGTCGTGGGTCTTCCGAGGACTCAACGGGGTAGTGACGCCATTTGGGTGGTGGTTGACCGGTTGACTAAGTCGGCACACTTTATCCCTATGCGCGTAAGAGATTCGGTAGATCATCTTGCCTTCTTGTATATTCGGGACATAGTGAGGTTGCATGGAGTCCCAGTGTCAATCGTCTCAGATAGAGATTCGCGCTTTACTGCTAGGTTGTGGCAGAGTTTGCAAAGTGCCTTGGGCACTAAGTTGACCTTTAACACGACTTATCATCCTCAGATTGATGGGCAGTCTGAGCGTACCATTCAGATCCTTGAGGATATGTTTCGAGGCTGTGTCCTTGACTTTAGTGGGTCATGGGAGAGACACTTGCCCTTAGTGGAGTTTGCCTATAACAATAGTTTCCAATCGAGCATTGGCATGACACCGTTTGAGGCCTTGTATGGCCGACTGTGTAGGTCTCCAGTGTGTTGGGCCGAGGTGGGTGATGCACCTTTGTTGGGCCTAGAATTGGTGCAGGAAACGACGGAGAAAGTTGAACTTATCCGTAAGAGGCTTGTTACAGCGCAGAGTCGCCAAAAGAGCTATGCCGACCGTAGGAGGAGGCCTTTGACATTTGAAGTGGGTGATCATGTCTTTTTGAAAATATCACCTAGGCAGGGTTTGATGAGGTTTGGGAAGAGTGGGAAGTTGTCCCCTCGGTTTATTGGCCCTTTCGAGATCCTTGAGAGGATTGGTGAGGTTGCCTACCGTTTAGCTTTACCGCCGCAGTTGTCCGGAGTGCATGATGTGTTTCATGTTAGTATGCTTCGGAAGTACGAGCCGGATCCGTCGCACATGTTGGATTGGACCGACTTAGAGGTAGATGAGGATGCCTCCTATGAAGAGAGATCGGTGCGGGTCTTGGATAGACGGGATCAAGTTTTGCGAGGCAAGACTATCCCTTTGGTGAAAGTTTTGTGGAAACATCACAGGGTCGAGGATGCCACTTGGGAACGTAAGTTGGAAGTCCAAGAGAAATATCCGGACTTGTTTATTAATGTGTAACAATGTATTGAAAACTTTGTTTTGTTGTTGAATCCTAGAAACATTGTATATGTTTTGGCTTTTGGAAATATTGAAATTATTGAATACATTTCGAAACTGTGAGTTTAATTTAACATTGTATATGTTGAATGTGAAGTAGGAATGCAAATATATCGTTAGCATTGAATATGTTATTGAATTGTGGAATATATGTGTTGAAATTGGTGGATTTCAAAGAAATGCATGTTGATAATGCATGTTGGAAATTATATCCCGAGTTACCTCTTGAAAAGAGATGGAATGACCAGAAATGGGTCAAATTAATGAATGTTGAATTATAATGTGTTGAGAATTGGAAAGGATCACAATTTTGAAACTTATGTTGGTAATTTCGGGGACGAAATTCTTTAAGGGGGGGAGGTTATAGCGATCCCGGTTTTCCCTTTATTGTTTATTGTATTCCGGACTTAGGTTCCGTAGTTGTTGTTGTTGTCTTTATCGCATTTCCGTCCTTTAACTCTTTGTATTTGAGTTTTGGGTTGTGTTGGGCAGGTTTGAAACAGGTTGGTTGTGCTTTGAAACAAATGGTTAATGCCCAGATTTTGGCTTTCACGCTCGAGCGGGCCCTTTTGCATTTGCTCCTCCGCTCGAGCGGGCACTCTGAAGCTCGAGATGGATTTTTTAACCTTCAGTACTTTTGTCTACGGGACATCGGACGCTCGAGTGTTCACTTTCACGCTTGAGCGAGGACCATCGTCTGCAAAACTTCTGGAAGTGTGCATTCCACGCTCGAGCGGGAGTCTGTGTCTGACGCTCGAGTAGGAAGTCCCACGCTCGAGCGGACTGTGATGTATATCTATCCGAGATGAAGTCTTTTTGATCCATTTTTTTGGCTCTCTCTCTCTCTCTAGCTTTCCAAAACCCTCATTGGAGAGCCTTTCTCTCTAGAAAGCTCTCTCTCTCTCTCTACATTTTGATCTAGTTCTAGTGATCTTCTACTCTAGTTCCTTTGTAAAAAGTGTGGAGCTTCGAGTGGTCTTCATTTTGATCTAAAAATCATTGGGAGCATCTTGGGTTTTCTCCTTCTTCTCCTTTGAGCTCCAAAATTTGAGGTGGGGATAATCTACTCCATTCTATGTGTTTTAACATAAATTTTGGTCATTTTGTATAAATGGTGAATTTATGAGAGTTTTGGGAAGTTAGGGTTTTGAAATTGAAATTATAAAAGAGGGGTTTTTCATGTTTGAGACTAATATGTATAAGAGGCTTAAAATTGGGGTTGTTTATGGAATATGAGTGAAATTTGGCCTTGAGAGCAATATTTGAGAATAGGGGGATTTTTGCCCGAAGTGAAATTAATTAATTAATTTGTACAATTAATTTGGGGAAATATGGAATTGAGTTGAAAATCATGGAATTGGGAAATTATGAGATTGAATGGTGTAGTTGGATTAATTTATCACTCACCTATGGAAATGTTGATAATTTATCTGTTTGATGAATTTATTATCTGTTTAGAAATAACTGTTTTGGGCTATCGGTGGAGGATAGTCTTGATTGTTGTAGACACTGCATGATGATTAGGTGAATTAAAACTAATCAATTTAGTATGTCATTGAATATGACGAGTGGATTATAACATTGTATATGTTTGCAAATTGGTCATTGTATATGACGGCTTGTTTAAATACATTGCATATGTATTTTGCTTGGGGAGGAGATAGGGGATGTACTCATGGTTTGGAAGGAGATAGGGGATGTACTCCTAAACCTGTTTGGGAGAAGATAGGGGATGGACTCCAGTGATAACTAAGTTGGCCGGAGTGTCTAGCGTAGATGAATTGGACTCCAGTGAAAGTCCCGAAATCTTGATTACGTTTGCATAACGTAGATGAATTGAAGTTTTGAAGTGTTAATAAAATTAGTTGTAGTCCCATTTGAAATGGAAGTGTCGAAATGTTAAGAATGTGAGTTGTAGTCTCATATTAAATGATTATGATCGAAGTATTGTTAATGTGAGTTGTAGTCTCATTATAAACTGTCTGAATGAATAGAGAACCATAACTATGAATTGGTTTGGATCATGAAATGGAAAGGAATTGAAATATATTTGTGAATATGGATTGGTTATGAAAGAGATGTACGTTTGTTTATATGAGTTAAACATTTATCGAATGCTAATGTTTTAGTTATGGCTCATATTTGGTTTAGCGTATCTCTACTGGGTTTTGGCTCACCCTATATGGGACATCATTTTCAGGTGCAGGTGATATGCCGCCTCCAAGGATGTAGCTTGCGAGGGTGTAGAAGCTAAAGGCTTATTTTGTAGTTATCTTTGTATTACATGTAATTCAAACCAAGGGCTTAAGATGTATAGAGTTAGATCTCTCTTTTGTTGAACCCAAGTGTTGACTTGGAAAGTTGTAAGCCCGTTGGGCATTTACTTTTGTTGTCAACATGTAATATTTTTTTGTATTGAATACTCTGATAATTGAATATATGTTTGTTTCTTTTAAGTCTTATGGATATTATGGATGGATGAATTATGTATTATTTTGAGGGCGATACAAAATCCTTTGGAAATTAGGCCAAATGTTATAATTTGCATATGGTACACATCTCAAAAAGGGTGTAGTAGCATGACCATACATACAACACATAAACTCATATAAACTCTAGTTTGGAATGAATCAATAAATCAAAGACCCCAAAAACAGAAGAACAATAATTTTTTAAAGGTATTTCTTTGTTTCATGTATCTTCATGCTCTCGTAGAAAAAGCAATAAACAACAAAGGAAAAGAGGGGGAAAAAAAAAAGAAAAAGAAAAATAAGATGTAAATTAATAATTTAGTGTCTTTGAAGTTTAAGGGTTTTGAATGAAAATAGATTTTTCTCAAATCAAGTAATTTTGATATTTTTTTTATTATTTAATGGAAAATCAGGATATGTGTATTTGCTAGTTCGATATGCGGTCAGATGTGTTATTTGACATGAATGTTGGAGGTAATCCTATCATCACTCTATTTCAATCCAGATGATTTTTTATTTTTTATATTTTCTTTATTAATTTGCTTGTGTTTATCATTGTTATTGTACTAAATTTAACTTACCTTCTATGTCTTGGCCTATGCTCATTGAAGGTTTTTGTTTATTTCTCATTTTTTTTAAAAGCTTTTGCATTACATATCCTTATCATTTTGTTGAGTTTGTACAAGAGGTCTACAAGTTCCACCATCAGGTACCATTCCAACAAAATGGCATGGCTAACTAGATCATATGGTTGGAGTCCCATCTCAGATAATCACATGGCTAACTAGAGCTTAATGATTCTCCTAAAGAAGGAAAGAAAATTAAATTCTAAGCTTAAGAGTTCAAATTTAACTATGCATAAATTGACAATGGAGATTAGAGTCAATAGTAGTTTACAATCACATTTACAGTACATTGTAGTATAAGATTTCAACCGTAGATTTAAGTCCTTACATCTTTGATGGGGATTGAATATCCAAATAAATCATAGACTCCAAAAACAGAAGTACAATAATTTTTTAAGGGCATTACTCTTTTTCAAGTATCTTCATGCTCTTGTAGAAAAAGCAATAAACAACAACAATTAATAAAATTGCAGTTGCAAACAACTTTAACACAGAAGAATATTGCCAAATAATATACTTGGTGCCACAATGCAAACTATCTGAGAAAGAATACATAGAAGCTAAATAGATTAAAAAAAAATAAGTAAGCATTAATTGTGTTCACATGCTATGCCAATGACTGTAGAGTGTAAAATACTAGATTTAGTATAGGGTAGCTATATCACTAGTTAACCGAAAACTTAATAGGTAACAATGTAAATATTACTCATTCCAAAATAAACAACACCTATATTAAGAGTCATACAAACAACATAGTGACTTGTAGCATTACATCAATTGCAAGCTTCAATAGCAAATATTCAGTTGGTAGTACAAAGAAACGGATAAACCAAACGAATATTACCATTTGCACAAAGAATTTAATCTGCATCTGTTACGCAAAATAAATGATTGGTTTTGGGTCTCATGGTGTTTGTTTGTAAATCTCTTATAGGCTATGGAATCTGTAAAAGCCTTTCTTTTGGATCATCTTTATAGATTAATCTCTCATCAAATAGTGAACAAAAACCAATGGAGCATTTGAGGTTATGATTTGAAGCCCCTAAATTTTGAAGCATCCTCCACAAGTTTTTAGCATGTTACTCCCTCTTGAGTTTCATCAATCAAAATTGTCATCAAGAAGTAGTATTTCAGATTATGATTTGAATTCGCAAGTCAAAATTTTCCATTATAAGATCCTCTCCTTAATTTCTTTTGTATGGCAATGAAAATTTTACTAAAAAGCATATAACAAAATGATAATCTAAAACAGGTAGCACTCTGTGATCCATGTGTCAATAATAACCTTATTAACACAACCAGAACTATCATATGCCAAAAGTTCCCCTGAGACCACCTGCTCATCTTGGAAGCCATAATTAGAAATGGCTTTTGCACTTTCTTGTTCTTCTTAACTACATGCTTCAAAATAATCAACTAAAGTTCTTAAAGGGCAGTCTCTTTGATAACCAACTAAAATTTTTGTGTAGAAAAGAAAGAAAAGAAAAAGGAATCATCTCTTTGATAACGTTTCAATGAGAATGATGGGGCGGAAGCACCTTTGACCTTGTCTTTGTCTTTTATATGTCTCCTCCAAATGAGAGATGCCAAAGACCATGTTGTAGAGAAAACCTTCACCCATTACTAAGGCCTAATAATTTGTTGCTTTTCCACTATCCTAACCCTGTCTGTCCCTTGTGTGGTGCTAATGGGGAGGACCATGATCACCTGTTCTTCCAATGCCCTTTCTCCTCTAAGGTTTGGACTGCTATGCTCACCAAGTGCAATGCTAATTGGTAGAGCACAAATTGGTTGGGTCTTATTGAGGTTGTGGCTAGAGATTGCTTGGGCAAATCTCTAGCTACAATCATTAAGAGACTTGGCTTCTGTTGCACTGTGTACCAGATCTGGATGGAGAGAAATAGCAGAATATTTAGCAATGAGAGAAAACTTGAAGAGGTTATTCTGCAGAGCATTATTGGTATGGTTAGATATAGGGCTCTTGGCTTTAAAAATATCAAACATTCTTGAACTGATAGCTAGTTTCTTCAAGAGTGGAGATTGCCTACAACCATCCTTAAACATTGAGGGGAGTGGTACCTTCTGTGGGTCGAGTGAAGGTGAGCATCTATTGAGGGTTGAGCGTGGTGAGCTTCTATAGTAAGATGGTTTTGATTGTTCTAGTTAATGTGTCTCTGTTTTGTAGGTATAGAATGATGAAACCCATAAATGAGAGTTGCGAGTTCTCCAAAAGTGGGTTGAGTGATGGCAGCCAGAAATTGAGTACGAATGTAATTATTTTTTCTTATGTGCTATTGCAGGTTTATATAATTGCTGGTACTTGACAGGGGATGTTGTTGGTGAAGGTTGAGTGAGGGAAGCTATAAATTGTTGGAGTGTTGATGTAGTTTTTTTTTCCCACTCATTGTACCATGATTTTAACCAAGCCCTTAACACTGTTATTCTTTGTTGAGGAGTGTGGGTTGAGTGATTCAGCCCTCCTAAACTGTGAGCTTTGTTATAATCTATGTTATGGGTGTTGCTTACTTGTTTATTTCACATGTGTACTATTGTTACTTCCAGGTTACTCTAATCTGTGTTGGGAAAGAAGTCTCATGGACAACAACTTTGTTTTGGCTAGCTGGAGGCTTCGGGGAGTGATGGAGACACAAAGACCAGGCTGCACTGTTGCGCCAGTCTAAGTGGAAAATCTCAAAATGGAAAATACTTTGTCTTTCGTTTAAATATTGTAATAGTTCCTTTCTTTTTGATTTGTATTGAGTCTATAGCTGTCTAGTCCTAGATGATTGCAGTTGTTGGTTTTGATTCCCTATCCCTACAGGTTGTGTAGGGAAATATTATCTTTGGATGGGGACTATATGCATGTGTTGCTATGGAAAACATAACAAGGATAGGTTTGTTCTTTTTGTGTGCTGCTGAGCATGGTTTATGGAGGCAAGCTTGTTTGCTAGCTAGACATACACTGCTACTACTATTGAAGGATGATTGCAGTGCAATGTCTGTACTCTCTTGGAATATGCTGCCCTGGTGCTTGCTGTTTTGGAGTGATATGAGCGAGAAGCTTTATGGCAGCGCTTTATTTTGTGATATGTTGTTAATGTTTGGGGTTTTGAACTTGTTCATTCTCTCTATTTTGGGTTTAAATAAGGACATTGAACAGGTTATATGGTCCAACCTCTTTATTTTGTCTCCTAGTTTCTGTTAGTATAGTTTATTTGTAGTTGTTTTGTTTTAGTTGGTTTTTTCTGTATAGCTTTGGTAGGGCGTGGGGTATAGCCCTCAGAATCTTGTAAATTTTCTTGTTTTTATCTTATGATTTATTCACCCAAAAAAAACACTTCCAACATCTGAGCATCTCTCGGGGTACAACCTGCACTGGCTAATGTACCATTCTCACATAATTCATCAAAAGTCATACAAAATGGCTCACAATATGAATATTCAATAAACAAGTGTCTTCTTGACTAATACATGCATTATATATGCAGTGTGAGTTTGGTTGGTCCATAAAACCTAAACTGAACTGATAGGCTAGATAGCTCTAAGAACCTAACCAATCTAAACCCCAATAGGCCTAACCAAGTTAATCAACCCAAGAAACAAATAGATCCAACCCAAAGTGACCAAATCAGGGTAGCCCAATCAAAAGTCACTTTGGACTGAGCCAAGTTAAACTCTCCAATTTTATCAATTACATTAAGGTTATTATTAATTTAGACTAATTATATTCAAGCCCAATCTGATTATTACATAATTGGTTATAAACCAAATAATTTGGTCAAACGAATCATGTTTGGCTAATAGATAAACAAAGATTACCAAATAAGGCAGATAGATGCACCACATAAGCTTTTTATGAATTTCAAATTTCGTAACTCCTACAAACCCTTTATTTAAGTGATTAACATATGACCATTCTCATTTGATAAACCAAACTAGTTATTTCAAACCCAAATTTAATTAGAATGTTCTAGTAATGATATTAGTTGACCAAATATAGCCTAAGCTTAGTAGAAACTTAATGGCCAAAGTTGGCAATTCACTTCAGTACATTTACCATAACAACAATAAATTTATCCAAAATTCTCAAGTATTATGCCCCAAAGTATTACCCATATCTTTCTCTTCATTCATACTTGCGTATAGTTTGCTTTCTTTTCATGTGTCAGCATTTGAAAACAAGTAAACAAAAAGACAAGAAAACTTTTAAGGACTTCTAAAACAGACATGGTTGCATCAACCATCAAATCTACCTAAAATATGAAGCATTAGTTTTACCTCTAATGTAAAGATGCATGGAATCATAACATCATAGAGTCAACTTCCATCATCATTCAACTGGCTGAGAAACTAATGGAGACATTAAATAGACCATCTAAAAGTAGATACTACAAAAGAATGTGCTGTTTTCATAACTTAACTGAAATAATCTGTTGAAGGTATTATAGCATTTAGGAGTTGTTAATAGGCCATCCAAGATTGCTGTTGAATTGTTAATCAAACACTACTAGGGCATTACCTCGCCATTTGGTGTTGGAAACAAAAATACTGCCCCGGCTTTTTGTTATCATGCAGATTCCATCATATGCGTCTCTCGAAGAATGAAGAACTTTCCAAGGGAAGCAACAAGAAAACAGGTTCAAAGTTAAAGGGGACAGCAGATTTAGATGATTGTAATAAATGCAACAATTTTTTCTAGTCCAGGAGAAGAAGTTTCCGATTATTGATAATAAATGCATAACAAAAGAAATTAGCTAAGTTATCAAATGTTGGTAGCTACATGGGCGATTGTAGAGGTAGTTTTGGAGAAGATGGTCTATGGATGCATGTTAATCAAAGAGTGTCGCAAAATCTTTCTCATATTGGGTAGTTTTGGAGAAGATGGTCTATGGATGCATGTTAATCAAGCCAAAGAGTTGACTATTTATAGAGGGAGTGTAGATAAAAGAATTATCAATTTTATTGGTTTTTAAAAAAATTAAAATGTAAAAAGAAAAAAAGAAAAAAAACAAACAGAGAGCTAATAAATTCTCAGAAAAATGCAGAAACAAAAGAAACAGAGGATGATTTGGGAATGTGATCAATGACATTGCTAATTATAGATAGAATCAAAGAGAGATAGAAAAAAAGCCAATAGTTGGCTTACAAATTTTGAACTTTTTCAAAGGAAAAAGTTGATAAAATAAAAATTAATATCAGATATTCATTCTTTATAGTTAGAGTTCTGAAATCAAAGTGGCACGGCTATTGGATACAGATGTTAATTTTCATTGAGAACCAAACTTAATATCAGATATTCAATAAGGATTAGGGTTTTCAAATCAAAAGCCCTAATGTAAATAAAGTTTAGAGTTAGAAACAAACCTGAGCTACAGAAAATATCTCTTGGAAATATTCTATTAGAATGGAAGCAACTAATTCTTGACGTTGAGAGAGTGAGAGATTATGAAGAAAGATGTCAACACTGAGATTACGGTGGCCCCGACGCCGACAGGGCTGGTAGTCTTTGGCAATGGTTGAAGCTTTGGCTATGGCAGAAGAGAAGAGGGAGGAGAAGAGAAGAGGGAGGAGAAGAGGAGCAAAAGCGAGAGAGGGAGGCCAACTGACTTGGGACCTCTCGACTCCTCTAATTTCCTTTGTCCTCTTTTTGGTAACTGACGCCGACGGTGCTGGTGGTCTTTGACAATCGCTGCAGCTTTGACTATGGTGGAAGAGAGGAGGGAGGAGAAGAGAAGAGCAAGAGCACGAGCTAGAGCAAGAGAGGGAGGCCAACTGACTTGGGACCGTTGGACTACTTTGATTTACTTTGCTCTATGTTTAGCAATCGGTTACACCTGTTGCCAATTCAAAATTAAATTATTAAATAATTTGGATAATATGGTATATATAAATAACTAAATATAACTAAGTTATGAGTTAATATGATAATGGTTATGATTTATATGACATTAGTTATGATATCAAATCACATAACCTCATAACTGATGTATGGTACATCCAAATGTACCATAGCATCACCCCAATAATAAAGAATGAAAGCACCAAGTTGGAAAATTCTCAATGTATCAGATATGCTCATTGGTTTTGTACCTTGGCCAAACCTGATATACACTGAAAGCAATGCATGTAAAAGGACCAGAGCTCGATACCCTATAAACCAACCTATTATAGAACAGAACATTGTTCAAATTTTTTTGGAAAATTTAAAGTCCAATTTGGCATACCACCTAAAGTATGCATTGATCCTACAACTTCTATGTTCTCCAAAAAGTACCCGTATTCCCGTTGGCAGAGCGAGGGGGAATGAGCGGGGGCATTTAGAGCTATTCTGAGATGTTTAAGGTCATCAATGTTCCAGGTGGCATTTAGTGTTATTTTGAGATTCTTACCCAAAAAAAAAATAAAATGCCCACACACGCGTTCGCACAAAAAAAAAAAAAAAAAAAAAAAAAGAAGTTAAGAAGAATTCGTATGTTTTTTTCTTGGGAGTGGCCAAGAACAAGAGAAAATACTAATGAAGCCTTCCACAATTAAGGGTATCATGGAAATAGTGACTAACGCTTAATGTTTTGTTTGGTTTGGGGATTTGGAAAGGAAAGGGAAAAGGTGTGTAAAACTAGGTGAAATGTAAGTATATTTTATTCATACTTCATCTAAATTTTTTCTTTTCCTTTCCAAATCCCTCCTTAAAGCCCCCAACCAAACACAGCGTAAATGAAATGGCAGAAAATGACAAGAAAGGGAGAGAGAGGAGGAATGTGAGGGAACAAGAATCCAATCACTTTTGCTTTAGCATCTTCACGTAATGACTGAAAGGTTACTAGCCTCATTATATATACATAATGCATATATGTACATGTATTGAAATTGAATATCAACACTTGCTAAAGATGAACTTATACCTGGATGAAAAAGTTAGGACATGTTATTAAGCAAGTAAAACACTGAATGATGGTGTTAAGGGTAACAGCTGGGTACATGTGAGCTCCAACGAGAGGAAAGCTCCCAAATGGACAAAAATGGCTGAAAAGAATAATTTGTATGATATAAGGAAGATTATAAAATTTAGAATAATATTGCTCAAGTATTATGGTTGTGGAAGGTTTGCAAGTTCAAGATTTAAATTGGTGTCGTGTAAGAAAGGTTATAGGCAGTGAATATTAAAATTTTAATGGGCCCAAGGAGGAGGAAAATTTTCACACATATTTTAGGTGAGGGAGGAGAGTTTAGGAATTTTAGTTGTATTAGGATATTTGCTTATATGCCCATATATGTGTGTGCGTGTGGATGTGTATTGGACTTTCATGTTATTTTTTAGCATAATTGAATACAATAGGAATTTGGTCACCTCTATTCTCTCCCTCTACAAAATTCTATCTCTCTTCTTCTCCTTGTTCTCTTTTCTCTTCTTCTTCTCCTTCTTCCCTTCTCTGGTTCTATAACAAAAGTGTTGGAATTGGTGGTATATAGGAAGTGCATGGTTGCAGAATTTGTAGAGTATTAGCAGCTGGAAATTCTAAACAACTGATTTGTAATTTATAGGATTGAACTGGAAAGCCAAAATATAGGAGAATGGATTGCATCGATTTGGGCTTAATTGGCTAGGGGTTTTGGTGATGAAATAAGGGCTACTGGGTTGTTGTGAGTTATAACTCATTAACAGTAACTGAAAGAATAAGAAAAATAAGACAAGGAAGAGGTTAAGAATAAAATGATTCAAGAATCCCACCTAAATAACTTTTGGAATTACACCCCAAGAAAAGGCTGCATAATGAATCACACAAAGCTTCAAAAGCTTTTAACCTCTAAAGATCTAGATCTATTGAATTAGAATATTGCATGCATTTATATAGGCTATTGGATTCATCCAACTTTTATTGATTATGATTGGAAACAAGGAACTAACAAATTTTGACTACTAATAATATTTAGATATGAACCATAAATAAGAACCAAAGATATTTTCAATCCATAATATGACACACGGGCAAGAATATAGTCCATGTCCAACAAATCTGTAAATTACTAGATTATCCCTAACTCATAAAGCCTAACAAAACAAAAGTAAAATTATGATAGCTAGCAACAACCTATAAAATACAAGATGAAGACTCTACTAGAAACTAAACATTGTTTGATGATGTCCTCAACAAGTTAAATCATAAACAAAGTTGTTGAGAACACAACCTAATTGTCCGTGCAACATTAGACAAATTCAAATCGTTGAACGTGTCGGGTTGGATGTAGTTTTAGAAATTATGCGAGCCTTCCAAATTCACCTCTGTTTGGATTGGTTTTATTTTCAAATCATTTTATGTGAACATTTTTCAAATAAATTTAAAATTAATTTGGCAAAAATAATTATATTTTGGGAAGTATGTTAAAAGTCAATTTTTTGAGTTTTTTTTTTGTTTTTTTTTATTAAAAAAAAGTGTAAAAAAAAATAGAGAGGTGATCTAACAAAAAAAGTCAAAAATGCAATAAGCTAGTTTTTAACCTAATTTATAGCGATCCCAGATTTTTCCCGTCATTTATTGTTGTCCAGACTCGGGTTAATGGTCTTATGGTGTTGTCTATATCTCGTTTCCATCCTTTATTCTTTGTATTTGAGTTTGGGATGTGTTGGTTAAGTTTGGAACAGGTTGGTTGTGAGTTGGAACAAAAGGTTGTTGTCCAGAATTTGGTTTCTTCGCTCGAGCGAGGCTTTTTGCGCTCGAGCGAGCCTTTGGTATTTGTCTCTTCGCTCGAGCAAGGATTCTTGCGCTCGAGCAAGGATTGTGGGTTCTCAGGTTTCTTTTCAGACGTAGCTTCCGCTCGAGCGAGCTTTCTTGCGCTCGAGCGAGCTTTGCTTGGTGTGCCTCTTCGCTCGAGGTTTCTTGCGCTCGAGCATGCATCTGTGTCTCTGTTAGACCTGAAGGTTGGTATTCTTCGCTCGAGCGAGCCCCCTGTGTTATATGTTCCTTCGCTCGAGCGAGCATTCTTTCGCTCGAGCGAGCTTCTGCGTTGCAGACTTGAAGCTTTGCATTATTCGCTCAAGCGACGCTTCTTGCGCTCGAGCGAGGTATTTGTTGTGTCTGGTCACTCGAGTGACCACTCCTTCGCTCAAGCGAGCCCCGTATATATCAGTTTGCAGTAGCGTCTTTTTCATCACTTTTTCATCTCATTTTTCACTCCAAACCCTAGATCCGACTCTCTCTCTCTACACACTCCTTCTCTCTACAAATACACTTGATCTAGAGTGTCTCTACCCTACTCCCTTTGTAAAAGAGGTAGAGCATCGCGTAGGCTATCCTTTGATCCGAAAAAGTTCGAATTTGGAGCATTTTGAGTTTCTTCCTTCATCTCATTTGAGCTTCTCCATTTGAGGTAGGGATAACATACTCCTATTTATGAGTTTTGACATAAATGTTGGTTATTTTGTATAGATAGTGGTGTTTGGGAGTTTTGGGCAAAGTTAGGGTTTGATTTTGAAATTATAAAAGAGGGGTTTTCTTACTTGGGCTTTATATGTGTATGTGAGATCTTGAAAATGGGTTAATTGTGTATAATGTGTGAAATATGGCCTTTAGAGCAATATTTGAGAAAAGGGGGAAAATGCCCTAATTTGAATTACATATTCTATTTGTGTAAATGATAAAATTATTATGGAAATATGAAATTGGTTTGAGAATCATGAAATTGGAGAAAATTGTGATTAAATGGTGTAGTTGGATTGATAAATCACTCACCTATGGAAAATGTGATAAATTATCCGTTTGATAAATTTATTTATCTGTTTAGAAATAACTGTTTTGGGTTATCGGTGGAGAATAGCCATGATTGTTGTAGAACTGCATGATGATTAGGTAAATTGAAACTAATCAATTGGATTAGGTCATTGAATATGACGGTTGGATTAACACATTGAATATGTGCTTTAATTGGTCATTGTATATGACAACATGTTTAAATACATTGCATATGTATCTTTGTTTGAGAGGAGATAAGGGATGTACTCCATTGTTTAGGAGGAGATAGGAGATGGACTCCATTGATAACTAAGTTGGCCGGAGTATCCAGGGTGAAAGTCCCGAAATCTTGTATACGTCTGAATGACGTTGATGATTGAAGTGTTGATAACATGAGTTGTAATCTCATTTTGAATTGCTTGGTTAAATAATGAACCATGTCTATGAATTGATTTGGGTAAATAACTGCAAGTGAATTGAAATATGGGTGTAAATGTTGTTGGGCTATGAAAAGAGTGTATGATGGTTTACAAGTGTTAACCATTTATCGAATGCTAATGTTTTAGTTATTTTTCATATCTGGTTTAGCATATCTCTGCTGGGCTTTGGCTCACCCTACTTAGGACACCATTTTCAGGTACAGGTGATATGCCGCCTCCAAGGCCTTAGCTTGGGAGGTTCAGGAGTGGAAGGCTCGTTTTGTTATTTTTGTTTTGATGAATACATGTAAATTCAAGCCGAAGGCTTTATATGTAAAGAGTTATAACTTTTCTTTTGTTGTAACCAAGTTCTTCCTTGAAAAGATGTAAGCCTATAGGGCATTCATTTTGTTGATAACATGTATACTCATTTGTGAGAAGGCTGTGATGAATGAAATTATAATATTTATTTTATGTTATGGATCTTATGCATGATGACATATGTTTTATTTTGAGGGCGTTACATAATTTCCAAAAGAGACCTAAAAAGTTAAATTACAAACACACCTCTTGAGGTTTTTTAAAATACGAATTGCCTCCTGTGGTTCTAAAATTACATCTCACCCCTAAGGTTCTATAAATTACATCCCATCCTGAGATTTTTAATTTCATAGCAAATGACCCATTTTATTAATAAATTATCAAGTTAATTAACAGTTTCAAATGATGTTACAAATTTATTTCAATTAATAATGTATGTAATTTTATTATTATATAGGAGATTAGTTAAAAATTTTGTTTTTTCAGTTAGTTTTGTTAAATAAAAAATTCTAACAATGGGATATTTGTAATTTTTCAAACCACATGAAACAATATGCAATTTAAACAAACTTAGGGGTACATAAATTTGAGATACATACCATAGAGCAAATCAAATACTATTCTTCATTTTTCACTAGCTAAATATATACTCCTTATTCCATCTTACTAAATTTTCATCTAATAGTAAAAACCTATGCTATGTACGAGATATAAAAAAATTAATAAAATATTTTTATATAAAATAATGAGATAATTACCTAAAAGTCCTGTCAACATGTTTGGTTGTAGCTTAGGTCCTATCAAAAACTTTTTGAATCAATAAGTCCCATTTGTAGGTAAAAAGACGTGTTTGCCCTTTAACATAAACAACTGTATATAAAATTCCATTCACGTTATTTACTAGAAAGAAAAAACAAATCACTTAACAGATTAGTTATGGAAGTACCTGAAGATTCGAATCGTGAACGATCTTGAAAGATTTATTTCTTTGTTTCGCTATTATACGTAATTGATTTCTCGATTTTGATTCGAATAGGAAAGGATCTTGAAGGATTTCTTGGTTCGCTTTTTAAGTTGAAATCTGTTGGAGTTTGTTATGTGCGATTTCGATTTATAAATTGAAGAATTGATTTGCTGGATATTTGATCTTTGATCTGGTTTATAGGTATGTGTGAGGACATAATTTTTGAATGACAACACGTGGCCGAGGTGTCACCGAAGTGCCAGCGGAGGTGCTACGTGTCCTGGTCATGACGCCGAGATCATCTCGGCTAGGCCGAGGTTATCTACGAAGATACCAAAATCCGGGATAAACGAATAAGGGACAAGAGTCCTAGAATGGGAGAGGATTTCAGTTTGGATAAAGATAAGACTCTTAGAGAGTTTATCCTAATCCTACTGGGAGTCCAAGATTAGCAGTAATCCTAAGTCCATTGAAGCTAGGCTTCTATTGGGACTAGGTTTGTGTTCGCTATAAAAGAGAGGCACCCTCATAGGTCTAAGGTATGTCTTTTATACTCTATCTAGTGAGTTAAGCACTATTGATTATCTTTGAGAGATATTGATTACTGACTTGATCGTCGGAGTGCCCCCGGGTGGACGAACCACTGCGGGATTCTTATCTTTCTGTGACAGGTTGTTCCTGTTTAATCTATTCTGTCGATGCTCTCCAGCTGAGTTCCCCCTTTTGGTTGTGTGGTCGGAAATCAACACCCACAATTTGGCGCCGTCTGTGGGAACGAAAGGAGAATAGATAGCCAACGACGAACAGAAAGAAAAGATTGGGGATGATATCCCTACTGAAAGCGGTAAGCACTTTGATCCCAACGTGGAGGAGGATAATTGTAACAAAGAACCTTAGGGAAATAATCCTGGAGAAGAGGAAGACGGCCGAGAGGGAGACACCCTAATAAAGGCCGACCGAGGCGAGTATTACAACGAGGGAGACCTCCAGGTATGGAAGGATAGATGCCTACGGAGGGACGACGAGATAAAGGTGATGGCAGACAAATTGGCAGACCTGCAAACGATCGTCAATTTCATGATGCAGAATAACGTGATGCAGCCACTATTCCCGCTGCAAGATACGCCGATGCCAGCAGCCAACAAAGGTGCCCAAAAAGGGGGGCAGAAAATGGTTCCTGCAGTCCCTCAGCATGGCAGGACCAAGGGACATTCTCACCGGCCTTCGCGGGAGGTCAGGCATGGAGAATCTCAAAAGACACGTCGAACAAAAGAAACCTGCACCAAAGAACATCGAGATGTTTAGGGAAAGGAACTCTATTTCGACGCGACCAATGGAGGGAGGTCCAAAAGGACTCACAATGACACTGGAAGTAGTGCACTAAAGAGGCTGAAATCCAGAGATAGCCGAGCTCCTGGACGAACCAAGAAGGATCTGAGGGATTACGTCCAGAGAAAGTGACAAGATGCCGAGATGACCTCTCTTGTCAAGTCGAGGACACCGTTCTCGGTAGAATTAGACAAATTTGAGGGCCGAAAAGGTTCAGTATGCTGAGGTTCCAGATATACGATGGTAAGTCGGACCCAAACTTTTACGTCAGCTTGTACCTAAACTTGATGGCATTATACACCGGGAGTGAGCCGTTGCTCTGCAAGGTGTTCGTCTCGTCCTTTGGGGAAATTGCATCAGACTGGTTTCACAAGTTGCCGAAAGGAACTATGAAAACCTAGGAGGGCCTGGCCGAGATATTTGTGGCCAGGTTTGTGACGAACAAACTACAACCGTTAAGGGTGAACTCCCTGATGGCTTTGGGAATCAGTGAGGATGAAAGCCTTAGGGCTTATGCCAAGAGGTATTATGAGGTGTTCAACCAAATACCAGGATGCAACCAAGAGGTGGCGGTCATGTCCATTAAGAACGGCCTGAATGATGACTGTCTGCTACAAAAATCATTGGCAAAGACACTGCCAAAGAGTATGGAGGAACTCATGGCCAAAATTGAGAAATATGCTAGAGCCGAGGAAGATACGCGGGGGCAGAGGACTGGAGAATGAGGCTTGAGAGTTGAAATTTACAAGCTAAGATTAGTTTAACACTTGTTGAAATTTTAAATTTACAATTTGAAGTAAAACCGAGGTCATGTTTAACACTTGTTAAAATTTTAAATTTACAAGTTGAAGTTAAATCGAGGTCATGTTTAACACTTGTTGAAATTTTATGAAAAATTTACAAGTTGAAGTGAATCCGAGGTTATGTTAGAGGAAGATTGGTTTAAACACTTGTTGAAATTTTATGAAAAATTTACAAGTTAAGCCAAGGTTGTATTGAAAAGAAGTACCTATGTACTTGCCGAAATAAACCGATAGTGGTTTAATCGAGGTATTCCACCCCGAGAAGATTACATAGTTAAGGTGTACGTTAAAGACATGCAAATTATTCTAAAGCATTGATGAAAACAGACTAAGTGTTGGTCATATTTGAGCCGATTTATGATGACCTCGGGAATGAAGGACAGAGCGAGCTTAGCCGACGTGCTAAATGAAAGGAATGATATAGGTTCCATCACCTCAGGATGCCGGGGTAATAGAACCTAGGGGACAGTTGTGGGGACATAATTTTCAAATGACAACATGTGGCCAAGGTGTCACCGAAGTGCCAGCCGAGGTGCCACGTGTCCTGGTCATGATGCTGAGATCATCTCGGCTAGGCCGAGGTTATCTGCTAAGATACCGGAATCCAGGATAAGCGGATAAGGGACAAAAGTCTTAGAATGAGAGAGGATTTCAGTTTGGATAAAGATAAGACTCTTTGAGAGTTTATCCTAATCCTACTGGGAGTCCAAGATTAGCAGTAATCCTAAGTCCATTGAAGCTAGGCTTCTATTCGGACTAGGTTTGTGTTGGCTATAAAAGAAAGGCACCCTCATGGGTCTAAGGTATGTCTTTTATGCTCTGTCTAGTGAGTTAAGCACTGCTGATTATCTTTGAGAGATATTGATTACTGACTTGATCGTCGAAGTACCCCCAGGTGGACGAACCACCGTGGGATTCTTATCTTTCTGTGACAGGTTGTTTGGGTTGAATCTATTCTGTCGGTGCTCTCTAGTTGAGTTCCCCTTTTTGGTTGTGTGGTTGGAAATCAACACCCACAGTATGTATTGTTTCGATTTTGTATATTATGTTTTTTTAGAATTTTCTTTAGTTTTGATTGAATTTATTTATGAGAATATGTTGAATAATTTTGTTTTGACGAATTGAAGACGTGATTTGCTGGATGATTCTCGGTTTGGTTATTTATTTTATGAATTGAAAACGTGATTTGTGAATTATTTGTATTGTTATGAAGTTTTTGTTCTGGTTTTTATTGTTATGAAGTATTTGTGAAAACTAAGAAAGTTCTTAGTATTGTTATGAAGTATTTGTTCTGATTTTTATTGATGCGATCTTTTTTTCTTGTTTAGATTGAAAGATGAGTGAATGTTGTACGAGTGCGCCTATTTTTTTTTTTTTTTTTGTGCAAGTATAACGGTTGCACATTTGCAATTAAGATTGATCAAAATGTTACATATGATCAGTTGGTTGAGAAGCTATGTTTGAAATGGGATAATTTGCAATCTGATAATATTTGTCTATCTTACTCATTGCCTAGACATCCTAATTGTACGTTGGACAACAATGAGAAGTTAGATTTGTTGTTGGCATTAGTTGTGCATTTTGATTCAAAGTGTATTGATGTTGTTGTGAGAGTAAAAGACTCAACCATTGACTGTGGTTATCTCAACAAAAGATTGGATTATGGAGAAAGAGAGTCGATGTTGGATCTTGAAGTTTATGATATTGCATTGTCTCATGACAGTAGTAAGTCTGTGAACTTGTCAAACAGAGCATCTACATCCTCCAAAAGGAATTCGAGGTCGGAGGCTGAAGAAAAGGTTGATATGTTATCATCATTTTGTCAACACAAGGAAAAAGTACTGTTGTCTGCTGGTTGGGCAGTTAGTATTACACATGTAGGACAGAAATTTGAAGGTGGAATTGTTGAATTTCATAATGCATTGTCGAAGTTTTCTATTGAGTGTGGATTTGAGTTCATATTTGTTAAGAATGATAAAGTTCGTGTTACCGCACAATGTTTGTTTAGAGAGACAAAAGGTTGTATGTGGAATGTTCATGGTAGAGTGGAGAATGCTAATGGGTTCTTTTATATAAGGAAGTTGAACAATGTCCACACATGTGGTGCTGAAGTACATACGATGAATCATTCTCGTATGAGTTCTGATTTAGTTGCTGATTTGATTGTTGAAGGTGTTCGTGATAATCCATTAACACATCCAGTTCATGTTGTTCGGGATTTTAAGTTGGGGTATGGGCTGAGAGTTAGTTATCGTCAAGCTTGGTTGGGGGTAGAGAAAGCAAAAGGTGAGATTTTTGGAGACTACTTAATGTCATTTGACCAGTTAAGATGGTATATGGATATTGCAAAGAGTTGTAATCTAGGGAGTTACATTGAGTTTAAGTGTGACGATGATACTAAATGGTTTAAGAGATTATTTGTTGCTTTTCATGGTTCCATTAGTGGATTTGATTATTGTCAACCTCTCTTATTCCTTGATGGCACATTTTTGAAGGGAATATTTAGAGGAAATTTACTTGCTGCTACAGGAAAAGATGGAAATTAAGGTACATAAGAAATCTGTTTTCTCTGTTCTGAAATTGAGAAAGTTCTCAATTTAGAAATATGATTGAATGTTTTAAATTTTATATAATATTGTTGTTGTATATGCATTTTTTATTTTTTCAATTATTCATTTTGGTGTTTGATGTTTTGAATGTTAAAGTGTTACCATTTTCTAAGAATAATAGAATATTTTCATTTTTTCTGTTTTGTACATGCAGGGTTCTTTCCTGTTTGTTTTGCAGTTGTTGGCTGAGGGAATCAAGATAACTGGTGTTGGTTTTCGGAGCATTTGAGTAGAATTGTTTCACCAGAACAAAATATTACATTTGTGTCAGATCGTAACCTTGAATTAGTGGAAGTGTTGCCAAAGGTTTTCCTAATGGCTTTCCCTGCTTATTGTTTATATCATTTGAAAATCAACTTGAGGCATCATTTGCGTGGTGTGTTTCATGGATTGAAAGAAACGCTGATCACTTTGTTTGGGAAATGTGCATATGCTCCAACTAAAGAAACATTTCATCAATGTTTGGTTGAGTTAAAGACTGAAGGTAGGTCAAGAGTTGAAAAGTTTTTAGATGACATACCATATGATCATTGGAGTAATGCATATTTTCGAGGGCAACGCTTTGGAGAGATGTGGTCAAATTGTCACGACCCAAACCCACACCTATAGGTTTAGCATCGTAACCGGCCAGTAATCCTGGGATTAATAGTAATTAAAAGATGTCCAATGAGCTGTGACAGTCTGTATGCAAAAGACTTTTCATAACATGTTCACATTCAGAACAAAAACAGTATATACATACATCATTTACAGGCATTCAGGTTAGGGACCAAATCCCTACCATAACAGTACAGTACAAATATCATTCAGTCTATACATAACAAAGACATATATGGTGAATCTGAGACACCCCAAAAGCAGCCTTAGCTTGAACAGATCTGGAACCTCGAAGTGAGGCACAAAGGTTGGCTTGACAAAACAAGGGCTTAGCCTGACGCTTCTAGCAACGGTCCGGTGCCTGAACACCTATATATATATATATATGAGCAGTGAGCTAAAGCCCAGTGAATAACATATGCGTAAAGAGGTTAAGAATGAATGTCCTTTCAGCATTGAAAACGATCATTTATTAGTATATTAGTCATTCAGTTTGTGGCTCATATTTCATGCCATAACAGTCATTCAGAAACTATAATAGTCATATGTGGTACATCTAATAGCAAAACAGTACAGTAGGTCTTAACAGACCGAACAGTCAGTTGATGGCCATCATATCAGTAAACAGTAGTGGTTCCAAACATGGGAACCGACAGAGATCTCTGTGACAGTAGCAGCACAGTACAGTAACAGTAAATTGCTATGGATGCCACGAATACAGTTCACAAATAGGACAAACATTTATTCAGAAAGAAATATCATTTCAGAAAGCAGTACCGTTATTCATTCAGAAAATATTCATGATTGAACATATCTTTACAACATTGTTACTCACAGAGCACTGGGCTATAAGTAGCTAGAGCGTCCTCGGATGCCAACCCTACACAATTACAGAACGAACACACACTAAGCTACACAGTTGGAAAATAATAACTTAATCCCTAATTTGCCTCGGTGTGGTTCTACATCAATATCCTCATTAAGATGCCTTAAACTAGGCTTGAGAATACCTAGGATGGAATGAGGATGCAAAGATGCATTTAAAAAAAAACTTTTCAAATTTTGCTGAAACAGGGTCCCGCTCGAGGGTGGGTTTCTCCGCTAGAGCGGACATGCAAACAAAAGAGCCTCGCTCGAGCGTGACTTAATCCGCTCGAGTGGACTGCAAAAGTAATGGATGGGTGAAATTCACGCTCGACAGGCGCTCAACCTCCGCTCGAGCGTGCATTCCCCCGCTCGAGCGGATTGTAAACACATGTAAAGTACTGGACACACGCATTTCTCGCTCGAGCGTCACTTTCCCCGCTCGAGCGGACTGCATGAACTCAGTGTGTACGCTCGAGCGTGGAGTTCCCCGCTCGAGCGTGAGTCCAAAATCTGGAATTTCCAAATTTGAACCTCAAGTTCAAAACTCAACTTTAAAGAATCAAACTCGATCCTTTTGGGCTAATTTTCTGGAAAACACTTGTAAACTTATAATATGACATGTTTCAAAGATCAATTTGAGAAATCAAAGCCCAAAGGTAGTTCAATTAAACACAATTTCAAAGAAGTTTTCATGAACATGAAGAACATATGACATGCATGAATTCTAGTGAATCCTAATGCCTCAAAACATGATCCAAAGCAAGATTAAACTCAAAACCATGATGAACTCATGGACTAGAACAAGAATGTAAACTTGCATGCAAGATTTCATGAAAATCAACTTCAAAATGCAAGAATATGTACATGCATGCATGATTCAAGCTTCAATTCAACGATTTAAGCCATAACTTGGCTCTAAACTCCAACAATCCTCTAAACCATGCAAAAACCAACCCAAAATATGAGCAAGAAGGTAAATTCTCAACCTTAAGTCTCCAATTTCAAATGTAGAAGCTCAATATGCAAGGAATCCTTCAATCTCCTAAGCCTCCAAGCCAATTTTTGGTTGAAATCAATCTATCTCCTATCTCCCTCTCTCTAGTCGGTTTGGTATAAGGAAAGGGTGTGACGCCCTCAAAATAAACCCATATTAACCATAACATTAACATGCATTTATAAAAGAAAACGAATCATTTGAGTTATTCATCAGAGTATTCTTATTGAAAGACATCACATGTAACATCCTGCAACATCAAAATAAATGCCCTAAGGGCTTACATCTTTCCAAGCTAACACTTGAACACAAAAAGGATGAGTACTAACTCATTTACAAGTTAAGCCCTAGGCTTGAATGTTTACATGAAATCTCAAAAATAACAGAATAAAACATATAACTAAAGACAAGTCTTCAAAATCCCAAACATCAAATCCTTCCAGGCTAAGTCCGTGGAGGTAGCTTATCACCTGAACCTGAAAATGATGTTCCCATAAAGGGTGAGCCACAGCCCAGTAGAAAAATACTAAACCAAATATAAGCATTGAATAAAGCTATAGCATTCAATAGATGGTTAACCAAGATAATCAATTTTATCATTAAACAGTCTCATGACACTAATGTCTAAGACACATTTCACTTTCCATTATTATCAACATGGCTCAGAACCTGGCCAAACTTACAACAGTGAATTATATATCATATTCATATTACTTCCAATATCAACAAAACAAATGAGACTCATGCTCATATCAAAACACTTCATACTTCCCATTTGATACACATTTTAGTGCTGTATCAATAATCATGTAAAAACACTTCAATATAATAAGCACACATAAAAATGGTGCTAATGGAGTCCATCCCCTATCTCCTCCCAAACAAAAATCCGGTTTAGAGGTCCATCCCCTATCTTCCCCTAAACCGTGGAGTACATCCCCTATCTCCTCCCAAACAATATGCATATGCAATGCTCAATCAATACATGTAATTTCTGTATTAATTCAATAGTCTAAATTTATGACTTAAACAAATTGATTAGTTTCAATTTTCCCTAATCCGCATGCAATGTCTACAACAAGCACGACTATCCTCCACCGATAGCCCAAAACAGTTATTTCTAGACTCGAAAAATAAATATACCAACAATTCGATAGGCGAGTGATTTATATTATCCAACTACACCATTTAATCAATAAATTCCCCAATTTCATGGATTTAACCAAATTCCCCAATTTCCTTAAATTAATTACTCAAATCAATTTAGCAATTCAACTAGGGTTTTTTTTTCCCAAAATTTTCAAAGTGTCCCCAACCTATCGAAATACCAAACTTAGAACAAAGCATATAAAATGGAGTAGGAAAATCCCTACCTCGAAGAAAATAACCCGTATGGAGAAGATGGAGATGAAGACCAAAGACCAACGTGCTCCAAATCCCAAGTTTCTCAGATTAAAACGAAGCCCTCAACTCACTCTAACTTTTTAATAAAGGATCTAAGGTAGAAACTCACTCTAAGTAGATCAATCGAAAGAGAGAAGGTGTGTAGAGGGAGAGAGAGAGATAAAAACACTCCAGGGGCGGTTTTTAAAAAGTTATGAAGGAAAAGTAGGTCAAAAAGTGATCCAAAAAGTGAAATCACGGACTGATATAATCGACTCTACGCTCGAGCGTAGAAAGCTTCGCTCGAGCGTAAGACACAGAATCATGCTCGAGCGTGAAGAAAGCCGCTCGAGCGTCGATTGCACCCTTCCAGAAGTTTTGCAGGCGCTGGCACCCGCTCGAGCGTCAAACTCCCCGCTCGAGCGGAGGAGCAAAAACAAGGGATCACGCTCGAGCGTAAAAACTACCGCTCGAGCGGAAGAACTACAGAGCAAAATACTGGGAGATGGAAAATCACGCTCGAGCGTCAAAATTCCCGCTCGAGCGGAGAAGCAACAACGAAGGGACCGCTCGAGCGTTAAAACTTCCGCTCGAGCGTGAAGGCCAAAATCTGGGCATCACCTATTGGCATCTAAAATCAACCAACCTGTAACAGACCCGCCCAACCCAACCTATACTTCAAATACAAAGAGATTAAAGGACAACGACAACCAATAAGTAATGACAGGATCCACGGAACCTAAGTCCGGATACAATAATTTAAAGAGAAAAAACCGGGGTCGCTATAAAGGGGATGAGAATAAAGTGTCAAAAGCTCCTAATCAAGTCCCAAATATTGATGTAAAGAAAGGCCACTCAATGGCAACTAGGTAAATAAAGCCAACTTATGTAATTTAACATTATTAAATCTAATTTAATCATACCAAATCACATTTCAATTAAATATACCATAAAATCACATAAGTTCTAACTAGCATAAAACATTACTCGATTTCAGATTCGGCTGCCGATAAGGCCTCCAATTTACAGTTTAAAGCGCAAAACATGAACAGATCATTCAACAGTCAACAGATAGAAATACACTTAAGCTATACACTCAATCAATCAGTTCAGGATTTTAGTCAATCAGTCATTTAACATGCTTAATCATAGATTAGCACTAATCAGTGGTGAGGGTTGTCACAGTCTCCCCTCCTTATAAAGAGTTTGGTCCTCCAAACTCGAGTTACCTTCATTCTGGAAGAAAACAGGATTCAGTGGGAACAGTTCAGGATATCTCTTGATCATATCGTCTTCCCTTTCCCAAGTGGCATACACGCCACCATGGTTTTGCCAGTCAACTTTCACTAACGGAATCTCTTTATTCCTTTACTTCTTGATCCGTCTGTTTACAATCTGAATAGGCCGTTCTTCGTAAGCGTAGTCATCACTTAGCACTACACGGGTAGGCTCAATCACATGGAAGGGATCCCGAAGGTAATCCCTCAACATTGAAATGTGGAACACGTTATGCATATGCTCCATTTCAGGAGGAAGCGCTACTTGATACGCCACCGAATTAATCTTTTCAATAATCTCATACGGTCCGACATATCTCGGTGCTAGCTTACCCTTGACTCCAAAACGAGTTTGGCCTTTCATCGGTGTCACTTTAACAAAAACATGATCACCTATTTCATACTCTCTGTCTCGCCTCCAGACATCCGCATAACTTTTCTGTCGGCTCTGTGCGATTTTCAGTCTCTGTTGAATCAATTTCACTTTTTTGGTAGTTTCATGTACAATTTCGGGCCCAAGCAAAGGCCCATCTCCAACTTCTGCCCAGCAAATCGGAGATCGACATTTTCTGCCATACAAAGCCTCGAAAGGCGCCATGCCAATGCTCGAGTGAAAACTGTTGTTGTAGGCGAATTCAGCCAACGATAAATGGCTTTCCCAATTTCCTTGGAAATCAAGAACACACATTCTCAGTAAATCCTCCAGAGTCTGGATGGTTTTTTCTGACTGACCATCTGTCTGAGGATGGTATGCACTACTCAGTCTTAGTTCAGTACCCAATGCTGTCTGCAAACTTTGCCAAAATCTCGATGTAAACTTCGAGTCCCTATCAGAAACAATGGACACAGGCACTCCATGCAATCTAACAATCTCATCAATATAGATTACAGCCAATTTGTCTAAATTGTTTTGACAGGTAAGAAATGAGCAGATTTAGTCAGTCTATCAACAATAACCCAAATTGAATCCATACCTTTACTGGAGCGAGGTAAACCAACAATGAAATCCATAGTGATATGTTCCCATTTCCACCCCAGTATCGGTAAGGGTTGTAGTAAACCTGCGGGTCGTTGATGTTCGGCTTTAACTTGTTGGCAATGAAGACATTTCAACACAAAATCAGCAATCTCTTTCTTCATTCCCAGCCACCAGAAATTCAGTTTTAAGTCTTGGTACATTTTTGTATTTCCTGGATGGATAGACAGTTTTGAATTGTGGCCTTCTTGCAGAATTCTTCTTTTCAGTTCAGAATCACTCTGTACACACAATCTTCCTTGAAATTTCAACATATTATTCTCAAATTTGAAATCCGGCCTCAGTTTGGATTCCCGTTTTTCGATGATCTTCCTCAAGAAGTCATCCTGTTGCTGAATCTCTTTAATCTCTTCAATCAATGCCGGTTGAGCAGAAATAGCGGCTATTGTTCCACCTTGTTCACACAAAACAATCTCAATTTCAAGTCTTTCAAGGTCACATAGTAATTCTTTCTGCCCGGTGAGTAAACAGGCTAAATTTCCAATCGATTTCCGACTCAGTGCATCAGCAACGGTGTTAGCTTTTCCTGGATGGTACAAAATTTGCAGGTCATAGTCTTTTATCAATTCTAACCATCTCCGCTGCCTCATGTTCAGTTCTTTCTGTGTGAAAAAGTATTTCAAACTCTTGTGGTCTGTATACACCTCACATGTTGCCCCATAAAGGTAGTGACGCCAAATTTTCAGTGCAAACACTACTGCAGCAAGTTCTAAATCATGGGTCGGGTAGTTCTTTTCATGCGGTCTCAGTTGTCAGGAAGCATATGCAATAACTTTACCATTCTGCATTAAAACACATCCCAAACCCTTAGAAGAAGCATTACTATATACAGTATAACCATCCGTACCTGAGGGTAAGGTGAGAATCGGTGCAATCACTAGTCGAGTTTTCAACTCTTAAAAAGCTGATTCCCTCTAATCGGTCCAGTCAAATGATATCCTCTTCTGAGTCAGCTGTGTCAGTGGTAGGGAAATTTTGGAGAAATCTTTGACAAACCTTCTGTAATACCCGGCTAAGCCTACAAAACTTCAGACTTCGGTAACATTTTTCGGTCTAGGCCAGTTCACTACTGCTTCAATTTTCTGTAGGTCAACTGTAATACCATCCTTACTGATCACATGTCCCAAAAACATCACACTGTCTAGCCAAAATTCACATTTAGTTAGTTTTGCATAAAGTTTCTGTTCTCTTAGGGTCTGTAGGGCATTGTACAAATGACGTTCATGTTCTTCTGTGCTTTTGGAATAAATCAAAATGTCATCTATGAAAACAACTATAAATTCATCAAGGTATGGTTTGAAAATTCTGTTCATAAGGTCCATAAATGCAACAGGTGCATTGGTAACTCCGAAAGGCATAACAAGAAATTCGTAATGTCCGTACCTCGTTCGAAAGGCAGTCTTTTCGATGTCCCCTGTCTTGACTTTCAACTGGTGATATCCAGATCTAAGATCGATTTTGGAGAACACTTGGGCACCTTGTAACTGGTCAAATAAATCATCAATGCGAGGCAATGGATATTTATTTTTCACTGTTACCTTGTTCAGTTCACGGTAGTCGATGCAGAGTCTCAGTGAGCCGTCTTTCTTTTTCACAAATAAGACCGGCGCGTGCCACGGTGAAGTACTGGGCCTGATGAACTTCTTATCTAACAGTTCTTGTAGCTGAACTTTCAACTCTTTTAATTCGGTAGGTGCCATTCTGTACGGAGCTTTAGATACAGGCTGTGTACCCGGAATCACATCAATGGTGAACTCAATCTCCCTATCAATCAAATCCCCTGACAGATCATCTGGAAAAATATCTGGGAATTCTCTGACTATAGGAATACTGTCCACATTAGTTTTATCATCAGTAGGTACAGTCAATATAGAACATAGATACCCTTTACACCCCTTTATAATCAGTTTGAAAGCTTTCATGGATGAAATCAGATATGGGAGAGGTACTACTCCAACTCCGTTAAACACGAATTCAGGCAGTCCAGGTGGACAGAAAATAACTTGTTTTGTTACACAATCTATGGTAGCATGATATTTCATTAACCAATCCATTCCCAATATCACATCAAAATGATCAATATTCAATGGTAGTAAATCAATGTACAAATGAACATCCTCAACAATAATTTCACATGCAGGGTACATATAAGCACAAGTCATGGATCCCCCAACAGGTGAAGATACAGCTAACAGATAGTTCATGGGTTCCAATGGTCTATTCAATTTTTGCGAAAAAGCATGCGATACATATGAATGTGTAGACCCTGAATCAATCAAAATATACGCATTTTGAGCACAAATTGAGAGTATACTTGACACAACGGTCTCGGTATTCTGTACGTCTCCCGGTACAAGTGCGAACACTCGGCCTTGCCTCATAGGCTCTTTTCCGGTAGCTTTGGGATTGGGTTTCGGTGCGACAGCTAATGCTGCTGCGCTAGGTGCAGCTTTGCTATTGCCTTGGGAAGTGGAAGGGAAATCTTTAACCATGTGGCCCACCTTGCCACACCTGTAACAAGTACCAGAGATTTTATAACAAACCCCCTTATGATTCTTACCACATTCGGAGCAGGACGGTATAGAACGGTTTCCTTGACTAGAACTGTTTGTTGACCCCATGTTCTGCTTTTTGTTCAACAAACTGTTCCGACCTTTCTTAAATTTAAAACCCCGTCTCTTACCACGCCATTCAGACGCTGGCGTTTCAGTCTGTTTCAATGCTTTGATGTTCGACTCAGCCATTATTGCTCGATCAAGAACATCCACGTATTTCAGCAATTTCAAAACGTTGATTCTGTCAACAATTTCTACATTAAGGACGCCTTCAAACTTCCTGGCCTTTTTGTAATCAGTGTCAACCATGTGCGGTGCATATCTGGCGAGTTTAGTAAACTTTGACTCATACTCAGCATGGACATGGTACCTTGTCTCAACTATTCAAACTCAGTTTGTGAAGCCCCTGAAAAATGTTTTCTCTAAAAAAAAATAAACAAAAAAAAAATGTTTAAATTATTTGCTTAAAGCCCCTCAGTATTAGAATTATTTCGAACTAGTGTTTATAATGTTTAAATTATTTTCCAACTAGTGTTCATTTAATCCAACTAGTGTCCATTTAATGCCAACTAGTGTCTTTTCATTTAATCCAACTAGTGTCTTTTCATAATCCAACTTGTGGTTATTAGTGGGCTTTAATGAACCAATAAATCCTAACTTGTCCTTTCAATTCCAACTAGTGGGCCTTTATGCCATGTTACACCAAGTTTGCCTATAAATTGAGCTCACCTCTCAACTTCTTTCTATGGTTCTTCCCATATCTCTCTCCATTTGTTATATAGATTTAGAGTTTAGATTAAGAATGTTTAAAGTGAGAGTAAGCATTTTCATAAAGGAGGAGAGTTGTAGATTTTGTGAAGCCTTACATACCTTATGGCTTAGAATTTGGAGATTCATGGAGAAAGATCGAGATTCGAGTGTTGGAGACGGAGGAGATTGATTTGAGGTAATTTGGGTGGTATACAATATGCTTCCTCTAAATCTCTTTACTTAGAGTTTATGTTAATTACTTTCAATTTGTAATCCTCTTGATTATTGTGATCATTTGATAAATCCTGTGAATCATTCTGTTGACACGTTTGAGTACTCTGGTCATTTGACAAATTCTATGAAGTTGTTCTGTGTAGTTAATGTTGATTTTTCTGGCTAAATGACGTGGAAATGCTCCGTACATGGATCGAGTAGACCTTGCCAATAGCTTGGACCAATAGCCCAGATAAGCGTTTGTGCTTGGGTGAGGTGGGTGAGGCCGGTCATTGGTCATGTACCGAGTAGGACTGGGTATTTGGTTCTGGATAAATTATCATATGTCGAGTTGACTTATTTGTGCAATTTGGTAAATTGTTTGATTATCGAATCTAATCGGTTGTGTAATTGATGGATCTCTGTTAATTTATTTTCTGTTTGAGCCTTGTTGTTCCAGTTGTATTGTATACTTCCCGAATTAATTTATTTTTTAGGCGTGGAGCAAATTTAGTGGCGGTTGGAGTTGATGCATCTAAAGAGATTGTTTGAGTTGGAGATTCTTTTAGTCCACAACTATAAATTATTTATTTGGAGATTTGTATAATCTACGCTTTGGAGACATTTGAGTTAATTATTTGTGGAGATGTTTTGTATATTTGGGGTTATGAGTTATCTGCGATTATAAATTTGAGGTTGATTTGATTTATTAATGACCCGAAAGTCGGGGCATTACACGGTTACCTTGCAGTCTCTGACACACTGCGGGAAGTATTTCTCAAAAAAGGCTCCCTTAAACTGAGCCCAATTCATAGCAGTATTGCTGTCGCGGACCAGCATCCACCACCTTCTGGCCTCTTCTTGTAAGGTGAAGGTAGCCAGTAGCACTTTGTGTGCTTCAGAACACGGAAACACTTCAAATAATTTTTCAGTTTCTAGCACCCACGCTTCGGCCTTTAATGGTTCAAGGCCTCCCTGAAATGATGGCGGTTTCATCTTACTGAACTTCTGTGTTAGAGCAATGATGTCATCATTCACATTTTGTTCCGGCTGTACCGGAGGAGGTGGGGGCTGTTGGTTCTGTTGTTGCTGTTGCCTTAAGGCTTCGGTCAACAGTTCCACAGTTCTTTCTAATCTTGCCATTCTGGCGTCAGATGACTCAGTTTCATCGGCAGTTCTTGCGTTATCCATTTCACTATAGGCAATTATGACAATAATAAACATAGGCAGTTGCATACTTAAACACATTAACACGTATATCCATGTCATGGCCACACACACTTTTCATGCTCATGTAATGTCCTAATTACTTTTCTAGGACATCCTATAGCTCATTTGGACATGTGTGTGTGGTATAACTCGTGGTTTAATATCGCTTTAATACCGCTCTGATACCACCCAAACCCGCCCCTATGGGTTTAGCACCGTAACCGGCCAGTAATCCGAGATTACCGAAGGCCTGCTTAACAGTAAAACGGTAATACAAAGTACAGGGGCTGGCGGAAGCCAAAACAATAATTAAAAGATGTCCAATGAGCTGTGACAGTCTGTATGTAAAAAGACTTTTCATAACATGTTCACATTCAGAACAAAAACAGTATATACATACATCATTTACAAGCATTCAGGTTAGGGACCAAATCCCCACCATAACAATACAGTACAAATATCATTCAGTCTATACATAACAGAGACAGATAGGGTGAATCTGAGACACCCCAAAAGCAGCCTTAGCTTGAACAGATCTGGAACCTCGAAGTGAGGCACAAAGGTTGGCTTGACAAAACAAAGGCTTAGCCTGACGCTTCTAGCAACGGTCCGGTGCCTGAACACCTATATATATATATATATATATATATGAGCAGTAAGCTAAAGCCCAGTGAATAATATATGCGTAAAGAGGTTAAGAATGAATGTCCTTTCAGTATTGAAAACGGTCATTTATTAGTATATCAGTCATTCAGTTTGTGGCTCATATTTCATGCCATAACAGTCATTCAGAAACTATAATAGCCATATGTGGTACATCCAATAGCAAAACAATACAGTAGGTCTTAATAGACCGAATAGTCAGTTGATGGCCATCATATCAGTAAACAGTAGTGGTTCTAAACATGGGAACCGACAAAGATCTCTGTGACAATAGCAGTACAGTACAGTAACAGTAAATTGCTATGGATGCCACGAATACAGTTCACAAATAGGACAAACATTCATTCAGTAAGAAATATCATTTCAGAAAGCAGTACAGTTGTTCATTCAGAAAATATTCATGATTGAACATATCTTTACAACATTGTTACTCATAGAGCACTGGGCTATAAGCAGCTAGAGCGTCCTCGGATGCCAACCCTACACAGTTACAGAACGAACACACACTAAGCTACACAGTTGGGAAATAGTAACTTAATCCCTAATTTGCCTCGGTGTGGTTCTACATCAATATCCTCATTAAGATGCCTTAAACTAGGCTTGAGAATACCTAGGACGGAATGAGGATGCAAAGATGCCTTTAAAAAAACACTTTTCAAAATTGTACTGAAATAGGGTCCCGCTCGAGCATGGGTTTCCCCGCTTGAGCGGACATGCAGACAAAAGAGCCCGCTCGAGCGTGACTTACTTCACTCGAGCGGACTGCAAAAGTACTGGATGGGTGAAATTCACGCTCGACGGACGCTCGACCTCCGCTCGAGCGTGAGACACAAGTCCTCGCTCGAGCGTGCATTCCCCTGCTCGAGCGGACTGTAAACACATGCAAAGTACTGGATACACGCATTTCCCGCTCGAGCATCACTTTCTCCGCTCGAGCGGACTGCATGAACTCAGTGTGTACGCTCGAGCGTGGAGTTCCCCGCTCGAGCATGAGTCCAAAATCTGGAATTTCCAAATTTGAACCTCAAGCTCAAAACTCAACTTTAAAGCATCAAACTCGATCCTTTTGGGCTAATTTTCTAGAAAACACTTGTAAACTCATAATATGACATGTTTCAAAGATCAATTTGGGAAATCAAAGCCCAAAGGTAGTTCAATTAAACACAATTTCAAAGAAGTTTTCATGAACATGAAGAACATATGACATGCATGAATTCTAGTGAATCCTAATGCCTCAAAACATGATCCAAAGCAAGATTAAACTCAAAACCATGATGAACTCATGGACTAGAACAAGAATGTAAACTTGCATGCAAGATTTCATGAAAATCAACTTCAAAATGCAAGAATATGTACATGCATGCATGATTCAAGCTTCAATTCAACGATTTAAGCCATAACTTGGCTCTAAACTCTAACAATCCTCTAAACCATGCAAGAACCAACCCAAAATATGAGCAAGAAGGTAAATTCTCAACCTTAAGTCTCCAATTTCAAATGTAGAAGCTCAATATGCAAGGAATCCTTCAATCTCCTAAGCCTCCAAGCCAATTTTTGGTTGAAATCAATCTATCTCCTATCTCCCTCTCTCTAGTCGGTTTGGTATAAGGAAAGGGGCTGAGAATAAAGTGTCAAAAGCTCCTAATCAAGTCCCAAATATTGATGTAGAGAAAGGCCACTCAATGGCAACTAGGTAAATAAAGCCAACTTATGTAATTTAACATTATTAAATCTAATTTAATCATACCAAATCACATTTCAATTAAATATACCATAAAATCACATAAATTCTAACTAGCATAAAACATTACTCGATTTCAGATTCGGCCACCGATAAGGCCTCTAATTTACAGTTTAAAACGCAAAACATGAACAGATCATTCAACAGTCAACAGATAGAAATGCACTTAAGCTATACACTCAATCAATCAGTTCAGGATTTCAGTCAATCAGTCATTTAACATGCTTAATCATAGATTAGCACTAATCAGCGGTGAGGGTTGTCACAGGGAGGCACATAGGTTGGCTGACAAAAACAGATTCTAGGCAGATGCCTCTAAGCCTGGTCACGCACCTGATCACCTACATACATAAATAATACAGTGAGCTAGGGCCCAGTGAATAATAACAGAGTAAAGGGATTTTATGAATGATGTCCAGCACAAGTTAGGATCCAATATTTAAATCGGAACATATTCAGACTTCAAAACAGAAATAGATTTAGATACACACTCATGTTCATATTCAGATTTTGCATAAGATCATACGTGGTACACCCATTAGCTATCAGATCAATTTGATCCAAAGACCTACATGCATAGTTGGTACCAACGACCATAAAGGTCCATATCTTGCGCGCAAGTAGCCATGGTATTGTTACCCCCGGGCGAGGGCCACGTGCAGATTGGCCGCGGTATTGTTAACCCCGGGCGAGGGCCATGTGAACTAAGGGTGCCACAAATACTTTTCAAAAAATTGGACATTTATTCATTATTCGTAAGATAGCATTTCAGAAAACAGATCATACCATACCAGTCAGAAAATACTTAAGTTAAACATAACGTTACAGAGTTATTACTCACAGATGGCTACAGAAGCAATCAGATAGACTGGACATATCAGATAAATCAGGCAGACAATGGCGCGTGACCTACACAAGCACATAACATATACACATTGAAATACAATATTACTCCATTGATCAAACTTGACTTTTTAGTCTTTTTCCGTCTAAATAGTCCGAAGTTCTACTACGCTTATTCTTTCTCATTCAAATAAACCAGGTTCTTATTTCACATATTCTTTCATTACTAAGTCCTTCTTTTCCAAATAGATTGATCTTTTACTTGGCTTCTTAAACAATTACCACTAGATCAATAATTCATTCTTTAACTAACTAATTCATGTTGATTGGTAGCTTATTAATCTTTATTGAGTCATAAATCATGTCTAGAATGCTTTGGAAAGAGATGAGAATAAAAATGTGAACTAAATGCAATTTTCCAAAATATGCTGAAAAGGGGTCTCTGCTCGAGCGCCACTTTGGTCGTTCGAGCGGACTGTAAAATTTGAAAAATTTCTGGGAGCTCGATTTTCACGCTCGAGCGGACAACATAAATTCTGAAATTCCAAAATTGCAATTGAAGTTCAAATTTGGTATTCAAAGCCTCAAAACATGTACTTTTGGTATAAAAAAATGGAGAACCATTGTATAATTTAGTAAACATTCTCAATTAGAAATCATTCATTCAAAATTATGCTCCAATTGTCCAAATTTAGTTTTAACTCATATTCTTTACATCAACCCACAATTCTAAAATATAAATTAGACTTCCCAACCTCTTGAAATTCCTTGATGTATGTAATACAAATAGATCCAATTTTATTGTTAATAACAAAATCAACTTAACTATGAATTACACAAATCAATGTCTTAGAAATTCAACTTAACTCAATTTTTAACCAAAAACTTAATTTATAATCATGGGTGTTCTAAAATGTATATAAATTGAATAAAATTCTTAAATTACATCACATGCATGGATTAAATAAAAATCTAATTATAAAATCAAAACTTTAGGATTAATTCCAAATTTTCATAAACTTGACTTTCTTAAAACATTTCCTTCATCTCTTCAAAAAGAACTTGAATGGCTCAATTCCCTTAAAACTCATGTATTACAAGAAAATACTACAAAATCAAATCAAAACAATTAATTTTCCAAATTAATTTCCACAATTATGAGTCTACTTAATTTCTTACTTAAAACCTTATTTCTTACAAAATCCATGAGACTAATTCCATAACTTCCTTAATTCATGATGCATGGAGGATTATCTAAAATATGTAATTAAAGTTATAAAACTCTTAGAAAAATATTTGCATGTGTGAAATTATGGTCAAAATTCAAACCAATTACATCCAAAATTCCTTTAATTCAATGTTAAGTTCAAAATGTTCATGAATTCATAATTTCCCAAAACTTGCTCTCCTTGTACCCAAACATGAAATTAATTCTCCAACTTTCTCAAAGATTCATTGATGCATGTAAAGATGAAGTCCAAATTCATGAGGAATAACACAAATTAAACTTACTTGATAAATTTTTCCCAAACCCATTTCCTTAATCTCAAGCTTAACTCAATTTATTTTAACCTCAATTTAATTCATAGTCATAGATGTTCCAAAATATGTTTAATTTGAGTCAAACTCTTAGATTATATTACATGCATTGGTTAATAATTAAAATCAAAACCTATATTTATTCTTTAATTCTTCCAAATCACATGCATGTAGAAATAAGGCCCAAATTCAGAAATAAGGCCCAAATTCATGCAAGATTACAAAAATTAAATACAAAATAGTTAATTTCTAAATTGATTTCCATAACCATGAACCTACCTTAATTTCTTCATCTTTGTTTCTCTAATTTCTTCCAAATTATATGAAATTGAACCCAAACTCATATTTAATTCAAGTGTAATACAAAGATTTTACAAAATCAAGGTTGAAATCCTTACCATTAATCTTTAATTTGATAGATTCTTGATGATCCTCCATTTTCCTTTCTTGAGTCTCCTTCAAAACCCATTAGCACAAAGAAGCAAGCTCTCTCTCTCTTTTTCTCTCTCTCCCCGTGCTGTCCTTCCTCTCTCTCTCTCTCTCGGCTGTGCTAGTGTTCAGCACAAAATGAACACACACACACACACACCACACACCTACAATAAGTCTATAATGGTAAATAACTAAAGAATCAATAATAATAAATAAAACCACTATTTCTCTTCACCATCTATCTAGGGCTTTTAAAATTTTACTCCATTTTATTTTATAATTAGGATTAGATTAATTACTAATTATCCATTAGCTTAGTTAATCACCCCTTAATTTAATTAATCTTGATCTTGATTCAATTAATAATAACTAGTCACAAATTCCACATAATTTAATTAATCTAATTTTACTTCCATTAGAGCCCAATTAATTATATTTAAATTTATCAATCTGAATCAGGCGTTAATTAAACTCCCAAAAAGCTCCAAATATCAAATTGAACGTATTCCTATCCTCAATTTTGGTTTCTTAAATCATTTAATCCTTCAATTTCCGATCAGACTCAAAATTTCCGTCAATTAAATTACATATTCAAATTAGACACCCCATAAATAAATTTAATTCGTAATAACTACAATTCTCAATCTTCATAATTTAATTAACTTGATTAACTCCAATTAGGATCTAATTAATTGAATCTCAATTTTACTAAACTGAAATGAATATTTAAATAAACTCCCAAATGGGTCCATAATTAAGATTAAATTGATTCAACTTCTTAACTTCACTTCCTTAAGCCATTTGGACCCTTAATTTCTAATTCCAAAATAGATCTTTAATAGAATCATATACGAGTCAGATCCCACAATTCTCATAAATCCCAAATTAAATTATAATACCCGGCAATTAAATCTCAAATCCTCTTAATTAATCAAGTACTAATCATTATACGTGATGGGGTCATTACACAAATGTAGCTGAATCTTTCAATTCATGGATACGAGAGGAATGCCACTTGCCTATCACAAAGTTGATTGATATTGTAAGAATTAAGTTGATGAGGAAAATTGCTAAGAGGAGGGAACTTGTTAATAAATAGAATGGTTTGATGTGCCCCAAAATGGAGTCCAAGTTGCATGATGGTTTTAATACTTCGAGGCCATGGATTGTTAGTTCATCTGGAAATGATGTCTATGAGGTGCATTCACATCCATTTGTTTCAGTTGACATTAGTAGACGAATATGTTCTTGTGGCGAGTGGCAATTGAAAGGGTTTCCATGTGCACATGCAGTTGGTGCTATACAAAAGAGTGGACATGTTTTGAGTTTATTTGTTGATCAATACTTCTATGTTCAAAGTTATCGAGAGTTTTATTCTTTTCCTATATATCCTGTTCCTTCAATTTGGCAACCAGATTGTAATGTTGATGGTGATAGTGAAGTTGTTCTTCCTCCTTTGTCTAAGAAGCAACCAGGAAGGCCAAATAAGAAGAGGATTCGTTCGAATTGTGAGAAAGTAAGGCAAATTACTTGTAGTAGATGTGGGAAGGTTGGCAATCACAATAAGAAATCGTGTAAGGAGGCTTTGTGATTTTTTGTAGCTGCTTTGTGATTGTAAAAATTTCGTATTCATAAATTTCTTGAAGTAACAATTTGTACTGTTGAGCGCTGAGTAATAGTCTTCTATGTTTTGAATAAAGTGACATTGAATTGAAAGTGAAAATATTCTTAGTTTCAAATTTTAATTTTGAAATTGTTTGTGATAATATTGTTTGGTTGTCTTTCGTAAATAAACTTGACTGTTGAATGTTTGTTTTGAAAATTATGTGAATATTGTATAAAAAGTGAACATATTCTCAGTTTAAGTTTTTAGTTCAAAATAGATGATTTTGTGATAATAGTGTTAGGCTCTTGTTATGAATCAGAACTAGTTATAAATGTGATCAATTGAATGAATGTGAATTAATATTCTAAATAGATGTGGTCAATGCTCTATGTTTTGATTAAAATAACAGTGGATTGAAAGTGAAAATATTCTTTGTTTCGAATTTTAGTTTTTCAAATTGTCATAATATTGTGAAACAGCAAATAAATTGTTGTGATAATATTGTTGTTTGAAAATTGAGTGAACTGTATAAATCTAAAAATATTCTCAGTTTTAAAGTTTCTAAGTTTGAAAATAAGTGATTGTGATAATATTGTGAGGCAACAAAACACGCCATAAAAACTGAAAATATAAACAAAAACATCAACAAAGCACTAATTGTGATACAGTAAAGTCTTGTGTCTACTATTTTCACATGTAATACTATTTTCACTTTTCCCATATAGTAGTGTGAGGAACAGGATAATAGAAACTGAGAATATAGACAAAAACATCAACAAAGCTCGGGTGCATATATCTTTGAGAGTATGACAAAATATTCCATTACACATCATAGAAATTGTAATATGTTTGTTAGGCAATATGCTTGGAACTATTGACAAAAACATTAGTCATTGTATCAGAGTGTTATAAAAAAGAGTTCATTGAGTTACACATCAAAAAAGATTTCATTGAATGTTGCAATCTTGACTCTACTTGACTTTGATTGATCTGTGTGGATCACTGAGGAACTCATGTACCATATCTGCTCTAAGTCTTGTGGATGTGCCTGGTGGTAATGTGTTTGGAATTGGTTGATGCCTCATGTATTGTCTTATGATGTAGCAAACAATAATTCCACAGTCATTCCTACATAAATCATTTTTGACACAGTTAGGGCAAAAACAAAATTTTTTGAAAAAGATATTAAAATTTGTTAGTTAGAATAAAATAACATACGTCATTGCTTCTTGTTGAGGGCTGTCTTTGACTAATTCAATCCTGACATCAGGATTCCATGATTTTTCTGCTTGACAAGGGGTATCCTTCATGTATTCATGAATGATTTTTTGCTGTAAAAAACATCAATATAAAGTATGTAATGATTTACATCTGATTATTGTAATGGTAATATGAAATTGTTCTTACCAGTTGATTTGCAACGTTGTAGTGCTTGTCCTTTTCTTTTCTTGGTCTCAAAGAGTTGAAATGTTTCCAAGTCCCCAAGTGTTTGTCGATAACAAGTAATGTCCAATGATTGAAATCGTGGATGGGGATATGGATGTATCTACATGGGAGGGATTCTTGCAAAGTATTTTTCAAAATCTTTTTTTTTTCCTGAAGTTTTCTTCTTCAACATTGGCTGTTTTTTACAAAAAAATATGAATATTCACAGTAATGGTATGAAACTCAATATTCAAATGTCGATGAAAAGCAACAAAACATGATTAACTATGATTTATCACTCAAATTGTTTTGAAATCTGAGTATATTCCCATCAATGATACCAAAATTAAAATTTGAGAACATTCACAACAATGATAACAAACACAAAAAATCTACTTTGAAACCAAAATTGAACGGAAGATAAAGTATAAAATTGACACATGCACATTTATTCTTTACCCAATATAGACTTGACAGTACGAATGACTTGCCATTGTGCTCTGCTCCATCACCAGAATTTTGTGCTTGTGGTTCTCTTTCAAGAATCTTGTCTATCAAATTGAAACACAAAAGTGATGTTAACAAATTAATGAGAAGTTTTTCAATGTTAAAATATTACAAATATTATATGTACACAGCTGGATATGTCTGCCCCTTTTACCAAGCTCTTGATATCATTAATAAACACACAATTGTCATATCTTGCGTCAAACCATATACAAGCACTACAAAACAATAAAAAAATGTGTTAATAATTAAGTCAAAATATTTTTAGAAAACAAAGCTATTTCTCAGTTTCATTTCATATATTTGTACTACATGAAAAATTGCAAGATTTATGTAAGATTATACCTTGATTCTGTTTGCTTTTCTTTCCAAAGAATTTGTAGTTTATATTTGTCTTCAGGAGGTAGCAATTGAGCCACAACATACTTGTTAGAAATTGTCTCATCTTTGTGTTCCTTCTCTTTCTCAACTTTAACTTTCTTGCCTCTATACTCATAATCTGATATCTCAATAGTCTTCCTTGCTTTAGCTTTGCTATTTTTAATCAAGGAATTCTGTAGATTTATTTGTCTTGATTCTGTCAGATCATCGGCTTTTATTGCACAAACTTGTTGGGTTAAGTCATGGACTTCTTCCTCCACTAACTGATTCTGCAACTGAGAATTTTGACAATCTTTCACATTTGTATTTGTCTCACAATGTTTTGTTGCAAAAGGTTGTTGCGTTATCTCATGGACCTCTTTCTGATGGAGTTCTTTGTCCACCATTTCAGAATTTTCATGGACCTCTTTCTGCAGCACTTGAGAATTTTCATCGTTTATTGTATGACCTTCATTCTTTGCATCTGTCCCAGAATGTTTTCCTCCACAAACTTCTTGGGTTATCTCATGGACCTCTTTTTCAACCAATTGGTTATGCAATCGAGAATTTTCATCTTTCAATTATTGTATTTGTGCTGTGAGTAGCTTGTTATCCTCTTCAAGTTTATTTATGTAGATGGTCTTCACTGTGTTGTCAAGTTGCAAATTGTTGTTCTCATTTTGAAGTTTCTCAAGTGTTTGTTGATGAATTTGTTCTTTTCCCTCAGGTGCATCATTGAGTATAATGTTGCAGAAGTCATTAAAGTCTTCATTTGTTGGCTTTTGTTCTTGGTGGCATTCTTCAGCATATTGACCATCTTCTTCTTCATCTTCTTCAGAATCATTTTCTTCTTCTTCTTTAGTATTTTCAACATCTTCTTTTTGTTGTTCTTGTTCTTGTACTTCTTGTTCTTCTTCTTCAGCATCTTCTTGTTCTTCGTCTTCAGTATTTTCAGCATCTTCTTTTTCTTCTTCCTCTTCTTCAATGTCATCAAGTTCTTCATCACTTTCATCACTCAATCGAGCACTAGTTACCTGTAGGTCAACATACAGTAAATATTAGTTTTTGAAATAATTGAAGTTTAGGAAACTAAAAAGTTTCTCAGTAATAATTCAATGTATAAAAATAAGGATTTTTCCCAACTTAAATTGAAATTCAAATGAGATGAGGATGTGACCTGTCTTGTTGTCAGCTCACGTAGTGATATGACTTTCATACGTTTATGTAATTTGATAAGATTTCACTTGATCACCCTTGGGCATGCTTCGCTAACTTCAAGGTGGATGATCAGTGTGTGCTCACACAACCAATACTACAAAGCAAATATAAAGAATTTTTGTCATTTGAATAAGAAATAATACTATATGTTATTAACAACAAAGTAATAGAATAGAGTAAAGATGTACCCACTAAAAGAGCCATAACACATCTTGTGACTTTTGCTAGATTTTTGTGGTATTTTTCAATTGAAGACATCAGTGTGTTCCTTATTGCTTCTGCCCAATTGTATTTTCTCATCAAATTTATGTCTTCCATGTAATTAAGAAATACCTATCCAACAGTTGTTCCTAATATAGAGAAAAAAAGTTTCAAACAAGTATACATACACAGCATCCTTATCACATCTTTAGTGTCTTCTTTCTTCTTGCCTTTCAATGCTTTTTGCAACAAGTCTATGATGGTTGTGCGCGATAGCCTTTCAGTTTGTATGAATCTTCTTGTCAGAAATGATGATATATTTTTATTTCCATAACCAAGATGCATCGGCTCATCTCCACAAGATATATCGAAGATGGACTTGAAGTCTTCTGTTGTTAGCTTTGCAGTTTCTGGTCCTAACTAGAAAGAACCACTGCTGCCTGGCTGGTATGTTTGAATTATTTTCAATGCAATGTCATCATATTTTTTGCATTATTTATAATTCATTTTGTTTTTCAATATTACATCAAACAATAACCAAAATGGGGTTTTCTTCAACCCATTAATATGCTCATTCCTGAGTTTGATGTGCTGTAATAGCTTCACTATTGTCACCATGTTTGATCTGAAAGTTAATCTCCATTCTCTACGCTTTCCCTTTTGCTTTTTATCCGTCGAAGTTGATTTTTTATGCTTTCTTATCGTTTTCTTTGCATTACTTTTTAGTCTTGGGGTTTTCATGAGTTGCTTTCCTATACAGAAAATCAACATAGACAACATATAAACACTGAGAATGTGTCCTAAAAGAATCAATCCAATGTCATTCTCATGAAGTCTAAATTTGATAACATTCATGGCTATAAAAACAAAATCAACATTGAAACTTAAATTGAAAGCAAGAGAAGATGATTAACCAGGGTTTTTCACTCAAATTGATTCAGAATATGAGAACATTCACAGCAATCGCAACAAAAATCAACATTGAAACTTAAATTGGAAGCAAGAGAACATGATTAACTAGGGTTTTTTAGTCAAATTGATTGAAAACTTGAGAAAATTCACAACAATCATGTCAAACTCAATATTGAAACCTAAATTGGAATCAAGAGAATATGGATTAAGTCTGGGTTTTCACTCAAATTGACTAAGAATCTGAGAACATTGACAACAATCGTACGAAAATCAACGTTGAAACCCAAATTAAAACCAAGAGAATATGATTCACTAAGGTTTTTTACTCAAGTTGTCTAAGAATCTGAGAACATTCACAGGAATCGTACCAAAATCAACATTGAAAGCTAAATTGAAACCAAGAGAATATGATTAGCTAAGGTTTTCACTGAAATTGATTGAAAATATGAGAACATTGACAGCAATGGTATCATACTCAACATTGAAACCTAAATTGAAAGGAATAGGATATGATTAAGTATGGTTTTTCACTCAAATTGATTCAGAATATGAGAACATTTAAAGCAATCACAGCAAAATCAACATTGAAATTTAAATTGAAAGGAAGAGAACATGATTAACTAGGGTTTTTCACTTAATTTCAGTAAGAATCTCAGAACATTAACAACAATGGTAGCCAAATCAACATTGAATCCTAAATTGAAAGTAAGAGAAGATGATTAATTAGGGTTTTTCACTCAAATTCAATATGAATTTGAAAACATTAACAGCAATGGTACTAAAATTAACATTGAAAACTAAATTGAAAGTAAGAAAACATGATTAAGTAGGGTTTTGAATATTAACAGTAATCGCACCAAAATCAACATTGAAACGTAAATGGAAAGTAAGAGAACATGATTAACTACGATTTTTCACTCAAATTCACTAAGAATTAGAGAATATTTACAGCAATCGCACCAAAATCAACAATGAAACCTAAATAGAAAGCAAGGGAACATGATTAACTACGGTTTTTCACTCAAATTCACTAAGAATCTGAGAATTTTCACAGCAATCGTACCAAAATCAACAATGAAACCGAAACTGAAAGAATGAGAACATGATTTTTGTGGCATTACAATGAATGTTCTCAGATTCACAAACAAAAACAAAAGTTTTGAAAACAAAAGTTTCGAACTCAACATTCAAGCTGAAATGGAAATCAAAAACAAAAGTTTCGAAAATGAAAGATTTCGCAAAAACTAGGGTTTAAGATACTTGAATCTTACTTGTTTTCACCATTTTTGGTTGTTCGGATGTTTGAATGTTTGATGATCTAGTTTGTTTTTGTGAAATCTGAGATGAGATTGATGAACAAAGCCGAAATGTGAGGCGAAATTGGTGAAGGTAAGAATGAAATCTGAGGGAGAGAAATGGCGGGATGAACTGTGAATGAAATCGTGAATCTGCGATTTTTGTTTTGTGTTTTGATTTGGTAAGGGTAGTTTCGTCATTTCAATGGATTATGGGACTTACTGGTTAAAAGTTTTTGAACTAGGACTTAATGTACCATTATTTGCTAAAACGGGACTTACCTGCAAATCACTCTAAAATAATATAAATAGTTAGATTTTTGTATGTAAATTATGGGAAAAAAAATATATTAAAACCTATAATTTAAATTTCACAATTTTATCACAATTTATGTATCAATTTTCAATTTGTTACAATTTCAATCATGTAATTTTCAATCCCCTTACTAGAGTTATAAACTCGGGTGAGTTCAACTCAAGCAACTGAAGTTAAGCCTGGAATTTTTTAAAGATTAGACAATATAATTTTTAATTCAGGTGAGAGCCTATGTAAAATTTAAAATTTTGAATAAATTTGAGTGGGCTTGGGTAGAGACCAAATAACTTGAGCAATTGAAATAAAATTATATATATAAATATATAAAATTATTTGCTAATTTATTTTTTTAATAATAAATAAGATTAATTAAAATTTTAATATTAATGAACAAAAGTAAAAGTAATATGCTTAAGTTTTTTCTATAGAATTTTTTTATTATGTTTAAAAAATACACATTTAAAAAATGATCATCGAATAAGTTGATATTAAAAAAATACATTTTAGAATGGCATAGAATAATTTAAATATAATTAAATTAAATTTCTTACAAAATAAAAGTATCTAGGTAAAAAAAAATGGTAAGAATAAAATTTAGAATAATATTCTCAATTAATCTGAAAATAATTATAGATGACCAATAAATTATAACCAATAACCCTCATTTTTTTAATAAAGAAAAATATTTCATGAATCATCACTTTTAATTTATTTCTATTTATCTTAGCAAAAGTCACTTTTTAGCAATTTCAGCCAATTTTTTTTTTTTTAGTTTATTTAACTGACAATTGAGATTAAAAAAAAGAAAGAAAAAAAAGATCCAATATATTTCACAAGTGCTAAAAATGTATAGATGAACAATAAGAAAAATATCTTAGACCCACAAAAAAAGAAAAAAAAAATCCACAATTGTACCCACAATGATGTGGTATCATATATGTCAACTCTTAATTAGGGCTGCAAATGAACCGAGTTGTTTATGAACAAGTTTGACTCGGCTCGTTAAGGGCTCGGTCGAGCTTGCATAAGCTCGGCTTGTTTACCTTTATTTAAATTATATAATAAATATATAATTTATATATTAAATAATATATAAATATATATAAATAATAATATAAATACATTATTTATATATTAAATAATACAAATAAATAAAAATTTAAATATTTTTATTTAAGTAATATAAATAATATTTTTTTACTTCAATATTTTTATTTAAATAATATAAATAATATTTAAAAAAAATTATCGAGCCGAGCCGAGGCGAGCCGAGCTGGAGTTTCATTAATGTTAACGAGCTGAGTCAAGCTCGAGCCCAGTTTCTTATCGAGCTAAGCTCGAGCTCAGTAAACGAGCTCGATAAGTAAACGAGCCGAGCTCCGCAAAGCTCGGTTCGGTATGGTTCGTTTGCAGCCCTCCTCTTAATTACACCCCTCTAATTTTGTACCCCTAATTCCATCCCTAATGACTTAGCTCACTCCCATGTGAAGCGGTCTCACACTTTGAAGATAATTAATTGGTTGTTATTGTTTGACACCTCATTAGAGATACAATTAAGGTTGATGCAATAAGGGGATGAGACATTTCTCTTTTCTATACACTCAATGACATAGGCCCAACTCTCTTGCCACATTATTATGGGTGAAAGTGTGGGTCTATAGAATTACTGGGACAATAAATTATTACGTGTAACTCCCATTTTTTTTTTTATTAAAAAAAATGTTTCACCAACCATCACTCTTAATAGAAAAATAATATTTATTTCTATTTGATTTTAGTAAAAGTCACTTTTTAACTATTTAAGCTATATTTTTTTAATTAACAATTGAGAAAAGAAAAAGAAAACAAAACAAAAAACATAATCCACCATATTTGGCAAGTGATAAAAAGAGTCATTCATTTTCTTAATATTTTTATATTTTGTTAAAAAAATTTATTGTTTGAATCCTTGTAGTTTAGAAGGATATAAAAAAATTAAAAAATTAAAAACCAAAAATGACCAAAAAAAATTAAAAATATAAACTTTTAATAGAGATTAATAATTTGAACACCTGTATTTAGTAAAATATTATGTTTAGATTAATAGTATTATGACACATCATTATAATACATGTTAATATTGATCTCATTCTAATTGTAGTAACATAATTTAAAGAATAATTTAAAATTTCAGTTTATAATTTAATAAAGGATGCATAAATTAATAAATGAATATTGATCTTATTCCAATTATGGTAACATAATTTAAGGAGAAATCTAAATTTAAAATTTTATTTTAAATAATATAAAATTAATTTATAGGTCAATCATAGTGTAACACATATTAACAAAAATTAAAGAAAATTTTAAAAAAATAATAATAATTGTAACTTTCCGTCTTAATAAGACAACATTTTACCATTATAATATTATATAGATGTGCTCCACCATTATTCTCTATTTTACATATTTATTCATGCAAATTAGTTTGAAAAGTCTTTCAAGGTTCTTAAAATGTAGTTATGTAATTAGCTTGAAAGAATTTTATTAAAATAGCTATTACAGTAGTAAGTAGGAGTGGGCGCGGGTCGGTTGCGGCCACAGAACCTCCAATCTATCACCCGTTCGCTAGATTGGTGGATTGAAAAAAATCAATCCGCATTCGTCCACCAATTCGACAGATGTGGATTGAGCGAATTGGCGAATTGACGGATGGATGCGAATCGGTTTGACGGTTTAAAATTTTATAAATTTTTAACATAATTCAACTTGTGCACTTCCTCAAAAAAAAAAAAGTATTACAGTTAATGACTTAAAAAAGTATTATAATCACTGCATGCCTGTAACGCCCCAACTTCCGAGCAATTAAATAAGTACAATAACACAACACAAGTAAGATAGGTTGTAGAGACCCTAATTTTTGGTAATTACACTTGAAACCCTAAGCCTTAGGTTAATTGCATTTTAGTCCCAAATTTTAAAAAATTTTACAAAATGGTCCAATAAAGAATAATTTTTCTATATTTTATTTTGTATTATAATTAAATCCTAGAATGCCATTTATATATTTGAAAAACCCACTAACACTTAGTTTTTATTTATTTTAATCCTTAGTCTCTACATTAATTCATATATTTTATTTTTTTTAGCCTATTTGAATATTTATTAGTTCTTTGAATCTTTATTATTTATTTGAGCAAGTAAATATCTATAAATATCTTTAAATAAATATTTTTATTATTATTTTAGTGAAGAAAATAATAAATATTTTTAGTGGAGAAAATATCTAGATATTTTTTTCCTTCCTTAGTCATTAAGCTAGAGGCTCATTTCTTATTGTTAATTCAGTATAACGCAGCAGGTAAAAAATTTCAGATCATACCTTAGGTGATAGAACCTGAAGCGAAGAATCTCGTGGGTAAATCACATGCTTCAAAAATTCGAACAATAAACACTTAGCAGTGGAGTGATACCATAATATAAGTATCACCCACACAAGTCACAGTGCAAAAAGCTTGATCGTTGTTTTAATGGGAGAGAGTCAGTATAGAAAAAACATACGTTGTTTCATTATCCCATATCCCATATATCGTATCAGATATATAGGCTAAGTATATCATCTATCCATATCAGTTGATATGATAGATATAGATATCATGAGTGGGTTATCCAAATAAGTTTTGAATTCAAATTCAAACTTACATGGATAAGGTTCAAAAGGGTCATGGGTCATGCCACATGGGCGCCCAATTTCTAACATCTGCCACTCGCACATGAGTTGGCATGACACTGCCACATCTCTATCTCAATCTCCCCAAAAATGAACAATCTCATACTAGCCAATGCACCGTGTGATCGCTGAGAACACCTGCATGTGGGAGCTCTATACTAGAAACTCAATATGAGTCAGCATAGAGACATCAACCCAAAATGAACAGAAATAGTGTCTCATGTACCCAGACCCATCTAGCTACATCGGTCCAAAAAACATCTCTAATCCCTCAAAGAGCATGTTTGACTCTCCTGGGTCCTGCATTATAGTCACACCCAATCAGTATCCCATAGAGAGCGATGTGAGTTGTCGACAGTGAATATAGAGCAGAGATGTAGAACTAGATGATCTTCCCTTCACCCTTATATAATTTAATTTGAAATTGACCGCTTTCCCAGTAATGTCCCTTGAAGCGAATCATACATGACCGCAGGTAACATACCAAAGTAGCTGAACATCAACTCCTCATCTTAAGACATAGTCAAAGGTCACAAAGGCACAAAGTGAAGTCATTTAGGGAAAAATGACTTTTAGGACTCATACGGTGAAGAAACAGGGATCTATTCTTTCACCTCGCTAACGGGTCGATAAGCACATGCAGTACGAATGCATGTTATAGTGGAGTAACTCTTCCAAAGAGTGATGTTAAAACTCACACACCATACAGATCTTAGTCTAGTCGCTCTTAAGCGCACAAGTCGCTTTTAAGCGCACAAGTCGCTTCTTAGCGTCTAACTCAATTTCTCTATTTGCTCGCCTCTCAGGCATCAAATGAGATCTCATATCTGGCTATCCATAACAGGCAAATCATGGAAAAGTGGGTACTCTCATATCCATGGTCAGTCTCTACCGAGACCTCGTCTTGGCTCCAACCAAGGCATCATAGCTAATGGATAATTTTAGCTTCTCTATTTGCTCCAAATATAATAAGCCACTAGTCTCATCCTTGCTCGCTACCTAGTGCTAAGGGCGATTGCTTGTGTGAGTGAGCCAATCTTGCCTGCTAACATCAATTTATTTATTCTGTGTATGCTAATTCACAAACCATTGCAAAAAGTAGTAAACATAAATGTGTAATAGAAACAAATATGAATACTAATGGCATAAATATCCCAAAAAAAATATGAGTTCAACTGAATAAACATATATATATCATCACCTACGTAGTCCTAAAGCCCTAACATGAGTAAGATAAACATCTCTAGCAATGGGTTTAGTCAAAGGGTCCGCAACCATGCGACTCGTAGGGATGTGCTCCAGGATCACTTCTTTCTGCGCCACAATGTCTCTGATAAAAATTGAACCTCACATCAATGTGTTTGGTTCTCCCATGGTATTTAGGATCCTTAGTGTAAGCGAGTGCAGCCATGCTGTCACAATGGATAGTCATAGGATCTGGAGTGTGTGTGACAATATCCAAATGCTGAAGGAATCTCCTCAACCAAACGGCTTCCTGAACAACAGATGAACAAGCCACAAACTCAGCCTCCATAGTCGATAAGGCGATACAGGATTGCTTCTTACTGCTCCAAGAAATACCACCATCGCTAAGCATGAAAGCATATCCTGAAGTAGATTTACGCTCATCTAAGTCTCTTCCCCAGTCAGCATCACAATAGCCAACTAGATGTAGATCTGAACTTTGGTAGCAAAGTGTGTAATCTGCAGTCCCTCTAAGATATTGTAATATCCTCTTAACTGCTTTCCAATGAGCTGGTCCTGGGTTGGATTTGTAACAACTCACCAATCCGACTGCATAACAAATGTCAGGGCGTGTACACATCATAGCATACATCAAGCTGCCAACAGCATTTGCATAGGGAACACGGGCCATCTTTTCATTCTCTTCTGGAGTCTTAGGACCCATATCAAGGCTTAGGCTCTTGCCTTTTGCAACAGGAGTGTCAATGGGTTTGCAGCTCTGCATCTGGAATCGCTCTAGGATAGTCTTAATGTAAGTCTCTTAAGACAAACCAAGAAGTCTCCTAAAGCGATCCCTAAGGATCTTAACACCGAGCACATAACTCGCTTCACCCATGTCTTTCATCTTAAATGTAGAGAGCAACCAACTTTTAGTGGCGACAATCATCTCCTTGTCATTTCCAGCCAATAATATGTCATCTACATATAATGACAATATCAGAAAAATGTCCTTAGATCGCTTAACGTACACACAGTGATCTTCATCGATCATCGTAAACCCATTAGAAACAATGGCTCGATGAAATCTCAGATTCCACTGTCTGAATGATTGCTTTAAGCCATAAATAGATCGTTGAAGCTTGCAAACTTTGCGCTCCTGACCTACTACCACAAGCCTTCTGGTTGATCCATATAGATCTCTTCATCCAATTCTCCATTGAGAAATACAGTCTTAACGTCCATCTGATATAGCTCTAAGTCCAACTGAGCTACTATGGCCAGAATTAGGCGAATAGAGGCAAACCTCACAACTAGTGAAAAAGCTTTCTCATAGTCCACACACTCTCGTCGGGTATAACCTTTTGCCACTAGGCGAACCTTATACCTTTCTATGAAACCATCCACTTTGCGCTTGATTTTGAGAACCCATTTGTTCCCAATAGTCTTGCGCCCTGGCGGCAAATCAACCAAGTCCTAGACGTGATTTTTCTTTATATACTCTATTTCGTCATCCATTGCAACACTCCATTCTTTACTAGCAGGGGATGAGAGAGCCTTTTTGAGATTCTTAGGCTCCATCTCATCACTCGGAGCAATCATGAATGCTTTCCCTTCAATCTCAAAACGATGACACCACATTTGCTTCTACGCAGTTGAGAATCCTAAGAATCCTCATCCATTGGATCTAATCCATGGGCAGGTAGATCACTTCCATTGTCCTTAGGAGCTTGAGGGATTATCTCCTCATTCTCTACTAGGCTACTAGGTGCGCTTTCAAGTAGATCATCCATCTCATAGAGTTCTACTTCTCTAGTTACCTCACCTCTGCTAAGGTAATCCTCCTCAAGGAAATCCACATCTCGTGACTCAATTTCAGTCACACTTTCATCCGGATGCTCCCTAATAAACACATAGCCCTTAGAATGCTCACTATAGCGAATGAAGATACACTTCTTTCCTCTAGGGCCTAATTTCCCAAACTTATGAGAAGCGTTGTGTATGTAAGCTGCCAAATCCCAAGATCGCAAATTGCCCAAATCAGGCTTTTTGCCAGTCCACATCTCATATGGGGTGGAAGGAATTGATTTGGAAGGCACACGGTTAAGGACGTAGGCAACAATCAACAAAGCATCCCCCCAATAAGAAATTAGAAGATTTGCTTACGCCATCATAGATCTAACCATGTCAAGCAATGTACGATTCCTTCTCTCCGCTACATTATTTTGCTGCAGAGTCCCAGGAATTGTCAATTGCCTGATAACTTCTTTTTCCTCACACAGCACTTTAAATTGCTCAAATAGATACTCGCGTCCCCGGTCAGTCCTTAGAGCCTTAATGCTCTTGTCTAATTGATTCTCAACCTCATTAACATATCGTCTAAAGCAATCCAATGCTTCTGACTTGTGAGAAATCAAATAGACATGGCCAAAATGCATGCAATCATCTATAAATGTGATGAAATAAGGGGCTCCATGCCTTGCCCTCACATTCATTGGTCCACATATATCAGAATGAATAAATTGTAATGGGATAGATGCCCTTTTGGCTTTCCCAAACGGTTTCCTTGTTGCCTTTCCAGTAAGACAGTGCTCACAAGTAGGCAAAGTGACTCTAGCGAGTAGGCCTAAAAGACCTTCTCTTGCCAATCTAGTCATCCTGTCTTGCCCTATGTGGCCTAATCTAGCATGCCATCTCATAGAATCATTATTACAAAAAAATGCAATATTAGAAATAGAGCCATTGGCATTTTTATTAAAACTAGAATCATCCACATCCAAAGCTAAAAAGCCATCTGAAAAATAACCAAAACCATAAAAAATTGTTCCCAAATAAATGCTAACACCATTATTCTCAAAACAAAAGCTAAAACCAAGGCTCATCATGCTAATAACTGAAATTAAGTTTCGTCGAATATCCGGAGCATAAAGAACATCATGAAGATACAAGGTGCTTTTCTGCTCCCAGCAGGTACTCGGCGATACTCAACGAACCTTACTCTGTCCCTCGCAATGTGGTCTGTTGCTCCGGAGTCTGCAACCCAAAAATGAGGAGAATGAGCAATTAATGCTTGACTAGAAACAAAGCATTAAATGCAAGAAATTAAGTAAGGGAGTACCTTCTTCTACTCAGGGCAATCCCTAGCGAAGTGTTCTTCTTTGTTACAGTTAAAGCATGTCAATTTAGCCTTTACCTTCTTGCCACCTCTCTTGCCCCTACGCTTGAAATTTCTAGCGCCATTGGGCTTTAGTGCAACTGCTGCTTGCTTCTTAGGGGCACCTTTGCTTTTCCATACTTGAACTGAGAAGTCCTACATGAGCTCGACTCAACCACCATAGCAGAACTATCAGACTGTACCGCCTAAAGGCGCTTAGCCTTTAGCTCCAAATGACACGATATGTCTTCGAATGTTTTCACACTCTCATTATGCATCATGTTCTACTTCATCTGCTCTCAAGAATTTGGCAGAAAGTGAATCACAGCTTGTACTTGCTGCTCTTGAGTCAAATTGTGCCCAGCAGCCGCAAGCTCACATATCTTGGCTGACATGACCCTCAAATGGTGCTTCATCGAGTGATGCACCCTTTTCTGATAGGAGTCAAACTTCATAGTCAGCCCACGTAGCTTTGCCAAAGGGGTAATACCAAACTTTTGCTTGAGAGCTTCCCACATCTCAAATGCAGTCGGGCAATGCTCAAACTTACTAATCAAGTCGTTGTGCATGCTGCTCAACATGGTAAAGCACACACACCGATCTTTGTTACGCCAAGTTTGAAAGACTTCAAGATCACGACGATGTTAAGCTATATTGCCCTGCTCTGGCTCCACCATCACTTGTTCAAGTGTGGTCAACACTTCTTGCTCATTGAGGAGGTATTGGATCTTACGGCGTCATATGTCATAATTGTCCCCATCCAATTTCTCTCTTTTAGTTAATTCTGCCACCACTGTCTTAGCAGCCATTTCTATATACAGAGTAAACAAATGCGCAGGGGATATTAATGATAGCAACACAAAAATTATTTTGTAGCAAAAAAAAATCTAAATTAAATAATGATAATATTACACATGTCTCAAGATCGAAAATTTGTTATGCTCGTAATCATCTCTTGCGTCTCTAGTGACAATTATCAAAATTTAATTTAATTCCATGCGCAAAAAAAAAAAAAAAAAAAATTCAATCTCCCACTACTTATGGCATATACGAAGCATAATAAATTCCATACAATAGCATCTTAATGTAAATTTACACATGCTATATTCATTTAATAATGGAATTTAAATAAAAAAAAAAACTAAGCATGCTTTTCTAATCACAACATATTACAAACCCTAAAAAAAATAATATGTTGTATTTAATATTCAGATTATGCCATAATAGAATGTACATCATTCTGAATTTTTTTGGAATTTTAAATAACTAATAAACACACATAAAATTAGAAATAAATATTCCAGAATCTAGTAAGCTAAAAAAAAAATACCAGTAAATAGAAAACCTTTGCAGTAGTCTACAATAAAAATTTTAGCCCCAGAAAATTAGTCATGCAACACCAGAAGCATTTTAAAGCAGAAATAATGAATTATTATCTCAAGAAAAATATTTTTTATTTTCATAAAATTTTGAAAATTTTACAGAAGATAAAAAATTAAATTCTAAGTCCAACAGTACCAACCATGCTCAAAACAAAGCTATAACAAATTATTTATGACCATTTAACGCGATTCAGAATTTAAAAAAAAACAAACAGCGCCTTAGCACCCAGTAGCCAAGCCAGCCAAGCCGGCGCAGAAAATGGCGTGGCGTGGCGCGCGTGACAACGAGGACGACGCGTGGGTGATGGCTCAAACAGCGCGCACGTGGTAGCGCGTGGGAAGAGCGCCTGGCACATGGTAACGTCTGGCCGCCGCTAACGGCGTCATCTGGAGCGTGCGGCTCACGCGCCGCCTTCCGGGGCGTTTTCTGGTTTAATTTTGGTACTGCCGAACTTCATTTTCCAAAATAAAAACGTTTGTGGTCTTAAAAATAACGTTTAATGAACATAAATTATGAGGTGTATTACACACTCTCTCTAATGAGAGTGAAAGTGCAGAAACCTGCACTTCTTCTTCCTCCTTAAGCCATCAAAAAATCAAAAACGAACCCAAATTAGGGTTTGATGTATCTCATCAAACGTAAATCCAAATCTAACAAATGATATATGGTTTCGAAGGTCTCGAAACAAGGATTCTAAATATGTAAGATTTGCAGACAAAAATTAAAGCATGTAAAACCATCATGCACGTAAAGTTTCGAAAAAATTATTAATTTTCATGCATATATCATGTATATATTTGTATAAAATTATACACATATTTTAATGCATAAAATAAGCACGAAAATATCCATTAAAGCTCTAATACCAATGTTAATTCAGTATAATGCAGCGGGTAAAAAATTTCAGATCATACCTTAGGTGATAGAACCTGAAGCAAAGAATCTCGTGGGTAAATCACGTACTTCAAAAATACGAACAACGAACACCCAGCAGTGGAGTGATATCACAATATGAGTATCACCCACACAAATCACAGTGCAAAAAGCTTGATCGTTGTTTTAATGGAAGAGAGTCAATATAGAAAACATATACGTTGTTTCATTATCCCATATCCCATATATCGTATCAGATATATAGGCTAAGTATATCATCTATTCATATCAGTTGATATGATAGATATAGATATCATGAGTGGGTTATCCAAATAAGTTTTGAATTCAAATTCAAACTTACATGGATAAGGTTCAAAAGGGTCATGGGTCATGCCACATGAGCGCCCAATTTCTAACACTTATAAATTGAGAGCATTGCCTCAATTCCTTATACACACATTTCAGCAGCCCAGTGAGAGGATGAGAGAAGGAGAGTGTGATTAGCGGGAAGTAGAGAAGAAGAGAGAAAATAAAAAAAATAAAGAAGGAAGAAAAGGTGTCTTTTTGAGTCAAGGTAAGAATACATCTTTTCCTTATCTTCTCCAATTCTTTCACCCATCTCATCCTATTGTCTAGTATGCCCTCTTGTGTTGTAAATTAATGGTCAATAGGGTTTTTGGTGTGTATGAAAGTGTGGGTATGATCTAATGATTTTGTCTTGCAAATTTGTCAAATTATGCACTGCTGCTACTTCTCTAATTCAAAAGAAATATCAAATTTATTTATTTCTCAAATCTGAATTTAGTGTAGGATATTTGGTGTGTTTAGAGCTTGTAATAATTTTATTTGCCCCCCATTGTGTGTTTTTAGGGCTTGGATATTTTGTTTAAAATCCTGGTCCTGATTCTCTGAAAAACAGTCCACTTCTTGCAATTTTATAAAATTCCAGAAAAATCATCTCATGTTGGTTCTTCTGTCAAAATTTAGAATTCTGAGTCCTCTTTCCAACAGAATTTATTTGGGTGAAAATCATCGGGTAGATTGAGAGGAAATACGTTGCCCTGTTCAAAGTTAAAACCACTTCCCTTCGTAAGTGATCGTCAAATCGTTTGAAGTCGAAACGAGTGGGTAAGGGTTGAACCTAAGCTCTGATACCATTCTGTAACGCCCCAACTTTTGGGCCATTAAATAAGTACAATAACACAACACAAGTAGGATAAATAACCAAAATATCTTAATATACATATATAACTAGAGTTAATATCGCAGATCATTCGTTTATGTTCCATTACAAGATTACAAAACATTGCCAAACCAAAAATTAAAAGGAAAAAACAAACAACTAGTCTAAGTCTTCAAATGAACCATAACTCCAACACTTCATCTTGTTTGCCTTCGAAATAACCTTCACCATTGTAAACTACTTCATCACCTGGCATGACACGCCATGAGCTTGGAATGTCCAGTAAGAACGCACACACCCTCCTACCTTCTAACAACTAATTAACCATATGTAGAACAAATCGGGTAACACATAATACAATACTACAATAAGGTTCCCTGGATTAGTAGTTAGACTAGACATCGAGAACCCCCAAAGAGATCCTTTCTCCCAACCACAAGGATTGGACACTGGACTATTCAGAACTCCCCATTTTGTTGCTTTGCAGACCTTGTCACCAATGCCCACACCGATTATATATCAGGTAGTGACACTGATGGACCTCAAAAGGAATGACCAAACAAATGGGCTCACTTATACCCAAATCGTGCGGGCTCGCTTACACTCTGCACATACCATACCAAATCGTGCGTAGGGCTTGCTTACACCCTGCATATACCATACCAAAGGGCTCACTTACACCCTGAAACCACCGCATAGAGTCTAAATACATCCGTGCCATCCTAGGGGTTCGCTTAGACCGTTTACACAAGACTTAACATTACCAACCCCTTTTCATTTCCTGTTTGTTAGATATTTTGATAAGCGAGATAGTCACATTCGGTAATTCGGTAATATAAAAGAGCAAGAGACAAACATACGAGGGAAATATAGCCCATGATAATCATACATAAGTATGTGTTGGCTTATTTTTCCTACGAAGGAAAATATCATAAATGCGAGCGTGCCAGCAATGATTGAAAAATCCTTACAGATTAAATTCAAGCCAATTATCAAGCGATTGCGTTGACGGTTCTTTTGCCTCAACAAAGAGGACTTCAAAATTGCCAAGTGTAGAGAAAAGAAAAATTAAAAGAAGAATGAGGGAGACGGAAAAAGATGATTGAGTGAACAATCAAAGTAATAATTACTTACCTTTACTCCTATGCTTCGAAAAGGAAGTGCATAAAATGCTTTGAAATATAAATCTATATTAAACTACTCCTAAGATAAGGAAAATGACATGAAATATTAAAATCAATTGTCTTTGATTTGAATTCTGGATTCCATGCAATGTAGCCAATTATAGGCAAACATTTGTAGGAAAAAACTACCTAAAACTACCCACTCTTCCACCTCCTCCATTTCCTATTACATGATTTTCCATAACTTCCTTTAACCTCCACTTCATACTCCATGTTCTCCACTTTATTCTCCATCATCTTTTCACATTTCATAACTTCTCATAACCTCCAAATGAGTAGAAGGATGCCACATGTCCTGGAATTATATAAAAAATAAATAATAATAAAATTGTAGATTTATGGTGCTAACATTACCCCCCGCGGCCCTTAAAAATGATGTTTACTTAAATTTTTGAAGGGCCGAACTAAGCACATGACTAATCTAAGTAACAAAGTGCTTTGAATGATATAACAACACCAATAAAGTACTTCGAATGAGCATAAAATTATGACTAGATGATCAATAACAAGCTTCGAAGGTGGTATAAAAGACCAAATTCATCGTTCTAAGGTCTTGTGGCACAACTCTGAAGGAACAACATCACCCCTCGAAGGTTGGAAGCATTGATATAGGATGATGATACTTACAATGAAGTTTCAAGGTTAGGCTTGATGCTTTGAATGTATCTTCGAAACTTTATACAGTTTCGAAGGTGAAGTAATCAACCTTTGAAACAACTCTTGATGCTTCGAATGTATCTTCAAAGCTTTATACAGCTTCGAAGGTGAAGTAATCAACCTTCGAAACAACTCTTGATGCTTCGAATGTATCTTCGATGCTTTGAATGTGTACATACAAACAACTGGCCATCAATTTGAAAAGATAAGCCATTCTCAACCATTTATTTAAATGCATAGGCTTTTCCTAGCCAAGTTCATGCATTTTAAATGGTCATCCCCTGTTCTTACTGCTTCGAACTCATAAGAACAATTTGTTAATTTTATTAGCCACATTATCAGAATTATATTTTGGTGTGATCCACAAATCCAAAGCAGGTTTTGAACACCAAGGACCATAGTACAAGATGGTTTTAAAAACTCAAACAACTTGACATTTTGAACAATTTCAAAAAATTCAAATTCATGAACATTAAATTGTTCATTATTCTTAGCCATATTTGGGTTGAGAACATGTTCTCTAGCCAAATAACTTTCATCATTTATTAACAGATGGGGTTGTTTTTCTATTTTAGCCACTAACGGCTTATGAAAACCCTCCATGTGAGTTTCATCATTTTTTGGCTTAATGGGTTGTTCCATTTTAGCCATTAATGGCTTATGAAAATCCTTCATAGACATGTTGTTTCCATGGTGTGACTCTCTAAGAATGATTCTTTCAACCGCCCGAGCTCTATATGGAACATCATTTTTAACCATGCTTGGCTCAACAACATACTTTTTATCAAAGTTATTTTCATAAGTTGGCTTTTTAAAAATGGGTTTTTCGACCCCCCCAAGCCATTGATGAAATTATATTTTCACTAATTTCAATCACAAATGACTTAAAAACATTTTGTAAAACCCCACAAAATTTAGTCATTAAAGACTTGACAAAAAGGGTTAATAACTCATGTCTCCATTGACAAATTTCCACATCAAGTTGATGAGTTACTCCAATTACGTGGTGTATTTTTTCTTTTACCAAATAATATATAATGAAGAAACAACTTGGGAATTTTTTTCATCAAGAAAATGGATCATTTCTTGAAGATCCAAAATTTTTCTTTCACGCCAATATATTTCATATTGACAAGTTCAAATGGCGAAATCCAAATCGTTTGTCATTTCTTACACTTGGCAGTCCCACTGGGTGTGCCAAAAATTGTTGGCTTATTTTTTCTACGAAGGAAAATATCATAAATGCGAGCGTGCAAGCAAGGATTGAAAAATCCTTACAGATTAAATTTAAGCCAATTATCAAGTGACTGCGTTGACGGTTCTTTTGCCTCAACAAAGACGACTTCAAAATTGCCAAGTGTAGAGAAAAGAAAAATTAAAAGAAGAATAAGGGAGACGGAGAAAGATGATTGAGTGAACAATCAAAGCAATAATTACTTACCTCTACTCCTATGCTTCAAAAAGGAAGTGCATAAAATGCTTTGAAATATAAATCTATATTAAACTACTCCGAAGATAAGGAAAATGACAAGAAATATTGAAATCATTTGTCTTTGATTTAAATTCTGGATACCATGCAATGTAGTCATAAATGGCTATTCATAGGCAAACATTTGTAGGAAAAAACTACCTAAAACTACCCACTCTTCCACCTCCTCCATTTCCTATTACATGATTTTCCATAACTTCCTTCAACCTCCACTTCATGCTCCATGTTCTCTACTTTATTCTTCATCATCTTTTCACATTTCATAACTTCTCATAACCTCCAAATGAGGAGGAGGATGCCACATGTCCTGTAATTATATAAAAAAATAAATAATAATAATAAAATTGTAGATTTATGGTATGGTAAGGCAAGCAAATAACATTAGGCATGCTTTGAAATACTTAGAAATAAATAACACAATAAAACATCATTTCCAGCACTGTTCAGTTCTGTAGGGTTAACAAGAATGCTTTGGTAAAAATACTTCCAGGTTCTTTTAGGTGCTGAAATTGCATAGAAACAATAATCAACATGTCTAGTTTCAGTTCCAATTCTCATAATTTGCATAGCACCTACAGAAATTCATTTACAAGCTATATTCGAAAACCTGTCTAGATTTGTCACCCTTCGGGAAAACTAGCTTTCCTCTCAATCTACCCGATGATTTTCACCCAAATAAATTCTATTGCAAAGAGGATTCAGAATTCTAAATTTTGAAAGAAGAACCAACATGAGATGATTATTCTTCAATTTTATAAAATTGCAAGAAGTAGATTGTTTTTCAGAGACTCAGGACCATATTTTTAAACAAAATATCCAAGTCCTAAAAACACACAATGAGGGGCAAATAAATTATCACAAGCTCTAAACACACCAAATATCCTACACTAAATTCAGATTTGAGAAATAAATAAATTTGATATTTCTTTTAAATTAGAGAAGTAGCAGCAGGGCATAATTTGACAAATTTGCAAGACAAAGTCATTAGATCATACCCACACTTTCATACACCCCAAAAACCCTATGTACCATTAATATGCAACATAAGAGGACATACTAGACAATAGGATGAGATGGGTGAAGAATTGGAGAAGATAAGGGAGAGATGTGTTCTTACCTTGACTCAAGAAGGCATATTTTCTTCCTTTTTTTTCTTTTTTTTTTTTCTCTCTTCTTCTCTACTTCCCCCTAATCACTCTCCTTCTCTCATCCTCTCCCTGGGCTGTTGAAATGTGTGTATGAGGAATTGAGGCAATGCTTTCAAATTATAGGAAATGAGCCTCTAGCTTAATGGCTAAGGAAGGAAATAAATATCTAGATATTTTCTCCACTAATTTGCTCAAATAAATATTAAAATAATAAAAAAAATATTTATTTAAAGATATTTATATATATTTACTTGCTCAAATAAATAATAAAGATTCAAAGAACTAATAAATATTCAAATAGGCTAAAAAGATTAAATTGTATGAATTAATGTAGAGCCTAACGGTTAAAATAAATAAAAACTAAGTGTTAGGGGTATTTTCAAATATAAAAATGGCATTTTAGGATTTAATTATAATACAAAATAAAATACAGAAAAATTATTCTTTGTTGGACCATTTTGTAAAATTTTATGAAATTTGGGACTAAAATGCAATTAATCTAAGACTTAGGGTTTCAAGTGTAATTACCAAAAATTAGGGTCTCTACAATGCCTTATCTAAAGAAAGAAAGTTTGAAATTTTAGAATATTACAATCACAATATGTCTCATTTACATAAAGTATTATAATCTGTGATTCTTAAAATATAAAAACAATTCAAACCACTAAAACCATGAACAGAGCAATAGTAGAGATTGTATGCCTCTGTATTATTACATCTATAGCTATTTTTGAAAATAAAAATCAACCAACACATATCATCTTTTTTATTTATTATTTTTAGAGTTAGATTTAAAAATCAAAAAATATTTAAAAAAATACATTTATTTTTTTCAATTCAAAAAATATATTCAAGTTGAAAATTCTTTTTTCAACAAAATATATTTAGTAGAATATTTAAACTCTTTTTCAATTGAAAATACAAATAGAATATTTAAACAAATTGAAAACACAAAGTCTTACAAATTACTAGGGGTGCTCGCGGTTTGATAGTTTAGTTGCGGTTAAAGGAATCTCAAATCCGCCATCCGTCCAAAACTAGGCGGATTGGTAAAAATCAATCCGCAACCATCCGTTTGTCATCACGCATCCGTCCAAAATACTGCAAATCGGTTCAGTTCGATCAATTTGAACGGATCGATATATTTGTTGTTCACTCCTAATAATAAGTCCATCAAAGAGAATAAAAAATACGATATTAATTATAATAGTCAACAGGCTTTATTTTAAAGAGCATGTTTGATATGCTCTTAGAACATCCCCAGCAGATGCCTTATATCACCTCTTTACTCAAAATAAGGGATTTTGCTATCAAAAAACACCCCTATCAAATCCCTTAATCCACCCCTCAAATAAAAGTATTGCTACAGTTGCTCGCCAAATGTAGGGAGCGACTGTTCACCCCCCAAAAATATAAAATTATTTTTTATTTAACCTTGAGCATCTCCATCCCCAAAAATATAAAATATAAAATAATTAAAAAATAATATTTTATTAGAATAGAGAAAGAATAGGAAATTTGTTGGGAAAAATAGATGAAAAAATGATTTCTAAAATAGAAAATGAAATTTTTAATAATATTTTAGGGTAAATTCTTATTTTATTTCGTTTTGAAGGCACGCTTGGACGTCCCTCCAGACATCCACCCAGTCGAACGCCCTGTTTGTTTTCTTTCGCTGCAGAGAAGCTATCATGCATATTGTGCTCTTGCTTTCGTTTTTATTATTTTATTATTAAAAAAATATTTAAATTTAAAAGTAATGAAAAATATTATTTTAATAGAATAGAGAAAGAATATGGAATTTGTTGGGGGAAGTAAATGAAACAGTAATTTTTAAAAATAGAGAATGAATTTTTTAATAATATTTTAAGGTAAAATTTAGGTAAATTGGTGGGGATGCTCTTATAGCTTTATATAAAAAATTATAGTCCACAAAAAATTTGTTTGTTAATTGAGATACCTGATATTTAAAATTATAGAATAAGAAGGAGAACCATGATATAAAGGTGATGCTTGTTTTGAAGGATTGGGCAATGGGATTGGATTATTAATCTATTCAGATTAATAGTCCGTTATTTGATTCAATTTTTTTGTTCCGGATTAATAGTCCCTCTGGATTATTAGTCCCTCGTATGAGGGATTATTGTATCTTGAGGGGTGAGATTATCTCCGTGGGATTGGTATCTCATGGGACTTAATATGTGAAATGCTCATTTTACTCTCATGCTATTTACTTAATAAATAATTGAAAAATAATAAAATAGTCTTTTGAATATTTATAAATTATTTTTTTAGTCTTGTTAATTCAAAATTATATATTAAATAAAAATATAAATTATAAATTATAAATTTAATTTAATTAAAAATAATAAATTAAAAATGATGGCCTTATGAATTAAATTTTTTTAGTATTGTTAAAAAATTAAATTTATATATTAAATAAAATTATTTTTTTAATGTTGTTAATTTAAAATTATATATTAAATCAAAAATATATATTATAAATTATAAATTATAAATTTAATTTAATTGAAAATAATAAATTAAAAATTATGGCCTTATAAATTAAAATTTTTTAGTGTTGTTAAATTATAAATTTAAAATTTAAAATTATATATTAAATAAAAATTATAAATTACAAAGGTAAAATAGTTTCTTGAACATTTATCCTTATCTACTCCGTCCAACAAAACATTGGATTCACTAAAAATAGTTCAATCTAGGCATCTAATCCATGACTAAACAAATATGGGATACAAATCTAGCCGAACCAAATAATCTAGGGACAATGTATCTTAAGACTAACAGTCCGATAGATTACAATCCCTCTTATCCAATCCATCCAAATAAACATGCTCAAATTGTAAAAAATAACCTCTCGATTTAAATATTTTTTTTCGATGTTATCTTTCATTGGTTTCTATCTACCACAAGACTTCTCAAATTTGAAGCAACAACGCAGCCAACAATAAATCACAACTTTATTATCACTATCTTTGCCATTGTTGATTTTTTAATGTAAATCGTTTACGCATTGTCTCCTTTATTCAATTTAGATGAAATGTCACAATTACAACAATTGATTGACATTGTTTTTCGTACAAACTACTACCGCCACAAACTCAACCACTCTACCACTGCTACCAACATTTTTTTTTTTTTTTTTGATATATAGTGGTATTTTAAAAAGTTTGTAAAAAGTTAATTTTTTGATTTTTTTAGTTTATTTTGTCTTTTTATAAGTAAAAAAATATAAGAGGTGTTGTGATCTAAAATAGGTTAAAAGTTAAAAGTTGACTTTTTTTTTTGGCTTTCCAAAAGACCCCATAGGCTTCTTTGGTATTCCAGATTTGTCATTGGATTTTTTTTTACTCTTTTTTTTTTTAATTTATTTATTTTCCATTTTCATTCATCACTCTATTTATATCTATCTTCTCTCCTTAACTTGTTTGTTAAAAGAGAAATGGTCTGGACCCCTCTGGGATGACCCCAGGACTCTTAGTGGGCTCTCATTGGTCAATTTTACTTTATTTTATTTATTTTTTATTTATTTTTATTTTTTTTGGAGCCAATGACTAACCCCCACGTGGAGGTGGGGGGTGGTTGGGCGCCACCCCATTGGGGGTCCCAGCAGTGTTATTGTTAAAAAATATGTAAATTTGCAGTTGCGGTACGAAATTTCATCATCATAGTGAAATTTTATTGCGTGAAGCTCATATAATTAAATTTTACTAAAATACACAATGAAAGTCCTCATTTTACATTGAAATTTGTGTTTTTTTATCTTATTTTGCTTGACTTATTGAGCCTCCGTTTGGGAAGTGGGTTGGCTTTTTGACTTTTTAACTTTTTTGATTATTTTGGCTATTTTAGCCTGGATTAAAAAGGTTGGTTTGAGATGGGTTTTTTGGATTTTTGGATTTTTTTTGTGAGAGAATAGTATAATGATTATGGGTTTGATGTGATATTTTGTTTGTTGTGGTTAAAATAGCCTATTTTGTCTTTTGTGGCTATTTTAGCCCCAAACCTCCTTACTAAACGGATTTAAATTTAGAGAAGATTAATGACAATTAAAGTTTGAGAATATTGAAAGAAATTTAACTGAATAGTCTCGAAAAAAAAATAATGAATGGATTAAGATATATTTTAAGGTCATGTTTGTTTGGACGGATATGTACTTGGGATTAAATTGACAATCCAATAAAATTATTAATCCGATATTTGGTTAGAAAATTAAAGTACGGATTAACAATCCATCTGGATATAATATTCCATATATGATGGACTATTCAATCCCACGTATGGGTGACATATAAATTGGGGGGACTAAGTTAAAGTCTGGACTAACTTATCAAATGACCATAATAAAAGTATTATGGTCAATATATTGGATGTCCTATGTCCTATCTATTCCAATCCGCTTAAACAAATATCGGATTAGATAATATTTTATTAATCCTTCTTTATAATCCTAATTCAATACAAATATAAGATAGGATATACAATCCAAATGATTCGTAGTCCTAGGACTATTAATCATGAGAATGTTAATCTCACTTAATCCAGTCCGTCCAAACGAACATAGCCTAAAAGTTATTGAATTTTTAAATTTTGAAAATTATTCAGTGTGTTTGGTTTCAGTTTTCTGGAAACTGAGTTTTTTGTTTTTCGTATTTTTTTGTTTTTAGTGAGTATTTTTAAAATTTTAAGTAATTTTTTTTTTAGATACACCTTACTTAGATATATCTAAATAGTAAAATATTTGTGAAAAAATATTTTAAAAATCTAATAAATACACAAAAATACGAAAAACGTACTGAATTTTTATATTTTTTGGTATTTTGTGTATTTTTTAAAGATTTTTTTTAAAAAATATTATACTTTTTAAATGTATTTATGTTAGGTGTGTCTAAAAATTAAAAACAATTGCTTAAAATATTAAAAAAAATTCATTAAAAACATGAAAATATGAAAAATAAAAAATAGAATTTTCTAAAAACTAGAACCAAACAAGTTATTGAATTTTTAAGTTTTGAAAATTATTTCTTTTTTTTTTTTTTTAAATGACAGTTGTATCTGTAATATTCTTTCAAGCATTTAAGGGTTGGTTTGGAGTGTCCTAAAAAAGTGTACTTTTTGTCTTTTTACGAAAAGATGTGCAGAAAAGTAGAGAGATGTTGTGATGAAAAAAAAATAAAAAGATAAAAAGATGAATTATATAAGTTATGCCAAACCTAGCCTTAGATTCAATAAAGATATTTTCGTCCAAAAAAAATATGAAACGTACTCTTTAAGGATTTATGCTAGTAATACTATATTTTGTTGTCCTTACACTAGCAAAAAGACTAATGATACATGTGCTGAAAACAAAATCTCCTAATAAGGCTTCACTTGGCAATATTATTTTTTAGTCTAAAATTAAAAAGTCATTAAAAAATTTTAAAAGTTAATAGCTTATACAAAAAATTAAAGATTTTATTTTCTCTCTACTTTTTCACATCTTTTTATAAAAAATCAAAAAGTCATTTCAAATATACTAGTTTTTTTTATCTCATATTTTAGTCAAAAAGTCAAAAAATTACTAAAATAGTCTATTCCCAAATGAGGCATAAGAGCACTCATAAATTTTTATATGGTTTTATTATATGTGTAATTTTAAAAAAAATCAAAATTTTAAAATATTTAATTTTATTAAACTAATTCATATTTGTGGAACAAAAAAATTTATCATAAAAATAATCTAAAAATGAAAATAACAGAGCAAACAATAAATTTTAGTATAAATACTATAATACAAAAAATACATAAATCATATTGTTTAATTGAGATTGTTTGAGATAATGTGCAACAATACACTTCAAATAGATTTTAATCACTTCATGCATTGTTTTATTGAATGGAGGGTTGTTTTGAGAAAATAGTTAAAAATTGATTTTTTTGGTTTTTTTTTTTAATTTTTTTCAAAAAACATGAAAAAAAAATGTAAGAGATGATATGATAAAAAATGGGTTAAAAGTTGAAAGATGACTTTTAACCATCTTTCTAAAATACTTAGCTATTGTTTGGAAATAATTAAATAAGTAGATTATTTATTGATAAAAAAATCAAAAGCAAGTAAAGCCTACGTTTGGAAAGTGGGTTGGCTTTTTGGCTTTTTTGCTTTTTTGACTATATGAGCCTGGGCTCAAAAGTTTAGTTTGGGAAGGGCTTTTGACTTTTTGGTTTTTTTGATTTTTTTGTGAGAGAAGAGTGTAATGATTATGGGGTTAGATGGGATGTTTTGTCTGTTGTGGCTCATGAGCCTATTCTGTCTTTTATGGCTCATTGAGCCAAAAAAACCCAATGAGCCCTTGCCAAACCAACCCAAAGTTGTTTAGGATAGATCTTCCACACACACACACACACAAATATTATTTATTAAAAAAAGTAAATTTATGAAAACACAAATTTGCCCTAAATACTTTAAGAAATTCCAATTTGGGTTTACAAGAAGGCTCTACGATACTATAAGGACAATATGATGATTTATTATTAAAAATATAATTTGAAAAATATTTTTTCTTAATAATTTAAAAATACATCCAAATTTTGAATTCTAAAAAAATTGAAAAATAAAAAAAAATTAGTAAAACAACATTTGCTAAGGGATTATTTGGCTATGGGTTAAATTAGTTAAAAAAATCATATAAAAACATCAAAAATTTATTTACATTATGTCTACTTTTATATACTTTTTGTTATAAAATTTTTAAAAATAATTTTCAAACATGTAAACTAGGGGTTGTTTGGATGACCTAAATAAGTGTACTTTTTGTCTTTTTACAAAAAAATGTGCAAAAAAGTAGAGAGGTGATGTGATGAAAAAAAGATAAAAAGATGAATTATTTTTGGATTGCCAAACTTGGCCTTATTTAAATTTATATTTTAATTAAAAAATTAAAATTTATCTACCCAAACAAACCTTTATCTTATCTTATTTTCCAAAAAAAAAATAAAAAAAAAATTATATGGATTCCTATGTCCTATGTAGTTTTTTCCACGTGATGCAATCCGGTGGAGCCAATACAAAACAAAAACATGCGGGGACCCACTTTCTCGTAAGATTAATGATTTGTAGCTCGAAAGTTCTTCCCCCCGAATCCCCCGTCGTTTTGGGCATTCTAATTTTTTTTTTCCTGAAATAGAGGGAGAGAGAGGGAGAAACAGAGGGAGAAAGAAAGGAGGAGAGGAAGGCGAGATAGAGAGATGAGAGGAGAGAGGGAAACAGAAAGAGAGAGAGGCCTCTCCATCTGCCGATCACCTAGCCGATCGTCGGAGAGAGAGAGGGAGAAAGAGAGAGGAGAGGAGAGAGGGAAACAGAGAGAGAGAGAGGCCCCTCCATTCTGCCGATCACCCAGCCGATCGCCCCAGCTCGGCCGATTGTCGCAGCTCGTCTACCGTCTGCCTCCGCCGCCGCCGTCTGCCTCTTTCTTCTTCTTCTCTTCTTCTTTCTTTCTTCCCTTCTTCTGCTTCTTCTCTGATTGAACCAAAAAAAACAAAAACAAAAAAAATTCAAAAACGACATCGTTTTTGGATTAGGGGGATTCGGGGGGGCGCCCTTTTGAGCTACATAGCACAGCTCTTTCTCGTAACGTGGTCACGAAGGACCCAAAAAGTAAATGCGTCAATGCATCTCGCGTGTACCTTTACCCTATAATAATTTATCAAAAATGTTATAAACTCACTTTATCAATCTATAATTTATTTCAAATGTGTGTATGGTGAAAATTAAAACGATAAAACATGAAGTTTTTGAGTAAAATAAATTTGAATTATTATTTATTTTTTAGATAAATTATGAGTTTGTTGTGCTATTGATATTTTATAAAGAAGATGATTATTCTAATCCAAAATCTGAACTGTAATGGATTGTTTGGGACAGGCACTGTCTCGATGATCTGATTTGTTTATTTTGTTAGACACTATATATATTTTATTCACAAAAAAATTAGGTTGATTTGATAACTTTAAATTGTTCAATTTACCCTTTTTTTTATTAGAAAAATGAACGACAATTCACTAACGATAACTTATTCAATTCATCGTGTTTTTATTAAAAAAATGAACGATAATTATATTTTAACAAAAACGAATCGTGCATTTTTTTATTATAAAAATAATAAATTGAAAAAAACTTACAATTATCGAATTGACATAATTTTTATTGATAAATAAAATACACAAAATACTTAACAAAATAAATAGTTTTAATTATCAAAATATAACTTGTGACGAAGTCAATTCTCCTCCATTTTATAAAGTCTGCGAGAATCTCTTTTTTTTTTCATTAAATTTGAATAAAAATTTCATTTGATATCACGTGTTTCAACGAAAGATTTTGATCATTTTATTAAAACACCAATTGTCATGATAGATGTCGGGCCGATCGACTGGCCATTGTAATTTTTTTTATAAATTTTACAAGGAGGTGGTCAATCGGAAGACAACCAACCTAACATTTGAGGGTTGTCTAATGGTAAAAATGACTTATAACTCAAATGATTATGAATAATGATTTGATAAAAGGTATACTCATCTTTAATTTGATAAATGATTTAATTTTTTTTTTGAATTTAATAAAATATTTGATGCTGAATTAGAATCGTAAAAAATAATTTAAATTTAATGAAATATTCACTACTAAAAAAAGGACTTTTTGCGACTGTTACAAACCGTCGCAAACAATAAAAAAACAGTCGCAAAAGACCTTTTGCGACTGCCCATGCGACGGCAAATAGGGGTCGCGAATGTGGGGGTGGCAAATACTTTTTGCGACCGCAAAATAGCAGTCGCAAACTATTTGCGACTGCCTAATCTACTTATCGCGACTAATGTTTTGCCGTCGCAAAAAAATTAAAAAAATACCTACAATGTATTAGCGACCATCTTGTTACCGTCGCAAAAAATATATATAAATAAATAAAATACCTGCAATGTTTTAGCAACCTATATTCTCATATATATATATATATATATATATTCAAGTATTATATACAATAAATATAAAGTAATATTTGCAAAAATTCTAATACACATATATTATTTTCCATCACTTCCCTCAACAAAATTATCTTTCTTCAAAAAAAAAAAAAAATGTGCATACAAAATATAAACTTCTATACACACAAAACAAATATCCATCAACCATCTTTAAAAGTATTTATACAAAATACTAACAGATTCAAGTACTAAAAAACAAAAATCTGAATTTAACTCTCAATATCACCCACTCAATCATATCAACTATTCCCTCAACACTACCTGCAAAAATATACATCAATATATTAGTTGACTAACTTGGATGCCAAAACAAAAATGGATACAAAGAGCACATTAATTGACTTACTTGGATGCCAAAACCTTTTCCAATAGCGGTACAAAGAGGTTCAGAATTGTTCTTAGAATCAATACTAGTTTGAAAAGAGTTAATCATTTAATCATCTCACAAAAATATCACAGAAAAAATTAAATTAACAATACAGCTGAAATTGTTTCCCTCAAGTTTTGCCTAGCTGCTGGAGCTGATTAATAAGTCATAATGAACCAAGAAAGAAAACCTAAAGACAAGCCAGTACATGTTAAACGTAAAAGTATAAATCAATACAAAGTTATATGATACATTGAAAAGAAAGACTTGTACATTTTCTGGACTAGTGACAACATGTCTCATTTATGATTTCTTATTAAAGGCCAGCTGACAATAGGATACTGCAACCAAGGTAAAAGAATATACCAGCATATAATGGATTGAAAAAAAAAAAAAATTAAGCACAAGACTTACTGTTTTACGAACTCCAGCAGGTGACTCTCCAAAAATGTCATCACAAAACATATCATTTGACCTTTCGCTCTGCAAAATCAAACAGAAACAGAAATCATGTACCTATATAGAACAAGCACTTAAAAGTAAAAAATATTCAATATCAAGACTACAAAATATGGGAATTAAGTGAAGATAGATCAAGTACAAATCTGCTCAACCCCAAATAATAATAATAGGCATATGAGAATTTAAAATTATAATTAGGTTTCAATATACACCTTAAGCAAAAGATAGGTATAAGATTCTTACAACTGTTCTGAAGCGTTTTCCAGTTCTGCAGATCGACAATTTATACGGATTTTTTTATCCATCTTTGACACTGACCGGTCCACAGGCAGATCGACAAATTTTGGCACTGGATTGGCATTTTCAAATTCTATCAATTTTTAGACAAAGAGACAAAATCAAAAAGCATGGAAAACATATGATAACCAAATGAAGATATGTTGGAGGACTACTTACTTGGTTTAGGGGTAGTACCAGCGATTCCATCAAGACCTAGGACTTTCTGCATTAAATGAAACATAATCAATAAGCACTGTGAAGTTGAATGAAATTCCCGGTAAGGAAACCAAAGAAATTATTAATGACTGCTACGCAAAGAATTGATAATCACCTTAAGACTCTCATAGCAAGTCTCAAGATCATCGTTTACCAAGATATGTTCAAAGAGGCCTGGTGATTGTCCTTGCTGAAGCTCTGCCCTAGCATTTCGGAGTCTCTTTTGGATCTGTTCTTCTGTCTCGGTCCCCCTGAGAAAAAACAAAAAATAAAAAATTAAGAACTCAGCAACCATAAGGGAATGCAAAAGTTAGATGGGTTCTCAATCTCAAGCTTTAGGTCACACCTGTCACGAAGGCGCTTCTCAAGCTCCTCAAATGATGGTGGGCAGATAAAGATAAAAATGGCTTCAAGAGAACTAGCCCTCACAGACCTTGCCCCTTGGACATCAATGTCAAGGATGCATCTCTACAGCACAAACAAACAAACCATTTCATTATAATCAGATGTACTACTAAACACTCATAAATCATCCAAACAGACAGTCCAAAAGCTTCCAACAAATAGGCTGAAGCAAAAATTAACAATGGTATAACTATTTTAAGTCTTTTCATCTTGTCATCTCTTATCTACAAGAATTTAGTTTCTTGACAATTTTGATTTCCTAAACCGTGGTTTGGGGCCCACAGGAGTACCTTAATTCACTAGTCATTTTCTCTTGCCAAAACGATCATAATTTCCATTTCTTCAAAAACTAAGAGATTATATTTATCCAAATGCTTCCCAATTCCTACCTATTTAATCATTTACTTCTTTCCTTTTTCAGGCATGCCCTTTTGTGGCATAATTTGTTTGGGAACCAAATTAAAACAAGAAAAGTGCCTTATCCTTTTCTGGGCATTCACAAATTGGATCCATCATACACCAACACTCAAGTTGGTGTCCATTATGTAGGTCCAAAATTTCAGTTACCCCAACAATAAACTGAGACTGTAGCCTTTTTTTGGCAATCCAAGTGTTGCGTTTTTTACTTTTTTAGGTCAGGTATTGGATTATTTACACACACAATATTTGAACATCTCTAATTATAACTGCCCAAGAAAACTATATGCTATGAACATATCTATATGTCAAAGAAAACTATATTTGTGATATTTGTGATGCATCAAATATATCATGTTGAATTTATTGAGACTTGAGAAATTCAGAAAACATCATTGTCATTACGAATCACAAATGAACCAACAAAGTAATTTGCAAACAAGTGTCAATTATGATTGGGAGATACATACATTCAACTTTCACAATTTTTTAGTTACTGATCCAAATACATATCGTCAGATGCAGATTCAATGTTCAACACATGCATGTATATAATCATGTACGAGATGCAATCTATCACATACAAATTCTCCAAAGAAGTTATATATGGAAGAAAATAACTCAAATTCAACTCCTAATGAACTGTAAAACACTAAATAGATTTCATTTTTTGCATGTATAATGTGAATTCGTTTCGGATCTGTGAAATTCACCTTGAAATGGTCTCTTCATTCTTCTTCTGTCCATCTTTCTGAGCTTTCTCTCTGATCAGTTGCAGAGTGGACACAATTCCTTTGATGTCACTGAAAATTCCAAAAAATACTTTTCAGCAAATTTCAAAAAATCGCAGCAAGTAAATGAAGAAAACGTGCAACAAACAGAGAGAGAGAGAGAGAGAGAGAGAATTGAAGACCGAACTCGGAGAGAGCTGCATCGAAGTCGTCTTCAATGGCGTCTCGTTTCAGTTTCTCTGGTTTTGAAGCTTCCGATTCGGAGACTCGTTTCTTTGCGCTTGATTTGACTGTCGTCGACATTGCTGAATCGTGGAATTTGTGTCTGTGGAGGTCTAGGTTTTGCGATCAAATCTCGTAGAGGCTGCATATTTCTTGAGAAAATTCAACTTAGAAAATTGAATTTCGAGTTAGAAAATGAAATTGAAGATCAGAGGAACAAAGCATGATGAAGAAAGTGAGAGACCGAGAGACAGAGATTCATACCACTGGAGCTGCGACTATGGCAAGCAAGAGAGCGAGAGAGACAATTTGTGAATGTCGTGAGTGAAAGGGGCTAGGGCATTGGTATATAAAATAAATAAAAGAAATAGGGATAATAAATTGAGCAAAGTAAGATAACGTAGTTTCGGATTATTTTCATTCATTTATTATTTTGTGTCCGGCTTTTTTACGGTTGCAAATTTTTTTTTTTTTTTTTGCGACGGTTAAATAGTCAGTCGCAAAAAATTAGACGCAAAAGGTTAATTTTCTAGTAGTGATTTGGTGTGGGGTTGGAGGTAGGCGGAGCAATACCATTCGCTCGCGGTCAAACAAAGTCAACAACAGAGAATGGGACTTGGGGCGAGAGAGAGAGAGAGACTCGTGTGGGCGGAGCGAGCATGTAGCGAGCGTGTATTTTCCCAAAACATGCATTCATCTCTCTATTCTCTTTTCATGCATTCATCTCTCTATTCTCTTTTCCTTATTCAATAAGGAGCGAGAGAGACTATAAATTGAGAGAGACAGACAGAGACAGAGACAGAGAAAGAGAAAGAGAAAGAGAAAGCAAGGGTTTTGAGGTATTGACAATGGCGTCGTCTCCGACTTCATCATCATATTCAATGTATTCGTCTCCGTTTTCATCATCACCGAAGTTCTCTGATCTTCCAATAATGGGACTCAGGCACAAAATCGTTGAGAAGATTCAGGAAAATCGCGCCACTCTCATCGTCGGCGAAACTGGCTGCGGTACCTCTCCATGCCTTAATTCTTTCTTAGTTTCTTCTTTTTGCTACTTAATTTGATCCATTTTGAGTTCTGGAATAGCCATGTATTTCTCAATTACTTCACTCTGTTTTGTTGCTGCTAGCTACTCATAATTCAAGAAACAGCAATGAAACAACCGGGCATTTTACTTAACTGCATTCTCCGATGTTTAGTTCCAACAAACAAGTCTCAATATTGCTTAATCAGCTTATAACTGGATTTTTAAAAAAAATAAAAATAAAAATAAAAATAAAGAAATTAATGTCAAATTTTGTTTATTTTTTAAAGTCTACTTAGGAAATTTATATATTTTTTAAAAAATTCACTAGGACGGAAATAACCTAAGAGTAGTATATAAAAAACCTAATTTTTTTTGGTTTAGTTTTGGCTTTCCTGAATTATTATTATTATTTTTTATTTTTTAAAGTCTTTTTTTTTTTTACTTAAAAAAGGTTGAATTTTTTTCACAAAAATGTAAAAATATGCCTAAAAAATATCAACTAACAGGCTCTTTAACAAGATGGGTTGGTTATTGTAGCTAGACTCACACCATTTCACTGCCTTCGACAATCTAGCTAACTAGCTATCAGTCTTGGAGGCTCTTTTAACCGTTTTTGAATGAATAGGTAAAATAGAGAGAGGTGTTGGAGCAAAAATGTGTTTAGGTAAAATAAAGGGCTTATTATTCTTATTATTTTTTTTTTTGTAATTTAGCCAGTGAAAAATGGAGAGTAGTGTTGGAGTTGGTCTAAGCTGCAGCCAAAAAAAAAAAAAACCCCTTAAATATGTTTGTTTAAATTTGTTTTGACTACTGGTTGTGTTGATTATTGGTTTTGTTGGGACCAGTTTGATGTCCAGGCAACCGAACTGACTAGTTTTATGTTCTTTTCCTTTTGTCAAATTTTCTTTTAAAAATTTGTTTCCAAACCAAACGAAGCCTTGAGTCTCATGGGGTTTGGCTACATGAATCTTTTTTTCTCAGTATCTGGCTGGAACTTGGAAATAACTTAGCTTAGGTTGTCTTTACGTTGATTTGTCAAAATTGATTAGTTTGTATAATCTTCTCTGTAGGCCAGGAGCTGCTGGGAAATTATTGTATGTAATCTCGTGCATTTAACTAAATTGTTAATAAATTTATAGTGTATTATGTGCATGAAGCATATTTAGGTGCTTTAGAAAATTAGATGTAATTAGAGGTTCCTCGTTATCTTAAAAAAAAAAAAAAAGAAAAAGAAATTTGGATGTACTTTTTTTAATAGACCTTTCTCTGTTTTAACTTGTTGCTGCAGTTAAAAAATTAATGTTGACTCCTGGTTGTTATTTTATTCATGTTTGTTAAGATTTAAGCAATGAAGATGGAAGATACTTTCCCTAATAACTTAAATGTTCACGGTTCCAACAAGTCATCATACAAGTTGTTAATGCTACGGATTTTACTTAAAATCTCAAGTTTTTTTATTTATTTATTTTTTTTGGGGGTTGGTTTTAAAGGTTCATTGTTGTTTGTTTATTAAGGTAAGAGTTCACAAGTCCCACAATTTCTCCTAGAAGAAAACATGAAGCCCATATTACGTACACAGCCAAGGAGATTTGCTGTTGTGGCTGTTGCTAGAATGGTGGCAAAAGCTCGTAACTGTGAAGTAGGGGGTGAGGTTGGTTACCATATTGGTCATTCAAAGGTCGTATCAGCAAGGTATATCCTCCTAGCCAATCTACTGATGAGAAACTTTAGTCCATGCTTTGGTTTGAGCTTCATATGTGTGAGTGCATCTATATTCTCTTTTCCATTTTCTCTATTTACACCATTATCAATATGGTGGATGGTATGGCATCGATTGAGTTGGCTATCCTTATTTTTTGGAATTTATTCATCTGTAATCTATTCTATTTAGCACACAACTCGAATCATATATTGAAGCTTTGTCATTTTATTTTTATTTTTAATTTTCCAACAATTTCCCATAAAATATCTGCTCAACGGTTATAATGGAATAATGGCTAACAATTTTCAAATTCATCTTTCTCATTCATCAAATCGTCTAAAAGTTTTGATGTAAAAATGCTAAGGCATTGTGTTTGCACCCACCGCTAGTAATTTATTGTATATATCTACAATATGCTTTTTTACTTATTTGCAAGAGGGTTAACAATCATAATGACCTGTTGAAGGAAGCTTCATTTACGGCTACGTCCCATGGAGAAAGGATGTGTGTTTGTGTAGTAGATGTTTGATGACAAATTTCCATAGAAAATAACTTGTAGAATGGTTGCCAGAACTTTAAATTGTGTCTTTTTTGTTTGGATGTCCATACTTGTTGATGGCAACAAATGCTAAGATCAACAAGATTTTGTTTGAGAGGTAATTTTATTTATGGGTAAATTACACTGACCTCCTTTGAGGTTTAGAGAAAATATAGTAAGTCCCACAGTTGTGACATAATGACAGTGAACTCCCTTGAGATTTTAATTTATATAACACTTAGACTCATTTTCATCAATAATTTGTTAGTGACATGGATGAAAAAATGATATGGTCATCTCTTTTGCACAACAATGTATACTTTGCGTTGTTTATTTTTTTGTTTTGCACCATTTGGATTAGTTTTGGTCCATTTAATCAATCTTAAAAAGAAGTCAATGTAATTATGTTAAAACAGTAAAACTTACTTAATTTTTTTCAAACCTCAGGGAGGTCAGTGCAATTTACCCGTTATTTATTGGTTGTTTGCCTTCTCTTTCTCATTCATGTATTTTATGTTATTTTTAAATTTTTGGCGTGGGAGTAAGACAGTATATACGATTAGGGGTCTTAAAAATTTGGGAGCCTTCTCAAATATGGGGCTTTAGGCGGTTGCCTAATTGGCCTAATGGATGGGTCACCCCTGAGAGTTTCCATTCTATCTAAAATGACAAGTTCAACATTATTTAAATTGGAAGAGGTCATAGATACTTTTCAAATTCTTTGCTAGAGGGACAAATGACAACTATCATAATCATTAATGCAAATATAGGTAAATAAAGTTATAGTTATAAAACATTACCAATGGCGACTTTTGAAAAACATTAAAATGTTGGTTTATTGCTATTCCCATGTTGCAAGGACGCTTATCAGCATAGTTACGTTCAATGCCATATCCCAACCCTCCAAAGCCTGAATCATATGTGAAGGTCTTCCTCATTAGGTTCTCTGACAACTTTTGAAAAACATTAAATGTTTGTTAATCGCTGATCTAATGTGGCAAGGATGTTCATAAGCATAGTTGATGGTCAATTCCGTTATGACTTGCAGCTTGGTTGTCATCAGTACTCCTAATTGTGTTTAATTTGTTTGCATGTCCATGCATGCCATAACAACAAATGCTAAGATCAGCTTCTTCTTCTTGTTTTTTCAGCGGAATTTTTATAATTTGGTCCCATTATTCCTCTCTCTCTCTCTCTGTAGTTGGGGCCTGAGGGCTGTAAAGCTTGTTGTGCTTATTTGACTTGGTTGTGCATATGCTGGTTTAACTGTTAAAGAGTTTGTTATATTGCCACTGGACTCGAATAGCATGCTTCTTATACTGGTCAATTGCCTAGATATATTATTTCAAGTATTTTGCTTATGTATCTTTGGCTTACTATACCCGTCTTTTGGGTGATCTCATTTGCTTCTGTTTGCAACATATTCCAACTTTATGTGTTACTGCCTTAGTGGTCTGATCTGATGATGGTGCTTATCTTTTAGGACTGGTTAGTCAGTCCGAGGAAAGTCATTTTAGGTGAAATCAAGTTGTTCTTCTTCACACATTTGGTAGGATTAAATTTGCACTTGATACAACTTGCAGGGTTTCAATAATCTGACTAAATTACGATGTTATGGACGACAGTGGTTGAATCTTTATATTTATTCTTATATTATACTCTTCCGAGCTTGAAATAAGTCTGTTTGAGATTCTTTTCTCATTTCATTTTCTCTCTTACCAATTTGCTTATGGTTTCTCCACATTATATCAAAACAATGTCACAGAACCAAGATTGTCTTCAAAACTGCTGGAGTTTTGCTTGATGAAATGCGGGAGAAGGGGTTGGATGCCCTCAAGTACAAGGCTATTATTCTTGATGAAGTACATGAAAGATCTGTAGAGTCTGATCTTGTTCTCGTTTGTGTAAAGCAGTTTTTGCTGAAGAACAATGACTTGAGGTTCACATATCTTCGCTTTCTATTTCTTCTAATTTTTGCTGTTGGTATTTTTGTTTATGGGTTGTTGGACTTTGTATTTTGTCCACTCAAAAGCAACTCCTCGACCTCTTACATGCTATATGCATAGTTGTAGACCTCTTACATGTTGTATGCATCTTGGTAAAAGTCCCAGGCCATCATTGATGATTTGGCAGACATAGGAATTCCTTGGGTTCAAAATAAATTAGTAGGAGAAATTAGATGTTTAATATATCACTTGTGCTTTTAGTAGTCATACTACAAGTCTTTATAATTTTCTTTTATTGACTAAATATTGAAGAAAGTACACTAGTTATGAAAAGAATAACATCGTAATCCTAAGCTAAAAATGGCCAACAATTTCCTAAATTTTGTAGTTTTCATCATCCTCACCATTTCATCATATATCTGTAAATAAAAACCCTAAAGTAATATTGATTTATGATCTTAAGTAATGAAATGTAAAGTAATGATTTGTGATCTTTAGTAATAATTTCCAATATGACCACACCAGCCAGCAATGGGATTTTTTGGGGCTAAAAACACACAAAATGAAATTTTATGACTCCCCAACTGTATGCATGAGTGGTGTGTATTGGCAAAATGAAAACATAAAGTTTTGGAATGAAGCTTAAACTTTTGCAATTATGTGTTTAATTTCTATTCAAAATAGGAAACTGTCATTAATTTCTCCAACAAATTCATCTCAAGTTATACCATAGAATATTAGCTAATTTGTGTTGGAGATTTTAACAATTATTAATCTTTTTCTTTTTTTTCCATTTCAAAAAAGCCTAAGAATAATTTTGAGTATTTACGCTAGAATACGAACATAATGATCATAGACAAATAGGAGGCCGCAAATAATTTTGGGTCAAATTGAATTTAGGATACCTAGATATATCATCTACTTACAAAAAAAGATACGTTGATATATTTCCATTTTTTAAATGTTTAGATACACTGGCCAATAACGAATCAAATCTTTTTGAATAACTATTAAAAATGTATATGTCATGTTCTTTTAACAAGCTAGTCACACATACATGACATCATTCTCCCCCTATGTAGAAAAGAAAAAGTGGGCTATAATTTTTTTTTTCGTTTTCCGTTTTAATATAAAGCAAGACAATGCAGATTGTAGCTAGTGTGTTGTTTGTATACGGTTCGGATCGGTTCTAATCCGAAACCGTGGGGTTCAATCCGGAATCAATCCGTGAACTATGGATTTTTAATTCTTCAACCCGGAACTGAATCGCGGATTCAAAAAACCAATCCAAACCTATCGGATTGGACTAGACTGGATCGGATTACGGATTTTATGGATTATTTGCTCAGCCCTATTCTATATATATATATATATATATATTTCCCAAGTGCGATTGTTAATTACCCTATTTTTAATTGTAAATTTCCCTTATTTGAGAATAAACTCTACTCCTACTCTTGTTGTTTAGTTTTGAATTTAATAACTCATTAAAGAGTTGACGAGGCCCTTAAATTTTTTTTATATATTTGCAATATTTGAGGTTTGTCCAATTACTCTGAATAGAAAAAAAAAAAACAAAAAAAAAAAACTACTTTATGACATTGTGACATTCTAAAATTAGGTGAAGAAAATGCTCAAAAAAATTATAACAATTTTGATGAAATTTAGGTTTGGTTTGGGGTACACTAAATAATACAAAAAGTCAAAAAGTCACTATTCTATTTAAGTCATATCATCTTATTTAAATTATATCACATCTCTAACACATCACATCAAACCCAACTCATATAAGTTAATAAATTTTGCTAGTTGAAATCTGAAATGGAGATAGACTTGTTGGGTTTGAATTCTTGTTGGATTTTAGTTCTTTGACTTTGAAATGGAGACAGACTATTTAAATTTTGGATGTCCATTCAAGTCTTGGATTTAAAAATTAATGAGAGATGTAAAGAAAGATTAAGAATTCTCCATATTCAACTTAATGGGGCCTTTCACTCACTTATTCTTTTGTTCTTTTTATGGCCAATAATAAGTTTGATTGTATTCCAAAAATAACTTAGGGATGTATTCATAGAAAAAATTTATTATAAGTATCACTAAAGATCATAGATTAAAAACAAATCACTAGTGATATATTATTGAAAGCACATAAAGTAGTACAAATATTTTTGAAAACACACTCACTAAAGCATATAAGCTAGTACAGAAATCAATAAGAACCAACTAGTATTTCTCACAAGGAGTCTCCATGTAGTGTCCACGAGTGTTCGACCAAGTCTTGTTTGAGTTTGGAGTGAGTTCCTCTATCTCTGATGCGATGATGATTTTGAATGAATTCAAAAAGTTCTGGTGTACGCTCATGAGACACTGGTGGAAAACTTTCACTAATTGTATCATAATTAAAGTCCAATCCATTGGCATCCCTCTCATCTTCAACAATCATGTTATGCATTATTATGCATGCCATCATAATATCTTCCATTATTTCTGTTTTCCAAAAACGTGCAGGTTCTCGCACAATCGCGAAACGTGCTTGGAGCACACCAAATGCTTGCTCAACATCCTTCCTTGCTGATTCTTGAGCTTTTGCAAAATATATTTGTTTATTCCCTTGTGGAGATGAGATTGTTTTGACAAATGTTGCCAATTGCGGATATATACCATTGGCAAGATAGTATCCCATTGTATAATCATTTCCATTAATTGAGTAATTGACTGGAGGAGCACGACCTTGAGTAAGGAGTGAAAATACAGAAGAACGATCTAATACATTGATGTCGTTATGAGATCTGGGCATCCCAAAAAAGGCATGCCATATCCATAAATCTTGAGAAGCCACAGCCTTTAAAATAATAGTTGGTTCATGGATGTGACCAGAATACATACCTTTCCGTGCAGTACGACAATTTTTTCACTTCCAATGCATACAATCAATGCTCCCTAACATACCAGGAAACCCGCGATTGCTTTCCATCGCTAATAATCTTGAAATGTCATCGTTGTTAGGGCTCCTCAAGTACGTCTCAGAAAACATTGCAACCACCGCCTTAACAAAGTGTTTTAGACTCTCTATGGCGGTGCTTTCACCAATTCTCACATAATCATCCACCGAATCTGCTGCTGCTCCATAAGCGAGCATCCTCATAGCAGCTGTCATTTTTTGAAGGGAAGACAAACCAATGATTCCAACGGCATCTGTTTTCTGGACAAAATATGGATCGTATGTTTCCACTGTAGATAGAATATGAAGAAAAAGAGATCGATTCATCTGGAATCTCCTCCTGAATAAATGGGCAGGATATATAGCTATTTCTGAGAAGTAGTCTCGATAAAGTCTCTCATGGCCTTGAACTCGATCGCGATAAATAACTGCACGGTCTTCAATGGAACCACTACGTCTTCTCGAACATCTTTCTCTATTGAGTCGCTCTTCTTCCATTGCAGCTATCGTTATTAGTTGCAATTCATAATCACCGTCAAAGTTGTTAAGAATCATTTTCATTGTATTGTGAGCCATGATAATTAAAAAATGAATGAAGTTGACAAATATAGTTCAAATTGGTAAAAATGAAAGAGTAAATCCTTTTTATAAACAAAAATATATGACCATTAAGAATATGTCCGTTATAGAATATTACCGTTTGAAAATATGACCGTTGAAGAATATTACCGTTTGAAAATATGACTGTTGAGATAATATGATTATTTGAAAATATTTTTTTTATAAATAATTTAATTATATATTTTAAATAAAAAAATATTTGCAAATGCCATGTCAATATATGCAGCATGTTATAAAAAAATTATTTATTTATTTATTAATGTTTATACTGTTTTTTTTTTTTAAATTAGTTAAGTTAGTTTGATTGGTTAGTTAAAATAAAGAGTATGATTAGAGTGTACACTAGCTAAACTAGTTAGGCAAAATAAAAAAGGTAGGTTTTGATGTACTTTGAAGAGGCATTTTAGAGAGCATGGTTGGAGATGCTCTTATCAGCAAAAAAAAAAAAAAAGTTTCCAAATTACCCAAATTTGAGTATGTCTCGCAGACTAGATTCGATTCACGCCATAGAGTCCTGCACATTCCACCTCCACAGTTGGAGACCATTTCACCTCCTAACAACAACAACAACAACGACAACAATAACAACCCTAGACTCCGATTCAACCACCTATACTTCGAAACCCTACTTCTCTACCACCCCTAAGAGGCCTTGTCTCTCCGATTGACTAACTTCCTTCCCGATCGACTCTCTCGACATGTCCAGGCCGACTTTGTTCGATGATGATCGATCCAATAACCGAAAAACCCTCCATTGGATCGTCCGAAAGCGGCGGCGGCGAAATGGGTCGCGGTCGGTGTCCGGGGGGAGCAGTGATCGAAGTGGCACTCGCCGGTGGTCTTTGGATGCTTATGCTACTTGTTCAGATTTTCCGGTGGCGGCGGGGACGGATTCGAGTGGGGAGTTGTTTTTGAATGGGGATGCGAATTGGGCGTCGGATGTGAGCGACGTAACGAAGAATTCGAGGAGGGAGAGGGAGGGTGGAGAGAATTTGAGTAGTGGGTTTGGGCAAAGTGGGAATTTTGATTGTTTGGGGAATGAATCTGGGTATGGGAGTGAACCGGGGTATCGAGGCGATGCAGAATTCGGATATGGTGATAAGTTTGATGAAGAAGAGGATGATCATCGAGTGTTGTTTTGGGGTGAAAAAATCGAAGGTAAAAGCTGCAATTTATGCTTCTGAATATCATTTGCTTGTTTTTTGATTACATTGCTGAGAGGGTAATTTTTGGGAAAGAATTGGGCCGAGCTGTGAGTTGGGCCCTGCGGCCCAAAGTGTGAAGGAATCGGTAAGAAGTCGTAATGTTATTTCGGCCCAGTAGAGGTATAGATACTCCGGCCCAGGAGAAGTGAAGTTATTCCGGCCCAGGAGAGGTGTGGTTACTCCGGTTCAAGAATGTGTAAAGCAACTCCGGTCCGGTGGCAGTTTAAAGTGAGTCCGGCCTTGCATTTAGTCCGGTCGTGACGTATTATGGTTAGGTCGGTCAGAACTTGCTACTTGGAAGTTGATCTAAACACACCATGGTTGAACAGGGGAAAGCCGAGATAAGGAGTTGGAGGAGAAGACCGAGCTAAGGACAGTTCGGCCTTTTCCGTGGCTCTGCGTAGCCAAGCTTATTTCGGTCATATAGTAATCCGGCCAAAGTGAAAACCATCCCACTTGGTTTAAGCTGTGGGGGAGGGTGTAAAAGGATAAGCATTATCCTTAGGAGTATGAATCCTAGGAGGACTCTGCATGGAGAAATAAAAGTCCTACTAGGATTATGCCACTCGAAACCTATAAAAGCTCACAAGCACCACCTTGGAGGAGGTAATTGAACACAATTCTTTCTGAGAACATAAAACTTTGTCTATTTGTCAAGCTTACTGACTTAGGCATCGGAGAGGTTTCCGGCACACACCCGCCGGCTAGCTCACGTTTGTGTTTTCAGGTGATAAAGCGACGTCGTACGGAGGAGCGTGGACTTGGTCAACAGGATTATACGAGGAGAATTATTTCCTCCCCGTACAATTGGCGCCATCTGTGGGAAGAACAGACAAGAACAAAAACCTCTTGACTAAGCTTCTCTTTTTTCTCAAATCAATGGCACACATTGAAGAACTACCGCAGTCCGCCGTCGACGGGCTAACTCCAGACGGGGGCGCAAGGCGAGAAGGATTACCCTCTGTCCCTCCTATGGCAGATCTGGAGCCCCAACAACATAACTCCAGGAGGAGTGGCAGGGGAAGGCAGAATAGCAGCCCTCGTCACTCTCAAAGTCCTGACAGGCAAAGGAGGAGGATTGATCCTCAAGCCCTGGAAGATTGCGTGAAGGAACAAGATGAACTAATTCGGAAGATGGCGGCGGACATGGAAGCATTAAAACGCCAGATGAAGACTAAAAATGTGGCGACAAGAGAGGGGCGCAAGCACAAGACGCCCCCTCGCCACTCAGAGAATCGTAGTAGGAATACTACACCCTCCCAAGGAGAGAGCAGAAGCCTCAGGACAGGCGACACTCATTCCTTATCTTCCAGGACTCATCCCTCCAGGTCTGAGAGGACGAGATCCGAAAGATCATACACTGAAGGAAGCACGTATTGGCCTTCACATTCACACCAAACCAGATCTAGACAAACAGAGCTGCCCAGGTCATCCGACTTACGAACCGTGCTCGAAGAAAAAGCACGATGCAAGGAGGATGCCAGGGCAAGGGATCCACACCGAGTTTCGGCCTTACAACGGTTGGCTCCTCGGACGCATGGAAGCGTCGAGGTTGGAATGCCAATACCGCGACCGGCCTACGAACCAACGAACAAGGCATTGGCAAGACTACAGACTTCGCCGTTTGTTCCAGCAATCGAAAACGCGCCCCTACCATCAGGCTTCCTTCAGCCGAAATTCACTACATATGAAGGGAAGACGGACCCGTATTCACACCTGAGCCACTTTCGCCAAGTCATGGCTGTGTACAGGCGAAACGAGGCCTTAATGTGCATACTCTTCCTGTCAAGTCTTGGCGACCTAGGCTTGACTTGGTTCGAAAAGCTCCCAGAGGGCAACATAGCCTCCTGGGCCCAATTGGCAGAAACGTTCGTAACGAGGTTTCGAACAAACACTAAAACACCGGTGGAGATAGACCAGTTACTCTCCATCGACATGGGTGAAAAAGAGACCCTCAGATCTTATAACAGTCGCTACTGGGAGACATTTAACCAGATTGGAGACTGCCCCACCAATCTAGCCATTGCGCAGTATAAAAGAGGCCATCCAGTCGGAAACAGACTAAGGGACTCGATCACCATGACGCCACCCCTTACCATGGAAGCCCTAATGGAGAGAGTGCATCAGCACATCAAGGTAGAAGAGGATGGCGTACGTGCCAAAGCAAAATCTGGTGCAATCGCAGTACCAGAAAAGAAGACCTCAGCAAAGGTCAATGCAGTAGATCGGCAGAATAAAAACGGGCATGGCAGACGAGATAACGGAGAAGACCCAGACAAAAGATGGTTGAGAATCCGCACTGCCATAACAACGGTGTTCAAAAAACCAATATATCGGATTCTGAGCGAAATAAAAGACGAGCCTTTTGTCAAGTGGCCAGCCAAGCTAGGGGAAGCTCAGAAAAATTACGACGACAGATCACGGTGCACCTTCCACAAAGAAAAGGGGCACCGAACTGAGAATTGCACGCCACTGAGACAGCACTTGGAAGAATTGGTGGCAGCAGGCCACTTGGACAAATACATTGAAGGAGGGACGCAACCGGCCCCCCAAGATCATAATAACTATCCCAACAGAATGCCAATCGACGCCCCACCACAAGGCATCATCAATGTAATACATGGAGTCTTTGAACCTGAGCGTGTATGCGAGCTCAGGGGATCAATCAAGAAGGCTGAGCACTTTAGGGAAGTGTTAAGTACCCAACCTGCCACCAAGAAGGGGAAGACAGAGGCAACAAATGTCATGTCCTTTTCAGATAAGGACTTGGATCGAATATACTGTCCTCACAATGATGCGCTGGTCGTCACTCTCCGAGTCAAGGATTTTGACGTCAAGCGGATTCTGATTGACCAGGGTAGTTCATGTGAGATCATGTACTACGACACATTCAAGCAACTGAAGCTGCAAGACAAAGACTTGGCGCCTGCAGTTTCTCCCCTGATTGGATTCAACTCCATGCCAGAGTGGCCTGTCGGCAAAATAATCCTTCCAGTCAGAGCAGGGAGTGTAACAAAACAAGTGGAGTTCTGGGTATTGAAGGTCCCCTCCACATACAACATCATCTTGGGCAGAACATGGCTGCATGCCATGCGTTCGGTAGCGTCATCATACCATCAGGTAATGCGGTTCCCCAACGACACCGGCATAATTGAAGAAGTCTATGGCGATCAGATCATGTCAAAACAATGCTTCGCCACAGCGAATGGAAGCCGAGCTGCCAAAGGATACGTTCATTCAGTGGAAGAACCAGAAAGTAATGAACTATTCGCGGACGTCGGCAAAGAGGCTGATCAGAAAGCGGTGGAGGACTTGGTGGAGGTAAAAATAGATGAGAAGAACCCGGATAAGTTCTTCTTGCTTGGCTCATCGTTGTCCAGCACTGAGAGATTAGAGGTCTTGGAATTCTTGACCTCTAATATTGAAGTGTTTGCCTGGACACCCTACGACATGCCAGGTATTGACCCAAACTTCATCAGTCACCAACTCAATGTCCACCCATCCGCCAGACCAGTCATCCAACGCACACGCAGATCGGCACTCCACCACGCCGAAATAGTGGCAGAAGAGGTAGGCAACCTGCTGGAGGCAGGAGCAATAAGAGAAGTGCACTACCCAAGATGGATCTCCAACACAGTTGTAGTGCCAAAAAAGAATGGTAAATGGCGTATCTGCGTCGACTACAAAACAGTCAACAAGGCGTGCCCAAAAGATAGCTTTCCTCTACCAAGGATAGATCAACTGGTGGACCTAACGGCAGGGCATAACCGACTTAGCTTTCTGGATGCATACAGAGGCTATCACCAGATCGCCATGCATGAACCAGACCAGGAGGTCACATCCTTCACAACACCAAGGGGGTTATATTGCTACAAGGTTATGCCCTTTGGCCTAAAGAACGCAGGGGCGACATTCCAAAGGATGGTCACCAAGATGTTTGAACCATTGTTAGGCAGAACAATGGAGGCTTACATCGACGACATGGTGGTCAAAAGCAAGGATGAGAATGACCATCTTAAAGATCTAGGCGAGATGTTCCAGATCCTGAAGAAACACAAGTTGCGCCTCAATGCGTCCAAATGCGCATTCGGAGTTGGATCTGGCAAATTCTTGGGCTTCCTGGTGACCAACCGAGGTATAGAAGCAGACCCCTCTCAGATCAAAGCAATCCAGGAGTTGGAGAGACCAAACTCAGTCAAAGAAGTACAGCATCTCACTGGTATGGCAGCTGCGCTCAACCGGTTCATAAGCAGGTCATCAGACAGACTACGACCGTTCTTCCAAGCTTTAAAAGCCAAATTTGAGTGGGATGAAGAATGCGACCGAGCTCTAGAAAGCTTGAAGGAGTACATGTCTTCCCCACCACTACTTGTTACTCCAGTACCTGGTGAAGAACTCTTTTTGTACCTGGCAGTCTCTCAGCACGCAGTCAGCGCAGTGTTGGTTCGTGCAGAAGGAATACAACACTTGCCCATCTTTTATGTCAGCAAGACATTGTTGGGAGCCGAAACAAGGTACTTGCCCTTGGAGGAACTAGCATTAGCATTAATGATGGCCTCCAGGAAATTGGCGCACTACTTTCATGCCCACACCATAGTCGTCCTCACAGCCTTTCCACTAAAAGCTCTGTTTGAAAGAGCAAACTTTAGTGGGCGAATTTTGAAGTGGGCAGTAGAGTTGGGACAATTCGACATCAAGTTCCAACCCAAGACCGCAATAAAAGCCCAATCTTTGGCAGACTTCGTCGCAGAGTTTACTCCTGGAAGTCATCATATCTGCCCAGTCGACCTAACTGACACAACCGAACTAGGGACGGAAGTTGACGCAGGAATAGCGCAACCCCTAGTAGAAGGTAGTCAATCAAGCACCAAGGCAGACCATACTAAGGACAACAAGGAAGAGACAAACAAAAGCTCACCAGCAGTTCAAACAGAGGACGAAGGGCAGACGGCCAACATGAACCTTGAAGAAAACACCATTCTTGACCCCACGACATCATCTGATCCTTCCACTTGCTGGAAGTTATTCGTTGGAGAGATATGGAAGCTCTTTGTGGATGGAACATCCAATCGGCATGGTGCAGGGCTTGGCATAGTCCTCATCTCTCCAGACGGCCTGGTTGTAGAGCAAGCAATCAACCTTGGCTTCCCAGCATCCAACAATGAAGCGGAGTATGAGGCGCTTCTCGCAGGACTCAAGTCAGCATACTACATGAAAGCCACCAAACTAATGGTATACAGTGACTCTCTGCTGGTGGTAAACCAAATTTCTGGCGAATACGAAGCAAAGGATGACAGAATGGCCAAATACCAAGAGTTAGTTAGAACAGAGATCAAAAAGTTTGACGTAGTAAGGATAGAACAAATTGGCAGGGAGGAAAACAGCCGAGCGGACGAACTAGCAGGCCTCGCCTCAATGGCAGATACATCAATCCCTCATCCATTACTCATCAACTTCTTACCAAGACCAAGCATAGAAGACCCCGAAGCAGAAGAAGTATGCTGCACAGAATTAGGCCCTTCATGGATGGATCCCATCATCCTGTTCCTAAAAGACGGCATCCTACCAGAAGAAAAAAAAGAAGCCAACAGAATAAGGGCAAAATCGCAGCGATTTTGGCTATCTCCATCTTTGGCATTATACAAGAAGTCATTCTCTGGGCCTTACCTCAAGTGCGTTCATCCCAGCAAAGTAGAAGCATTCTTGTTCGAAATACACGAAGGGGTGTGTGGAAGTCATCAAGGGGGAAGGTCGCTCGCTTACAGGGCTATTTCGCAAGGATATTGGTGGCCATATATGCAAGCAGACTCAGAAAAATATGTGAAGAAGTGTGAGAAATGCCAAAAATTCGTGCACCAAATACATCAACCAGCAAGAGAACTCCTACCATTAACTAGCCCATGGCCTTTCGCAATGTGGGGCTTGGACATAGTAGGACCACTTCCAACAGCGCCCGGGGGCAGAAAATTCTTTCTCGCAGCAACAGACTACTTTACAAAGTGGGTGGAAGCAGAAGCATTGGCGTCAATCAAAGAAAAAGACGTGAAGAAGTTTGTTTGGCAGAATATCATCACTCGGTTTGGTATACCAAAAGCACTGATCTCAGACAATGGAACTCAATTCGACGGCAGAATCTTTAGAAGCTTTTGTGAAGAATACAAGATAGAGTTCTACAATTTTACACCGGCATATCCTCAAGCAAATGGACAAGCAGAAGCATCAAATAAAGTCGTCCTGGATGGATTAAAGAAAAGGCTAGAAAAGGCAAAAGGCAAGTGGGCAGATGAACTTCCTCACGTTTTATGGGCTTATCGCACCACACCTCGACGATCGACAGGAGAAACACCATTCTCCTTAGCCTATGGAATGGAGGCAGTAATCCCACTAGAAGTTGGCCTCCCCACAATTCGAAGCGAAAATTTTGATCCAAACTTAAATGGAGAAGCCATAGCCTTAGAACTCGACCTTGTAGAAGAAAGAAGAGAAAGAGCACTAGTCCACATCGCCTCATACCAATGAGAGTTAATCAGAAAATACAGCAAAAAGGTCCATCCAAGACAATTCAAGATTGGAGATTGGGTACTGCGCAAAGTAATGGGAAACACCTCAAACCCAGGAGACGGCAAGTTAGGCCCAAATTGGGAAGGTCCTTATAAGGTGGTTGGGTTAGCAGGCAAAGGGGCATACCACCTAGAAGACAAGGATGGCAAGGCAATCCCTAGGCCATGGAATACGGCCAATCTCAAGTTATTTTACTTTTAGCTTTTCTTTTTCAAACATATGTAATTTTTTCTTCCTTCAATAAAATGAGAAATTCTTTTTAGCACAAGTTGTTCCTTGTAAAAGTTAGCTTTAGTAAAGATTGAGTATATTGCAAGCATTCTATTCTAAGTTAGCTGGAAAAACTAACTAAGAGGTTGGCTGGATTAAAGCAACACCCTTCCTAAGCCCAGGATAAGGATCCAGGCTGCAGGACGTTTTGGTCGGAATAACCAAACATTGTTCTAAGTTAGCCGGAAAAACTAACTTAGAGGTTGGCTGGAATAAACCAACTCTTTTACTCTTCAGCCGAAGTAAGGGTATGGCTGAAGAGTGGTTGGCTGGAATAAACCAACACTTGTTACTCTTCAGCCGAAGTAAGGGTATGGCTGAAGAGTGGTTGGCTGGAATAAACCAACACTCGTCCTAAGCCCAGGATAAGGATCCAGGCTGCAGGACATTTGGTCGGAATAACCAAATACTATAAGTTAGCTGGAAAAACTAACTTCAATGGTTGGCTGGAATAAACCAACACTTGTTACTCTTCAGCCGAAGTAAGCGCAAGGCTGAAGAGTGGTTGGCTGGAATAAACCAACACTTGTTACTCTTCAGTCGAAGTAAGTGCAAGGCTGAAGAGTGGTTGGCTGGAATAAACCAACACTTGTTACTCTTCAGCCGAAGTAAGTGCAAGGCTGAAGAGTGGTTGGCTGGAATAAACCGACTCTTGTTACTCTTCAGCCGAAGTAAGTGCAAGGCTGAAGAGTGGTTGGCTGGAATAAACCAACACTTGTTACTCCTCAGCCAAAGTAAGGGTTTGGCTGAAATTGGATTGGCTGGATTAAACACTTTGTACTCCTCAGCCGAAATAAATATATCGGCTAAGGAGTGGTTGGCTGGCAAGCATAGTTTAACCACCTAAAACCGAAATAACAGTTGGAGTAACTGAAGCATTACAAAGTATAGACATACATATCAGAACCGGAACAAGAGTTGAAGCAAAATTTTTCATTCATTGAAACTATTACAAAGGAGGTTCATAGTTCGGTTACAACGGCAAAAAGCAACAAAGAAAAACTACACAATCAGGAAAAAAGTTCTTCAATTTCAGCGTCAAAAGCCGCGTCACCAGCAACTTGAAGGCCGATTGCAAGAGGCAGTTCACTCTCGGTTGCCAGGATGCTTTCGGTTGGAACCACGGTTTCATTTGGCTGTTCGATAGGTAGGTCATCCACCATGGGCTCCAACCGAAGTGATGGGTTTGTACTAACAACCGGAATGTCTTCAGGAGCAGAGGAGTCATCAGAATCTGAGTCCTCCAGAAACTCTTGTTGCAAGGCGTCTGCATACTCCGCAAGGGACTTCAGTATAAAGTAAGCTGGAGGGTCGAAGACCTCGGTCTGTTGATCATGACCGAGCTTCTCCACAACCGCCCTCCAGCCTCACTTGAAGAACAGCTCCTTGGCGGCGTCGCATTGTTTGACATAGGCGTCTTCTGCCTTCTTGTAACCTTGCTTGTACCCCTCCTTTTTGGCTTCCTCCACACTCTTTTTTAGTTGGCTTATTTCAGTATCTTTTCTCTTTTCAAGTTTTACCAGCTCACGCAGGTATTTGTCCATCATAGCAATGGCCGCTTTCTGCCTTTCTGCCTCCGCCGAACTAACCAGATCGGCAAGATGGCCGTTCTCCGCTTGTAGCTCGGCCATTTTCTTTTCAGCTTCTTCTAGCTCGGCTACTTTTGTTTCGGCTTCAGCCATTGCCTGCCTGGTGGCTTTTCTGAGTTCTTGGACTTTCTTGTAAGTAATGTTGTTATTCTGTAAGGCCTGACAAAACAAAGACGTCTCTTAAACCGAAGTAAAAGTTGGAAATTAGACAAAAGAAACGGACAGAGCTACTTACCAAGATCATGGACTTCGATGTGGACCGGATTGACTTCATTTCGGTGTTTAATTGCTTTAAGTGGTGCTCCATGTCCTTGGGGAGGCACACACTTTTGGCCAGGTTAAAGGCCAATTGGTGATCTTTTTCAGCCACAACCGAGTCAGTAGCTTTGATGTCTCGGTCGTTGAAGGTTAGCGGCGGAGCCCACTTCGGAGATTCAGCTCGGTCAGTTTGCTCCGGTTGGAGGGCAGGTTGAGGACTTTGGGGGATGGATTCAACCTCATCGACAAGTTGCTGTTCGGTCGATGTAGATCGGGCACGTTTGGAAGGACGAGATGAAGAAGGCTGCTGAGAAGGGAGGGCCACAACGGCAGGCTGCGTTTCTAAGGATGGTTGCACTTCGGCCCTGGTTGTTGTGGTCAGAAGGGCCCTCACTCTGCTTTTCTTCGCCATCTTTTCTTCAGCTGTTAATGGGACAAGTCGTATTTCGGGCAAGTTTGGGTCCGGTTCAGGTGCTTCCTCTAGAAGGAAATCGGTCACTCGGGCCTTTCGACGACCGCTATATCGGTAGGTCGGTTCAAAGTTTAGAAGCTTGGCCTAACTCCTTTCTTTACACCGTAGTGCGGCTCGCAAAATCGCAAGGTTGAGATAGCTATATAGGGAACGGAGGTGGGCGAAATCTGCAAAAAGAGAAGTGTTAGTTCGGTTAACAGACTAAAAAAACCGAAATAACATACAAGGAAGAAGACCGAAGTTAAATTACCGGGCTCTCCCTTTTTCCAATTTATAGGTCGGCCAGGAATTTGGGCTTGAAAATCCTCAAAGTTCCTAGAGACCCAGAAAAAATCATCGTCGTTAAGATCTTTGTCCGGTGTGTGTTTAACTATCTTCTCTCGGCGGCGGCGAATCCTAAGGTAATAGACCCACCCAGCATCTTTTGAGCCGATGGAGTATTGATGGAAAATTTCGGCCAGGCCGAGGTTTAGTCCGGTTTGGTGGTTCAGTGCGGCTATTCCCATTATAATGTGATACGTATTGGTGGACAGTTGGGTGGGGCATAATCTAGTCTGCCTAAGAAATTCGCAGATCAGCGGTTGGACAGGAAACCGTAGTCCGGTTTCTATTATAGATTGAAGGGTAAAAGGGACGTAGCCTTCTTTTTCCCAGGGAATAACATCTTTTTCGGCTAACATCAGATGGACGTCTTCAGGAATATGGTAATCCTTCCTAAATTCGGCCGTACCACCAGGGGTCTCAACTAGATACCTATACTTACTCATCTGATGTATAATTTACTTATAATTTATATCGGTGCAAAAATCGTGCTCAGCAGCTCGGTTGAGCGCACGCAGGAGTGCCTGGGTAACCTAAGTCTGCAAAGTAGAAAACAGAGGGGGTTAAAGCACTGATCGTTGGACCGTGCTACAATTTAAAAGCAAGGTATAAGAGCCCTACTTCGGCCTCAAAAAACTGGTTCTATCTCGGTTCATCAAAAGGTTTGGTAGCTCGGTTTGAGCAGTTTGCTCGGTAGACCGGTTTAACGCCTAGGGGCAGCTTTCTGAGTTCGGTCTAAAAAACTAAGAAAGCTGGTTTAGCCCCAAGGCCTAAATCGGTTGCAGTGTGAATAAAGTTACTTCGGTTAAGCCTCTACGGGCGGCTTTCTGAGTTCGGTTTAGGAACTAAGAAAGCCTTCTTGGCCCCAAAAGCTTAGTTCGGTTGAAAACCGAGGTTCCTAGTTTGATATATTCAAAACTCGGTGATCTTATTTCGGCTAAAGTGAGTCAGGCTCTGGTAACTCTTTGAAACTTTCAAGTTCTAGTTCGGTTATTGACTACAGTGATCTACCTATTTAATGCAAACAGGATTCTAGTTCGGTTGCTACCTAATTTTGGATCTAAAGCAAGTTTTTTACAGGGGTTCATACACGTATGAGCTCTGCTATTATTTTTTCATAAAAGTACAGAAGCGAAGCGTCAAAAATGAAAGAAAATGTTTGCAAAAAACATGCAAAACAAAACTATACAGATTCAAAAGCAAAATAAAGGAAGCAAAGTGAGTCTACTTACCAGGTGGAAGAAGAGGGATCCGATGATGGGAAAGTGGCAGCAAAATCAGTTCTCAAAAGTGAAGGAAGAACACGAACAACAAGAACACAGAGAGAGAAGATGAAGAATGAAAGGTGAATGATTCAAGAGGAAGAAAGGTTATTTTGTGAAAGAGGAGAGAGAAAAAAGCGGCAAAAAGGGGCGGGACTGTTCAAAAAGTTCGAAGTACGAAGGCGGCGTGATAACAGCTCACGGCCTATCAGAGCCCGCCACGTGGCAAGGGAAAGGGAAGCGTTACAGTCGTGATTGAAGAGACGTTTTGACCGGATAAAGCAGAGTTCGGAGTAAAACTAGCTCGGCTGGATACACTGAAGGGTTTTTTATCTCGGGTGGAAAGGCTTGTAGAACTTCAGCTCGGTTGAAGGATTTGTAATCTCAATCATGCTATGCAGATGAAATTAAGGGGCAATTGAGAGGGTAATTTTTGGGAAAGAATTGGGCCGAGATGTGAGTTGGGCCCTGCGGCCCAAAGTGTGAAGGAATCGGTAAGAAGCCGTAATGTTATTTCGGCCCAGTAGAGGTATAGATACTCCGGCCCAGGAGAAGTGAAGTTATTCCGGCCCAGGAGAGGTGTGGTTACTCTGGTTCAAGAATGTGTAAAGCAACTCCGGTCCGGTGGCAGTTTAAAGTGAGTCCGGCCTTGCATTTAGTCCGGTCGTGACGTATTATGGTTAGGTCGGTCAGAACTTGCTACTTGGAAGTTGATCTAAACACACCATGGTTGAACAGGGGAAAGCCGAGATAAGGAGTTAGAGGAGAAGACCGAGCTAAGGACAGTTCGGCCTTCTCCGTGGCTCTGCGTAGCCAAGCTTATTTCAGTCATATAGTAGTCCGGCCAAAGTGAAACCATCCCACTTGGTTTAAGCAGTGGGGGAGGGTGTAAAAGGATAAGCATTATCCTTAGGAGTATGAATCCTAGGAGGACTCTGTATGGAGAAATAAAAGTCCTACTAGGATTATGCCACTCGAAACCTATAAAAGCTCACAAGCACCACCTTGGAGGAGGTAATTAAACACAATTCTTTCTGAGAACATAAAACTTTGTCTATTTGTCAAGCTTACTGACTTAGGCATCGGAGAGGTTTCCGGCACACACCCGTCGTGTAACAACCCTCATACTGTTTGCCGATTAATGACTGATTGATTACCGATAAACATTGATTACCGTTAAAACTGAACTGATCGTGGCTGATAATTGGACTGGTAAAAGTACTGAACTGACTGACTAAAATTGGAAACCGAATTGATGGAGTATATGTTAGCTGAATTGCATTCTATCTGTTTGACTGTATGATTATCTGTTCATGCTTATATGTTCAAACTGCTAATTGAAGGCCTTATCGGCGGCCGAACTGGGAATTGATTAATGTTTTATGATCTTCATAATTAATGTGATTTTATGGTGTATTTACCTGAAAACTGATTAGGTATGATTAAATTAGATTAAAATGAGTTAATCACATGAATTGGACTTATTTACCAAACTAGCCTTGTAGTGGGCCACTACCTCAAACCTTTTGAGGCTTATTACACTTAATGCATTTGATTAAAACCAACATTTCATCAGCCTTTGTGTTGCCTCTAACCGACCAAGAAGAGAGTTAGAGAGAGAGGGAATTGTTCTTGTTGATTTAGCTTGAGAATCTTGAAGAATTGAAGGAGTTTTGTACAATTGAGCTTCCCTATCCTAAATACAAGACTTAAGGTAGCTCCATTGTCTTCTTGTTCATGTTTTGAGTGGATTCTTGCATGGTTCATGTCATATTGATGGAGTTTAGAGCCAATCATGGGTTAGATGTTGAATTGTAGCTTGATTGTTGCATGCATGTTGCCATTCTTGAGTTTTGAGGTTGTAAGTTCATGTTTCCTCACATGCATGTCCATAATTTTGTAATGGTCCATGATTTCATCATGTTTTGGAAACAATTAGCTCCTTGGAGTATCAAATTGAAGCTTTGAATTGGTTTGAATTCATGCATGTTTGCATGTTCATATTGTTCATGAAATTGGTTTGAATTGAGTTTGAATTAAACACCCTTGGGCTTTGATTTCTTAAAATTGAGCTTTGAAACATGTTATTCTATGTGTTTATAAGAGTTTTCCAGAAAATGAGCCCAGGAGGATCGGTTTTGAGTTGTTAACAACTTGGTTTTGAGCTTGGAGGTGCAATCTGGAATTTCCAGATTCTGCACTTCCGCTCGAGCGGGGGAAATGCCGCTCGAGCGTGGAATCCGAGCATCCAGCATCTCTCTGCACTGTTTTACAGTCCGCTCGAGCGGAGGATTGGGCGCTCGAGCGGAGTCTTGTCTCAAGCTCGAGCGGGCGTCGAGCGGGGATTTCACCCATCCAGTACTTTTACAGTACGCTCGAGCGGGTAAGTTTACGCTCGAGCGTGTACCTTTGTTGCATGACCGCTCGAGCGGGGAAACTTGCGCTCGAGCGGGACTCTGTTTTTCTGAAAATGCTTTTAAATGTGCATCTTTGCATCCTCATCCCATTCTAGGCATTCGTAGGCCTAGTTTAAGACATCTTATTGAGGATATAGATGTAGAACACACCGAGGCATCTTAGGGATTAAGTTGTTATCTTTCCCAACTGTGTAGCTTAGTGTGTGTTCGACCTGTGAACTGTGTAGGGTTGGCGACTGGGGAGACACGCTCTAGCATACTGTAGCCCAAACTCTGTGAGTAACGATTGTGTAAAGATATGTTCACAAATGATTATTTTCTGAACAACTGAACTGTACTGTTTTCTGAACTGATTACTGTTAACTGAATGAATGTATGTCCTTTATTTCTGAACTGTACTGTGGCATCCTTAGTACCTACTGCTTACTGTTACTGTTACTGTTACAGAGATCTCTGTCGGTTCCCTCGTGGAGCCACTACTGTTTACTGACTGATGGCCATCATTACCGTTCGGTCTTTTAAGACCTACTGTTACTGTTATGCTAATGGATGTACCACATATGACTGTTTACTGTACTGAACAACTGAAATACTGATTGAATTGAACTGTTTTCATTACTGTAAGGACATTCATTCTAAACCCCTTTACGCTTTATGTTATTCACTGGGCTTTAGCTCACTGCTCATATATATATGTAGGTGTACAGGCACCAGATCGGAGCTAGGAGCGTAAGGGTAACTCCAGTTTTGTCAAGCCAGCCTTTGTGCCTCACTGCGAGGTTCCGAGTTGCCATGCTATGGCTTGGAGGTATTTTGTTTGTTTTCCCCCGCCTGTCTTCATACTGTCTAACTGTTCTGTATAGACTGAATGTTTACCGTACTGTTATCAAGGGATTAGGTCCCTGTACTGTGTGATTGTAAATTCTGTATAGACTGTACTGTTTGTGTATGTATGAATGCATGAAAAATCTTTTTGGCATACAGACTGTCACAGCTCATTGGACATTGTTTAATTACTGTATTGGCTTCCGCCAGGCCCTGTACTCTGTTTTACTGTATTACTGTTCAGCAGGCCTTCGGTAATCTCGGATTACTGGCCGGTTACGGTGCTAAACCCATAGGGCCGGGTTTGGGTCGTGACACGCCGGCTAGCTCACGTTTGTGTTTTCAGGTGATAAAGCGACGTCGTACGGAGGAGCGTGGACTTGGTCAACAGGATTATACGAGGAGAATTATTTCCTCCCCGTACAATTGCATACAATTGCTGTTGATTTATTGCTTTTAGTTTATTGGGAATTTTAAATAGAATACACAATTGAACACTCTGATTTTATTTTCTATGCATGTTCAGAAAGCATTAACAAGGTTTGTCTTGAGGGCTTTGGAGATTATTTAACTCAATGGTGTCTATTAGTCTCATGTTTAGTTTGGAGCTAATGAAACAATTGAGCACAGTTGTGAATTTCGGAAACAATGATAATGTTGTGACTCTTTGTTTTGCATTTTGTTGTTTTCTTGAGCTCCTCACTCCCCAAGAAAGCAAAATCCAAAACCAAAAACAAAAAAGAAGAAAAGGAAATGCATTTATGTATATCCAAGGTTCTGGAAAGCGGTTGTAGTCATTGTAACGGTTGCAGTGACGCGATTGCGGTTGCGGGGTGTAAAGGCCGTAGTGTAACGGTTGCGGTAACCAGAACCGTGAATTTTTTTTTTATTTTTCGTATAATTTGAAAAAAACTTATCGATACACATATATTTTTTTTCATAATCATATTTATTGGGTTAAAAATAAATATTGATCAATTTTTGTAAATTTTTAAGTATGATCCAATATATTTCATATTTTTAAATCACTATAAACTGAGTTTTTTACATTTTATTTTAATAATCAATGACTTTATATTATACAAAAAATTAATCGCTAACTATTATATATAAGATAAATAATGACAAAAGTAAGAGAATAAATAAAAGCCTAAATATATATATATACATATTTTAATCAAGTCAAATAGATAATGACCACATATATTATTATTATTATTTTCAAACAATATATAGGTAGGCATACACAAACAAAATGGTTTAGTGATAGCAGCTGAATAGAATAGCATAGGTCTTACAGTTTCTACAAATCAATAACATGTTATTCATCTTTCCTCTTCTCTCTTTATCTCTTGCTCCTCCATTTTCTCTCTTTATCTTCCCTCTTCTCTCTATCCCTCTTCTCCCATTTTCAGCCTTTTTTGTATGTTTTTTTCGAAAGAAACAGTTTGGAACCGTTACGCAACGGTGCGTAATAGGCCGTTTACGGCTGTTACGGCACCGTTACGACCGCTACAGCAACCGCTATTACCGACACATCTATGAATCTCAATCACACTGCAAAAACGGCTGTAACGGGTGGTGGTAACCGCCAAAACCTTTACGTAACGGTTGCGGCCGCTTTTTAAAACCTTGCTTCTGGGTCAGCAGTGTCTAGATCTGGCATCTTTGTCTCTTCTTGCTTGTAGTGATTGTTAAAATGATGATTGAGAAAGTGAAATACCTAATTTGAAGTTTGTCAATAAGCTCAATTTTGAGATCCAACACACTTGTTTAGCAACTTTTTTATTTTATTTTTTTTTTGCTGTATATTGTCGGGTGGAAATGTGTCTGAATGAAGAATATGTAGGTATGAAAAGATTGTTTTTGGATTGCATTTGTAATATTCTTAGGAGTGATTGGGGATTGATTTTTTTTTAGTGAATTTTTAATTTTTTATAATAAAAAAAGTGCAAAAAAGTAAATAATAATTTGACAATTTATAATGATTTTTTGACTAAAAATTCTAGTTCTCAAACAACGCCTTAATGTGCTTCTAGAGAAAAAATTAGCCTTCCCAAACATTATTACATTTGTATTTATTTACACTTTTAACTATCAATTTGTACAATAACTCCATTTTCACGAGAAGTTGTTGGTTGGTTTGGAGTACCGTCACGTGCTGTTCTAATAGTATTGTGATTAATGAAGGAAGTGTGATCTACAAATTTGTGTCAAGTGATTAGAGAACATGATAAATTATGATTAGTATGAGATACATGACACTCAAGACCAACCAATAATTTTTTCCTTTTAACTATTAAAATTAATTAATTTTACCCTAAACTACTAGCGAAGTCCGTAATTTAATAGAATATCACATCTATCAGCATCAAAAGTATTGATTCACTTTGCCTCCACATTAAAGAGATAAATAAGGAGACAAATAGTTAGATGTCATGCAATAAACACAATTAATTGTTTTGAATATATTTAATAAAACACAAAATATAATTGATTACAATTTACAACAAACTACTTTCTCTAAATACAACCAAAATAAGGAAATGCAAATAAATAACTTCGCTTGAAGTGGACTAATGTCAATAGTGTAAGAAAAGAAAAGAAAAGCAACAGATTTCTTAGGGTTTCAAGTATTTGAAGCTTCATTTGTGATGTCAGTCCAGTCCCTGTTACATATGAATAAGACTTGCTCATCAATGTCAGAACAATAATTAGCGCAACCCATTGAAATTTGAACTTAAATTTCGACATACTGTGAATAATTCAATAAAAAATATAGAATTTAAGATATTCATAATCGAACTTAAAACTTTCACTTTTCTTCGAATTGAATCTACAACTCATTTTCCGTGAGCACAAGAAAACAAAAAAGGTATTATCAAGCTATATTTAGATCTTCAATGACAAAATTGGAAGCTCATCAAGATTGGCACCCTGTAGAACTGTTTCCAAAAAACAAAAATAAGATAAAATAAAAATGAGCCACCTAACTGCTCGACTCAACAACCATTAAACAAAGTGTCCACAAACAAAGAGCTGGGAGCTAATCTTCCACCATTTCTTCCTCAACTTCTTCCTCATCCTCTTCCTCTTCCTCTTGGTGCGTTTTCTTTCCACCATGATTTTCTGGAAGGAACAGAGAAATATAAGAATTGGGGGCAATAAAGGCCTAAGAGGGGAACTTAAACACATAGCAGAGTCTGAAAACTTCAGATCTAGATCTAGTTTGCACCGGAGTTTCCCGTACTGTGCTCCTGTGTGTAAAAAGTACCATAAACATTGAGTAGAATAGTGATATCATGTGACATTATCACAAATCAAGGAGAAATTTATTATAGCGGTAGTGGAGATTACATGGTTGATGGTTGTGCTATTGGGCAAGAAGGAATATTCACCAAATTCCGTTTGCGGTGTTTTATTGGCCAGTGACACTAGTAGGAAGCTGTCACCATTGCACTCGATATTTACTCTTTGAGAGGGTGGCTTTACATGCCAATTGAATTAAGTATGCAATCTGACTAAAATCATCAAATCACAATGAAATTTTATAGGAAAATTTATCAGCCAACAAGAGCAGGTCGTAGGTAAATGAAAAAGTTAGCAGTGAGGTTGGGGAAATGGCTAGAGGGAAACACAACAGGTTTAAGAATTAAGATGAGTTGCACATATGAGCATTTAAACAACAGGTTTGCAGAGAGAATACTACCAGCTATTACCTCTGGTAAGAACTAAAAAGTTTAAGAATTGAGATAAGTTGCACATATGGAATCAGATGATTCATCTGATTTTTATTTTTTATTTTTGGATAAGTATAATAACACAAGGCACCAAGGGGTTGCAACCCATATACAAAATCTAAATCAACTATACAACCAAAACTTTTCAGAAGTCTCTACTAAGTCCAAGAAATTGGTTCAAGAACGGGTTTATATTGAGCTGAATATAATAAGGACAAAATTTTACTTGGTCCGCACCAATAAGATCGTTACTATGGACATGAGTGGGACTGTAATTTGAGAATGATCTCATAGATTTGCATACTAAATTTTTTTCCACGGTAGAAAAAACACAAGGTAAAATGTTATATAAGATGAACATACCATATTCACTGAATATGACTCCACCAGAACACAATCCTTCCTCAATTTTGATGAGGTGAAGAGTCAACCCAGGACCAATCTCTTGAAGCTTGACAGCACTTTTTGTAGAAGCTCGGTTAACCCTACCAAGATCACTTGCTAGACTTACAGTTGCTGCTTCATCTGCTTCGCTTTCTGATCCATAACCAGCCCTTCAGGGGAAAAGGGCAGAGCAAGAATGATCAACATCCAAACTGACATAAAATTTAAAAATTGGTTGATCAATTTGTAGCTAGACCATCCTAACTTCTGATTTCCTTGTAATCATACCTCTAATGATCACAACACACAAAAGACTAAGAAACAATTACGAGTCACATAGAAAGTTTCCTTGAACTGTTTGATATTTAATATGGATACAGATGATATATATTCTACCGTTATCACTTTATACATTATATTGAATTGGATAACACATTAGCTAATAGCTAGTGATTTAACTGAAACTGTGGCCCTTGATCAAGCTGAATGGAAAAAACAGGATTCGCATGGCTGAGTCCCAAGTAATTGGGACAAAGCTTTGTTGAGTGGATTAGCCTATTGAATCAGATAACCAACAAAACTACTATAACTTGACCTTTACTGCTGATCATATGCTATGAAAACCATGATAGAAAACAGACATGAAAGACAAAAGTATATACTTAAACCCATGGTATCAGATCTATAGCAGGCTGATTAGCAAATTGTCAGTCACTTAAGTCACAGCTCACTTCAACTTTTGACTTCCCGCCAACAAAATCAAGGGGGAGAGAGAAAGAGAGTGACACACACTTGGTGACAAAATCGCTCACGTCTTGAAGACTTCTTAAATCAGGAACTTGATGGTTCTGCACAACCTTTCTTAAATCAGTAACAGGCTGTAATCTAATGGAATAATGCCGAAAGTCAATCAGCTTTTTCTCCTTATTATAATTTAGTAACACAATTCTCTGGCACAAAGAAAGTTTGACCTGCAACACAAGCAACATAAGAGGAGAAGCAATACTACTTCAAGCTGATACAAACATCTAATTCATATTGTTCCAGCACTCACAGTGTTAACATTAATGGCTGGAAAGATGTTCTGAAACATAATGGTTGTAAGCTTCAGATGTTGCACCCCAGTCCCAAAATCAGAAAGACACTACAGGAAATTAGAGATTTTACGGCGTTTAATTAATGACGTTTTATAAAACGTCACTGTTTTAAATAATTAACGGCGTTTTTAAAACGTCGCTTTTGTTGTTAATCAAAACGGCCCCGTTTTATGAATAGAAGACGCTTGGAAGCGCCTCCAAATGACGAACCCTATTTTGTCTCTCCACACCTTTATTTTGAAAACCCACCGCCGTCAAGTTCGAAGTTATCACTCACTCAAATCTCTCACTCTCTTGCTCTCTCTCGATTCTTCTTCAGAGCGATTGCGATTTCTAAGTTTCTCAGACCCAACCTATCTGCAACCGTATGGCTTCAATCTCGTAGTTTCTCAGAGCGATTGCAATTTCGAAGTTCGATTTTGAGCACCGCCGTCTACAATCTCAGAAAAACCAATCGAATCCTTCAAAATCTGCTTCAGCTCCGTGATTTCGAAGTTCGATTTGGAACTCTTCATCTCTTCAATCAGAGGTTAGTGCTTTCGGTCCTTTGTTTTACAATCTCAGAGCTCTACAATCTCAGAACTCTAGATTGTGCTTTCGATCCTTTGTTTGGTTGCTGAGAAAACTTCTCATTACCTCTGAAATAACATCATATATTTGAAAAAAATCTTAGTTGTTCTCTGCTTTTGACTTCTCACTTTCTTCCCATGCTTTGATTAGGGATAACCTTTTTTACCAGTTATGGACGAGTAAATTTATTCATTTTCTAAGTTTATTCAGCTCTAAACAGTGCAATTCTCATAGGCATTATGTAGTTCATAGGCATTCGTAAACAGTGCAATGCTTTGATCCAGGTATTCGTGAGTCTGTATTCTTTTGATTCGATTATGTCCTCTCTACATTTTCTCAATTCATCGCTCTTCTTTCTTCTCCTTTCTCACGTGTTCATAATTTTACTACTTTTCAACTCTTTTTTTTTCTTTTTTGAGTTTCGGTTGAGAGTTTCTAGTTTTAATCTCGGTTCTCGAGAAAGAAGTGAAACTTTAATTGATTTTAATTGTATAGATCGATCGCAGAAAAACACTACACTTTCGTTGCAGAGTTGAGTCGGAAAAATGAAATACCTGCTTCAAGGTCAGGTGCTCATTCACTTCCTAAATCCAATAAGAATAATGTGCTCAGTACAAGCCACTCAAAGCATAATCAGATTGGTCAAACAGGTATACGTCAATTTTTGCTGGTCATACTAGACCGTTTGTTGAATCAAATTTGTTGCCCGCATCAGAAAAAAATGGATTTGTTCAAAGAATAATTAGATTAGCTAACCAGGTTATTATTGTAACAGTATTAATTTTTAAAGGCATTGAATCTGTAATAATTTGTTTAATGTTTATTTGTAATAAATGAAATTGATGTGTCTCTCTGTGATCTGTAACTTATTTTTTCTGCAGATATATATTGTTCAAAAGAGTGCAAGAATACAAGACCCCTTTAAAAATACTAAAAGTTCTTCAAATAAAGCAAAGGCTGGTTGTGATTCCTCATCTTTGTCTGCAAAATCACCACTTCAGCATCCTAGAAGGAATATGGTAAGACTCCAAAAGATCTTTTGACTATTGGCTTAGTGAAACATCGTCATAGAATTTATGGGTTTATGTGTGGCTAACCTTTATGCTATATAAGTTTCTTGCTTTAGTGTTTTGCTGTCATTTTGATTTTGGAAACAATCATCACACATTGGTCTTTGCTTTGAGCTTTTCTCAAGATGTTTAGTATATGAAACAAAGATCATATTGCCTTAGAAATGAAGCTTTCTGAACAAGGGATTGCCACTTTGTTGCCAATATCCCTAAAGTGAACAAGCAAAAATCAAATGATTTCACCTTCTTTTTTTTTTCTTTTTTTCTTGCCTTTTCTTGAGAATCAAACATAACTTAGTAGCAACAACCTTCTTTCACACCCCTCACAAAGAGAAAACCAAGTCACCTACCTTAATCATAAGTCATCATTGTCCCATTTCCTTAATCATTCACCATGTGGTTGAAAAGATTTGGCCTGTTTGTATGGAGCCCATTGTTTCACAGAAAATTCTCCTCCCTAGCATACCTTGGTTCTTGGAGAAGTACAAACCATGGACTGTGGTACGAGTCTACCGTCCTAAATACGATTAATTGCTGTCCTTGTTCCATTTTTCTGGTTCAGCATCTGTATATGGGACGATCACCTCCTGTGTTCACAGAAATGAGGGTTCTTCATCAAACCACTGATGACGACCACTTGGTATGTAATACTGTCTTAGTCATGGTGGATTTATGTCAATAATGTTCTAGATGGTGTACTGCTCAGAGATGCGAGAAAACAAGTATGGAGGAAAGACTTTATTGAATGGAAAAAGTTTTAGGTTCTGGAAATACTCAGCTTCCTCATCTGTTTAATGCGTTAAATTGGCAGTTTTCAGTTTGTAATGTTCATGGCATTCAATATGAAAAACTTTATTGAGAAGGAAAGAGCAAATTTTGTTTGCTTGGTGTGAAATATGGAAATGCATCCCTTTAGTTTCACGGGAAGTATGAAAAAGATGCTTAAAGATGACTTTCAAACCTTAGTGGACATTTAAGGAGTCATTTGAACCTGAAAATCTTCTGCAAATGGGAATTATGGTATGCCCCGATTTATTGGCCTTCATTGAGAAGATGAAGTGGAAAATGTTCACTGTGAAAAAGAAGCAACAAACAACATCTAGCCTCCTGGAGCAGTAATGATTTTGTCCAAAATGTTCTAAGCAAAGCATATGTGGTCTCAGTTGCACAACAGAAATGATCCACTCAGTTCTGGATTGGAATGGGAGTGAGTTCTTTGGAGCCTTCTTTTATTTTCTTTTTGGGCGTTGGGGAAGGATGAAATTCTCTGTTTTTCAAATTGCACAATAAGGGATGTAAGCTGGGAAATTTTGTTGGCTGCCTTTACTTAGATCACACTCATGAATGTTAGTTGTCATTTTTCCAGTGTTGTAAAAGTGTATATAACCAGAACATAATTTGGGGTGTGTTTTGTCTTTCGTTTATGTATGGGATTCACCTTTGTGGCCTAAATGAAATACTTTCTGGAAGCTTTTGGAAAGCTGTATTTGATGTCTCAACTGTTAGAGCCTTAGACCATATTAGTTTACCGGTTATTTTCTCCATTTATTTTGAATTTCTCAGATATTATCTTAGATAGAGCGTGCAAATTATAAAGCTTTACGCTTTTAAGACAAATTCTTGCATCACACAGCTCATTTTGGCAGCCTTGAAGCTGAGAGTGACTGTTTACTTTTGGTCTCCTTTGAGGCTGTAGTTTCTATTGCTCTACGGCTGACTTTTGGATTGTTCTTGCAAAATATGTGAAGTTTTTCTCTTATCCCTTTTTTCCTTTTGTTGAATATCACATATGATATTCTCATAAGAATCTTTAAGTATAACCCTGTTTCATGATTTCTTGTGTCTTTCGATTTCTAGTCCTGAAGATTTTGGATCAGAAGTGTATGGCTATGCTCAGCACTGTCACTCGTTGCCAAGACATGATAACGTATGCTACATGTTTTTCAACTCATGCTATTCTTTAATAGTATAATTCACTTAAGAAACTTTTGAATATCTGTGCTAGTGCCTCATTAACACTAAAAAGTTGGGAATTTCCAAGTGCATTTTTTTCTTTAAAATTTAAATTAATCTATATCATGTCCATCATGCTAAATTGAAGATTCATACAATGCTATGTCGTTCGCAATGAAATTGTATTTTGGTCCTCACAATATATCAAAGTGATCTTTCTAGCTAGTTCCTTATTTATGTAGTTATTTATTATTATTTAATTTTTATAGTTGAATTGGGACTCTATGCTAGATTGCAAGCCTTACCATCTTTTCATAGGAGTGAGTGATACGAGGATGGGTAGTCATCATCACATGGCATTTTCTAGTTATTTTTTTAAATTAAAATTTTTGTTTTGAAGTGATTTGAATCATTTGGTTAGACATATTGGTTGTAGGTGGATCCATGCTGGAAAAGACCTGATGTAGTTTGATTAACCAGTTAATTTCAAAAATGCTGCTTTTATAGACCAGAATTTAATCATTCAGGGCGTTATGTACTTTTTACTAGCTGTTCTATTCTATAAGATTGATGTTGATCAAAGAAGATAGTAGTAGTGTCTTTTAAAGTTAAATGTTGCCTGCACTAATGATTCTATGAATTCATTTCAGTGAGATGATTACCTGTGCTGTTACTGAAGGGGATGACAATCACGGTGAGTGCTTTCACTACTTTGTATAATGTGACCTGTTCTGTTCAAGATTTTAGGATGTTCTGGGAAGGTTCTCTACTCAAACTACTTGACAGCCTGCTTTTGGATAGTGAGCCCTTGGGGTCAAGAAACAAGTATTTCTTTGGCTTTTGTTTGTTCAGTTTGAAATGGACTACAGTATTAAAATGTTTTCAATCAAGTTGTTTAGATTATTGATTAGATTCAAGTTTGGGAGGTTTGACCTTCTGGATTCCCGGAGTTAAGCAATGCTGGTTATGCGGCACCTTAGATCCTATCACAAGGTAATTTATGTAATTGATTGAAGATCGCTGGAAGTAGCATCAAGTTATATAGACAAGCATCTTCTCATTGTTGTGTCATAATTCCTTCACAGGAAAATGCATTGGAATGTGTCCAAAGAGTTATAGGAAAACAAGGCAAAGTAACGAGTTGTTTGTTGCCTATGGTTTTAATGAATGCTTATAAAATATAATTCGCCTTGAAGTTTGTTTTTATGTTACAGAAGATAGTTCCTCTTTCTTATCAATTTTTTTTTCTGTTTCCTTTGCCAGAGCTGCTGTTACACATGGTAAAGATTGTGGCATGGTATCTAAAAGTGAGAAGTTAAGAGTATATCATATATTCCTTTACATTCATTTTTGTTATTTATGGATGACTTAGTGGAATCCAGTGATATGATCACATCACAGTTCGTCATCCTGACAGAAAGCAACTCGATTCCTACATGGGAGATTTTCCAATTGAGAACAGGTGAATTGTGAAGCAAGGTATGATTGATGTTATTTAACGGGCTAAAAAACTCCTCCTGTAGATTTTTTGCTAACTTTGACAGATGACATCAATTACAACAAAAACAATTAGATAAGACAGGAAGGCCACTTCTCTACTCCCATCGTTCCATCATTAAATATTAATTTCACTGTGATTTATTATATAATAATGGTGAAAATTGATTGAATAACAGCTGTGCTTAGAAGGATAATATGCATACTGATTTACTATATCTAGGTAGGTGATTAGACTATAATTAGAAGTAATAAGAAACTCCTCTTTTGGAGCCTAATAAAACATTGGTAATTGTTATAATGACAGTACGGAATTTTTTTGTTGGATGTAAACCAAAAAAATACATACTAATTGGCTAACAATGCCTGTGATTGCTTCTCATAGCTAAATCCTAATCCTTTTGCCTTGGACTCATCAGCACACCAAACAAAAATCCCATGAAGTTCTTGCTGATTCTTGAGCCTACTGCAAGCGGAAAAAAAACCATTTTCCGGTGACAACCCACCGCTTCCATCACTGATGAAGCTCACCAAGACCTTCCCTCCATTGTAATTAGAGCTCTGAGTCTGAAAATAGGCCATAAACTGAGAAACATTGGTACTCTGATCATAAGCATAAAATTGGAAATTGACAGTCAATGAGATTTCCATAGCTCTTCCACAAGGCCAAGTAATGACTCTGAACTTGATCATCATCAAATGGAGCTATAGAAGCAAAAGAGATGAGTCCATTTTCTTTCATTTTGGTTATAAGCTGTCCAATGCACTCTGCAAAGGTGTTTGGATCGGTGTTGTTGAAGTGTTCATAGTCGATGTCAATGCCATCTAAGTTGTACTGTTTGATGATTTAACTGCTGCTTGCAGGCACCAGGAGCTTCTGAGGCATGTGAGTGACTTTTCTGGCTAAAACTGCAATACTTGGCTTAATCCATTTACTTGGGCTGAAACTTTACATGCAATCTATGATGTCATCTTTTTTGCTACTTTGTCTTTTACAGGGCAGAAGCTATAAAGAAAGCAAATGGTGTTCTTTTTTCCGATGAGGTTGTTTTATATTTCTAGTATCTTAGCATCACATTTATATTGTTTCGTTTTCTTTTCTGTTGTCGCAATCTAGATTGTACTGCATTCTACCTCCCACCTCTGCAGTTTTCAATTTGTATCAGCTCACAATTTCTTTGTTCACTGATACATTGATGTTAAATTGTTTATAGAAGCTGTGTAAATAGCTTGTTCAATTGCTTATGGCTCTTGACTACTTACATGTGAATCATATTCTTCATCGAGATGTTAAGGTAAGTTGCATCTATCTGTATACTAGAGGATTTATGAATTATCCTTCTGAAATTTCTGAAATTGCATGTTATTGACAGTCTTGTTCTTGCGGTGTTCAAATATATTCTTGGCAAAAGATCAAGACATACGTCTTGGTAAGTGATATGTTTTCTTTCTTTAATAGTCTTGAGAGGTGTCAGTATTTTGCTGAATCACCATTGATTAATCCTGTTGCAGGTGATTTTGGACTTGCTAAGATGTTGCCATCAGATGATCTTGCATCCTCTGTAAGTCTTGTGGTTAACTGGTTCATTTTTCAAGTTTCAACATTTGCATTAGTTTTATTGTTCAAGATTTCTTTTTCGTAACTCAGGTTGTAGGAACTCCAAGTTATATGTGCCCTGAGCTTCTTGCTGACATACCTTATGGCTCTAAGTCAGTCATTTGGTCCTTGGGTAAGTGTATACACAAATGTCACATAAATACATATATAAGTTATAATGCAATCATGAATGCAAGTTGCAACTTGGCATATTTTTGATGCCTATGAAAATTTAGATTTTTCCTCGTGAGGAATTGTGTTCTTATTTGTATATTGTGGCCTTTAATTAGTGTCTTAATCTAATCCTTGCTCTATTTTTGTTTTCCAGTCAGGCCCTCATCAAAAGCATGCTGCGGAGAAAACCCAGAACTTCGGCCGAGTTTATTTCCTGTTCTTTATTCTTTTTTAACACTTTCCGAAAATGTTTTACGTAGGAGAAACATTAATATAAGCATGCGAATGATTTGCCATTGCCTTAGATAATCTAAATGATTCCTAATTCATTAATTAGGACTCAGCTAGTTGTGGTTGTTCTAGCTAATATATTGCCATTCATAGTCATCGGCATAAGCCTTTTCTAGTAAGTTTCTCTAATAATTTTAAATCCCTGTAATGTATCTTCCAAAATTCGAAGCCAAGACATTTTTAAGGTACTTATTGGTTTTATGTTTCAATTGGATTTAACTTTTGTGGCTTTGTATATAAGGTAGTAATTTTTTGATTGAGAATTGTGAATTCAATTTTTGGATATGTTATTTTGTGGAAAAATTAATGCTATATTAAATTGAATCGGAAAGTGAATTAATACTATATTTGTTATTTGAATGGGAGTTATTATTTCATATTAGTGTTATTTAGTTTTATTATTGGTGTTCTTTTAGTTCAATCACATAAAATTAGCACAATTTCAAAACCAAAAAAAAAAAGAAAGATAAGACGGCGTTTTTCAAATGCCACTATAACGGTTGGAATTTTTAAAATTAAAAAAACCTATGAAGGCGTTTTAAAAACGTCGCTAAAAGCATACTGACGTCACAGTATTGTTAGGGCAGGGCATTTGGCGGCGTTTTAAAAACGCCGCCTATACTAATACAGCGACGTTTTCCAAACGCCATAAAGTTATAGCGACGGCCGCGTCATCGGCGTTTGGTATTAAACGTCACAAAAAGTATTGGCGACGTTTTTGGTACCTATAGCGGCGTTTTTTAAACGCCGCTAAAAGCCTAATTTCCAGCAGTGAGAACGATCTGGAAAAAGTCATTTAAAAAAATTTGTACAAGTGATCAAATAACAAGTAATAAGAAAATGTACAACTTGACACAGTTTGACACCAACTTCACATTATATATACCCCCCCGCCCACCCAAAAAAAAAAAAAAAAAAGCTACATAGTTTATGTAAAGCAATTCCTTGATATATATATATGGCTTGAGGAATTTTAAATGTCTTTTTTTTTTCTCTACATAGAAGTTTATAAATTAACTGATGAGAGAAAATTGCAGATATACCTAAAGAGGACCATTACCGCCCCCCCCCCCCCCGCCCCCCCCCCCAAAAAAAAAAAAAAAAAAAGCTACATAGTATATGTAAAGCAATTCCTTGATATATATGGCTTGAGGAATTTTAAATGCCCTTTTTTTTCTCTACATAGAAGTTTATAAATTAACTGATGAGAGAAAATTGCAGATATACCTAATGAGGACCATTACCCACTTTGTTGGGCTGGACCTATAGGTTCTTTTGCATTAAGACATTACAATAAGTACATCATGATAACATTCTATCAAATGGTAGGAAAGGAAATGACAGATTCCAGAGACACATCTAAACTGAATTTTAATGATTGGTTCATGATGACATTCTTAGGAGTTTAAAACTTCCAAATAACATTTATGATATCCCTTTGGACTCTGCAAATAAATAGTACTACTAAGGTTTGCTGATTTTCAGTAAACTACATTAAGATGGAATCAGTTGCAACAGTATGGAAAACAAGCAAATGCATGACACATGCATGGATTTAGTGTATGCATTCCTCAGAGTATTACCAAGGGCAAGTTTTTGAAAAGATCCTGAGGACATCTAGGGCTCACTTGAGATTGAGCAACATCAACTGCCAAAGAGTATTCTTGTATTTTAAATGTTAGAGTGGGGCCTTGTGGAGTCCTGGCAACCCTCAAGTATGGTGCAGTGGCAGTTTTTGATAACATGAGGAAATATGTAACGCCCATGGGCCCTGCAATATTTAAGAAGTCGTTGATATTATTCCGCTTCTTTTCCTGCAATTATAACCACCACCAAGTTAGCCAATTCAAAAATAGTAGGTGTAACAATATAGAATTACATGGTGAGTCCATACAAGAATTGAACATGCATCATCATTGAAATTATCCCATGAATGAAAGGAAAACCCTAAGGTCATGTTTGTTTGGGCGGATTGGATTAGTATTCCCATGACTAATAGTCCTAAGACTACGAATCCGTTGGATTACGTATCCTATCTTAATTAATAGTCAAGTTTAAAATAATTAGTCCGTACTTTAATTGTTTAATCAAACATCGGATTAATAATTTTATTGGATTATTAGTCCAATCCCAAGCTCATGTCCACCCAAACAAACATGCCCTAAAATTCTTAAGAATGGGTGGGAGCCATTTAGTTCTTGAACTTACCTATCAACCCCATTCAATTTGAAAACCTCAAAACTCTTTTGGAGCATTCAGCTAGTGGTTTTAATTTAATCTGATTCCTTAACATTAATAATAGCCACCATAAACCATAGATACCACAAGGGGTAAACAAACTGAGTGGTTGAACTGAAAAGATAAGGTCAAAATTGGAAATTTTCGAATGCATTCACCAGAAGTAAATATCTCTTAACAAAATGGCCAATTAAGTCTTCCTCTAGGCAGCAATAATTTGTCCCAAAGTACTTTCAAACTTGTGCCATAAACAATTGTTGGAAGTTGTTTTAGCTACATCTTGTATAGCATGAATGAATAGAAGAAAATCATTACCTTAAGCTTAAGGGCAGTATATGGAAGCATCAACTTTCTCAAGTCCGCTTGCAACTGTCTAAGAGAACCGGGCAACTTCCCTCTTGAAAATACAAAGCTTCTTGGGATTTTGTCGCCGGTGATATGATCGACATCCGGCTGCTTTTTCTTCAGAACCGGCTTTATGAATACCTTCTTCTTCTTCTGATTCAATTCATGTTGGATACCAAAAGTCAATCCAGATATGCAAAAAATGATACGAAGAACCCCTTTTGGTTGCAGAGAAAGAAGAGAGAATTAACCCCCCATCCCCAAAAAAAAAGCACTCTTGCATCTTTCATTACTTGGGGCATCTCCGTAGTTGCCTATAATACCCTCATTCGATTTATTACTCGTTAATTTTCTCAATTTATATTAACTTTTCTTTTTTGACCATTTTTCCATAACCCTCTCTCTCTATCTCACTCCATATCTCTTTCTCTCTCTATAGCGATCCCGGTTTTCCTTACACTGATTATTGTATTTCGAACTTAGGTTCCGTGGTGTTGGTTTTGTGTATATCTTGTTTCCGTCCTTTAATTCCTAGTATTCGAATTTTGGGATGTATTGGGCAGGTGTGTTACAAGTTGGTAGTGAGTTTTAAACCAATAGTTGTTGCCTAGATTTTTGCTTCTTCGCTCGAGCGAGGCTTTTGTCACTCGAGCGAGCTCTGTGTTTTGGTTCCTTCGCTTGAGCCAGGGTTCCTTTGCTCGAGCGAGAGTTGAGTATTGTGTCTGGTGGCTCAAGCGAGAAGTCTTGCACTCGAGCTTGCGTCTGCGTCTAGGTTTGGACCCGAAGGTTGCATTTTTTGACTCAAGCGAGATTTCCTTCGCTCGAGCGAGTGAGCTATATGTTTTAGGTTTCTTCGCTTGAGCGTGCTTCTAGGTTGCAGGCCTGAAGCTTCGAATTGTTGGCTCGAGCGAGGCTTTGTGCGCTCGAGCGAGGTTTCTTTGTGTTTGGTCGCTCGAGCAACCACTCCTTCGCTCGAGCGAGCCTCGAATATATCAGTTGACAGCAGTGGGTTAAACATCACTTTTTCACCTCTTTTTTCTCTCAAACCCTAGAACGGCTGTCTGTCTCTCTAAACCACCACTTCTCTCTACAAGAACTCTTGATCTAGGGTTCTCCTACACTATTTCCTTTGTATAAAAGTTAGAGCTCGGTGTGGGCTTCGCTTTGATCCGAAAATCTTTGGATTTGGAGCATCTCGAGTTTTCATCATCTTCTCCTTTTGGTCTCTTCATTTGATGTAGGGATAACCTACTCCTCTCTATGGGTTTTAACATAAATATTGAGTATTTTGGATAGGTGGTGTTGTTTGGTAATTTTGGGAAAGTTAGGGTTTGATTTGTAATTTATAAAATGGGGGTTTTCAAATGTTAAACTCCATGTGTATGTGAGACCGTGGAAAATGGAATTATTGTTGTTAAATTGATGAAATTGAGCCTTAGGGTTGATATGTGAAAAAAGGGGGGAAATGCCCTATTAATGTGATAAATTAATTTGTATAATTAGTTTGGAGAAATATGAAATGGAGTTGGAAACCATGAAATTGGAAAATTATGAGATTGATTGGTGCAGTTGGTTCAATTAATCACTCACCCATGAAAATGTTGAGATTTTATCTGTCTGATAAATTTATTATCCGTTTAGAGATAACTGCTTTGGGTTATCGGTGGAGGATAATCTTGATTGTTGTAGACACTGTATGTTGATTAGGAAAAACTGAAACTAATCATGTGGAATATGTCATTGAATATGGCGGTTTGAATAATACATCGAATATGTGTATTAGTTGATCATTGTATATGATATTTGTTAAATACATTATATATATATGTTGTTTGGGAGGAGATAGGGGATGTACTCCATGGTTTGAGAGGAGATAGGGGATGAACTCTCAAACCCGTTTGGAAGGAGATAGGGGATGGACTCCATTGATAATTAAGTTGGCCGGAGTGTCTAGGGTGAAAGTCCTGAAATTCTAATTGCGTTTGCATAACGTAGATAATTGAAGTGTTTTTAATATGAGTTGTAATCTCATTCGAATTGTGGATAATTGGAAGTGTTTTTAATATGAGATGTGGTCTCAGTTTATTGTTTGGCCAGGTTCTGAGCCATGTTTATGAATTGAATTGATTAAGTAAAGGAAAGTGGAATGAAACATGTACATATTTGTCATGGAACTGGATTGTTTTGTAAGTTGGTTTATAAGTGTTAGCCATTTATCAAATGCTAATGTTTTAGTTATTACTCATATTTGGTTTAGTATATCTCTGCTGGGCTTTGGCTCACCCTATATGGGACATCATTTTCAGGTTCTGGTGATAAGCCACCTCCAAGGACGTAGCTTGGAAGGCTTAGAGGCTGGAAGATCTTTTTGTGTTATCTTTTTGTATTACATGTAAATCAAGCCAATGGCTTATTTTGTATAAAGAGTTAGAACTCTTCTTTTGTTGAACCCAAGTGTTGACTTGGAAAGTCGTAAGCCCGTAGGGCATTTACTTTTGTTGTCAACATGTAATACTTTTGTACTAAACACTCTGATGTATGGAATGTATTGTCATTTTCTTGTATCATGAATGTATGAGTTATGGGTTTATTTTGAGGGCGTTAGAACTTGGTATCAGTGCGTACCGAGTTTGAATATTTTGGGTACATAGGAAGTGGTTAGTACCACAATGGGTTTGTCTCGCTTGTTAGAGATTCAGGTGTAATGTTATGTATTTATGTGATAACATGTTTATGTGACTATATGGGTATGGGATTTAGTTTCTAGGATGTTGATTGGATCCTTGGGTTTCTGGGAGTCCTGTTGGAAAAACACTTGATCAATGTTGTTTCTAACCGCAACTCTAGCAACACCTCGGGACTGTCATTATCCGGAAATGAAATTCGTAAGTGCTTATGTGATTATGTGCTTACGTGGAATGAATTACTGTTGTCCAATGCTTTAGGACGCGAGTGAAATAGCTTCGACACATTTGTGAATGTGCTAATGTTCTTCGTTACCTTTATTAGGATGTCAGAACGAGGACGTGGAGGTAAGCGTGGTAGGCCTAGGAGGCAGGAGATGCTTATACCGGATGAGATTCCGGCGCAGCAGGAGGGTAGTGGTTAGGCCAATGTGGCCGAGCCAGTAGGTCAACAGGCCATAGGAGCCTTAGCCCGCGAGATGACATGAGCATTGAGGGAATCTATGGACATTCTCAGGGCTGAGAATCAAGTCCAGGCCTATGTCACTGAGGCAGGGCCTTCTTTTTTGAAGAGGGAGTTCTTTCGGTCTAATCCGGACGAGTTTGTGGGTGATCCTAAAGAGCCACTGAAGGCTGATGAGTGGCTTGAGCAGATGACGAAGACGTTTGAGATACTTGGCATCGAAGACGAGGCTTTGAAGGTGACCTTGGTGTCTTTCCAGCTGAAGGAAGACGCGGGTCAGTGGTGGAAGTTTGTGCGAGGTCATATTGAAGGGACTTGGGAGGCTTTCGTTGGTGCCTTTCAGGAAAAGTTTCTGTCTCCCACTGTAAGGGAGAAGTTGAGGGATCAGTTCTGTCAGCTCAAGCAGCTGAGTACACCAGTGGCCGAGTTTGAGGCCGCATTTACTAGCTTATCTAGGTTTTCTCCTGAGTTAGTGGCGTTTGAAGAACGCTGTTGTCTTGAATTTGAGAAGAAGTTAAGGACCGGGCTCAAGATGAGAGTTGCGGGGTCCATGACTCAAGAGTATGAGCGCCTTGTGGATGTTGCGGCCCATATGGATATTATTATGCATGAGGAGGAGGAGAGTATAAGGGGCTCAAAGAGGAGTCAGGATGGCCAGGGGGACGGTAGAAGACAGAGGGGTTCTAACTCTCGGCAGTCCTAGGGTGCTTTAGTGAGATCTACATTTCCAGTGCCGAGTTCAGGCTCTGGGAGAGGCAGTTAGGGGGACTTTACTTGTTACAAATGTGGTCAGCTGGGCCATAAGTCTCCGGCTTGCCCGCAGAAGGGAGGAGGGCAGAGGGCAGCTTCTTCTTCGGCTCGTCTTCAGAGCCAGAGTTAGGGCAGAGGCCAGTCGCTCTCATGTTACCAGTGTGGTCAGGCGGGGCACCTGAAGTGGTTTTGCCCGCAATTGAGTGGCACATCTGGTGCATCTGGGTTGAGGCAGAGTTACCAGCCAGCTCAGTCTGTTCAGGCCTCAAAGGCCAATTAGGGAGCCTCATCGTATCAGTCTGTACAACAGTCTTTTGCTCCGAGAGGTGAGAAGGTAGATCAGAGGCCATCTAGGCGTGTGTATGCTGTTACCGCGCAGGATCTTGTACCGACTCCATCTGTTGTGGGAGGTACGTTTTTGTTTTGCAACTTGGTTGCTAATGTGTTGATTGATACGGGTGCATCCCATTCCTTTATATTTGCTGCATTTGCATCTGTCTTGGGGTTGGAGTTGGCGCAGTTAGCTTCTCCTATTTGTGTTGTATCACCTGTTAGGGGTGAAATGATTTTGAACCAAGGGTGTCGGGGCTGTGATATTGGGGTCGCCGACCACCGGCTTTCATTTTCTTTTGTAGTTATGGCTATGTCGGTCTTTGATGTGATTTTGGGTTTGGACTGGTTATCGTCATACCGAGCTATTATTGATTGCTATCGCCAGAGGGTTACTGTATGTACCTTGAGCGGGGATTGATTTCATTTCTTAGGGGATCGGGTTGGTAGTGTTTTACCACCAGTGCATGATCCGCGAGGGCGGAGTGAACTTAGTGGTCTTCTCGCTAGCTTTATGAGTAGTGAGTGTGATGAGATCCAGATTGAGTTACCCAGAGTGGTTTGTGAGTACTCGGACGTCTTTCCTGAGGATCTTGTTAGTTTGCCACCCCGTCGAGAGATTGAGTTCTCTATTGATTTAGTGCCCGGTACGGCGCCGATTTCTATGGCACCGTATCGTTTTGCCCCAGCCGAGTTGAGTGAGTTGAAGATTCAGCTCCAGGAATTGCTAGATAAGGGCTTCATTCGCCCTAGTACATCGCCGTAGGGAGCACTGACCCTCTTTGCTAAAAAGAAAGATGGGGCTTTGAGACTTTATATTGATTACCGGAAATTGAATCGGGCTACGGTTAAGAATAAGTACCCTATGCCCCGTATAGATGATCTGTTTGACCAGTTGAAAGGGTCTTGTTGTTTCTCTAAGATAGACTTGAGATCGGGTTACCATCAGTTGAGAGTCAGGGAGGAAGATATCCCGAAGACGGCATTTCGTACGTAGCATGGCCACTATGAGTTTCTGGTGATGCCTTTTGGGCTCACCAATGCACCAGCAATGTTTATGGACTTGATGAATCGGATATTCCGAGAGTTCTTCGATCGCTTTGTGGTCGTCTTTGTGGACAACATTCTGATTTATTCACCTTCTGAGGAGGAGCACGAGGAACACTTGAGAGTGGTGCTTGAGTTGCTTAAGGCCCACAAGTTGTATACTAAGTTTGGGAAGTGTGAGTTCTGGCTAAGAGATGTTAAATTCTTAGGCCATGTAGTCTCCGGGGAAGGGGTGTCTGTTGATACATCCAAGATAGAGGCAGTGCAAGATTGCGCACAGCCTAAGAGTGTTTTTGAGATCCGCAGTTTTCTGGGATTGGCCGGGTATTACCGTTGGTTTGTGAAAGATTTCTCCAGGCTAGCTTCGCCTTTGACTAGATTGACACGGAAATGGGTCAAATTTGTGTGGAGTGAGACTTGTGAAAAGTCATTCCAAGAACTTAAAGTTAGACTTACCACCGCTCCAGTTTTAATTATTCCGGAGAGAGGTTTGGGTTGTGCAGTGTATTGTGATGCTTCACGAGAGGGTTTGGGTTGTGTGTTGATGCAAGAGGGGAAAGTGGTAGCCTATGGCTCACGGCAGTTGAAAATACACGAGAGGAATTACCCTACACATGACCTAGAGTTAGTAGCTGCGATTTTTGCCTTGAAGATTTGGAGGCACTACCTTTATGGTGAGAGGTTTGAGGTATTCTCGAATCATAAGAGTCTGAAATATCTGTTTACACAGAAGGACTTGAACTTGAGGCAGAGGAGGTGGATGGAGTTTATTTAGGATTACGACTTCGAGTTGCATTACCATCCGGGGAAGGCCAATGTTGTGGCTGATTCCCTTAGTAGGAAATCCATTAGTGATGTTGCTTGCATAGCCATCCGGGAGTGGGAAATGTTGGGTACACTTGGCGAGTTTGATTTGCTTCTGGGTGAATCTGTTGAGTCTATGGTCTTGTTTTCTGTGGTTGCGCCGCCTACACTTGTGAATCGAGTGTTAGAGGCATAGAGAGGTGACCTTGAGGTAGAATCCCTCGGGGAAAAAATCTCCAGTGGGAAGGGTGAGAAGGGTTTGACTGTGTATCCGGACCTGAGTGTGAAGTACCGAGACCGTTTGTTTGTGCTGGAGTCTTGCCGAGAGGAAGTACTCCGAGAGTTTCACCATTCACGCCTTGCGGTGCATTCGGGAGGCACTAACATGTATCGTGATTTGGGTCGCCAGTTTTGGTGGCGGGTTATGAAGAAAGATGTGGCAGTGTTTGTGTCTAAGTGCCTTACTTGTCAGCAAGTGAAGGCTGAACATCAGAGGCCAGTGGGTTTGTTACAACCCTTGCCTATTGCCGAGTGGAAGTGGGAACATGTCACGATGGACTTCGTTGTAGGTCTTCCAAGGACTCAACGGGGTAGTGATGCTATTTGGGTGGTTATAGACCGGTTGACTAAGTCGGCGCACTTTATCCCTATGCGCGTAAAAGATTCAGTAGATCATCTTGCCGACTTGTATATTCGGGATATAGTGAGGTTGCACGGGGTCCCAGTGTCGATCGTCTCAGATAGAGATCCACGTTTTACTGCTAGGTTGTGACAGAGTTTGCAGAGTGCCTTGGGCACTAGATTGACCTTTAGCACGGCTTATCATCCTCAGACTGACGGGCAGTCCGAGCGTACTATTCAGATCCTTGAGGATATGCTTCAAGGCTGTGTTCTTGACTTTAGTGGGTCGTGGGAGAGGCACTTGCCCTTAGTGGAGTTTGCCTACAACAACAGTTTCCATTCGAGTATTGGCATGGCACCGTTTGAGGCCTTGTATGGCCGACCGTGTAGGTCTCTAGTGTGTTGGACCGAGGTGGGTGACGCACCTTTGTTGGGCCCAGAGTTGGTTAGGGAGACGATGGAGAAAGTTGAGCGTATCCGTAGGAGGCTTGTTACAGCCCAGAGTTGCCAAAAGAGTTATGCCGACCGTAGGAGGAGGCCTTTGTCATTTGAGGTGGGCGATCACGTCTTTCTGAAAATATCACCTAGGCGGGGTTTGATGAGGTTTGGGAAGAGTGGGAAGTTGACCGCTCGGTTTATTGGTCCTTTTGAGATCCTTGAGAGGATTGGTGAGGTTGCCTACCGTTTAGCCTTGCCGCCGCAGTTGTCCGGAGTGCATGACGTGTTTCATGTTAGTATGCTTCGGAAATACGAACCAGATCTGTCGCATGTATTGGATTGGACCGACTTAGAGGTAGACGAGGATGCCTCGTATAAGGAGAGGCCGGTGCGGGTCTTGGATAGGAGGGATCAAGTCTTGCGAGGCAAGACGATACCCTTGGTAAAAGTTCTGTGGAAACATCACGGGGTTGAGGAAGCCACTTGGGAACGCGAGTTGGAAGTCCGTGAGAAAAATCCGAACTTGTTTGTTAATGTTTAAGCTGTGTATTGAAAATTTTGTTGTATTGATAAACTTTAAGAACATTGAATGTGTCTTAAGTTGTAAAACATTGTATATGTTTTTGTTTATGGAAGTATTATTGTATATGCCTTGAAAATGGAAGTTTAATTTAACATTGTATATGTTGAATGTATTGTAGAAATGCAAGTATATCATTAACATTGAATATGTTATGGAATGGAGGAATATGGTATTGGAATTTGTTGAAATTCAAAGAAAACCATGTTGATAATGGATATTGAGTTATGTTGTGAATTGCCTCTTGAAAAGAGATGGGATGACCGGTAATAGGTCAAGGTGTTGAATATTGAATTATAATATTGTTGGGAATTGAGAAATCATGTTTTTGAAACTTATAACTTATTTCGGGGACGAAATTCTTTAAGGGGGGGAGGTTATAGCGATCCCGGTTTTCCCTCCACTGATTGTTGTATTCCGGACTTAGGTTCCGTGGTGTTGGTTTTGTGTATATCTTGTTTCCGTCCTTTAATTCCTAGTATTCGAATTTTGGGATGTATTGGGCAGATGTGTTACAGGTTGGTAGTGAGTTTAAACCAATAGTTGCTGCCCAGATTTTTGCTTCTTCGCTCGAGCGAGCTCTGTGTTTTGGTTTCTTCGCTCGAGCCAGGGTTCCTTCGGTCGAGCAAGAGTTGAGTGTTGTGTCTGGTGGCTCGAGTGAGAAGACTTGCGCTCGAGCTTGGGTCTGCGTCTAGTTTTGGACCTGAAGGTTGCATTTCTTGGCTCGAGTGAGCTTTCCTACGCTTGAGCGAGCGAGCTATATGTTTTGGGTTTCTTCGCTCGAGCGAGCTTTTCTTCGCTCGAGCGTGCTTCTGGGTTACAGACCTGAAGCTTCATATTGTGCGCTCGAGCGAGGCTTTGTGCGCTCGAGCGAGGTTTCTTTGTGTCTGGTCGCTCGAGCAACCACTCCTTCGCTCGAGCGAGCCTCGAATATATCAGTTGACAGCAACGGGTTAAACATCACTTTTTCACCTCCTTTTTCTCTCAAACCCTAGTATAACTGTCTCTCTCTCTAAACCACCACTTCTCTCTACAAGAACTCTTGATCTAGGGTTCTCCTATACTATTTCCTTTGTATAAAAGTTAGAGCTCGGTGTGGGCTTCGCTTTGATCCGAAAATCTTTGGATTTGGAGCATCTCGAGTTTTCATCATCTTCTCCTTTTGGTCTCTTCATTTGATGTAGGGATAACCTACTTCTCTCTATGGGTTTTAACATAAATATTGAGTATTTTGGATAAGTGGTGTTGTTTGGTAATTTTGGAAAAGTTTGGGTTTGATTTGTTATTTATAAAAAGGGGGTTTTCAAATGTTAAACTCCATGTGTATGTGAGACCTTGGAAAATGGAATTATTGTTGTTAAATTGATGAAATTGAGCCTTAGGGTTGATATGTGAAAAAATGGGGGAAATGCCCTAATTAATGTAATAAATTAATTTGTATAATTAATTTGGGGAAATATGAAATTGAGTTGGAAACCATGAAATTGGGAAATTATGAGATTAATTGGTGTAGTTGGATCAATTAATCACTCACCCATGAAAATGTTGAGATTTTATCTGTCTGATAAATTTATTATCCGTTTAGAGATAACTACTTTGGGTTATCGGTGGAGGATAGTCTTGATTGTTGTAGACACTGTATGTTGATTAGGGAAAACTAAAACTAATCATGTGGAATATGTCATTGAATATGGCGGTTCGAATAATACATCAAATATGTGTATTGGTTGATCATTGTATATGATATTTGTTAAATACATTGTATATGTATGTTGTTTGGGAGGAGATAGGAGATGTACTTCATGGTTTGAAAGGAGATAGGGGATGAACTCTCAAACCCGTTTGGGAGGAGATAGGGGATGAACTCCATTGATAATTAAGTTGGCCGGAGTGTCCAGGGTGAAAGTCCTGAAATTCTAATTGCGTTTGCATAACGTAGATAATTGAAGTGTTTTTAATATGAGTTGTAGTCTCATTCTAATTGTGGATAATTGGAAGTGTTTTTAATATGAGATGTGGTCTCAGTTTATTGTTTGGCCAGATTCTGAGCCATGTTTATGAATTGAATTGATCAAGTAAAGGAAAGTGGAATGAAACATGTATATATTTGTCATGGAACTGGATTGTGTTGTAAGTTGGATTATAAGTGTTAGCCATTTATCAAATGCTAATGTTTTAGTTATTGCTCATATTTGGTTTAGTATATCTCTGCTGGGCTTTGGCTCTGGCTCATCCTATATGGGACATCATTTTCAGGTTCTGGTGATAAGCCACCTCCAAGGACGTAGCTTGGAAGGCTTAGAGGCTAAAAGATCTTTTTGTGTTATCTTTTTGTATTACATGTAAATCAAGCCAATGGCTTATTTTGTATAAAGAGTTAGAACTCTTGTTTTGTTGAACCCAAGTGTTGACTTGGAAAGTTGTAAGCCCGTAGGGCATTTACTTTTGTTGTCAACATATAATACTTTTGTACTAAACACTCTGATGTATGAAATGTATTGTTATTTTCTTATATCATGAATGTATGAGTTATGGGTTTATTTTGAGGGCGTTATAACTTGGTATCAGAGCGTACCGGGTTTGAATACTTTGGGTACCTGGGAAGTGGTTAGTACCACAATGGGTTTGTCTCGCTTGTTAGAGACTCAGGTGTAATGTTATGTATTTATGTGATAGCATGTTTATGTGACTATATGGATATGGGATTTAGTTTCTAGGATGTTGATTGGATCCTTGGGTTTCTGGGAGTCCTGTTGGAAAAGCACTTGATCAATGTTGTTTCTAACCTGAACCCTAGCAACGCCTCGGGACTGTTATTATCCGGAAATGAAATTCATAAGTGCTTATGTGATTATGTGCTTGCGTGGAATGAATTATTGTTATCCAATGCTTTAGGATGCGGGTGAACACATTTGTGAATGTGCTAATGTTCTTCGTTACCTTTATTAGGATGTCAGGACGAGGACGTGGAGGTAGGCATGGTAGTCCTAGGAGGCAGGAGATGCCTATACCGGATGAGATTCTGGCACAGCAGGAGGGTGTTGGTCAGGCCAATGTGGCCAAGCTAGTAGGTCAACAGGCCATGGGCGCCTTAGCCCGCGAGATGACAAGAGCATTGAGGGAATCTATGGACATTCTCTGGGCTGAGAATCAAGTCGAGGCCCATGTGACTGAGGTTGGGCCTTCTTTTTTGAAGAGGGAGTTCTTCCGGACTAATCCGGACGAGTTTGTGGGTGATCCTAAAGAGCCACTGATGGTTGATGAGTGGCTTGAGCAGATGACGAAGACGTTTGAGATATTTGGCATCGAAGACGGGACTTTGAAGGTGACCTTGGCGTCTTTCCCGCTGAAGGGAGACGCGGGTCAGTGGTGGAAATTTGTGCGAGGTTGTATTGGAGGGACTTAGGAGGCTTTCATTGGTGCCTTTCAGAAGAAGTTTCTATCTCCCGCTGTCAGGGAGAAGTTGAGGGATCAGTTCTGTCAGCTCAAGCAGCTGAGTACACCAGTGGCCGAGTTTGAGGCCGCATTTACTAGCTCATCTAGGTTTTCTCCTGAGTTAATGGCGTCTAAGGAACACTGTTGTCTTGAATTTGAGAAGAAGTTAAGGACCGGGCTCAAGATGAGAGTTACGGGGTCCATGACTCGAGAGTATGGGCGCCTTGTGGATGCTGCGGCCCATATGGAGATTATTATGCATGAGGAGGAGGAGAGGATGAGGAGCTCAAAGAGGAGTTAGGATGGCCAGGGGGACGGTAGAAGGCAGAGGAGTTCTAACTCTCGGCAGTCCCAGGGTGCTTTTGTGAGATCTACATTTCCAGTGCCGAGTTCAGGCTTTGGGAAAGGCAGTCAGAGAGTCTTTACTTGTTACAAATGTGGTCAGCTAGGCCACAAGTCTCCGGCTTGCCCGCAGAAGGGAGGAGGGCAGAGGGCAGCTTCTTCTTCGGGTCGCCTTTAGAGCCAGAGTCAGGGCAGAGGCCAGCCGCTCTCATGTTACCAGTGTGGTCAAGCGGGGCACCTGAAAAGGTTTTGCCTGCAATTGAGTGGCACATCTGGGTCGAGGCAGAGTTATTAGCCAACTCAATCTGTTCAGGCCTCGAGGGCCAATCAGGGAGCCTCATCGTCTCAGTCTGTACAACAGTCTTTTGCTCCGAGAGGTGAGCAGGTAGATCAGAGGCCATCTGGGCGTGTGTATGCTGTTACCGCGCAGGATCTTGTACCGACTCTATCTATTGTGTGAGGTACCTTTTTGTTTTGCAACTCGGTTGCTAATGTGCTGATTGATGCGGGTGCATCCCATTCCTTTATATCTACTGCATTTGCATCTGTCTTGGGGTTGGAGTTGGCGTAGTTAGTTTCTCCTATTTGTGTTGTATCACCTGTTAGGGGTGAGATGATTTTGAAACAAGGGTGTCGGGGCTGTGATATTGAGGCCGCCGACTGCCGGCTTCCATTTTCTTTTGTAGTTATGGCTATGTCGGGCTTTAATGTGATTTTAGGTATGGACTGGTTATCGTCATACCGGGCTATTATTGATTGCTACTGCCAGAGGGTTACTGTATGTACCTTGAGCGGGGATGGTTTTCATTTCTTGGGGGATCGGGTTGGTAGTGTTTTACCACCAGTGTATGATCCGCGAGGGCGGAGTGAGCGTAGTGGTTTTCTCGCTAGCTTTATGAGTAGTGAGTGTGATGAGATCCAGATTGAGTTACCCAGAGTGGTTTGTGAGTACTCGGACGTCTTTCCCGAGAATCTTGTTAGTTTGCCACCCTATCGAGAGATTGAGTTCTCTATTGATTTAGTACCCGGCACGGCGCCGATTTCTATGGCGCTGTATCGTTTTGCCCCAGCCGAGTTGAGTGAGTTGAAGATTCAGCTCCAGGAATTGCTAGATAAGGGTTTCATTCGCCCTAGTACATCGCCGTGGGGAGCACCGGCCCTCTTTGCTAAAAAGAAAGATGGGCCTTTGAGACTTTGTATTGATTACCGGAAATTGAATCGGGCTACGGTTAAGAATAAGTACCCTATGCCCCGTATAGATGATCTGTTTGACCAGTTGAAAGGGTCCCGTTGTTTCTCTAAGATAGACTTGAGATCAGGTTAACATCAGTTGAGAGTCAGGGAGGAAGATATCCCGAAGACGGCATTCCCTACGTGGCATGGCCACTATGAGTTTCTGGTGATGCCTTTTGGGCTCACCAATGCACCAGCAGTGTTTATGGATTTGATGAACCGGATATTCCGGGAGTTCTTAGATCGCTTTGTGGTCGTCTTTGTGGACGACATTCTGATTTATTCACCTTCTGAGGAGAAGCACGAGGAACACTTGAGAGTGGTGCTTGAGTTGCTTAGGGCCCATAAGCTGTATGCTAAGTTTGGGAAGTGTGAGTTCTGGCTAAGAGAGGTTAAATTCTTAGGCCATGTAGTCTCCGGGGAAGGGGTGTCTGTTGATACATCCAAGATAGAGGCAGTGCAAGATTGGGTACAACCTAAGAGTGTTTTTGAGATCCGCAGTTTTCTGGGATTGGCCGGGTATTACCGTCGGTTTGTGAAAGATTTCTCCAAACTAGCTTCGCCTTTGACTAGATTGACGCGAAAATGGATCAAATTTGTGTGGAATGAGACTTGTGAAAAGTCGTTCCAAGAACTTAAAGTTAGACTTACCACTGCTCTAGTTTTAATTATTCCGGAGAGAGGTTTGGGTTATGCAGTGTATTGTGATGCTTCACGAGAGGGTTTGGGTTGTGTGTTGATGCAAGAGGGGAAAGTGGTAGCCTATGGCTCGCAACAGTTGAAAATACACGAGAGGAATTACCCTACACATGACCTAGAGTTAGCAGCTGCGATTTTTGCCTTGAAGATTTGGAGGCACTACCTTTATGGTGAGAGGTTTGAGGTATTCTCGAATCATAAGAGTCTGAAATATCTGTTTACACAGAAGGACTTAAACTTGAGGCAGAAGAGGTGGATGGAGTTTATTGAGGATTACGACTTCGAGTTGCATTACCATCCGGGGAAGGCCAATGTTGTGGCTGATGCCCTTAGTAGGAAATCCATTAGTGATGTTGCTTGCATAGCCATCCAGGAGTGGGAAATGTTGGGTACACTTGGCGAGTTTGATTTGCTTCTGGGTGAATCTGTTGAGTCTGCGGCTTTGTTTTCTGTGGTTGCGCAACCTACACTTGTGAATCAAGTGTTAGAGGCATAGAGAGGTGACCTTGAGGTAGAATCCCTCCGAGAGAAGATCTCCAGTGGGAAGGGTGAGAAGGGTTTGACTGTGTATTCGGACCTGAGTGTGAGGTATCGAGACCGTTTATTTGTGTCGGAGCCTTGCCGAGAGGAAGTACTCCGAGAGTTTCACCATTCACGCCTTGCGGTGCATTCATGAGGCACTAAGATGTATCGTGATTTGGGTCGCCAGTTTTGGTGGCGGGTGTAGACACCCCATTTTTGACCGTCCTCAAGACTTGGACGTCACTGTTTGAACACTCGGTGATTATCCATGTTTGTGTTCGTTTGGAGTTCCCGGAGGTCTCGGCTCGCGCGCCTTGCCTCGGGATCCCCGAACTCGACCGTTTAGTGTCTGGTTTTGCACCAAACACTTGCATCTTGCCTTTGAGAGGCAGGGTAGGGCTTGTAGACCATCCCTACCCACCACCGGCAATGGCTAGATGCCACCGGCTGGTGTCTGCTGTCACCGGCAATGTAGTTTGCCGGTCGGCACTCTTTTTGGCCAAGATGGCATTTTTGGCCGGCCGATTGCTGTTCATCTGCTTTTGCAAATATTTTTAGACAGCTGTCTTGCTTTTGCATCCCTCCATACACGTGTATGGAGGGATCTCCCTCTTGCAAAGCTTGTCTTGTAAGCTTTACAAGACATATAGAGAGAGGCTTGTCTCTAGACTAGGAGGAGGGAGAGATATTTTGAGAGCAAGAAACAGCCATTGTTGAGCTCTGGTTCTAGGGTTTGAGTTACATACATTCTCTATCTCTCTTTCCCTCTCTTTTGTTCACTAGGTGCTTTGTGTCTTACTATTGCACACAAACACCTAGTGTTTCACCTTCCCCTTGGAGATGAGGTTCTAAAGAGTTTGTTTTGAAGTTTTGGTGTTGGATTCAAGCTCAAGGAGGCCATTGGAGCACCATTTGTGAAGAGGTCATCAAGGGTGAGAATCTAGTCCCATTTTCCCCCATTTTTGCATTGATTTTATACCTATCTTAGAGCCGTTTTTGTGCTTATTGTATAACATAAAAAAGTTCTGTTTTTAGGCCCTCTTTATTGTTTATTAAGAGTGTTTTGTTGTTTGAGGGTTGTTGACCACCCTTAGGCCTCAAAAGGTCTCATTTTGAGCCATTTTGTGCTAACTCCGGGATTTTGGTGTTGAGGTCTCTTCACCACTGAAATCTTGAGGGATTTCAGTGGTGAAGATGATGCCTTGAAGTCCCAAGAAGGAGAGGGCCACCCCCTCTCCTTGTTGTCCTTGAAAAGGACATATTTTGGCCTCTTAAGGAAGCCTATGCTTGAGTGTGTGTTGAGCATGTTTGGTTTGTTTTTCATGCTTATATATCCATAATATAACATGATTTTAAGTTGGTTTTGGAACTCCATGCATGCTTAGCATAGTTGCCATGTAATGCCTTGTTTATGCCTTAATGTGCCTTAGGTTGTGTGCCTTTGTTGGAGCATGTTTTAGGCTTAGTCTTGTGAAGATTATGTGCTTATCTTGCCATGTTCTAGGTCTGTCCTAGGTTGTTTGGGTTGATTTTAGCATGCATTATATACCTCGTTTGTATTTGGGCTTGTTGGCCTTGAGTATGTGCATGTGTAGCATGCCATCTTTGCATTGTTTTGGTGATTTGGGATCATTCTATATGCCATTTCAGTCCCATTTCCATGCTTGTTTGATTGCCTTGCATGCCTCTTTAATGCTTTGGAAGCTTGTGTAGCATTGCTCCATGTTTTGGTGCCTTTGCATGCCTTTGTTTTTGAGCCATCTAAGTGGTCTTTCGGGCCTTATATTATGTGCTAAAAACATGTTTTAGGTTGCTTAATACATGCCATGTTTGTTGTGATAAACATGCTTCAAAGCTTCATGACTTGCCTCAAGTATTTGGACCATGCTTGCATGCATTTACTTGTCTTGTTTAATATGATTTGGCATCATTTTATAACATGATTTTCAGAGCTTGTGTTGCATGCTTTTAGTCCATGAATGCCTCTTTCAAGTGTGCTTGAATGTTGCTTGATTTGCGCTTAAGTGTTGGTCCTTATGTACATGTGTGTGTGTATGCCATTTAGTCCTCACTCTTTAGCACTTTGGCCACCGTTTTAGGCCATATTAGAGCTGCCTAATTCATGCATAAGTCCATCTTTCCATCTATTTGCATTGCCATATGTATGCTTGTATGCTTGCATAAGTGCCTTGCCATGCCATGTTGCATTCTTAGCTCGTATGCCTAGGTTGCATTGCATCTTGCATGCATTCCTTGTCCCTTGACTTGGGTGATAGGGATTGGGAGTTTTGTTTGATTGGTTTGCATACATTTGAAATCAAAGTTGCATACTTGGTTCTTTGGGCCATCATGCATGGAAGTGCGTGATTGGTGGTTCGAGAATCGAGGCACATGCCCCTTTGAGTCATTACAATGATAAGGGACATGGTTGATGCATACATGCCTTGAATTGTGCTGCCATGCTTTGCCTTGCCCTCTGTTGCTGTGAGTTGCAGGTTCTGCAGGAATACTCTGCCGACCGACAGTGTAATGTGCCGACCGGCAACAATTTCTCTGCCGACAGATTCAATTTTGTGTCGATGGCCATACCACACTGCCGGTGGCAATTTCAATCAGCCGGTGGTGATCCTCTCTGTCCAAGGGAGCATCCTTGAGGCTTTGACAGCCTCCAGAGGAGGAAAGGAAGGAAAACAGAGGCAGCCCATGCATGGTGGCGCGCTTCCCGAGGCGTTTTCCTGTTTTAATTAGTCTATTTAATTTGTTAATTAAATTAGGCAATTTGTAATATTAATTAGCTTGCGTAGTTAATTAATTTGTAATATTTATTCGGTCCCTCCGAGCGAGGGCAAATCTGTAATAAGTGTGCGTGGGTGGTGTGTATGTCTTCCAACCTCACTTTTTTCTTCCCTTTTACTTACCCGCTTTAATGGTTAGTATTAAGACACGTTTAAATTAGCATACCTTATGCTATACATGCGTGCATCCATGCATTTGTATTACATACATTGAGCTCGGTACATCATGCTAACTGCATATGTATTTCAAATTCCAAACTGAATATGTGATAATTGTGCATTTTCACATGACATGTCTAGGTTAGCCGAGCCTATCTTAGCAACATTTTGTATGCGATGCATTAGGCACTTAACATGGACTTGGATCATGCATGTTTGCTAACAAGTTCTTTGTTTTGGCATGGAGTACTATGTAAGTATTTTAATGCTTTAGCATGTCGCATGTGTGTGAATGCTACCATGACAGTATGCTTGCCATGAGGCTAGATGCTTATGTGTTAAACTGTTTGAATGCCTGTGGGTGAAGGCTGGATTGTTTGAGTTGGAAAGACTCGTTGAAATCCGCATTTTTAGCCTACTTGCGAGTAGCAAATTCCAAAGCATTTTCAAACCAAACGGATATGCAATGTTTATTTCCAAATTAGGCAATCTAGTCTATACTTGTTTGCTGCGCGCATAACATAGTAATTCTAAGCTAATAAATGGAATAAGAACACATAGCGTTTTCAAAATGAGATATCACGGTTAGTAGAGGCCGGTCTTCGGACCGGGCGAAAGGGGGTGCTCATAGCTGACCTTCCCCGATCGTACCCAAGCTCCCGAGCCGAGACAACTCCGGTAATGACGGACATGTGGCCTTCGGCACCGAGTCAGGGTTTCCTAAATTTCCCCATTTTAAAAAATATTTAGGTGGCGACTCTGTATCTGGCAAAGCAGTCCATGTTTGGCACTACTTTTTCAAAAATCTGTTTCTCAAAACGATTTGTCAGATTTGGACTCTTTGGTTCAAGATTAAGAACCGCGACACAAATCGAGTCCGAACTGTAGCATGAGGCCCACGCGGGCGTGTCTACAGTTTCTGGCGACTCTGTTGGGGAGTTTAGAGAGCTTGACTCGAACTCATGATATCCTGTTTTGATTTCATTTGTGTGTTTCTTTGCATTGCGTGTGCATTGGTGCGCCTAGGAACACAGTGTTTGCCATCTGCCATTCCTGAACGGTTTGCCGGAGGCTTGTCTTGTCAAGGCATGTCCATAAGGCTGACCGGCTATGGGCTCTGACAGTGTGGGAATACAAACCCCGGTTTACCGGGGCACCCTTTTTGACCATTCGACCTAGTGCATATTCGGAATCCATAGTGACCATTCCAAGTTAGGACAGGTTGCTTACCCGATGTTAGGTTGTTTGAAAACCGCTGTGTGCGTAGTGAAACCCTAGCTCCTGACAAAATAGGACAGGGAAACCTTACCCCAACATAGGGGTGTTTTGTTCTCTTTACTTGCTATGTGCTTCTAGAATGTATTTCTACAGGGAAGTATGTATCAGTTTGCAAGTTTGAGTATCAGACCCGAGAATACCAGTATCAGCATCAGTTATGAGAATCAGTTATCTGCGGGTATCGGGTTCAGTTTTTGGGAACAGAAATCTGGGAACAGTGATCAGCAGTAGGGTACAGTTGTGTGGCTACACCCGTGTTTGATCAGTTTGGGCTGAAATGCTGTCTGTTTTTTTTCTTTCAGTTCAAAGAGTGGCAGAGTTGATACAGAATAGCCAGTGTCTCCCCTTTGCTGAGGCAAGATTTATGGTGGCACAAAGTTCAGAAGAAATTGTGGTTATGATGGCTGCATTGGAGCAGGGGACCGCTCCGCAGAGTGAGGCCAGCATCAGTATGTCATACCCGCCCAGGTCGCCCGTTGTGCACCCGGTTTGGGCTCCCCAGTTATACCAGGCTCGTGAGCCCACCACCTTCGAATTGATGGGGATGATAGGCGATCTCCAAAGGTCTGTGGCAGACCTAGCCTATGGAATGTCGGCTTCACCGCCAGCGGCGCCGTATGCCGAGAATTTCGTACCATAGGAGCCCCCGCTACTGGGGCGGATTGTGATAGAGCTTAGCCAGCCAGAGGTGGCTTCCAGCTACAGCCGCGACATGCCAACGTCAACCCCGACCCTTGATCAGGCTGAGGCTAGAGGAAAGGATAAAGCAAAGGTAGATGCCGACCCCATTGAGCAACTGCTGTGGGCAGTCGAGGCTCTGAAAGTCAGAGGGATGAACAAGCAACAAACATCTGCGATAGTGACCAAAGCTGTAGATGATGCTTTCCCCGCTCCGATCAAAGGCGGTTCAAGCCAGGTAGAAAACTGGGATGGGCCCCGTCATGCCCAGAAAATTCCTGTCATTCCCAACCCTGCACCGGGAAAGGTTCAAAAAGCCAAGGCAGCGCCAGCCGATCCTTTCGCCAGCGCATCTGGCAAGAATCCTCAAACTGCAAAGTACCTGCCCCGAGGGCGCAGGGTCTTTCACGACCTCCACATGCCTTTGTCTAGGGCATTGCTAATTTTGGTGAAGAATGGGCATCTTAAGCCTTTGGAGCCCCGGCCGCTCCCGAAGAATCTCCCCGCCACCCATGATGCTACCTTGTACTGCGCCTACCATCAACAGTCCGGTCACAGTACCGATGGATGTTCCCGCCTTCGTCATGAAGTGCAGGATTTGATTGATAACAAGGTTATCCTACCACCCACCTCAGGCAAGCCCGTCACCACTCAGTTGTTGGATTTCGAGGGCTCAGATACTGCGAGTATGTAAAGCGAACCGCCTGCGGGCAACATTTGGTACATTTTGGGTGAAGCGTCTGGCACGCATTTTTGAGCATCGGTGAGACCGAGTTTTGTAAATCCTGGCTTGGATGTCGAGTCAGTCTTTTGTTTTTGAGTCTGTCTCTTTGTCTTGAGTCGGTCTTTTTTGCTTAAGGGTCTGTCTGGTTGTATCGAGTCATTCCCCGTTGTATATAATACCGGGTGATTCTGGGGTTGTTGTCCCGAACACCATTTTGTTTTGTAATTATTATCTGTTTTTGTCTTGAGTCTGTTTCTGCCGAGGGGTCAGTTGCACCAACAGAACCGATTGAAACAGCTGTTGCTATCTCAACTTCATGCTTGCTTTCAGCATAAGGACCAGAGAATTTGATTGGGCTGACAGTACATCTCGCCTGCTCTCCTGTGTGCCCAAACTTATTGCATTAACCTAAGTTTTTCAAAAAAAAACAAACTTTTGAACACTGCGGTGATAAAAACGAAGAGGAAGGAATTCCTCGGGTTTTGCAAAATTTTGATCATTTTGAGAGAAAGAGAGACGTGCTAAGCCTTTTTATGAATGAAATCATGCTTGTCGGCGTGAGTACTGAGAAGGACCCTGGCTTGATCCAGATTGGTTCCACACTATCTTCGGTGCGAGCGATTTGTCACTTTCTTAAAAACTTTCAAAAACAAATGTTTTACGCGGCCCTGCGAAGACCTGTGTGGAATCGCTCTTGAGATTGTGCAGCCTAGGATCGCTCTCAGCCTCAAGATTCAACCCGTTCAAACTTTGAACCCGTTCAGAACGTTCAGAAAGTTCAACGGACAAACACCATGAAAGGCCCGTGTGGCCAGTTTTGAAGTAGCCTTCGATCAAGAAGCACCCAAGCCGAATCAGAAGGAGTAGATCTCGCCGGAAGAAGCTCGTAGAGTAACTCTGATGGATTCTTCTGCAAATCAGTGCAACAGCCGTTCTCCTAGACACAGAGAGGCTTCAATTTCAAAAAACCATTTGGCATGGACTTGCTACACTTTTACCCTTTGAGAGGCTCGCTGGGTCGAAAACCCGGAAGGGCGACCCAGGCAAAAGTTAGAGCAAGAGAAAAATACAGAAAAGCAAAAAATACAAAAAAGACAAAAAAAGAAGAAAAGAAAAAAATGAAAAAAAGAAGAGAGAAAAAAGGAAGAGCAAAAAAAAAAGAATGGAAAAGAAATAGAAAATGGAAAGAAGCTCGCAAGGTCGAAAACCCGCATTGGGCGCCTTGGCAAAAATGAGAGCCAAAAAAGTGAAGGTTAAAATACCCGAGTGTACCTTAACCGGAACTACGTGAGGCTTGATTCCCATGTTTGGGATACGTAGGCAACTTCATCATGAAGTCCAGCCCCCAACGCTTTCATAGCGTCTCAGTCCATGCAATGGTTTCGATTTCATCCCCAAAGTCCAGTGGCCAACACCTTTCAAGGTGATTGTGTCCATATATGTGTTGTGACCGTCTTCGTCATCTATGTGTCTGAGAGTTCGACCATCGCCAATGAAGACTGTTTACAGATTGCTGCGGCACCATCCCAAGCAAGGGGCAACTTTCCGTTGTCACAAGCCGTCGTGAGACGCCATTCAAACTAGGGGCAACTTTCCGTTGCCTCCCACCCCCTTTCAAACCAGGGGCAATTTTCCATTGCCTCCGATCCGAGGTTGCGCATCTCGAAGAGTAAGTTCCATGCTCGTTGAGCATTGACTGTTTGAAAAATAGTTTTTGAAAATTTTTGAAATATAGTTTTTGAAAATTTTTACTGAGGTTGACTATTTTCTCGAAAACTATTCCATTTTCCAAAATCGGACCATTGTCTTGGACCCAAAAAGGAAAATTTCCAGTGCTTACAGCCTGACTTGCACGCTTTTCAAATCAAAAATCGAACAAGTACGTTAATCCGACTCTCATTTTGATCAAAATTGTTTTAGTAGAAAGCAAAACAAAGAATGGTTAAAATGATGAACTTGTGGCACAGTCGAGCCAGGCGTTCTGTCTTTCCCCCGTCATCGACGTACTTGCCAGAAGAGCGCTCTACCCGTCAGAAGAAATAGCCGTGAGCTAACGGTGTTGAGCATGAACCCACACCTTTCTATTTATCCATCAATCACCCCGGGGAGGAATGAAAAATGAGAGAATGAAGAATAGAGAGGTGTAAGTTGAGAGAAAAGTGAGGAAAAGGGTTTTGAAAAAAAAAATCCGAGCTTGAGAGCCGAGTGATGTGAGAATCACAAATCAGAAAGGGTGGGAAACAATACCTAGAGAAACTGGCTCCTCGTGATCTGAGGTTCCCCCCCGTCGTCGTTAACGCGTCTGTGTGTCGTGTCGTTGGTTTTGTTTACCTCAACCCTTGTTTTAGGTCTTTTCCGAGCGTGTCTCGTTGTGTTTAGGTCGTGTACCTTTATATTTGAGTCCTCCCTGTTGTGTTCAGTTGTAGGCTCGATATCCCGGTTTGAAAAAAAAAAAAAAAAAACCTCATTCAATTTCAAAAATCATTTATGCTCAAGAATGCTGTGCCATTCTCTACATTTGAGCGTGTTTCGACTCCAACCGGTTCCATCTTTGAGGTCCGTCCTGTCAGATTGGGCCGTTTGTTTAGAATTTGCTGTGTGCTGGATGAACCGAATGCTGTGCTAAGGGCTGTATACAGATTAATCCCCAATAGAGCAAGGGCTGTGTGTCCAGAATCAGGCAGTGGATTGCTTGGGTTATTTCGCCGTCGGCTGTTTAGTTATCTGATTATTACAGTGCGAGTGTTCAATTTTTAGATAACCAATCAATTTCATTTACATTGAGGTGTAACATGATGAGATGCGATGCAATGCATGAGATGCGTAAGTGTAAACACTTTTTCAGATAAAAAGTCCGTTTCATTTCATTATCTTTTCAAATGTACAAGTTTTGGAAACAAAAATCTGCCTGCGGCAGTACAAGGTAATCTATCTACCAACAAAAAGAAAAGTACAAAAAAGAAGAAGATAGCAAAAATCTGCATCCATGTCAAGCACTCCGGGGGGCCGTCAGTCCGTCCTAGTCCTCTTCCTGGACGAGGGTCCAGGAGCATCATCAGCGTCGTCGTCAGAGCCCGAGCTAGAACCGTCTCCGGTCTCCTCCTCCGATGACTCGGACTCCGCCTCTGCCTCCGCCTCTGACTCCTCGTCATCATCATCATCCGGGACTGGAGCTCACGAGCTACTCCCGATATGAGTACGCCCTCCCCTGGTACGGGGAAATATCCTGCCCCCCTCATCTCTCCCCCTGGCAGGGACAGAAGGTCCGGCTGGAGCAACTCCTGCCATGGGAATCTGGAAAGGAGGCTGAAAAAGTACACAAAAGGGAAATGCATCAGTATACTGTAGACAGTTTATCAGTGCAGAATGCAATGCAGAGTATAGTGTAGGAATGCCGTGAGCAGTTTGTCAGTGCAGAATGCAGTGTGTAAGTACAGTGTATGAATGCCGTGGGCAGTTTAACAGTGCAGAATGCAGTGTATGCAGCGTGTCAGATGCTGTGAGATCGGTGTATCGGGTGTTGTGCCGTGCGTCAGATTATGTAAAGCAGTGTATGAATGGTTTGAGGCCAGTGTCAGAAGGACATACCGGTATGCTGTAGAGGGCCAGGAGATCAAATGTCCGCTGGAGCATCCCCATCATCGAGGCATTCATCGCCAACGACTGACGGGTGTACCCAGAAGAAGCCTGCAAAAGTATCAGATGCATCAATATTCTGTGGAATATCAAGTAAACTGAAATGAATAACTGTACGAAGTGCAGTGATACGTACCGGAGGTAAGTCGGGGACATCAATGAACTCGTGACCAGCCGGTGGAGGGGCGAAGGGGATCTGATAGGTCGACCCACCCTGCCCCTGGAAAGTCAGTACAGCGGGCAGGGCAGGCCAGCCAACTCCCCGTCCTCCCTGCACTCTGCCCCTACCACGGACTCGGGCCCTCCTCGCAGCCCCTACTCCAACTCCCGCTCCGGCCCCAGCCGCCGATGCCACAGGCCTGGCCCCCTCTGCTCGACGGCCGCTCAGGGGGCGCATCAGGTACGTCCGCACGTACTCCTGATAGTCTCCAGTGCCTCGGAAGCCGGCCTCCTCCCAGCCGATGGAGTAATCATCCAGCTGCTCAGTAGTGAGCCCCTCGGTCTCCCTCATGTCTGCAAGAGGGGGAACCGGGACTATCTGCTCAGGTAACCCTAGGGTCTGGCGTAGAAAACGCTCCCCCAGGTACCAAGCCCGACAGACCGGGCCCTCAAGAAAAATCCGGAAACGTGAGGTCTCCTCCGCACCAGGGAACCGACCCCGCATCGCCGCCGGCATAGGAGCCCATGGTCGCCATGTGATCTGAAAATGACAGACAGTTTGTCATCTACTGTTATTGAAATATACAGTGAAATATACAGTGGAAAAATGAAGCTTAAATGAACTGAAAGTAAAGCATACCTCCGCGGGGGTGATGGTGTCGAAATATCGGCGGAAGAAGCCGAACCTCTCCCGTGGTCGCCGGGTGCATCTCCCGTCGAAGCGACTCGAGAAGGGAACGACCAGGGGAGTCTCCGCAACTGGCACGGGGGCAAGCCTAGGAAAGTAGGCGTAAACCCACAACTGCAAAACAGATGTCAGTATGGCCATCAGATAAAGCAGGATATACAGAATAAAGCAGAAATAGCAGAGCCGTGTGTTGTGCAGTGTATTGTTTGCAGTGTACAGTGTGAGCAGTGTACAGTCAGTGTAAAGCAGAATGTATGTGTGTGCCGTGTGTACAGTATACAACAAGTGTAAAGCAGACTACAGTGTGTGTAGTGTACAGAGTACAGAAAGTACGAGACAAAAATGAAAAAGCGGAGAAGAAGTGTACCTCCCAAGCCCGCCAGTAACCCCCAAGTAGCTGGCCGCTGCCGCGCGAAGCCGAGTTCATGTACCCGTAAAGGGTGGCCAGAGCAGCGCCGCCCCAGTCATAGTGCAGAATGTCCCGGACGTCCACCAGTGCGCTGAGAAGGCAGAGAGGCACGGTGTTCGCCCGGTCGGCGAAGATGGTAGTCCCGAACAGGAACATGAGGAAGCCGCGAGCATACCTCTCCTCGTCCTCCGGGGTCATCTGCGCCTCCTCCTCCAACACGGGCTGGACCCGAAACTGGACCTCGAACCAGGAGTATCGGACGAAACCTGGGCGAGCTAGGGGTAGCGCCTCCCCCAGTAGATAGACCTGAGCGGCGGTCCACTCATCCATGTCTGTGTCAAAAGGGATCGGATCCCCCCTACCCCGATGCCTGTGAGCATCGAGAAGTCATGAGGGGCCATCGTCATATCCCCTGCAGCAGAGAAATGAAAAGAATCGGTGGTGTCCCACCATCTCTCCGCCAGAGCAGCAAGGAGAGGCCTGCATGTGGACAACCTGGAGAGCCCTCGGCAGAAGGTGCCAAAGCCCGCTCAGTCCACGATGCGTCGGACGGCATCAGGGAGGTCATCATACCACTCCCGTGCACCAGTATTCCCATACCTACGAATGGTATGGGAACCCTCCTGTAAACAGAAGATAACGGTGGCAAGACAACATTCAAAATGCAGTTTTCAAAGGACAGATATAGCATGTATGCAAGTTTGTCAGTTTCAGGCAAATACCGGGTGCCGGTGTGCTTACAGTGAAATACGTGTGCTGTGTCAACATGTTTGGCTGTTTTAGAACAGATATAGCATGCATGCAGGTTTGACAGATCCAGACAAATACTGGGTGCCAGTGTGTATGCAGTGAAAAACAGTGTGCGCAGTGTGTTTGAATGATTCGGGGCTAGTGCAGTGTGTGTGCATATGTCAGTCTCAAGCAGATATCAGTTGTATGTATGTTTACAGTCAACTACACTCTACGGCATGTCAGTTTTCAGCAGTTAAAGAATACAACTAACTATGACAGTTTTTGTATCCTACATTGCGGAAAGTAAAGCAGAAGACAAAGAGTTACCTCGGAAGTGCCGAATGAAAGGTGGGAGGTAGGCTCACGCAGCAGTAGCTCAGGCGCCACATGCCTCTCGAAGCTCCGGAACTGACGCAGGCCGTCTGGGGGCAGAACATGGATCGCCGGCCGGTAGGTCGCCGGGTCGAACGGGCGCTCGCTCAGTGGTAAGAGCTCGACCCCGGGATCCATCTCGTGGTCCGGGGGAGTCCCGCCACGTGGAATGTCATCCGCCATGTAGAAAATGATGTGAAAATGGCCCGAAAAAGGAAAACTGGGTCGGAATACGAAGAGTCAACCAAAAAGTCAACTCCCGAGAGGGTCGGAAATGGCCGGGAAGGCCGGAATGTGAAAAGGCACAGAAATGAAGAGGAAAGTGAGGGGAACAAACCCCGAAAAGGCTAGAACGCCAAACGAGGCACTGAAACGAAAATGTGATCGGTGGAAAATGTCCGAAACGCGAAGGAAATCGCGAATCCGACGACGAAATGGGCGTAAAACGCGAAGAAACGGGCGAAAAAGGAGAGAGAAACACTCTAGAGAGAGAGAGCAAGGGATTTCGGCGGTGGAGAAGTGAGGAAATAGGGCTTGAAGCCCTATTTTATAACACCCAAGGTGAAAAGTCAAAACTGCCCCGCACTAGCAACTGTTTGCCGGTCGACAATGTTTTGTGCCGGCCGGCACTTTTTTGTGCCGATGAACTTATTTTGATGCCGGTGACCAGCCGGTGGCCTCCCCTTTCGGCCGGTGATGTTCCCACAGCCTTGTTTAGGCCATTTGAGTTGTTTTGGGTCTTCATAGCTCAAGAAAGTGCAAGAAAGTGCATCTCCGACGCTCAACCGGCCTCCATTCTGACCGCAGGCCGTGTCTCCAGTACATGGCACTCGAATTCGTGCAAGGTGTATCCTTTTTGTATCCTTTTAAATTCAAAAATTGCCCCATGTGTGTTTCACGAGTTCATCACACTACTTCGGTGCAGTACATCACGCTGTCATGCGCCACACATTTGCATCGTTATGCACGTGTTACATGCGTCGCAACACGCACCCCTTTGCATTGTCGTGCACATTTCTCATGCATCATCATTGCATTTCCATTCCATGCATTGTCATGCATTCCGGAATACGTGCGTTGTTGCGCAGTTAAGCCCATTTACATTCCGTGTGGCATGCGTGTCGCACTTAGCATCGCACTGTTTTGTGCATTTCAAACCGTCGCACTGTTTTGTGCATTTCAAATCGTCGCACTGTTTTGTGCGTTACATTTCAAATTGTCGCGCTGTTTTGTGCATTGTATTTCAACCGCGCTGTTTTGCGCATCGCACTGTTTTGTGCACCTCACTTGCATCTTGCATGTATCCATTTCGCGCTACTTTGCGCATCTCATTGCATTTTGCATGCATTCCATCGCACTGTCCTGTGCACTCGCATTCCCTAAACGCATTGCGCTATTTTGCGCATCATACCGTCGTGCAATACTACGGTCTGGCGAGACCTTAAACACGCACGGTCTGGCGAGACCTTAAACACGCATGGTCTGGCGAGACCTTAAACACGTACGGTCTAGGAGACCTTAAATCCTTGGAAGGTGTAAGACCTTTAGTGTTCGCATTGTCGTACACTTCGAGAGCCGCGTGTTGTCGCGCATTCCATGCAACATGCATTTCATACATCATTTGCATTTCAAAAAAACATGCATTGTCATGCATACATTTTGCATTCCGGTCTAGGAGACCTTAAATCCTCTAAAGGTGCAATTCCTTTGGTGTTCGTCGTGCCCGAACGACTTTCGGTGGTCTGGTAAAGCCACCTGCCTATGTTTGCGATGAGTTCCTAGAAGACCAACTGGGACGGTGGAAACTAGAGTTCGAACGGCTTATGCCTAGAACGCAAAGGTTCGGGAGTTCCGAGACTAAAGTCTGGTTTAAATACCCAGGGGTTTACCCTCGGCTTGAAATCTGTATGGAAGCCCCATAGGTTGAGGCGGCATGTCTACGCCTCAGTTCTGGATACTGAACCAACCTAGTATATCACCCTGTTGGTAAGATAGAGAAAGTTGCAATCATAGTCATTGCATCATAGTGCATTGTCATGCATTTCCATTGTAGCTTGCATGCATCCATTGCATTTTCCCCAGTAGGTCGCATTGCACTGCATATTTGTAAATATCCACTCCATTGCATATTTGTAGATATTGCATTGTAGATTGCATGCATTCATTGCATCGCCTTCCGCCTATGGCTTGCGCCTTTCCAGGTTGAGCTTGGTCTGGTATGTGCCCTTACTTTTCATGTTAAAACACAGTTCTGCATGTGTATCGTGCCGATTCCACACTGATATGTTGGTTGAGGGTTGCAGCACCTTTTCTGTGTTACACATGACTCGTATGTATACATGCCTTTCCTAGGCAAAATTTGGTTTGGCTTGTATGCCATATCCATTGTATCCATATCCATTCCATTGCATATTTGTAGATATTGCATTGTAGATTGCATGCATTCATTGCATCACCTTCCATCTATGGCTTGCGCCTTTCCAGGTTGAGCTTGGTCTGGTATGTGCCCTTACTTTTCATGTTAAAACATAGTTTTGCATGTGTATCGCGCCGATTCCACGCTGATATGATTGGTTGAGGGTTGCGGCACCTTTTCTGTGTTACACATGGCTTGTATGTGTACATGCCTTTCCTAGGCAAGATTTGGTTTGGCCCGCGTGCCATATTCACATATTACATTGTAGTGTAATTTTTGCATCCGGCATTAGGATCGTAGTCCTTTCTCCAGCGGGTCGTTTCCCCACTTGTGTCAATTCCACCCAATACTTGTTCTTGCGTCTGTCTACAATGCTCATAGTTCAGTTGACCGTTCTATGGTAGACAGACTTGTTATCTCCATCAATCTATTTGACATAGGTGTGGTTTCGAACCGTTCGTGATTGGATCACGATTTAAATGCTTCGCATGTAGCTTGCATTGTTTCAATTACATTGCATCTTCATTTGCATTGTTTATACATTGTTTTGTATATACTGCATATCGTTTTGCATCCATCTTGCATTGTCATGCATGTTGCTAACAATATTGTACCTGTTAAGTTTGTTTTCTTTGCAGGCACGATATTGTATGTACGGTTCATTTGAAGCTGGTGCAACCAGACGAGCCGCACAGGTATTGTATCTCCCGAGTGAGATGTATTGAGAATTCCATAATTCTCTTACATCCTTTCTGCATTGTAGTGTAGTTTGGTATGCTAGCTTAAAACTGTCGCATGTTTGCTTCATTACAGCTTTCTTTGCATGATCATAAGTTATGCTCGGCTCTGTGCATTGTCTTGCATTTTGCCCCTGCCTTCGGGCGCATATCTTGATTGTCTTGCATGTTTGTCTAAGTCTTCGGCCTTGTCAAAAATGGGTCGTCTCTGGGCTTTGACATTCACTCCCGTCATTGTTATGACTTTCGAGTTCTGTCAAAGAGGGGCAACTGTAGACACCCCATTTTTTACTGTCCTCAAGACTTGGACGTCACCATTTGAACACTCGGTGATTATCCATGTTTGTGTTCGTTTGGAGTTCCCGGAGGTCTCGGCTCGCGCGCCTTGCCTCGGGATCCCCGAACTCGATCGTTTAGTGTCTGGTTTTGCACCAAACACTTGCATCTTGCCTTTGAGAGGCAGGGTAGGGCTTGTAGACCATCCCTACCCACCACCGGCAGTGGCTAGATGCCACCGGCTGGTGTCTGCTGTCACCGGCAATGTAGTTTGCCGGCCGGCACTATTTGTTGCCGGTCAGCACTATTTAGTGCCGGCCGGCACTCTTTTTGGCCAAGATGGCATTTTTGGCCGGCCGATTGCTGTTCATCTGCTTTTGCAGATATTTTTAGACAGCTGTCTTGCTTTTGCATCCCTCCATACAAGTGTATGGAGGGATCTCCCTCTTGCAAAGCTTGTCTTGTAAGCTTTACAAGACATATAGAGAGAGGCTTGTCTCTAGACTAGGAGGAGGGAGAGATATTTTGAGAGCAAGAAACAGCCATTGTTGAGCTCTGGTTCTAGGGTTTGAGTTACATACATTCTCTATCTCTCTTTCCCTCTCTTTTGTTCACTAGGTGCTTTGTGTCTTACTATTGCACACAAACACCTAGTGTTTCACCTTCCCCTTGGAGCTGAGGTTCTAAAGAGTTTGTTTTGAAGTTTTGGTGTTGGATTCAAGCTCAAGGAGGCCATTGGAGCACCATTTGTGAAGAGGTCATCAAGGGTGAGAATCTAGTCCCATTTTCCCCCATTTTTGCATTGATTTTATACCTATCTTAGAGCCGTTTTTGTGCTTATTGTATAACATAAAAAAGTTCTATTTTTAGGCCCTCTTTATTGTTTATTAAGAGTGTTTTGTTGTTTGAGGGTTGTTGACCACCCTTAGGCCTCAAAAGGTCTCATTTTGAGCCATTTTGTGCTAACTCCGGGATTTTGGTGTTGAGATCTCTTCACCACTGAAATCTTGAGGGATTTCAGTGGTGAAGATGATGCCTTGAAGTCCCAAGAAGGAGAGGGCCACCCCCTCTCCTTGTTGTCCTTGAAAAGGACATATTTTGGCCTCTTAAGGAAGCCTATGCTTGAGTGTGTGTTGAGCATGTTTGGTTTGTTTTTCATGCTTATATATCCATAATATAACATGATTTTAAGTTGGTTTTGGAACTCCATGCATGCTTAGCATAGTTGCCATGTAATGCCTTGTTTATGCCTTAATGTGCCTTAGGTTGTTAGCCTTTGTTGGAGCATGTTTTAGGCTTAGTCTTGTGAAGATTATGTGCTTATCTTGCCATGTTCTAGGTCTGTCCTAGGTTGTTTGGGTTGATTTTAGCATGCATTATATACCTCATTTGTATTTGGGCTTGTTGGCCTTGAGTATGTGCATGTGTAGCATGCCATCTTTGCATTGTTTTGGTGATTTGGGATCATTCTATATGCCATTTCAGTCCCATTTCCATGCTTGTTTGATTGCCTTGCATGCCTCTTTAATGCTTTGGAAGCTTGTGTAGCATTGCTCCATGTTTTGGTGCCTTTGCATGCCTTTGTTTTTGAGCCATCTAAGTGGTCTTTCGGGCCTTATATTATGTGCTAAAAACATGTTTTAGGTTGCTTAATACATGCCATGTTTGTTGTGATAAACATGTTTCAAAGCTTCATGACTTGCCTCAAGTATTTGGACCATGCTTGCATGCATTTACTTGTCTTGTTTAATATGATTTGGCATCATTTTATAACATGATTTTCAGAGCTTGTGTTGCATGCTTTTAGTCCATGAATGCCTCTTTCAAGTGTGCTTGAATGTTGCTTGATTTGCGCTTAAGTGTTGGTCCTTATGTGCATGTGTGTGTGTATGCCATTTAGTCCTCACTCTTTAGCACTTTGGCCACCGTTTTAGGCCTTATTAGAGCTGCCTAATTCATGCATAAGTCCATCTTTCCATCTATTTGCATTGCCATATGTATGCTTGTATGCTTGCATAAGTGCCTTGCCATGCCATGTTGCATTCTTAGCTCGTATGCCTAGGTTGCATTGCATCTTGCATGCATTCCTTGTCCCTTGACTTGGGTGATAGGGATTGGGAGTTTTGTTTGATTGGTTTGCATACATTTGAAATCAAAGTTGCATACTTGGTTCTTTGGGCCATCATGCATGGAAGTGCGTGATTGGTGGTCCGAGAATCGAGGCACATGCCCCTTTGAGTCATTACAATGATAAGGGACATGGTTGATGCATACATGCCTTGAATTGTGCTGCCATGCTTTGCCTTGCCCTCTGTTGCTGTGAGTTGCAGGTTCTGCAGGAATACTCTGCCGACCGGCAGTGTAATGTGCCGACCGGCAACAATTTCTTTGCCGACAGATTCAATTTTGTGCCGATGGCCATACCACACTGCCGGTGGCAATTTCAATCAGCCGGTGGTGATCCTCTCTGTCCAAGGGAGCATCCTTGGGGCTTTGACAACCTCCAGAGGAGGAAAGGAAGGAAAACAGAGGCAGCCCATGCATGGTGGCGCGCTTCTCGAGGCGTTTCCCTGTTTTAATTAGTCTATTTAATTTGTTAATTAAATTAGGCAATTTGTAATATTAATTAGCTTGCGTAGTTAATTAATTTGTAATATTTATTCGGTCCCTCCGAGCGAGGACAAATCTGTAATAAGTGTGCGTGGGTGGTGTGTATGTCTTCCAACCTCACTTCTTTCTTCCCTTTTACTTACCCGCTTTAATGGTTAGTATTAGGACACGTTTAAATTAGCATACCTTATGCTATACATGCGTGCATCCATGCATTTGTATTACATACATTGAGCTCGGTACATCATGCTAACTGCATATGTATTTCAAATTCCAAACTGAATATGTGATAATTGTGCATTTTCACATGACATGTCTAGGTTAGCCGAGCCTATCTTAGCAACATTTTGTATGCGATGCATTAGGCATTTAACATGGACTTGGATCATGCATGTTTGCTAACAAGTTCTTTGTTTTGGCATGAAGTACTATGTAAGTATTTTAATGCTTTAGCATGTCGCATGTGTGTGAATGCTACCATGACAGTATGCTTGCCATGAGGCTAGATGCTTATGTGTTAAACTGTTTGAATGCTTGTGGGTGAAGGCTGGATTGTTTAAGTTGGAAAGACTCGTTGAAATCCGCATTTTTAGCCTACTTGCGAGTAGCAAATTCCAAAGCATTTTCAAACCAAACGGATATGCAATGTTTATTTCCAAATTAGGCAATCTAGTCTATACTTGTTTGCTGCGCGCATAACATAGTAATTCTAAGCTAATAAATGGAATAAGAACACATAGCGTTTTCAAAATGAGATATCACGGTTAGTAGAGGCCGGTCTTCGGACTGGGCGAAAGGGGGTGCTCATAGCTGACCTTCCTCGATTGTACCCAAGCTCCCGAGCCGAGACAACTCCGGTGATGACGGACATGTGGCCTTCGGCACCGAGTCAGGGTTTCCTAAATTTCCCCATTTTAAAAAATATTTAGGTGGCGACTCTGTATCTGGCAAAGCAGTCCATGTTTGGCACTACTTTTTCAAAAATCTGTTTCTCAAAACGATTTGCCAGATTTGGACTCTTTGGTTCAAGATTAAGAACCGCGACACAAATCGAGTCCGAACTGTAGCATGAGGCCCACGCGGGCGCGTCTACAGTTTCTGGCGACTCTGCTAGGGAGTTTAGAGAGCTTGACTCGAACTCATGATATCCTGTTTTGATTTCATTTGTGTGTCATGTGCATTGGTGCGCCTAGGAACACAGTGTTTGCCATCTGCCATTCCTGAACGGTTTGCCGGAGGCTTGTCTTGTCAAGGCATGTCCATAAGGCTGACCGGCTATGGGCTCTGACAGTGTGGGAACACAAACCCTGGTTTACCAGGGCACCCTTTTTGACCATTCGACCTAGTGTATATTCGGAATCCATAGTGACCATTCCAAGTTAGGACAGGTTGCTTACCCGATGTTAGGTTGTTTGAAAACCGCTGTGTGCGTAGTGAAACCCTAGCTCCTGACAAAATAGGACAGGGAAACCTTACCCCAACATAGGGGTGTTTTGTTCTCTTTACTTGCTATGTGCTTCTAGAATGTATTTCTACAGGGAAGTACGTATCAGTTTGCAAGTTTGAGTATCAGACCCGAGAATACCAGTATCAGCATCAGTTATGAGAATCAGTTATCTGCGGGTATCGGGTTCAGTTTTTGGGAACAGAAATTTGGGAACAGTGATCAGCAGTAGGGTACAGTTGTGTGGCTACACCCGTGTTTGATCAGTTTGGGCTGAAATGCTGTCTGTTTTTTTTCTTTCAGTTCAGAGAGTGGCAGAGTTGATACAGAATAGCCAGTGTCTCCCCTTTGCTGAGGCAAGATTTATGGTGGCACAAAGTTCAGAAGAAATTGTGGTTATGACGGCTGCATTGGAGCAGGGGACCGCTCCGCAGAGTGAGGCCAGCATCAGTATGTTATACCCGCCCAGGTCGCCCGTTGTGCACCCGGTTTGGGCTCCCCAGTTATACCAGGCTCGTGAGCCCACCACCTTCGAATTGATGGGGATGATAGGCGATCTCCAAAGGTCTGTGGCAGACCTAGCCTATGGAATGTCGGCTTCACCGCCAGCGGCGCCGTATGCCAAGAATTTCGTACCACAGGAGCCCCCGCTACTGGGGCGGATTGTGATAGAGCTCAGCCAGCCAGAGGTGGCTTCCAGCTACAGTCGCGACATGCCAACGTCAACCCCGACCCTTGATCAGGTTGAGGCCAGAGGAAAGGATAAGGCAAAGGTAGATGCCGACCCCATTGAGCAACTGCTGTGGGCAGTCGAGGCTCTGAAAGTCAGAGGGATGAACAAGCAACAAACATCTGTGATAGTGACCAAAGCTGTAGATAATGCTTTCCCCGCTCCGATCAAAGGCGGTTCAAGCCAGGCAGAAAACCAGGATAGGCCCCGTCATGCCCAGACAATTCCTGTCATTCCCAACCCTGCACCGGGAAAGGTTCAAAAAGCCAAGGCAGCGCCAGCCGATCCTTTCGCCAGCGCATCTGGCAAGAATCCTCAAACTGTAAAGTACCTTCCCCGAGGGCGCAGGGTCTTTCACGAGGATTGGCGAGGTTGCCTACCGTTTAGCCTTGCCGCTGCAGTTGTTCGGAGTGCATGGCGTGTTTCATGTTAGTATGCTTCAGAAATACGAGCCGAATCCGTCGCATGTATTGGATTGGACCGACTTAGAGGTAGATGAGGATGCCTCGTATGAGGAGAGGCCGGTGCGGGTCTTGGATTGGCGGGATCAAGTCTTGCGAGGCAAGACGATACCCTTGGTAAAAGTTTTGTGGAAAAATCACGGGGTTGAGGAAGCCACTTGGGAACGCGAGTTGGAAGTTTGTGAGAAATATCCGGACTTGTTTGTTAATGTTTAAACTGTGTATTGAAAATTTTGTTGTATTGATAAACTTTAAGAACATTGAATGTGTCTTAAGTTGTAAAATATTGTATATGTTTCGGTTTATGGAAGTATTATTGTATATGCCTTGAAAATGGAAGTTTAATTTAACATTGTATATGTTGAATGTATTGTAGAAATGCAAGTATATCATTAACATTGAATATGTTATGGAATGGAGGAATACGGTATTGGAATTTGTTGAAATTCAAAGAAAACCATGTTGATAATGCATATTGAGTTATATTGTGAATTGTCTCTTGAAAAGAGATGGGATGACCGGTAATGGGTCAAGGTGTTGAATATTGAATTGTAATATTGTTGGGAATTGAGAAATCATGTTTTTGAAACTTATAACTTATTTCGGGGACGAAATTCTTTAAGGGGGAAGGTTATAGTGATCCCGGTTTTCCCTCCACTGATTGTTGTATTCTGGACTTAGGTTCCGTGGTGTTGGTTTTGTGTATATGTTGTTTCCGTCCTTTAATTCCTAGTATTCAAATTTTGGGATGTATTGGGCAGGTGTGTTACAGGTTGGTAGTAAGTTTAAACCAATAGTTTAAGCCAGGGTTCCTTCGCTCGAACGAGAGTTGAGTGTTGTGTCTGGTGGCTTGAGCGAGAAGTCTTGCGCTCGAGCTTGCATCTGCGTCTAGTTTTGGACCTGAAGGTTGCATTTCTTGGCTCAAGCGAGCTTTCCTTTGCTCGAGCGAGCTTTCCTTCGCTCGAGCGAGCGAGCTATATGTTTTGGGTGTCTTCGCTCAAGCGAAGAACTCGAGCGAGCTTTTCTTCGCTCGAGCATGCTTCTGGGTTACAGACCTGAAGCTTCAAATTGTTGGCTCGACCGAGGCTTTGTGCGCTCGAGCGAGGTTTCTTTGTGTCTGGTCGCTCGAGTAACCACTCCTTCGCTCGAGCGAGCTTCGAATATATCAGTTGACAGCAGCGGGTTAAACATCACTTTTTTACCTCCTTTTCCTCTCAAACCCTAGAACGGTTGTCTCTCTCTCTAAACCACCACTTCTCTCTACAAGAACTCTTGATCTAGGGTTCTCCTACACTATTTCCTTTGTATAAAATTTAGAGCTCGGTGTGAGCTTCGCTTTGATCCGAAAATCTTTGGATTTGGAGCATCTCGAGTTTTCATCATCTTCTCCTTTTGGTCTCTTCATTTGATATGGGGATAACCTACTCCTCTCTATGGGTTTTAACATAAATATTGAGCATTTTGGATAGGTGGTGTTGTTTGGTAATTTTGGAAAAGTTAGGGTTTGATTTGTAATTTATAAAAAGGGGTTTTCAAATGTTAAATTCCATGTGTATGCGAGACCTTGGAAAATGGAATTATTGTTATTAAATTGATGAAATTGAACCTTAGGGTTGATATGTGCAAAAATGGAGGAAATGCCCTAATTAATGTGATAAATTAATTTGTATAATTAATTTGGGGAAATATGAAATTGAGTTGGAAACCATGAAATTGGAAAATTATGAGATTGATTGGTGTAGTTGGATCAATTAATCACTCACCTATGAAAATGTTGAGATTTTATCTGTCTGATAAATTTATTATCCGTTTAGAGATAACTGCTTTGGGCTATCGGTGGAGGATAGTCTTGATTGTTGTAGACACTGTATGTTGATTAGGAAAAACTGAAACTAATCATGTGGAATATGTCATTGAATATGGCGGTTGGAATAATACATCGAATATGTGTATTGGTTGATCATTGCATATGATATTTGTTAAATACATTGTATATGTATGTTGTTTGGGAGGAGATAGGGGATGTACTCCATGGTTTGAGAGGAGATAGGGGATGAACTCTCAAACTCGTTTGGGAGGAGATAGGGGATGGACTCCATTGATAATTAAGTTGGCCGGAGTGTCTAGGGTGAAAGTCCTGAAATTCTAATTACGTTTGCACAACGTAGATAATTGAAGTATTTGAAGTGTTTTTAATATGAGTTGTAGTCTCATTCGAATTGTGGATAATTGGAAATGTTTTTAATATGAGATGTGGTCTCAGTTTATTGTTTGGCCAGGTTCTGAGTCATGTTTATGAATTGAATTGATTAAGTAAAGGAAAGTGGAATGAAACATGTACATATTTGTCATGGAACTGGATTGTGTTGTAAGTTGGTTTATAAGTGTCAGCCATTTATCAAATGTTAATGTTTTAGTTATTATTCATATTTGGTTTAGTATATCTCTGCTGGGCTTTGGCTCATCCTATATGGGACATCATTTTCAGGTTCTAGTGATATGCCACCTCCAAGGACGTAGCTTGGAAGGCTTAGAGGCTGGAAGATCTTTTTGTGTTATCTTTTTGTATTACAAGTAAATCAAGCCAAGGGCTTATTTTGTATAAAGAGTTAGAACTCTTCTTTTGTTGAACCCAATTGTTGACTTGGAAAGTCGTAAGCCCGTAGGGCATTTACTTTTGTTGTCAACATGTAATACTTTTGTACTAAACACTCTGATGTATGGAATGTATTGTCATTTTCTTGTATCATGAATGTATGAGTTATGGGTTTATTTTGAGGGCATTACACTCTCTTTTTAAAAAATGCCACCATCGTTGCCATGGCCACAGCCATCCACCCACTCACCATCACCACCACCGTCGTCTGTCACTGACCACCACCACCTTCGCCGGCCACTACCACCACCATCGTTCACCAACCATCTCCACCATCGCCGATCTATACTTTACCAGCTTCGATTCACCGCCACTATTTACCAACCACCTTCACCATCGTCGATTTACACTATACCATCGTCAATCTATACTCCATCCTAGATCTACATTGATCTAGTTGTTTTTACTATGAAATCAACTCCAAACGACTACAAGCAACATTAATTCTCCAAATCTCGCATCTCTCTCTTTATTTCTCTCAAACCAAATCTTTCGCTAACAAGGGTTTAATAAATTTATCACTGATATATGTCTTTGAATCTTGTGTTGATTTGTTACGAAGATGATGAGATTTTCTTTTTGTAATTTTTTAACAAAAAGTTAATGAAAAATTTATTAATGAATGTGTTTATTAGTGATAAATTTATCACTGAATATGTCTTCGAATCTTTATATTGATTTGTAACGATGATGACAAAATTTTCTTTTTATAATTTTTTAACAAACAGTCAATGAGGAATTTATGTGAATGTGTCTATCAGTGATAAATTAATCACTAAATATGTCTTTGAATCTTTGTGTTGATTTGTGATGATGATGACGAGATTTTCTTTTTATAATATTTTAACAAACAGTCAGTGAAAAATTTACCAGTGAATGTGTCTATCAGTGATAAATTTAACATTGAATTTGTCTTTGAATCTTGTGTTGATTTGTGACATTAATGACGAGATTTTCTTTTTGTAATTTTTTAATAAATAGTCAATGATAAATTTATTACTGAATATGCCTTTGAATCTTATGTTGATTTGTGACGATGGCGATGAGATTTTGTAATTTTTAACAAACAAACAGTGGTTAAATTTATCACTAAATGTGTCAATCATAAATTGTTTTACTAGATTTGTTGTTGATTCTTTGTGTTAATTTACGAATGTGAAGAATTATTTTCTGGTAAAGATTCTTCATCTCTCTCTCTCTTTTTCATTTTTTTCATCCTTATTCTTCTCTTTTTTTCTTGTTGCCACCTTGTTTGAGGAGGTATTGGCGGTATTGATATGGTGGAGATAAAAAATGGCCACACAAAAAAATATTGTCAAAGTTCCGAGGTAGTTGGTGGAGGTCAGTAATGGTTGCCGGCAGTCAATGATGAAGGCCATTGGAGGTCGATGATGGTTGTCGGTAGTCAGAAGTGGTCTTCGGTGACCGGTTAAGAGAGAGAGATTCGAGTAGTTGTGACAGAGAGAGAGAGTAGAACGGTTTAGTGATTTCTTTGTTTGGACTAAATGTCAAGGGTAAAATCGAAAAATGTGCTAAATCTTTTTGAGTCAGGACCTCATAGGAATTAAGTCGCCGGCTCGTAACTCCTCCTATAAACTATCGTTTTTGTTTGGGCAAATATTTTTCTGCATTTTCTAGTTATTGGTATAAGGAAAAATGAAAAACGAAAGGTAACGAGAAAATATTTTGTGGTTAATGAAAGGGAAACTTTTTTTAAGGTCCCTGATATTAAGATTTTAAAAGATAAAGGACATGGAATATTTTCATAATAGTCGGGGTCCCTTAACATTTTTCCAGAGAAATTTTAATCCAAATTTCTCTGTGTTTTGAAATTTCTCTGGTTTGAAATTTATCTAATTTGTTCAATTTCTCTGATTTTTTCTATGTTTTCAATTTTTATGTGTTTTGAAATTTCTCTGATTTACTCACAAATTTCTTTGTATTTTGACCAATTTTCTCTGATTTGCTCACAATTTTCTCTATGTTTAACGAAACTAGAGAAAATTGTGTGTTGACTAAACCAAAGAATGGAGCATACAGATAAGAAAGAACCAGCTGATGCCATTAATATACATGTATACATACATATTCATTTATATATGGATTCTCTAGTTCATCACCTTCATCTTTTTCAATGTCAACATCTTCTTCTCTTTATCTATGTTCTCGCTTTGCTTGTTCAGGCACCGATGGTTTCTTCACTCGCCGGCATCTTCACCACTTGTCTCAAGAATATTCACAGAGAAATTTCAGGGAGATCTCAAAGAAATTTTCCAAAAAAAAAAATCTAGAGAAATTTGTCTAGTCATTCCTTTTCATTCTCAACTTGAAACAAAGATTCAAAAAGACAACCAATCAATGGTTGAAGAATACAATTCTTATGTCCAATTTTCAAACTGCAATTCCATTCAATATCAATTCAAACAGTACTCTGATGAGATGCCATTAACTATTCTTGTGTTATATATATATGTGTGTGTGTGTGTGTACGAGCGGATATTGTAATTTGTTTTCAGTATTTTACTATTTGGAAAAGACATACGAGGCAGCTTAAGGGTTTGCTTATGGGTGTTGGGACATCATAAGCAAGAGGTAAAGGAATCAATGGCATCTCAGTTTCCTTTACTGCACCCCTTTCGAAGATGGTAGACTACTCCGATGATGCAAATTCGACTTTGATTTGCATCATTTTCGGAGATGGTAGACTACTCCGAGGATGCAAATTTGACTCTAATCGGCGCCAGATGGAGAGGATGAGATAAAAGGCGTGAGAACAGAAAAGAAAAAGCAAGGAGAGAGTGTCGCGCCCCAATTTTAATTACTCGAAAACATTACCAAAAGCTCATAAATTTAGGTTCTTTTTTTTTTAAATTAAAAATATCTATTACCCTTGAGTAATAGAAACATAATAGTACATGTTCTCTCTCATGATGAATACAACAATAATAATAATACATACCAAGCTGCCGCTACGGAGTTACAAATAAATAATTACAAACATTAAAGTACAAAGAGATTACACACAAGATATACATGAACTTCCTAATCCTTCAACCAATCAATCCGAATTCTCTTCCTAAAAAAAAAAAAAAAAAAAAAAAAACAAGGGGTGAGCACAATTGCCCAGTAGGAATCTCATAGTTCTAAAACAATAACCATCCTATAGATAGAAATAATCATGCATGCAGGGTGATACAATATAGTAAAGTAATGTTTTGTAATTTCAAAATATCATACATCCCTATTTCTCAAAGTTTATTTGAACATTGTAAAGAAAACCTTCAACCATCAAAACTATCCATTTTTATCAGAAAACCATAAAATCCTTTTTGAAAACAAATATATTAAGGAACAACATCATTTTAAATTTATTAACCCATTCCAAAATATTCCTCATTTAATTTCCGTCTTAACATTCCCAATAATCTATTCATATTTGCTATGACTCCTCAATGTAAAAATCAAAATCTCTTTTATAGTCAATAATTGTTATCCTACACCCAACTCCTACTTATCTAACAACTACATCACATCCACACTTGCATTATCAACTATAATTCAACATATCACAACTACATCATATCCACATGTGTGTTATCAATCATAATTCAACATATCACAAGGATAATAAACCCTTTTAATTCAATTTCTCAATTAGTCACAAAACAACAACTCTTAATTTTTCCTTATAGATACAAACAACTCGGTGAGTTCTTTATCACTAACCTCTTATCCAATTACCATTTCATTATCCATTCTTTTCAAATAATTTCCATATACATTCCCCTTTCATATCAAATTACACATCAAATGGTAATTTCACAAGTCACACATATCATCACCGACCTCAACACACGTCACAACACATTCCACCTTTTGCCAACTTGATACGACGGGATAGCGGGTACCCAATTCATGGCACATTCCACCTTTTGCCGGCTATTATACGGCGGGAAGTGAACTCTCAAAAATCATTTCTCAAAACCATATCTTTTTCCGAAAACCATTTTCAACTTTTTAAAACCATCCCCCACATTTGCCGGCTATTATACGGCAGGATATGGGCACCCAAGATATTTTCGAAAACCATCCGTTTTTCACTTTTGCCGGCTATAATACGGCAGGACCGTGTGGACACCCAAAAATCATTTTTTCACTTTCGCCGGCTACAATACGATAGGATTGTGTGGACACCCAAAAACACCTTTCCCACATTCGTATAGCATAAGCCTAGACAAGGCAATTGGGCACCTTGAATTCAAACCACCCCCACATTTACCGGCTATTATACGGACGGCCGTGGGCACCGAAAAACCATTTTTCAATTCTCCACTCGAATACCAACCACAACACAACCCAACACAACTTAACCAACTCAACACAACATAACCCAATATAATTCACATAACACACAACAAAATTCAACACAAGCATTTCAACACAAAGCTCATATCATCCATACCATTAGTAATTTCTTTTCCCCCAAGTTTGGTTTCATATTATAACATAATTTAAAATATCAACATTATGAGTTCAATAGCAACTTTTACATAAATTTCTCAAATTCTTTAAAATTTCAATTAAACTTGTACATGTGTAATTTAACACCTCAATTTCATGATTCTACTATTAATTGAAGCAAAACCATTAACCATCTTCATGAGCCAAACTAGGGTTTTTAAGAGAAATTAAAACTTTTCACAAAAACACATTTTATTTTAACCCTTCTATTACTTTTACGCCCAAACTCATGACCTAAGATCATAACCCAACAAGTGAACCCAACTCTCTTTAAACTCTAACCCCCAATCTCATGATTCATCACAATATGCATAAAAATATAAACTTTTTTATTTATATAAAGAAAATACCACAAATCTATCCATAAACGAGGGTATTGAAAGAGAACTAGAAACCCTTACCTCTTGATGACGACCCAAAAATCAATGGCGACGAAACCACGATCCATTTGGACCAAAAGGAAGCCCTTGACGAGATCTACAACATTTCTCAAAGGACCAAGATGAAAAGATCACTCTAGGTGAGTAGATCTAGAGATTTAAGTGAAAAGGTTTGAGTTTTAGAGAGAGACAAGAGAACTCACGGTTTGAGAGAGAGGAAAGAGGAAAAAGGAAAAATAATGAGAGAGAAGTGGTTAGGGTCTATTTATAGTAGTAGAAAAGTAGCCCTAATGTCAATAAAATAATAGGCCCAAAACCCCCCCAAAGGTAAGGCCCATTCGGACCCACAAATCTAAAAATAAACACGCAAGGGTCGATCCCTAGTGTGGTGGTATCGAACCTTCAACAAGAAAAGACAATGTCGGCAGCAAGCAAGGTGTCGACCCTTGGACAAGAAGGGTCGACCCTAAATTCCAGCAACTAATACCCAAATTCTACAATATACAAAGGTCGACCCATCCCAGACTGGTGTCAACCCTTGTGGACAGCAACAAGAGGTAGGTGTCCACACCACCAAGGCTGGTGTCAACCCTAAATTCCAGTAACACTTCCAGAAACTTCACCAACAGGTAAGGGTCGACCCTTAGGAAGGCTGGTATCAACCCCAGAATAGAATTTCTAAGTTCCCAAGAAACTTTTTGACAAGAACAAGCGCAAACAAACAAACCCAACGAGTTTAAATCGGATCATACTCCTCCAAAATCAACATTCAATAACTCCAAAGACTCCCAAAAATGAAAATAAGGGAATTAAATACACGCTCTAATGGATTAAAGGATGCGGGTATTACAGAGAGAGAGAGATGTGGGTGTGGGGGTGGGGGATGGAGGTGGGTGTGGGTCAATGTTTTGAAAATTGGACCGGTGAGTGAACCGAAAAAAGGGACCAGGTGGATAGGTCACCGATTCAACCGTCGGGTCAAAGTGGTTGAACCGTGACGTCATAATTAATATTATATAATTAAAAAATATAATTATGAATTATAAATAAAAATATATATAAATACTCAAATAAAAATAAAAATTGTTGCATAGTATTTATTAATAATATTTAATAAAATCATAATTGATAAGAAAAAGTCACTTGTTTTAAAGAAATTAAATTTTTTTAATATTCCTTCAAACAAATTGATTGAATGCTAGATTTTATTTTGGAGGGAAATAAAATTTTCAACTCTTCCTCCAATCAATATGATTCAAATAATTTGATTGAATCCCACATAGAATTTTGGAGGTTCTCTTTGAAATTTTTTTCCTATAATAGCAATAGACTTTCATAATCTCCTCAAGCTTCCAATGAGACTCCTCCTTATAAGAGAAGACTCTTAAAGTAAGAATTTTTAGTCAAAATTTTGAAATACATATATATATATATATATATATATGTGTATATATAAAATAAAGAAAGAAAGAAAAAAAGAAGAAGTTAAAGACAGAATTTAAAAAAAAAAAAAAAGCAAACAAGCGGGCCGACCCTCAAAACCTAGTTTGGGTCGCTGGTTCGACCGTCGTGTCTGCGGTTTTTCAATTTTACATCGGTTTTGCCCTTAATCCAGGTTTAGAAGGTTTTCCGAACCGGAACAAGGCCCGGTTCCTTGTCCAACCTGTCCCACCGGCCAGTCCAGTCCAAGTTCCTAAACAATGGTGTGGGCGTGGGTATGGGTATGGGACCTTAAATTACAAAAAAAATATTGTAAATTTCTTCCATTATCAAAAATTGAAGAGGGATGTTAGATTAAATATCCCTTAATGAAAAGTGATTTTATTTAGGTAAAAAATATTTTTTATTTTTAAAATGTACCACCACAATATCACAACTAGGGCTGCAAACGAATCGAGCCAAGCCGAGTTTTGTTGAGCTCGAGCTCGGCTCGTTTACTTGTCGAGCTCATTTATTAAGCTTGAGCTCGGCTTGGCTCGTTAACATTAATAGAATTCGATCTCGGCTCGGCTCAGCTTGATAAATTTATTTTTAATATTATTTATATTTTTTAAATAAAAAATATTATTTGTATATTATATAATTTAAATAAAGATAAACGAGCCGAGCTTATACGAGCTTGAGCTCGGCTCGTTTACTAAACGAGCTTAATATTCGAGCTCGAATTCGGCTTGTTTACTAAACGAACCGAGCCGAGCCGAACTTGTTCATAAACAACTCAGTTCATTTGCAGTCCTAATCACAACCCCCTCCCCACCACCTCTGTTATGCTACCATCACTAATACAATTACTAATATATTAATTTTAAGGATGCAATTAGGTAGCCGACAGCCAACACGTAAAAAAGCCGCTCGGATCCCTTATGAAAATGAATCCTACTTTGAATCGTTTAAATGCTAGGTCGTTCCCCTCAAGTGACGCGTTGCGCCTGCCTCCGGGTGTTTCGAAAAGTGAGCAAGGGGCGCCGCATCGACGCCTGGGTGCGGTGAAAAATGGGCAAAGGTTTCCGCGTTTTTCTGGACGAGCGCGGGTAAAGAAGCTAGTCCAAGACTATAGGTTTAGGATAGCCACTTGGAACATAGGAACTTTAACTGGTAGGACGATGGAATTAGTAGATGCTATGATTAGGAGGAGAGTTAGTATAGCTTGCATACAAGAAACTAAGTGGACGGGAGAGAAAGCTAGGGAAATTGAGGATACTGGTTTTAAACTTTATTATAGTGGTAAGGATAGACGCAGGAATGGGGTAGGAATCATAATTGCCAAGGGTCTTGTGGAAAGTGTGGTGGCGGTCATTAGGAAAGGAGATAGGATTATGCTAGTTAAATTAGTTATTGGAGGGAATATAGTGAACATTATTAGCGCTTACGCCCCTCAAGTAGGGTTAGATGATCAGACTAAGAGGGATTTTTGGGAGCAAATGGATGAGATCTTACAGGAGATACCCGTAGGAGAGAACCTGGTTATAGGTGGAGATTTTAATGGCCATGTGGGCATAGATAAAGTAGGTTATGAAAGGGTGCATGGTGGATACGGTTTTGGTGACAGAAATGAGGCTGGAGAGAGAATCTTAGATTTTGCGTTGGCTTCTGACTTGGTGGTGGCTAATACTATGTATAAGAAGAGGGATGAGCATTTGATAACCTTTAAGAGTGGATTAGTTAAGAGCCAAATAGATTATTTCTTAGTGAGAAAAGTAGACTGCCTAAAATGCAATGATTGTAAGGTGATTCCTGGAGAGAGTCTGGTCTCTCAACATAGGATTTTGATACTAGATTTATGTTTTAGAGGGCAATACCAAGCTAGGAAGGATGGTGGGCGTCGTAGGACGAGATGGTGGGACTTAAAAGGGGATAAACTAGAAATATTTAAGAATCGAATGGATAAGGAAGGTACTTGGCACTTAGAAGGTGGGGCTAACACTATATGGAATTCGATGGCCAATTGTATAAGGAGAATCTCAGGGGAAGTGCTTGGAGAGTCGAAAGGAACGGGACCCAGCTCTAGGGAAACTTGGTGGTGGAGGGAAGAGGTCCAAGCGGTAGTTAAGGCAAAAAAAGAGTGCTTTAAAAAGTGGCAGAAGGATAGAACTGAGGAAAACCTTAAGAGCTATAGATTGGCTAATAAGGAGGTCAAGAAAGTAGTGAGAGAGATTAAGTTGAAAGTTTATGATGACCTATACACTAGACTAGATAGTAAGGAGGGAGAGAAGATGGTATACAAACTTGCTAAGATGCGGGAGAGGAAAACAAGAGATTTTAATCAAGTAAAGTGCATCAAGAGTGAGGATTCTAAGGTATTAGTGAAGGACGATGAGATTAAGGAAAGATGGAAGAATTATTTTGAGAAACTATTAAATGAGGAACATGGAAGTACGACAATAGGGGAAGAAATAATCAGTAATGCGATAAACCAAGACTATAGGTTCTATCGCAGGATTAGAAATTTTGAAGTGGAGATTGCACTTAAGAAGATGAAATCAAATAAGGCTTTAGGACCTGATGATATCCCTATTGAAGCTTGGAAGTGTTTGGGTAAAAAGGGAGTTGCTTGGTTGACTAGGTTGTTTAGTAAAATTTTGTTGACTAGGAACATGCCAGATGAGTGGAGGAAGAGTATTTTAGTGCCAATCTATAAGAATAAAGGTGATGTCCAGAATTGTAACAACTATAGAGGAATTAAGCTAATGTGTCATATAATGAAAGTGTGGGAGAGGGTGATGGAACGTCGATTGCGAGACATAACAGAGGTGTCAGAGAATCAATTTGGGTTTATGCCTGGTAGGTCAACAATGGAAGCGATCTATCTTTTGAGGAGAGTAATAGAAAAGTATAAAGAAAAGAAAAGAGACATTCATATGGTGTTTATCGACCTTGAGAAAGCATTTGACAGAGTGCCCCGAGATATAATATGGTGGGCGTTAGAGAAGAAAGGGGTGACAAAAGGCTACATTGACGTGATTAGAGACATGTATGAAGGGGTGGTGACCACTATTAGATCGCCAGCTGGAGAAACTAATGAATTTCCTATCACTGTAGAGTTACACCAAGGATCTACCTTAAGTCCTTATCTTTTTGCTTTAGTTATGGACGAGTTGACAATAAATATTCAGGATGACGTGCCATGGTGTATGCTTTTTGCAGACGATATTGTGTTAGTGGATGAGACTAGAGAAGGAGTTAACACAAAGTTGGAGATCTGGAGAAAAGCTCTTGAATCTAAAGGATTCCGGATAAGCAGAACTAAGACAGAGTACATGGAGTGTAAATTTAGTAACAGTAACAATGAAAGCAGAGGAGAAGTGAAGATTGAGAACCAAGAACTGCCTAAGAGTGAACATTTTCGTTATTTAGGGTCAATTATCACAACAGCGGGAGAGATTGATGCAGATGTGGCCCATAGGATTAAGGCGGGATGGTGTAAGTGGAGAAGTGCGTCTGGGGTATTGTGCGATAAACGAATACCTACTAGACTCAAAGGTAAGTTTTATAGAACGGCTATTAGACCAGCTATGTTGTATGGGACGGAGTGTTGGGCAACTAAGAAACAACATGTAGAAAAGATGAGTGTGGCTGAGATGAGGATGCTAAGGTGGATGTGTGGTAAGACTAGATAGGACAGGATTAGGAATGAGTGTATTCGGGAATGGGTAGGAGTAGCACCGATAGAAGATAAGTTGAGAGATAATCGTTTGAGATGGTTTGGTCATATTCAACGGAGACCAACAGAGGCAGTAGTGAAGAGATGCGATGCTGTAACGGTAGATGGAAGTGTTAGGGGACGAGGTAGGCCTAGATTAACGTTGACTAGCGTTATAAATAGAGATATGAAGCTACTTAATTTGACCAATGAAATGGCCTTTGATAGGGCCGCATGGAGAAGAAGGATTCATGTAGCCGACCCCATTTGATGGGACTTAAGGCTTCGTTTGGTTTGGTTTGGTTATTAAGAATAATTATTTAAAAGAACAACATAAATTAGTCCAATTGTCAAAACTCGTGTATGACATTAAAAAGTGATGCGAGCTTGTTTAATATCATATATAAATTGGGGTTGAATTTATTTATTTATAAATCTTGTTTATTTTTTCACTTATTAATATCTTCAAAACGATCTCTCCTCACCCATAAGACGACTATCACGACCCTTACCGTCAACAACTCTCGACAACCAACTCAAAAATATTATACATGAAAGTGAATGTAATAAATAAGATACAATACTCAACAACTTAAGAAGACCAATTTTTTTATATTGATTTTAAGCCAACACTTCTTATAATGAACACGATCACAAGGCAATTGAGATGGTTAGATAAAAAATTGTTTTTACTTTCTAAAAAAATAAGGCTATATAAAAAATAAAAAATATTTTTTTATTTTTTTATGAAACTAATTTTTAATATTTAAAAAAAATCTAAAACAACTTTTTAAAAACCATTTTTTTTTAAAACATAACATCATTATCATTAATTAGTATGGAAAAAATGTTTGGGAGCACTAATTAAGTACTCCCAATCCATCCCTAATCACATGGAATGGATCATGTGAAGAGGTGAACCCACACTCTTCATCCCTCCTCTCTTTATCTCTCTCCATTTTGGGAATGGCTCCATTCCATACTCTTATCTTCCATATTTTATTTTTTAGGCTCCATTTTAGGCCCACATTGATAATTTAAATCATTCATCTCGTAATTCTAACAATTTAGATAAGTTATGCAAAAAGTTAATTTTATCGAATATCACTAGATATATGAATAAATTGTATCTTAGTTTTTAAAATAAATAGTAATTGTGAGTTTAAACTTAAACTTTTCATTCTATAAAACAAAACATGATTTGTTTATGTATTCATCAATATCTAACGAAACTGATTTTTTTTTGTACAGACGAACTTCATTGTGAGATTTACAAGATAAACAATTTAGATTATCATTATAGGCATAAAATGAAATCTAAAAAAATAAAATTAAAAAAAAATGGAGAATAAGAATATGAAAGAGAGTCATGTCCCTCTATTTCCTCTATCTTTTATTTTATTAGAGGTTAAAATAAGGATAAATTACACTCTACCCCCCTAAAGTTTCGCCAATTTCTCACTTTGACCCTTTAAGTTTGATTTTTTTTCACTTTAGCCCTTCATGTTTGCAATGCTTCCAACTTTGGCCATTTAAGTTTGATTTTTTTCCACTTTAGCCATTCATATTTGCAATCCTCCTCACTTTACTTCTAAACTAACTTTCATCAAAAAAACTAACAAAATCTGCCACATCACCAACACATCAGCTCCATGTGTGATGTAAAAAAAAAGATAGTAAACCTTTCATTTCAGAATTAACAATACATGTGTTTGAGCCAGTATATATATATATATATATTTTGTCTTTAGTGAACTTTTTTCTTTTTTAGTTAAATTTGTTTTTATTTTTTTAGGTGCATCTAATCTAGATGCATCTATAATGTAATAATATTTATGAATAAATTTGAAGAAAAAAAATTCACTTAAGACTAAAAAAAATTTCCAATTTTTTTGTTTTCTATTTTTCATTTTTTGCATCTTTAGGAAATTTTTTACATCACATATGGAGCTGATATGTTGGTGATGTGGCAGATTCTGTTAGTTTTTTGTATGGAAGTTAGTTTAGGAGTAAAATGTGAAGGATTACAAACATGAATAGCCCAAGTGGGAAGGAGGATTGCAAACATGAATGACCAAAGTGAAAAAAAATCAAACTTAAAGGGCCAAAATGAGAAATAGGTGAAACTTTAAAGGGACAAAGTGTAATTTACCCTTAAAATGATGGTGGTATAGCATAGTTGACCAGTACGCAAAACAATTTTGGAACTTAGCTAAAAGTCAAAAGTCATCTTTTAACCTATTTTGAGTCACATCACTTCTTTATTTTTTTACATATTTAAAAAAAAAATAGAAGTCAATTTTTAACCGACTTGTTAGAACAACTCGACATGAAGAATCCACAATCTAATAGAAGAAGAATCTACTGTAGGTGAGTGTATTTGTTTAATGGTGGGTTGCTTAGAAAGGTCAACATGTGTCATCGTGGTAGTTGGTAGAGAAGGGTTGTCAGGATCCTCTAGAGTGAAAACCCTGAAGTGATCTCCTAGAGTGATTCATCCAACGGTTGAAATTAAACCTCACCAAAACAATGTCATTTTGGTGAGTAATTTGAAAAAAAAAAAAAATCAGCTTTAGTTCAAAACATCAAGGGTTCTGCAAATATGAAGCATTAGAGAGAGAGAGAGAGAGAGAGAAAAGGGCTAAGAGGAGGAACCCTTCCTATCCTCGACGCGCCACCATCGCCGTCGCTGCCATGCCGCTACCCTGCCATACTCCAACAGATTGAAACTTTTTCATTTGGGAAGGCAAGCAAAAGCAAAGCAAGAAAGATAGGTAAGCTTTAAAAGCTTCTGTCACATACTCTTTGGATTCGCTTTTTATATTGTCATTTTGATGATCTGAAGAAAAGTGAAAATAAGAGAGAAAAATGAGTTATATTTCCATGATTGCTCCAGTTGCTTCGAAACTATTGGATTACATATTCTCTCCCATCACCAATCAATTTGGTTATCTGTTTCACCACAATAAAAATGAGAAAAACATTAGAAAATTACTTGAGAAATTGCAAGATAAGAGATTTAGTGTTGAAGGAAGGTATGTAGCCAAAAGAAATAGGGAACTTATTGAATCAGATATTGAGAGGTGGCTGACTGAAGTAGGTGAGATTGTTGAGAAATTGGGAAAATTCTTGGAAGATGATGCTATTAGGGAGAAAATGAGCTACTTCAATGTGTGTTGTCTTCAATGTGTGTTTTTCCTTCAATCTGTTGGAGTATGGCGAGGTAGCGGCGGCGACGGTGGCGCGTCGGGGGTGGGAAGGGTTCCTCCTCGAAGCCCTTCTCTCTCTCTCTCTCTCTCTCTCATGCTTCATATTTGCAGAACCCTTGATGTTTTGAACTAAAGCTGTTTTTTTTTTTTTCTTTCAAATTACTCACCAAAACGACGCCATTTTGATGAAGTTTAATTTTAGTCGTTGGATGGATCACTCTAGGAGATCACTTCAGGGTTTTCACTCCAGAGGATCTTGACGCAGAGAATGTGCACAAAACAGTGGGTGAAACGTGGAAAATCTTCTCGCCACGTGTATGGTAGTGAGTCAACATCGCTTTAGATTAAATCCACTGTGATGTACTAACAAATTCCCTGTCCCGTGTCTGTTCCCTCTACATGGACCCCTCTAATTAGATCTCGTTATTCGCTTTCCAGGTTCCTGCTGCTAGTCCCCTCGAACATCTGAATTTTTTTTTAAAATTTTATATTAAAATTAAAATATATCACACTAACAAATTCTAATTATAAAAATAAAAAATAAAATGATTAAATATTTTAATTACTAAAAATATTATTATTATTTTTTCAACAATAAAATTAGATATTTAGTGATTTATTATTATATTTTTTAGTCTAAATTTTTCATTTCAATAAGTAAATAATTTTTGCACCAATTTGTTTTTTTGTAAAAATATATTTATTAGCGATATTTTTAAAATTTTATTACTAAATATTAGTTTTTTAAACTTTTTGGACGACATTTAGTGAGGACTGCAATAATCGCAGTAAACGGCCTCCTAATATTTAAAAATAAAAATTAGTGGCTAAAATTTGTGTCTCAATAAGTAAATATTTATTTACATAAAATTATTTTATTTGTGCATTTATTAATGATATTTTAAAAAATTTATTACTAAATATCATTTTTTTAACTTTTCAAAATGATCTTTAGTGATGACTCATGGTCATAGAAGTTAATCTTATTTGGCTATTTTAGTCACAAAAAAATAAAATAGACTTTTTAGCCTAATAAGACAAAACATTACATCCAACTCATAATAATTATATTTTTTCTCTCACAAAAGTCACAAAAGCCAAAAAGCACATCCCGACTTTTTGTTGGAACAAAGGGTCTTGAATTCTTCAAATGGTGGTCTTCGGGTCTTCAAAATTTGGTAATGATCTTGTCTATATAGAACAGAAAATTAGTACTTCAAGTCGCGTTACTAAGTCGCTTTCCTAAAGACAATATTTGTACCCACCAAAAGGTGTGCAGGGGGTTACAACAAATTTGCCTCTAGGATACAATGAAGCCTAATCTAAAGGATCAAGTCTACCGGCGTCTACACTGACGACAGTAGATCAAAATACTCTTGATATAATTAAGAAAATCAAGACACTGATAATCAAATCTGCAGAACTTGATTACCAGTAAGAAAAGCAGAAATTTACTTAAGAAACTCTTGATTGAAAACTCAAGATCAAGAGGGAAAGAGAGAAAGAGTTGCAGGAATGAATTCTGAATTTTTGGATGGAATGAAATGGCTGAATTCATAGCCTATTTATAGACCTTGAAGCACCTAATCGAATGGTCCTGTCTCTTGATCGCATCTGATCAGATCTGACCGTTGGATCGACGATCTATGGTGCAGATCATTCTGACACCGAATAGATGCCTTGACTAATCACACCTGATCACGATCGGGTGCCATGATCAACCTGCTCCAGATCGGACACACAACCGTTTGATCGATGGGTTGGCTCATCGCCAATAGACGACACGTCACTACTACGCGGAGCTGATTGTATTCTATGTCACCCATGTCACGTCGAATCCACGTCATCATTCTAACCTGTCCGATGCAAATAGGAAAGCGCCCTTATGGCACCTTGCGCCGATGTGTCCGTACTAAGTGCAAAGTGCGCCACCAAATGCCACACAGCCCACTGCCCACGCCACGCGCTCGAGCGCGTGTGCGTGCGCGTGTGCGTGTGCAGATGGTGCGGTGTGGGTGCATGCTTACTAGTTTTCATCCCACAATTCCATATTCAAAGGAATATTCCATGTAGCACCTTATTAAGTGCTCCATGTTTTCCTCTCTTTCCGATGTGGGACAAAGTCCCCAAGCTTAATTAATGTTTTCCAAAGAAAAACAAGGAAGATTTTGAGAACACCCAAAAAACTAAACTATAAATTTTAAAAACCATTTTGAAAATTCCCCAACATTCCCCCACCATTTTCAAAATACCAGATGATGACTCTTGGTTCACTTGGTAGCCTTATGCATAGGTGAAGATATCTTACGATTTGAATCATTTACTTAGTGACGATATCTCAAAGTTAGACAAGATGACATAGTAGACTTGTCTTTGAACTAGCAATCTTATATGACTAATCGGACATATCTCACGCACAGTACAGGTTACCTCAAGTATTCAAACAAACCGACACATGGATTGGCCTTGTGTCTATATCCTGTTTCACAAGCGCTCTAGAGTCAAGCCCTTGGACTCATAGGAAGTGGCACCACCTCCTACACTCACATATGTAAGCTTACTGAGAGTACCCCTGTAATTTATAGTACCATAACAACCCAGTTGTAAGCTTATTAAGAGTTTGCTAACTCATCCTCTTCTTTTCACATTACAGGTACCAAGCACTTCAACCTTGGGATGAAAATGAAATAAAACTAAGTGCTTGCAGTCATGACATATAGTGTACTTGGGCTCATTGAACTCAAGAGTTGATGTTTCTTCAAGCGTTGAGTCGAGTTTCCACCAGGAGTGATTATGTTAAGTGGGCTTGAGACCCATTCCTTTTGATGTTTTCCACACCAAATCCCTTGCAAGTCCCTTTGTTAAGGGGTCAGCCATGTTTTCACTTGACTTTACATAACTAATGGTAATCACACCTTCTGTGATTAACTACCTGACACAGCTATGTCTCAGTCCTATATGCCTGGACTTTCCATTATAGACATGGCTATAGGCCCGTGATAGAGTTGCTTTACTATCACAATGCAAAGATATTGGTGCCATAGATTTTGGCCATATCTTAATCTCTAACAAGAGATTCCTTAGCCATTCTGCCTCTTTGCTATAAGAAGCCAATGCTACAAACTCTGACACCATGGTTGAGTCTATTATGCATGTTTGCTTCTTAGATCCCCAGAAGATAGCTCCTCCTCCAAAAGTAAAAATCCAACCACTCGTGGACGAATGATCTTCACGGTCAATTATCCAACTAGCATCCGTGAATCCTTCCAGCACTGTTGGATAGCCATTATAGACTATTCCATAGTCTATTGTTTTCTTCAAGTACCTAAGTACTCAGTTAATAACATGCCAATGCACACTACTGGGATTACCAGTGTATCTACTAAGTTTTCCCACTGCAAAAGCAATATCAGGTCTAGTGCAAGTCATGGCATACATCAGGCTACCTATTACTCTTGAGTATTCTAGTTGATCAATAGCTTTTCCAGTATTAGGATACAATTTCAAATTTGAATCAAAAGGCGTAGACATAGGTGTACAATTATATTGATTAAATTTCTTAAGAATTTTCTTAATATAGTGCGACTGAGTTAGAATCAAATTATTGTCCTCTCGTTTGATCTTAATACCCAGAATTACATCAGCCAAGCTCATGTCTTTCATACCAAAGCTAGACGCCAAGAAACTTTTAGTACTTTCAATGTCATCACATATAGACATATGATTATACCCCTATTTCCAGTAAACTTACTGTATACACACTTATCAGATTCATGTATCCTAAAACCATTTGACACTATTACTTTGTCAAATTTCTCATGCCACTGTTTTGGAGCTTGTTTCAGTCTATATAGTGACTTCACGAGTTTACACACTTTGTGCTCTTGACCCTGTACAACAAATCCTTCCGGTTGTTGCATGTAGATTTCCTCATCTAACTTTCCATTTAGGAAAGCGGTCTTAACATCCATTTGATGGATTTCAATCTTATAGATTGAGGCTAAGGCAATCAACACTCGAATGGTGGCGATTCCAGCCACCGGAGCATATGGATCAAAATAATCAACACCTTCCTTTTGAGTAAAACCCTTATCAACTAGTCTTGCTTTGAACGTATCAATTGTGCCATCAACTTTCATTTTCCTTTTGAAAATCCATTTACAACCAATGGGTTTGGATCCAGGTGGCAAATCAACAAGTATCCAGGTATTATTACCCATGATAGAATCCATCTCATCGTTTATTGCTTCTTTCCAGAAAGCAACATCTTGAGACTTCATAGCTTCCTCAAAAGTTAATGGATCTGAATCCATATTCAAAGAAATCATTGTTTGCTTACAATAAGCTTTTCTAGTTTCTTCTACAAGGTAAACAATGAAATCAAGGCCAAATGACTTCTCAGTCCTAGCCCTCTTACTTCTCCTTAGCTCAATAGGCTCATTTGGTTCATTAGGCTTAACAGGTTCATGTCGTTCACTTTCTTCTATAGACATCAAAGGAGTTGATTCATTTTCTTGATTAGAATCCAACCTTGGAATGGTTGTGAAACGATTTTCATAAAATACTACATCATGTGATTCAATAATGGTATTTGTTTCTATTGAACCATTGGGCTCTACTACCAGAAACCTATATGCTTTGCTATGTATAGCATAGCCAAGGAATATGCATTCAATTCCTTTTTCACCTAATTTCTTCCTTTTAGATTCAGGCAATCTGACTATTGCTCTAAAGCCCCATGTTTTCAAGTAACCAAGATTAGGTTTCTTGTTTTTCCAAAGTTCATAAGGAGTAACATTTCTTCCATTGAGAGGAATTCTATTGAGTATGTGACAGGCAGTGAGCAAGGCTTCACCCCAAAAACCAGAACTTAAACTGGAATAAGAAAGCATAGCATTAATCATTTCTGTTAATGTCCTATTCTTTCTTTCAGCTACTCCATTTTGTTGTGGTGTGTAGGGTGCAGACTTCTCATGAATAATACCAACATTTTCACAATATTCTAAAAAATGGTATTCACCGCCTTTATCAGACTTAAGTCTATTTATTTTGATATTACATTAATTTTCTACTTCTGTCTTAAAAATCTTGAATTTATCAAGCACCTCATCCTTTGAATGCAAAAGATAAATATGACAGTACTTAGAAAAATCATCAATAAATGTTACAAAATATTTCTTACCACTTTTAGTGGGGGTACTTTGCATGTCACATACATCACTATGCACAAGTTCAAGCAGAGATGTGGTTTTATCTACTTTAGGAAATGGAATGCAAGTAATTTTAGATTGTACACAAAATTTGCATTTTTCGAACATATCAATATTATACTTACGAATTAAATCTAAATTAACCATATCATGCATTTTCCTAGTATTAAAATGACCTAAACGAGCATGCCATAAAGAAAAAGAATCAACAATATAAGCAGAAACAGATGTATTATTGATAACGTTAAGTTTGAGCATTCCTTGATACATGTAGCCCTTCCCAACAAAAATTCCATCCTTAGATAGGAAAAATTTGTCCGACTCAAATGCTAACTTGAAACCATGTTTATTAAGCAGGCTTCCAGATACAAAGTTTTTCTTGACATCAGGTACATGATAAACATCATTAAGACTTAGGACTTTCCAAATGTAAACTCTAGATCCACCGTCCTTTTGCCTTTGATAGCAGCAGTTGAAGAGTTGCCCATGTAGAGAACTGTTCCATCACTCACTTGTTCATAAGTAGTGAAACGACTCTTGTCGTTACAGACCTGTCTTGTTGCTCCTGAATCAATCCACCAGTCACCAGCATCTTCGAGCATGTTCACCTCGAATACAACAACCACGAACTTGTTCTTGGCATTTGATGCTTCTAACTTCTTTTTGTATGACCGGTATTCATTTCTGAAGTGCCCTGGCTTGCCACAGTGCCAGCAAATGCCTTTCAGCTTCTTAGCATTTTTCTCGGGTTGGGGTTCATGCTTACGCTTCTTTTTGTTGAACCTCTTACCATCATCCACCATGTGGGTCTTGGACGTCTGAGCCAATTGGTTATCTTTACTTTCAAGTAATCTTGACTCTTCCTCAACTCAGAGGTGTTGAGCCAATTCCTCTAAAGTAAGATCTTCCTTTTTGTGTTTCAGAGTTTTCTTAAAATCCTTCCAAGAAGATGACAGTTTCTCTATTATAAATGAAACTACAATAGATTCATCCATATTCATATTCTTTTGTCGAAATTGACTCAGAATATGTTGGATCTCATGGAATTGTTCTATAATGGGCTTTGTATCAATTATTGTATAATGCATAAAATTACTAACAAGAAATTTCTTACTGGTGGCATCCTCAGTGAGGTACTTTGACTGTAATAAGTCCCAGAGTTGCTTTGCCGTTTTTAGACGTTGATACACATCGAATAGAGAGTCTGACAGCGCATTCAGAATGTGTCATCTACATATGTAGTCGTCATTCTCCTATTTGGTTCTGGCACGGGTTTGCTCCACAGTCTCGTCTTCTTGCTCCGTTGGATAGGGGGTAGTTAGCACATAGACCACTTTGAGAGTAGTGAGCAAAAAGTGCATCTTCTTTTGCCAGCGTCGAAAATTTCCTCCATCAAAACGATCAAGCTTCATGAAATCTAGAACCATTTTCTGAATAGACATCGCCATATCAAATATTGTCTTTAGATTGTTGGAACAAAGGGTCTTGAGTTCTTCAAATGGTGGTTTTCGGGTCTTCAAAATTTGGCAATGATCTTGTCTATATAGAACAGAAAATTAGTGCTTCAAGTCACGTTACTAAGTCGCTTTCCTAAAGACAATATTTGTACCCACCAAAAGGTGTGCAGGGGGTTACAACAAATTTACCTCCAGGATACAATGAAGCCTGATCTAAATGATCAAGTCTACCGGCATCTGCACTGATGACAGTAGATCAGAATACTCTTGATATAATCAAGAAAACCAAGACACTGATAATCAAATCTGCAAAACTTAATTACCAGTAAGAAAAGTAGAAATTTGCTTAAGAAACTCTTGATCGAAAACTCAAGATCAAGAGGGAAAGAGAGAGAGAGAGTTGCAGGAATGAATTCTGAATTTTTGGATGGAATGAAATGGCTGAATTCGTAGACTATTTATAGACCTTGAAGCACCTAATCGAATGGTCATGTCTCTTGATCGCATCCGATCAGATCTAACCGTTGGATCGACGATCTATGGTGCAGATCATTCTGACACTGAATAGATGCCTTGACTAATTACACCTGATCACGATCGGGTGCCATCTCATCCGTACGATCGCGCGCATCTCCAATCAACGGCTATGATCAACCCGCTTCAAATCGAACACACAACCGTTGGATCGGTTGGTTGGCTCATCGCCAACGGACGACACGTTACTACCACGTGGAGCTGACTGTATTCCACGTCACCTATGCCACTTCGGATCCACGTCATCGTTCTAACCTATCCGATGCAAATAGGAAAGCGCCCTCATGGCACCTTGCGAAGTGCAAAGTGCGCTATCAAACGCCACATAGCCCACTGCCCACGCCACGCACACGAGCGCGTGTGCGGATAGTGCGAAGCACCATCCTTGCACTGTGGGTGTATGCACACTAGCTTTCATCCCACAATTCCATATTCATAGAAGAATAATGCTTGGGACCCCCTATTGGGGGTCACCCCCTCACCCCCCTTTGCCACGTGGCAGGGGGTGATTGGTGGAGCAGGAAAAAAAAGAAAAAGAAAAAGAAAAGGTAACCAATGAGAGAGAGAGGGGGTCAAAGGGGGTGGGGAGAAAAGGGGGGATGAATCATTACTCTTCATAGAAATATTCCATGTAGCACTTTGTTAAGTGCTCTATGTTTTCCTCTCTTTCCGATATGGGACAAATTCTCCAAACTTAATTAATGCTTTCCAAAAAAAAACAAGGAAGGTTTTGAAAACACCCAAAAAACTAAATTATAAATTTAAAAAATCATTTTGAAAATTTCCCAACACTTTTTAGCCTCAGAATAGTTAAAAAGTCAAAGAGTCAAAGAGTTAACCCACATCCCAAACGAACTCATGAGTTGCAATGGATGTTGATAATTTTTTTTGTTTTAAAGTCATATAACAACAACTCTACATCGTCAATATATATATTTTTTATATGTATTTTTTATTTATATATTAATACTAGTTATTAAGTTATTGAGTAAATTTAATTTATATTTGATTTATTAAAAATTTATTTAAAATTTTAACAAAATTAGTCAAAACCACAAACAACTAGAAGAGATCTTAATTTTATATTTTTTTTCTAACTTGACCACTTATTCATTCCCCACGAAATCCACCTTACCCCGGAATCCACGTGGTAATTGATTGTGTGAACAACAAAGAAAGTGTCTAATATTAAATTAATGTATTAATCAGTGTATCAATTGATAATGTGATATAATTAAAAATATTTTTAATATTTGTAATTTGTATAATGAGTAGGGTCAATAATAATGTCATAACTAATATTGATATACTAATTAGTACACTAATTAATGCATGCAACACAACTCAATTAAAAAAGTAATAATTAGAGAATTGAAAAAAATAAAAAGAAAATAAAAATAGAGGGTATTTTGGTCTCCATAAAAAAATAAAATTCCTGTATTATGGTATATTTATTGCACTTTCAATTTTCTATGATAATGGGAGTAGGTAATCTCATTTAATCCATTCTTGACCAGTAATAAAACACCATCAAATCAGTTATCTTGAATTTTTAAAAAAAAATGTTACATCAAATTTTTTAATAATTTTTTTAGCAATCTTTTAAATACTTTATTAAAAAATTCATTTAAAAATTTAAATAAACAAAAAAATCACTGACAAAACCAACTCTAAAGGCCCACTTATTGTAAAACATTTGAACTTCTTTACTAATTTATTTTATTCTTTTCACATTGTTTAAGCCCCCAGTAATTTCCGTCGTCCCCTCTGGTAAGTATACATTTTCATAGCTACAAATAAGTTTTTAATAGTTTGTTTTAATTTAAGAATTTGTGTTTGACTGCTTGATTTAATTTCTGTTTATAATTTATTAGGTAGATATAATTTAAATAATTTAAAAAAAAAAACTAATTATTTATAAGTTGAAAAAAAATAATGCTTTTACTTTGCCTTCTGATTATTTTTAATAAGTGTAAATTACATTATGTTTGGCTACTTTCTAATTTTGGCTTTTAAAATTTAATTTTTTCACTTTGACCCTTTATATTTAAAGTTTTTCTCATTTTACTTTTAAAACCAATTCTGCTCAACATGACACGTATTGCATGTGGGAAAATGCAATGCAGTAGCACTAAGCAGTCTTTATTTTTATTTTTTTGAACCCACAGACTTCCTGCCAAATAATATGAACTTTTCTGCTTTTTTAGTGACTTTTTGACTTTTGTAGGTGATGCCAAACATCTCCCTAGTATATGTATAAATCATGTTCTAATACACATCCTCAAAATAATGTATCATATGCAAGTTATGATATTTGTGGTATTCATAATTAAATCTTTTTTAGTCATAATTAAAAATAAAAATCATAATTAAATACTACATAAAGTATAATGAAAGACATTTTGGATCAAAACCAAAATAATAATTACAAGAGATGATAACCAATATCATAATAAGTTATAACTAACACCATAATAAGTCATAATTAACACCACAATAAATCATAATCAAATATCAGAAATATCATAATTGGGACATATGATCCTCTCTCTCTCTCTCTCTCTCTATATATATATATATATATATGCGTGTGTTAACTATTAAATCTAAGTGACTATATATATATATTCTATTTTCCTTTTCCTTTTTCTTTTTCTTTTTATATGTTTTTCTTTATTTATTTATTTATTTTTTCTACACTATCTCTCTTTATAGAAACTCTTTCTCCTCAATAGTTCATTGGTAGGGTTATTGATAACCACCAATGCATAATCCAATCCCATTGTCAAATAAATTTTCCAAACCTCATCAACAATTCAACACACACACACACATATATATATATACACACACACATAAATTCCCCCATTGTTAGAGTAAATTATGGGACTTTTTGAGTCTTTGAGTTGATCAATTACAATCCTAGCTATAGCTAGAGGAGAAAAGAGAGAGAGAATGCGTAGTGATCTATGGTTGCTGAATTATGTTTAAAAAATTGTGGCTGCAAAAGAAATGAAGAAAAGCCAAGGGTAAATTAGTCATTTTATTATCAGTTTTAACATTGTTTGAGCCAAAGTTAACGGGAGCCACTATTTACACACCAATTTTCATTTCAAGGCACACCATTAATTAATATTTTTTTTTATTACCATTTTAACCTAAAATAAAATTACCACAAAGGACAAAGGTTATAATATGCACCATTTGTATAATTACCACAAAGGACAATACTGAATATAATACACATCTTTATTCTCAAACGTTATGTACATATTTTGTCTGTCCAGAATCCAAAAACCATAAAACAAAACCCAAAACACTTGAAAGAAGCAATAAAAAATATACATATTATTGAAGATTTTGATTGGATTGAATGATGGATGCATCTGGCAACACTGATTTCGAACAATGGAGCAAGGAAAATGTTATTTTTTCATTTTTTTCCCCCATTTTTGTGTACTTGCTGGGGATAAACCATTTGTATTAGTTCGGTTATCCAGAGTCAAATATTATTCTTCTATTCGACTATCCACAACTGTACACATTGGTTTTGTTCGATCTATTAATGTCGAACTTGATTCAATTTTTTGGTTTCTATGTGTCGAATACAAGCTACATGTTCGGCTATCAATAGTCGAACATATGTGATTTGTTCGACTCTGTACTGCCAAATGAGAACTCATCAACTGCTTTACTCTGTGTTAAGCACCACCGATGACGTCTTCACCACTGCTTTACTCTGAACATAACAATGGTCTTCACCTGTTTAAACAGAGAATGGAGGGGGGAGATAGAAGAACGTGGGTGTGTGGGGGGGGTGTGAGTGAGGGTAAAGATGGAAGATTGTGGGTAGATTGTGGGTGGGGTGTGTGAGGAAGGGTAAAGATGGAAGATTGTGGTGTGTATTGAGCAAAATATTTATTTATCAAATAATTAAAGGTGTGCCTTAAGTAATGGTTTGCCTTGAGACAAAATGTGGTGTGTAAATAGAGGCACCCAAAGTTAACCTAAGAAGGGAATCTTGATATTAGTTTAAAAAATAAGGAAAGTTAGAGTAATTTCTCAAATCACAAGAGAGATCCCTGTAATTATGCTAAACCTCAAGGGAGGTAAGCGTAATTTACCCCAAATAAAAAATTAAGGCTGCAAAAGAAATGAAGAAGAGCTAAAGGTAAATTAGTCATTTTATTATCAATTTTAACACTGTTTGAGTCAAAGTTAACCTAAGGAGAAATCTTGATATTAGTTTCAAAAGTAAGGAAAGTTAGAGCAAATTTTCAAACCACATAGTAGGTCCTGTAATTATACTAAACCTCAAGCGGGGTAAGTATAATTTACTCTTGGAAATACAAACTAAGTATAATTAATTAAACTAACTAAAAACAAAACCAATTGACTTTACAAATATAGTAACCTTCTATGAGGTTTCTCATTTAGAAGATAGAAATGCAAAAGCAAGTTTTCAACAAAGAGGGCCTAAGAGCCCTTTCTTCTATAATTTTAATTGATTTAGAATGACTAAGACGACCTTCATGTACACCATGTTTAGCTATCAAAAAATTTTGTACGGGAAAGTCGTTTTTCAAGAAAAAATTAGTAGAGTAAAAGGAAACTTATTTTGTCCATTTGTGAAGAAAAATAAAATGTACTGTTGAGTCTCTTGTAAAATCTTGTATTTCTTGCAAAATTTTAAAACTTTCTTGTTAATTAAACATAAAAAAATTAATTATGTTTTACTTTTTTTCCTTGACCTAATGGAGCTATAGAAAGTCTCATAACTTTGGAGTTATTGAATGTAATTTAAACATTCTGGTCCCTTACAGGATGGAGATTCTTTTCAATCCACATAGTGGATATAGGTAAGGGTGAGCAGTGGATATATCGATCCTCTTAAACCGACCGAACCGAACAGATCTGCCTCATTTTGGACGGATGCATAATGACGAGTGGACGGTTGTGGATTGATTTTTTACAATCCGTCTAGTTTTGGACAGATGGCGGAGTTGAGGTTTCTTTGGCCGCAACTGAACTACCAAACCACGAGCACCCCTAGTAATTTGTAAGACTTTGTATTTTCAATTTGTTTAAGTATTCTGTTTGTGTTTTCAATTGAAAAAGAGTTTAAATATTCTGTTGAATATATTCTATTGAAAAAAAGTTTTCAACTTGAATAAATTTTTTGAACTGAAAAAAATAAATGTATTATTTATCTATATTTTTTGGTTTTTAAATCTAACTCTAAAAATAATAAATAAAAAAGATGATATATGCTGGTTGATTTTTGTTTTAAAAACAAGATATAGATGTAACAATACAGAGGCATACAATCTCTACTACTGCTATGTTCATGGTTTTGGTAGTTTGAATTGTTTTTATATTTTAAGAACCACAGATTGTAATACTTTATGTGGATGAGGCATGCTATGATTGTAATATATAGATGAGGCATGCAGTGATTGTAATATTCTAAAGTTTTAAACTTTCTTTCTTATATGAGGCATGCAGTGATTGTAATACTTTTTAAATCATTGACTGTAATACCTTCTCTCTTTTTTTTTAGGAAGTGCATAAGTTGAATTATGTTGAAAATTTATAAAATTTTAAACCACCAAACCGATTCGCATCCATCCGCCAATCCGCCAATCTGCTCAATCCACAACGCTGGATTGATGGACAGATACGAATTGATTTTTTCCAATCCACCAATCTGATAGATGGATGACGGATCGAAGGTTCTGTGGCCGCAACCGACCCACACCCACCCCTAGATATAGTAATAATTATAATAAACAAAGGGTACATTCGGAAAGAAACAGTGCTACACTTTTGCTTAACCCACGTGCAACCGTGTCAGTCCTCCAAACCAAACTCTGCTGCCCATAGCTTGCGACACACTCACCTTGCACACACCATGTATCATTTCCCCTTATACACTACGTCATCCTATATATATATGTCTCTCACTTCTCTTCTTCCCTCACTATCTAAACCACCTCAAACTTTAAAAAAATCTACAAAAAAAAAAAACTCTCTCTCAAATCTCACGTTGCCTCGTTCATTCACATTGCTTTTCACAATCACAGTTTGAAGTCGAAGTCGAAATTGAAGATGCAGAGGAAGAAATCTAGCGCAGCTGCAAGAGCATGGAACATCCTCCGACTAGCCTTGCTATGGGCAAGAAAATGCGTAGTTTTCAAAATCAGGAGACTCATGATGGACCTCCGTCGCTTCCACAAATTCCTCAAAACCCTAGCCCACTACTCCATCGATTGCCACCGCAGCGCCACCACCATTCATTACAGCGAGCACCAGTTTTCCATTAACAACACCCCCATTATTCACGTCAAGATGCACCGCCCTTCCTCGATGCGATTCAAGATGCCTCGCATCCCTTGCATAAATCATCCTCAAGTTGATTTCGATTATGATTTCGAGTCCAATGGTGACAATGACTGTGAAATGAATTGTGATTTTATTGATGATGATGATGATGATGATAGAGCAAGGAAAAGTTTCTTGAAATGTGGAAATGAATATGATTGCGAAGACATTGTTGCTTGTGATGATGAAGGGATTGATCTCAAGGTAAAGCAATTTATAGCTAAATTCTATGAGCAAATGAAGATGTAGAGATAGGTCTCATATTTACAGTACAATGAGATGATTGATAGTGGCACAAATTGATCACCACCAGAGTTCATATTTTTGACTTGCACACACACACATATATAGATTGTATGAATGAGAAGCATTGCGGCATTTCTGTAAATACCGGAGGCTTCAATTGAGTGTTCACATTTTTCTCAAATAAAGCATTTCAGTTTTTTCTGTTTTGATTCATGAAATGGTTGTGTTTTGGATGAACTGGAAAGAGTGGACTCAAGTTTTACCAACCTTTTTATTATTAGTACTTTATTTGTAATCATCACAAACACAATGATTATTTACAATCGCCATAATTACAAGACTGGACGTTTAACTATATAAAATAAATAATTTGGTATGAATCGCGAGTGTCTTGCATAGTTTGAATATATATATATATATAACAAATTCGGCAAGATTTCAAAACCCACCTAGAGAACGTCCGAACATCATTTCTTTCTTGATTGCTGCAAATGTTAGGTGGAAGGATGAAACAAATATTGGAATTTTGATCTTTTGAAGCAATTTGAAAAGGCAACAGATTGTCTCCAATCTACAAAGTGGATTCGATCATTTTATTCGAACTTCTGGGACTCATCACGAGTTTCGACTCGATAATTCAAACTATTTATTTTTTAGATCACAATATGTAGATTATTCATGAAAAAATCAGGTTGATCCGATAACTATAGTTATGTTATTTTATGGCATTTATTTGCAAAAAAATAAACGATAAATATTATTTGAAAATTAGACCATTCATTTTTTAAGAGACAAATATAATAAACTAAGATAACTATGATTATCAAATCAACATGATTTTTTTCCATAGATGATGTACATGTTGTGGTCTAAAAAATAAAAGATTTAGATGATCGAGAAGGGACCCGTAGAGGGCCTTACAAATCCAAACAACACGATCCAATCCTGAAGACAAGTTCAAATGAGAAACACTCTTAACAATGTTATTTTTTTCAGGAGGAGGATTATGGATTGGAATGGGCTATTTGGGCACGTGAGGTTCACTATGAGTTCCATTTCAATGATTCGAACCGTTCATTTTGTTGGGCATTTCATTTATTTCATTCACACAAAAAACTAGGTCGATCTGATAACTATAACTTGTTTAACTTACAGAGTTTTCACTAAAAAAATGGACGAAAATTGTGTTTTTAAAAAATGAACCATACTTTTTTTTATGACAAAAATAATAAATTGAATAAGTTGCAACTATCGGATCGATCTAATTTTTTTATGGATGAAATATACGAAATGCCCGAAAAAATAAACAATTTGAATCATCGAAACAGGACCTATGATAGACTCTCAAGGGCCCAAACAGCGCCCTCCAGTCTAGATTTTAGACAAGAGGGAATCCTCCTTTTTTTCATGAGCTTTGCTTCTCTTTTTTTTTTTCTTTCTAATTATGTCAATTTTTTTAATTGCCTTATATAAATGAAAGGTGAAGCACCAATAAATTCCAATTTGTGAACTTGTGCACTAGTTAATCCTGCCTGTTTTTTTATTAAACCAAAAGGTCCTAAAACAATTAGATTGACACATCTGTCCTCTTCCATGCACGTTTTTATGTGTTTAATGGGGGCGAATGTGGAATTTTGTTGTGGGTGAAATTATATTTGTGGACATAAAGTGCACTATAGGCATTTTTTGGTTTCCCTTTTTTTGATTGAATGTTTGATCTGCATATGGAACATTGCCAAGAAACATTCTCACATTAAAACATTTCCATGTTAGGGGATTAGAACACAAGATGTGATTGAGGGTTTTTTGAAAGGGTTAAATTACAAATACTCTTCTTGAAATTTTTTAAAATATAGATTTGTCCCCATGATTCTAAAAATTTAAAAAATCTCATTATTAGAATTATTTATTTAACAAAACTAATATACAATAGTAAAATTATTTGAGTTATTAATTAAAATAATTTTTTTTACATCATTACATATACTAATTAATTTTTAAAAATTTATTAATAAAATAAGTAATTTGTTAAATGATGAAAATTTTGAAGAGATATGATACATAATTTTTAAAATTATAAGATAATTCGCATTTTAAACAATCATAATTTATTATTGAAAAATAAAAATAAGAAAAAAATTCGAACACCAGAATAAACTCTCTCCACATTGACGTTATATAGATTTAAAGAAGGGCAAATTAAGTTAAATCCCCTTAAACTATTGACCATTTATACTTTATCATTCTAATATTTTAAACTTAACAATTATTCCCTCAAATTATTTGAATTTGAACATTAAGTCATTTATACTTTATCATTCTAAGCTATAGCGATCCCGATTTTCCCGTTACTTATAGTGTTCCGGACTTGGGTTCCATGGTTGAGTATTGTTGTATATATCTCTTTTCCGTCCTTTAATTCTTTGTATTTGAGTTTTGGGATGTGTTGGGTGAGTTTGAAACAGGTTGGTTGGGTGTTGGGACAAATGGTTGCTGTCCAGTTTTTGGCATCTTCGCTCGAGCGAGGCTTTTTGCGCTCGAGCGAGCCTTGGGTTTTTGCTTCTTCACTCGAGCGAAGGTTCTTATGCTCGAGTGAGCTTTCTATGGTGTGTCTGTTCGCTCGAGCAAGCATTCTTGCGCTCGAGCATGCGTCTGCGTCTTGGTTAGACCTGAAGGTTGGTATTCTTCGCTCGAGCGAACTTTCTTTGGCTCGAGTGAGCGAGCTCTATATTTTGTGTTTCTTCGCTCAAGCGAGAACTCATGCGCTTGAGCGTGCTTCTGCGTTGCAGACCTGAAGCTTTGCACTTTTCGCTCGAGCGACGCTTCTTGCGCTCGAGCGAGGTATTTGTTGTGTCTGGTCGCTCGAGCGACCACTCCTTCGCTCGAGCGAGCCATATATATATCAGTTCGCAGTAGCGGGTTTATTCATCACTTTTTCATCTCCTTTTCATCCCAAACCCTAGATCCAGCTGCCTCTCTCTCTATACACACCTTCTCTTTACAAATACTCTTGATCTAGAGGGTTTCTACCCTAGTCTCTTTGTAAGAAATCTAGAGCATTTCGTGGGCTTCACTTTGATCCGAAAAATCTTGGATTTGGAGCATCTTGGGTTTCTCTTCCTTCTCCTTTGAGTCTCTCCATTTGAGGTAGGGATAAACTACTCATCTTTATGAGCTTTGACATAAATTTTAGTCATTTTGATTAAATGATGAAATTGTGAAAATTTTGGAAAGTTAGGGTTTTAAATTTGAAATGTATAAAATAGGGGTTTTCAATTGTTGAGCTCCATGTGTATGCGAGACCTTGGAAAATGGGGTTATTGGGGTAATATTGATGAAATTGAGCCTTGGGGTTGATGTTGGGAAAAAGGAAAAAATGCCCTAATTGGGAGTAAATAAATTATTTGTAGATATGATGCAATTAATTATGGAAATATGAAATTGGTTAGTGGATTATGAAATTTGGAAAGAATGTGGTTAAGTGGTGTAGTTGGATCGATGAATCACTCACCTATGGAAATGTAATAAATTATCTGTTTGATAGATTTATTTATCTGTTTAGAAATAACTGTTTTGGGCTATCGGTGGAGGATAGTCTTGATTGTTGTAGACACTGCATGATGATTAGGGAAATTGAAACTAATCACTTGAATTATGTCATTGAATATGACGGTTAGATTAACACCTTGAATATGTGCTTTAATTGATTAGTCATTGTATATGACAACTTGTTAAATACATTGTATATGTATATTGTTTGGGAGGAGATAGAGGATGTACTCCATTGTGTGGGAGGAGATAGGGGATGGACTCCATTGATAACTAAGTTGGCCGGAATGTCCTGGGTGCAAGTCCCGAAAACTTATTTATTTATATGTGCCGGTTCTCTCGGACGTAGTTCCGAAAAATAGCAAAGTTATGGAAGTGATGATTGATGTTTACTATTAAAGTGTTGATATATAAGTTGTAGTCTCATTTTTGAATGTTTGGATGCCATTGAACTATGTCAATTAATTGATTGGATAGATAAGGAAAATGGATTGAAATATAAATGTCAATGTTGGTTATGGAAAAGATATAAGTTGGTTTTGAGTTGTTAAACATTTATCAGATGCTAATGTTTTAGTTAATTCTCATATTCTGTTTAACATATCTTTACTGGGCTTTGGCTTACCCTATACGGGACACCATTTTCAGGTATAGGTGATATGCCGCCTCCAACGACATAGCTTGGGAGGTTTAAGGGCTGAAGGCTTCTTTTTTGTTATTTACTTTTTGTGTTACATGTAATTCAAGCCAAGGGCTTAATGTGTTAAGAGTTAGAACTCTCTTTTGTTGTAACCAAGTGTTGACTTGGAAAGTTGTGAGCCTGTAGGGCGTTTACTTTTGTTGTCAACATGTAATATTTTTGTAAAGAATACTCTGATGAATGGAAATAGAATATCTCTTTTATGATTTTGGATCTTATAAATGATTGATTTATGTATTATTTTTTGAGGGCGTTACAACTTGGTATCAGAGCTTACAGGGTTTGAATACTTTGGGTACGTGGGAAGTGGTTAGTACCACGATAGGTTGTCTCGTTTGTTAGAGATTCTGTATAATGTTATGTGCTTATGTGATAACATGTTTATGTGACTATATAGGTATGAGATTTAGTTTCTAGGATGTTAATTGGATCCTTGGGTTTCTGGGAGTCCTGTTGGAAAGGCACCTGATCACTGCCATTTCTAACTAGAACTCTAGCAACGCCACAGGACAGTCATTATCCGGAAATGAAATTCGTAAGTGTCTATGTGCTTACGTGCTTACGTGGAGTGAATTATTGTTGTCCACTGTATTAGGACGCGAGTGAAATAGCCTTGGCACATTTGTTAATGTGCTAATGTCTTTGTTACCATTATTAGGATGTCAGGACGAGGACGTGGTGGTAGGCCTAGGAGACAAAAGATACCTATATCGGATGAAATTTCGGTGCAGGAAGAGGGAATTGGTCAGGCCAATGTGGCCGAGCCAGCAGGACAGCAGACGATGGACGCCTTAGCCCGCGAAATGGAAGGAGCTTTTAGGGAATCCATGGACATTCTCAGGGCTGAGAATCAAGTCTAGGCCCAAGTAACTGAGGCAGGGCTGTCTTTTCTGAAGAGGGAGTTCTTCCAGTCGAATCCGGATGAGTTTTTGGGGGATCCTAAGGAGCCACTGAAGGCCGATGAGTGGCTTGAGCAAAGGACGAAGACGTTTGAGATGCTTGGCATCAAAGACAGAGGTCTGAGAGTGACCTTGGCGTCCTTCCAGCTGAAGGGAGACGCAGGTCAGTGGTGGAAGTATGAGAGGGGGCGCATGGGAGGGACTTGGGAGGCTTTTGTGGAAGCTTTCCAGGACAAGTACTTGCCGGCTACAGTGAGGGAGAAGTTGAGGGATCAATTCTCCAAGTTGGTGCAGTTGAACACCCTAGTGGCAGAGTTCGAGGCCACTTTTACTAGCTTGTCTAGGTTTGTACCTAAGTTAATGGCGACTGAGGAACGCCGCTGTTTGGAGTTCGAGAAGAGGTTGAGGACCGGACTCATGTTTCGAGTTGCCAGGTCCATGATTAGAGACTATGGGCGCCTTGTGGAGGCTGCAGCCCATCTCGAGACCATTATGCACACGGAGAATGAGAGGATGAAGGGCTCTAGGAGGAGTCAGGATGGACAAGGGGGGACAGTAAGAGGCAAAGGGGTTCTAACCCTCAGCAGTCCCAGGGAGTGCAGTCGAGGTCTACCTTTCCAGTACCGAGTTCGAGTTCTGGGAGAGGCGGTTAGGGAGACATTACTTGTTTCAAATGTGGTCAGTTGGGCCACAAGTCTCCAGTTTGCCCGCTGAGAGGAAGAGGGCAGCGTGTAGCATCATCTTCGGCTCGTTCTCAGGAGTAGAGTCAGGGCAGAGGCTAGTCGCTCACTTGTTATCGGTGTGGGTAGGCAGGGTACTTGAAGAGGTTTTGCCCGTAATTGGGTGGCACACCTAGTGCGTCTGGTTCGAAGCAGACATAGAGTTATCCGCTAGCTCAGTCAGTTCAGGCCTTGAGGGCCAATTAGGAAGCCTCTTCGGCTCAGTCTATGCAGCAGTCTTATGCTCCGAGGGGTGAGCAGGTTGATCAGAGACCTTCAGGGCGTGTGTATGCTGTTACAGCATAGGATCTAGTACCGGCTCCATCGATAGTGAGAGGTACCTTTTTATTTTGCAACTTGATTGCTGATGTGTTAATTGATACGGGTGCATCCCACTCTTTTGTATCTTCTGCTTTTGCATCTGTTTTGGGATTGGAGTTGGCACAGTTAGCTTCTCCTATTTGTGTAATATCACCTATTGGAGGTGAGTTGATTTTGAAGCAGGGGTGTCGGGGCTATGATATAAAGGTCGCCAACCGTAGGCTTCCATTTTAGTTTGTATTGATGGATATGTCGGGTTTTGATGTGATTTTGGGTATGTACTGGTTATCGTCATACCAGGTTATTATTGATTGCTACCGTCAGAGGGTTACTGTATGTACGTTAAGCAGGGATTGCTTTCATTTCTTGGGGAATTGGGTTAGTAGAGTCTTGCCACCAATGTATGATTCGCGAGGGTGGAGTGAGCTTAGTTGTCTTCTCACTAGTTGTATGAGTAGTGAGTGTGGTGAGACCCAGACTGAGTAGCCCGGAGTGGTTTGTGAGTATTCGGACGTCTTTCCTAAGGATCTTATTAGTTTACCACCCTATCGAGAGATCGAGTTCTCTATTGACTTAGTGCCTGGCACGGCACCGATTCCCATGGCACCATATCGTTTTGCTCCAGCCGAGTTGAGTGAGTTGAAGATTCAACTACAGGAGTTGCTAGATAAGGGTTTTGTTCGCCCTAGTACTTCGCCGTGGGGAGCACCGACCCTCTTTGCTAAAAAGAAAGATGGGGCTTTGAGACTTTGCATCGATTATCGAAAATTGAACCGAGCTACGGTTAAGAACAAGTACCCTATGCCTCGTATAGATGATCTGTTTGACCAGTTTAAAGGGTCCCGTTGTTTCTCTAAGATAGACTTGAGATCGGGTTACCATCAGTTGAGGGTCAGGGAGGAGGATATCCCGAAGACGGCATTCCGTACACGGTATGGCCATTATGAGTTTCTGGTGATGCTTTTTGGGCTTACCAATGCACCGGCCGTGTTCATGGACTTGATGAATCGGATTTTTCAAGAGTTCTTAGACCGCTTTGTAGTCGTCTTTGTGGACGACATTCTGATTTATTCACCTTCTAAGGAGGAGCACGAGAAACACTTGTGAGTGGTACTTGAATTGCTTAGAGCCCATAAGCTATATGCTAAGTTTGGGAAGTGTGAGTTTGGCTAAGAGATGTTAAATTCTTAGGCCATGTGGTATCTGGGGAAGGGGTGACTGTAGATTCATCCAAGATAGAGGGAGTGCAGGATTAGGCACAACCTAAGAGTGTCTTTGAGATCCGTAGTTTTCTGGGATTGGCAAGGTATTACCGTCGGTTTGTGATGGATTTCTCCAGGTTAGCTTCACCTTTGACTAGATTGACGCGGAAAGGGGTCAAATTTGTATGGAGTGAGACTTGTGAAAAGTCGTTCCAAGAGCTTAAAGTTAGACTTACCACCGCTCCAGTCTTGATTATTCTGGAGAGAGGTTTGGGTTATGCAATGTATTGTGATGCCTCACGAGAGGGTTTGGGTTGTGTATTGATGGAAGAGGGAAAAGTAGTAGCCTATGGCTCACGTCAGTTGAAAACACACGAGAGGAATTACCTACTCACGACCTAGAGTTAGCAACTGTGATATTTGCCTTGAAGATTTGGAGGCACTGTCTTTATGGTGAGAGATTCAAGGTGTTATCGGATTATAAAAGTCTGAAGTCTCTGTTCACACAGAAGGACTTGAATTTGAGGCAGAGGAGGTGGATGGAGTTTATAGAGGATTATGAATTTGAGTTGCACTATCATCCGGGGAAGGCCAATGTTGTGGCTGATGCCCTAAGTAGGAAGTCCATTAGTGATGTAGCTTGTATTGTCATCCAGAAATGGGAGATGTTGGGTACTCTTGGCGAGTTCGACTTGCTTTTGGGGGAGTTTGTTGAGTCTGCGGCCTTATTTTCCGTTGTGGCACAACCTACACTTATGAATCGAGTGTTAGATGCACAGAGGGGTGATCTTGAGGTAGAATCCCTCCGGGGGAAGATTTCTAGTGGGAAGGTAGAGAAAGGTTTAGCTGTGCATCCCGACCTGAGTGTGAGATACCGAGACCGCTTGTTTGTGCCGGAGTTTTGTCGAGAGGAAGTACTCCGAGATTTTCACCATTCACGCCTTGCGGTGCATCCAGGAGACAGTAAGATGTATCGTGATTTGAGCCGCCAGTTTTGGTGGAGGGATATGAAAAAGGATGTGGCAGTGTTTGTGTCAAAGTGCCTTACTTGCCAGCAAGTGAAGGCCGAGCATCAAAGGCCAGTGGGCTTGTTACAACCCTTGCCTATAGCCAAGTGGAAATGGGAGCATGTCACGATGGATTTTGTCGTGGGTCTTTCGAGGACTCAATGGGGTAGTGACGCCATTTGGGTAGTAGTTGACTGGTTGACTATGTCGACGCACTTTATTCCTATGCATGTAAGAGATTCGGTTGATCATCTTGCCGACTTGTATATTCGGGACATAGTGAGGTTGCACGGCGTCCCAATGTCGATCGTCTCCAATAGAGATCCGCGTTTTACTGCTAGGTTATGGCAGAGTTTGTAGAGTGCCTTGGGCACTAGATTGACTTTTAGCACGGCTTACCATCCTTAGACTGACGGGTAGTCCGAGCGCACCATTCAGATCCTTGAGGATATGCTTCGAGGCTGTGTCTTTGACTTTAGGGGGTCGTGGGAGAGGCACTTTCCCTTAGTGGAGTTTGCCTACAACAATAGTTTCCAATCGAGTATTGGCATGGCACCATTTGAGACCCTGTATGGCCGACCGTGTAAATCTCCAATGTGTTGGGCCGTGGTGGGTGATGCACCTTTGTTGGGCCCGGAGTTGGTGCAAGAAACGATGGAAAAAGTTGAACTTATCCGTAAAAGGTTGGTTACAGCCCAGAGTCGTCGAAACAGTTATGCTGACCGTCGGAGGAGGCCTTTGGCATTTGAGGTGGGTGATCACGTCTTTCTGAAAATATCACCTAGGTGAGGTTTGATAAGGTTTGGGAAGAGTGGGAAGTTGTCCCCTCGATTTATTGACCTTTTTAAGATCCTTGAGCGGATTGGGAAGGTTGCCTACCGCTTGGCATTGCTGCCGCAACTGTCTGGACTGCATGACATGTTTCATGTTAGTATGCTTCGGAAGTACGAGCCAGATCCATCGAATGTATTGGATTGGACTGACTTAGAGTTAGATGAGGATGCTTCGTATGATGAGAGACCAGTGAGGGTCTTCGATAGGCGGGATCAAGTCTTGCGAGGCAAGATGATTTCCTTGGTGAAAGTTTTGTGGAAACATCATGGAGTAGAGGAAGCCACTTGGGAACATGAGTTGGAGGTCCGAGAGAAATATTCGGACCTATTTGTGGGTATTTGAGTATATGTGGAAAATACTGTTTTGTAAATGAACTATAAAAAAAAAAAAAAAAAAAAAAAAAAAAAAAACGTTGTATACGTTTTGAGATTATGAATGTTAAGTATGTTTCGAAAACACGAGTTGAATTTGAACATTGCATATGTTATTTGAGTTTCGAAAATGTAAACTTGTTGTAAACATTGAATATGTTTTGGGAAGCATAAAATATATGTGTTGAGATTAATTGAGTTTTGAAAGAATACATGTTGATAATGTATAATGAGTTATAATGTCTATTGTTCTCTTAAGAAGGGATGGAATGACCGGTAGTGGGTCACGTTGGTGAATGTTATATGCTAATTATATTGAAAATTGAAAAGATCACAAATTTGAAACCTATATGAAATTTCGGGAACGAAATTCTTTAAGAGGGGGAGGTTATAACGATCCCGATTTTCCTGTTATTTACAGTGTTTCAGATTTGGGTTCCATGGTTGAGTATTGTTGTATATATCTCTTTTCCGTCCTTTAATTCTTTGTATTTGAGTTTTGGGATGTGTTGGGTGAGTTTGGAACAGGTTAGTTGGGTGTTGGGACAAATGGTTGCTGTCCAGTTTTTGGCCTCTTCGCTCGAGCGAGGCTTTTTGCGTTCGAGTGAGCCTTGGGTTTTTGCTTCTTCGCTCGAGCGAAGGTTCTTACGCTCGAGTGAGCTTTCTGTGGAGTGTCTCTTCGCTTGAGCGAGCATTCTTGCACTCGAGCGTGCGTCTGCATCTTGGTTAGACCTGAAGGTTGGTATTCTTCGCTCGAGCGAGCTTTCTTTTGCTCGAGCAAGCGAGCTCTATGTTTTGTGTTTCTTCGCTCAAGCGAGAACTACTACGCTCGAGCGTGCTTCTGTGTTGCAAACCTGAAGCTTTGCATTTTTCGCTCGAGCGACGCTTCTTGCACTCGAGCGAGGTATTTGTGTGTCTGGTCGCTCGAGCGACCACTCCTTCGCTCGAGCGAGCCATGTATATATCAGTTCGCAGCAGCAAGTTTATTTATCACTTTTTAATCTCCTTTTCATCCCAAACCCTAGATCCGGCTGCCTCTCTCTTTATACACACCTTTTCTCTACAAATACTCTTGATCTAAAGGGTTTCTACCCTAGTCTCTTTGTAAGAAAGCTAAAGCATTTCGTGGGCTTCACTTTGATCCAAAAAATCTTGGATTTGGAGCATCTTGGGTTTCTCTTCCTTCTCCTTTGAGTTTCTCCATTTGAGGTAGGGATAAACTACTCATCTTTATGAGCTTTGACATAAATTTTAGTCATTTTGATTAAATGGTGAAATTATGAAAATTTTGGAAAGTTAGGGTTTTAAATTTGAAATGTATAAAAGAGGGGTTTTCAATTGTTTAGCTCCATATGTATGTGAAACCTTGAAAAATGGGGTTATTGGGGTAAAATTGATGAAATTGAGCCTTGGGGTTGATGTTGAGAAAAATGAAAAAAGCCCTAATTGGGAGTAAATAAATTATTTGTAGAAATGATGCAATTAATTATGGAAATATGAAATTGGTTAGTGGATTATGAAATTTGGAAAGAATGTGGTTAAGTGGTGTAGTTGGATCGATGAATCACTCACCTATGGAAAATGTAATAAATTATCTGTTTGATAGATTTATTTATCTATTTAGAAATAACTGTTTTGGGCTATCGGTGGAGGATAGTCTTGATTGTTGTAGACACTACATGATGATTAGGGAAATTGAAACTAATCACTTGAATTATGTCATTGAATATGACGGTTGGATTAACACCTTGAATATGTGCTTTAATTGATTAGTCATTGTATATGACAACTTGTTAAATACATTGTATATGTATATTGTTTGAGAGGAGATAGAGGATGTACTCCATTGTGTGGGAGGAGATAGGGGATGGACTCCATTGATAACTAAGTTAGCCGGACTGTCTTGGGTGCAAGTCCCGAAAACTTATTTATTTATGTGTGCCGGTTCCCTCGGACATAGTTCCGAAAAATGGCAAAGTTATGGAAGTGATGATTGGTGTTTACTATTGAAGTGTTGATATATGAGTTGTAGTCTCATTTTTGAATGTTTGGATGCCATTGAACTATGTCAATTAATTGATTGGATAGATAAGGAAAATGGATTGAAATATAAATGTCAATGTTGGTTATGGAAAAGATATAAGTTGGTTTTGAGTTGTTAAACATTTATCAGATGCTAATGTTTTAGTTAATTCTCATGTTCTGTTTAGCATATCTTTACTGGGCTTTGGCTCACCCTATATAGGACACCATTTTCAGGTACAGGTGATATGCCGCCTCCAAGGACATAGCTTGGGAGGTTTAAGGGCTGAAGGCTTCTTTTTTTGTTATTTACTTTTTGTGTTACATGTAATTCAAGCCAAGGGCTTAATGTGTTAAGAGTTCGAACTCTCTTTTGTTGTAACTAAGTGTTGACTTGGAAAGTTGTGAGCCTGTAGGGCGTTTACTTTTGTTGTCAACATGTAATATTTTTGTAAAGAATACTCTGATGAATGGAAATAGAATATCTTTTTTATGATTTTGGATCTTATAAATGATTGATTTATGTATTATTTTTTGAGGGCGTTATATAAGCACAGTGCATAACTTTGTATGCATTCTCTCCTTGTTCACAGAGCTCTCTGTCTAATTATTGCGTGTCCAACAAGCCAGTCAGACTTTGCCCTTGAAATTGAACAATAATATCTTCTCAATTGTCGTTATTTGGAACAAGGTTGAAAATTTATTATCAAATGTGTCACAATTGAAATGTCAAAAATTAAAATGATATGAGTTCTAAACTATAGGCAATGTTAATGTAATTCGCCCTTAATACTTTGTCACAAAAGTCTTTCAAAATGAATACAACAATTTGTTCCCATCTTGAAGGGTATGATTAAAATGAGTTAAATATTATGTTAATTAAAATTTTTATGGAGTCCAGTCTAGTAATGTTTTATAAAAGAACAAAATTGAATTTAATAATTTTAAAATAAAATAATCCCATATTTATCCAAACTTTTGACTTTGGATACAAATATTAAATAATTATAAATGTTAGCATTAATGCTCAGAACACATAGTCAAAAGACAAAATATATTACAAAAAATGTAATAATTAGTTGAGATTTATTTTTAATACAAACCTTTCATAATTAAATTAAATCTCAAAATTTATTAAATTTTTTCGTGAATCATTATTTATTTTTAATATTATTGTCATTTTAACCATGATAAAGAATGTTCTAAAGAGCTAAAGTATCAAAGACCAGTTTTTTTTTTTTCGGTGGTACTACATGCACCAATTAGTGTATTAATCAGTGTATCAATACTAATTATGATATTATTATTAACCCCACTCATTATACAAATTACAAATACCAAAAATCTCTTAAATTATGTCACATCATCAATTGATACATTAATTAATACACTAATTAATACATATAATATTATTTTTTTTTCTTCTCATTTTTACCCAGCTTTGGGGATCTACCAAAGCCACTATCTTTAACATAAATTTTAATTTAGGGTAGGCCTTTTTGACCGAAGGGTAAGTAAGGGTGTTTCTCAATTAAAGCACTTAACGCATAATAATAAATCAAACTCACTACTAGCCCTTGGATTGATTTTCCCAAGCACTTAAATTTTTTTTTATTTTTTAATTTTGGTAATTAAGATCAAGAATAAGATTAATCATAAATGACACAAATAAACCTCAACCTATATGACTTATTTCATTTTGGTATTTTAATATTGGGTAAATTACATTGACACCCCTGAGGTTTATATTTATTACAATTCCTCCCTCCTCTTTTGGAAATTACATCCCCCTCCCTAGGGTTTAAAGTTTCATTACAGATAACTCCCTCCAGCAATTTAATTTTTTAAATATCAATTTTGCCCTCACTAGGTAAATTACATTGACACCCCTCACATTTTAGAAAATATAATCCCCTCCCCAAGGTTTAAAGTAGCATTACCAATTGTTCCCTCGATTAGTATTAGTTGAAAAAAAAAATTATTTGAAAAAAAAATTTGTTAGTCAAATTTTTTAATTTTTATTTAAAAACCAACGTAAATTCTGAATAATATATGATAAAGAAAATTTTTAAATACATAAAATTCGATCATAATTAGAGATAACTTTTTTACATGAGATATGAGCTACATGTATAGATTCCATTTCATATAATAAATTGTGTTTAATTCTATAATTAAATTATACAAAAATATTATATGGCAAATTTTGAATATAATAATGCCTTGTCTTATTTGCAATCATTAATTGATGGGAATGGAATTGCCAATGTGTAACAGCAGGATCACCTTAGTTACAGCCAGTGATGCATTGGCCATGTAATTAAAAGTTGAATAATACCATAATGATCACAATTTTTTGGGTTAATTGCACTTTTACCCCACCAATTAATTCTAAATATTATCTTATCTAATTAGCTTCAAAACATTATATTTTGTCCCCTCAATTATCAAAATTACTTCACTTTCATCCTATATAGGACGAGAGCTTTTGTATAAATTTTAATAGTTGAGGATCTGAATGTATGATTTTAAAATATAAGAAGTTACAATAATATTTAAATGATAGTTAAAAAAATAAAGTACAAATTTTCAGTGATAGTTAAAAATTTTCTTTATCATATATTATTCAGAACTCACGTTGGTTTTTAAACAGAAATTTAAAAATTTGACAAATAAAATTTTTTTTCAATTATTTTTTTTTTCAAATAATTTTTTTTACAAATAATTTTTTTTTTCAATGAATTTTTTTTTCCAACTAATACTAACTGAAGAGACAATTGGTAATGCAACTTTAAACTTTGGGAAGGAGATTGTAATTTCTAAAATGTGAGGGGAGTCAATGTAATTTACCCAGCGAGGGCAAAATTGGTATTAAAAAAATTAAATTACTGGAGGGAGCAATCTGTAATGAAACTTTAAACCTCAGGGAGGGGGATGTAATTTCCAAAATGTAAGGGGGAACTGTAATAAATAGAGCGATCCCGATTTTCCCTCCATTGTTTAGTGTATTCTGGACTTAGGTTCCGTAGTGTCGGTTGTTGTTTATATCTTGTTTCCGTCCTTTAATTCCTTGTATTCGAGTTTTGGGATGTGATGGGCAGGTTTGTTACAAGTTGGTTGCGAGTTTAAACCAATAGTTGCTGCCCAGATTTTGGTTTCTTTGCTCGAGCGAGGCTTTTGTCGCTCGAGCGAGCTCTGGGTTTTAGTTCCTTCGCTCGAGCGAGCCTTGTGTGTTGTGTCTCTTGGCTCGAGCAAGAACTCTTGCGCTCGAGCATGCGTCTGCTTCCAGTTTGGACCTGAAGGTTGTCATTCTTGGCTCGAGCGAGCTTTTCTTCGCTCGAGCGAGCGAGCACTATGTTTTGAGTTTCTTCACTCGAGCGAGCACTCTTGCACTTGAGCGTGCGTCTGGGTTGCAGACCTGAAACTTTGCATTGTTCGCTCGAGCGACGCTTATTGCGCTCGAGCGAGGTTCTTTTGTGTCTGGTCGCTCGAGCGACCACTTCTTCGCTCAAACGAGCCATGTATATATCAGTTCGCAGCAGCGGATTACACTTCACTTTTTCATCTCTTTTTTCATCCAAACCCTAAATCCGGCTGCTTCTCTCTCTACACTCTCTCTCTCTCTACAAATACACTTGGTTCTAGAGGTTCTCTACCCTAGTCTCTTTGTAAGAAAGGTAGAGCTTGGCTTGGGCTTCCCTTTGATCCGAAAATTTGTGGATTTGGAGCACTTCAAGTTTCTTCAACTTCTCCTTTGAGCTCCTAACTTTGAGGTAGGGATACCCTACTCCTTCTTATGAGTTTTGACATAGATTTTAGTCATTTTGTATAAATGGTGGATTATGGTAATTTTGGAAAAGTTAGGGTTGTTTTGAAGTTATGAAAAGAGGGGTTTTGTGTTTTAAAGCTCCATGTGCATATAAGGCCTTGGGAATGAGGGTTTGTGAGTCGAATCGGTGGAATTTGGTCTTAAGATCAATATTTGAAAAAGGAGGAAAATGCCCTAATTATGTTGAATAATTAATTTGAATAATTAATTTGGAAAAATATGAAATTTAGTTGAAAATCATGAAATTGGAAAATTATGAGATTGAATAGTGTAGTTGGATTAATTTATCACTCACCTATGGAAATGTTGATAATTTATCTATTTGATGAAGTTATTATCTGTTTAGAAATAACTGTTTTGGGCTATCGGTGGAGGATAGTCTTGATTGTTGTAGACACTGCATGATGATTAGGTGAATTAAAACTAAAAAATTGAGTTATGTTATTGAATATGACTGTTGAATTGACACATTGAATATGTGCCTGGATTGATCATTGTATATGATAAACCGTTTAACTACATTGCATATGTATCTTGTTTGGGAGGAGATATGGGATGAACTCCATGGTTTGGGAGGAGATAGGGGATGGACTCCATTGATGACTAAGTTGGCCGGAGTGTCCAGGGTGAAAGTCTCGAAATCTTAATTACGTTTGCGTAACGTAGATAATTGAAGTCTTGATAATATGAGTTGTAGTCTCATTTGAATTGATTACAATTGAAGTGTTGATAATATAAGTTGTAGTCTCATTTGAATTGATTATGATTGAAATACTGGTAGTATGAGTTGTAGTCTCAATCTTGAATTGTTCGGATAAACAATGGACCATATCTATGATTTGAATTGGGTAATGAAACGGAAATGTGGTTGTAAATACGAATTGGTTATGGAAGAGATGTATGTTGGTTTATATGAGTTGAACATTTATCAAATGCTAATGTTTTGGTTATTGCTCATATTTGGTTTAGTGTATCTCTACTGGACTTTGGCTCACCCTATAAGGGACATCATTTTTAGGTACAGGTGATATGTCACCTCCAAGGACGTAGCTTGGGAGGCTTAGAGGCTGAAAGATATTTTTTGTTGTTATCTTTTGTATTACATGTAAATCAAGCCAAGGGCTTATTTTGTATAAAGAGTTAGAACTTTTCTTTTGTTGTAACCAAGTGTTGACTTGGAAAGTTGTGAGCCTATAGGGCGTTTACTTTTGTTGCCAACATGTAATATCTCTCTTAAGAATACTCTGATGTATGGAATATGATATCACTTTCTTGTATCATGAATGTATGATGTGTGGGTTTATTTTGAGGGCATTACAACATGGTATCAGAGCGTACCGTGTTTGAATACTTTTGGTACGTAGGAAGTGGTTAGTACCACAGTGGGTTTGTCTCGCTTGTTAGAGACTTAAATGTAATGTTATGTGCTTATGTGATAACATGTTTCTGTGACTATGTGGGCATGGGATTTAGTTTCTAGGATGTTGGTTGGATCCTTGGGTTTCTAGGAGTCTTGTGGGAAAGGCATTTGATCGCTGTCGTTTCTCATTGGAACTCTAGCAACGCCACGGGACGGTCATTATCCAGAAATGAAATTCGTAAGTGCTTATATGACTATGTGCTTACGTGGGATGAATTACTGTTGTCCATTATATTAGGACGCGGGTGAAATAGCTTCGACATATTTGTGAATGTGCTAATCCTTTTGTTACCTTTATTAGGATGTCAGGACGAGGACGTGGTGGTAGGCGTGGTAGGCCCAGAAGGCAGAAAATGCCTATACCGGATGAAATTTCGACACAGCATAAGGGAGTTGGTCAGGCCAATGTGGCCGAGCCAGTAGGACAGCAGGCCATGGACGCCTTAGCCCGTGAAATGGCAGGAGCATTGAGGGAGTCTATGGACATTCTTCGAGCAGAGAATCAAGCCCAGGCCCATTTAGCTGAGGCAAGGCCATCTTTTTTGAAAAAAGAGTTCTTCCAGTTGAATTCGGACGAGTTTTTGTGGGATTCTAAAGAGCCATTGAAGGCTGATGAGTGGCTTGAGCAGATAACGAAGACGTTTGAGATACTGGGCATCGAAGACGGGGGCTTGCGAGTGACCTTGGCATACTTTCAGTGGTGAAAGTATGCGCGGGGCGCATTGGAGGGACTTGGAAGGAATTTGTTGAAGCCTTCCAGGACAAGTATTTGCTAGCTACAGTGAAGGAGAAGTTGAGGGATCAGTTCTCCAAGTTGGTGCAGCTGAATACACCAGTGGCAGAGTTTGAGGCCACTTTTACTAGCCTATCTAGGTTTGCACCTGAGTTAGTGGCGACTGAGGAACGCCGTTGCCTAGAGTTTGAGAAGAGGTTGAGGACCGGGCTCATGTTTCGAGTTACCGGGTCCATGATTAGAGACTATGGGCGCCTTATGGAAACCGCAACCTATCTTGAGACTATTATGCATGTTGAGGAGGAGAGGATGAAAGGCTCCAGAAGGAGTCAGGATAGCCAGGGGGATGGCAAGAGACAGAGGGGTTCTAACCCTCAGTAGTCCCAGGGTACACATTCTAGATCCACCTTTCTAGTACCGAGTTCAGGTTCTGGAAGAGGTGATCAAGGAGACGTTACTTGTTACAAATGTGGTCAGCTGGGCCACAAGTCTCCGGCTTGCCCGCAGAGGGGAAGAGGGCAGAGAGTAGCTTCATCTTCGGCTCATCTTCAGAGCCAGAGTCAAGGCAGAGGCCAGCCGCTCTCTTGTCACTAGTGTGGTCAGGCAGGGCACCTGAAGAGGTTTTTTTCACAGTTGAGTAGCACGTCTAGTGTGTCTAGTTCGAGGTAGACACAGAGCCACCAACCAGCTCAGTCAGTTCAGGCCTCGAGGGCCAATCAGGGAGCCTCTTCGACTCAGTTTGTGCAGCAGTCTTATGCTCTGAGAGGTGAGCAGGTTGATCAGAGGCCTACAGGGCGCGTGTATACTGTTACAGCGCTAGAGCTTGTATTGGCTTCATCTGTTGTAAGAGGTACCTTTTTGTTTTGCAACTCGGTTGCTAACGTATTGATTGATATGCGTGCATCCTATTCTTTTATATCTGCTGCTTTTGTATCTGTTTTGGGATTGGAGTTGGCACAGTTAGCTTCTCCTATTTGTGTTGTATCACCTTTTGGGGGCGAGATGGTTTTGAAGCAAGAGTGTCGGGGCTGTGATATAGAGGTCGCTGACCGTAGGCTTTCATTTTCTTTTGTGGTAATGGATATGTTGGGTTTTGATGTGATTTTAGGTATGGACTGGCTATCGTCAGACCGGACTGTTATAGACTGTTACTGCCAGAGGGTTACTGTATGTACCTTGAATGGGGATTACTTTCATTTCTTGGAAGATCGGGTTGGTAGGGTGTTACCACCGGTGTATGATCCGCGAGGGCAGAGTGAGCTTAGTTGTCTTCTCGTTAGCTTTTTGAGTAGTGAGTGTGATGAGATCGGGGTTGAGTTACCCAGGGTGGTTTGTGAGTACTCCGATGTCTTTCCCGAGGATCTTGTTAGTTTGCCACCTTACCGAGAGATTGAGTTCTCTATTGACTTAGTGCCTGGTACGGCACCAATTTCCATGGCACCGTATCGTTTTGCTCTAGCTGAGTTGAGTGAGTTGAAGATTCAACTCCAGGAATTGTTAGATAAGGGTTTTATCTGCCCTAGTACTTCGTCGTGGGGAGCACCGACCCTCTTTGCTAAAAAGAAAGATAGGGCTTTGAGACTTTGCATTGACTACTGAAAACCGAACCGAGCTACGGTTAAGAACAAGTACCCTATGCCTCGTATAGATGATATGTTTGACTAGTTGAAAGGGTTCTATTGTTTCTCTAAGATAGACTTAAGATTGGGTTACCATCAGTTGAGGGTCAGGGAGGAGAATGTCCCGAAGACGGCATTTCGTACGCGGTATGGCCATTATGAGTTTCTGGTGATGCCTTTTGGGCTCACCAATGCACCGACTGTGTTTATGGATTTGATGAACTGGATATTCCGGGAGTTCTTAGATCGTTTTGTAGTCGTCTTTGTGGACGACATCTTGATTTATTCACCTTCTGAGGAAGAACACGAGGAACACTTGCGAGTGGTGCTTGAGTTACTTAGAGACCACAAGTTGTATGCTAAGTTTGGGAAGTGTGAGTTCTGGCTAAGAGAGGTTAAATTCTTAAGCCATGTGGTATCTGGGGAAGGGGTGACTATAGATTCATCCAAGATGGAGGCAGTGCAGGATTGGGCATAGCCTAAGAGTGTTTTTGAGATCCGCAGTTTTCTGGGATTGGCTGAGTATTACCGTCGGTTTGTGAAAGATTTTTCCAGGCTAGTTTCGCCGTTGACTGGATTGACGTGGAAAGGGGTCAAGTTTGTATGGACTGAGACTTGTGAAAAGTCGTTCCAGGAACTTAAAGTTAGACTTACCATCGCTCCAGTTTTGATCCGAAGAGGGGTTTGGGTTATGCAGTGTATTGTGATGCCTCACGAGAGGGTTTGGGTTGTGTGTTGATGCAAGAAGGGAAAGTAGTGGCCTATGGCTCTCGTCAGTTGAAAACACACGAGAGAAACTACCCTACACATGACCTAGAGTTAGCGGCTGTAATTTTTGCCTTGAAGATTTGGAGGCATTACCTTTATGGTGAGAGATTTAAGGTATTCTCGGATCATAAGAGTCTGAAGTATCTGTTTACACAGAAAGACTTGAATCTGAGGCAGAGGAGGTGGATGGAGTTCATTGAGGATTATGACTTTGAGTTGCACTATCATCCGGGGTAGGCCAATGTAGTGGCCGATGCCCTTAGTAGGAAATCCATTAGTGATGTAGCTTGTATAGCCATCCGAAAATGGGAAATGTTGGGTGCACTTGGTGAGTTTGATTTGCTTTTGGGTGAGTCTGTTGAGTCTGCGGCCTTGTTTTCTGTAGTGGCACAGCCTACACTTGTGAATCGAGTGTTAGAGGCGCAGAGGGGTGACTTGGAGATAGAAACTCTCCGGGAAAAAGTTTCCAGTGGAAAGGTAGAAAAGGGTTTGACTGTGTATCCCGACCTAAGTGTGAGATACCGAAACCGTCTGTTTGTACCGGAGTCTTGCCGAAAGGAAGTACTCCGAGAGTTTCACCATTCACGCCTTGCGGTGCATCCGGGAGACACAAAGATGTATCGTGATCTGAGTCGCCAGTTTTGGTGGAAAGGGATGAAGAAAGATGTGGCAGTTTTTGTATCTAAGTGCCTTACTTGTCAGTAAGTGAAGGCCGAGCATCAGAGACCAGCGAGTTTGTTGCAACCTTTGCCTATAGCCAAGTGGAAATGGGAGCACGTCACGATGGATTTTGTCGTGGGTCTTCCAAGGACTCAACGGGGTAGTGACGCCATTTGGGTGGTGGTTGACCGGTTGACTAAATCAGCACACTTTATCCCTATGCGCGTAAAAGATTCAGTAGATCATCTTGCCGACTTGTATATTTGGGACATAGTGAGGTTGCACGGGGTCCCAGTGTCGATCGTCTCAAATAGAGATCCACAATTTACTGCTAGGTTGTGGCAGAGTTTGCAAGTGCCTTGGGTACTAGATTGACCTTTAGCACGACTTACCATTCTCAGACTGACGGGCAGTCCAAGCGCACCATTCAGATCCTTGAGGATATGCTTCGATGCTGTGTCCTTGACTTTAAGGGGTCGTGGGAGAGGCACTTGCCCTTAGTGGAGTTTGCCTACAACAATAGTTTCCAATCGAGTATTGGCACAGCACAGTTTGAGGCCTTGTATGGCCGACCGTGTAGGTCTCCAGTGTGTTGGGCCGAGGTGGGTAATGCACCTTTGTTGGGCCCGGAGTTGGTTCGGAAGACGACGGAGAAAGTTGAGCTTATCCGTAAGAGGTTAGTTATAGCCCAGAGTCGCCAAAAGAGTTATGCCGACCGTCGGAGGAGGCCTTTGGCATTTGAGGTGGGTGATCTTGTCTTTCTGAAAATATCACCTAGGCCGGGTTTGATGAGGTTTGGGAAGAGTGGGAAGTTTTCCCCTCAGTTTATTGGCCCTTTTGAGATCCTTGAGTGGATCGGGGAGGTTACATACCGTCTAGCTTTACCGCTGCAGTTGTCCGAAGTGCATGATGTGTTTCATGTTAGTATGCTTCAGAAATACGAGCCAGATCCATCGCATGTATTGGATTGGACTGACTTAGAGGTTGATGAGGATGCCTCGTATGAGGAGAGACTGATGCGGGTCTTATATGGACGAGATCAAGTTTTGCGAGGCAAGACTATCCCTTTGGTGAAAGTTTTGTGGAAACATCACGGGGTTGAGGAAGCCACTTGGGAACGTGAGGTAGATGTCCGTGAGAAATATCCGGACTTGTTTGTTAATGCTTAACCATGTATTGGAAACTTTGTTTGTTGTTGAATTCTAGAAACATTGTATATGTTTTGGATTATGAAAATATTGAAATTGTTGAATACATTTCAGGAATATGAGTTTAATTTAACATTGTATATGTTGAATGTGTTGTAGAAATGAAAATATGTTATTAACATTGAATATGTTTTGAGAAGCATGAGATATGTGTTGAAGTTGATAAATTTCAAGGAATGCATGTTGAGAATGCATGGTAAGTTATATTATATATTGTTCTCTTGAAAAGAGATGGAATGACCGGTGAATGGGTCAAGATGATAAAATGTTGAACTACAATGTTGTTGAGAATTGAAAAATCACAATTTTGAAACTTATATCTAATTTCGGGGACGAAATGCTTTAAGGGGGGGAGGTTATAGCGATCCCGGTTTTCCCTCCAATGTTTAGTATATTCCGAACTTAGGTTCCATAGTGTTGGTTGTTGTTTATATCTTGTTTTCGTCATTTAATTCCTTGTATTCGAGTTTTGGGATGTGATGGGCAGGTTTGTTACAAGTTGGTTGTGAGTTTAAACCAATAGTTGCTGCCCAGATTTTGGTTTCTTCGCTCGAGCGAGGCTTTTGTCGCTGGAGCGAGCTCTGGGTTTTAGTTCCTTCGCTCGAGCCAGGGTTCCTTCACTCGAGCGAGCCTTGTGTGTTGTGTCTCTTGGCTCGAGCGAGAACTCTTGCGCTCGAGCATGCGTCTGCGTCCAGTTTGGACCTGAAGGTTGTCATTCTTGGCTCAAGCGAGCGAGCACTATGTTTTGAGTTTCTTCACTCGAGCGAGCATTCTTGCGCTCGAGCGTGCGTCTGGGTTGTAGACCTGAAGCTTCGCATTGTTCCTTCGAGCGAGGTTCTTTTGTGTCTGGTCGCTCAAGTGACCACTACTTCGCTCGAGCGAGCCATGTATATATCAGTTCACAGCAGCGGATTACACTTCACTTTTTCATCTCTTTTTTCATCCAAACCCTAAATCCGGCTGCTTCTCTCTCTATACTCTCTCTCTCTCTACAAATACACTTGGTTCTAGAGGCTCTCTACCCCAGTCTCTTTGTAAAAAAAGGTAGAGCTTGGCTTGGGCTTCCCTTTGATCCGAAAATTTGTGGATTTGGAGCACTTCGAGTTTCTTCAACTTCTCCTTTGAGCTCCTAATTTTGAGGTAGGGATACCCTACTCCTTCTTATGAGTTTTGACATAGATTTTAGTCATTTTGTATAAATGGTGGATTATGGTAATTTTGGGAAAGTTAGGGTTGTTTTGAAGTTATGAAAAGAGGGGTTTTGTGTTTTAAAGCTCCAAGTGCATATAAGGCCTTGGGAATGAGGGTTTGTGAGTCGAATCGGTGGAATTTGGTCTTAGGATCAATATTTGAAAATGGGAAAAAATGCCCTAATTATGTTGAATAATTAATTTGAATAATTAATTTAGGGAAATATGAAATTTAGTTGAAAATCATGAAATTGGAAAATTGTGAGATTGAATGGTGTAGTTGGATTAATTTATCACTCACCTATGGAAAATGTTGATAATTTATCTGTTTGATGAAGTTATTATCTGTTTAGAAATAACTGCTTTGGGCTATCGGTGGAGAATAGTCTTGATTGTTGTAGACACTGCATGATGATTAGGTGAATTAAAACTAAACAATTGAGTTATGTCATTGAATATGACTATTGAATTGACACATTGAATATGTGCCTGGATTGATCATTGTATATGATAAACCGTTTAAATACATTACATATGTATCTTGTTCGGGAGGAGATAGGGGATGAACTCCATGGTTTGGGAGGAGATAGGGGATGGACTCTCAAATCTGTTTGGGAGGAGATAGGGGATGGACTCCATTGATAACTAAGTTGGCCGGAGTGTCTAGGGTGAAAGTCTTGAAATCTTAATTACGTTTACATAACATAGATAATTGAAGTGTTGATAATATGAGTTGTAGTCTCATTTGAATTGATTACAATTGAAGTGTTGATAATATGAGTTGTAGTCTCATTTGAATTAATTATGATTGAAATACTGGTAGTATGAGTTGTAGTCTTAATCTTGAACTGTTCGGATAAACAATGGACCATATCTATGATTTGAATTGGGTAATGAAACGGAAATGTGGTTGTGAATACGAATTGGTTATGGAAGAGATGTATGTTGGTTTATATGAGTTGAACATTTATCAAATACTAATGTTTTAGTTATTGCTCATATTTGGTTTAGTGTATCTCTACAGGGCTTTGACTCACCCTATATGGGACATCATTTTCAAGTACAGGTGATATGCCAACTCCAAGGACGTAGCTTGGGAGGCTTAGAGGCTAAAAGATATTTTTTGTTGTTATCTTTTGTATTACATGTAAATCAAGCCAAGGGCTTATTTTGTATAAAGAGTTAGAACTCTTCTTTTGTTGTAACCAAGTGTTGACTTAGAAAGTTGTGAGCCTATAGGGCGCTTACTTTTGTTGCCAACATGTAATATCTCTTGTAAAAATACTCTGATGTATGGAATATGATATCACTTTCTTGTATCATAAATGTATGATGTGTGGATTTATTTTGAGGGCGTTACAATAAATATAAACCTAGGGGGTGTCAATGTAATTTACCCTTTAATATTTAATTTGTATCAATTACATCCTTAAATTTCATTCATTAATTCAATTTAGTCTCTTACTCCAACTCTCATCTAAGTAAAATATATTAAAAATACTTATATCAATCTCACATCAAACATTTGAAAGGTATTAAAAAGAATTTATCACATTTTCTACTTAAATTAACCATGAGATACATTAAAAATATATTATTTACAAAACAAACACCATCAAAACCTTTAATTCTATTATTGAGAGAGCCAAATACATATTATGTTTGACTATTTGATTGGTAGTAAATAAGTAAACTCCAAAACTTCTAAATTAAACTAAAACAACATACCAAAAAGGAAAACATACCTAATTGGTTTAGAAGGAAACATCCAAAATTAAATGAAGCAACATTTTCTAAAATGGAATTTTTGAATAATTTTTCCAAATAAGAACATATAAAAAATAAAAAAAAAAATTAATTAATTTTAAAAAAATTGAATTCCACTATTTATTAGAAGCACAGCGCATAACCATGTATGTATTCTCTCCTCATTCACAGAGTTCTCTCTAATTATTGCGTGTCCTACAAGACCTTTGCTTTCAAAATCTATTTATCTTTTATTAAAAAAATGAAAGCAATCCTAAAGACCTTTGCTAGTATTGAAAAATTGTATAAAAAATGTGTTAAAGTGAGAATGTAAAGGAATTTCTTAGAAATATTATTTAAAAAAAAAACAAACAAACAAAGGGACAATTTTATTTTATTTTTTAATAATGCAAGTAAACTTGAAAGTTACTAAATTAAACCAAAATAACATATCATAAATGAAGCAACATTTTCGGAAATGAAGCAACATTTCCAAAGAAGAAGAAAACATCTAAAATTAAATGTAGCAACATTTTTTGAAATGAAAATTTTTATAAAAAAAAATTTCCAAATAAAAATATATAAAAAATAAAAAATTAATTTTTAAAAAATTAAATTCCAATATTTATTGGAAGCACAGTGCATAACCATGTATGCATTATTAAATAAAATAAAATAAAATAAAGAATTGTCCCTTTGTTTTTTATTTTTAAATAATATTTCTAAGAAATTCTTTTACATTTTCACTTTTATATGTTACGCTTTTTTTAATAAATATAATGTAAAATTTTGCCAAAGTTATGATAATTTATAATTTAGAAATAAAATTAGTATTTTGTAATAATATTATATATATTTTAATAATATTTTTTAACAATAAAATATGTATAATTACTACAAAAACGCGTAAGATGCTTATACACCATTTGAAAAGTGTGGGATTTCCTTTCTATAAAATTTCAATTTCTTATATAATTTTATTTAGTCGAATAAGAAAGTACGGCAAATAGAATTTTAAGCTTAATATAATTCTTTTGCTTTCTATTTGAATGAGTCATTTAATAAAAAATAAATAAATATAGCATCTAATTTATTAAAAATTCATATTTCACATAGTTTATACACCTTTTATGTATTTTAATGAAATTTTTATGCACATACAAATATTAACCATTGTCCAATGGCCCATGGTAAATATAGATGAAATTACTCATAAAATTTAGCGCTTGTTGGTAAGTGATTTTTTTTTTTATTTTGATTTTTTTGACTAAAATATGAATCTGTGACTTTTTAAAATATTTTTAATTTTTTTGACTTTTTAAATAAAATAGTCACTTGCTAACTCAATTCCATTTCTAAATTTCAAAAACAAAAATGCTACGGACCTACCCTTATCAACCCATAATTTACCCTGAATGTGCATAGTGGAGATTAAATTGATAAAGTGTGGGGTTCATGAGTGAAATGAATTTGAACCAATAATTCATTTTTCGGAGTAAATTCTAGATTGACAAGGGTGAGTTTGTAGTATTGTTTCAAAAATCAAAATCTATTTATCTTTTATTAAAAAAATGAAAGCAATCCTAAAGACCTTTGCTAGTATTGAAAAATTGTATAAAAAATGTGTTAAAGTGAGATTGTAAAGGAATTTCATAGAAATACTATTTTTAAAAAAAAAAAAAAACAAACAAGGGGACAATTTTATTTTATTTTTTTAATAATGCAAGTAAACTTCAAAATTCCTAAATCAAACCAAAATAACATATCATAAATGAAGCAAGATTTTCGGAAATAAGGCAACATTTCCAAAGAAGAAGAAAACATCCAAAATTATGTAGCAACATTTTCTGAAATGAAAAATTTTTTAAAAAAAATTCCAAATAAAAATATATAAAAAATAAAAAAATAATTTTTAAAAAATTAAATTCCAATATTTATTGGAAGCACAGTGCATAACCATGTATGCATTATTAAATAAAATAAAATAAAATAAAGAATTGTCCCTTTGTTTTTTATTTTTAAATAATATTTCTAAGAAATTATTTTACATTTTCACTTTTATATGTTACGCTTTTATTAATAAATATAATGTAAAATTTTTCCAAAGTTATGATAATTTATAATTTAGAAATAAAATTAGTATTTTGTAATAATGTTATATATATTTTAATAAGTAATATTTTTTAACAATAAAATATGTATAATTACTACAAAAATAGGTAAGATGCTTATATACCATTTGAAGAGTGTGGGACTTCGTTTCTATAAAATTTTAATTTCTTATATAATTTTATTTAATTGAATAAGAAAGTACGTAAAATAGAATTTTAAGCTCGTTATAATTCTTTTGCTTTCTATTTGAATGAGTCATTTAATAAAAATAAATAAATATAGTATCTAATTTATTAAAAATTCATATTTCACATATTTTATACACCTTTTATATATTTTAATAAAATTTTTATGCACATACCAATATTAACCACTGTCCAATGGCCCATGGTAAATATAGATGAAATTACTCATAAAATTTAGCCCTTGTTTGGGAAGTGATTTTTTTTTTTTATTTTGATTTTTTGACTAAAATATGAATCGGTGACTTTTTAAAATATTTTTATTTTTTAAATAAAATAGTCACCAGCTAACTCAATTCCGTTTCTAAATTTCAAAAACAAAGATGCTATGAACCTACCCTTATCAACCCATAATTTAACCTGAATGTGTTTGTATAGTGGAGATTAAATTGATGAAGTGTGGGTTCATGAGTAAAATGAATTTGAACCAATAATTCATTTTTCTGAGTAAATTCTAGATTGACAATGGTGAGTTTGTAGTATTGTTTTAAAAATCAAAATCTATTTATCTTTTATTAAAAAAATGAAAGCAATCCTAGAGACCTTTGCTAGTATTGAAAATTTGTATAAAAAATGTGTTAAAGTGAGAATGTAAAGGAATTTCATAAAAATACTATTTTTTAAAAAAAACAAACAAAGGGACAATTTTATTTTATTTTTTTAATAATGCAAGTAAATTTCAAAATTCCTAAATCAAACCAAAATAACATACATAACTGAAGCAAGATTTTCGGAAATGAAGCAACATTTCCAAAGAAGAAGAAAACATCCAAAATTATTTATTGTAAGCACAGTGCATGCATTCTCTCATTCACAGAACGAACTCTCCCCCCCCTCTCTCTCTCTGCAGAAAAACTCCACCACCTCCAATGAATTCGTATTCTTCAACCTTTTACTTTTTATTTTTTATTTTTTTTTCCCTCCAATCCCTCCACATGTGGTTGTGGGGGTCATTAATCATCTTTGCTCTCCAACTCGCACCAGTAATACTCTTTTCAAAGGGTAACAGTGGCGTCGACCTTCAGTCCTCCAACAATGGCGAAGCAAACGTCGACTCCAGTGCTCCTGCAAGTCCTTGTCCTATTGCAACTGAGTCTGGCTCGTTCGAGTTCCAATTTTCACCGAGCGATATCAGTCCGGCCGACGAGCTGTTCTCGAACGGTTACATCCGGCCGATGTCACCATTACGAACAGCACAAGAAAAAGAAGAAGAAGTGGATATTCAAGAAGAAGAAGAAGTGGATATTCAACGCATTCAGGAGTTGGCTCCGTCGATCGAGACAACCCCTTCATCGTCTGGAAGGAAGAAGAAGTGGATATTCAAGGTCTTCACTTGCTCATCATTGAAGGAAAAGAAAATGCAAAAGCAAAAGCGAAGAAAGCCTAGGGTTCAACGACTGCTCGGATGTCTAGGGATTAGTGTCTCTGTTGTCGAGCAATTTTAGTGTCATTGCAAAGCAAAATAGATTTGAATAGTTTTCTATGTTTATCAATTGTATTTTGAATGGTTCTTGGATGGAAAATAGTTTTAAATCTTTAGTACACACTTTATTTGATGGAAAAAAATTGAAAGAAAAAATGTATTGTTAATTCTGATAGCATCATATTGGATTGGAAGTCTGTTACAATTTTGCAGTTTTCATGGAATTATATTTAATATATTTCTTTATTATTTTTTCCCCCTTCACAGAGCATTAGGCAATTTTGCTGTTGTTCTTCAAACTACTCTGTGGTTTAAACTGTCTCTGATTGTAACAGTTCTATTAGCATTGGCATACACAATTTTGTGCATTCTGGCATTTGTTAGAAATACCCAGTTGGAAGGTAAGCTAGTTGATGGACTGTTTTGGTTGATTCAAGCAATAACTCATGTAACAATTACAATATTGATTGTCCATGAGAGGAGATTCCAAGCTGTTTCTCATCCTTTGCCGCTTCGAATTTATTGTGTTGCAAATTTCATCATCATTTCTCTGTTCAGTGTTTCCGGGGTCATTCCTGTAATCTCTATAGAAGAACTTGATTTTGTTTTGAGACTGGATGATATAATTTCATTCATTTCTTTTCTGTTATCGATTGTACTCCTTATGGTTGGCATAAAAGGATCAACCGGGATTACTATGAGGAGCGAATCCGATTCAGTTATGGATGTAGAACCTGAATTATATGAACCCCTATTGAATGGATGCAATGTGGGTGGCTTTGCTAAGTCTTCTATCATTTCCAAAGCTTTTTGGCTATGGATGAATCCCTTACTGAGTAAAGGCTATAAATCTCCTCTCATGTCTGATGATATCCCGGCCCTTTCGCCAGAACATAGAGCTGAAAGAATGTCTGCACTCTTCAAATTGAACTGGCCGAAGCCTCATGAAAAATCGAAGCACCCTGTTCGAACCACGCTGCTTCGGTGCTTCTGGAGGGAAATCGCTTTCACTGCCTTCCTTGCAATTGTGCGTGTTTGTGTCGTGTATGTTGGGCCTGTTCTTATTCAGGGTTTTGTTGATTTCACCTCGGGGAAGGGGAGCTCCCCCTATGAAGGATACTACCTTGTTTTCACTCTCCTCATTGCTAAATTTGTGGAAGTTTTGACCTCTCACCAATTCAACTTCAATTCTCAAAAGCTTGGAATGCTCATTCCATCTGCCCTCATTACTTCTTTGTACAAGAAGGGCATGAGGATGCCGTGTTCGGCTAGACAGGCTCATGGGGTTGGACAAATTGTAACTTACATGGCTGTAGATGCTCAGCAGCTCTCTGATATGATGCTGCAGCTACATGCTGTATGGCTTATGCCACTGCAAGTTTCTGCTGCCCTAATACTTCTGTCTCGCTGCCTTGGTACCTCAACAATTACAGCTCTAGTGGGGCTTGTAGTGGTTATGTTGTTCGTTTTGATGGGCACTCGAAGGAACAACTGGTTCCAACACAATGTGATGAAAAACCGGGACTCTAGAATGAAGGCGACAAATGAGATGCTTAATTACATGCGCGTAATTAAGTTCCCGGCATGGGAAGAGCACTTCAACAAACGAATTCAATCTTTTTGCGAATCAGAATTTGGGTGGCTAACCAAGTTCATGTACTCAATATCTGGCAATATCATCGTTTTATGGAGTACACCGGTACTTATATCCACTCTTTCCTTTGGTACTGCAATTTTGTTGGGGTTCCACTCGATGCAGGGACTGTTTTCACTGCGATAACACTATTTAAGATTCTCCAGGAACCAATCAGGACTTTCCTGCAGTCTATGATCTCAATATCTCAAGCAATGATCTCTCTGGCAAGGTTGGACAAGTACATGAAAAGTAAGGAGCTGGTTGATGAGTCGGTGGAGAGAGAGGAAGCTTGCCGGGGTGGGATTGCAGTGGAGGTGAAAGACGGAGCTTTTAGTTGGGATGACGAAGGTGGGGAACGAATTGTAAAAAATTTAAATTTGGAGATCAAAAAAGGCCAGCTTGCAGCTATTGTTGGGACCGTTGGATCAGGGAAGTCTTCTCTCCTGGCTGCAATTCTTGGCGAGATGCACAAAATATCCGGGAAGGTCTGGGTATTTTTTCTTTAATTGCTTTGTATTGATTGGTTAATTTTATAATTTAACAAGCATATCTGATTTTACTCTTTAACAGGCTAGGGTTTGTGGCACCACTGCCTATGTTGCGCAGACATCATGGATTCAAAATGGGACCATTCAAGATAACATCCTGTTTGGTTCACCAATGTATAAGGAGAGGTATAGTGAAGTTATTAGGGGCTGCTGCTTGGAGAAAGACTTGGAAATGATGGAGTTTGGAGATCAAACTGAAATTGGAGAGCGTGGCATCAACCTCAGTGGTGGTCAGAAGCAGCGGATACAACTTGCTAGAGTAGTTTATTAGGATTGTGATATATATTTTCTTGATGATGTATTCAGTGTTGTAGATGCTCACACTGAGTCTGAAATATTCAAGGTGACAACAATCTTTACTGTATTTATTAGAATTTTCCCCCCTAGTTTATGCATTTCATTGATACAACACTATTCATTTCTATACATATGAAATTGTGGAGATAGGTTCATCATTGAAAGCGAAGTCCTGCCAAAATTTGGCTCTTAACATGAGGAACCTGAATACTTGCAATTTTGCTTGAAAACAATGAAATCTAAGGCTAAATACTACTTTGTTTCATTTTAAAAAAACAATCCCTTGATGTGTGGTAAATTTTGGATGCATTAAATGTTGCCACTTGTGAATGCTTTTAGATGCTTTGTGCTTTTTGTGCAAACAATTCTATTAGATTTTGAATAAGTATCTCGTTTAATACCTTTACTTCTCTCACAATGCTGTTAAACAAACTGAGAAACATATGATTTTCAGTTATTGTTGGTGAAGTTAATTAGAAATTTTGAACCATGTCAAAACAGTTTACTTTTCATGTGATGAAACTTAGCTTAAAATTTTCTTCATGCTTGTCTGGCAGGAATGTGTGAGAGGAGTCCTCAAAGATAAGACCATTCTACTCGTAACTCACCAAGTTGACTTCTTGCATAATATTGATCTTATCTTGGTAAGTATGATCTACTCATCACCATTTGGCTACCAGCAGCATGTTTAGAAACACACATAGGAGCATTTAAACCATGGAAAACAGAAAGATAAATCATATAATTTACTTAGGCCGTGATAGGAAACCCTATACATATGAACAAAGAAAAAGAAAACACATTTAAAGTTACATGAAGCTTAAGAATGATCTTTAACCGACAAAATCCAACTACTACAATGACCTACAATTACTTTCATAGATTAATTACCAGGCTACTTTAAATTTTCATCATAGCAACTCCTCAACAAATAATCCAACAAGTACATCTCAATGGTAGAGCAAATAACCTCTTGCTAACATATGAATATGAATATATATCATAAACAGGGAATTCTACAATTTAATTTGTTTGTCATCATACCACTTCCATCGCGAAAAACTTGGGAGAAGCACACATCCCCCGCTCGACGCATGTGATCCTGAATGAAAATGTGTGATATATAAATTTAGTAAATTGGGCATAGCATATATAGACTCTCCAAGGAAGGGTAGGAACAGAATGTGTGATTTTGTGCATGTATGGTCACGTAAGACCAGTTAAAGCTCCAGCTCACCTTAAGGTCTTGCCAAGAAGCAGAGCTAGGCAATCTGGAGACTAACACTGCACAAATGAGAAAAATGAGAATCAATTTGACGATAGAACAGAAGATGCCTGACAAAATCACAGGTATGCATATATCAAATGAAATACAAACCGCAATATTCAGAGCATCTGGACACTCCACCATGGGGACCACGCCCACTGCTGTAACAACTGTAACGATCGATTGATGATGAATTTCCACGACCTCCATGTGCAAGCTCCACCTTTATAAACATCAAGAAAGCATATCAGTGTCACAACTACTAACAAGTAGTTGGATGCTACATAGAAATGCCTCATGTGTGACCAACCCGTAGCCGGTGCCCATCAAAATCATAACCATCGCGACCTCTAATAGCATCTTCAGCATCACGAGCCTCTTCAAACTGTAGGAAACATTTTTGGAAAATAGTGTTGGGTAGAGAATGACTAATAAAAGGAACACAGAACAGCCGTAAACTCACCTCAACAAAAGCATAACCAGGGGGTCTTGGTGGGATTTTCAAATCAATATGGGCTATCGGTCCATACTGCAACATTAACCCAGTTAAATACATAAGGCCCACCATTTCACATAAAGCAAGATACAAAAGTCAATTCAACTCATCTGGCACCCTTAAACATCTTTCTCAATGTTAATTTCATATGTGAAATTTAACTCATGAATACACTTGTTTATATGCATAGATAGGTTGCAAATTCTGTAACACTGTTGGAGACACGCATATTACTGCATTTATATAATGCATGTTATTATATCAAAATCCCAAAAAGAAAAAACAAAAACATTTCATATTCACTTCAAGTTGCAATAGAATATAAACAAAAAGAGAGATATACTTTGTAAAAGAGATCTTCTACTTCCCGCTCACGAATGTCACCGGGAAGATTGCCAACATAGAGTGTTCTACTTGAGCGACTCATTGTTCCTGAAAAAACCAATATTAACAATGACAAGAATCAGAAGAAAATCACAACAAAACCTAACTATAAACAAATAAAGAGAACAAAATGGTTATACCCAATTAACAAAATCACAAACAAGACAAAATTCAAGGGATAATTAAAAAAGAAATGAACAAAATAACACTGAAACCTTAATACAAAACCGTAATCTTGAAATGGCTATCACGATTATCCACATATTAGTGAAAATTGTTGAAAAAAATATTCAAATGACTCTCCACCTTGAGACCTTCGTTATATATACACAGACGACACTGACATCAGTGATGGCATGAACAAAGAATACGAGGTTTTTAACAGTGATAGATGTAAGACATTACCTTGGAAAGATTGAAGATCGCGCTGAGACAGGGTAGAGAATTTTCCAAGATTTATTTATTAGGGTCTCGAGAATTGGGGAGGGCAGCGTTTGGTTGGTAAATATTTTAGGGTGGGGATAGGGTGTTGTGTGTCGTATGTTATTATGTTGTACCGTGTACGTTTGAGTGGAAATCTAGTGGTTGAAATTGCATCTGGAGCCTATCTGAGAGTTGGCCTGTAACGGAAGTTACGTCAGCGTGTGGTGATCCGTATAGCGAATGCTACGTGGTCCCTCACATTTGTACTGGAGTTCGTATTTTTTATTATTTTTTTACAATTTTACTAATATTTGTTAAGGGTAGACACGGATCGGTTGAGACCACGGAACCTTCAATCTGTCATTCGTCTGTCAAATTGGCGGATTAGAGAAAATCAATCTGCATCCGTCTGTCAATCCGGCGGCTGTAGATTGAACGGATTGACAGTTTGGCGGATGGATGCGAATTAGTTTGGCGGTTTAAAATTTTATAAATTTTTAACGTAATTTAATTTGTGCATTTCCTCAAAAAAAAAAAGTATTATAGTCAATGACTTAAAAAAGTATTACAATCGCTGTATGCATCATCCAAAGAAAGAAAATTTGAAACTTTAGAATATCACAATCACTGCATGCCTCATCCACATATTATAATCACAGCATAATTCATCCACATAAAATATTACAATATGTGGTTCTTAAAATATAAAAACAATTCAAACCACCAAAACTATGAACAGAGCAGTAGTAGATATTATATGTTTCTGTATTGTTACATCTATATATGCTTTTGAAAACAAAAACCAACCAACATATATTATATTTTCTATTTATTATTTTTAGAGTTAGATTTAAAAACCAAAAAATATAGATAAATAACATGTTTATTTTTTTTAATTCAAAAAATATATTCAAGTTGAAAACTTTTTTTCAACAGAATGTTTAAACTCTTTTTCAATTGAAAACACAAAGTCTTATAAATTACTAGGGGTGCTCGCGGTTTGGCGGTTCGGTTGCTGCCAAAGGAATCTCAAATCCGTCATCCGTCCTCCAAATTGGCAGATTGGAGAAAATCAATCCGCAACCATCCGCTCGTCATCAAGCATCCGTCCAAAATGCGGCAAATCGGTTCGGTTCGGTTCGGTTCGGTTTGGTTTTGGCGGATCGGTATATCCGCTGCTCACCCCTAATATTTTCGATTTGATCTCTCTAGAGGAAAATAAATAACATAATAGCACCTCCAATTGTAATTTTTTTTTATTAAATTTAAGTTAAAATTTCATTTGATATCAAATATTTTAGCAGAATATTTCAACTTTTATCAAAACATTGGTCGATCGAACAATGTAATTTTTTCACAAATTTTTACAAAGAGATAGTTATTCGGAGGGACATCCGGTGGTGAAAATATAATGGTTATAAACAGTGAATTGATGATAGCTCCCAGCCATCCTCAATTAAGTGAAAGATTTATTATATCTTCAATTTAATACTCATCTAGTAGGAAAAATAATAATTTTTTATTAAATTTAAATTTAATAAAAGAATTGATGATGCATTAGGGATGGTCTAATTTCCCTCCCCGCTATCAAAGGTGACAAATGAATGAATTTTGTCAAATGGACTTAAACAGGTTAGATGAAATTGAATAAATAAATCTAACCATTTTATTTATTTCATATATATATTTTTTTTAACAAAAATAAATTTACTTATTGTTTCTTTTCTTTTTTTTTTAAGATTTTTATCTCTCCATGAAACTCCTCTTAAGATCTCGACTGTAACCCATTCAAGAAGGGCTTTTTTATTTTTTTATTTTTTTTAAAAAATTAATTTTTTTACTTTAAAAAGTTTTAAATTGGTGGTAGAGATGCTACCTATTTAGATGGGGTTTAAATACATATTCATGTCCAACCCATGCAAATTTAATTTTAATTAGATTGACAATGAGCAATTTGTTTAAGCCAATTTATTGATATGTCGTATTAATATAGGTTTTAAATAAATATAATTGAGTGGGCTTATGAGTTTATGAGATTAGAAATTTTAGTAAGACTGTAATTGATTCATGAATTTGATAAAGGATTTAAAAAGAGAAAAGGTGTGTAAAATGTAATTATATTCTCATTTAAAATTTTTAATTTTCCATTTTGATCTTGAGAAGTAATAGCAAAGGGAAAGTCTATAGAACATTTTGTTCAAAAAATGTACGGTACATAGAAAATCAATGGCTAAGATTAAGCCATATTATTAAAAGTGACCTGCTAAACAGGTCACTTTTTATAGTTATGAGCCAAAATCATATTTCTTCATAACTATAATCAAATTGATCATAACTTAATTATAACCACATCTCATAACCAACACAATTTTATTCATAACTAATATCACATATTTCATAACCACATCTCATAATCAACACCATTTTGTTCATAACTAATATCATATATTTCATAATCATAATCACATATCTCATAACCAACACCACTTTGATCATAACAAATATCACATATTTCATAACCATTGACCACATATCTCACAACTACTACCTACATAAATCATAACCACATCTCATATCCAGCCCCCTTTTTGTCATAACCAACATCACATATCTCATAACCACTAGTAACATAACTCATAATTAACACATTTTTGCTCATAACCACACCACTTTGATCATAACCAACATCACATATCTCATAACTATTGATCACATATCTCATAACTACTACACACATGAATCATAGCCACATTTCATAACCAGCCTCTTTGAGTCATAACCAACATCACATATCTCATAATCACTAGTCACATATCTAATAACCAACATCACATATCTCATTACCACTAGTCACATAACCAATATCTTATAACTCATAACCATTAATACATATAGCATAACCAAACACCATTTGACACCACTTTGTTCATAACCATTAACCACATATCTCATAACCTCTAACATATATAGCATAACCAAACACCCTTTGACACCACTTTGCTCATAACCATTACCCACATATCTTATAACCACTAACACATATAGCATAACCAAATACCATTTGACATCACTTTGCTCATAACCATTGCCCACATATCTCATAACCACTAACACATATAGCATAACCAAACACCCTTTGACACCACTTTGCTTATAACCATTACCCACATATCTCATAACCACTAACACATATAGCATAACCAAACACCCTTTGACACCACTTTGCTCATAACTATTACCCACATACCTCATAACCACTAACACATATAGCATAACCAAACTCCTTTTGACACCACTTTACTCATAACCATTACTCACATATCTCATAACTAACATCACATATATCATAACTACTAATCACATATCTCATAACTGCTAATCACATATTTATTTGTTTATTTTAATTGATAGTAGGATACTTGCGGGTGTGCTATCTTTTTTTTGTTTGTTTGTTTGCAATTAATAGCAGGGCACTTGCGGGTGTGCTATTTTATTTATTTGTTTCATGTTAATTGATAGAAGGCTACTTGCTTCTGTTTTTTTGAATTTATTTGCTTTGAATTGATAGCAGGACACTGGCGGATGTGCTTTTATTTTGTTTGTTTATTTTAATTGATAGTAGGATACTTGTGGGTGTACTGTCTTTTTTTTAGAGGGAGATGACGTCACAAGAGAAAGATTGAATTCATTTTTGGTTGAACTCAAATTTGTTGAATGACATGTAAATGTCATGAAATTCTGAACTGATACTTTTGCTTCGCACCCATGAGAAAAATAAACATAATTTTGAGGGAGTAGAGAAGAAATGTACATGTTTGAAAAGAAAGAAATCTAGAGGGCAAAAACATCACAAGAGAGTCTAGTTCAAGTAAATTCATTAAATTTCATAAACATTTGAAAATTCTATACTGAGATTTTTGCCTTCACCCGCCCATCACAGACGAAGCATGAATCCTCTAGAGTGTTTATTTTATTTTATTTTCAAGTGATTCTACATAAATAATAATTGCTTCCAAAATTGTGTTGTAAGTAGTAGAGAGAATAAGGTATGGAGGGGATGTAAAATGAGAAAGATAAATAGTTGTAGTCCTATTTAAACCCTCTTTAGGGATAATAAACGAACCGAACAATTAATTATTATAACTTGCTTTGATAACTTTAATGAATTTTAAAATTTGTTCAACTTTGGTTCGTTAAATTTTCGAGTCGATATCAAATGAGTTTTTGTCAAGCCGACCTCAAGTAATTTGGTAGTTTTAGATTCATCAAACAGAGCCGAACAAGCAATTGACTATTCAAACTTAATTTGAAAACTTTAATGAGTTTCAAAATGTGTTCAAGTTTGGCTTATTTACTTAACGAACTGAGCTCAAATGAGTTTTTAATGAGCTGAACATAAGTCGAGCTCAAGTTGTTTGGTTCGTTTATCACTCCTAACCCTCTTGTTTGATTGTTAATGAGAATTGTTATACATTGGTTGTTCTTTTCTTTTCTTTTTTTTTCTTGGTTGATTGATGAAATTTCCAAACTTATGGGACCATATGTTATTTGATCCAAATTTTAATATGTTTTTGTGATAAGAACACGCAGTGAAAGTTGTTGAAAAAGTTGCCAATGGCTGGCGGATGGTGGTAGCTGGCAACAATGGCTGGTAGCGGTAAGGTGGGACAAATAAGTGACACGTGTATAATTAGGTGATATTTGGACAAATAATTAGAAAAATATGTGACGTGGGTACAGATAAATAACATTTGAACATATAGATAAATTTTTGGATAGATAAAGGCTTGGCTCTATTGGCCTAATAATTTTAAAAGTGGAATTCTAACCTAAGTATTTTGTTTTTTTTAAAGAAATCTTTTTTATAAATTAAATGAAATAAATAAATTAGTGATATGATATCTTATAGGCGAGAATTGTGGGGCTGAAGGGAGAATTTGGTGCAAGGGATTAGGTGAGGTAGAAATGTAAAGATGAGAGGGAAGAATCATGGAACCACGTAAGATTAATGAGAATCCAATTAAAGTGGCTTCCAGATATTCCTTTTTTTTTTTCATTCGAGGGTATAATCCTCTTTTGCTTTCTATTGATGTTTTTATTTTCACTACCGTTTTCATATATATTAAAAAAAAGTAATTTGCTTAGTATAAACCACGGTTTTATTTTATATGCATTATAAAGAAGTACAAATTCTAGGAAGAACCAAACTTTCAGATTGGATATAAGACGAATTAGTAGTTCTTCATTCATTCCCATCCAATCAAAAAAGATTTTTTTTTTATTGGGTGAATTGATTTCTTGATCCTGAGGAATCGTAAGATAAAAAAGATTTTTTTTATCAATTTTATCAATTATTTGATAATTATTAGTCCTGGTTTTAGTATTTTTATTATTGTTGGCATCGATCTTGATTCAGGCCTCAATATCGATTTTCATTTTAAGACAAAAATGGAGAATTTTCCAATCAAAATATTTTCGATCCGAATTTTTTTCCATATACATAATATCACTTTTTCCTGAATAATTTTTGATAGGGATATCCCCTAGTATATCAAAATTTTAGACCACATTTGCACTAGTAATCGTTGATGGATCAATTCTTTAAGATGTATATATGTGTGTGGTTTTAATAAAAAATTTAGACCACAATGCGCAATAGCAAGTGCATATAGGATTATGAGGTCATGTTGGCAAGTATTTGTTCAAATTGGAAGAACCTTAGTGATACCCCACCATTAATGCATTGTTTCTGGATTTGTTGAGGGCAAGAAGAAAAAAAATACAAAGGAAATTATTTAATTCTTAATTGGCAATCTTGAAAACGACCAGGAAAAGAAAATATGATGAGAAACTAATTCACTTTAGGCATGATTTATGCTTTAATTTTTTGTGACTGCATCTTATATCATTTTTTTAATTTAAAAAAATTTAACATGCTATTATTTTATTTATATCATGATAATAGGTTTATTAGTTAGATTAACTTGTACATTCTTTGAATCTAGTAATGAAACTGTCACTCTCAAGAAGTAGAGTGATTATGATTTGGCTGAAACCTTGAGAGATCAACCACTCTCACTACTTTTGTTTATAGCATAGTCTTTGACACATCAATGTCACATTAAAGTAAATTATACCTTTTCTTGTTCTTTGACAAAAATGGATGAACTAAACGTAAGTTTCTTCATCTCACTGGGCTCAATCTGGAAAGGGGCTGCAAGGAGGTTCCAGCATCAACACCAACTTTTGTCCACTTTATATAGAATATTTTTGGAATTAAAAAAAAAAAAAACCTTAATCAATCAATCACCATTTTTTGCCTCCAATAAAAAGTCAGCGACATAATAATTGCAAAATATCATCCAAATAATGAAGTAGGTTAATAGACCCAGACATGAATAGTAGTATGTTTCCATTATGAAGCAAAGCCAAATCAATATGTATCATATGACAAAGGTCCACAGACACCCTGAAAAGCAAAAATCGAAACATAATAGTATTAATCAGGCGGCATTGACGTGCTTAGCAATGGTAGCAACTCGTCTTTGTTCGCTCCCACAACCTTATCCACTATCTTTCCTTATTTCAGGATCATGAAAGTTGTATAGCCTCTACTTCCGTTTCAATTCACCCCTAGCTCTGAGTTCTACACAAGATAGCACACTTTAGAATATAATTTTATAACAAAGGTTGAGTTATAAACTCAAAGTTCACTAGTTTAAGAAATGCAATAACGTCATTGATTGTACGAACTTATGAAAAATAAAAAAGAATAGAGCATCACCAGCTTTATATTGCACGATATCACCAATAATAGGAGCTGAATTATGCTTGTATATCACAAGATCAAGTAACAAGTGAGCCCTATGCAAATAGTCAAACTACATGCCAAAAGTAGTGAGTATGTAAAACATCACACATTATAAAATTAGTCTTCATAAAACATAAGATACTGATAAGTGGACAGTTGGGTATAAACGTAAGTACCTTGATTACATCCAAAGGCAAAGGTTTCCCTTGCATATATTTGATGACGAAAAGACCACAATTGTAGCTATAGGAATGAGTGTAGTTGTAACAATAGAGTCAACGAACTTACAGATTATAACATTAATGCTTATTTAAAAATTAAGAACGACAATGTAGTGTATTACCTGTTGTCTTGGCGTGGCATGTCTTCCAACCATTGAAATGCAAACGAGCTAACGTCTTGAACATAATCTTCTCTATGCGCATATTGAAGCAGCTTATGCAATGGTTGTAGTTATTGGTGGTATGTAGTAAGGTACATAGATCAAGAAACAAAAAAGAGGGTACAATTGGTATCATAATGGTTATCATAATGCTGGAGTCGAATAGATAGGCAACACGTTTTTTCATGTTTATGCTCAAGTACAATCAGTGGTTTTTCCTATAGTTGAAGGGCATGTAAATCTAAAAATATAACGTCGAATGTACATGCAAAAAATAAATAAATAAATAACATGGATCAAATGTTATTGTGCATGGTAAATTTGGAAATTAGGTAATAGTAGTATTTTATCATGTTACCTCCTTATAAGCATAAAGGGGGCTAGTGTATCTGTAAATTCCAAAATAATCTTCTACTATGTCTTTCATTGTATCATCAGAAGGTTGACACAAAATCTTTTGCTGCATATTCAATTTTAACATATAAATAACTTGTGCCTATATGAGCAGAGTCTTTAGGTATGGCTAATACTTACCGATACATGGGTCGGAAAGTACCAAACCATGTGATCCTTATTTGGAAACTTTTTCCTTTGTCAATTTCACAACAATGAGATTTATAACCTGCAGTGCAAAATATATGAAATTTATGAGTAGGCAAAGTAAAGTAACTTGGATGATGGAATGGTAGAAAATAAAATAGGAGAAAGAGAAAAGTCTTACACATGAAGATATCCATTGATATGGTTTCAACGACCACAATTCCTTGCGAGTTGCAGATTGTGCTTCCACGTAGTGGAGTTACATCCTCACAAGATATTCCCTTGCACATGGATAACTATGTGAGTTAGAAGGTATAGTACTTTATATATAACAAGTTAAAGGTTGTCAAATTGTACCCTTCTGGAAGAGATTCATCAAATGCATATCGTAGAACGAGACTGTCATAGTCATTTAATGGGTCTGGCAAAGGCACGAATGACTTGTAAAGGTATTGAGAAGAATAGTGCATAAAACAAATCAAGCTTGGTTAGTGTATGTTCATGAAGATGGAGTTAGTGCAAAATAACCACATATACAAAAGACACTATAATAGTTAGTTCCAAACCTTTGGGGTTTCAGGACCAACATTACCCCTAGGTTGATCAAGTAAATTATCAAATAGCTGATACAAGTAAAAGAAAAGTAAGAAACAAACACTATTTGTTACACACAAATCAAATATGTTTTTGAGACACAATCATTTTGTTTACTTGATCAAGATTGTCATGAATATTATTGTCAACGTTGTTGTTGTTTGACGATGGCTTCAATTGCGGTCTTTTCTTCATTACATCGAATTTCACAAAAAGTGTACACAACCACTGACTAGCTTTGCAATTTTGGGTCCCTCGAGTATGAGGACCATGAACAACACTACATGATGATGACATTGTTACAGCATTCACTTCAACTGCCTTTGAATTGCTCTTTTTCGCGCGAGATCGCCCCTTTTGTGAAATAGAAAGTCATTCATTATTTAATGCTTTCCCACCAACCAATTTGGCTTGTTTCTTTGAAACTGCCTTTGTATTTGGTGGTGTGAGGATTGAATTTGTTTTTCTCGAACGCGAAGTTTCCATTGGTTCTTTGTCATTCATATTCCTTATCTCATCCTCATCTAAAAACTTTAGGGAATTGGCTGCAACCTTTTCGATACCACTAACATTGAGATCAACCATTTCAATGTTAATTCAATGATCCTCATGTAGTTTTCTTGGTGGTGTTTTAACATGTCCACCATCAAATGGAATGCATAGTTCTAACAACTCAAGAATTTGACCAACTTGGTTCTCCATTTTGACCAGTCGCTGCTTCGCAAGTAGTTTGCTTGGTGGTGTTTTAACTTGTTCTCTATCAACTGGCATGTGTTTTTCTAACAACTCAAGAATTTTTCCAACTTGATTCTCCACTTTGGTTAGACGTTTCTCATCCTCATCTTGCCTTGTCTCCTTGTGGCCTTGGACCAAAAGGGCATGAATTTCAATAACTTGTTTCTCAACTTTAGCCAATCGGGAGTCATCATTGTTGTCAATTCTTCCTGGCTAAGAGTTACTGCATTTGACTTTTCAACAATGTTAGGCAAAACCACCTATTCACACATATACAATAACTTGTTAATGTCACAGGTGTAATGTAAATTGAGTTATAATTATAAAAAGTCATGTGTTGTAAATATTTACCTCAACATTTAAATATCCTCCCAAAGCTTTAATTTGATTCAAACCCTGCTTAATTTTTGAATTACCCCAATAAGATAAGCGAGTGATGGGATTGGAAGTAGCCACCAACTCGTTTTTGCGAGCAAATTGTTCCAAGTAAAATAACTACATGAAAAAGAAAAGAAAATAAGAAGTCATTTTAATCTATGTTAGACAATATGCAATAAAAAATAATAGATGAAATAATTACACATCAAGGGGAGGTACCATTAGAAGAAGCAAACAGCCGCACACAGTAGACCGCTCTTTGACCTTGGCAATAGCAATGCGGTCGACAAGAAAATCAAGTGTGTGCTTTGCCCAATTGAATTGACTGATGGACTCAACATTCTTAACCATTTGAATGAATGATTGGTGTACGTCTGCCTTTGTGGTGGGGCACAAGAGGGCTCCAATGATGTATAAGACAAATTTCTTTTTAAATTCAGTTCTAACATCTTTTGTTTCAATCAGATAAGATTTTAGAGATGTGAACGGAACAAATTTATTCTTCACCGCAAGTTCATCACATAGGTTTGTAATTTCATCTACGGACTCTGTTAACTTCACAGATAGACCATTGGAAGGTAATCCCATCAACTCATGAACATCTTCTACGGTGAGAAGCATTCGAAGACCATGGACATTCAATGAATGAGTTGAAGGATCAAAGTTCTGAACTAACCAATGGCACAAGTCATGATCCATGTGCGTGTACCTAAGGCTTAGGATGCCATGAAACCCCATATCAGTCACTGCTTGTTGTTGTGCTTTGTCCAGCCTTCTAATAATCTTACAAATCGATGTAAGCTTAATCTGGGTTTGAATTTTTACTCTTGGAGGCTTCTGTTGGACCACAATTTTTAATTAGGCATATCGTTCAGATTGCTGCTTTCCCATTTGTATATACTTATTTTTTTCTTCTTCGGGAAGTTGATTCCATTTGTCCCCAATATCCTACATTGCATGCATAAAATCATATGAACAATTACATACAAGCTTACAAGTACAAGAGGAATACTACAAACAACAAGAATGCGTTGCATTTACCTTCACGTCTACTTTCATTTGGGTTTTTTTTTAACTCCATTGATTGTTCTTGGCTATAAACATATGAAAATGAATATAAGAATTCGTATAATGGAAAATGTATAACTACATACAAATAGATATTAACGAAATATCAAAAGAAAATGAATGGAGTGATCGGGCACTTTGGAGGATTAGTCGATTTATCCATCAGGCTTCAATCAGAATTCCTTGGGAAGAAAGGCAAAAAAAATAAACTCATAATATCTTCGATTAGGAAAAAAACAAAACAAACAAAAATCTTAAAGGTTACAGTACATTCATCAAGTGCACGACATGCACACATGAATGGATTTGTTTTATAATAATGTAGTTAACAAAGACTATGTTTCCAATGTAAAAAGGAAAGACACTAAAAAAAATTCTAATCATAAACAAAAAAAATGATACCCCAATAGCTTAGGTCACATTACCGTAATAAACAGACTAAAGAAGTTAATTTTTTTAGACGAAATTTGTAATTTGGTAAGGAAATTTTTTTTGTTACAAAAAGGAGCCAAATATTTTGGCACCATACGAATTGATAATAAAAACGACATTCAGTGTGTTTGGTTTAAATTTTTTAGATTAAGTTTTTTGAAAATCAAGTTGTTTCATTTTCGTGTTTTTTTATTTTTAGTGAATATTTTTAAAATTTTAAACATTTTTTTTTAAATTTTTTAGATGTACCTTACTTAGATGTATTTAAAAAGTAAAAAATTTGTGAAAAAATATTTTAAAAAATTAATAAATACATAAAAATACAAAAAAAATGTACTGAATTCTCGTTTTTTTTTTTTTTTTTTGTATTTTTGGTATTTAGTGAATTTTTAAAAGATTTTTTTCACAATTTTTTTACTTTTTAGGTATATTTATGTTAGGTATGTCTAAAAAGTAAAAAAAAAAATTGCTTAAAATATTAAAAAAATTCAGTAAAAACAAAAAAACACGGAAAATAAGAAAAGTAGGATTTTCTGAAAAGTGTTTTTTGAAAAACCTAACCAAGCAATCTAATTGTTTTTTATTTTATTTTTGGGACTATTGTGGAAAAAAAATAAAAAAATGATGTCATGGTTATGTATAGCTTCTTTGCTGCTTCAAGTTTCACTTTAGATGTCAGTCAGAAGGTTAAATATCTTTATTAACTGGTTTTACTTGCTTTGGTTTTAGCTATGTTGTGGTTCACTTTCCCATATTTTATCTTGCTAAACTTTTTTTTATTCTCTGCATGGGTTTGGGGATGGCCTGAACCACATAAAGCACTTGAAAACTCTAAATGTTTAGGGAGGCAATTTATTTTTTAGAATACAAAATACAAGAAATTAGAAAATGGGAGAACGATTTGATATAGTTGTATTCAGTAATATACATACACTAACTAAAGATTTGATGCACTGAGGACCCTTGCTTACTGCTATAACCCACTGCCACTCACAATTGAATCTTGGGATGTAAATAGAGCTTCTCTTGTATTAATGCTATGCTTATTATTTGATTTTATTATTTCCATTTATTCTATCATTGATACTTTAGATTCATAATAAATAATACTAATATATGAGCACTACTACAAAATTGGTTAAAGGTCACAATTTTTAACTTTGACCTTAAACTTTTAATCTTAGTTTTTTTTTAATACAAAAACTGTGATGAATGAGGGTGTGACTGTACAAGTTATATCATAAATATTTTGCTTTTTAATTTGGCCATCACGCATACCATATAATTTAAATATACTGAAGCGTAGGGACCTTGTAAGACAAAATATGTACCTGTCCAAGAAGTAGTTCAGCAACAACACAACCAGCAAACCAGACGTCAATAGTTATAGTGTACTCCGTCGATCGAAATATAAGCACAGATGTAAGAGGTATTGGGCTCTCCTTTTACCTGCCAAAAATAAGGAATGAAGCAGTTCAACCAAAACACAAAACTAAGGGAGAGGGGGAAAAATTAAAAGACATAAAAGAACATGGCAATACTTTAAAAATTCCAAAATGAAGTTGTTATTTGTAAAAGAGTTAATGAGGTGATGGGAAAATAGTATATATGAAAGGACACCATTACTGAAGGAAAAATGTGAAATAATTACAATTACACATAAGGGGTTATAGAACTCTAATAAGTATATAGCATATTAATTAGGATACATGTTAGAGTGTAAATCTATAGCGATCCCGGTTTTCCCTTTATTGTTTATTGTATTCCAGACTTAGGTTCCGTAGTTGTTGTTGTTGTCTGTATCGCGTTTCCGTCTTTTAACTCTTTGTATTTGAGTTTTGGATTGTGTTGGGCAGGTTTAAAACAAGTTGGTTGTGCTTTGAAACAAATGGTTAATGCCCAGATTTTGGCCATCACGCTCGAACAGGGCTTTTTACGCTCGAGCGGGCCCTTTTGCATTTGCTCCTCCGCTCGAGCAGGCAGTCTGACGCTCGACCGGGATTTTTCTACCTTCAGTACTTTTGTCTGCAGGACATCGGACGCTCGAGTGTCCACTTTCACACTCGAGTGGGGACCATCGTCTGCAAAATATCTAGAAGTGTGCATTCCACGCTCGAGCGGCCCTTTTCACGCTCGAGCAGGAGTCTGTGTCTGACGCTCGAACGGGGTGTCCCACGCTCGAGCGGACTGTGATGTATATCAGTCCGAGATGAAGTCTTTTTGATCCATTTTTTCAGCTCTCTCTCTCTCTCTCTCTAGCTTTCCAAAACCCTCATTAGAGAGTCTCTTTCTCTAGAAAGCTCTCTCTCTCTACATTTTGATCTAGTTCTAGTAGTCCTCTACCCTAGTTCCTTTGTAAAAAGTGTGGAGCTTCGTGTGGTCTTCATTTTGATCCGAAAATCATTGGGTTTGGAGCATCTTGGGTTTTCTCCTTCTTCTCCTTTGAGCTCCGAAATTTGAGGTAGGGATAATCTACTCTATTCTATGTGTTTTAACATAAATTTTGGTCATTTTGTATAAATGGTGAATTTATGAGAAATTTTGGAAGTTAGGGTTTTGAAATTGAAATTATAAAGGAGGGGTTTTTCATGTTTAAGACTAATATGTATAAGAGGCTTGAAATTGGGGTTGTTTATGGAATATGAGTGAAATTTGGCCTTGAGAGCAATATTTGAGAATATGGGGATTTTTGCCCTAAGTGAAATTAATTAATTAATTTGTACAATTAATTTGGGGAAGTATGGAATTGAGTTGAAAATCATGGAATTGGGAAATTATGAGATTGAATGGTGTAGTTGGATTAATTTATCACTCACCTATGGAAATGTTGATAATTTATCTGTTTGATGAATTTATTATCTGTTTAGAAATAACTATTTTGGGCTATCTGTGGAGGATAGTCTTGATTGTTGTAGACATTGCATGATGATTAGGTGAATTAAAACTAATCAATTTAGTATGTCATTGAATATGACGAGTGGATTATAACATTGTATATGTTTGCAAATTGGTCATTGTATATGACGGCTTGTTTAAATACATTGCATATGTATTTTGTTTGGGGAAGAGATAGGGGATGTACTCCATGGTTTGGGAGGAGATAGGGGATGTACTCCTAAACCTGTTTGGGAGAAGATAGGGGATAGACTCCAGTGATAACTAAGTTGGCCGGAGTGTCTAGGGTGAAAGTCCCGAAATCTTGATTGCGTTTGTATAACGTAGATGAATTAAAGTTTTGAAGTGTTAATAAAATGAGTTGTAGTCTCATTTGAAATGGAAGTGTCAAAATGTTAAGAATGTGAGTTGTAGTCTCATATTAAATGATTATGATCAAAGTATTGTTAATGTGAGTTGTAATCTCATTATAAACTGTCTGAATGAACAGAGAACCATAACTATGAATTGGTTTGGATCATGAAATGGAAAGGAATTGAAATATATTTGTGAATATGGATTGGTTATGAAAGAGATGTACGTTTGTTTATATGAGTTAAACATTTATCGAATGCTAATGTTTTAGTTATGGCTCATATTTGGTTTAGCGTATCTCTACTGGGCTTTGACTCACCCTATATGAGACATCATTTTCAGGTGCAAGTGATATGCCGCCTCCAAGGATGTAGCTTGGAAGGTTCTAAAAGTTGAAGGCTTATTTTGTAGTTATCTTTGCATTACATGTAATTCAAGCGAAGGGCTTAAGATGTATAAAGCTAGATCTCTCTTTTGTTGAACCCAAGTGTTGACTTGGAAAGTTGTAAGCCCGTTGGGCATTTACTTTTGTTGTCAACATGTAATATTTTTTTGTATTGAATACTCTGATAATTGAATATATGTTTGTTTCTTTTAAGTCTTATGGATATTATGGATGGATGAATTATGTATTATTTTGAAGGCGTTACAACTTGGTATCAGAGTGTACCGGGTTTGAATACTTTGGGTACGTGGAAAGTGGTTAGTACCACAGTGGGTTTGTCTCGCTTGATAGAGACTTATGTGTAATGTTATGTGCATATGTGGTAACATGCTTATGTGACTGTATGGGTATGGGATTTAGTTTCTAGGATGTTGATTGGATCCTTGGGTTCTAGGAGTCTTGTTGGAAAGGCACTTGATCACTGCCATTTCTAATCGGAACTCTAGTAACGCCATGGGACGGTCATTATCCAGAAATGAAATTCGTAAGTGCTAATGTAAGTATGTGCTTACATGGAGTGAATTACTGTTGTCCATTGTTTTAGGACGTGAGTGAAATAGTTTTGGCACATTTATGAATGTGCTAATGTTTTGTTATCTTTATTAGGATGTCAGGACGAGGACATGGTGGTAGGCGTGATAGGCCTAGGAGGCAGGAGATGCCTATACTGAATGAAATTCCGGCACAGCAGGAGGGAGTTGGTCAGGCTAACGTGGCCGAGCCAGTAGGACAGCAGGCCATGGGCGCCTTAGCCCGTGAAATGGCAGGAGCATTGAGGGAGTCTATGGACATTCTCCTAGCAGAGAATCAAGTCTAGGCCCATGTAACTGAGGCAGGGCCATCTTTTCTGAAAAGGGAGTTCTTCCAGTCGAATCTGGACGAGTTTTTGGGGGATCCTAAAGAACCACTGAAGGCTGATGAGTGGCTTGAGCAGATGACGAAGACGTTTAAGATGCTTAGCATTGAAAACGGAGTCTTGAAAGTGACCTTGGCGTCCTTCCAGCTGAAGGAGATACGGGTCAGTGGTGAAAGTATGCGCGGGGACGCATTGGAGGGACTTGGGAGGCATTTGTTGAAGCCTTCCAGGACAAGTATTTGCCGACTATAGTGAGGGAGAAGTTGAGAGATCAATTCTCCAAATTGGTGCAGTTGAATACACCAGTGGCAGAGTTTGAGGCCACCTTTACTAGTTTGTCCAGGTTCGCACCTGAGTTGGTGGCGACTGAGGAGCGTAGATGCTTGGAGTTTGAGAAGAGGTTGAGGACCGGGGTCATGTTTCGAGTTGCCGAGTCTATGATTAGAGATTATGGGCGCCTTGTGGAGGCTGCAGCCCATCTTGAGACCATTATGCATGCTGAGGAGGAGAGGATGAGGGGCTCCAAGAAGAGTCAGGATGGCCAGGGAGACAGTAAGAGGCAGAGGGGTTCTAACCATCAATAGTCCCATAGTGCACATTCTTGATCCATCTTTCCAGTACCGAGTTCGGGTTCTGAGAGAGGCGGTCAAGGAGCCGTTACTTGTTACAAATGTGGTCAGCTAGGCCACAAGTCTCCAGCTTGCCAGCAGAGGGGAGGAGCGTAGAGAGCATCTTCTTCTCCGGCTCGTCCTCAGAGCTAGAGTTAGAGCAGAGGCCAGCCGCTCTCTTGTTATCAGTATGGTTAGGCGGGGTACCTGAAGAGGTTTTTCCCGCAGTTAAGTGACACATCTGGTGCATTTGGTTCGAGGCAGACGCAGAGCTATCATCCAGCTCAGTCAGTTCAGGCCTCGAGGGCCAATCAGGGAGCCTCTTTGGCTCAGTCTGTGCAGCAGTCTTATGCTCTAAGGGGTGAGCAAGTAGATCAAAGGCCTGCAGGGCGCGTGTATGCTGTTACAGCGCCAGATCTTGTACCGACTCCATCAGTAATGAGAGGTACCTTTTTATTTTGCAACTCTGTTGCTAATGTATTGATTGATACGGGTGCATCCCATTCTTTTATATATGCTACTTGTACATCTATTTTGGGGTTGGAGTTGGCGCAGTTAGCTTCTCCTATTTGTGTTGTATCACCCATCGGGGGTGAGTTGGTTTTGAAACAAGGATGTCGGGGCTGCGATATAGAGGTCGCTGACCATAGGCTCCCATTTTCTTTTGTGGTAATGGATATGTCGGGTTTTGATGTGATTTTGGGTATGGACTGGCTATCGTCATATCAGGCTGTTATAGACTGTTACCGCCAGAGGGTTACTGTATGTACCTTAAGCGGGGACTGCTTTCATTTCTTAGGAGAACGGGTTGGTAGAGTTTTGCCACCAGTGTATGATCCGCGAGGGCAGAGTGAGCTTAGTTGTCTTCTCACTAGCTTTATGAGTAGTGAGTATGATGAGATCGGGGTTGAGTTACCCAGAGTAGTTTGTGAGTACTCGGACGTCTTTCCCGAGGATCTTGTTAGTTTTCCACCTCATCGAGAGATTGATTTCTCTATTAATTTAGTATCTGGCACGGCACCGATTTCCATGGCACCGTATCAATTTGCTCCCGCCGAGTTGAGTGAGTTGAAGGTTCAGCTCCAGGAACTGTTAGATAAGGGTTTTATTCGCCCTAGTACTTCGCCATAGGGAGCACCGGCCCTCTTTTCTAAAAAGAAAGATGGGGCTCTGAGACTTTGTATAGATTACCAAAAACTGAACTGGCTACGGTTAAGAACAAGTACCTATGCCTCGTATAGATGATCTGTTTGATCAGTTGAAAGGGTCCCATTGTTTCTTTAAGATAGACTTAAGATCGGGTTACCATCAGTTGAGGGTCAGGGACGAGGATATCCCAAAGACGGCATTCCATATGCGGTATGGCCATTATGAGTTTCTGGTGATGCCTTTTGAGCTCACCAATGCACCGGCTGTGTTTATGGACTTGATGAACCGGATCTTCCGGGAGTTCTTAGATCGATTTGTAGTTGTCTTTGTGGACAATATCTTGATTTATTCACCTTCTGAGGAAGAGTACGAGGAACACTGGCGAGTGGTGCTTTAGTTACTTAGAGCCCATAAGCTGTATGCTAAGTTTGGGAAGTGTGAGTTCTGGCTAGGAGAGGTTAAATTCTTAGGCCATGTGGTATCTAGGGAAGGGGTGACTGTAGATTCATCCAAGATAAAGGCAGTGCAGGATTAGGGCACAGCCTAAGAGTGTTTTTGAGATCCGCAGTTTTTTGGGATTGGCTGGGTATTACCGTCGGTTTGTGAAAGATTTCTCCAGACTAGCTTCACCGTTGACTAGATTGACGCGGAAAGGGGTCAAATTTGTGTGGAGTGAGACTTGTGAAAAGTCGTTCCAAGAACTCAAGGTTAGACTTACCACCGCTCCAGTCTTGATTATTCCGGAGAGGGATTTGGGTTATGCAGTGTATTGTGATGCCTCACGAGAGGGTTTGGGTTGTGTGTTAATGCAAGAGAGGAAAGTGGTAGCTTATGGCTCACGTCAGTTGAAAATACACGAGAAGAACTATCCTACTCATGACTTAGAGTTAGCAGCTGTTATTTTTGCCTTGAAGATTTGGAGGCACTATCTGTACGGTGAGAGATTTGAAGTGTTCTCGGATCACAAGAGTCTGAAGTATCTGTTTACACAGAAAGACTTGAATCTAAGGCAGATGAGGTGGATGGAGTTCATTGAGGATTATGACTTTGAGTTGCACTATCATCCAGGGAAGGCCAATGTTGTGGCCAATGTTGTAGCTGATGCCCTTAGTAGAAAATCCATTAGTGATATAGCTTGTATAGCCATCCGAGAATGGGAAATATTGGGTGCACTTGGCGAGTTCGACTTGCTTCTGAGTGAATTTGTTGAGTCTGCAGCCTTGTTTTCTGTGGTTGCACAACCCACACTTGTGAATCAGGTGTTAGAGGCACCAATGGGTGACATAGAGGTAGAATCCCTCTGGGAGAAGATCTCCAGTGGGAAGGTTGAGAAGGGTTTGACTGTATATCCCGACCCGAGTGTGAGGTACTGAGACCGTTTGTTTGTGCTAGAGTCTTGCTGAGAGGAAGTACTCCAAGAGTTTCACCATTCACGCCTTGCGGTGCATCCGAGAAGCACAAAGATGTATCATGATCTGAGCCGCCAGTTTTGGTGGAGAGGGATGAAGAAAGATGTGGCAGTTTTTGTATCTAAGTGCCTTACTTGTCAGCAAGTGAAGACCGAACATCAGAGGCCAGCGGGTTTGTTACAACCCTTGCCTATAGCCGAGTGGAAATGGGAGCACGTCATGATGGATTTTGTCGTGGGTCTTCCGAGGACTCAACGGGGTAGTGACGCCATTTGGGTGGTGGTTGACCGGTTGAATAAGTCGGCACAATTTATCCCTATGCGCGTAAGAGATTCGGTAGATCATCTTACCTACTTGTATATTCGGGACATAGTGAGGTTGCATGGAGTCCCAGTGTCGATCGTCTCAGATAGAGATTCGCGCTTTACTACTAGGTTGTGGCAGAGTTTGCAAAGTGCCTTGGGCACTAAGTTGACCTTTAACACGACTTATCATCCTCAGATTGATGGGCAGTCCGAGCGTACCATTCAGATCCTTGAGGATATGCTTCGAGGCTGTGTCCTTGACTTTAGTGGGTCGTGGAAGAGACACTTGCCCTTAGTGGAGTTTGCCTATAACAATAGTTTCCAATCGAGCATTGGCATGGCACCGTTTGAGGCCTTGTATGGCCGACTGTATAGGTCTCCAGTGTGTTGGGCCGAGGTGGGTGATGCACCTTTGTTGGGCCTAGAATTGGTGCGGGAAACGACGGAGAAAGTTGAACTTATCCATAAGAGGCTTGTTACAGCGCAGAGTCGCCAAAAGAGCTATGCCGATCGTAGGAGGAGGCCTTTGACATTTGAGGTGGGTGATCATGTCTTTTTGAAAATATCACCTAGGCAGGGTTTGATGAGGTTTGGGAAGAGTGGGAAGTTGTCCCCTAGGTTTATTGGCCCTTTCGAGATCCTTGAGAGGATTGGTGAGATTGCCTACCGTTTAGCTTTACCGCCGCAGTTGTCCGAAGTGCATGACGTGTTTCATGTTAGTTTGCTTCGGAAGTACGAGCCGGATCCGTCGCACGTGTTGGATTGGACCGACTTAGAGGTAGATGAGGATGCCTCCTATGAAGAGAGACCGGTGCAGGTCTTGGATAGACAGGATCAAGTTTTGCGAGGCAAGACTATCCCTTTGGTGAAAGTTTTATGGAAACATCACGGGGTCGAGGATGCCACTTGGGAACGTAAGTTGGAAGTCCAAGAGAAATATCCGAACTTGTTTATTAATGTGTAACAATGTATTGGAAACTTTGTTTTGTTGTTGAATCCTAGAAACATTGCATATGTTTTGGCTTTTGGAAATATTGAAATTATTGAATACATTTCGAAACTGTGAGTTTAATTTAACATTGTATATGTTGAATGTGAAGTAGGAATGCAAATATATCGTTAGCATTGAATATGTTATTGAATTGTGGAATATATGTGTTGAAATTGGTGGATTTCAAAGAAATGCATGTTGATAATGCATGTTGGAAATTATATTCTGAGTTACCTCTTGAAAAGAGATGGAATGACCGGAAATGGGTCAAGTTAATGAATGTTGAATTATAATGTGTTGAGAATTGGAAAGGATCACAATTTTGAAACTTATGTTGGTAATTTCGGGGACGAAATTCTTTAAGGGGGAGAGGTTATAGCGATCCCAGTTTTCCCTTTATTGTTTATTGTATTCCAGACTTAGTTTCCATAGTTGTTGTTGTTGTCTGTATCGCATTTCCGTCCTTTAACTCTTTGTATTTGAGTTTTGGCTTGTGTTGGGCAGGTTTGAAACAGGTTGGTTGTGCTTTGAAACAAATGGTTAATGCTCAGATTTTGGCCTTCACGCTCGAGCGGGCCCTTTTGCATTTGCTCCTCTGCTCGAGTGGGCAGTCTGAAGCTCGAGCTGGATTTTTTAACCTTCAGTACTTTTGTCTACGGGATATCAGACGCTCGAGCGTTCACTTTCACGCTCGAGCGAGGACCATCGTCTGCAAAACTCTGGAAGTGTGTATTCCACGCTCGAGCGGGAGTTTGTGTCTAACGCTCAAGCGGGGAGTCCCACGCTCGAGCGGACTGTGATGTATATCTGTTCGAGATAAAGTCTTTTTGATTCATTTTTTCGGCTCTCCCTCTCTCTCTAGCTTTCTAAAACCCTCATTAGAGAGCCTTTCTCTCTAGAAAGCTCTTTCTCTCTACATTTTGATCTAGTTCTAGTGATCTTCTACCCTAGTTCCTTTGTAAAAAATGTGGAGCTTCGCGTGGTCTTCATTTTGATCTGAAAATCATTTGAAGCATCTTGGGTTTTCTCCTTCTTCTCCTTTGAGCTCCGAAATTTGAGGTGGGGATAATCTACTCCATTCTATGTGTTTTAACATAAATTTTGGTCATTTTGTATAAATGGTGAATTTATGAGAGTTTTGGGAAGTTAGGGTTTTGAAATTGAAATTATAAAAGAGGGGTTTTTCATGTTTGAGACTAATATGTATAAGAGGCTTGAAATCGGGGTTGTTTATGGAATATGAGTGAAATTTGGCCTTAAGAGCAATATTTGAGAATAGGGGGATTTTTGCCCTAAGTGAAATTAATTAATTAATTTGTACAATTAATTTGGGGAAATATGGAATTGAGTTGAAAATCATGGAATTGAGAAATTATGAGATTGAATGGTGTAGTTGGATTAATTTATCACTCACCTATGGAAATGTTGATAATTTATCTGTTTGATGAATTTATTATCTGTTTAGAAATAACTGTTCTGGGCTATCGGTGGAGGATAGTCTTGACTATTGTAGACACTTCATGATGATTAGGTGAATTAAAACTAATCAATTTAGTATGTCATTGAATATGACGAGTGGATTATAACATTGTATATGTTTGCAAATTGGTCATTGTATATGACGGCTTGTTTAAATACATTGCATATGTATTTTGTTTGGGGAGGAGATAGGGGATGTACTCCTAAACCTGTTTGGGAGAAGATAGGGGATGGACTCTAGTGATAACTAAGTTGGTTGGAGTGTCTAGGGTGAAAGTCCCGAAATCTTGATTACGTTTGCATAACGTAGAAGAATTGAAGTTTTGAAGTGTTAATAAAATGAGTTATAGTCTCATTTGAAATGGAAGTGTCGAAATGTTAAGAATGTGAGTTGTAGTCTCATATTAAATGATTATGATCGAAGTATTGTTAATGTGAGTTGTAATCTCATTATAAACTGTCTGAATGAACAGAGAACCATAACTATGAATTGGTTTGGATCATGAAATGGAAAGGAATTAAAATATATTTGTGAATATGGATTGGTTGTGAAAGAGATGTACGTTTGTTTATATGAGTTAAACATTTATCGAATGCTAATGTTTTAGTTATGGCTCATATTTGGTTTAGCGTATCTCTACTGGGCTTTGGCTCACCCTATATGGGACATCATTTTCAGGTGCAGGTGATATGCCGCCTTCAAGGATGTAGCTTGGGAGGTTGTAGAAGCTAAAGGCTTATTTTGTAGTTATCTTTGCATTACATGTAATTCAAGCCAAGGGCTTAAGATGTATAGAGTTAGATCTCTCTTTTGTTGAACCCAAGTGTTGACTTGGAAAGTTGTAAGCCCATTGGGCATTTACTTATGTTGTCAACATGTAATATTTTTTTGTATTGAATACTCTGATAATTGAATATATGTTTGTTTCTTTTAAGTCTTATGGATATTATGGATGGATGAATTATGTATTATTTTGAGGGCGATACAAAATCCTTTGGAAATTAGGCCAAATGTTATAATTTGCATATGGTACACATCTCAAAAAGGGTGTAGAAGCATGACCATACATACAACACATAAACCCATATAAACTCTAGTTTGGAATGAATCAATAAATCAAAGACCCCCAAAACAGAAGAACAATAATTTTTTAAAGGTATTTCTTTGTTTCATGTATCTTCATGCGCTCGTAGAAAAAGCAATAAACAACAAAGGAAAAGGGGGGGCAAAAAATGAAAAAGAAAAATAAGATGTAAATTAACAATTTAGTGTCTTTGAAGTTTAAGGGTTTTGAATGAATATAGATTTTTCTCAAATCAAGTAATTTTGATATTTTTTTTATTATTTAATGGAAAATCAGGATATGTGTATTTGCTAGTTCGATATGCGGTCAGATGTGTTATTTGACATGAATGTTGGGGGTAATCCTATCATCACTCTATTTCAATCCAGATGATTTTTTATTTTTTATATTTTCTTTATTAATTTGCTTGTGTTTATCATTGTTATTGTACTAAATTTAACTTACCTTCTATGTCTTGGCCTGTGCTCATTGAAGGTTTTTGTTTATTTCTCATTTTTTTAAAAAGCTTTTGCATTACATATCCTTATCATTTTGTTGAGTTTGTACAAGAGGTCTACAAGTTCCACCATCAGCTACCATTCCAACAAAATAGCATGGCTAACTAGATCATATGGTTGGAGTCCCATCTCAGATAATCACATGGCTAACTAGAGCTTAATGATTCTCCTAAAGAATGAAAGAAAATTAAATTCTAAGCTTAAGAGTTCAAATTCAACTAAATTGCATAAATTGACAATGGAGATTAGAGTCAATAGTAGTTTACAATCACATTTACAGTACATTGTAGTATAAGATTTCAACCGTAGATTTAAGTCCTTACATCTTTGATGGGGATTGAATATCCAAATAAATCATAGACTCCAAAAACAGAAGTACAATAATTTTTTAAGGGCATTACTCTTTTTCAAGTATCTTCATGCTCTTGTAGAAAAAGTAATAAACAATAACAATTAAAAAAATTGCAGTTGCAAACAACTTTAACACAGAAGAATATTGCCAAATAATATACTTGTGCCACAATGCAAACTATCTGAGAAAGAATACATAGAAGCTAAATAGATTAAAAAAAAAATAAGTAAGCATTAATTGTGTTCACATGCTATGCCAATGACTGTAGAGTGTAAAATACTAGATTTAGTATAGGGTAGCTATATCACTAGTTAACCGAAAACTTAATAGGTAACAATGTAAATATTACTCATTCCAAAATAAACAACACCTATATTAAGAGTCATACAAATAACATAGTGACTTGTAGCATTACATCAATTGCAAGCTTCAATAGCAAATATTCAGTTGGTAGTACAAAGAAACGGATAAACCAAACGAATATTACCATTTGCACAAAGAATTTAATCTGCATCTGTTACGCAAAATAAATGATTGGTTTTGGGTCTCATGGTGTTTGTTTGTAAATCTCTTATACGCTATGGAATCTGTAAAAGCCTTTCTTTTGGATCATCTTTATAGATTAATCTCTCATCAAATAGTGAACAAAAACCAATGGAGCATTTGAGATTATGATTTGAAACCCCTAAATTTTGAAGCATCCTCCACAAGTTTTTAGCATGTTACTCCCTCTTGAGTTTCATCAATCAAAATTGTCATCAAGAAGTAGTATTTCAGATTATGATTTGAATTCACAAGTCAGAATTTTCCATTATAAGATTCTCTCCTTAATTTCTTTTGTATGGCAATGAAAATTTTACTAAAAAGCATATAACAAAATGATAATCTAAAACAGGCAGCACTCTGTGATCCTTGTGTCAATAATAACCTTATTAACACAACCAGAACTATCATATGCCAAAAGTTCCCCTGAGACCACCTGCTCATCCTGGAAGCCATAATTAGAAATGGCTTTTGCACCTTCTTGTTCTTCTTAACTACATGCTTCAAAATAATCAACTAAAGTTCTTAAAGGGCAGTCTCTTTGATAACCAACTAAAATTTTTGTGTAGAAAAGAAAGAAAAGAAAAAGGAATCATCTCTTTGATAATGTTTTCAATGAGAATGATGGGGCGGAAGCACCTTTGACCCTGTCTTTATATGTCTCCTCCAAATGAGAGATGCCAAAGACCATGTTGTAGAGAAAACCTTCACCCATTACTAAGGCCTAATAATTTGTTGCTTTTCCACTATACTAACCCTGTCTGTCCCTTGTGTGGTGCTAATGGGGAGGACCATGATCACCTGTTCTTCCAATGCCCTTTCTCCTCTAAGGTTTGGACTGCTATGCTCACCAAGTGCAATGCTAATTGGTAGAGCACAAATTGGTTGGGTCTCATTGAGGTTGTGGCTAGAGATTGCTTGGGCAAATCTCTAGCTACAATCATTAAGAGACTTGGCTTCTGTTGCACTGTCTACCAGATCTGGATGGAGAGAAATAGCAGAATATTTAGCAATGAGAGAAAACTTGAAGAGGTTATTCTGCAGAGCATTATTGGTATGGTTAGATATAGGGCTCTTGCCTTTAAAAATATCAAACATTCTCGAACTGATAGCTGGTTTCTTCAAGAGTGGAGATTGCCTACAACCATCCTTAAACATTGAGGGGAGTGGTACCTTCTGTGGGTCGAGTGAAGGTGAGCATCTATTGAGGGTTGAACGTGGTGAGCTTCTATAGTGAGATGGTTTTGATTGTTCTAGTTAATGTGTCTCTGTTTTGTAGGTATAGAATGATGAAACCCATAAATGAGAGTTGCGAGTTCTCCAAAAGTGGGTTGAGTGATGGCAGCCAGAAATTGAGTACTAATGTAATTATTTTTTCTTATGTGCTATTGCAGGTTTATATAATTGCTGGTACTTGATAGGGGATGTTGTTGGTGAGGGTTGAGTGAGGGAAGCTATAAATTGTTGGAGTGTTGATGTAGTTTTTTTTTTCCACTCATTGTACCATGATTTTAACCAAGCCCTTAACACTGTTATTCTTTGTTGAGGAGTGTGAATATTGTGGGTTGAGTGATTCAGCCCTCCTAAACTGTGAGCTTTGTTATAATCTATGTTATGGGTGTTGCTTATTTGTTTGTTTCACATGTGTACTATTGTTACTCCCAGGTTACTCTAATCTGTGTTGGGAGAGAAGTCTCATGGACAACAACTTTGTTTTGGCTAGCTGGAGGCTTCGGGGGGTGATAGAGACACAAAGACCAGGCTGCACTGTTGCGCCAGTCTAAGTGGAAAATCTCCAAATGGAAAATACTTTGTCTTTCGTTTAAATATTGTAATAGCTCCTTTCTTTTTGATTTGTATTGAGTCTATAGCTGTCTAGTCCTAGATGATTGCAGTTGTTGGTTTTGATTCCCTATCCCTACAGGTTGCGTAGGGAAATATTATCTTTGGATGGGGACTATATGCATGTGTTGCTATGGAAAACATAACAAGGATAGGTTTGTTCTTTTTGTGTGCTGCTGAGCATGGTTTATGGAGGCAAGCTTGTTTGCTAGCTAGACATACACTGCTACTACTATTGAAGGATGATTGCAGTGCAATGTCTGTACTCTCTTGGAATATGCTGCCCTGGTGCTTGCTGTTTTGGAGTGATATGAGCGAGAAGCTTTATGGTAGCGCTTTATTTTGTGATACGTTGTTGATGTTTAGGGTTTTGAACTTGTTCATTCTCTCTATTTTGGGTTTAAATATGGACATTGAACAGGTTGTATGGTCCAACCTCTTTATTTTGTCTCCTAGTTTCTGTTAGTATAGTTTATTTGTAGTTGTTTTGTTTTAGTTGGTTTTTTCTATATAGCTTTGGTAGGGCGTGGGGTATACCCCTCAGAATCTTGTAAATTTTCTTGTTTTTATCTTATGATTTATTCACCCAAAAAAAACACTTCCAACATCTGAGCATCTCTCGGGGTACAACCTGCACTGGCAAATGTACCATTCTCACCTAATTCATCAAAAGTCATACAAAATGGCTCACAATATGAATATTCAATAAATAAGTGTCTTCTTGACTAATACATGCATTATATATGCAGTGTGAGTTTGGTTGGTCCATAAAACCTAAACTGAACTGATAGTCTAGATAGCTCTAAGAACCTAACCAATCTAAACCCCAATAGGCCTAACCAAGTTAATCAACCCAAGAAACAAATAGATCCAACCCAAAGTGACCAAATCAGGGTAGCCCAATCAAAATTCACTCTGGACTAAGCCAAGTTGAACTCTCCAATTTTATCAATTACATTAAGGTTATTATTGATTTAGACTAATTATATTCAAGCCCAATCTGATTATTACATAATTGGTTATAAACCAAATAATTTGGTCAAACGAATCATGTTTGGCTAATAGATAAACAAAGATTACCAAATAAGGCAGATAGATGCACCAAATAAGCTTTTTATGAATTTCAAATTTCGTAACTCCTACAAACCCTTTATTTAAGTGATTAACATATGACCATTCTCATTTGATAAACCAAACTAGTTATTTCAAACCCAAAATTGATTAGAATGTTCTAGTAATGATATCAGTTGACCAAATATAGCCTAAGCTTAGTAGAAACTTAATGGCCAAAGTTGGCAGTTCACTTCAGTACATTTACCATAACAACAATAAATTTATCCAAAATTCTCAAGTATTATGCCCCAAAGTATTACCCATATCTTTCTCTTTATTCATACTTGCGTATAGTTTGCTTTCTTTTCATGTGTCGGCATTTGAAAACAAGTAAACAAAAAGACAAGAAAACTTTTAAGGACTTCTAAAACAGACATGGTTGCATCAACCATCAAATCTACCTAAAATATGAAGCATTAGTTTTACCTCTAATGTAAAGATGCATGGAATCATAACATCATAGAGTCAACTTCCATCATCATTCAACTGGCTAAGAAACTAATGGAGACATTAAATAGACCATCTAAAAGTAGATACTACAAAAGAATGTGCTGTTTTCATAACTTAACTAAAATAATACATTGAAGGTATTATAGCATTTAGGAGTTGTTAATAGGCCATCCAAGATTGCTATTCAATTGTTAATCAAACACTACTAGGGCATTACCTCACCATTTGGTCTTGGAAACAAAAATACTGCCCCGGCTTTTTGTTATCATGCAGATTCCATCATATGCGCCTCTCGAAGAATGAAGAACTTTCCAAGGGAAGCAACAAGAAAACAGGTTCAAAGTTAAAGAGGACAGCAGATTCAGATGATTGTAATAGATGCAACAATTTTTTCTAGTCCGGGAGAAGAAGTTTCCGATTATTGATAATAAAGGCATAACAAAAGAAATTAGCTAAGATATCAAATGTTGGTAGCTACATGGGCGATTGTAGAGGTAGTTTTGGAGAAGATGGTCTATGGATGCATGTTAATCAAAGAGTGTCGCAAAATCTTTCTCATATTGGGTAGTTTTGGAGAAGATGGTCTATGGATGCATGTTAATCAAGCCAAAGAGTTGACTATTTATAGAGGGAGTGTAGATAAAAGAATTATCAATTTTATTGGTTTTTAAAAAAATTAAAATGTAAAAAGAAAAATGTAGAAACAAAAGAAACAGATGATGATTTGGGAATGTGATCAATGACATTGCTAATTATAGATAGAATCAAAGAGAGATAGAGAAAAAGCCAATAGTTGGCTTACAAATTTTGAACTTTTTCAAAGGAAAAAGCTGATAAAATAAAAATTAATATCAGATATTCATTCTTTATAGTTAGAGTTCTGAAATCAAAGTGGCACGGCTATTGGATACAGATGTTAATTTTCATTGAGAACCAAACTTAATATCAGATATTCAATAAGGATTAGGGTTTTCAAATCAAAAGCCCTAATGTAAATGAAGTTTAGAGTTAGAAACAAACCTGAGCTACAGAAAATATCTCTTGGAAATATTCTATTAGAATGGAAGCAACTAATTCTTGACGTTGAGAGAGTGAGAGATTATGAAGAAAGATGTCAACACTGAGATTACGGTGGCCCCGACCCCGACAGGGCTGGTGGTCTTCGGCAATGGTTGAAGCTTTGGCTATGGAAGAAGAGAAGAAGGAGGAGAAGAGGAGCAAAAGCGAGAGAGGGAGGCCAACTGACTTGGGACCTCTCGACTTCTCTGATTTCCTTTGCCCTCTTTTTGGTAACCGATGCCGATGGTGCTGGTGGTCTTCGACAATCGCTGTAGCTTTGACTATGGTGGAAGAGAGGAGGGAGGAAAAGAGAAGAGAAGAGCAAGAGCACGAGCTAGAGCAAGAGAGGGAGGCCAACTGACTTGGGACCGTTGGACTACTCTGATTTACTTTGCTCTATGTCTAGCAATCGGTTACACCTGTTGCCAATTCAAAATTAAATTATTAAAATAATTTAGATAATATGGTATATATAAATAACTAAATATAACTAAGTTATGAGTTAATATGATAATGGTTATGATTTATATGACATTAGTTATGATATCAAATCACATAACCTCATAACTGATGTATGGTACATCCAAATGTACCATAGCATCACCCCAATAATAAAGAATGAAAACACCAAGTTGGAAAATTTTCAATATATCAGATATGCTCACTGGTTTTGTACCTTGGCCAAACCTGATATACACTAAAAGCAATGCATGTAAAAGGACCAGAGCTCGATACCCCATAAACCAACCTATTATAGAACAGAACATTGTTCAAAGTTTTTTGGAAAATTTAAAGTCCAATTTGGCATACCACCTAAAGTATGCATTGGTCCTACAACTTCTATGTTCTCCAAAAAGTACCCCTATTCCCGTTGGTAGAGCGAGGGGGAATGAGCGGGGGCATTTAGAGCTATTCTGAGATGTTTAAGGTCATCAATGTTCCAGGTGGCATTTAGTGTTATTTTGAGTTTCTTACCCAAAAAAAAAATGCGCACACACGCGTGCGCACAAAAAAATAAAAAAATAAAATAAAAAAGAAGTTAAGAAGAAATCCGTATGTTTTTTTCTTGGGAGTGGCCAAGAACAAGAGAAAATACTAATGAAGCCTTCCATAATTAAGGGTATCATGGAAATAGTGACTAACGCTTAATGTTTTGTTTGGTTTGGGGATTTGGAAAGGAAAAGGGAAAATGTGTGTAAAACTAGGTGAAATGTAAGTATATTTTATTCATACTTCACCTAACTTTTTTCTTTCCCTTTCCAAATCCCTCCTTAAAGCCCCCAACCAAACACAGCGTAAATGAAATGGCAGAAAATGACAAGAAAGGGAGAGAGAGGAGGAATGTGAGGGAACAAGAATCCAATCACTTTTGCTTTAGCATCTTCACGTAATGACTGAAAGGTTACTAGCCTCATTATATATACATAATGCATATATGTACATGTATTGAAATTGAATATCAACACTTGCTAAGGATGAACTTATACCTGGATGAAAAAGTTAGGACATGTTATTAAGCAAGTAAAACACTAAATGATGGTGTTAAGGGTAACAGCTGGGTACATGTGAGCTCCAACGAGAGGAAAGCTCCCAAATGGACAAAAATGGCTGAAAAGAATAATTTGTATGATATAAGGAAGATTATAAAATTTAGAATAATACTGCTCAAGTATTATGGTTGTGGAAGGTTTGCAAGTTCAAGATTTAAATTGGTGTCGTGTAAGAAAGATTATAGGCAGTGAATATTAAAATTTTAATGGGCCCAAGGAGGAAGAAAATTTTCACACATATTTTAGGTGAGGGAGGAGAGTTAGGAATTTTAGTTGTATTAGGATATTTGCTTATATGCCTATATATGTGTGTGTTTGTGGATGTGTATTGGACTTTCATGTTATTTTTTAGCATAATTGAATACAATTGGAATTTGGTCACCTCTATTCTCTCCCTCTACAAAATTCTATCTCTCTTCTTCTCCTTGCTCTCTTTTCTCTTCTTCTTCTCCTTCTTCCCTTCTCTGGTTCTATAACAAAAGTGTTGGAATTGGTGGTATATAGGAAGTGCATGGTTGCAGAATTTGTAGAGTATTAGCAGCTGGAAATTCTAAACAACTGATTTGTAATTTATAGGGTTGAACTGGAAAGCCAAAAGGTAGGAGAATGGATTGCATCGATTTGGGCTTAATTGGCTAGGGGTTTTGGTGATGAAATAAGGGCTACTGGGTTGTTATGAGCTATAACTCATTAACAGTAACTGAGAGAATAAGAAAAATAAGACAAGGAAGAGGTTAAGAATAAAATGATTCAAGAATCCCACCTAAATAACTTTTGGAATTACACCCCAAGAAAAGGCTGCATAATGAATCACACAAAGCTTCAAAAGCTTTTAACCTCTAAAGATCTAGATCTATTGAATTAGAATATTGCATGCATTTATATAGGCTATTGGATTCATCCAACTTTTATTGATTATGATTGGAAACAAGGAACTAACAAATTTTGACTACTAATAATATTTAGATATGAACCATAAATAAGAACCAAAGATATTTTCAATCCATAATATGACACACGGGCAAGAATATAGTCCATGTCCAACAAATCTGTAAATTACTAGATTATCCCTAACTCATAAAGCCTAACAAAACAAAAGTAAAATTACGATAGCTAGCAACAACCTATAAAATACAAGATGAAGACTCTACTAGAAACTAAACATTGCTTGATGATGTCCTCAACAAGTTAAATCATAAACAAAGTTGTTAAGAACACAACCTAATTGTCCATGCAACATTAGACAAATTCAAATCGTTGAACGGGTCGGGTTGGATGTAGTTTTAGAAATTATGTGAGCCTTCCAAATTCACCTCTGTTTGGATTGGTTTTATTTTCAAATCATTTTATGTGAACATTTTTCAAATAAATTTAAAATTAATTTGGCAAAAATAATTATATTTTGGGAAGTATGTTAAAAGTCAATTTTTTGAGTTTTTTTTTTTTGTTTTTTTTTTATTAAAAAAAAGTGTAAAAAAAAATAGAGAGGTGATCTAACAAAAAAAGTCAAAAACGCAATAAGCTAGTTTTTAACCTAATTTATAACGATCCCAGATTTTTCCCGTCATTTATTGTTGTCCGGACTCGGGTTAATGGTCTTATGGTGTTGTCTATATCTCGTTTCCATCCTTTATTCTTTGTATTTGAGTTTGGGATGTGTTGGTTAAGTTTGGAACAGGTTGGTTGTGAGTTGGAACAAAAGGTTGTTGTCCAGAATTTGGTTTCTTCGCTCGAGCGAGACTTTTTGCGCTCGAGTGAGCCTTTGGTATTTGTCTTTTCGCTCGAGCGAGGATTCTTGCGCTCGAGCAAGGATTGTGGGTTCTCAGGTTTCTTTTTAGACGTAGCTTCTGCTCGAGCGAGCTTTCTTGCGCTTGAGCGAGCTTTGCGTGGTGTGCCTCTTCACTTGAGCGAGGTTTCTTGTGCTCGAGCGTGCATCTGCGTCTCTGTTAGACCTAAAGGTTGGTATTCTTCGCTCGAGCGAGCCCCCTATGTTATATGTTCCTTCGCTCGAGCGAGCATTCTTTCGCTCGAGCGAGCTTCTACGTTGCAGACTTGAAGCTTTGCATTATTCGCTCTAGCGACGCTTCTTGCGCTCGAGCGAGGTATTTGTTGTGTGTGGTCGCTCGAGCGACCACTCCTTTGCTCAAGTGAGCCCCGTATATATCAGTTCGCAGTAGCGTCTTTTTCATCACTTTTTCATCTCCTTTTTCACTCCAAACCCTAGATCCGACTCTCTCTCTCTACACACTCCTTCTCTCTACAAATACACTTGATCTAGAGTGTCTCTACCCTACTTCCTTTGTAAAAGAGGTAGAGCATCGCGTATGCTATCCTTTGATCCGAAAAAGTTCAAATATGGAGCATCTTGAGTTTCTTCCTTCATCTCATTTGAGCTTCTCCATTTGAGGTAGGGATAACATACTCCTATTTATGAGTTTTGACATAAATGTTGGTTATTTTGTATAGATAGTGGTGTTTGGGAGTTTTGGGCAAAGTTAGGGTTTGATTTTGAAATTATAAAAGAGGGGTTTTCTTACTTGGGCTTTATATGTGTATGTGAGATCTTGAAAATGGGTTAATTGTGTATAATGGGTGAAATATGGCCTTTAGAGCAATATTTGGGAAAAGGGGGAAAATGCCCTAATTTGAATTACATATTCTATTTGTGTAAATGATAAAATTATTATGGAAATATGAAATTGGTTTGAGAATCATGAAATTGGAGAAAATTGTGATTAAATGGTGTAGTTGGATTGATAAATCACTTACCTATGGAAAATGTGATAAATTATCCGTTTGATAAATTTATTTATCTGTTTAGAAATAACTGTTTTGGGTTATCGGTGGAGAATAGCCATGATTGTTGTAGAACTGCATGATGATTAGGTAAATTGAAACTAATCAATTGGATTAGGTCATTGAATATGACGGTTGGATTAACACATTGAATATGTGCTTTAATTGGTCATTGTATATGACAACGTGTTTAAATACATTGCATATGTATCTTTGTTTGGGAGGAGATAAGGGATGTACTCCATTGTTTGGGAGGAGATAGGGGATGGACTCCATTGATAACTAAGTTGGCCGAAGTGTCCAGGGTGAAAGTCCCGAAATCTTGTATACGTCTGAATGACGTTGATGATTGAAGTGTTGATAACATGAGTTGTAATCTCATTTTGAATTGCTTGGTTAAATAATGAACCATGTCTATGAATTGATTTGGGTAAATAACTGCAAGTGAATTGAAATATGTGTGTAAACGTTGTTGGGCTATGAAAAGAGTGTATGATGGTTTACAAGTGTTAACCATTTATCGAATGCTAATGTTTTAGTTATTTTTCATATCTGGTTTAGCATATCTCTGTTGGGCTTTGGCTCACCCTACTTAGGACACCATTTTCAAGTACAGGTGATATGCCGCCTCCAAGGCCTTAGCTTGGGAGGTTCAGGAGTGGAAGGCTCGTTTTGTTATTTTTGTTTTGATGAATACATGTAAATTCAAGCCGAGGGCTTTATATGTAAAGAGTTATAACTTTTCTTTTGTTGTAACCAAGTTCTTCCTTGAAAAGATGTAAGCCCTTAGGGCATTCATTTTGTTGATAACATGTATACTCATTTGTGAGAAGGCTCTGATGAATGAAATTATGATATTTATTTTATGTTATGGATCTTATGCATGATGACATATGTTTTATTTTGAGGGCGTTACGTAATTTCCAAAAGAGACCTAAAAAGTTAAATTACAAACACACCTCTTGAGGTTTTCTAAAATACGAATTGCCTCCTATGGTTCTAAAACTACATCTCACCCCTAAGGTTCTATAAATTACATCCCACCCTGAGATTTTTAATTTCATAGCAAATGACCTATTTTATTAATAAATTATCAAGTTAATCAACAGTTTCAAATGATGTTACAAATTTATTTCAATTAATAATGTATGTAATTTTATTATTATATAGGAGATTAGTTAAAAATTTTGTTTTTTCAGTTAGTTTTGTTAAATAAAAAATTCTAACAATGGGATATTTGTAATTTTTCAAACCACATGAAACAATATGCAATTTAAACAAACTTCAGGGGTACATAAATTTGAGATACATACCATAGAGCAAATCAAATACTATTCTTCATTTTTCACTAGCTAAATATATACTACTTATTCCATCTTACTAAATTTTCATCTAATAGTAAAAACCTATGCTATGTACGAGATATAAAAAAATTAATAAAATATTTTTATATAAAATAATGAGATAATTACCTAAAAGTCCTATCAACATGTTTGGTTGTAGCTTAGGTCCTATCAAAAACTTTTTGAACCAATAAGTCCCATTTGTAGGTAAAAAGACGTGTTTTCCCTTTAATATAAACAACTGTATATAAAATTCCATTCACGTTATTTACTAGAAAGAAAAAACAAATCACTTAACAGATCAGTTATGGAAGTACCTGAAGATTCGAATCGTGAACGATCTTGAAGGATTTATTTCTTTGTTTCGCTATTATACATAATTGATTTCTCGATTTTGATTCGAATAGGACAGGATCTTGAAGGATTTCTTGGTTCGCTTTTTGAGTTGAAATCTGTTGGAGTTTTATGTGCGATTTCGATTTATAAATTGAAGAATTGATTTGCTGGATATTTGATCTTCGACCTGGTTTATAGGTATGTGTGAGGACATAATTTTTGAATGACAACACGTGGCCGAGGTGTCACCGAAGTGCCAGCGGAGGTGCTACGTGTCCTGGTCATGACGCCGAGATCATCTCGGCTAGGCTGAGGTTATCTACGAAGATACCGGAATCCGGGATAAGCGAATAAGGGACAAGAGTCCTAGAATGGGAGAGGATTTCAGTTTGGATAAAGATAAGACTCTTAGAGAGTTTATCCTAATCCTACTGGGAGTCCAAGATTAGCTGTAATCCTAAGTTCATTAAAGCTAGGCTTCTATTGGGACTAGGTTTGTGTTGGCTATAAAAGAGAGGCACCCCCATGGGTCTAAGGTATGTCTTTTATACTCTATCTAGTGAGTTAAGCACTATTGATTATCTTTGAGAGATATTGATTACTGACTTGATCGTTGGAGTGCCCCCGGGTGGACGAACCACTGCGGGATTCTTATCTTTCTGTGACAGGTTGTTCCTGTTTAATCTATTCTGTTGATGCTCTCCAGCTGAGTTCCCCCTTTTGGTTGTGTGGTCGGAAATCAACACCCACAATTTGGCGTCGTCTGTGGGAACGGAAGGAGAATAGATGGCCAACGACGAACAACAAGAAAAGATTGGGGACGATATCCCTACTGAAAGCGGTAAGCACTTTGATCCCAACGTGGAGGAGGATAACTGTAACGAAGAACCTCAGGGAAATAATCCTGGAGAAGAGGAAGATGGCCGAGAGGGAGACACCCTAATAAAGGCCGACTGAGGCGAGTATTACAACGAGGGAGACCTCCAAGTATGGAAGGATAGATGCCTACGGAGGGACGACGAGATAAAGGCGATGGTAGACAAATTGGCAGACCTGTAAACGATCGTCAATTTCATGATGCAGAATAATGTGATGCAGCCACTATTCCCACTGCAAGATACGCCGATGCCAGCGGCCAACAAAGGTGCCCAGAAATGGGGGCAAAAAATGGTTCCTGCAGTCCCTCAGCATGGCAGGACCAAGGGACATTCTCACCGTCCTTCGCAGGAGGTCAGGCATGGAGAATCTCAAAACACACGTCAAACAAAAGAAACTTGCACCAAAGAACATCGAGATGTTTAGGGAAAGGAACTCTGTTTCAACGCGACCAATGGAGGGAGGTCCAAAAGGACTCACAATGACACTGGAAGTAGTGCACCAAAGAGGCTGAAATCCAGAGATAGCCGAGCTCCTGGACGAACCAAGGAGGATCTGAGGGATTACGTCCAGAGAAAGTGAAAAGATGCCGAGATGACCTCTCTTGTCAAGCTGAGGACACCGTTCTCAGTAGAATTAGACAAATTTGAGGCCCGAAAAGGTTCAGTATGCCGAGGTTCCAGATATACGATGGTAAGTCGGACCCAAACTTTTACGTCAGCTTGTACCTGAACTCGATGGCATTATACACCGTGAACAAGCCGTTGCTCTGCAAGGTGTTCCTCTCGTCCTTTGGAGAAATTGCATCAGACTGGTTTCACAAGTTGCCGAAAGGAACTGTGAAAACCTGGGAGGGCCTGGCCGAGATATTTATGGCCAGGTTTGTGACGAACAAACTACAACCGTTAAGGGTGAACTCCCTGATGGCCCCGGGAATCAGTGAGGATGAAAGACTTAAGGCTTATGCCAAGCGGTATTATGAGGTGTTCAATCGAATACCAGGATGCAACCAAGAGGTGGCGGTCATGTCCTTTAAGAACGGCCTGAATGATGACTGTCTGCTACGAAAATCATTGGCAAAGACACTGCCAAAGAGTATGGAGGAACTCATGGCCAGAATTGAGAAATATGCTAGAGCCGAGGAAGATACGCGGGGGCAGAGGGCTGGAGAATGAGGCTTGGGAGTTGAAATTTACAAGCTAAGATTAGTTTAACACTTGTTGAAATTTTAAATTTACAAGTTGAAGTTAAACCGAGGTCATGTTTAACACTTGTTGAAATTTTATGAAAAATTTACAAGTTGAAGTGAATCCGAGGTTATGTTAGAGGAAGATTGGTTTAAACACTTGTTGAAATTTTATGAAAAATTTACAAGTTAAGCCAAGGTTGTATTGAAAAGAAGTACCTATGTACTTGCCGAAATAAACCAATAGTGGTTTAATCGAGGTATTCCACCCCGAGAAGATTACACAGTTAAGGTGTACGTTAAAGACATGCAAATTATTCTAAAGCATTGATGAAAACAGACTAAGTGTTGGTCATATTTGAGCTGATGAATGATGACCTCGGGAATGAAGGACAGAGCGAGCTTAGCCGACGTGCTAAATGAAAGGAATGATATAGGTTCCATCACCTCAGGATACCGAGGTAATAGAACCTAGGGGGCAGTTGTGGGGACATAATTTTCGAATGACAACATGTGGCCAAGGTGTCACCGAAGTGCCAGCCGAGGTGCCACGTGTCCTGGTCATGACGCCGAGATCATCTCGGCTAGGCTGAGGTTATCTGCTAAGATACCGGAATCCAGGATAAGCATATAAGGGACAAGAGTCCTAGAATGAGAGAGAATTTCAGTTTGGATAAAGATAAGACTTTTAGAGAGTTTATCCTAATCCTACTGGGAGTCCAAGATTAGCAGTAATCCTAAGTCCATTGAAGCTAGGCTTCTATTAGGACTAGGTTTGTGTTGGCTATAAAAGAGAGGCACCCTCATGGGTCTAAGGTATGTCTTTTATGCTCAGTCTAGTGAGTTAAGCACTATTGATTATCTTTGAGAGATATTGATTACTGACTTGATCGTCGGAGTACCCCCAGGTGGACGAACCACCGTGGGATTCTTATCTTTCTGTGACAGGTTGTTCAGGTTGAATCTATTTTGTCAGTGCTCTCCAGCTGAGTTCCCCCTTTTGGTTGTGTGGTCGGAAATCAACACCCACAGTATGTATTGTTTCGATTTTGTATATTATGTTTTTTTAGAATTTTCTTTAGTTTTGATTGAATTTATTTATGAGAATATGTTAAATAATTTTGTTTTGACGAATTGAAGACGTGATTTGCTGGATGATTTCTCGGTTTGGTTATTTATTTTATGAATTGAAAACGTGATTTGTGAATTATTTGTATTGTTATGAAGTTTTTGTTCTGGTTTTTATTGTTATGAAGTATTTGTGAAAACTGAGAAAGTTCTTAGTATTGTTATGAAGTATTTGTTCTGATTTTTATTGATGCGATCTTTTTTTCTTGTTTAGATTGAAAGATGAGTGAAGGTTGTACGAGTGCGCCTATTTTTTTTTTGTTGTGCAAGTATAATGGTTGCACATTTGTAATTAAGATTAATCAAAATGTTACATATGATCAGTTGGTTGAGAAGCTATGTTTGAAATGGGATAATTTGCAATCTGATAATATTTGTCTATCTTACTTATTGCCTAGACATCCTAATTGTACCTTGGACAACAATGAGAAGTTAGATTTGTTGTTGGCATTAGTTGTGTATTTTGATTCAAAGTGTATTGATGTTGTTGTGAGAGTAAAAGACTCAACCATTGACTGTGGTTATCTCAACAAAAGATTGGATTATGGAGAAAGAGAGTCGATCTTGGATCTTGAAGTTTATGACATTGCATTGTCTCATGACAGTAGTAAGTCTGTGAACTTGTCAAACAGAGCATCTACATCCTCCAAAAGGAATTTGAGGTTGGAGGCTGAAGAAGAGGTTGATATGTTATCATCATTTTGTCAACACAAGGAAAAAGTACTATTGTCTGCTGGTTGGGCAGTTAGTATTACACATGTAGGACAGAAATTTGAAGATGGAATTGTTGAATTTCATAATGCATTGTTGAAGTTTTCTATTGAGTGTAGATTTGAGTTCATATTTGTTAAGAATGATAAAGTTCATGTTACCGCACAATGTTTGTTTAGAGAGACAAAAGGTTGTATGTGGAATGTTCATGGTAGAGTGGAGAATGCTAATGGGTTCTTTTATATAAGGAAGTTGAACAATGTCCACACATGTGGTGCTGAAGTACATACGATAAATCATTCTCATATGAGTTCTGATTTAGTTGCTGATTTGATTGTTGAAGGTGTTCGTGATAATCCATTAACACGTCCAGTTCATGTTGTTCGGGATTTTAAGTTGGGGTATGGGCTGAGAGTTAGTTATCGTCAAGCTTGGTTGGGGGTAGAGAAAGCAAAATGTGAGATTTTTGGAGACTACTTAATGTCGTTTGACCAGTTAAGATGGTATATGGATGTTGCAAAGAGTTGCAATCTAGGGAGTTACATTGAGTTTAAGTGTGATGATGATACTAAATGGTTTAAGAGATTATTTGTTGCTTTTCATGGTTCCATTAGTGGATTTGATTATTGTCGACCTCTCTTATTCCTTGATGGCATATTTTTGAAGGGAAGATTTAGAGGAAATTTACTTGCTGCTACAGGAAAAGATGGAAATCAAGGTACATAAGAAATCTGTTTTCTCTGTTCTGAAATTGAGAAAGTTCTCAATTTAGAAATATGATTGAATGTTTTAAATTTTATATAATATTGTTGTTGTATATGCATTTTTTATTTTTTCAATTATTCATTTTAGTATTTGATATTTTGAATGTTAAAGTGTTACCATTTTCTAAGAATAATAGAATATTTTCATTTTTTTCTGTTTTGTACATGCAGGGTTCTCTCCTGTTTGTTTTGCAGTTGTTGGCTCAGAGAATCAAGATAACTGGCGTTGGTTTTCGGAGCATTTGAGTAGAATTGTTTCACCAGAATGAAATATTACATTTGTGTCAGATCGTAACCTTGAATTAGTTGAAGTGTTGCCAAAGGTTTTCCTAATGGCTTTCCCAGCTTATTGTTTATATCATTTGAAAATCAACTTGAGGCATCATTTGCGTGGTGTGTTTCATGGATTGAAAGAAAAGCTGATCACTTTGTTTGGGAAATATGCATATGCTCCAACTAAAGAAACATTTCATCAATGTTTGGTTGAGTTAAAGACTGAAGGTGGGTCAAGAGTTGAAAAGATTTTAGATGACATACCATATGATCATTGGAGTAATGCATATTTTCGAGGGCAACGCTTTGGAGAGATGTGGTCAAATTGTCACGACCCAAACCCGCCCCTATAGGTTTAGCATCGTAACCGGCCAGTAATCTTGGGATTACCGAAGGCCTCTGAGACAGATTAACATAATATTAGGGACTAGCGGAAGCAAATAACAATATCCAACGTCCATTGAGCTGTGCAGACTTATATGAGACAGAAAAATTTTAAACTTTTTATATACATATATACACATTATCTATAAGTCATCACATATATACAGATTAGACAAAAAAGCATTTAGCCCTATTTACAAAATACACAAGACTTGTTCAACCAAACAAGAAAACAAAACTTAAACTTTATATCACGTAGCGATAATCACTTGAGACATCTGGAACCTCCACGGGAGTGTCACGACCCAAACCCGCCCCTATGGGTTTAACACCGTAACCGGCCAGTAATTTGAGATTACCGAAAGCCTGCTTAACAGTAAAACAGTAATACAGAGTACAGGGGCTGGCAGAAGCCAAAATAGTAATTAAAAGATGTCCAATGAGCTGTGACAGTCTGTATTCAAAAGACTTTTCATAACATGTTCACATTCAGAACAAAAACAGTATATACATACATCATTTACAGGCATTCAGGTTAGGGACCAAATCCCCACCATAACAGTACAGTACAAATATCATTCAGTCTATACATAACGAAGACAGATAGGGTGAATCTGAGACACCCCAAAAGCAGCCTTAGCTTGAACAGATCTGGAACCTCGAAGTGAGGCACAAAGGTTGGCTTGACAAAACAAGGGCTTAGCCTGACGCTTCTAGCAACGGTCCGGTGCCTGAACACCTATATATATATATATATGAGTAGCGAGCTAAAGCCCAGTGAATAACATATGCGTAAAGAGGTTAAGAATGAATGTCATTTCAGTATTGAAAACATTCATTTATCAGTATATCAGGCATTCAGTTTGTGGCTCATATTTCATGCCATAACAGTCATTCAGAAACTATAATAGTCATATGTGGTACATCTAATAGCAAAACAGTACAATAGGTCTTAACAGACTGAACAGTCAGTTGATGGCCATCATATCAGTAAACAGTAGTGGTTCCAAACATGGGAACCGACAGAGATCTCTGTGACAGTAGCAGCACAGTACAGTAATAGTAAATTGCTATGGATGCCACGAATACAGTTCACAAATAGGACAAACATTCATTCAGAAAGAAATATCATTTCAGAAAGCAGTATAGTTGTTCATTCAGAAAATATTCATGATTGAACATATCTTTACAACATTGTTACTCACAGAGCACTGGGCTATAAGCAGCTAGAGCGTCCTCGGATGCTAACCCTACACAATTACAGAACGAACACACACTAAGCTACACAGTTGGGAAATAATAACTTAATCCCTAATTTGCCTCGGTGTGGTTCTACATCAATATCCTTATTAAGATGCCTTAAACTAGGCTTGAGAATACCTAGGATGGAATGAGGATGCAAAGATGCATTTAAAAAAACACTTTTCAAAATTTTGTTGAAACAGGGTCCCGCTCGAGCGTGGATTTCCCCGCTCGAACGGACATGCAGACAAAAGTGCCCCGCTCGAGCGTGACTTAATCCGCTCGAGCGGACTGCAAAAGTACTGGATGGGTGAAATTCACGCTCGACAAGCGCTTGACCTCCGCTCGAGCGTGAGACACAAGTCCTCGCTCGAGCGTGCATTCCCCCGCTCGAGCGGACTGTAAACACATGTAAAGTACTGGATACACGCATTTCCCGCTCGAGCGTCACTTTCCCCGCTCGAGCGGACTGCATGAACTCAGTGTGTACGCTCGAGCGTGGAGTTCCCCGCTCGAGCGTGAGTCCAAAATCTGGAATTTCCAAATTTGAACCTCAAGCTCAAAACCCAACTTTAAAGCATCAAACTCGATCCTTTTGGGCTAATTTTCTGAAAAACACTTGTAAACTCATAATATGACATGTTTCAAAGATCAATTTGAGAAATCAAAGCCCGAAGGTAGTTCAATTAAACACAATTTCAAAGAAGTTTTCATGAACATGAAGAACATATGACATGCATGAATTCTAGTGAATCCTAATGCCTCAAAACATGATCCAAAGCAAGATTAAACTCAAAACCATGATGAACTCATGGACTAGAACAAGATGTAAACTTGCATACAAGATTTCATGAAAATCAACTTCAAAATGCAAGAATATGTACATGCATGCATGATTCAAGCTTCAATTCAACGATTTAAGCCATAACTTGGCTCTAAACTCCAACAATCCTCTAAACCATGCAAGAACCAACCCAAAATATGAGCAAGAAGGTAAATTCTCTACCTTAAGTCTCCAATTTCAAATGTAGAAGCTCAATATGCAAGGAATCCTTCAATCTCCTAAGCTTCCAAGCCAATTTTTTGTTGAAATCAATCTATCTCCTATCCCTCTCTCTCTAGTCGGTTTGGTATAAGGAAAGGGGCTAAGAGTAAAGTGTCAAAAGCTCCTAATCAAGTCCCAAATATTGATGTAGAGAAAGGCCACTCAATGGCAACTAGGTAAATAAACCCAACTTATGTAATTTAACATTATTAAATCTAATTTAATCATACCAAATCACATTTCAATTAAATATACCATAAAATCACATAAATTCTAACTAGCATAAAACATTGCTCGATTTCAGATTCGGCCACCGATAAGGCCTCCAATTTACAGTTTAAAGCGCAAAACATGAACAGATCATTCAATAGTCAACAGATAGAAATGCACTCAAGCTATACACTCAATCAATCAGTTCAGGATTTCAGTCAATTAGTCATTTAACATGCTTAATCATAGATTAGCACTAATCAGTAGTGAGGGTTGTCACAGTCTCCCCTCCTTATAAAGAGTTTGGTCCTCCAAACTCGAGTTACTTTCACTCTGGAAGAAAACAGGATTCAGTGGGAACAATTCAGGATATCTCTTGATCATATCATCTTCCCTTTCCCAAGTGGCATACACGCCACCATGGTTTTGCCAGTCAACTTTCACTAACGGAATCTCTTTATTCCTTATCTTCTTGATCCGTCTGTTCACAATCTGAATTGGCCGTTCTCCGTAAGTGTAGTCATCACTTAGCACTACACGGGTAGGCTCAATCACATGGAAGGGATCCCAAAGGTAATCCCTCAATATTGAAATGTGGAACACGTTATGCATATGCTCCATTTCAGGAGGAAGCGCTACTTGATACGCCACCAGATTAATCTTTTCAATAATCTCATACGGTCTGACATATCTCGGCGCTAGCTTACCCTTGACTCCAAAATGAGTTTGGCCTTTCATCGGTGTCACTTTAACAAAAACATGATCACCTATTTCATACTCTCTGTCTCACCTCCGGACATCCGCATAACTTTTCTGTCGGCTCTGTGCGATTTTCAGTCTCTGTTGAATCAGTTTCACTTTTTTGGTAGTTTCATGTACAATTTCGGGCCCAAGCAAAGGCCCATCTCCAACTTCTGCCCAGCAAATCAGAGATCGACATTTTCTGCCATACAAAGCCTCGAAAGGCGCCATGCCAATGCTCGAGTGAAAACTGTTGTTGTAGGCGAATTCAGCCAACGGTAAATGGCTTTCCCAATTTCCTTAGAAATCAAGAACACACATTCTCAATAAATCCTCCAGAGTCTGGATGGTTCTTTCTGACTGACCATCTATCTGAGGATGGTATGCACTACTCAGTCTCAGTTCAGTACCCAATGCTGTCTGCAAACTTTGCCAAAATCTCGATGTAAACTTCGAGTCCCTATCAGAAACAATGGACACAGGCACTCCATGCGATCTAACAATCTCATCAATATAGATTACAGCCAATTTGTCCACATTATAAATTGTTTTGACAGGTAAGAAATGAGCAAATTTAGTCAGTCTATCAACAATAATACCTTTACTAGAGCGAGGTAAACCAACAATAAAATCCATAGTGATGTGTTCCCATTTTCACTCCAGTATCGGTAAGGGTTGTAGTAAACCTGTGGGTCGTTGATGTTCAACTTTAACTTGTTGGCAATGAAGACATTTCGACACAAAATCAACAATCTCTTTCTTCATTCCCAGCCACCAGAAATTCAGTTTCAAGTCTTAGTACATTTTTGTATTTCCTGGATGGATAGACAGTTTTGAATTGTGGCCTTCTTGCAGAATTCTTCTTTTCAGTTCAGAATCACTCAGTACACACAATCTTTCCTGAAATTTCAACATATTATTCTCAAATTTGAAATCCGGCCTCAGTTTGGATTCTCGTTCTTCGATGATCTTCCTCAAGAAGTCATCTTGTTGCTGAATCTCTTTAATCTCTTCAATCAGTGCCGGTTGAGCAGAAATAGCGGCTATTGTTCCACCTTGTTCACGCAAAACAATCTCAATTTCAAGTCTTTCAAGGTCACATAGCAATTCTTTCTGCCCGGTGAGTAAACAGGCTAAATTTCCAATCGATTTCCGACTCAGTGCATCAGCAACGGTGTTAGCTTTTCCTGGATGGTACAAAATTTGCAGGTCATAGTCTTTTATCAGTTCTAACCATCTCTGCTGCCTCATGTTCAGTTCTTTCTGTGTGAAGAAGTATTTCAAACTCTTATGGTCTGTATACACCTCACATGTTGCCCCATAAAGGTAGTGATGCCAAATTTTCAATGCAAACACTACTGCAGCAAGTTCTAAATCATGGGTCGGGTAGTTCATTTCATGCGATCTCAGTTGTCGGGAAGCATATGCAATAACTTTACCATTCTCCATTAAAAAACATCCCAAACCCTTATAAGAAGCATCACTATATACTGTATAACCATCCGTACCTGAGGGTAAGGTAAGAATCGGTGCAGTCACTAGTCGAGTTTTTAACTCTTAAAAAGCTGATTCCCTCTAATCGGTCCAGTCAAATGATATCCTCTTCTGAGTCAGCTGTGTCAGTGGTAGGGCAATTTTGGAGAAATCTTTGACAAACCTTCTGTAATACCTGGCTAAGCCTAGAAAACTTCAGACTTCGGTAACATTTTTCGGTCTAGGCCAGTTCACTATTGCTTCAATTTTCTGTAGGTCAACTGTAATACCATCCTTACTGATCACATGTCCCAAAAACATCACACTGTCTAGCCAAAATTCACATTTAGTTAGTTTTGCATAAAGTTTCTGTTCTCTTAGGGTCTGTAGGGCACTGTACAAATGACGTTCATGTTCTTCCATGCTTTTGGAATAAATCAAAATGTCATCTATGAAAACAACTATAAATTCATCAAGGTATGGTTTGAAAATTCTGTTCATAAGGTCCATAAATACAGCAGGTGCATTGGTAACTCCGAAAGGCATAACAAGAAATTTGTAATGTCCGTACCTCATTCGAAAGGCAGTCTTTTCGATGTCCCTTGTCTTGACTTTCAACTGGTGATATCCAGATCTAAGATCGATTTTGGAGAACACTTGGGCACCTTGTAACTGGTCAAATAAATCATCAATGCGAGGCAATGGATATTTATTTTTCACTGTTACCTTGTTCAGTTCACGATAGTCGATGCAGAGTCTCAATGAGCCGTCTTTCTTTTTCACAAATAAGATCGGCGCACCCCACGGTGAAGTACTGGGCCTGATGAACTTTTTATCTAACAGTTCTTGTAGCTGAACTTTCAACTCTTTCAATTCGATAGGTGCCATTCTGTACGGAGCTTTAGATACAGGCTGTGTACCCGGAATCACATCAATGGTGAACTCAATCTCCCTATCAATCAAATCCCCTAGCAGATCATCTGGAAAAATATCTGGGAATTCTCTAACTATAGGAATACTGTCCACATTAGTTTTATCATCAATAGGTACAGTCAATACAAAACATAGATACCCTTTACACCCCTTTATAATCAGTTTGAAAGCTTTCATGGATGAAATCAGATACGGGGAGGTACTACTCCAACTCCGTTAAACACAAATTCAGGCAGTCCAGGTGGATGGAAAATAACTTGTTTTGTTACATAGTCTATGGTAGCATGATATTTCGTTAACCAATTCATTCCCAATATCACATCAAAATGATCAATATTCAATGGCAGTAAATCAATGTACAAATGAACATCCTCAACAATAATTTCACATGCAGGGTACATATAAGCACAAGTCATGGATCCCCCAACAGGTGAAGATACAGCTAACAGATAGTTCATGGGTTCCAATGGTCTATTCAATTTTCGCGAAAAAGCATGCGATACATATGAATGTGTAGACCCCGAATCAATCAAAACATACGCATTTTGAGCACAAATTGAGAGTATACTTGACACAACGGTCTCGGTATTCTATACGTCTCCCGGTACAAGTGCGAACACTCAGCCTTGCCTCATAGGCTCTTTTCTGGTAGCTTTGGGATTGGGTTTCGGTGCGACAGCTAATGCTGCTACGCTAGGTGCAGCTTTGCTATTGTCTTGGGAAGTGGAAGGGCAATCTTTAACCATGTGGCCCACCTTGCCACACCTGTAACAAGCACCAGAGATTTTATAACAAACCCCCTTATGATTCTTACCACATTCAGAACAGGGCGGTATAGAACGGTTTCCTTGACTAAAACTGTTTGTTGACCCTGTGTTCTGCTTTTTGTTCAACGAACTGTTCCGGCCTTTCTTAAATTTAAAACCCCGTCTCTTACCACACCATTCAGACGCTGGTGTTTCAGTCTGTTTCAATGCTTCGATGTTCGACTCAGCCATTATTGCTCGATCAAGAACATCCACGTATTTCAGCAATTTCAAAACGTTGATTCTGTCAACAATTTCTACATTAAAGCCGCCTTCAAACTTCCTGGCCTTTTCGTAATCAGTGTCAACCATGTGCGGTGCATATCTGGCGAGTTCAGTAAACTTTGACTCATACTCAGCCATGGGCATGGTACCTTGTCTTAACTGTTCAAACTCGGTTTGTGAAGCCCCTGAAAAATGTTTTCTCTAAAAAAAAATAAACAAAAAAAAAATGTTTAAATTATTTGCTTAAAGCCCCTCAGTACTAGAATTATTTCGAACTAGTGTTTATAATTTTAAATTATTTTCCAACTAGTGTTCATTTAATCCAACTAGTGTCCATTTAATGTCAACTAGTGTCTTTTCATAATCCAACTAGTGTCTTTTCATAATCCAACTAGTGGTTATTAGTGGGCTTTAATGAACCAATAAATCCTAACTTGTCCTTTCAATTCCAACTAGTGGGCTTTTATGCCATGTTATACCAAGTTTGCCTATAAATTGAGCTCACCTCTCAACTTCTTTCTATGGTTCTTCCCATATCTCTCTCCATTTGTTATATAAATTTAGAGTTTAGATTAAGAATGTTTAAAGTGAGATAAGCATTTTCATAAAGGAGGAGAGTTGTAGATTTTGTGAAGCCTTATATACCTTATGGCTTAGAATTTGGAGATTCATGGAGAAAGATCGAGATTCGAGTGTTGGAGACGAAGGAGATTGATTTGAGGTAATTTGGGTGGTACACAATATGCTTCCTCTAAATCTCTTTACTCAGAGTTTATGTTAATTACTTTCAATTTGTAATCCTCTTGATTATTGTGATCATTTGATAAATCCTGTGAATCATTCTGTTGACACGTTTGAGTACTTTGGTCATTTGACAAATTCTATGAAGTTGTTCTGTGTAGTTAATGTTGATTTGTTTGGCTAAATGACGTGGAAATGCTTCGTACATGGATAGAGTAGACCTTGCCAATAGCTTGGACCAATAGCCTAGATAAGCGTTTGTGCTTAGGTGAGGTGGGTGAGGCCGGTCATTGGTCATGTACCGAGTAGAACTGGGTATTTGGTTCTGGATAAATTATCATATGTCGAGTTGACTTATTTGTGCAATTTGGTAAATTGTTTGATTATCGAATCTAATCGGTTGTGTAATTGATGGATCTCTGTTAATTTATTTTCTATCTGAGCCTTCTTGTTCCAGTTGTATTGTATACTTCCCGAATTAATTTATTTTTCAGGCGTGGAGCAAATTTAGTGGCGGTTGGAGTTGATGCATCTAAAGAGATTGTTTGAGTTGGAGATTCTTTTAGTCCACAACTATAAATTATTTATTTGGAGATTTGTATAATCTACGTTTTGGAGACATTTGAGTTAATTATTTGTGTAGATGTTTTGTACATTTGGGGTTATGAGTTATCTGCGATTATAAATTTGAGGTTGATTTGATTTATTAATGACCCGAAAGTCGGGGCGTTACACGGTTACCTTGCGGTCTCTGACACACTGTGGGAAGTATTTCTCAAAGAAGGCTCCCTTAAACTGAGCCCAATTCATAGCAGTATTGGTGTCGCGGACCAGCATCCACCACCTTCTGGCCTCTTCTTGTAAGGTGAAGGTAGCCAGTAGCACTTTGTGTGCTTCAGAACATGGAAACACTTCAAATAATTTTTCAGTTTCTAGCACCCACGCTTCGGCCTTCAATGGTTCAAGGCCTTCCTGAAATGATGGTGGTTTCATCTTACTGAACTTCTGTGTTAGAGCAATGATGTCATCATTCACATTCTGTTCTGGCTGTACCGAAGGAGGTGGGGGCTGTTGGTTTTGTTGTTGCTGTTGCCTTAAGGCTTCGGTCAACAGTTCCACTGTTCTTTCTAATCTTGCCATTCTGGCGTCAGATGATTCAGTTTCATCGGCAGTTCTTGCGTTATCCATTTCACTATAGGCAATTATGACAATAATAAACATAGGCAGTTGCATACTTAAACACATTAACACGTATATTCATGTCATGGCCACACACACTTTTCATGCTCATGTAATGTCCTAATTACTTTTCTAGGACATCCTATAGCTCATTTGGACATGTGTGTGTGGTATAACTCGTGGTTTAATATCGCTCTGATACCACTCTATCATGACCCAAACCCGCCCCTATGGGTTTAGCACCGTAACCGGCCAGTAATCCGAGATTACCGAAGGCCTGCTTAACAGTAAAACAGTAATACAGAGCACAGGGGCTGGCGGAAGCCAAAACAATAATTAAAAGATGTCCAATAAGTTGTGACAGTCTGTATGCAAAAAGACTTTTCATAACATGTTCACATTCAGAACAAAAACAGTATATACATACATCATTTACAGGCATTCAGGTTAGGGACCAAATCCCCACCATAACAGTATAGTACAAATATCATTCAGTCTATACATAATAGAGACAGATAGGGTGAATCTGAGACACCCCAAAAGCAGCCTTAGCTTGAACAGATCTAGAACCTCGAAGTGAGGCACAAAGGTTAGCTTGACAAAACAAGGGCTTAGCCTGACACTTCTAGCAAGGGTCCGGTGCCTGAACACCTATATATATATATATATATATGAGCAGTGAGCTAAAGCCCAGTGAATAACATATGCGTAAAGAGGTTAAGAATGAATGTCCTTTCAGTATTGAAAATAGTCATTTATTAGTATATCAGTCATTCAGTTTGTGGCTCATATTTCATGCCATAACAGTCATTCAGAAACTATAATAGTCATATGTGGTACATCCAATAGCAAAACAATACAGTAGGTCTTAATAGACCAAACAGTTAGTTGATGGCCATCATATCAGTAAACAGTAGTGGTTCCAAACATAGGAACCGACAGAGATCTCTGTGACAGTAGCAGTACAATACAGTAACAGTAAATTACTATGGATGCCACGAATACAGTTCACAAATAGGACAAACATTCATTCAGTAAGAAATACCATTTCAGAAAGCAGTACAGTTGTTCATTCAGAAAATATTTATGATTGAACATATCTTTACAACATTGTTACCCACAGAACACTGGGCTATAAGCAGCTAGAGCGTCCTCGGATGCCAACCCTACACAGTTACAGAACGAACACACACTAAGCTACACAGTTGGGAAATAATAACTTAATCCCTAATTTGCCTCAATGTGGTTCTACATCAATATCCTCATTAAGATGCCTTAAACTAGGCTTGAGAATACCTAGGATGGAATGAGGATGCAAAGATGCATTTAAAAAAACACTTTTCAAAATTTTACTGAAATAGGGTCCCGTTCGAGCGGACATGCAGACAAAAGAGCCCCGCTCGAGCGTGACTTACTCCGCTCGAGCGGACTACAAAAGTACTGGATGGATGAAATTCACGCTCGACGGGCGCTCGACCTCCGCTCGAGCGTGAGACACAAGTCTTCGCTCGAGCGTGCATTCCGCCGCTCGAGCGGACTGTAAACACATGCAAAGTACTGGATATACGCATTTCCCGCTCGAGCGGACTACATGAACTCAGTGTGTACGCTCGAGCGTGGAGTTCCCCGCTCGAGCGTGAGTCCAAAATCTAGAATTTCCAAATTTGAACCTCAAGCTCAAAACTCAACTTTAAAGCATCAAACTCGATCCTTTTGGGCTAATTTTCTGGAAAACACTTGTAAACTCATAATATGACATGTTTCAAAGATCAATTTGAGAAATCAAAGCCCAAAGGTAGTTCAATTAAACACAATTTCAAAGAAGTTTTCATGAACATGAAGAACATATGACATGCATGAATTCTAGTGAATCCTAATGCCTCAAAACATGATCCAAAGCAAGATTAAACTCAAAACCATGATGAACTCATGGACTAGAACAAGAATATAAACTTGCATGCAAGATTTCATGAAAATCAACTTCGAAATGCAAGAATATGTATATGCATGCATGATTCAAGCTTCAATTCAACGATTTAAGCCATAACTTGGCTCTAAACTCCAACAATCCTCTAAACCATGCAAGAACCAACCCAAAATATGAACAAGAAGGTAAATTCTCTACCTTAAGTCTCCAATTTCAAATGTAGAAGCTCAATATGCAAGGAATCCTGTAATCTCCTAAGCCTCCAAGCCAATTTTTAGTTGAAATCAATCTATCTCCTATCTCTCTCTCTCTAGTCGGTTTGGTATAAGGAAAGGGGCTGAGAATAAAGTGTCAAAAGCTCCTAATCAAGTCCCAAATATTGATGTAGAGAAAGGCCACTCAATGGCAACTAGGTAAATAAAGCCAACTTATGTAATTTAACATTATTAAATCTAATTTATTCATACCAAATTACATTTCAATTAAATATACCATAAAATCACATAAATTCTAACTAGCATAAAACATTACTCGATTTCATATTCGGCCACCGATAAGGCCTCTAATTTACAGTTTAAAGCGCAAAACATGAGCAGATCATTCAACAGTCAACAGATAGAAATGTACTTAAGCTATACACTCAATCAATCAGTTCAAGATTTCAATCAATCAGTCATTTAACATGCTTAATCATAGATTAGCACTAATCAGTGGTGAGGGTTGTCATAGGGAGGCACATAGGTTGGCTGACAAAAACAGATTCTAGACAGATGCCTCTAAGCCTGGTCACGTACCTGATCACCTACATACATAAATAATACAGTGAGTTAGGGCCCAGTGAATAATAACAGAGTAAAGGGGTTTTATGAATGATGTCCAGCACAAGTTAGGATCCAGTATTTAAATCAGAACATATTCAGACTTCAAAACAGAAATAGATTTAGATACACACTCATGTTCATATTCAGATTTTGCATAAGATCATACGTGGTACACCCATTAGCTATCAGATCAATTTGGTCCAGAGACCCACATGCATAGTTGGTACCAACGACCATAAAGGTCCATATCTTGCGCGCAAGTAGCCATGGTATTGTTACCCCCGGGCGAGGGCCACGTGCAGATTGGCCGCGGTATTGTTACCCCTGGGCGAGGGCCACGTGAACTAAGGGGGCCACGTGAACTAAGGGTGCCACAAATACTTTTCAGAAAATTGGACATTTATTCATTATTCGTAAGATAGCATTTTAGAAAACAGATCATACCATACCAGTCAGAAAATACTTAAGTTAAACATAACTTTACAGAGTTATTACTCACAGATGGCTGCAGAAGCAATCAGACAGACTGGACATATCAGATAAATTAGGCAGACAATGGCGCGTGACCTACACAAGCACATAACATATACACATTGAAATGCAATATTACTCCATTGATCAAACTTGACTTTTTAGTCTTTTTCCGTCTAAATAGTCCGAAGTTCTACTACGCTTATTCTTTCTCATTTAAATAAACCAGGTTCTTATTTCACATATTCTTTCATTACTAAGTCCTTCTTTTCCAAATAGATTGATCTTTTACTTGGCTTCTTAAACAATTACCACTAGATCAATGATTCATTCTGTAACTAACTAATTCATGTTGATTGGTAGCTTATTAATCTTTATTGAGTCATAAATCATGTCTAGAATGCTTTGGAAAGAGATGAGAATAAAAATGTGAACTAAATGCAATTTTCCAAAATATGCTGAAAATGGGTCTCCGCTCGAGCGCCACTTTGGTCGTTCGAGCGAACTGTAAAATTTGAAAAACTTCTGGGAGCTCGATTTTCACGCACAAGCGGACAACATAAATTCTGAAATTCCAAAATTGCAATTGAAGTTCAAATTTGGTATTCAAAGCCTCAAAACATGTACTTTTGGTACACAAAAATGGAGAACCATTGTATAATTTAGTAAACATTCTCAATTAGAAATCATTCATTCAAAATTATGCTCCAATTGTCCAAATTTAGCTTTAACTCATCTTCTTTACATCAACCCACAATTCTAAAATATAAATTAGACTTCCCAACCTCTTGAAATTTCATGATGTATGTAATACAAATAGATCCAATTTTATTGTTAATAACAAAATCAACTTAACTATGAATTACACAAATCAATTTCTTAGAAATTCAACTTAACTCAATTTTTAACCAAAAACTTAATTTATAATCATGGGTGTTCTAAAATGTATATAAATTGAATAAAATTCTTAAATTACATCACATGCATGGATTAAATAAAAATCTAATTATAAAATCAAGACTTTAGGATTAATTCCAAATTTCTATAAACTTGACTTTCTTAAAACATTTCCTTCATCTCTTCAAAAAGAACTTGAATGATTCCCTTAAAACTCATGTATTACAAGAAAATACTACAAAATCAAATCAAAACAATTAATTTTTCAAATTAATTTCCACAATTATGAGTCTACTTAATTTCTTACTTAAAACCTTATTTCTTACAAAATCCATGAGACTAATTCCATAACTTCTTAATTCATGATGCATGGAGGATTATCTAAAATATGAAATTAAAGTTATAAAACTCTTAGAAAAATATTTGCATGTGTGAAATTAGGGTCAAAATTCAAACCAATTACATCCAAAATTCCTTTAATGCAATGTTAAGTTCAAAATGTTCATGAATTCATAATTTCCCAAAACTTGCTCTCCTTGTACCCAAACATTTAATTAATTCTCCAACTTTCTCAAAGATTCATTGATGCATGTAAAGATGAAGTCCAAATTCATGAGGAATAACACAAATTAAACTTACTTGATAAATGTTTCCCAAACCCATTTCCTTAATCTCAAGCTTAACTCAATTTATTTTAACCTCAATTTAATTCATAGTCATAGATGTTCCAAAATATGTTTAATTTGAGTCAAACTCTTAGATTATATTACATGCATTGGTTAATAATTAAAATCAAAACCTGTATTTATTCTTTAATTCTTCCAAATCACATGCATGTAGAAATAAGGCCCAAATTCTTGCAAGATTACAAAAATTAAATACAAAATAGTTAATTTCTAAATTGATTTCCATAACCATGAACCTACCTTAATTTCTTCATCTTTGTTTCTCTAATTTCTTCCAAATTATATGAAATTGAACCCAAACTCATCTTTAATTCAAGTGTAATACAAAGATTTTACAAAATCAAGATTGAAATCCTTACCATTAATCTTTAATTTGATAGATTCTCGATGATCCTCCATTTTCCTTTCTTGAGTCTCCTTCAAAACCCATTAGCACAAAGAAGCAAGCTCTCTCTCTCTTTCTCTCTCTCTCCCCGTGCTGTCCTTCCTCTCTCTCTCTCGGCTGTGCTAGTGTTCAGCACAAAATGAACACACACACACACACACCACACACCTACACTAAGTCTATAATGGTAAATAACTAAAGAATCAATAATAATAAATAAAACCACTATTTCTCTTCACCATCTATTTAGGGCTTTTAAAATTTTACTCCATTTTATTTTATAATTAGGATTAGATTAATTACTAATTATCCATTAGCTTAGTTAATCACCCCTTAATTTAATTAATCTTGATCTTGATTCAATTAATCATAACTAGTCACAAATTCCACATAATTTAATTAATCTAATTTTACTTCCATTAGAGCCCAATTAATTATATTTAAATTTATCAATCTGAATCAGGTGTTAATTAAACTCCCAAAAAGCTCCAAATATCAAATTGAACTTATTCCTATCCTCAATTTTGGTTTCTTAAATCATTTAATCCTTCAATTTCCGACCAGACTCAAAATTTCCGTCAATTAAATTACATATTCAAATTAGACACCCCATAAATAAATTTAATTCGTAATAACTACAATTCTCAATCTTCATAATTTAATTAACTTGATTATCTCCAATTAGGATCTAATTAATTGAATCTCAATTTTACTAAACTGAAATGAATATTTAATTAAACTCCCAAATGGGTCCATAATTAAGATTAAATTGATTCAACTTCTTAACTTCACTTCCTTAAGCCATTTGGACCCTTAATTTCTAATTCCAAAATAGATCTTTAATAGAATCATATACGAGTCAGATCCCACAATTCTCATAAATCCCAAATTAAATTATAATACTCAGCAATTAAATCTCAAATCCTCTTAATTAATCAAGTACTAATCATTATACGTGATGGGGTCGTTACACAAATGTAGCTGAATCTTTCAATTCGTGGATACGAGAGGAACGCCACTTGCCTATCACAAAGTTGATTGATAGTGTAAGAATTAAGTTGATGAGGAAAATTGCTAAGAGGAGGGAACTTGTTAATAAATAGAATGGTTTGATATGCCCCAAAATGGAGTCCAAGTTGCATGATGGTTTTAATACTTCGAGGCGATGGATTGTTAGTTCATCTGGAAATGATGTCTATGAGGTGCATTCACATCCATTTGTTTCAGTTGACATTAGTAGACGAATATGTTCTTGTAGCGAGTGGCAATTGAAAGGGTTTCCATGTGCACATGCAATTGGTGCTATACAAAAGAGTGGACATGATTTGAGTTTATTTGTTGATCAATACTTCTATGTTCAAAGTTATCGAGAGTTCTATTCTTTTCCCATATATCCTGTTCCTTCAATTTGGCAACCAGATTGTAATGTTGATGGTGATAGTGAAGTTATTCTTCCTCCTTTGTCTAAGAAGCAACCAGGAAGGCCAAATAAGAAGAGGATTCATTCGAATTGTGAGAAAGTAAGGCAAATTACTTGTAGTAGATGTGGGAAGGTTGGCAATCACAACAAGAAATCGTGTAAGGAGGCTTGGTGATTTTTTGTAGCTGCTTTGTGATTGTAAAAATTTCGTATTGATAAATTTCTTGAAGTAACAGTTTGTACTGTTGAGCGCTGAGTAATAATCTTCTATGTTTTGAATAAAGTGACATTGAATTGAAAGTGAAAATATTCTTAGTTTCAAATTTTAATTTTGAAATTGTTTGTGATAATATTGTTTGGATGGCTTTCGTAAATAAACTTGACTGTTGAATGTTTGTTTTGAAAATTATGTGAATACTGTATAAAAAGTGAACATATTCTCAGTTTAAGTTTTTAGTTCAAAATAGCTGATTTTGTGATAATAGTGTTAGGCTCTTGTTATGAATCAGAACTAGTTATAAATGTGATCAATTGAATGAATGTGAATTAATATTCTAAATAGATGTGGTCAATGCTCTATGTTTTGATTAAAATAACAGTGGACTGAAAGTGAAAATATTCTTTGTTTCGAATTTTAGTTTTTCAAATTGTCATAATATTGTGAAGCAGCAAATAAATTGTTGTGATAATATTGTTGTTTCAAAATTGAGTGAACTGTATAAAACTAAAAATATTCTCAGTTTTAAAGTTTCTAAGTTTGAAAATAAGTGATTGTGATAATATTGCGAGGCAACAAAACACTCCATAAAAACTGAAAATATAAACAAAAACATCAACAAAGCACTAATTGTGATACAGTAAAGTCTTGTGTCTACTATTTTCACATGTAATACTATTTTCACTTTTCCCATATAGTAGTGTGAGGAACAGGATAATAGAAACTGAGAATATAGACAAAAACATCAACAAAGCTCGGGTGCATATATCTTTGAGAGTATGACAAAATATTCCATTACACATCATAGAAATTGTAATATGTTTGTTAGGCAATATGCTTGGAACTATTAACAAAAACATTAGTCATTGTATCAGAGTGTTATAAAAAAAAGTTCATTGAGTTACACATCAAAAAAGATTTCATTGAATGTTGCAATCTTGACTCTACTTGACTTTGATTGATCTGTGTGGATCACTGAGGAACTCATGTACCATGTCTGCTCTAAGTCTTGTGGATGTGCCTAGTGGTAACGTGTTTGGAATTGGTTGATGCCTCATGTATTGTCTTATGATGTAGCAAACAATAATTTCACAGTCATTCCTAGATAAATCATTTTTGACACAGTTAGGGAAAAAACAAAATTTTTTGAAAAAGATATTAAAATTTGCTAGTTAGAATAAAATAACATACGTCATTGCTTCTTGTTGAGGGCTGTCTTTGACTGATTCAATCTTGACATCAGGATTCCATGCTTTTTCTGCTTGACAAGGGGTATCCTTCATGTATTCATGGATGATTTTTTGCTGTAAAAAACATCAATATAAAATATGTAATGATTTACATCTGATTATTGTAATGGTAATATGAAATTGTTCTTACCAGTTGATTTGCAACGTTGTAGTGCTTGTCCTTTTCTTTTCTTGGTCTCAAAGAGTTGAAATGTTTCCAAGTCCCCAAGTGTTTGTCGATAACAAGCAATGTCCAATGATTGAAATCGTGGATGGGGATATGGATGTATCTACATGGGAGGGATTCTTGCAAAGTATTTTTCAAAATCTTTTTTTTTTCCTGAAGTTTTCTTCTTCAACATTGGCTATTTTTTACAAAAAAATATGAATATTCACAGTAATGGTATGAAATTCAATATTCAAATGTCGATGAAATGCAACAAAACATGATTAACTATGATTTATCACTCAAATTGTTTTGAAATCTGAGTATATTCCCAGCAATGATACCAAAATTAAAATTTGAGAACATTCACAATAATAATAACAAACACAAAAAATCTACTTTGAAACCAAAATTGAACGGAAGATAAAGTATAAAATTGACACATGCACATTTATTCTTTACCCAATATAGACTTGACAGTACGAATGACTTGCCATTGTGCTCTGCTCCATCACCAGAATTTTGTGCTTGTGGTTCTCTTTCAAGAATCTTAGCATATGCATCAATTGTCTATCAAATTGAAACACAAAAGTGATGTTAACAAATTAATGAGAAGTTTTTCAGTGTTAAAATATTACAAATATTATACGTACACAGCTGGATATGTCTGCCCCTTTTACCAAGCTCTTGATATCATTAATAAACACACAATTGTCATATCTTGCGTCAAACCATATACAAGCACTACAAAACAATAAAAAATGGGTTAATAATTAAGTCAAAATATTTTTAGAAAACAAAGCTATTTCTCAGTTTCATTTCATATATTTGTACTATATGAAAAATTGCAAGATTTATGTAAGATTATACCTTGATTCTGTTTGCTTTTCTTTCCAAAGAATTTGTAGTTTGTATTTGTCTTCAAGAGGTAGCAATTGAGCCACAACATACTTGTTAGAAATTGTCTCATCTTTGTGTTCCTTCTCTTTCTCAACTTTAACTTTCTTGCCTCTATACTCATAATCTGATATCTCAATAGTCTTCCTTGCTTTAGCTTTGATATTTTTAATCAAGGAATTCTGTAGATTTATTTGTCTTGATTCTGTCAGATCATCGGCTTTTATTGCACAAACTTGTTGGGTTAAGTCATGGACTTCTTCCTCCACTAACTGATTCTGCAACTGAGAATTTTGACAATCTTTCACATTTGTATTTGTCTCACAATGTTTTGTTGCAAAAGGTTGTTGCGTTATCTCATGGACCTCTTTCTGATGGAGTTCTTTGTCCACCATTTCAGAATTTTCATGGACCTCTTTCTGCAGCACTTAAGAATTTTCATCGTTTATTGTATGACCTTCATTCTTTGCATCTGTCCCAGAATGTTTTCCTCCACAAACTTCTTGGGTTATCTCGTGGACCTCTTTTTCAACCAATTGGTTATGCAATCGAGAATTTTCATCTTTCAATTATTGTATTTGTGCTGTGAGTAGCTTGTTATCCTCTTCAAGTTTATTTATGTAGATGGTCTTCACTGTGTTGTCAAGTTGCAAATTGTTGTTCTCAGTTTGAAGTTTCTCACGTGTTTGTTGATGAATTTGTTCTTTTCCCTCAGGTGCATCATTGAGTATAATGTTGCAGAAGTCATTAAAGTCTTCATTTGCTGGCTTTTGTTCTTGGTGGCATTCTTCAGCATATTAACCATCTTCTTCTTCATCTTCTTCAGAATCATCTTCTTCTTCTTCTTCAATATTTTAAACATCTTCTTTTTGTTGTTCTTGTTCTTGTACTTCTTGTTCTTCTTCTTCAGCATTTTCAGCATCTTCTTTTTCTTCTTCCTCTTCTTCACTGTCATCAAGTTCTTCATCACTTTCCTCACTCAATCGAGCACTAGTTACCTGTAGGTCAACATACAATAGATATTAGTTTTTGAAATAATTGAAGTTTAGGAAACTAAAAAGTTTCTCAGTAATAATTCAATGTATAAAAATAGGAATTTTCCCAACTTAAATTGAAATTCAAATGAGATGAGGATGTGACCTGGCTTGTTGTCAGCTCATGTAGTGATATGACTTTCATACGTTTATGTAATTTGATAAGATTTCACTTGATCACCCTTGGGCATGCTTCGCTAACTTCAAGGTGGATGATCAGTGTGTGCTCACACAACCAATACTACAAAGCAAATGTAAAGAATTTTTGTCATTTGAATAAGAAATAATACTATATGTTATTAACAACAAAGTAATAGAATAGAGTAAAGATGTACTCACTAAAAGAGCCATAACACATCTTGTGACTTTTGATAGATTTTTGTGGTATTTTTCAATTGAAGACATCAGTGTGTTCCTTATTGCTTCTGCCCAATTGTATTTTCTCATTGAGTTTATGTCTTCCATGTAATTAAGAAATACCTATCCAACAGTTGTTCCTAATATAGAGAAAAAAAGCTTCAAACAAGAATACATACACAGCATCCTTATCACATTTTTAGTGTCTTCTTTCTTCTTGCCTTTCAATGCTTTTTGCAACAAGTCTATGATGGTTGTGCGCGATAGCCTTTCAATTTGTATGAATCTTCTTGTCAGAAATGATGATATATTTTTATTTCCATAACCAAGATGCAATAGATATTAGTTTTTGAAATAATTGAAGTTTAGGAAACTAAAAAGTTTCTCAGTAATAATTCAATGTATAAAAATAGGAATTTTTCCCAACTTAAATTGAAATTCAAATGAGATGAGGATGTGACCTGGCTTGTTGTCAGCTCATGTAGTGATATGACTTTCATACGTTTATGTAATTTGATAAGATTTCACTTGATCACCCTTGGGCATGCTTCGCTAACTTCAAGGTGGATGATCAGTGTGTGCTCACACAACCAATACTACAAAGCAAATGTAAAGAATTTTTGTCATTTGAATAAGAAATAATACTATATGTTATTAACAACAAAGTAATAGAATAGAGTAAAGATGTACTCACTAAAAGATCCATAACACATCTTGTGACTTTTGATAGATTTTTGTGGTATTTTTCAATTGAAGACATCAGTGTGTTCCTTATTGCTTCTGCCCAATTGTATTTTCTCATTGAGTTTATGTCTTCCATGTAATTAAGAAATACCTATCCAACAGTTGTTCCTAATATAGAGAAAAAAAGCTTCAAACAAGAATACATACACAGCATCCTTATCACATTTTTAGTGTCTTCTTTCTTCTTGCCTTTCAATGCTTTTTGCAACAAGTCTATGATGGTTGTGCGCGATAGCCTTTCAATTTGTATGAATCTTCTTGTCAGAAATGATGATATATTTTTATTTCCATAACCAAGATGCAATAGATATTAGTTTTTGAAATAATTGAAGTTTAGGAAACTAAAAAGTTTCTCAGTAATAATTCAATGTATAAAAATAGGAATTTTTCCCAACTTAAATTGAAATTCAAATGAGATGAGGATGTGACCTGGCTTGTTGTCAGCTCATGTAGTGATATGACTTTCATACGTTTATGTAATTTGATAAGATTTCACTTGATCACCCTTGGGCATGCTTTGCTAACTTCAAGGTGGATGATCAGTGTGTGCTCACACAACCAATACTACAAAGCAAATGTAAAGAATTTTTGTCATTTGAATAAGAAATAATACTATATGTTATTAACAACAAAGTAATAGAATAGAGTAAAGATGTACTCACTAAAAGAGCCATAACACATCTTGTGACTTTTGATAGATTTTTGTGGTATTTTTCAATTGAAGACATCAGTGTGTTCCTTATTGCTTCTGCCCAATTGTATTTTCTCATTGAGTTTATGTCTTCCATGTAATTAAGAAATACCTATCCAACAGTTGTTCCTAATATAGAGAAAAAAAGCTTCAAACAAGAATACATACACAGCATCCTTATCACATTTTTAGTGTCTTCTTTCTTCTTGCCTTTCAATGCTTTTTGCAACAAGTCTATGATGGTTGTGCGCGATAGCCTTTCAATTTGTATGAATCTTCTTGTCAGAAATGATGATATATTTTTATTTCCATAACCAAGATGCATCGGCTCATCTCCACAAGATATACCGAAGATGTACTTGAAGTCTTCTGTTGTTAGCTTTACAGTTTCTAGTCCTAACTAGAAAGAACCACTGCTGCCTGGCTGGTATGTTTGAATTATTTTCAATGCAATATCATCATATTTTCTGCATTATTTATAATTTATTTTGTTTTTCAATATTACATCAAACAATAACCAAAATGGGGTTTTCTTCAACCCATTAATATGCTCATTCCTGAGTTTGATGTGCTGTAATAGCTTCACTATTGTCACCATGTTTGATCTGAAAGTTAATCTCCATTCTCTACACTTTCCCTTTTGCTTTTTATCCGTCGAAGTTGATTTTTTATGCTTTCTTATCGTTTTCTTTGCATTACTTTTTAGTCTTGGGGTTTTCATGAGTTGCTTTCCTATACAGAAAATCAACATAGACAACATATAAACACTGAGAATGTGTCCTAAAAGAATCAATCCAATGTCATTCTCATGAAGTCTAAATTTGATAACATTCATGGCTATAAAAACAAAATCAACATTGAAACTTAAATTGAAAGCAAGAGAAGATGATTAACTAGGGTTTTTCACTCAAATTGATTCAGAATATGAGAACATTCACAGCAATCGTAGCAAAAATCAACATTGAAACTTAAATTGGAAGCAAGAGAACATGATTAACTAGGGTTTTTTAGTCAAATTGATTGAAAACTTGAGAAAATTCACAACAATCATGTCAAACTCAATATTTAAACCTAAATTGAAATCAAGAGAATATGGATTAAGTCTGGGTTTTCACTCAAATTGACTAAGAATCTGAGAACATTGACAACAATCGTACGAAAATCAACGTTGAAACCCAAATTGAAACCAAGAGAATATGATTCACTAAGGTTTTTTACTCAAGTTGTCTAAAAATCTGAGAACATTCACAGGAATTGTACCAAAATCAACATTGAAAGCTAAATTGAAACCAAGAGAATATGATTAGCTAAGGTTTTCACTGAAATTGATTGAAAATATGAGAACATTGACAGCAATGGTATCACACTCAACATTGAAACCTAAATTGAAAGGAATAGGATATGATTTAGTATGGTTTTTCACTCAAATTGATTCAGAATATGAGAACATTTAAAGCAATCACAGCAAAATCAACATTGAAACTTAAATTGAAAGGAAGAGAACATGATTAACTAGGGTTTTTCACTTAATTTCAGTAAGAATCTAAGAACATTAACAACGATGGTAGCCAAATCAACATTGAATCCTAAATTGAAAGTAAGAGAAGATGATTAATTAGGGTTTTTCACTCAAATTCAATATGAATCTGAAAACATTAACAGCAATGGTACTAAAATTAACATTGAAAACTAAATTGAAAGTAAGAAAACATGATTAAGTAGGGTTTTTCACTCAGATTCACTAAGAATCTGAGAATATTAACAGTAATCGCACCAAAATCAACATTGAAACGTAAATGGAAAGTAAGAGAACATGATTAACTAGGATTTTTCACTCAAATTCACTAAGAATTAGAGAATATTTACAGCAATCGCACCAAAATCAACAATGAAACCTAAATAGAAAGCAAGGGAACATGATTAACTACGGTTTTTCACTCAAATTCACTAAGAATTTGAGAATTTTCACAGCAATCGTACCAAAATCAACAATGAAACTGAAACTGAAAGAATGAGAACATGATTTTTGTGGCATTACAATGAATGTTCTCCGATTCACAAACAAAAACAAAAGTTTTGAAAACAAAAGTTTCGAACACAACATTCAAGCTGAAATGGAAATCAAAAACAAAAGTTTCGAAAATGAAAGATTTCGCAAAAACTAGGGTTTAAGATACTTGAATCTTACTTGTTTTCACCATTTTTGGTTGTTCAGATGTTTGAATGTTTGATGATCTAGTTTATTTTTGTGAAATCTAAGACGAGATTGATGAAGAAAGCCGAAATGTGAGGCCAAATTGATGAAGGTAAGAATGAAATCTGCAAGGGAGAGAAATGGCGGGATGAACTGTGAATGAAATCGTGAATCTGCGATTTTTGTTTTGTGTTTTGATTTGGTAAGGGTAGTTTCATCATTTCAATGGATTATGGGACTTACTGGTTAAAAGTTTTTGAACTAGGACTTAATGTACCATTATTTGCTAAAACGGGACTTACCTGTAAATCACCCTAAAATAATATAAATAGTTAGATTTTTGTATGTAAATTATGGGAAAAAAAATATCTTAAAACCTACAATTTAAATTTCACAATTTTATCACAATTTATGTATCAATTTTCAATTTGTTACAATTTCAATCATGTAATTTTCAATCCCCTTACTAGAGTTATAAACTCGGGTGAGTTCAACTCAAGCAACTCAAGTTAAGCCTGGAATTTTTTAAAGATTAGACAATATAATTTTTAATTCGGGTGAGAGCCTATGTAAAATTTAAAATTTTGAATAAATTTGAGTGGGCTTGGGTAGAGACCAAATAACTTGAGCAATTGAAACAAAATTATATATATATAAATATATAAAATTATTTGCTAATTTATTTTTTTAATAATAAATAAGATTAATTAAAATTTTAATATTAATGAACAAAAGTAAAAGTAATATGCTTAAGTTTTTCCTATAGAATTTTTTTATTATGTTTAAAAAATACACATTTTAAAAATGACCATTGAATAAGTTGATATTAAAAAAATACATTTTAGAATGGCATAGAATAATTTAAATATAATTAAATTAAATTTCTTACAAAATAAAAGTATCTAGGTAAAAAAAAATGGTAAGAGTAAAATTTAGAATAATATTCTCAATTAATCTGAAAATAATTATAGATGACCAATAAATTATAACCAATAACCCTCATTTTTTTAATAAAGAAAGATATTTCATGAATCATCACTTTTAATTTATTTCTATTTATCTTAGCAAAAGTCACTTTTTAGCAATTTCAGCCAATTTTTTTTTTTTAGTTTATTTAGTTGACAATTGAGATTAAAAAAAAAGAAAGAAAAAAAAGATCCAATATATTTCACAAGTGCTAAAAATGTATAGATGAATAATAAGAAAAATATCTTAGACCCACAAAAAAAGAAAAAAAAATCCACAATTGTACCCACAATGATGTGGTATCATATATGTCAACTCTTAATTAGGACTGCAAATGAACCGACCTGTTTATGAACAAGTTCGACTCGGCTCGGCTCGTTTAGTAAACGAGCTGAGCTCGAGCTTGCATAAGCTCGGCTCGTTTACCTTTATTTAAATTATATAATAAATATATAATTTATATATTAAATAATATATAAATATATATAAATAATAATATAAATACATTATTTATATATTAAATAATAAAAATAAATAAAAATTTAAATATTTTTATTTAAGTAATATAAATAATATTTTTTACTTCAATATTTTTATTTAAATAATATAAATAATATTTTAAAAAAATTATCGAGCCGAGCCGAGCCGAGCTGGAGTTTCATTAATGTTAACGAGCTGAGTCAAGCTCGAGCCCAGTTTCTTATCGAGCTAAGCTCGAGCTCAATAAACGAGCTCGATAAGTAAACGAGCCGAGCTCAGCAAAGCTCGGTTCGGTTTGGTTCGTTTGCAGCCCTACTCTTAATTACACCCCTCTAATTTTGTACCCCTAATTCCATCCCTAATGACTTAGCTCACTCCCATGTGAAGCGGTCTCACACTTTGAAGATAATTAATTGGTTGTTATTGTTTGACACCTCACTAGAGATACTGTGGGGATATATTTTTTGAGTACCGACACGTGGCATGGTGACGCCGACGTGTCAGCCGAGGTGCCACATGTCGTGGTAGTTGTGCCGAGGTTATCTTGGCAAGGCCGAGGTGATCTTCGAAGATATCGGAATCCGAGATAAGCGGATAAATGGATAAGGGGCAAGAGTCCTAGAGAAAAGAGAAGACTTTGCTAAGATAAGGATAAAGCTCTTAGGGAGTTTATCTTTATCTCTTGAGGAATCCAAAGTCGGTATTGAATTGGAGTCCATAGAAGTCAGGCTTCTAGTAGGACTTGGATTGAGTAAACTATAAAAGAGAGGCACCCCCGTGGGTCTAAGGTACGCAGTTTTATACTCAAGCTTGTGAGTTTAGCACTTGATTATCTTTGAGAGATATACTGACTTGATCGTCGGAGTGCCCCCGGGTGGAAGAGCCACCGCCGAAGCCTTTTCTTTCTGTAACAGGTTTGCTGAAGCCATCTATTCTGCCGGTGCTCTCCAACTGATTACTAGGCGGGCAGTGTGGTCAGAAAATTACCCACACAATTTGACGCCATCTGTGGGAATCTTAGAAGAATAGATGGCCAGTAACGGACAGAAGGAAAACATTGGGGGCGACACTCTTGCTGGGAGTGGCAGACCAATTGACCTTGATGTTGAAGGAGACAACCACAATGCAGAGACTCATGACCAAGGCCACGTCGAGAAAGACGTCGGCCAGGAGGGCAACACTTCAAAGAAGACAGACCAAGGCCAGTACTATAACGAAGATAACCTTCAGGTATGGAAGGATAGGTGCCTACGGAGGGATGAGGAAGTAAAAGACTTGGCAAACAAGTTGGCGGACCTACAGTCGGTCGTCAACTTCATGATGCAAAATAATGTCATGCAGCCACCATACCCGCTGCAAGATACGCCGATGCCAGCAATTAATACCCAGAAGGGAGGAAGGAAAGCAATCCCCGAAGCCCCTCAGCACACCAGGAGTGGAAGGCACTCTCACCGACCTTCCAGGGAAGTCGGACGAGAGGAGCCGAGGCAAGAAGAGTCTCAAAGGATACATCACATGAAGGATCCAGGGCCCAATGAACATCGGCATGTTCAAGGGCAAGCACTCTGCTTTGACACAACCCATGGAGAAAGATCAAAACGTACCCACCACGAGGCCGAAAGTAGCGTGCCAAAAAGATTGAAGTCCAGAGATAGCCGAGCTCCAGGAAAGAGCAAAGAAGACTTGAGAGATTACCTCAAGAGGAGGCAACAGAATGTTGAAGTCGAGGTAACTTCCCCAGTTAAGCCGAGGACACCATTCTCGATGGAACTAGACAAATTTGAAGCGCCAAAGAGATTCAGTATGCCAAGGTTCCAAATTTATGATGGTAAGTCAGACCCCAACTTTCATGTTGGACTATATCTGAACTCAATGGCATTATACAGTGGGAACGAGCCGTTGCTCTGCAAAGCATTCCCCTCATCCTTTAGGGAAATTGCATCCGATTGGTTCCATAAACTACCAAAGGGAAGCGTAAAGACGTGGGAAGGCCTGGCCGAGATGTTTGTGGCCAGGTTTGTGACGAACAAACGACAGCCCTTGAGGGTCGACGCCCTAATGGCTTTAAGAATCACCAAGGAAGAAGGCCTTAGGGCCTACGCGAAGAGGTACTACGAGGTGTTCAATCGAATACCCGAATGCAACCAAGAAGTGGCGGTCATATCTTTCAAGAACGGCCTGAAAGATGACTGCCCACTACGGAAGTCTTTGGCAAAAACACTGCCAAAAAGCATGGAAGAACTCATGGCAAGAATCGAGAAGTACGCCAGAGCCGAGGAAGACACATCGGGAAACAAAGAGATAAAGCAGGAGAAAGGAAACGGCTCGCCGAAGCGAGGCCGAGGTAATAACGGGCCAACCAAACAAGAAACAGAATTGAAGGGTAAACAGGCAATGACGATGGTATTCCGAATCCCTATCCGTAAAGTCTTGGATCAAATACGAAACCAACCCTATTTCAAGACACCAGCAAGAGTACCAGGGGAATTTATGGGAAGAAACGTTGGTAGGCGCTGTGCTTACCACAATGAAGAAGGACACCCAACTCAGGGCTGCAAAGCCTTAAAAGCACACTTAGAAGATCTGGTAAGGCAAGGCCATCTAAGGGACCTTGTTGATGAGGCCAGGACAAGAGAAGAACAGGCAAGATTGCCTCAAGCACTTGCAGCTCCGCCTCCCCCAGCACAACAACCACAGGCAGGAGGACCACGGGTGGTTAATGTCATTCACTCAAGAGTGAGTGAAAACGACATTCGGGGAGAAACCCAAAGAGTAAAACACCTACAGCACTTGAACCAGGTCGGACACAAAAGACCTCAGCCTGAAGAATGCCAAGGACCGATTATAACCTTCACTGAAGCTGACCTAGAGATGGTCCAGTATCCGCATAATGATGCCTTGGTAGTATCCCTCCAGGTTGGGGAGTGCCAAGTAAAACGCATCCTAATAGATCAAGGCAGCTCTTGTGACATCATGTACGTCAGATGTTACAAAGAGCTGGGCCTTCATCCTGACGACCTGGAACAATCCAACAACCCTATGGTCGGCTTCAATGGAACGCCAACATGGCCACTGGGCGCAGCAAGCGTGGAAGTACAAGCTGGTACTAAGAAAATCAAGACAGAATTTATGGTGATTGACACACCCTCGCCATATAACATCATCTTGGGAAGGCCATGGTTGCATGCAATGGGGGCAATTCCCTCAACATTGCATCAACTACTACGGTTCCCAACAGAGCATGGGATTGAAGAAGTCTGAGGAGATCAACTGCAGGCAAAAAGTTACTTTATGGCAGCAATGAAGTCTACTTGCAGCATTCGAGAGCCAAAAGAGGCAGAGATTGAAGACGAGGACATGGAGGTCCTAGATGATGTCGGCAAGAAGCCAGCCGAAAAGAGCGAAGAGACGCTAAAGAAAATCCTCGTCCAGGAGGGCGACGAAAAACGCTTCTTTCTTCTCGGCTCAGGCTTAGCCGAAGAAGAGGAAAGAGAATTGGAAGATTTTTTGAGAACAAACATAGAGGTGTTCGCCTGGACACCTTACGAAATGCCTGGCATCGACCCCGAGGTCACTTGCCACAGACTGAATGTCGACAGGTCGGCAAAACCTGTGATTCAACGAGCCAGAAGACCGACGTTGATGCACGTCGAAGCAGTAGAGGAAGAAGTAGATAGACTTCTGGAGGCCAGGGCCGTCCGAGAAGTTCACTACCCAACATGGCTGTCCAACACAGTAGTGGTGAAAAAGAAGAACGGCAAATGGAGGGTTTGTGTAGACTTTACCAGCCTCAACAAAGCCTGTCCCAAAGACAGCTTTTCTTTGCCCAAGATTGACCAGCTCGTAGATGCTACTTCAAGGCATGAAAGGATGAGTTTTCTAGATGCATATAGGGGGTACCACCAGATTGCCATGTACCCTCCAGACGAGGAGAAGACTGCGTTCATCACCCCTAAAGGCCTGTACTGTTACAAGGTAATGCCTTTTGGGTTGAAAAAACGCAGGAGCAACTTACCAAAGGTTAGTAACAAAGATGTTCAAGCACCTGATTGGCAAAACGGTAGAAGTCTACATCGATGACATGGTCGTGAAGAGCAAGGAATCTAAAGGTCATCTTGCCGACCTAAAAAAGGTCTTTGATATACTCAAAACATACCGGCTCTAACTCAACGCATCAAAGTGTGCGTTTGGAGTTGGATCAGGTAAGTTTTTAGGGTATCTGGTAACAAGAAAGGGCATTGAGGCCAGCCCAGACCAAATCAAGGCCATCCTAGAACTGAAGAGCCCGACGTCGGCAAAACAGGTTCAAATGCTTACTGGAAGGGCCGCAGCCCTAAACAGATTCATCAGCAAAAGCTCAGATAAGTGCAGACCCTTCTTCAACTTGGTGAAAAAGGCCACAGACTTTCTGTGGACAGAAGAATGCGAAGCCTCTTTAACCGACCTAAAGAAGTACTTGACCACAACTCTGGTTCTTTCCAATCCAGAACCAGGAGAAGAACTATTTTTGTACTTGGCAGTTTCAGAACACGCAGTCAGTGCAGTACTAATCCGAGAAGAAAAAGGGGAGCAAAAGGCTGTTTATTATGTAAGTAAAATCTTGGCCGATGCAGAAACAAGGTATCTACCACTGGAAAAATTAATGCAAGCCTTAGTAATGGCTTCAAAGAAGTTGAACCATTACTTTCAGGCGCACAAGATTGTGGTCCTAACAGAGCACCCATTGAAGTCCTTGTTGCAACAAGGAGACTTAACAGGAAGGATAGCAAGATGGGCAGTAGCCCTGGGTCAGTATGACCTGGAGTTCAGGCCGAGAACAGCAATAAAGGGCCAGGTTTTGGCCGACTTCGTGGTAGAATTCACGCCTGAAACCATCGAACATCGGGCTCCGTTGAGCCAGGATGACCATTGTCCCAGCAAGCAAGGAGAATGCCAGCCTAGGGCAAAAGAGCAAAGGAAGGAAAAACTCAGACCCCGCAGTATCTATATCGGCGATTCATTCAGATTGTTCGTCGATGGAAGCTCGAACCGACAAGGAGCGGGGGCAGGAGTACTGCTGATATCTCCAGATGGAGAAATAATAGAACAGTCCATCCGTTTGAGGTTCAAGGCCTCAAACAATGAAGCGGAATATGAAGCATTAATTGCAGGGCTAAAACTGGCAGCAGTAGCAGAAGCAGATGGGGTAATAGTTTTTTGTGATTCACAACTTATTGTTAACCAATCAACAGGAGAATTTGCAGCCAGAGACGAAAGGATGTCGGCATACGCAAAAGAGGTCATTAGATTGGCAGCCCTATTTCAGAACTGTCGACTACTCCAAGTCAGCCGAGATGACAACACCCACGCCGACGCGTTGGCTAACCTGGCAAGTTCAATGCAGACAGGAAAAACAAGAACAATTATGATCGACTATATGTCGGGCCCGAGCATAGAACCAAAGAGCACAGAGCAGGAAGCAATGTGTGTGGACATGGGGCCAAGCTGGATGGATGCAATTGTTGCATTCCTGAAAGAAGGAAAGCTGCCAGAAGATCATAAGGAAGCACACAAAATCAGATTGAAATCGGCAAGATTCTGTCTGACAGCAGATGGACACCTCTACAGAAGGTCCTTCACTAGACCTCTTTTAAGGTGCGTACACCCTTTGCAGGTTGAAGATTTCCTATATGAAATTCATGAAGGAATTTGTGGAAGCCATGCTGGGGGCAGATCATTAGCCCACAAGGCCATTACCCAGAGGTATTGGTGGCCCTACATGCAAAAGGATGCTGAAGCCTATATGAAGAAGTGTGAACAATGCCAAAAGTTTGCACCTTTGATACATCAGCTAGCTGCTGACCTAAACCCAGTGTCCAGCCCTTGGCCGTTTGCCCAATGGGGCATGGATCTTGTTGGGCAACTTCCCCAGGCAACTAGGCAGAGAAAATACTTGCTGGTAGCAACAGATTACTTTACGAAGTGGATAGAGGCAGAACCTCTTGCCAAAATCCGAGATGTGGACGTCAAGAACTTTATATGGAGAAATATCATCACCAGATTTGGCATTCCAAGAGCAATAGTTGCCGACAACGGAACACAATTTGACAGCAAACTCATCAAGAACTTTTGTGCGAAATTCAAGATCAAGAATTACTTTTCAACACCAAGTTTTCCCCAAAGTAATGGGCAAGCAGAAGCATCCAACAAAGTAATTTTGGATAGAATAAAGAAGAGGCTGCAGGCAGCAAAAGGAAAGTGGGTAGAAGAGTTGCCCAAAGTACTTTGGGCATATCGGACTACGCCGAGAAGTTCAACAGGGGTATCCCCCTTTGCCATGGCCTATGGCACAGAAATAGTCATCCCATTGGAGATTGGCATCCCAGGGATCAGAACCCAGGGAGTAGAGAATGGCACCAATGACATACTCTTAGCCCGAGATCTGGATCTTTTGGAAGAATGAAGAGAGAAGGCTGCAATTCAGCTCGCAGTATACCAGCAACAGCTTGCCAGAGCTTACAACAAGAAGGTCCATCCAAGAGATTTTCAAGTCGGCGACCTAGTCCTGAGGAAAGTTGTCGGCAACAAGAAGGATCCCAGAGAGGGCAAGCTTGGCCCAAACTGGGAAGGACCCTACAGAATTACTTCGGTATTAGGCAATGGAGCTTATCGGCTTGATGATAACAAGGGCAAAGCATTGCCAAGACCTTGGAACACTTGTAACTTGAAATTCTTCTATCATTAGATGTACATTATTTTTGGCCGAAGTCATCAATAAAATCTTTCCCTTTTCTTTAAAACACATATGATTGATGAAGTTACATATTGGTGTTTTTGGAGGCATGAATAATGAGAACCCAAGTAGAACTCAGGTTCACATTGGGGGCAGAGAGAAGACAGAGACACTTAATCCACTTGTTGAAATTTGTAGCAATTTACAAGTTGAAATTAAGCTGATTCCCTATCTTCACTTGTTGAAATTTGTAGCAATTTACAAGTCTGAGTTAAGCCGAGATTATTCCTTAATTCACTTGTTGAAATTTGTAGTAATTTACAAGTTGGAATTAAGCTGATTCCTTATCTTCACTTGTTGAAATTTGTAGCAATTTACAAGTCGAAGTTAAGCCGAGATTATTCCTTAATTCACTTGTTAAAATTTGTAGCAATTTACAAGTTGGAATTAAGCTGATTCCTTATCTTCACTTGTTGAAATTTGTAGCAATTTACAAGTCGAAGTTAAGCCGAGATTATTCCTTAATTCACTTGTTGAAATTTGTAGCAATTTATCAGTTGGAGTTAAGCTGATTCCTTATCTTCACTTGTTGAAATTTGTAGCAATTTACAAGTCAGAGATAAGCCGAGATTATTCCTTAATTCACTTGTTGAAATTTGTAGCAATTTACAAGTTGGAATTAAGCTGATTCCTTATCTTCACTTGTTGAAATTTGTAGCAATTTACAAGTCGAAGTTAAGCCGAGATTATTCCTTAATTCACTTGTTGAAATTTGTAGCAATTTACAAGTTGGAGTTAAGCTGATTCCTTATCTTCACTTGTTGAAATTTGTAGCAATTTACAAGTCGGAGTTAAGCCGAGATTATTCCTTAATTCACTTGTTGAAATTTGTAGCAATTTACAAGTTAGAATTAAGCTGATTCCTTATCTTCACTTGTTGGAATTTGTAACAATTTACAAGTCAAAATAAAGCCGAGGTCATAGTTTGCATACTTATTGCAATCTACAGGTTGGTCCAACCAAAGAAGATGCTTAACACTTGTTGAAATTTGTAGCAATTTACAAGATAATGTTAAGCCGACATGTGATCATCTGTTGAAATTTGCAGCAATTTACAGATTGAGGTAAAAGCTAAGTATGTTGTTTAGACACTTGTTGAAATTTGTAGCAATTTACAAGTAGATCATTGCTTAACCACTTGTTATAACTTGAGAAAAGTTTACAGTACGTGATAACACTTGTTGAAATTTGTAGCAATTTACAAGTAGTTTAGACTACGATCACTGTCTAAACACTTGATTGAAACATTGAGAAACATTCGCAAAGTTGACATTGAATAAATACATGTTTTACACTTGTTGAAATTTATGAAAAGTTTGCAGGTCAGTATCTTGCCGAAGTAAAACTTGTAGTTATTATTCCCGAGATATGTGACCCCGAGAAGATTGCACAAAGGTGGCAAGATATGAGAGGCATACAAAATATTCTAAGTATAGAACCGTGCAGAAGCAAATCAAGAGAAATTAAAAGATTGAAGCATCCAGAGAAAAACAGTTGCAGTTGTATACAAAAGAAGGCACTACGGCCTACCAGAAGTAAATTGTTTCGAAGTAACAAAGAAAGGCACATCGGCCATGAAAGGAAGCTTACATTGTCCAGAAAACAAAACAAAGTGCAAGGGTGCAAAAGAAAAGACATGAAAGTTAAGACTTCTCAGCATCAGCATCTGGCTGGATCTGAACCTCAGAAGTCTCCTGAAGAGATACCTCGGTTTCCTCACCTGCAGCAATCTCGGCGTCGATCTCAGCAAGGGTTTCATCAACGCTCTTGCTGATTTGAGGAACATCAGATGATGCTTGCTCAGGGGTGGTCTCCTTGATAACCTCCTCATCCTCCTGATGAGTCAAGTCTAGGACTTGATCATCCTGAGGAGGGGACTTGGTCTCACTAGCGTCCTTGGGCTTCCTTACCAAAGCCTCATCATCATCTTTATCCTCATCCTCAGATTCAGACTCAGATTCATCTTCAGCTTGGCTTGGAGGTGGAGGAAATGGAAGAGGAATAGCGTCGGCTTGGCGCAATGGTGAATTCTCAGGGAGATTAAGTTTTTTTGCAAGGGCCATCCAACCAAGGGAGAAACCCCTGTTGCACGCCTGCCTAACTTGTAGTTTGTATTCTTCTGTAACGTCGGCCATTCCTTGAGCATAGGCCTTTTCATCGGCCGCCTTAATCTCAGCATCTTTGGCAACTAAGGCCTGCTGAAGCTCTTTTTCCGCTTGGGCCTTTTTTACCTCGGTCTCTCTCTTCTCGGCCTCAGCAACCTTCTTAATGGCCTCGGCAGACTCCACTTTTTCTTCGGCCATCTGTTGGGCCTTGGTGGCGGCCTCAGCTTGGTCCTCCAGTTTTTTCATCTTTGATTCAAGAGTTTTGTTCTCTTTTTTCAGGGCAGAAACCTCTCTCTTCATGTCGGCCAATCTTTGCCGATTTTCAAAAGATTGCATTGAAAACGAATAGGCATGCTGGATGGCCTAAAAGAAAACAGAAGTGTTAGAAAATATTTTAAGTATGAAATAGAAAGAAAGTATAAAGTTCCAAGCAGGAACACTTACTTGAACGGAGTGCTGGAGCATTAAAGCGTAGTTCTCATACTCACTATACTCAACATTTCGCTCCAGGTCCCCTGGAAGGAGAAGAACGGTGCTAAGGGCGACGCCGACATTAATGTCGTCAGCATTTTCACTAGACATGATTGGCCTGTCCTCCAAAGTAATCTTTGGGGCCCAGGGAACGTCGGGTTTTTTGGACCCCGACGCCGTTGTAGAGGACGACCTCGCTTTCTTTGACTTTGAAGATTCTGCTGGCTATGTTTCAGCCGACCTTTTTGTAGAAACAGTCTTCTCACTCCCAGCCAATTGTGAAATTGGCAGAGCATCTTCATTCTCAACTACAGTGGCTTTGGCCTTTGGCTGAGCCTTTTTGGTTCTTTTTGGCTTTGGTGGGGGCATGGATTGGGTTGGTTTAGCATCAGCATCAACTGGAAAGTCGGTTAGGAGATCTTGGACAACAGGCTTCGGGCGACCCATCTCAGCAGTCTTGACAAGTCGATGCCGACGTCTTCTTTCTGGTATTAGGACCAAGTATGGAGCTGAAGTTGATGGTTGATCGGCTGGGTCAGAAATGGATCCTTGGTCTGCTCGTGATGTGGAAGCAGTGGGAAGAGTTGTGGCAGAAGGCGGAGAAAGACTCTTCTTCTTCTTCTTCGGGACGTCAGGCAGAATGGATTTGTACGTAGGAATAAAGTTTAGAAGAAGAGGTGCTTTTCTTTTGTGGACAGGCAAGTCCAGGAGCTTTTTCAGGTCCTTGCTAGGAACGAAAGATTGGCGAAAGTCTTTTGCTGGCTTGCGAACGTCTGCAAGAAGAAACAGACATTAGAAACAGATAAAGTATTGAAGACTTGAAAAGAAACAACTAAGTAAATAACACTGGACTCTTACCCTTGCCCTCTTTAACCGTTCGAGAAAGAGGGTATAGATGGACATCTTCGTCTGGGGCAAATTCCCAATTTCCAGAGACAATGAAGTAATCATCTCCAGCCCCCTTGTTAGAGTCTGGGAGGTCGGCTACGATTTTGAATTCAGCGGACCTCGTCTTGAGGTAGTAGACGTAACCTTTTTCCTTCAGTCTAAGGGGGCACATGGTGTAACAATATTGTATGTCGGCTAGGGTGATTCTAACGTTTTCTTGTCTGGCTAAGGTGATGATACCAAAAATCACTCGATAAGAGTTTATGGCAAGTTGCATAGGGTTCAACTTATAATAATGCAGAATCTCGCGAAAAAGAATGTTAAGTGGAAGCCGAAGTCCACACTCAGTAAAGGCTACAATAGGGAGAGGCATGGTGTTTTCGGTAGGCATGATGGAGTCATCATCCCCAGCCAGTCTCAGGTGGACGTCGGCAGGAATAGAGAACTCCTACCTAAAGTACTCAAGTTTGGTCGGGATATTAACCCTATGTCTCCACATACCCATAACGTTGGCCTAAAGACAGAAGGCTAGGTTTCAGAAAGAAAGTGCTCTTAAGGGGTTATCGGGACCATGACGAAACCCTAGGTATATACTGGTAAGGATTGTTTCAGTTTTCTCTAAAAATTGAAGGTTCTATAAACCAAACCCAAACCTAAATCTATGAAGGCAAAGATTAAAAGCAAAAATTAAAGGCAGAAATATGGAAAACAAAGAAACAAAGAACAACGTTTCAGAATCAAAGAACAGAGGTATAGTTCTCAGAAGCGAAAGAAATACAAAAGTAAAAGGTCAAGAACAGTGGCAAGAAAAGTGTTGAAACAGTGCAAATGTTCAAAAAATGAGTAAAATCATGGAATAGACGAATCCAGATGAATAGTTCAGCAAATCAAAAGTTTGAACAGAGCAATAAATGACAGTAAGTAAGCGAAAGCACATAGAAGAAATTGGGAGTAAGAGGAACAGAGGCTTACCAGAACAAATGAAGCCGGAATGAAAGTTGCCGAGATAAGGCAACGGTTACAGACACGACGGAACGGCGAAACCCTCGCTGAAATGGAAGAATGAAGATAGTTGCAGAGCTTGAAGCTAGAGTAATGGCGGATTTGAGAAAGTTTAAGAGAGAGAGAAAATCAGAAAATCAAGTGCAAAAGTAAAGAAACGAAGAAAGAAAGTAAAGTTTTATCAAAAACTTGAAACGGCGGTAAAACAGGGCATTTATTGCGCCTAGAGGAACGTGTGCGTCAGACGGCGCTGACGGATGAAAAACGGCTTACAAGCGCGTCACAGACACGGGCAAATAAAGATAGAACACGTAAGGGGAATGGTTGAGAAGAGATACATGATAGCTCATGCGCGTGGGGAAATTTGTTTGAGTTCTTGTTCTCCGAAGAGAACACGTCGGCCTAAAATGAATGATCTCGGCTAAACAGTTTTTAAGCCAAATATGCAGAAAGAAATATCAGTATAGGTTCCATCACCTCAGATACCAAGGTAATAGAACCTAGGGGGCAGTTGTGGAGATATATTTTTTGAGTACCGACACGTGGCATGGTGACGCCGACGTGTCAGCCGAGGTGCCACATGTCGTGGTAGTTGTGCCGAGGTTATCTTGGCAAGGCCGAGGTGATCTTCGAAGATATCGGAATCCGAGATAAGCGGATAAATGGATAAGGGGCAAGAGTCCTAGAGAAAAGAGAAGACTTTGCTAAGGTAAGGATAAAGCTCTTAGGGAGTTTATCTTTATCTCTTGAGGAATCCAAAGTCGGTATTGAATTGGAGTCCATAGAAGTCAGGCTTCTAATAGGACTTGGATTGAGTAAACTATAAAAGAGAGGCACCCCCGTGGGTCTAAGGTACGTAGTTTTATACTCAAGCTTGTGAGTTTAGCACTCGATTATCTTTGAGAGATATACTGACTTGATCGTCGGAGTGCCCCCGGGTGGAAGAGCCACCGCCGGAGCCTTTTCTTTCTGTTACAGGTTTGCTGAAGCCATCTATTCTGCCGGTGCTCTCCAGCTGATTACTAGGCGGGCAGTGTGGTCAGAAAATTACCCACACAGATACAATTAAGGTTGATGCAATAAGGGGATGAGACATTTCTCTTTTCTATACACTCAATGACATAGGCCCAACTCTCTTGCCACATTATTATGGGTGAAAGTGTGGGTCTATAGAATTACTGGGACAATAAATTATTACGTGTAACTCCCATTTTTTTTTATTAAAAAAAATGTTTCACCAACCATCACTCGTAATAGAAAAATAATATTTATTTCTATTTGATTTTAGTAAAAGTCACTTTTTAACTATTTAAGCTATATTTTTTTTAATTAATAATTGAGAAAAGAAAAAGAAAAAGAAAAAAAACATAATCCACCATATTTGGCAAGTGATAAAAAGAGTCATTCATTTTCTTAATATTTTTATCTTTTGTTAAAAAAATTTATTGTTTGAATCCTTGTAGTTTAGAAGGATATAAAAAAATTAAAAAATTAAAAACCAAAAATGACAAAAAAAAATTAAAAATATAAACTTTTAATAGAGATTAATAATTTGAACACCTGTATTTAGTAAAATATTATGTTTAGATTAATAGTATTATGACACATCATTATAATACATGTTAATATTGATCTCATTCTAATTGTAGTAACATAATTTAAAGAATAATTTAAAATTTCAGTTTATAATTTAATAAAGGATGCATAAATTAATAAATGAATATTGATCTTATTCCAATTATTGTAACATAATTTAAGGAGAAATCTAAATTTAAAATTTTATTTTAAATAATATAAAATTAATTTATAGGTCAATCATAGTGTAACATATATTAACAAAAATTAAAGAAAATTTTAAAAAAATAATAATAATTGTAACTTTCCGTCTTAATAAGACAACATTTTACCATTATAATATTATATAGATGTGCTCCACCATTATTCTCTATTTTACATATTTATTCATGCAAACTAGTTTGAAAAGTCTTTCAAGGTTCTTAAAATGTAGTTATGTAATTAGCTTGAAAGAATTTTATTAAAATAGCTATTACAGTAGTAAGTAGAAGTGGGCGCGGGTCGGTTGCGGCCACAGAACCTCCAATCTGTCACCCGTTCGCTAGATTGGCGGATTGAAAAAAATCAATCCGCATTCGTCCGCCAATTTGACAGATGTGGATTGAGCGAATTGGCAAATTAACGGATGGATGCGAATCGGTTTGACGGTTTAAAATTTTATAAATTTTTAACATAATTCAACTTGTGCACTTCCTCAAACAAAAAAAGTATTACAGTTAATGACTTAAAAAAGTATTATAATCACTGCATGCCTGTAACGCCCCAACTTCCGAGCAATTAAATAAGTACAATAACACAACACAAGTAAGATAGGTTGTAGAGACCCTAATTTTTGGTAATTATACTTGAAACCCTAAGCCTTAGGTTAATTGCATTTTAGTCCCAAATTTTATAAAATTTTACAAAATGGTCCAATAAAGAATAATTTTTCTGTATTTTATTTTGTATTATAATTAAATCCTAGAATGCCATTTATATATTTGAAAATACCGCTAACACTTAGTTTTTATTTATTTTAATCCTTAGTCTCTACATTAATTCATATATTTTATTTTTTTTAGCCTATTTGAATATTTATTAGTTCTTTGAATCTTTATTATTTATTTGAGCAAGTAAATATCTATAAATATCTTTAAATAAATATTTTTATTATTATTTTAGTGGAGAAAATAATAAATATTTTTAGTGGAGAAAATATCTAGATATTTATTTCCTTCCTTAGTCATTAAGCTAGAGGCTCATTTCTTATTGTTAATTCAGTATAACGCAGTAGGTAAAAAATTTCAGATCATACCTTAGGTGATAGAACCTGAAGCGAAGAATCTCGTGGATAAATCACGTGCTTCAAAAATTCGAACAACAAACACTTAGCAGTGGAGTGATACCATAATATGAGTATCACCCACACAAGTCACAGTGCAAAAAGCTTGATCGTTGTTTTAATGGGAGAGAGTCAGTATAGAAAAAACATACGTTGTTTCATTATCCCATATCACATATATCGTATCAGATATATAGGCTAAGTATATCATCTATCCATATCAGTTGATATGATAGATATAGATAGCATAAGTGAGTTATCCAAATAAGTTTTGAATTCAAATTCAAACTTACATGGATAAGGTTCAAAAGGGTCATGGGTCATGCCACATGGGCGCCCAATTTCTAACATCTGCCACTCGCACATGAGTTGGCATGACACTGCCACATCTCTATCTCAATCTCCCCGAAAATGAACAATCTCATACTAGCCAATGCATCGTGTGATCGTTGAGAACACCTGCATGTGGGAGCTCTATACTAGAAAGTCAATATGAGTCAACATAGAGACATCAACCCAAAATGAACAGAAATAGTATCTCATGTACCCAGACCCATCTAGCTACATCAGTCCAAAAAACATCTCTAATCCCTCAAAGAGCATGTTTGACTCTCCTAGGTCCTGCATTATATTCACACCCAATCAGTATCCCATAGAGAGCGATGTGAGTTGTCGACAGTGAATATAGAGCAGAGATGTAGAACTAGATGATCTTCCCTTCACCCTTATATAATTTAATTTGAAATTGACCGCTTTCCCAGTAATGTCCCTTAAAGCGAATCATACATGACCGCAGGCAACATACCAAAGTAGCTGAACATCAACTCCTCATCTTATGACATAGTCAAAGGTCACAAAAGGCACAAAGTGAAATAATTTAGGGAAAAATGACTTTTAGGACTCACACGGTGAAGAAACAGGGATCTATTCTTTCACCTCGCTAACGGGTCGATAAGCACATGCAGTACGAATGCATGTTATAGTGGAGTAACTCTTCCAAAGAGTGATGTTAAAACTCACACACTATACATATCTTAGTCTAGTCGCTCTTAAGCGCACAAGTCGCTTCTTAGCATCTAACTCAAATTCTCTATTTGCTCGTCTCTCAGGCATCAAATGAGATCTCATATCTGGCTATCCATAACAGGCAAATCATGGAAAAGTGGGTACTCTCATATCCATGGTCAGACTCTAACAAGACCTCATCTTGGCTCCAACCAAGGCGTCATAGCTAATGGATAATTTTAGCTTCTCTATTTGCTCCAAATATAATAAGCCACTAGTCTCATCCTTGCTCGCTACTTAGTGCTAAGGGCGATTGCTTATGTGAGTGAGCCAATCTTGCCTACTAACATCAATTTATTTATTCTGTGTATGCTAATTCACAAACCATTGCAAAAAGTAGTAAACATAAATGTGTAATAGAAACAAATATGAATACTAATGGCATCAATATCCCAAAAAAAATATGAGTTCAACTGAATACACATATATATATCATCACCTACGTAGTCCTAAAGCTCTAACATGAGTAAGATAAACATCTCTAGCAATGGGTTTAGTCAAAGGGTCCGCAACTGTGAAACCCCGTATTTTTATATAATAAAAATAATATGTATATTTTTAATTTTCTTAAATAATTATTCACAATATTTTGAATTTAATAGTCTGTATATTTTTATACTGAAAATTTATTCAAAATAAAATAAAATAAAATATTTTTGACTTTATATTATTACTCAATATTAATTTCTGAACCGTATGATATTTTTATTATATTTTTCTCTATATTTTTTTGGTAATCAAATTACACTGAAACCTTATATTTTCTGTACTAAAACCCAATCAAAAACCATGGGTTTGCTACCCCAGGTTTTCTTGCATTCCACCTTCAACGTGTAATCATCTTATGTATCAAAAGACAACGTAGTGAACATGCTGACCAAGTGTTCAATTTCTTCTCTTTTTTTTTATTTCTTTTCATTTTCTTTTATCTTCTTTTACTCTTCCTCATTTTTCTTCTCTTCCAATTGCATAGCTCTCTCTCTCTATCCGTTTCATCTCTCTCTCTCTCCCTCCATCTCTCATTCTCAAAACTCTCTTTCTCCTTTATCTATGTTTTTCCTCCTTCCCCAACCTCCATAGCCATGGCCTCAACCCACACTATCGCCAACCCGCGAACTTCACCACCATTGGCGCACCGTCAGACCAGCACCACCACCATCACCTATTTCTATTATCATCTAGAACCACCATCCACAAAGTGTTGTAGGTGAAGAAAGAGAAGAAGAAAGAAGATGGAGGAGAAAGAAACACAGTTAGAGAAATTTATTTTGAAGTTCAAAAGTTGGTTTTCGGCTTACTTTCGGCATGCCAAAACCATCCATTCTGGGAAGAAGTGAGACAAATAGGCCATGTAAGATGAAGTACGAAGTAAGTTGAAGAGATTGGCGAAAGAATGAAGTAAAACCGTTAAGAATTAAGAAAGTTATGGGGTCCGAAAGATGGTTCGAAAAAAATGTCCGAGACGGTAGGAAAATAATCTTATTTTTGGTCAAATTTTGGAGATCCGACGGCATGCAAAAAGAGACGGAACGAGGCGTGTGAGTAATGAACCAAAAACTAGGCCGTGAGGTGAATCCAATAATAGAAAAATAAGATAAAACGGAGTTACAATAAAGAAGATACAAGCATTTGAACCGGTGACATTGAAACTAAAATTCTGGGTCTCTCTGTCGCGCATGCTGTGGCTGTTGGAGAAGATGAACTAAATTTTTATCCAGTGTTTCTCGGCTCATGGTGCTACGGTGCATCCTAGCACATTTAGGTTAATCGAGTGGTCCTATGACTTTGGGGATGACCACCTCTAGGTTTTTCGACGTGTAGAATCCATTTCTGGGGTTAGATCTTTCAAATTCTAAGTCTAAGATGATGATCAACAACTAAAGGTTCTAAGAGAATCCAATGAAAGATCAACGGTGAGATCGTGTCCGATTAATGTGAAATTTCAGCAAGACGATCATGGAGTCAGGACGGTCATATCTTACGATCAGAATCATAAATCAAATTTGGATGATAAACCGTTAGCAACCTAACATTGTAAGAAAACCCTCTCAACCCTCTCATTTTTTTTATATATTTGAAAATTTCAAATTATATACATATGATAAACTGTTTAAACTTGTAGATAGAATTTTATTTATAATTGTATGAAAATTTATGATGGTACATCAAATTTGGACTTGCATGTGTAGTTTATGCCATTAAAAAGATGATTGAAGATGTTATTTGGCCCTTTAAATCTGCCAGAAGGTTGTACTAATTTTTAGACAATTTTATACTCAAAATTTGAAGATGATTTCTTCTACAAAGTTGTTGATAATGATGTCTAGTTCATCCACAAAAGTTTTCAACAATTATTGAGTTTCGTACGAATTTATACATATTTTAACCAAATCTGGAGCTATAGACAGATTTTATTATGTGTTTGAAAAATCATTAAAAATTTTATATTAAACCAAATCTGGTAATTTCTAAGCAAAAAATGAAATTTGAGAAGTCTAGTTTCATAATAAATTTTTAGATCATGGAATTTATTTATAAAATTTAAGTATGGAATTAATTTAAGGAAATGTGATAAATCTGTGTCATAAAATTTATGGGAATTTTACAGAATTATTTATAACTTATTTTTGGGGAATTTATTCTGAACAATGACCCAAATATATTTATTGAATATTCTGTACATTTTCACGAATTTTAGAAATGTATAAATAATTTATTTATAATTTTTATTATCTAAGGTATAACCTGAAAATTTCTAGACAGGTTTAAGATCATGACCTCAATTATTTATTCGAATAAAAATCAGTTATTGTGTTGGTCCAATTCATCAAATATAGTAAATTAGTAATCCATGTATGGGTGTATTGTGGTTTATTTAATATTGTGGTAGCCTAATCTTGTAAATTAAAAATCCATGCACGTGTGACTTTGGTTTATTTTCTCTATATCTAAATTATTATTTCATACCATGGTTTAAATAAATTGTTTATTTAAATGCTGTACATTGGTTTATTATTGTGTGATATGTGTAATATTTTATGTTGAGAATTTTAATGAGTTGGTATAACATCAACTATCATAAAAAAAAAATTGGAATTATTTGTGAGTAATATCAAAATTAACTGAAATGATTAACGGCATATACAAAGTTAACAATTGACGGTTAATACTAGATGTTCAGAGTGAGTCTTGGTTTTAAAGAGTGTACGAAATTAAGGGTTGACGGTTAATACCGGTTGTTCAGGGTGAGTTCTGATTTTAAAGAGTGTATGAAATCAAGGGATTGACGGTTAATACCGGTTGTTCAGGGTGAGCCCTGATTTTGAGAATTCTCACGTAAATTGTGTTGCGAAACTCTAAGATGGAACGGGACTTATTTGAACCCTTTTCGGTATTTGGTTTTGGAATAAGGGTGGATGTGCTGGTGGCACACAGGGAGGTTACGTACCCCTGGCAGACCGTTTCCTTGGGGCAGACCACGGATGCTACTACTTGGGTATATAACTCTGGACGTGGGCATCCCTGGTAGTTACGGTTGGTAACACTAAAATATTTGACCAAGGGAGGGTTTCAAATTAACCGTTGCCATGCTTAGTGGTTGGTAAGTTAAATCTCTTTGGTGAGATTTCGAGTGTCACTTAATTTATTAAAATTATTGAAATTATTTTAATGGTTGTAATTTATGCTTACAATTATATTGTCATCTCATGTTTATAATCTCATTATTTTTCTCTTAAAAGGAATGGTAGGTTGGTTATGTGTTTCTTACTGTGTTGCAAAACTCATGGCATATATTTTTGTTGCCCTGGCGTTTTATGCCAGGTCTTGGCGAGAAAATAATTGAAGCTGAAATGGAGTCGACGCTAACGTAGAGCTTTGGCTGACCTGAAACCCCGAGTAGAGCCGAATAAATTATATTATTTTATATAATAGCTATTAAGGACTTTATAATTTCATTTAATGTTGTATTTGGATAATTTTAAGTTTTTATCTATTGTTATTTGGACGTTTGGTTATTTGGACGTTTGGTTAAGATGTCAACTTTTTAGTTTATTAAGTCATTTTGTTTATTTAATTTCCCTTGATACTTCAAAAAAAAAATTGGGGCGTCACAACATGGTATCAGAGCTCTAGGTTAGAATTCCTAGGGACGGTGGGAAGAGGTTTAACCTCAATTGAGGAGTAGTATCATGTGTTAGAAGGAATAGAATTATGTAACTCATAGTTTATGAGAGCTTTATGCTAATCATAGTAACTATCCTTGTTTGATCCTAACTAGCTTGACGCCAAATTTGTCGGATGTAAAATCATCACTTCTCTATCTTCATTAAACCTTTCCAATTCGACAATGTATTGCCTTAAGATGATCAATTGGCAATTCTTGACCTATGTTTATTGTATCTTGTATGTTGTTCTCTTGAAAACCGGTTGCACTCTTTCAATCCTTACAGGGTGAAGAATCTTAGGTGTTTGGTTTGAAATGTGTATGGCCAAACACAATTTCAATTCAAATATCTAGTTTGGTCACCAGCTCCATAATCTTAACCCTATTAAAAGTTTTGAGGAGTCTGTTGTAAAAGTGATGATTGGTGTAGTCACTCCAACTTTTTCGCACCCGAGAGCATTAGTATAGAATCCTTAAGGATTATTTGAAGAGGATTAATCTGAATTTGAGTTAAGCGTCACGCTTAAGAGAATAGACTTATGTGATCTACATGACCCACGTGTTTCGGCCTACGGTTAGAAATAACTTTGCCCTGACTAGGTTATATTATGATAATACTATCTGTTTTGCTAATTAAAAGACATCAAAAATGAATTTTTCTTCGCCAACCTTAGGACGTTGTTCGAATTTCTGGCATAATAACATTGACTCAGGAGAACATGTTTCAAATTTATAATCGTCGCGTCAGGTGTTTCAACTCCAAACGATTTAACGATCACTTACGTAGGGGAGCGGGTTTAATCCTGAACGAGAAGTTTTGCGCATTAGATATATATACTTATATATATATATATATATATATAAAGGGAGGGTCACTATTATTCTTACGAGTTTTGTGTTGATCTTCATTTTCCTATCTCATATGTATAACCTTTGGTTGATGTCGTTCATATTCAAGATTAAGTCATTACCATCTTATTTTCAATTCCACTATCGTTAAAATTGACAACCTTTTTGCCTTGATTATCCTATCTAGTACTAGAATTTTGTAAACAATCGCAATTTCTTTACTCAGTAACAAATCTTAGATATTTATTTTGACACACGTAGGGCCAACGTAGTCTCAGGTTAGATATCTAGTTTAGTCACTTCCTCCATGATCTTGATTACATGAAAGTCCAAAACTATAATGTCATTCATCCGATCCTTATGTTAATTGATATTGTTGTTATAGCCACTTTGTATTTTGTTATCCTTATTACTTTTGTACCAACCTTGGGCTTAGAGTTACCAGTTAGAACTCTTTTGGTGTGACTCGTTTGTAATCAAAACCTACACGACGAAAATTTCTATCAAACCAGTCTTAAAACTCTTGGTTATATGTTTTTCATCTTATTCCTTCACATTTGCAGTGTGTTAGATCACTAGAATTGGTATGCAAACCCTTACGAATTGTTTGTGTACTTGAATTCTCGAACCTCGAAACATGAAAATATTCGACACCAACATCATCTTGGACACAAATTGATTGTCCATACACCAAGTCGTAATTAGTGGCCACCAGAAGAAGGAAATGACTTATGCATTCGATGGAACGCTGTAATTGTTTAAGGAGGATAGACTAGCTTTCCGACCACAACAAATTGACGAATGACGCTAGCAACCTACAGGACGGTCAACAAGGCTAATCCTTAGCAAGTGTGCGAATGTTTTCTCGAGCAAAGAGCTTCACATTGAAGCAATGGGGTCATTACGATGAACATTTTGAAAGTTTTGCAAATCGCAAGAGCTTCATGCAACCGTGTGCGCCAAAGGACCTAAACGTGAGGCAAAAGCATTGAATGGAAGATGAGAGAGGATGCGAACGAGTTAAGACTGGAAACTGATAACATAATGATAAAGTTCACAAATTGATTATCCACAACTTTTCAAAACCCAAGAACGGCTTAAATTTCGAGGACGAAATTTGTTTAAGGGGGATAGATTGTGAAACCCCGTATTTTTATATAATAAAAATAATATGTATATTTTTAATATTCTTAAATAATTATTCACAATATTTTGAATTTAATAGTCTGTATATTTTTATATTGAAAATTTATTCAAAATAAAATAAAATAAAATATTTTTGAATTTATATTATTACTCAATATTAATTTCTGAACCGTATGATATTTTTATTATATTTTTCTCTATATTTTTTTGGTAATCAAATTACACTGAAACCTTATATTTTCTATACTAAAACCCAATCAAAAACCATGGGTTTGCTACCCCAGGTTTTCTTGCATTCCACCTTCAACGTGTAATCATCTTATGTATCAAAAGACAACGTGGTGAACATGCTGACCAAGTGTTCAATTTCTTCTTCTTTTTTTTTATTTCTTTTCATTTGTTTTTATCTTCTTTTACTCTTCCTCATTTTGCTTCTCTTCCAATTGCATAGCTCTCTCTCTCTATCCGTTTCATCTCTCTCTCTCTCCCTCCATCTCTCATTCTCAAAACTCTCTTTCTCCTTTATCTATGTTTTTCCTCCTTCCCCAACCTCCATAGCCATGGCCTCAACCCACACTATCGCCAACCCGCGAACTTCACCACCATTGGCGCACCGTCGGACCGGCACCACCACCATCACCTATTTCTATTATCATCTAGAACCACCATCCACAAAGTGTTGTAGGTGAAGAAAGAGAAGAAGAAAGAAGATGGAGGAGAAAAAAACAAAGTTAGAGAAATTTATTTTGAAGTTCAAAAGTTGGTTTTCGGCTTACTTTCGGCATGCCAAAACCATCCATTCTGGGAAGAAGTGAGACAAATAGGCCATGTAAGATGAAGTACGAAGTAAGTTGAAGAGATTGGCGAAAGAATGAAGTAAAACCGTTAAGAATTAAAAAAGTTATGGGGTCCGAAAGATGGTTCGAAAAAAATGTCCGAGACGGTAGGAAAATAATCTTATTTTTGGTCAAATTTTGGAGATCCGACGGCATGCAAAAAGAGACGGAACGAGGCGTGTGAGTAGTGAACCAAAAACTAGGCCGTGAGGTGAATCCAATGACAGAAAAATAAGATAAAACGGAGTTACGATGAAGAAGATACAAGCATTTGAACCGGTGACATTGAAACTAAAATTCTGGGTCTCTCTGTCGTGCATGCTGTGGCGGTTGGAGAAGATGAACTAAATTTTTATCCAGTGTTTCTCGGCTCATGGTGCTACGGTGCATCCTAGCACATTTAGGTTAATCGAGTGGTCCTATGACTTTGGGGATGACCACCTCTAGGTTTTTCGACGTGTAGAATCCATTTCTGGGGTTAGATCTTTCAAATTCTAAGTCTAAGATGATGATCAACAACTAAAGGTTCTAAGAGAATCCAATGAAAGATCAACAGTGAGATCGTGTCCGATTAATGTGAAATTTCAGCAAGACGATCATGGAGTCAGGGCGGTCATATCTTACGATCATAATCATAAATCAAATTCGGATGATAAACCGTTAGCAACCTAACATTGTAATAAAACCCTCTCAACCCTCTCATTTTTTTTATATATTTGAAAATTTCAAATTATATACATATGATAAAATGTTTAAACTTGTAGATAGAATTTTATTTATAATTGTATGAAAATTTATGATGGTACATCAAATTGGACTTGCATGTGTAGTTTATGCCATTAAAAAGATGATTGAAGATGTTATTTGGCCCTTTAAATCTGCCAGAAGGTTGTACTAATTTTTAGACAATTTTATACTCACAATTTGAAGATGATTTCTTCTACAAAGTTGTTGATAATGATGTCTAGTTCATCCACAAAATTTTTCAACAATTATTGAGTTTTGTACGAATTTATACATATTTTAACCAAATCTGGAGCTATAGACAGATTTTATTATGTGTTTGAAAAACCATTAAAAATTTTATATTAAACCAAATCTGGTAATTTCTAAGCAAAAAATGAAATTTGAGAAGTCTAGTTTCATAATAAATTTTTAGATCATGGAATTTATTTATAAAATTTAAGTATGGAATTAATTTAAGGAAATGTGATAAATCTGTGTCATAAAATTTTTGGGAATTTTACAGAATTATTTATAACTTATTTTTGGGGAATTTATTTCTGAAAAATGACCCAAATATATTTATTGAATATTCTGTACATTTTCACGAATTTTAGAAATGTATAAATAATTTATTTATAATTTTTATTATCTAAGGTATAACCTGAAAATTTCTAGACAGGTTTAAGATCATGACCTCAATTATTTATTCGGATAAAAATCAGTTATTGTGTTGGTCCAATTCATCAAATATAGTAAATTAGTAATCCATGTATGGGTGTATTGTGGTTTATTTAATATTGTGGTAGCCTAATCTTGTAAATTAAAAATCCATGCACGTGTGACTTTGGTTTATTTTCTCTGTATCTAAATTATTATTTCATACCATGGTTTAAATAAATTGTTTATTTAAATGCTGTACATTGGTTTATTATTGTGTGATATGTGTAATATTTTATGTTGAGAATTTTAATGAGTTGGTATAACATCAACTATCATAAAAAAAAAATTGGAATTATTTGTGAGTAATATCAAAATTAACTGAAATGATTAACGGCATATACAAAGTTAACAATTGACGGTTAATACTAGATGTTCAGAGTGAGTCTTGGTTTTAAAGAGTGTACGAAATTAAGGGTTGACGGTTAATACCGGTTGTTCAGGGTGAGTTCTGATTTTAAAGAGTGTATGAAATCAAGGGATTGACGGTTAATACCGGTTGTTCAGGGTGAGCCTTGGTTTTGAGAATTCTCACGTAAATTGTGTTGCGAAACTCTAAGATGGCACGGGACTTATTTGAACCCTTTTCGGTATTTGGTTTTGGAATAAGGGTGGATGTGCTGGTGGCACACAGGGAGGTTACGTACCCCTGGCAGACCGTTTCCTTGGGGCAGACCACGGATGCTACTACTTGGGTATATAACTCCGGACGTGGGCATCCCTGGTAGTTACGGTTGGTAACACTAAAATATTTGACCAAGGGAGGCTTTCAAATTAACCGTTGCCATGCTTAGTGGTTGGTAAGTTAAATCTCTTTGGTGAGATTTCGAGTGTCACTTAATTTATTAACATTATTGAAATTATTTTAATGGTTGTAATTTATGCTTACAATTATATTGTCATCTCATGTTTATAATCTCATTATTTTTCTCTTAAAAGGAATGGTAGGTTGGTTATGTGTTTCTTACTGTGTTGCAAAACTCATGGCATATATTTTTGTTGCCCTGGCATTTTATGCCAGGTCTTGGCGAGAAAATAATTGAAGCTGAAATGGAGTCGACGCTAACGTAGAGCTTTGGCTGACCTGAAACCCCGAGTAGAGCCGAATAAATTATATTATTTTATATAATAGCTATTAAGGACTTTATAATTTCATTTAATGTTGTATTTGGATAATTTTAAGTTTTTATCTATTGTTATTTGGACGTTTGGTTATGTACGAGAGTTGGATTACCCTGTTAAGATGTCAACTTTTTAGTTTATTAAGTCATTTTGTTTATTTAATTTCCCTTGATACTTCAAAAAAAAAATGGGGCGTCACAGCAACCATGCGACTCGTAGGGATGTGCTCCAGGATTACTTCTTTCTGCGCCACTATGTCTCTGATAAAAATTGAACCTCACATCAATGTGTTTGGTTCTCCCATGGTATTTAGGATCCTTAGTGTAAGCGAGTGCAGCCATGCTGTCACAATGGATAGTCACAGGATCTGAAGTGTGTGTGACAATATCCAAATGCTGAAGGAATCTCCTCAACCAAACGGTTTCCTGAACAACAGATGAACAAGCCACAAACTCAGCCTCCATATTCGATAAGGTGATACAGGATTGCTTCTTACTGCTCCAAGAAATACCACCATCGCTAAGCATGAAAGCATATCCTGAAGTAGACTTACGCTCATCTAAGTCTCTTCCCCAGTCAGCATCACAATAGCCAATTAGATGTAGATCTGAACTTTGGTAGCAAAGTGTGTAATCTGCAGTCCCTCTAAAATATTGTAATATCCTCTTAACTGCTTTCCAATGAGCTGGTCCTGGGTTGGATTGGTAACGACTCACCAATCCGACTGCATAACAAATGTTAGGGCGTGTACACATCATAGCATACATCAAGCTGCCAACAGCATTTGCATAGGGAACACGGGCCATATTTTCATTCTCTTTTGGAGTCTTAGGACCCATATCAAAGCTTAGGCACTTGCCTTTTGCAACAGGAGTGTCACTGGGTTTGCAGCTCTGCATCTGGAATCGCTCTAGGATAGTCTTAATGTAAGTCTCTTAAGACAAACCAAGAAGTCTCCTAAAGCGATCCCTAAGGATCTTAACACCGAGCACATAACTCGCTTCACCCATGTCTTTCATCTCAAATGTAGAGAACAACCACCTTTTAGTGGCGACAATCATCTCCTTGTCATTTCCAACCAATAATATGTCATCTACATATAATGACAATATCATAAAAAATGTCCTTAGATCGCTTAACGTACACGCAGTGATCTTCATCGATCATCGTAAACCCATTAGAAACAATGGCTCGATAAAATCTCAGATTCCACTGTCTGGATGATTGCTTTAAGCCATAAATAGATCGTTGAAGCTTGCAAACTTTGCGCTCCTAACCTACTACCACAAGCCTTCTGGTTGATCCATATAGATCTCTTCATCCAATTCTCCATTGAGAAATACAGTCTTAACGTCCATATGATATAGCTCTAAGTCCAACTGAGCTACTATGGCCAAAATTAGGCGAATAGAGGCAAACCTCACAACTGGTGAAAAAGTTTTCTCATAGTCCACACCCTCTCGTTGGGTGTAACCTTTTGCCACTAGGCGAACCTTATACCTTTCTATGAAACCATCCATTTTGCGCTTGATTTTGAGAACCCATTTGTTTCCAATAGTCTTGCGCCCTGGCGGCAAATCAACCAAGTCCTAGACATGATTTTTCTTCATATACTCTATTTCGTCATCCATTGCAGCACTCCATTCTTTACTAGCAGGGGATGAGAGAGCCTCTTTGAGATTCTTGGGCTCCATCTCATTACTCGGAGCAATCATGAATGCTTTCCCTTCAATCTCAAAACGATGACGGGGTATAGCTCCACGTTTGCTTCTACGCAGTTGAGAATCCTGAGAATCCTCATCCATTGGATCTAATCCATGGGCAGGTAGATCACTTCCACTGTCCCTAGGAGCTTGAGGGATTATCTCCTCATTCTCTACTAGGCTACTAGGTGCGCTTTCAAGTAGATCCTCCATCTCATAGAGTTCTACTTCTCTAGTTACCTCACATTTGCTAAGGTAATCCTCCTCAAGGAAATCCACATCTCGTGACTCAATTTCAGTCACACTTCCATCCGGATGCTCCCCAATAAACACATAGCCCTTAGAATGCTCACTATAGCGAATAAGATACACTTCTTTCCTCTAGGGCCTAATTTCCCAAACTTAGGAGAAGCGTTGTGTATGTAAGCTGCCAAACCCCAAGATCGCAAATTGCCCAAATCAGGCTTTTTGCCAGTCCACATCTCATATGGGGTGGAAGGAATTGATTTGGAAGGCACGCGGTTAAGGACGTAGGCAGCAATCAACAAAGCATCCCCCCAATAAGAAATTAGAAGATTTGCTTACGCCATCATAGATCTAACCATGTCAAGCAATGTACGATTCCTTCTCTTTACTACACCATTTTGCTGCAGAGTCCCAGGAATTGTCAATTGCCTGATAACTTCTTTTTCCTCACACAGCACTTTAAATTGCTCAAATAGATACTTGCGTCCCCGGTCAGTCCTTAGAGCCTTAATGCTCTTGTCTAATTGATTCTCAACCTCATTAACATATCATCTAAAGCAATCCAATGCTTCTGACTTGTGAGAAACCAAATAGACATGGCCAAAATGCATGCAATCATCTATAAATGTAATGAAATAAGGGGCTCCATGCCTTGCCCTCACATTCATTGGTCCACATATATCAGAATGAATAAGTTGTAATGGGATAGATGCCCTTTTGGCTTTCCCAAACGATTTCCTTGTTGCCTTTCCAGCAAGACAGTGCTCACAAGTAGGCAAAGTGACTCTAGCGAGTAGGCCTAAAAGACCTTCTCTTGCCAATCTAGTCATCCTGTCTTGCCCTATGTGGCCTAATCTAGCATGCCATCTCATAGAATCATTATTACAAAAAAATGCAATATTAGAAATAGAGCCATTGGCATTTTTATTAAAACTAGAATCATCCACATCCAAAACTAAAAAGCCATCTGAAAAATAACCAAAACCATAAAAAATTGTTCCCAAATAAATGCTAACACCATTATTCTCAAAACAAAAGCTAAAACCAAGGCTCATCATGCTAATAACTGAAATTAAGTTTCGCCAAATATCCGGAGCATAAAGAACATCATGAAGATACAAGGTGCATTTCTGCTCCCAGCAGGTACTCGGCGATACTCAATGAACCTTACTCTATCCCTCGCGATGTGGTCTGTTGCTCCGGAGTCTACAACCCAAAAATGAGGAGAATGAGCAATTAATGCTTGACTAGAAACAAAGCATTAAATGCAAGAAATTAAGTAAGGGAGTACCTTCTTCTACTCAGGGCAATCCCTAGCGAAGTGTCCTTCTTTGTTACAGTTAAAGCATGTCAATTTAGCCTTTACCTTCTTGCCACCTCTCTTGCCCCTACGCTTGAAATTTCTAGCGCCATTGGGCTTTAGTGCAACTGCTGCTTGCTTCTTAGGGGCACCTTTTGCTTTTCCATGCTTGAACTGAGAAGTCCTACGTGAGCTCGACTTAACCACCATAGTAGAACCATCAGACTTCACCGCCTCAAGGCGCTCAGCCTCTAGCTCCAAATGACACGATATGTCTTCGAATGTTTTCACACTCTCATTATGCATCATGTTCTACTTCATCTGCTCCCAAGAATTGGCAGAGAGCGAATCACAGCTTGTACTTGCTGCTCTTGAGTCAAATTGTGCCCAGTAGCCGCAAGCTCACGTATCCTGGCTGACATGACCCTCAAATGCTGCTTCATCGAGTGATGCGCCCTTTTCTAATAGGAGTCAAACTTCATAGTCAGCCCACGTAGCTTTGGCAAAGGGGTAATACCAAACTTTTGCTTGAGAGCTTTCCACATCTCAAATGCAGTCGGGCAATGCTCAAACTCACTAATCAAGTCGTTGTGCATGCTGCTCAACATGGTAAAGCGCGCACACCGATATTTGTTACGCCAAGTTTGAAAGACTTCAAGATCACGACGATGTTCAGCTATATTGCCCTGCTCTGGCTCAACCATCACTTGTTCAAGTGTGGTCAACACTTCTTGCTCATTGAGGAGGTATTGGATCTTACGGCGTCATATGTCATAATTGTCGCAATCCAATTTCTCTCCTTTAGTTAATTCTGCCACCACTGTCTTAGCAGCCATTTCTATATACAGAGTAAACAAATGCGCAGGGGATATTAATGATAGTAACAAAAAAATTATTTTGCAGCAAAAAAAAATCTAAATTAAATAATGATAATATTACACATGTCTCAAAATCGAAAATTTGTTATGCTCGTAATCATCTCTTGCGCCTCTAGTGACAATTATCAAAATTTAATTTAATTCCATGCGCAAAAAAAAAAAAAAAAAAAAAAATCAATCTCCCACTACTTATGGCATATACGAAGCATGATAAATTCCATACAATAGCATCTTAATGTAAATTTACACATGCTATATTCATTTAATAATGGAATTTAAATAAATAAAAAAAACTAAGCATGCTTTTCTAATCACAACATATTACAAACTCTAAAAAAAATAATATGTTGTATTTAATATTCAGATTATGCCATAATAGAATGTACATCATTCTGAAATTTTTTAGAATTTTAAATAACTAATAAACACACATAAAATTAGAAATAAATATTCCAGAATCTGGTAAGCTGAAAAAAAAATATACCAATAAATAGAAAACCTTTGCAGTAGTCTACAATAAAAATTTCAACCCCAGAAAATTAGTCATGCAACACCAGAAGAATTTTAAAGCAGAAATAACGAATTATTATCTCAGGAAAAATATTTTTTATTTTCATAAAATTTTGAAAATTTTACAAAAGATAAAAAATTCAATTCTAAGTCCAATAGTACTAACCATGCTCAAAACAAAGCTATAACAAATTATTTATGACCATTTAACGCGATTCAGAATTTAAAAAAAAACAAACAGCGCCTTAGCACCCAGTAGCCAAGCCAGCCAAGCCGGCGCAGAAAATGGCGTGGCGTGGCGTGGCGCGGCGTGGCGCACATGATAACGAGGATGACGCGTGCGTGATGGCTCAAACAGCGCGCACGTGGTAGCGCGTGGGAAGAGCGCCTGGCGCATGGCAACGTCTGGCCGCCGCTAACGGCGTCATCTGGCGCGTACGGCTCACGCACCGCCTTCCGGGGTGTTTTTTGGTTTAATTTTGGTACTGCCGGACTTCATTTTCCAAAATAAAAACGTTTGTGGTCTTAAAAATAACGTTTAATGAACATAAATTATGAGGTGTATTACAAACTCTCTCTAATGAGAGTGGAAGTGCAGAAACCTGCACTTCTTCTTCCTCCTTAAGCCATCAAAAAATCAAAAACGAACCCAAATTAAGGTTTGATGTATCTCATCAAACGTAAATCCAAATCTAACAAATAATATATGGTTTCGAAGGTCTCGAAACAAGGATTCTAAATATGTAAGATTTGCAGACAAAAATTAAAGCATGTAAAACCATCATGCATGTAAAGTTTCGAAAAAATTATTAATTTTCATGCATATATCATGTATATAAAATTATACACATATTTTAATGCATAAAATAAGCACAAAAATATCCATTAAAGCTCTAATACCAATGTTAATTCAGTATAATGCAGCGGGTAAAAAATTTCAGATCATACCTTAGGTGATAGAACCTGAAGCAAAGAATCTCGTGGGTAAATCATGTGCTTCAAAAATACGAACAACGAACACCCAGCAGTGGAGTGATACCACAATATGAGTATCACCCACACAAGTCACAGTGCAAAAAGCTTGATCGTTGTTTTAATGGAAGAGAGTCAATATAGAAAACATATACGTTGTTTCATTATCCCATATCCCATATATCGTATCAGATATATAGGCTAAGTATATCATCTATCCATATCAGTTGATATGATAGATATAGATATCATGAGTGGGTTATCCAAATAAGTTTTTAATTCAAATTCAAACTTACATGGATAAGGTTCAAAAGGTCATGGGTCATGCCACATGGGAGCCCAATTTCTAACACTTATAAATTGAGAGCATTGCCTCAATTCCTTATACGCACATTTCAGCAGCCCAGAGAGAGGATGAGAGAAATAGAGTGTGATTAGGGGGAAGTAGAGAAGAAGAGAGAAAATAAAAAAAAATAAAGAAGGAAGAAAAGGTGTCTTTTTGAGTCAAGGTAAGAATACATCTTTTCCTTATCTTCTCCAATTCTTTCACCCATCTCATCCTATTGTCTAGTATGCCCTCTTGTGTTGTAAATTAATGGTCAATAGGGTTTTTGGTGTGTATGAAAGTGTGGGTATGATCTAATGATTTTGTCTTGCAAATTTGTCAAATTATGCACTGCTGCTACTTCTCTAATTTAAAAGAAATATCAAATTTATTTATTTCTCAAATCTGAATTTAGTGTAGGATATTTGGTGTGTTTAGAGCTTGTAATAATTTTATTTGCCCCTCATTGTGCGTTTTTAGGGCTTGGATATTTTGTTTAAAATCCTAGTCCTGATTCTCTGAAAAACAGTCCACTTCTTGCAATTTTATAAAATTCCAGAAAAATCATCTCATGTTGGTTCTTCTGTCAAAATTTAGAATTCTGAGTCCCCTTTCCAACAGAATTTATTTGGGTGAAAATCATCGGGTAGATTGAGAGGAAATACGTTGCCCTGTTCAAAGTTAAAACCATTTCCCTTCGTAAGTGATCGTCAAATCATTTGAAGTCGAAACGAGTGGGTAAGGGTTGAACCTAAGCTCTGATACCATTCTGTAACGCCCCAACTTTTGGGCCGTTAAATAAGTACAATAACACAACACAAGTAGGATAAATAACCAAAATATCTTAATATACATATATAACTAGAGTTAATATCGCAGATCATTCGTTTATGTTCCATTACAAGATTACAAAACATTGCCAAACCAAAAGTTAAAAGGAAAAAACAAACAACTAGTTTAAGTCTTCAAATGAACCATAACTCCAACACTTCATCTTGTTTGCCTTCGAAATAACCTTCACCATTGTAAATTGCTTCATCACCTGGCATGACATGCCATGAGCTTGGAATGTCCAGTAAGAACACACACCCTCCTACCTTCTAACAACTAATCAACCATATGTAGAACAAATCGAGTAACACATAATACAATACTCCAATAAGGTTCCCTGGATTAGTAGTTAGACTAGACATCTAGAACCCCCAAAGAGATCCTTTCTCCCAACCACAAGGATTGGACACTGGACTATTCAGAACTCCCCCTTTTGCTGCTTTGCAGACCTTGTCACCAATGCCCACACCGATTATATATCAGGTAGTGACACTGATGGACCTCAAAAGGAATGACCAAACAAATGGGCTCACTTATACCCAAATCGTGCGGGCTCGCTTACACTCTGCACATACCATACCAAATCGTGCGTAGGGCTTGCTTACACCCTACATATACCATACCAAAGGGCTCACTCACACCCTGAAACCACCGCATAGAGTCTAAATACATCCGTGCCATCCTAGGGGTTCGCTTAGACCGTTTACGCAAGACTTAACATTACCAACCCCTTTTCATTTCCTGTTTGTTAGATATTTTGATAAGCGAGTTAGTCACATTCGGTAATTCGGTAATATAAAAGAGCAAGAGACAAACATACGAGGGAAATATAGCCCATGATAATCATACATAAGTATGTGTTGGCTTATTTTTCCTACGAAGGAAAATATCATAAATGCGAGCGTGCCAGCAATGATTGAAAAATTCTTACAGATTAAATTCAAGCCAATTATCAAGCGATTGCGTTGACGGTTCTTTTGCCTCAACAAAGAGGACTTCAAAATTGCCAAGTGTAGAGAAAAGAAAAATTAAAAGAAGAATGAGGGAGACGGAAAAAGATGATTGAGTGAACAATCAAAGTAATAATTACTTACCTCTACTCCTATGCTTCGAAAAGGAAGTGCATAAAATGCTTTGAAATATAAATCTATATTAAACTACTCCTAAGATAAGGAAAATGACAAGAAATATTAAAATCAATTGTCTTTGATTTGAATTCTGGATTCCATGCATTGTAGCCATGAATGGCTATTTATAGGCAAACATTTGTAGGAAAAAACTACCTAAAACTACCCACTCTTCCACCTCCTCCATTTCCTATTACATGATTTTGCATAACTTCCTTTAACCTCCACTTCATACTCCATGTTCTCCACTTTATTCTCCATCATCTTTTCACATTTCATAACTTCTCATAACCTCCAAATGAGTAGGAGGATGCCACATGTCCTGCAATTATATAAAAAATAAATAATAATAATAAAATTACAGATTTATGGTGCTAACATTACCCCCCGCGGCCCTTAAAAATGATGTTTACTTAAATTTTTGAAGGGCCGAACTAAGCACATGACTAATCTAAGTAACAAAGTGCTTCGAATAATATAACAACACCAATAAAGTACTTCGAATGAGCATAAAATTATGACTAGATGATCAATAACAAGCTTCGAAGGTGGTATAAAAGACCAAATTCATCGTTCGAAGGTCTTGCGGCACAACTCTGAAGGAACAACATCACCCCTCGAAGGTTGGAAGCATTGATATAGGATGATGATACTTACAATGAAGTTTCAAGGTTAGGCTTGATGCTTTGAATGTATCTTCGAAGCTTTATACAGTTTCGAAGGTGAAGTAATCAACCTTTGAAACAACTCTTGATGCTTCGAATGTATCTTCAAAGCTTTATACAGCTTCGAAGGTGAAGTAATCAACCTTCGAAACAACTCTTGATGCTTTGAATGTATCTTCGATGCTTTGATTGTGTACATACAAACAACTGGCCATCAATTTGAAAAGATAAGCCATTCTCAACCACTTATTTAAATGCATAGGCTTTTCCTAGCCAAGTTCATGCATTTTAAATGGTCATCCCCTGTTCTTAGTGCTTCGAACTCATAAGAACAATTTGTTAATTTTATTAGCCACATTATCAGAATTATATTTTGGTGTGATCCACAAATCCAAAGCAGGTTTTGAACACCAAGAACCATAGTACAAGATGGTCTTAAAAATTCAAACAACTTAACATTTTGAACAATTTCAAAAAATTCAAATTCATGAACATTAAATTGTTCATCATTCTTAGCCATATTTGGGTTGAGAACATGTTCTCTAGCCAAATAACTTTCATCATTTATTAACAGATGGGGTTATTTTTCTATTTTAGCTACTAACGGCTTATGAAAACCCTCCATGTGAGTTTCATCATTTTTTGGCTTAATGGGTTCTTCCATTTTAGCCATTAATGGCTTATGAAAATCCTTCATAGACATGTTGTTTCCATGGTGTGACTCTCTAAGAATGATTCTTTCAACCGCTCGAGCTCTATATGGAACATCATTTTTAACCATGCTTGACTCAACAACATACTTTTTATCAAAGTTATTTTCATAAGTTGGCTTTTTAAAAATGGGTTTTTCGACCCCCCCAAGCCATTGATGAAATTATATTTTCACTAATTTCAATCACAAATGACTTAAAAACATTTTGTGAAACCCCACAAAATTTAGTCATTAAAGACTTGACAAAAAGGGTTAATAACTCATGTCTCCATTGACAAATTTCCACATCAAGTTGATGAGTTACACCAATTACGTGGTGTATTTTTTCTTTTACCAAATAATATGGTAATGAAGAAACAACTTGGGAATTTTTTTCATCAAGAAAATGGATCATTTCTTGAAGATCCAAAATTTTTCTTTCACGCCAATATATTTCATATTGACAAGTTTAAATGGCGAAATCCAAATCGTTTGTCATTTCTTACACTTGGTAGTCCCACTGGGAGTGCCAAAAATTGTTGGCTTATTTTTTCTACGAAGGAAAATATCATAAATGCTAGCGTGCCAACAATGATTAAAAAATCCTTACAGATTAAATTTAAGCCAATTATCAAGTGACTGCGTTGACGGTTCTTTTGCCTCAACAAAGACGACTTCAAAATTGCCAAGTGTAGAGAAAAGAAAAATTAAAAGAAGAATGAGGGAGACGAAGAAAGATGATTGAGTGAACAATCAAAGTAATAATTACTTACCTCTACTCCTATGCTTCGAAAAGGAAGTGCACAAAATGCTTTGAAATATAAATCTATATTAAACTACTCCGAAGATAAGGAAAATGACAAGAAATATTGAGATCATTTGTCTTTGATTTTAATTCTGGATTCCATGCATTGTAGTCATAAATGGCTATTCATAGGCAAATATTTGTAGGAAAAAACTACCTAAAACTACACACTCTTCCACCTCCTCCATTTCCTATCACATGATTTTCCATAACTTCCTTCAACCTCCACTTCATGTTCCATGTTTTCTACTTTATTCTCCATCATCTTTTCACATTTCATAACTTCTCATAACCTCCAAATGAGTAGGAGGATGCCACATGTCCTGCAATTATATAAAAAATAAATAATAATAAAATTACAGATTTATGGTATGGTAAGGCAAGCAAATAACATTAGGCATGCTTTGAAATACTTAGAAATAAATAACACAATAAAACATCATTTCCAGCACTGTTCAGTTCTGTAGGGTTAACAAGAATGCTTTGGTAAAAATACTTCCAGGTTCTTTTAGGTGCTGAAATTGCACAAAAACAATAATCAACATGTCTAATTTCAGTTCCAATTCTCATAATTTGCATAGCACCTACAGAAATTCATTTACAAGCTATATTCGAAAATCTGTCCAGATTTGTCACCCTTTGGGAAAACTAGCTTTCCTCTCAATCTACCCAATGATTTTCACCCAAATAAATTCTATTGCAAAGAGGATTCAGAATTCTAAATTTTGAAAGAAGAACCAACATGAGATGATTATTCTTCAATTTTATAAAATTGCAAGAAGTAGATTGTTTTTCAGAGACTCAGGACCAGATTTTTTAACAAAATATCCAAGTCCTAAAAACACACAATGAGGGGCAAATAAATTATCACAAGCTCTAAACACACCAAATATCCTACACTAAATTCAAATTTGAGAAATAAATAAATTTGATATTTCTTTTAAATTAGAGAAGTAGCAGCAGGGCATAATTTGACAAATTTGCAAGACAAAGTCATTAGATCATACCCACACTTTCATATACCCCAAAAATCCTATGTACCATTAATATGCAACATAAGAGGACATACTAGACAATAGGATGAGATGGGTGAAGAATTGGAGAAGATAAGGGAGAGATGTGTTCTTACCTTGACTCAAGAAGGCACATTTTCTTCCTTTTTTTTTTTTCTCTTCTTCTCTACTTCCCCCTAATCACACTCTCCTTCTCTCATCCTCTCCCTGGGCTGTTGAAATGTGTGTATGAGGAATTGAGGCAATGCTTTCAATTTATAAGAAATGAGCCTCTAGCTTAATGACTAAGGAAGGAAATAAATATCTAGATATTTTCTCCACTAATTTGCTCAAGTAAATATTAAAATAATAATAATAATATTTATTTAAAGATATTTATATATATTTACTTGCTCAAATAAATAATAAAGATTCAAAGAACTAATAAATATTCAAATAGGCTAAAAAGATTAAAATGTATGAATTAATGTAGAAACTAAGGGTTAAAATAAATAAAAACTAAGTGTCAGGGGTATTTTCAAATATAAAAATGCCATTTTAGGATTTAATTATAATACAAAATAAAATACAAAAAAAAAATTATTCTTTGTTGGACCATTTTGTAAAATTTTATGAAATTTGGGACTAAAATGCAATTAATCTAAGGCTTAGGGCTTCAAGTGTAATTACCAAAAATTAGGGTCTCTACAATGCCTTATCTAAAGAAAGAAAGTTTGAAATTTTAGAATATTACAATCACAATACGTCTCATTTACATAAAGTATTATAATCTGTGATTCTTAAAATATAAAAACAATTCAAACTACTAAAACCATGAACAGAGCAATAGTAGAGATTGTATGCCTCTGTATTGTTACATCTATATCTATTTTTGAAAATAAAAATCAACCAATACATATCATCTTTTTTATTTATTATTTTTAGAGTTAGATTTAAAAACCAAAAAATATAAAAAAAAATACATTTATTTTTTTCAATTCAAAAAATATATTCAAGTTGAAAATTTTTTTTTCAACAAAATATATTTAATAGAATATTTAAACTCTTTTTCAATTGAAAATACAAATAGAATATCTAAACAAATTGAAAACACAAAGTCTTACAAATTACTAGGGGTACTCGCAGTTTGATAGTTTAGTTGCGGCTAAAGGAATCTCAAATCCGCCATCCGTCCAAAACTAGGCGGATTGGTAAAAATCAATCCGCAACCATCCGTTTGTCATCACGATCCGTCTAAAATACTGCAAATCGGTTCAGTTCAATCAATTTGAACGGATCGATATATTTGTTGTTCACTCCTAATAATAAGTCCATTGAAGAGAATAAAAAATACGATATTAATTATAATAGTCAACAGGCTTTATTTTAAAGAGCATGTTTGATATGCTCTTAGAACATCCCAGCAGATGCATTATATCACCTCCTTAACTCAAAATAAGGGATGTTGCTATCAAAAAACACCCCTATCAAATCCCTTAACCCACCCCTCAAATAAAAGTATTGCTACAGTTGCTCCCCAAATGTAGGGAGCGACTGTTCACTCCCCAAAAATATAAAATTATTTTTTATTTAACCTTGAGCATCTCCATCCCCAAAAATATAAAATATAAAATAATTAAAAAATAATATTTTATTAGAATAGAGAAAGAATAGGAAATTTGTTGAGGAAAATAGATGAAAAAATGATTTCTAAAATAGGAAATGAAATTTTTAATAATATTTTAGGGTAAATTCTTATTTTATTTCGTTTTGAAGGCACGCTTGGACGTCCCCCAGACATCCACCCGGTCGAACGCCCTGTTTGTTTTCTTTCGCTGCAGAGAAACTATCATGCATGTTGTGCTCTTGCTTTCGTTTTTATTATTTTATTATTAAAAAAATATTTAAATTTAAAAGTAATGAAAAATATTATTTTAATAGAATAGAGAAAGAATATGAAATTTGTTGGGGGAAGTAAATGAAACAGTGATTTTTAAAAATAGAGAATGAATTTTTTAATAATATTTTAAGGTAAAATTTAGTTAAATTGGGGGATGCTCTTATAGCTTTATATAAAAAATTATAGTCCACAAAAAATTTGTTTGTTAATTGAGATACCTGATATTTAAAATTATAGAATAAGAAGGAGAACCATGATATAAAGGTGATGCTTGTTTTGAAGGGTTGGGCTATGGGATTGGACTATTAATCTATTCAAACTAATAATTCGTTATTTGATTCAATTTTTTTGTTCCGGATTAATAGTCCCTCTGGACTATTAGTCCCTCGTATGAGGGATTATTGTATCTTGGGGGGTGAGATTATCTCCGTGGGATTGATATCTCATGGGACTTAATATGTGAAATGTCCATTTTACTATCATGCTATTACTTAATAAACAATTGAAAAATGATAAAATAGTCTTTTGAATATTTATAAATTATTTTTTTAGTATTGTTAATTCAAAATTATATATTAAATAAAAAATATAAATTATAAATTATAAATTTAATTTAATTAAAAATAATAAATTAAAAATGATGGCCTTATAAATTAAATTTTTTTAGTATTGTTAAAAAATTAAATTTATATATTAAATAAAATTATTTTTTTAATGTTGTTAATTTAAAATTATATATTAAATCAAAAATATAAATTATAAATTTAATTTAATTTAATTGAAAATAATAAATTAAAAATTATGGCCTTATAAATTAAAATTTTTTAGTGTTGTTAAATTATAAACTTAAAATTTAAAATTATATATTAAATAAAAATTATAAATTACAAAGGTAAAATAGTTTTTTGAACATTTATCCTTATCCACTCCGTCCAACCAAATATTGAATTCACTAAAAATAGTTTAATCTAGGCATCTAATCCATGACTAAACAAATATAGGATACAAATCTAGCCGAACCAAATAATCTGGAGACAATGTATCTTAGGATTAACAGTCCGATAGATTACAATCCCTCTTATCCAATCCATCCAAATAAACATGCTCAAATTGTAAAAAATAACCTCTCGATTTAAATATTTTTTTTTCGATGTTATCTTTCATTGTTTTCTATCTCCCACAAGACTTCTCAAATTTGAAGCAACAACGCAGCCAACAATAAATCACAACTTTATTATCGCTATCTTTACCATTGTTGATTTTTTAATGTAAATAGTTTAGGCATCGTCTCCTTTATTCAATTTAGATGAAATATCACAATTACAACAATTGATTGACATTGTTTTTCGTACAAACTACTACCGCCACAAACTCAACCACTCTACCACTGCTACCAACATTTTTTTTGTTGATATATAGTGGTATTTTAAAAAATTGGTAAAAAATTATTTTTTTGATTTTTTTAATTTATTTTGTCTTTTTATAAGTAAAAAATATGACAGGTGTTATGATCTAAAATGGATAAAAAATTAAAAGTTGATTTTTTTTTTGACTTTCCAAAAGACCCCATAGGCTTCTTTGGTATTCCAGAATCCAGATTAGTCATTGGATTTTTTTTTACTTTTTTTTTTTAATTTATTTATTTTCCATTTTCATTCATCACACTATTTATATCTATCTTCTCTCCTTAACTTCTTTGTTAAAAGAGAAATGGTCTGGACCTTCACTGGGATGACCCCAAGACTCTTAGCCTGTGTTTGGCAAGTGGATTCGCAAGCTTTTTTGGCTATTTTAGCCACAAAAAATAAAATAGGCTATTTTAGCCATAACAAACAAAACATCACATCCAACCCATAATCATTACATTATTCTCTCACAAAAAAACTCAAAAAAGCCAAAAAGCCAAAAAGCCCTTCCCAAACCAAGCTTTTAAGCCCAGGCTAAAATAGCCAAAAAAGCCAAAAAGCTAAAAAGCCAACCCACTTCCCAAACGGAGGCTTAGTGGGCTCTCATTGGTCAATTTTACTTTATTTTATTTTGTTTTTATTTTTATTTTTATTTTTTTTTTTGGAGCCAATGACTAACCCGCACGCGGAGGGGGTGTTGGGCGCCACCCCCACTGGGGGTCCCAGCAGTGTTATTGTTAAAAGATATGTAAATTTGCAGTTGCAGTACGAAATTTCATCATCATAGTGAAATTTTATTGTGTGAAGCTCATATAATTAAATTTTACTAAAATACACAATGAAAGTCCTCATTTTACATTGAAATTTGTGTTTTTTATCTTATTTTGCTTGACTTATTGAGCCTCCGTTTAGGAAGTGGGTTGGCTTTTTAATTTTTTAATTTTTTTAATTATTTTGACTATTTTAGCCTGGGCTAAAAAACTTGGTTTGGGAAGGGCTTTTCGGCTTTTTAGATTTTTTAACTTTTTTTGTGAGAGAATAATATAATGATTATGGGTTGGATGTGATATTTTGCTTGTTGTAGCTAAAATAGCCTATTTTGTCTTTTGTGACCATTTTAACCCCAAACCTCCTTGCCAAACGGATTTGAATTTAGAGAAGATTAATGACAATTAAAGTTTGAAAATATTGAGAGAAATTTAACTGAATAGTTTCGAAAAAAAAAATAATGAATGAATTAAGATATGCTTTAAGGTCATGTTTGTTTGGGCGGATATGTACTTGGGATTGAATTGATAATCCAATAAAATTATTAATCCAATATTTGGTTAGAAAATTAAAGTACGGATTAACAGTCCATCTGGATATAATATTTCATATACGATGGACTATTTAATCCCACGTATGGGTGATATATAAATTGGGGGACTAAGTTAAAGTCTGGACTAACTTATCAATATATTGGATGTCCTATGTCCTATCTATTCCAATCCACTTAAACAAATATCGGATTAGATAATATTTATTAATCCCTCTTTATAATCCTAATTCAATACAAACATAAGATAGGATATACAATCCAAATGATTTGTAGTCCTAGGACTATTAGTCATGAGAATGTTAATCTAATCTAATCCTCCAAACGAACATAGCCTAAAAGTTATTGAATTTTTAAATTTTGAAAATTATTCAGTGTGTTTGGTTTCAGTTTTCTGGAAACTGGGTTTTTTGTTTTTCGTATTTTTTTGTTTTTAGTGAGTATTTTTTAAATTTTAAGTAATTTTTTTTTAGATACACCTTACTTAGATATATCTAAATAGTAAAATATTTGTGAAAAAATATTTTAAAAATCTAATAAATATACAAAAATACAAAAAATGTACTGAATTTTTATATTTTTTGGTATTTTGTGTATTTTTTAAAGATTTTTTTAAAAAAATATTATATTTTTTAAATGTATTTATGTTAGGTGTGTCTAAAAATTAAAAACAATTGCTTAAAATATTAAAAAAATTCATTAAAAACATGAAAATATGAAAAATAAAAAATAGAATTTTCTAAAAACTAGAACCAAACAAGTTATTGAATTTTTAAGTTTTGAAAATTATTCTTTTTTTTTTAAATGACAGTTGTATCTGTAATATTCTTTCAAGCATTTAAGGGTTGGTTTGGAGTGTCCTAAAAAAGTGCATTTTTTGTCTTTTTACGAAAAGATGTGCAGAAAAGTAGAGAGATGTTGTGATGAAAAAAAAATAAAAAGATAAAAAGATGAATTATATAAGTTATGCCAAACCTAGCCTTAGATTCAATAAAGATATTTTCGTCCAAAAAAAAAATGAAACGTACTCTTTAAGGATTTATGCTAGTAATACTATATTTTGTTGTCCTTACACTAGCAAAAAGACTAATGATACATGTGCTGAAAACAAAATCTCCTAATAAGGCTTCACTTGGCAATATTATTTTTTAGTCTAAAATTAAAAAGTCACTAAAAAATTTTAAAAGTTAATAACTTATACAAAAAATTAAAGATTTTATTTTCTCTCTACTTTTTCACATCTTTTATAAAAAATCAAAAAGTCATTTCAAATATACTAGTTTTTTTTATCTCATATTTTAGTCAAAAAGTCAAAAAATTACTAAAATAGTCTATTCCCAAATGAGGCATAAGAGCACTCATAAATTTTTATATGGTTTTATTATATGTGTAATTTAAAAAAAAATCAATTTTTTAAGATATTTAATTTTATTAAACTAATTCATATTTGTGGAACAAAAAAATTTATCATAAAAATAATCTAAAAATGAAAATAACAGAGCAAACAATAAATTTTAGTATAAATACTATAATACAAAAAATACATAAATCATATTGTTTAATTGAGATTGTTTGAGATAATGTGCAACAATACACTTCAAATAGATTTTAATCACTTCATGCATTGTTTTATTGAATGGAGGGTTGTTTTGAGAAAATAGTTAAAAATTGATTTTTTTGGTTTTTTTTTTAATTTTTTTCAAAAAACATGAAAAAAAAATGTAAGAGATAATATGATAAAAAATGGGTTAAAAGTTGAAAGATGACTTTTAACCATCTTTCTAAAATACTTAGCTATTGTTTGGAAATAATTAAATAAGTAGATTATTTATTGATAAAAAAATCAAAAGCAAGTAAAGCCTCCGTTTGGAAAAGTGGGTTGGCTTTTTTGCTTTTTTGCTTTTTTGACTATATGAGCCTGGGCTCAAAAGTTTAGTTTGGGAAGGGCTTTTGACTTTTTAGTTTTTTTGATTTTTTTGTGAGAGAAGAGTGTAATGATTATGGGGTTAGATGGGATGTTTTGTCTGTTGTGGCTCATGAGCCTATTCTGTCTTTTATGGCTCATTGAGCCAAAAAAACCCAATGAGCCCTTGCCAAACCAACCCAAAGTTGTTTAGGATAGATCTTCCCCACACACACACACACAAATATTATTTATTAAAAAAAGTAAATTTATGAAAACACAAATTTGCCCTAAATACTTTAAGAAATTCCAATTTGGGTTTACAAGAAGGCTCTACGATACTATAAGGACAATATGATGATTTATTATTAAAAATATAATTTGAAAAATATTTTTTCTTAATAATTTAAAAATACATCCAAATTTTGAATTCTAAAAAAATTGAAAAATAAAAAAAAATTAGTAAAACAACATTTGCTAAGGGATTATTTGGCTATGGGTTAAATTAGTTAAAAAAATCATATAAAAACATCAAAAATTTATTTACATTATGTCTACTTTTATATACTTTTTGTTATAAAATTTTTAAAAATAATTTTCAAACATGTAAACTAGGGGTTGTTTGGATGACCTAAATAAGTGTACTTTTTGTCTTTTTACAAAAAAATGTGCAAAAAAATAGAGAGGTGATGTGATGAAAAAAAGATAAAAAGATGAATTATTTTTGGATTGCCAAACTTGGCCTTATTTAAATTTATATTTTAATTAAAAAATTAAAATTTATCTACCCAAACAAACCTTTATCTTATCTTATTTTCCAAAAAAAAATAAAAATAAAATTATATGGATTCCTATGTCCTATGTAGTTTTTTCCACGTGATGCAATCCGGTGGAGCCAATACAAAACAAAAACATGCGGGGACCCACTTTCTCGTAAGATTAATGATTTGTAGCTCGAAAGTTCTTCCCCCCGAATCCCCCGTCGTTTTGGGCATTCTAATTTTTTTTTTTCTGAAATAGAGGGAGAGAGAGGGAGAAACAGAGGGAGAAAGAAAGGAGGAGAGGAAGACGAGATAGAGAGATGAGAGGAGAGAGGGAAACAGAAAGAGAGAGAGGCCCCTCCATCTGCCGATCACCTAGCCGATCGTCGGAGAGAGAGAGGGAGAAAGAGAGAGGAGAGGAGAGAGGGAAACAGAGAGAGAGAGGCCCCTCCATTCTGCCGATCACCCAGCCGATCGCCCCAGCTCGGCCGATTGTCGCAGCTCGTCTACCGTCTGCCTCCGCCGCCGCCGTCTGCCTCTTTCTTCTTCTTCTCTTCTTCTTTCTTTCTTCCCTTCTTCTGCTTCTTCTCTGATTGAACCAAAAAAAAAACAAAAAAAATTCAAAAACGACATCGTTTTTGGATTAGGGGGATTCGGGGGGGCGCCCTTTTGAGCTACATAGCACAGCTCTTTCTCGTAACGTGGTCACGAAGGAACCAAAAAGTAAATGCGTCAATGCATCTCGCGTGTACCTTTACCCTATAATAATTTATCAAAAATGTTATAAACTCACTTTATCAATCTATAATTTATTTCAAATGTGTGTATGGTGAAAATTAAAACGATAAAACATGAAGTTTTTGAGTAAAATAAATTTGAATTATTATTTATTTTTTAGATAAATTATGAGTTTGTTGTGCCATTGATATTTTATAAAGAAGATGATTATTCTAATCCAAAATCTGAACTGTAATGGATTGTTTGGGACAGGCACTGTCTCGATGATCTGATTTGTTTATTTTGTTAGACACTATATATATTTTATTCACAAAAAAATTAGGTTGATTTGATAACTTTAAATTGTTCAATTTACCCTTTTTTTTATTAGAAAAATGAACGACAATTCACTAACGATAACTTATTCAATTCATCGTGTTTTTATTAAAAAAATGAACGATAATTATATTTTAACAAAAACGAATCGTGCATTTTTTTATTATAAAAATAATAAATTGAAAAAAACTTACAATTATCGAATTGACATAATTTTTATTGATAAATAAAATACACAAAATACTTAACAAAATAAATAGTTTTAATTATCAAAATATAACTTGTGACGAAGTCAATTCTCCTCCATTTTATAAAGTCTGCGAGAATCTTTTTTTTTTTCATTAAATTTGAATAAAAATTTCATTTGATATCACGTGTTTCAACGAAAGATTTTGATCATTTTATTAAAACACCAATTGTCATGATAGATGTCGGGCCGATCGACTGGCCATTGTAATTTTTTTATAAATTTTACAAGGAGGTGGTCAATCGGAAGACAACCAACCTAACATTTGAGGGTCGTCTAATGGTAAAAATGACTTATAACTCAAATGATTATGAATAATGATTTGATAAAAGGTATACTCATCTTTAATTTGATAAATGATTTAATTTTTTTTTGTTGAATTTAATAAAATATTTGATGCTGAATTAGAATCGTAAAAAATAATTTAAATTTAATGAAATATTTGGTGTGGGGTTGGAGGTAGGCGGAGCAATACCATTCGCTCGCGGTCAAACAAAGTCAACAACAGAGAATGGGACTTGGGGCGAGAGAGAGAGAGAGAGAGACTCGTGTGGGCGGAGCGAGCATGTAGCGAGCGTGTATTTTCCCAAAACATGCATTCATCTCTCTATTCTCTTTTCATGCATTCATCTCTCTATTCTCTTTTCCTTATTCAATAAGGAGCGAGAGAGACTATAAATTGAGAGAGACAGACAGAGACAGAGACAGAGAAAGAGAAAGAGAAAGAGAAAGAGAAAGCAAGGGTTTTGAGGTATTGACAATGGCGTCGTCTCCGACTTCATCATCATATTCAACGTATTCGTCTCCGTTTTCATCATCACCGAAGTTCTCTGATCTTCCAATAATGGGACTCAGGCACAAAATCGTTGAGAAGATTCAGGAAAATCGCGCCACTCTCATCGTCGGCGAAACTGGCTGCGGTACCTCTCCATGCCTTAATTCTTTCTTAGTTTCTTCTTTTTGCTACTTAATTTGATCCATTTTGAGTTCTGGAATAGCCATGTATTTCTCAATTACTTCACTCTGTTTTGTTGCTGCTAGCTACTCATAATTCAAGAAACAGCAATGAAACAACCGGGCATTTTACTTAACTGCATTCTCCGATGTTTAGTTCCAACAAACAAGTCTCAATATTGCTTAATCAGCTTATAACTGGATTTTTAAAAAAAATAAAAATAAAAATAAAAATAAAGAAATTAATGTCAAATTTTGTTTATTTTTTAAAGTCTACTTAGGAAATTTATATATTTTTTAAAAAATTCACTAGGACGGAAATAACCTAAGAGTAGTATATAAAAAACCTAATTTTTTTTGGTTTAGTTTTGGCTTTCCTGAATTATTATTATTATTTTTTATTTTTTAAAGTCTTTTTTTTTTTTACTTAAAAAAGGTTGAATTTTTTTCACAAAAATGTAAAAATATGCCTAAAAAATATCGACTAACAGGCTCTTTAACAAGATGGGTTGGTTATTGTAGCTAGACTCACACCATTTCACTGCCTTCGACAATCTAGCTAACTAGCTATCAGTCTTGGAGGCTCTTTTAACCGTTTTTGAATGAATAGGTAAAATAGAGAGAGGTGTTGGAGCAAAAATGTGTTTAGGTAAAATAAAGGGCTTATTATTCTTATTATTTTTTTTTTGTAATTTAGCCAGTGAAAAATGGAGAGTAGTGTTGGAGTTGGTCTAAGCTGCAGCCAAAAAAAAAAAAAACCCCTTAAATATGTTTGTTTAAATTTGTTTTGACTACTGGTTGTGTTGATTATTGGTTTTGTTGGGACCAATTTGATGTCCAGGCAACCAAACTGACTAGTTTTATGTTCTTTTCCTTTTGTCAAATTTTCTTTTAAAAATTTGTTTCCAAACCAAACGAAGCCTTGAGTCTCATGGGGTTTGGCTACATGAATCTTTTTTTCTCAGTATCTGGCTGGAACTTGGAAATAACTTAGCTTAGGTTGTCTTTACGTTGATTTGTCAAAATTGATTAGTTTGTATAATCTTCTCTGTAGGCCAGGAGCTGCTGGGAAATTATTGTATGTAATCTCGTGCATTTAACTAAATTGTTAATAAATTTATAGTGTATTATGTGCATGAAGAGGTTCCTCGTTATCTTAAAAAAAAAAAAAAGAAAAAGAAATTTGGATGTACTTTTTTTAATAGACCTTTCTCTGTTTTAACTTGTTGCTGCAGTTAAAAAATCAATGTTGACTCCTGGTTGTTATTTTATTCATGTTTGTTAAGATTTAAGCAATGAAGATGGAAGATACTGTTAGGTTTTATTTCTTGGCAATCCCGTTTGACAAAACTCCTTTGAGTTGTACTTTTATTCGCATTTTTAGTTCAGTGAGGCTATGAGTTGTTAGATGCGAATCCAACCCGAATCAAGCATTTCAGAGAAGTTTGTGATGATAAAGCTTTCAAGATTGCCACTTCGCTGATTATGACGGGGATCGAGCTGCCCGGTCAGCTCGCGGGGGTCCAGGGGGCAGCGCCCCTTGGCGGGTCCGGGGCAGCGCCACGGCGGGGTTGAGGGGCAGCGCCCCCGAAGCAAAATGCAAAAATGCATTCAAAGTAGCCTGTCCGATCATGTTATATTTTTCCAGTTTTTCCATTTTTGGCCTTCCCGCTCGAGCGGGGAAAGTGACGCTCGAGCGGAGATTGGAAGCTCTCAGCATCTCTGCAGTCGCCTGTAAAAATACTGGAAGGTGTGATTTTACGCTCGAGCGGATGCTCCTACGCTCGAGCGCATCTCAGTTTGTTAGCACGCAGTTTTTGGTCGGTCCGCTCGAGCGGGCTGTGTTGAGCTCGAGCGGAGATCGCGGGACAGATTCTATAAATTCGCGTGTTGGGTCCGAGTTTAAGGATGACTTCTCCAGATCTTCTTTTTGGTTTCTAGGGTTTATATCTGGGGATACTTTGGGAGTTTTCTTTGATGTTTTATTGAGTATTCAACTCATGTTCTAAAGAGAGTACATCAAAGGTTGTGTTTTGTTCTACAAAAGAGAGTGTTGTTCTTCAGTTGTGTATTCTGAAGAATTCGAGCCTGAAGCTGTGGTGGAATCCAGAGTGGCTCATCAGAAAGACAATTCCGTGGTGAAGATGGGGTTGGAAGAGGCACATAGAGGTTGGTTCAATTAGGCGTTGTGGATTCGCTAGGTAATTGAGAGTATACCTGTGTAATTCCTTTAATTCTTCTTAGTGGATTGTCTTGTGGCTGTTGCCCGTGGTTTTTTTGATCACAGTTGGAGGTGTCCAATTGTGGTTTTTTCCACGTTAAATCACTGTGTCTCTTTGTCTTGATTGTTTGATTGGGATTGTTATATTCTGCTTAAAATTGATACATAATCACAAATCAACATCTAGGGGATTTCTACATTTTTTCAATACTTTCCCTAATAACTTAAATGTTCACGGTTCCAACAAGTCATCATACAAGTTGTTAATGCTACGGATTTTACTTAAAATCTCAAGTTTTTTTATTTATTTATTTTTTTTGGGGGTTGGTTTTAAAGGTTCATTGTTGTTTGTTTATTAAGGTAAGAGTTCACAAGTCCCACAATTTCTCCTAGAAGAAAACATGAAGCCCATATTACGTACACAGCCAAGGAGATTTGCTGTTGTGGCTGTTGCTAGAATGGTGGCAAAAGCTCGTAACTGTGAAGTAGGGGGTGAGGTTGGTTACCATATTGGTCATTCAAAGGTCGTATCAGCAAGGTATATCCTCCTAGCCAATCTACTGATGAGAAACTTTAGTCCATGCTTTGGTTTGAGCTTCATATTGTCACTAATCAGATGTGTGAGTGCATCTATATTCTCTTTTCCATTTTCTCTATTTACACCATTATCAATATGGTGGATGGTATGGCATCGATTGAGTTGGCTATCCTTCATTTTTGGAATTTATTCATCTGTAATCTATTCTATTTAGCACACAACTCGAATCATATATTGAAGCTTTGTCATTTTATTTTTATTTTTAATTTTCCAACAATTTCCCATAAAATATCTGCTCAACGGTTATAATGGAATAATGGCTAACAATTTTCAAATTCATCTTTCTCATTCATCAAATCGTCTAAAAGTTTTGATGTAAAAATGCTAAGGCATTGTGTTTGCACCCACCGCTAGTAATTTATTGTATATATCTACAATATGCTTTTTTACTTATTTGCAAGAGGGTTAACAATCATAATGACCTGTTGAAGGAAGCTTCATTTACGGCTACGTCCCATGGAGAAAGGATGTGTGTTTGTGTAGTAGATGTTTGATGACAAATTTCCATAGAAAATAACTTGTAGAATGGTTGCCAGAACTTTAAATTGTGTCTTTTTTGTTTGGATGTCCATACTTGTTGATGGCAACAAATGCTAAGATCAACAAGATTTTGTTTGAGAGGTAATTTTATTTATGGGTAAATTACACTGACCTCCTTTGAGGTTTAGAGAAAATATAGTAAGTCCCACAGTTGTGACATAATGACAGTGAACTCCCTTGAGATTTTAATTTATATAACACTTAGACTCATTTTCATCAATAATTTGTTAGTGACATGGATGAAAAAATGATATGGTCATCTCTTTTGCACAACAATGTATACTTTGCGTTGTTTATTTTTTTGTTTTGCACCATTTGGATTAGTTTTGGTCCATTTAATCAATCTTAAAAAGAGGTCAATGTAATTATGTTAAATCAGTAAAACTTACTTTATTTTTTTCAAACCTCAGGGAGGTCAGTGCAATTTACCCGTTATTTATTGGTTGTTTGCCTTCTCTTTCTCATTCATGTATTTTATGTTATTTTTAAATTTTTGGCGTGGGAGTAAGACAGTATATACGATTAGGGGTCTTAAAAATTTGGGAGCCTTCTCAAATATGGGGCTTTAGGCGGTTGCCTAATTGGCCTAATGGATGGGTCACCCCTGAGAGTTTCCATTCTATCTAAAATGACAAGTTCAACATTATTTAAATTGGAAGAGGTCATAGATACTTTTCAAATTCTTTGCTAGAGGGACAAATGACAACTATCATAATCATTAATGCAAATATAGGTAAATAAAGTTATAGTTATAAAACATTACCAATGGCGACTTTTGAAAAACATTAAAATGTTGGTTTATTGCTGTTCCCATGTTGCAAGGACGCTTATCAGCATAGTTACGTTCAATGCCATATCCCAACCCTCCAAAGCCTGAATCATATGTGAAGGTCTTCCTCATTAGGTTCTCTGACAACTTTTGAAAAACATTAAATGTTTGTTAATCGCTGATCTAATGTGGCAAGGATGTTCATAAGCATAGTTGATGGTCAATTCCGTTATGACTTGCAGCTTGGTTGTCATCAGTACTCCTAATTGTGTTTAATTTGTTTGCATGTCCATGCATGCCATAACAACAAATGCTAAGATCAGCTTCTTCTTCTTGTTTTTTCAGCGGAATTTTTATAATTTGGTCCCATTATTCCTCTCTCTCTCTCTCTGTAGTTGGGGCCTGAGGGCTGTAAAGCTTGTTGTGCTTATTTGACTTGGTTGTGCATATGCTGGTTTAACTGTTAAAGAGTTTGTTATATTGCCACTGGACTCGAATAGCATGCTTCTTATACTGGTCAATTGCCTAGATATATTATTTCAAGTATTTTGCTTATGTATCTTTGGCTTACTATACCCGTCTTTTGGGTGATCTCATCTGCTTCTGTTTGCAACATATTCCAACTTTATGTGTTACTGCCTTAGTGGTCTGATCTGATGATGGTGCTTATCTTTTAGGACTGGTTAGTCAGTCCGAGGAAAGTCATTTTAGGTGAAATCAAGTTGTTCTTCTTCACACATTTGGTAGGATTAAATTTGCACTTGATACAACTTGCAGGGTTTCAATAATCTGACTAAATTACGATGTTATGGACGACAGTGGTTGAATCTTTATATTTATTCTTATATTATACTCTTCCGAGCTTGAAATAAGTCTGTTTGAGATTCTTTTCTCATTTCATTTTCTCTCTTACCAATTTGCTTATGGTTTCTCCACATTATATCAAAACAATGTCACAGAACCAAGATTGTCTTCAAAACTGCTGGAGTTTTGCTTGATGAAATGCGGGAGAAGGGGTTGGATGCCCTCAAGTACAAGGCTATTATTCTTGATGAAGTACATGAAAGATCTGTAGAGTCTGATCTTGTTCTCGTTTGTGTAAAGCAGTTTTTGCTGAAGAACAATGACTTGAGGTTCACATATCTTCGCTTTCTATTTCTTCTAATTTTTGCTGTTGGTATTTTTGTTTATGGGTTGTTGGACTTTGTATTTTGTCCACTCAAAAGCAACTCCTCGACCTCTTACATGCTATATGCATAGTTGTAGACCTCTTACATGTTGTATGCATCTTGGTAAAAGTCCCAGGCCATCATTGATGATTTGGCAGACATAGGAATTCCTTGGGTTCAAAATAAATTAGTAGGAGAAATTAGATGTTTAATATATCACTTGTGCTTTTAGTAGTCATACTACAAGTCTTTATAATTTTCTTTTATTGACTAAATATTGAAGAAAGTACACTAGTTATGAAAAGAATAACATCGTAATCCTAAGCTAAAAATGGCCAACAATTTCCTAAATTTTGTAGTTTTCATCATCCTCACCATTTCATCATATATCTGTAAATAAAAACCCTAAAGTAATATTGATTTATGATCTTAAGTAATGAAATGTAAAGTAATGATTTGTGATCTTTAGTAATAATTTCCAATATGACCACACCAGCCAGCAATGGGATTTTTTGGGGCTAAAAACACACAAAATGAAATTTTATGACTCCCCAACTGTATGCATGAGTGGTGTGTATTGGCAAAATGAAAACATAAAGTTTTGGAATGAAGCTTAAACTTTTGCAATTATGTGTTTAATTTCTATTCAAAATAGGAAACTGTCATTAATTTCTCCAACAAATTCATCTCAAGTTATACCATAGAATATTAGCTAATTTGTGTTGGAGATTTTAACAATTATTAATCTTTTTCTTTTTTTTCCATTTCAAAAAAGCCTAAGAATAATTTTGAGTATTTATGCTAGAATACGAACATAATGATCATAGACAAATAGGAGGCCGCAAATAATTTTGGGTCAAATTGAATTTAGGATACCTAGATATATCATCTACTTACAAAAAAAGATACGTTGATATATTTCCATTTTTTAAATGTTTAGATACACTGGCCAATAACGAATCAAATCTTTTTGAATAACTATTAAAAATGTATATGTCATGTTCTTTTAACAAGCTAGTCACACATACATGACATCATTCTCGCTATAATTTTTTTTTTCGTTTTCCGTTTTAATATAAAGCAAGACAATGCAGATTGTAGCTAGTGTGTTGTTTGTATACGGTTCGGATCGGTTCTAATCCGAAACCGTGGGGTTCAATCCGGAATCAATCCGTGAATTATGAATTTTTAATTCTTCAATCCGGAACTGAATCGCGGATTCAAAAAACCAATCCAAACCTATCGGATTGGATTAGACTGGATCGGATTACGGATTTTATGGATTATTTGCTCAGCCCTATTCTATATATATATATATATATATATTTCCCAAGTGCGATTGTTAATTACCCTATTTTTAATTGTAAATTTCCCTTATTTGAGAATAAACTCTACTCCTACTCTTGTTGTTTAGTTTTGAATTTAATAACTCATTAAAGAGTTGACGAGGCCCTTAAATTTTTTTTATATATTTGCAATATTTGAGGTTTGTCCAATTACTCTGAATAGAAAAAAAAAAACAAAAAAAAAAAAAAACTACTTTATGACATTGTGACATTCTAAAATTAGGTGAAGAAAATGCTCAAAAAAATTATAACAATTTTGATGAAATTTAGGTTTGGTTTGGGGTACACTAAATAATACAAAAAGTCAAAAAGTCACTATTCTATTTAAGTCGTATCATCTTATTTAAATTATTTCACCTCTCTAACACATCACATCAAACTCAACTCATATAAGTTAATAAATTAAAAAGTGTATTTTTTAAAACATGTCAAATCAACCCTAATGAGACAAAGATTTTGTTTTTTTGGAACTCAATAAGGCAAAGATTGTTGGCCGCGTTGTGGAAGGTGGCGGGGGGTGCGAAACGGAGGGGTTGGTTGGCGGGGGTTAGGGTGGTTTGGGAGTTAGTTTGAAAAGTTAGGAGTAAAAGTAAAATTTAATATTTTATGAAAAGATAAAATTATAATAAAGAAAGATAGTGACGATGTATCATTTTTAATGATTTCAATCATTTATGTTCAGTTTTTTGGGATGGGAAATATTTTTTTAACGAAAAATGTCTTTTATGAAAAAGTGTTTTTAAAAATATTTTTATATGTTTAGCGTGTGGTGGTGGAACGAAAATAGAGATAGTGGTGGTGGCGTAGTAATGTTGTGGTGACGGTGACAGTAGTATGGTGGTGGAGATGATATTGGTAAAATTTTAATTTTAAAAATATTTTTTCTTTTTAAAAATGAAAAATATTTTTTGTTTAAATAAGTTTATTTTTCAGGTACATAGATACCGTTTAGTAATACTTACGTTTTCAGTTTTCTGTTTATATTTACAAAAAATTTAAAAACTCAAATAAAAACTTGCTTGGTAAAATTTTTGATTTATAAATCTTTCTGTTTATATTTACAAAAATTTTAAAAACTCAAATAAAAACTTGTTTGGTAAAATTTTTGATTTATAAATCAGTGGTCTCAGTTTATAAATTTGTCTAAAAAATGAAAACACAAAAACTGTGTTTCTGTTTTGAGTTTTCAATTTTTTTTTTTACCACCCAATACTAGCCACCACCTGCCACCATTTTCCACCATCGTCTTCCACCACTACCACCTACCACCTACCCCCCACCACCACCTGCCACCACCACTTACCACCCACCTGCCACCACTATCCACCACCGGCCACCACCCACCTACTCGCCACCACCACCGACCCCTCGCCACCGCCACCGCCACTACCACCACCAACCACCCACCTGCCATCCACCCGCCACCACCCACCACCCGCCACTACCATCCACCGCTCGCCGCCACCACCCGCCACCTACTTGCCACCACCACTCACCAGCCACCTGCCACCACCATCCACCACCTGCCACCACCAGCCACCTGCCACCCACCCGCCACCACTACTCACCACCCACCACCACTACCATTACCTACCACCCACCACCACCACCACTACCACCTACCACCCGCCACCGTCACCGTTACCGTCACCGTCACCCACCACTACCACCACCACCACCCTCCGTCATCCGCCACCCACCTGCCACCACCACCCACCACCCGCCACCATTACCACCACCACCCACTCGCTACCACCCGCCATCGTCGCCCACCCACCCACTATCACCATCCACCCGTTACCACCCATCACCACCCGCCATCTACCAACCACCCGCCACCACCACCCGCCACCGTCACCCACCTACCACTATCCACCATCCGCCACCCACCCGCCACCACCACCACCACCCACTCGCTACCACCACCACCCGTCACTGTCACCCACTCACCCACCCACCACCACCACCACCACCACCACCACCACACATCCACTACCACTAGCTACCCACCACCCACCGTCACCACTTTCCACCACCGTCTTCCGCTGCCACTTGCCATTTCTCACTCTTTTTTATATTTTTAAATTTTTAAAAATATTTTGTCAATTACCAAACGCGTTTGTAGTTTATGTTTTTCTAAAAATAATCAAAAAATAAACAAAAATCAGTTTATAAAATTTTTGTAAATATAAACTGAAAACGTAAATGTTACCAAACACACCCTTAGTAAGCAAAATTTTAGTCCCCGTTTGTGATGTTGGCTATTTTAGGTAGATTTTTGACTTTATGAGTATTTTAGCCAATGAAAAAAGTTGTATTTGGAATGATTTGTGAATTTTTGTATAATTGAATAGGTTGTTGTAAGGAAAAAAAAAATTGATTAATAAATAGAATGTAATATTTTGTCTTATTGATAATTTTAATATTTTTTATTTTTATTAACTATTTTAAGTAAAAATTGATGACAAAAAGGCCTAATGACAAATAAAAAATCAGATTTTTTGTTTTTTGAACGCGAATTAAAAATCAAAATTAAAAATCATTTTAGTAATGTTACATTTAACGAATTTAGGCTCACTTGAATTGTTTAAATTTGTGCATGTTGATCATTTTCCGGTCATTCAAGCAAATATTGATTGATAAGGATGACAATCGTCGTTGACAAGAGTACAATGTACGTAATCCGAACAATTCGAGTGAGGTCAAATTTGATTGATCGATCGATCATTTTTCAAATCATTTACATTATGTTTGGTTGAGAGATTTGATGAGAAATTTTTTTTAAAAAAAAAAAAAGGGTAAGGCATGGTTTGGCAAGTGGGTTTGGATAGGTTTGGGGCTATTTTAGCTACAAAAGACAAAATAAATTATTTTAGCTACAACAAACAAAATATCACATCCAACCTATAATCATTACACTATTCTCTCATAAAAAAGCCAAAAAATTAAAAAGTCAAAAAGTCTTTTCCAAACCAAGTTTTTTAGCCCAGGCTAAAAAAATCAAAAAGTCAACCCATTTCCCAAACAACAGCTAAGTAAAATATATCTACATTAATTTTATATATCTTTTTCTTTATCTTTTCAAATCTCTTCCCAAATTATCGAACCAAATTTCTCTCTAAATCTCCGAATCATAGTATTAATGAATTTTCCGAGCAATTACCCCAACCGTCTCACAGCCGCCACCGCCTTTGCTCTCCTTCCGAAGCTCTATCGATTTCTTTCTTCTTCTTCGACAAATTTCATTAGAGCATCTCCAACGCAAGAGCCAAAAGGGGAGAATTAGGCATTTTGCCTATTGAAGTTGGATTTCGAAGCTCCAACGCGCTCTGCATCTGAGGAGGCATTTTGCCAATTCTCGTTTTGGCTCTCCACAAGTAGCCAGCGTCCATTGCTAGGCAAAGCACTCTTCCCGCCATTGTGTTGGCCTCCATCGCTGCAAGCAACATCTCTGTTCCAGCCCATTGATGATCACAGGTATGGCTCTCTTTCTCTTTCTCTTTCTCTTTCTCTTTGTCCACTTCCCTGTTCTTCCTCATTATCTATCTGCAAAGGAATACATGATTTAGGGCAATCCATTTTCAAAAATTGGGTTTGTGTACTGAAATTAGTGCCTTGTTCATGGAAATTTAGTTTTTTTTTTTTTTTTTGAAGATTTTTTTATGGTTTTATGCTTCCTTAATCTTCGTTTGGCTAAGTTTCTGAGGTAAAAAAGACTGATCATAAATTGGGTTCTCAAAATATTATCATATTAGGACTTCTCTTTGTTTATGGAAACTTGATTTTATTCTTTCATGGAAACTTGGTTAGGTGGATGAGGTAGATTTTCGAAATGCACTCAAGGTGTTTGAAGAAAAGACAGATTAGAATTTGGGTTCTCAAAATATTGTCATATTAGGATTTTTCATTTATTGTTAATGGAGAGTATGAAATTGATTCAATATGAGTAGTAGTCATGTTTCAACAAAGCCATGTGGTGCCCTGCCCATATCATTGTCCTTTGAAGTCTTTCCATAAATACATAAACCAAACAAAATTCAAACCAAAACATATACCCCATATATATATAAACACCTCTGCAAACCTTCCAACCACCATTGCACCTCACTACCCACCCACCACATATCTGCAAACCTCTCTTAACAATAAGCTCAACAGATACAAAAAGAACCCAAAAAAAGTATAAAAAATGGGCTATCAAACTCAGATCTCTACACCCAATAGATAATCTCTGCCTTCACCTAACTTGCACATCATTTGGCTTTGCCTCAAACCCAGAAGAGAAGAGAAGAGAAAGATAGAGAAACAGAACTCTTGTTAATAAGGGTTGCTAATTTTTCATTTATTGTTAATGGAGAGTATGAAATTGATGTAGCTCTTGTAATTCTGTCAACTGTAACATATCATCACACTTCTGCAATTGTTGTAGCTCTCACCTTAGGTAGCTTTCACCTGGGCGAAAAGAAGCATATTTTCACTTTTGGGTTTTACCATAATTTGTTGGAAGCTGAGTTTTGCTATTGTAGTTTATGTCTAACAGTAAACCCATGTGATGCATGAGTTGAATTGTGAGAAATTAGTAAACCTGGGCGAAATTATTTCTTGAAAAAATTAAACACTTTTCTGCATAAGAAGGTAAGAAATTAGTTTTAGTAGATTGTAAAATTTGGAATTATAAATTAATGAACAATTAGAACATTTTAATTTGTTAGTGCATCACTTTCTATGCATTATGAATCGTATTTATTCCAATTGTGAATCAAGAAAAATTTAAAGTGTATTATGTCCATTTGTGAATCAGGAAAATTTTAAAGTGATTTGTTAGTGCATCACAAAATTAATGAACAATTAGAACATTTTAATTTGTTAATGCATCACATTTGTTACTGTATTACTTTCTATGCATTATGAATCAGATTTGTTCTAATTGTATTATGTCCACCATTCTATGCAATATTCAAAACAGATTTCACAGATTTGTCTGCAATAGTCACTTTCTATGAATCAGATTTTAGAGATTTTTACGAATCAAATTTTTAGTGCTTCACTTTCTATGCAATATTCAAAACAGATTTCAGAGATTTCAAAGTGTATTATGTCCACCATTCCCTAATTCATTATTTTTGGAATTAGGCCATGAATTGATACTTTTTTTTTTTTTTTTTCTTTTTGTGTGGTATGAACAATTGTGCTTTAGATGGAATATTAAGGAAATGCATATTTTAGCGACCTAATGAACAACGAGTTTGACCTTGACCATGATTTTACCACCGAGTCTCCTCAACAAGAGAGTCAATGTTTATCATTCTCTCATGAAATCATTACTCAAACTACAAAGATATCACAACGCAAAGGGAACTTCATCGTAGAGGAAGACATGATGCTCATATCTTCATTGCTTAATATTAGCTTAGATCTAATTAGAGGAAATGAGCAAAAGTCAAAGGCATATTGGTTAAGAGTGTGGGAGAACTTCAACAAGTACAAAACCTTCGATTCTGAAAGAACTCAAACTTCTCTAATGAATCGGTGGTCGACGATTCAACTTGCCACAAATAAATTTTGTGGATGTTTTTCTCAAGTTGAACAGTTGAATCGAAGTGGTTCGACTGAAAATGACAAGGTATTACTAAAATTTAATTTTGTACCTATAATGAATATATATTATTCGTTATGTGATAGTGACTATTCTTTAATCTATTTTTCAGATTAGGGATGCGAAAAAATTGTACAAAGACTTGTATCATTCGAACTTTCCCTCTGAGCATTGTTGGAATGAGTTGAGATCCCAACCAAAATGGATGGAAGATACAACAACAAAGAAGCAAAAAAGCACAAAAAATGCATCTCCGACAACGTCTACCTCTTGTACACCAGATTCAGTGACCTTAGAGAACAGTGATAACTATGATGTTGTGGAAAGACCAATAGGAAGGAAGGCCGCAAAGAAAAACAAAGCTAAAGATCTTGGAAATAATGTTACAGAGTCACCTTTTTCTGAAGCTCTTAGAAGAGATAAAGGTAAAGAATGACATAACAAATGAGAAGAAAATAGAGATGTTTGAGAAATCTTATCTTCAAGAGGAACGAAGGATTGAAAATGAAGAAAGAAAAGAGAACGAAGGATTGAAAATAAAGAAAAGAGAGAGGAACGAAGGCTTGTATTGGAGGAAATGAGAGAGGAAGAGAGAATCATGTCAATGGATACAAGTAATATGCCTCCATTGCAAGCGCAATATATTCGCCAACGTCAGATGCAAACCCTTGAAAAAAGGAATTAATTGTTTTTATTTAGCTTTGAAACTATGTTTTTATCTAATTTAAGTTTGACTGTATTTTATTTTTGGGTTTGTTGGCACATTTGTTTTTGATGTGCAGAATTTTAGTGCTTTGACTTGGATTTAGAGTTGGGTTTGTTTCAAATTTTGCTAGTTGAAATCTGAAATGGAGATAGACTTGTTGGGTTTGAATTCTTGTTGGATTTTAGTTCTTTGACTTTGAAATGGAGACAGACTATTTAAATTTTGGATGTCCATTCAAGTCTTGGATTTAAAAATTAATGAGAGATGTAAAGAAAGATTAAGAATTCTCCATATTCAACTTAATGGGGCCTTTCACTCACTTATTCTTTTGTTCTTTTTATGGCCAATAATAAGTTTGATTGTATTCCAAAAATAACTTAGGGATGTATTCATAGAAAAAATTTATTATAAGTATCACTAAAGATCATAGATTAAAAACAAATCACTAGTGATATATTATTGAAAGCACATAAAGTAGTACAAATATTTTTGAAAACACACTCACTAAAGCATATAAGCTAGTACAGAAATCAATAAGAACCAACTAGTATTTCTCACAAGGAGTCTCCATGTAGTGTCCACGAGTGTTCGACCAAGTCTTGTTTGAGTTTGGAGTGAGTTCCTCTATCTCTGATGCGATGATGATTTTGAATGAATTCAAAAAGTTCTGGTGTACGCTCATGAGACACTGGTGGAAAACTTTCACTAATTGTATCATAATTAAAGTCCAATCCATTGGCATCCCTCTCATCTTCAACAATCATGTTATGCATTATTATGCATGCCATCATAATATCTTCCATTATTTCTGTTTTCCAAAAACGTGCAGGTTCTCGCACAATCGCGAAACGTGCTTGGAGCACACCAAATGCTTGCTCAACATCCTTCCTTGCTGATTCTTGAGCTTTTGCAAAATATATTTGTTTATTCCCTTGTGGAGATGAGATTGTTTTGACAAATGTTGCCAATTGCGGATATATACCATTGGCAAGATAGTATCCCATTGTATAATCATTTCCATTAATTGAGTAATTGACTGGAGGAGCACGACCTTGAGTAAGGAGTGAAAATACAGAAGAACGATCTAATACATTGATGTCGTTATGAGATCTGGGCATCCCAAAAAAGGCATGCCATATCCATAAATCTTGAGAAGCCACAGCCTTTAAAATAATAGTTGGTTCATGGATGTGACCAGAATACATACCTTTCCGTGCAGTAGGACAATTTTTTCACTTCCAATGCATACAATCAATGCTCCCTAACATACCAGGAAACCCGCGATTGCTTTCCATCGCTAATAATCTTGAAATGTCATCGTTGTTAGGGCTCCTCAAGTACGTCTCAGAAAACATTGCAACCACCGCCTTAACAAAGTGTTTTAGACTCTCTATGGCGGTGCTTTCACCAATTCTCACATAATCATCCACCGAATCTGCTGCTGCTCCATAAGCGAGCATCCTCATAGCAGCTGTCATTTTTTGAAGGGAAGACAAACCAATGATTCCAACGGCATCTGTTTTCTGGACAAAATATGGATCGTATGCTTCCACTGTAGATAGAATATGAAGAAAAAGAGATCGATTCATCTGGAATCTCCTCCTGAATAAATGGGCAGGATATATAGCTATTTCTGAGAAGTAGTCTCGATAAAGTCTCTCATGGCCTTGAACTCGATCGCGATAAATAACTGCACGGTCTTCAATGGAACCACTACGTCTTCTCGAACATCTTTCTCTATTGAGTCGCTCTTCTTCCATTGCAGCTATCGTTATTAGTTGCAATTCATAATCACCGTCAAAGTTGTTAAGAATCATTTTCATTGTATTATGAGCCATGATAATTAAAAAATGAATGAAGTTGACAAATATAGTTCAAATTGGTAAAAATGAAAGAGTAAATCCTTTTTATAAACAAAAATATATGACCATTAAGAATATGTCCATTACAGAATATTACCGTTTGAAAATATGACCGTTGAAGAATATTACCGTTTGAAAATATGACTGTTGAGATAATATGATTATTTGAAAATATTTTTTTTATAAATAATTTAATTATATATTTTAAATAAAAAAATATTTGCAAATGCCATGTCAATATATGCAGCATGTTATAAAAAAATTATTTATTTATTTATTAATGTTTATACTGTTTTTTTTTTTTAAATTAGTTAAGTTAGTTTGATTGGTTAGTTAAAATAAAGAGTATGATTAGAGTGTACACTAGCTAAACTAGTTAGGCAAAATAAAAAAGGTAGGTTTTGATGTACTTTGAAGAGGCATTTTAGAGAGCATGGTTGGAGATGCTCTTATCAGCAAAAAAAAAAAAAAAAAGGTTCCAAATTACCCAAATTTGAGTATGTCTCGCAGACTAGATTCGATTCACGCCATAGAGTCCTGCACAGTCCACCTCCACAGTTGGAGACCATTTCACCTCCCAACAACAACAACAACAACAACGACAACAATAACAACCCTAGACTCCGATTCAACCACCTATACTTCGAAACCCTACTTCTCTACCACCCCTAAGAGGCCTTGTCTCTCCGATTGACTAACTTCCTTCCCGATCGACTCTCTCGACATGTCCAGGCCGACTTTGTTCGATGATGATCGATCCAATAACCGAAAAACCCTCCACTGGATCGTCCGGAAGCGGGGGCGGCGAAATGGGTCGCGGTCGGTGTCCGGGGGGAGCAGTGATCGAAGTGGCACTCGCCGGTGGTCTTTGGATGCTTATGCTACTTGTTCAGATTTTCCGGTGGCGGCGGGGACGGATTCGAGTGGGGAGTTGTTTTTGAATGGGGATGCGAATTGGGCGCCAGATGTGAGCGACGTAACGAAGAATTCGAGGAGGGAGAGGGAGGGTGGAGAGAATTTGAGTAGTGGGTTTGGGCAAAGTGGGAATTTTGATTGTTTGGGGAATGAATCTGGGTATGGGAGTGAACCGGGGTATCGAGGCGATGCAGAATTCGGATATGGTGATGAGTTTGATGAAGAAGATGATGATCATCGAGTGTTGTTTTGGGGTGAAAAAATCGAAGGTAAAAGCTGCAATTTATGCTTCTGAATATCATTTGCTTGTTTTTTGATTACATTGCTGAGAGGGTAATTTTTGGGAAAGAATTGGGCCGAGCTGTGAGTTGGGCCCTGCGGCCCAAAGTGTGAAGGAATCGGTAAGAAGCCGTAATGTTATTTCGGCCCAGTAGAGGTATAGATACTCCGGCCCAGGAGAAGTGAAGTTATTCCGGCCCAGGAGAGGTGTGGTTACTCCGGTTCAAGAATGTGTAAAGCAACTCCGGTCCGGTGGCAATTTAAAGTGAGTCCGGCCTTGCATTTAGTCCGGTCGTGACGTATTATGGTTAGGTCGGTCAGAACTTGCTACTTGGAAGTTGATCTAAACACACCATGGTTGAACAGGGGAAAGCCGAGATAAGGAGTTGGAGGAGAAGACCGAGCTAAGGACAGTTCGGCCTTTTCCGTGGCTCTGCGTAGCCAAGCTTATTTCGGTCATATAGTAGTCCGGCCAAAGTGAAACCATCCCACTTGGTTTAAGCAGTGGGGGAGGGTGTAAAAGGATAAGCATTATCCTTAGGAGTATGAATCCTAGGAGGACTCTGCATGGAGAAATAAAAGTCCTACTAGGATTATGCCACTCGAAACCTATAAAAGCTCACAAGCACCACCTTGGAGGAGGTAATTGAACACAATTCTTTCTGAGAACATAAAACTTTGTCTATTTGTCAAGCTTACTGACTTAGGCATCGGAGAGGTTTCCGGCACACACCCGCCGGCTAGCTCACGTTTGTGTTTTCAGGTGATAAAGCGACGTCGTACGGAGGAGCGTGGACTTGGTCAACAGGATTATACGAGGAGAATTATTTCCTCCCCGTACAATTGGCGCCGTCTGTGGGAAGAACAGACAAGAACAAAAACCTCTTGACTAAGCTTCTCTTTTTTCTCAAATCAATGGCACACATTGAAGAAGTACCTCAGTCCGCCGTCGACGGGCTAACTCCAGACAGGGGCGCAAGGTGAGAAGGATTACCCTCTGTCCCTCCTATGGCAGATCTGGAGCCCCAACAACATAACTCCAGGAGGAGTGGCAGGGGAAGGCGGAATAGCAGCCCTCGTCACTCTCAAAGTCCTGACAGGCAAAGGAGGAGGATTGATCCTCAAGCCCTGGAAGATCGCGTGAAGGAACAAGATGAACTAATTCGGAAGATGGCGGCGGAAATGGAAGCATTAAAACGCCAGATGAAGACTAAAAATGTGGCAACAAGAGAGGGGCGCAAGCACAAGACGCCCCCTCGCCACTCAGAGAATCGTAGTAGGAATACTACACCCTCCCAAGGAGAGAGCAGAAGCCTCAGGACAGGCGACACTCATTCCTTATCTTCCAGGACTCATCCCTCCAGGTCTGAGAGGACGAGATCCGAAAGATCATACACTGAAGGAAGCACGTATTGGCCTTCACATTCACACCAAACCAGATCTAGACAAACAGAGCTGCCCAGGTCATCCGACTTACGAACCGTGCTCGAAGAAAAAGCACGATGCAAGGAGGATGCCAGGGCAAGGGATCCACACCGAGTTTCGGCCTTACAACGGTTGGCTCCTCGGACGCATGGAAGCGTCGAGGTTGGAATGCCAATACCGCGACCGGCCTACGAACCAACGGACAAGGCATTGGCAAGACTACAGACTTCGCCATTTGTTCCAGCAATCGAAAACGCGCCCCTACCATCAGGTTTCCTTCAGCCGAAATTCACTACATATGAAGGGAAGACGGACCCGTATTCACACCTGAGCCACTTTCGCCAAGTCATGGCTGTGTACAGGCGAAACGAGGCCTTAATGTGCATACTCTTCCTGTCAAGTCTTGGCGACCTAGGCTTGACTTGGTTCGAAAAGCTCCCAAAGGGCAGCATAGCCTCCTGGGCCCAATTGGCAGAAGCGTTCGTAACGAGGTTTCGAACAAACACTAAAACACCGGTGGAGATAGACCAGTTACTCTCCATCGACATGGGTGAAAAAGAGACCCTCAGATCTTACAACAGTCGCTACTGGGAGACATTTAACCAGATTGGAGACTGCCCCACCAATCTAGCCATTGCGCAGTATAAAAGAGGCCTTCCAGTCGGAAACAGACTAAGGGACTCGATCACCATGACGCCACCCCTTACCATGGAAGCCCTAATGGAGAGAGTGCATCAGCACATCAAGGTAGAAGAGGATGGCGCACGTGCCAAAGCAAAATCTGGTGCAACCGCAGTACCAGAAAAGAAGACCTCAGCAAAGGTCAATGCAGTAGATCGACAGAATAAAAACGGGCGTGGCAGACGAGATAACGGAGAAGACCCAGACAAAAGATGGTTGAGAATCCGCACTGCCATAACAACGGTGTTCAAAAAACCAATATATCAGATTCTGAGCGAAATAAAAGACGAGCCTTTTGTCAAGTGGCCAGCCAAGCTAGGGGAAGCTCAGAAAAATTACGACGACAGATCACGGTGCACCTTCCACAAAGAAAAGGGGCACCGAACTGAGAATTGCACGCCACTGAGATAGCACTTGGAAGAATTGGTGGCAGCAGGCCACTTAGACAAATACATTGAAGGAGGGACGCAACCGGCCCCCCAAGATCATAATAACTATCCCAACAGAATGCCAATCGACGCCCCACCACAAGGCATCATCAATGTAATACATGGAGTCTTTGAACCTGAGCGTGTATGCGAGCTCAGGGGATCAATCAAGAAGGCTGAGCACTTTAGGGAAGTGTTAAGTACCCAACCTGCCACCAAGAAGGGGAAGACAGAGGCAACAAATGTCATGTCCTTTTCAGATAAGGACTTGGATCGAATATACTGTCCTCACAATGATGCGCTGGTCGTCACTCTCCGAGTCAAGGATTTTGACGTCAAGCGGATTCTGATTGACCAGGGTAGTTCATGTGAGATCATGTACTACGACACATTCAAGCAACTGAAGCTGCAAGACAAAGACTTGGCGCCTGCAGTTTCTCCCCTGATTGGATTCAACTCCATGCCAGAGTGGCATGTCGGCAAAATAATCCTTCCAGTCAGAGCAGGGAGTGTAACAAAACAAGTGGAGTTCTGGGTATTGAAGGTCCCCTCCACATACAACATCATCTTGGGCAGAACATGGCTGCATGCCATGCGTTCGGTAGCGTCATCATACCATCAGGTAATACGGTTCCCCAACGACACCGGCATAATTGAAGAAGTCTATGGCGATCAGATCATGTCAAAACAATGCTTCGCCACAGCGAATGGAAGCCGAGCTGCCAAAGGATACGTTCATTCGGTGGAAGAACCAGAAAGTAATGAACTATTCGCGGACGTCGGCAAAGAGGCTGATCAGAAAGCGGTGGAGGACTTGGTGGAGGTAAAAATAGATGAGAAGAACCCGGATAAGTTCTTCTTGCTTGGCTCATCGTTGTCCAGCACTGAGAGATTAGAGGTCTTGGAATTCTTGACCTCTAATATTGAAGTGTTTGCCTGGACACCCTACGACATGCCAGGTATTGACCCAAACTTCATCAGTCACCAACTCAATGTCCACCCATCCGCCAGACCAGTCATCCAATGCACACGCAGATCGGCACTCCACCACGCCGAAATAGTGGCAGAAGAGGTAGGCAACCTGCTGGAGGCAGGAGCAATAAGAGAAGTGCACTACCCAAGATGGATCTCCAACACAGTTGTAGTGCCAAAAAAGAATGGTAAATGGCGTGTCTGCGTCGACTACAAAACAGTCAACAAGGCGTGCCCAAAAGATAGCTTTCCTCTACCAAGGATAGATCAACTGGTGGACCTAACGGCAAGGCATAACCGACTTAGCTTTCTGGATGCATACAGAGGCTATCACCAGATCGCCATGCATGAACCAGACCAGGAGGTCACATCCTTCACAACACCAAGGGGGTTATATTGCTACAAGGTCATGCCCTTTGGCCTAAAGAACGCAGGGGCGACATTCCAAAGGATGGTCACCAAGATGTTTGAACCATTGTTAGGCAGAACAATGGAGGCTTACATTGACGACATGGTGGTCAAAAGCAAGGATGAGAATGACCATCTTAAAGATCTAGGCGAGATGTTCCAGATCCTGAAGAAACACAAGTTGCGCCTCAATGCGTCCAAATGCGCATTCGGAGTTGGATCTGGCAAATTCTTGGGCTTCCTGGTGACCAACCGAGGTATAGAAGCAGACGCCTCTCAGATCAAAGCAATCCAGGAGTTGGAGAGACCAAACTCAGTCAAAGAAGTACAGCATCTCACTGGTATGGCAGCTGCGCTCAACCGGTTCATAAGCAGGTCATCAGACAGACTACGACCGTTCTTCCAAGCTTTAAAAGCCAAATTTGAGTGGGATGAAGAATGCGACCGAGCTCTGGAAAGCTTGAAGGAGTACATGTCTTCCCCACCACTACTTGTTACTCCAGTACCTGGTGAAGAACTCTTTTTGTACCTGGCAGTCTCTCAGCACGCAGTCAGCGCAGTGTTGGTTCGTGCAGAAGGAATACAACACTTGCCCATCTTTTATGTCAGCAAGAGATTGTTGGGAGCCGAAACAAGGTACTTGCCCTTGGAGAAACTAGCATTAGCATTAATGATGGCCTCCAGGAAATTGGCGCACTACTTTCATGCCCACACCATAGTCGTCCTCACAGCCTTTCCACTAAAAGCTCTGTTTGAAACAGCAAACTTTAGTGGGCGAATTTTGAAGTGCGCAGTAGAGTTGGGACAATTCGACATCAAGTTCCAACCCAAGACCGCAATAAAAGCCCAATCTTTGGCAGACTTCGTCGCAGAGTTTACTCCTGGAAGTCATCATATCTGCCCAGTCGACCTAACTGACACAACCGAACTAGGGACGGAAGTTGACGCAGGAATAGCGCAACCCCTAGTAGAAGGTAGTCAATCAAGCACCAAGGCAGACCATATTAAGGACAACAAGGAAGAGACAAACAAAAGCTCACCAGCAGTTCAAACAGAGGACGAAGGGCAGACGGCCAACATGAACCTTGAAGAAAACACCATTCTTGACCCCACGACATCATCTGATCCTTCCACTTGCTGGAAGTTATTCGTTGGAGAGATATGGAAGCTCTTTGTGGATGGAACATCCAATCGGCATGGTGCAGGGCTTGGCATAGTCCTCATCTCTCCAGACGGCCTGGTTGTAGAGCAAGCAATCAACCTTGGCTTCCCAGCATCCAACAATGAAGCGGAGTATGAGGCGCTTCTCGCAGGACTCAAGTCAGCATACTACATGAAGGCCACCGAACTAATGGTATACAGTGACTCTCTGCTGGTGGTAAACCAAATTTCTGGCGAATACGAAGCAAAGGATGACAGAATGGCCAAATACCAAGAGTTAGTTAGAACAGAGATCAAAAAGTTTGACGTAGTAAGGATAGAACAAATTGGCAGGGAGGAAAACAGCCGAGCGGACGAACTAGCAGGCCTCGCCTCAATGGCAGATACATCAATCCCTCATCCATTACTCATCAACTTCTTACCAAGACCAAGCATAGAAGACCCCGAAGCAGAAGAAGTATGCTGCACAGAATTAGGCCCTTCATAGATGGATCCCATCATCCTGTTCCTAAAAGACGGCATCCTACCAGAAGAAAAAAAAGAAGCCAACAGAATAAGGGCAAAATCGCAGTGATTTTGGCTATCTCCATCTTTGGCATTATACAAGAAGTCATTCTCTGGGCCTTACCTCAAGTGCGTTCATCCCAGCAAAGTAGAAGCATTCTTGTTCGAAATACACGAAGGGGTGTGTGGAAGTCATCAAGGGGGAAGGTCGCTCGCTTACAGGGCTATTTCGCAAGGATATTGGTGGCCATATATGCAAGCAGACTCAGAAAAATATGTGAAGAAGTGTGAGAAATGCCAAAAATTCGCGCACCAAATACATCAACCAGCAAGAGAACTCCTACCATTAACTAGCCCATGGCCTTTCGCAATGTGGGGCTTGGACATAGTAAGACCACTTCCAACAGCGCCCGGGGGCAGAAAATTCTTTCTCGCAGCAACAGACTACTTTACAAAGTGGGTGGAAGCAGAAGCATTGGCGTCAATCAAAGAAAAAGACGTGAAGAAGTTTGTTTGGCAGAATATCATCACTCGGTTTGGTATACCAAAAGCACTGATCTCAGACAATGGAACTCAGTTCGACGGCAGAATCTTTAGAAGCTTTTGTGAAGAATACAAGATAGAGTTCTACAATTTTACACCGGCATATCCTCAAGCAAATGGACAAGCAGAAGCATCAAATAAAGTCGTCCTGGATGGATTAAAGAAAAGGCTAGAAAAGGCAAAAGGCAAGTGGGCAGATGAACTTCCTCACGTTTTATGGGCTTATCGCACCACACCTCGACGATCGACAGGAGAAACACCATTCTCCTTAGCCTATGGAATGGAGGCAGTAATCCCACTAGAAGTTGGCCTCCCCACAATTCGAAGCGAAAATTTTGATCCAAACTTAAATGGAGAAGCCATAGCCTTAGAACTCGACCTTGTAGAAGAAAGAAGAGAAAGAGCACTAGTCCACATCGCCTCATACCAACGAGAGTTAATCAAAAAATACAGCAAAAAGGTCCATCCAAGACAATTCAAGATTGGAGATTGGGTACTGCGCAAAATAATGGGAAACACCTCAAACCCAGGAGACGGCAAGTTAGGCCCAAATTGGGAAGGTCCTTATAAGGTGGTTGGGTTAGCAGGCAAAGGGGCATACCACCTAGAAGACAAGGATGGCAAGGCAATCCCTAGGCCATGGAATACGGCCAATCTCAAGTTATTTTACTTTTAGCTTTTCTTTTTCAAACATATGTAATTTTTTCTTCCTTCAATAAAATGAGAAATTCTTTTTAGCACAAGTTGTTCCTTGTAAAAGTTAGCTTTAGTAAAGATTGAGTATATTGCAAGCATTCTATTCTAAGTTAGCTGGAAAAACTAACTAAGAGGTTGGCTGGATTAAACCAACACCCTTCCTAAGCCCAGGATAAGGATCCAGGCTGCAGGACGTTTTGGTCGGAATAACCAAACATTGTTCTAAGTTAGCCGGAAAAACTAACTTAGAGGTTGGCTGGAATAAACCAACTCTTTTACTCTTCAGCCGAAGTAAGGGTATGGCTGAAGAGTGGTTGGCTGGAATAAACCAACACCCGTCCTAAGCCCAGGATAAGGATCCAGGCTGCAGGACATTTGGTCGGAATAACCAAATACTATAAGTTAGCTGGAAAAACTAACTTCAATGGTTGGCTGGAATAAACCAACACTTGTTACTCTTCAGCCGAAGTAAGCGCAAGGCTGAAGAGTGGTTGGCTGGAATAAACCAACACTTGTTACTCTTCAGCCGAAGTAAGTGCAAGGCTGAAGAGTGGTTGGCTGGAATAAACCAACACTTGTTACTCTTCAGCCGAAGTAAGTGCAAGGCTGAAGAGTGGTTGGCTGGAATAAACCGACTCTTGTTACTCTTCAGCCGAAGTAAGTGCAAGGCTGAAGAGTGGTTGGCTGGAATAAACCAACACTTGTTACTCCTCAGCCAAAGTAAGGGTTTGGCTGAAATTGGATTGGCTGGATTAAACACTTTGTACTCCTCAGCCGAAATAAATATATCGGCTAAGGAGTGGTTGGCTGGCAAGCATAGTTTAACCACCTAAAACCGAAATAACAGTTGGAGTAACTGAAGCATTACAAAGTATAGACATACATATCAGAACCGGAACAAGAGTTGAAGCAAAATTTTTCATTCATTGAAACTATTACAAATGAGGTTCATAGTTCGGTTACAACGGCAAAAAGCAACAAAGAAAAAGTACACAATCAGGAAAAAAGTTCTTCAATTTCAGCGTCAAAAGCCGCGTCACCAGCAACTTGAAGGCCGATTGCAAGAGGCAGTTCACTCTCGGTTGCCAGGATGCTTTCGGTTGGAACCACGGTTTCATTTGGCTGTTCGATAGGTAGGTCATCCACCATGGGCTCCAACCGAAGTGATGGGTCTGTACTAACAACCGGAATGTCTTCAGGAGCAGAGGAGTCATCAGAATCTGAGTCCTCCAGAAACTCTTGTTGCAAGGCGTCTACATACTCCGCAAGGGACTTCAGTATAAAGTAAGCTGGAGGGTCGAAGACCTCGGTCTGTTGATCATGACCGAGCTTCTCCACAACCGCCCTCCAGCCGCACTTGAAGAACAGCTCCTTGGCGGCGTCGCATTGTTTGACATAGGCGTCTTCTGCCTTCTTGTAACCTTGCTTGTACCCCTCCTTTTCGGCTTCCTCCACGCTCTTTTTTAGTTGGCTTATTTCGGTATCTTTTCTCTTTTCAAGTTTTACCAGCTCACGCAGGTATTTTTCCATCATAGCAATGGCCGCTTTCTGCCTTTCTGCCTCCGCCGAACTAACCAGATCGGCAAGACGGCCGTTCTCCGCTTGTAGCTCGGCCATTTTCTTTTCGGCTTCTTCTAGCTCGGCTGCTTTTGTTTCGGCTTCAGCCATTGCCTGCCTGGTGGCTTTTCTGAGTTCTTGGACTTTCTTGTAAGTAATGTTGTTCTTCTGTAAGGCCTGACAAAACAAAGACTTCTCTTAAACCGAAGTAAAAGTTGGAAATTAGACAAAAGAAACGGACAGAGCTACTTACCAAGATCATGGACTTCGATGTGGACCGGATTGACTTCATTTCGGTGTTTAATTGCTTTAAGTGGTGCTCCATGTCCTTGGGGAGGCACACACTTTTGGCCAGGTTAAAGGCCAATTGGTGATCTTTTTCAGCCACAACCGAGTCAGTAGCTTTGATGTCTCGGTCGTTGAAGGTTAGCGGCGGAGCCCACTTCGGAGATTCAGCTCGGTCAGTTTGCTCCGGTTGGAGGGCAGGTTGAGGACTTTGGGGGATGGATTCAACCTCATCGACAAGTTGCTGTTCGGTCGATGTAGATCGGGCACGTTTGGAAGGACGAGATGAAGAAGGCTGCTGAGAAGGGAGGGCCACAACGGCAGGCTGCGTTTCTAAGGATGGTTGCACTTCGGCCCTGGTTGTTGCGGTCAGAAGGGCCCTCACTCTGCTTTTCTTCGCCATCTTTTCTTCAGCTGTTAATGGGACAAGTCGTATTTCGGGCAAGTTTGGGTCCGGTTCAGGTGCTTCCTCTAGAAGGAAATCGGTCACTCGGGCCTTTCGACGACCGCTATATCGGTAGGTCGGTTCAAAGTTTAGAAGCTTGGCCTAACTCCTTTCTTTACACCGTAGTGCGGCTCGCAAAATCGCAAGGTTGGGATAGCTATATAGGGAACGGAGGTGGGCGAAATCTGCAAAAAGAGAAGTGTTAGTTCGGTTAACAGACTAAAAAAACCGAAATAACATACAAGGAAGAAGACCGAAGTTAAATTACCGGGCTCTCCCTTTTTCCAATTTATAGGTCGGCCAGGAATTTGGGCTTGAAAATCCTCAAAGTTCCTAGAGACCCAGAAAAAATCATCGTCGTTAAGATCTTTGTCCGGTGTGTGTTTAACTATCTTCTCTCGGCGGCGGCGAATCCTAAGGTAATAGACCCACCCAGCATCTTTTGAGCCGATGGAGTATTGATGGAAAATTTCGGCCAGGCCGAGGTTTAGTCCGGTTTGGTGGTTCAGTGCGGCTATTCCCGTTATAATGTGATACGTATTGGTGGACAGTTGGGTGGGGCATAATCTAGTCTGCCTAAGAAATTCACAGATCAGCGGTTGGACAGGAAACCGTAGTCCGGTTTCTATTATGGATTGAAGGGTAAAAGGGACGTAGCCTTCTTTTTCCCAGGGAATAACATCTTTTTCGGCTAACATCAGATGGACGTCTTCAGGAATATGGTAATCCTTCCTAAATTCGGCCGTACCACCAGGGGTCTCAACTAGATACCTATACTTACTCATCTGATGTATAATTTACTTATAATTTATATCGGTGCAAAAATCGTGCTCAGCAGCTCGGTTGAGCGCACGCAGGAGTGCCTGGGTAACCTAAGTCTGCAAAGTAGAAAACAGAGGGGGTTAAAGCACTGATCGTTGGACCGTGCTACAATTTAAAAGCAAGGTATAAGAGCCCTACTTCGGCCTCAAAAAACTGGTTCTATCTCGGTTCATCAAAAGGTTTGGTAGCTCGGTTTGAGCAGTTTGCTCGGTAGACCGGTTTAACGCCTAGGGGCAACTTTCTGAGTTCGGTCTAAAAAACTAAGAAAGCTGGTTTAGCCCCAAGGCCTAAATCGGTTGCAGTGTGAATAAAGTTACTTCGGTTAAGCCTCTACGGGCGGCTTTCTGAGTTCGGTTTAGGAACTAAGAAAGCCTGCTTGGCCCCAAAAGCTTAGTTCGGTTGAAAACCGAGGTTCCTAGTTTGATATATTCAAAACTCGGTGATCTTATTTCGGCTAAAGTGAATCAGGCTCTGGTAACTCTTTGAAACTTTCAAGTTCTAGTTCGGTTATTGACTACAGTGATCTACCTATTTAATGCAAACAGGATTCTAGTTCGGTTGCTACCTAATTTTGGATCTAAAGCAAGTTTTTTACAGGGGTTCATACACGTATGAGCTCTGCTATTATTTTTTCATAAAAGTACAGAAGCGAAGCGTCGAAAATGAAAGAAAATGTTTGCAAAAAACATGCAAAACAAAACTATAGAGATTCGAAAGCAAAATAAAGGAAGCAAAGTGAGTCTACTTACCAGGTGGAAGAAGAGGGATCCGATGATGGGAAAGTGGCAGCAAAATCAGTTCTCAAAAGTGAAGGAAGAACACGAACAACAAGAACACAGAGAGAGAAGATGAAGAATGAAAGGTGAATGATTCAAGAGGAAGAAAGGTTATTTTGTGAAAGAGGAGAGAGAAAAAAGCGGCAAAAAAGGGCGGGACTGTTCAAAAAGTTCGAAGTACGAAGGCGGCGTGATAACAGCTCACGGCCTATCAGAGCCCGCTACGTGGCAAGGGAAAGGGAAGCGTTACAGTCGTGATTGAAGAGACGTTTTGACCGGATAAAGCAGAGTTCGGAGTAAAACTAGCTCGGCTGGATACACTGAAGGGTTTTTTATCTCGGCTGGAAAGGCTTGTAAAACTTCAGCTCGGTTAAAGGATTTGTAATCTCAATCATGCTATGCAGATGAAATTAAGGGGCAATTGAGAGGGTAATTTTTGGGAAAGAATTGGGCCGAGCTGTGAGTTGGGCCCTGCGGCCCAAAGTGTGAAGGAATCAGTAAGAAGCCGTAATGTTATTTCGGCCCAGTAGAGGTATAGATACTCCGGCCCAGGAGAAGTGAAGTTATTCCGGCCCAGGAGAGGTGTGGTTACTCCGGTTCAAGAATGTGTAAAGCAACTCCGGTCCGGTGGTAGTTTAAAGTGAGTCCGGCCTTGCATTTAGTCCGGTCGTGACGTATTATGGTTAGGTCGGTCAGAACTTGCTACTTGGAAGTTGATCTAAACACACCATGGTTGAACAGGGGAAAGCCGAGATAAGGAGTTAGAGGAGAAGACCGAGCTAAGGACAGTTCGGCCTTCTCCGTGGCTCTGCGTAGCCAAGCTTATTTCAGTCATATAGTAGTCCGGCCAAAGTGAAACCATCCCACTTGGTTTAAGCAGTGGGGGAGGGTGTAAAAGGATAAGCATTATCCTTAGGAGTATGAATCCTAGGAGGACTCTGCATGGAGAAATAAAAGTCCTACTAGGATTATGCCACTCGAAACCTATAAAAGCTCACAAGCACCACCTTGGAGGAGGTAATTGAACACAATTCTTTCTGAGAACATAAAACTTTGTCTATTTGTCAAGCTTACTGACTTAGGCATCGGAGAGGTTTCCGGCACACACCCGCCGTATAACAACCCTCATACTGTTTGCCGATTAATGACTGATTGATTACCGATAAACATTGATTACCGTTAAAACTGAACTGATCGTGGCTGATAATTGGACTGGTAAAAGTACTGAACTGACTGACTAAAATTGGAAACCGAATTGATGGAGTATATGTTAGCTGAATTGCATTCTATCTGTTTGACTGTATGATTATCTGTTCATGCTTATATGTTTAAACTGCTAATTGAAGGCCTTATCGGCGGCCGAACTGGGAATTGATTAATGTTTTATGATCTTCATAATTAATGTGATTTTATGGTGTATTTACCTGAAAACTGATTAGGTATGATTAAATTAGATTAAAATGAGTTAATCACATGAATTGGACTTATTTACCAAACTAGCCTTGTAGTGGGCCACTACCTCAAACCTTTTGAGGCTTATTACACTTAATGCATTTGATTAAAACCAACATTTCATCAGCATCCAGCATCTCTCTGCACTGTTTTACAGTCCGCTCGAGCGGAGGATTGGGCGCTCGAGCGGAGTCTTGTCTCAAGCTCGAGCGGGCGTCGAGCGGGGATTTCACACATCCAGTACTTTTACAGTACGCTCGAGCGGGTATGTTTACGCTCGAGCGTGTACCTTTGTTGCATGACCGCTCGAGCGGGGAAACTTGCGCTCGAGCGGGACTCTGTTTTTCTGAAAATGCTTTTAAATGTGCATCTTTGCATCCTCATCCCATTCTAGGCATTCGTAGGCCTAGTTTAAGACATCTTATTGAGGATATAGATGTAGAACACACCGAGGCATCTTAGGGATTAAGTTGTTATCTTTCCCAACTGTGTAGCTTAGTGTGTGTTCGACCTGTGAACTGTGTAGGGTTGGCGACTGGGGAGACACGCTCTAGCATACTGTAGCCCAAACTCTGTGAGTAACGATTGTGTAAAGATATGTTCACAAATGATTATTTTCTGAACAACTGAACTGTACTGTTTTCTGAACTGATTACTGTTAACTGAATGAATGTATGTCCTTTATTTCTGAACTGTACTGTGGCATCCTTAGTACCTACTGCTTACTGTTACTGTTACTGTTACAGAGATCTCTGTCGGTTCCCTCGTGGAGCCACTACTGTTTACTGACTGATGGCCATCATTACCGTTCGGTCTTTTAAGACCTACTGTTACTGTTATGCTAATGGATGTACCACATATGACTGTTTACTGTACTGAACAACTGAAATACTGATTGAATTGAACTGTTTTCATTACTATAAGGACATTCATTCTAAACCCCTTTACGCTTTATGTTATTCACTGGGCTTTAGCTCACTGCTCATATATATATGTAGGTGTACAGGCACCAGATCGGAGCTAGGAGCGTCAGGGTAACTCCAGTTTTGTCAAGCCAGCCTTTGTGCCTCACTGCGAGGTTCCGAGTTGCCATGCTATGGCTTGGAGGTGTTTTGTTTGTTTTCCCCCGCCTGTCTTCATACTGTCTAACTGTTCTGTATAGACTGAATGTTTACCGTACTGTTATCAAGGGATTAGGTCCCTGTACTGTGTGATTGTAAATTCTGTATAGACTGTACTGTTTGTGTATGTATGAATGCATGAAAAATCTTTTTGGCATACAGACTGTCACAGCTCATTGGACATTGTTTAATTACTGTATTGGCTTCCGCCAGGCCCTGTACTCTGTTTTACTGTATTACTGTTCAGCAGGCCTTCGGTAATCTCGGATTACTGGCCGGTTACGGTGCTAAACCCATAGGGCCGGGTTTGGGTCGTGACACGCCGGCTAGCTCACGTTTGTGTTTTCAGGTGATAAAGCGACGTCGTACGGAGGAGCGTGGACTTGGTCAACAGGATTATACGAGGAGAATTATTTCCTCCCCGTACAATTGCATACAATTGCTGTTGATTTATTGCTTTTAGTTTATTGGGAATTTTAAATAGAATACACAATTGAACACTCTGATTTTATTTTCTATGCATGTTCAGAAAGCATTAACAAGGTTTGTCTTGAGGGCTTTGGAGATTATTTAACTCAATGGTGCCTATTAGTCTCATGTTTAGTTTGGAGCTAATGAAACAATTGAGCACAGTTGTGAATTTCGGAAACAATGATAATGTTGTGACTCTTTGTTTTGCATTTTGTTGTTTTCTTGAGCTCCTCACTCCCCAAGAAAGCAAAATCCAAAACCAAAAACAAAAAAGAAGAAAAGGAAATGCATTTATGTATATCCAAGGTTCTGGAAAGCGGTTGTAGTCATTGTAACGGTTGCAGTGACGCGATTGCGGTTGCGGGGTGTAAAGGCCGTAGTGTAACGGTTGCGGTAACCAGAACCGTGAATTTTTTTTTTATTTTTCGCATAATTTGAAAAAAACTTATCGATACACATATTTTTTTTTCATAATCATATTTATTGGGTTAAAAATAAATATTGATCAATTTTTGTAAATTTTTAAGTATGATCCAATATATTTCATATTTTTAAATCACTATAAACTGAGTTTTTTACATTTTATTTTAATAATCAATGACTTTATATTATACAAAAAATTAATCGCTAACTATTATATATAAGATAAATAATGACAAAAGTAAGAGAATAAATAAAAGCCTAAATATATATATATATATATATATACATATTTTAATCAAGTCAAATAGATAATGACCACATATATTATTATTATTATTTTCAAACAATATATAGGTAGGCATACACAAACAAAATGGTTTAGTGATAGCAGCTGAATAGAATAGCATAGGTCTTACAGTTTCAACAAATCAATAACATGTTCTTCATCTTTCCTCTTCTCTCTTTATCTCTTGCTCCTCCATTTTCTCTCTTTATCTTCCCTCTTCTCTCTATCCCTCTTCTCCCATTTTCAGCTTTTTTTTGTATGTTTTTTTCGAAAGAAACAGTTTGGAACCGTTACGCAACGGTGCGTAATAGGCCGTTTACGGCTGTTACAGCACCGTTACGACCGCTACAGCAACCGCTACTACCGACACATCTATGAATCTCAATCACACTGCAAAAACGGCTGTAACGGGTGGTGGTAACCGCCAAAACCTTTACGTAACGGTTGCGGCCGCTTTTTAAAACCTTGCTTCTGGGTCAGCAGTGTCTAGATCTGGCATCTTTGTCTCTTCTTGCTTGTAGTGATTGTTAAAATGATGATTGAGAAAGTGAAATACCTAATTTGAAGTTTGTTAATAAGCTCAATTTTGAGATCCAACACACTTGTTTAGCAACTTTTTTATTTTATTTTTTTTTTGCTGTATATTGTCGGGTGGAAATGTGTCTGAATGAAGAATATGTAGGTATGAAAAGATTGTTTTTGGATTGCATTTGTAATATTCTTAGGAGTGATTGGGGATTGATTTTTTTTTAGTGAATTTTTAATTTTTTATAATAAAAAAAGTGCAAAAAAGTAAATAATAACTTGACAATTTATAATGATATTTTGACTAAAAATTCTAGTTCTCAAACAACGCCTTAATGTGCTTCTAGAGAAAAAATTAGCCTTCCCTCACATTATTACATTTGTATTTATTTACACTTTTAACTATCAATTTGTACAATAACTCCATTTTCACGAGAAGTTGTTGGTTGGTTTGGAGTACCGTCACGTGCTGTTCTAATAGTATTGTGATTAATGAAGGAAGTGTGATCTACAAATTTGTGTCAAGTGATTAGAGAACATGATAAATTATGATTAGTATGAGATACATGACACTCAAGACCAACCAATAATTTTTTCCTTTTAACTATTAAAATTAATTAATTTTACCCTAAACTACTAGCGAAGTCCGTAATTTAATAGAATATCACATCTATCAGCATCAAAAGTATTGATTCACTTTGCCTCCACATTAAAGAGATAAATAAGGAGACAAATAGTTAGATGTCATGCAATAAACACAATTAATTGTTTTGAATATATTTAATAAAACACAAAATATAATTGATTACAATTTACAACAAACTACTTTCTCTAAATACAACCAAAATAAGGAAATGCAAATAAATAACTTCGCTTGAAATGGACTAATGTCAATAGTGTAAGAAAAGAAAAGAAAAGCAACAGATTTCTTAGGGTTTCAAGTATTTGAAGCTTCATTTGTGATGTCAGTCCAGTCCCTGTTACATATGAATAAGACTTGCTCATCAATGTCAGAACAATAATTAGCGCAACCCATTGAAATTTGAACTTAAATTTCGACATACTGTGAATAATTCAATAAAAAATATAGAATTTAAGATATTCATAATCGAACTTAAAACTTTCACTTTTCTTCGAATTGAATCTACAACTCATTTTCCGTGAGCACAAGAAAACAAAAAAGGTATTATCAAGCTATATTTAGATCTTCAATGACAAAATTGGAAGCTCATCAAGATTGGCACCCTGTAGAACTGTTTCCCAAAAACAAAAATAAGATAAAATAAAAATGAGCCACCTAACTGCTCGACTCAACAACCATTAAACAAAGTGTCCACAAACAAAGAGCTGGGAGCTAATCTTCCACCATTTCTTCCTCAACTTCTTCCTCATCCTCTTCCTCTTCCTCTTGGTGCGTTTTCTTTCCACCATGATTTTCTGGAAGGAACAGAGAAATATAAGAATTGGGGGCAATAAAGGCCTAAGAGGGGAACTTAAACACATAGCAGAGTCTGAAAACTTCAGATCTAGATCTAGTTTGCACCGGAGTTTCCCGTACTGTGCTCCTGTGTGTAAAAAGTACCATAAACATTGAGTAGAATAGTGATATCATGTGACATTATCACAAATCAAGGAGAAATTTATTATAGCGGTAGTGGAGATTATATATCATGTGCAAGAAGGAATATTCACCTAATTCCGTTTGCGGTATTTTATTGGCCAGTGACACTAGTAGGAAGCTGTCACCATTGCACTCGATATTTACTCTTTGAGAGGGTGGCTTTACATGCCAATTGAATTAAGTATGCAATCTGCCTAAAATCATCAAATCACAATGAAATTTTATAGGAAAATTTATCAGCCAACAAGAGCAGGTCGTAGGTAAATGAAAAAGTTAGCAGTGAGGTTGGGGAAATGGCTAGAGGGAAACACAACAGGTTTAAGAATTAAGATGAGTTGCACATATGAGCATTTAAACAACAGGTTTGCAGAGAGAATACTACCAGCTATTACCTCTGGTAAGAACTAAAAAGTTTAAGAATTGAGATAAGTTGCACATATGGAATCATATGATTCATCTGATTTTTATTTTTTATTTTTGGATAAGTATAATAACACAAGGCACCAAGGGGTTGCAACCCATATACAAAATCTAAATCAACTATACAACCAAAACTTTTCAGAAGTCTCTACTAAGTCCAAGAAATTGGTTCAAGAACGGGTTTATATTGAGCTGAATATAATAAGGACAAAATTTTACTTGGTCCGCTCCAATAAGATCGTTACTATGAACATGAGTGGGACTGTAATTTGAGAATGATCTCATAGATTTGCATACTAAATTTTTTTCCACGGTAGAAAAAACACAAGGTAAAATGTTATATAAGATGAACATACCATATTCACTGAATATGACTCCACCAGAACACAATCCTTCCTCAATTTTGATGAGGTGAAGAGTCAACCCAGGACCACTCTCTTGAAGCTTGACAGCACTTTTTGTAGAAGCTCGGTTAACCCTACCAAGATCACTTGCTAGACTTACAGTTGCTGCCTCATCTGCTTCGCTTTCTGATCCATAACCAGCCCTTCAGGGGAAAAGAGGAGAGCAAGAATGATCAACATCCAAACTGACATAAAATTTAAAAATTGGTTGATCAATTTGTAGCTAGACCATCCTAACTTCTGATTTCCTTGTAATCATACCTCTAATGATCACAACACACAAAAGACTAAGAAACAATTACGAGTCACATAGAAGGTTTCCTTGAACTGTTTGATATTTAATATGGATACAGATGATATTTATTCTACCGTTATCACTTTATACATTATATTGAATCGGATAACACATTAGCTAGTGATTTAACTGAAATTGTGGCCCTTGATCAAGCTGAATGGAAAAAACAGGATTCGCATGGCTGAGTCCCAACCCAAGTAATTGGGACAAAGCTTTGTTGAGTGAATCAGATAACATACCAACAAAACTACTATAACTTGACCTTGACGGCTGATCATATGCTATGATAACCATGATAGAAAACAGACATGAAAGACAAAAGTATATACTTAAACCCATGGTATCAGATCTATAGCAGGCTGATTAGCAAATTGTCAGTCACTTAAGTCACAGCTCACCTCAACTTTTGACTTCCCGCCAACAAAATCAAGGGGGAGAGAGAAAGAGAGTGACACACACTTGGTGACAAAATCGCTCACGTCTTGAAGACTTCCTAACTCAGGAACTTGATGGTTCTGCACAAACTTTCTTAAATCAGGAACAGGCTGTAATCTAATGGAATAATGCCGAAAGTCAATCAGCTTTGTCTCCTTGTTATAATTTAGTAACACAATTCTCTGGCACAAAGAAAGTTTGACCTGCAACACAAGCAATATAAGAGGAGAAGCAATACTACTTCCAGCTGATACAAACATCTAATTCATATTGTTCCAGCACTCACAGTGTTAACATCAATGGCTGGAAAGATGTTCTGAAACATAATGGTTGTAAGCTTCAGATGTTGCTCCCCAGTCCCAAAACCAGAAAGAACGATCTGGAAAAAGTCATTTAAAAAAATTTGTACAAGTGATCAAATAACAAGTAATAAGAAAATGTACAACTTGACACAGTTTGACACCAACTGCACATTATATATAACCCCCCCCCCCCCCCCCCCCCAAAAAAAAAAAAAAAAAATCTACATAGTTTATGTAAAGCAATTCCTTGATATATATGGCTCGAGAAATTTTAAATGTCTTTTTTTTTCTCTACATAGAAGTTTATAAATTAACTGATGAGAGAAAATTGCAGATATACCTAAAGAGGACCATTACCCCCCCCCCCCCCCCCCTCCAAAAAAAAAAAAAAAAAAAAAACTACATAGTATATGTAAAGCAATTCCTTGATATATATGGCTTGAGGAATTTTAAATGTCCTTTTTTTTCTCTGCATAGAAGTTTATAAATTAACTGATGAGAGAAAATTGCAGATATACCTAAAGAGGACCATTACCCACTTTGTTGGGCTGGACCTATAGGTTCTTTTGCATTAAGACATTACAATAAGTACATCATGATAACATTCTATCAAATGGTAGGAAAGGAAATGACAGATTCCAGAGACACATCTAAACTGAATTTTAATGATTGGTTCATGATGACATTCTTAGGAGTTCAAAACTTCCAAATACCATTTACGATATCCCTTTGGACACTGCAAATAAATAGTACTGCTAAGGTTTGCTGATTTTCAGTAAACTACATTAAGATGGAATCAGTTGCAACAGTATGGAAAACAAGCAAATGCATGACACATGCATGGATTTAGTGTATGCATTCCTCAGAGTATTACCAAGGGCGAGTTTTTGAAAAGATCCTGAGGACATCTAGGGCACACTTGAGATTGAGCAACATCAACTGCCAAAGAGTACTCTTGTATTTTAAATGTTAGAGTGGGGGCCTTGTGGCAACCCTCAAGTATGGTGCAGAGGCAGTTTTTGATAACGTGAGGAAATGTGTAACGCCCATGGGCCCTGCAATATTTAAGAAGTCTTTGATATTATTCCGCTTCTTTTCCTGCAATTATAACCACCACCAAGTTAGCCAATTCAAAAATAGTAGGTGTAACAATATAGAATTACATGGTGAGTCCATACAAGAATTGAACATGCATCATCATTGAAATTATCCCATGAATGAAAGGAAAACCCTAAAATTCTTAAGAATGGGTGGGAGCCATTTAGTTCTTGAACTTACCTATCAACCCCATTCAATTTGAAAACCTCAAAACTCTTTTGGAGCATTCAGCTAGTGGTTTTAATTTAATCTGATTCCTTAACATTAATAATAGCCACCATAAACCATAGATACCACAAGGGGTAAACAAACTGAGTGGTTGAACTGAAAAGATAAGGTCAAAATTGGAAATTTTCGAATGCATTCACCAGAAGTAAATATCTCTTAACAAAATGGCCAATTAAGTCTTCCTCTAGGCAGCAATAATTTGTCCCAAAGTACATTCAAACTTGTGCCATAAACAATTGTTGGAAGTTGTTTTAGCTACATCTTGTATAGCATGAATGAATAGAAGAAAATCATTACCTTAAGCTTAAGGGCAGTATATGGAAGCATCAACTTTCTCAAGTCCGCTTGCAACTGTCTAAGAGAACCGGGCAACTTCCCTCTTGAAAATACAAAGCTTCTTGGGATTTTGTCGCCGGTGATATGATCGACATCCAGCTGCTTTTTCTTCAGAACCGGCTTTATGAATACCTTCTTCTTCTTCTGATTCAATTCATGTTGGATACCAAAAGTCAATCCAGATATGCAAAAAATGATACGAAGAACCCCTTTTGGTTGCAGAGAAAGAAGAGAGAATTAACCCCCCACCCCCAAAAAAAAGCACTCTTGCATCTTTCATTACTTAGGGCATCTCCGTAGTTGCCTATAATACCCTCATTCGATTTATTACTCGTTAATTTTCTCAATTTATATTAACTTTTCTTTTTTGACCATTTTTCCATAACCCTCTCTCTCTATCTCACTCCATATCTCTTTCTCTCTCTATAGCGATCCCGGTTTTCCCTACACTGATTATTGTATTTCGGACTTAGGTTCCGTGGTGTTGGTTTTGTGCATATCTTGTTTCCGTCCTTTAATTCCTAGTATTCGAATTTTGGGATGTATTGGGCAGGTGTGTTACAAGTTGGTAGTGAGTTTTAAACCAATAGTTGTTGCCTAGATTTTTGCTTCTTCACTTGAGCGAGGCTTTTGTCACTCGAGCGAGCTCTGTATTTTGGTTCCTTCGCTTGAGCCAGGGTTCCTTTGCTCGAGCGAGAGTTGAGTGTTGTGTCTGGTGGCTCAAGCGAGAAGTCTTGCACTCGAGCTTGCGTCTGCGTCTAGTTTTGGACCCGAAGGTTGCATTTTTTGACTCAAGCGAGATTTCCTTCGCTCGAGCGAGTGATTTTAGGTTTCTTCACTTGAGCGTGCTTCTAGGTTGCAGGCCTGAAGCTTCGAATTGTTGGCTCGAGCGAGGCTTTGTGCGCTCGAGCGAGGTTTCTTTGTGTTTGGTCGCTCGAGCAACCACTCCTTTGCTCGAGCGAGCCTCGAATATATCAGTTGACAGCAGCGGGTTAAACATCACTTTTTCACCTCTTTTTTCTCTCAAACCCTAGAACGGCTGTCTGTCTCTCTAAACCACCACTTCTCTCTACAAGAACTCTTGATCTAGGGTTCTCCTACACTATTTCCTTTGTATAAAAGTTAGAGCTCGGTGTGGGCTTCGCTTTGATTCGAAAATCTTTGGATTTGGAGCATCTCGAGTTTTCATCATCTTCTCCTTTTGGTCTCTTCATTTGATGTAGGGATAACCTACTCCTCTCTATGGGTTTTAACATAAATATTGAGTATTTTGGATAGGTGGTGTTGTTTGGTAATTTTGGGAAAGTTAGGGTTTGATTTGTAATTTATAAAAAGGGGGTTTTCAAATGTTAAACTCCATGTGTATGTGAGACCGTGGAAAATGGAATTATTGTTGTTAAATTGATGAAATTGAGCCTTAGGGTTGATATGTGAAAAAAGGGGGGAAATGCCCTAATTAATGTGATAAATTAATTTGTATAATTAGTTTGGGGAAATATGAAATGGAGTTGGAAACCATGAAATTGGAAAATTATGAGATTGATTGGTGCAGTTGGATCAATTAATCACTCACCCATGAAAATGTTGAGATTTTATCTGTCTGATAAATTTATTATCCGTTTAGAGATAACTGCTTTGGGCTATCGGTGGAGGATAGTCTTGATTGTTGTAGACACTGTATGTTGATTAGGGAAAACTGAAACTAATCATGTGGAATATGTCATTGAATATGGCGGTTTGAATAATACATCGAATATGTGTATTAGTTGATCATTGTATATGATATTTGTTAAATATATTATATATATATATATATATGTTGTTTGGGAGGAGATAGGGGATGTACTCCATGGCTTGAGAGGAGATAGGGGATGAACTCTCAAACCCGTTTGGAAGGAGATAGGGGATGGACTCCATTGATAATTAAGTTGGCCGGAGTGTCCAGGGTGAAAGTCCTGAAATTCTAATTGTGTTTGCATAACGTAGATAATTGAAGTGTTTTTAATATGAGTTGTAGTCTCATTCGAATTGTGGATAATTGGAAGTGTTTTTAATATGAGATGTGGTCTCAGTTTATTGTTTGGCCAGGTTCTGAGCCATGTTTATGAATTGAATTGATTAAGTAAAGGAAAGTGGAATGAAACATGTACATATTTGTCATGGAACTGGATTGTGTTGTAAGTTGGTTTATAAGTGTTAGCCATTTATCAAATGCTAATGTTTTAGTTATTGCTCATATTTGGTTTAGTATATCTCTGCTGGGCTTTGGCTCACCCTATATGGGACATCATTTTCAGGTTCTGGTGATATGCCACCTCCAAGGACGTAGCTTGGAAGGCTTAGAGGCTGGAAGATCTTTTTGTGTTATCTTTTTGTATTACATGTAAATCAAGCCAATGGCTTATTTTGTATAAAGAGTTAGAACTCTTCTTTTGTTGAACCCAAGTGTTGACTTGGAAAGTCGTAAGCCCATAGGGCATTTACTTTTGTTGTCAACATGTAATACTTTTGTACTAAACACTCTGATGTATGGAATGTATTGTTATTTTCTTGTATCATGAATGTATGAGTTATGGGTTTATTTTGAGGGCGTTACAACTTGGTATCAGTGCGTACCGGGTTTGAATATTTTGGGTACATAGGAAGTGGTTAGTACCACAATGGGTTTGTCTCGCTTGTTAGAGATTCAGGTGTAATGTTATGTATTTATGTGATAACATGTTTATGTGACTATATGGGTATGGGATTTAGTTTCTAGGATGTTGATTGGATCCTTGGGTTTCTGGGAGTCCTGTTGGAAAAACACTTGATCAATGCTGTTTCTAACCGCAACTCTAGCAACACCTCGGGACTGTCATTATCCGGAAATGAAATTCGTAAGTGTTTATGTGATTATGTGCTTACGTGGAATGAATTACTGTTGTCCAATGCTTTAGGACGCGAGTGAAATAGCTTCGACACATTTGTGAATGTGCTAATGTTCTTCGTTACCTTTATTAGGATGTCAGAACGAGGACGTGGAGGTAGGCGTGGTAGGCCTAGGAGGCAGGAGATGCTTATACCGGATGAGATTCCGGCGCAGCAGGAGGGTAGTGGTTAGGCCAATGTGGCCGAGCCAGTAGGTCAACAGGCCATAGGAGCCTTAGCCCGCGAGATGACATGAGCATTGAGGGAATCTATGGACATTCTCAAGGCTGAGAATCAAGTCCAGGCCTATGTGACTGAGGCAGGGCCTTCTTTTTTGAAGAGGGAGTTCTTTCGGTCTAATCCGGACGAGTTTGTGGGTGATCCTAAAGAGCCACTGAAGGCTGATGAGTGGCTTGAGCAGATGACGAAGACGTTTAAGATACTTGGCATCGAAAACGAGGCTTTGAAGGTGACCTTGGTGTCTTTCCAGCTGAAGGAAGACGCGGGTCAGTGGTGGAAGTTTGTGCGAGGTCATATTGGAGGGACTTGGGAGGCTTTCGTTGGTGCCTTTCAGGAAAAGTTTCTGTCTCCCACTGTAAGGGAGAAGTTGAGGGATCAGTTCTGTCAGCTCAAGCAGCTGAGTACACCAGTGGCCGAGTTTGAGGCCGCATTTACTAGCTTATCTAGGTTTTCTCCTGAGTTAGTGGCGTTTGAAGAACGCTGTTGTCTTGAATTTGAGAAGAAGTTAAGGACCGGGCTCAAGATGAGAGTTGCGGGGTCCATGACTCAGGAGTATGAGCGCCTTGTAGATGTTGCGGCCCATATGGAGATTATTATGCATGAGGAGGAGGAGAGTATGAGGGGCTCAAAGAGGAGTCAGGATGGCCAGGGAGACAGTAGAAGGCAGAGGGGTTCTAACTCTCGGCAGTCCTAGGGTGCTTTAGTGAGATCTACATTTCCAGTGCTGAGTTCAGGCTCTGGGAGAGGCAGTTAGGGGGACTTTACTTGTTACAAATGTGGTCAGCTGGGCCACAAGTCTCCGGCTTGCCCGCAGAAGGGAGGAGGGCAGAGGGCAGCTTCTTCTTCGGCTCGTCTTCAGAGCCAGAGTTAGGGCAGAGGCCAGCCGCTCTCATGTTACCAGTGTGATCAGGCGGGGCACCTGAAGTGGTTTTGCCCGCAATTGAGTGGCACATCTGGTGCATCTGGGTTGAGGCAGAGTTACCAGCCAGCTCAGTCTGTTCAGGCCTCGAAGGCCAATCAGGGAACCTCATCGTATCAGTCTGTACAACAGTCTTTTGCTCCGAGAGGTGAGAAGGTAGATCAGAGGCCATCTGGGCGTGTGTATGCTGTTACCGCGCAGGATCTTGTACCGACTCCATCTGTTGTGGGAGGTACCTTTTTGTTTTGCAACTTGGTTGCTAATGTGTTGATTGATACGGGTGCATCCCATTCCTTTATATTTGCTGCATTTGCATCTGTCTTGGGGTTGGAGTTGGCGCAGTTAGCTTCTCCTATTTGTGTTGTATCACCTGTTGGGGGTGAGATGATTTTGAAACAAGGGTGTCGGGGCTGTGATATTGGGGTCGCCGACCACCGGCTTTCATTTTCTTTTGTAGTTATGGCTATGTCGGGCTTTGATGTGATTTTGGGTATGGACTGGTTATCGTCATACCGAGCTATTATTGATTGCTATCGCCAGAGGGTTACTGTATGTACCTTGAGCGGGGATTGATTTCATTTCTTGGGGGATCGGGTTGGTAGTGTTTTACCACCAGTGTATGATCCGCGAGGGGGGAGTGAACTTAGTGGTCTTCTCGCTAGCTTTATGAGTAGTGAGTGTGATGAGATCCAGATTGAGTTACCCAGAGTGGTTTGTGAGTACTCGGACGTCTTTCCTGAGGATCTTGTTAGTTTGCCACCCCGTCGAGAGATTGAGTTCTCTATTGATTTAGTGCCCGGTATGACGCCGATTTCTATGGCACCGTATCGTTTTGCCCCAGCCGAGTTGAGTGAGTTGAAGATTCAGCTCCAGGAATTGCTAGATAAGGGCTTCATTCGCCCTAGTACATCGCCTTAGGGAGCACTGACCCTCTTTGCTAAAAAGAAAGATGGGGCTTTGAGAGTTTATATTGATTACCGGAAATTGAATCGGGCTACGGTTAAGAATAAGTACCCTATGCCTCGTATAGATGATCTGTTTAACCAGTTGAAAGGGTCCTGTTGTTTCTCTAAGATATACTTGAGATCGGGTTACCATCAGTTGAGAGTCAGGGAGGAAGATATCCCGAAGACGGCATTTCGTACGCAGCATGGCCACTATGAGTTTCTGGTGATGCCTTTTGGGCTCACCAATGCACCAGCAATGTTTATGGACTTGATGAATCGGATATTCCGGGAGTTCTTCGATCGCTTTGTGGTCGTCTTTGTGGACGACATTCTGATTTATTTACCTTCTGAGGAGGAGCACGAGGAACACTTGAGAGTGGTGCTTGAGTTGCTTAAGGCCCATAAGCTGTATACTAAGTTTGGGAAGTGTGAGTTCTGGCTAAGAGATGTTAAATTCTTAGGCCATGTAGTCTCCGGGGAAGGGGTGTCTATTGATATATCCAAGATAGAGGCAGTGCAAGATTGGGCACAGCCTAAGAGTGTTTTTGAGATCCGTAGTTTTCTGGGATTGGCCGGGTATTACTGTTGGTTTGTGAAAGATTTCTCCAGGCTAGCTTCGCCTTTGACTAGATTGACACGGAAATGGGTCAAATTTGTGTGGAGTGAGACTTGTGAAAAGTCGTTCCAAGAACTTAAAGTTAGACTTACCACCGCTCCAGTTTTAATTATTCCGGAGAGAGGTTTGGGTTATGCAGTGTATTGTGATGCTTCACGAGAGGGTTTGGGTTGTGTGTTGATGCAAGAGGGGAAAGTGGTAGCCTATGGCTCTCGGCAGTTGAAAATACACGAGAGGAATTACCCTACACATGACCTAGAGTTAGTAGCTGCGATTTTTGCCTTGAAGATTTGGAGGCACTACCTTTATGGTGAGAGGTTTGAGGTATTCTCGAATCATAAGAGTCTGAAATATCTGTTTACACAGAAGGACTTGAACTTGAGGCAGAGGAGGTGGATGGAGTTTATTTAGGATTACGACTTCGAGTTGCATTACCATCCGAGGAAGGCCAATGTTGTGGCTGATTCCCTTAGTAGGAAATCCATTAGTGATGTTGCTTGCATAGCCATCCGGGAGTGGGAAATGTTGGGTACACTTGGCGAGTTTGATTTGCTTCTGGGTGAATCTGTTGAGTCTACGGTCTTGTTTTCTGTGGTTGCGCCGCCTACACTTGTGAATCGAGTGTTAGAGGCACAGAGAGGTGACCTTGAGGTAGAATCCCTCGGGGAAAAAATCTCCAGTGGGAAGGGTGAGAAGGGTTTGACTGTGTATCCGGACCTGAGTGTGAGGTACCGAGACCGTTTGTTTGTGCCGGAGTCTTGCAGAGAGGAAGTACTCCGAGAGTTTCACCATTCACGCCTTGCGGTGCATTCGGGAGGCACTAAGATGTATCTTGATTTGGGTCGCCAGTTTTGATGGCGGGTTATGAAGAAAGATGTGGCAGTGTTTGTGTCTAAGTGTCTTACTTGTCAGCAAGTGAAGGCTGAACATCAGAGGCCAGCGGGTTTGTTACAACCCTTGCCTATTGCCGAGTGGAAGTGGGAACATGTCATGATGGACTTCGTTGTAGGTCTTTCGAGGACTCAACGGGGTAGTGATGCTATTTGGGTAGTTATAGACCAGTTGACTAAGTCGGCACACTTTATCCCTATGCGCGTAAAAGATTCAGTAGATCATCTTGCCGACTTGTATATTCGGGATATAGTGAGGTTGCACGGGGTCCCAGTGTCGATCGTCTCAGATAGAGATCCACGTTTTACTGCTAGGTTGTGACAGAGTTTGCAGAGTGCCTTGGGCACTAGATTGACCTTTAGCACGGCTTATCATCCTCAGACTGACGGGCAGTCCGAGCGTACTATTCAGATCCTTGAGGATATGCTTCGAGGCTGTGTCCTTGACTTTAGTGGGTCGTGGGAGAGGCACTTGTCCTTAGTGGAGTTTGCCTACAACAACAGTTTCCAATCGAGTATTGGTATGGCACCGTTTGAGTCCTTGTATGGCCGAACGTATAGGTCTCCAGTGTGTTGGGCCGAGGTGGGTGACGCACCTTTGTTGGGCCCGGAGTTGGTTAGGGAGACGATGGAGAAAGTTGAGCGTATCCGTAGGAGGCTTGTTGCAGCCCAGAGTTGCCAAAAGAGTTATGCCGACCGTAGGAGGAGGCCTTTGTCATTTGAGGTGGGCGATCACGTCTTTCTGAAAATATCACCTAGGCGGGGTTTGATGAGGTTTGGGAAGAGTGGGAAGTTGACCGCTCGGTTTATTGGTCCTTTTGAGATCCTTGAGAGGATTGGTGAGGTTGCCTACCGTTTAGCCTTGCCGCCGCAGTTGTCCGGAGTGCATGACGTGTTTCATGTTAGTATGCTTCGGAAATACGAACCAGATCTGTCGCATGTATTGGATTGGACCGACTTAGAGGTAGACGAGGATGCCTCGTATGAGGAGAGGCCGGTGCGGGTCTTGGATAGGAGGGATCAAGTCTTGCGAGGCAAGACGATACCCTTGGTAAAAGTTTTGTGGAAACATCACGGGGTTGAGGAAGCCACTTGGGAACGCGAGTTGGAAGTCCGTGAGAAAAATCCGAACTTGTTTGTTAATGTTTAAACTGTGTATTGAAAATTTTGTTGTATTGATAAACTTTAAGAACATTGAATGTGTCTTAAGTTGTAAAACATTATATATGTTTTGGTTTATGGAAGTATTATTGTATATGCCTTGAAAATGGAAGTTTAATTTAACATTGTATATGTTGAATGTATTGTAGAAATGCAAGTATATCATTAACATTGAATATGTTATGGAATGGAGGAATATGGTATTGGAATTTGTTGAAATTCAAAGAAAACCATGTTGATAATGGATATTGAGTTATGTTGTGAATTGCCTCTTGAAAAGAGATGGGATGACCGGTAATAGGTCAAGGTGTTGAATATTGGGCTTTGGCTCATCCTATATGGGACATCATTTTCAGGTTCTGGTGATATGCCACCTCCAAGGACGTAGCTTGGAAGGCTTAGAGGCTGGAAGATCTTTTTGTGTTATCTTTTTGTATTACATGTAAATCAAGCCAAGGGCTTATTTTGTATAAAGAGTTAAAACTCTTCTTTTGTTGAACCCAATTGTTGACTTGGAAAGTCGTAAGCCCGTAGGGCATTTACTTTTGTTGTCAACATGTAATACTTTTGTACTAAACACTCTGATGTATGGAATGTATTGTCATTTTCTTGTATCATGAATGTATGAGTTATGGGTTTATTTTGAGGGCATTGCACTCTCTTTCTAAAAAATGCCACCATCGTTGCCATGGCCATAGCCATCCACCCACTCACCATCACCACCACCGTCGTCTGTCACTGACCACCACCACCTTCGCCGGCCACTACCACCACCATCGTTCACCAACCATCTTCACCATCGCCGATCTATACTTTACCAACTTCGATTCACCGCCACTATTTACCAACCACCTTCGCCATCGTCGATTTACACTATACCATCGTCAATCTATACGCCATCCTAGATCTACATTGATCTAGTTGTTTTTACTATGAAATCAACTCCAAACGACTACAAGCAACATTAATTCTCCAAATCTCGCATCTCTCTCTTTATTTCTCTCAAACCAAATCTTTTGCTAACAAGGGTTTAATAAATTTATCACTGATATATGTCTTTGAATCTTGTGTTGATTTGTTACGAAGATGATGAGATTTTCTTTTTGTAATTTTTTAACAAAAAGTTAATGAAAAATTTATTAATGAATGTGTTTATTAGTGATAAATTTATCACTGAATATGTCTTCGAATCTTTATATTGATTTGTAACGATGATGACAAAATTTTCTTTTTATAATTTTTTAACAAACAGTCAATGAGGAATTTATGTGAATGTGTCTATCAGTGATAAATTAATCACTGAATATGTCTTTGAATCTTTGTGTTGATTTGTGATGATGATGACGAGATTTTCTTTTTATAATATTTTAACAAACAGTCAGTGAAAAATTTACCAGTGAATGTGTCTATCAGTGATAAATTTAACATTGAATTTGTCTTTGAATCTTGTGTTGATTTGTGACATTAATGACGAGATTTTATTTTTGTAATTTTTTAATAAATAGTCAATGATAAATTTATTACTGAATATGCCTTTGAATCTTATGTTGATTTGTGACGATGGCGATGAGATTTTGTAATTTTTAACAAACAAACAGTGGTTAAATTTATCACTAAATGTGTCAATCATAAATTGTTTTACTAGATTTGTCGTTGATTCTTTGTGTTAATTTACGAATGTGAAGAATTATTTTCTGGTAAAGATTCTTCATCTCTCTCCCTCTCTTTTTCATTTTTTTCATCCTTATTCTTCTCTTTTTTTCTTGTTGCCACCTTGTTTGAGGAGGTATTGGCGGTATTGATATGGTGGAGATGAAAAATGGCCACACAAAAAAATATTGTCAAAGTTCCGAGGTAGTTGGTGGAGGTCAGTAATGGTTGCCGGCAGTCAATGATGAAGGCCATTGGAGGTCGATGATGGTCGTCGGTAGTCAGAAGTGGTCTTCGGTGACCGGTTAAGAGAGAGAGATTCTAGCAGTTGTGACAGAGAGAGAGAGAGTAGAACGGTTTAGTGATTTCTTTGTTTGGACTAAATGTCAAGGGTAAAATCGAAAAATGTGCTAAATCTTTTTGAGTCAGGACCTCATAGGAATTAAGTCGCCGGCTCGTAACTCCTCCTATAAACTATCGTTTTTGTTTGGGCAAATATTTTTCTGCATTTTCTAGTTATTGGTATAAGGAAAAATGAAAAACGAAAGGTAACGAGAAAATATTTTGTGGTTAATGAAGGGGAAACTTTTTTTAAGGTCCCTGATATTAAGATTTTAAAAGATAAAGGACATGCAATATTTTCATAATAGTCGGGGTCCCTTAACATTTTTCCAGAGAAATTTTAATCCAAATTTCTCTGTGTTTTGAAATTTCTCTGGTTTGAAATTTATCTAATTTGTTCAATTTCTCTGATTTTTTCTATGTTTTCAGTTTTTATGTGTTTTGAAATTTCTCTGATTTACTCACAAATTTCTTTGTATTTTGATCAATTTTCTCTGATTTGCTCACAATTTTCTCTATGTTTAACGAAACTAGAGAAAATTGTGTGTTGACTTAACCAAAGAATGAAGCATACAGATAAGAAAGAACCAGCTGATGCCATTAATATACATGTATACATACATATTCATTTATATATGGATTCTCTAGTTCATCACCTTCATCTTTTTCAATGTCAACATCTTCTTTCTCTTTATCTATGTTCTCGCTTTGCTTGTTCAGGCACCGATGGTTTCTTCACTCGCCGGCATCTTCACCACTTGTCTCAAGAATATTCACAGAGAAATTTCAGGGAGATCTCAAAGAAATTTTCCAAAAAAAAAAATCTAGAGAAATTTGTCTAGTCATTCCTTTTCATTCTCAACTTGAAACAAAGATTCAAAAAGACAACCAATCAATGGTTGAAGAATACAATTCTTATGTCCAATTTTCAAACTGCAATTCCATTCAATATCAATTCAAACAGTACTCTGATGAGATGCCATTAACTATTCTTGTGTTATATATATGTGTGTGTGTGTGTGTGCGCACGCGCGGATATTGTAATTTGTTTTCAGTATTTTACTATTTGGAAAAGACATACGAGGCAGCTTAAGGGTTTGCTTATGGGTGTTGGGACATCATAAGCAAGAGGTAAAGGAATCAATGGCATCTCAGTTTCCTTTACTGCACCCCTTTCGAAGATGGTAGACTACTTCGATGATGCAAATTCGACTTTGATTTGCATCATTTTCGGAGATGGTAGACTACTCCGAGGATGCAAATTTGACTCTGATCGGCGCCAGATGGAGAGGATGAGATAAAAGGCGTGAGAACAGAAAAGAAAAAGCGAGGAGAGAGTGTCGCGCCCCAATTTTAATTACTCGAAAACATTACCAAAAGCTCATAAATTTAGGTTCTTTTTTTTTTAAATTAAAAATATCTATTACCCTTGAGTAATAGAAACATAATAGTACATGTTCTCTCTCATGATGAATACAACAATAATAATAATACATACCAAGCTGCCGCTACGGAGTTACAAATAAATAATTACAAACATCAAAGTACAAAGAGATTACACACAAGATATACATGAACTTCCTAACCCTTCAACCAATCAATCCGAATTCTCTTCCTAAAAAAAAAAAAAAAAAAAAAAAAAAAAAAAAAAAAAAACAACAAGGGGTGAGCACAATTGCCCAGTAGGAATCTCATAGTTCTAAAACAATAACCATCCTATAGATACAAATAATCATGCATGCAGGGTGATACAATATAGTAAAGTAATGTTTTGTAATTTCAAAATATCATACGTCCCTATTTCTCAAAATTTATTAGAACATTGTAAAGAAAACCTTCAACCATCAAAACTATCCATTTTTATTAGAAAGCCATAAAATCCTTTTTGAAAACAAATATATTAAGGAACAACATCATTTTAAATTTATTAACCCATTCCAAAATATTCCTCATTTAATTTCCGTCTTAACATTCCCAATAATCTATTCATATTTGCTATAACTCCTCAATGTAAAAATCAAAATCTCTTTTATAGTCAATAATTGTTATCCTACACCCAACTCCTACTTATCTAACAACTACATCACATCCACACTTGCATTATCAACTATAATTCAACATATCACAACTACATCATATCCACATGTGTGTTATCAATCATAATTCAACATATCACAAGGATAATAAACCCTTTTAATTCAATTTCTCAATTAGTCACAAAACAACAACTCTTAATTTTTCCTTATAGATACAAACAACTCGGTGAGTTCTTTATCACTAACCTCTTATCCAATTACCATTTCATTATCCATTCTTTTCAAATAATTTCCATATACATTCCCCTTTCATATCAAATTACGCATCAAATGGTAATTTCACAAGTCACACATATCATCACCGACCTCAACACACGTCACAACACATTCCACCTTTTGCCAACTTGATACGACGGGATAGCGGGTACCCAATTCATGGCACATTCCACCTTTTGCCGGCTATTATACGGCGGGAAGTGAACTCTCAAAAATCATTTCTCAAAAACCATATCTTTTTCCGAAAACCATTTTCAACTTTTTAAAACCATCCCCCACATTTGCCGGCTATTATACGGCAGGATATAGGCACCCAAAATATTTTCGAAAACCATCCGTTTTTTCACTTTTGCCGGCTATAATACGGTAGGACCGTGTGGACACCCAAAAATCATTTTTTCACTTTCCCCGGCTACAATACGATAGGACTGTGTGGACACCGAAAAACACCTTTCCCACATTCGTATATTGTAACAACCCTCATACTGATTACTGATTAATGACTGATTGATCACCAGTTACTGTTAAACGGAACTGATAATGACTGATAACTGACCGATAATTGAACTGATTAAAAGTACTGAACTGACTGACTGAAATCGAAACTGAATTGACTGAGTATATGTTAGTTAATTGCATTCTATCTGTTTGATTGTCTGATTATCTGTTCATGTTTATATGTTTAAACTGCTAATTGAAGGCCTTATCGGCGGCCGAATCTGAAACCGGTTAGTGTTCTGTGACCCTCGTAATTTACGTGATTTTATTGTACAATTATCTGAAAATTGATTAGGTATGATTAAATTAGATTAAATAAGCTAATTAAAGAGTTGGATTTAATTACAACCTTGCCACTAAGTGGGCCACTCACACACACACACACACATGAGCCTTGTAAACACTCCACGTATTGATTAAACCCACACTTCTTCTCACATTTTGAGCCTCAACCGACCCTAGAGAGAGAGAGACTTGAGGAGTTGGTTTTCATCTTGAATTGCTTGGAATTGCTTGAGAAATTGTTGAAGTGATTGCATATTTGAGCTCCCTTCTTGAAATACAAGACTTAAGGTAGCTCCATTGTCTTCTTATTCATGTTTTAAGTTGAATCTTGCATGATTTATGTCATATTGAAGGAGTGTAGAGCCAAACATGGTTTAGATGGCGAATTGTAGCTTAATTGTTGCATGCATGTACATATATTGAAGTTTTGAGGTTGTAGTTCATAATGCCTCACACGCATGTCCATCTTTTGGTCATACTCCATGAGTTCATCTTGTTTTTGAAGGTTTGAGCTCTTTTGAAACAGCATTGAAGCTTTGAAAAGGATTTAAGATCATGCATGTCATGTTTGAGGAAATGGTTTGAAATTGGGTTTGAATAAAACACCCTTGGGCTTTGATTTCTCAAATTGAACCTTGATTCATGTTATTCTATGTGTTTATAAATGTTTTCCAGAAAATGGGCCCAAGAGGATTGGTTTTGATGCTTTTGAGCTTGGTTTTGGACCTGGAGCTCGAATCTGGGATTTCCAGATTTCAGTCGTCCGCTCGAGCGGGGGAAGTGCCGCTCGAGCGGGAAAATCGAGCTTCCAGCATCTTGCACTGTTTTACAGTCCGCTCGAGCGGAAGATTGGGCGCTCGAGCGGAGTCATGTCTCAAGCTCGAGCGGGCGTCGAGCGGGGATTTCACCCATCCAGTACTTTACGGTACGCTCGAGCGGGAAAATTTACGCTCGAGCGTGTACCTTTGTTGCATGACCGCTCGAGCGGGGAAACCTGAGCTCGAGCGGGACTCTGTTTTACTGAAAATTCTGTAACTGTTTTCTGATCGCATTTTTGCATCCTCATCCCATCCTAGGCATTTTTAGGCCTAGTTTAAAACATCTTGATGAGGATATCGTTGTAGAACACACCAAGGCAAATTAGGGATTAAGTTATGCTATTTCCCAACTGTGTAGCTTAGTGTGTGTTCAACCTGTGAACTGTGTAGGGTTGGCGACTGGGGGGACACGCTCTAGCATACCGTAGCCCAGAACTCTGTGAGTAACAATTGTGTAAAGATATGTTCAACTGATATCTTTTGAATACTGAACTGAACTATTTACTGAACTGGTATTACTGAATGAATGTATGTCCTTTATTTCTGAACTGTACTGTGGCATCCTTAGTACCTACGGTTTACTGTTACTGTTACTGTTACAGAGATCTCTGTCGGTTCCCTCGTGGAACCACTACTGTTTACTGATTGATGGCCATCATTACTGTTCGGTCTTTCAAGACCTACTGTTACTGTTATGCTAATGGATGTACCACATATGACTGTTTACTGTACTGAACAACTGAACGACTGATTGAAATGAACTGTTTTCATACTGTAAGGACATTCATTCTAAACCCCTTTACGCTTTATGTTATTCACTGGGCTTTAGCTCACTGCTCATATATATATGTAGGTGTACAGGCACCAGACCGCAGCTAGAGGCGTCAGGGTTACTCCAGTTTTGTCAAGCCAGCCTTTGTGCCTCACTGCGAGGTTCCGAGTTGCCATGCTATGGCTTGGGGGTGTTTTGTCTGTTTTTCCTCCTTCTGTACCGTTTTACTGTTTTGTATAGACCGTACTGTTTGTACAGACGGAATGTTTTCTGTACTGTTTATGTGTGAATGTATGAAAAGCCTTTTTGCATACAGACTGTCACAGCTCAATGGACACTATTTATTTACTGTATTGGCTTCCGCCAGGCCCTGTACTCTGTTTTACTGTATTACTGTTCTGCAGGCCTTCGGTAATCTCGGATTACTGGCCGGTTACGGTGCTAAACCCATAGGGCCGGGTTTGGGTCGTGACAGAGTGGTATCAGAGCGATACTTACCACGAGTTATACCGCACACACGTGTCCAAATGAGCTATAGGGTGTCCTAGAAAAGTTATTAGGGCATCTCATGAGCATGTTAAGTGTGTGGTTATGTTGTGACTGAATATCTGCTAATGTGTTAAACCGTTAAACAAATGACTGCTTATGTTTAAAACTGTTATAACTACTTATAGTGAAATGGACAATGCAAATGAACCTGAGTCCTCGTCTACCGAGGCAAGAATGGAAAGAATGGAAAGAATGATAGAACTGATAACTGCTAGACTGGAGCAACAACAGAACCAACAGCCCCCACCTCCTCCTCCCCCTCCTCCGGTTCAGCCGGAACCTAATGTGAATGTGAATGATGGGGATATTATTGCTCTTACCCAGAAGTTCAGTAAAATGAAACCGCCATCCTTTCAGGGAGGCCTTGAACCGTTAAAAGCTGAAGCTTGGGTTCTGGAAACAGAGAAACTATTTGAAGTGTTCCCATGTTCAGAAGCAAATAAAGTACTGTTAGCTACCTTCACCCTACAAGAAGAGGCTAGAAGGTGGTGGATGTTAATCCGTGAAACAAACACTGTTATGACTTGGGCTCAGTTCAAGGAGTCCTTCTTTGAAAAGTACTTCCCTCAGTGTGTCAGGGATAGAAAAGTGACTGAATTTGAACAGCTAAAGCAGGGCACAATGTCCGTTGCAGAATATGAAACCAAATTTACTGAACTTGCCCGTTATGCACCGCACATGGTGGATACTGAATATAAGAAGGCCAGAAAATTTGAAGGTGGCCTTAATGTGGCAATACTTGACCGGATAAATGTTTTGAAATTACCGACTTTTGTGGGTGTTCTCGACCGGGCATTGATGGCCGAGTCGAACATTGCAGCAGTGAAACAATCTGAAACACCAACGACTGAATGGCATGGAAAAAGGCAGAGTTTCAAATTTAAGAAAGGCAAGCACAACCCAGCCAACAAGAAACAGAATACGGGGTTGACAACTAGCCCCAACCAAGGGAGTGGTTTCATACCACCCTGTTCTGAATGTGGAAAAAATCATAAGGGAGTTTGTTACAAATTATCTGGAGCCTGTTACAGGTGTGGCAAGGTGGGCCACATGGTTAAAGATTGCCCTTCTGCTCCTCAGGGCAATAGCAAAGCTGCAGCCAGCGGCGCAGCATCAAATGCTCCACCAAAACCGAACCCTAAAGCTACCGGGAAAGAGCCTATGAGGCAGGGCCGAGTGTTCGCCCTAGTACCCGGAGACGTCCAGAATACCGAGACCGTTGTGTCAGGTATTCTCTCTATTTGTACCCAGAATGCTTATGTATTAATTGATTCGGGGTCTACGCATTCTTATGTATCGCATGCTTTTTCACGGAAATTGAATAGACCCTTAGAACCTATGAACTATCTGCTAGCCGTATCATCACCCGTAGGGGGATCCATGACATGTGCTTATATGTACCCCGCATGTGAAATCATTGTTGGGGATATGCATCTGTTTATTGATTTACTGCCATTGAACATTGATCATTTTGATGTAATATTGGGGATGGATTGGTTACAAAAATATCATGCCACTATTGACTGTGTGACCAAGCAAGTTGTTTTCCGTCCACCTGGTTTGCCTGAATTTGTGTTTAATGGGAGTGGAGTAGTACCTCCTCCGTATTTGATTTCGTCAGTGAAAGCTGTTAAATTAATTAGAAAGGGGTGTAAAGGATATCTGTGTTCTGTACTGACTGTGTCTACTGATGATAGTGTTAAAACTGATGTGAATTGTATTCCTATAGTCAGGGAATTTCCAGATGTTTTTCCAGATAATCTTCCAGGAGATTTGACTGATAGGGAGATTGAATTTACCGTTGATGTGATTCCCGGAACACAACCAGTTTCTAAAGCTCCTTACAGAATGGCTCCAACTGAACTGAAGGAACTGAAAGTGCAATTGCAAGAACTGTTAGACAAAAAGTTCATCAGACCCAGTACCTCACCATGGGGTGCACCAGTTTTGTTTGTCAAGAAGAAAGATGGCTCACTGAGACTGTGCATTGACTACCGTGAACTGAATAAGGTAACTGTAAAGAACAAATACCCTTTGCCACGCATTGATGATTTATTTGATCAGTTACAGGGTGCACAAGTGTTTTCTAAGATTGATCTCAGATCGGGGTATCATCAACTGAAGGTTAAACCGGAAGACATCGATAAAACTGCTTTTAGAACGAGGTATGGACATTATGAATTTTTGGTTATGCCTTTTGGAGTCACGAATGCACCAGCTGCTTTTATGGACCTCATGAACAGAATTTTTAAACCATACCTTGATGACTTTATTGTTGTATTTATCGATGACATATTGATTTACTCCAAAAGTATAGAACAGCATGAACATCATCTGAGACTTGCCCTACAAACCTTAAGGGAACAGAAACTGTATGCTAAACTGTCTAAATGTGAATTTTGGCTTGACCATGTTATGTTTTTGGGGCATGTTGTTAGCAAAGATGGAATTTCTGTTGATCCGCAGAAAATTGAAGCTGTGGTGAACTGGCCTAGACCAACAAATGTGACTGAAGTCCGAAGCTTTTTGGGATTGGCTGGATATTACAGAAGATTTGTCAAAGATTTCTCCAAAATTGCTCTACCATTGACTCAGTTAACTCAAAAGGGGACATCATTTGACTGGACCGACCAAAGAGAATCTGCTTTCCAGGAGTTGAAAACTCGACTTGTGACTGCACCAGTTTTGACTTTACCCTCAGGTACGGATGGTTATACTGTATTTAGTGATGCTTCTCATAAGGGTTTGGGATGTGTTTTAATGCAGAATGGGAAGGTTATAGCTTATGCTTCCCGACAACTGAGACCACATGAAAAGAATTACCCGACCCATGATCTGGAACTTGCTGCAGTAGTATTTGCACTGAAAATTTGGCGTCACTACCTGTACGGGGTAACATGTGAAGTATATACCGACCACAAGAGCTTGAAGTATTTCTTCACACAGAAAGAACTGAATATGAGACAGCGGAGATGGCTAGAACTGATAAAGGATTATGACCTACAGATCTTGTACCACCCAGGAAAAGCCAATACCGTTGCCGATGCATTGAGCCGGAAATCGATTGGAAACTTAGCATGTTTGCTTGCAGGGCAGAAAGAGTTGCTTTGTGACCTGGAAAAATCTGAAATAGAAATTGTTTTGAGAGAACAAGGTGGAACCTTAGCTGCTATTTCTGCTCAACCGGTACTGATTGAGGAAATTAAAGAGAAACAGCAACTGGATGATTTCTTGAAGAAGATCATCGAGGAAAGAGAATCTAAACCGAGACCGGGATTCAAATTTGAGAATAATGTACTGAAATTTCAAGAAAGACTGTGTGTACCGAATGATACTGAACTGAAAAGAAGAGTTCTGCAAGAAGGCCACAATTCGAAATTGTCTATCCATCCGGGGAATACGAAAATGTACCAAGATCTGAAACAGAATTTCTGGTGGCCGGGAATGAAGAAAGAAATTGCTGATTTTGTATCCAAATGTCTTCATTGCCAACAGGTCAAAGCTGAACATCAGCGACCTGCCGGATTATTGCAACCTCTACCCATACCAGAGTGGAAATGGGAGCATATCACGATGGATTTTATCGTTGGATTACCTCGCTCCAGAAAAGGTATGGATTCAATTTGGGTGATTGTTGATAGACTAACCAAATCTGCTCACTTCTTACCTGTCAAGACGATTTATAATGCGGACAAATTGGCTGTTATTTATATTGATGAAATTGTAAGACTGCATGGAGTGCCTGTGTCTATTGTTTCTGACAGGGATTCGAAGTTTACATCGAGGTTTTGGCAAAGCCTACAAACTGCACTGGGTACTGAACTGAGACTGAGTAGTGCCTATCATCCTCAGACAGATGGCCAAACAGAAAGGACCATCCAAACTCTGGAGGATCTACTGAGAATGTGCGTCCTTGATTTTTAGGGAAACTGGGAAAGCCATTTGCCCTTAGCTGAATTTGCGTATAACAACAGCTACCATTCGAGTATTGGCATAGCGCCTTTCGAGGCATTGTATGGCAGAAAATGTAGATCTCCGATTTGCTGGGCAGAAGTTGGAGATGGGTCGTTGCTTGGGCCCGAGATCGTGTATGAAACAACTGAAAAAGTGAAACTGATACAGCAAAGACTGAAAACTGCACAGAGTAGACAGAAAAGTTATGCAGATGTCAGAAGACGAGACAGAGAGTATGAAGTGGGTGATCACGTGTTTGTGAAAGTGACACCAATGAAAGGCCAGACTCGTTTTGGAGTCAAAGGCAAGTTAGCGCCGAGGTATGTCGGACCGTATGAGATTATCGAGAAAATCAATCCGGTGGCGTATCAAGTTGCGCTCCCTCCTGAAATGGAGCATATGCATAACGTCTTCCACATTTCTATGTTAAGAGACTACCTTCGGGATCCCTTCCATGTAATAGAGCCTACCCACGTAGTGTTGAGTGATGACTACACTTACGAGGAACGGCCTATACAGATTGTAAACCGACGGATCAAGAAACTGAGGAACAAAGAGATCCCGTTAGTGAAAGTTGACTGGCAGAACCATGGTGGCGTGTATGCCACTTGGGAAAGGGAAGATGACATGGCTAAACGATATCCTGAACTGTTTCCACTGAATCCTGTTTTCTTCCAGAATGAAGGTAACTCGAGTTTAGAGGACTAAACTCTTTATAAGGAGGGGAGACTGTAACAACCCTCATACTGATTACTGATTAATGACTGATTGATCACCAGTTACTGTTAAACGGAACTGATAATGACTGATAACTGACCGATAATTGAACTGATTAAAAGTACTGAACTGACTGACTGAAATCGAAACTGAATTGACTGAGTATATGTTAGTTAATTGCATTCTATCTGTTTGATTGTCTGATTATCTGTTCATGTTTATATGTTTAAACTGCTAATTGAAGGCCTTATCGGCGGCCGAATCTGAAACCGGTTAGTGTTCTGTGACCCTCGTAATTTACGTGATTTTATTGTACAATTATCTGAAAATTGATTAGGTATGATTAAATTAGATTAAATAAGCTAATTAAAGAGTTGGATTTAATTACAACCTTGCCACTAAGTGGGCCACTCACACACACACACACACATGAGCCTTGTAAACACTCCACGTATTGATTAAACCCACACTTCTTCTCACATTTTGAGCCTCAACCGACCCTAGAGAGAGAGAGACTTGAGGAGTTGGTTTTCATCTTGAATTGCTTGGAATTGCTTGAGAAATTGTTGAAGTGATTGCATATTTGAGCTCCCTTCTTGAAATACAAGACTTAAGGTAGCTCCATTGTCTTCTTATTCATGTTTTAAGTTGAATCTTGCATGATTTATGTCATATTGAAGGAGTGTAGAGCCAAACATGGTTTAGATGGCGAATTGTAGCTTAATTGTTGCATGCATGTACATATATTGAAGTTTTGAGGTTGTAGTTCATAATGCCTCACACGCATGTCCATCTTTTGGTCATACTCCATGAGTTCATCTTGTTTTTGAAGGTTTGAGCTCTTTTGAAACAGCATTGAAGCTTTGAAAAGGATTTAAGATCATGCATGTCATGTTTGAGGAAATGGTTTGAAATTGGGTTTGAATAAAACACCCTTGGGCTTTGATTTCTCAAATTGAACCTTGATTCATGTTATTCTATGTGTTTATAAATGTTTTCCAGAAAATGGGCCCAAGAGGATTGGTTTTGATGCTTTTGAGCTTGGTTTTGGACCTGGAGCTCGAATCTGGGATTTCCAGATTTCAGTCGTCCGCTCGAGCGGGGGAAGTGCCGCTCGAGCGGGAAAATCGAGCTTCCAGCATCTTGCACTGTTTTACAGTCCGCTCGAGCGGAAGATTGGGCGCTCGAGCGGAGTCATGTCTCAAGCTCGAGCGGGCGTCGAGCGGGGATTTCACCCATCCAGTACTTTACGGTACGCTCGAGCGGGAAAATTTACGCTCGAGCGTGTACCTTTGTTGCATGACCGCTCGAGCAGGGAAACCTGAGCTCGAGCGGGACTCTGTTTTACTGAAAATTCTGTAACTGTTTTCTGATCGCATTTTTGCATCCTCATCCCATCCTAGGCATTTTTAGGCCTAGTTTAAGACATCTTGATGAGGATATCGTTGTAGAACACACCAAGGCAAATTAGGGATTAAGTTATGCTATTTCCCAACTGTGTAGCTTAGTGTGTGTTCAACCTGTGAACTGTGTAGGGTTGGCGACTGGGGGGACACGCTCTAGCATACCGTAGCCCAGAACTCTGTGAGTAACAATTGTGTAAAGATATGTTCAACTGATATCTTTTGAATACTGAACTGAACTGTTTACTGAACTGGTATTACTGAATGAATGTATGTCCTTTATTTCTGAACTGTACTGTGGCATCCTTAGTACCTACGGTTTACTGTTACTGTTACTGTTACAGAGATCTCTGTCGGTTCCCTCGTGGAACCACTACTGTTTACTGATTGATGGCCATCATTACTGTTCGGTCTTTCAAGACCTACTGTTACTGTTATGCTAATGGATGTACCACATATGACTGTTTACTGTACTGAACAACTGAACGACTGATTGAAATGAACTGTTTTCATACTGTAAGGACATTCATTCTAAACCCCTTTACGCTTTATGTTATTCACTGGGCTTTAGCTCACTGCTCATATATATATGTAGGTGTACAGGCACCAGACCGCAGCTAGAGGCGTCAGGGTTACTCCAGTTTTGTCAAGCCAGCCTTTGTGCCTCACTGCGAGGTTCCGAGTTGCCATGCTATGGCTTGGGGGTGTTTTGTCTGTTTTTCCCCCTTCTGTACCGTTTTACTGTTTTGTATAGACCGTACTGTTTGTACAGACGGAATGTTTTCTGTACTGTTTATGTGTGAATGTATGAAAAGCCTTTTTGCATACAGACTGTCACAGCTCAATGGACACTATTTATTTACTGTATTGGCTTCCGCCAGGCCCCGTACTCTGTTTTACTGTATTACTGTTCTGCAGGCCTTCGGTAATCTCGGATTACTGGCCGGTTACGGTGCTAAACCCATAGGGCCGGGTTTGGGTCGTGACATATATGTAGACACCCCATTTTTGACCGACCTTAAGACTCAGACGTCACCGATTGAGCGCTTGGTGATGTTGCATATCGTGCTCATTCAGAGGTTTCGGAGTCTTGGCCGCGAGCTTCGCCTCCGGACTTCCAGACTCTTTCATGCTTTGACTCGGTTTGCGAACCAGGCTTTGTTTTCTCTGTTTCTTTACCGAAGGGAGGGAGAGGTCTCGTAGATCATCTCTCAGTGGCCGTAGGCTACGTTTTGTGGTCGTAGGCCATTTTGCTCGTTTGGAGTCCGGTTTCCGATTTTTCGGAGCCTTTGGCCGTGTGCCTCGGTTCGGGACCGCTTAACCATCTCCGTTTACTCCGGTTTCTGACGTGCATCCTATTTTCTCCCTTTTGAGGGACACTGTGGTCCGAGAGACCAACTTCGTGGTCGAACACCACTCCCGGTGCCCAACGGTCAGTTTTCGGGGCCCCAGACTGCGCGTTTCGGCCCCCGAACTTTCGTTTTGCATCGGTTTGGGCTCATTTTTTGTGGAGACCTTATTTTCACTGTTAGAAAGCTTGTAGGAGGGTGGGAGGCCAGCAATTTTGCTGAAAAGCCAACTTCTTTTTGGTCAAAAGTGGTTCAGCATGAATCCGGGAAGGAGAAAAATCTGCGTGGCTTCACCGAAACGGGCGTAACTCTTTTCACAAGAGGAATTAAGATATGAGGCCACCACCATTGGAAAGCCTACTTCCGGGGCTTCATTTTGCACTCAAGAATCTCCCAATTCCAATTCCGGGGGGGAGAGATGTGGTTGGTTGAAGTCCGCTTGGACCGAATCTGCGCGGCTTCACGGAAAAGGGCATAACTTTTTCTACAGGAGGAATTTTAATGCAAGGTTTGCGCCATTGGAAAGCTAACTTCTGGGGCTTCATCCTAAAGGGTGGCCGGCCACTTTTTTCCCTTTGACCTAGCCGGCCGGCCACTTTTTCTGGCCGGCCGGCCACTTACCTGGTGGATGACTTATTTTTCCCCTTTTAAACTGGCCGGCCAGTTTTGCCCCTGTGAGTGCATTCCAGCCATGTATTTGTTTTTACACTTTACCCATGTCCGAGGGTTTGGCATTTTTTGGAGGGAAACTTGATCCATTTTCCCCCCACTTTTTCCCCCCTTTTTTCCCCCCATTCTTGCCTATTTAACAGAGGCTCCAGCTGCTGGTTTAGGGTTAGAAAAAAATCCTTTGAGCCTCTTGCATTAGATCCCCTCTCCTTCTCTCATTTCTACCCTAAAACACCCAAGTTTCATCCCCTTTTCTTCACTACCACCTAACACCGTCACCACCACTCCATTTTCAGCAGCAAGGAGGGCTTCTCAGAGGCTAAAGGTGCTGCAACTTGGTCCAAGAAGCAACCAAAGATTGGTCTACAAGGGTAAGTTGCCATTTCCTTCTTTTTAAGCCAATTTTTGCAACATTCCTTAGCCATATATGCTTGCTGTTTTGAGCTCCGGCCCTAACTGAAAGTGGCCTTCTTTTGAGCTCTTTTTCACTTTTGCTTAAAGGCTCAACACTTTTTGAACCCCCCATATTGCACTTGCTTCAATATCCTTCTTAAATACCGTTATCTTGCGTAGTATTTTTAGCTTGTGTGTGATCTGTTTTGGAGCATGATGTAAACTATAAATAGGCTTATTTTGAGCCCCTCTTCAACATTGAAGAAGGGCTCAACACTGTTTGGGACCTCCATGCTATACTTGCCTTAATATTCTCTTTTGGGTCCCATTCTTGCATGCTTTGGCAGCCCATTATGCTTCCATTTTTGGGCATTTTACAGAACTAAAAATAGTCTTATTTTGATCCATTCTTCATGTTTTATTAAGGGCTCATCACTGTTTGGGACCTCCATATGCTACTTCATGTTATATCCCTCTTTGGTCCCCTTTTCTTGCATGTTTTGGCAGCCTATTATGCTTCGGTTTTTGGTCATTTTACAGCACTTAAAATAGTCTTATTTTGGTCCATTCTTCATGTTTTATTAAGGGCCTTTCATGGTTTGGGACCTCCATATGCTACTTCATGTTATATCCCTCCTTGGTCCCCTTTTTTTGCATATCTTGGCAGCCTATTGTGCTTCGGTTTTTAGTCATTTTACAGAACTAAAATAGTCTTATTTTGGCCCATTCTTCATGTTTCATTAAGGGTCTTTGGCCGTTTGTGGAATATTTTGTAGACTTTGTGTTATAGCCACTTTTGAGCCTCATTTTGCATTGCATTTCTAGCATGTTTGTATACTGTTTTGGTCATTTTACAGTTCTGTAAATATGCATATTTTTGGTCCCTCTTCAATGTTGTAGAAGGGAATTTTTCAGTTTGGGCTTTGCATATACCACTTGCTTCTTTGGCCACCTTTTGGCCCATTTTCTTGCATAAGAGCTTAGCCATATCTATGTTTTCTTTTGAGGTTTTTACAGTTCTGTAAAGTAGCTTATTTTTGGCCCCTCTTCAATGTTGTTGAAGGGCCCTAACCTGTTTGGAGTCAGCAGCTGTGAGTTGCTTCATAATCTCATGTTTAGGGCCATTTTTGCATGCCATTGTTGCCCTATCTTTGCTTGCTGTTTGGCCATGATTTGTACTGGTAAAATACTTATTTTGGGGCTGCCTTGCTTCTGTCTTTTCATTCCATGTACCAATTATGCATGCTTTGTATAGCTGTAGTTCATTCTATGTGCCTAATTTTGCATTTCGGGAGAGATTCCATGCATCGGGTGTGCTTTCGCCTCGTTTCGGGGCTGTTTTCCCCCACATTTCAGTGCTTAGCATGTTTTCATATCATTTTCCATGCCATTGCATTGCATATGCCATTGCCTCGATTTGCGTGCCCGTGTGCACGCATTTCGAGGAACTTCATTTTCATCCATTGGCCTCTTATGTGAGTGTGGCTGAGGCTCTCTCATGTTGGTATAAGCCCATATCATATTTTCATGTCATTTGCATTGCGTATGCCATTGCCTCGGTTTGCGTGCCCGTGTGCACGCATTTCGAGGCACTTCATTTTCATCCATCGGCCTCTTATGTGAGTGTGGCTGAGGCTCTCTCATATTAGTATAAGTCCATGTTGCATTCTATATGCCATTTTAGCCATATTTCATTGCGTATGCCATTGCCTCGGTTTGCGTGCCCATGTGCACGCATTTCGAGGCACCTCATTTTCATGACATTGTGTATGTTAGGATTGTATCTTAGTCGCATTTCATGAATGTCATGCATATTGCATCGTGTTCGGGATAGGAGTTAGCCCGGGCACGGGAAACGAGGTGCATTTCGTACTCCGAGTGACGGAATGTATCTCAATTCCCCAGTCACCGACACTCCGGATCATCCATGATGGAGTTAGGTCTTGTTGTGTTTTCGTGTGCATTCATCCCATATTAAATTGTGCAATTCGACTCCTCGGCCATCATGCCTCGATATGCGTAATTGGTGGCACGAGGATCGAGGCATGCATATATTTGTGAAAATACATTGCTATGCCCCTTTCCTGCTCTCTGTTGCAGCAAAATGAAGAATCAGCAACTTTTCGGAGTCTGGCACGCTTTCCAAGAATAACTGCTAAACAGAGGCTGATTGGGGCATCCCAGTGGATTTCTGCGTAAGGCAGCCCAAACATACAGCATTCATCAGAAGCAAGGCAGTCCCTGGCTTGCACGCCAGTTTTACAACTTTCTTAGTTAATTTGATTAATTAATTAGGAATTTGTATATTATTTGGACTGTAATATTTATTCGGACTGTAATATTCTTTTATTCGGGACTGTATATTTATTCGGACCCTCTGTGTGAGGGCATAACTGTAATAAGTGTGCGTGTGTGTGATGTATGTCTTCCAACCCCACGTCTTTCTCCCTTTTATTTATCCGCTTTTGATGGTTAGATTAGGGCATATTTCAATTAGCATACAGTATGATAGCATGTTTGCATTCATTCATCTGTTTTACATGCACCGGGCTCGGCGCATCATACTAACTGCATTGTATTTTCAATTCCAAGTTGAATACATGTTAGTCGTAGCATTTCATATGCCATGTTTAGAATAGCCGAGCCTGCTATAGTTTGCATTCTTGCATGTGTTGCATTAGGCATTTCTGCATACTTAGGATTCAGGCATGATTTCTAATGAGTTTTTGTTTTGGCTTGGAGTACTCGGTGAGTTTTATGCTTTAGCATCCTTGCATGCGTGTGAGTGACTGCCATGAGTAGCATGCTTACCATGAGGCTATATGCTTATGTGATATAACTGCCTGAATGCCTGTGGGTGAAGGTTGGGGTACTTAGATTGGAATAAATCATCAACTGTTTGTTTCAAGCCCACTAGATTGTGGCAAAACCATCTTTTCCAAGCCCACCCGCGGGTGGCAAAATCTGCATTTTAAGCCTACTTGCGAGTAGCAAACCATCTTTCAAATAAACAAGCATGAAATGTTTTGTTCCAATTCGGGCGACCTAGTCTATACTTGTATGTTGTGCGCATCACATAGTAACCTAGGCTAATAACCGGAATAAGAACACACAATGTTTTCAAAAATAGATATCATGGTTAGTAGAGGCCGATCTTTGATCGGGCGAGCGGGGGTGCTCACGAAGTGACCTTCCCCAATCGTACCCAAGTTCCCGAGCCGAGGCAACTTTGGTGATGACGGACACGTGGCCTTTGGCACCGAGTCAGGGTTTCCTAAATTTCCCATTAAAAAAACATTTAGGTGGCGACTCTGTATCTGGCAAAGCAGTCCATGTTTGGCACTTCTTTCAAAAAATTTGTTTTTCTCAAAACGATTTGCCGGATTTGGACTCTTTGGTTCAGACTTAGAACCGTGACACAAATCGAGTCCGAGCTGTAGCGAGGTCCCCCGCGGGCTGGTTACAGTTTCTGGCGACTCTGCTGGGGATTTAGAGAACTTGACTCGAACTCATGATATCTGTTTTTGACTACACTTGTGTGTTTCTTTGCATTGCATTTGCATTGGTGCGCCTAGGACACCGTGTTTGCCATCTGCTATTCCTGAACGGTTTGCCGGAGGCTTGTCTTGTCAAGGCATGACCATAAGGCTGACCGGTTGTGGGCTCTGCCAGTATGGGAACACAAACCCCGGTTTTACCGGGGCACCCTCTTTGACCATTCGACCTAGTGCATATTCGGATCCATAGTGACCATTCCAAACTAGGACAGGTTGCTTACCCGATCATAGGTTGTTTGAAACCGCTGCGTGCGTAGTGAAACCCTAGCTCCTGACAGAATAGGACAGGGAAACCCTACCCCAACATAGGGGTGTTTTGGCTCTCACTTGTCTGCTATGTGCTTTAGAGTGCGTCTCTACAGGAATGCATGTATCAGTTTGCAAGTCTGGGCATCAGGCCTGCGGGCATTACCATCAGTATCTGGGAATCAGTTTTACCTGAGGGTATCAGTTTGCAGGGGCGAAAATTTGGGCAGAATTCAGTAGAGAGCACACTCATTCAACTACGCTCAAATCTGTTCTAGGAAATCAGGCTGAGATGCTGCATGTTTTCCCTTTTTCCAGGTAGTCTTGGAACCATAGCTTCAGAAGGCTCCGATATCCCCCGGGTACTTCGGATCCGTGTTGATAGACTTTGTCAGGTCGGAAATTCAGTTCAAGGGCAAATCAGTGTTTCTTCGCTGAGGTAAGGCAAAGGAGGGCCAGATAAGGTTCACTTTGTTCATCTGATCCGACAGTCACCAGTCACATCATCAGCAGACTCGTGATGACGCAAAATTCGGAAGAAATTATGGTTATGGCAGCCGCATCAGACCAAGGAATCACATTGCGGGGTGATACCGATGTTGGAGTGCCACACCCACCCAGGTCACTTGCCGCACATCCGATCTAGGAACCCCAGTTATTTCAAACCCGTGAACCCACTACTTCTGAGCTAAAGAGAATGATCGAAGACCTTCAAAGAACTGTGACAGATCTAGCTTCTGGGACATTGGCTCCATCATCGACCACAGCACATGCCAGGAGTTTCACGACCAAAAGCTCCCCAATCTTGGGACGGGCTGCATTTGAAGAAGGCCGATCCCTTGACCAAGTGGGGGGAAGTGGTGAAAACAAGATAGGGACGGACATGGATCCCCATGAACATCTTTTGTTGGCTATTGAGGCTTTGAAAGCTAAGGGACTGAACAAAGAGCAAGTGCTCGCGGTTGTTGCAAAAACTGTGGACGACACTTTTGCCACTCAGAATGAGAGCATTTTGAATCAAGGGGCAAGCCGGGAGAAGGGTCGTTGTATCAGAAACGTTCCTTTCAGTTATAATCCTGCGCTCGGAAGAGATCAACAAACCAGGCCAGCACCTACCAATCCCTTTACTGGTGCGTCCAGCAAAAATCCACAAACCTCGAAGTATCTACCCCGAGGTCAGAGAGTCTTCCATGCTCTCTATATGCCTTTGTCCAAAGCTCTCCAAATCCTTGTTGGACAAGGCCATCTCAAACCCCTTGAGCCTCGGCCTCTCCCGAACCTTCTTCCGGCTATGCATGATGCTACCCAGCACTGCGCTTTCCATCAACAAATCGGTCATAACACCGACAGTTGCGTCCATCTCCGCCACGAGATACAAAATTTGATTGACAACGGGGCCATCCCCGCACCAGGTCCTGCAAAGTTTATCGGCACTTGATAAGTGAGCTTGTGGGGGGATAATGTGATGTGATCGAGGGATGAACCACCTGCGGGCGGTGTTCAGTTTATTTCAGATATGGAGTATGGCACGCACTGTTTTGAGCATTGGTGAATGCTGGTTTTTGTACATGCCGACTTAGGTATTGAGTCAGTCTTGTTGTTTTGTTTTTGAGTCTGTCTTTTTGTTTTGAGTCAGTCTCTTTTGTTTCGGGCCTGTCTTGTTGTATCAAGTCAGTCCTGTTGTATAGGAGTCGGGTGATTCCGGAGGGTGTTACCTCGGGCGTCACCATTTTGTTTGTCTTTTCGTTTTGTTTTGAGTCTGTTTCTGCCAGGGAGCCAGTTGGGCCGACAGATTTGAATGAAACAGCAGTGGTTTTTCGCGCTCTTGTGTTTGCCTCGGCCGTGTGCCAATTGTGCCAGAAAGTTTGAATGAAACGGCAGTACTTTTCGCCTACTCTTCTGCATCCCAAAATCATTGCATTGACCTAAGTTTTTCAAAACTTTTTTTAAACACTACGGTGAAAACGAAGAGGAAGGAATTCCTTGGGATTTGCAAAACTTTGATCATTTGAGAGAAAGAGAGGCGTGCTAAGCCCCTTTATGAATGAAATCATGCTTGTTAGCGTGAGTACTGAGAAGGACCCTAGCTTGATCCAGACTGGCTTCACACTATCTTCAGCGCGAGCGATTTGTCGCTTTCTTAAAAATTTTCAAAAACAAAATGTTTTGCGCAGTCCTGCGAAGACTTGTGTGGATCGCTCTTGAGATTGTGCAGTTTAGGATCACTCTCAGTCTCAAGACTTGAGCCCTTGCTTTCAAACCTTGACCTTGGATTCAGAGTGTTCAACGGTCAACCGCGATGTGAGGCCTGTGCGGCCAGATTTGAAACAGCCCTCGAACGAGAGGCACCAAAGTCAGATCAAGAAGATCAGACCTCATCAGAAGAAGCTTGCGAAGCTAGAACAGAAACACCCCTCGAACTAGGGGCGAAAATGTCCGATGTGCTCGAAGAGCCGAAGATGGATCCTTCTGCAAATCGATACAACAGCCACTCTCTTAGATACAGATGGCTTCGAGATCCTAAAACCATTTGGCATGGACTTGTCACACTTTTACCCTTTGAGAGGCTCGCTGGGCCGAAAACCCGGAAGGGCGGCCCAGGCAAAAGTTAGAGCATGAAAAGAAGAAAAAAAGAACAAAAGAACAAAAAAGAAAGATGCAAAGAAAAGAGCAAAAAAAAAAAGAAAATCAAAAAAGAGAAATGACAAAGAATGAAAAGATACAAAAATTGAAAAAAGAAGAACAAAGCTCGCAAGGTCGAAAACCCGCAACGGGCGCCTTGGCAAAAGTTAGAGCCTAAAAAGGAGAGGTTAATACCCGAGTGTACCTTAACCTCGAACTACGTAAGGCTTGATTCCCATCTTTGGGATACGTAGGAAACTTAATTCTGAAGTCTAGCCTTAAAACAATTCAATTGTGTCCATGCGATGGTTCTGGTCATCTTTGTCTTCTCTGTATCTGAGGATTTGGTTATGTTCGTCACTCTGAGGACTGCCTACAATGCGCTGCGGTGCCATCCAAACAAGGGGCAACTTTCCGTTGCCATTCAATGCGTCGCGGTGCCGTTCAAACAAGGGGCAACTTTCCGTTGCCATGCAGTTCCCCTCAAGCAAGGGGCAATTTTCCTTCGAATCTGAAGTTGCGCATCTCAAGAGCGGGTTCCGTGCTCGTTGAGCAGTGGCCGTTTGCAAAAATAGTTTTTGAGAATTTTTAATGAAGTTGACTAATCTTCTCGAAAAGTATTCCATTTTCAAAACTGGACCATTTCTTGGACCCAAAAGAGGAAAATTTTCAGTGCTCATGGCCTGACTTGCATGATTTTAAATCAGAAATTTGAACAAGTATGTTAATCTAACTCTCATTTTGGTCAAATTTTTTTTGGGAGAAAACTAAAAGAAAAAATGGTCAAAATGATGAACTAGGGGCACAGTTGAGTCAGGCTTCCTGTCTTTCCCATTGTCCACATACTTGCCAAGAAGGGCACTCTACCTGCCAGAATAGGGCACAACTGAAGTTAACAGCAAAATGGCTGAAAGATCTCACATCCTCCAAGCAACGAGGTATCAAGCAAAGTGCGAAGCACGAACTAGAATGGGGCAAGATATTCCACTCCATCATCTGGACAGATCTTATCACAGCAAAGCATCATCAACTGATGTTAGCTGCAGATTTGCTACACACCCAGTTGTAGCGCAACCTTTCCGTGGGAGGAATTCACTAGCTGTGAGTGGAAGAAAGAGAATCTAGCAGAATGCTAGGGGCACGAGCCCACAATTTGCTGTTTATCCATCAACCACCCAGGGGAGGGATGAAAAATGAGAGATTGAAGAATAGAGAGATGTGCGATGAGAGGAAAAGTGAGAAGATGGCTTTTTCAGAAAAACAGAGCTTGAGGGCCAAGTGATGTGAGGACCACAAATGAGAAAGGGTGGGAAACACTACCCGGTGAAACAGGCTCCCTGTGCACGTCTGAGTGTCGTGTCTTTTTGTTTTATCTCAATTCTTGTTTTGAGTCGTTTCGAGTGTTACTCGATGTGTTTAGGTTGTTTGCCTTTTGTTTTCCGTGTTGAGTTGTCTTGTTGTGTTCAGTCGTGGGCTCGATACCCGGTCAAGAACTCATTTATCAATTTCAAAATAAAATCGTTTTACGCTCCGAGTGCCGTGTCGTTCTCCACATCTGTGCAAAACAAGATTCGTTCTTTCATAAAATCGCAGGATTCAACCCAGGTCATGTGAGAACAGTAGAACCAGGACCTATCTGAAGCTATATATGGTTCCGGACTGCAAAGCAAAAGCAAAAGAGGAAAATGTCGGGATCTGAGCTTGTTTCAACTTCTACAGGCTCCGTTTTGCGTCCTGTCTTTTCAAATCAGATTGTCTGTTCAGAATGAGCTGTGTGCCGAATAAACCAAATACTGTGTTATGAGCTGCGTGTCCAGAATGAGCAGTGTGCTGATATGAGCTGTGTGTTCAAAGTGAACAGATTACTTTGTTGACTGTTCCACTGTCTCAAGCCAGAATAGCGATCAGAAGTGCTCTCCCCGAGTACCATTCCCCGTCAGAGTTATCTTGGCTTTTGTTTGTAATGAGGGAAAGTTGTGAATATGATCAGAAAGAAAAGCGGCATCCGTGGCTTTTACATGTAGAGAATACCCTTTGTCAGCAATAAATCATTTTACCATTCTTCCACTCGCGTGAGACGCATTCGGATTTCGAATCCACCTTTTCTCCTTTCACGTGAAACGTATTAGGATGTGACGTTTACCTGGTTAAAACCTTCCCTCTCTCCGTATGAAATACGTTGAGATATGCCTGTTGGTTACACCATTGTTATTCTCCCCGGTTAAAACCTTCCCTCTCTCCGTATGAAATACGTTGAGATATGCCTGTTGGTTACACCATTGTTATTCTCCCCGGTTAAAACCTTCCCTCGCTCCGTATGAAATACGTTGAGATACGCCTGTTGGTTACACCCTTGTTTTTTTCTCCCCGGTTAAAACCTTCCCTCTCTCCGTATGAAATACGTTGAGATATGCCTGTTGGTTACACCATTGTTATTCTCCCCGGTTAAAACCTTCCCTCTCTCCGTATGAAATACGTTGAGATATGCCTGTTGGTTACACCATTGTTATTCTCCCCGGTTAAAACCTTCCCTCTCTCCGTATGAAATACGTTAAGATACGCCTGTTGGTTACACCATTGTTATTCTCCCCGGTTAAAACCTTCCATCTCTCCGTATGAAATACGTTGAGATATGCCTGTTGGTTACACCATTGTTATTCTCCCCGATTAAAACCTTCCCTCTCTCCGTATGAAATACGTTGAGATATGCCTGTTGGTTACACCATTATTATTCTCCCCGGTTAAAACCTTCCCTCTCTCCGTATGAAATACGTTGAGATATGCTTGCTGGTTACACCACCTTCACACCTTTCACGTGAAACGTGTTAGGATTTCGTGTTCATTTTCCTGCAGTCGCATGAAACACGTTTGGATCTTATAGTTCCATCTTTCCGCCTTTCACGTGAGACGCGTTAGGTCGCTGATTCACTGGGTTAGGAACATCAGGTGCGCCAGGTGTTCACACCACCTTTCCTCATTCGTTTTGCGTATCTATCGCACTCTTTCACTTTGTACATCTAGCGCACACTTTCATTATAATTGTGGTACAGTCTCGTATCTTTCTTTTATACCTCGGGACGCGTGAAGCGCGAGCCCGAGCGGTTTCGGACCTCTTCTCACGCTTTCAGTGTGGTTAGAGTGTTCTTTTCCTTACACGATTTCAGCGTGTTTGGAATTTATCTTAGGTTGCATAGAACGCGCTCCTGATTGATCTTCTTTATTCTTCCTCCACTCACGAGTCCAACGTGGTTGGAGTATGTCACCATTTTGCATCTATTGTACTCTCTGTTGCATCGCATCTATTATCTATTGCACCACATCTATTACATCCATTGCACCATATCTGTTTTATCGCCCGGTCTAAGGAGACCTTAAATCCTGCATCTTTATTCGCACTGTCTTGTGCACTCCCCGGTCTAGGAGACCTTAAATCCTCTAAAGGTGCAATTCCTTTGGTGTTTGTCGTGCCCGAATGACTTCCGGTGGTCTGGCATAACCACCTGCCTGTGTTTGCGGTGAGTTCCTAGGAGACCAACTGAGACGGTGGAAACTAGAGTTCGAATGGCTTATGCCTAGAACGCAAAGGTTCGGGATTTCCGAGACTAAAGTCTGGTTTAAATACCCAGGGGTTTATCCTCGGCTTGAAATCTGTATGGCAGCCCCATAGATTGAGATAGCATCTGTATGCACCTCAATTCTGGATACTGATCCAACCTAGTCTGTCACCCTGTTGGAGAATAGGGAAAGCTGCAACCATAGTCAGGGAGAAAAGTAGTACCTGTGGTTCAACTGAGAAGAAGCGGGAGACCCCCAGCAGCATGAGGTAAGTCATTGCCAATGCCCCTGTGAGGTACCTTCATTTCCTAGCTATTACATTGCATTTCAAGTTATTACATTACAGTGCATTGCATGAATCCCCAATTGTCAAACCGGCTTCACGTAGCGTGTAAGTCCAATTTTCAAACCGGCTTCGCGTAGCGTGTAAGTCCAATTTTCAAATCGGCTTCGCGTAGCGTATAAGTCCAATCTTCAAACCGGCTTCGCGTAGCATATAAGTCCAATCTTCAAACCGGCTTCGCGTAGCGTATAAGTCCAATTATCAAACCGGCTTCGCGTAGCGTATAAGTCCAATCTTCAAACCGAATTCGCGTAGCGTATAAGTCCAATTATCAAACCGGCTTCGCGTAGCGTATAAATCCAATTTTCAAACCGGCTTCGCGTAGCGTATAAGTCCAATTATCAAAATCTTCCTGCACATCATTGTGCATCTTGCCCCCTGCCTGCGGGCACATTTATCTTGCCTGTTTGTCTAAGTCTTCGGCCTTGTCAAAAATGGGTCATCTCTGGGCTTTGACATTCACTCCCGTCACGTGTGACTTTCGAGTTCTGTCAAAGAGGGGCAACTGTAGACACCCCATTTTTGACCGACCTTAAGACTCAGACGTCACCGATTGAGCGCTTGGTGATGTTGCATATCGTGCTCGTTCAGAGGTTTCGGAGTCTTGGCCGCGAGCTTCGCCTCCGGACTTCCGGACTCTTTCATGCTTTGCCTCGGTTTGCGAACCAGGCTTTGTGTTCTCTGTTTCTTTACCGAAGGGAGGGAGAGGTCTCGTAAATCATATCTCAGTGGACGTAGGCTACGTTTTGTGGTCGTAGGCTATTTTGCTCATTTGGAGTTCGGTTTTCGATTTTTCGGAGCCGTTGGCCGTGTGCCTCGGTTCGGGACCACTTAACCATCTCCGTTTGCTCCGGTTTCCGGCGTGCATCCTATTTTCTCCCTTTTGAGGGACACTGTGGTCCGAGAGATCAACTTCGTGGTCGAACACCACTCCCGGTGCCCAACGGTCAGTTTTCAGGGCCCCAGACTACGCGTTTCGGCCCCCGAACCTTCGTTTTGCATCGGTTTGGGCTCATTTTTGGTGGAGACCTTATTCTCACTGTTAGAAAGCTTGTAGGAGGGTGGGAGGCCAGCAATTTTGCTGAAAATCCAACTTCTTTTTGGTCAAAAGTGGTTCAGCATGAATCCGGGAAGGAGAAAAATCTGCGCGGCTTCACCGAAACGGGCGTAACTCTTTTCACAAGAGGAATTAAGATATGAGGCCACCACCATTGGAAATCTTACTTCCGGGGCTTCATTTTTCACTCAAGAATCTCCCAATTCCAAGTCCGGGGGGGAGAGATGTGGTTGGTTGAAGTCCGCTTGGACCGAATCTGCGCGGCTTCACGGAAAAGGGCATAACTTTTTCTACAGGAGGAATTTTAATGCAAGGTTTGCGCCAGTGGAAAGCTAACTTCTGGGGCTTCATCCTAGGGGGTGGCCGGCCACTTTGTTCCCTTTGACCTAGCCGGCCGGCCACTTTTTCTGGCCGGCCGGCCACTTACCTGGTGGATGACTTTTTTTTCCCCTTTTAAACTGGCCGGCCATTTTTGCCCCTGTGAGTGCATTCCAGCCATGTATTTGTTTTTAGACTTCACCCATGTCCGAGGGTTTGGCATTTTTTGGAGGGAAACTTGATCCATTTTCCCCCCACTTTTTCCCCCCTTTTTTCCCCCCATTCTTGCCTATTTAACAGAGGCTCCAGCTGCTGGTTTAGGGTTAGAAAAAAATCCTTTGAGCCTCTTGCATTAGATCCCCTCTCCTTCTCTCATTTCTACCCTAAAACACCCAAGTTTCATCCCCTTTTCTTCACTACCACCTAACACCATCACCACCACTCCATTTTCAGCAGCAAGGAGGGCTTCTCAGAGGCTAAAGGTGCTGCAACTTGGTCCAAGAAGCAACCAAAGATTGGTCTACAAGGGTGAGTTGCCATTTCCTTCTTTTTAAGCCAATTTTTGCGACATTCCTTAGCCATATATGCTTGCTGTTTTGAGCACCGGCCCTAACTGAAAGTGGCCTTCTTTTGAGCTCTTTTTCACTTTTGCTTAAGGGCTCAACACTGTTTGAGCCTCCCATATTGCACTTGCTTCAATATCCTTCTTAAATACCGTTATCTTGCGTAGTATTTTTAACTTGTGTGTGATCTGTTTTGGAGCATGATGTAAACTGTAAATAGGCTTATTTTGAGCCCCTCTTCAACATTGAAGAAGGGCTCAACACTTTTTGGGACCTCCATGCTATACTTGCCTTTATATTCTCTTTTGGGTCCCATTCTTGCATGCTTTGGCAGCCCATTATGCTTCCATTTTTGGGCATTTTACAGAACTAAAAATAGTCTTATTTTGGTCCATTCTTCATGTTTTATTAAGGGCTCATCACTGTTTGGGACCTCCATATGCTACTTCATGTTATATCCCTCTTTGGTCCCCTTTTCTTGCATGTTTTGGCAGCCTATTATGCTTCGGTTTTTGGTCATTTTACAGCACTTAAAATAGTCTTATTTTGGTCCATTCTTCATGTTTTATTAAGGGCCTTTCATGGTTTGGGACCTCCATATGCTACTTCATGTTATATCCCTCCTTGGTCCCCATTTTTTGCATATCTTGGCAGCCTATTGTGCTTCAGTTTTTAGTCATTTTACAGAACTAAAATAGTCTTATTTTGGCCCATTCTTCATGTTTCATTAAGGGTCTTTGGCCGTTTGTGGAATATTTTGTAGACTTTGTGTTATAGCTACTTTTGAGCCTCATTTTGCATTGCATTTCTAGCATGTTTGTATACTGTTTTGGTCATTTTACAGTTCTGTAAATATGCATATTTTTGGTCCCTCTTCAATGTTGTAGAAGGGAATTTTTCAGTTTGGGCTTTGCATATACCACTTGCTTCTTTGGCCACCTTTTGGCCCATTTTCTTGCATAAGAGCTTAGCCATATCTATGTTTTCTTTTGAGGTTTTTACAGTTCTGTAAAGTAGCTTATTTTTGGCCCCTCTTCAATGTTGTTGAAGGGCCCTAACCTGTTTGGAGTCAGCAGCTGTGAGTTGCTTCATAATCTCATGTTTAGGGCCATTTTTGCATGCCATTGTTGCCCTATCTTTGCTTGCTGTTTGGCCATGATTTGTACTGGTAAAATGCTTATTTTGGGGCTGCCTTGCTTCTGTCTTTTCATTTCATGTACCAATTATGCATGCTTTGTATAGCTGTAGTTCATTCTATGTGCCTAATTTTGCATTTCGGGAGAGATTCCATGCATCGGGTGTGCTTTCGCCTCGTTTCGGGGCTGTTTTCCCCCACATTTCAGTGCTTAGCATGTTTTCATATCATTTTCCATGCCATTGCATTGCATATGCCATTGCCTCGATTTGCGTGCCCGTGTGCACGCATTTCGAGGAACTTCATTTTCATCCATTGGCCTCTTATGTGAGTGTGGCTGAGGCTCTCTCATGTTGGTATAAGCCCATATCATATTTTCATGTCATTTGCATTGCGTATGCCATTGCCTCGGTTTGCGTGCCCGTGTGCACGCATTTCGAGGCACTTCATTTTCATCCATCGGCCTCTTATGTGAGTGTGGCTGAGGCTCTCTCATATTAGTATAAGTCCATGTTGCATTCTATATGCCATTTTAGCCATATTGCATTGCGTATGCCATTGCCTCGGTTTGCGTGCCCATGTGCACGCATTTCGAGGCACCTCATTTTCATGACATTGTGTATGTTAGGATTGTATCTTAGTCGCATTTCATGAATGTCATGCATATTGCATCGTGTTCGGGATAGGAGTTAGCCCGGGCACGGGAAACGAGGTGCATTTCGTACTCCGAGTGACGGAATGTATCTCAATTCCCCAGTCACCGACACTCCGGATCATCCATGATGGAGTTAGGTCTTGTTGTGTTTTCGTGTGCATTCATCCCATATTAAATTGTGCAATTCGACTCCTCGGCCATCATGCCTCGATATGCGTGATTGGTGGCACGAGGATCGAGGCATGCATATATTTGTGAAAATACATTGCTATGCCCCTTTCCTGCTCTCTGTTGCAGCAAAATGAAGAATCAGCAACTTTTCGGAGTCTGGCACGCTTTCCAAGAATAACTGCTAAACAGAGGCTGATTGGGGCATCCCAGTGGATTTCTGCGTAAGGCAGCCCAAACCTACAGCATTCATCAGAAGCAAGGCATTCCCTGGCTTGCACGCCAGTTTTACAACTTTCTTAGTTAATTTGATTAATTAATTAGGAATTTGTATATTATTTGGACTGTAATATTTATTCGGACTGTAATATTCTTTTATTCGGGACTGTATATTTATTCGGACCCTCTGTGTGAGGGCATAACTGTAATAAGTGTGCGTGTGTGTGATGTATGTCTTCCAACCCCACGTCTTTCTCCCTTTTATTTATCCGCTTTTGATGGTTAGATTAGGGCATATTTCAATTAGCATACAGTATGATAGCATGTTTGCATTCATTCATCTGTTTTACATGCACCGGGCTCGGCGCATCATACTAACTGCATTGTATTTTCAATTCCAAGTTGAATACATGTTAGTCGTAGCATTTCATATGCCATGTTTAGAATAGCCGAGCCTGCTATAGTTTGCATTCTTGCATGTGTTGCATTAGGCATTTCTGCATACTTAGGATTCAGGCATGATTTCTAATGAGTTTTTGTTTTGGCTTGGAGTACTCGGTGAGTTTTATGCTTTAGCATCCTTGCATGCGTGTGAGTGACTGCCATGAGTAGCATGCTTACCATGAGGCTATATGCTTATGTGATATAACTGCCTGAATGCCTGTGGGTGAAGGTTGGGGTACTTAGATTGGAATAAATCATCAACTGTTTGTTTCAAGCCCACTAGATTGTGGCAAAACCATCTTTTCCAAGCCCACCCGCGGGTGGCAAAATCTGCATTTTAAGCCTACTTGCGAGTAGCAAACCATCTTTCAAATAAACAAGCATGAAATGTTTTGTTCCAATTCGGGCGACCTAGTCTATACTTGTATGTTGTGCGCATCACATAGTAACCTAGGCTAATAACCGGAATAAGAACACACAATGTTTTCAAAAATAGATATCATGGTTAGTAGAGGCCGATCTTTGATCGGGCGAGCGGGGGTGCTCACGAAGTGACCTTCCCCAATCGTACCCAAGTTCCCGAGCCGAGGCAACTTTGGTGATGACGGACACGTGGCCTTTGGCACCAAGTCAGGGTTTCCTAAATTTCCCATTAAAAAAACATTTAGGTGGCGACTCTGTATCTGGCAAAGCAGTCCATGTTTGGCACTTCTTTCAAAAAATTTGTTTTTCTCAAAACGATTTGCCGGATTTGGACTCTTTGGTTCAGACTTAGAACCGTGACACAAATCGAGTCCGAGCTGTAGCGAGGTCCCCCGCGGGCTGGTTACAGTTTCTGGCGACTCTGCTGGGGATTTAGAGAACTTGACTCGAACTCATGATATCTGTTTTTGACTACACTTGTGTGTTTCTTTGCATTGCATTTGCATTGGTGCGCCTAGGACACCGTGTTTGCCATCTGCTATTCCTGAACGGTTTGCCGGAGGCTTGTCTTGTCAAGGCATGACCATAAGGCTGACCGGTTGTGGGCTCTGCCAGTATGGGAACACAAACCCCGGTTTTACCGGGGCACCCTCTTTGACCATTCGACCTAGTGCATATTCGGATCCATAGTGACCATTCCAAACTAGGACAGGTTGCTTACCCAATCATAGGTTGTTTGAAACCGCTGCGTGCGTAGTGAAACCCTAGCTCCTGACAGAATAGGACAGGGAAACCCTACCCCAACATAGGGGTGTTTTGGCTCTCACTTGTCTGCTATGTGCTTTAGAGTGCGTCTCTACAGGAATGCATGTATCAGTTTGCAAGTCTGGGCATCAGGCCTGCGGGCATTACCATCAGTATCTGGGAATCAGTTTTACCTGAGGGTATCAGTTTGCAGGGGCGAAAATTTGGGCAGAATTCAGTAGAGAGCACACTCATTCAACTACGCTCAAATCTGTTCTAGGAAATCAGGCTGAGATGCTGCATGTTTTCCCTTTTTCCAGGTAGTCTTGGAACCATAGCTTCAGAAGGCTCCGATATCCCCCGGGTACTTCGGATCCGTGTTGATAGACTTTGTCAGGTCGGAAATTCAGTTCAAGAGCAAATCAGTGTTTCTTCGCTGAGGTAAGGCAAAGGAGGGCCAGATAAGGTTCACTTTGTTCATCTGATCCGACAGTCACCAGTCACATCATCAGCAGACTCGTGATGACGCAAAATTCGGAAGAAATTATGGTTATGGCAGCCGCATCAGACCAAGGAATCACATTGCGAGGTGATACCGATGTTGGAGTGCCACACCCACCCAGGTCACTTGCCGCACATCCGATCTGGGAACCCCAGTTATTTCAAACCCGTGAACCCACTACTTCTGAGCTAAAGAGAATGATCGAAGACCTTCAAAGAACTGTGACAGATCTAGCTTCTGGGACATTGGCTCCATCATCGACCACAGCACATGCCAGGAGTTTCACGACCAAAAGCTCCCCAATCTTGGGACGGGCTGCATTTGAAGAAGGCCGATCCCTTGACCAAGTGGGGGGAAGTGGTGAAAACAAGATAGGGACGGACATGGATCCCCATGAACATCTTCTGTTGGCTATTGAGGCTTTGAAAGCTGAGGGACTGAACAAAGAGCAAGTGCTCGCGGTTGTTGCAAAAACTGTGGACGACACTTTTGCCACTCAGAATGAGAGCATTTTGAATCAAGGGGCAAGCCGGGAGAAGGGTCGTTGTATCAGAAACGTTCCTTTCAGTTATAATCCTGCGCTCGGAAGAGATCAACAAACCAGGCCAGCACCTACCAATCCCTTTACTGGTGCGTCCAGCAAAAATCCACAAACCTCGAAGTATCTACCCCGAGGTCAGAGAGTCTTCCATGCTCTCTATATGCCTTTGTCCAAAGCTCTCCAAATCCTTGTTGGACAAGGCCATCTCAAACCCCTTGAGCCTCGGCCTCTCCCGAACCTTCTTCCGGCTATGCATGATGCTACCCAGCACTGCGCTTTCCATCAACAAATCGGTCATAACACCGACAGTTGCGTCCGTCTCCGCCACGAGATACAAAATTTGATTGACAACGGGGTCATCCCCGCACCAGGTCCTGCAAAGTTTATCGGCACTTGATAAGTGAGCTTGTGGGGGGATAATGTGATGTGATCGAGGGATGAACCACCTGCGGGCGGTGTTCAGTTTATTTCAGATATGGAGTATGGCACGCACTGTTTTGAGCATTGGTGAATGCTGGTTTTTGTACATGCCGACTTAGGTATTGAGTCAGTCTTGTTGTTTTGTTTTTGAGTCTGTCTTTTTGTTTTGAGTCAGTCTCTTTTGTTTCGGGCCTGTCTTGTTGTATCAAGTCAGTCCTGTTGTATAGGAGTCGGGTGATTCCGGAGGGTGTTACCTCGGGCGTCACCATTTTGTTTGTCTTTTCGTTTTGTTTTGAGTCTGTTTCTGCCAGGGAGCCAGTTGGGCCGACAGATTTGAATGAAACAGCAGTGGTTTTTCGCGCTCTTGTGTTTGCCTCGGCCGTGTGCCAATTGTGCCAGAAAGTTTGAATGAAACGGCAGTACTTTTCGCCTACTCTTCTGCATCCCAAAATCATTGCATTGACCTAAGTTTTTCAAAACTTTTTTTAAACACTACGGTGAAAACGAAGAGGAAGGAATTCCTTGGGATTTGCAAAACTTTGATCATTTGAGAGAAAGAGAGGCGTGCTAAGCCCCTTTATGAATGAAATCATGCTTGTTAGCGTGAGTACTGAGAAGGACCCTAGCTTGATCCAGACTGGCTTCACACTATCTTCAGCGCGAGCGATTTGTCGCTTTCTTAAAAATTTTCAAAAACAAAATGTTTTGCGCAGTCCTGCGAAGACTTGTGTGGATCGCTCTTGAGATTGTGCAGTTTAGGATCATTCTCAGTCTCAAGACTTGAGCCCTTGCTTTCAAACCTTGACCTTGGATTCAGAGTGTTCAACGGTCAACCGCGATGTGAGGCCTGTGCGGCCAGATTTGAAACAGCCCTCGAACGAGAGGCACCAAAGTCAGATCAAGAAGATCAGACCTCATCAGAAGAAGCTTGCGAAGCTAGAACAGAAACACCCCTCGAACTAGGGGCGAAAATGTCCGATGTGCTCGAAGAGCCGAAGATGGATCCTTCTGCAAATCGATACAACAGCCACTCTCTTGGATACAGATGGCTTCGAGATCCTAAAACCATTTGGCATGGACTTGTCACACTTTTACCCTTTGAGAGGCTCGCTGGGCCGAAAACCCGGAAGGGCGGCCCAGGCAAAAGTTAGAGCATGAAAAGAAGAAAAAAAGAACAAAAGAACAAAAAAGAAAGATGCAAAGAAAAGAGCAAAAAAAAAAAGAAAATCAAAAAAGAGAAATGACAAAGAATGAAAAGATACAAAAATTGAAAAAAGAAGAACAAAGCTCGCAAGGTCGAAAACCCGCAACGGGCGCCTTGGCAAAAGTTAGAGCCTAAAAAGGAGAGGTTAATACCCGAGTGTACCTTAACCTCGAACTACGTAAGGCTTGATTCCCATCTTTGGGATACGTAGGCAACTTAATTCTGAAGTCTAGCCTTAAAACAATTCGATTGTGTCCATGCGATGGTTCTGGTCATCTTTGTCTTCTCTGTATCTGAGGATTTGGTTATGTTCGTCACTCTGAGGACTGCCTACAATGCGCTGCGGTGCCATCCAAACAAGAGGCAACTTTCCGTTGCCATTCAATGCGTCGCGGTGCCTTTCAAACAAGGGGCAACTTTCCGTTGCCATGCAGTTCCCCTCAAGCAAGGGGCAATTTTCCTTCGAATCTGAAGTTGTGCATCTCAAGAGCGGGTTCCGTGCTCGTTGAGCAGTGGCCGTTTGCAAAAATAGTTTTTGAGAATTTTTAATGAAGTTGACTAATCTTCTCGAAAAGTATTCCATTTTCAAAACTGGACCATTTCTTGGACCCAAAAGAGGAAAATTTTCAGTGCTCATGGCCTGACTTGCATGATTTTAAATCAGAAATTTGAACAAGCATGTTAATCTAACTCTCATTTTGGTCAAATTTTTTTTGGGAGAAAACTAAAAGAAAAAATGGTCAAAATGATGAACTAGGGGCACAGTTGAGTCAGGCTTCCTGTCTTTCCCATTGTCCACATACTTGCCAAGAAGGGCACTCTACCTGCCAGAATAGGGCACAACTGAAGTTAACAGCAAAATGGCTGAAAGATCTCACATCCTCCAAGCAACGAGGTATCAAGCAAAGTGCGAAGCACGAACTAGAATGGGGCAAGATATTCCACTCCATCATCTGGACAGATCTTATCACAGCAAAGCATCATCAACTGATGTTAGCTGCAGATTTGCTACACACCCAGTTGTAGCGCAACCTTTCCGTGGGAGGAATTCACTAGCTGTGAGTGGAAGAAAGAGAATCTAGCAGAATGCTAGGGGCACGAGCCCACAATTTGCTGTTTATCCATCAACCACCCAGGGGAGGGATGAAAAATGAGAGATTGAAGAATAGAGAGATGTGCGATGAGAGGAAAAGTGAGAAGATGGCTTTTTCAGAAAAACAGAGCTTGAGGGCCAAGTGATGTGAGAACCACAAATGAGAAAGGGTGGGAAACACTACCCGGTGAAACAGGCTCCCTGTGCACGTCTGAGTGTCGTGTCTTTTTGTTTTATCTCAATTCTTGTTTTGAGTCGTTTCGAGTGTTACTCGATGTGTTTAGGTTGTTTGCCTTTTGTTTTCCGTGTTGAGTTGTCTTGTTGTGTTCAGTCGTGGGCTCGATACCCGGTCAAGAACTCATTTATCAATTTCAAAATAAAATCGTTTTACGCTCCGAGTGCCGTGTCGTTCTCCACATCTGTGCAAAACAAGATTCGTTCTTTCATAAAATCGCAGGATTCAACCCAGGTCATGTGAGAACAGTAGAACCAGGACCTATCTGAAGCTATATATGGTTCCGGACTGCAAAGCAAAAGCAAAAGAGGAAAATGTCGGGATCTGAGCTTGTTTCAACTTCTACAGGCTCCGTTTTGCGTCCTGTCTTTTCAAATTAGATTGTCTGTTCAGAATGAGCTGTGTGCCGAATAAACCAAATACTGTGTTATGAGCTGCGTGTCCAGAATGAGCAGTGTGCTGATATGAGCTGTGTGTTCAAAGTGAACAGATTACTTTGTTGACTGTTCCACTGTCTCAAGCCAGAATAGCGATCAGAAGTGCTCTCCCCGAGTACCATTCCCCGTCAGAGTTATCTTGGCTTTTGTTTGTAATGAGGGAAAGTTGTGAATATGATCAGAAAGAAAAGCGGCATCCGTGGCTTTTACATGTAGAGAATACCCTTTGTCAGCAATAAATCATTTTACCATTCTTCCACTCGCGTGAGACGCATTCGGATTTCGAATCCACCTTTTCTCCTTTCACGTGAAACGTATTAGGATGTGACGTTTACCTGGTTAAAACCTTCCCTCTCTCCGTATGAAATACGTTGAGATATGCCTGTTGGTTACACCATTGTTATTCTCCCCGGTTAAAACCTTCCCTCTCTCCGTATGAAATACGTTGAGATATGCCTGTTGGTTACACCATTGTTATTCTCCCCGGTTAAAACCTTCCCTCGCTCCGTATGAAATACGTTGAGATACGCCTGTTGGTTACACCCTTGTTTTTTTCTCCCCGGTTAAAACCTTCCCTCTCTCCGTATGAAATACGTTGAGATATGTCTGTTGGTTACACCATTGTTATTCTCCCCGGTTAAAACCTTCCCTCTCTCCGTATGAAATACGTTGAGATATGCCTGTTGGTTACACCATTGTTATTCTCCCCGGTTAAAACCTTCCCTCTCTCCGTATGAAATACGTTAAGATACGCCTGTTGGTTACACCATTGTTATTCTCCCCGGTTAAAACCTTCCATCTCTCCGTATGAAATACGTTGAGATATGCCTGTTGGTTACACCATTGTTATTCTCCCCGATTAAAACCTTCCCTCTCTCCGTATGAAATACGTTGAGATATGCCTGTTGGTTACACCATTATTATTCTCCCCGGTTAAAACCTTCCCTCTCTCCGTATGAAATACGTTGAGATATGCTTGCTGGTTACACCACCTTCACACCTTTCACGTGAAACGTGTTAGGATTTCGTGTTCATTTTCCTGCAGTCGCATGAAACACGTTTGGATCTTATAGTTCCATCTTTCCGCCTTTCACGTGAGACGCGTTAGGTCGCTGATTCACTGGGTTAGGAACATCAGGTGCGCCAGGTGTTCACACCACCTTTCCTCATTCGTTTTGCGTATCTATCGCACTCTTTCACTTTGTACATCTAGCGCACACTTTCATTATAATTGTGGTACAGTCTCGTACCTTTCTTTTATACCTCGGGACGCGTGAAGCGCGAGCCCGAGCGGTTTCGGACCTCTTCTCACGCTTTCAGTGTGGTTAGAGTGTTCTTTTCCTTACACGATTTCAGCGTGTTTGGAATTTATCTTAGGTTGCATGGAACGCGCTCCTGATTGATCTTCTTTATTCTTCCTCCACTCACGAGTCCAACGTGGTTGGAGTATGTCACCATTTTGCATCTATTGTACTCTCTGTTGCATCGCATCTATTATCTATTACACCACATCTATTACATCCATTGCACCATATCTGTTTTATCGCCCGGTCTAAGGAGACCTTAAATCCTGCATCTTTATTCGCACTGTCTTGTGCACTCCCCGGTCTAGGAGACCTTAAATCCTCTAAAGGTGCAATTCCTTTGGTGTTTGTCGTGCCCGAACGACTTCCGGTGGTCTGGCATAACCACCTGCCTGTGTTTGCGGTGAGTTCCTAGGAGACCAACTGAGACGGTGGAAACTAGAGTTCGAATGGCTTATGCCTAGAACGCAAAGGTTCGGGATTTCCGAGACTAAAGTCTGGTTTAAATACCCAGGGGTTTATCCTCGGCTTGAAATCTGTATGGCAGCCCCATAGATTGAGATAGCATCTGTATGCACCTCAATTCTGGATACTGATCCAACCTAGTCTGTCACCCTGTTGGAGAATAGGGAAAGCTGCAACCATAGTCAGGGAGAAAAGTAGTACCTGTGGTTCAACTGAGAAGAACCGGAAGACCCCCAGCAGCATGAGGTAAGTCATTGCCAATGCCCCTGTGAGGTACCTTCATTTCCTAGCTATTACATTGCATTTCAAGTTATTACATTACAGTGCATTGCATGAATCCCCAATTGTCAAACCGGCTTCACGTAGCGTGTAAGTCCAATTTTCAAACCGGCTTCGCGTAGCGTGTAAGTCCAATTTTCAAATCGGCTTCGCGTAGCGTATAAGTCCAATCTTCAAACCGGCTTCGCGTAGCGTATAAGTCCAATCTTCAAACCGGCTTCGCGTAGCGTATAAGTCCAATCTTCAAACCGGATTCGCGTAGCGTATAAGTCCAATTATCAAACCGGCTTCGCGTAGCGTATAAGTCCAATTATCAAACTGGCTTCGCGTAGCGTATAAGTCCAATTATCAAAATCTTCCTGCACATCATTGTGCATCTTGCCCCCTGCCTGCGGGCACATTTATCTTGCCTGTTTGTCTAAGTCTTCGGCCTTGTCAAAAATGGGTCATCTCTGGGCTTTGACATTCACTCCCGTCACGTGTGACTTTCGAGTTCTGTCAAAGAGGGGCAACTGTAGACACCCCATTTTTGACCGACCTTAAGACTCAGACGTCACCGATTGAGCGCTTGGTGATGTTGCATATCGTGCTCGTTCAGAGGTTTCGGAGTCTTGGCCGCGAGCTTCGCCTCCGGACTTCCGGACTCTTTCATGCTTTGCCTCGGTTTGCGAACCAGGCTTTGTGTTCTCTGTTTCTTTACCGAAGGGAGGGAGAGGTCTCGTAGATCATCACTCAGTGGACGTAGGCTACGTTTTGTGGTCGTAGGCTATTTTGCTCATTTGGAGTCCGGTTTTCGGTTTTTCGGAGCCGTTGGCCGTGTGCCTCGGTTCGGGACCGCTTAACCATCTCCGTTTGCTCCGATTTCCGGCGTGCATCCTATTTTCTCCCTTTTGAGGGACACTGTGGTCCGAGAGATCAACTTCATGGTCGAACACCACTCCCGATGCCCAACGGTCAGTTTTCAGGGCCCCGGACTGCGCGTTTCGGCCCCCGAACCTTCGTTTTGCATCGGTTTGGGATCATTTTTGGTGGAGACCTTATTTTCACTGTTAGAAAGCTTGTAGGAGGGTGGGAGGCCAGCAATTTTGCTGAAAAGCCAACTTCTTTTTGGTCAAAAGTGGTTCAGCATGAATCCGGGAAGGAGAAAAATCTGCGCGGCTTCACCGAAACGGGCGTAACTCTTTTCACAAGAGGAATTAAGATATGAGGCCACCACCATTGGAAATCTTACTTCCGGGGCTTCATTTTTCACTCAAGAATCTCCCAATTCCAAGTCCGGGGGGGAGAGATGTGGTTGGTTGAAGTCCGCTTGGACTGAATCTGCGCGGCTTCACGGAAAAGGGCATAACTTTTTCTACAGGAGGAATTTTAATGCAAGGTTTGCGCCATTGGAAAGCTAACTTCTGGGGCTTCATCCTAGGGGGTGACCGGCCACTTTTTTCCCTTTGACCTAGCCAGCCGGCCACTTTTTCTGGCCGGCCGGCCACTTACCTGGTGGATGACTTTTTTTTCCCCTTTTAAACTGGCCGGCCATTTTTGCCCCTGTGAGTGCATTCCAGCCATGTATTTGTTTTTAGACTTCACCCATGTCCGAGGGTTTGGCATTTTTTGGAGGGAAATTTGATCCATTTTCCCCCCTTTTTTCCCCCCATTCTTGCCTATTTAACAGAGGCTCCAGCTGCTGGTTTAGGGTTAGAAAAAAATCCTTTGAGCCTCTTGCATTAGATCCCCTCTCCTTCTCTCATTTCTACCCTAAAACACCCAAGTTTCATCCCCTTTTCTTCACTACCACCTAACACCATCACCACCACTCCATTTTCAGCAGCAAGGAGGGCTTCTCAGAGGCTAAAGGTGCTGTAACTTGGTCCAAGAAGCAACCAAAGATTGGTCTACAAGGGTGAGTTGCCATTTCCTTCTTTTTAAGCCAATTTTTGCGACATTCCTTAGCCATATATGCTTGCTGTTTTGAGCACTGGCCCTAACTGAAAGTGGCCTTCTTTTGAGCTCTTTTTCACTTTTGCTTAAGGGCTCAACACTGTTTGAGCCTCCCATATTGCACTTGCTTCAATATCCTTCTTAAATACCGTTATCTTGCGTAGTATTTTTAGCTTGTGTGTGATCTGTTTTGGAGCATGATGTAAACTGTAAATAGGCTTATTTTGAGCCCCTCTTCAACATTGAAGAAGGGCTCAACACTTTTTGGGACCTCCATGCTATACTTGCCTTTATATTCTCTTTTGGGTCCCATTCTTGCATGCTTTGGCAGCCCATTATGCTTCCATTTTTGGGCATTTTACAGAACTAAAAATAGTCTTATTTTGGTCCATTCTTCATGTTTTATTAAGGGCTCATCACTGTTTGGGACCTCCATATGCTACTTCATGTTATATCCCTCTTTGGTCCCCTTTTCTTGCATGTTTTGGCAGCCTATTATGCTTTGGTTTTTGGTCATTTTACAGCACTTAAAATAGTCTTATTTTGGTCCATTCTTCATGTTTTATTAAGGGCCTTTCATGGTTTGGGACCTCCATATGCTACTTCATGTTATATCCCTCCTTGGTCCCCTTTTTTTGCATATCTTGGCAGCCTATTGTGCTTCGGTTTTTAGTCATTTTACAGAACTAAAATAGTCTTATTTTGGCCCATTCTTCATGTTTCATTAAGGGTCCTTGGCCGTTTGTGGAATATTTTGTAGACTTTGTGTTATAGCCACTTTTGAGCCTCATTTTGCATTGCATTTCTAGCATGTTTGTATACTGTTTTGGTCATTTTACAGTTCTGTAAATATGCATATTTTTGGTCCCTCTTCAATGTTGTAGAAGGGAATTTTTTAGTTTGGGCTTTGCATATACCACTTGCTTCTTTGGCCACCTTTTGGCCCATTTTCTTGCATAAGAGCTTAGCCATATCTATGTTTGCTTTTGAGGTTTTTACAGTTCTGTAAAGTATCTTATTTTTGGCCCCTCTTCAATGTTGTTGAAGGGCCCTAACCTGTTTGGAGTCAGCAGCTGTGAGTTGCTTCATAATCTCATGTTTAGGGCCATTTTTGCATGCCATTGTTGCCCTATCTTTGCTTGCTGTTTGGCCATGATTTGTACTGGTAAAATACTTATTTTGGGGCTGCCTTGCTTCTGTCTTTTCATTCCATGTACCAATTATGCATGCTTTGTATAGCTGTAGTTCATTCTATGTGCCTAATTTTGCATTTCGGGAGAGATTCCATGCATCGGGTGTGCTTTCGCCTCGTTTCGGGGCTGTTTTCCCCCACATTTCAGTGCTTAGCATGTTTTCATATCATTTTCCATGCCATTGCATTGCATATGCCATTGTCTCGATTTGCGTGCCCGTGTGCACGCATTTCGAGGCACTTTATTTTCATCCATTGGCCTCTTATGTGAGTGTGGCTGAGGCTCTCTCATGTTGGTATAAGCCCATATCATATTTTCATGTCATTTGCATTGCGTATGCCATTGCCTCGGTTTGCGTGCCCGTGTGCACGCATTTCGAGGCACTTCATTTTCATCCATCGGCCTCTTATGTGAGTGTGGCTGAGGCTCTCTCATATTAGTATAAGTCCATGTTGCATTCTATATGCCATTTTAGCCATATTGCATTGCGTATGCCATTGCCTCGGTTTGCGTGCCCATGTGCACGCATTTCGAGGCACCTCATTTTCATGACATTGTGTATGTTAGGATTGTATCTTAGTCGCATTTCATGCATGTCATGCATATTCCATCGTGTTCGGGATAGGAGTTAGCCCGGGCACGGGAAACGAGGTGCATTTCGTACTCCGAGTGACGGAATGTATCTCAATTCCCCAGTCACCGGCACTCCGGATCATCCATGATGGAGTTAGGTCTTGTTGTGTTTTCGTGTGCATTCATCCCATATTAAATTGTGCAATTCGACTCCTCGGCCATCATGCCTCGATATGCGTGATTGGTGCTATGAGGATCGAGGCATGCATATATTTGTGAAAATACATTGCTATGCCCCTTTCCTGCTCTCTGTTGCAGCAAAATGAAGAATCAGCAACTTTTCGGAGTCTGGCACGCTTTCCAAGAATAACTGCTAAACAGAGGCTAATTGGGGCATCCCAGTGGATTTCTGCGCAAGGCAGCCCAAACATACAGCATTCATCAGAAGCAAGGCAGTCCCTGGCTTGCACGCCAGTTTTACAACTTTCTTAGTTAATTTGATTAATTAATTAGGAATTTGTATATTATTTGGACTGTAATATTTATTTGGACTGTAATATTCTTTTATTCGGGACTGTATATTTATTCGGACCCTCTGTGTGAGGGCATAACTGTAATAAGTGTACGTGTGTGTGATCTATGTCTTCCAACCCCACGTCTTTCTCCCTTTTATTTATCCGCTTTTGATGGTTAGATTAGGGCATATTTCAATTAGCATACAGTATGATAGCATGTTTGCATTCATTCATCTGTTTTACATGCACCGGGCTCGGCGCATCATACTAACTGCATTGTATTTTCAATTCCAAGTTGAATACATGTTAGTCGTACCATTTCATATGCCATGTTTAGAATAGCCGAGCCTGCTACAGTTTGCATTCTTGCATGTGTTGCATTAGGCATTTCTGTATACTTAGGATTCAGGCATGATTTCTAATGAGCTTTTGTTTTGGCTTGGAGTACTCGGTGAGTTTTATGCTTTAGCATCCTTGCATGCGTGTGAGTGACTGCCATGAGTAGCATGCTTACCATGAGGCTATATGCTTATGTAATATAACTGCCTGAATGCCTGTGGGTCAAGGTTGGGTTACTTAGATTGGAATAAATCATCAACTGTTTGTTTCAAGCCCACTAGATAGTGGCAAAACCATCTTTTCCAAGCCCACCTGCGGGTGGCAAAATCTGCATTTTAAGCCTACTTGCGAGTAGCAAACCATCTTTCAAATAAACAAGCATGAAATGTTTTGTTCCAATTCGGGCGACCCAGTCTATACTTGTATGTTGTGCGCATCACATAGTAACCTAGGCTAATAACCGGAATAAGAACACACAATGTTTTCAAAAATAGATATCATGGTTAGTAGAGGCCGATCTTTGATCGGGCGAGCGAGGGTGCTCACGAAGTGACCTTCCCCAATCGTACCCAAGTTCCCGAGCCGAGGCAACTTTGGTGATGACGGACACGTGGCCTTTGGCACCGAGTCAGGGTTTCCTAAATTTCCCATTAAAAAAACATTTAGGTGGCGACTCTGTATCTGGCAAAGCAGTCCATGTTTGGCACTTCTTTCAAAAAATTTGTTTTTCTCAAAACGATTTGCCGGATTTGGACTCTTTGGTTCAGACTTAGAACCGTGACACAAATCAAGTCCGAGCTGTAGCGAGGTCCCTCCGCGGGCTGGTTACAGTATAGCATAAGCCTAGACAGGGCAATTGGGCACCTTGAATTCAAACCACCCCCACATTTGCCGGCTATTATACGGACGGCCGTGGGCACCGAAAAACCATTTTTCAATTCTCCGCTTGAATACCAACCACAACACAATCCAACACAACTTAACCAACTCAACACAACATAACCCAATATAATTCACATAACACACAACAAAATTCAACACAAGCATTTCAACACAAAGCTCATATCATCCATACCATTAGTAATTTCTTTTCCCCCAAGTTTGGTTTCATATTATAACATAATTTAAAATATCAACATTATGAGTTCAATAGCAACTTTTACATAAATTTCTCAAATTCTTTAAAATTTCAATTAAACTTGTACATGTGTAATTTAACACCTCAATTTCATGATTCTACTATTAATTAAAGCAAAACCATTAACCATCTTCATGAGCCAAACTAGGGTTTTTAAGAGAAATTAAAACTTTTCACAAAAACACATTTTATTTTAACCCTTCTATTACTTTTACGCCCAAACTCATGACCTAAGATCATAACCCAACAAGTGAACCCAACTCTCTTTAAACTCTAACCCCCAATCTCATGATTCATCACAATATGCATAAAAATATAAACTTTTTTATTTATATAAAGAAAATACCACAAATCTATCCATAAACGAGGGTATTGAAAGAGAACTAGAAACCCTTACCTCTTGATGACGACCCAAAAATCAATGGCGACGAAACCACGATCCATTTGGACCAAAAGGAAGCCCTTGACGAGATCTACAACATTTCTCAAAGGACCAAGATGAAAAGATCACTCTAGGTGAGTAGATCTAGAGATTTAAGTGAAAAAGTTTGAGTTTTAGAGAGAGACAAGAGAACTCACGGTTTGAGAGTGAGGAAAGAGGAAAAAGGAAAAATAATGAAAGAGAAGTGGTTAGGGTCTATTTATAGTAGTAGAAAAGTAGCCCTAATGTCAATAAAATAATAGGCCCAAAACCCCCCCCCCCAAAGGTAAGGCCCATTCGGACCCATAAATCTAAAAATAAACACGCAAGGGCGATCCCTAGTGTGGTGGTATCGAACCTTCAACAAGAAAAGACAATGTCGGCAGCAAGCAAGGTGTCGACCCTTGGACAAGAAGGGTCGACCCTAAATTCCAGCAACTAATACCCAAATTCTGCAATATACAAAGGTCGACCCATCCCAGACTGGTGTCAACCCTTGTGGACAGCAACAAGAGGTAGGTGTCCACACCACCAAGGCTGGTGTCAACCCTAAATTCCAGCAACACTTCCAGAAACTTCACCAACAGGTAAGGGTCGACCCTTAGGAAGGCTGGTATCAACCCCAGAATAGAATTTCTAAGTTCCCAATAAACTTTTTGACAAGAACAAGCGCAAACAAACAAACACAACGAGTTTAAATCGGATCATACTCCTCCAAAACCAACATTCAATAACTCCAAAGACTCCCAAAAATGAAAATAAGGGAATTAAATACACGCTCTAATGGATTAAAGGATGCGGGTATTACAGAGAGAGAGAGAGAGATGTGGGTGTGGGGGTGGGGGTGGGGGATGGAGGTGGGTGTGGGTCAATGTTTTGAAAATTGGACCGGTGAGCGAACCGAAAAAAGGGACCAGGTGGATAGGTCACCGATTCAACCGTCGGGTCAAAGTGGTTGAACCGTGACGTCATAATTAATATTATATAATTAAAAAATATAATTATGAATTATAAATAAAAATATATATAAATACTCAAATAAAAATAAAAATTGTTGCATAGTATTTATTAATAATATTTAATAAAATCATAATTGATAAGAAAAAGTCACTTGTTTTAAAGAAATTAAATTTTTTTAATATTCCTTCAAACAAATTGATTGAATGCTAGATTTAATTTTGGAGGGAAATAAAATTTTCAACTCTTCCTCCAATCAATATGATTCAAATAATTTGATTGAATCCCACATAGAATTTTGGAGGTTCTCTTTGAAATTTTTTTCCTATAATAGCAATAGACTTTCATAATCTCCTCAAGCTTCCAATGAGACTCCTTCTTATAAGAGAAGACTCTTAAAGTAAGAATTTTTAGTTAAAATTTTGAAATACATATATATATATATATATATATATATATATATATGTATGTATATATAAAATAAAGAAAGAAAGAAAAAAAAAAGAAGTTAAAGACAGAATTTAAAAAAAAAAAAAGCAAACAAACGGGCCGACCCTCAAAACCTAGTCTGGGTCGCTGGTTCGACCGTCGTGTCTGCCGGTTTTTCAATTTTACACCGGTTTTGCCCTTAATCCAGGTTTAGAAGGTTTTTCGAACCAGAACAAGGCCCGGTTCCCGGTCCAACCTGTCCCACCGGCCAGTCCAGTCCAAGTTCCTAAACAATGGTGTGGGCGTGGGTATGGGACCTTAAATTACAAAAAAAATATTGTGAATTTCTTCCATTATCAAAAATTGAAGAGGGATGTTAGATTAAATATCCCTTAATGAAAAGTGATTTTATTTAGGTAAAAAATATTTTTTATTTTTAAAATGTACCACCACAATATCACAACTAGGGCTGCAAACGAATCGAGCCAAGCCGAGTTTTGTTGAGCTCGAGCTCGGCTCGTTTACTTGTCGAGCTCATTTATTAAGCTTGAGCTCGGCTTGGCTCGTTAACATTAATAGAATTCGATCTCGGCTCGGCTCAGCTTGATAAATTTATTTTTAATATTATTTATATAATTTAAATAAAAAATATTATTTGTATATTATATAATTTAAATAAAGATAAACGAGCCGAGCTTATACGAGCTTGAGCTCGGCTCGTTTACTAAACGAGCTTAATATTCGAGCTCGAGTTCGGCTTGTTTACTAAACGAACCGAACCGAGCCGAGCCAAACTTGTTCATGAACAACTCGGTTCATTTGCAGTCCTAATCACAACCCCCTCCTCACCACCTCTGTTATGCTACCATCACTAATACAATTACTAACATATTAATTTTAAGGATGCAATTAAATATAGAAAATTATGTTACTGTATTAAGAATAATTATTTAAAAGAACAACGTAAATTAGTCCAATTGTCAAAACTCGTGTATGACATTAAAAAGTGATGCGAGCTTGTTTAATATCATATATAAATTGGGGTTGAATTTATTTATTTATAAATCTTGTTTATTTTTTCACTTATTAATATCTTCAAAACGATCTCTCCTCACCCATAAGACCACTATCACGACCCTTACCGTCAACAACTCTCGACAACCAACTCAAAAATATTATACATGAAAGTGAATGTAATAAATAAGATACAATACTCAACAACTTAAGAAGACCAATTTTTTTATATTGATTTTAAGCCAACACTTCTTATAATGAACACGATCACAAGGCAATTGAGATGGTTAGATAAAAAATTGTTTTTACTTTCTAAAAAAATAAGGCTATATAAAAAATAAAAAATATTTTTTATTTTTTTATGAAACTAATTTTTAATATTTAAAAAAATCTAAAACAACTTTTTAAAAACCATTTTTTTTTAAAACATAACATCATTATCATTAATTAGTATGGAAAAAATGTTTGGGAGCACTAATTAAGTACTCCCAATCCATCCCTAATCACATGGAATGGATCATGTGAAGAGGTGAACCCACACTCTTCATCCCTCCTCTCTTTATCTCTCTCCATTTTGGGAATGGCTCCATTCCATACTCTTATCTTCCATATTTTATTTTTTAGGCTCCATTTTAGGCCCACATTGATAATTTAAATCATTCATCTCGTAATTCTAACAATTTAGATAAGTTATGCAAAAAGTTAATTTTATCGAATATCACTAGATATATGAATAAATTGTATCTTAGTTTTTAAAATAAATAGTAATTGTGAGTTTAAACTTAAACTTTTCATTCTATAAAACAAAACATGATTTGTTTATGTATTCATCAATATCTAACGAAACTGATTTTTACAGACGAACTTCATTGTGAGATTTACAAGATAAACAATTTAGATTATCATTATAGGCATAAAATGAAATCTAAAAAAATAAAATTAAAAAAAAAATGGAGAATAAGAATATGAAAGAGTCATGTCCCTCTATTTCCTCTATCTTTTATTTTATTAGAGGTTAAAATAAGGATAAATTACACTCTACCCCCCTAAAGTTTCGCCAATTTCTCACTTTGGCTCTTTAAGTTTGATTTTTTTTTCACTTTAGCCCTTCATGTTTGCAATGCTTCCAACTTTGGCCATTTAAGTTTGATTTTTTTCCACTTTAGCCATTCATATTTGCAATCCTCCTCACTTTACTTCTAAACTAACTTTCATCAAAAAAACTAACAAAATCTGCCACATCACCAACACATCAGCTCCATGTGTGATGTAAAAAAAAAGATAGTAAACCTTTCATTTCAGAATTAACAATACATGTGTTTGAGCCAGTATATATATATATATATATATATATATATATATATATATATTTTTTTTTTTGTCTTTAGTGAACTTTTTTCTTTTTTAGTTAAATTTGTTTTTATTTTTTTAGGTGCATCTAATCTAGATCCATCTATAATGTAATAATATTTATGAATAAATTTGAAGAAAAAAAATTCACTTAAGACTAAAAAAAATTTCCAATTTTTTTGTTTTCTATTTTTCATTTTTTGCATCTTTAGGAAATTTTTTACATCACATATGGAGCTGATATGTTGGTGATGTGGCAGATTCTGTTAGTTTTTTGTATGGAAGTTAGTTTAGGAGTAAAATGTGAAGGATTACAAACATGAATAGCCCAAGTGGGAAGGAGGATTGCAAACATGAATGACCAAAGTGAAAAAAAATCAAACTTAAAGGGCCAAAATGAGAAATAGGTGAAACTTTAAAGGGACAAAGTGTAATTTACCCTTAAAATGATGGTGGTATAGCATAGTTGACCAGTACGCAAAACAATTTTGGAACTTAGCTAAAAGTCAAAAGTCATCTTTTAACCTATTTTGAGTCACATCACTTCTTTATTTTTTTACATATTTAAAAAAAAAAATAGAAGTCAATTTTTAACCGACTTGTTAGAACAACTCGACATGAAGAATCCACAATCTAATAGAAGAAGAATCTACTGTAGGTGAGTGTATTTGTTTAATGGTGGGTTGCTTAGAAAGGTCAACATGTGTCATCGTGGTAGTTGGTAGAGAAGGGTTGGCAGGATCCTCTAGAGTGAAAACCCTGAAGTGATCTCCTAGAGTGATTCATCCAACGGTTGAAATTAAACCTCACCAAAACAATGTCATTTTGGTGAGTAATTTGAAAAAAAAAAAAATCAGCTTTAGTTCAAAACATCAAGGGTTCTGCAAATATGAAGCATTAGAGAGAGAGAGAGAGAGAAGGAAAAGGGCTAAGAGGAGGAACCCTTCCTATCCTCGACGCGCCACCATCGCCGTCGCTGCCATGCCGCTACCCTGCCATACTCCAACAAATTGAAACTTTTTCATTTGGAAAGGCAAGCAAAAGCAAATCAAGAAAGATAGGTAAGCTTTAAAAGCTTCTGTCACATACTCTTTGGATTCGCTTTTTATATTGTCATTTTGATGATCTGAAGAAAAGTGAAAATAAGAGAGAAAAATGAGTTATATTTCCATGATTGCTCCAGTTGCTTCGAAACTATTGGATTACATATTCTCTCCCATCACCAATCAATTTGGTTATCTGTTTCACCACAATAAAAATGAGAAAAACATTAGAAAATTACTTGAGAAATTGCAAGATAAGAGATCTAGGGTTGAAGGAAGGTATGTAGCCAAAAGAAATAGGGAACTTATTGAATCAGATATTGAGAGGTGGCTGACTGAAGTAGGTGAGATTGTTGAGAAATTGGGAAAATTCTTGGAAGATGATGCTATTAGGGAGAAAATGAGCTACTTCAATGTGTGTTGTCTTCAATGTGTGTTTTTCCTTCAATCTGTTGGAGTATGGCGAGGTAGCGGCGGCGACGGTGGCGCGTCGGGGGTGGGAAGGGTTCCTCCTCTAAGCCCTTCTCTCTCTCTCTCTCTCTCTCTCATGCTTCATATTTGCAGAACCCTTGATGTTTTGAACTAAAGCTGTTTTTTTTTTTTTTTTCCTTTCAAATTACTCACCAAAACGACGCCATTTTGATGAAGTTTAATTTTAGTCGTTGGATGGATCACTCTAGAAGATCACTTCAGGGTTTTCACTCCAGAGGACCTTGACGCAGAGAATGGGCACAAAACAGTGGGTGAAACGTGGAAAATCTTCTCGCCACGTGTATGGTAGTGAGTCAACATCGCTTTAGATTAAATCCACTGTGATGTACTAACAAATTCCCTGTCCCGTGTCTGTTCCCTCTACATGGACCCCTCTAATTAGATCTCGTTATTTGCTTTCCAAGTTCCTGCTGCTAGTCCCCTCGAACATCTGAATTTTTTTTTAATTTTATATTAAAATTAAAATATATCACACTAACAAATTCTAATTATAAAAATAAAAAATAAAATGATTAAATATTTTAATTACTAAAAATATTATTATTATTTTTTCAACAATAAAATTAGATATTTAGTGATTTATTATTATATTTTTTAGTCTAAATTTTTCATTTCAATAAGTAAATAATTTTTGCACCAAATTGTTTTTTTGTAAAAATATATTTATTAGCGATATTTTTAAAATTTTATTACTAAATATTAGTTTTTTAAACTTTTTGGACGACATTTAGTGACGACTGCAATAATCGCAGTAAATGGCCTCCTAATATTTAAAAATAAAAATTAGTGGCTAAAATTTGTGTCTCAATAAGTAAATATTTATTTACATAAAATTATTTTATTTGTGCATTTATTAATGATATTTTAAAAAATTTATTACTAAATATCATTTTTTTAACTTTTCAAAATGATCTTTAGTGATGACTCATGGTCATAGAAGTTAATCTTATTTGGCTATTTTAGTCACAAAAAAATAAAATAGACTTTTTAGCCTAATAAGACAAAACATTACATCCAACTCATAATAATTATATTTTTTCTCTCACAAAAGTCACAAAAGCCAAAAAGCACATCCCGACTTTTTGTTGGAACAAAGGGTCTTGAATTCTTCAAATGGTGGTCTTCGGGTCTTCAAAATTTGGTAATGATCTTGTCTATATAGAACAGAAAATTAGTGCTTCAAGTCGCGTTACTAAGTCGCTTTCCTAAAGACAATATTTGTACCCACCAAAAGGTGTGCAGGGGGTTACAACAAATTTGCCTCTAGGATACAATGAAGCCTAATCTAAAGGATCAAGTCTACCGGCGTCTACACTGACAACAGTAGATCAGAATACTCTTGATATAATTAAGAAAATCAAGACACTGATAATCAAATCTGCAGAACTTGATTACCAGTAAGAAAAGCAGAAATTTACTTAAGAAACTCTTGATTGAAAATCTTGATTGAAAACTCAAGATCAAGAGGGAAAGAGAGAAAGAGTTGCAGGAATGAATTCTGAATTTTTGGATGGAATGAAATGGCTAAATTCATAGCCTATTTATAGACCTTGAAGCACCTAATCGAATGGTCCTGTCTCTTGATCGCATCTGATCAGATCTGACCGTTGGATCGACGATCTATGGTGCAGATCATTCTGACACCGAATAGATGCCTTGACTAATCACACCTGATCACGATCGGGTGCCATCTCATCCGTACAATCGCGCATATCTCCAATCAACGACTATGATCAACCTGCTCCAGATCGGACACACAACTGTTTGATCGATTGGTTGGCTCATCGCCAATAGACGACACGTCACTACTACACGGAGCTGATTGTATTCCATGTCACCCATGCCACGTCGAATCCACGTCATCATTCTAACCTGTCCGATGCAAATAGGAAAGCGCCCTTATGGCACCTTGCGCCGATGCGTCCGTACTAAGTGCAAAGTGCGCCATCAAATGCCACACAGTCCACTGCCCACGCCACGCGCTCGAGCGCGTGTGCGTGGGCGTGTGCGTGTACGGATGGTGTGGTGTGGGTGCATGCTTACTAGTTTTCATCCCACAATTCCATATTCAAAGGAATATTCCATGTAGCACCTTATTAAGTGCTCCATGTTTTCCTCTCTTTCCGATGTGGGACAAAGTCCCCAAGCTTAATTAATGTTTTCCAAAGAAAAACAAGGAAGATTTTGAGAACACCCAAAAAACTAAACTATAAATTTTAAAAACCATTTTGAAAATTCCCCAACATTCCCCCACCATTTCCAAAATACCAGATGATGACTCTTGGTTCACTTGGTAGCCTTATTCATAGGTGAAGATATCTTACGATTTGAATCATTTACTTAGTGACGACATCTCAAAGTTAGACAAGATGACATAGTAGACTTGTCTTTGAACTAGCAATCTTATATGACTAATCGGACATATCTCACGCACAGTACAGGTTACCTCAAGTATTCAAACAAACCGACACATGGATTGGCCTTGTGTCTATATCCTGTTTCATGAGCGCTCTAGAGTCAAGCCCTTGGACTCATAGGAAGCGGCACCACCTCCTACGCTCACATATGTAAGCTTACTGAGAGTACCCCTGTAATTTATAGTACCATAACAACCCAGTTGTAAGCTTATTAAGAGTTTGCTAACTCATCCTCTTCTTTTCACATTACAGGTACCAAGCACTTCAACCTTGGGATGAAAATGAAATAAAACTAAGTGCTTGCAATCATGACATATAGTGTACTTGGGCTCATTGAACTCAAGAGTTGATGTTTCTTCAAGCGTTGAGTCGAGTTTCCACCAGGAGTGATTATGTTAAGTGGGCTTGAGACCCATTCCTTTTGATGTTTTCCACACCAAATCCCTTGCAAGTCCCTTTGTTAAGGGGTCAGCCATGTTTTCACTTGACTTTACATAACTAATGGTAATCACACCTTCTGTGATTAACTACCTGACACAGCTATGTCTCAGTCCTATATGTCTGGACTTTCCATTATAGACATGGCTATAGGCCCATGATAAAGTTGCTTCACTATCACAATGCAAAGATATTGGTGCCATAGATTTTGGCCATATCTTAATCTCTAACAAGAGATTCCTTAGCCATTCTGCCTCTTTGCTATAAGAAGCCAATGCTACAAACTCTGACACCATGGTTGAGTCTATTATGCATGTTTGCTTCTTAGATCCCCAGAAGATAGCTCCTCCTCCAAAAGTAAAAATCCAACCACTCGTGGACGAATGATCTTCACGGTCAATTATCCAACTAGCATCCGTGAATCCTTCCAGCACTGCTGGATAGCCATTATAGACTATTCCATAGTCTATTGTTTTCTTCAAGTACCTAAGTACTCAGTTAACAGCATGCCAATGCACACTACTGGGATTACCAGTGTATCTACTAAGTTTTCCCACTGCAAAAGCAATATCAGGTCTAGTGCAAGTCATGGCATACATCAGGCTACCTATTACTCTTGAGTATTCTAGTTGATCAATAGGCTTTCCAGTATTAGGATACAATTTCAAATTTGAATCAAAAGGCGTAGACGTAGGTGTACAATTATATTGATTAAATTTCTTAAGAATTTTCTTAATATAGTGCGACTGAGTTAGAATCAAATTATTGTCCTCTCGTTTGATCTTAATACCCAGAATTACATCAGCCAAGCTCATGTCTTTCATACCAAAGCTAGACGCCAAGAAACTTTTAGTACTTTCAATGTCATCACATATAGACATATGATTATACCCCTATTTCCAGTAAACTTACTGTATACACACTTATTAGATTCATGTATCCTAAAACCATTTGACACTATTACTTTGTCAAATTTCTCATGCCACTGTTTTGGAGCTTGTTTCAGTCTATATAGTGACTTCACGAGTTTACACACTTTGTGCTCTTGACCCTGTACAACAAATCCTTCCGGTTGTTGCATGTAGATTTCCTCATCTAACTTTCTATTTAGGAAAGCGGTCTTAACATCCATTTGATGGATTTCAAGCTTATAGATTGAGGCTAAGGCAATCAACACTCGAATGGTGGCGATTCCAGCCACTGGAGCATATGGATCAAAATAATCAACACCTTCCTTTTGAGTAAAACCCTTATCAACTAGTCTTGCTTTGAACGTATCAATTGTGCCATCAACTTTCATTTTCCTTTTGAAAATCCATTTACAACCAATGGGTTTGGATCCAGGTGGCAAATCAACAAGTATCTAGGTATTATTACCCATGATAGAATCCATCTCATCGTTTATTGCTTCTTTCCAGAAAGCAACATCTTGAGACTTCATAGCTTCCTCAAAAGTTAGTCGATCTGAATCCATATTCAAAGAAATCATTGTTTGCTTACAATAAGCTTTTCTAGTTTCTTCTACAAGGTAAACAATGAAATCAAGGCCAAATGACTTCTCAGTCCTAGCCCTCTTACTTCTCCTTAGCTCAATAGGCTCATTTGGTTCATTAGGCTTAATAGGTTCATGTCGTTCACTTTCTTCTATAGACATCAAAGGAGTTGATTCATTTTCTTGATTAGAATCCAACCTTGGAATGGTTGTGAAACGATTTTCATAAAATACTACATCATGTGATTCAATAATGGTATTTGTTTCTAGTGAACCATTGGGCTCTACTACCAGAAACCTATATGCTTTGCTATGTATAGCATAGCCAAGGAATATGCATTCAATTCCTTTTTCACCTAATTTCTTCCTTTTAGATTCAGGCAATCTGACTATTGCTCTAAAGCCCCATGTTTTCAAGTAACCAAGATTAGGTTTCTTGTTTTTCCAAAGTTCATAAGGAGTAACATTTCTTCCATTGAGAGGAATTCTATTGAGTATGTGACAGGCAGTGAGCAAGGCTTCACCCCAAAAACCAGAACTTAAACTGGAATAAGAAAGCATAGCATTAATCATTTCTGTTAATGTCCTATTCTTTCTTTCAGCTACTCCATTTTGTTGTGGTGTGTAGGGTGCAGACTTCTCATGAATAATACCAACATTTTCACAATATTCTAAAAAATGGTATTCACCGCCTTTATCAGACTTAAGTCTCTTTATTTTGATATTACATTAATTTTCTACTTCTGTCTTAAAAATATTGAATTTATCAAGCACCTCATCCTTTGAATGCAAAAGATAAATATGACAGTACTTAGAAAAATCATCAATAAATGTTACAAAATATTTCTTACCACCTTTAGTGGGGGTACTATGCATGTCACATACATCACTATGCACAAGTTCAAGCAGAGATGTGGTTTTATCTACTTTAGGAAATGGAATGCAAGTAATTTTAGATTGTACACAAAATTTGCATTTTTCGAACATATCAATATTATACTTACGAATTAAATCTAAATTAACCATATCATGCATTTTCCTAATATTAAAATGACCTAAACGAGCATGCCATAAAGAAAAAGAATCAACAATATAAGCAGAAACAGATGTATTATTGATAACGTTAAGTTTGAGCATTCCTTGATACATGTAGCCCTTCCCAACAAAAATTCCATCCTTAGATAGGAAAAATTTGTCCGACTCAAATGCTAACTTGAAACCATGTTTATTAAGCAGGCTTCCAGATACAAAGTTTTTCTTGACATCAGGTACATGATAAACATCATTAAGACTTAGGACTTTCCAAATGTAAACTCTAGATCCACCGTCCTTTTGCCTTTGATAGAAGCAGTTGAAGAGTTGCCCATGTAGAGAACTGTTCCATCACTCACTTGTTCATAAGTAGTGAAACGACTCTTGTCGTTGCAGACCTGTCTTGTTGCTCCTGAATCAATCCACCAGTCACTAGCATCTTCGAGCATGTTCACCTCGAATACAACAACCACAAACTTGTTCTTGGCATTTGATGCTTCTAACTTCTTTTTGTATGACCGGCATTCATTTCTGAAGTGCCCTGGCTTGCCACAGTGCCAGCAAACGCCTTTCGGCTTCTTAGCATTTTTCTCGGGTTGGGGTTCATGCTTACGCTTCTTTTTGTTGAACCTCTTACCATCATCCACCATGTGGATCTTGGACGTCTGAGCCAATTGGTTATCTTTACTTTCAAGTAATCTTGACTCTTCCTCAACTCAGAGGTGTTGAGCCAATTCCTCTAAAGTAAGATCTTCCTTTTTGGGTTTCAGAGTTTTCTTAAAATCCTTCCAAGAAGATGACAGTTTCTCTATTATAAATGAAACTACAATAGATTCATCCATATTCATATTCTTTTGTCGAAATTGACTCAGAATATGTTGGATCTCATGGAATTGTTCTATAATGGGCTTTGTATCAATTATTGTATAATGCATAAAATTACTAACAAGAAATTTCTTACTGGTGGCATCCTCAGTGAGGTACTTTGACTGTAATAAGTCCCAGAGTTGCTTTGCCGTTTTTAGACGTTGATACACATCGAATAGAGAGTCTGACAGCGCATTCAGAATGTGTCATCTGCATATGTAGTCGTCATTCTCCTATTTGGTTCTGGCACGGGTTTGCTCCACAGTCTCGTCTTCTTGCTCCGTTGGATAGGGGGTAGTTGGCACATAGACCACTTTGAGAGTGGTGAGCAAAAAGTTCATCTTCTTTTGCCAGCGTCGAAAATTTCCTCCATCAAAACGATCAAGCTTCATGAAATCTTGAGCCATTTTCTGAATAGACATCGCCATATCAAATATTGTCTTTAGATTGTTGGAACAAAGGGTCTTGAGTTCTTCAAATGGTGGTTTTTGGGTCTTCAAAATTTGGCAATGATCTTGTCTATATAGAACAGAAAATTAGTGCTTCAAGTCACGTTACTAAGTCGCTTTCCTAAAGACAATATTTGTACCCACCAAAAGGTGTGCAGGGGGTTACAACAAATTTACCTCCAGGATACAATGAAGCCTGATCTAAATGATCAAGTCTACCGGCATCTGCACTGATGACAGTAGATCATAATACTCTTGATATAATCAAGAAAACCAAGACACTGATAATCAAATCTGCAGAACTTAATTACCAGTAAGAAAAGCAGAAATTTGCTTAAGAAACTCTTGATCGAAAACTCAAGATCAAGAGGGAAAGAGAGAGAGAGAGTTGCAGGAATGAATTCTGAATTTTTGGATGGAATGAAATGGCTGAATTCGTAGACTATTTATAGACCTTGAAGCACCTAATCGAATGGTCATGTCTCTTGATCGCATCCGATCAGATCTGACCATTGGATCGACGATCTATGGTGCGGATCATTCTGACACCGAATAGATGCCTTGACTAATTACACCTGATCACGATCGGGTGCCATCTCATCCGTACGATCGCGCGCATCTCCAATCAACGGCTATGATCAACCCGCTTCAAATCGAACACACAACCGTTGGATCGGTTGGTTGGCTCATCGCCAACGGACGACACATCACTACCACGTGGAGCTGACTGTATTCTGCGTCACCTATGCCACTTCGGATCCATGTCATCGTTCTAACCTATCCGATGCAAATAGAAAAGCGCCCTCATGGCACCTTGCGAAGTGCAAAGTGCGCTATCAAACGCCACATAGCCCACTGCCCACGCCACGCACACGAGCGCGTGTGCGGATAGTGCGAAGCACCATCCTTGCACTGTGGGTGTATGCACACTAGCTTTCATCCCACAATTCCATATTCATAGAAATATTCCATGTAGCACTTTGTTAAGTGCTCTATGTTTTCCTCTCTTTCCGATATGGGACAAATTCTCCAAACTTAATTAATGCTTTCCAAAGAAAAACAAGGAAGGTTTTGAAAACACCCAAAAAATTAAATTATAAATTTAAAAAATCATTTTGAAAATTTCCCAACACTTTTAAGCCTCAGAATAGTTAAAAAGTCAAAGAGTCAAAGAGTTAACCCACATCCCAAACGAACTCATGAGTTGCAATGGATGTTGATAATTTTTTTTGTTTTAAAGTCATATAACAACAACTCTACATCGTCACTATATATATTTTTTATATGTATTTTTTATTTATATATTAATACTAGTTATTAAGTTATTGAGTAAATTTAATTTATATTTGATTTATTAAAAATTTATTTAAAATTTTAACAAAATTAGTCAAAACCACAAACAACTAGAAGAGATCTTAATTTTATTTTATTTTTCTAACTTGACCACTTATTCATTCCCCACGAAATCCACCTTCCCCCCGGAATCCACGTGGTAATTGATTGTGTGAACAACAAACAAAGTGTCTAATATTAAATTAATGTATTAATTAGTGTATCAATTGATAATGTGATATAATTAAAAATATTTTTAATATTTGTAATTTGTATAATGAGTATGGTCAATAATAATGTCATAACTAATATTGATATACTAATTAGTACACTAATTAATGCATGTAACACAACTCAATTAAAAAAGTAATAATTAGAGAATTGAAAAAAATAAAAAGAAAATAAAAATAGAGGGTATTTTGGTCTCCATAAAAAAATAAAATTCCTGTATTATGGTATATTTATTGCACTTTCAATTTTCTATGATAATGGGAGTAGGTAATCTCATTTAATCCATTCTTGACCAGTAATAAAACACCATCAAATCAGTTATCTTGAATTTTAAAAAAAAAAATGTTACATCAAATTTTTTAATAATCTTTTTAAGGGATTTTTATTGATAAGTCCAATTTAGAAATGTTTTAACCCAAGAAGTCCATGAAGGAATTTTTTAACCCATTTAGTCCCATGTATGTATAGTTTTATTCCATAAAGTCCATTTTCTTGATTTACACTATTTTCTTGGACACTTATGCATTTATATTTAATTTTGATACCCTTATAAATATTTTTTCAACGATTAGCAATTTAATGATATGAACATTTATATTTTAAAATTCACATTTATAGGAATGTAAATTGGCCCGTGGGCGGCCCGCAACCCGTCGGCGAGCCAGGGCGGGCCCGGCCCGTTGACAATGTGAATATTCACATTGACATGTTAAAATTCACATTAATAGGAGTGTAAAATTGGCCCCCGTCCCGTGGCGGCGCGAAACCCGCCCGTGGCCTATGGGCGGCCCGGGGCGGGCCCGGTTCGGCCCGTTGACAATGTGAATATTCACATTGACATGTTAACATTCACATTGATAAGAGTATAAAATTGGGCCGCGGCCCATGGGGGCCAAAAGCTCGCCCGCAGCCCGGGGCAGGCCCGGCCCGGCCCGGCCTGTTGACAACGTGAATATTCACATTGACATGTTAACATTCACATTGATAGGAGTGTAAAATTAGCCCACGCCTCGTAATGTGAATGTTCACATTGACATGTTAACATTCACATTGATAAGAGTATAAAACTAGACAGAGCCCAGGACGGGCCTGACTCGGCCCGTTGACAATGTGAATATTTACATTGACATGTTAACATTCACATTAATAGGAGTGCAAAATTGGCCCCCGTCCCGTGGCGGAGAGAAACCCGCCCGTCGCCCATGGCGCGGCCCAGGGCGAGGCCGGTTCGGCCCGTTGACAATGTGAATATTCACAATGACATGTTAACATTCACATTGATAAGAGTATAAAATTGGCCCGCGGCCCATGGACGGCCAAAAGACCGCCCGTTGCCCGGGGCGAGCTCGGCCCGGCCCGTTGACAATGTGAATATTCACATTGACATGTTAACATTGATAAGAGTGTAAAATTGGCTCGTAGCCCGTGGCCGGCCCGAAACCCGACCGCAGCCCGGGACGGGCTTGGCTCGACCCGTGACAATGTGAATATTCACATTGGCATGTTAACATGCACATTGATAGGAGTGTAAAATTAGCCCGTGCCCCGTGGCTGCCCGAAACCCGTCCACGGCCCATGGGCGGCCCGGGACTGGCCCGATCCGGCCTGTTGACAATGTGAATATTCACATTGACATGTTAACATTCACATTGATAAGAGTGTACAATTGGCCCATGACCCGTGGGCAGCCTGAAGCCCGACTTTGGGCCAGGGCAGGCCCGACCCGTTGGCAATGTGAATATTCACATTGATAGGAGTGTAAAATTGGCCCGCAGCCCGTGGGCGGCCCGAAGCCCGATCGCAGCCCGAGGCGGGCTTGGCCCGACCCGTGACAATGTGAATATTCACATTGATATGTTAACATTAACATTAATAAGAGTGTAAAACTTGTCCGCTGCCCGAAACTCGCCCGCGGCCTGGGGTAGGCCCGGACCCAAACCCGGGCCACCCCAGGCCGCCCACAGGCTTCGAGCCGCCCATGGGACGCGAGTCAATTTTACACTCTTATCAATGTGAATGTTAATATGTCAATATGAATATTCACATTGTCAATAGGCCGGGCCGGGCCCGCCTCGGGCTGCCCACGGGCCAGGAGCGTGTTTTGGGCAGCCACGGGGCACGGGCTAATGTTACACTCTTATCAATGTGAATGTTAACATGTCAATGTGAATATTCACGTTGTCAACGGGACGGGCCCGTGTCGGCCCGGGGCCGGGCTTCGGGCTGCCCACAGGTCACGGGCTAATTTTACACTCTTATCAATGTTAATGTTAATATGTCAATGTGAATATTTACATTGTCAACGAGCTGGGCCGGGCCCGCCCTGGTCAGCGGGCGGGCTTCGGGCCGCCCACGGGCCACGGGCCAATTTTATACTCCTATCAATATGAATGTTAATATGTCAATGTGAATATTCACATTGTCAACGGGCCGGACCGGGCTCGCCCCGAGCTGCCCATGGGACGCGAGTCAATTTTACACTCTTATCAATGTGAATGTTAATATGTCAATGTGAATATTCACATTGTCAACAGGCTGGGTCGGGCCCGCCCTAGGCCGCCCACTGGCCGTGGGCTAGTTTCAGGCAGCCACGGGGCGCGGGCTAATTTTATACTCTTATCAATGTGAATATTAACATGTCAATGTGAATATTTACATTATCAACGGGTCAAGCCGGGCCCGCCTAGGGCAGCCCACGAGCCGCAGGCGGGTTTTGGGCCGGCCACAGGCCGCGGGCTAATTTTACACTCCTATCAATGTGAATGTTAACATGTCAATGTGAATATTCACATTGTCAACGGGCCGGACCGGCCCACCCCGACCCGGGCTCGGGCTTCGGGCTGCCCACGGGTCATGGGCCAATTTTACACTCTTGTCAATGTTAATGTTAATGTTAATATGTCAATGTGAATATTCATATTGTGAACGGGCCGGCTCGGGCCCGCCCCGGGCGACGAGCTGGTTTCGAGCCGCCCACGGGCCGCAGGCCAATTTTATACTCCTATCAATGTGAATGTTAACTTGTCAATGTGAATATTCATATTATCAACGGGCCGGGTCGGGCCTATTTTTTTTGGCTTGTGGGCCGGCCCGGCCCGACTCGAATTTTTCCGGGCACCCACGAGGATCGATATGAGCCGGGCCCCTACACATTGACGATTTAAACATTTATATTGACGGTGTGAACATTCACATTAAGGGTATTTTTGTAATTATGTCACCCATAGGACTTATTGAAACATAAGAAAATAATGTGAACTAAATGGAACATAAGTAGATGAAAAGGGTATTTTGGTCTTTTTATCTCAAATTGGACCTAATGGAATAGTCAAAAAGAATATGGGTTGGATGGAATAAAACTCTTAGAAAATGGATTTATCAAAAAAGCTCCCTTTTTTTAACAATCTTTTAAATACTTTATTAAAAAATTCATTTAAAAATTTAAATAAACAAAAAAATCACTGGCAAAACCAACTCTAAAGGCCCACTTATTGTAAAACATTTGAACTTCTTTACTAATTTATTTTATTCTTTTCACATTGTTTAAGCCCCCAGTAATTTCCGTCGTCCCCTCTGGTAAGTATACATTTTCATAGCTACAAATAAGTTTTTAATAGTTTGTTTTAATTTAAGAATTTGTGTTTGACTGCTTGATTTAATTTCTGTTTATAATTTATTAGGTAGATATAATTTAAATAATTTTTAAAAAAAACTAATTATTTATAAGTTGAAAAAAAATAATGCTTCTACTTTGCCTTCTGATTATTTTTAATAAGTGTAAATTACATTATGTTTGGCTACTTTCTAATTTTGGCTTTTAAAATTTAGTTTTTTCACTTTGACCCTTTATATTTAAAGTTTTCTCATTTTACTTTTAAAACTAATTCTGCTCAACATGACACGTATTGCATGTGGGAAAATGCAATGCAGTAGCACTAAGCAGTCTTTATTTTTATTTTTTTGAACCCACAGACTTCCTGCCAAATAATATGAACTTTTCTGCTTTTTTAGTGACTTTTTGACTTTTGTAGGTGATACCAAACATCTCCCTAGTATATGTATAAATCATGTTCTAATACACATCCTCAAAATAATGTATCATATGCAAGTTATGATATTTGTGGTATTCATAATTAAATCTTTTTTAGTCATAATTAAAAATAAAAATCATAATTAAATACTACATAAAGTATAATGAAAGACATTTTGGATCAAAACCAAAATAATAATTACAATAGATGATAACCAATATCATAATAAGTTATAACTAACACCATAATAAGTCATAATTAACACCACAATAAATCATAATCAAATATCAGAAATATCATAACTGGGACATATGATCCTCTCTCTCTCTCTCTCTCTCTATATATATATATATATATGTGCGTGTGTTAACTTTTAAATCTAAGTGACTATATATATATTCTATTTTCCTTTTCCTTTTTCTTTTTCTTTTTATATGTTTTTCTTTATTTATTTATTTTTTCTACACTATCTCTCTTTATAGAAACTCTTTCTCCTCAATAGTTCATTGGTAGGGTTATTGATAACCACCAATGCATAATCCAATCCCATTGTCAAATAAATTTTCCAAACCTCATCAACAATTCAACACACACACACACACACATATATATATACACACACAAATAAATTCCCCCATTGTTAGAGTAAATTCTGGGACTTTTTGAGTCTTTGAGTTGATCAATTACAATCCTAGCTATAGCTAGAGGAGAAAAGAGAGAGAGAATGCGTAGTGATCTATGGTTGCTGAATTATGTTTAAAAAATTGTGGCTGCAAAAGAAATGAAGAAAAGCCAAGGGTAAATTAGTCATTTTATTATCAGTTTTAACACTGTTTGAGCCAAAGTTAACGGGAGCCTCTATTTACACACCAATTTTCATTTCAAGGCACACCATTAATTAATATTTTTTTATTACCATTTTAACCTAAAATAAAATTACCACAAAGGACAAAGGTTATAATATGCACCATTTGTATAATTACCACAAAGGACAATACTGAATATAATACACATCTTTATTCTCAAACGTTATGTACATATTTTGTCTGTCCAGAATCCAAAAACCATAAAACAAAACCCAAAACACTTGAAAGAAGCAATAAAAAATATACATATTATTGAAGATTTTGATTGGATTGAATGATGGATGCATCTGGCAACACTGATTTCGAACAATGGAGCAAGGAAAAGGTTATTTTTTCATTTTTTTTCTCCGTTTTTGTGTACTTGCTGGGGATAAACCATTTGTATTAGTTCGGTTATCCAGAGTCGAATATTATTCTTCTATTCGACTATCCACAACTGTACACATTGGTTTTGTTCGATCTATTAATGTCGAACTTGATTCAATTTTTTGGTTTCTATGTGTCGAATACAAGCTACATGTTCGGCTATCAATAGTCGAACATATGTGATTTGTTCGACTTTGTACTGCCAAATGAGAACTCATCAACTGCTTTACTCTGTGTTAAGCACCACTGACGACGTCTTCACCACTGCTTTACTCTAAACATTACAATGGTCTTCACCTGTTTAAACAGAGAATGGAGGGGGGAGATGGAAGAACGTGGGTGTGTGTGGGGTGTGTGAGTGAGGGTAAAGATGGAAGATTGTGGGTAGATTGTGGGTGGGGTGTGTGAGGAAGGGTAAAGATGGAAGATTGTGGTGTGTATTGAGCAAAATATTTATTTATCAAATAATTAAAGGTGTGCCTTAAGTAATGGTTTGCCTTGAGACAAAATGTGGTGTGTAAATAGAGGCACCCAAAGTTAACCTAAGAAGGGAATCTTGATATTAGTTTAAAAAATAAGGGAAGTTAGAGTAATTTCTCAAATCACAAGAGAGGTCCCTGTAATTATGCTAAACCTCAAGGGAGGTAAGCGTAATTTACCCCAAATAAAAAATTAAGGCTGCAAAAGAAATGAAGAAGAGCTAAAGGTAAATTAGTCATTTTATTATCAATTTTAACACTGTTTGAGTCAAAGTTAACCTAAGGAGAAATCTTGATATTAGTTTCAAAAGTAAGGAAAGTTAGAGCAAATTTTCAAACCACATAGTAGGTCCTGTAATTATACTAAACCTCAAGCGGGGTAAGTATAATTTACTCTTGGAAATACAAACTAAGTATAATTAATTAAACTAACTAAAAACAAAACCAATTGACTTTACAAATATAGTAACCTTCTATGAGGTTTCTCATTTAGAAGATAGAAATGCAAAAGCAAGTTTTCAACAAAGAGGGCCTAAGAGCCCTTTCTTCTATAATTTTAATTGATTTAGAATGACTAAGACGACCTTCATGTACACCATGTTTAGCTGTCAAAAAATTTTGTACGGGAAAGTCATTTTTCAAGAAAAAATTAGTAGAGTAAAAGGAAACTTATTTTGTCCATTTGTGAAGAAAAATAAAATGTACTGTTGAGTCTCTTGTAAAATCTTGTATTTCTTGCAAAATTTTAAAACTTTCTTGTTAATTAAACATAAAAAAATTAATTATGTTTTACTTTTTTTCCTTGACCTAATGGAGCTATAGAAAGTCTCATAACTTTGGAGTTATTGAATGTAATTTAAACATTCTGGTCCCTTACAGGATGGAGATTCTTTTCAATCCACATAGTGGATATAGGTAAGGGTGAGCAGTGGATATATCGATCCTCTTAAACCGATAGAATCGAACAGATCCGCCTCATTTTGGACGGATGCATAATGACGAGTGGACGGTTGCGGATTGATTTTTTACAATCCGTCTAGTTTTGGACAGATGGCGGAGTTGAGGTTTCTTTGGCCGCAACTGAACTACCAAACCACGAGCACCCCTAGTAATTTGTAAGACTTTGTATTTTCAATTTGTTTAAGTATTCTGTTTGTGTTTTCAATTGAAAAAGAGTTTAAATATTCTGTTGAATATATTCTATTGAAAAAAAGTTTTCAACTTGAATAAATTTTTTGAACTGAAAAAAATAAATGTATTATTTATCTATATTTTTTGGTTTTTAAATCTAACTCTAAAAATAATAAATAAAAAAGATGATATATGCTGGTTGATTTTTATTTTAAAAACAAGATATAGATGTAACAATACAGAGGCATACAATCTCTACTACTGCTATGTTCATGGTTTTGGTAGTTTGAATTGTTTTTATATTTTAAGAACCACAGATTGTAATACTTTATGTGGATGAGGCATGCTATGATTGTAATATGTAGATGAAGCATGCAGTGATTGTAATATTCTAAAGTTTTAAACTTTCTTTCTTATATGAGGCATGCAGTGATTGTAATACTTTTTAAATCATTGACTGTAATACCTTCTCTTTTTTTTTTTTGAGGAAGTGCATAAGTTGAATTATGTTGAAAATTTATAAAATTTTAAACCACCAAACCGATTCGCATCCATCCGCCAATCCGCCAATCCGCTCAATCCACATCGTCGGATTGATGGACAAATACGAATTGATTTTTTTCCAATCCACCAATCTGATAGATGGATGACGGATCGAAGGTTCTCTGGCCGCAACCGACCCACACCCACCCCTAGATATAGTAATAATTATAATAAACAAAGGGTACATTCGGAAATAAACAGTGCTACACTTTTGCTTAACCCACGTGCAACCGTGTCAGTCCTCCAAACCAAACTCTACTGCCCATAGCTTGCGACACACTCACCTTGCACACACCATGTATCATTTCCCACCAAGGATCCTCTAGAGTGAAATTTTTCTAAAGTTTCCTAGAGTACTATATTGTGTGGTTGAGATTTACTGGCAAGTCACATCAGAAAAATTGATGTGACTTGCCAGTAAATCTCAACCACACAATGTAGCACTCTAGAAAACTTTAAGAAAAAATCACTCTAGAGGATCCTTGCTCATCATTTCCCCTTATACACTACATCATCCTATATATATATGTCTCTCGCTTCTCTTCTTCCCTCACTATCTAAGCCACCTCAAACTTTAAAAAAATCTATAAAAAAAAAACTCTCTCAAATCTCACGTTGCCTCGTTCATTCACATTGCTTTTCACAATCACAGTTTGAAGTCGAAGTCGAAATTGAAGATGCAGAGGAAGAAATCTAGCGCAGCTGCAAGAGCATGGAACATCCTCCGACTAGCCTTGCTATGGGCAAGAAAATGCGTAGTTTTCAAAATCAGGAGACTCATGATGGACCTCCGTCGCTTCCACAAATTCCTCAAAACCCTAGCCCACTACTCCATCGATTGCCACCGCAGCGCCACCACCATTCATTACAGCGAGCACCAGTTTTCCTTTAACAACACCCCCATTATTCACGTCAAGATGCACCGCCCTTCCTTGATGCGATTCAAGATGCCTCGCATCCCTTGCATAAATCATCCTCAAGTTGATTTCGATTATGATTTCGAGTCCAATGGTGACAATGACTGTGAAATGAATTGTGATTTTATTGATGATGATGATGATGATAGAGCAAGGAAAAGTTTCTTGAAATGTGGAAATGAAGATGATTGCGAAGACATTGTTGCTTGTGATGATGAAGGGATTGATCTCAAGGTAAAGCAATTTATAGCTAAATTCTATGAGCAAATGAAGATGTAGAGACAGGTCTCATATTTACCGTACAATGAGATGATTGATAGTGGCACAAATTGATCACCACCAGAGTTCATATTTTTGACTTGCACACACACACATATATAGATTGTATGAATGAGAAGCATTGCGGCATTTCTGTAAATACCGGAGGCTTCAATTGAGTGTTCACATTTTTCTCAAATAAAGCATTTCAGTTTTTTCTGTTTTGATTCATGAATGGTTGTGTTTTGGATGAACTGGAAAGAGTGGACTCAAGTTTTACCAACCTTTTTATTATTAGTACTTTATTTGTAATCATCACAAACACAATGATTATTTACAATCACCATAATTACAAGACTGGACGTTTGAATATATATATATATATATAACAAATTCGGCAAGATTTCAAAACCCACCTAGAGAACGTCCGAACATCATTTCTTTCTTGATTGCTGCAAATGTTAGGTGGAAGGATGAAACAAATATTGGAATTTTGATCTTTTGGAGCAATTTGAAAAGGCAGCAGATTGTCTCCAATCTACAAAGTGGATTCGATCATTTTATTCGAACTTCTGGGACTCATCATGAGTTTCGACTCGATAATTCAAACTATTTATTTTTTAGATCACAATATATAGATTATTCATGAAAAAATCAGGTTGATCCGATAACTATAGTTATGTTATTTTATGGCATTTATTTGCAAAAAAATAAATGATAAATATTATTTGAAAATTAGACCATTCATTTTTTAAGAGACAAATATAATAAACTAAGATAACTATGATTATCAAATCAATATGATTTTTTTCCATAGATGATGTACATGTTGTGGTCTAAAAAATAAAAGATTTAGATGATCGAGAAGGGACCCGTAGAGGGCCTTACAAATCCAAACAACACGATCCAATCCTGAAGACAAGTTCAAATGAGAAACACTCTTAACAATGTTATTTTTTTCAGGAGGAGGATTATGGATTGGAATGGGCTATTTGGGCACGTGAGGTTCACTACGAGTTCCATTTCAATGATTCGAACCGTTCATTTTGTTGGGCATTTCATTTATTTCATTCACACAAAAAACTAGGTCGATCTGATAACTATAACTTGTTTAACTTACAGAGTTTTCACTAAAAAAAATGGACAAAAATTGTGTTTTTAAAAAATGAACCATACTTTTTTTTATGACAAAAATAATAAATTGAATAAGTTGCAACTATCGGATCGATCTAATTTTTTTATGGATGAAATATACGAAATGCCCGAAAAAATAAACAATTCGAATCATCGAAACAGGACCTATGATAGACTCTCAAGGGCCCAAACAGCGCCCTCCAGTCTAGATTTTAGACAAGAGGGAATCCTCCTTTTTTTCATGAGCTTTGCTTCTCTTTTTTTTTCTTTCTAATTATGTCAATTTTTTTAATTGCCTTATATAAATGAAAGGTGAAGCACCAATAAATTCCAATTTGTGAACTTGTGCACTAGTTAATCCTGCCTTTTTTTTTATTAAACCAAAAGGTCCTAAAACAATTAGACTGACACATCTGTCCTCTTCCATGCACGTTTTTATGTGTTTAATGAGGGCGAATGTGGAATTTTGTTGTGGGTGAAATTATATTTGTGGACATAAAGTGCACTATAGGCATTTTTTGGTTTCCCTTTTTTTGATTGAATGTTTGATCTGCATATGGAACATTGCCAAGAAACATTCTCACATTAAAACATTTCCATGTTAGGGGATTAGAACACAAGATGTGATTGAGGGTTTTTTGAAAGGGTTAAATTACAAATACTCTTCTTGAAATTTTTTAAAATATAGATTTGTCCCCATGATTCTAAAAATTAAAAAAATCTCATTATTAGAATTATTTATTTAACAAAACTAATACACAATAGTAAAATTATTTGAGTTATTAATTAAAATAATTTTTTTTACATCATTACATATACTAATTAATTTTTAAAAACTTATTAATAAAATAAGTAATTTGTTAAATGATGAAAATTTTGAAGAGATATGATACATAATTTTTAAAATTATAAGATAATTCGCATTTTAAACAATCATAATTTATTATTGAAAAATAAAAATAAGAAAAAAATTCGAACACCAGAATAAACTCTCTCCACATTAACGTTATATAGATTTAAAGAAGGGCAAATTAAGTTAAATCCCCTTAAACTATTGGCCATTTATACTTTATCATTCTAATATTTTAAACTTAACAATTATTCCCACAAATTATTTGAATTTGAACATTAAGTCATTTATACTTTATCATTCTAAGCTATAGCGATCCCGGTTTTCCCGTTACTTATAGTGTTCCGGACTTGGGTTCCATGGTTGAGTATTGTTGTATATATCTCTTTTCCGTCCTTTAATTCTTTGTATTTGAGTTTTGGGATGTGTTGGGTGAGTTTGAAACAGGTTGGTTGGGTGTTGGGACAAATGGTTGCTGTCCAGTTTTTGGCATCTTCGCTCGAGCGAGGCTTTTTGCGCTCGAGCGAGCCTTGGGTTTTTGCTTCTTCGCTCGAGTGAAGGTTCTTACGCTCGAGCGAGCTTTCTGTGGTGTGTCTCTTCGCTCGAGCAAGCATTCTTGTGCTCGAGCATGCGTCTGCGTCTTGGTTAGACCTGAAGGTTGGTATTCTTCGCTCGAGCGAACTTTCTTTGGCTCGAGTGAGCGAGCTCTATATTTTGTGTTTCTTCACTCGAGCGAGAACTCATGCGCTTGAGCGTGCTTCTGCGTTGCAGACCTGAAGCTTTGTACTTTTCGCTCGAGCGACGCTTCTTGCGCTCGAGCGAGGTATTTGTTGTGTCTGGTCGCTCGAGCGACCACTCCTTCGCTCGAGCGAGCCATATATATATCAGTTCGCAGTAGCGGGTTTATTCATCACTTTTTCATCTCCTTTTCATCCCAAACCCTAGATCCAGCTGCCTCTCTCTCTATACACACCTTCTCTCTACAAATACTCTTGATCTAGAGGGTTTCTACCCTAGTCTCTTTGTAAGAAATCTAGAGCATTTCGTGGGCTTCACTTTGATCTGAAAAATCTTGGATTTGGAGCATCTTGGGTTTCTCTTCCTTCTCCTTTGAGTCTCTTCATTTGAGGTAGGGATAAACTACTCATCTTTATGAGCTTTGACATAAATTTTAGTCATTTTGATTAAATGATGAAATTGTGAAAATTTTGGAAAGTTAGGGTTTTAAATTTGAAATGTATAAAATAGGGGTTTTCAATTGTTGAGCTCCATGTGTATGCGAGATCTTGGAAAATGGGGTTATTGGGGTAATATTGATGAAATTGAGCCTTGGGGTTGATGTTGGGAAAAAGGAAAAAATGCCCTAATTGGGAGTAAATAAATTATTTGTAGATATGATGCAATTAATTATGGAAATATGAAATTGGTTAGTGGATTATGAAATTTGGAAAGAATGTGGTTAAGTGGTGTAGTTGGATCGATGAATCACTCACCTATGGAAATGTAATAAATTATCTGTTTGATAGATTTATTTATCTGTTTAGAAATAACTGTTTTGGGCTATCGGTGGAGGATAGTCTTGATTGTTGTAGACACTGCATGATGATTAGGGAAATTGAAACTAATCACTTGAATTATGTCATTGAATATGACGGTTAGATTAACACCTTGAATATGTGCTTTAATTGATTAGTCATTGTATATGACAACTTGTTAAATACATTGTATATGTCTATTGTTTGGGAGGAGATAGAGGATGTACTCCATTGTGTGGGAAGAGATAGGGGATGGACTCCATTGATAACTAAGTTGGCCGGAGTGTCCTGGGTGCAAGTCCCGAAAACTTATTTATTTATATGTGTCGGTTCCCTCGGACGTAGTTCCGAAAAATGGCAAAGTTATGGAAGTGATGATTGGTGTTTACTATTGAAGTGTTGATATATAAGTTGTAGTCTCATTTTTGAATGTTTGGATGCCATTGAACTATGTCAATTAATTGATTGGATAGATAAGGAAAATGGATTGAAATATAAATGTCAATGTTGGTTATGGAAAAGATATAAGTTGTTTTTGAGTTGTTAAACATTTATCAGATGCTAATGTTTTAGTTAATTCTCATATTCTGTTTAACATATCTTTACTGGGCTTTGGCTCACCCTATATGGGACACCATTTTCAGGTATAGGTGATATGCCGCCTCCAAGGACATAGCTTGGGAGGTTTAAGGGCTAAAGGCTTCTTTTTTGTTATTTACTTTTTGTGTTACATGTAATTCAAGCCAAGGGCTTAATGTGTTAAGAGTTAGAACTCTCTTTTGTTGTAACCAAGTGTTGACTTGGAAAGTTGTGAGCCTGTAGGACGTTTACTTTTGTTGTCAACATGTAATATTTTTGTAAAGAATACTCTGATGAATGGAAATAGAATATCTCTTTTATGATTTTGGATCTTATAAATGATTGATTTATGTATTATTTTTTGAGGGCGTTACAACTTGGTATCAGAGCTTACAGGGTTTGAATACTTTGGGTACGTGGGAAGTGGTTAGTACCACGATAGGTTGTCTCGTTTGTTAGAGATTCTGTATAATGTTATGTGCTTATGTGATAACATGTTTATGTGACTATATAGGTATGAGATTTAGTTTCTAGGATGTTAATTGGATCCTTGGATTTCTGGGAGTCCTGTTGGAAAGGCACCTGATCACTGCCATTTCTAACTAGAACCCTAGCAACGCCACAGGACAGTCATTATCCGGAAATGAAATTCGTAAGTGTCTATGTGCTTACGTGGAGTGAATTATTGTTGTCCACTGTATTAGGACGCGAGTGAAATAGCCTTGGCACATTTGTTAATGTGCTAATGTCTTTGTTACCATTATTAGGATGTCAGGACGAGGACGTGGTGGTAGGCGTGGTAGGCCTAGGAGACAGAGGATACCTATATCAGATGAAATTTCGGTGCAGGAGGAGGGAATTGGTCAGGCTAATGTGGCCGAGCCAGCAGGACAGCAGACGATGGACGCCTTAGCCCGCGAAATGGAAGGAGCTTTTAGGGAATCCATGGACATTCTCAGGGCTGAGAATCAGTCTAGGCCCAAGTAACTGAGGCAGGGCTGTCTTTTCTGAAGAGGGAGTTCTTCCAGTCGAATCCGGATGAGTTTTTGGGGGATCCTAAGGAGCCACTGAAGGCCGATGAGTGGCTTGAGCAGAGGACGAAGACGTTTGAGATGCTTGGCATCAAAGACAGAGGTCTGAGAGTGACCTTGGCGTCCTTCCAGCTGAAGGGAGACGCAGGTCAGTGGTGGAAGTATGAGAGGGGCGCATTAGAGGGACTTGGGAGGCTTTTGTGGAAGCTTTCCAGGACAAGTACTTTCCGGCTACAGTGAGGGAGAAGTTGAGGGATCAATTCTCCAAGTTGGTGCAGTTGAACACCCTAGTGGCAGAGTTCGAGGCCACTTTTACTAGCTTGTCTAGGTTTGTACCTGAGTTAATGGCGACTGAGGAACGCTGCTGTTTGGAGTTCGAGAAGAGGTTGAGGACCGGACTCATGTTTCGAGTTGCCAGGTCCATGATTAGAGACTATGGGCACCTTGTGGAGGCTGCAGCCCATCTCGAGACCATTATGCGCACAGAGAATGAGAGGATGAAGGGCTCTAGGAGGTGTCAGGATGGACAAGGGGGGACAGTAAGAGGCAAAGGGGTTCTAACCCTCAGCAGTCCCAGGGAGTGCAGTCGAGGTCTACCTTTCCAGTACTGAGTTCGGGTTCTGAGAGAGGCGGTCAGGGAGACATTACTTGCTTCAAATGTGGTCAGTTGGGCCACAAGTCTCCAGTTTGCTCGCTGAGAGGAAGAGGGCAGCGTGTAGCATCGTCTTCGACTCGTTCTCAGGAGTAGAGTCAGGGCAGAGGCTAGTCGCTCACTTGTTATCGGTGTGGGTAGGCAGGGCACTTGAAGAGGTTTTGCCCGCAGTTGGGTGGCACACCTAGTGCGTCTGGTTCGAAGCAGACATAGAGTTATCCGCTAGCTCAGTCAATTCAGGCCTTGAGGGCCAATTAGGAAGCCTCTTCGGCTCAGTCTATGCAGCAGTCTTATGCTCCGAGGGGTGAGCAGGTTGATCAGAGACCTTCAGGGCGTGTGTATGCTGTTACAGCGTAGGATCTAGTACCGGCTCCATCGGTAATGAGAGGTACCTTTTTATTTTGCAACTCGATTACTGATGTGTTAATTGATACGGGTGCATCCCACTCTTTTGTATCTTCTGCTTTTGCATCTGTTTTGGGATTGGAGTCGGCACAGTTAGCTTCTCCTATTTGTGTAATATCACCTATTGGAGGTGAGTTGATTTTGAAGCAGGGGTGTCGGGGCTGTGATATAAAGGTCGCCGACCGTAGGCTTCCATTTTCGTTTGTATTGATGGATATGTCGGGTTTTGATGTGATTTTGGGTATGTACTGGTTATCGTCATACCGGGTTATTATTGATTGCTACCGTCAGAGGGTTACTGTATGTACGTTAAGCGGGGATTGCTTTCATTTCTTGGGGAATTGGGTTAGTAGAGTCTTGCCACCAATGTATGATTCACGAGGGCGGAGTGAGCTTAGTTGTCTTCTCACTAGTTGTATGAGTAGTGAGTGTGGTGAGACCCAGACTGAGTTGCCCGGAGTGGTTTGTGAGTACTCGGACGTCTTTCCTAAGGATCTTATTAGTTTACCACCCTATCGAGAGATCGAGTTCTCTATTGACTTAGTGCCTGGCACGGCACCGATTCCCATGGCACCATATCGTTTTGCTCCAGCCGAGTTGAGTGAGTTGAAGATTCAACTACAGGAGTTGCTAGATAAGGGTTTTGTTTGCCCTAGTACTTCGCCGTGGGGAGCACCGACCCTCTTTGCTAAAAAGAAAGATGAGGCTTTGAGACTTTGCATCGATTATCGAAAATTGAACCGAGCTACGGTTAAGAACAAGTACCCTATGCCTCGTATAGATGATCTGTTTGACCAGTTTAAAGGGTCCCGTTGTTTCTCTAAGATAGACTTGAGATCGGGTTACCATCAGTTGAGGGTCAGGGAGGAGGATATCCCAAAGACGGCATTCCGTACACGATATGGCCATTATGAGTTTCTGGTGATGCTTTTTGGGCTTACCAATGCACCGACCGTGTTCATGGACTTGATGAACCGGATTTTTCGAGAGTTCTTAGACCGCTTTGTAGTCGTCTTTGTGGACGACATTCTGATTTATTCACCTTCTAAGGAGGAGCACGAGAAACACTTGTGAGTGATACTTGAATTGCTTAGAGCCCATAAGCTATATGCTAAGTTTGGGAAGTGTGAGTTTGGCTAAGAGATGTTAAATTCTTAGGCCATGTGGTATCTGGGGAAGGGGTGACTGTAGATTCATCCAAGATAGAGGTAGTGCAAGATTAGGCACAACCTAAGAGTGTCTTTGAGATCCGTAGTTTTCTAGGATTGGCAGGGTATTACCGTCGGTTTGTGATGGATTTCTCCAGGCTAGCTTCGCCTTTGACTAGATTGACGCGGAAAGGGGTCAAATTTGTATGGAGTGAGACTTGTGAAAAGTCGTTCCAAGAGCTTAAAGTTAGACTTACCACCACTCCAGTCTTGATTATTCCGGAGAGAGGTTTGGGTTATGCAGTGTATTGTGATGCCTCACGAGAGGGTTTAGGTTGTGTATTGATGGAAGAGGGAAAAGTAGTAGCCTATGGCTCACGTCAGTTGAAAACACACGAGAGGAATTACCTACTCACGACCTAGAGTTAGCAACTGTGATATTTGCCTTGAAGATTTGGAGGCACTATCTTTATGGTGAGAGATTCAAGGTGTTATCGGATTATAAAAGTCTGAAGTATCTGTTCACACAGAAGGACTTGAATTTGAGGCAGAGGAGGTGGATGGAGTTTATAGAGGATTATGAATTTGAGTTGCACTATCATCCGGGGAAGGCCAATGTTGTGGCTGATGCCCTAAGTAGGAAGTCCATTAGTGATGTAGCTTGTATTGTCATCCAGAAATGGGAGATGTTGGGTACTCTTGGCGAGTTCGACTTGCTTTTGGGGGAGTCTGTTGAGTCTGCGGCCTTATTTTCCGTTGTGGCACAACCTACACTTATGAATCGAGTGTTAGATGCACAGAGGGGTGATCTTGAGATAGAATCCCTCCGGGGGAAGATTTCTAGTGGGAAAGTAGAGAAGGGTTTAGCTGTGCATCCCGACCTGAGTGTGAGATACCGAGACCGCTTGTTTGTGCCGGAGTTTTGTCGAGAGGAAGTACTCCGAGATTTTCACCATTCACGCCTTGCGGTGCATCCAGGAGGCACTAAGATGTATCGTGATTTGAGCCGCCAGTTTTGGTGGAGGGATATGAAAAAGGATGTGGCAATGTTTGTGTCAAAGTGCCTTACTTGCCAGCAAGTGAAGGCTGAGTATCAAAGGCCAGTGGGCTTGTTACAACCCTTGCTTATAGCCGAGTGGAAATGGGAGCATGTCACGATGGATTTTGTCGTGGGTCTTCCGAGGACTCAACGGGGTAGTGACGCCATTTGGGTAGTAGTTGACTGGTTGACTATGTCGACGCACTTTATTCCTATGCATGTAAGAGATTCGGTAGATCATCTTGCCGACTTGTACATTCGGGACATAGTGAGGTTGCACGGCGTCCTAATGTCGATCGTCTCCAATAGAGATCCGCGTTTTACTGCTAGGTTATGGCAGAGTTTGTAGAGTGCCTTGGGCACTAGATTGACTTTTAGCACGGCTTACCATCCTCAAACTGACGGGTAGTCCGAGCGCACCATTCAGATCCTTGAGGATATGCTTCGAGGCTGTGTCTTTGACTTTAGGGGGTCGTGGGAAAGGCACTTTCCCTTAGTGGAGTTTGCCTACAACAATAGTTTCCAATCGAGTATTGGCATGGCACCATTTGAGACCATGTATGGCCGACCGTGTAAATCTCCAATGTGTTGGGCCGTGGTGGGTGATGCACATTTGTTGGGCCCGGAGTTGGTGCGAGAAACGATGGAGAAAGTCAAACTTATCCGTAAAAGGTTGGTTACAGCCCAGAGTCGTCGAAACAGTTGTGCTGACCGTCGGAGGAGGCCTTTGGCATTTGAGGTGGGTGATCACGTCTTTCTGAAAATATCACCTAGGTGAGGTTTGATAAGGTTTGGGAAGAGTGGGAAGTTGTCCCCTCGATTTATTGACCTTTTTAAGATCCTTGAGCGGATTGGGAAGGTTGCCTACCGCTTGGCATTACTGCCGCAACTGTCTGGACTGCATGACATGTTTCATGTTAGTATGCTTCGGATGTACGAGCCAGATCCATCGCATGTATTGGATTGGACCGACTTAGAGTTAGATGAGGATGCTTCGTATGATGAGAGACCAGTGAGGGTCTTCGATAGGCGGGATCAAGTCTTGCGAGGCAAGATGATTTCCTTGGTGAAATTTTTGTGGAAACATCATGGAGTAGAGGAAGCCACTTGGGAACATGAGTTGGAGGTCCGAGAGAAATATTCGGACCTATTTGTGGGTATTTGAGTATATGTGGAAAATACTGTTTTGTAAATGAACTATAAAAAAAAAAAAAAAAAAACATTGTATACGTTTTGAGATTATGAATGTTGAGTATGTTTCGAAAACACGAGTTGAATTTGAACATTGCATATGTTATTTGAGTTTCGAAAATGTAAACTTGTTGTAAACATTGAATATGTTTTGGGAAGCATAAAATATATGTGTTGAGATTAATTGAGTTTTGAAAGAATACATGTTGATAATGTATAATGAGTTATAATGTCTATTGTTCTCTTAAGAAGGGATGGAATGACCGGTAGTGGGTCACGTTGGTGAATGTTATATGCTAATTATATTGAAAATTGAAAAGATCACAAATTTGAAACCTATATGAAATTTCGGGGACGAAATTCTTTAAGAGGGGGAGGTTATAACGATCCCGATTTTCCTGTTATTTACAGTGTTTCGGATTTGGGTTCCATGGTTGAGTATTGTTGTATATATCTCTTTTCCGTCCTTTAATTCTTTGTATTTGAGTTTTGGGATGTGTTGGGTGAGTTTGGAACAGGTTAGTTGGGTGTTGGGACAAATGGCTGCTGTCTAGTTTTTGGCCTCTTCGCTCAAGTGAGGCTTTTTGCATTCGAGCGAGCCTTGGGTTTTTGCTTCTTCGCTCGAGCGAAGGTTCTTACGCTCGAGTGAGCTTTCTGTGGAGTGTCTCTTCGCTTGAGCGAGCATTCTTGCGCTCGAGCGTGCGTCTGCATCTTGGTTAGACCTGAAGGTTGGTATTCTTCGCTCGAGCGAGCTTTCTTTCACTCGAGCAAGCGAGCTCTATGTTTTGTGTTTCTTCGCTCAAGCGAGAACTACTACGCTCGAGCGTGCTTCTGCGTTGCAAACCTAAAGCTTTGCATTTTTCGCTCGAGCGACGCTTCTTGCGCTCGAGCGAGGTATTTGTGTGTCTGGTCGCTCGAGCGACCACTCCTTCGCTCGAGCGAGCCATGTATATATCAGTTCGCAGCAGCAAGTTTATTTATCACTTTTTAATCTCCTTTTCATCCCAAACCCTAGATCCGGCTGCCTCTCTCTTTATACACACCTTTTCTCTACAAATACTCTTGATCTAGAGGGTTTCTACCCTAGTCTCTTTGTAAGAAAGCTAAAGCATTTCATGGGCTTCACTTTGATCCAAAAAATCTTGGATTTGGAGCATCTTGGGTTTCTCTTCCTTCTCCTTTGAGTTTCTCCATTTGAGGTAGGGATAAACTACTCATCTTTATGAGCTTTGACATAAATTTTAGTCATTTTGATTAAATGGTGAAATTATGAAAATTTTGGAAAGTTAGGGTTTTAAATTTGAAATGTATAAAAGAGGGGTTTTCAATTGTTTAGCTCCATGTGTATGCGAGATCTTGGAAAATGGGGTTATTGGGGTAAAATTGATGAAATTGAGCCTTGGGGTTGATGTTGAGAAAAATGAAAAAAGCCCTAATTGGGAGTAAATAAATTATTTGTAGAAATGATGCAATTAATTATGGAAATATGAAATTGGTTAGTGGATTATGAAATTTGGAAAGAATATGGTTAAGTGGTGTAGTTGGATCGATGAATCACTCACCTATGGAAAATGTAATAAATTATCTGTTTGATAGATTTATTTATCTGTTTAGAAATAACTGTTTTGGGCTATCGGTGGAGGATAGTCTTGATTGTTGTAGACACTACATGATGATTAGGGAAATTGAAATTAATCACTTGAATTATGTCGTTGAATATGATGGTTGGATTAACACCTTGAATATGTGCTTTAATTGATTAGTCATTGTATATGACAACTTGTTAAATACATTGTATATGTATATTGTTTGGGAGGAGATAGAGGATGTACTCCATTGTGTGGGAGGAGATAGGGGATGGACTCCATTAATAACTAAGTTAGTCGGACTGTCCTGGGTGCAAGTCCCGAAAACTTATTTATTTATGTGTGCCGGTTCCCTCGGACGTAGTTCCGAAAAATGGCAAAGTTATGGAAGTGATGATTGGTGTTTACTATTGAAGTGTTGATATATGAGTTGTAGTCTCATTTTTGAATGTTTGGATGCCATTGAACTATGTCAATTAATTGATTGGATAGATAAGGAAAATGGATTGAAATATAAATGTCAATGTTGGTTATGGAAAAGATATAAGTTGGTTTTGAGTTGTTAAACATTTATCAGATGCTAATGTTTTAGTTAATTCTCATGTTCTGTTTAGCATATCTTTACTGGGCTTTGGCTCACCCTATATGGGACACCATTTTCAGGTACAGGTGATATGCCACCTCCAAGGACATAGCTTGGGAGGTTTAAAGACTGAAGGCTTCTTTTTTGTTATTTACTTTTTGTGTTACATGTAATTCAAGCCAAGGGCTTAATGTGTTAAGAGTTCGAACTCTCTTTTGTTGTAACTAAGTGTTGACTTGGAAAGTTGTGAGCCTGTAGGGCGTTTACTTTTGTTGTCAACATGTAATATTTTTGTAAAGAATACTCTGATGAATGGAAATAGAATATCTTTTTTATGATTTTGGATCTTATAAATGATTGATTTATGTATTATTTTTTGAGGGCGTTATATAAGCACAGTGCATAACTTTGTATGCATTCTCTCCTTGTTCACAGAGCTCTCTGTCTAATTATTGCGTGTCCAACAAGCCAGTCAGACTTTGCCCTTGAAATTGAGCAATAATATCTTCTCAATTGTCGTTATTTGGAACAAGGTTGAAAATTTATTATCAAATGTGTCACAATTGAAATGTCAAAAATTAAAATGATATGAGTTCTAAACTATAGGCAATGTTAATGTAATTCGCCCTTAATACTTTGTCACAAAAGTCTTTCAAAATGAATACAACAATTTGTTCCCATCTTGAAGGGTATGATTAAAATGAGTTAAATATTATGTTAATTAAAATTTTTATGGAGTCTAGTGTAGTAATGTTTTATAAAAGAACAAAATTGAATTTAATAATTTTAAAATAAAATAATCCCATATTTATCCAAACTTTTGACTTTGGATACAAATATTAAATAATTATAAATTTTAACATTAATGCTCAGAACACATAGTCAAAAGACAAAATATATTACAAAAAATGTAATAATTAGTTGAGATTTATTTTTAATACAAACCTTTCATAATTAAATTAAATCTCAAAATTTATTAAATTTTTTCGTGAATCATTATTTATTTTTAATATTATTGTCATTTTAACCATGATAAAGAATGTTCTAAAGAGCTAAAGTATCAAAGACCAGTTTTTTTTTTTTCTGGTGGTACTACATGCACCAATTAGTGTATTAATCAGTGTATCAATACTAATTATGATATTATTATTAACCCCACTCATTATACAAATTACAAATACCAAAAATCTCTTAAATTATGTCACATCATCAATTGATACATTAATTAATACACTAATTAATACATATAATATTTTTTTTTTCTTCTCATTTTTACCCAGCTTTGGGGATCTACCAAAGCCACTATCTTTAACATAAATTTTAATTTAGGGTAGGCCTTTTTGACCGAAGGGTAAGTAAGGGTGTTTCTCAATTAAAGCACTTAATGCATAATAATAAATCAAACTCACTACTAGCCCTTGGATTGATTTTTCCAAGCACTTAAATTTTTTTTTATTTTTTAATTTTGGTAATTAATATCAAGAATAAGATTAATCATAAATGACACAAATAAACCTCAACCTATATGACTTATTTCATTTTGGTATTTTAATATTGGGTAAATTACATTGACACCCCTGAGGTTTATATTTATTACAATTCCTCCCTCCCCTTTTGGAAATTACATCCCCCTCCCTAGGGTTTAAAGTTTCATTACAGATAACTCCCACCAGCAATTTAATTTTTTTAAATACCAATTTTGCCCTCACTAGGTAAATTACATTGACACCCCTCACATTTTAGAAAATATAATCCCCTCCCCAAGGTTTAAAGTAGCATTACCAATTGTTCCCTCGATTAGTATTAGTTGAAAAAAAAAATTCATTGAAAAAAAAAATTATTTGAAAAAAAAATTTGTTAGTCAAATTTTTTAATTTTTATTTAAAAACCAACGTAAATTCTGAATAATATATGATAAAGAAAATTTTTAAATATATAAAATTCGATTATAATTAGAGATAACTTTTTTACATGAGATATGAGCTACGTATATAGATTCCATTTCATATAATAAATTGTGTTTAATTCTATAATTAAATTATACAAAAATATTATATGGTAAATTTTGAATATAATAATGCCTTGTCTTATTTGCAATCATTAATTGATGGGAATGGAATTGCCAATGTGTAACAGCAGGATCACCTTAGTTACAGCCAGTGATGCATTGGCCATGTAATTAAAAGTTGAATAATACCATAATGATCACAATTTTTTGGGTTAATTGCACTTTTACCCCACCAATTAATTCTAAATATTATCTTATCTAATCAGCTTCAAAACATTATATTTTGTCCCCTCAATTATCAAAATTACTTCACTTTCATCCTATATAGGATGAGAGCTTTTGTATAAATTTTAATAGTTGAGGATCTGAATGTATGATTTTAAAATATAAGAAGTTACAATAATATTTAAATGATAGTTAAAAAAATAAAGTACAAATTTTCAGTGATAGTTAAAAATTTTCTTTATCATATATTATTCAGAACTCACGTTAGTTTTTAAACAGAAATTTAAAAATTTGACAAATAAAATTTTTTTCAATTATTTTTTTTTTCAAATAATTTTTTTTACAATTAATTTTTTTTTTTCAATGAATTTTTTTTCCAACTAATACTAACTGAAGAGGCAATTGGTAATGCAACTTTAAACTTTGGGAAGGAGATTGTAATTTCTAAAATGTGAGGGGAGTCAATGTAATTTACCCAGCGAGGGCAAAATTGGTATTAAAAAAATTAAATTACTGGAGGGAGCAATCTGTAATGAAACTTTAAACCTCAGGGAGGGGGATGTAATTTCCAAAATGTAAGGGGGAACTGTAATAAATAGAGCGATCCCGATTTTCCCTCCATTGTTTAGTATATTCCGGACTTCGGTTCCGTAGTGTCGGTTGTTGTTTATATCTTGTTTCCGTCCTTTAATTCCTTGTATTCGAGTTTTGGGATGTGATGGGCAGGTTTGTTACAAGTTGGTTGCGAGTTTAAACCAATAGTTGCTGCCCAGATTTTGGTTTCTTTGCTCGAGCGAGGCTTTTGTCGCTCGAGCGAGCTCTGGGTTTTAGTTCCTTCGCTCGAGCAAGCCTTGTGTGTTGTGTCTCTTGGCTCGAGCAAGAACTCTTGCGCTCAAGCATGCGTCTGCTTTCAGTTTGGACCTGAAGGTTGTCATTCTTGGCTCGAGCGAGCGAGCACTCTTGCACTTGAGCGTGCGTCTGGGTTGCAGACCTGAAACTTTGCATTGTTCGCTCGAGCGACGCTTATTGCACTCGAGCGAGGTTCTTTTGTGTCTGGTTGCTCGAGCGACCACTTCTTCGCTCAAGCGAGCCATGTATATATCAGTTCGCAGCAGCGGATTACACTTCACTTTTTCATCTCTTTTTTCATCCAAACCCTAAATCCGGCTGCTTCTCTCTCTACACTCTCTCTCTCTCTACAAATACACTTGGTTCTAGAGGTTCTCTACCCTAGTCTCTTTGTAAGAAAGGTAGAGCTTGGCTTGGGCTTCCCTTTGATCCGAAAATTTGTGGATTTGGAGCACTTCAAGTTTCTTCAACTTCTCTTTTGAGCTCCTAACTTTGAGGTAGGGATACCCTATTCCTTCTTATGAGTTTTGACATAGATTTTAGTCATTTTGTATAAATGGTGGATTATGGTAGTTTTGGAAAAGTTAGGGTTGTTTTGAAGTTATGAAAAGAGGGGTTTTGTGTTTTAAATCTCCATGTGCATATAAGGCCTTGGGAATGAGGGTTTGTGAGTCGAATCGGTGGAATTTGGTCTTAAGATCAATATTTGAAAAAGGGGGAAAATGCCCTAATTATGTTGAATAATTAATTTGGAAAAATATGAAATTTAGTTGAAAATCATGAAATTGGAAAATTATGAGATTGAATAGTGTAGTTGGATTAATTTATCACTCACCTATGGAAATGTTGATAATTTATCTATTTGATGAAATTATTATCTGTTTAGAAATAACTGCTTTGGGCTATCGGTGGAGGATAGTCTTGATTGTTGTAGACACTGCATGATGATTAGGTGAATTAAAACTAAAAAATTGAGTTATGTTATTGAATATGACTGTTGAATTGACACATTGAATATGTGCCTGGATTGATCATTGTATATGATAAACCGTTTAAATACATTGCATATGTATCTTGTTTGGGAGGAGATATGGGATGAACTCCATGGTTTGGGAGGAGATAGGGGATGGACTCCATTAATGACTAAGTTGGCCGGAGTGTCCAGGGTGAAAGTCTCGAAATCTTAATTACGTTTGCATAACGTAGATAATTGAAGTCTTGATAATATGAGTTGTAGTCTCATTTGAATTGATTACAATTGAAGTGTTGATAATATAAGTTGTAGTCTCATTTGAATTAATTATGATTGAAATACTGGTAGTATGAGTTATAGTCTCAATCTTGAATTGTTCGGATAAACAATGGACCATATCTATGATTTGAATTGGGTAATGAAACGGACATGTGGTTGTAAATACGAATTGGTTATGGAAGAGATGTATGTTGGTTTATATGAGTTGAACATTTATCAAATGCTAATGTTTTGGTTATTGCTCATATTTGGTTTAGTGTATCTCTACTGGGCTTTGGCTCACCCTATATGGGACATCATTTTCAGGTACAGGTGATATGTCACCTCCAAGGACGTAGCTTGGGAGGCTTAGAGGCTGAAAGATATTTTTTGTTGTTATCTTTTGTATTACATGTAAATCAAGCCAAGGGCTTATTTTGTATAAAGAGTTAGAACTTTTCTTTTGTTGTAACCAAGTGTTGACTTGGAAAGTTGTTAGCCTATAGGGCGTTTACTTTTGTTGCCAACATGTAATATCTCTCTTAAGAATACTCTGATGTATGGAATATGATATCACTTTCTTGTATCATGAATGTATGATGTGTGGGTTTATTTTGAGGGCATTACAACTTGGTATCAGAGCGTACCGTGTTTGAATACTTTTGGTACGTAGGAAGTGGTTAGTACCACAGTGGGTTTGTCTCGCTTGTTAGAGACTTAAATGTAATGTTATGTGCTTATGTGATAACATGTTTCTGTGACTATGTGGGCATGGGATTTAGTTTCTAGGATGTTGGTTGGATCCTTGGGTTTCTGGGAGTCCTGTGGGAAAGGCACTTGATCACTGTCGTTTCTCATTGGAACTCTAGCAACGCCACGGGACGGTCATAATTCAGAAATGAAATTCGTAAGTGCTTATGTGACTATGTGCTTACGTGGGATGAATTACTGTTGTCCATTATATTAGGACGCGGGTGAAATAGCTTCGGCATATTTGTGAATGTGCTAATCCTTTTGTTACCTTTATTAGGATGTCAGGACGAGAACGTGGTGGTAGGCGTGGTAGGCCCAAAAGGCAGAAAATGCCTATACCGGATGAAATTTCAACACAGCATAAGGGAGTTGGTCAGGCTAATGTGGCAAAGCCAGTAGGACAGCAGGCCATGGACGCCTTAGCCCGTGAAATGGCAAGAGCATTGAGGGAGTCTATGGACATTCTTCGAGCAGAGAATCAAGCCCAGGCCCATTTAGCTGAGGCAAGGCCATCTTTTTTGAAAAAGGAGTTCTTCCAGTCGAATCCGGACGAGTTTTTGTGGGATTCTAAAGAGCCATTGAAGGCTGATGAGTGGCTTGAGCAGATAACGAAGACGTTTGAGATACTGGGCATCGAAGACGGGGGCTTGCGAGTGACCTTGGCATCTTTCCAGCTGAAGGGGGATGCAGGTCAGTGGTGAAAGTATGCGCGGGGGCGCATTGGAGGGACTTGGAAGGAATTTGTTGAAGCCTTCCAGGACAAGTATTTGCTGGCTACAGTGAAGGAGAAGTTGAGGGATCAGTTCTCCAAGTTGGTGCAGCTGAATACACCAGTGGCAGAGTTTGAGGCCACTTTTACTAGCCTATCTAGGTTTGCACCTGAGTTAGTGGCGACTGAGGAACGCCGTTGCCTAGAGTTTAAGAAGAGGTTGAGGACCGGGCTCATGTTTCGAGTTACCGGGTCCATGATTAGAGACTATGGGCGCCTTGTGGAAACCGCAACCTATCTTGAGACTATTATGCATGTTGAGGAGGAGAGGATGAAAGGCTCCAGAAGGAGTCAGGATAGCCAGGGGGATGGCAAGAGACAGAGGGGTTCTAACCCTCAGTAGTCCCAGCGTACACATTCTAGATCCACCTTTCTAGTACCGAGTTCAGGTTCTGGGAGAGGTGATCAAGGAGACGTTACTTGTTACAAATGTGGTCAGCTGGGCCACAAGTCTCCAGCTTGCCCGCAGAGGGGAAGAGGGCAAAGAGCAGCTTCATCTTCGGCTCGTCTTCAGAGCCAGAGTCAAGGCAGAGGCCAGCCGCTCTCTTGTCACTAGTGTGGTCAGGCGGGGCACCTGAAGAGGTTTTTTTCACAGTTGAGTAGCACGTCTGGTGCGTCTGGTTCGAGGTAGACACAGAGCCACCAACCAGCTCAGTCAGTTCAGGCCTCGAGGGCCAATCAGGGAGCCTCTTCGACTCAGTTTGTGCAGCAGTCTTATGCTCTGAGAGGTGAGCAGGTTGATCAGAGGCCTACAGGGCGCGTGTATACTGTTACAGCGCTAGAGCTTGTATCGGCTTCATCTGTTGTAAGAGGTACCTTTTTGTTTTGCAACTCGGTTGCTAACGTATTGATTGATATGCGTGCATCCTATTCTTTTATATCTGCTGCTTTTGTATCTGTTTTGGGATTAGAGTTGGCACAGTTAGCTTCTCCTATTTGTGTTGTATCACCTTTTGGGGGCGAGATGGTTTTGAAGCAAGGGTGTCGGGGCTGTGATATAGAGGTCGCTGACCGTAGGCTTTCATTTTCTTTTGTGGTAATGGATATGTTGGGTTTTGATGTGATTTTAGGTATGGACTGGCTATCGTCAGACTGGACTGTTATAGACTGTTACTGCCAGAGGGTTACTGTATGTACCTTGAATGGGGATTACTTTCATTTCTTGAAAGATCGGGTTGGTAGGGTGTTACCACCGGTGTATGATCCGCGAGGGTAGAGTGAGCTTAGTTGTCTTCTCGTTAGCTTTTTGAGTAGTGAGTGTGATGAGATCGGGGTTGAGTTACCTAGGGTGGTTTGTGAGTACTCGGACGTCTTTCCCGAGGATCTTGTTAGTTTGCCACCTTACCGAGAGATTGAGTTCTCTATTGACTTAGTGCCTGGTACGGCATCGTTTTGCTCCAGCTGAGTTGAGTGAGTTGAAGATTCAACTCCAGGAATTGTTAGATAAGGGTTTTATCTGCCCTAGTACTTCGCCGTGGGGAGCACCGACCCTCTTTGCTAAAAAGAAAGATAGGGCTTTGAGACTTTGCATTGACTACTGAAAACTGAACCGAGCTACGGTTAAGAACAAGTACCCTATGCCTCGTATAGATGATATGTTTGACTAGTTGAACGGGTCCTGTTGTTTCTCTAAGATAGACTTGAGATTGGGTTACCATCAGTTGAGGGTCAGGGAGGAGAATGTCCCGAAGATGGCATTTCGTACGCGGTATGGCCATTATGAGTTTCTGGTGATGCCTTTTGGGCTCACCAATGCACCGGCTGTGTTTATGGATTTGATGAACTGGATATTCCGGGAGTTCTTAGATCGTTTTGTAGTCGTCTTTGTGGATGACATCTTGATTTATTCACCTTCTGAGGAAGAACACGAGGAACACTTGCGAGTGGTGCTTGAGTTACTTAGAGACCACAAGCTGTATGCTAAGTTTGGGAAGTGTGAGTTCTGGCTAAGAGAGGTTAAATTCTTAAGCCATGTGGTATCTGGGGAAGGGGTGACTGTAGATTCATCCAAGATAGAGGCAGTGCAGGATTGGGCATAGCCTAAGAGTGTTTTTGAGATCCGCAGTTTTCTGGGATTGGCCGAGTATTACCGTCGGTTTGTGAAAGATTTTTCCAGGCTAGTTTCGCCGTTGATTGGATTGACGTGGAAAGGGGTCAAGTTTGTATGGACTGAGACTTGTGAAAAGTCGTTCCAGGAACTTAAAGTTAGACTTACCATCGCTCCAGTTTTGATTATTCCGGAGAGGGGTTTGGGTTATGCAGTGTATTGTGATGCCTCACGAGAGGGTTTGGGTTGTGTGTTGATGCAAGAAGGGAAAGTAGTGGCCTATGGCTCACGTCAGTTGAAAACACACGAGAGAAACTACCCTACACATGACCTAGAGTTAGCGGCTGTAATTTTTGCCTTGAAGATTTGGAGGCATTACCTTTATGGTGAGAGATTTAAGGTATTCTCGGATCATAAGAGTCTGAAGTATCTGTTTACAGAGAAAGACTTGAATCTGAGGCAGAGGAGGTGGATAGAGTTCATTGAGGATTATGACTTTGAGTTGCACTATCATCCGGGGTAGGCCAATGTAGTGGCTGATGCCCTTAGTAGGAAATCCATTAGTGATGTAGCTTGTATAGCCATCCGAAAATGGGAAATGTTGGGTGCACTTGGTGAGTTTGATTTGCTTTTGGGTGAGTCTGTTGAGTCTGCGGCCTTGTTTTCTGTAGTGGCACAGCCTACACTTGTGAATCGAGTGTTAGAGGCGCAGAGGGGTGACTTGGAGATAGAAACTCTCCGGGAAAAAGTTTCTAGTGGGAAGGTAGAAAAGGGTTTGACTGTGTATCCCGACCTAAGTGTGAGATACCGAGACCGTCTGTTTGTATCGGAGTCTTGCCGAAAGGAAGTACTCCGAGAGTTTCACCATTCACGCCTTGCGGTGCATCCGAGAGACACAAAGATGTATCGTGATCTGAGTCGCCAGTTTTGGTGGAAAGGGATGAAGAAAGATGTGGCAGTTTTTGTATCTAAGTGCCTTACTTGTCAGTAAGTGAAGGCCGAGCATCAGAGACCAGCGGGTTTGTTGCAACCTTTGCCTATAGCCAAGTGGAAATGGGAGCACGTCACGATGGATTTTGTCGTGGGTCTTCCAAGGACTCAACGGGGTAGTGACGCCATTTGGGTGGTGGTTGACCGGTTGACTAAATCAGCGCACTTTATCCCTATGCGCGTAAAAGATTCAGTAGATCATCTTGCCAACTTGTATATTCAGGACATAGTGAGGTTGCACGGGGTCCCAGTGTCGATCGTCTCAAATAGAGATCCACAATTTACTGCTAGGTTGTGGCAGAGTTTGCAAGTGCCTTGGGTACTAGGTTGACCTTTAGCACGGCTTACCATCCTCAGACTGACGGGCAGTCCAAGCGCACCATTCAGATCCTTGAGGATATACTTCGATGCTGTGTCCTTGACTTTAAGGGGTCGTGGGAGAGGCACTTGCCCTTAGTGGAGTTTGCCTACAACAATAGTTTCCAATCGAGTATTGGCACAGCACAATTTGAGGCCTTGTATGGCCGACCGTGTAGGTCTCCAGTGTGTTGGGCCGAGGTGGGTAATGCACCTTTGTTGGGCCCGGAGTTGGTTCGGAAGACGACGGAGAAAGTTGAGCTTATCCGTAAGAGGTTAGTTATAGCCCAGAGTCGCCAAAAGAGTTATGCCGACCGTCGGAGGAGGCCTTTGGCATTTGAGGTGGGTGATCATGTCTTTCTGAAAATATCATCTAGGCCGGGTTTGATGAGGTTTGGGAAGAGTGGGAAGTTTTTCCCTCAGTTTATTGGCCCTTTTGAGATCCTTGAGTGGATCGGGGAGGTTACATACCGTCTAGCTTTACCGCTGCAGTTGTCCGGAGTGCATGACGTGTTTTATGTTAGTATGCTTCAGAAATACGAGCCAGATCCATCGCATGTATTGGATTGGACTAACTTAGAGGTTGATGAGGATGCCTTGTATGAGGAGAGACTGATGCGGGTCTTATATGGACGAGATCAAGTTTTGCGAGGCAAGACTATCCCTTTGGTGAAAGTTTTGTGGAAACATCATGGGGTTGAGGAAGCCACTTGGGAACGTGAGGTAGATGTCCGTGAGAAATATCCGGACTTGTTTGTTAATGTTTAACCATGTATTGGAAACTTTGTTTGTTGTTGAATTCTAGAAACATTGTATATGTTTTGGATTATGAAAATATTGAAATTGTTGAATACATTTCAGGAATATGAGTTTAATTTAACATTGTATATGTTGAATGTGTTGTAGAAATGAAAATATGTTATTAACATTGAATATGTTTTGAGAAGCATGAGATATGTGTTGAAGTTGATAAATTTCATGGAATGCATGTTGAGAATGCATGGTAAGTTATATTATATATTGTTCTCTTGAAAAGAGATGGAATGACCGGTGAATGGGTCAAGATGATAAAATGTTGAACTACAATGTTGTTGAGAATTGAAAAATCACAATTTTGAAACTTATATCTAATTTCGGGGACGAAATGCTTTAAGGGGGGGAGGTTATAGCGATCCCGGTTTTTCCCTCCAATGTTTAGTATATTCCGAACTTAGGTTCCATAGTGTTGGTTGTTGTTTATATCTTGTTTTCGTCCTTTAATTCCTTGTATTCGAGTTTTGGGATGTGATGGGCAAGTTTGTTACAAGTTGGTTGTGAGTTTAAACCAATAGTTGCTGCCCAGATTTTGGTTTCTTCGCTCGAGCGAGGCTTTTGTCGCTCGAGCGAGCTCTGGGTTTTAGTTCCTTCGCTCGAGCCAGGGTTCCTTCGCTCGAGCGAGCCTTGTGTGTTGTGTCTCTTGGCTCGAGCGAGAACTCTTGCGCTCGAGCATGCGTCTGCGTCCAGTTTGGACCTCAAGGTTGTCATTCTTGGCTCAAGCGAGCGAGCACTATGTTTTGAGTTTCTTCACTCGAGCGAGCATTCTTGCGCTCGAGCGTGCGTCTGGGTTGTAGACCTGAAGCTTCGCATTGTTCCTTCGAGCGAGGTTCTTTTGTGTCTGGTCGCTCGAGCGACCACTACTTCGCTCGAGCGAGCCATGTATATATCAGTTCGCAGCAGCGGATTACACTTCACTTTTTCATCTCTTTTTTCATCCAAACCCTAAATCCGGCTGCTTCTCTCTCTATACTCTCTCTCTCTCTCTACAAATACACTTGGTTCTAGAGGTTCTCTACCCCAGTCTCTTTGTAAAAAAAGGTAGAGCTTGGCTTAGGCTTCCATTTGATCCGAAAATTTGTGGATTTGGAGCACTTCGAGTTTCTTCAACTTCTCCTTTGAGCTCCTAATTTTGAGGTAGGGATACCCTACTCCTTCTTATGAGTTTTGACATAGATTTTAGTCATTTTGTATAAATGGTGGATTATGGTAATTTTGGGAAAGTTAGGGTTGTTTTGAAGTTATGAAAAGAGGGGTTTTGTGTTTTGAAGCTCCATGTGCATATAAGGCCTTGGGAATGAGGGTTTGTGAGTCGAATCGGTGGAATTTGGTCTTAGGATCAATATTTGAAAATGGGAAAAAATGCCCTAATTATGTTGAATAATTAATTTGAATAATTAATTTTGGGAAATATGAAATTTAGTTGAAAATCATGAAATTGGAAAATTGTGAGATTGAATGGTGTAGTTGGATTAATTTATCACTCACCTATGGAAATGTTGATAATTTATCTGTTTGATGAAGTTATTATCTGTTTAGAAATAACTGCTTTGGGCTATCGGTGGAGAATAGTCTTGATTGTTGTAGACACTGCATGATGATTAGGTGAATTAAAACTAAACAATTGAGTTATGTCATTGAATATGACTGTTGAATTGACACATTGAATATGTGCCTGGATTGATCATTGTATATGACAAACCGTTTAAATGCATTACATATGTATCTTGTTCGGGAGGAGATAGGGGATGAACTCCATGGTTTGGGAGGAGATAGGGGATGGACTCTCAAATCTGTTTGGGAGGAGATAGGGGATGGACTCCATTGATAACTAAGTTGGCCGGAGTGTCCATGGTGAAAGTCTCGAAATCTTAATTACGTTTACATAACATAGATAATTGAAGTGTTGATAATATGAGTTGTAGTCTCATTTGAATTAATTATGATTGAAATACTGGTAGTATGAGTTGTAGTCTTAATCTTGAACTGTTCGGATAAACAATGGACCATATCTATGATTTGAATTGGGTAATGAAACGGAAATGTGGTTGTGAATACGAATTGGTTATGGAAGAGATGTATGTTGGTTTATATGAGTTGAACATGTATCAAATACTATTGTTTTAGTTATTGCTCATATTTGGTTTAGTGTATCTCTACTGGGTTTTGACTCACCCTATATGGAACATCATTTTCAGGTACAGGTGATATGCCAACTCCAAGGACGTAGCTTGGGAGGCTTAGAGGCTAAAAGATATTTTTTGTTGTTATCTTTTGTATTACATGTAAATCAAGCCAAGGGCTTATTTTGTATAAAGAGTTAGAACTCTTCTTTTGTTGTAACCAAGTGTTGACTTAGAAAGTTGTGAGCCTATAGGGCACTTACTTTTGTTGCCAACATGTAATATCTCTTGTAAAAATACTCTGATGTATGGAATATGATATCACTTTCTTGTATCATAAATGTATGATGTGTGGATTTATTTTGAGGGCGTTACAATAAATATAAACCTAGGGGGTGTCAATGTAATTTACCCTTTAATATTTAATTTGTATCAATTACATCCTTAAATTTCATTCATTAATTCAATTTAGTCTCTTACTCCAACTCTCATCTAAGTAAAATATATTAAAAATACTTATATCAATCTCACATCAAACATTTGAAAGGTATTAAAAAGAATTTATCACATTTTCTACTTAAATTAACCATGAGACACATTAAAAATATATTATTTACAAAACAAACACCATCAAAACCTTTAATTCTATTATTGAGAGAGCCAAATACATATTATGTTTGACTATTTGATTGGTAGTAAATAAGTAAACTCCAAAACTTCTAAATTAAACTAAAACAACATACCAAAAAGGAAAACATACCTAATTGGTTTAGAAGGAAACATCCAAAATTAAATGAAGCAACATTTTCTAAAATGAAATTTTTGAATGATTTTTCCAAATAAGAACATATAAAAAATAAAAAAAAAATTAATTTTAAAAAAATTGAATTTCACTATTTATTGGAAGCACAGCGCATAACCATGTATGTATTCTCTCCTCATTCACAGAGTTCTCTCTAATTATTGCGTGTCCTACAAGACCTTTGCTTTCAAAATCTATTTATCTTTTATTAAAAAAATGAAAGCAATCCTAAAGACCTTTGCTAGTATTGAAAAATTGTATAAAAAATGTGTTAAAGTGAGAATGTAAAGGAATTTCTTAGAAATATTATTTTTAAAAAAAACAAACAAACAAAGGGACAATTTTATTTTATTTTTTTAATAATGCAAGTAAACTTGAAAGTTACTAAATTAAACCAAAATAACATATCATAAATGAAGCAACATTTCCAAAGAAGAAGAAAACATCTAAAATTAAATGTAGCAACATTTTTTGAAATGAAAATTTAAAAAAAAAAATTCCAAATAAAAATATATAAAAAATTAAAAATTAATTTTTAAAAAATTAAATTCCAATATTTACTGGAAGCACAGTGCATAACCATGTATGCATTATTAAATAAAATAAAATAAAATAAAGAATTGTCCCTTTGTTTTTTATTTTTAAATAATATTTCTAAGAAATTCTTTTACATTTTCACTTTTATATGTTACGCTTTTTTTAATAAACATAATGTAAAATTTTGCCAAAGTTATGATAATTTATAATTTAAAAATAAAATTAGTATTTTGTAATAATATTATATATATTTTAATAATATTTTTTAACAATAAAATATGTATAATTACTACAAAAACGCGTAAGATGCTTATACACCATTTGAAAAGTGTGGGATTTCCTTTCTATAAAATTTCAATTTCTTATATAATTTTATTTAGTCGAATAAGAAAGTACGGCAAATAGAATTTTAAGCTTAATATAATTCTTTTGCTTTCTATTTGAATGAGTCATTTAATAAAAAATAAATAAATATAGCATCTAATTTATTAAAAATTCATATTTCACATAGTTTATACACCTTTTATGTATTTTAATGAAATTTTTATGCACATACAAATGTTAACCATTGTCCAATGGCCCATGGTAAATATAGATGAAATTACTCATAAAATTTAGCGCTTGTTGGTAAGTGATTTTTTTTTTTTTTTGATTTTTTGACTAAAATATGAATCTGTGACTTTTTAAAATATTTTTAATTTTTTTGACTTTTTAAATAAAATAGTCACTTGCTAACTCAATTCCATTTCTAAATTTCAAAAACAAAAATGCTACGGACCTACCCTTATCAACCCATAATTTACCCTGAATGTGTATAGTGGAGATTAAATTGATAAAGTGTGGGGTTCATGAGTGAAATGAATTTGAACCAATAATTCATTTTTCTAAGTAAATTCTAGATTGACAAGGGTGAGTTTGTAGTATTGTTTCAAAAATCAAAATCTATTTATCTTTTATTAAAAAAATGAAAGCAATCCTAAAGACCTTTGCTAGTATTGAAAATTTGTATAAAAAATGTGTTAAAGTGAGATTGTAAAGGAATTTCATAGAAATACTATTTTTTTTTTAAAAAAAACAAACAAGGGGAAAATTTTATTTTATTTTTTTAATAATGCAAGTAAACTTCAAAATTCCTAAATCAAACCAAAATAACATACCATAAATGAAGCAAGATTTTCGGAAATGAAGCAACATTTCCAAAGAAGAAGAAAACATCCAAAATTATGTAGCAACATTTTCTGAAAGGAAAAATTTTAAAAAAAAAATTCCAAATAAAAATATATAAAAATTAAAAATTTAATTTTTAAAAAATTAAATTCCAATATTTATTGGAAGCACGGTGCATAACCATGTATGCATTATTAAATAAAATAAAATAAAATAAAGAATTGTCCCTTTGTTTTTTATTTTTAAATAATATTTCTAAGAAATTATTTTACATTTTCACTTTTATATGTTACGCTTTTATTAATAAATATAATGTAAAATTTTTCCAAAGTTATGATAATTTATAATTTAGAAATAAAATTAGTATTTTGTAATAATGTTATATATATTTTAATAAGTAATATTTTTTAACAATAAAATATGTGTAATTACTACAAAAATACGTAAGATGCTTATACACCATTTGAAGAGTGTGGGACTTCGTTTCTATAAAATTTCAATTTCTTATATAATTTTATTTAGTTGAATAAGAAAGTACGTAAAATAGAATTTTAAGCTCATTATAATTCTTTTGCTTTCTATTTGAATGAGTCATTTAATAAAAATAAATAAATATAGTATCTAATTTATTAAAAATTCATATTTCACATATTTTATACACCTTTTATATATTTTAATAAAATTTTTATGCACATACCAATATTAACCACTGTCCAATGGCCCATGGTAAATATAGATGAAATTACTCATAAAATTTAGCCCTTGTTTGGGAAGTGATTTTTTTTTTTTTTGATTTTGATTTTTTGACTAAAATATGAATCGGTGACTTTTTTAAATATTTTTAATTTTTTTGACTTTTTAAATAAAATAGTCACCAGCTAACTCAATTCCGTTTCTAAATTTCAAAAACAAAGATGCTATGAACCTACCCTTATCAACCCATAATTTAACCTGAATGTGTTTGTATAGTGGAGATTAAATTGATGAAGTGTGGATTCATGAGTAAAATGAATTTGAACCAATAATTCATTTTTCTGAGTAAATTCTAGATTGACAATGGTGAGTTTGTAGTATTGTTTTAAAAATCAAAATCTATTTATCTTTTATTAAAAAAATGAAAGCAATCCTAGAGACCTTTGCTAGTATTGAAAATTTGTATAAAAAATGTGTTAAAGTGAGAATGTAAAGGAATTTCATAAAAATACTATTTTTTTAAAAAAACAAACAAAGGGACAATTTTATTTTATTTTTTTAATAATGCAAGTAAATTTTAAAATTCCTAAATCAAACCAAAATAACATACATAACTGAAGCAAGATTTTCGGAAATGAAGCAACATTTCCAAAGAAGAAGAAAACATCCAAAATTATTTATTGTAAGCAGTGCATGCATTCTCTCATTCACAGAACGAACTCTCCCCCTCTCTCTCTCTCTGAAGAAAAACTCCACCACCTCCAATGAATTCCTATTCTTCAACCTTTTACGTTTTATTTTTTATTTTTTTTTCCCTCCAATCCGTCGACATGTGGTTGTGGGGGTCATTAATCATCTTTGCTCTCGAACTCGCACCAGTAATACTCTTTTCAAAGGGTAACAGTGGCGTCGACGTTCACTCCTCCAACAATGGGGAAGCAAACGTCGACTACAGTGCTCCTGCAAGTCCTTCTCCTATTGCAACTGAGTCTGGCTCGTTCGAGTTCCAATTTTCACCGAGCGATATCAGTCCGGCCGACGACCTGTTCTTGAACGGTCACATCCGGCCGATGTCACCACTACCACTACGAACAGCACAAGAAAAAGAAGAAGAAGTGGATATTCAAGAAGAAGAAGAAGTGGATATTCAACGCATTCTGGAGTTGGCTCCGTCGATCGAGACAACCCCTTCATCGTCTGGAAGGAAGAAGAAGTGGATATTCAAGGTCTTCACTTGCTCATCATCGAAGGAAAAGAAAATGCAAAAGCAAAAGCGAAGAAAGCCTAGGGTTCAACGACTGCTCGGATGTCTAGGGATTAGTGTCTCTGTTGTCGAGCAATTTTAGTGCCATTGCAAAGCAAAATAGATTTGAATAGTTTTCTATGTTTATCAATTGTATTTTGAATGGTTCTTGGATGGAAAATAGTTTTAAATCTTTAGTACACACTTTATTTGATGGAAAAAAATTGAAAGAAAAAATGTATTGTTAATTCTGATAGCATCATATTGGATTGGAAGTCTGTTACAATTTTGCAGTTTTCATGAAATTATATTTAATATATTTCTTTATTATTTTTTCCCCCTTCACAGAGCATTAGGCAATTTTGCTGTTGTTCTTCAAACTACTCTGCGGTTTAAACTGTCTCTGATTGTAACAGTTCTATTAGCATTGGCATACACAATTTTGTGCATTCTGGCATTTGTTAGAAATACCCAGTTGGAAGATAAGCTAGTTGATGGACTGTTTTGGTTGATTCAAGCAATAACTCATGTAACAATTACAATATTGATTGTCCATGAGAGGAGATTCCAAGCTGTTTCTCATCCTTCGCGGCTTCGAATTTATTGTGTTGCAAATTTCATCATCATTTCTCTGTTCAGTGTTTCCGGGGTCATTCCTGTAATCTCTATAGAAGAACTTGATTTTGTTTTGAGACTGGATGATATAATTTCATTCATTTCTTTTCTGTTATCGATTGTACTCCTTATGGTTGGCATAAAAGGATCAACCGGGATTACTATGAGGAGCGAATCCGATTCAGTTATGGATGTAGAACCTGAATTATATGAACCCCTATTGAATGGATGCAATGTGGGTGGCTTTGCTAAGTCTTCTATCATTTCCAAAGCTTTTTGGCTATGGATGAATCCCTTACTGAGTAAAGGCTATAAATCTCCTCTCATGTCTGATGATATCCCGGCCCTTTCGCCAGAACATAGAGCTGAAAGAATGTCTGCACTCTTCAAATTGAACTGGCCGAAGCCTCATGAAAAATCGAAGCACCCTGTTCGAACCACGCTGCTTCGGTGCTTCTGGAGGGAAATCGCTTTCACTGCCTTCCTTGCAATTGTGCGTGTTTGTGTCATGTATGTTGGGCCTGTTCTTATTCAGGGTTTTGTTGATTTCACCTCGGGGAAGGGGAGCTCCCCCTATGAAGGATACTACCTTGTTTTCACTCTCCTCATTGCTAAATTTGTGGAAGTTTTGACCTCTCACCAATTCAACTTCAATTCTCAAAAGCTTGGAATGCTCATTCCATCTGCCCTCATTACTTCTTTGTACAAGAAGGGCATGAGGATGCCGTGTTCGGCTAGACAGGCTCATGGGGTTGGACAAATTGTAACTTACATGGCTGTAGATGCTCAGCAGCTCTCTGATATGATGCTGCAGCTACATGCTGTATGGCTTATGCCACTGCAAGTTTCTGTTGCCCTAATACTTCTGTCTCGCTGCCTTGGTACCTCAACAATTACAGCTCTAGTGGGGCTTGTAGTGGTTATGTTGTTCGTTTTGATGGGCACTCGAAGGAACAACTGGTTCCAACACAATGTGATGAAAAACCGGGACTCTAGAATGAAGGCGACAAATGAGATGCTTAATTACATGCGCGTAATTAAGCTCCAGGCATGGGAAGAGCACTTCAACAAACGAATTCAATCATTTTGCGAATCAGAATTTGGGTGGCTAACCAAGTTCATGTACTCAATATCTGGCAATATCATCGTTTTATGGAGTACACCGGTACTTATATCCACTCTTACCTTTGGTACTGCAATTTTGTTGGGGATTCCACTCGATGCAGGGACTGTTTTCACTGCGACAACACTATTTAAGATTCTCCAGGAACCAATCAGGACTTTCCTGCAGTCTATGATCTCAATATCTCAAGCAATGATCTCTCTGGCAAGGTTGGACAAGTACATGATAAGTAAGGAGCTGGTTGATGAGTCGGTGGAGAGCGAGGAAGCTTGCCGGGGTGGGATTGCAGTGGAGGTGAAAGACGGAGCTTTTAGCTGGGATGACGAAGGTGGGGAACGAATTGTAAAAAATTTAAATTTGGAGATCAAAAAAGGCCAGCTTGCAGCTATTGTTGGGACCGTTGGATCAGGGAAGTCTTCTCTCCTGGCTGCAATTCTTGGCGAGATGCACAAAATATCCGGGAAGGTCTGGGTATTTTTTCTTTAATTGCTTTGTATTGATTGGTTAATTTTATAATTTAACAAGCATATCTGATTTTACTCTTTAACAGGCTAGGGTTTGTGGCACCACTGCCTATGTTGCGCAGACATCATGGATTCAAAATGGGACCATTCAAGATAACATCCTGTTTGGTTCACCAATAAATAAGGAGAGGTATAGTGAAGTTATTAGGGTCTGCTGCTTGGAGAAAGACTTGGAAATGATGGAGTTTGGAGATCAAACTGAAATTGGAGAGCGTGGCATCAACGTCAGTGGTGGTCAGAAGCAGCGGATACAACTTGCTAGAGTAGTTTATTAGGATTGTGATATATATTTTCTTGATGATGTATTCAGTGCTGTAGATGCTCACACTGAGTCTGAAATATTCAAGGTGACAATAATCTTTACTGTATTTATTAGAATTCCCCCCCCCCCCCTAGTTTATGCATTTCATTGATACAACACTATTCATTTCTATACATATGAAATTGTGGAGATAGGTTCATCATTGAAAGCGAAGTCCTGCCAAAATTTGGCTCTTAACATGAGGAACCTGAATACTTGCAATTTTGCTTGAAAACAATGAAATCTAAGGCTAAATACTACTTTGTTTCATTTTAAAAAAACAATCCCTTGATGTGTGGTAAATTTTGGATGCATTAAATGTTGCCATTTGTCAATGCTTTTACATGCTTTGTGCTTTTTGCGCAAACAATTCTATTAGATTTTGAATAAGTATCTCGTTTAATACCTGTACTTCTCTCACAATGCTGTTAAACAAACTGAGAAACATATGATTTTCAGTTATTGTTGGTGAAGTTAATTAGAAATTTTGAACCATGTCAAAACAGTTTACTCGTAACTCACCAAGTTGACTGGCAGGAATGTGTGAGGGAAGTCCTCAAAGATAAGACCATTCTACTCGTAACTCACCAAGTTGACTTCTTGCATAATATTGATCATATCTTGGTAAGTATAATTCATTATTCAAAACTCAACACAAATTTCTTTATTTTTATTTTTATTTTTGCCTGAAATATTGACCTCTTTTTTCAAAGATGGGTAGTTGTGCAATCTGGAAAGTACAATGATATTCTGCAGTCTGGCGTGGATTTCCAAGTGCTAGTATCTGCTCATGAAACCATGGAACTAGTAGAAGCTGGAACTACCATGCCCAATGAGAACTCCCCCAAACCACCAAAAGTTTCCCGAGCATCTTCTAACCATGGGGAAGCAAATGGTGACGACAAATCTGTAGAACAATCCAATTCTGATAGGGGTACTAAGCTTATTAAGGAAGAGGAGCGAGAAATTGGAAAAGTCAGCTTAAATGTTTACAAACAGTGTTGCACCGAGGCCTTTGGCTGGTGGGGTGTAGTAACGGTGTTGCTAGTCTCATTATTGTGGCAATGTTCTCTAATGGCGAGTGATTATTGGTTGGCATATGAAACTTCAGTAGACCGTGCTATGTCGTTCAACCCATCTCAATTCATTAGTGTGTATGCAATTATTGCAGCAGTTTCAATTGTGTTGATAATGATAAGAGCCTTTTTTGTCACACTTCTTGGGCTTAAGACTGCCCAAATATTCTTCAGTCAAATTCTGTACAGCATACTGCATGCTCCTATGTCATTCTTTGACACTACGCCTTCGGGAAGAATCTTAAGTCGGGTAAAAATTCTGACACCAAATTGAATATTGTAGGAGAGGGTTCAAGAAAGGAGTTGGAAAATTCGAAGATCTTCAAAGATTCTTGAAGAACAACTTCAAATTCTCTAGAATATGATGAGAGGCTTAGATTCTTCAATAATCTCAACTTAGGAACACAACAACAAAGGAGATGATGGAGATAAGAGATTGGGTGAAGAAGAAGGCAAAATGGCTAGAGAATAGAATAATGGCAAGGCTCTCCCATTGATCTCCCACTTTCACTCTCAAGGTTGATAATGGAGAAGGGAAATTAGTTCTTTCCCAAGAGTTAAAAATCTCCAAAATCCATCCCTTGTAAAGCTATGGGTGGGTGCTATTTATAGGCACCTCATGATGTAGGATGGAGCCCATGTGCAAGGCACATGGGGGATATTCTCTCTAACCACCTTGTCCGAGGGGGTGACCTCTCCGAGGAGGTGACTTCTCCGAGGAGGTGACCTCTCCGAGGAGGTGACTTCTCCGAGGATGAGAAAACCCCGAAGAGGAGATCAATCCCTCGGCGAACCCTTCTTCTTAGCCACACCTAACCAATGATCCCCAATCATCCCAAAGGGTCAGGGGTAGTCCTAGAGGACGTCCTGCCGCAAAGTATTGCCGAGTCTCATGGACCCCCCGGGGTCGTGCCACCTCGACCCGGGTATAGGCTAGTTTAACCGAAGAGTGAATTTATCTCCACTCACCGTCCTCGGGATCGGGTCCTTTGTTCGGACTCCATTACGCCCATGGTTCTGGTACGTAGACCCCGGAAAGCTCCGAGCCCGCAAGTGTTCTGGGACTCATTAACGGAGCGACTTCTAGATTGCGTCTGAATCCGTTCGAAGCCAAGTACTTCGGATCTCTAGATTCGTGGGTCCGAATCCTTTCGAGTCCGAGTGCCTCGGATCTCTAGGCTTGCTTAATACCCTTTCGAGTCCGGGCCCGAGTAAGTCTCTAGGTTCGTGGACCCGAACCCTTTCGAGGCTTACAGCGATTCAATCCGTTTGATGGCAATAAATCTGGGCCCACCGATTCTTGGACTTGCGATAAATTCGGGCCCACTAATCTTGGGCTATTGGGCCTAAATAATTTAGTGGGCTCAAATTAGCCCCTCTTACAAATATATTCTGAAATTTGCATCTAGATTTGTTTTAGACTATAGAAAGGTTTATTTCTTGTTGGGTATTGACCGTATTATCTTTCATAGTGTAGGCCTCGACTGATCAGACCAACATTGATCTCTTTCTTCCCTTCTTTTTAAGCATGACTGTTACCATGTACATCACAGTGATCGGCATCATCATCATCACATGTCAGTATGCTTGGCCAACAATATTCCTTTTATTTCCACTTGCTTGGCTGAATTTCTGGTTCCGGGTATGGGCATTTATTTAACGTCACTGTATTTTTGGCAATATAATCTCTCTTCGACAACTAGCAATTATTCATGTACTGAAAATATAGCTATTTCCAAAATATGTTAAGGAAAATTAGTCAAACACTGAAATTTTCTATTGGAGAAAATGAAATTGGTTCCATGGTAGGAACAAATTGTGAAAGTTCTTGGAGATATCTTCAAATTTGAAAAACATTGGCATGGTGGACTTCCAATAGATCCCACAAATGACTCGCAGATTCATAACAATCATATTTGTTGTTTTAACGGGAATAAAAGCAAAAGCTAATAAATATGTATATGAGCAATGAAACTACAGATGAATTTATTGTAACCATTCCTGTTTCTTCTGGTTTCAGAGATACTACCTTGCAACATCTCATGAATTAACCCGACTCGATTCCATTACCAAAAGGCTTGTCATTCATCACTTCTCAGTGTAAAAATAACTGATGTATTATTATTGATTGATTTGTGTATTGTTCTGTGTATTTACAAAGAGATTTACACTCTCTTTATAGAGAGGAGAAAGCCAACATTGGGTGCCAATTGAGGCACCGAAAGCATAAAGCAAGGATAATTATTAAAGCTAACATAATGCTGTACTAAACATAATGATAACACTAGCAATACTAACATAGACTACTAACATATTTTAACAGCCCCCCGCAAACTCAAGGAGGATAGAAACTAACCAACTTGAGTTTGGAGAGAGAGTAACAAAACAGAAAAATAGGCTGACAATTAAAAATGGAATAGGAGACACTGTATGGTCGTGTCGGACCGTTGTAGCAGACAGTTTACGGGGTCATGTCGGACCGTTGTAGCAGACACTGTGTGGTCGTGTCAGACCGATGTAGAAGACAGTTTATGGGGTCATGTCGGACCGGTGTAGCAGACAGTTTACGGGGTCATGTCGGACCGTTGTAGCAGACAGTTTACAGGGTCATGTCGGACCGTTGTAGCAGACACTGTGTGGTCGTGTCAGACCGATGTAGAAGACAGTTTATGGGGTCATGTCGGACCGGTGTAGCAGGACAGTTTACGGGGTCATGTCGGACCGTTGTAGAAGACAGTTTACGGGGTCATGTCAGACCGATGTAGCAGGACAGTTTACGGGGTCATGTCGGACCGTTGTAGAAGACAGTTTACGGGGTCATGTCGGACCGATGTAGCAGGACAGTTTACGGGGTCATGTCGGACCGTTGTTGAAGACAGTTTACGGGGTCATGTCGGACCGTTGGAGCAGAGGTTGTGGTGGTGCACCAAGGGGGCGACTTAGGGAGTGCGCCATGAGCGACTTATACATGATACTGTGTATAACCCCCCCTCAAACTCAAATAGGTGGGAAGATAGAAACCTATTTGAGGTTGAAACAAAAGGATTGATAAAGCTGACCGGTGTAGAAGACACTGTATGAGTGTGTATATAGGCTACCCAAAAGATATACATGGATGTAGATATCGAGCCCTCAAAAGTCGTGCCCTCAAAAGGTGTGCCCGCACCCTCAAAAGGCGTGCCATCAAAAGACGTGCCCGATTCATCAAAAGACGTGCCATGAAAAGGCGTGCCAGGTTGTCGGTGATGTTCTTGGTGCATTCTGCCGACAGACCAGATTTTAGGGGATAAAGAGTATCATCGACATCAAAGAGGAGGCAGTCATAGTTCGGGTTTGGAACATGTTGAACCTGGTCTCCATACTCCATTTTGATCTAGGAAACTTCACCGATCCGAATGGGGCAAAAATATCTGCGTGCGAGAGATGGTGATGTTGTGGGTGTTTACGGTGGCTTCGAGGGTTGGTAAGAGGAGGGCCTGTTCAACGAGCTCGGCGAGCTCGGTGTAATGGGAGTCGAGGAGGGATGATTCTAGCTCTGTTGTTGGGTTTCACTTGATTCCTCCATCTGCTGTAGAAGACAGCAAGGCTATGAACACTCTGGACAAGCTACCTACTGATGGAGAAGTAACTGAAGTTGATGCTCAGTGATGTTGATAAGGACGGGGATGGACGTATCAGCTTGGAGGAATTCAGCTCGATCAGCTCGGCGTTCGAGTCGCCGGCTTGCGACTCGGAGCCGTGAGAGGCGTTTCGATTTCTTCGACAGTGATCACGACGGTCGGATCACGGCGGAGGAACTCCACGCGGTGTTCGCCGTTGTGGTGACGGAAGACGATAGAGTTACTGGTCTACAAACTTTACTGGAATGGTGGATCTAAATTGAAGTCCACAAAAAGAAATGAATACAGGTTGGATTCAATGGTTGATGATTCCAATGGTTGATGATTTTGATGGGGATGAACATGCATCGGCCAACTCCAATGCAGGGAGTATGTCCAAGTTGAAGGAACTTGTGAAGAAGCACTCTGATGGTCATTAGCTACCCAATCTACCTCTGGACAGAGAAGACCACAGAGAAAGAAATTAGTGACGATGAAGATGAGGAAACAAAGAAAGCAGAGTTTCTGGTATGTGTGGAAAAACTCCAGCGGGCAGCGAAGGCAAGGTTGCCGGCCGGCTGCCCGCCGGAAAAAAAAAGAGTATAGGCCTAAATCTTATAGCTCTGATACCATGTAAAAATAACTGATGTATTATTATTGATTGATTTGTGTATTGTTCTGTGTATTTACAAAGAGATTTACACTCTCTTTATAGAGAGGAGAAAGCCAACATTGGGTGCCAATTGAGGCACCGAAAGCATAAAGCAAGGATAATTATTAAAGCTAACATAATGCTGTACTAAACATAATGATAACACTAGCAATACTAACATAGACTACTAACATATTTTAACACTCAGAAAGCATTTCTGGTGTTATGACAATTCACTGTTTCAGGAAGCAAGAAATATTTTGCCAGGATAATGTCAACAGGGTGAACGCAAATTTACGTATGGATTTTCACAATAATGGGTACAACGAGTGGTTGGGCTTCCATTTGGAACTCATTGGAAGCTGCGTCCTCTGCATTTCTGCATTGTTTTTGATCTTGTTGCCTAGCAGTATCATTAGGCCAGGTAGTCCTCTACAATAATTGGATCATATGTGATGTTAATGAGTTGTTTCTTTGTTTTCCCCCCTTTTTTACACGGTTACTTGGTTCTCAAATGTGGGAAACTGACACGTACTGTATTGCCCAGAGAGCGTTGGATTAACTCTCTCGCATGGTTTGTCCCTCAATGGTGTATTATTCTGGGCTGTATATATGAGCTGCTTTGTGGAAAATAGAATGGTTTCTGTTGAGAGGGTAAAACAGTTCACAAATATTCCATCAGAAGCCGAATGGGAGAAAAAAGATTGCCTTCCCTCTGCTAATTGGCCTACCCACGGCAATGTTGACCTCAAAGATTTGCAGGTAACTTGCCTTAAACCCGTTTTGTTTCAAATTTGTAACATTGTTTTTTACTTTTGAAGTCATTTATTCTTGATAACAAATATTTTGTGTCTAAATTGTTCTGGTAAGGCGTGCATGGTGTCAGGCAACACGAAATGGAGAAAAATTTCAGAAGATAACTAGGCTTTATGATGTCTACATGATATGATCTGAAATTTAGACAGACCACTTTGCCTTGATTTATAAATTAGTAGAATTTTTAAAAATAAAATGTCCTCAAGTGTGTCGTCAATGAACTTTGGATCTTTATTAGCATGACTTGAACTACAATAATATTCTGTTCTAATATTTTTTGGAACCCTTTCTGATAAGACATACTCGAACACTTGGTGAACAGGCTAGGTATCGTCCAAATACCCCTCTGGTTCTTAAAGGTATTACTCTCAATATTCGAGGAGGAGAGAAGATAGGTGTAGTTGGTCGCATAGGGAGTGAAAAATCGACTCTGATCCAGGTTTTCTTTAGGCTGGTTGAACCTTCAGGAGGGAGAATAATCATTGATGGCATTGACATTTCCATGCTAGGGCTTCATGATCTTAGGTCTCGCTTTGGGATCATTCCTCAAGAGCCTGTCCTTTTTGAAGGAACTGTCAGAAGCAACATTGATTCAATTGGGCTGTATTCAGATGAAGAGATATGGAAGGTACATTTTCCGTTCTTATTTCCTAAAATAAACCAGTTTGGGCTTTTTAAGGTCGGAAAAGAATAAAGTTTGCATCATGAACATCACTTCTTCTGTTGTGTTTCATTTTCTCGGTTCACAATTCAAGACCAAAGCGTACACAATTTGAGCTTTTCTTGTGCTTTCACTGATATGAAGAAACCAATTTTTATAGAGCCTCGACCGTTGTCAACTTAAAGATGTGGTTGCTGCAAAGCCTGGTAAACTTGATTCTTTAGGTAATATTCATACTTCATCGCTTCTTCACTAGGCTGCACCAAAACTTGCTTGATTTGGTGTTTCCCATTTAGTGAATGAAGGTAAACATTTTATTTCTTTTTGGAAATTTCTCAGTTGTTGATAACGGAGACAATTGGAGCGAGGGGCAGAGGCAACTTCTCTGCTTGGGAAGGGTAATGCTAAAGCACAGCCGGCTTTTGTTTATGGATGAGGCAACAGCTTCTGTCGATTCACAAACTGATGCTGTAATTCAGAAGATCATCCGAGAGGATTTTGCAGGCCGTACAATCATCAGCATTGCTCACAGAATACCAACAGGCATGGACTGTGACAGGGTTTTAGTTATAGATGCAGGTTAGTGTTTCTTTACCTTACTTTCCCCATCCTTCAAATGAAAAAAAAAATTGGATTGCAAATTATCTGTGACCTAGCAAGACAAAGTGGATGTTCTCAGTGTTTGTGACCTCATTGATAAGTATTAGACACCAACTACTCAACAACCACAAATTTGGAATACGGGCATTTTTGGTAATATCACACTAATGAACTATTGCCCTAATTCTCTCTCTGTCTCTCTTGTAAACTTCTTTATTATAATGAAACCTGAGTGACTGGACGTAGCCCTAGTTTTTGGAGTGAACCGCGTAAATCTCGCACTTGTTGTCCTAATTCAATGTATATGTAGTTGAGGGGAGGGAGGCAGCTATTTCCTCGACTCTCTTATAATTTTTTTGAGCTTAGTGAAGTCACAATGACCTTGGATGTAGCCATAGTTTTGGAGCGAATCACGTAACTTTTGTGATCTTATATGGCCATGTGCCTTTCTGTCATTTTGGTCAAAAGTTTTGAAACCTTATATTCTCCTAAGACTTCATTCTTGCATTTAAGCTCCATATTCTCTATGTTTTGGCTTATTTATTTATTTATTTTTGTTTTTATACATGAGTTTCATAGCTGATATCCCATTTCACTCTTTAACAGGTTGGGCAAAAGAGTTTGACAAACCATCTCACTTGAGAGGCCTTCACTATTCGGGGCACTGGCTCAGAAGTACGCTAACCGCTCATCTGGAATATGAGATAAACCATTTTGGTTTTTCCCAAAATTGCCTCTCGATTTAAATGCTGCCAATTTTGGAAATCTTCCTCAGAACGAGTCCGATTGCTTGTATTAAAATTTCATGCACTCTAGTGATGATATAAGGTATTCTTCATGGAAGATGGTATAGACATCCCATTTTATAGCATACATGCTGGCAGTAAGTGATGCTATATAATACCAACCATTGTCAATATTTAATGAAATCAAACTTGTTTCATGTGTAATTTTTAAATTTCCCCCCCCCCCCCCCCTTTGAAGCAAATGGTATGAGAATTTTGAATGAGATAGTTTTACTATACTGTCCTCGAATGCTTTCTATTAGTGAAAAGTAATTGGTAATAGTTTGCCACAAGCTCTTTTTTAACTTTTAGGTCTGATTTGGTTTGATGTCTATTTTGAAAATAGTTATTGGTTTGGTTTAGTTTGAAAATAAGTTTTCATTTCTTTCTTCCTCCCTCACCCTCTCCGATCACCACCCATTGCTCATCACTACCACCATATACCACCTTCTAGCCACTACTGCCAACAACCCCTTTTGATTGTTCATCTTTGACGACCACCTTCAACAAGTCTAGTACTAGTTCAACTATGTTGAATTGGCACACAAAAAAGGCAAGAAGAGAGAGTGCACGAGCACATGTACTCATGCATTGGAAAAGCACCAAACCTTGGGATCAACCAACTCATTAGATTTTGGGTCAATCCCTTCTTTCTCTTCCCCTCCCCGAATCAAAAAATAAAATAAGAAGGGAAAAATTCCAAAAAAGTAACATTTCTCATGAAATTTCCATTCAAGTTATCCTAACACATCGATCAATCCAGTCAACGCAAAATTAATAGGATTCTATTGAAATTTCATAAATTAAAAAGAAAATGACTTATTTGATATTTTTCCCAAAAAAAAACTAAAAAAAATGAGCTATTACAATCTTGTGCAGAGATTCAACAAAAATTCTAGTAACTGTGTGGTAAAATAAACCAAAGTACTCAAGCTCAGCTTGTTAAAAGCTCGTTCGAGACTGGCTTTACAAAACAAATCCAATAACTTGAACTCACTCCTTACAAACTTGCTCAAGATCAATTTGTTAATTAAACAAGTCAAACTTACACACAGTTTAAAGCTCTTTTAATTTTTTGAATCAAGTTTGAACAAATTACTATTTGGTTCGACAAATTTATACGCATTATTATAAAAAAGTAAATTACTCAAGCTGGACTCATTATCAACTCAATCTCATTTGAGACAAACTCATAATGTAAAAAAGTCAAACTTGAACCATATTTTAAAACTTATTAAGTTAAATAAGTCAAACTTAACAAATCAATACTCGGTTTTACTCAACTCATTTACAACCCAACCAATAATTTGGAGTTTTTTGTTCTCTCTCTCTTTCACTCTTATATATGTACAATATAGACATTTGTAACTCAACAACGAGATAAAAAGAAGAGCAAATTTTCATCTTTATAATTTGATTCAAATTTCACTTTGTTCCTTATTGTTTCAATTTGAACAATTGATTCCTACACTTTAAATTCGATTTTAATTTGATCTTTCCGTCCGAATTTTCGTTGTTTTTTTATGTGTATACGTTGAAAAACTGACAAGTGCCACAAAATTGTTAATTTTGACTTTTAGCTCGAACGAAAGAACCAAATTGAAAACTGACCTCAAAGTATAGACTAAATTATCTAATTTAAAACTATAAGGATCGAAGTAAAATTTAAGTAAAACTATAGGGATTGAAAATATAATTTACCCTAAAAAGATGTTAATAGTAAATGACAAAACAAATCTAATAATTTTGAGTATCTGACAATCATTATAAACAAAGTATGATAACAAGTGTCCATTTATTTATTTATTGTGAATCAATAAGAAAGTAAATATAAATATAAGAAATATTATATTAAATAGACCACTAGCCCAACAATAACTAGAAAGTCAACAATCACAAAACTTAACAATCAATCACCAAGCCCAAGCCCAAGCCCAAGCCCAAGCCTGATAACCACAATTGCTACATACAACTCTCATAATAAGGAAGAAATAAAAGCTATCATAAGGATATCAAACTCCTCTCCATAGGAGTTGAATCCAATGAACACTACCACAAGTGTCCATTACACACTAGCAACATTGTGTTGAGTAAAGAACAAACATACATAGAGTGATGCAAAGCAGAACCTACTGAGAAAAGTGAGATTGATGAGAAAGAGCTGAGATGTTTTCAACTTCAATTGAGCTCCTTCCCTTCAAAAAATTGGAGTACCAATGTGCAGAGAGTTTAGGGTATCTTTTCAAATCTTTGTCATCCAAATCTACATAGTAGAGGCCAAAGCATGATCCATAGCCACCCAATAACTCATACACATCCAAGAAAGACCATGTGAAATACCCTCTTGCATTTGATCCATTCCTTCCATATTGTCAAATTCAAAGAAGAAAACAAACAACGGTACAAAATAACCATATCAATGAAATGAAACCCAATATTATTTAAAGGGTTATTTACACCAAGACCCCCTATCAATTGTTACTACCAATTTACTATCAATTGGTAATGCAACATCCAAATATACCCTTCTCTTTTACCACCATAGTGTTCATAGTCTTCAACATTCTTATTTATCCGTTTTGGTTTTATTCATTTATTGTTCCATTCATAAAGCTTCCAATAAGCCAAAAGCCATTGGATTTAGCAAAGAAAAAGGCGAGTCGGATGCTACATATTTTATCCAAGAGGTTAATCTAACAACTAACAATTGACTTTCGTTTATAAAAAAATAAAAACAACAGAAGAATTAGACAGATACCTCACAGCATCAAGCAAACTCCCAATGAAACCATGCAAATATTTCACTCTTGCACTGTCATGTAATGTTGAATTCCGCTGTGTTTGCTGACCTGTCAAAAACAAGTTTTAGGAGTTTCAACAATTAGGGGGGAGAGAGAGAGAGAAAGAGAGAGAGAGACCGTTTTCATGGATGTAAATAGGAGGGTTGCCATAAAATTGCTTGAAATACTCCAAAACTCCAAGCAGACCAGAGGGTGTGATTGGGAACTGAATCAAAGAAACTGATTAATTAGTATAATTAATAATAATAAAAAAACCAAGAAGTAAAAAACCAACTTTGTGAAATTATTTTTTAGCCCCTTACCTCATCTGGTGGTGTATCATTAGACACAGCTGAAAACAATCCAAGAACTTATGAGATATATCATATCCATCAAATAAATTTTTTACCCATCAAAAAATTGAATAATTTCACTCAAAAGAATACCATGGTTGGCTCATCCGAGTTGAAGAAAAACATAATATGCAATTAAATTCAAACATGTCATGTAAATCATTTCTTCAAAGTAAATCGAGCTTGTGATGCAGGAAACGATGCAGTTGTGATTGATAGTAATTTCATGGATAGTTTGACTGTTTAATGGTAAAATGGCAATTTTGTTGATTTTTCAAGGCTGCCTGGTAAGGCCCAAAAAATTCATATTTGCAGAATTGGGAAATTTACTATATTGGAAAATTTTGAATTCTTAATTTCAAGTTCTAGACAAATCCATTTTAAATCAAGATTTTTCTGGGGTTTTTTTCCCCTTCAAATATATGCTATCTAGATTAGTTTTTTATTTATTTAATTTTGGCTTGATTTGGGAAGTGAATTGTAGCTTGACCACCTAGCAATGTTTACTATAAATCAAGTTGTAAGATCTTGAAAGAGGTAAAAACTACTCAAATGAAGGAGGGTACCCCTCGGTCTACGTGGCAACATCTAATTTTTTTTTTAGAGAGAAGGCAACATCTAATTAGTTAAGTCTATTTTGTGCCACATGGCATGGAGGAAATGACAAGAATTGCCAAAGGAGAATAACCCTCGGGATATATTTTGGGGAAAGTTAACTATAAACCCCTTTTACCTTCCTTTCATTGTTAAAAGGACTAAGAAAAAAATTATACTTTCTAAACCCCCTCATAATTATAAAATCTTACATAAATGACACAATTTATTATTTAAATATTTTATCAGACTATTATACCCCTCAACTAGATCTTTCCACCTTCTTCGTCCTCTCTCTCTCTCTCAGTTTTCGCACAACCGTTGCAGATTCCATGAAACCCTAAATTTTCGATTTCACAACTCTGCTCAGAAACCACAAATGAATAGCTATTGAATCGTCTCTATAATCTCTAGGTACAATCGATTCAATACATATCTGGTTATGTTAAATTCACAAATCATTCGAATCTCTTCACATTTCGCGATTTTTGTTGATGTTTCTACATAAATTTATCGACTCTCATCTTTAATTTTGTTGAAATTGAATGAGGATGTCGTTGGAGATTCGAAAGCTAGGGTTTCGGAGCAGATGGGGGAGATTCGGAGTGCGGTGGAGATGGCTCAATTGAAAGCGGAGAAGAAACATGATGAGGTTGTTGATGAGATGCTGGCGATGTTGAATGCGAAGGTTGAAGCTTCGAGATTGAAAGAAGTTGAACAGGAGGTTGGGAAGGATGTGGATGAGGAACAGTAGAATATATGTATATATATATATTTGTGTGTATGAGTGTTGTTGAACACATGTATTCTTTTCATTGAGATTTGCGATTGTTGATCGAGTTTTAGAAGTTTTTCTTCTCAATTAGATATATTGATTTGTTGATTAATTTGTTTTGTTTTTGTTTGTTTGTTTGTTTTTTATTTATTTTTGTTGTTTTTTATCTAATTTCATTTGACAGAACCAGAGTAAAATTTTACTCTGGTTCTGTCACGACCCAAACCCGGCCCTATGGGTTTAGCACCGTAACCGGCCAGTAATCTGAGATTACCGAAGGCCTGCTTAACAGTAATACAGTAAAACAGAGTACAGGGCCTGGCGGAAGCCAATACAGTAAATAAATAGTGTCCATTGAGCTGTGACAGTCTGTATGCAAAAAGGCTTTTCATACATTTATACAAAAACAGTATACACAATATTTACATTTATTCAGACTAGGGACCCGACCTAGATAACAGTACAGTAACACTCGGTCTATACAGAGCAGTAAAACAGTACAAAACAGTACAGAAGGGGGGAAAACAAACAAAACACCCCCCAAGCCATAGCATGGCAACTAGGAACCTCGCAGTGAGGCACAAAGAGGCACAAAGGCTGGCTTGACAAAACTGGAGTAACCCTGACGCCTCTAGCTGCGGTCTGGTGCCTGAACACCTACATATATATATGAGCAGTGAGCTAAAGCCCAGTGAATAAGATAAAGCGTAAAGAGGTTTAGAATGAATGTCCTTACAGTAAGGAAAACAGTTCAATTCAATCAGTATTTCAGTTGTTCAGTACAGTAAACAGTCATATGTGGTACATCCATTAGCATAACAGTAACAGTAGGTCTTGAAAGACCGAACAGTAATGATGGCCATCAGTCAGTAAACAGTAGTGGTTCCACGAGGGAACCGACAGAGAATTCTGTCGCAGTAACAGTAACAGTAAACAGTAAGTACTAAGGATGCCACAGTACAGTTCAGAAATAAAGGACATACATTCATTCAGTAAATAATACCAGTTCAGTAAACAGTTCAGTTCAGTATTCAAAAGATATCAGTTGAACATATCTTTACACAATTGTTACTCACAGAGTTCTGGGCTACAGTATGCTAGAGCGTGTCTCCCCAGTTGCCAACCCTACACAGTTCACAGATTGAACACACTAAGCTACACAGTTGGGAAATCTCATAACTTAATCCCTAATTTGCCTGGGTGTGTTCTACAATGATATCCTCATCAAGATGCCTTAAACTAGGCCTAAGAATGCCTAGGATGGGATGAGGATGCAAAAATACACTTGGAAAATATTTCGCAAAGTTTGCTGAAAATAGGAGCCTCGCTCGAGCGAGACTTTCTACGCTCGAGCGTAAGTCCAAAATCAAAGGCTTCGCTCGAGCGAGTAATCCTTCGCTCGAGCGGTCTGCAAAACAGTAAAAGTACTGGATGCTGAAATTTTACGCGCGATCCTCGCTCGATGGTCGCTCGAGCGGAGCCCTGGACAAAGGCGCTCGCTCGAGCGGGGAATCCTTCGCTCGAGCGAGGAAGCCAAATCTGGAATTTCCAGATCTGCCTCCCAAGCTCAAACCAAGCATTCTACCACTCCAAACTCGACCTCTTGGGCCCAAATTCTGGAAAACATCATTAAATTCAATGTATAACAAGTTTCAAAGCTCAATTTATGAATTCAAGCCCCAAAGGTGAGTCAATTAAAACCACATTCAAACCCATTTTCAAGAACAACATTCAAACATGTCATGCATGAGTTTTAAACCAAATTGAAGCTCCAAAGCTTGCTCAAATGAGCTCATTTCTTTCCAAAACCAGATGAAAACATGGTCTATAACAACAATATGAGCATGCATGTACTAATGTCCATGTAATTAACCTCAAAATGCAATAATACTAACATGCATGCAAGAGATGAGCTTCAATCCACCATTAATGAACCAAATCATGGCTTAGCTCTACAAATGAGGCATGAATCATGCAAGGATGAACTCAAGAACACCATTAAGATGATGAATGTCCTACCTTAGTCTTGTAGAATTAGGAGTGAGGGAGCTCAAATATGCAAATACACTTCAATTCTTCAAGATTCACAAGCTAATCAACAAAAACACTTCTCTCCCTCCCTAACTCTCTCTATGGTCGGCAATGAGAGGGGAAATGGCTGAGGAAATGTTGTCTTAGGCTCAAGTGTGTGTATTGAGTGGGCCACTAAGGGTGGCAAAATGGTAATTAAGCTTAACTCTTTAATTAGCTTATTTAATCTAATTTAATCATACCTAATCAATTTTCAGATAATTATACCATAAAATCACATTAAATATGAGGGTCACGGAACATCAATCGGTTTCTAATTCGGCCGCCGATAAGGCCTTCAATTAGAAGTTTAAACATATAAACGTGAACAGATAATCAGACAATCAAACAGATAGAATGCAATTAACTAACATATACTCAGTCAATTCAGTTTTAATTTCAGTCAGTCAGTTATCAGTTCCGTTTAGCAGTAATCGGTGATTATCGGTAATCAATCAGTCCTTAATCAGTAAACAGTATGAGGGTTGTTACAGGTTCTATTGCTCTGTTTTTTTCATTTGACAGAACCAGAGTAAAATTTTACTTTTATACAGAGTAAAATTTTACTTTTGTGTAGAGTCTAACATTTTACTCATTTTTTAGAGTAAAATTTTACTTTTCTACAAAGTAAAATTTTACTTTTGTGTAGAGTCTAACATTTTACTAGTTTTTCAGAGTAAAATTTTACTTTTATACAGAGTGAAATTTTACTTTTAATTTCAGAGTGTAAAATTTTACTTTTATACAGAGTAAAATTTTATTTTCATACAGAGTAAAATTTTACTTTTAGTTTCAGAATGTAAAATTTTACTTTTATACAGAGTAAAATTTTACTTTTATACAGAGTAAAATTTTACTCTGAAATATATAGTAAAGATGACTTAATAGGAGAGCTGATAGATATGAAGGTAATATAGTAAAAGAAACAAGTTTTAAAATATTAGAGGGTTTTGAAGGTACTTATATAATTCTTGTCCTTTTGAAAGACAAATTAGATAGTGAGGAGGCTATCACCAAATCCCCCTATATTTTGGAATATCCATTTAGATCTACTTGGTCACCAAGAAAAACTTTATTATACATACACCTACACCCCCATGGGTTAATGTATGCTTTCATTCACTACTCAACATCTCAATTCTTATCATCCTTATCTTATCTCTTCTTTTATGGAAACTAACTTGAGCGTTGGAGTGTCCAACCGACCAGGGCACTAATAGTGTTTTTCTCTTGTGGATTTCAAGTTCACATCGGTTTCAATGTCTTCTATCATCTTCTCTGTTGATTATCTTCATCAAACAAGGTATATTTTTTGTCCTTTACAAGGTTAAAACAATCCTTGTTTGAATAATAAAAATTTAGAGAAAGTTTTTCTCTATTGAATTGTTCTTTTTTCCTTAACATTTTTCTAGTTCATTCCATACGCTTTCCTACATCAACTTCCAAGTTGCAAATTGTGTTAATCCAGTTTAGTGAGTATATTAGGGATTGACATACGTATTATATCGACTGCCATGTCAGCATTGAAGTCCCTGTTATTTATTTTGAGGCTGCTAGGTTTGTCTTTGATGTATAAAGTATTGTAATGGTTGACTCCTAAGAAGTCAAAGGAACCCTTGACTAGTTTGGACTCAACTTTTGTGAATTCTGGAATTCTTGATCCTGCATTCTTCTTCACTATCTTTGGATAGTCACCAAATACCAGGGGATTGATAATCCTGCAACAAAATCAGACAAACAATGAAAAAAGATGGTTTTAACTTTTCACATACAAAAAATTCCCTGAATTCAAGATAATATCCCCCTTTGTTTTGACACAAAACATTTTTTTCGAAACATTTTCTATGAAAAATGTATTATGCAGAAAATATTTTTATTTTTTTTCATGTTTGGTTGCAATGTTGAAACTATTGTGCTCATTGTTATAGCAGCGATGTGGTGGTGTAGTGGTGGTGACAAGGTAATGGTGGTGAGGGTGGTGGTGTCAACGGCGACAGAGGTGGCAGTGGCAATTGTGGAGTGGTGGTGGTAGAGGCGGTGGCAGTGATAGTGGCATAGTGGTGGTCGAGGCAATAGTATTAGTGGTGCCAGTGATAGTGGCATGATGGTGAGGGTGGTGTTGGTGGCAGTGGCGATAGCAACCACCATGGTAGTGGTGGTGGTTGGTGGTAATAGTGTAGTGTGTTAGAAATATTGTAGTTCGGACAATTTTTTCACTTTTCAAAGCAGGAAAAAAATTTGTCCAAAGAAATTTAATTTCTGCTAATTTTCATTTCTTATCGTACTATTTACTAAAAAATACAAAAATATTTTTTGCCGAAACAAACTATGGTGATTATGTGTCAACATTTAATAAATTAAGATGCATAACATCATTTTATGTATTTACAATTTGTAACTCACCACCCAATATAGAAGTCATTAGCTCTTTGAGTTGCAATCAAATCTTCTGTTGCATTAGTACTAGGGATATACCAATAAGCAAATACATTTATTCCTATGAATCCTCGTTGCCTGCCCTGTTTCATAACATATTTCTCCAACAATTATAAGCATTATATGTGATATTTTTTTCATCATTGTCAAAATTAGTAGTAAAATGAAGACTAAAGGAGAGACCAATATGCAAGACTCCCGCTACTACGAGGTCTAGGAATGAACATATTGGAGAATGCCATTGATGGGTGTCAGCAAATTTTAAACATTTTTTTTTTTATTGGCAAAAGTCAGTAGTTAGTTGTTAGATTAGCACCTCGGGAGAGTTGAAACTCACACTCATGCATTTTGCAAGAAAATCTTGCCCTCTCATTCCAGTCCTAGGCGTGGAACCCAAGGCCTCCCCTTAGGAGAGACTTGGTGGCCAAAGGGCTAGCCAACTAGCCCGTGTCAACAAATTTTAAACATTTTTTTTTTGATCGGCGAAAGACAGTAATTAGTTGTTAGATTAGCACCTTGGGGGAGTTGAAACTCACACCCATACACTTTGCAAGAAAATCTTGCCCTCCCATTCCACTTCAGGAGTGGAACCCAAGACCTACCCTTAGGAGAGACTGTGGCCAAAGGGCTAGCCAACTAGGCTAAAGCCACTTGGTTAGCAAATTTTAAACATTAATGTTACTATAAGTCATCATCACGTCATTTCACTGGCCAAAGTGTTCGTCCAATATCACTTAGGTGGTGTTTCATAAAACATCGTAAAAAAAGGCTAACCCAATGTTTATAAAATGTCACTAACATAAGACAACTCCATAAATATTTAGCAGCGTTTGTGTTAAGTTTTAGTGACTTTTTTAAACGTTGGTAAACGACAAATTTCCTATAGTGTATGTGTATAGTCTTACTGCTGCATGCTAAGAATGATAATACAATTTTTTTATCTAAGGAGATGCTTTAGCAAGTTAAGATAAAGGATAGTGGATTCCTCAATGTTTCTTATGAAGCTAATGGAATACCTGGTACTTGTTCTTGTACAAATTTGCAGCCGATGCGTGTGCCAGCAAGATATTATGAGCAACAATGTATGGCTCAGAGGATGAGTTACCTTTAGAACAGTTAATTCCAAATGGGAAAGAACATCGATTTGGGGGCGTAATGCCTACATCGTAACCACCCAAAACAAACACGTTGACCTCATTAAAGGTAGTCCAATACAAAACCCTATCGCCAAATTCTCTAAAGCACACCTCAGCATATGCCATGAAATCTTTCCTGCACCCGCAAAATAGCTAATTTCATTTTTGAAAATGAAAACTCAGTGCATGATAATACTGCTAAAGTGGGGAATGGAAAAGGCAAGATGTACAAATAGATAATTGCATGAACAAAAAAAAAAAAAAAAATCATATATTTTGTTTTCCAAGAAGAGTATGTACGAAAAACAAAAAAGTGAGTGAAGCAGAAGCCAATAGTGATAACCATACACAAATTTTGGACTAAGACATCCTCCATATTCATCTTCAAGAGCCTGCGGCAGATCATAGTGCACTAATGTAGCATGTGGTTGGATTCCTGCTTGATAAAATATAAGGAAAAAAGATATCAATTGGGGGGGGGTTATTATTAACATTTTGAGTTGTTTGGTTAACAATTTGGAAGTAACTTTTCTTGATTTGATAAGAAAAATAATTGATTTGCAATTTTGTGTATAGAAGATTCCAAATGCAAACCAAACAGTATTACAATGTTTATGAAGAAGAAGATGTGGATGTGACCACCATGTCTGATAAGTTCATTGATGAGATTGTTGTAATATTTCAATCCCTTTGGATTTACAGCTCCTCTTCCATCTATTAAAAATAATAATAAAAAGGGATGAGCACTAGCATATGAAAAGAACCAGAATTTGTCTAACATGAAAAAATAAAATAAAAAATATGAGAGAGTTATGTGATCATACTAGGGATAAGCCTTGGCCATGAGATGGAGAATCTATAGGCCTCCAAGCCTGTTTCCACCATCAGTTGGATGTCTTCCTGCAAGAGATTAATGTTTCACTTCACACATAGACCATATATACTCCGCAGCCACTAACGCTGCGTTTGGTTGGAGGATTTTGAGAGAGATTTGGAAAGAGAAACGGAAAAAGTAGGTGAAATATCAATAAAACATGCCTATATTTCACCTTGTTTCATACACCTTTTCCCTTTCCCTTTCCCTTTCCAAATCCCTTTTCAAATCCCCCAACCAAACACAGCATAAGGGATAGTGTAGTGAACATCATGTCTAATAAGAATCATGCATTCTTGGATCAATTACTCATAAAGATTGAAGAGGATGTGATGCATAGAATTAGAGGGGATGGATGAAATTAATGTAAAATGCATAAAAGCTGCGTTTGTTTATGTGTACTGGTCAATTCAAAATATCATGTTTGGATACAAAAGTGAGTCTCCGAAAAATCTCTCTAAACTATATGTCTTCGTATGACGGACTATTAAGGCCTTGTTTGGCTAGTGATTTTTTTAGTTAAAAAGTTAAAAAATTATTAAAAAAATTAAAAAATCAACAATTTATATCAAAAAAAAAAAATTCTCTACTTTTTGCACATTTTTTCGTAAAAAATAAAAAAGTCATTCCACACATGTTAATTTTTTTTATATTATATTTTAGCTAAAAAATTAAAAAGTTACTAAAAAAATATGTTTCCAAACGAGGCCTAACTCTCATGGGAGAGGGTGGATACAAAATGGAGAGATTAAATGAGGGTCGCATTATGGGTTAGAAAACCAAAATATCCTTCATATTGGATCATTTAGACTACGTATTCCTTACCTAGTGATTCCAAACAAACATGCCAAATCTGGAATTTCCAGATCTGCCTCCCAAGCTCAAACCAAGCATTCTACCACTCCAAACTCGACCTCTTGGGCCCAAATTCTGGAAAACATCATTAAATTCAATGTATAACAAGTTTCAAAGCTCAATTTATGAATTCAAGCCCCAAAGGTGAGTCAATTAAAACCACATTCAAACCCATTTTCAAGAACAACATTCAAACATGTCATGCATGAGTTTTAAACCAAATTGAAGCTCCAAAGCTTGCTCAAATGAGCTCATTTCTTTCCAAAACCAGATGAAAACATGGTCTATAACAACAATATGAGCATGCATGTACTAATGTCCATGTAATTAACCTCAAAATGCAATAATACTAACATGCATGCAAGAGATGAGCTTCAATCCACCATTAATGAACCAAATCATGGCTTAGCTCTACAAATGAGGCATGAATCATGCAAGGATGAACTCAAGAACACCATTAAGATGATGAATGTCCTACCTTAGTCTTGTAGAATTAGGAGTGAGGGAGCTCAAATATGCAAATACACTTCAATTCTTCAAGATTCACAAGCTAATCAACAAAAACACTTCTCTCCCTCCCTAACTCTCTCTATGGTCGGCAATGAGAGGGGAAATGGCTGAGGAAATGTTGTCTTAGGCTCAAGTGTGTGTATTGAGTGGGCCACTAAGGGTGGCAAAATGGTAATTAAGCTTAACTCTTTAATTAGCTTATTTAATCTAATTTAATCATACCTAATCAATTTTCAGATAATTATACCATAAAATCACATTAAATATGAGGGTCACGGAACATCAATCGGTTTCTAATTCGGCCGCCGATAAGGCCTTCAATTAGAAGTTTAAACATATAAACGTGAACAGATAATCAGACAATCAAACAGATAGAATGCAATTAACTAACATATACTCAGTCAATTCAGTTTTAATTTCAGTCAGTCAGTTATCAGTTCCGTTTAGCAGTAATCGGTGATTATCGGTAATCAATCAGTCCTTAATCAGTAAACAGTATGAGGGTTGTTACAGGTTCTATTGCTCTGTTTTTTTCATTTGACAGAACCAGAGTAAAATTTTACTTTTATACAGAGTAAAATTTTACTTTTGTGTAGAGTCTAACATTTTACTCATTTTTTAGAGTAAAATTTTACTTTTCTACAAAGTAAAATTTTACTTTTGTGTAGAGTCTAACATTTTACTAGTTTTTCAGAGTAAAATTTTACTTTTATACAGAGTGAAATTTTACTTTTAATTTCAGAGTGTAAAATTTTACTTTTATACAGAGTAAAATTTTATTTTCATACAGAGTAAAATTTTACTTTTAGTTTCAGAATGTAAAATTTTACTTTTATACAGAGTAAAATTTTACTTTTATACAGAGTAAAATTTTACTCTGAAATATATAGTAAAGATGACTTAATAGGAGAGCTGATAGATATGAAGGTAATATAGTAAAAGAAACAAGTTTTAAAATATTAGAGGGTTTTGAAGGTACTTATATAATTCTTGTCCTTTTGAAAGACAAATTAGATAGTGAGGAGGCTATCACCAAATCCCCCTATATTTTGGAATATCCATTTAGATCTACTTGGTCACCAAGAAAAACTTTATTATACATACACCTACACCCCCATGGGTTAATGTATGCTTTCATTCACTACTCAACATCTCAATTCTTATCATCCTTATCTTATCTCTTCTTTTATGGAAACTAACTTGAGCGTTGGAGTGTCCAACCGACCAGGGCACTAATAGTGTTTTTCTCTTGTGGATTTCAAGTTCACATCGGTTTCAATGTCTTCTATCATCTTCTCTGTTGATTATCTTCATCAAACAAGGTATATTTTTTGTCCTTTACAAGGTTAAAACAATCCTTGTTTGAATAATAAAAATTTAGAGAAAGTTTTTCTCTATTGAATTGTTCTTTTTTCCTTAACATTTTTCTAGTTCATTCCATACGCTTTCCTACATCAACTTCCAAGTTGCAAATTGTGTTAATCCAGTTTAGTGAGTATATTAGGGATTGACATACGTATTATATCGACTGCCATGTCAGCATTGAAGTCCCTGTTATTTATTTTGAGGCTGCTAGGTTTGTCTTTGATGTATAAAGTATTGTAATGGTTGACTCCTAAGAAGTCAAAGGAACCCTTGACTAGTTTGGACTCAACTTTTGTGAATTCTGGAATTCTTGATCCTGCATTCTTCTTCACTATCTTTGGATAGTCACCAAATACCAGGGGATTGATAATCCTGCAACAAAATCAGACAAACAATGAAAAAAGATGGTTTTAACTTTTCACATACAAAAAATTCCCTGAATTCAAGATAATATCCCCCTTTGTTTTGACACAAAACATTTTTTTCGAAACATTTTCTATGAAAAATGTATTATGCAGAAAATATTTTTATTTTTTTTCATGTTTGGTTGCAATGTTGAAACTATTGTGCTCATTGTTATAGCAGCGATGTGGTGGTGTAGTGGTGGTGACAAGGTAATGGTGGTGAGGGTGGTGGTGTCAACGGCGACAGAGGTGGCAGTGGCAATTGTGGAGTGGTGGTGGTAGAGGCGGTGGCAGTGATAGTGGCATAGTGGTGGTCGAGGCAATAGTATTAGTGGTGCCAGTGATAGTGGCATGATGGTGAGGGTGGTGTTGGTGGCAGTGGCGATAGCAACCACCATGGTAGTGGTGGTGGTTGGTGGTAATAGTGTAGTGTGTTAGAAATATTGTAGTTCGGACAATTTTTTCACTTTTCAAAGCAGGAAAAAAATTTGTCCAAAGAAATTTAATTTCTGCTAATTTTCATTTCTTATCGTACTATTTACTAAAAAATACAAAAATATTTTTTGCCGAAACAAACTATGGTGATTATGTGTCAACATTTAATAAATTAAGATGCATAACATCATTTTATGTATTTACAATTTGTAACTCACCACCCAATATAGAAGTCATTAGCTCTTTGAGTTGCAATCAAATCTTCTGTTGCATTAGTACTAGGGATATACCAATAAGCAAATACATTTATTCCTATGAATCCTCGTTGCCTGCCCTGTTTCATAACATATTTCTCCAACAATTATAAGCATTATATGTGATATTTTTTTCATCATTGTCAAAATTAGTAGTAAAATGAAGACTAAAGGAGAGACCAATATGCAAGACTCCCGCTACTACGAGGTCTAGGAATGAACATATTGGAGAATGCCATTGATGGGTGTCAGCAAATTTTAAACATTTTTTTTTTTATTGGCAAAAGTCAGTAGTTAGTTGTTAGATTAGCACCTCGGGAGAGTTGAAACTCACACTCATGCATTTTGCAAGAAAATCTTGCCCTCTCATTCCAGTCCTAGGCGTGGAACCCAAGGCCTCCCCTTAGGAGAGACTTGGTGGCCAAAGGGCTAGCCAACTAGCCCGTGTCAACAAATTTTAAACATTTTTTTTTTGATCGGCGAAAGACAGTAATTAGTTGTTAGATTAGCACCTTGGGGGAGTTGAAACTCACACCCATACACTTTGCAAGAAAATCTTGCCCTCCCATTCCACTTCAGGAGTGGAACCCAAGACCTACCCTTAGGAGAGACTGTGGCCAAAGGGCTAGCCAACTAGGCTAAAGCCACTTGGTTAGCAAATTTTAAACATTAATGTTACTATAAGTCATCATCACGTCATTTCACTGGCCAAAGTGTTCGTCCAATATCACTTAGGTGGTGTTTCATAAAACATCGTAAAAAAAGGCTAACCCAATGTTTATAAAATGTCACTAACATAAGACAACTCCATAAATATTTAGCAGCGTTTGTGTTAAGTTTTAGTGACTTTTTTAAACGTTGGTAAACGACAAATTTCCTATAGTGTATGTGTATAGTCTTACTGCTGCATGCTAAGAATGATAATACAATTTTTTTATCTAAGGAGATGCTTTAGCAAGTTAAGATAAAGGATAGTGGATTCCTCAATGTTTCTTATGAAGCTAATGGAATACCTGGTACTTGTTCTTGTACAAATTTGCAGCCGATGCGTGTGCCAGCAAGATATTATGAGCAACAATGTATGGCTCAGAGGATGAGTTACCTTTAGAACAGTTAATTCCAAATGGGAAAGAACATCGATTTGGGGGCGTAATGCCTACATCGTAACCACCCAAAACAAACACGTTGACCTCATTAAAGGTAGTCCAATACAAAACCCTATCGCCAAATTCTCTAAAGCACACCTCAGCATATGCCATGAAATCTTTCCTGCACCCGCAAAATAGCTAATTTCATTTTTGAAAATGAAAACTCAGTGCATGATAATACTGCTAAAGTGGGGAATGGAAAAGGCAAGATGTACAAATAGATAATTGCATGAACAAAAAAAAAAAAAAAAATCATATATTTTGTTTTCCAAGAAGAGTATGTACGAAAAACAAAAAAGTGAGTGAAGCAGAAGCCAATAGTGATAACCATACACAAATTTTGGACTAAGACATCCTCCATATTCATCTTCAAGAGCCTGCGGCAGATCATAGTGCACTAATGTAGCATGTGGTTGGATTCCTGCTTGATAAAATATAAGGAAAAAAGATATCAATTGGGGGGGGGTTATTATTAACATTTTGAGTTGTTTGGTTAACAATTTGGAAGTAACTTTTCTTGATTTGATAAGAAAAATAATTGATTTGCAATTTTGTGTATAGAAGATTCCAAATGCAAACCAAACAGTATTACAATGTTTATGAAGAAGAAGATGTGGATGTGACCACCATGTCTGATAAGTTCATTGATGAGATTGTTGTAATATTTCAATCCCTTTGGATTTACAGCTCCTCTTCCATCTATTAAAAATAATAATAAAAAGGGATGAGCACTAGCATATGAAAAGAACCAGAATTTGTCTAACATGAAAAAATAAAATAAAAAATATGAGAGAGTTATGTGATCATACTAGGGATAAGCCTTGGCCATGAGATGGAGAATCTATAGGCCTCCAAGCCTGTTTCCACCATCAGTTGGATGTCTTCCTGCAAGAGATTAATGTTTCACTTCACACATAGACCATATATACTCCGCAGCCACTAACGCTGCGTTTGGTTGGAGGATTTTGAGAGAGATTTGGAAAGAGAAACGGAAAAAGTAGGTGAAATATCAATAAAACATGCCTATATTTCACCTTGTTTCATACACCTTTTCCCTTTCCCTTTCCCTTTCCAAATCCCTTTTCAAATCCCCCAACCAAACACAGCATAAGGGATAGTGTAGTGAACATCATGTCTAATAAGAATCATGCATTCTTGGATCAATTACTCATAAAGATTGAAGAGGATGTGATGCATAGAATTAGAGGGGATGGATGAAATTAATGTAAAATGCATAAAAGCTGCGTTTGTTTATGTGTACTGGTCAATTCAAAATATCATGTTTGGATACAAAAGTGAGTCTCCGAAAAATCTCTCTAAACTATATGTCTTCGTATGACGGACTATTAAGGCCTTGTTTGGCTAGTGATTTTTTTAGTTAAAAAGTTAAAAAATTATTAAAAAAATTAAAAAATCAACAATTTATATCAAAAAAAAAAAATTCTCTACTTTTTGCACATTTTTTCGTAAAAAATAAAAAAGTCATTCCACACATGTTAATTTTTTTTATATTATATTTTAGCTAAAAAATTAAAAAGTTACTAAAAAAATATGTTTCCAAACGAGGCCTAACTCTCATGGGAGAGGGTGGATACAAAATGGAGAGATTAAATGAGGGTCGCATTATGGGTTAGAAAACCAAAATATCCTTCATATTGGATCATTTAGACTACGTATTCCTTACCTAGTGATTCCAAACAAACATGTAATGGAATAGGATATAATTCTATTATTCCCCCCCCCCCCCCCCCTTCTAATGCAGGGACATACCAAATGTGGGATATGATATGTAATCCTAAGGGATTGGTAATATAATCTAACCAAACAAACATGACCTAAGGCCTCGTTTGGGAACAGGTTAATTTAGTAACTTTTTGGTTATTTGGCTAAAAAGATAAGTAAAAAAAACTTGTATGTTTGGGATGACTTTTTGGCTAATTACGAAAAGATGTGCAAAAAGTAGAGAAAAAAGAGAATCTTTGACTTTTTGGTATAGGTTGTTGGCTTTTTGACTAATTTAATAACTTTTTGACTAATTGACTAAAATAGTCTCTTGCCAAACGAGGCCTAAGTGTTGTGTAATTGGAAGATTCTTATAAGTTGGATGGAAAACTTAAGACTACTATATGACTTGCTATAATGTATGGTACCAGTTGTTCGTAAATCACACTCACGTATCAATTAAATCCACAAAAATCACACCCACACTAGACAAGTTCGTAGATTATCAAAGGTGAATGAATTTCAATTTGGTTTACTCCTCGCCCCTCGCCATCATGGCCGTTCATCTTCACACGGTGACAAGAGAGGAAAAAAAAAAACAGTGAGGAGGTGGGTTTTGATTTGGTGTGCCCAAGTACATTGTCATGTTAAAATGAGTGGTTATAATATGGATGATTGTTATTGATGAGTGGTTTTAATCTAATGTGGTTAAATTAAAAGTTGAAAAGAGTAATGTATAATTTTTTTCTCGTATCTAAATAAGGATATTTTTTGATTTTTATAAAAGATGTACAGAAAAATAAATAGTTGATATAACCAAAATAAATGTACTTATCTAAACAAGTACACTTATTTAAGGATTGTCAAACAAACTCTTTAGTCATTTCTAATGAAATTCTTATTAAATCAACTCCCTCATCGTAGTGTTAATAGGATTATTTGTTATTTTTTTATTTTTCTTTTGTTACACAACTTAACATAAATTGACAGATAGTTAAAATTAAAATTAATTTGAAAGTTTAGAATTTAAATTCAAAAAATAAAAATGTAGAGTTTGATATGTTCTAAGGGTCAATTTTTTATTTATTTTTTTTTTTTTTAAAGATTGCAAATATAAAGGCTTAAGAGAAATTGATTAATGTGGTCGATCCCAAGTTACTGGGACAAAGTTTTGTTTAGTTTAGTTGATTTGATCCAATCTCAACACATCATAAAATCAAATTAAACAAGTCCATCTTAATCTTATTATACAACCCCAACAATGGAATTTAAATTTGCCCACTCATTTTAAGAGCGTGCAAACAAAATACATGATATTGATAGTGGATTTAATATGTAAAAAAACATATTTATCGTATTGAAAATTTTATTATTTCAATTAATTAAAATTGATGTTTTGTTGACAGATTTTAATAATGTTCGAATAAATTCGAACTCTCAATAACAAAGAGAGAAGAAAAGAAAAGAAAGAAAATGACGAATTAAAGCATTGCGGATACCTTGTATTTGTGGTAACTGTCGCATGCTATGTCCCCGGTTGCACCGTCATTCGCTGAAATTTGAGTTTTATCTACATATCAATTAATTTTGATAATTTAAAAAAAAAAAAAAAATTTGAATAGTGTATGAGAGAGCCAATGCAAGATTGGGGAGAAATAGGTTGCTTTTGATGTAATGATTGAGATTAAGAATATGTTTGGATGATAAATTTGAATAAAATTTGAAAAATAAATAAGAAAGCTAAGGGAAATGAAACAATAAAAATAATTTATATTTTTTATTTACATTTACATTTCTCTCATCTTTTTCTTTTTCAAATTACTATCAAGTCCATAATCCAACAAACAGTCTACAAAAATAAGAAGAGAAAAGAAAAACGGACCGGCGTGTGCGAAGGTGTCCCAAATGCTAGAAGCTCTTCCATCTTCGAATGCAGCACCCTCAACCTTATTTTTTGTTTATTTTTTCATATACACAAACATACATACATTCAATGTAATGTAACAGTAACATTCATCCAAATCTTCTTTCTTTCTTTCTTTATGACCCATTCTCTCTGTTTTTTGCTTCATACAATCTCTTTGTTTGGTTGGAGATTTAGGGAGGAATTTAGAAATAGAAAGTAAAAGGATACGTGAAACTAGATGAAATATAAGCATATTTTATTTTTATTTCACCTACCTTTTATTTTTCTCTTTTCAAATCCCCAACCAAATACGGCGTAAAACAAATAATATATTAATTAAAGAACAAAGAAATAGAGAAGAGTAAATTACACCACTGGTCCCTCTAGTTTGTTCGAAAGTTTACTTTAGTGCTCATAATTTGAATTTAAACTATTTGATCTATATATTTTTGATTTTGTTGCAATCCAATTCCTCTGTCACGTGTTATTAACAATTTGAAAGGAAACAATTTTGATATATCGAAAGAAAAAAAAGAAAGAAAAAATAATTACGTGCAAAATTAGAGAGGCTAAAATAAAATTAAAAACAAATTATATTAAATTTTATTTTGGTCCCTCTGGTTTCCCTCATAGTGTTTCTCCGTTTTAAATTATAACAATAATTGACGGACATTGCAACAAAATTAAATTTGTGTAGACTGAATTATTCAAATTAAAATTGCGGAGACTTTAAATGGTGTAAGTTATCCAATAAAGAAGGGGAACCTGATAAGCAGAGGTGCCAGAACCGAAGACGAAGTGAGGTGGTAATGGGAAGTCATGTCTGCTAAAGTTGCTGGTGGTAACAGAGATGGACAAGATTAGTGGTGACGCCGCCAAGTTCACCAGAAGAAATAGCTGAAAACAGAGGCTCACCACCACCACCACCACCACCATTCTCCTCTCTCTCTCTCTCTCCAACTTCACATTCCAAGGAGGCTCAGAGCTAGCAAGTAGTAAGTAGTAGTAGTAGTAGTGTAGTGTGAGTCTCTGTCTCTTATAAAAGCTATCTCATTGATTAAAGTCCGCATTCCCTCCTTTTCCTTTATGTTCTCTCAACCATTCATTCTCATTTATGTACATGAGGCCGAAATCCATTTAGAATATATCTCCCATGTGCGTATCATAAAATGACAGCCTTAAAAGAGTTAAATTTGAAGAGTTAAATTTGGTATACCGTGGGGACCCCAGGGGTGACCCCAGCACCCCCACCTCCACGTGGGGGGAGTGGGAGAAGACAAAGAAAAATAAAAATAAAAAATAAAAAATAAAATATGCACCAATCTGAAAACAGTGAGGGTGTTGGGTCCAGGACATTTTCCTTTGGTATATATCTAATAATATTAAAATGATATAATTTGGCAAATTTTATTTTCTTCTATCTCTAATGTTGAATTGTCAACTTGATATGCCAAAGTTAAATTTAGGTATGCTATGCTACTCAAAAATGTCAAAATTTTGGCAACCTTACTCTAATTCAAAAAAAAAAAAATTTAAATTTTATTTTATGAAAAAGTCTAGGAACATAGTAATCAATTAAAAATGTAAACAGTTTGGTTTGGTCAGAGTTGAAAGAAAATTCAACATTGAATTGAATACTTCAATTTTGCTAATTGAGAAACCGAAACAAATTAGATGGCACAATTTGGGATAAAGAAAAAATATCATAAGTTATGAAAAACAGACTAAAAATTGAAATTTATGTTGGATTTGAATAGTTTGTTCAGTTTCATCTATTTTTTTATACCCCTGGCAACTTATCACAAAACCAGACATAAGTCTCTCAAACAAAGTGGGAAAATATTATTATGTTCAATTTTGTGATTAATTTTTGTACAAATGTAAGAACTGCCATTTTATTCGTTAAAAACTAAATACGAATAGCATTTATGGGTCCCATCTAGAGAGACAGAAAGAAGACTTACCAAAATTTAACAATCTTTCAAACCTTGTGTCATGTTTGGCATAAGGGATAACAACACAAATTTAGCAATTCAAATGGCAATTGCATTGGAGCTCTCATTTTTGCCCAAGCTACTATATTATAATAATGGCAACTGCTACAGTAGCTACATTGTAGACACTGTAATGGTACCCATAATGGAGAGGACACGCCTTATAGCCACCTCTATTATGTGCACAATTTTGTAATCCAATTTTGGTAATTGAAAATGATAGATTATTAAAAAATAAATTATACCATTACTCTCTATAGTTTAAGTTTGAATTTAGTTAACTCATCATTCAACTCCTATGGTCGTAAAGGGTCTAATTAATTGACGTCTTTCTTATAATGTTTATCCATCACTTGCTTTCCTACCGATTTCACTGCCCTATTCGCCTTATTTTCTTGCACCAATAGAACTACTCTCTGAGTCTGGCTCATAGAAATTGTTGAGGAAGAGTCACCCTAATTTTCGTAGTTTTAATTTAAACAATATGAATTCTATACTTTTTATTTTGTTATAATATGATTCTTTTATTACTTACCGTTAAAATTTTGAAAGAAAAAAAAAATTAACTTCGATTAGATTCACCTTTTATCTTTTCAAATACAACCTTAGAGAACTCAAAATTTATCAAACGCCAAACACAACCTTATAGAACTATTAATGTTGGTGTCATGTAGAATGGTGTGGAGGTAACACAATGGGGAATTTGGATCATCTATAGTGCACTTCCTATAGTTTAATTTGTAGTGCTTTTAAAATAAAAGAGCAAAGTTAAAAACGAGACATTAGATTTGTTTTTATTTATTTATGTGGCATATTGTCATTAAAAACACCACAGATTACATTATAGAAAGTGCATAATAGAGATACACTAGAGAGAATTTAAATTCTTACAAATATAGCCAATCAAAATAAAGTTTAATGTCCTCGCATAAAGAAACTAACAAGAATCCAGGCATTCTTAAATGTTTCAAGAGCTCAATCTAACAAAATCAAAGATCGAAATTGACATGTGAATGTTTTTGTCTTCTATTGTTTTCCTTTCGTTGTATCATGAATTTGATTTCCATGCCCTACAAAAACACAAATATGCCAATGTACCCTTCTGCCTCTAATGGTGCATTGGGAATACTATCACCTCGAGTAAAGACTCGAAACTTTTCTTTGGACGTGAACTACATTTTCCTGTTGAGGGAAGATAGGTTTGTTTTCTGTATTGAATCTAATAAAATGAACGAAACCTAAATTGAACATTGTTTCTATTTTGTTGAAGTAAGAAAGGTTAAAAGAAAGACTGATTGGGACCTAAATATTGAAAATAAAGCATGCTAGTCAATTTCATATATATACTGAAGCGGCTAATTTGTGTCTTTCCTTTCCCAATATTATCAGCGGTGGATGATATAGCAACAAGACACTAAATGCCCCAAAAAAAATGTGAAGACACTAGAAGATCATAACTGAATTTTAAGAGAAGGTAGGAAATTCCAAGTTCCGACAATTTTCTGAACCAGATCCCACTGCTCTATTAGACCTGCACATATTTTTCTAAACATGGTTTCAACAAATCAATAAATTTGTAATAAATACTTGTGATTTATCATCAAATCTTACACTTCAGTTCTAATACCAACCAAAAATATTTTGCGTAAACATTTACAGAAATAATAAAACATACAATTCTACTTAACCGAAACCACATATTTGTGTTGGCTCAGATTATTAAATTCATAAACTTCTCCCACATCAATGACAGCAAAAGTAAAGAATAAAAATACAAAGCCTGCAATTTGTAGAATTTCCATTTCAAAAAACAAGTCTAAAAATCACCTTACTGTACAAACAAACAATTGGAATGACTCATGCACAAGGGAGTACTTACCAACAAAAATTATGCATCCAACGAGAATTTGACAAACTTCAAAATATAGATTAAAAAAAAATCGACACCGACATTAATATAGCAATAACGCAATCAACAGCAGCTGATAACGCAATCACCTTCAACGCTACTTCACCCACCAAACCAAACATCAATAAAAAAATTGAAGATCATAGAGTAGAATATAAACCAATATTTGCAATAGCGAGTATCAAACCACATCTTTCTTTATTGAAGTTCAAAGCTAATTTGTTAAGACAGATAATTGAAATAACAACAACAACAATAAGTAAAGCAATAAATCCATTAAAATGAGGAAACTCAACTACAACAATATATATCTGGTAACACATATTGAGAACAATCCAAAGCTACTCATCAGAACAATGGAAAGAAAGAGATACACATAAATCAGGAAGAGCCAATTCAAGTGTACAAAGGCCAGTCTGTCCAAGCCCCAGAGACATGCCCATTCTCACAGACATAAGCTCGAACAACTGGTTCGCCGTCTTCATGGAACCCGAAAACCCTCCTCAAACAGAAGGCAGAATGCAGATCCCAAGTCTGTTTGCACGAGCAAAATGCGCAATTCAGATCAATCTTGCTACGATTCCCATCGTTTATCGTCCTCCAAACCCTGGATTTCTTGAAATTCTTGAAAATCCCCCTGAAAAGCATGTAATTTCTCTTCTCTTCAATGTGCACACAACCAGGCCAATCACAAATGTATAAACAATCCCCTCTGAATCGACTCGCGAGCAATTTATTGCCCTGTTCGCGACTCAAATTCCAAACCCCAGAAGCCAAATGAGACCTAAGTGATCTGCAAATTTTCCTTCTCTTACATACAGAAAAATCACAAGCTGTCTTAACAACACCATTTTCAGGTTCTTCATCCATTTCAGATCGATCTAGAGATTCAGAAGCATTATAAACAGTATCAAAATAGAGATCATCAAATAAAGACCAAGAACACTCAGACCCAGAAACAACCGCCTCTGAATCACCTTCAATTGCGCTCGAAGAAGGCATTGTTCGGGACTGACCCAATTGAAATAACCTGTTTTCGTGGTAATTCTCATCGGGTCCGATCTCTCGCTCGAGCCCAAAATCCGAATTCTCCAACAAGACTCCGGCGTGGAGGAGGCCGGGGCAGCAGACGGCGAGCTTGTGGAGAGAGGCCCATCCGCCGAGAGGGGCGGTGGCGGAGTCGGAGAGGAGATCGGAGACCACAGAGGGGATTGTTTGGGAGCATTTTATTTTCCAACAAATGGTGCGAATCAGAGAAGAGAATTTGGTGCAAACGCAAGCCAGTCTAGCCCAGTTTCGAGGATCGTCTTCGAGTTTGAAGAAAATGTTGAGAACAACGTCCTCGGAGAGCTTTGAAAACCCTGTATCGGTCATTTTCCCTACAAACAGAGAAATGGGTATTGATTTATAGGGAAGAAATTAAGAACAAATCTTCTATTGTTCTGTTTTTCTAATGGATTTGTGAGATGGGTATCAACTGTTTTTGGATTTTCTTTCGAAATTTTCAGATGGGTATACCTAAATCGAAGAGAAAACGATAAAAAAGAAAAATAAAATAAAAAAGAAGAAAGAAAGATGAATTGCTCTGTGCTGTAAATTCGTGATTAGGTAAAGATGGGTAGGGAATTGCTACAATTTTTTCAAAGGTTTTCCAAATTTCTCAGAAGATTACATCAAAACGGGGAGAGAGAGAGAGAGAGAGAGAGAGAGAATTGAAGATAGGCTACACAAACTCGTAACATAAATGTAATACTGGCTATTGTTAGGTCAAGATTGGAATCTTTTAAAAAAAAAATTAAAAAGTTAAAAAGTCTATTTAAGTTCTATGTCATATTATTTTTTTATCACATCATTTCAAATTCAATTCATATTTTATAAAAATTTTAAAAATACAATTATTTAGAGTATCACAAACAACCTCTTGATATAAAAATTATTTGACAAATTATCTCAAAAATATCAACTCACTTTTAAGAAATATAATAACAAAATAAAATTTTAGGTTATAATTCATATTATCTCAAAAAAATCAACTCACTTTTAAGAAATATGCTAACAAAAGAAAATTTTAGGTTACGTTTGGTTGTCTTTTAAAATTATAATTTTAATTAAAAAAAAATTAACTTATAATCAAATATATAATTTAAAATTATTCAAAACTCAACTCAAATATTATTTTTAAAATTTATAATCAAACACACAATTCAAAACACTTTTCAAAATTTAAAATTAAATTCTTTTCAAAATTCTACTTAAAAAATCATATTTTTTTATTTTGTTTTTTAAAATTATTTTTAGTATCATGAGTTGAATGTAGAATCGTGTTTTGAGTTTTGAATTTTGAGTTGCGTTTTAAAATAAAAAAATTTGATTATGAGTTTTGAAAAGAATTTTAAGTTATATTTTGAGTTTTGAGTTATATTTTTTAAAAATTTTAGATTTATTTTTTTAAATATTTTTTAAAAAAATTAGGTAAATATATATAGTTAAAATATTTATTTATTTATTTTAATGTACACTATATTCATACATTTGTGTGCTTTTTTTTAAATATTAAAAAAATTAAAATTTATTTTTTATTTTAAATATATAATTTTTATTTTATAAATATTTTTAAATATTTTAATTTTCTTCTATGTGTTTGATTATGATTTGAGCATGGAGTTTTGAAAATAATATACAGTTTCAAGTTATGTGTTTTGTTGTGAGTTTTAAAATAATTTTTGAATTGAGTTTTGAGTTATTTGTTTGGTTACGATTTGAGTGTAAAATTGTGTTTTGAGTTTAAAATATTAAAATTACAAAAATTAAAATATTTACAACATAAAATAAAAAAATAAAAATATTTAAATAAAAATTATATATTTAAAATATTAAATTTTTAAACATTTTTTAATATTTCAAAAAAATAAATCTAAAAATTTCAAAATTCAAAAACTCAAAACTCAAAACTTAAAATACAACTCAAAATTCTTTTCAAAACTCAAAACTCAAAACTCTTTTTAAAATTCAGAATTCTTTTCAAAACTCATAACAAAATAAATTTTTTCTTTTCAAAACTCAACTCACAATTTTAAACTTAAATCACAACTTTACACTCAAATCATAATTTCAAAATTAAACCAAACAGAACCTTAAAAAATTTCTATCAAAAATAAAAAGAAGTGTTTTTAAAATTTTATTATTCTTGTTGGCAAATTCAATTTTTAAAAAAAATATTTTTAAAAAATGTTGGTGGATGGCAACACCCTTTTTCATCATAGAGCAATGTTACATCCCATCAAATTTAGGCCTAGTTTGGGAAGACTAAATAAGTGTACTTTTTGACTTTTTATGAAATATGGGTTGAGTTTGGGTTGGGTTTGAAATGATGTGTTAGAGAGGTGATGTGACTTAAATAAGATGATGTGACTTAAATAGGATAGTGACTTTTTGACTTTTTATCTTTTTTCAATCATGCCAAACTTAGCCTTAGTGTCATCCAAACTGTTTGAATTTGTTCATATTAATCGTCCAAAAAGTTAATCGGCCAATTTATTGGTCGTCCAGTCAGTCGTATAGATAACAAAATAATGATGACAATAGACAAAATAAACGAAAGTGATTATCACAGTAAACGATGTTTGTCTAAACAATTATCCTACTAACATAAATTCAAACTATTTAGACAACAACAAATTCAATGAGTAAATCATTTCACTTCACCATGTTTACTTTTTGAGAGTCCAAAAGGCGGTCAAAGATAATTGACATTATCAATTTCAAATGAGAAATGCTAATGTTGATATGCACTAAAAAATAAAATTAAAATTAAAATTAAAAAAAAAACGCCATGTATTAAAATATATAAATTTTTAGAGAATGTATTAAGATTTTATTTTATTTCTTTTGTCAATATTTATTTTTTAACAAAGCTTATTGAACAGTTAGCAATTTTTTTTTTTTGACTACTGCGGGTAGAAAAAGAAAGAATTAAAAATAAGATTGGATTTCTCTTAAATTTAAATTTGAATTTGACTATTATGTTTGGATTTATAAGGTTCACTATGGGTTTTATTTTTATAATTTAAATTGTTTATTTTGTAAGATTTTTCATATACATTATTCATGAAAAAAATTAAGTCGATTTGATAATAGTAATCTTTTTATTTTTTCAAAGATAAATCAAATAAAATTAAAAGTTACATTTATCAAAATGACCTAATTTTTTCATAAATAATATATACAAAAAGACTTTACAAAATAAACAATTTAAATTATTGAAGCCGGACACACAATGAATCTCATGCTTCACAATTAAATCTAAATTTGAATTTGACAAAAGTGTAACCCAAAGTAATAAATAAATTTAAGTGGAGACGGACCGCAACTTTTGTTTAATAAAGTATATTGCTAATAATTTTTATTTTGTGAATTTCTATCAATAAAAGTTTTTTGTTATAATTTATAAGATAAAAGTTATTTAAATATGCTTACAAAAAAAATTAATTATTTTAATTTTTTTTTTTTAAGATAGGGAATTATTTGAAAGTTGTTAGAGAAATATTTTAACTTTTACGTTTTGATTTTAAAAAAATTACACATTAAAATATTAATTTGAGTTTGGTTGATTGATTGGAATAAGAATTGTAGATACATTTAGTGAATAAAAAAATAGAACATTTCAATTTTCAAATGAGTAATGATTCATCCCCTTTTCCCCCACCCCCTTTGACCCCCTCTCTCTCTCATTGGTTACCTTTTCTTTTTCTTTTTCTTTTTTTTCCTACTCCTCCAATCACCCCCTGCCACGTGGCAAAGGGGGGGTGAGGGGGTGACCCCCAAAAGGGGGTCCCAAGCATTATTCTTTTCAAATACACTTATACACTTGGTGGTGCCAAAAAAAAAAAAAAAAAAAATTAAAGTATGTCAATCTTTCTTCTTCCTGTTTGATTGGACGGACTGGAAAATGGGGGATTAGAATCCATCGGACTTGAATCCTGGGACTGTGAATCCCCCGGACTATTTGGTCGGATTGGATATGTATCCTGTGTTTGTTTTTTCATGGGATTAAATGTCTGGATAGGACTATTTTCAGTGAATCCAACGTTTGGTTGGACGGACTGGATAGGATAAATGAACAAAAGACTATTTTACCCTTTTTCAATTGTTTACTATGTAATAGCAATATTAAACATATCTTTAATATTTTAATTATTTTTAGTAAACATTAAACATACTAATGGTTAAATTTTGTTTAAAGATATTTAAACATACTAATATTGATAAAAAAATTTGACTGGTATAGATTATTTTTATTTAAACAAATAAAAATTTATTGTTGAAATTAATCATACTAATGGTTAAATGTTTAAATTTTTATTTAAACAATTAACATTGAAATTATTTTGATGTACAGATTATGTTTAAACAATTAACAATTAAATAAATGTTGATGTATAGATTATGTTTAAACAATTAACAAATGTTGATGTAATTAACAATTAACAAATGTAGATGTAATCAAATGTTGACGTATTAAAACATAATTTAATAGATGTTAAATAAATATACATGTTGATGTACAGATGTTAAAATAATTTAATAAACATGTTGATGTACAAATGTTTAAATGTTTAAATAAAACATAATTTAAATAAATGAAATTATTTATTGTTGAAATTAAACATTTAATTGTTTAAATAAAACATCAATTAAAACATCTATTAAATTTAAACAATGAAATTAAATAAAACATAAACAAAATTTTAAAATAAAACATCAATAAAATATCTATAAAAAATTATTTTAAAAATTAAATAAATAAAACATTAATAAAAAGTTAAATAAAATTATTTTATTTTTAAATTGAGACATTTAAATTTTATTGAATTTTATTAAATATAATACATAATTAAATAGTAGAGGGTCAAAATGGTCATTTTCACATATAATCCAAACAGTGATTAGTCCCCCACTTTCTGTCCCACCCCCCAGGACAGGATAGTCCCCCATATGGGGGACATGGAGTCCGGCCGGACATGGAGTCCGCCGGACTAAAAAAAAATCAAACGACGGATAAGGTGCACTATTTGGATTACAATCCAAATAGTGGATAGTCCCCCTCCTAATCCCCCCAATCAAACATACACTTGGTGGTGCCAAAAAAAAATAAATAAAAAAATTAAAGTATGTCAATCTTTCTTCTTCCTTTTTTCAAGTATTACTTCTATTTCTCTATCTAAATTTTTTTTTTAAAAAGAAAAATTATTACTTCTATTCATTAATATAAAATTTTTTATCTTCCATACGAAAATACCTTACAAAGACCATATATATAAGTTGATTCATTGACTCAAATTGTCGAAATTACTTAATACCTAGCATAAATGGCCTCAATTTATAAGTTCCCTTAGGATTCCAAAAAGTTCATGACCTACCCTTTCAAAAAAAAAAATAATAATAATAGCACTAGTACAGTCGGCCAGCAGTGACCAAATTGGTGAAAGAGGGCAGAGAAGGTTAAAACTTGTGTTTAAAAATAAGTGAAACATATTTTTTCTCATTTTCAAAAAAATTATAATTTTAGAATCAATTTTAATTTTTTGAAATAAAATAATATACTAAACAAATTTTTATTTAGGCACTCGAGTCATATAATATACCAAACATATTTTTTCTTTTTTAAAATTAACTCACAATTTCATATTCAAATCATAACTCTAAAAAAATAATTATAATTTCAAAACTAAACCAAACAGTACCTATATTACCTTTACTAGGGGTGTGCATAATACCGCCGAAACCGCCGGAACCGCCAAAACCGCACCGAACCGCACCGTCAAGGCAAATTTGTTATTATTTGTCAATCGAACCGCCGGTTTTTGGTAAGAAAAATGACAAATTCTAGTGACACTTTTATCAATTCGCCGGTTTCTATTTTTCTTCCAAGCCGCACCGACCCGCACCGCTATTAAATCATGTTTTATAGGATTCTAAAAATTCTTTTTTACTTAAGTTTGCTTGTTGTTCTATACCTTAGAATATAGTATTACATTACTGCTCGAGGGGAATTTTATGTATTGTATTTGATCATTGTAGCTTTCACAGATGCTTGTAATGAACTGATGGCATAGTCGTTGATATTATCATGTTATTGCTACACTTGCTGCATCAGAAGAAAGCTTCGCAAGATACTTAACATCACAATATCTCTCGTCTTTTTTTTACTCTTTGATTTAAGTTTTATAATTTGAATTATATTTTTTATAAACCGCCAATCCGCCGAGCCGCCAAGGCAAATCCGCCATTATTTGCCAACTGAACCGCCGGTTTTTTATAAGAAAAATGACAAATTCTAGTGACACTTTTATCAATCCACCACCCGCCATACAATTTCTATTTTTCTCTCAAACCGCACCGACCCACCCCGCGCACACCCCTAACCTTTACATATTTATCTATTATGAAACTTGGAGATTGGAGGCAAGTGGGTTGAGAAAGTGAAGGGAATGAGTTATAATATCAAGATATTTTAAAAAATTAAACTTTTTCATTTTTGGTATTTTTTTATTTTTATTGAATATTTTTATATTTTAAACAATTTTTTTTTAATTTTTAGACACACCTAACATAAATATACTTAAAAAGTATAATATTTATGAAAAAAATTAAAAATTCACTCAATACCAAAATTATTTAAAAAAATAAAAATTCAGTATATTTTTCATATTTTATATATTTATTAATTTTTAAAAATATTTTACTATTTAGATACATCTAAATAAAATGTATTTAAAAAGATAAAAAAATTAATTAAAATTTTAAAAATATTCATTATAAATAAAAAATATAAAAATATAAAAAATTAAATTTTTTAAAAATTAAAACTAAGCACACTAAATAATAGAGACTCCCTATGCACAACCTATTTCCGTATATGGGGTGTAATTAATTAAGGGTGGTGACATTTGATTTGAGAGTTGAAACTTTGGTGGGTTTCCTAAACAAGGAGAGAGAAGAGTCCTTTTCTATGTGCCTGTTTAGGGAGTGGGTGGGATTTTTTTTAGTTAATATAGTTTAAAAAAATAATAATAAGTTTTTAATTTAATAAAAAAAATATTACATTTAATTCATAATTATTATATTTTTTATCTCACAAAAAGTCAAAAATTCTTTCCAAGCTAAGTTTTTTTAATTCCAAGTTAAAATAATCAAAAAAAATAAAAAATTAAAAAGTTAACCTACTTCTCAAACCAAACCTATAAGAAAAATGTTATAAATTTCAAATTTTTTATTAAATAAATAATTAAATATCTCACATAAATATAAATTCACAAAATTTAAAATCACATATTTAATAGAAATTTTTATATTCTTAATATCAGCCTTTTGATAATTGATAATACTACAAAAATAATGGATTTGCTCAAAGATGAAACTACACCACATATTCTGGTTAGTGACGACATCCTATTGCCACCCACCACATATCTATCTAACTTTATGTCTGTCTAGTACATCATATTGTGTGTGTGACCGCCCATTGGTATTGCCATTTCACTTCACGTGCCTCTTCTTATCTCCTTGGTCCCCTCCTAAGACAAGGACATGCCCTCTTTACATCACCATTTTTTTAAAAAAAGAATTACAAATTAGTCAACAATAAAAGAATATTTTTATTTTTATTTTTATAGCCCCGTTTAATGTAAGTCCTTATATTAGAAAAGATTTCATTTATAATGTAATTATTTTTTTCATTATCTCACTAGTTTGTAATATTTTTTTTTTTTACTCATAACATATTTACACAAACTAATAAATTTTATATTTTTTATTAATTAATGTGTTATGTATTAAAAAAAAATTAAGATTCTCAAAAAAAAACTCTTACAATTTGACTCATAATAATATAAGAGTCAACTTTTTATTTGAATTATTGTGGCTAAATAATAATTTCAAGTCACATACGCAATTTCATCGCCAAACAAGTTAGGGTGAAATTCAAACCGCCCAACTCCAAACGCCAAATTCGGTGTAAATTTAGATAAAAATTTAAAATTAAATTTAAATATCACACAATCCAAACAATTCAAAACCATAATTGCAATATATAAAAAATATTAAATACATATCAATTATTAGTCCTTTAATGATATGTATATATATATACCAATAATACTAACGATATATATATATATATATGCAATAAGACAACAATTCCTTGATTCTTATCCCTCCTTTTTGTCTCTCTCATCACATGAACGGATTGCTATAAATAATTTTACCAATAAAAATGTTAATAAGATCTAATTTCAACAAATTAATTATGACTTATTGGACCTAGCCCAATTTTAATTTATTATGCTCAGGTCAAGCATAAAAAAATAAGATCATGTTGCAAGTCAAAACTAAGGGGTTGTTTGGGTGTCTTAAATAAGTGTACTTTTTCTCTTTTTAGACTAAAAAATTGAGGAAGAAAATATGGATGTTTGGATTACCTTTTTGACTTTTTATAAAAAAATGTGTAATAAAAAATTGTAAAAATTGATTTGTAGGGAAAAATTAGGATTGGGAGTTATGCGACCGTAATTGTTGACTTTTGATAAATAGTGTTAACTTTTTGACTTTTTAATTTTTTTATAATATGCCAAACTTACCTAAGTAAGTTCAGACAATTCTTAGCGCAACTTAAATTAGACTACACAATAATTCATCCCGACCAAACCAACGCAACTTATCTAAATCCTTAAAATTAGCCAATTGGCGCTCCGAGAATACAACAAAAAATGAAGGGATAAAAATATACATCAACAAATACGGAGCCTAAGAAAACTAAAAAAATACTGGGTATTACTCTAAACCATATCTCAAGCACAAACATAAAGGCCGTTTGATTTAGTTTTATAATTATGATTTGAATGTGAAATTGTGATTTAAGTATAGAATTATGAGTTGAGTTTTGAAAAGAAAAAAATTATTTAGTTATGAGTTTTGAAAAGAGTTTTGAATTATATTTTAAGTTTTGAATTATATTTTAAAATTTTTTAGATTTATTTTGTTTAATATTAAAAAATGTTTAAGAAAATTTTATTTTATTTATTCTAAATATATAATTTTTATTTAAATATTTTCTTTTATTTTGTAAATTTTTTAATTTTAATATTTTAAACTCAAAACACAACTCTACATTCAAATCGTAACCAAACACAACTCAAAACTCAATTCAAAAACTATTTTCAAAACTCATAACCAAACATATAACCCAAACCTTCACACTACTTTCAAAACTCTACACTCAAATAATAACCAAAAATAAATAAAAAATATTTAAAAATATGTTTATAAAATAAAATAAAAATTAATATCTAAAATAAAAAAATACAACACACAAATGTATGAAATATAGTACACATTAAAATAAATAAATAAATATTTAAAATATAAAATATTTACCCTAAAAAAATAAAATTAAGAACATTTTTCAATATTTTTAAAAAATAAATCTTCAATACTTCAAAATACAACTCAAAACTCCAAATATAATTCAAAACTCTTTTAACTCATAACCAATCAAATTTTCTCTTTTCAAAACTCAACTCAAAACTCATAATTCAAAACATGACTTCATACTCAAATTATGATTCTAAAAATAATTTTAAAAGGCAATAAAAAAACATTTAAATTTTTTCATTTATTTAAATAGAGTTTTGGGAAGTGTTTGATTTTGAATTTTAAAAATAATTTTTGAATTAAATTTTAAATAGTTTTGAGTTATATGTTTAATTATGAGTTTTGAAAAGAATTTTAAATTTTTTTTATTAGAATCATAATTTCAAAAAAGAACTAAACACAGCCAAAATATATATTAAGCTTATTCGTCATTACAAAATGAGATATTTATTATTAAAAAAAAAAAAATCAAGCGTTTGTATCCCAATTAGTCTATAAGATATTATTAGATTCCAATAAGTCTTATTGTTTGAACATTTGATCTACCAAATCTTAATTTTCATATTTAAGATTTTATAGACATTTCTTTCTTTACAAATATTTTTTGAACGGTTAACAATTTAATGATGTGAACATTCATGTTTTACAATGTGAATATTCACATTGACGTGTGAATGTTCACATTGATGGAGTGAACATTCACATCGACAGAATGAACATTTATATTGACGATGTAAATATTCACATCACGAGACATTCGCACTATAAATGTGAATATAATTAAGAATATTTTGATAACTATGTCACTCATAAAATTTATTAGAATATAAAAAAATAATGTGAACTAAATAGAAAATAAGTGAAAAAAAAAATTATGAAAAAATAGCACTTCCGAAATACTGAAGATACCACCTTGTGGGCAACCCCTAAAATATTTAAAATTCAGGCATTTTTTATTTTATGTGTATAGCAGGAAATGCCAACTTACCTTCCTCACGCCACCGATAAATCAGACAATGTGACTACACGGATGGTCCACCCATGCCAAATTGCCTATCAACTTGACAATAAAACCAAAATTAAGAACTAAAAAGGCTGCCGTTGACATCAGTGAGAAGAAATTGTTCAAGCAAAGGTTTCAACATGTTCAGTAGCCAAAAACAAGATTCAAGGATAAAACAGAAGGAAATAAGGAAATAAAGCCAAGTAAAAAGCCATTCAACAATAATTCAAAGCACTAATTTTGGTGTTTTAATGGAGCACCAATGACATTGGCAAGAAGAAGAAAAAAAAAACAAACAAACAAATCAAGACCAAAACATCATATCACAATGGGTGAAACCCACTACCAGCTTATTAGAATTGGCTTTGGTGCTCAAGAATTAGAGCTCCAACGTATTTTTCAAATCCATTAGAACATTTCTAGGCTCATAAATTTAAGTTCACCCTTCATCTAAAGATACAACTAAACATGCCAAAGATGTCTTATTATTGCATAAAAACTCTGCGGTCAATTACACAACATTCACTCTACCAAACTTAACTGACAAAATGGAACTGAACTCCCTCAATTCAACATTTACTATATAAGAAGGAGAAGCCCATAGGCAAGAAGGCAAGAAACCAGCAGAAACATGATAAAAAAGTACCACAAAAATCAAGCAAAGCAAAGCAAAGCAAAGCAAACCAAGACCACAAATATATTTGGAAAATCAACGACAATAACCCAGAAAATACCAAAGCCTTTTCCTATAAGTTGAAAGCTCACAAGTAAAATACATACAGTAAATTTGGTAGATAATGGGTTCTAGTTCAACAAACATATTAGAAATTAGCTGAAAATGATAACACACAATCACTATTCCAAATCCATCCAAACTCCAGTCTATTTTTTTTAATTGTGGCAGATGAACCCACTGTTAACCCACAAACGTAAATATCAGGCAAAGAAATTTCCCTCCTTCACTGCACTGGAGTCAACAGATTCAACCACAATCAAATCTCACCTGTTAAAACATAGTTGCAATCAGAACCATGATTGAAGTATTTGATAATAACAAAACGGAAAAAATGAATGATAACACAAATTTGGCCACCAAGGAATCAAATGCCTAAAAGGAAAAATTAGAAATGTGGTGCAAAATTATGGGACCTGGACACACTCTTACTCCGGCTCCGGCTAGAACTGTGCTTTTTTGGGCTTTCACTCATGCGTTTCTGCCGCTGAAGATAATCAAATTCAAAATAAAAGGCAATACAAAGAAAACAATGGCAGGTTAATGTAAATCAAGATTGCTGTAACTATAAATAGTCTATTTACCCATGGAAGACATCAGGGTGTTCAACAGGTAAACCCTCTTTAAGATACTAGGTTACACGGACTCGGGTACGGGTATCGGGTGCGGGTGCGTATCTAGGGGTCAGACACTTCAAAATTAAAAATTAAGGGTACGTGGATATGTATCCAAATTTGGATACGGGTACGGGGATACGTTAAATAATTTTTTTTTTAAAATATATATTTATTATATGAAGATGAGTTATATTATATAAATAACAAATAAAAATCTATGGAGATGAGTTATATTATATATATATATATATTTTTATTTTAATATACATTAATTATTTAATTTATTTATTATATTTTTTAAACAATGTGTTCTAATTAATTTTTTTATTTTATTTTACATACATGTGTTTTTTTTATTTATTAATATATACAAGTATATATTATCTTATAAATATATTATATAACAATTATTATTTAATATATAATAATAATAGTTATTATTATAGTTATTAACTATTATTATTATTATTATTATAGTTATTATAATAAATATATTATCTAATAAATATATTATATGTTATATAATAATTAGTATATGATATATAATAATAATATTTATTATTATAGTTATAATAATATTTATTATTATAGTTATTAACTATTAATAGTTTATTATTTATTATTATAGTTATAATAATAGATAGATTAGACAGAGTCAGGGAGAAGGAAGAAGAAAAGGGGAAAAGGGAGAAGGAAGACAGAGCCAGGGAAAACGACACAGAGAGGGAGAGGGAGAAAAAGGGAAGCGATCGCGATCGCGATCGCTAGGGAGAGAGAGAAGGCGAGAGAGAGAGACCGGATGGAGCTTCGATCGACTGATGGAGCTTCGATCTTCAACTGGATCGACCGGATAGAGCTTCGACTGGAGGTCTTCGAGCTTCAACCAGGTTCTTGCTCTCTCCTCCTTCATTTCTTTTGCTGTCTGTGTCTGTGAAGAGCCGTGTCCGAATGAGAACAAGCGAATCCGACACAGATCTCACACCCGCACCCGTGTCGTGTCGTGTCGACACGGGTACTTCGCCCCAAAGTGGCGAGTCCATGTAACACAGTTAAGATATTCAAACTTATTGATTAGCTTATGAGGGTTCAACCAGATTAAATTGCCCCAAAACTTCAAGTTCATAGGCAAGAAGAATATAGAGTCAACAGAACCAGTATCTAGGTTTCAAAACATTGCTAAAAAGAATGTGAGGTTTCACTTACAGATGGTACGGGAGATCTGGATCTTGATGGAGATCTGCAAAAGTTCCAGAAACAACCCAAATTTAATATCCACAAGTCCCTTGTAACAACTGTGCTCCAAGAGCCTTGATGCCTCTTCCACGTCATATTTACCATAATCAAAACAGATAAAAAAGGAAAGCCACAAGTATTTAGCAGCCCAACAGAGAAATATATGGCACCCTCTAAATAAAAGACCTACTAAAGTTAAAATGCAAACCTTAATGAAAGCATTACAATGCTTGTTTAAGACACCAGTGGACAGGATGCCCAAAAGATCAACAAAGAATCCAGATACTGTGTTCTATTAGCTTGGCAATGTTGAAAAAGCAATGATAGTATAATTGTTTCTACCGCAAGATGGTGGTTCCCAAATTCCAATAGCAATTAGTTCATAGTCCAGCTTTACCATCACAACCCATGAACTTCATTGTTCCCAATCTAGCACCCATGGACATTTGAGATGCTTAATGTATTAGAAGACATACCACAAAGGTTTCTAAAGCTGCCCATCTAAAAAACAGCATACCTTCACAACCACAACAGTTGCAGGCACTTGAACCACATCCCACCAAGATCCTACTATCCAATCCCCAGATAGCCGCATACATCCATATCTAAAAAACAAACAAGGTAATTTCATATATATAAAAAGGACAAAATGGGATTGATGATTGTTTGACAATCTGGTATGTTTTCTCAATACCACTTCCTCTAAACCAATAATGAAGTCAAGAAAGCATGGCAAACATGGGACAAAACAAGCAGAGTGCCCTGAAGCCAATGTGCTAGTAAAGTGCAAGAATACTGGAAAATCTCCTCGCCACTTGCCCATTTAATTGAGCCTAAAATAAAACTTGGAATTAAAACCTATAAATCAAAATGATACATCATACATATCAGTACTAGAAGCAAGAGTTTGTAGGTAGATCCCTTCATTCTTTTTTCTTAGTTAAGTATGCAGGAGATATTTCTCCACTCATATGACACCAAAATATATTTGGCAACGATGTAGTCAAAATTAGAAAATAAAAAAAAATAAAAAGATTCAACTTGAGAGATGAGCCAAAGACTTGTTATTTAGGCAGGACCATTCCAAGATAAGTTCAAATAGTGCACAATAGTCTAAGAAAACCCACAAAGGTTCTTCAGAATGCAGATAAACGAATGATAACCTCATGAAAACTTGTCACAAAATAGATATCCATAACTAAAGCCAAGCCAACTTTAAATATGATCCAGCTAAAAAAGCTGCTTTTTGGCAAAATATAAGTATAAAGCCAAACTGCTAAAATGCATGTTTGTTGAATGGCCAAAAAGCAACTCAGTTTTTCCACGCACAAAAACAACTTTTTACAATACCAAACAACCTCTAATCTATATAGGAGAATTCCTCCCAAAGTGAAGTTGTGTAGATTACTTAAATTACAAGAGTACTCATATAAAAATAATTTTTTTTAACAATTTAAATAATTTTGTTCCCTTGACTATAGGACAAACATCGAAATCTAAAACTATTTTACAATCACGCACCTTTCCTGGTAACTTCCCTCAACCACTTGACAACTGATAATCCATGTTTGCAAAGGCAGATACTCTTTTTCCTCCTAAGGTCTGCAGTAACGATTCTGCAAGTTGTTTTGGTTGATATAACGTTGGCCAGTCTTCCTGCTACTTAAGTTCATTCACGACGTTTTTCTAGGGATTTTAACACTTATGTTTCTTGCTTTGTGTGAAAGCCTACAAAAAGGTTTATCAAACAGTTCTGAAAGTCAGTTCAAAGTAGCTTTGCTTCTTTCTCTCTGAGGGAAGGGAGAGCATTAAAAGCACAAATCCCAGTCTCTTGAGACTGGGGGCACAGAGAATGTTACAGTATCAGGACTCATTAGGCATTGCCCATTGTTGATGAGAGGCTGATTCCAACATCAATTTTGCTTCCTGCTCGGTGGCCTCATCCCCAAACCAACGAAAAATTCATATACCTTCCCCCACAACAAATACATACATATATCCATTCATGTGTATATATTCATATTTTGTGGGATAGTGAATTAAATTTAAGCCCTTGACTATGCATTGTATGTGAAGTCCGTATGTTAATCACATTTTCATTGCTTCACTTCACCTAATCTTGATCAATTTTTGAATCAATCGTTCCGGACAATGAGCCCAAATGTTGCAGGACAGAAGGCCACATTGTGCAATCTATCATTGAAAGCAAAGGCTGCTGCCAGTAATTCGTTTAACGTGTACTCACACAGTGAGTGCCTCCCACGTAGTAGTAGTAGTAGATTGAATCCAGTTCAAGCAAAAAAGTTGGATTCACAAATGTGACTTGGATGCGGCTACAACCCAAAATGAAACTTGATGACAAAGGTAGATAAAGTGACAATGCACCATGCATAACTGATAAAGAGTATGGTCATACATAACTAACGAGTTCAAGTTATAAATCAATCCATTGTAAGGTTTTCTACAACGGAAAACAATTGATACAGTATTACTGAAAATGTGTACAAAACAATTCCAACACATGATGTGAATATGACAAATATGAAACAGCAAGAATAAAAATTCAAGTAATTGAATTCATCATGCAGAACATATAGATCATTGGATTGCAATTTCTGACATATACAGCCAAGGATCAGTGACTAAATACAAATCGAAACCAGACCTATTTTCAATACTTGTCATGATGCAGAACATGGCAAAATATGCAAATGGACTACCTTAAAAAAATAACACATGAAACATATCAACAAACCCAAGTAGACAATTTAAAACTGTGAGTAAAAGAATTCTATGTGAAATAAACCAGTGTCAACACACAATTTCTGTTCCATTTCATTCACACAGAAAAACCACATCGCCAATAGGATCATTCATTATTTCAACATGCACAATTTTCTTCCTAATATTCTTAAATCAACTCCACTTTTTATTCCCCTTTTATCTTCCCGTTGATTTAGAAATCAATAACTTTACAATGTGGACCAACCATCAGACACCATTTAAAAAAAAACAAAGTAGGCTTTATTTCCACAAGTCACAGAAAGTACTGAAATGAATATGAATGGGATAGAAAATAACATTAGTTCACTAGTGGTCATCCAAGGGAAACAGTATGAAACCATGGAATAATGATGAATATCTCTATGATCAAGCTCAAATTATAACAATAAAGGTATACCTTGACAGAGAACGTGGCTTTGATCCAGAACGAGAACGAGAAGCAGACCTTGACCGAGATTTAGCAAGTGATCGATGCGCAGATTTGGCTTTCGGAGACTTGCTGAATGACAATTCAACAAAATTAGAAGGGAAAAAAAAAACACAAAATGGCAAAATATATATCCAAAAATTACATGATCCAACCTCCTGCTCCTGCTCCGACTCAAACTCCGGCTACGACTGTAGCTCCTGCCTCTCGAGTGAGAGCGACTACGACTGCGGCTTCTGGAATAGCTCCGGCTCCGACTTTGGCTTTGGCTTCGGCTTCGGCTTCGGCTTGATTTATACTCCCTTACCTGTAGGTAAATTGGAATGCTAAACAGAATGCATATGGGGTATTAGCATTAAAATATTGAAGTAACAAGCTAAAGTCATACACGAACTATTGCTCGAGTAAAAGCATTCCGAAACTCAGAGTCATCAAGCTTCCTAATCTGCAGATAGGAAACCAACAGGCTGCTTAGGCATATAAAGCAACTAATATGCGCTTTTCATAAATAATAATAATCAAATAAATAAATAAATAAAAAAACTCATAAAAATTTATGGCATCCACTTGAACAAGTACAGAAACAAAATTACAATGAAATGGTGACTTACTGCATATTTCATGTCATCATAGTTTGTGTAATCCACAATCCCTGTTGTACCTGCAAGACAACCATAATAGATAATATTAGGATGCAGTTACAAAGATAAAACGAGACATACCAATTCTATAATTCTCTGAAGACAATGCAACAATTTGCAGAATAAACCATCAGGATAGCACAAACGGATTAGGTAGAAGTTCAAACTCAAATCATAAGATAGAGCATTGTACATAGAATCAACCAAAAGTGTAGCTTAAATAAATTGTAGGAAGAAACAGAATCCCAAGATAACAAAATAATATAGACAGTGTAATAATTCAGAATATGTTTAATTCATCTGAAAATCTAATTGTCTGATCTGCTTCAACCGCATATGGAGAAATCAATATATGTCCACACCATCCACGTGTCTTTTGCATTGCTAACAAGTTCACTTCGCACAATTAAAAATTTAAGCATTCATAGCTATCACTGTAATTCGAAACCCTAGGATGAATAATCTAAAATGCATGTTGAGTTGAGCAAGAGTAGTATGACTAGGAAGGGACTGAAGGGGCTCAAACCTGCAGCAGACCTTGACAGGGCGGTGCTCTAACCAATTGAACTACAATCCCAGGAAAACAAGGGATATAACAGAAAATTGGATTGTTTTTTTATTCCTCCGTATCAGGTATTTCTGAAGGACAAGGGGTAATACCATCTCATGCAGATTGGCAAATTACTAGGCCGAGTTGGATTTGAACTAGCATAGACAACAAAACTTCATAAGAAAATATCCCGAGTCAAATCTCTGGATCTAACTTGTACTTACAATTATTGCTTGAAATGGAGATAAACAGATTAATAAAGTTCATTGCTGATCTGCAAGACACTTAAATATCTCACACATCTGCCATGTCCAGCCATAAATAGATGCATTGATTGTGGATGACACCAAGAAGTCATGAGGTCTGTGACTTTTTTCTAAACTATCATTAAGCATTCATCGCTGGTTTAATCTATAGATAAAACATTTATGTTTTCATATGACGAACTATTCCATAGAAAGATCAGAAGCACACTACTGATCACTACTGTTATAGGAAATTACCTGGGCACCAGGTAGGTCGCATAGAGAAACCATAGCACACGACCTATGCATTTCAGCCAGGCTCAGCAAGCAAAGACCAATCCCAAAACATATCCCTATACCGTTATTTAAAACCATGGATGGGACCCATGGGAGGGAAGGTCTCTTATTTGTCAAAATAACACCTCATGATAAACCACAATAATTATTACGGGCATATCCGAAACAGGTTAAAGTCGAATTCAACCTGCCCCCATCGTGAAATGACTATCTCAAGCCAAATTAAGTTGTGCATGAACTCTATTCCATTACAAGAACAACAAGCAAGACACAATAATTAATTCAACCCATACCTTTCCGTGCACTATGTTGCATTAATTCACACACCTAGATATATACAAAAAATAAAAATAAAGTGTATGAACTGACAGACACATTAACCCAGGAAGAAAGTTCAGATATGATAAGAAGCTGGTTAAATATGTACGAGGCCCACATCCATGCCAGCAATGTGATCAACACAATCAGTTGAATCCAACCACTTCCCAACTGGCTTGTCAATAGATTAAAAATAATAATAATGACACCAATATCAAGTCAAACCTTAGAAACCTACACATAAATGACACTTCCTACATAATACATAAAATGGTTGACATTCATTCCATAAAGTTGAAAATGACAATCTATCAAGCACAGACACTTCAAAATAGGCGTCATAGCGGTATCGGACACAGGGACACACCGGGGACCCGCATTTGGCGTGTCCCATTATTTTATTTTTTTATTTTTTTATTTTTTTTTATATTAAAGGGGGCACGCCAAGGACACAGTAGAGCCACGTTGGGGACACACGGACATGCCAAATGGAGTGTCCCTTTATTTATTCATTTATTTTTACAGAGGACACGGCAGGGACACGCGTGTTCAAATATGAATAATCTATTAATTTGTTTAAATGTAATGGTTTATATATATATTGAATTAATGTTAAATTTTATTAATTTTGATTATTTGGTAACATAATATTAATCTACATAGCAAATATATATAATAAAAATAATAATAATTTGCCGTGTCCCCCGCCGTGTCAGTATCCCCATTTTTTTGAAATCACCATGTTAGTGTCAGTGTCAATATAGATGACAACCATAACAAATGCTACTCCAAATCCTTCCAAAAAATATTCTAAATCTAAGGACAAGTTAAGGGTTAAAGCATATCAAAATCATGGCAATTTCTAATTCCTTTGTTGACCCACCTGTAGTGATCATTAAACATCAGTTGTACAGATTACATTCTTCACTAGCTCTTAGCCCCAGTATATTGTTATTAAACTAAAAGTCATAACTCATAAGCCTAGCTTTTTATATTCCAAAGTTCAAGACCCAATCAATTAGAATCCCTCAACTTTGCATTTTCTTTTACTCATCACAATTTGGCTACCAGCAGCATGTTTCAAAACACGCATAAGAGCATTTAAACCATGGAAATCAGAAAGATAAATCATATAATTTACTTAGGCCATGATAGGGAACCCTGTACATAAGAACAAAGAAAAAGAAAACACATTTAAAGTTACATGAAGCTTGAGAATGATCTTTAACCAACAAAATCCAACTACTTCAATGACCTACAATTACTTTCATAGATTAATTACCAGGCTACTTTAAATTTTCATCATGACAACTCCTCAACAAATAATCCAACAAGTACATCACAATGGTAGAGCACATAACATCTTGCTAACATATGAATATGAATACATATCATAAACAGGGAATTCTACAATTTAATTTGTTTGTCATCATACCACTTCCATCACGAAAAACTTGGGAGAAGCACACATCCCCTGCTCGACGCATGTGATCCTGAATGAAAATGTGTGATATAGAAATTTAGTAAATTGGACATAGCATATATAGACTCTCCAAGGAAGGGTAAGAACCGAATGAGTGATTTTGTGAATGTATGCTCACGTAAGACCAGTTAAAGCTCCAGCTCACCTTAAGGTCTTGCCAAGAAGCAGAGCTAGGCAATCCGGAGACTAACACTGCACAATGAGATAAATGAGAATCAATTCGCAGATAGAACAGGTGATGCCTGACAAAATCACATGCATATATCAAATGAAATACAAACCACGATATTCAGAGCGCCTGGACACTCCACCACGGGGACCACGCCCACTGCTGTAACTACTGTAACGATCGATTGATGCTGAATTTCCTCGACCTCCATGTGCAAGCTCCACCTTTACAAACATCAAGAAAGCATATAGTGTCACAACTACTAACAAGTAGTTGGATGCAACATAGAAATGCCTCATGTGTGACCAACCCGTAGCCGGTGCCCATCAAAATCATAACCATCGCGACCTCTAATAGCATCTTCAGCATCACGAGCCTCTGCAAACTGCAAGAAACATTTTGGAAAATACTGTAGGGTAGAGAATAAAATAACTAATAAAAAGAACAAAACAGCCGTAAACTCACCTCAACAAAAGCATAACCAGGGGGTCTTGGTGGGATTTTCAAATCAATATGGGCTACCGGTCCATACTGCAACATTAACCCAGTTAAATATACGTAAGGCCCACCATTTCACATAAAAGCAAGATACAAAAGTCAGTTCAACTCATCTGGCACCCTTAAACATCTTTCTCAATGTTAATTTCATATGTGAAACTTGACTCATGAATACACTTGTTTATATGCATAGATAGGTTGCAAATTCTGCAACACTGTTGGAGACACGCATATTACTGCATTTATATAATGCATGTAATTATATCAACAACCCAAAAAAAAAAAAACATTTCATATTGACTTGAATATAAACAAAAAAGAGATATACTTTGTAAAAGAGATCTTCTACTTCCCGCTCACGAATGTCACCGGGAAGATTGCCAACATAGAGTGTTCTACTTGAGCGACTCATTGTTCCTGAAAAAACCAATATTAACAATGACAAGAATCAGAAGAAAATCACAACATAACCTAACCACAAACAAATAAAGAGAACAAAATGGTTATACCCAATTAACAAAATCACAAACAAGACAAAATTCAAGGGATAATTAAAAAAGAAAGAAACAAAATAACACTGAAACCTTAATACAAAACCCTAATCTTGAAATGGCTATCACGATTATCCACATATAAGTGAAAATTGTTGAAAAAAACATTCAAATGACCCTCCACCTTGAGACCTTCGTTATATATACACAGACGACACTGATATCAGTGATGGCATGAACAAAGAATACGAGGTTTTTAACAGTGATAGCTACAAGACATTACCTTGGAAAGATTGAAGATCGCGCTGACACAGTGTTAGAGAATTTCCCAACATTTATTTATTAGGGTTTTCAGAATTAGGGAGGGCAGCGTTTGGTTGGTAAATATTTTAGGGTGGGGATAGGGTGTTGTGTGTCGTATGCTATTATGTTGTACCGTGTACGTTTGAGTGGAAATCTAGTGGTTGAAATTGCATCTTGAGCCAATCTGAGTTGGCCTGTACCGGAAGTTACGTCAGCGTACAGTGACCCATGGAAAATGAGTGAGAGTACTAATTAGTGCTTAGAGTGATGATTGAAACCCCCTCCAATCACCACTCCACCATCTCCACAGACACGTGGCAGGTGATAATTGGAGGAGAAGGAATAACAAAAAAAAAAAAAGTAGCCAATCAGGTGAAGAAGGGGTCAAGGGGTAGGAAAAAAAGGGAGTCAAAGTCATTATTGTTAGTGCTATCACTAATGATGTGACAGTGGGTTCCACCATGAATAATTTGATGTTTTGGCCTTGGTGTTATATTTTTTTTCTTTTTTTATTGAGTGTCATGTCATTAATGATCTTTTTAGAACTTCAAAATTAGTGGTCTCTATCATTGTTGGTTGATCCACGCTACGTGGTCCCTCTCATTTGTACTGGAGTTCGTATTTTTTATTATTTTTTTACAATGTTATTTTAAGGGTAAATTATACTTCTATTACAGTTTCCTTACCTTTTAGAAATTACATCTCTTCTTTTTTAAGGTTTAAATTTTCGTTATAGATTCGCTCCTCAGTCCTTTTAATTTTTTTAAATATCAATTTTACCCTCATTGGGTAAATTACATTGACACCCCTCACATTTTAAAAATTACAATCCCCTCCCTAAAGTTTAAAGTAGCATTACCAATTACCCCCTCATTTAGTATTAGTTGGAAAAAAATTCATTGAAAAAAAAATTGTTAGTAAAATTTTTAAATTTTTGTTTAAAAACCAATGTGAACTCATTTTTTGAATTTATGTTTTCTCCTCAAATTTACAAATTGAGACAACCATTTATAAACAAAAAAAATTATTAAACAAGTTTTTATGACAGTTTTTAAAATTTTTGTAAATATAGATTGAAAAATAAAAATGAAATGGTTACCAAATAGGTGTCAAATAGTAAAAATGTCATAAAATTAACAAATAATTAAATAAGTTACCAACGTAAGAAATGACTTATCAAAAGATTCTTAGGCTATGTATGGTTTGATTTTTAGAACAAAAATTTAAAAATTAAAAATTAATTTGGTTAAGAAATAAAAAATAAAAATATATATTTTTTAAACAAAATTTTTTTAATTTTTTTTTTATTTCTTAACAAAATTAATTTTTAATTTTTAAAAGAAATTTCTAAAAATCAAACTATACATAACCTAAGAATCTTTTGATAAGTCATTTCTTATGTTGGTAACTTATTTAATTATTTGTTAATTTTACGACATTTTTACCAACTGAAGCATGTTTGGTAACCATTTCGTTTTCAGTTTTCAATTTATATTTACAAAAATTTTAAAAACTGTCATAAAAACTTGTTTGATAATTTTTTTTGTTTATAAATAATTGTCTTAGTTTGTAAATTTGAGGAAAAAACGTAAATTCAAAAAATGAGTTTACGTTGGTTTTTTAACAAAAATTAAAAAGTTTGACTAACAATTTTTTTTTTCAATTAATTTTTTTCTAATGAATTTTTTTTTTCAATGAATTTTTTTTCCAACTAATACTAACCAAGGGGGCGATTGGTAATATTACTTTAAACCTTAGGGAGGGGATTGTAATTTCTAAAATGTGAGGGGTGTCAATGTAATTTACCCAATGAGAGTAAAATTGGTATTTAAAAAAATTAAAAGGGCTGAGGGAGGAATCTGTAATGAAACTTTAAACCTTAGGAAGGAGATGTAATTTTCAAAAGGTGAGGGGGAACTGTAATAAACATAAATCTCAAGGGGTGTCAGTGTAATTTACCCTTATTTTAATATTTGTGATTTGATCTCTCTCTCTCTGTGGAGGAAAATCAATAATGTGGGTTTTTGTGAAATTGTTATTTTAGTAAGCTATTTTAGTTTTTGGTTATTTTAGGAGGTTAAAATTTTTGTGTTTTAAAAGATAATTAGATTTTTTTGTAATTAAATGTGATTTTTGTGAAAGAAAAAGTAAAATGATTATGGATTTGATGTAACATTTTGTCTTATTAACTATTTTAACATATTTTGTCTTTTAGTATTATTTTAGCCAAAAAAAAAACTAAAAAAAGCTCTTCCCCAACACCCCCAATATAAGAACATTTTTAGCCGTGTATTTTTTTTATTATTGTTATTAAAGGCTATTTTAAAAAGATAGTTAAAAGTCATTTTTTAACTTTTAACCTACTTTAGATTATATTATCTCTCTATTTTTTTACACGTTTTTTAAAAAAAAAGTCAAAAAAAATAACTTTTAACCATTTTTCCAAAACAACCCTAAATTTAAGTAAAAATTATATTTGATATCAAGTGTTCTAACGGAATATTTTGAACTTTCATCAAAACACTGGACGACCGGATGGATGTCCAGCCGGTCAATCGGACAGTGTAATTTTTTTCATAAATTTTTACAAAGAGCCAGTCATCCGGGGACATCTAGGAGACATTCGATGATGAAAATACAACAGTTATGAACAGTGAATTGATGAAAGTTCTCAATCATCCTCAATTTAATAAAACATTTATTATATTCTCAATTTAATACTCATATGATGAAACTATTAGAGTAGAAGAAAAAAAAAATTTATTAAATTTGAATTTAATAAAAAAATTAATGATACGTTGAAAATGTCTAATTTCTCTCCCCACTATCAAAGGTGGCAAATGAAAGAATTTTGTTTCTATTTAATAAATGGATTTAAACAGGCTAGATTGAATTGAATAAATAAATCTAACCAATTTTTTTTTAAGACTAGAATAAATTTAATTATTATTGCTTCTTTATTTGTTTTAAGATATTAATCTCTCCCGCTGTGAACCTCCTCGTAAGAGCTCGACTGCACCCCCATTCAGGAAGGGCTTTTCCATTTTTTATTTTTTTCAAAAAAATAGTTTTTTATTTAAAAAAATTTAAAATTGATGGTAGAAATGCTACATATTTAGATGGGGTTAAATAGATATTCATGTCCAATCAATGTAAACTTAATTTTAATCAGGTTGACAATGAGTACTTTATTTAAACCAATTTATTAATTTGGGATGGTAATATAGGTTTTAAATGAATATAATCGTTTGGAAATAGGTTTTTTTAATAATTTTTTGGTTTTTTGACTAAAATATGAGGTAAAAAAAACTAGTATGTTTGATATGAATTTTTAATTTTTTACGGAAAGATATACAAAAAGTAAAAAGAAAATGGAATCTTTAACTTTTTAGTATATGTTGTTGGTTTTTTAGTTTTTTTAACTTTTTTGGTTAAAAAAATCACTTGCCAAACCAGGCCTGAGTGGGTTTATAAGTTTATGAGATTATAAATTTTAGTAAGACTGTATTTTGTTCATGAATTTGAAAAAGGATTTAGAAAGAGAACAAGTGTGTAAAATGCAATTATATTTCACATCTAGATTTTTTCTTTTTATTTTCTAAATTCTTTTTCAAATTCATAAACCAAACATAGCGTCATGAACCAAACATAACATCAAGGATGTGATGGACAACTAATTTGGCACAACAGCAACACTTCTTAGAGCAAATGAAGTAAATCAAAGCCTTACCATCAACAACACATAAGTGGTGTCCATATGCAAAGAAATGCCATCTTGCACTATCCAAACAAATCCCATTTGGGAGAGACAAAAACAGTGTAATGTAAAACGCCGTGCCAGAACACACAACAAATACAATTGGATTATAAATTTATTATACAAAACAGCGTGTCTCAGTTGACGCTGTTCCTCCTTGCAAATTTGATTCCTACGTTGGAACTGCAAAATGAAAATTCACACAGGCCTATCAAGAATCAATAAAAATGTGATTACTGGCAGCGACAAAGACTTCATTAACTTGAGTACATCTCACATCATTATCAAATTATGTTTTCCAGCTCACGTACACACTTTTGGAATTCTTTTATTATATTCTCAAATCCCGATTAAAATTTTAAATTTTCCATTTTGATCTTGAGAAGTAATAGCAATAACAATCCTAATTAGAGGTCTTGCCGTACAGCTCTAATGAGCTGTCCGGGAATAAAAAATAAAAAAATAAAAAAAACAGTGAAGTAAAAGATAAAAATAGGAGAAGAAAAATACAAATTAGAGGTGCATTAGAGGTGTTTTTTTAGAGGTCCAAATCATTTTTCATAGCAATAATAAAGCATGAAAACACCAAGTTGGAAAATTCTCAATGCATCATATATGTTCACTGGTTTTGTACCTTGGCCAAACCTGATATACACTAAAAGCAATGCATCTAAAGGACCACGAGACCTCAAAAACCAACCTATTACAGAACATTGTTCAAATTTTTTGGAAAATTTAAAGTCCAATTTACACCACCTCTGTTCTCCAAAAAGTACCCCTGTTCCCGTTGGCAGAGTGAGGGGGAATGAGCAGGGGCATTTAGAGCTATTCTGAGATGTTTAAGGTCATCAATGTTTCATATGGCATTTATGTTGTGTTTGGTTGAGGGATTTGGAAAGAAACAGAAAAAATGTATGTGAAACTAGATGAAATTTAGGCATTTTTTATTCACATTTCACATATTTTTTCCATTTTTCTTTCTAAATCCCTCCTTAAATCTCCTAACCAAACACAGCATTAGTGTTATTCTGAGATTCTTACCCCACTACGCCAAAATTGGGCTTTAGCGGCGGTTTTTTACCGCCGTTAAAGGCTGTAAAACCGCCGTTAAAGCCTTTAACGGCGGTATTAACGGCGGTTTTGTTACCGCCGTTTATGCGCGTGTCGGAAAAAGTACAACCGTCGTAAAAAGGTAAATTACCGTCGTTAAAAGTCGACCAAAAACGGCGGTAACATAGGACCAAAAACGGCGATTTTTTACCGCCGTAAATAGGTTCAAATTTTTCAAAAAATAATTCTTTCTTCTTGTACTCCCCAAGTCTTGAACGGCGGTATTAACGGCGGTTTTGTTACCGCCGTTTATGCGCGTGTCGGAAAAAGTACAACCGTCGTAAAAAGGTAAATTACCGTCGTTAAAAGTCGACCAAAAACGGCGGTAACATAGGACCAAAAACGGCGATTTTTTACCGCCGTAAATAGGTTCAAATTTTTCAAAAAATAATTCTTTCTTCTTGTACTCCCCAAGTCTTGAACCCTCAACCTCTCATCCACCCACACTAACCACTCTACCATAGCCACTCTTCATGAAATATATTCCCTAAAGAAATATTTAAACATTACTTTTACTTTATTGTAGATGGTTTCGCCGGAGCTCGCCGGAGTTTCGCCGGAGCACGTCGGAGTTTCGTCAGAGTTTCGCCGGCAAAGACCGCCGTCATTAACGGCGGTAATGATTGGGCATTAGCGGCGGTTTTGTTACCGCCGTTAAAAATGGGCATTAACTGCGATTTTTTTAACGGCGGTAACAAAACCGCCGTTAATGATACCTTTAACGACGGTTTTCATTACCGCCGTTAATAGTACCTTTAACGACGATTTTCGTTACCGCCGTTAAAAAAATCGCCGTTAATGCCCTGTTTTGGCGTAGTGCCCCCCCAAAAAAATATGCGCACACACACGTGCATACACACACACACACACAAAAAAAAAAAAAAAAAAGAAGTTAAGAAGAAATCCATACGTTGGGAGTGGCCAAGAACAAGAGAAAATACTGTTGGAAAAATGGCTTTGTATATCTTATTTTTTACTAACTTTGAGCATTAATTAAGGTTGGACCTAAACATTTTTTGTAACGTTTTTTCTTGAGTTTGTGTTTAATGCCGCGTAGTGAATTAAATCATGTATTTGGTTGCTCAAAACCATTTCTGAATGAATGAGAATTCAATGCGCATTTCAGGTTCGTGCAAATGAATTTTGGTGGGTTTACAACACATTTGTGAAATGTGCTTGTCTCATATTGGAAAGGCTTGAGGAATTGTTTAGGTATATATACCTTAAGTTGGGATACTTGGGATGAGCCCCAAGAGGTACCCAAGTTTGTGGAAGGGTGAGGTTATGGGTGTAATGGGCTAGACCCATTGGACCCAAAACTAAAACCACACGCGCCCCGCAGTCCGTCTGATCGGTCGGGGGGCCTGGGCGCTGGTGTGAGGTTGGGTTGGGCTTTCCGTCCCAATACTTAATTTTTTGGGCCTTAAACATTATTTATTTATTTTATTTTTTGGTTTCAAAAATCAAAATAAATTGGTCCATAATTTTTTTCCCTTTACCAAACAAGTCCCTTACAGGTCCACATCACCCGAACAGTTCAAAAGGTTCAACGCAGGTTCAAATCTGTTGAATTCATAACTGAATATGTTCAAACAGATTCAAATCTATCCAGGCACCTGGTCTATCTATCCGAACAGGTTTATACCTGTTCGAAACAGCCACCAGTTTGTCTATTTAAAGGCTACTTCCAACAATTCATTTCACAAAAAAAAAAAAAATCTCTCATTTTTTCGTCCTTTTTTTCATGTGCTCTCGCATCAGTTTCTGGATTTATTTTTAGGAGAAAAAGAAAGAGTTATAACATATTTTGGTTCGGCAGACTTGGTTTTATAGTGCGGTAAAATCAAGGTGTAGTCGTTGCATCCTGAGAAGTAGACGCCGGTTAAAACTCGAAGTACCAGAGCAAGGGCGAAATCTACTTTAAAGAAATTGTATTCAATACAAGCCTCAACGTTTAAATTCTGTAAGCATTTAATTCGGAAAATAATTTATAATTATTTTCTGAGTTATTTTATTTATTATTTATTTTATTTTCACATTTAATTTACACACACGTTCCATCGTGGGTATAACAAAAACTACTAAAGCCTTCTACAATAAGGATATCACAGAAATAGTGACTAACGATTAAATGAAATGGCAGAAAATGACGAGAAAGGGAGAGAGAGGATGAATGTGAGGAAACAAGAATCCAATCACTTTTGCTTTAGTATCCTCACGTAATGACTGAAAGGTTACTAGCCTCATTATATATACATAATGCATATATGTATATGTATTGAAATTGAATATCCTCGACACTTGCTAAGGATGAACTTATATCCTAGATGAAAATGTTAGGACATGTTATTTAAGCAAGTAAAACACAAAATGATGGAGTTAAGGGTAACAGCAGGGTACACATGAGTTCCAACGAGATGAAAGCTCCCAAATGGACAAAAATGACTGAAAAGAATAAATTGTATGATATAAGGTAGATTATAAAATTTAGAATAATACTGCTCAAGTATTATGGTTGTGGAAGGTTTGCAAGTTCAAGATTTAAATTGGTGTAAGAAGTACAGACACTTCTAAAAAGGTAACGTATTCGTGTCGTGTCCGTATCGGACACCGGTACTCTTTGGACACTTCCCCGACACGTGTCCAACACTCTTCAATATGTGTCCTATTTTTTAAAAATCCGAACACTTTTTGGACACTTGGAGGACACATGTGTATCTCTTAAACACACGTATCTATCGATTAGACACATGTGAAACTAATTATAAGTATGAACAAAACAACTTAAGATACAATAATAAAACAAAAACTATATAAATTTATAGGGATTAGTGTCATATTGTATTTTTTATTATCTATGAATGATATATTCATATATAACATATAATAAATATATAAAATTATTTATTGCATGCATGTCCCCTACGTGTCGTGTTCTGTATTTTTTGAAAATTAACGTATCAGCGTATCTGTGTCCATGCTTCTTAATTAAGAAAGATTATAGGTAGTGAATATTAAAATTTTAATGGGCCCAAGGAGGAAGAAAATGTTCACACATATTTTAGGTGAGGGAGGAGAGTTTAGGAATTTTAGTTGTATTAGGATATTTGCAGAGTATTAGTAGCTGGAAATTCTAAACAACTGATTTGTAATTATAGGGTTGAACTGGAAAGCCAAAAGGTAGGGTAATGGATTGCATCAATTTGGGCTTAATTGGCTAGGGGTTTTGGTGATGAAACAAGGGCTACTGGGTAGTTATGAGTTATAACTCGTTAACAGTAACTAAGAGAATAAAATAAATAAGACAAGGAAGAGGCTAAGAATAAAATGATTCAAGAATCCCGAGTGATGCTATGGTACATTTGGATGTACCATACATTGGTTATGAGGATACGTGATTTTATATTATAACTAATATCATATAGATCATAACCATTATCATATTAACTCATAACTTAGTTATATTTAGTTATTCATACATACCATATTATCTCATAACTACCACATAACTAAATTATTTTAATAATTTTATTTTGAATTGGCAACCAGTGTAACCGATTACCGTAAAGAGGGCAAAGGAAATCAGAAGAGTCCAGGGTCCCAACATCACATATCTCATAACCACTAGTCATATATCTCATAATCAACATTACATATCTCATAACCACTCGCCACATATCTTATAACCAACACATTTTTTTCATAACCAATATCACATATCTTATAACAACTAGTTACATATCTCATAACTAACACTATTTTGATCATAACCACACCACTTTGTTCATAACCAATGTCACATATCTCAAAACCATCGATCACATATCTCATAACTATTACCCACATGAATCATAACCATATCTCATAACCAACTCCTTTGAATCATAACTAGCATCACAGATCTCATAACCACTAGTCATATATCTCATAACAAGCAACCCTTTTGCTCATAACTACACCATTTTGATCATAACCGATATCTCATATCTCATAACCACTAACACATATAGCATAACCAGACACCCTTTGACACCCCTTTGCTCATAACCAAAATCACATATCTTATAATCATTAATCAAATATCTTATAACCATTACCCACATATCTCATAACCAACATCACATATATCATAACTACTAATCACATATCTCATAACCACACCACTCTGATCATAACCAACATTACATATCTTATAACTACTAATCACATATCTCATAACCAAACACCTTTTGACTTATAACTACATCACTCTGCTCATAACCAAAATCACATATTTAATAACCACTAATAACATTTACCCACTTATGTCATAACCACATCTCATAACCAACACCATTTGCCTCATAACCAATATCACATATATCATAACAACTAATCACATATCTCATAACCATTTTTCACATATGGAGGTGTAAATTTGGCCTACGAGCTTGCGGTAGACGCCAAGTCCATAAATTGCTCTCTCTCTCTCTCGTTTGGGCTAAAGAAAGGGTTTAGGGATTTGTCAAAAACAATTAATGAGGGAATTTTGATTTTGACAAAATTTGGATGTTTGTTCCAAATTTTTGGAGAAAATGGAGCCGAAATTATGTAATAATCATTATAAAAAAACAAGATTAAAACATTTATGAATAGAGTCTTATAATAAAATAAATTATTAATTTATAATTTTGTCGATTTATACTTAAATTTTTTTTTATTTTTAATATAAATCCTTCATCTATTTTTATTAAGTAAAATTAGTTAAAAAAGATCATTTTACTCATCAACTACAAAATGTATAATCACACTATTAATTGGCATAATAAAAATATTTAAAATTTTAGAAATCACAAATATCATAATCAAGTTACAAAGTTTTGTAATATAAAACACAAAATACATAACGCCATCACTAATTAGTGTGACAAAATTGTTTAAAATTATAGAAAATCACAAATGTCGTAACTAATTCTCAAAATTTCGTAACATTAACCAAAAATTATGTAATTATCCACTAATTTGTGTAACAAAAGCATCTAAAAATTTTAAAAACCACAAATGTCATAACCAACTCACAAAATTTAATAACATCAACTACAAAATGTGTAACTGCACCACTAATTGCCATAATAAAAATAATCAAAAATTTTACAAATCACAAATGTCATAACCAACCCAAAAAATTTCATAATATCAATCAAAAAATGCGTAACAACACAGCTAATTGATGTAGCAAAAATATCCAAATTTTTTATAAGCCACAAATATTGTAATCAAGCAACAAAGTTTTATAACAATTATCATAAAATGACTAAACAAATCACTAAAAATCTTAGAATCACCAATCGAGATCCTCATAATACAGAGAAAACAAAATGTAATGACAATCATTAAATAATTTAATCAATGACTTAAAGCCATGGAATAGAAAATAAGAGTTAGAGAAGATTAGCTAGTAGAGCCAGAGGAAAGGGAATATGAGAAAGAGAGACTGAACGGACTTATCGCCTGTGAAAATGACTTCAAAGATAGTTGGCGTTTCCGATAAAGAACATCGGAGATATCTACAATGACAGTAAAGAATGAGAGAGATGCTTGAGGGTTGAAGAAGACTGAGATAGCAAAACTATACAGCAAAATGCATAATATTCATTTTTCAACAGTTCTATAACACATGTACAAATTGATGATAACAAAACCTTTCAAATCATAACTATGGCTAAATGTTTGTGTATATATGACATATTAATATGAAAGAGCTAGAGTTTCGAGAAGATGCATTTACTAGATAGAGAAATATCATCAGAATGAATAGTGTTGAAATAGGCAAAGAGAGTAGTGACGAGTTCAAGGATCTATTGCAGAGACACAGGAGTAGAGAGAAGAAGAATCCAGTGAGGAAGAACTATCAACAATAGTCGTTCGATAATTTGAGAGAAATAAAGAAGTCCAAGTAAGAAATAGAGAGAGCTCAGGCACAACTAGGACAAATCAAGGGAAAGAAAATAGAGTAGAGAAAAAAACGAAGAAAAGTTGGGGAAAAAAATTTATGAGAAAGTTTATTTAGTAGAACAAAATAAAATCACGTCATAGATAATTTTTTTCAACATATTTTTTATTAAAATTTAGTTAAATTATATATATATATATATATATGTCTATAAGTGCATATAGATATTGTTTGTATATTACTATTTCTATTATATTTAATGAAGATACTATGACTAAAAATAAATCTAAAATAGAGATAGGTGATCAATTATAATTGTCACTTAGGGATGACACTTCAAAATTAATTGAGAGAGTTGAGAGTTCAAAGATAATGAGAGTTTGAGAGACAGATTTGTTTGTGAGAAATAAAATGAGAGAGGGGTGGTATTTATAGGACTTGGGAGGGAGGGGTTAATTTATATATATATATATATATATATATATAAATAAAATAAAATTGGTTGTTGGTGGAATTAACGGTTATATGATTGTTTTAAATTTTTTAAAAAATTTTTTGACCGTTGCACTAAATGGGGGGGGCAATAAGCCGTTGGGGTTGAGTCGGGCCAGATGGTGACAAAAATTTCAGGTCGAGCTCACGAGATGCGTCACACTCCATAACACACCAGAGTCGGTCCGGGCTCTAGAACGCATAGCCCATGGTCTTAGGTTGGGCTTAGGCTCAAACCTAGTTGGCCCCATCCAGGGCACAATTAGACTTGGGGTGTGCCATAAGTTCGCAGGCCAAATTTACACCCTTATGTGTGGGTAGTGGTTATGAGATATGTGATTAGTTGTTCTGATATATGTGATGTTGGTTATGAGGCAAATGGTGTTGGTTATGAGATGTGGTTACGACATAATGGATAAAGGTTATGAGATATAGAATTAGTGATTATTAGATATGTGACTTTGGTTATGAGCAGAGTGGTGTAGTTATAAGTCAAAAGGTGTTTGGTTATGAAATATGTGATTAGTGGTTATAAGATATGTAATGTTGGTTATGATCAAAGTGGTGTGGTTATGAGATATGTGATTAGTAGTTATGATATATGTGATTTTGGTTATGAGATATGTAGGTAATGGTTATGAGATATTTGATTAGTGATTATAAGATATGTGATTTTGGTTATGAGCAAAGTGGTGTCAAAAGGTGTTTGGTTATGCTATGTGTTAGTGGTAATGAGATATGATATATTGGTTATGATCAAAGTGGTGTCGTTATGAGCAAAAGGGTTGTTAATTATGAGATATGTGACTAGTAGTTATGAGATATGTGATGTTGGCCATGACTCAAGGGGTTGGGTATGAGATGTGGTTATGATTCATGTGGGTAATAGTTATGAGATGTGTGATCAATAGTTATGAGATATGTGATATTGGTTATGATCAAAGTGGTGTGATTATGAGCAACAGGGTGTTAGTTATGAGATATGCAATGTTGGTTATGAAAAAAAAGGTGTTGGTTATGAGAAATGTGACTAGTGGTTATAAGATATGTGATATTGGTTATGACTCAAAGGGGTTGATTATGAGATGTGGTTATGGTTATGAAATATGTGATATTAGTTATGAACAAAATGGTATTGATTATGAGATGTGGTTATGAAATATGTGATATTAGTTATAAACAAAATGGTATTGGTTATGAAATGTGGTTATAACTAAGTTATGATCAACTTGATTATAGTTATGAAGAAATATGATTTTGGCTCATAACGATAACAGGTCACTTTTAATGATGTGGCTCAATTTTAGCCATTGATTTTCTATGTACTGTACATTTTTTTAACAAAATGTACTATAGACTTTCCTCAAGGGTCCCACCTAAATAACTTTTGGAATTACACCCCAAAAAAAGGCTGCATAATGAATCACACAAAGCTTCAAAAGCTTTTAAACTCTAAAGATCTAGATTTATTAGAATATTGCATGCATTTATTGTTGGAAAAATGGCTTTGCAAACCTTATTTTTTGCTAACTTTGAGCATTAATTAAGGTGGGACCCAAACATTTATTGTAACATTTTTTCTTGGGTCGTGTTTAATGTCGTGTAGTGAATTAAATCATGTATTTGGTTGCTCAAAACTATTTCCGGATGAATGAGAATTCAATGCACATTTCGGGTTCGTGGAAATGAATTTTGGTGGGTTTACAACACATTCATGAAATGTGTTTGTCCCACATTGGAAAGGCTTGAGGAATTGTTTGCGTATATATACCTTAACTTGAGATACTTGGGATGGGCCCTAAGGGGTACCCAAGTTTGTGGAATGGTGAGGTCATGGGTGTAGTGGGCTAGACTTATTGGACCCAAAACTAAAACCACACGTGCGCACCGCCAACGTCCGGTCGGTAGGGCGGGTTGGGCCTGGGCTTGGGCGCCGGTGCGTGGCGTGAGGTTCGGTTGGGCTTTCCAGACCAATACTTATCTTTTTGAGCCAAAAAATTTTGGACTTTATTTATTTATTTATTTATTTTTATTTTCGATTTTAAAAAATAAAAATAAATTGGTTCAATAATTTTTCTTCCACCCAAACAGAGCCCTGACAGGTTAGACCCTCCTGAACTGGTTCAAAGAGTTCAACCCGAAACTGAATCTGTTCAAACAGATTCAAATCTGTTGGTGCCTTTTCAATCTGTCCTGTTCGGAACAGCCACTGTTTTGCCTATATAAAGCCTTCAATTCCAACATTCTTGAGATCAATGAATCATCATAATTTTGTCCTCTTTTTCCTGTGTCTCTCTACATTATTCTGCATTTTATTTTAGGAAAAAAAAGAAAGAGTTACAACATATTTTGGTTCGCCAGACTTGGTTTTGTAGTGCTACAAAATCAAGGTGTAGTCATTGCATCCTAGGAAGTAAACGCTGGTAAATCTTGAAGCACCGGAGCGAGGGCAAAATCTACTTTAAGGAGATTGTGTCCAACACAAGCCTCAACGTTTAAATTCTGTAAGCATTTAATTTGGAAAATAATTTATAATTATTTTCTGAGTTATTTTATTTATTTTTTATTTTATTTTCACATTTAATTTACACACACAGACCACTGTGGGTATAACAATCTTAAAGTAGATTTACTTTTTTATTTATTTCTGTGTTAGACAGAGGAATATTTTGTTTCGAAAAATTAAATAGTAGTCATATATTGTTTAATTTCTTAAGTAGTACTAATATACTGTTTAAATAATTTCATTGATAACATAGTAGTCATATACTGTTTATCATTGGAATTATTGTTACAAAATATTATTCTGTATATTTTGTGTGTAATTTATTTTGTGTATAAAATTGTGATTGGTACATTATTATTTTTGTTAGAATTATGACAACTGAAATAAACAGTACTGAGACTGTTATTACTCAAAACCCCACATCTGTTGTGCCAGTGATGACTCCAGCAATACCGGTAAATCATGGGGAGAAGCTAGAAAAATTCAATTGTAATGATTTTAAAAGATGGCAACAAAAAATGATGTTTTATCTTACCACATTGAATTTGGCTCACTTCACTCATGAAAAAGCACCGATACTGAATGAGGGAGAAACTGATTGGCAAATGGTTGACGTAGTTGATGCATGGGAACATGGTGATTTCCTGTGTCGAAATTATATTCTCAATGGGTTGGATAATACACTGTACAATGTGTATAGTGTCAAAAGCACCGCTAAAGAACCGTGGGAATCTCTAGATCATAAGTATAAAACAGAGGACGCCGGTATAAAGAAATTTGTTGTCGGTCGTTTTTTGGATTTTAAAATGATAGATTTCAAAACAGTTATTAGCCAAGTTCAAGATCTCCAATTAATTATCCATGACATATATGTGGAAGGGATGGTTCTCAGTGAATCTTTTCAAGTTGCGGCAATCATTGAAAATTGCCACAATCTTGGAAAGAATTCAAGAATTATCTAAAGCATAAGTGCAAGAAGATGAAATTGAAAGAATTGATAGTGCAACTCAGAATTAAGGAGGACAACTGTGGTTCCGATAAGAAGTCAGGAAACCATGTCATGCAGGCTAAGGCAAATGTTATGGAACATGGACAAGGGTCAAAGTTCAACAACAATAAGCGAAAGCATAATGGCAATGGTCCCAAACAAGGATCCACAAGTAAAGGGATCAACAACGGGTTCAACAAGAGGTTCAAAGGCAAGCACTTTGTGTGCGGCAAAGATGGACATCGCGCTAAGGATTTTCACGTTCGCAAGGACGGAGGGAGTTCAAAGCCAGCACAAGCCAACATAGCCGAGAATTTTATCTTTCCAATGGAGTGGCAGACATCAATCTTGCTGCAGTAGTCTCTGAAGCAAATTTGGTAGCAATTCCAAGGAGTGGTGGGTGGATACAGGAGCAACTCACCACATTTGTGCAGATAAAAAGATGTTCATAACCTACAAAGTGATGGAAAGTGGGGAACAACTTTTTATGAGAAACTCTTCTACTTCAACTGTGGAAGGTCAAGGAAAGATCGTGCTGAAAATGACCTCAGGGAAAGAACTCATTCTTAACAATGTACTCCATGTGCCCGAAATTTGCAAGAATTTGATTTCTGGATCATTGTTAATGAAGAATGGGTTTAAATTATTCTTTGAATCTGATAAAGCTGTACTCTCCAAGAGTGGAATGTATATGGGGCGAGGTTACATGAGTGATGGACTTTTTAAGCTCAATGTAATAACTGTTGTACCTAATTTGGCTTTTAATAATAAAAACACATCTTCTGTTTATATTGCTGAGTCTTCTTCTTTATGGCATGATAGATTAGGACATGTTAATTTTAATTCTTTGCGTAAACTTGTTGCTTTAGAATGTTTACCAAATTTAAAATTTGATCCAAATCATAAATGTGAGATTTGTGTTGAGGCAAAACTCACTAAGGCATCATTTCATAAAGTTGAACGAAGTATCGAACCTCTAAGTTTAATTCACACAGATATCTGTGATTTAAAATTTGTTCAAATTAGAGGAGGTAAGAAGTGCTTTATTACTTTTATTGATGATTGCACTCGATATTGCTATGTTTACTTATTGAGAAGTAAAGATGAAACAGTAGAAGCTTTTAAGCAATATAAACTTGAGGTTGAAAACCAACTCGGCAAAACTATTAAGATAGTGAGGAGTGATAGAGGTGGTGAGTATGTTGTACCATTTGAAGAATTTTGTTCTGAACATGGTATCATTCACCAAACCACTGCACCCTATTCTCCTCAGTCAAATGGAGTTGCTGAAAGAAATAATCGAACTCTTAAAAAGATGATGAATGCCATGTTGATTAGTTCAGGCATACCTCAGAACTTGTGGGGGGAGGCAATTTTGTCTGCTAACTTTATGCTTAACAGGGTACCCCACAAGAAACTTAATCAAACACCTTATGAATTATGAAAAGGTCGACGACCTACCTACAATTACCTCAAAGTGTGGGGTATTTGGCCAAGGTTGCAGTCCCTAGTCCCAAAACGACTAAGATAGGACCAAAAACCATTGACTGTGTGCTCATTGGTTATGCAAATAATAGTAGTGCATATAGGTTTTTAGTTCATAGATCTGAAAATCCTGATATGGATGTAAACACTATTATTGAGTCAAGAAATACATCATTTTTTGAACACATTTTTCCTTGTAAGGAAACTAAAGAGAGAAGTTCAAATAAAAGAACTTTTAATACTGCTACGGATAGCAGTGAAAACCAAAATGACAATGAAACAGATGAACCTAAACGTAACAAGAGGGCTAGGATATGTAAAGCATTTGGTTCAGATTTTCTGACATGCCTGTTAAAAAATGAGCCTCAAAACTTCAAGGAAGCAGTGTCAAGTCCTGAAGCTCCATTGTGGAGAGAGGCTGTGAATAGTGAAATTAAATCAATACTGCAAAATCATACTTGGAAACTGGTGGATCTTCCACCAGGATGTAAACCTCTTGGATATAAGTGAATATTCTAGAGAAAAATGAAAGCAAGTGGTTCAATAGATAAATACAAGGCTATGCTTGTTGTTAAGGGATACAGGCAGAAGGAAGGCCTTGATTATTTTGACACTTATTCACCAGTGACAGGAATAACATCTATTCGCATGTTAATTGCGATTGTAGCTTTGTATAATCTGGAAATACGTCAAATGGATGTTAAAACAGCCTTTTTGAATAGCGAGTTAGATGAGGAAATTTATATGGAACAACTGGAAGGGTTTAAAGTTCCCGGCAAAGAGAAAAAAGGTTTGTAAACTTGTTAAATCCCTTTATGGATTAAAACAAGGGCATGAAAAAATTGATCACGCTATGCTTTTGGATGATTTTAAGATAAACGAATGTGACAAATGCGTCTATGTTAAAAGTACAGACAAAGGCTATGTCATAATTTGTCTTTATGTAGATGACATGCTCATTATTGGAAGCAATAATGACATGATTAAATCTATAAAAAAAATGTTGAACAGAAAGTTTGACAGGAAAAATCTGGGAGTAGCAGATGTAATTCTAGGAATAAAAATTAGAGTAAATTACACTGACACCCCCTAAGGTTTAGGTTTATTACAGTTCCCCCCTCACCTTTTGGAAATTACATCTTCCCCCCTGAGGTTTAAAGTTTCATTACAGATTCCCCCATTCAGCAATTTAATTTTTTTAAATACCAATTTTGCCCTCATTGGGTAAATTACATTGACACCTCTCATATTTTAGAAATTACAATTCCCTTCCTAAGGTTTAAAGTAGCATTACCAATTGCCACATCGGTTAGTATTAGTTGGAAAAAAAATTCATTGAAAAAAAAATTAATTGGAAAAAAAAATTATTTGGAAAAAAAATTAATTGAAAAAAGATTTTGTTAGTAAATTTTTTAAATTTCTGTTTAAAAACCAACGTAAGCTCATTTTTTGAATTTACGTTTTTTTCTCAAATTTACAAACTGAGACAACAATTTATAAACAAAAAAAATTATCAAACAAGTTTATATGGCAGTTTTTAAAATTTTTGTAAATATAAATTAAAAATTGAAAACGAAATGGTTACCAAACAGGCTTCAGATGGTAAAAATGTCGTAAAATTAACGAATAATTAAATAAGTTACCAACGTAAGAAATGACTTATCAAAAAATTCTTAGCCTATGTATGGTTTGATTTTTAGAAATTTTTTTAAAAAATTAAAAATTAATTTGGTTAAGAAATAAGAAATAAGAAATAATTATCATTTTCATTTTCATAATAATAATAATAATAATAATAATTGGTAAATTCAACTGATTGTAAATTTTCAGTTTAATAATAATTATCATGGTAAGAAAATATCGAGGAAAAATGAAAATAATAATCATTTTCAACTGATAATGATAATAAATAAATAAAAAACTAAAAATCAGTTGGTAATAATTTTAACCTGAAATTTTCATTATTATCATTTTCCCGTTGATAATAATAAACTGATGAAAATGATAATAATAATTTTAAAACTGATTGTAAATTCAACTGATTATAATAATAATAATAATCATTTTTTTTAAATTGATAATTATTATTATTATCAGTTGAATTTACGTTATTATCATTTGGTTAAGAATTATTTTTTTTTTCAAATAATTTTTTTCCAATTAATTTTTTTTTTCAATGAATTTTTTTTCCAACTAATACTAACCGATGGGGCAATTGGTAATGCTACTTTAAATCTTAGGGAGGAGATTGTAATTTCTAAAATGTGAGGGGTGTCAATGTAATTTACCCAATGAGGGCAAAATTGGTATTTAAAAAAATTAAATTGCTAAGAGGGCGAATCTGTAATGAAACTTTAAATCTCAGGAGGGGAGATGTAATTTCCAAAATGTGAGAAGGGGAACTGCAAGAAACCTAAACCTCCGAAGGTGTCAGTGTAATATACCCTAAAAATTACTAGAACATCTGAAGGATATGCTTTATTTCAGTCTCATTATGTTGAGAAGATTCTGGAGAAATTTGGGAAGCATGACGACAGTCCTACTAAAACACCTGACATTAGTTTTCATTTGTCAAAAAATACAGGTGCAAGTATATCACAATTAAAGTACTCTCGGATAATTGGAAGCTTGATGTACTTAACGAATTGCACAAGGCTAGATACAGCCTATACTGTTAGCAAATTGAGTAGGTACACAAGTAATCCAGGGTCCGATCATTGGAAAGCAATAATTTGGGTACTTAGGTATCTAAGACATACCAGAAATTATGGCTTACATTATACTAAGTATCCAACAGTACTCGAGGGGTACATCGATGCAAATTGGATATCGGATACTAAAGACTCAAAATCCACTAGTAGATATGTCTTTACCTTGGGAGGTGCTGCAATCTCTTAGAAATCTTCTAAGCAGACATGCATAACAAGGTCGACAATGGAATATGAGTTTATCGCATTAGATAAAACAAGAGAAGAAGCATAATGGCTTCGTAATTTCTTAGAAGACATTCCAATGTGGCCTAAACCTGTGCTAGCTATATACATACACTGTGATAGTGAAGTAGTAATAGGACGGGCACAAAATCATATGTATAACGGTAAGTCTCGACACATTCGTCGTAGACATAATACCGTTAGGCATTTGCTCTCATATGGAATAATTTCCATAGAATATGTAAAGTCAAAGGAGAATATTGCAGATCCATTGACTAAAGGGCTAGCCAGAGAGCAAATGTACTATTTATCGAGGGGAATGAGATTAAAACCTATTTAAAAGTCACCATAATGGCAACCCAACCTAGTTGACTGAAAATCCCAAGATCTAGGTTCAAAGAGACAACTGAATTATGGATGACTTCACGTATCACTAAGGAGGTTTACTCCTATCCATTTCTATGATAAAAAGAGTGATACCTGCAACGTCAGTAGGATAAGCTTTACTTTTAATGATTCTTATAACTAGGACTTCCAAGTGGGGTATAGCAGGATACTCTTAATAAAAAGTCACCTATATGAGTGTGAACTGGGCCGGTTCTATGAGAATTGAGAAGGCTAAATTCTCTAGAGCACTCATGAATTACCAAACGTTGTTCAGGGCCAAAATGAACACAACCGTAAGAACCAAACTGTGTCTACAGATACACTATGTGTAGTCTATTGTCTTGGCTTACACAAACAGCTAAACAGTTCAAGACACCGCGTCCACTGGTTAACTAGTAAGTCCGATAGACTTTTCACTAGAGGAGGTTCAAAGCCAAAAGCTATCTATCTCGATGTGGTATATATCCTTAATGTATTCTTTCTTTGTCTACATCTTGTTGCATATCCGTTATCGTGAATTCCATTCACGTGGGAGATTGTTGGAAAAATGGCTTTGTAAACCTTGTTTTTTGGCTAACTTTGAGCATTAATTAAGGTGGGACCCAAACGTTTATAGTAACATTTTTTCTTGGGTTCGTGTTTAATGCCGCGTAGTGAATTAAATCATATATTTGGTTGCTCAAAACTATTTCTAGATGAATGAGAATTCAACGCGCATTTCGGGTTTGTAGAAATGAATTTTGGTGGGTTTACAACACATTTGTGAAATGTGCTTGTCCCACATAGGAAAGGCTTGAGGAATTGTTTGGGTATATATACCTTAACTTGAGATACTTGGGATGGACCCCAAGGGGTACCCAAGTTTGTAGAAGGGTGAGGTATGGGCGTAGTGGGTTAGACCCATTGGATCCAAAACTAAAACCACACGAATGCATCGTCGCCGTCCGTCCGGCTGGTTGGGCGGGCTTGGCTGGGCTTGGGCGCGGGTGCGTGGTGTGAGGTTGGGTTGGGCTTTCCGGCCCAATACTTAATTTTTTGGGCCAAAAACATTTAAACATTATTTATTTATTTTATTTTTTGGTTTCAAAAATCAAAATAAATTGGTCCAGAATTTTTTCCCTTTACCAAACAAGTCCCTTACTTAATTTGACTAATGAAATGGCCCTTGATAGGGCTGCGTGGAGAAGAAGGATTCATGTAGCCGACCCTATTTAATGGAACTTAAGGCTTGGTTTGGTTTACTAAACAAGTCCCTTACAGGTCCATATCACCCGAATAGTTCAAAAGGTTCAACACAGGTTCAGATTTGTTGAATTCATAACCGAATATGTTCAAATAGATTCAAATCTATCCATGCACCTGTTCTATCTGTTCGAACAGGTTTCTACCTGTTCGGAACAACCACTAGTTTGTTTATTTAAAGGCTGCTTTCAACAATTCATTTCACACGATTTTTTTCTCATATTTTCGTCCTTTTTTTTTCTACGCTCTTGCATTAGTTTTTGCATTTATTTTTAGGAAGAAAAAGAGAGAGTTTACAATAGAGTTTTGGTTCGCCAGACTTAAATTTGTAGTGCTACAAATTTAAGTGTTAGTTGTTGCATCCTAGGAAGTAGACGCCGGTAAAACTTAAAGTACCGAAGTGAGGGCGACGTTTAAATTCTGTAAGCATTTGATTCGGAAAATAATTTATAATTATTTTCTGAGTTATTTTTGATGATACAGTTTGTCCCAGTGAATGGATCGGACTGGTCCAAGCTCCACAAACCCAAGTCTAAATGATCAAGCCCACCGGATAACCTGCAAACAAGTTCAACGGAGAACCGGGTAGTTCCCCAGTGAACACTCCGACGAGCAAGTTAGAAAGAGAAGTAGAGTGTAGAGAGAGAGAGAGATTAGAGATAGAAAAGCTTAACCTTCTTCTTGTCTTCAACGTTTGCTTATATCCTTTGGTAATCATTTCGCTGTCCCTTCCGACCTGCCCTCCTCGCTGAAAGTCTATGCTATAACTTACCTTGTTCAGGATGAGGGGGTCCTGTTCCGATGGAGAGGTGTTGTCGTAATAAATGCTGTGATGGGTTGCATTAATGGTGATGTGCAGTGGCAATAACTTTGTAGATCTTTGTCTGTTAATGTGGCTCGTCCTTCACCTGCCGTGTGTCTGAATGTCATTGGTACTTTATGCCATGTTAGACTCCAGTTGTTCTGGACCTCACCAGCTAGGTTATGCATTGGGCTCCAAGTGATGGGCTTGGATTATTCATAGTGATTCGTGGCCTTTATGGGCTTATACACGTCAATAGTCCCCCATTCCCGAATGCAGCTTTAGTCCAACGAAGGGAATATTAATGAAGTAGATGAGGGTGTTAGGGATTGGCAGGATGGAGGTCGACCAGCAGGGGTGACCAAGGGGCTAAACCGACTGGGAGGTGGTCCGACCGTGCAGGGCGACCGAGTGGAAGTGCCGATCATGGGAGGACCGACCGCAAAGGTTGGCGGAGTGGGAGGGTCGAATATGAGGAGGGCCGACCGCGGAGGTTGGCCGAGTGGGAGGGTCAACCGCGAGGAGGGCCGACCGCGAAGGGTGAGATGGAGGGGCGTGGGGCTCGAGAGGCGGCGTATCACGTGGTGATTTGAAGTGGAAAAGATAGGGTGAGGGGAGGAGACAGTGGATCGTGGTCGTACACGTGGAAACATCCCGCCGGGGGGGGGAGAGATTAGGCGCTAGATCAGAAATGAAACGATAGGTCATTATGGGTGTTGCAAAGACAGTTTTGGCAGATGATTTGAAAAGTTTTCAAACTGGCGAAAATTAATTGGGATCCTTGGAATACGGGCAAACCGTGGGCTTTTGGCATCATTCGATTCACCTACTTGTTTACAAAAAATTAAAACATTCCAAGTGTTAATTCCTTTGTTGCTCATGATACACCTCTACAACACTTTTTCAATTTCCTTGTACCTGCATCCGAAGCGATTCGCAGACATACCATAGAGATGGCCCAAGAGGAAACTGCGAATGTCAGGATGGATCCACTTGGTGATGATGATACAGTGGAGTTGGCACAGCAATATAAGATGGAGAGGGGAGGGGAGTCGGTGGTACGATCTCATGGTTCCACCATGATAGCAGTGCCGAAGCCAATCAGCCAGACAGAGCCATATCATTGGTATACAAAGGCAAATAGATCAACGGTTAGTGCAACGTATTTGGAGGCTATGCGAGAAAAATACCAGGTGCCTGCTGAAATAGAGTTATTGTTGTCAACGTCGACGGAGAGGCCATCTGACGCTAAGCTAGGGGAGTTTGCCCTTTATGAGGAAGCATTGAAGGGAGGACTGAGGCTGCCCCTACCGCAAGTGGTAGTAGATGTCCTAAATCGTGTGGAGGTAGCGCCAGGCCAACTAATGCCCAATGCATGGAAGATCTTACTGGCCTGTACAAGCGCGTGGCCGAAGGCGAACGAAGGGGCGGCCATGACAGTAAACGAATTCTTCGCATGTTACAAGGCGCCAGGGCAGCAAGAGACTTGGGTCACTCTGCAGGCAGCAGCAGGGAAAGGGCTGGTGGCGGGGATGCCGTTGTCGATCAAGGGGTGAAGACCACGGTGGTTCTATGTGTCTGCCAGTGGAGGGGTTGGAGTGCACACCATTTGGAAAGTGCCCACCAAGTCTGTGGAGCCAAAGTTGGGGGCAGCAGCAGAGGAGAGGGTGAAGAGGGTAAAGGAATGGAGGGAGAAGGAAGGGGTCAGGTGGGACGAGCTCGTTCAGCCGTTGGCTTTGTTTGAGGCGGGGTTGGGTCCACAGCCGAGCAGTGGGGACCTCGACCGAACGGAGTTGGAGGCTAGAAGGAAGGCTCAAGAGGTGGAGGATCAGACCATCCTTGCCAAAGCTAAAAAATTCAAAGAATCTTAGGAAGACCGACCGCCAATGCCAGTTGCAAGGGAGCGGATCCGTCCTCGCCCTAAACCCTTGGGGGAGAAAAACTTAGGTGAATTTGTACCACAACCGCCCCCAACAGATCCTTTGAAAGAGAGGTCTTTGAAGGAGATGGAGGTGTTGGGCGTAGTGAAGAAGAAAATGAGAGTGAAGAGGAGTGAAGAAGAAGAGCCTGCCCATAAGAGGAAGAGGGAAGTGAGGGCAGAAGAGACCAGTATGGCGAAGGAAGCAGAGGGGGAGAAGTGAAGGAGACCCCAGGAAGAGTAATTGCCCCAAAAGTGGTGGACATTGCCTCAGAGGGTATGGAAGTCGTTCCAGTAGTGGCGGCGATCGCCGCGGGGGTCGTGAGGGTCGCCCCTAAAGTGCAAGTAGAAGGTGGGGCGACTGGCCCTGAGCCAAGGGGGGAAGAACAGCCCCAGGGGGCTCCTGCACCCCAAGGAGGGGGAGTCAGTCTGACTACTGCGATCTACCATGCTCGTGCGGTGGCTGGGCAGTTGGAGGAAGAAGAAGGCCCAGCCAGGGCAGAGGCTGACCGCCTTGTGGGGATCGTAGAAGAGGCAGCCTTGCGCTCAGCAGCCAGATTCAATGAGGTTGAACTACTGAGGGGGTTATGCTCCGCTCAAATGGAGGTAACCACCTTAGCAGGGGCTCTGCTGAGGAAGGCTAGGGCTGCAAAGCTCCAGGCAGATGGGGCCAAGGCTCAACTTGCAAGGTTGAAGAAGGAGAGCGCAAACTGGGAGAGTGCCCACGCTGAGTTGCAAACGGTCAAGGTGGAGCTGGAGAACACACGCCGCCAGGTTGTGTCGCTCGAGTTCCAACTGGCTGGCGAGCAGAAGAGGTTGGATGAGGCCAAAAAAGCCTGCGCGGTCGTGGTCGAACGGCATGAAGAGGCGATGAGCAGTAATGAAGAGCTGGTCAGGCAGAAGGATGAAGTAGACGTGAAAATTAGCGATCTGCAGAAGGAGCTAGAGGGCGAGCGTGCAAAGGCACTGGAAGAGAGGGAGAGCCTTCAGAAGGAGTTGGAGGCAGAGAGAGCTAAGGCAACTGTCGAAAGGGCGTCCCTGAAGAAGGAGTGGGAGGAAGAGAGGGCTAAGGCAGCCTTTGAAACGGCGACCCTGCAGAAGGAGCTAGATGAAGAGAGGGCGAAGGCTGCTTCTGAAAGGGCGGCTTACCCCGATCTGTATGTGGCAGCAGTGGATCAATTTAAGGGGTCTGCTGAGTTTCAGATGGCAGTGGATGCCGCGGTCGCTAGCAGCTTGGCGGGGGAGGAGTCTGGGGGGGCGGGCCCATCGAGGACGACCGTTGGGGGCAAAACTGAAGCGGAAGTGATTGAGAGCTTCCAGCAGTCAGACTTCTATAAACACGAAATGGCTGAGTTCTGGGACAGTGGCTGGAAAATGTTCAAACGTAGGGCTGAAGAACTGTTCCCAGACTTAGACCTCAGTAGTGTAACAATTGGTGAAGATGATGTGGCCCAGACCCCCATGGATGAGGGTATTGAAGAAGAAGACCTTGTCTCCAGTGAGGAGGAATGAGTGAAGTGAAGAAAGTTTGTACTTAAGAGAGTTTTTTTTTTTTTTTTTGAATGGTTGTAATGAACTCATGTACAAATTTCTGAATAAATAAAATTGCGATTATGTTTTCGTTTGATTGTCTGTGCTTGTACAGCTGAAATGAATGAGGTGTATAACTCATTGTGAAGTGCAAAGTGAAGTTAAACTTGTAATAAGAACTAAATGTAAGAACTCCTCAGTGTAGAGTGAAGTTGAAGTTGTAATAAAAACTCAATGCAGAGTGAAGTTAAGAACTCCTCAATGCAGAGTAAAATTGAACTTGTAATAAAGACTCAATGCAGAGTAAAGTTAAGAACTCCTCAATGCAAAGTGAAATTGAACTTGTAATAAAGACTCAATGCACAGTAAAGTTAAGAACTCCTCAATGCAGAGTGAAATTTAAAATGTAATAAAATTATAAGTTTTTGTTTGCCACACTGCTGAAGTAGATTAGTGGTTTATTGGAGTGAGGCTTGGCTTGTAAGGGAACATGCTGACTTGTAAGAGTTTGATTGAGAAGAAAATAACCTGACTTGTAAAAAAAACGTGTAAGAACGTCTTTGGAATTTGACTAAGCAAAGAGTGGTGTAAAGACTTGGACCTGGAATTGTGACTAAGTGTGTCTACTAATTCCACAAGTATGAAGTTTGCATAGATGGCTTTGACCGAGCCCTGCACGCGTGCTTAGTTGGGGCTTAAGCTATGATGCACTGACGTCGTAAGGAACTCAGTCTAAACCTGAAATTGTGGCGCTCGGTCTGGCTGAGACTTGTTATGCTTAGGCTGGCTGAGGCTTGGTCTGGCTGAGTGCTTCATGCTCAGTCTGGGTGAGGCTTTATGATGCTCAGTCTGGCTGAGGCTTTTTGATGCTCAGTCTGGCTGAGGCTTTATGATGCTCAGTCTGGCTGAGGCTTTTTGATGCTCAGTCTGGCTGAGGCTTCATGATGCTCAGTCTGGCGTGGGCTTTTTAGTGCTCAGTCTGGCTGAGGCTTTATGATGCTCAGTCTGGCTGAGACTTTTCATGAGTGCTGCAATCAAAACGTCATTGAGACACCATACAGATAACTGAGATATATAATTGATGGCAGGGGAAGTGTAACCCAGTTAATTAAAAAGTTACATTGCGTAAGGAGATATCAAGAATGCGTAAATTTGTCGGAAAGAAAATACAATAACTGAGCGATACAAAAGTAAGAGCTTATTGAAAGTAACGTTTTAGGTGTTCGGCGTTCCATAGATGGAGGAGGTCTCGACCTTCCAAGTCCTGAAGTCGGTAGGTGCCCGAACGTGGTTTGGCTTTCACAACGTAAGGTCCCTTCCATTTGGCTGCCAGTTTACCCTCAGTCAGATTTTTGGTGGCAAGAGTTGTTTCTCTCAAGACAAGGTCCCCTACAGCGAACTCCCTTGGTTGGACTTTCCGGTTGTAGTGTGTTCTCATTTTCTGTTGGTATGAGGCCAGTCTGATCGCGATGGTCTCTTTGAGTTCTTCGATTAGGTCCAGGTCTACCCGACAGAGCTCTTCGGTTTGTGCTGGATCTGGATGTAAAACCCTGCGAGTAAGCAGACCGATTTCTACTGGAATAACTGCCTCAACGCCGTATGTTAAGCAGAAAGGGGTTTCCCCAGTGGGAGCCCGAGCTGTAGTTCGGTACGCCCAGAGTACATTCGGTAGTTCCTCAGCCCAAAGTCCCTTAGCAGCTTCGAGCTTAGTTTTGATGATCTTCAGGAGAGAACGGTTGGTGATCTTGACTTGGCCATTGGCCTGGGGATGACCGGGGGAAGAGAAACATGGTTGAATCTGGAGGTCGGCACAGAACTTCCTGTACTTGGCGTTGTCAAATTGTTTGCCGTTGTCGGAGACAATGGCCTGAGGGATGCCAAATCTGCAAACGATCGACTGCCAGATAAACTTGATTGTATTCCGCTCAGTAATGGTGGCAAGGGGTTCTGTCTCTACCCACTTGGTGAAGTAATCAATGGCGACGATCGCAAACTTGGTCTGACCTTGGCCGGTGGGAAGTGGACCGACCAAGTCGATCCCCCATTTGGCGAACGGATAAGGGCTGCAAAGTGTGATCAACTCTGTAGGAGGAGCATGGGGGATGTTGACAAAACGTTGACACTTATCACATTTGAGCACGAAATCAGTCGCATCTTGATTGAGAGTTGGCCAGAAATAACCAGTACAGAGTATTTTGTGGGCCAGAGACCTGCCGCCCGAATGATTACCACAAATTCTCTCATGGATTTCCCGCATTACATAGGTTGCTTGAGCCGAATTGAGGCATCGCAGGTATGGGCGTAAAAAACCATGTTTGTATAAGACGCCACTGATCAGGATGTAATTGGACGACCGGGCCCTGACTTTGGCGGCCTGCTGTTGGTCATCTGGGAGTTCCCCTGTTGTCAAAAATAGGAAGATGTCGGAGGCCTAAGGGATGGGTTCGTTTTGGAGGAACTGCACTTCTTGTAAGTCGGGTGAGATGGCCGGGTGGGCTAGGTATTCGAGGCGGACACCGTGGCTGAGGTCAGACTGGTCTGCAGAGGCCAACTGAACCATCTCGTTTGCCTTGGAGTGTTCCGCCCGAGGTATGTGCTTGATGTGGAAGGTATTGAAGAGGCGAACAAGAGGGAGGGCCATATCCCTGTAAGCCCGCATTGTGTCCTCCTTGGCATCGAATTCCCCCGTAATCTGGCCGACGATGAGCTGGGAGTCGCTGAACACCCGGATGTGGCTGACTCCAATGTCCTTGGCGAGGTGGAGTCCTGCTATCAATGCTTCATATTCGGCCTCATTGTTACTGGCATTAAACAAGAAACGGAGAGCACATTTGAAATAGCCGCCCTCAAGGGCGGTGAGAATGAGGCCAGCCCCACTACCTTCCCTGCGGGATGATCCGTCCACGTTGAGATTCCATGAATGCGGGTCTTCTGGCTCGGTAGGGGTTGGTGGGGGTGGGGGCGCAGCGGTTGGGGTAGGATTAGTGAATTCTAGGATGAAATCCGCGACAGCCTGTCCCTTAATTGCTGTTCGAGGCCGGTAGGAGATGTCGAACTGACTGAGTTTCACTGACCACTGCATGAGTCTGCCAGAAAGTTCTGGTTGTTGCATGACCTTCTTCAATGGTTGGTCGGTGAGAACCACAATGGAATGGGCCTGGAAGTAAAGACGGAGCCGTCTGGAAGCGGTGACCAAGGCCAAGGACAATTTTTCTAACAGCGGGTAATTCTGCTCTGCTTCCCTGAGAGCCCGACCGATGTAGTAAACCGGCCATTGGACAGAGTCGTCTTCCCTGACAAGAGCTAAACTAACTGCAGTGCTTGAGACGGCTAAATAGAGGAAGAGAGGCTCGTCCGTAATTGCTTGTGAAAGGAGGGAGGGATTTGCCATGAACTGCTTCAACTGCTGAAAAGCTTTTTTAGATTCAGTTGTCCATTCAAAAGTTTGCCGAAGAACTTTGAAGAATGGTAGGTACTTATCTGTTACGCGAGAAATGAAGCGGTTGAGGGCCGCAACTCGGCCAGTGAGCCTTTGAACCTCCTTAACCGTTCTGGGTGACTGCATCTCAATCAAGGCCTTGATCTTTTCACGGTTAGCTTCAATGCCCAGCTGACTGACCATAAAATCCAGAAACTTCCCAGATCCTACGTCGAAGGCGCACTTCTCGGGGTTGAGCTTTATTTGGTACTTGCGTAGGGTGGCGAAGGTCTCTCGCAGGTCGGACAGATGATCAATAGAGAGTTTGCTCTTGACTAGTATGTCGTCGACATAGACTTCCATATTCCGACCTATCTGATGATGGAAAACGACATTGACCAATCGTTGGTAGGTAGCCCCAGCATTCTTCAGTCCGAGTGGCATCACGCGGTAGTGGTAGGTACTTCGGTCGGTAATGAAGGATGTATGTTCCCGATCAGATGGGTGCATCAGGATTTGGTTGTACCCAGAGAAAGCATTCATGAAGCTGAGCATTTGATGACCGGCCGTGGCGTCGAGCAGCAGATCTATGCGGGGGAGAGGATAGCTGTCTTTGGGACAAGCTCGGTTTCTGTCAGAGTAATCGACACAGAGTCGTTATTTGCCATTGTTCTTGTGGACTAGGACCACGTTTGACAACCATTTAGGGTAATCAACGTTTTTGATGAATTGGGCTTCAAGGAGCTTGTCAACCTTTGCGGCTATAAGTGTATTGCGCTTTGGATGGAAGATGCGCTGCTTCTGGCGGTAAGGTCGGAAATGGGGTTCGATGCTGAGGTGGTGAGTTATGAAAGAGAGGTTAATGCCCGGCATGTCTGAATGGGTCTAGGCAAATACATCATTGTGCTCGATCAAAAGGGCGGTAAGGTCGGCCTTAACTTGGGGGGATAGTTAGCTGCCGATCTTGGCAGTCTTCATAGGGTTAGTAGGATCGATGGGAACCTCAACGATCTCCTCAACCGGCTCTCCTCTAACCAGCTCGTCCTCATCTCAAACGTCAAGTCCTTCAATGATCATGGCCTCCTTCAGCTTGATTTCCTTGAGTGAGGCGACATAACATTCCCTGGCTACAGTCTGCTCTCCCCTTACTGTCTTGACGCCCAGGTCGGTAGGGAACTTTATGGCGAGGTGGTAGGTTGAAGTGATAGCTTGGAAAGTGTTGAGGGCGGTGCGGCCAAGGATGATGTTGTAGGCAGAGGGACAGTCGACCACAAGGAAAGTGACCAACTTGGTAGTCTATCGCAGGTATTCGCCGATGGTGAGGGGGAGATCGATGGAGCCGATGGAGGTCACCCGGTCACCAGTGAAACCGACCAAAGGAGTTTGGAGGGGAGACGGGCTTTCCTCCCAAATCTTGAGCTGGCGGAAGCAGTTGAGGAATATGATGTCTGAAGAACTGCCGTTATCGATGAGAACCTGTCTGACCTTATAGTTGGAGAGGAGGGCAGAAATGGCGAGATGGTCATCATGAGGATAGTGGATGCCTGTACAGTCAGCGTCTATGAAGGTGATGGGCTCTGTCCACTGCTTGGGCTGTTTGGAGGGTCGGTCTACCGTGGCAACTGCTCTGTCCGAGCCTTGCCTTATCTTTCTGAGCTCTGCCCTCTGAGCGGAGCGGGATGGTCCGCCACAAGCAAGGCCACCTGAAATGACTCAGATTTCACCAACTGGCGGAGGGGGATTACCTGGCGGCCGAGGCTGTTGTGGGGGGCGATCATGGCCTTGGTTAGGTTGGGCTGGCTGCCGGGGTGGGGTACGCCGGCGGTTGTTTCTGAGGGGCTTGGTTCTTTGCCTCTGCTGTGGGCGGGTGTCTGTGAACCGGCTGAGACGCCCTTGACGAATGAGGGTCTCGACCTGATCATTGAGGTTGATGCAGTCATCAGTGTTATGGCCATGGTCCTGATAGAAACGACAATATTTGGACTGGTCTTTCTGATTAGAAGGGGCCCGTGAGGGTAGGGGCCATTTGAGGGGATAGTCCCGTTGGATCCGGTGGAGGACTTGTTCCATGGGAGAATTAAGGGACATGTACCGCTCGAACCGACTGGGCGGTCGGGCTGGAGCTGACCGGTCAGCGCGAGGAGGTCGGTCGGTATAGTGGGGTGTTTGGCTGTTATACTGGGTGTTTCTGGGTTCTGAGTCTTTTTTCTTTTCCCTGGGGGTCGGGTTTTTAGATATTGGATCATGCCGAGCGGCTAGTGAATCTTCGGCATTCATGTATTTCTAGACTTTGAAGAGTAGGGATGCCATGGAGGTCGGGAGGTTTTTTGAGAGGGAGAAGAAGAAATTGGACGATCGTAGCCTGGCCATGAAAGTCGTGAGGATGACCTTGTCATCGTTTTCCGCTACTTGCAGGGCTTCGGTGTTGAAGCGGGTAACGAAATTGCGCAGCGACTCCCCCTCGGTCTGACAGATGTTGAGGAGTTGGGTTGCAGGGCGGTGTTGGCGCTGGGCTCCAATGAAATGGCTAAGGAATGAGTCGCTGAGATGCTGGAAAGTGGAGACAGAGTCTGCTGGTAACTGGCTGAACCACAGTCGAGCTGACCCCTTCAGTGTCACGGGAAAAACCCGGCACATGATCTCGTCAGGGAAGGCATGGAGGATAATAAGGGTACGGTAGGTCTCCAGATGGTCGACTGGGTCCGTCGTACTATCAAAAGAGTCAATGGTGGGCATCTTGAACTTGGCGGACAGAGGTTTGTCCCAGATGGAGGCAACAAATGGTGAGCTTGCCGTGGTAGAGGGTTTATGCTGAATGTTCTGCATGACCCCTTGGAGCTGGAGCTTCATTGCTCGGAGTTCAGCATCCCAGAGGGGAATGTGGTCACCATGGTCAGTCAATGGGGGCTGGACGCTGCTGGCTTCCCCTTTAAGGGCTAGTGCCACGACAGAAGGGTGTGAGGGTAGATGTGGTAGATTTATGTGCGGGGGAGGAGGTTGCAAACCCTCCAAGTTGGGTGGATAGGGTTGCAGAACAGTATGGCTCGGGGCTCTTTCTTGGTTGGGTGGAATATCTGGAGGTGGTGGAGGAGGCATCGGAAGGTTTCTTTGGAGTAAAGCATTTATCAGGGCCTGGTTTTGTTCGGCCAAGCGGTTAATGCTGTTGGTAAGCTCAATGATATACTGTGGTGGGTTGTTTGGATTGGGAGGGTCGGTTTGATGGTCGGCAGCATTATAGTGAGAAGCCATGGATCTAGTCGTGACCATACACTTGGATGGGCAGGAGGAAAAGGTTGTTAGGACAGGGTCTCCGGCGACAATGAGCACAACTGGCATCCGGATAAGAACCACTTCCCACAGACGGTGCCAACTGATGATACAGTTTGTCCCAGTGAATGGATCGGACTGGTCCAAGCTCTTCAAGCCCAGGTCCAAATGATCAAGCCCACCGGATAACTTGTAAACAAGTTCAACGGGGAACGGGGTAGTCCTCCAGTGAACCCTTTGACGAGCAAATTAGGAAGAGAAGCAGAGTGTAGAGGGAGAGATTAGAGATATAAAAGTTTGACCTTCTTCTTGTCTTCAACGTTTGCTTATATCCTTTGGTAATCATTTTGCTGTTCCTTCCGACCTGCCCTCTTCGCCGAAAGTCTATGCTGTAGCTTACCTTGTTCAGGGTGAGGGGGTCGTATTCCGACGGAGAGGTGTTGTCGTAATAAATGCTGTGATGGGCTATATTAATGGTGATGTGAGGTGGCAATAACTTTGCAGATCTTTGTCAGCTGATGTGGCTCGTCCTTCACCTGTTGTGTGTCTGAATGTCATTGGTTCTTTATGCCATGTTGGACTCTAGCTGTCCTGGACCTCACCAGCTGGGTTATGCATTGGGCTCCAAGTGATGGGCTTGGATTGTTCATAGTGATTCGTAGCCTTTATGGACTTATATATGTCAATTTTATTTATTATTTATTTTATTTTCACATTTAATTTATACACACATACCACCGTAGATATAACAAATACTTTAAGAAATTCCATTGTGTTTACAAGAAGGCTCTACGTCCATTGTGTTTACAAGAAGGCTCTACGTAACTATAAGGACAATATGATGATTTATTATTAAAAATATAATTTGGAAAAATAATTTTTCTTAATAATTTAAAAATACCTCAAAAATTTGAATTCTAAAAAAATTGAAAAATTAAAAAAAAAAGAAGTAAAACAGCATTTGCTAAGGGATTATTTGGCAATACGTTAAATTAACTAAAGAAGCAAAAGTTGTAAAAAAAAATATAAAAAAGTCAAAATTTTATTTACATTATGTCTAATTTTATATACTTTTTGTTATAAAATTTTTAAAAATAATTTTCAAATATTTAACTTATTTAATTTTATATTTTAATTAAAAATTAAAATTTCCCTTCCCAAACCAACCTTTATCTTATTTTCTAAAAAAATAAAAAATAAATAAATTTATCTTCATTCCTATGCCCTACGTAGTTTTTTCCGAATGATGCAATTCGGTGGAGCCAATACAAAACAAAAACATTCGGGACCCACTTTCTCATAACGTGGTGACGAAGGAAGCAAAAAGTAAACGCTTCAATGCATCTCGCGTGTACCTTTACCCTATAATAATTTATCAAAAATGTTATGAACCCCTTATCAATCTATAATTTATTTGAAATGTGGTTATCTAGGTCTCGTTTGGAAAGTGGTTATTTTAGTAGGTTATTTTAGTTTTTGGCTATTTTAAGTAGGTTAAAATTTTTGTTTTTGGAAGATGATTGGATTTTTTTGTGGTTAGATGTGATGTTTGTGAGAGAAAAAGTGAAATGATTATGGGTTTGATGTGATATTTTGTCTTATTAGCTATTTTAGCCTATTTTGTCTTTTTGTGATTTTTAGCCTAAATTTGGCTTTTTTTTTTCTCTTCCCAAACACCCCCGTAAAAATTAAATTAATGAAATATAAAATTTATGGATAAAATAAATTTAAATCATTAATTTATTTTTTAGATAAATTATGAGTTCGTAAGTCTGAATTTGTTGTGTTATTGATATTTTATATGGAAGAGGATTATCTTCAATCCAAAATCTGGACTGAAATGGATTGTTTGGGATGGGCACCACCTCGATGATCTGACCTATTTATTTTGTTAGAAACTTTATATATATTATTCACAAAAAAATTATATTGATCTAATAATTATAAATTGTTAAGGCCTCGTTGGGGAAGTGGGTTGGCTTTTTTACTTTTTTGATTATTTTAGCCTGAGGCTAAAAAGCCTAGTTTGGGAAGGATTTTTAGTTTTTTTTGATTTTTTTGTGAGATAAAGAATGTAATGATTATGGGTTAGATGTGAAGTTTTGTCTTATTGGGCTAAAAAACCTATTTTATTTTTTGTGACTATTTTAGCCAAAAAAAGCCTCCAAACTAACTTCCCAAACGGAGCTTAAATTTATCGTATTTTTCTTCACTAGAATAATAAACGACAATTTAATAATGATAATTTGTTTAATTTATCATATTTTTATTAAAAAAAATGAACGACAATTGTATTTTTAAAAAACGAATCATATATATTTTTTATTATAAAAATAATAGATTAAACAATTTACAATTATCAAATTGATATAATTTTTATTTATAAATAAAATACACAAAATACATAATAAAATAATATTTTAAAAAGTGAGTTAAAAGCCACTTCTCACTTTTTAACCCATTTCCTTCTTTTACAAAAAAAGTAAAAAAAGCCAAAAAATAACATTTAACTATCTTTCAAAAACACCCCCAAAATAGTTTAAATCATCCAATACAACCTATAACTCTAATGATTATGAATTGTAATTTGATAAAAAACTTATTTATTCTTAAAACATAATATTATATATATCAATTAATATATATATTAGTATAGTAATTGATGATGTGACATAATTTGTATGATTTTAAATATTTGTAACTTGTATAATAAACGTGATCAATAATAATATCATAATACTAATTAGTATACTAATGTATATATTAATTAATGTATGTAATATTATCGATTCTTAAATAAATAAAAGATTTGAGAAATTTTAAATCTAATGAAATATTTAATACTGAGTTAAAGTATCTTTAAAGTAATTAAAGGTAGATTTTTTTACCAAATTTAAAAATTTAATGAAAAATTTGAGATCGCAGTCAAACAAAGTCCACAACAGAGAAAGGGACTTGGGAGGAGACAGAGAGAGAGAGAGAGAGAGAGGGAGAGAGACTCGTGTGGGCGAGCGAACATCTAGCGAGTGTGTATTTTCCCAGAACATTCTTTCGTCTCTCTATTCTCTTTCCTTGTAATAAGGAGCGGGAGAGACTATAAATTGAGAGAGAGAGAGAGAGCAAGGGTTTTGAGGTATTGACAATGGCGTCGTCTCCGACTTCATCATCATACTCGACGTATTCGTCTCCGTTTTCATCATCACCGAAGTTCTCCGATCTTCCAATAATGGGACTCAGACACAAAATCGTTGAGAAGATTCAGGAAAATCGCGTCACTCTTATCGTCGGCGAAACTGGCTGCGGTACCTCTTCATGCCTTAATTCTTTCTTAGTTTCTTCTTTTTGCTACTTAATTTGATCCATATTGAGTTCTGGAATAGCCATGTATCTCTCAATTACTTCACTCTGTTTTGTTGCTGCTTGCTACTCATAATTCAAGAAACAGCAATGAAACAACCGGGCATTTTACCTAACTGCATTCTCCGATGTTTTTCCAACAAACAAGTCTCAATAATATTGCTTAATCAGCTTATAACTGGATTTTTTATTTTTATTTTTTAAATTAAAGAAATTAATGTCAAATTTTGTCTATTTTTTAAAGTCTACTTAGGAAATCTATATATATATTTTAAAAAGTCAATAGGACGGAAATAACCCAAGTGTAGTATATAAAAAACCCTAAAAAAATTTGTTTATTTTTGGCTTTCCTGAATTATTATTATTTTAAAAAAAATTTAAAGTATCATTTTTTTTTTGGGGACTTAAAAAAGGTTGAATTTTTTTCACAAAAATGTAAAAATATGCCTAAAAAATAACAACTTAACAGGCTCTTTAGCAAGATGGGTTGGTTATTGTAGCTAGACTCACACCATTTCACTGCCTTTGACAATCTAGCTAACTAGCTATCAGTCCTGGAGGCTGTTTTAACTGTGTTTCAATGAATAGGCAAAATAGAGAGAGGTGTTGGAGCAAAAACGTGTTTAGGTAAAATAAAGGGCCTATGTTTTTTTTTTTTTGGTTGTAATTTAGCTAGTGAAAAATGGAGAGTAGTGTTGGAGTTGGTCTAAGCTGCAGCCAAAAAAAAAAAAAACCCTTTAAATATGTTTGTTTAAATTTGTTTTGACTACTGGTTGTGTTGATTATTGGTTTTGTTGGGACCAGTTTGATGTCCAGGCAACCGAACTGACTAGTTTTATGTTCTATTCCTTTTATCAAATTTTCTTTTAAAAGTTTCTTTTCAAACCAAATCAAACCAAATGAAGCCTTAAGTCTCATGGGGTCGGCTACATAAATCTTTTTTCTCAGTATCTGGCTGGAACTTGGAAGTAACTTAGCTTAGGTTGTCTTTACATTGATTTGTCAAAATTGATTAGTTGTATAATCTTCTCCGTAGGCCAGGAGCTGCTGGGAAATTATTGCATGTAATCTCGTGCATTTAACTAAATTGTTAATAAATTTATAGTGTATTATGTGCATGAAGCATATTTAGGTGCCTTAGAAAATTAGATGTAATTAGAGGTTCCTCATTATCTTAAAAAAAAGAAAAAAGAAAAAAAAGAAAAGAAAAGAAATTTGGATGTACTTTTTTTAAATAGACCTTTCTCTGTTTTAACTTGTTGCGGCAGTTAAAAAATCAATGTTGACTCCTGGTTGTTATTTTATTCATGTTCACCAAGATTTAAACAATGAAGACGAAAGATACTTTCCCTAATAACTTAAATGTTCACGGTTCCAACAAGTCATCATACAAGTTGTTAATGCTACGGATTTTACTTAAAATCTAAAGTTTTTTTTTTGTGTTGGTTTTAAAGGTTCATTGTTGTTTGTTTATTAAGGTAAGAGCTCACAAGTCCCACAATTTCTCCTAGAAGAAAACATGAAGCCCATATTATGTACACAGCCAAGGAGATTTGCTGTTGTGGCTGTTGCTAGAATGGTGGCAAAAGCTCGTAACTGTGAAGTAGGGGGTGAGGTTGGTTACCATATTGGTCATTCAAAGGTCGTATCAGCAAGGTATATCCTCCTAGCCAATCTACTGATGAGAATCTTAGTCCATGCTTTGGTTTGAGCTTCATATTGTTACTAATCAGATGTGTAAGTGCTTCTATATTCTCTTTTCCATTTTCTCTATTTACACCATTATCAATATGGTGGCTGGTATGACATTGATTGAGTTGGTTATCCTTCATTTTTGGAATTTAGTCAACTGTAATCTATTCTATTTAGCACACAACTCGAATCATATATTGAAGCTTTGTCATTTTATTTTTGTTATTAATTTTCCAACGATTTCCCATAAAATATCTGCTCAACGGTTATAATAGGATAATTGCTAACAATTTTCAAATTCCTCTTTCTCATTCATCAAATCATCAAAAGTTTTGATGCAAAAATGCTAAGGCATTGTGTTTGCACCCACCGCTAGTAATTTATTGTATATATCTACAATATACTTTTTTACTTATTTGCAAGAGGGTTAACAATCGTAATGACCTGTTGAAGGAAGCTTCATTTATGGCTGCATCCCATGGAGAAAGGATGGGTGTCCATGTAGTAGATGTTTGATGACAAATTTCCATAGAAAATAACTTGTAGAATGGTTGCCAGAACTTTAAATTGTGTCTTTTTTGTTTGGATGTCCATACTTGTTGATGGCAACAAATGCTAAGATCAACAAGATTTTATTTCAGAGGTAATTTTATTTATGGGTAAATTACACTGACCTCCCTTGGGGTTTAGAGAAAATATAGTAAGTCCCACAGTTTTGATATAATGACAGTGAACTCCCTTGAGATTTTAATTTATATAACACTTAGCCTCATTTTCATCAATAAGTTGTTAGTGACATGGATGAATGCGTTGTTTAGTTTTTGTTTTGCACCATTTGGATTAGTTTTGGTCCATTTAATCTTACTTAAAAAGAAGTCAATGTAATTATGTTAAAACAGTAAAACTTACTTTATTTTTTTCAAACCTCAGGGGAGATCAGTGTAATTTACCCTTTATTTATTGGTTGTTTGCCTTCTCTTTCTCATCCATGTATTTTATGTTATTTTTAAATTTTTGGCGTGGGAGTAAAACAGTATATACGATTAGGGGTCTTAAAAAATTGGGAGCCTACTCAAATATGGGGCTTTAGGCGGTTACCTAATTGGCCTAATGGATGGGCCGCCCCTGAGAGTTTCCATTCTATCTAAAATGACAAGTTCAACATTATTTAAATGAGAAGAGGTCATAGATACTTTTCAAATTCTTTGCTAGAGGGACAAATGACAACTATCTTAATCATTAATGCAAATATAGGTAAATAAAGTTATAGTTATAAAACCTTACCAATGGCAACTTTTGAAAAACATTAAAATGTTTGTTTATTGCTGTTCCCATGTAACAAGGACGCTCATCAGCATAGTTATGTTCAATGCCATATCCAACCCTCCAAAGCCTGAATCATATGTGAAGGTCTTCCTCATTAGGTTCTCTGACAACTTTTGAAAAACATTAAATGTTTGTTTATCGCTGATCCGATGTGGCAAGGACGTTCATAAGCATAGTTGATGGCCAATTCCGTTATGACTTGCAGCTTGGTTGTCATCAGTACTCCGAATTGTGTTTAATTTGTTTGCATGTCCATGCATGCCATAACAACAAATGCTAAGATCAGCTTCTTCTTCTTCTTCTTCTTCTTCTTCTTCTTCTTCTTCTTCTTCTTATTTTTTCAGAGGACTTTTTATAATTTGGTCCCATTATTCCTCTCTCTCTCTTTCTCTCTCTCTGTAGTTGGGGTCTGAGGGCTGTAAAGCTTGTGCTTATTTGACTTGGTTGTGCATATGGTGGTTTAACTGTTAAAGAGTTTGTTATATTGCCACTGGACTCGAATAGCATGCTTCTTATACTGGTCAATTGCCTAGATATATTATTTCAAGTATTTTGCTTATGTATCTTTGGCTTACTATACCCGTCTAAATCAAGTTGTTCTTCTTCACACATTTGGTAGGATTAAATTTGCACTTGATACAACTTGCAGGATTTCAATAATCTGACTAAATTATGATGTTATGGACGACAGTTGTTGAATCTTTATATTTATTCTTATATTATACTCTTCCGAGTTTGAAATAATTTTGTTTGAGATTCTTTTCTTGTTTCATTTTCTCTCTTACCAATTTGCTTATGGTTTCTCTACATTATATCAAAACAATGTCACAGAACCAAGATTGTCTTCAAAACTGCTGGAGTTTTGCTTGATGAAATGCGGGAGAAGGGGTTGGATGCCCTCAAGTACAAGGCTATTATTCTTGATGAAGTTCATGAAAGATCTGTAGAGTCTGATCTTGTTCTCGTTTGTGTAAAGCAGTTTTTGCTGAAGAACAATGATTTGAGGTTCACATATCTTCTCTTTCTACTTCTTCTAATTTTTGCTGTTGGTATTTTTGTTTATGGGTTGTTGGACTTTGTATTTTGTCCACTCATAAGCAACTCCTCGACCTCTTACATGCTATATGCATCTTTGTAAACCTCTTACATGGTGTATGCATCTTGGTAAAAGTCCCAGGCCATTGTTGATGATTTGGCAGACATAGGAATTCCCTTGGGTTCAAAATAAATTAGTAGGAGAAATTACATGTTTTATATATCACTTGTGCTTTTAGTAGTCATACTACAAGTCTTTATAATTTTCTTTTATCGACTAAATATTGAAGAAAGTACACTAGTTATGAAAAGAATTGCATCGTAATCCTAAGCTGAAAATGGCCAACAATTTTCTAAATTTTGAAGTTTTCATCTTCCTCACCATTTCATCATATATCTGTAAATGAAAACCCTAAAGTAATATTGATTTATGATCTTAAGCAGTGAAATGTAAAGTAATGATTTGTGATCTTTAGTAATGATTTCCAATATGACCACGCCAGCCAGCAATGGGATTTTGTGGGGCTAAAAACACACAAAATGAAATTTTATGACTCCCCAACTGCATGCATGAGTGGTGTGTATTGGCAAAATGAAAACATAAAGTTTTGGAATGAAGCTTAAATTTTTGCAATTATGTGTTTAATTTCTATTCAAAATAGGAAACTGTCATTAATTTCTCCAACAAATTCATCTTAAGTTATACCATAGAATATTAGCTAATTTGTGTCGGTCATACCAAAAATGAAAGAAGGAAAAATAGAAAAGAGAAGGGAACCTTAACTGAGGTTTTAACAATTATTAATCTTTTTCTTTTTTTTAAATTTCAAAAAAGCCTAAGAATAATTTTGAGTATTTACGCTAGAATACGAACATAATGATCATAGACAAATAGGAGGCAGCAAATAATTTTGGGTCAAATTGAACTTAGGATACCTATATATATCATCTACTTACAAAAAAAAGATACGTCGATAGATTTCCATTGTTTAAATGTTTACATAGATTAGCCAATAACGAATCAAATCTTTTTTAATTATCATTAAAAATGCATCTGTCATGTTCTTTTAACAAGCTAGTCACACATACATGACATCATTCTCCCCCTATGTAGAAAAGAAAAAGTGGGCTATTAGTTTTTTTTTTTTCCTTTTCCTTTTTAATATAAAGCAATACGATGCAGATTGTAGGCCAGTGTGTTATTTGTAATAGATTTTGGGAGTTCATTTTATATAAATTCTTTGAAAGTTATCAGAAACCCAAAAAGGCGCATGAAGGGATTTTTAAAAAACCAATCCAACTATGTCCGCCCATATTTTTCTCTGCTTCTGGGTTATATTGCTGAAGGATCTGATAGATTTTTATAATTTTCCAGGGTTGTATTGATGTCTGCTACTGCTGATATTTCAAGATACAGAGATTACTTCAAGGATCTTGGTAGGGGTGAGAGAGTAGAGGTGCTTGCAATCCCCAGCTCTGGTCAGCAGACAATTTATCAGCGAAGAGTGTCATACCTTGAACAGGTATCGTGTTTCATATAATCTTTAACAAACATGATTGGAATGATCCTTGACCATGTTTATTGGTAACTTCATCTTTCAAGACATAATTTATGCTCTTCCTTTATGGTAAGTAAATTTGATGTCCGCTTTATCTAATTGCTTTACTGGACATCTTTTCATGGCGTGGTGGATCCATCATTGTTTGAGAAAACACTCCTGTTACGATTTTATCTTCTTCTTTTTTTTTCATGTGAGTTGTGGCCATTTGTGTTAAATTATTCATCATCGGTGGCCTTGCTGTTATTCCCAATTTCATCAAGGAGATATGTACTACTGTTATGGGTTATACACACTGCCGATTTACCATCAACAACTTATATTATTGGGTTCTTATTCAGTGTGTTTGGTTTGAGTTTTTTGGATTAAGTTTTTTGAAAATTGATTTTTTCGGTTTTCGTTTTTTTTGTTTTTAGTGAATATTTTTAAAATTTTAAACATTTTTTTAAAACTTTTTTAGATGCACCTTATCTGAAAAGTAAAAAAATTGTGAAAAAATATTTTAAAAAATTAATAAATACATAAAAATACAAAAAATGTACTGAATTCTCATATATATTTTTTTTGTATTTTTGGTATTTAGTGAATTTTTAAAAGTTTTTTTTCACAAATTTTTTATTTTTTAAGTATATTTATGTTAGGCATGTCTAAAAAGTAAAAAATATTATTTAAAATATTAAAAAAATTCAGTAAAAACAAAAAAGCATGGAAAACAAGAAAGTAGAATTTTTTGAAAAGTGTTTTTGGAAAAATGGAACCAAGCAAAGGGGGGAGATGCTAATATTTCTTTGCAATACTTTTAACATTTGGAAAATAAATTTTAGGCTTTACAGCTTGTATGTTAATTTGTAGCTGCATTATGTACTTCCAGCATAGTTTGTTGTTGCACTACATACCTTTTCAGCTATATTTGATTTTTATAAAGTGTTGGCTGAACAGGTAACTGAACTTCTCGGAATAAGTTCAGAACTTCCGTCCTTGGAATATTGTTCTGGGCCAAGCCTTGTTGTTGCTGATGCTGATATTAAGCCTGAAGTGCACAGACTTATACACGACTTGGTGTTGCACATTCATAAAAATGAGCCAGACATTGAAAAGAGCATTTTGGTCTTTCTTCCAACATACTATGCACTTGAGCGGCAATGGTTCCTTCTGAAGCCTTTTAGTGTTTCTTTTAAAGTTCACATTTTACATAGCAGTATTGACATTGAACATGCTCTCACGGCCATGAAAATTTGGAAATCCCGTCGTAAGGTAAGAAATGTTTTCCTTTTCAGTTACATTTCTTTTTTTTATCGGGGGTGTGTGGGCGGGAATTTTTACCTCTTGCTTCCGCATCTGTTATTGCACAATGACTTCCCTACATGTTTATACTGTATACGGCGACTTAACTTTCTTGACATAGATTTTCTTTGAATTTTGATTGAAATAATGGTAAATGTTTTGCCTGTTTTGTGAAAGGTAGTCCTTTTTTTTGGTTGAGAAAATTTGTATGACATAGTTTTGTTGATTCTATTTCATTTCCATGTGAAGAACTAAAGGGATTTGTGCGTGATTGAGTGAGGAAGGGGGCTGTATATACCTAGTTTAGAAATCATATGAAGGAGATTGAGGGATATAGCCATCACAAGTGTTGGAATTTGTTAAATGTGTTTAAAGAGCTCTGTTTTAATCTTCTTCTTCTTCTTCTTCTGTCAATCATTATATTGATTTTAATTCTTCCTGAATTGGTGGCTTCTTGCATTAATTATACATCGTGGCGTGGTTTTGGCTGTTTTTTCAAAGTTCTTAATGGTGCAGGTAATTTTGGCCACTAATATTGCAGAATCTTCTGTTACAATTCCCAAAGTAGCCTTTGTCATTGATTCATGCCGTTCTTTACAAGTTCTCTGGGACAGTAATAGGAAGACTGAATCTGCAGAGCTTGTCTGGGTTTCTAAATCTCAGGTATTTTGGAACCCAATTGGTTTGAATTTGAAGTTTTTTTCAGTTGTGATAACTTCAAAGATATATGCTGTAGGCTAACCAGCGCAAGGGAAGAACAGGTCGGACTTGTGATGGTCAAATTTATCGCTTGGTTACTAGGTCATTCTTCAATGAGCTACAAGATTTTGAGTGCCCAACGATACTGAGACTGTCATTGAGACAGCAAGTGCTTCTGATTTGCTGCGCTGAATCTAAAGCCATTAATGATCCCAAAGGTATGGTGGTTTTTTTTTTGGCTTGTCGAAGGAATAGCTGGAAGCTATTTTCACTTTGTACGTGGATGATTACATTGGGTAGGTATGGAAGATGAGACTTGATACTCTCTTTTTTGTTAGGAATTGATGAAAAGTTGATCCATTTGATTTTGAGAGGTTGTAGCAGATAGGAACTTTAGCCCAACCTGACCACTGTCCAATCCTCAGTTTTTGATGTCTGTGATATATTGTATAGCATGCAACTTAATTACCTTTGTGCATTTAAAACATTCATCGGATGAAAGTGACCTTCCAAGTATGGAGATGTCTGCACTAATTTTGCCATCTAGATCCATAGATACTCCAATTACCTCTCAAGTTCTTAACAAAGTAGAAATTATGTAAATACTACACTATTCTATGTAAGTCCATTTCATTACATAACTTTTGCTCTATATTTTATTTTCTGTTCTAATTTTGGAAGCTGGTCAAGTCATTTTTCTTGATATCTTATTATACAAAACGTGCACTTGGGCATGTTTGGTAAGTTGACATAGCCTTATATACAAAGAAGTTTGGTCTGTTAACATGGTGATGGAGGCATCCATAAAGAGAATATTCATGAATGATGTTTGGAAAAAGGTAATTATTTGATTACAACACAGCATCCATAAAGAGAATATTCATGAATGATGTTTGGAAAAAAGTAATTATTTGATTACAACACAGCCAACCACATATCTGTCTACCTGGACTTATTTTGAACTTGTGTTCAGAGCACACCTTGCACCTGAGATAGTCTTGGGTTGCACTATTGCCAACCTGCTCAAGCCTGGTTTTTAACCCACCCAAGATTGTTGCCCTAACTTGAATGATAATATTGAACCTGGCATATCTAACTACTGTCTTTAAGGAATTTTGCAAGTTACTGTGACATTTATTTGGTAGTTATTTTGATCTTGTTAATCTCCCGCTTTTGGGGTTCTAACTGGAATGGTTCTCGAAAGTATAAGTTAGTGAAATAGGTGAAAATGATGTTTTTAAGATCTTGTGAGAAGATGTAAACATGATTTAAGATTACTCTGGCCTTGCTAGAAAGTTCTAAGATGTAAACATGATTTAAGAATACTCTGGCTTTGCTAGAAAGTTTGTGTTACAACTTCTTGTTGCAAGATTAGGAGAAATTGAAAGTTTGTTGTCTGCTATGCTATGCTATGCTAATTGCCTCTGTATGTGGTAATTGTCTGCATGGGAATGAATAAGGCCCCTAATTATTGAGATATTTTGTCATTGTAGTCTTGTTGCAGAAGGCTATGGATCCTCCAGATCCAGAAATTGTTGAAGATGCATTGAGTTTGCTCGATCACATCAATGCATTGGAGAAAACATCTCATAGGGGTCGGTATGAGCCTACATTCTATGGACGATTGCTTGCCAGTTTCTCATTGTCATTTGATGCTTCCATGATTATATTGAAGTTTGGAGACATGGGAATGTTACGTGAAGGCATTCTACTTGGTGTATTGATGGATACACAGCCTTTACCTATTCTACGTCCTTTTGCGCAGGACATTTTGGTATATTTATTAAATTGTTAAGCTTCAAAATTTCATTATTTCATTTGATTACTCAAACAATTCGTCTTTCTGATCAATTGCATATATTCTTCAGTATGCAGAGTACACTGACTGCTATTATTCTGGAGATGATAAGAGTACTGCCCTAACTGGTAAAAAGGAAATGGTATTTATGGCAAACCTCTGTGCATTTCAGTTTTGGCAACGTGTTTACAAGGTAAAGTAGTTTGTTACACTTGAATTTCTGGAAGATTGTCTTTCTCAATGGAATTCGAAAATTTATTCGTTTGTCTACTTCTTAAAGGATAAGCTCCGTCTTGATCAGCTGAAACAACTTCTACACTTTGATGAGATGAAAGCTGCACTAGTGTTGGTCCCTGAAGAAGAATGGTGTTCTTTCCACAATCTCGTTCAGCCATCACTAAACCATGTCGCAGAAATATGTATGGGTTTAACAATCTCATGTATATGCAACCATGATTTGAGTTTTATCTCACGGTGTCTTTTTCTGCAGATGAAGATATACTAAATTCAGTTCACCGCTTTCGACCCAAATTTCTGGCTACAGCTGATGGTCTACCATTGTATTATGAGCCTTACGAGTTTCAACATACATGTCTTCTCACATGTCAGAAAAATGGAAATACGGACACTATGGCTGCAGATGATGAGCACTCTGAGCTTCCAAATGAAAAAAGGAAATGTAATTCTGTGCCATTCGTTCCTTCTAGTTACTTTCTGTCACATGAGGTGGCTGAAAATTTGGCAACTATAATCAAAGAGGTATTGCATTTTTTTTGCCATGTAAAAACCGTTCTTGATATTGAATTGATATTATTCACCCAAAAAAGATATTGTATTGATCTTTCTACTTGCTCATCATGTTCGATAGGTAAGAGTTCAATGTACAGAACACATATCTGGCAACGAATATAAATACGCTAATGGTGATGGTCCTCCTGCCCCTTGGGAACCTTCTCTATGTAAATTTTTTGTCAAAGGGCTGTGCAACAGGGGCAACCAATGCTCATTTTCTCATTCACTTCAAGCAAAAAGATCTGTCTGCAAGTTCTTCCTTTCTCTCAAGGTATTTACTTGTCTGGCTCTGAGCTTCTTTGAAGTTTTGTGCTGTGCAATTTCTGTTGTTTCTAACATGGTTGATAGAATCTTACGAATCGAGTTTCAAGCAAAATGATTTGATTCATACAGTTGAATCTTAAATTGTGTCTTACGATTCAATTGCGATTCACTACAATTCATTATGATTCAATTCTAGTTGCATAATGCATGAAATGGTGGTGTTTTCATAAAATAAAAAAAGATGTCAACTAATTATATTGATATATGTGCTTTTATATGTATATACATTTATACAGTTTAGTTATTTATTGATATTTATTTTATTTTAAACACTTATATGTTATGCTAAATGAAGTGAATCTTAAGATTCACAATTTGACAATAATGGTTACTAATAGCTGTAGAAATGTATCTGCAGGGTTGTAGAAATGGAGATAAATGTGAATTTTCTCATGATGTGGGTCCATCAACTTCATCATCTTATCGACCAAGTTTATGCTTGCCGGAAGATGAAACTGTGGATGCCACATCACTTCTGAGATTGTTTCCCACATCTTATGATGGATGCATTCTTTTATTGGATGACACCGATTTTCATTTCTCCTCACATCTCTCTCGCCACTACGATCCATCCAAGATAATATCCACAACAGTTCTATCTGCTGGCTCCCCACTTGATGCATCCCTCTCTGGTGTCAGAATTCTTTGGGGCCTTTCTCACCCCTCCCAGACAATTATCTCCAAAGCAGAGGACAACCCAATCCCATGGAGTGAAGTCAAGTGTGTCTTATGGTTTCCCAAATTCGATAGCGACAATGAGAACTTGGAAGAACAGAAGAGTCTTTTGCAAACTTTTTTCAAGTATCTGGCCATCCGGATATTGGCAGATGAGTTGCATGAAGTGCAAGTAATCCTTACCATGAACAATATTCGGTTTTCTCGATTACAGGTAATAGTTAATCTTTTTGTCAAAAGGAAAGTTTGAGGGTTTTTCCATATTCAGATCTTGCTTTGGATCTCTCTTTCCCTCGCCGCATCCCCCCCCCCCCCCCCCCCCCCCTTTCTTTCTTTCCTCTTCTTTTTTTTTTTATTCCTTTGCCATTTAAGGATCGCTGAAATAGAGTTAACTGGATGATATAATATATGAACTCTATCCCAATACGTGACTGCTTCAAAGTATGGTTAGGTTAACAGGTTACCTTTGGTAGCGAAACTGTGTGAAAAACATACACTATAATCTGCTTTTTAAATTTTGGGGTTAATTTCAATTTACATCAAGATCCTCTCAATTTTTAGCTAATATCACCTTACCCCCATCTATGAACTTGTACATTTTTTTGTACGGTTTTTATAGTTGAGTAGGTCAAAATATACAAGTTCACAGATGGAGGGGGTAAGATGATATGTGCTAATAATTGATGGGCTATTAGAGTAATCAACCCTAAATTTTGTCATCAGAGATAATTATGGATGGCTCAAGGGGTGTTAACAGATTTGAGAGAACTTGTAAATAAATAGTTAGCTGATTGCTGGGTGGTTCATCTCTTAGTAAAGTAGGTTGGATTGTTCCCTGTTATCCCTATATGTTAGTCAGTTACTGTGCCTCCTGAAATTTGCAGCGATGCATTAGTAGTTTTAAATTGCTATACATTATATTGTGCTATTAAAATTGGAAATCAGTGTTCTATTTTATTGCTTTAGTTATGTATTTTTTTTATAGGGTAGAAAGAAAATTACAAGAACAGCCTTTATAATGGCAATCTCTGCTATTATGACTTATTGTGGTTTAATCTTGTTTGTTTACATAAACCATATAGTTGCCACGATGTGATGACCTTGAATTGACACACTTAAACTAATGGGAACAAGACAACTAGTGAACTACGTATGGAAGGGAAGATTGTATAGAACCTGTAGTGATCGAATCATATTTTGTTGGTAAGCGCATTGTATTGTGGCACTGGCACCATATATTTATCATTATTTTTTGAGTTATTTGGTTAGAGCAAAACACAAGGATTTTTGAGCTAAGAGCATCTCCAACCTACTAGTTATATAATAATGCCTAGTACAACTCACTTTTTTCAACTCTAATGTACTAGGTATATGATTAGGCATTTTGGCTCAACTTACATTTTCTAGGTACATGTAGTTAGTCTTCAAAGGTTAGGCAAAATGTATTTAATCATTATGATCATTTCTCTCCATCTTTGTTGCTAATGTGATATTCTTTAAACTTAATAATATTTGAATGAATAGTTAAAATAAAGAGCATGATTGGAGTAGAAATATAAAAAGTTTGATAGGAAAAATAAAATATATAGTTGATAGTAATATTTAGATAAGTAAAATGCCTATTAGCATTGAAGATGTTGTAAGATGGAAGATGTTGATTCTTTTTATAGGATATAGTTTGTTATTTGTCATCTCTTTGGGCGTTGGTGTCCTCCACTTTTCAAGGGATTCATTTTTTCTTGATCTCTAGAGATTGGAAGGTAGTATGCGATGTGTAGATATTGAGGCCGCATTGTTTTGTTGCTTTTGTTTTGTTTTGTTTTGTTTTGTTTTTTTTTGTTGTGCTTGTTTTCTTCTTCTTTCTTGTGATATTTATTTTCATTAATAAATTCTATTTTATTGCTGCCTGTCAAAAAAATTGATAAGCGCATTGTGTACATGTTTCAGGTGGAAAAGTTGGGCAGGGAGAGCTTCTTTTTCCTTAGAGAATCGTTCTCATTTGATGAGTCAAGCTTTGGGAAGTTGTTCGACACAGTGACCCTTAAAAAGCCGATGCTGGTATCAAAGCCTATCTCCTATGTTTTTGACCTGAATTTTTCCACCGACATTGAGTTTGGTAACTCTGCAACTTACCCTCACCAGTGTGTATACAATGTCCAGTAGAACATGAAGACCATTTTGCAGTGTCGGTATGTATGTACACAGTAATTTACTGGATTCAATATATTAGTATGTAGAGATGGATTAAGGATTGCTTCAGCTTTGCCTAATTTATTCAGTTACAGGATATTGGTTTTATGAAAATAATCTGAATTTTATCGGGGACTAATATAATGTTAGTTTTATTGTGTTTGTGTGTATAGTATTATTTTAGAAGCTTTTTGGTTTGATTTTCAGATTCTGTCTTTTCATATGATTTTACATTTTTTGTGGGCAAAAATAAATTTTAATTTTTTTTAAAACTGTCTTTTTGGGTATTTTTTTGTCAAATTAATTTTTATATTTACAGAAAAATTTCAAAAACTAATTTTGAAATTGAAACAAAGCAATCTCAAAATTTTCTTGTTTTGGAAATAAAAAAATCGAAGTGCTAGGTTCTTCAATCCTTTTAGGTTTTTTATATTATTTAAAATTAAATGAATAGTGTATGTAAATCACCCCCTTTACTTTTTCTTTTTCTTTTTTTTTGGTGGCTAAACATGTTTTTTACTTGGCTTATAATGCTGTTTGAATTATTTGTTCTTTATATATTTCCCAAGTGCGATTGTTAATTACCCAATTTTTAATTGTAAATTACCCTTATTTGAGAGTAAACTCTATTCCTACTTTTCTTGTTTAGTTTTGAATTTAAAAACACATTAAAGAGTTGAAGAGGCCCTTAAAAAATATTTATATATTTGCAATATTTGAGGTTTGTCCAATTATTCTGAATATAAAAATTAAAAAACCACTTCATGACATTGTGACATTCTAAAATTAGGAGAAGAAAATGTTCAAAAAAATTATAACAATTTTGATGAAATTTAGTTTAAATAAGGCAAAGATTTTATTTTTTTTGAACGCAACGAGGCAAAGATTGTTTGCCGCGTTGTGGAAGGTGGCGGGAGCGCGAAACGGATGGGAGTAAGGAAATTACAGATATACGATGAACAATTAAGGGACGTTAAGTTTGATAATAAAGACGTGGCGAGATTACTTAATGGTATTGAGTTGGGTAATAAGAGATATGACCGTCAATCAGACAAGATCGTGGTTAAGGGTATCAAATTCATTGGTAATGTTCAATTGGGCCAGGATGCTAAGGACGAAACTGTGGTCCACCACGTGTTGTTTTTTGTCATCAGTGATAATAGTCCGTCAGATTCCGTCCCTATACCTGACAAGATATTTATTGGAGTTGGCGAGGGTAATCCTGAGACCTAGATTGTTGATCCTGACCAGTCCGACCGTTTTCGGATGCTAAAGAAAATGAGATTCAAGCTCGTTGGTGGCAAGAACAAAGAGTACGTTCGTCACGGGATTGAGGTTGTAGACCGGTTCTTCCCAGTTGATATTTGGACGGACTACAAAGATACGCTGTTGGGAAATGTTGGAAGCATTCAAAAGGGTGCCATATATTTAGTGGCTGCTACTGTTAGTGGAAAGGAATGCAAAATTACTTTAAGGAGTCAAATGTACTTTAAAACTGTTTAGAATTGTAATTTGATGTATTTTTATTTTTAATGTTTAGGTTAATGGAGGTGGACGATATAAAAACTGGGGTTGTTGAAGGTGTTTCGGCAAGTGATTTCAGTTGTATTGAACTTGCGTTGCCTAATTTATTTTCTCAATTGAGGTTAAGATACAAACAAAAAAGTATTAAGGTTGATAAAATATTGATAAAATATTCTCCCCTTTGTGCACCCAATGCTAGTGGGTTGGTCAGAGTAAATGTTTATGATCGGAGGTTAGACGGTAACAACAGTTTGCAGGCATGGTTTATTTTCCCAGTAGATTGCCAATGCGAGTTAGTCTATTATGGGAATGGTTATTGTTCAATTAACGACAAACAAGTGCCATGAATGGTGAAGTATCGACTTGAAAATTCTAATATTAAAAGGGGGGTTACGTATTGTAAAATGAAGGGGTATCTGAAGTATTCTACGAGTGACATGCCAGAAGATTCGCAAATGAGGGCCCCCTCTATTGTTGTGTTATCTAAAAAATATACTAATGATAATGTTGATGTCTGGCATTGTCCTCCAACGAAGGCCATTCTGATTCTGACACGGACTAAGTCTGTTAGTTTACCGGAGAGGCGAAGAGATTTGTTGTTAGGAGGTTTTGGGGAAAGTGGTTTAGTCATTCATGAACGCAGAGGTTGTCTGAGTTTGTCAGAGATTGATGTACGCAGAGGTGGTGATGAATCTAGTGATGTTGATCCTGGTCCGTCGATTTCAGAGGTTGGTGTTAGCAAAGAGGAAGTTGATCGTAGAGGATCAGTTGTTATGGATGCAGCAGAATTTTCTAATGTTTTACGAAATGTAATCATCAGTGTAAAAAATAGTAATGTGACTCAAGATGTAATTGTGGATGATAAGGGAAATGTAGTAAGTAAATAAAACTTTGAGTGGTTTCATAAATAAAATTAATAAAATTTTTCATTAATCATGATAGTGGTTACATTAACATCAAACCATTCTCTCATTTTTGGGGACATTGCATCTAACCAACTACTGTCCTCATTTGTTAATAAAATACAAGGAATTCCTCCTCTAATAGTGAGATCTGATTGGAACTTAACAAATACATGGAAATCTCTCTGGCATCCTACTAAATTCTTCATTAATTCGGTAGGTACTGTCGAGTATTTGATGTCGTCTATCATGTTGTAGACGGCGTCCTGGTCGTAGTCCTTGAAGCTTATTCTGCCGGAGAAGTAATTGTGTCGTCCGAGGCTTCTGGCCCAGGCGGTTTTGCCTGTTCTTGAGGGTCCTTCGAGGTAGAGGGAGATTGGGCGGATGGGCCTCTGCTTTGGTTCCTGTTATCAGAGGAGGAGGAGAGTTCTTCGTCAGTATATGAATTGTTTATATTATTTTTGTGTATTCCTAATATAAGGAAATCGTCTTCCCTCCAAACGGAGAGACAGCAATTTTGACATAACTCGTACACCGGAACAAACTTCACCGGAGCTCTCCGCCGGCTCTCTTCCCACAGTCCTAGTTGCCACGTCAAAAAGCTATCTACACACATTTGAGTGAATTGCCCGTAATTCTCGGGATACTCTTCTAAGGAGTACAACATTGTATACCAAATAAATCGACAAAAATGGTAGAAAGAAAAAGAGGGACGAAACAAGGTACCAGAAAATCACCTCAGTGTAATAAATCTCCAACTGCAAAAGCATATCTCTCATATCTCTCTCCACCGACAAATATTTGAGGCTGGACCCAGATATATAGACAGTTGTAAATACGGAGATTCGAAATTTAAAATTTGAATTCCCGCCCATTACTGTTCATTCACGCGGAATTCTGTGCACCTTGGCTTTATCTCCAAGCAAAACCACCACGATCGTGACACGTGGGTGGACAGGATCCGACCACATCTACTCACACCACTCACACCAAATAGTGATTACTATTTGGTGTGAGTACGGATTTAATCTCCACCTTACACGTCACCATCCGTACGTCCATCGACGGATGAAATTGCCTATCGGGTACAATTTCAACAGGGGGGGCGCTTGTAATATTATATATAGCGCCCCCCCCCCGCTGGTGTGACCTCCCCCTATATAAAGCCTCGACAAACAACATTCACACCAGTGTAAGTTAAGTGTTAATCACTAAATAAGCTAAATAATGCCTCGCCAAGTCTCTTTCCGTTTTTATGCCAAGAATGTTTTCCTCACTTACCCACAATGCCCATGCCCAAAAGAACAACTCTTAGAACTCCTCCAGTCTCTCCTCCAACTAGCCTGTCAGCCATACTACATACTTGTCGCAAGGGAGCTCCATGAAGATGGAAACCCTCACCTTCATGCCATGGTTCAATGCACGAAGAAGATCCAAACCTTCAACCCGAGATTTTTCGATCTCACTGGAACCAATGGGAGGATCTACCATCCAAATATAGAAAAACTCCACTCGCCAACAGCAAGTCGACAGTATATACAGAAAGGGGGCGAGTTCGTCGAATGGGGAGAATTTTCATCTAAGGGGAGAAGTCCTTCGAAAAACAGAGACGCACTCTGGAAGGGAATACTTGGCGAAGCAGAAACGGAGGAACAATTCTTTGCTCTCTGTAAAGAAAAATGTCCCACCGATTACGTCACAAAATACCCCCAATTAAAAACATTTTCCAGGGATCATTACAAAAGAGAGAGGCCCCCATATACTAGCCCTTTTAATTCATTTCCTTTCTTAAATGAAGAAGTAAAAAAATGGGCAGAAAATAATATTTTGTTTGTAAGTCGAAATTGCGTTCAGTACGAGTTATGTCAAAATTGCTGTCTCTCCGTTTGGAGGGAAGACGATTTCCTTAGATTAGGAATACACAAAAATAATATAAACAATTTATATACTGACGAAGAACTCTCCTCCTCCTCTGATAACAGGAACCAGAGCAGAGGCCCATCCGCCCAATCTCCCTCTACCTCGAAGGACCCTTAAGAACAGGCAAAACCGCCTGGGCCAGAAGCCTCGGACGACACAATTACTTCTCCGGCAGAATAAGCTTCAAGGACTACGACCAAGACGCCGTCTACAACGTGATAGACGACATCAAATACTCGACAGTACCTACCGAATTAATGAAGAATTTAGTAGGATGCCAGAGAGATTTCCATGTATTTGTTAAGTTCCAACCAGATCTCACTATTAGAGGAGGAATTCCTTGTATTTTATTAACAAATGAGGACAGTAGTTGGTTAGATGCAATGTCCCCAAAAATGAGAGAATGGTTTGATGTTAATGTAACCACTATCGACGGACCAGGATCAACATCACTAGATTCATCACCACCTCTGCGTACATCAATCTTTGACAAACTCAGATGACCTCTGCGTTCATGAATGACTGAACCACTTTCCCCAAAACCTCCTAACAACAAATCTCTTCGCCTCTCCGGTAAACTAACAGACTTAGTCCGTGTCAGAATCGGAATGGCCTTCGTTGGAGGACAATGCCAGACATCAACATTATCATTAGTATATTTTTTAGATAACACAACAATAGAGGGGGCCTTCATTTGCGAATCTTCTGGCATGTCACTCGTAGAATACTTCAGATACCCCTTCATTTTACAATACGTAACCCCCCTTTTAATATTAGAATTTTCAAGTCGATACTTCACCATCCATGGCACCTATTTGTCGTTAATTGAACAATAACCATTCCCATAATAGACTAACTCGCATTGACAATCTACTGGGAAAATAAACCATGCCTGCAAACTGTCGTTACCGTCTAACCTCCGATCATAAACATTTACTCTGACCAACCCACTAGCATTGGGTGTGCAAAGGGGAGAATATTTTATCAATATTTTATCAACCTTAATACTTTTTTGTTTGTATCTTAACCTCAATTGAGAAAATAAATTAGGCAACGCAAGTTCAATACAACTGAAATCACTTGCCGAAACACCTTCAACAACCCCAGTTTTTATATCGTCCACCTCCATTAACCTAAACATTAAAAATAAAAATACATCAAATTACAATTCTAAACAGTTTTAAAGTACATTTGACTCCTTAAAGTAATTTTGCATTCCTTTCTACTAACAGTAGCAGCCACCAAATATATGGCACCCTTTTGAATGCTTCCAACATTTCCCAACAGCGTATCTTTGTAGTCCGTCCAAATGTCAACTGGGAAGAACCGGTCTACAACCTCAATCCCGTGACGAACGTACTCTTTGTCCTTGCCACCAACGAGCTTGAATCTCATTTTCTTTAGCATCCGAAAACGGTCGGACTGGTCAGGATCAACAATCCAGGTCTCAAGATTACCCTCGCCAACTCCAATAAATATCTTGTCGCCGTCTACAACGTGATAGACGACATCAAATACTCGACAGTACCTACCGAATTAATGAAGAATTTAGTAGGATGCCAGAGAGATTTCCATGTATTTGTTAAGTTCTAACCAGATCTCACTATTAGAGGAGGAATTCCTTGTATTTTATTAACAAATGAGGACAGTAGTTGGTTAGATGCAATGTCCCCAAAAATGAGAGAATGGTTTGAAGTTAATGTAACCACTATCATGATTAATGAAAAATTTTATTAATTTTATTTATGAAACCACTCAAAGTTTTATTTACTTACTACATTTCCCTTATCATCCACAATTATATCTTGAGTCACATCACTATTTTTTACACTGATGATTACATTTCGTAAAACATTAGAAAATTCTGCTGCATCCATAACAACTGATCCTCTACGATCAACTTCCTCTTTGCTAACACCAACCTCTGAAATCGACGGATCAGGATCAACATCACTAGATTCATTACCACCTCTGCGTACATCAATCTCTGACAAACTCAGACGACCTTTGCGTTCATGAATGACTGAACCACTTTCCCTAAAACTTCCTAACAACAAATCTCTTCGCCTCTCCGGTAAACCAACAGACTTAGTCCGTGTCAGAATCGGAATGGCCTTCGTTGGAGGACAATGCCAGACATCAACATTATCATTAGTATATTTTTTAGATAACACAACAATAGAGGGGGCCCTCATTTGCGAATCTTCTGGCATGTCACTCGTAGAATACTTCAGATACCCCTTCATTTTACAATACGTAACCCCCCTTTTAATATTAGAATTTTCAAGTCGATACTTCACCATCCATGGCACTTGTTTGTCGTTAATTGAACAATAACCATTCCCATAATAGACTAACTCGCATTGACAATCTACTGGGAAAATAAACCATGCCTGTAAACTGTCGTTACCGTCTAACCTCCGATCATAAACATTTACTCTGACCAACCCACTAGCATTGGGTGCGCAAAGGGGGGAATATTTTATCAATATTTTATCAACCTTAATACTTTTTTGTTTGTATCTTAACCTCAATTGAGAAAATAAATTAGGCAACGCAAGTTTAATACAACTGAAATCACTTGCCGAAACACCTTCAACAACCCCAGTTTTTATATCGTCCACCTCCATTAACCTAAACATTAAAAATAAAAATACATCAAATTACAATTCTAAACAGAAAGATTTGGAGTTATTTATAAAAAATGGAAGGAATAGGAAGCAGCCATTACCGAACCCCCCTTGCGTACCGGAGGTCAAGGACACCGGCGACCAGTGGATATAGGCGTAGTTACCGTAGTTGTGCACCTTTTAAGATCTAGTATGTTCGTAGACGGTACGTTCAGAATATTCCCCGATTTATTAAGAAGACTAAGAGGGGAATAAGGAAATTACAGCTATACGATGAACAATTAAGGGACGTTAAGTTTGATAATAAAGGCGTGGCGAGATTACTTAATGGTATTGAGTTGGGTAATAAGAGATCTGACCGTCAATTAGACAAGATCGTGGTTAAGGGTATCAAATTCATTGGTAATGTTCAATTGGGCCAGGATGCTAAGGACGAAGCTGTGGTCCACCACGTGTTGTTTGAAAAGTTAGGAGTAAAATTAAAATTTAATATTTTATTAACAGATAAAATTATAATAAAGAAAAATAGTGACCATATATCATTTTTAATAATTCCAATCTTTTATGTTCAGTTTGTTGGGATAGGAAAAATTTTTTTAACAAAAAATATCTTTTATGGAAAAGTGTTTTTAAAAAATATTTTTATATGTTTAGTGTGGTGGTGGAACGAAAGTGGAGATAAAGATGGTGGCGTGGTGATATTGTGATGATGGTGATAGTAGTATCGTGGTGGAGATGATATTGGTAAAATTTTAAATTTAAAAATACTTTTTTCCTTTTAAAAATGAAAAATATTTTTTGTTTAAATAAATTTATTTTTTAGATACTTAGTAAGCAAAATTTTAGTCCTCATTTGTGATGTTGGCTATTTTAGGTAGACTTTTGACTTTTTGAATATTTTAGCCAATGTGTTTAGTTTGGTTTTGGGAGATAAATTTAGAAATTTTTTTTTGAAGAGAGAGTTTAGAAATTTTTTTAATTTGTTTGGTTGTATGTTTGAAAATAGTTTTGGAGTATGGGAGCTTGGAATGATTTGATATTTTGTTGTAGTTGAGTAGATGCACGTGAGAGAAAAAGTAATTGAAAAGAAGAGAGGAGAGAAAAAAAAGTGATTGATTGATGTGTAGGAAAAAAAAGTGATTTTAGAATTTTTTTTTCCAAAATCACTAAAACAAATAAAATTTTAAAAAAATTTCTCCAAAAATATTCTCTCAAAATCAAACCAAACAAGGCCGTTGTGTTTTGAATGATTTGTGAATTTTTGTATAGTTGAATAGATAGTTGTAAGAAAAAAAAATAATTAATAAATAAAATATAATATTTTATTTTATTGATAATTTTAACATTTTTTAGTTTTATTAACTATTTTAAGTAGAAATTGAAGACAACAATGCCTAATGACAAATAAAAAATCAGATTTTTTGTTTTTTGAACGCGAATTAAAATTCAAAATTAAAAATCATTTTAGGAATGTTACATTTAATGAATCTAGGCTTACTTGAATGGTTTAAATATGTACATGTTGATCATTTGTCGGTCATTCGAGTAAATATTGATCGATAAGAATGGCAGTTATAATTGACAAGGATGTACGTAATTCAAACAATTCGAGTGAGGTTAAATTCAATCAATCGATCATTTTTTAAATCATTTACGTTATGTTTGGTTGAGAAATTTGATGAATTTTATTTTAAAAAGATAAAATAAAATATAAATAAAATATACCTACATTAATTTCATACGTCTTTTTTCTTTATCTTTTCAAATCTCTTCCTAAATTACCAAACCAAATGTCTCACAGCCGAACAGAGCATTAATGAATTTTCAAATCTCTCCCAACCAAACAGAGCATTAATGAATTTTCCGGGCAACTACCCCAACCGTCTCACAGCCGCCACAGCCTTTGCTCTCCTTCCGAAGCTCCATCGATTTCTTTCTTTCTTCTTCTTCTTCTTCCACAAATTTCATTATCAGCAAAAAAAAGTTTCCAAATGACCCAAATTTGAGTATGCCTCGCAGACTAGATTCGATTCACGCCATAGAGTCCTGCACATTCCACCTCCACAGTTGGAGACCATTTCACCTCCCAACAACAACAACAACAACAACAACAACCCTAGACTCCGATTCAACCACCTATACTTCAACCACCTATACTTCGAAACCCTACTTCTCTACCACCCCTAAGAGGCCTTGTCTCTCCGATCGACCAACTTCCTTCCCGATCGACTCTATCGACATGTCCAGGCTGACTTTGTTTGATGATGATCGATCCAATAACCGAAAAACCCTCCACTGGATCGTCCGGAAGCGGCGGCGGCGAAATGGGTCGCGGTCGGTGTCCGGGCGGAGCAGTGATCGAAGTGGCACTCGCCGGAGGTCTTCGGCTGCTTATGCTACTTGTTCGGATTTTCCGGTTGCGGCGGGGACGGATTCGAGTGGGGAGTTGTTTTTGAATGGGGATGCGAATTGGGCGTCGGATGTGAGCGACGTAACGAAGAATTCGAGGAGGGAGAGGGAGGGTGGAGAGAATTTGAGTAGTGGGTTTGGGCAAAGTGGGAATTTTGATTTTTTGGGGAATGAATCTGGGTATGGGAGTGAACCGGGGTATCGAGGCGATGCAGAATTCGGATATGGTGATGAGTTTGATGAAGAAGAGGATGATCATCGAGTGCTGTTTTGGGGCGAAAAAATCGAAGGTAAAAGCTGCAATTTATGCTTCTGAATATCATTTGCTAGTTTTTTTGATTACATTGCACACAATTGCTGTTGATTTATTGCTTTTAGTTTATTGGGAATTTTAAATAGAATACACTATTGAACACTCTGATTTTAATTTCTATGCATGTTCAGAAAGCGTTAACAAGGTTTGTCTTGAGGGCTTTGGAGATTATTTAACTCAATGTCTCTTGTTTAGTTTGGAGCTAATGAAACAATTGAGCGCAGTTGTGAATTTTGGAAACAATGATAATGTTGTGACTCTTTGTTTTGCATTTTGTTGTTTTCTTGAGCTCCTCACTCCCCAAGAAAGCAAAAACCAAAAACAAAAAGAAAAAGAAGAAAAGGAAATGCATTTATGTATATCAGTTGTTGACACCTACAGATATCTATTTGATAGGTGCAATCTAAATTCCTGTCCAGACTTGTTGAGGAGAGGCAAAATTGGAATGCAAAAATATGAATGTAGGGAATTAATGGTAAAAGTGATAGTAGTCTAAATATGGAAGTCAAGGTTGACTTGTTACCTTCGCCTTGTTGCTCGAAAATACTTTTGGTGGGAATTTTACTTACTTTTTCACGTCGCCCCAGCAATTCATAAAGTGAACTCCACAGTCATAGTAATGTTAGTTATTGAACGATGTCAAATCTTCGCCACCTGTTGATGATGACAGGCGAGATGGTACTTGCCACCTCCTTTGTTGTTCTGCTGGTGAAGTGATCGATTGTGTTTGGTTATGCTGCTGGTTAAAAGCTTAAACCTGATATTGATGGTGTTTGTTTCCCTTTCTATGCAAACAGGTACAGATTCTAATACGGAGATAGCTGGTGAGAAGACACTGCAAAAGGCCCATCATAGATGCCGGCGTAAGAAACATGATGTGAGAATGGTTGATCCACTGCGGTGAAAGACTGTTGACAAACATACATGTCATGATTTCAACTTCTTTTCTCAGCTTCCACCATGAAAGAAATTTTCATTCCTGACTCCGCTGCTGTCATATATTGCTGTAATTAGATATACCAAAACTGTTGTGCAGCACCTTTGTTCAGTTCTTGAGCAATCTCTTCTGGGTCAGCAGTGTCTAGATCTGGCATCTTTGCCTCTTCTTGCTTGTAGTGATTGTTAAAATGATGATTGAGAAAGTGTAATACCTAATTTGAAGTTTGTCAATAAGCTCAATTTTGAGATCCAACACCCTTGTTTAGCAACTTTTTTATTTTATTTTTTTTGCTGTATATTGTCGGGTGGAAATGTGTCTGAATGAAGAATATCTAGATATGAAAAGATTGTTTTTGGATTGCAGTTGTGATATTCTTAGGAGTGATTGGGAATTGACTCTTTTTTAGTGAATTTTTAATTTTTTATAATAAAGAAAGTGCAAAAAAGTAAATAATAATTTGACAATTTATAATGATTTTTTAATTAAAAATTCTAGTTCTCAAACAACGCCTTAATGTGCTTCTGGAGAAAAAATTAGCCTTCCCTCACATTATTACATTTGTATTTATTTACACTTTTATCTATCAATTTGTACAATTACTCCCTTTTAATGAGAAGTTGTTGGTTGGTCTGGAGTATCGTCACATGCTGTTCTAATAGTATTGTGATTGATGAAAGAAGTGTGATCTATAAACTTGTGTTAAGTGATTAGAAAATATGATAAATTGTCATTAGTATGAGATACGTGGCACCTAAGACCAACCAATAATTTTTCCTTTTTAAATATTAAAATTAATTAACTTTACCCTAAACTGTTAGCGAGGCTCGTAATTTAACAGAATATCACATCTATCAGCATCAAAAGTATTGATTCACTTTGCCTTCACATTAAAGAGATAAATAAGGAGACAAATAGTTAGATATCATGCAATAAACACAATTAATTGTTTTGAAAATATTTAATAAAACACAAAATACAATTGATTACAATTTACAACAAACTACTTTATCTAAATACAACCAAAATAAGGAAATCATGCAAATAAATAATTTCGCTTGAAGTGGACTAATTTCAATAGTGTAAGAAAAATAATTGTTCGGGATAAAGTGAAATAAATATGTTAATTTGAAAGGTCAAAATGAATTTTTTCTGAGGGTGGTCTCTAGCGACGAAGATTCACCATACAAAACAACAATAACAATAACCTCCAAAATTTGTTCTAAAGAAAAACCCAAAAAGCAACAGAGTTCTTAGGGTTTCAAATGTTTGAGATTTCATTTGTGATGTCAATCCAGTTCGTGTTACATATGAATAAGACTTGCTCATCAATGTCAGAACAGTAATTAGTGCAGCCCATTGAAATTTGAATATAAATTTCTACATACTGTGAATAATCCAATAAAAAATAGAGTTTAAGATATTCATAATTGAACTTAAAACTTTCACTTATCTTGGAATTGAATCTACAGCTCATTTTCCGTGAACACAAGAAAACAAAAAAGGTATTATCAAGCTATATTTAGATCTTCAATGACAAAATTGGAAGCTCATCAAGATTGGCACCCTGTAGAACTGTTCCCAATAAACAAAAATAAGATAAAATAAAAATGAGCCACCTAACTGCTCGACTCAACAACCATTAAACAAAGTGTCCACAAACAAACAGCTGGGAGCTAATCTTCCACCATTTCTTCCTCAACTTCTTCCTCATCCTCTTCCTCTTCCTCTTGCTGCATTTTCTTTCCACCATGATTTTCTGGAAGGAACAGAGAAATATAAGAATTGGGTGCAATAAAGGCCTAAGAGGGGAACTTAAACGCATAGCAGAGTCTGAAAACTTCAGATCTAGTTTGCACAGGAGTTTCCCGTACTGTGCTCCTGTGTGTAAAAAGTAACATAAACATTGAGTAGAATAGTGACATCATGTGACATTATCACAAATCAAGGAGAAATTTATTATAGCGGTAGTGGAGATTACATGGTTGATGGTCGTGTTATTGGGCAAGAAGGAATATTCACCTAATTCCGTTTGCGGTATTTTATTGGTCAGTGACGCTATGTAGGAAGCTGTCACCATTCATTGCACTCGATATTTACTCTTTGAGAGGGTGGCTTTACATGCCAATTGAATTAAGTATGCAATCTGACTAAAATCATCAAATCACAATGAAATTTTATAGGAAAATTTATCAGCCAACAAGAGCAGGTCGTAGGTAAATGAAAAAGTTGGCAGCGAGGTTGGGTAAATGGCTAGAGGGAAACACAACAGGTTTAAGAATTAAGATAAGTTGCACATATGAACATTTAAACAACAGGTTTGCAGAGAGAATACTACCAGCTATTACCTCTGGTTGCACCAAGGGGTTGCAACCCATATACAAAATCTAAATCAACTATACAACCAAAACTTTTCAGAAGTCTCTACTAAGTCCAAGAAATTGGTTCAAGAATGGGTATATATTGAGCTGAATATAATAAGGACAAAATTTTACTTGGTCCGCACCAATAAGATCATTACTATGGACATGAGTGGGACTGTAATTTGAGAATGATCTCATAGATTTGCATACTAAATTTTTTTCCGCAGTAGAAAAAACACGAGGTAAAATGTTATATAAGATGAACATACCATATTCACTGAATATGACTCCACCAGAACACAATCCTTCCTCAATTTTGATGAGGTGAAGAGTCAACCTAGGTCCAATCTCTTGAAGCTTGACAGCACTTTTTGTAGAAGCTCAGTTAACCCTACCAAGATCACTTGCTAGACTTACAGTTGCTGCTTCCTCATCTGCTTCGCTTTCTGATCCATAACCAGCCCTTCAGGGGAAAAGATGAGAGCAAGAATGATCAACATCCAAACTGACATAAAATTTAAAAATTGGTTGCAATTTGTAGCTAGACCATCCTAACTTCTGATTTCCTTGTAATCATACCTCTAATGATCACAACACACAAAAGACTAAGAAACAATTACGTGTCACATAGAAAGTTTCCTTGAACTGTTTGATATTTAATATGGATACAGATGATATATATTCTACCGTTATCACTTTATACATTATATTGAATTGGATAACACATTAGCTAATAGCTAGTGATTTAACTGAAACTGTGGCCCTTGATCAAGCTGAATGGAAAAAACAGGATTCGCATGGCTGAGTCCCAAGTAATTGGGACAAAGCTTTGTTGAGTGGATTAGCCTATTGAATCAGATAACCAACAAAACTACTATAACTTGACCTTTACTGCTGATCATATGCTATGAAAACCATGATAGAAAACAGACATGAAAGACAAAAGTATATACTTAAACCCATGGTATCAGATCTATAGCAGGCTGATTAGCAAATTGTCAGTCACTTAAGTCACAGCTCACTTCAACTTTTGACTTCCTGCCAACAAAATCAAGGGGGAGAGAGAAAGAGAGTGACACACACTTGGTGACAAAATCGCTCACGTCTTGAAGACTTCTTAAATCAGGAACTTGATGGTTCTGCACAACCTTTCTTAAATCAGTAACAGGCTGTAATCTAATGGAATAATGCCGAAAGTCAATCAGCTTTTTCTCCTTATTATAATTTAGTAACACAATTCTCTGGCACAAAGAAAGTTTGACCTGCAACACAAGCAACATAAGAGGAGAAGCAATACTACTTCAAGCTGATACAAACATCTAATTCATATTGTTCCAGCACTCACAGTGTTAACATTAATGGCTGGAAAGATGTTCTGAAACATAATGGTTGTAAGCTTCAGATGTTGCACCCCAGTCCCAAAATCAGAAAGAACGATCTGGAAAAAGTCATTTAAAAAAATTTGTACAAGTGATCAAATAACAAGTAATAAGAAAATGTACAACTTGACACAGTTTGACACCAACTTCACATTATATATACCCCCCCGCCCACCCAAAAAAAAAAAAAAAAAAAGCTACATAGTTTATGTAAAGCAATTCCTTGATATATATATATGGCTTGAGGAATTTTAAATGTCTTTTTTTTTTTTCTCTACATAGAAGTTTATAAATTAACTGATGAGAGAAAATTGCAGATATACCTAAAGAGGACCATTACCGCCCCCCCCCCCCCAAAAAAAAAAAAAAAAAAGCTACATAGTATATGTAAAGCAATTCCTTGATATATATGGCTTGAGGAATTTTAAATGCCCTTTTTTTTCTCTACATAGAAGTTTATAAATTAACTGATGAGAGAAAATTGCAGATATACCTAATGAGGACCATTACCCACTTTGTTGGGCTGGACCTATAGGTTCTTTTGCATTAAGACATTACAATAAGTACATCATGATAACATTCTATCAAATGGTAGGAAAGGAAATGACAGATTCCAGAGACACATCTAAACTGAATTTTAATGATTGGTTCATGATGACATTCTTAGGAGTTTAAAACTTCCAAATAACATTTATGATATCCCTTTGGACTCTGCAAATAAATAGTACTGCTAAGGTTTGCTGATTTTCAGTAAACTACATTAAGATGGAATCAGTTGCAACAGTATGGAAAACAAGCAAATGCATGACACATGCATGGATTTAGTGTATGCATTCCTCAGAGTATTACCAAGGGCAAGTTTTTGAAAAGATCCTGAGGACATCTAGGGCTCACTTGAGATTGAGCAACATCAACTGCCAAAGAGTATTCTTGTATTTTAAATGTTAGAGTGGGGCCTTGTGGAGTCCTGGCAACCCTCAAGTATGGTGCAGTGGCAGTTTTTGATAACATGAGGAAATATGTAACGCCCATGGGCCCTGCAATATTTAAGAAGTCGTTGATATTATTCCGCTTCTTTTCCTGCAATTATAACCACCACCAAGTTAGCCAATTCAAAAATAGTAGGTGTAACAATATAGAATTACATGGTGAGTCCATACAAGAATTGAACATGCATTATCATTGAAATTATCCCATGAATGAAAGGAAAACCCTAAAATTCTTAAGAATGGGTGGGAGCCATTTAGTTCTTGAACTTACCTATCAACCCCATACAATTTGAAAACCTCAAAACTCTTTTGGAGCATTCAGCTAGCCACCATAAACCATAGATACCACAAGGGGTAAACAAACTGAGTGGTTGAATTGAAAAGATAAGGTCAAAATTGGAAATTTTCGAATGCATTCACCAGAAGTAAATATCTCTTAACAAATGGCCAATTAAGTCTACCTCTAAGCAGCAATAATTTGTTCCAAAGTACTTTCAAACTTATGCCATAAACAATTGTTGGAAGTTGTTTTAGCTACATCTTGTATAGCATGAATGAATAGAAGAAAATCATAACCTTAAGCTTAAGGGCAGTATATGGAAGCATCAACCTTCTCAAGTCCGCTTGCAACTGTCTAAGAGAACCGGGCAACTCCCCTCTTGAAAATACAAAGCTTCTTGGGATTTTGTCGCCGGTGATATGATCGACATAGAGCTGTTTTTTCTTCAAAACCGGCTTTATGAATACCTTCTTCTTCTGATTCAATTCACGTTGGATACCAAAAGTCAATCCAGATATGCAAAAAATGATACCCCTTTTGGTTGATTTGTTTGCAGTGTTTATTAAACCTTAGATTTGTCTTTCACTGATATATGTCAGTGATAAATTTATCACTGATATATGTCTTTCAATCTGTGTTGATTTGTTACAAAGATGATGAGATTTTCTTTTTGTAATTCTTTAATAAACAGTCGGTGGGAAATTTATTAATGGATATATTTATTTATTAGTGATAAATTTATTACTGAATATATCTTTGAATCTTTCTGTTGATTTGTAACGATGATAACAAAATTTTCTTTTTATAATTTTTTAACAAACAGTCAGTAAGAAATTTATGTGAATGTGTCTATCAGTGATAAATTTATTACTGAATATATTTTTGAATCTTTGTGTTGATTTGTGATGATGATGATGACAAGATTTTCTTTTTATAATATTTTAACAAACAGTCAGTGAGAAATTTATTAGTAAATGCGTCTATCAATGATAAACTTAACATTGAATTTGTCTTTGAATCTTGTGTTGATTTGCGACATTAATGACGAGATTTTCTTTTTGTAATTTTTTAATAAATAGTCAATGATAAATTTATCACTGAATATGCTTTTGAATCTTGTGTTGATTTGTGACAATGATGATGAGATTTTGTAATTTTTAACAAATAGACCGTGGTTAAATTTATCATTGAATGTGTCAATCATAAATTGTTTTATTAGATTTGTCTTTGATTCTCTGTGTTAATTTACAAATGTGAAGAATTATTCTCTGGTAAGGATTCCTCATCTCTGTCTCTTTCATTTTCTTTATCCTTATTTATTTATTTATTTTTTTGCTACCTTGTTTGAGGAGGTACTGGCGGTATTGATATGGTGGAGATGGAAAATGGCCACACAAAAAAATATTGTTAAAGTTCGGAGGTAGTCGGTGGAGGTCAGTAATGGTTGTAGACAGTCAATGATAAAGGCCAAAGGAGTCATTAGAGGTTGATGATGGTCGCCGGTAGTCAGAAGTGGTCTTCGGTGGCCAGTTAAGAGAAAGGGATTCGACCAGTTGTGAGAGAGAGAGAGAGAGAGAGAGAGAGAGAAGAACGGTTTAGTGATTTCTTTGTTTGGACTAAATGTCAAGGGTAAAATGGGAAAATGTGCTAAATCTTTTTGAGTCAAGACCTCATAGGAATTAAGTCACCGGCCCATAACTTTCCCTATAAACTATCATTTTTGTTTGGGCAAATATTTTTTTGCATTTTCTAGTTATTGGTATAAGGAAAAATGAAAAACGAAAGGTAACGAGAAAATATTTTGTGGTTAATAAAAGGGAAACTTTTTTTAAGGTCTCTGATATTGAGATTTTAAAGGATAAAAGACATGTAATATTTTCATAATGGTCGGGGTCCCTTAACATTTTTCCAGAAAAATTTCGATCCAAATTTCTGTGTTTTGAAATTTCTTTGGTTTGAAATTTATCTAATTTGTTCAATTTTTCTGATTTTTTTTCTATGTTTTCAATTTTTATGTGTTTTGAAATTTCTCTGATTTACTCATAAATTTCTCTGTATTTTGACCAATTTTCTCTGATTTGCTTACAATTTTCTCTGTGTTTGACCAAACTAGAGAAAATTGTGTGTTGACTCAACTAGAGAATGGAGCACACAGATAAGAAAGAACCAGCTGATGCCATTAATATACATACATATTCATTTATATCTATATATGGATTCTTTGGTTCATCACCTTCATCTTCTTCAACGTCATTATCTTTTTTCTCTTTATCTATGTTTTCGCTTTGTTTGTTCAAACACCGAAGGTTTCTTCACTCGCTGGCACCTTCACCACTCGCCTCAAGAATATTCACAGAGAAATTTCAGAGAGATCTCAAAGAAATTTTCAAAAAAAAAAATCCAGAGAAATTTGTCTAGTCATTTCTTTCCATTCTCAACTTGAAACAAAGATTCAAAAGGACAACCAATCAATGGTTGAAGAATACAATTCTTATGTCCAATTTTCAAACTACAATTCCATTCAGTATCAATTCAAACAGTACTCTGATGAGATGCCATTAACTATTCTTGTGTTATATATGTGTGTGTGTGTGTGTGGATATTGTAATTTGTTTTCAGTGTTCTACTATTTGAAAAAGACATACGAGGCAGCTTGAGGGTTTGCTTGTGGGTGTTGGGACATCATGTAACAACCCCGGTCCGTAATTAGCTACTATTTAGTAATTAAGAATGCTAACTAAGTGTTTAGAATGGAATTATGTGTTGTTGTTAATTGTAATATGTGCTTTGTAGTAATTTGTGTATATCTATCTGATTTGAAAATTATTTGTCATGATTTCTACTTTAAATCTGAAGTTGTTAGCCTAAATGCTTTTGGAAACCAAATTGAGCACATGGATTGACTAATTAGAATTTTTAGAACCATCTGAAAAGTTTTATTAAAAATTGATTTAGAACGATTCATTAAGTCATGTTTGGTTAGCCTAATATTCTAATTAATGTGTTTTAGCACCATAAACATATATATGCGACATAAGCTCATTTTGAGCTCATTTTCTTTTACCTCTTAGTACCAAAATCTGAGAATTCATTTTAGAGAGAGAGGGAGTGCAATTCTAGAGAGAGATAAGAAGAGATTAAGGAGAAATTGAAGGCTATAGCTTGAATTGATCAAAGATTGTGCAAGTACCTAGCTAATTGAAGACTATAGGTATGAATTCAACCCCTAAATTATGAATCTAAGTTATCAACATGAAGATTATATGTTTAAGGGTGTGCATTGAGCTTAGAATAAAGATTTGAGTTTGTAATTCATGCATGCATGTGCATTTTCTCACAAATTGAGCATAAACTCCAAGAATTCTCTCTTGCATGTTTGAAATCCATCTTCATTTGGGGAAATCATCAAGTTTCAAGTTGTTTGTGGTGTTTGATCATGTTTTGAGAAGTTTGATACAAGAAAAATTCATGCATGTTGTGTTTATGAACGTTCATCATGTTTTAAGTTGAAATTGGGAACTTTTGGCAAACTCTTGGGCCATGATTTTATGAAATGATCCTAAATTCTTCATGTTTTACAAGTATACTATGTTATCTCAAGTTTTGGGGCCCAAGAGATGTGTTTTGAAGGTTGGAATTCGAGTTTTGAGCTTGAAAGTGCAATCTGAAAATTCCAAAATTTGCATCTACGCTCGAGCGTGGGAGTTCACGCTCGAGCGACCAATCTGAGTGTGTGCACTCCGCTCGAGCGACCAAAAGTTCGCTCGAGCGTGAATTGCAAGTTCCCAGAAGTTTCATGTCTTTTACAGATCGCTCGAGTGAAGGAATGTGCGCTCGAGCGACCATTCACATTTTGCATATCCGCTCGAGCGTGGACCTTATTTTCAGAAATTTTGCCTAAGTGTTCCAACTCATGTTTTGGCATCCTCATTGCGTCTTAGGCATTCCTAAACCTTAATTAAGCCATAGTAATGAGGTTATGGATTAGAAACACACTAAGGAAAGAATGTATTAAGTTCCGAGATTGCAAGTGTGTATGTTTTAGGCAATGTGACAAGAAAGTATAAGAACCAATGTAATGAAAGCTAAGCCTTAATGGCCACTTGAATGTGTAATGATAAGATATGCTTGTGTTATGTATTTTGTGGTTGTAGGTTAAGACTCAAGGACTGATTGACCGCTTACTGGAACCACTATGAGTAACATTTCTGTAAAGATATGTTGATATGAATTATGTTCCAAATGAAATGTGATAAGCTATGATTTCTGAAATAATATCTATTTACGTGAACGAACATCCCAAGTTTGAAATCTATTATGGCATCCATAGATAGTCCCAAGTCATGGGGAACGACATGAAAATGCGGGTCTATGACATACAAGTTTACGAGATCTCGTTAGCCACTTCATTGTAGTGATATGTGTTTAATCGGTATCCGGAATCGATTACTCTAGTCGGAAGACGTTCTGTGATGTGTTCTATGGGATGTACCATTATTATGTTCTGATATGAGAATGATTATGCTCTGGTCTGTTTTCTACTTATGATATATTCGGATTTCGTTCACTAACCCCTTAACCTTAATGTTCTTCATTGGGTTTTAGCTCATTGTGTGTATATATATGTATAGGTGAGCATTTTGAAGCCCGAGCCTGAAGGCTTTTGTCTGGATCTGTGTTCTGTTGTCAGCCAACTATTGTGCCTCACGTGGAGGTTTCCGAAGTGTCCAGTGTTTAAGTTCTGTTGTTTCTGTATATAAGACTCGGTTGTTCTGTTGGCTGTACTAAAGATACTTTAATGTGTGTGGGTATAATGTATGAATGACTTTGATTATGTATATAAAGTTTTTAAATATTCCGTTTCATATAAGTCAGCACAACTCATTGGACAACTACATTTATGTATTTGCTTCCGCTAGCCCCTTAATCTGGTTAATCTGTTCAGAGGCCTTCGGTAGTCCGAGGATTACTGGCCGGTTACGATGCTGAACCTATAGGGGCGGGTTTGGGTCGTGACACATCATAAGTAAGAGGTAACGGAATCAATGGCATATCAGTTTCCTTTCTCGCACCCTTTTCGAAGATGGTAGACTAATCTGATGATGCGAATTCGACTTTGATTTGCACCATTTTCGGAGATGGTAGACTACTCCGAGGATGCAAATTTGACTTTGATCGGTGCCAGATGGAGAGGATGAGAAAAAAGGAGAGAACATAAAAGAAAAAGCTGGGAAAGAGAGAGAGAGAGAGAGAGAGAGAGAGAGAGAGAGAGAGAGATGTGGGTGTTGGGGTGGGGGGCAGGGGTGGGTGTGGGTCAATGTTTTGAAAATTGGACCGGTGAGCGAACCGGAAAAAGGGATCAGGTGGACAGGTCACCGGTGCAATTATCGGGTCAAAGCAGTTGAACCGTGATGTCAAAATTAATATTATATAATTAAAAAATTGTTGCATAGTATTTATCAATAATATTTAACAAAATCATAACTGATAAGAAAAAGTCACTTGTTTTAAAGAAATTAAATTTTTTTAACATTCTCTCCAAACAAATTGATTGAATGCTAGATTTAATTTTAGAGGGAAATAAAATTTTCAACTCTCCCTCCAATCAATATGATTCAAATAATTTGATTGAATCCTATATAAAATTTGTAGGTTCTCTTTGAAAAATCTTTTCCTATAATAGCAATAGATTTTCATAATCTCCTCAAACTTTCAATGAGACTCCTCTTTATAAGAGGAGACTCTTGAAGAAAGAATTTTTAGTCAAAAGTTTGAAATACATATATATATATATATATATATATAAGAAAGAAAGAAAGAAAAAAAGAAGAAGAAGTTAAAGATAGAATTAAAAAGAAAAAAAAAAAAAACAAACGGGCTGACCCTCAAAACCTGGTCTGGGTCACCGGTTCGACCGTCTAGTCTGCCGATTTTTTTAATTTTACACCGGTTTTGCCCTTAATCCAGGTTTAAAAGGTTTTCCGAACCGGAACAAGGCCTGGTTCCCAGTCCAACCGATCCCACCGGCCGGTCCAGTCTGAGTTCCTAAACAATGGTGTGGGCGTGGGTGTGAGACTTTAAATTACAAAAAAAATATTGTGAATCTCTTCCATTATCAAAAATTGAAGAGGGATGTTAGATTAAATATCTCTTAATGAAAAGTAATTTTATTTAGGTAAAAAATATTTTTTATTTTTAAAATGTACCACCACAATATCACAACTAGGGCTGCAAACGAACCGAGCCGAGCCGAGTTTTGCTGAGCTCGAGCTCGGCTCGTTTACTTGTCGAGCTCGTTTATTAAACTCAAGCTCGGCTTGGCTCGTTAACATTAATAGAATTCGATCTCAGCTCGGCTCAGCTTAATAATTTTTTAAAATATTATTTATATTATTTATAAAAAAAATATTATTTATATTATTTAATATATTTATTATATAATTTAAATAAAGATAAGCGAGCCAAACTTATACGAGCTCGAGCTTGAGCTCGGCTCGTTCACTAAATGAGCCTAATATTCGAGCTCAAGTTCGGCTTGTGTACTAAACGAACCGAGCCGAGCCGAACTTGTTCATAAACAGTTCGATTCATTTGCAGTCCTAATCGCAACCCCCTCCCCACCACCTCTGTCATGCTACCATCACTAATACAATCACTAATATATTAGTTTTAAGGATGCAATTAAATATAGAAAATTATGTTACTGTATTAAGAATAATTATTTAAAAGAACAACGTAAATTAGTCCAATTGTCAAAACTCGTGTATGACGTTAAAAAGTGATGTGAGCTTGTTTAATATCATATATAAATTGGGGTTGAATTTATTTATTTATAAATCTTGTTTATTTTTTCACTTGTTAATATCTTCAAAACGATCTCTCCTCACCCATAAGACCACTATCATGACCCTTACCGTCAACAACTCTCGACAACCAACTCAAAAATGTTATACATGAAAGTGAATATAATAAATAAGATACAATACTCAACAACATAAGAAGACCAATTTTTTTATATTGATTTTAAGTAACAACCTAAGGTTAGTAATAATCCAACAACTTCTTATAATGAAAACCATTACAAGGCAATTGAGATGGTTAGATAAAAAATTGTTTTTACTTTCTTAAAAAAAAAGACTATATAAAAAATAAAAAATTATTTTTTATTTTTTTATGAAACTAATTTTTAATATTTAAAAAAATCTAAAACAACTTTTTAAAAACCATTTTTTTAAAAAAAAAAACATAACATCATTATCATTAATTAGTATGGAAAAAATGTTTGGGAGCACACTCCCAATCCATCCCTAATGACATAGAATGGATCTTGTGAAGAGGTGAACCCACACTTTTCATCCCTCCTCTCTTTATCTCTCTCCATTTTGGGAATAACACCATTCCATACTCTTATCTTTCATATTTTATTTTTTAGGCTCCATTTTAGGCCTAAATTGATAATTTAAATCGTCCATCTCGTAATTCCAACAATTTAGATAAGTTATGCAAAAAGTTAATTTTATCGAATATCACTAAATCCATGAATAAATTGTATCTTATTTTTTAAAATAGATAGTAATTGTGAGTTTAAACTTAAACTTTTCATTCTATAAAAAAAAACATGATTTGTTTATGTATTCATTGATATCTAACGAACTTCATTGTGAGACGAACTTCATTGTGAGATTTACAAGATAAACAATTTAGATTATCATTATAGGCATAAAATGAAATCTAAAAAAATAAAATTAAAAAAAAAAACATGGAGAATAAGAATATGAAAGAGAGTCATGTCCCTCTATTTCCTCTATCTATTATTTTATTAGAGGTTAAAATAAGCATAAATTACACTCTACCCCTCTAAAGTTTCGCCAATTTCTCACTTTAGCCCTTTAAGTTTGATTTTTTTTCACTTTAGCCTTTCATGTTTGCAATGCTTCCAACTTTGGCCATTTAAGTTTGATTTTTTTCACTTTAGCCATTCATATTTGCAATCCTTCTCACTTTACTCTGAAACTAACTTTCATAAAAAAAACTAACAGAATTTGCCACATCACCAACACATCAGCTTCATATGTGATGTAAAAAAAAAATGATAGTAAACCTTTTGTTTTAGAATTAACTATATATGTGTTTGAGCCAGTATATATATTTTTTTTTTTTTTGTCTTTAGTGAACTTTTTTCTTTTTTAGTTAAATTTGTTTTTATTTTTTTAGGTTCATCTAATCTAGATCCATCTATAATGTAATAATATTTATGAATAAATTTGAAGAAAAAAAAATTCACTAAAGACTAAAAAAATTTCCAATTTTTTTGTTTTCTATTTTTCATTTTTTGCATTTTTAGGGAATTTTTTACATATGGAGTTGATATGTTGGTGATGTGGCAGATTTTGTTAGTTTTTTGTATGGAAGTTAGTTTAGGAGTAAAGTGTGAAGGTTTGCAAACATGAATGACCAAAGTGAAAAAAAAAATCAAACTTAAAGGGCCAAAATGAGAAATAGGTGAAACTTTTGAAGGGACAAAGTGTAATTTACCCTTAAAATGATGGTGGTATGGCATAGTTGACTAGAACGCAAAACAATTTTGGAACTTAGCTAAAAGTCAAAAGTCATCTTTTAACCTATTTTCAGTCACATCACTTCTATATTTTTTTTACATATTTAAAAAAAAATTAAATTAAAAGTCAATTTTTAATCGACTTGTTAGAACAACCCGACATGAAGAATCCACAATCTAACAGAAGAAGAATCTGCTGTGGGTGAGTGTGTTTGTTTAATGGTGGGTTGCTTAGAAAGGTCAACATGTGTCATTGTGGTAGTTGGTAGAGAAGGGGCATCAGGATCCTCTGGAGTGAAAACCCTGAAGTGATCTCTTAGAGTGATTCATCCAACGGTTGAAATTAAACCTCACCAAAACGACGTCGTTCTGGTGAGTAATTTAAAAAAAATAAGTAAATAAAAAAAAAAAATCAGCTTTAGTTCAAAACATCAAGGGTTCTACAAATATGAAGCATTAGAGAGAGAGAGAGAAAGAGAGAGAGAAAAGGGTTGAGAGGAGGAACCCTTCCCACCCTCGACGTGCCACCGCCGTCGCCGCTGCCACGCCGCTACCTCGCCATACTCCAACAGATTGAAACTTTTTCATTTGAGAAGACAAGCAAAAGCAAAGCAAGAGAGATAGGTAAGCTTTAAAAGCTCCTGTCACATACTCTTTGATTTTGATTTTTATATTGTCATTTTGATGATTTGAAGAAAAGTGAAAATAAGAGAGAAAATGAGTTATATTTCCATGATTGCTCCAGTTGCTTCGAAACTATTGGATTACATATTCCCTTCAATTACCAATCAATTTGGTTATCTGTTTCACCACAATAAAAATGTGAACAACATCAGAGAATTACTTGAGAAATTGCAAGATAAGAGATCTAGGGTTGAAGGAGGGTATATAGCCAAAAGAAATGGGGAACTTATTGAATCAGATGTTGAGAGGTGGCTGACTGAAGTAGGTGAGATTGTTGAGAAATTGGGAAAATTCTTGGAAGATGACACTATTGGGGAGAAAATGAGCTGCTTCAATGTGTGTTTTTCCTTCAATCTGTCGGAGTATGACGGGGCGGCGGTGGCGCGTCGGGGGTGGGAAGGGTTCGTCCTCTTAGCCCTTCTCTCTCTCTCTCTCTCTCTAATGCTTCATATTTGCAGAACCCTTGATGTTTTGAACTAAAATTGTTTTTTTTTTTCCTTCAAATTACTCACCAAAACGACGTCATTTTGATGAGGTTTAATTTCAGTCGTTGGATGGATCACTCTAGGAGATCACTTCAAGGTTTTCACTCCAGAGAGAAACAATTGGTGAAGAAAACTGTTTTCCAAAGCACATAGAGTTTAGATTTTAGAGTATATGCCAACACTTCAGACCTGCTTTGGTGTCAGATGTGCCTTTTATTTGCCAAGAACTTAAATGGTGGAGATTAGTTTAAAGTGCATATATTTGTTTTTATTTTTTTTGATAAATTTAATGTGCATATATTTATGGAAGAAATACTTAGCCTGTGCATCATCAACATAGATCTGGACTGTGCATCATCAACACAGAAATATTTTACTCCCATGTCTAATAGTTGGACTGTGCATCATCAACACAGATCTGGTGGAGTTCATGGAGGAGGACGATCGGTGGCGATGGACGATCTGAGAGCATCATCAGCGTCGCGATGGGTGGCTGTGGCTGTGACTGCGTCGCGACAGCGGCGATGGACGACAGAGGACTCCTCCGGCGTCGCGGACAGTGATGATCGACGGGCGAGAGTGAGAGTAGAGGGAAGAGAGAGAGAGAGACGTGAGACAGAACTGGAGAGGAGGTTTGGTTTGGTTACTATGTGTGTGTATATATATATCTAGGGGTAAATTAGTAATTTCTTTTTGGGGACAAATCGGGCCGGAGAACGGGGACGGGGCCAGGGTGGGACACTTATCACCGTCCCTGGCCCGAATCTGTTCGGGGATTGATTTTTAAATACCATCCCCGTCCCGTCGGGGGTATTTTTAGGGAAAAAACCCACACAATTTGGGATCGGAGGATCGGGTCTCCATCGGGCTGGTTTCAAATTGCCATCCCTAATCATATAACAATAACTCTACAACGTCACTATATATATATTTTTTATATGTATTTTTTATTTATATATTAATACTAGTTATTAAGTTATTGAGTGAATTTAATTTATAGTTGACTTATTAAAAATTTATTTAAAATTTTAACAAAATTAGTCAAAACCACAAACAACTAGAAGAGGCTTAATTTTATTTTATTTTTCTAACGTGACCACTTATTCATCCCCACGAAATCCACGTTCCCCTGGAATCCACGTGGTAATTGATTGTGAACAACAAAGAAAGTGTCTAATAATAAAATTAATATACTAATTAGTGTATCAATTAATGATGTGATATAATTTAAAATTTTTTTAGTATTTATAATTTTTATACTGAGTGGAGTCAATAATAATATTATAACTAGTATTGGTACATTAGTTAGTACACTAATTAATGCATGTAACACAACTCAATTAAAAAAAGTAACAATTAGAGAATTGAAAAAAATAAAAAGAAAATAAAAATAGAGGGTATTTTGGTCTCCATAAAAAATAAAATTTCTGTATTATGGTATATTTATTGCACTTTCAATTTTATATGGTGATGGAAGTAGGTAATCTCATTTATCCATTCTTGACCAGTAATAAAACACCATCAAATCGTTATCTTGAATTGAAAAAAAAAATATTACATCAAATTTTTTAATAATTTTTTTAACAACTTTTTAAATACTTTATTAAAAAATTCATTTAAAAATTTAAATAAACAAAAAAAATCACTGACAAAACCAACCCTAAAGGCCCACTTATTGTAAAACATTTGAACTTCTTTATTAATTTATTTTATTCTTTTCACATTGTTTAAGCCCCCAGTAATTTCCGTCGTCCCCTCTGGTTAGCATACATTTTCATAGCTACAAATGAGTTTTTAATAGTTTATTTTAATTTAAGAATTGGTGTTTGACTGCTTGATTTAATTTCTGTTTATAATTTATTAAGTAGAAATAATTTAAATAATTTTTTTAAAAAAAACTAATTATTTATAAGTTGATAAAAATAAAACTTTTACTATGCCTTTTGATTATTTTTAACTTATAATAAATTATAGTATAAATTACATTATGTTTGTCTACTTTCTAATTTTGGCTTTTAAAATTTATTTTTTTCACTTTGACCCTTCATATTTCAAGTTTTTCTCATTTTACTTTTAAAACTAATTTTGCTCAACATGACACGTATTGCATGTGGGGAAATGCAATGCAATAGCACTAAGCAGTCTTTATTTTTTTTTTAACCCACAGACTTCCCGCCAAATAATATGATTTTCTGCTTTTTTAGTGACTTTTTGACTTTTGTAGGTGATGCCAAACATCTCCCTAGTATTTATATATAAATCATGTTATAATACACATCCTCAAAATAATGTATCATATGCAAGTTATGATATTTGTGGTATTCATAATTAAATCTTTTTTAGTCATAATTAAAAATAAAAGTCATAATTAAATACTACATAAAGTATAATGAAAGACATTTTGGATCAAAACCAAAATAATAATTACAATAGATGATAACCAATATCATAATAAGTCATAACTAACACCACAATAAATCATAATCAAATATCATAAATATCATAACTGGGACATATGATCCTCTCTCTCTCTCTCTCTATATATATATATATATATATGCATGTGTTAACTTTTAAACCTAAGTGACTATATATATTCTATTTTTCTTTTTCTTTTTCTTTTTATATGTTTTGCTTTATTTATTTATTTTTTCTACACTATCTCTCTTTATAGAAACTCTTTCTCCTCAACAGTTCATTGGTAGGGTTATTGATAACCACCAATGCATAATCCAATCCCATTGTCAAATAAATTTTCCAAACCTCATCAACAATTCAACACGCGCGCGCGCACACACACATACATATATATACACACACAAATAAATTCCCCCATTCTTAGAGTACATTCTGAGACTTTTGAGTCTTTGAGTTGATCAATTACAATCCTAGCTATAGCTAGAAGAGAAAAGAGAGAGAAAATGCATAGTGATCTATGGTTGCTGAATTATGTTTAAAAAATTGTGGCCGCAAAAGAAATGAAGAAGAGCCAAGGATAAATTAGTCATTTTATTATCAGTTTTAACACTGTTTGAGCCAAAGCTAACGGGAGCCTCTATTTACACACCAGTTTTCATTTCAAGACATACCATTAATTAATTAATTTTTTTATTACAATTTTAACCTGAAATAAAATGACCACAAAGGACAAATGTTATAATACACACCATTTGTATAATTACCACAAAGGACAATACTGAATATAATACATATCTTTATTCTCAAACGTTACGTACATATCTTGTCTGTCAAGAATCCAAAAACCCTAAAATAAAACCCAAAACTTTGAAAGAAACAATCAAAAATATACATATTATTGAAGATTTTGATTGGATTGAATAATAGATGCATCTGGAAACAATGATTTGGAACAATGGAGTAAGGAAAATGTTATTTTTTCATTTTTTTCCCCCGTTTTTGTGTACTTGCTGGGGATAAACTGTTTGTATTAGTTCGGTTATCCAGAGTTGAATATTATTCTTCTGTTCGACTATCCATAGCCGTATACATTGGTTTTGTTCGATCTATTAATGTCGAACTTGATTCAATTTTTCGATTTCTATGTGTCGAATACAAGCTACATGTTTGGCTATCAATAGTCGAACATATGTGATTTGTTCGACTCTGTACTGCCAAATGAGAACTCACCAACTGCTTTACTCTGTGTAGAGCACCACCGATGACGTCTTCACCACTGCTTTACTCTGAACATAATTATGGTCTTTACCTGTTTAAACAGAGAATGGAGGGGGGAGATGGAAGAACTAGGGGTGCAACTTGGGCAGGTTCAGTCGGATTGAGAGGTTGTCCAAGCCCAGCCCAGCCCAAGTTGTGCTGAGACGTACCCAAGCCCGAATTGTAACTCGAGGTTGTCTGCCTAAGCCCGATTCGAGTTAAACCCGAATTGTCCGAGTTGCCTGAATTGCCCGAATTGTAAATGAATTTTAGCTACATTATTAAATTATTAAAATTTGACTCTATTTACAATTTTTTTTCCATAGAAAATCATTAATACCATCAAAACAAATAATTTATATAATGTAAGAGAGATGCCACTATAGTAATTCTTACAATTTATGAGTGAAAATAAAAAGAAAAAAAGTAAGATTTTATATTATTTGTATATATAATAAATATTCAATATGATTTAATAATATAAATTACTTTAATATCATGTAATGGCTAATAATTTATATATATTTAATATTTTTATATATCTATATATATATAATTCGGGTTTCGAGTTGCTCGGGTTATTTGACGTCTTTACCCAAGCCTGCCCAAATTTAATTTGGGCTTCTGAATTTTTGCCCAAGCCCGTACCGAATTTGAAAATATTTTGGCCAAGCTGTCACGACCCAAACCCGGCCCTACGGGTTTAGCACCGTAACCGGCCAGTAATCCGAGATTACCGAAGGCCTGCTGAACAGCAATACAGTAAAACAGAGTACAGGGCCTGGCGGAAGCCAAAACAGTAATTAAACAATGTCCAATGAGCTGCAACGGTCTGCATGTCAAAAAGATTTTTCATGCATTCATACATACACAAACAGTACAGTCTATACAGAATTTACAGTCACACAGTACCGGGACCTAATCCCTTGGTAACAGTACGGTAAACATTCAATCTATACAGAACAGTTAGACAGTATGAAGACAGGCGGGGGAAAACAAACAAAACACCCCCAAGCCATAGCATGGCAACTCGGAACCTCGCAGTGAGGCACAAAGGCTGGCTTGACAAAACTGGAGTTACCCTGACGCTCCTAGCTCCGATCTGGTGCCTGTACACCTACATATATATATGAGCAGTGAGCTAAAGCCAGTGAATAACATAAAGCGTAAAGGGGTTTAGAATGAATGTCCTTACAGTAATGAAAACAGTTCAATTCAATCAGTATTTCAGTTGTTCAGTACAGTAAACAGTCATATGTGGTACATCCATTAGCATAACAGTGACAGTAGGTCTTAAAAGACCGAACAGTAATGATGGCCATCAGTCAGTAAACAGTAGTGGTTCCACGAGGGAACCGACAGAGATCTCTGTAACAGTAACAGTAACAGTAAACAGTAGGTACTAAGGATGCCACAGTACAGTTCAGAAATAAAGGACATACATTCATTCAGTAATACCAGTTCAGTAAACAGTTCAGTTCAGTATTCAAAAGATATCAGTTGAACATATCTTTACACAATTGTTACTCACAGAGTTTGGGCTACAGTATGCTAGAGCGTGTCTCCCCAGTCGCCAACCCTACACAGTTAACAGATTGAACACACACTAAGCTACCCAATTGGGAACGGTAATAACTTAATTCCTAATGCCTCGGTGTGTTCTACATCTATATCCTCAACAAGATGCCTTAAACTAGGCCTAAGAATGCCTAGAATGGGATGAGGATGCAAAGATGTACATTAAAAGCATTTTCAGAAAAATAGGGTCCCGCTCGAGCGCATGTTTCCCCGCTCGAGCGGTCACGCAACAAAGGTACACGCTCGAGCGTAAACTTACCCGCTCGAGCGTACTGTAAAAGTACTGGATGGGTGAAATCTCCGCTCGACGCCCGCTTGAGCTTGAGACAAGACTCCGCTCGAGCGCCCAATCCTCCGCTCGAGCGGACTGTAAAACAGTGCAGAGAGATGCTGGATGCTCGGATTCCACGCTCGAGCGGCATTTCCCCCACTCGAGCGGAAGTGCGAAATTTGGAAAACCCAGATTGCACCTCCAAGCTCAAAACCAAGTTCAAAAGCATCAAAACTCGACCTCTTGGGCTAAATTTCCAGAAAACACATGTAAACTCATAGTTAAACATGGTTCAAAACTCAATTTGAAAAATCAAAGCCCAAGGGTGTTTTATTCAAACCCAATTTCAAACCAATTTCAGGAACAATATGAACATGCAACATGCATGATCTCAAATCATTTTCAAAGCTTTAACGCTGTTTCAAAAGAGCTCAAACCTTCAAAAACAAGACGAACTCATGGAGTATGACCAAAAGATGGACATGCATGTGAGGAAACATGGACTACAACCTCAAAACTTCAATATATGTACATGCATGCAACAATTAAGTTTCAATTCAACAACAATGAACCAATTCATGACTTAGTTCTACAATGAAGCATGAATCATGCAAGAATAACTCAAAGACACCATTAAGATGATGAATGATCTACCTTAGGTGTAGAATTAGAAGTGAGGGAGCTCAAATAGGCAGATACGCTTCAATTTCAAGCAATTCTTCAAGTTGACTAAGCCAAACCCCCAAGAACAATTCTATTCTCTCCCTCTCTCCCTCAAGGTCGGCAAGAACAAGAAGAACGCTGAGGAAAATGTTTTTGGCTCCAGTATAGTGAGCTCAAGGTGTAGAGGTAGTGGCCCACTCAAGGGCAAAACGGTAATTAAGTCCAACTCTTAAATTAGCTTATTTAATCTAATGTAAGCATACCTAATCAGTTTTCGGATAATTATACCATAAAATCTCATTAATTATGACGATCATAAAAACATCAATCAATTTCAGATTCGGCCGCTGATAAGGCCTTCAATTAGCAGTTTAAACACTAAAATACGAACAGATCAAACAAACAGTCAACAGATAAAATGCAATTCAAACAGATGTACTCATTCAATCCAGTTCCAGTTTTCAGTCAGTCAGTTCAGTACTTTAATCAATTCAATTATCGATCATAATCAATTCAGTTTAACGGTAATCGATGGTTATCGGTAATCAATCAGTCTTTAATCGGTAAACAGTATGAGGGTTGTTATATTTAATATTTTTATATATCTATATATATATAATTCGGGTTTCGAGTTGCTCGGGTTATTTGACGTCTTTACCCAAGCCTGCCCAAATTTAATTTGGGCTTCTGAATTTTTGCCCAAGCCCGTACCGAATTTGAAAATATTTTGGCCAAGCCCTAAAAAAAATCGGGCTGGGCTCGGGTTGCTCGGGTTGAGCCCGCCCAAGTTGCACCCCTAGGAAGAACGTGGGTGTGTGGGGGTGTGTGAGTGAGGGTAAAGATGGAAGATTGTGGGTAGATTGTGGGTGGGGTGTGTGAGGAAGGGTAAAGATGGAAGATTGTGGTGTGTATTGAGAAAAATATTTATTTATCAAATAATTAAAGGTGTGCCTTGAGTAATGGTTTGCCTTGAGACAAAATGTGGTGTGTAAATAGGGGCACCCAAAGTTAACCTAAGAAGGGAATCTTTATATTAGTTTCAAAAATAAGGGAAGTTAGAGTAATTTCTCAAATCACAAGAGAAATCCCTGTAATTATGCTAAACCTCACGAGAGGTAAGTGTAATTTACCCCAAATAAAAAATTAATGCTACAAAAGAAATGAAGAAGAGCTAAGGGTAAATTAGTCATTTTATTATCAATTTTAACACTGTTTGAGTCAAAGTTAACCTAAAGAGAAATCTTGATATTAGTTTCAAAAGTAAGGAAAGTTAGAGCAAATTTTCAAACCACAAAGTAGGTCCCTGTAATTATACTAAACCTCAAGCGAGGTAAGTATAATTTACTCTTGGAAATATAAAATAAGTATAATTAATTAAACTAACTAAAAACAAAACCAATTGACTTTACAAATATAGTAACCTTCTATGAGGTTTCTCATTTAGAAGATAGAAATCTAAAAGCAAGTTTTCAACAAAGTGGGCCTAAGAGCCCTTTCTTCTATAATTTTAATTAATTTAGAATGACTAAGATGACCTTCATGTACACCATGTTTAGTTGTCAAAAAATTTTGTATGGGTAAGTCGTTTTTCAAGAAAAAATTAGTAGAGTAAAAGGAAACTTATTTTGTCCATTTGTGAAGAAAAATAAAATGTACTGTTGAGTCTCTTGTATTTCTTACAAAATTTCAAAACTTTCTTGTTTATTAAACATAAAAAAATTAATTATATTTTACTTTTTTCCTTGACCTAATGGAGCTATAGAAAGTCTCGTTACTTTGGAGTTATTGAATGTAATTAAACATTCCGGTCCCTTACAGGATGGAGATTCTTTTCAATCCACATAGTGGATATAGGTAGGAGCGAGCAGTGGATATATCGATCCTCCTAAACCGACCGAACCGAACCGATCCGCTGCATTTTGGACAGATGCGTAATGATGAGCGGACGGTTGTAGATTGATTTTTTTCAATCCGTCTAGTTTTGGACGGATGGCGGAGTTGAGGTTTCTTTGGTCGCAACCGAACTACCAAACTGCGAGCACCCCCAGTAATTTGTAAGATTTTGTGTTTTCAATTTGTTTAAATATTCTGTTTGTGTTCTCAATTGAAAAATAGTTTAAATATTCTGTTGAAAAAGAGTTTTCAACTTGAATAAATTTTTTGAATTGAAAAAAATAGATGTATTATTTATCTATATTTTTTGATTTTTAAATTTAACTGTAAAAATAATAAATAAAAAAGATGATATATGTTGGTTGGTTTTTGTTTTAAAAAACAGATATAGATGTAACAATACAGAGGCATACAGTCTTTACTACTGCTCTGTTCATGGTTTTGGTAGTTTGAATTTGTTAGGTCTCTTAGTCTTGTCAATCCCACGAACAAACTTGAGTTATTGAGTTGTAAATTTCCTTTTTGTTTTGTATTGCTCGCTCGAGCGAAGGAGACCTCGCTCGAGCGAAGGCTGTGTCTGAAAAAACCTGAGAACGATGAATGTACGCTCGAGCGCAGGTAGCGTGGCTCGAGCGAAGCCACTTAAGGAAAACACGCAAGATTAGTTCCTCGCTCGAGCGAGAGAGTCTTCGCTCGAGCGAGCTCGAGCGAGCTTCGCTGTCCCAGTTTTCTATAAGTACTAGTTTTAGTCCAAAACTAGGATTACGTTTTTGAGATCTACTTTAAGGTTTTCTGAGGTTTTCTGTTGGTGTTTTTTGTGAGTTTTCCTTGATGATTTGAGTGAGTATTAAACTCCTGTTTTGATAAGCACATATCAAGGAGGTTGATTGGTTATATTCAAGAGTGTTCTTCTTCGGTGGAATCCGGAGATTCAAGCGTGGAGTTTCAAAGGAGTTTAATACTGTGCGTAGTTGTTGATTCGACAATAGAAGTTGTGGATTCAACTTCAGTCTAATCAATTCCGAGACGAAAGTTGCAGTGAAAGATATACAGAAGATTTGAAGACAAATTGGAAGCGTTTGGGTAATTTGTTTGTTATCTTTGTAATCTTTCTTTCTTCAGTAGTGGATTGATTAGTGGTATTTCGCCCATGGTTTTTTGATCACAATTGAAGGTGCTTCAATTGCGATTTTTCCACGTAAAAATCGTTTGTGTCGATTTATTGTTTTTCAAAAACAACAATCTAAATCACTTTCGTAAGTGCTTGATGATTTAGATTGTGTGTTTTGAATGATTGGGAATTAGAGTAATTAAATCTTGATCTAATTACGAATCACTTAGGATTTTCAATTGGTATCAGAGCGGGTCACTCTTTGTTTTTATCAAAACTATAGGAGTGTGATTTTTTGTGATTGGTGATATGGATTCAATTCGTGAAGGTAACTCGACCCATAGACCTCCGTTACTTGATGGTACAAACTATTCTTATTGAAAAGCTCGTATAAGAGCGTTTTTAAAATCCATCGATGAGAAAGTTTTGCACTGTGTGATCTATGGGTGGAGTGAACCTATTGTCACCATTGATGGTATTGATATTCCCAAACCCCTTGATAAATAGGACACAACCAATTATCAAAACTCGAGTTGGAACAGTAAGGCTCTCAATTTCTTTTTTTGCTCCGTCACATCTGAAGAGTTTCATCATATTTGCACGTGTGAGGTAGCAAAAGAGGCTTGGGACATTCTTGAAACGATTCACGAGGGTACTACTTCTGTTAAAAGGTCAAAACTTCACCGTCTTACCTCTGCCTTTGAAATCCTTTTTATGCGTGATGATGAGACGTTTGATGATTTCTATGCTAAACTTAGTGACATCGTGAATTCCCGTTTCACACTCGGTGAAAAAATCCCTGAAGCTAAAGTTATTGGAAAAATTTTGAGGTATTTACCTGAGAGGTTCCAATCAAAAGTGACAGTCATTGAAGAGGTTTAGAATGTTGATACCCTCAAGCTTGATCAGTTGGTTGGAAACTTGTAGACTTATGAAGCCCACCAGATTTCTAAGAAAAAACAAAAAGATAATGTGGTTTTCACTAGTGCTCATGAGACTGCAAAAACTCATGAGACTGAGTTTGAATTAGTGTCTGAGATGACGGCTATGTTTACTAAACAGTTCAAAAAAAATTTAAAGAAAAAGAAGCCTAATTTCAGAGACCCTATTTCAAAAGACAAGAGTAATGATAAACCCAAAACTTTTTCACCAAAACTTGCTCCAAAAACTGAAAAGAAGATTGTAAAGGGTCGAGGGGTCAAGTGTTATGAATGTTAAGGGTTTGGACATATTTCCCTTGAATGTCCTTCGAAAAAGAATCGGAAGAAAATCTACACAGTGACTTGGGATGATGAAAGCGGGTCGAAGCAAGAACCCGAAGAAACTGAATCCGGTGAAGACGGGGATAGTGCTTTCATGGCATTTTGGTCCACTTTCACTCAACCTCTTCCGAAGTCAGTGGAATTTGCTCGTGATCAGAATCTGCATCATGCTCCCACCTTTGATGGGAGTAATTACTTGTATTGGAAGATCAGAATGAGGGCGTTTCTGAGAGCTTTCGACCAGGAAGGCTGGCAAGCCATTGAAGAGGATGCTGAAAATGCTGACAATCCGAGCAATCAGAGAGTTCTAATTACTATTCGTGGAGCAATTTCTGATGAAGAACAGTAACGGGTTGCTCACTGCACAAAGGCTAAAGATGCATGGGACATTCTGAGCCAATTTCATAAAAGAGGAGAGTCATCTTCACCACCATCTATCACCTTTCCTACCTTAGTTGCTCGACTGGATGAGGTCAAGGAGAATGAAGAGCAAAAGAAGATGATAAAACACCAGAAGACAATGATGAGATTAATGGTGATGATCTACAACAAGCCTACGAAAAGCTTCACGATGAATCTCTGAATTTGTCCAAGATCAATGACAAACTCACTCTCAAGCTCAAAGCATGTGAAAGCAAGAATGTCAAGCTAAAAGGAGAACTTGTAACAGCAAAGCAAAATGTCATCAAGATCTCTAGTGACAGGCAAGACCTATGTGAGAAACTTTTATCTTGTGAAACTGAAAGGAATGAACTCCTGAAAGTGAATTCCACATATGAAGAGAAGATGGAAAGTCTTGAAATGTCACAAGCTACATTGGAAGAGATGGTCTGTCATAAAGATGAAGAACTCCGAATTGCTAGAGCCACAATTGCCATGTGGAACAAAGGTTCCAAATCATTAGAAGACATCCTCGGGTCTCAACAAATGGATTGTGACAAAAGTGGGCTAGGCTATGGTAATGCAACAGCTTACAAGGGATAGGCCTCTACATCACATGACCTGAAGACTCAAGCAAAAGGAAAGCTGAAGGTACACCAGGGTGATCCCTCTCTTCATCTACCTAACGGGGGTAAGATCAACAAAAAGGAGGTAAAACCTGTTTTTATTTGTCATTATTGTGGTAGGTATGGCCACATTCGTCCTTATTGCTTTGAATTGTTTGGTAAGATGTCTCAAAATGGTAGAAATTACTTTTTGGGTTAGGAGACCACCTTACATGTCTAGGCGGAACACCAAGATACATGAGGGTGTTCACAACGCCAAGTCATTTAGCAAGACCGCCAGACCTGATTTTGTTAAGACCAAAAAGATATGGGTGAGAAAAGATAACTTGACTTGTTTAGTTGTTTACACTGCTCTAAAAGGACGTAACTCACACATGTGGTATCTTGATAGTGGGTGCTCTCGTCAAATGTCAGGTGACAAATCCTACTTCACCTCCCTTGAAAAATATAAAGGTGGAATTATTACCTTTGGAGATGGTGGCACTTCTAGAGTCATTGGTAAGGGCTCTATAAGTGTAGCTGGTCTTCCCAAGCTTGAAAATGCATTACTTGTTGATGGTCTTAAAGCAAATCTTTTGAGCATCAGTCAAATGTGTGATTCCCACCATGAAGTATTGTTTTCAAAAAATAAATGTGAAATTCTGGATAAAAAGGGAAATACTGTCTTGTATGGGGTTCGCACATCAGATAACTGCTATGGGATTGTTACTACTAATGATCTCATTTGTCACTCAGCCATCATAAGTAACATTGATTTGTGGCATCAAAGATTAGGTCACATGAATTTCAAAGACCTAACTAAGATAGCCAACAAAGAGCTTGTGAGAGGAGTACCTAAACTGGGTAAGAATTTAAATCATGTGTGTGGACCATGTCAACTCAGGAAGCAAACCCGTGCCCCTCATAAAAAGGTGAACAACTTTACAACCAAACGTTCTCTTGAATTGGTTCACATAGATCTTATGGACCCCACTCGCACTGAAAGCATTGGAGGTAAAAGATACATTTTTTTAACTGTTGATGATTTTACTCGATTTTCGTGGGTAAATTTTTTAAGGAAAAAATCTGATACGTTTGATGCTTTCCAGGCCTTAGTCCTTAAAATCCAAAATGAACAGGGTGTTTCCATTGGGTGTATCATTAGAATCCGAATTGATCATGGCCGTGAGTTTGAAAACAGTCCGTTTTCGAATTTTTGTGATATGCATGGAATTAAGCATGAATTTTCTACACCTATTACTCCACAACAAAGTGAAGTGGTTGAGAGGAAGAACAGGGTTGTTCAAGAGATGGCTAGGGTCATGCTCCTTAGTAAGAAACTTCCTCCAAAGTTTTGGGTTGAAGCCCTAAATACTGCTGTTTATATAATAAATCGCGTGTATTTAAGGCTCGAAATTTTACAAACTCGATATGAATTGTGGAAGGGATTGAAACCTAATGTAAAATACTTCAAAACTTTTGGGAGTAAGTGTTACATTTTCAAAGATAGAGAGCCTTTGGGCAAATTTGACTCCCGAAGTGATGAAGGTATTTTTCTAGGGTATTCAACCACTAGTAGGGCTTTTCGAGTCTATAACCTGTGAACTTCTTCTTTAATAGAATCGATCAATGTGGTTATAGATGACACAGATTCCCCTACTCCAGCGACAAATGAGGATGAAAATGGCGAGTCTCCAATCTTGGATACTGAATCACAAGTCAAAGAGAAGCTGAGGTCCAAGCACAAGAAATTGAGACAGCACCATCTTCTCAGGTAAGTCAGAGTCCAAAGAGTGCACAGAGAGACACCACTTCTGATGCTTCTGTCACCACAAGTCTTGAGTTCAAACCATCAGCAAGGATGAAACTGAATCATCCAGCTCAACAAGTGATTGGAAGTGTATCGGATCGAACGAAAACCCGAAGACAAATTCAGGATGAGGTATCTCATACGTGTTATGTTTCATTAATTGAACCTAAGAGTATTAAAGAGGCCTTACTAGATGATAGTTAGGTCAATGCTATGCATGAAGAATTAGGTCAATTTGAACGTAACAATGTTTGGACTTTAGTTCCCAGACCTAGAGACATGAATGTGATAGGTACCAAGTGGATCTTTAAAAATAAATCTGATGAGAATGGTATTATGGTTAGAAATAAAGCCAGGTTGGTTGCTCATGGCTACACACAAGTAGAGGATGTTGACTATGATGAGACGTTTGCCCCAATTGCACGTCTCGAATCTATTCGTATTTTACTTGGTGTTGCATGCTTTCTTGGTTTTAAATTGTTTCAAATGGATGTGAAAAGTGCCTTTCTGAATGGGTACTTGAAAGAAGAGGCTTATGTTGAGCAACCAAAAGGGTTTGAGAACCCTAAATGTTCAAACCATGTCTACAAGGTAGACAAGGCTTTGTATGGGTTGAAACAAGCCCCTCGGGCTTGGTATGATAAACTTACTACCTTTCTTCTTGATAATGATTTTCAAAGGGGTAGTGTGGATAAGACTTTATTTGTGAAACATACTAAGTTTCATATTCTTGTTGCTTAGATCTATGTTGATGATATTGTGTTTGGATCTACTACTGATCATCTTGTAAAATATTTTTCAGATTGCATGACACATGAGTTTGAGATGAGCATGATGGGAGAGTTGCCTTATTCTTGGGTCTTCAAATTAAATAGTCTCCTTATGGGATGTTTGTTTCTCAGACCAAGTATGCCAAAAATCTTGTGTCAAAGTTCGGTCTTGAGTCTGCCAAACATGCATGCACTCCCATGAGCACTAGTCTTCACCTTTCCAAAGATTCCTCTGGTACTGATGTTGATCTTACCCTTTATAGGAGTATGATAGGAAGTCTTCTTTACCTCACAGCCAGTCGTCTTGATATTGCTTTCAGTGTAGGTGTATGTGCCCGTTACCAAGTCAGTCCTAAAGAGTCTCATCTTCTTGCGGTCAAATGCATCATTAAATATGTTAATGGGACATTGGGGTATGAGGTTTGGTTTTTTACTGATTCTACAACTGAAATCACTAGTTTTTCTGATGTCGACTGGGCAGGGTGTGCTAATGATAGGAAGAGTACATCCGGGGGGTGTTTTTACCTTAGAAATAATTTGGTTTCCTGGCATAGTAAAAAGCAAAATGCCATCTTTCTTTCGACTGCTGAGGCTGAGTACATTGCTGCAGGGAGTTGTTGTGCACAAATGCTGTGGATAAAGCAAATGTTTCATGATTATAGGATAGATCAGAACACTCTCATTCTTTTTTGTGATAATACAAGTGCCATAAACATTTCAAAAAATCCTGTCCAACACTCTCGCACCAAATACATTGACATTCGTCATCATTTTATTTGAGAGTTAGTAGAAGAGGGCCTTGTTGTTCTTGAACATGTACTCACTAAGCATCAAAAAGCTGATATTTTTACAAAACCCCTTGATCTTTTTCGGTTTGAGTTCCTTAGAAAGACCTTGGGTGTAGTGCTCGATCATTAGAGTGTTACTTGTTCCTTAAGTGGGTGTGAGTGTTTGGCTTTATGTGTGCTTGGATGCTATAATCTCATAGTCATTGATTCCTGTCATCTGTGCATCCAAATTTATATGAACACTGCTCATGCTGCTTACAAGATCTCATTCTTCTTTGTTCATAGCTCATTCTGAATGCCCATGCTCATTAACTTCATGATCTCATTATGTACACATCCTTGAGATAAACAGTTGCAGGGGTTTCCACACAAGTGATCAAAGTTCTCTATGGACCACTAACAGTGTTTCTTGTACTTTTTTCAGAGGAATTGACCTATACTAGTATATCATGGGTGATGTTGAGTCTGTTAACCATCTACCATCATTTTTCACTTCCACGGTTTCTCCTTCAGTTCATTGAAATCCGGGCATTAGGAAAATGCTACCTTAGAGGCACCAACCAGGCCATCCTTTTTTATTTCATTCTTCTCTAGTTTGGTCTCCATACTCTTGAGCGTGTATGCCACCAGTGAGTGCCCACAAGAAAGAAAGGTTGAAAAAAATAATAATAAAAAAAAAGGACTCATTGATTGAGGGGGAGCCTCCGCGTTTACTCAACAAATACTTTATGATTCCTAGCGGTTTGACTTTTCTCTGAGATGTTTAGTTACTCTTGCCGGAGGTCCAGTCATCCGATTACTACGAGGATTAACTCTAGCTCTGTGGTCTCTCAAGGATTGCACACACACACTTTGTGAGCTCTCATGTTGGTTTCTGAGTTGTACATTCTCATGTAGCTTATGATCATTGATTATATTTTATCTGATTTGCTCATGATTATATGCTTCATATTGTCAAAATTGCAAGTTTACGGGCTTCATGGTTTGTTGATTATTTCATCTTAGTATCACCTTCATGCTATTGTGCTCACTCACTTGTGTTTTAGGTTCCACTTCATAGTGTGAGTTTTGTGTTTAGTGCTCAAAAAGTTTTGCTTTTTTTTGTCCTTCGCTCGAGCGAAGGAGTTCTCACTCGAGTGTGCTTATACTGATGTCTTAGATTATGAGAGTGTGCTTTTTAGGCTCGAGCAACAAGATCTTGGCTCGAGTGACCTCTTGCAAATAAGTGTCTTCGCTCGAGCGACCTGTCGAGGTTTAAATTCTGATGTTGCGTCTTTTCACTTCATTTTTTTTTCCCTCTTACTTCATGTTCTCTATCTCTCACCTAGGGTTTTCTTTGCCCCCATTACTGGTATCTCCTTTGGTTTTCACTCGATTTTTGGGGCATCCCCCGTTCATTCATCTAGCATTGTCATTATTTGGTAAGTTTTCTTTTCTTTTCTCTTTTTTACTTACTCATCCTCAGTGTGTCTTTGTGTATGCTCTGTTTCGTCTATGCTATCTAGGGTTCTCCAGTATTTGTTATTGGTCTTCTCATTATGGTTAATTGTCTCTCAATTGTGTCTTGTTTTTGTAATTTGATACTTTTTGTGCTAGGGTTTAACACCTAGGTTTAAATTAGGGCTTTAATATTTGTCTAATTTCTGTCTAATTAATGCTAATTCCCTTCTTTTTTTTTGTGTTCAAATACTAAGTTTTGTGTTCTTTTCTTTCTCTTATTAATACATTTGTGTCTGTTGCATCCTAACCTAGCTCTGTTCTACCTGTCATTGATATTATGCTATGGGTTTGTGATTTTGATATTTTTTCTAACACTGTTGGATTACTAATGTTTTGCTATGCTCTTTTGTTTGGTTTTGGGGGTTCTAATGTTTTTTTTTTGGGTACATTGTGGTATGGTTTGGTGGGTGTTTCTATGATTTTTCTGTCCTCTTGTTGATTAGTCATGGGTGAGCTTTCAAAACGTCGTAAATCCACTGTGTCCCGCCCAAACTATAACACTGAAAAACTTGAATCCAAGGAAAAATCTAAACTGTTTCAGGAGTTCTATGTCTCTAGGAAAGTCCACCTTGAACAGAATGTCCTTCCTAGTGCGTTTGAGTTGCTTCCCATTCGTTCGTTGTTTGATTCCTTAGGGGGTGATCAAGTGGTTTTTTTCTCAGGGCCTCAAAATCTCAGTCTGGTCTGTGAGTTTTATTGTAATATGCATTCTATCCGCAAGGAACTTGCTCCCTCCTTTAGCACCTGGGTTAGGAAAAAGTCCTTAGTCATCACTAATGATGTGTTTCGATTGTTTCTTGGTCTTCTAGAAGTCCAGGATTTTCATTATCCTTTTCTTACTCGCAGTGGTGTTGACTTTGATAGAGTTGCCACTGAACTTTGTGGCACTCCCCGGACTTGGATTGTCGGGGCGCTCATTCAACAAAATGAGCTTCTTCCTCATTTTCGTCTTCTTAACATCATTGTGTGTGCCAATATTCATGTGATCACTCATTTCTCTCACATTACCTAAGATCAGGGGTATGTGTTATATTGCATTGATCACCGTCTTCCTATTGACCTGCCCGCGATGATTGTCACCAAAATGATCTCTGTTTTTTAGGAACGCAAGTCCTTAGGTTTTCCTTATGGTTGCTTTCTTACTAGATTTCTCACTTCTGTTGGTGTTCCCATCTTTGAGGATGACGAATTTGCCTCTCCTGTTAAACCCATTACCAAGTTGACCGTGTCTCAAAGTCAAGCTCATATTCGAGGGGGTCCATCAGGAGTCGGGGGTACTGATACAGGTGATGATCCTTTAGCTGAGGAGGCTGAGTATGATGCAGCCGCTGCTGGTGCACCATAGATGCCTGAGATGCTCCGCGTTCATTTTGTGGCCAGCTGAAGCAGTTCGAGCAGTCGGTCATACATCGACTTGATCTATTGGATGCTCGCCTGGATACACTAGACGGTCGTCTCGATCAGCAGAGCATGATGCTAACCCAGATTCTTTCCTTGCTCCAGATGCAGCAGCCACCTCTATCAGATTCCTAGTTTTTGACAGTATTTGGACTGTGGTTTTTGGACATTTTTTTTACTTTTTTTGGACAATTTTTATTATGGTCTATATATAACTGTTTCTTTTGTCTCTCCCGAAAAAAAATGGGGACTATTTGGTTCGGGGTAATTTTTGGGGGGTTTATATGGGATATATGTTGATTTTGCATACTTATGATGGATTTTGCAGGTAGCACTGGACTAGTTTTTGTATGGGATATATGATATATTGGGATCTATAGATGTTGATAATTGAGTTTTGCATACTAATTGTGGTTTTTTGCAGACTAGAGACTGGACTTAATTCTTTTGTGTTTTTGATTTATTATGTCTTGATAGTTTCTTATTTTGAATAGCTATTCTCTCTATTTTCATTTTTGCAGATTTTTTCCATCAAGATTGTTTTGATAGTTGGCTTGTTTTTCATTGAGTTGGTTTGTTTAGTTAGTACATTTGTTTTCTAGGAAATTGTGTTAGAAAGTTTTGTCCGGGAATTAACAAAGGGGGAGATTGTTAGGTCCCTTAGTCTTGTCAATCCCACGAACAAACTTGAGTTATTGAGTTGTAAATTTCCTTTCTGTTTTGTATTGCTCGCTCAAGAGAAGGAGTCCTCGCTCGAGCGAAGGCTGCATCTGAAAAAACTTGAGAAGGATGAATGTACGCTTGAGCGCAGGTAGCGTGGCTCGAGCGAAGCTACTTAAGGAAAACATGCGAGATTAGTTCCTCGCTCGAGCGAGCTTCGCTGTCCCAGTTTTCTATAAGTACTAGTTTTAGTCCAAAACTAGGATTACGTTTTTGAGATCTACTTTAAGGTTTTTTGAGGTTTTCTTTTGGTGTTTTTTGTGAGTTTTCCTTGATGATTTGAGTGAGTGTTAAACTCATGTTTTGATAAGCACATATCAAGGAGGTTGATTGGTTATATTCAAGAGTGCTCTTCTTCGGTGGAATCCGGAGATTCAAGCGTGAAGTTTCAAAGGAGTTTAATACTGTGCGTAGTCGTTGATTCGACAATAGAAGTTGTGGATTCAACTTCAGTCTAATCAATTCCGAGACGAAGGTTGCGGTGAAAGATATATAGAAGATTTGAAGATAAATTGGAAGCGTTTGGGTAATTTGTTTGTTATCTTTGTAATCTATCTTTCTTCAGTAGTGGATTGATTAGTGGCGTTTCGCCTGTGGTTTTTTTATCACAATTGAAGGTGCTTCAATTGTGGTTTTTCCACGTAAAAATCGTTTGTGTCGATTTATTATTTTTCGAAAACAACAATCTAAATCATTTTCGTAAGTGCTTGATGATTTAGATTGTGTGTTTTGAATGATTGGGAATTGGAGTAATTAAATCTTGATCTAATCACGAATCACTTAGGATTTTCAGAATTGTACTTATATTTTAAGAACCACAGATTGTAATACTTTATGTGGATGAGGCATGCAGTGATTGTAATATGTAGATGAGGCATGCAGTGATTGTAATACTTTTTTAAATCATTGACTGTAATACCTTCTTTTTTTTTTTTTTTTGAGGAAGTGCATAAGTTGAATTATGTTGAAAATTTATAAAATTTTAAACCACCAAACCGATTGGCGCCAATCCGCTCAATCCACATCGCCGGATTGACGGACAGATGTGGATTGATTTTTTCCAATCTGCCAATCTAACAGATGGATGACAGATTGTAGGTTCCGTGGCCGCAACCGAACCGCGCCCACCCCTAGATATAGTAATAATTATAATAAACAAAGGGTACATTCAGAAATAAACAATGCTACACTTTTGATTAACCCGCGTACAACCGTGTTAGTCTTCTAAACCAAACTCCACTGTCGATAGCTTGCGACACACTCACCTTGCACACACCGCATATCATTTCCCCTTAAATACTACATCATCTAATATATATGTCTCTCGCTTCTCTTCTTCCCTCACTATCTAAACCACCTCAAGCTTTAAAAAAATCTATAAAAAAAAAAACTCTCTCAAATCTCACGTTGCCTCGTTCATTCACATTGCTTTTCACAATCACAGTCTAAAGTTAAAGTCGAAATTGAAGATGCAGAGGAAGAAATCTAGCGTAGCTACAAGAGCATGGAACATCCTCCGACTAGCCTTGCTATGGGCAAGAAAATGCGTAGTTTTCAAAATCAGGAGACTCATGATGGACCTCCGTCGCTTCCACAAATTCCTGAAAACCCTAGCCCACTACTCCACCGATTGCCACCGCAGCGCCATCACCGTTCATTACGGCGAGCGCCAGCTTTCCTTCGATAACACCCCCATTATTCAAGTCAAGATGCACTGCCATTCCTCGATGCGATTCAAGATGCCTCGCATCCCTTGCATAAATCATTCTCAAGTTGATTTCAATTATGATTTCGAGTCCAATGGTGACAATGACTATGAAATGAATTGTGATTTTATTGATGATGATGAGGATGGAGCAAGGAAAAGTTTCTTGAAATGTGGAAATGAAGATGATTGCGAAGACATTGTTGCTTGTGATGATGAAGGGATTGATCTCAAGGCAGAGCAATTTATAGCTAAATTCTATGAGCAAATGAAGATACGGAGACAGGTCTCACATTTACAGTACAATGAGATGATTGATAGAGGCACAAATTGATCACCACCAGAGTTCATATTTTTGACTTGCGCACACACACATATATAAATTGTATGAATGAGAAGCATTGCGGCATTTATGTAAATACCGGAGGCTTCAGTTGAGTGTTCACATTTTTCTCAAATAAAGCATTTCAGTTTTTTTTGTTTTGATTCATGAAATGGTTGTGTTTTGGATGAACTGGAAAGAGTGGACTCAAGTCCTACCAACCTTTTTATTATTAGTATTTTATTTGTAATCATCACAAACACAATGATTATTTACAATCGTGATAATTATAAGACTGGACATTTAACTATATAAAATAAATAATTTGGTATGAATCGCGAGTGTCTTGCATAGTTTGAATATATATATATAAGACTGGACAATTAACTATATAAAATAAATAAAAATCCAACCATGTTGAATTTTGGTATGAATTGCGAGTGTCTAGTTTGAATATATATATAACAAATTCAACAAGATTTCAAAACCCACCTGGAGAACGTCCGAGCATCATTTCTTTCTTGATTGCTGCAAATGTTAGGTGGAAGGATGAAACAAATGTTGGAATTTTGATCTTTTGGAGCAATTTGAAAAGGCAATAGATTGTCTCCAATCTACAAAGTGGATGCGATCATGTTATTCGAACTTGTGGGACTCATCACGAGTTTCGACTCGATAATTCAAACTATTTATTTTTTAGAACACAATATGTAGATTATTCATGAAAAAATCAGGTTGATCCGATAACTATAGTTATGTTATTTTATGGCATTTATTTGCAAAAAAATAAATGACAAATATTATTTGAAAATTAGACCATTCATTTTTTGAGAGACAAATATAATAAACTAAGATAACTACGATTATCAAATCAATATGATTTTTTTCCATAGGTGATTTACACGTTGTGGTCTAAAAAATAAAAGATTTAGATAATCGAGAAGGGACCCGTAGAGGGCCTTACAAATCTAAACAGCACGGTCCAATCCTAAAGACAAGTTCAAATGCGAAACACTCTTAACAATGTTATTTTTTTCAAGAGGAGGATTATGGATTGGAATGGGCCATTTGGGCACGTGAGGTCCACTATGAGTTCCATTTCAATTATTCTAACCGTTCATTTTGTTGGGCATTTCGTTTATTTCATTCACAAAAAAAACTAGGTCGATCCGATAACTGTAACTTGTTTAACTTATCGAGTTTTCACTAAAAAAATGGATGAAAATTGTGTTTTTAAAAAATGAACCATACATTTTTTTTATGACAAAAATAATAAATTGAATAAGTTGCAATTATCGGATCGATCTAATTTTTTTATGTATGAAATATACGAAATGCCCGAAAAAATAAACAATTCGGATCATTGAAACGAGACCTATGATAGACTCTAAAAGGCCCAAACAGCCCCCTCCAATCCAGATTTTAGACAGGAGGGAATCCTCCTCCCTTTTTTCACGAGCTTTGCTTTTTCTTCTTCTTCTTCTTCTTCTTCTTCTTCTTCTTCTTCCTCTTTTTTTTTTCTAATTATGTCAATTTTTTTAATTGTCTTATATAAATGAAAGGTGAAGCACCAATAAATTTCAATTTGTGAACTTGTACACTAGTTAGTCCTTCCTTTTTTTTGTTAAACCAAAAGGTCCTAAAACAATTAGATTGACACATCTGTCCTCTTCCATGCACGTTTTTATGTGTTTAATGGGGGCGAATGTGAAATTTTGTTGTGGGTGAAATTATATTTGTGGACATAAAGCGCACTATAGGCATTTTTTGGTTTCCCTCTTTTTGATTGAATGTTTGATCTGCATATGGAACATTGCCAAGAAACATTCTCACATGAAAACATTTCCATGTTAGGGGATTAGAACACTAGATGTGATTGAGGGTTTTTTTGAAGGGTTAAATTGCAAATACTCTTCTTGAAATTTTTTAAAATATAGATTGTCCCCATGATTCTGAAAATTATAAAAAATCTCATTATTGGAATTATTTATTTAACAAAACTAATAGAAAAAATATATATATAATTTTTCTCCGATACAATAGTAAAATTATTTGAGTTATTAATTAAAATAATTTTTTTTACATCATTAAAATATATTAATTAATTTTTAAAAATTTATTAATAAAATAAGTAATCTGTTAAATGATGAAAATTTTGAAGAGACATGATACGTAATTTTTAAAATTATAAGATAATTCACATTTTAAACAATCATAATTTATTATTGAAAAAAAAAATAAGAAAAAAAAAATCAAACACGAGAACAAACTCTCTCCACATTGACGTTTTATAGATTTAAGAAGGGCAAATTATGTTAAATCCGCTCAAACTATTGACCATTTATACTTTATCATTCTAATATTTTAAACTTAACAATTATTCCCTCAAATTATTTGAATTTGAACATTAAGTCATTTATACTTTATCATTCTAAGCACAGTGCATAACCACATATGCATTCTTTTGTTGTTCACAAAGCTCTCTGTCTAATTATTGCGTGTCTAACAAGCCAGTCAGACTTTGCCCTTGAAATTGAGCAATAGTATCTTCTCAATTGTCCTTATTTAGAACAAGATTGAAAATTTATTATCAAATGTGTCACAATTGAAAAGTCAAAAATTAAAGTGATACGAGTTCTAAACTATATGCAATGTTAGTGTAATTTGCCCTTAATACTTTGTCACAAAAGTCTTTCAAAATGAATACAACAATTTGCTCCCATCTTGAAGGGTATGATTAAAATGAGTTAAATATTATGTTAAATAAAAATTTTAGAGAGTCCAGTGTAGTAATGTTTTATAAAAGAACAAAATTGAATTTAATAATTTTAAAATAAAATAATCCCATATTTAGTCCAAACTTTTGACTTAGGATACAAATATTAAATAATTATAAATTTTAACATTAATGCTAAGAACACATAATCAAAAGACAAAATATATTACAAAAAATATAATAATTAGTTGAGATTTATTTTCAAAACAAACCTTTCATAACTAAATTAAATCTCAAATTTTATTAAATTTTTTTGTGAATCATTATGTATTTTTAATATTATTGTCATTTTAACTATGATAAGGAATGTTCTAAAGAGCTAAACAACCAGAGACCTTTTTTTTTTTTTTTTTTTCCGGTGATACTACATGCACCAATTAGTGTAATAATTAGTGTATCAATATTAGTTATGATATTATTATTAAACCACTCATTATACAAATTACAAATACCAAAAATTTCTTAAATTATGTCACATTATCAATTGATGTATTAATTAATATACTAATTGATACATATAACATTATTTTTTTTTTCTTCTCATTTTTACCTAGCTTTGGGGATCCACCAAAGCCACCATCTTTAACATAAGTTTTAATTTAGGGTGGGCCTTTTTGACCGAAGGGTAAGTAAGGGTGTTTCCCAATTAAAGCACTTAATGCATAATATTAAGCCAAACTCACTACTAGCCCTTGGATTGATTTCCCCAAGCACTTAATTTTTTTTTGGTAATTAAGATCAAGAATAAGATTAATCATAAGTGATACAAATAAACCACAACCTATATGACTTATTTCATTTTGGTATTTTAATAATATTGGGTAAATTACATTGACACCCCCTGAGGTTTGTATTTATTACAATTCCCTCCCTCACCTCTTGAAAATTACATCCCCCTCCTAAGGTTTAAAGTTTCATTACAGATTACTCCCTCCTGCAATTTAATTTTTTTTAAATACCAATTTTGCCCTCATTGGGTAAATTACATTGACACCCCTCACATTTTAGAAATTACAATCCCCTCCCCAAGGTTTAAAGTAGCATTATCAATTGCTCCCTCGGTTAGTATTAGTTGAAAAAAAAATTCATTGAAAAAAAAAATTAATTGGAAAAAAAATTATTAGTAAAATGTTTTGATAACATGAGGAAATGTGTAACGCCCATGGGCCCTGCAATATTTAAGAAGTCTTTGATATTATTCTGCTTCTTTTCCTGCAGTTATAACCACCACCAAGTTAGCCAATTCAAAAATAGTAGGTGTAACAATATAGAATTACATGGTGAGTCCATACAAGAATTGAACATGCATTATCATTGAAATTATCCCATGAATGAAAGGAAAACCCTAAAATTCTTAAGAATGGGTGGGAGCCATTTAGTTCTTGAACTTACCTATCAACCCCATACAATTTGAAAACCTCAAAACTCTTTTGGAGCATTCAGCTAGTGGTTTTAATTTAATCTGATTCCTTAACTATGAAACTAAATAACATTAATAATAGCCACCATAAACCATAGATACCACAAAGGGTAAACAAACTGAGTGGTTGAATTGAAAAGATAAGGTCAAAATTGGAAATTTTCGAATGCATTCACCAGAAGTAAATATCTCTTAACAAAATGGCCAATTAAGTCTACCTCTAGGCAGCAATAATTTGTTCCAAAGTACTTTCAAACTTATGCCATAAACAATTGTTGGAAGTTGTTTTAGCTACGTCTTGTATAGCATGAATGAATAGAAGAAAATCATTACCTTAAGCTTAAGGTTTAAAGTAGCATTATCAATTGTTGGACAATCTTTACTGTATTTAAATAAATTAAATTCTGTTGTGTACTTAACAACAATTAGAATATAAAAGAAATAAAGAAAAGAAGAGAAAATGTTTGATTACAAAAATCAAACTAAAAATAAAAATAAATAAATAAAAACATATTTCATTTTGTTACAAAAACAAAATTAAAATCTAATTTAAATAAAAATAAAACAGAAAAAGAATTAACTTACTTGATTAATTTATTATAGTAATAATCTGATCAAGTCTAGTGTTCGACATTGTGTCCTTAAGACAGATTCGTTCTCTCCATGATGTTTTCAAAATATGGGCATTTATCTCCCAGGATAAAATGATCAATCAACAAATAAATGCAGCACTACAATTTATTTGTTCAACGAACACACTTAGTGTATACACTCTTTCTCACAGAAAAATAATGGAATAAATGCAGCAAAATGCAGAGATGAATTGCAGCAAGGATGGACAAAAATTGGAGTCAATTTATCAAATGAGGGACTTGTCTATTTATAGGAGAATTTATCGCTGTTGGGTTTGAATTAAACAGGTGCAAAACCAATTTGAATAGGCATGATACCTGTTCAGTTTGAATAAGCAGATCTGTTGGATTCAAATTTGAATAGATAAAAAACTGTAGGGACCTGTTTGGCTGTAGGGAAAAACTGGAAAAGTATATTTCCGGAATTAATTTGAATTCTGCACAGTTGGACAGATTTTATTTCAAAAAATAAAATTAAATCCAAATGTTTTTGGCCCAAAAAGATTAGGCCAAGTTTGGGAAGTCCCAAATAATCCATTTTTTTATTTTTTTTCCATCACATCACCTCTTTACTTTTCTGCACATCTTTTCATAAAAAGACAAAAAGTACACTTATTTAGGTCATCCCAAACAACCCCTTAGTATTGGGCCAAACAAACCCAACCCAACCACACATCATGCACCTGCGCCCAAGCCCAGACGGCGGCGTGCGTGTGGTGATTTTTGGGTCCAATGGGTCTAGCCCATTTTGCCCATAACCTCCCTCTCTGCAAAACTTGGGTACCCCTTGGGGCACACTCTAAGTTCCAATTCCAAGCCTTATAAACCCATTCAAAACTTCCCACCAAATCAATGTGGGACAAGCCATTTTTCAAACCTTTAAAGTTTTTTCACCAAAACTCCATTTCCATGGAGCATACTTTGGCTTCAATTTCCCATTCACTCGATAATGGTTTTGAGTAACCAAATATACCACGTGAATCACAACGCGGCATAGAACGCGTTACCACTTAGACCCGCCAATTTTGACGTACGGGTCCCACCTAAATAATAGACTAAAGTTAAGAAAAATTCTGTTTTTAACCCAGAATTTTCCAACCATTTCTAACACCAATTGCCCCCTCAGAACTTTTAACTTCTGAAAAGTTTTGGTTGTATAGTTGATTTAGATAATTCTATTATTTTGATCTTGTTAATCTCCCACTTGTGGGGTTCTAACTGGTATGGTTCTCGAAAGTATCAGTTAGTGAAATAGGTGAAAATGATGTTTTTAAGATCTTGTGAAAAGATGTAAACATGATTTAAGATTACTCTGGCCTTGCTAGAAAGTTTGTGTTACAACTTCTTGTTGCAAGATTAGGAGAAATTGAAAGTTTGTTGTCTGCTATGCTATGCTAATTGCCTCTGCATGTGGTAATTGTCTGCATGGGAATGAATAAGACCCCTGATTATTGAGACATTTTGTCATTGTAGTCTTGTTGCAGAAGGCTATGGATCCTCCAGATCCAGAAGTTGTTGAAGATGCATTGAGTTTGCTCGATCACATTAATGCACTGGAGAAAACATCTCATAGGGGTCGGTACGAGCCTGCATTCTATGGACGATTGCTTGTCAGTTTCTCATTGCCATTTGATGCTTCCATGATCATATTGAAGTTTAGAGATATGGGAATGTTACGTGAAGGCATTCTACTTGGTGTGTTGATGGATGCACAGCCTTTACCTATTCTACGTCCTTTTGTGCAGGACATTTTTGTATATTTATTAAATTGTTAAGCTTCAGAATTTCATTATTTCATTTGATTACTCAAACAATTCCTCTTTCTGAGATGACACTGATTTTCATTATGAACGATGCGGGATAGATTTACAATTCTACTATTACCAATATTTAAACTTTACACTATATTTTTTCTAATGTGATTATGTTTCCATTTCTTCCGCAGTAGCCGCCATCGTCCTCTACCGTCACCGAACCGTCTTTTGTCTTCCCCACCTACAAGGACCAACCGACATCCCCTCTCTCCCTTTCCTTTCTCTGTCCCAGCCAGCCACATAGAAAGATTTAAAAATGCTCTCATCTTTGTAAATCATTTTGGAAATCAACAAAAATAGAGGATGGATTTTGATTGAGAAGTTTATGTTGATTGTGATTAACCCGAAATGAGATATTTGGGTTGCACATAAATCCAAATGAAACTCTTTCTTGATTGAAATCAACCACATCAAAACCCGTGGGTTTCCTAGGGTGGATGGGTGATGGCAGGAGAGGAGAAAAAATAGAGTAGTAGAGGAGGGGAAAAAACAAGATTTTTCCTAGTTTGTTTTGGGATTCCGTGTTGGTGATTAGGGAGGAGTAGGGTAGGGAGATATCAGATAAGGGTGGTTTTATAAAACAAAAAGTCATATCTTTTATTGTTTCCTAAGAAATTTTTTTTATTACTATTGAAATGGATTAAAGCTCACTAGTGTAACAAGGACTTAATGAACACAAAATTTTGAAAGGGACATGTTCTGAACTTGTCATACCACATGTTTGCCAAGTTCACCGGTGTAACAAGGACTTGAGCTCCTCAAAGAGTTACCATAAAAGGCATGAAGTTTGTGATGTTCAGTCAAAGATTGCTAGAGTAATTGTCAACAGTGTAGCAGGTATGACAGTTCTCTCATTGCCTTATAATATTTTTTTTTGTTTACAATGCATTGCATTAAGGAACAAAAATTCTAAAAAAGTCACTTTTTTTTTTTTCTAATTTTGGTTTTCACCATCAATAGTGACAGGGCAATTCCCATGTATTCTTCAGCTCATGATAATGCCTCCAAAATGGTGACTGTAAATATCACTTACCCCAAAAAAGAGTCATGCAAGAATAATTAAGGTTTCAGCATTGGGTAGTTCTATGTGGTTGGTGATGTTTTTAAATCATTCTACACTAGACAGAAAAAAATGTAAAATTTTTCATGCAAATATTAAAATAAAAATAAAAAATTATTCAAAAAAAATAGTTTTTTTACTTAGTTGCCAAACCCACCAAATTTTATTTATTGAAATAGAAAAACCATCATTTTTATGTTGCATAGTCATCACCATGGACGGATCCCCAACGTGCGAAAGTATATTTAGATTTTAAAATTTTGGGCATCCATCTTTGATCATCTTCAAAAGAAAATGTGGTTGTCCGGTGACGTAACTCAGCAACCTTAGGCTAGCCAGAACATACACGTTCACTGGTGCAACCTGAGTTCAAGTGTCAAATCCATCTTTCAACTTTACCATCTTCCAACCACTTTGATGCCCTCGCTTGAGTCACAAGCTAAAGCTACTTAGCTCGGCAATTATTAGATGTCTCAATCACACCTTATAATCAAATATTATGCGTTATTTTTAAATGATGTGGAATGAGTTTATGATTCTACTATGACCAATGTTTAAATTTTATACTATCTCTATTCTAATGAGATTATGAACGATGTGGGATGGATTTACGATTCTTCTACAACCAGTGTTTAAACTTTACACTATCTATTTTCTAATGAGATTATGTTTCCTTCTTTATCGTAACCACCATCACCAAATCCTCTCTTGTCAAAGCTTTAAAATGTTTATTGTGCTTGGAATATATTTTGAATTATTTTAAAGGTATGTAGTAATGCAAGTGTAGAAAAAAAAAATCAGATCAGAGTGGTAAATTAAAAAATTTGTAATTATTTTTTGAAAATACTATTGAATTGTAATTTTTTGTAAAGAAAATTTAGTGGAACTGGGGTAAGTATTTGGAATTTTTTTTTGTTTCATTTTTATTAATGTTTTTTCAAATTTTTAAAAAAAACTTTGCATTTTAGCATCTACTCGATTGCATAGACCAAATAAGTTATAAAATTAAAATGGAAAATAATTGACTAAAAAAAAAAGTGAAAATAAGTTGGTGATGTTTTTAGATCATTCTACACTAGATACACAAAAAATGTAAAATTTTAGAGGCAAATTAAAAAAAAAAATACATAAAAAAAAATAGAAAAAAAAAGATAGAGTTTTTAGTTGGTTGCCAAAACCCACCAAGTTTTATTGATTGAAATAGAAAAAACCATTATTTTTATGTTTAATATCATCACCAAGGATAGATCCAAAGGGTGGGATAGTATATTTAGATTTTCAAATTTCGGGGATCCATCCTTGATCATAACAATATTAATTTATTTATTTTATACATGAAAAAAATCCATCCTTGGTCATCACAATATTAATTTTTTATTGTATGCATGTTAAAAAAAAAAAAAAACGCTTGGGCTAGCCAGAACGAACGCGTTCACTGGTCTACCCAGAGTTCAAGCATCGAACCCACCTTTCAGCTTTACCATCATCCAACCACCTTGGTGCACTCGCTTAAGTCACCAGTTAACGCTACTCAGCTCGGCAATTATTAGATGTCTCAATCACACCTTATATTCAAACATTATGGGTTGTTTTTAAACAATGTGAGAGGGGTTTACGATTTTGCTACTACCAATGTTGAAATTTTACACTATCTCTTTTCTAATGAGATCATGAACGATGTGGGATTGAGTTATGATTCTACTACAACCAGTGTTTAAATCACTTTTCTAATGAGAAAATTTAGTGGAACTGGGGTTCATTTTTAATGAACTTTTTTCTAAAAATTTCAAAAAACTTTGCGTTTTAGAGTCTACTCGACTACATGGACCAAATAAGTTATAAAAAATGAAAAACAATTCATTAAAAATAAAAGTGAAAATAAGTTGATGATGTTTTTAGATCATTCTACACTAGATACACACAAATGTAAAATCTTTGACACAAATTTAAAAAATATAATATTCAAAAGAAAAAAAAAGAGTTTTTTTTGTTAGTTGCCAAACCCACCAAATGTTATTGATTGAAATAGAAAAAATCATCATTTTTATGTTTTCTAATCATCACGAAGGAGTGATCCACAGGGTGCGAAAGCATATTTAGATTTTCAAATTTTCGAGATCCATCCATAATCATAACGATACTAATTTATTTATTTTATACATGAAAAATAAAAGTCCATCCTTGATAATCACAATTTTTTTATTATTATTTTCTATTACAAAAAAAAAAAAAAGTGGTTGTCCAATGACTTAAACTAAAGCTATAGCCAGAGAACCTACAGGTTCACTGTCTAGCCTAAGTTCAACTAAGCTGGGCACAACTCACAGGTTCACTGGTCTATCCTGAGTTGAACTAAGCTGGCCACAACCTACAGGGTTCAACTAAGCTAGCTAGAACCTAGAGGTTTACTCGGTCTAGCTTGAGTTCAACCAAGCTAGGTAGAACCTAGTGGTTTAATCGTTTTAGCCTGAGTTTAACTAAGCTAGCTAGAACCTACAGGTTCGCTGGTCTAGCCTGAGTTCAAGCGTTGAAGCCATCTATCAACTTTACCATCATCCAACCACTTTGGTGCCCTCGCTTGAGTCATAAGCTAACGCTACTTGGCTCAGCAATTATTAGATGTCTCAATCACCCCTTAGATTCAAACATTATGCGTTGTTTTTAAACGATGTGGGATAAGTTTACGATTATACTACTACCAATATTTAAACTTTACACTATCTCTTTTCTAATTAGATTATGAACGATGTGGGATAAATTTACGATTCTACTACTATCAATATTTAAACTTTACACTATCTTTTTTCTAATGAGATTATGTTTCCTTCTCTTCCATAGTAGCCGCCATCGTCTACCACCAACACCGAACCGTCTTTTGTCTTCCCCACCTACAAGGACCAACCGCCATCCCCTCTCTCCCTTTCCTTTCTCTGTCCCAGCCAGCCACATAGAAAAATTTAAAAATGCTCTCATCTTAGTAAATCATTTTGGAAATCAACAAAAATAGAGGATGGATTTTGATTGAGAAGTTTATGTTGATTGTGATTAACCCAAAATGACATATCTGGGCTGCGCATAAATCCAAACGAAACTCTTTCTGGATTCAATTCAACCACATCAAAACCCATGGGTTTCCAAGGGTGGATGGGTGATGGCAGGAGAGGGGAACAAACATGATTTTTCCTAGTTTGTTTTGAGAGACTGTGTTCGTGACTAGGGAGAAGGAGTAGGGTAGTGAGGTATCAGATAAGGGTGGGTTTATAAAACAAAATGTCATATCTTTTATTGTTTCCTAGGAAATTTTTTTTATTACTATTGAAATGGATTTAAGCTCACGGGTGTAACAAGGACTTAATGAACACAAAATTTTGAAAGGGACACGTTCTGAGCTTATCATACCACATGTTTGCCAAGTTCACCGGTGTAACAAGGACTTGAGCTCCTCAAAGAGTTACCACAAAAGGCATAAAGTTTTTGATGTTCAGTCAAAGACTGCTAGAGTTATTGTCAACAGTGTAGCAGGTATGATAGTTCTCTCATTGCCTTATAATATATTGTTTTGTTTACAATGCATTGCATTAGGGAACAAAAAATCTAAAAAAGTCACATTTTTTTTTTTTTCTAATTTCAGTTTTCTCCATCAATAGTGACGGGGCAATTCCCATATATTCTTCAGCTCATGATAATGCCCCCAAAATGGTGACTGTAAATATCACTTACCCCAAAAAAGAGTCATGCAAGAGTAATTAAGGTTTCAGCATTGGGTGAGTTCTATCTAGTTGGTGATGTTTTTAAATCATTCTACACTAGACAGAAAAAAATGTAAAATTTTTTATGCAAATATAAAAATAAAAATAAAAAAATATTCAAAAAAAATAAAAAAATAGTTTTTTTAGTTAGTTGCCAATCTCACCAAATTTTATTGATTGAAATAGAAAAACCATCATTTTTATGTTGCATAGTCATCACCATGGACGGATCCCCAACGTACGAAAGTATATTTAGATTTTAAAATTTTGGGCATCCATCTTTGATCATCTTCAAAAGAAAATGTGGTTGTCCGGTGACGTAACTCAGCAACCTTGGGCTAGCCAGAACATACACGTTCACTGGTGCAACCTGAGTTCAAGTGTCGAATCCATCTTTCAACTTTACCATCTTCCAACCACTTTGATGCCCTCGCTTGAGTCACAAGCTAAAGCTACTTAGCTCGGCAATTATTAGATGTCTTAATCACACCTTATAATCAAATATTATGCGTTATTTTTAAATGATATGGGATGAGTTTATGATTCTACTACTACCAACGTTTAAATTTTATACTATCTCTATTTTAATGAGATTATGAACGATGTGGGATGGATTTACGATTCTTCTACAACCAGTGTTTAAACTTTACACTATCTATTTTCTAATGAGATTATGTTTCCTTCTCTCTCGTAACCACCATCACCAAATCCTCTGTTGTCAAAGCTTTAAAATGTTTATTGTGCTTGGAATATATTTTGAATTATTTTAAAGGTATGTAGTAATGCAAGTGTAGAAAAAAAAAATTCAGATCAGAGTGGTAAATTAAAAAATTTGTAATTATTTTTTGGAAAATACTATTTAATTGTAATTTTTTGTAAAGAAAATTTAGTGGAACTCGGGTAAGTATTTGGATTTTTTTTTAAATTTTTTTGTTTCATTTTTACTAATGTTTTTTCAAATTTTTTTTTTAAAACTTTGCATTTTAGCATTGACTCGATTGCATAGACCAAATAAGTTATAAAATTAAAATGGAAAATAATTGACTAAAAAAAAAGTGAAAATAAGTTGGTGATGTTTTTAGATCATTCTACACTAGTTACACAAAAACTGTAAAATTTTAGTGGCAAATTAAAAAAAAAATAACATTCAAAAAAAAAAAAAAGAAAAAAAAAGAGAGAGTTTTTAGTTGGTTGCCAAAACCCACCAAATTTTATTAATTGAAATAGAAAAAACCATTATTTTTATGTTGAACATCATCACCAAGGATAGATCCAAAGGATGGGATAGTATATTTAGATTTTCAAATTTTGGGGATCCATCCTTGATCATAACAATTTTAATTTATTTATTTTATACATGAAAAAAAATCCATCCTTGGTCATCACAATACTAATTTTTTATTGTATACATGTAAAAAAAAAAAAAACCCTTGGGCTAGCTAGAACGAACACGTTCACTGGTCTACCAAAAGTTCAAGCGTCGAACCCACCTTTCAACTTTACCATCATCCAACCACCTTGGTGCACTCGCTTAAGTCACCAGCTAACTCTATTCAGCTTGGCAATTATTAGATGTCTCAATCACATCTTATATTCAAACATTATGGGTTGTTTTTAAACAATGTGCAAGAGGTTTACGATTTTGCTACTACCAATGTTGAAATTTTACACTATCTCTTTTCTAATGAGATTATGAACGATGTGGGATTGAGTTATGATTCTACTACAACCAGTGTTTAAACTCTACACTATCTCTTTTCTAATGAGAAAATTTCGTGGAACTAGGGTTCATTTTTAATGAACTTTTTTCAAAAAACTTCAAAAAACTTTGCGTTTTAGAGTCTACTCGACTACATGGACCAAATAAGTTATAAAAAACTGAAAAACAATTCATTAAAAATAAAAGTGAAAATAAGTTGGTGATATTTTTAGATCATTCTACACTAGATGCACAAAAAATGTAAAATCTTTAACACAAATTTAAAAAATATAATATTCAAAAAAAAAAAAAAAGAGTTTTTTTGGTTAGTTGCCAAACCCACCAAATGTTATTGATTGAAATAGAAAAAATCATCATTTTTATGTTTTGTAATCATCACCAAGGATTGATCCATAGGGTGCGAAAGTATATTTAGATTTTCAAATTTTCAAGATCCATCCATGATCGTAACAATACTAATTTATTTATTTTATACATGAAAAATAAAAGTCCATCCTTGATAATCACAATATTATTATTATTTTTATTTTCTATTACAAAAAAAAAAAAAAAGGTTGTTGTCCAATGACTTAAACTAAAGCTATAGCCAGAGAACCAACAGGTTCACTGTCTAGCCTAAGTTCAACTAAGCTGGGCACAACTCACAGGTTCACTGGTCTAGCCTAAGTTCAACTAAGCTGGCCACAACCTACAGGGTTCAACTAAGCTAGCTAGAACCTAGAGGTTTACTCGGTCTAGCCTGAGTTCAACCAAGCTAGGTAGAACCTAGTGGTTTAATCGTTTTAGCCTGAGTTCAACTAAGCTAGCTAGAACCTACAGGTTCGCTGGTCTAGCCTGAGTTCAAGCGTTGAAGCCATCTATCAACTTTACCGTCATCCAACCACTTTGGTGCCCTCGCTTGAGTCATAAGCTAACGCTACTCAGCTCGGCAATTATTAGATGTCTCAATCACCCCTTATATTCAAACATTATGCGTTGTTTTTAAATGATGTGGGATAAGTTTACAATTATACTACTACCAATATTTAAACTTTACACTATATTTTTTCTAATTAGATTATGAATGATGTGGGATAGATTTATGATTCTACTACTACCAATATTTAAACTTTACACTATCTTTTTTCTAATGAGATTATGTTTCCTTCTCTTCCGTAGCAGCCACCATCGTCCGCCACCATCACCGAACCGTCTTTTGTCTTCCCCACCTACAAGGACCAACCGCCATCCCCTCTCTCCCTTTCCTTTCTCTGTCCCAACCAGCCACATAGAAAAATTTAAAAATGCTCTCATCTTAGTAAATCATTTTGGAAATCAACAAAAATAGAGGATGGATTTTGATTGAGAAGTTTATGTTGATTGTGATTTATCCAAAATGAGATATCTGGGCTGCGCATAAATCCAAACGAAGCTCTTTCTTGATTGAAATCAACCACATCAAAACCCGTGGGTTTCCTTGGGTGGAGGGGTGATGGCAGGAGAGGGGAAAAAACAGAGTAGTAGAGGAGGGGAAAAAACAAGATTTTTCCTAGTTTGTTTTGGGATTCCGTGTTGGTGACTAGGGAGAAGGAGTAGGGTAGGGAGGTATCAGATAAGGGTGGGTTTATAAAACAAAATGTCATATCTTTTATTGTTTGCTAAGAAATTCTTTTTATTACTATTGAAATGGATTTAAGCTCACGGGTGTAACAAGGACTTAATGAACACAAAATTTTGAAAGGGACACATTCTAAACTTGTCATACCACATGTTTGCCAAGTTCACCGGTGTAACAAGGACTTGAGCTCCTCAAAGAGTTACCACAAAAGGCATAAAGTTTGTGATGTTCAGTCAAAGACTACTAGAGTTATTGTCAACAGTGTAGCAGGTATGACAGTTCTCTCATTGCCTTATAATATATTGTTTTGTTTACAATGCATTGCATTAGAGAACAAAAAATCTAAAAAAGTCACTTTTTTTTTTTTCTAATTTCGGTTTTCTCCATCAATTGGGTGGGTCAATGTTTTGAAAACTAGATCAGTGAGCGAACCGGAAAAAAGGACTGGGTGGACAGGTCACCGGTTCAACCGTCGGGTCAAAGCGGTTGAACCGTGATGTCATAATTAATTTTATATAATTATAAATTATAAATAAATAAAAATATATATAAATACTCAAATAAAAATAAAAATTGTTGCATAGTATTTATTAATAATATTTAATAAAATCATAACTGATAAGAAAAAGTCACTTGTTTTAAAAAAATTAAGTTTTGTTAACATTCCCTCTAAACAAATTGATTGAATACTAGATTTAATTTTGGAGGGAAATAAAATTTTCAACTCTCCTTTCAATCAATATGATTCAAATAATTTGATTGAATCCCACATAGAATTTTGTAGGTTCTCTTTCAAAAATCTTTTCCTATAATAGAAATAGACTTTCATAATCTCCTTAAGCTTCCAATGAGACGACTCCTTATAAGAGGAGACTCTTGAAGTAAGAATTTTTAGTCAAAATTTTAAAATACATATATATATAAGAAGGAAAGAAAGAAAAGAAGAAGTTAAAGACAGAATTTAAAAAAAAAAAACACACACACACACAAACGGGCCGACCCTCAAAACCCAGTCTGGGTTGCCAGTTCGACCGTCGAGTCTGCCAGTTTTTCAATTTTACACCGATTTTGCCCTTAATCCGGGTTTAGAAGGTTTTCCGGACTGGAACAAGGCCCGGTTCCCGGTCCAACCAGTCCCACCGGCCGGCCTAGTCCGAGTTCCTAAACAATGGTGTAGGCGTGGGTGTGGGACCTTAAATTACAAAAAAAATATTGTGAATCTCTTTCATTGTAAAAAATTGAAGAGGAATGTTAGATTAAATATCCCTTAATGAAAAGTAATTTTATTTAGGTAAAAAATAATTTTTATTTTTAAAATGTACCACCACAATATCACAACTAGGGCTGCAAACTGGGAAACATATGATTTTCAGTTATTGTTGGTGAAGTTAATTAGAAATTTTGAACCATGTTTAAACAATTTACTTTTCATGTGATGAAACTTAGCTTAAAATTTTCTTCATGCTTGTCTGGCAGGAATGTGTGAGGGGAATCCTCAAAGATAAGACCATTCTACTCGTAACTCACCAAGTTGACTTCTTGCATAACATTGATCTTATCTTGGCAGGTATGATTCATTATTCAAATCTCAACACAAATTTCTTTATTTTTATTTTTATTTTTGCCTGAAATATTGACCTCTTTTTGTTCTTTTTCAAAACCAGGTAATGCGAGACGGGGTAATTGTGTCATCTGGAAAGTACAATGATATTTTGCAATCTGGCGTGGATTTTCAAGCGCTAGTATCTGCTCATGAAACCTCCATGGAACTAGTAGAAGCGGGAACTACCATGCCCAATGAGAACTCCCCCAAACCACCACAATTTTAGGCTTTGCAGCTTGTATGTTAATTTGTAACTGCATTATGTACTTCCAGCATAGTTTGTTGTAGTACTACATACCTTTTCAGCTATATTTGATTTTTATACTCTTAAAGTGTTGGCTGAACAGGTATCTGAACTTCTCGGAATAAGTTCAGAACTTCTGTCTTTGAAATATTGTTCTAGGCCAAGCCCTGTTGTTGCTGATGCTGATATTAAGCCTGAAGTGCACAGACTTATACATGACTTGGTGTTGCACATTCATAAAAATGAGCCAAACATTGAAAAGATCATTTTGGTCTTTCTTCCAAAATACTATGCACTTGAGCAGCAATGGTTCCTTCTGAAGCCTTTTAGTATTTCTTTTAAAGTTCACATTTTACATAGCAGTATTGACATTGAACATGCTCTCAAGGTCGTGAAAATTTGGAAATCCCGTCGTAACGTAAGAAATGTTTTCCTTTTCAGTAACATTTCTTTTTTTTTATCGGGGGTGTGTGGGTGGGAATTTTTGTTGGATAATCTTCACTGTATCTAAGTAAATTAAATTCTGTTGTGTACTAAACAACAACTAGAATATAAAGAAATAAAGGAAATGAAAGAATTTGTTTGATTACAAAAATCAAACTAGAAATAAAACAAAATAAATAAAAACAGATTTTATTTTGTTACAAAAAAAAAATTAAAATTTGATTTAAATAAATAAATAAAATAAAATAATAAATTAAACAACTTACTTGATTAATTTCTTTGAATAATTATCTGATCAAGTCCAGTGTTTGACACTGTGTCCTTAAGACAGATTCGTCCTCTCCACGGTGCTTTCAGAATTTGGACATCTATCTCCCAGGATAAAATGATCTACTACAAACAATAGCAGCACTACAAATTGTTTGCCTAACGAACACACTAAGTGTTTATACTCTCTCACAGAAGAAAATAATGCAGCAATATGAAAAGAATATTTACAGAATTATGAAGGACAGAATTAGAGTTACAAAATCCAAATGAGGGTTGTCCTATTTATAGATGGAATTATGACTGTTGGGTTTGAATTAAACAGGTGTGAACCTGTTGGTTTTGAATTCAAACAGATTTGAATCTGTTGGGTTTATAATTCAAACAGATAACCAAACCAGTTTAATTTGAATTCTGGATTTTATTTTACCAAAAATTAAATTAAATTCAAATGTTTTTTGCCCAAAAAGATTAGTATTGGGCCGAACAATCCCAACCCAACCACACACCCAAGCCTAGGCCTAGCCCAGCCGACCGGACAGAGGGACGGCGGCGGCGCGCGTGTGGTGATTTTTGGGTCCAATGGGTTTAGCCCATTTTGCCCATAACCCCTCCCTCTAAAACACTTGGATACCCCTTGGGGCACACCCCAAGTACCAAACCCATGCCTTATAAACCCATTCAAAACTTCCCACCAAATCAATGTGGGACAAGCCATTTTACAACCTTAAGGAATTTCCACCAAAACTCCATTTCTATGGTGCACACTTTGGCTTCAATTTCCCATTCACTCGGTAATGGTTTTGAGTAACCAAATATACCACGTGAATCACAACGCGGTATAGAACACGTTACCACTTTGACTCGTGAAAATCGACACACGGGGCCCATCTAAAAAATAGACCAAACTTAGGAAAAAATTCTGGTTTTACCCAGAATTTTATAACCATTTCCAACAATCTCCCACATGAATGGAATTTGATGATAACGGAAATGCAATAATATGCAGACTTTATCGAAAAAGTATAAGTCGAAAATATCTTGCATCAGGATTGGTAGCTTTCGGCCTTGAACCTTCCCTAGTGATAACCTATCGGACTTACTGGCTAACCAATGGACGCGATGCCTTGAATTGTTCAGCCGTTTGTGTAAGCCAAGACAATAGATTTCACACAAAATATCTTCTAACACATCGTGGTTCTCACTGTTGTGTTCATTTTGGCCTTGAACACTCCTGGTTTTCATGAATGTTTCTAGAGAATTTAGCCTCTTCCTTCTCATAGAACTAGCCCCAGTTCGACACTCATATAGGTGATTCTTATTGTGAGTATCTACTTATACTCGTCTTGATTTTATGCCTCAATCAAGATATAAGTAATCATTAAAAGCAAAGCTTATCCTTATACCCCTGCATACAACATATGTTGTAGATATCACTCTCACCATAGGAATGGGTAGGAAAATTTAATCCCTTGGTGATTTCTGGCGAGCCATATATAACTTAGTTGTCCCTTTGAACTTAGTTCTTGGGATCTCCAGTCATATAAGTAGGGTTACCATTATGACGACTCTTATGTAATAGGCTTTAATCTCATTCCCTTCGATGAACTATACACTAACTCTTTGTCAAACCTTTTGTTAACGGATCCGCAATATTCTCTTTAGATTTTATATAATCTATTAAGATTATTCCATTTGACAACAACTACCTAACGGTATTATGTCGATGATGAATATGTCGTGACTTACCGTTATACATATGATTCTGTGCCCTGCCTATTGCAAATTGACTATCACAATAAATGCAAATAGCTGGCACAGGTTTTAGCCATATTGAAATGTCTTCTAAGAAGTGACGAAGCCATTCTACTTCTTCTCCTGCTTTGTCTAAAGCAATAAACTCGGATTCCATTGTTGATCGTGCGATGCAAGTTTGTTTCGTGGATTTCCAAGAAACAGCAGCGCCTCCTAGAGTAAAGACATATCCACTAGTGGATTTTGAATCTTTAGTATCCGATATCCAATTGGCATCACAATAACCTTCAAGTACTGCTGGATATCGAGTAAAGTTCAAACCATGATCACGGGTGAATCTTAGATATCTAAGAACCCGAATGATCGCTTTCCAATGGTCTTCTCTAGGGTTACTAGTGTACCTACTCAATTTACTGATAGCATAAGCTATATCAGGACGAGTACAATTCATTAGGTATATTAGGCTTCCAATAATTTGGGAGTATTTTAACTGGGACCTGCATTACCTTTATTTTTTGATAAATAAAGATTGACGTTTACAGGTGTTCTAGCTAAATTCATATCATCCTTGATAAATTTACCAAGAATTTTCTCAATATAATGTGATTGAGATAATGCATATCTGTCAGATGTTTTAATAATTTTCATTCCTAATAGAACATCTGCGACCCCCATATCTTTCATATCAAATCTTTTGTTAAGAAATTGCTTAGTTGATTTGATCATATTTTGATTGCTTCCAATGATAAGCATATCATCCACATACAGACAAACTATGACATATCCTTGGTCAGTGTTTTTAACATAGACGCATTTGTCACATTCGTTTATCTTAAACCCATTTGTAAGCATTGCATAATCAAATTTTTCATGCCATTGCTTAGATGCTTGTTTTAATCCATATAGGGATTTTACAAGCCGACAAACTTTCTTTCCTTGCTCCGACATTACAAACCCTTCGGATTGCTCCATATAGATCTCTTTAGTTAGATCACCGTTTAAGAAAGTTGTCTTAACATCCATTTGATGTATTTCTAAATTAAACAACGCCACTATAGAAATAAGCATGTGAATGGATGTTATTCTTGTCACAGGGGAATATGTATCAAAATAGTCCAGACCTTCCTTTTGCCTGTAACCTTTTACTACAAGTCTTGCTTTATACTTGTCTATTGAACCATCTGCCTTCATTTTTCTCTTGAATATCCATTTATATCCAAGAGGTTTAGAACTTGGTGGAAGATCCACCAATTCCCAAGTATGATTTTGCATAATGGATTCAATTTCATTATTAACAGCCTCTTTCCACAAATGTGCTTCAGGACCTGTCATTGTTGCCTTAAAGCTTTGAGGTTCATTTTCTAACAGCTATGTCAGAAAATCTGGACCAAAAGATTTTGATGTTCTCGCTCTCTTACTTCATCTTGGTTCATCACCAGTTAAATCCTGTTAGTCAAGACCATTACTAGTCTCTTGTGGTTGATTGTCATTAGTCTCTTGACTTTGTGTATAATCATAAGTTCTTTCCTGTGAACTTAATTCCTGTCCTTTCTTGTAAGGAAAGACATGTTCAAAAAACACAGCATTCCTTGACTCTATGATAGTGTTCATATTTATATCAGGTAGTTCTGATTTATAAGTCAGAAACCGATAAGCACTACTATTCTACTATTCTGAGCATAACCAATAAACACACAGTCTACTGTTTTTGGTCCAATCTTAGTCTTTTTAGGAACAGGAACTTCAACTTTTGCCAAACACTCCCACACTTTTAAGTATTTGTAGGAAGGCGATCGACCTTTCCACAATTCATAAGGAGTGCTGTTGGTTTTCTTGTGGGGTATTCTATTAAGAACATAATTAGCAGACAAAATTGCTTCCCCCCACAAGTTCTGTGGTAAGCCTGAACTTAGTAACATGTCATTCATCATTTCTTTTAGGGTTCTATTCTTCCTTTCAGCAATTCCATTTTGTTGAGGAGAATAGGGTACTGTAGTTTGGTGAATAAGGCCATGTTGTGCACAAAATCATTTAAAGGTGCATCATATTCACCACCCCTATCACTTCTAATTAAAACAAAATATAACATCCATCACTTGTTGTCTATGATGTGCTTGATTCATAAATTTCAAATCATGATTCATAAATCTCAAATGAAAAAACCAAAATAATTATAACTACACAAATCAGAATTAATGTTTTGACAAAATCATATCCTCATAAAAATTTTGCCTAAGAATCAAATAATTCAAAAAATCCATTTAATTGTATACATTCTTGCAACTCATTTACGAAAAAGCGTCATTGTTATAAAAAAATTTGTTACAGAAGAAAATTAAATTATCTCAACTAATGCAAGAGATACACCCCATATTAATAAAATGGTTTATGGTTTAACAAATTCTACTACGCAAGTAAAATAATTATTAACAACATCTCATGTCACATAATTTAAAATAAAAGATTTCTTAAATTTACTTCCCAATTAAATGGAACGATATAACTACATACATCTTCATGTTTAAATTTCTTTGGTGTTTAAACACCCATTCAAAATTGATGAGAAATATTCAAATTAATCTGCTTATGTCCAAAGTCAACATATCAATTTATCATGACATTATTTATTTTTATTTTTTTAAAGAAATAACTAGAGTTGATATCAATTCATGCATATCAAACGCATCAATTAAAAATAATGAATTAACAAAATAAATTAATCATGCAAGACCCCATAACTTTCATTATGAGATAAAAAAAAACCCATAAATAAGATTCAACGCGTTTTAAATTTTAAACTTTAAAACATATCTTTATTTAATCAGTTTGATTAGTCCATAAATAAACTAATTAAATATACATTAAAATGTTCTTGTGAATATATATATAAATATATATTTTCCAACTAAAGTGCAAAAACTATTCACAGAATTAAAGAATAAATCAGTAAACCAATAAAGAAAAACCTTGCCAAAGGGTTTTTCCGTAATAAAAATGAAATTAGTTTGTAAAACTAATATTTAACTCCAGAATCAAATACTTCCAAGTACTAACACCTTTTCACAAAGGGTTTAAGTGACCTTCCAAACGAAACCGTAAGTTACGTACAACATGTACAGATTGTAACTGAAACACAAAGTTACATGATTGATTAACAAAATTAATTTTCTAGTTACTAAAACCAGAAAATAAATTATAGCACAAAATAATTTATTTTTCTTGTTACCAAACTAGAAAATAATATAATTTTATTTTCCCTGTTACTAAAACTAGAAAATAAAATACCACAATAATATCTTATTACAAAAATCAGAAATACACACCACAAATTAATTTTCTAGTTACCAAAATCAGAAAATAAATTAAAACACAAAATTATTTTATTTTCCTTATTACTGAAACTAGAAAAATAAAATACCATAATAATTTTCTGTAATACAAATTAATATTCTGTAATTGTTAATGACACCAGTATATTACTACTAGTTGTCAAAGAAAAGAGACAGTATATTACTACTATCTGTCAAATAGCATAAATCACTATTTGTTTTTCCAACCAGAATATGTCTTTATAAAATTACAGAAAATTAAATACAATGAAGATACCAAAAATAGATTCTGTCTTAAGATTGTTGGACAATCTTCACTGTATTTAAGTAGATTAAATTCAGTTGTGTACTAAATAACAACTAGAATATAAAGAAATAAAGGAAATGAGAGAATTTGTTTGATTACAAAAATCAAACTAGAAATAAAACAAAATAAATAAAAATAGATTTTATTTTGTTACAAAAATAAAAATAAAATCTGATTTAAATAAATAAATAAAACAAAATAATAAATTAAACAACTTACTTGATTAATTTCTTTGAATAATTATCTGATCAAGTCCAGTGTTTGACACTGTATCCTTAAGACAGATTCGTCCTCTCCACGGTGCTTTCAGAATTTGGACGTCTATCTCCCAAGATAAAATGATTTACTATAAATAATAGCAACACTACAAATTGTTTGCCTAACGAACACACTAAGTGTTTATACTCTCTCACAGAAGAAAATAATGCAGCAATATGAAAAGAATATTTGCAGAATTATGAAGGACAGAATTTGAGTTACAAAATCCAAATGAAGGTTGTCCTATTTATAGATGGAATTATGGCTGTTGGGTTTGAAGTAAACAGGTGTGAACCTGTTGGTTTTGAATTCAAACAAATTTGAATCTGTTGGGTTTATAATTCAAATAGATAAAAAAACGGGAACGGCCCTGTTTGGATGTACAGTAAAACAAAACCAGTTTAATTTGAATTTTGGATTTTAGCACGCGTGTGGTGATTTTTGTGTCCAATGGGTCTAGCCCATAACCTCTTTCTCTAAAATACTTGGGTAACCCTTGGGGCACACCCCAAGTACCAAAACCATGCCTTATAAACCCATTCAAAACTTCCCACCAAATTAATGTGGGACAAGTCATTTTACAACCTTAAAGAATTTCTACCAAAACTCCATTTCTATGGAGCACACTTTGGCTTCAATTTCCCATTCATTCGATAATGGTTTTGAGCAACCAAATATACCACATGAATCACAACGCGGCATAAAACACGTTACCACTTTGACCCGTGAAAATCAACGCACGAGACCCACCTAAAAAATAGACCAAACTTAAAAAAAAATTCTGATTTTACCCAGAATTTTATAACCATTTCCAACAATTTTTACCTCTTGCTTCCGCATCTGTTATTGCACAATGACTTCCCTACATGTTTATACTGTATATGGTGACATAACTTTCTTGACATAGATTTTCTTTGAATTTTGATTGAAATAATGGTACATGTTTTGCCTGTTTTGTGAAAGGCGGTCCTTTTTTTTGGTTGAAAAATTTTGTATGACATAGTTTTGTTAATTCTATTTCATTTCCATGTGAAGAACTGAAGGGATTTGTGCGTGATTGAGTGAGGAAGGGGCTGTAGATACCTAGTTTAGAAATCATATGAAGGAGATTGAGGGATGTAGCCATCACGAGTGTTGGAATTTGTTAAATGTGTTTAAAGAGCTCTGTTTTAATCTTCTTCTTCTTCTGTCAATCGTTATATTGATTTTAATTCTTCCTGAATTGGAGGCTTCTTGCATTAATTATACATCGTGGCGTGGTTTTGGCTGTTTTTTCAAAGTTCTTAATGGTGCAGGTAATTTTGGCCACTAATATTGCAGAATCTTCTGTTACAATTCCCAAAGTAGCCTTTGTCATTGATTCATGCCGTTCTTTACAAGTTCTCTGGGACAGTAATAGGAAGACTGAATCTGCAGAGCTCGTCTGGGTTTCTAAATCTCAGGTATTTTGGAACCCTATTGGTTTGAATTTGAAGTTTTTTTTTCAGTTGTGATAACTTCAAAGATATATGCTGTAGGCTAACCAGCGCAGGGGAAGAACAGTTCGGACTTGTGATGGTCAAATTTAGCGCTTGGTTACTGGATCATTCTTCAATGAGCTACAAGATTTTGAGTGCCCAACAATACTGAGACTGTCATTGAGACAGCAAGTGCTTCTGATTTGCTGCGCTGAGTCTAAAGCCATTAATGATCTCAAAGGTATGGTGGTATTTGTAATTTGCTATGCTTTTTTTTTTTTTTTTTTTGGCTTGTCAAAGGAATAGCTGGAAGTTGTTTCCACTTTGTACGTGGATGATTATATTGGGTAGGAATGGAAGATGAGACTTGATACTCTCTTTTTTGTTAGGAATTGATGAAAAGTTTATCCATTTGATTTTGAGAGGTTGTAGCAGATAGGAACTTTAGCCCAACCTGACAAGTGTCCAAGCCTCAGTTTTTGATGTCCGTGATATATTTGTATAGCATGCAACTTAATTACCTTTGTGCATTTAAAACATTACATTGGATGAAAGTGACCTTCCAAGTATGGAGATGTCTGCACTAATTTTGCCATCTAGATCCATAGATACTCCAATTACCTCTTAAGTTCTTAACAAAGTAGAAATTATGTAAATGCTACACTATTCTATGTGAGTCCATTTCATTACATAACTTTTGCTCTATATTTTATTTTTTCTTCTAATTTTGGAAGCTGGTCAAGTCATTTTTCTTGATATCTTATTTTACAAAACGCGCACTTGGGCATGTTTGGTAAGTTGACATAGCCTTATATACAAACAAGTTTGGTCAGTTAACATGGTGATGGAGGCATCCATAAAGAGAATATTCATGAATGATGTTTGGGAAAAGGTAATTATTTGATTACAACACAGCCAACCGCAAATCTGTCTCCCTGGACCTATTTTGAACTTGTGTTCAGAGCGCACCTTGCACCTGAGATAGTCTTGGGTTGCAGTATTGCCAACCTGCTCAAGCCTGGTTTTTAACCCACCCAAGATTGTTGCCCTAACTTGAATGATAATATTAAACCTGGCATATCTAACGACTGTCTTTAAGGAATTTAGCAAGTTACTGTGACATATTTGTTTGGTAGTTATGTTGATCTTGTTAATCTCCCACTTTTGGGGTTCTAACTGGTATGGTTCTCGAAAGTATCAGCTAGTGAAATAGGTGAAAATGATGTTTTTAAGATCTTGTGAGAAGATGTAAACATGATTTAAGATTACTCTGGCCTTGCTAGAAAGTTTGTGTTACAACTTCTTGTTGCAAGATTAGGAGAAATTGAAAGTTTGTTGTCTGCTATGCTATGCTAATTGCCTCTGCATGTGGTAATTGTCTGCATGGGAATGAATAAGGCCCCTAATTATTGAGACATTTTGTCATTGTAGTCTTGTTGCAGAAGGCTATGGATCCTCCAGATCCAGAAGTTGTTGAAGATGCATTGAGTTTGCTCGATCACATCAATGCATTGGAGAAAACATCTCACAGGGGTCGGTACGAGCCTACATTCTATGGACGATTGCTTGTCAGTTTCTCATTGCCATTTGATGCTTCCATGATCATATTGAAGTTTGGAGATATGGGAATGTTACGTGAAGGCATTCTACTTGGTGTGTTGATGGATGCACAGCCTTTACCTATTCTACGTCCTTTTGTGCAGGACATTTTGGTATATTTATTAAATTGTTAAGCTTCAGAATTTCATTACTATTTCATTTGATTACTCAAACAATTCCTCTTTCTCATTAATTGCATATATTCTTCAGTATGCAGAGTACACTGACTGCTATTATTCTGGAGATGAAAAGAGTACTGCCCTAACTGGTAGAAAGGAAATGGTATTTTTGGCAAACCTCTGTGCATTTCAGTTTTGGCAACGTGTTTACAAGGTTAAGTAGTTTGTTACACTTGAATTTCTGGAAGATTGTCTTTCTCAATGGAATTCGAAAATTTATTCGTTTGTCTACTTCTTAAAGGATAAGCTCCGTCTTGATCGGCTGAAACAACTTTTACACTTTGATGAGATGAAAGCTGCACAAGTGTTGGTCCCTGCAGAAGAATGGTGTTCTTTCCACAATCTCGTTCAGCCATCACTAAACCATGTCGCAGAAATATGTATGGGTTTAACAATCTCATGTGTATGCAACCATGATTTGAGTTTTGTCTCACGGTGAGTGCATTTTTCTGCAGATGAAGATATACTAAATTCAATTCACCGCTTTCGACCCAAATTTCTGGCTACAGCTGATGGTCTACCGTTGTATTATGAGCCTTACGAGTTTCAACATACATGTCTTCTCACATGTCAGCAAAATGGAAATATAGACAGTATGGCTGCAGATGATGAGCACTCTGAGCTTCCAAATGAAACAAGGATGTGTAATTCTGTGCCATTCGTTCCTTCTAGTTACTTTCTGTCACATGAGGTGGCTGAAAATTTAGCAACTATAATCAAAGAGGTATTGCATTTTTTTTGCCATGTAAAAACCGTTCTTGATGTTGAATTGATATTATTCACCCAAAAAAGATATTGAATTGATCTTTCTACTTGCTCATCATGTTCGATAGGTAAGAGTTCGATATACAGAAGACATATCTAGCAACGAACATAAATACATTAATGGTGATGGTCCTCCTGCCCTTTGAAAACCTTCTCTATGTAAATTTTTTGTCAAAGGGCTGTGCAACAGGGGCAACCAACGCTCATTTTCTCATTCACTTCAAGCAAAAAGATCTGTCTGCTAGTACTTCCTTTCTCTCAAGGTATTTACTTGTCTGGCTCTGAGCTTCTTTGAAGTTTTGTGCTGTGCAATTTCCATTGTTTCTAACATGGTTGATAGAATCTTACGAATCAAGTTTCAAGCAAAATGATTTGATTCATACGGTTGAATCTTAAATTGAGTCTTACGATTCAATTGCGATTCACTGCAATTCATTATGATTCAGTCCTAGTTGCATAATGCATGAAATGGTGGTGTTTTCATAAAATAAAAAAAGATGTCAACTAATTATACTGATATATGTGCTTTTATATGTATATACATATATACAGTTTAGTTATTTATTGATATTTATTTTATTTTAAACATTTATATATTATGCTAAATGAAGTGAATCTTAAGATTCACAATTTGACAATAATGGTTTAATAACTGTAGAAATGTATCTGCAGGGTTGTAGAAATGGAGATAAATGTGAATTTTCTCATGATGTGGGTCCATCAACTTCATCATCTTCTCGATCAAGTTTATGCTTGCCGGAAGATGAAATTGTGTATGCCACATCACTTCTGAGATTGTTTCCCACATCTTACGATGAATGCATTCTTTTATTGGATGACACCGATTTTCATTTCTCCTCACATCTCTCTCGCCACTACGATCCATCCAAGATAATATCCACAACAGTTCTATCTGCTGGCTCCCCACTTGATGCATCCCTCTCTGGTGTCAGAATTCTTTGGGGCCTTTCTCACCCCTCCCAGACAATTATCTCCGAAGCAGAGGACAACCCAATCCCATGGAGTGAAGTCAAGTGTGTCTTATGGTTTCCCAAATTCGATAGCGACAGTGAAAACTTGGAAGAACAGAAGTCTTTTGCAAACTTTCTTCAAGTATCTGGCCATCCGGATATTGGCAGATGAGTTGCATGAAGTGCAAGTAATCCTTACCATGAACAATATTCGGTTTCTTGATTACAGGTATTAGTTAATCTTTTTGTCAAAAGGAAAGTTTAAGGGTTTTTCCACGTTCAGATCTTGCTTTGGATCTCTTTTTCCTCCTCCCCCCTCCCTCCCCCTCTTTCTTTCTTTCCTCTTCTTTTTTTTATTATTTTTATTTTTTTTTCCCCTTTGCCGCTTAGGGATCGCTGAAATAGTGTTAACTGGATGATAATATATGAACTCTATCCCAATACATGACTGCTTAGGTATGGTTAGGTTAACAGGTTACCTTTGGTAGCAAAACTATGTGAAAAACATATACGATAAACTGTTTTTTAAATTTTGGGGTTAATTACAATTTGTTGTAAGATTTCTGAAAGCTTTTCTGTATATTCAATTGTGTCAAAGATTACAATAAGACCTTAGATTATATAGTCCTAAATCCTAAACTAAAAAAGAAAATACAAATACGATTATAATTATGTCTCTAACAGGACTCTATGTTTCTAACAGAACTCTAACACAATCATGCCTCTAATAGGACTCTAATTTGTAGCACACAATGATATATTCTATATTCTATATTCTCACACCTCCGCTCAAACTCAAGGTGTTTTAGCAGAAAACACTGAGAGTTTGCTAAGAAGAAACTGAAACCGAGCGGTAGTGTGAGTCTTGGTGAAGAAGTCCGCAAGTTGCAAAGTCGAAGGGATGAAAGGAAGCGAGATAGAGGCAGACTGCAGATGCTGGCGAACAAAATGACAATCAATCTCAATATGTTTCGTCCGTTCATAAAAAACAGTATTGCGGCAATCTGAACAGCATTGCGGTTGTCACAATAGAGAGATGTCGGTGAAGACTGAGAGACACCCAAATCAGACAAAAGACAACAAAGCCAAATAATCTCAGCAGTGGCATGAGCCATAGCACGATACTCAACTTCGGCAGTAAAGCGGGCAATGACTGATTATTTCTTACTTTTCCAAGAGATCAAGGAATCACCAAGAAACATACAAAAACTAGAAGTAAACTTACGATCAGTAACATCACCAGCCCAATCAGAGTCAGCATAGGCCACCAAGTCCAAAGAGGAAGTAGAGGACAATAGTAAGCCTTGAAATATGGTACCCCTGAGATAGCGAAGAATGCGAACCAAACCAGCTCAATGGGTAGAGCGAGGAGCAGAAACGAACTGACTAACCACATGAACAGCATAAGCAAGATCAGGGCGAGTGACCGTCAGATAAACTAAACAACTCACAAGTTCACGATATAAAGTAAGATCATCCAGAGGGACACCAGCAGTAGAATTAAGCTTCACATTAAGCTCAATAGGTGTATCAGAAATCTTAGTATCGGTAAGACCAACACAGTGAATGACTTCATTAGCATACTTAGCCTGAGACGGAAAGTAGCCCTTTAGAGAAGAAGCAACCTCAATACCAAGAAAATACCGTAATGGACCCAGATCTTTCATTTCAAAGGTGCAGAAGAGATGCTGCTTGACCTCAGAGATAGCAGAAGAGTCAGAGCCAGTGATGATCATATCATCCACATAGAGTAAGAGAGCAACAAAACCAGCCGATGTATGTCTCAGAAATAAAGCAGAGTCGGAAGCAGAACAATGAAACCCAAGCTCGGTAACAGCAGTCTAAAAGCGATCATACCAAGCACGAGGAGACTGCTTCAGACCATACAGAGCACACCGAAGACGACAAACTTGGCCAGAGGAATGGGGAAGACCAGGAGGAGGACGCATGTAAACTTCCTCAGTGAGATGGCCATTAAGAAAAGCATTCTTAACATCCATCTGATAAAGAGGCCAAGAACGAATAGCAGCGACAGAGATCAAAGTACGGACAATAGTCATCTTGGCAACAAGAGCAAATGTTTCCTCATAATCAATACCATACTCCTGAGAGAAACCTTTGGCAACCAGACGAGCTTTGTAGCGCTCAAGAGACCCATCAGAATGAGTCTTGACTTTGTAGACTCATTTGCAACCAACCAAGTTCTTACCAACAGGCAAAGGAACTTGCTCCCAAGTACTAGTTTTCTATAGAGCAGACAATTCATTCTTCCATAGCGTGAACCCAATGAGGGTCTTGACATGCCTCTTTGTAAGACTGGGGTTCTAAAAAAGAGTGAATAGCAGACAAAAAAGTACGATAGGAAGCAGAAAAACATGTATTAGACCAACCTAACCTGTTTGGAGGATAACACGCTCGAGAAGGATATCGATGTGCAACAGGATCAGAGTCGGCAACAGCAGGAGGATTAGCAATAGGGGTAGAGACAACCGGTGGAGGAGAAGCCTTGCGACGAGAATAAACTAACAACGGAGGAGGAGAAGCAGGCAGAGGTGAAGCAGGAGGAGAAGATGAAACAAGCTCAAGAGGAACTGTGGAGATGTACTCATCAGACGGTACCTCAGAAGGAAATAGATCAATGTAAACCAAATCTTCTTTGGAAACTGAAGCAGTGACAGGAGGAAGCTGAAAGTAAGGCAGACGTTCGAGAAAAGAAACATGACGGGAGACATAAAGACGACGGGAAACAAGGTCGTAACACTGATAGCCTTTCTGAGTAGGACTATAACCCAAAAAGACACAGAGGACAGACCGCGCACTAAGTTTGGTCCTATCTTTGCGGGGAAGAAGAACAAAACAGGCAGACCCAAACACACGATGGAGGGAGTAGTTAGGAATTTGGGAGAACAAAGCCTCATAAGGAGACCGACTTGAAAGAAGGGGAGTAGGCATGCGGTTGAGAAGAAAAGCAGCAATAAGAACTGCCTCCCCCCAGAATGGAGCCGGAACTGAGGCAAAAAGAAGAAGAGGCCGAGCGGTCTCAAGAAAATGACGGTGTTTACGCTCTGCTCGACCATTTTGGGCAGGTGTATCTGCACAGGAAGTTTGGTGAATGGTACCCAAATTGGCCAAATACTCACAGAACTCATTTTTTAAATATTCCCCACCCAAGTCAGACCGTAACACTTTAATTATAGACCCAAACTGAGTAGTAATCATAGACTGAAAGGTACGGTATATCTGATTGTAAGTGTGGTAGGTAAAGTTGAGTGTGTTATGTGAGAGTTGAGTGTGGTAGGTAGATGTAAGTGTGTTAGGTGAGAGTTGAGTGTGGTAGGTGAATATGTTTTTCTCTTCTATATATAGGAGAGTCATTGTATACAAAACATACTACAATCAATAATACAATCATTTCTCTTTATACATTAAATCTCTACATGGTATCAGAGCTATAGGTTAAGCTCTTGGTGCTCTTCGCCTTCTGGCGGGCGGCAACTTTGCCTTAACCGCCCGCCAGACCTCAACCAATTGAAACCTCCAACACATACCTTCTCTCCAATCACCGCCAATAACCACTGCAGCAACTCAAACCACTGCTAGCTCGAATTGACGCCAACTCTTCTCGCAACTAGTGTTTCATTTCGGCCTACTGCAGATACAGATTGCATCTTCGTCAACCAAAGCTTCGTTTGTTTGCTCATTGCCCGCTGCTGCAACTCCGGGCACCGCCGCCGACCTGTTCTAACTGTCTCGGTGCCGTGTATGTGTTCAAATGTAAGAACACAAGACATGTCCTCGATGGCCTCCCTTGTTTTCATCTCTGTTACATTTGCCACTATGTGTAAATCAGCTGCTCCTATATTTCTCCTTATATTTGCTTTTGCATTTAGATTGGAGTCTCCAAGCTTTAAACTTTTCGGTATCATTTTTATTATATCCATTGGAATAATGTTAACAGTTGCGAAGGAAACTGAATTTGAATTTTGGGGATTCATTTTTGTTATGCTTGCTGCTGTTATGTCTGGATTTCGTTGGACCATGACTCAGATTCTTCTTCAGAAAGAAGTATGTGGTCTGAAAAATCCACTTACCCTGATGAGCTATGTAACTCCAGTGATGGCAGTGGCAACTGCTATGCTCTCTCTGATAATGGATCCTTGGGATGAATTCAGAACAAGCAATTACTTCAATAGTTCATGGCATATCACTCGGAGTTGCCTTCTCATGTTTCTTGGTGGAACTCTCGCCTTTTTTATGGTATTGACAAAATACATTCTTGTTTCAGTAACTAGTGCAGTAACTGTGACAATAGCAGGAGTTGTCAAGGAGGCTGTCACCATCTTGGTTGCTGTCTTTTACTTCCATGATCAGTTTACTTGGTTGAAAGGGGCTGGCCTTATTACAATCCTGTTTGGCGTGAGCTTATTCAATTGGTACAAATACCAAAAGCTACAAAAGGGTGAAATAGGTGAAGAGAATGTGGCAAGGTCATCGACAACCAATCCAGCTGCAAAATATGTTATTCTTGAGGAGATGGATGATCAAGATGATGGCCACCAATCTCTCTCTCTCTCTGCACCTGGGCTCTCTCTTCTCGGTGGTGCATGAAAACAAACAAGGCAGCATGTTTGGTTTTTTCAGAGAGAAACACACGGCCCACATGACATGCATTTAATCTCTCTCTCTCATCTTTCCACTTTCAAACCCACAATCCTTTTTTTAATCAACCCACTCCCTCACTTTCTTTAAACCCCTTTTTTCCTCACATGGGCTTGTCCCCTCTCTCTCCTCCGTTTGATTTCAAAATCTATTATTTTTATTTATTTTCTCCAAACCACTTTCCTTATTTCCCCATCTTTCATTTTGATTTCAAATATATTTTTATTATTTCTTTCTTTATTTTTCTTTCACATTATTTTTAATCTTTTTCAAATTCCATTCATACCATATAGCTTTGCACACCAAACCATACTTTATTCATCTCAGGGATCAACCCCGATCACCATTTTACACCACAACCAAAAAAAAAAAAAAAAAAAAAAAAAAAAAAAAAAAAAAATACACAAACAACCACATCCACAGGCGGGATTTTTCTTCTCTACTCTGCCGCCGGTCTCTTCTTCTTGTCTCCGTCTTGGGCGGCCCTTGACAGTGTTGCCTCCGTGTTTCCCACTCCACTGGGCACAATCACTACTCCCTGCTCCTCCACTGCAGCATATGGCGGACCTCCAAATCGGAACATCACGGTGGCCTTCCGCTTCAGCTCCTTATTTTTCGCCTTTAGCACACTTATCTCTGCTCGCGCATCCTTATACATGCGCTGGAGCAGAGCCAGTTGGGCGTTTAACTGCTGCACCTCATTTGTCCTACTCTGAAGCCGGTGCGACAAATTTGTGACCGCAGTCATGGTTTCCACACATGACTTCAAAGTATACTGATTGGCCTCAATATCAGTTTGCACCGCCATTTTTTGCTCCACAGACCGCATCGGAAAGTTCAACGGAGCAAACCCTGCGGCGCTTGGTTGAGGTTCACTGGCCACCGCACCAGTTATCTCTCTTGTTTACTCGTTGAGGTCGGGAAAGAGAGTGAGCAGACCACGGGACGAAGAGGCCATATTCTGGGTAGCTGAACGGGAAGACGAGGCCATGTTATGGGTTGCTGAGTGTTTCAGAGAAGGGTTGGTTACAGAGTGTTTACAGAGTGTTTCAAGATTTGCAGCTCTTCGCGACAAGCTCTCAGAGAACGAAGAGGTTTCAACTGGTTTGTTATGCTTCCAAGCCTCAACCTCCGCTTCGGTTTATAAAGACCATGACGAAGAGGCCGACTCGCGCTCTGTCGGTCACGTGCATCGCCGCGTGTCTGGCGCGCCTTTTGATGGCTCGACGCTTTTTGTCGGGCACGACTTTTGATGAAGTGGGCGCGCCTTTTGAGGGCGCGACTTTTGAGGGCTCGATATATATATCTACATGTATATCTTTTGGGCAGCCTATATACACACTCATACAGTGTCTTCTACATCGGTCCGACATGACCCCGTAAACTGTCTTCTACAGCAGTCCGACATGACCCCGTAAACTGTCTTCTACAGCGGTCCGACATGACCCCATAAACTGTCTTCTACATCGGTCCGACATGACCCCATAAACTGTCTTCTACATCGGTCCGACATGATCTCGTAAACTGTCTTCTACATCGGTCCGGCATGACCTCGTAAACTGTCCAGACATTATCTTCTCCAACGGTCTGACACGACCATACCGTGTCTCCTATCCTGTTTTATTTTATTTATCAGTTTACTTTCCTGTTTTGTTACTCTCTCTAAACACAAGTTGGTTAGTATCTATCCTCCTTGAGTTTGAGGGGGGCTGTAAGTGTGGTAGGTAAAGTTGAGTGTGTTATGTGAGAGTTGAGTGTGGTAGGTAGATGTAAGTGTGTTAGGTGAGAGTTGAGTGTGGTAGGTGAATATGTTTTTCTCTTCTATATATAGGAGAGTCATTGTATACAAAACATACTACAATCAATAATACAATTATTTCTCTTTATACATTAAATTTCTACACTGATAGAAATCAGACTTATGAGTCATAAGATAAACCTAAGTGTAACGGGTGCAGTCATCAACAAATGACACATAGTATGCAGAACCCCTTTTGGTGAGAACAAGAAAAGGGCCCCAAACATCAGTATGAACTAAAGAAAATGGTGTATTAGATATACAAGTACTTTTACGAAAAGGTAAGGCTATCATTTTGGCAAGTTTACACCCCCAACATTCAGTAAGTTCACTAGGAAAAACTTTATCCAAAATACCTAACTGAGCTAAAGACCGTAAGTGGTCAGCAGACAAATGCCCTAATCGAGAATGCCATAAGTAGAAGGGACTAGACAGAGAATCTAACTGAAAAGAGGAAAAGGCAGTTAAAGAGGTTGCTATAGGCAGATGCAAGGTCTCCACCACATAGAGGTCTCCAATTCTACGGCCGGTCCCAATCTGCTGCTTAGACATTCGATCCTGTACAGAACAAATAGCAGAAGAAAAGATAACATCAAAACCAGCGGCATCAAGCTGACTGATAAATAATAAACTGACAGATAACTGAGGAACATAAAGGACAGATGGAATAGAGACAACAGACATAGCAGACGGCAGAACAGACCCAACAGATACAACAGACATACCAGATCCATTAGCAGCATTGACGGTAATAGGAAAGGGAGGAGGAGTACAATTGTGAAGTAAGGAGAGATGGGGAGTCATATGATGAGAGGCACCAGAGTCAAAAAGCCAGACAGACGAAGAGATACCTGAAGAAGACCCAAACAAACCTGAATGAAGAGATGAAACAACAGAAGCAGATGGAGATGGCTGGGTGGTAGACAATATATGCTGAAGTTGACTAATCTGAGCAGTCAAGGAAGCCAAGTTAAGATCAGGAGTCGGAACAGATGCAACATACGCAGTGGGAGGAGCCCGGAAGTGGTTCTGAGATTGTTAAAAGAATGAGGCAGGCTGACGTCCTTTCTTGGGACAGTGGTACTTCCAATGGCCCTTCTAATGACAGAAGGCACACTCATCAAAAACCAAAGATATCGTAATAACTAGAAAATTGAGGGGTTAAAGTGTAATAAACCCTATATTCAACAAAATAGCCAAAACAGGGGTCGAAGGGTAATACACAGAAATCTGATGGAGGTAAAGCCAATAAATCCAAAACCATAATGTAAAATATAAAAACTAGCTTCTTTTTTTTTTTTTTTACCTTGACCCACAAATATTAACTAGAGTTTTGAAGTCGAAAGAACCAGTCTGAAGCCGAGAGAACCAAATCAGGGAGACGAGAGAGAGAGATTGAAGCCGAAGTCAAGGAAGAGGGAGATTACGACTCTGATCGCTCTTCTTACGACGAAGAAGAAGACGATTACGATGTGGTTGGTGATTACGACGTGGTTGGTGGTGCCCGCTAGGGTTTTGTAGCGTCAATGGCTCCGACTCGTAAACGTTGAGCGAGAGGAGCGAAGGGGAAGAGGGAGTTGCGTCTCGGTGATCTGGTTCTCGCCAAGGTCAAGGGAACTTCGATCGATCAAAGGAGAAGATTTGAGAACCAGATTTGATCAAGGGAGAAAATGACCCACAACTCACACAGAGACTGAAGAGGAAGACAATTTCTAGGGTTCTGGTGGTGGCTCTGATACCATGTAAGATTCCTGAAAGCTTTTTTGTATATTCAATTGTGTCAAAGATTACAATTAGACCTTGGATTATATAGCCCTGAATCCTAAACCAAAAAAGAAAATACAAATACGATTATAATTATGTCTCTAACAGGACTCTATGTCTGTAATAGAACTCTAACACAATCATACCTCTAATAGGACTCTAATTTGTAACACACGATGATATATTCTATATTCTCACATTTACATCAAGATCCTCTCAACTTCTAATTGAATACACAATTGAACACTACGATTTTAATTTCTATGCATGTTCAGAAAGCATTAACAAGGTGTGTATTGAGGGTTTTGGAGATTATTCAACTCAATGGTGTCTATTAGTCTCTTGTTTAGTTTGGACCTAACGAAACAATTGGGCACAGTTGTGAATTTTGGAAACAATGATAATGTTGTGACTCTTTGTTTTGCATTTTGTTGTTTTCTTGAGCTCCTCACTCCCCAAGAAAGCAAAAATCAAAAACAAAAACAAAAAGAATAGAAGAGAAGGAAATGCATTTATGTATTCATTAAGTGAACGCCACAGTCATAGTAAGTTATTGAACGATGTCAAATCTTCGCCACCTGTTGATGTGACAGGCGAGATGGTGCTTGCCACCTCCTTTGTTGTTCTGCTGGTGAAGTGATCGATTGATTAGTTATGCTGCTGGTTAAAAGCTTAAACCTGATATTGATGGTGTTTGTTTCCCTTCCATGCAAACAGGTACAGATTCTAATATGGAGATGGCTGGTTAGAAGACACTGCAAAAGGCCCATCATAGATGCCGGCGTAAGAAACACGATGTGATAATGGTTGATCCACTGCGGTGAAAGACTCTGTTGACAAACAAAGATACATGTCATGATTTCAACTTCTTTTCTCTGCTTCCACCATCAAAGAAATTTTCATTCCTGAATCCTCTGCTGTCATATATAGCTGTAATTAGATATACCAAAACTGTTGTGCAGCAACTTTGTTCGGCTCTTGAGCAATCTCTTCCGGGTCAGCTGTGTCTAGATCTGGCATCTTTGCCTCTTCTTGCTTGTAGTGATTGTTAAAATGATGATTGAGAATTGTAATACCTAATTTGAAGTATGTCAATAAGCTCAATTTTCTTGAGATCTAGAAGTGAGATTCAACATACTTGTTTAGCAACATTTTTATTTTATTTTTTGCTGTACATTGTCGGGTGGAAATGTTTGAATGAAGAATATCTAGATATGAAAAGATTGTTTTTGGATTGCATTTGTAATATTCTTAGGAATTGACTTTTTTTTTAGTGAATTTTTAATTTTTATAAGAAAAAAGGGTGCAAAAAAGTAAATAATAATTTGACAATTTATAATGATTTTTTTGACTAAAAATTCTAATTCTCAAACAATGCCTTAATGTGCTTCGGGAGGAAAAATTAGCTTTCCCTCACATTATTACATTTGTATTTATATACACTTTTAACTATCAATTTGTATAATTACCTCCTTTTAACGAGAAATTATTGGTTAGTCTTGGGATACCGTCACGTGGTGTTGCAATGATATTGTGATTGATGAAGGGAGTAAAATTTACAAATTTGTGTTGAGTAATTAGAAAATATGAGAGGATATGGTAAGTTATGATTAATATGGGACACGTGACACCCAAGACCAACTAATAATTTTCTCCTTTTAACTATTAAAATTAATTAACTTCACCCAAAACTATTAGCGCGTTCCGTAATTTAACAAAATATCACATCTATCGGCATCAAAAGTATCGATTCACTTATTTAACAGAATATCACATCTATCGGCATCAAAAGTATTGATTCACTTTGCTTCCACATTAAAGAGATAGATAAGGAGACAAATAGTTAGATGTCATGCAATAAACACAGTTAATTGTTTTGAAAATATTTAATAAAACACAAAATACAATTGATTACAATTTACAACAAACTACTTTCTCTAAATACAACCAAAATAAGGAAATCATGCGTATAAATAATTTTGCAATGAAATCATGCGTATAAATAATTTTGCTTGAAGTGAACTAATGTCAATAGTGTAAAAACAATAATTATTCAGAATAAAGTGAAATAAATATGATAATTTGAAAGGTCAAAATGAATTTTTTCCAGTTAATAAATGGAGGGTGGTCTCTAGTGACAAAGACTCCCTAAACAAAACAACAATAACAATAACTGCCAAACTTTGTTCTCAAAAAAATAAAAAATGAAAGAAACCCAAAAAGCAGCAGAGTTCTTAGGGTTTCAACTATTTGAGGTTTCATTTGTGATGTCTATCCAAGTCCCTGTTACATATGAATAAGACTTGCTCATCAATGTCAGAACAGTAATTAGTGCAGCCCCATCTCAAATTTGAACATAAATTTCTACATACTGTGAATAATCCAATAAAAAACAAAAAATTTAAGACATTCATAATCGAACTTAAAACTTTCACTTCCTAGGAATTGAATCTATAGCTCATTTTCCACAAACACAAAAAAACAAAAAAGGTATTATCAAGCTATATCTAGATCTTCAATGACAAAATTGGAAGCTTATCAAGATTGGCACCCTGTAGAACAGTTACCAAAAAAACAAAAGTAAGAAAAAATAAAAATGAGCCACCTAACTGCTCGACTCAACAACCATTAAACGAAGTGTCCTCAAACAAATAGCTGGGAGCTAATCTTCCACCATTTCTTCCTCAACTTCTTCCTCTTCCTCTTCCTCTTCCTCTTGCTGCGTTTTCTTTACACCATGATTTTCTGGAAGCAACAGAGAAATATAAGAATTGGGTGCTATAAAGGCCTAAGAGGGGAACTTAAACGCACAGCAGAGTCTGAAAACTTCAGATCTAGTTTGCACAGGAGTTTCCTGTACTGTGCTCCTGTGTAAAAAGTAACATAAACATTGAGTAGAATAGTGATTTCATATGACATTATCACAAATCAAGGAGAAATTTATTATAGCGGTAGTGGAGATTACATGGTTGATGGTCGTGTTATTGGGCAAGAGGGAATATTCACCTAATTCCATTTGCAGTATTTTATTGGCCCAGTGACACTATGTAGGAAGCTATCACCATTGCACTCAATATTTACTCCTTCAGAGGGTGGCTTTACATGCCAATTGAATTAAGTATGCAATCTGACTAAAATCATCAAATCACACTGAAATTTAATAGGAAAATTTATAGGCCAACAAAAGCAGGTCATAGGTAAATGAAAAAGTCGGCAGCGAGGTTGGGGAAATGGCTAGAGGGAAACACAACAGGTTTAAGAATTAAGATAAGTTGCACATATGAACATTAAACAACAGGTTTGCAGAGAGAATACTACCAGCTATTACCTCTGATAAGAACTAAAAAGTTTAAGAATTAAGATAAGTTGCACATATGGAATCAGATGATTCATCTGATTTTTATTTTTTATTTTTGGGTATCTATAATAACGCAAGGCACCAAGGGGTTGCAACCCATATACAAAAACTAAATCAACTATACAACCAAAACTATTCAGAAGTCTCTACTAAGTCCAAGAAATTGGTTCAAGAACGGGTTTATATTGAGCTAAATATAATAAGGACAAAATTTTACTTGGTCCGCACCAATAAGATCATTACTATGGTCCTATGGACATGAGTGGGGCTGTAATTTGAGAAATCTCATAGATTTGCATCCTAAATTTTTTTCCACAGTAGAAAAAACAAAAGGTAAAATGTTATATAAGATGAACATACCATATTCACTGAATATGACTCCACCAGAACACAATCCTTCCTCAATTTTGATGAGGTGAAGAGTCAACCTAGGTCCAATCTCTTGAAGCTTGACAGCACTTTTTGTAGAAGCTCGGTTAACCCTACCAAGATCACTTGCTAGACTTACAGTTGCCGCTTCCTCATCTGCTTCGCTTTCTGATCCATAACCAGCCCTTAAGGTGAAAAGAGGAGAGCAAGAATGATCAGCATCCAAACTGACATAAAATTTAAAAATTGGTTGATCAATTTGTAGCTAGACCATCCTAACTTCTGATTTCCTTGTAATCATACCTCTAATAATCACAACACACAAGACTAAGAAACAATTACGAGTCACATAGAAAGTTTCCTTGAACTGTTTGATATTTAATATGAATACAGATGATATTTATTCTACCATTATCACTTTATACATTATATTGAATCGGATAACACGTTAGCTAGTGATTTAACTGAAATTGTGGCCCTTGATCAAGCTGAATGGAAAAAACAGGATTCGCATGGCTGAGTCCCAAGCAATTGGGACAAAGCTTTGTTGAGTGGATTAGCATATTGAATCAGATAACATAACCAACAAAACTACTATAACTTGACCTTGACTGCTGATCACATGCTATGAAAACCATGATAGAAAACAGATATGAAAGACAAAAGTATAAACTTAAACCCATGGTATCAGATCTATAGCAGGGTGATTAGCAAATTGTCAGTCACTTTAAGTCACAGCTCACTTCAACTTTTGATTTCCCGCCTACTATATCAAGGGGGGAGAGAGAAAGAGAGTGACACATACTTGGTGACAAAGTCGCTCACGTCTTGAAGACTTCTTAAATCAGGAACTTGATGGTTCTGCACAAACTTTCTTATTTTGCGTGAGATCCCAACAGGCTGTAATCTAATGGAATAATGCCGAAAGTCAATCAGCTTTGTCTCCTTATTATAATTTAGTAACACAATTCTCTGGCACGAAGAAAGGTTGACCTGCAACACAAGCAACATAAGAGGAGAAGCAATACTACTTCAAGCAGATACAAACATCTAATTCATATTGTTCCTGCACTCACAGTGTTAACATCAATGGCTGGAAAGATGTTCTGAAACATAATGGTTGTAAGCTTCAGATGTTGCTCCCCAGTCCCAAAACCAGAAAGAACAATCTGGAAAAAGTCATTTAAAAAAATTTGTAAAAGTGATCAAATAACAAGTAATAAGAAAATGTAAAACTTGACACAGTTTGACACCAACTGCACATTATATCCCCCCACAAAAAAAAGAAGGCATTCCTTGATATATATGGCTTGAGGGATTTTAATTGTCCTTTTTTTTTTTTCTCTGCATAGAAGTTTATAAATTAACTGATGAGAAAAAATTGCAGATATACATAAAGAGGACCATTACCCACTTTGTTGGGCTGGACCTATAGGTTCTTTTGCATTAAGACGTTATGATAATTACATCATCATAACATTCTATCAAATGGTAGGAAGGAAATGACAGATTTCAGACACATCTAAACTGAATTTTAATGATTAGTTCATGATGACATTCTTAGGAGTTTAAAAACTTCCAAAATACCACTTAGAACCCATTTATGATATCCCTTTGGACACTGCAAATAAATAGTACTGCCAAGGTTTGCTGATTTTCTGTAAACTACATTAAGATGGAATCAGCTGCAACAATATGGAAAACATGCAAATGCATGACACATGCATGGATGTAGTGTATGCATTCCTCAGAGTATTACCAAGGGCGAGTTTTTGAAAAGATCTTGAGGACATCTAGGGCGCACTTGAGATTGAGCAACATCAACTGCCAAAGAGTACTCTTGTATTTTAAATGTTAAAGTGGGGCCTTGTGGAGTCCTGGCAACCCTCAAGTATGGTGCAGTGGCAGTTTTTGATAACATGAGGAAATGTGTAACGCCCATGGGCCCTGCAATATTTAAGAAGTCTTTGATATTATTCCGCTTCTTTTCCTGCAATTATAACCACCACCAAGTTAGCCAATTCAAAAATAGTAGGCGTAACAATATAGAATTACATGGTGAGTCCATACAAGAATTGAACATGCACTATCATTGAATTGAAATTATCCCAAGAATGAAAGGAAAACCCTAAAATTCTTAAGAATGGGTGGGAGCCATTTAGTTCTTGAACTTACCTATCAACCCCATACAATTTGAAAACCTCAAAACTCTTTTGGAACATTCAGCTAGTGGTTTTAATTTAGTCCGATTCCTCAACTATGAAACTAAATAACATTAATAATAGCCACCATAAACCATAGATACCACAAGAGGTAAACAAACTGAGTGGTTGAATTGAAAAGATAAGGTCAAAATTGGAAATTTTTGAATGCATTCACCAGACGTAAATATCTCTTAACAAAATGGCCAATTAAGTCTACCTCTAGACAGCAATAATTTGTTCCAAAGTACTTTCAAACTTATGCCATAAACAATTGTTGGAAGTTGTTTTAGCTACATCTTGTATAGCATGAATGAATAGAAGAAAATCATTACCTTAAGCTTAAGGGCAGTATATGGAAGCATCAACTTTCTCAAGTCCGCTTGCAACTGTCTAAGAGAACCGGGTAACTTCCCTCTTGAAAATACAAAGCTTCTTGGGATTTTGTCACCGGTGATATGATCGACATCCGGCTGCTTTTTCTTCAGAACCGGCTTTATGAATACCTTCTTCTTCTTCTGATTCAAGTCATGTTGGATACCAAAAGTCAATCCAGATATGCAAAAAATGATACTAAAAACCCCTTTTGGTTGCAGAGAAAGAAGAGAAAATTAAATTTGGGTAAAAAAATCACTCAAAATACCCTCCATTACTGGACCAAAACTTATACCAAATTGAGTATTACTCGAAATTTTCAAGGTATTTCTGTGACTCTCCAATTTACAACTAGTGAAGCTTTTGCTCTAATTTATGCTTAAATCTGAGTTTGACCATATCAAATAAAGCTTTTTTACTCAAATTTGAAGCCCAACAAACAAGAAAGAGAGAGAACTAAAAGGAATTGAGTTTTCCAGTGCATTTTATTTTTTCCATGAAAACCGAAGGGAGGGAAAAGAAAACGCAAGGCTCAAATTCTGTTCAGCTTTCTTTAGATTTTCCTAGCAACCAAACAACGTGCAACATCATCACAACAGAGAAATTATAGACTGCTTACATTTCGGAAACGAGCCATCTCTTCAATGTCTCTCTCGGAACCCTAATTGTTCGTCAATCAAACTGCATATATATGTATAAACAATTAGTCACATACAAACTGATAACTCAAATTTATGTTGCTATACATATATAATAGATACATGTAAATTAGGGTTACAGACATGAAAATCAAAGAGGAACCTGAGGAAGGGAAGGAAAGGAAAAAAAGGAGAGAGACAGAGAGAGAGTAGGTTTTGGGTGGATATCGGCCCTCAAAGCCCGTGTAAGTTGAATTTGGGTTTGGAAACAATGGGCTGGGCTCGGCAAACAATTTTGGGCTTGTGTCTTTGTGGTCGAAATTGGAATAGAAACTAAGGTCCCGTTTGTTTTTAGAGGTAAAATGAAAGGGATTGATAGTAAAGAGATTAATAGTGAGTGGGCTGTTAGTGAGGGGATTGATAGTGAGGGTATTAAGTAAAATTATTTTTGTTTTTATAATAGTTGTTAGTGTAGAGATTGTTAAATTATTTTTATATAAAATAAATATTAAATAATAAAACAAATAAAAAAAAGTACAAAAACTTTAAACATTAATATTTTTTAAAAAATGCCCACCATATAAAATAAAAAATTAAAAATAAGAATAAAAAAATTTCAGAAAAAAATAAAACAAATAATATAATGATTTTTATTTAACAAAAAAATACAAAAAATTAAATATTAATGCTCAAAAAAAAATGTCCGACATGTAAAAAATAAAATAAAAAATAAATATAAATAAAAAATTTCTAGTCCGCCGGACTATTTTTCTAATACCAAGTCCTGAAAGCCCATCCGAATCTCTTTGGGGAAGCCCATCCTAATCCGGAACTCATTATCAATCCCCTCCCATCTCTCAAAATAAACATAATATTAGTAGGTCCCACCTCACTACCAATCTCAATCCCCTCTCTAACTCTCCATACAAACGGGGCCTAAGGTAGTGATAAAGAGCTCTAACATTAGAGCTCTAAAATGAGTTTTAGTGAGGTGTCAAAAAAAAAAAAAAAAAAAAAACATAGCGTCATCATGTGGGACCCAACATTAGAGTTCTTAAATTACATCTCTCAAACACTATTGTAGAAACTATCGCTTTTGTTTGGGCAAATATTTTTCTGCATTTTCTAGTTATTGGTATAAGGAAAAATGAAAAAAAAAAAATTTGTGGTTAATGAAAAGTAAGGTAAAAAATATTTTTTATTAATGTACCACCACAATATTACAACCCCCTTCCCACCACCTCTGTCATGTTACCATCACTAATATAATCACTAATACATTAGTTTTAAGGATGCAATTAAATATAGAAAAATATTTTACTGTATTAAGGTTAATTATTTAAAAAAACAACGTGAATTAGTCCAATTGTCAAAACATTAAAAAGTGATGACAGCCTGTTTAATATCATTTATAAATTGGGGTTGGATTTATTTATTTATAAACCCTGCTATTTTCGCTTGTTGATTTCTCTTCACCCATAAGACCACTATTATTGTCAACAACTCTCGACAACCAACTCAAAAATATTTATACATAAAAGTGAATATAATAAATAGGATACAATACTCAACAACTTAAGAAGACCAATTTTTTTATATAGATTTTAGGCAACAACTACCTAAGGTTATGTAATAATCCAACTACTTCTAATAATGAAAACCATTACAAGGCAATTGAGCTGGTTAGATAAAAAAAATTATTTTTACTTTCTAAAAAAATAAGACTATATAAGAAATAATAAATTTTTTTAAACTTTTTTTTACCAAACTAATTTTTAATAATTAAAAAAATCTAAAACAACTTTTTAAAAACCTTTTTTTTTTTTAAACATAACATCATTATCATTAATCAATATGAAAAAATACTTGGGAGCACTAATTAAGTACCCTCAATCTATCTATAATGACATGAAATGGATCATGTGAAGGTATGAACCCACACTCTTCATCCCTCCTCTCTTTTCTCTCCATTTTGGGAATGGCTCCATTCCAAACTCATATCTTCCATATTTTATTTTTTAAGCTCCATTTTTAGACCCACATTGATAATTTAAATAATTCACCTCATAATCCCAACAATTTAGATAAGTTATGCAAAAGTTAATTTATCAAACATCATTAGATATATGAATAAACTGTATCTTATTTTTTTTAAAATGAATAGTAATTATGAGTTTAAACTTAAACTTTTCATTCTATAAAACAAAACATGATTTGTTTATGTATTCATCGTTATCCAATGAAATTGATTTTTTTTTGTACAAATACTTCATTGTGAGATTTATAAGATAAACAATTTGGATTATCATTATAGGCATAAAATGAAATCTACAAAGTAAAATAAAATGAAATATGGAGAATAAGAGTATAAAAGAGAGTCATATCCCTTTATTTCCTCTCTCTTTCATTTTATTAGAGGTTAAAATTAGGGTAAATTACACTTTATCCCCTAAAGTTTCACCCATTTTCCACTTTGGCACTTTAATTTTGATTTTTTTCACTTTGGCCCTTCATGTTTGCAATCATTCTCACTTTGACTCTTTAAATTTGATTTTTCTCACTTTGGCCCTTCATGTTTGCTTCTCACTTTACTCATAGACTAACTTCCATCCAAAAAACTAACAGAATCTGCCACGTCACCGACACATCAGCTCCATGTGTGATGCAAAAATTCACTAAAGATGCAAAAAATGAAAAATAGAAAACAAAAAAAAAAGAATTTTTTTTTAATCTGTAATGATTTTTTTTTTCAAATTTATTCATAAATATTATTACATTATAGATGCATCTAGATAAAATGCACCTAAAAAAATAAAAACAAATTTAACTTTAAATTTTTTTTTTACTAAAGATGGAAAAAAAAACAATATTAAACCTTTCATTTCATAATTGACAATACATGTCAGTATATTTTCATTTTTTCTGTCTTTAGTGATTTTTTTTAGTTAAATTTGTTTTTATTTTTTTAAGTGCATCTAATCTATATGCATCTATAATGTAATAATATTTATGAATAAATTTGAAAAAAAAAATTACTAAAGACTAGAAAAAATTTCAATTTTTTTTGTTTTTTATTTTTTCGTTTTTTGTATCTTTAGTGAATTTTTGCATTATATATGGAGCTAATATGTTGGTAATGTGGCAGATTCTGTTAGTTTTTTTTTATAAAAGTTAGTTTAGGAGTAAAGTGGGAAGAATTGCAAACATGAAAGGTCAAAGTGGGAAAAAGAATTGCAAACATGAATGGGCAAAGTGAAAAAAATCAAACTTAAAGAGCCAAAATAAGAAATAGGTGACACTTTAGAGGGGCAAAGTGTAATTTACCCTTAAAATGATGATGGTATATCATAGTTGATCCGTATGCAAAACTATTTTAAAACTTGACTAAAAGTTAAAAGTCAATTTTTAACTTATTTTGAATTACATCATCTTTTTTTTTTTTTTTACATATTTTTTAAAAAAAATTAATTTCAATTTTTAACCCACTTCTTAAACAACCCGACAGGGAGAATCCCAACAATCTAACAGAAGAAGAATCTGCTGTGGGTGAGTGTGTTTGTTTGATGGTGGGTTGCTTAGAAAGATCACCATGTGTCATCGTGGTAGTTGGTAGAGAAGGGGCACAAAACAGTGGGTGAAACGTGGAAAAATCTCATCGCCACGTGTATGGCATTGAGTCAACATCGCTTTGGATTAAATCCACTGCGACGTACTAACGAAGTCCCTGTCCTGCGTCTGTTTCCTCCACATGGACCTCTCTAATTAGATCTCGCTATTCGTTCCCCAGGTTCCTGCTGCTGGTCCTTCTGAACATCTGAATTTTTTTAAATTTTATATTAAAATTAAAATAGGGAGCTTTTTTGATAAATTCATTTTCTAAGAGGTTTATTCCATCCAACTTATATTCTTTTTGACTATTTCATTAGGTCCAATTTGAGATAAAAAGACCAAAATACCCTTTTCATCTACTTATGTTCCATTTAGTTCACATTATTTTCTTATGTTTCAATAAGTCCTATGGTGACATAATTACCAAAATACCCTTAATGTGAATGTTCACACCGTTAATATAAATGTTTATATCGTCAATGTGTAGGGGTCTGGCTCATGTCGATCCTCGTGTGTGCTCGGAAAAATTCGAGTCGGGTCGGGCCGGCCCACAAGCCAAAAAAATAGACCCGACCCGGCCCGTTGATAATATGAATGTTCACATTGACAAGTTAACATTCACATTGATAGGAGTGTAAAATTGGCCTGCGACTCGTGGGTGGCTCGAAACCAACCCGTCGCCCGGGGCGGGCCCGGGCCGGCCCGTTCACAATATGAATATTCACACTGACATATTAACATTAACATTAACATTGACAAGAGTGTAAAATTGGCCCATGACCCATGGGAAGCCCGAAGCCCGGGCTCGGGCCCGGCTCGGCCCGTTGACAATGTGAATATTCACATTGACATGTTAACATTCACATTGAGAGGAGTGCAAAATTAGCCTGTGGCCAGCTCGAAACTCGCCTGCGGCTCGTGGGCTGCCCTGGGCAGGCCCGACCCGACCCGTTGATAATGCAAATATTCACATTGACATGTTAACATTCACATTGATAAGAGTATAAAATTAGCCCGCGCCCCGTGGCTGCTCGAAACTAGCCCACGGCCCGTGGGCGTCCCGGGGCGGGCCCGACCCGGCCTGTTGACAATGTGAATATTTACATTGACATATTAACATTCACATTGATAAGAGTGTAAAATTGACTCGCGTCCCATGGGCGGCCCGGGGCGAGCCCGGTCCGGTCCGTTGACAATGTGAATATTCACATTGACATATTAACATTCATATTGATAAGAGTGTAAAATTGGCCCGTGGCTCGTGGGCGGCCCGAAGCCCGCCGCTGCCTAGGACGGGCCCGGCCCGGCTTGTTGACAATGTGAATATTCACATTGACATATTAACATTAACATTGATAAGAGTGTAAAATTAGCCCGTGACCCGTGGGCAGCCCGAAGCCCGGCCCCGGGCCGACGCGGGCCCGACCCGTTGACAACGTGAATATTCACATTGACATGTTAACATTCACATTGATAAAGTGTAACATTAGCTCGTACCCCGTGGCTGCCCGAAACACGCCCACGGCCCGTGGACAGCCCAAGGCGGGCCCGGCCCGGCCTGTTGACAATGTGAATATTCACATTGACATGTTAACATTCACATTGATAAGAGTGTAAAATTGACTCGCGTCCCATGGGCGGCCCGAGGTGGCTCGGGTTTGGGTCCGGGATTATCCCGAGCCGCGGGCGAGCTTCGGGCAGCGGACAAGTTTTACGCTTCTATCAATGTTAATGTTAACATGTCAATGTGAATATTCACATTGTCACGGGTCGGGCCAAGCCCGCCTCGGGCTGCGATCGGGCTTCGGGCCGCCCACGGGCTGTGGGCCAATTTTACACTCCTATCAATGTGAATGTTAACATGTCAATGTGAATATTCACATTGTCAACGGGCCGGGCCCGCCCTGGCCCGAGGTCGGGCTTCGGGCTGCCCATGGGTCACGGGCCAATTGTACACTCTTATCAATATGAATGTTAACATGTCAATGTGAATATTCACACTGTCATCAGGCCGGGCCGGGCCTGTCCCGGGCCGCCCACGGGCCGTGGATGGGTTTCGGCCAGCCACAGGGCGCGGGCTAATTTTACACTCCTATCAATGTGCATGTTAACATGTCAATGTGAATATTCACATTGTCACGGGTCGGGCCAAGCCTGCCTCGGGCTACGGTCGGGCTTCGGGCCGCCCACGGGCTGCAGACCAATTTTACACTCTTATCAATGTGAATGTTAACATGTCAATGTGAATATTCACATTGTCAACGGGCCGGGCCGGGTCCGTCCCGGGCCGCGGCCGGGCTTTTGGCCGTTCATGGGCCGCGGGCCAATTTTATACTCTTATCAATGTGAATGTTAACATGTCAATGTGAATATTCACATTGTCGACGGGCCGGACCGGGCCGGCCTCGGGCCGCCCATGGACCGCGGGCGGGTTTCACGCCGCCACGGGACGGGGGCCAATTTTACACTCCTATTAATGTGAATGTTAACATGTCAATATGAATATTCACATTGTCAACGGGCCGGGCCGGGCCGAGTCGGGCCAGCCCTAGGCTGCTGTCTAGTTTTATACTCTTATCAATGTGAATGTTAACATGTCAATGTTAACATTCACATTGTCAACAGGCCGGGCCGGGCCCGCCCACGAGCAGTGGGCTGGTTTCGGGCAGCTACGAGGCGCGGGCTAATTTTACACTTCTATCAATGTGAATGTTAACATGTCAATGTGAATATTCACATTGTCAACGGGCCGGGTCGGGCCCGCCCCGGGCTGCGGGCGGGCTTTTGCCCGCCCATGGGCCGCGGCCTAATTTTATACTCTTATCAATGTGAATGTTAACATGTCAATGTGAATATTCATATTGTCAACGGGTCGGGCCGGGCCCGCCCCGGACCGCCCATGGGCCGCGGGCCGGTTTCGCGCCGCCACGGGACGGGGGCCAATTTTACACTCCTATTAATGTGAATTTTAACCTGTTAATGTGAATATTCACATTGTCAACGGGCCGGGCCCGCCCTGGCTCGGGGGCGGGTCGCCTACGGGCCAATTTGCATTCCTACAAATGTGAATTTTAAAATATAAATGTTCACATTATTAAATTGCTAATCGTTGAAAAAATATTTATAAGGGTATCAAAATTAAATATAAGGGCATAAGTGTCCAAGAAAATAGTGTAAATTAAGAAAATGGACTTTATGGAATAAAACTATACATACATGAGACTAAATGGGTTAAAAAATTCCTTCATGGACTTCTTGGGTTAAAACACTTCTAAATTGGACTTATCAATAAAAATCCCATTAAAATATATCAGACTAGCAAATTCTAATTATAAAAATAAAAAATTAAATGATTAAATATTTTAATTGCTAAAAATACCATTATTATTTTTTCAACAATAAAATTAGATATTTAGTGATTTTTTAGTCTAAATTTTTCATTTCAATAAGTAAATAATTTTTGCACCAAATTATTTTTTTTTTGTAAAAATATATTTATTAGTGATATTTTTAAAATTTTACCACTATATTAGTTTTTTAACTTTTTTGGACGTCATTTAGTGACAACTGCAATAATCGCAGTAAATGGCCTCCTAATATTTAAAAATAAAAATTAGTGACTAAAATTTGTGTCTCAATAAGTAAATATTTATTTACATAAAACTATTTTATTTGTACATTTATTAATGATATTTTTAAGATTTTATTACTAAATATCATTTTTTTAACTTTTCAAAATGATCTTTAGGCCTCGTTTGGGTGCTAGTCGATTTAGCCAAAAAGTCAAAAAAGTTACTAAAAAAGTCAAAAAACCAACAACTCATACCAAAAAGTGAAAGATTCTCTTTTCTCTCTACTTTTTTGCACATCTTTTCATAAAAAATTAAAAAGTCATCCCAAACATACTAATTTTTTTTAGCTCATATTTTAGCCAAATAACCAAAAAGTTACTAAATTAGTCTGTTCCCAAACGAGGCCTTAGTGATGACTCATGGCCACATCTTATTTGGCTATTTTAGTTAAAATAAAATAAAATAGGCTTTTTAACCTAATGAGACAAAAAATCATATTCAACTCACAATCATTAAATTTTTTATCTCACAAAAGTCAAAAACACATCCCAACTTTTTAGTCTCAGACTAAAATAATCAAAAAGTTAATCCACATCTCAAACGAACCCATAAGTTGCAATGAATGTTGATAATCTTTTTGTTTTAAAGTCATATAACAACAGTTCTATGACGTCACTATATATATATTTTTTTGTATGTATTTTTTATTTACATATTAATACTAGTTATTATTATTTTTTAGATAGGAATATTAATACTAGTTATTAAGTTATTGAGTACATTTAATTTATATTTGATTTATTAAAATTTATTTAAAATTTTAACAAAATTAGTCACAACCACAAACAACTAGAAGACACCTTAATTTTTTTTTTTTTTAACTTTACCACGTCCTCATTCCCCATGAAATCCACGTTCCCCCCCCCCCCCCCCCCCCGAATCCACGTGGTAATTTTTTTTTATTTTTTTTTCAAATGAAAGTAAAACGTGGTAATTGAGTGTGAACAACAAAGAAAGTGTCCAATAATAAAATTAATCAAAAAAAAATAATATATACATTAATTAGTGTATTAACTAATGTACTAATTGATGATGTGATATAATTTAAAATATTTTTAATATTTATAATTTGTATAATGAGTAGGGTCAATAATAATATCATCACTAGTATTGATACACTACTTAATACACTAATTAATACATAAAGTACAACTCAATTAAAAAAAATAACATTTAGAGAACTGAAAAAAATAAAAAGAAAATAAAAAGAGAGGGTATTTTGGTCTCCATAAAAAAGTAAAATTTCTATATTATGGTATATTTATTGCACTTTCAATTTTCTATGCTAATGGGAGTAGGTAATCTCATTTAATCCATTCTTGACCAGTAATAAAACACCACCAAATCAATTATCTTGAATTTCAAAAAAAAAATGTTACATCTAATTTTTTAATAATTTTTTTAACAACTTTTTAAATACTTTATTAAAAAATTCATTTAAAAATTTAAATAAACAAAAAAATCACTAACAAAACCAACTCTAAAGGCCCACTTATTGTAAAACATTTGAACTTCTTTACTAATTTATTTTATTGTTTTCACATTGTTTAAGCCCCAGTAATTTCCGTTGTCCCCTCTGGTAAGTATATATTTTCATAGCTACAAATAAGTTTTTAATAGTTTATTTTAATTTAAGAATTTGTGTTTGATTACTTGATTTAATTTTTGTTTATAATTTATAAGGTAAAAATATTTTAAATAATTTTAAAAAAAAACTAATTATTTGTAAGTTGAAAAAAATAATGCTTTTACTTTGCTTTTTGATTATTTTTAGCTTATTGAGAGGGTAATTTATACTTATAAATTGGGCCGAGCTGGGTAATGGGCCGTTATGGACCACATTGCGAAGGGCTGAGTAAAAAGGCCATGAAATTACTCCGGCCCAAGAGAGGTGTAAAGTTACTCCGGCCCAAGAAAGGTGTAAAGTTACTCCGGTCTGCGAGAGACCTGAAGTTACTCCGGTCCCAAAGAGCTTATGGCAAGTTTGGTCGTCACTCACAAAGTTATCTCGGTTTGGACTGGAGTATTGGTTATTCCGGTCTAGATATACCGTGGTTAGCATTAAGAAGAGCCAAGGTAAGAGCAGTGAATGGAAGAGCCGAGCTAATGTTATCTCGGTCTAGCCTGCGGCTTAGCATAGCTATGCTTACCTCGGTCGTGTTTAAGTCTGACCATGGTAGAACCATCTCACTTGGTTTATGTAGTGAGGGGGTGTTGAAGAATAATCATTATCTTTCAAGAGTATAAATCCTAGGAGGACTCTACATGGAGGAGTAAAAGTCCTACTAGGATTGTGCCACGCGAAACCTATAAAAGCTTACAACATCACCTGTGGAGAGGAAATACAACTTTGATTCCTGAATACACAGAGCTTTTGTCTACTTGTCTATTTTGCTGACTTAAGCATCGGAGGGGTTTCCGGCACACACCCGCCGGCTAGTTCACGTTTGTGTTTTCAGGGAGTAAAGCGACGACGTTTGGAGGAGTGCAGACTTGATCAGCAGGATTATACGAGAAGATTTATCTCTTTCCCGTACACTTATAATAAATTATAGTGTAAATTACATTATGTTTGGCTACTTTCTAATTTTGGCTCTTAAAATTTGTTTTTTTCACTTGGACCCTTTATATTTCAAGTTTTTTTTATTTTACTTTTGAAACTAATTCTGCTTAAAATTAGACAAAAAATAACACATTGACAATTATATGGCATAAAAATAATTTATTATATATAACTTACGCATTTGACATAAATTTCAATTATAATATAATAAATTATTATTTTTATATTATGTGATAGTTATTATATGCATATATTTTTTTAATTTTACGAGTAAAGTAAAAAAAAAAAAATATGATGGGTCAAAGTGTAATTACCCCCAACGTTTCTCCTGTCACTGAAAATCTTTATTATTAGAATTATTTATTTATTTGGTAATTGGTGTAGGTCACTTATGAGTAAGTTCCCATTCCACTCTAATATAATAAGAGGATAAATCATAAATATATTTTTTGAGATTTATTTAAAATATAGATTGTTTTTTATAGTTTAAAAAATTACAAATACTCCCTTGTTAGAATTTTTTATTTAACATAGTTAATCAAAAAAATAAAATTTATAATTGTTCTCCTATATAATAATAAAATTACCTAAATTATTAATTTAAACATATTTCTAACATCATTAAAAACTAGCAATTGACTTAATGATTTATTAACAAAATGAACGATTTGTTATAAAATTAAAAATTTGAGGGGGTAGAATGTAATTTCCAGAACTATAAGAGACGATTAGTATTTTAATCAAATCTCAAAAGTGTATTTGTAAAATGAAATAGAATAAAACGTTTATTATTTTACAATAGTGAATAACGATTTCAATTATAATATATATATTTTTTATTTTTTTAGTCAATTAAAAATAAGATTTAATATTTTAATAAAATAATCATTTCATCTCATTTTATTCTAATAAACTAAACACTAGTCAAAGGATAGGTTATCTTTATATATTATTTAACTAGTGGCATGTAATTTATAAGGAAAAATTATTAGAAAATCATTTTTTAAGGATTTATATTCCCATTAGTCTATAAAATATTTTTATATTCTAATAAGTCCTATTATTTAAACATAGACTCCTTTAATTAGTAGGTCTTTTGGGAAGTTGCCAAAAAAAATCATTTTTTTGGCTTTTTAGCTTTTTTAGTCAAAAAAAACTAATTTTTTTACTCAAAATAACCCAATTTTTTGCAAAAAAGTCACTAAAAAAGTCAAAAAACTAGTTTTTTACCAACTTCTCAAAATACCACTAGATCTCGCTATTCGTTCCCCAGGTTCTTGATGTTGGCCCCTTTGAACATCTGAATTTTTTAAAAATTTTATATTAAAATTAAAATATATCACACTAACAAATTCTAATTATAAAAATAAAAAATTTAAATGATTAATTATTTTAATTGCTAAAAATATCATTGTTATTTTTTCAACAATAAAATTAGATATTTAGTGATTTATTATTATATTTTTTAGTCTAAATTTTTCGTTTTAGCAAGTAAATAGTTTTTGCACCAAATTATAATTTTTTTGTAAGAATACATTTATTAACAATATTTTTAAAATTTTATTACAAAATATTAGTTTTAAAACTTTTTTGGACTACATTTAGTGACAACTCCAATAATCGCAGTAAATGGCCTCTTAAAATTGAAAAATAAAAATTAGTGGCTAAAATTTGTGTCTCAATATGTCAATATTTATTTACATAAAATTATTTTATTCGGGCATTTATTAATGATATTTTAAAATTTTTATTGCTAAGTGGTGTTTAGAAAAGTTGATAAAAAATTGACTTTTTAACTTTTTTTGTGTTAAAAAAGTTGGCTTTTTTGTAAAAAAAATAAAAAATAAAAACTAACTTTTTACCAAAGTTTCCAACACACCCCTAAGAAGTGGGTTGGCTTTTTGACTTTTTGGCTATTTTAACCTGGGGCTAGAAAACCTCATTTGGGAAAGACTTTTTGACTTTTTAACTTTTTTGACTTTTTTTGTGAGAGAGGAGTGTAATGATTATGGGTTGGATTTGATGTTTTGTTTTTTGTGGCTAAAATAGCCTATTTTGTTTTTTATGACTATTTTAACCCCTAACCTACCAAAACTAACTTCCCAAACTATGCCTAAATGTCATTTTTTTAACTTTTCAAAATGACCTTTATGATGACTCATGACCACAGAAGTTAATCTTCTTTCTAATATTTTTTACAATAAAAATTGCCAAAAAATGTGAACCCTTAAAATTTTTGTAAGTTGCAAGATGTTGATAATTTTTTTTGTTTTAAAGTCATATAGCAACAACTCTACAACGTCACTATATATATATATATATATTTTATATATATATATATGTATTTTTTAGTTATATATTAATACTAGTTATTAAGTTATTGAGTAAATTTAATTTATTAAATAATTATTAAAAATTTTAACAAAATTAGTCACAACCACAAACAACTAGAAGAGACCTAATTATTTATTTATTTATTTATTTTTAACCTGACCACTTCTTCATTCCCCACGAAATCACGTTCCTCCCCGGAATCCACGTGGTAATTGATTGTGAACAACAAAGAAAGTGTCAAATAATAAACTTAATTAAAAAAGTAACATTTAGAGAATTGAAAAAAAATAACAAGAATGCTGGGGACCCAGTGGGGGTGACCCTAGCACCCCACCAGCACGTGGGAACTGTAAGTGGAAGGAAAAGAAAAAAAAATTTATGGACCAATCAAAAAATTGTGGGGGTAATGGAGGTCTGGGTAATTTTTCAAAAAATAAAACAACAATGATACATTCTAGGGGTGTTCGCCGATCGGTTTTGTGCAGTGCGGTTTGCGGTTTGTGCGGATAGGGTTTGCAAATGTGCGAGCGGTTGCGGGCGGTTTGCGGTTTACACTTTTTTCTTTAAAAATTAATTTTCGAGCTTTTTTTTCAGCGAATTTAGGCATCAGATTCATTTTATATATTTGTGATAACAATTTTTTGATGAGTTTACAAATAAAAATTGAATATCAATGCACTAAATGAAAGTATCCAAAACAAAGAGACCCTGCACTAGCATTTTTGCCATGAAAAAAATGTATATCAATGCATTAAAGGTTGTACTCAATTAGAATTGCCAGTTCAGTAATCAATAATCAAACTATAAGTTTTATCGACCATTAGAAGGAAAATTTTATTAGGAAAAAGTGAATGAATCACCAATGAAAATTATATAAGAAACCAAATTTAGGACTTGATAATTCTACGGCATTAAGAAAGTTGAGAAATACTTAAAAATAAGGATCCTAGTGTCATAGAGAATATAATGGTGCTCCTGTAAAAGTTACAAAGTTGGTATATAAAAAAAAATAATAATAATAATAATCAAAGTGCGGGCGGTTTTTGCGGGTTGCGGGTTTAAACCGCGACCCGCCCGCAACCCGCAAATTTGTCATATTTCAAACCGCATCCGCCCGCATTATGTTTGCGAAACCGCTCATTTATATGCGGATTGGGCGGTTTGAGCGGTTCGGATAAACCGTTGCCCACCCCTAATACATCCCACTAATTTGGGAGCACTAATGGACCACTAATGAGGTGGAAATTCAAAGAAAAAAAAAGAAAAAAAAAACTTAAGGCCAAAACATCACATCAGTCAGTGGGACTCACTCTTTAGAGCTCCTTTAGTGTTCCTAATTTAGAGCTCCTAAACATTTTTTAAAATAAAGAGGGGGTATTTTGGTCTCCATAAAAAATAAAAATTCTGTATTATGGTATATTTATTGCACTTTCAATTTTAGAAAAAGCTTGGGACCCTCAATTTGGAGACCTCCATGACTCTTAAATGTGTGTGATTAATCAATGTGTGTTTTTGTTATCTATACTATATATTAAGTAAAAGGGGGTTTTTAATCCCAAGCCTTGTGGGAGTTTCAATCTCCCAATCTAAATTTCCTAATTTTTTGATTTAAAAAAAAAAAACCTTAGCATTTATTAACATCTCTCAACCCCCAAGTCTTGCCCTCATAATAACACTTTAACGCATTAAGAACAAGTATAAAAAAAAATTCTTTGAAATCCAACACATATGAATTCCTTTAAAAAGTCCCAACACATATGATTATTATCCCTCATAATAACACTTTAATGCGTAAAGAACAAGCATAAAAAAAAATTCTTGAAAAGTCCAACACATATGATTATTATCAAAATATTAAACTTTAATATAATATAATAAAAAAAAGATAGTTAATTCCTTGAAAAGTCGAACACATATGATTATTATCAAAATGTTAAACTTTAATATAATATAAAAATGAAGAAAAAAAAAAAGAAGACATTTACAAAAAAAAAAAAAAAGATATTTAAAAATCACAATTCACATATGTAGATAATTGTAAATACAATCCGTACATAGCACCGGTGATATGCTAGTACTATATATTAAGCAAAAGGGGGTTTTTAACCCCAAGCCTTGTGGGAGCTCCAATCTCCCAATCTAAATTTCTTAATTTTTTGATTTAAAAAAAAAAATCTTAGCATTTATTAACTTCTCCTAACTCCCAAGTCTTACTCTCGTAATAACACTTTAATGCATTAAACAAAATTCTTTAAAATCCAACACATATAAATTCTTTAAAAAGTCCCAACACATATGATTATTATCCTTCATAATAACACTTTAATGCATTAAGAACAAAAACAAAAAAATTTCTTGAAAAAGTCAACACATATGATTATTATCAAAATATTAAACTTTAATATAATATAATATAATATAAAAAAAAGACATTTAATTCTTTGAAAAGTCCAACACATATGATTATTATCAAAATATTAAATTTTAATATAATATAAAAAATGAAAAAAAGAAGACATTTAAAAAAAAATTAAAAATCACAATTCACATATATAAATAATTGTAAAAACAATCCGTGCATAGCACGGGTGATATGCTAATTTATTATTATTTTTTTTTCTCTTTCACATAGGATGAAGGGGGTTGCGAATGTGGAATTTTTGTGAGTTCTCAATCATTGCTCTTTAATTTTTTATGATAATGAGAGTTGGTAATCTCATTTAATGCATTCTTGGCAAGTAATAAAACACCACCAAATCATTTATCTTGAATTAAAAAAAAGAAAAAATAAATGTTACATCAATTTTTTTAATAATTTTTTTAACAACTTTTTAAATACTTTATTAAAAAATTCATTTAAATTTTAAATAGACAAAAAAAAAAAATCACTAACAAAACCAACTCTAAAGGCCTACTTATTGTAAAACATTTGAACTTCTTTACTAATTTATTTTATCAATCGAACATACTATTCATTGTTTTCACATTGTTTAAGCTCCAGTAATTTCCGTCGTCCCTTCTGGTATACATTTTCATAGCTACAAATAAGTTTTTAATAGTTTATTGTAATTTAAGAATTTGTGTTTGGCTGTTTGATTTAATTTTTTGTTTATAGTTTATTGGGTATCAATAATTTAAATAATTTTTTTAAAAAACTAAATTATTTATAAGTTGAAAAAAATAATGCTTTTACTTTGCTGTCTGATTTTTTTTAACTTACAATAAATTATAATGTAAATTACATTATGAGCCTTTTATGTTTGGCCACTTTCTCATTTTGGTCTTTAAAATTTATTTTTTTCACTTTGGCTCTTCATATTTCAAGTTTTTCTCATTTTACTTTTAAAACTAATTTTGCCCAAAATTAGACAAAAAATAATACATTGATAGCTATGTGGCATAAAAATAATTTATTATACATAATTTACATCTATGACATAAATTTAAATTCTAATATAATAAATTATTTTTTTATATTATGTGATAGTTATTGTGATTTTTTTATTTTTATTTTATGAGTAAAGTGAAAAAAAAAAATATATATATATATATATAAAGGGTCAAAGTGTAATTTACCCTAAATTATACTACCAATATCATTAATTATGCAACTCATATTGAAAGAATAATACGATATGCACCAATTAAGATATCAATTAGTGTATCAATTGATGATATAGCATAATTTAAGAGATTTTTTATATTTATAATTTGTATAATGAGTGGGGTCAATAACAATTCCATAACATATATTGGTATGTTAGTTAGTACACTAATTGATGCATATAGCACTACCGATTTCAATGGTATGCTAGTTAGTACACTAATTGATGCATATAGCACTACCGATATTGAAATGATACATAGTTTGGCACATGACGCTTCTCCAATGGCTGAAAATCTTTACTATTATAATTATGGGTGAATTACACTAAAAGTTCTTATAGTTTGGAGTTTGTGTCACTTTGATTTTTGACTTTTTAATTGTGGCACATTTGACTCTAAATTTTGAATCCGACTCCAAATTAGGACCATTTAAGATATCATTGCTCAATTTCAAGAGCAAAGTCATCAATTTGATAAAATATAAACTAATTTGACAAAAATAAATGTCAAAATAATATTTTTAAATTTTTAAAAATTATTTCTACTCACCCAAAATAAAATCATGTAAAATTGATAAATCTTTTACACATTTATTTTTTTAATCAAATTAATTTTTATTATGTGTTTGGATTATGATCATGTAATGGGTAGTTGTTAGGCTTTTAATGTGTAATCGATATATTTAATAATGAAATATTTTTAGTTTTGAATTTTTTTATTTAATGGATTGGTTTAATAATGATATTAAAATTGTCACCATATTTGACTTTTTAAAAAAAAAAACTAATTTAATGAAAATAAAAATAACAACCCATTACATGCTCATCATTCAAACACATAATAAAAATTTATTTGATAAAAAAAAAATGTGTAAGAGATTTATGAATTTTACATAATTTTATCTTTGGTAGGTAGAAATAATTTTTAAAAATATAAAAATATTTTTTTGACATTTATTTTTGTCAAATTAATTTATACTTTATCAAATTGATGACTTTGCCATTGAATTGAGCAATGATATATTCATTTGTCCTTATTTGGAATAAGATTTAAAATTCATGGTCAAATGTATTACAATTGAAAAGTTAAGAATCAAAGTGACATAAGCCCAAAATTATAAGGACTTTTAGTGTAATTCACCCTGTAATTATTTATTTATTTGGTAATTGGTGTAGCTCACTTAGAGCATCTCCAACGGTTCAGTATTTTTTTTAATCAAATTTGAATAAAAAAAATGACGATTTCCTCAATCTGATATGAGTTGTTCCAACAGGTGCACTGTAGCTTGCATCAAAAGAGCAGGGTCGTCCGGCAAGACAACTGGCCAGTTGACCGAACAAGGCACTGAATTTTTTCCCCCCTCCATGAGCAAGCTCTCATCACTGCTTCATATGCGTGTTTCTCTTGGTAATTTATGTCATGGATCTTAATATGTTTGATTGAATAAATGTATTATTAGTGACAATATTTTGAATTTGGTGGAAATGATGAATAAACTAGATAAATAATCACAATTAGAAGGGAATGAATGAATTGGATTTTGTAACCAGGCTTCTTTGCAGGAAGAGAGAATGATTTATTTTCGAAACTTATGAATGATGTTCATGTGTTCAACTCTCCAATTATTTTAAGCATGTCCTTCAAAATGGATGCAAGCCCAGATGTTTGCCCTTGAAGCCAGAGTCTGCTACTTTTGGAGGTGAAACACTGGAGAAGAAAGCAAGCAAGAAACAGAATGAGGAAAAGATTAAGAAAAAGATACAAAGGTGGTTGATCAGGTGGTCGACCTCCTAGTGTAAAATTTTTACAAAATTTTGCTCGAAGTGGTCATCCAGTCGAACGTCCAGCCAGTCATTGGTAGGTTCGCACTCAACGCTATACACAGTAAATTGGTGAAAGGAGCTAGAGATCTTCAGTTTGGTGAAAAGTTTGGGGCATTCTCAATTTGATACCATTTTGGTGAAACTGTTGAAGCACAAAAAGTATAACTTTTTCACAAAATTTGAATTTGATAGTGGATTTGGTGAATGGTTGGAAATGGTCTTATGAGTCAGTTCCCATTCCACCCTAATGTTGCATTTCGTTCATAATAAAATGATAAATTATAAATACATTTTTTGAGATTAATTTAAAATATATATTATTTTTTGTGATTTGAAAAAATTATAAATATCCCATTGTTATAATTTTTTATTTAACAGAACTAATTAAAAAAATAAAATTCATAATTACTCTCCTATACAATAATAAAATTACCAAAATTATTAATTGAAACATATTTATACCATCATTAAAAACTGTTAATTAACTTGAAAAAAATTGATCTAAGGTCCCTCTTCCATATTTAGTAATGAAAGAGATCCACAATATTATTTTATGATATCTAAGGTCCCTCAACCCCCATACTCATATATCACAAAGAAATTTCTCAAATCAAACCTCATTTTTTTTTCTCTCTCTCACTCTAAACTCTTTTGCTAAATTCATCTCTTCTCTTCTTTTCTTTTCTCTCTCTCTCTCTAATCTCTGTATCGCTCGCATTCTCTCTTATCCGTCTTTCTCTTGCCAAACCACCAAAAACCAAAGTGCCATAGAATGTCGTGAACTACCAGTGGCCACAGTGGGCCACCAATCTCTCTCTGTGTGTCGTTTTTCTTGCTCTCACTACAAAAAAAAAAAAACACTTTTGGCGACTAAAATTTTTTTAGTCGCCGAAAGTCGAAATTTTACCTTCCCCAACAAAATTTTGTAGTTGCCACATTTGTCGCGTATAGGTGATCGGCGGAGGTATTGGCGACTAAAAAAGTTTTAGTCGCCAAAATAAAAGTCTTTAGCGACCAAAATTTTAGTCGCCAATAGTGTTTTACACTTTTGAAAATCATACATTTACCGACTAATAATTTAGTCGCCAATACTCACTCAATCGCCGACTACACTGTTTAGTCGCCAAAATAAAGACTTTTGGCGACCAATAATTTCAGTCACCAAAGGTGTCGTCGAAAAAAAAAAACCCACTTTTTTTTGCTTTTCGTGAGTTTCGAACCCCAACCGTCCCACATTCCGAACCTTTTTGTAACACACTCCCTCCACTATGCCACTACAACATCACATGAATATATATGCAATATATATTATTTATATAGTATATTAACCAGTATTAATACAAAATAATATATATAAATATAATTTTTTTAATTCAATATAATTTATGTAAAAAATAAATTATTTACTTAAAAAAAATTTAGGCCACTTTTGGCAACTAAACTAAATTTTTAGTCGCCAATTCTATCATTTTTGACTACTAATTATTATTTAGTCGCTAAAAAATTAAGTTCCGCCTAGAAATAAGAGGTTTTGGCGACTAAACCTGTTTTTAGTCGCCAAAAACGTCCCCTTTTGGCTACTAAACTGAATTTTAGTCGGCAATGGACTGTTTTTAGCTACTAATTTTTTTTTGTAGCCAAAAAGCTTCACTTTCAGCGACTAAACTGTATTTAGTCGCCAAAACCATCACTTTTGGCTACTAAATCATTTTAGTCGCTAAAACCCCTACATTCGGCGACTAAATTGCCTTTTAGTCGCTAATCCCCTCATATTTGGCGACTAAACTCTTTTAGTCGGCAAAAGTTATCAATTTTGGCTACTAATTCCATTTTAGTCGCCAATTGTGCTACTGTCAGCGACGAAAAATGTAATTTTAGTCGCCAAAAGTACTTTTTGTTGTAGTGTCTTTTTCCTTGTCAAGACTTCAGGGTACCAACACTGCATGTGCATTAATTCTTTCAATTTCTTCACACACGGGGACGTAGTTGATCTAATCCCAAGTTGTTTGTTTGTTTGTTTTTTTAATTTTATAGAATCTCAAATTTTGTTATCTCCTCTGTTGCTGTTACAATTACAATTACTAATGAATTGTTGGCTCTGGGGTGGTGCTACGGGTTTAGGGGTTCTTATGCGCGGACTTATGCTCTTGATTTTGGTATAAGTGGCCATGGAGTACGGGCTTTCTCATAGTAGTGGTGAGCTGCTCATCATTAAAGATTGTTGAAGATGAAGTAGGTTTGAGAGAGGTTGGAAATCACAGAAAATTGAATTTCTTTGATTTTGGAGAGAATTTCTTTGGGTTTGAGAAAATTTCTTTGGAAAGGTTTGTCTGGAAATTTCTCTGGTTTTATCTGGGTTGGAGATTCCAGAGATAAAACCAGAGAAATTTTGAGCCCAAAATTTCTCTAGACTTTGTATATCGGTGGTTGTGTGTTTGGTTGTTGAAAAAATGTGTGAAATGGAAAGAAACTTAAAATTTAAATATTATTAGGTTGAAGGTCTGTGATGAAGATGGTGAAGAAGATGAAGTGGGTTTGAGAGATGAGTAGAGAGCTAGAAAATAAAATTTATCTGACCTTGGAGAGAATTTCTCTAGGTCTAGAGAAATTCCAGTGGTTGCGTGTTTGGTTGCTGAGAAAATGTGTGAAATGGGAAGAAACTTAAAATTTGAATATTTTTAGGTTGAAGGTCTGTGATGAAGATGGTGAAGAAGATGAAGTGGGTCTGAGAGATGAGTGAAAAGCTAGAAAATGGAATTTCTCTAATTTTGAAGAGAATTTCTCTGGAAAGTCCATACTAGAATTTCTCTGTGAAGTCTAGAGAATTTCTCTGGATCCAATTTTTTCTGGATCAATTTGAGAGACCTTAGACATTATGAAAATATTAGATGTCCTTTATACTATAAAATCTTAATATCAAGGATCCTAAAAAAATCCCCATTAACTTGATAATTTATTAATAAAAAATGGCAATTTATTATAAAATTAGAAATCTTAAGGAATGGAATGTAATTTCCAGAATCATAGGAGACGATTAATATTTTAATCAAATCTTAAATGGTATATTTGTAAGATGAAATATAATAAGATGTTTATTATTTTACAATAGTGAATAACGATTTCAATTATAATATATATATTTTTTTATTTTTTTAGTCAATTAAAAATAACAATTAATATTTTAATGAAATAATCATTTTATTTCACTTTATTCTAATAAACTAAACACTACTCAAAGGATAGATTATCTTTACATATTATTTAACTAGTGGCATGTAATTTATAATTACATTTGACAATTACGATTTTGAAACATTTAGATGTAAGAAGTTATTGGATTTAAAAAAATAAGTTCAAAGCAATTATCATAATTGGGGATATTTTGAGAAATTAAAAAATTGTGACAATCAACAACAATTCCAAACTTTATTTTATATATTAGTATAAATTAATATAAATATATATTAAAATTTGTATAAAATTATTTCAAAAATAATAAAAAGGTTAGCTTCCGTTTGGGAAGATGGATTTGCGGCTTTTTTTGGCTAAAATAGCCACAAAAAACAAAATAGATTTTTTAGCTTAATAAGACAAAACATCATATCCAATTCATAATTATTACATTATTTATTTTACAAAAAGTTAAAAAAGCCAAAAACCCTTTCTAAACAAGCTTTTTAGTCCCAGCCTCCCAGGCTAAAATAACCAAAAAAATCAATCCACTTTCCAAACGAGACCTTATATTTTCTTTTGAAATCAATAACACTATGTTAATTTTCAAAACAAGTGTCTTATATAATTCACTTGTTTGTCGTATTTTTATAACTAAAAACACTGGTTATTTAAAGCGACTAAGGCCAAGTTTGGCATCTTCCAAAAAATTCAAAAAGTCAAAAAGTCACTATCCTATTTAAGTCACATCATCTCATTTAAGTCACATCACCTCTCTAACACATCACTTCAAACCCAACCAAAATCCAACCCATATTTCATAAAAAGTCAAAAAGTGCACTTATTTAATCTTCTCAAACTTGGCCTTAATGCTCATGGCTTCAATATTAGTAAAGTTTAAAGTGATTATAGCTAATGCACATTAGCGGTGTTCGCGGATCGATTTTGTGCGGTTTGCGGTTCGGTTTTGACCCGCCCGCATCTATGCGGTTTGGAAAAAAGTTAATCCGCAACCGCCCGCAGTGCGGTTTGCGGTTTGTGCGGATAGGGTTTGCAAATGTGCGGGCGGTTGCGGGCGGTTTGCGGTTTACACTTTTTTCTTTAAAAATTAATTTTCGAGTTTTTTTTTTCCAGCGAATTTAGGCATCAGATTCTTTTTATATATTTGTGATAACAATTTTTTGATGAGTTTACAAATAAAAATTGAATATCAATGCATTAAATGAAAGTACCCAAAACAAAGAAACCCTATACTAGCATTTTTGCTATGAAAAAAATGTATATCAATGCATTAAAGGTTGTACTCAATTAGAATTGCAGTTCAGTAATCAATAATCAAACTATAAGTTCTATCGAGAAGAAAAATTTTATTAGGAAAAAGTGGATGAATCACCAATGAAAATCATATAAGAAACTAAGTTTAGGACTTGATAATTCTACGGCATTAAGAAAGTTAAGAAATACTTAAAAATAAGGATCTTAGTGTCATAGAGAATATAATGGTGCTCCTGTAAAAGTTACAAAGTTAGTATATAAAAAAATAATAATAATAATAATTAAAGTGCGGGCGGTTTTTGCGGTTTGCGGGTTTAAACCGCGACCCGCCCGCAACCCGCAAATTTGTCATATTTCAAACCGCATCCGCCCGCATTATGTTTGCGAAACCGCCCACTTATATGCGGGTTGGGCGGTTTGAGCGGTTCGGATAAACCGTTGCCCACCCCTAATGCACATGCTGTGAAATCATAAGAATAAATAAAGTAATATATTCATTTTATTGAAAAAAAACATACATATGCTTTTTCATCTATATGGATATCAATTTTCCATCGCCTCGTATCCCTTGCCCTGATAAGAAAATGGGACGAGGATGATTTTGCTCTCCACTCCAATTATATTTATTAAATATATAGAATATATATTATTATATTTTTTTCCAATATAATAAGATTAGACACTAAATTATTCTACTTGACATTCATTTTACATCTTTTAACAATTATTAATTATAAATTATTATTCATAATATGTCATATTATCTACAATTTGTGATTTGGGGTTTATTGGTACATTACCCATTCTATCATTATCCTATTTTTAAAGAAAAATGCTATGTATCCCAAATATTATATCAAATCTCACACATGAGTCGGCATGCTGGCCTTGGAATGCTGGGCAACGCTGTGGCGTGGCATGCTGGCCTTGGAATGCTCGGCAACGTAGTGGCATGGCATGTTGGGCAACGCTGAGGCAAGGCACGCTGGGCAACGTTGAGGCAAGGCATGCTGGCCAAGGCGACCTGCGAGCTCCCCATTCGGCCCGTCTTGAAACACGGACCAAGGAGTCTGACATGTGTGCTAGTCAACGGGTGAGTAAACCCGTAAGGCGCAAGGAAGCTGATTGACGGGATCCCCTCGCGGGTTGCACCGTCGACTCACACAAATTCACATGTGTGTGGGTCCCACAAAGGTTTGGTAAAATATTTGGAGTTTGTAGCATAACTTATTTTTAAAATTACAAAACAAACTCATTCTTGCTCTACTTTTGATTAGTTTTGATTACTAGAAAGAAGCAAATGTAATGTGAATTAAAAAATTAAGGACTTGTTTGGTAACATTTATATTTCTAATCTTTTTATTTATATTTATAAAATTGTTTGAAAATTGTAAACAAAAAGTCATTTGCTTTTTATGTTCGTTTTCAAAAAATTGTAAATAGTTTACAAAATTTTGTAAACACAAAAAAAATCTTCACTTTTTATAATTTTTATTTAATTTTTTCTTCTTTCTCTCACCCTTTCCGACTACCACCTTTTGCTCGTCCCGCCCTGATTTACCTCATCCTACGTTGATTTTATTTATTAAATATATTTTTATGTATATAATTTATTTTTTTTCAATATATAAAACCAAAATATTAAAACAATATACTTAATATTCATTTTCATTTATTTATTTATCATATTACATCTTTTAACTCTAATTAATTATAAGTTATTACCTATAATGCTTTTATTTTTAATTTTTAAAGTTACAAAATTAACCCGTCCTTGTCCCACTCTCGCCTTGCCCCGATATGATATGGGGTGGAGGATGACAAACCCACTCCAAACCTGCCTCGTTGCCATACCTACTCATCACTATCAGCTGCAATCACTAATAACCTCCTTCGCCAACCACTTTTGCTACCACCTCCCTTAATCGCTAACCATCTATCATTATTGCTAACCATCTATCATTGTCGCCAACCATCTTTTATCGACAATAATCACTTTTGGCTACCACCTTTTTTTGAAAATCACTTTCAACTACCATGTTATGTGGCTGACCACCGGCCAATCACTTTCGCCTACTAGTTCTCGTGGCCAACAACTACCTTACTGATAACAACCACCTTCGGTTATTACCTTTTGTGGCCAACAATCACCTTGAGCCACCATTTCCAAACGTTAACAATTATCTCTCCTAGCACCTCATTTTCACTTAATTTTAAAATATTTATATACCAAATTTTTTTTTTCTGTTTTATTCAAAATAAACATAAATATATTTACGGCAGTGTTGCATACCCTTAGTGGGGGTGACTCCCAGCACCCCCACCCCACGTGGGGGGCTGTGAGAGGAAGACCTAAACAAGAAAATAAATAAATAAATAAAATTCAGCCAATCAAAAATCAGTGTGAGTGGTGGGGTCACCCCACCCACTGGGAGTCTAAGACATTTTTCATATATTTAATATTTTTTACAAATAAAAAATGATAAACTGTAAATATTGTCAAACAACACCTACACCTTGTGGTAGTCAATTTAATTTATTTCTATTTTAAAAAAGATTATTATAATTTATTATTTTAAGATAAAATTGTAATTTGGCCTCGTTTGGTAAGTAGCTTTTTTTAGTCAAAAAGTCAAAAAATTAACAAAAAAATCAAAAAGTCAACAATCCATATAAAAAAGTCAAAAATTTTCTTTTCTTTTTACTTTTTATACATCTTTTTATAAAAAATTAAAAAATTATTCTGAACATATTAATTTTTTTAATTCATATTTTAATTAAATAATAATAAAATTATTAAATTAATTTGTCCCTGAACGACACCTCAATTATTTTGCTTTCTAATTATTTTGCTTTCTAATGAGTGGGGGTTAAAAGGATGAATTGGTGGTGCTATTAGCAGCACACCTATTTAAACCAAACCTTTTTAATCAATTGCACCACCTTCGTCAGTCACTCGCCGGAGAAGAAAAGTAAGCGAATTCAGGCAACTTCAAACCACGGCCGCCACACCACCACCACCACCACCACCACCACCATCACCATCGGCGCCTTCTCCTAATTCAGCACCATTAACACTATTACCTCTCTCCATACCCCAATCATAGATCCGGCTCTGAGAGACAGAGAGAGGAATATGGGGTCCGAGTTGATCTACAGAGGTCACGAGACCCAACCCAAGTCCAATTCATACTCGCCGAAGCCTACTAAGCCATGGTTCTTCGAGATTCGGCCGATTCGATACATCCTCCGGGAGCAAAGACTCCTCTTCGTCCTCCTCGGCATTGTCATCGCCACCCTCTTCTTCACTCTCCTCCCCTCCTCCTCTCCGATCTCCCACTCTCACTTCCTGTCCTCCGAGTTAACTCAGCCAACTCACCGAATCTTCTACCAGGCCCATTCCGTGTTCAGTTCGGGCGGCGGGAAGATCCCCCTAGGGCTCAAACGCAAGGGTCTTCGGATCGTCGTCACGGGTGGAGCCGGGTTCGTGGGTAGCCACCTGGTGGACCGTCTGATCGCGAGAGGAGACAGCGTGATCGTCGTCGATAATTTCTTCACGGGTCGGAAAGAGAACGTGATGCACCATTTTGGAAACCCTAGGTTCGAGCTCATCAGACACGACGTCGTTGAGCCTCTACTCCTTGAGGTCGATCAGATCTACCATCTCGCTTGCCCTGCCTCTCCTGTCCATTACAAGTTCAACCCTGTCAAGACTATCATATCCTTTTCTTTTTTTATTTTAAAATATATTTTTTGGTTTATAAGAAAAGTGTTTTTCAATTTGAGATTTTTGTGAATTGGGTTTTTGGAGTTTTTCCTTAATTATGATTTTTTGGGGATTCACAAGACGAATGTGGTAGGGACTCTGAACATGCTGGGGTTGGCGAAGAGAGTAGGAGCGAGGTTCTTGCTAACGAGCACCAGTGAGGTGTACGGAGATCCTCTGCAACATCCTCAGGTCGAGACTTACTGGGGCAATGTCAATCCAATCGGTGCGTCAGATTTCTGGTTTTTTTTTTTTTTTAAAGAATTATTTACACCAAAACCCTTATATTATTAAAAAATATCACTTTAATACCAAAACAAATCTCCTATAATATTGATGAATATCGCTTTTGGCTTCGTTTTGGAAGCCAAAAGGTAGTTTTTTTTTTTTTTTTATAACAAAAATAAAATAAAATAAAATAAAATATTTAATTTAATAAGATAAAATATTATATTCAACTCATAATTATTACATTTAAAAAAATTAAAAAGTCAAAAGTCTTTCTTAAACGAAATTTTTAATTCTAAATTAAAATAATAAAAATAGTAAAAGGAATTATAAAGCCAACCACCTGTCCAAACGAAAGGCTTAATACATACGAAGTCGTACATTTTAACTCCCATAGTTATAAGAAGATTTCATTTTTAACATCTGGATGTGTTTGTACCATTTTTATAATTAAATGATCAATGTGTATGGTGATATTTTTTTTGAGGACGATATATGGTGATATTTGTTAGTGGTGGCCGGTATCTATCTGACAACATGCGTTGCCGCCCAGCCGGCCCTAACATGCTTAAGTTAGCGACGTGGGCGTCGCTCTAACATGCGCTAACGTGTAGAATGTAGTGCAGTTGGGATTTTTTTTTTTGATTTTTTGTGTTGAAAGTGAGGGGTGTGGAGCCACGTGTAGAACTGTGGTTGGAGGTAGGAGCTTTTGTTATAGATCTGGTCTGACTGGAATAGTCCACGATGAGTTCCGCGTTGAGCGGGTCTACTAAACTAAACAGGCTGTTTTGATGTGAGATTTATTATATATATATTTTTTAAATTATTAATTTTATTTATTTTTGGGTATTTGGTAATTTTAAAGAACAATTGATGTGAGATTTATCCTCCCTTTTGCAAGTTTTCATTTTTACTGAATTAATTAGTTTTGTGTAGATTTCATTTTTATGTAAATGTCCCTAATTTTTTAAGTACTATTAATATGTATAAGATATGAAGAATAGTACGTATAAAAGGAATTTCTAATTAAATTTTACTTAGATATAAAAGAGAATAATTTTTACTTGTATTTACTAATATAAATTCTATCATGTTTGTGTATAGAGGTAAAAATAGTGGTAAGAAATCACTTGGAATTTCTCCTAAAATATAAAAAGTGGGCACAAGATCTTATTGCACGGGTCAGATGTAATTCATATTGAGAAGTTTAGTGTAAATCAAATAAGAATTTTACACAACATTAGCGTGACAAAAAACTTGAAAATGAAGCGTAGTTAGCATTGTTGGTATGGAATTAGGCAGGAGCCGCGTTTTTGTAGGTGAAGTCAAGTCGCAATCTGACAGATAGGGAGTTGGTCCATTTAAACTCTTAAAGTCAAGTTTGATTACCCGTCTTTTTTATTAGTTAAAACAATGGAGTCGACTATTTTAAATGTCTCCACTTCACTGTTTTTTTTTTAATTAATTTTTTTATGGGTGGGTGAAAAAAGTATTTCTTATTATTGTGAGATTGTCTGATTGACAAACGGCGTGGTTGATATTGTGTGGTGATGACAGGAGTCCGGAGTTGCTACGATGAGGGAAAGCGCACAGCTGAAACATTGACCATGGACTATCACCGCGGTGCTGGAGTTGAGGTCAGTTCACTGATAATTTACTAATTTACTTAATACACTAAATCAATAATGACTAATCTTATTTTTTGTATACTGTATACTAATTATTTATGCATAATGCGCATTTATTTGTACCGTATTTGTGTAACAGGTGAGGATTGCTAGGATTTTCAACACATATGGGCCTCGGATGTGCATTGATGATGGCCGCGTTGTCAGTAACTTTGTTGCTCAGGTACATATATCTCTAGGCATTTAGTTTATGGTGAAAATAGGATATGGTTATTCGCTGTTATTGAGATGCATTATATGCGAAAGAAATCTGTTGTTCAAAAGAAATAGTTCTTTACTATTCATTATCTATTTGTTTTTTAGATAGCATTCTCTTCCCAAAAAAAAGGAAGGGAAAAAAGAAGAAAAAGGAAAAAATATAGAATATGATGTGATTCCCCCCCCCCCCCCCCCGGGGTGTAATTGGTCAAAATTGAGGAAATAATACACCTAATTGAAACTTTCAAATTTGAATGAAACTAATAATTAAAGTATACATAGCTTGATAAAATAATTTTAGTAATGTAATTTTTTTTAATATTGTTATTATAACCATGATGACAATGCAGGCCCTGAGGAAGGAGCCATTGACAGTTTATGGTGATGGCAAGCAGACACGGAGTTTCCAATACGTTTCGGATTTGGTAAGATATTATTTTCTCTTAATATCATTACTTTTATTGGGTCTCTATCAATTTGGCATGCAGCTCTTACTTTTTTCTTCATTTGAATTTCAAACTTCTCTGAGATAAATATGTTTAATACCTACTTCATATATAAAATGTAACTGATTTGTCTATATTTGCATGATTGAATGCAAACATTGGAATAGTACTTTTGCAATTATTCACTATGTATATATAGTGTTCTTGTTTAAAACATGGCATGCTATGATATATATATATATATATATAAATTCTTCAATACTGGCATTCCTGAAGCTTTAAAAAATTTAATTGCTGCATTACACATTCCTAATGTGTCTCTCTCACTCAACCATTTTATATATATATGGGAAAGCTTAGCGTCTAAACTTTCACCATTTACACCAATTTTTGACTGTAGGAGCATTTACCATGTATGCAAAGAATATTCTATTATAGAGAAGTAATTAATTATCTTAACCAAACCAACTTGAGGGATAAAAAAATGATATAGAAGTTCATGGGGCCACCGCCTTTGAGTATTTCTAGGGACTACCTTTTTTTATCTTTCGTCTACTATTTCAACACCTGCTTGGTTGAATTGCAGACATGGAGCTCTTCTTCAACTCATTTCCTTTATGTATTTATGTAATTGGTGGTTTAAGCTTCCTCAATTTTTATAGAACTTCAAGACTACTAATATTTATTATATTGTGGATGTAAAAAGGTTATGCCACCGGTACCTTTTTCTCCTCCTACTTAGGTTGATTCTGGTTAACGTTTTGGTGAGAATGGTTTGCTCTATGGTGAGTTCTTACAGTGAAATTTATCTAAAAATAGAATTGAACAATTTAGCTCCCTCCCTCTCCGTCTCTCTCTAAATGTGTTTGTGTGTGCGCACATGGATAATGCGTTAGAAATTTATTTTCACCAAACAGCTCATAGAGTGAAACTGGTTCAAATTAAAATCTGCCCCCACCATTCTAGTCAATTGGGTTTTGGTTCTAGACTAGACTCAATCAAATTTGTGGATTCCCAAACAAGCCCTAATATTCATAGATGTATCTGGGGTAGGATTTTCTTTCTTGTCTTCCCTCAAAAGTAAAACTAGCATATTATTTTTTTTCTTTTCAAATCTGCACTTGATACTACTATTTGAGGATTCTTATTTATAAAATAAAGGCTGATGGTGCCTCTTCTTGGTTGGTCTTCCATCTGCAAGGTGGAGGGTTTGATGCGCCTGATGGAAGGAGAACATGTAGGACCTTTCAATCTTGGAAACCCTGGTGAATTTACCATGATCGAACTTGCTCAGGTATCAGTTTTACTAATATCTATTTAGTTTAGGCATGTGATTTTTCTGAGTAGTTTACAATTTAATATTTCAGCTTTCCTACTCCGTGTTTATCAATTTGTCTTTCAAAACCTATTCAGTTTATATTTACGGGAGGAAATAAGAACTTAACTAGGTTTAATGATTTAAATTAGAAAAATGCATTAATGCAGAGGGTTCCCCTTTCGATTCTTTATTATGTACAGCTAGTATGAAAGCAGAAAATGATACCAATACATAAATTGGCAAAACTTTTTAGGTCAATAAGGCTGTAAAACAAGTAATTGAAAATAATAATAAAGAAAAAAAAAAGGCAGGTCTATTTGCACCCCTCTTTTGTCCTATACACTCATTTTCTTGTCTTGTTAGGAGTGAAAAGACAATCAAGCCCTTGATAGTTTTTGAGTAAAATTAGAAGAAGGGCATGATTGTGGTTATAAATGGGAGTGTAAATAGGGCTGCCCAAAGAAAGTTGTTGAAAAAAAGTATAGAAAGTTGTAACTTGTTATATTAGAAGAAAGTTGTAACTTGTCTTATTAGGTGTGAAAAGACAGTCATGCCCTTGATGGTTTCTGAGTAAAAATTAGAAGAAGGGCATGATTGTGGTTAATAAATGGCAGTGTGAATACGGCTGCCCAAAGAAAGTAGTTGAAGAAAAAAAAAAAAAAAAGAGAAGAGAAAGTTGTAACTTGTTATATTAGGAAGGGTGCCACATATCACAAGATATATGTTTCCCCCTTTTAGCTGGCCGTTGGAAAAACATGAATTAAAACATCTGCTTTTACCAAAATCTGTAAGATTTGCTTGTGATGTTTTCATAGAAGATAAACTGGTGGATGCAATATATATATATGTGTGTGTGTATATGTTTGTGTATGTGTATAGAAGGAAAAGAAAAGATGGGAAAACTAGATGCCAAGGAGACTTCACCCTCTAGCTTGTGGAACTTCTATATTCTTCCATGTAACACTCAACTATGATTTAATAAAACTGGTGACTTTATTTCTAATGGATTAATCATAAGGTTTACCCCATACTCCTTTTATGAGTACTTGTTAAGGTCTGGAACAGAAACTAATGTCTGTTGGATTCTATTCATTTTTATGTTGCTTTCAGGTTGTCCAAGAAACAATCGACCCGAACGCAAAGATAGAATTCAGGCCTAACACAGAGGATGATCCCCACAAGAGAAAGCCTGATATCACAAGGGCCAAAGACCTGCTAGGTTGGGAGCCGAAAGTGTCCCTTCGCAAGGGTCTCCCTCTAATGGTCTCAGATTTCAGGCAACGGATCTTTGGCGACCACAAAGAAGATGGTGCCTCAACCACGATGCCCTTAGCTTAAGAATGGGGTATACGTTTTTGAGTGACTAGTTTAAGAAAGTACGTTCAGGCGAATACCATTTCCAACTCTCCATTGACACAAAAAGTCACCACACCAGCAGTAAGATTAGCCCCATTATTTTCTATTGAATAGTCTTGAGCTCTTTCCCTAGCATTTATGCCCTTGTATTTTTTTTTGTCACCCATGGAACTAGAACAGAAAAACAGATGTCCTTTTTATTTATATATTCTTTTGAAGAAAAAAATCCTTTCTATAAATAAATTTTTCCATCTTTTGTTGATATTAGTGGTTGAGCACGTGCAACGAGATTTTTCATCAATTGTAATTATGCATGTTTCTTAAATTGGTATATGATATGTATACAAGTATAGAGACTCGTATGGATAAATTGATATGTATCTAAAATATAAGTAAGTAAGAAATGAATGCATACTCGGATGAAGAATTTAATGATAAATGAGAAATTTTTTTAACATAAACATTAATTTATAGTTAGATTGTTAATATCACAGTTTTATCTTAAACAATAAACATATCCTTTAAATATATAGTATTACACAAAACATTTTTTATCAACTTTCCACGTTAATTTTTCATAATCTGTACTTGTAACACAATTGAAGGTATAAAATTAATTGCACAATAATATAATTTTGTTTAATAGTTCATTTCATAATATAAATTCATTAAACCCATTATTGTATATCATTTATATACTATTGGTGTAAGAATATATTAATATTAATATGTAATATATTTTTATATATCAAGAGTTGTTGAGTTTTATCTCCTGTGCCACGAATATTTTGCATGATGAAAAATATAACATTAGTCATTAATATATTTTCATTTATGTAAAAAATGAAGAATAGTTTTTTTAAAAAATTGAATGATATTGTAACTTACTATTTCGATCCATATAGAAATTTCGTAATTGTTTTCATGATATTCATAGATCCATACTTATAAGTGTTTGTAGGGTCACTTTCATAAAATTGTCAAGTTACATAATTTATGTTATCTGTAAGTAATTAGCATATAATAAAAATTGATCAAAACTTTTCATTTGACGTACTTATTTTCTGCATCATTGAGTTGGTGTTATAATGTTTGGGTATCATTTGATTTTTTCCTTGTAGTTTGATTAAAATGTGTGCATGAGATATATTGTTTTTTTTGAACTTCACAACAGATAAGACAATTCTTACTTTAGCTCGTCTAATTTTTCTTGGAAAGCATGTTACAATAGATCTTCTGTAGTTTTTGTTTCACTACCTTCTTGTTTTTCTTCTTACTCACCATTATAACTCATTGTAATAAAGATATTTTGATAAGCAAGTTTGAGTGATATCGTATTGTTATAAATTTCAAAATCCATTTTCCCTCAATAACGTGATTTTTTCTGTGTGGAGAAAAGGAATATACAATTACTGTAGAGATGGAGGTGTTTTGCAAAATCTTGGTTTGTTATTAAAAGTGTTTGTTGTGGACACTTGTTTGTATGACATATATGTTGGATCAATCTTCTGTGTAAATAAAATAATTTGAAAAAATTCAAACAAAATAAATAAATAACATACCGAATTTATTTCGTTGAACCGAATAAATAATTTAAGACCAAGTCAAGTGTGTGACACTCTGTCCTTAAGACAGATTCGCCCCGCTATGGTGCTTACGGTTGAGTGGCGTCTATCTCCCAGGATACAATGATCTTCACAAATTTATAGAAGCACTTCAAATAAATTTGTTCGGCGAACCAAACCTGTGATCTATACTCTCTTTAATTTATTCTAAAACTAGATATGAAGAATAAATGCACTAGAGAAAAATAGGACAACAATAAGACAAAATATCAAACTATTTTTCGGACTGCAAAATCAGATATACGGACTGATTTGTTCGGATCCCTGGACTGCTGAAAAAGATTTGTATATATAGGCAAACAAAGTCCCTCAACGGTGCAACCAATTTAAATGAACGGATGCAATTATCTAAAGAACAGGTGCACAAGAGTGTTCAAATAAATCTGACGGTTTGTACCAAAATTTCAAAAAAGTGTCCGTTGGTCAAACGCAACGCACAAACAGCTTTGGAACTTTATATAATAACAATTAGAAATATATATATATATATATATATATATATATAAAACTAATGGAAAACAATTATTAAACTGTTTTGAATAGTTTAATCATTTTTTAAGAAATCACAATTTGAATTTAGAATTAAATTAAATTCTAACAATTACAAATTTTAGAAAACCACTTAAGAATCTAAAATTTGAATTTAGAATTAAATTAAATTCCCACAATAATTTTTATTGAAAAAATTCAAATGAATTTTATCTAAAAAATTAATGTTAGATCCGAAAACGACGTTAACTTCCCATTCACTCATAAATGGTTTTGACGTTCCGTCTTCACCGTGACTTGCCACGCGGCAAGGAACACGTCACCTCTTCGGACTCATCCCAAAGACGTTTGGGACCCCCTCAAATTGAGCTAAAAAATATGCCTATATTAAACTATTTTTCCAACAATCCCCCACATGAATGGAATTTGACGGAGAGAAAATGAAGCAACATGATCTAATCAGAGAGTACAGAAATTGGAAATATTCTGCAAAGGATAGGTAGCTTTTGGCTTTGAACCTTCCTTTGTGAGACACTATCGGATTTACTAGCTAAACAGTGAACATGATGTCTTGAACTGTTCAGCCGTTTGTGTAAACCAAGACAATAGAACTCACACAGTATATTCCCAGACACAGTTTAGTTCTCACTATTGTGTTCATTTTGGCCCTGAACAACTTGGTCTTTCATGAGTGCTCTAAAGACTTGTAGCCCTTCACAAATCTTATAGAACCGGCCCAGTTCACACTCACATAGGTGATTCTTATGAAAAGTATCCTGCCATACTCCACTAGGTTTACCTAGATATAAGAATCATTAAAATTTTACTTAACCTCAAACGCTGCAGACATCACTTATTTTATCATAGAAATGGGTAGGAGTTGGACTCCACAGTGATCCTTCTGAGTCAATCACAACTCGGTTGTCCCTTTGAACCTAGATCTTGGGATCTCCAGTCAACTAGGTTGGGTTGCCGTTGTGGTAACTCTTATTTAACAGGCTTAAGTCCCATTCCCCTCGATGAATTCTCAACTAACTCTCTTGTTAACCCTTTGGTTAGTGGATCCGCTATGTTGTCTTTAGACTTAACATATTCTATGGAAATAATTCCATTAGAGAGTAGTTGTCTCACGGTGTTATGTCGACGACGAATGTGTCGTGACTTAACGTTATACATATGACTCTGTGCTCTACCTATAGCTGATTGACTATCACAATGTATGCATATAGCAGGCACCGGTTTTGGCCATATTGGAATATCTTCAAGGAAGTGGCGAAGCCATTCTGCCTCTTCCCCTGCTTTGTCTAAAGCTATGAATTCAGATTCCATAGTAGACCTAGCAATACAAGTCTGTTTGGAAGATTTCCAAGATACAGCCGCCCCACCAAGAGTAAAGACATACCCACTGGTGGACTTCGAGTCTCTTGTATTCAATATCCAATTTGCATCACAATATCCTTCAAGTACTGCTGGATATCTAGTATAATTCAGTCCAATGTGACGAGTAAATCGGAGATATCTTAGAACCCTTATAATTGCTTTCCAGTGTTCTACTCCCGGATTACTCGTATATCTACTTAATTTACTTACTGCATAAGCTATATCTGGACGAGTGCAATTCATCAAGTACATTAAGCTTCCAATAATTTGGGCATACTCTAATTGAGAAATACTTTCCTGTACATTTTTAGAAAGATACAAATTAACATCTACAGGAGTTCTAGCAAAATGATCATCATCTTTGCTGAATTTGTCAAGTATTTTCTCAATGTAATGAGATTGTGACAAAGCATATCCTTCTGATGTTTTGGTAATTTTCATACCAAGAATTACATCAGCAATGCCCACGTCCTTCATGTCAAAATGTTTATTCAACATTTTCTTGGTAGTTTTAATCATGTCATTATTGTTACCAATGATGAGCATATCATCTACATAAAGACATACAATGACATAACCTTTATCTGTGTTTTTAATATAAACACATTTGTCACACTCATTAATTTTAAATCCATTTGACATCATTGCCTTGTCAAATTTCTCATGCCATTGCTTTGGCGTTTGTTTTAAACCATATAATGATTTAACCAATTTACACACTTTCTTTTCTTTCCCTGGAACAGAAAACCCTTCTGGTTGTTCCATGTAAATTTCTTCATTTAACTCACCATTTAAGAAAGCGGTATTAACATCCATTTAATGAATTTCTAGATTGTATAGAGATGTAATGGCAATTAGCATTCTAATGGATGTTATTCTAGTAACCGGTGAGTATGTGTCAAAGTAATCAAGACATTCTTTTTGTCTAAACCCTTTGACTACAAGTCTTGCCTTGTATTTGTCAATTGATCCATCCGCTTTCATTTTCCTTTTGAAAATCCACTTATATCCAAGAGGTTTATAACCTGGTGGTAAGTCCACTAATTCCCAAGTGTGATTTTGTAAGATGGATTCAACTTCACTGTTGACAGTTTCTTTCCATAAAGGAGCTTCAGGACTGGACATAGCCTCTTTAAAAGTTAAAGGCTCATTTTCTACCATATATGTTAGAAAATCTGGACCAAAAGATTTTGAGGTTCTAGCACGTTTACTACGCCTAGGTTCCTCTTCTTCATTTTGATCTAACTCTTATTCTTGATCATGTTCTTGATCATTACTAGTAATAGCATCAAAAGATCTTTTCTTGTTACTAGTCTCTTGTCCAATCTTATTCGGAAATACATTTCAAAGAAAGATGCATTCCGAGATTCAATAATAGTATTTACATGCATTTCGGAATGTTCTGATTTATGAATCAAAAACCGATATGCACTACTATTCTTGGCATAACCAATGAAAATGCAATCAACGGTCTTAGGACATATCTTAGTCTTTTTAGGACTAGGAATAGCCACTTTAGCCAAACACCCTTACACTTTTAAGTATTTGTAGGATGGTACTCTTCCATGCCACAATTCATAAGGTGTTTGATTTATGTTCTTTCGGGGTACTTTATTTAAAATATAATTAGCAGAAAGTATTGCTTCCCCCCACAAGTTCTGAGGTAATCCAGAACTTATTAACATGGCATTCATCATTTCTTTTAAAGTCTTATTTTTCCTTTCAGCAATACCATTTTGCTGAGGTGAGTAAGGAGCGGTGGTTTGATGAATTATTCCATGTTCTTTACAAAACTCACCAAAAGGTGATTCATATTCACCACCTCTATCACTTCTAAGTTTCTTGATTTTCTTACCAAGTTGATTTTCAACTTCATTCTTATATTGAATGAAAATTTCCAAAGCTTCATCCTTGGTTCAAATTAAATAAATATAACTATATCTAGTATAGTCATCTATAAAAGTGATTACATACTTTTTTCCACCTCTGGTTTGAATTGATTTAAAATCACAAATGTCGCTATGAATTAATTCAAGTGGTTCCGTACTTCTTTCAATTGAATGGAAAGGAGTTTTAGATAATTTTGCCTCAACGCAAATTTCACATTTATGATTTGAATCAATGTTAAATTTAGGTAAACATTCCATATTAATTAATCTACGCAAAGATCCATAATTAACATGTCCTAGTCTATCATGCCATAAATTTGAAGACTCAAGCAAGTAAGAAGAAGATGTAGTATTATTAATAACTGAGGGTACAACGGTCATTACATTTAACTTGAAAAGGCCATCAGACACGTAACATTTTCCTACATAGATCCCATTCTTAGTAAGTACAAATTTATCACTCTCAAATACTAGCCTAAACCCATCCTTACTCAACAAAGATCTGGAAACAAGATTCTTGCGAATGTCCGGTACATGTAGCACATTGTTGAGAGTGAGTTCCTTTTCAGATGTCATCTTGAGTACAATTTTTCCTTGTCCTTCAACTTTGGAAGTTGGGGAGTTGCCCATAAAGAGTTGTTCACCATTATCCACTGTAGAATAAGATGTGAACATTTTTTTGTCGGCACAGATATGGCGAGTAGCACCAGTGTCCACCCACCATTCTTTAGGATTTCCGACAAGGTTTGCCTCGGAAACAACTGCAGAAAGATTGATGTCATCGACACCATTGGAAATATTGTCCACTTTAGTCATGTGGGCTTGAGCAGGCTTCTTGCTTGTTCTTCTTTTTTTTTGCCTTTGCTACGGCAATCTTTGGCCCGATGTCCCTCTTTATCACAGATGTAACATTTGCCATTAAACTTGTACTTTTTATTTTCCCCTCCTTTAGAGACTTGTGATGAACTTTCTCTAGAAGACTTTCGTTTCTTGGTTTTTGAAGCATGTTCCACCACATTTGCCTTAGACTCCATAGGAAGCTTACCAGCCCGCTTTTCAGAATTGCGGTTATCCTCCTCAATCCTCAAACGCACAATTAACTCGTCCATAGAAATTTCTTTGCGCTTATGTTTGAGGTAGTTCTTGAATTCCTTCCAGCCTTTTGGTAATTTTTCAATTAAGGCTGCAACTTGAAAGGATTCACTGAGAGACATACCTTCTGCGTGAATGTCATGCAGAATGAGTTGGAAATCTTGAGCTTGGCTGATCACAGTTTTTGAATCAACCATTACAAAATCCAAGAATTTGCCAACCACAAATTTCTTTGAGCCAGCATCTTCCGTTTTGTACTTTTTCTCCAACGATTCCCAAAGTTCCTTTGCTGTCTTGATTGGACTGTAGACGTTGTATAATGTGTTGTCAAGTCCGTTCAAGACATAATTCCGGCAAAGGAAATCGGCATGTTTCCAAGCATCAACCGCAGCAACCACTTGCCGGTTGGTTTCATCCTCTTTCAGGATAGGAGCATCTTCACGAAGAAAACGAGCCAGGTTCAGAGTTGTAAGATAGAACAACATTTTCTGTTGCCATCTTTTAAAGTCAGTTCCTAAGAACTTCTCTGGCTTTTCACCGTGATTTACCAGTACTGTTACAACAGGAGAGGGGGTTGGCGTCATTGCAGCCACCACAGTAGTACTTGTTTGGGCATTTGTTTCAGTAGCCATCAATTCTAATATATAAAACAAAATTATAATTAGAATTTACACTACACAGAAAATTAAACCAAATTCACAGAATTAAATTCTGTAAAAATAAAAGAAACAAGAATGTAACTTTTATTTTCCAATTAATTTGAAAATAAAATAAAATTTTATTTAAACAAATTAATTCCACACAGAAAATTAAATTCTGTAAAATAAAAGAAATAAAAACTATAACGTTTATTTTTCAATTAATTTGGAAATAAAATAAAATTTTATTTAACCAAAATAATCCCACACAAGAAATTAAATTCTGTAAAAATAAAAGAAATAAAAACTATAACTTTTATTTTTCAATTAATTTGGAAATAAAATAAAATTTTATTCAACCAAATTAATTCCACACAAGAAAATTAATTTCAGTAACACTTCAATAATTAAAATACTGAAACAGAATTTTAATTAATGAAAACTCAAAAAATAATTTCTAAAACCCAAAATTAATTTCTGAAAAAATTTCACAAAAATATATTCTGAATTGTTAATGACACCAGTATCGTACTACTAGTTGTTGTCAAAGAAAAGAGACAGTATATTACTACTATCTGTCAAATAGCATATAATCACTATTTGTTTTTCCAACCAGAATATTATTTTGTAAATCCACAGAAAATAATTTTCTTCCGAAATTATTTACGAAGAATGAAAAAGGGAAACAAACGAAAAATTCTGTAAACAGAATAATTCGAATCTGTCTTAAGATTGTTGGATCAATCTTCTGTGTAAATAAAATAACTTGAAAAAATTCAAACAAAATAAATAAATAACATACCGAATTTATTTCGTTGAACCGAATAAATAATTTAAGACCAAGTCGAGTGTGTGACACTCTGTCCTTAAGACAGATTCGCCCCGCTGTGGTGCTTACGGTTGAGTGGCGTCTATCTCCCAGGATACAATGATCTTCACAAATTTATAGAAGCACTTCAAATAAATTTGTTCGGCGAACCAAACCTGTGATCTATACTCTCTTTAATTTATTCTAAAACTAGATATGAAGAATAAATGCACTAGAGAAAAATAGGACAACAATAAGACAAAATATCAAACTATTTTTCGGACTGCAAAATCAGATATACGAACTGATTTGTTCGGATCCCTGGACTGCTGAAAAAGATTTGTATATATAGGCAAACAAAGTCCCTCAACGGTGCAACCAATTTAAATGAACGGATGCAATTATCTAAAGAACAGGTGCACAAGAGTGTTCAAATAAATCTGACGGTTTGTACCAAAATTTCAAAAAAGTGTCCGTTGGTCAAACGCAACGCACGAACAGCTTTGGAACTTTATATAATAACAATTAGAAATATATATATATAAAACTAATGGAAAACAATTATTAAACTATTTTGAATAGTTTAATCATTTTTTAAGAAATCACAATTTGAATTTAGAATTAAATTAAATTATCACAATTACAAATTTTAGAAAACCACTTAAGAATCCAAAATTTGAATTTAGAATTAAATTAAATTCCCACAATAATTTTTATTGAAAAAATTCAAATGAATTTTATCTAAAAAATTAATGTTAGATCCGAAAACGACGTTAACTTCCCATTCACTCATAAATGGTTTTGACGTTCCGTCTTCACCGTGTGACTTGCCACGCGGCAAGGAACACGTCGCCTCTTCGGACTCATCCCAAAGACGTTTGGGACCCACTCAAATTGAGCTAAAAAATATGCCTATATTAAACCATTTTTCCAACAATATATGTATATATATGTTGAATATAAGTTGATAAGAGAACAATACACAATTCTGCCGTTTTTTCTTAACAAATATAACTATATTACGAAGGCAATACATGTTCGAAAATTAAAGTATCTGATGATAATATAATATTACAGATTTATAATGTATGAATATAGTAACATATAAATTTATATTTATATATATTTTTATATATTTGTATATGTAGACATTGATATATATAAAATATCACAAAAGTAATATATGAAATCTTTTACAATAATATAATACAACTAACAATAAGAAGTTAATTATTCATAATTAAATAGTTGGTCATAATGTAAATGTTTAGTATTACATTTTTGTGTGTATGCACCATTTTTTAATTAAATTATTAAATTCACATAAAAATTAAAAATAGTTTGTGAATAATTTGTGTGAAATTAGAGATTAGAGCATCTCCAACAATTAATCAAATAATTCATCAAATTTGAGTAAAACAAGTACAAAATCCTTTATCTGATATCAGTCACTCCAACAAAGCTATCAACAAACCACCGGTCGTCCTACCGGCCAACCGGCAAGAGCAAATGCACCACTGTTGAAGTGTTCCCTCTGAACGCATTTGAGAGAAAAAAATGATGATGGCTTGCATTTTGGTTTTAATTATATGAGCTCCACTGCTCCTCCTTTCCTCCTTTCTCTCTCCTCACTCTTTGTCTCTCTCTAGACCTACAGGGAAAATGAAGGAATACGGTGTTCTTTGATGGATACTCTTCAATCACACATAGAGAGAGAGAGAGAGAGAGAGAGAGAGAGAGAGAGAGAGAGGTGCTTGATAATGGAGGTGCTGAGGTGGTCGACCTGTCAATGTAAATTTTCACAAATTTTTGCTATAAAGCAGTCATTCGAAGGGACATCCGATTGGTTGTCTGGTGGGTTCAACTCAATGGCTATGCACAGTGAATTGCTGAAAGGGGCAAGTCATCCTCAGTTTGGTGAAACGTTTGATGTTTTTTCAATTTGATACTATTTTAGTGCAACCGTTGGAGCACAAAAAGCACATCTATTTTATCAAATTTAAATTTGATGATGGATTTGGTGAACGGTTGGAGATGGTCTTAGTGGAAAAAGATTTAAAAAAAGAGAAATTTATAGTGTTTTGTTTAATTTATTTTTTCAAACTTTTGCTTTGAATTTTTTTGATTTTCATATTTTTTTTTTGTCTTTACACTGTTTTTTTTAATAACCCTTTTATTTTCTTTTTAGATTCACTTAATTTAATACTTTTTTTTTTAATTTACTTTTAGATTTAGATTCACTTAATCTAAATATACTTAGAAAATAATTTGTTGTGTATTCTTGTTAGAAGAAAAATTATTAATATTAAATATAATAATAACAAAAAAATATAGGAAAAATTATCCATAAATCCTATATTGAAAAAAGTTAAACCATTTAGTCCTTTAAGTTTTTTTGTATACCATTTGGTCCTAATGTTTGTCCAGATTTTTGAGGGTTTTATTTGATTCCATTTATTTTTACATCAATACCCTTTTGAGGGTGCGATTTCTCTCTCTCTCTGCAACTATTCATCAATGGCGAAAGAGAGAGAAGAAGATGTTTGTTGTAACACCAACCCAAAATGGTAAACATCAGATTGAATAATTTTGGGTGGGTGTTTATATGTTTCAAACATCAGCCTTGTCGATACCTACTATCAGATCTTGAACGTTCCATCTCTTCTCCTACGTACACCGGCCAATGCCCCTCCGGTACAGTACCGGATCGGAGTTTGGATCGGCGAAACTTCCCCGAACGGAACGATTCCATCACTTCCATCGTTCCACCACCTGGTTCTCGTTTTTCTTCCTCATTTCAAAACCCTATCCCCCACTTCACCCTCTCTCTCTCTCTCTCTCTCAAACCCACATTTATTTTTTATCATCACCCGAATATCTTGTATCTCCAAACAACTCTTTGCTTGCTTTGTTCTTTTCAAATCGAATCTATTCCATTAGTTTTCTCGAGCACCCAGTTGTGAAAAATGGATTTTTTGAATACCCATTTGCCTAAAATCGAATCTTTTTCTTCTTTATCACTCTCGAATCTCTCAAAACCTTGAAAAAAAAATGGATTCGTCTGCGTTTTAAACCCTAGACAGAGGCCTTTTTCACGAGATTCTGATTAATGGGTAGAAGTGATTTGCAAGTTTTGGAGGTCAAAAAAGAAGGGTTTTTCTCAAGTTCTGGATTGGGCCTTCAATGGAGTCTCCCAGATGGGTTTTGATGTTGTTTTGATGATGATGTTTGATGTTGATCATGGCCTTGATGTCGATGATGTCTACCACTGATGTTGATGATGGATCGGTGTGGATCAGAACTAATGTTCATGATGTTGATCATGGCCCTGATGTTTATGATGTCTAGCATTGATTTGATGATGATTTCCTAATTTGATGATCCTTACTTGAGTTTTTTCTTTGTAAAAAACACAAAATCATTACTGGATTCAGAGAGAGATGGCTAATGTTGGTGATGGCTAATGTTGTAAAAAACACAAAATCATTACTGAATTCAGAAAGAGATGGCTAATGTTGTAAAAAACACAAAATCATTACTGGATGTTGATGATTAATGTTGGTAATGTTTGATGGTTGATGATTTTTTTTTAAAGTTTGATGTTGTTGATGTTTTTTGATGATGTTTTGTTGATGTTTTTCTGATGTTGTTTTTTGATGAAGTTTTTTTTAGTGATGTTGGTGATGTAGTTGACGATGTTTGATGATATTTTTATGATATTTATGATTTTTTTTAGTGATGTTGGTGATGTAGTTGATGTTATTGATGGTGATGAACACCAACCAAAAAAAAGGCCATTAACATCGGCGTAACGATGTGTTTGGAAGGAAAACAAACATCTACAGAGTTTTGGGCATTTCAGTCAATACCACGTTGGGGTTTTCCTCATTTACCCTTACTAAAAAGCGCAAAACATAGTGTAACACTGGTTATTTTGTCATTAACATTAGCTTTGGATTAATTGGATCATAAGATAAAACATAGGACCAAATAGGTCATAAGATAAAGATTTGGGATTTATTGGTGCATCTCCCAAAAATATAATAATAAAAATTAGTACATGTTTGAATTTATAATTTTTTTTTTTACCAATATTATTTAGATTATTAGATATTAGATTTTCATGCAAAAGTTTAATTTAAATATAAAATATGAAGCAATTTCAGAGTTTTTAATCACTAAACTTGAGAAAATATCAAAAATAAAAAACTGAAAAACATATTTAAAAAATAAAACCAACACAAGTGGTTCTTGTTTAGAATTTTTACATTATACCTTAGTTATTAAAGTACCATATAAAATATTATAGTTCATAAAATATAATTTAAACAAAAAGAAAGTACATAAAGATAACCTGCAAATTTTTGAGATGCAATACAAATCTCTATTTTAAAAACGCATGCGTTTTTCTCTGTTTAGACTCAAACGAATACATACAATTTTAAGATTCAACCAAAATTATTTATAATGATTTGTTCCATGATGGACAATTGTAAATATTATGTATATTAATATAAAAGCAGCTATAGAAAATAAGAAAGAATAATTATTTTTTTATTCTTCAATCATCATCAATATAAAAAATAAGATGACCGTTTTTTGTGTGTTTGTTTTTGATAAGAAATGAGATAATTTGTTTATATTTATATAAGACTCTTGGAAGCAGATATATTGTTTTTGAGTATTCAACTCAAAAAATAAAGAGATAGTTTATATAAGACTTGACAAATATAGTAGATTTGAAAATATAAAATGAGAATTTTTAAATATATATCTATATATATAAAACAGATTTTTTACACTTATATAATAATAGTAGATGTGCAATTCATGTTGGTAAGTTACTTTCTACCAGATTTCCGGTTTTCTTCTTCTATCAGTCATCAATCACCATTGTTATTAGGAAAACATCAAACACCAAACATCTCTTTATCTCTGCAGAAACTTCCAAATTACGACCAACCTACATTGGCTGGAAGTTGCTGAATCTGAGCAGCATTGTTACTGATAAATTAAATGCATTAAAAAAGCAAGAATATTTGCAGATTGTGATATGCTCATCATAAACAAGTTTCGGCACATAATGAGCTACAACCTACTCTGTTTTAAATATCGGCCAATATCTACTACAATACATATCAAGATTTTTGAACTGTCGTTGATACAGATTTATATCCCAATACCATTATTTAAAACAGGCTCCATATATCAGCTGCGACCTGTCCTCCATGTGTTGCAGTAGGCTCTTTTTACAAATAAAGATGAAATTTACAATTGGGGTCTCCAATTACTGTCCAATAGTGCCAAAATACACATCTAAAATTTTACATGTTACTCTCAAAAAAATAAAATAAAAAATTTACATGTTGAATTCTTTATAGGTGCATTTCTCTCCAACGTTGAAAAGCATTCAAATACTCGCAACAGAAACAGAAACAGAAACATAAAATATATTCTCCCCTTTTATCAGATGCAACAATACACTACTCAGCTTGACAAATTTCACTGCTTGTAATTATCCCACTAGTGGGAATATTTGAAACCATGCTTGTAGGCCAAGCACATCAAGAACAACAAAGTCAATATGTTGGAATTAAAAGAAAACCATTAGTTAGTTGCATCATAAAAACATAACAGTAGAAATGACAAACAAAAAGAAAGTTTTAGTCCTACAACAACCATGATTTACGTACTACGTACAATCCCTAATACATAAGGCCGGAAATTGAGACTCCAAAGGTAACCAACTCCTAAGCTTGCTTTAAAAGCCCTGTTCTGCTCCAAAATTCTGTTCTTACACCTCTGCCGCGTATACCTACATCAAGCAAGTACTATTATAATAATCACACCATCACAAATTCAAAGTACAACTTCGTAATACTGATCAATAATGATCAAGCAAGTCGTGCAATGCAACTATGGAAAGGACAAGAATTATGCTATAAGTACAATGAAATAAGCAACTACGCACGAGCAATTCGACAGAAGTCCACTTATTTTTGTCTTTAATAGATTTATTATAAGGAAAAAAAAATCCTTTTTTTTGGGATCGTCTTGTTTAGATGGATCCTAAAAAGCGTATAAAAAAAGAGTTCACTAAAGACAAAAAAAAATAAGTTGACTTTTAAGTTGCAATCAAAAGAAACCTAGAATTCAACATTGACCTTAGTATGGCTTACAATCAGATAGTTCTGTCACCAATGCCGACAAACTCAACTATGGCATACAAGGAGTATCAATTTAAATGTCTTTGAAGTAAAAAGGGACAAATTCCTCAATGCCAAACGTGCTTTCAACAAAACGAGTAAAAGATCAATCATGTTGTCAACTTTATTTAATTCACCAACTTATCACCCAATCACCCATCCTTCAATGGACATACAAGCTCGAGCTTTATCACCATAAATAACTCAGAATACAAAAGATACTAAGTTGCAAACCAATCAAAACAAACACTTAAATTGGACCCAGCTGTTCCAAGACATACTGTAATTAGAATAACTAAATGTTCTAGACAACACATATCATATTTATTGAACTACCATTAATACATAAATTGTACATAAAAGAGAGTTCAAAACACAAATACAACACATTTTGAAGTCTAAAACTGTTCCATTTAATCAATGAAGACCATATAGAACAAATACCTCACTTGGGGTTTCTAAGGACAATAATCACAGAATCTCCTCGGAGGAACATCTTGCTAATGAACCGATCTTTATTAACTGGGTGGGCTTTCTTCTTGCCTTTCCCAGTCTTCGGTACCTGAGAAGAAACACAAAATTTAAACACAAACTTTAGAATCTTTAGATGTGGAACTTGCATGGTATTCAACATAATAGAATTAACAAATGGAAAAAAACAAAAAAACAAAAACAAAAAAACCCAAGATTTGTCAAAGATGCAGAACTAACCTCTGTCCACATCTCTCTAACATTTTCCAGAACCATGTTGCAGTGCCGATCGAATGCTCTCACACGGCCCAAAAGTTTTTTGTTGTTCCTGCAGTTGATAAGCACCTGATTGTTGCAGACGAGTCACAGATGTGTCATCAACAACCAAATACACAACAAACCCAGTGATAAAAAGGAAGCAAATTAAAATACATACAACAATTCCTTCTAGATTTCACAACCCATGTCTAGACAGTTGAGAGCTCCAAGGGCAGAACTAGGGGATTTTTTTTTTATTTTTCATTTTTTTTTAAAAAAAAATAAATAAATAAAAAATTCAACATGCCACAATAACAATCCCTTGTTAACGATTTAAGGACTCATGGCCCCTCTCTCAAAATTTCACCAATATAACAACAATAACGCCAATTTGCAGAAACGAAGATTTTGTATTACCTGTGTGTTATTTTTAACACTCATCATCAGAACAGAAAGAGGTCCGGTGCTGAATTCCTCTTCTTCAGTCTTGGCCTGTTGCAAACAGTTTCGATGAGCACTATGAACTATGTATTATAAGAAGAGTACAAAAACAGAAATATAGCAAGTAAAAATTTCAATGAAAAGTATTTAACAGGAAAGTGAAAAATGATTGTAGGATCATAGGTCCAACACATGTATATGTATCTATACACGTATACATGTGTGTATGCATGTAAAAACCATATCGTGAATAAAACAAACGGGTCCTGCAAATAAAATATGAAAACACTTTAATAAACACTTAACCAAATCTACTTTCAATTTCAACAACCCTCCCCTTTTATATTATTTTCTATATATATATATATAAATAAATAAATAAACTCATTTATTTCATGTACTAATACAGTATTAGTAATCTTGACCAATCAATATTAGTACATGAAAATGTTTTTCAAACACCATAGTTGGGAAGACTAATTACAAACTTCAGCACACCTAAACAAATTTGACCTTTAACTGAAACCTAGTTGAAATCATATCGGGTCCCCTCAAAAAGCATTTTAAAAAATAAGTTACATGAGAGTGACAGACAAATAAAAAGACAAATGTATAATGAACAACTAGCAAAGCCATATTGATTGACGTTCAATGAAAATAATATCTTGTGTTTTTATAAGCAATAGAAGACTTCATCATATCGACAGTTAGATTAATAAAGAAAAGGAAAGACTAATTCTCAATTGCACAAACATATTGCAAGCGATGATGAAATTTACTAAACAAAAAAGAAGTAAGAAAGAGGACTAACCATCTAACCAGTGCAACTACTACTGCTAGTATTGCTACTACTACTACTACTAATAATAATGATGAAGAAGAAGAAGCGCAAATATATTTGCAAGTATAATAAAAGATGATGAAATTACTGAACAAAAAAGAAGTAAGAAAGAGGACTAACCATCTAAGCAGTACAACTACTACTACTACTACTACTACTACTACTACAATAATAATAATAATAATAAAGGGCAACTTACAGTGGCATCCTCTTCCATTGGACGACTGCAAAAAATAAACATAAAATGCAATTAGTAACCTGCACCCAAGTTTATCGAATAAAAATGAACTAATAAATAGTTCTATGCCACAGACAAACAGTAAGTGAGAATGGGCTCGACGGTTTTGTCCACAAACTAAGCAGCAAACAATTGTTATGCAAAACAAAAAAATAAGAAGTTCAACATAATGAACAATTCAATTACTGTACTACATCCTTGTGTTATGGTTATTCATTCCACCTTAGATTGGCATAGATAACAAAAAGGTTCTGTTTTCTGTACTTTTTGTTTCCCCACATAAATTACCTAGTTATATCACCAAATGTAGGAGAGGCTTACAATTGGTTGAGTAAAACACAAGTATTGCATTATTGCACTTTACAAATGCACAAACAGATAATGATGAGAAAAGAATAATGAAAATCTCTATGGGCGTCAAAATAGAGTAACTATGTTATGTTGTAAAAGTGCTTGAAACAACAGGGGAAATAGTGGGTTAGCAATTGGTGTGTCCACCTAATGGCCATATATCAGTTGATAATGGGCTCATTAACAAATAAAAAATAAAAAAAGACTAGTAACATTGTAAGGCTAGACTGGCAAGTGACAAAGAGATCTTCCCTTCTTTGCCACTTCGTACAGTACTGATAAATTGCCCTTCATAGTTTTAAAGACAATGACCAGTAGTTTGCTTACTAAATCATAATACTCAATGCCCTCATGAACTTCAAGTGATAATTGCTTATAAAAGCATACTTTCACTTGTGAATATGAAATTTGTAACCTAAATCGCCAGTGGGTAACATAATTCATTGCAAATAACAACTGATTATCACGTAAACATATCAGATCCAGTACAAGTAGAAGAAAAAAAAAGGGTTAGACTGCAAAACCCTAGTTCGATACGTATATATAAGATAGTATCACATATAGAACCCTAGGAATCAATATATAAAGAAATTGAAAGGCCAAAGATACCTCATATTGAATCAGACCAAAGAACCTAACCTGTAACAACAACAACCACCAAAGGACGCATTAAGGTTAGTTCAATATCGCAAAACCCTAGGATACAGAAAAACTGGGGTTTAAGACAGAAAATGATTGAAAAAAGTTAGGGTTTTTTTTTCTTCAAATAAGCTCAACGATGGATGCATAGAAGAAATTCAAAGATTTAGAGCCTAGAAATCATGAGAGAGATTACTTACAGGGTTAGGGTTTAGAGCTCTTTCTGCTTCAATTCCACTCACACCGGTTTAGGGCTTTATTGTCAAGAGAGGACTAAAAAAAGGTCTCGCAGCCAAGAGATTTCACAGTTCCCACTATAAAACGACTTTTTGGCCGGGGCTCCTTTGACAACAAGTTATAAATTTATAATTAATATATTTTAAATGATTTTTTTTATTATATATATATATAGTGTAAAAGGTAAGCAGAAAGTGAAATTTTTTAAATTTTTTTTTATTTTATAATTTGTTAACTTTTAATTTTTTTAGCAACTTTTTAATTGAAATGTCTACTTATCAAACACGACTTAAGTTAATTATTTAAATTTTAAATTTTAAAAATAAGTAAATAAATTACCCTTTGCTTCATTTAAGTGATGGGTAGCGTGGATGAAGGTTTTCAATTGTAGGCGTGGGAAGAGGGAAAGGAGATAATGGGAAAATGGGAGTGAATGTTAGGCTTATTTTGGAAAAATATTAAAAGTCATCTTTTAATTCTCAAAAATTTTGAAAAAATATTAAAAGTCATCTTTTAATTTTTAATTTATTTTCAGTCACATTATCTTTTACATTTTTTATATATTTTTTCAAAATAAATTAAAAAAATTAATTTTTAATTATCTTCCAAAAATAATCCTTAATGTATTGTAAGACAACATTTTATTAGATAATAATGTGGAAAGTTGAGAAGGGAAGAAATTATTTTATTTAAATTTGGTTAACATTGACTTAAAAATATTATTATTTTATACGAAAGTAAGTATAATGAAAAATATATAAAAAATTTTAAACGTTCTTAACTTATGTCATAAGGGCATCTGTTAATAATATCCATTTTATTTTTGATTAGTTCAATTTTTTTGGAGGTTTAGAAACCAAATTAGTAACATATTTTTCTTTTAGGACTAGTGAAAAAATGCTCATACTTTTATAGGGTAAAAGTGTAATTTACTTTATTTTTATGGGGAACAACTATAGATGTGAGCACGTGGAAAGTTGCCAACTCAACATGCTGAGTTGCTAGTAGGGCTGAGCAAGAAATTCATATAATTCATTATCCGATTTGGTCCAGTCCAATCCGGTATGTTTGAATAGGTTTTTTTAATCCGTGGTTCGGTTCCAAATTAGAAGTTTAAAAATCCGTAGGCCACGAATCGATTTCTGGATTGAACCTTACAATTCTAGATTGGAATCGATTTAGACCGTATACAAATTGTCTATATTTATATTATAGACCCTCCCATATAATATCATTTATTATTCCAAATAAAAGTTAAACCCTAACCCTAATTCAACATATCACATGCTACTGTTTCTCACACTCTCATCTCTCTCTCTTCTTTTTCTCAGACTGTGTTCTCTCTCTATTCTTGTGATTTCATCTCAGATTAGATCGGTAGATTCTATCTCATATCAGATCGGTAGTGGCTTGGTCTCTTTCTCTATCTCTATCTCTTTCTCTTTCACAACCAATGTTTTCAAACCTAACCGGACTGACCGGTCGAACCAAGCCTTCTTTTGTTTTGAAAAACCCTCTAAACCCGAACTAGGCCAAAAACCGACCTTATTTGCAAAAATCAGTGAACAGGTGTCGGTTCTTGACCAACCCCTTTTTTCTTTCTTCTTTTGCTCTTTCTTTCTTTCTTATATATATATATATATATATCAAAATTTTGACTAACAACTTTTCCTTCAAGTCTCCTCTCATAAGGAGGAGTCTCATTGGAAGCTTGTAGAAATTATGAAAATCTATTCATATTTGTAGAAAAAGTTTGTTGGAAGATAACCTAAAAATTCAATGTGGGATTCAATCAAATTGTTTGAATCATATTTGATTGGAGGGGGAGTTGAAAATTTCATTTCCTTCCAAAATTAAATCTAGCATTTAATCAATTTGTTTGGAGGGAATGTTAAATTTTTTTAATTTCTTTAAAACTAGTGTCTTTTTTTTATTTATTTATCAATTATGACTTTATTAAATATTATTAGTAAATATTATGCAATACTTCTTTTTATTATTTCAGTAATTATATATATTTTTATTTGTTTATAATTTATAATTATATTTTTAATTGTGACGTCATGGTTCGATTGCTTCGACCCAACAGTTGAACCAGTAACTCGTCCACTCGGTCCTTTTTCTGGTTCGTTCACCAGTTCAATTTTCAAATCATTGCTCTCAATGACATTGTTTTTCACTTTATCATTTAAATTACATTCACGTATTGTGTTATTTTTTTTTACTTTAAACTGACATTAATTTTTTTGCAGCTCTAACAAATGTCGACATTACTGCCGAAAAGTGATTTGGTTTGCTATGATGTGGAATTTGCTATTGCTGCTGCTGTTGTGCTTTTGTTTGTTGCTGCTGTTGCTATGCTTTTGTTTGTTTGTTGTTTTTCTTTGTCTAAAACTAGTCTTCTTATTGCTTTTACTTGATGCTATGTTTAGTTTTAATACAGAGGAGAACTCTGCTTTGTATAATGTGTATCCAGTTTTATTACTTTTGTTTGTTACTTTTGTTTATTGCTTTTGTTTGATGCTATGTTTATATTTTTATGAAATTAAAATGTTCTGTATTTTTTTTGTTGTTTAATTTTATGAATCCGTGGTCCTTAGAAGTGTAAAAATGGCTTGTGGCTTGTGGGTGGCCTGAAGTGGGTCCGGCGCGTTTAGGCCCGGGCCCAAGCCTAGTACGAGGCCTTGGGCCTGGGCCTGGGCATCGTTTTGAAGCCCCACCCATCGGCTCACTCAAAGCCCACTCAAAAGCCCGCCCTTCCTAGCTTGCCCCATGGCCCAATGTTATTTTTAATGGAAAATAATAAAATTTTGGTGAAAAAAATTTAAAAATTGTTTAGGCCCATCTAAGCCCTCCCAAAGCCCGAGCCCAGGACTAGCCCGCCCAAAGCTCGAATACCCCTGGGCTTGGGTCTAGGCCTAGTTTGTTTGGCCTGTGGACCAACTCGGCCTAATTTTTTATAGGAATCCACAAGACCCGACATAGGCTTGGCCAAAATTACACCCCTAGTGATCATAAACTGATCCAATTCGTCTTTTAATAGATTGGTTTTACGATTTAAACGGATTGGATTGGTTCTAATTTTTTAAGAGCCGTAGATAACGTATTGATTTTGGTTTTACACCAATTCGGACCATGCTCACCCCTAGTTGCTAGCCACATTGTCCAAAAGCAGCGTGTGATATCTATTTACTATACTTTGATGTTTTTGGCTAGGGTTTTTCTGTAGAGAGCCGGATAATGCTAGGAATATCAAATTGTGTACCCCATATCTATGTAAGACATTTGATTATTTGTTTAGTAGAAAATTTGAGAGTGCATCATTTGGTGGGGCGCTATGTGAAAAATATAACAGTGGTTCAAAATTGAACTAAAGTGAAAAAAATTATGATAGTTCAGAGACCAAAGTGAAAATATAAATTTGTTAGGAACCAAAATGAGAAAATTGTCCTACATTAGGGGTAAAGTATAATTTACCCTTATTATTACTAGTTAAAATTTTGAGATTTTTAGTTTAAGATCCCCGATATTAAGATTTTATACGATAAAAGACATGTAATATTTTTATACTAGCTAGGGTTTTTCAGTATTTTCACAGAGAAATTTCGGCATAGAGAAATTTAGAATTTATCCATGACGAACTAAAATTTCTCTAATAATATTATTGAGAGATCTTAATTAATAAGAAAAAAATATATTGAACCTCTTTTACTATAAAAAATTGGAGAGATGTTTCACTAATTTCTTTAAAAATTAAATAACAAAACATTGGCCTTTAACATTTGTTACTAAAATTTACCCAATAATAATAATAATAATATAAGCATACTAATAATCCATATAAAAAAGGGGGAAATTTAAATTTAGTGTAAGTTTGGAAAATTTATTACAAATAAATAGTAAATTTTACAAATATTAATAATTAAAGAGTTTAAATGTTAATTAGAAAAACGCATGTAGTTGTATTTATTTCCATTTTTATATTAGGGTTTTCATTTTTATGGGATATTTTTATATTAGTGTTATGTAATACTAATATGCCTAAGTATGACATTTATTAAGTAATATTTTGGGCAAACTATCAATATGTTATAATAGTTTGACTTGATTTTCATAAAATCATTTGAAAATAAGTCTTAATATAATCGTTTTAAAAATAATTTTTTGTGACATTTTTTACGTATATCACTAAAAATTGACAATTAGTAACTTTTTTGCCGCGATTATAAATTGTCGCTAAAACTTATAATTAGTGATTTTTTTTTTTGTGATGAATTTTTCAAATTGTCGTTAAAAGTTGAAAATTAATGACTTTTTTTTCGTAACAATTTTTTAATATTGTTGTTAAATCTTATAATTAGTGACATTTTTTAACAAAATTTTTGAACCGTCACTGAAAATTAATTATTAGTAATGTTTTTTAATGATGTATGATAAAAAATACATTAATGATGTATAATTAATGTTTTTCAAATGTTAATTAGAAAAATGCATATAGTTGTATTTATTTCCATTTTGATATTAGCGTTTTTATTTTTATGGGTTTTTTTTTTTTTTATATTAGTGTTATGTAATACTTAAAATGCACAAGTATGACATTTATTAAGTAATATTTTGGGCAAACTATCAATATGTTATAATAGTTTGACTTAATTTCCATAAAATCATTTGAAAATAAGTCCTAATATAACCGTTTTAAAAATGATTTTTTGTGACATTTTTTACGTATATCATTAAAAATTGATAATTAATAACTTTTTTGCCGCGATTATAAATTGTTGCTAACATTTATAATTAGTGATTTTTTTTTTGTGATGAATTTTTGAAATTATCGTTAAAAGTTGAAAATTAATGACTTTTTTTTCGTAACAATTTTTTTAAATTGTTGTTAAATCTTATAATTAGTGACATTTTTTGACAAAATTTTTGAAATGTCACTGAAAATTAATTATTAGTAATGTTTTTTAATGATGTATGATAAAAAAATACATTAATGATGTATAATTAATGTTTTTCAAATGTTAATTAGAAAAATGAATATAGTCGTATTTATTTCTATTTTTATATTAGCTTTTTTATTTTTATGGGATTTTTTTATATTAGTGTTATGTAATGCTTAATATGCATAAGTATGACATTTATTAAGTAATATTTTGGGCAAACTATTAATATGTTATAATAGTTTGACTTAATTTCCATAAAATCATTTGAAAATAAGTCCTAATATAATCGTCTTAAAAATGATTTTTTGTGACATTTTTTACGTATATCACTAAAAATTGACAATTAGTAACTTTTTTGTCGCGATTATAAATTGTCGCTAAAACTTACTACAATTAGTTTTTTTTTTTTTTTTGGTGATGAATTTTTCAAACTGTTGTTAAAAGTTAAAAATTAACAAATTTTTGTCGTAACAATTTTTTAAAAATGTTGTTAAATCTTATAATTAGTGACATTTTTTGACAAAATTTTTGAACTGTCGCTGAAAAATAGTTATTAGTAATGTTTTTTAATGATTTATGATAAAAAAATGCCATTAATTATCATAAGATCTATTGAACAATAAATTTAGTTAGTAAAACCTATACATAAGTCCCTAATATTTTCCCACAGTATTATAGGAGTCTAGTTGTGGCACAACATTTTTTGGGATCATTTGAAATTCATGTTGTGGCAATATTAAATTATTGAAATTTCACACCTAATATTAGTTATTTAGAAACTTGTATCAATAAAAAAAAACACTTTGAGAATTTTAAACTATAAAACTGTAAAGGTGAGTTATCACTAGTTTTAGCATGGGATTACTTAGGTTTCACTAGTTTTAGCATGGGATTACTTAGGTTGTATTTTACTAACTGGAATAATTGTAAACCGATGATTACTTGTATTTGATTAACTGAAATAATTTTAAATTGAAATAAAATAGTTATTTCTTGACTTCTCAATGGAATAATCATTTAATTTTTTTTTTTTTTTTGTTTTGCCAAAGTATATATTAGATTAATTATTTTGACAAAATAATCATTATATTTCAATTTTCATTATAACAAACCAAACATAACCGTTACAACCCATACTTAAGGGGAGTGTGAATTTTTCTTTCTTAACGAATAAAAAAATGAAAAATGAATTATTGTATTTGGTTTAGTTTTCAAAAATTATTTCATAATCAGTTTGTTTTTTTTTTCTTTTTTTAATCTTTAATGAACTTTTAAAAATTTTCTTCATTTAATTTTATTTATTTATTTATAGATATACTTAAAAAGTAAAATACATCTAAAGAGATTTAAAAAAATTCACTAAAAATAATATGCTTTTCATAATTTATTTTTTTTTAAATTTTATTTTAGATACACTTAAAAAGCAAAGTATATGCAAAGACATTTATAAAACAAAAACAAAAACAAAAACAAAAACAAAGCATGTCAACCTCTTATTTGTCACAAACTCATGTAACTCGTGTAAATCTTAAAAGACACGACTCCATTAACATGTGAGTAAATGCTATAATAGGGTAAATTCTAGATTGTGAGTGAATTGTGAATTCTAGATTGTGAGTCTCTAGCATTCTTGGGGTAAAAAATAACAAAGATAAACTTCTAGAGAAAAACATTTAGACAAAGTGAATACTAGAGTAACCATGTAGTTTTTTCCATCATATTCTTACTAACTTCATGAAAACTTCATTTCACTCCCAACAAAATATAAATTGAAGACAACAATTTTTACTGCCAGCATCTCACAAACCTATGCTGCTATGTGAAAGTTTAGAAATCAAGATATATTCCCTTTTCATTGCTTTCACTGATCATAAAATAATTTCCAGTAGCATTACAAGCCTAGTTTCAGTCAAAACAAAGATATAAGAAACTTAGTCACCCTATTCTGAAGCCAAAAAAATAAAAATTAAAAATTCAATGAACTGTTATGATATTATTCCAAGGGGAAGGAAAAAGATTCAAAAAGGCATTACAGTGTACACAACATTTTACTTACCAAAAGAAAACGCTTGATGTATGTGACTATGAGGATCTAACTTACTCTTCCACCTTAAAGACTTTTTACAGGAGGTACTTCAATGCGTTCTGGAGTTATCAGCAACAGCACAAACAGCTGATATAAGACCAGCCATCCCAGCAACCTGTTTCCAGCTTCGGGACCCAGCACCGACAGCAGCTCCCGCTACAGCACCCGCTATCAAAGCATTCACCTATAAAAAAAAAAAAAGAAGAAAAAAAAGTGATGTTCATCATCAACAGGTGATCAATCCATGCTTGTTATCCCATGGACTCAAACTTTTAGAGTTGTTGAATGCTGACAACAACCAGTTACACAACTTAACTAAGTTTTCCAGTAATCGAAAATCTAAGCACCCAAGATTGGGACGTGAAACAAGGAGGCTGCTGGCCTTCTATTATTCATAGCTACACAAACATGATGGACTTTATGGGGGTTATATTTGAAAAAAAAAAAAAAAACAACTTACTTTTCTCACAACACCAATAAAGCATTTTATTGCCCAGTATAATTGGATAACCTAAATTACTTCATAACTTATAAAAAAATATGCCACAATGTTGGTCCCAACAACAGTATAAGGTATTCGACCTTGAAAGGATGAACAAGGTATAGACCTATATTTGCAGGAAGTGGTTACCCTCAAATTCAAATATAGGTCACAAGTTTGAAAGGTCGAGTTGACCAAGCAATGCCTCCTATTAATAAAACCTATTTAAAAAAATAGGCTCAATTTTTTATTTTAACAATATGAAGTTGGTTGTTGTTCAAAGCATTTGATTGTCAACTAAAGTATATTATGTAGGAATTTTGGCCGCAGTGCATAGTCTCCTCAAAGGCATTTTCCCCATCCCAAGAGAACAATTGTCTGAGCAAAAATAATCTACACCAATTTTGTCACAAGAGATTTTAAGTTTTAACTTCAAGTGTTGATGTTAGATGTGATAGAGGTCCATGGAACTACTTTATTTGAAGCCATGGTTATATCCTCTTTATGACTTTTCTGTGGAATCATGTAAGTACACTCCAATATGTCATACTACAGAGACCTCAATGAGGAAAGAAAGAGCGCCCATCTGCTTCCCAAAAATCAGTATCATTGTGATTGTGATATGGTAAAGCAGTGACAATGGTAAGATGCATCACTCTCAATCAGATAACATGAATCAAAGCTGATATGTCCAACCTATTTCCTGGAATGGCATTTCAATAAACTAATATATATATATATATATATATATTAGAAAAAATCAAAAGCATATCAAGGTAACATTTCATAGGCCTGTAAAAATTAAATTTCTCCACTAAAGAACTAATTCTACACAAATTTACATAAAGAGAAATTCCAAAAATGAAATCTACTTCCTCAAAAACTTTATAAAAAAACTAGTATGAAAAAAGAATTTTTGGAATAATAAATGGTCCAAAATCCAAAAAGATGTGTTCAATCTTGCTACAGGCGATCTTTGTCAGAAATCCATTCTTTTAGATGTACCACATTTCAAGGACAAATCAAGGGGTTGTATCCTATTTTAGTTCCATGCTTCCTTGTACCCTCACCTTTTTATGTCCACAATCACTCCCTGGAGTGTCCCCCTTGCAGGGCCATGGTGGCGTTTGATCCTCAAAGGAGGCCCCACGACCAATATTCATTACAGCTCCATGCCATTGTCCAAAGAATGATTTCAAGTTTCAGTGCTCCAAATTACAACTACATTCTTGATGCTCCTACTACAAATTCTCCAAAATAAATAGCCAGCAAAAATTGAATGTCTATTTTCTATCTAATGGCTCTGGCAAGATTTGTGTTAGAATTTACCATAAACCTACCACCACTACCACCTCACCTACTCCACTAAACCTAACCCACTACACCACTACCACTTCCACTTCACCTACTCTCCACCTACTCCCAAACACACTCCTATATAATAGGAATCCTTGTAATTGTAATAGATACACATCAATCACACAAATCAATCAATAATACAATTCTCTATTTCTTTTATACATCTATTTTCACATGGTATCAGAGCAAGGTTAAGAACCTAGTCATTCTGCTTCACCGGCGGGCGGCAGCCTCGCCTTGGCCGCCCGCCGGACCTCTACACATACCTTGACTCCACTGCCACTAAACCCAATTCAACATTCACCTTCTTCTAATGATGGATTTTCCTCTAGTGCCTCGAAACTAGACTCAGGCACGCTCTTTGACTGCTGAGCAGCAGGCTGTACATGATGCCACTCTGAAGGAGGTGGGATGCTCTTAGTAAAAGATGGACGAGGAACCACTGGTGGAACAGATTGCCCTTTAGGAGCTCGCAGTATAGATGCATAAGTAAATTTTGGAGGATCTCCGACAGGTTCCTCAACAGAATGTGAAGAGTCTGGCACAACTTCCACCACATTTTGAAGAAAATCAGCTGAATCCTCCGCAGGAGTTTCCTCCAACACTGTGTCAGTTTCTGGACTTTCCTGTTGCTGTTGATGTTGATGTTGATGTTGCAGCTGCTCTTCGTAACTGTATTCATCAACTGGATCATCCTCGTCTATATGAACTGAGTTCACAAACTCACTGGCCTCTGCCTCTAAATTTGTTGAAGTTCCCCTCACTTTATTTATTTATTTATTTTTTATTTCCTGCTGGTCCCTTTCTCTCCATCATCAGACCCACTTTACTTTATCCATCATTCCCCTTACTTTATTCCACAATCTCTCTCTCCCTCTCGGACCCATGTGCACTGCCAACCCATGTGCACTTTTTTCACTTTCCAACATGTGCACTTTTTTTTATTCTATTTTTTTTTGACAGGTTAATGGATTGAAACTATCAACCCATGTGCACCTCTTTCTCTCTCCTCTTTTTTCTTTTTTAATCACACCCTACCAAACGAATCTCAAGGATATCTCCAGGTGGTCTACCTTTTAATTTTTTTTATTACTATTATTATTATATCCAATAATCAATACCCCCACTTTACCTTTATTTATTTTATTTTATCTTTCCTTTTCATTTCCAAAAAAAAAAAAAAAAAATATATATATATATATATATACACACGTGAACCCATCTCTTAATCTCCTCTATTTGATTTCAAAACCACTTTTAATCTCTTTCACATACCCACGTGAACCAAATTTTTTTTTTTTTCCCTCAAAAAAAAAAACAAAATAGGCAGCAGACGAACTGCACATCAAACTCATTTTATTCATGTCGGGGCTCACCCCGATCACCATTTTACACCACACAAAAAAAAAAAAAAAAAAAAAAAAAAAAAAAAACAACAACAACAACACCAAAACCCGCACCCACAGTGGGCTTTTTCTTCTCTACTCTGCCGCTGGTCTCTTCTTCTTGCCTCCGTCCTGAGCGGCCCTTGACGGTGTTGTCTCTATACTTCCTAGACCACCAAACAAGTTGCCTCCTCCTTGTTCCTCCACTGCAGCATATGGCGGACCTCCAAAACGGAACATCGCGGTGGCCTTCCGCTTCAGCTCCTTGTTTTCCGCTTTCAGCGTACTTATCTCTGCTCGCGCATCCTTATACATGCGTTGGAGCAGAGCCAGCTGGGAGTTTAACTGTTGCACCTCATTTGTCCTGCTCTGCAGCCGGTGCGACAAATTTGTGACCGCAGTCATGGTTTCCACGCATGACTTCAGAGTATACTGATTGGCCTCAATATCAGTTTGCACCGCCATTTTTTGCTCCACCGACCGCATCGGAAAGTTCAACGGAGCAAAACCAGAGGTGTTTGGTTGAGGTTCACTGGCCACCGCACCAATTATTTCTCTTGTGGACTCGTTCAGTTCTGGAAAGAGCGTGAGCAGCCCACGGGAAGAGGAGGCCATGTTCTGGGTAGCTGGACGGGAAGAAGAGGCCATATTGCTGAGTGTTTCAGAGACGGGTTGGTTACAGAGTATTACAGAGTTTCTCTCTCAGCACAGGAAGAGTTTTTTTCAGAGGATTTTCAGAAGTTTTTTGTCTGCCTCAGCCTCAGCCTCAACCTTGGTTTAAATAGCCAGGGCCGATCTGCGCATCGCGCGCCACTTGCCGACAGCCGACCAACGGGCGCGCAAGCCAAGGCGCCCACGTGCCTCGCCATCATGTCAGGCACACCTTTTTATGACTTGGGCACGCCTTTTGATGGCACGCCTTTTTATGGATTGGGCACGCCTTTTGATGGCACGCCTTTTGAAAAATTGGGCACACCTTTTGAGGGTGCGACTTTTTAAGGGTCCGACAAGACTCTGTAAACTGTCCCGACATAGATTCCGGTTAGTTTCTACAAGGGTCCGACAAGACTCTGTAAACTGTCCCGACATAGATTCCGGTTAGTTTCTACAAGGATCCGACAAGACTCTGTAAACTGTCCCGACATTGATTCCGGTTAGTTTCTACAAGGGTCCGACAAGACTCTGTAAACTGTCCCGACATTGATTCCGGTTAGCTCCTTTATGGGTCCGACAAGACTCTGTAAACTGTCCCGACATAGATTCCGGTTAGTTTCTACAAGGGTCCAACAAGACTCTGTAAACTGTCCCGACATTGATTCCGGTTAGTTTCTACAAGGGTCCAGCAAGACTCCGTAAACTGTCACAACAACTGTCACAACATTGTCTGCTACAACGGTCCGACATGACCCCATAAACTGTCTTCTACATCGGTATGACACCACCATCCAGTGTCCTCTACCACGTTATGGCACCACCTTTCAGTGTCTTCACCAACGGTCTGACACGACCATACAGTGTCTCCTATCCTTTTTTATTTTTATGTATTTTCTTGTTTTGTTCCTCTCTTCAAACTCAAGTTGGTTAGTTTCTATCCTCCTTGAGTTTGCGGGGGGCTGTTAGAATTTACCATAAACCTACCACCACTACCACCTCACCTACTCCACTAAACCTAACCCACTACACCACTACCACCTCCACTTCACCTACTCTCCACCTACTCCCAAACACACTCCTATATAATAGGAATCCTTGTAATTGTAATAGATACACATCAATCACACAAATCAATCAATAATACAATTCTCTATTTCTTTTATACATCTATTTTCACAATTTGTAATTGATGTTCAATGAACAGCACATAATTCAATGTTGGTTAAGAGAAATGTTACACGACAATCCAAATAGAGGTCTATTCCATGGTCTGAAATCATAATATGTCTCCTACCATACATAGAGGACAAATGGAAGGATCCTTCATCATGTGATATGGGAGAGTTGGGGAATGGAGAATTAAATCAAGAGTTGTTGTGTCAAACGAAGAGCCTAAAAAGTAGAGGGAGTCCATCTGTAAGTGATCCCATTAATGGGGAGACTACAAAGGAGGATAACAGAAGAAAACTCAAAGCGAAACTTCATTACTTGAAGAGTGGTAGAGGAAAATTTTGAATCCTTTGTTGTGTATGTTGTGTTTGTCGTCTATAGGCTTAGTTTGTTCTTTTGAGGGAGTAGTTTATTTTTGTTTATGTTTATTCTCCCTACAAAAGATATGTATTGAAATTCATTGTATATCTTTCTTTTTTGGTTATAATATGACTTGCTTATTCAAAAAAAAAGGAAGGATCCTTCAAAAGAAAAGGAATCCAAAAGATTTTAAGTGTTGATTTCCGAACTCTAGATTTCTTCCCAGAATGCATAAAGACTGGAAGCTCTTTCATATATCATGAAACAAAAGATAATCTGGATGGCTGGTTTAATAATAGAGCTACTATCAAGAACCCTCGTAATACAAATGGGACATTCACCATGTGTTTCACATTCAGCCCCCTATTAGATCTCTAAAATCAGATATTCAACATTCTTTCTCATTCAGAAATTACCTTCTATTCAATCAGAAGAAGAGGGCCAGTACAATCTGTTGCATCTAGGACCAGATAAGGTACTCGAGTCGAGGAACATGGAACTCAAGGCATCATATTGTTAAGCATGAAATTTACGTCAATGCTATAAAACAATTACTGCAAAAATTTATGTATTATTGATTGATATATATTGATGTATTACAATGATTCATGATTCCTATATATAGAAGAGGGTGAGTGTGTAGTAGGTAAGGAGTAGGTGAAGTGGAGGTGGTAGTGGTGTAGTGGGTTAGGTTTAGTGGAGTAGGTGAGGTGGTAGTGGTGTAGTGGGTTAGGTTTAGTGGAGTAGGTTTAAGTGGAGGTTTAAGTGGGTGAAGTAGGTGATAGGTTTTAACAGCCCCCCGCAAACTCAAGGGGGATAGGAACTAACCAACTTGAGTTTGGAGAGAGTTACAAAACAAGAAAATACATAAAAATAAAAGAGGATAGGTGACACTGTATGGTCGTGTCAGACCATTGGTGAAGACACTGGATGGTGGTGTCATAACGTTGTAGAGGACACGGTATGGGGGTGTCATAACGTTGTAGAGGACACTGTATGGGGGTGTCATAACGTTGTAGAGGACACTGTATGGTGGTGTCAGACCGATGTAGAAGACAGTTTATGGGGTCATGTCGGACCGTTGTAGCAGACAATGTTGTGACAGTTGTTGTGACAGTTTACAGAGTCTTGCTGGACCCTTGTAGAAACTAACCGGTCGGGACAGTTTACAGAGTCTTGTCGGACCCATAAAGGAGCTAACCGGAATCAATGTCGGGACAGTTTACAGAGTCTTGTCGGACCCATAAAGGAGCTAACCGGAATTAATGTCGGGACAGTTTACAGAGTCTTGTCGGACCCATAAAGGAGCTAACCGGAATCAATGTCGACACAGTTTATAGAGTCTTGTCGGACCCATGAAGGAGCTAACCGGAATCAATGTCGGGACAGTTTACAGAGTCTTGTCGGACCCATGAAGGAGCTAACCGGAATCAATGTCGAGACAGTTTACAGAGTCTTGTCGGACCCTTAAAAAGTCACACCCTCAAAAGTTGTGCCCAATCGTTCAAAAGGCTTGCCATCAAAAGGCGTGCCCAATCCATAAAAAGGCGTGCCATCAAAAGTTGCGCCCTCAAAAGGCGCGCCCACTTCATCAAAAGTTGTGCCCGACAGAAAGCGTCGAGCCATCAAAAGGTGAGCCGGAGACGCGGCGAGGCACGTGAGCGACAGAGCGGCGTGTCGGCCGCGTCGTCAGTGTCAATATAAACCAATGCGGAGGCGGAGGAAACCAAACCAGACTGAAACCTCTGAACTTGTCATTCTGAAACAATCTGTAAATACTCTGTATCCAACCCTTCTCGGAAACACTCAGCAACCCAAAAAACATGGCCTCTTCTTCCCGTTCAGCTACCCAGAATATGGCCTCTTCATCCCGTGGTCTACTCACTCTCTTTCCCGACCTCAATGAGTCAACAAGAGAGAGAACTGGAGCGGTGGCACTGGAACCTCAACCGAGTGCCCCGGAGTTTACTCCGCTGAACTTTCCGATGCGGTCTGTGGAGCAAAGAATGGCAGTGCAGTCGGATGTGGAGGCCAATCAATATACTTTGAAGGCATGTGTGGAAAGCATGACGGCACAAACTTGTCGAACCGGCTGCAGAGTAGGACAAATGAGGTGCAGCATTTAAACGCCCAACTGGCTCTGCTCCAACGCATGTATAAGGATGCGCGAGCAGAGATAAGTGTGCTAAAGGCAGAAAACAAGGAGCTGAAGCGGAAGGCCACCGTGATGTTCCGATTTGGAGGTTCGCCATATGCTGCAGTGGAGGAGCAGGGAGTAGTGATCATGCCTAGTGGAGTGGGAAACACGGAGGCAACACCGTCAAGGGCCGCCCAGGACGGAGGCAAGAAGAAAAGACCGGCGGAATAGGCGAAGAAGTGAGGTCGGTGGGAGGCCGTCTGCAGAAAAGAAAACAAATCTTTTGGTGTTGTGTTTTGGTTTTTTGTTGTTGTTGTTTTTTTTTGTTGTTGTTTTTTTTTTTTTTTTTTTTTTTTTTTTTTTTGTAAAATTGTGATCGGGGTTGATCCCTGAGATGAATAAATTATGGTTTGGTGTGCAAAGCTATATGGTATGAATGGAATGTGAAAAAGATTAAAAATAATGTGAAAGAAAAATAAAGAAAGAAATAATAAAAATATATTTGAAATCAAAATGAAAGATGGGGAAATAAGGAAAGTAGTTTGGAGAAAATAAATAAAAATAATGGATTTTGAAATCAAACGGCGGAGAGAGAGGGGACAATTTTGCTAAGCGGAGTGGTTGAAACCCCATTTGGTTTGGCTGCCATCATTTCACCATTGGCAGTAAGCCCATTACCAGACTGACCAACTGGATGTGAAGAAACAGAGATAGGGCTGGAAAGGCCAGAGTTAGGTGGAGTATTATTAGTGGGCTGATTGCCAAGAACACCATCTCCCCCAGTCTGCTTGGAGGTAGGGACCTGAACCTGAGTTCTTGGTTGTGCCTTGTTAGAAGCCCCATTTCCAGCCAAGAACATAATAGCCTGAGCCTTCTCAGGAGAGATATCATTATACACGTTCACTGTTCCCGCATAGAAGATGGTCAATTGAGGAGGAGCCCGTTGAAAATGCTGAGTCTTTACATCCTTCAACAGCCTCTTCCTTCACAACAACTACAGAATCCTTAGAATTCAAACCCAAGAAATCTCTCTCTCCTTTTTGCTGCAGTTAGTGCAGATTATGAAGAAGAGGAATTCACATTGGCCTCAAGAGAGAGGATTTAGGCAGTGATGGGAAGGTATGTGTAGAAAATAAGCGGAATAGGTTGAGGTCCGGCGGGCGGCCAAGGCGAGGTTGCCGCCCGCCGGTGAAACGAAAAATACTAAGTGCTTAACCTTGCTCTGATACCATGCAAAAATTTATGTATTATTGATTGATATATATTGATGTATTACAATGATTCATGATTCCTATATATAGAAGAGAGTGAGTGTGTAGTAGGTAAGGAGTAGGTGAAGTGGAGGTGGTAGTGGTGTAGTGGGTTAGGTTTAGTGGAGTAGGTGAGGTGGTAGTGGTGTAGTGGGTTAGGTTTAGTGGAGTAGGTTTAAGTGGAGTAGGTTTAAGTGGAGGTTTAAGTGGGTGAAGTAGGTGATAGGTTTTAACAATTACAATTGGAAAGAAAAGAATGCCACTAACCCAATCATTCTTCTTCCGATATCTCTGAACCCCACAACGAGTAATAGAAAACATTCCAGCAAATAGTCCTTCAAGAATAAGAGCATTTGAAGAATATTGTAAGATTGAATTAAGTTGAAGGCAAAAAGAAAATACTGCATCCACCACCAAAATAGGTGACAAGAAACATAAGAGATTAGTTTAGTCAATGACAGTAAGCACGGGAAATAAGAGATACAAGGTTGAGTCAAAAGCAAAAAAGAATAAATATATGGTAGTTGAAAATGATGAATAATGCAAAACGTAAGAATATGATTGCTAGCTGTGTTAAAAATCAAGCACTGATTTGGTGCATATAATACTATTTTCCATATATTCTATAATGAATGAATAAAAGCATTAGCAAATCCAATGCTTCAAGAGAGCCCATTATCCTATATTTATAAATTATTAAGATAGTGCCAGGAAGGGGAGCACCCTATTGACCTAAAAAATGAGATGAAAACAGCAAATGTTATGCAAAGTTACTGTTATTGCCTTTTTCTAGCTGTATATCCTAATACAAGCAATTTTAAGTCAATAGATGATGCGTACCGAACATGACAACACTATGCAGATGGGGGCTCAATGGAATTAAATCAGAAGTCCAACATCAAAATGTATATGCCATAACCCATGATTACCCATTAAAAAGAATGTACGATAACATTTAAGCAGGTAAATGGAGGTTCAACAAAACAGTTCCAAGGCTGTGTTTGGATCTTTGATTTTTGGATTGATTTTGCAAAGGGGAAATAAATATGAAGGGAAAAATGAATGAAGTAGCTGCTATTTTTATTATTTTCTCCCTTTTTCTTTACGTATACAAATCACTCCACAAATTCAGGATTCAAACACAACATAAATAATTTAAGATGCTAGTTATAAAAACACTGATAAATTACATAGTGGAAACAATCAATAACTCCCCATCCCATGTAATAATACTAAACCAAGCTAGTGATTTCCTTTCAATTACCGCATTGGAAGCCAAATTTACCAGCTGACTTAGCCTGCAAAATGAGATTCAAAACAACAAAAAAATTCAATAATAACACAACCAAAAACATCAATTTAAAAAACACAAACACATAAACTAAACTTAAATTACCACAAAAGAAGCACGAGTGATGCCGGTGAGGCCTGTAATTGAAAGAAAACAGAACAAGAAATAGAAAGATACAAGAGATTATTGCTCGAAATCTTTTACTCTGCGTTTGGTTCATGGATTTGGAAAAGAAAAGAGAAAAAATAGTTGAAATGTGTGTAAAATATAACTATATTTCACCTAAATTTCACGCACCATTTCCATTTTTCTTTCAAAATCTCTTCCCAAATATATGAGAACCAACACAGCCTTAGTGGCCATTACATTAATGTTGTGTTTGGAGTGGGATTTGGAAAGGGGAAGGGAAAGGGAAAAATTGTGTGAAATTATGTGAAATGTAAGTATTTTTTTTTTCACATTTCACCTACCTTTTTCATTTCTCTTTTCAAATCTCTTCTCAAATCCCTCAACTAAACACAACACAATTGAGGGATTTTTTAAAAATAGTTTTTACCTAGCTTGTGAGCATCATAGGGACCTATGCATAGGCCCCAAATCACACCGGCCTGAAATAGAAGAATTCATATTGTTTTTGGTGAGTGATTACCAAATTAATTTTTTTTTTTAACAAAGAAGTGGACAATCATAATGAGTCAATTTGTTGCAAAGAAAAAAGTGAAAAAGTGTAGATGAGAAGTTTTGAGATTACCGTTCCGATGCGTAGGATGGAATCGACGGCGAGAGAAGAGCAGGGTACCTCGCCGCCGCCGATCTCGCCCTCCATTTCTCTGATTCCAAGTTACTACCCTCTCATCGTTGCCCCCTTCCCCACTCCCAATGTAGTCAAATGTAATTTTGGTGTTTTCTATGGAGCAAATTGGTAAAACCCATTCGTCAAACCACGTCGTTTTGGTTCCAGAAGTGACGTTGTTCACACTATCATCTTTTATGTTTGGGTAAATTCATTCACCACTGAGAGTTTCGGAATGAGTTCCGGAACCAAAACGAGGGGCGGAATAAGGCAGATGGGGTGGAATAAAAATTAACGAGGTAAAATAGTGTTATGACGAGACAGGTATAAATGTTTAAATATGTAGATTTAAATTTAAAAATTTTGTTCAAATAGATTTTTTTTTATTTTTGATTAATTTTTGGAACTCCGATGACAAGTAAAAAGATGTGGAATAATGTGTATGAAGAGTGAAATGAAAATTAGGTCATGAGGTGAATTTAACGACATAAAATAAGGCGAAACGGAATTACGACGGAGATATAAATGTTTGAATATGTGGGTTTGAATCTGAAATTCTGTTTAGATTTCTGTTAGCTTAATATGACGGAGATAGACGGAGGAGCCAGAAGCACGGATCAAACTCTAAGATTTAATTTGTCGAAATTGAAATTTTAATATTTAAATTGAAAAACACTTAAAACGGTGATTTTTTTTTTAATTAACCCATTATATTTTGATATTCAATAAAATTTTATTTTTTATTAATAATTAAATAGTTATATAAATGACATAAATAATGTTATCAGCATTTTTTATATTGAAATTTATATTTATTTTTGTATTTACTCATCACTTGCATTAATGTCAGTCATTTTAATATTATTAAGAAATAAATTAATGTAATTAAGTTAAAGTGTGAAGTTAATTATATTTTTCTCAAATTTCAAAATAAATTAATATAATTTACCCTTTATTCTTTTTTCCTTTTTCTTTTCATTTTTTTTTTTATGTTTTTTTCCCCTGCGATATTATGTTAAATTATTTACAACAGTAAAATAAATCAAACTTCAACTTATTAAACGCTGGTTTGATATTTAATAATTATATATGTTTAGTTCAAATAATTATTAAAACATAAAATTTTTAAGATTCATAATTTAATTTCACAAATTTTCTCATTATAAGATGACAAGTTGTGTGTTAATTTTTAACTTGTCCCAAATTCTCTATCATTTAAGGTGTAACTCTCTTACTGTGTCATGTGTAGACAAAATTGTGGCCTTATTTGGCAAATGAACATTTTAATTAAAAATCCATCACAATAGTCAAAATTTTAGTTAAATTTTAACTAAAAGTCTATTTTTTAAATTTTAGCTAACCATCTTTTTAAATCCATCACAATAGTCAAACTTTCTATTCTTTATTTCATTTATTGAGTTCTCTCTACCTAACTACATGTAGTTAATAGTTTGATATTCAACTAAAGTAGTTAGCCATTAATTGAGTTTGATAGAATGTTTTTCTATAATTTTGTGTTATAAAATAGCTAAGAGAAGACTCTAATGAATTTGATTATGATACTCTAACAAAAGATCAATTCATTATCTATAAATATTTTTTTTGCATATATCTTCATAAAAAGATTAAAAAAAATTATTAAAAAAATCAATTCTCAAACCAACTCATGTATTTATAGTATTTTTCATTTTAAAACTCATTAATTTTTCAAATTAAATTAAAATGACTTATTACAGGATTGAACTTAATTATATGTACTAAATAAAAACGAAATTATTCAAGTTCAGCTCATTTGAAATTCATTTCATCTTAAAATCTGTTTTTTGGTGAAAAATTTATTCCAAACATAAAGAATTCGGAAATTTTCTGGATTTAATTTTTTTTGTCTTCAATAAATTTTTTCGTCATATATTAGCCATTTTTCAATTTTTTTTAGATGCATCTAAACAAAGGTTTTCAGATCAACCAAAAAATTTCTCAAGGCCGGGCTTGAGATCATTGATTTAGGAGGCCCAATAGCCCAGAATTGGGCAACAAAGCTCGACAAAGGCCCACATAATAATCCAATTAGAACTCAACCCAATTTACGACTCGTCCGACTCCACCAGCGGGCCAACTCACCAACCCATCAAAACCCTAAAATGCCCATAGAGAAAACCCTAACCTCATCTCATATATTGTTCTCTCTCTCTGCCACTCCCCATTCTAGGGTTTCACATCCAGAGTCCAGCAATCTCCCGAGCCATTTCACCATCCCAACCGGTACATCCCTCAATATCCTCTCTCTCTCTCTCTCTAACGCTGTTTCCATTTATAGATCTGACGACGATTTGTTGTTTTGATGATCTTGAATTTGCAGAGTCGCGAAGATGAGTCGAGGAGCAGCAGCTGGAGCGAAGGGGAAGAAGAAGGGAGCGACGTTCGTGATTGACTGTGCGAAGCCGGTGGAGGATAAGATCATGGAGATCGCATCACTGGAAAAGTTCCTCCAGGAAAGAATCAAGGTCGGCGGCAAGGCCGGTGCTCTCGGAGACTCCGTCACCGTCACTCGTGAAAAGAGCAAGATCACCGTCACCTCCACCGACAACTTCTCCAAACGGTACTACTCACTCCTACAAATCTTTTTCTTGTTTGTTATTTGAAACATTATACGAATCAATTTATTGTTAATCACAATCTCGAGAACGTTTATTTTAATGAACAATAATGAGATGATAAAAACTTATTGAGCTAATTATAAACATAAAAAGTTGAGAAATTTATACAAAATATATGGTAAAGAATCGTCACCAGCAATTTCAATGTCATAAAGGGAACAGTATAAAAGAAGTGGGGAAACAAGAGACAATCATATATATATTTTTATTAGGGATCAGTTTGTTTCAATGCAAAATATTTCACATTTGTGAAAAGAATTACAAATTTTGTTATTTCGGGGTGTTTAGGGATAAATTTTTAAGAGGTTAAAATATGAAGCTTGTTTCATGAAGTTATGTGATTGTGTATTTCTTTCAAATTGATTAGTGTGTTTCTAAATTTGTCCAAGAGAAAGCGGACAGACCGGGAAAAAAAAAATCCATCTTCTAATATGTACCCATGTCAATGTTGCATTTGTTTCTTCTTTATTTGACTGCTACCAACCAGCGCAAGTTATATGATTGTTCTTTGATTGTTCTTTGCATTCAAATGCTGAACTAGAAAATGCTAGGCATTTTATATTGGTTTGCATATGACTTGGTCTGCAATGAAGCAACCCCTTTGGTAGCTGAAGAAACATGATGAATCTGGATGGTATTATTTTATTGGTATACTTGGCAGTTGCTGCATGACATAATTTATGCTTAACGAGTGAATTAAACTATCAGCATCTATTGATAACATATATTGGTATGACTGCTTCGTATATCAGCATCTATAATTTAAACTTGTGTCCAAGGATCTTTGGTTTAACCAAAGGATGGTAGTTGTTCACCATTGTTTTCTGGGACATTGCTTGGATTAGTTTTTTGGTTGTTCCAAGTCTGCCCTAAAAAAATTGGTATTTGTATAAAGAAAGAAGTCTGTCCTTGGAAATCTTTATCGCTTGACCTATGTTTTTTTGATACTTGAACTCTACATGTTGTTAATAGAAACTGCTAATGACCGTTCAAAGGATTGTCGTCACTTTAATGCGGGTTAGCATGACCCGTTATTAATTACCACGTGTCTATATATTTTACAGATATCTTAAATACTTGATAAAGAAGTACTTGAAGAAGAACAATGTGAGGGATTGGCTTCGTGTAATTGCTTCCAACAAAGACCGGAATGTTTATGAGCTGCGGTACTTCAACATTGCGGAGAATGAAGGGGAAGATGAAGAGTGATGATAAATCCCTGTTTACCTCATTATCTATTTTGCTTGGCATGACTGTTTTTAGACCTTGCTTATGACTTTCAGCTGTTGAATCTATCAACCCATTGGGGTTGTTTGGTAGTTTTTCCCAGTTATGCTCTGTTGAAATTTTGTTTACTGATTTTGGGTCTATGATTTTTCTTAAAATGGACATATTAAATCCAATATATTTTTCTAAGAATTTATTTGTGAAAAGTGATCATTAATTCCCAGCTTTATTTTTGCCTCATGTTGATATATGATATTCAGGGTTCAGGTCTTCCCCATCTTCAGTTGCCTGCAAGTGCTTTGCTTGTGTTGCTGCGTCATTTCATTTCACCCAAGTAGTTGGGTACTTCAACTTGTTTGCTGTATGTTATTGGCTATGATCTATGTTTGTTTATTATCGCGCACCTATATAGTGAAGTATATTCAGCAGTCTCGCTCTTATGGACTCCCGGGAATTGGTTAATAAATAATTTTTTCATGCATTTTAATTGGCATCCTCTTTTGTTTTTTTAACACGGTAGTGAACTGATGATTGTGGATGGCCTTTTTGCATTCTGCACTCAATAAAATGCATGACCAGGTTTAGTTTTGGAAAGACTTTCCCCAATCCTACAGGTTTTGACAAAATTAGCTGGATCTTCACTTGTTAATTCGGATTTGTTTGTGCTCTCTGTGTGAAGGATCTCTCTCTCACTCTCACTCTCACTCTCACTCTCTTTTGCCTTTGTGGTGGGAGGAAAATGCTGCTTAGGTGTGATAATTGTTTCAAAGTGATTTAGCGTTGAAAGACCATTGCTTGCTTGCATATGATTTTTAGAGATTGTAATTGATAATCTGCTATTCCTCTCTGGGTAATTGCAGATCTCACAATTTTAGCTCTTGGACAAGTGCAGATGAGAACCTCGTGCTTTTTGTAGGGAACTCCTTTCTCTTCCTCTTTTCCTTATCTTTTTTTAGTTTTTTAGTTATAATATGAGGAAAAAAGCTAAGTTAGAGTTTGGTAAAGTTTCCTAAATATGATTTGAGATTAAAGTTGTATTTTGAATTTGTGAGTTTTGGAATTATGATTTGAGTGTGGAAAATTTGTTTGGTTATGAGTTGTGAAAAAAGTTTTGAATTGAGTTTTGGGAGGAGTTTTGAGTTTTTGAAATTGGAAATTTATTTGATTAAAAAATTTACAACTTATAATCAAACACATAATCTAAAATTTTATTCAAAACTCATATAAAAATTAAAAAAATCTGAAAATATTTTTTTATTTACAATATAAAAATAGCATGTGTCCAAGGGAGAAAAAAAAAAAAAAATCGAACACAATTTTTCCACTGGAAAGGAGTCTTCAAAAGTAGGTGTGAAATTATAAATTGAAAGCTCAAAAAAAATATACCACACTCAAATGAATGGGGGGAAATGTGTTTAGAATACATAACCAAACACAGCATAAATGTTTGAGATTACTTTTTTGCTTTTTTTTTTTAATGAAAAAATGTACCCAAAAAAAAAAAAAATAGAGATAAATTTATTATTATTTTAAATATTTTTACTGACTTTTATTTTTAGGCTAAAAGTTAAATATTCCCAAACAAGGGCTAAATCAAGCACCACCACCATCACAACACAGTTAAACACTTGAGGTCATACCTTACCTTACCACCACGATGGCCATCACCATTAATGTTCAATTTTGTGATCGATTTACGTGTTATTCGATATTTTCTTCTCATCAAATTAAAATGCTGTTTTTTATTTTTATTTGTAACAAATTGTGAGGTCTGCTATGGTAAGAGTTTTTTTTTGGACTTCTTGTGACTAACAGGTGGACTTTTTCTGTCAACTTTTAGTGTGTTGTTTATGCTCTGAAGCCAGGGACCCTCCGTAAGCTTCGAATAGATAGGTTGGTAATCTTCTTCTTGTTTACACGGCTAAAATTTGATTGCATGAAAAAAAAAAAAAAAAAAAATTTAAAACATATTATATTTGCTAGCAAATAGAGATTCTTAACAAAATAAAACACCTAACTAGTAAATAACTAAATTTTCTTTAGGTGGGCGAGAAAAAAAAACTTATGTCTTTTATAAAATCCAAAAATCACGTAGCATTAAACTACTTTTGACTTGTGAATAGGACTGTAAACGGAGCGAGTCCAACTGAGCTTTTGAATGTTCAAGCTCGTTTATTAAGAATTAGTCGAGCTTCAAAAATCGAATTTGAGCTCGGCTCGTCAAATATTTGTTGAACTCGAACTTGGCGAGCTTGCTTGATTACATAAATGAGTCGAGTTCAAGTTTGAGCTTGAAAAAAAATTAAATTTAAATTAATTTATTTATTAAGATAAAAAAAAATATAAAATTATGAGTAAAATATATAATAATACTTCTATTAATAATAAATTTCATTAATCAAATATGTAAATTTACACAAACACCAAACATAAATAAAAAAATCGAGCTCGAGCTCGTTCATTTAGTAAATGAGTCAAGCTCAAACGAGCCCAGCTCGAGCTATTTATGAATAGCTCGGTTCGTTTATAGCCCTACTTGTGAAAGAAAATTGGAATGTGCTGTGGATAGATCATGTGTATATGATCAAGAAATTAGTGGTGGATATCGATTAAGTTGGATCAAACTCGCACTATGTAATAAAAATATGAGTTATTTTAAGCTCGTCCAGTCAGACCAACATCAAGCCTAATCTAATCATCAAAAATTAAGTCCTAAAAAAGAACTTATAAATCCAAGTTCACACCTTTAACATGATACCGCCTAACTATTAATTTTTTTTTTTTTTTATATTTAAATTTTAGCTTTGAAAAATATAATTTGTAAATGAATTTGGCCTTTGACAAAATGTTTTAACTTTTGATCTTTTAACAGATATCTTTATTATTTAGTTGCTAATTTATTGAAATAAGAGAATGTCCAGAACAAAGATGACGCTTCTGTTTAGACAGATAAACATACAAACAATCATACATGGAAGAAAAGGAGAATAAAAGCAGCAAACAAAAAATGAACATAAACCTGGGAAAAAACAACATTAGTAAAAACAGAAACAAGACAATTGTGAATGAAATTCTAGTCTATTATCTACCTAAATTAAAAAAAAAGCAATATGGGAAATATCAAATCAGTGGGGTGAGAAAAAATAATTGTAAATTAATGAGAAACTTTCTAAATGTTAACAATTAAATTTAAAAACTTTCCCATGAATTTGTACTTTCTTTGTTTGGTTATGGAAAGCAATGAACTATGACAACCCATTCTAACAATACTGGGAACAATTTTAATTGTATGTTGTTGCTCTACCAGCAACCTTACCCGTACCCGTTGAGGGTCCAATCTGTGGTAGTATCCTGTGCCAGTTCTATCTGCAAAACGTTCGATCAATTAAAGCCAAAAAGATCAGAGACAATAAACAAAGATGAAATATTTATTGAGAATTTTCTAGGAGAAATGATGTGTAATAAATAAATGTATGAATCTGTCTGGTCTCTGTTATTTCTATCTAGTGAAATTTTATTCACACCACTAAAAACCAGAAGTGAATTTTCAATTTTCATCTGTTTTATTTTATTTATCTTTCTGGTGCCTATAGGGCTACAATGGACAGAAATTATAGGGCTTACTTCTGTCATAATTAAGGAAACTGAGAAATTGAGAGATAAGATTATAAATATGTTTGCCAAAAAATCTGAGGAGGGAAGTATCGATGAAGGTTGCTAGAAAGATGTCCGTTTTTTAACATTAACCATTGAGACCCAATGGACAGAAATTATATCTGTCCCGTCTCTGTTATTTATATCTAGTGAAATTTCAATTTTCATCCATTTTATTTTCATCTTTCTTTTTGGTGCGTAGAGGGCTACAATGGACATAAATTATAGGGCTTACTTTTGCCATAATTAAGGAAACCGTGAAATTGAGAGATAACCTGAGAAGGGAACTTAGGTCTCGTTTGAGAATAAATTTTTTTAGTAATTTTTTAATTTTTTGGTTAAAATATGATATAAAAAAAAACTAGTATGTTTGGGATGGCTTTTTGATTTTTTACAAAAAGATATATAAAAAGTAGAGAGAAAAAGAAATTTTTGATTTTTTGGTATAAGTTGTTGACTTTTTGATTTTTTTAGACTTTTAACTTTTAGGTTAAAAAGTGATATTGCCAAACGAGACCTTAGTCTTGATGAAGATTGCTAGAAAGACGTTCGTTTTTTAACATCAACCATTGATACCGTAAAAAATAATGAATTTTGTTCCCAAAATTTCAACGCAAACAAACTAATAGATAAAGTAAAATAAAGAAAGAAATATATATTCATCAAGAAGAAAACAAAATAATTAGAGAACAATTATCAAAATTAAAGAAAGAATAGAAAGACAAGAATAAGAACAATGAAAACAAAACTTAATAAAAACAATAACTAAGTAACCAAATTAAAAAACCATACCTTGTAAAACTGTCAATTAAGGAAATTGACAAATTGAGAGTTGAGATTATAAATTTGACTGCCAAGAAATATGAGAAGGAACTTCGTCTTGATGGAGATTGTAAGAAAGATGTCCGTTTTTTTAACATTAAGCATTGAGACACACAAACATTAAGGCTCCGTTTGGTGGAGTTTTCAAAATCTAGTTCCACACTCACTTTTGAGTGTGGTGTTTGTTTAGGGTTTTCAAATCATAATTCTACACTCATTTCTCAAAACTCAATTCAAAACATAATCATTACTTTTTAAAACTCATAACCAAACACATAATTCAAAACTCTTTTCAAAACTCCATTCAAATCAATATTTTAAAAATATTTTAATTTTGTTAAGATTTTAAATATTTTAATATTTAAATATGTTACGATTTTTTTAATTTTTAAATTTTTTAAATTTTTTGAATATTTTTAAATATTACGATTTTAATTTTTTAAATTTTAAAATATTTTATAAAAATAAATTCAAACTCTATTTTATAAAAATATTTTTAAATATTTTAATTTTTTTGTTATGTATTTGGTTACGATTTGAGCGTAGAGTTGTGAAAGTAGTATGTAGTTTCGAGTTATGTGTTTAGTTATGAGTTTTAAAAATAATTTTTTAATTGAGTTTTGTTTTATGTGTTTGGTTACGATTTGAGTGTAGAGTTGTTTTTAAATTTAAAATATTAAAATATTAAATTATTTTAATTTTTTAAATATTTAAATTATTTTAATTTTTATGATTTAAAATTTTTGAATATTTATTTTAATTTTTTACTTACTAAATTTTTTAGATTATTTAAATTATTTAAATATTTATGATTTAATTTTTTTGAATATTTATTGTGAAAAAAATTATTTCCTTTGTAGTATTTTCAATTAAAAAATTGATTAATGTTATTTTTTGTTAATAATAAATTTTTTTAATTGAATTTTAAAAAAAGTTTGGTTATGAGTGTTGATCAAAATTTTCAATAATGTGAAAGTAATGTGTTTTGTTATGAGTTATAACAATTTGAATTAAGTTTTGAAAACTCTTTTCAAAACTCATAACCAAACAAATTTGCTTACTTCACATGTCAAATCAAACTTTCAAAACTCAATTCTACACTCAATTCAACACTTTATTCAAAAATCATAACCAAACAAATTTTTTAGACTCAAATCATAATTCTAAAACACACAAACTTAAAATACAACTCATATTCTCAAATCATAGTTACAAAACTCTACCAAACGGAGCCTAAATTTTGTTCCCAGGATTTCTTGACAAATAAACTAATAGATAAAGTAAAATCAAGCAAGCAATAACATATGTTCATCAACAAAAAAACTAAATAAGGAAAGAAAAATTATCAAAGATTATAATTTTGGCTGCCAAGAAATTTGAGAGAGGAACTTAGTCTCAAAGAGATTGCGAAAAAGATGTCCAATTTTTTTACCATCAACCATTGAGACGCAAAAGCAATCAATTTTTTTTCCAAATTAAAAAACCATAACTTATAAAACTGTCATAATTAAGGAAACAAAAAAATTGAGAGTTATAATATTTATAAATTTGATTGCCAAAAAAAGTTAAAAAGTTAAAAAGTCGCTATCCTATTTACGTCATATTATCTTATTTAAGTCACATCACCTCTCTATTACATCACTTCAAACCCAACCCAACCCATACCCGACCCATATTTCACAAAAAGTCAAAAAGTGCACTTATTTAGATCATCCCAAAAAACCCCTAGTCCCAATGGAGATTGTGAGAATGATGTCCGTTTTTTTAACATCAAGTATTGAGACCCAAAAGCAACGAATTTTGTTCCCAATATTTCTTGGCAAGTAAACTAATAGAACAAAGTAAAATCAAGCAAGATATAATACATATTCATCAAAAAGAAAACCAAATAATGAGAGAAAAATTATCAAAAATAAATAAATAAATTTAAATTTATAATTATAATTATAATTTTGATTGTCAAGAAATTTGAGAGGAACTTAGTTTCGATGGAGATTGCAAGAAAGATGTCCGTATTTTTACCATCAATCATTGAGATGCAAAAGCAATAAATTTTGTGCCGACGATTTATTGGCAAACAAATAGGTAGATAAAGTAAAATAAATCAATAAATAATATATATTCATCAAGAAGAAAGCCAAATAATTATAGAGAAATAATTAAAAATAACAATGAAAACAAAATATTATAAAGCAATTACCAAGTAACCAAATTAATAGGTCATGATAACTTATAAAAATATCATAATTAAGGAAACTGAGATATTAAGAGTTGATTGCCAAGATATTTTAGAAGCAACTTAGTCTCGATAGAATTGTGAGAAAGATTGTTTTTTTATCAAGCATTCACAGTATTTTTGGGAAACAAACTTAATAGCTAAGTAAAATCAGGCAAGAAATAATAAATATTCATCAAGGAGGAAACTGAGAGGGTAATTTATGAGTAACTTGGGCCGAGCTAAGTCCAGATGTTGAAGTGGACCGAGCTATGGGCCAAGCTATGAGCCGAGGTAATGGTCTATGTAGCTTTGTCCTTGATCCCATTAGTTCAGTCAGAAGTGGCTACTAATGGCCTGGTCTGGATGCCCTGGACCGAGGTATTGGTTGAAGAAGGACCGAGCTAGAGAATGGCACTACAGGGCGTAATCTCAAGACTAACTGTTTACCCAAGATAACATCGAGCTGAGTGAGCCCAGTTAGGTCTGGTGTAAGGCGAGGCAGTGCTAGCTCGGTTGTGCTGTTACCAGACCGTGTTATAGGGTTTGAACCATCTCACTTGGTTAAGCAGTGAGGAGCATGTTAAAAGATAAGCATTATCTTTTAGAGATGTGATTCCTAGGAGGATTTTACATTGGTGAATAAGAGTCCTACTAGGATTGTGATACTCGAAATCTATAAAAGCTCGAATAGGACCTATGTACAGGTATCACAATTTCTACTCTAAAAAACATAGAGCTTTTTGTCTATTGTCTATTTGCTGACTTAGGCATCGGAGAGGTATCCGACACACACCCGCCGGCTAGTTCACGTTTGTGTTTTCAGGAAGTAAAGCGACGACGTTTGGAGGAGTGCAAACTTGATCAACAGGATTATATGAGAAAATTATTTTGTGCTCGTACAATTGGCGCCGTCTGTGGGAAATACAATCACAAAGAACAAACCTTTTTATTGAGTTTTCCTCTTTAGTTGAAATCAATGGCGTACAATGAAGATTTGTCGTAATCTAATATTGATGGGCGAACCCCGAAGGGGGGTGAGAGACGTGAAGGCTTACCTTTTATCCCAACTATGGCAGAGTTAGACCCCCAGCGACGGAACTCCCGAAAGGACACACGGGAGAGACGGGGCTCCTGTCCTTGTTGCTCCCAAAGTCCTGAAAGGCAGAGGCGCAGGTTGGATTCTCAGGTTCTGGAGGATCGCGTGAGGGAGCAAGACGAATTAATAAGGAGGATGGTGGCAGACATGGAGACTATGTGTAATAACCCCGACCCGTAATTAGCTACTAGTCAGTGATTATAGATGCTAATTTAGTGGATGAAATGCATGATATTTGTCCTTCTATCTGTTACTTATAGAATATCTGTTTGGAATTCCACTTTAATATGTAAATTGAAAGCCTTATCGGCATTCGAAACCGAATTTGATTACGTCAATATGTTATTTGGAATTTTTAGAACCATATGGCAAGTTTTATTAAAAAATTGATTCAAAACGATTAATTAAGTCCTGTTTGGTTAGCCTAATATTCTAATTAATGTGTTTTAGCACCATAAGCTTATATGAGCCTAATAAGCTCATTTGAGCTCATTTGTTTCATCTCCCTTGAGTGGCAAAAATCTAAGGTTTGCATTTTAGAGAGAGAGAGAGTGTAATTCTAGAGAGAGAAGGAAGAGATTGAAGAAGAATTGAAGGCTATAGCTTGAATTGATCAAAGATTGTGCTAGAACAAGAGTAATTCAAGACTCTAGGTAAGGATTTAAGACTTAATTTTGACTTTTAACCATCAAGTAGATCATTTCAAGAAGAATTTGTGATTGTGTACAAGAATTGGACCAAAGATGTTGAATTTAGAGTTAATTCATGCATGCATGTACATTTTCTTACAAATTGAGCATGTTTTCCATGAAACCTCTCTTGCATGTTTGAAATTCATCTTCATTTTGGGAAATCATCTAGTTTCAAGTTGTTTTGTGGTGTTTGATCATGTTTTGAGAAGTTTGATACAAGAAAAATTCATGCATGTTGTGTTCATGAACATTCATCATGTTTTAAGTTGAAATTGTGAGTTTTTAACAAACTCTTGGGCCATGATTTTATGAAATAATTCTTAATTCATCATGTTTTACAAGTTTACTATGCTATCTCAAGTTTTGGGGCCCAAGAGATGTGTTTTGAAGGTTGGAACTCGAGTTTTGAGCTTGAAGATGCGATCTGGAAATTCCAGAATTTGCATCCACGCTCGAGCGACCAGTCTGAGTGCGTGCACTCCGCTCGAGCGACCAAAAGTCTGCTCGAGCGTGAATTGCAAGCTCCCATAAGTTTCATGTCGTTTACAGATCACTCGAGCGAAGGAATGTGCGCTTGAGCAACCATTCACATTTTGCATGTCTGCTCGAGCGAGGAAAACTACGCTCGAGCGTGGACCTTATTTTTAGAATTTTGACTAAGTGTTCCAAGGCATGTTTTGGCATCCTCATTGCATCTTAGGCATTCCTAAGCCTTAATTAAGCCATAGTAATGAGGTTATGGATTAGAAACACACTAAGTAAAGAACGTACTAAGTTCCGAGATTGCAAGCGTGTGTGTTTTAGGCAATGTGATAAGAAAGAATAGGAACCAATGTAATGAAAGTTAAGCCTTAATGGCCACTCGAATGTGTAATGATAAGACATGCTTGTGTTATGTATTTTGTGATTGTAGGTCAAGATTTGAGGATTGGTTGACCGCTTACTGGAACCACTGTGAGTAACATTTCTGTAAAGATATATTGATATGAATTATGTTCGAAATGAAATGAGATAAGCTACGATTTCTGAAATGATATCTATTTACGTGAACGAACATCCCAAGTTTGAAATCTATTATGGAATCCATAGATAGTCCCAAGTCATGGGGGACGGCATGAAAATGCGGGTCCATGACATACAAGTAATTATGAGATCTCGTTAGCCATTTCATTGTGGTGATATGTGTTTAATCGGTATTCGGAACCGATTACTCTAGTCGAAAGACGTTCTGTTATGTGTTCTATGGGATGTACCATTATTATGTTCTGATATGAGAATGATTATGCTCTGATATGTTTTCTGCTTATGATATATTCGGATTTCGTTCACTAAACCCTTTACCTTAATGTTATTCATTGGGCTTAGCTCATTGTGTGTATATATATGTATAGGTGAGCATTCTGGAGCCCAAGCCCGAAGGCTTTTGTATGGATCTGTGTTTTGTTGTCAGCCAACCATTGTGCCTCATGTGGAGGTTCCCGAAGTGTCCAGTGTTTAAGTTCTGTTGTTTCTGTATATATAAGACTCGGTTGTTCTATTGGTTGTACTTAAGATACTTTAATGTGTGTGGGTATAATGTATGAATGACTTTGTTTATGTATATGAGTTTTTAAATATTCCGTTTCATATAAGTCAGCACAACTCATTGGACAACTATATTTATGTATTTGCTTTCGCTAGCCTTTTAAACTCGTTAATCTGTTCAGAGGCCTTCGGTAGTCCAAGGATTACTGGCTGGTTACGATGCTAAACCTATAGGGACGGGTTTGGGTCGTGACACTATGAAGCGCTAGATAAAGGGCAAAGGGGCGGCAGAAGAAGAAGTGGGCAAGAGTAGGGCGCACCCTCACCACTTAGAAGATCGTGACGGGCAAATCACGCCGTCCCAGACGGAAAACAGAAGCCTAAGGACAGGAAATACCCAATCACGAACCTCTAGGACTTGTTACTCTAGGTCTGAGAGAACGAGGACTGAGAGGTTGTATACGGAGGGAAGCAATTATCGACCCTCGCACACGCACCAAACAACATCTAGGCACACGGAGTTGCCTAGGTCAGCAGACCTGCGAACAGTGCTAGAGGAGAGGGCCCGATAGAAGGAGGATACCAGGGCTCGCGACCCTCGTAAAGTTTCAGCTTTACAGCGATTGGCTCTTAGGACACATGGGAATGCTGAGGTAGGGATGCCAATACTGCGCCTTGCTTACGAACTAGTAGATAAAGTGTTAGCAAGGTTGCAGAGCTCACCGTTCGTTCCAGCAATTGAGAACGCACCGTTACCCTCAGGTTTCCACCAGCCCAAATTCACTACTTATGAGGGGAAGTCAGACCCCTATACGCACTTAAGTCACTTTTGCTAGGTTATGGCCGTGTATCGACGAAACAAGACTCTAATGTGTATCTTGTTTCCTTCCAGCCTTGGTGACCTAGGTTTAACATGGTTTGAAAGGTTGCCAGAAGGTAGCATAGCTTCATGGGCGCAGTTGGCGGAGGCATTTGTGACTAGATTTAGAAGAAACACCAAGACACCAGTGGAGATTGACTAGCTACTCTCCATTGACATAGGCAAGAAGGAAACGTTGAGGTCTTATAACAGTCGATATTGGGAGACTTTCAATTAGATTGGGGATTGCCCTACAAACCTCGTCATCGCACAGTACAAACGGGGTTTACCAGCCAGAAACAAGTTGAGGGATTCAATGACGATGATGCCACCCCTCACGATGGAGGCCCTAATGGAGAGAGTGCATCAGCACATTCGGGTAGAAGAAGATAGCGCCTACGCTAAAGCAAAATCTGGCATGACAGCGATGCCAGATAGAAAGACCGCAGTAAAAGTCAACACGGTTGAATAACTAAACAAAAATGGGTGAGGCAGATGAGCCAACAGGGAGGACCCCCAGGCAAGGAAGTTGAGAGTCCGCATTGCCATCACCACGATATTCAATAAACCTATCTACCAGATTCTTAGCGAGATACGCGATGGACCATTTGTTCGGTGGCCAACCAAGTTGGGAGAGACGCATAGGGGCTACGATGAGAGGTACCGTTGCACCTTCCATGATGAAAAGGGGCACCGAATTGAAAACTATACGCCATTAAGGCAACATCTGGAGGAGCTAGTGGCCGTTGGCCACTTGGACCAGTATATTGAAGGGGGAACACAACCAGCCTCCCAAGATCGTAATAGGACGGATGGGATGCCGGTCGACGGCCCGTCCCAAGGCATAATCAATGTAATACATGGGATCGCCGAACCTGAGTGGGTATGTGAACTCAAAGGGATGATAAAAAAGGTTGAGCACATGAGAGAGGTACTAAGTGCACAACCTACTGTCAAAAGGGGAAAAATGGAGGCAACGAACATCGTCTCCTTTTATGACAAGGATTTAATAAGGTTACAATGCCCTCACAACGACGCACTGGTGGTTACTTTGCGCATCAAAAACTTTGACATCAAACATATCCTAATTGACCAAAGGAGCTCTTGCGAGATAATGTACTATGAGACCTTCAAGCAACTAAAATTGGAGGATAGAGACTTGGCACCCGCAACATCTCCCTTAGTCGGCTTCAACTCAATGCCAGAATGGCCAGTGGGCAAGACAATTCTGCTAGTCAAGGCAGGAACGATGATGAAGCAGGTGGAATTTTGGGTATTGAAAGTCCCTTCCATTCACAACATAATCTTGGGGAGAGCATGGTTGCACGCCATGCGATCAGTGACATCAACCTACCATCAGGTGTTACGGTTTCCCAAATAAACCGGTGTGATTGAAGAAGTTTTAGGAGACCAAATCATGCCGAAATAGTGTTTCATCAGAGCAAACGGCAGCCGGGCTGCAAAAGGGTTTGTACAAATGGTAGAAGAACCAGAAAGCAACGAGCTGTTTGCAGACGTCAGCAAAACAGCCGAACAGAAGGTAGTAGAAAACTTAGTAGAGGTAAGAATAGATGAAAAGAGCCCAGAAAAGTTCTTTTTGCTCGGCTCGTCTTTGTCCAGCACCGAGAGAATAGACATCATGGAATTCTTGACCTCTAACATCGAAGTGTTTGCCTGGACGCCATATGACATGCCTGGTATTGACCCTAATTTCATCTGCCATCAACTTAATGTCCATCCAACTGCTAGACCAGTTATACAACGAACTCCCCGATCGGTACTCCACCATGCAGAGATACTGACGGAAGATGTGGGAAGCCTACTGAAGAAAGGAGCAATCAGACAAGTACACTATCCCAGGTGGATTTCCAACACGGTAGTGGTACTGAAAAGAACGGCAAATGGCACGTTTGCATGGACTATAAAATAGTCAACAAAGCATGCCCAAAGGATAGCTTTCTACTAACACGAATAGACCAACTCGTGGACCTAACAGTAGGGCATAACCGACTTAGCTTTCTTGATGCGTATTGTGGTTACCATTATATCGCTATGTATGAGCTGGATCAGGAGGTCACGTCATTTACAACACCCAGAGGACTATACTGCTACAAGATCATGCCCTTCGGCGTAAAGAACACAGGGGCTATATTCCAACGGATGATTACCAAGATGTTTGAACCATTGTTAGGCAAAACAATAGAGGCTTACATAGATGACATGGTGGTCAAAAGCAGAGTGAGAAGGACCATCTCAGGGACCTAGATGAAATGTTTCAAATTTTGAAGTCCCATAAGTTGCATCTGAACGTATCTAAGTGCGTATTCGGCGTAGGGTCAGGCAAATTCCTAGGCTTTCTAGTAACCAATCGGGGTATAGAAGCTGATCCCTCTCAGATCAAAGCCATCCAAGATCTTGAGAGACCCAACACAGTCAAAGAAGTGTAGCATCTCACTGGCCTAGTGTAGACACCCCATTTTTGACCGACCTTAAGACTTTGATGTCATTGTTTGTGCACTCGATGATAACGCATGTTTGTGTTCGTTATGAGTTTCTGGGATTTTTGGCTGAGCGCCTTGTCTCGGGGCCTCTTAACTCTCTTCTTTTTGGCCTTATTTTTGGACCATGCCTTGGTGCCTTTTCCTGGAGGGAGAGAGAGGCCTGTAGGCCACTTTTTGTAGCTATAGGCTACTTTCTCCCCTTGTAGGCTACTTGCAGTGGCCTGTAGGCTAGTTTCAGGAGCTTTTGGCTAAGCGCCTTGTCTCGGGGCCTCTTGGATCCCTTCCTTTTGGTTTGTCTTTGGACCATACCTTGTTACCCCTTGCTTGGAGGGAGGGGAGGGCCTGTCGGCCATTTTTGGTGGTTGTAGGCCACTTTTTCCTCTTGTAGGCCACTTTAAGTGGTCGACAGCCTTTTTTCTATTTTTGTAGATATTTTTGGTGCCAGCTGTGCCAGTTGTTGGCCACTGAATGCATCCTCCACACACGTGTATGGAGGGATTCAAGCAAGCTCTAAGCTTGTTAAGCAAACTTCTCTTTGCTTTGCTTATATAAGGGGAGGTGCTTCCTGCTTATGAGGGGTTCAGAATTTGGAGAAGCAAATTTCCCCCTCTCTCTCTATAGAATCCTCTCTCTCTTCCCTTTTAGTGCTTGAAAGTGAGCTTTCTTCACATTTTTGCAAAGAGACTCTTAGCCAAACACCTATACCTTGAGCTGAGGTTCTTAGAGGTCATACTTGGGTTCTAAAAAGCTAGTTTTTACCTCAGAAGTTGTTGTTTTGCTGCGGTTCTTCAAGGGTGAGTAGTTATCCTCTTTAAGCTTTGTTTTGCTTAAGTATTTGGCCATCCTTGCATGCTCTGCTAGGCCTTACTCTCAACTGCAAAAACTTTTGTTTTTAAGTGTTTAAGATGTTTGTTTGAGGCCTTGTTTGAGTTAGGGGTGGTTTACCCCCTTTTGTGCCTTATTTTGCCTTGCTTTGGGCTATCCTTTAAGGCCTTTGAGATCACCTTTATTTAGCCTTTTCACCACTGAATTCCAAAGGAATTTCAGTGGTGGAAAGTAGGTTTTGAGACCCAAAATGGATGGGGGTGGTTCCCTCCTTTTGTGCTTTGTTTGCATGTGTTGTTGGCTTAACACTTTGGCATGTTTTTCTACCCTCTTGAGCCTCTATGTTAGCATGTTTTAGGCCTTATTTTGCCATGTTATAACTCTGTTTTGGGTTGGTTTGGCCTCATGTTGTTTTCTTTTTGCACTTGTAGTGTAAACTTGTTCACTAGCCTAACATGCTTCATAAGTTAGCTTGTCATTCTAGCATGTATTGGCTTCACTCCAGCACATTTTTGGTGTTATTTTGGCATGCTTTAACTCTGATTTTAGTTGGTGGGGTCACCTCTTGCTTGGTCTTTGTACTTGTAGTGCGATCCTCTTTGTAGGCTTAACATGCATCATGCTTTGTGCCTCTAATTCTAGCTTGTTTTAGCTTTGCTCCATCAGGTTCTTAGCCTTGTTTTGACTTGCTTAAACTCTGTTTGGAATGATCTTGGCCCTTTGGGGCTTGCCTTGTGTGGCCATAGTGTAATGGCCTTTGCTAGTCTTGTGTCTTGGGACCCCTAGCATGTCTTATTTGTGACATTTGTGTGATATATCATCATTTGGTATGTAAATTCAGAGCATAAACTTCTGTCATACTCCCATATTTATCACTCTTTCATTGTGATTAAGAGTTGTGCCTTTATGCCTTGTGTTGGTGGCCTAATACATGAGCATGTATTTCTCTCATTTGCTAGCTTAGTCCAAGCATGTTTTTGTGACTTTTTGGACCTACCATAACTCTGTCTTGGGTTGGTTTGATCATTGGTTTCTTGCATCTTACACTTGTAGTGCAATCCTACTTGTTGGCCTAACATGCATCATGCTTCATGCCTCTCATTCTAGCTTATGTTAGCTCTATCTCAGCATGTTTTTGCCACTAATTTGCCATGTCATAACTCTGTTTTTGATTGGTTTGATTGCCTCTCGCATGCTTCTTGCACTTGTAGTGCAATTTTGTTCACTAGCCTAGTGTATTTGGTGTTTTAGCCTATCGATCTAGCATGTGTATGCTCTACTCCAGCACATTTTTGGCATATGTTTTAGCATGCCTTAGGTCTAATTTGAGTGGTTTTGGTCATGTATGTTTGGCTTTGCATAGCTATAGTGTACTTGACTTTGCTACATTTGCACTTTGAGACCTCTAACATGTCATATTTGAGCTTTTTGCATGGCATGGCATCATTTGGCATATTATTTCAGACTATATACCTCTGCTATATTCTTGCATTTATCGCCCATTTGTTGTGTTTGAGGGTTGAGTCTTATGCTTCACTTGTAAGCCAATACGCATGCATGCTTGTCTAAGCTTTTTGAGCTTCCATCTCAGCATGGTTTGGTATTTGTTTTGGCCTAGTTGAACTGTGTCCATAGATGGTTTGACCATTTGAGCATTGTAGTGCATGCCTCATGTGTAATACACTTCACTAGCTTTGATGCCTTAGCTTTAAACATGCCATGCATGCATTGTTTACATGACGGAGCCTTGTGCATGCCACTCTAGCATTGATAGATAAGCATGTTGTTTGCATGTGTATTGCATTGCATTGTGTTTGGATCGAACGTTAATCCAAACACGAGAAACGAGGGGCGTTTCATACTTGAAGTGATGAAACGCGCCTCATTTCTTGGTCGCCGTCCCCCTTGATTGTGCATGATAGGGTGAAGGCCTCTTGAGCCTTGTGTGTTACTTGTGCATTCATTAACTTGTACAAACTTGGCTTCTTGGCCATCGTGGATTGCGATGCTCAGTTGGTGGCCCGAGAGTCGAGTACCGCACTCCTTTGAGCTTGAGAAATGATAAGGAGGGTGGTTGTACACATATACCCTGCAAATGCCTTACTTTGCCCTTGTTGAACTCTGTTTGCAGCAAATTGGAAGTGTGCAGAAGCAACTGGCCAACCGGCCAGAGGAAGTGGCCGACCGGCCACTTTAAGTGGCTTATAGCCTCCTTAAGTGGCCTACAGCTTCCCCTGGTGGCCGACAGTTCACCAGCTTGAAAATGGTTCAAAGTTATTCTGGTTCTAGAGCAAAGACAACCTGAAGATTTGTTCGGTATTTAGAATCAAAGCAAATGCAAACAGAGATAATCGATGGCAAGGCGACGAGATTTCAATAAAAAGTAACCGAGCATGCATGCATTCCTCGCCCCGAGGCTCCTTTTAACTGCTTTGCTTAGATGCTTAACTCGTTGATTCTGTACTTAAATAGTTAATGCGTTTAGCTATTCATTTGTGTTTGTAATTAGTTAACTTGTTAGTTAATTAGTTTCGTTTTGTAATAGTTAGCTTAATTAGCGTAGTTAGTTAGCTCTCTTTCATTCGGACCCTCCGTCGAGAGGGCACAATGCTGTAATAAGGGTGCGTGTGTGTGTGCATGTCTTCCAATCCCACTTTCTTTCTCCCTTTTACTTATCAGCTTTTGATGGTTAGTTTAGGGCATATTTCAATTAGCATACCTTATGCTTTGCATGTGTGCATTATTCATTTGTATTGCATGCACCGGGCTCGGCGCATCATTCAAACTACATTGAATTTCAATACTTACTTGAATACGTGTTTCAAAGCATGTTATCGAGTGTTGCATTCATATGCCATCTTAGATAGCCAAGCCGATTTGGTTGCATTTTGCATGTGTTGCATTAGGCATCTTAACATAGCTAGGATCATGCATTGATTTCTAACTAGTTTTCTGTTTTAGATTGGAGTACACTGTAAGTGTTTACGCTTTAGCATCCATGCATGTGTGTAAGTGATGCCATGATAGCATGCTTGCCATGAGGCTATTTGCTTAATTGCTTAACTGCATGAATGCCTGTGGATGAAGGCTTCATTACTTGAATTGGAACAATTCATCAAAATGTGAGTTTTAAGCCCATTTGAGGGTGGCAAATCCGCATTTTAGCCTACTTGAGGGTAGCAACTTCAAACTATTTTCGAAAAATAAACATGAGATGTTTTGTTCCAAATTGAGTGATTTAGTCTATACTTGTGTGTTGTGCGCATCACATAGTAAGTTAGGTTAATAAACCGGAATAAGAACACATGTGTTTTCGAAAACAACATATCATGTTAGTAGAGGCTGATGCAGGGGTGCTCATTTCAGAACCTTCCCCTCTTATACCCAAGTTCCCGAGTCGAGGCAACTTTGGTGATGACGGACACGTGGCCTTAGGCACGAGTCAGGGTTTCCTAAATTTTCCAAAACAAAATATTTAGGTGGCGACTGAAATCTGGCAAAGCAGTCCATGTTTGGCACTTTTTGATTAAAATCGATTTGCTAGATTTAGACTCTTTGGTGATTTATCAGTCTTACATTGCACTTTGTGAGATTAGATTCAGAACCGTGACAAGAGTCCGAACTGTAGTAGCTAGAACCCAATTTGCGTCTTCTCCGAAAGGGGGGCGTGCAGAGAAAGTTCGGGCGGTCTACACCTACCAGCTGCACTCAACCTGTTCATAAGTCGGTCATCGGAGAGGTGTCGACCATTCTTCCAAGTGCTGAAAGCCAAGTCTGAGTGGGATGATGAGTGCGACCGCGTCCTGGAAAGCTTGAAAGACTACATGACCTCTCCTCCATTGTTAGCAACCCCAGTACCAAGAGAGGAGCTCTTTTTGTACTAGCAGTTTCCTAGCATGCAGTCAGTGCAGTGTTGGTGAGAGCGGAGGGAATACAACACTTGCTAATCTTTTATGTGAGTAAGACATTATTGGGCGCTGAAACAAGGTACCTACTATTGGAAAAGTTGGCCTTAGCTTTGATGATGGCCTCAAGAAAATTTTTGCACTACTTCCATACCCACACTGTGATTGTCTTAACGGTCTTCCCCTTAAAAGCCTTGTTTGAAAGGGCAGATTTTTCGGGATGAATCTTGAAGTGGGTAGTGGAATTAGGGTTGTTTGACATTAAGTTTCAACCCAGAACCGCAATAAAAGCCCCAGCTTTGGCAGACTTCGTGGCCGAGTTCACACCAGGAAGTCATCATGTTTACCCAATCGACTTGACCGAGGCAACCGAAAGAAGGGGGAAAAGTGCCGCAGGAATGGCGCAGCCCCCAGAACAGGATGCTCAGTAAAACAGCAGGCCATCCAGCCCTAAAGAATGCAAAGAAGAACATACCACAACATTACTAGCAAGGACTCACCCAAAAGTAAAGTCTTGAGACAGTTAGACATTGAGAAACAAGGACCAACGATAGACATTAACCCAGGCGAAGACATCGGTAACACCCCAGATCCTAAGACATCATCAAACCCCTCCACTTGCTGGAAGCTATTCATTGTAGAGATGTGGAAACTCTTCGTAGATGAAGCATCCAACAGGCACGGTGCAGGATTGGGTATAGTCCTCATCTCACCGGATGGCTTAACAATTGAACATGCAGTAGGTTAACTTCCCAGCATCTAACGGAGTATGAGGCATTGCTAGCGGGTTTGAAATCGGCACTTCGCATGAAGGCCATCGAGCTGATGGTGTACAGTGACTTCCAGCTGGTAGTCAACCAGATTTTAGGCGACTACGAGGCAAAGGATAATAAGATGGCTAAGTACCAAGACTTAGTTAGAAAAGAGATTATGAAGTTCGAAGTAGTTCGGATAGAGTAAATCGGCCGGGAGGAAAATAGTAAAGCAGATGAGCTGGCCGATTTTGCGTCAGTGGCAGATACATCTATCCCACACTCGTTGCTGATTGACTTCCTACCCAGACCAAGTATTGAAGAACCTGAAGCAGCCGAAGCATGTTGTGCCGAGCTAGGCCATTTCTGGATGGACCCCATCATAGTATTTTTAAAAGATGGCATCTTGCCTGAAGAAAAGAAAGAAGCCAACAAAATTAGAACAAAATCACAGCGATTTTGGCTCTTTCCATCACTAGCGTTGTACAAAAAATCTTTCATAGGACCTTACTTGAAGTGTGTCCATCCTAGTAAGGTTGAGGCATTTTTGTTCGAAATACATGAAGGCGTCTGCGGAAGCCACCAAGGGGGAAGATCATTGATCTACAGAGCAATTTTACAAGGATATTGGTGGCCATACATGCAAGCAGATTCAGAGAAATATGTTAAGAAGTGCGAGAAATGCCAGAAGTTTACGCACCAAATACATCAACCAGCCAGAGAGCTTCTACCATTGACCAGCCCATGGCCCTTTGCAATGTGGGGCCTGGACATAGTGGGACCACTTCCAGCTGTGCTCGGCAACAGAAAGTTCTTTCTCGCAGCAATAGACTATTTCACAAAGTGGGTGGAGGCAGAAGCACTCGCATCTATAAAAGAGAAAGACGTTAAGAAATTCGTCTGACAAAACATCATAACTCGGTTCGACATACCCAAGGCTCTAATATCTGACAACGACACTCAGTTTGATGGTAAAATATTTAAGGGCTTTTGCAAAGAACACAAAATAGAATTCTATAACTTTACACCGGTGTACCCCCAAGCTAATGGCCAGGCTGAAGCCTCTAACAAAGTTGTTTTAGACGGTTGGAAGAAGAGGTTGGAAAGAGCAAAAGACAAGTGGGCTGAGGAGCTTCCGCCTATTTTATGGGCTTACCGTAGCACACCTTGGCGATCAACTGGAGAAACGCCTTTTTTCTTGGCCTATGGCATGGAGGCGGTAATCTCACTGGAAGTTGGCCAACCCACTATTAGAAGTGAAAATTTTGATTCAAACTTGAATGGTGAGGCCATAACCTTGGAACTCGACCTTGTAGAAGAAAGAAAAGAAAGGGCATTAGTACACATTGCCTCATACCAACAAGAGTTATCCAGAAAATATAACAAAACAGTGCACCCAAGGTAATTCAAGATTGGAGATTGGGTACTGCGCAAGGTAATGGGAAATACTTTGGTACCTAGAGATGGCAAGTTAGGACCTAACTGGGAAGGACCATACAAAGTGATTGGTTTAGCAGGAAAAGGGGCATATCACTTGGAAGATATGGACATCAAAGCTATTCCCAGGCCATGGAACATGGCCAATCTCAAACTATTTTATTTTTAGCTTTTCCTTAAAAACACTTGTAATTTTTATTTTTTTTCAAATAAATCAAGTAGTTTTTTTTCGCACAATTCTTTCTACAGTAAAAGTTATTCATAGCTATTTCCAACTAGAGGCAATCAACAAGGTTGGCAAGTTTGACCAACATTTAGTTCACTTCTTCAACCGAGATAAGGATCTAGGCTGAACAAGGTTGGCAGGTTTGACCAACACTTTTTATTTCTTCAGCCAAGATAGGATCTAGGCTGAAGGAGGTTGGCAGGTTTGACCAACACTTTTTTCTTTCTTCAGCCGAGATAAGGATCTAGGCTGGAGAAGGTTGGCAGGTTTGACCAACATTTAGTTCTCTTCTTCAGCCGAGATAAGGATCTAGGCTGAAGAAGGTTGGCAGGTTTGACCAACAATTTTTCTTTCTTCAGCCGAGATAAGGATCTAGGCTGAAGAAGGTTGGCAGGTTTGATAAACACTTTTTTCTTTCTTCAGCTGAGATAAGGATCTAGGCTGAAGAAAGTTTGGCAGGTTTAACCAAACATCTTTTGTTCTTTAGCCGAGATAAGGATCTAGGCTGAAGAAGGTTGGCAGGTTTGACCAACACTTATCTAAAATCTCGAAGTTGTTGTCCGACCGAGATGCTTATCTCGGCCAAAAAAGGTGGACAGGATAAGGGAAGGCCGAGCCAAATTAGGCCAGCTAGGCTTGTAGAAAGTTAGTACACTAAGGGAAAAAGTACATTGACCGAACAAAAAGTTGGGCAAAACAAGAAATTTCATTCATTGGAAATTCAGTACAAAAGAGAGGCTTGTAGCCTTGTTATATTTTTTAAAGCGAAAAGGGAAAAAATATACAATAGGAGAAAAATCAGGCAAACAGGTCGTTAGGTCGGTGTCCAAATCAATACGGGCTTCGTCACTTGGCAAGCCAGTTTTAGCGGCGACCTCCTGAACTAGGTCAGTCATGTTTGCCCCCTCAACTACACTTGGCATCAGTTGGCTGTGCAGATCCACTCGAGCTGGCAGAAGAGGCTGGAGAGCGGGGTCAGTGTTTACAGGTGGGGGAATTATGCGGTTCAGGGTTTTCTTCATATTCCCTCTCTTCAAGAAACTTCTGTTGGACCGTGTTGGTGTAGTTCGACATGTAGCTTGGAATAAAGTGAGGGGGAGGGTTCTGAAAGATCTCGGTGTCTGGCCCGTGACCGAGCTTAACGGCAGCAGCCTTCCACCCGCATTTGAAGAAGATATCTTTGGCAGCTTCACACTGCAAGATGTAGGTTGCCTCTCTTTCTTTGAAGCCTCGGTCTTCAACGTCTTCCATCTTCTTCTGCAACTCGGTGATCTCGGCACTCTTCTTTCTTTCCAACTTTGCTAGTTCACGCAGGTAGCGGTCTTTTTTCTCTTTTTGCTTATCGGTTTCCGCAGTGTCGACTAGCTTGGTCAGACATTTGTTTTCAGATTCCAGCTCGAATAATTTTAGCTGGGCCTCCTTCAGCTCGGCCGCCCTGGCACTTGCATCAGCCACGGCCGACCGAGCGGTCTTGCGGAGTTCAAGCATACGTTTATGGGCCACGTGGTTTTTCTATAGGGCCTGCGATAGAAAAGGAAGAGATTAAGCAAAACCGAGCAAACAGATGGTTAATATGGAAACACCTAGGTGGGAGAACTTACAAGCACCATCGATTTGGTCACCAAGCGAATAGCTTTGAGCTCGGTTAGGTGGTCGTGATGCTCCATGTTTGGTGGCAGACAGACACTCTTTGAGAGGTTGAAAGTGAGCATATGGTCTTTGTCAGCAACTACCTAATCCGTGGTGGTTACAGCACGGTTCTTGTAAGTCATTGAGGGTGCCCATTTTGAAAGGCTTGCTCGGTCGGAGCGCGTGGGCTCTAGGCTTGGCAACGTGGCTTCAAGAAACAAGGTGTCCTCCTCATCTACCAGGCATTGCAGTTCGGTTGATGAGGTACGTGCACGCTTGCTCGGCTGAGATGTGGTGGCCCTAGCAATTGAAAGGGCAACCACGGTTTCACGCTGTTGACCAAATGGCTCTAGCCCAATTTGCAATTCACCGGAGGTCTGCTCGGTGATGAGTGCTCGCACGACCCTCGTTTTTGCCATTTCTTGTTCTTCTATAAGTGGAATTAGGTTGATTTGGGAAGTGTGGGATCTGGCTCGGGGGAAGGTTCAAGAAGCAAGTCGGTCACCGTGGTCTTCCTATTGCCACTGCAACGGTAGGTCAGTTATACGTCGAATAGCTCAGTCCACTCTCGATGCTGGTATCGTAGCGTGGCTCAGAGTGCGTCTTGATTCGCATAGGCGTAAGCCGATTTCAAGTGGTTCAAATCTGCATATCGAAAGAAGAACATAAGGGTTAGTACGACGGTGATTTAGATAAACAGGAAAAGACGAGACCGAGTTATTCTTACCAGCTATCCCTTTGTTCCAGTTGATGTTGTATCCCGATATCTGGGTTTCGTGATCCTTAAAGTTCCCAGACACCCAGAGAAAATCATCGTCATTCAGGTCTTTATCAGGTGTGTTTTTAATGATTTTCTCTCGGCCTCTTCTTACTCTAAGATAATATATCCAACCGTCATCATTTTGACCGAGCGAGTATTGATGGAAAAGCTCGGGCAGTCCGAGGTTGAGGCCAAGACGGCGATTTAGTTCGGCTATGCCATTTATTATTCTATAAGTGTTGGAGGATAGTTGTGTGGGGCATAGCCTGGTCTGCCTAAGGAATTCGCAGATCAAGGGTTGGACTGGAAACTGAAGTCTTCCCTCTACAATAGACACTACGGTGAATGGGACAAATCATGACTTGCTCCATGGTGTTATGTCTAGCTCGGCTAGGGGGAGATGGATGTCATCTGGGATGCGGTATTCCTTTCGAAATTCTGCCATGGCCCTAGGTGAGTCCACCAAGAACCGGTATTTACCCATTATACCTAAAAATTGTTATGTTCCAAATGGACGCAGATGCCTAGCCCGACGCTGAGGTAGCTTGGGGTGGCTCGGTGGAGCTAAATCGCCCAAGGGCAAAGTGTAAGGGTGTGCCTGGCCAACCTAGTCAAGTCTGCAAAGTGGAAATAAAAAAGTGTTATGCCTAGATAAACTGGACCGGGCTAAGTAAACAGGTAAACAAGCAAAAAAGCCCAGCTCAGCTGCATCTGGGTCACAGCTAGGTCGGTCGAAAGATAGGGTCAACATAAGGTTTGTAGCACGGTTGGTGACTAGTGCACGAGGGTATAACTTGTTTCTAGTTCGGTCAGGTTCAAGCCTAAGGGTTGCAAACAAATTTCTAGTTCGGTCAGGTTCAAGCCTAAGGGTCGTAAACAAATTCCTAGTTCGGTCACAGCACAATTGTTGATCAAATGCCAGGTTTTAAGCTGATTTATAATCCAGCTAGAGTGTTTTTTCAAGCTTGAGTGTAAGGTTTTGGGTTTAAACCTCAATACTCCAAAATGTACATAACATGCTTATATGGGGATTAGTTGCTAGAATCATGGAAATTAATATAAAAAAAAGGAAGAACACTAGAGAGAGGCATTAGCAACTTACAAGTTTGAAGCTTGAAGGCAAAATCCAATAAACGAGCTACTGTGACTGGGATGAGCAAACCAAGCGATTCAGGTGCTGGGTTGGAAACTTGGCAGTAGAAAGTGAGGATTTGGAGGTTAAAGAATGCGAGAGGTTTTTCAGAAAGAAGGTGAACAGTGATGATGAACCTTTGAAGATGGTAGGAATAGGTGTAAAATAAAGGTATAAAGGCGGGACTGTTCAAATTTTGGAGTTATGTTTGACGGCTGTCGCAGCAGTAGGGTCAATCAAAAGGCGCCACATGTCCTAGTGAGGACGTGGTGTCAGCAGTGTGGGAAAGTGGGCTGTACTACGTCAGGGATATGGCAACTGAGTTGATATTTTAGCTCGATTAGCTAAGGGACTTCACCTCGGGCGATATTTTAGCGCGGCTTGAAGATAATCTCAAATCATGCATTGCAGATGGAATTAAGGGGCAATTGAGAGGGTTATTTATGAGTAACTTGGGCCGAGCTAAGTCCAGATGTTGAAGTGGACCGAGCTATGGGCCAAGCTATGAGCCGAGGTAATGGTCTACGTTGCTTTGTCCTTGATCCCATTAGTTCGGCCAGAAGTGGCTACCAATGGCTTGGTCTGGATGCCCTGGACTGAGGTATTGGTTGAAGAAGGACCGAGCTAGAGAATGGCACTACAGGGCGTAATCTCAAGACTAACTGTTTACCCAAGATAACATCGAGCTGAGTGAGCCCAGTTAGGTCTGGTGTAAGGCGAGGCAGTGCTAGCTCGGTTGTGCTGTTACCAGACCGTGTTATAGGGTTTGAACCATCTCACTTGGTTAAGCAGTGAGGAGGGTGTTAAAAGATAAGCATTATCTTTTAGAGATGTGATTCCTAGGAGGATTCTACATTGGTGAATAAGAGTCCTACTAGGATTGTGTCACTCGAAATCTATAAAAGCTCGAATATGTACAGGTATCATAATTTCTACTCTAAAAAACACAGAGCTTTTTGTCTATTATTTATTTGCTGACTTAGGCATCAGAGAGGTATCCGGCACACACCCATCGGCTAGCTCACGTTTGTGTTTTCAGGAAGTAAAGCGACGACGTTTGGAGGAGTGCAAACTTGATCAACAGGATTATACGAGAAAATTATTTCGTGTTTGTACATAAACCAAATAAAGAGAAAAAAAATTATCAAAACAAAAAAGAAACTAGAAATTAAGATTATAATTTTCTTTGCCAAAAAATCTAAGAAAAGAACTTAGTCTCAATGTAGATTGTGAGAAAATTGTTTTCCTTTTTTTTAACAATAAGTGTTGAGACCCAAAAGCAATCAATTTTGTTCCCACGATTTCTTGGCAAACAAACTAATAATTAAAGTAAAATAAGCAAAAAATAAAATATTTTCATCAAGAAGAAATCAAATAAATAAAGAAAAATCATGAAAAATAAAGACCATTAAAGAACAAATTATAAGACAAGCACAAACCTGTGAAAACCAAATATTATATAAATAATTACCAAATAACCAAATTAAAACACCATAACTCATAAAAACGTTATAATTAAGATTATAAATTTGATTGCCAAGAAAGAAATCTTAGAAGGTACTTAGTCTCAATGGAGATTGCGAGAGAGATATTCGTTGTTTTAACATCATGCATTGAGACCTAAAGGGCAATGAATTTTGTTCCTAGTATTTCTTGGCAAACAAACTAATTGACAAAGTAAAATCAAGCAAGATATAATACATATTCATTAAGAAGAAAACCAAATAATGAGAGAAAAATTATCAAAAATAAATAAATAATAAATTATAATTATAAATTTAATTTCCAAAAAATCTAAGATAGGAACTTAGTCTCAATGAAGATTACGGGAAAGATATCTGTTTTTTTACCATCAATCATTGAGACGTAGAAGGAATAAATTTTGTTCTAAGGATTTCTTGCCAAACAAACAAATAGATAAAGTAAATAAAACAATAAATAATATATATTCATCAAGAATAAAACCAAATAATTATAGAGAAATAATTATAAATCTATATAACAAAACAAGGGTGTTTTTGAAAATCCATCCCAGTTGTAAACCATCAAATTTGAAACTCCTTTCTCATTTGTCCTATTTGGACATTTCAAAGGTCCAGATTTAGCATTTTGGTTCCACCCTCACGCCTCAACAACTTACATCTCACAGACTTCTTCTTCTTTTCTCTCTCTCTCTGATTTTGATTTCAACTCCTTTCTCTTTCACACCTCTTCCTCTTCCTCTGCCCACCACATATCTTCTTTCCACCAAGCTTTCTCTCTCTAGAAGTTTAAGTCTCCGGTGGTGATTTCTAGAATATAACTTCGACGGAATATAACCCTGCTGAGAGGGGGTGATTTCGACTATCTGGCTCAATGTTTGCCTCCTCTCTCTACACAGCTCCAAGGTAGAAGGCTAAATCCTCACTTCCCTTCCCTTTTGTTATTGTTCCATTGGGTTTGTTCAATCTTTGCCTCCTCCCTCTCTAATCTAGATCAGTTGGTTTTTTTTTTTTTTGGAAGAGGGTGTGTGAATCTAGGGTTTTTATTTGGATTTTGATATGATAATCAATCTTTGCCTCATCTCTCACCTTTTTTCCCCTTTTATTTGTTTGTTTGTTTGTTTTTTTTTTATGCTATCAGCACAGAAACTATTCTTTTTATTAGATGTAATTTCTACAAAAATATTTATGTCTTGTTTGGTTGCTAAGAAAGTGGCGAAAAAAGTAAAGAAAGTGAATTTTTTTGGGTTTTGCTGAAAGGTCTATTATGATTGTATTTTTATCAAAATTAATTTTTTTATTGGGTTTTACACTAAGAACAAGGGGTTCCTTTGGCTAATCATTGGTTGTGTTTAGTTGCTAAGAAAGTAGGGGAAAAGAAAGGAAAGTGAAGTAGTGTTGATGTTCTCAATTGACTTGGGTTATTTGTTTGAGCACCATTAATCTATCTCTTTATATTTTCCCTACCCAATCTTTAAGTGCCATTATGTTTTCTACTTCATATGGTGCAGCGACTTCGACGGCATCAATAATAATTGTGTGTTTTTTCCCCCTTTTTATGTGTCTTCAAAATATTGCAGGCTTCAAATAATACAAAAAAGCACTATCAAATTGGTTTTTTCAATTTTTTTTTTCCTGTTATGAGTTATCAATTTTATTTTGTTAACATAGTGTGATCTCCCATTTCGTTGTGTTGGATTGGACCGACATAAAGGTGGATGAGGATACCTCGTATGAGGAGATACTGATGAGAGTTTTCGATACGCGGGACCAAGTCTTGCGAGGCATGACAATTCTCTTGGTTAAGGTATTGTGGAAGCATCATGGGGTTGAGGATGCAACTTGGGAGCGTGAACCGGAGGTCCGTGAGAAATATCCGGACTTGTTTGTTGATGTTTGAGCATGTGTTGAACTCTGTTATATTAATGAACTATCAGAACATTGTATATGTCGTTTATGTTTTGAGAACATGGATTCAATATAAGCATTGTATATGTTTTGAGAATATAGGAATATTGTATGTGTTATCTTAAGTTTGGAAACATTGTATATGTTGTGTAAATTATGAATTAGTTTTCTTTTTGTTTTCATTATAATTTACTCCAATTGGTTTAGTTTTACCTTTTTTTTATATATATTTATTTCTTCTTTATTTCTCTTAATAAGATCTAGGGAAAAAAATAAAAAATTAACCACAAATTAGACCCACTACCAAATGCATGTTAGGTTTTACAATAAAATTAGAGTACAAATATGTAAAAAGCCTCACTTTTTATTTTTATTTGGGAATGTGGATTGGTATGCTATGATAGAAACTATACTTTGATCTTCGTTTATTAGTTTTTTTTTGGGTCTTCATCTTTTTTAGACTCGATAACTCAAGCAGTTGAATTAGGGTTTTAATGAATACATTTGAATGATTTTTTTTTTGGCTGTCAATCACTTTATTCATCTTTGTAACAAAATGATTTTTTTATTTTGAAAATGCTCTACTCTGTAGAGTATGGACATCCACGTTGATGATAATGAACCGTGAAAGTGATTCGATCTGTGACAAAGTCCAGCACGTTAAGCCCCTGTACATCAAGGCGTGCTTCGATGGGATATAAATGAACAGGGTGTTAATGGACAATGGTGCATCCGAGGTCCTCTTTGAAGAAGTTAGGGAAAAGAAACCCTAGGTTGATCCCAATCAGCACGACCATTGCTGGTTTTGCTGGAGATAAACAAATGGCTCAGGGCATTTTGCCCATCAACTTAAATGTTGGAACCAGAGATTGCATGACAACATTCTTTATTATAGACAGTAACGCCAAGTATAATGCTTTGCTTGGTAGGGATTGGATTCACACCAACAAGTGTGTGCCTTTCTCTTTACATCAGAAGATAATGATAACTCTGTACAATGGAGAAACAGAGGAAATCAATGTGGATCCGCAGCCTTTTATTGCTTGTGCTGATTTTGCAGAGGCCAAGATACCATTCAGTGTGTTTGGTTTTAGTTTTTTAGAAATTGAGTTTTTTTGTTTTTCGTGTTTTTTTTTTATTTTTAGTGAATATTATTAAAATTTTAAGCAATTTTTTTTTATTTTCTTAAATGCACCTTACTTAGATGTATCTAAATAGTAAAATACTTGTAAAAAAAATATTTTAAAAAATTAATAAATACACAAAAATATACTGAATTTATATATATATATATTTGTAATTTTGGTATTTAGTGAATTTAAAAAAAAAATTCACAAATATTATATACTTTTTAAGTGTATTTATGTGGTGTGTCTAAAAATGAAAAAAATTGTTTAAAATATTATAAAAAAAATCAGTGAAAACAAAATAATATGGAAAATGAAAAAGTAAAATTTTCTGAAAAGTGAATTCTAAAAACTGGAATCAAACAGAGTGATTATTTTCTTTTAGTTATTTGATGGATAATGGACATCCATGTATAATTTCCCTTGCATTATCTCGAGTCATTAAATTGGGATTGATGAGCAGTAGACAAAATGTAAACCATGATGAAAAATAATATTGCTCAAACTTTTTGCTTTCTCCACTAGATTAGTTTTCTTGAATCTTTTTTCTTAATCTTTTTTTCTTTCTTATGGAGCTTAGTAATGCGTATTGTAGTAGTCTTTGTACCTTATATAAGTTTCTGAAATATATTTCTAAAATGTCTCTCTAAAATTGGGTTTCCGCTGGGTGTCTAATATATGCAAGATGAGAAAGCAAGTTTTTAGGGGGTAAATCAAATGGCCTTCCATGAACTGAGTGTCTGGATCAGACATAGTGGGTTCTGAAATGGACAGTAGGAGAATTACTATCCATCCTTGGTTGTGATGACCAACAAAGGTTTGATTATGGGTGAATTTTGTTACTCATTTATATTGAGTGATTTGTTTCTCATTTACAGTGTATTTGATTTGGTTTGTCAAGTAGTATTTTGTATTTGTGGATTCTAATTTTGCTGCTAAATTTGGCAGCTAAGTGTGTACTATATAGAAATTTACCCTTTGTCGGCCCTCTAAAACCCACCCATTAATGCTTTTTTTAAACTTTGTTGTGAATCTTTGATAGTTATCTTTGTTTGCTATAACATTGTAACGCCCTCAAAATAATACATATAAACCAATCATTCTTAACATCCATAGACATATGAGAAGTAAACATATATTCATTTATCAGAGTACTCATTATAAAAGTGTTACATGTTGACAACAAAAGTAAATGCCTTATGGGCTTACAACTTTCCAAGCCAACAATTGGTTACAAAAAAAGAGTTCTAACTCAAAACACATTAAGCCCTTGGCTTGAATTTACATGTAACATCAAAAATAACAAAACAACCAAAATAGTCTTCAACTCCCAAAACCTTCCAAGCTAAGACCTTGGAGGCGGCATCCCAACTGTACCAGAAAATGATGTCCCATAAAGGGTGAGCCAAAGCCCAGTAGAGATACGCTAAACCAAATATGAGCAATAACTAAAACATTAACATTTGATAAATGTTTAACTCATATATACAAACGTACATCTCTTCCATAACCAATCCATATTCACAAATATATTTCAATCCCTTTTCATTTCATTACCCAGACCAATTCATAGATATGGTTCTCTATTCATCCAGACAGTTTATAGTGAGACTACAACTCATGTTAACAATACTTCGATCATGATCAATTAATATGAGACTACAACTCACATTTTTAACATTTCAACACTTCACTTTCAAATGAGACTACAACTCATAACATTAATACTTCAACACTTCAATCATCTACGTTATACAAACGTAATTAAGATTTCAGGACTTTCACACTGGACACTTCGACCAACTTATTTATCAACGGAGTCCATCCCCTATCTCCTCCCAAACAGGTTTGAGAGTACATCCCCTATTTTCTCTCAAACCATGGAGTACATCCTCTATCTTCCCAAACAAGATACATATGCAATGTATTTAAACACTTATCATATACAATGATCAAGCAAATCACACATTCAATGTGTCAATTCAACCGCCATATTCAATGACATAACTCAATTGATTAGTTTTAATTCACCTAATTATCATACAGTGTCTACAACAATCAAGACTATCCTCCACCGATAGCCTAAAACAATTATTTCTAAACAGATAATAAATTATCAAACAGATAAATTATCTACAATTTCAAAGGTGAGTGATTAATCAATCCAACTCCACCATTCAATCTCATAATTTCCCAATTTCATGATTTTCAACTCAATTTCATATTTCCATATTTCCTAGATTAATTATACAAATTAATCAATTACATTAAATTGGGACTTTTGCCCCATTTTCTCAAATATTGCACCCAATGCCAAATTTCATCAATCATACACAATAACTTCACTTTAGGGACCACTCATACACTTGGAACCCCAAAAATAGAAAACTCCTCTTTTATAATTTCAATTTCAAACCCTAACTTCACCCAAAAATCCCAAACAACACCATCTACACAAAATACATAACATCTATGTCAAAACTCATAGAAAGGAGTAGGTTATCCCTACCTCAAGTGAAGAGACCCAAAGGAGATGATGAGGAAACTCGGAGGTGCTCCAAACCCACAACTTTTTGGATAAAAATTGAGGTCTTGAGAAGCTCCAACACTTTAATGAAGACACAAGGGTTGGGTCTCACTGAATCAAGATCAAAATGTAGAGAGAGAGGGTATTCTAGAGAGAGAAGCTCTCAAATTAGGGTTTTGGAGTGCTTTAGAGAGAGAAAGGGCCGAAAAAGTGATTCAAAAAGGCTTCTCTTCGGACTGATATACATCACAATCCGCTCGAGCGTCAGACACAGACTCCCGCTTGAGCGTGAAAAGCGCCGCTCGAGCGTAGAATGCACACTTCCAGAAGTTCTACAGACGAAGGTCCCCGTTTGAGCGTGAAAGTGGACGCTCGAGCGTCCGATGACCTGCAGGAAAAATACTGAAGGTTGAATAATCCCGCTCGAGCGTCAGACTGCCCGCTCGAGCGGAGGAGCAAATGCAAAAGGGCCCGCTCGAGCGTGAAGGCCAAAATCTAGGCATAAACTATTTATTTCTAAACACAACCAACCTGTTTCAAACCTGCCCAACACATCCCAAAACTCAAATACAAAGAATTAAAGGACGGAAACGCGATACAGACAACAACAATCGTCCACGGAACCGAGTCCGGAATACAATAAACAACGGAGGGAAAACTGGGATCGCTATAACCTCCCCCCCTTAAAGAATTTCGTCCCCGAAATTAGATAAATAAGTTTCAAAATTGTGTTTTTCTCAATTCTCAACAAGATTATAATTCAACATTCAACATCCTGACCCATTACCGGTCATTCCACCTCTTTTCAAGAGAACAACTTACAAATACAACTCCAACATGCATTATCAACATGCATACCTTTGAAATCCACCAATTTTAACACAATTATTCCACAATTCAATAACATATTCAATGTTAACGATACATTTGCATTTCTAAAACATAATTAACATATACAACGTTAAAGTAAACTTCCATTTTTGAACCATATTCAATGGTTATAACATTTCCACAATCTAAAACATATACAATGTTTCCAGAATTCATTAACAAAACAAAATTCCCAATACATGATTAAACACTAACAAACAAGTCTGGATATTTTTCTCAGACCTCCAATTCACGTTCCCAAGTGGCTTCGTCCACTCCGTGATGTTTCCACAAAAATTTTACCAAGGGAATCGTCTTGCCTCGCAAGACTTGATCCCGCCTATCCAAGACCCGCACTAGTCTCTCCTCATACGAGACATCCTCATCAACCTCTAAGTCGGTCCAATCCAATACACGTGACGGATCCGGCTCGTACTTCCGAAGCATACTAACATGAAATACGTCATGCACCCCGGACAACTGCGGCGGTAAAGCTAAACGGTATGCAACCTCCCCAATCCGCTGAAGGATCTCAAAGGGACCAATAAACCGAGGGGACAACTTCCCACTCTTCCCAAACCTCATCAAACCCCGCCTAGGTGATATTTTCAGAACGACGTGATCACCCACCTCAAATGACAGAGGCCTCCTCCTACGGTCGGCATAACTCTTTTGGCGACTCTGGGCTGTAACAAGCCTTTTACGGATAAGTTCAAATTTTTTCGTTGTTTCCTGCACCAACTTCGGGCCTAACAAAGGTGCATCACCCACCTCGGCCTAACACACAGGAGATCTACACGGTCGGCCATAAGAGGCCTCAAACGGTGCCATGCCAATGCTTGATTGGAAACTATTGTTATAGGCAAACTCTACTAAGGGCAAGTGCCTCTCCCACGACCTTGTAGACGTCCCCGAACGCCCCGGGAGGAACGAGTCCCCCGTTCCGTTTGATATTGGGCTCACTACAGTTCGGACTCTCAAATTGTCACGGTTCTAAATCTGAACCAAAGAGTCCAAATCCGGCAAATCGTTTTGAGAAAACAGATTTTGAAGAAGTGCCAAACATGGACTGCTTTGCCAGATACAGAGTCGCCACCTAAATGTTTTATTTTGGGAAAATTTAGGAAACCCTGACTCGTTTGCCTATGGCCATGTGTCCGTCATCACTAAAGTTGCCTCGGCTCGGGAACTTGGGTACGATTGGAGAAGGTCACTTCGTGAGCACCCCCGCTCGTCCGATCAAAGATCGGCCTCTACTAACCATGATATCTATTTTTGAAAATATTATGCATTCTTATTCCGGTTATTAGCCTAGATTTACTATGTGATGCGCACAACATACAAGTATAGACTGAATCGTCTGAATTGGAACAAAACATTTCATGTTTATTTTTTAAAGTGGTTTGATGGTGCTACCCGCAAGTAGGCTAAGACGTGGATTTGCCACCCTCGGGTGGGCTTAGAAAATATGATTTTGCCACTATCTAGTGGGCTTAAAACTCACAGTTGATGAATTGTTCCAATTCAAATAACCCAACCTTCACCCACAGGCATTCAGGCAATTATATCACATAAGCATATAGCCTCATGGTAAGCATGCTATTCATGGCAGTCACTCACACGCATGCAAGGATGCTACAGTATAAAACTTACCGAGTACTCCAAGCCAAAACAGAAGCTAATTAGAAATCCATGCATGATCCTAATTATACAGAAATGCCTAATGCAACACATGCAAAATGCAACTATAGCAGGCTCGGCTATTCTAAACATGGCGTATGAAATGCTACAACTAACATGTATTCAACTTGGAATTGAAAATACAATACCGTTAGTATGATGCGCCGAGCCTGGTGCATGCAAAACAGATGAATGAATGCAAACATGCTATCATACTGTATGCTAATTGAAACATGCCCTAATCTAACCATCATAAGCGGGTAAATAAAAGGGAGAAAGACGTGGGGTTGGAAGACATACATCACACACACGCACACTTATTACAACATTGCCCTCGCGCAGAGGGTCCGAATAAATAATATACAGTCCCGAATAAATATTACAGTCCAAATAATTACAAAATCCTAATTGAAAATCCTACGTGATTTGTGATTAGATCAAGATTAACTAATTCCAAACCCAATCAATTCAAAACACTCAACCTAAAATCATCAAACACTTACGAGAGTGATTTTAGTTTGTTTGTTTTTGAGAATAAACAATAAATCAACACAAACGATTTTTTACGTGGAAAAAACCACAATTGAAGAACCTTCAATTGTAATCAAAAACCACGGGCGAACCGCCACTATCAATCCACTACTGAAGAACGAAAAGATTACAAAGAAATCATACAAATTACCCAACCCTAGTCAATTTGTCTCTGAATCTTCTGTAACTCTTTTCACCACACCTTCGTCACGGAATTGATTCTGAAGTTGATTCCACACCACAACTTCACTTGTCGAATTAACGACTGCGTAGACTCAAACTCCTTTTGGATCCTACGCTTTGATCTTCGGAATCCACCGAAGAGAACTCACTTGAAACTTAAGAAGCAACCTCCTTGATGTATGAATTTCAATGCATAAGTTCAGAACTCTCTTAAGAACATCAAGGAAAACGATCAAAAATCTCCAAATAAGACTTTAAACACAACCCTAGTTTGTTTTGATCAGATCTAGGAAAACGTACTTCACAAAAACACCCTTAGCAGCTTTAAATAGAAAACTGGATCCGCGATCTCCGCTCGAGCTCACAACAGCCCGCTCGAGCGGACTGACCAAAAACTGCATGCGAAGAAACTGAGATGCGCTCGAGCGTAGGAGTTTCCGCTCGAGTGTAAAATCACACCCACCAGTATTTGTTGCGTGCCCTGACAAACTACTGAGACCTGCCAATCTACGCTCGAGCTCAACAGTCTCCGCTCGAGCGGACAGTACAAAAACACAAAAAAAAATACTTTTGAATCAACACAAGGTTTTGTCTCCGGATTTGACAACATAGGGACCTAACAATCTCCCCCTTTGTCAATTCTCGGACAAAACTGTTCTAAACAAAAGTCCTTAAACACATGCACTAGACAAAATTAAAAAAACAAATACTAAAACACTCAAAACAACGCTATAAACAAACAAGCTTTCCAATCTTGCCATATATCGATCCATCAATCCAATTCATCATCCAACATTCACCTGTGGAAAGACTAGCAACATACCAGAAAAACCAAAACTTGTGGAACTATATAAGAATATAGCAAAATGTATCCATTCAATAGAACCAAAGGAACAAAATATCAAAATATCCATGTGTCATAACCAAAAGAACAATATACCATCAATACAATATACCATCAATATCCATGTACCATCAATAGCAGAGCAGGAACCAAACTCTCCCCCTTTTTGACCGGGAATGAAGAAAGCAAGAAATCAAGCACCAGATGGAGGAGGGGGCGGCTGAAGCGTCAGTAAGGAAATGATGTGATCCAGCTGCGAAGTAGTGTGCGCAGCAGTCTGCTCCAGCTGACCAAGACGACCATCAAAGGCATCAAAACGCGCATCGAGAAAGTCTAACCGCCTGGTCATAGCCGCCTCAAAATGCCGAAGCTGATCAGGAAACGAGCTAGGTGGAACAGGTGGAGTAGGATCCTCCGCACCCCCGGCGGCAGCAGCATCATATTCAGCCTCCTCAGCAAGGCCAGCAGTGGTACCTGCAGAAGGATCAGCCCGAGAGGACTCCCCCTTAACATGACCCCGACTCTGTGAGACAGTTTTCTTTGTGAAAGGGCGAGAAGGAGAGGCAAACTCATCATCATCTAGGATAGGGGTCCCAAGGTCAGACAAAAGGCGGTTGATCAAGCAACCGTAGGGAAGGCCAAGCTTTTTATGCCCATGAGCACCGATCATCTTTCTTATAATAAGAGATGCGAGATCAATAGACCGGTGATTGGCAATACAAGACAAAATGAATCCTTGGTCTTGTTTGACCTCGGATGAGTGTGTGGTGACAATGATGTTGGCGCATACAATCAAATTAAGCAGTCTGAACTCCGGAAGAAGTTCAAACTGTTTAATCAAACCGCCTTTAGGCCAATGACGGGCAACACCACAAAGTTCCAAAGACACTTCATCAAAGTCACAAGTAGGACGATCAGGTACAGGAAACGGATAGTATTGGGGAAAAACTTGCTCAATCTGTAGAAGTTGGCGAATCAAAGCAGGGGTGACAGAAATGGATTTTGACCTAACCCAAGTAGTGAAAGATGGCTCATAATCCCGAATACCCTCCATATTATAATAGAATTCTCTAACCCAATCGAGATTCTGACGCCCAGAGAATAATAAGACAAGGTCACCACCTAGAGGGTCAAACAAAGGACGAATTTGGATGGACTCAAATGTATCGGGTTGAACATTCCGTTCTAAATGAACTGTGCGAGTCACAAAAGATTTATGGAAGGACTTGGATTGGGAGGCCGACTGAAACCTCTCAGGGTTATAGGTAGGGCGAGAAACGGTGGCCTTTCGGCGTTTTGGAGCAGGAGCAGACATACCGAAGAAGACACTATGACACCCAACAAACCAACAAACCCAAAACCCAACCCACACCAAAACAAAACCAAAACAAAACATTAGTGCAATAATCAAATTAAAAACAGGGCATAACAAAAACAGGGCATGAAAGCATGGTATTGAAGAACTCATAACTAATACACCAAATATGAGAGAAATTGCACAGTATAAGTAGGAATCATGAGAAAAACAAAGCAATGTAACCAAGCCCAAATTGATACCCACGCATAGAGACCTCAACAGCCCATTATAGTAGGAACACAGATAACTCCGAATACCACAGACACAACACAGAAAAATACACATAAAAAACAGACAATCGGACAAAGAAAAAGTGTGTGAGAGAGAGAATCACAAACACGACACACAAAACCCCACAAAACTACAAACCCAACCACCATTAGAACCAAATAGAACAAAAAATAGTGAAAATAAAAGATGGTAAAACTTACCAAAGAGCAAATCAGTGGGTAGGATGATGAATGGGAGGAAAAATCTACCACAATGCAGCCACACGACAAACCCTAGATCGAGAGAATGAAACAGGAAGAGAAAAAATAACTCGAAGAGTCGAGAGAGGGAGTTAAGTATGAAACAGGTCCGCTCGAGCGTACATAGTACCGCTCGAGCGTAAAACAATGCAAGCAGACTCCCGCGCGAGCGTGCAAAGGGCCGCTCGAGCTCAAAAAACCATCTCTCAGAACTGCCAAATCACGAACAAACTGCTGCAAGAGTGAAAAACACGCTCGAGCGTAAAACATTCCGCTCGAGCGGAAAAAAGCATTTTTTTTTTATATTAAAAAACAAAACACACCTAGAAGGTCCTGTAACAAGTAAGAAGAGCAAGTGTAGACTAAACCACAAAGACAAGAAAATCCATCAAATTATGAGTCCGGCAAATTTTTAGAAAAGAGATGAAACACCAGCTCATGAACAACACAGATAGTATAAAATCAAAGCCACACGCATCATGAGAATGCATTACCCAAAAAAACATATGAGAGCTCATGTAAAAATGTGTGTGTGTGCAATCCTTGAGAGCCACAAAGCTAGAGTTAATCCTAGTTGTGATCGGATGGCTGGACCTCCGACACGAGTAACTGACGATCATAGAGAAAAGTCAAACCACTAGGAATCACGAGGTATTTGTTAAGTAAATGCGGAAGCTCCTCCTCAGGTTTTTTTTTGTTGTTTGTGGGCACTCACTGGTGGCATGCACGCTCAAGAGTATGGATTCCAACCAGAGAAGAATGAATTCAAAATGATGGCCTGGTTGGTGCCTTTGAGGTAGCCTTTTCCTAATGCCCGGAGTTCATGTACTGAGGGAGAAGCCATGGAAGTGAACTAAGGCGGTAGATGGTTAAGAGACTTAACATCACCCATGATATACTAGTATAGGTCAATTTCTCCGCAAACGTACACGAAACACTGTCAGTGGTCCATAGAGCACTTTGATCACATATGCGGAAACCCCGGCAACAGTTGAGCTCAAGAATGTGTACAGAATGAGATCACGAAGTAAGTGAGTATGGGCATTCAGAATGAGCTATGAACTAAGATGTAAAACAAATCTTGTAAGAAACATGAGCAGTGTTCATTTAATATTTTGATGCAAAAGATACCAGGACTCAATCACAATGAGATTAACACATCTAAGAATAGGAAGTCAGCCACTCACACTCACCTCACGACCACAGGAACCAATCTAGTTACTGAGCATTACACCTAAGGTCTTTCTAAGAAACTCAAAACGAAGAAGATCAAGGGGTTTTGTAAAAATATCAGCTTTTTGATGCTCAGTAGGGATATGTTCCAAAACAACAATGCCTTCATCCACTAACTCTCGAATAAAATGATGACGGATGTCAATATGTTTGGTGCGAGAGTGTTGGACTGGATTTTTTGAAATGTTTATGGCACTTGTGTTATCACAAAAAAGAGTGAGGGTATTCAGTTCTATTCCATAATCATGAAGCATTTACTTCATCCACAACATTTGTGCACAACAACTCCCTGCAGCAATGTACTCAGCCTCAGCAGTGGAAAGAGAGATGGCATTCTGCTTTTTACTATGCCAAGAAACCAAATTATTCCCAAGGTAAAAACATCCCCCGGAGGTACTTTTCCTATCATCAGCACACCCTGCCCAGTCGGCATCAGAAAAACCAGTAATTTCAGCTGTAGTGTCAGTGGAAAACCAAACCCCATACCCCAAGGTCCCATTTACATACTTGATGATGCGTTTTACCGCAAGAAGGTGAGACTCTTTAGGACTGGCTTGGTAACGAGCACAAACACCGACACTGAAAGAAATATCAGGACGACTGGCTGTGAGATACAAAAGACTCCCTATCATACTCCTATAAAGGGTAGGATCAACATCAATACCAGAGGAATCTTTGGAGAGGTGAAGACTGGTGCTCATGGGAGTGCGTGCATGTTTGGCAGACTCAAGACCAAACTTAGACACAAGATTTTCCGCATACTTAGACTGAGATACAAATATACCTGTAGGAGACTGTTTAATTTGAAGACCCAAAAAATAAGACAACTCTCCCATTATGCTCATCTCAAACTCATGTGTCATGCAATCCGAAAAATATTTCACAAGATGTTCAGCAGTGGATCCAAACACAATATCATCAACATAAATCTGAGCAACAAGAATATGAGACTTAGTATGTTTCACAAATAAAGTCTTATCCACACTACCCCTTTGAAAATCATTGTCAAGAAGAAATGTAGTAAGTCTATCATACCAAGCTCGAGGGGCTTGTTTCAATCCATACAAAGCCTTGTCTAACTTGTAGACATGATTAGGACATTTAGGGTCCTCAAACCCTTTTGGTTGCTCAACATATGCCTCTTCTCTCAAGTACCCATTCAAAAAGGCACTTTTCACATCCATTTGAAACAATTTAAAGCCAAGAAAACATGCAACACCAAGCAAAATACGAATAGATTCGAGACGTGCAACTGGGGCAAACATCTCATCATAGTCAACACCCTCTACTTGTGTGTAGCCTTGAACAACCAACCTAGCTTTGTTCCTAACAACTGTACCATTCTCATCAGATTTATTTTTAAAGATCCACTTGGTACCTATCACATTCATGTCTCTAGGTCTGGGAACTACAGTCCAAACCTTGTTACGTTCAAATTGACCTAATTCTTCATGCATAGCATTGACCCAACTATCATCTAGCAAGGCCTCTTTAAAATTTTTAGGTTCAATTAAAGAAACATAACACATATGTGATACCTCATCCCGAATCTGTCTTCGGGTTTTCATTCGATCCGAGACACTTCCAATCACCTGTTGAGCTGGATGATTTAGTTTCACCCTAGCTGATGGTTTAAGCTCAGGACTTGCAGTGACAGGGGCAATAGGAGTGATGTCCCTTGGAGCATTCTTTGGACTTGACCTTACCTGTGAAGATGGTTCTGTAACCATTTCTTGTGATGGGTCCGCACCTTTTCCTTGATTTTGTGATTCCGTATCCACGATTGGCGACTCATCATTATCATCCTCATTTGTTGCTGGAGTAGGTGCACCTGTGTCATCTATAACCACATTGATAGATTCCATTAAGGATGAAGTTCGCAGGTTATAGACTCTAAACGCCCTACTGGTGGTTGAATACCCTAGAAAAATACCTTCATCACTTCGGGAGTCAAATTTGCCCAAAGGCTCTCTATCTTTGAAGATGTAACACTTACTCCCAAAAGTTTTGAAGTATTTTACATTAGGTTTCAAACCCTTCCACAATTCATATGGAGTTTGTAAAGTGCCGGGCCTTAAATATACGCGATTTATGACATACACAGCAGTATTTAAGGCTTCAGCCCAAAACTTAGGAGGAAGTTTCTTACTAAGGAGCATGACCCTAGCCATTTCTTGAACAACCCTGTTCTTCCTCTCAACAACTCCATTTTGTTGTGGAGTAATAGGGGCAGAAAATTCATGCTTGATTCCATGCATATCACAAAAATCCGAAAACGAACTATTTTCAAATTCACGACCATGATCGGTTCGGATTCTTATGATACGTCCAATGGAAACACCCTGTTCATTTTGGATTTTAGGGACTAAGGCCTGGAAAGCATCAAACGTATCAGATTTTTCCCTTAAAAAATTTACCCATGAAAATCGAGTAAAATCATCAACAGTTAAAAAAATGTATCTTTTACCTCCGATGCTTTCAGTGCGAGTAGGACCCATTAAATCCATGTGAACTAATTCAAGAGGACGTTTGGTTGTAAAGCTGTTCACCCTTTTATGAGGAGCACGGGTTTGCTTGCCAAGCTGACATGGTCCACACACATGGCTCAAATTCTTACCTAGTTTAGGTATTCCCCTCACAAGCTCCTTGTTGGCTATCTTAGTTAGGTCATTGAAATTCATGTGACCTAATCTTTGATGCCACAAGTCAATGTTACTAATGATGGCAGAGTGACAAGTGAGATCATTAGTAGTAACAATCCCATAGCAGTTATCAGATGTGCGAACCCCATGTAAGACAGTATTTCCCTTTTTATCCAAAATTTCACATTTATTTTTAGAAAACAATACTTCATGATGGGAATCACACATTTGACTAATGCTTAAAAGATTTGCTTTAAGACCATCAACTAGTAGAACATTATCTAGCTTGGGAAGACCAGCAACACTTATAGAGCCCTTACCAATGACTCTCGAAGTGCCGCCATCTCCAAAGGTAACAATTCCTCCTTCATATTTTTCAAGGGAGGTGAAGTAGGATTTGTTACCGGATATATGACGAGAACACCCACTATCAAGATACCACATGTGTGAATCACGTGCTTTTAGAGCAGTGTGAGCAACAAAACAAGTCAAATCCTCTTTTCTAATCCAAATCTTTTTAGTCTTGGTGTTCACCCTAGACATGTAAGGTTGTCTCCTAACCCAAAAAGTATTAGAATTTCTACCCTTTTGAGACACCTTACCAAGAAGTTCAAAACAGTAAGGACGAATGTGGCCATACCTACCACAGTGATGACAAATAAAAACCGGTTTTACCTCATTTTTGTTGATTTTACCAGCTTTCGGTAGACGGAGAGAGAGATCAGCCTGGTCTACCTTCAATTTTCCCTTTGCTTGAGTCTTCTTGTCATGTGAAGTAGAGGCCTGTCCCTTGTGTGCTGTTGCACCATAGCCTAACCCGCTTTTGTCGCAACCCATTTGTTGAGACCCGAGGATGTCTTCTAAAGATTTTGAACCTTTGTTCCACATGGCAATAGTGGCTCTAGCAACCCGAAGCTCTTCATCCTTTTGACAGACTATCTCTTCCAATCTGGCTTGTGACAACTCAAGACTTTCAAGCTTTTCTTCATATGTGGAATACACCTTCAGAAGTTCATTCCTTTCAGTTTCAGAGGATAGTAATTTTCCACATAAGTCTTGCCTGTCACTCGAGATCTTGACGATATTCTGTTTTGCTGCTACAAGTTCTCCTTTCAGCCTGACATTCTCACTCTCACATGTCTTGAGCTTGAGAGAGAGTTTGTCGTTGAGTTTGGACAAATTCAAGGATTCCTCGTACAGCTTTTCGTAGGCTTGTTGTAGTTCATCGCCATTGATCTCCTCATTATCCTCAGATGTTTCATCATCCTCTTTTTGCTCTTCATTCTCCTTTGCCCCCTCCAATCTTGCAACTAAGACTGAAAAGTCACTGGATGGTGGTGAATGTGAGTTTCCTCTTTCATGGAATTGGCTCAAAATTTCCCATGCCTCTTTGGCCTTTGTGCAACGAACAACCCGTTGCTGTTCTTCAGCAGAAATTGCTCTGCGAATAGTGCTAAGGGCTCTCAGATTGCTCGGACTGTCAACACTTTCTGTATCTTCTTCAATGGCCTGCCAGCCTTCTGGATCAAAGACTCTCAGAAAAGCCCTCATTCTGATTTTCCAAAACAGGTAGTTACTCCCATCAAAAGTAGGAGCATGATGCAAGTTCTGACCACGAGCTAACTCCGCTGGCTTTGGAAGAGTTTGAGTGAAAGTGGACCAAAAAGCCATAAAAGCACTATCCCCGTCTTCTCCAGATTCAGGTTCTTCGGGTTCTTGCTCCGACCCGCTTTCATCATCCCAAGTTACAGTGTAGACTTTCTTTCGATTCTTTTTCGAAGGGCATTCAAGGGCAATGTGACCAAACCCTTGACACTCATAACACTTGACCCCTGGTCCCCTTACAATCTTTTTTTCAGTAGTTTGAGCAAATTTTGGTGGAACAGTTTTGGGTTTGTCACTACTCTTATCTTTTGAAATAGGGGCTCTGAAATTCGGCTTCTTTTTCAAAAATTTTTTAAACTGTTTTGTAAGCATAGCCGTCATTTCAGACTCTAAATCAAATTCAGTCTCCGGAGGTTTTGCAGTCTCATGGGCACTCGTGAAAGCCATATTTTCTTTTTGCTTTTTCTTAGAAATTTGGTGGGCTTCATAAGTCTGCAAATTTCCAACCAATTGATCGAGCTTGAGGGTATCAACATTCTGAGCCTCCTCAATGGCTGTCACCTTTGGTTGGAACCTCTCGGGAAGGGACCTCAAAATTTTTCCAACAACTTTTGCTTCCGGGATTTTTTCACCGAGAGTGAAACAGGAATTCACGATATCACTGAGTTTTGCATAAAATTCATCGAACGTCTCATCGTCGCGCATAAAAAGGGTTTCAAAGGCGGACGTGAGACGTTGAAGTTTTGCCCTTTTAACAGAGGTGGTACCTTCGTGAATCGTTTCAAGAATATCCCACGCCTCTTTTGCTATTTCACACGTGCAAATTCGACGGAATTCTTCAGGTGTGACAGAGCAGAAGAGGGAGTTTAGAGCTTTGCTGTTCCAACTCGAATTCTGGTAATCGATTGTGTCCCATTTATCAAGGGGTTTAGGAATATCAATCCCATCAACGGTGATTGTAGGTTCACTCCACCCAAAGATTACGGAGTGCCAAACTTTCTCATCGATGGATTTTAAAAATGCTCTCATACGAGCTTTCCAATAAGAATAGTTTGTACCATCAAGTAATGGGGGTCTATGAGTGGAGTTACCTTCACGAATAGAATCCATGATACTAATCACACAAAATCACACTCCTATAGTTTTTTAAAAAAAAACAAAGAGTGACCCGCTCTGATACCAATTGAAAATCCTACGTGATTTGTGATTAGATCAAGATTAACTAATTCCAAACCCAATCAATTCAAAACACTCAACCTAAAATCATCAAACACTTACGAGAGTGATTTTAGTTTGTTTGTTTTTGAGAATAAACAATAAATCAACACAAACGATTTTTTACGTGGAAAAAACCACAATTGAAGAACCTTCAATTGTAATCAAAAACCACGGGCGAACCGCCACTATCAATCCACTACTGAAGAACGAAAAGATTACAAAGAAATCATACAAATTACCCAACCCTAGTCAATTTGTCTCTGAATCTTCTGTAACTCTTTTCACCACACCTTCGTCACGGAATTGATTCTGAAGTTGATTCCACACCACAACTTCACTTGTCGAATTAACGACTGCGTAGACTCAAACTCCTTTTGGATCCTACGCTTTGATCTTCGGAATCCACCGAAGAGAACTCACTTGAAACTTAAGAAGCAACCTCCTTGATGTATGAATTTCAATGCATAAGTTCAGAACTCTCTTAAGAACATCAAGGAAAACGATCAAAAATCTCCAAATAAGACTTTAAACACAACCCTAGTTTGTTTTGATCAGATCTAGGAAAACGTACTTCACAAAAACACCCTTAGCAGCTTTAAATAGAAAACTGGATCCGCGATCTCCGCTCGAGCTCACAACAGCCCGCTCGAGCGGACTGACCAAAAACTGCATGCGAAGAAACTGAGATGCGCTCGAGCGTAGGAGTTTCCGCTCGAGCGTAAAATCACACCCACCAGTATTTGTTGCTTGCCCTGACAAACTACTGAGACCTGCCAATCTACGCTCGAGCTCAACAGTCTCCGCTCGAGCGGACAGTACAAAAACACAAAAAAAAATACTTTTGAATCAACACAAGGTTTTGTCTCCGGATTTGACAACATAGGGACCTAACACTAATTAATTAACAAATTAAACTAGGTAAGCTGTAAACTAGCATGCAAGCTAGGGACTGCCTCGACGCTGCTTCGGATGATGAATGATGCATGTCCGGGTTACTTTGTGCGGTAATCCACTGCGATGCCCCGGTTAGCCTCTGTTTTGCAATAATTTTTTGGAAAGTGCGCCACGCACCGGAAGACTGCTGATTCTTGATTTGCTACAACAGAGAGGAGGAAAGGGGCATGGCAATGTATTTTCACAAATATATGCATGCTTCGATCCTCGTGCCACCAATCACGCATCTCGATGCATGATGGCCGAGGAGTCGAATTGCACGACTCAATATGAAATGAATGCACATATAAACACAATAAAACCTAAACTCCATCATGGGTAATCCGGAGTGTCGGTGACTGGGAATTGAGACACGTTCCGTCACTCGGAGTACGAAACGTACCTCGTTTCTCATGCTCGGGCTAACTCCTATTCCAAGCACAATGCAGTATGCATGACATGCATGAATGCAACTAAGACACAACCTAACATGCACAATGCTATGAAATGGCATACACGATGCACGAGGTAACATGACATACACAATGCGCTAACATGCAACCTAGCATACACAATGCTATGAAATGAAATGGCATACACAATGCACAAGGGACTTACACCAACATGAGTGGACCTCAGCCACACTCACATCAGTAGCCATTCGATGAAAAAGAGACACTCGAGATGCGTGCACACATGCACGCAAACCGAGGACTGAACCTAAGGCACAAATGCCACTCTAACAAAACATGGCAGGGCATGGAATATGGCATACAAGCATGCAAATTTCAGTACCGAAATATGATGCAAAACAGCCCCGAAACATGGCAATATGGTACCCGATGCATGAAATGAGACCCGAAACGCAAAACTAGGCACACGCAATGGCCTATAGCTATACAAAGCATGCATTATTCGAACATGAAGTGCGAAGACAGAATCAAGACAGTTCTAAAACAAGCATATTTACAGTTTTAAGCAAGGCCAAAAAGTGAACACAAATAGGACTAAGCTAGCATGCAAAAAATGGCCCCGTAAGAGAGGTAATGAAGCAAGTAGCATCTGCTGGCCCTAAATGGCCAAGAGCCCTTCAACAAAGTTTAAGAGGGGCTCAAAATTAAGTACTTTAAAGTTTACAACAAGCCACTGATCTAAACACAAACAGGCCTAAAACAATGTGCAAGAAATGGGCCAAAAGGGAGACAAAGAAGCAAGTGATGGTTTCTGGCCTCAAACAGAGGAGGGCCCTTCAACAAAGTTTAATAAGGGCCCAAAACATGGTGTTTTACAGTTTATGGTCAAACCCAAAACAGTGCACATGCAAGCTTAAAATACTATGCAAAATAAGGCCTAAAAGAGGTTTAAACACAAAGAGCAAAAAGGAAACTTCAAACAGAAAAAGACCCTTGATCAAACATGAAGAGGGGGTCAAAATAAGGCTATTTACAGTTCGGACCAGAGCCCAAAAATATAAGTACAAGGGGCTAACAAAACATGCAAAAATAAGGCCAAAAGAGGGATAAAGAGGCAAGTGATAAAAGGAAGCCTCAAACAGTGAAGAGCCCTTCAACAATGTTGAATAAGGGCTCAAAATAAGCCACTTAATAGTTTATAACAAAGCTCAAAACAGTTTACAAATAGGCCAAAAATACTATGCAAGAAAGAGGCATACAAGAGAGGTAAAGAAGCAAGTGTTAAAAGGAAACCTCAAACAGGGAGAGGGAAACAAACATGAAAAGGAGCTCAAAATAATGCTATTTTCAATTACAGTCGGAGCCCAAAAATGGAAGCAAGTGTAGCTTAGATTGTATGCAAAAATAGAGCCAAAAAGAGGAGAATGAAGACTCACCTTTGTAGACAAAGCTTTGACAACTCTTGGACCAAGTTTGGTGGCTCCTTAGCTCTGGAAAACAGCTCCAAGTGGCTGGAATGGATGGTGGTGGTATGATGCTAGGTGGTGGTGTGGAAATGGTGTAGGGTTTGGAGAGGTTTTGGTGCTTGGAAGAGAAGGAGAGGGAGGATCAATGCAAGAGGCTTAGAGCAAATTTTTGTAACCCTCAGATAGGAGCTGGAGCTGCTGTTATATAGGCAAAATAGGGGAGAAAAAGGGGGGAAAAATGGGGGGGAAAGAATTCAAGTTTCCCCCAAAAAGTGCAGCCCCCCGGATACAAAATCTGGGGGGAAATAGAATGCACATCTGCAAAGTACCTGGAGAGAGGATCATGGCCGGCTGCTTTTCCAGGGTTTAGGTGGCTGGCCGGCCCTTCCCATGGCCGGCCGGCCAAGGGTCAAAAGGCTCAATGAAGATTAATGGCCGGCCATGCCAAAAAGAGGGCCTCCCATGTGTGCACAACACAACCATGTGGTCAAAAATTGGAGAAAGTGAACCAGGAGAGAGAAAAGGCCACTTTTAGGAGGGGTTCAAAAGGGGCAAACACAATTACTGGCCGACCATGTGATATTGGTGGCCTCCCAGATGTGTACAACACAAATATGTGGTTTAGGGCTGGAAAAAGTGGCCTTAGGGTGGTCAACATTGGCTTTCAAGTGAGAAAAACGAGCGACGGAGGGCGATGGAGGAATAAAATTGGTTGTCAGAACAATTACTGGCCTCCCACTCTTCTACGACCTTCCTAACAATGAAACAGAGGTCCCTGCCAAAAATGAACTCAAACCGATGCAAAATGGAGGTTCCAGGGCCGAAACGCGCAGCTCGAGGCCCCAAAAATTGACTGTTAGGCACCGGAAGTGGTGTTCGACCACGAAGTTGGTTTCTTAGACTCCAGTGTCCCTCAAAAGGGAGCAAATAAGATGCATGCCAAAAATCGGAGCAAACGGAGGTGGTTAAGCGGTCCCGAACCGAGGCACACGACCAACGGCTCCGAAAAATTGAAAACCGGACTCCAAACGGGCAAAATAGCCAATGACCACGAAACGTAGCCTACGGCCACTAAGAGATGATCTATGAGACCTCTCCCTCCCTTTGGGAAAAGAAAACAAAGAAAACAGAGCCTGGTTCACAAACCGAGGCAAAGCATGAAAGAGTCCGGAAGTCCGGAGGCAAGGCTCGCAGCCGAGACTCTGAAACTTCTGAACGAGCACTATATGCAATATCACTAAGCGCTCAATCGGTGATGTCTGAGTCTTAAGGTCGGTCAAAAATGGGGTGTCTACAGACCCACTAAAGTCAAGGACATAACTTCGAAGCATATCCTCAAGGATCTAAATAGTACGCTCAGATTGCCAGTCAGTCTGAGGATGGTAAGCCATGCTAAAAGTCAATCTAGTGCCCAAGGCACTCTGCAAACTCTGCCACAACCTAGCAGTAAAACGTGGATCTCTATCTGAGACGATCGACACTGGGACCCCGTGCAACCTCACTATGTCCCGAATGTACAAGTCGGCAAGATGATCTATCGAATCTCTCACGCGCATAAGAATAAAGTGCACCAACTTAGTCAATCGGTCTACGACCACCCAAATAGCATCACTACCCCGTTGAGTCCTTGGAAGACCTACAACGAAGTCCATCGTGACATGCTCCCATTTCCACTCAACAATAGGCAAGGGTTGTAACAAACCCGCTGGCCTCTGATGCTTGGCCTTCACTTGCTGACAAGTAAGGCACTTAGACACAAAAACTACCACATCCTTCTTCATCCCTCTCTACCAAAACTGGCGACCCAAATCACAATACATCTTAGTGCCTTTCGGATGCACCGCAAGACGTGAATGGTGAAACTCTCGGAGTACTTCCTCTCGGCAAGACTCCGGCACAAATAAACGGTCTCGGTACCTCATACTCAAGTCAGGATACACGGTCAAACCCTTTTCCACCTTCCCACTGGAGATATTTTCTCGGAGGGATTCTACCTCAAGGTCACTTCTCTGTGTCTTTAACACTCGATTCACAAGTGTAGGCTGTGCAACTACAGAAAACAAGGCCACAGACTCAATAGATTCGCCTAGAAGCAAATCAAACTCGCCAAGTGCACCCAACATTTCCCACTCTTGGATGGCTATACAAGCTACATCACTAATGGATTTCCTACTAAGGGCATCGGCCACAACATTGGCCTTTCCCGGGTGATAATGCAACTCAAAGTTGTAATCTTCTATGAACTCCATCCACCTCTTCTACCTCAAATTCAAGTCTTTCTGTGTAAACAGATATTTCAAACTCTTATGATCTAAGAACACCTCGAATCTCTCACCATAAAGGAAGTGCCTCAAAATCTTCAAGGCAAAAATCACAACTGCTAACTCTGGGTCATGTGTAGGGTAATTCCACTCGTGTGTTTTCAACTGCCGCGAGCCATAGGCTACTACTTTCCCCCCTTGCATCAACACACAACCCAAACCCTCTCGTGAGGCATCACAGTACACTGCATAACCCAAACCCCTCTTCGAAATAATCAAAACTAGAGCGGTGGTAAGTCTAACTTTAAGCTCTTGGAATGACTTTTCACAAGTCTCATTCCATACAAATTTGACCCCTTTCCGTGTCAATCTAGTCAACGGCGAAGCTAGCCTAGAGAAATCCTTTACAAACCGACGGTAATACCCAGCTAATCCCAGAAAACTATGGATCTCAAAAACACTCTTAGGCTGTGCCCAATCCTGCACTGCCTCTACCTTGGATGAATCTACAGTCACCCTTTTCTCGGATACCACATGGCCTAAGAACTTAACCTCTCTTAGCCAAAACTCACACTTCCCAAACTTGGCATACAACCTATGGGCTCTAAGCAACTCAAGCACTACTCACAAGTGTTCCTCGTGCTCCTCCTCAGAAGGTGAAAAAATCAGAATGTCGTCCACGAAAATGACCACAAAGCGATCTAAGAATTCTCGGAAGATCCGGTTCATCAAGTCCATAAACACAGTCGGTGCATTGGTGAGCCCAAAAGGCATCACCAGAAATTCATAATGGCCATATGGCGTACAGAATACCGTCTTACGGATATCCTCCTCCCTGACCCTCAACTGATGGTAACCCGATCTCAAGTCTATCTTAGAGAAACAACGGGACCCTTTCAACTGGTCAAGCAGATCATCTATACGAGGCATAGGGTACTTGTTCTTAACCGTAGCCCAATTCAACTTTCGATAATCAGTACAAAGTCTCAAAGCCCCATCTTTTTTTTTCAACAAAAGAGGGTCGGTGCTCCCCACAGTGAAGTACTAGGGCGAATAAAGCCCTTATCTAGTAACTCCTGGAGTTGAATCTTCAACTCACTCAACTCGGCTGGAGCAAAACGATACGGTGCCATAGAAATCGGTGCTGTGCTAGGCACTAAGTCAATAGAGAACTCGATCTCTCGATGGGGTGGAAAACTAACGAGATTCTCGGGAAACACGTCCGAGTACTCACAAACCACTCTCGGCAACTCAGCCTGGGTCTCATCACACTCACTACTCATACAGCTAGCGAGAAGACAACCAAGCTTACTCCACCCTTGCGGATCATACACTGGAGGCAAGACTCTACCAACCCGATCTCCCAAGAAATGAAAACAATCCCCGCTCAAGGTACATATAGTAACCCTCTGGCAGTGGCAATCAATAACAGCATGGTATGATGATAACCAGTCCATACCCAAAATCACATCAAAACCCGACAAAACCATTACTACAAAACAAAATGGAAGCCGGCGGTCGGCGACCTCTATATCACAACCTCTACACCCTTGTTTCAAAATCAACTCACCCCCAACAGGTGATACAACACAAATAGGAGAAGCTAATTGCGCAAACTCTAACCCCAAAACAGATGCAAATGCAGCAGATATAAAGGAATGGGATGCACCTATATCAATCAACACATTAGCAACTGAGTTGTAAAACAGAAAGGTACCTCTCACAACAGATGGAGCCGGTACAAGCTCTGGTGCTGTAACAGCATACACGCGCCCTGTAGGCCTCTGATTTACCTGCTTACCTCTCGGAGCAAAAGACTACTGCACAGATTGAGCCTAAGATGCTCCCTGATTGGCCCTCGAGGCCTGAGCTGACTGAGTTGGCTGATAACTCTGCGTCTGCCTCAAACCAGACGCACCAGATGTGCCACTCAACTGTGAGCAAAACCTCTTCAGGTGCCTCACCTGACCACACTGGTAATAAGAGAGCGGCTGGCCTCTGCCCTGACCCTGGCTCTGAGGACGAGCCGAAGATGAAGCTGCTTTCTGCCCTCCTCCCCTCTGCGGGCAAGCTGGAGACTTGTGGCCCAGCTGACCACATTTGTAACAAGTAAAGTCTTCCTGACTGCCTCTCCCAGAGCCTACACTCGGCACTAGAAAGGTAGATCTCGCAAACGCACCCTAGGACTGCTGAGGGTTAGAATCCCTCTGCCTCTTACTATCCCCCTGGCCATCCTGACTTCGCTTGGAGCCCCTCATCCTATCCTCCTCAGCCTGTATAATGGTCTCAAGATGGGCTGCAGCCTGCACCAGGCACCCATACTCCCGAGTCATGGACCCGGCCACTCGAAATTGGAGTCTGGTCCTCAATTTCTTCTCAAACTCAAGACAACGGCGTTCCTCAGACGCCACCAACTCAGGTGTAAACCTCGAAAAACTGGTAAATGTGGCCTCAAACTCAGCCACAGGTGTATTCAGCTGCTTAAGCTGACAGAACTGATCCCTCAACTTCTCCCTAACAGTGGGAGGCAAAAACTTCTCCTAAAAAGCATCAACGAAACCCTCCTAAGTCCCTCCAATACGACCTCGCACAAACTTCCACCACTGACCTGCGTCGCCCTTCAACTAGAAAGACGCCAAGGTCACCCTCAAGCCTCTGTCTTCGATACCACGCATCTCAAACGTCTTCGTCATCTGCTCAAGCCACTTATCGGCCTTAAGTGGCTCTTTAGGATCCCGCAGAAACTCATCCGGATTAGACCAGAAAAACTCCCTCTTCAGAAAGAACGGCCTTGCCTCAGTAACATGGGCCTGGACTTGATTCTCAGCCCTGAGAATGTCTATGGATTCCCTCAATGCTCCTGCCATCTCGCGGGCTAAGGTGCCCATGGCCTGCTGACCTACTGGCTCAGCCACATTGGCCTGACCAACACCCTCCTGCTGTGCCGAAATCTCACCCGGTATAGGCATCTCCTGCCTCCTAGGCCTACCACGCCTACCACCACGTCCTCGTCCTGACATCCTAATAAAGGTAACGAAGACATTAGCACATTCATAAATGTGCCAAAGCTATTTCACTCGCGTCCTAATACAATGGACAACTGTAAATCACTCCACATAAGCACATAATCACATAAACACTTACGAATTTCATTCCCGGATAGTGACCGTCCCGAGGCATCGCCAGAGTTCCAGTTAGAAACGGCAGTGATCAAGTGCCTTTCCAACAGGACTCCCAGAAACCCAAGGATCCAATCAACATCCTAGAAACTAAATCCCATACCCAAATAGTCACGTAAACATGTTATCACATAAGCACATAACATCATACATAAGTCTCTAGCAAGCGAGACAAACCCATTGTGGTACTAACCACTTCCCACGTACCCAAAGTATTCAAACCCGGTACGCTCTGATACCAAGTTGTAACGCCCTCAAAATAATACATATAAACCAATCATTCTTAACATCCATAGACATAAGAGAAGTAAACATATGTTCATTTATCAGAGTACTCATTATAAAAGTGTTACATGTTGACAACAAAAGTAAATGCCCTACGGGCTTACAACTTTCCAAGCCAACACTTGGTTACAAAAAGAGAGTTCTAACTCAAAACACATTAAGCCATTGGCTTGAATTTACATGTAACATCAAAAATAACAAAACAACCAAAAGAGTCTTCAACTCCTAAAACCTTCCAAGCTAAGACTTTGGAGGCGGCATCCCACCTGTACCTGAAAATGATGTCCCATAAAGGGTGAGCCAAAGCCCAGTAGAGATACGCTAAACCAAATATGAGCAATAACTAAAATATTAGCATTCGATAAATGTTTAACTCATATATACAAACGTACATCTCCTCCATAACCAATCCATATTCACAAATATATTTCAATCCCTTTTCATTTCATTAGCCAGACCAATTCATAGATATGGTTCTCTATTCATCCAGACAGTTTATAGTGAGACTACAATTCATGTTAACAATACTTCGATCATGATCAATTAATATGAGACTACAACTCACATTTTTAACATTTCAACACTTCACTTTCAAATGAGACTACAACTCATAATATTAATACTTCAACACTTCAATCATCTACGTTATACAAACGTAATTAAGATTTCGGGACTTTTACCTTGGATACTCCAGCCAACTTAGTTATCAACAGAGTCCATCCCCTATCTCCTCCCAAACAGGTTTGAGAGTACATCCCCTATATCCTCTCAAACCATGGAGTATATCCCCTATTTCCTCCCAAACAAGATACATATGCAATGTATTTAAACACTTATCATATACAATGATCAAGCAAATCACATATTCAATGTGTCAATTCAACCGTCATATTCAATGAAATAACTCAATTGATTAGTTTTAATTCACCTAATCATCATGTAGTGTCTGCAACAATCAAGACTATCCTCCACCGATAGCCCAAAATAATTATTTCTAAACAGATAATAAATTATCAAACAGATAAATTATCTACAATTTCAAAGGTGAGTGATTAATCAATCCAACTCCACCATTCAATCTCATAATTTCCCAATTTCATGATTTTCAACTCAATTTCATATTTCCATATTTCCTAGATTAATTATACAAATTAATCAATTACATTAAATTGGGGCTTTTGCCCCATTTTCTCAAATATTGCACCCAATGCCAAATTTCATCAATCATACACAATAACTTCACTTTAGGGACCACTCATACACTTGGAACCCCAAAAATAGAAAACCCCTCTTTTATAATTTCAATTTCAAACCCTAACTTAACCCAAAAACCCCAAACAACACCATCTATACAAAATACATAACATCTATGTCAAAACTCATAGAAAGGAGTAGGTTATCCCTACCTCAAGTGAAGAGACCCAAAGGAGATGATGAGGAAACTCGGAGGTGCTCCAAACCCACAACTTTTTGGATAAAAATGAAGGTCTTGAGAAGCTCCAACACTTTAATGAAGACATAAGGGTTGGGTCTCACTGAATCAAGATCAAAATGTAGAGAGAGAGGGTATTCTAGAGAGAGAAGCTCTCAAATTAGGGTTTTGGAGTGCTTTAGAGAGAGAAAGGACCGAAAAAGTGATTCAAAAAGGCTTCTCTTCGGACTGATATACATCACAATCCGCTCGAGCGTCAGACACAGACTCCCGCTTGAGCATGAAAAGCGCCGCTCGAGCGTGGAATGCACACTTCCAGAAGTTCTACAGACGAAGGTCCCCGTTTGAGCGTGAAAGTGGACGCTCGAGCGTCCGATGACCTGCAGAAAAAATACTGAAGGTTGAATAATCCCGCTCGAGCGTCAGACTGCCTGCTCGAGCGAAGGAGCAAATACAAAAGGGCCCGCTCGAGCTTGAAAAGCCCCGCTCGAGTGTAAAGGCCAAAATCTAGGCATAAGCTATTTGTTTCTAAACACAACCAACCTGTTTCAAACCTGCCCAACACATTCCAAAACTCAAATACAAAGAATTAAAGGACGAAAACACGATACAGACAACAACAATCATCCACGGAACCGAGTCTGAAATACAATAAATAACGGACGGAAAACTGGGATTGCTATAAACATTGTTTTTTCTAATTGGGATAATATAATTGATTTTACTTGAAAGAGTTGGGTCTTTCATGTTAAAAAATTCACTCAATATGGAGGGTTGAAAGAGTGACATTAAAAAAAGAAAGAAAGCGGAAATATCATTTTTCCCTCCAAACTATCACGCGTTTTTCACGTTGACCCCCATACTTCGATTTATTTCAATTTAGTACCTGAACTTTTCACAAATTGATCAATTAGACCATTACTATCACCTTCCGTCTACAATTGGACGGAATGTGCTGACGTGGCATTTAAAATTTCATTTTTCCCTTCAAAAAATCAATTTGTCCCCCAAACTATACTTTAAAAATCAATTTGCCTCCCACATCAGCACATTCCATCCAATTGTGGACGGAAGATGACGACAGGGGTCTAATTGATCAATTTGTGAAAAGTTCAGGTACTAAATTGAAATAAATCTAAGTATAGGGGTTAACGTGAAAAACGTATGATAGTTTTTTTTTTTTTTTTTTTTGGCAGGGGGGGAAATGATATTTACTCAAAAAAAAAAAAGTTTAATATGGAGTGTGGGTATTTATGGCATGTGCTCATTTGTTTGCTACGGAATGCAATTGTAATAAATCAATTCAAATAATATCATTTCAATTTATAACTTCACAAATAAGAAGCTAAAATTGTTTCTACACATTGATCTAACAAAAATATTCATAAATTTCAAATAGCAAACTTCAAAATTAAAGTCCAAATAATGAATTTTATATTTCTGTGTAGCATAAGCAAAGAATCTAAAACTATTTGCTAAAATTTAAGTCAAAATAGCAAATTTAAATTTAAAAGTATACAACCAATTTTTGCTTCTTTGCTAATAAGACAACAAGATAAAATGTAAGTACTATGACAAATAAGTATATGGTTTCTTTTGTTTTCTTTGTTCTTATTTTCTATTTTACATTGTAGTAGTGGGTATTTTAAATGGAACTTAGTTATCAAAACCAAAACATGCATATTGGTTATCCAAAACTTGGAAACTACTCATTTCAATTTATATATTTATGGGTCCAATTTCTCTTTGGGGTTTAATCACTGAGTTTGTTGATTGATTTGGAATGGAAGGTGAAAGGATTTAATCAAAATTTTGAATTTTAGAATTATCTCAATCTATGACTTTAAGAAACAGAAATTTCCCTAGGCTGAGCTTTCTGTGGGGTGTATAATCTTTTTAATCTTACCATGTTCTCTCAGTAACCTGTGATGTTTATTAGTCAAACTCAACCTATGATTATTAGTTGATTAGAATCACTCACAGATGGAGGAAAAGATATCTATTTGTTTAGATGAAGGGAGAACACCATGAAAATTGGAAGCTTACTTTGGGATGTAATATTCAAGGGATGTAAGAAAATTGGCAGCTTACAACTTTTTACTTTCATTCCTTCTAAATAGTTTGGATACTCTCAAATGATCTTGGTTGTGAGTTTATGAATTGTTTTTCATTTTCTTAAATTGATCACATACTTTGAATAATATTTTTATAATTATAACTTTGATTGCCAAGAAATCTGAGAGAGGTACTTGGTCTCAATAGAGAGACTGCAAAAATGATGTCCTTCAACGAATTTTGTTCCTAGTATTTCTTGGCAAACAAACTAATAGACAAAATAAATCAAGCAAGATGAATCAAGACCCTCTCCTTGAGTCGTCTCCTTCACTCTCTAGTTGCAAGGTTATTGGGCCCATTGTTGGGCCCAATTTCAACGATCCGAACCGTTCATATTTTAAGATTTATTGAATATATCATACCTGCAAAAAATCAAGTTAATCGGATATCAAAACGCATGTGTTTGGAAAACTATTTATTAAATTTTTTTTAAAAAAATAGTTTTTAGTTTGATGATCTGAACATGTAGTTTCTGATATCTGATCAACTTGATTTTTTACAGGTACAATATACTCAATAAATCTTAAAATATGAACGGTTTAGATCATTGAAATTGGACCCAAAAGTGAGCCCAATAGCTCTGCAAGTAGGGAGTGAAGGAGAGAACTCAAGGAGAGGATCTTGATTCAGATAGAATACATATTCATCAAGAAGAAAACCAAATAATGAGAGAAAAATTATCAAAACTAAATAAATCAAAAATTATAATTATAATTTTGATTGCCAAGAAATCTGAGATAGGAACCTAGTCTCAATGAAGATTGTGAGAAAGATATCCGTTTTTTTACCATCAATCATTGAGACGTAGAAGCAATAAATTTTATTCCAACGATTTCTTGGCAAATAAACAAATAGATAAATTAAAATAAAACAATAAATAATATATATTTTCTCAAGAAGAAAACCAAATAATTATAGAGAAATAATTAAAAATAAAAAAATATTAAACGAAGAACTACAAGAGAAGAATAACAAAATATTATAAAATAATTACGGAGTAACCAAATTAAAAAGTCATAACTTATAAAAATATTATAATTAAGGAAACTGAGATATTGACAGTTAAAGATTATAAATTCGATTGCCAAGATATTTGAGAAGCAACTCAGTCTCGATATAATTGCGAGAAAGAAGTCTGTTTTTTTAATATCGAGATCGACACCCAAAAGCAATAAATTTTATTCCCAATATTTCTTGGCAAACAAACTATTCATCAAGAAGGAAACCCAATAAATAGAGAAAAATTATCAAAATTAAAGAAACTAGAAATTGATTACAATTTTCTTTGCCAAGAAATCTAACAAAGGAACTTAGTCTCAATGTCGATTGCGAGAAAGATGCCCGTTTCTTAATTACCCATTGAGACCCAAAAGCAATTGATTTTGTTCCCATGATTTCTTGTCAAACAAACTAATAGATAAAGTAAAATAAAGTAATAAATAATAAATATTCACCAAGAAGAAAACAAAATAATTAGAGAAAAATAAAGAAAATATTAAAGAACAAATTATTAAAAGACAAGAATAAGAATTATGGAAACAAAACATTATATAAATAAATGTTCATCAAGAAGGAAACCCAATAAAAGAGAGAAATTATCAAAATTAAAGAAACTAGAAATTAAGATAACAATTTTCTTTGCCAAAAAATCTGAGAAAGGAAACCATCGTTAACCATTGATCGTTAAGGCGTATTCTCAAAATACCTATATCTACCACTATGACAATAGGGGTGTGATTTGGTAATATGCCAATTTGGCCATTATTAGTAGATAAAATGATTTCTCACTTCAGAATTCCCTAAACAATTCGATTAGGAGTCAGTACACAAAGATTTAAGGTCATTTCTTCAAATTGCTATCCATTTCTAAGTTCATAGCCTTCGCGATAGCTTCATCTATGTTACTTATCAAATAAAAGGCCTGTTCAGGAAGACCATCTAATTGTTTATGCTCTAATTGTTTATGCTATACCTATAGTATAGCGATCCTGGTTGTCCCTTTACTATTCTGTTGTATTTCGGACTCGGTTCCGTGGAGTTGGTAGTCGTATCTATCTTGTTGTCGTTCTTTAATTCCATTTGTTTGAGTTTTAGGATGTGTTGGGCATGTTTTGAGCAGGTGGGTTGAACCTTGGTCTAAAATCTTGTTGCCAGGTTTTTGGTCGTTCCGCTCGAGCGGGCCTTGTTGCGCTCGAGCGGAGATTGCACGCTCCCAGTATTTTGGTGCTCTGCAGAACTTCTGCAAGCATGTTTTTCACGCTCGAGCGGTGGCGCTCGAGCGGGTAGTATTTTTTGGTGTAAGTTTTGGGAGGGGGAAATCTATGCTCAAGCGGACTAGTTTTTGCGCTCGAGCGGATATACTTTATTCTTGTGCCTTGGCGCTCGAGCGGGCCTTATTGCGCTTGAGCGGACCTAGTTTTCTGTTCTTGATGCTCGAGCGTTGTGTTCTTCGCTCGAGCGGAAATATCGTATATCAGTTGGCAGCTGGGCATTTTAAAATCACTTTTTACATTCTCTCTCTCTCTTTACTTTCTAAAAAGACATTTTGAGAGTTCCTCTCTCTAGAAACTCCCTTCTCTCTAGGGTTTGATCTAGTTAGAGTGTTTCCTTTTCCTTCGGCCTTTGTAAAAGTTGTGTTGATCGTCGAGGGCTACACTTTGATCCGAGAATATTGAGTTTTGAAGCACGTTCAGTTTCTTCACCTTCTTTCCTTGAGCTCCAAATTTGAGGTAGGGATTCCTACTCACTCTTATGGTCTTTGACATAGATTTTTGGTTGTTTTGATAAAGTGTTGAAGTTGGGTAATTTTGGGACTTAGGGTTTCAAAAGGTTAAAAGAGGGTTTTTGTTATTTTGATTCTAAAAATGTGTATTATGAGTTTCAAAATAATGATATTGTTGTTGGTTGTTGATATATAGACCATTGGGTCAATATTGGGAAATGGGGTAGAAACCCTAATTGGTTGTATAAATTAATTGGTATGATTAATTTGAGAAAATTGTGGTTATATGGAATTGAGTTGGAAATAATGAAATTGACTCATTATAAAGTAGAATAGTGGAGTTGGATTTGTTAATCGCTCACTTTTGAAAACATTGATATTTTATCTGTTGGGGCTTTTATTATCTGTTTAGAAATAATTGCTTGGACTACCGGTGGAGGGTAGTTTTGATTGTTGTAGACAATGCATAATGATTAGGCAAACTAAAACTAATCAATTGGATATGTCATAGAGTATGACGGTTGATAGAATACATTAACGTTATGTATTGATTGATTGTGTATATGACCTTTGTGTATATACGTTGTGTGTATGAGAGGAGATAGGGGATGTACTCCACGGTTTAGGGGAAGATAGAGGGTGGACCTCTAAACCGGATGTTGTTTGGGAGGAGATAGGGGATGGACTCCACTGATACAGCTCATATGCTTGTCAGTTAATGTGTTGATACAACTTATACGCTTATCTATGGAAGTGTTGATACAGCTTATACGCTTATCTATGGAAGTGTTGATACAGCTCATATGCTTATCTTTGGAAGTGTTGATATAGCTAATAGGCATATCTGTTGAAGTGTGGATACAGCTTGTATGCTTATCTGTTGAAATATTGATACAACTAGCATGCTTATCTATTGCAAAATGGGAAATGTCTAATATGAGTTACTGTCTCATATAAGTGGTTGGCCAGGTTCTGAGCCGTTGATGTAAATTGTGAAATTGTTAAGAAATGGAAACTGAAATGAAACATGAACATAGCGGTCATGAAATGGAAATGGATTATGAATTGATTTATGGAACTTGAACATTTATCAATTGTTAACGTCTTAGTCATTGCTCATACTGTGTTTAGCATATTTCTACTGGGCGTTGGCTCACCCTATATGGGACATCATTTTCAGGTACAGGTAGTATGCCACCTCCAAGGACATAGCTTGGATGATGATGAGAGTTGAAGACTCTTTTGTTTATTTTGTTTGTAATACATGTATATCAAGCCAAGGGCTTATTTTGTATAGAGTTAGTACTCTTTTTTTGTGTAATCAGGTGTTGACTTGGAAAGCTGTAAGCCCATAGGGCATTTGCTTTTGTTGTTTACATGTAATACTATTGTAAGAACTACTCTGATGAATATAAATGGTTGGTTTCTTTTATATAACTGTTTGTCTAGTGATGGGTTTTATGTATTATTTTGAGGGCATTACATATAGCGATCCCGGTTTTCCCTTTCTTTGTTTATTGTACTCCGGACTTGGTTCCGTGAGTGTGTGGTTGTCATATGCTCATTTCTATCATCTACTCTTTATATTTGAGTCTTGGGTTGAGTTAGGCAGGATTAGAATAGGTTGGTTGTGTTTTGAAACCAAAAGTTGATGCCCAGATTTTGGCCTTTACGCTCGAGCGGGCCCTTGTTGTTGTTTCTCCGCTCGAGCGGGCGTTTTGACGCTCAAGCATGATTTTTCCTCTCTTAGTATTTTGTTCTGCAGGTCGTTGGACGCTCGAGCGTCCACTTTCACGCTCGAGCGAGGACCATCGACTGCAAAACTTTTGGAAGTGTGCATCTGGTGCTCGAGCGACGCTTTTAACGCTCGAGCGTGAGTCTGTGTCTGACGCTTGAGCGGGGAGTTCCACGCTCGAGCGGGGCAACTTTTATATCAGTCTAAAAAGTGACTTTTTGGATCACTTTTCTTTGACTCTTTCTCTCTCTAACTTTTCAAAACATCCATTGGAGAGCTCTTCTCTCTAGATTTTAACTTCTCTCTAGGGTTTGATCTAGTTTGAGTGATCTTCTACCTTAGTGTCTTTGTAATAAGTGTAGAGCTTGGCTTGGGCTACATTTCCATCCGAAAATCTTGGGTTTTGGAGCATTTCGAAATTCTTCATCTTCTTCACTTGGTCTCATCTTTTGAGGTAGGGATAACTACTCACTTTTATGATCTTTGACATAAACTTTTGGTTATTTTGATTTAATGTTGAAGTTGGGTGTTTTTAGGTGTTAGGGTTTCAACTTGAAGAAAGAGGGGTTTTGTTATTTTGACCAATATATGTATATCTTGGGTCTTAAAATGAGCATATTGATGTTGTTGTTAATATTTGAGCCTTTGGGTCAATATTCAGAAAATATGGAGGAAAGCCCTAATTTTATGATATGAATTAATTTGCATAATTAATTTGGAAAGTTATGGAAATATGAATTTGAGTTGGAAATAATGAAATTGGCTTATCATAAGATTGAATGGTGCAGTTGGATTTATTAATCACTCACCTTTGAAAATATTAGTAATTTATCTACTGAGGCATTTATTATCTGTTTAGAAATAATTGCTTTGGGCTATCGGTGAACGATAGTCTTGATTGTTGTAGACACTGCATGATGTTTAGGTGAATTAAAACTAATCGGTTGAATATGTCATTGAATATGACGGTTGGAATAATACATCGAATTTGTGTATTGATTGATCGTGTATATGATAATTGTTTATATACATTGTATTGTGTGGGAAGAGATAGGGGATGTACTCCACGGTTTGGGAGGAGATAGGGGATGGACTCCTAAATCGGATGTTATTTGGGAGGAGATAGGGGATGGACTCCATTGATATAGCAAATCTGTGTATCATTTATGAAATATGGAAATGTTTTAATATGACATTGATACAATAAATATGTGTATCTATTGTGAAATATGGAAGTGTTTTATTATGAGTTATAATCTCATTTAAATTGTTGATATTGGAAAGGTTTTTAACGTGAGCCGTAGTCTCATGGGAATTGTTTGGCCAGGTTCTGAGCCATGTTTATAAATCGAAATTGTTAAGTAAAGGAAAAATGGAATGAAACATGGACATGCCTGTTATGAAATTGGGTTGTGCTGTATGTTGGTTTATATTGGTTAAACATTTATCAAATGTTAATGTTTTAGTTATTGCTCATATTATGTTTAGCATATCTCTACTGGGCGTTGGCTCACCCTATATGGGACATCATTTTCAGGTTCAGGTGATATGCCACCTCCAAGGAAGTAGCTTGGGAGGCTTGAGGCTGATAGCTTTTTTTGTTGTCTCTTTTGTATATTACATGTATATCAAGCCATGGGCTTATTTTGTGTAAAGAGTTAGGACTCTATTTTTGTTGAACCCAAGTGTTGACTTGGAAAGTTGTAAGCCTATAGGGCATTTACTTTTGTTGTCAACACGTAATATTTTTTGTAAGAATATTCTGATGAATGGCATTATGTTTTACTCTCTTAAGTTTATGGATGTAATGAAAGCATGATTTATGGGTTTATTTTGAGGGCGTTACAATACCAACGTATTTCATAGGAGAACCGGTAAATACTTCTGCTACAAAAAAGGGTTCTGATAAAAAATGCTCAATTTTTCATGCTTTTTCTATGGTTAAACGATCCTCTTCAGATAATTCGTGCTCTCAATGTCGATTCCGAGAAAGATGTTAGTTTCTTAATTACCCATTGAGACCTAAAAGCAATTTGGCAAACCAACTAATAGATAAAGTAAAAAAAAGAGAGTTATAGCGATCCCGGGTTTACCCTTGTTGTACAGTGATCCGGACATGTGTCCGTGGATGTTGGTAGTTGTTTATTATCTTGTTTGCATCCTCTTTACTGGTATATTGAGTTATAGGATGTGTTGGGCAGGTTTGTTACAGGTTGGTTGTGTTTGGGAGCCTAGTGCTGCTGCCCAGATTTTTGGACCTTCGCTCGAGCGAGGAGTTTGTCGCTCGAGCGAGAGTGAGGTTCGTGTCTGGTGGGTCGAGCCAGGGTGGCTTCGCTCGAGCGAGTGTTGCGTCTGGTTCTGGACCTGAGAGTTGCCTTTCTTGGCTCGAGCGAGCTTCCTTCGCTCGAGCGGTCTGGGATTTTTCCTCGCTCGATCGAGAACTTCTTGGCTCGAGCGAGAGTTTCTGTGTCTGGTCGCTCGAGCGACAAAGTCTTCGCTCGAGCGAGCGTGTTTTATATCAGCGAACAGTAGCGATTTTGAACTTCAGTTTTTCACTTCTTTTTTTGATCAAACCCTACATCCGAGACCCTCTCTCTCTAAACTTACATTCTCTCTAAGATTTGATCTCCCTAGAGTATGAATCTAGCGTAGAGCCTTTGTTAAAAAGATAGAGGGCGTTGAGAGCTTTGTTTTAATCTGAAAAAGTTTGGATTTGGAGCACGTTGATCTTCGAGTCTTCATCTCCTTTCTGGCTTAAACTTCGTGGTAGGGATATCCTACTCCTCTCTATGGATTTTGTCTTTAAATTTTGGTATTTTGAGATGTTGGGTTGGCTTGGTAATTTTGTGAAAATTTGGGGCTTTTGTGTAATTTTACAAAAGTTGGGGTTTTATTCATAATAAACCTAGATGCATGTTTGGCATGGAGAAATGGAATTGATGTTAAATCATTGATGAAAATGGGACCTAAGGGTTGAAATGGTAATTATGGAAAATGGCCTAATTACATTGTTTGATTAATTGGGATAATTAATGGTGAGAAATGAGGAAATGAAATGTTGATTGAATATCTATTTGTGCATTTATTTTCTGTTTAGAAATAACTGCTTTGGGCTATCGGTGGAGGATAGTCGTGATTGTTGTAGACAATGCATGATGATTAGGCAAACTGAAACTAATCAATGAAATGTGTCATGGAACTTGACGGTTGATAGAATACATTAACTGTATGTATTGAGTGATTGTATATAGAACCAATGTGTTTATATACGTTATGTGTAGAGGAGGAGATAGGGGATGTACTCCGCGGTTTAGGGGAAGATAGGGGATGTACCTCTAAACCGGATAGTGTTGGGAGAAGATAGGGGATGAACTCCGTAGACACAGCTCATATGCTTGTCTAGAGAAGTGAAGATAGAGCTTATATGCTTATCTTAGTAAAGTGTGGATACAGCTTATATGCTTATCTGTGAATGTGGGATATTGTTGTTATACATATCTGTTGAGAATGTGGATATAGCTTTTATGCTTATCTGAATGTGAGATATAGTTTTTATACATATCTGTGGAAATGATGATAGAGCTAGCATGCTTATCTGTTGAAAAAGGGAAAATGAAAGGTAACTTAGACTCATAAGTTGTATGACATAAATGTGTAATTTATGTGAATGTATCTGTGATTAGCCATCTATCAATTGCTAATCTTTTAGTCATTGTTCATGGTTGGTTTAGTGTATTTCTACTGGGCTGTGGCTCACCCTATATGGGAATATCATTTTCAGGTACATGTAGCATGCCACCTCCAAGGACATAGATGGGAGGCTAAAGGCGGACATACTTTTGTCGCTTAACTTTTGATGTATTACATGTAACTTCAAGCCAAGGGCTTAATGTGTAAACGAGTTAGTACTCTTTTGTTGTAACCAAGTGTTAACTTGGAAAGCTGTAAGCCCGTAGGGCATTTTGTTTTGATGTTAACATGTAATACTTATGTAATGGAACTCTAATGAATAAAAGAATGTGGTTAGTTTATATGTAAATGCATGTCTTATCTGATGGGTTTAATGTTGTTATTTTGAGGGCGTTACAAGAGTAATAAATAATAAATATTCACAAAGAAGAAAACTAAATAATTAGAGAAAAATAAAGAAAATATTAAAGAACAAATTATTAAAAGACAAGAATAAGAATTATGGAAACAAAACATTATATAAAAAATTAGCAAGTAACCAAATTAAAATACCAAGAAAATCTTATTATAAAATTTGATTGCAAGAAGGATTATAAATTTGATTGCCAAGAAAATCGTAGAAGGAACTTAGTCACAATGGAGACTACAAGAAAGATGTCTGTTTTTTTAACATCAGGCATTGAGACCTAAAAGCAATGAATTTTATTCCTAGTATTTCTTGCCAAACAAACTAATAGACAAAGTAAAATCAAGCAAACTATAACATATATTCATCCCCCCCCCCCAACAAAAAAAAGAATAATAATAATAACAGAGAACTTATCAAAAATAAATAGATAAAAATTATAATTATAACTTTGATTGCCAAGAAATCTGAGAGAGGTACTTGGTCTCAATATAGACTGCAAGACAGATGTCCGTTTGTTCCTAGTATTTTTTGGCAAACAAACTAATAGACAAAGTAAAATCAAGCAAGATATAATATATATTCATCAAGAAGAAAACCAAATAATGAGAGAAAAATTATCAAAAAAATAATAATAATAAAAATTATAATTATAATTTTGATTGCCAAGAAATCTGAGATAGGAACCTAGTCTCAATGAAGATTGTGAGAAATATGTCCATTTTTTCACCATCAACCATTGAGGCGTAGAAGTAATAAATTTTATTCCAAGGATTTCTTGGCAAACAAACAAATAAATAAATTAAAATAAAGCAATAAAAAATATATATTTATCGAGAAGAAAATCAAATAATTATAGAGAAACCATTAAGAATAAAGAAAATATTAAACAAACTACAAGAGAAGAATAATAATTACCGAGTAACCAAATTAAAAAGTCATAACTTATCGTTTGGCATATAATTTTTTTTTGACAAAAAGACAAAATATGCTAAAAAGCTAATAACACAAAATGTCACATTCAAACCATAATTATTTCATTTTTTCTCTCACAAAAGTCAAAAAAACCAAAAAGCCCATCTCAAACGAGGCTTTTTAGCCCCAGGCTAAAATAGCCAAAAAGCTAACCCACATATCAAAATTAAGGAAACTGAGATATTGATAGTTAAAAGATTATAAATTCGATTGCCAAGATATTTGAGAAGCAACTTAGTCTTGATAGAATTGCGATAAGTCCCTTATTTTAACATCAAGATCGAGACCCAAAAGCAAGGAATTTTGTTCCGAATATTTCTTGGCAAATTCAAGCTAATAAATATTCATCAAGAAGGAATCCCAATAAAGAGAGAAAAATTATCAAAATTAAGATTACAATTTTCTTTGCGAAGAAATCTGAGAAAGGAACTCTTAGTCTCAATGTCAATTGCGAGAAAGATGTAAGTTTCTTAATAACCCATTGAGACCCAAAAGCAATTGATTTTGTTCCCACGATTTCTTGGCAAACAAATTAATAGATAAAGTAAAATAAAGTAATAAATAAGATATATTCACCAAGAAGAAAACTAAATAATTAGAGAAAAATAAAGTATAGAGATCCCAGTTTTCCCTCCGTTGTTTATTGTATTCCGGTCTTGGTTCCGTGGATGATTGTTGTTGTCTGTATCGCGTTTCCGTCCTTTAATTCTTTGTATTTGAGTTTTGGGATGTGTTGGGCAGGTTTGAAACAGGTTGGTTGTGTTTAGAAACAAATAGCTTCTGCCTAGATTTTGGCCTTCACGCTCGAGCGGGGTTTTTCACGCTTGAGCGGGACCTTTTGCATTTGCTCCTCCACTCGAGCGGGCATTCCGTGGCTCGAGCGAGATTCTTCAACCTTCAGTATTTTTTCTGCAGGTCATCGGACGCTCGAACGTCCACTTTCACACTTGAGCGGGGACCTTCGTCTGCAGAACTTCTGGAAGTGTGCATTCCACGCTCAAGCGGCGCTTTTCACGCTCGAGCGGGAGTCTGTGTCTGACGCTCGAGCGGGGCGTTCCACGCTCGAGCAAGCTGTAATGTATATTAGTCCAAGATGAAGCTTTTGAAATCACTTTTTTGGCCCTCTCTCTCTCTAAAGTACTCCAAAACCCTAATTTGAGAGCCCCTCTCTCTAGAATACTCTCTCTCTACATTTTGATCTTGATTTAGTGAGACCCAACCTTTGTGCCTTCATTAAAGTGTTAGAGCTTCTCAAGACCGCCATTTCTATCCGAAAAGTGGTGGGTTCGGAGCACTTTCGAGTTTCTTCATCATCTCCTTTGGGTCTCTTCATTTGAGGTAGGGATAACCTATTCCTTTCTATGAGTTTTGACATAGATATTATGTATTTTTGTATAGATGGTGTTGTTTGGGGTTTTTTTTTAGAGAAACTAGGGTTTGAAATTGAAACCATAAAAGAGGGGCTTTCTATTTTTGGGGTTCCAAGTGTATGAGTGGTTCCTAAAATGAAGTTATTGTGTATGATTGATGGAATTTGGCCTTGGGTGCAATATTTGAGAAAATGGGAAAAAAGCCCTAATTTAATGTAATTGATTAATTTGTATAATTAATCCGGGAAATATGGAAATATGAAATTGAGTTAAAAATCATCAAATTGGGAAATTATGAGATTGAATGGTGGAGTTGGATTGATTAATCACTCACCTTTGAAATTGTAGATAATTTATCTGTTTGATAATTTATTATCTGTTTATAAATAATTCTTTTGGACTATCGGTGGAGGATAGTCTTGATTGTTGTAGACACTGCATGATGATTAGGTGAATTAAACCTAATCAATTGAGTATGTCATTGAATATGACGGATGGAATAACACATTGAATATATGCTTTGCTTGATCATTGTATATGATAAGTGTTTAAATACATTGCATATGTATCTTGTTTGGGAGGAGATAGGGGATGTACTCCATGGTTTAAGAGGAGATAGGGGATGTACTCTCAAACCCGTTTGAGAGGAGATAAGGGATGGACTCCATTGATAACTAAGTTGGCCGGAGTGTCCGGTGAAAGTCCCGAAATCTTAATTACGTTTGTATAACATAGATGATTGAAGTGTTGAAGTGTTAATGTTATGAGTTGTAGTCTCATTTGAAAGTGATGTGTTGAAGTGTAAATGTTATGAGTTGTAGTCTCATTTGAAAGTGAAGTGTTGAAGTGTTAATAATGTGAGCTGCAGTCTTATATTAATTGATCATAATCAAAGTATTGTTGATAATATGAGTTGTAGTCTCATTATAAACTGTCTGGATAATCAGAGAACCATGACTATGAATTGGTTTGGATAATGAAATGGAAAGGGATTGAAATATATTTGTGAATATGGGTTATTTATGAAAGAGATGTACGTCTGTTTATATGAGTTAAACATTTATCAAATGCTAATTGCTCATATTTGGTTTAGCGTATCTCTACTGGGCTTTGGCTCACCCTTTATGGGACATCATTTTCAGGTGCAGGTGGGATGCCGCCTCCAAGGTCTTAGCTTGGAAGGTTTTGGGAGTTGAAGACTCTTTTGGTTGTTTTGTTATTTTTGATGTTACATGTAAATTCAAGCGAAGGGCTTAATGTGTTTTGAGTTAGAACTCTCTTTTTGTAACCAAGTGTTGGCTTGGAAAGTTGTAAGCCCGTAGGGCATTTACTTTTGTTGTCAACATGTAACACTTTTATAATGAATACTCTGATAAATGAATATATGTTTACTTCTCTTATGTCTATAGATGTTAAGAATGATTGGTTTATATGTATTATTTTGACGGGATTACATAAAGAAAATATTAAAGAACAAGTTATTATAAGACAAGAATAAGAATTATGGAAACAAAACATTATATAAAAAATTAGCAAGTAACCAAATTAAAATACTATGAACTCATAAAAATGTCATAATTAAGATTATAAATTTGATTGCCAAGAAAATCTTAGAAGGAACTTAGTCACAATGGAGATTGCGACACATATGTCCGTTTTTTAACATCAGGCATTGAGACCTAAAAGCAATGAATTTTATTCCTAGTATTTCTTGGCAAACAAACTAATAGACAAAGTAAAATCAACCAAAATAAAACATATATTCATCCCCGAAAAAAAAATAATAAGGGAGAAATTATCAAAAATAAATAGATAAAAAGTATAATTTTGATTGCCAAGAAATCTAAGAGAGGTACTTGGTCTCAATGGAGACTGCAAGAAAGATGTTCGTCTGTTTACATCAGGCATTGAGACTTAAAAGCAATGAATTTTTTTCCTAATATTTCTTGGCAAACAAACTATTAGACAAACTAAAATCAAGCAAGATATAATACATATTCATCAAGAAGAAAACCAAATAATGAGAGAAAAATTATCAAAAATAAATAAATTAAAAATTATAATTATAATTTTGATTGCCAAGAAATCTAAAATAGGAACCTAGTCTCAATGAAGATTGCGAGAAAGATATCCGCTTTTTTACCATCAATCATTGAGACGTAGAAGCAACAAATTTTATTCCAAGGATTTCTTGGCAAACAAACAAATAAATAAATTAAAAGAAAGCAATAATTAGTATATATTTATCAAGAAGAAAACCAAATAATTATAGAGAAACAATTAAAAATAAAGAAAATATTAAACAAAGAACTACAAGAGAAGAATAACAATATTATAAAATAATTACGGCGTAACCAGATTAAAAAGTCATAACTTATAAAAATATCATAATTAAGGAAACCGAGATATTGACAGTTATAAGATTATAAATTCGATTGCCAAGATATTTAAGACGCAACTTAGTTTGATAGAATTGCGAGAAGTCTATTTTTTTAACATCAAGATCGAGACCCAAAACCAATGAATTTTGTTCCCAATATTTCTTGGCAAACAAACTAATAGCTAAAGTAAAATCAAGCAACAAATAATAAATATTCATCAAGAAGGAAACCCAAAAAAAGAGAGAAAAATTATCAAAATTAAGATTACAATTTTCTTTGCCAAGAAATCTGAGAAAGGAACTTCTCAATGTCAATTGTGAGAAAGATTTCCGTTTCTTAATTACCCATTGATACCCAAAAGCAATTGATTTTGTTCCCATGATTTCTTGGCAAACAAACTAATAGATATAGTAATATATTCACCAAGAAGAAAACCAAATAATTAGAGAAAAATAAAGAAAATATTAAAGAACAAATTATTATAAGAGAAGAATAAGAATTATGGAAACAAAACATTATATAAAATATTAGCAAGTAACCAAATTAAAATACCATAACTCACAAAAATGTCATAATTAAGATTATAAATTTGATTGCCAAGAAAATCTTAGAAGGAACTTAGTCTCAATGGAGATTGCGAGAAAGATGTCCGTTTTTTTAACATAAGGCATTGAGACCTAAAAGCAATGAATTTTGTTCCTAGTATTTCTAGGCAAACAAACTAATAGACAAAGTAAAATCAAGCAAGATATAATACATATTCATCAAGAAGAAAACCAAATAATGAGAGAAAAATTATCAAAAATAAATAACTTAAAAATTATAATTATAATTATAATTTTGATTGCCAAGAAATCTGAGATAGGAACCTCCTAGTCTCAATGAAGATTGCGAGAAAGATGTCCGTTTTTTTACCATCAATCATTGAGACGTAGAAGCAATAAATTTTATTTCAAGGATTTCTTGGCAAACAAACAATTAAATAAATTAAAAGAAAGCAATAATTAGTATATATTTATCAAGAAGAAAACCAAATAATTATAGAGAAACAATTAAAAATAAAGAAAATATTAAACAAAGAACTACAAGAGAAGAATAACAATACTGAGTAACCAAATTAAAAAGTCATAACTTATAAAAACATAATTAAGGAAACTGAGATATTAACAGTTAAAAGATTATAAATTTGATTGCCAAGATATTTGAGAAGCAACTTAGCTAGGAGAACTTTTGAATGCAACTAGCACTTGAGCAATGAACCGTAAATCAAGATCGACCCAACACAAGTTTGTTATCTATTATATAATGGTTGCTTGTTATATAGCAAAATCCTTGTTGGCTTGCTCGACCAAAACACTATTGCAATTTGCAATCAACCAGGTTTAGGAAAGAAGTTGACCCTGTTTTCTTTTTCTTAGTCATTCATCTAAGCTATTTAATCTGCTTATAGCTGATGTAGACTCCAAGGCAAAATTTGATGAACTAGGAGAAACTCATTGCAGTTTGACTACTCATGTGAAACTAAAGCAGGTGTTTGTGACATTGGATGATCCATGATGCTTCTTACTTTAGTTCAGCTTATGGAACTGCTTATAGTTTTGTTTGTTTTAGGAAATTGTGTCAGATTGTTTGGTCAGTTTCTGCTGACATCTTGTGAGTCAAAAATAGTTTAAATAAGCTAAACGAAATTTATGAGAGATGCTTTTAGCTTTAGCTTTTTCTTTCTGATTTTCAATTTTCCACTTGCAAAAAATTGCACCAAATAGGCTCATGTATGTCCACAGCGAATTGGATTGATCAGATTTCATGTGATGGAGTATAGGATTTTTTTAAGAGTTTAGTTCAGTTTTGAGATCGTCTAAATATCTTATTATTGTTATGTTGTGTTATGTTTTAATGGATTAACACTGAGTTTGATGCTTTCGGATGGAATTTGTCGAGGAACTAATTAAACAAGCCGGAGTGGTGGCCGTGCCAGGGTTTGGTTTTTTCCATAGAAATTTGTATTTGGAGAAATTTCCTCCAGTTGATTATAGTTATCAGGAGAGATATATCAGGTTTGCTCTCTGCAAAAGTGATGCTACTTTGGCTACTACTGCACAAAAAATTGGCGAGCTTGTGGATTCTTCGGGGCTTCTCAAACTATTTAAATTTGAGAGAATGGCTATTAAAATCTAATTTTTGTATGAAAGATGCACTGAGAAGGCAAATGAGAATTGCTGAGATGTTATGTACCTCATTGAATTTGGATGCATAAACATTGTTATTGTTGAGAAACATATTTAAGTCTGTAAAAAATTGAGGAAACAATGGGGGCTTACAAAAGAACGTTTTTAGGCCTCGTTTGGCAACATATTTGAAGCCAAAGGCAGTTTATTAACCTTTTATGGGGCGTGAGTCCAAAAATCTGAACGAGGCCTTTTCATATATTTTTACATCATTAAAATAAAATAAAAAAAATTGAAACATTTGTTTTTCATGCTTTTTATGATGCAATAGTACTAATTAAATTTTTTTATTTTAGCTTTTTAACGTATTGTTTTCAATTGGTATTATAGCAACTAACTTGAGTGTCGGAGTACTTTCAGTCACTTGCTGGCTGGGCACTAACCGTATTTTGTCTTGTAGATCTTGAATACACGGTGGCTGGGATGTTCTCCTGCATTGTGTTATCTTCATCAACAAGATATGTTTTCACTTATATAACCATTCTAAGGTTTCCCATATAAATTTCGTACATTATTCTATAAGATAAAATGAACTTCATGCGTAATATTCGAATTAAATTGGTAACAAGGTTGTTTTGTTTCTGGAAATTTCAAGAATTTGTGCCATTACTTTTTGTAAGAGAACTAGTCCTTAACATCATAGCCTCATTATCATTACTATGGTCTATAGCTTCATGCATTGTTTTTTCGTATTTTGTCATGCATGTAGATTGATTTTGGTGGTATGTGAATCTTGAATTTACAGGGGAAAAATAAAAATGAACTTATGTTTTATTTCTCTTTTGCTTTACTTTTTATGTTCTTTCTACAAATCTAAAATCTTAACACAACCTTACCAAATATTATTTGGAAGGCCTTTCTCTCGACAATAATGTTAATGACACTAACAAATCCAAATGGCCATTAAGTCCCAATCAACCTTCAATTTAGATTAGTTTGAGACTCAATAGTATAACTTCTCCCAGATTAGTTTGAGATTCAATAGTAGTATACTTTATTTAAATTTTACATTTTAAAATTTGTACAAATTCTAATAAAGAAAAGTATAAACGATTGAACAGAAAGAGGCATTCATCTTCGTAATAGAACATAAATCATTTATTATTAATACTAACTAACAATATTTGAGGGGAAAAAAAACTATAGTCATAATTAATTGAACATCAAAACAAATTAACACTTAGGCAAATTACACTAACAGTCCCTATAGTTTGGAGTTGTGTCACTTGGGTCATTGACTTTTCAATTGTGACACATTTGACCTGAATTTTGAATCTTGTTCCAAATAAGGACAATTGAAAATACCATTGCTCAATTTCAAGGTCAAAGTCGTCAATTTGATAAATATAAATTAATTTGACAAAAATAAATGTTAAGAAAATATTTTTGAATTTTTAAAAATTATTTCTACCTACCAAAGATAAAATTATGTAAAATTGATAAATTTTTTACACATTTATTTTTTTTACCAAATTAATTTTTATTATGTATTTGGATGATGATCACGTAATGGATGGTTGTTTTTATTTTCATTAAATTAGATTCTATTTTTCCAAAACTCAAATATAGCGACAATTTTGATATTATTATTAAATCAATCTGTTAAATCAAAAAATTCAAACTAAAAACATTTCATATATTAAATATATGGATTACACATTAAAAGCCTAACAACCACACATTGTATGATCATTATCTAAACACATAATAAAAATTAATTTGTTAAAATAAATAAATAAATGCGTAAAAGATTTATTAATTTTACATAATTTTATCTTTAGTGGATAAAAATAATTTTTAGAAATTCAAAAATATTTTTTGACATTTTTTAAAATTAGTTTATATTTTATCAAATTGACGACTTTGCCCTTGAAATTGAGCAATAGTATCCTCTCAATTGTCCTTATTTGGAACAAGATTGAAATTTATTATCAAATATGTCACAATTGAAAAGTCAGAAATTAAAGTGATACGAGTTCTAAACTATAGGCAATGTTAGTGTACTTCGCCCTTAATACTTTGTCACAAAAGTATTTCAAAATGAATACAACAATTTGTTCCTACCTTGAAGGGTATGATTGGATTAAAGTGTGTTATTACGGAGTCTTGAACTTATTTGAGAGAAATTAAAAAAATATAGGACTTAGTTATCTAAAAATTGAAAGTTGAAAAAACTGAATGACATTTTGAAGGAAAAAGTGATACTTATTTGTAATTTTTTCTAATATTTTGTTGCCATATTTTGTCCTAAAAACTGTAACAATTATTAGATACCCCACAGTATCATATGGCATTGTCTACGTGGTACTCCAAACAAATGAGAAAATGCAACACATACTAAGTGGGTCGGTCATATTTTGTTTCTAACTACTTAACAAAGTAAGTCAATATATCTCACTCATAAAAACTTTCTTTGCGTAATTGGTTTGGATTATTATATAACTAATATCACATAGTGATGGAAGGCTACCTCATTCCGTCTTGATGCAATTGCAACACAAAATTTGCTAATTAAGTATAAAACATTGGAGAAATCACCACTTCTATATATAACAATAGCAACTCAACAAAGTTATACAGAAGATATAGAAATAAAATCATTTTTTTTTTGTTTTCACTAAGAAGAATCCCATAAGGTTCCCCTCCAACCAAAACCTCTCTCCCCAAATAAAAAAAGAAAACAAATACGTACTTACAGAATCAAGGAAGACACTGGCCTATTCTAGAAATTTTCCTGTCTCATTCTAAATGTTTTTCTCGCTCAGTGATTTTCTTCAATTAAAAAAAAAGTACAAACTACAATACAAAAGAAGATAAATTTAAATAAAACTTAAAATTTATTACTGAAATTACACTAACCCGTGAACCCCTTTTGTTTCTCTGTTTTCCTTCCTCCCTCCTTCTAACTTCCTCACTTATTCCCTTAAATCTGTAACGCCCTCAAAATAGTATATAAATCAATCATTTACGAGATCTATAGACATAATACAAATGTTATATTTTCATTCATCAGAGTTAATATTACAAGAGATATCACATGCCTTACATTTTCATAAATGTTTATCTTGAAACTATAGCACGTAATTCTAATTGAGAACAACAAAATGAATGCCCTAAGGGCTTACATCTTTCCAAGTCATCACTTGGTTACAACAAAAGAAGAGTCAGAAGCTCTTTACAATTAAAGCCCTCGGCTGAAAAGGAAACATATAAACACAAAATGTAATGACAAAACGGAGCCTTCAGCCCCTAAGCCTCCCAAGCTATGTCCTTGGAGGTGGCATGTCACCTGTACCTGAAAATGGTTTCCCAAGTAGGGTGAGCCAAAGCCCAATAGAGATATACTAAACAATATATGAGAATTAACTAAAATATGTGCATCAGATAAATGTGCAGCATTTTTAACCAACACATATTCTTTTCAAGGTCAGTCCATATAGATAGCCAATATCTCAATTCATTTCCATTCTTCCATTTCGGGTAAATCAATTAACCAAATTTATTGTTATCAAAGCAACCAATATGAGACTACAACTCAATGGTTCACAATTCAATACATCCATCAATCTAACACTTCTATTTCTTGCCATTTTACGGAACCACGTCCGAGGGAACCGACACCCATAAATATATAAGATTTCGGGACTTTCACCCTGGACACTCTGGCCAACTTAATTATCAATGGAATCCATTCCCTATCTCCTTCCAAACAATTGAGTACATTCTCTATCTCCTCCCAAACAATGATACATATACAATGTACTTAAACACTTTGTCATATACAATGACTAATCAAAACACATATTCAATGGTTTAATCAAACTGTCATATTCAATGTAACGCCCTCAAAATAATACATAAACCCAACATTCAAGATATCCATAGACATACGAGAATAAAGCATATTTCCATTTATCAGAGTATTCATTACAGAAGTATTACATGTTGACAACAAAAGTAAATACCCTTCGGGCTTATAACTTTCCAAGCCAACACTTGGTTACAAAAAGAGAGTACTAACTCAAATACACATTAAGCCCTTGGCTTGAATTTACATGTAATACCAAAAGAGAATAACAAAAAAAGAGCTATCAGCCTCAAAGCCTCCCAAGCTACATCCTTGGAGGTGGCATATCACCTGAACCTGAAAATGATGTCCCATATAGAGTGAGCTAAAGCCCAGTAGAGATATACTAAACCAAATATAAGAAATAACTACAACGTTAGCATTCGATAGATGATTAACACTTGTAAACCAACTTACAACACTTTCTAGTTCCATGACAAATATGTTCATATTTCATTACACCTTCCTTTACTTCCAATTCAAATTTATAAACATGGCTCATTATCTAGCCAAACAAGTAAATGAGACTACACTCATATCAAAACACTTCCAATACTTCAATTACCAGTGGAGTCCATCCCCTATCTCCTCACAAACAGGTTTGAGAGTACATCCCTTATCTCCTCCCATACAATATACATATACAATGTATTTAAACAGTTCATCATATACAATGATCAATCAATACACAATTTCGATGTATTATTCCAACCGTCATATTCAATGACATATTCCAAGTGATTAGTTTCAGTTTTCCCTAATCAACATACAATGTCTACAACAATCAAGACTATCCTCCACCAATAGCCCAAACCAGTTATCTCTAAACAGATAATAAATTTATCAAAAAGATAAATTATCAACATTTTCATAGGTGAGTGATTAATTAAACCAACTACACCATTCAATACCTTCTCAATTTCATGACTTTTAACTCAATTTCGCATTTTCCAAAATTAATTATTCAAATTAATTATTTAACATAATTAGGTCATTTTCCCCCTTTTTCAAATATTAACACTAAGGTTCAATTTCATCAATTTAACAACAATTCTTCCATTTTCCAAGGTCTCACATACACATGGGTTTAACATTTGAAAACCCCCTTTTTATAACCTCAAATCAAACCCAAACTTTCCCAAAATTACCAAACAACACCATCTGATCAAAATGACTAAAATTTATGTCAAAACTCATAAGATGGAGTAAGGTATCCCTACCTTGAAGTTAGAAGCCCAAAGGAGTAGATGAAGAAAACTCAAAGTGCTCCAAATCCGCAATTTCTCAGATTAAAGTGAAGCCCACGCCACCCTCTATCTTTCTTACAAAGAGATTAGGCTAGAAACACTCTAGGAGTAGATGAAATCTTAGAGAGAAGGTGTATATAGAGAGAGGAGCAGCTGGATCTAGGGTTTGTGCAAAGAAGGTGATGAAAAAGTGAAGTGTAACCCGCTGCTGCCAACTGATATATTCGAGGCTCGCCCGAACGAAGTAATGGTCGCTCGAGCGACCAGACACAAAGAAACCTCGCTTGAGCATAGAAAGCCTCGCTCGAGCCAACAATACGAGCTTCAGGTCTGCAACCCAGAAGCACGCTCGAGCGAAGAAACCCAAAACATAGTCCTCGCTCCCTCGAGCGAAGGAAAGCTCGCTCGAGACAAGAAATGCAACCTTCAGGTCCAAAACCAAACGCAAACGCAAGTTCGAGCGCAGGACTTCTCGCTCAAGCCAACAGACACACCACTCAACTCTCACTTGAGCGAAGAAACCCTGGCTCGAGCGAAGGAACTAAAACACGGAGCTCGCTCGAGCGACAAAAGCCTCGCTCAAGCGAAGACACCAAAATCTGGGCAGCAACCATTTGTTTTTAATCACAACCAACCTGTTACAAACCTGCCCAACACATCCTAAAACTCATATATAAGGAATTAAAGGACGGAAACGAAACACACACAACAACTGACATCTACGGAACCGAGTTCGGAATACTGTATATAAAGGGGAAAACCCGGGATCGCTATAACCTCCCCCCCCCCCCCCCTTAAAGAATTTCGTCCCCGAAATTAGATACAAGTTTCAAAAACATGATTCTCAATTCTCAACAATCTTACCATTCAATGTTCAACATCTTGACCCATTACCGGTCATTCCATCTCCTTTCAAGAGGCAATTCACAAAATAATTCAATATGCATTAATAACATGCTTTTCTTTGAAATTCAACAATTTCCAATACCATATTCCATCATTCCATAACATACTCAATGTTAATGATATATTTGCATTTCTACAATACATTTAACATATACAATGTCAAATTAAACTTCCAATTTCAAGGCGTATTCAATAATATTTCCATAAACCGAAACATATACAATGTTTTACAACTTAAGACATATTCAATGTTCTTAAAGTTTATCAATACAACAAAATATTCAACATAAGCTCAAACATCCATAAATAGATCTGGATACTTCTCTCGGACCTCCAATTCACGTTCCCAAGTGGCTTCCTCCACCCTATGATGTTTCCACAAAACTTTTTCCAAAGGTATCGTCTTGCCTCGCAAGACTTGTTCCCGCCTATCCAAGACCCTCACTGGTCTCTCCTCATATGAGGCATCCTCATCTACCTCTAAGTTGGTCCAATCCAATACATGTGACGGATCCGGCTCGTATTTCCGAAGCATACTAACATGAAACACGTCATGCACTCCGGACAACTACGGCAGCAAAGCTAAACTGTAGGCAACCTCGCCAATTCTCTCAAGGATCTCGAAAGGGCCAATAAACCGAGGGGACAACTTCCCACTCTTCCCAAACTTCATCAAACCCCGCCTTGGTGATATCTTCAGAAATACATGATCACTCGCCTCAAATGCCAAAGGCCTCCGCCTACAGTCGGCATAACTCTTTTGGCGACTCTGGGCTGTAACAAGCCTCCTACGAATATGCTCAACCTTCTCCGTCGTCTCCCGAACCAACTCCGGGCCTAACAAAGGCGCATCACCCACTTCGGCCCAACACACTGGAGACCTACATGGTCGGCCGTACAAGGCCTCAAACGGTGCCATACCGATACTCGATTGGAAACTATTATTGTAGGCAAACTCCACTAAGGGCAAATGCCTCTCCCACGACCCACTAAAGCCAAGGACACAGCCTCGAAGCATATCCTCAAAGATCTGAATAGTACGCTTGGACTGCCCGTTGGTCTGAGGATGATAAGCCGTGCTAAAGGTTAACCTAGTGTCCAAGGCACTCTGCAAACTATGCCACAACCTAGAAGTAAAGCATGGATCTCTATCTGAGATGATCGACACTGGGACCCTGTGTAACCTCACTATGTCCCGAACATACAAGTCGGCAAGATGATCTACCAAATCTCTCACGCGTATAGGGATAAAGTGCGCCGATTTAGTCAACCGGTCTACAACTACCCAAATAACATCATTACCCCGCTGAGTCCTCGGAAAACCTACAGCGAAGTCCATCGTGACATGCTCCCATGTCCACTCTGGTATACGCAAGGGTTGTAACAAACCCACTAGTCTCTGATGTTCGGTCTTCACTTGCCGATAAGTAAGGCACTTAGATATGAAAACTGCCACATCCTTCTTCATACCCCGCTACCAAAACTGGTGACCTAAATCACGATACATCTTAGTGCCTCCCGGATGCACCGCAAGGCGTGAATGGTGAAACTCTCGGAGTACTTCCTCTTGGCACGACTCTGGCACAAACAGACAGTCTCGATACCTCACACTCAGGTCAGGGTACACAGTCAAACCTTTCTCAACCTTCCTACTAGAGATCTTCTTCTGGAGGGATTCTACCTCGTGGTCACTCCTCTGTGCCTCTAACACTCGATGCACAAGTGTAGGCTGCGCAACTACTGAAAACAAGGCTGCAGACTCAACAGATTCACCCAGAAGCAAATCAAACTCGCCAAGTGCACCCAACATTTCCCACTCCCGGATGGCTATACAAGCTACATCACTAATGGGTTTCCTGCTAAGGGCATCAGCTACAACATTGGCCTTTCCCGGATGATAATACAACTCGAAGTCGTAATCCTCAATAAATTCCATCCATCTCATCTGCCTCAAGTTCAAGTCTTTTTGTGTAAACAGATATTTTAGACTCTTATAATCCGAGAACACCTTGAACCTCTCTCCATACAGGTAGTGCCTCCAAATCTTCAAGGAAAAAATCACAGCTGCTAATTCTAGGTCATGCGTAGGGTAATTTCTCTCATGTGTTTTCAACTGCCGCGAGCCATATACTACCACTTTCCCCTCTTGCATCAGCACACAACCCAAACCCTCTCGTGAAGCATCACAATACACTACATAACCCAAACCTCTCTCCGGAATAATCAAAACTGGAGCGATAGTAAGTCTAACCTTCAGCTCTTGGAATGACTTTTCACAGGTCTCACTCCATACAAACTTGACCCCTTTCCGTGTCAATCTAGTCAATGGTGAAGCTAGCCTGGAGAAATCTTTCACAAACTGGCGGTAATACCCAGCTAATCCCAGAAAACTGCGGATCTCAAAAACACTCTTAGGCTGTGCCCAATCTTGCACTGCCTCTATCTTGGATGTATCAACAGACACCCCTTCCCCGGAGACTACATGGCCTAAGAACTTAACCTCTCTTAGCCAGAACTCACACTTCCCAAACTTAGCAAACAGCTTATTGGCTCTAAGCAACTTAAGCACCACTCTCAAGTGTTCCTCATGCTCCTCCTCAGAAGGTGAATAAATCAGAATGTCGTCCACAAAGACGACCACAAAGCGATCTAAGAACTCCTGGAATATTTGGTTTATCAAATCCATAAACACTGCCAGTGCATTGGTGAGTCCAAAAGGCATCACCATAAACACTGCCGGTGCATTGGTGGCCATACCGCGTACGGAATGCCGTCTTCGGAATATCCTCCTCTCTGACCCTCAACTGATGGTAACCCGATCTCAAATCTATCTTAGAGAAACATCGGGACCCTTTCAACTGGTCAAACAGATCATCTATACGGGGCATAGGGTACTTGTTCTTAACCGTAGCCCGATTCAATTTTTGATAATCAATACAAAGTCTCAAAGCCTCGTCTTTCTTTTTAGCAAAGAGGGCTGGTGCTCTCCACGGCGAAGTACTAGGGCGAATGAAGTCCTTATCCAGCAACTCCTGGAGTTGAATCTTCAACTCACTCAACTTGGCTGGGGCAAAACGATACGATGCCATGGAAATCGGCATCGTGCCGGGCACTAAATCAATAAAAAACTCCACCTCTCGATGGGGTGGCAAACCAACAAGATCCTCGGGCAAAACATCCGAATACTCACAAACCACTCTGGGTAGCTCAATCTGGATCTCATCACACTCACTACTTATACTGCTAGCGAGAAGACAACTAAGCTCATTCCGCCCTCGCGAATCATACACTGGAGGCAAAACATTACCAACCTGATCCCCCAAGAAATGGAAACAATCCCTACTCAAGGTACATACAGTGACCCTCTGGCGGTAGCAATCAATAACAACCCGGTATGACGATAACCAGTCCATACCCAAAATCACATCAAAACCCGACATAGCCATAACTACAAAAGAAAATGGAAACCGGCGGTCGGCGACCTCAATATCACAACCTCTACATCCCTGCTTCAAAATCAATTCACCCCCAACAGGTGATACAACACAAATGAGAGATGCTAATAGCGCCAACTCCAACCCCAAAACAGATGCAAATGCAGTAGATATAAAGGAATTGGATGCACTCGTATCAATCAACATATAAGCAACCGAGTTGCAAAACAAAAAGGTACCTCTCACAACAGATGGAGCCGGTACAAGATCCTACGCAGTAACAGCATACACGCGCCCTAAAGGTCTCTGATCTACCTGCTCTCCTCTCGAAGTATAAGACTGCTGCACCGACTGAGACGAAGAGGCACCCTGATTGGCCCTCGAGGCCTGAACTGATTGAGCTGGCTGATGGCTTTGAGTCTGCCTCGAACCAGATGCACCAGATGTGCCACTCAACTGCGGGCAAAACCTCTTCAGGTGCCCTGCCTGACATCATTGGTAACACGAGAGCAGCTGACCTCTACCCTGACTCTGGCTCTAAGGACGAGCCGAAGATGAAGCTGCTCTCTACCCTCCTCCCTTCTGCGGGCAAGTTAGAGACTTGTGGCCCAGCTGACCACACTTGTAACAAGTAAAGTCTCCCTGATTGCCTCTCCCAGAGCCTGCACTCGGCATTGGAAAGGTAGATCTCGCAAAAGCACCCCGGGACTGCTGAGGGTTAGAACCCCTCTGCCTCTTACCGTCCCCCTGGCCATCCTAACTCTTCTTGGAGCCTCTCTGCGCCTCCTCCTCCACCTCCATAATGGTCTCAAGATGGGCTGCAGCATCCACAAGACGCCCATACTCCCGAGTCATGGACCCAGCAACCCTTAGCTTAAGCCCTGTCCTCAACTTCTTTTTGAACTCAAGACAACGGCATTCCTCAGACACCACTGGCTTAGGTGCAAACCTAGATAGACTGGTAAATGCGGCCTCAAACTCAGCCACTGATGTACCCAGCTACTTGAGCTGACAGAACTGATCCCTCAACTTCTCCCTAACAGTGGGAGGCAAAAACTTCTCCTGGAAGGCACCAACGAAAGCCTCCCAAGTCCCAGCAATATGACCCCGAGCAAACTTCCACCACTGACCCACGTCTCCCTTCAGCTGGAAGGACGCCAAGGTCACCCTCAAACCTCCGTCTTCGATGCCAAGCATCTTAAACGTCTTCATTATCTGCTCAAGCCACTCATCAGCCTTAAGTGGCTCTTTAGGATCCCCTAGAAGCTCATCCGGATTAGACCGAAAAAACTCCCTATTCAGAAAAGAAGGCCCTGCCTCAGCAACATGGGCCTGGACTTGATTCTCAGCTCTGAGAATGTCCAAGGATTCCCTCAATGCTCCTGCCATCTCGCGGGCTAAGGCGTCCATGGCCTGCTGACCTACTGGCTCGACCACATTGGCCTGACCAACACCCTCCTGCTGTGCCGGAATCTCATCCGGTATAGGCATCTCTTGCCTCCTAGGCCTACCACGCCTGCCACTACGTCCTTGTCCTGACATCCTTATAAAGGTAACAAAGAACATTAGCACATTCACAAATGTGCCAAAGCTATTTCACTCACGTCCTAATACATTGGACAACAATAATTCATTCCACGTAAGCACATAATCACGTAAGCACTTACGAATTTCGTTTCCGGATAATGACAATCCCGAGGCGTTGTTAGAGTTCCGGTTAGAAACAACATTGATCAAGTGCTTTTCCAACAGGACTCCTAGAAACCCAAGGATCCAATCAACATCCTAGAAACTAAATCCCATACCCATATAGTCACATAAACATGTTATCATATAAGTACATAACATTACACTTAAGTCTCTAACAAGCGAGACAAACTCACTGTGGTATTAACCACTTCCCATGTACCCAAAGTATTCAAACCCGGTACGCTCTGATACCAAGTTGTAATGCCCTCAAAATAATACATAAACCCAACATTCAAAATATCCATAGACATACGAGAATAAAGCATATTTCCATTTATCAGAGTATTCATTACAGAAGTATTACATGTTGACAACAAAAGTAAATGCCCTACGGGCTTACAACTTTCCAAGCCAACACTTGGTTACAAAAAGAGAGTACTAACTCAAATACACATTAAGCCATTGGCTTGAATTTACATGTAATACCAAAAGAGAATAACAAAAAAAGAGCTATCAGCCTCAAAGCCTCCCAAGCTACGTCCTTGGAGGTGGCATATCACCTGAACCTGAGAATGATGTCCCATATAGGGTGAGTCAAAGCCCAGTAGAGATATACTAAACAAAATATAAGAAATAACTAAAACGTTAGCATTCAATAGATGATTAACACTTGTAAACCAACTTACAACACTTTCCAGTTCCATGACAAATATGTTCATATTTCATTACACCTTCCTTTACTTCCAATTCAAATTTATAAACATGGCTCATTATCTAGCCAAATAAGTAAATGAGACTACACTCATATCAAAACACTTTCAATACTTCAATTATCAGTGGAGTCCATCCCATATCTCCTCCCAAACAGGTTTGAGAGTACATCCCCTATCTTCCCTCAAACCATGGAGTACATCCCCTATCTCCTCCCAAACAATATACATATACAATGTATTTAAACAGTTCATCATATACAATGATCAATCAATACACAATTTTGATGTATTATTCCAACCGTCATATTCAATGACATATTCCAAGTGATTAGTTTCAATTTTCCCTAATCAACATACAATGTCTACAACAATCAAGACCATCCTCCACCGATAGCCCAAAGCAGTTATCTCTAAACAGATAATAAATTTATGAAACAGATAAGTTATCAACATTTTCATAGGTGAGTGATTAATTAAACCAATTACATCATTCAATACCACAACTTCTCAATTTCATGACTTTCAATTCAATTTCGCATTTTCTGAAATTAACTATTCAACATAGTTAGGGCATTTTCCCCCTTTTTCAAATATGAACCCTAAGGTTCAATTTCATCAATTTAACAACAATTCTTCCATTTTCAAAGGTCTCACATACACATGAGTTTAACATTTGAAAACCCCCTTTTTTATAACCTCAAATCAAACCCAAACTTTCCCCAAATTACCAAACAACACCATCTAATCAAAATGACTAAAATTTATGTCAAAACTCATAAGATGGAGTAGGGTATCCCTATCTCGAAGTTAGAAGCCCAAAGGAGTAGATGAAGAAAACTCAAAGTGCTCCAAATCCGCGATTTCTCAGATTAAAGTGAAGCCCATGCCACCCTCTATCTTTCTTACAAAGAGATTAGGCTAAAAACACTCTAGGAGTAGATAAAATCTTAGAGAGAAGGTGTATATAGAGAGACAATCAGCTGGATCTAGGGTTTGTGTAAAGAAGGTGATGAAAAAGTGAAGTGTAACCCGCTGCTACCAACTGATATATTCGAGGCTCGCTCGAGCGAAGGAATGGTTGCTCGAGCGACCAAACACAAAGAAACCTCGCTCGAGCGTAGAAAGCCTCACTTGAGCCAACAATACGAAGCTTCAGGTCTGCAACCCAGAAGCATGCTCGAGCGAAGAAAAGCTCGCTCGAGCGAAGAAACCCAAAACATAGTCCTCGCTCGCTCGAACGAAGGAAAGCTCGCTCGAGCCAAGAAATGCAACCTTCAAGTCCAAAACCAGATGCAAACGCAAGCTCGAGCACAAGACTTCTCACTCGAGCCAACAGACACACCACTCAACTCTCGCTCGAGCGGAGGAACCCTGGCTCGAGCGATGGAACTAAAACACAGAGCTTGCTCGAGCAACAAAAGCCTCGCTCAAGCGAAGACACCAAAATCTGGGCAGCAACCATTTGTTTTTAATCACAACCAACCTATTACAAACTTGTCCAACACATCCTAAAACTCATATATAACGAATTAAAGGACAGAAATGAAACACACACAGCAACCGACATCTACGGAACTGAGTCCGGAATACTGTACATAAAGGGGAAAACTCGGGATCGCTATATTCAATGCCATAATTCAATTGATTAGTTTCTGGGCAGCAACCGACATCACATTTTGTAGTATTGTTTCAAAAAACAAAATCTATTTATCTTTTATTAAAAAAATGAAAGCAATCCTAAAGACCTTTGTTAGTATTGAAAAATTGTATAAAAAATGTGTTAAAGTGAACATGTAAAGGAATTTCTTAGAAATACTATTTTTTTTAAAAAAACAAACAAAGGGGCAAATTTTTTTTTTTTTTTTTTAATAATGCAGCCAAGAAGTAAATCAAACCTTTGTTGGCCCATCCCCTATTGGCGTGTCCAACAAGTCAATGTAAACAAGTAAACTTCAAAATTCTTAAATTAAACCAAAATAACATACCACAAATAAAAGAATTAATTGGTTTAGAAAAAAACATCCAAAACTAAATGAGGCAACATTTTCTGAAATGGAAATTTAAAAAAAAAAAATCCAAATAAGAATATACAAAAAATAAAAAATTAATTTTTAAAAAATTGAATTCCATTACATACAGTAGAGTACAGTACATACATACAAGTTAAATTAGTAAGAGAAAACACATAAAATAGTAACATATCAATACCAAACCCGACCATATTCTATGTTGGCCTGCATTAGAAACCTACACCAAATGGATAACATCATTAATCCCCTAAACCACTCGACACAATCCCCCACAAAAAATTGAAAATAAAACCATACCATAACCAACTCAACACAGCATCAAGAAAAAATTAAAACCAAAATCACACCAAAGGTAAATAAGTAAACTCCAAAACTCCCAAATTACACCAAAATAGCATACCATAAATAATTTTCTGAAATGGAATGGAATTTTTGAATAATTAGTTTAGAAGAAAACATCCAAAACTAAATGAATCAACATTTTTTGAAATGGAATTTTTGAATAATCTTTTCAAATAATAATATATAAAAAATAAAAAATTATTTTTAAAAAAATTGAATTCTAATATTTATTGGAAGCAGAACGCATAACCATGTATGCATTCTCTCCTCATTCACAGAGCTCTCTGTGTAATTATTGCATGTCCAATAAGCGACTCGTTTCAGTCCCTAAGCCCACCCCAACTCTCTCTTTCTCTCTCTCTCTCTCTCTCTCTCTCTCTCTCAAACGAAAAAGCCCACCACCCCAATGTATTGGAATTGGTTGTTTTTTTGTTTTTTTTCCCTGTCACTCATCACGAACATGTCTATGTGGAATTGTTGTTGTAGGGGTCCTCAATCATTTTTGCTCTTGAACTCATAGCAATAGTGCTCTTTTCAAACTATAACAATGGCGAACCAAACGTCGACCTTCACTCCTCCAACAATGGCGGCACCAACAATGCTGAGTCTGGCTCGTTCGAGTTCGAATTTTCTTCTGGGTTCTTACCAAGCGATATGAGTTCGACCGACGAGTTATTCTTGAACGATCAGATCCGGTCGATGTCACCACTACAAGCAGCACAGTTCTAATGGCAAGAACACGAAGAAAATGAGGCCTCTCATCATCATCATCATCATCATCATCATCATCATCAACGCATTTTGGAGTTGGATGATTCTGAGAACAAAGAAGCTGAAACTCTTGAGACAACACCGTCAGGCTCTACTTCGTCTTCAAGGTCTTCATCGTCTAGAAGGAACTCGAAGAAGTGGATATTCAAGGTCTTCACTTGCTCATCATCTTCGAGGGACGAAAAGGAAAAGAATCGCAAGGAAACGAAAATGCAAAAGCAAAAGCAAAAGCAAAAGCAAAAGCAAAAGCAAAAGCAAAAGCAAAAGCAAAAGTGAAGCAAACAAGTTCTCCCAAAAAAACCGATCACCGAAGTCGGAAAGCGTAGGGTTGCACCGTTGGCTCACGAGTTGCATTACACTGCGAATAGAGCACAGGTGGAGGAGATGAAGAAGAAGACCTTCTTGCCCTACCGACAAGGACTGCTCGAATGTCTAGGGATTAGCATTTGCGTTGTCGAGTAATTTTATTTGTTACTGTACTCTGGGTTGTAATTTAAGCTCCTGTATAGTAGAGACAGAAGCCTTTGTTCCAATCACCTTTGATGATTTTGCTTCTTTAGCTATGAAGATATTATTGGGTTCTTAATCTTTCCAAATTACCTCAGAGTCTCTCTCTTTAGTTAAAGTTATGTAATATTTTATTATAAAGTAAATTATTAAATTAAGTTTGTATAAGATTTCTATTCATCCTAAAAGTATTCCAATTTGTGTGTGTAGTTTTTTTTTTGGGTGGGTAAAACATTGATGTTGAGAGTGGGTTTTGAAATGTGTAGCTTTATTCTTTTGAAAAATTACACTGCATCCTTGAGAATTCAATTCCTATTACAGTTTTTCCCATTCTGTTAAGTAACCTAACGGTTCTAAATAACGCTCGAGAAGAAACAAGAGAAAGCACACATGAAATTCAAAGTTGAGCTCGCGAACTCCTGGGTCAGTGGGTAGTTGCAACAAAAGCTCATCAATGGAGTTACATGGTCTAATTGAGGGTGGTAATGCAATCTAAACTGGTGGACTCAAATAATGAAGACTTTTGGATGATTTGGTAATGTAATTAGTACATTAAATTAAAGTTTCTGTGAATGCTCTGTTTCATGATTGAAAATCCTAAGTGATTCGTGATTAGATCAAGATTTAATTATTCCAATTTTCAATCATTCAAAACACACAATCTAAATCATCAAGCACTTACGAAAGTGATTTAGATTGTTGTTTTCGAAAAACAATAAATCGACACAAACGATTTTTACGTGAAAAAATCACAATTGAAGCACCTTCAATTGTGATAAAAAAAACCACGGGCGAAACGCCACTAATCAATCCACTACTAAAGAAAAAAAAAATTACAAAGATAACAAACAAATTACCTAAACGCTTCCAATTTGTCTTCAAATCTTCTGTATATCTTTCACCGCAACCTTCGTTTCGGAATTGATTAACCTGAAGTTGAATCCACAACTTCACTTGTCGAATCAACGACAACGCACAGTATCAAACTCCTTTGAAACTCCACGCTTAAATCTTCGGATCCCACCGAAGAAGAACACTCTTGAATATAACCAATCAACCTCCTTGATATGTGCTTATCAATACATGAGTTTAATACTCACTCAAATCATCAAGGAAAACTCACAAAAAACTTCAGAAGAAACCCTAAGATCTTTAAAGAAGATCTAGGAAAAAGTAACCCTAGAGTTGGACCAACAAACGAATTTATAGAAGTAGAGATCGAGTGGTCTGCTCGAGCGTGGGAATGAACGCTCGAGCGGGGACTCTACATCGCGTGTTCCAAACTAGGGTCCACGCTTGAGCGTAAAAACACATCACTCAGTATTTTTGCAGACACGCAAAATACTGTGAGAGTGTAAACTCCGCTGGAGCGTCACTTTGCCCGCTCGAGCGGGAAGACCAAAACTGGAAAATTACAACTCGATTACAAACACAATTTTTCCATGGATTTTGACAACAAGGGTCCTAATAATCTCCCCCTTTGTCAAATCCCAAACAAAACAATTCTAAACAATTTTCCTAACAAACTTTCTAACAAATTTCCTAACAAACCACCACAAAAAAAAAAAAAACAAAAAAAAAAAAAAACAAACACCAAAGACCATGCAATTCTTGAACAATTTCTTTGAAAAATCTACCTAAAAAAAAAACAACCACACAAACCAACCAAAACTGTGGAACTGTATAAATAACCAAATATAAAATATCTGAGGAACATAATACCCATCCATAAAAAAAACTAAAATATTCCCAAAACATTCCTAAATCCACAAATAATATCCAATATGCATGCAACAAGTATAAATGCCAAAAATAGTCTCAAATTCTAACAATATACCCACTTCTCCTTTTTGTCTGGGAGAGAACCAAAAACAAGATAAATAGTAGTCCAATAAAAGAGATCTATGCAAGAAAAGAACTAGCCAATAGCATGTCTGGACATCAATGATCACTGAGTGGGCGGCTGGGACTGGGGCGAGGACTGCATCTGGAGAAAAGATAGGATCTGAGACAAATGAGTAGAAGACTATGCAACGGACTCCTCAATGCGCCTGGAAGAGGCCTCCAACGCAGTGAGCCGAGCATCGGTAGTAGTCTCTAGATCCGTGAGTCGAGCCTCGAAAATATCCATCCGCCCCTTGAGTCGATCAAAACAAGAAACAACAGACTGCTTGAAATGGTGGAGCTGGCCATAGATAGTACGGACTGGAGGTGTCTGTTCCCCCTCACCAACAGCATCACCGGCAGCAGCCGCATCGAACTCAGCCTCCTCTGCCATAGCAGCATCACCTGTTCTTGTACTGGAATGACCCACCCCAGTAGAAACCCCTCGAACATGTGACTGACTTTGGGAGACAGTTTTCTTGGTGAAAGGCCGGGATGGTGAAGCAAATTCATCCTCGTCATACGAGAGAACCTCAAATTTGATGAGAAGCCTATTAATGAGGCACCCATAAGGCAGACCAAGGTTGTTACGTTCAAACGCAACAACCATCTTTTGAATAATCAAAGTAGCAAGGTCAATGGAGCAATTGAGAGCAATACACTGTAGAACAAACCCTTGTTCTTGATTGATTTCTAAGGTATGGGTAGTCACTATAATGTTGGCACACACGATGAGATTGAGTAACCAAAAATGGGGTAGAAGCTCATTTTGTTTGATCAATGCCCCAGGGAGCCAAGGACGAGATGTACCATATAGAGCAGTGGCCACCTCATTGAAATCGTAAGTCGGTCTCACAGGAAAAGGATAGAAGATAGGGAAGACTTTACTAATCCCTAAAAGCTCTCTAATGAGATCAATGGTGACTGTGATTGACTTGGACCGGACCCAAGTCTTGAATGATGGACCAATGTCATCAAGACTCTCCATGTTACAGTAAAATTCTCAAACCCAACTGAGGTTTTGAGGACCTGAGAAAGAGAGTACCAAATCCTTACCCAAGGGATCGAAAAGAGAACGGATATGGATAGACTCAAAAGTGTTGGGTTGAACATTCCGTTCAAGATGAACGGTTCGGGACAGATAGGACTCTCGAAATAATTTGGCTTTCTCAGCCGAGGGAAACCTGTCGGAGTTAAAGGAAGGTCGAGAGGCAGTGGACTTCCTTCTCTTGGAAGAAGACATGACTAAACCAAGTAAAAGCCAAAAGAATAAACACAAAACCCCCAACCCAAGACAAAAATTAAACCAAAAGAGGAAAACAAAACATTAGTAAGAGACTGTAAATCTAGCAAAATCAACCAGCCAATAGAAGTATGTAACACATTGTAACCCAGTTAACAAAATAATCAAAGAAAACATAAGAATATAATCAATTAACCAAATAAATCACATAACTAATATTACAAAGCTCAGTATTCCAGAACTAGAGTCACAACCTAATATGACAAAGCCCAACATTGCATAACTAGATTCAAAAAACCAACAAGACCCAAATATTACGAACAAGAGTGAAGGATAAAATAAGAGAAGGGAAAAAAAAAACTACAACCAAAAATAATAAAAAAAAAACAGAATAACAGAGGTGGAATCGAAGTGAAACATACCTTAGGTGTGCAAGAAGAACAGGAATCACCAAAGAAAAGACCAAGGAAGACAATGCACTGAATCACCAAGAAGCCCTAGAAGAGAGAAGGATTTTTGGGGAAAAAAAATGAACTGAAGAGTCGAGGGAGGGAGTTTTAAACCAAACTAGTTCGCTCGAGCGTGAGGTTGAACGCTCGAGTGGGAGCCAAAGCACGTGTGGATACGCTTGAGCTCGAAAAAGGATGCTCAAGCACCAAAAAACTCCCTCGCAGAACTGCAAAAACCTGCACTAAATGCTGAATGACAAAAATTCACGCCCGAGCGTGATAGATTCCGCTCGAGCGGGGACAAAACACCATTAGGCTCCAAATTTTTTTTAAAAAATTAAAATAAAAACAAAAACAACTCAACCAGAGAAGGGTGAACTGTCAAACAAAGGAGAGTATAATTGGAAGACTGTAACACTGGGATGAAATGATCCACACACCATGAAGCCTGTAAACTTGTTTAATTAAAAACTATGAACCACAAAATCATGAGCAAGTCAGATAATATTCAATCAATGATCATAAGCAACATGAGAATGCATAACTCAAAAACAAACATGAGAGCTCACATATAAAATGTGTGTGTGATCCTTGAGGGGCCACAGAGCTAGAGTTAATCCTCGTAGTGATCGGATGGCTAGACCTCCGACAAAAGTAACTAAACATCACCGAAAAAAGTGAAACCACTAGGAATCACAGGGTATTTGTTGAGTAAACGCGGAGGCTCCCCCTCAATAAATGAGTCTTTTTTATTATTATTATATTTTTTTTCTCAACCTTTCTTTCATGTGGGCACTCACTGGTGGCATGCACGCTCAAGAGTATGGAGACCAAACCAAAGAAAAATGAAATCAAAGAAAGATGGCTTGGTTGGTGCCTCTGAGGTAGCCTTTTCCTAATGCCCGGACGTCAATGAACTGAGGGAGAAACCGTGGAAGTGAAAAATGATGGTAGATGGTTAAGAGACTTAACATCACCCATGATATACTAGTATAGGTCAATTCTTCTAAAAAAGTACAAGAAACACTATTAGTGGTCCATAGAGAACTTTGATCACTAGTGCGGAAATCCCTGCAACAGTTTATCTCAAGAATGTGTACAAAATGAGATCATGAAGTCAATGAGTATGAGCATTCAAAATGAGCTATGAACAATGAACAAAGAAGTCTAGCATGCAACATAAAAGGAGTTCATATTTTTCTAAATGAAGTGATGATAGGAATTAAGGAGAATGAGATTATAACATCCAAGTATACAGAAAAAACAATCATACACACCCCCTCCAGTAACAAATAACACCCTAACAACTGAGCACTACGCCCAAGGTCATTCTAAGGAACTCAAACCTAAGAAGATCAACGGGTTTTGTAAAAATATCAGCTTATTGATGCTTAGTGGGTACATGTTCAAGACCAACAAGGCCCTCTTCTACTAACTCTCGAATAAAATGATGACGAATGTCAATGTGTTTGGTGCGAGAGTGTTGGACAGGATTTTTTTAAATGTTTATGGCACTTGTGTTATCACAGAAAAGAGTGAGAGTGTTCTGATCTATCCCATAATCATGAAGCATTTGCTTCATCCACAGCATTTGTGCACAATAACTCCCTGCAACAATGTACTCAACCTCAGCAGTTGAAAGAGAGATGGCATTTTGTTTTTTACTATGCCAGGAAACCAAATTATTCCCAAGGTAAACCCCCCCCCAGATGTACTCTTTCTATCATCAGCACACCCTGCCCAGTCAGCATCAGAAAAGCCAGTAATTTCAGCTGTAGTATCGGTAGAAAACCAAACCCCATACCCCAATGTCCCATTAACATATTTAATGATGCGTTTGACTGCAAAAAGATAAGACTCTTTAGGACTGGCTTGGTAACGGGCACAAACACCTACACTAAAAGCAATATCAGGACGACTAGCTGTGAGGTAAAGAAGACTCCCTATCATACTCCTATAAAGGGTAGGATCAACATCAATACCAAAGGAATCTTTAGAAAGGTGAAGACTGGTGCTCATGGGAGTGCGTGCATGTTTGGCAGACTCAAGACCAAACTTTGACACAAGATTTTTGGCATACTTAGTCTGAGAAACCAACATACCCGAAGGAGACTATTTAATTTGAAGACCCAGAAAATAATGCTTATCTCAAACTCATGTGTCATGCAATCCGAAAAATATTTCACAAAATGATCAGCAGTGGATCCAAACACAATGTCATCAACATAAATTTGAGTAACAAAAATAGGAGACTTAGTATGTTTCACAAATAAAGTCTTATCCACATTACCCCTTTGAAAGTCATTATCAAGAAGAAAGGTAGTAAGTCTATCATACCAAGCCTGAGGGGCTTGGTTCAACCCATACAAAGCCTTGTCTAACTTGTAGACATGGTTTGGACATTTAGGGTCCTCAAACCCTTTTGGTTGCTCAATATAAGCCTCTTCTTTTAAGTACCCATTTAGAAAGGCACTTTTCACATCCATTTGATACAATTTGAAACCAAGAAAACATGCAACACCAAGTAAAATACGAATAGGTTTGAGACGTGCAACTGGGGCAAATGTCTCATCATAGTCAACACCCTCTACTTGTGTGTAGCCCTAAGCAACCAACCTGGCTTTATTTCTAACACAGTACCATTCTTATCAGATTTATTTTTAAAGATCCACTTGGTACCTATCACATTCATGTCTCTAGGTCTGGGAACTAAAGTCCAAACATTATTACGTTCAAATTGACCTAATTCTTCATGCATAGCATTGACCCAACTATCATCTAGTAAGGCCTCTTTAATACTCTTAGGTTCAATTAATGAAACATAACACATATGAGATACCTCATCCCGAATTTGTCTTCGGGGTTTCATTCGATTTGATACGCTTCCAATCACCTGTTGAGCTGGATGATTCAGTTTCACCCTTGCTGATGGTTTGAACTCAGGACTTACGGTGACAGAAGCATCAGGAGTGGTGCCTCTCTGTGCACTCTTTGGACTCTGACTTACCTGTGAAGATGGTGTTGTCTCAACTTCTTGTGCTTGGACCTCAGCTTCTCTTTGACTTTGTGGTTCAGTATCCAGGATTGCAGACTCACCATATTCATCCTCATTTGTTGCTGGAGTAGGGGAACCTGTGTCATTTATAACCACATTGATCGATTCCATTAAAGAAGAAGTTTGCAGCTCGAAAAGCCCTACTAGTGGTTAAATACCCTAGAAAATACCTTTATCACTTCGGGAGTCAAATTTGCCCAAAGGCTCTCTATCTTTGAAAATGTAACACCTACTCTCAAAAGTTTTGAAGTATTTTACATTAGGTTTCAATCCCTTCCACAATTCATATGGAGTTTGTAAAGTGTCGGGCCTTAAATACACGCGATTTATGACATAAACAACAGTATTTAGGGCTTCAGCCCAAAACTTTGGAGGAAGTTTCTTACTAAGGAGCATGACCCTAGCCATCTCTTGAACAACCCTGTTCTTCCTCTCAACCACTCCATTTTGTTGTGGAGTAATAATAGGTGCAAAAAATTCATGCTTAATTCCATGCATATCACAAAAATTCGAAAACGAACTATTTTCAAACTCACGACCATGATCAGTTTGGATTCTTATGATACGCCCAATGGAAACACCCTGTTCATTTTGGATTTTAAGGACTAAGGCCTGGAAAGCATCAAACGTATCAGATTTTTCCCTTGAAAAATTTACCCACGAAAATCAAGTAAAATCATCAACAGTTAAAAAAATATATCTTTTACCTCCAATGCTTTCAGTGCGAGTAGGTCCCATTAAGTCCATGTGAACCAATTCAAGAGGACGTTTGGTTATAAAGTTGTTCACCTTTTTATGAGGGGCACGGGTTTGCTTCCCAAGTCGACATGGTCCACACACATGATTCAGATTCTTACCCAGTTTAGGTACTCCTCTCACAAGCTCTTTGTTGGCTATCTTAGTTAGGTCTTTGAAATTCATGTGACCTAATCTTTGATGCCACAAATCAATGTTACTTATGATGGCTGAGTGACAAGTGAGATCATTAATAGTAACAATCCCATAGCAGTTATCAGATGTGCGAACAACATGCAAGACAGTATTTCCCTTTTTATCCAAAATTTCACATTTATTTTTTGAAAACAATACTTCATGGTGGGAATCACACATTTAACTGATGCTCAAAAGATTTGCTTTAAGACCATCAACAAGTAAAGCATTTTCAAGCTTCAGAAGACCAGCTACACTTATAGAGCCCTTACCAATGACTCCAGAAGTGCCACCATCTCCAAAGGTAATAATTTCACCTTCATATTTTTCAAGGGAGGTGAAGTAGGATTTGTCACCTGACATGTGAAGAGAGCACCCACTATCAAGATACCACATGTGTGAGTCACGTGCTTTTAAAGCAGTGTGAATAACTAAACAAGTCAAATCATCTTTTCTCACCCAAGTCTTTTTGGTCTTAACAAAATCAGGTCTGGCGGTCTTGGTAAATGTTTTGGCGTTGTGAACACCCTCATGAATCTTGGTATTCTGCCTAGACATGTAAGGTTGTCTCCTAACCCAAAAAGTATTCGAATTTCTACCCTTTTGAGACACCTTACCAAACAATTCAAAGCAATAAGGACGAATGTGGCCATCCCTGCCATAATGATGACAAATAAAAATAGGTTTTACCTCCCTTTTGTTGATCTTACCCCCGTTAGTTAGATGAAGAGATGGATCACCCTGGTGTATCTTCAGCTTTCCCTTTGCTTGAGTCTTCAAGTCGTGTGATGTAGAGGCCTATCCCTTGTGAGCTGTCGCATTACCGTAGCCTAGCCCACTTTTGTCACAACCCATTTGTTGAGACACGAGGATGTCTTCTAATGATTTGGAACCTTTGTTCCACATGGCAATTGTGGCTCTAGCAATTCAGAGTTCTTCATCTTTATGACAAACCATCCCTTCCAATGTAGCTTGTGACATCTCAAGGCTTTCAAGCTTCTCTTCATATGTGGAATACACTTTCAAAAGTTCATTCCTTTCAGTTTCACAGGATAGAAGTTTCCCACATAGGTCTTTCCTGTCGCTAGAGATCTTGATGACATTCTGCTTTGCTATTACAAGTTCTCCTTTTAGCTTGACATTCTCGCTTTCACATGCTTTGAGCTTGAGAGTGAGTTTGTCATTGATCTTGGACAAATTCAGAGATTCATCGTAAAGCTTTTCGTAAGCTTGTTGTAGATCATCACCATTAATCTCGTCATTGTCTTCTGATGTTTCATCATCTTCTTTTTGCTCCTCATTCTCTTTGACCTCATCCAGTCGAGCAACTAAGGCAGGAAAGGTGATAGATGGTGGTGAAGATGAATCTCCTCTTTCATGAAATTGGCTCAGAATGTCCCATGCATCTTTAGCCTTTGTGCAGTGAGCAACCTGTTGCTATTTTTCATCAGAGATTGCTCCACGAATAGTAATCAGGACTCTTTGATTGCTTGGATTGTCAGCACTTTCAACATCCTCTTCAATGGCTTGCCAGCCTTTTGGGTCAAAAGCTCTCAGAAACGCCCTCATTCTGATCTTCCAACACAAGTAATTACTCCCTTCAAAAGTGGGAGCATGATGCAAATTCTGACCACGAGCAAATTCCACTGGCTTCGGAAGAGGTTGTGTGAAAGTGGACCAAAATGCCATGAAAGCACTATCCCCGTCTTCACCAGATTCCGTTTCTTCGGGTTCTTGCTCCGACTCGCTTTCATTTTCCCAAGTCACTGTGTAGACTTTCTTCCGATTCTTTTTCGAAAGACATTCAAGGGCAATATGTCCAAACCCTTAACATTCATAACACTTGACCCCTTGCCCCTTTACAATCTTCTTTTCAGTTTTTGGAGCAAGTTTTGGTGGAAAAGTTTTGGTGGAAAAGTTTTGGGTTTATCATTACTCTTGTCTTTTGAAATAGGGTCTCTGAAATTAGGCTTCTTTTTCTTTAAATTTTTTTTGAACTATTTAGTAAACATAGCTGTCATCTCAGACTCTAAATCAAACTCAGTTTCAGGAGTTTTTGCAGTCTCATGAGCACTAGTGAAAGCCACACTATCTTTTTGTTTTTTCTTAGAAATCTGGTGGGCTTCATAAGTCTACAAGTTTCTAACCAACTAATCAAGCTTGAGGGTATCAACACCCTGAGCCTCCTCAATGGCTGTCACTTTTGATTGGAACCTCTCGGGTAATGACCTCAAAATTTTTCCAACAACTTTAGCTTCAGGGATTTTTTCACCAACTGTGAAACAGGAATTCACGATGTCACTAAGTTTAGCATAGAAATCATCAAACATCTCATCATCACGCATAAAAAGGGTTTCAAAGGCAGAGGTGAGACGTTGAAGTTTTGACCTTTTAACAGAAGTAGTACCCTTGTGAATCGTTTCAAGAATGTCCCAAGCCTCTTTTGCTACCTCACACGTGCAGATACGACGAAACTCTTCAGGTGTGATGGAACAAAAAAAGGAATTAAGAGCCTTACTGTTCCAACTCGAGTTTTGATAATCGGTTGTGTCCCATTTATCAAGGGATTTGGGAATATCAATATCGTCAATGGTGACAATAGGTTCACTCCACCCATAGATCACACAGTGCCAAACTTTCTCATTGATGGATTTTAAAAACGCTCTCATACGAGCTTTTCAATAAGAATAGTTTGTACCATCAAGTAATGGAGGTCTATGGGTCGAGTTACCTTCACGAATTGAATCCATATCACTAATCACACAAAATCACACTCCTATAGTTTTGATAAAAGCAAAGAGTGACCCGCTCTGATACTAATTGAAAATCCTAAGTGATTCATGATTAGATCAAGATATAATTATTCCAATTCTGAAGCATTCAAAACACACAATCTAAATCATCAAGCACTTACGAAAGTGATTTAGATTGTTATTTTCGAAAAATAATAAATCGACACAAACGATTTTTACGTGGAAAAACCACAATTGAAGCACCTTCAATTGTGATAAAAAAAACCACGGGCGAAACACCACTAATCAATCCACTATCGAAGAAAGAAAGATTACAAAGATAACAAACAAATTACCCAAACGCTTCCAATTTGTCTTCAAATCTTCTGTATATCTTTCACCGCAACCTTCGTCTCGGAATTGATTAACCTAAAGTTGAATCCACAACTTCACTTGTCGAATCAACGACTACGCACAGTATCAAACTCCTTTGAAACTCCACGCTTAAATCTCCGGATTCCACCGAAGAAGAACACTCTTCAATATAACCAATCAACCTCCTTGATATGTGCTTATCAATACATGAGTTTAATACTTACTCAAATCATCAAGGAAAACTCAAAAAAAACTTCAAAAGAAACCCTAAGATCTTAAAGAAGATCTAGGAAAAAGTAACCCTAGAGTTGGACCAACAAGCGAATTTATAGAAGCAGAGATCGCACGGTTTGCTCGAGCGTGGGAATGGATGCTCGAGCGGAGACTCTATATCACGTGTTCCAAACCAGGGTTCACGCTTGAGCGGAAGATCCCACGCTCGAGCGTAAAAACACATCACTCAGTATTTTTGTAGACACGCAAAATACTGTGAGAGTGTAAACTCCGCTCAAGCGTCACTTTGCCCGCTCAAGCAGGAAGACCAAAACTGGAAAATTACAACTCGATTACAAACACAGTTTTTCCATGGATTTTGACAAGAAGGGTCCTAACAATGATGATTTTGCTTCTCTAGCTATGAGATATTATTGGGTTCTTTAGCTATGAAGTATAAATAATATATTTATTTAAATTATTTTAAATAATCTCACGTATTCATTTTCTTATATGAATAAATTAGTGTTGATGATAGTTTAGATGAGAGTAAAAAATAAATCATAATGTAAGGATACAATATTCAATGCACCTAGTTACAAAGGCTATTGTGCTTAAAAATAGTTGAAGGCACATGGTGGTGTGTTATCATGATGAAAAATAACAAATAAGTTTATTTTTTTAAAAACTTTAGCTTATTTTGGCATTTGGATTAAAAGTTAATTTTTTGGTTCTTTAAATTTTTTTTTAATTACATCATCTTTATATATTTTTTTATACACTTTTTCAAAAAAAATTAAAAAATTAATTTTTAACTTATTTTTCAAATAATGATATTATATGTATCAATTAATATATATAACATTATTATTTTAAAATTATAATTTCACCTACCACATCATCCGTTAGCATTATTCCTTCCAAAAATAGGCCAAAGTCAGAATAACAATGCCTCTATTTGGCTATAGGAGGTGTAGCGTCCAATGTTTCATTGCCATATTGAATCTTCTCATCATTGATCGAATCCACATGGGTGAGATTTATGGGCCTCCTTCCCCTCATTTCTCTAAAAATTATTAATTGATTTGATTTATTGATAAAAGACATTTATGATAAAATTAAAAACTTCAAAGAACAAGATGTAATTTTGAAAACATAAGAACAATTTATATTTTAAATAAATTTTAAAAATGTATTGGTAATTTATCAAAATTATTTGAAATGCCCCAAGTTCAATTTCTGCCCACACGATGCCACGTTTCTGTTGTACGTGACCATGTGGGCTGTTGTAATGTTATATTTATCATTTTTTCCCCATCAAATCTTAAAATTTTAATTTTATTAATTTAAATTTAAATTTTTATTTATTTTTATTGAGTAAAATTGATATATATATATATATATATATATATATTTTAATGAACAAATTCAATATAAATGTATAAAATATATATTTTTATTAAATTTTGAGATTTTTGTTACAAGAAGCTTAGGGGGTAAGGTGGTAATCAAAGATGATGGTGATTGTAATAGTTGGAGATCAATTAGAGTTTGAAAAGTTTTAGATGTAAATTGTTTTTTTCTTTTTTTCTTTTTAAGATCGGTTGTAAACTGAGTTTAGAATAAGAGTATAGATGGAATAATAGTGTGCAAAGAGGTTAAATAATTTTTAATTTTTTTTTAAGAAAATTTAATTAGAAAAAATACGTAATGAGGTAAATATTTGATGTATATAGAATCATCCTACAAATTGTGTAGTATAGTTTTAAACATTTGAGTTAATTTAATTGTTTTGTGATAATTTTCAAACAGATCAAATATGTGTGGACATCTTTGAAAATTCAAAAAAATATGATACAATAGTGTTCACTAAATAATCTACATCTTTCATTTGGGAAGTGGATTAATTTTTTTAGTTATTTTGATTTGGGTTAAATGTAGCATTAATTTTCCATCAATATGCAACTCTCTCTTTCGAATCAATAGAATTTCTCAAAATTCACTCTTTATAAAAAATAAAGGGTCTACTACTGATTACTAGGGGTGGGCAACGGTTTATCCGACCCGCACAATCCGTCCAACTGACTCTACCTGCACAAATCCGACCCTACCTGCATGTATAAATAGAGCGGGTGTGGGTCTATTTTTTCATACAAAATCGAGTTCGGGTCAGACCAGACCCTACCCGTGCAAATCCGCAACCCATCCACATGACCCGCGGCTTATGTTTAAAAGAAAAAAAAATCTGGGTATGTCTCTCTCAAATTCATTTTTTTATCCTCCTTTCTCTCTCTACCTAGCTGTCTCTCCTTTTTCTCTCATTTGCTATGTCTCTCACTCTCTCACTTTCTCTCTCTCGCCTACCTCTCTTTTCATCCCCTTCCCGTCGCCATCGATCTCCTCTCCTCTATCGCCGCTGTCGTCTCTCCATCCCCTCCTCTTCTCCCTGTCGCCGTCGCCCCAAACCAGATCTAGAGATGGTAGATTTGGAAGATCTACAGCAAAAAAAAAAAAAAAAAAAAGACCGAAGGTACCTCGCCTAGATCTTTCCTCTCCTCCATTTATTTATGGTTTGCAGACTTAATAATAATAATAATAATAATAATCTGTTTAAAAAAAATGCGAAAAAAATAATATGAAAATAATCTGTTTAATAATTTGCATAATAATAATAATCTGAATAATAATAATAATAATTTGTTTAACAAAAAAAACTGTCGAAAAAAATCTCTCAAAAGAAAAAATCTCTCATTTGCAATTTTGCACTCTATTGAAGCAAAAAATAAAATAAAAAATAATTCCCAAACCGCCCGCAACCGCCCGCACAACCGCATGACCCACCCGTTCAATTCGCAACCCGCACTGTGGGCGGACGCGGTTCCATTTTTTCCCAACCCGCACCCCATCGGGCGGGTCCAACCCGTCATCCGAACCGCACGAAACCGATCCATGGACACCCCTACTGATTATTGAGTGAGTAAAGTGCTTAGTTAAATAAAAAAAACTTCTAAAGTTTGACATTAGTAAGACCATCTTCAACCATCATCAAATATTTTATTAAATTTAAATTTAATGAAAACATTTAGCCTGCGTTTGGTTGTGTTTTGTAAATGTGATTTAAGAGTATAAGTTGTATTTTGAGTTTGTGGGTTGTAGAATTATGATTTAGGTGTAGAAAATTTGTTTGGTTATGGTTTTTAAATAGAGTGTTGAATTGTGTTTTGAAGATGTATTTTGAATTAAGTTTTGAAAGTTTGATGTAACATGTGAAAGGTGAAAATTTGTTTGGTGATGTGTTTTGAAAATAATTTTCAAAACTTAATTCAACCAATAATTTATCATCAAACACACAACTTATATATCGATATCCATATTTTTTATCAACAATAATAACCAAACTATTTTTAAAATACTGAAATTGAAAATTGATTTTTTTTGTCAATTAATTTTTTATTTTGTAATTTTTTTGAATAATTGTTTTTTCGAAATAATTTTTTCATTTTAAAATAAACCTATGTCAATTATTTTCTGCCAATTAATTTTTCTATCAATTCATTTGTAAAATACGTTTTTAATTTTTTTCTAACATTTTGTTAAAGTCAACAACTTTTGAAAATACATATTAATAAAGAAGGAATAAATACACTAAATTTAATATTTTAAAATACAAATCATAACGTAAATCTTACAAAACATTATCAATTTTTTTTTCCATTTATTACATGTTAGGAATTTCATCCATATGTGGCAACAGAAATGCAATGCATTATTGTACCCGTTGAGCTCATATAATTGTGGGATTGACATACAAAATGACTATTATGCTCCTCTTGACTTAAATGGAAAGTGATTACATAGAACAAAATATAAAGGGTAAGATAGTAATTTCACTTACTTATTATCTACCCCTTATTGTTTCATAGCTGTGTGTTCAACACTGAGGTAAAGAAAAAGGAGAGGCTGCAGCTGTGTACTCAGTACACGGATGTGATATATATATAAAAAGTAATAATATTAAAATCAAATAATATTTAACAAATAAAAAGTAAATAAAAAAAATTCCAAACTGAACCTTTTGAACCTCACCCTTTCTATTAAATCTGAATCCCATTCCGTTTACCACACCAACTTCACCATCTCAGAAACACTTTCTCCAGTTACATCAGAAAACAAAAATTAGGAAATAGAAGCATATCCACCATCTCATTAGGTCCTCCTTCTCCACTTCCATAATTTGCAGGTTAGTTTTGATGCCAGTTCATCTTCATATTAGCTTCAGACATTAGCTTCAGAGAGAGTGAGGGAGGGAAGAGGAGGACAACCGGCCGGTCATCCCACGGGACATCCGACCTGTCATCCCGGCCCAGTCACCATTCCACCCCCGTATCTATTCGCTTTGTTTCATATCTGTTCCATTTTCATCTGTTATATTTTCTAATTTCTGTTCTAATTTTGTTACACTATCATTTATTTTTCTGATTATCAGTTTCTAAATTATAATAAACTGAATAAAACAAACCCAATATAAATGAGAAATATCATTCCCTATGGTTTTTTTTTTTTTTTATAAAAATCTGTTTCTATGGCATCTGCCTAATTAAATTTTGCCACCAAATTTTTTTATATTTATTTTTTACATAAAAATAAGTTTGTATGCACAAAAATGTACTAATGGTTGATATATTTTTCATACATATTTTTTACCTCTCATATGTTTTAATATACAATTTTGTTTCACTTTTGCAGTCATCATGCCAAGAACAAAACGAACCAGGCCCGAACTTGGTGAATCCTCAAACCCTGTACCACCACCACAGCAACAACATGATGGCTATCCAACTAATGATTTTGCAACATATCATTATGAACAAGCCTATGAACATTTCATTACTCGACCAATTATTACGGGGAGAAACGTAAAACTACCTTCTAAATATGATTCACTCTTACTGGGCAAATTAGATACAATGGGATGGTTACCATTAAATAATTTGCCAAATAAGATATATCCCCGTCTTCTACGATTATTTTATATTCACTTGACACTGGGTGACCAACAAAATGAACCGTTCAGTCTTACCTCTTATGTTAAGGGGAAAAGAATCACACTCTCTCTCCGTTGTTTTGCACAAATTATTGGAGTCAAAACAGGAGATTTACAATGTTATTTTCAAAATGAGGCCGCATTAGAAAAAATTGTTGATGATGTCACTCAGATTTATACCACAATTTGTGACAACCGATTTAGCGGCACTAATTTACAAGACAGCCATTTAAAACCTCACCTTCGTATTCTCCATCGATGGATAGTTGAAAATATCACTCCCAAAAAAGGACATTATAATAGTGTTTCATGCTTTCAAGTTTACTTGTTATATTGTTTTGAAATTGGACAAAAATTAGATTTATGCTTTATATTACTAAAAGAAATGATGCTTGCAAAATTGGATACTCTGAGTGGCCGGTCACTACCTTTTGGAGCTTTGTTAACCATAATTTTCAAAGCCCATGATGTGAACCTTGAAGGTGAATGATGGATCAGAATCACTTCACCAATTTCTGAGTATACACTGACCCGAGCTGGTGGTGCTGACACCTTGATGGGCTCTATTAATCTTGAAAATCAACCAATACCTGATGAGGAAGAACCCAATGACAATGCCATTCCACCAAATGAACAACCCCATTACTGGACTGATTATTTAGCCTTGGAACAAGAACGGTACAATCAGCGCCTACAATGGAAACAACAAATGGCTAATCAGCTCAATACATTGGGTACTCGGTTCGATGAAATTGCCACCGCTCAGAACTCACTAATTAATCAATTTGGTGAGTTTCGTGTAGACTCAGAGAGACGCGCTGAACTGACAAGGAACCATATTGATTTGATTGACCATCGAGTCACTCAGCTGTACCATCAGCATTTCCCTCCACCTCCAACACCACCTGACAAGGATGCTTAACTTGTTTAAAAATCAAGTAAAATGGTTCACAGATATAGTGGTTATATTTTTTTCTCTTTTTTTGTTTTGGTTATTTATTTGGTAAGTTTTGTTGTGATTGTCTTACTTTTGTTATTTTGTTGTAAACTTTTCTATTCACGTAATGAATAACAACGACAGGTTTTTTTTGGAATCATTTAATTACATAGTTATAATGTTATAACAATTTGTGCAAAAAGATTATGCATTGAAAAAATTATTTGTACAAAAATTAATAAATAGTAATTCATAAATGTCTACGAAATCCTTCATTTGAATAAAATGAATAAAAATTACACAATTATTAAATAATTTTTTTTGCATCAATTATAATATAAAATTAAATTAATGTTTTGAAATTAAATAAAACAAGTTACAATTTAATAATATTTAATAATAAACATTCTTTATTTTAATGAAAAGGAAAAAAAAAAGTTAATATAAACTTCTGTACAGAAAATTAAAAAGAATACCCCAGCGTTTACAAGAATAACAGCATGAAAATGGTTTGAAGGAGAACACAGGAAAAAGAACAGATGATTTTATTTCGAGGAAAAAAATACGTAACAGATTAATTGAATTTAAATAGCAGAAATATAACCACAAAAAAAAAAAAACATTCAGATAGCAAAAATATAACCACAAATAAAAAAAAAATCAATTAACATTGTGTATATAAATGAGGAAACAAATCGATAACATATAACCACAAATAAAAAAAAAATCAGTTAACATTGTGTTTAAATAGGAGGAAACAAATCAGTAAAAGCAAAATTAACGAAAAAAATCAGTAAAAAAGCCCGGTAGGTTCAAACAGACCGGTAGGTTTTAACGAAGAAATGGAAAATCGGAAGACAAAACCGGAAGAGATGGGAGGACCGGGTGGTTGACCGGCCCGTTGATCGACTGGATGACCCGGGGGACGACTGGCCGGGTGTCCCAGGCACTGCCGCTTAAAACAGTTCAAACTATTAACTGATTGATGAAAGGTTCAAACAGTTCAAACCATTAACGAAGTAATGGAAAACCGGAAGACAAGGTGGGAGGACCAAGTGGTTGACCGGCCGGTCGACCGGCCGGATGACCAGGGGGACGACCGGCCGGGTGTCCCAGGCACTACCGCTTCAGGTTCAAAGATTCAAACAGTTCATAATTAAAAGAACAACCGATCTGAAATGGAAAATACGCCTCTACAAATTCTCATAAACCATTTAGAAACTGATTTCAACTTCTCCGAAATCATTTATACATAACAGATGAAGATTGATTTACTAACTATTCTTGAAAAGCAAAAAAGTTGAAACAGTTCAGGATGAAGAATGAAATCATTTATCGACTCGTCTGAAACAATAACAAATAAAATCATTTTCAGATAACAGATGAAGGATGAATTTGAAGTACGGATGCTTGATACAGAGAAGCCACCCGTGATGAATCTGAAGGACTGATGTAGATGAGCTTCACGTGAAAGTTGCAGAGATGATGAAGAAGGCAGAAACGTTGAAAGGGAGATACAAGCTGCCAAACAGATTTTCAAAATGTAATTTGAATTAACACGCGGAATCAATTTTTGAACGTCATATCCAAACGTCATGCGCGAGCTCATGTGTTGAAAATTGATTTGAATTAACAACCAAACAGAGCCTTACATTTTGTTACTCCAACTCAGCACTAAATATTTGATCAAATCTAGAATTTCTCAAATTTTTTATCAAATTGAGGATGAATTTTTCTTTCATCAAATCACTGTTTATAGCCGTTGAAGCTACAGTTATTTTCACCACCCGACGACTGGCCAGATGTCCAGCCAATTGTCCCCTCAGATGACCACCTCCTTGCAAAAATTTATGAAAAAAGTACATTGGCCTGTCATCCCCGGATCGTCCTTCCGATCGACTGATAATTTGATCAAATCTCAAATCACTCCATTGGAATGCGCGATATCAAATCAAGCTTTTTTTTTAAATCAAATTTAAGTGAAATTTGATGAAAATTTTGAATAAAACATCAGAGATGCAATAATAAATTATTTTAATTTATTTTTAGACTATCAAAATGGTTTCTTTTTTTAACTATTTATTTTTATTAGTTAAATATAACTAATAAAAAAATGTCCATGACTAACCTTTTTTCAAACCCATTTACACTCCTCTATCTATTTTTTCTGTCCACCATTGTTACTTTTCTCATTTTTGCATCTTACTGACAATGTTCTCATTCATTTTTTAATGGGTAATTACAAATACACCTCTTGAGATTTGCTTAAAATACGAATTGCTCCCTGTAATTTGAAAAATTACAAATGCCTCCCTATCAGAATTTTTTATTTAATAGAATTAATTGAAAATGTGAAATTTCTAACTGTTCATCTATGTAATAATAAAATTATCTAAATTATTAATTGAAATAAAATTTTAACATTATTAAAATTGTTAATTAACTTGATGATTTATTAATAAAATGATCTATTTGTTATGAAATTAGAAACTTTAGGATGCGGGATGTAATTTTTAAAACCTTAGGAAGAATCTGTAATTTCATTAAATCTCAAGAGAGGTGTAGGTAATTTGCCCTTTTTTAATCCATAGCTAATCTAGCATCACTGAAAGGAAAAAAAAAAAAAAAAAAAAAAAAATTGATTTGTTACCGGAGCATACAATTTATATAAAATTATCTAGCTAATCTAGCATCACTTAAAATTATCTAAATCATTTATATTTTGCTAGCTAAAATTTATATAAAATTAAAATTTTAAAATTTGATTTGTTACCGGACCATACAAGAGAATTTTATTTTAATTTTTTTGGTAATTTAAAAATAAATAAATAAGAAAAAAGTAAGAAGTAAGACCATACGCTGCATTTGATATTTCATTAAATTTAAATTTGATGAAAATTGTAATGATTTAATCTCTAATTTTTTTATTAAACTCATATCAAATGATGAATAAATCAAAAGTTTCATAATGAAGGGAGGCTTTCATCTTTTATCAAATTTAAATTATTATTGTTGGGTTGAATGTCCATTTAAGAACAATTTTAATAATTTTTTTTTTTTATTCATATCGGAATGACTTGTTTGACATCCGTCTAGATATCTTTTTGGACAATCAAAAATATAAATAAACTTAGTAAAAATTTTAATTTTAATATTAAAATTAACGGTATCAAATTAATTTTTTTACTAAATTTTTGATTCCCTCCAAAGTGCATGTAATCTGAGTAAAGGCTGCAGGGAGAGTGGCCCGTAGTGTAAGCCTTGTCACGTGGTGCATGTCGGAAGACAGCGTGCTTGTTTTTCTCCATAAACTGTCTTTTCTGAATGACTTGTCTCTTTCTTTCTCTCTCTAATCGTTTATTCGATCATTATTTGCGGTTAAGGTAATTGACTAGTCTACGAATTCTTTAAAAAGTGAGTTAATAGTTAGTTCTCAATTTTTAAATTAATTTAGGTTATATTATTTTTGATATTTTTTACATATTTAAAAAAAATTAAAAATAAAAAAATTAATTTTTAATCATATCTTTTTAAAACAACTTTACCTGTCTCGCGTTGCCTATGCTAATTGGATGTTTGTTGGGGTTTGCTTGATTTTGTTTTTGATTTATTTTCATCTTTAAGTTATTTTCTTTTTAATTTGTTTTATTTTATAAAAAATCAGCCTTTTAAAGACATCAAAAAATTAAATAATTATTAAAAATATATATATAAATAAAAATAATGAATTTTTTTGAGTGTGCTTATTTTGACTTTTAAATTTTTTTTTATATAACTTTTCAAACAAAAAAAAAAATTGAATTCGTTTATGTAACGTCCTAGATTTTTACTACTCAAATCCATTACCATAACTCTTTAATTAAGTCCATTTTCAAGATAATAAGCAAGATTAAAATAAATTAAATCAATCGAAATTCTCTCTGTATAAATACACAATGGTAACGTGACCAACACAAATAATTTCAAGTGCCTTGGGCTTACATCGAGAAAAGAAAACTAAGAAAATGAGATAAGAGGCATTAACCGTCTTACACCAAAATGGCATCCCGCCTACAGGAAATAGGCCCTTTGGCCACATTTAATGGAACGCCTTAGTCGTGAAATAAGCTCCAACTTTCTACCTGGAAAAAAAAGATTAACATGGGATGAACAATAATGTCCAGTAGGAATCCCAATGACCCTAAACAATAGCAGTGCATAGATATGTATGATCATGAATGCTATAAGTCATAATTATATATACATATATATATAATGTGACTTTTTATATCCAAATATATATATATATATATAAGCATAGGTATATCTTTTCTCAAACGAATCCTTCTTTTATCATTTCACAAAAATTCATTTCTTCATCCTTGTAGTCACCAATTTCCCTTTGGAAAGATTCAAAATAAATAAATAACTAATCCACATCTTGAACATCATGCACGTTAATTATTTCTTCATTTCTATAATTCATCTCTAATTATTCAAATAATTCTAACCCTTTGTTTATTTTCAAAATCAATTCACATTTAACCCTTGCACTCTGGTGCTACTCATTTACATCAAACAATATGCATATTATTCCCGAACTCAATATTCATCTCAATATGTAAATTTAACAATATCCTCAATACATATATTTATCAATAATTATCTCTACAGGTATTCACATTAGCAATCAAAATTCACAATCAAATGAACAACTTAAGGACTTGTCAAGCCTTACATCACCACTATGGTCTCACCAAACCCCACGTCTGCCTGCTTTACTAGTTGCTAGCCGGAAAGAACGCATTACCTCTATATAGCATAGCCTGCCTTATCGGATGCTAACCGGAAGGAACACATTACCTCTATATAGCACATCTGTCTGCTTTACCGGGTGCTAATCGAAAGGAACGCATTACCTCCATATAGCACTTTCATCACTTCATCACATGACACATTATTCAAAGTTATACCTTTAAACATTACACAAAACACGTGTATTCCATTCAATACAAGCAACACCATCCTCCATTGATGGCCCAGGACAAAACCTCTAAACAATAAAGACATAATTTTCGTAGATAACACAATATGATTATCAATCCATTTCCATATTTCATCTTTAGCAAGGTTTGTTTAGAGCTAACTCAACTATCACATCATCTCAAAAATCTCATTTAGGACAATAGCATTCTCATAACAATTTCCACTTTTGACTCCACTATTACCAATCATAAATAGTTTTGACATAAGGGAAATTTCAAAGCCATTACATGTTTCTTTTCCTCTCCCGATCATACATTCCTAGCTCACAGCAAATACATTACAAAATCCTTAATCTTTCATTGTCTCTTTATATTCTACAATTTCAATAATTCAATTTCATTAACTCAATATCCCAATGTTAGCACCATAAATCTGCAATTTTTATTATTATTTATTATTTATATAATTGCAGGACACGTGGCATCCTCTTATTCATTTAGAAGTTAAAAGAAGTTATAGAGATAATGGAGAATATGAAGGACAAAGTGGATGAGTGGGAGGACAAAGTGGAAGAGTGGAAGGACACATGGCAAGACAAGAATGAAGATGGAAGAAATGGGTAGTTACTAAGTAGTTATTGCTGTATTTTTTCTTCTATAAATAGCCATTAATGGCTACATTGTAAAGATCCAGAACTTAAATCAAAGACACTTGATTTCAATATTTCTTGTCATTTTCCTTATCTTAGGAGTAGTTTAACATAGATTTATATTTCGAAGCATTTATTTTCAGCATTTCCATTTCGAAGCATTTTATGCACTTTCTTTTCGAAGCATAGGAGTAGATGTAAGTAATTATTACTTCGATTGTTCACTTAATCATCTTTCTCCGTCCCTTTTTCTTCTTTTACTTTTTCTTTTCTCTACACTTGACAATTTTGAAGTCCTCTTCGTTGAGGCAAAAGAACCGTCAACACAATCGCTTGATAATTGGCTTGAATTTAATCTGTAAGGATTTTTCAATCCTTGCTGGCACGCTCGCATTTATGATATTTTCCTTCGTAGGAAAAATAAGCCAACATTTTTTGGCACGCCCAGTGGGACTGCCAAGTGTAAGAAATGACAAACGATTTGGATTTCGCCATTCAAACTTGTCAATTTGAAATATATTGGCGTGAAAGAAAAATTTTGGATCTTCAAGAAGAGATCCATTTTCTTGATGAAATAAACTTTCATCCATTACAATATTATTTGGTGGAAGAAAAAAGACACCATTTAATTAGAGAAATTCATCAACTTGATATGGAAATTCGCCAATGGAATGATGAGTTATCAACTCTCACTACCAAGTCTTTAACTGAGGCTTTAATGGCCGGAATTAGTGAATTTTTTCAGAATTTTTCCATGGTTGAAAATAGAAAAAGCAAAGAGTTGATTTCATCAATGGCTCGGGGGGTTCAAGAGTCCGTTTTTAAAAAGCCGAATTATGAAATTAACATAATGAAAGAGCATGTTTTTGAGCCAAATTTGGCTAAGAATGATGTTTCATGCATGGCTCGGGGGGTCTCAAAACCAATTTTTAGAAAGTCAAGTAATGAAAATAACATATCTATGGGTGATTTTCATAAGCCATTAATGGTTAACATGAAAACACAACCAACTTTGCCAAATAATTATGAAAACCTATTCGGAAAAAGTCATGTTTTTAAAACAAACATGGTCAAGAATAATGAACAAGCCACTGTTCATGAATTCAAAATTTTTGACATTTTTCAAAATGTCAAAAAGTATGAATTTTCATGGTCACACTATACCATGACTTTTGGTGTTCAAAATCCTTTTTGGATTTGTGGTTCACATCAAAATATAATTCTGATGATGTGGCTAATAAAATTAACAAATTGTTCTTATGAGTTCGAAGCACTAAGAACAAGGGATGACCATTTAAAAAGCATGAACTTGGCTAGAAAAGCCTGTGCATTTAAATAAATGGTTGAGAATGGCTTATCTTTTCAAATTGATGGCCAGTTGTTTGTATGTACACAATCAAAGCATCGAAGATACATTCGAAGCATCAAGAGTTGTTTCGAAGGTTGATTACTTCACATTCGAAGCTGTATAAAGCTTTGAAGATACATTCGAAACATCAAGAGTTGTTTCGAAGGTTGATTACTTCACCTTCGAAACTGTATAAAACTTTGAAAACTTTCGAAATGTGTACATCTCTTCAAATATATGTAAAATGACAATTAATTAGTTGTCGAATAATGCCTGTTTTTGGCATCATAAGTTGGCTCGAAGAACAACAGTTTTGGTGTCTTCGAAGAATTAATAATTGGTTCGAAACACAAAATTAATATTTCCATTAATTATGTGTGAACCAGAACATATAAGTTTTGAATAAACCACAATGGTTGGCCAAAAACAGCTTCGAAAGCCGTTTTGCCATAAGTTACTTCGAAAGCCGTTTTGCCATAATTTTGTAAGCTTCGAAGCACTCTATCTTGCATCAACAACAGCTTCAAAGAAATAATAATGGTGGTTGTGAACCTTCGAAGCTTTGTCGAGTATTTTTGAGGATGTAATTCGTCTTTTGTCGGTTCCATCGACCTTCGAAGAATGATTTTGGTCCTTTATATCACTTTCGAAGCTTGTTACTAGTAATAATTCGAGTCATCTAGTCATAATTTCATACTCATTCGAAGCACTTTATTGGTGTTGTTACATCATTCGAAGCACTTTGCTGCTTAGGTTAGTCATGTGTTTGGTTCGGCCCTTCAAAAATTCAAATAAACATCATTTTTAAGGGCCGCGGGGGGTAATGTTAGCACCATAAATCTGCAATTTTTATTATTATTTATTATTTATATAATTGCAGGACACGTGGCATCCTCTTATTCATTTGGAAGTTAAAAGAAGTTATAGAGATAATGGAGAATATGAAGGACAAAGTGGATGAGTGGGAAGACAAAGTGGATGAGTGGAAGGACACATGGCAAGACAAGAATGAAGATGGAAGAAATGGGTAGTTACTAAGTAGTTATTGCTGTATTTTTTTCTTCTATAAATAGCCATTAATGGCTACATTGTAAAAGATCCAAAACTTAAATCAAAGACAATTGATTTCAATATTTCTTGTCATTTTCCTTATCTTAGGAGTAGTTTAACATAGATTTATATTTCGAAGCATTTATTTTCAGTATTTCCATTTCGAAGCATTTTATGTACTTTCTTTTCGAAGCATAGGAGTAGAGGTAAGTATTTATTACTTTGATTGTTCACTCAATCATCTTTCTCCGTCCCTTTTTCTTCTTTTACTTTTTCTTTTCGCTACACTTGGCAAATTTAAAGTCCTCTTCGTTGAGGCAAAAGAACCGTCAACACAATCGCTTGGTAATTGGCTTGAATTTAATCTGTAAGGATTTTTCAATCCTTGCTGGCACACTCGCATTTATGATATTTTCCTTCGTAGGAAAAATAATCCAACACCCAACAAACTTTATATAGTTATATTTCATGGCAAGCCATTCATTTTTTTTCTCTTTAATCAATGTGGTTCAAATATTATAATCTCACCAATTTACCTCATTCTCAAGATTGTTAAACAAAACGAATAATTAAGATTAGGGCTTTTCATCACAAACCTCATGAATATATTTAATTAGCTCAAAACTCACCTAATTAACAACAAAACAAGGAATCAAACCCAATGAACTTGAAACCCTAACTCACCTCAACATGCTTTTCAAAACTCTCAACAAAATCATTTTTTTGTCCTAGCAGAAAAAATACCACATAGCTACCTATAGCAAAGTATTATAAAGAATCAAGAAAATCCCTACCTTTAGAAGAGAAGATGAGAAAAGCCCCAAAAATCAATCTTGCCGAAATTCAATCTCCACCAGTCAAAATGATGTCTTTAACACGCTCATTGTAACGCCCTCAAAATAAACCCATAATTTATACATTCAGTACATCCGTAAACTTAAGAGAAAAGAACAAAATTCCATTTATCAGAGTATTCATTACAAAAGTATTACATGTTGACATCAAAAGTAAATGCCATACGGGCTTACAACTTTTCAAACCAACACTTGGTTACAAAAAAAGGAGTACTAACTCAATACACATAATAAGCCCTTGGCTTGATTTACATATAATACACAAAATAATCACAAAAAGGAAGCCTTCAGCTTCTACAACCTCCCAAGCTACGTCCTTGGAGGCGGCATACCACCTGTATCTGAAAATGATATCCCATATAGGGTGAGCCAATGCCCAGTAGAGATATACTAAACCAACTATGAGAATTAACTAAAACATTAGCATTCGATAAGCGGTTAACACATATACGTCAACCTACTATACAATCCAGTTCCATGACAAATAGTCCATGTTTCATTTCACTTTCCATTACTTTTACAATTTCGACTCACAACATGGCTCAAAACCTGGCCAACCAATTCAATGAGACTACGACTCATATTAAAGCATTTCCTTTTTAAATAAGATAGCAACTCATAACAAAACACTTCCATACTTCACAATAAATACACATATTTGCTGTATCAATGTCATATTAAAACACTTCATACTTCACAATAGATACACATATTTGCTATATAAATGGAGTTCATCCCCTATCTCCTCCCAAATAATATTCGGTTTAGGAGTCCATCCCCCATCTCCTCTCAAATCGTGGAGTACATCCCCTATCTCTTCCCACACCATGTACATATTCCAAGTATACAAACACTCATCATATACAAGAATCAATTTATACACATATTTGATGTATTATTCCAACCGTCATATTCAATGACCTATTCAATGTGATTAGTTTCAGTTTTCCCTAATCAACATACAGTGTCTACAACAATCAAGACTATCCTCCGCCGATAGCCCAAAGCAGTTATATCTAAACAGATAATAAATGCATCAAACAGATATAATATCAATATGTTCCATAGGTGAATGATTAATTTATTCAACTACACCATTCAATCCCATAATTTTTCAATTTCATTATTCTCAACTCAATTTTATATTTCCACATTTTCCCAAATTAATTATACAAATTAATTTATTACGATAGTTAGGACATAATTCCCCCTTTCTCAAAATCAACCCTAAGGTTCGATTTCGCCAATCTAACATCAATAATTCCATTTTCCAATGTCTCACGTACACATGGGTTTTAATATTTGAAAACCCCCCTTTTATAAATTATATAACAAACCCTAACTTTCCCAATATTACCCAACAATACCAACTAATCAAAATGATCAAAGTTATGTAAAAACTCATAAGATGGAGTAGGGTATCCCTACCTCGAAATAGAGAGACCAAAGGAGAAGATGATGCAAACTTGAAGTGCTCCAAACCCACTATTTTTTCAGATTAAAATGTAGCCCACACCACCCTCTATCTTTCTTACAAAGAGATTAAGGTAGAAACACTCAAAAACTAGATCAAACCTTAGAGAGAAGGTGTATGTAGAGAGAGAGGCTGCCGAAATTAGGGTTTGAATAAAGAAGGAGATGAAAAAGTGTGTAAAAACCCACTGCTGCGATCTGATATATTCAAAGCTCGTTCGAGCGATGTAATGGTCGCTCGAGCGACCAGACACAAAGAATTCTCGCTCGAGCGTAGAAAGTCTCGCTCGAGCCAACAATTCGAAGCTTCAGGTCTGCAACCCAGAAGCACGCTCGAGCGAAGAAAAGCTCGCTCGAGCGAAGGAAAGCTCGCTTGAGCCAAGGATTACAACTCTCAGGTCCAAAATCGGATGCAGATGCAAGCTCGAGCGAAGGACTTCTCGCTCGAGCCACCAAATACAGAACTCAACTCTCGCTCGAGCGAAGGAACCCTGGCTCGAGCGAAGGATCTAAAACACAGAGCTCGCTCGAGCGACAAAAGGCTCGCTCGAGCAAAGGACCAAAATTCTGGGCAGCAACCATTTGCTCCGAATCACACCCAACATGTAACAATCCTGTCCAAAACATCCTATAACTCAAATACAAAGTATTGAAGGACGGAAACAAGATATAAACCACAACCGACATCCACGGAACCAAGTCCGGATACAACAACCGAAGGAGGAAGAACCGGGATCGCTATACTCATTATTTTGGCCTAAATGACTAGGGTGAGATTCTAACTCTAAATGTGGTGGATCAAGAGTTTTGTGTCTTAAAAATAAAAAAAATAAAAAAAAAATTAGAAGAGAGAAAGCAGCCGAGACAAAGACAGAGACAGAGAGTGTCTTCGCCTCAACAACCAAAACCAAATAAAGAAGAAGAAATAAAGAAAAGGGAGTGAGGGAAGAGGGATGGGGTAGCCCACGTGGATTGCCTCCTTTATTGCTCAATTTATTATGTATATATATATATATACATCTATCTATCTGCACATACATCTATACATATATATATATATATATATTAAAATTTTATGTTAACATCTTAATATTTTATAATATAGAATGATATAATTTTTTCTTATCACAAATATACATTTCGTTTGTTGGTACACACCATAAATATTCATAATCTTCTCATAATAATAATAATAAGTAATTACAGATGACAAATAATTTAGTCAATTGAATCCAAAATGAATGAAGTTTAATAATCTAAAATAAATTTTCGATTAAGACTAGATTACAAAATATTTTAGATGGACTCAAGATGGTCCCCACTATTTATACAATTAAAAAGGACCAAACAGTTAAATAAGACTTACATACATAAATCCAAATTAATATGTCATAGGTCTTAAAATCCAAAACTTCAACACCAAAATTCTGCTAATCTGTCAATTTTAGAAAATAAATACCCACCGTTTAAATTCTGAATTTTATTTATTTTCGGTCTTTACAGTTTACATGAGTTGAATAAAAAATTTTTTTTTTTTTTGACATACTTCTAAATAAAAAATTACTAAAGATAATATGCCTTTTTTATGTGATTCCAAACATTATAAAGGGTTATTTTGGGAGGTGATTTTTTTTTAAAATTTTTTTAGCTAAAATATGAGATAAAAAAATAATATATTTAAAATAAATTTTTAATTCTTTACACAAAAAAAATACAAGAGGTAGAGTAAATGGATTTTTTTTTTTTGTAGGAGTTGAAATTGTTTTGACTTTTTGATTTTTTTTTTTTTTTTGATAAATGAGGCCTAAGTGTGCGTTTGGAAATTTGATTTTTTAGTGATTTTTTAATTATCTACTTTTTTTTATGAGATGAAAAGAATTAATTTACTTAAAATGTTTATCTAGTTTAATAAATAGTTTTGTGAAATAAAATGATTGATTGATACTTAATATAACATTTTATCTTTTTTGGATTGCATTACCTTTCTAATTTTCTGCACATTTTTTTATAAAAAAAATAAAAAATTATACTTATTTAGATCATTCCAAATAACTTATAATCATATCTTTGCAAGTTTTTTACAAAAGGCATGTTGATTTTTATATTTATTTCCCTCACAAAGCATGCGGAACGTATTTTACTAAATGAAAATTATTTGCAAATAAAAAATTCATAAGAATGGTGTGATAGAAATATTTTAAAAATTGTAAGTCTTTTTAATGAATCTTTTGATTTGAAATAATAAACACACTTTTATCACCGTATTTTGTACAATTTTTTTGTATAAATTTTTTTGTTTATATATCACCCTTCTTTACTAAAAGCATATTGATTACTGAATTTTGTTTTGAATAACAATTTTTAAGCTTGTGTTAAAAATACAATTTCATTTTGAGAGAAAATTAAACCACAGTATTAAAAATTCAAAGAAAGGGGGAAAGAAACTCAAAATGTTCAATATGTTGAAGAAGACAAATAGTTTATTTTAAAAAATTAAATTGATCAAACATTAACAATTATATGATCGAAATACATTTATGTGAAGAAAAAAAAAAGAACAATAATTTCTTCTTTCATGTCAAAATATTAGTGCCTTATTCTATTTTTTATTGTCCAAAAATATTAGTCCCTTTTCAAAAATTAAGAACTAAAATAATATGAATTTTCTTATTTACACTTCTTTTAAATTCATTAACAATATAAGAAGTACAATTATAACAATTGATTTTCTCAAAAAAGCACTATCAAAGGATAATTTTAAAAAATTAATGTGTGTGTTTGGTTTTAGTTTTTTGGATTAAATTTTTTGAAAACTGAGTTTTTTATTTTTTGTTTTTCGTATTTTTTTGTTTTTAGTGAATATTTTTAAAATTTTAAACTTTTTTATATTCACCTTACTTAGATGTATCTAAAAAGCATACTGAATTCTCATATTATTTTTTTTGTATTTTTGGTATCTATCTATATATTATAAGGAAAATTAGGCTTCTAACCCATAAGCCTTGTGAGAGATCCAATATCCCAATCTCAATTTTCTATTTTTTTTATTAAAAAAAAAAAAACTCAACATTTATTGACTTCTCCCAACCCACAAGTTTTTTTGACTTCTCCCATGCCTATTGCTACAACGTTTTCAATTTCTTCCATACACCATAGTTAGTGAAGGGATTATTAAATTATTTTTATAAAAAATATAAAAATATATAATTTGTATATTAAAAAAATCTAAAACAAATAAAAATTCTTATTAAATCTATCTATCAATCTATATCTATCTATTATATAAGTAAAATGGGCAAGTCTTATGGGAGCTCCAATATCTCAAACTAAAATTTTTAATTTTTTGATTTTTAATAATTAAAAAAATCGTCTATAGCTCTCATTCAAGCAAAAAATAAAAAAAAAATAATATCTCTTGATTTATGACTTTCAAATAGAAAGTATATCAAATATATGAAATAAAAAATAGAAAATATACTAATCCATTTCAAATTCAAATTTGAGGGGCACTAAAAATGGAAAGCATTTCATTAATTTAAATTCAAAATTATAATGATTTATCCCATAATATATAAGTTTTAAATAATGATCTATTCCATAATTTATTTATATATCCATATATCTATATACTATTATAATTGTAAAATATTGTCATTTCATTAAGGTTGAAAATAGTAATTCTTTTTTCTTATTTTTTTTATTTATTTTTTATTTTTTGTTAATACGTGTTACAATATGATTGGTCTATAAATTAATTTTATATTCTTAAAATAAAATTTCATATTTGAATTCTTACTTAAATTATGTTACTATAATTGGAATGAGATCAATATTCATTCCTTAAATTTTGCATCATTTATTAAATTATAAAATAAAATTTCAAATTTAAATTCTTCTTCAAATTATATTACTACAATTAGAATGTGATCAATATTAACATGTATCATAATGATGTTTCATAATCTATCTATATATCATATAAGGAAAATGGAGTTTCTAACCCACAAGCTTTGTGGGAGCTCCAATATCTCAATCTCAATTTTCTAATTTTTCTATTTAAGAAAAAAAAATCTCAGCATTTATTGGCTTCCTCCAACCCACAAGCCTTTTTGACTTCTCTCATACCTACTGCTATACCTTTTTCAACTTTTTCCATATACTATAGTTAGTGATGGGATTGTTAAATAATTTTTATCAAAAATATAAAAATATATAATTTCTATATTAAAAAAAATCTAAAACAAATATAAATTTTTATTAAATCTATCTATCTATCTATCTATCTATATCTGAAAAATCTAGAAATCCCCTATATATTGATTTGTGATTATGTATCAATTTTAAGCAGTAATTAACAATCCCAATCAAACAATCCAGACAAATCAACACAACGATTTTAACGTGGAAAAACTACAATTGGAGCACCTCCAATTGTGATAAAAAAAAATCACGGGCCAAAGCCACAAAATAATCCACTAAAAAGACATAAAGGAATTACACATGTATACTCTCAATTACCTAGCGAATCCACACCCAAATTGAACTAACCCCTATGTGCCTTTTCTAGCCCCGTCTTCACCTCGGAATTGTCTTGCCCAACATTGAATCCACAACGTCGATGTCGATGAGCCACTCTAGAATCCACCAAACCTTCAGGCTCGAATTCCCCAGAATCCATCGAAGAACAACTCTCTCTTTTTTATAGAATCAACAAATAATCCTTTGATGTACACTTCTTAAACCATGAGTTGAATACTCAATCAAACATCAAAGAAAACTAGCAAACTAGCCCCAAATACAAACCCTAATATCCAAGAAGAAGATCTCAAAAACGTCATCCTAGTTTTGGACTAAAACAAGTACTTATAGAAAACAGGGACTGCGAAGCTCGCTCGAGCGAAGACTCTCTCGCTCGAGCAAGGAAACAAAAATGCATGTTTTCCTCAAGAGGCGTCGCTCGAGCCAAGCTTCGTTCGCTCGAGTGTACAATCTTCTTTCTCAGGTTTTTGGTAGACAGACGCAGCTTCTGGAAGTAGGACTCCTTCGCTCAAGCCAAGACTCCTTCCCTCGAGCGAGCAATGGCGAACAAGCAACTTCGAATGCATTTTTACATTTTGCTTCGGGGGTGCTACCCCTCAACCCCGCCGTGGCGCTGCCCCGGACCTGCCAAGGGGCACTACCCCCTGGACCCCCGCAAGCAATGAATTTTTTTAACATCCAGATCGAGACCCAAAAGCAATGAATTTTGTTCCCAATATTTCTTGGCAAACAAACTAATAGCTAAAGTAAAATCAAGCAACAAATAATGAATATTCATCAAGAAGGAAACCCAATAAAGAGAAAAATTATCAAAACTAAAGAAATTAGAAATTTAGATTACAATTTTCTTTGCCAAGAAATCTGAGAAAGGAACTTAGTCTCAATGTCAATTGCGTGAATGAAGTCTGTTTCTAAACTACCCATTGAAACCCAAAAAGCAATTTATTTTGTTCCCACGATTTCTTGGCAAACAAACTAATAGATAAAATCAAATAAAGTAATAAATATTATATATTCACCAAGAAGAAAACCAAATAATTAGAGAAAAATAAAGAAAATATTATTATAAGACAAGAATAAGAATTATGGTCTCAATGGAGATTGCGAGAAAGATGCCCTTTTTTTTTATCATCTGCCATTGAGACCTAAAAGCAATCCTAAAAACAATGAACTTTATTCCTAGTATTGTTTGGCAAACAAGCTAATGGACAACGTAAAATCAAGCTAGATATAATACATATTCATCAAGAAAAAAAAACCAAATAAGAAGAGAAAAATTATTTTTAACATCAGCCATCTGTGAGAGGAAGGCGCGTTTGGCTCTCTTTTGAAATTGTGATTCCAATAAAAAAATTTCAAAACTCAAAAACATACAAACTCAGTTCAAAAACTATTTTCCAAACTCATAACCAAACACCAACTCACTTTTTTTAAAACTCAAAACCAAACTCCTTTCAAAACTCTATTTAAAAAAAAATTCAAAAAAAACATTTTTAAAAATTATAATTATAATTTTGATTGCAAAGAAATCTGAGAGAGGAAGGCTTTTAGAATTGTGATTCCAATAAAAAAAAAATTAAAACTCAAAACCAAACTCTTTTCAGAACTCTATTTAAAAAAAAAAATCAATTTTTTTTTATTACTTTTTTTAAAATTATTTTTAGAATCATCATTTGAGTGTGGAGTGTTTGAGTTAGAGTTTTGAAAAGAGCGAGTTTATTTGGTTATGAGTTTTGAATTGTATTTTGTAATTTTTTGGATTTATTTTTTAAAAATATTTAAAAATTTTCTTAATTTTATTTTTTTAGGGTAAATATTTTATATTTTAAATATTTATTTATTTTAATGTGTGCTAAAAATATTTTACATATATAATTTTTATTTTAAGTATCTTATTTTTTAGTTATTGTGTTTGGTTACGATTTGAGTGTAGAGTTCTGAAATTAGTGTGGAAGCTTTGAGTTATAATAGTTTTTGAATTGAGTAGTTTTGAGTTATGTGTTTGGTTACAATTTAAGTGTAGAGTAGTGTTTTGAGTTTCAAATATTAAAAAATTAAATTTTTTACAAAATAAAATAAAATATTTAAAATTTAAAATAAAAAATATAAATAAAAATTATATATTAAAAAAATAAAATTTTCTTAAATATTTTTAAAAAATAAATTCAAAAAATTTCAAAATGGAACTCAAAACTCATTTCAAAATTCAAAAACTTTTTTTCAAAACTCCACACTTAAATCAAACACACAAAATTATATATTTAAAAAAATAAAAAATAAAATTTTCTTAAACATTTCAAAACATTCAAAATGCAACTCAAAACTCAAAATCTCTTCAAAACATTTTTCAGAACTCATAAACCAAACAAATTTTCTCCACACTTAAATCACAACTCCACACTGGAATCTGTAACGCCCTCAAAATAATACATAAAGACCCACATTCTAGATATGCATAGACATAAGAGAATAAAGTATTTTTCCATTTATCAGAGTATTCATTACAAAAGTATTACATGTTGACAACAAAAGTAAATGCCCTATGGGCTTACAACTTTCCAAGCCAACACTTGGTTACAAAAATGAGAGTACTAACTCATACACATTAAGCCCTCGACTTGAGTTTACATGTAATACACAAAAAGTAAACAACAAAAGAGTCTTCAACTCCCAGAACCTCCCAAGCTATGTCCTTGGAGGTGACATATCACCTGAACTTGAAAATGATGTCCCATATAGGGTGAGCCACAGCCCAGTAGAGATATACTAAACCAAATATGAACAATGACTAAAACAATAGCATTTGATAGATAGTTAACACTTATAAACCAATTTAAATCACTATACAGTTCCATGACAATCATGTCCATGTTACGTTTCCCTTTTTCCTTTACTTATCAAGTCTTCAATTCATAACATGGCTCAGAACCTGGCCAACAATTTAATGAGACTACGACTCACATTAAAACACTTCCATATTTCACAATAGATACACATATTTGCTGTATCAATGTCATATTAAAACACTTCTGTACTTCACAATAGATACACATATTTGTTGTATCAATGGAGTCTATCCCCTATCTCCTCCCAAATAATATCCGGTTTAGGAGGCCATCTCCTATCTCCTCCCAAACCGTGGAATACATCCCCTATCTCCTCCCACACAATACAAGGTATATAAACATTTATCATATAATAATCAATCAATACACATATTTGATGTATCATTCCAACCGTCATATTCAATGACATAACACGTTCGATTAGTTTCAATTTTCCTTAATCAACATACGGTGTCTACAACAATCAAGACTATCCTCCACCGATAGCCCAAAGCAATTATTTCTAAACAGATAATAAATGCATCAAACAGATATAATCTCAACATTTTCATAGGTGAATGATAAATTAATCGAACTACACCATTTATTCTCTTAACATCTTAATGTCATTATTTCACAATGAATGTCATTAATTACACTAATGACCCAATAAAACCCACATATGGCATTTTCCCCCTTTTTCTCAACATTAGCCCTAAGGTTCATTTTCGTCATTTCAACAACAACAATTCCATTTTTTCATACTCTCACACACACATGGAGTCAACATTTGAAAACCCCAATTTATAATCTCAAATCAAACCCTAATTTCCCAAATATTTCCCAACAACACCAACCTATCAAAATGACCAATATTTATGACAAAACTCATAAGATGGAGTAGGGTATCCCTATCTTAATTCTCGGAGCTCAAAGGAGAAGATGGAGAGAACTCAAGATGCTCCAAACCAAGAGATTTTCGGATCAAAATGTTGCCCAAACCAAGCCCTACACTTTATACAAAGGAACTAGGGTTGGAGACCACTAGAAGTAAATGAAATCTTAGAGAGAGAGAGTATGTAAAGAGAGAAACAGCCGGGGCTAGGGTTTGTATAAAGAAGGAGATAAAAATGTGAAGTGTAATCTCACTGCTGCTAACTGATATATCCTAGGCTCGCTCGAGCGAAGGATTGGTCGCTCGAGCGACCAGACACAGATGAACCTCGCTCGAGCGTAGAAAGCCTCACTCGAGCCAACAATTCGAAGCTTCAGGTCTGCAACCCAAAAGCACATTCGAGCGAAGAAAAGCTCCCTCGAGCGAAGAAATCCAAAACATTGTCCTCGCTCGCTCGAGCCAAGGTTGTGTCTGAACAAAACCTGAAGACACACAAAACTCGCTTGAGCGTACAAACTCTCGCTCGAGCGAAGAAGCAACAACACAAGGCTCGCTCGAGCGACAAAGTCCTGGCTCGAGTAAAGAGACTAAAAACTGGACAGCAACCATTTGCTTCCAATCACACCCAACCTGTAACATACCTTCCCAAAACATCCTAAAACTCGTATACAAGGAATTGAAGGACAGAAACAATATATATACAACAACCAACACCACGGAACCTAAGTCTGGAATACTATACATAAAGGAAAAAACCCGGGATCACTATAGAATCATAATTCTAAAACTAAACCAGACGGAGCTGAACTATAGTCTCAATAAATATTGCAAGAAAGATGTCTGTTTTTTACCATCAGTAATTGACACAGAAGCAATAAAAATTTTGTTCCGAGGATTTCTTGGCAAACAAACTAATAGATAAAGTAAAATCAAACAAGATATAATATATATTCATCAAGAAGAAAACTAAGGCCTCGTTTGGCAAAAACTAAAAAAGTCACTAAAAAAAATCAAAAAGTCAACAACTTATACCAAAAAGTCAAAGATTCTCTTCTCTCTACTTTTTGCACATCTTTTCGTAAAAAATCAAAAAATCATCCCAAAGATACTAGTATTTTTTACATCATATTTTAGTCAAAAAGTCAAAAAATTACTAAAAAAAACTTGTTCCCAAATGAGGTCTAAGGCAGCGTTTGGTTTTGATTTTAGTGTGTAGTTGTGTTTTGAGTATAAAATATTAAAAAAATTAAAATATTTAAATAAAGATTATATATTTAAAATAAAAAATAATTTTTTCTTAAATGTATTTAAAAAATAAATCCAAAAAACTTCAAAATACAACTCAAAACTCTTTTCAGAACTTATAACCAAACAAATTTTTCCTTTTTAAAACTCAACTCACAATTCCACACTTAAATCACAACTCCACACTCAAATCATAATTTTAAAACACCAAACGGGGCCTAAATAATGAGAGAAAATTTATCAAAAATAGAGAAATTAAAAATTAAGATTATAATTTTGATTGCCAAAAAATCTAAGAGAGTTAGTCTCGATGGAGATTGTGAAAAAGATGTCCCTTTTTTTAACATCAAGCATTGAGACCCAAAAGCAATGAATTTTGTTCTCAGGATTTCTTGGCTAGCAGACTAATAGATAATGTACAATAAGGCAATAAATAATATATATTCATCAAGAAAAAAACTAAATAATTAGAGAAAAATAATCAACAATAAAGAAAATATTAAACAAAGAAGTATAAGACAAGAACAAGAACTACGAAAACAAATTATTATAAACATAATTACCAAGTAACCAAATCAAAAAACCTTAACTCATATAATTGTCATATAATTGAGGAAATTGAGAAATTGAGAGAGGCATTTACACAAATTTCAATACTAGTAATTTACATGAAAAAATTAGAGATACAAAGAGGTGTTCACCTTTTATATATTAACTAAAAGGGGCTACATGTGTGTGCAATTTTTTATAGATTTCATTTTGTGTGCTTTTTGTTTAATGTTTGTTTGATAATAAACTACGCCCCTCTTTTAATAAATTTTATTTGGTTACTTCAATAATTCCAAATTCTCAAAAAAGGCATTTTTTTAACACCTCATGGATGAAATTTTTGTCTGATTTTTGTTTAATATTTGACTGATTATAAACTATACCCCTCTTTCAATAGATTTTTTTTATTATAAGATTTTTTTAGTATTGTATTAATATAAATTTTCCTACTAAAATTCCATAAAACAATATCTTAAACTGTATAGAAATGTACTAACAATTGAAACACCAATTGTAAATAATACAATCGAATCTAACAACAACAACAACAATAACAATAACAACACAGAACTAGGGAATAGATTAACAAATTAGGGCTTTCAAAAAACGATGTTCAAATTAGGGTTTTATTTTTCAAATTAGAGCTTCAAATTATATTCAAAGTAGGACTATGAAATTAGGGTTTCAGAAGATTTCAAAATTACCTTAGATGAGATCAATGGTGCGATTGTCGTTATTGGAGACGGAGAAAGGTGAGAACATGGCCCACTGGAAAAGGCGAAATCCAGATTGAGAGTGCGAGAGACATCTGAGAGACAGGGAGAGACAGTGACAAAAACAAATCAATATTAGAGCAAACTAACAACAAACAAAACAATCGAATCTAACAACAACAAATTAGGGTTTTATTTCTCAAATTAGACCTTCGAACTAGGGCTTTGAAATTAGGTTTTCAAACAAAATTCAAACTATACTGTGAGACAGTAACAAAAACAAATCAGTATTAGGGCAAACTAACAACAAACAAAACAATTGAATCTAGCAACAACAAAACAAAATTACAGAATTGAATAACAACAAATTAGGGTTTATTTTTCAAATTAGACCTTCGAATTAGGGCTTTGAAATTAGGTTTTCAAAAAAAAATATTCAAACTAGGACTTTGAAATTAGGATTTCAGATCAGGTTTTTAACAAACATAAATTAATTAATTTCAAAATTACCTTAGATGAGATCAGACTGTGGTCTTCTGAGAGAGACAAAATCGAGATTGAGATATCGAGAGACGTCTGAGAGAGACAATGAGAGACTATAACAAAAACAAATCAATATTAGGGCAAATTAACAACGAACAAAGCAATCAAATCTAACAACAACAAATTAGGGTTTTATTTTTCAAATTAGGGCTTTGAAATTAGAATTTTCAAAAAAATATGAAATTAGAGTTTCATATCAGGGTTTTCAACAAACATAAAAAGAAGCTTTCGAAATTACCTTCCGATCAACGGTGTGATCGTTGTCATCGGAGATCGAGCAAGACGAAGATTGAGAGAGAGGGTGACAGCGATAGAGAGAGTATTCGATAGAGAGTGTGTTTCCATTTTTCTTCTTTCTTACATATAAATATGACAAATATCCTTAACGGTCGAATATTTTCTTTTTCATTTTCTTCTTTTTTTTTTCTTTTTCTTTTTCTTTTTTTACTGCCGATAAAATTCAAAAACCACCAATGAGGTTGTGACTTTCTATATATATATATATATATTTACAAACAAATTTTATTTATTTTTTTAAAAAAGGCAAATTTCTTGTTTGGCATATAAATACTAATATATTTCTTGTGTTATGCACAAACTTAAATAAAAAATAAACTTATTTTTTTAATATAAAAAAAATACTTAAGAATTAAATAAATTATAACAATATTCATCCTCAATTTTGATTGAGGTAGAATTTTATAATGAGAAGAGAAAAGGTAAAAAAAAGGGGGGGGGAAATTATTGGAAAATTTCATTTGGGAGAGTTTTAGTCCATTTAGTCCTCCTTTTAGAATAATACACGTGGGAGTCCCTTTTTTTTTGCGTATTGTGTTCAGCATGATCCATTTCAGTTTTGTGGGGTGGTGTTTCTGACGTTTGTACCCTTTTATATTTGGTATTTGAAAACGCTTTTGGGAGGGTTTGATATGAATCCCTTTGATTACGTGGGTTTGGTGCGCACATTATGGAAGATTATATATTGGCAGATTTATAGGGATTACAAGGTTCATCAGTATTTGAATATTGCGCGGAGGAAGTGTGAGGCAAGGTGTTCGAAGGGTGGTTTTAGTTTTGTGTAGTCGTTTGTTGTGTTGTGTAGTCCATGGTGTAGCATTTTTTGAATTCGTTGACGGTAATGTATTTGTTATTTTTTCCTTTTGTTTTTTATTGTGGGGGGGGGGGGGTAGGATGTGTGATTATCATGTGTATGACATCCACACCATCCTTGTAACGCCCTCAAAATAATACATAAAAACTCACATTCTTGACATGCATAGACATAAGAGAATAAAGCATTTTTCCATTTATCAGAGTATTCATTACAAAAGTATTACATGTTAACAACAAAAGTAAATGCCCTACGGGCTTACAACCTTCCAAGCCAACACATGGTTACAAAAGAGAGTACTAACTCATACACATTAAGCCCTCGGCTTGAATTTACATGTAATATACAAAAAGGTAAACAACAAAAGTGGATCTTCAGCCTCTAGGCCTCCCAAGCTATGTCCTTGGAGGTGGCATATCACCTGAACCTGAAAATGATGTCCCATATAGGGTGAGCCAATGCCCAGTAGAGATATACTAGACCAGATGTGTGCAATAACTAAAATATTAGCAGATGATAAATGGCTAACACTTGTGAACCAACTTACAACCCATTACAATTTCATGACAATTATGTATATGTTTCCGTCCACTATCCTTTACTTAACCAATTCAATTCGTAAACATGGTTCAGAATCTGGCCAAACAATTAAATGAGATAACAACTCATATAACAACACTTCCAATAACCACAATTCAATGAGACTACGACTCATATAAAAACACTTCAATACTTCAATTAATACACATATTCGTTGTATTAATGGAGTCCATCCCTTATCTCTTCCCAAACAAGTTTGAGAGTCCATCTCCTATCTCCCCTCAAATCATGGAGTCCATCCCCTATCTCCTCCCAAACAATATACACATACAATGAATTAAAGCATATAAGCATATATTAAAACAGTTCCATACTTCAACACTTCCATAATTTAAGTGATACACAGATTTGCTGTATCAGTGGAGTTCATCCCCTATCTCCTCCCAAATATCCGGTTTAGGAGTCCATCCCCTATCTCCTCTCAAATCGTGGAGTACATCCCCTATCTCCTCCCACACAATACACATATTCCAAGCATATAAACACTCATCATATACAAGGATTAATCAATACACATATTTGATATATTATTCCAACCATCATATTCAATGTGATTAGTTTCAGTTTTCCCTAATCAACATACAGTGTCTACAACAATCAAGACTATCCTCCACCGATAGCCCAAAGCAGTTATCTCTAAACAGATAATAAATTTATCAACAGATAAAACATCGACATTCTCACAGGTGAGTGATTAAATTATCCAACTACACCATTCAACTGCAATCCCATCCAATTTCGTGATTTTCAATTGAATTTCACATTTCCCCAAATTAATTATTCAAATTAATTATTCAACATAATTAGGGCATTAATTCCTCTATTTTCAAATGTTGTTCCCAAGGCCAAACTTCACTCATAATTCATAAACAACCCCAATTTCAAGTCCCTAATACATATTTGACTCAAAACATTGAAAACCCCTCTTTTATAAATGTAGACACTCCATTTTTGACCGTCCTCAAGACTTGGACGTCACCGTTTGAACACTCGGTGATCATCCATGTTCGTGTTCATTTTGAGTTCTCGGAAGTCTCGGCTACGCGTCTTGCCTTAGGATCTCTCGACTTGCTTGTTTTGTGTTTGGTTTTGCACCAAAAACTTGTTGTTTTGCTTCTGAGGGCAGGGAATGGCTTGTTGGTCATCCCCACACCTCACCAGCCATGACTTCAGGCCACCGGCCCTGTTTTGTTGCTACCGGCCATTGGTGATGGCCGGTTGGCACTCTTTATGGTCGGCCGACCATTGTTTTGGTCAATCTATCATCTTTGGCTGGCCGACCATTGTTCATCTGCTTTTGGCAGATATTTTATGCCAGTTGTGATAGCTGGCATCCACAATGCCCCTCCTCCATACACTCCATACACGTGTATGGAGGGATTTCCCTCTTGCTTAGCTTGTTTTGTAAGCTTTGCAAGATTGGAATTCCTATAAAGGGAGGGCTTCTCCTCCCTCCTCAAGGGTTCCAAAAAAATTCCAGAGGTCTGAAAATTAGGGTTAGGATATTTGTATCTATCTATCTCTATATCTCTCTCTCCTTGCATATTTGTGTGTGTTAAAGGTTGTTTTGTTCTTAGTTTTGCACTAAGACACCTAGTATTACACCATACCTTGGTTGCCAAGGTGCCAAAGGGTTGTTCTTGGAGTTTTTGAGTTGGTTTTGACCTAAGGAGGCTGCTGGAGTGGTCTTCCTGAAGAAGGTCATCAAGGGTAAGAACCTTACCCCTTTATTCCCTATTTTTGCACAAGCTTTTGACCTATCTTGCATCTGTTTTTGAGCTTAGTGTATAACTAATAAAAGTTCTGATTTTGTGTATTTGAGAACTTTGTTTAACGTTTCTTTGAGGTTTGGGGTTGTTTCCCCCCTCTAAGGCCTTGTTAGGCCTTGTTTAAGGCCATTCCTTTTGGCCCTCGCTTTGAACTTTGCATGACCTCTCTACCACTAAAATCCAGAGGATTTTCAGTGGTGGAGAGGTGGTTTTGAGGTCCTAAATGGGAGAAGGTCATCCCCTCTCCATGTTGCCTTTGATGCTTGCACAAATGGCTTGTGTTGTAGCTTGTATGCCTAGCTTGCTTTAGCTTCATTTCAGCTGGTATTTATGCTTATTTTGTCATGATATAGCACTGTTTTAAGTTGGTTTAGACATACCATGCATGCTTTGCATACTTGTCTTGTAATGCCATGAAAATGCCTTAACATGCATCATGATGTACCATGACTTTCTAGCATGATTTTGGCTTAGCTTTATGAAGTTTTTATACATGTTTTGGTATTTTAAGGTCTGATTTTGGTTGTTTGGGTCATCCATGACTTGTTTTGTATAGCTACCATGCAACCTAGCTTCTAGGCTTTTGAGTATTGGATCCTCTAGCATGCTTTACTTGCATTATTTCAGTGACTTGGAGTCACTTACCATGTCATTTCAGTCCATACGGCATGCTTGTCTACTCACAATTGATGCTTCTTTAATGTCTTAAAGAGTTTGTGTTGCATGCTCCATGTTTGTGGCATTGTGTATGCAATCATGTGTAGGCATTTGGGATGCCATCTAAGTGTGTCTTTGGCCTTGTTTTGGTCTGCCTTGGGACTATTTTGAGTCCCTTTGGCCCTTTGAGGCTTGGTTGGCATGGTCATGGCTTGAGCCCCTTGGCTAGCCTTGAGCCTTGGACCTTGTTGCATGCTTTGCTTGATTTGTTTAGTTGGTTTGGCACCTTTTTCTAACATGATTTCAGAGCTCACAATTGGCCTGTTTGGTAGAGCTGTGGGAAAGTGCTTATAGCTTATGCCTAAACAGCTTATACCTTATAACTTTCAGCTTAAGCTGATTTCCAGCTTATTCTTAAAGCATCTCCTGCCCCACTCAAAGAATAAGCTGTTTTCTGACTTCCACAAAGCTATAAGCTATAAGCTATAAGCTAAACCAAACACATCAAAATAGCTTAAATTAAGCTGAAAGCTGAAATAAGCTGAAATTAAGCTGTACCAAACAGGGCCAATGTATGCCATTTGTCCATGTTTGTTCCTTTTAAGTGTGCTTAAAAGTTGCCTCTTTATGCTTAAGTATTGGACCATGTATGCATGCATGTTTGTATGTACATTTGCCTCCATTTCCTTGGCATATTGGCCACTGTTTTGGACCTAGTAGAGAGCTATCCATCTTGGTGTAAGTCCATCTTTTGCATGTTGTTGCATGCTCGCCTTGCGTGTTGTTGCATGCTCGGCCTATCACATGTTGTTGCATGCTTGAATCACTTTGCATTTGGCATGCATTTTCTTTGTTAAGTCGCTTTACATGTTTCCATGCTAAGTCCCCTTCACATGTTGTTGCATGTTTGTCATTAGCATTGTTGTTACATGCCTCGCATGCTTGTTTGCTTAGGTTGTGTACCTAGTACACATTGCTTGTTTGCATGTTCATGTTGCATACTTAGCTTGCATGCTTAGGATGCATAACATTGTACATATCATACATGCCTTGCCTCTTGATCAAGCATGATAGAGGTTGAGTCCTTTATGTGTTTTGTGTGCATTCCATTTGACACTGAAATTGCACACATTGGCCTCTTGGACCATCATGCATTGAAATACGTGATTGGTGGCCCGAGGGTCGAGGACCAAACTCCCTTGAGTCCATGACATGATAGGGAGGTTGGTTGTGCAAACATTTGATGTGAAACGCATTGCATGTCTTGTCTGTCCTCTGCTGCTGTGAAAATAGGGTTCTGCAGGAAGATATGGTCGACCGACCATTTTCAGTGCCGATCGACCAATAATGGATGGCCGAGAGCATCATATATGGTCGATGACCACTTTACCATGGCCGGTGACCATTCCTCTTGGTCGGTGACCTTCCACAGTGATCAAGGAGTGATGCTAAAGCATCCTTGGAACTTGTGCAGTCTTCAGAGATGTAGAGCAGTGTAAATAGAGGCAGCTTGTGCAAGGTGGTGGATTTCCGAGCGGAGCCGAGCACGCATGCATTGGACCCTCTTCCCGAGGCTATTTTACCGCTTTATTAGCTTAGTTAATTTGCTTAGGTAGTTAAGTGGTCTGTAACTATTTAATTAGCTTGTTAGTTAGTTAAATTTGTATTATTCTTTTGGTCCCTCCGAGAGAGGGCGAATTGTGTAATAAGCGTGCGTGTGTGTGATGCATGTCTTCCAACCCCCACTTCTTTTTCCCCTTTACTTGCCTACTTTTGATGGTTAGTATTAGGACATGTTTTGATTAGCATACTTATGATAGCATGTTTGCATCCATTCATTTGTATTGCATGCACCGGGCTCGGCGCATCATACTAATTGCATAGTATTTCAAATCTAACTTGAATACATGTTATCTGTTGCATTTCACATGCCATCCATAGATTAGCCGAGCCTATTCTAGCTGCATTTTGCATACATTGCATTAGCCATCTTAACATAAACCAGGATCATGCATGATTACTAACTAGTTTCTTGTTTTGGCTTGGAGTACACTGTAAGTGTTTATGCTTTAGCATCTTGCATGAGTGTGAATGTTAACATGACAACATGCTTTCCATGAGGCTAATTGCTTAGGTGATATAACTGCCTGAATACCTGTGGGTGAAGGTTGGATTGCTTGAATTGGGATAATTCATTGAAATCCGTGTTTTAGCCTACCTACGAGTAGCAAACTTCAAAGCATTTTTCCAAACAAACGGATATGCGATGCTTTGTTCCAAATTGGGCGATCTAGTCTGTACTTGTTTTGCCGCGCGCATCACATAGTAATTCTAGCTAATTAATCGGAATAAGAACGCATGTGTTTTCAAAAATGAGATATCATGTTTAGTAGTGGCCGATCTTTGATCGGGCGAGCGGGGGTGCTCATAGCTGACCTTCCCCAATCGTACCCAAGTTCTCGAGCCGAGGCAACTTTGGTGATGATGGACATGTGGCATTAGGCAACGAGTCAGGGTTTCCTAAATTTCCCAAAAATAAAACATTTATGTGGCGACTCTGTATCTGGCAAAGCAGCCCATGTTTGGCACTTCTTTCTAAAAATCTGTTTTGTTTAAAAAAACGATTTGCCGGATTTGGACTCTTTGGTGATTTATCAATCTCACATTGCACATTGTGAGATCAGATTAAGAACCATGACGATTTGAGTCCTGAACTGTAGTGAGCCCATATGAACAGAACAGGACATCCTCCCGGGGCGTTCGGGGACGTCTACAGTTTCTGGCGATTCTACTCGAACTCATGATATCTTGTTTTGACTACACTTATGTGTTTCTTTGCATTGCATTTGCATCGGTGTGCCTAGGGCACCGTGTTTGCCGTCTGCTATTCCTGAACGGTTTGTCAGAGGCTCGTTTTGAGAAGCGTGCCATAAGGGTAACTGGTTACGGGCTCTGCCACGATGGGAACATAAATCCCAGTTTTTACCGGGGCACCCCTTTTAACCATTCGACCTAGTGCATATCGGAATCCATAGTGACCATCCCAAACTAGGACATGTTGCTTACCCGATTGTAAGTTGTTTGAAACCGCTGTATGCGTAGTGAAACCCTAGTTCTTGACGAAACTAGGACAGGGAAACCCTACCCCAATATAGGGGGGTATTGGCTTTCATTTGCTTGTTATATGTGCTTTTAGAGTTGACCTCTACAGGGAACGCACATATCCGTTTGCAAGTCTGGGCATCAGGCCTGCAGGCATCAGTGTCAGTGTTTTGAGAATCAGTAGTATCTGCGGGTATCAGATTTAGTTTTGGGGTAGTAGTTTTGGGGAACAGTGATCAGTGATCAAATACAGTTGTTCAGTTGTGCTTACGATTGTTTGGGTAAAATTGGGCTGAGACACCGCCTGTTTTCTCTTTCAGGGAGGAGGGGGGAGTTTCAGAGATTTGAGTTCAGAATAGCCAGTGTTCTCCTTCGCCGAAGCAAGGCAGATATTTGATCAATCAAGTCACCAGTCACATCACCTCTGTTCAGTTCAGCAGATTTATGATGTCACAGAATTCAGAAGAAGTTGTGGTTATGGCAGCCGCACTAAACCAAAAGGTCATCTTACAGGGTGAGACCGATGTTGAGATATCACACCCGCCCAGGTCGCCTGCTGCGTGCCCGATCTGGGAACCCCAGTTGTTTCAAGCTCGTGAACCCACCACGTTTGAGTTAATGGGAATGATTGGCGACCTCCAGAGATCTGTGGCTGATCTAGCCTATGGAATGTCAGCCCCGTCACCAACTACATCGTATGTTGGGAATTTCATACTGCAGGAGCCCGTGCTACTGGGCGAATTGTAATTAAGCTCAGCCAGCCTGAAGCTGTCTCGAACTCCGGCAATGACGTATCAACGACAACGAGGCTTCGCACTGAAGCAACAACCCAAACCTCCCACCAAGCTGAGGCTAGTGGAAAGAACAAAATGAAGGCAGATGCAGATCCCTATACGCAACTCCAGCAAGCTGTTGAGGCTCTGAAAGCCAGGGGGTTGAATAAGCAACAAGTACTCACGGTTTTGGCTAAAACTATGGATGACAGCTTCCCCACTTAGACCGAGACTAGTTCAAGCCAAAGGGAAAATTGGGATAAGGACCGTCGCACTGGAACTGTTCCTGCCAATCCTAACCCTACACCTGGGAAAGGTCAGAGAGCCAAGGCAGCACCCCCTGATCCTTTTGCTAATGCGCCCAGCAAAAATCTACAGACTTCGAAGAACCTGCCCCGAGGGCGCAGGGTCTTTCATGCCCTTTACATGCCTTTGTCCAAGGCTCTTCGAATCCTCATGGAAAAAGGTCATCTCAAACCTCTTGAGCCTCGGCCTCTCCCTGCTTATCTTCCACCGGGTCATGATGCTACCCAGTACTGTGCATACCATCAACAGGCTGGTCACACTACCGACAATTGCTTTCATCTTCGCCACGAAGTGCAAGACTTGATCGATAATGAGGTCATCCTCCCGCTAAGCTCAGCCGAGTCTGTCACCACTGAGTTTGCAGACTTCGAAGATAGTACAAGTATGTGATCAGGGGTTGGACCACCTGCGGGCGGCGTTCGGCTTATTTCAGATATGGCGTTTGGCATGCACTGTTTTGAGCGTTTTGCAAATGATGGCTGTTGTACACTCTAATTTGGGTATTGAGTCAGTTCTGTGATTTTGTTTTGAGTCTGTCTCTTTGTTTTGAGTCAGTCTTTTTGCTTAAAGGTCTGTCTTGTTGTATCAAGTCAGTCCTATTGTATAGAAGTCGGGTGATCCCGGAGTTGTTACCTCGGACACCATTGTCGTTTTTGTGCTTGTCTTTTCCTTTCTTTTGAGTCTGTCTCTGCTGTGGAGCCAGTTGCAACCAAGAAATCTGATTGAAATAGTTGTGGCTGTCATGCTTTTGTGCTTGTTGCTACTTTGAGCCTGTTGTGCCAACAATGTTCAAAATGAAGTGGTAGTGCTTTTCACTTACTTTTTTGTGCTTTGAACTCATTGTATTGACCGAAGTTTTTCAAAACCTTTGCAAACATTATGATGAAAACGAAGAGGAAGGAATTCCTCGGGATTTGCAAAAATTTGATTAATTGAGAGAAAGAGAGGCGTGCTAAGCCCTTAATGAATGAGATCATGCTTGTTAATGTGAGTACTGAGAAGGATCCTAGCCTAATCTAGATTGGTTCTACATTGTCTTCAACGCGAGCGATTCGTCGCTTTCTTAAAAGTTTTCAAAAAAAAAAATTAATCTAGATTGGTTCTACATTGTCTTCAACGCGAGCGATTCGTCGCTTTCTTAAAAGTTTTCAAAAAAAAAAATGTTTTGGTCCTGCGAAGACCTGTGTGGAATCACTCTTGAGATTGTGCAGCCTAGGACCGCTCTTAGCCTCGAGACTCGACCCCTCATTTTCAAACCTTGGACTTAAATTCAGAATGTTCGATGGTCGACCATCAAAGGAGGCTTGTATGGCCAGATTCGAAGCAGCCCTCAAACAAGAGGCACCAAAGTCAGATCAAGAATATCAGATGTGATCAAAGGAAGCTTGCAAAGCTAGATCAGAGGCACCCCTGGAACTAAGGGCAGAAAAATGTCAGATGTGCTCGAAGAGCAAAAGATGAGTCATTCCTGCAAACTAATGAAGACTGGCGAGAGTGCCAAATCCCAGAAGGGAGGAAAGAAGAAGGTATTGCTGAAGAACAACTGAGTTCCTATCCGCAACACTAAGGGGCAAATTCAGCCTCCCATTGGATGGACTCCTGCATCGCCAGCGAACAACAGCCATTCTCCTGGATTCAGATGACTTCGGGATCTCAAAACCATTGACATAGACAAAGCTACACTTTTACCCTTGAGAGGCTCGCTGGACCGAAAACCTAGAAGGGTGACCCAGCAAAAGTTAGAGCAAGAAAAAGAACAAAAAAAAAGAAAAATGCAAAGAATGAAATAAAGAAAAGAAGAAAAATGAATAAAATGAAAAGAAAAGATGAAAAAGAAAAAAGAAGAAAAGAATTGAAAAGAAAAGAAGAACAAAGCTCGCAAGGTTGAAAACCCGGAAGGGCGGCCTTGGCAAAAGTTAGAGCGCAAAATGAGAGGTTAAATACCCGAGTGTCCCTTTACCGAAACTACGTAAGGCTTGATTCCCATGTTTGGGATATGTAAGCAACTTCGTCCTGAAGTCCAGCCACAAACACTTCCAAATTGATTATATCCATGTAATGGTTTTGATCATCTTTGCCTTATTTGTATCCAAGAGTTTGGTTGTGTTCGTCACTCTAAGGACTGACTACAATGCACTGTGGTGCCATTCAAACAAGGGGCAACTTTCTGTTGCCATTCAATGCGCTGCGGTGCCATTCAAACAAGGGGCAATTTTCTGTTGCCATGCAGTGTCCTTCAGACAAGGGGCAGTTTTCCTTCCGATCTGAGGTTGTGCATCTCAAGAGTAAGTTCTGTGCTCGTTGAGCAGTGGCTATTTGCCAAAATGGTTTTTGAGAATTTTTACTGAGGTTGACTGATTCTCTTGAAAATTATCCCATTTTTTCAAAACTGGACCATTTCTTGGACCCAAAAAAGGAAAATTTTCAGTGCTCATAGCCTAACTTGCATGATTTCAAATCAGAAAGTTGAACAAGCATGCTAATCTAACTCTCATTTTGGTCAAAATTGTTTTAGTAGAAAGCAAAAACAAAAAAGGGTCAAAATGGTGAACAAGGGGCACAGTTCAGTCAAGCTTCCTGTCTTTTCCCCGTTATCCATGCGTTTGCCAGAAAGGGCACTCTACCTGCCAGAAAAGCACACAGTTGAAGATAACAACAAAGGGCCGAAAGCTCTCAGTATCCTCCGAGCAACGAGGTATCAAGCCAACTGCGAAGCACGAACTCGAGTGGATCAAGTTACTCCATTCCCTCTTCCGGGGCCTTGACTAAATGACACCAGAGGAGATAGCCACGCGCTAATAAAGTTAGGCATGAACCCACAACCTTTTGTTTATCCATCAAACCACCCAGGGGAGGGATAAAAAATGAGGGATTGAAGAATAGAGAGATGTGCGCTGAGAGAAAAAACGAGGAAAAGGGCTTTTTAGAGAAAAACAGAGATTGGGTGCCAGAATGACGTGAGAATCACAAATGAGAAAGGGTGGGAAATAATACCCGGAGAAACTGGCCTCTCGCTTTTGTAACACATCCGAGTGTCGTGTCTTTTTGTTTGTCTCGATTCTTGTCTTGAGTCGTTTCAGGTGTCTATGTTTGTCTTTAGGTTGTATACCTTTTGTTTTCTATTGTTGAGTCTTTTTTCGCTGTGTTCAGTTGTAGGCTCAATACCTGATTAAAGACTCATTTCTCAATTTTCGAAGTGAATCGTTTTATGCTCAGAGTGCTATGTCATTCTCCACATTTGTTCTTCCACATATGGAGCATCTGAGTATGTTTCAACTTCTGCCAATCCCATCTTTACATCCCTTCTGTTCGGATCGAACTGTTTGCTTAGAATTAGCTGTATGCCGAATAAACCGAATGCTGTGTTATGGGCTATGAGTTCAGAATGAGCAATATTCAAAATGGGCCGTGTATTCAGAATCAGCAGTGTCCTGCATAGGCCGTATGACCAAAACGAACAGAGTACTGTGTTGCGAACGGTGTGTTCGAAACAAACACTCTATATGTTGAACATATTGAGAACTTGTGATCAGTTCCATTTCTAGTGCCTTCCGGTGTTGATTTTGCAAAGTCACACCTGAATTACTTAAATTTGCTTATCGAGTTGTTACTCATTTTGCTTATCGAGTTGTCGCTCATTTGCTTATCAAGTTTTTACTCATTTGCTTATTGGGTTGTCACTCATTTGATTACCAAGTTGTTGCAATTTTGCTTATCGAGTTGTTACTCTCTACTTATCGAGTTCTAAACTTGTTAAGGTCTCATTTTTGCTTATTGAGTTAATTTTGTTACGTCGGTTTACCTGACTTGGTAGTACATGCATGTTCAATTTCGATCCGATTACATTGTCATGTGATATGGTATGATACGATGCGATGTGATGTGATGTATAAATGCAACACTTTTTGAGCAAAAAGCTTGTTTCATTCCATCATCTTTTCAAATACATAGTTTTGAAGAAAACAAAACCTGTATGCGGCAGTACAATGTGCTCAATCTACCAGCAAAAAGAAAAACAAAAGAAAGAAAAGCAGCAAAAGTCTGGATCAATGTCAACTGGTCTTAGGCATGAGAGTCTGTCCTCGTCCTCTTCCTGGACGAAGGTCCAAGGGCATCGTCGCCGACTCCACCATCTGAGCTCGAGCCCGAATCATCTCCAATCTCATCCTCCGATGACTCTGCCTCTGCCTCCGTCTCGGACTCATCATCATCCGGAATCGGTGCCCGTGAGCTGCTCCCAACATGAGTGCGCCCTACCTTGGTGCGGGGGTGTACTACAGTCCCTCGCCCTGCTCTCCCTCCTCCTTGGGTAGATGTAGATGGTCCTGTTGGAGCACCCCCTGCAGCCGAAATCTGGAATGGAGGCTGAAAAGCACAAATGACAAACGCATCAATATGCTACGCAAAAGGAGGGTATGAATATCAAGTACAGTGACTGAGTACAGTGTATGAATACTGTGAACAGGGTATTAGTGCAGAATGCAGTGACTGGGTACAGTGTATGAATGCTGTGAACAGGGTATCAGTACAGAATGCAGTGACTGAGTGCAGTGTATGAATAGCGTGAGCAATGCTTTGAGCAGTGTATGATTACAGCATACCAATGCCATGAGTGCCGCGTATCAAGTGCTGTGTTGGCGGTGCGATGCATCAAATTATGTGAAACAGTTTATGCAGAGTTTGAGACTGTGTTTGAAAGACTGTGGTTGACAGAACTTACCGGGATACTGTAAATGGCCAGCAGGTCGAAGCTCCGCTGTAGCATCCCCATCACGAAGGCGATCAACTCCAGGGATTGGCGAGTATACTTGGACGAAGCCTGCAAAAGTGTGCATCAGTATTCTGCGGAATATCAAACGGAATGAAATGAAATGACGGTACAGAATACAAAATGCAGTAGTACATACCGAGGGTAAGTCGTAGAACCCGACTAACCCATGATCAGCCGAAGGGGGAGCGATAGGGATCTGATAAGTCTCCCCACCCTGCCCTCTGCATGTCATCATCTTAGGTAGCGCTGGCCATCCAGCTCTCTGCCCTCTCCGGGGCCCACTCCTATCACGGGCCCGAGCTATCCTCGATGCTCCTGCTCCTGCTCCTGCTCTTACTTCTGCTCCAGCCGCTGGCGCCGCAGGCCTCTCCCTCTCAGCTCGGTGAGCACTACCCAGAGGCTGCATGATATAGGTCTGGACGTACTCTGCATAGTCGCCCTCGCCTCTAAAGCCCTCCAAGTCCCAACCGATCGTATAAACGGGCATCTCCTATGGGGTGTATATCTCTGTCTGCCTCATGGTCGTAGGAGGTAGCTCCGGAACTGTCTGCTCTGGCACGCCTAAGGTCTGCCGCAAGAAGTGCTCGTCCAGGTACCAGGCCCGACAGACCGGGCCCTCTAGCAAAATCCTAAACCGGGAGGTCTCCTAAGCGCCCTCATACCGCTCCCGTACTGCGATGGGTAATGAGACCCATGGCTGCCAGGTGATCTGCAAACAAAATACAGTTTGTTATCTATTGCTATTGAAAATGCAATGCAAAGCGAAGCTTAAATGAATTGTAATGTTTGACATACCTCTGCCGTGGTGATGGTATCGAAATAGCGACAGAAGAATATGAAAGACTCCCGAGGCCTCCGCTCGCACCTCACGTCGAAGCGGTGGGAGAATGGGATTATGGGAGGCATCTCCTCCTCTGGTACTAGGGCAAGCCTCGGGAAGTAAGCGTATACCCACAACTACAGTGTGACAAAACAGATATCAATATGCTTATCAGATAAAGTAGAATGCAGAATAAAGCAGAAGGTGCAGAACCATGCATCGAGCAGTGCATTGTACAGAGTGTATAGTCCATGCAGTATACAGTCAGTGTAAAGCAGATTGCGTGTTCGCAGTATGTGCAGTGTACAATCAGTTGGCAGCAGATTGTGCAGTATATGAAGTGTGTTGTGCAGTGTGTAAAGTAGATTATATGTGTGTCGTGGGTGCAGTATATGACCAGTGTGAAGAAGACCGCAGTGTGTACAGTATACAGAGTACAGAGAATGTAAAGCAGAAATGTAAAACAGAAGAAGAAGACGTACCTCCCAAGCCCGCCAGTAGCCTCCGAGCAGCTGTCCGCTGAGGCGAGAGGATGAACTCATATAGCCGTAGAGTGTGGCCAAGCCTGTGCCACCCCAGTCGTAGCCGCGAATCCTGGTCACGTCATCCAGTGCACTCAGCAGGCAAAGGGGCACGGTGTTCGCCCGGTCGGCGAAAAGTGTCGTCCCTAGCAGAAACATGATAAAGCCACGAGCGTACTGCTTCTCCTCCTCCTGGGTAGTGGGCGCCTGGATCCGAAAATGGTCCTCGAACCATGAGTATCACACGAACCCTGCCCGAGCGAGAGGTGGCTGAGCGCCGAGCAAGTACATCTGAGCGGCGTCCCACTCGTCCATGTCAGTATCGAAGGGGATCGGATCACCTCCCACTCCGATGCCTGTGAGCATGGAGAAGTCGAAGGGAGTCATCGTCATCTCCCCGGTGGCGGAAAGGTGGAAAGAGTCGGTGGTGTCCCACCACCTCTCCACCAGAGCAGCAAGGAGAGGCCTACTCGCAGTAAGGCGTGAAAGCCCCATGCAGAAAGTACCAAAGCTGGCCTAGTCAACGATACGGCGAACCGCCTCAGGAAGCTCCATGTACCACCCCCGGGCCATGACGTTTCCATACCCCCGGAAGGCATGGGAATCCCCCTATGGTCAAAATAGGCAGTTGCGAAGCAGTGTTATAAATACAATGTTGAATGCACTCAGGACTAGCGAAAATGCAGTGCGTGTGTGCACGTTTCCAGTTAAACAGATGTCGGGTGACGTTTCCCGTTAAACAGATGTCGGGTGCCGGTGTGCTCACAGTAAACTACAACATATGATGTATCAGTGCAGTGTGCGTGCACGTATTCAGATTCAAACAAATACCAAGTATAGGTGTGCTCGCAATAAACTACAACATGTGGTGTATCGGTGTATTCGGGCTAAGCAATTAAAAAACAAGATCGACTATTGCAGCTGTGTTCTATATTGCAGAAAATGAAACGGGGAAGAGTATACCTCAGAAGCGCCGTAAGACATATGTGACTCTGGCTCACGTAGTAGAAGCTCTGGTGGCACGCACCTGGCAAAACTCCTGAACTGGCGAAGTCCGTCGGGAGGCAACACGTGTATAGCCGGCCTGTAAGCCGCTGGGTCAAACGGCTGGATGTGGAGAGGTAAGAGCTCGATCTCGGGGTCAACATCCATCTCCGGGGGAGCCCCACCCTGTGGTATGTCGTCTGTCATCTCGAAGAGAGTGCAAAAACGGCCGGAAGTACGAAAACCGGGCAAGAATGTGAAAAAATCAACTGAAAAGTCAACCCCAAGAGGGTAAAAAATGGGCAAAAAGCTCGGAGTGCGGAAAAAGCACGAGAATCAAGGTAAACTCAAGGGAAACAAACCCCGAGTGGTGGAAATCGAGAAAGAGACACCGAAAACAAGTTTTTTTCAGTTCAAAATGTGTGAAACGAGATGGTGTTCGCGAATCGAACGACGAAACGGACTCAAAAATCGAGGAAAATGGTGGATCGAAGCTTGGAAAATAACCTAGAGAGGGAGGGGAGGGATTTTTGACCAAGAGGCAAGTGAGAAATAAGGGCTTGAAGCCCTATATTTAAAGACCCGTAGCAAATTGACAAAACTGCCCCGACACAAGCATTTTTGGCCGGTCGGCCACATTGTTGGCCGGTCGGCCAAATATTTGGCCGATGGCCTTGTTTTGCAGCCGGTGAATGGCCGGTCACCTCCCCCGGTGGCCGGTGAATCTCCTACACCCTTGTTTGGGTCATTGATGTGGTTTGGGACCTTCTTTGCTCAAGACAGTGCAAGGAACTGCATTTTGAAGCTTAACCGGTCTCTATGTCGTGTCTTCTGTGCGTAGCACTCGAATACGTGCAAGGTGTATCCTTTTCGTATCCTTTTTGTATCTTGCAAAAGTTCGGAAACTACTTCAAATACGTTGCATTGTTATGCATGTCTGCATGCGTTGTAGCGCACACCATCTCTTGCATTGTTATGCATGTTTGCATACGTTGTAGCACCCATCATTCCTTGCATTGTTATGCATGTCTACACACGTTATAACGCGCATAACTTGCATTGATATGCACTGCTCATTTGCATTGTCATACATTTCAAAAGACGCGCGTTGTCGTACATTCAAGTTCAGTTGCATTGTCATGCATTTCAAAAGACGTGCGTTGTCACGCATTCAAGTTCATTTGCATTGTCATGCATCTCAAAAGACGTGCATTGTCACGCATTTTGAATTCATTTGCATTGTCATTTCAAAAGACGTGCGTTGTCACGCATTCAAGTTCATTTGCATTGTCATGCATCTCATATGTTATGCGTTGTCACGCATTTTGAATTCATTTGCATTGTCATGCATCCCAATAGTATGCATTGTCATGCATTTCAATAAGTCATGCATTGACATACACTTCAATTACACACATTGTCATGCATCTTTGTCGTACATTTCAATTACATGCATTGTCATGCATTCTCGTTCATGCATTGTCATGCGTGTCTCATTTCGCATTGTCATGTATCTCCATATCGTGCATTGTCATGCGTTTCAGCACATGCATTGTCATGCATTTCCTCTCATGCATTGTCATGCATTTCAATTACATGCATTGTCATGCATTTCAATTCATGCATTGTCATGCGTGTCTCATTTTGCATTGTCATGCATCTCAAATTACACGCATTGTCATACATGTTTCCTACCACACATTGTTATGCATTTAAATTACATGCATTGTCATGCAATTCATGCATTGTCATGCATGTCTCATTTTGCATTGTCATGCATTTCAATTCCATGCATTGCCATGCATTCTCATTCATGCATTGTCATGCGTGTCTCATTTCGCATTGTCATGCATCTCAAATTACACGCATTGTCATGCATGTTTCCTACCACGCATTGTCATGCATTTCAATTACATGCATTGTCATGCAATTCATGCATTGTCATGCGTGTCTCATTTTGCATTGTCATGCATTTCAATTCCATGCATTGTCATGCATTCTCGTTCATGCATTGTCATGCGTGTCTCACTTTGCATTGTCATGCATTTCTCTAACTTGCATTATCATGCATGTCTCATTTGCATTGTCATGCATTTCTCTTATCTTGCATTGTTATGCGCATTCCACCCGCGTTGTTTCGCACTCTTAGGTTGCATTGTCTTGCATCCTCTCGTCCACCCGCATTGTTTTGCATTCTTAGGTTGCATTGTCTTGCATCCTCCCGTCCACCCGCGTTGTTTCGCATTCTTAGGTTGCATTGTCTTGCATCCTCTCATCTACCCACGTTGTTTTGCATTCTTAGGTTGCATTGTCTTGCATCCTCCTGTCCACCCGCGTTGTTTCGCATTCTTAGGTTGCATTGTCTTGCATCCTTCCGCACACACATTGCATGCGTTGTTGCGTCGTGCTTTACTTATATGTGTTCAAGTTCCTATACACATTGCATGCGTTGTCGCGTTATGCTTTACTTATATGTGTTCAAGTTCCTATACACATTGCATGCGTTTTCGCGTCGTGCTTTACTTATATGTGTTCAAGTTCCTTTATTTTCACACATTGTACATATTGTCGCATGTGCTTTACTTACATGTGTACATTTTGTTCTTCGCTTTACACATTGTACATGTTGTCGCATGTGCCTTACTTACATGTGTATACTCTTTCTCACCTCCACACATTGTACACGTTGTCACGTGTACTTTACTTATATGTGTTTATGCCTTCGTAGCATTGTTATGCTTGTTTCAAATCGCATTGTTATGCACACAACCGGGTCGCGTTGTTATACACCCCTTTCACCTGCATTGTCATGCACCCTCTCACTTGTGTTATCACACACTTTTCACTTGCATTGCTATGCATGTTTCTAACGATATTGTACATGTTAAGTTCTCTTTCTTTTTCAGGCACGATATTGTATGCACAGTTCATTTGAGGCTGGCACAACCAGACAAACCGGACAGGAACGATATTGTATGTATGGTTCATTTGAAGCTGGCACGACCAGACGAACCGCACAGGTATTATATTCTCCGCGTGAAACGTAACGAGAATTACATAATTCTCTTACATCCTTTCTGAATTGTAATGTAGTTTGGTTTTCGGCTTGCTTAAAACTGTTGCATTTATTTTATGTATTTGCTTCGTTACAGCTCTCTTTGCATGATCATAAGTTATGCTCGGCTTTGTGCATTGTTCTTGCATTTTGCCCCTGCCTTCGGGCACATACCTTTGTCTGTAGCTTGTATGCTTTGTCTAAGTCTTCGGCCTCGTCAAAAATGGGTCGTCTTTGAGTTTTGACACTCACTCCCGTCATTGTTATGACTTTGGAGTTCTGTCAAAGAGGGGCAACTATAGACACCCCATTTTTGACCGTCCTCAAGACTTGGACGTCACCATTTGAACACTCGGTGATCATCCATGTTCGTGTTCGTTTTGAGTTCTCGGAGGTCTCGGCGTGCCTTGCCTTAGGATCTCTCAATTTGCTTGTTTTGTGTTTGGTTTTGCACCAAACACTTGTTGTTTTGCTTCTGAGGGCAGGGAATGGCTTGTTGGTCATCCCCACACCTCACCGGCCATGGCTTGAGGCCACCGGCCCTGTTTTGTTGCTACCTGCCATTGGTGATAGCCGGTCGGCACTCTTTATGGTTGGCCGACCATTGTTTTGGTCAATCTGTGATTTTTGGCTGGCCGACCACTGTTCATCTGCTTTTGGCAGATATTTTATGCCAGCTGTGATAGCTGGCATCCACAATGCCCCTATCCATACACGTGTATGGAGGGATTTCCCTCTTGCTTAGCTTGTTTTATAAGCTTTGCAAGATTGGAATTCCTATAAAGAGAGGGCTTCTCCTCCCTCCTTAAGGGTTCCAAAAAAGTTCCAGAGGTCTGAAAATTAGGGTTAGGATATTTGTATTTATCTATCTCTATATCTCTCTCTCCTTGCATATTTGTGTGTGTTAAAGGTTGTTTTGTTCTTAGTTTTGCACTAAGACACCTAGTATTACACCATACCTTGGTTGCTGAGGTGCCAAAGGGTTGTTCTTGGAGTTTTTGAGTTGGTTTTGACCTAAGGAGGCTGCTGGAGTGGTCTTCTTGAAGAAGGTTTTCAAGGGTAAGAACCTTACCCCTTTATTCTCCATTTTTGCACAAGCTTTTGACCTATCTTGCATCTATTTTTGAGCTTAGTGCATAACTAATAAAAGTTTTTATTTTGTGTGTTTTAGAACTTTGTTTAAGGTTGCTTTGAGGTTTGGGGTTGTTTCCCCCCTCCAAGGCCTTGTTAGGCCTTGTTTAAGGCCATACCTTTTGGCCCTCGCTTTGAGCTTTGCATGACCTCTCTACCACTGAAATCCAGAGGATTTTCAGTGGTGGAGAGGTGGTTTTGAGGTCCTAAAAGGGAGAGGGTCATCCCCTCTCCATGTTGCCTTTGATGCTTGCACAAATGGCTTGTGTTGTAGCTTATATGCCTAGCTTGCTTTAGCTTCATTTCAGCCGGTATTTGTGCTTATTTTGTCATGATATAGCACTGTTTTAAGTTGGTTTAGACATACCATGCATGCTTTGCATACTTGTCTTGTAATGCCATGAAATTGCCTTAACATGCATCATGATGTACCATGACTTTCTAGCATGATTTTGGCTTAGATTTGTGAAGTTTTTATGCATGTTTTGGTATTCTTAAGGTCTGATTTTGGTTGTTTGGGTCATCCATGACTTGCTTCGTATAGCTACCATGCAACCTAGCTCCTAGGCATTGAGTATTGGATCCTCTAGCATGCTTTACTTGCATTATTTCAGTGACTTGGAGTCACTTACCATGTCATTTTAGTCCATACGGCATGCTTGTCTACTCACAATTGATGCTTCTTTAATGTCTTAAAGAGTTTGTGTTTCATGCTCCATGTTTGTGGCATTGTGTATGCCATCATGTCTAGGCATTTGGGATGCCATCTAAGTGTGTCTTTGGCCTTGTTTTGGTCTGCCTTGGGACTATTTTGAGTCCCTTTGGCCCTTTGAGACTTGGTTGGCATGGTCATGGCTTGAGCCCCTTGGCTAGCCTTGAGCCTTGGACCTTGTTGCATGCTTTGCTTGATTTGTTTAGTTGGTTTGGCACCTTTTTCTAACATGATTTCAGAGCTTACAATGTATGCCATTTGTCCATGTTTGTTCCTTTTAAGTGTGCTTAAAAGTTGCCTCTTTATGCTTAAGTATTGGACCATGTATGCATGCATGTTTGTATGTACATTTGCCTCCATTTCCTTGGCATATTGGCCACTGTTTTGGACCTAGTAGAGAGCTGTCCATCTTGGTGTTAGTCCATCCTTTGCATGTTGTTGCATGCTCGGCCTATCGCATGTTGTTGCATGCTTGAATCACTTTGCATTTGGCATGCATTTTCTTTGTTAAGTTGCTTTACATGTTTCCATGCTAAGTCCCCTTCACATGTTGTTGCATGTTTGTCATTAGCATTGTTGTTACATGCCTCGCATGCTTGTTTGCTTAGGTTGTGTGCCTAGTACACATTGCTTGTTTGCATGTTCATGTTGCATACTTAGCTTGCATGCTTAGGATGCATAACATTGTGCATATCATGCATGCCTTGCCTCTTGATCAAGCATGATAGAGGTTGGGTCCTTTATGTGTTTTGTGTGTATTCCATTTGACATTGAAATTGCACACTTTGGCCTCTTGGACCATCATGCATTGAAATGCGTAATTGGTGGCCCGAGGGTCGAGGACCAAACTCTCTTGAGTCCATGACATGATAGGGAGGTTGGTTGTGCAAACATTTGATGTGAAACGCATTGCCATGTCTTGTCTGTCCTCTGTTGCTGTCAAAACAGGGTTCTGCAGGAAGATATGGTCGACCGACCATTTTCAGTGCCGATCGACCAATAATGGATGGCCGAGAGCATCATATATGGTCGATGACCACTTTACCATAGCCGGTGACCATTCCTCATGGTTGGTGACCTTCCACAATGATCAGGGAGTGATGCTGAAGCATCCTTGGGACTTGTGCAGTCTTCAGAGATACAGAGTAATGTAAACAGAGGCAACTTGTGCATGGTGGTGGATTTCCGAGTGGAGCCGAGCACGCATGCATTGGACCCTCTTCCCGAGGTTGTTTTACCGTTTTATTAGCTTAGTTAATTTGCTTAACTAGTTAAGTGGTCTGTAACTATTTAATTAGCTTGTTAGTTAGTTAAATTTGTATTATTCTTTTGGTCCCTCCGAGAGAGGGCAAATTGTGTAATAAGCGTGCTTGTGTGTGATGCATGTCTTCCAACCCCCACTTCTTTCTACCCTTTACTTACCTGCTTTTGATGGTTAGTATTAGGACATGTTTTGATTACCATACTTGTGATAGCATGTTTGCATCCATTCATTTGTATTGCATGCACCGGGCTCGACGCATCATACTAATTGCATAGTATTTAAATCTAACTTGAATAAATGTTATTTGTTGCATTTCACATGCCATCCATAGATTAGCCGAGCCTATTCTAGCTGCATTTTGCATGCGTTGCATTAGCCATCTTAACATAAACCAGGATCATGCATGATTACTAACTAGTTTCTTGTTTTGGCTCGGAGTACACTGTAAGTGTTTATGCTTTAGCATCTCGCATGAGTGTGAATGTTAACATGACAGCATGCTTTCCATGAGACTAATTGCTTAGGTGATATAACTGCCTGAATACCTGTAGGTAAAGGTTGGATTGCTTGAATTGGGATAATTTATTGAAATCCGTGTTTTAGCCTACCTACGAGTAGCAAACTTCAAAGCATTATCCCAAACAAACGGATATGCGATACTTTGTTCCAAATTAGGCAATCTAGTCTGTACTTGTTTTTCCGCGCACATCACATAGTAATTCTAGCTAATTAATCAGAATAAGAACGCATGTGTTTTCAAAAACGAGATATCAAGTTTAGTAGTGGCCGATCTTTGATCGGGCGAGCGGGGGTGCTCATAGCTGACCTTCTTCAATCGTACCCAAGTTCCCGAGCCGAGACAACTTTGGTGATGACGGACATGTGGCCTTAGGCAATGAGTCAGGGTTTCCTAAATTTCTCAAAAATAAAATATTTAGGTGGCGACTCTGTATCTGACAAAGCAGTCCATGTTTGGCACTTCTTTCTAAAAATCTATTTTGTTTAAAAAACGATTTGTCGGATTTGGACTCTTTGGTGATTTATCAATCTCACATCTCACATTGTGAGATCAGATTAAGAACCGTAATGATTTGAGTCCTGAACTGTAGTGAGCCCATATGAACAGAACGGGACATCCTCCTGGGGCGTTCGGGGACGTCTACAATAAATTACACAATAAACCCTAACTTTTCCCAAAATTACCCAACGACACCAACTAGTCAAAATGACTAAAATTTATGTTAAAACTCAAAAGATGGAGTAGGGTATCCCTACCTCGAAATGAAGAGACCAAACGGAGAAGATGGTGAAAACCCAAAGTGCTCCAAATCCAAGATTATTCAGATTAAAGTGAAGCCCACGCCACCCTCTATTTTTCTTACAATGGGATTTGGGTAGAAACACTCAAAAACTAGATAAAACCCTAGAGAGAAGGTATGTGTAGAGAGAGGAGCAGCCGGATCTAGGGTTTGTACAAAAGAGGAGATGAAAAAGTGAAGGAAGGAGAAGCTGTTGTGAAATGAAATATACGATGCTCGCTTGAGCGAAGGAGTGGTCGCTCGAGCGACCAGACACAAAGAATCCTCGCTCGAGCCTAGAAAGTCTTGCTCGAGCCAACAATTCGAAGCTTCAGGTCTGCAACCCAGAAGCACGCTCGAGCAAAGAAAATCTCGCTCGAGCGAAGAAACCCTAAAACATAAACCTCGTTCGCTCGAGCGAAGGAAAGCTCGCTCGAGCGAAGAATTGCAACCTTCAGGTCAAAAAGGGACGCAGACGCACGCTCGAGCGCAAGACTTCTCGCTCGAGCCACCAGACACATCACCCAACTCTCGCTCGAGTGAAGAAACCCTGGCTCGAGTGAAGGAACAAAAACAAAGATCTCGCTCGAGCGACAAAATCCTCGCTCGAGCGAAAACACCAAAATCTGGGCAGCAACCATTTGTTCCCAAACACAACCAACTTGTTACAAACCTGCCTAACACATCCTAAAACTCAAATATATAGAATTAAAGGATGGAAACAAGACATATATGCAACAACCAACATCACAGAACCTAAGTCCGGAATACAACAACCAAAGGAGAGAAAACCGGGATTGCTATAATCCTGATTACTATTTCGTTTGATACGCTCCGCCGGGAAGTATAGTAATGGTATACGTGTAATGCATACTTGATGAACATGAGTTGCATAGTTTATTTATTTATTTTTTTTCTTGTTTTCGTGTAGGAATGGGTGACTGTATGATGTTGTTGTGTTTGTGCGAGAATAAGAACGTTGCTATTATGCTACATGCTGGTTTCATGTTTACCAGATTGACGATGGACTGACACTTACGTCGGTTTCCTTGTCATTCAAGATCCCAGGGTACAATAATTTCAAAATGGAGAGTGAGGCAGACTTCGAAAACATTTTGTGTCTTGCCAGGTCATTTCGGCTAGATCACATCGATGTCAATGTAGTAGTTTGTAGTGCAGCTCGAGGTGTCAAACGTGGAGGTAGTTTGGCACATGGACACGATGACACACGTGTTGACAACGGGGAAATTGTCATAAATATTGATAAGAAGGCTGATTTGTTACCAAATTTTTGCCAACACGTTGGCAAGGTGTTGTTGTCGGCGGATTAGACGGGTGGCATAACTCATATCGAGCAATGTTTTGAGGGTGGACCTGCAGAATTTCACAAGGTACTTAGAAAATACGCTATCGAGTATGGGTTTCAATTTAGGTTCAGAAAGAACGACTCAGTTCGTATTATGGCAGAATGCATGTTTAGTGAGTTAAGGGGGTGTTTGTGGTCCATCCATGTGAGGGTGTTGAATGTGAATGGGTATTTTTATCTGAAGAAATGGTGTCGTAACCACACGTGTGGGGTTGTTGTGCGTACTAACAGAAACCCGAGGATAGGGTCCGAGCTTGTTACAGATGTTATTGCAGAACGTGTACATGATAAACCATTGACTTGCGCTACCGATGTCGAATATGATTTCAAAAAAGCATACGGGTTGCAAATTAGTTACCGTGTAGCTTAGTTAGGGGTTGAAAAGGCCAGAGGAGAACTTTATGACGATCTTTCCGTGTCATTTGACCAGTTACGTTGGTACAATAATACCGTAATGGAATATAACCCCGGAAGTTATATTAATCTTGACTTCGATGAACACAACACACGTCAGTTTAAAAGGCTATTCATATCATTCAAAGCATGCATGGATGGGCTTAACCACTATCGTCCATTATTGTTTCTTGATGGTACTTTTCTAAAAGGTAGATTTAAAGGCAACCTACTTGCAGCTATTGGAAAAGATGGCAACCAAGGTAATGTTCTCCATTATTGTTTTGCATGTCATGGTCATGTTTGATTATACGCACATTGTAGTGTTATACACACAGTGGTAGATATTGGGATTTACCAATTCTTTTTTCTTTTTTCTTTTTTGGTGCTTGTTTTCAAGTCTATTCCCGGTGGCTTTTGCGATCGTTGATTCTGAAAATGCAACGAATTGGGCTTGGTTCTTACAAAATCTGGCTAATGTAGTTGATGGGGATTGGAACTTGACATTTGTTTCCGATCGACACATCGGTATCATTGAATCTTTGCCCGTCTGCCCACCACGCTTTTTGTATGCAACATTTACAGAGGAATTTGAAGGATAAGATGAAATATGTGAACAAATTGTACCGTATTGGATTGGTAAGTAAATTACGGGAATGTGCATACGCACCAACCGTTGCTGACTTTAATGAAAAAATAAAGGCGTTCATACAGTCTGGAAGGCACATCGCTGTCAATTTCTTACAAGATCTAAAGCCGTACCACTGGGAAAACGCGTACTTCAGGTAATGGAACACGTAAACAACTTCATTTAATTTTTCCCCCCACCATGTTCATGACTTATTATTCCCTGTTTGACATCGAACATTATGTATCACAAACTGCACACATTTGCAGGGGTTACCGTTATGGTGAGATGTGTTCGAACGCTGCAAAATCATTTAACAATTGGATAAAGGAAGCACGTCATTTACCAATCACTCGAATGGTTAACGCAATTAGGACACAGATTATGAATCAGATGTCGGACCATAGGGGAGTGTCAAGTTCATGGGCTGGTATAATATGTTCAAAGATGGAATACAAACTAGAAATGGCGTACAAGAAAGGAAGATCATGGACTGTCAATTAGTCTACCAATGACGTGTACGAGGTTCATTCAGACCCATCTGTTCTGGTGGACATTGGTAGGCATACATGCTTATGTATCCAATGGCAAATCAATGGGCTCCTGTGCAAACATGCACTGGTGGCTATCCGCAACAACGGCAGTGATTTGAATTCGTTGGTTGACCCTTATTTCCACATCACCAACTATCAATCAGCATACTCCCAAGCCATATTTTCGATCCCAACAGTTGAGAAACCACAGGTTATTCCGGGACATTATGGTATCCTACCTCTGAGTGTGCAGCAACCACCTGGCAAACCAAAGAAAAAGAGGACACCGTCGAAAGGTGAAGAAGTGCAACAAATTCGATCTGGCCATTGCTAGTGATTGGGGAATCATAACAGGAAAACATGCAATGAACCATTTTAGCGTCACTAGTTGTACAATGAAATGTTTAATTCAACCCATTCCACAATGCTTTTATTTTTTCTTTTTAATTTTCGTCGTTACCAATAATATGTGTTAGTTCGTTTTTAATTTGACATGCATAATAAATTTCGGTAGTTCAATTCATGGTTGGTGTTGTGTTTCAATGTTGGGATACCTACCCATTCCACAGGGTTGTTATGTTTTCGTCTACTTTTCGTTCTTACAAAAAATGTGTTAGTTCATTTTCAATTTGACGTATTTTTTCTTTTAATTTCCGTCGTTACCAATAATTTGTGTTAGCTGGTTTTCAATTTGGCATGCATAATTAATTTTTGGGTAGTTTGATTCATGGTTGGTGTTATGTTCTAATGTTGGGATACCTACCCATTCCATAAGGTTATTACATTTTCGTCTACCTTCCGTCCTTACCAAAAATATGTGTTAGTTCGTTTTCAATTTGATGTGTAAAATGAAATGTGTTTGGTCGATTCACGGTTAGTGTTATGTTTTGATGTTGGAATACATACCCATTTCACAAGACTATTACATTTTCTTTTAATTTCTTTCGTCACCAAACATATGTGTTAGTTTGGTTTCAATGTGACGTGCAACACAAATTTGGATAGTTCGATTCACCGCTAGTGTTATGTTTTCGATATTGGAGTATCTACCCATTCCACAACGCTATCATGTTTTCATTTAATTCTAGTCGATACCAATCATATGTTTTAGTTCGTTTTCAATTTGACATGCAACGTAAATTGTGCTATCCCGGTTCACAGTTTGTGTTATGTCCTCCGTCAATACCAATAATATGTGTTAGTTCATTTTCAAATTGACGTGCAGAATTAATTTGGCTAGGTTGCGTCACATTTGGTGTGACGTTCTATTGTTGGAATACCCTTTCCTGGATTCTATAATAAATTACGTTTTATGGCATATGTGACTTGTGCTATAACACCAAAGTTGTAACGCCCCCAAAATATGACCAGAAATTCAACCCAAAAGTATATAAATAACTGCATGAATCAGAGTGTAAAGTTCTTTTATTTCATAATGTTAATAGTACAAAAGAGTTTAGCATAAATAAATGCCCTATTGGCTTACACATTTCCAAGTCTTGGCTTGGTTACAACAAAAATGAGACTAGCTCATACAATTTAAGCCCATAGGCTATACAAAAAGTGAAACAAAATAAAGAAACTCTTACTTCCCAAAAGTCTGTCAAATGCTATTGCCTTAGTGGAGGCATGCCATTATTACCTGAAAATGTTTTTCCTAAATAGGGTGAGCCACAGCCCAGTATGAGATTTAACGAAGATATAAGTGCAATGTGCATGTACAATGCCAGGGATAAAACATTCATTTTTTTGTATAGTCATAGAACACCATGTCCATATTTCATTTCATTTTTCTTCAATTCATTTCAATACATGAGCCAATTTCATTATTTTTCAATAACCAGAATGAGACTACAACTCAATGGTTCTACGATCACACCATTAACACACAAACACTTCAATTTGTCATTTTATGGAAATTTCGTCCGCAAGATCGGCACCCATGTATAAATTTTGGGACTTTCACCCAGGACACTCTGACCAACTTAATTACAATGAAGTCCATCCCCTTTCTCCTCCCAAACAATCATACATATATAATGTATTTAAACACATAATCATACATGGAGTACATCCCTTTTCTCCTCCCAAACAATCATACATATACAATGTATTTACAACATGATCATATTCAATGATAACCAACCATGTATTAGTTTTAATTTCCCTAATCCTCATGCAATTTTTACAACAATCATAGATATCCTCCATCGATAGTCCAAATCAGTTATTTCTAAATAGATATACAATCTCAAGACATATAATTTATTTAAAATTTCTAAAGATGAGATGTATCATCTACTCAATTCCACCCTGTATTTCAATACTCGTCCAATTTCATGTTTACAACACCAATTTCATTTATTTATACAAAATAAATATCATAATCATTTCAGGGCAAACTCCCTCTCTTCCCATGTCTCAACCAAGTACCCAAATCAACAATTTTGACGCCCTACAACATCATTTTCAAACCCCACAATCATTTATCTGTCATTCACCAAAAACCCCTCTTTCCATTTTACACCCAAACCCTAAGTTTGTTCACATTACCACCAAATCCCACCATTGTTACACAATGACAAATAACTAAGTTAAAAACCATATTAAAGTGTAGAAAATCCCTATCTCAAGTTAGAAGACCAAGCAAAGCAAAAGTGAAACTCCAAGGATCCTCAAATCCAACTTTGTTTAGATTAAAACAGAGATCTAGAGGTGCTATACCTTTTTCTCAAAGGCACCAGGGTAGAGAATCCAAAGCATCTAGGCCAAAATGTAGAGAGAGAGAGAGTGTGTGTTTTAGAGAGAGAGGGTCAAGATCTAGGTTTTTAGAAAGTTTTAGAGAGAGAGAAGAATGAAAAAGTAATATAAAATGTCATTTTCGTGATCTGATATACGCACAGTCCGCTCGAGCGGAGGAGTTAACGCTCGAGCGTTAGAGATAATAAGTTGTTCCGCTCAAGCGCAAGAAGTCCCGCTCGAGCGCAGAATACACACATCTAGTAGTTTTGCAGATAGTAAACCAATGCTCGAGCGCAAAAAGGGCCGCTCAAGCGCGCACCTGCTCAAGCGTAGGAAACGCCGCTCGAGCGTAGAAAACACTCTCCCAGTAGTTTTGCAGACCTGTAAAGTACTGAAAGTTTGCAAAACTCACTCGAACGCGAGAAGTGACACTCAAGTGGAGGAACAAAGATTGCAAAACCCGCTTGAGCGCAAGAATGGTCGCTCGAGCGAAGGAGCAAAAATCTGGGCAACAAAGGTTTGGAAAAATAAGCAACCAACTTGTTCCAAACGCACACAAAACGATCCAATAACCAAAATAGTGGGGAGACAAGGGAAATAAGATATGAATCATCATTCAAAACCATACAAACCCAAGTCCATAATACAACAAGTGACGAGTCAAAACCAAAATCATTATAAAAATTAGAACAATTCCACACATTGAACTTCACCCAAAATGCAACACCTACACAATTCTACCTGGTTTACGAAAATTACGTTATTGCAATACAGGTACGCGATGTTCATTTTCCAAATCAATTTTCTTCATTACCATCCCCGTTTACAAGTTCGGGCACACTATTTGGGCGTGGAGGGAATGTTGTTCAAACGCTAACAGACCACTGAACAACATGGGGGAATGACACCCACAGGGGGGGTTCAATCCAAATGTGACCTTACAGACGGTTAACAACTACAATGCATTTGTGGGATTGCCATATGCATGCTCGGCATCAACGAACAATTAATAAAAAAGCACACACAAAAGCATGTAAGTAGCTGCATTTGCCAAAACCGACCGAACCGAACTGATCCGCCGCATTTTGGATAGATGCGTGATGACGAGCGGACGTTTGCGGATTGATTTTCTACAATCCGCCAATCTGGCGGACGGATGATGGATTTGAGATTCCTTTGGCCACAACCGAACCGAACCGCCAAACCGCGAGCACCCCTAATAATTTATAAGACTTTGTGTTTTTAGTTTGTTTAAATATTCTGTTTGTATTTTCAATTAAAAAAGAGTTTAAATATTCTGTTGAAAAAAAGTTTTCAAATTGAATATCTTTTTTTAATTGAAAAAAATAAACGTATTATTTATCTATATTTTTTGGTTTTTAAATCTTTCTCTAAAAATAATAAATAGAAAATATGATATATGCTGGTTGGTTTTTGTTTTCAAAAATAGATATAGATGTAACAATACAGAGACATACAATCTCTACTATTGCTCTGTTCATAGTTTTGGTGGTTTGAATTGTTTTTATATTTTAAGAACCACAAATTATAATACTTTATGTGGATGAGGCATGCTATGATTGTAATATGTGGATGAAGCATGCTGTGATTGTGATATTCTAAAGTTTCAAACTTTTTTGCTTTGGATAAGGCATGCAGTGATGGTAATATTTTTTTAAGTCATTGGCTATAATACTTTCTTTTCTTTTTTTTGAGAAAGTGCATAAGTTGAATTATGTTGAAAATTTATAAAATTTGAAACCGCCAAACCGATTCGCATCTATCCACCAAACTACCAATCTGTTCAATTCACATCTGCCGGATTAGCGGACGGATGCGAATTGATTTTCTTCAATCTGCCAATATGGTGGACGGATGGTAGATTGTACGTTCCGTGGCCGCATGTAATAACCCACATTTATGTCGTAGTCATGTTCATGAACATTGGTATGATTATGACCCGTTAAGCTTGCATTTGCATAATTATGACTTGTTTTGTCTAAGTAAGATCCATGCCTTGTTTTGATGTCTATGTGATTTGTCTAAGTGTTGTGTGCTTGCTTTGTTCCTTCCTTGGTACCCCGAGCCTAAGTTATGTTTAGCCGAAGTCGTGCCAAGCCTAGGTTATGTTAAGCCTAGATCATTCCAAGCCGAGGTCATCTTCAGTCTAGAAGTATCTTGGAACCCCTTTGTTTGACCTCCACCTTCGCCCTGGCATATTGGCCGAGATGTCATTATCTAGGCCGAGGTGTGAATCACCAAGGCCGAGATGTGTATCATCTAGGCCGAGATGTTACCTTTGCACCTGAGTGATCTTGTCCTGGAGTGGTATGACCTAGACCGAGGTGTGGCACATCTAGGCCAAGGTATGGCACAGCTTAGTCAAAAGTTGTCCTTCCTAGCCGAGGTCATTGTCACCTTAGTTGCCGAAGCCTTGTCCTTAGCCGATGTCACCACTTGCTGGAGTGCCATTCCGAGTAGCTTGTTAGATACACTTTGTCATAGTCTTGTCTTGTCAATCTATCACCTTTTTGAAAAGAACCAATCAGCCGCTGCCACGTGTCCGAGCTGAGAGTTAAGTTAGCTGGCAGAGAGAGAAACCCCTCATTTGTTCCTATACTTGTTTTGGAGCGTAGAGAGAGAAGCTCTAGAAGAGGGAGAGGAGTTCTTGAGAGGAGGTAGACTTCCAAGCCTGATCCCTAGAGATCGAACCGTTAGATCCGTGTTCTAAGGTTAGATTCTTGATCTGCTCTTGTCGTTCTTTATGTTTATGTTATTGCATTGCATGATTGAAGTTCGGTTTTAGAAAGAGAAAACGGCATTCATGTGTTCTTCAAGAAAAGTCATGTTTTGATCCGAAACCTCATGCCAAGATCCATGTTTTTGTGTTTGTTTTCATATGATTTTCAAGCATGGGTACCCAGGTCCATGTTTTCGAACTCATGGCATGAAATCCCAGATTTTTGTAGTAAAGAAGTTATGATTTTAGCATTCATGTTCTTCATGAACTCCATGTTCATGTTCTTCACGGGTGGAAACCCAGATCTCCAGACCTCACTTCCCGAGGTGTAGTCGCCGAGATCACTCTCACCTAGACCTCACACTTAGGTCAAGCATCGTATCTCACCTTGGCCTACCTTGCATGATCACTTACACTTTTAGTTTGTCTTGTGCGCACCTCGACATGCAGCCGCACGCCGAAGCCTAGGTAGCCACACCTCGGCCAGGAGGTGTGGGACCTCGGCAAAGACCTGGTTGGTACCCAGCATGTCTTCCTGACATGTAAAACAGTGTTTTGACTTCCAGCATGTTTTCCCGACATCATTTGCATGCATGTTAGACTTGTTTTGAGAAGTGTATTCAGTAGACCTTGCCATGTGTTTGTAGGACTTGGACCTTTGCCTTGACCCCGACGTCCCAAAAACTAAGTGAGTGGTATTTTTAATAAAGTTATGTTCTTAAGGTTTTTGATAAAGCTTTGCCTTGTCTTGATAAAAGTATTTGTTAAGCATGAATGATATCCCTATTTTATGTATCAAGTATAAGCTTTGTTTTGGATGACATTCTTGGAACCGTCCTTTCGTGTTAGGGGACGTTAAGCCTAAGTAACACCGTCCTTTCGTGTTAGGGGACGTTAAGCCTATGTAACATAGTCCTCCCGTGCTAGGGGACTTTAAGCCTATGTAGCATGGTCCGTACGTGCCAGGGGACTTTAAGCATTTGTGGCACTAGTCTGTACGTGCCAGGGGACTTTAAGCATTTGTGGCACAAGTCCTTCCGTGCTAGGGGACTTTAAGCCTAGGTAGCACCGTCCTTTCGTGCTAGGGGACGTTAAGCCTATGTAGCACCCTTGTTAAGATATCGGCCACCGACGGACTATGAACGGGTGTGCTCGATGCCAAGGTTATGCTTTTGTTTTTGCCCGGAATGTCATCACCCCATGTTTTAAGATTTGGCGTATGTTAAGTAAGTAAGCAAGCTTTGAAAGACTAAGTTTCGAATGATGTTTTATTTCAAGCCAAGCTAAGCTATGTTATGTATGGTTTTGACAAGGATATAATATGTTTTGTTTTGAAAAGATCTCGGGTATCATTCATTTAACCCCTTTATTACTTATACCATTCACTGAGTATCCAAGCTCACCCTCTCTATATATGTATGTAGGTAACAAACGAGAAGTCGGCTTCGCCGAGATGTGTGTTTTGTATGCATGTTATGTCGGCAATGAGGATATCGGCAATTTTGAAGATTATGTTTCTTGACTTGTATTTCATGTATTCTGTTCATGTCGGCTTGAGAAGCCTTTTATTAAGATGTAACATGTATTTTGTACTTTATTTTGTTTGTATTCAAGTTTTAAAGCTATGTAAAGATGTATGCCATTTCATTTGACTTATGCACTGCTCTTATGGACCATTTGTATTTTAAATTATTGCTTCCGCACTTGTGAGCCCCATATATTATACTCTGATTGTGTGTGAATTTTGAAAGTTGGCCTTCGGTAATCTCGGATTACTAGCCATCATGGCACCAAACTACTAGGGGCGGTTTGGGGTCGTGACACCGCAACCGACCCGCGCCCACCCCTAGCAATAACTCTTTGCACTCTTCATATCACAAGCACCACAACATATGAGTAACCATAATTCAAGCAAACAAACACAAACAAAGTTGATTGAGGGACAAATAAATCCAGACAACCATAAACATTACTCATAAGCAGTTAATTTTCTCCAAAACAAAATGTACCATATAACCCGGACATTCCGGACCGATTAATCGAAAAATTGCCACTATTCAAAAATCAATACCACCCAAATGTGTCATCACAGTTTGTTTTATTAGACTGGGGGACAATTACCATGTGAAACAAAAGTAACCGTCCAAAACAAAACAAAACAAAACGCTTCACCGCTAAGCACATTACTCGCATGCCACGTCTTCCATCCATTTTTGTGGGTCATTCACAAAAGCTTCCACCATAGTTGCACGTGTATTGATGCAAGTAGTACCTTTCATTGCCCTCTGGATCCCGACGTGGTGTACATATTTCCGTATTAAGTAACAAACGATAATTGCACAATCAGGACTGCCGTGGATGGACATATCACACACACAGACAAAAACAAGGCATCAAAATCAATAGCCAATGTAACCAAAACAATTTCACAACTAAAAATACTTACGCATCCGGTCGCTGCTGCGGACAATCAGTAATGGCCTCTAGCACCATGTCCCGGTCAGCGATACAAACAATTTCATCCTCTGTGGCTGCCTAGCATGTATTCCAGTGCATTTCATTTCTGCTACATTAACCAACAACCAAGTGTCACACAACGTCTCAACATTTACATATGCAAACACAACTTCACAGAAAAATACAAAATGCACGATTATACTGTAACAGTTTATGGAAACACATACCAGAATTGATGCTACATTGTAATGTATGTCTTCCGAACCAGTGCGTGGCCTAAGCGAATTGTAATGTTTCCACGACCCATCTTTTGTATCGTACACCACTAACGTCTAGTAGGCTTTGTGGTAAATAGGAAAATGTAAGTATTTACAACCAACGCAGGCGCAAAAGTTGGCTTGTAGGTATCAATCCCTTGACGTTTCACTTACGTTTACCACCGTATCTTGCATTCCACTATGTGACCACCATTTCAAACAAAAACAACAACATACCCTAAAACCTGAATTACGTGAAGTGGGAATAAAAAAAAACATACCAGACATATGCCATTGAAGAAATATGACTTCTCCGACAAACCACTCCCGCCGCAAACACATTCTGTTTGCTCACTGCCACCAACCAACTACACATTTAGTACAATTATTCACTACCCTAACACTATAACAATAACAAATGCAACACCACAAGTGTGTTGAATAAGGTGCCATAGTGTACAGCTAGAATGCATGCATACGGGGTACAAGCTACCGTGCGCAACATACATTTCCCCTAGTTACAGAATGTCGGACTAAATTTTTAATGTCTGAAAAGTAGACAAACACATCTTTGTTGCCACCAGTCCAAATAACAACCCTGAAAAAATACCACACATTAGATAGTGACAACCACAAAACAAAATGAAATTAAATAAAAAAAAAATTGTCAAACGCGACTCACTTGCCTTCATCCTGCTCATACGTTGTGCTGAGTTTACGTTTTACATCCTCTTTCACTAATTTCCAAACAGCAAAATGGTTATTCAACCCAAACCCCGACGTTTTCTTGTTATGCCCATTAACCTCGTTAACAACTATAACTTTATCGCACAAATCAATATTAAAATTAATACCACCATCGCTAACTGCACGCTGCCCCTCACTTCCTCCACACGACGAAGTCGCCCCCGAAGCATAGGATACTCAAATTCTGGCAACTTCCTTTCCCGCCTCACCTCTCTTTGATTTTCTTGACAAATGAGTTTTGTAAAGCAAAGCCTACCGATACCTCAACAAGCCTTCCACCTACCATTTTCAATTCCGTTCAGTTCCCACCATCGGCATCAAACGTTTCTTCCTGTAACACTTTTCCACTCGCCGCTCCTAATTCCATCCAATTTTCGGTGCCAACATTGTCCCAACCCACAACCTTCTAAGTAACATCATGGATCATCTTCTCTGCATTTTCTACATCCCCAAACGCAAACGAGTCTGTCTCACCCTCGGTGTTAGCCCTACATGCACCTTTCTCCACTGGGATTTACATCTGACGAAGTGAGTTTCTCCTCAAGCCCGGTTATGGTGCTTCTCAGACCACTAATAACACTTGTCATCTGTGCTATTTCATCATCTTTCACTTTCAGTCAACCGTTGAACCCAACTAACATATTCGAAGCTTGTTGTTCAAGTTCAATCGTTAGTTTTGAAACCTGCTCCTTCAACTTTGCAATCACAAAATCCTTGCTTTTGTTCTCCAACTCTAGAGCAAAAAAATTTCTTCGTGCATTCTCAATGGTGTTTGGAACCGATGGGCCATCAGAATTTGTCAAAAACCGGACTCCACCCTCTCCCGTCTCAGCTTCCATTTTCTTTCTACCAATTGATGATTCATCTGCAAACTGTGCCTTTACTTGCATTCCAGATGGGACTCCTTCGGTAACCACATTCATATCAGATTTCCTTTCATCTACTGTCTTCTCATCCATGTGTATGTCATCAAACATGTTAACCATATCCACAAAGTCATCATCACCCTGGTCCATTACGTCATTACCACTCAGCAATTGATCCCTTTCGTACACCAACACTTGCAGTCTACCCGGTACCACCTGCTAATACAATCCACAACCATACAATTACACACAAATGCATGTATGTTTCAAACAACCACGCTAAATGTCACCAAACTTAAGGTGCAAAGGTGGCAGATTACCTCAAAACTGTCAACATCATCCAATGTCACATTTAGCATCCTTGTCAACAAATTGCCAGCATTCCACTTCAAAAATCTGGGAAACACTTCGGGCCTGTCGACCACTACCAACGACGTGTGTTTGTATAGAAAATACTGCATCGAAAAGGGAAATAAAAAATATTACCACACAGTTCATAACATAGTACAGCCACAAAAAAACACAAAACCAAAAACAAACCAACTATCTCACTTACAAGCAATATGATGATGCATCCAGTAACTTTTTTAGGGATACAATGGAACTCTTTCACTGACCCCATCAGCGCGCTCCGTATCGCACCAATCCAATTATACAACTTCATTGAATCCAATTTATTTATAATACGAATGAACATCCAGCTCACAGATTCCTCTAATGTCAAGAAGAACAATTTTACACAAACACACAATGTTATCAACTTCATGGCATCCTCAACGTCTCTCGTAGACGTGCCATGCACTGTGTCAAAGAAAAGGGTCTTCACAAGCTTCAAACTAATACGGCTCACAGACCCATATCTTCGCTGCATGAAGTCGGACGGTATGCACGGCCCGAGACTCATCACCAACGGCTGACCACCACATTGAAACCCAAATATCAATCTGATGTCGCTATCCCTCAGCGTCAGCATACCATTCCCAACATGAAAACAACCGGTATCCGGCACGTACGTCTATGTCAGTTTGAACACTAACTCATCACATTTTCTGAACTCGTGTGGTTTTAGATCATTCTCCAGAATGGCTTTAAATAGCAACCAGAATGGGGTTCTCCTCAGGTGGACACGGTAGGCCTCTGTCAATCCTGCTATGGTTACAATTTTCACGATCCCTGCAATGTTGGACCGATAATTTAATCGCATTTTCCGAGGAACCACGGCTGCAGGCATACTTCTTATTGGTTTCACTTGTTTGAACAATATACGTCCTTGAATCCTAAGACCAATCTTCTTCGATGGTGACCCAGCAACAACATAAAGGCGAGTCTTATCTCTTGAACGCGTATACGGGCTCGATGTCATCACACATCCTGCAATACAAAAGCCAAAAAACAATTCACATAAATTGTGCACATTACACATATCCAACAGGCACATCTAACTTCATAGTCAACACAAAATTACGTAACTACACATCATATGCCCCAACAAATATAGTGCCACCCCACCCCACATTACTACTACAACACATCTATGACAGCCATAACACACCACACTTCTCAACAACACACAAAACCAACATACATACCCAAAAAAATTGGACACGCAAACAGTACGATAAAAACCACACCACCACTACATGACACCATGGGTTGTGCTTGCACACACACACAACTAACTACCATATTCCCTTATTAACGCATACAGCAAAACAACAACACCAACAAACATGACCAAACAAACATCCAGGTACATTACCACACACAAACTATAGCGATCCTGGTTTTTCCTTCCTTGTTTATTGTATTCCGGACTCGGTTCCGTGGATGTGTTGTTGTCTTATTCTCGTTTCCATCCTTTACTCTTTGTATTTGAGTCTTGGGTTGTGTTGGGTAGGTTTGAAACAAGTTGGTTGTGTTTGGAAACCAAGAGTTGATGCCCAGATTTTGGCCTTCACACTCGAGCGGGGCTTTTGACGCTCAAGCGGGCCTTTTGCTTTTGCTCCTCCGCTCAAACAAGCATTCCGACGCTCGAGCAGGATTTTTCAACCTTCAGTATTTTTCCCTGCAGGTCGTTGGACGCTCGAGCGTCCACTTTCACGCTCAAGCGGGGACCTTCGTCTGCAGAACTTCTGGAAGTATGCATTCGACACTCGAGCGGCGCTTTTCACGCTCGAGCGTGACTCTGTGTCTGACGCTCGAGCAGGGCGTTTCACGCTCGAGCGGACTATGTATTATATCAGTCTAAATTTTAGCATTTTGAATCACTTTTTCGGGCCATTCTCTCTCTCTAGCTTTTCAAAACCCTAATTTAAGAGCTCCTCTCTCTAGAACTCTCTCTCTCTCTACATTTTGATCTTGGTTTAGTGAGATCCAACCCTTATTCCTTCATTAAAGTGGTAGAACTTTGCAAGACCTCCATTTTGATTCGAAAATCTTGGGGTTTGGAGCACTTCCGAGTTTGTTCATCATCTCCTTTGAGCTTCGAAATTTGAGGTAGGGATTACTACTCATATTTATGATCTTTGACATAAACTTGTGGTCATTTTGATTTAATGTTGAAGTTGGGAAGTTGTGGGTGTTAGGGTTTCAAAATGTATAAAGAAGGGTTTTGTTCATTTGATCAATACACATGTATTTGAGTCTTAAAATGAGATTATTGATGTTTATTGATGATATTTGGACCTTTGGGTCAATGTTGAGAAAAGGGGAAGAAAAGTCCTAATTTATTGTGATTAATTAATTTGTATAATTAATTTGGAAAAGTTATGAAAATATGAAATTGAGTTGGAAATAATGAAATTGGGTAATTGTGATATTTAATGGTGGAGTTGGATTGATTAATCACTCACCTTTGAAATTATAGATAATTTATCTGTTTGATAATTTATTATCTGTTTAGAAATAATTGTTTTGGGCTATTGGTGGAGGATAGTCTTGATTGTTGTAGACACTGCATGATGATTAGGTGAATTAAAACTAATCAATTGAATATGTCATTGAATATGACAGATGGAATAACACATTGAATATGTGCTTGGCTTGATCATTGTATATGATAAGTGTTTAAATAAATTGTATATATATATATTGTTTGGGAGGAGATAGGGGATGTACTCCACGGTTTGGGAGAAGATAAGGGATGTACTCCACAGTTTGGGAAGAGATAGGGGATGGACTCCTAAACCGGATTTGGGAGGAGAGAGGGGATGGACTCCAGTGATAACTAAGTTGGCTGGGGCGTCCAGGGTGAAAGTCCCGAAATCCTCATTGCGTTTGTATAACGTAGATAAATTGAAGTATTGAAATGATAATAATATGAGTTATAGTCTCATTTGAACTTGAAGTGTTGAAGTGTTAATTATGTGAGTTGTAGTCTCATGTTAATTGATCAAAACCGAAGTATTGTTGATATGAGTTGTAGTCTTATTTGAACTATCTGGATGAATAGGGAACCATATCTATGAATTGGTTTGGCTAATGAAATGGAAAGAGATGTATGTTTGTTTACATGAGTTGAACATTTATCATATGCCAATGTTTTAGTTATTGCTCATGTTATGTTTAGCATATCTCTACTGGGCGTTGGCTCACCCTATATGGGACATCATTTTCAGGTTCAGGTGCTATGCCACCTTCAAGGACGTAGCTTAGGAGGTCTTGGGAGTTGAAGACTCTTTTGATTATTCTTGTTGTCTTTTTGATATTACATGTAAATTCAAGCCAAGGGCTTAATGTGTATTTAAGTTAGTACTCACTTTTTGGCAACCAAGTGTCGGCTTGGAAAGTTGTAAGCCCGTAGGGTATTTACTTTTGTTGTCAACATGTAATATTTTTGTAAAGAATACTCTGATGAATGGAAATATGCTTTATTCTCTGTCTATGAATATCATGAATGTTGGGTTTATATATATTATTTTGAGAGTGTTACACAAACCATCACAACACCAACTAACTCGCGCACAAACATGCCATTTCAAACCCCTACTCCCAGAACACACACACATTATTCTGTCACGATATTCCTCCATATATGTGACACAAACAAACTTACACCAAAACGCACCCACCTCAAAAAACACCCCCCACACTCAACATTATCATTGTCCAAACACACACCAACCCCCCAAACAAAAACCCATTTCCTCTCACCCTTACCCACAACACCCACACACCTACACTACACACACCAATCCATAACACCCAAACCCAAAACAATAGAAACACACACAAAATTCTCTTCATGTTAAACAAAAGGACACCGTCATTTTCAAAACCCCATTACGACCAACACTTACACACCATACACTAAACATGTAAAAAACTGCATCACAACACATTCACAACCAACACTATTCACATAATCAGAAATGGGAGATGTGGACACTTACTGCAGCGCGGCGTCGTCATCGAATTTGGATTGGTAAATCTTCAATGTACTGCCAAGAACACGTATCAAACTTGCCAAGCACACCAACCCTCGCCAATAAACTATGATGTTACGGTCGCCACTTTAGATTCAATTAGAATTAGGGGGTATTGAGTTGTTGTGCATATTCCACGCTTTGGCATTTTCATTCCATATCTACATTGCCAAATCTGGAATCCAATCACGGTAATCGCGCGATTTACAACAAACCCAAACCCCCTCCCCACACTTCCGTCGCAGATCACATGCTACAGTTCACACACCCCTGCCGCTAGTAACAACCCCGACACCCTAACGTCCGCACCCTGTCAACTTTTCAGTCGCCTCCACACCTTGCACTACGTGTAATTGATGATTTTTCCCAAAACGTGGATTACTAGAATGTGGAAGAGGCACTCAGAAATGACATTGGAAAACCCTAAATACCAAAACCACACGCAATACTTTAGTTCGCCGAATTCCAACACAGGCACCTGAGGAGTTGATCACAATAACAAAAATGTGGAAATAAGAAACTAAACCAATTTGTGTGTAATATCTAAATGTGGGCCACATTTCAAAAGTGGGTCAGCCTAAATCGTTACCAATCCAAAAAACCCTATAGTGCATTTTTCCAAAAGGTTCTATCTACGCCAATAAAGGAACCATTATTTCTCAAAGCTAATACCCATTTCAGGAGGACAAAAACGCAAACCAACACATAGTGGGACCTCTGTGTGTACAAAAAATATATATATATATATATGGGACTGATCAGTTTCTAATTCCACATTATGGGATTTATGGGTCAGTTACCCTAAAAAAAAAAAAAATTAAATAAAACTTGAATTTAATGAAAAATACTTATAGTGGCAAACTCATTTTCTCATTTATAAACACAAATTAATGGGATTGAGATTAGTAAATGCTCATAGACTCCACTTGTGAGAGAAGATGGGAGAAGAAGAAAAAAAAAATTCCAATGATCTCATAATACAAAACATATTCATACTGCTCTGGAAGCGTAAGTCACAATAAGTGAGTCATCCATTTTTTCCTTATTACCTAATAAAAATGAATTGTCATGTCTCACCATAAGATTTTTTGTTACGTCATTAGTTTGAATTACCATATAAATGGAATTGATTTTGCTGCTGTTGACATAGCCTAACATCACTTGTGGGTTCCATCTTGAGCCCCACGATAATGATCTGAGTCATTAGGTATGGGAGGTTCATCGTGTAGTTCATTTTCCTCAAGATAGGCGTAATTTAAATTGACAACTATCAATGTCCGACCAAGTTAATTCTTTATAAAAAAGTTATATTCAACGTATCAAATCATTGACGTGGCAATTGGGGTGGGATCCATAAAACGCATTCAATTTATAGCTAATGTAGTACTTTTTTAACCCTATTCAATGGCTACAATCGTTACGTAATACTATACATTTTACAAAAATGTAACTATTTTCAACCGTAATGGGCACTTTTAATAGGACCTATAAAAAAAAATAAGCTGCTCCATAAATAATTCACGTGACACTTAGGATGGGGTCAATCAAAAAAAATCAAGTGATGCTTTTTATGAATTTTATATTGTAACTTTTTTATCTGAAATTTGTTTTCTCAAGTTTGCTAGGTATTGGTAATGAATTTATTTTTCTTTTTTTAACCATAGAGAGAGGGATATAATGATAAGGCCCATATTGTTTATGTATATATAGTGACACAGATTTTCCTTCTGCTTCTATTGTTTTTTTTGTTTTGTTTTCAGAGTTTAATTGTTTTTATGAAAGATGTTACTTTTGTCCGTCTCTTTTTGTTTTGAATGAAAGAGAGAGAGAGAGAGAGAGAGAGAGAGAGAGAGAGAGAGAGAGATAATGATGATGGATAAGAGAAGTTTTGTTTTCACTTGTATGAAATACAATTTTATGAAAGGTCATTTTACCTATTTTGTTTGTTCTCAATTTTATTTTGAGAGCTGTTCTTATTTTCATATTAAAAAGTGAGTCCTTGTGGTGGTGTCATAGGTGAGCAATTAAATTGAGCCACGCTCTTCATGTTTTTCAATGGAGAGAGAGAGAGAGAACTTCATTCCACCTACTTCTTCTGTGTAATTTGAGACAGCACAAATTGCAGAGACAAAGATAGAAAATTGTCTTTGCTTCCAAGATATAGTCATGATCCCCTCACTAACACTTCTCTTGTGGATCACAACATAGCTGGAAAGAAACTTAGATCTCCATATATTTATGTTCTGTTTAAGAAAAAAAAAAAGGGAAAAAACAAAATTTGAATTGTGGCTGTTGATTATCACTCAAAAACTATGGACAGCCATGACCAAAACTTCGGACTTAAAAATGCTTTTTTGGTTGCAGTTGTGGTTTTCACCCAGAATTTGAGCTACTCTGTTTCCGGGGTCAATGGAGATCAAAACCTGGAATTAATGGTGGAGACTTTAGACCATGGGTTACTCTTGAGAAAGTTCATTTCCATTAGAATTGTAATAACTTCTTGATATTCATATATGTAAATACTCTGATTGGTGTAGCTTACGGAGCAGCTTATATATGTAAATATTATTTTGTTTCCCTTCTGAAAATTTGTGTCAAAATACTTTGTCCAATTTTTGCTTACGACATATGAGTCAAAAATGTAAAATCAGCTGAAAAAAAGCTAATTATTGAGAAGTTGAAGGAGAGAGTCCTCTACTTCATTGGTATAATGGAAAAAATAGCTAACCCCAACAAATGAAATGGCAACTAGCCAGTAAAAGCTAGACATTGAATTTTTTTTGGAAAGATTTAATCATTTTAGTTTGTGAAATTTGAATGATTGTATAGCATCTTTTGCGTAAATTGACTCGCCTACGGGAGGTTGGATAGGCACCAATACCTTGAAACATAGCTTAAATTATCTTTCCAGGTTTCAGTATTAGCAATGCCGCCATCAACACCACTCCACACTCGCATAGGGCGGGAAAGGGTTTCATACACATCATAACAAATTCAAGCTGACATACTTCCCACAAAAAAAAAAAAAATACCTTCAAAGCCTCTGCGATTGACACATTAGGAGCAACCAGCCATTAACAAAGTACTAAAAGCAGAATCAAACGGACCTGTTATTCACAAGGAGGCACATAACATCCAAAGGATTTGACTGACAATCTCAAGGAGCTTCCATATTTAGTTATTTTGAGAGTGATAACACTAGTCCAAGAAGGAAAAAACTCACTTTTAAAAGAACCCTAATCCAAACACTTTTGACAGCTACAGGATGGATTGTGATTAATGACTGAAAGAAACTCCCTCCCAGAATAGATTTTCCCTTTCACCACTAATCCTCCTCCTTAAGCAGGCACTAATATATGCTTCTCCTTAAGCATTGGCGCCTGTACAAGCTGCGATTGGGGTAGCATTGTGTTGCCGAGCAGAACTGTATTTCTTGGTGATGAATCTGAAAAACCCAAGATAATGAACACTGGCATCAGTGGTATCAAGCACAAAAAGATGATTCTAGAGGAGAAGACATCTCTCCCCATATCTTGCAGACTATTATGTTCGTAGTAAACTCGTGTACCATTGAGGGTGTAGAATTGTTTAGACATGCCCTCGTAATCTACCTGGTCTTTTTCTCTTGAAAGAACATTGGCCTGGGAAGTGCAATGATCCCATGTGCCAAGGAATTCAGTATGAATATATGTAATGTGAGTGTCAACATTGGGTGTTTCTCTACTCCGTGCACTTATCAAGACCTTGGATTTTTTTACTCACAAATTAGTAAATTACAAAATGTCAAAAAATGTCAAGCCAGAGTAGGCAAGGCTTATTAGGGATGCAAATTATGTGAAACCCTAATTACAGTGATACATGAGCTTAAGAATGTGTTGAGATACCTGAAGAAATCCCTCCATAACAACTCATACATCAACCAGTTTGTTCCAGTATCAGATGAACCACTACCACCACCTTTCCGGTTCGAGGCAGCAGAAATTGTCCTGTCAATCACATCAAATCATCACAACGCCAAAATGTTAGACAATCTCATTAAAGAGAGTTTTCTCGGCCAGTGGACTTGACCACAGTAAAGTAAACCCATACCTGGAAACAGATTTCTTCAGTTCATCAAACATTGATCGGGGAGAGAGGCATCCCATGGCAAGCCATGGCGAGATTTTGCAGGAAAAGTTTGCACCATATATGCTGTTGTCATTGCCATTCTTGGTTCCCTCATTTGGTTGTGCTTGGCAATCAGCAGCAAATTTTGTAAGCCTCTGAAGTGCTTCAGTTTCTCCTCCCACCATAGAAGCATTGGCTGACAGTTTTCCGTCCTACAAGAAGCAAACAACCACATTGTCATTGATAGCAGGAACAAAACAATCTGTTAGTTTTGCCAACTTTGTCCAATAAAATATTTAAATATTATCGACACTATATGTTAGAAAACAAACTGTGCTACACTCTGCAGGCAGCATGAACCAAAATATACTTTAGGCAAAGTAATAAAGATTTGAATTAGGACATGACCACAAATCCTTGGCATAGTTCAAATCAAAGGATAAGAACGAAGGGAACGACATGAGAATGGAGCAGAAATTTAAAAAGCTTAGTCTTGCTTCTAATTACCCTCTTTGTAAGAAGTTTCACAACACCAGTAGAGAACCTTAATGGAGTTTCACACAAAGTAGATTCATTAATAACTATATCATCTCCTAATCAAACACACGTCAAACAATTCAACAGCAATATTGCAATGCTCAAAAGTATTGGTAAGATGAACAAAATTAGTGAAAAGACTTGAAAACTCTAAGCTAAACTCATTTGACATGTCAAAATTCAAATGCCAAACTTCAAATTATGACCCCGGAGAATTCCAACCCCCCCCCCCCCCCCAATTCAAGTATTATCCATATTTCAGCTACATATATGTTAATTACTTGCTATCATTCCTTGCAATACCAACATCATAAATACACACACAAAAACTGTTCTCATATAGAATCAACAAGAACTAGATTCAAGAAAACAATAAGAACATCCATGACCAAAAGAAAAAGAAAAAGAATTAAGTGACAGCATGAATCAAAACAATGAATGGCATTTGGAGAATTGAACCAAATAAAGGCCATACCTGACCCAATGTTGCATTTGGGTTGAGACCCAATTCAACCAAAGATGGAATCTCCCCCGCTTCCACGTCTCCCCCAGACGGTAACCCCTTCAATTGATCCAACGCTGCCATCGTCTTCCTAATTTCCAATCCCTGAACTTTCTCCCTAAACCCACCATAATTCGTCGGCATTTCGTCCAATTTAAATGGCAAATCATCAACATGAAACAAAGTACTTCCCCAGAAGTACTTCACTTCTACCCCTTCATCCCTCATTGCCGCCTCAATCTTCTCCTCCGCCTTAACCTCCTCATTCGAAACTTCTCTGTTTACATACACTGCCTCGGCCCCAATCGCCTTCGCCAATTCCACTAAAACCATCTCAGGCTTCCCAATTCTCACCACAAGATCAGACCCTCTTGCCTGAAGGTTCTTCCTAAGGTCTGAAACCGATTCAATCAAGAACGAGGCGCGGTAAGGCCCAGTTTTATCGAACCCAGATGATGATTTCCCATAATCTCTGGGGTCGAAGCAGTAAACGGGAAGGACAGACATGGACTCATTGTTGGCTGAATTGAGGCACTCATTGTCGTGAACTCGAAGATCGTTTCGGAACCAAACGACGGAGGCTCGGCGAATTCCGGCGGCGTTGGAAGGGTCGGAAGGGCGGCGAGGGTTTAGAGAAAGAGGGTTTTGGAGAGGGTTTGAGGAGATGGTGGATTTGAAGAATGGTTTTGGAGGGGAGAGAGAAGAGGAGATAGAGAGGTGAGAGAGAGACGAGATTTGAGAGGGGATTTTAACCTTGTTGGGATGAGTGGCAAGAAAAGGAGAGATTTTGGGAGGAAGGAGGAAGTGGGTAGGGAGGATTGTAGAGAGAGAAACAGAGATTGAAGCAAAGGGTACAGTGGGAACAAGCTGGTTTTGGTCCTCTAATGGTGTTTGGGATTCTGGGTCTTCTAGGGTTTGGTTCTTGGAATCCATTTTCAGTAGTTTCTTGAGGAAGAAGATGATGGGTTTTGGGGATTGAAGCTCTTTCTTTCAATCTTCACTCTCTTCAATTTCTGGTTTTTGTGGGTTTGGTGAGAAATGAATGTGTAATAAGTTTGATGGCGGGGGTTCAACTTTCTTTCTCGTTCTTCCCACGACCGTACCTAATTTTTTTGGGACTAACCTTCAAACTCCATGGCTTTCACAGAGGGAGGCTATGGACATCATTTTCGGAGTTTCAAGTTTTGGGGTTGGTAGGTAGGTAGGATATGATATGAGGCTGGTTCTACAGGAATTTGATAATCTGCAAAGACACAATACTAATTAGGCTATTTTCAGAACTGAGTTAGAAGTCAAAATTTAATTGTTAATTTATTTTAAGTTATATTATTTTTCATATGTTTTATATATATTTTTTTAAAAAGTTTAAAAAATTAATTTGTAATTATCTTTTTTAAATAACCCTTAGTACCTAAAAAATTAATTAGAAATTGTTGAAATAATAAGAAATACATTTTAAAAAAAAAACTTAAAATTTGAATGTATTAAAAAGACTAAAGACAGTAATGCAATAGACCTAAAGTTTTGGCTCAAGGCTTATCCATAAAAAAAAGAAAATTAGAAAAAAATTTTAAAAAAAATGTTGAACTTAGCCAGTGGGCGAACTTAAACACCATATTAACGGCCTAACCTGATGCCGACCTTTAACCAAAAGCACCAGGGATAGTCAACAAAAAACAGGGAACTAAGGCCTTGTTTGCTTCCTATTTCAAGATATAATTTTTGTAAAAAATTTTAAAATTTTGTTTGGTTCAAATTTTTTTTAAAAAAAATTCAAATTCACTCTCTCTCTCTTACACATCAATCAATGATTTTTTCTCTCTCCTTTATCCTTCTCAATAATTTTTTCTCTCATACACATCTACTTAACTATAATAAAATATCAAATTATCCCAAACTTCCAAACTCCAAAACTATTTTCAAAATGGAAATGGCTGAGGGTACTGTTGGGCTCCTGAGGGCCCACCACGAGTCCCCGTTTTGATGATCCGAACCATTTAATATGTAGAACTCGTCGAATACTATACGATTATAAAAAATCTCATTGATTGAATATCGATAATTATGTAATCAAATCAGTTTTATATATAAAAAAAATAGAAGGTGAAAAATAAACAGTTTACAAAAATTTGATTTGATCACATGGCTATCGATATCTGATTTACTTAATTTTTTACAGATATATAGTACTCGACGAATTCTACATATACATTAAACAATTCGAATTATCAAAACAGGACCTGTAGTGGGTCCCAAGGACCCAATAGTACCCTACAGTCCTATCATGGACTGGAGAGAAGTTAACCCATTTCAAAATATACAATTAAACAAACGGACAAACAAAAAATTTGAACTCTCTTTCCAAAAAAAAAAATTGAAAATTTATCTCCAAACACATCCTAAGACTTTGGCCCATGACCTTGCCAATTCCCCCCCCCAAAAAAAAAAACTTGTTAGAGCATCCGCATCAGGACAGTCAAAATAACAAAAAACTAAAATATAGCTAGTTTGTTTCTCCATCAGTCTCAACAAATTTTTTCTAAATTAACATTTTAGTAAATTTGCTACAGTACCTCAATAACTTTGTTGAGGCACTGTTCATTCGTTGCATGATTTTTTATTATATTTTCTTGAGCAAAACTGGGCCAAAATCTTTAAACCGGTCATCTACCCGGATATCCTGTGAATGCCTGTAGCAAAAGAAGGAAAAATGCCAAAAATTAGTCCTAACTAGTTGACCGGTCAGCGGCATTTTTTTATTTTTTATTTTATTTTATTTTTTTTGCATTTTTATATTTTTTGAGAATTGTTTGAATAGCACCTCATCAATTTAATAAATAAAAAAAGAATAAAAAATATAATAACAAAATAATATTTTAATAGAATTAAATTAGAATAGAAAGTTTGATGTAATTGATGACTAATTAAAATAACAAAATAAATTTTTTAATTTTAATTTAAAGAGTTTGATACGAATCCTCTTAGAGCGAGCTTGAGCATAATATTCACGGCCCAATCTGGCCCGGTACTGACTCTTAATCAAAAGCACCGCCTAACTGACAGGGATGGTCAACGAGAAACAGGGAAGGTACCCAAAAGCAAAGCCAGCTACCAAGAACACTACCAGACTTTCTTTCAATAGCAAATCACACAGGAAAGAGGTACAACAAACTAGTTGAGAAAACAAGTTTTAGAGCCACAACACAAACCTCTTTCAGATGGAAACTAACCAAAGGCCAATTTCTCTCATTGGGGCATTTTGAATATTTTAGTCTCACTTTAGGGTGTGTTTTTAACTTTATTCTCATATTAGGGTAAAACGGTTTTAGAAATACCATTTTCTAAAAAATGGCTTTTGAAAAGTCGTGTTTTGGGATTAAAATAATAATAAAATTTGAACATAGAAAACAGCTTTAGAAAAACCGGTTTTAATTAAGTTTTTAATTAATTCTAAATTAATTAAAAACGGTTTTGATAAAACCGTTTTTACATTAATTTTTTTTAATTTATATTTTCAACATAAATATTTTTTGACCAAAAATATTTTTAATAAAAAACGGTATTAGAAAAGTCGTTTTAGAAAACGTATTTACCAAAGCCGTTTTTACATTAATTTTTTTTAATTTATATTTTCAACATAAATATTTTTTGACCAAAAATATTTTTAATAAAAAACGGTTTTAGAAAAGTTGTTTTTACATTAATTTTTTTAATTTATATTTTCAACATAAATATTTTTTTACCAAAAATATTTTTAATAAAAAACTGTTTTAGAAAAGTCATTTTTACATTATTTTTTTTTAATTTATATTTTCAACATAAATATTTTTTTACCAAAAAAATTTTTAATAAAAAACGGTTTTAGAAAGATCTATAATAGCGCTTTAGCCTAGTTTGGGAATTCCGTCCAAACTAGGCCTAGTTTGGGAATTAAGATGATAAATTAACTAAATATGGGAAAAGCCCCGAAATATAGTGCACATTAAAAAAATAAATAAATATTTAAAACATAAAATATTTATTCTCACTCTAGGGTGGGTTTTGAAAAGACTTTGAAATTTTGGAAATTTTTTTCAAAAAATTTGAACTAACCAAAATTTTAAAAAAAATTCTCAAAAATTATATCTTAAGATACAAACCAAACAAGCCCTAGGTTTAGTTTTTTGAATTAAGTTTTTTGAAAACTGAGTTTTTTGTTTTTAGTGAATATTTTTTACTTTTTTAGATGCATTTTACTTTTTCAGATGTGTCCAACCTTCCCACACGAGAAAAAATAATTAAAAAAAATATTAAAACCATTTTTTATTAAAAATATTTTTTGTCAAAAAATATTTATGTTGAAAATATAAATTAAAAAATTAATGTAAAAACGATTTTTCTAAAACCGTTTTTTATTAAAAATATTTTTGGTCAAAAAATATTTATGTTGAAAATATAAATTAAAGAAAATTAATGTAAAAACGACTTTTCTAAAACCGTTTTTCATTAAAAATATTTTTAGTCAAAAAATATTTAAGTTGAAAATATAAATTAAAAAAAATTAATGTAAAAACGGCTTTTGTAAATACATTTTCTAAAACGACTTTTCTAACACCGTTTTTATTAAAAATATTTTTGGTCAAAAAATATTTATGTTAAAAATATAAATTAAAAAAAATTAATGTAAAAACGGTTTTACCAAAATCGTTTTTAATTAATTTAGAATTAATTAAAAACTTAATTAAAACTGACTTTTCTAAAGCCGTTTTCTATGTTTAAATTTTATTATTATTTTAATCCAAAAACACGGCTTTTCAAAAGCCGTTTTTTAGAAAACAGTATTTCTAAAACCGTTTTATCTTAAAATGGGAATAAAGTTAAAAACAAACCTTAAAGCGAAACTAAAATATTCAAAATGTCCCGATCAGATAAATTGACCCTAACCAAACCGCCACCTAACATTGTCACCAGAGAATCAGCAACCAATAGAATTGACTTGTACCCTCACGATCTTAACTATGTGACTCAACTAAATTTCAACACTCACAAATTATAAATTTCAAATCATAAATTTTTTTAAGGTTAACAATTAGAAACTTATAAATCATGTAACTAAATTTAAACTATTTTATCTTATAAACTATAAAGTAGAAGATTCTAATTGTAACCTAGGTGATCATAGAGAGAGTACTTAAGTAAGGTGAAGTTTTATGTTCTAATCTATAGAGAGATATTAGTCTGCGTCATAGTATTAACTATTATCATACTAACGCTATCTTTGTCACACGCACAAAAATATATACACATATATATATAAAAGTTTTTTTAAAAAAAACTAAATTTGTTATTATTATTTTCTCATAAACTTTTTTCAAATCTCTCTTCTTCTCCACTCTCTTCTTCAACCAAACCTCTATGACTACAACTTCTTTTGCTTCCTCAAAAAAAACTTCTTTTTTTTTTAATTATATATATATATATAACAGGTACACCTAATGTCCTCAAAAAAAAACAGGTACACCTAATGTGTCTACTACTGAACCTCTCGGATTTAGTTATTTATTTTCAAATCTACTCAAATCCCATTCTTCTTTTGTCTCCCCAAATTGTCTGCCCACAAAACCTACTCACTCACTCTCTTTCATCTTCTACTGGTTCCTCTTCTTCTTCATCCAATGAAAACAATCCAAGTGACAATCTATCTTTCAGCATAGAAAGGATCTAAATTACCTGTAGAAAAACCCATATTTTTTTACTTTTATTCCATATCATATTTTCATTTCTGCTACCTACGATAGTAATGTAAAGTTGTAATGTAATAAACCAGAGACCCATAATGGATTTGATTTCAAAGAGAGGTGGTTTCACCCAGATTCATTCATGCATTTATTAAAACAAATACAACTAATTTTGAAATCATTTTGGGAAAACCAATGGCAGCATCCAGGTCGATGAGGGAGGGAGAAATTGTGGAATGGCCGTCAGCAAGAGACATTGGTAGTGAGGCATAATTGTGGCGTGTAATGGCAAAAGTCTGGTGGTTGTTTCGTTGAAGTAATGGTGGAAGTTTGGAAGATGAGATAGACTATTTAGTTGCAAATAGTTTTGTTGAGTTCAAGCGAATGAAATACTATCCATCACAGTACAAGGAGAAATCCATCAAACTAAGAAATCAACAAATACATTGATTGCATACAGCAAACAATAGTAGTGAAGACTGCCTAGGCTTTAATCACCAATTACACTTGATGACTACTCAATCGGCACAATAACCGCTGGTTATAATTTAATAAACTCATTGTAATGAAAAGACAATATTGTTACAACTGTATGCAATAAACTTTCGTATTGTCCCTATCTTGACAAAAAAATTACCAATATTCAACTCAACAAGGCCTCTAACCAACAAAACTTGACATCCTATGAAAATGGTCCTGAGTTGAAACATCTGAAGCAAAGCTGCTTCCCTTTTGAAGCTTCAAGATTCCTCGAACTGCAAAATTATTATGTTTTCACAAAACCAGTGCGTCATTTAACTTTAATCCTCTTCGCGTTCATACTTTTTGTAGCTTTGCCATTACTTTTCTTCTTCTGCCTCTGTCCACTCTTATTGTGCTCCTCTGTTCTTTCATGTGCATTCACATCCTTGAATGTAATTGGTTTTATGATCACACCAGCTTTCTTCACCACCTGTAACAAAAGCATCAACTGAGAATAGATATAAAAGCCAAACCACTCTTGAAAGCCTTGACAGGAACCCAATGTTCTTTCCTCATAACATGAACGTAATGCACATATAGAAGCAACACGTGATAAAATATAAGAATAAATATACTACACAACAAAAAAAATAAAATAAGTTGTAAGGAACGCACTTCTGGCCGATTAAGAGCTCCAACTGCTGTCACTGGGTTGAATTCAGGTCCAATAGGCATTCGGATGCTCTGTTCAAACACTTCTTTAGATGTGTATGGGTACGGCAGTGTCTTTGTAAGCAGTTTTTCAGCCTGCCAAGTCCAAATACATGAGAAGAAGCCATTAATCAATGAAACCATATAAAAGCGCTTCTATACATATGATATCTTCTATCCGCAACACTGGACACTTGCAAATGTTTACCTCAACTGGAAGACCTTGTGGATCAACCAACTAAGAAGGTAAATTCCATTGTCTTAATTTTTTTTATTAATTTAGCTCCCATACAAATAGGCTTTCTTTTTTAGTGGGGCAAAATAACAAATACAACCTGATCCTTTAACATGACATCATACAACAGGGAGATTCTTTCTGTATTGCCAAATTTCCAAATATGTCGATTGTCAAGTTTCAGATTCATAAATTCTTTAATTGTGAAAAATTGATCACACATTCATCTTATTAAATTGTTGACCAAAATTTGCAAATTTTCAACTACACTAACAGCTTGTCTTATTCCTTTGCTCAATTTTCCTACTCAGAAACAGGAATATACGACCATGCAAGAATTTGTTTTGATTCCCCTTAGGCGTCAACCATCTAATTTTTTCTTCAGTGAACTCCGTATTCAATTGCAATGCACAAAGCAGAAATTCAAGGAAGTCTAGTGAAACTTAAAATCAAGATTCCTCACCTTCTTATCCAACTTCTCAGAGATGATCACATGTTTAAGATTAGCATCCTTCCTCTTTTTAAGAACTTCATCCCTCTTCTTTTTGGCACTCTCATGCTCTTCTACCATCCAAGAGGGTAAGCCCTTCTTTTTCTGTATGTGAGTCCACTGGCCCCAGCCAGGGAGTAAAACAGGTTTTTCAGGTTCAGGATTTTCTTCATTCAACACATCCTCTTTATCCTTCTCAAAATCATCTTCCACATCATCTCCCGCAAACGCACGTCGTATTAAATCTGCTTGAGATGGTAGTTCATAAGTTGACTTTGTGCCAGAGGTCAAAATTCCATCCACCATGTGTCCCTCACTGTCTGAATCACAGTCGTCCCCTACTTCCTTCATAGATGAGAACATAGGCAGAATGCAAAGGTCAGGGAGACAATCAATCATATTAATAGTGCAGATCAAACAGTGCCAGAGATAATACCTCTATATCTTGGTCATGCAAAACAGGTTCCACTATCTTTGAAGAGTTCTTGATATTGGCATCTACTTTTTTCTCACTTTTGATCTGCTCATTATCTTTTCTCGAATTTTTTTTCACCTGTTCATCACTTGAATAACAGTCAGAATGAGAAGTAATGATTTCTCTGTTTGGGAAAAGGAAAAAATAAAAAACCAAAGAAACTAGCCTTTTTCCATGAGTCTGATGCGAAAATAGCCACGTCATATGTTGTCTTGGGTGCTGTGCCTTTGACAATTTCATCAAAACTCTTCAAACCATAAAAATGTAATTCTTGTCACACTCACAGAGATAGAAAGAGAATACTTAAAAGTAAAGGTTAACAAACCAAAAATTCAATCACCTTAAACACAGGATCATGACCAATCTCAGACTCTTCACGAAATACAACAGTATCAATGTTAACATCCTTCAGAAATTTATTATTTGTGTCTTGTTCAGCATCAATACCTTCTCTGCCCTCCAAATTGTCTTCACTATCACTACTACCATAATAATTATCTACTTTAATCTTATTCTTATTACTTGATTCTTCAACCTGCTTCTTGCGAGCACCAAAAACCCGTCTACCACTTTTAGCAGTTCCTGTTTTTACTTTTCCTTCTACCTCCTTATCCTCCAATTGCTTCAATGATGATTCATACTCTTCAAGAGCAAGCTTAGCTTCTTCATCGGCTGCCTCTTTTCTCTTTCTCAACCCACGGACCTATGTCAATAAAATTAAGCAGAAAAATAAGATAATATGAATAGATAGAAGATAAACAGTTTCACACCCAAAAGGAACATCCAAGTTAGAAGGAGGTAGAAATATAGAACAAAAAGAATGATGTCAAAAAGAATGAGAAGGAATAAATAAAAGGGGTAATTAAAAATATGAATTTTTTAAGATAATTGACAATAATGCACCAAAGATTACCATGAAAGGTAAAGAAAGCACTCCAGATTTAGGCACTTCATCCTCTTCTTCTATTACTTTAAGTGTCTTCTCTTTTGCTTTCTCTAATAATTTTGATGCACGATCCTGGTCTGAAGTATCCGAAATATCATCACCATCGTCCTCATCACTGCTGTCATCACCATCGTCATCATCACTGCTGTCCTTCATAGAGTTCATTTTTCTAGTCAAGAGAGCATGCTGATGGAGCTGCTCAGATATAGCAGCTCGAGTTCCTTCATCTTGGACACTCAAACCACGCTCTAAAATTCGCTTTGCCCATTTGGAGCTGTTTTTGTGCTTGAGTGTCATGCGTTCCTGTATCAATGTCATGGGGGGAAATGGACAAACAATGAACATCTTATCTATTTAAGAACGAAGGGGGGGTGGGGGAAACAAATTATTAACACCAGGCTCTTGAAAATGCCAACATGAATTGGTGATAATTACCTCAGCCCTTTTGAACTCTTGCTTCATTGCAAGTTCTTTAGCAGCTTCTGGGTTCATTTCCATTTCAGCAGCTGCTGCTTTCAATCTATCCTTATTCAATACACGACGATATGTTTTGGACTTGATTTTCTTTATGTGCTTGGCCTTCATTTCATGGCGGAAAAGAAGGCTACGCATTTTAGCAAGACGGTTCTGGCGGTCCTTCACATCTTCAAAAGATATCTGCCAATCATCATCCACAATAAAGAAAACAACTGACAAACAGTCAGATTAACCGTGGTCACATGCAATGGTATAACGAAAGATGCATCAAAAACTTAAAAAGTAGAAAAATCTATGTCCACTGTAAACATATTGAAAGATCTCCTCTATAAAGGCCAACGACAAATATATATAAGATTTCCTTTGATATATACAAATTCTTAACAATTTTTTTGATCAACTAACTTTGTTAAATGAAAAGGAAAAGATACAAAGGAAGTATTAGGAGACAATAAGTCTACCAAAAAATGAAAAAAAATGCAACAAAAACATCATGAACTACATATGGCTATCCAATCTCTAAAAATCAAAAATAAAGAAATCCCCTTGAAAGCAGGAGACACCAATACCCATATAATAAAGCCAAGTAAACAATCTTATCCCATTAAATCTTCAATTCTAGCATCATTCCTTTCTAACCATAAAACCCACAAAAACCACACACTACACATCTCCAAAGAGCCCGAGCTTTGTCACTAGAACCGAAGCCTCCAAAATCAATACATAATAAATGAACACAAGTAAATAGAACTACCCATTCCATATCCACACTCCAACATAAAAATAAATCTACAAGACAATGCAAGAATAAATGACAAGCAAATATGATATAAATAAATTAAAGGTGCATAATGGCGCAACCTCTGTATGTTAGGAGTAAACAAAATAAAGACAAAAAGGCATCCAAATAGGTTTGTGTTGTCTCAAACTTTAGGGAAATGGGGGGAAACAAATCCCCAAACTTGCCCATTTGCAGACAATTTCAAAATACAGTTGGAAAAATATATGGCTTTGCAAATTCCATGTGTGGTACATGGCTGGTCTTGAGCAACTCCTCTAATAAATCATGCAGAGTAACTGAAGATAGTTTCTTGTGAATCAAAATAACTGTACACAGGAACCCACTCTCCATCTCTCTTGAAAACACTGCTAGCATTTGCACAGTTAATTTCAATCACAAGCTGACTGAAAATAATTTTCACGCAAATGTACCACAGTTCAATTTCTTATGAGCAAAATACCACAACTTTTACTAAAATTTCAGCTCTAAAAAAAAGATTCATAATGGATCAGCATAAATGAACAAAATCAGCAAAATGACGATTCCATGCAAAATTAAAGATGTTCAGCAAATTTTTTGAAAAAACTGAATTATCAACATGCCAATTTGTCAAATCTGTACAATATAGCACTAATAACTACCATTTTTTCTTTGACTGAACCATTATATCAATAAACTTGCAATGAATGATATCTTAGCAGTGAAAACACAATAACCAAATAAGACAGATACCACACTAAATTTCATGATTAACAAATGTAGGACCTCCATACCTTGTTCAGTTCTAAAAGCCTTGCACCATCTTTCTTGTGAGCTTCCACAACGCCGCTATCATTAATCAAGGAAGCAATTTTTTTCTCAAACTCACTTCTAGGTTCAAATTCAGAAGCTATTGCACCTACAGAGGAAAAGCCCAGGTCTATGTCTTCATCAAAAAAAAGAGTTGACGCCTCCCTATTTCCCTTGACTATAGACTCCCACTTTGAAATACCCTTCTTTGAATGTTTATAAGTTAATTGCCTGTCCAGCTTCTCCTGATCTGCTTTTGGAAGCGGAGCATGAATGGGCACAGACTTTTTCTCCATTCGATGCACACTCTTTCTAAGTTTGCTGAAGCCAGACTTCCCATGGAGAGGATCCAGAAGGTCCTGAATGTTAATGTGGCCATCACCATCAAGAACATCACGACTGGGATTATATTCAGACTCTGGGTATGCCTCAGATATGACAACATCATTTTTCCTCTTCTTACCTGTCAAAATTATAAAAACTTGCAATGAAAGCAATAGAAACATGATTTCCAGACACCATACAAAACCTACTTGAGGCACATGACCTTCAGAATAAGATTTTCTAATTCAATTGCCAATCAAAATGTCTCCCTACCATTTAATCTTACCAATAACCATTCAACAGCAATGTAGTTCAAAGTAGATTGCTTAAGACATAAAATAAAAATAGTGGATATAAACAAATGGCTTAAATATAAAAATCTTTCAAGGTCTGAACTATATACCCTTCAACTTTCTTCCTAAAAGTGTAGAATTAGTTTAACAATGACATCTAATCATATGAACTTATGAAGCCCTAAGCTGGTATGACAATGACAAGGCATATTCCAGGCTTGACCTCATTACAGGCCCCAGATCCTGTAATGTGGTTCGAGTGCAGCCCAACGCGAGAAACTTTGATGACTAATGTTACCTTCGAAAGCCTCAGCTGGAAGTCCAGTGATTGCTTGCAACATCCTAGCATGCCGGCCTTCATCTTCCTCTTCAACCTCATCTCCTTTCCGATCTTCCCTACCACCATTGGCGTCACCATCATCCTCGTCATCATCTGATGCTACATTCTCATCCTACACAAAAGGAACATAAGGACTGAATAATTTACACATTAACAGGAAATTCAACAAATTGACATATCCAGCTTTTTAACACAGTGAACCTAGTCTTCTGAGCCGCCCGGTGGGTGGGGGGGAGACCTCTCTAAAAAAAATTCAGATCACAGAAGAAAAGAAAAGAAAAGGTAGGGAAGCTAAACTAAACCCTTTCATCAACTTGTTCTATCGGTTTGGAAATATGATAATTATGGCTCAACCACATCCAAATCTGCTCCATTCTTAATTCAAATCCAAATTTCATCCATTTACATATCCATCAACATCCAGAAGGTCAGGCACACCACAATATGACATGAAAATTTGAGGTTGCATTTGGATTTATGGGTTTCAGATTAATACATTTGGCATCATTCATTCAAGGAGTGTATCTTATAAATTCAGTGTAGTATTTTAAATTTCGATATCAAGAATGGATTCAAGAGCTGTAGATTGATGGATTTGAAATAGTTGGTAAATATAGTTTACCTGAAATCCTTATATATATTCACCCAAAAAAAAAATCCTTATATGAATTATTCTTATACTGGGATCTTATCAAAATGCAACTCCCTCCTATCTATATTCTCTATTCAATCACCTATTCTAATATTATCAATCTATACATGCAATAGATAACCTTCCTACAATTTTATGAAATTTCTTCCTCAAATCCTTTCATTTCAAATCCACCCATCCAAATGGAACCTAAATGTAAATGTAATGGTAACTAAACAAATTAAGGATAATCTAAACGTATTCTTGTAAACAAAATTAGAAAAAATGTCAAAATTACACATCCCAAACATTAATTACTAGCTCCCAAATAAATTAAACAATCAACTAAATTAGAAATCATATTTGCAGTTCAAAAAAACGCTATGTTTGGATTGAGTGATTTGGAGAGAAAAGAAAAGAAACGGAGAGATATGTATTTCTCTTACTTGTTTGGATAACCTATGTGGAGAGAAATTGAGAGAAATAGAAAGAAACTCATTTATCTTATGAGCCTCATTTTCAATCTTTCTAAAAGTGGAGAGACTGAGAGAGAAAAGAAACTACTATTTTCATAATACCAATTTTGTCCCTATAAAAATAAAAGAAATAAAATGATTGAAAATATAAAAAAGTTATTTTAGTAATATAACATAAAATAATTTCTTTTCGTTTCTCTTAATGAAATCTAACCAAACAAGAATGAGAAAAATTACAATCATTTCTTTTCTTTTATTTATTTTCTTTTATTTATTCCTTATCCAAACAAAAAAGAAAAAAAAAGAGAGAAATCACAATCATTCCTTTTCTTTTCTTTTCTTTTCTCTTATAACTTAGTAATCATTTCTTTTCTTTTTTTTCTTCTAGGTTCCCAAACACAGTGTTAGTTTATTTTCTGCAAAATTTTCAACAACTGATCATTTTCAATCCATACCTTTTCCTTAAATCAAATTTGAGTGCCAATCTAATAAAAAGCTTGATCTGATATAAGACACTCCAATCCTTACTCTTTTTTTCACAATCGTTCTGGAAAATTCCAAAATAAGCCTAAAAACCTGTTTTAACCATTTTTGTTAATGAAATAAAAGCATCTTCAATCCTAAGTCATTTTAAAATTTCATCGAATTTGATTAAAACTATGACTGTTGGGAATTTGGTGAAAGATTTGGTTCATACTTGATTTGGTGAAAAAACTGCCCCAGTTGGAGCCTACTTTTAGCCAAATTTTCATCAAAATTTGAATTTGATAGAAAAAAAAATTGAAAGAAACCGACCTCGAATTGCTCCGGGAGCTCATACTCGAAGTTGTCAACAGGGTCGTATCTCCGATTCTTTCGTGATTCTTCCTCGGGGATCGCTTCCTCATATACGTACACATCGTTGGCGTCATCGGAATCGATCTCTTCTTCGTCGTCGCTGTTCAAAGGTTTTCTAGGGTTCATGTGCTCGACCTCCTTCCTCAACGCATTCGGCAAGCGAGGCCCAATCCTTTTCCTTCTCTCCCCATACTTGTTCTTGTAGTTCTTGTTGTTGTTCTTGTTTGGGTTGGTTAGAGTTTTGGAATGTGAAGGCTTACTGTTCTTATTCTTCTTCATGGCTAGTCCTCTGTTATCGTCTCTGGTTTTTCTCTTCTTCTCAACCATCCCTGTGAAGCGGGAGAGTAACAGAAGGGCGCTATGTTTCACTTCCAGGAAGGGTTTAGGGCACCAAAAGGACGGTGATATTTTTTATTTCACGGACAACCCCTTAACTAATCTTAAATATCATTTAAGACCATCTCCGACGGTCAAACAAAACCATTACCAAATTCAAATTTGAATTTGGTGAAAAAAAAGTAATTTTTTTTTGCTCTAATAGTTTCATCAAACTAATATCAAAATGAGAATCGTCCAAAAATTTCAGCAAATTGAGGAGTTGGACAGATTTCACCAAAACACTGTGCATTTACATTGGAGGTAAGTTCTACCAGACGACCGGCCAGATGTCCTCTTGGATAACCAGCTTAAGCAAAATTTTGTGAAAATTTTACACTAGGAGGTCAACCACCTCTTTGTTTTCTCAGTTTTTTATTTTTTGCATTGGTCGGACCCGCTTGACCGGTAGTTTGACGAAAAGCTAAATTTCTCCGTTGGAGCAGGTGATATCAAATAAAGGAAATCGTTTTTTTTTTTTCTCAGATTTGATGAAAAATTTGATGAACGATTGGAGATGCTCTAACACCCCTAACTTTCAACAAATTTTTTTGGACAATTAAAAATTAAATAATAAAAAAAACAAGGTTTAAGTCTTGTAATTGTAATAAAATAAATTGTGAATTTTTTATTTTATCAATTTAAATTATAATTTTTTGATTTATTTTTAATTAAAATCGATAATATAGAGAAAATATCATTTTGCTCCCAAATTATTATTCAAAAATCAATTCAACCCATATTATTTGGGCTCTTTTTTCATAAATCCTATTCCTAACAATTTTATTCCATAAAATCCAAATCATTTTTTATTATTCCATTAGATCCATTCATTATTAAAGGACGAAATAACCCTCAATCCACTTCTCCCACATCTACTCCATTCTGAAAACGAACCATTCATATTCCATCTATTCAATCCACAAAACACTGATTTCCCAAACAAAATCTCATCGTCGACCCCAAAAAATTATCAAACCGTAACCCTAGATTCACATCGCCTCACCACCGTCATCGTCCATCGTCTACTGTCGTCGGCCACTGCTATTCTATTTTATCTCACCGCTGCGAAGGTTTACATCGGAAGGAGGGTGGTTCGTTGTTTTGTGTTTCCCGTCGGTCGACTGAGTGTGGTCCATCAATTTCCGTACCTACTCACAATGAGAAACAAAAGTAAGCAACATCATTTCACCTTCTGTTTTTCAGTCATAATGTGATCACCAATGTATATATTTACATTGTCGTATTACTGTTGTTGTTTTTAGATTTGATTTTGTAAACATAAATGATGTTAACATTCACATTACTGTTCATTAATGGATAAACTCACAGTAGTAGACACTGGCGTAAACATTGGCAGCAGTGTATAATAATGTGAATGTTCACATTACTGGCATTGTTGGTATTGTCGATTGTTGATGTCCCCAATCTTCACCCAAAATGTGATGGAATATGATGTAAATATTCACATTGTGACATCAATGTCAAACTTGTTGGTGTTGTTAGGTGTTGTTAGTTCCATCCTCTGTTTTTCAGCCAATGATAACAAAATATGATCACCGATGTATATATTTACATTGCCTTATTACTATTGTTATTTTTGGATTTGATTTTGTAAACATCAATGATGTTAACATTCACATTACTATTCATTAATGGATAAACTCATAGTAGTAAACACTGATGTAAACATTGACATCAGTGTATAATAACGTGAATGTTCACATTACTGTCATTATTGGTATCGTTGATGGTTGATGTCCGTAGAACCCCCAATCTTTACCCAAAATGTGATGGAATATGATGTAAATATTCACATTGTGACGTCAATGTTAGATTTGTTGGTGTTGTTGGGTGTTGTTGGTTTCATCTTCTATTTTTCAGCCAATGATAACATAATGTGATCGCCGATGTATATATTTACATTGCCCTATTACTATTGTTGGTTTTGGATTTGATTTTGTAAACATCAATGATGTTAACATTCACATTACTGTTCATTAATGGATAAACTCACAGTAGTAGACACTGGTATAAACATTGACATTAGTGTATAATGATGTGAATGTTCACATCATTGTTAATTTCTCAATCAGTCATATTATGTTATTGTTCACATCAATGTGTATTGATGTAAATATTGACACCAGTGTTTTGCTCATGTTAGCACCAAAACAAATGTGGAACACACATTACTAGGCAATGGTGTGGAAGTTGACATCAATGATGTGAACATTCACAGTACTGTTTAGTAATGGATAAACACATATTAGATCAGTTAGTGAGTAAATATTCAAATTGTGACATCAATGTCAAACTTGTTGGTGTTGTTGGTTGTTGATGGTCATGAACTAATTACAGTCCAAACTATGGATGGTTGCCAACCCTATTTTGGCCTCGTTTGGGAACATGCTAATTTAGTAACTTTTTTGCTATTTGGCTAAAATATGGGCTAAAAAAAATTAGTATGTTTGGGATGATTTTTTGACTTTTTACGAAAAGATGTTCAAAAAGTAGAGAGAAAAGAGAATCTTTAACTTTTTGGTATGGGTTATTGGCTTTTTGGCTTTTTTAGTAACTTTTTGACTTTTTAACTAAACCAGTCGCTTCCCAAACGAGGCCTTTGGTTACATGTGAATTCTTGTAGGCATGTTAAATAATAACATCATATTATTTCAGTTGTTATTTATTAACATCAATGTCAATATGCACATTCTGAACATAATGTTAATATTCACATTGTACCATTCTGAACATAATTGTAATATTCACATTGTGAATATAATGTTAATATTCACATTGTCACATTCACATTGAATATTCACATCATATATTTGGCTGTGAACATTCACAGTCAAACATATAAGTGTAATGATGTGAAGATTAACATCGTGTATACATTGTGTTAGTTTAATAATTATAATGTGTGATTGTTCTCACCTCTTCGTATGAATTTTGGTTTGTCATGTGCTATCATTTCTTCACATGAACATTTGCACCAGCTATTCACATATTATTTCACCATCACAATCCCATTATTCACATGGCATATAATAATTTACACTTATTATCACTATTCGCTTGTGAACAGTAATATTAAATTTGTTTGTATTTGAACAAACAGGTCTTTCCTGTAGATTTGATGGCAAAAAAATAGAGAGAAATCCCGTGCCAAAGGCAAACCCGATCAAACAGCTAGTCCCGAACAAGCGAACATGAAAAAAGTCAACAACCGATCAAATATCACTGGATTGTTGAAACTATTGGAGGCTACGAAATTTACAAATGGTCAATTGAAATGCCTTAGGAAAACATCATTTTGGCCCTTATTTGATTGTTTGATCAGTAATGAAGTTGATTTCAACCATTGCATGAAATACAATGATGTCATTGTACGTATAGTGCTGACATTCAAGCCATCTAGTGGGAGGTTTTACATCGGGGACAAGAGCATTCAAATTTTTAGAAGTGATGTATCACTTATTTTTGGTGTAAGCTGCGGTACCAAGCTAATGGACCTCTCTTATGGTGCAAAACCAACGGCCGGCATCATACACCGAATGTGCAAGGATGTCACTCAGTTAAGTGTAGCAAAAATACATGAAATTCTAAACGAAGCATTAAAGGGCACAAAGAAACAAGACAATGAAGAGGTTGCAAGATTAGTTTGCATGTATGCATGCGTCAAATTATTCTTTTCCACGTCCGGAGAAACAATTGGATGAGCATTTTATTCATACATAGACCCATTAGACAACATGTTCGAGTATGACTGGGCTGAGAGCATCCAGGCAACCCTGATGGGGTCAATGGGCCAAAACTGGGGAAATCCAAGACGAGTCACCGTATGTGTTATGTTGTTAATGGTAAATCTCATAAATCTTATTCTATATTTAATACGAACATTCACGGGGTCTGTCCACTCATATTGTCAGTAAAAAAAATGTGACATACGCATCGGTACGCCCTAGTGGCAAGGTTGGCATAAGTACACACTAATGTGAATGTTCACGACAGTGTGGAATGTTAGGAACATTCACATCAATGTGTATTGATATAAACATTGACACTAGTGTTTTGCTCATATTAGCACCAAAACAAATGTGGAACACACATTACTAGGCAATGGTGTGGAAGTTGACATCAATGATATGAACATTCACATTACTGTTCATTAATGAATAAACTCACAGTAGTAAACATAGGTGTAAACATTCATATCAATGTATGATAATGTGAATGTTCACATTACTGTTAATTTCTCAATCAGTCATATTATGTTGTTGTTCACATCAATGTGTATTGATGTAAACATTGACACTAGTGTTTTACTCATGTTAGTACCAAAATAAATGTGGAACACACATTACTAGGCAATGATATGGAAGTTGACATCAATGATGTGAACATTCACTTACTGTTCAATAATGGATAAACACACATTAGTAGACACTGGTGTAAATATTCACATCAGTGTTTATTGATGTTTGTTATTTGTTTCAGTACTAGTTGTGTAAGCATACAACCATCTTACAACCCCGCAAACCTAATGCCATTTTGCGGTGTTGTAGCTCGACTTTTTCGCGCCCTCCTTTCGGAAGTTTAAATAAGCCTTCACAGTATCGGACTCTACCTATGGTTCTGAATCTGATTTCACAAGTGTCATGTGAAATAGTGAAAACATAGAAAGAATCCAAATCCGGCAATTCTTTTTAGAAAATCAATGTTTGAATCAAATGTCAAAAATGGACTACTTTGCCAGATTTACAGAGTCGCCACCTGAATATTTTGTTTTGAAAAATTTAGGAAACCCATGACTCGTGCCGAAGGCCACTTATTCGTCATCACCAAGATTGTCTCGATTCGGGAACTTAGGTACGAGAGGGGAAGGTCATGAATGCATTTGAGCACCCCTGCTCGCTTGGTCAAAGATCGGCCTTTACTAATCATGATGCAATTCTTATTCACATTATATGCTCTTGTTCCAATTATTAGGCTAACTTTACTATGTGATACATACAGGTATAGACTAATTTTGCAAATATTAGAATGCTTGATTCATGTTTGTTTTGAAAAACAAAAGTACTTTGAATATGTACCACTTGAAAAAGTGATCGCATATGAACATTATTTAAATTATTCCAATTTAAGCAAATAGTCTTCATCCACAGGCATTCAAGCAGTTTATCAATTAAGCATTTAGCCTTATGACAAGCATGCTAGACATAGCAACAATCACACTTATGCAACACTAAAGCATAAAAATTTACCTCGTACTCCAAGCCAAAAGAGAAACTAGTTAGAAAAATACATGATCATAACTATGCAACATGGCTAATGCAACACATACGATATTAAATTAAATAGGCTCAGCTACTAATATGGCATATGAATCAATTTGATAGTATGCAGTTTAACATGTATTGAAAGAAGTATGTAAACAATCAATTTAAAATGATGAACCGAGCCTTGGTGCATACAAGACAAGTGGATACAAACATAAATAATGCTAAATAAAACATGATGTCCCTAATCTAACCATCATAAGCGATCAAATAAAATGGAGAAAGACATCGGGTTGGAAGACATATACATTATTACAAAATTTTGCCCTCACATAGGAGGGTCTGAATGTCTAAGTGTCCAAATTAACTATTTATAACAAATCCAAATGATTAAGCAATTAAAAGGGTTGTCTAATTTATTATAACAACAATACATATGCAATACTTGCATGATGCTCTTCGGAAGCCACTCTATCTGCCTTGCCTTGTTGGGAACTGTTCTGTTTCACCATCAGTCACTATTGCAATCACTATTGCTAACCAAAAGTGTACGGTTTGGCATATATTGGAGTCTGACTGACCCGCAATCGGCTTGAGTTCAAATAAATCTGACCATGCCTTATTTCTTTGCAGAAGATTGTTTATTCGTGCCTGAGGTAAAAACAGTGCAGACAGGGTGTTCCGAATTCTGTTTGTCCCTCTCACACTTCTTTATCATTGGAAAGCCTCGAGAGAATGGTGAAATTGTTTCCAAAATCATTAATGAGCAAGTTGATTGCTTAATGATTTCGGGTACAATTTGAACAAAAATTAATAAATGAACGGATCCACCCCTCCCTCTTATCATAGATTGAAGTCAAAGAGGGAGGTAGAGACGCTTCAAAGTTAATCTAAAACATCATCATGAATTGATATTTAGACAAGTCTTGACACAATAGATTCGACATAACGTTTGGCCGAATTCAAGCAATATACTTTATTTTCTTTATGTGGGTTGATTCATTTTAGCAATTTTTTGTTAGTCCTTTCCATTCTTTAATTCATTAAATCCAAGGTGACGATTATATCCACTAAATGAGAAGTGCGCCAAATAGGAAGTAATTCTTAATATGAGAGAGAGATTATACCGTTGGCAATGAACCTCCATAGAGATTAAGCCATTAAGCACAGATCTCTAGCTCATATTTTGAATAACCATCAACCATTTGAAATCACTCTCAATTTAAAGAAATGGATGATAGGTGACACTTCAAGATTTATCTAGAACATCATGAATTGGTGTTTAGACAAGCCTTGACACAATAGACTCGGCATAACATCCGGCCAAGCCCAAGCAATATGACTCATTTTCTTATGTATGTTGATTGCTTTTAAATCAATTTCTTAGTCATTTCCATTTTTTAGTCTATTTGTCCGATGTGATTATTAAGTCCTCTAAAAGGAGAAAAGTGTCAAACGGAAAGTTGTTCTTAGCATAAGAGAGATGTAATGCCCTGATAATGAACCTCCGAAGAGATTAAACCATTTAGCATGGAAGGTCTCTTTCTCATGCTAAAAACAACATATATTGGACTTCAATTCATCATTTTTAATTAGATTATAACAATATACAATATAACAATAAATCAAAACAAAAGAGCAAAATAAGTAAGAAATACAAAAAAATGAAAGGTTTGTGAAATTCACATTCCCAAGAAAGGATGAACTCCTTAATTTACAAATTCTCTTTTGATCATCTTCAAGTGTAAGAAGTGTGTTCTCAAATCCTCAGTAGCTATGGAAGCTTGGAAGTATTTTGGCTCAAAATTGAAATGTAGACAAAATTACTCTTCTTTCTCTCTAACTCTCTTGAATCATCTTAATAAAAAAAACCTCCCTTGTAATCAAAAACCCCTATCTTTATAGAGCCAAAACATAGAATATAATAATATATAATCATATATAATATATATATATATATATATATATGTGTGTGTGCATATAATATAATATTTAATGTATATATGTTTGATGTCGGCAGCTGAGCTGATCGACATCAATTAGTTTTATTATATAATATAAATATTCTATAATATATATCTATATACATATAATATAATATATAAAAATATATAATTTATATCAATTTATATAAAAACACCAAAAATATAAACGAACACATAAAATTATGCAAAATTACAAAATACTAAACTAATGAAATATTTAGTAGTTCAAAACAATTTGGCCATAATGGTGAAGGTTGGGATTAAAGTTCAAATTCCATCTCTCTTACTGAGGATTCTGTGAGAAACACATTCTAATTGTCATCATCAGGTAATCAAAAGAAAGCGTCTAAGTCTTAGGACCGGTCAAAATGGGGTGTTTATAGGTGTGTGAAGTAGGACCTCACAGCCTCACATACCAACATGAAGTCCATATATGTGGTGCAGCTTGGTTTAAATGAGGTAAAAGTACAACAAAAAATATTGTGCCCATTCACATAGTGAGACAAGGAACTATGTAACTAACATAATGTTTCCAACTCCAAGTATATAACGGCGAGCTGATGGCATCCCTAACTGAAGCAAAGATGTACCATCATACCAAATTGAATGTGGAGCCCAAACATGAGGTTTTGTCGAGTGCATCAGCAAAGCAAGATGAAAGCAATGACGATGAAAGCAAAGACAATCAAGGCAGTGACAACAGCAATGGAATTTCTGGCGATACAATGGATCTAAATGATGTTAAAGATGACATCAACACCAGCTTTAACAACCCCAATACTGAGAGAGGTATCATCATAGTACAACCAAGTAAACCGAACATTGTGGATGTACTTATAAAAGAAAATCAAAAAGCTTGGGGTCTCGTTGTAGACGTCCTCGAATGCCCCGGGAGGATGAGTCCCGTTCTGTTCGTTTTGGGCTCACTACAGTTCGGACTCTAATTGTCACGGTTCTTAATCTGAACCAAAGAGTCCAAATCCGGCAAATCGTTTTGAAAAACAGATTTTTGTAAAGAAGTGCCAAATATGGACTGTTTTGCCAGATACAGAGTCGCCACCTAAATATTTTATTTTGGGAGAATTTAGGAAACCTTGACTCGTTTGCCTAAGGCCACGTGTCCGTCATCACCAGAGTTGCCTCGGCTCGGGAACTTGGGTACGATTGGGGAAGGTCAGCTATGAGCACCCCCTCTCGCTCGATCCGAAGATCGGCCTCTACTAATCATGATATCTTGTTTTGAAAACATTATGCATTCTTATTCCGGTTATTAGCCTAGATTTACTATGTTATGCGCGCAGCAAACAAATATAGACTGGGTTGCCTGAATTGGAACGAAACATTTCATGTTTGTTTGTTTGAAAATGATTTGATGGTGCTACCCGTAAGTAGGCTAAGACATGAATTTTGCCACCCTCAAGTGGGCTTAGAAAATATAATTTTGTTACTCTCAAGTGAGTTTAAAACTCGCATTCAATGCGTTGTTCCAATTTAAGTAACTCAACCTTCACCCACAGGCATTCAGGCAGTTATAACACGTAAGCACATAGCCTCATGGTAAGCATACTATCATGGCAACACTTACACTCATGCAAGGATGCTAAAACGTAAATGCTTACCGAGTACTCCAAGCCAAAACAGAAACTAGTTAGTAATCATATGCATGATCCTAGTTCATGTTAAGATGGCTAATGCAACACACGCAAGATGCAGCTACAATAGGCTCGGCTAATCTATGGATGGCATATGATGATGCTACAACTAACACGTATTCAACTTGGAATTGAAGTACAATGCAGTTAGTATGATGCGCCGAGTCCGATGCATACAAGACAAATATATGGATGCACACATGCCTAGCATAAGGTATGCTAAATTAAATATGACCTAATACTAACCATCGTAAGCGGTTAAATAAAAGGGAGAAAGAAATGGGATTGGAAGACATATACACACTCACGCACACTTATTACAAATTCGCCCTCGCTCGGAGGGACCAAAAGAATATACAAATTAATTAACCTACAAGCTAATTAATTAGTACAGACCACTTAATTAATTAACAAATTAACTAAGCTAAGGAAAGTAGTAAAAGGCCTCGGGAAGAGGGTCCGATACATGCGTGCTCGGGTTTGCTCGGAAATTCGTCGCCATGCACAAGCTGCCTCTGTTTTCCCTGCTCTGCTCCTCTGAAAATTGCACAAGTCCCAAGGTACACTCCATGGACACTATGGAACACCACCGACCAAGAGGGATCATCACCGGTCAAAGGGAGTTGGTCATCGACCAATTATGGAGCTCTCGGCCACAAGTATTTGGTCGGTCTGCAGTATAGATGGTCGACCGGCCAAATATTCCTGCAGAAACTTGTTTTGACAGCAGCAAAGGACAGACAAGGCATGGCAATGTATTTTCAAAGCAATGTTTGCACCACCACCCTCCCTATCATGTTTTAGACTCAAGGGAGCATGGTACTCGACCCTCGGACCACCAATCACACATTTCAATGCATGATGGCCCAAAACAGCCAAAGTGTGTAATTTCAATATGAAATGAAATGCACAAAACAAATAATGGGCCCCAACCTCTATCATAATCAATTCAAGAGGCATGGGATGCATGCAATGCTATGCAACCTAAGTATGCAAGCTAAGCATGCAAATGTGCAATGTGTCAAATATGCAAAATGCAATATAACAAACATGGAACAAGGCCCAATATGCAACAACATACAAGGCAAGCATGCAACAACATGCTAGGATGGTCTTGAACCGAAGTGGACAGCCCTCAAGTAGGCCCAAAACAGTGGCTAAAATGATGCAACAAAAGCATGAAAACACACACACAAGCATGCATACACAAGGGACTAAACATGGAGCATAAGCCATCAACTCTTCAAAGCATGAAAGGGATGGAAAATGCAAGTATGCAAACATGGAACATGGACTGAAATATGGTCTCCAATGATACCAAATCATGAGAACAAGCCAAGTAAAGCATGCTAGTGACCTACACACCCAAAGCTAACAAGCTAGAATGCAAAGAGACCATACGAAACATGTTGAGCATGACCAAAGCAACTAAAAACAGAGCTAAAGCATACTAAAACATGCATAAAAGCTTCACAAAGCTTAGCCAAAATCATGCTAGAACAGGGGTCAAAGCCTAAAGCATGTTAAGACAAATTGATGGCATTACAAGACAAGTATGCAAGGCATGCATGGTGTGTCTAAACCAAGTAAAACCAGTGCTATATCATGGCAAAATAAGCACAAATAACACTTAAGACATGGCCAACATGAATTTAAAAATGGTGCTCACACATGAGGCTAAAATGGCAATTTTTAAAGACAACAAGGAGAGGGGATGGCCCTCTCCTTCTTAGGACCTTAAAGCACCATCCTCACCACTGAAATCCCTCAAGATTTCAGTGGTGAGGAGGCCCAAACAAGGTGGTCCCGGAGCTCACCAAAAATAGCACAAAATGGGGCCAAACAAGGCCTAAGAGGGGGTAAACAACCCCAAACACAAAAGTGACCTTAAACAATTATTTAAAGCACTCAAAAACAAGACTTTTTTTTCTATTATAAGTTAAGCTCAAAACAGCATGCAAGACAGGCTAAAAGTGTGTGCAAAAACGGGGGATTTAAGGCTTAGAAACTCACCCTTGAAGACCTTCTTCAAAACCAGCACTCCAGCAGATTTTTCTGAGTCAAAACCAAGTCTTGAGCCCCCACAAGACCCTCCAAGAACCTTAGATGAATGGTGGAGGTGTGTACTTAGGAGTTGGGGTGCAAAGGGGTCAAGAACCAAGCACTTTGGAGGCTTGGATGTAGAGATATCAAGAGAGATATATGTTTTTATCTAGAACAAATTTCTTGGAACCCTTACAATGGAAAATGAGCTCTTCTTTTATAAAGGAAGAAGGGTCCAAGCTTCTAGAAGCTTGGAGCAAAAGGGCCAAGAAGGCCAAGCTTCTTGGAGAAGCTAGACAAAAGAGCCAAGCTTCTTGGAGAAGCTAGCCAAAGGGTTCAAGCTTCTTGGAGAAGCTAGACAAAAGGGTTCAAGCTTCTTGGAAAAGCTAGAACAAAGATTCAAAAGGTTCAAGCTTCCTCAAGAAGCTAAAACTAAGGGTTCAAAAGGTTCAAGCTTCTTCAAGAAGCTAAAACAAAGGGTTCAAAAGGTTCAAACCCCCTCAAGAAAAGGTCTCGGTCAGAAAAAGTGGCCGATTGATCAAAATCAGTGGCCGGCCGACCAAACACAATGCCGACCAACCATCAATAATGCCAATCGGCCATCACCAATGGCCGGTGGCAAGGAAACAAGGCCGGTGGCCTCAAGCCATGGCCGGTGAGGTGTGGAGATGGCCTACAAGCTATTTCCCACCCTCAGAAGCAAAACAACAAGTGTTTGATACAAAACCAAACACAAAACAAACAAGTCGAGAGGTCTTGAGGTAAGGCTCGTAGCCGAAACCTTCGAGAACTCAAGACGAACACAAACAAAGGTAATCATCGAGTGTTCAAACGATGACGTCCAAGTCTTCAGGACGGTCAAAAATGGGGTGTCTACACTCGTATGACAATGAGAAGCTAAATACAAACAATTGGAAGAATCGTGGGAGTTGAGGGTAAGGGTGATTGCTGCCCTTCAAACCAAATTGTTCGACCAATCAGGCTCATCCAATATGGACATGGACATCAAGAGTTGCATGGAGTGGAAAGATACAAAAATTCAACGGTTGACAAAATTGGTCATCAACCTAGAATATGAAAAAATAATTCTTCAAGACCTTTACAATGATCAATCCGTCCACATTATCACACAAGTCGAAGCATAAAAGGCTCATGACAGCCTTAAGAAGTATCTCATTGCAACACTGGAACACATTTTCAGCCCATCATCTAGGGTAAAGTACATCAAGCAGATGGCAAGGAAAAAGCACCGCATGGATGAGTTTCAATACCCCGACTTCCCTGGTCAAAAGAAAGGGAAAGAGGGAGCTAAAGAGCAATCCCATGCAGTCCAAATTATATAAGATTTAGACAAACATTCACAAAAAAAGCACCTAACAAAGTACAAGAAGTTAACATTGACCAACAAACTGAAGGTTTGGGCCAACATGAGCAAACTCAACAAGTAGAAGGTCCAAAATTTGCACAAGAACGGCAGTGATGAGTAAGTGATCATACACATTCAGATTGAATTTATTTTTATGATGAAGTTAAGCTTCACATATGTACTTAATAAATTAGATCATTTTATAATTGTGTAATGTTGACATTCACGTTTTCTGTAATCACAACGCACAGGTTGCTTGTGTGGCGAGGGGACTCAAAGACTAGAAACGTGTATTTTGATAACATTATACACATCATTAAGGAAGAATCAATACATAACAACGTATAGTAATCGTAAATGTGTACAAAACACACACTCACATACACACACACATACACTGTAAAGACACTATAAATAATGTACTGCCACCCCTCTGTTTGTGCAAGTGATAGATGTATATGGTGAAATTCTACTCGAACTACAAAGGCTGGTCAACCCAAGTTTGAAGGATTCAGCATTCATCTTTACAAGCACATGTTTGGTAACCACTATACTGTTGGTTTGTTTATGTTTGATGTTGATGAGAATGTTCACATGAACAGTATTTAATTTGCATGTTCAATAGATGTAAATGTTCATCTTAACATTATATGCTTATATTGTTAACTTAAATGATAGAAAGATGTGAATGTTAACAACAACATAATATGACAGGTGTGAACATTCACATTGACAGATGTGAACATTCACATCATTCACAGTGAACATTCATGTATTGGGAAGTTTGAGAAATTAACAAGTGTGAACATTCACATCTGTAATACATTGCAGGACTGTTTGACAAATTAACAGATGTGAACATTCACATCATTCACAGTGAACATTGATATAAATACTTGGTATATCATTGTATGCCCATTGTGTGCAGAAAGTCATGCAAGAGTACCCCTCCCACAAAAGAAACAAACTGATTAATGTACATATCAATGACTATCAAGGCCAGAGATACTTCATCTTTCCAATACATCACAACTTTCACTGGACGATTATTGTGTACGACGTCAAAAACAATCTATGGAGGCATTATAACTCGCTACAACCAAGACCCAGCATACATGACCCATATATTGACAAAGCACAAATAGTGGTAAGTGGCTGACACTATAATACTTGTCATGATGTGTGATATTTGAACTTGGACGTATGTACTATGTTGTTTTGTGCCTAATATGAAATTTCATTGTTTTCCCCATGGTAGAGGGACTACATCGAGGCTGTGGTGCGCAACATCAGACCATCATCACCACTATGGACCAAATTATCAGGCCAAAATCCATCGCAACCAATCATATCAGTAGACATCTGTCCTTAGTAAGCATCAGATTCGTAAGCCTAAAATCAATTTGCGCACATCTTCCATAACCGTTATACACACATAAATTTCAAAATCTAACAACAACTTTGCATTTTCAGAGTGGATTGCGGGCCCGTAGTGTGTTACATCATGACGGCGCATGTATACTTTGAGGAAATTGTTGACAGCTTAAATCGCTTTGAATGGTGTCAAATAAGAGACTTATTAGTACACATTTTTCTAAATCACAGAAAGATTATGCAATGTGAAAACCTATAGGTGGGGGGTGTCCACCTATCACTGTTACCTGAAACTGTTATCCACATTTAAGACAATTTAGTGTCAATAGATTTGACATATTGGAGCAGACTAGCTTAATTGTAAATCAATCCTATATCACTACTTGTATTGCTATTTTTCAGTCAATATATGTATATGCATTTTGAGGCCTATTTTGTGTTGATTATGTACATTGAGATTGTATTTTTTTTTTTTTTGACACACTACATGATGTGAATTTTCATATCACAGAAGGATCATACACATTCATATGTTTTAAAGCCCTACTACATGAATGTGAATATTGCTTAAAGTGTTATTCTAACACAATATGACAGGTGTGAATATGATATTTCTTAACACATAAGTCAATATTCACAGCTAATAATTTGATGATGTGAATATTCACATCGTAACTTTTGATTATGTGAATGGCAGCAACAATGTCAATATTCACATCATGCCCATGCATACATCATAATATACACAAGAACATCTTATTTTTGCTAGCAACAAATATTCACAATTACATTTCGTAATACATATCTGAATATTCACACCTTCTGAGTTGATGATGTGAATAGTTACATTTATGTAAATGTTCATGTCATTTATTTTGATGCTGTCAACGGTAACAAGAATGTGAATATTCACATCACAGTAATGTTAAAAAGTTCAACCCATGTGCAATTATTCACATAATGTGATTATCTTACACAAGTGTGAATGTTCACATCATGTATTCATCCTTAACACAACAACAAAAATGTCAGTTTGCTACCTAAAAAAAATAAAAATAAAACACAAATCAAATACTAATGCATTATTAGGTTTGCCAATGCATTATTATGTTTGCCAACGCAACGTAATCTTATTGCAACACAATGTTTGTCAATATAACATAATCTTATTTCAAAAATCAATATAAGAATCCCATGTAAAACACAATGTTGAGATGAAAAAATGTACACCCTATATCGACTCCTTGCATGATTTCCGATTGTGGCTGGCTTCCCAACTTATCACATCTCCCGCACCTTATTTGTTTCAGTTTCTCACCCCTTGATGGGATTCTATTCTTTTTCGGCCTTCGGGGTGGTCTTTTCACAGTTGGTAGGTATATAGTGAAGTCCGTAGGATCAAAAGGCCGCTTTTCCACTGATGGTATAGGAAATATGGCACCCGAATAGACTGCACGATATGTCTCTACATGAAAGTAAAGTTCCACACAATCATTAAGATTGTAGTGGCTCTTCTGAATAGCAATAACAACATGGTCACATGGGCATCCGTTGATTTGCCATTTGAAGCAAGAACACGTACGCTTTGCAATATCAACTGTAACAGATGGTATCGAATAAACTTTAAACACATCCTCATTAGCTTTGCTAACTTGCCAAGACCTGCTATCGTTGAACGAATCAAGAAGCATTGTTTAGAATGTAGGACAAATAAGCTCATTCCACTTGTTTTCTTGGTCACGCCGTGCAGACATTTACCACATCAACTGAGTACGAATTGTGTCCACCATTTGAGTGATAGGAAGATTGCGTGCTTCTTTAATCCAATTATTAAATGACTCCACCGCATTGGATGTCATCTCTCCATAGTGAATGCCCTTACACAACATCACAAACATTGTACAATACTGAATTTAATTTCTTCGAAACTGAATATGAAATCTCACATCGCCACAAAACATAACTGAAAATTCACATCGCTACCATTCTAAACTTGAAAAATAGAATACATTAGGAAACTACTATTACCTGAAGTATGAATTCATCCAGTGCTCAGATGCCAAGTCCTTGAAAAAGTTATGTGCTCGTTGCTTACCCTCCGCTTCTAATTTCTCAAGCTTTTCATGGAACCCTACCACAGTTGGCTCATAAGCATAGTCACCCAAACTACTAACGAGGTGGCCCCTAAATCCATTATCAATTCCCTTCATCTTGGTCTTTTAAGTTGTTCTTCAAGTGTTGTAAGCAATAACCGTGGTGAGCAGATAATAACACCTTTGGCATCGCTTCTAACAGACTAAGATTACAGTCCAAAATAAAAGTAATTTGACGCTTACTATCAATAACCTTGCCAAGTTGGTGCAAGAATCACGACCAATTGGTCGTGGTCTTTGAATCAACAATCGCAAATGCAACAGGAAATAGACCTACAACACAACACCATTAAACAACTGTTCACGATATCCCAAAGTGAATAGAAAACACTATAAAGGAAACAGGTCATGTGAATGTATATATTTACATTGCCCTATTACTATTGTTTTTTTTGGATTTGATTTCATAAACATCAATGATGTGAACATTCACATTACTGTCCATTAATAGATAAACTCACATTAGTAGACACTGGTGTAAACATTCACATCAGTGTATAATAATGTGAATGTTCACATTACTGTTAATTTCTCAATCAGTCATATTATGTTGTTGTCCACATCAATGTGTATTGATATAAACATTGACATCAATGTAAATGGGGAATACACTGTGTAATCGTCTGTCATATGTCCACACTATGCCGCTCAATGTGAATATTTACATGAATAGACAGCTAAAAAAAATACTAACCATTGTTTCCATCTTTCGCCTTTGCTGCAAGTAGCTAACATTTGTACTCTTCTTTGAGGAACGTTCCATCCAGGAATAATAAAGGCCGACAAGAATTGAATCCAGAAATACACGCAACGAATGATACAAAGAAACGACAAAACTGTTGGCTACTCGCATCATAGTCAATATTGACATAACTCCCTGGATTGTAACACATCATAGCATCCGAATACCACCCCAGCTGGTCAAACGATAATGAGTGATCTCCATGAATAACAGCCTTTGCTTTCTCCACACCGAACCATACCACGTGGTGACTTACATCTAGCCTATAATCCATCTTCAAAATAGTCACCACCTCACACGGCCGAGTCAACGGCTTGTCCCTCACAATTTCAAATATGGTATTTGACACCAAATCAGAACTAACTCTCGGATTCTTCAATATTCGGACATCCATACTATAACTATGCACATCACTGAACCTCTTGATGTAGAAAAAAACATTTGCTCGTTGTGCTGTACAATGTATAGCCCACAAGCAGCTTCTTTCATTGCACATCGCACACACCGCAATAACCCTTATTGTCTTGTTCTTGACATACGTAAACTAAAACCCACATTGGATGGCATACTTACATAAAACATCATGAAATTCTTGTGCACCTCCAACAAACCGTTTTCCCGCATGCGTAATACCATTTGCCCAAGAGGCTGACAACAACACCTTCTCTTTATGGTAGCAAAATCTCTGTAGTGCAATTTCTTCCTGACTCCCCACATGTAGAGACCTAGAGCTACTCGACTGACCAATATCACTTTTCAACTCAATGACAACTTCTACATGTTGTACCCCGATGTTCTGAAATTCTTCCTCATTGTCTAAGTCACACCTATTAATCCCTGGTAGCCGACAAAATAATGAAATAGAACCAGCAGACAATTCACTTCATTTTTCACACAAACACTCCACTAAAAGCAAATAACACAATGCACGGGCAACATTTATTACAGTTGTACTACAACCATATGTGCACGCCAACATCATAAAAGTATCCATCCCCTGTAAAAACACGACAATACAACAGTCAACAATAATCCAAACGATATGAAAATTCACATTGTGCAAAATTAAATGCCTATGTGTACAATTCAAGTGCTAAATCCATAATGAAAACTATCACCACCATCTTTACACAACATAAAACATTTTACAATATCAAAATAGCACCGCCACAATTAGGTGGCAGTACACAACATGCAAGCAACTCTCCATAACTTCATATTAACAAGATGTAAACATTTACATTATTACATATACTCTGAATTATATCGCTCACACAGAGCCTCATTAAGCAAGTATCAAAGTAAAACGAGAACATCCACATTTTTCACATAATCTGAATGACCTCCCCTCTACAGGACCACGTAAAATGCATATAATTGGACAAATAGAGCATCCGATCCATATCAATCAAAAAATAGAGCATCTCATCCATCATAGAAATCAAAACATAAACTGAACATGTATTCAAAACCAAAATGATACTAACCTTAATCATGCAATCCTATACTCGTCCTGTAACTCGAAAATAACTGATTTGAACTAGTTATACTCCAGAAAATGTCACAACCGAATACCATCCAATTCGTTGTCTTCACTCAAAAATCACCGAACCATACTACAACAGCAACAATGAAATCCTAGCACATCAAAGCCTTGAAACGAGCATGCAAAATAGAAACGTATCCATCTGAATTAGAATGATGATCAAAAGCGTGAAGATAAAAACTACCAAAACAAAATAAATGGAAAAAAAAAGCAACGTGGTATGTGTATTAACAATATATATATATATATATATATATATAAGGACATAATAGTTCAGATAAAAATATAAAATTAGTAAAATGGATCTCATGGAATAAAAAAAAAAAGTATATGAGACTAATCAGGTTATAATAATCCTCTGTGGACCTAATGGGTTATGACAACTCTAAAATGGATTTATCAATAAAAATCCCATATTATTTTAATAATATTAAATTTATATATAAACTATTTGATTTTGCATCAATTTTATTCCACTGTCAATTGTCGTCTATGATCAAAAAGGAGTTGCTAATGTAGCACTCACATTTCATTTAAAATTTTATTTTACCCCCAAATTTTTCTCAAAATATCAATTAAACTACTGAATAGTTTGGAGGATAAAATGAAATTTCAAAGGAAATTTTGGTGTCACGTTAGTAAATTTCGTTTTATTATAAACGATAACTAACAACAAAGATAAAAATTGATTCAAAATCAAATAGTTTAGGTATAAAGTTGATATTATTAAAAAAACATAGATTGAATTAATTTTTTATTACATTTCCTCCTCAATCTAGGTATACATAAATACCTAAAATACTAATTTTCATTGAGTTTAATAATTAAAATTTTATTTTTTCAAACGATTTTACTTAACAAAATAGATTAATAATTTAAATTTAAAATAAATAAAAAATAAAGTATGAATTACACTGTGCCTTTTAAAATTTGTCCATTTTCTTTTTTGGGCCCTAAAGTTTATCATCCCGCTAGGCCGCCTAACTCAGGCCTACTTGTTCAAGAATTGGAAAGGATATTTGGGCCCATAAAACTGGGCTGGGCCAGGCCGATACCTTAACCTGCTTAAGTTTTGAATCGGGTGCAGGTTTTAGGTTTGCATTCTGGCCTGCTAATATTGTTATTATTATTATTTTTGTTTATGTGATATATTGAAAATTAAATAAATGTTTTAGTTTAATTTTCTTTTTTGCATCACTTCTTCATCATATATTCTATTTGTCTAATAATTGGAACAATGTTAACTTTTTGCTTTAGTTTTCATTCACCAGTGCATTAATTTAAGCACGGCTTCACAAATATTTAGCATAAGTTTGTTTTAAAATTACTCCATTGGATCATGGTGGTGGATATATATGATTTTTGTACATAGATAATGAGAAGAACTTTGAGCTGTTTTTCTTTTTTTTGGAAACAGTTGGATTTGCGGATTTGTGAATTGCATTTTTTAGTAGGGATAGACTTCGGTGACTATGTAGGCCTGATGTCCTGATTGAATCGATTTTTGACAAATATTAAACTGCTTATTAGGTAGTGCAAGTCCGATCCAAATCCAACTCAACCGACAAATGTTTACTTCTACTTTTCTAGCATTTCTCAAATATTTTAATTTTTTTAATTTTTAAAAAATTTAAAAGTAATTGTTTTTTAATGTAAAGTCATTTTAAACTTCTTTCTATTAACTAAATTGCAGATTCATTAATGCTTAATTTTGTATGTAAAATATATTTGTATAACAGGTTTGAAATTTTAACATCATTTTAAAATCAAGCTTTGAATGAGAATTTAATCATTCGTTTGGGATATGGGTTGGTTTTTTAGTTTTTTAGCCATTTTAGACTGGGTTAAAAAAATTAATTTGGAATGGGTTTTTTGACTTTTTTTAACTTTTGTGAGAGAAAAAATGAAATGATTATGATTTGAATGCAACATTTTATCTTATTAACTTTTTAACATATTTTATCTTTTTGTGACTAAAATAGTCAAAAAAATCCATGCCGATTAGGCTAAGTTTGCAATGAGAAATTCTTTTAAGTCAAATTTGAACCCAATCCCACCTGATCAATATTACCCAAACTTAGGGTTGGTTTGGCATAAATTAAATAATACAAAAAGTCAAAAAGTCTCTATCCTATTTAAGTCATATCATCTTATTTAAATCACATCACTTCTCTAACACTCATCAAACTCAACCCAAACCCAACCCATATAAGCCAATAAGGCCAAGTTTGGGAAGTCTCAAAAAAGCTAAAAAGTCAAAAAGTTACTCAAAAAGTTAAAAAGTTATCACTATTCACCAAAAGTCAACAATTACGGCTGTATAACTCTCAATACTAATTTTCCTCTACACATTAATTTATACAATTTTTTAATACACATTTTTCCATAAAAAGTCAAAAAGTTAACCCAAACATTCATATTTTCAACCTCAACTTTTTAGTCTAAAAAGACAAAAAGTGCACTTATTTAGGACACCCCAAACAAAAGTCAAAAAGTGTACTTTTTTAGAACATCCCAAACCAACCCTTAATATGTAAACTTACACTAAGGTGGTTGTTTGATAAAGTTGAAAATTGAAGACTAAAAATTAAGTATTAAAAACTGAATACTGAATTTTTTAAGTTGAAAAACTATTTGATAAAAATTTAAGTGCTAAATTAAAAATAAGTTGTTTGATATGTGTAAGATAAAATTTGAAATTTATTATTTTTAAATTATATATATAATTTAAGTGTTAAATTTAAAATAAGTTGTTTGATATGTATAAGATAAAATTTAAAATTTATTATTTTTAAATTGTATATTTTGACTTTTATGTTGTGATGGTGGTGGTGGTGGCGGCAGCGGTAGCGGCGGTGGCGGTGATAGTGGTGGTGGTAGCGATGATAGTAGTAGTAGTAAAATGATGGTGTTGTTCATGGCAATAATAACAATGGTAATGAATGTGATGGTAATAGTAGTGGTGACGGTGACGGCGACGGCGACAGCGACAGCGACAGCGACAGCGACAGCGACGACACGATGGTGGTGATAGTGGTGGTAATGGTAATGGTGGCATAGTGGTGGTGGTGGTAGTAATAGCAATAATGATGATTGTGATAGTGATAGTAGTGATAGTGACATGATGATAGTGGTAGCGATGGCGGTGGCATTGGTGATGGTGGCGGTGGTGGTAGTAGTAGTTGTAGTGGTGATAGTAGTGAGTTTATAATAATATATATCGATATTTATATTTAATATTTATAAATTTAATCAGAATTAAGTAAGTTTTATATGAGTTAAAATTTTCTTAAGTTTTATCCTATATTTTAAGAGGTATTTAAATTTTTAAGTGATATCAATTATAATTATCAAACGAATTTAAATAATTATTACTTAATTAATTCAATTTTAAGTGTTAAATCACGTTATCAAACACCATTAAGTTTACCCTTAAAATAATATTACAATCTCAAGTCCACTTAATAAATCCATGCATTAATTAAATAAAAATTAAATATTATAAAACTATATATCCCATATATTCTTAAACATTGGTTGGTTCACTTTCTTTATTTAAATAAAAATAAAAATAAAAATAAATTATATATTAATGTATATTTTAGTATATTTATAATCGGGCCACACCTCAAGGACTATTTTTCAAATTCAACCCATTTAAGTTTTGTTTGGAAATATGCTATTTTAATAATATTTTATTTTTTTACAAAAAAAATATGTAAAAAAATAGAGAATAATATGACAACTTATAATGATTTTTAAAATTTTTAATTAAAATATGTAGTTGCCAAACGAGGCCTTAATGACGATGTCTAAAAGTGTATCCCAACTTAGTACTGCATGATTAATAAAAGAGAAAATATCAACTCAATATATATTTTAAACAAGCAAATTAGTGATAAATTTTATGAATATTCATAATTAAAATCTTATTTTTTTCCTTAAATTGTAATTATTTTGTGAACTTACTAATAAATTGTAATTATTCCTTAATAAAAATTCCAAAAACTTAAAAAAAGCAGTTGGGTAGTGGTGACGACGGCAATGACCTAGTGGTGGTGGCAGCAACGATAATGATGATAGTTGTGATAATGTTGGTATGGTGATGGAGGTGATGGTAATAGTAATAATGTAATGACAATGATAAACTTTAGTTCGAAAAGCATTTTTCACTTTTTAAAAGTAAAAACTATTTTTCGTCTAAATAGATTTATTTTCCATTAACTATGAACTGTTGTTTTCCGTTATACTAAGGCTAAGTTTGGGAAGTCCCAAATAAGCCAAAAAGTCAAAAAGTTACTCAAAAAGTTAAAAAGTTAACACTATTCACCAAAAGTCAACAATTACGGCTGCACAACTCCCAATTCAAATTTTCCTCTACAAACCAATTTTTACAATTTTTTATTACACATTTTTCCATAAAAAGTCAAAAAGTTAACCCAAACATCCATATTTTCAATCTCAATTTTTTAGTCCAAAAAGACAAAAAATGCACTTATTTAGTCTTCCCAAACTTGGCCTAAATGTTAAAAAATATAAAAATATTTTTCACTCAAATAAACAGAACAGTAAGTGTGATATTTTAGATTTAAGTCTTTCTCAATATTTTTTTTTTCTTTCCCTATTTACCTTATGCTTGATGGTTTAAAATATACATATATATATATATATATATATATATGACAATTTCAAAAATCATCATGCTTTATATATATCTTAATAGTGGAAATCACAGATGAAGCTATATTTGGAAATCATTTTGTTTGATTCTAATTTTTTGAATTTTATTTTTTTAAAATTAAGTTTTTTAGTTTTTTCATATTTTTTTGTTTTTAATGATTTTTTTTTTTACTTTTTAGATACATCTTAACCTAGATGTACCTAAAAAAATAAATACGAAAATGTATTGAGTTTTCATATTTATTTATTTTTTTATATTTTTGGTATTTAGTAAATTTTTTAAATATTTTTTTCAAAAATGTCATACTTTTTAATTTTATTTATAGTAAGTATATCTAAAAAATAAAAAAATATTTAAAATATTAAAAAAAATTCACCAAAAATAAAATAATACAAAAATAAAAAATTCAATTTTCAAAAAGTTAAATTCAGAAAATTTGAACCAAATAGGATGTTAGATTTAGAGAAACACCATTTCCACACACAATACAATCGTAATAGTAATGAGAAGGTGACTCAGTGAATATGGAAAGGAAGCAGTAGAAGGTGTTCTTGGGGTTGAAAACTTGAATCACTTTACCTACAGTTTTACATGCAACGTGTCCAGTTAGGAAGAAGCAATCGATGGAGGTGAGGGAACCCGTGTTGGAGAAGGGGAGCACGTGCACAAAACTTACTAGCATTAGCTTTTTGCACGTGCCCTGCTTCTCCAACAAGGAGCTGCCCACCTACTGTTCGACGAAATCACTCACAATAGACCCTTTTCTCTCAATTCTGATCAAATGTGATCACAATTCACAAGATACACAAGGAAAGTGATCTATGTATTTATAGGCTCAAGTGTGTGTCTCTGTTGAAGAGAGATAGCAGGGGTTATTGCTTTAAAGGCAATGGGCATAGAGAGAGCAATTGAGTAAAGTTTCAGAACAAGTACTGGATTGGAGTAAAACACTCTCCTGCCATTCCATGCCATGATCATCTTTCACACACGCTTTGAAAATTCAATGGAGAGAGAGAGAGAGAGAGATGTGATGCTAAAAGGGGACTAAAAGAGGGATTGATCGGCCATAACTTCAAAAAAGCTCACCAACATTGGTTTCTTTTGAGGGTTTAGCTAGCTCAATGCATGTACCTACGTAAAGAGACAACAAGCTTAGCTCTTGGATCACAAATCCATCAGCTGTGATAGTGCGTCAATGGTGATTAAATTTGGTGTAGTTTTATTTATGCGACGAACACAAAAGTACATATAAATGAGTAAGATTTTATAGAATTCGTAGGCGGGACTTATATTTAATTTTTTTTTTTGCCTATTTATATGTTTGATTTCTGAATTTCTACGTTCATTGAGTTTTTTAATCTTGCTATGGTCATTCAACAACCTAGATTTAAAATTCGGCTAAACAAAGGAAGTCATTTTAGATGTTTAGTTTTGAATTACTTCAATTTGAACTTTAATAGTTGAATGATATTTTTAGGAAAAATGCCTCATACACCCACTTGGGGGTCGACCCCCAGTGAGGTGGCACTCCATTATTGGCAAAAAAAAAAACTGTTTTTTTTTTTTTTTAAGTTTCAACCAGTGGGGGCGCGACACCTCACTGGGGGTGCGACCCCCACTGGGGTATGCAGCACTGCTGTATTTTTAGATTCTAAGGTCTCGTTTGGGAACCTTTATTTTTAGTCAAAAAGTTACTAAATTAGCCAAAAAGTCAACAATTCATACAAAAAAGTTAAAGATTCTCTTTTCTCTCTATTTTTTACACATCTTTTCGTAAAAAGCTAAAAAGTCATCTCAAACATACTAGTTTTTTTTAGCTCATATTTTAGCCAAATAGTCAAAAAATTACTAAATTAACCTGTTCCCAAACGAAGCCTAAATTTGCTAAATTTAAATATCTCACTTCCACGGTAAAATTGACCAATTATGAAAATAACTTGGACCCATTTTCATGATCTAAATTATTCATTTCATACAATCATAAAAGAAAATTATCTATACAAAAAAATAAATTGATTTAACATCGATTTTCATACATTCAGATAGTTTTTATTTATACAACATACATGTTATGTTGATCATGTAATTACTTTGATTATCAAATTTTTTACATGTATATTTTTCTTAACTTATTATATGACATAAACGATTCAGATAACTAAAAAGAGTACAAATTAATGTACTAATTTCACTTTGGGTTTGGCTTCTCTCAAGTTGATCGTTTGAACTTGATATCCCCATTTTGGAATAGATTTCGGTAATTCGAATTGTTCACTTTGTAGGACTAATCAAATAGACTATTCATGCAAAAAAATAAGATTATTGGACATTGATAGTTATATGGTTGGATCAAATTTGTATTACAAAAAATAAATAGTTATTTTTTAAATTATATTTGTCGCTATGTAAAACAAATATGATTCAAACATATAGCTACTGATATTTAATCATATTATTTTTTTTGCATGAATATTTTACTCAACGAATCTTAAAAAATGAACAATTCATATTATCAAAATCAATCTCAAAATAAACCTACAAAAATCAAACCCTTTCACTTCAAAATTTAAAAATTTGTATTTCCTATGATAAAAGCATAAAAAATCGAGAATCCAAGAATTGGGTTGGGTGGGTCCTCAAGAATTTAGTGCTGTAAAAAAGGGTGTGGAGGAGGGGGGGAGAATGACGCTAGAAATGCAGGGGTTCGGCTTTGCGTGTTGGGCGCAAGTTTTTGATTAATGGATTTGTGCGTGTGAATTTTTGAGAAGCTTTCTCTAGGTGCATATCATGCCCCTATTTATCTTAGGCTCCAGCTTTTCCTCCCCCAACAACATTTCTGTTGAATTTTACTCTCTTTCCATATCATTAGTTTAAAGCTCCTCTTATAACAAGATTTTAACTTTATGAATGAATATATATATATATATATATATATATAAGCCAAGTCCATTCTATATATGGCGACAACTATTATTGTTAGTGTGGTAAAAATAATATTGTGACATTTATACTTGGTAGAAATAATATTGAATAAAAGAGACTAACTTTATCTTTTACTCGGTTGACCAAGTAGAATCAAGTTGATTTCACGCATCTGTAACTATTATTTTTATTGATCCAAAATACTATATATTAACAAGTAAAATTAAAAAACTCAATAATTTCCGTGTAAGAAAAAAGGAAGGTAATTTCAAAGGAGCACATCACATGTGCATTGAAGTGCATTTCCTACCTCTTCTAATTGGGGCAAATACAGATGACAAACCTTGACTAAAGAGTAAAGAGTTTGTCAGTGATGATGTCCATGTAAAACAGGGAAAAATTACACTTCTTGTATTCTTTAAAGCGAATGGACCTATTGTCAGTCTTGAATCACCATTTTTTGGACTTCGATTGTGACACACGCGCGCGCACACACGTAGGTGTTGGTCATTGGATCAAAAAGAAAAAAAAAAAGAGAAAAAATTGACCAACCAGAGCCCACTGGGGGCTTGGAGGTCACCCCAATGAGAGTCCGGACCATTTTCTCCATTTTTTTTGCACTACGCACACACAAATAATTTCATAGAATAGGATATTAATGTAATTTCAAAATATGGAGCTCAAAAAAAGTAATTCAAAATATTGGCATCTATCACTACGAACAAAATGTTTAAATTTATAATTATAAATATTTTATTTCAAATCTGTATATTCTGTGTTTTATACTTTATACATGAATTGATTAACTTGTGGAAGAAGAAGATAGATTGAGGATATATGAAGTGATGATGATACAAAATCTAGAGACATAAATGTTTGGCGTGTGAATCTGCAACTGCACTTGGTAAAGAGCTATAAATGCTTTTATTTGGTTACACACTTCATACACTCATGTCTCTCTCTCTCGCTGTTTCTCTGCTCAACTTCAAATAAAGCTCTCAAGATCTCCAATCATGGCCCTCAAGAGCCCTAAATTCCAAGACACACTTGATTCACATCTTTGACTTATATTGTCTGTGGACAAAGGAACAGCTACAATACAAATGGTTTTTGATGACGTTCTCCTGACCAGGCCCCATCAGAACATTTTGTCCATGCACTAAATGAGAGTTCAATTTTTTTTTTTTCCAAAATAATAATAATAATAATATAAATTTGATTTTTTTTTTTTTGCTTTTTTTATTACCAAAAATAGAAATTGACTTAGGCCTCGTTTGACAACTCAATTTTTAGCCTAAAAATTAAAAAGTCACTAAAAAAAATAAAAAAACTAATCACTTATACCAGAAAGTCAAAGATTCATTTTTCTTTATATTTTTTACATATTTTTTCATAAAAAATTAAAAAATTATTCTAAACATATTAATTTTTTTAACCTCATATTTTAGTTAAAAAGTAAAAAAATTACTAAAATAAATGTTCAGCAAATTATATATGAAAATTGTTATCAATGACTTTTTTTAAACTTTTTTTTTTTAATTTGTTTGTGCAAAGAAAAATATAAGTTTTTCTATCTTTTCATTTTCTTCATTTCCGAAAGTGCGCGCATGCGCGCGCAAACAAAAAAAAAAAAAACAACAAAAGCATAAAAAATCTAAATAATACCAAACAAGTTGTAATTATTTTTGTTAACAAATCTCTTGCTTGATGAGCGTTCGTTTAGGATGTTGGTAAACTTTTTAACTATTTTAGTCTGGGGTTAAAAAGTCTCATTTGAGATGAATTTTTTTGATTTTTTTGACTTTTGTAAGAAAAAAAAATGAAATGATTATAGTTTAAATGAGACATTTTGTTTTATTGACTTTTTAGTCTATTTTATTATTTTGAGACTATTTTAGTCTAAAAAATTTATGCCAAACATACTTTGGTTGTTTGCATCTATACATACAAGACAAAAGTTTAGCTTTGTTTGGAAGTGGGTTGACTTTTTGACTATTTTTGTTATTTTACCTGGAGCTAAAAAGTTTGGTTTGGAAAAGATTTTTAGCTTTTTTGACTTTTTTGTGAGAGAAAATGTAATGATTATGTGTTAGATGTGATATTTTGTCTTATTAAGTTAAAAATACTATTTTGTTTTTTGTAACTATTTTAACCCAAAAAACCTCAAAACTAACCTGCCAAACGGAGGCAAAGATGTTCCGAGTTTAATATTATGGACAACATCTCATGTGTTATGGGGATAGTGTCAGTTGCCTCACTTAACTTGAAAATAAAATTTTAATATATATAATAATGTTAATTTAAATAAATATGAACAATTGTGCATATTAACCGTAATCCTGTTATAGGTTAATTTTTGAGAGAGTCAATTATAGTGCAAAATACTTGGTACAAAATTGACATTGATGTGTTAAAATCTGTTTTGATCCCATTGCAAAAATGAGCAAACCAGCATGTGTTTTCCTTTTTTCCTTTTTTTTTGGATGGAAACCAGCATGTGTTCAACTTGGAACATGTCTACTTCTCTTAATATACATACATACTAACCAGAATGTCTAGATATATTTCTCTTTATATACATATACTTCTCTTAAAATACATATTTGATAAAAATGTAATATAGCATGAGCTTGATTTGCTGTCTTCCAAATGGGGAATTTAGGTTGACTTCGATTGCTTCAGTTGACGTGGAGAGGCAAGCCAGAGACTATGGAGGCCGCATGGCACCTTGAATGAAGCACTGCTCCCTTATGAAGCATATATTCCCAAAAGTTCAAGTCCTACGTGAGGGTTATCATTTGGCCCAAAGACTGGTGGCTTTAACCAATGCTTGCTGGGCATTTACCCTCCCAAGCTCATACCCCATCCCGGTCTGAAGAAGGCTTGGGTTGGCACTGGGCTTGAGTGTGGAGACCAAACCCAGCCCGTTGCCCAATTAGAGGGTGCCCATCAACCCCGTCTGTGAGCCCGAAGGAAAATAAGAAAAAAACAAAAAGTTAGCCCGCAAGCTGGCCCAGCCAAATATTGACCCTTACTGCACAATGCAGCATCTCCTTTCTATACTTTCATGGAAATAGCCATGTATATAAACCACAGCAAGACGAATTCATAAGCATAGCACCAAACCAGATTGGGAACTTCATATAGACTAAGCGCCTCCAAAGCATCTGAGTCAAGCTCATCGAAGTTCAAGAAAATATATGCTAATCAAAGAAAACATACACAGCAAAACAAAGTTATAAGATCAATAATACATATACTAAAGGCCCAAGGCCGACAGGCACATATGGTATCTTTCCAGATTCCAGTTGCGAATTCTAAATAACTACATCCTTTTTACCGGTAAAAATGGCAGAACCAAAAAGCTCATCTTTCTATTTCTTTGCATAGGTAATCAACATTGGGTTTTCGGGAGAGATCTTGAATCCTTGGAGTCCCTGCATTGCAACTGTGGATTGCATCTCATTCTCGTATTCTATGAAGGCTATTCCTGGCTTTGCCTCCACCATCCTAACTTCCTTGAAGCCCTGGTATTGGCAGAACAACATTTGCAGCATCATTTGAGTGGTCTGATGAGGAAGATTCTGAACAAACAATATGTTATTTGGTGGAGCTGGAGCTTCTGGAACGACAGATTTTGCACCGCCCATATATGGTATTTGTGATAACTGCACCATTTAGTGGAAGAAGATAGAAACGGTAAGGCCTTTTTTTTGGAACGATAAGGCCTTTCCAAAAAATATATAACCAAGACCATAAAAATAAACACAAAGAAAGCACTTTAGCCCCCACATAAATTTATTAGGGAAAAAAAAACTCATCACAGAACAGCTGTTAGTATGACTACTACATTTTAGTGAAGACCTATAGAAGATGGAGTCTAAGATCAAGCAATGATTTCAACATCCCATATTGGGGGTAGTAGAAAATATTAAGCGGAATTACTGAACCAGCAGCCATATCATTCTTTGACCAGTCATGAAAGTTAAGTTTATTACTGAAAGAAAAATAGATATATAACTCTAATCATTTTCAAAATTTAATCACTGGCATCAATCATGCAAAACTGTTGCATGGATAGAATATATCATATAATATATTATGCCTACATCTGTTTTCCATCTTAAGAGTAATCTCCATAGGCTAAAAAAATAAAATATCCAAGGCTAATAACATAATTGACTCAGTAAGATAATCCATTGATGTGTTGTTGGTGTCATTTTCCCTTTTTCTATATTCCAATTTCATCTTTACTCATTATATGCTTCCCATCCTTCCTGCATCTCTAGATTATTGATACACCCTGTAACCACATAGAAGTCAAGCATCCAAGTCCTAAAACTTGCATAACTTCTCTAACAACATGGATCTCAGGTGTTGGATGTTCAAAGACGTACAACAGCTCATAAAACAAATAAATTTCAAAATAATAATAATAGTAACCAGAATTGACCTCAGAATTATCCTCGCAAAACATATTGATGCAAATTTAACTAAGTTATAATTCCACAAATCAATCCTCAGAAAATAGGAAACATGCTTACAGGAGGAGTTGCACCATAGGCACCAGCATAAGCAGGATTCAGACTCATTCCAGCTTGACTAGCATCGTGTTGCTCTTTTCGCTTCCTCCCTATTAAGAGAGGAAAAACCCATAAAGAAGAAGTAAACCCATAAATAAGAAACCAAATCTACACTATACTCTATTCCATCCAGGTAGTAATATCGCATCATAAAATTTATCCTAAACACTGCTCCTTTTTATTAAGAAGGAAACAAATTGGTGACTTCTGCTTTTAATATTTCACTTTTACTTCCAACATTTTTCAGCAATCTTTTACATATTTTTTTCTTGCAATATACTAAACTACAGAAGAAAAAAAAGTTGCCTGCACTTATCTCATTTAGATTGAAAGAACTTTCATCCTTTTACTTTCCACTTTCATCAGAAAAAATTAAAGGGCAGGTTTTAAGAGTACATTCAATAGATGTGGTGAATCAGAATTAAAACAAGAATCGGAGAATAAGCAAGCCATCTACTGTGGATTGTTCATCTACCTATAAGGTTGCAATAATAGTCATTAGCTCATACAATATCCCTCTTTCCTACATAGGCCATCGTAAATAAAAATTCATTTACACATGTAATCTTTGGTGAAATGATCCTATGAATAATAGAAGACAGGCTTCAACCACAAAAAGAAGTGGCTGTCCCAGTGGACCTACTTCTATGGTGGGTAGGGATGGCAATGGATAACCTACCCTGTGGGTATTCATGGAGACCCAACCCAAATACATGGATTTTCCCCTCTTTTTCTTATCCATTGGGTAGGGTAGGTGATATTCTTTAAATACCCACAGGGGATGGGTTGGGGATGGGTACCCACTAATTTCCCCATATGTTTTTTTTTTTTTTTTTTTTTTTTTTTTTTTTTTTTTTTTTTTTTTTTTAAGATTCACAACTAAAACTAAATATACATTCAATCTTTTTTCTTTTTTTTATTTATTTATTTTTTCAGGTTCACAACCATTTTTTTTTTTTTTTTAAGATTCACAACTAAAACTAAATATACATTCAATCTTTTTTTTTATTTTTTTATTTATTTTTTCAGGTTCACAACCATTTTTTTTTTTTTTTTTTTTAAGATTCACAACTAAAACTAAATATACATTCAATCTTTTTTCTTTTTTTTATTTATTTATTTTTTCAGGTTCACAACCATTTTTTTTTTTTTAGATCCACAACCAAAGCTAAATATACCTCTAATCTTTTTTTATTTTATTTTTAAGGTTCACAACCATTTTTTTTTTAATTTTTAAGATTCACAACAAAATTCGTGGGGGACTAAAGGAAAAAGATGGAGGATGGATTGGGTGTGGTAATGCATAGATATCTTAAAATGAGTGGTTCAGATTTGTTAAAGGTATAATTAGATTTTGGATAAATTAAAATGAATTGTTCAAATTTGCTAAGAGAAAGATGGTTTAATGTCTAAATTGTCCGTGGCTAACAATTCCTTATTTATGCCCTGATGCAATTTAATATGAGTCTTATAACACTTTCTTCAAACAAACTTTTTGATTTTCTCAAAATTATATATTTGATTATTATAAAACAAACTTTTTAATTAATTAATTAATGTGCATTTGATTTTGTTGTTGAACCAAATAAAATAAAATAAGATTGAATGTATATTTAGCTTTTGTTGTGAACCTTAAAAAAATAAAAAATAAAATAAAAAAATAAGTTGTTAACATTAAATATATTAAAAAAGAAAGAAAAAAGATTGAAGGTATATTTAGCTAAAACCTTTATAAAAAAAAGACAAAAGAAAAACAAGAAGGTTGTTAACATTAAATATATTAAAAAAGAAAGAAAAAAGATTGAAGGTATATTTAACTTTTGTTGTGAACCTTAAATAAAAAAAAAAAAAAAAATTGTTAACATTAAATATATTAAAAAAGAAAGAAAAAAGATTGAAGGTATATTTAACTTTTGTTGTGAACCTTAAAAAAATAAATAAATAAATAATAAATAAATAAATAAAAAATGTTAACATTAAATATATTAAAAAAGAAAGAAAAAAGATTGAAGGTATATTTAACTTTTGTTGTGAACCTTAAAAAATAAAAAAATTAAAAAATAAAAAAAATTAAAAAAAAAATTGTTAACATTAAATATATTTAAAAAGAAAGAAAAAAGATTGAAGGTATATTTAGTTTTTGTTGTGAACCTTTAAAAAAAAAAAAAAAAAAAAAATGGTTGTTAACATTAAATATAAAAAATAAAAATGGGGATTAAAGTGGGTTGGGGAAAATCCATACCCATTAAAAAATGGGGAGGGTGGTACCCATGGGGAATGGGGAATGGGGAATGGGGAAAATTTATTATAGGAGAATGGGGATGGGGAATTAATATCCACCCCATTGCCCCCCATTGCCATTCCTAATGGTGGGGGTAAATGGGAAGTAATAATGCACTACAGCATGCTTGCTGGTGAGATGACTATTACTATTACTCTTAAAGCCAATTAATTTTTAGCCCATGCCGCCATGTGTCTTATTTGCCAAAATGATATGGAAGAAGAGTGACCGCAAACTCGAATGTGTTATCTTTTCACAACAGAACACTCTGACCATGCTTCAGCAATCAGCATTAGTATACTATCTTAAAATTGCCAACACAAAAAGATTGATTCCATCATCGAAACAGTTTATGTCGAGCACCACAATAAACAAGGCCATGCAGTCAATTCCATCTAAAAAAAATCACAAATTCTTATCTGATATTTATGTCAGGTTCAGCTAGATTTCAATACTCCTTCAGTTTGTTTGTTAACACTTACACGTTAGCATTTTATTACTTATACATAAAAAATAAAAAATAAAATAAAATAAAATAAATAAATAACTAAAAATAAAATTAGTAGATTACCATTTTCTTTTTACACAAGTCTTAACTTGAACATCATAAAGTGGCATCGACATTTTTCTTGCCAAAATACTTTTGGTAGCAAATGTTGCATGGCAAACATCTTTTCATGCTACTGCCAGGTACATACAAGATACAATACTATAATCAATGTTATTACTCCATGAACTATGAGCGGTTCACAAATAGCAAGCACCCTAATACAAGTTTAGGAACTTCCAATATCTAATGTGATTGGCACAGTTTATTGATTCATTTAAGATTTCAGATCATTACTGCAAAAAAAAGGGACAACAAAGTGTAATTCCAGGCAGGCGTGCCAGAGGGACTAACCTTTTTCCTCGTGTCTCTTTCTTCTTTCTCTTGGAACAAAAGTACCATCAGCCTTTGCAATTATATCTGACTTTGTCTTCGCAAATTGTATCCTCTGAGATAATAACTTACTATAATTACATGTCTATATCATAATAAACCATAAGAAGCAAACAGGAGGGAATTGTAGAATTAAAATCTATACCAAGGCTTAGAATTCTTGAAACATAATGACAGAAGTTGTCTTAACTCAGAGTTGCAACTATTCAATTCATTGTACTTGCTTGAACAATAAACATATATACATACATTGCATAAAACTGCATAATAAGCCCACTAGCATACAGAATTGTCCAAAGACACAGACATTTAAAATCAACATCTACTGCAGGAATATGCATGTAAAGCATATTTGTAGCTTACTAAGAGCCAACATCTGGAATTAATTAAGCTTGACACAAATGCAATATACTTTTCCTTTAGAATTCACAATTTGAATTCTTACACTGAAATGAATAATTGCTAAATACTTAGGTAGTGTTTGGTTCATTGGAATGTAATGATTATTCCATCAAAATATCCATTCCCATATTTGGTTGACTAAAAATATAACAAAAAACACATTAAAAGTAGAATCATCATTCACTATCATAAGGAAATAATCATTCTGAAGTGGAGTCTAAGAATGACCATTTCATTCCATTTCATCTCATTCTAATCAACCAAATAGAGCAATATTAGTAGAAAAGAAAAACAAAGATCTTCAAAGCTCACACCCTAACCTGAAATGTGTCACCTTATACTTCATTCTTTTATAGAAGATCATGTCCAACCACAGACTTCGTGCATCAGTTAGTTAATTCACTAAAACAGTTCATTTTGGGATTCTTTATTGGAGTAGATGAACTTATGGAAGCAATAGCAGACGTGCAAAGCAAGTTAAATTCTTCTCTTAGACTGAAAATGAGGAAATGACAGAGCATAGCAGTTTAATGCAGCCATGTGACACTTGCAAAAGCACGCAATTAGCAGGTTTAGCTCTAATGCAAAAAGGATAATAACCCTGACATAAAGTCAACAAAGTGAACTACACCATAGGTTAAAACTTGAATCATGCAGTAACAGTAGCACTTGAGAGACAGAATTCTCTGCTTCCTTTGAGGCAAGTTGAGTGTACAATTCTCTCAAATGGAGCAGACAACAAAAAGTTCCTTAATGAGCTTCAACTCCAATAGTCCAGTAACATAACCAACACCCTTAAATCACTCCATGAACCATTAGCAGGTCCAATATCAATCCTTAACAAACACAAAGCTTATAATGAGCCTTTTGAAACTCGTCAAAGCACCTGTTATATGACATTGAAAAGCAAGTTGTACAACTTCTTGCAGACCACTCCAAGGTCAACGATCTTAAAGAGACATACCTAAATCCTACACCTTCAGTGGTCCATTTCCTACACTGAAACATACAACAAAGTACAGCCGGTCGGCTCAAAGCTTAGATACAATACAAGATGTGCAAAACAATCAAAAGGCCAGATGGCCCTTATAAGGTTAAACACAATTTATACGACGACAATGAAATTTGGTTTGTATCATTACATTTGTTACTGTGTTAGTATTGTCATGATCAAGTGGAGTTATTTCAACTACTAAGAATCACTTATCACCGTAGTTGTTAATAGTGAAATATCTTCTTGTTAATAACATGAAAAAATACTTATCTAACTTGAACAGTCTGCATAACTTGCTCTCTTCTATCTGCATATGTACACAAATAACCTCAATACAATATCAATTACCACATGATAGTGAAATTTTACTAACAAACCATGTAGAAAATTGGAATTTCCACACCAGTCACCTCGCTCCCCTTTAACAATCATAAATCAGCCACTCCAGTTACAACAATATAACAACAAGAGTCACTAACTTGTTATTAGACTAAACTAAACCTTGTGTCCCAATCAAGTGAGTCTTTTGCCATTCTACTCAATCAAGTATTATACATGCTCAGTCAAATTAACTCATCATACATTTCCCCCCCCCCCCCTATAATCATAAGGGTGTTCACAATACTCAAATTGCACTAATAATAAAAAATTCAACCGACCATCACAATGTAGGAAAGGTTGGGGACATACCATAGGCTTGTCATAGAAAGGGAAGCCCTGCATTTTGCGAAACGCATTGGTCGCGGAAGCGACGTCCTCGAACACAACCCAGGCTTGACCTTTGTGTTTCAGTGTCTTGAATGCCAAAACCTCCAATATCTTCCCGAATTGAGAGAACACCGCCAACAGAGATTTCTTCAACTCTGAAAAAATAATTAAACTCAGATTTCAAAAACCTAATTGAAATAGAAATCTACAAAGACAAAAGATATACAGAGAGAGAGAGAGAGAGAGAGAGAGAGAGAGAGAGAGAATAGGGAGTACCTTCAAGCTTGATCTTCTCGTTGAGGTTGTTGATGTATATAGTCATGTTCGGAGGAACGTCTCCGCCAGTAGTCATCTCAGCCATGGGTCGAAGCTAACCTACTTTCCGACTCCGATTAAAAGTAGCAACAGTTTTCTCAGTGAAATTCCAATCGGCCAACACTCGGGAGAGAGAATCGTTCTTTCCGTTCTTTCCCTCGTCGGCAATTTTGGGATAAATGGGAATGCGAATTGGGTGGGCTAGATGGGCCTACTCTGTTGGTTTGGGCTACCAAGTTGGGCTATTAAATTAAATTGGGCAATTATTTCTATTGTCCAATATTTGACTTTGCTCGTCAACGTAGTGAGTTAGTTTTTGGAAGACTTAGGTCAGTGTCATGAGTGTACTTAGTTCTCGTTTGAGGATAGATTATTTTAATAATTTTTAATTAAAATTTGAGATAAAAAAAATTAATATATTTGAAATGATTTTTTTATTTTTTACAAAAACATGTGTAAAAAATAAAGAAAAAAAATAATCTTTGACTTGCATTTTGGTTTTTTTAATAATTTTTGATTTTTAAATTAAAAATGTTGCATTCCAGAGGGGCCTTAATATCCAACTAAGTCCTGTTCCAAAGTAATGACCATGTATTTCATTTCATCCTGATACCCTGATTTTCAAAACAATCAATGATTCTCAGCAGTAAAAATATATATATATATATATAATTTTTTAAAATTAACATGTTCATAAAATTTTCACTCAAAGTTTATTGGGTAATAATTTCAACCAATAACACATGCTTCTTTTTCTTTTCTTTTTTTCGTCGGTGCTTTTGACAATTTGGTACGTTCATTTCTTGAGCAATCTAGGGAGAAAATAAAAAAGTAAATGAAGTATTAAAAAAAGGCTTTTACCTTCCGGTTAATATTTTTTTCCACAAATTCAAAATCCAATCAAAATATTAGAGATCAATTAGAGTTAATTGTCCCATAAATTTAATTCAATTGTAGCAATGCCCTCCGAAACCATTTGTGTTTTTTAACATTTTTCATCGGTCAATTGTAGTTTTTAAACATCTTCCAGGCAATGGTTTTATCAAGGATCAATTTCATTTTTTATATTTTTAAGTGAGCAAATTGTCTTTTATTTTTGTCCTATGGAAGGGCCTTTTTACCACTGCGCCACAGTGTTCTGTTTTTATTAATATAATTAACGAATTGTTAATCAAAATATATTTAAGTATTATATGAATTAAATTTTAAGAGCTTATTTGATTGAGTCAATTATAGCATAAGATTGATATTATTAATCTATGAGACTTACCTTCTATTACTTGATTATAATTTTTGTTATTCAAACTAAATTCCGATAGACATTCTATGGCCCCGTTTAGTAGAGCTGTGGGAAAATGATTATAACTTATAATCTAACAGTTTGTAGCTTATAACTGTGAACATAAGTTGATTTTTGACTTATAAATTAAGCTTCTCTTTCCCCACTCAAAGAATAAGTTGATTTTTAACTTACAAAAAACTATAAGCTGTATTATTAAGTAAACCAAACACATCAAAATAACTTAAATTAAGCTAAAAACTGAAATAAGCTGAAAATAAGTCCTACCAAGCAGGGCCTACATAATAAAATTAGCAATTTTTTTAATCTTACAACTAATTAGGATTAGATATTTTCATATTCATTGCAAGATAAATGTCGAGAAAAAAATAATTTTTCTCATTAATTTAACTGAATAATTAATTTTACATTAATTCGTTAAACTATTAATCTCATCACTATTTATTTTATTAATCAAAGAATATAATTATATTAAAGTTATGAGATTTATCATATTTTATTCAAGTAATTAAAAAGCAAGAAGTTTGGCAAGCAAACAAAGCTCTGGTTTGACCTTTGACTGAAAGCTGGACCTCACGAGTACGCTTCTTTCGCTCACGACGAAATTCAAGTATCTAGATAGCAATCAGATTCTCCTCTTGATCTATCTCATTGACTCCTTATTTATTAGGTTATTGGAGTCAATTTTTGGCTTAATTTTGATGATTTGGGCTGTTTATATTTTATGATTTGTTAAGCATATCATATTTGTAAAAAATTAAGTTGATCAAATATCAAAAAGTATGTGTTCGAAAAACTATTTATTAATTTTTTTAAAAAAATAGTTTTTAGTTTGATGATCCTGTACGGGGGCGAAATATCCTCTGTTTTCCGTACTCCTTGTACTCCAAGCTTCTCTTGACGGCATCTACCTGGCAACACAGAAACGGTGAGATGCCCGGTGGTGGTGTGCCGGATAGACCCTCTAACGATCAAGTCAGTCCACTTGAGGAAGAAGAAGACTGTTAGAGAGAGAGTATTCTCTTTGGGAAAGAAGTTGCATACCTCTAACGTTCACCTTCCTCCACTATTTCTAGGCTGGCCATGCAGCCCCAAGATCGTGCGTGCACCACCTCTGTTGTCCTTCCTTGGACAGGTGGCAGTGCTTGCCTCCCACCACCTTACGCGTGTAAAGATTTCGTCCTCCAACCAGTACATGCGGAACTGCCAAACGGTATTGGTGCGTGCGTGGAGCAGATGTTCTCTTCCTCACGCCATTGGCCCAGGTGGCACACTTAACCGGAGTACCACGACCAGCTGGTTCCTTGTGGAGAATTGCCTCCTCGAACACATAACCGAGCTAATGAACGCCAACTTGCCCCTTGGCAAAGGGGCCAGAGTGTTATGCTCATGGCCGGGCTATTTATGATCAGTCCCACCTGACTAAACGGCCATGAAGCACGCTGGACTTCCACTGTTCTTCATTCTTGATCACATGAAGCCCGTCCATCTCGGCCGATCGGTTAGGCGCATGCCGACGCTAATCGCATCTCAAATCCAATCCGGGCTGCTCTTAGCTTGGTCATCAGACACTGCTGCGCGCTCGGCCGCGTCATAGCTCGGCCAGGCATTGGTTCGTATCTGGCCGGTCGACCTCTCCGACCGTGCAAGTCAGGCCGCTGGGCCGAGCAAGAGAGAAGTCTGCTCGGCGGAGTGCGGTTCGTCATGATCGGCGTTATCGTAGCTCGGCCGTACTAACGCGCAAATCTCCCCTCTCAGAGCTGAATGCGTAGTTTCTAATATCCGATCAACTTAATTTTTTATAAGTATAATATACTCAACAAATTTGAAATGTAAACGGCTCAGATTATCGAAATTGGACCCAAAAGTGGGTCCAATAGCCTAGCAAGTAGGGAGTCAAAGAGAGATAGTAAGGAAAGGATCTTGATTCGATAGATAGCGCCCGTTTGGTTATGATAAATAAAAAAAAAATTTAGTGCGCATATGGTAACTTTTTTTCCCAATTAAAATAGTTAAAAATTCAAATATATTAGATATATAAAAAAAAAAATTATTCTTTAACCCTTGGTTTGGCATGGGGCTAAAATGAGGTTGGAGATTAAAATAGTTACAAAAAAATAAAATAAATTAAAAAATGAGATTTTTATTGATAAGTCCAATTTAGAAGTGTTTTAACCTAAGAAGTCCATGAAGGAATTTTTTAACCCATTTAGTCCCATGTATGTATAATTTTATTCCATAAAGTCCATTTTCTTGATTTACACTATTTTCTTGGACACTTATGCCCTTATATTTAATTTTGATACCCTTATAAATATTTTTTGAACAATTAGCAATTTAATGATGTGAACATTCATATTTTAAAATTCACATTGGTAGGAATGTAAAATTGGCCCGTGGGCGGCCTGAAACCCGCCCGCGAGCCAGGGCGGGACGGGCCCGTTGACAATGTGAATATTCACATTGACATGTTAACATTCACATTAATAGGAATGTAAAATTGGCCCCCGTCCCATGGCAGCGTGAAACCCGCCCGCGGCCCACGGGCGGCCCGGGGGCCCAGTCCGGCCCGTTGACAATGTGAATATTCACATTGACTTGTTAACATTCACATTGATAAGAGTATAAAATTGGTCCACAGCCCATGGGCGGCCTAAAGCCCCCCGCAGCTCGGGGCGGGCCCGGCCCGGCCCGTTGACAATGTGAATATTCACATTGACATGTTAACATTCACATTGATAGGAGTGTAAAATTAGCCCGCGCCTCGTGGCTGCTCGAAACCCGCCCACGGCCTGTGGGCGGGCCCGGCCAGGCTTGTTGACAATGTGAATGTTCACATTGACATGTTAACATTCACATTGATAAGAGTATAAAACTGGACAGCAGCCCAGGGCGGGCCCGACCCGTTAACAATGTGAATATTCACATTGACATGTTAACATTCACATTAATAGGAGTGTAAAATTGGCCCCCGTCCCGTGGCAGCGCGAAACCTGCCCGCGGCCCATGGGCGGCCCGGGGCGAGCCCGGTCCGGCCTGTTGACAATGTGAATATTAACATTGACATGTTAACATTCACATTGATAAGAGTATAAAATGGGCCCGCGGCCTATGGACGGCCAAAAGCCCGCCCGGGCCCGCCCATTGACAATGTGAATATTCACATTGACATGTTAACATTTACATTAATAAGAGTGTAAAATTGGCCCACAGGCCGTGGGCGGCCCGAAGCCCGACCGTAGCCCGAGGCGGGCTTGGCCCGACCCGTGACAATGTGAATATTCACATTGACATGTTAACATGCACATTGATAGGAGTGTAAAATTAGCCCACGCCTTGTGGCTGCCCGAAACCCGCCCACGGCCCGTAGGCAGCCTGGGGCGGACCCGGCTCGGCTTGTTGACAATGTGAATATTCACATTGACATGTTAACATTCATATTGATAAGAAGGTACAATTGGCCCGTGACCCGTAGACAGCCCGAAGCCCGACCTCGGGCAGGGGCGGGCTTAGCCCGTTGGCAATGTGAATATTCACATTGACATGTTAACATTCACATTGATAGAAGTGTAAAATTGACTCGCAGCCCGTGGACGGCCCGAAGCCCGACCGTAGCCCGAGGTGGGCTTGGCCCGACTCGTGACAATGTGAATATTCACATTGACATGTTAACATTAACATTGATAGGAGTGTAAAATTTGTCCGCTGCCCGAAGCTTGCCCGCGGCCCGGGGTAGGCCCGGACCCAAACCTGGGCCGCCCATGGGACGCGAGTCAATTTTACATTCTTATCAATATGAATGTTAACATGTCAATGTGGCCCGCCTAGGGCCACGCCACGGGCCGTGGGCGTATTTTGGACAGCCACAGGGCACGGGCTAATGTTACACTCTTATCAATGTGAATGTTAACATGTCAATGTGAATATTCACGTTGTCAACGGGCCGGGCTTCGGGCTGCCCACGGGTCACGGGCTAATTTACACTCTTATCAATGTTAATGTTAATATGTCAATGTGAATATTCACATTGTCAACGAGCCGGACTGGGCCCGCCCTGGGCAGCGGGCGGGCTTCGGGCCGCCTACGGGCCACGAGCCAATTTTACACTCCTATAAATGTGAATGTTAATATGTCAATGTGAATATTCATATTGTCAATGAGCCGGACCGGGCTCGCCCCGGGCTGCCCATGGGACGGGAGTCAATTTTACACTCTTATCAATGTGAATGTTAACATGTCAATGTGAATATTCACATTGTCAACAGGCCGGGCCGCGCCACGGGCCGTGGGCTAGTTTCTGGCAGCCACGGGGCGCGGACTAATTTTATACTCTTATCAATGTGAATGTTAACATGTCAATGTGAATATTCACATTATCAACGGGTCGGGCCGGGCCCGCCTAGGGCAGTGCACAAGTCGGGGGCGGGTTTCGGGCCGTCCACAGGGCGCAGGCTAATTTTACACTCCTATCAATGTGAATGTTAACATGTCAATGTGAATATTCACATTGTCAACGGGCCGTGCCGGGCCCGCGCCCGACCCGGGCCCGGGCTTCGGGCTGCCCACGGGTCACGGGCCAATTTTACACTCTTGTCAATGTTAATGTTAATATGTCAATGTGAATATTCATATTGTGAACGGGCCGGCCCGGGCCCGCCCCTGGAGGCGGGCTAGTTTCGGGCCGCCAACGGGTCGCAGACCAATTTTACACTCCTATCAATGTGAATGTTAACTTGTCAATGTGAATATTCATATTATCAACGGGCCGGGTCAGGTCTATTTTTTTGGCCTGTGGGCCGGCCCGGCCTGACTCGAATTTTTCCGGACACCCACGAGGATCGACATGGGCCGGGCCCCTACACATTGACGATATGAACATTCACATTGACGGTGTAAACATTCACATTAAGGGTATTTTGGTAATTATGTCACACATAGGACTTATTGAAACATAAGAAAATAATGTGAACTAAATAGAACATAAGTAGATGAAAAGGGTATTTTGGTCTTCTTATCTCAAATTGGACCTAATGGAATAGTCAAAAAGAATATGGATTGGATAGAATAAATCTCTTAGAAAATAGATTTATCAAAAAAGTTCCCTTAAAAAATTAATAAAGTAAAATGACATATTTAAATTATATTCATTTCACTTTTTTCTCATAAAAATCAAAAAAATTAAAAAAATTCAACTCAAATAAGATTTTAGTCTCAGCCAAAAAACCAACCCATTTTTCAAACGAAAGTTTAGACTATTGAAACATTTCATTTTGTGACAAATTGATTTAGACCATTTGATTTTTAATTTTAGAAAATAATAAAATGAGCGCATTACTTCAATAGTACTGCATAATTTCTCCTGCTATTTGGTCCCAACACGTGGACCGTGACAATGTCATCTAGCCGCACACAGTCCAACATCCGAGAACTCTCACGTCATTTGAAAGATTCGTCAACTCTCAGGCCGGCCTTTCCTCCTCGTCCAAACTTGTCTTTCCCAATATCCAGAGTAAACAAATAATTGTTCACTACTCCCCAAATACTATGTACCTTATTTATCAAATCATCTTAATAAATTATGTAATTAATTTTTTTTACCAGTAAGCTACTAATTAATTTTTGTTAAGCAATAATAAATGACAAGTGTTAAACAGTAATAACAATGACTATTGAAAAAAAACAAAGGAATTGTTTGGAGTGTTCTAAATAAGTGTAATTTTTATTTTTTTAGACTAAAAAATTGAGAAAAAAATATGAAGGTTTGGGTTAATTTTTTATCTTTTTACGAAAAAATGTGTAATAAAAAATTATATAAATAAAGTGTATAGAGAAAGAAAGTTGAGTAGGTTGTACGGCTGCCCTGCTGGGCAGTGTGTCTTACACAACAAATTATTACCTCATTTGGGGCAAAGTGTTTGGATAGTGATGGTCGGTTCGTGGGAGCCACCACGGGTCCCATTTTAATAATTTAAACCGTTCAATATGTACAATGATAGCTATATGATTGTACAAAAAATCACGTTGATCGGATATGGATAGCTATATGATTGGATTAGTTTTTTTTCAACAGTTAACTTTTTTGTCCAAAAAGTTTATGACCTGCCTTCCTACTGGGGCAATACGTCTGACAGTGTAATTCAAACTTTTGTATTAAAAAAATGTATAAAATATTTTTTTAATATTTTTTATTTGTGAATAGTAATAACTTTTTTACTTTTTGTATAACTTTTTGACTTTTTGAATTTTTTGGGACTTGCCAAACCTGGCCTAACAGAGTTAAAAACTTCAACATTTGTCATAATTTATGAATAATTCATCTATTGTGTTTTACAAATTTTCATTTATTGAACCTCAGTTAAGCAATATCAAGATTAAATAAGTATATTTTTTGACTTTTTACTAAAAAAAAAGTACAGAAAAATAAAGAGGTGATGTGACTCAAAAAGACAAAAAGATAAAAAGTTAAAAAATGCACTTTTATAGTTTACCCCAAACAACACCTAATAGTTTTTTGAAAAATAACAACACATGGTAAGAGACTAAAAAAAAATTATAAAACATTGGGGGTGCAACTCAATGTGTGCGTAAATTTTTTTTCTCTGTTTGCACTGAGATGTAATTCTTTCATAATTTTTTTATATATTAATATAGTTATATTTACTATTTTTAAATAAACAATCAACCTAATGTGTATATCAGAGCATCTCCAATGGTGTGCAATTGGAGCTGCCATTGCTATAATATAACAGCTGTATTGAATTTTGATGCTCCAATGGCAAAACATAGCAGCTGCCAAATTTGAGAAATGCCAAAACTTGTGTCAAATTTGACACAAGCTTTGGCAGCTGCCATTTATGCCAGCTCAGCCAAAACCAACTGTTTCCCTTCCTCCTTCCTTCATTCCCTCCCTCCCCCCAACAACTGTTTCACCATTTTTATGTTTCAGAATTCACCCAAAAAATTCATGAATAGTGCAACATTTTACCATTTTACCCGAAAATCAAATGGTAAAAAAACAGAGTCATGAAAACATTATAGATTCAAAAATTACAGATTCATCAAATTCATCAAATGATTCATCAAATTCAAACAGAATCACAGAAAAAAAAAAGATTCAGAATTCAGATTCAAACAAATTCACATGGAAAAAAAAACAAATTCAAACAGATTCGGAATTCACCATTTTACCTGAAATCAGCACATTCAGATTCACAGAACATATTCACAAAACAGATTCACAGAAAAAATTTAAATAGATTCACTGAAAATGAGAAATACCTAGTTTTTGAGCATATACCGTCGCCGGTGGCCGATCGTCTTTTTAAGCATATACCGTTGCCGATCGAAGACAGAAAGATGAGAGATAGAGTGACAGTGAAAGAGAGGTAGATCTGGATAGCCGATCGAAGAGAGAGAAGACATATAGAGACAGAGTGAGAATGAGAGAGAGAGAGGGAGACAGAGTGAGAGAAAAGAGAGTGAGAGAGAAGAGAGTGAGAGTGAGAGTGAGAGACGAATCTGAGAGTGAGAGACAGAGTGAGAGAAGAGAGTGAGAAGATTCAATGTTCTTCATCACCGATCGAAGAGAGTGAGAAGATTTAATGTTCTTCATCATCGATCGAAAAGAGTGAGAAGATTCAATGTTCTTCATCACCGATTGAAGAGAGAGAGAGAGAGAGAAAAGAGTGAGAGTGAAAGGCGAATCTGAGAGTGAGAGGGACATGGAGGAGGAATGAGAGAGACAGTGAGAGGGAGAGGAAAAAAATGTTGATGATTCTACACAAATCATCTCAACCATTTAAGACCAACACGTGGACGATGGGGATGGCATTTGATGGAGCTGTTGGGCTCTGTTTGGTTTTTTTAAAAAAAAGAAACTCAATTTGATTATAAACTTAATTTTTTTATAAATAGAGCCGTTGGGCTCTGTTTGAATTTTTATAAATAGAAACTCTTTATTTGAATTTTTTTTTTCACAGCAACCATTGCACATTTAATTTTTCTTTTCTTCCCTCTTCATCTCAATTTGATTTCATAATAAACTTCTGAAATTATATTATTTTTAGTTTTTTCACACAATCACTATGGAAGGTTCATCAAAAACAAAGAGAGGAAAATCATTTACTACTAAAGAAGATGTGGCAATTTGTAGAGCTTGGTGTCACATTACTGAAGACCCAATTGTTGGAAATTCGCAATCATATACTCATTTTTGGGGAAGAATTTTTGAAAATTATTGCTCGCTGCAGAATGATCACTCAAGAATACAAGTGTCTATCTCATCTCGATGGGGTATAATCATGAAATGTTGCAACAAATTTCATGGGTGTCTAGCACAAGTCAAAAATCTACATCCAAGTAGAGCGTCACAAGTTGATATAGTAAGATTTCATTTTTATTTATTATGTTAGTTTTTTTATTTTGTTTTACATAAAAATTTACTAATTAATTAATTTAATATTTTATTGATATAGATGCTTCAAGCAAAATTGTTATACCATCAAGATGAAACATTTTGTTTTTGAACATTGCTGGCCAATTTTGCAAAACAATATTAGGTGGCAAGATGTAACTTCTACGAATACGGTGAAGTTAAGAATACATACACTGTTTTCCCCTAATTCAACCCCTGATTCTCCTATGGATAACTGCATTTCTCTTGAAGATGACACAAGTCCAAGTGTTGGCAACAATCCAACTGTTTGTGAGGGCAGTGTCTCTGCAAAAGGTAAAAGATTATGGGTAGGAAAGCTGCAAAAGAATTATTTTGAAAAAATCAAGTCGTTCAAGCTGAAGTTTAAAAAATGAGCACACAATTGGACACATTTAACCAATACTTTGCTAAGAAGGGGAAAAAAAAAGGATGAAAGAGAAGAAAAAAGGATTCAAGCACTGCATGAGATGAAAGAACTTGAGATGAAAAAAACATGACTTTGAGATCAAAAGATAAGAACATGAGATGAAAAAGGAAGAACATACGATAATGACTACGAACATTTCTCATTTGGACCCTCAGACGAAAACATATTACATAATGCGAAAAAATGAGATTTTCGCCTAGTGGTCCTCAAATGTTAGTAGCCCAAATTACTATTTTCCTCTGCCTCCTGATGAATAATTACAGGACAATGTAATGAAATTTTCACCAAGTAGTCATTATATTTTTATTTTGTAATGAAATTTCATATTTGTTTTTATTTTTGAGTATTTTCTACAAAAGAATGTAATATTATTTTTGCAATGTATAATGTAGCAAAATAGTTTAGTATAATTTAATTTTTTCAATAAAGTATAATGAGAAAATAAATATATTTTTTCAAATGAAGACAATAAAAAGATAAAATTTATTTATTTATTTATTTTTCCAATTTTTTAATTTTTTTTAATTTTTTATATTTGTCTAGTCGAGAATAATATAAATATATAATTTTTTTTTTTTACAAACAGTTAAAAAAAAGTCATGAAAGACAAAAAAAAAAAAAAAATACAAAAAAACTTATATCCAAACAACACCTACAAATTTGGAGGAAAAGTTGGTTGAGATTTACCAAAATAACAAATGACCATTGGAGCACTATGACTATAATTTGACAAAATAGCAATATTTATTATCAAATTATAACAATAACAATAGTAATATAATAACAACCATTGGAGATGCTTTTACATTACATGTGAATTGAAAAGAGAGTAACTAAAAACGTAATTGATATCAATGCTAAGTTAGTGTGATCATAATAATATTATTCATAAATCAATCACATCCCAATCACCCTGTTTATGAATACAAAATATATACTTTTATAATATGAGACATAAATGTAAGATAAAAAATAATTATGCCTATGGAATAATATTTCTTTGAGCATTTAAATTTACTTGATCCCAATATCCCAATATGTCAAGCCTCATTTGATTTGCCATGTAAATTGTAGTTAGGAAAAACTATTGCACATCACACGTTAGTGTTATATGTTAGTGTTATATGTTACTAGTTAGCATAGATATTTGTCCAGCCCTAAATCACTCATAAATGTTTTAAGAGAAATATCGGATACTTGTCCAATCCTAAATCACTCATAAATGTTTTAAGAGAAATATTAGCTCAACGTATGTTTTCTAAAAATATTTCATATCAGTCTGATAAATTTTATAAATTTTAATATTTTAAATAAATTTGTAATTGTTTTATTAAGGCACTATTGAATCGTAACTTTCTAATTTTTATTTTTATTTTTATTTTTTATAACCCATCTCCAATTGTTATTCAAAGTTAAGTAAAAATTTGAGTGAAAGTTTCATTTACGAATAATGCTGAGACTTATAATTTAAAATTCATAATTCATCTACGATAGTAAATAAGTTGGGTTTTACATGGTTGAGTTATTGATAGTCCGAATTAATCAACCACATAATAGACGATTTCAATGGTTTAATGGACGGTTGAAAATGCATTTTTCCTAATCCGCTTAAGTTCAGACAAATGACGGATGAGATGTAATCTAATCCAATCCGATCTGCCGGCACTCTTAAAAAATGATCTTATATTTTTATGTTGTGTGTGTTAAAAAAAGACCATTTTATTTAGTAATTATATTTTTTGTTTATGAAATATGAAAATTGAGTTTGTATTTTTATTATAAAATATGGAGAATAAAAAAATTTGAGTCACAAATAATAATGAATTACTAAAAAATAATTCAAAAAATGCTTGATAATTTTTTTTATTTTTTTTTTATTTTTTTTTGTTACAGGGAAATCCTCCCACCCTCCCGCAGGTCCAAGGCAGCGCCCCATGAGGAGATCACCAGGTGTCCTGTTGTCCGTTCCGAGTAAGAGACTATAACCTGGAAGCTTGTCCCGACCTCCCAAGGCAAGCTTCAATTAAGTCGGCAAGCTTCAATTAAGTCAGGACTCGCACAGCGGGGGAGTATTAAACCCACACCAAGTAGCTAATTAGGCATCCTTGAGGTCCAACCTCCTAACCAACAGTGCTTCACCCAGAAAATTGGCCCAAGAAAAGAATTAAACTTGTGACCTTGAAGTTTAAACGCCAAAACCTTACCACAATGCCATAACCCCTTGGGTTAACTCGATATATTTAAGCTAAGCTCTCAAATCAATTCATATTAACCCGTTAACTTGTACCACTCACACAATCTATATTTTCTGACTGGGCAAAGGGATGGTGAATGAGGGCCTCCTTGACCCAACTCGATTCCGAAATGATAGAAAACGTTGACCAAGTAATTCAGGGTACAATCCGGGGTATTTAGGACATTTTGGACAGAGTTTTAAAAAATAACTAGCCCAGAAACTCCAAATAATTTATTAAATATTTTTATCAAAATTTTCACATAAATATAAACGCACATGTAAATTTATATAAATCTCACGTTCATGAAAAAGTTTTGATAAATTATTTAGGGCATGTTTGATTGGAATGATTAAAGTATGGGATTAGGATTATTAATCCGTGGACCCAATCATCCCATGTTTGTTTTGACATTTTGGTTTAGGATTATTAATCCAATGGATAATTAATCTAACAAATTTGTAGGATTATTAGTAATGAGATATGAATGGGATAGTTAATACCACACTGATTTGATAGGATTATTAATAACTAGCTTAGAATCTATAACATTTTTTCTTTGAAAAAACAAAGTGAACGGCTCTAAAGCCTCGGTGACCAGGTGGCAAAAAACGAGAGGAAGTTCGCGTATGATTAGAATCCTACTTTGACGAGGCCTCCACTAAACCCTAGTGCCAAACGCCTTCCTCCTCTCTCACCTCTCACGCGTTCCAAACCCCTCTCTCTATATATACTCCTGCCTCTCTTCGTACTCATCACGATCTTCACAACCCTAGAGCGAACACAGAGAGAGAGACACACACAGAGAGAGCTGAGAAGAGAGTTTCGTTCGCTGCTGTGATTAGGTTTTTCTACAGAAGACGAAAGACTCTTTTCGCAGTAGCATTCAATTCTCTCCCTGTTTTGATTTTGAAAAAAAAAAAATGGCTCGTTCTCTCTCCAACGCTAAGCTTCTCTCTGCCTTCATCGTCGATAGAATCTCCGTTTCTGCAAGCAGGTAGTTCATATTTCCCAATCTGATCATAGATTTCGTGTTTGAAGAAAAAAACAGAGTAAATGCTTCTGATTATATTTTTTAGATTTCGATCTCGACTTTAAAAACTCTGGTTGATTGATTCAAAAAGTTTTTTTTTTTGTTTTCAATTTGTATGTGTATTAAGGAGAAAAGTGAATGGAGATTGGATATTAATCTATATAATTGAGTGTTGATGTATGTATTGTATTGTATTGTATTGTATAGGCGAGGATATGCGGGGGCGTCGCAAGGTGTTGCTGTGAGTGGAAGTGGAGGAGCAAGGGCGGCGATGGCGAAGAAAGGAGGTGAAGAGGTGACGAAGACATCGTCGTGGGTTCCAGATCCGAAGACAGGGTACTACAGGCCGGAGAATCACGCAGACGATATAGATGTGGCTGAGTTGCGTGAGATGCTATTGAAGAACAACATCAGAAGACACTGAGATGGAAATCAATCATCCAAATCAAATCACCATTATTATTGGTAGATGATGATGCTGTTAAACAAGATGAAGATATATGTGTTTTGTGTTTGTTTGCAAATATATATTTGCTGTGTAGCCTGTAGGCTCCTCTGTTCTCTTGTTGAAGGAATGATTAGTTCTTTATTCTCGTTTGTTCTTTACTTTAGTTTTTGTTTTTTATTTTTTCAATCAACAACCACAAAACACCAAAAATGCTAGAGATTCGGGTTAAAAAATATGCAGCGCACACAAAAAAAAAATATATATATAATAGAGATTTGATAATTTGTTGAAATATTTTGGAAATTGATTTAAAAAAGAAAAAGAAAAAGAAAAAGAAAAATTATACAGTGTGCTTGGTTTGAATTTTTTGAATTAAATTTTTTAAAAATTGAGTTTTTTTATTTTTTTTGTATTTTTTGTTTTTAGTGAATAGTTTTAAAATTTTAAACATTTTTTTTTAATTTTTTTAGATACATCTTACTTAGATGTATGTGTCTAAAAAGTAAAATATTTGTGAAAAAATATTTTAATAAATTAATAAATATACAAAAATATAAAAAAATTGTTGAAATTTTATATATATATATATATATATTTTAATTTTGGTATTTACTAATTTTTTTAAAAAAAAATTCACAAAAATTATACTTTTTAAGTGTATTTATGTTAAGTGCGTCTAGAAATTAAAAAAAATTGTTTAAAATATTAAAAAAATTCAGTAAAAACAACAAAAAATAAGGAAAACAAGATAGTAGAATTTTATAGAAAATATTTTTAGAAAACTCAAACCAAGCAAAGTGATTCTTTTCTAAATTTTCTAACTAAACCCAGTATAAATGTTTATAAAAGGTTAAGCTAAATAGTTGTGGAGAAAAAGACAATTTAAAAAACATGTTGTAATTTTTATTTATTTCAAAATGCTTTAAGATTCTGTTAAAAAAAAAAAAAAAACTGAGTCTATAATATTTCCGAATTTATTATTTTCCTATTAAAAATTCCTAAGGCATTTACTATTAGTAACGACATTCTTATTTCCCATTAAAATTCATATTATTCAAATATAGCCTAATTGATTTTAGAATTTTTCAAAATATTTTCAACAAAGTACTTTGCCTTGATTTCAAAACATTTTTATATCAGTTAGCTATAAAGTATATATTGCCCTTCATTATTTTTTTACTTTTAGACATAAGTGGATACTATATATATATAATATAGTAATTTGTATCTCAGCATCTTGTATTAAAGAATGAAAAAAATTAGGTTATATATAATTGCTTGGAAGAAAATGTCATACATAAATAAATTTCTTGTATAGTTTTTACATGTATTTATTAATATGAATATGATTACCTATGTGCTTAACACTAAAGATGTATTTAGATAATAAATTTTAATATAGATCAGAAAGCAAAAAGGGGAGGCCAGGAAAACGGGGAAAAAAAATTAACTAAGATTTCTCACTTTTTCCTTTTAAAAAAAAAAAAAAAAAAACTTACTCGATTCTATAATTTAAACACAATTTTTCTTAAAAAAAATATAGTGAGAAATTTATTTACATATAGGATGTTTTAAAAGAGAAGATTTAGAGATAAAAGAAAAAAAAGAAAAAAGAAAAGAGAGATTTTTAATTGATGATAAGGCCGCATGAATTGTTGAAGAGCCATCATAAAAATGAGAAATTAAAGCATCGAATTTGCTGAATAATTCCATTCATAGAAATTAATATTATTTTACTACGGCTAGTTGTGGCTGGTGGGTTATCGCTCCACCATGACTATAATGGGCCGTACATATTATAGTAAATTAATTTAATGGAATAAAAGGGTGACGCGATAATGTGTCTGTTTAGTAGTATTTAATTTTAATTTAAATTAATTTTTGATTTAAAATAAGTCATTTTAGAGTGTTTGATTGAGCTTATGAGAGATAGATTATAACTTAAATTAATTGATTTTGAACTAAAAGTTATAAGCTGGGTGTTTTTTCTTTTAGCTTATATGCGCAGTTGGTTGTGGAAGGGGCGAAATGACTTAAATGCCCCTTCAAAAATTCAAAAATTACCAAAATACTGATATATAAATGCCCCTTCAAACACTGTTCATGTCCGGAGAGAGAGAGAGAGCGTGAGAGGCAATTTCCGATGACGATTTCTGACTAAGATTTCGAGCTTCTCTTTCTTTCTCTTTCTGTGTATGTCAAAAATCTCAACAATTCTTCTCTTCAATTATCATCCTTAGTAATTGACTTGGTAAAATCGTTTGGATTTAATCTTGAAAAGCAATCCAAATGAAGATCTAGTGCAACGTCTGTAACAAAGAAGAAGCATCGGTGTTTTGCTCGGTCGATGAGGCCGCCCTCTTCGCCACCTGCGACCACTGCGTCCACCATGTTAACAAGCTCGTCAGAAAACACGAGCATTTCTCTCCCCTCCACCTTTCTCCCAAACAATTCCCTCTCTGTGACATCTGCCAGGTACAAACTTAACACAACCCAACAAAGCGCATCAATAAAATTCATATATATTAGCGTATTTTGGTGTGATTTAGGCCTTATTTGTGCTTGTAGGAGAAGAGGGCTTTCTTGTTTTCTCAACAAGACAGAGCGATTCTATGTAGAGACTGTGATATTCCAATACACAAAGCCAACCAGCACGCTCGTAATCACAATAGGTTTCTTCTCACTGGTGTTAAGCTCTTTGCAACTTCTTCCCTCTATTCTTTGCAATCGTCTTCAAATTCTTCTACTGCAAACAATGATCTCCTTTCCAATCTCAAGTCTCAAAACTCCGTCACCACCACCACTAATAACAAACTCAATTCCCTTCAACCCACCATCGCTGTGCTCGCAGGAGTTAGGGTTTTCAGTGTTTTTTGTGTGTGTGTGTGTGAAGGTTTTCAATGTTTTTTTAATAAAAATAATAAGAATAATAATTAAGCATTTTAACCATGAATGAAATATATTTTATATTAATTGATACTAATTAATAATTTTAGTATTAATTGATACTAATTAAGCCATTAATTGACACAAATTAATTTATAATGAAAAAATGAAATAATTTTATACTAATTGATTTATAATGAAAAAATGAAAATAATAATTTATAATGAACAAATGAAAATAAGCCATTAATTGACACTAATTAATTTATAATGAAAAAAATGAAATAATTTTACACTAATTAATTTATAATGAAAAAATAAAAATAATAATTTTTGTAATACTGATTATATTAACTTTTATTAATGAAATAATTTTTTTTTAAATTAAAACTGAAAAAAATGGCAAAATAACAAAAGGGACAATTACACAGTATTATTTTACAGCTTATCAACCAAACACTACTTTACTGCTTAAATCCATAATCCTACTGCTGCATCAAACAGGTTAACAGTTTATGTTCACAGCTATAAGTTATAATCTGTTAAATTATAATTTATAATCAATTTTCTACAACTCTACCAAACGGGGCCAATACCTAACCCTCGATTATCAACTTCACATCTCCAAACCCACCCAACAAAACTTCACATCTCCAAATTCCTTAGCATTTGTTTGAGACGTGGGTTGATTTTTTGATTTTTTAACTTTTTAATTATTTTAATTTGAGACTAAAAAGTCTCGTTTGGAAAGGACTTATTGACTTTTTTGACTTTTTGTGAAAGAAATAAGTAATGATTATGAGTTGATTGTGATGTTTTGTTTTATCTAATTAAAAAAGTCTATTTTTATTTTTTTGAGTTATGTTATACAAATAAAAATTGAGTAAATTATACTCACGTCTTTTGAGGTATCTTGTTAAAAATTTATATAAAAAATATTAAAAAAATATTGTGATAGTGATATTATTGTAAATATAAATAATGTTTATGAGTGTGTTTTGTTTTGAAGTAAAAAGTCACCATTAAACTATATGATTTTGTTTGAAAATTTTATATTTATATATTATAACTCAATAAGAATATGTTCAGATGATGGAAAGTTATAGAACGTAGTCATGATGATAGGGGAGAATAAATGGTAGAAAAAAAGGGCAAAATAGTTATTTAAAAATTTTAGGGCATGACACTATCTATCCAGGGGCTAATTTGTAATGAGATTTCAAATCTCAGGAGTGGAATATAATTTTTCAAACGTGAAGGAAAAATCTATATTAAATAAAAATCTAAAGAGTGTTAGTGTATTTTACCCGTAAAAAATTTATATTTTTTATTACTCGATGTTCATATCATATAATTTATGAATGATTGGTGAAAATTCACAGCCTTATTTAATGCTTGATGTCTGGATTAAATAATTCTGTAGGATCTTTGTCTGTTACGTGGCTAACTCCCTACCTAACATGTGTCTAAGTGCCACAGGGTTTGGGCCAGCGTGGGTTCTTTGGTGGGCCTGCATTTGAGTTTCACCTACTGGACTGTGACTAAATGCCTATTTAGGCCATCCAAAGCAGTTGTGGATTGGGCTGTCCTAGGCCATGTGAACCATGCCCATAAAAAATTGTTATATAATTTTTAAGATATAAATTTTTTATAGACAATATACAATTATTTTAAACTTGGTAAAAGTATTATTAGGTATTCATCACCAAATCTATAAGATATTAATTAATAAAGTATAAAATAGTGTATATTTTAATAAAAAAAAGGGTAAATTACATTGACACCCCCTAAGGTTTATGTTTATTACAGTTCTCCCCTTACCTTTTAGAAATTACATCTCCCTCCGTGAAGTTTAAAATTTCATTACTGATTGCTCCCTCCAGCAATTTAATTTTTTTAAATACCAATTTGGCCCTTACTGGGTAAATTACATTGACACCTCTCACATTTTAGAAATTACAACACCCTCCTCAAGGTTTAAAGTAGGATTACCAATTACCCCATTGGTTAGTATTAGTTGAAAAAAAAATTAATTGAAAAAAAATTGTGTTAGTGAAATTTTTAAATTTTTGTTTAAAAACTAACATAAGATAACAATTACACTAACACCCCTTAAGGTTTATGTTTATTACACTCGAAAGATAAAAATTAAATAAAAATGATAATTATTTTTTGTTTCTTAACCAAATTAATTTTTAATTTAAAAAAAATTCTAAAAATCAAACTATACATAGCCTAACAATCTTTTGATAAGTTATTTCTTACGTTGGTAATTTATTTAATTATTTGTTAATTATATGACATTTTTACCATCTGAGACCTATTTGGTAACCATTTTGTTTTCAGTTTTCAATTTATATTTATAAAAATTTAAAAAACTGTCATAAAAACTTGTTTGATAATTTTTTTAGTTTATAAATGATTGTCTCAGTTTATAAATTTGAAGAAAAAACGTAAATTTAAAAAATGAGTTTACGTTGGTTTTTAAATAGAAATTTAAAAATTTGACTAACAAAATTTTTTTTCAGTTAATTTTTTTTCAATGATTTTTTTTTCAACTAATACTAACTGAGGAGGTAATTGGTAATGCTAATTTAAATCTTAGGGAGGCTAAAATGTGAGAAGTGTTAATGTAATTTACCAAATGAGGGTAAAATTGGTATTTAAAAGAATTAAATTGTTAGAGGAAGCAATCTGTAATGAAACTTTAAACCCTAAGGGAGGAGGATGTAATTTTTAAAAAGTGAAGGGAGAACTATAATAAATATAAACCTTAGAGTGTCAATATAATTTATCCTAAAAAAAATATACAATATTTCAAACTTGGTAACAATTTAAGATAATTTCAACAATCTATAAATAAATTATTATTGGTGACTTTTTTGTAAAAAGAAAAAAAAAAAAGAAAAAAAAAAGGGGAAAAAATCTTCTCCCATGTTTCGTTTATGCACCGAAAGGTGGTATCCACTTATAAGCGAAGTGACATGTATGCACCACCTTCTCTATACACGTAGGGATGTTTTGAAAAAATAATTAAAAGTTGATTTATTTTATTTATTTTTTTAGTGTTTTTTGACTTTTTTTATAAGAGTAAAAGTGGATTAAAAGTTAAGAAGTGATTTTTAACTCACTTTTTAAAATAGGCCAAAGTCTAACAATTTACAATACAGTTATTCTATTTATAAAAAATAAAAAAATAAAAATGTCTGAATAAAAAATTACAATCATTTAAACTTGATAAAGAAAAACGATAAGTGTATTTTTTTTAAAACAAATCATTTATTTATTTTTATAAACAAATGTGATAAAATAAAATATTACGATTATTGAATCGATTTAATTTTTTTCATCGATAGTACACATGGAGAACTCGACAAAAAGAATAGTTTGAATCATTGAAACAAAATTTGTGACCACATGGACAATTTTAAATTTAAATTTAAGAGAAGTTCAACCTTTTTTCGGGTGTGAGATCTATAAAAAAAGTAAAACCCTCACATGTAAAACTATTTTGTCTTCTAGAAATTAGCAAGAGTTTGATTGTTACATAGGCCCAAAACGAAAGAAATGATAGAGAAATGACAATACATTATTGAATAGACACATGATCACGCCTATTTAATAATTTCTATATGCAAGAGAAATAAGTCTAATTTTATAATTAATTTCTATAATTTTTATAATTGTTTCTTTACAATATTGTTACACTCGCTCACCCTATTTACATTTCAAACGAATGAATTGACAAAGCATCATCTGGCATTGTTAACACATACACAACCATCATGCTAAAGGTATCCAAGTCAATGAGGAAGACATGAAGCTCACCTCATATGACATAAACACAATAATTGAGAGGAAGTCATGATGATCACCTCATATGACACAACCACAGTTATTGAATATTAATTAATGTGTTTGGTTTTAATTTTTTTAAAAATAAGTTTTTTATTTTTTATCTTAAATGAATATTTTTTAAATTTTAAGATTTTTTTTTTATTTTTTTAAATAAATCGTACTTAAATATATCTAAATAGTAAAATAATTTAAAATTTTAATAAATACATAAAAATATGAAAAATATACTGAATTTTCATTTTTTATTTTATTTTTTGGTATTCAGTGTATTTTTTAAAGATTTTTTTCCCACAAATATTATACTTTTTTAAGTGTAATTATGTTAGGTATGTCTAAAAATTAAAAAAAATTCCTTAAAATATTAAAAAATTCATATCATATATTTTACCCGTAAAATTTTTATAATTTTTATTACTCGATGTTCGTATCATATAATTTGGAATGATTGGTGAAAATTCACATCTATGAGGTCATATGTTATTGGATCCGAAGTCTAATATTTTTTTGGTGATAAAAATATGTTTAATGAAATTATTTAGTGATAATGACAAATTATTGTTTTGAAATGTTTTTTTTATAATTTTTACTCCACTAGGCCCAACTGGTTGTCAAAAAATTATCTATTGCCAAAAAGTTTGCCCAAAAAGCCATTGAAATGGCTGGCGGTGGCAAATGGTGGTGATGATAACATGGACAAATAGGTAGATTAAGTGGACTAATAGTGACATATGGATAAATAGATGACATTTAGATAAATAGGTGAGTTGAACAAATAGGCGGACGGTGAACAAATAGATAGAAATGCAAGAATAATATGGTGTTTCAAATTATTATTACCTTTTTAGCCCCAAAAGAATAAAATTTAGGACTTTGCTCAAAAAAATTTAAAATTAGAACTATGACTTAAGTACCTTATAATTTGAGTGAATCATGTTTCAAATTCTAAAAATTTCACTTGCCTAGTGCATGCTATATTCGTTAATAATTTTTTTAATTTGTATAGTATTTTAGTTACAAAATTTATATGATTATTTATTTTTAGCACAATGATGGTATCACTCATTCTAAATAACAGTTTTGTTAAATAAAGTTTAAAATTGATAATGCAATATGGTCAATGGAGGATGGGTCAGACTGATCCATGCGTCTAACGGGTCTGCTGGCCTTCGTCTCCTTAACGCGTGCTTGCAAAAGGTCTGGTGGAGAGGTACCAAGGTTGGAGTGGTTTCTCCCCATGGACACTTTGACGATCAAATTAGATTGGAAGTGATAGAGAAGTAGAGAAAGAGAGCGGGCAGTTAGAGAGAGAGAGAGAGAGAGTTACTTATTGTTGTTAACATTCTTCACAAGCTTCCTTGTATATTTTTTCTCGTCATTTCCTTATCCATTCAAATTGTCTTATTAACCAAAAGACTAGGGTCTACTTGCCGTTGGCCGTGGCAGTTTCACCATACTCGGGAGCGAGAGGTCTTGTTGAATTTAATGCTATGACAACCTCATTTAATGTTTGATGCCTGGACTCAATAACTCAGTAAGATTTTTTTCTGCCACGTGGCTAACTTCTTGCCTAACAGGTGTCTTAGTGCCACAAGGTCTGGGCCAGTGTGGGTTTTTTGATGGACTTGTTGTTTGAGTTTCATCTACTAGATTGTGACTAAATGCCTGTTTAGGCCATCCAAGGTAGTTGTGGGTTGGGTTGTACCTTCAGTACCCACGGTGAGGCGGCTAATATGTTTTAAAATTGTTGTACAAATTGTTTAAATCAAACAAAATAAATAGATTCCTATCAAACAACCACTTTGAATTTCAGAATAAGAACATGCTAGAATTTACCGAAATTCATAATAAAATAAAACTAGTAAAAAGAAGCAAACCAAAGCCTATGTGATACCAAAGTTTCCTTAAAACAGATTTACCGCCTCTTGATGGATGCAGAAGGTACACCGGCATCTGTCTTCCAAGATACGACGGTCAAAACCAGCTAATGCAGAAACACCTTTTGATTAGCTTCGACAAACTTAATAATGGTTGCACTCTCTCTAACAAGAACCAAAGAAGAGACTAGCAAAAAAAGATAGGAAATTTTTCTTTGGTATAAAAAACATCTCCAACTTTTTTTTTATCTCAAAACAACACCTCCATTTTTCATTAAAAATCTCTTTTAAACTTTTTTTCTAAGTTGGAGAAGAAAGGCTTTTTTGTACTTATAAGGAAGAGGTCTTAGCCATGAAGGGTACCATAAAACCTAGCATTAATGGCCATCAACTCTAGCCTTTAGGGCTAAAGATACAAAGGTGCAAAACTCCCATGTGCATAATGATCATCAACTCCATCATTAAAAGATGAGAGTTATAACTGTTGAATAAATAAATAAATAAAAACATATATATAATGCTATTTAAATAATCCAACTAGATGGGTCGCAAAATAGATACGGGTATTGGGTCACAATCCACACCCAATCTAAAACATATACACAAGACCAGCCCAATCTAGCATAGCACATAGCCCATGCCCAAGACTAAGGCCAACACATGTACATACCCAAGCCTAGGCCAGTTCAGACTGTAAAACAAAGTATAACGTAGCGGAATAAAAATTATGGTCATACCTTTAGAACAGAGTCTGAATTGAAGGATCTCGTGGGTATATCACGTGCTTCCTGAATCTGATCAGTCAACCCAGCAATGGAGTGATATTACAATAGTGAATATCACCCACACAAATCACAATGCAAATGGATTTGATCGTTGGTTTTTGGGTGAGAGTCAGTATCTGGGGAAAAAAAACTCAAACATACGTTGTTTTTCTCTTCATCACCCATATCCCATATTATCAGATATATAATATATTTATCTCATTTATCCATATCAGTTATATGAGATAATATAAGATGTATCATCTATCCATATCAATTATATGATAGATATATATATATCCCGAGTGGTTATCCAAATAGATTTGAATTTGAATTCAAAACCCATTTGGATAAAGCTCAAAAGATTCAAAGGGTCATGCCATTAAAACCCTTTTGGATAAGGTTCAAAAGATTCAAAAGGGTCATGCCACATGGGCGCCCATTTCTAACATCTCTCACTCGCACATGAGTTAGCATGACACTGCTACATCTCTATCTCAATCTCCCCAAAAATGAACAATTTCATACTAGCCAATGCACCATGCGACCGCTGGGAATACCTATATGTGGGAGCTCTATACTAGAAACTCAATATGAGTCAGCATAGAGACATCAACCCAAAAAGAACAGAAATAGTGTCTCATGTACCCAGACCCATCTAGCTACATCAGTCCAAAAATATCTCTAATCCCTCAAAGAGCATGTTTGACTCTCCTAGGTCCCGCATTATATTCACACCCAATCAGCATCCTATAAAGAGCGATGTGAGTTGTCAACAGTGAATATAGAGCAGAGATGTAGAACTAGATGATCTTCCCTTCACCCACATATCATTCAATTTGAAATTGACCGCTTTCCCAGTAATGTCCCTTAAAGCCGAATCATACATGACCGCAGGCAACATACCAAAGTAGCTGAACATCAACTCCTCATCTTATGACATAGTCAAAGGTCACAAAAGGCACAAAGTGAAGTCATTTAGGGAAAAATGACTTTTAAGACTCACACGGTGAAGAAGCAGGGATCCATTCTTTCACCTCGCTAACGGGTTGATAAGCACATGCAGTATGAATGCACGTTATAGTGGAGTAACTCTTCCAAAGAGTGATGTTAAACTCACACACTATACAGATCTTAGTCTAGTCGCCCTTAAGCGCACAAGTCGCTTCTTAGCGTCTAACTCGAATTCTCTATTTGCTCGCCTCTCATGCGTCAAATGAGATCTCGCATCTGACTATCCATAACAGGCACATCATGGAAAAAGTGGGTACTCTCATATCCATGGTCGGTCTCTAACAAGACCTCATCATGGCTCCAACCAAGGCGACATAGCTAGTGAATAATTTTGGCTTTTCTATTTGCTCCAAATACAATAAGCCACTAGTCTCATCCTTACTCGCTACCTAGTGCTAAGGGCGATTGCTCGTGTGAGTGAGCCAATCTTGCCTGCTAACATCAATTTAATTATTTTGTGTATGCTAATTCACAAACCATTGCAAAAGGTAGTAAACATAAATGTGTAATAGAAACAAATATGAATACTAATGGCATAAATATCCCAAAAAATATGAGTTCAACTAAATACACATAAATATATCACCACCTACGTAGTCCTAAAGCCCTAACATGAGTAAGATAAACATCTCTAGCAATGGGCTTAGTCAAAGGGTCTGCAACCATGCGACTCGTAGGGATGTGCTCCAAGATCACTTCTTTCTGCGCCAAAATGTCTCTGATAAAGTTGAACCTCATATCAATGTTTTTGGTTCTGCCGTAGTATTTAGGATCCTTAGCGTAAGCAAGTGCAGCCATGCTGTCACAATGGATAGTCGCAGGGTCTGAAGTGTGTGTGACAACATCCAAATGCTGAAGGAATCTCCTCAACCACACGACTTCCTGAACGGCAGATGAACAAGCCACAAATTCAGCCTCCATCGTCGATAAGGCGATACAGGATTGTTTCTTACTGCTCCAAGAAATAGCGCCATCGCTAAGCAAGAAAGCATATCCTGAAGTAGACTTACGCTCATCTAGGTCTCCTCCCCAGTCAGCATCACAATAGCCAACTAGATGTAGATTTGAACTCTGGTAGCAAAGTGTGTAATCTGCAGTCCCTCTAAGATATCGTAATATCCTCTTAACTGCTTTCCAATGAGCTGGTCCTGGGTTGGATTGGTAACGACTCACCAATCCGACTGCATAACAAATGTTAGGACGCGTACACATCATAGCATACATCAAGCTTCCAACAGCATTTGCATAGGGAACACGGGCCATCTTTTCATTTTCTTCTTGAGTCTTAAGACCCATATCAAGACTTAGGCTCTCGTCTTTTGCAATAGGAGTGTCAATGGGTTTGCAGCTCTGCATCTTGAATCGCTCTAGAATAGTCTTAATGTAAGTCTCTTGAGACAAACCAAGAAGTCTCCTAGAGCAATCCCTAAGGATCTTAACACCGAGCACAGAGCTCGCCTCACCCATGTCCTTCATCTCAAATGTAGAGAACAACCACATTTTAGTGGCGACAATCATCTCCTTATCATTTCCAGCCAATAATATGTCATCTACATATAATGACAATATCAGAAAAATGTCCTTGGACCGCTTAACGTACACACAGTGATCTTCATCAATTATCGTAAACCCATTAGAAACAATGGCTCGATGAAATATCAGATTCCACTGTCTGGATGATTGCTTTAAGCCATAAATAGATCGTTGAAACTTGCAAACTTTGCGCTCCTGACCTACTGCCACAAAGCCTTCCGGTTGATCTATATAGATCTCTTCATCCAATTCTCCATTGAGAAATGCAATCTTAACGTCCATCTGATATAGCTCTAAGTCCAACTGAGCTACTATGGCTAGGATTAGGCGAATAGAGGCAAACCTTACAACTGGTGAAAAAGTTTCCTCATAGTCCATACCCTCTTGTTGGGTGTAACCTTTCGCCACTAAGCGAGCCTTATACCTTTCTATGAAACTATCCGCCTTGCGCTTGATTTTGAGAACCCATTTGTTCCCAATAGTCTTGTACCTTGGCGGCAAATCAACCAAGTCCCAGACATGATTTTTCTTCATAGACTCTATTTCTTCATCCATTGTAGTACTCCATTCTTTATTAGCAGGGGATGAGAGAGCCTCTTTGAGATTCTTAGGCTCCATCTCATCATTCAGAGCAATCATGAATGCTTCCCCTTCAATCTCAAAACGACGACGGGGTATGGCTCCACGTTTGCTTCTACGTAGTTGAGAATCTTGAGAATCCTCATCCATTGGATCTAATCCATGGGTAGGTAGATCATTCCCACTGTCCCTAGAAGCTTGAGGAATTATCTCCTCATTCTCTACCAGGCTACTAGGTGCGCCTTCAAGTAGATCCTCCATCTCATAGAGTTCTACTTCTCTAGTTACCTCACCTTTGCTAGGGAAATCCTCCTCTTAGAAATCCACATCTCGTGACTCAATTTTAGTCACACTTCTATCCGGATGCTCCCCAACAAACACATAGCCCTTAGAATGCTCACTATAGCGAATGAAGATACACTTCTTTCCTCTAGGGCCCAACTTTCCAAACTTATGAGAAGCGTTGTGTATGTAAGCTGCCGAACCCCAAGGCCGCAAATTGCCCAAATCGGGCTTTTTGCCAATTTACATCTCATATGGGGTGGAAGGAACTGATTTGGAGGGCACACGGTTAAAGACGTAGGCAGCAGTCAACAAAGAATCTCCCTAATAAGAAATGAGAAGATTAGCTTGCGCCATCATTGATCTAACCATGTCAAGCAATGTGCGATTCTTTCTCTCTGCTACACCATTTTGCTGCGGAGTCCTAGGAATTGTCAATTGCCTGATGGCTCCTTTTTCCTCACAGAGCACTTTAAATTGCTCAGATAGATACTCGCGTCCTCGATCAGTCCTTAGAGCCTTAATGCTCTTGTCTAATTGATTCTCAACCTCATTAACATACCGTCTAAAGCAATCCAATGCTTCTGACTTGTGAGAAATCAAATAGACATGACTAAAACGCGTGCAATCATCTATAAATATGATGAAATAAGGGGCTCTATGCCTTGCCCTCACATTCATTGGTCCACATATATCAGAATGAATAAGTTGCAATGGGATAGATGCCCTTATGGCTTTCCCAAATGGTTTCCTTGTTGCTTTTCCAACAAGACAGTACTCACAAGTAGGCAAAATGACTCTAGCGAGTGGGCCTAAAAGACATTCTCTAACCAACCTAGTCATCCTGTCTTGCCCTATGTGGCCTAATCTAGCATGCCATCTCATAGAATCATTATCACAAAAAGATGCAATATTATAAACAGAGCCATTGACATTTTTATTAAGACTAGAATCATCCACATCCAAAACTAAAAAACCATCTGAAAGATAACCAAAACCATAAAAAATTGTTCCCAAATAAATGCTAACACTATTATTCTCAAAACAAAAGCTAAAACCAAGGCTCATCATGCTAATAACTGAAACTAAATTTCGCCGAATATCCGGAGCATAAAGAACATCATGAAGATACAAGGTGCGCCCTCGTCTCATTTCCAGCTTGAATGTGCCAATGTCAAGCACCTCCACACTGAATTCGTTCCCCATGTAAACTTTTCTGCTCCCAGCAGGTACTCGGCGATACTCAACGAACCCTACTCTGTCCCTTGCGATGTGGTCTGTTGCTTCAGAGTCTACAACCCAAAAATGAGGAGAATGAGCAATTAATGCTTGACTAGACACAAAGCATTGAATGCCAGAAATTAAGTAAGGGAGTACTTTCTTTTGCTCAGGGCAATCCCGAGCGAAGTGTCCTTCTTTGTTATAGTTAAAGCATGTCAATTTAGCCTTTGCCTTCTTACCACCTCTCTTGCCCCTGCGCTTGAAATTTCTAGCGCCATTGGGCTTAAGCGTAGCTGCTGCATGCTTCTTAGGGGCACCTTTTGCTTTTCCACGTTTGAACCGAGAAGTCCTACGTAAGCTTGACTCAACCACCATAGCAGAACCATCAGACTTAGCCGCCTCAAGGCGCTCAGCCTCTAGCTCCAAATGACGCGATATGTCTTCGAATGTTTTCACACTCTCATTATGCATCATGTTCTGCTTCATCTGCTCCCAAGAATTTGGCAGAGAGCGAATCACAGCTTGTACTTGCTGCTCTTGAGTCAAATTGTGCCCAGCAGCCGCAAGCTCACGTATCATGGCTGACATGACCCTCAAATGCTGCTTCATCGAGTGATGCGCCTTTTCTGATATGAGTCAAACTTCATAGTCAGCCCACATAGCTTTGCCAAAGAGGTAATACCAAACTTTTGCTTGAGAGCTTCCCACATCTCAAATGCAGTCGGACAATGCTCATACTCACTAATCAAGTCGTTGTGCATGCTACTCGACATAGTAAAGCGCGCACACTGATCTTTGTTACACCAAGTTTGAAAGGCTTCAAGATCACGACGATGTTGAGCTGTATTGCCCTGCTCTGGCTCAACCATCACTTGTTCAAGTGTGGTCAACGCTTCTTGCTCATTGAGGAGGTATTGGATCTTACGGCGCCATATATCATAATTGTCGCCATCCAATTTCTCTCCCTTAGTTAAGTCTGCCACCACTGTCTTAGCAGCCATTTCTACATACAGAGTAAATAAATGCACAAGGGGATATTAATGATAGCAACACAAAAAATTATTTTGCAGCAAAAGAATCTAAATTAAATAATGATAATTTTACACATGTGTCAAGATCGAAAATTTGCTATGCTCGTAATCATCTCTTGCGCCTCTAGTGATAATTATCAAAAATTAATTTACTTCCATGCGCAAAAAAAAAGTCTTCCACTACTTATGGCATATACAAAGCATGATAAATTCCATACAATAGCATCTTAAAGTAAATTTACAATTAACTCATGCTATATTCACTTAATATTGGAATTCAAATAAATAAATAAAAAACTAATCATGCTTCTTTAATTGCAACATATTACAAACCCAAAAAATATGTTGTATACAATATTCAGATTATGCCATAATAAGATGTAATCATTCTGAATTTTTTTTGAAATTTTCTGAAATTTTAAATAACTAATAAACACACATTAAAATTAGAAATAAAAAATTCAGAAACTGATAAACTGAAACAATATTCAGATTATGCCATAATTCAAATGTACATCATTCTGAAATTTTCTGGAATTTTAAATAACTAATAAACACACATTAAAATTAGAAATAAAAATTCCAGAATCTGATAAACTGAAAAAAAATATTCTAATAAATGGTAAAACATTTCAGAAGTCTACAATAAAAAAATTCAACCTCAGAAAATAATTTATGCAATAGCAGAAGCATTTTAAAGCAAAAATAATAAATTATAATCACAGGAAAAATACTTTTTATTTTCATAAAATTTTCAAAATTTTACATAATATAGAAAATTTAATTCTGAGTCTAACAGTATTAACAACACATAAAACAAATTAATAATGAATTAATTATGAACATTTAACGCGATTCAGAATTAAAAACAAAACAAACAGTGCCTAATGCATCAGCAGCCAAGCCAGCCAAGTCGGCGAAGGAAAACGGCACGGCTCAGCACGCGGCTCGGCACGCGGCTCAGAGCGCGACTCGGCGTGCGGCTCAGCCCGTGGCTCAGGGCACGGTGCGCGTGCGTGGCACGGAGGGCGAGCGCGTGGACAGCACCGCTGACGCTCGTGTGAGGGCGCGTGCAGGCGCATCGACAGGGCGTCTGGCGCGTGGAAGCGTGTGGAAGCGACTCATGGCGTGAGGTGGCGCGTAAGGCCCACGTGCCGCCTTCCAGGGTGTTTTCCAGTCTAATTATTGTACTGCCAGACTCCATTTTTTGAAAATAAAACCATTTATGGTATTAAAAAAGACATTAATGAACATAAAAATAGGTATTTATGCTCTTAATCTAATGAAAGTAGACATTTTTTCTCCTTTATAAATATTCATGTATATAATGTATACATATACATATAAAAATATACACATGATTAAAGAAAAACACGGAAATACCCATTCATGCTTTGATACCATTGTAAAACAAAGTATAACGCAGCGGAATAAAAATTATGGTCATACCTTTTGAAGAGAGTCTGAATTGAAGGATCTCGTGGGTAAATCACGTGCTTCCTGAATCTGATCAGTCAACCTAGCAATGGAGTGATATTACAATAGTGAATATCACCCACACAAATCACAGTGCAAATGGCTTTGATCGTTGGTTTTTGGGAGAGAGTCAGTATCTGAGAAAAAAAACTCAAACATACGTTGTTTTTCTCTTCATCACCCATATCTCATATTATCAGATATATAATATATTTATCTCATTTATCCATATCAGTTATATGAGATAATATAAGATATATCATCTATCCATATCAATTATACGATAGATATATATGTATCCTGAGTGGTTATCCAAATAGGTTTGAATTTGAATTCAAAACCCATTTGGATAAGGCTCAAAAGATTCAAAGGGTCATGTCATTAAAACCCTTTTGGATAAGGTTCAAAAGATTCAAAAGGGTCATGCCACATGGGCGCCCATTTCTAACACAGACCAAGACTAAAACTAAGTCCAAGTCCAAGCCTAGGCCCAAGCCCAACTTTTATTGATGCCCACTTTATGAGACAATTCTCATTTACAATTCAATGGTTTTGGCCTATCATTTTTGTGTTGTAATCTTCTCACTTGAGAGAATACAAAATCAATCTGACTTACCTCAACCGGCGGTTGGGTCTCACTTTAATTTCGAATTAAAGTTGCCGAAAATCATTTTGTTCCAACATGCCCATAAAAAATTGTTATATTATTTTTAAGATATAAATTTTTTGTAAACAATATATAATTATTTTAAACTCGGTAAAAGTATTATTAGGTATCCATCACCAAATATATAAGATATTAATTAATAAAGTATAAAATTGTATATATTTTAATCAAAAAATATACAATATTTTAAACTTGGTAACAATTTAAGATAATTTCAACAATCTATAAAATAAATTATTATTTGTATATTTTCTGTGTGACTTTTTTGTGCAAAAAAATATATATATAAATAAATTCTTCACCCACGTTTCCTTTATGTACTGAAAGGTCATTTATAAAAATTGAAGTATCCATTTATAAGCGATGTGACGTGTATGCACCAACTTGTCAGGCATAAAGGAATATTTTGAAAAGATAATTAAAAGTTATTTTTTTATTTTTTACTTTTGATTTTTTGATTTTTTTTTTTTTTTTTTTGGTAAGAGTAAAAGTGGATTAAAAGTTGAAAAGTAACTTTTAACACACTTCTTAAAATATGCCAAAATCTAACAATTTGCAATATAGTTATTCTATTTATAAAAAATAAAAATGACTAAACAAAAAATTACAATCATTTTAAACCTGATAAAGATAAACGACCAGTGCATTTTTTAAAATAAATTATTCAATTTTTTAATAAACAAATATGATAAAATAAAATATTATAATTATCGGATCAACTTAATTTTTTTCATCGATAATACACATGGAGAACTCGACAAAAAGAATAGTTTGGATCGTTGAAACAAAATTTGTGACCACATGGTCAAATTCAAATTCAAATTTAAATTTGAGAGAAGTTCAACCTTTCTTCGTGTGTAGGATCCAAAAAAAGGTAAAACCATCACATGTAAGAGAGTAAAACTATTTTTTCTTCTAGAAATTAGCAAGAGTCTAATTGTTACATAGGCCCAAATGAAAGAAATGATAGAGAAATGACAATACATTATTGTACGGGGAAATAATATCCGTCGCCTTCTGTACTCCTCGTATCCAAGCTTCATTCGTTTCTGAATGACTTGTGAACACAAAGACTGTGAGCTACCCGACATTTTGTTGCCGGAAAAACCCTCCGACGATCAAGTTAGCACACTTAGAGAGTGTAGACGCGCTCGAACGTCCCGGGAAGAATCCCGTTTTGTTCATTTGGGCTCACTATAGTTCGGACTCAATGTCACAGTTCTTAATCTGATCTTGCAAAGTGTAACGCGAGATTGATAAATCACCAAAAAGTCCAAATCCAGCAAATCGTTGTGAAAAACTGATTTTTAGAAAGAAGTGCCAAACATGGACTGCTTTGCCAGATACAGAGTCGCCACCTAAATATTTTATTTTGGCGGAATTTAGGAAACCCTGACTTGTGCCTAAGGCCACGCGTCCGTCATCACCAAAGTTGCCTCGGCTCGGGAACTTGTGTACGATTGGGGAAGGTCATGCAATGAGTACCTCCGCTCGCCCGATCAAAGATCGGCCACTACTAAACATGATATCTTGTTTTTGAAAATATATGTGCTCTTATTCCAGTTTATTAGTCTAGAATTACTATGTGATGCGCACAGCATACAAGTATAGACTAGATTGCCAAAGTTGGAACAAAGCATCGCATATCCATTTGTTTTGAAAATGGATTGAAGTTTGCAACTCGCAAGTAGGCTAAAACACGGGTTTCGACGAATTATTCCAATTCAAGCAACCCAACCTTCACCCACAGGCATTCAGGCAGTTATATCACGTAAGCACATAGCCTCATGGTAAGCATACTATCATGGCAGTCACTCACACGCATGCAAGGATGTTAAAGCATAAACACTTACCGAGTACTCCGAGCCAAAGAAAAAAGCTAATTAGAAAACATGCATGAATCCTAATTATGCTGAGATGCCTAATGCAACACATGCAAGAATGCAACTAAGATAGCCTCGGCTATTCTAAGATGGCATATGAGATGCTACAGGTAACATGTATTCAACTTGAAGTTAAAATACGATGCAGTTAGTATGATGTGCCGAGCCCGGTGCATGCAATACAGATGAATGAATGCAAGCATACGAACATATAGATGCTAATTGAAACATGCCCTAAAACTAACCATCATGAGCTGGTAAATAAAATGGAGAAAGACGTAGGGTTGGAAGACATACATCACACACATGCACACTTATTACAAAGTTGGCCCTCTCGCGAAGGGTCTAAATAAATAATACAGAACCAAATAGCTAATCTAAGCTAATTAAACTAGTTATTACACAACCGAAATGAATAACGAATTACAGCTAAGTATTACACAATATTAATTAATTAACGGATTAAACTAAGGAAGCAAATAAATTAGCATGCAAGCTACATGAAATAGACTGCCTCAGCTCTATTCAGAATGATAAAGGATGCATGCATACTCGAGTTGCCTTGTCGAGAAATCCATCGCGATGCCCCGGTTCGCCTTTGTTTGCAATTGATTTCAGAAAGTTGCACGAGGCTCCAGAGAGATGAAACTCCGCCCAAGGAAGTTGTGGGAAGGCTGCCGACCAAGCTATGGGCAAGAGAGACCACCTGCCGACCACCCTTGGTAGTGAAGACCAGAAAAGGTGGTCCGCCGGCCAGAAAACCTGGTCGGCCGACCAGTTCATTCTCCTGGTTTCTGTTTTTTCTGCAACAAAGACAAGAGAGAGAGAAGGCAAGGTATTTTCAACATATGTGTACTCGACCATTCTCCCCATCATTGCATAAGCTCTAGGGAGTGTAGTCCTTGATCCTCAGACCACCAATCACGCATCCCGATGCATGATGGCCGAGGAGTCGAATTGCACGACTCAATGGGACATGAATGCACATATAAGCAACTAAAACCAACAACTCCATCATGGATGGTCAAGAGTGTCGGTGACCGGGAATCGAGGCATGTTTCATCACTTGGAGTATGAAACGTTTCTCGTTTCCCGTGTTTAGACTAAATCCTACTCCAAACACAAAGCAACAAACAATGTATGGACAAATGCAACTCTAGTATGCGATCTAAATGCAATGCAACTAAGTGATGCGAAGATGCACGGAATGACATGCAAGCATGCAAATGGTATACACAATGCTATGAACTAATCAATGGCATACTCAATGCACATAGATTATATGGCATGCATACACAATGCACTAACATACGCAATGTTATGAATGAGGCATACGCAATGCAATGATCAAACATGCGATAACATGGACTATAGGGCATACACAATGCGAGATAGACTTAAACTAAGATGGATAGGCCTCGGCCACACCCAAATCAATGGCCAATATGATGAAAGTGAGACAACAAGATACATGCGAACATGCACAAATGCAAGGGACCAAACCTAAGGAACAAAGTGCAACTCTACCAAAGCATGACAAGGATGAAATATGGCATACAATGACACATGTTCCAGCTTTGAAATGACATACAAGATGGTTCTGAATCAAGCAAACAACTCACTCGATGCATGTTGGATGGCACAATTACCGAAACTAGTGAAGTGCATTACACTAGAGGTATGTAAAGCGATGCCCAAATGACCAAACCAACCCAAAACAGTCCCTATGCAGACCTAAAACAGTGGCAAAATGGACTAAAATGATGGCTTGCAATGCACAAAAATGAAGCTCATGCAATAGCCCAAAAATGAGGCATACAAGCACAACTCTCAAACACATTGAAGGAGTGATAAACATGGGAATATGGCAACCTTATATGCTCTGAAATATCATGCTCAATGATGCCAAGACATGAAAACAACTCAAGTTAAGCATGCAAGAGGCTTCAATACTTGAAGTTAGGCAAGGGTATTACACTACAAGCATGCATGGCAAGTATCATTCGACCATGGAACCTCAAAATAGAGCTAAGGCAGCCCAAATCATGAATAAAATCAGTTTAGAATATGGCCAAAATGTGCTAGAATCAAGGGCCAAAACAATATACAATGTGAGCTAGTAAGCATGGATTACACTACAAGCATATCAAGCATTCAAGAGGCCACTAAACCAGAAGAAGTCAGAGACATGACATGCCAAATAAAGCCCCAAAACCCACTGAAACATGATCAATTCATGCTCCTTTGATAGGCTATAAGAGGGGTTATTCTACATATGCAAGGGACACACCCAAAGTGACAAAACCAACTCTGGACAGAGCCTAGGCAAGCCCTAAAAGTCACTGAAAAGGGCCTGAAATAAGGCTTGGATGTATGCAAATGAAGGCTCCTTTGTAAGGTCAAAAATGCTTGTGAACAAGACAAGGAGGGAGATGGTCACCCCTCTCTGATTTTGACTTTCAAAAACACATGTTAACCACTGAAAATCCGCTGGATTTTAGTGGTTAAAAGGCCAAGCAAAGGTCAATACAAAGGCCTTAGGGCATGGCTCAAAACAAGGCAAAATGAAGCATGCAAGGGGGTAGATGACCTCCAAAAACAAAATGACCTTAAACAAACAACAAAAGGACCTCAAAACAAGACTTTTTCAGTTGACAACAAAGCTCAAATATGCATGCAAATAAGGCTAAGAGATGGATCAAAATAAAGCTAAAAGAGAGAAAAAGTGTTACCCTTGTAGCTCAACAAAAACCAGCAACTTCTCCAGCCCAAAACCAACTTTTTGAGACCTCTCAAGACCCTCGAAGAACCTTAGAACAATGGTGGAGGTGTGTGGCTATGAGGTGTGGTGTAATAGGTCAAGAACAAGACTCTTTGAACCCAAAATATAGAGATATAGATAGAGATATGTCTTGGACCCTTAGACTAATTTCAGAACCCTCAGAAATGAGGGAGAGGCCCTCCTTTAAAGCCAAAAGGGACCAAAGCTTCTCAAAGAAGCTAAAAACCAAGGTTGAAGATCCTCCATACACGTGTATGGAGGATCCAGTCTGTGCCTTCCAGCTGGCACAACTGGCAACAACTCACAGAGACAAAGCTGAGGGAGGTAGGCCTACCAGTTCAGGTGGTCGGCCGACCACTTTCCCTGGTCGGCCGACCAATTTAAAAGGTTCAACCCCAAAAAATTTGGTCGGCTAGCCCATTTGGTGGTCTCCCAACTAAATGCAAGCTAGTGGTATGGTGGGAGACCAGCAAATGTGGTTCAAAAATCAGGGAGACCAGTTTCCTGACAAGAAAATCGGCTGGCGGGAGAAAAGTGGTCTCCAAGGAGAAAAGGTGGTCTCCCACCCATGTACCACCTCCTAAACAATGAAAACAAGGTCCATGCCAAAAATGAACCAAGACGGATGCAAAACGAGGGTTCGGGGGTCAAAACGCGCAGCCGGGTGCCCCGAAAATAGGCTGTTAAGCATCGAAAGTAGCGTGCGACCACAAAGGTGGTCTCCCGGGCCATAGTGTCCCTCCAGAGAGAGGAAACAAGGTGTGTGCCAAAAATCGTGCCAAACGGAGAAAGTTAAGCGGTCCCGAATTGAGGCGCACGGCCGACGGCTCCGAAAACTGGAAATTGGTCTCCAAACGGGAAAAGTGGCCTACGACCACGAAAATTAGCCTACAGCCACTGAGAGATGGTCTATGAGACCTCTCCCTCTCTTCGGGAAGAGAAAACAAGACCTGGTTCGCAAACCAAGGCAAAGCACAAAAGGGTCCCGAGGTTCGGGAGTAAGGCTCTCAACCGAAACTCCGAAACCTCAGAATGAGCACAACATGCACCATCACCGAGCGCTCAATCGATGACGTCTGAGTCTTAACGTCGGTCAAAAATGGGGTGTCTACAGTATCATATCTCATTTGTCCATGATTTGAGGAGTTTAAACTCAACACAATTCATGCATATGTCATATATTAAGTTTAAAATTCAATTTTGAATAATTGACATGTTTTTGGGCCTTGATTTTGTGAAATGATCTTCAATTCCTGATATTCTACAAGTTTCTACATGTTTTCTTGAGTTTTGGCCCAAAATGCTGAGTTTCGATGTGTTTAATTCAAGTTTTAAGCTTGGAAGAGCAATCTGAAAATTTCAGATTCTGTCTTTCTGCTCGAGCAACAGAAGTTGGCTCAAGCGTAAAGTGCATGCTCCCAAAAGTTTACCATTTTTGCAGACCGCTCTAGGGACAAGAGTTGCGCTCAAACGAAGACCTCAGTTTCATGCTCGAGCGACCGCTGAGCGTACATCGAGTGGAAAAATCAAGCAACCAGTACTTTTGCAGAGTTTACAGACCATTTAAGCGACCATTCACATCTTTGAGCCTCTGCTTGAGCGAGGGAAGTTGCGCTCGAGCGAAGGCCCTGTTTTCAGCAAATTTTGTCTAAGTGTTTCAAAGTGCATTTTGGCATTCTCATTGCGTCCTAGACATTCCTAGGCCATAGTTAAGATATAATAATGAGGATAAGAAGTAGAAAGACACCAAGATAAGAAAGAACTAAGTTAATGACTCCGGGTGTGTAATTCAGTATGTATTCGTTCTGTATTTGTGTAGGTCACACGCCGCAAGTTATCTGATTTGTCTACTCTGTATGTTGCTTTGGAGCTATCTGTGAGTAATAACTTTGTAAAGTTATGTTCGCGTTTAAGTATTTTCCTATATGATATGACAAGAAATGGTCTGTTTTCTAGAATGTTATATTATGTATCAATGAATGATTGTCTATATATTGAAAAATATTCGTGGCATCCTTAGCACAAAGCCCTTGCCCGGAGGTAACAATACCGTGGTCTATAAGCATAAGGCCCTTGCCTGGGGGTAATAATACTGTGGTTTCAGGGCTCTCGCCCGGGGGTAACAATATTGTGGCTTATATATGTTATATGTTCCCTGTACTGAAGGTTCCTTCATGGAATTGGCAAGCATGGCCCTTTATGCTTTGTATTTGATCTGTCAGCGCTAGTGGATGTACCATGTATGATTAAGCATGAATTATATTTTCTGTATATGATATGAAGAAAAATATGAATCTGAATCTGTTTTTGAATCTGATATGGAAAATCATTCATTTAAACCCTTTACTGTATTATTATGCACTGGGCTTCCGCTCACTATTTATATTATGTATGTAGGTAAACAGACACGTGACCAAGCCTATGCAGATACCTTGAGAGTTTTTGGGTTAGCCAGCCACCGTGCGTCTCGGGGAGGTTCTCGTCTACGAAGTCAAGTTTTGAGAATCATGTTATGGATGTTTTGTTATTTGTTTTTGTCTATCTGTACGCTAGATTAAAGTCCCTTATGATACTATCTGTAAGATGTTGCAAGACTTATACGTCATAGGTATATATTTTAGTTTAAAATTTATGTCCCATGTATGTCTGTACAGATCGATGGACGTTGTATTTTGTGTATTTGCTTCCGCAGCCCTTCTATTATTATGATATTTAGGTCAAAGGCCTTTTGTAATCCCACGATTATTGGCCAGTTATGAGACTAAACCTATAGGGGCAGGTTTGGGTCGTGACAGATTATTACTTGTTGTTGTTAACGTTCTTCACGAGCTTCCTCATATCTTTTTCTCATCGTCTCTTTGTCCATTCAAGTTGTCTTATTGGCCAAAAGTCTAGGGTCTACTTGCCGTCGACCATGGCAGTTTCATCATACCCGGAAGTGAGAGATTTTGTTGAATTTAATGTCATAATAGTCTCATTTAATACTTGATGCCTGGACTCAATAACTCTGTAAGATCTTTATCTGCCACTTGACTAACTCCTTGCCTAACAGATGTCTAAGTGCCACAGGGTCTGGGCCAGCATGGGTTCTTCGGTGGGCTTGCTGTTTGAGTTTCACCTACTAGACTATGACTAAATGCCTGTTCGGGCCTTCCAAGGCAGTTGTGAGTTGAGTTGTCCTACGCCATATGGACTGTACCCATAAAAAATGGTTATATTGTTTTTAAGATATAATTTTTTTATAAATAATATACAATTATTTTAAACTTGATAAAAGTATTTTTAGGTATTCATCACCAAATCTATAAGATATTAATTAATAAAGTATGAAATTATATATATTTTAATAAAAAAATATACAATATTTTAAACTTGGTAACAATTTAAGAGAATCTCAACAATCTATGAAATAAATTATTATTGGTATATTTTCGGTTTGACTTTTTCGTCCAAAAAAAAAAAAAAAAATCTTCTCCCACGTCTCCTTTATGCACCGAAAGGTCATCCATCTTTGGTTGGTTTGGAATGTCCTAAAAAAGTGCACTTTTTGACTTATTGGTGGGTTTGGGTTGGGTTTGGATTGGATTTGATGTGATGTGTTAGAGAGGTGATGTGATTTAAATAAGATGATGTGACTTAAATAAGATAGTAACTTTTTGACTTTTTGACTTATTTAATACATGCCAAACTAGCCCAAAGTATCCATTTATAGGCGTAGTGACATGCACGCACCAACTTATCTATTCACGAGGTGTTTTGGAAGGATTGTTAAAAGTAAATTTATTTTTTTATTTTTTTAATTTTTTTTATGAGAGTGGAAGTGGATTAAAATTTGAAAAATAATTTTTAATCTATTTCTTAAAATAAGCCAAAACCTAACAATTAACAATACAGTTATTCTATTTATAAAAAATAAAAATGACTGAATAAAAATTTACAATCATTTCAAACTTGATAAAGATAAACAATAAGTGTATTTTTTTAAAATAAATCATTCATTTTTTTAATAAACAAATAGGATAAAATAAAATATTATAATTATCGGATTGATTCAATTTTTTTCGTCGATAATACACATTAAGAACTCGACAAAAAGAATAGTTTGGATCGTTAAAACAAAATTTGTGACCACATGATTAAATTCAATTTTAAATTTAAGAGAAGTTTAACCTTTCTTCAGGTGTGAGATTCGCAAAACAGTAAAACCCTCACATCTAAGAGAGTAAAACTATTTTGTCTTCTAGACATTAGCAAGAGTCTAATTGTTACATAGGCCCAAAACGAAAGAAATGATAGAGAAATGACAATATGTTATTGAATAGAAACACGATCACGCCTATGTAGTAATTTTTATGTGTGAGAAAAATAAGTCTGATTTTATAATTGATTTCTATAATTTTTATATTTGTTTCTTTACAATATTGTTACACTCACTCACCCTCTGTTTATATTTACATTTCAAATGAATGAATTGACAAAACATCATATGGCATTGTTAACACATACACAACCATCAAACAAAAGCTCTCCTGGTCAAAGAGGAAGTCATGAAGCTCACCTCATACGACATAAAACACAATAATTGAGAGGAAGTCATGAGGATCACCTCATATATGACACAAACACAATTATTGAATATTAACCAATGTGTTTGATTTTAATTTCTTGAATTTAATTTTTTTTAAATTAAATTTTTTATTTTTCATGTTTTTTTATTTTTGTTGAATATTTTTTAAATTTTAAGAAATATTTTACTTTTTTAAATAAACTTTACTTAGATGTATCTAAATAGTAAAATATTTATGAAAAAATATTTTAACAAATTAATAAATACACAAAAATATAAAAAATGTACTTTATTTTTATTTTTTGGTAGTAGTGTATTTTTAAAAAAAAATTCACAAATATTATACTTTTTAAGTGTAATTATGTTAGGTGTGTCTAAAAATTTTATAAAAAAAAATCCTTAAAATATTAAAAAATTCATATCATATATTTTACCCGTAAAAATTTTATAATTTTCATTACTCGATGTTCATATCATACAATTTAGGAATGATTGGTAAAAATTCACATCTATGAGGTCATATGTTATTGGATCCAAAGTCTAATATTTTTTTGGTGATAAAAATATGTTTAATGAATTATTTAGTGATAACGACAAATTATTGTTTCGAAATATTTTTTTTATAATTTTTACTCCACCATGCCAACTAGTTGTCAAAAAATTATCTATTACCAAAAAGTTTGCCCAAAAAGCCATCGAAGTGGTTGACAGTGGCAAATGGTGGTGGTGAAGACATGAATAAATAGGCAAATTAAGTGGACTAATAGTGAAATATGAACAAATAGATGACATTTAGATAAATAGGTGAGTTGGACAAATAGGTGGACGGTGAACAAATAGATAGATATGTAAGAATAATATGGTGTTTCAAATTATTATTACCTTTTTAGCCCCAAAAGAATAAAATTTAGGACTTTGCCCAAAAAAATTTAAAATTAGAACTATGACTTAAGTACCTTATAATTTGAGTGAATCATGTTTCAAATTCTCAAAAAATTCACTTGCCTAGTGCATGCTATATTCATTAATAATTTTTTTAATTTGTATAGTATTTTAGTTACAAAATTTATATGATTATTTATTTTTAACACAATAATGGTATCACTCATTTTAAATAAGAGTTTTGTTAAATAAAATTTAAAATTGATAATGCAATATAGTCAATGAAAGATGGGTTGGACTAATCCACGCGTCTAACGAGTCTACTGGTCTTCATCTCCTTAACGCGTGCTTGCAAAAGGTTCGGTGAAGAGGTACCAAGGTCGGAGTGGTTTCTCCCCGTGGACACTCCGTCGATCAAGTTAGATTAGAAGTGATAGAGAAGTAGAGAGAGAGTGGGGAGTTAGAGAGAGATTGCTACTTCTTGTTGTTAACATTCTTCACAAGCTTCCTTATATCTTTGTCTCATCATTTCCTTGTCCATTCAAATTGTCTTAACGGTCAAAAGTCTAGAGTCTACTTGCCGTCGGTCATGGCAGTTTCACCATACCCAAGAGCGAGAGGTCTTATTGAATTTAATGCCATGACAACTTCATTTAATGCTTGATGCCTGGACTCAATAACTCTGCCAAATTTTGGTCTGCCACGTGACTAACTCCCTGCCTAACAAGTGTCTAAGTGCCACAGGGTCTGAGTCAACGTGGATTCTTCAGTGGGCCTGTTGTTTGAGTTTCACCTATTAAACTGTGACTAAATATCTATTTGGGCCACCCAAGGCAATTGTAGATTGGACTGTCCTAGGCCATGTGGACCATGCCCATAAAAAATTGTCATATTATTTTTAAGATATAAATTTTTTTATAAATAATATACAATTATTTTAAACTCCATAAAAGTATAGTTAGGTATTCATCACCAAATCTATAAGATATTAATTAATAAAGTATAAAATTGTATATATTTTAATAAAAAAAAAATACACGATATTTTAAACCTGGTAACAATTTAACATAATTTTAACAATCTATAAAATAAATTATTATTGGTATATTTTCTGTTTGACTTTTTTGTGCAAAAATAAAAAATAAAATAGTCTTCTCCTGCGTTTCCTTTATGCACCGAAAGGTGTATGCACCAACTTGTCTATACACAAATGAGTGTTTTAGAAATATAGTTAAAAATTGATTTTTTAATTTTTTAATTTTATTTTATTTTATTTTATTTTTGTGAGAAGGAAAGTAGGTTAAAAGTTGAAAAGTAGCTTTTAATCCACTTCAAATGCACTTCTCAAAATAGGCCAAAGCCTAACAATTTATAATACAGTTATTCTATTTACAAAAAATAAAAAATAAAAATGACTGAATAAAAATTTACCATCATTTTAAACTTGATAAAGATAAACAATAAGTGTATTTTTTTAAATAAATCATTCATTTTTTCTTATAAACAAATATGATAAAACAAAATATTACGATAATCAAATCAATTTAATTTTTTTCATCGATAATATACATTGAGAACTCGACAAAAAGAATAGTTTGGATAATTGAAACAAAATTTGTGACCACATGGTTAAATTCAAATTTAAATTTGAGAGAAAGTCAACCTTTCTTCGAGTGTAAAATCCACAAAAGGGTAAAACCCTCACATGTATGAGAGTAAAACAATTTTGACTTCTTGAAATTAGCAAGAGTCTAATTGTTACATAGGCTCAAAACGAAAGAAATGATAGAGAAATAACATTACATTATTATTCTTCAAAAAAAACATTACATTATTGAATAGACACACGATCACGCTTATGTAGTAATTTCTATGTGATTTTATAATTGATTTCTATAATTTTTATATTTGTTTCTTTACAATATTGTTACACTCACTCACCCTCTGTTTATATTTACATTTCAAATGAATGAATTGACAAAACATCGTATGGCATGGTTAACACATACACAACCATCAAGCTAAAGCTCTCCAAGTCAAAGAGGAAGTCATGAAGCTCACCTCATATGACATAAACACAATAATTGAGAGGAAGTCAAGAAGCTCACCTCATATGACACAAACACAATTATGGAATATTAATTAATGTGTTTGGTTTTAATTTTTTAAATTTATTTTTTTAAAAATTAAGTTTTTTATTTTTTATGTTATTTAATTATAGTGAATATTTTTTAAATTTTAATTTCATTTTATTTTTTGGTATTTAGTGTATTTTAAAAAATATATATATAAATATTATATTTTTTAAGTGTAATTATGTTAGGTATGTCTAAAAATTAAAAAAATTACTAAAAATATTAAAAAATTAATTAAAAACATTAAAATACGAAAAATAAAAAAGTAGAATTTTCTAAAAGCAGAACTAAACAAGCTGAATGAGATTTATGTAAGACTTATATTAATGTTATAATTACGTATGAGATGATATTTAAAATGTAAATATAAATAGATAATAAAGAAATAAATTATGGTTGGCTTGTCTAACATGAATGCATAGTTGAAACTTCAAACCAAATTCATGGATGTGATTGGGGAACAAGTAAAATGATCAAAATGGATGAATATATATATATATACATATTTCCAACACGTGGGTTGACCTAATAAAATGGTTGGCATTACTTGCCAAAGGAGATGAATTTACAATTTCACATCATTACCAATTTACCACCACTACTTTCATTTCATACAGAAGATACAGAGACGTGGAGAAGAGCTTTTCTCATCAAACAAACAAACACAGCTAACCAATTATGTGGACCAAGTTTTTGCAAATTGGGTGGGCACGCAGAGCAAGCTATTGGGTTTCATGGGGTTTTTTGAAACACCTATCACTAATGTTGTTTATATCCAGTCTATCTAGTCCCAACTCCACATCAACGGGGAGAGTAATTTGCAACCTTTAAGAGGGGACAAAAATGATATAACACGTGAGAAATAATAATTGATGAGTTATATGAATTCAAAACATTAAGATGACAAATACTGATATGACAAAAAAAAAACGAAAATATTTTAATATTATTTTACTTGACAAAAATAAATTATATATATACATAAACGATATTTAACTAAGATAATCAGGCGGGAGAAATCACAAACCCAACCACGTGTGACTGCAAATGCCTTCTAGGATATCTAGATTGATTAGGTGTTTACCGAGAAAAAATATAAATATGCTTATACCTTTATTAATGAGGGTTTTACCACTACTGTTTGCACCATCAAAAGAATCAAAAGAGATGAAAAATATTAGTGGTCTTAAATTTTCTACTAAATAAATGACTAAATGTCTCATATGGATGTGAAATCTGTGATACATTTGATCATTTGGTATCCCTAAATATACTCTATACACCTTACCGCAACATATTATAATATAGATGTCGTTTGAGAAATGGGTTGACTTTTTGACTTTTTGATTTTTTTATTATTTTAGCCTGAGCTAAAAAACTTAATTTGGGAAAGACTTTTTAAATTTTTTGATTTTTTTTTTTGTGAGAGGAGTGTAATAATTATGGATTAGATGTGATATTTTATTTGTTGTGCCTAAAATAACCTATTTTATCTTTTATGACTAAAATAGCCCCAAACCTATCCAAACCCACTTGCCAAACCATGCCATAATATTCTGCAACACCACCCCAAGAAGTCGTAACCTTTTTTAAGGTCAAATAAAGCTTGGTCTAAACTACTTCTAGATGTTTAAAGTCAAGTCCGACTGAATAGCCCAACTTGTTAGCCCATGAAAGGTAACGATATTTTTTTTTTTTTTTTTGTGAATTAGAGGTGGCGAATGGCGATTAGACTTGATAGAAAATATAAAAAATAATAAGAAGAAGAAAAAAAAAAAAGGCAAAATATAAATAATAATAATAAAAAAATCCCACAAATAGGCTTGAATCTTAGCCTGCAATCCAGCCCGCTAGATCATCTGAGCTAAGTTTATTGGGAAGGGTTTGAACCTAAAGTTTTTGCCAATGACCTAAAGTTGTTTTTTTTTTTTTTTTTTGTTCCAATGACCAGCCCATCCGGCCTCCATATTGTCCCTTATGCTACTGATATTATTGAACAAAATATGAATTTGTTGATAATCAAGCAAAACATATGGCACGCGTTGTCTTACCAATTAAAACATGATTCAACAAGGGGATCACGCAATATAGTTTTTTTTTGGAAAAAAAACTCAATGATGGTATCTTAATCCTTGATAATGAATTTGTATCACAGAAACATCTAAAAGCTGTGCAAAAAGAGAAGAAGAAAACTGAAGCTGACATCCCAGCCTGTTTTGTGATCACTAACCCTGGTAAACACAAAAAAACTCGTGTCTCTTATGACCCTCACAAATGATTCAACGTATATGATATGACCTAATCATAGAACTACCAACACAATTCAGCTCTACATATATTTTTGAATGTAGGAAAATAGAAAACATCGAAATTGGATTTGTAACAACGACAAATAACAAAAGGGTCACTGCACTGCTCAGAATAATATATATCAGTATTCTTGATTCAACTCCACCCTGTGGAAAAAATATAAGAGGAAATATACAAAAACACCAATCTAATCTGATGAGCCAAGTGAAAATCAGAACGCCAAGACCACATAAGCCTACAGTGAACACATTTTCCCCTACAAAATGACGGGGTCAGCCTAAAAAAATATTTTTAAATTGAGAACAAATAAAAAATGTGAAACTATATTGAAAGCATAGAAGCTAAGGGGAATCGCCAGAACTGTCAAGTAGTCATGTTAACATTATGAGATTCTATTTCATACACATTTAATTGAATTTTCTATCTGGATAGCAAGGAGAAAGCAGGATCACCCAATGGATGTCCCTCAGATCACCACATGAAATCCCAACCCAAACCTGCCATGAAGTGTCCACTTATTTTCCAACAATTTTTCTAGGCAATCAAAAGGAGGTTAATAATGTAGATTCACCTATATAGAATTGTAAGATCAAACAATCAGCTATCTCCTTAACCTAAACCAGCATAAAAAATTCTACTTTTTTACAGTTTCTCAATAAGAAACATGCCCCTCAATTAGAATTGTAAGATCAAACAATCAGATATCTCCTTTGCCTCAACCAGCATAAAAGATTATACTTTTTTACAGTTTCTCAATAAGAAACATACCCCTCAATAAATCATTAAAACTCTTGACATATATCCAATCATTCATCTCAACTACAAAAGTATGCCACTACAGAAGTATTCATAATCTAGCACTAGTTTTTACCCAGTGAATGAATCATAGCTAAACTCCATGCAGTTATTATCTGCATCTTGCTACAACAAACTCAAAAATAACTTCACAGAGAATGAGCTTTGCTTATCGTCATCATATTTTTTTACACTTTCGTTTCAAGTATAAGTTTTGGAATTACTTCTTCTTGTCCTCATAGTCAGCCCTGCAATATCATTTCTACATTCATAATATCATGTTGTCCTTTGGCACATGCCTCAACTTTATGTTTGCCTCATTCACCTAAGACTTAAGACTATTGCTTTAACATCTAATCCTAAAATACTGCAGAGAAAATCTAATTCCAGAAACATCAACATTCATGTCAACTTCTTGAGGGCAAACTTGTTTAACAGAAATTATTCTGCATTTTAAGTGAAAAAGAGCTTTGACAGGGACTCGACCTGTGGGAGGCGCCTCGTAGTCTTGGTGACTACCAGGTAACAAACTTCTGCTATTCTCACACAAGGAGTACAAGGAAATAATATTGAGTTGGAAAAAATAAAAAAGTACGTATACGTCTAAAGTGGAATACATAATTCGTTTTACCTCCCTCCTTTATCTCATATGCCATGGTTACTTCTATATTGGTCAAGAGAAGGGTTACTAACTCCCGACTCCTAACAATACAAAAAAAATTTACGAGTGTACTTTTTGAGCTACAAAGAGACCTCTATAATACTATCAAAAGATCAATGATTCTCTCCCCCAAAGATGGGGTCTGCATAATACATAAGGGAATCAAACACCACACCTGCTTCCTCCTCTTCCATACCCTAGCCCCTCACTAATAATGAAAAGCTCATCAAATCCCAAATGTAATTGATAGTATAAACACATAAACAAGGAGCAATACTACGTACTTTGAAATTGAACTTGCCTCGAATAGCTCGAATTTCATTTTGCCGGTCGTCCAACAAAAAAGCTGACGGACACAGTCGACAAGGTGACAATCACGGTAGACAAGTGTTTCACTCGGTCGTCCGCCTGGTCGACCAGTGAACACAAACTCGAGCCATTCGAGACAGCTCAATTCGAGGCACCACGGATTTCTGATAAACAATATAAGATTCACCATGTAGAAGCATAACTATGAGAAAATTCCACTACTGAAAAAGTGAGCAAAAAACAAGGGATGGCAGGTTTTTTCAGGTTTCACACGTGAATTCTTGAAGCAACTACACATTTTACCCTAATCCTTACAATTTTGACCTACCTACCCCATGCTCGACCCTACCCTAGCCTGTCCTATCAATGCTCTCCCAAACCTTTTCTATCATAATCAGGTTGGGTCAAATACAAACGGGTCGGTAATTTTTTAAAAATTGCTATGGCCTTGTTATGGATTTTCCTAAGCTGATTACAACAAATACCCAAGAAAAAAAATCAAAGATTCCAGTAGCTATCAATGCATCTAAAATCATCATCATATCAGACAGTCAACTTAGATTTCATGGGTTAGTTCTAAATTAAATTTAAAAAAAAAAAAAAATACATAGCGAATAGTTAAAAAAAGACCAATCTTAATTAATCCCAAAATCAACAAAACCCTAAATTGCAGAAACAGAAGGGTTTTTCCAAATTTTTCTTACTTGCACGTTGCTATTGCAATCCAATCCACACCCACACTGCGGACAAATCTCAAAATTATCGATCCCAAAATTGGCCGAAGCAATCCCAACAGAAAACTCGAGTTCGTCGCCGCTTCGAACAACATCGACAATGTTGAGCCACAAGAAGAGAACTTTCACGCTGATACCAGTGAGGCTCGTAAGCCTGTCTTTGGCAATGTAGCCACTAATGGTGGATTTGTATTTGAGTTGGTACGAACCTTCCAGAGAGAAACTACACGAACCGTTCAAATAAGCGTTGAATTTGCCACTGCTTGTGTCGAGATCGTAGCCCGTGACGCCCTCTGGGAGGAGGCCTTCAGGGAAATCGTAGGATTGGAGGACTTCATAGGCGGAGAGTGTTTCGCCGCCGTGTGCGGAGGCGACTGGTGGTGGGGTTGTGGAGGAAGAGAGGAAGAGAATAGAGAAGGTGAGAAGGATAATCTGAGAAATTGAGATTGACATTGTGGTTTGATGTGAACGAACTTTCTCGACTAGTGTGGGATTTATGGTGATCATAATTTTAATTTTGTTTTTGTTTTTGTTTTTGTTTGTGTGTTTTTGTTTTTTTGGGGTAGAATATGGGTGCACTAATGTTATTTTTTTCTCAAGAGAGGATTTGTTTTGTTTAGCTGTATCTTGTTCAGTTATGTCCTTGGTTATTTAATTTTTTTTTGATTATTTTAATTTAATTAAAATAATTATGTTTAAAAAGATAATAAGTATTTTTAATTAATTTGACAGTTGTGAAAGAAAAAATAAAATAATTATAAATTTAATATAATATGTTATTTTATTAATTATTTTAATTTATTTTATTTTATTTTTGTTAACTATTTTAACACAAATAACTCTTCCCAAACATTGTGCATAAATCAAATACAGCAAGGAAAAATTGATAAATCTCCATTGGAAAAAATGATAAATAATAACAATTAGGAGTTTTTTTTTTTAAGGTCCCTGGTATTATGATTTAAAAGCATAAAGGACACTCAATATTTTTATAATGTCTAAGGTCCCTTAACATCAATCCAGAGAAAATTCGATCCAGAGAAAATTCAATCCAGTGAAATTCTTTGGTCCAAACCCAGAGAAAATTCAATTTAATCCAGAGAAATTCTCTGGTCTAAACCAAAAAAAATTCAATTCAGTGAAATTCTTTGGTCCAAAACCGGAGAATATTCAATTTAATCCAGAGAAATTCTCTGGTCCAAACCAGAGAAAATTCAATTCAGAGAAATTCACTCTGGTCGAATTTTCTCTGAACTTCACAGAGAATTCTGGTTCACAGAGAATTTCTCTGGTGACTTCACAGAGAAATTCTCTCCAAATCAAAAAAATTCCCAAATTTCTCTGACCAAATCACATACTCAAGATAGGAGGAGAAGGAAATTTCTCATTAAATGATCAACATGAACCAAAATCCACATAAATATTAATATGTAAATAAGAAATGGAGAGCAACCCATTCTCCTATTAACCGTAAGATTTTACCGCAAATTGTAGACAGCTAAAAACATAAAAGAAGTAAATAATCCTCTAAAAGATGAAACTACTCACAGGGTCAATGAAGCAATAAGGTCTGCATTGGAAAAGCTCAATCCATTACACTTGGTGAATTCCCCTGTTTTGGTGTCAAATGAGACATCAGTCCCCAGTGCAATAACATTGCTCCCCAACACACCTGAGAAGTTGACGATGGGGTTCGCCGTCAACCCAATTCTTGTGCTTATCCCCGCATAGTCATGCAAGTATTGAACTTCCAACTGAAACAAACCACTAAAAGATTAGTGATTATACAGCAATACCTCAAACTATGTGATGAAAATTAAATGCAGCAACTAACTGATGGATTTCATCAGAAGCCTAAATTCCTTCAACACATTGCATGAAAAAAGATAGGTAATTGATCCCACCACTCCGATGAACAACAGAATGAGAAGAAGCAACGATCGGCGTTCTCTTCGTGGTTGATTTGAAGGCCGATTTCTCTCACGGCTTCGAGGCGACGATCTCCGACCACTGTCGAAGCTTCTTCAGAGCGTTGATCCCCGATCCCATCACATCTCCTCCTCCTCCTTCGTCCTCATTCTCTGCTACCACTGCACTCCCACCGCCGCTGATCTGTTCAAATCGTCGACACAAGGGACGCAGAAGCAGCATCGCCTCTTTGGGAACAACATTTCGGCCATTTCTTCATTTAGTTCTAAGAGTCAAATTTCTCTGATATATGTTTAGGGACCTTAGACATCAAAAAATAATTTTGTGGATCTCTTCCATTACGAAAAGTGGGAGAGGGACCCTGACTAATTTTCCCTAACAAATATTATCTTTGAAAATTTTGATAAATAAAAATTTTTACACGAATTTTGACTTATAATAATTTCAATCTTATCTTTATTCCTAATTTTTCCAAAGTCTCATTGGGCAACTTCATTATTTAATCTTAAAAAAAAAAATTATTAAAAAAATTTAATAAATTATATAAAAAAATTTAAATTGTCTTTTCTCTTTATTTTTTTTTTTGTAATTTTTTTAAAAAGTCAAAAAAAAATTGCTAAATATAAATTTTTATTCACATTTTAACTTATAATAATTTCAATCTTATCTTTATTCCTAATTTTTCCAAAGTCTCATTTGGCAACTTCATTATTTAATCTAAAAATTGAAAAAAAAAATCATTAAAAAAAGTTAATAAATTATATAAAAAAATTAAATTTTTTATTTTCTCTTTATTTTTTTGTCCTTTTTTAAAAAAAGGCAAAAAGTTATCCTTAACCTATTACACTTTGTTTGATTTAGTTATCAAATCAATTTTGAGAGTTTAAAATTCAAAATTTGTTTGGTTTACAATTTATCAAAATTGTCTTCACTCATTTTTTTATCTCCTATATCATTCTTTCACGTTAGACACACAATCAAATATTTTTTCTCTTTCTTCTCACTCATTCTTTTACATGTTACATATTAATTAATAATTTTTTTTTTCTTACACTTATCTATTCAACTAAAAAAAAAAATTACAAATCATCGCAAACTATAAAACTATTTTCAAAATATATAACTAAACAAATTGTCAAATTTTGAAAACATTTTTTAAAAACTTGGGAGACACTATAGTATACACCTTTTAAATGGTATACACTATATGCACCTCATAATTAAAAAGAAAAATGACATAACTTTAATTTTCTGAGTCATAACTAAAAAAAAATGTAATAACTAAACACAACATAAGACACAACTAAAAAATAAAATTTATCATAACTAAAAAATAAAATGACATATCTAGGGGTGCGGTACACCGTTTTTAAAAGAATGTATATTAAAATTTTTCCAAAAAACTTATACTCTCTCCATCCCAAAATATTGATTCTTTTTTAGAAATCAAACTTTTTTTAAAGGGAGCTTTTTTGATAAATCCATTTTCTAGGAGCTTTATTCCATCCAACCCATATTCTTTTTGACTATTCCATTAGGTCCAATTTGAGATAAGAAGACCAAAATACCATTTTCATCTACTTATGTTCCATTTAGTTCACATTATTTTCTTATGTTTCAATAAGTCCTATGGGTGACATAATTACCAAAATACCCTTAATGTGAATGTTCACACCGTCAATATAAATGTTTATATCGTCAATGTGTAGGGGCCCGGCTCATGTGAATGTTCGAGTCGGGCCGGGCCGGCCCACAAGCCAAAAAAATAGGCCCGACCCGGCCCGTTGATAATATGAATATTCACATTGACAAGTTAACATTCACATTGATAAGAGTGTAAAATTAGCCTGCGGCCCGTGGGTGGCCCGAAAACCAGTCCGTCGCCCGGGCGGGCCCGTTCACAATATGAATATTCACATTGACATATTAACATTAACATTAACATTGATAAGAGTGTAAAATTGGCCCATGACCCGTGGGCAGCCCGAAGCCTGGGCCCGGCCCGAGCCGTTGACAATGTGAATATTCACATTGACATGTTAACATTCACATTGATAGGAGTGTAAAATTAGCCCGCGGCCTGTGGCCGGCCCGAAACCCGCCTGCGGCTCGTGGGCTGCCCTGGGCGGGTCCGGCACGACCCGTTGATAATGTAAATATTCACATTGACATGGTAATATTCACATTGATAAGAGTATAAAATTAGCCTGCGCCCCGTGGCTGCCCGAAACTAGCACACGGCCCGTAGGCGGCTCGGGGCGGGCCCGACTCGGCCTGTTGACAATGTGAATATTCACATTGACATATTAACATTCACATTGATAAGAGTGTAAAATTGACTCGCGTCCCATGGGCGGCCCGGGGCGAGTCCGGTCCGGCCCGTTGACAATGTGAATATTCATATTGACATATTAACATTCACATTGATAGGAATATAAAATTAGCCCGTGGCCCGTGGGCGGCCCGAAGCCCGCCCGTTGACTAGGGCGGGCCCGGCCCGGCTCATTGACAATATGAATATTCACATTGACATATTAACATTAACATTGATAAGAGTGTAAAATTAGCCCGTGACCCGTGGGCAGCCCGAAGCCCGGCCCCGAGTCGACGCGAGCCCGGCCCGTTGACAACGTGAATATTCACATTGACATGTTAACATTCACATTGATAAGAGTGTAACATTAGCCCGTGCCCCGTGGCTGCTCGAAACACGCCCACGGCCCGTGGGCAGCCCGAGGCAGGCCCAGCCCGGCCTGTTGACAATGTGAATATTCACATTGACATGTTAACATTCACATTGATAAGCGTGTAAAATTGACTCGCGTCCCATGGGCGGCTCGAAGCCCGTGGGCGGCCCGGGGTGGCCCGAGTTTGGGTCCGGGCCTACCCCGGGCGGCGGGCGAGTTTCGGACAGCGGACAAGTTTTACACTCCGATCAATGTTAATGTTAACATGTCAATGTGAATATTCACATTGTCACGGGTCAGGCCAAGCCCGCCTCGGGCTGCGATTGGGCTTCGGGCCGCCCACGGGCTGCGGGCCAATTTTACACTCCTATCAATGTGAATGTTAACATGTCAATGTGAATATTCACATTACCAACGGGCCGGGCCCGCCCTGGCCCGAGGTCGGGCTACGGGCTGCCCACGGGTCACGGGCCAATTGTACACTCTTATCAATGTGAATGTTAACATGTCAATGTGAATATTCACATTGTCAACAGGCCGGGCCGGGCCAGTCCCGGGCCGTCCACGGGCCGTGGACGGGTTTCGGGCAGCCACGGGGCGCGGGCTAATTTTACTCTCCTATCAATGTACATGTTAACATGTCAATGTAAATATTCACATTGTCACGGGTCGAGCCAAGCCCGCCTTGGGCTGCGGTCGAGTTTCGGGCCGCCCACGGGCTGCGGGCCAATTTTACACTCTTATCAATATGAATGTTAACATGTTAATGTGAATATTCACATTGTCAACGGGCCGGGCCCGCCCGGGGCAACGGGCGGTCTTTTGGCCGTCCATGGGCCGCGGGCCAATTTTATACTCTTATCAATGTGAATGTTAACATGTCAATGTGAATATTCACATTGTCAATGGGCCGGACCGGGCCCACCATGGGCGGCGGGCGGGTTTCGCGCCGCCACGGGACGGGGGCCAATTTTACACTCCTATTAATGTGAATGTTAACATGTCAATGTGAATATTCACATTGTCAACGGGTCGGGCTGGGCCGAGTCGGGCCCGCCCTAAGCTGCTGTCTAGTTTTATACTCTTATCAATGTGAATATTAACATATCAATGTGAACATTCACATTGTCAACAGGCTGGGCTGGGCCCGCCCACGGGCCGTGGGCGGATTTCGGGCAGTTACGAGGCGCGGGCTAATTTTACACTCCTATCAATGTGAATGTTAACATGTCAATGTGAATATTCACATTGTCAACGGCCCGGGCCGGGCCCGCCCCGGGCTGCGGGCGAGCTTTTGGCCGTCCATGGGCCGCGGCCCAATTTTATACTCTTATCAATTTGAATGTTAACATGTCAATGTGAATATTCGCATTGTCAACGGGCCGCCCCGGGCCCGCCCCGGGCCGCTCTTGGGCTGCGGGCGGGTTTCGCGTCGCCACGGGACAGGGGCCAATTTCACACTCCTATTAATGTGAATTTTAACATGTCAATGTGAATATTCACATTGTCAACGAGGCGGGCCCGCCCTGGCTCGCGGGCGGGTTTCGAGCCGCCCACGGGCCAATTTACATTCATATAAATGTGAATTTTAAAATATAAATGTTCACATCATTAAATTGCTAGTCGTTGAAAAAATATTTATAAGGGTATCAAAATTAAATATAAGGGCATAAGTGTCCAAGAAAATAGTGTAAATCATGAAAATGGACTTTATGGAATAAAACTATACATACATGGGACTAAATGGGTTAAAAAATTCTTTCATGGACTTCTTGGGTTAAAACACTTCTAAATTGGACTTATCAATAAAAACCCCTTTTTAAAATAGTACAATTATTACATTTCAAAAATATTCAGTGTATTTGATTTCAGTTTTCTGAATTCAGTTTTTTGAAAATTGAATCTTCTGTTTTTCGTTTTTTTTTTTTTTGTTTTTAGTGAATATTTTTTAAATTTTAAGCATTTTTTTCACTTTTTTAGATACACCTTACTTAGATATATCTAAAAAGTAAAATATTTGTAAAAAAATATTTCAGAAAATTAATAAATACACAAAAATATGAAAAATATTCTGAATTTTGATTTTTTTTGGTATTTTTTGGTATTTAGTGAATTTTTTAAAGATTTTTTTAGGAAAATTATATATTTTAAGTATATTTATGTTAGATGTGTCTAAAAATTAAAAAAAATTTACTTAAAATATTTAAAAAATTCAGTAAAAATAAAAAATTATGAAAAAAAATAGAATTTTTTGAAAATTGTTTTTGGAAAAAAAACAGTTGTCATAATTATATTTTTTGTGTGTATTAATGTTAATAAATTTAAAAGAATAACAAAATAAAAAATGTATATTATTTTAGTCTTTAATTTTTACAAATAAACTAACATTTTAAAATAATGAAATAAGCAGTTAATATTTTGAGACTGACAGAATATTTTAAAATCAAACCAAATGAAACTAATTTTTTTTTTTAATCTCATGTTTTAATTAAATATTAAAAAATTATTAAAATAATTTATTTTCTAACGAACTCTAAACTTATCCCGATGCACACTACTATCAGTAGCTCTAACTACCCTCTCAGTAGCTCTAACTACCCTCTCCAATTCCTCCTTACCTTTGGCAATCGGGAAGTTATTGGTTAGTTCAAGAACAATGTCATGTGGTAATCTATATGCATCGTGACTAATAGAGAAAATAAGACTCACAATTTTGTATTAAATAATTAAAAATATAAAAAATATATGAAAATTTATGTTTAATCTAAGACATAGTCACATGGTATCTTAGTTTGCCGAGCAAGGATCCTCTAGAGTTTTTTTTTTCTAAAGTTTCTTAGAGTGGTGCATTGTGTGGTTGAGATTTAATGATAAGTCACATTAATTTGTCAACATTAAATCTCAATCACACAATAAACCATTTTAGAAAATTTTAAGAAAAAAACACTCTAGAGGATCCTTGGCGTAGTTTGCTGCTAATCCATTCCCGACCACTCATCTCAACCTCTTTCCACCCATCTCTACCGCTCCTTAGCCCAGCCCCAGCCCCAGCCCCAGCCCCAGCCCCATCCATTCTGCGACCCCCCATCCATCTTATTCCCTCATCTTCTGATGACCCATACCCCATTCTACGATTTAAAGAATAAAGATAAAAAATTTGACACCAGGAATTGGTGAGGCATTGATTTTTTTCATAGGCATTAAAAAGACTATTCAGAAAGGATGCAATTGCTTGAATGAAACAGAGGCCCTTATTTTGTTCAGAACAGTCACTTTAGTTCGAATTTGAATTATAGAGAAGGAAAAATTAAGTATAGAGAAATCCAAAAAAAAAAAAAATGAAAGAAAAATTTCATAGAAAGTACATACTAAGACCAAAATGACCCAACCTGGTTCAGCATGTATAGGGGCATGTGGTTAGCCACACTTGAATCTGGTTGTCCCTTTATTTTAGAACACTTGCAATCACTACTAGATCATTGGTGGGCTGCTGGTATCCAACATAAAACAAAGAAAGAAAGGGAAGAAAAGAGAGAGTGAGACTCATGAACAACTACAAGTAGAAGATGAAATAGGAATTGTCATTGTACCGCTGATACCACCACATAATAGATCGAGATCGAGAGAGAGATGATGAGCGGAAAAGAGACCTAGATGATGTTATGGCATATCCGCCACCACAACTGTCCATATCTCACAACAACCATTATTGAGATGGATAGGAGTAGAATGGGTGGAGGAGGCTCCCAAGGCAAAGAGGTACAGAAAAGTGAAGGGAAGAGAGAGCATCTATGTTACCACAAAAAAAAAAAAAAAATAGTCTTCACGCTTTTACAAATTAATCATTTTGTTTTTTTGTTTTTTTTTTTTTTTGGGACTAGAACACTTGCCACACTTCTCATAAGATAAGAGCCTCGTCTACACATATGTTGTGTTTGGTTGGTGAATTTGGGGAGGGATTTGAAAAGAGAAATGAAAAAAGTAGGTAAAATGTGAATAAAATATGTATATATTTCACATAGTTTCACATACTTTTTCCCTTTCCCTTTCCAAATCCCTCCTCAAATCCCTCAACCAAACACACAATTAATGAAAAATGAGATATTTTAATTTTGATTTTTTTTTTATTTCTTACTACATCATTAAAATTTAATTAAAGGTCCTAAATTATAAGATGTATCATAACCCACACTTAATTGTGCTGTTGGCTTTAATAATATGTGAATAGAATGGGTATAATATGCATCTTGTTATCTATATTTTTAATACATGTTATGCATTTTGATATTAATTCTATCACAATATTACCTACAAACATATGTAACAACATATAGTTTAAAAAAAAAATCTTTAACAAGATGCATAAAAGGAATTTCCGATGGATGATTTATTTTTATTTTTTTAAAAGGAAAGAAAAAATTCTGAAAAAGTGAAATGGTTCCACCGATGAGTCTGTATTGTAATCCACATGCAAAAAAAAAAAAAAAAGGCTTATTCCGAATGAAAACAGAAAGAGAATACAACAACTTCAATTCCAAATTCAGACTGCGATTATTCACAAAAAAAAAAAAAGAAAAAAGAAAAAAGCAGATTAAACACCATAGATGATGATGATGATGATGATCAATCAATTACAACAACGCAGATATAAAGCTGATGAAATCGAACCCAGGTCTCTTCTTCTCTCCTCCATTCACGCAATCGAAACCACAACCACACTGAGGACTCTCCACAAAACTCTCGATCGGGAAATCGGCGGATGCGATTCCGACGGAGAATTCGAGCTCGTCGTCGTCGCGAATCACCTCTCCGATGTTGAGCCAGAGGAAGAGAATCTTGACGCTGACTCCTTTCAAGTTCTTCAGCTTGCCCTTGGATATCACCCCTGTGATCGTTGACTTGTACTTGAGCTCGTAGTTTTGGATCGTGAAAGTGCACGTTTCGTCCAAATAGGCCTTGAATTTGCCTGTGGATTTGTCTAATTCGTAGCTCTTGGTTCCGATCGGAAGAATACCTACCGGAAAATCGTATTGTTCAAGAACTTGGTAGGCTGTGAGGGTGTCATCGCCGGTGGCTGAGGAGGTTGAGCGAGTGACCAGAAAATCGTATCGTTGAGGAACTTGGCAGGCTGTGGGGGTGTCATCGCCGGTGGCTGAGGAGGTTGAGAGACTGATTAGGAGGATCAGAACGACGAAGAGAATCGCCGGTGAAGACATCGTCGATGATCTGCTCTCTCTCTCTCTCTCCTCTTTTCTGGAGTTGATGGGTTTGGTTTGTCTATATAGAGTGAGGTTTTGGAAAGGGTTAGATAATAAAGGAAATGGGTCAATTAAACAAATGAAATGCTAACCATCGTTTAATGTTGGTGTTAGATTAAAAATGCATTAAATTATAAGAGTTTATGATTATATGTGAAATATGTATTCAAATTAAAATTATTTTTATATTTTGTAATGCTTAACAAAGTGGACGTTTGGAGTTGGGTTTTTTAGGGTTGGTTTGGAATGTCTAAAAAAGTGTACTTTTTGACTTATTGGTGGGTTTGGGTTGGGTTTGATGTGATGTGTTAGAGAAGTGATGTGATTTAAATAAGATGATGTGACTTAAATAAGATAGTGACTTTTTGACTTTTTGACTTATTTAGTACATGCCAAATGATTGGAAAATTGTTAAAAAAATTATGTTGTCTCTGGTGTGAAGTTCTAATTATGATGTTTAGTTATTATTTTTAAAAATTAATTATACACCACTTTTGAAATTTGTTGAATTTTAAAATTTGGCCTACCCGGTTGTCCTCCCGGTCATCCTGCCGATTGACTGGAATAGTGTAAAATTTTTATTTTTTTATACAATTGGCACCTGTTATTTTTTATATATTAAATAAAAAATATGTTCCGAATTTTTTTAAATTTTTTATGAGCTTTGAATAAAATTTTGTGTTGTGTGTTTGGTTATGAGTTGTAAATTTTTGAATCAAATATCATAAGTCACATCAGTTATTCCAAACTCAATTTAAAATTCTTTTTAAAACTCATAACCAAATAAATTTTTTACACTCAAATCATAATTTTAAAACTTACAAACTCAAAATACAATTCTATTATCAAATCATAATTCTAAAACTCTACCAAACGCTATCTTAGTTTTTGTAATTCATTTTATTTGGAAATAAATTATTTTAATAATTTTTTGATTTTTTATGAAAAGATGTACAAAAAAATATAAAAAATGATATAATAACTTATAATGACTTTTTAATTTTTTAGCTAAAATGTTAGTCCTCAAACAAGATCTTGTCATCTGGCAATTGACTTTTTTTAGTTAACTTTTAATTTTTTAACTATTTTAGTTTAGGACTATAAATTTGTTTAATTTGACTTTTGTAAGATAAAAAATGAAATGATTATAATTTAAATATGATATTTTATTTTATTAATATATTTAGCCTATTTTATTTTATTTCTTTGTAATTTTTTAACCAAAAAATTTATATCAAACGAAACTAAAATAATTAATATAATATTCAATTTTTTTAACTAATGACAGACACGTTATTGATGTTTTGAACTTTTTCAACAATAATTTACTTTTTTGAAATGTCAATAAACTCATTGGACCATAAATTTGATTTTCTTTTGGCCCTTAATTGATGGCTTGTTTGGATGGATGTGTTGCGGTTAAAATAGTCATAAAAGATAAAATAGGTTATTTGAGTCTAATAAGACAAAATATCATATTTAACCCATAATCATTATATTTTTTTTTCATAAAAAATCTAAAAAAACTAAAAAATTTAAAAAGCTAAAAAGTCAACCCACTTCCCAAATAAAGCATTACTTTCTTAAATTTTCTACACAGGCTTGCTTTGCCAAGCTAGCACAAAGTTAACTTTTGACTTTTTTTAATTAAAAAAACTAACTTTTTTACCCAAGTTACTACTCAAAAAACTAATTTTTTTGGTTAAAAAAAACTAAAAATTTTTTACCAACTTCTCAAATACCACACAATAATCTAATGTCCTCTGACGGTTGTTTCAATACGAGGCAAAAATGTTCATTTTAACGTATCTATTTATATCAAATACTATCAATTACAAATAGTTAGGCGGGCCATAAATTCCACTTTTAGTTATGGAATGAAAGACTTAAATATGTTTTATTTTATAAATAATATGTATTTATTGTATCTTGTGATTTATTTTGTTGAAAAATAGGATCAATTCTTCTCAATGACATTGACATCAAATGTTTAATGTGAGGTTGATGCAAGTTTTTTTTCTTATATATTTTAGACAACGGTTACAGTAGGGAATTTTATTAAATTAATATGTATTATTGGTACTAATAAAAAATTAAAGATCAAAATAAAATTAGTGGTATACTAAATTTTCGTTCGGCATATTAGACTTTTTAATTATTTTAGTCACAAAAAGATAAAATAGGATTTTTACCTTAATAAGACAAAACATCACATTCAAGTCATAATCCTTTTATTTTTTCTCTCACAAAAGTTAAAAAAGTTAAATAGTCTATCCCAAACAAGACTTTTTAACTCCAAATTAAAATAGTCAAAAAATTAAAAAATCAACATGCATCCCAAACGGATTTTGAGGGATAATTTGAAAGGTTGTTAAAAATTAATTTTTAACTCATTTTGAGTCACATCACTTCTCATATTTTTTACACACAATTTTTTAATTTTTTACTAATTTCTCAAAACACCACATATAATTAAGAGGAGATGGGATCGATGGGGAGGGAAGTGGTATGGTTGTTGCATGCAACGAGGGTTGAGTGGTAGTGTGCGTCTAGTGTTGAGTTTGTTGTCGCGACAGGGACTTGAAGGCACAAGACTTGATGGTTTCCTGCCGGTGAGGGAAGTTTTTCCCATGGATGTTTTCTAACTAATTTTATTTTAATTTATTTATTGAACGACCGATATTTTGGATCAATTACGAACGAAGTTTTTCCACGTGGCGCGGTTGCGGACTTCTATTTTGGATCTTCTACTAACCTCGCCAAAGATGCTCTCCTTTGTTCCCAATAGATTCCTATAAAAATGCTTGGACTCCAAAATTGGAGATCTCATCACTCTAAAATAATGTGAATTAATTATATATATATATATTTTTAATTAATCATAGGTGAATGAGAATTATAGAATTATATTTTTTTGAGATCTGTAGCATTGTTGTATTTCTATGCCTCCGTTTGGGAAGTGGGTTGACTTTTTGACTTTTTTGACTATATGAGCCTGGGCTCAAGAGCTTGGTTTGGGAAGAGCTTTTGACTTTTTGACTTTTTTTATTTTTTTGTGAGAGAAGAGTGTAATAATTATGAGGTTGGATGTGATGCTTTGTCTGTTGTGACTCATGAGCCTATTCTGTCTTCTATGGCTCATTGAGCCAAAAAAGCCCAATGAGCCCTTGCCAAACCAACCCATATTGATTCTCCCATTTAATAAGTGTTATATGAGGTTTTTGAGAAAAAAATAATTACTCTGTTTGGTTTTTATTTTCATAATTTTTTTTGTAGTTTTTTTATTTTTGTTGAATTTTTTTAATATGTTAAGTAATTTTTAAATTTCTAGACATACCTAACATAAATATATTTAAAAAGTATAATATTTGTGAAAAAAATCTTTCAAAAATTTACAAATTTAGTATATTTTTCATATTTTTATGTATTTATTAAAATATTATTTCACAAATATTTAACTATTCAGATACCTCTAAGTAAGGTGTATCTAAAAAGATAAAAAAAAAAATTGCTTAAAATTTTAAAAATATTTACTAAAAATAAAAAAATACAAAAAATAAAAAAACTTAATTTTTAAAAAATTAAAACCAAATATACTGTATAATTTTCTTTTAAATTTGTTTTAGGCAATAAATGGGTGACAATGGTAACAAGTTTCTTTACTTTCAATTTAGACATGGGCTTCACTTTCCGTCCATAATCGGAATGTAAAAGTTTTTATTTGGCTTAATAGGTTTAATTTTGAATTTTGTTTTGATAATTTAAATTATTCATATTTTAAAATTCGTCGGGTACATCGTTCTTGTAAAAAATAAATCGATCGGATAATAGAACTCAAGTGTTCGGATCAATTTTCTATAAATAAAAAAAATGAATTGTGAGAAAATAAACGGTTCATATAAAACTGATCTGAACATGTTGTCGTTGTCTGATCAACTTGATTTTTTATAAAGATGATATACTCGACGAACCTGAAAATATGAACAGTTTAAATTATTGAAATAGGGCCCAAAAATAAATATATTGGACCGAACAACATCTTTCACTACTACAAATATAGATAAAGATCACACTTTTTTAGTGTGATGTATGTTTTTTAATCACACCTTTTAAGTTTTATTAAAGTGTGGTCTTTAGGAGTGTGATTAAAAATGGTCATTTTTAATCACACTTTTTAAGTGTCATTAAAAAATGCTTTCATCACATCTTTTAAGTGTGATTAATAATATTTAGATCACACCTTTTAAGTGTGGTTAAAAACATTTAGATCACACCTTTTAAGTGTGATTAAAAACTTTAGTTCACACATTTTAAATGTGATTAAAAACTTTAGATCACACATTTTAAGTGTGGTTAAAAACATTTAGATCACACCTTTTAAGTGTGATTAAAAACATTTAGATCACACCTTTTAAGTGTGATTAATAACTAATAAAACCTGTGATAAAAAAAAATTGACATAGTTAAAGAATAATCAATATTATTTTTGCACGCGCATTTGAATAATGTAATACACACTATATACTATATTTTGAATCACAACCATATATTGAATGAAATAATATCATATATTTCATAAATGAAAGTTAAATGTTTAAAAGTATATACAAAGAAATTAATAAAAAAAAAAATAACTGTGATTACATACATTAAAAAATAAAAAATAAAAAATAAAAAACTTGGAAAAAGTAAGTTCTTGAATTCTTTGACCATATTTTGCATCTCTCCAAGAAATTTCTGACCTGAAAAATAAAAAAACAAATTAATTTAAAAACCGTCAGAAGCATATGAATAAACTTACTAATTAATTTATAAACTTACATTTAGATCTCACCAAAAACTGATGGTTTTATTGCACACACATGGATTTGGGACCAAATGCATCACACTAGTTTACTCTGGATATAAATATTGTTATCTTCTTTTAAGCAACAGTCCAAATAAGTGGAACCCTACTTATGAATTTCCAAACCATTTCACTATATAAATAACAATCCTTGATAAGCTGCATCTAATTGATTATGACATGTTAAAGACTAGCTCAGAGGATGGATACCTAATTCCCAGGTCCAAACACTGTATATACATACATACACAAACACACATATATGGAATATAGGTTATGATGATAAAACTATGGCAGCGTACGCAAATAAAAATATTAAAACTCTGGAAACAGAAATGCTATATCTCCATTTAGGATTTTCATGATTAGGAAGAACAAGAAATAGAGAACTCATAACTATGCTTCTAATCAAATACCAATCTTCAGTGAACAATTGTTGGATTTAGCTAATCTTCTTTGCCCCAAATGCCAAAAACCTAATAACAAATTTATATATATATATATTGAGATTATAAAACTAAAATCTAACTACAGAGGATTGATTTCTGACATAACATAATTAACACGAAAAAATAAATAAAGTAAAGAGAGAGAGGTGATGAATCTGTCTGTATACATAAATATATAAAATATACATATATAAATTTTTTCCCCCTCATTTTTCTTTCTTGAATCTGCCTTATACATGAATCTGCCTTATATTTTCATGAATCTGCCTTATATTTTCATTTTGGATTTCATGGTTTGATTGAATTTCATCTTCTTATCACATCTTTTATCTTCAATTTTGGATCTTCTTTTTTGTTGTGGTTTTCTGATTTAGATGGACTTGTTATCAAAGGGGTTCTGATATAGGAAATGCATTTTTCTACTTAAAATCAGCATCTCCTATTGCTTTTCTGTGGCTGTTTTCTGTTTCCAGCATTACTTTTCTTGTTTAATCCGCTTCTAGAAAATCTTCTTCAATTCAATAGGCATCTTATCCTAATACTCTAGAAATTGAACTGCATTTTCCACATATCCTCCAAATCAGCATCTCCTTTTGTTTTTTTTCTGAATGTTTTTATGTCAACCAAGCACATAAACCAGAGAAAGCATTACACCAGAGAAAGTTTTTGTCAAGGAAATATTTTCTCCATGGATGTGAGGTCGGCACTACAACAGATCAGTCAAATACCTATTATGAATTTCCATTTTCTCCAAAAACCAAATCTCCAAAAACCCAAAGTTTTTGTCAACATTTATACTGATTGGGCCAATCTTTAAATATATATATATATATATATATATGTATATAATTAAATATAAAAAAAAAAAACCAAAAAACTGAACCAAAAGTGATTTTGATTTTAACACTACAGCAAACAAGTGAACAGGAATTGAGCAGAAATTGAGCAAAAATTTAACAAGAACAAGGACGGAAGGAACCCTAACTCGATGTGTGTATACATACATATATATATATATATATCACAAACAAAAAGGCATGAACTCTTACCTTTTTGGTGCAGATCAACGGAAACAAGGACGGAAGGAGTTCGATCGGCTGATGTTGGAGATGTGGAGGAGTTTGATCAAATGCCCTAATTTAACAGGGGAAGGGTTTCAGAAAAGAAAAGAAACAAACTCCAGGTTTAGAACCTTACCAAAATTGCAGGTCTTTCCCAAGCCAATGAGTTTCGAAAGGTTGTAAGGGAAATGAAGAGCACCGTCTATAGTGAACAGGGTGGGTGTCTATTGGGGAAGAAGATCCGAATTCGGGGAATAGGAGGAGACACAAAGGTTGTGCCAATGAGGTGTTTATCGTTCAGAGAGAGAGAGAGAGAGAAAGAGCGTGAATCACAAAAGAGAGAAGAAGAAAAGAAGAAACTGTTGCGCGTGTGATGGGTGGGAACTCTCCAATGTGTGTAAAATGATCTCAGCCATTTATTTGTTGTTTGGGAAGATCTATGGACCATTCTAATCAATTATAAAGGATATATATTTTCATATAAAGGATTAATTATAAAGGATATATATTTTCAAAAAATGTTTGGTTTTAATTTGTTGAATTTAATTTTTTAGAAATTAAATTTTATATTTTTTATATTTTTTTTAATCAATTAAGTTTTTGTGACGAGTTTAAGGACCGTTATGAATGAGCAAAAATAAAATCTTTTGCGACAGACTAACAAAGGGTGTCAAAAATAAATAAATAAACAAGGAAGAAGAAGAAGAAGAAGAAGAAGACAAAGAGGAAAACAACTAGATAAAAGGTGGGAAAAAATTAGTAGCCTGTTTTGTTTTTCATTGCCGCTTAATTTTTCTTCCGGAATTGGTGACAAAATTATTTTCTCACCAAAAGACAAAATTATTGACCACGAAAATAGTTTTCTCACTAAATGATATCAAAATATTAAAAATTTTTGGTGACGAAAATATATTTGTCACTAATAATTTTATAATTGGTGACCAATTTTTTCCTCAACAAAATTCTCAAAATTTTGGCGCCACCAAAAAAAATTAGCGGGAAAATCTTCGATGACAAAAAAATAAAAAGAGACTAAAATTCAAAGGGAAAAAAAATACAAAACGATTGAGAGAGAGACAGAGAGAGATGAGCGCGGCTGAGAAGAAGAAAAATGAGGGAAATTTTGGGGGGAATTTTGGAATAATTTGTTAGTTTTTTTTTTTTTTTTTTTTTTTCAAACATGGCAAATGGGCGGGTCTGAACGAGTCAAAATAGATTTCGTATTAAAAATTTGTTTTAATTTTTGAAAATTATTTTTTTGAGTTTTTAATTAGTATTTTTTTATTTTTAGTGAATTTTTTTAATATTTTAATCAATTAAAAAAATATTTAAAATATTTAAAAAATCAACAACTAATCAAGCTATTTTTTAATTATATTTCGTTCTAATGCTCGGTTTTCTCAGCAAACAAACAGAGAAGAGAAAATTTTCAAAAAAAAAAGAAGAAACAATCTTGCATCAAAAACAAATATACAAACACAAGGGTCTAAAAGTAAAATAAGAGAGAAGCACAGATCGATTACAAATCAATCAGAAAGTCTATGTATGAAAATCAAATGATAGAGATTAAAAAGAAAAAAATCAAAAAGTATGTATGAAAATCAAATGATAGAAATATAGAAGTAGGGGTAATATTTTAATGAAAAATATTTTCCACTAAAATAAAAGTTTATTTTCTGTGGTCAATGAAAAATATTTTTCTACGGCCTATTTTTTTTTGTTAGTAAAAATCATGAACTAATTTTTTGTGGTAGAGGAAAGGTAGCGACATTAGTGGTGGAGGTGGTGGATAAGAGATGATGGTGGTGGTGGTGGTGGTGGTGATGGCGAAAAATATTAGTGGTGAAGTTGTGGTAGTGGTAGTGTAAATGGAGTGGAAGGGGTGAAGGAGAGGTAATGGTAGTAGTAGCGGCAGTAGTGGAGTGGTGGCGATGGTAGTAGTAATGGTAGTCGTAGAGGTGAAGTGGCGACAGTGGAAGTAGTGGTGGTGGTGGAATGACGTTTGCAGTAGTGGTGAAGGTGGTAGAGGAGATGGGTGGTGAGAGAGAGAGAGATGAGTGAGAGACGGATAGAAGAGATAGAGAGAGAGAATAGAGCGGGAATGGAAAACAAAAACAGGCGGGAATAAAAAATATTTTTTTTTGTCAGAAATGAAATTTAAATAACAAAATAATGTCGTTTAACTTTCTTTCTTTTTTTTTGCGACGGGAGTTGCCGTCGTCAAAAAAAAATATTTTTTGTTAAAATATATATTTTTTTGTAATTAATGATTTTTTTTTTTTTTTTTGTAGAGGATAGAAAGTGACAGTAGTGGTGAAGGTGGTGGATAAGAGATGATGGTGGTGGTGGTGGTAGCAGCGGCGAAGGAGATTAATGGTGAAGTTGTGGTAGTGGTAGAGTAAATGAAGTGGCAAGGGTGAATGAGAGGTAATGGTAGTAGTTTTCAAATTGGGAGCCACGCGCTTCTTTCGTACGTTTGCACAACTTATGTTGCTTCGTCTCAAGGTGTTTGTGATGTTTCTCGGATCTTTACATGCATATTTCACTATTTTCCCGTGACCTTTCGCCCCTAAATGTCAGTTTTTTTTTATTCTACCCTAGTTGATTAAGAAATTTCTACTAAATTAACATAAAAACATAATATACTAACACAGCCTACTAATCCAATAAAATAAATTAGTAGAACGCACCGAGCTGTATACCTTGACCAGGATTGATTTTGATCCACATCGATGTTTTGTCTTCATTTGCATCATATTATTCACATTAGCTAGTGATTGTTACTACACAATTGAAACACCAATAAAAACAAGAAAAGATAACATTATTAAGAAGAAACTTAATTTTTGACAATCAACATATATAAAACATTTTACCTTGAAGTTAGTCATTCACTATAATTTTTGACTATACCAGACATGGAAAGTCATTCACTATATCAGTTTTCTCCCTATCCCTTTGTATTGGTATTGAGACATAAGTTTTTAAATAATGAGTAGGAAGGGAATAACTCAAAATGGAGTTGGGACACATTGTTCATATGGAAGAAATTAGATGGAGGCAGAAGGCAAGGGATTTATGACAGGAATATTCAGTCCTTTCACAAATTGACTAACACCCATAGGACACAAAACTATGTAAAAGTTTAGAAATTAATGGGGTGGAGAGGAGGGAGGGGATTAAGAGCGAAGTGATTTAGTTTTATGAGAGGCTTTATGCTGAGACCAATCATAAAAGGCCTCGTCTTGATGACTTGGCTTGGAGAGGCAGTTTACTGAAAAGGAAGTCATGGGAGTCTTGGAAAACTATTTTCTTTTTACTTCTATTTGAGAAGTTTAATTTAAAAAAGTCAAATTTGTAGTTTGAAAAATTATACCCAGTATAGTCCAGTATAAAAAGCACAATATTTAAGTAAAAACCATTGACAGAATTCTCACAATTTTAGGTCTCCATTTTATCATTTAGTGGCTTTGCATCACCTCTAGTAGCCAAGTTGTACTAATTTTACAGCAATAGAAATTGAGGGAAATTGAGTAATACTATTCACTTCTTTTTTTAAAATAGAGAATCATTTAGGGACATCTAAGGAAGCATGGGTTTCCAACATGACAACCCCTAGAATCAAGCAAGGGAACATTTTATACATAAAACATATATACACACTCTTCTTTGTACACTTAATTTCACATAAGTTCTATTTGAGAAGTTTTTGTTCAAACAAGCTTTTTTATTAATACAATCAAAGTAAAGAAACAAGCTAAATTTGTAATTTTACATGCTATAACCCAAAATTATAATACATTGGAAATAAGCACAATGTTTGAGTGAAGTTCATTTAATGTGTTTACATTACAGGTTTCAATTTTACCCTTACATGGATTGGCATTATCTTTGGGCAACTAGTAGTAATTTTAGAAAGACATTGAGGGAAATTTAGTAAAACTATCCATTGACTTCTGAAAATGGAGAATAATTTAGGGACATCCAAGATGGAGCTATGAAATATATATCACATGGGAGTAAAACTGTGTTACATTAAAAGTTAAGTTGTCTTTATGAATGTATTGACATCTACTTGTAGCCAATGTTATTGTCATTTTAGCATACATTCTAGAATTTGTTTTTTAATTTTTAATTTATTTTTAAATAACCAAATTTTTTTTCTTTAAAAAAAAACAATCCTTTTTTTTTTTTGTGTGTGTGTGTTGTAACGGCTGTTATATATAACATTTTTATTTCACCAAACTTTTCATCTCCTTGGTGATTTCTCACATATAACATGACAACTTTCAAATAGTCATTTACTTTATATATATATATATATAGACATATTTAAGAAAAGCTCACAAGAAAACAATATAATATAGTAAGATCCAACCACTCAGCATTTTATCAAACACCTAAAAGGCATAAATAACATGTATATAGTTTTCTTCTCTACGGGACAATAGAAACAAAGTAGAGATATATAGAGATACCTACACAAACATAACCAGCCAAAGACAACAAAGAGAAACAAAGACAAGCAATCATCATACACATAACACAAATCATCTTGATATGAAGTCACGATTTTGGGTATATGTTAATATTTAGATACATACAAACATGTGCAAACATCACAGAGAGACGAGGAAGAGAATCACCCTATACGAATTTTCTATCCAACAAAAACCTAGCAAAAATCTTGAACAAAAAGAATGGTCAAAGTAAAATAGGAGCCATTAGAAGTAAAAATCAAAATTACCTGAAAAATTGGCAATGGCAACAAAATCATAATTTTTCGATCAAAACCCCCAATTAAAAACCCTAAATTTTCAATTTAAAACTCAACTTCTCAAAACTTTTTTTTCCCCCCCAAATCACTAGACATAAACATGAAATAGAACAAATGGTGATAGAAAAATCTGAACAAAATTTCAAAAGAAACAGAAAAATCTACCGTCGTTCAATCAACACCTCTTGACATGGTGGTTTCGAAACCCTAGCTTCGTAGAGAGAGAGAGAGAGAGAGAGAGAGAGAGAGAGAGAAGCAGCAGCAGTTTACCATAAAAAGAAAGATAATCTGCAATAGAGAGATGAAATCGAAATCGATGAGAAGAGATGATCAAAATCGAAATAGAAATCGAAAGCAAAACAAAAGAAAAATGAGTGATCACTTTAATAGAAATCAACAAAGACAAGAGGAAGGAAAGGAGGAAGCAATGTACCAGGTAACCCTTCTTCGATGAGACGAACCCTTCTCCTGATTTACCCCGGCAATATTTGCTTCCATCACATTCAATCTCTCTCTGATTTCTTCCATCTATTTAGAAGGGGAACCAGAATGTTCCACCGTCTTAATCGCAGACGCACACAGTGCTTCACACGCACAGTTATCAAGCCCTAGATCGCCCAAACAATTCTGAGTAAAAACCACCAAATTTTCATCATCAATGGTAACAATAGCTACAGACATCAGGAAATCAATGAGCAATTGAAACCCTAGAAGACAACGTTTTCTAGAGAGCTTCTCTCTCTAACCCATCTTTTGAATTTAACTTAAATGGAAGTCCATTCTATTCTCCCTTTTGATGAAACCCTCTGGGTTTATTTTCATTAGAAGCCAAAGCCTTGTATTTTGATTTTTTTTTTTTTTTTTTTTTTTGGGTGGGCTGAAGAACTAGGGCTTGTGATTTTATTTTATTTTAAATTTTTTGGTATTCTATTCTGATTAGAGGAACACAAAATAGTTATTTTGGAAAAAAAATTTCTAATATATATATATTTTGGTGATTGGCACCCAAAATTTCATATTGGCGCTTCTTTTTTTTTTTTTTTTTTTAAATCCTACAATTCACGACGTGCACTGTGCGTCATAAAAAAGTAATACTTTTAATGGTAGGCGATGTGTGCGTCATAAAAATTGCAATACTTTTACGGCACGTATGTGCGTCGTGTGTAATTGATGTATTAACGGCATGTCATATGCACATCGCGGAAACTTTTATTATTTGCGGCGTGAATTGCAAGCCGTAAAAAAATTATCGTTATTACCATTTATGGCCTACGCAATAGACACGCCATGGTTGGAAAAGTATTTACGACGTGCAAAAAAAGTAAGTCCTAAAAGTGAGAAACTACGGCGTACATCTATTATATGCCATTGATGTGGTGCCGTAAAAAGTCAGTTTTGTTATAGTGCATAAAAAGTCAGTTTTGTTGTAGTGGAGGAGGACAGATGCGTGAGGCGTGAGAGAGAAGAGACACAGAGGCCAGAGGCGTGAGGCGTGAGAGAAGAGAAAGGGATGAGGTTTGGTGGTCAAATCTGTGTGTGAGAAGAAGAACTGATATATCTAAGGCGCCAATATATCTATTTCCCTCTAAAAACCTTTAGCAACTAAACCATTTATTTGGTGACAAAATTATTTCATCACTAAAAGATAAAATTATTAGCCACGAAAATAGTTTTCTCACTAAATAATATTAAAATATTAAAAATTATTTGTGACGAAAATATATTCGTCATTAATAATATTATTATTGGTGACCAATTTTTTCCTCACCAAAAGTTTGAAAATTTTACCATCCGAAAAATTAGCGGGAAAATCTTTAGTGACAAAAAAAATATAAATAATGACGAAAAATAATTTCGTCACCTAATTTTTTTATTATGTATGCAGATTGGTGACGAAATTTTATTTTTGTCTCTAAAAATGGTACATTTAGAGACGAAAAATTATTTTCTTCACTAAAAGGTACGTCTTTTGTTACAAAATTTATTTTCGTCATTAGTTTTCGCCTCCAAAGACACTTTTTGTTGTAGTGATGGGTGAAAAAGTTCCGTGTCTAAAGCCTCATTTTCTAGTAGTGAGTCATCTCTATCATTCATGGGTAGAATAGAGGCGCGGATTTGGGAATTGTATATTTTATATAAAAATCAAATTGAAATATTTTATACAATCACACCTATTTAGGGAGTGTGATTAAAAAATAGTAATGTATATATAATCACACTTATTTAAAAAGTGTGATTAAAAAGTAGTAGTGTATATATAATCACACTTTAATTAGAAAGTGTGATTAAAAAATATATAAATAATCACACTTTAATTAGAATGTGTCGTTAAAAAATATCTATATAATCACACCTATTTAAAAAGTGTGATTAAAAAGTAGTAGTATATATATAATCACACTTTAATTAGAAAGTGTGATTAAAAAATATATAAATAATCACACTTTAATTAGAATGTGTGGTTAAAAAATATCTATATAATCACACATATTTAAAAAGTGTGATTAAAAAGTAGTAGTGTATATATAATCACACTTTAATTAGAAAGTGTGATTAAAAAATATATAAATAATCACACTTTAATTAGAATGTGTGGTTAAAAAATATCTATATAATCACACCTATTTAAAAAGTGTGATTAAAAAGTAGTAGTATATATATAATCACACTTTAATTAGAAGGTGTGATTAAAGAATATATAAATAATCACACTTTAATTAGAATGTGTGATTAAAAAATATATATATAATCACACTTGTTTAAAAAGTGTGATTAAAAAGTAGTAGTGCATATATAATCACACTTTAATTAGAAGGTGTGATTAAAAATATATATATATATATATATATAATCACACTTAATTGAAAAGTGACATAAAAAATAAATATTATCACACTCAATCAAATTAAGTGTGATTAAAATATCAATCTAATTTTTTTTATCACACTTCCAATAAAAGTGAGATCTTTTTTTTTTGTCAAAGTGTGATCTTTAACTATTTTTGTAGTAGTGTTTCCAATTTGATTATGGACCAGAGAGAAATCCAACTCTTAAATTTATACAATCATTAGCCTGCAGTAAGAGCTACTTAGTTGTTTTCCCGCCCCCACTATTTTAGAATTAGACTAGACAAATACTAGGCGTGTGCGGGATACGGTTCAGATAACTTGAGAGTTAAAATTATAAATTGAATGGTAGATTAACAAATTGTAATTTGGGTAATTTTAGACAGTTTAAAAAATATTCTAATTAATTATCAAACATTTGCATAATATATAACTAGCATGTCACCCATGCTATGCACGTGATTAATTTTTTTATAAAAAAAAAATCAATTATAGTTATGTCAAACATATTTTTAAATTGTTAGCATAAAATATATGTAATTTTAAAAGAAAATATTGACATTGCATAATTAAAGTAATAAAAATAATGAAATTTACTGAATAAGTAAAACAAAAAATAACTAAAATCTAAATTGTTGTGAGCCTTCTATCAGCATTCCTGCATTGTCAACATGATAGTTAGTATTATAATTAATGAACAATACATATATTATGTATTTATAAAATGTTATAAAGTAAAAATGTTATGCTTACATGTTTTTTTTTTTTTTTTCCCTCTGAAAGGTATAGACATTCTTCAGACCAATCTATATTTAAAACAAAGGTCACGCACGGTGTACAATCTAGTTGACATGGCATTGTTGGTACAGGTGTGATAAATGCATAGGCACGGTTTGGCATGACACAATATAATCTTTAATCATTCTAACGTCATTATTCTATAAAATTTTGGAATTATAACTTTCTAGTTGAAAAAGTAAGAATAAGTTATTTATAATAAATTTTATAATTTCCTACATTTGATCTCATATTCTTCAAATATGATAGTTGACATCGCAAAATAAACTCAGCCTGTTTATCTTGAACAGTGAGATTTATTGAACCAATACTGTCTTTGACCATAAAGTTAACATTGTATCTTATTAAAAAAAAAAAAAAAAGACACTTGTTAAAAGGAAATATTGTACCTGTCGACATAATCGATTGATTTTAGCAGTAACTATATCACGTTCCATCCTGTAAAGACACAGTGATTGTCACAACGCAAACAAATTTTTTCCCTCATCATGTGATCGAAATAGAGTGTAAGAAAACACAATCAGTTAAAATAAATTCACCATGTGATCAAAACGGAGTGTAAAAATTACAATCACATCACATTTTTTTCATAATAAAAAAATAAATGAAAAAAAAGAATCATTAAACTAACTACAATACAATCACATTAAAAAAAGAACCATTGAACTAACTACAATCACATTAAAAAAAAGAATAGTTGAATAAATTACAATCACATTACATTTTTCCCATAATAAAAAAAATGAAAAAAAAAACATTAAACTAATTACAATCACATTAAAAAAAAACTATTGAATTAATTACAGTACATTTTTTTCTTTATGAATGTTTATATTTATCTAACTTCGATCATATTAAAAAATAAAATTATATTTTTTTTTTGGTTAGACCAAATAAAAATCACAAAAGGAGAAAACTTCAATTATACAAATCACAAATATTTTTATGCTATCTAACTACAAAAAATAAAAAGATTAAATCACATTAAAAAAAAACAATCATTGAACAAACTACAATCACATCACTTTTTTCCCATAATAAAAAAATAAATGAAAAAAATAACCATTAAACTAACTACCATGCAATCACATTAAAAATATATATATATATATATATATATATATATATATATATATATATTGAACTAACTACAATCATATTTTTCTCTTTGTGAGTATTTATGTTTATCTGGCTTCACAAATATTTGTGATTTGCATGATTTGATTTTTTAACTGCAATCACATCACATTTTTCTCATAATAAAAATAAATAAATGAAAAAAAAACCATTAAATTAACTACAATCACATTAAAAAAAGAACCGTTGAACAAACTACAATCACATCACATTTTTCCCATAATAAAAATAAATAAATAAATAAAAAGAACCATTAAACTAATTACAATCACATTAAAAAAAAAACGTTTAACTAACTACAATCACATTTTTCTTTTTGTGAGTGTGAGTGTTTATGTTTATCTAACTCGAATCATATTAAAAAATCAAATTATAATTTTTTTTGGGCTAGACCAAATACAAATAAAAAAATGAGATAACTTCAATCATACAAATCACAAATATTTTTATGCTATCTAGCTACAATCATGTTTTTTTTCATAATAAAAAAATAATTTTAAAGAAGAACCATTAAAACAGTAAATAAAACGATTAAATCACATTTAAAAAAAGAACCATTGAAATAGTAAATAAAAAGAATATTTAGAACCATTGAACAAATTACAATTACATTTTTATTTTTTTGAGTGTTTATGTTTACCTAACTTCAATCATATTAAAAAATCAAATTATAAATAAAAGGAGATAACTTCAATCGCACAAATCACAATTTTTTTTTAATGCTATCTAACTGCAATCACATTTTTCTCATAATAAAAATTATTGAAAAAAAAGAACCATTAAAATAGTAAATAAAAAGATTATTTAGAACCATTAAACAAACTACAATCACATTTTTCTTTTTGTGAGTTAACTTCAATCATATTAAAAAATTAAATTATAAACAAAAGGTGATAACTTCAATCATAAAAATTACAATTTTTTTAATGCTATCTAGCTACAATCATATTTTTTTGATAATAAAAAATAATTGAAAAAAAGAACCATTAAAATAGTAAATAAAAAGATTATTTAGAACCATTGAACAAATTACAATCACGTTTTTCTTTTTGTGAGTGTTTATGTTTATCTAATTTCAATCATATTAAAAAATCAAATTATAAATAAAAGGAGATAACTTCAATCGTACAAATAACAATTTTTTTAATGCTATTTAACTACAATCACATTTTCCTCACAATAAAAAAATAATTGAAAAAAAGAACTATTAAAATAGTAAATAAAAAGATTATTTATAAGCATTAAACAAATTACAATCAAATTTTTCTTTTTATGAGTGTTTATGTTTATCTAACTTAAATCATATTAAAAAAATCAAATTATAAACAAAATGAGATAACTTCAATCATACAAATCACAATTTTTTTAATATTATCTAACTACAATCATATTTTTCTCATAATAAAAAAATAATTGAAAAAAAGAAACATTAAAATAGTAAATAAAAAGACTATTTAGAGCCATTGAACAAAACTACAATCACATTTTTTCTTTTTGTGAGTGTGAGTTTTTATGTTTATCTAATTTCAATCATATTAAAAAATCAAATTATATATATAAAAAAAAAATAACTTCAATCATACAAATCACAATTTTTTTAATGTTATCTAACTACAATCACATTTTTCTCATAATAAAAAAATAATTGAAAAAAAGAACCATTAAAATAGTAAATAAAAATATTATTTAGAAGCATTGAACAAATTACAATCACATTTTTCTTTTTGTGAGTGTTTATGTTTATCTAATTTCAATCATATTAAAAAAAATTAAATTATAAACAAAATGAGATAATTTCAATCATATAAATCACAATTTTTTTAATGCTATCTAACTACAATCATATTTTTCCCATAATAAAAAATAATAATTGAAAAAAAGAACCATTAAAATAGTAAATAAAAATATTGTTTAGAGCCATTGAACGAACTACAATTACATTTTTTCTTTTTGTGAGTGTGAGTGTTTATGTTTATCTAATTTCAATCATGTTAAAAAATCAAATTATAAACAAAAGGAGATAACTTCAATCATACAAAACACAATTTTTTTTATTTAACTACAATCATATCTAACTTCAATCATATTAAAAAATCAAATTATAAACAAAAGGAGATAATTTCAATCATACAAATCACAATTTTTCTCATAATAAAAAAATTGAAAAAAAAACGAGTAAAATAGTAAATAAAAGAATTGTATGTAGAGTGCTGAGATTTGTAACTCACGGTTTGAAAATATGCTCACTGGATTGCTCATGGTTTGAAAATGAAAGGGTGCTCACCGATTGCTCATGGTTTGTAAGTGAAAGGGTGCGGTTTGAAAGTAAGAAATTGAAAGTGAATAAGTGAGAAAGGCTAAAGTAGTTAAAAAGGGTGTTTTTTTTATAAAAAAAAAAAAAATCAAAAAAACAGTTATAAAGGATGTGTATATAGAAGAAGTCAAAAAGACTTTGGAAAATTTAATAAATGCTGAGCTAAAACAAAAAATTTAATTAATAGAAACTACAATTTAATAGGTCAAGACATATATATATATATATATATATATATATATATATTATATGTGAAATACATGCAGACATCATAATACACTTATAATATGGCAGAATTTTCATTGGGCCATGGGGGCCTCAATTAAATAAATTAGGTGTGCATAGGCTTTAATCAAAGCATTCAATGGTAGAGGAGTTCACATTAGCCTATAAGCTCTATTCCAATCATAGAGAATGAAAACTACAATTTAATGAGTCAAGACATACACATATATATATTTTGCATGTGGAATACACGATGGCAGAATTTTTCATTGGGCCATGGGGGACTCAATTAATAAGTTTGGTGTGCATAGGCTTTAATTAAAGTATTCAATAGTAGAGGAGTTTTTTTTTTTTTTTTTAATAAGAAAATCCTCCCTACTCTCCCGCAGGTCCAAGGCTTCGCATAGCGGGGGAGCATTAAACCCACACAAAGTGCTGATTAGACAACTTGAGGTCCAACCTCCTAACCAATTGTGCTTCGCCCAGGAGATTGGCCCAGAGGGGAGAGAATTGAACCTGTGACCTTGGGGCTTAAACCCAAGCTTTAACCACAATGCCACCCACCCCTGGGTTAATAGTAGTGGAGTTCACATTAGCCTATAGGCTTTCTTCTAATCATAGAGTAGAGCATTGAAAGGAAGTCAAAAAGGCTTTAGAGAATTTAATAAATGCTGAGTGTTTTTTTAAAGGAAAAAAATTAAAAATTAAAAAAATTCAGATGGGGAAATTAGAACTCCCACAGGCCTTGGGGGTTAAAAATCTCATTTTGCTTAATATATAATATAGATATTAATTTGATATTATTTTTCATATATGTATAACACAATTTAATTTTACATAATATTTTACATATATATAACTATTAATTTGTAACAAATTTCACATCTTAAATATCTCTAATACTCATTTTTAGTTTGATATTTTATTATAGGTTAAAATATATATTAACTATAGCCAAGCGCAATTTCGAATGCAGATTATAAATTTTAAAATTTAATCTGCAGATAGAACAGTGTACATTGATATGGATTAATATAATTTTAACAGATTAAGTGGTATTTTACACAAATATAATATATACCATGTATTTAAATCTTAAATATATATTGAGAAAGTCCTTAATTATGAATTTATCATATAATAGGTCCTTTAAGCCAGGTTTGTTTGGCTAGATTAATGGCATGAATTTGATTAATAAATAGTTACGGCTCGTTGGTTTAAATTTTGTTTCGATAAATTATCTGGCATTTGATTGGCCGAGTAGGAGGATAGATCCCACATAATGTGGGTCTTATGTGGGTCCCACACTCACGTGAGACATTTGATAAAATTTTTGATAGAATTTTTAAGAGCTCTAATATTTTTGTTTTTCTGTATCAAATGATTAATAATTTGACCAAATTCTTATTACCCATCTCACGCATAGAATAAATACGTGTCTTTTCAAATTATCTTCTTTCCTCTCTCCGATAAATATAATTTTAATTTAAAAAAAAAAATAAGACTAATTAAACAGACTTCCACTTACGCATTTGACAATTCCTCTCTTGTGTTTGTAGTTTCCACCACCCACGTCAAGTGTGTAGCCACCACCCACATTATTTATGGTTTCAAGTGGGGGTTGCCTTTTTTAATAGAATTTTATTTTGGATGTTTTTCCAACTCCTCAAAGATGCTATTAAATATATATATTCACTTTTGTTTGATTTGGTTCAAAAAAAAAAATTTATATTATTTTTTTAAAAAACTAAAATTTAGTTTGACAAACATAAACACAAAACATATATTTTTTAATTTTTAAAAATTATTTTCGTTCTAGAAAAAAAAATTACGAAACAATGTGTGGGTGTTTTTATTATTATTATTTAACTTTTTATTTTATTCACAAAATTAATTTTTAGATTTAAGAAAAAAATTGAAAACTAAACCAATAATGAGCTTATCAAGTTTATTTTTTAAGAATATATTTGAATTATGAATTTAGTTAATATTTAGAAAAAAAAGAAAAGAAAAATGAACACCCATTTTTTTTTAATTTCTTTTTTCAAATATCTATTTAAATTCATGATTCAAACACAACTTAAGTGATTGGTAATTGGATCATACTCTAATGGTGTGTTTGGTTGAGGGATTTGGGGAGGGAATTGAAAAGGGAAAGGGAAAAGGTGTGTGAAACTAGGTGAAATGTAAGTATATTTTATTTACATTTTACCTAACTTTTCCTTTTCCCTTTCCAAATCCTTCCTCAAATCCCCCAACCAAATACAGCGTAATTGATTATTTTATTAACAGAATAAATGTTTTTCTCTACTCATTATTTTATTCATGTATTAAATAAACACAATCTTAATATAATATTTTGAAGAATGCTAAATTTTACTATCTTAATTTTTTTTTATTTGAATTTTTTTGTCTAAAAAAATGATTTATTGGCTAACTTATATCACGAGGATAGTACAGCTATTTCGCCACAATTAATGTGTATGATGTGGATCATTCAATATCACCCAATAACTACAACGCACTATTTTCACTTTTGACTTGTGAAATCTTTCAAGAAAAAAAATAATTTAATTATAAATAATTTCGTCTATAAATATTTTTAATATTTTTGTTTTTTTTACAAGATTTAAAAATAAAAATTATCATGGTAATATAAATTGTAAAAAAAAAAAATAATTTTTACCATTTGGAAAACAACACCACTTCAAACCTACACTTATAAATTCAAAATTTATTAAAAAATAAAAAGTAATAATCTAAATTTATTTTACTCATAAATTTTATATTTTATTAATTTAATTTTCATCATACTTATTAATCCAAAGTAAATTATTGATTAATACGGTGGTTCATCACATTTTTATGAGTAATGCTAGAGGTCCCAAAAATTCTATCAAAAAATTTATCAAATGTCTCACATGGGTGTGGGACCCACATAGAGGTCCAAAAATTTTACCAAAAATTTTACCAAATGTCTGGTAAAATTTTTGGTAAAATTTTTGGGACCTCTAGCATTTTTGCATTTTTATTTACAAATATAAAAGAATCGTGTTAGTGCGCTCCACGTGTCCATGGTAAAGCTGATAATGACTGCCCACGTTAAAGTCAAACGCCCGGCAAACAAATAGCCTATTGAGCATTCCTACGATGGAGACTCAGAGATTTTGTTTATCATAATTTAAAAAAATTAAAAAATTATTATCTTATTTAAATCATATCATATTTTTATTATATCACTTTAAACTTAATCTATATTTTATAAAAAATTAAAAAATATACTTATTTAGATCATTCCAAATAACTCTTTAATAGAATAATATTATATGTATTAATTAATATATTAATTGATAATGTGACACTACAAGAAAAGTGGGTATAAAAAGACGGAACTATTTGCGATGGCAGAAAATGCCGTCTCAAAAAAGCAGAGTATTTGTGACGGTACCATTTGTCGTCTCAAAAAAGCAGAGCATTTGCGACGACACAATTTGTCGTCTCAAAAAATGAGAGTATTTGCGATGGTATTTTCTGTCGTTGCAAATACTCTCCTTTTTTGAGACGGCAAATTGTGTCGTCGCAAATACTCTGCTTTTTCACGACGACATTTTCTGCCGTCGCAAAAAGTGACTTTCGTGTTTTTTTTTTAGCAGATATTTTTAAAATTTTAAATATTTTTTTTAGATACACCTTACTTAGATATATCTAAAAAATAAAAAATATATGAAAAAATATTTTTAAAAATTAATAAATACATAAAAATACAAAAAAAAATGTATTGAATTATTGTATTTTTTTATATTTTTTTTTAGTGAATTTTTAAAAGATTTTTTTTTACAATTTTTTTTACGTTTTAGGTGTATTTATGTTAGGTGTGTTTAAAAATTAAAAAAATTACTTAAAATATTAAAAAAATTAGTAAAAACAATATAACACGAAAAACAAGAAAGCATAATTTTCTCAAAAGAGTTTTTGGAAAACTCTAACCTAGCATAGTGATTGTGGTTTTAAGACAGCTTCATATATATACAGTCACAAAATGGTTTGAATAAATGCAACGGTATTTTTCTATCGCAAAAAAAAATTAAAAAAAATAATGTCGTCTTACTCTTTTGATATAACATTTTTCTTTTCATTCATTTTTTCATCTTCCTTTCTCTCTGTCTCTATCTCTCTATGTTCTCTTAATCTCTTTCACTCATTACTCTTCTTTCTCTGTCTATTTGTTTCTCTCTCTCATTTTCTCTCTGTGTCTCTCGCATATCTCTCTTCTCTCTATCTCTCTCATCTGTTTTCTCTCTGTGTCTCTTTCGCTTATCTCTCTTCTCTCTATCTCTCTCTCTCTCATTTCCTTTTTCTCTCTTTCTTATCTTCCTATCTCTCTCGCCCATCTCTCTTCTCTCTTCTCTCTCTATCTCTTTTTTTTCTGTGTCTCTCTCTCACTCATATCTTTTCGCTCTATTTCTCTCTCTCATCTCTTCGCTCTATTTCGCTCTATTTCTCTATCTTTTTGTCTATCTGTCGCTCATCTCTTGTTTCTCTCTCTTTTTCATCTCCCCTTCTATCTCTCTCTCTTTCTCTTTCTCTGTCTATCTCTCTTTTTCCCTGTCTCTCTCTCACTCATCACTCTCTCTCTCTCTCTGTCTGCTTGTCTATTTGTCTATTTCTCCCTCACTATGTTTGCCTTGCTCACTCTCTCCCTCCCATCTTCTCTATTTATCGAGCTCCTTCTCGATTTATCGATCCACGATAAGAAAATACACTTTTAGCATCCACTTTGTCTCTCTCTCGCTCATCACTCTGTCTCTATCTCTCTTCTTTATCTGTCTCTCACAAAATTAAAATATTTTAAAAATATTTAAATATTTAAAATTTAAAAAAAATTGATTTGAATTAAGTTTTGAAAAGAGTTTTGAATTATGAGTTTTGAAAAGTAATGATTATATTTTGAATTGAGTTTTGAAAAATGGATGTAGAATTATGATTTGGAATCTCAAAACAAACACCATACTTAAATCAATCGGTGGAACTATGACCACCGCCACTACTGCCACTATTACTACCATTACCTCTCATCCACCATTGTCACTCCATCTCCTATACCATTACCACAACTTCACCACTAACACTACAAGAAAAGTGGACTTAAAAGACGAAACTTTTTGCGACGGCACAACTTGCCGTCGCAAAAAATATGACTTTTCCACCACCTTCACCGCTACTGCCGCTCCATCTAAAACTTGATTCAAATTTATTTTTTAAAGACAAAAGATTAGTTTCATGAAAAAAATTTAAAAATCAAAACTACCATATTTGTCAATTTTATATAATTTTATGAAGGATATGATCAGCTTGTTTGGTTTAGATTTTCAGTATTTATTTTTCAAGAAATTGAATTTTTTTATTATGTGTGTTATTTATTTATTTATTTATTTATAGTAATTTTTTTTAATATTCTAAGCATTTTTTTTAATTTTTAAATACACCACACATAAATACATTTTTAAAATATAATATTTCTGAAAAAAAAAAATATTTATAAAATTCACTAAATCCTATAAATATATATGTATATATATATATATGAAAATTTAGTACATTTTCGTATTCTTGTGCATTTATTGATTTTTAAATTTTTTTTTGGACAAATATTTTACTTTTAAATACATCTAAATAAGGTGCATCTAAAAATATAAAAAATAAAAATTACTTAAAATTTTAAAAATTCACTAAAAATAAAAAAATAAGAAAAATAAAAAAACTCAATTCTTAAAAAATTAAATCAAAAAAATCGAAATCAAACAATTTTTAAAAATTAAAAAACACATTTTAAAAAAAATCAACCAAACAGCATCCCAATTTTTTACCTCCCTCCCAAATTTCCCAATGTTCGAATTTCCCACAAAACCTTAGCTCTCTGATTTCGTTTTCCCTCTCTTTCTTTTCACGCTCAACTCTCATGCCTTTTCTTCTTGCGATTCATCTTTTTCCTAAGTTCTCCCCACCCCACCTTCACGCAACTCATCTTCGTGCGATTCGCCGATGAGTATGGAAACTATTTCCCGTCATCCATGGAAACTATTCGTCTCCAGGTCGGAATCACCAATTTCTGATCACTGAATCTCTCAAGTAGAACCTGCAAAGAAGTCGATTCACTCCGTCTCAACCAAAAATCCCCAGTCTCAAAAGTCCCTAATCTTTTGAACCAAAAACCCTATCAAAAATCCCCATCTCTTCTTACGTCCCTCTCTCTCTCTCTCTTGGCTGTGAGCAACGGTAGACGATGGCGAGCAACGAATCGACGACGTCGAGCAACGATAGCGAGTAGCGTGACGGCATCGAGCAAAAAACATGTCGATACTCCCAAGTCTGACGACAAGACTGCCGAGGATGAACTCAAGAACTTTGATTCCGAGTTCGTCAAAGTCGATCAGGGCACTCTTCGATTTCATCCTGGTTTGATCTCTTTCTCCTTTATCTTTTCGATTGTTTTTTTTATTTCTGTTTGATTTTGAATTTTTATTTATTTATTATTATTATTTTTTTGTTTCTGAATGTATATAGTATTTAAAATTAACTGCAAAATTGATAACTCAAAACGATTTGGTTCTAGAAATTTTCATAGATTGTGAGGATGTCTTGTTCAGAAGTTACTTCAAAATTGAGTATTCATTTCCTGTTTACTGTTCATATGATTGAATGAAAGTTTTTTTACTTACACAAAAGATAGCATAAGCTTGTTTTTTTGCTTGTAAGGTTCTTGCCTTCTTGGATGATACTGTTAGGGCTGAGTTTCATTTGCCAATCATTATTATATTTCCCTCCAGCATTCATCCTGGAGATCAAATATCCTCTGACATGTATTTTGTATACTGGATACATTGATTTACAAAATTAGAAATTGTGTGTGTTATTTGGTAAGGTATAATGCAATATCAAAAACATGCTGTCTTATGCAGTCAAAGCAGCTTCATTTTTTTTAACTTTATACTTTCATAGTTAACTCTTCAGTGCCTTTTTTTTTTGTTCCTCTACTATCAAATTTCTAATCTTGTATTGTTTTGGTATGTTCTTGCTAATACCAGCAATATAGGACATAATTTTCAGTTGATTGAGCATTATATTTCGCGAATAGTTGTTGTTCCATTAACTCATCTTTACTTGTTTATTCAAAAACATTTCTTTTTGTTAGTGGTTACCTTACACAGGACATGCTTCCAAAATAGTATGAATTCACTCTGTCACGCTGAACTCTATTATATGGAAACCAGGTATATTCCCATTCATCAACAGAATAGTATATGCAAATATATTTGATTTGTCAATGTTGTTGATATTGGAGATTAGTATATGTTTTGTGATTCCAATTTTGTTTGTGTAATGCAAATATATTTGATTTGTCAATGTTATAGATATTGGAGATTAGTGTATGTTTTGTGATTCCAATTTTTACCCAATCTTCAACACTCCCACCCTTCACAAACTCCATGGAGAGAAATAGGCTCTCAGATAAGTAATTTTTGATTTCTATTTCATTCTTAACTTTCATAAAAGTAATTTTTGTTTTCTATTTCTTTCTTTTTCCCTTCCAAATTTAAAACTTCTATGCAATTTACTAATTGATTCTTAGAACTTTGATTGTACTCGTGTGACTATATAAATCCATTTGGTCTTTTTTTTGGCATGATTTTGTAATTCTCCTAGAAAATTCTTGAGAAAAAAAAATGAAAGTTATCAGTAATGCTCTGAAAATAATGGTGTGTGATAGTCCTAAAATCTCATTTTCTCGTAAAACAAACAACAAATTAGCACAAGGATAAATATTAGAAAAATAAAAACTAAAAATAAAGATGGATCACCTTAGGTTGCTATGTTTTATTGTGGTCGTTGTGGTTTTTTACGCTGGCACTTGTGTGTACTTTGTGTTGTGAGATTGCAATATCTTGAAAAAGGGTTTTCTTCTCAAATCATCATCAAAGACAAAAAAAGTAAAGGTCTTGCAGTGGATACCGATTCAAATCAGGACATTTTGAGATATATGACATGTTTTCATATATGGATTGTCACGACCCAAACCCGTCCCTATGAGTTTAGTACCGTAACCGGCCAGTAATCTGAGATTACCAAAGGCCTGCTTATCAGTAAAACAGTAATACAGAGTGTAGGGGCTGGCGGAAGCCAAAACAGTAATTAAAAGATGTCCAATGAGCTGTGACAGTCTATAAGCAAAAAGACTTTTTAAACATATACACATTCAAACCGTAACAGTATATACATACGTCATTTACAGGCATACAGGTTAGGGACCAAATCCCCACCATAGCAGTACGGTACAATTATCGTTCAGTCTATACATAACAAGGATAGATAGGGTGAATCTGAGACACCCCAAAATCAGCCTTAGTTTGAACAGATCTGGAACCTCGCAGTGAGGCACAAAGGTTGGCTTGACAAAACAAGAGCTTAGCCTGACACTTCTAGCAACGGTCCGGTGCTTGAACACCTACATATATATATATATGAGCAGTGAGCTAAAGCCCAGTGAATAACATATGCGTAAAGAGGTTAAGAATGAATGTCCTTTCAGTATTGAAAATTCATTTATCAGTATATCAGTCATTCAGTTTGTGGCTCATATTTCATGCCATAACAGTCATTCAGAAACTATAATAGTCATATGTGGTACATCCAATAGCAAAACAGTACAGTAGGTCTTAACAGACCGAACAGTCAGATGATGGCCATCATATCAGTAAACAGTAGTGGTTCCAAACATTGGAATCGACAGAGATCTCTGTGACAGTAGCAGTACAGTACAGTAACAGTAAATTGCTATGGATGGCACGAATACAGTTCACAAATAGGACAAATATTCATTCAGTAAAAAATATCATTTCAGAAAGCAGTACAGTTGTTCATTCAGAAAATATTCATGGTTGAACATATCTTTACAACATTGTTACTCACAGAGCATTGGGCTATAAGCAGCTAGAGCGTCTTCGGATGCCAACCCTACAGTTACAGAATGAACACACACTAAGCTACACAGTTGGAAAATAATAACTTAATCCCTAATTTGCCTCGGTGTAGTTCTACATCAATATCCTCATTAAGATGCCTTAAACTAGGCCTAAGAATACGTAGGATGGAATGAGGATGCAAAGATGCACTTAAAAACACTTTTCAAAATTTTGTTGAAACAGGGTCCCGCTCGAGCGGACATGCAGACAAAAGGGCTCCGCTCGAGCGGACTGTAAAAGTACTGGATGCACGAAATTTACGCTTGACGAGCGCTCAACCCCCGCTCGAGTGTGAGACAGAAGTCCTCGCTCGAGCGGACTGTAAACATATGCAAAGTACTGGATACATGCATTTCCTGCTCGAGCGTCACTTTCCCCGCTCGAGCAGACTGCATGAACTCAGTGTGTACGCTCGAGCGTGGAGTTCCTCGCTCGAGTGTAAGTCCAAAACCTGGAATTTTCATATTTGAACCTTAAGCTCAAAACCAACTTTAAATGTACCAAATTCGATCCTTTGGGGCTAAATTTCTGAAAAACTCTTGTAAACTCATAATATAACATGTTTTGAAGATCAATTTGAGAAATCAAAGCTCAAAGGTAGTTCAATTGAACACAAATTCAAAGAAGTTTTCATGAACATGAAGAACAATGCAAATTCAACACATGCATGGGTTCCTAGGAACACCAATGCTACAAAACAAGATCAAATGCAATGTTTAACTTCAAAACATGGTGAGTTCATGGATCAAGACCAAAAATATGAACATGCATGAAGAAATCCTCATGAAACAACTTCAAAATGCAAGAATATGACATAATTTAATAGATTTTTGATATTCACAATATTATTAATAAGTGAAATCAATAATAATGTTATAATTAGTACATGTAGTATCATCGAATTTAATATTGCAAAAATTAAAAAATTATACTCACATTTTATAAGATTTTCAAAAAATAATTAATTATATATTTTTGACATTTATATTAGCATACGTGACAGTCAAAAAATAATAATAATTTAGAAAAATGACTGAGACCCCCAGCTGGGGGTGCTGGGGGTCAGCTCCCATTGGATAAAAAAAACTGTTTTTTTTTTTTTTTTTTTTTTTTTGGATTTTCGGCCAACCCCAGTGCGACACGTCACTGGGGGTCGTCAGTGGGGGTCACCCCACTGGGGGTCTGTAGCATGGCCCAATAATTTATTAGTGGTATAAAATATTACATAATTGTATTTGCCTACATAATAGTAATTTGTTAGTCAAATTAATAAAAAAAAAATTATATTCAATTTGTTTGGCTTAAAATTTTTTAAAATAATTTTTTAATTTGTGTTTTTTTTAATGAATGTTTAAAAAATTTTAACTATTTTTTAATTTTAAATCTACTTGATCTACATTCATTTAAAAATATAAAATTTTTAATTTTTTAAAAAAATCACTAAATATAAAAAAAAAAAAATACAAAAGTTCAATATATTTATATATTTATTTTTGTATTTATTGAATTTTATTTTAAATTTCTTTATAAATATTTTTATTTTTAAGTGAATCTCAAATTTAAAAAAAATGGTTAAAATATTTTAAAAATTCACCAAAATTTTTTTTAAAAAAATACAAATTAAAAAGGTAAAAAGGAAAAATTACTCATAAATCCCATTTGAGAAAATATTAGTCCATTTAATCCTACATATTTTTTTATAAACCAAATAGTTCTTTTTTTTTATAGTATGTATTATTGATATGATTTATATTTGAGTTTACTTGTTTATCCCCTATTGTGATTATATTTTTTTATGTTTTTTTGGGATTGAGTGTATGTACATAATGTATGATTTAACATTTCTATTTTTTTTAGAGATTTTATAAAGTGATTGTGGGGATTATTGATGTTACCTACTTGGTGTTACATTATTGATGTTAAATCATTTGCGTTTTCCTGGAGAGGTGCGTGGGTTGTAACATTCACATTTACCTACATAAAGCTTCCACTAACAGCCTATAACATTAGCACCAAACACCAACCATCGACTATATAACATAACATCGACACAATCTGACAATCCCCGACAATTAACAATCACTACCCCCTACTACCACCAAACCCCACCAACACTTTCAGGCATACATCCTCCCACTGGCCCCCAATATTACAAAATACACACCCAATCAAACAAACATTAGCTATAACACCATGCGTCTGTTATATTACATACATGCACAACATCACATTTGCAATCACTGATAATCCCCAAACCCGTGAAAATATTATAACATTAACCAACAAAACCATACATCTGTCACATTACAAACATGCACAACATCACATTTGTAATTAATGGTAAACCCCAAACCTGCGACGTAAACAAGATCACCTAAAACCCCACATGACACACCAATTAAACAAAAATCCATTTTCGAGTATCGGCCTTGATGTCGTGTTGTTCTACAAACAACCAAACTAACATTGAAGACACCCATATTTGTTGACATCACACTAACATATGATCAACGATGTTGTCGACGAATTAATTTTAAATCGCTGAAGTTACATCCTCAATGTTAATCACACTCCAAGATGTCCTTGTGCCCATGCCACTTCGCCTCTGTAAATTTGATAGAAGGGGTTTTCATGATTTTCTAGGGTTTTTTAGGGGTTTTGTAATGTTATTTGGGAAATAATGAATTCTACATGTAACATTCCAAAATCCAGCATTCAACTCACACAAACTAAGGATCAACACTGCAACATCGTCAAGGAAATGTTGACGTTCCTATTTTTGAGCTTTCATTTTGTATGCAATGGAAGGAAAAAGGAAAAAAATGCTATAGTATACTTTTAGGTTTTCTGGTAACTACAATATCACCTAAACACCCAATATACCCCTTTAAACAGCCAACCCATGCGTTACATTCGTGGGTTTAAGTGTAATTAACATTGACATGGGACTAATCAGTCTACAAAATAAATTGCAAGATTAAATAGTTCAAACTATCTAAACTTAGAATTTATTGGTGTTTTCCCTAAAGCAAAACTAAACAAAATGATTATCATTTTATTTTGGGTAAAGTACATTTACCTCCCTTGAGGTTTCTGACAAATACAGGGACCTCCCCTGTGGTTTGAATAATTACAATAACCTCCCCTACTTTACCTGACAATGTCAAGATTATCTCATTCTGTCTATTTTGCACAAATGACGTTATTATCCTATAGAAAATGACCATATTACCCTTACTTTTGCCTGCAAAAAGACGAAAAAACCATTTGTTCAAGACATCACCACCACTGCCCGTGATTGACCAACATAACCATAAAATAAAATAAAATAATTAAAAAATATTTATAATAAAAATAATACATTTAAAATAAAAAATATATTTTTAAAAAAATTTTAATATTTAAAATATTAAAAAATACAACACATAAATGTATGAAATATAATGCACATTAAAATAAATAAAAAATATTTAAAATATAAAATATTTATCCTAAAAAAATAAATTTCAAAACTTATAACTAAACAATTTTTTTTTTCTTCAAAACTCATAACTCAACATGAGACTCTACACTCAAATCATGATTCTAAAAATAATTTTAAAAAATAAAATAAATTTTTAAAATTTTTTCTTTTAAAATAAAGTTTTGAAAAAAGTTTTGTTTCGAGTTTTAAAAAAAATTTTGAAATGAGTTTTAAGTTTGTGTTTAGTTATGAGCTTTTGAAAATAATTTTTTGAATGAGTTTTGAGTAAAAACATGTTCCGAAAAAATATTTTTTTTAGAAACATGTTTGGTTTTCTTTTAGAATCACAATTCCAATTATAAATTTTCAATTTTTTTTTTCAAAATTCATAGAGCCTTAACCAGATATACAACTCAAAACTCAATTCAAAAATTATTTTCAAAATTCATAACCAAACACAAATTTTTTTAAAAAAAATACAAACTTGTGTTAAATATATTTTTTAAATACTATAAAAATTTAAAAATTTTATTTTATTATTTTAAATATATAGTTTTTATTTTAAATATTTTATTTTATTTTATAAATATATTTTTAAATATTTTAATTTTTTTGTTATGTGTTTTGTTATGATTTGAGTGTAGAGTTTTGAAAATAGTGTGGAGTTTCTAGTTATGTGTTTGGTTATGAGGTTTGAAAATAATTTTTGAATTGAGTTTTGAGTTATGTGTTTGGTTAAGCTTTGAGTGTGAAATTGTGTTTTGAGTTTAAAATATTAAAATTAAAAAATAAAATAAAATATTTAAATAAAAATTATATATTTAAAATATAAAAATATATATTTTTTTAAACAGAACTGTAACAACACGAAAATTTAAATTGTCCCTTAAATTTTATACTAGTATTATGGCTATATATGATGATATATTATTAAATAAATAATAATAAATACAGAATCAAATTTGGCATTGGATTATAAAATATGGGATTAATTAGGTATTATTATTTAGGACCAAATTAATTGAAACATGAAATTATAATACTAATTGGGCCAAATTAAAGTTAAAGATAGTAAATAAATAAATATAAAATTAAGAGTAAATAAATAATAACAATAATAATAATAATAATAATACTAATAATAATGAGTGTGGTAATAAAATAAATAATTAATTTTTTGTTGGTATATAATAGAATGTAATTTAATTAAGAATTAATTAATTTATATATTTATATTAAAAAATTATGTTAAAATATAATTATCTTAAATATTTATTAAAAATAAGTGTAAATTCATGACCAAATCTGAAAAGGATTCGCTGACCACTAGTTGGCCTATCAATGGGCTTCCTTGGTGCTCCTATGGGTGGAAAGAAAGGAAAAAAAAAGAGAAAGAAATGAAGGAAATAGGGAAAGAATGGAAGGAAGGGAAAGAAAATAATAGAAGTCAAAAGAGTTTTTAGTAGTGGAAAGAAAAAGTAAGATATTATTTTTAAGGTGAGTTATACTATACCTTAAGTTACCATAATATATTTTATGTATGTTTTGACTTATTATAATTTATACAAATTGTATTTTATTAGTTATATTAATATAAGTTATGTTTTATAAATATTTCAGTTACGTGGATTAATTTCGGAACTCTATTTGTTAAAATGAAACCTATTGATATGTTTGTTTATATTTTAAAGAATATTTGACTATAACCTTATAAACAATTATGTTTTGTAAGTACCACCATGGGAGTCCCACGCCTTGGAGGACTTAAATAATCATTAGTCTCTGTTTGACCACTTTGTGACCCTCTATTGTCATGGATCCATTGACCTTTGTTCTATACGAAACAAAGTATTATGCGGAGATAAGTGCTACATTATTGTGCGAGCCACCTCTATAATCCGTACGAGCCACCTCTTGAATCTGTATCTCTGTTCTGACTGTCATTTCTGTGACCTCTATTCTGTTCTGTTAGATACCATGGTTATGGTTATTTATTTACATAATCTTAGTTTTGCTACTTAAAGGATTATTTGTTCAGACTAAGTTATCTTAAATATTTTAGTTACATAACTATCCATGATTATTTTGTGTCCCTTATACTCTTGGTATAATATTTCTCACTCTACCATGTGCTTATAGTTGTTTACCAATTTTCAAGAAACAATGTAATTCAGAAATAGCTTTTGGAAAGTCTTAGATGCGGGGCTACGGAATAGACACACACAACACTTTTATGATATTTTTTATATGTAAATATTAGCCTTTTTGGTCAATAAATTTTGTAATAACAATAGAAGTTTCGATAATTATTTTGGTACCCTCACTTAAATATTATTTCCGTTCGCGTTTATTAATTTGTTCAAGAATTGGCCGGAGGTAACTTCAGTTACTGGCTATTATGATACTTAACCTTTGGGTACGGAGAGCGGATCGTGACTAATGATATCAGAGCAATGGTTTATAAAAAAATAAATAAATAAATAAATCATCATTGGAGCTTAGGACACACACATTTAAGAAATATGATAGTGAGTAATTAGTATCTAAATATTATATTTTGTTAGTCAATTTAATTATATTATGATTTTATATGATTTTATATATATATATATTATTAATTTTTTTTGTGTACCTAATTTGTGAAGGATATTAGTTATAATTTATATTTGTTATAGTAAAATAAGGAAAAGAAACAAAAGGGTGTCGGGTTCAAGCACCCATCAAAATTATAATATAATTAAATACATATAATTTCTAGTTCAGTATTAAAAAAAAAAATTTCATTTCGACTTTTTAAAAACGGGTTCAAATTATACAGATTCTAATTTTTGAAACTATTTTCCATCAGTGGAAAGTTCACGGATAAAAGAAACGGAAGCTCCTCTCAAATTCTTTCAACTCTTGCATGTAATTCTATCATTTCATTTCCAGTCGCTTGTTTAATTATGTTTTCATTTTTTTCTCTTCAGAAATAAAACCAATGAAAAGTTTTTAAAGTCACCGATTGTTTCTCATTTTGGCCCAAAACAATTTTTGACGACTAGACAGTGATTGATTTTTGGTAAAAAAAAAATTTTGAGGTAATATTTTCTATTAGATTAATCATCTAATATATATTTATTAGAGTGTGCGGCGGATAGCTTACACATATAACAAATTTCGATGACGAAATTTTTAAAAGGAAGGAAGATTGTAACAACTCGAAAATTTAAGTTGTCCCTTAAATTTTATACTAGTATTATGGTTGTGATGATATATTATTAAATAAATAATAATAAATACAGAATTTAACTTGACATTGGATTATCAAATATAGGATTAATTAGAGATTATTATTTGGGGCCAAATTAACAGAAATATGAAATTATAATACTAGTTGAGTTAAATTAAAGTTAAAGATAGTAAATAAATAAATATAAAAGTAAGAGTAAATAAATAATAATATTGATAACAATAACAACAATAATAATAATAATAGGTGTGGTAGTAAAATAAATAATTAATTTTCTGTCGGTATATGATAGAGTGTAATTTAATTAGGAATTAATTTATTTATATAATTATATTAAAAAATTAGGTCAAAGTATAATTATCTTAAATATTTATTAAAGATAAGTATGAATCTATGATCAATTCTGAAAAGGATTCGCTGGCCACGCGTTGGCCTGTCAATGGGCTTACCTCCCTATATAGGGAGGAGGTGCTCCTGTGAGTGGAAAGAAAGGTTTATAGGGAGGAGGTGCTCCTATGGGTGGAAAGAAAGGAAAAAAGAGAGAGACAGAGAAAGAAAGGAAGGAAAAAGGAAAAAAAGAAAGGGAAAGAAAGGAAGGAAGGGAAAGAAAATAATGGAAGTCGAAATGGTTTTTAGGTCTCGTTTGGGAACCCTCCCATTTAGCCAAAAAGTCAAAAAATTACTAAAAAAGTCAAAAAGCCACCCTAAAAACCTATGTACAGTAACTGCACATGAACTCTGCCAGTTGTAGTGTAAAATGACCATTTTGCCCCTCATTGATTTTGTTTATATCGTTTTCAACCCTCGCTTTATGTCAAACATTGGTGGAAATATCTGCAGAGCTATTATCACACAGGTGTAGCAGCTAGAGCTATTCAGCTACATCAAAGAGTGAAGATGAAGAGGGGCCTTCGTTCAAGACCAGATCATAGTAGAAGCTCTGATTTGAAGAGAAAGACGAACCAAGCGACGACGATAGTCTGCCAAGGCGAACAAAAAAACAGTCCCTCCTCCGACGATCCCCCCAACTGCAGGTATGCTCTCGCTCTCTGTCTCTCTCTCTTTAGCCTCTCTTGTTTCTATTTCGCTATGCAACCATGAGTCGTATGCTCTGTTTGGTTTGTATGTATGTATGAATTATCTTTGTCTCTCGCGCTCTCTCTGCCTTTGTGTGTGTGTGTCTATCGCTCTGTCTGGCCATTTTCGCATTTGAATTTGTCTTCAAAATTTAGAGTTGGGTAATTTTTTGTAGAAAGTCACCCATATATTGCCATGTTGGGGCTTTTAGGGCTTCCTTTCACCTACCGAGAGCAGTTTAGCAATATTGCGGGTTGTTTGTTGGTCAGAGGGTGTGGATCTCATAACCATGACTTGTATGTGTAAACGTGCCTGAACATCCCGGCCCCGCGCGCGAGATGGCGTGAAATCCATTTTGTTCATTAGCATACTACAGTTTGGACTCAAATGTCACGGTTCTGAATCTAGTCTCGTAAAGTGCAATGCAAGACCGATAAATCACCAAAGAGTCCAAATCCGGCAAATCGTTTTGGAAAACTAATTTTTATAAAGAAGTGCCAAACATGGACTGTTTTGCCAGATATAGAGTCGCTACCTAAATGTTTTTATTTTGGAAAATTTAGGAAACCCTGACTCGTGCCTAAGGCCACGTGTCCATCATCACCAAAGTTGCCTCGGCTCGGGAACTTGGGTACGAGAGGGGAAGGTCATGCAATGAGCACCCCTGCTCGCCCGATCAAAGATCGGCCTTTACTAACATGATATCTTGTTTTTGAAAACACATGTGTTCTTACTCCGGTTATTTGCTAGAATTACTATGTGATGCGCACAACATACAAGTATAGACTAGATCGCCTAAGTTGGAACAAAATATCTCGTGTTTGTTTGAAAGTGGTTTGAAGGTACTACTCGAAGTAGACTAAGACGTAGATTTGCCACCCTCGAGTGGGTTTAGAAAACATGATTTTGCCACCTCAAGTGGGCTTAAAATTCGCATTCGATGAATTGTTCCAATTCAGGTAGTCCAACCTTTACCCACAGACATTCAGGCAGTTATATCATAAAAGCAATTTGCCTCATGAAAAGCATGCTATCATGACAGCACTCACACTCATGCAAGATGCTAAAGCATATCACTTACAGTGTACTCCGAGCCAAAACAGAGAACTAGTTAGAAATCATGCATGATCCTAGTTCATGTTAAGATGGCTAATGCAATGCATGCAAAATGCAACTAGAAATAGGCTCGGCTTCTAAGATGGCATGTGAAATGCAACTTGATAGTCATGTATTCAAATAGGTGTCGAAATACAATGCAGTTAGTATGATGCGCCGAGCCCCGTGCATGCAATACGAATGAATGTATGCACACATGCTATCATAAGTATGCTAATTGAAATATGACCTAAAACTAACCATCGAAAGCAGGTAAGTAAATGGAGAAAGACGTGGGGTTGGAAGACATTCACACACTCATGCACACTTATTACAAAATTCGCCCTCTTAACGGAGGGTCCGAATAAATCATACAAATCAACTAATTAACTAACTAACAGGCTAATTAATTATTACAAACCCTAACTGATTAAGCAAATTAATTAAGCCACAAAACAGTTAAAGCGGCCTCGAGAAGAGGGGCATATGCATGCTCGGTCGGCTTCGCTCGGAAATCTGTTGCCATGCCCCATGTTGCCTCTGTTTGCACTGTTTTGCACCTCTGAAAACTGTGAAAACCTCTGTGATGTTTCTGGACCACCTCATGGGCACTCTAAGATGTCATCGGCCAAATGGTGAAGCCATCGGCCAAGAGAAAGGGGTCATTGACCATTTTTTATTCCATTGACCAAAAATTGTTGGTCGATCGGCACTGAATATAGCCGATCGGCCGTTTCTTCCTGCAGACTGCTCCTTTTGCTGCAGCAAAGGACAAACAAGGGCATGGCAATACGTTTGTAAGAAAATTTTGTGCACCTACACTCCTTATCATGTTTGAGACTCAAAAGAGTGTAGTGTTCGACTCTCGAGCCATGAATCACGCATTTTGATGTATGATGGCCCAAGAGTCTGAATTGCACAAATCAATATAGAATGAATGCACAAAACACATGAATGCTCCACACTCTATCATGTTGGATCAAGAGTGTCGGCGACCGAAGATTGAGGCACATTTCGTCACTTCAAGTACGAAACGTCCCTCGGTCCTCGTGTTTGGTTTGACACCCCAAACCAAACACAATGCAATGTATGCAACATGGAGATGTGATACAATGCAACATAAGCATGCCAAATGCAATATGACTCAAGCATGCACACAAGGCTAAGGTAACAAGCATGCCAAATGCAATGCAACCTAAACATGCAAACATGTAATGTGCCAAACATGCAAAATGCAATGCAACCTAAACATGCAAACATACAATATAATAGGCATGCAACAACAATATCAACAACAAGCATGCAACAACATGCAATGCGATAAGCATGCAACAGCACACAAATCGCATGATCTATGGACTTATACTGAAAATGGATAGACCTCAGCCATACCAAAAACAATGGCCAAAATGCTAAGAAATAATGGAATGAAATGCAAAATAAGCATGCATGCCAATTGGCTTATCACTTAGGCATAAGGACACAACTCTCAAACATGAGCAAGGAGTGACAAGCATAATAATGTGGCAATGAGGTAAGCTCTGAAATGATGTTAGGAATGATGCCAAATCAACCAATCAATGCAAGTATAGCATGCAATAAAGCTCAAGGCTTAAGGCTAACAAAGGGGTTAAACCATGGCCATGCAAAGCAAACCCCAAAGGGCCAAGAGCACCCAAAACATTCCCAAGGCAGGTCAATACAAGAACAAAAACATGTTCGAACCTAGCCAACACAAGCTAGAACAAAAGTCCAAAAGGCAAGAGGCATGTAAGGCTAAAAAGGAGTATTACACTACACCTATTACAACCAAACATGGCATGACTTAACCAATGAAAATCAGAGTTATGGCATGTCAAAATAAGCCCAAAAACCCACTTAGATGGCACCCCAAAGACCTAAACATGGAGGTATGCACAATAATCCATTCATGAGGCATAAAACACCAACTCTTCAAAGCATTAAAGGAGTGACAAGAGCAAGTGTATGACCACTCTATATGGACTGAAATCACATATGAAATGATGCCAAATAATGAAAATAATCTAAGCGACGCATGCTAGTGACTTGGACACTCAAAGCTAACAAGCTAGAATGCATTGTAGCTATACAAAGAATGGCATATATGATCAAAACAACACAAAACAGAGCTCAAGCATGGTAAAACATGACTAAAAGCTTCTTTGAGTCGAGCCAAAACATGCAAGCATGATGGTCCAAATGCATGATGCATGTTAAGGCAAAAGAGAGGATTGTAAGACAAGTGCATGATGTATATAAGAGGCTATCAAACCAACTTAAAAAAGAGGTATAGCATGACAAAATAACACCAAATACTTGCTGAAATGAAGCCAAAACATGCTACCAATATGAGCCATATATACGAGCAAATGAGAGACAAGGAGAGAGGGGTGTCTCTTTCCTATTCAAGACTCTAAAACCACCTTTCCACCACTGAAAATCCTCTGGATTTCAGTGGTAGAAAGGTCATGAAAAGGCAAGAACAAGGGCCAAAAGGGATGGCTCAAAACAAGGCCAAACAAGGCCTAAGAGGGGGTAGACAACCCCCAACCAAAAAGTGACCTTAAACAATCATCTCAAGCACACAAAACCAGAACTTTTTTCAGTTTATAGTCAAGCTTAAAACGATATGCAAATAGGTCTAAAAGCTTAAGGAAGAATGGGGGATCAAAAGGTAATTTACTCACCCTTGAAGAACACCTTCAAGAACACCACTCTAGCAACCTTTCTCTGATCAAAACCAGCTCAAGAACACTAAGACCAACTCCTAAGAACCTCAGCAACCAAAGGATGGTGTCCTACTAGGTGCTCTAGTGCAAAAGTGTGAAGAAAATACACTTTAAGGCACAAACACACACACAAATATATATATAGAGAGAGATATATAGAGAGAGATGTATATCTTCTATATCAATTTGCTGAACCTCTGGAAAGGGAGGGGAGGCTCCCTTCTTATAGAATCTGAATTCTCAAGCTTGTTTAACAAGCTTGAGTCTTGAAACAAATCCCTTCATACACGTGTATGGAGGATGTGAATTGTGCATACCAGCTGTCACAGCTGGTAGAAAGTATCTGCAAAAAGTAGATAGAAAGGTCTCAGCTCAAAAATATGGCTGATCGACCAAACAAAGTGTCGATCGACCAAAAAAAGTGCCGATCGACCAACACTTTTGGCCGATGGCAAGAAAACAAGGCCGATGGCAACATGCCTTAGCCGATGGGTTGAGGGGATGGCCAAAAAGCCACCATCTTCCTTCAGAAGCTAAACCACAAGTCCATGGTCCACAACCAAGTACAAAACAGACAAGTTGAGAGATCATAAGGCAAGGCGGGCAGCCGAGACTTCCGGGAACTCAAAACGAACACAAGCATGGATGATCATCGAGTGTTCAAACGATGACGTCCAAGTCTTGAGGACGGTCAAAAATTGGGTGTCTACAGTATGCTCTATATTTTCAAAATTTATGTATGAACTCTTCTGTCTCTCGCTCTCGCTCTCTCTTCGTCTTTGTCTGTGTATGTGTGTGTGTGTGTGTGTGTATCACTACTTGCCAATTTGAACATATTATGTGTTGTAAAAAAAAAAAATTACAATGCATTTGGGTAATTAACAAGAAAGTCCCCTAAATAAGATTCCAGATTTTGCACCAGAAATGAAGTTATTCAGTTATACCATTCATGAATGGTTGATCCTGACATATGTTTCAATACAAATCCTTCACATACAACACAAACAGACCAAAGACATTATGCTGCGGGTTATCTTTAGCTCCTCATTCTTATCTGTTTCAGCCAAAATGGAATTCCTCATTTTGATTTTGAACCTCATTGTTTATGCTGCTTGTAAGGTTGTCACCTATGAGAAATTATGTGGATATGTTTAAAATAGCATCCCCTTATGGTCCTTAGTTCTTATAGTTGTTGAATTGAACAAGTTGGAAGCATTCTGATGATAGCTTTTCTCCGATGTAAGATAATTGAAAATGTAAGAAGACAAAGGGAGAGAACTTTGGCTATTTGTCAGTATAATCTTTCCAATTACTCTCTCTCTCTCTCTCTGTGTGGTTATAATTTTTGAATACTTTGACATGAACTTATCATTTACTATTCTTGTAAATTTGGTGAAATTAGCTACTTACGTGCTTCATGCACAATTATGTGGATATGTTTAAAGGTCTTCATTTTTCTGCTTGATGCTTTCTTTTTTTTGGACACTTACGTGCTAATATGTTGCTCCTTGTAGCGAATCAAAAACTATATATGTTGCTCCTTGTTAACAATTCCTGAATTATTTATTATTATTATTATTTTCCAATACTGTCTGCATTTTCAAATGATGTATATGTAGTGCAAGTAATGTAGTGAATCATTTTTCGTTGAACATGTGTACAATTCCTGAATTATCTATACTATATATTAAGCAAAAGGGGGTTTTTAACCCCCAAGCTTTGTGAGAGCTCCAATCTCTCAATCCTAATTTCTTAATTTTTTGATTTTAAAAAAAAAACTCAGCATTTATTGATTTGGTCAAAATTTCCTAATTAACATATATTAACTTTTTTCAATCTACATGTATTTCTACATGCATTTCTACATGCTTACTATTATTGATTTGGTCAACATCCCCTTATCAGTATTTAAAATTCCCTCATACAAATAATTATAGATACAACCTGTGTATAGTTACTGCAGTACCCTTTATAATTTATCTTATACACTATGGTTAGTGATAAGATTGTTAAATTATTTTTATAAAAAATCTTTAAAAAAAACATCTATCTATCTATCTATCTATTTATACTATATATTAAGCAAAAGAGGTTTTTAACCCCCCATAGCCTGTAGGAGCTCCAATATCCCAATCTAAATTTTTTATTTAAAAAAAAAAAACTCAACATTTATTGATTTGGTCAAAATCCCCTGATCAGCATTTATTAACTTTTTTCAATCCACATGTCTTTCCACATGCCTGCATTTATTGATTTGATTAAAATCTCCTAATCAGCATTTAAAATCCCCTCATACAAATAATTATAGATACAACTTGTGCATAATTATTGCAGTACCCTTTTTAACTTCTCTCATACACTATGGTTCACTACAACATTTTCTTAGTTTAGTGACATTTGAAAGTGCCACAAAACTATTCTTCTAATGACATTTTTTGGTCTTGTGGCATTTTGAACAAGTGCCACTTCTATCGGTGCCGCGGTAGATACTTGCATGTGTCACTGCACCATCATGGCTGAAAACTTTCAATGACATTTTAATGTCATGGTAGATATTATTTGTGACACTATCAAGCGCCATTAAAAAAAGAGTTAGTGACACTTGTAAGTGTCATTATACCATCAAGACTAAAACCTTTCAGTGACACTTTAATGTCATGGTAGGCACTATTCGTGACGCTATCAAGTGCCATTCATGACGATAATTCGTTGTAGAACAATTTGATCCGCTCTTGTGGAGACTCGAACCGCCAACCTTCCGTACCATAAACCTTTTACACCACACTCTTCCCACTACACCTCTATAGCACCACATGATTATATATGCAACATATATTATTTATATAGTACATACATCCATATTAATATAAAAGTATATGTATAAACATAATTATTTTATTGAACATAATTTATGTAAAATAAACTATTTACTACCAAAATAAAAAAAAAGACCACTTTTGGCCAATTTTATACTTTTGGCTACTAATTGTTTTTTAGTTGCTAAAAAACTTAACTTTTGTCGACCAAAATCGGATTTGGTCGCCGAAGATGCACTTTCAGCTACCAAAATTTTGGTCACCAAAAAAATTTTATTCCCGCCTTAGAATTTTAGTTCTCCCGCGCAAAAAATGACCACTTTTGGCGACTAAATTTATTTTTTAGTTGCCAATTGTAGACTTTTGGCTACTAAAATATTTTTTGGCACCAAAAAGCTTTACTTTTGGCTACTAAAATTTTTTTAGTCGGTAAAACCCATATAATCAGCGACTAAACTTATTTTTAGTCGCAATTGTAGACTTTTGGCTACCAAATTTTTTTAGTCGCCAAAAAGCTTTACTTTGGGCTACTAAAAATTTTTTAGTCACTAAAACCCATATAATCAGCGATCAAACTTAGTTTTAGTCGCCAATTGTAGACTTTTACTAAAATAGTTTAGTCGCCAAAAAGCTTTACTTTTGGCAACTAATGCTGTTTTGGTCAGGAAATTTAGTCGCCGAATATGTTTTTTCCTGTAGTGTATATTGAGTTTAATTCATTTATTTTTAATCATTTACTGCATTTTAAAAATTTAGAAAATATATTGGTATTTTTTGTTTTTTCAAAAATGTCATTATAAGCTTGGAAAGTTTTTGGCTTAGTGGCATTTCTCAAAATGCTATAAAATATTTGTTTATGACGCTTTTCACCTAAGTGCCATAAAAAGTAATTTGCACCAAACTAGTGTCCTGACATTTTTTAAAAAATGCCATTACAAATATTCATAAAAAGTTTTTGTAGTGACATTTTTGTTGCAGTGAAGTGACACTTTTTTTAATTGAAATGCCACTAGAGCCTTGTATGTTTGTGACTCTATGACATTTTTCTAAAAAATGCCACCAAATATTCTTTTTGTGACATTTTTTAAGAATATGCCACTAGTATGATGTCACTAAAATATGTTTTTGTTGTAGTGTTGTGACACTTGTTCATTGAAATGTCACTAGAGCCTTTTACGTTTGTCGTTTTGTGGCATGTTTCAAAAACGTGCTACTAAATATCATTTTTGTGTCATTTTCTAAAAATATGCCACTAGTGTAGTGCCACTAAAGTATGTTTTTGTTGTAGTTTTGTGACACTTGTACATTGAAATGTCACTAGAGCCTTTTATGTTTGTCGTTTTGTGGCATTTTTCAAAAACGTGCCACTAAATATCATTTTTTTGTGGCATTTTCTAAAAATATGCCACTAGTGTAGTGCCACTAAAGTATGTTTTTGTTGTAGTGGTTAGTGATAAAATTGTTAAATTATTTTTATAAAAAATCTTAAAAAACATAATTTATATATGAAAAAAATCTAAAACAAAAATAAATATCTATAATTATCTCATCTATCTATCTATACTATATATTAAACAAAAAGGAGTTTTTAAACCCCAAGGCCTGTAGGAGCTCCAATATCCCAATCTGAATTTTCTAAATTTTTTATTTAAAAAAAAAAACTCAGCATTTATTGATTTGGTCAAAATCTCCTGATCAGCATTTATTAACTTTTTTCAATCCACATGTCTTTCCACATGCCTGTATTTATTGATTTGGTTAAAATCCCTTAATCAGCATTTAAAATCCCCTCATACAAATAACTATAGATACAATCCGTGTATAGTTTACTGCAGTACCCTTTTCAACTTCTCCCATACAAAATTTATAAAAAAAAAATTTAAAACAAATATAAATATTTATAATTTTTTCATGCATAACACGGGTGATAGGTTAGTTGTTCATGAATCAAATGATTGTTAGATCATATCCATTAGCATTCTTGACAAGTTGTTCCATGCTTACCTGCAAGTTGAAATGGGAAGTCACAAACAGACAATGAAATGTCATTGAATCCATAACATGACTAGACATCCATAAATGCAGGGAAATTTTCATATCCACCTCGAGTCAATGTCAGCGTCAATAAAATGGTGTTTGGTGTTGTTTACTGCAATTTCAATGTGCTGTTTTTAATTTTCTTCTTTTAGAATTCTATGCCGAATCGTTTGTTGTTACTTTTGCTTATAGTTTATGCATTTTCTAAGTTGGGAGATGAGTGGTTTTAGAGTTTTGCTTATAGATTTTGGATTTTTAGCTTATAATAAGTTGGGAGATGAACCATTTTCTCACAATTTCAAAGAAAATAGGGCGTAAAATAGAAAATTTTAGAATGTGCACAAACCTCATATGAAAGGCAAGGACCAAGAAACAGAGACATCTTTTAATAGTGTGTCCATATTAGACACACTATTAAAAGTTTTATGTTGTTTCTTGCCGTTCAATAAAGTTCTATGTTGTTGATCAAACAAAAAAAAAATGATACCAGACACCAACACTCATCCAATAGTTTGACACGTGTTCGACAAATGTTCTAATGTGTCTTATTATTATTCTTTTTAAAATTTAGATTCGAACAGACTTTAAACACTTTAGGGAGACATGTCTCCATTGGTTAGACACATTGGGGGGAGAGAAAAAAGATCCTTATATTTTTATTTATTTATTTACATTACCTACTTACGTGCTTCATGCACAATTATGTGGATATGTTTAATGATCTTCATTTTTCTGCCTGATGCTTTCTTTTTTTTGGACACTTACGTGCTAATATGTTGCTCCTTGTAGCAGATCAAAAACTATATATGTTGCTCCTTCTTAACAATTCCTAAATTATTTTATGTTATTTTTTCTTTCCAATACTGTCTGCATTTTCAAATGATGTATATGTAGTGCAAGAATTATCATTCATCAAGGCTTCTGCATACAATTTTTTTCTTCTATGTTGGTTAGTTGTGTTAATTCTTGTACAAATTTACCCAAGTTAGAAACTTAACGGAAATCAAGTAACCCTGGCATGAATAGCTTGGAAAAACATAATTTATTTGAGTTTGATAAAACATTTTGTTGTATGTTGGTGCGTTTGTGTTAATTCTTGTACATATAACAATTGGTATTTACTCTTTTCCAGTTAGAAATATAATTGTACGAATAGGGATTCTGAAATTGTGCACCAAGTAAATAAAAATAAAAATAAAAAACAGAAACAAAAAAAAAGGAAGGACCATTTGCTATGTATTTGCACATGTGGTGTGTATTTGGTCTTTTTTCAATTATTTTTTTGTTCAAATAATTTTTTTTCCCAATGAAACAAATTCATTTTTTTCTCAAATAATTTTGTTTCAATTAATTTTTTTCAATTATTTGTTTTGGGAGATAATTGTTTTTTTTCAATTATTATTTTTCCAAATAAATTTGTTTCAATTAATTTTTTTTTCAATTACTTTTTTTCCAAATTTTTTTTCTCAATTACTTTTTTTGCAATTACTTTTTTTCCAAATATTTTTTTGTCAATTAAATTTTTTCCATTTACTTTTTCCCAAATAAATTTTTTTCAATTAATTTTTGGTTTCAATTAATTATTTTTCATATAATTGTTTTTTAATTAATCTTTTTTTGAAATTGTTTTGTTCCCAATTAAATTTGTTTTCATTTTTTTTTGTTAATTAATGTTGGTTCATTTTTTCAATTAACTTCTTTTTTCAATTAATCTTTTTTTGAAAAAGTTTTTTTTTCAATTAATCATTTCATAATTTCTTATGGACATAACAAATGACGTGCACTGACATAGTTGTGAACACAAGAAACTTGTTTACACAAGAAACTTATCCCATAGCATAAGTGTCACACTCGTTTACCTCTTTTGTTGTGCTTGTCATGTCATCACAGACTATATGGCCTCGTTTATGTCGATTGCAACATCAACACAACCAGGCCCTATGTGTGCTTGTGGGTATGGGCATTGTGTGGTCAAGATTTTTCTTGGTCCGCCAAAAATCCAGGACGTGCGTACTACCAATGCCCTCGTGGAGTGGTGAGTACAAGCACCTTCACCTTGTTTGGGATTATTACCTTGTCAAACCGTCACTAATAATTTCATAAATTTTTTTAACCTCAGCCATGTGTCAATTAGATTGGGTGGTGTGACGAATATGGCCGACAAACGCGTCCTGAGAATGACAGAGACAATGTTCGTCGTTTTGAGGCGCGTTTGATTGACATTGAACGGACTCTACGTGTACTTAACGTTGTCACATGTTTTTTGTCCATCATTGTCGTTATTTTGTTGTTCCGTATGTAATATATGTATCCGTGTTTAGATGGTTACTATACTATGGTTTCCGTATGTGATATATGTATCCGTGTGTAGATGGTTACCGTACTATGCTTTATGTATGTAATATATTACTTATCATATGTGTTCCCTGTGTTGAGTGTTGTTTGCGAAGTTATTGTTTGTCAATTCTATGTTCATAAATGTGTGCACGACAATCCCGTTCCATAAGTAAACATTTGTACACCTTGTGAGCATCAACATATTGGGTTTCTTTTGTGATTTTAATACTGCGATACGTAATGTAGAAGCATAATAATATATGGTTCACACAACTACAACTAATGCACTGATCAACTAATATATTACACAAATTATAATGTTCTATAGTCGCATGGCTTCAACTCGATCCGGCTCTCGTACCCCTTCCGGGAAAGGGAAGGGGCCCAAAGCCTCATCACAAAACCAATTGGGACTGGGAGAACACATGTATCTATTTGGAACTTGTTGTTAAGGAAATAGACGCAGGTAACAGGCCGCACATGTTAATCAATCTGAATGGGTACCGGTCTTTGGCTAAGACTTATGAGGCAGCAACTGGGTTGACGCATACCATCAAACAACTTAAAAATAGGTACAATCAACTTAAGGCGGAGTGACGTGCATGGTCGAAGCTAATAGATAGCCGCAAAGGCCCCACTGGAATTGGGTTCGACCAAGAGAGACTGGGTTGATCAATGCGTCGGATGAATGGTGGGCTAGAATGGAGAAGGTAACGATTTTAACTTATGGTTACATAATTTTGGTATTCACTTAGAACGACCCAACTATGCCATAAACAGATGTCAAACTCCATAAACATATATTTTCATTTAAAATATACTGTTCATGCCTACGACATTCAAATAAACATGAAACATGCCATGACAATTCCATAATATTGTGTGTTTTTTTTTCTTCATATATAAGCACGTCAACTATTTATGCTTAAATTGTTCATTACTGATGTGCATACTCCATATACATAAGTTATTCATTTTGCTAATGGTGTACTCCCATTGTATTGTATTACAGGTTGATAAAGACTGTTGCAAGTTCAGAACAAAGCGGTTGGATCATGAGGAGTTGATGCGTTGCGTATTCACGGGGGGCTGCGGCAACGGGTAAAAATGCTTGGACGCCTGGCGAGACACGGAACCAGCTGGAGGTGGAAGGGGAGTTTGACAATGCTGACTTTTCTACGGAGAGCAACGAATTGGGTGCCTCTGAAACGACAAACTTGATGAAATCCGCAACAATTAACGCATCAAGTAGTGGCACCAAAAGGAGGCACTCATCTGTCACAGTCGTGCAAAAAAAGCGAATCACCGGGGCAGAAGCATTGGCAACAAGCATGGATGATTTGGTGAATTCGATGAAGACACAAAGCAAGGAACTCACTGTAAACCATGTTGTCGGTGGCCAAAGTATGACTATGGCCGAAACAGATGGATGTCTTTATGAAATTCAGGGACTTGACCAAGCTAATCCACTGCTCCATTTCGGTATTTCGCTTATGGAGGTACCCAATAATAGGGAGATGGTTATGAGTATTCCTTCTGATGAAGGCATTATCGGCTGGCTCCAGGTGAAGCAACAAGCCAAAAAGAGGACGACAATAGTTCCAACTCTTGTAAGCATATTGCGCAATCAAGGACTTCGTTTCTAACTATACTTATGTGTTGGACTTCGTTTATATTTGCTAAAGACTTGCCTTTTTATGAAATGCTTTGTGTTGGACTTCTTTTCGCTTATGTTGGTTTTGTATTTGCTAAGGACCTGCTGTTTTTAACTATGCTTTGTAAGGAGAATTGTTAGGGAGATGGTTATGCTTGGATTTCATTTGCCGGGTTTTAGAATTATGGATGTGCATTGCTTGAGTTTGCCTATGCTTGGATTTTAAAATTTTAAATTTCAATAAACCATGAATCTGATTAAACTCTTCCAATTTGCAGCTTCATAGTTATGTAAACAGTGGTTGTAAATCAGCTATACTCGACCATTTGAACAAAAGAGTTGCTATTTGTAGAGAGACATGTGAAGTGTGCTGAAGGCTTCATGTGAAAAGTGGAAGTTAGACCCTTTATAAGGTACTAAAAAAATAAATAAATAATTTAAGTTATTCTTTCTGTATATTTTATTTGAACATTGTTGTTTGTATATGTCATTGCAATTTGTATATTGCTTATTAGTCAGAAAAAAAAATAAAAATAAATATTACTACAAGTTACACCCTTGTAAGGTAGTAAAAAAAAAAAAGGATGTGTTAACGTGTTTTGGGAAAGTGCAATTTATGTATTTAAGATTTCATCATTGCTAATAGAACAACACTATACAATAGAAGCTCTCAAAAGGATGGTAAACGAACTATAATTGATTATTTATGCATAATATTTCTGTTATTGACAGCCTTTACTTTTGACTGATGTGTAATTTTTGCATGTTTAATTTTGCCAGAGTAGTAGTCTGTCATGTTATGCTTCTGATTTTATTTGAAGTTATGTGATTTAGGCATGGAAAGCGACGATGACAGCGATGCACGGATGCAGGAAATGTGTGATGATGTCGCTGCGCTTGTAATCGAGTGGTAGATTGAAATGAATAATAACTATGTTGAAGCGTACAAAATTGCATCCGACTACTACAAGATGCACGCGCTTAAAGTCCCATGTCGCATGTCCATCTTGACGGGGAGGGCATGGATTTTGGAAATGTATAATGGGCACAGTGGCAGATTTCGCTATGAACTGTGCATGCCCAAACATGTTTTTACCCGTTTATGTGCCACACTATGAACAACTTCGGGTTGCATGTACCTGAGCGGGACCACGGCTTGCACGTTGAGGAGAGTGTTGTAATCTTCATTCATGTTCTAAAAAACTTACCTAACCGAGAGCTTCAAGAAAGATTCTAACACTCCAGTGAAACAATATCACGCTATTTTCATAATGTTTTGAAAGTAATGAAAAAGTTCATCGTTGCGCACTGTCGACCGCCTGCAGATTTCAAAAACATGAGGGATCCCCACCTGCAGACCCAACCACAGTATTTGTCGTTTAAGGTGCGCAAAACTATGCTTCAATTCGAGTTCGATTTCAAATTCTACAAAAATGTGAGTTAAAGAATGCAAGGCTATAATGCAAAACTTGATATTAATATTCAACTGCGTACTTGTTCGAATTGTGTAGAATTGTTTAGGTGCCCTGGATAGGACACACATGCCAGCGTGCATAAAGGAGTCGGAAGCAGCCCTGTATTTTAGCCGAAAGGGTTGCCACACTCAAAATATTTTGGCAGTGTGTGATTTCAATATGTGTTTCGTCTTTGTATCATGCGGTTGGGAGGGTAGCATGCATGACAGCCGGATTTTAAACATTGTCACCGAGGATCCGCAATATAATTTTTCAATTGTAATGGATGGTACGTACGAATAGTTGATTTTTTCAATGCCATAACTTGTTAAATTTGTTTGCCCACACGTGAAACAAATATGTATTAATATGTACACATTCACAAGTCGCTATTATCTAGTGGATAGTGGATACAGTAATAAGAAGGGATTTCCTACACCATATAAGGGCAGCCACTACCACCAGCCACACTTTCAACATCACAAGCCGAGGAATCGTGATGAGTTGTTCAACCGTGCCCACACTTCATTGCGGAGTGTGATTGAGCGAACATTTGGCGCTTGGAAGTCGCAGTGGAGATTCTTGCACAACATGTCTCGGTTTGACTTTCGTAGAGTACAAGTGCCGTTGGTGGCTGTATCTATGGCATTATATAATTTCATACGCAGAAACTGCGAGGATGATGCGTTAGTTGTTGCTGTCAGAAATGCGGCAGAGTACACGTATGACGATATTCCCGATCGCGCAGATTTGGCTGCCCTAGACGAAGCCGTCATGCCTACGGACGAGGACGTTGAAATGGCGGAGGTGCGTCATCGGATAAGGGCAGAGTTATACCAAATTCGGAGAAATGGTAGGTAGTCAGACAATGTTGTTTAGCATGACTGCTTTTAAATGTTTTTCGTAGTATGTGTTTTGGGAAATTGAGTTGTAATGTCTTGTTTTGTAATGATATATGCATAACCTAATAAACTGTTTACATATTTTAAGATGTCGTACAAATTTCACAAACTTTTTTTTGAAATTGTCGTATTTTGCATTTGTGTATGGTTAATGCAAATTCAATATTTCACGGATTGTCGTAACGAATTTCGTCACACATATCACATGCATTAACTGTATGCAGATGTAATTCACAATTACAGCTTGGCTACCAAATTTACTATTGTCCACGTAGGTGACTCAAATATAAAACAGGAATTCAAATACACATAATTTATTCACCAACTTTTGATTGTTCATGGAGGATTTTATTTTCTTCTTGTTTTGTTTTTTATTTTTTAATTTTTTGGATTTTGATTTTGTTAACAATTGGATAATAGTCTCCAACTACATTCAGATAATAGTCACCATCGTTTTTTGGTTTTTTTGGCCATTGATGTATAGTTTGTAGTTATGTCCAATTACATCACGTAAACAACATGGCCCAAAATTTTCTTGAACCAACTAAAACAAAGAAATCAGTATTTCACAAATAAAATAAAAAAGGAAGATCTATTTGAAAATATAAAAAAATTACTTACAATATTGCGCAATTGACTATAATTTCAATTTTCTTTTCCAAGTTTCATCCATAACACCACAAAAGGACCAAAAAATTGTGAATTTTATTCATTACAAAATTTGTTTTACAAAATGTTATGTTAGAAATGGTTAGAAAATCTGGGTAAAACCAAAACTTTCTGCTAAGTTTGGTCTAATATTTAGGTGGGACCCGTGCGTCGATTTTCGCGAGTCAAAATGGTAACGCGTTCTATGCCGCGTTGTGATTCACGTGGTACATTTGGTTGCTCAAAACCATTATCGAGTGAATGAGAAATTGAAGTCAAAGTATGCTCCATGAAAATGGAGTTTTGGTGAAAAATCCTTAAAGGTTTGAATAAGGCTTGTCCCACATTGATTTGGTGGGAATGTTTGAATGGGTTTATAAGGCATGGCATTGGAACTTGGGGTGTGCCCCAAGGGGTACCCAAGTTTTGTAGAGAGGGAGGTTATAGGCAAAATGGGCTAGACCCAAAAGTAACCACACGTGCGCGCGCCACCTCTTCACAGATAGACCCGAATCTGTCCAGATTCAAACCCAAAACCAAATTTGTTTTGTTCAAATTCGGGTCTGTCTAGATTCAAACCCAAAACCAAATTTGTTTTGTTCAAATTCAAATCCACCCGAATTTCAAACCAAACAGTGTCTTAAACAGATTTGTAGCTGTTTAATTCAAAATGGAAAGCCACCAATCCATTTATAAATAGACTAGTCCTCTTTTGTTATCAGATAAACTAATTTTCGTCCATAAAATTTTGCATTCATATTCTTCATTTTGCTGCATTATTTTCTTGTTAGAGAGAGTATAAAAGACTTAGTGTGTTCGTTGTACAAATATATTGTAGTGCTACATATATTTGTTGTTGATCATTTCATCCTGGGAGATAGACATCCATATTCTGAAAGCACCGAGGAAAGGACGAATCTGTCTTAAGGACACAGTGTCAAACACTGGACTTGATCAGATTATTATTTGAAGAAATTAATCAAGTAAGTTATTTATTTATTTTCTGTTTTGTTATTATTTATTTAAATCAGATTTTAATTTTATTTTTGTAACAAAATAAAATCTTTTTTTATTTATTTAATTTTATTTCTAGTTTGATTTTTGTAATCAAACAATTTTCTCTCCTTTCCTTTATTTCTTTTATATTTTGTTTGTTGTTAAGTACACAAACAGAATTAATTAATTACAGTAAAGATTGTCCAACAATAGACACCAAAGAAATTACCATATGTGTGGACCGTATACCTATGTCAAAGTTTTGAAAAAAAAAAAATTGAGAATTTATTTCAAGTCCATACCATAATTACATATTTTTTGGAGGACGAAAGAGCATAGGTGTGTGTGGTTTGGTTTTGAGAGATAAATTTTAAAAAAAAAAAATTGGGGAAAGCATTTACCAATTTTTTTGGTTTGTTTAGTTGTATATTTTTAAAATAATTTTCGAGTGTGGGAATTTAAATAGATTGTATATTAGTTTGTACTTGAATGGATGTGTGTGAGAGACAAAAGTGATTCAGAAGTAAAGAGGAGAAATAAAAAGTGATTGATTTATGTGTAGGACATACAAAATGATTTTGATTTTTTTTTTTAAATCACTAAACCAAATAATATTTTTACATTTTTTTCCCTACATTTCGTTTCCAAGTTTCAACCAAACAAGGCCTACATATTGTTGCATGTGTTGGCATGAAAATCTAGAAATTAAAATAATAAAAAAATAATAATAATAATTAACAAAACATCACAACACAAACAACTGTTTTGATTTTGCAATCGGTAATCATACATCTCATTAAAAGTGATGCTTTAAAGTACCACTAATGAGTTAATAAGTATTTTAAATAAAAAAAAACAAGATACAAGCAGTGAGTTTCGTCCATTGTCATATCACTAGTAGTACTTTTAGAACACTATTTTTAATGATCTCAAACATTATTGTTTTTCAATTACATGTATGTCGCCGCGTGTGGTACAGTGATGATAACTTTGACATTAGTCAAAAAAAAAAATATTTGGAAGTTCTAAATTAGGAGCACTAAAGGAGCTCTAATGTGTGGGTTTCATTGACTGATGTGATATTTTGGCCTTAAATTTTTTTTTCTTTTTTTTTTTTAAATTTTCACCTTATTAATGGTCGATTAATGCTCCCAAATTAATGAGATATATCATTATTGTTAGTCAAAAAAGTATACAGTAGTTGTACGTTCCTGTATAAAAAAAATATATATATATATATATATATATATGTGTCAAAAGTTCCAACGGACATAGCTCTGCACGTCTGCACCAAAACATTGATTTCCCACAGTTCGATTTCCGTGAAAGGAAAATTTGTCAAGTTTCAAGCTTTCATTTTTTTTTATATTATTTTTTAATATATTTTTTTCGTAAAAAATCAAAAAATTCATCCCAAACATATTCAGTGTGTTTGATTTAAGGTTTTTAGATTAAATTTTTTAAAAATTAAGTTTTTTAATTTTCATATTTTTTTGTTTTTAATGAATATTTTTAAAATTTTAAACATTTTTTTTACTTTATTAGATGCACCTTATTTAAATGTATCTAAAAAGTAAAAAAATTGTGAAAAATATTTTTAAAAATTAATAAATACATAAAAATACAAAATATGTATGAAATTCTCGTATTTTTTTGTATTTTTGATATTTAGTGAATTTTTAAAATGTTGCTTTCACAATTTTTTTACTTTTTAGGTATATTTATGTTAGGTATGTCTAAAAAGTAAAAAAAATTATTTAAAATATTAAAAAAATTCTGTAAAAAAAAACACGAAAAACAAGAAAGTAGAATTTTCTGAAAACAGTTTTTGGAAAACTTTAACCAAGCATGCTGATTAGTTTTTTTTAATTCATATTTTAACTAAATAGTCAAAAAAGTTACTACATTAGCTTTTTCTCAAACGAGGACTTAGTTGTGGAAAGAAAGAGTAAGATATTATTTTTAAGGTGAGTTATATTATATCTTGAGTTACCATAATATATTTTACGTATGTTTTGACTTACCATAATTTATTTTATACAAGTTGTATTTTATTAGTTATATTAATATAAGTTATGTTTTATAAATATTTCAATTATGTGGATTAATTTATGAACCCTATTTGTTAAAATGAAACCCATAAATATGTTTGTTTATATTTTAAAGAATATTTGATTATAACATTATAAACAATTATGTTTTGCAAGTAGCACCACAAGAATCACACGTCTTAGGGGACTTAAATAACCATTAGCCTCTGTCTGACGACTTTGTGGCCCTCTATTGTCATAGATCCATTGATCACTGTTCTGTGTGGAACAAAGTGCTGTGCGTAGATAAGTGTTACACTATTGTGGGAGCCACTTCTATAATTTATACGAGTCATCTCTTGAATCCATATCTCTGTTTTGAATGTCATTTCTATGACCTCTATTCCATTCTGTTCGGTATCGTGGTTATGATTATTTATTTATATAATCTCAGTTTTGCTACTTAAAGGATTATTTGTTCAAACTAAGTTATCTAAAATATTTTAGTTACATAACTATCCATGATTATTTTGTGTCCCTTATACTCTTAGTATAATATTTTTCACCCTACCATGTACTTGTAGTTATTTATCAATTTTCAGGAAACAAATACAATTCAGAAATAGTTTTTAGAAAGTCTTAGATGCGAGACTGCAGAATCGACACACACAGTACTTTTATGATATTTTTATATATAAATATCGACCTTTTTGGTTAATAAATTTTGTAATAATAATAGAAGTTTCAATGATTATTTTGGTACCCTCATTTAAATATTATTTCTGCTCGCATTTATTAATTTGTTCAAGAATTAATCGGAGATAATTTCAATTACTGATTATCACAATACTTAACCTTTGGATACGAAGAGCGGGTCGTGAAAAATAAGTGTTGATGAGAAAAGGGGATGTTTGGTTATGAAAACAAGGATGTACAGTGGTGTTCCGTTATAGTAAAAAAGAGGAGACTTTCAATATAGTTTCGAATTTGTATCAATTTAATCTTTTTAATTGTTACACATTTAATTATTAATTTTAAATATTATTTTAAATAAAAATAATTAAAGATATTATTGATCAATTTAAATGGTAAAGTCATCAATTTGATAAAATATAAATTAATTTGATAAAAATAAATATCAAAAAAATATGTTTGAATTTTTAAAAATTATTACTACCCACCAAATATAAAATTATATAAAATTGATAAATTTTTTATGTATTTATTTATTTATTTTACCAAATTAATTTTTATTACGTGTATGGATAGTGATCATGTAATGTGTGATTGTTAAATTTTTAATGTGTAATCAATACATTTAATATATGAAATGTTTTTAGTTTTAAATTTTTTGATTTAATAATAATATCAAAATTGTCGCCATATTTGTATTTGAGTTTTGAAAAAGATAAAACTAATTTAATAAAAATAAAAACAACCCTCCACTACATGATCATCATCCAAATACATAATAAAAATTATAATAAAAACTAATTTGGTAAAATAAATAAATGCATAAAACATTTATCAATTTTACATAATTTTATACTTGATGGGTAGAAATAATTTTTAAAAATTTAAAAATATTTTTTTAACATTTATTTTTGTCAAATTAGTTTACATTTATCAAATTGACTACTTTATTCTTGAAATTGAGCAATGATATCTTTAATTATACTTATTTAAAATAATATTCAAAATTCATGATCAAATATGTCACAATTAAAAAATCAAATTAAAAAATCAAAGACCAAAGTGATACGAGCTCTAAACCATAAGCATTGTTAGTGTAATTTGTCCTAATAAAAATGGGAAAGACTAAAATATGTGTAGTATATGAACCACGAAAAAAAAAAAAAAAAAAAGAGTATACTACATGCACCTTATAACAAAATAAAATGACATAATTTCATACTTTCTAAGTCATAATTAAAATTTAAAAAAAAATTATAACCAATTACTACATGAGACATAATTAAATATTTTAAAATAATATCATAATTAAAAATAATAATTATAATAAAAAAATGACATAATTAAATGTGCATATAATAAAAAGGGTGCAGGATAGAATTCTCCAATAAAAATTGGTAAGGGTTGTTTGGTTACGTCAATGGTAGTTTTGATGTGTAAACACTTAAAAAAAGGCTGACATCATGAATTTCTATTACTTGTTAAACGTTAAGATACATGGGGGAGGTCTTTTTATATTATCAACTAAAATACGGGAGATCAGATTAATTTCAGAAACCAAAAGGAAGATCTATGTAATTAACTGTTCTTTTTTTTTCTTGCTCTTTTTTTTTTTTTTTTTGTGGCACTTTTCGCTAACAATTTCTCAGTATAAGACATAGTATTAAAATTCCCAGTCCAAAGTATTATCATACTACAATAAAGCCAATAAAAATCAATTACAATGAAGTTAAAATACAATAAATCACTATTACAAAAAACAAAAAACTTCCAAAATGGAAGTGAAAAACTCCAAACAGAAGCCTAACATTCCAGTTTAAGAAAAAATCATTAAAAAAAAAAACAGAAGGAAAGAGAGGAAGAATAAGAAGAGCTCAATGCAAATATTTGAGCAGTTAGTAAATAGCATTTACTAGCAATCTCAACAAACCAAGCAAGCAAGCAAGTACTCTTCAATGTTCAGTGACCTCGAAAAATCGAAGCAAGGTGTGGCTTGTAGAAATACAATATTAACTATGAAATAGTAGAACTGACTTGGATCATCTAACTACTCTACCATCATGAGAAAATCTCGAACTTAAGTATCCATCTCTCACTTGGTCCTACCTTTGAAAAAGAGAGCCGTGAACTGTCACTGCAAAGGTAGCCAAGTGAAATTGGGAAAGTCCAATGAAATCTAGTAACAAAAAGCAAAGGAAAATGACAAACATTCCCATTATAAGAGCCCATGAAGCTGGGAACTGATAAGACATGTCACCTAATAAACCAGTGGAGTAATTTTGGTGGCCACAACAAAGTATATGACCTGAAACTCTTAACTTCTGATCATTAATCAAAATAATAGTAGGAACCTCTAGGTATATGATTCTAAAATAATCTCCTAACTTTTCAAACAATCACATGCAACAATGAAGTCAAAGTAGGAAGTGCAATGTCACACAGATAGCAAGTTTAAACAAGTCAAACTGTAATTACATTACGACACCACTGGGCATTTAGGAACGGATTCATAGCTCTCTCCCGCTAATGACATTCTTCGTTATCATTAGCAACAAAAAGTAGTAGTAAAAAAAAAAAAAGCTATAAATATCCAAAGATCTCACAACTTACCCCAAGTCAAGGTTGCCAACAGAACGAGCCGAGTGTGATGAAATCATTTCAGATGGAGAAAATATTAACATTTACAAACATAAAGCTAAGTAAAATCTGCTGATTACTAATTAAACTTAGCTAACGTTCCTATTATTTTGCGTCCCTGGTTACTAAATCAGGGGCATCCAATTTTGGTTTTTGAATTAATTGTCACGTTGACAATGAAAGAAGCAATTAAGTACTATATGCTTAATTGAAAGGGCTACAGACTTCTAATAGAAACAGCTGCCCAAAATCCTTTACAGCATCCTTTAGGAATAGCCCATCATACTTTAGTAAGAAAAGGAAGAAAGCAATAGGACACAGGGCAGGTGATGATACCAGTTAGCAGCAATACTTCCAGTTACTTCGAAGCAGTTGTTGATGAGGACTCTTTTGCCTAAAGCAGGTGCTCGCTACAATGTAATGACACAACAAAGTGATAGGAGGATCTATCTTGAGGCCCTATGAAGCACGGACATGGGATACAACAATTTCTAAAAAATGGAGATACGAACACGGCAGGGACACGGCAAATTTTTAAATTTTTTTTATAAATATTTTTATTTTAATACACATTAATTATTTTATTTATTTATTATATTTTTTAAATAATGTGTTCCAATTAAATTATTTATTTATTTTTTATATACATGTGTTTATTTTTTTATTTATTAATATGTATAAGTATATATTATCTTATAAGTATATTTATGTTATATAATAACTATTATTATTATTATTATTATATAATAGTTATATATATTATATATGCATCAAGACAAGAAGATAAAGACGGGAGAGAAGCGAGAGAGAGGAAGACAGAAACGAGAGAGAGGGAGATAGAAGTGAGAGCGATCACGAGGGAGAGAGAGAAGGCGAGAGAGAGAGAGAAGCTCTGAGAAGGCGAAGGCGAGAGCTCGTCGAAGTCGAAGGGGGCTCTAGATCGTCGAAGTCGAATGGGGCTCTGGATCATCGAAGTCAAAGTCAAAGTTGAAGGGCTCTGGATCGTCGCCGACCAGGTTTGTACTCGTTTACTCTTCTCGCCATGTCCCATGGCATGTCCAGATTTGGACACGTATGTCCCCGTTGTGTCTCCGCCGTGTCTCTTGCAAAAAAAATAAATTAAATTAAGAGGACACGCCAGATGCCATGTCCCATACGTGTCCCCGTATCTGACACCGCCATGGCTTGCATTTTGGCGTGTCCATGCTTCATAGTTGAGGCTGAACAATGTAAAGCTAGGCCTCCACGGGATGTACTATATTAGAAATCGAAGGCTTGTATTGACTCAAACCACCTAAGTCACAGGCTGATAATCAATACTAATGCGTAGCAACCCTTCCTGGCCGTGACTACAGGAGCCCCTACCTGCTGGAAAGCTGGACATCAGGGGCTTAGACAGGCCTGACAAAGCAGGTATACTGCACACGGGGATCCACAGGCTGATAATCAATAGATAGCCTTTAGAGGGCAAGGATTTTCATACATGGACCATGCAGTAGGCAAGTAAAAAAGGTCACCCAGTGCGATCAACATACTGAGTCAGTATGTTGCTCTTGCCCAATGGACAATAAGTGCCTTAGTTCTCCTTGGCAAGACCAAGATAGAAGGTAGAACCCTTGCAGGGTGGGAATACTTGCCTGGATCACTCAAACACTTGCTCAAAGCATCTCCTTCTCATCTCGTTCATCTTGTTGTATCAATGAATTATCTCCTTACTTAAGGAAAAGATAGCACACAACTCGACAAAAGACATTCCATTTTAGCCACCCAACTCAAAATTGTGAGCGTTATCCTTTATCAATCTCTACTCATGGATAATAAAGTCAAGAAAACAACATTTGCACCCAGAGGTATGCCTTCAAACTTCATGAATTTTCCAACCTGACATTAAAATTTTAAATATCTTCTCAACAGTGGTGTTTTGATTTATTTTAAAATTCGATTTGTGTATAATTTCGGTAACTATATATACAAGCAAACTTTGTGGGGAAACTAAGATAAAAATTGTGAGTGCTTACCATTTTACCCACAACTGTTTTTTTTTTTTTTTTTTTTTTTTTTTTTTTAATATATGATCATGTATAGTGGGCCCCATCTTGGAATTTGGCCTAGGGCCTAAAAAAAAGTAAGGCCTGGGCCTGCATTTGGGCGTAAGAATAGCAATCATACCATTGCACTAGGCCTGTAACATCTTCCCAAGAATGTAGGAAGTTAGAGGCAACAAAATATCCACTAATATTGATCAAAAGAATTAAATACAACAACCAATAGCATAGTCAGGGCAATACATGCAGAATGAAATTTGCATATCTCAGGACACAATAAGATGACGACAATTCACAACGGGTATTAGGGCTAGCAAATTATTGAGCAATGAACAACTATGAAGTAATGACAATCACAATCAGCAGAAAGAATAGTTAAAAGTACTAGGACGTACGCACAGTAATGTATCAAATCAGTTCACATCCTTGAGTCTTTTTATCATTGCATCTAGAGACTTCTTTTTTGGGTTCTGCTTGTATGCCCTAGATCCAAAGGTTCCAAATAGCCTATCTGGCTGATCCTTTAATTTTTCTGAAATAATCACTACTTTCCTGTAGTCCAAAGAATTATAACTTCTTTCCCTGATCACTGGATTGAGGAAATTCTCTGGATGGCTGCTCAAAAGCAAATTACTCAATTGCCTTGCCTCAACAAGTGCAGTTTTCAACTGATTTGCATCAGCATCTGATAAAAGAGGAGCCTGATTTTCTGCGAATGATTCCAACAACCGAACGTCTACATCAATACCCATAATGGCATTTATGTTAAACCTCTTAACGGATTCCCCAAGTAAAGCACCAACAATCATCTCTGCTATGTGGGAAAGAACTTCTTGTATAACTCTTTTAAGAACCTGAACTGGCAATATCTGCTGCGCAGTAGAAACCAAAGTTTCCAAATATATAATCACCTCATTCACATATTCATTCCCACTTTGAGGAGCCTCATCTGCCATCCAGTTTACATTCTCAATCAACGTCATGAAGCCATCAACCTTTTGTTTAAGCAACCCAGAAAGCATCTCTTCAGCAACATCACGGGCTTTGTTCAGTGGAAACTGCCTCCTACTCCTCTCCACCATTCTCAAAGGAACGCCCGAGAGCTGTGCTGCATGACGAAAAAAGAAATCACAAGCACGCTCCAATACAACCATATTTGCTGCCACTTGCATGGCTTGAGAGACCCCATGGATGGATGTATTAATAAGCTTCAACAATGCCCCATCCAGCACCTCAGTCAGAAGCCGGTCCAAATACTTCTTCACAACATCATAGAAATCAAGCTGCCCACCGTAAGACATAAAACTCACTGAGTCCTCAATAAACGACCTCACTATTCGACAACAATCTGGAACTGTGGAAGAAAATGGTGCAACATACGGAAATGCAGGTGTTATATCAGAAGTTTGTAACTGAAATGAAAGCACATTCATCGAATACTCATATTCTTTCTTCATCAACATCTGCTCAAATTTATCAGCAGTAAGTGCTTCCGCAATCTGTTTACGACAGTCAGATAGCAATAACTCATGGTACTTATCTCTGTGCTTGCTTAATACATCAAGCAAAGCATCAACAGGGTACCCATATTGCCGCAAAGTTACACCAAGCAAACTCACATAGTCCTTTATCAACAACAAATGATTTGCTGTTTGCATCCTAGAAAATTGATCTTCTAATACAGAACACATTTTACTCATAGCTGTGTCCCACAAGTTTTCTACTTCCATTTTGGAAATCAATCGTCCTCCAGTCCTCAAAATTCTATCTTCAACTATAAAAAAACCAGCAATTTGAGCAAAAAATGTCTGATGAGATTCCAGAAAAGGTGTCATCGAAGATACCTGAAAATCCGAAGTCAATTGAAGCTTTCGGTTCTCGAAGTAATACTGTTTGAACCGATCTTCGAGCCCTAGTGTCTGGTGTATATGATAAGCTCTATAGAGAGGAGTCAAATCAAATCCGAACATTCCACTCCCACCATTGCTGTAACCATCCTTGCCTTCATCACCAATTCCACCAAATCCATCATCGTCTTCTTCTTCCAAAGCATAAACACAGTCTCTCAAACTGAGTCGACTCTGTTCCTCTGCTTGCCTTTGCTTCATTCTCAGCTCTTCTTCTCTCTGCCTCGCCGCCGAGGCTTGTCCGATCGCGAGTTGCCCTAAATTACGACTCACTATACGGATCTCGACGAGCCAATCACCGAACTCCTTGTTGACTCGCCGCTCGATGTGCGATCGAATCGCCGGGATCTTCTTCTCCAGCATAATCCGAAGCGTGGAACTCGGCGTTTTGTCGAGAAATTCTCTCTCGATCGAGTCCAAACACTTCAACGCCATGTAAAAATTGTTGGCAGATAGATGAAGATTACCTCGCGAACAAAGCTCGATCAATTGAACGCAAGTCCGAACCGAATCGAGAGCGAGCTTGACGTTCTTGCAGACATTCCGAGCCTCAACGAAGGAATCGAGAGAAGACAAGAGAGGACCAGCGACGGACTGCAATTGAGTGTTGGAGTTGGAGAGAGAGGTTTTGAGCGAATCGACGTCGGAGAGGAGAGATCTGAGATCGTCGACGGCAATGATGAAGTCCTGGTAGTGAGCTCTGCAGACATCTTCGATCTCAGCCTCCTTGGATTTGGAGAAGTGGCGGAGATGGTGGAGGAGAGTCTCGGGCTTGCCGGAGGCGAAGGCTTTGCGGACGAAGGGGCCTAAGTCTTCGCCGTTGCAGATGGAGGCGGAGAGGAGGAGTTGGTCGAGTTTGTCGGCGGAGTCGCCGCCGTCTGTGGCGGCGGGAACGACCTTCCGGCGAGATTTGGAGGAGAGCATGGTTGGATTTGAGGGTTTTGTGACAGTGGAGAAACCGCTGGAGATTAACGCGGCCGTCACGAACGGAGTGGATTTAGAGGAAATAAATTTTGGTGGGACAGGTGAGAATGTAGAGACTTTGGACAATGACTATGATGAGATGCGAGAACTTGGTTTTACGTATTTAAAAAATAAAGGACAAAATACATATATCACTCGAAATTTAATAAAATTATAAATATTTCTTGAGATTTAAAAAATTATAAATATTTTTAAAGATATTATTTACATAATAAATTAGAGAATAAATTATTATGTAAATATAAATTTCATAAAAATATCTATAATTTAATTAAACCTCGAAGAGGTATATGTAATTTATCCAAAAATAAAAATAAAAAATTTGACGATAAAATTAAACACAACAGTACAAGAAAAAAAAAAAGTTTGAACGTCGAAAAACACGTTTTGCGAAAATATTATACCATCTATGAGTTTTAGCCTTAGATTAATTTATTGTCGGTGAGATTAATTCAACTTCAAAAAGAAGTTTATCATAAAAAGAAAAGAGTACAATAACTCTTAGTACAAAAAATAAAGGCACAACTGAAATACTACACTTTTATTTATATTTATAAAAATTTTAAAAATTTAAATAAAAATTTATTTGGTAAAATTTTTAATTTATAAATCAGTGGTCTCAGTTAATAAATTTAGTCAAAAAATAAAAATATAAAAAATGTGTATCCATTTTGAGTTTTTAGTTTTTTTTTTTACCACCCAACACTAGCCACCACCCGCCACCATTTTCCACCACCATCTTTCGCCACCACCACCCACCTGCCACCCACTCGCCACCACCACCCACCCCTCGCCACCGCCACCATGACCACCACCACCCACTTGCCATCCACCCGCTACCCGCCACTACCATCCACCGCCCGCCACCACCACCCGCCACTTACTTGCCAACACCACTTACCACCCACCTACCACCACCATCCACCCCCTGCCACCACCAGCCACCTGCCACCCATCTGCCACCATCACCACCACCCACCACCATCACCCACCACCCACCTACCACCACCACCCACCTACCACACTACCCACCACCACCACCACCCACTCACTACCACCCGCCACCGTCACCCACCGACCTACCACCACCACCATCACTACCATTACCCACCACCCACCTGCCAACACCAACCACCACCCACCACCACCACCACCCGCCATCCGCCATCCGCCACCCACCTGCCGCTACCACCCGCCGCCACCACTGCCACCACCACCTGCCACCGTCACCCACCCACCCACCATCACCGCCCACCACTCACCACCACCCACCACCACCACCACCTACCTGCCACCACCACTCACCACCCACTACCACCACCACCGCCACCACCCACTCGCTACCACCCGCCAGCGTCACCCACCCACCCACCATCACAACCCACCACCACCTGCCATCCGCCACTCACCTGCCACCACCACCACCACCCACCCGCCACCGTTACCCGCCCACCCACCCACCATCACAACCCACCACCACCTGCCATCTGCCACTCACCTGCCACCACCACCACCACCCACCCGCCACCGTTACCCGCCCACCCACCCACTATCACAACCCACCACCACCTGCCATCCGCCACTCACTTGTCACCACCACCACCACCCACCCGCCACCGTTACCCGCACACCCACCACCACCACCGGCCACCACCGGCCACCACCACCCACTACCACCCGCCATCCGCCACCCATCCGCCACCACCACCCACCATCCGCCACCACCACCCATTCGCTACTACTCACCACCCACCACTGTCACCCACTCACCCACCCACCCACCTACCATAACCCACCATCACCACTTTCCACCACCATCTTCCACTGCCACTTGCCACCACTTGTCATTTCTCATTTTTTGTATATTTTTAAACATTTTGTCAATTGCCAAACGCGTTTGTACTTTATGTTTTTCTAAAAATAAACAAAAAATAAACAAAAATCAATTTATAAAATTTTTATAAATATAAACTGAAGACATAAACATTACCAAACACGCCCTGCGTAATCAACCTCACCATTTAAAAAAGGGCAAATTACATATACACCCCTCGAGGTTTGGCTAAATTACAATTACCCCCCTGAGGTTTCGGAAATTACATCCCGCCCCCTGAGGTTTGTATTTTCATAACAATTTGCCCCCTGAGGTTTATATTTCATAACAAATTACCCCCTAATTTCTTATGCAAATATAGCATTCAGGGGAGAATTCGTAATTTCTCAAACCTCAAGGGGCATCTGTAATTTAACCAAACCTCGAGGGGTGTATATGTAATTTGCCCTTTAAAAAACAAGTCGTCGCACCCTCATAAATAGAGTCTTTCTCAACTATTTAGAAGGAAAGTACATTTTCACCCCACCATCACCTGTGTGGCACAACATCATAGAATTTTATTATAAAATTAAATGCATAATATATATAAAGAGGTAAGGAAATTTTAAAATAAATTTACTACTAAATTTATTTATTAGATTTATATATATATATATATATATATATATATATATATATATATTTATATTTAAATTAATTTTTTATTTGACTAAAATAATAATTTGAAAATTGAAATGACTATCGCCCTGTTTGGTGCAACTGAAAAGCTACTTATTTCAGTTTTCAGCTTAATTTAAGTTATTTTGATGTGTTTGGTTTACCTTATAGTTTATAGCTTATAACTTTTTGGAAATCAGAAATCAACTTATTCTTTGAGTGGGACAAGAGATGCTTAATTTATAAGTCAAAAATCAACTTATATTTATAATTATAAAATATAAACTGTTTAAATATAAATTATAAACACTTTTTCACATCTCTATCAAATAGGCCTATACCACCTAGGTTCTCGAGGGATAGAAATAAGTACATGGCAGCGATGTATACTCAGACTTCTGCCTTCTTTAATTTATGATAGTTCATTGCTTACCCAAAAAAAAAAGTACATACATGGTACATTAATACTGTTCTATGAGTATTTAATGTGTCCAAATATATAGTTGGACTTTGAACTATTAATTGAGTAATTGAATATTTTCTTAACGATTTTTAAAGTGTTAAAATTTAATTAATTTCAATCAAACTTTAATTGTGTCATTTTAAAAGTGGTATTGTTCACTAATCTTTAGTTGTTTACATTACTAAGGGATTTCAAGTGAATTTTTAATTAATTGAATACAAATAAAACTCAAACAACATGATTTGATCCAATGCCCAACTATGAAGACAAAATATGTATTTCGGATGCTTATATCGAGTGTGGATCCCCTGACATGTTAAGCTATGGTGATTCTTGCAATACTTTTAAAAAGACGTTGTTTTGAATTTTTTTTTTTTTTTTGCTCTTTTTGTTTTTGGGTATATTACATTGTTATTCTTGAAGTTTATATTTATTACAGTTTTCTCTTACTTTTTACATTTCTCTCCTTAAGGTTTAAAGTTTCATTACAGATTACTTCCTCCAGCAATTTAATTTTTTTTAAAACTAATTTTGCTCTCACTGGGTAAATTACATTGACAACCCTCACATTTTAGAAATTACAATCCCCTTCCCAAGGTTTAAAGTAGCATCATTAATTGTTCCCTCGATTAGTATTGGTTGAAAAAAAAAATCATTGAAAAAAAAAATTAATTGGAAAAAAAATTAATTGAAAAAAAATTTTGTTAGTTAAATTTTTAAATTTCTATTTAAAAACTAACGTAAGATACAAATTATATTAACACCCCTTGAGGTTATGTTTATTACACTCGAAAGATAAAAATTATATAAAAATGACAATTATTTTTTATTTCTTAACTAAATTAATTTTTAATTTTTAAAATTTTTTTTCTAAAAATCAAACCATACATAGCCTAAGAATCTTTTTATAAGTTATTTCTTACGTTGGCAACTTATTTAATTATTTGTGCATTTTACGACATTTTTATCACCTGAGACCTGTTTCGTAAGATAAAAATTACATTGACACCCCTTGATATTTATGTTTATTACACTCGAAAGATAAAAATTTTAATTATTTTTGATTTTTTATTTCTTAACCAAATTAATTTTTAATTTAAAAAAAATCGAAAAATCAAACTATACATAGCCTAAGAATCTTTTGATAAGTCATTTCTTGCGTTGATAACTTATTTAATTATTTGTTAATTTTTTGACATTTTTACCATCTGAGACCTGTTTGGTAACCATTTCGTTTTCAGTTTTCAATTTATATTTACAAAAATTTTAAAAACTATTATAAAAACTTGTTTGTTAATTTTTTTAGTTTATAAATGATTGTCTCAGTTTGTAAATTTGAGGAAAAAACATAAATTCAAAAAATGAATTTACGTTGGTTTTTAAACAGAAATTTAAAATTTTGACTAACAAATTTTTTTTTCAATTAATTTTTTTTCCAATGATTTTTTTTTTCAACTAATACTAACCGATGGGACAATTGGTAATGTTACTTTAAACCTTGGGGAGGGGATTGTAATTTCTAAAATGTGAGGGGTGCCAATTTAATTTACCAAGTGATGGCAAAATTGATATTTAAAAAAATTAAATTGCTGGAAGGAGCAATCTGTAATGAAACTTTAAACATTAGAGAGGGGAATGTAATTTTCAAAAGGTGAGGGAGAATTGTAATAAATATAAATCTCAGGTGATGTCAATGTAATTTACCCTTTTTTTTAGGTACATTGGAAAAACAACAAAAAACAAAGGCTTAAGCACTTTCCCTAGGTGTGCTAATAATGTCTGCAACAAGCAAACTCCTAATCTCAACTGGTAACTTGTTCACCACCAGAATATCCTCGGGTTGTTCAGCTCCAAACTTGGCAAGTGCATCAACACAAAGATTACCCTCCTTGAACACATGTTGCATTGTACACTCACATCCTCGCATTATGATCTTGGCATCTTCTATAAGGCCTTTGAAAGGAGAATTTGCCTCAGTCTCCTCCTCCAGTAGCTTCACGGCTTGCATAGCATCTGTTTCAATGATAACTTTGTTTCATCCTCTCTAAAGAAGCATTGTAAGACCTTTATAAATGACCCATAATTCAACTTTAAGGGTTGTCCCATTGTATAATCTTCCATAATAGCCACATAGTTATGCTCCAACTTCATCTCTAAATTGGCCTCCAAAGCCTTCATCTCCTCCTAGCTTCCTACAACCATCTATGTTCAATTTAATTATACCTACAGGGGGAGACACCACATAATTAGTTTAAAAGCTGGCCTCTCACTTACAATGCTCATATTAAAGAGACCATAATTGTTTTCTCTCTTATCTCTCAAATGTTAGAGAGGCTGCAACCCTAACAAATAAAGAGACGAAGAGCAGTGGGGATGCGACGGCGACAAGCTTAAGCTGGATAAGATGTTAAATATACCTCTTCAATGATCAAACCAACAGTGAAAAACTTTCAAAAATTTCCCAGGTCCATTTTCTTAGATGTAACTTGCAAGACACTAAGATGATGTCCTCTTTTGGAGTCTATGGCTCTTAATCACATCAAGGTGGTCTACTCATCTATCTCTCTCTCTCTATATATATATATATATATCTTCAACTATTTCGCACTCAAATCTTTTGGTTTATCAACAAAGATCCCCTATTTTGCTCTTTTTTCTTTCTAAGATTTTCTTATTTTCTTGTCCATTTTTATTTAATTCAAAAACAAAGACAGTAAATTACTCAATAATAAGTAATCTTTAATCCTAGGCTTCATGGCAACCAAATAGGTTATGGGTTTTCTTTTTCCCTTTGAGAGCCGATCTTGAGAATGACCTCGTTGCCACCTCTCCTTGCTACGTCACCGGAGTCACCAATAGCCACCTTCCTCTACGTTTCACCTCCGCCTCTGCTCCGCTCTTCTCTGTTCGTCTCTTTCAAAGATAGGTTAGGTTTTGGAACAAATAAGAAAGAAAGGAAAAGAGGGGGAAAATGAATTTTTATTTATTTATTTTTATCAAAATGACATCGCTTTGAAATTACCACAAGAAGCATGACCGAAAACCATAGCAGGGGTTCTGAACTCGCTTATATCATATATGAATGTTACAATGTCCAATAGATTTTAACCAATTCATTTTTTTCAAGTATAATGTAAAACAAATTAAAAAGAACACAAAACTAAGAGCATTGAGAGGCTAGGTCCTTAAACACTCTTCCTACCAACTCAATGATAAGATTTTGGCTCCTAATCACATTAGGTAGATCCTTTATTGTCCCTAAGATCTTCTTGCTAGTGTACACCTATCGTAGTCCGGCTATCTGCACATTGATTTTCTTTTATTGTAGGCTGTTGTTATTACTATCATGAAACAAAATAATTATACATATATAATTTAAGATAATTTTATTTCTTACTTTTATACATAAAGCAATAGAGGTCATATTCATAGATATATGTGATCCACTCACCTCTGTAAAATGAAAAACAAAATAAAAATAAAAATAAGATTATATGTATGAAAGGTAGATGACATGAACAAAAATATTTAGAATTTGGAAGGCAAATTAAAATTAGAACAAAGTTTCGCATAGCTAAGTTGTGAGCAATGAAGATACACTAATATGAAAACCAAGACTCTACCTTCTCTAAAATTGTCAATCAATTATTGTGGAACACATCAATATAATTGTTTCGAGATGAGGCCAAAAGGACTGGTTGGTTGAAGTTAGGGGTTGTTTGGGGTATTCTAAATAAGCGTACTTTTTGTCTTTTTAGACTAAAAATTTGAGGAAGAAAATATAGATATTTGGGTTAACTTTTTGACTTTTTATGGAAAAATGTGTAATAAAAAATTGTAAAAATTGATTTGTAGGAGAAAATTAAGATTGAGAGTTGTGCAGCCGTAATTGTTGACTTTTGATAAATAGTGTTAACTTTTAACTTTTTGAGTAATTTTTTGACTTTTTAACTTTTTCTGGATATGTCAAACTTAATCAGTATCCTTCAGGTAAGCTGCCAGCCAGCACTTTTATGCCTTTAATAATGTCTATAAATTACCAGCTGGCCCTTGATTTATTTGTATCACCAGAAAATTATATAATACACTTAAAAAAAAAAAAAAGGTGTATATTGTATGCACAGTTATAACTTTTGTAATATTTATGAATTGTGATGCTAGTTATAATTTAGTTATAGCTCACTGTGCTAGTTATGATCTCTTGTAATTATTATTTCAATTATGATTAAAAAAATATTGAGTTATGCCTAAAGTAGTTATGATTGATTATTAGGGGTGGGCGTGGATCGGTTGTGGCTACGGAACCTTCAATCCATCATTCGCCATCCAGATTGGCGGATTGGAGAAAATCAATCCGCATCCGTCTATTAATCCAGCGGATGTGGATTGAGTGGATTGGCGGATGGATGTGAATTGATTTGACAATTTAAAAATTTATAAATTTTTAACATAATTCAACTTGTGCACTTATTTAAAAAAAAGAAAAGAAAGTATTATGGTCAATAACTTAAAAAAATATTACATCACTGCATGCTTCATCCAAAGAAAGAAAGTTTGAAACTTTAGAATATTACAATCACAATATGCTTCATCCACATAAAGTATTACAATTTGTAATTTTTAAAATATAAAAACAATTCAAACCACCAAAATCATAAATAGAACAGTAATAGAGATTGTATGGCTCTGAATTATTACATCTAAATCTGTTTTTGAAAACAAAAACTAACCAGCATATACATCTTTTTTATTTATTATTTTTAGAGTTAGATTTAAAAACAAAAAAATATAAATAAATAATACATTTATTTTTTTCAATTCAAAAAATATATTCAAGTTGAAAACTCTTTTTCAACAAAATATATTCAACAGAATATTTAAACTCTTTTTTAATTAAAAATACAAATAGAATATCTAAATAAATTGAAAACACAAAATCTTATAAATTACTAGAGGTACTTGCGGTTTGGTAGTTGTGGCTAAAGGAACCTCAAATCCACCATCCGTCCAAAATTAGGCGGAATGAAAAAATCAATCCACAACCTCAGCTCGTCATCAAACATCCATTTAAAATGCGGCAGATCAGTTCGGTTCAGTCGATTTGAGCATATCAGTATATCTGCTACTCACCTCTATTGATTATAATATTGATTATGATCCATTATAATTATTATTTTAATTATACCTTAAATAGTATTTGATTATAACTCCTTATGCATGTGTTTTATTTTTTTTTATAAAAAGTTACTTGTTTTTCCTTGTAAAAGTTAGAAAAATGTTTGAGGGTCACAATTTTTGTAGTTCAAATGGTTTGAAATTGTCAAAATGACATCGTTTTGACAATTTTAAAGTTATTTTGCACTCAAAATAACGTCATTTTGACAATTTCAAACTATTTGAGTCATAAAAATTGTGACCATCAATCATTGTTGTAAAAGTTATAAGATGAATGAATCGGAATGTAGTGTCCGCAGGCTCAGACTGGACCGGTCCAGAATATGGGTTGGAGCCAAGCCCAGTCCAACTCCTGCTGGCCCAAACTTATCAAATCCCGGCTAGTTGTGAACCCCTACCTTTTTCCTGATCCCTACCAAAATAAAAAACCCTAAGCCCTTCTCTCCCTCTCTATATCTGCACACATTTTTGGTTTCGGCGGAGTCGCGGCGTGTAACAGCAACATCAAGCGCAGCAGCCATGGTATCTATGTCTCCTTCTCTGAAACCCTAATCAGAGTCTCTACGTCTTTATCATTTTTCTTGGATTAACATAACATGTTGTTGTTGATAGGGTATCGATCTGAAAGCCGGTGGCAAGAGCAAGAAGACCAAAAGGACCGCCCCCAAATCCCAAGATATCTATCTCAAGCTCCTCGTCAAGGCACACCTCTCTCTCTTTCTCTCTCACTTTCTCTCTCTATCTCTGTGTGTATATATATGTATGTATGTGTTTATATTCAAATCTTCAAATCTATGTGTTTTTTTGAATAAGATGACGGTTGATCTGTGTTCAGCTGTACCGTTTTCTTGTGAGGAGGACGGGAAGCAAGTTCAATGCTGTGATACTGAAGAGGTTGTTCATGAGCAAGGTCAATAAGCCTCCTATCTCTCTCTCTCGCTTGATTCGTTTCATGCAGGGAAAGGTGACTCCTCTCTCTCTATCTCTCTCTCTCTCTCCATAGATCAATATTGTTATTAGGATCTTGTGCATATTTAGGAAAATTATAGTCATTAGTTGCGATGTATGTGTAAAAATTGTGTAGAAGTTTGTGAATAGTGTACGAAAATATCTCTAAAAATTGTGAATATTGTATGAAATATGTGAAAATGCATTAGGTTTCTAATTATTGGGAAGATTCCACAAAGAAATATAAAAAAGAAGAAATCTATAATATTTTGGTTGCTTTGAAAGTTGAAAGAACGAAAAATCCATAGTATTATGCTCTGATGAGTAGAGATTCATTTTTTTTTTTGGTTGTCATATCCCAAATAATGAGATATCGAAGATTCAGGGTCTATTTAGATCTTGTTGTGAATCTATGATTGACTGAAAAGGAGAAATGACTAAAAATTATTTTTCAAGTGGAATCATTTCTGTTATAGAAATGTGAATGGTGTATGTAACTATCTAAAAATTGTGAAAACATCTCTAAAAATTGTGAATATTGTATGCAATATGTGGAAAATGCATTAGGATTCAAGTTATGAGGAAGCTGCCACAAAGATATATATAAAAAAGAAGAAATCTTGAATATTTCTGTCGTTTTGGAAGTTGAAAAAACTAAGAATTCACAGTATTATGCTCTGACTAGTAGAAACTCCCTTTTTTTTTTTGGTCATATCCCAAATAATCAGAAATTGGAGATTTATGTCTATTTAGATCTCATTGTGAATCTGTCATGGACAGAAAGTGGAAAAATGACTAAAAATGCTTTTCCAAGTTGCTTCATTTCTGTTATAGAAAGATTGTGCCATTTCTTGACCATTTGTTTCTAAACATAATTCTCTTTGTTGTTCAACGGAGCTTTAGAATTAAATTCATGTATTGTTATTTACTTTTAGAATCAATTGTATACTCTAAAATAGTGTTTTTGTGGATATAATTGTTTAACATTGCTACTGGTTTTGTACCAGGGCGAAAAGATTGCAGTCGTTGTTGGTACCATTACTGATGACATTAGGGCCCATGAAGTTCCTGCCTTGAAGGTGACTGCACTGAGGTTCACAGAGACAGCGAGAGCAAGGATTGAGAAGGCCGGTGGTGAGTGCCTGACATTTGATCAGCTGGCCCTCAGAGCTCCACTTGGGCAGAACACGGTATGCAATTTAATTATACTTCTTGTTTTATGCTTGCGCAATTTGGATTAGATCATATATTTTGATTAGATAATGTGTTTAGAATGGATTTTCTTATCAACTCACACAGCTATTTGTTATTGTGTTTGTCTCCTATAAATGGGATTTACTATTGACTTTTTATGGAACGTTTTATCATGGGGGTTGGAGACTGGCATAACATACCTCCAATGATCAGTTGAAATTTATAAGAACCGAATCACTTTGCTTGGTTTAGGTTTTCTAAAAACACTTTTCAGAAAATTCTATTTTCTTGTTTCGGTATTTCTTTTATTTTTACTGATTTTTTTTCATAGTTTAAGTATTTTTTTAATTTTTAGACACACTTAACATAAATACACTTAAAAAGTATAATTTTCGTGAAAAAAATCTTTAAAAAATTCACTAAATACCAAAAATATAAAAAAATACGAAAATTCAGTATATTTTTTGTATTTTTGTGTATTTATTATTATTTTTGAAATATTTTTTTACAAATATTTTATTTTTTAGATACATCCAAGTAAGGTGCATCTAAAAAAGTAAAAAAAATACTAAAAAGTAAAAAAAATATTTACTAAAAACAAAAAAAATACTAAAAACAAAAAACTCAAATTTCTGAACACTGAATTCAAAAAATTAAAATCAAACACATTGATTATTTTTGGGGTATATTGTAAATTGCATTCCCCTTTAGTACTTGGTTTTCTTTAAAATATCCTCTGAAATGTATTATGCAACAATTACATGTAACATGTGCACATTCACATTTATACAAATGGAAATCACAAGACACCAAAATATGTTACTATATTGACGAATCTGAAACAATACACCTAACCATTCCTGTTGTTTCTTTTCAATTGAGAAAACGAAATGACAGCCAACAGAGAGTTTAGGAACTATGTTAGTTATGGATCCTAGTGTGTGTTGAGGTTTTTGTCAACTTCAAATGTGCTTTGACTTTGTGAGTACTTTGGTGATTTTATAATTAGTTTTCTTGTAATCAGATGATTCTTTCCCTTTTGAAAATTTTCCAGTTGTGGCCAATGTCTTTGTTACTGTGATGACATCCTTGAACGTTTTTGTACCCATTGGAATGTCTCACTAGAATTCCGATCTCTAGGCTACAGGTTGCTCTGGTCTGGCATTGCAGTACACATCAATTAAATGCCAAAGCTTATTCATAGACATTTGCAGTTATTCTTCATTTTTTTCCCCCTCCTTTTTCTAAAAAAAAAATATTTTGTCTTGAATCTTGAAACTCCGATGGACACTTAGCTATGAAACTCCCTTTTTCTAAGTGGTGGTTTCCTGAATTATATATAGCTATGAAAAGCCATTGGAGGTGGGTCTGTGGATGTTGTGTTAGCTTGTGCTATACTGTACTTGAGTGTTCCATGTTTATTACCATCGATTTCTGATAAAAATTGAGCAAATAGATAATGGCATTTGGTATGGATCAACAGAAGTTAGCATTTCTTTTCTTGCCTTTTTATTTTATAACCAATAATATCAAAAAAATTATGGGTTATAATATTTCCCCTCGATGTTAATATGTAGATTTCGTGAATCAATTATTTTCTTGATTCCCATACAGGTACTCCTTAGAGGCCCCAAGAATTCTCGTGAAGCAGTGAAACATTTTGGCAAGGCTCCCGGTGTGCCGCACAGCCATACTAAGCCCTATGTGCGATCAAAGGGAAGGAAATTTGAGCAGGCTAGAGGAAGAAGGAACAGCCGAGGCTACAAGGTTTAAGTTGCTGATGTGTGCAACAGACCCATCTATTAATTACTATGCAAAAGATTTTGTTCCACCCATTTGGGACCGGAGTTGTTTTGTTTCGTGCTTTCTTGTATTTCAGACATTTGCAATATCACTAGTGAGTTTTCAGCATTTGCAATATTTTTAGTTGTTGGATTGGAGCTTTTAATTAAATGTCTATCAAGGAGTTTGTGTTTTTTTTTTTGGTGCCACAGGGCTGTTCGGTTCTAATTGTATGGCTCAACTTGAAATTGCAAGATATGATTTGGTTGTTGATAATTATAGGGGCGTGCAAAGTCTGTTTTGAGAGCATTGACGGGTTGAGTTGGGTTAGGTTGAGCGTGTTAACATAATTTATGCAGGTTAGATTCGATTGTGCGGTTTAAATTTTCAATCCATTTGACTCAACTTGCTAGTATTTATACATACTAGGGACTGGACACACGTGATGCGTGTGCAAACTCATTTGAAAGCGTGTGTCAAACTCATTTGAAAATTCAATTAATAAAAATTTTAGTATATCCTCATTCAATTTGGTTTTTTTTTTTTTTATGATTTATATATTCAATTGCATAATTTTTTTTTTTGAATTTAATATGATATATATACACACATTCTCATATACTTCTACATTATCTCAATTAAAATAAAAATATACTGACAACGATAATATATTTATAAAAAATCTATACAATTATTTTTAATGTTTCTAATCACTATCAATTATTTTACATTTCATTACAAAGCAACCTAAATAGCATATCAAATTGTTTAGTAGTATCGTATCAAATTGAATAAACATCAAAATAATTATACCTCATTACAACTTCTGGGCCAAAACAAAACCTCCCATGGATACAGCTCTAAAACGCCATAAACACCTTCACAACCCTCTGTCACCAACTCGCCATGAAACCCTAGCCAATGTCGATAACAGTAGCGAAGATAGAATCAGCAATTTGCCAGAATTGATTCTCTATTGCATCCTCTCCAAACTGCCCACCAAATTCGCCGCCAGCACAACCATCTTACCCACCAAATGGAACAACCTCTTTGCTTCAATCCCCATTCCCACCATCAACATCGACGATTCTCTGCTCTTGAATCCCCACAACAACACCACCAATTCCAATTTCATCAATTTCATGAACCATTTGTTCACAGTCACTCTCATGGACGTCCCAACTATTCACAAACTCCATCTCTAGTGTCATCACGACTATGGCTATTCCAACATTGATGAATGGGTATCTATTGCTTTAAAGCGAAATGTAACTGGGCTTTCGTTGTTCTTCAATGTGAAGAGCACAGGTGTGTCAATTCCTGGTCATTTTGACTCCACAACCCTTGTGGATTTGTTGTTGAGCCAGCATTGTGGTTTGAATGTTCCAGATTCGGTTTTTTTTTTGCCGAAACTTAAGCGCCTTTATTTGGATTATGTTGGATTTGTTGATGGAGAATCGTTCGAGAGGGTTGTTGATGGATGCCCTGTTCTTGAAGAATTGTCTTTGGATGGTGTTGAATTTGAGGAGATTGAACCTCTTCGTATCTCTTCGAGTACGATTAGGTTTTTATTGGTGCACAATTGCTACCAATCTCTTCTTCACCAGAGGGTTGTTGATGGATGCCCTGTTCTTGAAGAATTGTCTTTGGATGGTGTTGAATTTGAGGAGATTGAACTTCTTCGTATCTCTTCGAGTATGATTAGGTTTTTATTGGTGCACAATTGCTACCAATCTCTCCTTCACCAGATCTGATCTCTCTTTCTCTCTCCCGAGGTTTCAATCGTTCAAAATAGAATTCGAAGATGTTGAAACTAGTTTAGAACTGCTGTGCAGTTTGAAAACGTGAGGTGATGGAATTGGTTGGTTTGAATTTATCAGGTTACCCTTAACTATATATTAATATCAGTGTAAAAATAATATAATTATTTAAGAAGTTATGGCCATTTTGAAAAAAATGGAAAAAAATTTCTGAGAGGCTTCAGGATACCAAAATTCCTGTTGGCTTTTAATAATAATAATATAGATAAATAAATTGCTCAACTCCAAACGTATATATTTTCATTTTCCTACTTCCATCTCTCAAATTTTTCAGTGTTGCTCAGCCCCTTAATCGTTGCTTCCTAAATGTCGTTACCGTCGAACATTTCTTCTATTCTGATTTTGTCAATTCACAATTATAAATTTATAAGTTTAAAATGTGGGTTCAAATTGTTAAAATACTCAAATCAATTCATGCATTTTGAATCTGTGCAGGGTGGCCATGAATTAAGAAATTGTAACTCATCAAGAATGATATATGCCCTGTTTGGTGAAAGTTTTTTTAAGTGAAAAGTTGATAATCAGAAAGTAAAAGTCAAAAGCATCTCTACTCCAGTTTTAAATAATTAATTTTTTTCAACTTATTTAAACTATCTATAAGCAGAAGCTGTGCCAATTTGGTACAGATTCTCAAATCAAAATAAGTTACAATTATCTCCAAAAACTGTAACAAACAGTCCCATAGTTGAGATAATTTTACTCTCAAATCCATCCGGATGCACTTGCAATTAACATATGGAAAAAAACGGAAGAATTTTAGATAAATTGCATTGGAAAAAAGCAATTAAAAAAAGTACAAATAAAAGTTGTATTCCGATGCAAGGGCCTCATTTGCATCTCCTTTATTTTTCAATTGCTTTTCATTTACCATTCATTTATCAGCAATTCTTTCATGAAAAATTAGTGAAAATGAGTTGAGCACAATTAAAACAATCTAAACCAAACTTGCCCATTTAATAAACTGGCTGGACAAATGACCATAACCAACCCGTTTACTTCATCAATTCCAACACCCCCCAAACCCCCCCCCCCCCCCCCCCCACTGATGGCGATGGTGGCAGTGCTGGTGAGACAGTGAAAGTAGTGGAGCAGCAGCAGCAATGGTGTGACGGTTGCCGTCATGGTGGTGGTGGTGGTGGAGTGGCAACTGTCCTTGAACATTTTGAAAAGTGTCTATTCTTCTGTTCTACTGAGGAAACAACAAAATCCCACCTGTCACCGCAGTTGAGACATAGCTAGCATGGGATCTTTCCACAACAGTTCCTCGTCTCCTGCTCAAGTATATCCCTACAAAACAAAACTTGCATTCTAGAAAGAGCTTCAAATTACTAATTTGCCAATAGCAAAATTCAGAATTATCGAATTCAATGAACAGCATGAAAGGACAAACATAAAATAATCCATCTCAACAAGAAGATCTGATGACTAATCATAGTGAGATAACAAACATGTATGTATAAGACAGCATCAACTTCTCCGCTTAGTGACAAAGAACAGCTCACTTCCTGTTACCCTCAACAGACGATTGCCAATACATCAGATCTGTAGTAAAGATAACGTTGATCAAATTTTAAAACTGTCTAAATTATATGACCAACATATCTCCCAATATAACACCTAATAAAGTTGAATTAAGGAGTCCCACAATTCATATGGAGAATTCCCACAGTAACAAGAAAGTTCCAATACGAACCTTTAAAGGCCTGGCCAACAAAAACCATTCATCTCTTCCTACCACCACGCTCTCTTAAAGAAAGAGCAAGTGTTTCCCCTCCAGCAACGTTGTAATATGCAAGAGATAAATTATCCTTGAGAAAACCAGCCTTTCCGCTCAGCTTCTGTTTGTTTGAAGGAAGTTGGATCTCTCCTGCAATTTTCTCTTTCAGACTGCCAACGGTTTCGGTTAACGACTGTACTGTTATCTCCAGTACTTGCCCTTTGAGGTTTCCTTCATCAACATTTGGCACAGATACAGCGATGCGAACAGGTCCCTGCTGCAAAAAAACAAGAATGCATAACTTCAATCAGGAACTGAAAATCCAAAAAATAGTCTGAAATGATAATACAAACAGCAGATAAACCAAGCAAAGAATAATTCAATAAAACATGAATAACTCAAATGATGAATAAAGATAAATGCAGAGTCGCTCCATACTTGATGTTGAGCCAGGAACTGGTCTTCGGGAATAAGAACAGAATCATCAAGCCTCTGTCTCTTTGGCTCCGGTTCTTCTGGAAGCGGCGGAGGAGCTTCCTCAGGCGGTGGCGGCGGAGGCATTCCTTGAGGTAAAGGTGGTGGTGGAACCATATGCATGCCTGGTTGGTGTATGGAAAGAGGAACAAAAGGCCGAGGAGCTGACAGGGGTGTAAATTGAGATCCAGGTGGAGGTGGCACAGGAATACTAGGTGGTGGATTCACAGAAATTGGAGGCATTGGGGGTGGATGATTTAAGAAAAGGGATTGCTGTCCAGGCATTAGTTGCATTGGAGGAGGTGGCTGCACAGACGGAATCATATTAACTGGTGGCCTCGGTGGAGGTGGTGCAAGCATTCCACTACTAGTTGGAGTTGAATACTGGACTGCATTTGGGGGTAGACGAGGAAGATTCAAGGCTAGACCAGGTGGAGGAGGAAGTGGCCGAACCAATGGCACACCAGGTTTAGGAGGGGGAGGGGCGGCAGGCCCCGGAAGATTCCTTGAATCATTATTCGCAGTGTCGTTTTGGTCCTCTCCATTTGCATTCTGTGACATGGCCTGGCTTGCAGTGCGACCAATGCTCCCCGTATGACCGTCCCATATGACCTGCTTTGGTTGCTCGTCTTTTTTCTTCTCAATCTCTGCCTTGACTGCATTAGAAACTTCTTCCTCCGTGGTACCAAAAATATCAGGCCGGGTCCGTGCAAGTCCAACAATGTTTCTGGAAATTTCATCATCCTGAGCAAGAGTAGTCTCCCGAATCTTAGCAAACATCCTCTCTTTCTGCTCCTTGTACTTGGGGTCGATGAGAGAGATCCTCATATGCTCTGACATCTCGTTAATGGGAATTAGCTCACCAGTGATTGGCGAAACAACATATTTTGTCGGATCTCTTTCTACAGGGATCCTGTCCTCGGGCCTCTTCCAGTTCTTCACAATTCTCATTGGTGGTTCCTGTTCCTCCATTGGCATGGTCATCTCATTCTTCTTCTCTTCGCCGTTCTCTTCAAGACTAGCTGCCTTCATTCCTTCTTCAACAAGTTGGACCTCTTCTTCATCCATTTCCATTTCCACTTCCTTTCCGGGCTCGACAATATCTTCTTCTACCACAGCTGACATCTTGCTCCTCCTTATAACCTCTTCGAGGGTCATTGGAGCAGGTAACTCCTCATCTTCATCATCTGCAAAGTCTATAGACTCAACCACAACAAAATCATGCCAATCGATCATAGCCATTTGCACCCGTTCCTGCTCAATCTCGTCTTCAGCTTTCTGCCTTGCTTGCTCTTGTGAACGTTCCCACTCCAGCCGGTGCAAGCAACGTTCAAGCACGGTAGTCATATCAGTGACACTCTTCTTCAACTTATCTGTCAATCCCTTTGGAGGCATCAAAACTTTTGAATATGCGTCCGCAAGTGACGTGAAAAGCATGAACATACTGTGGGTTGGCTTCAACAAATGGAATTGAGGGTTGTTAATCTCTCTGCTAGTCAATCCCGTCAAAAAAGACTTTCCGTTACGAGCCACAAACTGGGCAGTGAGCTTAATAATATCTAATTCCTCCCCTGTAATCCCCTCTGGAAGCCTAACGGTGTATTGCTCAGCCTCTGGTGGCTCGAGAACTTTACGGACAGGTCTAAACTGGGCCGAGGGGTCAGATTTTGTAACTGCCTCGTTACCATCCGCGTCAGGAACAGAAGGAGCCGACTCTGAGGCAGATGTATCTGAAGGCTGCTGTAGGGAAGAAGTTTGATTTTGAGCTCGAAACTCAGAGAGGCGGTGCTGGTAATAAGCATGGTATGGATCCGAGGCATTCAAGAAATTAAACTTAGCATTGCCAGCATTGTTTGCAATAATTCTTTTCTCGAACTCAGGTCCATTCTTTGCAACAAATTGTGCAGTTTTATCGACAATATTCCTAATGTCTGGGGGAGGATGTATAATTCCAATGGTTCTTGTATGGGTTGCAATTGATGTGGGAACAGAGTTAGGTCTGTTCTGATCCTCGGTCTCTATTTTCTTCTCATCATCAGATTGCTCTGAAACTTGAGATGGGGGAAGAGGACCAAGATTCCCATCAGAGGGGGGCGCTGGAAGGGGTAATATCGGCAACATTTCAAGCATTTTTGCCTCTCCAAGTAGCAAGAGTAATTGATCAAAACTGACAAACTAACTCAGCCTACTCAATTCAGTGTCGCTTCGTATAGCATTGCCAATATATTACCAATTAGTTGGACATTCTCCACAGGATTAGAAGAGAAACTCACAAACTGCACAACAGCAGAAAATTTTCATTCCAAATTGTTTCTTTGTAAGTATTGCAAAATAAAGATAACAAAAATGTAACTTTCACTTTTCTTTTTGCACCTTTTAGTAACAACCAAATAGCATTTGAGTTTGAACAAGAACATAAATTTAAGAAATGAAAACCTAAGTAAAGATTCATAATTCTAACAGAAACTGACCACAAAAATGGAAAAAGAAAAGAAAAAAGCAAAAGAATATCTCTTAAGTCCTCGGTATAAAGCTTCAGGGTTTGAAAAATTAGGATTTTTTGCTTTTCTACAAGTCACTACAAATCTGAAGATTTGAAGTCGTTGAAAAAAATAGGCTCTGTTTGGTTTAGATTTCAAAAGTAGTTGCAGCTTTTAAATCATAATTCTACACTCATTTCTCAAAAGAAAATGCTCCCACTAATTAGGTGGCAGTGGGTCCCGTCATTAATGATGTGATGTTTTGGTCTTGGAGTTGTGTTTTTTTTTTTTTTTTTTAACTTTTTTAATGCATTAGTGCTATTAGTGGTGATGTTTTTAGTGGGATGAATCATTGTTGTTTCTCAAAACTCATTTCAAACTATAATCATTACTTTTCAAAACTCATAACCAAACATACAACTCAAAACTATTTTCAAAACTAAAAAACAACTTAATTTTTATTTTAAATATTTTTTATTTTTTTTTTATTTTAAATATTTTATTTTGTTTTATAGGAATATTTTTAATATTTATTTTTCATAAAAATATTTTAATATTTTGATATTTTAATTGTAAATATTTTTAATATTTTAATTTTCGGAATATTTTTAATATTTTAAAATATTTTTAATATTTTTAACGTTTATACAGGCCTAAAAAATGAATTGGCAGAAAAATTAATTGACATAAAATAATTGACATAGAAGTTATTTGAAAAAAAAAATTGTTCAAAAAAATTACTTAAAAACAATTAATTGAAAAAAAAAATCATTTTTTTATTTAAGTATTTTAAAAATAGTTTAATTATGACTGTTGATCAAAAAATACGGATATCGAGTTATGAGTTTTATGTTTAATTATTAATTATAGGTTGAATTAAGTTTGAAAATTATTTTAAAAACTCATCACCAAACAAATTTTCTTATTTCACATGTTATATCAAACTTTCAAAACTCAATTCCACGCGTACAATTCAAACTCAATTCAACACTTTATTCAAAAATCATAACCAAACAAATTTTCTACCTTAAAATCATAATTCTACATATCACATACTCAAAATACAACTCATTCTCTCAAATCATATTTACAAAAGTCTATCAACCGCAAACTAGGGTTTTCACTTCTCTTTTCATACCTTTACTGACAATGAAGAAGAAAGATTAAACATAGAGGCACCTGGATTTGAGTACATAAGTAGAGGCATAAAATAAAACAAACAATCAAAAAAAAATTTAACCCAAAAAAAAAAAGAAGAGAAATAATCCAGAATAGCCCTAAAAGTATAAAATTCTGTAATTTTATCCTACCCAGACCTTCAAACTCTCTCATTAGTTAGTATAGATGAAAAAAAATTTACAAAAAAAAAAAAAATCAAATTATTTTATATGAACATCATGAACCAACATCATCACCATCATCATCAAAAAATAAAATGTACATTAAAAGAGAAGAAAAATTACCTTATTTTGCAAAAAAAACCCAAATCAATGGGAGAGAAAAATTAGATCGGTAAAAGCAGACTTAGAAAATAGTGTCATCAATCGCAGAGCAGATAATGAGTGCGTACCGTCGATTGTCGCCGCTGAACCAGTCTCGCCGCCGAAGCGAGACACCGTTCCAAGTCGGAACAGTCTAGATAGAGCGAGATTGTTGGGTCTGATTTTGACCCCCAACCCCAAGTAGCGTTTCGTGCAAAATGAAAGAAAGAGGCATGAATGAGGATCCTCTTCTTGTACTTGTGCCTGTCCTTATAGGTCTTTGGGTTTACTTTTAGGCCTAATTTTAATAATTCGAACCGTTCATATTTTATAATTTATTCAGTATATCATACTTGTAAAAAATCAAGTTGATCGGATATCAGAAAGTATGTGTTCGAAAAATTGAACTAAAAACTATTTTTTAAAGAATTTAATAAACAATTTTTCGAACATATACTTTCTGATATCCGATAAATTTGATTTTTTACAGGTATGATATACTGAATAAATCATAAAATATGAACGGTTCGGATTATTAAAATTAGGCCTAAAAGTAGACCCAAAGACTTGTAAAAACGAGCACAAATACGAAACTGCAAGAAGAGAACTTTGGCTCAAGAGGCATAAGGGAAAATTTTAACGTACAGGTACACGCCACCTTTTAAATAGCAGCCACTGAGTGTGTAATTTAAATATATAAAAATAAATAAAATATTTGTTATGTATAATGTGTTATTTAATTGATAAGTATTTTCTTTATTCAACTAAAGGTCAAAGGTTTGAGTCTCACGTATTTTATTTATCTAAATTTTTTTAATATATATTTTAAATAAAAATATATGCACTTGACAACATAAGAAGTTAAGGCTTCGTGACACCGTAAAACCCATCTCGCTCAATCACCAACCCCCATCACTCCCACACACACGTGGGGTTGGTGATTGGAGGAGAAGAAAAAAAAATAAAAAAAAAATAAAAAATCTGGCCAATCAAAGGCCAGAGGAGATCGTGGGGGTCATCCTTGGAGGGGGTTCGGATCATTTTTGAAAAATAAAAAGTCTTGACCAACTCCAAAAATAATTCTAAGTTATATAATAGTCGGGTCGATTTCATGCAGACTGGAAGCATCTAAAATGGCCTCGCCCAAAAGTGTTTGGGCTAGTTGGGTTTCAATAAGTCAGACCACCATACCACCTCCTTCATCATCACCACCCTCTTCATCATCCCATCATAACCTCCTCCACTACCATGATTTTATAACCACCACCATCATGATCACTTTGATTGTCGCTACTTGTATTATCATCAATACCATCTTGATCACCATTGCTACCATCCGACTATTATCTCCACCACCTCCACCATCTCTAGCATCCCTTCGTTACCATCTGCACTACTACTACTACTATTACAATCACCATTAGAAAAAGAGTTCAATAATATAAGGGTTGTTTTAAGTATGAGTTATAAGTTGACTTTTTTATTTATTATGAAAATATATGTAAAAGTAGAGAGATAATGTGATAAAAATAGTCCAATAAATAACTTACTTCTAATGTCCCCAAAAGAGCTCTAAATAGTTTGGTGAGGTTGATTTGTTTATGGTACTGAAAATTATTAATTTTTAAGCATTGAGTAAGTATGAAACGATATCCATTGGTCTATATTGAGTTTAGCTCATTTATTTATCAAACTTGAAAATCAAGTTTGAGCTAGAATTTTTTTTTTTTGGGGGGGGGGGGGGGTTGTCCCCAAAAGAGCTCTAAATAGTTTGGTGAGGTTGATTTGTTTACGGTACTTAAAATTATTAATTTTTAAACATTGGGAGTAAGTATGAAACGACATCCATTGGTCTATATTAGTTTAGTTCATTTATTTATCAAACTTGAAAATCAAGTTTGAGCTAGACTTTTTTTTTGGGGGGGGGGGGGGGCGGGGGGTGTTAAGAGCTCTAAATAGTTTGGTGAGGTTGATTTGTTTACGTTGCTTAAAATTATTAATTTTTAAACATTGACTACGTATGAAACGACATCATTGGTCTATATTAGTTTAGCTCATTTATTTATTAAACTTGGAAATCAAGTTTGAGCTAGACTCTTTTTTTTTTTTTTTTTTTTTTTGTGTGGAGGGGGGGTAAGTTTGAGCTAGACTTAACACATTTACACTAATCATGTTTGAACCAGGGTTTGAAATTCGATAATTAAAATAAATATTAGCTTAATAATCAAACTTATTCGGCTCATAAAACATTATTATATATTAAATATACAAATATACTATATTTTATATTATTTAATATATAAGTAATATATTTATCTAATTTTATGTGTTATGTTTATTCTATCTTGAGTTTGACAAGTTTACTAAACGAATTTTAAAATTTAACCCAGACTTATATATATATGTATATTAGGAATTGAGATAAGTCAAGTTTTTTTTTGTGTTAATGTTATTCAATTAGTTGGTTTTATTAGAAATTTGATTCCTACTTAATTTGATAATGTAATTTTTGCAGGTAATTAGAATCAATTTTCCTATATCAACTCATTTATGAAAAGAAAATTTACCCATAAATCCTATTTTGTGGAGAGTTGAACCATTTAGTCCTAAGAGTTTTCTTATGCACCATTTAGTCCCCTTTTATTTGGTAATGTTTGCTTAGTTAATTTTGGGCTTTTTACAGTTTACAGTAATACCCTTTGTGGGATTCTTTTTTCCTAAATAAAGGGTTCAATGTGTTGGCTGGGGATTTGGTAATGTTAACGTGTACAAGGGTTTGGTTTGACTTTGGGAGGGGAGTGGTGGATGTTGATTGGGTTGTTCCATTGGTTCACAGTTTTGGGTGATTTTTTCAGTCGCCCTCGTTGTGCTGCAGCAGGTAAGTCGCAATGTCGTGTGTTTTGCATATGTATATGTCATTGCCCATGATGTTGTGGTTGACAGTGTGGTGCGTTGCGATGTTATTTTCCGTGTCATTATCATTGCGATTGGTGTTTTTGTGGGATTATTTTCCCCCATTTTTTAAACGTTTTTCGGTTGTTCACATGGCTTCATTGTGGGTACTGATAACATCCACATATGCACAGTTGCTTTTAATTTGTTAGTTTCAGTGCTAATGTTGTTAATGTTATTTGGATTTGAATTTTTGTAATATGCACAGTTGCTTTTAATTGGTTAGTTTCAGCGCCAATGTTGTTGTTATTATTTGGATTTGAATTTTTTTAATGTGTAAGGTAATTTTTAAGGGGGTGAAGTGTGGGTGTGTTGTTTATCTCATGGATTTTACGGTTTGATTTTGTTCACAGTTTGCAACATTAGCAGCGAACAGTTGGTGTGAAATGTCAAATATCATTTTTTTATTCATTCATTGTCGTATGTGTTAGCGGTCTAACGGTTCGATTATGGGTTGCGTGACAGGTATGGATGATGTGTTGTTGTTGTTGTGCACTTACGGGCAAACCAATGTTGTTGTTCGGTTGCATCACGCGATGACATTCACATAGCTGGTCGATGCTATTTGTGGAAAGTTCGACGACTTGGTACGGGATGCGGTGTATATATTGTGGATTGCCCCCGAGCATAAGAAGTTTAAGGTTGATAGTGATGACGATATCCGAAACATTTTGTGCCTTGCGAAGTCATTTGAGATGAACCATTTTGATGTTCTTATTTAGATTCGGGATGTTCCGGTGGGTGGTAATTACGGGGATGCGTATTGTAATGAAGGCGGAAAATCAAATATTGGTAATCGGACGTTCGATATGGACGATCAGACGGATTTGTTACTAACATATTGCCCTAACAAATCAAAGATGTTCTGGTCTACTCAATGAGCATTTGGGATTACCCATGTTGGACAATGTTTTGTCGGTGGTGCTAATGAATTTCGGGAAATATTATGCAAGTATGCCGTGGAATGCGGGTTTCAATTCAAGTATGTGAAAAATGATTCAGTTCGCATTACAGCAGTGTGTAAGTTTGCAGAGTCCACAACATGCACATGGTCGGTGCATGCGAGGGTGTTGCCATCGAATGGGATTTTATGTGTTAAGAAGTTGGATAGTGTGCACAAGTATGGAGGTATTGTACGAACACAGAGGAACTCGCGGACGGGGTCCGATTTGGTTTCAAGTGTTGTCGCAAATTGGGTGCGTGATTAGCCACTGACGCATCCTACAGACATTGTGTTTGATTTGAAAAATGACTATGGGTTGGTTATTAGTTACCGGGTTGCATGGTTAGGAGTTGAGAAAGCGAGGGGTGAAGTGTATGGGGATCACGCTATGTCATTCGACCAAATTATGTGGTATAGCGATTCCGTTATGGAAAAGAACTGAAACAGTTACATTAACCTTGAATTTCACCAACAAACTGGGAGGTTCATTCGGTATTTAATATCATTCCGTGTATGTACAGATAGGTTCAATCATTGTCAGTTAGTACTTTTTTTGGATGGGACGTTTTTGAAAGGCAGATTCAAGGGGAATTTGCTAGCTGCTACTGCGAAGGACGACAATAAAGATAAGAAGGTATCAAAATTTTTTCCTTATTTTGTAATCGAAAAATAATTTAACATTTCTGATCCAATTCTTTTTATGAATCCTTTATACATATATGTAATGCATGCAGGATTACAGATGCACTAACATTTTGCATTCCCATGGTGTGTACTTCAAATATGGTTGGTCCACTATTTTTTGTAGGGTTGTTTCCAGTGGCCTTCGCAATTGTTGACTCTAAAAATCAACAAAATTGGAAGTGGTTTTTACGGAATCTTAAAGAAGTCGTGGGTGGCAGGCGTACGTTGACGTTCGTATCTGATCGTCACGCGGGTCTTTTGCAATCTATGCCAATTATTTTCCCTTCGACACATCAGACATTTTGCTTGTTACATCTTCAAATGAATTTGAGAGACCGAATGGAATATGTTAACACATCGCACAAAGTTGGGTTGATGTGCAAGCTCCGAGAATGTGCTTACACGCCTACTATAGCATGTTTTAATCAGAAAATAGAGGTGTTAAAGGAGTCCAGCCCGGTTGTGATTGAAAACTTTTTGAAAGACTTGCAACCATCCCACTGGGCTAATGCGTACTTCATGTAAGTTTGATTGTACCCGGTCTGCGTAGTAGTTTAATGAGTTCATTTTTTTCAATTCATTTTCTACAGTAACATGGTAGCAGTTTGCTTTTTTTTTTTTGGGAATTCGGGTTGAATTTTGTTTGATTGTTCTAAACCTTTCAGGGGGCAATGTTACGGTGAGATGTGGTCGAGCGCAGCTGAATCATTCAATAACTGGATATGGGAGGCCCATCATCTTCCAATTACTAGGTTGGTCGATATGGTTAGGGGTCAAATAATAGAACAAATGGTAGAGCATAGAGTCAAGTCAAGGAAATGGGCTGACGTATTATGCCTGAAAATAGGGAAAAAATTGGTCACGGCGTACAATGATAGTAGGGCTTAGAGTGTCAGCCAGGCTAATGACAATGTTTACGAGGTGCACTTTCACCCATCTGTTTCTGTTGATGTGACAAGGCGATCATGTTCATGTTTCCAGTGGCAGCTAAATGGGTTCCTATGTTCCCATACTGCTGTCGCTTTTTGTAATAGCGAATGAAATATATATGATTTGATTGAAAGGTACTATTATATTGACGAATTCCAAGCTTCGTATAGCGGAACAATATATCCGATTCCAACTGTTGAGAAACCGGCATTTACGCCCAATGATTTTATGATTGCGCTGCCAAAGGTGAAGCGTCTGCTTGTTAGGCCCAAACGTAAGAGAATTCCATCAAAGGGTGAAGTCGTGCAACGGATTCGTTGTGGTCGGTGTGGACAAATTGGCAACCACAATAGGAAGACATGCAAGGAGCCGATTTAGTCGTGTTACACCATGCTTATTTTCTATTCGGATTGTGGGTCTGTTCCCAATTCATTGCAACGTCGGACAATTTTCCTTTCCAAACATTTTTTACTGTTGATTTGAACACGCACATCATAATGCTTTTACTGTTGCAAATAAATATGATGTGGAATGTGGGTTTGTTTTTACATTTATCACATTATCTCAAATGCATTGTGTCCTACCACCTCCCATTACGTTTAACGGTTGTACTAACTTTTCACAAAAAAAATTAGCTCAGTTTCACAAATACAAGTGCTCATAATTTTGTTACACAACAGCGAATGAAGTAACATAACCCACATTAACCACATAATTGTGTTACTTACTAAAGAGTTTGGATATGTGTTGTGCATGTGATGTTACATGGAATTTTAATATATTAATACGGTGTACAAATACTTTCGATGTTTGTTGTGCATTGATGTCACATGGTATGTACATGTATTATGCAGTGTAATACTCCTATAACCGATAACACCATCATCAAAGTAACAATTTCAATGTTATTCAAATAAATTTTGCCAACATAGAGTTCAACACATTTCAAAACACAAACTTGATAATTTCAAATTAACATCCCCTTTCTTACCACAATGCAAACCTCCTCAACACAATAATATGGTACGCTTGAATGATCCTATATTATGTTATCCACATATAAAAGGGCAAATTACATATACCCCTTTGAGGTTTAGCAAAATTACAGATGCCCCCCTGAGGTTTGAGAAATTACAGATACCCCTGAAGGTTATATTTGCATAACAAATTAGGGGGTAAATTGTTATGAAAATATAAACCTCAGGGGGCAATTCGTTATGAAAATATAAACTTCAGGAAAGTATCTGTAATTTGAGAAACCTCAGGGGGGTATCTGTAATTTAGCTAAACCTCGAGGGAGGTATATGTAATTTACCCCATATAAAATTAAGGCCTCGTTTGGGAACATACTTTTTTAGTAACTTTTTAGTTTTTTGGCTAAAATGTGATGTAAAAAAAACTAGTATGTTTGGAATGACTTTTTGAATTTTTACGAAAAGATGTGCAAAAAGTAGAGAGAAAAGGGAATCTTTGACTTTTTGGTATGGGTTATTGGCTTTTTGGTTTTTTTAGTAATTTTTTGACTTTTTGGCTAAAAGGGGCACTTGCCAAACGAGGTGACGCTACTTTCAGCAACAACCCTCTTTGCCTCATCCACTTCAAATATTAAAATAGAAACAACTGCTCATTCAAACCTAACTACCCTATGACTACATTAATTACTACACAATCAACAAAACGTTTCCGTTACATCCAATGTACAATTGTTTTTTCCAAAATTACTTCACGCATTAAAATAACGCCAATCGATCCACTGAATGTTTACCATATCCAACCCATGAACATTAAAATCTATTAAACCCCAAATTAACATCATTCACAAACACGCTGTAATCAAAAGCACACAAAATTCACGCCATATGCTAACGCGCAAAAAACTTAGCATCGGGTGTTTGCTCCCTGTTTTTATAATGCTGTTGTACTTAAAATTTGTTTGTTCTCCAATAATGGCCACATAGGTAGTGCACCATCAAAAAATCACTACTATCAAAACCAAACAGTATCATTTCAACACATAAAACAAAAATAGTTCAGGTAATATATGCATTCGACCAAATCAGTCAAGGCAAAGGTCGATTTCAGAGCCCTCTTTGTGGATCATTGAGGAATGCCTTAACCATTTTTGCTCTAAACACCCTGGCTGACATGCCATCCATTGAATCTTTCACCTCCACATTATTTGCGTACTACCGCATAATAAAGCATACCATAACAGCGCAATCCAGTCTACTAGTAGGCAACGCGGGAACATGTTAACCAGCATTGCCAAAGGAAATATATTACAAAAAAAATATTGGAACAAATTTTAACTGATTTTTTAATTTTCATATACGATTCCGGGTATTGTTAAGGGCAATCACCCAAAGCCTCCAAGGGTCTGTCGATGTTTTTTGATGTCACACCCACAAATGGTTGCGTAACATCTACCACACGCTTTGTGTAATCCACAACCCACTGTTTCTGTGTTACATAACATGACCCAATCAACCACATCGAACAAACACTGTTACCATATATGTAACGCACACACATCCCACAAAAACATGTAATTTAGATACAATTGTACTTACCACTTTCACCGCCTCAGCAAAATGATCATCCTTATTGCCTCTATGCGATTTGATTGAATTATAGTGTGTCCATGTCCTGGAGTTTGAATCGTACACCATGGTCATCCAATGATTCGCATGGTATATAGGGTAGTGGACGTATCTGAACCTAGAGGCAGCTGTCACGTGTACGTTAAGGTAACAGTTCTTGGACGTTACACTTGGGTTCCTCATCATGTCCTACAAACATTGACAAACCAACAAAAAACCATACATTTATTGCCCCATTATCAAAAATAAATTAATCAAATTAAAGAACAATGAAACGCTACTCATAATAACATGTAGGCACCAAACACACATTGTTATAGAAGTAAAATTTATTGAAATTAACTGTATTAGAAGCTGACAGGTTTTGTGCACTTTTTAGAATTTCAGCATATGCATCAATAACCTAACAACACAAATTACACACATTTCCAAGTATATTAGTCTTACACGATGATGCGCATATGCAGCAACATTACATGTCCCATAACCATGGTGGGACTTGCGATATTGCGCTACCGACACTAACACAACAGACTTACATTCTCGGCGGTCGCACCCCCTTGTACAAGCGCCTAGATGTCTTTGAAATTAACATGCACACCATGATCTGGTGCACTCCATATCACAGCTCTACACCAAATTACAATCACATAAGTAAAATTGAAATGGTATAAACAATTTCACAGAAACTACAACAACAATACTGTCAAATGTATACATTACCCGTCCCCTTCGAAGGTGTACACCACCTCTAACAGTTTCTGTTCATCTTCAGCCAACATTTTCCAAACCGTATACCGATTTTTCATTCCAAATCCTGCCCATGTCTTCCCCTCCCTTGTTGTCTTCAACGTTAATTATAACCTCATTTGTGTTTGGCTCGATGTTGCCCTCATTTTTTGATTGTTTGGAACGCTTTACCAACCCAGGATACTCATAATCCTCTAACCTCCACTCCCGCCTAGCTTTGCTCTTCACACGCCGTACCAACGATGTGATATTTGGGGTCTCAATATTCACAAAGTCTATTACCCTATCTACCACATCAATACCTGGCCGATCCAGAACCTGTTTAATGTTTGTATTATTTGCTGCTAGGGCTGCATTACTTGTGGCCACTGAATGGCATGGACCTTGTTCCTCTGTGGGACTACATACACCTTCCTATAATGATGGAAACCGATCTGCAGCTTCACCCATTTTTGGTTTCATTATGTTTTCGACAACAAAACCTCGATTCACTGCATCAACATCGTTATTACGTGGTTCGTTTACTGCACATCCGTTAGCATCGACACTAGTTATGTGTTTCGGTGGCCCTTGCTTGCCGGTTCTATTATGGCACTGTGGAATTGACTTATAGCCACCACCTTGGTCTGATGATGTGCCCCGACCTAAAGCTACGTTCCTAGCCGACTGTGTTACTTCGTGCACCTCGTACTCGTCAACCTGGTCCTCCAATCATGCTATTGTTGTTTTCATCTCGAACAGGAGGGCATTTAAACGTGCAATTTCAGCGTCCTTTGAGTTGATGACACTATCGAACCCCATACACAAATTTGTAGCTTGCGAACCAAGTGCACATTCCATGCTCATAACCTTACCTTCTAGTTCACGCACACATTCTGATTTCTGTCCCAATTCGTCCTCCAGCTCTGTTCTTCTTTTAAATGTTTCCCTCATTTTATCACTATCACTGACTACTTTTGGATCCTCATTCTCAATTAGTTGCGTGGTTAACAAATCCAGCAGATCCGAAAATAATACTAGCCACCCTTCACCTCTAACAACCATGCCCAAGCCATGTTTCGTAACACACTTGCTGCCTCATTCGTGAGTGTCTGCCTCGTCCATCCTTCTGCCCTTCTCGACGTGGCCCCCTGCAGGTGAGTCCACTCGCCAACAATCAAAACTAGGCTCTACAACATCAGAAACAACATCCCTACGTGACACAACAGCACGCACCGACACTGGTTCTACTTCCAACAGCTTGCCTTCTGTCCTCGTACATTTACCACTAACTAATGTTGTACCAATTTTGTATCGTTCAACAATTGCACCCTCCAGCTTATCGCACCTCACCCATCAAACATGACACATAATTTTTACCAACTCTACTACGTATTTTCTAATAAAAACATTCAAATCATTCTACCGTGTCATACCTAAAATTGTCCTCTGCGAGTCCAGTCAATCCCTTTCATTTGTGTTGTCAAAGTTGCAATGCTCCATTTGTAGAACCATGGCAGCACATTGTGTTGTTTCGGTTCGATGAGGTTGGTGTGTTCACATAAAAAAAATTGCAGTACATTGTAAACACATTCATGAACACTACGTACTACTAAACTAATTAAAACATGTCCTTAACTGAAAAATTCATACTATTTCAAACATGTCACATTAACTTATGAGCAAAACAACAACACATCCGGTTACCTTTTCCGGCCGATCATGGAACTTGTTCAGTGACACAATTAACGCGGTCCGTATTGCAGCCGTCCAATCATACAACTGTATCGTACTTAGTTTGTTAATAACTGGGACAAACGCCTAGCCAAGTAACTCTCCGGTTATGGTAAAAAACAATTTTGCACATATATACAATGACAGTAGCTTTGCGATGTCTTCTTCGTCATCACGACTATTGCCCTGTACTGTATCGTCTAATAGCTCCTTAATTTTTTTGCACGATATCCTTCCCACAATGTCGTAGCGACGCTAAATAAAATCAAACGGTGGCCTCGACCTATGAACCAAATCAAGCTGGTCCACGCTGCATTAGATACCAAAAATTAGTCGGACATCGCTTCGATGAAGTGGTACGCCTTTCCCCTCGATGTAGAATTTTTCGTCCTTACGATTGTATGCCTGCTTTATGTGAAATACCGTCTCATCACATTTTTTATATACATTCGGCGTCAGGTTATGTTTGCGGATGGAATTAATCATTGGCCAGAACGGTGATTTTCCGCAAGTGTCGTTCATGGGATTCTTTCAAATTGATTTTCATCACGGTCTTGATAACCCCGTTGATATTAGAATGATATATCAAACGCGTAGTGTCGATTACTGGTTTCTTCATTACATGAACAATTTGTTTTTTCCCCTTGAATGGTAACTTGCCCTGTCTTTTGACTACCATCGGGTCCGACGTGAAATCAGAATCCCCCATGTCATGTGCCACGCCATTACACTTCTTATATGGCGACTGCCTCAGCATCACACCTGCATAAATAACCAACACCACTTAGTATACACACTAAACACAGTGTTGCGCGACAATTACTTGCATTTTGCAATGTCACACTTCCACAACCAACAACAAAAGCAACATAGCCACATTAACATTGTCCCCTAACACCATATACACATGTCCAAATCATAGGAATCCTAAATATGTATTCGACTAATGCACGTTTAAAATACCCAACAACTATTTTCCCATTCCAAAGCATTATGTGCCATGGACATGCCATTTACAATACATATTACGCATCAACGATGCAACCCCATTGTAGACCCCTATTTTTGACCGTCCTCAAGACTTGGTTGTGTTTGCAGGTATATCCAGCCACAAGTTCGATTGCTCGTTGAGTGCTTAACTTTCACGGCGGAACGTCACAAGTTTGAGCTTTCCAAACCCTGTATCCTTTTTGCCCTATTTTTGAACCATGTGTTGGTCCTTCCAGCATAATTCTCTTGGTGCATTGCCGGCCATGCCTTTGTTATTGCCGGCCATTGATGAGGCCTGCCGGCCATCAATGAGCCACTACCGGCCACCACTGATGGCCGGTAGACCCCTTGTCTCAGCAGGTTTCACGCCAGATCTTTTGAACCAGCTGGTTTTCACTCCTTTCCCCTTCATACACGTGTATGGAGGGATGAAGCTCTTGCCAAGCTTGTTTAACAAGCTTCTTCTTGCATTCTTCTATATAAGGAGAGGCCCTTCCTCTTTATCAGAGGTGGAAGAAAATTTTGGAGAAGTTGTATCTCTCTCTCTCTCTATATTGTGTTTGCTTATGTTCTAAAGTCCATTTTTCTTGCACTTTTGCACTACAACACATAGTGATATACCACCATCTTTGAGATGAGGTTCTTGGGAGGGTTACTTGAGCTCTGAAACTTGGTTTCTAGCCTCTGAGGTTGCTGGTTTTGAAATTAATCTTCAAGGGTGAGTATATTCCCCATTTAAGCCTTTGTTTGTATCTCATTTTGTCCATCCTTGCATATTGTTTTAGACCTTGCTATCAACTAAAAAAAGTTTTTTTTTAAAGTTTTTTTGATGATTGTTTAAGGTCTTTTTGGTGTTAGGGGTGTACAACCCTCTTGTATGCCTTGTTTGGCCTTGTTTTGTGCCATGCTTTAAGGCCTTTGGAATAGTATTGGTTTGGCCTTTTAGCCACTGAAATCCAGTGGATTTTCAATGGTAGGCATGTGGTTTTGAGGCTTCAAATCAGAGGGGGGGTGACCCCCTCTCTTTTTGTTTTGTTTGCTTGAGTTATTGGCCTATCAAAGGAGCATGTATCCCTATACTTTTGAGGCCTGGTTTAGGCACTTTTTTGTGACTTTTAGGGCCTGCCTTAACTCTTTCCATGGCTGGTTTGGTTACCTTGTGCATGCATCTTGTATGTGTAGTGTAATCCCATTTTTGGCTCATCAAAGTAACATGTCTTGCTAGCATGTATTGGCCCCATTTCAGTGGGTTTTTTATCATCATTTGACATGTCATGACTCTGTCTAAAGTTGGTTTGGTAGTCTCTTGAGTGGCTCATGTACTTGTAGAACAAATCTTGCTTACTAGCTTTATGTGCATGATGTTTTGACTCATCATTCTAGCATATTTTGGCTATGCTACAGCATATTTTTATTCATATTTTGGGCTGTTCTAGGACTGTTTTGGGCTTCCATGTCATATCACTCATGTTTTCTATAGTGTAAATGCTTCGACTAGTCTTGAGCTTTGAGGCCCCTACCATGCTATACTTGTGATGTTTGCATGCTTTGGCATCATTTGAAATGTTATTTCAGTGCATGTTTCATGGTCAAAAACTTGTCTTTGTCATGCTTTCAATGCCTTGAAGAGTTGGTGTTTTTATGCCTCATGAATGGATCCTTGTGCATGCCTCTATGCTTAGGTCCTTAGAATGCCATCTCAGTGGGTTTTTGGGCTTGTTTTATCATACCATAACTCTGTTTTCTATTGGTTAAGTCATGCCATGTTTGGTTGTAATAGGTGTAGTACAATCCCCCTTGTTGGCTTTACTTACACCATGCTTTATGCTTTCCATTTTGACTTATTTTGGCCTTGGTCTATGCATGTTTTAGATTCATTTTGGCATGATCTAGGACTGTTTTGGTTGTCCTTGGCCCTTTGGGGTTTGATTCATGTGGCCTTGGCTTGAGTCCCTTCGTTAGTTTCGTGCTTTGAACATCCTAGCATGCTATATGCTTATATTGTTTAGTGGGTTTGGCATCTATTTACATGATATTTCAGAGTTTACCTCATTGCCATCTTATCATGATTATCACTCTTTGCTTATGTTTGAGAGTTGTGTCTTTATGCTTTAATTCTTGGGCTAATGTATTGTGCATGCATACTTTGCTTTTGTGCCCTCATTCCAACACTTTTGGCCACTAATTTGGGCATATCTGAGATCTGTCCTTTTCGGTTTAAGTCCATTGAGCATGGTTGATTACATGTTGTTTGCATGCTTGCATTACATCGCATTGTCTATGCCTTATACTTCGCATTGTGTATGCTTAGGTTACATTGTAGTGAGCATGCCATCATTTGCATTGTGTATACTTAGTTGTTGCATGCATTAGCATTGTGCATGCCATTAGCCTTGTTAGGTTGTTCACATTATATTACATGTTTGCATGCTTGAGTTGCAATGTGTATGCCATGCTTGTATTGCATTATTGTTTGGATTAAGTCTTAAATCCGAGCATGAGAAACGAGGGACGTTTCATACTTCAAGTGATGAAACGTGTCTCAATTCTCGGTCGCCGACGCTCTTGACGATGCATGATAGAGTTTTAGGCTTTATATGTTTATTTGTGCATTCATTTTACATTGAATTTGCACAAATTGAATCTTTGGCCATCATGCATCGAGATGCGTGATTGATGGTCTTGGATCCGATTATGCCTCTCCCTTGATGTTTTGAAATGATATGGAGTGGCACAGTGCGTACATACCCTTGGAAGACCCTCATTTTTCTCTATTTTGTGCTCTACTGCAGCTTGGTGTCACAGCACATCAGTGGCCAGCAGTGCCTTGCAGATGGCCGGCAGTCCTTCATTCTTGGTCGGCAGAGGGGTCGGCAGTGGCTCCTCATGGCCGGCAGGCCACTGGTGTATTCCCCAGACTGGTTTTGGTAAGGTTCAGCAGGAATTCTTTGAGGACACCCTGCAAACAGAGCCTCTAAAGAGCAACCGGAGAGCTTTTCGGGGCGGCAACCGAGCATGCATCCTCTTCTCCCCCAACCAGAGTTGGAACAACATTGTTTACTGTTTTCCTTACTTGCTAATTAGCATTTGGTTTTGTAATTTAATTAGTTAATTAATTAAGTTTTGTAATAATTAGTTGTAGCTAGTTATTCATTCGGTTATATAATAATTAATTAGCTTATTAATTAGTTAGTTAGTTGGTCAGTATTATTCATCCGGACCCTCCGTCGAGAGGGCATATTGTTGTAATAAGTGTGCGTACGTGTATGCATGTCTTCCAACCCCCATTTCTTTCTCCCTTTTACTTACTTGCTTTCAGTAGTTAGTTTTAGGCCATGTTTTGATTAGCATCCTTATGCTTGCATGTTTGTATCCATTCATCTGCATTGCATGCACCGGGCTCAGCGCATCATACTAACTGTATTGTATTTCAATTCCAAGTTGAATACATGTACTAAGTTGCATCTCATATGCCATGTTAGAATAGTCAAGCCTATTTCTAGTTGCATTTTGCATGTGTTGCATTAGCCATCTTAACATGAACTAGGATCATGCATTGATTACTAGCTAGTTCTATGTTTTGGCTCGGAGTACACTGTGAGTGTTTATGCTTTAGCATACTGCATGTGTGTTATTGTTGTCATAAAAGCATGCTTGCCATGAGGCTAATTGCTTATTTGCTATAACTGCCTGAATGCCTGTGGGTGAAGGTTGGGTTACTTGAATTGGAACAATTCATTGAAATCCGCGATTTAACCTACTTACGAGTAGCAAACTTCAAACTGTTTTCAAACAAACGGAAATGCAATGTTTTGTTCAAACAAACGGAAATGCAATGTTTTGTTCCAACTTAGACGATCTAGTCTATACTTGTTTGTTGTGCGCATCACATAGTAATTCTAGGTTTAATAACCGGAATAAGAACACATGTGTTTTCAAAAACAAGATATCATGCTTAGTACAGGCTGATCTTTAATCGGGCGAGCGGGGGTGCTCATTGCATGACCTTCCCCTCTCGTACCCAAGTTCCCGAGCCGAGGCAACTTTGGTGATGACGGACACGTGGCCTTAGGCACGAGTCAGGGTTTCCTAAATTCTCCCAATAAAATATTTAGGTGGTGACTCTATATCTGGCAAAGCAGTCCATATTTGACACTTCTTTACAAAAATCAGTTTTCCAAAACAATTTGCCAGATTTGGACTCTTTGGTGAATTATCGGTCTCGCATTGCACTTTGCGAGATTAGATTCAGAACCGTGACATTGAGTCCGAACTGTAGCAGTAAGCTCGGAACGAAACGAGATTCGCGTCCCCCTCGCGAGCGCGGATGTCGGAGAGTTCCCGGGAGCTCGTCTACACCCATGAATGTTAACCAGCACATTAAACAACAATGTTATTCAAATAAAATTCCCCAACACAACGTTCAAAACATTTTCAAAACACAAATTTACATATGTTAATCATTCCCCATATCGTACCCAATATCGTTTTAACACCAATCTTAACATTCCACAAACACAACACACTATCAATTTTAAACAACAACAACAAACTCAAACACTAATCAATTGCCCACTCAGACACGGTAACATCATTCTTATTACACGGAAACCTCTCTTCCTTTCGACATTCAGTTCAACAACAACAACATTACATCCTCACACTATTGTTATTACTATCAAACAAACAACTTTACAAATAAAAAAATGACAGTAACACATTTCATACCTCCATTCCTTACAGTCATCTTTGGACGTTGCGCCACGTAACACCGACTTTCAATCCACAATAAACCTTGATGCAAATGCAGTCTGAAGTCAATGTCAATGATCCCTTTTCGCTTTAACCACAATATGTTTATAATGAACGTCACCGTGACAACATTGGGGAACATTCAAATTAGGGTTCCCATAATTTAGGGTTACCTTGCCCCAAATATTTCCGCCCTTTCCACTTTCGAATGTAGGTTTCCTTTTTGAAACCCCAAATCTTTCCTTCAATTCAACCTCACCACCGTCCAAGAAGGAAATAATAATGCAACACCATAAGGAACCGATGTCTTAGTTTCGTAATTTAACACAGTGTTAAATGACGAAGCTTGCCCATTAATGTTACCACTCATGAGCGCAATGTATATGTCCTCAATGGTCAATTTCGTTATAATGGGACCTTTCAATCTACAAGAAAACTTTTAGGACTAAATAGTCTATAAGTTTATAATTTGGGATTTATTGGTGCATCACCTTTTATGAAATTATGTGGTCTCAGAATCATGTTTTTATTTTTTCTCAAGATTCTTTTCTTCCAAACTTAGCCTTTATTTGATGTGGGTGTTTTTTTTTTTATTTAGTTGACCTTGCCCATTTTATAAGAATTCATATTGCCTACAGAACTATTTGGATTATGCAGAATATTCTGCATTTAATGGACAACGGTTCAATTTAGCTGGACCTGTGAACACTTAGCTACTTCTATAAATAATCTTAGTTGAATAATTTATTATATTTGGGAGATTTTGTTTCTATACTATTTTGCCTTTCCATATTTATTGAGATAAGATGTATTTTGGTTAGTTGTTTTGTTTTCAAGAAGATAACTTTGGGCGATTGAAAATTTTCTTTACTTAGCAATTTTGTTTTGGAGTTATCTTACTTGAATTGAAGTTTGGTCATTAATATAGTAGTATAAGATATTGGGCATTTCAGATGATAGTTGAATACTATTCGTATCTCTCTTGATGCTGGATTTGAGGTTAACTTGTTCTTTATAGGTGGTGCACATTTATCAATTCAAGAATTGATGGCAAAATTAAGGGAGTTCTCTACTACAAATATATATAGAAAAAAAAAATTGGGTATTCCATGTACGTGGGTGGCTTTTTTGGCCAATAAGAGTAAGTTGTGTGGTTATCTCATCCACTCATTTATACTAGTTTAAACACGTGTCTTCACTTGCAGATGTGACACACTTGTGGCATGCTTTTATTGGCCCTTATCTTATACCACTTGCACCTATAAAACTATGCTGAAGTATTTTCTTTTGAGTTTTGTTGATAGCACAATACTTGTATTCAGAGTGGATGTTGGACCGTGTTGTATCTTTAGCTTGTGGACACCGAGGTTGTCTTTCCATTACCTCTCCACATGGTTCTAAATAATAGTATATGATCATACATCAGCCAATATTGGATAGTATCGGTTGATATATCGATGAATAAGTATATCAAAAGTTCAAAATCCCAATACGTAATGTTCGATATTTAAAACCCTGCCTCTTCATGATTACCTCTAGTTTCAGGTCTATTAACACTCTTCCAATCAATGGGTTAATTCACTATATTGGTTTGTTTCATTTCAAATAAGATGGTTAATTAATACACAATTTCAAAATATTTCTTTCGAATCTTTGTCATATGTCGTGTATAGTATATTTGGTACACCATCTTAGTGAATGTGCTACTTTTTTTTTTTGTAGGAACTTGGAGAGGTAGAAGAAGAGTTTGCTCGTGTTGACACTACAAGACTAATAAAGAAATTTCTCACATCTCGTAGACCAGGTTTGCTTTGTGTACCTAAAGAAGTTGGGTTTGGTGTTTCACCCCATAATCTAATTATCATGCCTTCTTGGCTATCAGAAGAAGACATCAATTATTATGTCACCAACTTTAACTGAACAGGTTTCACTAGTGGATTAAATTACCACCGAGCTTTGGACCTGTAAGTTGCTTTGACATTTTATCATGATTAACTAATTCTTCTTGTGATGTCACGTTTAATTTAGACATTTTGTCATGATTAACTAATTCTTCTTGTGACATCACGTTTAATTCAGCATTCTTGTATCAGATGCTTTACTAGATGGCATGCATGAATGTAAAATCTGGGCCATGCATATTCATAGTATCTACTGTGGAGATATATGAAGATGATGTTGATGCATATGCTTTGATTGGCTTGTTTAGTTGTAATAAATATTTGAGGATTATCTGATATATTGATTTCAACAGAGCAATTGACCATTTCAGTTTCCTTATATAGTAATTTATGTTACTCATAAATACATAAACTAAAAGATTAAATCCATTGTACTTTGAAAATTATCCTTTCGATTACAATGAATATACTTTATAATCATTTTCTTTCTCGTAGTGAATTAATTGGTATATTTCATATGAATCCTCTTTTTTTGAATTGTACGACATTGATTAATTCTATTTTGCCATTTTTTGTGCTATGAATCTAGACCATCTAATCTAAAATAAGTGGTATTGATAATTACGTCTTAAACAGTTTCCAAAGTTTCTTATGTCTTAATTCAAAATGAATTATTCCCTTTGTTTCAAAATAATCTATAGCGATTCCAGTTCTTAACCCATCTCTTGTTGTATTCCGTACTTAGGTTGTATGGGTTGAAAGGTTATTCATATCTTGTTTCCCTTATCTCCCCTCTGTTTTTTTTGGTTATCGGGTTGTAATTGTGCGTTTGGAATAGGCTAGTTGCTCCCTTTTCAAAACCTATGTTGCCTAGATTTTGGTCTCTCCGCTCGAGTGGACATTCTTTTGCTCGAGCGGGGTTCACAAAATTTGCTCCTTTGCACATCTCTTGTTGTATTCCGTACTTAGGTTGTATGGGTTGAAAGGTTATACATATCTTGTTTCCCTTATCTCCTATCTATTTTTTTGGTTATCGGGTTGTAATTGTGCGTTTGGAACAGGTTAGTTGCTCCCTTTTCAAAACCTATGTTGCCCAGATTTTGGTCTCTCCGCTTGAGTGGACATTCTTTCGCTCGAGCGGGGTTTACAAAATTTTCTCCTCTGCACAAGCGGACATTCTCGCGCTCAAGTGGGATTCTACAACTTTCAGCATTTTTGCAGGTCTGCGGATACTGGGAGAGTGCATTTGACACTCGAGCGTCCAGTTTCACGCTCGAGAGAGAGTCTGTGTCTTACACTCGAGTGGGACTTTCCACGCTTGAGAGAACTGCATGAATATCAGTCCGAGAAGAGGAAGTTTTGAGTCACTTTTTCTTATATCTCTCTCTCTCTAAAACTCTTCAAAAAACTTATTCTTGAGTTTCTCTCTCTATGTTTCACCTTCTCTCTTAGATTTCATCTAGATCCATCCTCCTTTTTACCTTAGTGCCTTTAGGAAAAAGGTAGAGCTTGCCAAGATCTACATTTTTATTTGAATAAAAATGGGTTTCAGAATTCTTAGAATTTCTCTCTTGTTGGGTTCGTCTTTTTCTTTGAGGTAGGGATTCCTTCTACACTTTCATATAATATTTAGCTTAGATATTGTCTTTTGTGTAACAATGGTGTGATTTGGGGATGTTTTAAAACAAACCTTGGGTTTTGAGTATAGAGTTCAAAGAGGGGTTTTGAGTGTAAATGAAATTAATGTTTGTGGGGTTTGAAAATGATGTTGTGCTATGCCTAATTTGATGATTTTGGCACTTGACTAATATTTGGAAAAAATGAAAAATTGCCCTAATTGGGTCAAACTATTATTTTGTACAAAAATTGGAATTGGTATTAGAAATATGAAATTGAGAGGGTATTGACATAAATGGTGGAATTGGTTAACTTACTCTTTTGGAAATTTTGAATAAACTATTTGTTAAGATTGAACATCTGTTTAGAGATAATTGTATTGGGCTATCGGTGAAGGATAACTTTGGATTGTTGTAGAAATTGCATGTGGATTAGATAAATTGAAACCAATCTTTGATGGTTGTCATAGAATATAACCATGTTTATATACATTGTATATGTATATTTGTTAGGAAGTGGAAAGATGATGTGCTTCATGTTTGATTATCTGTTTAAATACATTGCATGTGTGTGGATATTTGCTTGGTAGGAGAAAGAGGATAGACTCCATTATAATTAAGTTGGCCGGAGTGTCCTGGGTGAAAGTCCCGAAATTATACATGGGTGCCTAGCCCGCGGATGAAATATCCATAAAATGGAAATTGTAGTGCTTGTATAGCCTACGTTTACATGAGTCCTGTTTGACGGCTGCCCGTGGACGAAATTTCCGTGAAACAAGAAGTTTGAAGTGTTTATGCATATGTGTTGTGTGATTTGCAATTTATTGAGTTGTAGCCTTAATTCGTTTGTTGAAAAATAATGAAATTGACTCGTGAATGGAGAACATACAAGTGAATTGAAAGTGAATGGATAAAGGCTTGAAATTGAAAGCTTATAAGTATTAAATGTTGAGAAAATCTTTACCACATGCATTGTTTATGCACTTGTACTTATACCTTTGTTAAGTTTCATATACTGTGTTAGATGATCTCTATTGGGTTATGGCTTACCCTAGTTGGGAATAACATTTTCAGGTAATGATGGCATGCCTCCTCCAAGGCAATAGCATGAGAGTGAACTTTGGGAAGCAAGAGCTTCATGTTTTGTTATGTTTTTATTTTGTATAGCCTGGGGCTAAATATGTAAAGAGTGAAGCTCACTTTTGTTGTAACCAAGTTAAGGCTTAGAAAGATGTAAGCCAATAGGGCTATTGTTTATATTAAACTCTTTTGTATCTTTAACCTCGTGTAATGAAAGGACTGAGACTCTGATTTATGCTATCTTCTATATATTTACGGATGTAATTATGTTATGTTTTGGGGGCATTACATAATCTTTTATTGAAATCCTAAGAAAAGCGTCCTCGACGGCGAGACTCACATACTCAGCCCAAAAGAGCTACGCGAGACAAGCGCACAAGGAGTTCTGGGCGCTTTGTCAGCCTAGAAGAGCGTCGCTGACGGCGAAACTCACACACTCAGTACCTAGAAGACAAGCTGAGAGATCAAGATACCATCATCAAGAAGATGGTGACGGAGATGGAGGCTATGAAATGCCATATGAAGGGAAAGGGCATCGCTAGAGTAGGGAACCACAGTGAGCACGCCTATTTGCACCGTTCCAGCAGTCAGAAAAGACGCCACACCCCTTCACTCTCTGTCACGAGAAGCTTCAGAGCTGGAGACTACGTTGCGCTTGCGGTGACATCTCGTGCGCAGGACAATAGTTACCACCCTTTACGTCCGACGACAGCATCGAGATATTCATTCTCTGACCCTTCAAAAGACTTGAAGGATGTGTTGGAAGAGTGCACTCACTAATGGAAAGTGCAGAGGGTACCTGCACTGCAGCGGCTGGCCCTTAGAGGGCAAGCTAGTGAAGAGGTCGCCATGTCACCACCACGCTTGGCGGCACACGCGCCACCAGAAAAAGAGTTAGTAAGGCTGAGCGCCACTCTTTTTTTCGTAGAGATCGAGAACACACTGCTCCTCCTTGGGTTCTATCAGCCAAAGTTCACGCTTTGTGATGGAAAGATCGATCCGTATATGTATGTAAGCCACTTTCGGCAGGTTATGGCTGGGCACAGGCGAAACGATGCGCTCATGTGCTTTGTTTTTCCATCGAGTTTGGGCGAGTTGGGCCTAAAATGGTTCGAGAGGCTGCCGGAGGAAAGTATCGAGAGGTGGTAACAATTGGCGGAGGCATTTGTGACACAATTCAAGACCAACACCAAAACACCCAAAGAAGTCGACCACCTTTTGGGAATCAAGATGGAAACAAGTGATTCCTTGAAGGTGTACAACGCCAAGTATTGGGAAACATTCAACAAAATTTTTGATTGCCCGATGAACCTAGTAATCACTCAATTCAAGCGCGATTTTCCAGTCGGACATAAACTCAAAGACTTGCTTACCATGAACCAACCAACGACCATGGAGTTACTCATGTAACGCATCAACGAACACATCCGAGTTGAGGATGACGTGGCCGCAGCTACCGTGAAGGCAAATCCAATTGTGGCAGACAAAAGAGTTATGGGAAAAGTCAATACAGTTGGACAAGATAATAGTGGTGCAGACAACTGTGGAAGAAAGCATGATCGCGACGCTAACCGCAAAAACTTGGATAAGGGTCGTAACATTGACCGGGCTACCAACTCATATGACGCGGAGGATGATGCAAAGAGAAAGTTAAAAGCTCGGACTGGCATTACTATGGTTTTTAAGATCCCGATCTATCGCATATTGAGTGAAATCCATGACGAGGAATACGTTCGGTGGCCAGCTAAGTTGGGGAATGCCTAGAGAGGATTCAATTCGAGATACTGTTACACTTTTCATGATGAGAGATGGCACAAAACAGAATATTGCATGTCGCTCAAACTACACTTGGAAAAGTTGGTGGCTGCAAGGCATTTGGATCATTACATTGATGAGAGGGTTAGAGTGGCTCCTCTAGAGAAGACCTTGCTAAATGGCCTAGCAATCGAAGACATCCCCCCGCAATAAGTGATTGATTGAAGAGATCTGGGGAGATTAGTTTTGAAAGGCGAAGGAAAAGGGACATAAAATTCGCAGGATATAGACGGCCGATCTATTCCCTGAACATGGAACACTGTCAATCTGAAGTTTTATTCTTAGTTTTATTTTTGTAACCCATTCTACTATTGATATAATGAAAAAAGTAGACTATTTTCTTGAAGATTGTTATATTTTTACCTCACCAAGCAGGTTTAGCACGGTCCAAGTGGCAACTGAATCATTTTGACGAAAAGATCAGAATTCCCTGTCGGGCTAATTTTGCTCGGAAAGATGAAAGTTGGTGTTTTGTTCAACATTGGAATTCCTTGCCGGGCGGATTTTGCTCGACAAGTGGTTTATTGATGGTTTTGATCAACTTTGGAATTCCTTGTGGGCCTGATTTTGCTCTACAAGAGGTTTGTTGATGGTTTTGATCAACTTTAGAGTTCCTTGCTGCGATGATTTTGCTCTCCAAGAAGCAAGTTACCGAGCTAACTTTGCTCGCCAACGTTGAAATTCTTTGCCGAGTTGATTTTTACTCGCCAAGAAGCAAGTTGTCGAGCTGACTTTGCTTGCTAACGTTGAAACTCCTTGCCGAGAAGCAAGTTGTCAAGCTGACCTTGCTCACCAATTTTGGAATTCCTTGCCGAGTTTATTTTACTTGCCAAGAAGCAAGTTGTCGAGCTGTCTTTGCTCGTCAACTTTAAAGTTCTTTGCCGAGTTGATTTTGCTCGCCAAGAAGCAAGTTGACGAGCTGTCTTTGCTCGCCAAATTTGAAGTTCTTTGCCGAGTTGATTTTGCTTGTCAAGAAGCAAGTTGACGAGCTGTCTTTGCTCGCCAACTTTGAAGTTCTTTACTGAGTTGATTTTTCTCACCATGAAACAAGTTGCCGAGCTGACCTTGCTCACCAACTTTGGAGTTCCTCCCAGAGCTGATTTTACTCGCCAAGAAACAAGTTGCCAAGCTGACCTTGCTCGCCAACTTTGAAGTTCCTTGATGAGCTGATTTTGCTCACCAAGAAGCAAGTTGTCAAGCTGACTTTGCTCTCCTACTTTGAAATTCCTTACCAAACTGATTTTACTCACCAAGAAGCAAGTTGTCGAGCTGACCTTGTTGGCCAACTTTTGAGTTACTTGCCGAGCTGATTTTGCTCACCAAGAAGCAAGTTGTCGAGTTGATCTCGCTCACCAACTTTGAAGTTTCTTGCTGAGTAGATTTTGCTCGCCAAGAAGCAAGTTGCCAAGTTGACTTTACTCTCCAACTTTGAAGTTCTTAAACTGAGCTGAAGTTGTGTAATCGCAATCATATTACAACAGAAAGGATTTAAGGCCAACGACCGAGCAAGTGAACCACTGAGTAAAGAGTCTAGCCCGGCCTAGTAATGTAATTCCGGTCACGTGAATGCGGACGGAATTAAGGGGCAATTGAAAGGGGAGTTTGGGCCAAGCAAATCGGCCGAGCTAGTTGTGACTTGGGCCATGCTATTGGATTACAAGACTGAGTGGGCATAGCCGAGGGCAGTTTGGCTGAGGTTCTAGATCACGCTACTGAGTTAGCTTGAGGTTCAAAAGTTGGACTGGGCTAGTTGTTCGGCGTGAATCATTTGCCAAGCTAAGTGAAGCGATGGTCCAAGACCGAGCAAGGTCAGTGGAGACGAATGGGTACAACTAAAGAAGTTAGCTAGAGGCCTCAGATTTTTGCTGGTCGGGAGTAATGCGATTCCAAAGGGCGGACTATAGCACCATGCAAGAAATAACTCGGTAGGATTTGCTACATGGCCCGATCGGAATGTAAGGAGAGGAATCCACTAAAGTTGCACATCAGTTCCATTAGTAGTTTGCCCAAAATGTTGTTTGGCAATACTGACACGTGCACGTATAAAGAATAGAGAGGGCAATACAACCACGCGTCCAGAAAATTTCGAGCAGAGTGGTGCACGCAAAAACTATTTAAACTGTGCGACGCCTCCATACAATAGGTCTGGAACATCTGGTTATCAGAGCTACCTACCCTTCTGTCTCTCTCTCTCTCTCTCTCTTCTTCTTCTTATTCTTCTTTCTAAGTGTGCTAACTTGACCGTCGGAGGGTTTTTTCGACAGCAAACCGCCGGGTAACTCACCGTCTTTGTGTTCTCAGGTCAGTCGAAAATAAGCGAAGCTTGGACACAAGGAGTATGGAAAGCGATGATTATTTCCTACTCGTACAATTGGCGCCGTTTGTGGGAATCCGACAAACAAAACCTTGTCCTCCAAGCTTTTCTGGTCATCTTTTATGGCGAACAATGACGATATTCCGTTGTCCGCCATCGATGGCATCACGCCAGAGTCCATTCGGCACAAAGATGACCTGTTCGCAATTCCGACGATGGTTGGTTTGGAGACCTTCGGGCGAGGACTTCCCAGGGCTACGTGAGACAAGTGCACAAGGAGTTCTGGGCGCTCTATCAGCCCAAAAGAGTGCCGTCGACGGCGAGACTCACACACTAAGCACTTGGAAGACAAGCTGAAAGATCAAGATATCATCATCAAGAAGATGGCGACAGAGATGGAGGCCATAAAATGCTAGATGAAGGGAAAAGGCGTCGTTGGAGTGGGGAACCACAGTGAGCACGCTCGTTCTCACCGTTCCGACAGTCAGAATAGACGCTACACCCCTTCACTCTCTGTAACGAGAAGCTTCAGAGTCAGAGACTACGATGCACCGGTGGCGACATCTTGTACAAAGGACAACAGTTACCACCCCTCACGTTCAAGACATTCATGTTCCGACCATTCGAAAGACTTCAAGGATGTGTTGGAAGAGCATGCTCGCCGGCAGAAAGTGCAGAGGGTACTTGCACTGTAGCAGTTGGCCCCTAGAGGGCAAGCCAGTGAAGAGGTCGCCATGCCACCACCACGTTTGGCGGCACACGTGCCACCAAGCAGAGAGTTAGCAAGGCTGAGCGCCACCCCTTTCTGTAGAGATCGAGAACACATTGCTCCCCTTCAAGTTTCATCAGCCAAAGTTCACACTTTATGACAAAAAAACCGATCCGTACATGCACGTAAGCCACTTCCGACAGGTTATGGCTGGGCACAGGCAAAACAATGTGCTCATGTGCCTTGTTTTTCTATCGAGTTTGGGCTTGTTGGGCCTGAAATGGTTCAAAAGGCTGCTGGAGGAAAGTATCGAGAGGTTGCAACAATTGGCGGAGGCATTCGTGACACGATTCAAGACTAACACCAAAACACCCAAAGAAGTCGACCACCTTTTGGGAATCAAGAAGGAAACATATGACTTTTTAAAGGTGTACAACGCCAAGTATTGGGAAACATTCAGCGGAATTCTCAATTGCCTGACGAACCTAGCAATCACTCAATACAAGCGCAATCTTCCAATCGGACATAGACTCAGAGACTCGCTTACCATGAACCAACTGACGACCATGGAGTTACTCATGCAACGCATCAACGAACACATCCGAGTTGAGGATGACGCGGCCGCAGCTACTGTGAAGGCAAATCCAATAGTGGTAGACAAAAGAGTTGCGGGAAAAGTCAATGCAGTCGGACAAGATGATGGTCGTGCAAACAACTGTGGAAGAGAGCATGACCGCGACGCTAACCGCAACAACTTGGATAAGGGTCGTAACAATGACTGCGCTACTAACCCATGTGACACGGAGGATGATGCCAAGAGAAAGTTAAAAGCCTGGATTAGCATTACTACGGTCTTCAAGATCTCGATCTATCGCATATTGAATGAAATTCATGACGAGGAATACATCCGATGGCCAACCAAGTTGGGAGATGCCCAGAGAGGGTTCAATCTCAGATATCGTTGCACCTTTAATGATGAGAGAGGGCACAAAATAGAAGATTGGATGGCGCTCAAACTACACTTGGAAGAGTTGGTGGCTGCAGGGCATTTGGATCGCTACGTTGATGAAGAGGTCAGAGCGGCTCCTCCAAAGCAGACCTTGCCAAATGGCCAAGCAATCGAAGACATCCCTCCTCAAGGAGTGATCGATTGAAGAGATCTGGGGAGATTAGTTTTGAAAGACGGCAGTAAGAAGTCCGAGGAAAATAGGCATAAAATTCGTAAGATATAGACGGCTGATCTGTTCCTAGAATGTGGAACACTGCCAATCTAAAGTTTTATTCTAGTTTTATTTTTGTAACCCATTCTACTATTGATGTAATGAAAAAAGTAGACTGTTTTCTTGAAGATTGCTGTATTTTCGCCTCACCAAGTGGGTTTAGCGTGGTCCAAGGGGCAACTGAATCATTTTGATGAAAAGATCATAATTCCTTGTCGGGTTGATTTTGCTCAGCAAGATGAAAGTTGGTGTTTTGTTCAACATTGGAATTCCTTGCCAGGTGGATTTTGCTCAGCAAGTGGTTTGTTGATGGTTTTGATCAACTTTGGAATTCCTTGTCGCGCGGATTTTGCTCGACAAGACGTTTGTTGATGGTTTTGATTAATTTTAGAGTTCTTTGCCAAGCTGATTTGGCTCACCAAGAAGCAAGTTGCCAAGTTGACTTTGCTCGCCAACGTTGAAATTCCTTGCCGAGCTGATTTTTACTCGTCAAGAAGCAAGTTGTCGAGCTGACTTTGCTTGCCAAGTTGTTGAGCTGATTTTTGCTCGCTAAGAAGCAAGTTGGCATGCTCTTATTGGCCCTTATCTTATACCACTTGCACCTATAAAACTATGCCGAAGTATTTTCTTTTGAGTTTTGTTGATAGCATAATACTTGTATTCAAAGTGAATGTTGGACATCAAGGTTGTCATTATAGAGATTGCCATTGTCTTTCTATTACCTCTCCACATGGTTCTAAATAATAGTATATGATCATACATCAGCCAATATTGGATAGTATCGGTTGATATATCGATGAATAATTATATCAAAAGTTCAAAATCCCAATACGTAATGTTCGATATTTAAAACCTTGCCTCTCCATGATTACCTTTTGTTTCAGGTTTGTTAACACTCTTCCAATCAATGGGTTAATTCACTATATTGGTTTGTTTCATTTCAAATTAGATGGTTGATTAATACACCATTTCAAAATATTTCTTTCAAATCTTTGTCATATGTCATGTAGAGTATACTTGGTACACCATCTTAGTGAATGTGCTACTTTTTCTGTAGGAACTTGGAGAGGTCGAAGAAGAGTTTGCTCGTGTTGACACTGCAAGACTAATAAAGAAATTCCTCACATCTCATAGGCCAGGTCCGCTTTGTGTACATAAAAAAGTTGGGTTTGGTGGTTCACCCCATAATCCAGTTATCATGCCCTCTTGGCTATCAAAAGAAGACATCAATTATTATGTAACCAACTTTAACCAAATAGGTTTCATTAGTGGATTAAATTACTATCGAGCTGTGGACCTGTAAGTTTGCTTTGACATTCTATCATGATTAACTAATTCTTCTTGTGATGTCACGTTTAATTCAGACATTTTGTTATGATTAACTAATTCTTCTTGTGACGTCACGTTTAATTCAACATACTTGTATCAGATGCTTTACTAGATGGCATGCATGTGTAACAACCCAAAAATTTAAGTTGTCCTTTAAATTTTATATTAGTATTATGATTGTATGTGATAATATATTAATAAATAAAAAATAATAAAAGTAAGAGTAAATAAATAATAATAATAATAATAATAATAATAATAATAATAATGGGTGTGGTAGTAAAATAAATAATTAATTTTTTGTTGGTATACGATAAAGTGTAATTTAATTACGGATTAATTTATTTATATAGTTATATTAGAAAACTGGGCCAAAGTGTAATTATCTTAAATATTTATTAAAGATGAGTATCAATCCATATAATTTATGATCAAATCTGTGGGAGGATACGCACTGGCCAGCTAATGTTCTTACCTCCCTATAAATCGGGAGGAGGTGATCAACTAAAAGAAAAGGAAAAAAAGAGAGGGGGAGAGACACGTAAGTTGTTAGTAGTAGGAACTTATAGTAGGAAGGTTATGATAGTGGAGTAAGGCTAAGGGTCAATATTAAGATGAGTTATATTATACCTTAAGTCACCATAATATATTTTACGTATGTTTTGACTTACCATAATTTATTTTATACAAGTTATGTTTTATAAATTATATTAATATTTTAATTACGTGGATTATTTTCTGAATTTTATTTGTTAAAATGAAACTCATGGATATGTTTGTTTATATTTTAAAAAATATTTGACAATGACCTTATAAACAATTATGTTTTGTAAGTACCACCACTGGAGTCCCACGCCTTGAAGGACTTAAATAACCATCGGTTTCTGTTTGGTCACTTTATGGCCCTCTATTGTCATGGATCTATTGACTTCTGTTCTGTGTGGAGCAAAGTGTTGTGCAGAGATAAGTGCTACACTATTGTGGGCGCCACCTCTATAATCCGTACGAGCCACCTATTGAATCCGCACCTCTGTACTGACTGTCACTCCTGTGATCTCTGTTCTGTTTTGTTCGGTACCGTGGTTATGGTTATTTATCTACATAATCTCAGTTTTGCTACTTAAATAATTATTTGTTTAAACTAAGTTATCTTAAATATTTTAGTTACATAACTATCCATAGTTATTTTGTGTCCTTTATACTTTTGGCATATTATTTCTCATTCTGCCATGTGCTTATAGCTGTTTACCAATTTTCAGGAAACAATGCAATTTAGAAATAGCTTTTGGAAAGTCTTAGATGCGGGGCTGCGGAATAGACACAAACAACACTTTTATGATATTTTTTTTATATGTAAATATTAGCCTTTTTGGTCAATAAATTTTGTAATAAAATAGAAACTCCAATGATTATTTTGGTACCCTCACTTAATATTTTTTTTCCACTCGCATTTATTTATTTGTTCAAGAATTAACCGGAAGTAACTTCAGTTACTAGCCATTACGATACTTAACCCTTAAGTACGGGAGCGGGTCGTCACAGCATGAATGTAAAATCTGGGCCATCCGTGGAGATGTATGAAGATGATGTTGATGCATATGCTTTGATTGGCTTGTTTAGTTGCAATAAATATCTAAGGACTATCTGATATATTGATTTCAACAGAGCACTTGACCATTTCAGTTTCCATATATAGTAATTTATGTTACTCGTAGATACATAAACTAAAAGATTAAATCCATTCTACTTTGAAATTATCCTTTCGATTACAATGAATATACTTTATAATCATTTTGTTTCTCATAGTGAATTAATTGGTATTTTTCATATGAATCCTCTTTCTTTGAATTGTACGACATTTATTAATTCTATTTTGTGATTTTTTATGCTATTAATCTAGACCATCTAATATGAAATAAGTGGTATTGATAATGATGTCTTAAACACTTTCCAAAGTTTCTTATATCTTAATTCAGAATGAATTATTCCTTATGTTTCAAAATAATCTTTTATTGAAGTCCTAAGAAAAAATGATGTTATGTAATATTGAAGAATAGATCATAACTTATACACGTTAAGAACTTGGGTTTGTGATATTTTGTAAAATATATATGCTTGTGACAAGAAGGATAAGTCAAAAAGATTCCCTGAATTCTAAATATCTAATGTTATAAAAAAATTATTTGATTGTGGTATGATTTTCATTTGAGATCAGTGATTAGGAGTGAAATGTAGTTACTTCATTTGTGGAAAGGGATTCACATGCGAGCCAAGTGACTTCTTTTTACGTGTTCTTGTAGAACTTGGGAGCAAATAGTGCCATGGACTGAGTGGCAAATAAAAGTGCCAGTTAAATTTATTGTGGGCGACGAGGATGTGACCTATACAGACCCGATCCTGAGATTTTCGAGGTCCAAAGCCGATAATCAACTAATAAATATCACTAGATCATTTAAGGCCCTTCACATTTTTTTTTTCATTCAACGAAATTTTTTTTTTGAACGTAAATGACAAAAGATTTGTGTCAAAATTACAAAAAATACTTAGCATTACATTATAACAACTAATAAGTATTACTTGATTCTCGCTCTTTTTGTATTTTTAGAAACAAATAAATCAATCATACTTGCATAATTTAGTTTTTTTACAAAATCATTTTCAATAAATAACAATGCTAATCCATTTCCTATCAAATTTTTCTCTATTGGGTTAATTTATTTTAAATTAGCTTGGACATTCTTTAATTTTTTTGGACTTAAAACATACCTAATATATTACACTAAACTATAATAGGAGGAGGGCCTTTTTTTGGGTCTATTTTGAGGGACCCTAAATCAAGACCTGGTGGGCCCATGCCCAAAGCTGGCCTTGGACCTATACTACCCCGGGCACGAAGGAATATATACAAAGTGGTAGTTTCAAAAGAGTTGTTCCATTTTTGGAGGAACTAGTTGTGATGGAATGAGTAGCTCATTTTCTCAACCAAGAAAAGCGAGAGGAAATTAGTGCACACATTAGCTCATCAACAAGTTTTGATCTGAGTTTGTTATTTGTTCTATTCATGCCATGTTCTTGTAAACCTATTTACAGTTCATTTTCGTGTTCAGAATAAGATTTCTCTTGTATAAACATATTGGGTTTCGAACAATCTAATCTTTTAAGTCACCAAAAAAAAGGGGGGGGGGGGGGGAAAAGAAAAGAAAAGACAATTGTTTTGAGAGAATATGCTATTATGAGATTATATTGCTGAGGAAAATTGTGATAATCGTGTCCCGTATTATGCTAATTAATCTGAATTACGATTGTGATTATGTGTTTGATATGATTTTGTGTGCTACTTATATGAATATATGTGGTTTTGAATTTCTATTTGTTCATCGTTGGAATATCTGTTCAACTTACTGTTATAAACTGAAAATTGAAGGCCCTATCGGCCATAGAAACCGAAATTGACTACGCCTTTGTGATTAGCGTAATTTTTAGAGCCTACGGTGAAATTTGATTGAAAATTGATTTGGATCGAAATAATTAGATTCAAAACGATTAATTAAACTTTATTATTTAACTCTAATCAAATGTGATTAGTGAGAGACTATAAAAGGAGCTCTATTATACTTATATCCATCTATTTGAGCTCAAAGCCGAAAATTGCTCCAAGGAAAGAGAGCGAGGGTCGGCTAGAGAGAGAGGGAAACAATTGGAGATTTGAGCAAGAGGCTTGGAAATCTTGAAGATTAACTCAAGAATTGACTAGAATTTGGGTGTTTAAAGCTCCTAGGTGAGTAAATTCATAAATTTTAGTTTGTAACTTTGTGAATTCAAAGTTGAATGGTGATCAAGAACATGAATTGAATGAAAATGAGTTCGTTTTGATGAATTGGGAGTCAATATACACATGCATGCATAAAATTGCCATGAATTTGCATAAACTAACATGTAATATGCTGATTATGAAAAATTGAGTTGTTGGATCATACATGCAAGCATGGTTTTGTTGAGTTTCATGAGAATGAACACTATTTGCATCATTTGAAATAGAAATGAAGTCAAAATTGGCATGCATGTTTGATTATTAAAGATATGATATGAGGTTTGAATGCATGAGCCATGATTATACAAAGGAATGTTGATTAATTTTGAAGAATTGGGCCATGATTTTGAGCAATTGGCCTCATATTGTTTGTGTACTCATGATACATAATGTATTTCCCTATTTTGGTACCTTAATTCGAGCTTTGGAGCCTTTGAATACCAAGTTTGAGCCTCAGGAACAATTCTGGATTTCTCAAAATTTGGCATGTCCGCTCGAGCGGGGAAAACACCGCTCGAGTAGGAAATATGAGCTCCCAGAAGTTTTGCAGACATGGATGTCCACTCGAGCGGTAAGATTCACGCTCGAGCGGGGAGCCATGTAGTGAGACTTTCAACTCGAGCATCCGAATTCACGCTCGAGCGTAAAAATGAGGCAACCAGTACTTTTGCAGACCTAATGGGTTTGCTCGAGCGGGAAAGTCCATACTCGAGCGGGGACCCCTGTTTCAGAAATTTTGTAAAGATGTTCTGTGTTTCGTTTTCCGTTCTCTTTCATTTCTAAGTACTCTTAGGCATGCATTGAGCATTATGAATGAATAAAAAGGATAAGAAAGAAGCCTAAGAGGGATGTATGAATTAAGAACGGATCGAATCGTTTGTGACCCATATGTGTTATGTAATGTGTAGGGTCAAGCTCAAGGGTGAATCCACCGGTAGAGCACTGTGAGTAATATCTTAACAAAGATATTTGAAGTATGTTATTTGTCCAGTTGCTTATTTTTATATAAGTCTTGTAAGTTTGTTACATTGAATTTGGGACAAATATTTGTTATGCCATGTGATTGGGCCAAAGGTCGATGGACATGGATGATTGGGCCAAAGGCCGTCTGATACGAATGATAGTCTGACATGAATGATAGTCCGACATATGAATGAATGAGCCAGAGGCCACATGACATGAATGAATGGGCCAGAGGCCGTACGACATGAATGAATGGGCCAGAGGCCGTACGACATGAATGAATGGGCCAGAGGCCGTATGACACGCATGAATGGGCCAAAGGCCGTCGGACAGGAACGGTTGGGCCAAAGGCCGTCGGGTACGAGTTAATTGGGCCCGAGGCCGTTTAACACGTCTGGAACTTTAGTCGAGTGATACATTAAATAGAGACATGAATTGGGCCTAAGGCCGTCTAACATAACTGTTTCAAAGATTGTTCATGTATCTTCCTTATTTGATATTATTTACTGGGTTTTCGCTCACGCTCATTCATGTTTATGTAGGTGAGCCAAGGGACCTCCATATCCAGCCTCGGTGAAATATGTGAGAAGCAGTCAAGGTTTTGGTGAGTCAACCCAAACGTCTCACGCACGAGACTTGTCTTCGCCTTTTTTGTTCTTTTGATATGGTTTTGTTATATTAGCGAAAACGTCGGATTACTTTTGTATATAAATTTTGGGCTTGACCGACTTAGACTTAATGATCCTGTATGTACAGAACTTTATGTTATTACTTATTTTGACGTGAGTTATTAACATGTATGTATATGGACTGTTATGATGTGCCATGTAAGCATAGCTCTATGGACAATTTGTAAGTTGCTTCTGTTTGACCCATTTACTCTAATGAGTTATGTCTGAATTGGTTTGAGATCGTAGATAATTCCTTAATTACTGGCCGATTATGTCCTTAACCCATAAAAGCGGATTCGAGTCATGACAAAAATGATTGGCACATTCATGTTAGTTGGGATATTTTGTTGGTTAAAAACTAAAAAGGAAGCTAGTAGTGCCAGTTTGTGTCAGATTCCATAGAATTAGTTACTAAATCATGGTGATACGTTTTTAAAAAATTATGTCGCATAAACTAAATAAGCCACATATTTTATTTTTTTTAGTGATTTAAAAAAAAAATTGTCATTTTTTTCCCCTCTTTCTGATCTGTAGATGAATCTAAAAAGTAATTTAAAATAAATAAATAAATAAGCCAAATTAAGTTTGAAATGTTCATTATTTTTTACTTATTTTTATCTAAACTAGACTTTTTCCAAAATTTTTTATTTTTTATTTTTTAAATTTTCTAGTTCATCTTGTTGAGTAAATTCTAGAAATTATTTTATTTTATTTTATTATTTAAAATTCACTAAAACAAAAACAAGCCAACAAAAAAGTCACCAAAGAAACAAATTCCAAACAACAAATTCAAAGAAATTTTCATTTTCAAAGAAAACTTAGCATTTCATTTTACATTCTCAAATGAAACAAGTCAAATGGGAACCAAAAATCCCTTGGTGTTATTTCTTATAAAACATTATTCCATAATTATATAAAGCTTCCAAGAACATGGGCATGAAAAGATGCATCATAATATAAATCACTACTAGATCTTAATTCTTGAACTTTTGTATGAAGTCATATATGTGAGCACTGGTTTCCTCAGGCATTTCTTGGTTGATAAAATGACCAACACCTTCCATCACAATAACTTCATCCAAGAGAGGCACATCTTTCTTGAAACCCCCATTGTTTATGTAGTCCTTCACACCTGGGATATTGTAGGTTATGTCCAAGTCCCCTACAATAAATTTAACTGGAACTTGCACTTGTACCCCTGTCCATGGTGCTGTGAGCTCCCAAGTCCTACAACCCAAAAATTTAATTTAATTTTTTTGTAATGTAACAATTTTATACAATTTACTACAAACACAGAAATCAAACACAAAATAAACACAAAAAATAAATACAGAATATATATGAATGAACAAAATTTTATAAGATTGAGTAAATTATATTAGAAGCCCCTAAAATTTGTACCCTTTTATTTATTCATTTATTATTAAGCCTCTAAATTAAATTTTCATTCAAATAAACCCTCCAACTTCCTGAATTGGATGGCGCTTCTTTTATATTTTGTTCACTTTTGACAGTTAGGTATATGGTATATAGGACGAACTTAAAAGATAAATTGATATTTTTGGTTCCCGAAAATGGCACATATTCGTATATTTTAGAGACTAAAAGTATAATTTTTTAAGTGAGTTTCCACTCAAATGATACATATCACATTTTTATGGGGCTAACAGTGTAATTTTTTAGGTGAATTTTCAAATTAATCACTGGCATCAACGGCATTTATTGGCCGAGTTAGATTATAAGATTAAATTGAAACACATTTTATATATTGAGACTAAAATGAAACAAAATTGATGCTTTGGGGATCGGTTATTATCTCTATAACGTACATTTTTTTACTTTTGAATAATATTTGAAGTGAAAAAATAAGATAATAAATGAAATTATGTGTAAAATTTTATAAGAAAAAAAGAAATAAATGATGAGAACATACAAGTCCATAGCTCGATAGTAGTTGAGGCCACCAGTGAAACCTTTGTGGGTATATTTGGTGGCATAGTAATTGACATCTTCCTCAGTCAACCAAGAGGGCAAAGTAGTGGGAGGCTCATAAAATGCCCCAAATCCAACCTCTTTTGGCACACAAAGTGGTCTCGGATCCCTACATGATAGAAACATTTTAAACACCTTTGCTGTATCTGTCCTCCCAAACTCTTCTTCTGCCACCCCTGGTTCCTACAATCTCACAAATTGTTAGATATTAGGGCAAATTATATTAGTAATCTCTATATTTTGTTGTTTGTGTAATTTTGATCAGTGTAATTTTAATTGGATTGATTTCAACAATGAATATATGATTTTGTAGTTCTTTTGATTAAAAAAAAAAAGGCACATGTAAATGACATGTATCATATTTTTAGAGATAAAATTATAAATTTTTCAATAAGTTGATCTTGACCAAATGAACGATATCAATGTTATCAATTGAATCAAACTAATACAAAACTTTAACCAATGTTATTCAACCGGTGTAATTTTTCCAAGATATTAATTAATTCACGGTTTTGAAAGTAAACATATATATTGATGGATAAATCCATATGGTAAAGCCAAAATTTGGATACGTATATTGGTTCAATAGTCTCCACCTTTTATAAATAGAAAAGATTTTACAAGATTATTTGTTAGGTTCACTTTTTAAAAATTCTATTAGTCTATTAATTTTGCCTGCCTAGTTTTATATTTGATTTTTGTGACCTATTTCGGCAAGTAGAAAAAAAAAATCAGTTTATTGACTGATTTGAATCATATTACCTTTCTACTTTTTTATACGTTTATTCCAAAAATGTTAAAAAAAATTTAAAAATTAGATTTTTCCTACTTCCAAAAATAGGCCTGTATTGCCGCCTCGTTTGAGAATAGATTATTTTAGCTAATTATTTGACTCTTTATAAAAAAATGTATAAAAAATAAAAAAAGATAATATAATGGAATATTTTGTGTTATTGGTTATTTTAATTTAGGATGGACTATTTTAGTCCATCCAAACACCCCTTGCTGTGTTGTATCATGAATTCGAATAAGTATTCGAAAAGAGGCAAAAAGAAAAAAAGTGAGGGAAAATTGGTGTCCATTTTTCATTCTAAATTCAATCGTCTTTTCTGTTATTTCTAAACTAGCCTGTCACCCGTGCTATTTACGGGATAATTATAAATGTTTATATTTGTTATTAATTTTTTTTAATATATAAATTATGTTTTTAAAGATTTTTTATAAAAATAATTTAACAATCTTATCACTAACCATAGTGTATATGAGAAATTAAAAATGCTACTGCAGTAACTATACACGGGTTGTATTTATAATTATTTGTATGATGGAATTTTAAATACTGATCAGAGATTTTGATCAAATCAATAAATGCAGACATGTGGAAAGACATATAGATTGAAAAAAGTTAATAAATGTTGATAAGGAAATTTTGACCAAATCAATAAATGTTGAGTTTTTTTTTTAAATAATTTTTTTTAAAAAGGCTACTGCACGGGCTATATCTATAATTATTTGTATGAGGGGATTTTAAATACTGATCAAGGATTTTGATCAAATCAATAAATGCAGGCATGTGGAAAGACATGTAGATTGAAAAAAGTTAATAAATGATGATCATGAGATTTTGACAAAATCAATAAATGCTGAATTTTTTTTTTTTAAATAAAAAATTTAGAAAATTAAGGTTGGGAGATTGGAGCTCTTATAAGGCTTGGGATTTAGAAACCCACTTTTTCTTAATATATACTAGTATATCACCCGTGCTATGCACGGATTGTGTTTACAATTATCTATATATGTGAATTGTAATTTTTTAACTTTTTTTTTAAATGTCTTCTTTTTTTCATTTTTTATATTATATTAAAGTTTAATATATTGATAACAATAATATGTGTTGAAATTTTCAAGGAATTAAATACCTTTTTGTATTATATTATATTAAAGTTTAATATTTTGATAATAATCATATGTATTGGACTTTTTAAGAAATTTTTTTTATACTTGTTCTTAATGCATTAAAGTGTTATTATGAGAGATAATAATCATATGTGTTGAAACTTTTCAAAGAATTCATATGTTTTGGATTTCAAAAAATTTTTTTTTATGCTTGTTCTTAATGCATTAAAGTGTTATTATAAAGGTAAGACTTGAGAGTTGGGAGAAGTTAATAAATGCTAAGATTATTTTTTTTTAAATCAAAAAATTAAGAAATTTAGATTAGGAGATTGGAACTCCCACAAGGCTTGGGGTTAAAAATCTCCTTTTGCTTAATATATAGTATAGATAGATGTGTTGAACTTTTCAAAGAATTAAATGTTTTTTTTATTATATTATATTAAAGTTTAATATTTTGATAATAATCATATATGTTGAACCTTTCAAAATTTTTTTTTTATACTTGTTCTTAATACATTAAAGTGTTATTGTGAGGGATAATAATCATATGTGTTGGGACTTTTCAAGGAATACATATGTATTGGATTTCAATTTTTTTTTATACTTGTTCTTAATGTATTAAAGTGTTATTATGAGGGTAAGACTTGAGAGTTGGGAGAAGTTAATAAATGATAAGATTTTTTTTTAAATAAAAAAATCAAGAAATTTGGATTGGGAGATTGGAGCTCCCACAAGGCTTGGGATTAAAAACCCCCTTTTGCTTAATATATAGTATAGATAGATAGATGTGTTGGGACTTTTCAAGGAATTCATATGTGTTGGATTTCAAAGCATTTTTTTTATACTTATTCTTAATGCATTAAAGTGTTATTAGGAGGGTAAAATTTGGGAGTTGAGAGAAGTTAATAAGTACTAAAGTTTTTTTTTTTAAATCAAAAAATTAGGAAATTTAGATTAGGAGATTGGAGCTCCCACAAGGCTTGGGGTTAAAAATCTCATTTTACTTAATATATAGTATAGATTTGATAATAATAATATGTGTTGGAATTTTCAAGGAACTATATGTCTTTTTTTTTTATTATATTATATTAAAGTTTAATATTTTGAAAACAATCATACGTATTGAACTTTTTAAGAATTTTTTTTATAGTTGTTCTTAATGCATTAAAGTATTATTATGAGAGATAATAATCATATGTGTTGGAACTTTTCAAGGAATTCATATGTGTTGGATTTTAAAGAATTTTTTTTATGATTTTTCTTAATGCATTAAAGTGTTATTATGAGGGTAAGACTTAGGAGTTAGGAGAAGTTAATAAATACTAAGATTTTTTTTTTAAATCAAAAAACCAGGAAATTTAGATTGGGAGATTGGAGTTCTCACAAGGCTTGAGGTTAAAAACCCCTTTTTGTTTAATATATAGTATAGATAGATGTGTTGAACTTTCAAAGAATTAAATGTTTTTTTTTATTATATTATATTAAAGTTTAATATTTTGATAATAATCATATGTGTTGGACCTTTCAAGAAATGTTTTTTATACTTGTTCTTAATGCATTAAAGTGTTATTATGAGAGATAATAATCATATGTGTTGAGATTTTTCAATGAATTCATATGTATTGGATTTCAAAATTTTCTTTTTTATACTTGTTCTTAATGCATTAAAGTGTTATTATGAGAGTAAGACTTGGGAATTGGGAGAAGTTAATAAATGATAAGATTTTTTTTTTTTAAATCAAGAAATTTAGATTGGAAGATTGGAACTCTCACAAGGCTTGGGGTTAAAAACCTCTTTTGCTTAATATATAGTATAGATAACTAGCCTATCACCCGTGCTATGCACGGGATAATTATAGATATTCATATTTGTTTTAATATATAAATTATGTTTTTTAAGATTTTTTATAAAAAAAAATTTAACAATCTTATCATTAACCATAGTATACAGGAGAAATTAAAAAGGCTACTGCAGTAACTATGGACGGGTTGTATCTATAATTATTTGTATGAGGGGAATTTAAATGCTAATCAGAGATTTTGACCAAATCAATAAATGCAAGTATGTGGATTGAAAAAAGTTAATAAATGCTGATCAGGAAATTTTGACTAAATCAATAAATGTTGAGATTTTTTTTTAAATCAAAAATTTAGAAAATTAAGATCGAAAGATTAGAGCTCCCATAAGGCTTGGGTTTAGAAATCTCATTTTTTTTAATATATTTACAATTATCTATATATGTGAATTGTGATTTTTAAATTTCTTTTTTTTTTAAAATGTATTCTTTTTTTTTCTTTTTTATATTATATTAAAGTTTAATATTTTGATAATAATCATATGTGTTGGATTTTTCAAGAAATTAAATGTCTTCTTTTTTTGTTATATAATATTAAAGTTTAATATTTTAATAATAATCATATGTGTTGGACTTTTCAATAATTTTTTTTTATGCTTGTTCTTAATGCATTAAAGTGTTATTATAAGGGATAATAATCATATGTGTTAGGACTTTTCAAGAAATTCATGTATTGGATTTCAAAGAATTTTTTTTATGCTTGTTCTTAATGCATTAAAATGTTATTATGAGGGTAAGACTTGGGGGTTGGGAGAAGTTAATAAATGCTAAGTTTTTTTTTTTAATCAAAAAATCAAGAAATTTAGATTGAGAGATTAGAGCTCTCACAAGATTTGGAGTTAAAAAACCCATTTTGCTTAATATATAGTATAGATATATAATATATATTTATATATATATATATATATATTATAAGATGGGAGAAATAAAGTGCTATCTTAATATAATGGAGGAAATCTTATAAAAAAAACGTGTAGACATGAATGTCCTTCTATTTTATTGTGTTTACAATTATTATTTATGTGAATTGTGATTTTTAAATATTTTTTTTTTAAATGTCTTATTTTTTTCCTTTTTTATATCATATTAAAGTTTAATATTTTGATAATAATCATATGGGTTGGATTTTTTAAGAAATTTTTTTTATGTTTGTTCTTAATGCATTAAAGTGTTATTATGAGGGATAATAATCATATGTGTTGGGACTTTTCAAGGAATTCATGTGTGTTGGATTTCAAAGAATTTTTTTTTATACATGTTCTTAATGCATTAAAGTGTTGTTATGATGGTAAAACTTGGGAGTTGAGAGATGTTAATAAATGTTGGATTTTTTTTTTTTAAATCAAAAAATCAGAAAATTTAGATTGCGAGATTGGAGCTCCCACAAGGCTTGGGGTTAAAAACTCTCTTTTGCTTAATATATAGTATAAATATAGATAGATGGGTTAAGCATCTCTCGGGTTGAGATTTTAATATGAGAGAGAACTTGAGAGGCTTATAAAGTTTATCATGAGTTTTGTTTTGATAATCTAAATCTTTTATTTTATAGGGCCGTCAATGAATATATTTTTAAAAAAATTAATTCAATCTAATAATTATAAATTTTTTATTTTAACACATTTATTTCTGAAAAAATAAATTATATCATTTCTAAATCTATACCCAAATTTATGATCCAAAACAAAGGATTACCTGAAACCTGCACATATAATAGTCATCACCAAACAGAGCCCTCACACCCTGTGTGGGCTTTATGGAAGGATTTCTGGGATGAAACGCAACACTAAAATTGACAAGAGCCTTGATTCGGTCGGGCCTGAACAAGCAAAAGTTCCATGCTATGACAGCCCCCCAATCGTGGCCCACCAGGAAGACTTGGTCCAGGCCCAGCGAGTCCAACAGGCCCACCAAGTCGCCGACGATGTGGAGGGCGGTGTAGCTGGAAGAGGACGGCGGCGCGTCGGAGTCGCCGAAGCCGCGGAGGTCAGGAGCGATGGCGCGGTAGCCGAGGGATGAGAGAGAGAGCATCTGGTGGCGCCAAGTATACCAGAGCTCAGGGAAGCCGTGAAGAAACAGAACTGCGGGTCCCACTCCTGTCTCTGCTACGTGCATGTTTATTCCATTCACGCTTACTGTTTTATGCTCTATATTCTCCATCTCTCTCTTCTTCTTCTTCTCTCTCTCTCTCTCTCTCTCTCTCTCTATCTAGAACACCAAGTGCTTTGCCTGTTGTGTAGAGTGCAGAATGCAGTCAGTCTCTGCTTTGCTTTTAACACACCTGAGGGTCCCCTTTTTTAGTCAAAATAAATAAATAAATACAATTATTACTACAAAGTATCTTTAGGTAAAAAAATTAAAAAATTACTAAATAAAAATTAATTTCCAAACGCTCATTTAGTCTGGAATGGAAAGTGATGTAAAACAAAAGATTTAAAGAGAATTCTTTCTTATTCGATGTATTATTAGTTATGTCATTTTTTTAATTATAATTAATTTTTTTATTTAATTATAATATTATTTTAAGATTTTTTTATTATACTTCATGTAAAGTTTAGTTACGATTTTTTTTATTTATTTTAATTACGACTCATAAAATATGAAATTATATTATTTTTTTTATTTAGTTATAAGTGCATGTGGTGCACACATTTTGAGACAAAAAATGATAATTTATAAATGAGCATTATTATTTAAGACAAAAAATTAGACTCAATTTTCAAGTTCAGTGTGACAATCAATTATTAAGGATAATACACTTTCTTATATCTTCTTTAATCATTAATCAATTATATCACTTATATATCATTAGATTTATAAAATGGGTCTAAAAAGTAAATTTGTATATATATATATATATATATATATTTTTTTTTTGAATATAACATTGAATTGTTAAGTTCAAGAAAATTAATTTTACCTCGTCTTGGGTGGTTTTGTGATCCGAATTATGCAATTTTTAGTGTATTCTGTGTAGATTATCTAAGCAAAAAATTAGACGGATAAGGTATTAGTATGTAGTCACCTTTTTGAATGACATTTGCTTTTAAATAATGAATAATAAGTATAATTTCGAGAATATATCAATTTTTTAAAGACCAATTCATACTATAAGGGCACTAAAAATAGGATTTTCCGTTGCCAAATTTCTTTAAATTTTTGTCTCAAACATTAGATCACGTATTAAGAATCATTTAAAAAATTATTATTGTTAATGATTAAATAGTTGTAAGCTAAGTAATTGAATCATGAGATTATCATACCCAAATTTTTAATAAAATAATAATTATGAATATTTTATTATACTTTTTTTGTCTCAAAATATTAGTCACTTATTTCATTTTTCATTGTTCTAAAATATTCGTTTCTTTTTAAAAATTAAAGACTAAAGAACATGAATTTTCTATTTTGTCATTTTTTTAAATTTATTAGTAATATTTTTGAAATATAATAATTATATTACCAAAGGATAGTTTTAAAAAGTTAATATTTTTAAAGTGTAATAATTATATTATCCAAAAAAAAATTAAGTTTTTAGAAGGAATTAATATTATACGCCAGAATGAGTAAAAAAAGAGTCAGGTTTCTCTCCAGTCCGAGATCGAATTAGAGTGTGTTGTTGGACCTTTGGAGGCTTATTACGGGTCTTGTTTCGATAATCTGAACCATTCAATGTTGTTGGCTTTTTGGCTTTTCGAAGGGTATTTTTGTAAATGTGAGCGTGCCAGCAAGGATCAATCAGTCCTTACAGAAATTGTGATTGCCAACCAATTACCAGACGATTGTGTTTTAGTTCTTTCAGCCTCAATGAAGAGGACTTTTACTGGTGGCTTGACTTAGGAGAAATTAAAAGGAATAACAGTAATATGAAGAACAATTGAAGTATTTCATTAAAATGAACACTTACAATGGTCCAAACTCAGCCTCGGAGAGATTTACAACAGCAATCCACTTGAATCTACTTGAAACTACTCCTATGAATCGAAGTGCAGTGCGGGTATTTAAAGTGCAGGTATTTAAAGAACAGGTATTTAAAGACTGGAAATGTAAAAGACTGGGAAAGAAAATATATGAAGTAAATGACTGATTTGTATGATCTGAGTCCCCCCTTTTTCTGGGGGCTGCCCTGCTATTTATACTCGTCAGTGATGACCTTCGAACTGCACTTCGAACCGTCGAACTGCACTTCGAACCGTCGAACTGCTCCTCCATGATCGCTGATCATGCTTCCTTACAAGTTGCTCCATCACGCCATTACTGGCAGTTGAGCTTCCCTCTTGTATTTGAATTTGAATATGAGTAACCGTTGAAGCTATGTCATCTTGCATCCCGTTATTGATCTAGTGACTCAGATCATGTGAGAACCAATATTTATTGCCACGTGTACGATCAGGATTGAAGGGTTGAATAACCTTCCTTTATTACCCTTACTCTGCCACGTGTCAAACTGTAACTGGCTTTTACAAAATATGTAGCCAACATTACCCCCCGCACTAATATACCCAATACTTGGCGATATTAGTGGATTACAGTTTTCCCGCGCCTCTAGAACGTGTATGGAGTCCAAATTCTGGAAACACAACCGTCATCCATTTGGTGATCATTTGCATTAACTCGTCGAACATCCCAATACCTTAGTATTCGAACAGGCTATGGCTGCATCAACTTCCCTTTCTACTGATCAAGCATATGAAGAGCCTTTGAGTGATGTTGTTCCCCCTCGAAAGAACCTTCACGCATTCATTAGCCACCTTTACCCGCCCTTCTCTATTCAGGGAATGGAGGCTTTTGCAGATTATAAACCTTTGGACTACGAACACATTGCCTTTAATCCCTTGGTTTACAAACTTACAGATACAAGGAGTTCTTCCCCTAAGCTCCCTTTGTATTTTGACCGAACTACTCTCAAGCCTTTGCTTCGACAAGTTGCAAATATGGACTTAGGAAACTCTTCTTCACCGACCTCTGCATGGGATGAAGCTGTAACCTCTTCACCCTCTGGGGCTTCTGGCTGGACAAGCTGGTCAACTCCTGAGACTTATGATTTAAGGGAGCGAATCAATCACCATTTTGTTGAGTTTACTGACCCCTTGGAGTTTCCCTCCTACGCTCGAAGCTCAGTGGTCTATCCTTACGTGCCCATTGACCTTCGACGTAGCTTGGAAAAGACTCTGCTTGTGGCTTGGTATACTTCTTCCATGCCTACAAAGATAATGCACCCTGCCCAGCGCCCAGAAGAAGCACAAGGGTACAGCCCTTCATTCTTAGCCAAGAAGGCGAAGATTTGTTCTTCTGATTGGCTTGATTATATTAATGCCTTTGTTCCTTCTGCTCCCGTGCCATCTCCCATGATAGAGGCATCCACACCTTCTTCTGCATCTTCTGAGATAGAAACATCTGCTCCCTCCCCTTTGTCTTCTGAAGCAGAGCCATCTACTCTCTTCCCACCTTCCGAAGCAGGACCATCTTCTCATTCTCCTTCTCCCATTCTTTCCTGGACAGAGAAACTAAGACTTGCCCTTCCAATGGACAAAGTTTTTCCACCTTACCAACCCCCGTCACCCCCTTCTCCAGCCGAGCGAAAGCAAGCTCAACTTTTGCTCGCGGCTTTCTCTCACCTGCCCTTCAATGTTCTTGAGGATGACATTCCTCTTAAGAACTTTCAATGGGCTTGTGATGTCCTGACTAGGGGTTATGTCCTCAACCCTCTTGCCCAAGCAGAGCTTCATTTGTTTTTGGACCAACTTCCAGTGCTCCTCCACTGGCATCGGAATTCTAAGATCACCATCCAAACTCTGGATCAACTTTTATCTCTCCGAATTCATGCCCAGTATGAAGCAGAGAATTTTATCGAAGAGTTTGATGACTTCAAGAATAAAGATTCTGCGTACTGGGATGATTTGGTTATAGATGAATTGGAACAAAAATCGAGGGAAGAGGCTTTCAAAACAAAGGCTGAAGAACTCTATTATGAAGTGAGAGCTCATCAGCTTATGCAGCCAACTTTAGAAGAGATAGAAGAAATAATAAAGAAAGAACAGAAACTTATTGACCATTGCTGGACAAAATTTCATGACCTTATTATTTATTCTATTCCTTATTTTTATGAACTTGAATTTGTACCCAGATAGGGTTACTTAATGTAATCGTCTTGGCTTTAATATAAACAAAATCTTTCTGTATTTAACACCGTTTGACTCTGTTTCCTTTTATAAAAGCTAACTCATAACTTCGAATTGAACAATCTCATCCTTCGAGTCAATTGTTTTAATGAAGTACTAAAAGAACCAACATGTCTTATTCCAATTTATGGAGTAAAATTGACAATTCTGGCCGATATCGTCTGGAATTAATGCTTTAAATTTTAACAACATTAACCCTCAACATATGGTCATGGTTAATATAATCAATCAATTTCAAATTAACCATTTCTCTTTCGAAGAGTAATATGTACAAAAACCGACAATTGGTTTTGTTGCTTCGAACAGTGTTTCTTACCCCTCAAAACCAATTACAACCAACATATGGTCATGGTTAATATAATCAATCAATTTCAAATTAACCATTTTTCTTTCGAAGAGTAGTATGTACAAAAAACCAACAATTAGTTTTGATGCTTCGAACAGTGTTTCTCATACTCAGAGAATACTAGGGTTTGCTCCGAAGGTCGTTACTTTGATTCATAATCCCTAAACAGGTCTTTAAACCCTTCGAAATAGACCAATAATCAAGCAATTTAGCACCTTTAAGCATATAATAGGCTTCGAAGCCGGCTTATGTATTTCGAAGCCGTTGTTATTTGATTTTTTGGCGCCAACATCTTGTCTTCGAAGCCAAATATTTCATTTTGAAGCTGGCCCCAATCCCGAAATAAGCTCTTCCCTCCAAAACTATCAATATTGGAAGAGATTCCTCGCATTCGTACTTTTAGTACTTAATGACTTACGGGGTATAATTTCGGACACAAAGGTTTTAAAACCCTCTCGTTTCGTGTTCCGAAATCTCTTGCTTTTACAAACCCTTCTCTCTACTGGTTCCTCTTTGCTTCGGTCTTCATCTTCTGAAGAGTGTATCATCAATGGCTTCTTCTTCACCAAAAGTGCCAGCCCCAGAGCGCGTAGGCTCATCTTTAGCTTTGAAGAGGCTTATTGACGCAGAATGTGAGAAGTACAAGGCTGGAGAGAAAAGCGCTATCGATGGGCGTATCTTCGTCCCTCGTCATCATGAGCAGCAGAACTACGTGCTCGGACCAATTTTCAAGGAAGTCCTTACTGAGCTCCCAACCTTTTATCCGCGTCTGGTGGACCAACGTCTCCTTTATGAAGATGGCCTTGACTGGAAGAACTGGAGAAGCAATCGTCCTCATCGATGCTGGCCCACGATAAGACCGGAATGGCAAGAATGGTATGATCGGATCATTCCTGCTAAGACACTGGACCTCCAAGAGCTTTGCCTCCTCGATGCTCTTCGACTATCTAGGGTAACTATCTCGGAGGACCCTTTCCTAGTTCCTACTGCTTTGTGCTTTTGGAACCCCGTCTTCAATTTCTTTCAATTTAGATGTGGGATGATGGCCCCCACTGTTCTTGATATTTGCCATCTATTAGGAGTATCCCCCATCGGTACCCCCATCACACCAGATTTTCCTGACTTAGCAGTCCCTTTCTCCCTCCCCTCTCTTAATTCATCTTACAGTGATTTTGTTAGAGCCGAGAACAAAAGAGTGGGTCCAGTAACTGATAGGGAATTCTTTTCCTTTTTATTATATTGGCTTTGGAAATTTCTTTTCTGCACCTCCTCCCAAAGAATCATGCCTGAATTTGCTCCTCTTGCCAAAGCCTTGGTTTTGCAGAAAAGAGTAGCCTTAGCCCCATACATTCTGGGTCATGTATATAGAGTTTGTTCCCTCTTTTGTGAGAAACCCTTAGATGCTAATCAAGGGGGACCATTTTGGATCCTTCAGCTTTGGCTCTTTGCCTATTTTACTGAACTACAATCCAAATGCCTTAAATTTTCTGGGCTACACTCTCTTACTCATGGCATAAAACTAGCCAATGCTTCACTTTATCCAGCTACTTTTGCCTTTTATTTCTCCTTCTTTCATCAACTACCAGCTACTCTTCCTGATCACCGTTTCCGTCCCTTCGAAGCTAGCATAGGTCCAGCCTGGTTAAGTCACTTCCTCAGTGACAGGCTCTGTGCCTTGCCTATTCACAAAGATATGTGGGCTTCCCTACTGATCCCCAGAGAACTGTTTATTGGGACCACCAACCCCAGAGCCTATAAATGCATAGCTGAGCCTTATTGTCCTGCTCAATTTGCTAGACAATTTGGCCTCACACAAGGAGTTCCAATACCTCTCTGCAGCAACACCAACCTAACTCTGACCAAGAGAGATTTGAAGGTTCGAAAGTCAAGGCTAGAAGAGGCAACCTTCAAGTTTATGGATGATCTGGCCACTTTTGAGTACATCCCTTTCATTCCTCAAGGCACCTTTTTGAAGAGATATCATAGTTGGTGGGTGAGTAATATGGAAGTTTATTTAGTTGAAGGTGATCAGAAACAAAAGAAGCAGAGACTGCTTGAGCCTAAGAAGAAAACAATTGAGGTGCAAGAAGAAGGAAAAGAAGATGTAAAAGATCAAGAGCATGAGTCACCCTTGATGAGGAGGAAAAGGGTGATTGATTTGTCCCAAGAAGAGACAACCACTAGGGAAGTAGAGGAGGAGGTTATTTTTAAGGAATCCGAACCTCAGGCTGAAGGAGCTGAGAAAACAATTGAGGAGCAGACAATGCCAATTCAAAGAAAAAAGAGAAGAAAGATTACTGTCTCTTCTTCTGAGTTTGATATCTCCCCTTCCAACTTTGATGAGGATTCTGATTCTGAGACAATTGCCCAAGCAATAGGAAAGAGAAGGAAAATGACTGCTTCAACTACTGCCTTGATTGAAGATCCCCTTCATGAGGCAGCCGCCAAGGCCGTGGAACAAAAACATTCCAAAGCCATAGTCGTCTTTGAAAGGGCTGAGAAAAGACAGCAGCAACAAATTTTAAGAGAGAGAGCTGCTGCTGTTGATGCATTGCAAAGGGAACTAGCCAGAAAACAACGGACTGCTGGACACTATTCTCTCCGCAGTTCTCCCATCAGTACCAGTGCCTCTGGAACAAGTAATTTCTTTCATACCTCTACTGTTTTTTACTTTGTCAGCTTGTGGTATTGAAGTTTAACATTGTTCTGCATTTCTTCCTTTTGCAGCGATAACTACTGCACTCACCTTTCCAATGAGGCATTCCTCAATTTCGGTTGAGGTTGATCAAATGCAGAATGTCAGGGTTGTTCGAATCGTACTTCCACTTCCAAAGCCTATATTTGACGTACCTTCCTTAAGTCCCAGTATTCCTGCATCTCTTATTCTTGGATTAAAGCCATACCTCCTTTTTTTGGCTCGTGACCTACCTCAGTCTACTTTTCCTTCGAGCCTTGCTCTTTTTCCGTCCTTTACAGAAACTCCAACTGCTGCTCCATTCCCAGGGGCAGTTGATTCTTCCACAGAGGACATTGGTAGCTCTTCAATTCATGGCTCATCACCGATGCCCACTTCCAGCCCCTCTTCACTTGATTTGCTGGTGGCCAAGACCATAGAGGCTGCCAAAGATGCTCCATCCGTTTCTCCCCTCCCTATGCAGCCCTTTGTGTCTTCCACCACAACACTCTTTATGCCCTTCATGACAAGAGACGAGGTAGACATCTTTGAAGGAAGACTAGCTAGTCTCTTTGACATACCTTCTACCTCTCCCACCTCTACTGCTGAAGCTGAGCCATTAGCCTTGGCTGACTCCCTACTGGAAATCTTCAAGAGTTCTCCTTCCTCCAGCAACAAGCCTTTTGCACCTTCAGTAGATTTGGACACATGCTTGCAACTGTTGACTTCTTTTTCAAGAATTCCCTTCGAGGCTCTACAAAGGCCTATCATCAGGAATGGGTTCCTTCAATGCTGTAACATTGCTGAGCAGTCTACCATGAGTGTCTCAAGTCATCTATCTCAGGCTGCAGCTACTATTGATTTTTATCTCAACATTTGCCATGCTGCTAAGACTGCGGATGAGGAGCTGGCTAAGGACCAGAGTTTTGTTTCTCAAGTGCATACTGAAGTATCAACTCTGAAAGAACAACACTCTTTTTCCTCCCACTTTCGAGTCCAACTTCTGGAGAAGAAAGCTCAGCTTGAAGAGGAGTTAGCCGCAGTAAACCAAGCCTTGGTTCGAACTGATAACAAACTGCACATCACCAATCAAGGGCTGGCTGATCGAAAAGAAGACATGGCTGTAGCTATTTAATTATTTTCTTCCCTTAGCAATAGGAAAGCTATTGTACAAAAACAATTAAAGCATTGTAATGATTTTTGGGCCAATTTGTGGCACAATGTACTTGATTCTTTATGAAAGCACAATATTTTGTATATCATTTGAGCAAGCTTGTGTTTTTGCATATGGTGTTCACTCTATCCCTTGTGTTTCCCAAATGGTTGGAAAATAAGGTTTTAAATATCTGTCATTAATCTTTTTGGGATGTACATAACCATTCAAATTTCTTAAATGGTATGCTCCAAAAGGCAGAACCCTATGAATTTGATATGGTCCTTCCCAGTTAGGTGACCATTTGCCAAACTTATGGCTTTTAATCCCAATTGGGAGTATTGTTTTCCATACCAAATCACCTTCATCAAAGCCAATGTGTTTGACTTTCTTATTATAATTCTTGGCTGCTTTCTTCTTTTGGAAAAGAATACTATTTAATGCCAAAATTCTGGCTTCATCTATGCCTTCTAATTCTAAGCACATACTTTGATGGTATTGTTCAGGATTCAATTGATCTTGACATCTTACTCTCAAAGATTTAACATTAATCTCCACTGGTAAGACTGCATCATGTCCATACACCAAGGCATAGGGAGTGACTCATGTGCTTGACCTCGGTGAGGTTCTATATGCCCACAGAACATCCAATAATAGGTTATGCCAATCCCTGGGATTGTCATCCACAACCTTTTGTATTCCTTTTTTCAAGGACTTATTGGATGACTCAGCTTGACCATTAGCTTGTGCATAATAGGGTGTGGAATTAACAAGACTAATTCCAAATTCTGCCACAAAAGACTTCACCATCTTCCCATCAAACACAGTTCCATTATCAACTGTTATGGTTTGCGGGATGCCAAATCTATGGATCAAATCTTTAATAAAACCAATAACCTCTGTTTGGTCTACAGCCTTGTATGGCTTAGCTTCGACCCATTTAGTGAAGTAGTCAGTGGCCACTAGAATGAAACAATGATGTTTCGAAGAAGGTGGGTGTATTTTTCCCATCATATCCATGGCCCACCCTCTGAATGGCCAAGGCTTCACTACTGCATGTAGGTCAGTTATGGGCACGTGCCTTATTGTGCCATGCTTTTGACATGACTGACACCCCTTTGCATATTCTATGCAGTCTTTAAGGATGGTTGGCCAATAATAGGAATGCCTTCGAAGCAACCACCTCATTTTTACACCAGGTTGATGAGCACCACAGATGCCTTCATGAACCTCAGCCATGGCTGTTAATGCTTCTTTCGGGCCTAGGCATTCTAACAATAAGCCATCTCCCCCCCTTTTGTAGAGAGCATTACCATATATCATATATTGCATAGACTGCAATTTGACTTTTCTACTGGCCTTCGAAGATGGACCAGCCAAGTACTGCATTATTGGATGCCTCCAATCTTGTTCTTGTAAGTCATTATGATTGACTTCTAAGATCACATTCCTTTTATTCAAAGGTTGTATTAATCTCTGATTTGTTGTTTGGCTTATGTCCCTTTGGGTATTATCCCTTTTCTTGAAGTTCGAAGCTTTCTGAGCCACATCATTGGCTCTATTGTTCAAGAATCTTGGAACATGGGTTACATTTTCTATTTGAAACTGAGAAAGCAAATGTAATGCAACAACATAATATGGCAAGATACTTATGCTTTGACACTTGAAAATTCCTTTCACTTGGTTAACTACCAATTGAGAATCTCCGAATATGTCAACTGCATGTACTTGTAATCCAATAAGAATCTCTAGTCCCACAATTAAGGCTTCATATTCAGCCTGGTTATTGGAACAGGTAGCTTCATCTACTCTGAAACCATGTGTGGTTTCTACCCCTTGTGGAGATCTTATTACAACACCAATTCCAATTAAACCATTGGCTTTCGACCCATCAAACCACATCTGCCATGGCTCAACATTAGCCATACCAAGCTCCATTATCTCCTGGCTCTCTGTGTGAGATGGATGATCTGCCAAAAAATTGGCTAAAACCTGCCCTTTTACTGCCCTTTGAGGGACATATTCTAGATGAAATTCTGACAAGGCAAGTATCCATTTGCCAATTCTTCCCCTCAACATTGGTCTAGATAACATATATTTAACCAAATCTGTGGTTGCAATTACCAAGACAGTTGTAGGCAAAAGATAATATCTTAATTTTATTGCAGCAAAATACAAAGCAAGACACAGCTTTTCAACAGCTGAATATTTACATTCACAAGAATTTAAAAACCTACTAAGGTAATAAATAGCTTGCTCCTTGCCTTCTTCATTGTCTTGGGCTAAGAAAGCTCCCAATGAATCCTCTGTTGCAGCTATGTACAACTTCAAGGGCTTGTTCCCCTTTGGTGGCATCAGCACTGGAGGGTTAGCCAAGTAGGCTTTGATACCTTCGAAAGCAATTTGATGCTCTGCTGACCACACGAATTCTTCTTCAGCTTTCAGCCTTAACAAGGAAGAAAATACTTTAGTTTTCCCTGCAGTGTTAGAAATAAACCTTCGAAGAAAGTTAACTTGTCCAAGGAACTTCTGCAATTCTTTCTTACTTGATGGAGGCCTGGCTGCAATGATGGCTTTGGCTTTGTTCTGGTCAATCTGTATTCCTTTCTTGTGTACCACATAACCCAAGAAGTTTCCAGATGATACGCCAAAAGCACATTTAAGAGGGTTGAGCTTTAATTTGAACCTTCTCATTCTTTCAAAGGCTGCTTCTAAGTGAAACAAGTGCTCTTCCATGGATTGGGATTTAACCACAATGTCATCAATATAACATTCCAAATATCCTCCAATAAGATCATGAAAGATAGTGTTCATGGCTCTTTCATATGTAGCTCCAGCTTTCTTTAGACCAAATGGCATTTTAACCCATTCAAAGGTGCCAATATTCCTAGGACATCTGAATGCTGTCTTGTGGATATCTTCCTCTGCAATGCAGATTTGGTTATAGCCGGAATGCCCATCCATCATTGACAAGACTTGGTGACCTGCTGAACTGTCCACCAGCAAGTCCACTATAGGCATAGGGTACTCATCTTTGGGAGTTGCCAGATTTAAATTTCTGAAATCGATACATACCCTCATTTTGCCATTCTTCTTGACTACAGGCACAATATTAGACAGCCACTCGACATACCTGGCTGTTCTAATAAAACCTACCTTGAGGAGTCTAAGGATCTCTTCCTTGACCTTTTGAATTACTTCTGGACTCATCCTCCTTGGTTTCTGCTTGTAAGGCTTGAAATTAGGCTTCATAGGGAGCCTATGTTCCACTAATGACCTATCCAATCCTGGTAGTTCATTATAAGACCATGCGAAGCAATCTTTGTATTTCTTCAGAACAACCAATAGCTGGTTTCTGTCTAGTGCATTCAAACAAGCACTTATATAAGTGGGCTGTTGTACAGAACCTTCCCCTAGATTTACTTCTTCTAAAGGGTCTTGTGCCTGAGGACTTACCAAAGCTTCTTCCTTGATTTCTTTAACCTTCGAAGTAGCCTTCTTGCTCTGTTCTGCTCCTAGGTTCTTTAGTCCAACATCCTTGCCCTCCTCCTCATAGACAAAATCTGTTCATAAGGCATCCTCCTCCTGTATCTCCTGGACTTTTGTCTCAATGTCCAATGCACAATATTTCCCAAGGGTCAAAATTCTGACCTGTTGCTGTTTCTGCTTGCAGCCGAGTATCATGGCCTCCCTTTCTTGCTCATGTACTCTCTGGACTATAGCTTCTACATCCAATGTTGAGAACTTAATCAGAGCCAAGGATGTGGCTTCTTGCTTTTCACTTCTTTGCCTATAACCAGGCATCATTGTCATCTTTTAGAACGACCTCTTCATCAGCACTTTCTTGGACTAAGTGCTTCAAGTGTGTCACTTCCTCATCAGCCGTCACTTCGGCTGAACCGTCATCTTCCATCAGTATACTGAGCGGTGTCACTCCCTCAATATACAATTTAGCCTCCGCAAAGTCTGCACAGGCTATGAAGGGTTGAGGATCTGCATCGATTTCCTCTGTCTCTCCATTGCCTAAAGCCATCATGATTTTCTGATGCAAAGAAGAAGGCACATTTGTTAGTGTGGATCCAATCCCTTCCAAGTAAAGCATTATATTTAGCATTACTGTCGATTACGAAGAATGCTGTCATGCAATCCCTGGTTCCCACACCTAAATTAATGGGTAGAATCCCCTGAGCCATTTGCTTATCTCCAGCAAAACCAGCGATGGTTGTGCTGGTTGGTATCAACCTAAGATTCTTTTTTCCTAGTTTCTTCAAAGAAGATTTCGGCAACAAGTTTACTGCTGCCCCATTGTCTATTAGGACTCGATTCAGTTGTATCCCATCGAAGAAAGCCTTGATGTACAAAGGCTTAACATGTTGTGTCATGGAATTCGAGGGATACTCGAATGGATACGATAGGTTGATGCTTACCACTTCCTCGCTCTCATATTCATCCTCCATCGGGGTAACCATTTCGAAATTATCTTGCACCATACTTGCTTGTGAGTCTTCACTAGAGATCTGAACAGGATCAGCTTCCTGCCCCTCTCGATTCTCATCTCCAGCTTGGAATTCCTGTGGTAGTATGTGTACCATGTTCACTGATACTGGGGGAAACGAGCCAAACTGGATGGCTGGCTGTACCTGTTTCCCCTCTTGGTCACTTTGGTCGACTTCCTCAGAAACATCCTGCATGATGCATTTTGGTATTTCATTGCTAACTGATCCCTTCGAAGGATCTTTCTCAACTGGCTTTTCAGTCAGAAACGTTTGTTCAGCCATGAAGGCTTCAAACATCTCTTCCTCCACGACCTCTTTCTTCTGGCTTATGCCAATCTCTTCTTCGGTCTCGCTATCTGTCTCCATCAGAGCTTTCTCCAACCCTGCCAAACTAGCCTTCTCTCTGGTTTTCAGTTCAGAATGAACCTTGGCCAACTGTTCTCGGCTGCAGACCACTTTGCTCTGTGGAACCGGCTTTGGAGCATGGTCTGACTTTGGGTTCTTCTTTCCTTCCGTTTTGACTAGTGAAGAATTTTCTCCACCTTCCTTCAGATCTTTCTGGTACTGGGTGTACCTGCGCTAAATTTTTCTCCTCTGTGATCTTAAGATGACTGGGACCATGTCTGGTTCCCTCGTCTTTGGATGTTTAAGCAGTACCCAGTTATTCGGAGCCACCATAGGAGGCTTGATCATCCTGCCTTGGTTTACAACATCTCCATAAGCAAGCACTTCCCTAGGTTTGTTTTGCATTACAAACCAGTTTGGGACTCCAGGCACCCACGATCCTACTGATCCAGATGTGGAACTGTTTCTTTCTTCCTTCGAAACCGCCTTCGAAACTGGCTGTGAAGGTAGATGCTTGTTCCTGACTTCATGTCTCGAGTCTGTTTCTGGCCTTTGATGAAAGTGGCCACTTTCAGTTCTGCGTGAGGTTAGTCTAGGAGGCCAATCCCTGGCTTTAATCCCGTAACCTGAACTCTTCCCCAATCTTCTTTCAGAATGGTTGCTTTCTACTCTGTAGTAGTTAGGTGGTCTAGACTCATACAAGGACCTCTTGCCTTTAGCATGCATTCTGTCCACTGCAGGTTCAACCATTGATGGTCGCTGCCTATCACTACCTGGGTACGGCCTTTTGTTGTAAGCATTGGTTGGCTTAGAATGTCTTTGAACATCTCTGTAGTATTGCTTTCCATCAATTGGAAGCCCCCTCAACCATTTATGACTCAGTCTGCACCTGGGACACATCCTCTGCATTACAGCTGCTTCCAAGGAATTGTCATCTAGTGCTTCTTCGTCAGATTGCTCCTCCTGATGTGAGAAACCTTGTCCAATAGCTGGTGGGTTTCTAGTCTCCTTCTTAGCAGTTGTCTGGTTGGCAGTATGCATTTGCACGTTGACCTCTTCCAACTCCTGCAGAGATAGATTTTGGAAGTTTGGTACAACCACATTAACTGTGCCTTCTCCAACTTCTGGAAACGGGTTACTACCAATCCCCATGATCTTTTCTGTTTTGGTTGGGAATTTCAGACTTCATTTCCGAATCTGCTCCTGGATCCTGTCTCGAAAAATAATGCAGTTTTTAGTCGAGTGAGACCAAGAGTTATGCCATTTACAATATATTTTTCCTTTAAGTTCATCTGGAGATGGAAATTTTACTCCCTTTGGTAACTTAAGGAAATTGGCTGCAAGCAGATGGTCAAAAATGTCATCTGCTTTTGCCAGATCGAAAGAATACTTTCTATGGAAATCTTTCTTTTTAAATTGCTGGTCGATGGTGGTGTCTTTATGAATCAATGCTTCACAAATTACAGGTTCTTTGCCTACAATCTCTGCTGCATCGATTTCATAATTGGGATCTCTGTAACATGTCTTATACGAGGCATTATTTCGATCTTGTTCTTCTTCTAATAGTGCTTCATATCTAGACACCTTATAGGTTAATTCGACCAAATCCCTGAACTCAGTTGAATCAAACTTCTTTCGAAGCCTGAACTCTAAACCGTTTTGGGCCAATCTCACAAACTCTGGCTCTGGGAGAATGACTCTACATTTATTCCGAGCCCTTTTAAATCTGGCAATAAACTGAGTAGCCTTTTCCTCAAGCCTTTGACTCAATCTAGCCAAGTCTGCCATGGAAACTTCTGGCTCTGATTGGAAGAATTGGGCATGGAATGCCTCTTCCATCTGTTGCCAATTTTGAATGGACCCAGGTGTAAGGTTGATGTACCATACGAATGCTCCTCCAGTCAGAGAATTTGGAAATAATCTCAGTTTCATATAATCATGATTAGTGAATTCACCGCATTGAGCAGCAAATCTAGCAATATGCTCTACAGTTGACTGATTTCCAGTTCCATAAAATAGAGTAAAATCTGGTATTCTGAATCCTCTTGGGTATTCATGTACCCTATCTACCCATTCTGGGTATGGTTTTCTGTATATAGGAGTCTGGACCCCCCGAGCCATTGGTCCACATATCTCCCTAACAATATCAGCAATCTGGTCTCTAGGGACCATATTTTGTGCCTGCTGAACCACTACTGGAGGGGCAAACACAGGATTTGGTGGACAAACTTGTGCTTGTGGTCCTCTTGGTCCATAAGGTGGTAAATTTGGGGCTGGTTGTCCTTGCAGTGCAGGTTGCTGTTGAGGGTATGGGTAACCCCTTTGAGCATGACCTGCGAAAGGACCTGCAAAAGGTGCTGGAACAGGTGTTGTGTCTCTGCCATTTGTAGGAAAACCCTCCAACCCCCCGGGTGTAAATTCGAATAAGGGATTAGCGTACCCCCTTGTGCCAGGTATGGCTTCGAACATGGGATTTGTAACCATTCTTATGCCAGTTTCTTGTACTTGGCCAGATCCACCAACTTGTGTGGCTTCATTATTAAGTACTGAGGCATTTTGGCCTGCTATAGGCCTTGAAATGGGTTCATACCAAGACTGAGGTGATGGTCTTTCAAAGTTTTGGGTACTAGTTTGACCATTAGGATGTCCATTAACTTGCATAGGCTGTTTTTCTCTAGCCAATCTTTGTTGGGGGACATTTACAACTTCCTCTGTGTGTCTTGTGTTTGTTGGTTGGTGGTTATTCATTCGATCCAAAAAGGATGTTGCCCACCTTTCCATTGTGTTCATTAATTGTTGTCCCATGGCATCTACTAAACCATTCCATGGATTTGTTGGTTGAGTAAATGGCACAGTGGATGGTCCAATTCCTTGGTTTCGTCCAATAATATGAACATATGGTTCTTGTCCAGAAGTACTGGTCTGTTCGACCATAGGTTCTGACAATATAGGAGTTTCCACAGGATGTGTTACCACATTATCCTCTGGATTTGGTATTTCTACCTCTCCTTCCACGCCTTCTTCCAAGCGTTCATTTTCTCCTTGTCGTCTTCTTCTAGCCATTTTTAATTAGGTCCCACTGGGCGTGCCAAAAATATATGTTGGTGTAGACACCCCATTTTTGACCGACCTTGAGACTCAGACGTCACCAGTTGAGCACTTGGTGATATTGCATGATGTGCTCGTTCAGAAGTCTCGGAGTCGCGGCCGTGAGCCCTGCCTCCGGACTTCCGAACCCTCTTCTGTGCCCTGTCTCGGTTTGCGAACCAGACTCGGTTTTCCCTGCTTCTTTTCCTGAGGGGAGGGAGAGGTCCAGCAGACCATCTCTCAATGCCCGTGGGCTACATTTGGTGGCCATAGGCCATTTTTCCCATTTCGGAGCCCGGTTTCCGGTTTTCGGAGCCGTCAGGCCGTGTGCCTCGGTTCGGGACCGCCTAACCATCTCCATTTGCTCTGATTTTTGGAATACATCTTATTTTCTCCCTTTTGAGGGACACTGGGGTCTGAGAAACCCACTTCGTGGCCGAACGCCACTTTCGGTGTTTAACGGGCAGTTTCCGGGGCCCCGAACTGCGTGTTTTGGCCCCCGAACATTCGTTTTGCATCGGTTTTCGTTCATTTTTGGCAGGTACCTCTGTTTTATCACCAGGAAGGTCACTGAAGGGTGGGAGGCTAGTAATTGTTGCAGCAACCAGTTATCTCTCCTCCGGAGCCTCCCGGCGCCCGTTTTTCGCACTTCCGGGCTAATGTTGAACACCCTAGGGTTAGTGTTGCCAACTTTCAACCACATATTTGTGATGTACACACATGGGAGGCCACTAAAAAGTGGTGGCCGGCCATTAATTCAATTTGACCCTTTTGAACCCCTCCTTCCGGGCTAATGTTGAACACCTTGGAGCCATTTTCTTCAAACCCAAACCACATATTTGTGATGTACACACATGGGAGGCCACTAAAAAGTGGTGGCCGGCCATTAATTCAACTTGACCCTTTTGACCCCTAGCTGGCCGGCTAGGGAGGGTGGCTGGCCGGCTAGGGGGTGTGGCTGGCCGGCCACCTGCAGAAAAAGTGATAGGCCGGCCGTGTTCCTTGCACTGTGCACTTTACAGCTGTGGGGCAATATCCCCCAGATATTTTCTGTGTCCGGGGGATATTTTGTGGGGGAGTTTTACCCTCCTTTTTGCCCCACCTTTACACCCTCTTTTTGTCCATATAACCAGCTGATGGCCTCCTCTACAAGGGTTAGAAAATTTACTCTTCAAGCTTCCATAGCCAACTCCATCTTCTTCCTCCTCAATTCTTCAAAAAACCCTAACTCCCTAACCATCATTCCTTCTACACCACCAAGCTCTACCACCACCATCTCATTTCCAGCAGCAAGGAGGGATTCTTGAAGGCTAAAGAAGCTGCAAATCCATCCAAGAAGCAACAAAAGCTTGAATCTTCAAGGGTAAGTTACACTTTGATCCTTTTGAGCCTTTTCCTTGATCTATTTCTAAGCCTCATTTCTTTTTGGTTTCAAGCTTCGGCCCTAACTGAAAAGGGCCATATTTTGAGCTCATCTTCACTTCTCATTAAGGGCTCAACCCTGTTTGAGCCCTCCATAATACACTTGCTTCATTGATCATCTTGTATGTCATAGTTTTGCATGCTATTTTTGACCCATGAGCAATTTATTTTCGAGCATGTTGTAAACTGATATGAGGCTTATTTTGAGCCCCTCTTCAACATTGGAGAAGGGCTCAACATTGTTTGGTGTCTCCATGTGGCACTTGTAGTTCAATCCCTTATTTGGCCCCATTTTTGTATAAATTGATAGCCCTCTTTGCTTCTGTTTTTGGACCTTGGTCCGAACTGAAAGTGGCCTTATTTTGGCCTATAATTCATGTTTCATTCACACTTGTTTTCTGTTTGGTGATTATTTTGTATACTTCATGTTTTAGCACCTTTCGAGCCTCATTTTGCATCATATTTTTAGCATGTTTTTATACTGATTTTGAGGCTGCCATATACTGTAAATGTTCATATTTTTGGTCCATCTTCAGTGTTGTAGAAGGAAAATTTTCAGTTTGAGTTTTGCTTATATCACTTGCTTCATTACCCCTCTTTTGGCCCCTATTCTTGCATGCTATGTTTCCTTTACCTATGCTTGCTGTTTGGCCATGTTTATAACTGTGAAAGTGCATCTTTTGGGACTTTCTAGCTTCTGTCTTTGCATTGCATGTCCATATTGTGCATGATTGATATAGCTATAGGCCATTTCGGGTGCCTAATGTTGCATTTCGGGACATTTCCTTGCATTTCATGTCATTTCGCTTCATTTCGGGGCTGTTTTCCCCCATATTTTAGTGCTTAAATTCCATTAGTATGCTTGCATATCATTTTTGCCACATTTCATCGCGTTTTGCATTGCCTCGGTTTGCGTGCCCGTGTGCACGCATTTCGAGGCACCTCATTTTCTGCCATCGGCATCCTATGTGAGTGTGGCTGAGGCTCACTCATGTTGGTATAAGCCCACTTGTCATTTCCATGCCATTTCATTGCATTTTATCACTGCCTCGGTTTGCGTGCCCGTGTGCACGCATTTCGAGGCACTTCATTTTTATCCGTCGGCATCCTATGTGAGTGTGGCTGAGGCTCACTCATGTTGGTATAAGCCCACTTGTCATTTCCATGCCATTTCATTGCATTTTATCACTGCCTCGGTTTGCGTGCCCGTGAGCACGCATTTCGAGGCACTCATTTTTATCCGCCGGCATCCTATGTGAGTGTGGCTGAGGCTCACTCATGTTGGTATAAGCCCATTTTTCATTTCCATGCCATTTCATTGCATTTTATTACTGCCTCGGTTTGCGTGCCCGTGTGCACGCATTTCGAGGCACTTCATTTTTATCCGTCGGCATCTTATGTGAGTGTGGCTGAGGCTCTCTCATGTTAGTATAAGTCCATGTTGCATTTTCCATGTCATTCGCATCGCTTTTGCATTGCCTCGGTTTGCGTGCCCGTGTGCACGCATTTCGAGGCACTTCATTTTTATCCGATCGACATCCCATGTGAGTGTGGCTGAGGCTCACTCATGTTGGTATAAGCCCATTTGTCATTTCCATATCATTTCATCATATTCTGTCATTGCCTCGGTTTGCGTGCCCGTGTGCACGTATTTCGAGACACATAGCATTGTCTCGGTTTGCGTGCCCGCGTGCACGTATTTCGAGACACATAGCATTGTCTCGATTTGCGTGCCCGCGTGCACGTATTTCGAGACACATATCATTGCCTCGGTTTGTGTGCCCGCATGTACGTATTTCGAGACACATAGCATTGTCTCAGTTTGCGTGCCCGCGTGCACGTATTTCGAGACACATATCATTGCCTCGGTTTGCGTGCCCGCGTGCACGTATTTCGAGACACATATCATTGCCTCGGTTTGCGTGTCCGCGTGCACGTATTTCGAGACACATAGCATTGCCTCGGTTTGCGTGCCCGTGTGCACGCATTTTGAGACACTTCATTTACACAGCATTTTACCATTGCCTCGATTTACGTGCCCGCGTGCATGCATTTCGAGGCACCTCATTTTCATTGCATTCTGTCATTTTCTCGGTTTGCGTGCCCGGGTACACGCATTTCGAGGCATTTCACTTTCATAGCATTGTGTATGTTAGGATTGTATATTAGTTGCATTTCATGCATATCATGCATATTGCATCATGTCCGGAATAGGAGTTAGCCCGGGCACGGGAAACGAAGTACATTTCGTACTTCGAGTGACGGAATGTGTCTCAATTCCCAGTCACCGACACTCCGGATTATCCATGATGGAGTTAGGTTTTAGCTGTAGTTTCATGTGCATTCATCCTATATTGAGTAGTGCATTTCGACTCCTCGGCCATCATGCCTCGGTATGCGTGATTGGTGGCACGAGGTTCGAGACATGCATATATCTGTGCAAATACATTGCTATGCCCCTTTCCTGCTCTCTACTGCAGCAAAACGCAGAATCAGCAACTTCTTGGGACTTGGCACGCATTTCAAGAACAGGTGTAAACAGAGGCTAATTGGGGCATTCCGGTGGATTTCCGTGCAAGACAATCCGGACATGCATCATCCACCAGAAGCAAGGCAGTCCCTGGCTTGCACGCCAGTTTTTTATTTGCTTTCTAGTTAATTCATTAATTAATTAGAATTCTGTAATATTTTAGACTGTAATATTCTTTTATTTGGGACTGTAATATTTGGACTGTATATTTATTTGGACCCTCCGAGTGAGGGCATAACTGTAATAAGTGTGCGTGAGTGTGATGTATGTCTTCCAACCCCACGTCTTTCTCCCTTTTATTTATCCGCTTATGATGGTTAGATTAGGGCATATTTAAATTAGCATACAGTATGACAGCATGTTTGCATCATCCATCTGTATTGCATGCACCGGGCTCGGCACATCATACTAACTGCATTGTACTTTCAATTCTAAATTGAATACATGATAGTTGTAGCATTTCATATACCATCTTAGAATAGCCGAGCCTGCTATAGTTGCATTTTGCATGTGTTGCATTAGGCATTTTTGTATACTTAGGATCATGCATGATTTCTAATTAACTTCCTTTTTTTGGCTTGGAGTACTCGGTAAGTTTTATGCTTTAGCATCCTTGCATGCGTGTGAGTGACTGCCATGAATAGCATGCTTACCATGAGGCTAATTGCTAATGTGATATAACTGCCTGAATGCCTGTGGGTGAAGGTTGGGTTATTTGAATTGGAATAATTCATCAAATGTGTGTTTTAAGCCCACTAGATAGTGGCAAAATCATGTTTTCTAAGCCCACCCGAGGGTGGCAAATCCACGTCTTAGCCTACTTGCGGGTAGCACCATCAAATCATTTTCAAATAAACAAGCATGAAATGTTTTGTTCCAATTCGGACGACCCAGTCTATATTTATATGCTGCGAGCATCACATAGTAACCTAGGCTAATAACCGGAATAAGAACATACAATGTTTTCAAAAATTGATATCATGGTTAGTAGAGGCCGGTCTATGACCGGGCGAGCGGGGGTGCTCACGAAGTGACCTTCCCCAATCGTACCCAAGTTCCCGAACCGAGGCAACTTTGGTGATGACGGACACGTGGCCTTTTGGCACCGAGTCAGGGTTTCCTAAATTTCCCAAAATAAAATATTTAGGTGGCGACTCTGTATCTGGCAAAGCAGTCCATGTTTGGCACTTCTTTCAAAAATCTGTTTTCTCAAAAACGATTTGCCGGATTTGGACTCTTTGGTTCAGACTTAGAACCGTGACTACGAAAAGTCGAGTCCGAGCTGTAGCGAGGGTCCCCCGCGGGCTTGTTACAGTTTCTGGCGACTCTGCTGGGGATTTAGAGAGCTTGACTCGAACTCATGATATCTGTTTTTTACTACACTTGTGTGTTTCTTTGCATTGCATTTGCATTGGTGCGCCTAGGACACCGTGTTTGCCATCTGCTATTCCTGAACGGTTTGCCGGAGGCTTGTCTTGTCAAGGCATGACCATAAGGCTGACCGGTTGTGGGCTCTGCCAGTATGGGAACACAAACCCCGGTTTTACCGGGGCACCCTCTTTGACCATTCGACCTAGTGCATATTCGGATCCATAGTGACCATTCCAAACTAGGACAGGTTGCTTACCCGTTTATAGGTTGTTTGAAACCGCTGCGTGCGTAGTGAAACCCTAACTCCTGACAAAATAGGACAGGGAAACCCTACCCCTTCATAGGGGTGTTTTTGGCTCTCACTTATCTGTTATGTGCTTTAGAGTGCGTCTCTACAGGAATGCATGTATCAGTGTATGAGTTTGGGTATCAGGCCTGCGGGCACCAGTTTGCGAATTTTGGCATCAGGCCTGCGGGCATTACTATCAGTATTTGGGAGTCAGCTTTACCTGCGGGTATCAGACTCAGATTTTGAAGCCGAATTTTGGGGCAGAATTCAGTAGAGGGCACACTCATTCAACTATGCCCGTATCTGTTCAGATGGAATCAGGCTGAGATGCTGTCTGTTTTCCCTTTTGCTAGGTAGTCTTGGAACTATAGCTTCAGAAGGCTCCGATATCCCCCGGGTACATTGGATCCGTGTCAATAGACTTTGTCAGGTCGGAAATTCAGTTCAAGGGCAAATCAGTGTTCTTTCGCTGAGGTAAGGCAAAGGAGGGCCAGTTAGGGTTCATTTTGTTCATCTGATCCGACAGTCACCAGTCACATCATCAGCAGACCCGTGATGGCACAGGGTTCGGAAGATCTTCAGAGAACTGTGATAGGTTTGGCCTCCGGGACGTCGGCTCCATCATCGACCACACCACATACCGGGAACTTCATGTCAAAAGACTCCCCGATGTTGGGACGGGCAGCATTTGAGGAAAGCCAATCCCTTGGCAAAGTGGAGGCGAGTGGAAGGAACGAGGTAGGGGTGGACATGGATCCTCATAAACATCTTCTGTTGGCTGTTGAGGCTTTGAAAGCCGAGGGACTGAACAAAGAGCAAGTGTTCGCAGTCTTTGCAAAAACTGTGGACGACATTTTCGCCACTCAAATTGGGGGCAGTTTGAATCAAGGGGCAAGCCGGGAGAAGGGTCGTTGTATCAGAAACGTTCCTTTCGACTATAATCCTGCACTTGGAAAAGATCAGCAAACTAGGCCAGCACCTGCTAATCCCCCTGCTGGCGCGTCCAGCAAAAATCCACAAACCTCAAAATACCCACCTCGAGGCCAGAGGGTGTTCGCACCATTATATATGTCTCTATCAGCGGCCTTTAGGATCTTGATTAGAGAGGGGGATTTGAAGCCCCTGAAGCCGCAACCATTACCAAAGGACCTCCCTCTCTCGCACAACCCAGCCGACTACTGTGCCTTCCATCAGCGAGCTGGCCATGACACTGACACGTGCTTTCGTCTCCGCCACGAAATACAAGATCTGATCGACAACGGGGTCACCCCCGCACCAGGTCCCGCAAAGTCTATCGGCACTTGATCAGTGAACTTGTAGGGGATAATGTGATGTGATTGGAGGGATGAACCACCTGCGGGCAGCGCTCAGTTTACTCCAGATATGGTGGATGGCATGCACTGTTTTGAGCATTTGCGAATGCCGGTTTCTGACTCGGGTATTGAATCAGTCTTGTTGTTTTTGTTTTGAGTCTGTCTTTTTGTTTTGAGTCAGTCTCTTTTTATTTTGGATCTGTCTTGTCGTATCAAGTCAATCCTGTTGTACAAGAGTCGGGTGATTCCGGAGGGTGTTACCTCGGGCGTCACCATTTTGTTTTGTGTTTGTCTTTTCGTTTTGTTTTGAGTCCGTTTCTGCCAGGGAGCCAGTTGTACCAACAGATTTGAATGAAACAGCAGTAATTTTTGCACTTCTATGTTCGCTTCTGCCGTGTGCTAGTTGTGACGGAATCTGAATGAAATGGAAGTACGTTCCACCTGCTCTCTTCTGCACCCCAAAATCATTGCATTTAACCTAAGTTTTTCAAAACTTTTTGAACACTGCGGTGAAAACAAAGAGGAAGTAATTCCTCGGGTTTTGCAAAACTTTGATCATTTGAGAGAAAGAGAGGCATGCTAAGCCCTTAATGAATGAAATCATGCTTGTTAGCGTGAGTACTGAGAAGGACCCTGGCTTGATCCAGATTGGTTCTACACTATCTTCAGCGCGAGCGATTTGTCGTTTTCTTAAAAATTTTCAAAAACAAAATGTTTTGCGCGGTCTTGCGAAGACCTGTGTGGAATCGCTCTTGAGATTGTGCAGCCTAGGATCGCTCTCTGCCTCGAGACTCAACCCCTTCTCTTCCAAACCTTGAACTTGAAATCAGAAGGTTCGACGGTCAACTACGATGTGAGGCCTGTGTGGCTAGATTTGAAGCAGCCCTCGAACAAGAGGCACCAAAGTCAGGTCAAGAAGATCAGACCTCATCAGAAGAAGCTTACAAAGCAAAGCAGCAGCCATTCTCCTGGATTCAAATGACTCTAGGATCTCAAAACCATTTGGCATGGACTTGTTATACTTTTACCCTTAAGAGGCTCGCTGGGCCGAAAACCCGGAAGGGCGACCCAGGCAAAAGTTAGAGCAAGAGAAAAATACAAAAAAAGAAGAAGCAAAAAATGCAAAAAGAAAAAAAGAGAACAAAAAAGAAAGATGCAAAGAAAAGAACGAAAAAAATCAAAAAAAGGAAAAAGAAATGAAAAGAATTGAAAAGAAAAGAAAAACAAAGCTCGCAAGGTCGAAAACCTGCAACAGGCGCCTTGGCAAAAGTTAGAGCCTAAAAAGGAGAGGTTAATACCCGAGTGTACCTTAACCCCGAACTACGTGAGGCTTGATTCCCATCTTTGGGATACGTAGGCAACTTCATTCTGAAGTCCAGCCGTAAAATACTTCAAATTGACTGTGCCCATGTAATGGTTTTGATCATCTTCGATTTCTCTGTATCTGAGAATTTGGTTGTATTCGTCGCTCTAAGGACTGCCTACAATGCGCTGCGGTGCCATCCAAACAAGGGGCAACTTTCCGTTGCCATTCAATGCACCGCGGTGTCATTCAAACAAGGGGCAACTTTCCGTTGCCATTCAATGCGCTGCGGTGCCATCCAAATAAGGGGCAACTTTCCGTTGCCATTCAATGCACCGCGGTGTCATTCAAACAAGGGGCAACTTTCCGTTGCCATTCAATGCGCTGCGGTGCTATCCAAACAAGGGGCAAATTTCCGTTGCCATTCAGAACGCCTTAGTGTCATTCCAAACAAGGGGCAACATTCCGTTGCCATGCAGTGTCCTTCAGACAAGAGGCAATTTTCCAGCCATAGATCCGAGGTTGCGCATCTCAAGAGTAGGTTCCGTACTCGTTGAGCAGTGGTCATTTGCAAAAATAGTTTTTGAGAATTTTTACTAAGGTTGACTAATCTTCTCGAAAGGTATTCCATTTTTAAAACTGGACCATCTTTTGGACCCAAAAGAGGAAAATTTTTAGTGCTCACAGCCTAACTTGCATGATTTTAAATCAGAAAATTGAACAAGCATGTTAATCTAACTCTCATTTTGGTCAAAATTTTTTTTTAGGAGAAAACTAAAACAAAAAATGGTCAAAATGATGAACTAAGGGCATAGTTGAGTCAGGCTTCCTGTCTTTCCCATTGTCAACATACTTGCCAAGAAGGGCACTCTACCTGCCAGAAAAGGGCACAACTAAGGGCAGAAAGCTCTCACATCCTCCAAGCAACGAGGTATCAAGCAAAGTGCGAAGCACGAACTAGAATGGGGCAAGATATTCCACTCTCTTGTCTGGACACATCTGATCACGTCCAAACTCCCCAGCAGAGCATCATCAACCGATGTTAGCTGAAGATTTGCTACACACCCAGTTGTAGCGCAACCTTTCCGTAGGAGGAACTCACTGTTGTGAGCAGAAGAAAGAGAATCTAGCAGAATGCTAGGGACGCGAGCCCACAATTTGCTGTTCGTCCATCAACCACCCAGGGGAGGGATGAAAAATGAGAGATTGAAGAATAGAGAGACGTGCGTTGAGAGGAAAAGTGAGAAAAGGACTTTTTCAGAAAAACAGAGCTTGAGGGCCGAGCGATGTGAGAACTACAAATGAGAAAGGATGGGAAACACTACCCGGTGAAACAGGCTCCCTGTGCACGTCCGTTGTCGTGTCTTTTTGTTTTATCTCGATTCTTGTTTTGAGTCGTTTCGAGTGTTACCCGATGTGTCTAGGTTGTGTGCCTTTTTATTTTCGTGTTGAGTTGTCTTGCTGTGTTCAGTCGTAGGCTCGATACCCGGTCAAGAGCTCATTTATCAATTTCAAAATAAAATCGTTTTGCGCTCCGAGTGCCGTGCCGTTCTCCACATCTGTGCAAAACAAGATTTGTTCTTTCATAAAACTGCAGGGTCCACCCCCGATAAGTGTGAACAGCAAAACAAGGACCTATCTGAAGCTATATAAGTTCCGGACTGCAAAGCAAAAGAAAATAGGGAAAATTTTGAGCATCTGAGTGTGTTTCACCTTCAGAAAATTCTGAGATTGCATTCCATATGTACCTCTTCAGGCCTTGCCAGTGCCCTGAAGAATGAGTGTGCCTCTACTCCAAGCTTAAGCATGCTTCAAGTCAGAACGGCAATTAAAGCAGCAGCAGCAGATGTTATCTCCCGCCAATATGAACAGGGTGTGCCCCTTTTGAGCTGAGTGTGTTGCAAAGTCCTCTAAGAGATAAATCAGAGGCACCAGAGTACATATTTGATGCTCCTCTACTACATAGAATGTGCACTTTCATATACACTTCTGTTGCATGCGTGCCACACATCGTCATGATTCATGCATAGAATATGCCTACTTTCGATTCTGCATAGAATTTGCTTTCAATATTGCACAGAATATGCTCCTGTTTCTTGCATAGAAAATGCTTGTATCTTTTGCATAGAAAATGCACTCTTCCATACTTGCATAGAAAATGCACTCTTCCATATTTGCATAGAAAATGCACCTCATTTGCATAGAACATGCATTCACTCGCACTATCTTGTGCACTTACACTTTGTATCTCACTAGCACTGTCTTGTGCATCTTGTGGTTGTATCTCACTCGCACTGTCTAGTGCATTTCAAATCAATCGCGCTGTTTAGCGTATCGCACTGTTTAGTGCATTTCAATCGCGCTGTTTAGCGTATCGCACGGTTTAGTGCATTTCAAATCAATCGCGCTGCTTAGCGTATCGCACTGTCTAGTGCATTTCAAATCAATCGCGCTGTTTAGCGTATCGCACTGTTTAGTGCATTTCAATCGCGCTGTTTAGCGTATCGCACTGTTTAGTGCATTTCAATCGCGCTGTTTAGCGTATCGCACTGTCTAGTGCATTTCAAAATCAATCGCGCTGTTTAGCGTATCGCACTATTAGTGCATTTCAATCGCGCTGTTTAGCGTATCGCACTGTCTAGTGCATTTCAAAATCAATCGCGCTGTTTAGCGTATCGCACTGTTAGTGCATTTCAATCGCGCTGTTTAGCGTATCGCACTGTCTAGTGCATTTCAAAATCAATCGCGCTGTTTAGCGTATCGCACTGTTAGTGCATTCAATCGCGTTGTTTAGCGTATCGCACTGTCTAGTGCATTTCAAAATCACTCGCGCTGTTTTCCGCATCGCACTGTTTTGTGCAGTTTATCATTCGTGCTATTTTGCGCATTGCACTGTTTCATGTAGTTTACATTTCGCACATCACTCGCACTGTTTAGTGCATTTCAGAATCACTCGCGCTTTCTTGCGCATTGCACTGTTTTGTGCACCTTACTTGCATTTTGCATGCATTCCATCGCGCTATCTTGCGCATCTCACCTGCACTTGTTAGTGCATTGTATCGCGCTATCTTGCGCACCTTATTTGTATCGCACTGTTTTGTGCATTCACCTTGCTCGTACTGTTTTGTACACCTTTGGCATCGCACTATTTTGTGCATCTGTTTAGCACTGTTTTGTGCATTTACTCTGCATCGCACTGTCTTGTGCACTCCCCGGTCTAGGAGACCTTAAATCCTCCGGTCTGCGGAGACCTTAAATCCTGCATCTTTATTCGCACTATCTTGTGCACTCCTGGTCTGGGAGACCTTAAATCCTCTAAAGGTGTAATTCCTTTGGTGTTTGTCGTGCCCGAACGACTTCCGGTGATCCGGTATAGCCACCTGCCTGTGTTCGCGGTGAGTTCCTAGGAGACCAACTGAGACGGTGGAAACTAGAGTTCGAATGGCTTATGCCTAGAACACAAAGGTTCGGGATTTCCGAGACGAAAGTCTGGTTTAAATACCCAGGGGCATGTCCTCGGCTTGAAATCTGTATGGAAGCCCCATAGGTTGAGATAGCGTGTATGCACCTCAATTCTGGATACTGAACCAACCTAGTCTGTCACCCCGTTGGAGAATAGGGAAAGCTGCGACCATAGTCAAGGAGAAGAGTAGTACCTACAGTTCAACCAAGAAGGAGCGAAAGATCCCCAGCAGCATGAGGTAAGTCATTGCCAATGCCCCTGTGAGGTACCTTTACCTCTTAGCTATTACATTGCATTTTAGTTATTACATTACAGTGCATTGCATCCATGAATCCTCAATTTTCAAAACTGGCTTCGCGTAGCGTATAAGTCCAACTTTCAAAACCGGCTTCGCGTAGCGTATAAGTCCAATTTTCAAAACCGGCTTCGCGTAGCGTATAAGTCCAACTTTCAAAACGGCTTCGCGTAGCGTATAAGTCCAACTTTCAAAAACCGGCTTCGCGTAGCGTATAAGTCCAATCTTCAAAATCTTCTCGCATATCATTTTGCATCTTGCCCCCCCTGCCTGCGGGCATGCCTGCGGGCACATTTCTGTTTATCTTGTATGTTTGTCTAAGTCTTCGGCCTTGTCAAAAATGGGTCGTCTCTGGGCTTTGACATTCACTCCCGTCACTTGTGACTTCCGAGTTCTGTCAAAGAGGGGCAACTGTAGACACCCCATTTTTGACCGACCTTGAGACTCAGACGTCACCAGTTGAGCACTTGGTGATATTGCATGATGTGCTCGTTCAGAAGTCTCGGAGTCGCGGCCGTGAGCCCTGCCTCCGGACTTCCGAACCCTCTTCTGTGCCCTGTCTCGGTTTGCGAACCAGACTCGGTTTTCCCTGCTTCTTTTCCTGAGGGGAGGGAGAGGTCCAGCAGACCATCTCTCAATGCCCGTGGGCTACATTTGGTGGCCATAGGCCATTTTTCCCATTTCGGAGCCCGGTTTCCGGTTTTCGAAGCCGTCAGGCCGTGTGCCTCGGTTCGGGACCGCCTAACCATCTCCATTTGCTCTGATTTTTGGAATACATCTTATTTTCTCCCTTTTGAGGGACACTGGGGTCTGATAAACCCACTTCGTGGCCGAACGCCACTTTCGGTGTTTAACGGGCAGTTTCCGGGGCCCCGAACTGCGTGTTTTGGCCCCCGAACATTCGTTTTGCATCGGTTTTCGTTCATTTTTGGCAGGTACCTCTGTTTTATCACCAGGAAGGTCACTGAAGGGTGGGAGGCTAGTAATTGTTGCAGCAACCAGTTATCTCTCCTCCGGAGCCTCCCGGCGCCCGTTTTTCGCACTTCCGGGCTAATGTTGAACACCCTAGGGTTAGTGTTGCCAACTTTCAACCACATATTTGTGATGTACACACATGGGAGGCCACTAAAAAGTGGTGGCCGGCCATTAATTCAATTTGACCCTTTTGAACCCCTCCTTCCGGGCTAATGTTGAACACCTTGGAGCCATTTTCTTCAAACCCAAACCACATATTTGTGATGTACACACATGGGAGGCCACTAAAAAGTGGTGGCCGGCCATTAATTCAACTTGACCCTTTTGACCCCTAGCTGGCCGGCTAGGGAGGGTGGCTGGCCGGCTAGGGGGTGTGGCTGGCCGGCCACCTGCAGAAAAAGTGATAGGCCGGCCGTGTTCCTTGCACTGTGCACTTTACAGCTGTGGGGCAATATCCCCCAGATATTTTCTGTGTCCGGGGGATATTTTGTGGGGGAGTTTTACCCTCCTTTTTGCCCCACCTTTACACCCTCTTTTTGTCCATATAACCAGCTGATGGCCTCCTCTACAAGGGTTAGAAAATTTACTCTTCAAGCTTCCATAGCCAACTCCATCTTCTTCCTCCTCAATTCTTCAAAAAACCCTAACTCCCTAACCATCATTCCTTCTACACCACCAAGCTCTACCACCACCATCTCATTTCCAGCAGCAAGGAGGGATTCTTGAAGGCTAAAGAAGCTGCAAATCCATCCAAGAAGCAACAAAAGCTTGAATCTTCAAGGGTAAGTTACACTTTGATCCTTTTGAGCCTTTTCCTTGATCTATTTCTAAGCCTCATTTCTTTTTGGTTTCAAGCTTCGGCCCTAACTGAAAAGGGCCATATTTTGAGCTCATCTTCACTTCTCATTAAGGGCTCAACCCTGTTTGAGCCCTCCATAATACACTTGCTTCATTGATCATCTTGTATGTCATAGTTTTGCATGCTATTTTTGACCCATGAGCAATTTATTTTCGAGCATGTTGTAAACTGATATGAGGCTTATTTTGAGCCCCTCTTCAACATTGGAGAAGGGCTCAACATTGTTTGGTGTCTCCATGTGGCACTTGTAGTTCAATCCCTTATTTGGCCCCATTTTTGTATAAATTGATAGCCCTCTTTGCTTCTGTTTTTGGACCTTGGTCCGAACTGAAAGTGGCCTTATTTTGGCCTATACTTCATGTTTCATTCACACTTGTTTTCTGTTTGGTGATTATTTTGTATACTTCATGTTTTAGCACCTTTCGAGCCTCATTTTGCATCATATTTTTAGCATGTTTTTATACTGATTTTGAGGCTGCCATATACTGTAAATGTTCATATTTTTGGTCCATCTTCAGTGTTGTAGAAGGAAAATTTTCAGTTTGAGTTTTGCTTATATCACTTGCTTCATTACCCCTCTTTTGGCCCCTATTCTTGCATGCTATGTTTCCTTTACCTATGCTTGCTGTTTGGCCATGTTTATAACTGTGAAAGTGCATCTTTTGGGACTTTCTAGCTTCTGTCTTTGCATTGCATGTCCATATTGTGCATGATTGATATAGCTATAGGCCATTTCGGGTGCCTAATGTTGCATTTCGGGACATTTCCTTGCATTTCATGTCATTTCGCTTCATTTCGGGGCTGTTTTCCCCCATATTTTAGTGCTTAAATTCCATTAGTATGCTTGCATATCATTTTTGCCACATTTCATCGCGTTTTGCATTGCCTCGGTTTGCGTGCCCGTGTGCACGCATTTCGAGGCACCTCATTTTCTGCCATCGGCATCCTATGTGAGTGTGGCTGAGGCTCACTCATGTTGGTATAAGCCCACTTGTCATTTCCATGCCATTTCATTGCATTTTATCACTGCCTCGGTTTGCGTGCCCGTGTGCACGCATTTCGAGGCACTTCATTTTTATCCGTCGGCATCCTATGTGAGTGTGGCTGAGGCTCACTCATGTTGGTATAAGCCCACTTGTCATTTCCATGCCATTTCATTGCATTTTATCACTGCCTCGGTTTGCGTGCCCGTGAGCACGCATTTCGAGGCACTCATTTTTATCCGCCGGCATCCTATGTGAGTGTGGCTGAGGCTCACTCATGTTGGTATAAGCCCATTTGTCATTTCCATGCCATTTCATTGCATTTTATTACTGCCTCGGTTTGCGTGCCCGTGTGCACGCATTTCGCGGCACTTCATTTTTATCCGTCGGCATCTTATGTGAGTGTGGCTGAGGCTCTCTCATGTTAGTATAAGTCCATGTTGCATTTTCCATGTCATTCGCATCGCTTTTGCATCGCCTCGGTTTGCGTGCCCGCGTGCACGCATTTCGAGGCACTTCATTTTTATCCGATCGACATCCCATGTGAGTGTGGCTGAGGCTCACTCATGTTGGTATAAGCCCATTTGTCATTTCCATATCATTTCATCATATTCTGTCATTGCCTCGGTTTGCGTGCCCGTGTGCACGTATTTCGAGACACATAGCATTGTCTCGGTTTGCGTGCTCGCGTGCACGTATTTCGAGACACATAGCATTGTCTCGATTTGCGTGCCCGCGTGCACGTATTTCGAGACACATATCATTGCCTCGGTTTGCGTGCCCGCGTGTACGTATTTCGAGACACATAGCATTGTCTCAGTTTGCGTGCCCGCGTGCACGTATTTCGAGACACATATCATTGCCTCGGTTTGCGTGCCCGCGTGCACGTATTTCGAGACACATATCATTGCCTCGGTTTGCGTGTCCGCGTGCACGTATTTCGAGACACATAGCATTGCCTCGGTTTGCGTGCCCGTGTGCACGCATTTTGAGACACTTCATTTACACAGCATTTTACCATTGCCTCGATTTACGTGCCCGCGTGCATGCATTTTGAGGCACCTCATTTTCATTGCATTCTGTCATTTTCTCGGTTTGCGTGCCCGGGTACACGCATTTCGAGGCATTTCACTTTCATAGCATTGTGTATGTTAGGATTGTATATTAGTTGCATTTCATGCATATCATGCATATTGCATCATGTCCGGAATAGGAGTTAGCCCGGGCACGGGAAACGAAGTACATTTCGTACTTCGAGTGACGGAATGTGTCTCAATTCCCAGTCACCGACACTCCGGATTATCCATGATGGAGTTAGGTTTTAGCTGTAGTTTCATGTGCATTCATCCTATATTGAGTAGTGCATTTCGACTCCTCGGCCATCATGCCTCGGTATGCGTGATTGGTGGCACGAGGTTCGAGACATGCATATATCTGTGCAAATACATTGCTATGCCCCTTTCCTGCTCTCTACTGCAGCAAAACGCAGAATCAGCAACTTCTTGGGACTTGGCACGCATTTCAAGAACAGGTGTAAACAGAGGCTAATTGGGGCATTCCGGTGGATTTCCGTGCAAGACAATCCGGACATGCATCATCCACCAGAAGCAAGGCAGTCCCTGGCTTGCACGCCAGTTTTTTATTTGCTTTCTAGTTAATTCATTAATTAATTAGAATTCTGTAATATTTTAGACTGTAATATTCTTTTATTTGGGACTGTAATATTTGGACTGTATATTTATTTGGACCCTCCGAGTGAGGGCATAACTGTAATAAGTGTGCGTGAGTGTGATGTATGTCTTCCAACCCCACGTCTTTCTCCCTTTTATTTATCCGCTTATGATGGTTAGATTAGGGCATATTTAAATTAGCATACAGTATGACAGCATGTTTGCATCATCCATCTGTATTGCATGCACCGGGCTCGGCACATCATACTAACTGCATTGTACTTTCAATTCTAAATTGAATACATGATAGTTGTAGCATTTCATATACCATCTTAGAATAGCCGAGCCTGCTATAGTTGCATTTTGCATGTGTTGCATTAGGCATTTTTGTATACTTAGGATCATGCATGATTTCTAATTAACTTCCTTTTTTTGGCTTGGAGTACTCGGTAAGTTTTATGCTTTAGCATCCTTGCATGCGTGTGAGTGACTGCCATGAATAGCATGCTTACCATGAGGCTAATTGCTAATGTGATATAACTGCCTGAATGCCTGTGGGTGAAGGTTGGGTTATTTGAATTGGAATAATTCATCAAATGTGTGTTTTAAGCCCACTAGATAGTGGCAAAATCATGTTTTCTAAGCCCACCCGAGGGTGGCAAATCCACGTCTTAGCCTACTTGCGGGTAGCACCATCAAATCATTTTCAAATAAACAAGCATGAAATGTTTTGTTCCAATTCGGACGACCCAGTCTATATTTATATGCTGCGAGCATCACATAGTAACCTAGGCTAATAACCGGAATAAGAACATACAATGTTTTCAAAAATTGATATCATGGTTAGTAGAGGCCGGTCTATGACCGGGCGAGCGGGGGTGCTCACGAAGTGACCTTCCCCAATCGTACCCAAGTTCCCGAACCGAGGCAACTTTGGTGATGACGGACACGTGGCCTTTTGGCACCGAGTCAGGGTTTCCTAAATTTCCCAAAATAAAATATTTAGGTGGCGACTCTGTATCTGGCAAAGCAGTCCATGTTTGGCACTTCTTTCAAAAATCTGTTTTCTCAAAAACGATTTGCCGGATTTGGACTCTTTGGTTCAGACTTAGAACCGTGACTACGAAAAGTCGAGTCCGAGCTGTAGCGAGGGTCCCCCGCGGGCTTGTTACAGTTGGCTTTTTGGCTTTTCGAAGGGTATTTTTGTAAATGTGAGTGTGCCAGCAAGGATCAATCAGTCCTTACAGAAATTGTGATTGCCAACCAATTACCAGACGATTGTGTTTTAGTTCTTTCAACCTCAATGAAGAGGACTTTTACTGGTGGCTTGACTTAGGAGAAATTAAAAGGAATAACAGTGATATGAAGAACAATTGAAGTATTTCATTAAAATGAACACTTACAATGGTCCAAACTCAGCCTCGGAGAGGTTTACAACAGCAATCCACTTGAATCTACTTGAAACTACTCCTATGAATCGAAGTGCAGTGCGGGTATTTAAAGTGCAGGTATTTAAAGAACAGGTATTTAAAGACTGGAAATGTAAAAGACTGGGAAAGAAAATATATGAAGTAAATGACTGATTTGTATGATCTGAGTCCCCCCTTTTTCTGGGGGCTGCCCTCCTATTTATACTCGTCAGTGATGACCTTCGAACTGCACTTCGAACCGTCGAACTGCTCCTCCATGATCGCTGATCATGCTTCCTTACAAGTAGCTCCATTACGCCATTACTGGCAGTTGAGCTTCCCTCTTGTATTTGAATTTGAATATGAGTAACCGTTGAAGCTATGCCATCTTGCATCCCGTTATTGATCTAGTGACTCAGATCATGTGAGAACCAATATTTATTGCCACGTGTACGATCAGGATTGAAGGGTTGAATAATCTTCCTTTATTACCCTTACTCTGCCACGTGTCAAACTGTAACTGGCTTTTACAAAATATGTAGCCAACAAATGTGTAGAATTCATCTAACATATTATTCTTGTAAAAAATTTCTTTGATTGAATATTAATAACTATTTGATTAGATCATATTTCTGCCAATGTTAAATATAATTTTTAAAATAAATTATTAACAAAAATTTAATTTAATCAAATAAATATCAATAACTAATTAATGTAATTTTTTTATAAGAATAAAATCCTTAACAAATTTTACGCATTCATCAATTTAAATTACACGTCTGACAACACTATCCAGTCACAAAGTGAACCGAAGGCTGGCCCTAAAAAAAGCATGGAAAATTTCAGTACAAAAAAATCTTTGGCAGCTTTATCCGTCTTATCTAGAAAAAGTAGAATGAATAGAAGCCATAAGAATTAGGTCAAGTTTAAAAAGACTAAATAAGTATATTTTTTTTAATTTTTTATGAAATATGAATTAGATTTGAATTAGATTTGAAGTGATGTGTTAGAGAGGTAATGTGACTTAAATAAAATGATATGACTTAAATATGATAGAGACTTTTTGACTTTTTGACTTTTTGAATTTTTTAAAAGATGCCAAACTTGATCTTACTTTGAGCTTGTGGATTTTATGGGGGTCTTTTTGGTAAATTAAGCTCCGAATAGACATCGACCAACCAGCATAGTTTGTCATCATCTGGGCGTAGATTTGGAGGACACGGTTGCGTTTTGCATTTGGTATTACGCTAAAGTCCCTCAATTTTGTTGTATTTTATTTTATATTTTTATTGAATCGTTACATACTATGCATGATTGAGGTCATGGACGCCAGCTATGGTGATTGAATCGAGGTAAATTACATCATCAATTCTTATAATTTAAGTATAAATACTATTTTAATTTTTATAATTTTAATTTAAATAATTTGATTTCAACATTTTTAATTTTTTACACTTGTTAGTATCTAGAATTGAAAAAGATCATGTGTAAAGTTAGAGAGATCAAAATAAAAATGAAAATAATTATTTACATCAGTGTTCCTATAGTTTATTTTAAATTTCATTTGATCTCTTTGGTTTTGCATGCGATTTTTTTTTTCTTTTAAAATGTTAATAATGTATGACGGAGAGGCCACATTGCACCAAAATTAAAAGTGTAAGGGCAAAATTATTCAAATTAAAATTACAAGAACTAAAGTGAATTTTCACTCAAATTTTGAAGGACCAATTGTGTAATTTATCTATTAAAGTATTCACTAGATTTTTTTATTTTTATTTTTTTTCATTTGGCTGATGGATCTTATTACGAGATGGTATCTGAAAAGGAAAGGGAAACTTTTACGTTTAAATAATATTTATTTATTTATATTTAAATTTTTTTTTTCCCTTGTAGTTAAAATAAGTTTTATTGTCTTTACTATTGGTGAGCTTATGAGAAATATATATTTTTTTGCTCAACATTGAGTTTTATTCAATTTTTATTATTAAGGGCCTATGGATAATTGGCAACCATAGTAGTAAAAATAGAGGGTTAGCCCAAAGTTTTTATTAAGCAATAGCCTTTTGATTTTTGCCATATCCTTTTGTTTTTTAAGTTTTCCATCAGATTTTTGTAAGATATTTTTAGAGACGGTTTAAAGTTTGCAAATTTTATTACGGATGTTATTTGTAAGGGGTATTGTGAATAATTATTTTTGTAGAATTTATTTTATTGACTATACAAAAGCATGTATTTAATATTGAGCTTTTTAGAGGTGGACCTTTGGGTTAAGCCGGCCGTGTAACAAGGTCTCATTAGAAAAATGCCAATACAACATTCGTGGATACCAAGGTTTCTGTTTTCATCATTTGATGTTTAATTTTTGTAACTATGTTTTTTTTTTCTAGTATGCATTTCATAAAATTAAACTTACCAATGTAGCAAAGAAAGTTTAATCTCAAAACAATTTTAAATCAAGATATGACTTTCTTGTTGAATTCTTGTAACTATGCTTTTCTTGTATCATTGTTAATGGGGGAGCTGATAATGCCAAAACCAGAATTGATGAGTTTCCAAGGTTCATTTTGGCTTTGACATTTGGATGGCTTGAGTTGGAATCTCATCCCATGCTTGTAAAAATAGCCACATTGATTACCGGTTAAGCGCATCTCACTAGCATTGGTGGCCATTCTTAATCCTCCTCTAACCAATCTCTTAACTCCAATAGTTCACAAAATGCTTAAATGTTCCATCTCCCAAAACAAAACAAAAAAAAAAAAAAAGCAAAAGACAAAAAACAAAAAGACCAAATATATATAACTCTCCAACCTATCCAACCTAAAGTTTTCATTGAAAAGTACGAAAAATAATGAGTTCCATGTCAATTTTCATTTTTCTCTTGCCTCTCACCCTTTGCCTCAGTCTCCGGCTACACCTAGTTGCTGCGGACATCTCTATCATTAACAATGTCAACAATCTAATTGAAAAGGCATGCAGTAACTCCGCACATAAGGATTTTTGCCTCTCTGTTCTCAACTTCAACAATGAGACCCAAAATGCGGACCTAAAAGGCCTCGCATTCATTGCACTCAAGGCTGCTGAGAAAAATGCCACAGACACATCGGTGCGCATTAAGTTGTGGCTTGGTGACGAAAATGTACAACCTGCTGTGAGTGATGGCCTCAGTGATTGTGATAAAGAATACCTCGATGCAATTGATCAGATCGAAGATTCTATAAATGCTTTGGTTTCAAATGCCTTGGATGACGTTAAGAGTTGGGTAGAAGACGCCCTTGCTGATATTGATACGTGTGAGAAGAGTATCCAAGGACAACCAGGATATTCATTGGAGTTGGCTCGAGAGAATCAAGTTCTTCGCAAGTTATGCTATACTGCTTTGGACATTGTCCAAGTTTTGGCTACCAATTGATCTTTGATGACAACATCATTGTATTGATCTCAAACGTTATTTCATTTTCACAGCATGTATTTAGAAAAGTGTTCAGAATTTTAAATCTGTACTACACATTTAAATTTATTTATTTCTTTATTGTACTTCTGTTCGTTTTTAACATCAAATGGTTACCCCATGCCAGACCTTATTTGGCTTGTGACAAGACTCTATTTTCATAGCCAAGTCATTTGATTAGGGGGTTTTGTTCTCATTTCATTCTGGTCATTTTGTGTGCAATATGGGTTCTTCCAATTACATCTAACAAACAATTCATCATACCTATAACTGTGAGAGCTCAATTCTCGATGAGCAAAAACTTTACGAGAGAGGTGAGTGTGATGAGAAGGTTTTTGAGTGTATTTAGAAGCACCGGTTCAATACAATACCGATCATATGCTCCCCGACATATGAAAAATGCCTTTTTTTTTTGGACATTTTTTTTTGTACTTATGCTAATCATGTAGGAACAATCTTATTGACATTTTAAATTTTTGGTTTTACTCCCACTTGAAATTTTTTACCTTAATTTGTTTGAATTAATAGAACAGTTAAATTCACGAATCACAATTAATCACCAAGCAGCCCATTTGTACAAGCTTTGGTGTAAAAAATTTAGCATTTTTGTAGCATAGTCAAAATTTAGCAATGACATGTCAAATTTGACATTTAGCATTGAAGATACTCTAACATCTGCATAACATTGCTAAAATATAGCATTCTAAGATTTTTAATTACTATTTAACAAAAACTAACTATTTAACTATTATTTAATGACAATCTAAATTTTTGCTATTAATATAATACTATAGCAGTTAGAATTCACAAACTAATAACCAAGCAGCACATTTGTGCAAGCCTGGCTGTTACATGCATGCTTATTGCTACAACAAAAAAGAATCACAACAATACCAGAACAGACAGACCCCAGAGGACAATATGTTTTACTAAATTGCAATAACAATTTTTGTTTTCAATTTGCACAGAAATTAATCACAGAATCTGAAAGATGGAACCCATTTCATGTAAGTGAATTGTGTCCGATTCTGTAATCAATTTCAGTGTTCCTAATACTAAAGAAATCATAAGCCGCCACTGTATGGAACTCCGGTCTGAGGTAACCAATCATCCGCCAACAAGAAAACTGATCCTGTAAAATTAGCAGCACCAGTAGCATTAAGAATGTGATAACCAGGCCACGTCACCCTCTCAGAAGTGTTCCAACCAGGCCCTGTATTATTAAACTCGGCATAATACGAAGTATTTAGAGCAAAATCACCGATCCATTCGTGCCAACCCAAGGGATTAATCAAATCATCCAAAAAAGACTGCATATAAACAGTCCTCGAGTACTGCTTCCACGGTCTCCCCAAAAACGTGTCGAAAGTAGTATTACTGGAAGCCAATTCATCGGAGGCTTTTATAGTACAATTCTGGATTGAAGTGCCAGTGTTTTGGTTCGGGTCGGTTCGGCCTTGGGCAGTGATGACATTGAACTGTCCAATGAGGGGTAACCTGGGATACATGTTGCAGTTTTGGAAGACGGCGGCGGCGTTGCCGAAGATGAAATCGATGGTGCCGTAGATGTCGCATTCGCGGTAGAATTGGCGGAGAGAGTGAGCGTAGAGTGTGTCTTGGTAGGCTTCGAAGCTGCATTGGTAGAATGTGGATAAATCGGCCCCGTTTCGAACTGCCACGGCTTGGTGCTTGATTGCTCCGGCTGTGTTTCGGAATGTTATTCCAGCTGCTACAAATCCTTTTCCCACCACAGCTGAAACAATGATACCAAAATTTATCAGATTATACTTAAACATATGCTATATATCAATTTCCATTATTTACATATGCCAAAAGTTAGGAATGCAGAGTCTATGAGTGAAATTATTTATGGATAAATTTAAGTAAATTTTTTTGGAATTTGTAGTCTCTCTGTTTGAATATTTTAAAATCAACTCTTTTTTCCCGTTACTTTTTCCTGGGTGTTTTGAAAACTTCCTTTAAAAAAAAAAAAAAAAGCTAGCATTTTAGTTTTTTTATACAAAAAAATCAACTTTTTAAACATAAAAAAGCCAAAAAATCACCAAAAAAAAAAAAAAATCAACTTTTTACCAACTTCTCAAAACACCACTCCATATAATATGGTAATTCGTTATTTTTAAGCATGTTGTATCTTATAAGTTATATATACCTATAATGTTTATTTCGTGGATATAAAAATGAGTGAATAAAATATTGAAATGTATCTATTGATATATAAGGTACAATTGCAGAGAAAGGAAAATGAAATATAATTTTATTTTCTAAAAATACTATTTTTTAAATTTTATATACAAAATATTTTTTATTTTATTTTCTTTTCTTTTTTTATTTAAAAAAAATTACATTCCACATCATTTAGGATGAGCCTTTTGTGGAAGTTTTAAGGAGAGGATTCACTTTGTTTGGTTTGAGTTTTTTAAAAATATTTTTCAAAAATTTCTACTTTTTTGTTTTTGTTTTTACTGAATTTTTTTTAATATTTTAAGCAATTTTTTTAATTTCTACATACACCTAACATAAATACATTTAAAAAGTATAATTTTTGTGAATTTTTTTTTTAAAAAATTACTAAATACCAAAAATATAAAAAAAAAATGAAAAATCAGTATATTTTTCATATTTTTATATATTTATTAATATTTTAAAATATTTTTTCACAAATATTTTACTTTTTAGATATATCTAAATAAGGCACATCTTAAAAAGTAAAAAAAAATATTTAAAATTTTAAAAATATTTATTAAAAACAAAAAAATATAAAAAACTCAACTTTTAAAAAATTAAATTTAAAAAATTAAATCTAAACACACTGATTGATTTTCTCAAACACGAGAGGTGCCGTCAGGCTTTGTTGGAGCCTCCACCTCAACTATCTAAATAGTCCATTTTGTTCAAATTGGGCTTTGTGAGACCTATTATAGGTCCACTCCAACTATCTAAATAATTCATTTTGTTTAATTATATATATAGATTATTCATTAAAATAAAAATTAAATTGGTCCATAATTATAGCATGTGCTTTTATAACAATTGTCTAAAAAAATGGACAATTTATTTTAAAAATTATTTTTATCATCTATTTTTAGAAATAAATATTATCAAAGTATATGACTATATGTATATTAAAACAAAATGAATGATATAAATATTCAAAATATGGCCCAACAGCACCGAAGAGATAGTTTATAAATTATATTTATAATTTTATAATTTGTATAAAGATTGGGATCCCTTTTCCCCCAACCCCTTTTGACCCCCTTTCTTTTTCGATAGGTCACTTTTTCTTTTTGTTTTCCTTTTTTTTCTCCTCCTCCAATCACCACCCGACACGTGTGTGTGGGGTGGTGGGGGTTGAAATTTGAGGGGGTCTGAATCACTGCTGTTATAATTTAGAGTAAGTGTTACTTAAGTCTAAAAATTAGATTTATTTTTCAAATTTAATGATAGAATAATGTCTTAAAATATCTAAAATGAATTTTTTTTCTCATATTTTCTCTAATCATTCACCAATCATCTTATTTATATATAAATGAGTCTATAAAATGGATTTGTATATCATTTTCTTATAAGTTATCTAGAAAAATGAAATAAATGATTCAGATTTGAAGTTAATTGAATGTGGATTGGATCTAAAATAATTTTGATCCATAAATATATTTTTCCGAGTAAATTTCCTGATATGTGACATTGTTGTTTTTTAAAAGGTAAATTATGTAAATGGTCCCTGTAATTTATATGATGTGTCAATTTAGTCACTATTGTTTCAATTTGTTCGATTTTGCCTTTTAATTTAACAAATTGTGTCACTTTAGTCTAATAAATAACGGCTATTAAGTTTGGTGGACGGAAAGTCTACATAATGTGTCAATTTGGTTTCTATAGTTTACATAATGTGTCAAATTGGTCCCTATTATTTTAATTTGCTTGATTTTGACAGGGAGCAAATTGACATATTGTGTAAACTATAGGGACCAAATTGACACATAGTTTGACTTTTCGTTCACCAGATTTAACAATCGTTATTTATTTGATTAAAATGACACAATATATTAAATTAAAAGGTAAAATTGAACAAATTAAAATAACGAAAACTAAATTAATACATAATGTAAACTATATAGACTGTATATAATTCACCCTTTCTTAAATGATGAGGGAAGTATTTTGTACTCACAAAAGGTAGAAGAATTGAAGGTGGTCCACCCATCATCAAAGCTATGATTCCCAGTGATCACAGTCTGATTAATACCATCGCCGATCATCATCAAATAAGTCTGGTTCTTCCCAATGGACACATACTCTTGATACACACCAGCGGTGACATATATGAGAAAGTAGCCATTGCTGCCATTGGAGCTTCTGGGAGCTGCATTGACTGCATCAGTAATGGTTGTGAAATTAAAACTCCCATCCTGGCTCACCACCACAATATCGCTCACCGGAACCACGCCGTCGTTGCTCGTCTGAAGAACTTTTCTCCGACTTACTGACTCGTAAATCGCTTGGTGTTGGCGCGACATTTTTAACGGTAACCGGCCGTTTCTGAAGCCTATCGGCGTTTTTCCAGGCGGCTTCGATGTCTTCAAATACAAAATATTATAATAAAATGATTAAAAGATATACAACATGTACAATAATAAAACAATTAATTTAAGAAAGAATTGACATCTTAGATTTGATAATATATATATTTTTTTGAGATCCGATTCCATTGACAATTTATTTGGAATTGATTTTTTTAATAATTTATTATTGTTGATTTATTTTTTTATTTTAAAAATATATATTTATAGTAGGGGTGTTCGCGGATCGATTTTGTGCGGTTTGCGGTTTGGTTTTGACCCGCCCGCATCTATGCGGTTTAGGAAAAAGTTAACCCGCAACCACCCGCAGTGCGGTTTGCGGTTTGTGCGGATAGGGTTTGTAGATGTGCGGGCGGTTGCGGGTGATTTGCGGTTTACACTTTTTTCTTTAAAAATTAATTTTTAAGTTTTTTTTTTCCCATCGAATTTAAGCATTAGATTCATTTTATATATTTGTGATCATTTGATAACAATTTTCTGATGAGTTTACAAATAAAAATTTAATATCACTAGCATTTTTGTCATGAAAAAAATGTATATCAATGTATTAAAGGTTGTACTCAATTAGAATTGTCAATTCAGTAATCAATAATCAAACTAGAAGCTTCATCGATCACCAGAAGAAAAATTTTATTAGAAAAAAGTGGATGAGTCATCAATGAAAATCATATAAGAAACCAAGTTTAGGACTTAATAATTCTATGACATTAAGAAAGTTGAGAAATACTTAAAAATAAGGATCCTAGTGTCATAGAGAACATAATGGTGCTCCTGTTAAAGTTACAAAGTTGGTATATAAAAAAAAATAATAATAATACTAATTAAAGTGCGAGCGGTTTTTGCGGGTTGCGGTTTTAACCCGCGACCCGCCCGCAACCCGCAAATTTGTCATATTTCAAACCGCATCCGCCCGCATTATGTTTGCGAAACCGCCCATTTATATGCGAGTTGGGCGGGTTTGGCGGTTTGAGCGGTTCGGATAAACCGTTGCCCACCCCTAATTTATAGGTTCAATTTGACTACATTGGAAGAAGAAAATTTTAACATAAATTTGAAAAAGAAATCATGAAGGTCAAAAAAGTTTTGAAAATAATGTGGCATTTTAGGGTGATCCCAAAATGATCTTGGAGACATTTAGTTAGTGTTTTGAAACCGTTGTTTCTTATCACATTAAGCTTCAAACGAAATCGGAAAATATTATGCAACTACAGGATTTAAGTTAACAAAAATATTAAGACATATACAACATACAAAATAAAAAACAACTAAATCAATAAAAATTTAAAAGGAGTTGGTTTAAGAAATTGAGTGGCACATTGTTACTCTTCACGTGAAGGTTTGAATGGAGTGCAGTGACTCCAAAATAAACAAAAGAGTAATGATACAAAATGTACCAAAAATATAACATGGATACTTAAATTAAATTTAAACCACACAATACATTTCCTGTATAATTTTTTATGTCTTAATTTTGTATCAATAAATTCAGCAGTAAAAATATAAGAGAATATGATGAATGGCTCTGCACTCTTTGGAATCTCAATGTAATCACATGTTTTTGTGTTGAAGAATGCATATTTAAAAAAAAAAAAAAATTTGTTTTTTTGTTTTTTTAAAATTTTATTGATTCTGTAACGGCTAGATAAATAAAAACTGTTGTTAGGGAAAATCGATGTGATTCCCCACAAGTAAATCAATCAATGGGAATAAAATCTAATGCGGAAAAATTAAATCAAAGGCAACACAAGAATTTTTACGTGGTTCCCTCAATGTGAGGTACGTCCACGGGATCGAAATCCGATTCCACTATCAACCAAATAAGTTCCAAACGATTACAAACGAGACACCAATGGTCTCACAAAATCACCCTTAGGTGAATTCCAAATAATCACAAATAAACAAAGAGGAAAGACCTCACCAAATAGATGAACCAAAATCTTCAGAACCAGAGTTGTAGAAGACCCAAAATAACGAACCAAATCAACTTCCACACAAAACTGAAACAAACCCACTGTGCACCCACACCAATCAATGTTTGTTGCTGTGTTTCTCAACTTCGGGAAAAACAAATCAAGTAAGGCAGCCGCTGCGCCTCTTTTTCCCCCAGCAAAAACGAAGACAATATATATATATATTATATGTTGTGAATCTTGGATTTTTATAATTAAATCCTAATTGTATCCAAATTGAATTGGGTCTCCTCAAATATAATATATAAAAATATATTATACTAAACCAAGCCAAATTAAAACTCTTTTAATAAATCAATTGGGTCCCACACTCCAATAAGGAGGTATACCCAACAATTCTCCCCCTACCGACTTAGGTGGAGATATCAACCATACCCGCCAAAGTTCGACACTTTAAATGTTTGTCCCTTGACAAAGTCTTTGTCAACATATCTGAAATATTATCATCTGTGTGAACCTTTTCGAGTTGTAACAATTTCGAATCTAACACATCACGAATCCAGTGGTATCTCACATCAATGTGTTTCGATCTCGAATGAAAAGTAGAATTTTTACTCAAGTGGATAGCACTTTGACTATCACAATAAAGCACATACTTTTCTTGCTTCAAACCCAACTCTTGCAAAAATTTCTTCAGCCATAACTCTTCTTTGCAAGCTTCTGTAATAGCAATAAATTCAGCTTCGGTAGTTGAGAGAGCAACACATTTTTGTAATTTAGATTGCCATGCCACAGCTCCCCCTGCAAAAGTCATCAAATACCCCGAAGTAGATTTCCGAGAATCAACATCACCAGCCATATCAGAATCTGTGAACCCATCAAGCATCGGCTTACCATCCCCAAAACACAAACACACCTTCGAAGTCCCTCGAAGATACCTTAGAATCCATTTTACCGCTGCCCAATGTTCTTTACCCGGATTAGAGAGAAACCGACTCACCACACCAACTGCGTGAGCAATATCCGGCCTTGTACAAACCATGGCGTACATCAAAGAACCAACTGCTGAAGCATAAGGAACTTTCTGCATCTCTTCCTTGTCTTTCTCACTTGTAGGACATTGATTCGAACTAAGCTTGAAGTGACCCGCAAGTGGACAACCAACCGGCTTCGCTTTATCCATATTGAACCTCTCAAGAACTTTCTCAATGTAGCTTTCTTGAGACAACCAAATCAGCCCCTCTTTGCGGTCACGAACAATTTTCATACCAAGAATTTTCTTTGCCGGTCCCAAATCTTTCATAGCAAAGGACTTGCTCAACTCCAATTTCAACCTGTTTATCATGGTAGAATCTTGACCCACAATTAACATGTCATCAACATAAAGCAAAAGAATAATAAATTTACCATCCGGGAAATTTTTCACAAACACACAATGGTCCGAAGTGGTTTTAGAAAAACCATTATTCATCATGAAAGAGTCAAATTTTTTATACCATTGCCGCGGGGCTTGCTTGAGACCATACAAACTTTTCTTCAATTTGCAAACAAATTTCTCTTTCCCTTTTTCCACAAAACCTTCCGGTTGCTCCATGTAAATTTCTTCTTCAAGATCACCATGCAGAAATGCGGTCTTCACATCAAGTTGCTCAACTTCAAGATTCATACTTGCAGCCATGCCAAGTACAACCCGAATAGAAGACATCTTCACAACTGGCGAGAAAATTTCATCAAAATCAATACCTTTCTTTTGCCCAAAGCCTTTCACGACAAGACGTGCCTTGTACCTCAGATTCTTGCCATCATTCTTCAATTTGAAGACCCACTTATTTTTCAGAATTTTCCTCCCCTTAGGCAACTTCACTAAATCATAAGTATGATTTTCAACTAAGGAATTCATCTCCTCTTCCATGGCCTTTTTCCAATCACCTTTCTTTGCATGCTCAATTGCTTCTTGGTAGCTCTCCGGCTCCCCTTGATCAGAAATCAACACAAATTCATTGGGAGGATACTTTCTTGAAGGTTGTCGGTCCCTTGTAGATTTCCTCAACTCAAGTTGTGGTGGTAGTTCTTGAGTTGGATGCTCTTCCTCAATTTCTGACTCAACTTCATTAGAATTAGCATCATCCTCTACATCTTCAATAGGTGGCTGCACATCTCCCCCGTTTTCATCATCAACTGAAGATGAAGGAGATAAATCCATGTCAATGAGATCACTAGCTTTTGGCTCCGGTTGATCACCTTTGCCAAAGTCTTCAATTGTTTGGTCTTCAAGAAACACAACATCACGGCTTCGAATGACTCTCTTGTCGACCGGATCCCACAATCTATAACCAAATTCATCACGCCCATAGCCAAGAAAAATACATTGTTTTGACTTGCTATCAAGCTTGGACCTTTCATCTTTTGGAATGTGAACAAAAGCTCGGCAACCAAACACTCTCAAGTGCTCATAAGACACATCTTTACCGGTCCAAACTCTTTCTGGAACATCACCATTCAAAGGATAGGAAGGAGACAAATTGATCACGTCAACCGCTGTCTTCAACGCCTCACCCCAAAAGGATCTTGGCAATTTAGCTTGTGAAAGCAAACACCTTGTTCTTTCCACAATTGTGCGATTCATCCTCTCGGCAACTCCATTTTGTTGAGGAGTCTTCTTAACTGTCTTTTGGTGCCGAATACCTTGGCTGCGACAATACTCATCAAATGGCCCAATGTATTCACCACCATTGTCTGATCGGATGCACTTCAATTTCTGCCCTGTTTCTCTTTCAACCATGGCCTGAAAATGCTTAAATACTTCTAGAACTTGATTTTTAGTTTTTAGTAGAAAAGCCCAAACTTTCCTTGAATAATCATCAATGAAAGTAACAAAATAAAGTGCACCACTATGTGTTCTAACTTTTAAAGGACCACAAACATCCGAATGAATCAACTCCAAAACATTTTCTTTTCTAGAAGCAACATTTTTATGAAAAGAAACTCTATGTTGTTTACCGGCCAAACAATGAACACAAGTTTTAAGATGTGTACCTTTCAAACCGGGTAGAAGCTCTTTCTTGAACAATACTTGCAGCCCCTTTTCACTCATATGGCCAAGCCGCTTGTGCCATAATTCAGTAGAAGTATCTTCTTCAAGTGCATTGACAACACCTTTACAAATTTTTCCTTGCATCGAATAAAGTGTATGAGTCTTCTTACACTTAGCCACCACCAAGGAACCCTTTGTGAGCTTCCATATCCCATCACCAAATTTGTTGTTGTAGCCTTCATCATCTAGCTTCCCGGTAGAGATCAAATTGAGGCGAATGTCGGGAACATGCCTCACATCTTTAAGCAACAACTTGCAGCCCAAATTTGTTTCCAAGCAAACATCACCCATGCCAATAATCTTGGACAAACCTTCATTACCCATTCGAACAAAACCATAATCTCTTTCGGTGTAGGTAGTGAAGAAATCAACTCGAGAAGTCACATGAAAAGAAGCACCGGAATCAATCACCCAATTGCTCTCTTGGCCCACAAAATTGATACAATCATCTTCACAAACGACCATGAGATCACCATTGGTAGTAACTGCTGTTGTGTCTTCTTGCTTCTTATCCACACTTTTATCACGCCTTTTCTCCTTATTCTTGAGCTTTCGGCATTCTCGCTTCATGTGCCCTTTCTCATGGCAATAATAACACTCAACGTCTTTCTTTGAAAAAGAGCCATCTCTTGACTTGTCATGGCTTTGATCACGACCATGAGGAGTCTTACTCCTCCCCCTTGTTTTGCTTCGGCCTCTCACAACAAATGCTTCTGACTGAGAGGAACTCGCTGATTTTCTTCTAGTTTCTTCATTCAACAGGCTACTAGTGACTTGGCCCATTGTGACAACTCCATCAGGTGCCGAATTACTAACCGTCACAACCAAAGTCTCCCAACTTTCGGGCAAAGAACTAAGTAGCATCAAAGCCTGCAACTCATCATCAAAAACAATTTTCATAGAAGCAAGTTGGTTAACAATACTCTTTATTTCATTCAAATGTTCCGGAATAGGGCTGCCCTCTTTATATTTTAAATTAACCAACTTACGAAACAGAAAAGCTTTATTTGTGGCTGATTTCCTATCATAAAGGCCCTCTAATTTTTTCCATAAATCATGTGCTGAAGTTTCAGTAGCAACATGATGAAACACACTGTCATCAATCCATTGACGAATAACACCAACGGCTTTTCGATTAAGCCTATTCCATTCATCATCTTTCATACCCTCGGGTTTGCCAGAATCACCCTCAATGGGTCCATATAAATCTTTACAAAATAATAGGTCCTCCATTTTAGTTTTCCAAGTTACCCAATTACTTCCATTGAAGCTAGACATACGACCCACATTCCCCTCCATTGATTTACACAAATAATTAAACCCAAATAAACCGTAAGCTCTGATACCAGTTGTTAGGGAAAATCGATGTGATTCCCCACAAGTAAATCAATCAATGGGAATAAAATCTAATGCGGAAAAATTAAATCAAAGGCAACACAAGAATTTTTACGTGGTTCCCTCAATGTGAGGTACGTCCACGGGATCGAAATCCGATTCCACTATCAACCAAATAAGTTCCAAACGATTACAAACGAGACACCAATGGTCTCACAAAATCACCCTTAGGTGAATTCCAAATAATCACAAATAAACAAAGAGGAAAGACCTCACCAAATAGATGAACCAAAATCTTCAGAACCAGAGTTGTAGAAGACCCAAAATAACGAACCAAATCAACTTCCACACAAAACTGAAACAAACCCACTGTGCACCCACACCAATCAATGTTTGTTGCTGTGTTTCTCAACTTCGGGAAAAACAAATCAAGTAAGGCAGCCGCTGCGCCTCTTTTTCCCCCAGCAAAAACGAAGACAATATATATATATATTATATGTTGTGAATCTTGGATTTTTATAATTAAATCCTAATTGTATCCAAATTGAATTGGGTCTCCTCAAATATAATATATAAATATTTGATTTTTATTATTACCCACCTTCTTCTTCTTGGGAACCCAGCCTTTGGTGAAGAGAGCTAAAGAAACACTGTAAAGCTTTGTATCATTAGCTAAAGGCATTGAGAGCCCATTCTTCACACTCCAAGCTGAAGCAGTGTCTCTCAGACCATCCAAACAAGTCTGCACATTAGTTAAAATGGCACTGAGCATTGTCTGCACGTCATCAGCTTCAATACTAGGAAGGACTGAGGAATTAGTGTTGACAGTTTGGAAAGAACTTAGGAGAAAATCTAAGTTGAGAGAGGCTAGGAATCGGCAATCTTGGAGAGCTGCAATGGCAGAAGGTGTCAAGAAGGAGGAATGATGGAGATAGTTATCGATGAGAGAGATGAATTTGTGAGCAGAAGATAATGATTTGTGGACTGATATTCGACCGTAGTCGTAGACATTGGCAGAGTTGTTGTTGGTGGGAAGGACTGATCTGCAGAAGGCAGGGTATAGAGTGTCCTTGCAAGCAGTTCCGGTTGAGATTGGATTTGCAGGAGGGACATCGGCCGAAGATGGAGAGGGAATGGAAGAAGCTAGAATGAAAAATATTGTGAGAGAAGAGAAGAAGAGGTTGAAAGCCATTGTTTTGAGAATGAGAGGGTGAATAAGAAGAATGTAGACTCATGGGGAGATGGCTTCATTTATATATATATTAGTAGTACGTGAATAAGATAGATGGATGAATTTGAAAATTGTTTTTGGAACAGTTAACAATATGAATATTCGGGGGAAAAAATGGACAAAGCTTTAAAACTGTCATGAATTGTATTTAATATAATATAATACTATCGGCGAGTGCATAATGTATTTACAATTTTACATTTAATTTTTTTGAGAAGAATGATTTATTCTTTTAATTTTGTTTGTTCGATTTAATTTCAATGATGTGGCACTAGAAGGGGTTAAAGACGAAAGGTGTGTAATGTAAGATCGCGTTACATTAGTCTTAGCTACGTTATTAGAAGTGGGGTGCTGGGTAAACAAAATTACGGAACGTAGAAGAAGGACTGTTTTTTTTATAATTTGACAAATAAAAAAAGATGGGTTGAATGTGATAGTTGATAATAGTTACTTTTTAAAGCAATTAACAAGAAAACAAAAAATTACAAAAGTTTTAATACCTTTTGAATTGTGAGCTTTATATATAAGTATATATAATGAATAATATTATATGTATCAATTAATATATTAATAGATGATGCGGTATAATTTTAAGAATTTTAAATATTTGTAATTTATATAATAGGTCATGAGGTTATAATTTTCAACTAATAATATCATAACATATATTAATATACTAATTAGTGCGTGTAGCACTACCAATATATAATAGATATACATAAAATATATATAGAATATTTTGATTATTGCTTGAGTAATGCTACCCAAATTGAAAAATTATAAATAAAATTAATACATATGACGCGTATATTTAAAGTGAGACCAAGTATTGATTTTTTATCATTTTAATATATATATATATATATTTTATTAATCGATAGAAGAATAATTACAAATATGATAAATAAATACAATCACAACACATTATAAATTTTTCTTTATAGGAGTTGAACTCAATAACTCATACAAAGTGTTACATAATTATTAAACCAAATGTATAATAGAGTATTTCTATTACATGATTTCAATTAATGACTCTAATAGCCAAGAACATATGATTACTTTGGTCTTTAGATATAATTTTTCACAATTGAACCCTCTTTAAAGCAGAAGAAGTTAATTTTTAAACATATTTTATTACATCATTTTGATCATAAAAATTATGTGAGAATAAAAGTTTATTTATTTTTAAAAATTATTAAATGGAATTGAGAATTTTGAAGGATTTGGGAACGAGTAAAGTCAACATGCACGGCAATCTCAAAAGCGCGTGCATATTTAACTTCGTTTTTTAATAAATTTCATAGCCGTAAAGAAAGGGCCAAGTTGTCTTGTCCTTAATGTGTTGTTTTATGAAACATAATCTACTTCAACTTATTTACTCTACAGGCTACAGCTTGTCTGCAGTTGGAGTTTTAGGTCTCAAAATGGGTTTTCTTTTCCAACTGTTTATTTTATGATGGGTAGATTATTAAAGAAAATAGAGTCGAATTTGTTTGTTCATAATCTAAATCGGAGGATATTGTTCAGGTTTATAGGGCTCATTATAAATTATATTTTAATAATTTAAATTATTCATTTTGTAAAGTTATTCATGTATATTATTTATACATAAAATTAGATCAACCTGATAATTGTAATCTATTCAATTTATCTAGTTTGTGTCTAAAAAATTAAACTACATTTTTAAAAATAGATCATTCATTTTTTTTAAATACAATAAATTAAATAGGCTATAATTATCAGATTGACTTAATCTTTTTTGTGCAGATGATATTGTTAGGTCCCTTGATTGTCAAATCCAGATACAAAACCTTGTGTTGTTAAAGTTGTTTATTTTCTGTGTTTTTGTTCTTCCCGCTCGAGCGGGGACATTGACGCTCGAGCGGAGTTTGTGGTCTCTCAGTATTTTGACAGGTCTGTAAAAGTACTGGAGTGCGTAATTTTGCACTTGAGCGGGTTATGAAGCGCTCGAGCGGACCACTGTGTTACCACACACGTATTTTGTTGAAGCCGCTCGAGCGGGATGTTGGGCGCTCGAGCGGAGATCGCGGATTCAGGATTCCTATTTATATCTGTTAGGTTGTTTTTAGGATTACATTTTCCTAGATCTTATTCAAGAGTTCTAGGGTTTTGTTTGAAGTATTCTTCTGAAGTTTTGGTGAGTTTTCCTTAATGTTTTGAGAAGAGTTCTTCACTCATGATCTAAAATGCATACATCAAGGAGATTGGTTACTTTAAATTCAAGAGAGAGTTCTCTTCGGTGGATTCCGAAGATTCAAGCGTATAGTTTCAAAAGGCGTTTGATTTTATACGTAGTCGTTAATTCGACAAGTGGGGTTGTGGAATCAACTTCAGGATTGATCAGTTCCGAGACGAAGTCGTGGAGAAAGAGTTACAGAAGATTCGAAGACAAATTGGCTGAGTTGGGTAATTTGTATGTTATCTTTGTAATCTTTCTTACTTCAGTAGTGGATTGATTAGTGGCGTTTTGCCCGTGATTTTTTTAATCACAGTTGGAGGTGTCCAATTGTGGTTTTTTCCACGTAAAAATCGTTTGTGTCGATTTATTATTTATTCTGAAAAACAAATAATCTAAATCACTTTCGTAAGTGCTTGTTGATTTAGATTGTGTGTTTTGGATTTTTGGGATTTGGAATATTTGAATCTTGATCTAATCACGAATCACTTAGGATTTTCACTTGGTATCAGAGCAGGTCACTCTTTTTTTTTTTTTTTTAAATATAGGAGTGTGATTTTGTGTGACTAGTGATATGGATTCTATTCGTGAAGGTAACTCGACCCATAGACCTCCTTTACTCGATGGTACAAACTATTCTTATTGGAAAGCTCGTATGAGAGCGTTTTTAAAATCCATCGATGAGAAAGTTTGGCACAGCGTAATTTATGGGTGGAGTGAACCTACTATCACCATTAATGGTGTTGATATTCCTAAACCCCTTGATAAATGGGACACTACTGATTACCAAAACTCGAGTTGGAACAGTAAGGCTCTCAATTCCCTGTTTTGCTTCGTCACACCTGAAGAATTTCGTCGTATCTGCACGTGTGAGGTAGCAAAAGAGGCTTGGGACATTCTTGAAACAATTCACGAAGGTACTACTTCTGTCAAAAGGCCAAAACTTCAACGTCTCACCTCATCCTTTGAAACCCTTTTTATGCACGATGAGGAGACGTTTGATGATTTCTATGCAAAACTTAGTGATATCGTGAATTCCTGTTTCACACTCGGGGAAAAAATCCCGGAAGCTAAAATTGTTGGAAAAATTTTGAGGTCTTTACCCAAGAGGTTCCAACCAAAAGTGACAGCCATTGAGGAGGCTCAGGATGTTGATACCCTCAAGCTTGATCAATTGGTTGGAAACTTGCAGACTTATGAAGCCCACCAGATTTCAAAGAAAAAACAAAAAGAAAGTATGGCTTTCACTAGTGCTCATGAGTCTGCAAAAACTCCGGAGGTTGAATTTGATTTAGAGTCTGAAATGACGGCTATGTTTACTAAACAATTTAAAAAAATTTTGAAGAAAAAGAAGCCTAATTTCAGAGACCCTATTTCTAAAGACAAGAGTAATGAAAAACCCAAAACTTTTCCACCAAAACTTGCTCCAAAAACTAAAAAGAAGATTGTAAAGGGGCAAGGGGTCAAGTGCTATGAATGTCAAGGGTTTGGTCACATTGCCCTTGAATGCCCTTCGAAAAAGAATCGAAAGAAAGTCTACACTGTAACTTGGGATGATGAAAGCGGGTCGGAGCAAGAACCCGAAGAACCTGAATCTGGAGAAGACGGGGATAGTGCTTTCATGGCATTTTGGTCCACTTTCACACAACCTCCTCCAAAGCCAGCAGAGTTAGCTCGTGGTCAGAACTTGCATCTTGCTCTTACTTTTGATGGGAGTAACTGCTTGTTTTGGAAAATCAGAATAAGGGCTTTTCTGAGAGCTTTTGATCTAGAAGGCTGGCAGGCCATTGAAGAAGATACAGACAGGGCTGACAATTCGAGCAATCTGAGAGCCCTTATCACTATTCATAGAGCAATTTCTGTTGAAGAACAGCAACGGGTTGTTTGTTGCACAAAGGCTAAAGAGGCATGGGAAATTTTGAGCCAATTCCATGAAGGAGGAAATTCACATTCACCACCATCCAACAACTTTTCAGTCTTAGTTGCTAGATTAGAAGAGGCTAAGGAGAATGAAGAGCAAAAAGAGGATGATGAAACATCTGATGACAATGATGAGATCAATGGCGATGAACTACAACAAGCTTACGAAAAGCTATACGAGGAATCTCTGAATTTATCCAAAACCAACGACAAACTCTCTCTCAAGATCAAAACATGTGAGAGTGAGAATGTCAGGCTGAAAGGAGAACTTGTAGCAGCAAAGCAGAATATCGTCAAGATCTCGAGTGACAGGCAAGACTTATGTGGAAAACTACTATCCTGTGAAACTGAAAGGAATGAACTTCTGAAGGTGTATTCCACATATGAAGAAAAGCTTGAAAGTCTTGAGCTGTCACAAGCCAGATTGGAAGAGATAGTCTGTCAAAAGGATGAAGAGCTCCGTGTTGCTAGAGCCACTATTGCCATGTGGAACAAAGGTTCCAAATCTTTAGAAGACATCCTCGGGTCTCAACAAATGGGTTGCGACAAAAGCGGGTTAGGCTATGGTGCAACAGCTGACAAGGGACAGGCCTCTACTTCACATGACAAGAAGACTCAAGCAAAGGGAAAATTGAAGGTAGACCAGGCTGATCTCTCTCTTCATCTACCTAAAGCTGGTAAGATCAACAAAAAGGAGGTAAAACCGGTTTTTATTTGTCATCACTGTGGTAGGTATGGCCACATTCGTCCTTATTGCTATGAATTGTTTGGTAAGGTGTCTCAAAAGGGTAGAAATTCAAATACTTTTTGGGCTAGGAGACAACCTTACATGTCTAGGCGGAATACCAAGACTAAAAAGATTTGGGTGAGAAAAGATGATTTGACTTGTTTAGTTGTTCACACTGCTCTAAAAGCACGTGATTCACACATGTGGTATCTTGATAGTGGGTGTTCTCGTCATATGTCCGGTAACAAATCCTACTTCACCTCCCTTGAAAAATATGAATGAGGAATTGTTACCTTTGGAGATGGCGGCACTTCGAGAGTCATTGGTAAGGGCTCTATAAGTGTTGCTGGTCTTCCCAAGCTAGACAATGTTCTACTAGTTGATGGTCTTAAAGCAAATCTTTTGAGCATTAGTCAAATGTGTGATTCCCATCATGAAGTATTGTTTTCAAAAAATAAATGTGAAATTTTGGATAAAAAGGGAAATACTGTCTTACATGGGGTTCGCACATCTGATAACTGCTATGGGATTGTTATTACTAATGATCTCATTTGTCACTCTGCCATCATTAGTAACATTGACCTGTGGCATCAAAGATTAGGTCACATGAATTTCAAAGACCTAACTAAGATAGCCAACAAAGAGCTTGTGAGGGGAATACCTAAACTGGGTAAGAATTTGAGCCATGTGTGTGGACCGTGTCAACTTGGAAAGCAAACCCGTGCCCATCATAAAAAGGTGAACAGCTTTACAACCAAACGTCCTCTTGAATTAGTTCACATGGATTTAATGGGTCCTACTCGCACTGAAAGCATCGGAGGTAAAAGATACATTTTTTTAACTGTTGATGATTTTACTCGATTTTCTTGGGTAAATTTTTTGAAGGAAAAATCTGATACATTTGATGCTTTCCAGGCCTTAGTCTTCAAAATCCAAAATGAACAGGGTGTTTCCATTGGGCGTATCATAAGAATCCGAACTGATCATGGTCGTGAGTTTGAGAATAGTTCGTTTTCGGATTTTTGTAATATGCATGGAATCAAGCACGAATTTTCTGCTCCTATTACTCCACAACAAAATTGAGTTGTTGAGAGGAAGAACAGGGTTGTTCAAGAAATGGCTAGGGTCATGCTCCTTAGTAAGAAACTTCCTCCTAAGTTTTGGGCTGAAGCCTTAAATACTGCTGTTTATGTCATAAATCGCGTGTATTTAAGGCCCGGCACTTTACAAACTCCATATGAATTGTGGAAGTGTTTGAAACCTAATGTAAAATACTTCAAAACTCTTGGGAGTAAGTGTTACATCTTCAAAGATAGAGAGCCTTTGGGCAAATTTGACTCCCGAAGTGATGAAGGTATTTTTCTAGGGTATTCAACCACTAGTAGGGCGTTTAGAGTCTATAACCTACGAACTTCATCTTTAATGGAATCTATCAATGTGGTTATAGATGACACAGGTGCACCTACTCCAGCAACAAATGAGGATGATAATGATGAGTCTCCAACCTTGGATACGGATTCACAAACTCAAGGAGAAGGTGCGGACCAATCACAAGAAATGGTTACAGAACCATCCTCACAGGTAAGGTCAAGTCCAAAGAGTGCTCCAAGGGACATCACTCCTGTTGCTCATGTCACCGCAAGTCCTGAGCTTAAACCATCAGCTAGGGTGAAACTGAATCATCCAGCTCAACAGGTGATTGAAAATGTCTCGGATCGAATGAAAACCCGAAGACAGATTCGGGATGAGGTATCACATATGTGTTATGTTTCATTAATTGAACCTAAGAATTTTAAAGAGGCCTTGCTAGATGATAGTTGGGTCAATGCTATGCATGAAGAGTTAGGTCAATTTGAACGTAACAAAGTCTGGACTCTAGTTCCTAGACCTAGAGACATGAATGTGATAGGTACCAAGTGGATCTTTAAAAATAAATCTGATGAGAATGGTACTGTTGTTAGGAATAAAGCAAGGTTGGTTGCTCAAGGCTACACACAAGTAGAGGGTGTTGACTATGATGAGACGTTTGCCCCAGTTGCACGTCTCGAATCTATTCGTATTTTGCTTGGTGTTGCATGTTTTCTTGGCTTTAAATTGTTTCAAATGGATGTGAAAAGTGCCTTTCTGAATGGGTATTTGAGAGAAGAGGCTTATGTTGAGCAACCAAAAGGGTTTGAGGACCCTAAATGTCCTAATCATGTCTACAAGTTAGACAAGGCTTTGTATGGATTGAAACAAGCCCCTCGAGCTTGGTATGATAGACTTACTACCTTTCTTCTTGATAATGATTTTCAAAGGGGTAGTGTAGATAAGACTTTATTTGTGAAACATACTAAGTCTCATATTGTTGTTGCTCAGATTTATGTTGATGATATTGTGTTTGGATCCACTGCTGAACATCTTGTGAAATATTTTTTGGATTGCATGACACATGAATTTGAGATGAGCATGATGGGAGAGTTGTCTTATTTTTTGGGTCTTCAAATTAAACAGTCTCCTTCAGGTATTTTTGTGTCTCAGTCTAAGTATGCGAAAAATCTGGTGTCTAAGTTTGGTCTTGAGTCTGTCAAACATGCACGCACTCCCATGAGCACCAGTCTTCACCTCTCCAAAGATTCCTCTGGTATTGATGTTGATCATACCCTTTATAGGTGTATGATAGGGAGTCTTTTGTACCTCACAGCCAGTCGTCCTGATATTGCTTTCAGTGTAGGTGTTTGTGCCCGTTACCAAGCCAGTCCTAAAGAGTCTCATCTTCTTGCTGTCAAACGTATCATTAAATATGTTAATGGGACTTTGGGGTATGGGGTTTGGTTTTCCACTGATACTACAGCTGAAATTACTGGTTTTTCTGATGCTGACTGGGCTGGGTGTGCTGATAATAGGAAGAGTACATCCGGGGGGTGTTTTTACCTTGGGAATAATTTGGTTTCCTGGCATAGTAAAAAGCAAAATGCCATCTCTCTTTCGACTGCTGAGGCTGAGTACATTGCTGCAGGGAGTTGTTGTGCACAAATGCTGTGGATGAAGCAAATGCTTCATGATTATGGGATAGAACAGAACACTCTTACTCTTTTCTGTGATAACACAAGTGCCATAAACATTTCAAAAAATCCTGTCCAACACTCTCGCACCAAACACATTGACATTCGTCATCATTTTATTCGAGAGTTAATGGAAGAGGGCCTTATTGTTCTTGAGCATATTCCTACTAAGCATCAAAAAGCTGATATTTTTACAAAACCCCTTGATCTTCTTCGGTTTGAGTTCCTTAGAAAGACCTTGGGTGTCATGCTCGATCACTAGAGTGTTACTTGTTACTTGAGTAGGTGTAAGTGTTTTGCCTTATGTATGCTTGGATGTCATAATCTCATTGTCATTGATATCTGTTGTACTTGCATCTAACTTTTTATGTACACTTCTCATGCTGCTTACAAGATCTCATTGGTCATTGGTCATAGCTCATTTTGAATGCCCATGCTCATTAACCTCATGATCTCATTCTGTACACATCCTTGAGATTAATTGTTGCAGGGGTTTCCGCACATGTGATCAAAGTTCTCTATGGACCACTAACAGTGTTTCTTATACTTTTACAGTGGAATTGACCAATACTAGCATATCATGGGTGATGTTGAGTCTCTTAACCATCTACCATCTGTTTTCACTTCCACGGTTTCTCCCTCAGTTCCTTGAAGTCCGGGCATTAGGAAAAGGCTACCTCAGAGACACCAACCAGGCCATCCTTTATGATTTCATTCTTCTCTGGTTTGGTTTCCATACTCTTGAGAGTGAAAGCCACCAGTGAGTGCCCACAAGAAAGAAAATGTTAAAAAAAAAAAAAGAAAAAAAAAAGGGACTCATTGATTGAGGGGGAGCCTCCGCATTTACTCAACAAATACCCCGTGATTCGTAGTGGTTTGACTTTTCTCTGTATTGTTGAGTTACTCTTGATGGAGGTCCAGCCATCCGATCACTACTAGGATTAACTCCAGCTCAGTGACCTCTCATGGATTGCACACACACACATTTTTTTGTGAGCTCTCATGTTGGATTTTGAGTCGTACATTCTTATGTAGCTTATGATCATTGATTATCTTTTATCTGCCTTGCTCATGATGTTCAGTGTCATCTTACTAAAAACTGCAAGTTTCCAGACTTCATGAATTGCGGATTATCTCATCTTAGTATTCCATTCTGGCTGAATGTGCTCATCTACTTTTGTTTCGGGTCTCACCTCTTGTTATTGAGTTTTTTGTTTTTTATTTACAAAAAAAATAAAAAAATAAATCCCCGCTCGAGCGGCACTTTTTACGCTCGAGCGTATTTTTGAGCCTTGCAGTTGTTTGCTCTCTACCTTACAGTTTTGAGAGAGGTATTTTTGCGCTCGAGCGTCCTTATTCGAGCTCGAGCGGGTGTCAGCTTGCTTTGAATCACGCTCGAGCGTTCATTCCTACGCTCGAGCGGACAGATTTTATATAAAACTCCCTCCCTCGACTCTTCAGGTCATTTTTTCTCCCTCCTCTTCAGTTTTTCAGACCTAGGGTTTGGCTCGTGGGCTTTGCGTGGTCGATTTCACCTTCCTTCTTCCTCTTCCTTACTGATTTCGCTTTTGGTAAGTTTTACCCTCTCTTCTCCTCTGTTTTGTCTGTTATTCGGCTCTTTTGGGGGTTGTATTTCAGGTTTTTGGGTTTTTTGTGTTTGATTTTTTTTTCCCTTTCTCTCACACACACTTTCACTACATCGTCCTGTCTTCCTCATGTTGCATTTCATGTTTGTGTGTATGAAGTCAGTGTTGTCCATTCAACCTAGGGTTCAGTGTTCACCATGTTTGAGGTATTTGTGTTTGTGCTACCTGTTTGAGACCCTGTTTTGACCACAAGATGGAGAAGTATTGCCATAGGAGTTCTCTTTGTTTTTATATCAGTGTTTAGCTTCACTAGGTCATTGATATTCTGCCATTGTCATTATGCACATTTTTGCATTCTGCTTTTCATTGATATTTGTCTTCCATGTCTATGAAATGATATCCTTGAAATTTGTCATCCATGATTATGCATTATGCGTTTAATGTTACTAATGGTCTCTGTCTTGTGCCTGTTTTGCTCTTCGGGTTTGGTTTCTTTTTGGCTTTGTTGGGTTTTCTGGTATTAGTCCTCTCTCCTCTCATCATGTCCGCCCCTAAACGCCGAAAGGCAACTGTGTCTCGTCCTACCTTTAATTCTGAAAGGTTTCAGAATGCTAAGCAAGACAAGTTGTTCCATAAATCTTTTGAGGCTCGTACTGTTCACCTAGAACGGAATGTCCAGCCCAACACTTTCGAATCCATCCCTATCCGTCCACTGCTTGATCCTCTTGGTGGTGATTTGGTGTTGTTTTTTTCTGGGCGTCAAAATCTCGATTGGGTGCGAGAATTTTACTGCAATATTGAGCAAATAAGTGACTTTGAGCCTTCATTCACTACTTGGGTCCGGTCCAAATCCGTTTCTGTCACCCCTGCACTCATTCGCCATCTTCTTAAGGTTGATCAAGTGTACCCTCAACACTATCCTTTTCCTGTCCCAGGTCGTCCTACCTGTGATTTCAATACTGTGACTGAGGTGTTATGTGGTACTTCCCGTCCTTGGCCTACGGGTGCCTTGATTAAATAGTTTGAACTTCTTCCGGAGTTTAGACTGCTTAATCTGATTGTTTGTGCCAACATCCTTGTGACCACTCACTCCTCAGAAATTAATCAAGACCAAGGTTTTATTTTGTTCTGTATTGCCCGTCACATGTTAATTGATCTAGCTACCCTGATCATTAGGAAAATGATAGGTGTTTCTGGGAATAAACAGTTAGGACTTCCTTATGGTTGTTTGATCAACCGTCTGTTGTCTGAGCTTGGGGTTCGAGTGTTAGAGGATGATGAGTTTGCTTTCCCCTCCAGACCATTCACCAAGAAAACTGTTTCTCAGAGTCGGGCTCATGTTAAGGGGGAGTCTTCTCGGGCTGATCCTTCTGCAGGTACCACTGCTGGACTTGCTGAAAAGGCTGAATATGACGCTGCTACCGCCGGGGGTGAGGAGGATCCTACTCCACCTGTTCCACCTCGCACTTTTCCTGATCAGCTTCAGCATTTTGAGGAGGCTATGACCCGGAGGTTAGACTTTCCTTACTGAGCAGACTGCCGCTCACACTACTTCGCAGCTGGACCACATCATTTCCTTACTGATGCTTCAGCCGCCACCTCCTCCACCTGGTGCATGATTTCTTGCTTTCTTGATTCCCGGTCAAAAAGGGGGAGAGTTTGGTCTTGCTGTGATATTGATGGTACTCTGGTGATTTGGTCTCTAGTGATGGTACATGCATTGTTTTGTTCATATGGATATTTTGTTCTTTTGGTTATGTCACATGGATATTTTGTTCATATGGATATCATGGATATTTTGTTCCTTTGGTTCTATCGGATGGATACATTTTGATATATTCTTATATAGTTCCACAAGTTTTGGTTTTTCTGGTATGTTGCTAGCCTTTTCCCAGGTGAATGTTGGATGAAGAATTGGATTGATGGACCGTTACATGGCAAGATTGTTTGTTTATAGAGTTTTTTTGAGTTTTTTTATTATTTTTTTTTAATCTCGTCTAGTGCGTGTGTTTAAGGACATTTGTTTAGAAAGGTTTTGTCCGGGAATTGACAAAGGGGGAGATTGTTAGGTCCCTTGATTGTCAAATCCAGATACAAAACCTTGTGTTGTTAAAGTTATTTATTTTCTCTGTTTTTGTTCTTCCCGCTCGAGCGGGGACATTGACGCTCGAGCGGAGTTTGTGGTCTCTTAGTATTTTGACAAGCCTGTAAAAGTACTGGAGTGCGTAATTTTGCGCTCGAGCGGGTTATGAAGCGCTCGAGCGGACCACTGTGTTACCACACGCGTATTTTGTTGAAGCCACTCGAGCGGGATGTTGGGCGCTCGAGCGGAGATCGCGGATTCAGGATTCCTATTTATATCTGTTAGGTTATTTTTAGGATTACTTTTTTCCTAGATCTTATTCAAGAGTCCTAGGGTTTTGTTTGAAGTATTCTTCTGAAGTTTTGGTGAGTTTTCCTTGATGTTTTGAGAAGAGTTCTTCACTCATGATTTAAAATACATACATCAAGGAGATTGGTTACTTTAAATTCAAGAGAAAGTTCTCTTCGGTGGATTCCGAAGATTCAAGCGTATAGTTTCAAAAGGCGTTTGATTTTATACGAAGTCGTTAATTCGACAAGTGGGGTTGCGGAATCAACTTCAGGATTGATCAGTTCCGAGACGAAGTCGTGGAGAAAGAGTTACAGAAGATTCGAAGACAAATTGGCTGAGTTGGGTAATTTGTATGTTATCTTTGTAATCTTTCTTACTTCAGTAGTGGATTGATTAGTGGTGTTTCGCCCGTGATTTTTTTAATCACAGTTGGAGGTGTCCAATTGTGGTTTTTTCCACGTAAAAATCGTTTGTGTCGATTTATTATTTATTCTGAAAAACAAACAATCTAAATCACTTTCGTAAGTGCTTGTTGATTTAGATTGTGTGTTTTGGATTTTTGGGATTTAGAATATTTGAATCTTGATCTAATCACGAATCACTTAGGATTTTCAGATATAGATGAAGAATTTTACAAGATAAACAGTTTTGATCATTGAAATAAGACCCGTGCTAACCAAGGGGCTTTTAGCCTAGTTAGTTAGCTCTTTGGCCACCAAGTATCTCTTAACGTTGTATTTAGTTGGAGAATTTAAGAAGAGATTTGGCAAGAAAAAAGAAAAAATTAGGTGAAATATCAATAAAATATACTTACATTTCACTTAGTTTTACACCAATTTTCCCTTTTTCTTTCTAAATTCCTTTCCGAATCTCTCAACTAAATATAGCGTAAGGGAGAGGTCTTGGATTCCACACTTAGGAGTGAGCTGGAGGGCAAAATTTTCTTGCAAGATGTATGGTTGTGAGTTTCAACTCTTCCGATGTGCTAATCTAATAACTAATCACTAACTTTTGCTGATAAAAAAAAGATCCGTGATGAGCTCTACGAGCCTGGACATTCCTAAAAAATATATATATATATATATTAATTTGATAATTATAATTACATAATTTTATAATATATATATTTTAAAATAAATTATTAATTAATTTTTAAAATTGTATTTATGATTTAGATTCAAACTAAACTGACGGAGTGCAATGACGACAAACAAGTCTTCGGCTTATGCAGTCGGTGATTGCGTTCCGACCGTGATTGGTAGGAATGTGAGACGTGCCAACTGGTATGAGCAAAACCGTAAAACCCTACAATATTACACCTTTGTTGCCTTTCTAAGCATTACTCTTAATATTTTTTATTATTTAGTTGAACAGAGAAACAAAGTAAAATATTTAATATATATATTTCATCATAGGCCCAAAATAATTTGGCAATGAAAATCCAATAAGCTAATTTTGACGAAGTTCATATTCAGCACGCAAGAATCTTTTAGCACATTAGATTTTTTCATATACATTATACATATATCCTCAAGTTCATTAGTGTTGTATTTGGTTGGACGATTTAAGAAGAAATTTGAAAGAAAAAAAAGAAGAAGAGAAAATGTGTGTGAAATTAAGTAAAATGTAGATATATTTTATTTACATTTCACATACATTTTCTCTTTTTCTTTTTAAATCTCTTCTCAAATCCCCTAATCAAATACAACGTAAGTGTATGATAGAATGCCATAATGGAGTCTTAATTAGGATTTTGCTTAAAATTTTTTTGTTTCAAATGTCAATTAAATATTGAAAAATAAAAAATTTAATTTGAATGTAAAATTAGTTTTACATGAAAACTATTTTATATATATATTTTTTTATAAAATATTTTATTTCGAAACAAACAGATTTATATTGACATTTAAGAGAGAACACGAAAGTCCAACTATTTGTGATTGAGGAATGATACACTTGACAATATTGACCCTGTTTGGTACAGCTTTCAGCTTTCCCGCACGTTTGTATAAATATATACTAGCGGTAACCCGTGCGATGCACGGAAAAATAAACTATATACATTTTGTGTGATATATAAATTATTCTAATCTTGAATTATATTTTAATAGCAGCAAGCCATGATGTTGGGCCATCTTGGTTGATGTTAACAATAATTAATCTACAAAATTTCACAATAAAAATTTGATATACATAAAAAATTGTTAGTTATAAAGATTATTAGGATAATAGTATTACAATCACTTGCTAACATAAATAATTTGTATCAGACTATAGTGTCATGCAAAAACAAAAACAAAGCATTAAAAGAAATAAATTGTATAAGTTATCATAAAATTACTTATTTTAAATCAATGATTTATATTATTATTGTGGGACCAAATTATGAATAAATCTCAACTTTTAATTATAATTTGTAAGTAATCATTCTCCATAACTTGAATAATACTTGCATAGTTTCTACAACATTTTAAAAAAAATCAAGATAAGAATTTCGTAGGATTATAAAAATTATATAAGAAAATAGTTTAATCCATTTTATTTATAAAAAAAAAATGATGACAAATTATTTGAATTGTATTTGAAGAAATATAACAAATGATAGCTTTAATCATTATATATCCAAAAAAAAAAATTATATAGGTTACTCAACAACAAAATGGTCGAATATAACTAAAGTCATGGACATTGAATTAAATCATATGGGCTCTAAATTGATAATATAATCTAATAAATCAACTAATAATAAAAGAGAGATATCCACAAATATGTAGTATTTCTCTACCATCTTTGTATCATATTCATTAATTTCATATATCATATGAAAGTTTTACTTGTCTCAATCTTTCAATAAAATAAGTACCAAGAAAACAAATTTGATAAGAAATTAGTTCTAAACTTTATTATTAAAAAAATAGAAATTTCAAAGAGAAAATTTAGAGATGGGATTGAAAAAATACTATAACAAATAATAATCTTATAAAAAAAATAAAAAGAAAAAAAAAGAAAAAACACATAGCAATGACCTAATGTAAATTATTTTTAAAAATTAAAAGAAAGAATATCAAATTATTACCTTGGATAAATATAGTGACGGAAAATAATTTTGTGAGATTTTTGTATTGCCTTCTCCCATACAGTTTTCATTATTTAATTATTAATACTCTTCTTATTCATAGCCAACCATTCTTTTTTTATATATATCTTTATCACTTGGTAGATAATAACAAATAATAAAAATTATGAGGAGTAGGTTAAGAGGAGATAAGAAGTTATAGATAAGAGTATTTCACAAGATAAAAAATTCAAAATAAAAAAAGATAATATGTGATAAAAGGAGAAAAAAAATATAAGTAAACCAAAATAAAGATTTAAATAGATATGTTTTTGATAGATATGGATTAACAAATCATATATTTATCTAAATTTTATTATTTTAATTTTTTTTTTGTGAATCAATTAGTTAATCTTTATCTTTATCTGTAGACTATGGAATTAATTTTTATAAATTATTTATCAATTCTTATATGTTTATTTACCTATAAGTCATGAAATTTTTATTTTTCAAATAATTTTTAAAATTTTTATCTTTATCTAAATGTCATGAAATAAATTTCCATAAATTATTTATGATTTTTTATATGTTTATTTATAATGAAATTAATTAAAGTACAAAATGAAGGGCAAAAAACATGAGTAATTTTTTTTAAATCAATTTTTTAACCTTTATTTTTATCAATAGGCCATGAAATTAATTTTTATAAATTATTTATCAATTTTTATATGCTTATTTATGGGAAGAAATTTTAAATTATCTATAAGTTATGAAATTAAGTATTTAATTTTTATCTTTATCTGTACACCATGAAATTAATTTTCATAAATTATTTATCAGTTTTTATATGTTTATCTATATGGAGGAATTTTGAAATTCAAATCTTTATCCATAAGCCATGAAATTAATTTTCATTTTAATTAATCAAACAAATAGAAAATGGAGGAAAATAGAAAACATGAAAGACAATCAAAAAGGGTTGCCACGTAGGAAAGAGATAATTTTAAAATTATGAGAATTTAGGAATGAATATTTACAAAATTTTGACAAAACCACTACATTTGATTATATATATAGTATAGATTCTAATTTTCAGCGTAAATTTTGGTCAGCATGCTGTCATATACTCAACTTCAAAATGGAAATGCTTTGTACCATAAAAAATAATAGAATAATTATAAATATATTTTCTGAAGTTTATTTAAAATGTGATTTGTCTTCTATGATTTTAAAAATTACATTTTGCTCTTTAAAATTTTTAATTTCATAACAAATTACTCATTTTATTAATAAATCATCAAATCAACTAACAATTTTTAATAATTTTAGAAATTTATTTCAATTAATAATTTATGTAATTTATTATCATATAGAAGAGCAATTAGAAATTTCTTTTTTTTTTAGTTAATTTTGTTAAACAATTTTTTTTGACAATGTATTGGTTGTAATTTTTTAAATTACAGGGACAATTTATATTTTAAACAAATCTTAAGAGATGTATTTGTAATTTATCCAAATAGAAATAAAAAAAAACCTAGAAAGTGGAGTGTGTAAATTCAAATTTTGTTTGGTATGAGTCACTATTTAGTGTGAATTCTAATTATAACAAATTTGATCCATGCATTAAAATATTGAATTTTAAAAAAATGACCTCATGATTGATCTGTGCACTAAATATATACATTAAAAATCTATATTGTAGACTCACTTTTTAAATCTAGAGATGCCTAAAAGAGATAATTGAATGATAATTAGAGAATATGTGAAAGATAGAGTTATCTTACATATGTTAATATGCTATCACATTATTAAATTTGAGAAGTGGGTTTAATTTTTAAATTATAATAACTCTTTAATTAAACCACCCTGTGTTGGAGAGCTCCCTGTATTTTTGGAAATTTTCTATATTATTTGAAATCTTATATATAAGGGACACTCTCTAATTGTTATGTCATAGTTGTTATTAGATATTTGGATGATGTGCATTTGAAAACGACGAAACAAAATCTTTTAGATAAGCCATACGAACTACAATATCATTAACTCGCATGCTTTGCTTTGAGGTGGTTATAGAATGGTGATTCACACACCACTTTGCTAATTAATGTCGGCATAAAAGCTTCCTAAATGATAATTCATGCATACTAATTACGATTAATTAAGTTTGTTTACAAGTTTGCCCTCAAATATTTTAATCCTAGTTAGGGTTGTTCGCGGTTCGGTTGCGGCCAAAGAACCTTTAATCCGCCATCCGTCTGTCGGATTGACGGATTAAAAAAAATCAATCCGCATCCATCCACCGGATTGATGGATACGAATTGAGCGGATTAGCGGATGGATGCGAATCAGATTGGCGGTTTAAATTTTTACAAATTTTAAACATAATATAACTTGTCAACATTTTTTTTTTTTTTGGATAACAATCCAACTCAACATAATCAAAAGATTATCAAGCAAATTGTCAAATATCAATAATAAATATATATAAGAAAATCATGCATTTTCAAAACTATTTTATTACTTTTTTTTAATTAAAAACTATTTAATTTGATTTTTTTAAAAAAATAACAAAATTAAGTCTCATATTTTCTACACAAAAATACCAAATATCAACACTTGTCATTTGATAAAAGGATTTTCAAATTGAAAACACAACAAAATATTTAAACTTTTTTTTCAATTGAAAATACAAATAGAATATCTAAACAAATTAAAAATACAAAGTCTTACAAATTGCTAGAGGTGTTCGTGGTTTGACAGTTCAGGTACGGCCAAAAAAATCTCAAATTCGTTATCTGTTCAAAACTAGGCGGATTGAAAAAAATCGTCCGCTCGTCTCACGCATCCGTCCAAAATGTGATCGATCGGTTCGATTCAGTCGGTTTAGACGGATCGAAATATCTGGTGCTTACCTTAATCCCAGTATCCCAAATTACCTACAACTATTGAAAATTTTCACATTTTGAAATTCTTACATGATTTAATAGTTATGAATAATTGACAATCATATGTTTGAAATGACTTTTTGTCCTCAATTTTGCAGTGTAGCTGCTGTGATTTGGTTAAAATAAATCCTCTAATTTTTGATAAATTTCAGAATTTGTTGATAAATTTTACACAACAAAACATCATGTGTACATAAAATGTATAAAAAAAATAATAATAATAAAATTTGTGACATGATAAATATCATTTTCCATATGCCAATTTTATCAATAATTTTTGTAATTTCAAAACAAAATAATTATAATGTGCGATCCATATAATATACAGTAATAGATGACTTTGACTGCACGACGTTTACTGTAAAAACGCGCAGTACATGCATGACCGAGAGACCAAAAAGGGTTTTGTTTTTATATATTGACTTGAAAAACTGATAACGATGCTCAATGTGAAAGGAGGAAAGAAAGTTAATATATCTCTAGATACCAAGTAGGCTTTACCTTTGATGCAGGATAGGGCTGGGTATAGGTTTATTCGATCTGTACAATTCGCTCTATTTAATTTTATCTGTACATGTATAAGCGATTTTGTAAATACAATAAAATAGGGTACGGTTTGAAATATTTCAATTTTTTGATTTGCGGGTAGGTTGCGGGTTTGACCCACAACCCGCCATAACCGCCTGCACTATATATATATATATTTTGGAAAAACCCGGACCGTTCATTTACTTGGAAGAATTTACAACTTCCATTATATGTTCTGTATTTGTTTTACTTAATTGACTTGTCTTACATAAGTTGCACTTTGGTTAATGATTTAAATGATTCAAAATACTTTTTTTTAACTTATTTTTTTCCAAAGAAAAAAGAAAAAAAAAGAAGTACCTTTTTTTTGAACTGATTTTTATGTTTGATCAACACAATGCTCTCATATTACAAAATATAAACTGTGCAAATCATGGATATTAAACTGATGGGTGACATAAGTGACAATTCCATTCAACCTGTAGGCAGTCTCAGTGTTAGGGTTTAGATGTGTGGAGTTAAAATTAAACAATTTTTATGTTAATTTTAAAGGAAAAAATTCAAATCGCAAACCGCCTACAACCTCCTACATATCCGCAAATCCTATCCGCACAAACCGCAAACCGCATTGTGAGCGGTTGCGGTTTGACTTTTTCCCAAACCGCATAGATGCGGACGAGTCAAAACCGAACCGCAAATCGCACAAATCCAATCCGCGAGCACCTATTTGATTTCTGAACCATTAGTCAACAATCTATAATTCTTTGGCCCGTGAATTTCAGTAAAAGTTAAAATTAAAAAAAAAAAAGGTTTTATGAAATATAAATTGCTACTTACGTTTTTTCTTTTACTTTTTAAATTTCTACTCAAATGCATACTCTAAGCAATTGTAAAAAAAAAAATCGGTTGATAAATCTTTTTGTTTCAAAAAATTTGTAAATATGTTATAATTTTTTTTTATTAATTCTTATAATTATAAAAAAGTGGATTCCAGTTGTTTAGACTTGACTGCATGACGTGCACTGTAAAAAGCTCAGTACATGCATAACCAAGAGATCAAAAATAAAAGGATTTTGTTTTTACATATTGACTTAAAAGTTGATAACGATGCTCAATTTGAAAGGGGGATGAAAGTTAATATCTGGAGATACCAGGTAGTCTTTACCATTGATGCATCGCTGATTTCTGAACCATTAGTCTCTATAATTCTTTGGAGCATGAATCAAAAATTAAAAAAAAAACAAAAAATATATATATAAAATATAAGTTATATTTTATTCATATTTTACTTACGTTATTTTTTAAAATTTTTAAATCTCTACTAAAATACATATTCTAAACACAGCCTAATTATACATATATAAGCATGAAAAAAAAATGAAAATTGTAAAAAAAAAATTGTTTGATATATATTTTTGTTTCAAAAAATTTGTAAATATGTTATGAATTTTTTTATTAATTCTTGTAATTAAAAAAAAGTGGATTTCAGTTGTTTAGATTTTTTTATTTTTATTTTTATTTTTTTCATTTCTTCCTCCTTTCCCCACCCTATCTAGCCACCAGCAATCACTTGGTGACCTCCTCTGACGATCACCTCCGATCATTACTTCTGACCACTGCCAACCACCTCTAGTAGCTGGCATCATCTTCCGAGGTTTGTTACCATTTTTTACCATCAACAATCATCTTTGGTTCCCATGTCCCACAGCCGAAAACCACCTCTTAACACCTTGTGGCCTAAAACACCTCAGGCTATCATTTCTAATTGTCGGCAACCGCTTTCGACCACCCCACCACCTCCCACTAGCAACCAACTTGTTTTGAAAAATTAAACATAAAATATGTTTAATATTTTCCGTGAGTAAAAAATAATAAACTATAAACATTGTCAAACGGTACCTAAACATACACAAAAAAAAAAAAAAAAAAAAAAAAAAAAAAAAAAAAAAATTGTATAATATGATGTGATAATGACATTATTGTGATTATGAATCATAACAAATGAAAATTTCATTTTCAACAAACATTTATAATGAGACACATCATTTTGTATACAAATTTTATTTGTATGACATTCTTCCAATGAAAATTCAAAAAAATAATTGCAAATCAAATTGAAAATATATATTCTTGAGAAGTAATTCGAAATTTTTCTATCGAAGTCATATATTAATGAGTGAATGTTTGAATTCAAAACCGCGTTAGTATTGCAATATATAAAAAATAAAGACAGTGGTGGTGGTAAGCTCAGGTTGGAAATTGGGATAGCTTCGAAATAGAGCCGTTAACAGACTGGCAATTTTTTGCGTAAATGATTTCTCGTTAATAAATCAACTCTTCCTCATTATGTGGTGATTATGTTATATTCTCTCCAATTTTAAAATTTTTATGTGTCACCTCCAGTTTACAATTAAATTGAAAATGGTATTTAATATTATATTTATGCTTGCATATTGTTAACAAATGCCAAAGACAATTTTATTAAAAATAATGTATTGTGTGAAGAAAAATCTACCGAACTAGATGAGTTGGATGAGCAAGATTTTCTAGTGAATTTTGACAACTCTCAAGTGTATATAGCCTACAATCACAAACACGAAGAGTCCTTATCTTATCGCTTTATAGAGCAGGTCCCTGGATAAAGTGAGCAAATCAATCGCCTTTGAGTCACCATATTTGAGCCAAAAAATAGAGCCTCATCTAAAAATAATATTTTTATATAAATGGTTTATACAAAATAAGTGATTTAAATCATTGAAAAAAAATATATTGAAAGGTGACCCCGTGGTCAGCCTCACGAATCCGAACCCTTATTATAAATTTTGAGATAGATTACAAATATATTCCTTAAGATTTACTTAAAATACAGATTGGCCCTATAGTTTTGAAAATTAGAAATACTCCACCATTTATTTTTTAATTTAACTGAATTAATAAAAAAAATAAAATTTATAACTACTCTTCTATACAACAAAATTATCAAAATTGTTAATTAAGATATATTTATGACATTATTTAAATTATTAATTGACTTGAAGATTTATTAATAAAATGAATAATTTGTTATACGAATACAATTTTAAAGAGACAATATGTAATTTCAAAAATTAAAATGAACAATTTATATTTTAAACAAATCTCATAAATGTGTTTATAATTTATCCTAAATTTTTATTAACCAATGCCTTTGACATTTATATATAAAATAATAAAATAATATAAATTCTAGGATGAATTGTGAAGAGTCTTGGAAGGATCATTTATTGGAATATGCAAATTGCATTTAAGTAGGAAACATGAAGCCTCTACCAGATACAAGCATACGAGCATGGTGGTGGTGTTAAGGTTATCTTTCTTATTATTATTATTGAAGAGAGTGTGCCTTGGGTTTGAGACTTTTTGACTCTGGTGGCAACTATGAATAATTTACAGACGTGTTATAGAGGGTGTGGATTGATTGAGAGCTCAAAAAAGTCAAAACTTAATGGAGGAACCCCACAACTATGTTTCCTTTACTAGTCTTCCCAGAATTCTATGTTCATCCAAAAGTGTTCCATGTCAATACCTACTCCATTTCTTTTTCTGAAAAAATGTTATGTTTATTTGGTTTTACTATTCCTATTTATCTTGTGATGTGGTATAGTCCATGTGGTGGGGAGTCAATATCCTAAGGTCGGACTAGCCCAAAAGAATAGGTCCAAACTCGAAAGGGCAGTGCCCTATCTCCTCTTAAGCCCAAAAGAGGGAGAAGCTCACATAAAGAAATAGATAAATGGTGAATTACGCTAATGGTTCTTATAATTTGGGTCTTGTATTATTTTGGTCATTGACTTTTTAATTGTAATATATTTAAGTTTGAATTTTGAATCTTGATCTAAATGAGGACAACTGAAGATACCATTTGATTTTTTAAGGGCAAAACCGTTAATTTGATAAAATATAATTAATTTGACAAAAATAAATGTCAAAAAAATATTTTAGAATTTTTAAAAATTATTTCTACCCATTAAAGATAAAATTATGTAAAATTGATAACTTTTTTAAACATTTATTTATTTACTTATTTTACCAAATTAATTTTTATTATTTGTTTGGATGATAATCATATAATGGGTGGTTGTTTTTGTTTTCATTAAATTAGTTTCTATTTTTTCAAAGGTCAAATACGGCGACAACTTTGATATCATTATTAAACCAATCTATTAAATCAAAAAAAATCCAAAACTAAAAATATTTCATATATTAAGGCCATGTTTGTTTGGGCGGACTGGATTAGCATTCCCATGACTAATAGTCCTAGGGCTACAAATCCATTGGATTATGTATCCTATTTAACTAATAGTCAAGTTTAAAATAATTAGTCCGTACTTCAATTGTTTAATCAAACATTGGATTAGTAATTTTATTGGACTATTAGTCCAATCCCAATCTCATGTCCACCCAAACAAACATGACCTAAATGTATTGATTATACATTAAGAGTTTGACAACTACCTATTATATAATCATCATCTAAACATATAATAAAAATTAATTTGGTAAAATATATAAATAAATATATCTAAAATATTTATCAATTTTATATAATTTTATCTTTGGAGTGTAGAAATAATTTTAAAATTTTAAAAAAAAAAATTTGACATTTATTTTTATCAAATTAATTTATATTTTATCAAGCTGACGATTTTATCCTTAAAATTAAACAATGGTATTTTCAATTGTCCTTATTTAAATCAAGATTCAAAATTCAAGATCAAATGTGTCACAATTAAAAAATTAGAAATTAAAGTGATACGAATCCCAAACTATAAAGACTATTAGTTTAATTTGCCCATAGATAAATGACATCGCCCCTATAAATGACAAACTGTCAATTTGGCATCATTAAATATTAAAGGATAACAGTATAAATAGAAGTGAGAAGTAACATTCAAAGTATGTAACAATATTAATTTAAATATAATTCTTCGTCTCCCATCAAATACTAACTTGATTGTTAGAACGTAACAATAAATAAGTTGAAATTTTTTTAACAATTCTTTTTGTTTTTCAAAAAAAAAAAAAAGAAAAAACCCTCTAAGTCAATAATTTTTGAGAGCATTTTGAATATTGGCACAAAAAAAAAAAAAGAAGTTATGTGACAAATCAAACATGTTAAACTTTTGTAACAAATCATGAAATGTTGCACCAAACAAATTTACCATTTATTCTAAATTAAAAAAATATAATTATAAAAATTAACTTTTAGGTGATACCAAGCATACCCTATATCAAAGATTATTGCTACGTGGTTTAAGGGTGAAATTAAAGGGTTTGCAAGCCTATTATATAAAAACTTAGTGCAAAGAATCTTGCTCTATTAGTGCAAAGAATCTTGCTTCATTCAGACCGGCCCATAGGCCAAAATGAGAGAGCTTTTCATTGGGCTTTCAACTCTATTCAATTTAAAATCCCAAAGTGCAAAAGTGTGGGTCTCTCTTTGCCTTTATCGTGGGTTAGTTAGTTATCAGTACACACTACACTCAACTTTGGAGATTGGACATTTAACTTATGAAAGATGTAACATTCCCACAAACAAACGTCAAAAAAAAAAAAAAAAAAAAAAGAAAATTAAAAAAAAATTGTTTGGTTGTGCTTTTAAAAAAATTGTTCCACGAATTGTTTTGAAATTTTATTTTATGATTTTTTCCTAGGATAAATTGCACGAATTTTTTTCTAAAGTTTGAAGAAAATTTAATAAGTTTTATAATTTTGACATAATTATAGTGATATTATATTTAATAAAGTTAAAGTAACTGAAAATAATACAAATATTGTAAACATACAGATAAAAAGGTAATATATAACTAACGAATTATTGATGGAAATAAGACTCTCAATGTCATGTAGAGTAAAACCTTAAAAAAAATTTCAATATAATCATGTCAAATTTATAAGATTTACTTTATTTTTTTTTTTTAAAACCTTAGAGTATCTCCAATGGTTTGCCATTGGCGCTGCTATTGCCATAATTTGGCAGCTGGAGAGGAAAAGTGTGCTCCAATGGTTGGTTATAACAGCGCCAAATTTATCAAATGCCACAAATTTTGGCACCTGCCATAACTTCCAACTCATTAGGAAAAACCTCCCCCCCTCCCGTCATTTTTGCAGAACTAAACACAAAAATTGGTGTGTTTGGGATGACTGGCCAAACGTCCGAACACATCAGTTTCTGTGTTTAGTTATGCTAAAATGACATCTGACTATTAAAGCATTATTGTTAAAATTATACTATTTTCTACTATTCATTTTCAAATTATAGCAATGGCAATACTATTAAAGTATCAATAATGGTAGAGAGTTCTAATTTTAAAACTTTAAAGAGAGCTCTAATGATGTGGCAAGAGAAGACAAAAAAAATATAGACACATACATCACATCACATGTAGACCCCACTCCTTATCACATCATTAAAGCTTTCTTTAGAACTCCAAAATTAGAGCTCTTAATCTTTATTATTATAGTTGCTATTGGAAACACTCTTACGGGGGGTCATTGTTATTCATTTATTTTTTTAAATAATTTGGTTTTTAAGAAACATCAAAAAAGTTATTTGGTATGTAAACCCCAAAAAAAAAAAATGTTAAATGTTTTCAAGCTTTTAATTATTTGTATTTTTTAAAAAATAACAAAAATAACAAACAAAAACGAAGGAAATAAACACAACCAGGCAAGGTTAAAAGTGATATGTGGACAAAACAATAATAAATTCTTTATTTTTTTTTCCCTAAAAAATATTTGGGCAAATAGGGAACAAGAAATCTAAGTGGTCATACCAAATATTAATGTGCATACCGTCGGAGCGTGTTTAAAGTTTATTTTCATTATTCGAATGGTTCGTATTATAAGGTTAGTTGAATAAATTATATGTAAAAAAATTAGATCAATTTGACATCTATAATCCCATAATAAGATAATATTTATTTTAAAAGAAATAAACGGTTAGTATAATTTTAATATTTTTTAAAAAACAATTAAGACTAATTATGGAGTTACGTATATCCGATTAACATGAATTTTTTTTATAAAAAATATACTCGACAAATCTTACAATATAAGCAACTCAAATTATCCAACAGGGCTCAGGACACGAAACAAGAGGGCATCCTGTGCCTAACAGACATAACACGGCACTGTGAGGGCTCATAGGTGTCCCGAGCCCATAACATTGATCCGAATAGTTTATATCATTGGGTTTGTCGAGTAAATCATTCACGAAAAAATTCAGAATAATTGTCAAAACAAAACAACATTTATTTTTAAAAAATAAACGATCAAAATAATTTTGATAATTTAGTTTAAAAGAGTTAAAACTTGATCATCAAATTACACATGTCCGATTACCTTGGTTTTTTTAATGAATAATATACTCAACAAATTTTGCAATATAAACAATTTAAATAATTAAAATAAGGCATTGGCTTCCCTGCAGTCTGATACTGGAGGGTGTTGTAGGGCCCATGAGGCCCATCACGGTTCTATTTCGATAATCCGAACCGTCAATATATAAAACTCGTCGAGTACTATATGCATGTAAAAAATCACGTTGATCGGATATCGATAATTATGTGATCAAATCAGCTTTGTATTAAAAAAATAAACAGTTAACAGAAATCTAATCCGATGAAATAGTTATTGATATCCAATCAACATAATTTTTTATAGACATATAATACTTAACTAATTCTATATATTGAACGGTTCGAATTACCACAATAAAATGCATAATAAAATCTGCACGAACCCAACAACCCTTTCCAATCTAATCTAAAACTGAGAAAAGCCAGACCCTTGAAATAAATTCGGGACAAGTCCCATTAAACCTCACAGCATGCATGGCGCATTGCGGGTCCATCAGGACACATACTCATGATGCTGTGCATGCTGTGCCACAAAGCTACTGTGTGGCACAGCATCGACCCAATTCCGCATATGTTGAGAATGGATCATGTCATGCGTAGTAAAATAATAGAGGATCATCATGCCTACAATTCTTCAAAGCAGATCAGGGCCATCCAAGGTCACCGTCCGTGGGCCCAAAACCCAAAAAGCACTTCTTTTCTCGTGCTGCTGCTGTCAACTTTTCATTTTGGAATCCAAAGAACAAATCCAATCCAATCCAACTAATTACTTCCCATCATCTAATCCAACTAATTACTTCCCATCATCTACCTTCTAGATATAGCAAATGCTAATAATGCCTGTTATTATTGGTAATGAGATGAAATACATATATATATATATATATATATATTTTAGGGTTGTTTTTTGAAATTTACAAAATAAATAAATAAAGATGAATTACACTGACACTCCTTAAAATTTTTATTTAATACAAAATTTTCCATCATATTTGAAAAATTATATTCTCGTCTTTAGGATTTATAATCTCATTACAAATTGCCCCTGAAATGTTTTTGTCACGCACTAAAATTTTTGAAATGACCATTTTATCATTTTTCCTACCATTTCTTCTTATTATTATTATGATTATATTTTACAATTTTTTATCATTAAATTCTACTTGAACATATTCTTATTGAGTGATGATATACAAACATAAATTTTATATAAATTTTTCAAACACAATGAGATAACTTGATGGTGACCTTTTATTTTGAAACAAAATACTTATAAATATGATTTATATTTACAACAATATCACTATCATAATATTTTTATGATATTTTTTTTATAATTTTTATATATGAATATAATTTTTCATTTTTATTTTCACCATCATTTTTCTTTTTATTCTATTCACCCACCTTTATTACATTATTATCAAATACCGTCATTCATATTTATTACAGTATTACTGATTTTTTGTATTTTTATATTTTTTATATTTGGTAAATTTTAAAAAAAATCACAAAATATTATACTTGTTAAGTATATCTAAATTAGGTGTATCTAAAAAAAAAAAAAAATTACTTAAAATATTTTTAAAAATTTAGTAAAAATAAAAAAAAAAACAAAAAATAAAAAAATCAATTTTTCGTGTGAGTGAAGCTAAAAAATATTATTATTGTTATTTCTCTTGAAATGAAATGAGCAAAATATCAATATTATTTCATTATTTTATATTTACAAAAGTTAAGGGAAAAATATGTCATTTTAATTTGACAGGATAGTAAGTATAATTTTTTAAATATGAGAAAAAATTTATATTAAATAAAAATTTTAGGGAGTGTCAATGTAATTTATCCATAAATAAATAAAGATGAATTCAGACAACGAAGATTATGGGTCTTGTGGTCTTATTACCAGAGGAATGATACTTACACTCATTAATAATGCTAACACTCTTTTCCTTTTAACCTCACAAAAAAATAAAAAAAATAAAACAACTTGCGCATAAATCCCATCACTTTGACATAATATTATGTCTATTTAATATATTTGTTGATATTCTTATCTTAATATTATTGTTGAGTTGAAATAAAGAATGTAATCTACTTCATTTACTATAAAATAAAAAAATAAAAAAACTATTGTAACGTGTCTTATTTTTACTCGATTTACCTATAATGGATACAATAGAACCAACTTTTCAAGCATGGTATCAATGGATGAATAACATATTGGATATATTACACTAATATTTTTTGAAATTTGAAAAAAATACAAATAATTCATATATTTGACATAAAAATGACAGATTTTAAATTATTAGTTATTGGCCCTGTTTGGTACAGCTTTTTTTCAGCTTATTTTAGCTTTCAGCTTAATTTAAGCTATTTTGATGTGTTTGGTTTAGCTTAACAATGCAGCTTATAGCTTTTTGTAAGTCAGAAATCAGCTTATTCTTTGAGTGGGGTAGGAGAAGCTTAATTTATACGTCAAAAATTAACTTATGTTCATAGTTATAAGCTATAAGCTGTTAAGGCATAACCTATAAATACTTTCTTACAGCTCTACCAAACAGGGCCATTGTATTAGCTCGTGTCACTTGGATTCCTATAATGTCAATTGGATCAATTTGACCTAGAATTTTAAATTTTGTTTCAAATTAGTCCAATTACTTTTGCTAGCATTTTCTTATGACAGATGTGCACACTAGTGGCATGTGTGATATTTTTAAGAGTAAAATTGTAAAATTAATTAATTTAGTGACTAATCTCAACTAATTTAATGAAAGTTTTCTGTCAAATATCCTAACGACGTTATCAATTGAATCAAATTTATGCAAAATATAAAATTAAATGTTAAAATTAAACTAACTGAAACTATAAGGTCTAAAATGATACAAATATAAAAATATAAGGATTACCGATATAATTTATTTTAAAATAAAACTCAACAAAGATTAAGTTTATCTACCCTGTCATTTTTTAGGTTGCTTTCAATAATCTCTACCCTTATTCACTCTGGCCCTTACTTTTAAATGATTTTTTTTTTTTTTTAATATATACGTAACAACATTTTCAGTCATTCACTTCTACTAAAAAAACTTTTTCAGTCCTATTATTGTAAGGTCCACTCTCTAAAGCAACCATAAAGACCTTATATATTGTTGGTTTGGGAAGACGATTGATTTTTGATTTTTTTGGTTATTTTAGTTTAGGATTAAAAAATTTTGTTTGGATAGTTTTTATTTTTATTTTTTTGATTTTTTATAAGAAAAAGAATGTAATGATTATAGGTTGAAAGTGACATTTTATCTTATTAAGCTAAAAAGCCTATTTTATCTTTTTATGAAATAACCCTAAACCCAACCAACCCAAGTTTCCAAACGAAGGCATAATTATGTTGTCCTCTAAAACAATACACAAATAAAATTGATGATTTTTACCATTTAAGAGTTTGTCCAGAAAGTGGGTTGACTTCTTAATTTTTTGGTTATTGTAACTTGCGGTTAAAAAGTCTCGTTGGAGATAGAATTTTTGACTTTTTGTGAGAGAAAAAATGTAATAATTATGAGTTAATGTGTCATTTTGTCTTATTAAGTTAATAAATTTATTTTATCTTTTTATTATTAAAATAGTCCCAAACCCAACACAACTCACACTACAAGAAAACACACCTTTGGTGACTAAATTTTTAGTCGCCAAAAGTCGAATTTTCATTTTCTCCGACTAAATATTTTAGTCGTTGGTTTTGTTGCGAATAAAAGGTCGCGAATACCTTTGGCGACTAAAAAAGTGTTAGTCGGCAATACACAGGTTTTCAGTGACTAAAGAATTTGTCGCCAATTGTCAATTCCATTTTTGGAAATTATACATTTAGCGACTAAACTTTCAGTCGCCAACAGTGAATTTTTTTTATTTATACATTTGCCGACTATTTTTTTCGTCGCCAATAGTCAATCTTTTGGCGACTAAAGAGTTTGGTCGCCAAAAGCATATTAGAAAAAAAAAATTACCCTTTGTTGTTCCCAGGTTTCGAACCTAAGACTTCCCACATTCCAAACATTTACCAACCGACTCTCCCCACTATGTCACTACAACATCACATGAATATAAATGCAACATATATTATTTATATATTACTTTGACCGGTATTAATACAAAACTATATATATATAAATATAATTATATATATTCAATATAATTTATGTGAAAAATAAATTATTTAGTAAAAAAAAATTTAGATCACTTTTGGCGACTAAAAAAATTATTTAGTTGCCAATTCTATAATTTTGGGCTACTAATTAATTTTCAGTCGCTAAAAAAATATGTTCCGCCTACAAACGTCCCCTTTTGGCGACTAAACCTGTTTTTAGTCGCCAAAAACGTCCTCTTTTGGCTACTAAAGTGAGTTTTAGTCGCCAATTGACTGTTTTTAGCTACTAATTTTTTTTAGTAGCCAAAAAAGTTGACTTTCAGCGACCAAACTGTTTTTAGTCGCCAAAACACGTAGAATCGGCGACCAAACTATTTTTTAGTCGCCAAAAACCTTAACCTTTGGCTGCTAAAATTTTTTTAGTCGCTAAAACCTCTATATTCGGCGACTAAACTGCCTTTTAGTCGCTAAAACCCTTATATTCAGCGACTAAACTCTTTTAGTCGGCAAAAGTGACCAATATTGGCGACTAATTCCATTTTAGTCGCCAATTCTACCATTTTCAGCGACGAAAAATCCAATTTTAGTCGTCAAATCTGCTTTTTGTTGTAGTGTCAATTTGCCACACGAAGGCTAAACCAATCATGTTCAACTTAGATGTCGTTTGGCAAACTTTACTTTTTGACTTTTCTGACTTTTTTAGTTTGGGATTTTTTTTGTTCGTTTCGTTTTCTTATTTGGTTTTTTTGCATTAGAATGACAAAATTGCCCTCCACTTAGAAATGATGTTTTTTTTACTTTTTGTTTGTATATGGGTCAATTTGATAATTTTGCATCAAAAGTCAGGTGTTTTATCATTTTGTAATTTTGTAACTTTGTTTTGTTCTTATGTGCTTATTTAGTCCCAATATGTTTACCAAACAGGCTCTGTTTGGCAAGAGCATGCGAGACTATTTTAGCCACAAAAGACAAAATATACTATTTTAGCTACAATAAACAAAACATTACATCTAACCCATAATCATTACACTATTCTCTCACAAAAAATTCAAAAAAGTCAAAAAGCCTTTCCCAAATTAAGTTTTTTAGTTCAGACTAAAATAACTAAAAAATCCAAAAAACTAAAAAATCAACCCATTTCCCAATCCTATCCAAAGATAGCTTCATCATGAGATTAGCTAGACTCTCGTCTAGGGCTTACAAATTGTTTTTTAAAAAATATTTAAGCTTTGTTTGACATGCCATGTTTGGACTAAAATAGTCATTAAAAAGATAAAATAAACTTTTTAACTCAATAAAGCCTTCGTTTGGGAAGTGGTTGGCTTTTTGACTTTTTGACTTTTTGACTTTTTTGGTTATTTTAGCCTAAGGTTAAAAAGCCTGGTTTGAGAAAGGCTTTTGGCTTTTTTGACTTTTTTTGTAAGAGAAAGAATGTAATGATTATGAATTAGATGTGATATTTTGTCTTATTAGGCTAAAATAGCCTATTTTGTGTTATATGGCTATTTTAACCCAAAATTTGCTTCCCAAACAGAGATAAAATATAACATTTAAATCATAATCAGGGTTAGTTTGGGAAGTGAGTTGACTTTTTGACTTTTTTGACTATTTTAGTCTGGACTAAAAAGTTTGATTTGGGAAGAGTTTTTTGGCATTTTTGACTCTTTTTGTGAGAGAATAGTGTAATGATTATGAGTTGGATGTGATGTTTTGTTTGTTGTGACTGAAATAACTTATTTTGTCTTTTGTGATCAAAATAGCCAAAAAACCCCACAAAACCACTTCCCATTTTATTTTTTCTCATAAAAGTTAAAAAAACCAAAAAGTCTATCTAAAATGAAATTTTTTAGCGTTAGGTTAAAATAGTCAAAAAATCGAAAAACAAACCCACATCCTAAACGAAAGCTTAGTGTTTGTTTGGCATGCACTAAAAAAGTATATTTTTTTGTATACATACATTTATTTGGATTACATCTATCAACATCTTCTCTCTACTTTTTTATATATTTTCTCTATTTTTCTACACATTTTTTTTATTATAAAATGTCAAAAAATATACTTATTTAGAACATTTCAAACATATGTTGAGGCCTTAACTTTAAAAAATTTAGTTAGATAAAAACCTCATCATTTGATATTAGTTTAAGTTGTCGTTTGATAATAAATCATTTTAATTAACTTTTTATGTATTTTAACTTAGGATAAAAAATTTGTTTGGATTGACTTTTTGACTTTTATGAGAGAGAAAGTAAAATGATTATTATTTAGATATAATATTTTGTCTTATTAATTTTTTAACATATTTTATCTTTTTATAATTAATTTAACCAAAAAATCTATTGCCAAACAAAGCCCAAGGCTTTAAAAAAATTTGAACCACTATCCTATTTGTTTCGTAGATTAAAAAAAAAAAAAGTGTTTGATTTGAGTTTTTTGAATTAAGTTTTTTGAAAATTGAGGTTATGTTTGGTAGAGTTTTATAAATATGATTTGAGAATATGAGTTATATTTTGAGTTTTTGAGTTGTAAAATTATAATTTGAATGTAGAAAATTTGTTTGGTTATGATTTTTGAATAGAGTGTTGAATTGAGTTTTGAATTGAGTGTGGAATTGAATTTTGAAAGTTTGATTTGACATGTGAACTTGAAGTAAGAAAATTTGTTTGGTTATGAATTTTGGAAAAAGTTTTCAAAACTTAATTCAAATTAGGATTGGGGGTCCCTGCTGTGGAGCATTCACAGCAGTCACTGCTGTGACGTAAAACGTCACCGTTTTAATTTTTTTTTTTTTAGTTAATGGCAGGGTTTATTAATTATTCTCACAAATAACAAACAAAACAATAAACCTAAGCAGGGCCGCCGCCGTCTTCACTGTAAACAAAAGTCTCTGTTGACATGGATTGAAAGGTTAGTTTGTTTTTTTATTTTTTTAGTAGATGAAAGAAAAATTAAAATTTTAAGATTAAAGATGTGAGTATTATTAAAATAAAGAAATATATATTAATTTTTTTTTATATGGACTGAAATTGTATTCATTAAGTGAATACACGGAGGGAAATTAGTGTGTAAAAATAAAATTATTCATACTTGTAGGTTTTGGAAACATCTAAAAAAGTCATACCTTTTTCTATTTTTATTTTTTTTAGTGATTTTTTAAAATTATGTCAATTTTTTTTTTACTTTTCCAGCTTGTCTTAGGTAAATAAATCTAAAAAGTAAAAAAAATTAAAAGAATTCAAAAAAAATGAAAAGGCAAAAATAAGAAGAAGAAAAAAAAAGTTCACCATTTTTTTTTTTACTTATTTTAGTCTTTTTCTAGTTTTTTTTTCATCTTCTCAAATTGAACCTATAAACCTATATTTTTTTCAATAATAATAATAATAATAATAATAATAATTAAAAATGCACTATAGACGAAAAAAAAGTTTAAAAAAAAAAAAAAAACTGTGGAATAATCAAAACCCTCAAAATAAAATGGTTTAGACTAATCATTCAAGCAAAATAGTTCAACTTTAAGGCAAATCCAAACTAACCTTGGCAGTGTAATAAATTCTAGCTAACTGATTACTGAGGATTGGAGGTTTAAAAGGGTAGCATTTTACGTCACAGCAATGACAGCTGTGGAGAATCCACAGCAGGGACTCCTCCTCCATTCAAATTATTATAACTCATAACAAAACACATTATTTTCACACTATTAAAAATTCTGAACAACACTCATAACCAAACTCTTTTTAAAATTTAATTAAAAAAAATTATTGTTAATAGAAAATAACATTAATCAATTTTTTAATTGAAAATACTACAAAGGAAATAATTTCTTTTCAAAATAAATATTCAAAAAAATTAAATCATAAATATTTAAATAATTTAAATAATCTAAAAAATTTAATAAGTAAAAAATTAAAATAAATATTCAAAAAATTTAAATCATAAAAATTTAAATAATTTAAATATTCAAAAATTTTAAATAATTTAAAATGTTAATATTTTAAATTTAAAAACAACTCTACACTCAAATCATAACCAAATACATAAAACAAAACTCAATTAAGAAATTATTTTTAAAACTCATAACCAAACACATAACTCGAAACTCCATACTATTTTCGCAACTCTACACTCAAATCGTAACTAAATACATAACAAAAAAAATTAAAATATTTAAAAATATTTTTATAAAATAGAGTTTGAATTTATTTTTATAAAATATTTTAAAATTTTAAAAATTAAAATCGTAATATTTTGGAATTAAAATATTTAAAAATATTCAAAAAATTAAAACTCTATAAAAATATTAACATATTAAAATATTTAAAATCTTAACAAAATTAAAATATTTTTAAAATATTTAAATATTTAAAATATTTAAAAAATTAAAATATTGATTTGAATTGAGTTTTGAATTATGTGTTTGGTTATGAATTTTAAAAAGTAATGATTATGCTTTGAATTGAGCTTTGAGAAATGGGTATAGAATTATGATTTGAAAGCTTTAAAAAATAACACACTCAAATCAATTGGTAGAATTATATTTTGAGAGGCTTACCAAACGGAGCCTGAGTTTTTTAGTTTTTTTATTTTTTGTTTTTAGTGAATATTTTTAAAATTTTAAATATTTTTATTTTTTATTTTTTTAGATACACCTTATTTAGATGTATTTAAAAAGTAAAAAATTTGTGAAAAAATATTTTAAAAAATTAATAAATACATAAAATATAAAAAAATGTACTGAATTCTTATATTTTTTTTTGTATTTTTGATATTTAGTGAATTTTTAAAAGGCTTTTTTCACAATTTTTTTTTTTTATTTTTTAGGTATATTTATGTTAAATATGTCTAAAAAGTAAAAAAAAATGCTTAAAATATTAAAAAAATTTAATTAAAAAATGAAAAATAAGAAATTAAAATTTTTTGAAAAATATTTTTAGAAAAGAAGAGCCAAGCAATGTGAATTTTAAAAGATATTTCATTTCATAAGGTTAAACCACGTCACAAAAAAATTACACTAAAACTGTCCATTTACGTGTAAGTTTTAAATATTTTTAACTCGTAATTTACAACCACATATTGGTTAGGTTTCACATAAATTTTTTAGGATAAAATAGAGAAGAAAAAAAAATGAAAGATAAATTATAAATATATTCTTTAAGATTTGATTAAAATACAAATTATTTTCTATAGTTTTGAAAATTATATTCCACACCTAGAAGTTTCTAATTTCATAACAAATCGTCATTTTTATTAATAAATCATCAAGTTAATTAACAATTTTTAATGATATTAAAAATATATTTTAATTAATAATTTAAGTAATTTTATTATTGTATAGGAGATCAATAATAAATGTTATTTTTTTAATTAATTTTGTTAAATAAAATTTTTTAATAAGGGGTACAAGGAGAATTTGTATTTCAAGCAAATCGCAAGAAATATATTTATAATTTATCCAAAAATAAAATAAACTTAAAAATCTAATAAAATAAAATATAGAACCAAATTATAATAATTTTATTCGTTAAAAAAATCAAAAAAATCCATTCAAGACTTTACTCAAAAATCAAAAACTTAAAAACCCAACCTCAACCTCAAACGAAGGCATTATAAAAAAGAATTTATTCCCAAAACAGAGCATTGAATTCATCATTGGAACACACACATAGACCTCTGTCTCACTGCACTTCCTCACAATAATGTATCATCATAGGCTTTCACAGAGACCAAACCCACTCTGTATCATCATCATCTTCCTCACTTTACCAACCATTTCGGCCATTGTCTTTCTCACACTCTCTTCCCAAACCCCTCTCATCAAAATCCCAAAACCCAAACCAACAATAACCTCTCTTATACACACCCAAATTGCTAACACAACTTGCGATGGAACTCTCTATCCAGACCTCTGTGTCTCCACAATCTCCACATTCCCAGATCTCCTCCTCAAATCGCTCCCTCAAATCATTGCCGCCACCGTTAATCACTCCGTCACGGAGGTCCGAGCCTCCGAATCGAACTGCTCTGGCATTCTCAGAACAATCCCTGAGCTAGCCCCACTCGATAAGCAAGCTCTCGATGACTGTATCGAGCTCTTGGACAACACAATCGCCGAGCTCAAGACCGTGATCGCCGATCTCTCTGCTAATAAAACGACGTCAAAGCATTTTCGTGATTTGCAGACATTGCTGAGCGGTGCGATGACGAACCAGTACACTTGTCTTGATGGGTTTGCTTACAGCAAAGGGAATGTGCGTCCGTATATTGAAGATAGGTTAGATAAGATATCTCATCATGTCAGTAATGCTCTGGCGATGCTGAGGAAGATTCCGGCGGCGAATGCGGCGGCGCACGGCGGCGGAGAGGTGTTCCCGGAGTATGGGAAGGTGAGGGGTGGGTTTCCGACGTGGGTTTCGAGGAAGGACCGGAGGTTGTTGCAGGCCGCGGTGAATCAAACTCGGTATTGTTGTAACATTACATTATATTTAAATATATTATGTAAATTACTTTTCGGATGGAGAGAGTGGTTTTGTTACGATTTAAAAAAAAAATATAATCAATATGTTTGGTTTGAATTTTGTATATTAAATTTTTTAAAAATTAATTTTTTTTATTTTTTTATTTTTTTATTTTTAGTGAATATTTTTAAAATTTTAAGTATTTTTTTTAATTTTTTAAATGTACTTTACTTAGATGTATCTAAAAAGTAAAAAATTTATGATAAAATATTTTAAAAAATTAATAAATACATAAAATATAAAAATTATACTGAATTCTCGTATTTTTTTTTTATATTTTTGGTATTTAATGAATTTTTTTAAAAAAAAAATTTACAATTTTTTTACTTTTTAGGTATATTTATGTTAGGTATGTCTAAAAATTTAAAAACTTATTTAAAATATTAAAAAAATTCAGTAAAAATAAAAAAATATGAAAAATAAGAAAATAAAATTTTCTGAAAATTATTTTCAAAAAAACGATACCAAACAATAAATTTTATAATTTGATCATAAGTATACTAGGTAGTTTTAATTTACATAACATTTGTTTTAATTTTTATAAATGATTTATTAATCATATAATTAAAAAATAATATTATTCAGTGTGTTTGGTTTGAGTTTTTTGGATTAAGTTTTTTGAAAACTGAATTTTTTAGTTTTCGTATTCTTTTGTTTTTAGTGAATATTTTTTAAATTTTAAATATTTTTTTTTGTTTTTTTAAATGTACCTTAGTTAGATGTATCTAAATATTTTAAAAAATTAATAAATACATAAAAATACAAAAAATATATTGAATTCTTGTATTTTTTTTTGTATTTTTGGTATTTAGTGAATTTTTAAATTTTTTATTTTATTTTTTAGGTGTATTTATGGTAGGTGTGTCTAAAAAGTAAAAAATTGCTTAAAATATTAAAAAAATTCAGTCAAAACAAAAAAAATATGAAAAATAAGAAAGTAAAATTTTCTGAAAAGTGTTTTCTGAAAAATGAAAACAAGTTTTTTAGTTGTGATTTTTTAATACTTATTAAAAAAGAGAGATCAATGTAATTTTGTCAAAATTATAAAGTTTATTATATATTTTTTAAGGATTTGGCTTGTTTTTCTAGTTGAAAGTTATATTCGACAAGATAGTTGAGATTTCTAATTGGTAAAAGTTATTAAACGGAAGACTTTTATTAGTAAGAATTTATGAAAACATGATTGAGTTAAATATTTTTTAAAATTCTTACCAGTTGAAAAATTCCTTTTAATGACTCTTATGTATCAAAGATTTTAATGTTTGATCGAATTGAAATTTCAACTAAAAATAAATCATTCTTATTTTTTAAACATTATAAGTATAATTTATCGTGAAATATATACTTTGGCTATGTGGTAAATTAAGACAAACCATTGTATTATGAAAATAGATTTGGGACTAACCCGATGTTCATTAGATTCAAAAGAAAAAAATTGGCCGGGCGAATATTGTTTTAAAAAAAGGACATTATAAGTTGGTTTGAAGTTTTTTATTTTTATTTATTTTCATCATATTTTTCATTTTTGCACCAATAGGTACAATTTGGTGGTGGCGAAGGATGGAAGCGGGAATTTTACAACGATTGGAGAGGCTGTGGCAGCAGCGCCAAACTCAAGCGAGACGAGGTTTGTGATATATGTGAAGGGCGGGGCATATTATGAGAATGTGGAGGTGGAGCGAAAGAAGACGAAGTTGATGTTGGTTGGAGATGGGATCGGAAAAACGTTGGTGAAGGATAATCGAAATGTTGTTGATGGGTGGACCACTTTCCGGTCGGCTACATTTGGTAAGTACTTTTTTGTTTTGTTTTTGTTTTTATTTAGAAGGGGTTTTGGTGAGTACTTTAAACCTTGTTTTTAAATTTTAAGTACGCCTCATAAATTTGGCTCGCTGCTCGTGTACAGTTTGAAGTTTGCCTGCAGTTCGGGATGGGCTCAGCTCAGTTAGGTCTGGGCCTGAGCTTAGCCCGAAACCCTGGGCCTGGATCATTATAATGAAGCTTGGCCTGGCCTGTGGGCCTGTTCAAGGCCCGCTCAAAGCTCGGCCTAAGGTTTGGTCTGTCCGAGACCCAGTGTCATTTTTAGTAAAAAATAAATAAAATTTTGATTAAAAAAATAGAAAAAAATGTGCAAGCTCACCTAGGCCTGGCCCAAGCCTGAGCTTAGATCTAGGCTTGTCGGCCCGATCCGCCCAAGGCTCGAATACCCTCTGGACCTAGAATTGGACCTAATTTTCTAATCCGTGGCTCGGACTGACTTAAATTTTGGCAGGAGCCTGGGCTACCCGACATTGGCTGCCCAGACCAAATTTACACCCATAAGTTAACCTTACTCGAATGGCAGTCCTTGTTAGGCCCATTTTGACAACTTTAATTTTTTTAACTTTTTTAAGTGACATTATCTTTTTTAAAAAAAAAAAAAAACTTTTTTGTTATGGTTGGTCTGAATAATCAAGATTCAGCTAATAACTTTTTGAAGAATCCATATTGGTTTAATATAAAGAGAAAATACATGTCAGTGAAATTTTGATAGGATTATTATAAATTAATGGTAAATTTTGTAAATATTAATGACTAATTTTTTTAATTTTTTTTTATCAATTTGTAATAATTTTTTCAAACTTCCACTAATATGTATTTCCCCCTTAATATAATAATGTCTACAAATTTAAATAGAGTTGATACACTGTTTGAATAGGAATTAATTATTTTTAACCAATTAAAATGTTGTAATTTGTTAATAAGCCCTGGTTTGGCATTTGTATTGGAGTTAAATAATCTCAAAAAGACAAAATCGACTATAAAAGCCAATAAGACAAAATATTCATTTTTATCCATAATTATTATACTTTTTCTCTCACAAAAATAAAAAAAATCCCAAAATAAAAATCAAACGAGACTAAAAAAACCAGATTAAAAAAGTCCTAACATAAAAAAATTGACTAAAAAAGTCAATGCCATACGAATCCTAAATTGATTTTCCTTTATAAATATGGAGCTTTAGACAATGCATGTTGTTGTGAAATAATCAAAATTCAACATATTTTTATTTTAAATTTATGAAGTTTAGGATAAAATGTTAAATTCAATGATGTAAGGGGATGATCTAAATACATAACCCACCGCGTTTAGCATTTGATCTAACATATTCTTTATTCATGAAAGCTAAAAATTAACGGTAAAATTTTATTCGGAGCAGTAACAATCAGCTGTTTTTGTTTTTTTGTTATTTTTGGGACAAAGAAAACCGAGTGTTTGTAATAGTAATCAGAACGCGTGATAGATTATTTTAATGTCATTGTCCGAACTTTTGTCTGCAGCCTGCGTCGGTTGAGCTTAAAGCGTCATTCACAATTAAGTACCGTTTTGAAAACAAAACAAAATGTTTAAAAATATAAGTGTCAAAAACGCAATAAAATTAGTTTGAGAAGTGTCAAAAATGCAAGTGTAAAATTACAAATTAAGATCTATGACAAAAAAATAAAAAAATAAATTTCTTATGTTGGGTAAAGATATTTTGGTCATTTTAATTTGATTTGACAGCATAAACAAATATTAAACTAAAAAGTTAAAAGCTAGTTTTTTACAAACTTTCCAAAACATCCCTAAGTACACTGGTGTTTTGAAAAATTGGTAAAAATTTAATTTTTTAGTTTTTTTTTTTTGTGAATTTTTAGTTTTTTGTGTTAAAAAAATTGATTTTTGTGGAAGTTACCAAAACACCTCTTAGCCAAGTTAAAATGAGAGTTTTTGTCTAAAATAGTTATAAAAATATAAAATAGATTTTTTAATTCAATAAGACAAAATGTCACATCTAAACTATAAATGTTTTATTTTTTCTCTCACAAAAGTTAAAAAAGTCAAAAAATCTATTCCAAACGAAACTTTTTAATCTTAATAAAATAATTAAAAAGTCACAAGATCAACTCAAATTCCAAATTGGAGATTGCTTGCCACATCATGTATGTATTTTTTTGAATTTAAGAGTTATTTGGTGTGTGTTAGTTTAGTATATTTTTATTTTATTTTATTTTATTGGAGTTATATTATCTTTTATTAAGGTCATATTATCTTTTTATTACATTGTATATTTTTTTTATAAAAAGTTAAAAAATAAACTTATTTAAATCATTCTAAACAATCTCTTATTTTGATCATTCAAATTATTTTTATTGTAAAATTCGTTAAATATTTCATGTATAAAATAAATTAAATTGATTGAACATTCTCGTCACTATTTTTATTTAATGAGTCTTATTATTCATATTTATTATTAATGATATCTTGATATATGAGATAATAATTTGATCATAATATTATAAGAAAATATGTGTCATTCTAAGTCTGGTCCGATCCTACATTAGCCTTAATTTAACCAACCTACGATATAAGGAATGAAGTATTAATTTTATGTATTCAAATTCTAAGCTCGCCCACTTTAACAATAGGTATGAGGTATTAGTTTTTTATTCTTATCTTTTAATTATTATTTGAAATTAGGACGTTAGCAAAATTTAATGATAAAATAAATAACATTTTAACAAATGTTTTTTAAGCCCCAAAAAGAAGCATATATATATATATATGAGAGTGTGTGTCTATTATAATTTTTTTTTTACTTTATTTTATAACTAAAATAATATAAAATTGTAATTAATATTCTATAAATAGGTGGGTTGGGTTGAGTTAGATTTTTTTTTTTTTATTTAATTTCAGTCTAAATATTAAATGGGTACAAAATTTTAATCCATTTTTACAGGCTGTTTTCTTTGAAATTTAAAAATCTCAAATTGCATTGACCGATTGGGCAGGGCATAAAACTTATGGGGACCCTAACATCAACGGAAGACAAAAAAGACTTAAGATCTTGTTTGGTTGTTTGATAAACCCCACTTGGGTTTCTTCGTTTTTTCCCAAAAAAAAGTTCAAATAATTGGAAAGAATGTTCAAATTGATAAATTAATGATGTCAGAAATCTACATTTTGTACTCATAAATATATCTATAATAATATAACAAATATTGTGGGTCTCATATAAATTGAATTGTGAAAGGTTTACGAGATTTAAAAATTTTTCGTAAACAAATGGGTCCTACCCTAACGAACTTGATATCACTTTTATTCTGTACGTGGATACGGAAGATTTTACACGAATTGACGGAGTAGCTCATAGTACCACTGAAGTCATTCGTCTGCTGTTGATGTTTTTTGAGAAAAATTATTGTTCGATGTAATTTTAAAGGGATATTAATAGGTTTATTGAAAAAATTATAATTATTAATGTTAATAAAATTATAATTAAATTTTTTTTTAGAAATATTTGGCTTGTTTTTTTCCAATTGGATTCTCAAACTGAAGCCTTGTCCTTCATGAATTGCAGCTGTGGTGGGAAATGGCTTTATAGCCAAAGGGATCACATTCGAAAACTATGCCGGTCCAAGCAAACACCAAGCAGTGGCTTTTCGGTCGGGCTCAGACTTCTCAGCATTCTTCCAGTGCAGCTTCATAGGCTACCAAGACACTCTCTACGTCCACTCCCTCCGACAATTCTACCGCGATTGTGACATATATGGAACCGTCGACTTCATTTTTGGAAACGCCGCTGTTGTTTTCCAGAACTGCAATTTATACGCTCGCAAGCCAGACGATAACCAAAAAAACATTATCACCGCTCAAGGAAGAGATGACCCATTTCAAACCACAGGGATTTCAATCATAAGTTGCAAAATTGCCGCTGCAGTGGATTTAATTCCTGTGCAATCATCGTTTAAAACATACCTTGGCCGACCCTGGAAGCAGTACTCGAGGACTGTTTATCTTCTGTCGAATATCGGCGATTTGGTTGACCCTGCCGGATGGTTGGAGTGGTCCGGTAATTTTGCATTGTCGACGCTTTATTACGGGGAGTACAAGAATAAGGGTCCGGGTTCAAACACAAGTGACAGAGTGACCTGGCCAGGTTATAAGGTTATAAGCAATTCCACTGAGGCTAGTCAGTTTAGTGTTGGGAATTTTATTTTGGGGGATGATTGGTTACCGACTTATAACATTTCGTACTCTCGCAATTTGACTAGTTGAGTTGAGAGGTGAATTGATTATGCTCATTGATTTATTGGTATTGTTAATTTGTTGTATGATTGAATGAAATTGTATTATTCAAAAATGATTTAGAGCCATCATTGAGAAAATGGGTTAGGGTTTTGCATGGGTAGAAGATATGTTAAAGTTATCACCGGGGGTGGTGGGCTAGTGACCCAGGCTCGGCTCTTGGGGGAGTGAAATATTGGGTAATTCCTGTGGTTCTCTGCGGAGATCTCGCTCTGTATGCTGATCAAATCATGGACTTGTCTGTGGTATATGGTTGAGCTCCGCTGGTGCTTTGTTGGTGTGTCCCTTCTTATGGATTGGATTAAATCAGGCTGGGTTATCTCGGAGCCTGAGCCTACGAATACAGTGGTAATACTTCTGAACATCTTTTTCACTATTCAAAAAAGAAAAAAAAGAAAAAAGAAATGTTGAAGTTAAGAAATAAGAGGCTTTTGTAATCTCATGTATTGAAATGCAACTTTTCATTTCAGCAGTGTCAATTGTAATAGAGAATTTAAATTAAATATTCTAGGGTTTAATACGGACAAATGATACATATCAAAATTTTGTTATTCTAATATTAAAGGATTTCATCTGATATTTTTTGGGTTCATGATAAAAAATTGAAGGTTTTAGAGCCTACTGTTCTTAAGACAATGTCTAGCAGCTACAAATAAACATTAATATTAACAAATAAACACACTTGGTAAGTTGGTTGGGTTCCATGTCAACTATTCATCCTAGAATTGGGCCTAACTGGGTTGGTCCAAGCTATGATAATCCAAAACTGGGAATTGGTCTAGTTTGCTTCCATTTTAACTCTTTTGTTCTCGTGGTTTGGGCTTGAATCTGGGCTAGTCTTAAGCAATTCTTGGACTTATCTTCTGTGTATATAAGACATTGGCTTCTTTTCTCACAGGCTTGAGTCAAGTTAAAAATGGAGCCTTCAACTATTAGTAACAGTGACATCCATTAGCTAAAATAAGCTAGAGTTAATTACACCAACTCCTCAACTATCAGTGAGTATCAATTTATCATTCTTAATTATGAATTCGTACATTTTGAACTGTTTAATTATGAAAATGTATCACTTTCAACTTTCCAGGCTATCTTAAAAAAGGATGCATTTGTACAATTTTTAAAGCAATTTTTAAAGTTGAGAGTTCAATGTGTACAGCAAGTTTATGAATGATAAAAGTAAAGTGATATTCGTTAATAGTTGAAAAGGTTTTGATATAATTAGCCTAATAAACTTTACAAGATTATATTTGCATTCACCAGTTGTCAATTTAAACCTTCATACTTATCCTTCTTTTTAATTATTTATAATTCTCTACCATGGAGAAACCAAAAGAAAAAAGCAAAAAAAATCTCTCTTCCATGGAGAGACTATGTGATAAACAAATTGATTAGTATTAATATTTACAGTGAGATCTATACATGTTTTACTACTTAGAATAAAATAAAAGTGGCCATAATGTGTGACAATCACATTTTATTCAAAACCATATAATGCCATATGAAGCCTCACCCTATACTGCAACTACCGATGGGTTCAAGACAGAATATTTTTGTTACACCCAATTCATTCTGTTTTGTTTGGTTCTTTCAAAATTAGTTAACTGTATCGACTCTAATAACCAATCAAAAGGGAATTTTATAGATTGGGTGAACAAAATCAGAATTGTTCAACAACCTAGGATTTTAGAAGTAACCAAAATCACAACTTAGGATAACAAGGTGCATTACAAAGAAGTCTATTGTAAGAGTTGAGGTGATCTCTTATCTTGTGCTAATGCCTGTGCTCAACTCTCAATTGTTACTTGATGCAACTTTCAATTTTTCTTATTTCCTTAATCATTTTCTCAAAAATAAATAAATAATAATAATAATAATGAAGTCAGTCATCGCAATCTTAGACCATTCATTATCCACGTAATTGACCAATAGTTCAAAAGATGCTCCATGGCGAAAGATTTCTCATAAGGCGAAATTATTTAATACTTTTAGAGTAAGTTTAAGTGGTATTTCAAGTTAATAACTACTGATCTATATCGTAGAACTCATTACTTTTTTTATTTGAGTTCTAGGAGATAATGTGCAATGTCTCGAACAATAACTGAAATGGAAGTATTACTTCAATAGTATGAAATAATTTCTTTTGAAGGGAGGGATTGGTTTGGGATGTGAGTTGACTTTTTGGCTATTTTAACTTGAGATTAAAAAGTTTCGTTTGGAATAGGCTATTTGGTTTTTTTGACTTTTGTGAGGGAAAAAATGAAATAATTATGATTTGAATGTGACATTTTATCTTATTAACTTTTTAGTCTATTTTATTTTTTGTGATTAAAATAGCCAAAAAACCTAGCGTTTTGGCATGCCAAATAAAGGCTTAATGTGGTTGATGAAAAGCACCTATCCTACTCTGGAAATTATTCAATACTCTTTGATCAAGCTTATGTATACACTGGTTGTTTTGAGAAATTGTTTAAAAGTTGATTTTTTCACTTTTTTTTTTTTTTGAAAAAATATGTAAATAAATGGAGAAGTGATGTGACTCAAAATAGGTTAAAAGTTAAAAATTAACTTTTACCCAAGTTTTCAAATTAGGCCTAAATAAGTACTTATTGATTAAAATTATGAGACTAAATACTTTTATATTAAAATTTTACGAAACAAACTATTAAGTGTCAATTTATAAATGAAATTAGCGGGTGACACACTTGATGAGTGTGCAATTCAGATAACTAAGAATACAAATAAATAATAAAAAATTAGTATTATAATATGTATGTTGTCTAAGAGATTTGCTTGTTTGGTTCCTATTTTTAGGATTTACTTTTAAGAAAATTAAAATTTTGTTTTTTTTTTTTTCATATATTCTAAGAATTTTTTTTTTAATTTTTAGATATACCTAACATAAATACACTTAAAAAATATAATATCTGTGAAAAAAATCTTTAGAATATTCACTAAATATCAAAATATATAAAAATTCAAAACACTTTGCGTATTCTTGTATATTTATTAATTTTTTAAAATATATTTTTTTTATAAATATTTTACTTTTTAGATACATCCAAGTAAAGTGCATCTAAAAAAGTAAAAAAAAATGCTGAAAATTTTAAAAATATTTACTAAAAAAAAAAACTCAATTTTTAAAAAATTGTATCCAAAAAATTGAAACAAAACACAATAAATAGTATCTATACTATATATATATAATCAAATGTGTATATATATCTATACTATATATTAAGCAAAAGGAGATTTTTAACCCCAAATTTTGTGGGAGCTCCAATCTTCCAATCTAAATTTCCTGATTTTTTGATTTAAAAAAAAAAAAACCTTAGTATTTATTAACTTCTTCCAACCCCCAAGTCTTACTCTCACAATAACACTTTAATGCATTAAAAACAAGCATAAAAAAATTCTTTGAAATCCAGCACATATGAAATCCTTGAAAAGTCCCAACACATATGATTATTATCAAAATATTAAATTTCAATATAATATAATAAAAAAAAGAAGACATTTAATTTCTTGAAAAGTTCAACACATATGATTATTATCAAAATATTAAACTTTAATATAATATAAAAAAGGAAAAAAAAGAAGACATTTAAAAATAAAAATAAAAAGACATTTAAAAATCGCAATTCACATATATAGTTAACTAGCCTATCACCCGTGCAATGCACGAGATAATTATAGATATTTATATTTGTTTTAATTTTTTTTAATATATAAATTATGTTTTTTAAGATTTTTTATAAAAAGAATTTAACAATCTTATCACTAACCATAGTGTATAGGAGAAATTAAAAATGCTACTGCAGTAACTATGTACGGGCTATATCTATAATTATTTGTATGAGAGAATTTTAAATGTTGATCAGGAATTTTGACCAAATCAATAAATGCAGGCATGTAGAAAGACATGTGAATTGAAAAAAGTTAATAAATGCTGATAAGGGATTTTGACTAAATCAATAAATGCTGAGTTTTTTTTTTTTAATAAAAAATTTAGAAAATTCAGATTGAGATATTGAAGCTCCCACAGGCCTTGGGGATTAAAAACCCCATTTTGCTTAATATATAGTACTAGCCTATCACCCATGCTATGCACGGGATAATTATAGATATTTATATGTGTTTTAGATTTTTTTTAATATATAAATTATGTTTTTTAAGATTTTTTATAAAAATAATTTAGCAATCTTATCACTAACCATAGTGTATGAGAGAAATTGAAAAGGGTATTGCAGTAACTATACACGGATTGTATCTATAATTATTTGTATAGAGGGATTTTAAATGCTAATCAGGGGATCTTGACCAAATCAATAAATGCAGGCATGTGGAAAAACACGTGGATTGAAAAAAGTTAATAAATGTTGATCAGGGAATTGTGACCAAATCAATAAATGTTGATTTTTAAAAAAAATAAAAAATTTAGAAAATTCAGATTGGGATATTGAAACTCCCACAGGCCTTCGAGGTTAAAAACCCATTTTGCTTAATATATAGTATAGATAGATTGTAAATATATTAAGGAAAAAGGGGGTTTCTAAACCCCAAGCCTTGTGGGAGTTTAAATATCTCAATATTAATTTTCTAAATTTTTGATTTAAAAAAAAAACCCTCAACATTTATTGATTTGGTTAAAATCTCCTGATCATCGTTTATTAGCCTTTTCCAATGCACATGCCTACATTTATTGATTTGGTCAAAATCCTTGATTAGCATTTAAAATTTTCTCATACAAATAATTATAGATACAGCCCGTGCATAGTTACTGTAGTAGCCTTTTTAATTTCTCCTATACACTATGATTAGTGATAAGATTGTTAAATTATTTTTATAAAAAATCTTAAAAAACATAATTTATATATTAAAAAAAATTAAAACAAATATAAATATATATAATTATCCCATGCATAGCACGGGTGATAAGCTATCTATACTATATACTATATATTAAGCAAAAATGAGTTTTTAACCCCAAGGCTTGTGGAAATTTCAATATTCCAATCTGAATTTCTAAATTTTTTATTTTTTATTTAAAAAAAAACTCAACATTTATTGATTTGGTCAAAATCCCCTGATTAGCATTTATTAACTTTTTTCAATTCACATGTCTTTCCACATGCCTGCATTTATTGATTTGGTCAAAATTTTCTGATCAGCATTTAAAATCCTCTTATACAAATAATTATAGATACAATCCATATATAGTTACTGCAGTACCCTTTTCAACTTCTCTTATACACTATGACTAGTGATAAGATTGTTAAATTATTTTTATAAAAACATAATTCATATATTAAAAATTATAGATACAATCCGTGTATAGTTACTGCAGTACCCTTTTAAACTTCTCTCATACACTATGGCTAGTGATAAGATTGTTAAATTATTTTTATAAAAAATCTTAAAAAAACATAATTTATATATTAAAAAAATCTAAAATAAATATAAATATCTATAATTATCCCGTGCATAGCACGGGTGATAAGCTAGTATATATATAACCAAATATAGTGATCTCTTAAAAAACTCTAAATTCTCAATCCTAACATCTCTTTAAACTTTTTCCTAGGTGGCACTTCTATTCTTCTCTCATTCTATTTTCCTATTTTTTCCTCTTTTTTAATGTATTTTATTTCACTTTTTAATTACTTAGGGCATGGATATATATAATATATCATATGGATAGGATCTTTTCAAAATATTTATAGATAAAAGATGAGTTTGACTCTAATTCAAAATTTATGGGGAATTGACCCATAAGTCCTAAAAGGTGGGATTGCAATCTAATCAGTCTCATATTTAATTTTGTACACCCAAAGGTCCCATTATTTGGGGGTGGACAGTTTTGCCCATGAACTTACTGTTTTGGGTTTGGTGATATTATGTTTGAATGATGTGGGTGTATGTAACGTTTGGGAAAAGTTTACTATAGCTTTTTTATAATGTGAATGTATGTAACGTTTGGGAAAAGCTTACTATATTTTTTTATGATGTGAGTGTATGTAACGTTTGGGAAAAGCTTAATATAGCTTTTTTATGATGTGGGTGTATGTAACGTTTGGGAAAAGTTTACTATAGCTTTTTTATGATGTGGGTGTATGTAACGTTTGGAGAAAGCACATTTATGATGTGGGTGTATGTAAAGTTTGGAAAAAGCTTACTATAATTTTTTTATAATGTGGGTGTATGTAACCTTTGAGCAGGGCCGGCCCTGCCCTAAGGCAGGTAAGACTTGTGCCTTAGGCCCCATATTTTGGCCCAAAAATAGGGCCCCTAAATTTAAATTTTTTTTATAGGTTCAACCTTTTTTTATTTTTTTATTTTTTTTAAGATCTATTTAAAGTGCCCCAAATGTTTTATTGGGCCCATGTATAATTTAGCCCATATTTATTTATAAATGTGTTTGGCCTATATTTATTAAAATGAAAATATATAAATAAATAAATAAAAAACAATAGGGCCCCTAAATTTGGTAAAACATATAAACATATATAACATAGGGCCCCTAAATTTGGTAAAATATTATAGGCTCAATATTTTTTTTTTTTTGGTTTTAGGATCAATTTAAAGGGCCCCAAAATATTTTTTTTGGTTCATGTATGATTTACTCCATATTTATTTATAAGTGTAGTTTGGTCCATATTTATTAAAATGAAAATATATATTAAAAAAAAAGTGTTTGGGCTCAAGAAAAATAATACATACAATATATGGGCCCTATTTTTTTATTTTTTATTTTTACCTTCTTTATCTATTAGATTTTAGTGGAATAAATAATTTTGCTCAAATTTTTTTACATAGGTCTTTATCAATTTTAATTGAATAATTTTTTCCTAATTTTTTTGTTCTAATTTTGTTTTATTAAATTGTTTTATTTATAATTTTAATAATTATATGTATAAGTAAATTTTTTTATGGTTATAAACAAATAAAAAAATTGTAACTTATTGTTTTATTCATGAATTTTTTTTCAATATAAAAGGGGCCCAATTTCCGAAATTCGCCTTAGGCCCCAACGAACTCAGGGCCGGCCCTGCCTTTGAGAAAAGTTTACTTTAGCTTTTTTTGGGTTTAATAGTGTATGTAGGGGTGTCCACGTTATTTATGACCCACACGTTTCAACCACAAATAAAAGGTGTATGTAACATTTGGGAAAAGCACATTTATGATGTGGGTGTATGTAGCGTTTGGGAAAAGCTTATTATAGCTTTTTTTGGGTTTAGTAGTAGTGTATGGAAGGGTGTCCACGTTATTTATGACCCACACGTTTCAACCATAAAAAAAAGGTACATTAGTTAGAAAAACCATTCCATAATTACATAATGGGATCCTTCGGATCACATTACCAAAAAAATAGGACTTGGACGTCTATTAATTTTAAAATGGGACTTGGTAGACTACAACTCTCCAAAATGGGACTTTCCAATAATTTTCCCTAAATTTATATCCTACTCAAAGATATTTCAAAAATAAAAAAATAAATTAAACTGTAAATTTCAAAACCTTATTTCCATAACAATATAAAATTGGGCAAAAATATTAAAGAACAGAAGAACCCTACCGAGAAATTAGAGAAATTAAACAGGTGATTTAACCAATTATACAATATTTTTCTTATGTGAAAAGAAATATATATTTGAAATCTCACGAGTTTGAAAGAAGTTTTTATTCAATCTCACTTATTTTTTATTATATTTTGTTCTTAAATTATATTAATTTATGTGTTCAATTTTGTTGTAATTTATAAGGAGGGCACTCAATTTAAATTCAGACATAAATAAACTTAATTATGCAATATTTTTCTTATGTGAAAAGAAATATATGTTTGAAATCTCATATTATGTTTTTTGCTCTATTTTTTCTTTTGCAATTTTTTTTCTTTGTTTTTGTTTTAGTTTATTTGGTGTATTTAGTTATTTTTCTTCATAATCGAAGTTAGTTGTTGAAATTATAATAATGCAGTAGATGCGCTCATGCCTCCAAAATTTATTATTCATTTTTTAAAAAATTTACAACTGCAACGTACAAGAAAAAACTAGCAAGCAACAAAAGGTTAAAAGACCAATACAAAGAGTGGTATTTTGTGATGTAGTTGGAGTTCACCCATTTTTTTAAAGAAAAATTGTATCAATTGAGAAGAGTATTTGGAATACATTCACAAGTTTGAAAGAAGTTTTTATTCAATCTCATTTATTTTTTATTATATTTTGTTCTTAAATTATATTAATTTATGTGTTCAATTTTGTTGTAATTTATAAGGAGGGCACTCAATTTAAATTCAAACATAAATAAACTTAATTATGCAAGATTTTTCTTATGTGAAAAGAAATATATATTTGAAATCTCATATTATGTTTTTTGCTCTATTTTTTCTTTTGCAATTTTTTTTCTTTGTTTTAGTTTTAGTTTATTTGGTGTATTTAGTTATTTTTCTTCATAATCTAAGCTGTTGAAATTATGATAATGTAGTAGATGCGTTTATGCCTCCAAAATTTATTATTCATTTTTTAAAAATTTTACAACTACAACGTACAGGAAAAAACTAGCAATGGCAACAAAGGCTAAAAGACTAATACAAAGAGTGATGTTTTGTAATGCAGTTGGAGTTCACCCATTTTTTTAAAGAAAAATTGTACCAATTGAGAAGAGTATTTGGAACACATTCATGAGTTTGAAAGAAGTTTTTATTCAATCTTATTTATTTTTTATTATATTTTGTTCTTAAATTATATTAATTTATGTGTTCGATTTTGTTGTTATTTATAAGGAGGGCACTCAATTTAAATTTAGACGTAAATAAACTTATTTATGTAGTAGCTCTAAAATATTTTTGCTTATATTTTTATTTTTTTGTTTGAGATCTTCATGATTTTAAATTTGTTTCTTTATATATATGTAGTGAGTAAGATTAAATTTTTAAATGATAAGTTTCTCTTTTGCAATAAAAGTCATGTGCACAAAGGAATATTTGAAGCACAAGATTGGATTTCAAAATCCTTAATGAATATACAAATAAATTACTTTGTTTTCAACTCATAATACTCTTTATATATATATATATATATAACGAAAACCAATTATAGACAAGGTTATTTGGATCCATTCAAAGAGCAAAAACTATGTTTTTTACTTAATTAATATTTAATAGTTAATTAATATCTACTTAATTAATAATTTTTAAATAGATTGTATTCAATATGTGAATATTTCAATAAAAGTTTGGTTAATTTCTTATAAAAAAAAAAAAAAACTATTATTCAACTATGTTTGTGTTGAAATTATAAACACATTACATGTTAATGATCAAAATTTTAAAATTTAATTTGAATAAATATGTTTTATGTATTTAGACAAAAATCATAGGTAAGAAATTTTTTTCTATGATTGTTGAATTTTATATTCACGTGTCATTGTCATAAAAATATTCATGTCATGCGCGTTCTATGGTTAAGACTTTGTTATTTAAAATGAATGATTATATTATCATATAACATAAAGTAAAAATAAAACTAACTAAGATGCTAAAAAAAGAAAAAAAGTGAAGTTAATTTTTATTTTATTTTATTTTATTTAGTAGGTTCAAAATACGAAAGTTGTTGAAAGTTATAGGTTATAGACACAAAACAAATTTTATAAAAATAAAAAGTGATCCTTGAATTTTGTTTGCAATTAAATAGCTTTAGAATACAAAAACTGTTAAAAATAGAGTTAAAATTTGTATAATAAGATAACATAAATGTTTATTTTTTAACTACAAAAAATTTAAATTTTAAAAAATTATAGATGGCATTTAACTCTTGTATAATTTTTAACTTACTACGGTTTTTATTTTTTAGTTCTTTTTTTACAAATTTTAAAAAATTATAGGTGGGGCTTTACTCTTATCTAATTTTTAAACTATTATTCTCTCTACTTCTTTTATTTTTAGAGTTATATTAGATGTTGTTTTTTTTTATCAAATTTATCCTATCTTATTTTTGAATTTTTAAATTTCAACTTTGATTTATTTATTTTTTCAATCTTTATTTGATATTTACCGAATTTCTCTCTACCTCATTTTTCTAGGATTTATCTAAATTTCTCTTTCTATATTGTTATAATTTATCTTCACATTTACACTTGATTTTTTTTTTTAAATCTTTATTTTATATTTACAAGATCTACTCTTACTCTTAATTTTCAATTAAATATATTCTTTTTCTAAGATTTATCTGATTTTCACTTTCTATATTCTTATAGTTTATCTTCAATTCAAACTTAATTTATTTTTATTTTTATCATATATGTATAGAATTCACTTTGGCCTTTCTTTTTTAGTTGAGATCAATCCCAATCTATTATTTAAGTACCTATCTAAATTAATACCATAGAATTTTTTTATTAATTTTTACATATTTGTATTGTTTACTACTTTTTGTTACTTGCTCGTGCATAGTACGGATTATCACTAGTTTTTAATGAAACAAAAGGGTGCGGGGTCAAACTTTGCTCATGCCTTTAATTAATAACTTTTTATTTTTAAGATATAAAAATGCGTCACGTAAGAGTAGGAGAAATCACCATATACTTAAATAAGTGCAGTACAAACATAAATAATAATATAAAAACGTGTCACGTGATAGTAAGAGAAGTCACAAATACTTGAACACAAATCTAGGCTGACATATATATGTTTCTGGAGTATCACGTATTCGTATTTCTTAATCAATCATCATTTAATATGCTACCTTATATGCTATCTTGTATTCTTTAATCATCCAATACAATACTCTACTTATTCACTTTCACTACCAATTACAATGTTATAAAATATCACATATCTATACTATAAAATTATTAAATAATTACTCCACAGATAAATAAAAGATTGCTACGAGAGTATAGAGTATTTTCAATCACACAGAGACTATCACAGGAACGCTGACTACCACCAGATGCACGAGGGCATCGAGCATTGATTATTGAGAGCATGACATCTCAATTCCTTACCTCTCAAAAAAGGAGTCTATATATATATACACATGGAAAGAAATAAATTCTACATGTAATAATGATGATCACGGCATGTACCGGAGATCACGGCATGTTACGATTCCCCCTTCAGGCGGGTTTAGTTGGGCGAGGAGTATTCAATGTTTTTTTTTTTTTTTTTTTTTTTTTTTTTTTTTTGTGAGTGTGCGTGTGTGTGGGGTTATACGTATCTTGGGCATGTTACGATTACCCCTTCAGGCGGGTTAGTTTTATTTTATTTTTATTTTTTTTCCTTTCTTCTGTTGTAGGGTATCTTCGGCATGTTACGATTGCCCCTTCAGGTGGGTATGCTTGGGCGGGGATTTTATAATTTTTCAAAATTTTATTTTATTTTATTTGTTTTAAAGATATCTTGAGCTAACTTACGCGTACTAAATTAAGTCTTTATAATCCGAACAAGCCTTCTGAAACAGTGCTTATGGCTCGCGGTCCATGACCCCAAGATATGCATTTACCGACTAGGTGATTCGAGCCTAAGACTAGAAAGGAAACAAATCTCTAAGCCCTAGTTGTCACCCATTAAACCAATCACAATATGATTAGAAATTTTCAATGTTAGCTCCAAGTATAAAGATCACCCATTAAACCAATCACACAATATGATTAGAAATTTTCAATGTTAGCTCCAAGTATAAAGAGATTTGTTTGAGGTTTTGTCCGACTTTTGTTATTTTTTATTTTATTTTACTCTAATGCGTCGTTTGGGAACATACAATTTTGGTAATTTTTTGATTTTTTTGCTAAAATATAAGATAAAAAAAATTAGTATGTTTGGAATGACTTTTTAATTTTTACAAAAAGTAGAGAGAAAATGAAATCTCTAATTTTTTGGTATAGGTTATATGTTTTTTAATTTTTTTAGTAATTTTTTGACTTTTAAGCTAAAATATGTGTATCACAAACGAGGCCCAAGTTCGAGTTTAATTAAAAAAATTCAGGCTAAACTTAGATTGTCCAAATTCAAATTTTAAAAAGTGTGTTTGGTTTTATTTTCTGAATTTAGTTTTATGAAAACTGAGTTTTTTATTTTTCATATTTTTTTTATTTTTAGTGAACGTTTTTAAAATTTCAAGCAATTTTTTTTTTACTTTTTTAAATGCACCTTTCTTAAATGTATCTAAAGAGTAAAATATTTGTAAAAAATATTTTAAAAAATAATAAATATACAAAAATACGAAAAATGTATTAAATTTTTTTTTTCTTTTGTATCTTTTGTTTTTAGTGAGTTTTATAAAAAAAAATTTATAAATATTATACTTTTTAGTTTTATTTATGTTAGGTGTGCTTGAAAATTAAAAAAATTTCTTAAAATATTAAAAAATTCAGTGAAGATAAAAAATATAAAAAAATAGAATTTTCTAAAAAGTGAATACTGTAAACAGAGTGAATAATTGCCCTAACATGTTTCATTTTTTAGAAATAAAAAAGAAAAACTAACTCAAAAGTTATGTGTACCAAATAATATAATGTATTACATTGCAATCTATCTACATATTATACGAGGAAAATGGAGTTTCTAACCCACAAGTCTTGTCCGAGTTCCAATATTCCAATCTTAATTTTCTAATTTTTTGATTTACAAAAAAAAAATCTCAGCATTTATTGACTTCGCCCAACACACAAGCTTTTTTGACTTCTCCCATACCTACTGCTACATCCTTTTTAACTTCTCTTATATACTATGGTTAGTGATGGGATTACTAAATTATTTTTATAAAAAATCTAAAAAAAATAATTTATATATTAAAAAATATTTAAAATAAATATAAATTCTTATTAAATATATCTATCTATCTATTATATAAGTAAAAGGAGATTTCTAACCACAAGTCTTCTCATTCAAGCACAAAAACAAAAATATATATAAATATATATATATATATATATATATATATATAATATCTCTAAATTTATGACTTTCAAATGAAAAATCTATCAGATATATAAAATAAAAAATAGAAAGTATAATAATTCATTTCAAAATTTAAATTTGAAGGGCACTAAATATAGAACGTATTCCATTAATTTAATTTAAAATTATAATGATTTATCACATAATATATAAGTTTTAAATAATGATTTATTCTATGATTTATTTGTATATCTATATATCCATATACTATTATAATTGCAAAATATTATTATTTCATTAAGGTTGAAAGTTGTAATTCTTTTATTAATACGTGTTACAATATGATTGGTCTATAAATTAATTTTGTATTCTTAAAATAAAATTTCAAATTTAGATTCTTACTTAAATTATGTTACTATAATTGGAATGAGATCAATATTCATTCATTAAATTTTGCATCATTTATTAAATTATAAAATAAAATTTCAAATTTAAATTCTTCTTAAAATTATATTACTACAATTAAAATGAGATCAATATTGACATATGTCATAATATTATTGGTCTAAATATAATTTATTTTAAATACATGTGTTCAAATTATTAATTGCTATTAATTTTTTATTTTTTTTGTTTTAAATTTTATAAAAAAAATTATATCATTCCAAACTATTAAGCCTTGAACAATAATATTTTTTAATATAATTTTTTTTTGACAAAAGAATAAAACATAACTTTTTTAACATGGTGGATTTTGTTAGCTTTTTATTTTATTTTTATTTTTTTAATATCTCAATTGTCAATTAAAGAAATTAAATATAGATTAAAGATATCTTTGGCTCAAATTGTTAAAAAGTTACTTTTCCTAAATTAGAAAGAAACATTAATTTTTTTTATTTTATTAAAAGTGATAGTTCGTTAAAACTTTTTTTATTTAAAAAAAAAGAGGATTATAGGTGATAATTTATTATTCATCTAAAATTATTTTAAGATTAAATGAAAATACCATATTAAATTTTCTTCTTACTTTTTTTTATTCAAATATTTTTATTTTGTAAGAAATTTGTTTTTATTCTATTGAATATTTTATTGTAATTTTTAAATTAAAAAGAATTTCTAAAAAATCACATTTAAATTATTTATGCCATTATAAAAAATAATATTAACTTTGTGATTGTTTGGGAAGTGCTAAATAAGTATACTTTTTTATTTTTTACGAAAATATGTACAGAAAAGTAAAGATGTGATGTGACCAAAAAAAATAAAAAGATAAAAAGTGAGCTAATATGGCACTTTCCAAACAACCTTTTATTCGATGATCCCTTTTTAAAATGTGTATTGTTTAAATATTTTCAAGAAAAATTCTATTGGAAATCTTAAGCCTTCGTTTGGGAAGTGGGTTGGCTTTTTAACTTTTTGGCTATTTTAGCCTGGGGATAAAATGCCTGGTTTGGGAAGGACTTTTTGAATTTTTTGTGAGAGAGGAGTGTAATGATTATGGGTTGGATTTGATGGTTTATTTTTTGTGGCTAAAATAGCATATTTTGTTTTTTGTGGGCTATTTTAGCTCCTAACCCACCAAAACCAACTTCCCAAACTATGCCAGTATATTGCTTTTTCTTTTGTTCATTAATATTAAAATTTTTAATTAATTTTATTTATTATTTTAAAAAAATTGGCAAATAATTTATTTATACATATAATTTTGTTTTGGTTTCTCAGGTTATTTGGTATTTTTGTCCTATTCCACTTAAATTTAATTTAAGTTTTTGAATTTTTGCATAGGTCCTCACTTAATTAAAAATTATGTTGTTCAATCTTTATAAATTTTTAAGCTCAACTCAAGTTGTTTGGGTTGAATTCACTCAAGTTTTCAATTTTAGCAAAGGGAGTTGTAAGTTACATGATTAAATTTGTGATAAATTAAAAAATAATAAATAAATCGTGGTAAAATTGTAAGACTTAAATTGTAAATTTCAATCTTCTTTGTTTTTAAAATTTGTATATAAGAATTTTACTATTTATATTATTTTGTATAAAAATATATTATTAATGTTTTTACATGGCGTGTATAGTACGGATTACCACTAATATAATTTAATTTAAATGATTAGAAAACGTTGTGACAATTTCTACCTAAACCCTGTTCAAATTTAATTTGAAATGATAAATTTTAGGCCAAACTACTTTTGAGGGTTGGTTTGGAATGTTTTAAAAAAATATATTTTTTGATTTATTGATTTATATGGATTGGGTTTGGGTTGAGTTTGATGTAATGTGTTAGAGATGTGATATAATTTAAATAAGATGAGATGACATAAATAAGATAGTGATTTTTTAACTTTTTATATTGAGTTATGCTAGGGACCCCAAACAAATTATCAAATTTTCTACCAAATCTCTCACATGGGTGTGGGACCCACACACATTTGATTTGTGTGGATCCCACACCGATGTGAGAAGTTTGATAAAAAATTTGATAATTTGTTTGAAATCCATAACATTTTTCTTTTATATTATTTAATAGATGCCAAACTTAACCTAAATCCACAACTTTATACTTCCAGCGTCAATTGGAAATGGTGGGTTGACATCTATTTCAAAAAAATTCATTTTTATTTTAAGAAAAAATTTACATTCGTTAAAGAGAAATTTTTTGAAAGACAACCAACATGCTGAAATTTGTTAAAAGAAATTCAAAAATTGTTTTAAAACTAAGGTTTCGTCTAGGAACAGGTTAATTTAGTAACTTTTTAACTATTTGGCTAAAATATGAGCTAAAAAAAACTAGTATGTTTGAGATGACCTTTTAACTTTTTACGAAAAGATGTGCAAAAAGTAAAGAGAAAAAAGAATCTTTGATTTTTTGGTATAAATTATTAATTTTTTGACTAATTTAATAATTTTTTGACTTTTTAACTAAAAAGTTCGATTGGTAAACGAGGCCTAAAATAAAAGCCAAGGGTGGTTTTCAAACATTGTTTTTAAATTTCTCATTTTTTATTTTTTCAAAGACAACCATTATTGGAATGCTCACAACAGATTGAACGGCTTTTTTCATTCCTCGAAGATTGCGTTTTCGAGTTCTCATCCAGGAGGAAGTGTGGAAGGTGGCTCAAATTCATTGGTTCAAATATTATATTGTTTTGTCCTTCATTAAAGCGGAGAAAGGCTCATTCATTGAAGATAGCATAGCATGAATGCTTTTTAGCATGTGAGATGTTATCAGAAGAGCACATGACCATGATGATTTGAACAGTTTAACAGACCACTCCAAAAAGAACCTATACAGTACAAGGTTTTAGAGGTAAAAATATAGGATTAAAATCCGTGTGTTTGTTTGAGTTTTCTGAATTAAGTTTTTTAAAAATTTATTTTTTTGATTTTCGTATTTTTTTATTTTTAGTGAATATTTTTTAAATTTTAAATATATTTTTTTTATATTTTTTTAGATGCATCTTATTTAGATGTATCTAAAAAGTAAAAAATTTGTAAAAAAATATTTTAAAAAATTAATAAATACATAAAATACAAAAAATGAACTGAATTCTTGTATTTTTTTTGTATTTTTGGTATTTAGTGAATTTTTAAAAGATTTTTTTTATAATTTTTTTACTTTTTAAGTGTATTTATGTCAGGTGTGTCTAAAAAGTAAAAAAAATTACTTAAAATATTAAAAAAATTCAGTAAAAATAAAAAAATACGAAAAATAAGAAAGTAGAATTTTTTGAAAAGTGTTTTTTGAAAAGTGGAAACAAGCAAGGTGAATATTTTTTTTATTGTTAAAAGTATTATTATCTTATTTTTAATAACAAAATTAGATATTTAGTGATAATTTACTAATTTCTTGAGATCAAAAGTTGTCTAAAAAAATAAATATTTTTGAACTAATTTTTTTTGTTTCTAAAAGTGTATTTATTACCGATATTTTTAAAATTTTATCCTTATAAACTCATTTTTTTTTATGATGATCTTTTAGTAATTGTCCTTATGAGTTTTGTCCTTCTATCCAGTTATAAAAAAAATAAAAAATAAAAAAAAAATAAGAAGAGGAAAGACTTCTCTCAACATATCAACAGCCGATATTTTTCTTAACCCATTAATCAATTGGTTTGAAATTTTTGTTTAAATTAAAATTGAATTTATAAATTGATGATGCGGTTCGTCCTGGGTGGATGGGTCGGGCTGGTCCAAACTCTTCAAGTTCCGATCCAGGCGGATGATTCCACCAGATGACCTACAAGCAAGTCCAAAGGGAACAGGGTAGTCCCTAGTGAACCCTCCGGCGAGCAAATCAGTAGAGGAAGAAGGAAATATAGAGAGAGAGATAGAAAAGCTTAACCTTCCTTTTGTCTTCGATTCTTGCTTATATCCTTTGGTAATCATTTCACTGTCCCTTGCGACGTGCCCCCCTCCGCCGAAAGCCTGTGCCGTAGCTTACCTTGTTCAGGGTGAGGGGGCTCTGTTCCGATGGGGAGGTGTTGTCGTAATAAATGCTGTGATGGGCTGCATTAATGGTGATGTGTTGTGGCAATAACTCTGCAGATCTTTGTCTGCTGATGTGGCCTGTGTTTCACCTGCCATGTGCCCAAATGTCATTGGCCCTCCATGCCCAGATGGCCTCTAGCTGTCCTAGGCTTTGCTAGCGGGGTTATGCTATGGGTCCCAAGCGATGGGTTTGGGGTTGTTTGCTGTGGGCTGTAAGCCTTATGGGCCTATCCATGTCAGTAGTCCCCCATTTCCGAGTGCAGCTTTAGTCCAACGAAGGGAATAGTAATAAGGAAGAGAAGTGCGAATCGAGCGGAGAGGCCGACCGTTAGGCGTGCCGACCGCGAGGCGTACTGACCGCAAGGGTGGCCGAGCGGGAGGGGTCGATCGTGAGGCGTGCCGACCGCAAGGATGGCCGAGCGGGGGGAGATGACCGTGAGGGTGGCCGAGCGGGAGGGTTCGACCGTGAGGCGTGCCGACCAGGACGGCACGGGGCTCAAAAAAAATGGAGGGTGGGCCATGTGATGATGTGAAATGGAAAGGATAGGGTAAGGGGAGGGGACAGTGCATCGCCGCCATACACATGGCAATATCGTGGGGAAAGTGAAGTGTTGGAGCAGAAATGAAACGATAGGTCACGAGGGGGGGTTTTGAAAAGGCGATTTTGGCGGTTGATTTGAAAGGTTTTTAAAAGGGCAAAAATTATTTTGGATCCACGGAATACGGGTAAACCGTGGGTTTTTGGTATAATTCGTTTCACCTACCTTTTTACAAAAACTCAAAATACCCAAGTGTTAATTCCTTCATTGCGCCCGACACACCTGTGCAACATTTTCTCAACTTCCTTGCTCCTGCGTCAGAAGTGATTCGTAAGCAAACCCTAGAAATGGCACAAGAAGAAGTGGTGAATGTGAGTGTGGACCTCCTGGGAGACGATGATGCAGAGGAGCTAGCGGCGCGATATAGGATGGAGACACGAATGGAAAGGATAGGGTAAGGGGAGGGGATAGTGCATCGCCGCCATACACGTGGCAATATCGTGGGGGAAGTGAAGTGTTGGAGCAGAAATGAAACGATAGGTCACGAGGGGGGTTTTTGAAAAGGCGGTTTTGGCGGTTGATTTGAAAGGTTTTTAAACGGGCGAAAATTAATTTGGATCCAAGGAATACGGGTAAACTGTGGGTTTTTGGTATAATTCGTTTCACCTACCTTTTTACAAAAACTCAAAATACCCAAGTGTTAATTCCTTCATTGCGCCCGACACACCTGTGCAACATTTTCTCAACTTCCTTGCTCCTACGTCAGAAGTGATTCGTAAGCAAACCCTAGAAATGGCACAAGAAGAAGTGGTGAATGTGAGTGTGGACCTCCTGGGAGACGATGATGCAGAGGAGCTAGCAGCGCGATATAGGACGGAGACACGAATGGTTCGGGTGGGGGAACCGGTGGGACAATCGCAGGCGTCGGCCCTGATAGTGGCTCCAAGGCCAATAAGCCAGGTAGAGCCGGATCAGTGGCACACTAAGGCTGACAAATCCACAATTACTGCGGCGGATTTGGAGGCTATCAGGGAAAAATACCAGATTCTGGCTTAGGTGGAGTTATTGCTGCCAACATCAAGGGAGAGGCCGTCTGATGCCAGGTCAGGGAAGTTTTCCCTTTACGAGGAGGCGCTAAAAGGTGGGCTGAGGTTGCCACTGCCCCAAGTGGTGGTTGACGTACTGAACCGTCTGGAGGTAGCACCGGGGCAATTGATGCCCAATGCATGGAAGATTCTGCTGGCCTGTGCTAGCGCGTGGCCCAAGGCGAATGGAGGGGAAACCATGGCGGTAGACGAGTTCTTTTCCTGTTATAAGGCTTCGGGGCAGCAAGAGACGTGGGTCACCCTACAGGCAGTGATGGGGAGGGGATTGGTGGCGGGGTTGCCGACATCGATCAAGGGGTGGCGGCCACGGTGGTTCTACGTGTCTGCCAATGGGGGACTGGGAGTGCGCACCATCTAGAAGGTGCCCATTAGGTCGATGGAGCCAAGACTGGGGGCAGCGGCGGAAGAGAGGGTGAAGAGGGTGAAGGAGTAGAGGGAGGGAGAAAAGGCGAAATGGGACGAGCTTGTTCAGCCGTCCGCATTGTTTGAGGCAGGGTTGGGACCGCAGCCGAGGGGTGGGGACCTCGACCGAGCAGAATTGGAGGTGAGAAGAGAAGTTCAGGAGGTAGAGGATCAGGCCATACTTGCCAAAGCCACGAAGTTGAAGGAAGCGCGAGGAGACCGACCGCCTCAACCGATCGCGCGGGAGAGGATCCGACCGCGCCCAAGTCCGCTAGGGGGGAAGGACTTAAGCAGTTTTGAGCCACGACCGCCCCCAATAGATCCTGTAAAAGAACAGGCCTGAAAGGAGCGGGAGGCTCTGAAGAAGAAGAAGAAAAAGAAGAGGAGTGCCCCAGAGGGAGCTGCAGATGAGTCTGGGGCCAAGAGGGCTAAGGTGGCCCCAGCTGAGGTGGAGGCCCCTGTGGCCAAGGATACCCCAGAGGTGGTGGGGGTCACCCCAACACTGGAGGTTGTGGAGACTGCCCCAACAATGCAAGTAGGAGTTGGGTTGACTGAGGCTAAGCCGAGCGAGAGGGAGCAGACCCAAAGGGGCCCTGCATCCCAGGAAGGAGGGGTCCGTCTGGCCACGACAATCTATCACGCTAGCGCGGTAGCTGGAAGGTTGGAGGGAGAAGAAGGCCCAGCCAGGGCGGGGGCAGACCACTTGGTGAAGATTGTGGAGGAGACAGCCCTACGCTCGACATCCAGATTCAATGAGGCTGACCTGCTGAGGGGGTTATGCTCCGCCCAAATGGAGGTAACCACCTTGGCAGGGGCCCTTCTAAGGAAAGCAGGGGCTGCCAAGCTAAAAGCTGAAGAGGCCAAGGCCCAGTTGGCCAAGTTGAAGAAAGAGAGTGCCGACTGGAAGACTGCCCATGCTGAGCTGCAAGCAGTCAAGTTGGAGCTGGAGGACACACGCCGTAAGGTCATGTCGCTCGAGTTCCAACTGGCTGGCGAACAGAAAAAGTTGGAGGGGTCTGAAAGAGCCTGCGCCGTTGCGGTCGAGCGGCATGAAGAGGCCATGAGCAGCAATGAAGAGCTGGTCAGGAAAAAAGATGAGGCAGATGCCAGAATTGGAGATCTGTTGAAGGAGTTGGAGGATGAGCGCGCTAAAGCAGATGAGGAGAAGGGGAGGCTCGTGAGGGAGTTGGAAGCAGAGAAGGCGAAGGCGATAGCGGAGATAAAGAGTCTGAGGAAGGGAATGGAAAAGGAAAGGGCAACGGCGGTTGCTGAAAGGGGGGCCCTGCAGAGAGAGCTGGACGAAGAAAGGGCGAAGGCGGCTTCTGGGAGGGCAGCCAACCCCGATCTGTGCGTCGCAGCAGTGGAGCAATACAAAGGGTCTCCCGAATTTCAGATGGCAGTAGATACCGCAGTCGCCAGGAATCTGGCTGGGCAAGAATCTGGGGGGGTGGGCCCATCAAGGACGACTGCTAGAGGTAGGACGGAGGCAGAAGTTATTGAGAGCTTCCAGCAGTTAGACTTCTACAAGCACGAAATGGCTGAGTTCTGGGACAGCGGTTGGAAGATGTTCAAACGCAGAGCTGAAGAGTTGTTCCCAGACTTGGACCTGAGAAGTGTAACGATTGGTAAAGATGATGTGGCCCAGACCCCCCTGGACGAGGGCATTGAAGAAGAAGAACTTGTATCCAGCAAGGAGGAATAGCTAAGGGAGATGAAGAGCCCCCAATCTGTGTTTGTTTTTTTTTTATTTTTTATTTATTGTAATGAACTTGTGTACACATTGTAAATGAATAAAATTTCGTTTATGTTGTCAGTTAACTGTGTTGTCTTGGGTTGTCTAAAATGAATGAAGTCTTGTCATAAAAACTGGTCATAAAAATTGTGCAATAAAAATTTCGTGCAAAGTTAAGTTAAAAGTTCCTCCCTGCAGAGTGAGATTGGATTTGTATGAAAATTGAAAGGATGATAGTGGTTTATTGAAAAATTGGATTATGAAATTGTAGAACATAATATTCGAATTGGGTTAGTACTTCTAGTTTAATAAGTACGGATGAAGAATCCATGGATGATGACAGAAAAGTAGGTTACAAATCGTAACTAAACGGTTAATTATAAACTTGTAGAGAAGAGATTGGAGAAACAAGCTGGGTGGGGTGAGAGATAATCTGATTAGTAAATGAAATACGTGAGAACACCTTTGGAATCTAATTAAGTAAAAACGTGGTCCTGGAATTGTGAATAAGTCTCAAAATGTGACTGAGTGTTAAAAACGTGGTCCTGCTTTACGAAATTTCGTGGATAGGATGATCTCAGCATGGAGTGCTCAGTTCTGGCTGAGGCTTTGAAGTGCTCAGTTTGGCTAAGGCTTTGAAGTGCTCAATCTGGATGAGGCTTCTAAAGTGCTCAGTTCGGCTGAGGTTTCTGAAGTGCTCAGTCTGGCTAAGGCTTTGAAGTGCTCAGTCTGGCCGAGGCCTTGAGTGCTCAGTCTGGCTGAGGCTTTGAATGCTCAGTCTGGTTGAGGCTTCTGAAGTGCTCAGTCTGGCTGAGACTTTGAAGTGCTCTCAGTCTGGCTGAGGCTTTGAGTGCTCGGTCTGGCCGAGGTTTTGAGTGCTCAATCTGGCTGAGGCTTTGAGTGCTCGGTCTGGCCTTGAGTGCTCGGTCTGGCCGAGGCCTTGAGTGCTCAGTCTGGCTGAGTCTTTGGGTGCTCAGTCTGGCTGAGGCTTTGAGTGCTTGGTCTGGCCGAGGCCTTGAGTGCTCAGTTTGGCCGAGGCTTTGAGTGCTCGGTCTGGCCGAGGCCTTGAGTGCTCAGTCTGGCCGAGGCTTTGAGTGCTCGGTCTGGCCGAGGCTTTGAGTTCTCGGTCTGGCCGAGGCTTTGAGTGCTCGGTCTGGCTAAGGCTTTGAGTGCTCGGTCTGGCTGAGGCTTTGAGTGCTCGGTCCGGCCGAGGCTTTGAGTGCTCGGTCCGGCCGAGGCTTTGAGTGCTCGGTCCGGCCGAGGCTTTGAGTGCTCAGTCGGGCTGAGGCTTTGAGTGCTCAGTCTGGCTGAGGCTTTGAGTGCTCGGTCTGGCCGAGGCTTTGAGTGCTCGATCTGGCCGAGGCTTTGAGTGCTCGGTCTGGCCGAGGCTTTGAGTGCTCAGTCTGGCTGAGGCTTTGAAGTGCTCGATCTGGCCGAGACTTTGAGTGCTCAGTCTGGCTGAGGCTTTGAAGTGCTCAGTCTGGACGAGGCTTTGAGTGCTGCAAGTGAAAGTGTCATGGGAGCGACATACAGACAGTTGAATTATAAAAGCTAAGAACTTCGGTCGGAATTTGCATTATGTATTAAAGAGGAAAATACAACAATGTTGACAATACAAAAGTATGAACTCATTGATAGTAACGCTTCAAATGTTCCGCATTCCAGGGATAGGAGAGGTCTCGGCCTTCTATGTCTTGAAGTCGGTAAGTGCCTGGTCGTGGTCGGGCTTTCACAACGTAGGGTCCCTCCCATTTGGCTGCCAGTTTGCCCTCGGTTGGATTCTTTGTGGCAAGAGTCGCTTCTCTCAAGACAAGGTCCCCTACAGAGAACTCTCGTGGTCGAACTCTGCGGTTGTAGTGTGTTCTCATTTTCTGCTGGTACGAAGCCAATCTGACAGCAGCAGTCTCTCTGAGCTTTTCGATGAGGTCCAGGTCTGGTCGATGGAGCTCTTCGGTTGAGGCGAGATCCGGATGTAAAACCCTGGGGGTGGGTAGACCGACTTCTACCGGAATAACCGCCTCAGCGCTATATGTTAAGCGAAAAGAGGTTTCCCCAGTGGGAGTGCGAGCAGTGGTTCGGTAAGCCCAGAGTACATTTGGTAGTTCCTCAGCCCAAAGGCCTTTAGCAGCTTCGAGCTTAGTTTTGATGATTTTCAGAAGGGAACGGTTGGTGACCTCAACTTGGCCATTTGCTTGGGGATGACCGGGGGAAGAGAAGCATGGTTGAATCTGGAGATCTGCACAAAATTTTCTGTACTTCGCGTTATCGAATTGTTTGCTGTTGTCGGAGATGATGGCTTGAGGAATGCCAAATCGGCAAACGATCGATTGCCAGATAAACCTGGTGGTGTTTCGCTCGGTGATTGTGGCAAGGGGTTCGGCCTCGACCCACTTGGTGAAGTAATCAATGGCAACAATTACGAACTTGGTCTAGCCTCGACCGGTGGGAAGTGGACCAACCAAGTCGATCTCTCATTTAGCAAACGGATAAGGGCTGCAGAGTGTGATTAACTCTGTAGGAGGAGCATGGGGAATGTTGGCGAAACGTTGACATTTATCGCATTTGAGCACGAAATCGGTCGTATCCTGATTAAGAGTTGGCCAAAAATACCCAGTACGGAGTATCTTGTGGGCAAGGGACCTGCCGCCTGAATGATTACCACAAATTCCCTCATGGATCTCTTGCATTACATAAGTTGCTTGAGCTGGATTGAGGCACTGTAGATATGGCCGGGAAAAACCGCACTTGTACAATATACCATCGACAATAATGTAATTGGATGCTCGGGATCGGACTTTGGCTGCCTGCTGTTGGTCATCTGGGAGTGCCCCTGTGGTCAAGAATAGGAGAATGTCGGATGCCCAAGGGATGGGTTCGTTTTGGATGAACTGTACAGCTTGCAGGTCCGGTGAAATGGCCGGGTGGTGTAGATATTCGAGACGGACATCATGGCTGAGATTAAGATGGTCAGCAGAGGCCAGCTGAGCCATCTCATCTGCTTTGGAGTTTTTCGCCCGAGGTATGTGCCTGATGTGGAAGGAATTGAAGAGGCGAACAAGGGGGAGTGTCATATCCCTGTAAGCTCGCATTGTGTCTTCCTTGGCGTCGAAGTCCCTCGTCATCTGACCGACGACGAGCTGGGAGTCGCTGAATACTCGGAGGTGACTGACACCAATGTCCTTGGCAAGGCGGAGTCCTGCTATCAATGCCTCATACTCGGCCTCATTGTTGCTTTCTTCAAACAAGAAACAGAGGACACATTTGAAATAGCCGCCCTCAGGGGAGGTGAGGATGAGGCCGACCCCACTTCCTTCTCTGCGAGACGAACCATCGACATTGAGAGTCTAAGAATGAGGATCTTTTGGCGCTGTTGGAGTTGGTGGGAGTAGAGGGGTAGTGGTCGGGGCCGGATTGGTGAACTCCAGAATGGAGTCAGCTACAGCTTGCCCCTTGATTGCTGTCCGAGGGTGGTAGGAGATGTCGAACTGGCTGAGTTCTACTGACCACTGCATTAGTTTGCTTGAGAGTTCTGGTTGCTGCATGACCTTTTTCAGGGGCTGGTCGGTGAGGACCACTATGGAGTGGCCTTGGAAGTATGGGCGGAGTCGTCTGGAGGCAATGACCAAGGCCAGGGACAGTTTTTCTAATAAGGGGTAGTTCTGCTCTACTCCCCTGAGAGCCCAACTGATGTAATAGACCGGCCGTTAGATTGAGCCATCTTCTCTGAGGAGTGCTGCACTGACTGCGGTGCTTGACACTGCTAAGTAGAGGAAGAGGGGCTCGCCCGTGATTGCCTGTGAAAAAAGGAGAGGATTGGCCAGGCATTGCTTTAACTGTTGGAAGGCCTCTTCGGATTCAGCTGTCCATTCAAAAGTCTGCTGAAGAACTTTGAAGAATGGTAGGCACTTATCTGTTGCACGGGAAATGAAGCGGTTGAGGGCCGCCACTCGGCCGGTGAGTCTTTGAACTTCTTTGACCGTCCTAAGTGACTACATCTCAACCAAGGCCTTGATCTTCTCAAGGTTAGCTTCAATGCCGCGTTGACTGACCATAAAACCCAAAAACTTTCCAGATCCTACGCCGAAGGCGTACTTCTCTGGGTTGAGCTTCATCTGGTACTTGCGCAAGGTGGCGAAGGTCTCTCGTAAGTCAGTGAGGTGATCGGAGGAATGTTTGCTTTTGACTAGTATGTCGTCGACGTAGACTTCCATATTCCGGCCTATTTGGTGATGGAAAACGGTATTAACCAGCCGTTGATAGGTGGCCCTAGCATTCTTCAACCCGAACGGCATTACACAATAGTGGTAGGTACCTCGGTCGGTAATGAATGATGTGTGTTCCCGATCAGATGTGTGCATTAGGATTTGGTTGTAACCAGAGAAGGCATCCATGAAGCTGAGCATTTGATGACCGGCCGTGGCGTCGACCAACAGATCTATGTGGGGAAGGGGGTAGCTGTCTTTGGGGCAAGCTCGGTTCAGGTCAGAGTAATCGACACAGAGTCGCCATTTGCCATTGTGTTTGCGGACGATGACCACGTTGGACAACCATCTAGGGTAGTCCACATTTTTGATGAATTGGGCCTCGAGGAGCTTGTCAACTTCTGCGGCTATAAGAGTGTTGCGCTCCGGATGGAAAATGCGTTGTTTCTGGCGGTGGGGTCGAAAGTGGGGTTCGATGCTGAGGCGATGGGTTATGAAGGAGGGGTCAACGCCTGGCATGTCTGAATGGGTCCAGACGAATACATCTCTATGCTCAGTCAGGAGAGCGGTAAGGTCGTCCTTGGCTTGGGAAGGTAGTTGGCTGTCGATTTTGGCAGTTTTATTGGGTTGGTGGGATCAATGCTAACTTCAACAAGTTCCTTCACAGGTTCCCCTCTGACCAGCTCATCCTCGTCTCGGACGTCAAGCCCTTCGATGATCATGGCCTCTTTCAGCTTGACTTCTTTGAGTGAGGCGACATAACACTCCTTGGCCACGGTCTGTTCTCCTTTGACAATTCTGACGCCGAGATCGGTAGGAAACTTGATGGCAAGGTGATAGGTGGATGTGATGGCTTGGAAGGCGTTTAGGACTGTGTGGCCAAGGATGATGTTGTAAGAAGAGGGGCAGTCGACCACAAGAAAGGTGAGCAACTTAGTGGTCTGCCTCGGGTGTTCGCCAATGGTTATAGGTAGATCGATGGAGCTGATGGAGGTCACACGGTCGCTGGTGAAACCGACCAGAGGGGTTTGGAGAGGAGACAAGCTTTCTTCCCCAATCTTGAGCTGGCGGAAGCAATTGAGGAAGATGATGTCTGAAGAGCTGCCGTTGTCTATGAGAACTCGTCTGACCTTATAGTTGGAGATAATGGCGGAAATGACAAGGGGGTCATCATGTGGGTAACGGACTCCTGCACAGTCGGTGTCCGTGAAGGTGATGGGTTCGATCCACTGTTTTGACTGTTTGGAAGGTCGGTCCACCGTCGCCACTGCTTTGTCTGAGCCTTGCCTTATTTTTCTGAGCTCTGCCTTCTGAGCCGAGCGGGATGGTCCCCCGCAAGCAAGGCCACCTAAAATGACTCTGATTTCTCCGACTGGTGGAGGGGGATTGCCTGGAGGTCGAGGCTGTGGCGGTGGGCGATCATGGCCTTGGTTAGGTGGGGCTTGGTTCCGGGGTGGTGTATGCCGGTGATTGTTCCTGGAAAGGTCGGTTCTTTACCTCTGTTGAGGGCGGGTGTCTGTGAATCGGCTGAGGCAGCCCTGACGTATGAAGGTCTCGATTTGATCTTTGAGGTTAATACACTCGTCGGTGGTATGGCCATGGTCTTGGTGGAAACGACAGTATTTGGACTGATCTTTCCGATTGGAAGGGTTTCGTGAGGGCAGGGGCCACTTGAGGGGGTAGTCCCGCTAGATCTGATTGAGGACGTGTTCCATGGGAGAGTTGAGTGGTGTGTACCGCTTGAACCAACTGGGCGGTCGGGTCGGAGCCGACCGGTCGGCTCGGTGGGGTCGGTCATTATAGTGGGGTGTTTGGCTATTATACTGGGCGGTCCTGGGTTCCGAGTCTTTCCTCTTGTCTCTGGGGGTCGAATTTTTAGTGATTGGCTCCTGTCGAGCGGCCAGAGAATCTTCAGCATTCATGTACTTCTGGGCTTTGGATAGTCGGGCTGCCATGGTGGTTGGAGGGTTTTTGGAGAGGGAGAAAAGAAAATCGGACGACCGTAGGCCGGCCATGAAAGCCGTGAGGATGACCTTGTCGTCGTTCTCCGCTACTTAAAGGGCTTCGGTGTTGAAGCGGGTGATGAAGCTGCGGAGCGACTCCCCCTCGGTCTGACGAATGTTAAGGAGTTGGGTGGCTGGGCGTCTCTAACGCTGGGCTCCGATAAAAATGGCTCAGGAAAGAGTCACTGAGGTGTTGAAAGGTGGAGACGGAGTCCGCCGGTAACTGGCTAAACCACAACCGAGCTGATCCCTTTAGTGTCACGGGGAAAGCTCGGCACATGATCTCGTCAGGGAAAGCATGGAGGATTATGAGGGTACGGTAGGTTTCCAGATGGTCGACTGGGTCCATCGTGCCATCGAAAGAGTCAATGGTGGGCATTTTGAACTTGGCGGGCAATGGTTTGTCCCGGATGAAGGCAACAAAAGGCGAGTTGACGGTGACTGAGGGCTTGTACTGAATGTTTTGCATGACCCCTTGTAGTTGGAGCTTCATAGCTCGGAGTTCAGCGTCCCAGAGGGGAATGTTGTCGCCATGGTCGGTCAATGGAGGCTGGACGCTGCTGGCTTCCCCCTCAGGGGCTAGTGCCACGACTGACGGGCGTGGGGGTGGAGGTGGTAGGCTCATATGTGGAGGAGGAGGAGGTTGTAAACCTTCTGGGTTGAGCAGAGGGGGTTGTGGAGCAGTGTGGACCGGGGTTCTTTCTTGGTTGGGTGGAATATCTGGAGGTGGAGCGGGGAGGTTTCTTTGGAGTAAAGCACTGATCAGGGCCTGGTTTTGCTCGGCCATGTGGTTAATGCTGTTGGTAAGTTCGATGATGTACTGTGGTGGGTTGTTTGGATGGGGAGGGTCTGTTTGATGATCGGCGGTATTATGGTGAGAAGCCATGGATCTAGTCGTGACCATACACCTGGATGGGTGAGAGGAAAAGGTAACGAGGAGAAAGGGGGGCTCCGGCGATAGTGAACACAACTAGTGCACGAATAAACCACAAGTTCCCACAGATGGCGCCAACTGATGATGCGGTTCGTCCTGGGTGGATGGGTCGGGCTGGTCCAAGCTCTTCAAGTTCCGATCCAGGCGGATGATTCCACCAGATGACCTGCAAGCAAGTCCAAAGGGGAACGGGGTAGTCCCCTAGTGAACCCTCCGGCGAGCAAATCAGTAGAGGAAGAAGGAAATATATAGAGAGAGATAGAAAAGCTTAACCTTCCTCTTGTCTTCGATTCTTGCTTATATCCTTTGGTAATCATTTCACTGTCCCTTGCGACGTGCCCCCCTCCGCCGAAAGCCTGTGCCGTAACTTACCTTGTTCAGGGTGAGGGGGCTCTGTTCCGACGGGGAGGTGTTGTGGTAATAAATGCTGTGATGGGCTGCATTAATGGTGATGTGTTGTGGCAATAACTCTGCAGATCTTTGTCTGCTGATGTGGCCTGTGTTTCACCTGCCATGTGCCCGAATGTCATTGGCCCTCCATGCCCAGATGGCCTCCAGCTGTCCTGAGCTTTGCCAGCCGGGTTATGCTATGGGTCCCAAGCGATGGGTTTGGGGTTGTTGCTGTGGACTGTAAGTCTTATGGGCCTGTCTATGTCATAAATAAATGGATAAAATCTAAACTATTAATATATCCAATTCAAATATCTAAATTGGATCCACAGAATAATTAAATTAGATGATAAATCTGTTTATATATATGATTACTGCTCCAACAAACATGCTACTGCTGCTAAGGTCCAACCTGGGTCATTTTATTTTATTTATTTATTTTCTGACCAAAAAGTTAGATATTTCATGTTCTTCCTTTACATCATTAGAAAAAAATGTGCTTTTATCCAAACCATGTGGCTGTTAAAAATAATTTAATACACTTTAATAATGCATGGTTCCGCCAAGGTCCAAGTTCATTTTTCTTGACACAACTTTTCATTCTTTGGCACCTTTTGTGTGTCAGTCTACCTCACAGACCAATTTCTTTTTGCTAACACGCCTCTCTCTCTCTCTCTCTCTCTCTCTCTCTCCAAAAGAGTGCATATAATTAATTTACAAATTTATTAAATAATTTATAAATAGTTATGGAAATTTGAGATTAATCATATCGAGAAGCACACTTTGACTATACAAAAACCAGCGGCTAAGTGAACTAACACTACGACAAACCTTAAATTCAAACATTTTGGTTCAACTATCATTACTAGTGAGTGAAATTGATGATTGTGATTTATTAGTGATTACAAGTTTTTAAGAATTTGCTCCTATCTTGGAGAGATTCGTGATCATAAAAATAAAAAATAAATAAAACTTATGTTATGTCATGAGTTTTAAATCACATAATTTGAACTTTCTCATTTATTAAATTAATATGCAAATTGGCAGTGAGTAGGAAGGTTTCTCGAATTTATTAATTAAGTTTAGACGACATAGATTGTGTTTAAATTATGAATTTGAATAGAAATTTAAAAAGATAAATAAAAAATATAATTTTAAAGGCTACACTTGAGTTGAGATAGATTGTCACGTTTTCTTAATTTTTCAATAATGCATTTTATATTTAATATCTGTTTCATCAAACCATTCAAATTTTTTTTTTTAAAAATTCATCATACATAAATCATTAAACCATTCAAAGATATAACTCTAAAATTACAAACATCTTCCATTTGCATCCACCATTAATATATATATATATATATATATATATAAAATGATATGAATGGCGAAAAAAAAACAAAGTGAGAAAAATGGAGATGAGAAACTCAAAATAGTGGAATAAAGGGAGGAATGGATGGGGGAATGTTGGTGATATATGTGAAGTAGAACTATATTATTTTATCCAAATCTCCCACTAATATCCCTTGATGAATCAAGAGCTCTTCCAGTCCTGGGGCCCTGCTTCTGCATGGGTACAGTTGACATTTCCATGACCCGCCACGTGTGTTAGGGACGGTGGAGTGGTGATTAGAGGGGTCTCAATCACATTTCCATTACGAATAGAGAATATGAGATATTGTGTTAGGTGATTGAAGAATTTAAAGAGAGAATAAATTATGATTGGTTAAAAATACAAATACGTAATATTCTGAGAATATTTTATAATTTTCCTTCTCTGACTCACAACCATCTCACAACCATTTGAACTCAGATCAAATTCTCATTTTTGTGTGTTCAACGCCACACCTTTACCCGACAGCAGATTTGATTTTGTTATCTTCTTCTGCTATATTCGTGTTTATACTCAGAATTCTGAGACTACTTGCCTTCTACATGATATTCTCAGATTCTTGTCCCTGATATGCTGGAATCCAATCCATCCATCCATCCATCCATCCATCGTCCCTAAATTCTGTTCCATTACTCACAAAGCATTATTAAAACATTATCACATAGGAGACTCATTTCAAAATTTATTGGGTCTATTTGTTTTGGATTCAACAGAATGATAATTTGAAAGACAATGGTAGCGTTTCTTAGAGTTTTTTAAAATATGATTTGAGAGTATAATTGTATTTTGAGTTTGTAAGTTTTGAAATTATGATTTTAATGTGAAAATTTAGTTGATAAATGAGTTTTGAATTGAGTGGGAAATTTTTGTTATGATATATAATATTTGATATAAAAACTTACAACTCATAACTAAATATACAACTCAAAATTCTACTCAAAACTCATAAATTTTTTTTAAAAATTCTGAATTTTTTTATTTAAAATATAAAAAAATAAAAGGTGGCAATTGTTAAAAAAAAAAAAAATGTGCACTATTCCCGTCAACCGGCCGGATGTCCGGGGAGATGACCGGCCGGATGTCCGGGGAACGACCGGTTAGCCCAATATTTTCTGCCTTTGATAGAGTTTTCAAAAATGAGTGTAGAATTAATTTTTGAAAGTTGTAAACAAACACCACGTTCAAAATAAAGGATAGAACTAAAGTTTGAAAGCTCCACCAAACTGAGCCAATATTATTCTTATTTATCTATCTATATGTTCATGTGTCATATATCTATCTATATATTTGTTTACATGTGATTTCTTCATTTGTTCATGCCATCTATTTGTCTATCTGTCTATTCATATGTCTTTTTTTTATTTGTCCATGTGTCACCTATTTATCCATATCACCACCACAGCTAGCCATTGCTTGCCACCTCCAGTGACTTTTCCACTGTCGATAATTTTTTGGTTTCGTTTGAGAAGTGGGATTGGTTTTTTGATTATTTTAGCTTGGGGCTAAAAAGTCTCGTTTGAGAAGACCTTTTTAATTTTTTTGACTTTTTGTAAGAGAAAAAATATAATAATTATGGGTTAGATGTGATATTTTATCTTATTAAATTAAACGGCAGTGATTCGTAACTCGAATCTTGTGGCTCGAGAGTGGCTCGATTTTTGTTTTCAGCAGGAGAAGAAGGAGGGAGGAGGAGGAGGAGGAGGAGGAGGAGGAGGAAGGAGGAGGGAGGGGAGGGGGCCATAAAAATGGCTGGAGGAGGAGTCGGGGCCGGAGGCGGGGTTGCGACGAGCTGCGGTGGGGCTACGACGGGCGAAGGCGGCGGAGGCGACGAGCTCCTCGCGACGAGGACGGCGGGCGGAGGCGGCGGAGGCTCCCTCTCTCCTCTTCCCCTCTGTTCTTCTTCTGGTTTCAACGAAGAAGAAGATGAAGAAAAGGAAGAAAGAAAAAGAAAAAAAAAAAAATCGAATTGCAAAACGACGTCGTTTTGCAATTCGAGCTGATTTTGAGCCACGATTTTCGAGCAACCAGTCTTTATCTTAAACTAAAAGGTTTATTTTATTTTTCTGTAACTATTTTAGCACAAAAAGCCCCAACCTCAACTTTTCCAAACAGAGGCTTTTAACGATCGCCCGGCAATGGATAAAAATTAAAAAATAAAAACAAAAATTCTTTAAAATAATTATTTTTTTTTTCTCACCAAACAATTTCAATAATTACGTCCTTATCAGTAAAACGGAAAAAAATCTTATGCCCAGTGCCATACACACCCAGAAAATGAAATTTTCACAAATTTTTCCTATTGTATACTAGGGAAGTATTCAATAGTTCTAGACTGCAGCACCATATGATATTATTTAAGTGTGTTTCAAACCAATTAGGTAATAAAAAATTTTATAAACAGGACAGCACCGCACAAAATTAGCTTAGTAAAGTAAGGTGTATTTTTAAGGGGTTGTTTGGGGTGTCCTAAATAAGTGTACTTTTTATATTTTTGGACTAAAAAGTTGAGGAAAAAAATATGGATGTTTGGGTTAATTTTTTGACTTTTTATAAAAAAATGTGTATTAAAATATTGTATAAAATTGTAAAATTACCATATTATCCTCGCTGACACAAGCAGCTGGACTGTGCAATGTACTTGCTATTCCTTTTCAAATTTTTTTTTATGGCACGTGTGGCTTAGAAGTGTGCCACGTCATCAAACCAATTGGGATGCGTGGCTGCACATTGTTGTGCAGCGCTGTTTTGCAATTTTTTTTTTTTTCCAATTGATAGATTTCCGGCCAAAAAAATGGTAAATAGTATAAATTTTTTTATTTTTTTATTGACTTTTTATTTTTTTTATGATGTCAAACTTGACCTAATTTTTTTTTAAAGGGCTCCAGCCAACAACCCGTAGGTTAGAGTTTCTCATCATCTCGATATAAAGTCAAAATTACGAATACAAAAAAAAAAAAAAATACTTAGAAAATAAATTTATAGATGGCAATCATTTTAGATAGGATTTATATTACCCTAACTTTAAATTTACAACATTAAAAATGCATATCATATCCAAGTATTACATATCTTTTAATGGTGATTTAGTCAAAATCTCTTCATAATAAAATTTTAATACATTAGAGACAAATACAAAATATTTTCCTTAAAAAATTCAACACATATCACTATTATCAAAATATTAAACTTAAAAATAATATAATTTTTGATTTAGATGTCGATTTTTAATAAATTAGTATTTTTAGAATCCTCTCATCAAGATCTATCAAATAAGATCTCTGTTGACTATGAAATTCTTGCAAAAATAAAAATATATTATTATCGTCAAAATTGATATAAACAGTAACATGTTACCTTATTTCACAGTAATGTAACATGTTTCTTTGGCAATATTATCCAAGAAAAAAAAGAAAAATACTTTACTTTATCCATACTAAATTATGTGCCTTCTCTCTTAAGGAGTTTATAAAGCAAAATAAATTAAGTTGTTATTTTCATCAAATAAGAGTCCAATAAAGTGATTTTGGTTAAATTTTCTAATTTTGAATAGATGTTATGTATTTTTATCATAAATATAAAGTAATTCTTTGATAAAATTACAAAATAAAATACATAACTCTATTAATATCACATAATCATTGACTTGCAGTGTTACTACTGTATTGAATTTTTTCACTTACCAGGAGCGTGTACAAAGGAGTTTTGCTCATAAATTCTAACTTGCAATATTCTATTCATTGAACAACAAGCTTTTAAGAATAACATATCCCATCACTCGCGAGACCTTTTGCCTTTCGCGGCTGTTTTGTTTTCCACAGCTGTTTCTGTGTATATATATGTACTGCTATACTTTAAACTAAGGCCTAGTTCGGGGTTTTAAAAAAGAAAAATTACTTGTACCTCGAATTTGGTGGCCTGAATTCGACTCGAAACACATAACGACGTCGTTTTAGATTTTGAATTTTTTTTTTCCCTGCCTTTTCTTTCTCGTCCTTTTCTTTCTTTCTTTTCTTCTTCTTCTTCTTTGTTGAACACAGGAGAAGAGCAGGGGCGAGAGAGAAACAGAGTCGTCGTCGTCGTCGTCGTCATCGCAGCTCGTCGGCGTCGCAGGGCAGCTCGTCGCTTGTCGGCCGATCGTCGCATCGCAGCCCCGCCTCCGCCTCTGCCTCCGCCCGCCGCCGCCTCCACCTCCACCTCCACCTCCGCCTCTGCCTCCGCCTCCGCCTCCGCATCCACCCGATTTTGTTGCCCCCTCCAGTCCATTTTTTCTTCTCCTTCTTCTTCCTCCTTCTCTTCTTCTTCTTCTTCCTTCTTCTTCCTCTCTTTTTCTTCTTCTCCGAATTCGAGCCAAATTCGAGTTACGAATCGGAACCGTTTAAAAAAATTTTTAAAAATCAGAAAGGTATTAAAAAAGTTAAAAAATTATCATTATTTATAAATTAAAAATATAAAAAATTAATTATTACATATTTTAATACAAAGACATGACTGGTACTACGGAATGATGGAAAGGCCGCCAAAGGAAAAATAAAATAAAACTAGGTATATATTTTTATTAAATTGGGGGTTAATGTTGGGCCGATGGGGGCTCACCACAGATCCCGTTTTGATAATCCGAACCATTTAATGTGTAGAACTTGTTGAGTACTATATGCCTGTAAAAAATCACGTTAATCGGATATGGATAGCCACATGATTAAATCAGCTTTGTATAAGCAATAGATGGTGTTATAGGTAACGGTTGACAAAAAACTAACATGATCAGATAGCTATCGATACTTGATCAATGTGATTTTTTCACAAGCATATAGTATTCGACGAGTTCTACATATTGATCGGTTCCGATTAGCAAAATGGGATCCGTGATGGGCCCACACAGGCGGAACAACACCATCCAATTCAAGCTCGAAAAGGAGGCAACCATTTTTCATCTCCTAACAGCTGGCTAGGTAATGTACGGGCTACTCAATCCCTTCTCCTATACACTTATTTATATAATTTTTTAATACATATTTTTTTATAAAAAGTCAAAAAGTTAACCCAAACATCTATATTTTTTTCCTCAAATTTTTGGTCCAAAAAGATAAAAAGTACACTTATTTATGACACCCCAAACAATCCCTAAGCTTTCTTTAAGATAAGAGTTGATTTTTTAACTTTTTAATTATTTTAATCTGAAGTTAAAAAGTTTTATTTGGGATAATTTTTTTGATTTTTTAAACTTTTGTGAGAAAAAAATAAAATAATTATAATTTAAATCTGACACAATATTTTATTAAACGAAAAAATATATTTTATCTTTTTTAATTAAAATAGCTCAAACCCAACCTAAACTTTCATGCCAAACAAGTTATTAACTGTTTCTGGATACTTTAGTAAGCCGAAGTCTGTGAACCAAAATCAAAGAGCCTTACAAACTCAAAATTAAAAACTCATAAAATTATACAGAAATTGCAGTTAAAGGCTGAGATTTATTAATGGTTTAATTTTACAATAATAAAGGTAAATATAAATTACTAATTTAAAATTCTAGACAAATTTATGATGACTTTTGTGAGTCTGTAGCCATAGTTGATTCACAAAATTAATAGAGAAGGTATTAATCAGTGTGTTTGGTTTGAGTTTTTTAGATTAAGTTTTTTGAAAATTGAATTTTTTGATTTTCATGTCTTTGTGTTTTTAGTAAATATTTTTAAAATTTTAAACTTTTTTTTTTACTTTTTTAGATGCATCTTACTTAGATGTATCTAAAAAGTAAAAAAATTGTGAAAAAATATTTTAAAAAATTAATACATACATAAAAATACAAAAAATGTACTGAATTCTTGAATTTTTTTTTGTGTTTTTGGTATTTAGTGAATTTTTAAAAGATTTTTTTTACAATTTTTTTTTTTACTTTTTAGGTATATTTATGTTAGGTGTGTCTAAAAAGTAAAAAAAATTGCTTAAACTATTAAAAAAATTCAGTAAAAACAAAAAAACACGAAAGATAAGAAAGTAGAATTTTCTGAAAAATGTTTTTTGAAAAATGAAAACAAACAAGCTGAATAATTCTATCATATTAGTGTGGTATTCACTATGTAAATATAGAATGAGATACAAATGTCTTACAAAGAATGAGTCTAACATGTGTATGAACAATAAGTTTAGGTGCACATGATGCAGGATCACATGTGAGACATACTTTTATTAAACATATGCGTCTCATTTTGTGTTTAGTTTTCTATGCACTTAAACTTATTGTTCATTTGAGTTTTGTAGATTTTTTTTTTCCCATCTCAATTGACTATTTTCACATGATGTAAGACTCACCTATTGGGAGACATTGGTGTCCATTGTGTGTTTGGTTTTTGTGTTTTTAACATTACTGAATACTAAATATTCTACCCAATAACTTACATAAGTGTGAGATTCATGAGAATTCTATGGTGTGTGATTTCCACGTCGATTTGAGTATTGTTTAAAATATTTTGTAGTTCATTTTGTAATTGGATATAATGTACATAGAAGAGCTGGATAATAAATACCCTCTTGTAAACGTAAGTTTGGTTTTGTTTTAAAAAATTTATCCTTTGAAAAATATTAAAAATTAATTTGATAAATATAAACACAATTATTAAAAAAAAATTTCAAAAATTATTTTAAACAAAAATATGAAAATGTTTTTATTTAATTATAATAATATATTTTTTTTATCAAATTAACTTTAAATATTTTTGAAAAAAACCCAAATAAACTGAGTAATACTTCATTAATGAACTGAACCCAAAACACAGATGGAGAAGGTGGGCTTAATAATTATTGAAAGCAAGCAAGCAGGGAGGACGTTACACGAGCAGCTTTATTTACTTTATAAATACAGAGAGACTTCCTCACTGATCCCTCTGCGCCTCTGCAGTTTGGTTAGTTGGTTGGTTGGTTGGTTTGGGTTTCGTTTTCACTCTTTGGGCAGAGCATAGCATTGAGTCCCAAATGGCTTCTTCTGTTTTCTCTTTTTCTCTCTTCTTCTTCTTCCTTCTCTTCTCCTTTACCACCTCTCTCCACCTCTGCACTGCCTTCTCCGCCCAACACAGCCCTCTCCGCCACCACCTTCGCCACCCTCGCTTCGCCGGACACAACTACAGGGACGCTCTCTCCAAATCCATCCTATACTTCGAAGGCCAGAGGTCTGGAAAGCTCCCTCCTAACCAGAGGATCACTTGGAGGAGAGACTCTGGTCTCTCTGATGGCTCAGCTGTGAATGTATATTTACCTTCTATTACACTAATTAGCACTGTCTCTTCACTTTTTTGCTCGTATGGTGGAGGAATCGTTCTGGGTTTCACTTATTTGGGTGTGAATGTGACAATGCACCTTCTATTACACTAAATAACACACTGTTTCTTCGCTTTTTTGCTCGTATGGTGGAAGAATCGATCTGGGTTTCACTTATTTGGGTGTGAATTTGACAATGCCACCTTCTATTACACTATTTAGCACTCTGTTTCTTCACTTTTTTGCTCGTATGGTGGAGGAATCGTTCTGGGTTTCACTTATTTGGGTGTGAATGTGACAATGCACCTTCTATTACACTAATTAACGCACTGTTTCTTCGCTTTTTTGCTCGTATGGTGGAAGAATCGATCTGGGTTTCACTTATTTGCGTGTGAATTTGACAATGCCACCTTCTATTACGCTATTTAGCACTCTGTTTCTTCACTTTTTTGCTCGTATTGTAGAAAAATCTATCTGGGTTTTGCTTATTTGGGTGTGAATGTGACAATGCAACCTTCATTAATGCCCTGTTTCTTTACTTTTTTCCTCGTAGAGTTGAAGGATCGATCTGGGTTTTGCTTATTTGGGTGTGAATGTGACAATGCAGGTTGATTTAGCGGGAGGGTACTATGATGCAGGGGACAATGTGAAGTTTGGGTTTCCCATGGCTTTCACGGCCACCATGCTTTCATGGAGTGTGATTGAGTTTGGTGGGTTGATGAAAAGCGAGTTGTGTAATGCGAGAGAAGCCATTCGCTGGGCTACTGATTACCTTCTCAAAGCCACTGCTCAACCAGACACCATTTATGTTCAGGTTTGTGCTTTCTCTGCTCTGTTTTCTTCAGATCTTTGTGCATTTCCTACTGTACAGAATGGGAATTACATTCATGGTTTATTGTGGAATCATTGATTCATAAATTATTGGAGAAGAAAAAAAAAAAAAAAACCAGAGATCTTAGTGTGCATTGGAGTTTTTTTACCAAACACATACATTAGTTTGGCAAACTGTCTCCAAAAACATGCCTTGATTGATATAATGGAAAAAAGAAAAAGAAAAAAGACACGTTTGTAATGTGTGCATTGGAGTATTTTTTTTTTTTTTTTTTTTATCAAACTCCTAAATTTGTAATTGTCTGCATTGAAGTTGTATTGTGTTTATTGTTGTTATTTTATTTTATCAAACCCATAAATTTATTTGAGGGACAAACTGCTTCCAAAAACACTTTTATGTAATGGGAATTACATAATGTGGTCTATTTGCCCAAAAAAAAACTGAAGTGGTAATATGGATATTGGTTTGTGTATAGGTGGGTGATGCAAACAAGGACCACGCTTGTTGGGAGAGACCTGAAGACATGGACACACCAAGAAATGTGTTCAAGATTGACAGAAATACCCCTGGTTCTGAGGTTGCAGCTGAAACAGCCTCTGCTCTTGCAGCTGCTTCTTTGGTGTTTAGAAGAATTGACCCCACTTATGCCAAGCTTCTTGTCACCAGGGCTATCAGGGTATATATATAGAATTAACAACTTCAAAACACTCCAAAAAAAAAAAAAAAAAACGGAGCATTCTGATAAAAACAGGGGAACTCTGTTATTTTATTTTATTTTTATAATGTGGTTGTTGGGTTTTTAGGTCTTTGAGTTTGCTGATAAGTACAGGGGTGTTTATAGCAATGGGTTGAAGAAAGTTGTGTGTCCTTTCTATTGCTCTTTCTCTGGTTATCAGGTAAAATCTTATGTTGTTTTTTTGAAAATTTTACCATTTTTTAATCTTTGATCTTCTTTTGATTTTTCTATGGTGTGCTGATTTTGAAGGATGAGCTGTTGTGGGGTGCTGCTTGGTTGCACAGAGCCACCAAGAACCCAATGTACCTCCAGTACATTCAAGTCAATGGCCAAACCCTTGGAGCTGATGAGTCTGATAATACATTTGGGTGGGATAACAAGCATGTTGGAGCCAGGATTCTTCTCTCCAAGGTCATATTTTTTTACTGCACCTCGAGATTTTCATTGATCCAGTAATTGGATGTGTTTTGGGACGGGGAGACAGATAGATTTGGGGTCATAAGATTTTTTACCCCAAAAAATTATGTAAATTTGTAGGAGGGGATAAATTTGCAAGTGATGTTTTAAGGTGTCTCAAGCTTTTTTTTTTTTTTGGGATAATTTCTGTCACACTCTTTATTTTTGGATATTTTTTTGGCTTCCTAAATTTTTCCAATTTTTATCACTTGTTATTTTTCTGCTTTAAACTGAAATTGAGCTTTGTACTGCAATTTTTCAGGCATTTCTCGTTCAAAAGCTTCAATCCCTCCATGATTACAAAGGTCATGCAGATAACTACATCTGTTCCCTGATACCAGGGACTCCCTCCTCTCAAGCCCAGTACACCCCAGGTCCCTCTCTCTCTCTCTCTCTCTCTCTCTCTCTCTGTAACATATATACATATATATAGAGGCAGATGGAGGTATATGATTAGTTACGGCTATTTTTACTGTTTACAGGTGGGCTTTTGTTCAAGATGAATGATAGTAACATGCAGTATGTGACATCCACCTCCTTCCTCCTCTTAACCTACGCCAAATACTTAACCTCCGCCCACAAGGTCGTCAATTGTGGTGGTGCAGTTGTCACCCCCAATAGGCTCCGATTCATCGCCAAAAAACAGGTATAAGCAAAAGAGGCACGGAATATTCTGTCATTAAAATTATTTTATCCTCCTATTTCAAAACACTCACTCATGACTATTTGATGTCTCAAAATTTTCACTTGTTGAGAATTTTATGTGATTCAATGATTATAAGTGTTCTATGATATGAAAATTCTTGACCAGAAAGAGATTAAAAAAACACTAACATATATTTTCACCACCCTCTCACAATATGAGTAAGACTCACCTCATTGAGAGGGGAGGTGATAAATGTGGTGAAAAAGCATAAGATTGATTTCATAAGCGCATGGTTATCAAATTATAGTTGTGACACTTTTGAATGTGTTACATTTAACAGGTGGACTACTTGCTAGGAGACAACCCCTTGAAAATGTCCTACATGGTAGGGTACGGTCCAAGGTACCCTCTGAGGATCCACCATAGGGGATCATCTCTACCGTCCATCGCCACACACCCGGGAAAGATCCAATGCTCATCCGGGTTCAACATCATGAATTCCCAGTCCCCCAACCCAAACATCCTAGTGGGGGCCGTAGTTGGTGGGCCCGATCAGAATGACCGATTCCCCGATCAACGGTCAGATTATGAGCAATCAGAACCCGCGACGTACATCAACGCACCGCTTGTAGGAGCACTGTCTTATCTTGCTCACTCATTTGGGCAGCTCTAAAGGGGCCTCATTGGTGTCTCTATTTATATGGCTCGAGTAGTGGTTTTGGGGTTGAGACCCAAGGCTCGAGCCCCTAACGTTGTGATGAAAGTGTTATTTACATAGCCTTGTTATTTATTTATATAGTGACATTATTAGGAGGTGTTTAATGTAATGTATTTTATGGCTTGAGTGTGAGTTTCGTAGCCGAAACGGCGTTAGTGTGTGTAAAAGGTTGTTGGTCGTATCGTGGTCTACTGAGCTTTTATTTTAATAGCATTGGCCACAGCACAGGGCTGCTTTCTGCTTTCCTGTGTGTTTTTTTCTTCCCAGCTTTGGGAATTGCATTGCAAAAAATATGTTTAGTTGTGTTATGTGATTTCGATATTAGGCCATGTTTGGCTTTTTAGTTATTATTTAAATGTGATTTTTAGTTATTATTTAAATATGATTTTTTTAAAAAAATAAAAATTATAATATTTTAAGAAGATGAAGAAAGATAGCTAATCTAGTGGAGGGAGGGAGAGATTGCTGCAGATGGAATGGAACCCTAGTCCATGAGTCCGGGCTTTACAAACTCCAAAACAAGTGGCTCGAAAAATGTGAGGGTCTTTGAAAACCACTGTAGTTATCATTAACCAACAATAAGGATAGAGAATTTTAATTTCAAAATTTTAAAGAGAGCTTAACGATAGAGAATTTTAATTTTAAAATTTTAAAGAGAGCTTAATGATGTGCTAAGAAGAAAAAAAACAAAAAAAATAAAAATATAAACACACACGTTAAATCACATGTGGGCCTCCCCCATTACTACATCATTAGAGCTCTTTTTAGAGTTTCAAAATTAAAATTCTCAATCTTTATTCTATTAACCAAATAGTATAATGTCTTTAAATGAATATTTTATCAATAGGATTACATGTATCAATTAGAATATTATTAATATACCAACTAGTGTTATGTTATTATTATTTATTCTATCTATTAATTAAATTATAAATATTTAAAATTTGTAAAATTATATTACACTAATTAATATATTAGTTCATACGTATAGTCTTATTTATATTTTATACCGTTGGTGAGGGCCCCAATATTTGACCGTTGAAAGTGAGAGAGACAGGGTGAGAGAAAGGCGAAAAAAGGGGGACGATGATACGCTATTTGCCTATTTGCTTCGATGTTCATAATAAAAAGCAAAGCAAAGCATTCGCAGAAACACAGATAGAGAGGATTTGTGGTGTCTCCAAAAAAGCTGCGGAGTGCAGACGTGCCAGAAGTGGGGGCCTTCGACGACGTGCCTGCCTTGGCAGCTACTTCTCAATGGAATGGGGGGATACTTCTGTTCGGACTGGATTGTACTGTTGGGTTCGTAGAGGTTCACCACAGGTTTCGTTTTGATAATCTGAACTGTAAATGTGTAGAATTTGTCGAGTACTATATGCCTGTAAAAAATCAAGTTGATCGGATATCGATAACTATATGATCAAATCAATTTTGTATTAAAAAAATGGGACGGTGAATAAATTAACGGTTGACAAAAAACTGTTTTGATCACATAGTTATCGATATCCGATCAACGTGATTTTTTACAGGCATATAGTACTCGATGATTTCTACACATTCACGGTTCAGATTATCAAAACGGGATCCGTGGTGGACCCCCACGAGCCCAACAGCACGATCCAGTCCGATCTCAGACTAGACAGAAGCCATACCCAAACAGATCCCCTAACCAAGCCAAGCCTAAGAGCAACTCCAACACACTCAACTTTTTATTAGTTAATGTATAAAAAAAAAATATTTTTTATTTTATTTAATTATTTTAGTTATTGTGTTCTCCAATCACGTTCTTTATTTTAACTAATCATTTAAACTAATTTAATTAATTTTAAAGATAAAAAATATTATTTTTTAATATTTTACTAATATAAATTTGTAATAATAATAAATTTATCTATACAAACATACAAAACTTATACAATGAAGAGAAAAAAAATACAAAATACAAAATAAGATATTTCGTAATTCATCAAAAAGAATTGAAAAAACATATAAAATTACTACAAACACACACATAAATATATATATATATATATAAAATCCCAAATCCAAGACATAAATATATAAAAATCTAAAATATATACATATATAATTGTTTGGAGAGCCTCTGGGGCTCTTATATTATAGCCATCAAAAAAATAGGACGGTAAAGTAGCTAACCCAATAGCTAGCCCATTAAATCTCAAAATTAAATTTATATTAACTAAATTACTTAACAAGTTTTGTTTAACTATCCCCTTAAAAATACTCTAACGTGAGGAAAGATAAAGGTATCGATTGTCCAAAAATTTCCTACTTTTTGTATCTAATAAAACAGTTGTATATATATATTTTTGAACCCATAAAACAGTTGTATTGTAAGTGCATGTCTGACTTGTAGGATTATAGAATATGATTAAAATTGTTAATCTATAGTCTCACAGTTTTATATTTAATTATAAATTTTATTAATTGAATTATATATTTGACGGATATTTTATTTCACAAAATTAGTAAATTTTTAATATTGAGAAGAGTTAAAATTATGGTTCATGAAAGAAAAAAAAAAGGATAGATATAGAGTAATACTATACAAATAAAAAATTCATATATAATTTTTATACATATTGATGCGGGGAAAAATTAGTAAAACATTCCTCTCTAACTTTATGTAGTAGGAGAGGTCAAAAATATTTTTTTTATTAGTTAAGGTTCTTTAACATTTTCACAGAGAAAATTTGACTTAGAAAAATTTTACTCGATTCAGAGAAATTTCACCTGACTTAGAGAAATTTCGGCCTCGACTCAGAGAAATTTCAAAATTTCTCTAGTATGATTACAGAGAAATTTTGAAAATTTCTTTGTGAAAATTAAAATTTCTATGAGTGGGCCAAAATTTCTTTGAGTCGAATTTTCTCTGTAGAAATTTTAAGGGACCTTAACTATTATGAAAATATTATATATCTTTTATTTTATAAAATCTTAATATTAGGGAGTTTAAAAAAAATTTCCCTTAATGTGGTTCATTGTAAACGATTCACTTTAAAACAAAACACATAAATTTATTTATAATAATGACAATATTATATCATTCTTATCAAACTTTTTATATAAACTTTATATATGTTTAGTATTTTCCTTCCAATATTAATCATTTTAATCAAACAAGCCTAAACTTACAATTATTACTCAAAATATATGTTCTCAAAAGAATGTAACCATATGCAGCTAAATACTTTTTAATCTTATATCAATTGATAAAAAATAAAATAAAATAAATTACTTTTGAATTTGGATTGTGAATTCAGAAAAGTTGAAATATGCATTACATTTTGGAAAAGGTTTTATTCCAATCTAAATTGTATGAGTTCCTACAACCCAAAGAATGTGTGACGCCCCCAAATTTTTTTTTTTTTTTTTTTTTTTTGAAACGTCATAAGATTTTAAATAACAATAACTTGCTAGATAAAATTTTAACTACTAGTTAGGAACTTTTAAGTTCTTACAAAGCCAAAGTCCAACGACAGAATAAAGCTACAAGTTCACACACAACGTCACAACATAATTTAATCCTAATACAAGGGATAACAGGATTTTATTCTGACAAAATATTGACTCTAAGTCAGCCAAGGTTCGATATTGGCAGCAGCTCCAATTTCAGCCTCAGTCCCTTCTTCAACATAATCTGGCATGAAACGCCAGGGCAACAAAATATATGCCATGAGTTTTGCAACACAGTAAGAAAACGTAACCAACCTACCATTCTTTTTAAGAGACAAATAATAATATTCTAAACATGAGATAACAATATAATTATACACAGAAATTACAACCATTAGAATAGTTTCAGTAATTTTAATAATTTAGGTGACACTCGAAACCTCACCAAAGAGATTTAACTCACCAACCACTAAGCATGGCAACGGTTAATTTGAAACCCTCCCTTGGTCAAATATTTAAGTATTACCAACCGTAACTACCAGGAATGCCCACGTCCGGAGTTATATACCCAAGTAGTGGCATCCGTGGTCTGCCCCAAGGAAACGGTCTGCCAGGGGTAAGCAACCTCCCTGTGTGCCACCTGCACATCTATCCATATTCCAAAACCGAATACCGAAAAGGATTCAAATAAGTCCCGTGCCATCTTAGAGTTTCGCAACACAATTTACGTGAGAATTCTCAAAACCAGGGCTCACCCTGAACAACCGGTGTTAACCGTCAACTCTTAATTCCGTACAGTCTTTAAACCAAGACTCACCCCGAACAACTGGTATTAACCGTCAATTGTTAACTTTGTATATGTCGTTAATCATTTCAGTTAATTTTGATATTAATCACAAATAATTCCAAATTTTTAATCACAAGTAATGTTATACCAACTCATTAAAATTCCCAATCATAAAATATTGCATGTGTCACATAATACTAAATAAACAATTTATTTAAACCATGGTATGATATAATAACTTAGATACAAGAATTAAACCCTAAACACACACATGCACAAATTTTTGATTTACAAAATTAGACTAGCATAATATTAAAGTGGTGATTTTATTTTGTCCAGAAAAATTTTCAGAGTATAAACCTTGCAAATAAAATTATAAATACATTACTTATACAACTCTAAAATTCATATCAATCTACAGGATACTCAATAAACATGTTATGGTTATTTTTCAGAAAGATTTTTCCAAAAATAACTTATAAATAATTCTAAAGAAATTCCAAGGGTGTTTATGACACAGATTTGTCACATTTCCTTACATTAATTCCATGCTTAAATTTATAGATCAAACCCATAATCTAAAAATTTATCATGAAACTAGACTTCTCAAATTTCATCTTTTAGTTAGAAATTTCCAGATTTGGCTTAGTATAGAATTTTAAATAAATTTTCAAATACATGGTAAAATCTGTCTCACAGTTTCAAATTTAGTTAGAAATTTTTATAAATTCGTAGAAAGCTCGAAAATTGTTTCCAAAAATTTCTGGATAAACTAGACATCATTATCAACAACTTTGTAGAAGAAATCATCTCAAAAGTCTGAGTATAAAATTGTCTAAAAATTCGGGTAACATACTGGCAGATTCAAGACAGATTATTCTCAACACTGTTTCAGATTTAGTTAAAAATTTGTATAAATTCGTAGAAAGCTCAAAAATTGTTTCCAAAAATTTCTGGATAAACTAGACATCATTATCAACAACTTTGTAGAAGAAATCATCTCAAAATTCTGAGTATAAAATTGTCTAAAAATTCGAGTAACATGCTGGCAGATTCAAGACAAATTATTCTCAACACAGTTTTAGACAATGTATCAAATGTACATAATCGGAAAAATTTCAATTATATAAAAAAAATGAGAGGGTTGAGGGGGTTTTCTTACTTAGTAATAGAGTGACAAAATGGTTGAGAATTTTGGCTTCTTTAATCTCCTATTCTTCCTCTCCTAACACCAAGCTTGGTGGCTTTGGGGATTTTTCTCTTTTTTTTTTTTTTTCACCGGATGCTTGCATGCACAAGGAAGGCTTGCATGCATATAAATATTGAAGACATCTCTCTCTCCCTCTCATTCTTTCCATTATTTTATTTTCTCAAAAACATTCCATTTCCTTTCTCCAAGTTCTAAGAATGAGCTTTCCCTAAATTTTATGGTTTCCTAATTTCTAAGAGATGGTGGGTTTGGTAGGAACTATGGGTTGTTTGCCCATGGTTTGTTTGTTTGTATTATTATTATTATTATTTTTTTTTTTTGTGTGTGGGTTTCTGAAAATTGACACACTAAGATTTTTAACTAAGGTATTTAGTAAGAATAGTTATTATATTGAATCATAATTAAAATAATTTATAAACAACAAATATTGAACACCCACAAAATTATTATTCTTAATAATGTCTTGTTAGTGATTGAATTGAGTCAATTTAAAACTAACTTTTACACTAATGTATAATTCAGATAGACTGTAGACAAAATTAATTAATAAATTTTCTTTAAAGAATAATTAAAAGATGGGTTTTCACATAATGTGAGACTCTAAAATTGGTTAAGAGATTATACATGTATTTAGAATCCTAATTATTTTAGGTAACATATTTTTTTGGAATTAAATCATTTTCTAAAAATATAAAATTTAATTTTGGCAAATTTTGGATGACCCACCAAAACTTTTTTATTTTTATTTTTTTTCCCTTCATAATCAAATTGTTCCACAATTGTCTTACATAATTAATATCAGTTGAAAATCTACATAAATTAAGCAACATTGTATGCTGTAGAAATGTAGAAAAAAATTCTCAATGTTTTTAAAAAAATTAAATGTGCAAATAATTTTAAATATTTTAAATCTGCATACATTAAATGTGCCAATAATTTTAAAATATTTTATCTAAATACAATAATGTGCATTTAATTCTCAAAGATTTTAAAATTTTTAAAATTTTGATTAAAATATGAAAAAGTTACTAAAGACAAAATTAAAAAAGGAAATAAAAAAATCGAAATTATTTTTAAAAAATAAAACAAAACACACTTATTTTTGTTAACAAAATTTTACGACACACAATGTTATGTATGTAAGTTTTCAACCCGTACTAATTGTAGAACAATTTAATCGTACAAAAAATAAACAATTAAAAATTAGCTGATAAGTTATCAAAAAATTTGCCAATATTGACTTTTTTTTTTAGATAAAAATTTAATTACAAAAAACATAAATAAATTACCTAAGATCAGTAGGATTCCAAATACAAGTTTTCTTGAATTGCGTCATAAAGTGCCACATTGCTTGGGATGTAAGAGCTCCTACATCTTGGGTTGGAGAAAACCTTCTCCTTATATTTTAGTCTTTTTTTAGTATTAGGCATTATATTTTAGCTTCAACCTCTACTAATTGTAAAACAATTTAATCGTACAAAAATATAAACAAATAAAAATTAGCTGATAAGTTATCAAAAAATTGCCAATATTGAATTTTTTTTAGATAAAAATTTAATTACCAAAAACATAAATAAGTTAACTAAGATGAGGAGGATTCCAAATACAAGTTTTCTTGAATTGCATAATTTCTTAGCCAATCATAAGGTGCCACATTACTTGAGATATAAGAGCTCCTACATCTTGAGTCGGAGAAAACCTTCTCCTTATATTTTAGTCTTTTTTGTATTAGGCATTATATTTTGGGCTAATTACACTAACAGTTCTTATAATTTAGGACTTGTGTCACTTTGATCCTTGATTTTTCAATTGTGACACATTTGATCCTGAATTTTGAATCTTGTCCAAATAAGGACAATTGAAGATACCATTGCTCAATTTCAAGGGCAAAGTCGTCAATTTGATAAAATATAAACTAATTTGACAAAAATAAATTTCAAATTTTTTTTTTTTGATTTTTTTAAAATTATTTCTACTCACCAAAGATAAAATTATGTAAAATTAATAAATCTTTTACACATTTATTTATTTTTTTTACCAAATTAATTTTCATTATGTGTTTGGATGTTGATCATGTAATGGATAGTTACTAGGCTTTTAATGTGTAATCGATATATTTTAATATATGAAATGTTTTTAGTTTTTAATTTTTTGATTTAATGGATTGATTTAATAATGGTATCAAAGTTGTAGCCATATTTGACTTTTGAAAAAATATAAACTAATTTAACGAAAATAAAAACAACCACACTATTACATGATCATCATTCAAACATATAATAGAAATTAATTTGTTAAAAAAAAATAAATGTGTAAAAAATTTATCAATTTTACATAATTTTATCATTGGTGGGTAGAAACAATTTTTAAAATTTTAAAAATATTTTTTGACATTTATTTTTGTCTAATTAGTTTATGTTTTATCAAATTGATAACTTTATTCTTGAAATTGATTAATAGTATTTTCAATTGTCCTTATTTGAAACAAGATTCAAAATTCAGGGTCAAATGTGTCACCAAAATGACACAAGTCCTAAACTATATGAACATTTACTATAATTCGCCCTTATATTTTAGTCTACTAATACTACTAGTGTCAAAATTAATTAGAGGCCCTCTCTTGCCTTTGCTCGAGGCTGCCAGCGTTTAGTAAATATATTTGTTGGTGTTTTTAATATTAATGTTATTGTAAGAGTTGTGATTTATCAATTTTTTGCCCAACTTTTATTTTTTACTAGTTGAAACAGGACAAAGAAGTAGACCAAATAGACCAGACTAAAAACAAATTACAAGAAGATGTGCATGGGTCGTAGTAAATTCAGTAAAGAGCTTTGATACTGAGGCCGCAAGTTGATTGACAACTAGCTTCAAACAGAGCACGATTCCTATTAACCCAAATACATCATGCCGCAACACACAAGAAGCCGAAAGCGTCCGAATCCAACGACTCCTAAACTGTAAGAAACCAACCAAATAAATCACCCTTGCCTCGCATGAAGTTCCAATTCATCAGGCCCGAAACATGTGACCAAACATCAATGGCCTGTGAAAATGATCAAAATATGTGAGTTCAATGTCTCTCTATCTTTTCTAATTTTGGTCATTGCGTTTTTAAATTTTTGGGTAATTCTTGGAAAGTAGTTTGAATTGGCTGAGACAACTTATTTTTTTCACCACGTATATGTTAGGAAAAATATAAGATTCCTTACAAGTAAATCAATCAATGGAAATAACAACTAATGTGGAAAAATTAAATTAAGAGCAACACAAGAATTTTTACGTGGTTCCCTCAATGTGAGGTACATCCACAGGATCGAAAACCGATTCCACTATCAACCAAAGAGTTTCCAAACGATTACAAACGAGACACGAATGGTCTCACAAAATCACCTTTAGGTGAATTCCAAATAATCACAAATAAATAAGAGGAAAGACCTCACCAAATAGATAAACCAAAGTCTTCAAACCAGAGTTGTAGAAGATCCAAAATAACGAATCAAATCAATTTTACCAAAATACCACCCCCGAATAAAGATAGAAAAAACTTCTGCGCCACCGAATTGATTGATCAACCCAAGCACTATCTCACCAAGGAAAAAGTGTATTCTGCTGCCGCTATTTTTTCGAAGAACTAAAACCAATATATATATGTATATATATAATTATTGAATCTTAGGTTTTTATCAAAACCTTAGTTATTACCAAATTGAATTAGGTCTCTAAAAATTAGATATAATATATTAAGATATACTATACCTAAACCAAACCAAATTAAAATTCTTTAACAAACCAATTGGGTCTCAAACTCCAATAAGGAGATATATCTCAACAATTCTCCTCCTATCGACTTAGGTGGAGACATCAACCATACCCACCAAAATTCGACACTTCAAATGTTTGTCCCTCGACAAAGTTTTAGTCAACATATCTGAAATATTATTATCTGTGTGAACCTTTTAGAGTTGCAACAACTTCGAATCTAACACGTCACGAATTCAGTGGTATCTCACATCAATGTGTTTCGATCTCGAATGAAAAGTAGAATTTTTACTCAAGTGAATAGCACTTTGACTATCACAATAAAGCACATACTTTTCTTGCTTCAAACCAAATTTTTGCAAAAATTTCTTCAACCATAACTCTTCTTTGCAAGCTACCGTAATGGCAATAAATTCAACTTCGATAGTTGAGAGAGCAACATATTTTTGTAATTTAGATTGCCATGCCACAGCTCCCCGTGCAAAAGTTATCAAATACCCCGAAGTAGATTTCCTAAAATCAATATCACCTGCCATGTCAGAATTTGTGAACCTATCAAGTATCGGCTTACCATCCCCAAAACACAAGCACACCTTCGAAGTCCCTCGAAAATATCTTAAAATCCATTTTACCACTGTCCAATGTTCTTTACCTGAATTAGAGAGAAACTGACTCACCACACCAACGGCGTGAGCAATATCCGGTCTTGTACAAACCATGGCATACATCAAAGAACCAACTGCTGAAGCATAAGGAATTTTCAGCATCTCTTCTTTGTCTTTCTCACTTGTAGGACATTGATTTGAACTAAACTTGAAGTGACCCGCAAGTGGACAACCAACCGACTTTGCTTTATTCATGTTGAACCTCTCAAGAACTTTTTCAACGTAGCTTTCTTGAGACAACCAAATCAGCCCCTCTCTGCGATCATGAACAATTTTCATACCAAGTATTTGCTTTGCCGGTCCCAAATCTTTCATAGTAAAAGACTTGTTCAACTCCAATTTCAACCTGTTTATCATGGTAGAATCTTGACCCATAATTAACATGTCATCAACATAAAGCAAAAGAATAATAAATTTACCATTTGGAAAATTTTTCACAAACACATAGTGGTTTGAAGTGGTTTTAGAAAAACCATTATTCATCATGAAAGAGTAAAATTTTTTGTACCATTGCCGTGGAACTGGCTTGAGGCCATACAAACTTTTCTTCAATTTGCAAACAAATTTTTCTTTCCTTTTCTCTACAAAACCTTCCGATTGCTCCATGTAAATTTTTTCTTCAAGGTCACTATGAAGAAATGCGGTCTTCACATCAAGTTGCTCAACTTCAAGGTTCATACTTGCAGCCATGTCAAGTACAACCCGAATAGAAGACATCTTCACAACTGGCGAGAAAATCTCATCAAAGTCAATGCCTTTCTTTTGCCCAAAGCCTTCACAACAAGACGTGCTTTGTACCTCAGATTCTTGCTATCATTCTTCAATTTAAAAACCCACTTATTTTTCAGAATTTTCCTCCCTTTAGGCAACTTCACTAAATCATAAGTGTGATTTTCAAGTAAGGAATTCATCTCCTCTTCCATAGCCTTTTTCCAATTATCTTTCTTTGCGTGCTCAATTGCTTTTTGATAGCTCTCGGGCTCCCCTTGATCAGAAATCAACACAAATTCATTGGGAGGATACTTTCTTAAAGGTTTTCGGTCCCTTTTAGATTTTCTCAACTCAAGTTGTGGTGGCGGTTCTTGAGTTGGATGCTCTTCCGCAATTTCTGGCTCAACTTCATTAGGATTAGCGTTATGCTTTACATCTTCAATAGGTGGCTGCACATCTTACCCATTTTCATCATTAACTGAAGATGAAGGAAATGGATTCATGCTAATGAGATCACTAGTTTTTGGCTACGGTTGATTACCTTTGCCAAAGTCTTCAATTGTTTGGTCTTCAAGAAACACAACATCATGGCTTCGAATAACTTTCTTGTCGACCGGATCCCACAATCTATAACCAAACTCATCACGTCCATAGCCAAGAAAAATACATTGTCTTGACTTACTATTAAGTTTGGACCTCTCATCCTTTGAAATGTAAACAAAAACTCGGCAACCAAATACTCTCAAGTGCTCATAAGACACATCTTTACCAGACCAAACTTTTTCTAGAACATCACCATTCAAAGGATAGGAAGGAGACAAATTGATCACGTCAACCGCTGTCTTCATTGCCTCACTCCAAAAGGATCTTGGCAATTTAGCTTGTAAAAACAAACATCTTGTTCTTTCCACAATGGTGCGGTTCATCCTCTCGGCAACGCCATTTTGTTGAGGAGTCTTCTTAACTGTCTTTTGGTGCCGAATACCTTGGCTGCGACAATACTCATAAAATGGTCCAATGTATTCATTACCATTGTCTGATCGGATGCACTTCAATCTCTACCATGTTTCTCTTTCAACCATGGCCTGAAATGCTTGAACCATTTGGTTGCAATATGTAAAAGTAGATAATAAAATTAAAGCAATCAATTCGTTAAAACCACAGCCCTCTTACTCTTATCATCTTGAATTTATAGAAGAAAAGAATATGCTTTATAAACAACAAAACAAACCTAAAAAAGAAATATTTTAAAAGAGTAATGATATATAAATAAAAATACTTAATTTTTTTATAATGTACATCTTTCATTTTAAAACAAAACTCTCATAAAGATGAATTTATTTACAAAAATGATATTTTCACATAATTCTTGTAAATTTTTTTTGTATAAATTCTATGGAAGAATATCTATCATTTTCTTATTAGAGTGATATTATTTATGATGGAAGCATGCTCTGGCTAACCTTTTTGTCGGTCTCATTCAACTAAATTTGTTGAATCCAACAAGTCGATATTTAAAGTTGTGCAAGTTTATCTCCAAAATTTGACTGCTCCAACTCCTCTCCAATTGGGAGAGACAATAACCCACGATGTTTGCTTCGGTGGATTCACCCCACAAGGGTCAATGCCAATGTGTGCCTAGATAATTCATAAAAATTATGAGATTAATGTAATAATCTTAATTATATGATTAGACCAGAGTTATTTTACAAAAAAACGAACCATAAGCACAATTTTCAAAAAATAACAACATTTTTTTAAAAGATAAATTTGATAATAGTATATAAATAAAAAATTAATATATAATTTTTATAGGTAATGATGTGGCTTATTGTAAACTTTTTATTTCAAAACAAAATACTATTAAAGATAAATTTATTTACAATAATGACATTGCCACATCATTTTTATCAAATTTTTTTATATAAATTTTATGTATGTTTAAAAATTTTCATTTGATAAACTTATGCGATGTGACTTATGACTAACCAATCAATCTTATTTTTATTTATTTAGAAATGAATCTATATACATAAGAAGCTCAAATCATTGACATTAACCGTATGTGAAAGAAAAGTTTAAGTGGATAAAATCTAATTATAGAATCATAAACAACTTTCTTATATGAGCTTGTTTGGGAAGAAAAAACTTGATATTTTTTTTGGCTAAAATAGACACAAGAAAAATAAAATAGACTAAAAAATTAATAAGACAAAATGTTACATTTAAATCATAATTATTTTATTTTTTCTCTCACAAAAATAAAAAAAAACTAAAAAGCCCATCCCAAATGAGACATTTTAGCCCAAGCTAAAATAGCTAAAAGATTAAAAAGCTAACCCACACCCAAACGAACCCATAAAAAAATTAGATCTGATTCTACGATCAAATTGTTCTTCGTGCGTAGAAAAATTGTGTGTAATATACACCAAAACAAATTATTGGAACCCAGTTTGAGTTGGATCCCTTTAGGAAGTGTAACTACTAAGTAACTTCTCCTTTTGACAACTACAGATCAACCATCTCACACAGGCAACTTTTGGCGTAAAGTAGAAGTTAGGATAAAAATGGGGATGAGTACTGTGGCCAAGTGAGGCAAGTGTTTGATTAGTTTTTTTTTTTGGTTCTTTGTCTCAGTTTGTAATCTGCAAAAATATTCTATGGAATTTGGAAGGACTTGCCATTTGATCAGAATCCGTTATGGATATATAAGAACCAACAAAAGTGTAAAATGTTATCAACTAAGAATATTTTAGATGCACTGTATATAAGAGCATATCAAGTTACCAAATTATTTGCACCCAAAACACAATACAAACCACACATACTCTCTCTCTCTCTCTCTCTCTAAAATATGGGACGGCCTCAAGCTGATATTGGCAAAATAGGTGAGGAAGAGTTTAAAATCCTGAAAAACAGCTACTGGTAAAAAAGGAGGAGGCAAGGCCAAACCGCGACCCCGCGGTGATGGGAATTATGGATAAGGATGCAGCCAGGATTTGGAAAGGGGTGCACGTTGTAAATTTCACCCCAAAATTAAGATTCCCCAAAAAAGATTCAACACTATGTAATGTAACTTGGCTTCAAATGATCATCAGCAATTCAGCATGCATGTTCACTACTGCCCTCTCTTTTCTTTTCTTTCCTTTTTTTTTTTTTATTTTTTATTTTTATATTGTAGCTTTCATTGTAAATTACAGCTTTGACATTATGCATATATAGTGTAGTCACAGTATATATGCTATGTGAAATTTTAGCAGTGTACAAATTTTCCAACTCATGTCTACTATCCTCTAGTTATAACTTGCCTTTCCACTTTATTTATTTTTTATTTATTTAAAACTCATAAACAAGTTTTCAGCGTAACATCTCACTTCCCAGACCTTGCAATGTTGAGATAATTGCCCCAAAAGCTTGAAAATTAAACTTCCGGCCCTATCACCCCAAAATTAATGAGATCGAGGAGGATTCTCTGTAATCCAAAATCTGGACTAAATGGGGTTGCTTGGGCCCATGTAGCACACCAAAGGTTCCGTTTTATTTATTTAAACCGTTCATTTTGTTGGACACTTTGTGTATTTCATCCATAGAAAAACTAGGTCAATCTGATAATTGTAACTTGTTTAATTTATTGTGTTTTTCACTAAAAAAATAGAAGACAATTGTGTTTTTAAAAAATAAATTATAATTTTTTTTGATGACAAAGATAATAAATTGAACATGTTACAATTATTGAATCAATCTATTTTTTTTTATAGATGAAATACGTAAAGTATTTGACAAAATGAACGATTCAGATTATCGAAACAGAACTCATGGTTAGCCCTACGGATCCAAACAACCTCCTGCAGTCCAGACTTGCTAGAAAATTATTCTCCATCCACCTTGCACCAACACTACAGCATACCTCGGAAATAATTGACAACTTTTGAAATTTGAGATGTTTAAGGATATGAATTAAAAGAAACAAAATAGAACCAAAATAGAAAAATAGAAAGAAGAGTACTAGGTGAAACAAGAAATTTTCGTTTTTTTTTTTTGGGGAAGAGGAAGAAGAAACTGAAAATGAAAATTGAATTGAAACAAAAAAAAAAAAAAGGACAAAATCAGGGGGAAAAAAGAACAAGGAGAGAATTGAATATAAAAAAGAAAAAGAAAAAGAAAAGAAAAAGATAGAGATGGAGAGAAAAATCATAACAAAATAATACTAACAACTCACGTGTTGGTGGTCCCATAGTCAATACACTTTGGCTATATTTTTTTCGGCAGATTAGATTAGATTGGATTAACATTCCCATAATTAATAGTCTTAGGCCATGTTTGATTCACAATACTAATAGTGAGGTATTAATAATCCTATTAAATTAGTGTGGTATTAACTATCCCACCCCTACCCCATTACTAATAATCCTACAAATTTATTGGATTAATTATCCATTGGATTAATAGTCCTAAACCAAAATGTCAAAACAAACATGGGATGATTGGGCCCACGGATTAATAATCCTAATCCCATGCTTTAATTCTTCCAATCAAACATACCCTTAGGGTTACGAATCTTTTGGATTGTATGTCTTATTCTATGTTTGGATTGAGTTAGGATTATAAAGAGGGATTAATAAAATATTATCAAATCCGATGTTTGTTTAAGGGGAATGGAATGGATAGGACATGGGACATCTAATATATTTACCATAATTCCTCAATTATGGTCATTTGATAAATTAATCCAGACTTTGACTTAGTCCCCCAATTTATATTCCACTCCCTATGCGAGATTGAATAGTTTATCATATATGAAATATTATATTCGGATGAATTATTAATATATACTTCAATTTTTTAACTAAATATCAAATTAATAATTTTATTAGACTATTAATCCAAGTCCGAGTACATGCTCATCCAAATAAACATAATCTGTCGGTATGATGTTCTCCGTGCAATTAGGATTGCTCTTAAGCATTCGATAAAAACATGAAGTTGTTTTAATAAATAAATAAATCCAACTCGTAAAATTGAGTTAGAAAATCAAGGGTTCTTTTGATTTGTATTTCTAAAAAATTTTTGGAAAATTTTCTCTACAAATAAGTTTTTAAAAGTAATCAAATCAAACAAATTTTTTCAAAAAAATTTCTCAAAACTTGTAAACCAAACAAGTTTTCCAAACAAATCTCTCTCTCACACACATCAAATCAATCACTTTTTCCAAAACTTTCTCTCAAAATAATTTTTCAAAATATCTTTTAAAAAAAACCAAACCAAACAACTTTTCGTACTTTTTATCTCTAAAATATATCTTTCAAACACAAACCAAACATACCTTAAGACTTCGAAAGAAGATATTTTTTTGGGTTCCATTTTAATTCATATTCCCAAAGCTCCAAGAGGTCTTATCCATATTCCTTTTTGGGAGAAATTTTTATAGGTTAATAGGGTTCTACATGATGCTATTTTTTATTAATTATAAGTATATATGTCTATTATTATTTTTCAAACACTCAATATAAATGTAGTGAGTTCTACTGTTAAAACTAATAACAATAGTAGAAGGCACCACATGATATGTACCCTATTCACATACAATTTTTTTTTTCCTTTTTGGGCATACGCCTTTTAATAAAGGATAATTATTTGAAATCTTAGGTCTTGTTTGGTAACATTATTTTGAGTCTAAAAAAATTAAAAAGCCAACAATTTATATTAAAAAGTCAAAGATTTCATTCTCTCTAATTTTTGCACATCTTTTTGAAATAATCAAAAAGTCATCCCAAATATACGAATTTTTTTTACATCATATTTTACCCAAAAAGCTAAAAAATTATTAAAAAAGTATGTTTCCAAACGAGGCCTGTGGGAGACGAATATCAGGGGATGCAAAGAGGCTGAATACACACTTAGAAAATCAGGATATATATTATATTTGGCCCTGTCTTGTACGATCGAGATCCCGGATATCCTAATCGGCCATAGAACCAGTTGAGCGAGGAGCCGAGTGGGAATTGGCATACGACGAAAGGAGCCAAATGAACAATCACATGATAGATTAAGAGTGGGCCCGACCCTGAGGCCCCAAAGCGAATATAAACATCAGCCAAATAAATGTATGTGAGAGAAAACCCCAAGAAACTTAAGACATAAGTAAACGTGAGACATATACTAACTTGTCCGTTGGAGTGCTAATTCTGGCACCCCCAACTGGAGTGTTAACCCCTTTTCAGGTGGCAATCGAAGGATTAGGAACGCCTTTCAGGATCCAAGAGTATTTCCAAATCACTTCACCACAATTGGCACCGTCTCTGGGAATACTCAAGTACGTCCATGGCGGGCGCAACGGAAGATCCTTCGATAGTTGCTGACGAAACTACACCAAAAGATGACCTCACTCAAGAAACATGCTGGGATTGGAGAATATCGCCGTGCGACGTGCCTTGAACTTTGACTAAGTAGCTCAGACCTCACCCTCAACTTCAATTCATGAGACAATGCAAACGATTATGGATTAGGAAAAACAAAATGAATAGCGGCTGGAGAACATGATGGCTGAGAATGAGCGCCTGTACCAGGATTTGGCCTTGGAGATGGCGAAATCCCAACAAGTCGCATGCCAAGTCCGGGATCGACCTCCAGGAAAGAAGGATAGCCGTTAATGTCGACTTCAAAAATGCAATAATAATAGTGATTCAGACTCACTATCCTCGGAGCCTAGAAAGAAAAGGCGCATTGATGTATCCAGCTCGTCCGAAGGAAGTCCACGTGTACGGCATAGACGAAGAAGAAGCGATGATTCGGATGAGGAAGATAAAAATAACCCATTTGTGCGACGAATTGCCAGGGCTGTGCTACCCAAAAAGTTCAAGGCACCGTCGTTCACCCTCTACGACAGAAAATTAGACCCTACTGATCACATTCGTCATTACAAGCAAGCGATGACGCTCTATGCTGACGACGAAGCCCTCATATGTTGGATATTTCCAAGCAGTCTGGGACCACTGGTCGTGAGGTGGTACTATTAACTGGAGCCGGCATTGATTAAGAGCTTCCACCAACTCCAAAAGTCATTCAGGGCGAGATTCATCACTAATGAGATCCAGCCGAAGCAAGCCGATTCTCTCTGGGCCATGCAAATTAAACTGGAAGAAACTCTTCGTGAATACTCGGCCCGCTATTGGGAGTGCTTTAATCTAGTAGATGATGCTTGCAATGATTCCATAGCCATCACCGTTTTTAAGATGGGATTGTATCCTGATAGCCCCCTCCGCAATTCATTAACCAGGCGTCCCCCCAAAACCGTTTGGGCATTAATGAAGAAGGTCGAAGAGTACCGCAAAGTGGAAGATGATGCCCTTCGAGTCAAAGCCGGATGTAAACCCGTTGAGTTGGCCACGTCGGGAATTGTTCAGCCGATTAGTGCTGTGCCGTCAAGAAGCCCCGAGCTGTGGAATCGACCTAAACGAGACAAAAGGCATGATTTGCGCCGATCAAACGACCAATGTTCACATCGAGCTAATGAACAGTATCAAGTGGATAGCAGGCGGACAAGGCATTCCGGCAAGAAATACACGGAGCTGACAGAGCCGATTAATAAGATTTTGTCAAAAATACAACACCTTCTATTTTTCAAGTGGCCGCCCAAGATGACGGGACCCCCCAATGCGAGAAGACAAGATAAACGATGTGAGTATCTTAAAGACCATGGTCACGACATCGATAGTTGTTTTTCTTTAAAAGATCACCTGGAAGAATTGGTGCAAGAGGGCCATCTTACGCAATATGTCCGAAAGAACAATTTAACAAATACAGTAGCTCTACGGCCGGAGTCACCCCCTCTTGGTGTAATTCATATGATATATAGCTTACTGGCACCACCTGAGGTGCACACAATCCAATTTTCGTCTAGCACCCATAGCCCAATGACGCCAGCGAAACGACCACACGACACTTGAAGGAAAAGTTTCGATGACAGTGATTTAGTTGAAGTGACCCACCTCCACACTAATCCCCTCGTCATCGAGCTACGTGTAAACAGATTCACCATCGAGCGTGTTCTCATTGACCAAGGCAACACTTCGGAGATAATGTATTACAAAACTTTTGTCAAACTTGGTTTTACCGATTCAGACCTATCTCCAGCTGATTATCCGTTATTCGGCTTCAATGCTAACTCGGAGTACCCTTTGGACAAGATCACACTACCTGTACGGGCCGGAACCAGATCAGTGGACGTAGAATTTCTGGTTGTTAAGCTCCCTTCGTCGTATAATCTGATCATGGGCAAAACTTGGTTACATACGATGCAAGCTGTGCTAAGCACCTACCATCAACTGGTCCGTTTTCCGACTGAATACTGTATTGAACAAATTCGTGGCTCTCAGAAATCGGCGTAGGCATGTTATCTTCTTGCTACAAAGAGACCAAGGGAACTAGAAGTGCATTCAATTGAGGTACCGGATAGGGAGAGTCACGAAGACATTGGGAGGGTCCCAAGTGAAAAAGGAACCGAAGCCCTACATCGGGTTGAAATTGACGGAAATCCTGACAAGTTCTTCATGATCGGCGCTTCCTTGGATAACGTCAAAAGACAGGAATTGGTAGCCTTCTTACTTGGCAATATTGATGTGTTTGCATGGTCCCCATATGAGATGCCAGGAGTAGATCCATCAGTAGCCCAACACCACTTGAACGTTGATCCGAAATGTAAGCCAATTGTTCAAAGAAGCCGGCGGTCAGCCGCGGAGCATACTTTGGTTGTCGTTGAAGAGGTAGATAGGTTACTTGACGTCGGCGCGAAGTAACTTATCCTACATGGTTGTCCAATACTATGGTCGTAAAGAAGAAGAATGGTTCTTGACGCGTTTGTGTGGATTTTAATGACTTGAACAAAGCTTGTCCCAAAAACTGTTTTCCCATGCCCAGAATAGACCAACTTGTAGATACAATGTCACATCATCAACGTATGAGCTTCTTGGATGCCTATAGAGGCTATCATCAAATTGCTATGCATCCGGATGATCAAGAAAAAACCGTATTCCTCACCCCAAGAGGAACCTATTGCTACAAGGTCATGCCTTTTGGGCTGAAGAATGCGGGGGCAACTTATCAAAGACTAGTGACTTCCATGTTCAAGGAACAACTCGGCCATTCCATGGAAGTATACATCGACGATATGGTGGTCAAATCCAGGGAAAAACACTCACATCTAGCCGATTTGTCAGAGACATTCGGCATTCTTCGAAAGTACAACATGAAATTGAACGCTTCCAAGTGTGTATCCGGCATCAGCTCCGGAAAATTCCTTGGCTACATCATTAACCACCGTGGAATCGAAGCCAATCTGAGGCAGATCACGGCAATTCTAGAGCTTAGATCCCCTCGGTCAGTCAAAAAGATTCAGAAGCTAATGGGGATGGCCACCGCACTCAACAGATTTATCAGCCGTTCCACAGATCGCTGTCGACAATTTTTTCACACATTTCTGCAAGGTAGAGCATTTGATTGGACTCCCGAGTGCCAGGCCACTTTAGACAGCCTGAAATCTTACCTTCGATCAGTTCCACTCTTGGCAACACCTGCAGCTGGCGATCCACTCATTTTGTATCTGGCAGTATCTGACTGGGCAGTCAGCGCCGTATTGTTAAAGGAAGAACTAGGGAGTAGCGACCAGTTTACTATGTGAGCAAAGCGATGGCTGACGCAGAGACACGTTACCTTCCATTAGAAAAGCTTATCCTTGCTCTCGTCATGGTTGCAAGAAAACTGATGCACTACTTTTAGGGGTATACCATTGGGGTGCCAACGGAATATCCCTTTCTGTCAGCGCTCCGCAGCGCGGAGGCGTCTGGGCGCGTCTCGAAATGGGCTCTTGAACTTGGCCAGTATGATAACCAGTTTCTACCCAGAACTTCCATCAAAGGGCAAGTGCTCGCCGACTTTGTTGTCGAGTTCACAGGATTCCTAGCCAACTTTAAGTCTGATCAAGTGCAAACTAAGCTCGACTGGAGAATATATGTTGGCGACGTTTGGCAGATGTATTGCGATGGGTCATCCAACCAGCGTGGCAGTGGGGCTGGCATAGTAATCATGACCCCTGAAGGGGCAATAATTAAGCAGGCCGTCAAATTGGGATTCAACGCATCAAAAAATGAGGCCGAATATGAAGCACTGTTAACCAGCCTGTGAAATGCACTTCACCTTGGTGCGTAGCGTCTGCTTGTTTTCTGTGACTCAAAGCTAGTAATCAACCAGCTGAAAGGGAAATATGCAGCCAAAAATGACCGCATGGCAGCCTATATGAAAATGGCGAATTCTTTGCTCACGAAACTTGATCACCATGAACTGAATCAAATAACCTGGGACCAGAACACGTATGCAGACGCCCTGGCTTGCCTAGCCTCTACTATCACCTCAGAAATTAAGCGGACAATTGAAGTAGGGTTTGTCCCCGAGCTGAGCATTGCCTCTTCAGAACCAGTTCAGGTCAATGTTATCAAACCAGGTCCGAGTTGGATGGACCCTATTGCCGCATTCCTATCTTCAGAACAGCTCCCGATGGATAACAAAGAAGTACACAAACTCCGAAACAAAGCCCTTAGATACTATTTGGATCCGTAGGGGAAGCTCTACAAAAAATCTTTCTCCGGGCCGTACTTAGAGTGTGTTTACCTAGATAAAGTCGAGGAACTTTTATTTGAAATACATAAAGGCGGTTGTGGAGCCCATTCGGGCGGACGTTCTCTAGCTCATCGCGCCGTATCGCAAGGGTACTATTGGCCGACTATACGAACCGACGCCGAGTGTTATGTCAAGAAATGTGGTCAATGCTAGAAGTTTTCCCCTTTAACTCACATGCCAGTCGAGGAGTTAAATTCTATCACAGCCCTTGGCCATTCGCTTAATGGGACCTTGATATCATTGGACTGTTACCACGCGCCCTGGGCAACAAGCGATTCCTAATTGTTGCGACGGATTATTTCACAAAATGGATCGAAGTGGAGGCACTAACACATATTCGAGATTTCAATGTTAAGCGTTTTGTATGGAAAAACATCATAACAAGATTCGGCATACCACAAGCACTTGTTTCTGACAACGGTACCCAGTTTGATTGTGGCGTGTATCGAGAATTGTGCGACACTTATGGTATCTGGCCCTACTTTTCCTCGCCGGCTTACCCCCAGAGCAATGGTCAAGCAGAGGCCACTAACAAGGTTATTTTGGACGGCATCAAGAAAAAGTTAGAGAAAACTAAAGATAGATGGGTCGTAGAGTTGCCCAGTGTGTTGTAGGCTCATCACACTACTCCGATGCGATTCACTGGGGAAACGCTATTTGCTCTATGCTTCGGAACCCAGGTAATCATTCCCCTGGAGATCGGTCTCCTAACCTTGAAATTGAAAGTTTTTGATATGGGCCGAAATGACATGTTGTTGGCCTTGGACTTGACTCTGATTGAAGAACATCGAGACCGTGCCCTTGCATCTATGGCACGATACCAGCAACAACTCGCTAAGTCATATAATCAATGTGTTCAGCTGCTCTGTTATACACTAGGAGAATTGGTCCTCAAGAAAGTGCTTCCCGCTATTAGGAATCCGGCTGACGAAAAATTGGGTCCTAACTAGGACGGCCTCTATCAGATTGATTCAATTGCAGGAACAGGGGCATATCGGCTCAAGGATATGGATGGAAGAAGCTTGTTGCGGCAGTGGAATTCCACACACTTGCGCAAATTTTATCATTAAGTTAGCTTGTACGGCACGACAGCTTGATTTGAGTTTACGTTGTGTATATCTTTCATTTTTCAATACAATGTTCTCTTGCCCAGTGAGTTGTGGTTATTAACTTAAGGTGGTCTCAAAAGCCTCCGAATTTGGAGCGCCCTTCGTGAACGACATGTTTGGGTCGAATAAGCTTCCGAATTTGGAGCGTCCTTCATGAACGATACGTTTGGGCCGAATAAGTCTCTGGATTCGGAGCGCCATTTCGCGAATGACGTTTGGGCCAACACAACAAAGCCTCCGAATTCGGAGCGCCCTATGTGAACGACATGTTTGGGCTGAATAAGTCTCCGAATTCGGAGCGCCCTTTCGCAAATGACGTTTGAGCCAACATAAAGAAACCTCCAAATTCAGAGTGCCGTACATGAATGACACGTTTAGGCTGAATAAGTCTCCGAATTCGGAGCGCCCTTTCGCGAATGACGTTTGTGCCAACACAAAGAAGCCTCTGAATTCGGAGCGCCCTACATGAATGACACGTTTAGGCCGAATAAGTCTCCGAATTCGGAGCGCCCTAAATGACCGCTAGAAATTAAAGACTTTAATCGACCAACAGAAAGATGGCCTAAACGACAGTGCTAAAGCTGAAAATGAGATAAAAGAGGAGTAGTGGTAGGTGCTGCGATCTGAGAAGAATCCAGCACATGAAGATGGATGAATTCATAGAGACGTCCATGCTTACGGCCTATCCCAAGAGTCCGCCCCGTCCGAGGGTCCTACACCAAACAACCAGTATAGGAAAAGGTAACAGTTAGACTATGCTCACATAATTGACTAATGGAGATAAGATTTAAAGTAAGAGCAGACATAAGATATACATGGGATAAAGATAAGTGAGAGGTGGAAACAGAACCAACATGACTTACAAACAAAAGAGACCCATCGGCAGTATGGATAGGAGGAACATGAGGACTGGAAGAGAGAGTAGTAAAAATAGTAGGGTCAAAGGTCATGTGATTACAAACAAGCGGAGTCAAAGTACTAGGAAGTGTTACCTGAGGTGACAGACAAAGCAGTAGATGGAGAAGTACCGGAAGTGGAGAGAAATTGTTGGAACATGGCTTCGATATCTGTTTAAGAGAAGATTGGAGTGGAAGGGTCTATAGGGACAGAGGAAGGTAAATCCTTTGAGGCAGCAACAGTAGTGCAATAAACAGGCATCAGTTTAAACTGAGTCCCAGAACGGTGAGAGTTGCCACATAAAAAATTCCCAGTGGAAGAACCATTGCGAGAGGCTCAGGCTGGATTGCGGAAGCAATCTTGCTGGAGATGACCAGGGCCAGTCTTGTTCCAAAACTAACAAAGGCGAACTGGATAATTAATCAAAAGATGAGTCGACAGAAGACTGCGGTTTTGACAGTAGTTGTAGGCAGTTGACCTCTGTGGTGAAGGTGGTGAAGGAGAACTCCGAATATGGGGAGTAGCAAGAACAGAGTCCATAGAGTGCGGATGAAGAGTACCAAAGCTGGTTTCCTCTGAAAGTAGTTCAAAAATTGCTTGCTCAAGAGTGCGTAAAGGAGTGCGATGAAGGAAAGATGCACGTACTGGCTCAAAATGGGGAGTAAGAGCCATTAGAAACTGAACCAAGCGCTGTTGGTCACGGTAAGTAGTAAACAAGGCAGTATCCTCAGTATGGGGCCATGCAAGTTTAGAAAGATCGAGCTGATCCCAAACAGAATACACTTGGGAGAGGAAAACATTAATAGTTTGAGTTGTATCTTGGCGCATACTGTGAAGATGACTCAGAAGTTGATATTAGTGAGCAAAGCCAGTAGTCTGATAGCGATCTTTTAAAAAATCCCAGATGGCTTTTGCTGGAGTGGAAACAGAGTCAAGTTGGAACCGACCAAACTGAAGGCTGATAGATGTAGTAGAAGTATTGCGAAGCCAAGTGATGATATGATAGTTTTTATTATCCCAATCCTCCAGTTGGTCGACATATTTGGCAAGGGATTCCGCGGTTTCTTGGATGGGTTTACACACATCCCCAGTGATGATGCGCCAAAGTTTCTTACCTTTGAGGAAGCCAAACATGGCTTGTGCCTATAAGACATAATTAGTCCCATCAAAAACAACAGAAATAGGGTGGTTAGAGGAGTCCGGGCGATCCATGAAGGAAAAACAGCACGATCGAAGTAGAAGCTGAAAAAACCGAGTGTACCAGTGAATTCAGAAGGTTAAAATTAGTAGGGAACCGGTCTAAACCGGCCAGAAAAGCCCAAAATAGGGCTGAACTCCCCTGGGGAAGTTGCTGAGCCGGTTTGAGCTGAACCGACTGGAGCCGAAGGTAAAGGTGCTGGGTGAGTGGCTAGAGCGGCGCGAGCCGAAGGCGAAGGCAGTTGCAGCAAGTGGCTTACGCGAGTGGCTAGAGCGGCGCGAGCGAGTGACGCGCACTGGGAGAGATGGCTCAAGCAGCTGTGGAGGCGCGTAGCGCGTGAGGCGACGATGATGATGAGACGACTCGAGCGGCTGAAGAGTGCGTATGACGCGTGAGATGTCGAAGGCGAAATGGGTGACGCGCCGGCAACAAATGTGGCGCGTGAGGGCACGTTAGAGCAGATCTGAGGATGCCGTTGGTGGCGTTAGAATCGTAAGAAGATTTCGAGCACGTTGGTAGGCAGTGCGAAAATTTTTGAGAATAAAAAAGATCTGATCAGTGATGAAACAGAGAGAGGGATATTGAAAGAGTAATATCTGTATTTCAATATATCTGAAACCATATAGAGAATCTCCATTATATAGGAGCTTCTGTGTTACAAACATCATCATGTCACAAAACATAATTATGAAAAGGGACCGAAAACAGACTGATTGCTAAATCCTATCTTAGCTGTATTCTATATACATTAATATATTATCCATTAGCTGTATTGTATTCTATATACATTAATATATTAATAATCACAAAAGATCGCCATAACACTATTTAGGCAACATAGTTAAAAATCAATGTTTGACTTTTAATCTATTTTAGGTCATATCACCTCTTATATTTTTTACTCACTAAAAAACAAAAAATTCAAAAAACTAACTTTTAACCAACTTTCCTGTGACAACCACCACCTTAATTAAGTAAGTTAATTATATATTGATTACGTGCTTAATTTTAATTATGCGATTATGTATTGTTAAGTATTATTGATTGTTATGTGATTTATTGAATTGTGTTATTGAGAACAGATAGGTTAAAATGAGAAATAAACCTGTCTGATTCGTAAATTTTAACATGCTAGAATTAAATTATTGGATAGGAAATTAGAGCCTAATTCACACTTATATAATTAAATTTAGTGTAATTGAGATCATAATTTGATGAGGAGTAATTTAATTTGAGTGAATATAATTTAATTTAACTTAAAGAAAAATTAGGAATTAATTAAAGCCTTAGACAAATTAATTAGTGAATAAAATAAAAAAAGTAGAAGTATCCTATTTATAATTCAAGATTTGATAGTGTGGTATGTATTAGGACATTTAATGATGTTGAGTGTAGGAGATTATTTTCTAGTGGGTGTGCTGAGAATCTGGGTGTGTGCAGAGAAATCTGTGTAGATGTGTGTATGCTGAGCAATCTGGTGGGTGTACTGAGTAACCAGATTTGTATGTATAATTTAGTGTAGTGAGAGAAAGAGAGAGGGAGAGAGAGAAGCATGGGTGGAAGAAGAAGAGAGCTATGGAGATTTATCTCCTAATCTAAAATTAAACTCTTGGTATGTATTTTTCTTTGCATTTTGTATCATCTAATCCATGGAATTAAAGGGATTTTGGGAGTAATTGCATGAACTAGCTTGAAGATGATGAGTATGAAAGTTTTGTATGTATATATATATATATATGCATATATGTATATATGTGTGTGTGTGTGTGTGTGTGTGTGTGTGTGTGTGTGTGTGTGTGTGTTGGATCACCATTTATGAGCATGAATATGTAATCTATGTCGAATTTCAGAGTTTACTCTTACATGTATTCTTGATTTAAAGAGTTTTGAAGTCTAATCTCATGTTTTGAAAGCCATTGTTGTGAGTTTGAAACTAATCTTTGCATGCATGAACATTTGAGACCCATTTATGAAAGAATCATGAGATTTATGCAAGAGACTTGAGAATAATTCTGCATTTGAATTTCCTAAAGTGTTTACAAATTTATGGAAGTGTTTTCATGGATTAATGCATGGGAAACTCCATTTTTGAAGCTTGAACCTAGTTTTGGAAAAACCCAGAAGTTAGGAAGGAATGAAGTAATTTGAAATGGATTGTTGTAAATTGAGGGCCATAAAGGTGATAGAAACCGAAATTAATTACTTTAATGTGATTAGTGTAATTTTTAGAGTTTATTGTGAAATTTAATTAAAAAAAAAATGATTCAGATCAAATTAAGTAGATTAAATTCAATTAACTTAAGTTATAATTATCTAAGTTAAGCTTTGACTAATTAAATAAATTGATTGAGCCTATATATATAATAGCTCATATTCTTGAGCTCAAAATATGAGAGAATCAGTGGGCTTTGTAAAGAGAGAGAGAGATATAACTTGAGGAAAAGAGATTTTTTTAGAGAGCTTAAGGAAGACATTGAAGAATAAGCTTAAAGCTTCATAATTCAACAAGTTAAGGTAAGAATTTCTTACATTCTTGAATTTAAGACATCTACATTCATATCTTCTTGAAAGTAAGCTTAATTGAGAAAGAATCATGCATGATTAAGAATGTTATGTGATGTAAATTGAAGTAGGACACCTACATGAGTTTGTATGGTTGGATTTGAATAAAGTGGTTCATAAATATGACATGCATAATATAAATTTATAGCAAATCATGTTTAATTGAGAGTTTTTTGGGTGTAAATCAATGTTAAGAATTCATATGAGCATAAAATTGAAGAATTGAAATAATTGAGTTCGCATTTTCCACACTGTCTGCTTGAGCGGCCAAGCCTTTTCAGCATATTTTGACATGCTCTGTGCTTACATCTTTGCTTTTGTCTTCTTCTGAGTATTTCTAAGCATGAATTATGACTCATTAAGGTACTGATACATAAGGAAACAACATGTATAATTGAATTAGAATTAGGATGAGAAGATAAAGTATGTGATTGGAACAATGTGTTCCAATGTGTTTGGTATACATGATATGTAGGTTTGAACGTTGTGTAAGGACACCAACCTACTCGAGATGAGTAATCTCTTTGTAACTGTATGTTTGTATGAATTACTTTGAAATTAGTTTTGCTAGATGAAGAATTATAAAATGTGATGAAGTTTATAAATAAGTCTTTTTAAACTAAAAGTTATGCTTTGACATACCGAATTGTGTACAATGTAATTTGTTTCCTGAAAAGAAATTTGCTAAGGAGTGAATGAGTTCCCTTTGAACAACTAATAAGAAAATATGTATTGATCATTCAGTAACCACAGTTTTGTCTATGATGCGTAAATAACGTTCTGTATAAGTTAATGGACCGCTGTAAACGTTTTGTTATCAATGGCAAGTTTTCTGAAAAATTATGTTTGATAAGAATGATGACCCTTCCTATTTGATTAACGAATGTGACACCATGAACATGTGTTGTGATTATCGGAAACTTTCGTTATGTTTATGTCGATCCCTAGTAGTCATTATGTCTATGTCAATCGTTGCGGTTGTTATGTCTAAGTCGATTCGTTACGATCGTTATGTATATGTCGATCCGTTGCGATCGTTATGCCTATGTTCTCGTTCCATTGTGGACATTCTGCTAATTTGCTAACCAATACTATTGGATCACATCACGAAATGAAAGTGACATTGAATGGTATGAAGAAATTTATGACTTTTGAATGTATATGTTTCATAAATACTTCATTTCGTCATGAACATTTTGTATTGTATTTTGCTAAAGGTCTAGAAACGCTTTTGACAACGTACTGCGCTATGTGTTGATCTATGAAAAATTTACTGAAGGTTTATGGAACTTTATTCATTAGTACAAGTATCCGGAAAATATTTTGAACATTGTTTTGCTTATATAAGTTGTGAATCTTTACATTGAGATTATTCACTGGGTTCTAGCTCACTGTTTAATATATGTATGTAGGTGATCGGTCACCGGATCAGAGTTAGTGGCGTCGACCCGAACTCTCTTTTTTTTGTCAAGCCAACTATTGCGTCTCACCGCGAGGTTCCAAGCCAACACGTGTCAAGGCTTTTTGGGTGGTTCAGATTCACCCTTTAAAAATTAGTCTAATGGCAAGAGTGGTCTATGACTTTTGTTTGTACTATTTTGATTACGGGATTTAATTCCCCAACTTGTGTTTCATTTTGTATATAAGTGTTTATGGACTTAAGTGTTTGTGCATACATAAATATTTGAAAGTGGGTTTGTACATTTAAGTCCTCACAGCTCATTGGACGTTATTTTCTATTATTGAGTTGGCTTTCGTCAGCCCCCTTTTATTGTGTTATTGTCATTATTGTTAAGTAGGCCTTTGGTAATCACGGATTATTGGTCGGTTACGACGCTAAACCTATAGGGGCGGGTTTGGGTCGTAACATTTCCAAATATGCCAATTATTTGGTCTTGATAGGATCAAATATGTTCCTACCTCCAAATATCAAAAAATTAATTTATTCCAAAAATAGAATATACAGTGTATGATATAGATTTAGGAAGGAGATTGTGTCCATCCACCACCGGCCGACCATTTGTCTCAATGGGTCTATCCTTCATGGGTCACATTTTAATAATTTGATCAATTTATTTTAAAAGTTTATGTTTTTAGATCATCTATATAAAAAATAAATTGATTTGCCAATTATAGTTAAAATATTTTGTTATATTTTTTGGAAAAAAATAGATAATAAGTATGATTTAAAAAATAAAACTTCTATTTTTTTAAAGACAAATCCAATAAAATAATATGATTAACATAGCAAATTGATTTTTTTTCATTAAAAATGTTACCCAAAAGACAACCTAAGAGGGAGGGGGGGTGTGAATTAGGCTTTTACAATTAAAAATTAATAATACCCTAATAAAAATTATGACTAGCACAATAGATAAATACAGTTAATGAAATAAAAATAATTAAAACAAGTGTTTTAACGACTATGTCAGTTAATGATTTTAGCACAGTGAAAATGTGAAATATAGCTACAACAATTTAAATAAAATAAAGAGATAAGGGAGAGAGAGGCAAACAAATTTATAGTGGTTCGGCTTCAACTCGGCCTACGTCCACTCCTCAAGCTTCACTTGAGATTTTCCACTACGCTCTAGTTTCACGGGAGTACGAGCAACCTCTTTACAAATGGAGCAATCCTCTACGGATTTTACACGGACTTTCTAAGTCAAGAACACTGAGTGTACTACACTCTTACAAGATTAAAAAAAAGGTGTTTTTGCTTTCACAGAAAGCTACAAGAATTATCTCTCAAAGATAGACATATAAAATAAAGCTTTAATTTTTCTGTAAATCTCACACAGGAAAGATGAGCTTAATGCTATAAGACTCAGTGTATAATTTATGAGAGAGGATGTAAACAAAAATTGAAGAACGCTTCTCAAAGAATTTTCTCAGAGAAAAGATGTGAGTGATTATAGATTAAAGAATATTTTCTGATTTTTTTTAGTAACTTGTTTACATTAGAGGCTTTGGTATATATAATGAAACTTATGGCCGTTTATAGCCGTTGTATTCATTTGAATTTATGGCCGTTTATAGGCGTTTTATTCATTTGAATTTATAGCCGTTTATAGCCGTTGTATTCATTTGAATTTATAGTCGTTTATAGCTGTTGTACTTCCATCATTACTAATTTGAATATCTTCCACTCCATCATTACTAATTTGAATATCTTCCACTAGAACCTTTTGAATCTTTCGGCCTGCTACTGTGCTGAGCTGTTTGAACCTTTGCTTTGGGCTGTTTGAACTCCTGATTTAATCAAATATTAAATACATTCTAACAACATTTAGGATAAATGTTTAGGTGAGAAATAATAGGACAAAAGAAATTTTGATCTTATTTTTCTCTTTCAAATAAATCATCAAAATAAATTTTAATTCTATTTTTCTCTTTCAAATAAATTAAAATATAATTAAATAAATCATCAAAATAAATTTTGATTCTACTTTTCTCTTTCAAATAAATCATCAAAATAAATTTTGATTCTATTTTTCTTTTTCAAATGAATTAAAATATAATTAAAAAAATCATCAAAATAAATTTTGGATTCTATTTTTCTCTTTCAAATAAATTAAAACATAATTAAAAAATTTATTAAAATAAATAAGTCTAACAATCTCTCCCTTTTTGATGATGGCACACAATGATGTTTTGATTTGATTTGGGAGTAAGAAAGGCTCCCCCTCAAGTTATGCTCCCTGAATTCATTTATAAATACATAGGTTAGCACATGTGTAATAAATAAGCTTTAATCAATAATATGATATAAGATTAAGATATTAAACTATAAATGCATAACATCAGATTAGTTTGAAAATAATACCATAATACATAACATCACATAATTTTCTCCCTCTGTGACATTATCGAAAGGAAATCATGGCTCAGAATCTGGAGGAGGAGTTGGAGAAAAATGATAGGGATAAATGACATTAAAAAATAGATAATCGAAACATATATACATATATGCATACACATACAACTCTCCCACGTCTCTCTCGTTTTTCGTAAAGCGTGGTTGCCACGTGGCCTGGCTTTTGCTTCATTGGCTGACAAAAGTAGCTCTCCTCAACTGCTGCTTGTCTCAGCTATCTCTCTCTCATTGTCTTCTTCTCTTCAGCCTCTTCACTCCAGCCTGCTTCTTAATTACACTCGTCTGCTTCTTCTTCTTCACCTCACTCTCTTCTATCTCTTCTTCATCATTCTCTGTGATTTTCGTCCTCATCAAGAGACAAAAAAAAAGAAACTGAACAGAGGAGGCCAAACCTCAGTCTATTCGCTTCTATTTCTCTGCAACTCATTTCTTTTACACCTCTCACCTCTAATCCATGGCTTCTTCATCCCGTCCTCTCACTCTATTTCCGGACCTGAACGAGTCCATAAGCTCTGCTGGACCGAGTGCCCTTACTCCTACTCTTCCTGTCATTTCTCTTCCTAACCTTCCTATGATGTCGATTAAGCAAATCATGGCAGCTCAAATCTAACATAGAAGCCAATCATTTCACACTGACGTCCTGTATGGAGACGGTGATGGCAGTCACAAAATTGGCTCACCGATTGTAGAACAGGACAAGTGAGCTCCATCAGGTTAATGCCCAACTCTCTCTGCTCCTGTGCATGTACAAGGATGCACGAGCTGAAATAGGCGCACTGAAGGCCGAAAATAAAGAGTTTAAATGGAAGACCACCTCTATGGCCTGATGTAGGCGCGCCCGCGGAGGGGGCCTTATGCTACTACAGTTCGGACTCGCGATTTTGTTGTCGCGGTTCTTAATCTGAACCAAAGAGTCCAAATCTGACAAATCGTTTTGAGAAACAGATTTTTGAAAAAGTAGTGCCAAACATGGACTGCTTTGCCAGATATAGAGTCGCCACCTAAATATTTTTTAATGGGAAAATTTAGGAAACCCTGACTCGGTGCCGAAGGCCACATGTCCGTCATCATCGGAGTTGTCTCGGCTCGGGAGCTTGGGTACGATCGGGGAAGGTCAGCTATGAGCACCCCCTTTCGCCCGGTCCGAAGACCGGCCTCTACTAACCATGATATCCGATTTTGAAGACGTTATGTGTTTTTATTCCATTTATTAGCCTAGAATTACTATGTTATGCGCGCAGCAAACAAGTATAGACTAGATTGCCTAATTTGGAAATAAGCATTGCATATCCGTTCGATTTTGAAAAGCGCTTTGGAATTTGCTACTCGCAAGTAGGCTAAAATACGGATTTCAACAAGTTTTTCCAACTCAAACAATCCAACCTCCACCCACGGGCATTCAAACAATAATCACATAAGCATCTAGCCACATGGTAAACATGCTGTCATGGCAACACTCACACACATGCGGGATGCTAAAGCGTAAATACTTACATCGTACTCCGTGCCAAAACAATAAACTAGTTAGCAAACATGCATGTCCTAGTTCATGTTAAGAATGGCTAATGTATCGCATGCAAAAATGTAATCTAGACAGGCTCAGCTAACCTAAACATGGCATGTGAAATGCGATCAACTATCACATATTCAGTTTTGAATTTGAAGTACAAATGCAGTTAGCGTGATGTACCGAGCCTAATGCATGCAATACAAATGCATGAATGCACGCATGCATAGCATAAGGTATGCTAAATTAAACGTGCCCTAATACTAACCATCAAAGCAGGTAAGTAAAAGGGAAGAAAGAAGTGGAGACTGGAAGACATACACACCACTCACACACACTTATTACAGATTTGCCCTCACTCGGAGGGACTGAATAAATATTACAAATTAATTAACTACGCAAGCTAATTAATATTACAAATTGCCTAATTAATTAACAAATTAAATAAGCTAAGAAAAGCAGTAAAACCGCCTCGGGAAATGCACCGCCATGCATAGGCTGCCTCTGTTTTCCTTCCTTCACTCCTCTGGAGGCTGCCAAAACCTCAGGACTGCTTCCTTGGATGCTGGGAGACATCACCGGCTGCATGGAATTGCCACCGGCAGTGGGATGTGGCCACCGGCACAAAGTGAAGCTGTCGGCAGAGAAATGATTGCCGGTCGGCACTTTACACTGCCGGTCGGCAGAGTGTTCCTGCAGAATCTGCAAATGACAGCAACAGAGGGCAAGGCAAAGCATGGCAGCACAATTCAAGGCATATATGCACCAATCATGTCCCTTATCATGGTAATGACTCAAAGGGGCATGTGTCTCGATTCTCGGACCACCAATCACGCATTTCCATGCATGATGGCCCAAAGAACCAAGTATGCAACTTTCATGTCAAATGAAATGCAAACCAAGCAAACAAAACAAGGCCCAATTCCTATCATCAAGTCAAGGAACAAGGCATGCATGCAAGATGCAATGCAACCTAGGCATACAAGCTAAGGATGCAACATGGCATGGCAAGGCACTTATGCAAGCATACAAGCAAACATGTAGCAATGCAAATGGATGAAAAAATGGACTTATACAAGATTTGGGCAGCTCTAATAAGGCCCAAAACAGTGGCCGAAATGACCAAAAATGGAGGCTAAACACACATGCACACATACACATGTTATGGTCCAAGCCTCAAGCATTAAACAAGCAACATTCAAGCACACTCGAAAAGAGATTTCATGGACAATTAGCATGCAACATGAGCTCTAAAATCATGCTATAAAATGATGCCCAAATCATGTTAAACAAGATAGGCAAATGCATGCAAGCATGGTCCAAATACTTGAGGCAAGTCATGAAGCTTTGAAGCACATTTAGCATAACAATCACGGCATGCATTAAACAACTAAAAACAGATTTTTAGCATGTTAAAACAAGGCTAAAGGACTACTTAGATGGCATCTAAGTGGCTCAAATTTAGAGGCATGCACGATGGTCAAAACATGGAGCATGCAACACATGCTTCCAAAGCATTAAAGAGGCATGCAAGGCAATCAAGCAAGCATGTTTAAGGGATTGGAATAACATGGAAAATGGTTCCAAACCATTGAAAATTATACAAGCGATGCATGCTACACACTTATGCACTTAAGACCAACAAGCCAAACATGCAAAGGGGCTATACTAAGCATGCCAAGATCAACCCAAACACTTATGGACAGACCTAAAACATGTCAAGATAAGCACAAAATCTTCACAAATGTAAGCCTAAAACATGCTAGAAACAAAGGCACACAACCTAAGACATGTTAAGGGATCACAAGGCATTACATGGCAACTATGCTAAGCATGCATGGAGTAACAAAACCAACAATAAACAGAGGCATATCACAACATATTAAGCATGGAAAGCAGCCAAGACATGGTCAATACACACTTTAACATGATGCTCCCTCAAGAGGCCAAAAATGGTCCATTTCAAAGACAACAAGGGGAGGGGGTGGCCCTCCCCTTTTGGAGACTTCAAGGCACCATCTTCACCACTGAAATCTCTCAAGATTTCAGTGGTGAAGAGGCCCAAACACCAAAGTCTCGAAACTTGTACAAAATAGCACAAAATGAGGCCTTTCAAGGCCTAAGACGGGTCAAACACCTCCAAACCACAAAACACTCTTAATAAACAATCAAGAGGGCCTAAAAACAGAACTTTTTTGTATTATACACTAAGCTCAAAAACGATTTTAAGGTAGGTAAAAACAAGATACAAAAATGGGGAATAATGGGACTAGATTCTCACCATTGAAGACCCCTTTACAAATGATGCTCCAATGGCCCTCCTTGGCTTGAATCCAACACCAAAACACCAAAATCAGTCCCTTAGAACCTCAGTAGCTAAGTGAAGGTGAAACACTAGGTGTTTGTGTGCAATAGTATGGACTAAACACACTAAAACACACACAAGAGGGAAAAAAGAGAGAGATAATGTGTATCTAACCCTAACCCTAGAACTCAAACCCTAACAATGGTTGTCTAAGCTCTCCAAAATATCTCAAGTGTCTAACCTTTTGCAACAAGAGAGAGGACCCTCTCTTATAGAGGCTTTTGTCTTGTAAAGCTTACAAGACAAGCTTCACAAGAGGGAGATCCCTCCATACACGTGTATGGAGGGGAGCAAAAAGCAAGACAGCTGTCTTAAAATATCTGCAAAAGCAGATGCACAGTAGTCGGCCGGCCAAAAATGCCATCTTGGCAAAAAAGAGTGCCGACTGGCAGTAAATAGTGCTGACCGGCAACAAATAGTGCCGGCTGGCAATATACATTGCCGGTGGCGGCAAAAACCAGCCGGTGGCCTCTAGCCACTGCCGGTGGTGTATGGGGATGCCTCACAAGGCATTCCCTGCCCCTCCAAGGCAAAACACAAGTGTTTGGCGTAAAACCAGACACTAAACAGTCGAGTTCGGAGATCTTGAGGCAAAGCGCGTGAGCCGAGACCTCCGAGAACTCCGAACGAACACAAACATGGATAATCACCGAGTGTTCAAACGGTGACGTCCAAACCTTGAGGACGGTCAAAAATGGGGTGTCTACAGTTGCCCCTCTTTGACAGAACTCGAAAGTCATAACAATGACGGGAGTGAATGTCAAAGCCCAGAGACGACCCATTTTTGACAAGGCCGAAGACTTAGACAAACATGCAAGACAAACAAGATATGCGCCCGAAGGCGGGGGCAAAATGCAAGACAATGCACGAAGCCGAGCATAACTTATGATCATGCAAAGAAAGCTGTAACGAAGCACACATGCGACGGTTTTAAGCTAGCATACACCAAACTACACTACAATGCAGAAAGGATGTAAGAGAATTATGCAATTCTCAATACGTCTCACTCGGAGGATATAATACCTGTGCGGCTCATCTGGTTACACCAGCCTCGAATGAACCGTACATACAATATTGTGCCTGAAAAGAAAACAAACTTAACGGGTACAATATTGTTAGCAACATGCATGACAATGCAAGAATGGATGCAAAATGATATGCAATATATACAAAACAATGTATAAACAATGCAAATGAAGATGCAATGTAATCGAAACAATGCAAGCTATATGCAAGGCAATTGAATCACGATCCAATCACGAGTGGTTCGAAACCACACCTATGTCAAATAGATTGATGGAGGTAACAAGTCTGTCTACCACAGAATGGTCAACTGAACTGTGAGCATTGTAGACAGACACAAGAACGAGTATTAGGGGGGAATGACATAAGTGGAGAAACAACCCGCTGGAGAAAGGACAATGATCCTAATGCCGGATGCAAAAATTATACTACAATGTAATTTATGGATATGGCACGCGGGCCAAACCAAATCTTGCCTAGGCAGGGCATGTACGCATACAAACCACGTCTAACATAGAACGGTCCACTGAACTATGCTTCGACACGAGAAGTATGGGCACATACCAGACCAAGCTCAATCATGGAAAGGCGCAAGCCATAGATGGAAGGTGATGCAATGAATGCATGCGATCTACGATGCAATGGATATGGCACGCGGGCCAAACCAAATCTTGCCTAGAAAAGGCATGTACGCATACGAGCCATGTCTAACACAGAAAAGGTGCCGCAACCCTCAAACCAACATACCAGCATGGAATAGGCGCGTACACATGCAGAACTGTGCTTTAACGTGAAAAGTAAGGGCACATACCAGACCAAGCTCAACATGGAAAGGCGCGAGCCATAGGTGGAGGTGATGCAATGAATGCATGCAAACTATAATGCAATATCTACAAATATGCAATGGAATGGATATTTACAAAATGCATGACAATGCAGTATGATGCGATCTACTGGGAAAAATGCAATGAATGCATGCAAGCTACAATGGAAATGCATGACAATGCATGTGTTTGTTTGTTTTGTTTGTTTTTGTTATGCAAATGATGTATAAAATGCATGTTGCATGGAATGCGCGACAACACGCGGCTTTTAAGATGCACGACAATGCAAACTAACTGTGCATACATCAATGTGCCGAAGGTTTTGCACCTTCCAAGGATTTAAGGTCTCCTAGACCGTCCGATACCTGCGCGGTTCATTTGGTTGCACCAGTCTCAAATGAACCGTACATACAATATCGTGCCTGCAAAGAAAACAAACTATACAGGTACAATATTGTTAGCAATATGCATAGTAGTGTACTCGAAATGCGTGACAGCGCAAAGCAAGTGGGGAGCATAACAATGTTGTGAAAATACAAACATGTAAGTGGAGCATGCGGTCTACGCAGGCAACGAAATTGATCATAGGCATGCGGTCCACGCAAGCGACGAGATCGAGCATAAGCATGCGGTCTACGCAAGTAATGATATTGAACAATTATGCGGTCTACGCAAATAATAAAATTAATTACAAACATGCGGTCTACGCAGGTAATGTAATTAGCATGCGGTCTACGCAAGTAATAGAATTGAACAATTATGCGGTCTACGCAAGCAATACATGCGGTCTACGCAGGTAATAAAATTGAACAATTATGCGGTCTACGCAAATAATAAAATTAATTACAAACATGCGGTCTACGCAGGTAATGTAATTAGCATGCGGTCTACGCAAGTAATAGAATTGAACAATTATGCGGTCTACGCAAGCAATACATGCGGTCTACGCAGGTAATGAAATTGAACAATTATGCGGTCTACGCAAATAATAAAATTAATTACAAACATGCGGTCTACGTAGGTAATGTAATTAGCATGCGGTCTACGCAAGTAATAGAATTGAACAATTATGCGGTCTACGCAAGCAATACATGCGGTCTACGCAGGTAATGAAATTGAACAATTATGCGGTCTACGCAAATAATAAAATTAATTACAAACATGCGGTCTACGCAGGTAATGTAATTAGCATGCGGTCTACGCAAGTAATAGAATTGAACAATTATGCGGTCTACGCAAGCAATACATGCGGTCTACGCAAATAATAAAATTAATTACAAACATGCGGTCTACGCAGGTAATGTAATTAATATGCACAATGAATGCAAGACAATGCAGGTCGCAAGGGACGTAAGACAATGAAAATGAGGCATGCATGCCAATGCAAGTGAGGCACATGTGCCGATGAGAACGAGGCACACGTGCCGATGGGAATGAGGCACACGTGCCGATGCGAATGAGGCACACGTGCCAATGCAAACGATACAAATGAGACACGCATGCCTTATAAAACACGAAATGATGCGAAGTGTGACACGCATGCCATACGAAATGTAAATGGACTTAAATGCGTAACAACGCACGTGTTTCGAAATGCATGACAATGCAGACGATGCGCGAGATGACGTATGTCTTGAAATATGCGACAATGCTAGTAATGAAAATGCAATAACAATGCATGAGAGATGTGCATGACAATGCAAGGGGTGCATGTTACAACGCATGTAGTATGCATAACCATGCAACTGTGAGGCGCGTAATAGCACGATGTAATGCACCGAGATGGTGCGGCGAATGCGTGGAACGCACACGGGGCAACTTTTGAATTTAAAAGGATACAAAAAGGATACACCTTGCACAAATTCGAGTGCCACGCACAGAAGACACGACCCGAGGTCACAACGGAGGCCGGTTGAGCGTCGGAGATGCACTTTCTTGAGCTATGAAGACCAAAAACTTCTTATATGGCCTAAAAAAGGTTGTGGGAACACCACCAGCCGGAAGGGGAGGCCACCGGCTGCAAAATAACTCCATCGGCACAAAATACTGCCGGCCGGCACAAAATATTGCCGACCGGCAAAAAGTTGCTGAGTCGGGGCAGATTCGACTTTTCACCTTGGGTGTTTTAAAATAGGGTTTCAAACCCTAATTCCTCACTTCCCCACCGCTGAAAACCCACACACACTCTCTCTAGAGCGTTTTTCTCTCCCCGTTTCTCCGTTTCTTCGCGTTCTACGCCCGTTTCGTTGTCGGATTTGCGATTTTCTTCGCGTTTCGGACATTTTCAACCGAACAAAACTTTGTTTCGGTGCCTCGTTTGGCGTTCCCGCCTTTTCGGGGTTTGTTCCCCTCACTTTTCTCTTGATTTCCGTGCCTTTTCACATTCCGGCCTTCCCGACCATTTCCGGCCTTCCCGGGAGTTGACTTTTCGGTTGACTCTTCGTATTCTAGCCTGGTTTTCCTTCCTCCAGCTATTTTCTCGTCACTCTTGACATGGCGGACGAAATTCCACGTGGCGGGACTCCCCCGGACCACGAGATGGATCCCGGGGTCGAGCTCCTACCTTTGAGCGAGTGCCCGTTCGACCCGGCGACCTACCGACCGGCGATCCATGTTCTACCCCCCGACGGTCTGCGCCAGTTCCGGAGCTTCGAGAGGCACGTGGCGCCCGAGCTATTGCTGCGCGAGCCTACCTCCCACCTTTCATTCGGCGCTTTCGAGGTAATTCTCTGTCTTCTGCTTTACTTTCCGCAATGTAGGATACAAAACTGCCGTAGCTAGTTGTACTCTTTAACTGCTGAAATCTGATATACCGTAGACTGTAGTTGACTGTAAACATACATACAACTGACATCTGTTTGAGATTGGCACATGCATACATACTACACTAACCCCGAATCACTCAAACACACGGCGCACACTGTTTTTTACTGCAAACACACCGGTACCCGGTATTTGTCTGAATCTGTTAAATTTGAACGCATGCTATATCTGTTCTGAACCTCCCCCAAACATGTTGACGCATCGCACACTGTAGTTCACTGTAAGCACACCGGCACCTGGTATTTGTCAAAATCTGTCAAACTTGCACGCATGCTGTATCTGTATGCTTTTCAAAACTGCATTTTGAATGTTGCCTTGCAATTGTTATTTTCTGTTTACAGGAGGATTCCCATACCATCCGCGGGTATGGGAACACTGGCGTTCGGGAGTGGTACGATGAGCTCCCTAATGCGGTCTGACGCATAGTGGACCGGGCGGGCTTCGGCGCCTTCTGCCGAGGACTCTCCAGGCTTACCACGTGTAGACCTCTCCTTGCCGCTCTGGTGGAGAGGTGGTGGGATACCACCGATTCTTTTCACTTCTCCACAGCAGGGGACATGACGATGACCCCTTACGACTTCTCGATGCTCACAGGCATCGGGGTGGGGGGTGATCCGATCCCCTTTGACATAGACATGGATGAGTGGACTGCCGCTCAGGTCCATCTGCTGGGGGAGGCCCCACCTCTTGCTCGTCCAGGCTTCGTGCGGTACTCTTGGTTCGAGGTATAGTTTAGGGTCCAACCCGTGTTGGAGGAGGAGGCGCAGATGACTCAGGAGGACGTGGAGAGGTACGCCCGCGGCTTCTTGATGTTCTTATTCGGGACGACCATCTTCGCCGACCGGGCGAACACCGTGCCTCTTTGCCTTCTCAGCGCACTGGTGGATGTCTGGGACATTTTGCACTACGACTGGGGTGGCGTCGCTCTGGCCACCCTCTATGGGTATATGAGCTCGGCTTCCCGCGACAGCGGCCAGTTGCTCGGAGGCTATTGGCGGGCTTGGGAGGTACATTTCTTCTCCGCTTTTCATTTCTGTTCTATCTTTTCTGTACTCTGCACACTGCACACACTGTAGTCTGCTTTATACTTGCTGTATACTGTACACATGGCACACACATACGTTCTGCTTTACACTGACTGTACACTGCTCACACTGTACACTGTACACTGCTCACACTGTACACTGTACACAATACACTGCACAACCCACGGCTCTGCCATTTCTGCTCTATCTGATAGTCATACTGACATCTGTTTTGCAGTTATGGGTTTACGTCTACTTTCCTAGGCTCGCTCCCGTACCAGTCACAGAGACTCCTCTGGTCGTCCCCTTTTCACGTCGCTTTGACGGGAGATGCACCCGGAGGCCACGAGAGACATTCGGCTTTTTCCGCCGATACTTCGACACCATTACCCCGGCCGAGGTATGTTTTACTTGTAGTTCATTTAAGCTTCGCTTTCCCACTGCATATTTCAATAACAGTAGATAACAAACTGTCTGTCACTTTCAGATCACTTGGCGGCCGTGGGCTCCGTTGCCGGCGGCGACGCGAGATCGGTTTGCTGGTGCCGAGGAGACCTCGCGTTTCCGGATCCTACTGGAGGGCCCGGTTTGTCGGGCTTGGTACCTGGGTGAGCGTTTCCTACGCCAGACCCTGGGGTTACCTGAGCAGATAGTCCCGGTTCACCCTCCTGCGGACATGAGGGAGACCGAGAGGCTCACCACCGAGCAGATGGACGACTACACCATTGGCTGGGAGGAGGCCCGCTTCAGAGGTATCGGCGACTATCGGGAGTACGTGCAGACGTACCTGATGCGACCTCTGAGCGGGGGCCGTCGAGCGGAGGGGGCTAGCCTTCGGCGCCAGCGGCTGGGGTAGGAGTAGGAGCTGGAGCGGGAGCTTCGAGGAGGGCCCGAGTCCGTGGCAGGGGCGGAGTCCAGGGAGGACGGGGGACTGGCTGGCCCGCTCTGCCTGCTGTACTGACTTTTCGGGGGCAGGGTGGGGCGACCTATCAGATCCCCTTCGCCCCTCCGCCAGCTGATCACGAGTTCGTCGGTGTCCCCGACTTACCTCCGGTATGTATTACTGCACTTTTGTACAGTCATTTCATTTCGGTTTATTTGATATTCCACAGAATATTGATGCATTTGGTACTTTTGCAGGCTTCTTCTGAGTACACCCGTCAGTCATTGGCGATGAATGCCTCGATGATGGGAATGCTTCAGCGGACTTTTGACCTCCTGGCCCTCTACAGCATTCCGGTATGTTCTTCTGATACTGGCCTCAAACCACTCATACACTGCTTCACATAATCTAATGCACTGCACAACACCTGATACACTGATCTCACAGCATCTGACACACTGTATACACTGCATTCTGCACTGTACTCTGCATTCTGGACTGACAAACTACTCACGGCATTCATACACTGTACTCATACACTGCATTTTGCACTGTTAAACTGCCCACGGCATACACACACTGTACTCATACACTGCATTCTGCACCGTTAAACTGTCCCCAGTATACTGATGCATTTCCCTTTTGTGTATCTTTTCAGCCTCCTTTCCAGATTCCTATGGCCGGAGGTGCTCCAGCTGGACCTCCCGTCCCTGTCCGAGGGAGAGATGAGGAGGGCCGAGTATTCCCCCGCTCCAAAGCGGGGCGCACTCATGTCGGGAGTAGTTTGCGAGCTCCAGTCCCGGATGATGACGATGACGAGGAGTCAGAGGCGGAGGCAGAGGCGGAGTCCGAGTCATCGGAGGGGGAGACCGGAGGCGGTTCTAGCTCGGGCTCTGACGACGATGCTGATGATGCTCCTGGACCCTCGTCCAGGAAGAGGACCAGGACAGACTGATGGCCCTTGGAGTCGCTTGACATAGATTTTTGTTATTTTTCTTCTTTCTTGTACTTTTCCTCTTTTCCTTGGTAGTTAGATTACCTTGTACTGCCGCAGGCAGATTTTGTTTTCCTCAAAACTTTATACTTGAAAAAGATTATGAAATGAACAGATTTTTGCTTAAAAAGTGTTACATTTACATATCTCATGTATTGCATCGCATTCCATCATGTTACGCTTCAATGTAAATGAAATTGATTGGTTATCTGAAAATTGAACACTTGCACTGTAATAATCAGATAACCAAACAGCCAATGAGCAAAAATAAACCCAAGCAACCCACTGCCCGATTCTGGACACACAACCCTTACTCTGTTGGGGATTAATCTGCATAAAGCCCATAACACAGCATTCGGTTCATTCTGCACACAGCAAACTTGAGTGAACGGCCTAATCTAACAAGACGGAGCTCGAAGATGGAACCGGTTGGAGTTGAAGCATGCTCCAATGTAGAGAATGGCACCGCATTCTGGGTATAAACAATTCTGAAATTAAATGAGGGTTTTTCAAACCGGGGTACCGAGTCTACAACTGAACACAGCGGGGAGGACTCAAATATAGGTACACGACCTAAACATAACGAGACACGCTCGAAAAAGACCTAAAACAAAGGTTGAGATAAACAACACAAAAGACACGACACACAGACGCGTTAGCGAAGATGGGGGACCTCAGATCACGAAGAGCCAGTTCAATCTGGGTATTGTTTCCCACCTCCTTCTGATTTGTGATTCTCACATCACTCTGGCACTCAAGCTCGGTTTTTTTCTCTCAAAACCCTTTTTCTCACTTTTCTCTCAACTTACACCTCTCTATTCTTCATTCTCTCATTTTTCATCCCTCCCCGGGGTGATTGATGGATAAATAGAAAGGTGTGGGTTCATGCTCAACACCGTTAGCTCATAACTATTTCTTCTGACGGGTAGAGCGCTCTTCTGGCAAGTACGTCGATGACGGGGGAAAGACAGAACGCCTAACTCAACTGTGCCCCTAGTTCATCATTTTAACCATTCTTTTCGTTTTTGGTTTTCTACTAAAACAAGTTTGATCAAAATGAGAGTCGGATTAACGTACTTGTTCGATTTTTGATTTGAAAACCATGCAAGTCAGGCTGCAAGCACTGAAAATTTTCCTTTTTGGGTCCAAGACAATGGTCCAGTTTTGGAAAATGAAATAGTTTTCGAGAAAACAGTCAACCTCAGTAAAAATTTTCAAAAACTATTTTTCAAACAGTCAATGCTCAACGGGCATGGAACTTACTCTTTGAGATGCGCAACCTCGGATCGGAGGCAATAGAAAATTGCCCCTGGTTTGAAGGGGGTGGATGGCAACGGAAAGTTGCCCCTGGTTTGAATGGCAGCTCACGACGACTCATGGCAACGGAAAGTTGCCCCTTGTTTGGACGATGCCGCAGCAGTCCGCAAACAATCTTCATTGGCGGTGGTTGAGCTCTTGGACACAGCGATGATGAAGACGGTCACAACAAATATATGGACACAGTCGCCTTTGGAAGCGTTGGCGACTAGACTTTGGGATGAAATCGAAACCATTGCATGGACTGAGACGCTATGAAAGCGTTGGGGGATGGACTTCATGATGAAGTTGCCTACGTATCCCAAACATGGGAATCAAGCCTTACGTAGTTCCGGTTAAGGTACACTCGGGTATTAACCTTCACTTTTCAAGCTCTAACTTTTGCCAAGGCGCCCGATGCGGGTTTTCGACCTTGCGAGCTTCTTTTTATTTTCTATTTCTTTTTTTTTTCATTTCTTTTCTTTTTCGCATTTTTCTTTTCTTTTCTTTTTCTTTCTTTTCTTTTTTTTTTTTGTATTTTTTGCTTTTTCTTATTTTTCTCTTGCTCTAACTTTTGCCTGGGTCGCCCTTCCGGGTTTTCGGCCCAGCAAGCCTCTCAAAGGGTGAAAGTGTAACAAGTCCATGCCAAATGGTTTTTGAATTTGAAGCCTCTCTGTGTCTAGGAGAACGGCTGTTGCAATGATTTGTAGGAGACTCCATCATGGTTGCTCTACGAGCTTCTTCTGGTGAGATCTACTCGTTTTGATTCGGCTTTGATGCCTCCTGCTTGAGGGCTGCTTCTGATCTGGCCATGCGGGCCTTACATGACGTTTGACCGTTGAACTTTCTGAACGTTCTGAACGGGTTCAAAGTCGGAAAACGAACGGGTTGAATCTTGAGGCTGAGAGCGATCCTAGGCTGCGCAATCTCAAGAGCGATTCCACACAAGTCTTCACAGGGCCGCGTAAAACATTTGTTTTTGAAAGTTTTTAAGAAAGCGACAAATTGCTCGCGCCGAAGATAGTGTGGAACCAATCTGGATCAAGCCAGGATCCTCCTCAGTACTCACGCCGACAAGCATGATTTCACTCATTAAGGGCTTAGCACGCCTCTCTTTCTCTCAAAATGATCAAAGTTTTGGAAAACCCGAGGAATTCCTTCCTCTTCGTTTTTATCACCGCAGTGTTCAAAAGGTTTTTCTTTTTGAAAAAACTTAGGTTAATGCAATGACTTCAAGGCACAGAAGAGCAGGCAAGATGTACTGTCAGCCCATTCAAATTCTCTGGCACTCATGCTGAAAGCAAGCATGAAAGTGAGATAGCAACAGCTGTTTCATTCGGATTTGTTGGTGCAACTGGCCCCTCGGCAGAAACAGACTCAAAACAAAAACAGATAATTACAAGACAAAACGGTGTTCGAGGCAACAACCCCAGAATCACCTGGTATTATATACAAAGGGGACTAACTCGATACAACAAGACAGACCTTTAAGCAAAAAGACTGACTCAAGACAAAGAGACAGACTCAAAACAAAAGACTGACTCGATACCCAAGCCAGGATTTACAAAGTTAGCGTTCACAGCCACTCAAAAATGCGTGCCAGACGCCACATTCAAAACACATCCAGATGCCGCCCGCAGGTGGTTCATCTTCTGATTACATACTTGCAGTATCTGTGTCCTCAAAATCCAATAACTGAGTGGTAACGGACTTGGCTGAGGTGGGCGGGAGGATAACCTTGTTATCAATCAAATCTTGCACCTCATGACGGTGGCGGAAACAATTGTCGGTCGCATGGCCCGTCTGCTGGTGGTACGTACAGTACTAAGCAGCATCATGCGTTGCAGGGAGATTCTTCGGAAGAGGCCGAGGCTCCAAGGGTTTAAGGTGTCCCTTCTCGGCAAGGATCTGAAGTGCCTTGGACAAAGGCATGTAGAGAGCATGAAAGGTCCTGCGCCCCCGGGGCAGGTACTTTGGAGTTTGAGCGCTCTTACTAGCTGCACAGGCGAAAGGGTCGGCAGGCGCCACCTTAGCTTTCTGATCTTTCCCAGGTGCAGGGGCGGGAATAGGAGGAACTGCCTTGGCATGACGGGGCCTATCTCGATTTTCTGACTGGCTTGAACTACCCTCAGGTGGAGTGGGGAAAGCATCCTCCACAGTCTTTGCCATAACTGCGGATATCTGTTGCTTGTTCATCCCTCCGGCTTTCAAAGCCTCGACTGCCCACAGTAGTTGTTCAATAGGATCGGCGTCTGCCTTCATTTTGTCTTTTCCTCCGGCCTTAACCTGATCGAGGGTTTGAGTTGATGTTGATACGTCATTGCCATAGTTGGAGGCCATCTCCGGTTGGCTAAGTTCAATCACAATTTGCCCTAGCAGCGGGGGCTCCTGTGGTATGAAATTCCCGGCATACGGTGCCGCTGGGGGTGAAGCTGACATTCCGTAGGCGAGATCCGCCACAGACCTCTGGAGATCACCTATCATCCCCATTAGCTCAAATGTAGTAGGCTCGCGAGCCTCGTATAACTGGGGTGCCCAGACCGGGTGTACAACAGGTGACCTGGGTGGATGCGACACATCAGTGTTGGCCTCACTTTGCAGAGTGATCCCCTGCTCCAATGCAGCCGTCATAACTACGATCTCTTCTGAATTCTGCGTCATCATAAGTCTTGCCTCGGCAAGGGAGAACACTGGCTATTCTGTATCAACTCTCTGACCTTCTGAACTGAAAGGAAAAACATACAGCATTTCAGCCCCAAACGGATCAAACACAGGTGTAGCCGAACAACTGTATTCCACTACTGATCACTGTTCCCAGAAATCACTGTTCCCGAAAACTGAACCTTGATACCCGCAGATAACTGATTCTTATAACTGACACTGATACTGGTGTCCTCAGATCTGATACTCAAACTTGCAAACTGATATATACTTTCCCTGTAGAAATACATTCTAAAAGCACATAGTAAGTAAAGAGAACCAAAACACCCCTATGTTGGGGTAGGGTTTCTCTGTCCTATTTTGTCAGGAGCTAGGGTTCCACTACGCACACAGCGGTTTCAAACAACCTAACATCGGGTAAGCAACCTGTCCTAGCTTGGAATGGTCACTATGGATCCGAATATGCACTAGGTCGAATGGTCAAAAAGGGTGCCCCGGTAAACCGGGGTTTGTGTTCCCATGCTGTCAGAGCCCATAACCGGCCAGCCTTATGGTCATGCCTTGACAAGACAAGCCTCCGGCAAACCGTTCAGGAATGGCAGATGGCAAACACTGTGCTCCTAGGCGCACCAATGCACATGCAATGCAAAGAAACACATAAATGAAATCAAAACAGGATATCACGAGTTCGAGTCAAGCTCTCTAAAAATCCCCAGCAGAGTCGCCAGAAACTGTAGGCGCGCCCGCGGAGGGGGCCTTATGCTACTTCAGTTCGGACTCGCGATTTTGTTGTCGCGGTTCTTAATATGAACCAAAGAGTCCAAATCTGACAAATCGTTTTGAGAAACAGATTTTTGAAAAAGTAGTGCCAAACATGGACTGCTTTGCCAGATACAGAGTCGCCACCTAAATATTTTTTAATGGGGAAATTTAGGAAACCTTGACTCGGTGCCGAAGGCCACATGTCCGTCATCACCGGAGTTGTCTCGGCTCGGGAGCTTGGGTACGATCGGGGAAGGTCAGCTATGAGCACCCCCTTTCGCCCGGTCCGAAGACCGGTCTCTACTAACCATGATATCCGATTTTGAAGACGTTATGTGTTCTTATTCCATTTATTAGCCTAGAATTACTATGTTATGCGCGCAACAAACAAGTATAGACTAGATTGCCTAATTTGGAAATAAGCATTGCATATCCGTTCGATTTTGAAAAGCGCTTTGGAATTTGCTACTCGCAAGTAGGCTAAAATACGGATTTCAACAAGTTTTTCCAACTCAAACAATCCAACCTCCACCCACGGGCATTCAAACAATAATCACATAAGCATCTAGCCACATGGTAAACATGCTGTCATGGCAACACTCACACACATGCGGGATGCTAAAGCGTAAATACTTACATCGTACTCCGTGCCAAAACAATAAACTAGTTAGCAAACATGCATGTCCTAGTTCATGTTAAGAATGGCTAATGTATCGCATGCAAAAATGTAATCTAGACAGGCTCAGCTAACCTAAACATGGCATGTGAAATGCGATCAACTATCACATATTCAGTTTTGAATTTGAAGTACAAATGCAGTTAGCGTGATGTACCGAGCCTAATGCATGCAATACAAATGCATGAATGCACGCATGCATAGCATAAGGTATGCTAAATTAAACGTGCCCTAATACTAACCATCAAAGCAGGTAAGTAAAAGGGAAGAAAGAAGTGGAGACTGGAAGACATACACACCACTCACACACACTTATTACAGATTTGCCCTCACTCGGAGGGACTGAATAAATATTACAAATTAATTAACTACGCAAGCTAATTAATATTACAAATTGCCTAATTAATTAACAAATTAAATAAGCTAAGAAAAGCAGTAAAACCGCCTCGGGAAATGCACCGCCATGCATAGGCTGCCTCTGTTTTCCTTCCTTCACTCCTCTGGAGGCTGCCAAAACCTCAGGACTGCTTCCTTGGATGCTGGGAGACATCACCGGCTGCATGGAATTGCCACCGGCAGTGGGATGTGGCCACCGGCACAAAGTGAAGCTGTCGGCAGAGAAATGATTGCCGGTCGGCACTTTACACTGCCGGTCGGCAGAGTGTTCCTGCAGAATCTGCAAATGACAGCAACAGAGGGCAAGGCAAAGCATGGCAGCACAATTCAAGGCATATATGCACCAATCATGTCCCTTATCATGGTAATGACTCAAAGGGGCATGTGTCTCGATTCTCGGACCACCAATCACGCATTTCCATGCATGATGGCCCAAAGAACCAAGTATGCAACTTTCATGTCAAATGAAATGCAAACCAAGCAAACAAAACAAGGCCCAATTCCTATCATCAAGTCAAGGAACAAGGCATGCATGCAAGATGCAATGCAACCTAGGCATACAAGCTAAGGATGCAACATGGCATGGCAAGGCACTTATGCAAGCATACAAGCAAACATGTAGCAATGCAAATGGATGAAAAAATGGACTTATACAAGATTTGGGCAGCTCTAATAAGGCCCAAAACAGTGGCCGAAATGACCAAAAATGGAGGCTAAACACACATGCACACATACACATGTTATGGTCCAAGCCTCAAGCATTAAACAAGCAACATTCAAGCACACTCGAAAAGAGATTTCATGGACAATTAGCATGCAACATGAGCTCTAAAATCATGCTATAAAATGATGCCCAAATCATGTTAAACAAGATAGGCAAATGCATGCAAGCATGGTCCAAATACTTGAGGCAAGTCATGAAGCTTTGAAGCACATTTAGCATAACAATCACGGCATGCATTAAACAACTAAAAACAGATTTTTAGCATGTTAAAACAAGGCTAAAGGACTACTTAGATGGCATCTAAGTGGCTCAAATTTAGAGGCATGCACGATGGTCAAAACATGGAGCATGCAACACATGCTTCCAAAGCATTAAAGAGGCATGCAAGGCAATCAAGCAAGCATGTTTAAGGGATTGGAATAACATGGAAAATGGTTCCAAACCATTGAAAATTATACAAGCGATGCATGCTACACACTTATGCACTTAAGACCAACAAGCCAAACATGCAAAGGGGCTATACTAAGCATGCCAAGATCAACCCAAACACTTATGGACAGACCTAAAACATGTCAAGATAAGCACAAAATCTTCACAAATGTAAGCCTAAAACATGCTAGAAACAAAGGCACACAACCTAAGACATGTTAAGGGATCACAAGGCATTACATGGCAACTATGCTAAGCATGCATGGAGTAACAAAACCAACAATAAACAGAGGCATATCACAACATATTAAGCATGGAAAGCAGCCAAGACATGGTCAATACACACTTTAACATGATGCTCCCTCAAGAGGCCAAAAATGGTCCATTTCAAAGACAACAAGGGGAGGGGGTGGCCCTCCCCTTTTGGAGACTTCAAGGCACCATCTTCACCACTGAAATCTTGAGAAGAGGCCCAAACACCAAAGTCTCGAAACTTGTACAAAATAGCACAAAATGAGGCCTTTCAAGGCCTAAGACGGGTCAAACACCTCCAAACCACAAAACACTCTTAATAAACAATCAAGAGGGCCTAAAAACAGAACTTTTTTGTATTATACACTAAGCTCAAAAACGATTTTAAGGTAGGTAAAAACAAGATACAAAAATGGGGAATAATGGGACTAGATTCTCACCATTGAAGACCCCTTTACAAATGATGCTCCAATGGCCCTCCTTGGCTTGAATCCAACACCAAAATACCAAAATCAGTCCCTTAGAACCTTAGTAGCTAAGTGAAGGTGAAACACTAGGTGTTTGTGTGCAATAGTATGGACTAAACACACTAAAACACACACAAGAGGGAAAAAAGAGAGAGATAAGGTGTATCTAACCCTAACCCTAGAACTCAAACCCTAACAATGGCTTTCTAAGCTCTCAAAAATATCTCAAGTGTCTAACCTTTTGCAACAAGAGAGAGGACCCTCTCTTATAGAGGCTTTTGTCTTGTAAAGCTTACAAGACAAGCTTCACAAGAGGGAGATCCCTCCATACACGTGTATGGAGGGGAGCAAAAAGCAAGACAGCTGTCTTAAAATATCTGCAAAAGCAGATGCACAGTAGTCGGCCGGCCAAAAATGCCATCTTGGCAAAAAAGAGTGCCGACCGGCAGTAAATAGTGCTGACCGGCAACAAATAGTTCCGGCCGGCAATATACATTGCCGGTGGCGGCAAAAACCAGCCGGTGGCCTCTAGCCACTGCCGGTGGTGTATGGGGATGCCTCACAAGGCATTCTCTACCACTCCAAGGCAAAACACAAGTGTTTGGCATAAAACCAGACACTAAACAGTCGAGTTCGGAGATCCTGAGGCAAGGCGCGTGAGCCGAGACCTCCGAGAACTCCGAACGAACACAAACATGGATAATCACCGAGTGTTCAAACGGTGACGTCCAAGCCTTGAGGACGGTCAAAAATGGGGTGTGTACACCTGATTTGGAGCAACGTCGTTCTTCGCCATAGTCAGCGGGGAGTCGTCGCTCTCGACGAAAGCACGGGGGCAAGGGCATCAAGGGTCGCCCAAGGTGATAAAAAGAAGAGGAAAACGATGGAAGAGACGAGTAAGTAAGATCGGCGTATGGCCGGAAAAAAATAAAGGTTTTTTTGTTTATTTTTATCGGCGTGTTGTAAAAAAAAATGAAAAGTGTTTTTATTTTTGTTTTTTTTTTATGTAAATATTTGTATTTTGATTTGTTGTTGTGTTTATGTTTAAGTACTGAAAAATGAAATTAAAAAGCAGAGAAAAAAATAAGAAAATTAAGCCCAAACAAAAAATAATAATGAGAGACCAAATTGTTAATGAGTATATGGGAAGCCTTTGAGCATGATCTAATTTTCAATTTCTTAGCAAGAGCATACCAATCTCAAGACTATAATAGACATAACAGTGCATAGATCAACAAGGTTGCCAAGTAAGAGCATAAATATGGAGCTAAAGTTCTAGTCACTCTTCGTTGAGGAAAGAGATCTTCCTCTTACATAATCAACAACTAATCAGCTCAAAGGTCATGTTGTAAGAATTAAGATACCAAAAGCATAAAGATACCAAAATAATCAGAGATACTAAAACAATCAAGTCTCTTTTTCTCCTCCGATGACATTTTCAACAAAATCAAGCACAAGGAGGGAGTATGGTATAACATATAGGATGAAAGAATGTAAGTCTCATTATAGCACAAATAATCATCCATATCAAGGTAGCTCTATGATACCCAAAAAATGATAGCACATAATGATCATATAATTGAAACTCATACCATTTGACAATAATGGGCAAAAAAAAAAAAAAAATAGTAACATGTGAAGATGCAAGCCCCTATGTTTGATATAAAAAATAGAATAGAAACTAAGGGGATTTTAAAAAATAATCAAGTTTAAATTATTCTCCTTGTTTCATTTGGCAAAATCAATAGGAGATATGATAAATGAAAGCTCATAACTGAAATGTTCTCGTCAATAATATCAAATAGGATGCCAAAATGATACAAACATGCAATCTACCAAGGATACTAATATGCAATCTAGAAGATTTAACAATCATAACTCAAGCATTATGTAGAATACCAAATATTGCTCATAATACGTTAAACTCAATATAATCTCATGGAGCTAATGTAATTCAAAAAAAAAAAAAAAATGAAGCATGTTCAAGGTATAGGAATCCATATGCCAAGAAAAATCATGAATTTCAATATGTACCACACATTCAAGCATAGGCATGATTTTTAGGTAAGAGCATCATCAAAGAGTATACATTGCAAATAATATGAAGCATAATCAATCTTTTTCATATAAAAGTAATAACAGTATTAGCTCAAAGGATGTAAGATAGAATTTTTACCTCAAAAGCTTAAGAGAGTGTTGGAGGCATACCTTTGGTTCATAAGTTAGAAGCTTTTCAATCTTCAATTTTATTTCATGAGGAGTTCATCTCAAAAGGGTTTAACTAGTATGTTAGCAAAAAAATGATTTCTCTCCTTAAGTTGGTGTTACCCTTTTCTAATATGATTTTGTGTAAATATAGCATTAATAGAACAATCACTAAAAATACAGCACAAATCACTTCTTATCACAAACTCAAAAGGTGAAAAATAATTCAATAATCAAACAAGAGTTGGGAATGCCATTTTTCAGAATTTTCAAGTTGTAGCACATAGCATAATATGCATAAGAAAATAGTGTTATGCTTTTTGTTTTATTAAGAAATGATGCAACAATCTCATTTAATCACATAACATTATCAAGAGGCATTTTCATCAATTCAATCCACATATTCAAGTGTAATAAAACATTTTACTCAAAATGGAACACAACATGAATGTTATAAACAATTAATTCAACAATTTATCAATCAAAAGCGTTTCATGAGATGTATGCCAATATATTCCATATTCAAAAGATATTCAATAGGATAGATGTAATGTCTCTACAAACGTATGATATGTCTTTTCATTTAGACATTGTTGATGGATCATAATCAATAAATTTCACAACTCATTCAAATATTCCAATGTAAAGCATATAAGTATGAAATTTTCATATTGAGCATATTCTTGAGATCACAAATGTAGAATTCAAAATATAGATAGTACACATCTCAAAAACGTACTATGACATCAAAATTGATTCTACAAAGATATGACTCAAAAAGGAATTAATATATTAGTATGAAGTCATATATAAGATGTGAAAAGTATGCTCACAAAAAATATTTATCATTTGTTATCTCTTTTTCATAGTAATGGATGACATGATATACAATGTTAATGAATACATAAATGATTCTTATTCTAATAGACATTCATCAAAATAATATAATTCTCATTTTTGAGTTTAATGAAGGTTTGAAAGAAACTAGCAGAACATGACTTAGCAAACTTAGTACAATTAGGTTATATGGAAGCAATGATTAGACACAACCTATTGTACACAAATTACACCTTAAAGAATATAGAACTTTTAGCTTAAAGGTGTGTTAGGAGTTATACCTTCATTTACCTCTTTGGAATCTTCACCCATACATTACCTCTATTGTTCATCTTGGTGATTTTCATTTCATCATTCTTCTTCTTCTTCTTGTAGGGGTTGATTTTGCTCTTTAGATTGAACACTCTTGTTGTGCATTTCCTCTCGAAGTCCTTGGTGTTCTTTGAGATTCCACCTACAAATTATCTTGATTTCTTTCTTGGTATCCCTACTTTCTTGGGTCCATGGAGATTAGTCTAAAAAACACTTAATCTCATAAAAAGGTTTAGGAGGATCAAAACCAATGTCTACTTTGTTAAAAACACATTTTTTATTTTCAAGAAGCTTGTTGAGTTTTCTTTTCATTTTACAAAATTTTCAAGAGTTTTGTTTAAATCCTCAACATTGTTTTTCAAAATGTTTTTCTCATTGGCAATAGACGTAAAGTCATTTTTCAATGTAGCATTTTCCATTTTTAAAACACTCACATTATTTGAAAGAGAAGTAATTAATTTCTTTAATTTAGCATTCTTAAAACAAACATTTCTAAATATGTCATGTAATTCATTGAAAGCACTTTCAAGTTCTACATAATTAGAAATTACCTCACCTTGAGTGGATTCTTTTTCTCCAAGAGCCATGAGGCACAGGTTGGCTACTCCATCATTTTCTTCCCAAATGACTTCCTTTTTGCTACCATCCATCATTGAAAGTTCCTGAGTCATGAGTGAGCCTAGGGGTTTTTCATTGCCTAATTTTGTTAGGTCTTTTGCTTCTTGGATAACTGTAACCTTAGCTTCCCATTCATTTGGCAAGAACCTAAGTATTTTTCTTACAAACTCACCATTAGTATAAGATTTACCAAGAGATTTTAGAGCATTAATAATATTGGTAAATTTATAAAACATATCAGAAATAGATTCAAATGATTCCATAGTAAAGAGTTCATAATCATGAATAAGCATGTCAATCTGAGACTCTTTTACTTGGCTAGTTCTTTCATAGGTGATTTCAAGTTTATCCCAAATCTCTTTAGTAGTAATACACCCAGAAATTCTATTGTACTCATTTGCCTCTAATCCACACACAAGAATAAGCTTGGCTTTAGCATTAGCTTGAAGGAGTTTATAATCACGCTCATCAAATTCATCCTCAAGTTTAGGCACACTGATATGGTCTACTACCTTGGTAGGGATTTTAGGACCTTTATTGATAATGAGCCACAAGGCATAATTGGTAGCTTGAAGATATAAAGTCATTTTTTTCTTTCCAATGAATGTAATTACTACTATCAAAGAGAGGTGGCCTATTGCTAACTTGTCCTACAGCAGAGTAAGTAGAATACATGGTTGCTATGAATTAAAAACTCAAGATTATTAAATCTAAACAAGAGCCCCAGGCTCTGATACCAATTGTTACTCAAAAGACAACCTAAGAGGGGGGTGAATTAGGTTTTTAGAATTAAAAATTAATAATACCCTAAAAAAAATTATGACTTGCACAATAGATAAATATAGTTAATGAAATAAAAATAATTAAAACAAGTGTTCTAACAACTGTCAGTTAATAATTTTAGCATAGTGAAAATGTGAAATTTAGCTACAACAATTTAACTAAAATAAAGAGATAAGGGAGCCAGAGGCAAACAAATTTATAGTGGTTTGGCTTCAACTCGGCCTACATCCACCCATCAAGCTTCACTTGAGATTTTCCACTATGCTCTAGCTTCACAGGGGTGCTAGCAACCTCTTTACAAATGGAGCAATCCTCCATGAATTTTACACAGACTTTCTAAGTCAAGAACACTGAGTGTACTACACTCTTACAAGATTGAAAACAAGGTGTTTTTGCTTTCACAGAAAGCTACAAGAATTATCTCTCAAAGACAGATATATAAAATGAAATTTTGATTTTTCTGTAAATCTCACACAGGAAAGATGAGCTTAATGCTATAAGACACAGTGTATAATTTATGAGAGAGGATATAAACAAAAATTGAAGAACACTTCTCAGATAATTTTTTCAGAGAATAAATGTGAGTGATTATAGATCAAAGAATATTTTTTGATTTTTTTTAGTAACTTGTTTACATTAGAGACTTTGGTATATATAATGAAACTTATAGCCGTTTATAGCCGTTGTATTCATTTGAATTTATAGCAGTTTATGGTTGTTGTACTTCCATCATTACTAATTTGAATATCTTCCACTCCATCATTACTAATTCGAATATCTTCCATTTGAACCTTTTGAACCTTTTGACCTGCTGCTGTGTTGGGCTGTTTGAACCTTTGTTTTGGGCTGTTTGAACTCCTGATTTAATCAAATATTAAATACATTCTAACAACATTTAAGATAAAGGTTTAGGTGAGAAATAATGGAACAAAATAAATTTTGATTCTATTTTTCTCTTTCAAATAAATCATTAACATAAATTTTGATTCTATTTTTCTTTTTCAAATAAATTAAAATATAATTAAATAAATCATCAAAATAAATTTTGATGCTATTTTTCTTTTTCAAATAAATTAAAATATAATTAAATAAATCATCAAAATAAATTTTGGATTCTATTTTTCTCTTTCAAATAAATTAAAACATAATTAAATAAATCATCAAAATAAAGAAGTCTAACAAAAAATATGGGTTTACATAACGAACGAATCAGATAATCATAGTGAGGCCCCATTTTAGGCTTTTCAAACCCAATTAGACAGTCCAGTCCTCCAATGTGAACTAGAGACAATCTACTTTCTGAATTTAAACTTGATATTAGATCAGTCACATTCATAATAAATCTGATTCATAAATTTTATTTTTGGCGCAATTAAAGTTGTAATTTGTAATAAATTTGTAATCTGATTCATAATAAATTTGTAATTTTGTAATTTGTAATTTGATTCATAATAAATTTGTAATTGCATGCATTGAAGTTGTATTGTGTTCATTGTTGTTATTTTATTTTATCAAACCCATAAATTTATTTGAGGGACAAACTGCTTCCAAAAACACTTTTATGTAATGGAAATTACATAATGTGGTCTATTTGCCAAAAAAAAAAAAAAAACCTTGAAATGGTAATATGGATATTGGTTTGTGTATAGGTGGGTGATGCAAACAAGGACCACGCTTGTTGGGAGAGACCTGAAGACAGGGAGCTTCTATATACACACACCAAACACCCTCAATACACACACTTAATGAGGGAGGTGTGTAGGAAGTGTAGTGTGGAGAGATGTGTAAAGAGTGGATGTTGTGCGTGTAAATAGAAGCTCCCCTGAAGACATGGACACACCAAGAAATGTGTTCAAGATTGACAGAAATACCCCTGGTTCTGAGATTGCAGCTGAAACAGCCTCTACTCTTGCAGCTGCTTCTTTGGTGTTTAGAAGAATTGACCCCACTAATGCCAAGCTTCTTGTCACCAGGGCTATCAGGGTATATACATAGAATTAACAACTTCAAAACACTCAAAACAAAAACACACACACACACACAAAAAAAAAAAAAAAAAAAAACGGAGCATTCTGATAAAAACAGGGGAACTTTGTTATTTTATTTTATTTTTATAATGTGCTTATTGGGTTTTTAGGTCTTTGAGTTTGCTGATAAGTACAGAGGTGTTTATAGCAATGGGTTGAAGAAAGTTGTGTGTCCTTTTTATTGCTCTTTCTCTGGTTATCAGGTAAAATCTTATGTTGTTTTTTTGAAAATTTTACCATTTTTTAATCTTTGATCTTCTGTGATTTTTCTGTGGTGTGCTGATTTTGAAGGATGAGCTGTTGTGGGGTGCTGCTTGGTTGTGTTAGTGAAAATACCAGAAAAGATTATATTTGATTGATAAATAATGCAAAGAAATGAGATACAAATAGATCAGGCTGAGGCACAAATATATCATTTTCTTCAAGGAGATCAAGCCCACTGTGATAGGAAGAACCCAAATACCGATGCAATAATCACAAAACTATGACTTGTCCCCTCCAAGATACAATAGCCCGACCATTTGTTGTATGGTTCAGGCCAACCCTGTACAAGATGGTGAACCCAAAGCTCTACCAAGAAAAACACCATTCTTTGCTAGTAATCTATCAAGTATAGAAAATAGTTGGTGTTGTTATAGAAAAGAGTAAATGAGAAGAACTATTTATAGGCCACTAAGACTTTACAAAATACATCAAAAAATAATAATGACCATAAACCTAGAGAAAAAGGGAGAGTATATCCAACTATTAACTCACCGCCAAGTTCATGAATTCTAATTAATCTTCATTCATGAACAAAATAAAAGGACACCAAAACAATGAATCTCTATTCATAAACAAGATGAGATTCATGAACAAGACAAAAGAAGATTCATAAACAAAATATATAAATAAATAAATAAAAGATATTAAAATGGTCTAACTATCCCCCACTCATTTTAATATCAACAAGGACAAGAAAGATATTTGTGCTCTGCATTGAACCTCCATTAGTGAAACAACAACTTTTACTCCAGAGTTAGTAGTGGTCTCAGACTTGAACTATGATTACTTAGGGGAAATAAAGTATTACTGCTCACACATAATAATTCAGGTGTTGACATGAGCTTTTAATAGCCAGCACATTACGGCCTTATGCTAATCCCAGTTTTCATGAGCATATTTGAGAATAAGCCTTGTTCTCCTAGAAAGCGGCCCCACTTTCATGCTCACATAGGTGAAATCTGTTAAGGATGTTCTTGTAATTGACACACCCCACTCAACAAGAGCTACATAATTTATTAAGAGTATAAAAACTCAACCCTCCAACATTACAAGATAAATGCACTTACATCATAGGGGTGGACAACAAAATATTAAGGAGTCTATTTTTTACAAGCATCATATGATTCATTCTTTTCATTGAACCTAGTTACAGGATCTCTGGTCCCTAGGTTGGGTATCCTCATACATGGTTTATGATTTTATAGGCTTCAAACCCATCCCCCTTGATGTATTCTAGATTCTATCTCTCGCCAAGGCCTTGGTTAACGGATCCGCAAGATTATCACAAGATTTTACATAATTCATAGTTATGATGCTATTACTCATATAAGATCTCACATTACTTTGTTTTCTTCGAATAGGTCTGGATTTACCATTATAAAAATGGTTGTTCACTCTACCAATAGAGGCAGTGCTATCACAACGAATTAACAAATGAGGAACTGGTTCTTCCCCAAAAGGGATTTCATGTAACAAATGTCTCAACCAATTCGATTCCTCACATTCTGAAGCTAACGCTATAAGCTTACCTTCCATAGTAGAATTAGCAATTATAGTATGTTTTTTAGACTTCTAACATATAGCACCATCATCCAAGGTATAATAAAACCCGTGGTAGAGAGAGAATCACCTGACAAAGTGTTCCAATTGACATCACTATATCCCTTAAGTACCGCAGGATACTTGTTATAAAACAAACCATAATTCTTAGTACCAGATAAATATCTCATAATTCTTCCCATGGTTAGCCAATGATCTCGACTTGGCTTGCTAGTAAACCTGCTCAGTACTCTAACCGTACATGCAATGTCAGGTCGAGTACGGATAGTAGCATATCTCAAACTACCAATCATGCTAGCATATTCCTTTTGATTAATCACTTCTTTTTCATTTGTTACAAAAAATAAATGTATGCTTGCATCAAAAGGAGTAGCAGCATGTTTACAGTCTAGAAAGTTAAATTTCTTTAAAAAATTTTCAACATAATGTGACTGATCAAGAAAAATGGCATCCTTAGTCTTGATAATTTTAATTCTCCAAATAAAATTGGCTTCACCAAGATTTTTCATATCAAAGTGGCTATTAAGTATATTTTTAGTCTCATTTATAATATGCAAATTAGAACCAAAGATAAATAGATCATCCACATATAGGCTAATAATCACATGTGCATTTTCACAAGTTTTATAATATATGCATTTATCACATTCATTAGTCTTATAGCCATTCTCAAGCATGCATAAATCAAATTTCTCATGCCACTGTTTAGGAGCTTATTTTAAAACATAAAGGGATTTAGTTAGCTTACACACCTTGCTTTCTTGGCTAGGCTCCACAAAGCTTTCGGGTTGGTCCATGTAAATCTCTTCATCTAGATCTTCATTTAAAAATGTTGTTTTTACATCCATTTGATGAATTTTTAAATCATGTGTTAATATAAACTTCCTCATTTATAAAATCATTAAGAAAGGTACTTTTACATCCATTTGATAAAGTTTGAAATCTCTAAAACATGCAAATGCAAGTAACATACGAATAGCTTTTAATCTAGCAATCGGAGCAAAGGTTTCATCGAAATCAATACATTCTTCTTGATTGTATCCTTGTACAACAAGTCTAGCCTTGTTTCTTATAATTGTGCCGGATTCATTAAGCTTGTTTCAAAAGATCCATTTGGTACCGATAAATGGTATGATCTTTAGGTTTTGGCACAAGTTCCCACACTTTATTTCTCTCAAATTGGTTAAGCTCTTCATGTATAGCTATCATCCAATGTTCATCGAATTTGGCTTATTGAAAGTTTTTAGGCTCAATCTGTGAGAGAAAAGTCAAGTTATTACAAATGTTTCTAAGTGAAGAGCGAGTTTCAATACCTTTTGTAGGGTCATCTAGGATTAAATCCTTAGGGTGATTATGAACAAACTTCCATTCACTTGGCAAGTCATCATTGTTTCCTCCTTCTTCTTGAGGTGGGAGAATAGGTTGTTCAATCTCTTTGTTCAACTTACATGGTTGGTTCTTTTCTTTGTAGATACTTGAATCTTCCACATTTGGTTCCAATCTATATTATCACTAACAATTTGCTTTTGAGCAGAGATGTTAGTTTCATCAAATGTCACATGTATAGATTCTTCCACAACAAGAGTTCTTTTATTAAAAACACGATAAGCTTTGCTAGTTAAGGAACATCAGATTTTGAATCAAATTTACCTAAGTTATCTTTACCATTATTATGCACAAAACAATTACAACCAAAAACATGTAAGTGACTAATGTTAGGCTTTCTATTATGCCAAAGTTCATAAGGAGTCTTTTTAAGAATTGGTCTAATTAATGCACGATTTAAAATATAGCATGCGGTATGAATGGCTTCGGCCCAAAAATATTTAGGAAGATTATTTTTGCAAAGCATTGTTCTACTCATCTCTTCTAAAGTTCTATTCTTCCTTCTACTACACCATTTTGTTGAGGGGTTCTAGGTGTTGAAAAATTATGTCCAATACCATGCTCATCACAAAACAATTCAAATTTCTCATTTTCAAGTTCTCTACCATGGTCGGTTCGAATATTAATAACAAGAAAGAACCTATTATTTGCTATGAGTGCAAAAACCCTGGACATATGAAGATGGATTGTCCAAAATTGAAAAACCATGGAAAAGACTACAAAAGAAACAAGAAGGCCATGGTAGTAGCTTGGGGAGAAAGTGAAGATGAAAGCACAAATGATCATAAAGTTTTATTCGTTGGTAATCGCCATGATAATGTTTATGTTTTTTATCTTAATGATCTCTATGCTAGTGATGTTAAATGTTTATATGTTAATAATGAAAATAGTTGGTTATGGCATAAAAGACTTGGTCATGCTAATATGGATTTAATGCTAAACTTTTGAGAAAGGATTTGGTCAATGGACTTCCAAAAATTAAATTTGAAAAAGATCATCTTTGTAGTGCTTGTCAACAAGGAAAACAAACTAAAACTTCGTTTAAATCAAAATCTCATATTGTCACAACTAGACCTTTACAACTATTGTATATGGATTTATTTGGTCCCTCAAGGACATCTAGTCTAGGTGGTAAACATTATTGTCTTGTTATTGTTAATGATTATTCAAGATTTACATGAGTTATGTTTTTAGCACACAAAGATGAAACCTTTTCTTATTTCACAAAACTCTGTCGTAGAATTCAAAACTTATTTATTACACATGTGCTAACCTATATTTTTAGAAATGAATTCATGGAGCATAACTTGAGGGGGAGCTTTTCTTACTCCCAAATCAAATCAAAACATCATTGTGTGCCATCATCAAAAAGGGGGAGATTGTTAGACTTATTTATTTTGACGATTTATTTAGTTATGTTTTAATTTATTTGGAAGAGAAAAATAGAATCAAAATTTATTTTAATGATTTATTTGAAAGAGAAAAATAGAATCAATATTTATTTTGATGATTTATTTAATTATGTTTTAATTTATTTGAAAGAGAAAAACATAATCAAAATTTATTTTTTCCCATTATTTCTCACCTAAACCTTTATCCTAAATGTTGTTAGAATGTATTTAATATTTGATTAAATCAGGAGTTCAAACTCAAAAACAGAGGTTCAAACAGTCTAACACAACAGTAGTTCAAAAGGTTCAAGTGGAAGATATTCAAATTAGTAATGATGAAGTGGAAGATATTCAAATTAGTAATGATGGAGTACAACGGCTATAAACGGCTATAAATTTCATTATATATACCAACGCCTCTAATGTAAACAAGTTACAAAAAATTAGAAAATATTTTTTGATTTATAATCACTCACATCTATTCTCTGAAAAATTCTCTAAGAAGTGTTCTTCAATTATGCAATGTGATTTATCAAAAATAACTCGATTACCTTTATCACATAATTGACTAATACTAAGTAGGTTATGCTTAAGTCCATCAACAAGTAAAACATTTTCAATAGAAAGGTTAGGAGAAATACCGATGCTACCAATACCGATGATTTTTCCTTTCTTATTGTCTTCAAAAGTAACAAATCCTCCATGTTTGGATGATAGTTTAGTAAAGAAGGATTTATCTCTGATCATGTGTCTGAAACATCTACTATCAAGGTACCACTTTCCTTCTTTAGCTTTGGACTTAAAACAAACCTACAAGATGACAATCAAGTATTGGTTTTTGGTACCCATAGTTTCTTGGGTCCTTCTTGGTTAATTTTGTTAGATCCCTTAATAATCGAAATCTTTTTAATTCCCATGATCATATCCCTATTAAATGTGATAATACTGCCATCAATTTAAGCAAAAATCTGGTTCAACACTCACGAACAAAACATATTGAAATTCAACATTATTTTTTAAGAGATCATGTTCAAAAAAGGGATATTGTACCTGAATTTGTAAACATCGACAAACAATTGGCAGATATTTTCACAAAATCCCTAAGCGAGGATCGCTTCAATTTTATTCGTGGTGAGTTTGGAATGTCAATTTCTACTTAAAATGTTTTGTTGTGACTGTGAAACTTGAATTTTTGTTAAAATGATATATGTGTATTGCTACATTGATATGGAAACATTTTATCAGTTGAATGCTGTCAAGTACTTCATACATTTATTATCCTTAACAGTTTGCTATTCACAACTATGTATTTTTGTTCTGCATCTTGAGCTTAATTTAATTTTGCATACATTGATTTTTTTTTTTATTTTTGCTATTAGGCTTAATTTCGTTTATTTTTTTTTTATTATTTATTTTTTTTCGTTTCACTAATAGACTTCATTTCCTTTATTTATTTTATTTTTTTCTTTTCTTCCCATTATTATTTTTTCTTTTCCATTATTTTTTTTGTTTTGCCATTAGGCTTAATTTTTATTTATTATTTTTTGCACTTTAATTTCATCTTTCGTGCTTAAAAAAAAAAATTATATACATAAAAACAAAAACTGAAATGAAGAAAACAAAAGCAAACTTAAAATAACAATATTTACATTAAAAAAAAAACTCTTCATTTATTTTTCCGGCCATTGGCCGACCTCACTTCCTCGTCTCTTCCACCGCTCTCTTCTTCTTTTTATCACCTTGGGAGGCCCTTGAAGGCCCTACCCTCGTGCTTTTGTCGAGAGTGACGAATCCCTGCTAACTATCAAAGGCCAAGAATGACGTTGCTCCAAATCGGGCCATGGAGGTGGTCTTCCGTTTATGCTCTTTATTTTCAGCCTTTAGTGCGCCTATTTTTGCTCACGCATCCTTATACATGCGCTAGAGTAGAGAGAGTTGGGCATTGACCTGATGGAGCTCAATCGTCCTATTCTGCAGTCGGTAAGCCAATTTTGTGATTGCAGTCACCGTCTCCATACAGGACGTCCGTGTGAAATGATTGGCTTCAATGTCTAATTGAGTTGCCATTATTTGCTCAATCGACATCATAGAAAGGTTGGAAAGAGTGGAAGCCGGGGCACTTGGCCCAGCAGAGCTTATGGGATCGTTCAGGTTCGGAAACAGAGTAAGGGGACGAGATGGGAAAACCATGGTTTAGAGGTGAGAGGTGTACAAGAACTGAGTTACGAAGAAACAAAAGAGAGTAGTGAAGAAGAGATAGAAGAGAATGGTGAAGAAGAAAATGGAAGAGTGTGTGATTAAGAAGAAGGCAAAATTGAAGAAAACAAGGAGGGAGAGGGAGCCGAGGAGAGTACAAATCGAGGCCTGCTTTTGTCCGGCCAATGACGCAAAAGTGAGGCCGCGTGTCAAACGCGTTTATCGAAGGAAAAAGAGAGACGCGAGAGAGTTGTATGTGTATGCATATATATATATATATATATATATTTTGAATTGTATAGATGCCATTTATCACTATCATTCTCCTCCTCCAGATTCTGACCCATGATTTCCTTTTGATAATGTCACAGAGGGGAAAATTATGATGTTATGCATTATGGTATTATTTTCAAACTAATATGATGTTGTGTATTTATAATTTGATATCTTAGTCTCATATCATGTTTCTAATTAAAACTTATTTATTACACATGTGCTAACCTATGTTTTTAGAAATGAATTCAGGGAGCATAATTTGAGGGGGAGGTTTTCTTACTCCCACAAAACATCATTGTGTGCCATCATAAAAAAAGGGGAGATTGTTAGACTTATTTATTTTGATGATTTATTTAATTATGTTTTAATTTATTTGGAAAAGAAAAATATAATCAAAATTTATTTTGATAATTTATTTGAAAGAGAAAAATATAATCAAAATTTATTATGATGATTTATTTGAAAGAGAAAAATAGAATCAAAATTTATTTTGATGATTTATTTAATTATGTTTTAATTTATTTGAAAGAGAAAAATATAATCAAAATTTATTTTGCCCCATTATTTTTCACCTAAACCTTTTTCCTAAATGTTGTTAGAATGTATTTAATATTTGATTAAATCAGGAGTTCAAACAGCCCAGAACAGCAGCGGTTCAAAAGGTTCAAGTGGAAGATATTCAAATTAGTAATGATGGAGTACAACGGCTATAAATGGTTATAAATTCAAATGAATACAACGGCTATAAACGTCTATAAATTCAAATGAATACAACTGCTATAAATGGTTATAAGTTTCATTATATATACCAAAACCTCAAATGTAAATGTGGGGATATATTTTCTGAGTACCAACATGTGGCAAGGTGACGCCGACGTGTCAGCCGAGGTGCCACATGTCTTGGTCGTTGTGCCGAGGTCATCTCGGCTAGGCCGAGGTTGCCTCCGAAGATATCGGAATCTGAGATAAGCGGATAAGGGACAAGAGTCCTAGAATGAAGAGGGAACTCAACTTGGATATGGACAAGAGTCCTAGATTGGGAGAACACTTCAGTTTGGGTAAAGATAAGACTCTTAGAGAGTTTATCCTAATCCCACTGGGAGTCCCAGATTAGCAGTAATCATAAGTCCATTAGGGCCAGGCTCCTTTTGGGACTAGGATTGTGTTGGCTATAAAAGAGAGGCACCCCCATGGGTCTAAGGTATGCTTTTGATACTCAAGCTTGTGAGTTGAATAATTGATTATCTTTGAGAGATATACTGACTTGATCGTCGGAGTGCCCCCGGGTGGTCGAAACCACCGCAAGATTCTTATATTTCTGTTGTAGGTTAGTCAGATGCCATCTATTCTACCAGTGCTCTCCAGCTGGTTACTAAGCAGGCAGTGTGGTCGGAAAATCACCCACACAATTTGGCGCCGTCTATGGGAATCGAACGAAGAATAAATGGCCAATGACAGATAGAAGGATCAGACTGGAGACAACGCTCCTGCTGGGAATGAGAGATCTATCAACCTCGACGTTGAAGGGGACAATAGCAACACAGAAACTCATGACCAGAGTCACGGAGTGAAAGACGCCGGCTAGGAAGGTGACGCACCGAAGATAACAGATCGAAGCGGATACTACAACAAAGATGACCTCCAGGTATGGAAGGATAGATACCTGCGGAGGAACGAAGACCCTTCCAGAGGGGATGCAAAGTCGGGGGGCATGAGCGCTCCCAAGGAGATAACATTCAAGTATAGAGGAACTCATCCTGAGTGAGTAGATCCCGGATTCCAGATCCTGAATCCTGGATCCGAAAAGACATGATCTTAGCCTAGACAAGTAGGCCCGAGAAGACGAGAGTTCAACCTAAGTGAGCAGATCCCGGATTCCAGATCCTGGATCCCGGATCCGAGAAGACATGATCTCAGCCTAGATGAGTAGGCCCGAGAAAAGAAGAGCTCAACTTGAGTGAGCAGATCCAAGATTCCAAAAGATAAGATCTCGACACCTGAGTCCGAGAAGAGAAGAGCACAATGAGCGGATCTCAGATCCCAAAAGATAAAAAGAAAACATACAAGGTCAGACTGTAGTTAGCCAGGTTAAAGACCTTTTATAAGGTCCACAAAAGAGCATGTGAAAACCATGCAGGGGGCAGAGAGAAGAAGAATCCGTTTACCACTTGTTGAAATTTGTAGCAATTTACAAATTGGTTAAACTGATATGATGCCTAACGCTTGTTGAAATTTGTAACAATTTACAAGTTGAAGTTAAGCTGAGATAATTGTTTATCTTCACTTGTTGAAATTTGTAGCAATTTACAAGTTGAAGTTAAGCTGAGATGGTTCCTTATCTTCACTTGTTGAAATTTGTAGCAATTTACAAGTTGAAGTTAAGCCGAGATGGTTCCTTATCTTCACTTGTTGAAATTTGTAGCAATTTACAAGTTGAAGTTAAGCCGAGATGGTTCCTTATCTTCACTTGTTGAAATTTGTAGCAATTTATAAGTTGAAGTTAAGCCGAGATGGTTCCTTATCTTCACTTGTTGAAATTTATAGCAATTTACAAGTTGAAGTTAAGCTGGGATGGTTTCTTATTTTCACTTGTTGAAATTTGTAGCAATTTACAAGTTGAAGTTAAGCCGAGATGGTTCCTTATCTTCACTTGTTGAAATTTGTAGCAATTTACAAGTTGAAGTTAAGCCGAGATGGTTCCTTATCTTCACTTGTTGAAATTTGTAGCAATTTACAAGTTGAAGTTAAGCCGAGATGGTTCCTTATCTTCACTTGTTGAAATTTGTAGCAATTTATAAGTTGAAGTTAAGCCGAGATGGTTCCTTATCTTCACTTGTTGAAATTTGTAGCAATTTACAAGTTGAAGTTAAGCTGGAATGGTTCCTTATCTTCACTTGTTGAAATTTGTAGCAATTTACAAGTTGAAATTAAGCCGAGATGGTTCCTTATCTTTACTTGTTGAAATTTGTAGCAGTTTACAAGTTGAAGTTAAGCTGAGATGGTTTCTTATCTTCACTTGTTGAAATTTGTAGCAATTTACAAGTTGAAGTTAAGCCGAGATTATTATTTATCTTCGCTTGTTGAAATTTGTAGCAATTTACAAGTTGAAATTAAACCGAGATGATGCTTAACCGATGTTAAGCTGAGATGATGCTTAACCGAAGTTAAGCCGAAAATGATGTTTAACCGAAGGTAAGCCGAGATGATGCTTAACCGAAGTTAAGCCGAAGATGATGTTTAACCGAAGTTAAACTGAGGTAATGCTTAACCCAAGTTAAGGCCGAGATGATGTTGAAACTTGAGAAAAGTTTACAAGTTAGGTTAAACCGAGAAGATGCTTAACACTTGTTGAAATTTGTAGCAATTTACAAGATAACGTTAAGCCGACATATGATCATCTGTTAAAATTTGCAGCAATTTACAGGTTAAGGAAAAAGCTAAGTATGTTGTTTAAACACTTATTGAAATTCGTAGCAATTTACAAATAGATTATTGTTTCACACTTGTTATGTTAATCCTTGTTGATCCTTGTTACAGTATATGTTAATCCTTGTTGAAATTTGTAGCAATTTACAAATAGGCTAGACCGAGATCACCGTTTAAACACTTATTGAAACTTGAGAAAAAGTTTGCAAAATTAACATTGAGTAGTATATGTTTCACACTTGTTAGAATTTATAGTTTGCAGGTCAGTATCTTGCCGAAGTAAAAAGTTTTGTAGCTATTATATCCGAGGTATGTAACCCCGAGGAGATTGCACAGTTAAAGGTATATGTTGAAGGCGGGCGTATGACTCAGGTCTGCAGAACACTAAAAGCACACTTAGAAGATCTGATGAGGCAAGGCAATCTGAAGGGACCTCGTCGATGAGACCAGAACAAAGGAAAAACTGCCTCGGGCGCCAGCAGCTCCGCCTCCCCTAGCACAACAACCTCAGACAGGAAGACCTCGGGTAATTAATGTAATTCACTCGAGGGTCAATGAGAAAGAAATTAGGGGGGAGACTCAGAAGGTGAAACACCTGCAACATGTCTACCAAGTCGGGGACAAGAGACATCGGGCAGATGAGTGCTTGGGATTAGTAGTGTCTTTTACCGAAGCCGACCTCGAGATGGTCCAGCACCCGTATAATGATGCTTTGGTAGTATCCCTCCAAGTTGGGGAGTGCCAAAGTGAAACGCATCCTGATTGAACAAGGAAGCTCTTGTGACATCATGTATGTCCGATGTTACAAGGAGCACGACCTTCATCTAGATGATATGGAGTAACCTAATGGCCCAATGGTTGGGTTCAATGGAACGCCGACATGGCCACTAAGAGCAGGAAGCTTGGAGGTGCAGGCTGGCACCAGAAAGATCACAACAGAATTCATCATCATCGACACTCCATCTCCTTACAAATCTTGGGAAGATCATGGTTGCATGCAATGGGGGCAGTTCCCTCAACATTGCATCAACTATTGCGGTTCCCAACAGAACATGGGATTGAAGAAGTCAAAGGGGATCAACTGCAGGCGGAGAATTGCTCCATGGCAGCAATGAAATCCACCTGCAGCATTCGAAAATCGGAGAAGACAGAAATTGAAGACGAGGACATGAAGGTCCTAGATGATGTCGGCAAGGAACCAGTCGAGAAGAGTGAAGAAACATTAAAGAAAGTCCTCGTCCAGGAGGATGATGAAGAACGCTTCTTTCTTATCGGCTCGGGCTTAGCCGAAGAAGAATAAAGAAAACTGGAAACTTTTCTGAGAGCAAATATAAAGGTGTTCGCCTAGACACCTTATGAAATGCTTGGCATTGACCTCGAGGTCACATGCCACAAATTGAACGTCGACAAGTTGGCCAAACCTGTAATCCAACGAGCAAGAGGACCAACGTTGATGCACGTCGAAGCAGTAGAGGAAGAAGTAGATGGACTTCTGGAGCCCAGGGCCATCCGAGAAGCCAATTACCCGACATGGCTATCAAATACAGTGGAAGAAGAAATGATAATCAAGGAGCAAGGAATGTTAACATCGGCCAACAGCAGACATTTTTCAGAAGCAAAAAAGGTTACATATGCAAAGAAAACAAAAGTACAGAGATGAAGACCCTAAGAACTAGGGACTAAGGCAAGAACGTCGGACTAATCTACTTCAACAGTTGACAGTGGTTCAGCATTGGCAGTCAGCTGGGAAGAGCTTCTTTACCATTATCTCGGCAACAAGTTCAAGAAGGGACGTGGTTCTAAGACTATGCAGAAAACAGAAACGAAAGCAAAAATCTGGGAAAAGACACAGAAAACAGAAATAAGAATGTAATTCGCAAATCAAAAATGGTGATGAAGCTATCAGGAAATTAAGACAAAAAGATTGCACAGGTGTGTCAAGCCAAGAACAGTGGCAGAAATCAACAGATATGTGAACAGTGTGTAGTCAAGAAGATGATTTGGAAACAACGGGTAAAACAACAAAGGTGATTAACAATGAAGCAGAGCTTCTTGGAAAACAACAAGAAATAAAACCAGGAGGAAAAGTGGCTTACCAGAAAGAGGGAAGCTTGAATGAGAATTGCCGAAGTCTGACGACGGATGCGAAAATAACAGAATCACATAAGCTTCACCGGAGAAGAGGAACGAAGACAGTTGCAGAGCTTGAAAGCTTGGAACAATGGCAGATTTGAGGAAAAGAGCTAGAAAGAGAAAATTCAGAGTCAAGAAGACAACAAAGCTCATGAATAAAGCCAAGTGCACAGGCATTAAGTAGGTATGTAAAGAACAAGAAAAGTAATGACCGAGGCACTATGCTAGCAACAGAAAGTAGATATAGCGAGAACAGTGCCAGACATTCAAACAACTCAAAACTTGAAAACAGACGAAAATAAAAGACAACAGAGGGCAAGTAAACGGATTCAGAAGAGTTATGAAAGATTGAGCTTAATAAAAAAGTAAGAGTTTATGAACCTACAAAGTGAAATGAACGCCGATATGAAAATCGCCAGAGTCAAATAGGTGATTGGAAATCAGGAACTCACCAGAGAGTGTGAGTGGAGCAGTTGCAAAACTCTTGGAGTTTACGAATTAATGGAACCAGAATCTCGCCTAGGAAGTGCGATTTCAAGCAGGTTGGAAAGCATGAAACTTGATTCTTGACACCAGTGGACAGTAAAGTCCAGAGAACTTTGAGGTTGGCGAGTTTGATCTCGGACAGAGGGGCACGGATGAACGAACAGTGTATGTTCCATCACCTCAGAATGCCGAGGTAATAGAACCTAGGGGGCAGTTGTGGGGATATATTTTCTGAGTACCAACACGTGGCAAGGTGACGCCGACGTGTCAGCCGAGGTGCCACGTGTCTTGGTCGTTGTACGGAGGTCATCTTGGCTAGGCCGAGGTTGCCTCCGAAGATATCGGAATCCGAGATAAGCGGATAAGGGACAAAAGTCCTAGAATGAAGAGGGAACTCAACTTGGATATAGACAAGAGTCCTAGATTGGGAGAAGACTTCAGTTTGGGTAAAGATAAGACTCTTAGAGAGTTTATCCTAATCCCACTGGGAGTCCCAGATTAGCAGTAATCCTAAGTCCATTAGGGCCAGGATCCTTTTAGGACTAGGATTGTATTGGCTATAAAAGAGAGGCACCCCCATGGGTCTAAGGTATGCTTTTGATACTCAAGCTTGTGAGTTGAATAATTGATTATCTTTGAGAGATATATTGACTTGATCGTCGGAGTCCCCCCGGGTGGTCGAAACCACCGCGGGATTCTTATATTTCTGTTGCAGGTCAGTCAGGTGCCATCTATTCTGCCAGTGCTCTCCAACTGGTTACTAAACAGGCAGTGTGGTCAGAAAATCACCCACACAGTAAACAAGTTACAAAAAATTAGAAAATATTCTTTGATATATATTCACTGACATCTATTCTCTGAAAAATTCTTTGAGAAGTATTCTTCAATTTTTGTTTACATCATATTTCAGAAATTATACACTGAGACGTATAGCTTTAAGCCCATCTTTCCTGTGTGAGGTTTATAGAAAAACTAGAGCTTAATTTTTATATCTATCTTTGAGAGATAATTCATGTAGCTTTCTGTGAAAGCAAAAACACCTTCTTTTCAACCTTGTAGTACACTCAGTGTTCTTGACTTAGAAAGTCTGTGTAAAATTTGTGGTGGATTGCTCCATTTGTAAAGAGGTTACTAGTACCCTCGTGAAGCTAGAGCATAGTAGAAAATCTCAAGTGAAGCTTGAGGAGTGGACGTAGGCCGAGTTGAAACCGAACCACTATAAATTTGTTTGTCTCTCTCTCCCTTATCTCTTTATTTTATTTAAATTGCTGTAGCTATATTTCACATTTTCATTACGCTAAAATCATTAACTAACATAGTTGTTAGAACACTTGTTTTAATTATTTTTATTTCATCAATTATATTTATCTATTGTGATTGTCATAATTTTTATTACGGTATTATTAATTTTTAATTGTAAAAACCTAATTCCCCCTTTTAAGTTTGTCTTTTGGGTAACACCATGAATTACAGTCACTACTATCAACAGTCTAATGGATGTAACTGTAGTAACCCGAAAAAAAGTATCAAAGAAATCAAGATCAACTTGTTGCTTAAAATCTTTGGCCACAAGCCTCGGTTTATATTTTTCTATAGTTCCATCTGGTTTAAGTTTTTTTACGAAGGACCCATTTACACTTAATAGTTTTACAACCTGGAGGTAAATCCACTAGTTTCTATGTTTTATTTGAAAGTAGTGAATCTATCTCATCATTTACAGTCTCTCTCCAGAAAATAGCATCAGGTGATGATAAAGCTTTTTGCACCGTAAGAGGAATTTCTTCCACATTGTAAAGATAATAGTTAGGGCCAAAATCTTTTTCAACTCTAGCTCATTTACTTCTTATTGGTTGGATTTGAGAATTTTCTTGTTCTTGAAAAATTTGAGATGGAGTAGAAGAGTTAGGCACGGATAAAATATTTTTAAAAATTATTTGACCCTCGCTATTTCTAGATTTGAAAGAAAATTTATTTTCATGAAAAAAAGTATCACCTGATTCAAAAATAATATTATTTTCCATATCAAAAAATTTATAAGCTGTATTATGTAACACATACCCAAGAAAAACACAGGTGGTAGCTCGTTCACCCAATTTAGGTCGTTTAGGATCTGCAAGTCTCACAAAAGCTAAACAACCCCAAACCGTCTAATAACTTAGATTTGGTTTATGCCCATGCCACAACTCATAAGGTACAATTTTAGTCTTTTTGTGTGGTTCTTTATTTATCACATGGTAAGCTGTCAAAATAGCATCGCCCCAAAGATTTGAGGGAACACTTGAATCAATAAGAATAGCATTCGTCAAGTCAATTAACGTTCTATTTTTTCTTGCAGCTATGCCATTAGATGAAGGTGTATATGATGGAGTAGTCTCATGAATAATTTCCAATGACTGAATAGGAGAGTTGAATCTGTGAGATTCATACTCTCGGCCTCTATCACTTCTAATTTTCTTAATCTCAACTTCAAGAAGGAATTCTTTAAATTTCTCAAAAGCATCACTTTTATTTTTTAATAAATATACGTTTGTGTATTTTGAAAAATCATCAATAAAAGTGATAAAATATCAGTTACCACATCGAGTTAAAATTCCTTCAAATTCATACAAATCAGTATGAAATAATTCTAACAATTCGGTATTTTTTTTCAACACTTTTATGAGACCTTTTGGTAATTTTTGCTTTTACTACAAACTTCACATTTCTCAATTATTATTATTATTTTTTAACTTTAGGAATTAATCCTAAACTTCTCATGATTCTCACATATTTACTGTTAATATGACGCAAGCGAGCATGCCAAAAATTAATAGAAGACAAAGTGTAAGTAGTGTCATAGTAATAATCATAAAATTAATCAGAAAGGAAATTTAAGAGATAAAATTGACATTTATACTCATCTATATTATAGGAAGCCATTTTTGTTTCATATGCCTCGTAGTCTTCATCATTCAGCTCCTTGGTTGGGATTTTGTTTGGTTTCTTTTTGGTAAGAATATATGCAACTTTCAAAAGGCTGAGGTGAAAAAAAAAAATTTCCCTTCCACCTCTTAAAATGTATTCCCTTGAACTTAAAGGGTTGTTGAAATCTCTAATTCCATCATTGGTTTTTTTTAGTACTTGTTCCATGGTTGATCTCCTTATAATTGTTGGTGAAAATACCAGAAAAAAATTATATTTTATTAATAAATAATGCAAAGAAAATGAAATATAAATAGATCAGACTGAGGTATGGATATCTTGTTTTCTTTAAGGAGATCAAGCCCACTGCGATAGGAGGAACCCAAATACCAATGCAGCAGTCACAAAATTATGACTTGTCCCCTCTAGGATACAACAGCCCGACCACTTGTCGTATGGTTCAGGCTAACTCTGTACAAGATGGTAAACCCAAATCTCCACTAAGAAAAACACCCTTCTTTGCCAGTAATCTCTCAAGTATAGAAAAATAGTTGGTGTGTTGGTGTTGTGATAGAAAAGAGTATATGTGAGGAACTATTTATAGGCCACTAAGACTTTACAAAATACACCAAAAAATAATAATGACCATGAACCTAGAGAAAATGGAGAGTGTATCCAAATATTAACTCACCACCAAATTCATGAATTTTAATTAATCTCTATTCATGAACAAAACAAAAGGACACCAAAACAATGAATTTTCATTTATGAACAAGATGAGATTCATAAATAAGATAAAAGAAGATTCATAAACAAAATATATAAATAAATAAATAAAAGAAATTAAAATAGTCTAACATGCTGCACAGAGCCACCAAGAACCCAATGTACCTCCAGTACATTCAAGTCAGTTGCCAAACCCTTGGAGTTGATGAGTCTGATAATACATTTGGGTGGGATAACAAGCATGTTGGAGCCAGGATTCTTCTCTCCAAGGTCATATTTTTTTACTGCACCTTGAGATTTTCATTGATCTAGTAATTGGATGTGTTTTGGGACAGGGAAACAGATAGATTTGGGGTCATAAGATCTTTGACCCCAAAAAATTATGTAAATTTGTAGGAGTAATCCGCACATCATTGGGGATAAATTTACAAGTGATGTTTTAAGGTGTCTTAAGCATTTTATTTTTTGGGGATAATTTCTGTCACACACTTTATTTTTGGATAATTTTTTGGCTTCCTAAATTTTTCTTATTTTTATCACTTGTAATTTTCTGCTTTAAACTGAAATTGTGCTTTGTACTGCAATTTTTCAGGCATTTCTTGCTCAAAAGCTTCAATCCCTCCATGATTACAAAGGTCATGGGGATAACTACATCTGTTCCCTGATACCAGGGACTCCCTCCTCTCAAGCCCAGTACTCCCCAGATCTCTCTCTCTCTCTCTCTCTCTCTCTCTCTCTCTAACATATATACATATATATAGAGGCAGATGGAGGTATATGATTAGTGCCGGCTATTTTTTCTGTTTACAGGTGGGCTTTTGTTCAAGATGGATGATAGTAACATGCAGTATGTGACATCCACCTCCTTCCTCCTCTTAACCTACGCCAAATACTGAACCTCCGCCCACAAGGTCGTCAATTGTGGTGGTGCAGTTGTCACCCCCAATAGGCTTCGATTCATCGCCAAAAAACAGGTATGAGCAAAAGAGGCACCAGATATTCTGTCATTAAAATTATTTTGTCCCCTTATTTCGAAACACTCACTCATGACTATTTGATGTCTCAAAATTTTCACTTGTCGAGAATTTTATGTGATTCAATGATTACTAGTGTTCTATGATATAAGAATTCTTGACTAGAAAGAGATTAAAAAAACACTAACATATTATTTCACCACCCTCTCACAATAGGAGTAAGACTCACCTCATTGTGAGGGGAGGTGATGAATGTGGTGAAAAAGCATAAGATTGATTTCATAAGCGCATGGTTATCAAATTATAGTTGTGACACTTTTGAATGTGTTACATTTAACAGGTGGACTACTTGCTAGGAGACAACCCCTTGAAAATGTCCTATATGGTGGGATACGGTCCAAGGTACCCTCTGAGGATCCACCATAGGGGATCATCTCTACCGTCCATCACCACACGCACTGGAAAGATCCAATGCTCATCCGGGTTCAGCATCATGAATTCCCAGTCCCCCAACCCAAACATCCTAGTGGGAGCCGTAGTCGGTGGGCTTGATCAGAATGACAGATTCCCCGATCAATGGTCAGGTTACGAGCAATCAGAACCCGCAACGTACATCAATGCACCGCTTGTAGGAGCACTATGTTATCTTGCTCACTCATTTGGGCAGCTCTAAGGGGGCCTCATTGGAGTCTCTATTTATATGGCTCGAGTCGTGGTGTTAGGGTTGAGACCTAGGGCTCGAGCCTCTAACATTGTGATGAAGGTGTTATTTACATAGCCTTGTTATTTATTTATATAGTGCCATTAGTAGGAAGTGTTTAATGTAACGTATTATATGGCTTGAGTGTGAGTTTCGTGGCCGAAACGGCGTTTAGTGTGTGTAAAAGGTTGTTGGTCGTATTGTGGTCTAATGAGCTTTATTTTAATAGCAATGGCCACAGCACAGGGCTGCTTTCTGCTTTCATGTGTGTTTTTTCTTCCCTGCTTTGGGAATTGCATTGCAAAAAGTATGTTTAGCTGTGTTGTTTGATTTCGTTATTAGGCCATGTTTGGCCATGATTTTTAGTTATTTAAATAAGACTTTTTGGGAAGTAGGTTTATGCGTTTTTTTAAAGTTAAATTTCACAAAAAGGCAAAATAGGCTAATATAGCCAATAAAACAAATTGGTGTTTTGGAAAGATAGTTAAAAATTGCTTTTTGACTTTTTTGTTTTTTTTTTTTTGTGAAAGAGAGAAGTGAGTTAAAAAGAAATGACTTTTAACTCACTCTTCAAAATAGGCCAAAATATCACATTAAATCCATAATTATTTTACTTTTTCCCCCCCCCCCCCACAAATATCATATCCAATTACAAAAAATTCAATCATATTTTCAAATATAAAAATTTTAGCCTATGAAAATAGTCAAAAATTAAAATAATCTATTAAAATAATTAACTTCGCAAACGAGGCCATAGCTAATCTAGTGGAGGGAGGGGGTGATTGTTGCAGACGGAATGGAACGAAAAATGATCCGTTGCTCGAAAACGGTGGCTCGAACTTGGCTCGAATATACAAAAACGACGTCGTTTTGTATTTTTTTTTTCTTTTTCGTTCGTGAATACAGAGGGAAGAGACGAGGGGAGAGAGAGAGAAGAGAAGAGAAGAGGAAGAGAGAAGAGGAAGAGCTCTGAGAGAAGATGATGAGCTCTGTGACTCCGTCTCTTCCAGATCTACTGGAAGATGATGAAGATGATGAAGATCCAGTCTCAAGCTCAGGCTATGAAGCAGATGATGAATTTTAGAGAATAGGGGAAGAGGGGGAAATTTTTTTTTTGTTGAAGAAGATGATGAATTTTTTTTGTTGAAGATGATGAAGATCTGGAGATGATGATGATGTTGATATGGATTTGAAGATGTTGATTTCAAACTCTGATTTCAAAAAATAAAAATAAAATTGTTCATGATGATGATGATGGTTGTTGATGTTGATGAAACCCAGTCCCTTTTGATGAAACCCAGTTTCTTCTTCTCGTTCTTCTTCTTCTTTTTCGTCGTCTTAAAAAAAAAAAAAATCAAAACGATGTCGTTTTGGTGTCGGGTCATTCGAGCCAGGCCTTTTTTAAGCTACCAATCGGAGTTGGAATGAAACCCTCGTCCATGAGTACGGGCTTTACAAGGTCCAAAGCAAGTGGCTCGAAAAAATGTGGGTGTCTTTGAAACCAATGTAGTTATTATTTTTTTTTTTTGGTTGCAACGGAAATGGAACCAATGTAGTTATTATTAACCAAATAGTATAACGTCTCGAAATGATATTTTATACCTTTGGGGAGGGGCCCAATATTTGACCGTTGACAGTGAGAGAGAGACGAAAAAAGGGGGACGATGATACGCTATTTGCCTATTTGCTTCGATGTTCACAATAAAAGCAAAGCAAAGCATCTGCAGAAACAGAGAGAGAGGGTTTGTGGTGGAGTCCAGATCCTCTGCAGGGTTTTCCTGCAGTGGTCCCTGTAATGCCCCTAAACTACATCGTTTTGGAATAAAACTAAAGCCAAAAAAAAAAAGAGAGAGAAGTTGAATTGAGAGGGAGACGGAATAGAGAGCATCACCGGCTTCTTCTCTCTTCTCGCAGATCTCCTTTTCTGTCGTAGATGTCTTTCAGATCTGTCTAAGATCTCTTCTCCTAAATAGGGGTTTCCAGATCACCGAGAAGAAGAGGAGGAAGAGAGCTCGCGCTAGCGGTGGTGCCAGGGTGGGTTTGAAGCGTTGGTGGTGGTGCGACGGCGTAGGGAGGAGTAGGAGGAAGAGCAGTTGCGCAGCTGAAAGGTTGTTCCGAGGCAGCCTCGATCGCCGACGATGGAAGCCGCTACCACCATAGGTACATGGACTCATCTATGTGAATGAGATAAACTTCTCAAAACTCCAGAGGTGTGTTTGAAATTGATAGTGACGAAATGGGTTTGGCTTAAACCCAGAAAGCATAGGAAACTTGGATTGTTTTGGGTTGAGATTACTGAATCAACATAATAATACCTTAGTTATTCATTAATGGCCTTGATTTGTTTCAATTGAAATTTGCATTGTTGGTCCAACATTCAATAATCTGCTTCTGCTTCAACATTCAACAATCTGAAAAATGAAGAGAGAGAGAGAGAGAGATAAATAATCAAGAAATTTCAATGGTGTTTAGTGGCTTGAATCAATTGTTGCAAGTCTTCTCACCGAAGGGGAAGGGGAAAGGGCTCTGCTTCTGCTTCTAATTTTTATTTTCCAAATTTTTTTTTGGGGATAATTTTGTCCCAAAACGACGTTGTTTTGGGACACTGCAGGGAAGCATTGTAGGAAAGCACTGCAGAGGATCCAGACTCGTTTGGGGTGTGTTCAAAAAAGCTGCGGAGTGCAGACGTGTCAGAAGTGGGGGGGGGGTTTCAACGACGTGCTTGCCTACTTTTGTCTTCTGCTTTGACACTTGGCAGCCACTTCTCAATGGAATGGGGGGCTTCACTATAGATAGTCTAGACAAACCCCCCCCAACCCAGCCAAGCCTAATGTGGAAAAAGGAGTCGATTGTCCAAAAATTTTCCTACTTTTTGTATCTAATAAAACAGTTGTATGTATATTTTTTGAACCAATAAAACAGTTATATTGGAAGTGCATGTCTTTTTTCTTTTTTGAACTATATTGTAAGTGCATGTCTGACTTCTAGGATTATAGAATATGATCAAAATTGTTAATTTATTAACTCATAATTTTATATTTGATTGTAAATTTTTTAAACCAAATTATATTTCCACCGGACATTTAATCTCACAAAATTAACAAATTCTTAATATTGAGAAGGGTTAAAATCATAGTTTATGAAAGAAAAAGAAAAAAGAAAAAAGAAAAAAGATGGATATAGAGTAATACTATACAAACAAAATATTCATATATAATTTTTATACATAATGATATGGTTCATTGTGAACTATTCACTTTAAAATAAAACACCATTGTAGATGAATTTATTTATAATAATGACAATGTCACATTATTCTTATCAAATTTTTTATATGTTTAGTATTTTCCTTTTAGTATTAATCATTTTAATCAAACAAGCCTAAACTTACAATTATTACTCAATACACATGTTCCACTACTAGAAAAGTGGCTTTTTGCGACTTATTATTTGACCGTCGTAAAAAATAATATTTGCAATAGCAACCTTGATAATTTTTTCTTTTATTTATTTTTTCCTTTTCCTATACCTATGCCCTAACCCTTTTCACTGTTCACACTCCCGACAATTCACAAATAGAGACTGATTTCCCCTAAATTTGATTTCGCTCGCTCGATCGTCTGAAGAAGAGACCATGGTCGTGATGAAGAAATTAGTTGTGATCGATTCTCAAGAATTATGGGATTGCTTGTGATCGATTTTTCTCTATAGATCACCAACGGTATGAACTCTCTCTCTCTCTCTCTCTCTCTCTCTCTCAATGAGTCTTTTCGAATCATTTATTCGTTTTTCAACTTCTTCGTCTCTCTACTTCGATCACTTGTTTCTTATCATCTGAACTCATTGTAATTCAATCACTTTTTTGTCAATCTAACTCTCTTTATTTCTCTCTCCCTAGTCACAACCATAGATCACCTTTCAACGAAGTTTTGGTTTGAATCAATCCTTTCTCATCTGCTACAGGTACAAGCTAAGCCATTCAATTCTTAATTGTTATCGCTTCACCTTCCAATTCTCACCTCTCTCTATCTCTCTCTCTCTATATATATATATATATATAGCATTGCTTTGAACTTGCTTGATTTTAGTTCTGAATTCGAATTATTATTATTATTATTTTCTGTCATGTTAGATTGGAGCATGTGTGTGGATTTTAGCTTGAAGTCGTATTTTGGTGAATTTCAAAATGTGCTTTGGGTAGGCTATAAGCTTCATAATCGTGTTAATTGGTAAGAAATGGAACACCCTTGCCTTCTCCTCCCTTATATTTGATATTTGGTTGTTTTGATTATGTATTTTTGTATCATGTATGTGTATGGTGAAAATTGATTGAATAGGAGTAGAGCTTAACACTTGCTATGATTTTAGCCCCTGTCTGCTATGATTTTGTTCATATGTATTAACTTTGCTCATTTTCTAAAATTCACAAAAAAAAAAAAAAGAAGTCCTTTTGCTCTAAAATTTTGATATACCCTCTATCAATGAGTTATTGGTATACTCGCATTTTTGTAAGATCATGGCATGCGTTTTGAGTTTTGAAAACCTCTTGTCTTTACGGTTGGATCCTACAGATTTTTAGGAGTAACAGTTAACCCTCACTTTGTTTCTATGCCATTTTGCTCTAAACAAATCCTATGGAGTGAAACTAGTGCCAAATGTTAGATATATGAGATACCTTTCTATGTGCACAAGAATCACTGAAAAATATTAATTATTGAGAGAGTAATGATCACTTTTCTAAAACATGATAGGAACAGACTAGTACTGCTTGATCTTGTATTTTCACCCCTTTAATGTGATTTTTAAACTTTTCATCTTTCTGATAAAATATCCCTAAATCAAATAGCTTTCCAATGGTTTTGGTCTCACTTAGTTTGGACATCATTTGATGCCTATGTTCCTTTTTCTAACTTAGCCTATCTGTGTTGGAGTCTGCTGAACTCACTGTTTGAATATACCAGTTTTCTTCCAAAAATGAGTTCTCTATCATAAAGTGATTTTTAGCTCTAGAGTTCTTCTTAAAATATCTTCCTAACTTATTGAACTATCTCCAGTAAAAATATCATGATCATTTGACTTCATTTGGTATGTGCTCGTATTTTTCTTTAGAACCATTCACTGTTGAAAAGATAAATCTTTGGTCATGTTATGCAACTTATAAAAGAAAATTTGAAATGAAAGTGGACTTGCTCTACGTTGTGTTCAAATTCCAGAACTTAAAGAGATCCTAAATGGTTTACAAATCCATTCTTTTGACCTGTTATTCTAAAAGAAAAACGTTGGAAATTATTACCTTTGAGTTATTTGTGATGCTTTGCAAACTCATTCTATTTATGGATGTGTACAAAAACAGTTAAAGAGATAGAAAGATGGACAAGAATTGGATTGATTTGCCAAATTGGATGTCAATTGATTACGTGACTATGGATGAGGCTTTATGTGTTCAGGCAAGTCCCTCGCTACCTCAGACTATGGATGAGGCTTTACGTGTTTGGGCAAGTCTCTCGCTACCTCACACTATGGACGGAGCATATTCTTCATATGTTTCGAGGTAAACTTTATTGCTAAAGTTCTAGTTGTTCTGAAATTGATTTGTATCATTTGTTTATATTTATATCTTGTGTTATATTATAAGTAAATTGATATCCATATTTCTTATGTATTAACTTTTTCATATTTCTTTCATTTTAGGATAAAGCAGAAGAGGCAGAAGAAGACCTATAAGGCCCCTTGTACTATGGATGAGGCTTTACGTGTGTGGGCAAGTCCCTCGCTAACTCACACTATGGATGGAGCATTTTCTAGATCCGTTTCATCTCCACATATAGTATTACCTACCTCTACAACAGCTTCCTCACAACATCATTAGGATTGTTTGCATTTTATTTTCTATTTTAATTAATGTATTGTTTTATTTGTGTTTAAGATTTTTCAAGTCCAACGATTTTTCAAGTACACGACAAGGTCAAGGATTTTCCCAAGGGATAAAGGAATGGGGTACAGGCATTAAGATCCAAGTAAAATTTGATGATAAGTTTCAGTCGGCGGAGGATGATGGCAAAAAGTTAAAGGGACAATTGGGGTTAATCGTGCGTAGCGAGCATAAAGTCCCACTTACATGTCTCAGTTGGAATGTGATGCATGTTGATATAAAGGAGAATATTTGGCAGGAGGTGAAGGTCTGATACTTTGAAATATCTAATAATTCAAATTATTGATAGCCCTAACCTACATGTTTATTATAATTTTAGGAACTTATAATTTCAGGCATTTCTTAGGTTTCTATGGATCCTCCAACATATCCCCTTCTCTAATTTTAAGTTGAGGATATTATTCTACAATCTATATTACTCAATTTTTTAATTTGTCCTTTGTAGGACAACTTGGTATACTGTCCAGATGAATTCAAGGAGGTTTGCACGCGACTTTGCAGGAAATCGTGGAAAGATCATGAAAGTAAGACAAAGTCCAAGTATTAGGTTCCATTCAAGAATGATCCGAACATTGCTTTTAGAGTACCTACTAACATAGTGCCAACCCAGTGGAGAAAACTTGTGCAATATTGGGCGAGTAAAGAAGTACATGTATAAGTATTCTTTATAAAATTTTAATTAATGTTTTAATGATATATATAACTAATGTTTGATATTCTAACCAATGTCATTGGCGATTGCTAAGAAGAATTTTTTTAATCGGGAGTTTCGTGGGCCTCTACATACGACTAGAAGGATATCTTTCTCAGATATTCGTTTCAATGTATTAATCTAGTATTGCACTTACAACTTATTATGTTGTGAAGACTTGAGCTCCTAACTTGAAAAAAATTGCAAATGACACATAAAGGGGAGTGGATAGATAAGATGAGTCTTTGGAAGAGGGCACACAACTTGAATGATCCCGATGTGGTGGCAATTGTAGTATGTCTACGGTTTAAAAGTTTCTGCACATATTTTGCTTTTTACAAACATTGTCCTTACGTTTTCAAAATGCAGGAGGAATACAATGCACATCTTTGTCAAGTTCCTAAGGAGCAACATATGATTGAGTATTGCGATGGGATTTACCAAAAAATTGTTAGGAAGGATGGACATGCGTATTGCAAGACTTAGGGGTGAGCAGCGGATATACCGATCCATCCAAATCGACCAAACGGAACCGATTTGCCGTATTTTGGACAGATGCGTGATGACGAGTGGATGGTTGCAGATTGATTTTTTTCAATCCGCCTAGTTTTGGACGGATAGCGGATTTGAGGTTTCTTTGGCCGCAACCGAACCGCCAAACCGCGAGCACTCATAGTAATTTATAAGACTTTGTGTTTTCAATTTGTTTAGATATTCTATTTGTGTTTTCAATTAAAAAAGAGTTTAAATATTCTGTTGAATATATTTTTTGAATTGAAAAAAATAAATGTATTATTTATCTTTTTTTTTTGATTTTTAAATCTAACTCTAAAAATAATAAATAAAAAAGATGATATATGCTAGTTAATTTTTGTTTTCAAAAACTAATATAAATGTAACAATACAGAGGCATGCAATCTTTACTACTGCTCTGTTCATGGTTTTGGTGGTTTGAATTGTTTTTATAATTTAAGAACCACGTATTGTAATATTTTATGTAACATTTTATGTGAATGAGGCATGCTGTGATTGTAATATGTGGATGGGGCAAACAATGATTGTAATATTCTAAAGTTTCAAACTTTTTTTCTTTGGATGAGGCATGCAGTGATTGTAATATTTTTTTAAGTCATTGACCGTAATACCTTTTTTTTTTTTTTTTTTTTTTTGAGGAAGTGCACAAATTGAATTATGTTGAAAATTAACCGCCAAACCAATTCGCATCCATCCACAAATCCGCTCAATCCATATCTGCCGAATTGGCGGACGGATGGCGAATTGGAGGTTCTGTGGCTGCAATCGACCCGTGCCCACCCCTAGCAAGACTTATGGGAGAGAAATGCCTTGGAGTGCAGTGTATGCGTGAGTCAGCGGTCCATCCCAATCATCAACACCCTCTTCATTTATTGATGAGATCACATGACGTGTGACACAAGACGTTAAGTTTAGGTTCACTACAACGATCGAGAACTTGACGGCACATGCTTTGTTCTTAGAGTCGCGGGGTGTGGCTGGGAGAATGAGCTAGAGAGAGGTGCAATACTTACAAATTGATGAATTTTTCATTGTTCTTGTTTATGTGATGAAGTTCACCAGGAAAAAAAAAAAAAACTATAGTGTTTTGTTTGGTTCCTTTGAGAAGGGAAGTTTATGGCAATTGAGGAATTTTTTAGATTACACATAGGTTCAGTCCTAAAACACCTTTTGGGGGCTTGAGGGGTTTGGACAGTTGCTCTCACTTTCTATCAGCATGAAGAATGGTTCATATAATAACTAATCTATCATGAAATGACCTATTCGTATGGTATTTGTGCTGATGCACTCGGACATTTGTTTGATCAGTACTTTGTTTGATGGGGTATTCTTGCCAATGAAGTACTCAATGGTGTTAAATTGATCAACAGTGCTCTTTTGTCATTGTTTAGCCAATTATTTTATTAGCTTGATTAATTTATTATGTAAATTTTGTAAAGAAATTTGATTAATATTCCATTCATACTATTTTATACTTTGAATGATTTTACTATTTTGGGTATAGTGTTTAAATGAGATCCTCACAACTGAGTCTTAGGATTGGCTGTTTCCAGAGAGGTGCTTTTTAATCTTTGAGAGGAATCGTTAAGTATAGTCTTATGTATTGCTTCTTTTTATGGGAGAAACTTAAGCTTTATTTGGAGTCCTACCTTTTCCTCAACTTTCTTGTTTTTGATTTCTTTGTGGTTGGTGACTTTATGTTGCATTCAGTTGAGATTTATGGGATTAACAGCTAACACCACTTGACATTACGAGGTCCATTGGGGAAAAGTAAATAATTGGCAACCCTTTGAAAGCTCTAGAGGTCTTTAATTGAATTTAAAGAATATCATGAAAAGATCATTGTTCTTACAAACTTTTTTATTCTAAAATTTCTTCTCCTTCTTGCAGCAAAGTACTTACATTTGTGCTTATTTATTTGTTATTTGATTTTTAAATTTCTTTGCTTTAACAGGTCCAGCTTTGTTAGTTGATGTTCCAAGGGACAAGAATATATTGATGTATATTTTTGCAGGCAGTATTGAGGGAGTTGTTGATATGATTGAGTGGGCGATATTAAGAGATAAATTGAGATTTTTTTTTTTTTGAGTACTTGAATCTATTAGTATTTTGTATACATACTTTAAAGAATGGTTGATGGATATTTGTTTTGCATGTATAGAAGTTTATATTTTGTATGTACACTTTTTTTTGTTTTTGTTTTTTTTTGAAGAAAGATAATTTTGTTGAGGGAAGTGATGGAAAACAATACATGAGTATTAGATTTTTTGCAAATATCACTTTACATTTATTGTATATAATATTTGAATATATATATATATATATATATGAGAATATAGGTTGCTAAAACATTGTAGGCCTTTCTTAAAAAAAATTTTGCGACAGTAACAAGATGGTTGCTAATACTTTGTAGGCATTTTTTTAAATTTTTTGTGAAAACATTAGTTGCCATAAGTAAATTAGGCAGTCGAAAATAGTTTGCGACTGCTATTTTGCTATCGCAAAAAGTATTTGCAACCCCCACATTCGAGACTCCCATTTGCTATTGCATGGGCCGTCACAAAAGGTTTTTTTAGACTGCATTTTTATTATTTGTGACGGATAATAACAGTAGCAAAAAGTGCTTTTTTTTAGTAGTGTTCTCAAAAGAATGTAACCATATGCAGCTAAATACTTTTTAATCTTATATCAATTGATAAAAAAATAAAATAAAATAAAATAAAATACTTTTGAATTTGGATTGTGAATTTAGAAAAGTTGAAATATGCATTACACTTTGTAAAAGGTTTTATTCCAACCCAAGTTGTAGGAGTTCCTACAACCCAAATAATGTGGCACCCTAGGATTGGTTAAGAGGTTATACATGTATTTAGAATCCTAATTATTTTAGGTAACGTATTTTTTTGGAATTAAATCATTATCTAAAAATATAAAATTTATTTTTGGTAAATTTTGGATGACCCACCTGAACTTTTTTCTTTCTTCTTTCTTCTTCTTTTTTTTTTTTTTTTTTCCATAATCAAATTGCTCCACAATTGTATTACATAATTAATGTCCATTGAAAATCTACATACATTAGCAACACTGCATGTCATAGAAATGTAGAAAAAAATTTCTCAAAAAAATAAAATAAAAATTTAAATGTGCCATTTTTGTTTCTATTTCTTATTTGTTTTTGGTAAAAAAAAAAAATCAGATTTTTTAGAAAATATTTTAATGTGCATTACATCTATAAAATTTTAAAATTTTGGTTAAAATATGAAAAAGTTACTGAAGACAAAATTAAAAAGGAAATAAAAAAAAAACTCAAAATTATTTTTAAAAAATAAAACCAAACATACTTATTTTTGTTAACAAAATTCTACAACACACAATATTCTGTCGGTAAGTTTTCAACCCGTACTAATTGTAGAACAATTTAATTGTACAAAAAATAAACAAATAAAAATTAGTTGATAAGTTATCAAAAAATTGCCAATATCAAATTTTTTTTAGATAAAAATTTAATTACAAAAAACATAAATAAGCTACCTAAGATGACTAGGATTCAAAATACAAGTTTTCTTGAATTGCATAATTTTTTAGCCAATCATAAAGTGCCACATTACTTAGAAAGTAAGAACTCCTACATCTTGGGTCAGAAAAAACCTTCTCCTTATATTAGTCTTTTTTGTATCAGGCATTATATTTTAGTCTCCTGATACTACTAGTGTCAAAATTAATTAGAAGCCCTCAAATTTTGTTAAATTTTTGGATTGAAGGCGGTAGCCTCTCTTGCCTTTTCTCAAGGCTGCCAGCATCTAGTAAATATATTTGTTGGTGTTTTTAACATTAATGTTATTGAAAGAGTTGTGATTTATCAATTTTTTGCCAAATTTTTATTTTTTGCAAGTTGAAAACAGTACAAAGAAATAGACCAAATAGACCAGACTAAAAACAAATTACAATAAGACGTGCGTGGATAGTAGTAAATTCAGTGAAGAGCTTTGAAGCTGAGGCCGCAAGCTGACTCACAACTACCTTAAAAACAGACCACGATTCCTATTAACCGAAATACACCATGCCGCAACACACAAGAAGCCGAAAGCATCCGAATCCAACGATTCCTAAACTGTAAGAAACCAACCAAATAAATCACCCTTACCTTGCATGAACTTCCAATTCATCAAGCCCGAAACATGTGACCAAACATCAACGACCTGTGAAAATGATCAAAACATGTGAGTTCAATGTCTCTCTATCTTTACTAATTTTTTTCATTGTGTTTTTAAATTTTTGGGTAATTCTTGGAAAGTAGTATGAATAGGCTGAGACAACTTTACCCAGCCGAAATTATAAAAAAAAAATTAAAAAGAAAGGGAAACTTACTATGTAGTCCTATGTAGGGGATGTATTTTCCTTCTAATCCCAATATATTTTTTAATGGATTAATAGGTCCACAATTTTTTAAGTTTTATACCTAGACGTCCCATTTTTTATTTTCTTATTTTGTAAATAATTGTATTACCCTTTGTTTTGAGATCTATATATATGTTAAAAATCAAATATTTGCCTTTGCGATTTCGATTTCTCTTCGTTATGGCGATCTCATTGTGCTGTGTGGTCGATCTCATTGTGCTGTGAGGTGGATCTGGTTGTGCGATCTGAATCTCTGTGTATAGGCGATCTCTGCGTACGTTCTCTCTCTCTCTCTCTCTCTCTCTCTCTCTGTATCTGGTTTGTATCTGTCGATACATATATGTATGTATATGTATGTGTGTATCTGTCGATACATACATATACATATATATGTCTCTGTGTGTGTATCTGGTTTGTATCTGCGTATGTATCTGTCGATACATATATGTATGTATATATAGATAAGCAAATTTGCGTGATATCTTAGTTGTGTTTGGCAATGTTATTTTAGTTCTTTGTTTTGTGATAAATTTTGTTTGTTTGATACTTATTTTGTGATTTTTGTATGTGATATAGTGTAATGATTTTGATTTTGTTTGTTGTATAGTGTAATGTGTTTTGAAGTTGTGGTTTGGAATTAAGAATTCTGATTTTTTGATATTGATATGTTGTAACTGTATAATTTTGCAGTTTGGAATTGTGAATTGTGCAGTGTTCGTACTGATATGTTGTAACTGTATAATTTTGCAGTTTAGAATCTATGAACAATTGTTTGCTGGTTTGTAATTTTGTAGTATGGAGGGGTGTTTCATGTTAATATGCAAATACAGTAATTCTTGTACTGCTATTAAGATTAGTGAGGGATGTAGTTATCATGAAGTTGTTGAGAAATATCTACGAAGTTCAAGGAATCGAGTGTTGGTAACTTTTGTTTGTTTTTCTCTATTCCTGGATATTCTAATTGTATTGTTGAATGTGATGATGATTTGGGGAATATGCTGTCAATGGTAGGTTGTAGTGGTTCTCATGTTGTTGATGTTGTTGTGGGTGATAAGAGAATTGTAGAGGTTGATGATGATAATTCTTGTAGGATTGATTATGTAATTTGTGAGAGTTCTTTGGTTAACAATTGTGATGATTTTGGTGGTTTGTTGCTTAGTTTTTATCCAGAACTAGAGAGAGTTTTGTTGTCTGCAAGTTAGAAGAGGATTATAAATAGTGTTGGTCAAGAATTTGAAGGTGGAATGCCGGTGTTCCGCATTGCATTGGCTAAGTATGCAGTTGAGTGTGGTTTTGCAGTGAATTATTTGAAGAACGATGCAACAAGAGTAACTGCTGAATGTATGATGAAGTTGTCTACGGGTTGTAAATGGTTTATGCATGGAAGGGTGTTGATGAATTTTTGTATTTTTTTTATAATGAAATTGGATAACGTGCATACTTGTGGGTTGTCACTCGTAGATCTTGTAGCAAAATGGTTAGTTCTAGACTTGTGTCTGATATTGTGCACAATGATATCAGTGACAATTCGTTGACTCGTCCTGTTGAAGTTAAAAAAAAGTTGAAGAAGCAATATGGTATAGATGTTTCTTATCGGGTTGCATGGTTAAGATTGATAAGGCAAGAGGTGGATTGTTTGGTGATTTTGCAACTTCTTTTGATCAATTTCGATAGTACCTTGAGACGGCTATGAGAACGAATCCAGGAAGTGTGTTTGAATTAGATGTGGATGAAAGTAGTGGGTGTTTTCGGAAGTTGTTTGTGGCAATTCATGGATGTTTGTATGGCTTTCAATTTTGTTGTCCGTTGTTGTTTGTTGATGGTACATTCTTGAAGGGGCGTTACAAGGGGCATTTGCTTGCAGCAACATCAAAGGATGGTAATCAAGGTATGTATTTATTTGCAGTTAGTATATGTTTGGTTTTCCAGTGTGTTATTGTATTGCGAGCCTGCTAATTCTTGTAGTTTCATGTTATTTTGTTTTCAGGTCTGTTTCCATTGGCTTTTGCGATTGTTGACGCTGAAAATCAAGATAATTGGATGTGGTTCTTAAGTCAGTTGTTAAAGGCTGTTGGTTCAGGCCAGAGATTGACCTTTGTGTCTGATCGTCAACATGGATTGCTAGACGCTCTTTCAGTGGTTTTTCCCAATGCACATCATGCATATTGCTTGAATCATTTGAAGAGAAATTTGATTGACAAATTGGTGGGACTTTGTACTAATTATAAGCTGAGTTTGATGAAAATATTAGTTAAATGTGTTTATACGCCAACTGTTGCTTCTTTCCAACATTATATGGAGAAATTGAGGTGTATTGCTGGGAATGGTAGAGTTGATAGTATGTTGGATGGTTTACAAAATGATAAGTGGGCCCATGTATTTTTTAGAGGGAAACGATATGGTGAGATGTCATCTAATGCTGCCAAGTCTTACAATAATTGGATTGGTGGGGCCCGTGAGTTGCCTATTACTTGTATGATTAATATGATTAGGGTTCAAATCATGACTCAATTGTCTAATAGAAGAGTTAAATCTAAAAGATGGATTACGAAATTGTGTCCAGTTATGGAAAAGAAGTTGGTAGACTCTTTGAAGCTAGCTAAGTCTTGGGATGTAATTGTTGCTAGTGATACTGTGCTTGAGGTTCATTCTTCTATTTCTTTTTATGTTGATATTGGTAGACAGACTTGTTCTTGCCATGAATGGCAATTGAATGGTTTTCCTTGTTGTCATGTCGTGCATGCTTTACGTAGTAGTGGTAGAGATGTGTATGATTTCATTGATCCATTTTTTCATGTAGATTGTTTTAGAGAGTCATACAAGGAATCTGTTTATCTGGTGCCTTCAAGTGAGAAATTTGACTTTGATGGTGCCGGTAGTTCGATTATCAAACCTCCTATAACGAAGAAGTAGCCCGGGCAGAACAAGAGGAAGATGATACCTTCTAGGGGTGAGAATGTGAAGCAAATCAAGTGTGGGAAGTTCTTGAAATATGGGAATCACAATAAGAAGACGTGCAAGGCTGCTATTTGAGGCCACAGTCTATTCTTTTGGATTTGTATTTGAATTTGAGGAATTATGATAATAAAAAATGTGATACTTGGTATGATGGAAATAATGAATAAAGTTGGTTGAATTGTTTTTTATTTTTTGATGTGTTCTTTAGTTATTGAAATTGTTTTGTAACAGTCTTGTTTTGCTTTTTATTTATTTATTTTTTTTTGTGGATTTGGTTGGTTTTATTTTTATGGAATGTTGAGATGGTTGTTGAAAATTTCTTATTGAAACTGTATAATATTGAAATGCAGTTTTACTACATGATTTATTTATTTCATATTTCGTAGTGACAAAACTGTAAAATTTTGCAGTTTTATTTTCAATTTTAAAATGCAGTTCATCTATTTGTTGGGTCATGAAATTGGTTTCATAATTGTGTAGCATAATTTTTGTTTGAGTAATGAAGCTGCATAATTTTGCAGTTTTAAGATTTATGATGAAATACATGATGACACTGCATAATTTTGCAGTTTTAAAAATTATTAGAAACAACCTGATGAAAGTGCATATTTTTGCAGTTTGAAGAATTATTAGAAACAACCTTTACTGTATGAAAATATATGCAACCACAAACAAGTATACAAACAATCAGAAGAACAACCACAATAATAATAACAAGAAAAAGAGTAACAACAACATCAATGACAATAATAATTTTCATCATAATAACCAGAAGAAGATCATTCCCAAAAGCATATAAAATACTTGTCACATGTCACATGTTAAAAAGAAAAAGAAAAAAAGAAGTACAAAAATATGTTTACTTGAATATTTGTACTGTCAAGAAGTTTGTTCATTGTTTCTATGGTTTGATATGTTTTGTCAACATTTTGTAGTGCTCGAGTTTCCAAGATCGGTTCTCATCATTGATGAATTGACTGATGATTTCTGCTCGAAATTTGACCCACTCAGTTGGTCGAAGTGATTTCTGCACAGGTTGCCAGTTGATATATTGGTTGATAACATTGCAGACGACGATTGCACAATGATTGCTGCAAAGTTTTAGATGAAGTTAATTAGTTAGGTAAAACTGCAAAATTTAGCATATTGGAACATTAGTTTATTGATTTTGTATCTTACGAGTGTGGGGTTTGTTGTGAGCATTCCTCAATTGATGCAATTATTGTCTAGCACTCTTGAGATGATAACATGTTTCCTTGATTACTGAATAATGCTTTATTCCATCTCAGTTGATGTTGTTGCTACAAAATAGTTAGTGGGTGTTTTTGTTAGTTATAGTGATGAGTTAAGAGGTTTTGAAAGGAATGGAACTAAGTAAGAAATTTTATTTAACTTATAATTTCCTTTGCAATTTCAAAGTGCTTGTTGTGGCAATATTTTACTGGTCTCAAAGAGTCATAGTGCATTCATATCCCATCAGCATTGTCAAAGACCACAATTGTCCAATGGTTGTCGTGGTTGATTGGGAAATAGATATATCTGTTTTTCATTGCTTTTGGAAAATGGTTGTCCATCATTTTTTCTCTCAGTGCTTGATCTTGGTTTTGTAGTGGAGTTTGTAATTTATATATATGTTTGAAATATGTTATAAAGCTATGTAGTAAGACATGTTAAGAAAGTAGAAAATTTTGCAGTTTGAATAATATGGAAAGGTATGTTAAGTTTTGCTTACATTGATGAGTGTTGAGAAAACGTAAGATCTTCCCGCGTATGGATTTCTTGCAAAGGCTAGATCATGTTTCTCAAATTCTTCAATGGATGGTTAGAGTGCCAATTTCATTTATGAGAAGGCATCATGACCTGAAATATGTTATATATGAGAATGTCTTAGGTTTGTGGAATAGGTTATTGAATATGAGCAGAAACTATAAAATTGTGCAATTGGAGACCTACATTCCCATATAAGGGTTCCTTGTTGGTCAATCTGGATATATCTGAAAAGTATACGCAATTTTCATCTTCGTTGCCAGACCAGACACAAGCACTTGATTGTGTGTTGTTGATGAGTTTAATTTGGTCTTGGTCTTTTTTGGATAGGCTATGCTAAACCTTGTTTGTTTTGCGGCATTAAATGGCGAGTGGCTTGTTTTGGATTGATTCTTCCTTGAAATCATCATCACTTTCCAATACTTGAAGTTGTGTCTTCTCTTGATTGGCATCCTCTTTTGGGTTGGTTTCAGCAGCAACTTCTTTCTCTTGGCCAATATCTTCTTGCATCTTTTCTTTCTGCTGTTGTTTTGCTTCATGAGCACCCTCTTTTTGCTCGGGTTCAGTAGCAGGTTCTGTCTATGTTTTGATTTCTTCTTTTTTCTTTTCATTTTTTTTCTCTTTTTCTTTATCGGTACCCTCTGTTGGTTTGGGTACATGAGCAGCCGTTTCTGTCTTGTTCTTTGTATCTGCTTTGGCTTTTGTCATTGGTTGGTATTCATAATCTAGGTCATGTGCTTGTTTTCTTGACTTTTGTTTGATTCTCTTGACCATTGATCTTTGTTAGGGACTGCCAGTTTTTTTGGCGGACATTTCTTTCAATTGATCTTTTGTTTTATGCAATTCAACCATAAATTTTTGTTCCATTTCTTGCATTTGTGCTCTCGTGGCTGATATGAGCTTGTCCTTGTCGTCCTCTTTGGTTGATGTTTGTGCTTGGTCATGATCTATAAAAATGTTGGATTATGTTTTGGTTAGTTTAATTAAATTTTGCAGTTTGCTTCAGTATTAGACTAGAGTTTACCTTGTGCATGAAATGTGTCAGATTTCTTTTAGGGTTCTTGTTGTTCTGTCCTTTGTTCTTCTTGTTGTTTTGCTTGTTCTCTTTTTTCATGTTGTTGTTGTTGGTCTGTCAGTTCTTTTTCATTGACTTCTTGTTGTTTGTTTGTTTATTGTTCTTCTTGTTCTTGTTGTTGGCCTTCTTCTTCATCAGTGTTTTCTTGTTGATCACCTTTTTCTTCTTCTATTTCTTCTGCTTCATCATTGTCTTGTTGTTCATCAGCTTCTTCTTCTTCTTCTTCATTAGCTTCTTCTTCATCAGTCACTTGTTTTTTTTTCATCATCACTCTCTTCTTCTTGTTCATCACTTTCTGGTTCTTCTTGTGGTTTTAACTTTCTTTTTTTTTTTGTTGTTGTTCTTCTTGTTTTGATTTTGATTCTGATTGATGTTCTTCTTCGAGAAAGTCATCCTCATCACTATCTAGAAGTCTTTTTTTTTTTTTTCTCTCTCTCTCTCTCTCTTATTATCCTTTTTGTGGTCATGTTTCTTTGTTGAAGAGTCCGTTGATATGCTTTGATTGATATGTAATAACTGTATTTCTTGCTCAGTTGGGGTGAAAGCACTTTGGTTAACCTGCATTGGAACAATGTGGCATATATCAATAATACTGTAAAATTGGTCAGTTTCATACGATGAGTTATACTGTGAGTAATGTGGGCTAAGTGTCGAAATATGTTGTTTGAAACAGAAATACTTTACAGTTTCATAATATGAATGATGTTAAATAGATTTGTGCGTTTAAACTGTAAACTTTTGCAATTTCATAACATGAGTGATGTTAAATAAGTGTGTGCTTTGAAACTGTAAAATTTTACAGTTTCATAATATGATTTGTACTGTGAATAATGTGAGTCAAGTGTTGAATATATGTTGTTTGAAACTGAAGAATTTGACAGGTTCATAACATGATTTTTACTATAATGACTGTGAAAGGAGTGTTGAATAGATTTGTGCTATGATAGTATAGAAGAGTTTGAATACCTTTTCAAAGTGAGCAAGGCTGATTTGTTTCCACTTAGAGTACATTTTGCCAAGGTTCCATTTCATAAACCTTGGGAAGCCTTCTTTGTTGGATGGTCGGAGGAGTTTACTATGCTCACAGTACCAGTACTGTAAAAAAAAATTGAAATATGTTAGATAGTTAGAAATAGGTGGATGTTTGATATTTTTGTGTGAAGTAGTTGAGTAGTGTGTTTACTAAGAGTAACATGACGCATCTAGTGACATGCCTTGGGTTGTTGTTTGCATTTGCCATTGAATTCATCAGTGTGTCTTTTATTGCCTCAACTCTATTGTAATTCTTTATGTTGTTGAGATTGTCAACATAATTGAGGAAACTCCAACTGAGTGTATGGCCTATTGTAGACATGAGAAGTTTCAAGCACAAGTAAAGGGTGATGACCCTTGCAAGATCTTAACGATCATTGGTTGATTTTCCTTTTTTTGTTTGTTGAAACATTTTGGTCAAAGACTTGCCATCCAATCTCTTTACTGATTTGCATCTTCGTTTGTAAAATGCAAGCTCAAAATCCTTTGGTCTTGCATAGGATTTGGTGGTGATGCTGTCTTCTCCACAGTCGATACCAAAAATGAGCTTGACATCACTGTTTCTAAGTTTCATTTCCTTTTTGCCAAGTATAAGTGCTCTTTTTCTTTTGTTGTAGAGTGTTGTCATTTCTGCTGCAATAGAATTGTAGCATCTGCACCAAGAGGCCTTCAGTTGTGTTGAGGCGAGAGCATTTATGATGGGCCAAAAATGGATTTTTTTCAGCTCTATCTATTTGGCTTTTGTGAATTTAACCCCCTTCAACAGTTTGATTACTGTTCTGATGTTGGAACGGTAATTAAACTGTTGGACTCTCTTTGCAGGGACTGCTGCTTTTTTCCCTTTTGATGCCTTGGTTTTTGTTTTGGGAGTTGATTGGCTTTCTTGGAGCTTTCTTTTTTTGGTTGGAGGAGCTTCTTGTTTTTTTGTTGGCTTTCTTTTGTTTGTTTTTGTTGTGGTTGGAGGTGTGGTTGGTGTTTATTGTGTAGGTGGGGTCTGTGATGTAGTTCTTGGGCTTTTTCTTGTAGGTAGTGTGGTTGTTTTGTGGGTTTTTTGGTGGGGTCTGTGGTGTTTGGTTGTTTTTGGTTGTGGTGGTTGGGTTTTTTGTGGAGGGAGAGATGTTGGTGGCATTTCAGTAGATACAAGCGAAGGACTGTCAAAAGGGGAGATACTTAAATCCCTGATTGGATTTTTGGGCATATGGGTTTGTTTCTTCCAATATCTTCCAACAGCTATTTCTGAAAAAATGAAAGTGACAGTAGGGCATGAGTAATATAGTGACAAAATTGTATAATTTTGCAATTTAATATGAAGTTGTTTCTATTTGTTGTTAATAGTTACAAAACTGTATAATTTGATAGTTTGATTTGTACTTTATAAGGAGTTACGTATTTGTTTTGAATAGTGATTAAACTGTGTAATTTTGCAGTTTCATTTGCAGTTTGAATAAATTTAGATATGTTACTTGTAGAGTGATGAAATGAAACTGTATGATGTTGCAGTTTTTATAAACAGTATCAAAATAAGAGCAACCCATTATATTTTGTAAACAACAATAATAACAACGAGAAGATTAAGTATTCAACGAAATGTAGCAACAATACGAAGAAGAAAAACCAATATCGAACAACAAGAAGAAGCAAGAACAACAAGAATAAGAATAAGGTGTTGAATGTGTAAAAACATGGATTTATGTGTAAAAATAGTGAATTAGAATGTTTAAAAACAGGGGACTAGAATGTTTTAAAACAGGGGATTATATATAAAAGAGGGTTTATACATTTTGAAGTATGTAAAATGTGTTTTACAAGGGTTTTCTTTATGAAAGTGTTATTGAAACGGTATATATGAAATATGAAAGAATAATGTACAAATTTGAATGAAAAATAATGGATAGGTGAAGAGAGATGTTACTTTTTTTCCCCATTTTTGTGAATCGGAAGTTAGAAACTATGAAATTTCTTCAGAGAGGTGATGGTTCTTCGTGTTGTTGAGAGTCGCCGATTGGAGAATATGAACGGCTTGGTGTTGTGTTGAAGATGAACGGTTTCGTTTTGTGGTTAGGATAGGGTTTCAGAGGGAATGGAGTCGAATGTAGGAGAGATAGAGGACTAAGAATTTGATCTCGAGTGGCGGAGATGTGATAGTGTACTGATCAGACTGAGATGATCGTGGGTGATGATTGCGCGCGTGTAAATTGGATGATATATTGTGGGTATTTTCATCTGATTGATAATTTGAAGACTTAATGGAGTATTAAATTTGTTTTGGGCCTAAATGGGGCATGACATGTTGGGCTTGGACCTTTGGGTCAGTTCCCTCAAAAAAATAGCACAGCCCAATGTAAGCCCATCCTTATAGTCCAACACATAATTCTGATCCTTATATTGTGTATGGTTGAGGGATTTGATAAGGGATTTAGAAAAGGAAAAAGAAAAAGAAAAAGTGTATGAAACTATGCGAAATGTAAATATATTTTAATCGCATTCATTTATCTTTTCTCTTTCTCCTTTCAAATCCTTCCCAAATCCCTCAATTAAACACAACATTAACGTTTTTTTTTTTTTTTTTTGAACAGATGATCCTTAATGTTCAATCCTACAAACTTTGAACCATTTGGTTCCAATTCGTAAAAGTTGATAATAAAATTAGAGAAATGTTATGTATTTCAAATATTTTATCAAATCTTTCACATAGGTGAGACTCACACAAATCCACATGTGTGTGGGTCCCACATCCATGTGAGAGATTTAGTAAAATATTTGGTAGAATATTTGGGATCTCTAGCATAACTCTTTATAAACAACCAAACTAACCTAAAAGAAGAAATATTTTTAAAAAAGTAATGATATACAAACAGAACTACATAATTTTCTTATAATATACGTATTTCATTTTAAAACTAAACACTCATAAAGATGAATCTATTTGTAAAAATGATATTTTCACATAAGATTAATGCTTCGGACCCCCACTGGGGGTCGACCCCCAGTGAGGTGGCAGGTGCTGATAGGGTAAAAAAAAAACTGTTTTATTTATTTTTTTTTTTTTGAGTTTCGGCCAGTGAGAGTGTGACACCTCACTGGGGTGCGACCCCCACTAGGGGCATGTAGCGGTGCTGTTTCACATAATTCTTATGGAGAATTTTTGTAGAAATTTGATGTAAGAATATTCACTTCTTATTAGAGTGACATTATTTATGACGAAAGCATGCTCTGGCCAACCTTTTTCTCGGTCTCATTCAACTATTAGTTTGTTGAATCCAACAAGTCGATATTTAAAGTTATGCAAGCTTATCTCCAAAATTTGACTGTTCCAACTTCTCTCCAATTGGGAGAGACTATACCCATGTTGTTTGCTTCGGTCGATCACCACAAGGGTCAATGTCAATGAACTAAATCGTGTGCGTAGATTATTCAAAAAAAATTATGAGATTAATGTAATAATCTTAATTATATGATTAGACCAGAGTTATTTTACCAAAAACGAACCATAAGCACAATTTTCAAAAAATAACTACATTTCTTGAAAAGATAAATTTGATAATAGTACACAAACAAAAAATTCATACATAATTTTCATACATAATGATGTGATTTATTGTAGATCTTTCATTTCAAAATAAAATACCATTAAAGATAGATTTATTTACAATAATGACATCACCACATCATTCTTATCAAATTTTTAATATGAATTTTATATATGTTTAGAATTTTTCATTTGATAAACTTATGCGATGTGACTTATGACTAACCAATCAATCTTATTTTTATTTATTTAGATATGAATCTATACACATAAGAAGCTCAAATCATTGACATTAACCTCATGTGAAAGAAAAATTTAAGTGGATAAAATCTAATGATAGAATCAAAAATAACTTTTTTATTTGAGATATGACTTATTAAATGTAAGAGTCCCACTTATATAAAAAGATTAGATCTGATTCTACGATCAAATTATTCCTTGTGCGTAGAAGAATTGTGTGTAATACACACCAAAACAAATTATTGGAACGCAGTTTGAATTGGATCCCTTTAGGAAGTGTAACTTCTCCTTTTGACAACTACACATCAACCATCTCACACAAACAACTTTGGCCATTATAAAGTAGAAGTTAGGATAAAAATGGGGATGAGTACTGTGGCCAAGTGAGCCAAGTGTTTGATTAGTTTTTTTTTTTCGGTTTTTTTTCAGTATTCTGCAAAAATATTCTATGGAATTTGGAAGGACTTGCCATTTGATCAGAATCCGTTATGGATATGTAAGAACCAACAAAAGTGTGAAATGTTATCAACTAAGAATATTTTAGATGCACTGTATATAAGAGCATATCAAGTTACCAAATTATTTGCACCCAAAACACAATACAAACCATACATACTCTCTCTCTCTCTCTCTCTCTCTCTCTCTCTCTCTCTAAAATATGGCACGGCCTCAAGCTGATCTTGGCAAAATAGGTGAGGAAGAGTTTAAATTCCTCGAAAATAAGCTACTGGAAGAAAAGAAGGCAAGGCGAATCCGTGACCCCACGGTGAAGGGAATCAAGGATAAGGATGCAGCCAGGATTTGGAAAGGGGTTCACGTTGTAGATTTCGTCCAAAGAGATCCCAAAAAATATTGAACACTGTGTAATGTAACGTGGCTTCAAATGATCACTAGCAATTCAGCATGCATGTTTCACTACTGCCCTTTCTTTTCTTCTTCTTCTTCTTCTTCTTCTTCTTCTTCTTCAAATATATATATATATATATATATATGTATTGTAGTTTTCGTTGTAAATTACAGCTTTGACATTATGCATATGGTGTAATCACAATATATATGCTATGTGAAATTTTAGCAGTGTACAAATTTTCAAACTCATGTCTACTGTCCTCTAGTTATAACTTGCTTTTTCACTTTATTTATTTATTTCTATTTATTTAAAACTCAAACAATTTTTCAGCATAACATCTCACTTACCAGACCTTGCAATGTTGAGATAATTGCGCCAAAAGCTTGAAAATTAAACTTCTGGCCCTATCGCCCAAAAATTAATGAGATCGAGTAGGATTCTTTCTAGTCCAAAATCTGGACGGGAGGTATAAGTCTCATTTTAATGATCTCAACCATTCATTTTGTTGGACACTTCGTGTAAATTAGGTCAATCTGGTAACTATAACTTATTTAATTTATCATATTTTTCACCAAAAAAATGGAAGATAATTGTGTTTTTAAAAAATAAATCATTATTTTTTTTTATGACAAAGATAATAAATTGAACATGTTACAATTATTGGATCAACTTAATTTTTTTTAAAGATGAAATACATAAAATAGTTGACAAAATGAAATATTCAGATCATCGAAACGGACCCATGGTGAGCCCTGCGGACCCAAACAAATCCCTCCAGTCCAGATTTGCTAGAAAATTATTCTCCATCCACCTTGCACCAACACTTCAGCATACCTCGGAAATAATTGACAACTTTCAAAACTTGAGATGTTTATGCATATGAATTAAAAGAAAAAAGGAGAACCAAAATAGAAATATAGGAAGCAGAGTACTAGGTGAAACAAGAAATTTTCTATATTTAAAAAAAAAAAAAAAAAAAAAAAAAAGATATGGGGAAGAGGAATAAGAAACTGAAAATGAAAATTGAATTGAAGCAAAAAAAAAAAAAAAAAGACAAAATCAGGGGAAAAAAGAACAAGGAGAGAATTGAATATAAAAAACAAAAAATAAAAAAAGAATAAGATAGAGATATAAAGAAAAATCATAACAAAATAATATTAGCAACTCGCATGTTGGTGGTCCCATAGCCAATACACTTTGGCTATGTTTGTTTGGGTGAATTAAATTAGGTTGGATTAACATTTAATAGTCCTCGGGTTACGAATCTTTTAGATTGTTTATCTTATCCTATATTTGGATTGAGTTAGGATTATAAGGAAAGATTAATAAAATATTATCTAATCCGATGTTTGTTTAAGGAGATTGGAATGGATAGGATATAAGACACCTAATATATTGACCATAATTCCTCAATTATGGTCATTTGATAAATTAGTCCAGACTTTGAATTAATCTCCTAAATTATATTTCATCCCCTATGTGGGATTGAATAGTCCATCATACGTGAGATATCATATCCGGATAGATTGTAAATGTGTATTTTAATCTTTTTAATCAAATATCAAATTAATAATTTTATTAAATTATTAGTCCAATCCCAAAACACCCGCCTATCCAAACAACCATGACCTTTTCAGTACGATGTTTTCCGTGCAATTAGGATTGCTCTTAACCATTCGATAAAAACATGACGTTGGTTTTGGAAAATGTTTGAGGGCCACAATTTTTGTGGCAACAATGGCTCAAAACTGTCAAAAAAATGACGTCGTTTTAACAGTTTTGAGCCATTGTGGCCACAAAAATTATGGCCCTCTAGCATTGTTGGTTAGTTTTAATAAATAAATAAATCCAACTCAGTAAAATTGAGTAACAAAATCATGACTTTGAAAGAATATATTTTTTTGGGTTCCATTTTAATTCATATTCCCAAAGCTCCAAGAGGTCTTATCCATATTCCTTTTTGAATATATGCCTTTCAATAAAGGATAATTATTTGAAATCTTAAGTCTCGTTTGGTAATATTACTTTTAATTTAAAAGTCAAAATGTCATTAAAAAAATTAAAAAGTCAATAATCTATATCAAAAAATCAAAAATTTCATTTTCTTTCTAATTTTTGCACTTCTTTTCGTAAAAATCAAAAAGTCATCCTAAACATATTAGTTTCTTTTACACCATATTTTAATTAAAAAATCGAAAATTTACTAAAAAAGTATGTTCCCAAACGAGGCCTTAATTTAAAATATTTCACAATCAGCAATTCTACAAACTTAGAAAGAAAAAATCAAAAAACTATTCAAAATTTATAATCAAATGTCAAAATTCATTCATAGTGTGACCTTACAGTAATCTCTAAATAGACATGTAGATTTAAAATTCTATTCTCTGATTTATTTTGTGAGTGCATAAAGTTTATGTTTCTTGATGTTCCTTATTCCTTTCTCCAATTTTCTTCACTTGGTCTTGTTTGCTAGAATTTGGAAGTAGAGAGTACTTTTTTCCACATAGATGAGTCCACACTTCAACCTGCTTTCATCCCAAAATATCGTCATGACACTATGTTACTACTTTATCCCAATTATTTGGTCTTGATAGGATCAAATATGTTCCATCTCTAAATATCAAGAAATTTATGTATACTGTGTATGATATAGATCTAGGAAGGAGATTGTGTCCATCCACCACCAGCCGACCATTTGTGTCAATCGGTCTATTTTTCATGGATCACATTTTAATAATTTGTTCCATTTATTTTAAAAGTTTATGTTTTTAGATTATCTATACAAAAAATAAAGTGATTTGCAAATTATAGCTAAAATATTTTATTATATTTTTTAGAAAAAAAAAGATAATAAGTATGATTTTAAAGGATAATTATTTGAAATCTTTTAATTTAGAATATTTCACGATCAGCAATTCTACAAACTCAGAAAGAAAAAATCAAAAAACTATCTAGAATTTATAATCAAATGTAAAAATTCATTCATAGTGTAACCTTATAGTAATCTCTAAATATACATGTAAATTTAAAATTCTAAATCATTGTGAGTGCATAAAGTTTATGTTTCTTGAGGTTCCTTATTCCTTTCTCCAGTTTTCTTCACTTGATCTTGTTTGCTAGAATTTGGAAGTAGAGAGTACTTTTTTCTACATAGATGAGTCCACACTTCAACCTCCTTTCATCACAAAATATCGTCATGACACTATTTTGGCAAGATAATTAAAAATTAACTTTTGACATTTAACATATTTTAAATTACATTGCCTCTCATATTTTTTACTCACTAAAAAATAAAAAAGTCAAAATGCTAACATTTAACCAACTTTTTAAAACACTCAAGGAACTACTTTATCCCAATTATTTGGTCTTGATAGGATCAAATATGTTTCATCTCCAAATATCAGAAAATTTATTTAGAGAAATGCATCAAACCCCTACTGGGAGTGACCCCCAGGACCCCCAGTGGGATCTGATTGGTCAAAAAAAAAAAAAATATATATATATATATATATATATATATATTTTAAGTCTTGCGCTCAGCCCCCACGCGGAGCTGGGGGTGCTGTGGTCACCCCCACTGGGGGTTCCCAGCACGATTGATTTATTTATTCCAAAAATAGAATATACGGTGTATGATATAGATTTAGGAAGGAGATTGTGTCCATCCACCACCGGCCGACCATTTGTGTCCATGGGTTTATCCTTCATGGGTCACATTTTAATAATCTAATCAATTTATTTTAAAAGTTTGTGTTTTTAGATCATCTATATAAAAAATAAATTGATTTGCCAATTATTGCTAAAATATTTTATTATATTTTTTAGAAAAAAAATAGATAGTAAGTATGATTTTAAAAATAAAACTTCTATTTTTTTAAAGAAAAATCCTATAAAATAATATGATTAACATAGCAAATTGATTTTAACATAGAAAAATCCTATATATTTTAACTTCAATTGATTTTTTCATGAAAAACAAGTGTTTTTAGTTTACATAACGAACGAATCAGATAATCATAGTGAGGCCCGTTCAAGCTTTTCAAACCTAACTACACAGTCTAGCCCTCCAATGTGAACTAGGGACAATCTATTTTCCAAATTTAAACTTGATATTAAATCAGTCACTTTCATAATAAATCTGATTCATACATTTTATTTTTGTAATAACATTTAGTGTAATTTTTCTAGGTGGGAATATTATTTAGTTTGTTTAGTTTCAGTTTTTTTAAAATTGAATTTTTTTTGTTTTTCATGTTTTTTTACTTTTAGAGAATATTTTTAAAATTTTAAATTTTTTTTTTTTTTTTTTTTTTAAATGTACCTTACTGAGCATCTCCAAAGGAATAGATAAAAAAGACTTGTTAGACATTTTAGCCAATGTAACTCTAATTTTGAGCTCCAATGGGCTGGCTATTGGACTAGCAACTTTATCATTCTACTTTTTTAGTGGCTACAATTGAAGAGCCCTAGAGGCTCTCCAAACAAATATATATGTATATATCTTGGATTTAGGATTTTATATATTTTATATATGTATATGTATATGTAGCAACTTTATATGTTCTTTTAATTCTATTTGATGAATTACGGAATAACTTATTTTGTATTTTGCATTTTTTTTTCTCCTTATTCTACAGGTTTTGTATGTTTGTATGGGCAAATTTATATTAGTAAAATATTAGCAATTAGTATTTTTTGTTTTAAAAATTAATTAAGTTAGTTTAAATGATTAGCTATAAAATAAAGAGTGTGGTTGGATAACACAATAACTAAAATAATTAGGTTAAATAAAGAGGGTACTTTTTTCGTACTTTAACTAATGAAAAGTAGAGAGTGTGGTTGGAGTTTATCTAAAAAATAAAATATTTGTGAAAAATTATTTTAAAAAATTAATAAATACATAAAAATATGAAACTATATTGAATTTGTATATATATTTTTTGGTATTATTGGTATTTAGTGAATTTTTTAGAGATTTTTTTTCACAAAAATTTTACTTTTTAAGTGTATTTATTTTAAGTGTGTCTAAAAATTTTAAAAAATTGCATAAAATATTAAAAAAATTCAATAAAAATAAATAAAAATACGGAAAATAAGAAAGTAAAATTTTCTAAAATGTGTTTTCAAAAAACTGAAAACAAAGGTTGTGTTTGTTTGGACGGACTGGATAAAGGGGGATTGTAATTCATTTGACTGTTAGTCTTGAAAAACATTGCCCCCGGATTATTTAATTGGACTAGATTTGTATTCTATGTTTGTTTAGTCATGGGATTAAATATCTGGATTAAACTATTTTTAGTGAATCCAATATTTGGTTAGACGGACTGGATAAAGATAAATGTTCAAAAAAATATTTTACCCTTGTAATTTATAATTTTTATTTAATATATAATATTAAATTTGTAATCTATAACTTATAATTTATAATTTAACAACACTAAAAATTTTTAATTTTTAAGGTCATAATTTTTAATTTATTATTTTCAATTAAATTAAATTTATAATTTATATTTTTTATTTAATATATAATTTTAAATTAACAACACTAAAAAAATAATTGTATTTAATATATAAATTTAATTTTTTAACAACACGAAAAAAAATTAATTTATAAGGTCATAATTTATAATTTATTATTTTTAATTAAATTTAATTTATAATTTATAATTTATATTTTTTATTTAATATATAAATTTAATTTTTTTACAACACTAAAAAAATTATAAGGCCATAATTTTAATTTATTATTTTTAATTAAATTAAATTTATAATTTATAATTTATTTATTTTATTTAATATATAATTTTAAATTAACAACACTAAAAAAATAATTTATAAATGTTTAAAAGATTATTTTATTCTTTTTCAATTGTTTATTAAGTAATAACATGAGAATAAAATGAACATTTTACACATTACTCTCATGAGATACTAATTCCATGGAAATAATCCCACTCTCTCCCTTAGGATACAATAATTCCTCGTATGAAGGACTAAAAAAATTAAACCAAATAATGGACTAATAATTTAATCCCATAAAATAATCCATCAAAACAAACACACTCAAAGCGACTTGTGCTCCAAAGATAGATAAGAATATACATTAGTGAGACCACTTGGAGGGGCCACCGAAAGCAGATCAAATAAAATATATTCTCTCCTCTGCATATCAATTCAGAGAAAAGTAATTTGAAAAGTCATATGTTGAAGGGAGAAGATAGGAGGTGGAACAATATCCAAATGCAATTACTATAAAAGGGCAATGCCAGTTTGGTCTGTTTGGCAGATCACACAACAGCTCAAAAGACTACTAACACATAGCCAAGAAGAGATCAAGTGAAATGGGTACTCCAACTGAGATAGCTAATGTTGGGTTGGAAGCCTTTGGATTGCTGGAGGCGTCTTTGAGGGCCCCACAAAAGAGGCCTACTCTTAATCAGAACCGTCCACATCATCAACTCCACCTTCACTCTGCTACTCGTCAAGTTGTTCATGCGAGAGAAAGAGAAACTATTGATTGTTATCAGGCAGCAAAGAAGTATGGTGGGCTAGTGATTGCTGAGTATCGAACCACTACAAAACCACCACTTCGTCAGATGTATTAAGCTTATCTTTGTGTATTTTATTATTTATAGGTGTGAAAATTGCAGTATATCACTAGCTTGTTTTCTGAATTGGTGGAGCTTCTACAAATAGACTCACCTTATGTTTACTATGTCATTATGAAAGTTGTGCTATATATATAATCTCTGTATTTATTTTGTCTAAATTTCTCTTTTTTCCCTCTCCATTCGAAATTGATTCAGTGTGCATTTTTCATTTTGAAATAAAATACTTATAAAGATAAATTTATTTACAAGAAAATTATAACCGCATTATTCTTGTAGAATTTTTTTATACGAATTTTGTGTATGAATTTAATTTTTCCTAACATTTACACCAGCCAATATCATATACATTAAAGGAGTATTATTTGAATCTCTTACAAAACAGAGGGTCCAAGTGTATTTATTGTGCACCACGCGCGGTTAAAAAAAATAAAATAAACAACACCAACACCTCTTCAATTATGGGTGAATATTATTTTATCTCTATTATCTATAAATTTATACATTTTGACTCCTTCAATTATAAAAATATATTATTTTCACACATGCATACCATTTATATAGATCACATCCAAAAGATAAGTATTATAATTTTCATAGTTGATAGAATTAATATATACGGATTCGTAGATGAGAGAGTAAAATAATATTTCTTAATAATTAAAGAAATTTTAATGTGAATAATATATATTTATGTTTTGTTTATTTTTTATTTTATTTATTTTTAAACCGTGATGCACAAAAGTAATAGACCCATATTACTAAATACACTTGACCCTCTGTTTTGTAAGAGAACAAACACTATTTCTCCTTTTAGCAAACATAAAAATATATATTCGCATTTGTTTCTGTGCTGCTATATGAAAAATGACTCAATCTCCTACATGGTAATATATTGGGGTTACTAACTGACAGTTATGTAAGGGAAAAAAAAATACAAATTCATAAATGTTGGTTATAATTACAAATAAAATATTAGAAAATATAAAAAAAAAAATTATAATAATTATTGAAAGGGCTGAGGTGCGAAAAATTTGCTCTCTTTAAGGAGATTCAAGCCCTCAGCTGTTAGGCATAGCCTCACACCGATGCAGCAAAAAAAATCTTGACTTGTCCCTCTCAGGATACAACAGCCCTACTAAGTCGTATGGTTCACCAATACTGCATAATTGGTTAAACCCAAAACTTTATCACATACACCCTTTTTTATTTGCCTGATAATCTTACACAAAACATAATAAAACAACAAACACTTCTTCTATCTTCCAAGATAAGAAATTAACTCAATTTATAGGAGAGGAAACTTGGAGGGTAAGTTTTCTTGGAGACTTGGTGGATAAGAATGAAGACTTGACTTAGTTGACAAGAAGACTTGAAGAAGAAGACTTGACTTGGAGGATTCTTGGAGGAAAAGTATAAGAAGTTGCTTGAAGGATTCTTAGTCACCAAAAAAAAATGATTAACTTAGAGAAAAAGAAAAGAAAAGAAAACTTGGAGGGAAAAAAAAAGAAAATAAACCTATAACACATTATAATATTAAAATATCTGCTAATATTCCCCCACCTATTTTAATATTATAGGTAGCAAATCTGAGATTATTAGGCAAAGAAGGATATTATGCGTCATGGTAGGTGTGATCTGCATTGAACCTCAATTAGTGAAACAATAATATCTACTCCAGAGCTAATAGTATGCTCAGCATTGAACTATAATTGCTTAAGGGAAATAAATAATTATTGCACACACATAATATTCCAGGTGTTCACATAAGCTTTAAGAGTCAGCATATTACGGCCTTGCGCGATCCCAAGATTCATGAGTGTGTTTGAGAATTAGCCCAAATCTCATAGGTAGCGGCCTCACTACCACACTCACATAGGTGAATTCTGTCAAGGGTGCTCCTGTAACTATGACACCCCACTCAATAAGAGCTACAGAAATTCATTAAAAGTTTTTTTAATAACTCAACATCTATAACGTTACAGGATAAATGCACTTATATCATAGGGATGGGTAAAAAGTAATTTCGTGCATTTTTTATAGCCATCATATGATCGTTTTTCTCATTGAATCCAGTTACAGGATCTCTGGTCCTTGGGTTGAATATCCTTATACATGGTTCCTGCTATATTTAATAGGCTTCAACTCCATCCCCCTCGATGTATTCCAGACTCTATCTCTTGCTAAGGCCTTAGTTAATGGATCTGCAAGATTATCACCAGATTTAATATAATCCACATTTATGATGCCATTATTCATATAAGATTTCACAGTACTGTGTTTTCTTCTAATAGGTCTGGATTTACCGTTATAATAACGGTTATTAACTCGACCAATTACAGCGGTGCTATCACAATGAATCAATATAGGTAGAATCGGTTTTTTCCAACAAGAGATTTCATTTAACAAATCTCTCAACTAATTTGCTTCTTCACTAGCTGCAGCTAAAGCAATAAGTTCAACCTCCATTGTTGAATTAGCAATAATGGTTTGTTTTTTCGATTTTCAACTTATAGCACTACCTCCCAATGTAAATAAGTAATCAGTGGTTGATAATGAATCTTTCATATCAAAATGGCTACTAAGCATATTTTTAGTTTCCACGATGATATACAAATTAGAGCCAAATATAAGTAAATCATCCACATAGAGGCTAATAATGACACGTGAATTTTCTTCAGATTTATAGTAGATGCATTTATCACATTCATTCGTTTTATAACCATTTTCAATCATGCAGGAATCAAATTTCTCATGCCACTGTTTAGGGGCCTATTTTAAGCCATATAGGAATTTAACTAACTTGCACACTTTGCTTTCTTGACTGGGTTCCACAAAACCTTCAGGTTGATCCATATAGATTTCTTTACCCAGGTCTCCATTTAGAAAGGTTGTTTTAACATCCATTTGATGAATTTTTAGATCATGAATTGCAGCCACTGCAATTAATAATCTAATGGATGTAACTCTAGTAACCGGAGAAAATGTATCAAAAAAGTCAAGATCTGCTTGTTGTTTAAAACCTTTTGCAACAAGCCTTACTTTATATTTATTAATAGTTTCATCCGGTTTAAGTTTTTTTTCTCAAAACCCATTTATCGCCAATAGTTTTACAACCTTGTGGTAAATCTACTAATGCCCAAGTTTTATTGGATAATAATGATTCCATCTCATCATTTACCGCCTCGTTCCAAAAAACAGAGTCAGGAGATGCCAAAGTCTCTTGTAAAGTTATTGGGGTTTCCTCTACATTAAAAACATAATAATCAGGGTCAAAATCTTTTTCTAATCTGGCTCTTTTACTCTTTCTAGGTTCAAAAACTACAGTATCTTGATTTTGTAAAAGAGGAGTAGAGGAACTGGTTTCAGATAAAATATTTTCTTGATAATTTTGACCCCTACCATTTTTAGATTTACAAGGAAATTTTTGTTCTTGAAAAATTGTATCACCTGATTCAAAAATTATTTTGTTTTCAATATCAAAAAATCTATAGGTTGTACTATTTGTTGCATATCCAAAAAAAGCACAAGTGACAGCTTTCACACCTAATTTAGGTCTTTTAGGGTCCACAAGTCTAACAAAAGCTAGACAACCCCAAACCCTCAAATATCTCAAATTTGGCTTATGCCATTTCCACAACTCAAAAGGTGTAACTTTTATTTTTTTATGTGGCACTCTATTCATAACATAACATGCAGTTAAAATTGCTTTTTCCCACAAATTTGAAGGAGCACCAGCTTCAATTAGCATATCATTTGTTAAATCCGTTACAGTTCTATTTTTCCATTCTGCTGCACCATTAGATGCAGTTGAATATAGTGGAGTAGTTTCATGGATTATTCCCAAAGACTAAGCAAAAGAGTTGAATCCAAAAGATTCATACTCCCGGCCTCTACCACTTCTATATCTTTTAATCTTTTTACCGAATTGATTTTCAACTTCAAGAAGGAATTCTTTAAATTTTTCAAAAGCATCACTTTTATTTTTCAACAAGTATACATAAGTGTATTTTGAAAAATCATCAATAAAAATGATAAAATATCTATTTCCACCACGTGTTAAAATTCTTTCAAATTAACATAAATCAGTGTGAATTAATTCTAACAATTCAGTATTTCTCACCATACTTTTATGAGGCCTTTTAGTTATTTTTGCTTGACTGCAAATGTCACATTTCTCAAACTTATTTGTTAGTTTGGAAATTAATCCTAAATTACTCATGACTCCCATATATCGGCTATTAATATGGCACAGACGAGCATGCCAAAAATTTATAGAAGACAGCATGTAAACAGAAACATGTGCTTTTTTATTCTCAACATTTAATTTAAACATTCCATCATAGGCATACCTTTTCCCCACAAATATGTCTTTTTAGTGATTACATATTAGTCAGATTCAATAGTCTGCTTGAAACCAGCTTTGTTGAGCAAATAACTTGATATCAAATTTTTTCTCATGAACAGTGTGTACAACACATTTTTTAAAATAAGCACACATCTAGAGGTAAAATTCAGCTCAACATCCCCACACCCGAGCACCTTAGTTAAACTAGAGTTACCAAGCATAACAGTCCTCTCCTCATTAAAAGGAGTGAAACCTATGAACCAATCTTTATCATAGCAGACATGCCTATTGATACCAGAGTTTGCCCACCACCCTTAGACAGATTGAACCATAAAAATATCTATAATCATAGCCACAAATGGTTCCTCGGTAACATTAGCCTGTGGTCGAGACTGTTGTTTTCAAAATTTGCAAGTTTGAGCAATATGCCCACTTTTGCCACACACAAAACATGCCACATTTGTCAGATCTTGTGAAGGGAGTTCTTAGTTCCATTTCTTTTGCCTCGGATAATTTTTATTTTGTGGCCTTCTAATATTTTTCCAAATTTTCTTAATTGGCTTCAAGTGACTGTTTTTATCAAATCGACCTTTAGGTAAAGTATTTCCAGAAGTTAAATTTACCTTTGCAGTGGAATGCTCTTGTGTCATAAGCGCATCTTGTCATCGTGCTTTCTCCTCCACCTCGAATCTGTGTGATTAGAGTCTCCAAGGACGTCTCTTTTTGCTTGTGACGCATTGACTTCTGGAACTCTCTCCAAGATAATGGTAGTTTGTCAACAATACTTGCTACAATTAGATTGTCTCCAATGTGATGCCTTTGGATCTAACTTCAGCCACTAGCATCTGAAAATCTTGAACTTGCTCCACCACTGATTTTTCATCTGTCATTTGATAGCAGAAAAAACGGCTTGCAGTATATTTTTTAACGCCTGCCTCTTTAGTGTCATATTTATTCTGCAAGGCTTTCCAAATTTTCTTAGTAGTGGTGTAAGTAGTATCAGAATAATTATAAAATTGATCTAAAAGACAATTCAAAAGATAATATCGACATTTATACTCATTTGTGTTTTATTTCTCGATTTTTTCAAGTTGAGCAGCATACTCCTCGTCAATCATCTATTCAGTGGGGACTTTGTTCGGATTTTTCTTGGTCAGGACATAGGCCACCTTGAGGAGATTGAGGTAGAAAAACACCTTGCCTTTCCATCTCTTGAAATGGGCTCCCTTGAACCGGAAGGGCTTGTTAAGATTGTCGGTATTCTCGTTAAGCTTCTCTAGTACTGGCTCTATGAATTTTTACTATTTGAATTTTCTTAAAATTGTTGGTGATAATTACAAATAAAACACCAGAAAACACAAATAAAAAAAATTACAATAATTATTGAAAGGGCTGAGACCTGGAAAATTTGCTCTCGTTAAGGAGATTCAAGCCCTCAGCGGTTAGGCATAGCCTCACACCGGTGCAGCAGAAAAAATCTTGATTTGTCCCCCCTAGGATACAACAGCCCGACTAAGTTGTATGGTTCACTAATACTGCATAATTAGTTGAACCCAAAACTTTATCACATACACCCTTTTTTATTTGCCTGATAATCTCACACGAAACATAATAAAACAACAAACACTTCTTCTATCTTCCAAGATAAGAAGTTAGCTCAATTTATAGGAGAGAAAACTTGGAGGGCAAGTTTTCTTGGTGGCCAAGTTTTCTTGGAGATTTGGTGGATAAGAATGAAGTCTTGACTTGGTTGACAAGAAGACTTGAAGAAGAAGACTTGATTTGGAGGATTCTTGGAGGAAAAGTATAGGAAGTTGCTTGGAGGATTCTTGGTCACCAAGAAAAAAAGATTAACTTAGAGGAAAAGAAAAGAAAACTTGGAGGGAAAGAAAAGAAAATAAACGTATAACACATTACAATATTAAAATATCTGCTAAAAATAAATAAATAAAAAAATTTGTAAATTTAATTATTAATTTTTATAATTTGTTTTATTAATTTATAATTTCTTTTTCAATATTCACTGATGTCATCTTCCTTCTAATATAATTGACAATCAAAAGATTTCTTATTTTAAGGGGTTGATTAACACGTGACATCACGTTGACAGTGAAATAACCCGTGAAAAATTACCGACAACCATGACTTATGACGACATCACACAAAAATAGGTGAACCAAATTCAAGAAGCTACCACAAATTGCTTGAGTGGTCATAAAACTTGGTATCAAAAACTTTGGATAAAGTAATAGCACCAAATCAGTAGTCCTTAACTGCTTTGCTTGACTTAGTCTTTTCTTAGCAGATTGTATTTCAAATGTACTTAGCTGACTTCCATAAATATAGTTTCAGTTTGTAACCACTTCCTAGGTTGTAGGATTTCTTGTTATTTCCTTGTGTATTTATATGACTGATCAATCAATAATTAAGGTGTGAGGTTTTCAATAATCTGTCATGGTATCAGAGCTTAAATAGAGATAACAAATTTCAAAAATTTGTTTCTCTCTCTCCTTTCCCCTTCTGTTTGTTATCTTGCGCCGCCATGGCCAACCCTTCACCATTCATTTTAAACACCAATGCATCCCATAACACCCTTATCAGCATTAATGTTGCTGCCCAAACACCTCTAAAACTCAATTCCAGCAACTACCTCTCATGGAAACTACAATTTCACACCCTCATCTTTGGCTATGATCTCTTAGGCTATATTGATGGCTCTAAGCCATGTCCTTCAGCTACTCTCACACAAAATGGCACAACTCAGTCCAATCCTGATCACATCCTCTGGCTACGGCAGGACCAGTTAATCTTAAATGCCATCATTGGCTCCATTTCCCCCACTATCATACCATTTATTGCTTAAGTCAAGACAGCTCGCGAAGCATGGACCATCTTGGCCACCACTTATGCCACGCCTTCTCGTGGTCGCATCAAACAGGCCAAGACCCAACTCAAGATGATCACCAAAGGCTCTGACAGTGTCACATCATTCCTGCAAACCATAAAAGCCAAAGCTGATGAGCTTGCTCTTCTTGGAGCACCACTGCATGCCGAAGACCTCACAGACCACATACTTGATGGCCTTGGTGATGGATACAAAGAACTCACACGTGCTGTCCAAGCTCGAGACACACCTATCACATTTGAGGAACTACATGAAAAATTGCTTAATTTTGAAGCTTCGGTGATCACTCCCAAACAAGACCCCTTTCCGTTTCCTGCCACTGCTAATCCCACTAGCAAACCTCCACCAACATGGCGCTCCTCTGCATCTTCAGGCCGCAACAATAATTCTTGGCGTCCCTCCAATAGCCACTCACCCAGGTATCCTCCTGCTCAAAACAGCGGACAACCCACAACTCCAGGAACTTATCCATCTCGGCCATATCTGGGTTATTGCCAAATCTGTAGAATTCAAGGTCATACAGCCAAACGGTGCCCTTCCTATCAACTAGTCCCCATTAACACATTCAACAGTACTCGCCCTGCTTCGAACAATCACTCTGCTACTCCATGGCAACCGCGGGCTAATTATGCTACCAATAATTCCAGTCCTACCTCCTGGCTCTTGGACAGTGGTGCCTCTCACCATGTTACAGCTGATCTAAACAACCTCTCCATGCATGCTCCATACAATGGCTTCGATGACATTATGATCGGTGATGGCTCGGGTCTCTCCATCACTCATATCGGTTCTTCCTCTCTTCAAACACCTCTTCACACTTTTCAATTGAATAATGTCCTCTGTGTACCTGCCATGAAAAAAAATCTCATTTCAATCTCTCAATTTTGCACCTCAAATAATGTTTCAATTGAATTCTTACCAACTACTTTTCTTGTTAAGGACATTCACACGAGGGCAACACTTCTGCAGGGCCACACTAAAGATGGCGTTTATGAGTGGCCGGTATCTCCACCACTACTTGCTTTTTCCAGCATCAAAACAACTGCATCCGAGTGGCATCATCGATTAGGACACCCAGCTTTTCCCATTCTAAAACAGATTGTGTCTAACAATAAACTTGATCTCTCCTCTTCCTTATCCACTGATTTTTGCTGTAATGCTTGCTTATGTAATAAAAGCCACAAATTATCTTTCTCTCAATCCACAATTGTCTCTTCACAGCCCCTGGAAACAATTTTTTCTGATGTTTGGACTTCTCCAGTTCTATCCCCTGATGGGTTTAAATATTATGTCATTTTCGTGGATCATTTCACCAGATATATTTGGTTCTATCCTCTTAAACAAAAATCTGTCGTGAAAGATGTTTTTATTAGATTTAAAGCACTAGTGGAAAAATACTTTGACAGAACCATCAAAACAATTTACTCTGACAATGGTGGTGAATATATTGTGCTTGCCCAGTTTCTTTCAACAAATGGCATTTCCCATCTCACCTCCCCACCTCACACACCTGAACACAATGGTTTTTCTGAACGAAGACATCTTCACATTGTCGAAACTGGATTAGCACTACTAACTCATGCATCTCTTCCTCTAAGATATTGGGCTTATGCTTTCGCCACTGCCGTTTATTTAATCAATCGCATGCCCACACCCACCTTAAACCTCCTCTCTCCATATGAAATTTTTTTTGCAACAGCTCCTAATTACTCTAAACTCAAAATCTTTGGTTGTTTATGCTATCCCTGGCTTTGACCATATGCACTCAACAAACTCGACTCTCGTTCCAAACCTTGTGTCTTCCTTGGCTACTCTTTAAGTCAAAGTGCCTACTACTGCCTTGATCCATCCATCTCCAAACTATATGTCTCTCGGCATGTCAGATTTGTTGAGTCTGTGTTTCCTTTCACTAGTCTCTCTGCTCCTTCCTCTCGTCCTTCGTCCGATTCCATTGCCACTTGGATCCCTCCACCACTTCAAATTCCCTTATTGTCATTGGTACCACCACTCACTCCGTCATCTGCAGTGGACGCTCCGCCGTCTTCCCCCAGTGAAACTTCACAATCACCAACCCTGCCCCACACACCTATTCTACCTCCACTCCCTGACCCATCAACCACTCACAATTCCCCACTACCGCCACCATCACTAGACCCACCTGCGCCTCAACCTATCCATACCATGACTACTCGAGCCAAAAACAATATTCACAAACCCATCACCAAATTGAATCTTCACACCCAATTAACCAATGGTGCTGACCTTGAACCATCCACCTTGACCCAAGCTCTCAAAGATCATAAATGGCGTCGAGCTATGTCTGAAGAGTATGATGCTTTAGTCACGAATGGCACCTGGGAACTGGTTCCTCCGGATACCACTCACAATCTAATTGGATGTAAATGGATTTTTAGAACTAAACGCAAACCTGATGGTTCTGTTGACAGGTTCAAGGCTCGCTTGGTTGCAAAGGGCTTCCACCAACGCCCTAGCATCGACTACCACGACACCTTTAGTCCCGTTGTCAAACCAACAACTGTTCGCACTGTTCTCAGTCTCGCTGTAAGTCGTGGCTGGTCCTTACGGCAGCTTGATGTCAACAATGCCTTTCTTCAAGGTCACCTCTCCGAGACTGTCTACATGTCCCAGCCACCTGGCTTTGTTGATCACGACAACCCCTCATATGTCTGCAAACTTCGAAAAGCAATCTATGGCTTAAAACAGGCCCCCTAGGCGTGGTACCATGAGCTCCGCACCTTTCTCCTCCACTTTGGTTTTCAAAATTCATATGCTGATACATCTCTCTTTGTCTTTCATGCTGATGGCCACACCATGTATCTCCTCGTTTATGTTGATGATTTAATTCTCACGGGCGACAATGCTACCAAAGTCAATCAATTTATTGATATTCTTGCTCAGCGATTTTCACTAAAAGATCTTGGGCTCTTGACTTACTTTCTGGGTGTTGAAGTTGTCCCAAACAACCATGGCTTGTTACTCTCACAGAGGCGTTATATTCAGAATCTCCTCACTCAAACCAAGATGCAAGACGCCAAACCTGTTCTTACTCCCATGCCGACCAGTCCTTCTCTCATGTTAACCTCGGGCTCTTCTCTGTCTGATCCAACTGAGTATCGCCAGGTCGTCGGGAGCCTACAATATTTGCTAATAACCCGACCAGACATCGCCTTCGCTGTGAACAAACTGTCTCAATTTATGCACTGCCCAACCACTGCACATTGGTCCTTTGTCAAACGCCTCCTGCGTTATCTAGTTGGCACCATTGATGATGGCTTACAAATCTACAATGACTCCCCTCCCAGTTTGCATGCTTTCTCCGACTCTTCTCTTAGCCTCCAAGCCTTCTCTGATGCTGATTGGGCTGGGGACAAGGACACTTTTTGCTCCACAGGTGCTTATGTTGTTTATCTTGGTAAAAATCCAATCTCCTGGAGCTCTAAAAAGCAACGCACTGTTGCTCGATCCTCCACTGAGGCAGAATATCGCTCTGTTGCCAATACAGCTGCTGAACTTACTTTCATTTGCTCTCTCTTGACTGATCTAGGCATTTCGCTACCCTGCTGCCCTGTCATTTACTGTGATAATGTTGGGGCAACTCAGCTCAGTTCCAATCCGCTTTTTCATTCGCGCATGAAGCATGTTGCCATCGATTTTCACTTTATTCGGGATCAGGTTCAAACTGGTGCTCTCCGTGTCGCTCATGTCTCTTCTGCAGATCAACTTGCTGATGCGCTTACCAAGCCTCTTCCCCACCACCGTTTTCTTCAACTCAAGCACAAGATTGGATTGCTCTCCCGCGCTCCATCTTGCGAGGGCATAATAGCACCAAATCAGTAGTCCTTAACTGCTTTGCTTGACTTAGTCTTTTCTTAGCAGATTGTATTTCAAATGTACTTAGCTGACTTCCATAAATATAGTTTCAGTTTGTAACCACTTCCTAGGTTGTAGGATTTCTTGTTATTTCCTTGTGTATTTATATGACTGATCAATCAATAATTAAGGTGTGAGGTTTTCAATAATCTGTCATAAAGAACCTGAAGATGGTGAAATCATTTAACTATAGTCTCTGGCTTTTTAATTGTCTCTTTCAACTTGAAAAAAAAAATTATAAAAAAACTGTAGTTCAAGGGTCAAGGCCACAATGGCCCTGGTGGGAAGATTAGAGGTGAAGTTTGCTTTCTTCTTGGGTCTGGTTTTGCTCTCTGGTAGGGCTCAAGGTGCCACTCATAACCTTCTTGGCAATGCTCCTACAGTTTTTGATGTTACAGAGTATGGTGCCAAGGCAGATGGACAGACAGAGTGTGCACAGGTGAGTTTTTATTTGCACAAAAAATAATTATAAAATCGGATATAATTCTTTAATATGAGTATGAAGCTTATTTCATATGAGAATGTCGTGTTTGATTTTGTGACTGATTTCTGTATTCATACACTATTTTTTTCATAATCATTATGGTGGTGATTTTTTCCAAGCCAAACATGTTTTTGTCTCGAAATTCATATCAACTTGTGCAAATATACTCTCAAATCATTAGATTATGTGAAAAATTTGGAAATATAATCTAATAGTAAGAACAAGGGGATGCGTTGGAGACAGAAGATCTGGTGCCACTTCTGAACATAATTTTTGTGCACAATTCTCATATAGAATGCTGTGATTGTTTTGTCGGAGTTTCATTTCAGATTAAAAACTCATTTTAGCTTACAATTTCACAAATATCATTTTTAAATGAAAAAAATGTCACACGTTGCTCACATGATAAATTTCATCAATCCTATTGACACCAAATTAATAGAAGGGCCAATTTTCAAACCAAGTAAAAGTGTTGTTACAACGAAAAAGGAAGAATCAAAATAAAATTTGATGCAAAAAATGTAAGGATACAAATTATAATATACTCTTTATCTTCTTTTGTTTTTTTTTTTGTTTTTTTTGGGACCTAACTTTATCTTGTTTGTTCTTGAATAAATTACATTGACCTCTCTTAACATTTGTTAATATTACATCTAACCCAGTAGTATGAGAAAATTACACCAGCCTCCTCAGTATTTGAGTTGCATTTCAATTCACCCCTCAGCGTTAAAAATCCGTCAGGTACTTAACAGAATATTATGACATCATCTAATTTTTCTTGGAATTTCCTATTTTTCCCTTAGATTGATTGAATGGCATAAATCAAATGGGTCAACCGAATTACCTAACTAAAAAAAACCTCTATCTGTCTACATTTTCTCCTTGGCAGCCATTGTCAACCGCCCCCCAATTCGCCTAAACTCATCTCCTTCTTCCATAGTAGAATCCATTTCCCTCTGCCTTGCTTCTCTATCGAATCGGTGCGGGAGATTGGGATTGAAGAAAGGTTTTGATTGAAGGAGACAAGAGGTCGCGATTTGGAATCTGGGACCATGATGTTGTTGGGAAAGTGATGGTGAAGGTTGCGATGATCTGGGTATGTCTGTTGTTGTTGTTGGTAGGTTGCGTTTTTTGTTTTCGAAAAGAGTGGGTTAAGGAGGATGTAGGGGAGCTGTTTGATAAAATGTCTCAAAGAGGAACTGAGAAGGAGGAGGAGGAGAAGAATAAACGCTGGTATGCAGTGGTGTGATTTCGGTATGAGGCCATGTTTGGCTATGATTTTTAGTTATTTACATATGATTTTTTTTTTTTTTAAAAAAATTATAGTATTTTCCCTCAACTAGATTAGCTATCTTTTTTCATCTTTTTAGGGGGAGATTGAATGGAACCCTAGTCCATGAGTCCGGGCTTTACAAGGTCCAAAACAAGTGGCTCAAAAAATATGGGGGTCTTTGAAAATCGTAGTTATTGCTAACCAAATAGTATAAAGAAAATGTTTGGTAGCTTAAAATTTTGTGGCTCAAATGATTCAAATCTGTCAAAACGACGTCGTTTTACATTTATTTACACTCAAAACGACGTCGTTTTGAGTGATTTGAACCATTTGAGCCACAAAATTTTGAACTACCTAACATTGTTGATGGTATAACGTCTCCAAATGAATATTTTATCGATGGTATTATATGCATCAATTAGTGTATTAAATAATATATTTGAGAGGGAGAATTATGAGCCGGTTATGGGTCGAGTTAGAGGCCGAGCAAATTGGAGGCCCAATGGTGCGTTGGGCCGCGATAACTTTGGATTTGCTCGGAGTTGGGGCTGCTCAGAGATGGACCGAGCCACTTGGATCTACGCAGGTGATAACCGCGCAACTTGCGTTGCTCGGTCAATGGCGCGCACCGTTAGCCCGGTCGAGAAGCTTGTGCCAGAAGCCCGGCTGGATGGCCTTTGGTTGACCGGTACGACCAGTCTGAAGGTCAGCTCCGCCGGAATGCTGCCGAGCATGGCTGGAAATGATCTCAGTTCTTTGAGCAATTGGGTATGGAACACAGTATGGCCGCCGACAGCCGAGAAGATTCAGCCCTGCTGCCGAGCTCCTAGTAGAGTGGGCTGGCAGTCGGGTTAGGTGATGTTTAGCAAGATTTGTGCTGACAGATGGGATAGTAGAACCACGTGTCGAGAGATCACTGGGAGTAGATTTGGGGCACAGAAGGTATATAAGCAAGTTTGTGCCCCCCATGCTGGAACGGACGGACATTTGGTACGAGAAATACTTACACTCCATTCACTCCTCATTCTCTCTATCCTCAGGTGTGTGCTAACTTGATCATCGGAGGGGTTTTCTGGCCACACACCGCCGGGTAGCTCACCGTTGTTGTGCACGCAGGTGATCGGATAGAAACGGAGTTCGGAAGCAAGGAGTGCGGGCTCGCCTGGATATTTGCCCACGCACAATATTAATTAATATACCAATTAGTATTATACTATTACTAATAATTCTATTTATTAATTAAATTACAAATATTTAAAACTTTTAAAATTAGAATAATACTATATGTACTAATTAATGTACACGTTAACATACTAACAGATAATGCGGCATTATTTGTATGATTTTAAGTATTTGTAATTTGTCTAATAAATGTAGTCAATAATAATATTATAACACTAGTTGATACACCAATGTATTTACTAATTGGTACATATAGTACTACTGTTAAATTATATCATATTATCTATTAATGATATACTAATTAATATATTAATTGATACATATATTCTTATTTATATTTTATACCGTTAGTGGGGCCCAATATTTGACCGTTGAAAGTGAGACAGACGGGGTGAGAGAGACGAAAAAAGGGGAACGATGATACGCTATTTGTCTAGAAAAATGAGTCAAACTACTAAAAAATATGTTTTGCTTTTGTATTTTTTTTTTTTATAAATTTTCATCTCATTAATAATTAATTAAAATTCTCAAATTAACGGGATGAATCATTATTGATTTGCCTATTTGCTTCGATGTTCATAATAAGGCCAAGTTTGGGAAGACTAAATAAGTGCACTTTTTTGACTTTTTATGAAATATGGGTTGGGTTTGAAGTGATGTGTTAGAGAAGTGATGTGATTTAAATAAGATAATGTGACTTAAATAGGATAGTGACTTTTTGACTTTTTGAATTTTTTGAAGGATGCCAAACTTAACCTAAAAGCAAAGCAAAGCATTCGCAGAAACAGAGAGAAAGGATTTGTGGTGTGTCCAAAAAAGCTGCAGAGTGCAGACGTGCCAGAAGTGGGGGGCTTGGACGACGTGCCTGCCTACTTTTGTCTTGTCTGACACTTGGCAGCCACTTCTCAATGGAATGGGGCTTTACATAGAGATACAAACCCCCAACCCGACCAAGGATCCTCTAGAGTGAAATTTTCTTAAAGTTTTCTAAAGTGCTACATTGTGTGGTTGAGATTTACTGGCAAGTCACATCAATTTTTCTGATGTGACTTGCCAGTAAATCTCAACCACACAATCACACACTCTAGGAAACTTTAAGGAAAAATCACTTTAGAGGATCCTTGCTCAACCCGACCCAGCCAAGCCTGACGGGGAAAAAGGTAAAGGAATCGATTGTCCAAAAAATTTCCTACTTTTTGTATCTAATAAAACAGTTGTATAAGTGCATGTCTGACTTGTTGGATTATAGAATATTATTAAAATTGTTAATTTATAGACTTACAGTTTTATATTTAATTATAAATTTTATTAATTAAATTATATATTCGACGAATATTTAATTTTACAAAATTAGTAAATTTTTAATATTGAGAAGGGCTAAAATCATTGTTTATGAAAGAAAAAAAAAAGAAGAAGATAGATATTGAGTAATACTATACAAACAAAAAATCTATATATATTTTTTATACATATTGATGTGGGGGAAAATTAGTCAAACATTCATCTCTAACTTTGTATAGTAGGAGAGGTTAAAGATATTTTTTTATTTATTTATTAGTTAAAGTCTCTCAATATTTTTACAAAGAAAATTTGACTCAGAGAAATTTTGTCTGACTCAGAGAAATTTCACTCAACTTAGAAGAATTTCGGTCTCGACTCAAAGAAATTTTAAAATTTCTCCAGTATGATCACAGAGAAATTTTGAAAATTTTTTTGTGAAAATTGAAATTTTTATAAGTGGGGGTAAAATTTCTCTGAGTTGAATTTTTTTTGTAGAAATGTTGAAGGACCTTAACTACTATGAAAATATTATATATCCTTTATCTCATAAAATCTTCATATCAGGAAGTTTAAAAAAAATTCCCCTTAATGTGGTTCATTGTAAACCATTCAGTTTAAAACAAAACACATAAATTTATTTATAATAATAGCAATGTTATATCATTCTTATCAAACTTTTTATATAAACTTTATGTATGTTTAGTATTTTCCTTCTAGTATTAATCATTTTAATCAAACAAACCTAAACTTACAATTATTACTCAAAATATATGTTCTCAAAAGAATGTAACCATATGCAGCTAAATACTTTTAAATCTTATATCAATTGATAAAAAATAAAATAAAATAAATTGCTATTGAATTTGGATTGTGAATTCAGAAAAGTTGAAATATGCATTATATTTTGGAAAAGTTTTTATTCCAACCTAAGCTGTATGAGTTCCTACAACCCAAATGATGTGACACTCTAAGAGATTATAAATGTATTTAGAATCGTAATTATTTTAGGTAACATATTTTTTTGGAATTAAATCATTTTCTAAAAATATAAAATTTAATTTTGGCAAATTTTGGATGACCCACAAAATCCCCCCCCCCCTTCATAATCAAATTGTTCCACAATTGTCTTACATAAATGTTGTAGAAATGTAGAAAAAAAATCTCAATTTAAAAAAAAAAAAATTAAATGTGCCATAATTTTAAATATTTTAAATCTACATACATTAAATGTGCCAATAATTTTAAAATATTTTATCTAAATACATTAATGTGCATTTAATTCTCAAATATTTCAATAATTTTAAAATTTTGATTAAAATATGAAAAAGTTACTAAAGACAAAATCAAAAAAGGAAATAAAAAAATCAAAATTATTTTTAAAAAATAAAACCAAACACACTTATTTTTGTTAACAAAATTTTACGACACACAATGTTATGTATGTAAGTTTTCAAGCCGTACTAATTGTAGAACAATTTAATCGTACAAAAAATAAACAATTAAAAATTAGCCAATAAGTTATCAAAAAATTGCCAATATTGAATTTATTTTTTGTAGATAAAAATTTAATTACAAAAAACATTAATAAGTTACCTAAGATGAGTAGGCTTCCAAATATAAGTTTTCTTGAATTATGTAATTTCTTAGCCAATCATAAGGTGCCACATTACTTGGAATGTAAGAGCTCCTACATCTTGGGCTTGGAGAAAACCTTCTCCTTATATTTTAGTCTTTTTTTGTAGGGTTTGGTTATGGTGTGCAACTTACACCTTACACCTTATACCTTACACTTACACCTTACACTTACACCTTTTGTAAAAAATTAAACCTTACACTTACACATTTTTTGAGGTTGCACACCATATGCAACTCACTTACACCTTACACCTTACACTTACACCTTATACTTATACTTACACCTTACACTTACACTTTTTGTGTAAGTGGCACATGGTGTGCACTTGCACACTTAAGAAAACTCCTTTTTTGTATTAGGCATTATGTTTTAGCTTCAACCTGTACTAATTGTAAAACATTTTACTCGTACAAAAAATAAACAAATAAAAATTAGCCGATAAGTTATCAAAAAAATTGCCAATATTGAATTTTTTTAAAGATAAAAATTTAATTACAAAAAAACCTAAATAAGTTACCTAAGATGAGTATGATTCAAAATACAAGTTTTCTTGAATTGTATAATTTCTTAACTATGTGGGTGAAAATCTGACCACACTGCCTGTTTAGTGATCAACTGGAGAGCACAGGCAGAATAGATGGATTCAGCAACCTGAAACAGAAAGAAAAGGCTCCGGCGGTGGTTCTTCCACCCGAGGGCACTCCGACGATCAAGTCAGTATATCTCTCAAAGATAATCAAGTGCAAAACTTAATACTCAAAACATAAATTGCATACCTTAGACCCACGGGGGTGCCTCTCTTTTATAATATACTAAATTCAAGTCCCACTAGAAGTATGACTTCTATGAACTCTAATTTAGTGCTTACTTTGGACTCTTTAAGAGATAAAGATAAACTCCATAAGAGCTTTATCCTTATCTTGGTTAAGTCCCCTTTTTGTCTTAGGACTCTTGTCCCTTATCTGCTTATCTCGGATTCCGATATCTTCGGGGATAACCTCGGCAACTCCGAGATCATCTCGGCTTAACTATGACAACACGTGGCACCTCGGCTGACACGTCGACGTCACCATGCCACGTGTTGGTATTCAGAAAATATATCCCCACAACTGCCCCCTAGGTTCTATTACCTCGGCATTCTGAGGTGATGGAACCTATATCGACATTTCAACATTTCTTTTCTGAGTAATGGCTCAAAAACTGTTTAGCCGAAATAATCCTCTTCCAGTCGACATGTTCTCTTCGGAGAACAAGGTTTCGAACGTACTTTCCCACGCGCATGAGCTGTCATGCATATCTAACCGTTCATTTTCACGTGTTTTGTCTTTATTGGAGCGTGTCTGTGACGCGCCTGAAAGCTGTCTGTCATTTGTCTGCACCGTCTGACGCGTGCGTTGCTCCAGGCGTAATAATTGCCCTAATTTTGCCGCCGTTTTAAATTTTTGACAAAACTCTTCTTTGTCTCTATTTTTCCTTCACTTTTTCATTCTAATTTCTTGCTCTTTCTCTCTTCGAAAGCTCTTTCTTCTTCGAATCTGCCATTGCTTCGATCTCTCTTCTGGAACTGTCCTTAATCTCCCATTCTTGCGAAGCTTTCTTTGCTGTTGCAACCGATTTCTGAGCTCGGCGAACATTGCCCCGGCTTCATTTGCTGTGGTAAGATTCTTCCCTTTCATTCTTAATTCTCTCTATGTGCTTCCGTCTGCCTGTTGCTATTATCGCTTTTGTTCAAAGCCTTGGATCTGTTTGTATCTTGAATCATGGCTACATCTTGAACACTTGTATTATTTTACCACTTTTTTGTGCCACTGTTCTTGATTTTTTTTACTTCTGTATTTCTTTTGCTTCTGAAAATCATACCTCTGTTCTTTGATTCTGAAGCGTCGCCTTTGTTTTCTTGTTTAGATCTGTGCCTTCGATCTTGATCTTTATAGTTCTTTGGCTTGGGAGTTGTGTGTAGAACCTTCAATTTAAGGAAAACTGAAACAAGCCTTATCAGCCCTTTCCTAGGTCTTTGCCGAGGTTCTTGCAACCCTTCTTAAAACGCCCATCTTCTGAAACACATTTTAGACTGACATAATGGGTATGTCGAGGCATAGGGTAAATACCCCAACAAAACTTGAATACTTTAGGCAGGAATTCTCTATCCCAGCCGATGTTCACCTTAAGCTAGCTGGGGATAATGATACCATCGTGCCCACAGATCATACAATGCCTTTTCCTATAGTAGCTTTTACCGAATGTGGACTTCGGCTTCCACTTCACCCCCTTTTTCGTGAAGTTCTTCATTTCTACAGGCTGAACCCCATGCAACTTACTATCAACTCCTATGGGGTGATTAACGGTATTATAGCTTTAGCTAGGCAGGAGAATCTTAGAATCACCCTGGCCGACCTTCAGTACTGCTATACCATGTGTCCCCTCAACCTGAAGGATAGGGGCTTCGTTTATTACCTTAAGCCGAGATCCACCCAGTTTAAAATTGTAGCCGACCTTCCAGACTCCAACAAGGGGGCTGGAGATGACTTTGTTATTGCGTCGGGAAATTGGGAATTTGGCCCAGACGAAGATGTCCACCTCTACCCTCTTCCTCAAACAATTTCAGAGGGCAAGGGTAAGAGCCCTGAGCCAACACTTGGTTGTTTTTATTTAAGTCTTTAATACTTTCTGTTTCTGACATCTGTTTCTTTGTCCTGCAGATCTTCATCAGCCACCGAAAAACTTCCGCCAATCCTTCTTCCCAGGAACAGATCTGAAAAAACTCCTTGACCTTCCAGTCCACAAACGAAAAGCCCCTTTGTTACTAAACTTCATCCCTATATATAAATCCACTTTGCCCGACATCCCAAAAAGGAAGAAAAAGAGTCTCTCTCTACCTACTGCTACAACTGTAACCGCTTCTTCATCCCGAACAGATCAAGGATCCACCTCTGACCCGGCCGATCTTCCATCAACTTCGGCCCCCTACTTAATACCACTTTCAGAACGTAAACGTCGACGAAGACTTGTAAAGACTGCCGAGATGGTTCGTCCAAGGCCTGTCGTTCAAGATCTTCTTACCGACCTTCCAACTGACGCCGAAGCTGTACCAACGCAATCAATGCTCCCACCAAAGCCAAAGAAAGTTAAAAAGGCTCAGCCCAAGGCCAAGGCTACAGATGCCGAGGCTGAGGATGCTTTGCCTATTTCTAAGCTGGCAGAAAGCAAAAAATCAACCTCTATTTTCCACCAAGAGGTCTGCTGAGGGCCAACCCTCAGGGTCTACACAATCAAAGAGGCCAAGGTCATCGTCTGCGACGACCTCGGCGTCAAAGAAGCCCGACGTTCCATGGGCTCCTGAACTAACTCTGGAGGATAGGCCTATCATGGCCAGTGAAAGTGCCGACGATATTAACGTTGGTGTTGCCCTCAGCACTGCTCTTCTTCTTCCGAAGGATTTGAACCGAAATGCTGAGCTTAGTGAGTATGAGAATTACGCTCTTATGCTCCAACACTCCGTCCAAGTAAGTGTTCCTGTCTGTGTTTGTGATTCTTCCTTCTTGTTTTTTACTGAGAATATTTTCTAACACATCTGTTTTTTCCTCAGGCCATCCAACATGCCCATTCATTTTCAATGCAATCCTTTGAAAATCGGCAAAGGTTGGTTGATATGAAGAGGGAAGCATCTTCCATGAAGAAAGAGATCAAATCTCTTGAATCAAGGATGAAAAAATTGGAAGATCAGGCCGAGGCGGCTACTAAGGCCCAAACTTTAGCTCTTGAGAAGGCCGAATCCGCTGAGGCTGTTAAAAAAGTTGCCGAGGCTGAGAAAAGAGAGGCCGAGGCTAAGAAGGCCCAAGCGGAGAAAGAGCTCCAGCAAGCTCTGGCCACCAAAGAGGCCGATGAAAAGGCCTATGCCCAGGGCATGGCCGATGTCGCAGAGGACTACAAACTTCAAGTCAGGCAGGCATGCAACATGGGATTTTCCCTTGGTTGGATGTCGTTGATTAAAAAACTTGATCTCCCTGTTGACTCGCCTTTTCGTAATGCCGATGTCATTCCTTTACCATTTCCTCCTCCAAGTCAGACTGAAGACGAATCAGAGACTGAGGCTGATGCTGGGGATGAGGATGAAGAGAAGAATGATGATGAAGCCTTGGTGAGGAAATCCAAGGATGGTGCTGAAGCCAAGTCCCCTCCTCCTGCTGAGCAGGTTATGGACTTAACCTTGGATGAGGAGGGTGATGAGGTTCAGGGGGCAACCAAGGAAATTGTCACTGGGCAGCTATCGTCCGATCTTCTCTTGATAGAAAGAAGTGTTGAGACAACAATCGCAGAGATTGATGCCGAGATACAAGCAGAAAAAGTGGCCGACGAGGTACCACCAGAATCGTCCGAGGTCCCAGTCCCTGTAGCTGCTAATACTGAAGAGTCTTGATTTAAAATGCCTTTTGTACTTTGTACTCTGTGCTTTGTTTTAATTTTCTGGATAATGTAAAACTCCTTCTTATGGTCGACATAACTTTTTCAATATGTAACTGCAACTGCTCTTTCAATAGATGCCTTTTAATCTTGTGATGTTCTGTTGATTGCTTTTGCATAGTTTTATACTTGGAATTTCTTGTATGATTCTTCATGTTGCATCCTTTGTGCAATCTTCTCGGGGTTACATACCTCGGGTATAACTACAAAACTTTTACTTCGGCAAAATACTGACCTGCGATCTTGTAAATTGCTACGAATTTCAACAAGTGTTAACATATACTGTAGACTTTTCTAAGTGTTAAATAAATTTCAACAAGTGTTTAAACAATATACTTAGCCTTTACTTCAACTTGTAAGTTTTTGTATACCTTGGCTGCTGGCCATATGTCGGCTTAACATAAACTTGTAAATTGCTAAAAATTTCAACAAGTGTTAAGCATCTTCCTTAGGTTTAATCAACCCACATATTGCTATGAGAACTTAAGCAATAACCTCGGCTTAACTTCAACTTGTAAATTGCTACAAATTTCAACAAGTGAAGATAAGGAATCAGCTTAATTCCAACTTGTAAATTGCTACAAATTTCAACAAGTGAATTAAGGAATAACCTCGGCTTAACTTCAACTTGTAAATTGCTACAAATTTCAACAAGTGAAGATAAGGAATCAGTTTAATTCCAACTTGTAAATTGCTACAAATTTCAACAAATGAATTAAGGAATAATCTCGGCTTAACTTCAACTTGTAAATTGCTACAAATTTCAACAAGTGAAGATAAGGAATCAGCTTAATTCCAACTTGTAAATTGCTACAAATTTCAACAAGTGAATTAAGGAATAATCTCGGCTTAACTTCAACTTGTAAATTGCTACAAATTTCAACAAGTGAAGATAAGGAATCAGCTTAATTCCAACTTGTAAATTGCTACAAATTTCAACAAGTGAATTAAGGAATAATCTCGGCTTAACTTCAACTTGTAAATTGCTACAAATTTCAACAAGTGAAGATAAGGAATCAGCTGAATTCCAACTTGTAAATTGCTACAAATTTCAATAAGTGAATTAAGGAATAACCTCGGCCTATTCTTTGCCCCCAATGTGAACTTGAGTTTTACTTGGGTTCACATTAATTATGTTTTCAATAAACATCAATGCATAACTTTATCAATCATATGTGTTGAGAGAATTCTGAAAAGACTTTATTGATGATATCGGCCAAAAAATGATGCACATCTAATGATAGAAAAATTTCAAATTACAAGTATTCCAAGGTCTGGGCAATGCTTTGCCCTCATTGTCCTCAAGCCGATAAGCTCCATTGCCTAATACTGAAGTGATTCTGTAGGGTCCTTCCCAGTTTGGGCCAAGCTTGCTGTAACAAGCCCGCGGGGGGACCTCGCTACAGCTCGGACTCGACTTTTTTCAGTCACGGTTCTAAATCTGAACCAAAGAGTCCAAATCCGGCAAATCGTTTTAGGAAAACTGATTTTTGAAAGAAGTGCCAAACATGGACTGCTTTGCCAGATACAGAGTCGCCACCTAAATATTTTATTTTGGGAAATTTAGGAAACCCTGACTCGGTGCCAAAAGGCCACGTGTCCGTCATCACCAAAGTTGCCTCGGCTCGGGAACTTGGGTACGATTGGGGAAGGTCACTTCGTGAGCACCCCCGCTCGCCCGGTCATAGACCGGCCTCTACTAACCATGATATCAATTTTTGAAAACATTGTGAGTTCTTATTCCGGTTATTAGCCTAGGTTACTATGTGATGCTCGCAGCATATAAGTATAGACTGGGTCGTCCGAATTGGAACAAAACATTTCATGCTTGTTTATTTGAAAATGGTTTGATGATGCTACTCGCAAGTAGGCTAAGACGTGGATTTGCCACCCTCAGGTGGGCTTAGAAAACATGATTTTGCCACTATCTAGTGGGCTTAAAACACACATTTAATGAATTATTCCAATTCAAATAACCCAACCTTCACCCACAGGCATTCAGGCAGTTATATCACATAAGCATATAGCCTCATGGTAAGCATGCTATTCATGGCAGTCACTCACACGCATGCAAGGATGCTAAAGCATAAAACTTACCGAGTACTCCAAGCCAAAATGGAAATTACATTAGAAATCATGCATGATCCTAAATATACAAAAATGCCTAATGCAACACATGCAAAATGCAACTATAGCAGGCTCGGCTATTCTAAACATGGCATATGAAATGCTACAGCTAACATGTATTCAATTTGGAATTGAAAGTACAATGCAGTTAGTATGATGCGCCGAGCCCGGTGCATGCAATACAGATGAATGATGCAAACATGCTGTCATGCTGTATGCTAATTGAAATATGCCTTAATCTAACCATCATAAGCTGGTAAATAAAAAGGAGAAAGACGTGGGGTTGGAAGACATACAACACACACACGCACACTTATTACAGTTGTGCCCTCGCGCAGAGGGTCCGAATAAATATACAGTCCAGATATTACAGTCCCCAAAATAAAAGAATATTACAGTCCAAAATATCACAAAATTCTAATTAATTAATGAATTAACTATGAAAGCAAATAAAACTGGCGTGCAAGCCAGGGACTGCCTTGCTTCTGATGAGTGATGTATGTCCGGGTTGTCTTGCGCGGAAATCCACCGGAATGCCCCAATTAGCCTCTGTTTGGCAGTTATTCTTGAAAAGCGTGCCAAACTCTAAAAAGTTGCTGATTCTTCATTTTGCTGCAACAGAGAGCAGGAAAGGGGCATAGCAATGTATTTTCACAGATATATGCATGCCTCGATCCTCGTTCCACCAATCACGCATACCGAGGCATGATGGCCGAGGAGTCGAAATGCACAACTCAATATAGGATGAATGCACATGAAACTACCGCTAAAACCTAACTCCACCATGGATAATCCGGAGTGTTGGTGACTGGGGAATTGAGACACATTCCGTCACTCGGAGTACGAAATGTACCTCGTTTCCCGTGCCCGGGCTAACTCCTATTCTGGACACGATGCAATATGAATGATATGCATGAAATGCAACTAAGATACAATCCTAACGTACACAATGCTATGAAATGAGATGCCTCGAAATGCGTGCACGCAGGCACGCAAACTGAGAAAATGCAGAATGCTATGAAAATGAAATGCCTCGGAGTGCGTGAACACGGGCACGCAAACCGAGAAAATGATGTGTGTCTCGAAATGTGTGCACGCGGGCACGCAAACCGAGGCGATGATATGTGTCTCGAAGTACGTGCACGCGGGCACGCAAACCGAGGCAATGACATGTGTCTCGAAGTACGTGCACGCGGGCACGCAAACTGAGGCGATGATATGTGTCTCGAAGTACGTGCACGCGGGCACGCAAACCGAGGCAATGATATGTGTCTCGAAGTACGTGCACGCGGGCACGCAAACCGAGGCAATGATATGTGTCTCGAAGTACGTGCACGCAGGCACGCAAACCGAGGCAATGATATGTGTCTCGAAGTACGTGCACGCGGGCACGCAAACCGAGGCGATGATATGATATGATGAAATGATATGGGAATGACAAATGGGCTTATATCAACATGAGTGAGCCTCAGCCACACTCACATGGGATGCCGTCGGATAAAAATGGAGTGCCTCGAAATGCGTGCACACGGGCACGCAAACTGAGGCGATGCGAAAGCGATGCGAATGTCATGAAAAATGCAACATGGACTTATGCTAACATGAGAGAGCCTCAGCCACACTCACATAAGATGCCGATGGCAGAAAATGAAGTGCCTCGAAATGCGTGCACACGGGCACGCAAACCGAGGCAATGCATACGCAATGCAAATGACATGGAAAATGACAAATGGGCTTATACCAACACGAGTGAGCCTCAGCCACACTCACATCGGATGCCGACGGATAAAAATGAGGTGCCTCGAAATGCGTGCACACGGGCACGCAAACCGAGGCGATGGCAGAATGCGATGTAATGACATGAAATGGATGGCAATCATTCTAACAGAATTTCAGCAACAAAATATGGGGGAAAACAGTCCCGAAATGAAGCGAAATGACACCAAATGCATGAAATTGTCCCGAAATATGAATTTAGGCAGCCGAAATGGCCTATAGCTAGGCCAAACATGCACAATATGGACATGCAATGCAAAGACAGAAGCTAGACAGTCCCAAAATAAACACTTTTCCAGTTTATAGCATGGCCAAACAGTAAGTATAGATATGGCAAAAATGGCATGCAAGAATACGGTATTTTCAAGGGGTAATGAAGCAAGTGATATAAACAAAACCCAAACTGAAAAATTTCCTTCTACAACACTGAAGATGGACCAAAAATATGAACATTTACAGTATATGGCAGCCTCAAAATCAGTATACAAATATGCTAAAAATGTGATGCAAAACAAAGCTCAAAAGGTGCTATAACATGAAGTATACAAAATAATCACCAAACAGAAAAAAAGTGTTAATGAAACATGAAGTATAGATCAAAATAAGACTATCTCTAGGCCTGTAAAATGGCCGAAAACAAAAGCATGGTAGGCTAACTAAACATGCAAGAAAACGAACCAAAAGGTAGCCAAAGAGGCAAGTGGTATATGCAATGCTCAAACTGAAAAATTCCCTTCTACAACATTGAAGAGGGACCAAAAATAAGCATATTTCCAGAACTGTAAAACAGCCAAAACAGAATACAAACATGCTATAAATGCAATGCAAAATTAGGCTCAAAAGTGGCTATAACATGAGGTATGCAAAATAATCACCAAATAGCCAAAGACCCTTAATAAAACATGAAGTATAGGTCAAAATAAGACTATCTCTAGGCCTGTAAAATGGCCGAAAACAAAAGCATGGTAGGCTAACTAAACATGCAAGAAAACGGTATTTACAAAGGGTATTGAAGCAAGTAGCATATGGAGGGCTCAAACAGGGTTGAGCCCTTAATGAAAAGTGACAATGAGCTCAAAAGAGGGCCCTTTTCAGTTAGGGCCGGAGCTTGAAACAAAAAGCATGGATGGCTTAGAGATGGTGCAAGAATGAACTAGAAAAGAGGGAAATTGGACTTACCTTTGAAGACCAACACTTTTGTTGCTTCTTGGACCAGATTTGGTGACTCTAAGCTGCTGGAATTCTTCCCCTTGCTGCTGGAATGGAAGGGTGGTGGTAGAGCTTGAAGATGATGAAGAAATGGAACCCAGAACTTGAAGGAAATGGGGTGCTATGTATGTATCTCCTCCAAGAAAGCCTTGTAACCCCTTTCTTGAGTTGGGAGGTCAACAAAATTTAAGAGAGAGAGAGAAGAGCCTCTTCAAAAGTCTAGTGAAAAATGAGCCTTTTTCTTCTTTCAAAAGGGGCCCCGGATGTAGATATTTTTTGGGGGAAAACCAAGGCACAGCTGGAATGCACTCAACCTGAAGAAGCAGGCCGGCCAGTTACTTTTTCTGCAGATGGCCGGCCAGCCACTTAACATAGCCGGCCGGCTAGGTCAAAGAAAAAAACGGCCGGCCGGCTAGAAAAAATGGCCGGTCACCCCCTAGAATGAAGCCCCAGAAGTTAGCTTTCCAATGGCGCAAACCTTGCATTAAAATTCCTCCTGTAGAAAACGTTATGCCCTTTTCCGTGAAGCCGCGCAGATTCAGTCCAAGCGGACTTCAACCAACCACATCTCTCCCCCCCGGACTTGGACTTGGGAGATTCTTGAGTGCAAAATGAAGCCCCGGAAGTAAGCTTTCCAATGGTGGTGGCCTCATATCTTAATTCCTCTTGTGCAAAGAGTTACGCCCGTTTCGGTGAAGCCGCGCAGCTTTTTCTCCTTCCCGGATTCATGCTGAAACACTTTTGACCAAAAAGAAGTTGGCTTTTTGGCAAAATTACTAGCCTCCCACCAACTTTTGGTGTCCTCTCATGTGTGTAGATCACATATATGTGGTTTGGGGTTGGCAACAGTGACTCCAGGGTGTTCAACATTGCATTTGAAAAGGAGGGGCAAAAATGGAAAGAAAAATTAATGGCCGGCCATAAACTTTTAGGGTCCTCCCAAGTGTGTACATCACAGATATGTGGTTCAAAGTTCAAGAAAGTAGGCCCAAGGTGTTCAACATTGGCCCGGAAGAGGAGGGGCAAAAATGGAAATAAAAATTAATGGCCGGCCATGACTTTTTTGGGTCCTCCAAGGTGTGTAGATCACAGTTATGTGGTTGAAAGTTGGCAACACTACCCCTAGGGTGTTCAACATTAGCCCGGAAGTTGGAAAAACGGGCGCCGGGAGGCTCCGGAGGAGAGATAACTGGTTGCTGCAACAATTACTAGCCTCCCACCCTCCAGTGACCTTCCTGGTGATAAAACAGAGGTACCTGCCAAAAATGAACGAAAACCGATGCAAAACGAATGTTCGGGGGCCAAAAACGCAGTTCGGGGCCCCGGAAACTGCCCGTTAAACACCGAAAGTGGCGTTCGGCCACGAAGTGGGTTTCTCAGACCCCAGTGTCCCTCAAAAGGGAGCAAATAGGATGTATGCCAAAAATCAGAGCAAACGGAGATGGTTAGGCGGTCCCGAACCGAGGCACACGGCCTGACAGTCCCGGAAAACCGGAAACCGGGCTCCGAAAAGGGCAAAATGGCCTACGGCCACCAAATGTAGCCTACGGACATTGAGAGATGGTCTACTAGACCTCTCCCTCCCCTCAGGAAAAGAAACCGAGAAAACCGAGTCTGGTTCGCAAACCGAGACAAGGCACAGAAGAGGGTTCGGAAGTCCGGAGACAGGGCTCACGGCCGCAAATCTGAAGCTTCTGAACAAGCACATTATGCAACATCACCAAGCGCTCAATCGGTGATGTCTGAGTCTTAAGGTCGGTCAAAAATGGGGTGTCTACAGTTGCCCCTCTTTGACAGAACTCGGAAGTCACAAGTGACGGGAGTGAATGTCAAAGCCAAGAGACGACCCATTTTTGACAAGGCCGAAGACTTAGACAAACAGGCAAGATAAACAGAGATGTGCCCGCAGGCATGCCCGCAGGCAGGGGCAAAATGAAAATGATATGCAAGCAGCTGATCATAACTTATGATTATGCAAAGAGAGCTGTAATGAAGCATACCATGCAGCAGTTTTAAGCAAGCGAATACAAATCTAACTACATTTCATGCAGAAGGATGTAAGAAAATTATGCAATTCTCACTGCGTCTCACGTGGAGAAGGCTAAAATCGACTACCGAGAATACCCAGAGTCTAACACACAACATCTCTCTGCGTATCACACATAGGAGAGGAAGAAGGTAAACCTTTCAGCGTATTATACGCAAAAGAGGGAAGGTAAACTTCTCAGCGTATCACACGTAAGAGAAGAAAGGCAAATTCCTCAGCGTATCACACGCGAGAGAAAACTGCTCAGCATATCACATGCAAGAGAGAAAAGGGAGATTTCTCAGCGTATCACACGCAAGAGAAAACTGCTCAGCACATCACATGCAAGAGAGAAAAGATAAGTTTCTCAGCGTATCACACGCAAGAGAAAACCTCTCAGCATATCACATGCAAGAGAGAAAAGATAAGTTTCTCAGCGTATCACACGCAAGAGAAAACTTCTCAGCATATCACATGCAAGAGAGAAAAGATAAATTTCTCAGCGTATCACACGCAAGAGAAAACTGCTCAGCATATCACATGCAAGAGAGAAAAGATAAATTTCTCAGCGTATCACACGCAAGAGAAAACTTCTCAGCATATCACATGCAAGAGAGAAAAGATAAATTTCTCAGCGTATCACACGCAAGAGAAAACCTCTCAGCATATCACATGCAAGAGAGGAAAGATAAATTTCTCAGCGTATCACACGCAAGAGAAAACCTCTCAGCATATCACATGCAAGAGAGAAAAGGTAAGTTTCTCAGCGTATCACACGCAAGAGAAAACCTCTCAGCATATCACATGCAAGAGAGGAAAGATAAATTTCTCAGCGTATCACACGCAAGAGAAAACCTCTCAGCATATCACATGCAAGAGAGGAAAGATAAGAATTGTAAGTGAAAAGGTGCATAACGATGCAGGTGAAGTGTACATAACAATGCAAGTAATGAGCATAACAATGCTAGAAGATGTGCATAACAATGCAAGCAATGAGCATAACAATGCTAGATAGATGTGCATAACAATGCAATGAATGAGCATAACAATGCTAGATAGATGTGCATAACAATGCAACGAATGAGCACAACAATGCCAGTGGAACGCGCGTAACAACACCCGTTTGAAACAAAAATACCGAATAAGGGAATACAAGCCTTAAGTAGACCAAATTCCAAACGCAACCTCCGATTTACCTCTCGGAGGGGTCACGATATATTCCAAAAAGGATACACCTCGTGCATGCCGACTGACGATGAGCCACACATCGAAGATATGAGTTGAAAATTCCGCAGAAACATTTTGAACTGAAAAGAGTGGGTTCTCCTTGCACTTTCTTGATTGTACTTCCAAACCGCAGTTACTACCTTTCCTTCCTGGCCATGTTCACAACTTTCCCTATTCTCCAACGGGGTGACAGGCTAGGTTGATTCAGTATCCAGAATCGAGGCGCATTCACATGCTATCTCAATCTATGGGGCTGCCATACAGATTTCAAGCCGAGGGCATGCCTCTGGGTATTTAAACCAGACTTTGGTCTCGGAAATCCCGAACCTTTACGTTCTAGGCATCGGCCATTCGAACTCTAGTTTCCACCGTCGCAGTTGGTCTCCTAGGAACTCATTGCGAACACGGCCAAGATGCCTCTGGCGGGGAATGGTACTCAGGGAGAGCACTTCTGATTACCATTTTGGCTTGAAGCAGACTTGATCTTGAGCTTGAGGTAGAGGCACACTCATACTTCGGAGCCTTGGCAAGACTTGAAGAGGCACACACGGGATGTAGTCTCGGAACTTACTGAAGTTGAAACAAACTCAGATACCCGACATTTCCTCTTTTGCTTTTGCTTTGTAGTCTGGAACCCATATAGCTTCAAATAGGTCCTAGTTCTACTGTTCTCGCATGACCTGGGTTGAACCCTGCGGTTTTATGAAAAAACGAATCTTGTTTTGCACAAATGTGGAGAATGGCATGGCACTCGGAGCACAAAACGATTTTGTTTTTGAAATTCAGAGATGAGCTTTCGACCAAGTATTGAGCCTATGACTGAACGCAGCAAAACGACGCAACAAGGAAATAAAAGGCACACAACCTAGACACATCGAGTAACACTCGAAACGACTCAAAACAAGAATCGAGATAAAACAAAAAGACACGACACTCAGACGTGCACAGGGAGCCTGTTTCACCGGGTAGTGTTCCCCACCCTCTCTCATTTGTAATCCTCACATCACTCGGCCCTCAAGCTCTGTTTTTCTGAAAAAGCCCTTTTCTCACTTTTTCTCTCATCACACATCTCTCTATTCTTCAATCTCTCATTTTTCATCCCTCCCCTGGGTGGTTGATGGATGAACAGGAAATTGCGGGCTCATGCCCAACATAATCAGCTCGCGGCTATTTCCTTCGGTGACATCTGTCGATGCGCCGGATGAGGGAATGGAGCATCTCGATCCATTCCAATTCGTGCTTCGCACTCGGCTTGATACCTCGCTGCTTGGAGGATGAGAGAATTTTTAGCCATTTGTTGTTAACTTCGGTTATCCCCTTTTTTGGCGGGTAGAGTGCCCTTCTGGCAAGTATGTTGGCAGTGGGGAAAAGGCAGGAAGCCTAACTCAACTGTGCCAGTAGTTCATCATTTTGACCATTTTAGTTTTAGTTTTCTCCTAAAAAAACATTTTTGACCAAAATGAGAGTTAGATTAAAATTTTGTTCAATTTTCTGATTTAAAATCATGCAAGTTAGGCAGTGAGCACTGAGAGTTTTCCTTTTTTGGGTCCAAGAAATGGTCCAGTTTTGAAAATGGAATACTTTTCGAGAAGATTAGTCAACCTTAGTAAAAATTCTCAAAAACTATTTTTGCAAATGACCACTGCTCAACGAGTACGGAACCTACTCTTGAGATGCGCAACCTCGGATCCATGGCAATGGAAAATTACCTCTTGTCTGAAGGACACTGCATGGCAACGGAATGTTGCCCCTTGTTTGAAATGACACTGCGGCGTTCTGAATGGCAACGGAAAGTCGCCCCTTGTTTGGATAGCACCGCAGCGCATTGAATGGCAACGGAAAGTTGCCCCTTGTTTGAATTACACCGCGGTGCATTGAATGGCAACGGAAAGTTGCCCCTTGTCTGAATGGCACCGTAGTGTATTGTAGTCAGTCCTTAGAGCGACGAACGCAACCAGACTCTCAGATATAGAGAAGGCAAAGATTATCAGAACCATTACATAGACATGATTGAGTTTGAAGTGTTTTACGGCTGGACTTCAGAATGAAGTTGCCTACGTATCCCAAAGATGGGAATCAAGCCTTACGTAGTTCGGGGTTAAGGTACACTCGGGTATTAACCTCTCCTTTTTAGGCTCTAACTTTTGCCAAGGCGCCCGTTGCGGGTTTTCGACCTTGCGAGCTTTGTTCTTCTTTTCTTTTCAATTCTTTTCATTTCTTTTTCCTTTTTTGATTTTTTCGTTCTTTTCTTTGCATCTTTCTTTTTTGTTCTCTTTTTTTCTTTTTGTATTTTTTGCTTCTTCTTTTTTTGTATTTTTTTTCTCTTGCTCTAACTTTTGCCTGGGTCGCCCTTCCGGGTTTTCGGCCCAGCGAGCCTCTCAAGGGTAAAAGTATAACAAGTCCATGCCAAATGGTTTTGAGATCCTAGAGTCATCTGAATCCAGGAGAATGGCTGCTGCTTTGCAAGAGGACTCATCTTCAGCTCTTCGAGCATGTCTGATATCTTTGCCCCTAGTTCGAGGGGTACTTCTGTTCTAGCTTTGCAAGCTTCTTCTGATCTTCTGATCTTTTGATCTGACTTTCCTGGCCTCTTGTTCGAGGGCTGCTTCAAATCTAGCCACACAGGCCTCACATCGTAGTTGACCGTCGAACCTTCTGATTTCAAGTTCAAGGTTTGGAAGCGAAGGGGTTGAGTCTCGAGGCTGAGAGCGATCCTAGGCTGCACAATCTCAAGAGCGATTCCACACAGGTCTTCGCAAGACCGCGCAAAACATTTTGTTTTTGAAAGTTTTTAAGAAAGCGACAAATCGCTCGCGCTGAAGGTAGTGTGAAACCAGTCTGGATCAAGCCAGGGTCCTTCTCAGTACTCACGCTAACAAGCATGATTTCATTCATTAAGGGCTTAGAATGCCTCTCTTTCTCTCAAATGATCAAAGTTTTGCAAATCCCAAGGAATTCCTTCCTCTTCGTTTTTACTGCAATGTTCAAAAAGAGTTTTGAAAAACTTAGGTCGATGCAATGATTCTGGGGCACAAGAGAGCAGGTGGAATGCACTGCCATTTCATTCAGATTCCATCACACCTAGCACACGGCAGCAGCGAACACAGAAGTGCAAAAATTACTGCTGTTTCATTTAAATCTTTCTGGCACAATTGGCACAAAGCAGGAGCAAGCACAAAGCATGAAAAAAACACTGCTGTTTCAATCAAATCTGTTGGTGTTACTGGCTCCCTGGCAGAAACAGACTCAAAACAAAACGAAAAGACAAGCATAAAACAAAATGGTGACGCCCGAGGTAACATCCCCCGGAATCACCCGACTTCTATACAACAGGACTGACTCGATACAACAAGACAGACCCAAAACAAAACGACAAGACTGACTCAATACCCAAGTCAGAAAGCACAAAAACTAGTATTTGCAAAATGTTCAAAACAGTGCGTGCCATACGCCACATCCGGAGTAATCTGAGTGCCGCCTGCAGGTGGTTCATCCCTCGATCACATCTCATTATCCCACCATAAGTTCACTGATCAAGTGCCGATAGACTTTGTAGGACCTGGTGCAGGGATGACCCCGTTGTCGATCAGATCTTGTATTTCGTGGCGGAGACGAAAGCACATGTCAGTGTCATGGCCGGCTCGCTGATGGAAGGCACAGTAGTCGGCTGGATTGTGCGAGAGAGGGAGGTTCTTTGGTAATGGTTGCGGCTCCAGGGGCTTCAGATGCCCTTTCTTGATCAAAACCCCAAGAGCCTTTGACAAAGGCATATAAAGTGGGGTGAAAACCTTCTTAGCTTGGGGTGGATATTTGGCCGCTTGTGAGCTACTTCCGGACGTACCGGTGAATGGGGTAGCTGTTTTTGATACGCTGGTAGCCACCATGCCCACATCAGAAGATCTTGCAGCTGCATCACCACTAGTGGTCGCATTCGAACTGCGGGAAAACGCCCTCCTGGGTTGCTCCTTATCTTGGTCAAACAGACCTTGCCTCATTGCATCTTCGATTTGTACCCCCATATCATGCAAGTCTGAGAAAGTGGGAAAGGGGATTACAATCATTCTCTGCATTAGCTTAGGCTGGAGATTGCGCACAATCATCCGAATTTGATCCTTATCAGTAGGCCTTAGAGTCATCATCGAGGCCTTCGCCCTCCACCGGATCACAAAGTCCGAGAAAGATTCCTTGGGCTCTTGCCTTGTCGTTTCGAGATCACGAGTTGTGATCTCGATTTGAGTGTTGTATGAATATTGTGTGACAAAGGCCTCAGCCATCTCATCCCAATTCTTCTTCACTTCATCTTGTAATCTTGCGTACCAATGGGAGGCCACACCCGACAGGGTTCGGCCGAATAGTGAGAGCTTCTGTGGTCGTGTTAGGCCCATCGGCCGCAAGACGTCTGCAAACAGTCGAATATGGACCATGGGGTCGCCGGTCCCGTCAAAGCGGTCGATTTGTGGCATTTTGAACCTATCAGGGAGTGTTACGGCCTCCTCGGTATATCCGTCTCCGATATCCGGCATAGCCTTGGCCCCTTGGGATTTTTTGAAGAGCTTCTCCAGTATGCTCAATTTCAGAGCTGTATTATCAACCTCGACCTCGAATGGAGAGTCCGGGTGATTGGGTGTATGGACCTTGGACAGTTGTGGTGGAAGCGGGGGCGGAGCTGGCCCCGTTGGAAGACTTGTGTCCTCTTGCTGGTTCTGGATAGTCGGCACAGTATTCTGGATGTTTGGAGGAGCGTTCCGAACAGCAGGTATCTGCTCAGGTAATGGAGCCCCTGCCGGTGGAGGAATTTGTTGTGAAGCAGATGCCTCATTCTGCTGTTGCAGTCTAGTAATCAGTTCGGCCTGTTGGGTCATGATTGCGGCCTGCTGTTTGGAAAACTCCTCCTGACGGGCAGCGTCCTGCTGCATGAGTTTCATACTTTCTTGCATCTGGCGCATCATGGCCTCTATCCCTGATGTGTTCTGCCGTTCCATCTGACTGATTGGTATCTATCCCTTGCCTCTGGTGGAGGAACACTGATTGCCCTTGAACTGAATCTCTGACCTAGCAAAGTCTATCAGCACAAGTTCGATGAACCTCGGGGGATATCGGAGCCTTCAGAAGCTATGGTTCCCAGACTACCTAGCAAAAGAGAAAACAGACAGCATCTCAGCCTGATTCCATCTGAACGGATACAAGCATAGTTGAATGAGTGTGCCCTCTACTGAATTCTGCCCCAAAATCCTGCCCTAAACTGAGTCTGATACCCACGGGTAAAGCTGACTCCCAAATACTGATAGTAATGCCCGCAGGCCTGATGCCCAAACTCGCAAACTGGTGCCCGCAGGCCTGATGCCCAAACTCATACACTGATACATGCATTCCTGTAGAGACGCACTCTAAAGCACATAACAGATAAGTGAGAGCCAAAACACCCCTATGAAGGGGTAAGGTTTCCCTGTCCTATTTTGTCAGGAGCTAGGGTTTCACTACGCATGCAGCGGTTTCAAACAACTTATAAACGGGTAAGCAACCTGTCCCAATTTGGAATGGTCACTATGGATCCGAATATGCACTAGGTCGAATGGTCAAAGAGGGTGCCCCGGTAAAACCGGGGTTTGTGTTCCCATACTGGCAGAGCCCACAACCGGTCAGCCTTATGGTCATGCCTTGACAAGACAAGCCTCCGGCAAACCGTTCAGGAATAGCAGATGGCAAACACGGTGTCCTAGGCGCACCAATGCAAATGCAATGCAAAGAAACACTCAAGTGTAGTCAAAAACAGATATCACGAGTTCGAGTCAAGTTCTCTAAATCCCCAGCAGAGTCGCCAGAAACTGTAACAAGCCCGCGGGGGGACCTCGCTACAGCTCGAACTCGACTTTTTCAGTCACGGTTCTAAATCTGAACCAAAGAGTCCAAATCCGGCAAATCGTTTTAGGAAAACTGATTTTTGAAAGAAGTGCCAAACATGGACTGCTTTGCTAGATACAGAGTCGCCACCTAAATATTTTATTTTGGGAAATTTAGGAAACCCTGACTCGGTGCCAAAAGGCCACGTGTCCGTCATCACCAAAGTTGCCTCGGCTCGGGAACTTGGGTACGATTGGGGAAGGTCACTTCGTGAGCACCCCCGCTCGCCCGGTCATAGACCGGCCTCTACTAACCATGATATCAATTTTTGAAAACATTGTGAGTTCTTATTCCGGTTATTAGCCTAGGTTACTATGTGATGCTCGCAGCATATAAGTATAGACTGGGTCGTCCGAATTGGAACAAAACATTTCATGCTTGTTTATTTGAAAATGGTTTGATGATGCTACTCGCAAGTAGGCTAAGACGTGGATTTGCCACCCTCAGGTGGGCTTAGAAAACATGATTTTGCCACTATCTAGTGGGCTTAAAACACACATTTAATGAATTATTCCAATTCAAATAACCCAACCTTCACCCACAGGCATTCAGGCAGTTATATCACATAAGCATATAGCCTCATGGTAAGCATGCTATTCATGGCAGTCACTCACACGCATGCAAGGATGCTAAAGCATAAAACTTACCGAGTACTCCAAGCCAAAATGGAAATTACATTAGAAATCATGCATGATCCTAAATATACAAAAATGCCTAATGCAACACATGCAAAATGCAACTATAGCAGGCTCGGCTATTCTAAACATGGCATATGAAATGCTACAGCTAACATGTATTCAATTTGGAATTGAAAGTACAATGCAGTTAGTATGATGCGCCGAGCCCGGTGCATGCAATACAGATGAATGATGCAAACATGCTGTCATGCTGTATGCTAATTGAAATATGCCTTAATCTAACCATCATAAGCTGGTAAATAAAAAGGAGAAAGACGTGGGGTTGGAAGACATACAACACACACACGCACACTTATTACAGTTGTGCCCTCGCGCAGAGGGTCCGAATAAATATACAGTCCAGATATTACAGTCCCCAAAATAAAAGAATATTACAGTCCAAAATATCACAAAATTCTAATTAATTAATGAATTAACTATGAAAGCAAATAAAACTGGCGTGCAAGCCAGGGACTGCCTTGCTTCTGATGAGTGATGTATGTCCGGGTTGTCTTGCGCGGAAATCCACCGGAATGTCCCAATTAGCCTCTGTTTGGCAGTTATTCTTGAAAAGCGTGCCAAACTCTAAAAAGTTGCTGATTCTTCATTTTGCTGTAACAGAGAGCAGGAAAGGGGCATAGCAATGTATTTTCACAGATATATGCATGCCTCGATCCTCGTGCCACCAATCACGCATACCGAGGCATGATGGCCGAGGAGTCGAAATGCACAACTCAATATAGGATGAATGCACATGAAACTACCGCTAAAACCTAACTCCACCATGGATAATCCGGAGTGTTGGTGACTGGGGAATTGAGACACATTCCGTCACTCGGAGTACGAAATGTACCTCGTTTCCCGTGCCCGGGCTAACTCCTATTCTGGACACGATGCAATATGAATGATATGCATGAAATGCAACTAAGATACAATCCTAACGTACACAATGCTATGAAATGAGATGCCTCGAAATGCGTGCACGCAGGCACGCAAACTGAGAAAATGCAGAATGCTATGAAAATGAAATGCCTCGGAGTGCGTGAACACGGGCACGCAAACTGAGAAAATGATGTGTGTCTCGAAATGTGTGCACGCGGGCACGCAAACCGAGGCGATGATATGTGTCTCGAAGTACGTGCACGCGGGCACGCAAACCGAGGCAATGATATGTGTCTTGAAGTACGTGCACGCGGGCACGCAAATCGAGGCGATGATATATGTCTCGAAGTACGGGCACGCAAACCGAGGCGATGCTATGTGTCTCGAAGTACGTGCACGCGGGCACGCAAACCGAGGCAATGATATGTGTCTCGAAGTACGTGCACGCGGGCACGCAAACCGTGGCAATGATATGTGTCTCGAAGTACGTGCACGCGGGCACGCAAACCGAGGCGATGATATGATATGATGAAATGATATGGGAATGACAAATGGGCTTATATCAACATGAGTGAGCCTCAGCCACACTCACATGGGATGCCGTCGGATAAAAATGGAGTGCCTCGAAATGCGTGCACACGGGCACGCAAACCGAGGCAATGCGAAAGCGATGCGAATGTCATGAAAAATGCAACATGGACTTATGCTAACATGAGAGAGCCTCAGCCACACTCACATAAGATGCCGATGGCAGAAAATGAAGTGCCTCGAAATGCGTGCACACGGGCACGCAAACCGAGGCAATGCATACGCAATGCAAATGACATGGAAAATGACAAATGGGCTTATACCAACACGAGTGAGCCTCAGCCACACTCACATCGGATGCCGACGGATAAAAATGAGGTGCCTCGAAATGCGTGCACACGGGCACGCAAACCGAGGCGATGGCAGAATGCGATGTAATGACATGAAATGGATGGCAATCATTCTAACAGAATTTCAGCAACAAAATATGGGGGAAAACAGTCCCGAAATGAAGCGAAATGACACCAAATGCATGAAATTGTCCCGAAATATGAATTTAGGCACCCGAAATGGCCTATAGCTAGGCCAAACATGCACAATATGGACATGCAATGCAAAGACAGAAGCTAGACAGTCCAAAAATAAACACTTTTCCAGTTTATAGCATGGCCAAACAGTAAGTATAGATATGGCAAAAATGGCATGCAAGAATACGGTATTTTCAAGGGGTAATGAAGCAAGTGATATAAACAAAACCCAAACTGAAAAATTTCCTTCTACAACACTGAAGATGGACAAAAAATATGAATATTTACAGTATATGGCAGCCTCAAAATCAGTATACAAATATGCTAAAAATGTGATGCAAAACAAAGCTCAAAAGGTGCTATAACATGAAGTATACAAAATAATCACCAAACAGAAAAAAAGTGTTAATGAAACATGAAGTATAGATCAAAATAAGACTATCTCTAGGCTTGTAAAATGGCCGAAAAGAAAAGCATGGTAGGCTAACTAAACATGCAAGAAAACGAACCAAAAGGTAGCCAAAGAGGCAAGTGGTATATGCAATGCTCAAACTGAAAAATTCCCTTCTACAACATTGAAGAGGGACCAAAAATAAGCATATTTCCAGAACTGTAAAACAGCCAAAACAGAATACAAACATGCTATAAATGCAATGCAAAATTAGGCTCAAAAGTGGCTATAACATGAGGTATGCAAAATAATCACCAAATAGCCAAAGACCCTTAATAAAACATTAAGTATAGGTCAAAATAAGACTATCTCTAGGCCTGTAAAATGGCCGAAAACAAAAGCATGGTAGGCTAACTAAACATGCAAGAAAACGGTATTTACAAAGGGTATTGAAGCAAGTAGCATATGGAGGGCTCAAACAGGGTTGAGCCCTTAATGAAAAGTGACAATGAGCTCAAAAGAGGGCCCTTTTCAGTTAGGGCCGGAGCTTGAAACAAAAAGCATGGATGGCTTAGAGATGGTGCAAGAATGAGCTAGAAAAGAGGGAAATTGGACTTACCTTTGAAGACCAACACTTTTGTTGCTTCTTGGACCAGATTTGGTGACTCTAAGCTGCTGGAATTCTTCCCCTTGCTGCTGGAATGGAAGGGTGGTGGTAGAGCTTGAAGATGATGAAGAAATGGAACCCAGAACTTGAAGGAAATGGGGTGCTATGTATGTATCTCCTCCAAGAAAGCCTTGTAACCCCTTTCTTGAGTTGGGAGGTCAACAAAATTTAAGAGAGAGAGAGAAGAGCCTCTTCAAAAGTCTAGTGAAAAATGAGCCTTTTTCTTCTTTCAAAAGGGGCCCCGGATGTAGATATTTTTTGGGGGAAAACCAAGGCACAGCTGGAATGCACTCAACCTGAAGAAGCAGGCCGGCCAGTTACTTTTTCTGCAGATGGCCGGCCAGCCACTTAACATAGCCGGCCGGCTAGGTCAAAGAAAAAAACGGCCGGCCGGCTAGAAAAAATGGCCGGTCACCCCCTAGGATGAAGCCCCAGAAGTTAGCTTTCCAATGGCGCAAACCTTGCATTAAAATTCCTCCTGTAGAAAACGTTATGCCCTTTTCCGTGAAGCCGCGCAGATTCAGTCCAAGCGGACTTCAACCAACCACATCTCTCCCCCCCGGACTTGGACTTGGGAGATTCTTGAGTGCAAAATGAAGCCCCGGAAGTAAGCTTTCCAATGGTGGTGGCCTCATATCTTAATTCCTCTTGTGCAAAGAGTTACGCCCGTTTCGGTGAAGCCGCGCAGCTTTTTCTCCTTCCCGGATTCATGCTGAAACACTTTTGACCAAAAAGAAGTTGGCTTTTTGGCAAAATTACTAGCCTCCCACCAACTTTTGGTGTCCTCTCATGTGTGTAGATCACATATATGTGGTTTGGGGTTGGCAACAGTGACTCCAGGGTGTTCAACATTGCATTTGAAAAGGAGGGGCAAAAATGGAAAGAAAAATTAATGGCCGGCCATAAACTTTTAGGGTCCTCCCAAGTGTGTACATCACAGATATGTGGTTCAAAGTTCAAGAAAGTAGGCCCAAGGTGTTCAACATTGGCCCGGAAGAGGAGGGGCAAAAATGGAAATAACAATTAATGGCCGGCCATGACTTTTTTGGGTCCTCCAAGGTGTGTAGATCACAGTTATGTGGTTGAAAGTTGGCAACACTACCCCTAGGGTGTTCAACATTAGCCCGGAAGTTGGAAAAACGGGCGCCGGGAGGCTCTGGAGGAGAGATAACTGGTTGCTGCAACAATTACTAGCCTCCCACCCTCCAGTGACCTTCCTGGTGATAAAACAGAGGTACCTGCCAAAAATGAACGAAAACCGATGCAAAACGAATGTTCGGGGGCCAAAACACGCAGTTCGGGGCCCCGGAAACTGCCCGTTAAACACCGAAAGTGGCGTTCGGCCACGAAGTGGGTTTCTCAGACCCCAGTGTCCCTCAAAAGGGAGCAAATAGGATGTATGCCAAAAATCAGAGCAAACGGAGATGGTTAGGCGGTCCCGAACCGAGGCACACGGCCTGACGGTCCCGGAAAACCGGAAACCGGGCTCCGAAAAGGGCAAAATGGCCTACGGCCACCAAATGTAGCCTACGGACATTGAGAGATGGTCTACTAGACCTCTCCCTCCCCTCAGGAAAAGAAACTGAGAAAACCGAGTCTGGTTCGCAAACCGAGACAAGGCACAGAAGAGGGTTCGGAAGTCCGGAGGCAGGGCTCACGGCCGCAACTCTGAAGCTTCTGAACAAGCACATTATGCAACATCACCAAGCGCTCAATCGGTGACGTCTGAGTCTTAAGGTCGGTCAAAAATGGGGTGTCTACACTTGCCTTCCCTGGGATCCTTCTTGTTCCCGACGACTTTTCTCAGGACTAGGTCGCTGACTTGAAAATCTCTTGGATTGACCTTTTTGTTGTAAGCTCTGGCAAGCTGTTGCAGGTATACTGTAAGCTGAATTGCAGCTTTCTCTCTTCGTTCTTCCAACAAATCTAGATCTCGGGCTAAGAGTACGTCATTGGTGCCATTCTCTACTCCCTGGGTTCTGATCCCTGGGATGCCGATCTCCAATGGGATGACTGCTTCTGTGCCATAAGCCATGGCAAAGGGGGATTCTCCTGTTGATCTTCTCGGCGTAGTCCGATATGCCCAAAGTACGTTGGGCAACTCGTCTACCCACTTTCCTTTTGCGGCCTGCAGCCTCTTCTTTATTCCATCCAGAATTACTTTGTTGGATGCCTCTGCTTGCCCATTGCTTTGAGGAAAACTTGGTGTTGAGAAATAATTCTTGATCTTGAATTTTGCACAAAAGTTCTTGATGAGTTTGCTGTCAAACTGTGTTCCGTTGTCGGCTACTATTGCTCTTGGAATCCCAAATCTGGTGATGATGTTTTTCCATATGAAATTCTTGACGTCCACATCTCGGATTTTGGCAAGAGGTTCTGCCTCTATCCATTTTGTAAAGTAGTCTGTTGCTACTAGCAAGTATTTTCTCTGTCCAGTTGCCTGGGGAAGTTGTCCAACCAGATCCATGCCCCATTGGGCAAACGGCCAAGGGCTGGACACTGGGTTTAGGTCAGCAGCTGGCTGATGTATCAAAGGTGCAAACCTTTGGCATTGTTCACACTTCTTCACATAGGCTTCGGCATCCTTTTGCATGTAGGGCCACCAATACCCCTGGGTAATGGCCCTGTGGGCTAATGATCTGCCCCCAGTATGGCTTCCACAAATTCCTTCATGAATTTCGTAAAGAAAATCTTCAACCTGCAAAGGGTGTACGCATCTTAAAAGCGGCCCAGTGAAGGACCTTCTGTAGAGATGGCCTTCTGCTGTTAGACTGAATTTGGCCGACTTCAGTCTGATTTTATGTGCTTCCTTATGGTTTTCTGGCAGCTTCCCCTCTTTTAGGAATGCAATGATTGCATCCATCCAGCTTGGTCCCAAGTCTACGCACATTGCTTCTTGTTCGGTGCTCTGTTTATCTATGCTCGGGGCCGACATGTAGTCGATCATAATTGTCCTTGTTCTTCCAGTTTGAATTGAACTGGCCAGGTTAGCCAACGCGTCGGCGTGGGTGTTGTCATCTCGGCTAATTTGGAGTAATCTGCAATTTTGAAATAGGGCTGCCAGTCGGATGACTTCCTTTGCATATGCCGACATTCTTTCGTCTCTGGCTGCAAATTCTCCTGTTGACTGGTTAACAATGAGTTGTGAATCACAAAAAACAATTACCTCATCCGCTTCTGCTGCTGCTGCCACCTTTAGCCCTGCAATTAATGTTGCATATTCTGCTTCACTGTTGGATGCTTTGAACCCCAAACGGATGGACTGTTCTACTATTTCTCCATCTGGGGATATCAGCAGTACTCCTGCCCCTGCTCCCTGGCGGTTTGAACTTCCATCGACGAATAGTCTGAATGAATCGCCGATGTAGATGCTGCAGGGTCTGAGCTTCTCTTTCTCTTGCTTCTTTGTTTTTGGCTGGGATTCTTTTTGCTTGTTGGGACAATGCTCATCTTGGCTCGACGGAGCCCGATGTGCGATGGCTTCAGGTGTGAGTTCTGCGACGAAGTCGGCCAAAACTTGGCCCTTTATTGCTGTTCTCGGCCTAAACTCCAGGTCAAACTGGCCCAGGGTTACTGCCCATTTTGCTATCCTTCCTGTTAAGTCTCCTTGTTGCAACAGGGACTTCAGTGGGTGCTCTGTTAGGACCACAATCTTGTGTGCCTGAAAGTAATGGCTCAATTTCTTTGAAGCCATTACTAAGGCTAGCATTAATTTTTCCAGTGGTAGGTATCTTGTTTCTGCGTAGGCCAAAGTTTTACTTACATAATAAACAGCTTTTTGTTCTCCTTTTTCCTCTCGGATTAGCACTGCACTGACTACGTGTTCTGAGACTACTAAGTACAAAAACAGTTCCTCCCATGGTACTGGGTTGGAAAGAACCGGAGTTGTGGTCAAGTACTTTTTTAGGTCGGTTAAGGCGGCTTCACATTCTTCTGTCCATAGGAAGTCCGTGGCTTTTTTCACCAGGTTGAAGAAGGGTCTGCACTTATCTGAGCTTCTGCTGATGAATCTGTTTAGGGCTACGGCCCTTCCAGTAAGCACTTGAACTTGCTTTGCCGATGTCGGGCTTTGTAAGTCCAGGATGGCCTTGATTTGGTCTGAGCTGGCCTCAATGCCCTTTCTTGTTACCAGATATCCTAAAAATTTACCTGATCCAATTCCAAAGACGCACTTTGAGGCGTTGAGTCGGAGCCGATATCTTTTGAGTATGTCAAAGGCCTCTTTTAGGTCGGCTTTTGCTAATCAGGTGCTTAAACATCTTTGTTACTAACCTCTGATAGGTTGCTCCTGCATTTTTCAACCCAAAAGGCATTACCTTGTAGCAGTACAGGCCTTTAGGGGTGATGAACGCAGTCTTCTCCTCGTCTGGAGGGTACATGGCAATCTGGTGGTACCCTCTGTATGCATCCAAAAAACTCATCCTTTCATGTCCTGAAGTGGTGTCTACCAGTTGGTCGATTTTGGGCAGAGGGAAGCTGTCTTTGGGGCAAGCTTTGTTGAGGCTGGTAAAGTCTACACAAACCCTCCATTTGCCATTCTTCTTTTTTACTACTACTGTGTTGGACAGCCATGTTGGGTACTGAACTTCTCGGATGGACCTGGCCTCCAGGAGTCTGTCTACCTCTTCTTCTACTGCTTCGACGTGATTCAACGTCGGTCTTCTGGCTCGTTGAATCACAAGTTTTGCCGATCTGTCGACATTCAGTTTGTGGCAAGTGACCTCGGGGTCAATGCCTGGCATTTCATAAGGTGTCCAGGCGAACACCTCTATGTTTGCCCTTAAGAAATCTTCCAGTTCTTTCTCTTCTTCTCTAGCTAAGCCTGAGCCGAGAAGAAAGAAACGCTCTTCGTCGTTCTCTTGGACGAAAACTTTTTTTAGTTCTTCTTCGCTCTTTTCGGCTGGTTCCTTCCCGACGTCTTCTAGGACCTCCATGTCCTCATCTTCAACTTCTGCTTTCCTTGGCTCCCGTATACTACAGGTGGACTTCATTGCTGCCATGGAGCAATTTTTTGCTTGTAGTTGATCTCCTCTGACTTCTTCAATCCCATGCTCTGTTGGGAACCGTAGTAGTTGATGCAACGTTGAGGGAACTGCCCCCATTGCATGCAACCACAGCCTTCCCAGGATGATGTTGTATGGTGAGGGCGTGTCAATTACCAGAAATTCTGTGTTGATCTTCTTAGTGCCGGCTTGTACTTCCTGGCTCGTTGCGCCCAGTGGCCATGTCGGCGTTCCATTAAAGCCGACCATCGGGCCGCTGGATTGTTCTAAGTCATCAGGGTGAAGGCCCAGCTCCTTGTAACATCTGACATACATGATGTCACAAGAGCTGCCTTGATCTATTAGGATGCGTTTCACTTGGCATTCCCCAACCTGGAGGGATACTACCAAGGTATCATTATGCGGATGTTGGACCAATTCCAGGTCGGCTTCAGTAAAGGCTATTGTCGGCCCTTGGCATTCTTCTGGCCGATGTCTCTTCTCCCCGACTTGGTAGACATGCTGTAAATGTCTTAGCCTCTGGGTCTCCCCTCTAGCTTCGTTTTCGTTGACCCTTGAGTGGATCACATTAACCACCCTCGGTCCTCCTGCTTGTGGTAGCTGTGCTGGGAGAGGGGGTGCTGCTGGTGCTTGAGGCAACCTTGCCTGTTCTTCCCTTGTCCTGGCCTCATCGACCAGGTCCCTCAGAAGGCCTTGTCTTACCAGGTCTTCCAAGTGTGCTTTTAAGGCTCTGCAACCTTGAGTTGGGTGCCCTTCTTCATTGTGGTAGGCACAACGTCTACCAACGTTCCTTCCTATGAATTCCCCTGGTGCTCTTGCCGGAGCCCTGAAATAAGGTTGATTTCGAATCCGATCTAAGACTTTATGGATTGGGATTCGGAATACCGTTGTTACCGCCTGTTTATTTCTCAACTCTGTTTCTTGTTTGGTCGGCCCAGTGTTACTTCGGCTTCGCTTCGGCGAGCCGTTTCCCTTTTCTTGTTTTATCTCTTTGTTTCCCGATGTATCTTCTTCGGCTCTGACATACTTCTCGATCCTTGCCATGAGTTCTTCCATGCTTTTTGGCAATGTTTTTGCCAAAGACTTCCGTAGCGGGCAGTCATCTTTCAGGCCGTTCTTGAAAGACACGACCGCTACCTCTTGGTTGCATTTGGGTATTCGGTTGAACACCTCGTAGTACCTCTTCGCATAGGCCCTAAGGCCTTCTTCCTTGGTGATTCTTAGAGCCATCAAAGCATCAACCCTCAGGGGTTGCAGCTTGTTGGTCACGAACCTGGCCACAACCATCTCGGCCAGGCCTTCCCATGTCTTTATGCTTCCCTTTGGTAATTTATGGAACCAATCAGATGCAATTTCCCCAAAGGATGAGGGGAATACTTTGCAGAGCAATGGCTCGTTCCCGCTATATAACGCCATTGAATTCAAGTATAGTCCAACATGAAAGTTTGGATCTGATTTGCCATCATAAATTTGGAACCTTGGCATGCTGAATCTCTTTGGTGGTTCGAATTTGTCCAGTTCCACCGAGAAGGCTGTCTTCGGCTTTACCGGGGAGTTTACCTCAGCTTCAACATTCTGCTGCCTTCTTTTGAGGTAGTCCCTCAGGTCTTCTTTGCTCCTTCCTAGAGCTCGGCTGTCTATGGATTTTAGTCTTTTTGGTACACTGCTTTCGTCCTCGTGGTGGGCCCGTTTGGATCTTTCTCCATGGGTTGTGTCAAAGCAGAGTGCTTGCTTTTGAACATGCCGATGTTCTTTGGGCTCTGGATTCTTTGTGCGGTGTGTCCTTCGGGACTCCTCTTGCCTCGGTTCTTCTCGTCCGACTTCCCTGGAAGGCCGGTGAGAATGCCTTCTGTTCTTGGTATGCTGAGGGACGTCGGGGATTGTTTTTCTTCCGCCCCTCTGGGCGTTGGTTGCTGGCATCGGCGTATCTTGTAGCGGGTATGGTGGCTGCATAACATTATTTTGCATCATGAAGTTGACGACTGACTGAAGGTCTGCCAGCTTGTTCGCCAATTCTTTTACTTCCTCATCCCTCCGTAGGCATCTGTCTCTCCATACCTGGAGGTTATCTTCATTGTAGTACTTTCCTTGGTCTGTTCTTTTTGACGTGTCGCCTTCCTGGATGACGTCTTTCTCTCTGTGACCCTGGTCACGGGCTTCTGGATTGTGGTTGTCTCCTTCAATGTCAAGGTCAATTGGTCTGCCACTCCCAGCGGGAGCGTCATCCCCAATATTTTCCTGCTGTCCGTTACTGGCCATCTATTCTTCCTTCGTTCCCACAGACGGCGCCAAATTGTGTGGGTGAAAATCTGACCACACTGCCTGCTTAGTGATCAACTGGAGAGCACAGACAGAATAGATGGATTCAGCAACCTGAAACAGAAAGAAAAGGCTCCGGCGGTGGTTCTTCCACCCGGGGGCACTCCGACGATCAAGTCAGTATATCTCTCAAAGATAATCAAGTGCAAAACTTAATACTCAAAACATAAATTGCATACCTTAGACCCACGGGGGTGCCTCTCTTTTATAATATACTAAATTCAAGTCCCACTAGAAGTATGACTTCTATGAACTCCAATTTAGTGCTTACTTTGGACTCTTTAAGAGATAAAGATAAACTCCCTAAGAGCTTTATCCTTATCTTGGTTAAGTCCCCTTTTTGTCTTAGGACTCTTGTCCCTTATCTGCTTATCTCGGATTCCAATATCTTCGGGGATAACCTCGGAAACTCCGAGATCATCTCGGCTTAACTATGACGACACGCGGTACCTCGGCTGGCACGTCGGCGTCACCATGCCACGTGTTGGTATTCAGAAAATATATCCCCACATTAACCAATCACAAGGTGTCACGTTACTTGAGATGTAAGAGTTCCTACATTTTGAATGGGAGAAAACATTCTCCTTATATATTAGTTTCCTTTTGTATCAGGCATTATATTTTAGTCTACTAAAGCTACTAGTGTCAAAATTAATTAGAGGCCCTCTCTTGCTTTTACTCAAGGCTGCCAGCGTTTAGTAAATGGAAAATATTTGGTAGTCTGAATTTTTGTGGGTTGAATGGTTTAAATGTGTTAAAACGACGTCGTTTTACGCTCAAAACGACGTCGTTTTGAGTGTTTCAAGCCATTCAAACCATGTTTTTTTTGGCCACCTAGCATTGTTGTTAGTAAATATATTTGTTGGTGTTTTTAATATTAATGTTATTGTAAAAGTTGTGATTTATCAATTTTTTGCCCAACTTTTATTTTTTGCTAGTTGAAACAGGACAAAGAAGTAAACCAAACAGACCAGGCTAAAAACAAATTACAAGAAGACGTGCGTGGGTCGTAGTAAATTCAGTAAAAAGCTTTGAAGCTGAGGCCGCAAGCTGATTGACAACTAGCTTCAAACAGAGCACAATTCCTATTAACCCAAATACACCATGCCGCAACACACAAGAAGCCGAAAGCGTCCGAATCCAACGATTCCTAAACTGTCAGAAACCAACCAAATAAATCACCCTTGCCTCACATGAACTTCCAATTCATCAAGCCCGAAACATGTGACCAAACATCAACGGCCTGTGAAAATGATCAAAATATGTGAGTTCAATGTCTCTCTATCTTTACTAATTTTTGTCAATGTGTTTTTAAATTTTTGGGTAATTCTTGGAAAGTAGTCTGAATGGGCTAAGACAACTTTACTCAGCTGAAATTAAATAAAAAAAATAAGAAAAAAATTAGCATGGCCCAATGTAAGCCCATCCCTATAGTCCAACACGTATAATTTTGATCTTTATGCTGTGCTTGGTTGAGGAATTTGGGAAGAGATTTGGAAAATGAAAGAGAAAAAGTGTGTGAAACTATATGAAATGTAAGTATATTGAGAGGGTAATTTTGGTAAAAATTGGGCCGAGCTATGAAGTGGACTTTATGGCCCAAAGTACGGACTGGGTAGAAAGGGCCGAGAAGTTACTCCGGCCCAAGAGAGATAAAGTTACTCCGGCCGAAAGAGATGAAGTTACTTCGGCTGAAGAATTATAAAGCTATTTCGGTCCGAACAACTTGAAGTAAGACCTGTCTCAGAGTTAGTCCGGTCATGACGTATTCTGGATAGATCGGTCAGAACCTTGCTACTCGGTAGCTCGGTCCAGACATACCATGGGTTGAACAGGAGAAAACCGAGATAAGGAGTAGTAAAAGGAAGGGCCGAACTAAGGATAGTTCGGCCTACTTTGTGACTCAGCATAGCCAGTTTTACTTCGGTCAAATGGTAGTTCGGCCATGGTAAAAACCATCCCACTTGGTTTAAGCAGTGGGGAGGGTGTAAAAGGATAAGCATTATCCTGTAGGAGTATGAATCCTAGGAGGACTCTGCCTGGAGGAATAAAAGTCCTACTAGGATTGTGCCACTCGAAACCTATAAAAGCTCACAAACATCACCTTGGAGGAGGTAACAACACACAACATACAATTTTGCTTTCTGAATACATTGAGCTTTGTCTATTTGTCAAGTTTACTGACTTAGGCATCGGAGAGGTTTCCGACACACACCCGCAGACTAGCTCACGTTTGTGTTTTCAGGTGACAAAGCGACGTCGTACGGAGGAGCGCGGACTTAATCAACAGGATTATACGAGAAGGTATATTTCTTTCCCGTACAATTGGCGCCGTCTGTGGGAATAACAGACAGAACAAAACCTCTTGATTAAAGCTTCTCCCCTTTACGATCAATGGCACACATTGAAGAATTACCGCAGTCCGCTGTCGACGGACTAACTCTAGATGGGGGCGCAAGGCGTGAAGGATTACCCTCTGTCCCTCCCATGACGGACTTGGAGCCCCAATGACATAACACCAGGAGGGATACTAGGGGGAGGCGAATTAACAGCCCCCGTCACTCTCGTTCACAAAGTCCTGACAGGCAAAGACGGAGGATTGACCCTCAAGCTCTGGAAGACCGCGTGAAAGAGCAAGATGAATTGATAAGAAAGATGGCGGCGGACATGGAGACCTTGAAATGCCAGATGAAGAAAAAAGAAGTGGTGACAGGAGAGGGGCGCAAAAACAAGACGCCCCCTCACCACTCGGAAAATCGTAGTAGGAATACTACACCCTCACAAGGAGAGAGTATAAGCCTCAGGACAGGCGATACTCAATCATGGTCTTCCAGAACTCGTCACTCCAGGTCTAAGAGGACGAAGTCTGAAAGATCATACACTGAAGGAAGCACATACTGGCCCTCTCATTCACATCAAACTAGATCTAGACAGACGGAATTACCCAGATCATCCGACTTACGAACCGTGCTCGAAGAGAAAGCACGATGTAAGGAGGATTCCAGGACGTGGGATCCGCACAGAGTTTCTGCCTTACAGCGGTTGGCTCTTCGGACGCATGGAAGCGTCGAGGTTGGAATGCCAGTACCACGCCCTGCCTACGAACCAACGGACAAGGCATTAGCAAGGCTACAGACTTCACCGTTTGTTCCGGCGATTGAAAACGCGCCCCTACCATCAAGCTTCCTTCAGCCGAAATTCACTACATATGAAGGGAAGACGGATCCCTACTCACACTTGAGCCACTTTCGCCAAGTCATGGCTGTATACAGGCGAAACGAGGCCTTGATGTGCATACTCTTCCCATCAAGCCTTGGCGACCTAGGCTTGACTTGGTTCGAGAAACTTCCTGAGGGTAGCATAGCCTCTTGGGCGTAATTAGCAAAGGCCTTTGTAACAAGGTTCCGAACAAACACTAAAACCCCGGTGGAAATCGACCAACTGCTCTCCATCGACATGGGCGATAAAGAGACCCTCAGATCGTACAATAGTCGCTACTGAGAGACATTTAATCAAATTGGGGACTGCCCCACCAACCTCGCCATTGCACAATATAAAAGAGGCCTTCCAGTCGGGAACAGGCTATGGGACTCGATCACCATGACGCCACCCCTCACCATGGAAACCCTGATGGAAAGAGTGCATCAGCACATCAGGGTAGAGGAGGATGGCGCACGTGCCAAAGAAAAGTACCAGAAAAGAAGACCTCAGCAAAGGTCAACACGGTAGACCGAAGTAACAGAAACAGACGTGGCAGACGAGATAACGGAGAAGACCCGGATAAAAAATGGTTGAGAATCCGCACTGCCATAACCACGGTGTTCAAGAAACTGATATATCAGATTCTGAGCGAAATAAGAGATGAGCCTTTCGTCAAGTGGCCAGCCAAGCTAGGAGAAGCCTAGAAGGACTATGACGAAAGATCGCGGTGCACCTTCCACAAAGAAAAGGGACACCGCACAGAGAATTGCACACCATTGAGACAACACCTGGAAGAGTTGGTGGCAGCAGGCCACTTGGACAAGTACATTGAAGGAGGAACGCAGCCAGCCCCCCAAGATCACAATAACCCCAACGGAATGCCAATCGACGCCCCACCTCAAGGCATTATCAATGTGATACATGGAGTCTTTGAACCTGAGCGTGTATGCGAGCTCAGGGGATCAATCAAGAAGGCTGAACACTTTAGAGAGGTGCTAAGTGCCCAACCTGCCATCAAGAAGGGAAAGACCGAGGCAACAAACGTCATGTCTTTTTCAGATAAAGACTTGGATCGAATATACTGTCCTCACAATGATGCCCTAGTCGTCACTCTCCGAGTCAAGGATTTTGACGTCAAGCGGATTCTGATTGACCAGGGTAGTTCATGTGAAATCATGTACTACGAAACATTCAAACAATTAAAGCTGCAAGACAAAGACTTGGCACCTGCCGTATCTCCCCTAATTGGATTCAACTCCATGCCAGAATGGCCCGTCGGCAAGATAATTCTTCCTGTCAGAACAGGAAGCGTGACAAAACAAGTGGAGTTCTGGGTATTAAAGGTCCCTTCCACTTACAACATTATCTTGGACAGAACATGGCTGCATGCCATGCGATCGGTGGCGTCATCCTACCACCAAGTAATGCGGTTTCCCAACGACACCGGAGTAATTGAAGAAGTTTATGGAGATCGGATCATGTCAAAGCAATGCTTCGTCACGGTGAACGGCAGCCGCGCTGCCAAAGGATATGTTCATTCGGTGGAAGAGCCAGAGAGTAATGAGCTATTCGCAGATGTCGGCAAGGCGGCGGATCAGAAAGCAGTGGAGGAGTTGGTAGAGGTAAAAATAGATGAAAAGAACCCGGCTAAGTTCTTTCTGCTCGGTTCGTCGTTGTCCAGCACTGAGAGATTAGAGGTCTTGGAGTTCTTGACCTCTAACATCGAAGTGTTCGCCTGGACGCCCTACGACATGCCAGGCATTGATCCAAACTTCATCTGTCACCAGCTCAATGTCCACCCATCCGCCAGGCCGGTTATTCAACGCACTCGCCGATCGGCACTTCACCATGCCGAAATAGTGGCGGAAGAAGTAGGTAACCTGCTGGAGGCAAGAGCAATTAGAGAAGTGCACTACCCAAGATGGATCTCCAACACAGTCGTAGTACCAAAGAAAAACGGCAAATGGCGTGTCTGCGTCGACTACAAAACAGTCAACAAGGTATGCCCAAAAGACAGCTTTCCTCTACTATGGATAGATCAACTGGTAGACCTAACGGCGGGACACAACCGACTTAGCTTTCTGGATGCATACAGAGGCTACCACCAGATCGCCATGCATAAACCAGACCAAGAGGTCACGTCCTTTACAACTCCAAGAGGACTATACTGTTACAAGGTCATGCCCTTTGGCCTAAAGAACGCAGGGGCAACATTCCAATGGATGGTCACCAAGATGTTTGAACCATTGTTAGGCAGAACAATGGAGGCATACATCGACGACATGGTGGTCAAAAGCAAGGATGGGAATGACCATCTCAAGGACTTAGGGGAGATGTTTGAAATCTTGAAGAAACACAAGTTGCGCCTCAACGCTTCCAAGTGCGCATTCGGAGTAGGATCTGGCAAATTCTTGGGCTTCCTGGTGACCAACCGAGGTATAGAAGCAGACCCTTCCCTGATCAAAGCAATCTAAGATTTGGAGAGACCCAACTCTGTAAAAGAAGTGCAGCATCTCACCGGCATGGCGGTTACACTCAACCGATTTATCAGCCGGTTGTCAGACAGACTACGACCATTTTTTCATGCCTTAAAAGCCAAGTTTGAGTGGGATGAAGAATGCGACCAAGCTCTAGAAAGCTTGAAGGAATATATGTCTTCCCCACCACTGTTTGTTACCCCAGTACCTGGTGAAGAACTCTTTTTATACCTGGCGGTCTCTCAGCACGCAGTTAGCGCAGTGTTGGTTCGTGCAGAAGGAATCCAACACTTGCCCATCTATTATGTCAGCAAGACGTTGCTGGGAGCCGAAACAAGGTATTCGCCACTGGAAAAACTGGCATTAGCCTTGATGATGGCCTCCAGGAAATTGGCACACTACTTTCACGCCCACACCATAGTCGTCTTCACAGCTTTCCCACTAAAAGCTTTGTTTGAGAGGGCGAACTTTTCTGGGCGAATTTTGAAGTGGGCAGTAGAGTTGGGACAATTCGACATCAAGTTCCAGCCCAGGACCGCAATAAAAGCCCAATCTTTGGCAGACTTTGTCGCAGAATTTACTCTTGGAAGTCATCATATCTGCCCAGTCGACCTAACTGACACAACCGAACTAGGGACGGAAGTTGACGTCGGAATAGCACAACCCCTAGTAGAAGGTACTCAGTCAGACCCCAAGGCAGACCAAACTAAAGATAACAAGGAAGAAACAAACCAAGGTTCACCAACAGTACAATCAGATGGCGAGGGGCAGACAGCAAGCATGGACCTTGAAGAAAACTCCATTCTTGACCGAACGACATCATCTGAACCCTTCACTTGCTGGAAGTTATTTGTTGGTGAGATGTGGAAGCTCTTTGTGGATGGAGCATCCAACCGGCATGGTGCAGGACTCGGCATAGTCCTCATCTCACCAGACGGCCTGGTTGTAGAGCAAGCAATCAACCTTGGCTTCCCAGCATCAAACAATGAAGCGGAGTACGAAGCGCTTCTCGCAGGACTCAAATCAGCATATTACATGAAGGCCACCGAACTAATGGTCTATAGCGACTCACAACTGGTAGTAAACCAAATTTCTGGCGACTATGAAGCAAAGGATGATAGGATGGCCAAGTACCAAGAGTTGGTCAGAACAGAGATCAAGAAATTTGAAGTAGTAAGGATAGAACAAATCGGCAGGGAGGAAAACAGCAGAGCTGATGAACTAGCAGGCTTCGCCTCAATGGCAGACTCCTCCATACCTCATCCACTACTAATCGACTACCTATCTAGACCGAGCATAGAAGACCCCGAAGCAGAAGAGGTATGTTGCGCAGAACTAGGCCCCTCTTGGATGGATCCCATCATCCTATTCTTAAGCGACGGCATCCTCCCAGAAGAGAAAAAAGAAGCCAACAGAATAAAAGCGAAATCGCAGCGATTTTGGCTCTCCCCATCCTTGGCATTATACAAGAAGTCATTCTCAGGACCCTACCTAAAGTGTGTTCATCCCAGTAAAGTAAAAGCATTCTTGTACGAGATACAAACTCTTCAAAGTGTCAATATACAATTGAAGCTCTTTTTTTGAGTCTCTCAATAAAGGAACTCGAAGTTGATGGTAAGTAGGGACCTTATATCTTGGACCAATAACAATTGTGGCATCAAACATGGGCTGAAAATAAATGGAGTTCACAGCATTGATTGGAATACAAGTATCATAAAAGAATTTTCCAACAATCATATGTGCTCTATGTATGGCTTCTTTAGTTTGGAGGGCACTTTTGATAGTTGGTTGTGAACCTGGAGTGGTCCTTGCTGCAAAATAATCACCGATTTTTGTTGGTTCATGTTTCTTTCCCTTCCCTTTATGTGTCATTGGTGCTCTACTCTTATTCCCACTTCCAGCTCCTTCATTGATTGAAATGCCCTTATTGTTCCGAGGAATAGTTTCCACAACCTCATCAGCCTCATCATCAACATTAACGTAAACATCATCACCCTCAAATTGAAAACCACCTGGACCATAAGGATTTAATTCATCATAATTTTCTGCACTTTGCTTCTTCTTTTCATCAAATGCTTTCAAAGACTCATGCATTTGATACTGAATATCTGGGGGAACTTTTTTACATGGCCCAACCTCACCCGACTTCTTTGCAAGATGTTGCTTCATTCTATTAATCCCTCCGTCTTTAATAGTTTTTCCACAATACATACATGAGTAATTCTTCTTCCCATTGACATCTCGTCCCTCGATAACATGTGCCCATGCAATATCAGATTTTCCCCTTGTGGCTTGGGTGGAATTAGCTATTGAATTTTGGCCAGATGATATCCCTCATAACTACCAGGTAGAATAAGAACAAATGAAAAAAAGAAAAATGAAAAAAAAATACTCCTATTCAAATTAAAATTCTAGAAAGTAAGATTCATTACAATACAATACAATAATCATAATAAAAAAAATACTCCTATTCTGGCCAGAGACTCAATTATTAAAATAAAAAAAAAAATCAAATTCAATACAATAATTAAATTAAGCGTAGTTGAAAATTTGAAAGTTAATTTTCTTCTAATTATTAGATGCATGTAGTAAAATAGGTCATAAGAAAATGAAAATAATCATAATTATTCATGGCTATGCAAAACAAGAAAAAGGAAATCAAACAATTAATATAGTATATCATGTGACAAAATTTTTCAATCTATGTATAGCAACAACAACAGCAGCAGGACAATTAATTTTTCATTGTATCAATCTACACCAACAATTAATTTAGTGCATATAATCTAAACAACAGGGGTTGGAGGAGTTGAGTTAATTATTTGGTGTACAAGAGAGAATAGTCAGGAATAATTCCCATTCTACCAAATAAAGGTGAACCACAAATTTAGCTTAACATCACAGTATGCATCGTGTTTTCACACTGGTAGAACACAAGCTATTTGTAATTAATGATTTATTTTATTATTATTATTTTTTATCAAAAGTTGATTTTTCCTTCTTCCTTTCATAGGAAACTGAAAGTTCAAAACAAGAAGTACATCAAATCAAATAGATCCAAACAAGAAGAACACAGGATTTTTTTTTTATTATTTTTATTTTCTATGAAGGAAAACACAAAATAGATCCTTCCTTCAAGTAGACCCAAAATTTCTAAAAAACAAAAAAGAGATCAAAGATCCATCAAAATAATACTTGCAGGCTGGAGGCTGAGATTCTTTGGCAACAGTGGTGTGCGAATCTGTGTGTAAAGTTGAGAACTTGATTCATTAATGGCGAAAAAAAAAACAGAGAGACAGATCGGCTGCTCTTAAAAGAGGAAGAGAGACCTATGTGAAGAAGTGAAGAAAGCCCTAGATAGCTGCTCTTTGAAGATCAGTAACGAAAAATAAAAGTATATCTGAATTTTTTTTAAAATATATATATATGCATGCAAACCTACCCGGTTCAATCAACTCGTGAACGGGTCAACTGGTTCACCGGTTAAACCGCGAGTTTTACCAGTTCTCAATAAATACACCGGTTTTTACACTTGACCGAGTTAAGAGGTCCAACCGGACCAGAACCTCACCCGGCGGCCGGTCCGGTCCGGGTTTCAAAACTTTGGATTTGAGGTCCTTTGGAGCTTTGTTTGAGCCTTGAAAGGAGATTTGAGCTTGAGTTAGTGGCTGAATTGCACTTTGCTTCAAAGGTATTGCACTAACCTCATTTAAGCTTATTGTGCATACTTGATTTACCATCCTTTTCAACTGTTTTAAGGCTATTTTTGAAGTGTGAAAAAATTTGTTTTTGAGGCATAAAAATGGTAGTTTGAGTCTTTGTGAGTTGAGGGGTTGTTCCCTCTTTTTGTTTCTTAGCTTGTGAAGCTTTTTGTGCCATCTTTCATCACATTTAAATCAAACTTTTTAGGCCTCTTAACCACTGACAGTCAGGGTTATTTTAGTGACAAAAACCTTCTTTTTGTGGTCCAAAATTGGAGAGGTTAGCCTCTCCTCCTTGTTGTCTTGCTTGCATGCCTAGTTGCCACATAAGTTAGCATATTTTTGTAGCTTATCTTAGCCTATTTTCAGCATGTTTTTACCTCTGATTTCGGCTGCCTTGGCTCTATTTTGGGCTGTTTGTGTTGTATGAGTGGTCTTTTGCATAATTGTAGTGCAAAGGGCTTCACTAGTTTGGTGTTCTAGGCTTTTAAACATGAATTACTTGAGTTGCTTGCATGTTGTGGTGCTATTTTGCATGTAATTTCATCATCATAAACTCTGTCACATACTCCTTTGTTTCACTGTTTCATTTATTTTGAAAGTGGCTTTAAACCCCTTGTTGGCTTAAGTGTGAAATTGAGACATTCATGCTTAGTGGTTTAATCTTCTCGGGGGTTCATTATTAACGGCATGAGGTCTCTTTCATGCTCAAGGCACTCATGGTTTAAGCTCACTTTCTATTAGAGGACACTCACTTTTGGACTAATCAATTAAAGAATGGATTGGTAATTTAAAATGAGTAAACAAAAATGAACAAGTAAAAGAGGAAAGATAAAGCATCTTTCGTGTTGCATTGCATGTGTTCGGATCAGACGTTAATTTGAGCACGAGAAAAATGCGACGTTTCATACTTAAAGTGATAAAATGAGCCAATCTCCTTGGTCTCCATTGCCCTTGATCACACATGATAGGGTGATGGTCTTAAGTCTTTTTTTTACATACAATGAAATTGTATTCCTTGGTTCTTTGGCCATCATGCAAAAATTTCTTGATTGGTGGTTTTGGATCCAAGTGTCCCACTCCTTTGAGGTTTTGAGATGATAAGGAGGGGGACAGTACAAACAAACCCTTAGAAAAACCTTCATTTTGCTCTGTTTGTGCTCTGTTGCAATATGGTGGTTCAGAGCATCAGTGGCCGGCAGTGCCCCATCCATGGCCAGCAATGCCTCATTTCTGGCTGGCAAGGCATCCTTTTGGCTGGTAGGGGGTCGACAGGCCACTGATGTGATCCTCAGCAGAGATTTGGTAAGTTGGAGCAGAAAGTTCCAGGAATATGCTCAACCCTGCAAACAGAGGCTCTCGGGAGCAAAACGGAGGGCTTTTCGGGACAAAAACTGAGTGCATGCATCTTCCATTTCCCGAAGCAGAGTAGTGGCAGCATAGCTTAATATCTCGCATGCTTAGTTAGTGTACATTCGTTTTAATTAATTAGTTTACTAGTTGATTAAAGTGTTGTAATAGTTAGTAATTAGTTTACTAGTTATTCATTTGATTTGTAATAATTAGTCTGGTCAGCTTAATTAGATTAATTTGATTAGCTTAGCTTAGAGTAGCTTAGCTCTTATTCATTCGGACCCTCCTTCGTGAGGGCATAATGCTGTAATAAGTGTGCGTGCGTGTGTGCATGTCTTCCAACCCCACGTCTTTCTCTCTTTTATTTAATCGCATTTAATGGTTAGATTAGGGACATTTTCAATTAGCATACCTTATACTTGCATGTTTGCATCTATTCATTTGTCGTGTATGCACCAAGGCTCAGCGCATCATTCAAACGGTATTGTAATTTCAATACTTTTTTGAATACGTGTTTCAAAGCATGCTATCAAAGTGTCATGACTCAAACCCGGCCCTATGGATTTAGCACCGTAACCGGCCAGTAATTCGAGATTACCGAAGGCCTGCTTAACAGTAGTACAGTAAAACAGAGTTCAGGGCCCGGCGGAAGCCAATACAGTAAATAAATAATGTCCATTGAGCTGTGACAGTCTGTATGCCAAAAAGATTTTTCATGCATTCATACATACAAACAGTACAGTCTATACAAAATTTACAGTTACACTGTACAGGGACCTAATCCCTTGATAACAGTACAGTTAGTAGCTGACAGTCTATACAGTAATCCAAACAGTATGGAGACAGACGGGGGAAAAACAAAACACCCCAAAGCCATAGCATGGCAACTCGGAACCTCGCAGTGAGGCACAAAGGCTGGCTTGACAAAACTGGAGTCTAACCCACGCTCCTAGCTCCGATCTGGTGGCTGAGCACCTACATATATATATATATATATATAAACAGTGAGCTAAAGCCCAGTGAATAACATAATGCGTAAAGAGGTTAAGAATGAAATGTCCTTACAGTAATGAAAGCAGTTCATTAAACAATACTTCAGTCTTTCAGTCAGAACAGTTATTCAGTCATATGTGGTACATCCATTAGCATAGCAGTAAACAGTAGGTCTTAAAGACCGAACAGTAATGATGGCCATCAATCAGTAAACAGTAGTGGTTCCACGAGGGAACCGACAGAGATCTCTGTAACAGTAGCAGTAACAGTATACAACAGTTGCTAAGGATGCCACAATACATTTCAGAATATAGGACATACATTCAAACAATTAACAATAATTACTTCAGAAAACAGTTTCGTTAAACAGTCAGAAAACATTCTCAGTTGAACATATCTTTACACAATTGTTACTCACAGAGTTTGGGCTACAGTATGCTAGAGCGTGTCTCCCCAGTCGCCAACCCTACACAGTTCACAGGTTGAACACACACTAAGTTACACAGTTGGGAAAAGATAATAACTTAACCCCTAATTTGCCTCGGTGTGTTCTACATTTATATCCTCAACAAGATGTCTTAAACTAGGTCTAAGAATGCCTAGAATGGGATGAGGATGCAAAGATGTACTCAAAAAGTAGTTTCAGAAAAACAGAGTCCCGCTCGAGCGGACATGCAACAAAGGTACACGCTCGAGCGTCAACTTTCCCGCTCGAGCGTACTGTAAAAGTACTGGATGGGTGAAATCTCCGCTCGACGGACGCTCGACGCCCGCTCGATCGTGAGACACATGCCTCCGCTCGAGTGCCCAATCCTCCGCTCGAGCGGACTGTAAAACAGTGCAGAGAAAATACTGGATGCTCGGATTCCACGCTCGAGCGTCACTAGTCCCCGCTCGAGCGGAAGTGCAAAATCTGGAAAACCCAGATTGCACCTCCAAGCCAAAAACCAAGTTTTAACAACTCAAAACTCGACCTCTTGGGCTGAATTTCCTGAAAACATTTGTAAACACATAGTTAAACATGATTCAAAACTCAATTTGAGAAATCAAAGCCCAAGGGTGTTTAATTCAAACCCAATTTCAAACCATTTTTCAAGAACAAGATGAACATGCAAACATGCATGAATTCAAATCATTTTGAAGCTTCAATTTGATGCTCTAAGGAGCCAATTGTTTCCAAAACATGATGAAATCATGGACCATTACAAAATCATGCACATGCATGTAACAATTTGCCATGAACTCAACTCAAAATCCAACAATTCAAACATGCATGCATGGATTATGCTCTATATCAACATGACTTAGCTCTACAATTTAACATGAGCCATGCAAGAATTAGCTCAAACACAAGAATGAGAAGATGAAATCCTTACCTAAGTCTAGTATTCAAGGCAAGGAAGCTCAATTCACAAACAACCTTCAATTTCTTCAATTACCAAGCAATATTGAGATGAAATCAACTCCTCAAGTCTCTCTCTCTCTCTCTATGGTCGGTTGAACAAGAGATATGGCTGAGGAAAATGTTTTGATTCAAGTATGCAAGGCTCTAATAGTGACTAGGTAGTGGGCCACTAACAATGGCTTTTTGGTAATTAAGTCCAAAACTCGCAATCCATCAATATATAATCTAATTTAATCATACCTAATCAATTTTCTGATAAATATACCATTAAATCACATAATTTCCAATGATCCCGAAACATCAATCTATTTTCGATTCGGCCGCCGATAAGGCCTTCATTTTGCAGTTTAAACATAAAAATACCAACAGATAATCAAACAATCGAACAGATAAAAATGCAATACAATAGATATGCTTAGTCAATACAATTCCAGTTTTCAATCAGTCCATTCAGTACTTCAGTTAGTTCAATTATCTGTCATAAGCAGTCCAGTTTAGCAATAATCAGTAGGTAATTCAGTAATTTTTTTCCGGTAAACAGTATGGGGGTTGTTACAGTCTCCCCTCCTTATAAGGAGTTTAGTCCTCTAAACTCGAGTTACCTTCATTCTGGGAGAAAACAGGATCAAGCGGGAACAGATCAGGATATCGCTTAGCCATGTCATCTTCCCTTTCCCAAGTGGCATACACACCACCATGGTTCTGCCAGTCAACTTTCACTAGCGGAATCTCTTTGTTTCTCAGTTTCTTGATCCATCTGTTTACAATCTGTATAGGCCGTTCCTCGTAAGTGTAGTCATCACTCAACACTACCCGAGTAGGCTCAATTACATGGAAGGGATCCCGGAGATAATCTCTTAACATCGAAATGTGGAAAACATTATGCATGTGCTCCATTTCAGGAGGGAGCGCAACTTGATACGCCACCGGATTAATTTTCTCAATAATCTCATACGGTCCGACGTATCTTGGCGCTAATTTGCCTTTGACTCCAAAACGAGTCTGGCCCTTCATTGGTGTCACTTTCACAAAAACGTGATCACCCACTTCATACTCTCTGTCCCGTCTTCTGACATCCGCATAACTTTTCTGTCTACTCTGTGCAGTTTTCAGTCTTTGCTGTATTAGTTTTATCTTTCCAGTCGTCTCATATACAATCTCGGGCCCAAGCAAAGGCCCATCTCCAACTTCTGCCCAGCAAATCGGAGATTTACATTTTCTGCCATACAATGCCTCGATAGGCGCCATACCAATACTCGAATGGTAGCTGTTGTTGTAGGCGAATTCAACTAATGGCAGATGACTTTCCCAATCTCCCTGAAAATCAAGGACACACATTCTCAGTAAATCCTCCAGAGTTTGGATGGTCCTTTCTGACTGTCCATCTGTTTGAGGATGATAGGCATTACTCAGCCTCAATTCAGTACCCAATGCAGTCTGTAGACTTTGCCAAAACCTCGATGTAAACTTTGAATCCCTGTTAGAAACAATAGACACAGGCACTTCATGCAATCTCACAATTTCATCAATATAGATAACAGCCAATTTGTCCGCGTTATAGATTGTCTTGACAGGTAAGAAGTGAGCAGATTTGGTTAGTCTATCAACAATAACCCAAATTGAATCCATACCTTTTCTGGAGCGAGGTAACCCAACGATAAAATCCATCGTGATATGCTCCCATTTCCACTCTGGTATGGGTAGGGGTTGCAATAATCCGGCAGGTCGTTGATGTTCAGCTTTGACTTGTTGGCAATGAAGACATTTGGACACAAAGTCGGCAATTTCTTTCTTCATTCCCGGCCACCAGAAATTCTGTTTCAGATCTTGGTACATTTTCGTATTCCCCGGGTGGATAGACAATTTTGAATTGTGGCCCTCTTGTAGAACTCTTCTTTTCAGTTCAGTGTCATTCGGCACACACAGTCTTTCTTGAAATTTCAGTACATTGTTCTCGAATTTGAAACTCGGACTCGGCTTAGACTCTCTTTCTTCGATGATCTTTTTCAAGAAGTCATCCTGTTGCTGTTTCTCTTTAATTTCTTCTATCAAGGCTGGTTGAGTAGAAATAGCGGCTAGCGTTCCACCTTGTTCTCTCAAAACAACTTCAATTTCAAATTTTTCAAGGTCACCAAGCAGCTCTTTCTGTCCGGTGAGCAAACAAGCTAAGTTGGCAATTGACTTTCGGCTCAATGCATTGGCAACAGTATTGGCTTTTCCCGGATGGTACAGAATCTGTAAATCGTAGTCTTTGATCAGTTCTAGCCATCTGCGCTGTCTCATATTTAGTTCCTTCTGTGTGAAGAAATATTTTAAGCTCTTGTGGTCGGTGTATACTTCACATGTCGCCCCATACAGATAGTGACGCCAAATTTTCAGTGCAAACACCACCGCAGCAAGTTCCAGGTCATGGATCGGGTAGTTCTTTTCATGTGGTCTCAACTGTCGGGAAGTATAAGCAATAACTCTCACATTCTGCATTAAAACACACCCCAAACCCTTATGAGAAGCATCACTAAATACAGTATAACCATCCGTACCTGAAGGTAAAGTCAAAACCGGTGCAGTCACAAGTCGAGTTTTCAACTCTTGGAATGCTGATTCCCTTTGGTCAGTCCAGTCAAACGATGTCCCCTTCTGAGTTAACTGAGTCAATGGTAGGGCAATTTTGGAGAAATCTTTGACAAATCTTCTGTAATATCCAGCCAATCCCAAAAAGCTTCGGACTTCAGTCACATTTGTTAGTCTAGGCCAGTTCACTACAGCTTCAATTTTCTGCAGATCAACAGAAATTCCATTTTTGCTAACAACATGCCCCAAAAACATAACATGGTCAAGCCAAAATTCACATTTAGACAGTTTAGCATACAGTTTCTGTTCTCTTAGGGTCTGCAGGGCAAGTCTCAGATGATGTTCATGTTGTTCTATACTTTTGGAGTAAATCAATATGTCATCAATAAATACTACAATGAAATCATCAAGGTATGGTTTAAAAATTCTGTTCATGAGGTCCATAAAAGCAGCAGGGGCATTCGTGACTCCGAATGGCATAACTAAAAATTCATAATGGCCATACCTCGTTCTAAAAGCAGTTTTATCAATGTCGTCCGGTTTAACCTTCAGTTGATGATACCGCGATCTAAGATCAATCTTGGAAAACACTTGTGCACCCTGTAACTGATCAAATAAATCATCAATACGTGGCAATGGGTATTTATTTTTCACGGTTACCTTGTTCAATTCACGGTAATCAATGCACAGTCTCAGCGAGCCATCTTTCTTTTTTACAAACAAAACCGGTGCGCCCCACGGTGAAGTACTGGGCTTGATAAACTTCTTGTCTAACAGTTCTTGCAATTGCACTTTCAACTCCTTCAGTTCAGTTGGGGCCATTCTGTAAGGAGCTTTCGATATCAGCTGTGTACCCGGAATCACATCAACGGTAAATTCAATCTCCCTGTCAATCAAATCCCCTGGCAGATCATCTAGAAATACATCTGGGAATTCCCTGACTATAGGAATACAATTCACATCAGTTTTAACACTATCATCAGTAGACACAGTCAGCACAGAACACAGATATCCTTTACACCCCTTTCTAATTAATTTAACAGCTTTCACTGACGAAATCAAATACGGTGGAGGTACTACTCCACTCCCATTAAACACAAATTTAGGCAAATCAGGTGGACGGAAAACAACTTGCTTGGTCACACAATCAATAGTGGCATGATATTTTTGTAACCAATCCATCCCAAATATTACATCAAAATGATCAATGTTCAATGGTAGTAAATCAATAAACAGATGCATATCCCCAACAATGATTTCACATGCAGGGTACATATAAGCACATGTCATGGATCCTCCTACGGGTGATGATACGGCTAGCAGATAGTTCATGGGTTCTAAGGGTCTATTCAATTTCCGTGAGAAAGCATGCGATACATAAGAATGTGTAGACCCCGAATCAATCAATACATATGCATTTTGTGTACAAATAGAGAGGATACCTGACACAACGGTTTCAGTATTTTGCACGTCTCCCGGTACTAGGGCGAACACTCGGCCCTGCCTCATGGGCTCTTTCCCGGTAGCTTTGGGGTTAGGCTTTGGTGCTACAGTTGACGCTGCTGCGCTTGGCGTAGCTTTGCTACTAACTTGCGGAGTTGAGGGACAGTCTCTAACCATGTGGCCCACTTTGCCACGTCTGTAACAGGCTCCGGATATTTTGTGACAAACCCCTTTGTGCTTGTTGCCACATACAGAGCAGGGTGGAATGAACCCACTCCCTTGGCTGGGGCTAGTTGTCGACCCCGTATTCTGTTTCTTGTTGGCCGGGTTGTGCTTGCCTTTCTTGAATTTGAAACCCTGCCTTTTACCATGCCATTCAGTTGTTGGTGTTTCAGATTGTTTCACTGCTGCAATGTTCGACTCGGCCATCAATGCCCGGTCGAGAACACCCACAAAAGTCGGTAGTTTCAAAACACTTATTCGGTCAAGTATTACAACATTAAGGCCATCCTCAAATTTTCTGGCCTTCTTGTAATCAGTGTCCACCATATGTGGTGCATATCTGGCAAGCTCAGTGAACCTTGCTTCATATTCAGCCACAGACATTGTACCCTGTCTCAGTTGTTCGAATTCAGTCGCTTTCCTATCCCTGACACACTGTGGGAAATACTTTTCAAAGAAGGACTCCTTGAACTGAGCCCAAGTCATAACAATATTTGTATCGCGGATCAACATCCACCACCTTCTAGCTTCTTCTTATAGGGTGAAGGTAGCTAACAATACTTTATTCGCTTTTGAGCACGGAAACACTTCAAATAATTTTTTCTGTTTCAAGCACCCAAGCTTCAGCCTTTAGAGGTTCTAGTCCTCCCTGAAAGGATGACGGTTTCATCTTGCTGAATTTATGGGTGAGAGCAATAATATCCCCATCATTCACATACGCATTAGGTTCCGGCTGTACCGGAGGAGGAGGAGGTGGGGGCTGTTGGTTCTGTTGTTGTTCAAGTCTAGCAGTTATCAGTTCCATCATTCTTTCCATTCTTGCCTCCGTAGATGAGGATTCAGGTTCATTTGCACTGTCCATTTCACTATAAGCAGTTATAACAGTTATAGCAATTGTAACATAAACAGTTGCATATTTAGACAGTTATCACATCAACACGTATTCAGTCATAACATAGCCACACACTTTTCAAGTTCATGAAATGCCCTAATCACTTTTCCAGGACACCCTATAGCTCATTTGGACATGTGTGTGCGGTATGACTCGTGGTTAAGTATCGCTCTGATACCACTCTGTCACGACCCAAACCCGGCCCTATGAGTTTAGCACCGTAACCAGCCAGTAATCCGAGATTACCGAAGGCCTACTTAACAGTAGTACAGTAAAACAGAGTTCAGGGCCCGGCGGAAGCCAATATAGTAAATAAATAATGTCCATTGAGCTGTGATAGTCTGTATGCCAAAAAGATTTTTCATGCATTAATACATACAAACAGTACAGTCTATACAAAATTTACAGTTACACTGTACAGGGACCTAATCCCTTGATAACAGTACAGTTAGTAGCTGACAATCTATACAGTAATCCAAACAGTATGGAGACAGACGGGGGAAAAACAAAACACCCCAAAGCCATAGCATGGCAACTCGGAACCTCGCAGTGAGGCACAAAGGCTGGCTTGACAAAACTGGAGTCTAACCCACGCTCCTAGCTCCGATCTGGTGGCTGAGCACCTACATATATATATATATATATATAAACAGTGAGCTAAAGCCCAGTGAATAACATAATGCGTAAAGAGGTTAAGAATGAAATGTCCTTACAGTAATGAAAGCAGTTCATTAAACAATACTTCAGTCTTTCAGTCAGAACAGTTATTCAGTCATATGTGGTACATCCATTAGCATAGCAGTAAACAGTAGGTCTTAAAGACCGAACAGTAATGATGGCCATCAATCAGTAAACAGTAGTGGTTCCACAAGGGAACCGACAGAGATCTCTGTAACAGTAGCAGTAACAATATACAACAGTTGCTAAGGATGCCACAATACATTTCAGAATATAGGACATACATTCAAACAATTAACAATAATTACTTCAGAAAACAGTTTTGTTAAATAGTCAGAAAACATTCTCAGTTGAACATATCTTTACACAATTGTTACTCACAGAGTTTGGGCTACAGTATGCTAGAGCGTGTCTCCCCAGTCGCCAACCTTACACAGTTCACAGGTTGAACACACACTAAGCTACACAGTTGGGAAAAGATAATAACTTAACTCCTAATTTGCCTCGGTGTGTTCTACATCTATATCCTCAACAAGATGTCTTAAACTAGGTCTAAGAATGCCTAGAATGGGATGAGGATGCAAAGATGTACTCCAAAAGCAGTTTCAGAAGTTTCAGAAAAACAGAGTCCCGCTCGAGCGGACATGCAACAAAGGTACACGCTTGAGCGTCAACTTTCCCGCTCGAGCGTACTGTAAAAGTACTGGATGGGTGAAATCTCCGCTCGACGGACGCTCGACGCCCGCTCGATCGTGAGACACATGCCTCCGCTAGAGCGCCCAATCCTCCGCTCGAGCGGACTGTAAAACAGTGCAGAGAAAATACTGGATGCTCGGATTCCACGCTCGAGCGTCACTAGTCCCCGCTCGAGCGGAAGTGCAAAATCTGGAAAACCCAGATTGCACCTCCAAGCCAAAAACCAAGTTTTAACAACTCAAAACTCGACCTCTTGGGCTGAATTTCCTAAAAACATTTGTAAACACATAGTTAAACATGATTCAAAACTCAATTTGAGAAATCAAAGCCCAAGGGTGTTTAATTCAAACCCAATTTCAAACCATTTTTCAAGAACAAGATGAACATGCAAACATGCATGAATTCAAATCATTTTGAAGCTTCAATTTGATGCTCTAAGGAGCCAATTGTTTCCAAAACATGATGAAATCATGGACCATTACAAAATCATGCACATGCATGTAACAATTTGCCATGAACTCAACTCAAAATCCAACAATTCAAACATGCATGCATGGATTATGCTCTATATCAACATGACTTAGCTCTACAATTTAACATGAGCCATGCAAGAATTAGCTCAAACACAAGAATGAGAAGATGAAATCCTTACCTAAGTCTAGTATTCAAGGCAAGGGAGCTCAATTCACAAACAACCTTCAATTTCTTCAATTACCAAGCAATATTGAGATGAAATCAACTCCTCAAGTCTCTCTCTCTCTCTCTCTCTATGGTCGGTTGAACAAGAGATATGGCTGAGGAAAATGTTTTGGTTCAAGTATGCAGTTCCAGTTTTCAATCAGTCCATTCAGTACTTCAGTTAGTTCAATTATCTGTCATAAGCAGTCTAGTTTAGCAATAATCAGTAGGTAATTCAGTAATTTTTTTCCGGTAAGCAGTATGGGGGTTGTTACACAAAGTGTTGCAAATACCATAATTAAGTAGCCGAGGCTATTTAGTCGCATCATTGCATGTGTTGCATTAGTCACTTAACATAGTTTGGATCATGCATTTTTCTAACTAGTTTTTGTTTTGGCTCGGAGTACTAGGTAAGTTTTTATGCTTTAGCATGCTTGCATGAGTGTGATTGCCATATTGCCATGTTTCGTATGCTTACCACGAGGCTATGTACTTAAATGCTAAACTGCATGAATGCCTGTGGATGAAGACTTGTTGTTTGAATTAAAATGATTCAACAAATGTGAGTTTTAAGCGCACTTTTTTGTGGCAAATCATGTTTAAAGCCCGCTATGTTTGATGAAGAGGTGTGCGGAAGCCATCAAGGAGGAAGATCGCTAGCTTACAGAGCCATTTCACAAGGATACTGGTGGCCATACATGCAGGCAGACTCAGAAAAATATGTGAAGAAGTGTGAGAAATGCTAAAAATTCGCACACCAAATACATCAACCAGCAAGAGAACTCCTACCATTAACTAGCTCATGGCCTTTCGCAATGTGGGGCTTGGACATAGTAGGACCACTTCTAACAGCACCCGGCAACAAGAAGTTCTTTCTCGCAACAACAGACTACTTCACAAAATGGGTAGAAGCAGAAGCATTGGCATCAATCAAAGAAAAAGATGTGAAGAAGTTCGTTTGGCAGAATATCATCACTCGGTTTGGCATACCAAAAGCCTTAATTTCAGACAATGGCACCCAGTTCGACGGCAGAATCTTCAGAGGCTTTTGTGAAGAGTACAAGATAGAGTTCTACAATTCTATACCGGTATATCCTCAAGCAAATGGCCAAGCAGAAGCATCAAATAAAGTCGTCTTGGATGGACTGAAGAAAAGATTAGAGAAGGCAAAAGGCAACTGGGCGGACGAACTTCCCCATGTTTTATGGGCTTACCGCACCACACCTCAGCGATCGACAGGAGAGACACCATTCTCCTTAGCCTATGGAATGGAAGCAGTAATCCCACTAGAAGTTGGCCTCCCCACAATTCGAAGCGAAATTTTTGATCCAGACTTAAATGGAGAAGCCATAACATTGGAACTCGACCTTGCAGAAGAAAGAAGAGAAAGAGCACTGGTTCACATTGCTTCATACCAACGAGAGTTAATTAGAAAATACAACAAAAAGGTGCATCCAAGACAATTCAAGATCGGCGATTGGGTACTGCGCAAAGTAATGGGAAACACCTTGATACTAGGAGATGGCAAGTTAGGGCCGAACTGGGAAGGTCCTTACAAAGTAGTTGGGTTAGCAGGCAAAGGGGCATACCACCTAGAAGACAAGGACGGAAAAGCAATCCCTAGGCCATGGAACACGGCCAATCTCAAGTTATTTTATTTTTAGCTTTTTTCTTTTCAAACATGTGTAATTTCTTTTTCGTCAATAAAACAATCAATTCTTTTCAGCATGAGTTGTTCTTTGTAAAAGTTAGCTTTAGTAAAGTTAGGAATATTGCAAACATTATTATTCTAAGTTGGCTGAAAAAACTAACTTAGAGGTTGGCTGGAATAAACCAACACCCTTCCTAAGCCCAGGATAAGGATCTAGGCTGCAGTACGTTTGGACGGAATAACCAAACATTATTCTAAGTTGGCTGAAAAAACTAACTTAGAGGTTGGCTGGATTAAACCAACACCCTTCCTAAGCCCAGGATAAGGATCCAGGCTGCAGGACGTTTGGTCGGAATAACCAAACATTATTCTAAGTTAGCTGGAAAAACTAACTTAGAGGTTGGCCGGATTAAACCAACACCCTTCCTAAGCCCAGGATAAGGATCCAGGCTGCAGGACGTTTGGTCGGAATAACCAAACATTATTCTAAGTTGGCTGGAAAAACTAACTTAGAGGTTGGCCGGATTAAACCAACTCTTTGGACTCTTCAGCCAAAGTATAGGCATGGCTGAAGATTGGTTGGCTGGATTAAACCAACTCTTTGGACTCTTCAGCCGAAGTATGGGCATGGCTGAAGATTGGTTGGCTGGATTAAACCAACTCTTTGGACTCTTCAGCCGAAGTAAGGTCATGACTGAAGAGTGGTTGGCTGGATTAAACCAACTCTTTGTACTCTTCAGCCGAAGTAAGGGCATGGCTAAAGAGTGGTTGGCTGGATTAAACCAACTCTTTGTACTCTTCAGCCGAAGTAAGGGCTTGGCTGACGAGTGGTTGGCTGGATTAAACCAACTCTTTGTACTCTTCAGCCGAAATAAGGGCATGGCTAAAGAGTGGTTGGCTGGATTAAACCAACTCTTTGTACTCTTCAGCCGAAATAAGGGCATGGCTGAATAGTGGTGGGCTGGATTAAACAACTCTGTGTACTCCTCAGTCGAAGTATTTATGTCGGCTAAGGAGTGGTTGGCTGGTGAGCATAGTTAGTTTAACTATCTAAAACCGGAATAGCAGTTGGAGTAATATAAGACATTACAAGTGCAAGCATACACATCAAAACCGGAATAAGAGTTCAAGCAAAATTTTCATTCATTGAAAAGCAATTACAGAGGGGCATAGCCCGGTTACAAAGAGAGAAAGAACAAAATCATGAGAAAAGATCTTCAATTTCGGCATCAAAGGCAGCATCGGCATTAACATGAAGACCGGTTTCTGGCGGGAGCTCGTTCTTGGTCACAAGAGTGGTTTCGGTCGGAACCACGGTTTCACCTGGTTGTTCAATAGTTAGGTCTTCCACCGTGGGCTCCGGCCAAACCGTCTGATCCACATTGACAACCGGAGTATCCTCTGAGGCAGAGTCTTCATTAGTGTCTGAGCCTTCAAGAAACTGCTGTTACATGGCATTAGCATACTCCACAAGGGAGTTCGGTATGAAGTAGGCTGGAGGGTTGAAAACCTCGGTCTGTGGATCGTGACCGAGCTTCTCAACAGCTACCCTCCAGCCGCACTTGAAGAATAGTTCCTTGGCAGCTTCGCACTGCTTGACATAAGCATCCTCTGCCTTCTTGTAGCCTTGCTTTTCGGCTCCTTTTGCGCTCTCCATTAGTTGGGATATTTCGGCATCTTTCTTCTTTTCGAGCTTCACCAGCTCCCGCAGATACTTATCCTTTAGAGCAATGGCAGCCTTCTGCTTTTCTGCCTCGGCCGGACTAACCAATTCGGCCAGTCGGCCGTTCTCAGCTCGGAGCTCGGCCATTTGCTTTCTGGCCTCCTCTAGCTTGGCCGTCTTCGCTTCAGCCTCTGCCACGGCTTGCCTTGTAGTTTTCCTGAGCTCTAACACTTTTTTGTGAGTGACGTTGTTTTTCTGAATGGCCTGACAAGACAAAGACTTCCCTTTGAGCCGAAGTGAAAGTTGGAGAAAACTAAAAAGAAAAACGGTCGAAGTTACTTACCAGAATCATGGATTTTGTGGAAGACCGGATGGCCTTCAGTTCGTTGTTCAATTGCTTTTGGTGGTGCTCCATGTCTTTGGGGAGGCACACACTCTTAGCCAGGTTGAAGGCCAACTAGTGGTCTTTCTCAGCAATAACCGAGTCTGAGTCTTGGATGTCTCGGTTGTTGAAAGTAAGTTTTGGTGCCCAGCTACCGGTAGTTCGGTCAGAAGGCTCCCGCTGGGGACTTGGTGGCAAGCTCGATGGAAGAGCAGGTTCTTCTTCATCAACCAAACTTCGTTCGGTTTCGGCAGTCCGGGCGCGCTTGGTTCGGCGGGAAGAGGACGGCTATTGAGAAGGGAGGGCCACAACAGCAGGCTGCGATTGGCTTGGTGGCGTTACTTCGGGCCTGGTTGTCTCGGTTAAAAGCGCCCTGACTCTGTTCTTTTTTGCCATCTCCTCTTCAGCTGTTAGTGGGATCAGTCTAATCTCGGGTAAGGATGGGTCCGGTTCTGGGGCGTCTTCAAGCAGAAAATCAGTGACTCTGGCTTTTCGGCGACCACTATATCTGTAGGTCGGCTCGAACTTCAGCAATTTGGCCCAACTACGTTCTGGATACCGTAGTGCGGCGCGCAAAGTTGCTAAGTTTGGGTAGCTGTATAAGGAATGGAGGTGGGCAGAATCTGTGAAAATAGACAACTGTTAGTTCGGCTGATGGATGAAAAAACCGAAATACAAAAAAGAAAGCAAGAAAACTGAAGTACAGTTACCGGGCTCTCATTTTTTCCAATTTATACGTCGGCCAGAAATCCGGGCTTGGAGATCCTCGAAGTTCCCAGACACCCAAAAGAAGTCCTCGTCATTTAAGTCTTTATCCGGTGTGTGTTTTATTATCTTCTCTCGGCGACGGCGTATTCTTAAATAATAGACCCATCCATCTTCTTTTGAACCAATGGAGTATTGGTGGAAGATTTCGGCTAGGCCAAGGTTTAGTCCGGCTTGGCGGTTCAGTTCGGCTATTCCCATTATGATGCGGTAGGAGTTGGTGGACAGTTGGGTTGGGCATAGTCTAGTTTGCCTAAGGAATTCACATATCAAGGGTTGGACTGGAAATCGTAGTCCGGTCTTGATTATGGATAAGAGGGTGAAGGGAACAAAGCCTTCATTATCCCAGGGAATGACATCCTTTTCGGCTAAAGACAGGTGGACGTCATCAGGTATATTATAGTCCTTTCGGAATTCGGCTAGGCCGCCTGGGGTGTCTACGAGATACCTATACTTGCCCATTTGTTGAATAATTTACGAATAAGTTATATCGGTGAAAAAATTGTGCTCAGTAGCTCGGTTGAGCGCACGAAGGAGTGCCTGGGCAACCTAAGTCTGCAAAGTAGAAAACAAAGGGGTTAAGCACAGATCATAGGACCGTGCTACAAATTAAAAGCAAGGTAAAAGAGCCCTACTTCGGTTTTGTGGAGAGGTTCTATCTCGGTTCGACAAAATGCTTGGTAGCTCGGTTTGAGCAAGGTTCTTATTAGCCAGATCTTGGCAGGCATCTCGACATACTGGCTTTGGAAACAATTTTGTTAGACCGGTTCATCGTCTAGGGGCAGCTTTCTGAGTTCGGTCTAAAAAACTAAGAAAGCTGGTTTAGCCCCAAAGGCCTAAATCGGTTGAACTATGAGTTTTGTTACTTCGGTTGAGCCTCTAGGGGCAGCTTTCTGAGTTTGTTTCAGAAACTAGGAAAGCTGGTTTAGCCCCAAAGGCTTAGCTCAGTTGAAGACCGAGGTTCCTAGTTTAATGAGTTCAAACTTCGTTCGATGAGCTTATCTCGGCCAGAGTGATTCGGGAGTTGGTAACCTACTGAAACTACTGTTATTTCTACGAGTTCAAGTTTGATTATTGTCTAAAGTGATCTACCTATATAGGACAAACAGTATCCTAGTTCGGTTGCTACATGATTTTGGATCCAAGACTAGTTTTCTACAGAATAGTTCATACACGCATGAGTTCTGCTAATGTTTTTCCATGAAAGTACAAAAGCGAAACAGAAATGGAAGAAACTGTTTTGCTAAAATACAATAAACAAAATGCATAAAACAAATACGAAAGCAAAAACAGGGAAGGAAAATGGATTTGCTTACCAGATTGAAGAAAAGGGGACTGGAGATGGGAACAGTAGCAGCAAATAAAGAACACGAAGTCGGGTTGGAGAAGCAGAGGCACGAAGAGAGAAGAAGATGAATAGAAAAGGTGAATGATTCAAAGGTGAAAGGGTTGTTTTGTGAAAAAGACGAAAGGCAAAAAAGCGAGAACTGTTCAAATTTTTCGCAGTACGAGGGCGGCGTGACAGCTGCCCATAGCCTATCAGAGCTTTCCACGTGTCATTGGAAAGTGAAGCGTTACAGTCACTGTGATTGAAGAGACGTTTTGGCCGAACGAGTAGAGCTGGAGTGAAATAAGCTCGGCTAGAGAGGCTAAACGGTTTTTTAGTTCGGCTGGAAAGGCTTAAAAACGTTAGCTTGGCTGGTAACCAGGTAATCCCAATCATGCTTTGCAGATGGAATTAAGGGGCAATTGAGAGGGTAATTTTGGTAAAAATTGGGCCGAGTTATGAAGTGGACTTTATGGCCCAAAGTATGGACTGGGTAGAAAGGGCCGAGAAGTTACTCCGGCCCAAGAGAGACAAAGTTACTCCGGCCGAAAGAGATGAAGTTACTTCGGCTGAAGAATTGTAAAGCTATTTTGGTCCGAACAACTTGAAGTAAGACCGGTCTCAGAGTTAGTCCGGTCATGACGTATTCTGGATAGATCGGTTAGAACCTTGCTACTCGGTAGCTCAGTCCAGACATACCATGGGTTGAACAGGAGAAAACCGAGATAAGGAGTAGTAAAAGAAAGGGCCGAACTAAGGATAGTTCGGCCTACTTTGTGGCTCAGCATAGCCAGTTTTACTTCGGTCAAATGGTAGTTCGGCCATGGTAAAAACCATCCCACTTGGTTTAAGCAGTGGGGGAGGGTGTAAAAGGATAAGCATTATCCTGTAGGAGTATGAATCCTAGGAGGACTCTGCATGGAGGAATAAAAGTCCTACTAGGATTGCGCCACTCGAAACTTATAAAAGCTCACAAACATCACCTTGGAGGAGGTAACAACACACAACATACAATTTTGCTTTCTGAATACATTGAGCTTTATCTATTTGTCAAGTTTACTGACTTAGGCATCGGAGAGGTTTCCGGCACACACCCGCCGGCTAGCTCACGTTTGTGCTTTCAGGTGACAGAGCGACGTCGTACGGAGGAGCGTGGACTTAATCAACAGGATTATACGAGAATGTATATTTCTTTCCTGTACATATATTTTATTCAAATTTCACATATCTTTTCTCTTTCCCTTTTCAAATCCTTTCCCAAATCCCTTAATCAAACACAACATTAATGTTTTTTTTTTTTTTTGAACAGATGAATGTTCAATCCTACAAACTTTGAACCATTTGGTTGCAATATGTAAAAGTAGATAATAAAATTAAAGCAATCAATTAGTTAAAACCGCAACTCTCTTACTCTAGCATCTTGAATTTATGGAAGAAAAGAATATGTTTTTATAAACAACCAAACAAACCTCAAAGAAGAAATATTTTATAGAAGAAAAGAATATGTTTTTATAAACAACCAAACAAACCTCAAAGAAGAAATATTTTAAAAAAAAGTAATGATATACAAACAGAAATATATAATTTTCTTATAATTTACATATTTCATTTTAAAACAAAACACTCATAAAAATGAATTTATTTGTAAAAATGATATTTTCACATAATTCTTTTGGAGATTTTTGTATAAATTTGATGTAAGAATATCTACCATTTTCTTATTAGAGTGACATTATTTATGATGAAAGCATGCTCTGGCAAACCTTTTTCTCGGTCTCATTCAACTATTTGTTTGTTGAATCCAACGAGTAGATATCTAAAGTTATGCAAGTTTATCTCCAAAATTTGACTGTTCCAACTTCTCTCCAATTGGGAGAGACAATAACCCATGATGTTTGCTTCGGTGGATCACCACAAGGGTCAGTGTCAATGAACTAAATCGTGTGCGTAGATTATTCATAAAAATTATGAGATTAATGTAATAATCTTAGTTATATGATTAGATCAGAGTCATTTTACAAAAAACGAACCATAAGCACAATTTTCAAAAAATAACTACATTTTTTAAAAGATAAATTTGATAACAGTATACAAATAAAAAATTCATATATAATTTTTATACATAATAATGTGACTTATTGTAGACTTTTTATTTCAAAACAAAATACCATTAAAGATAAATTTATTTACAATAATAACATTATCACATAATTCTTATCAAATTTTTTGTATAAATTTTATGTATGTTTAGAATTTTTCGTTTGATAAACAAATGCGATGTGACTTATGGCTAACCAATCAATCTTATTTTTATTTATTTAGAAATGAATCTATATACATAAGAAGCTCAAACCATTGACATTAACCTTATGTGAAAGAAAAATTTAAATAAATAAAATCTAATTATAGAATCAGAAACAACTTTCTTATATAAGCTCATTTGAGAAGAAAAAGCTTGAGGTTTTTTTGGCTAAAATAAACACAAAAAAAAAAATAGACTAAAAAGTTAATAAGACAAAATGTCACATTTAAACCATAGTCATTTTATTTTTTCTTTCACAAAAGTAAAAAAAAATCAAAAAGCTCATCCCAAATGAGACATTTTTAGCCCCAGATTAAAGTAACCAAAAAACTAAAAAGTCAGCCCACACCCAAACGAACCTGTAAAAAGATTAGATCTGATTCTACGATCAAATTGTTCTTTGCGCATAGAAAAATTGTGTGTAATATACACCAAAACAAATTATTGGAACCCAGTTTGAGTTGGATCCCTTTAGGAAGTGTAACTATTAAGTAACTTCTCCTTTTGACAACTACAGATCAACCATCTCACACAAACAACTTTGGGCATGAAGTAGAAGTTAGGATGAAAATGGGGATGAGTACTGTGGCCGAGTGAGCCAAGTGTTTGATTAGTTTTTTTTTTTTGGTTTGTTGTCTCACTTTGTAATCTGCAAAAATATTCTATGGAATTTGGAAGGACTTGCCATTTGATCAGAATCAGTTATGGATATGTAAGAACCAACAAAAGTGTAAAATGTTATCAACTAAGAATATTTTAGATGCACTGTATAAAAGAGCATATCAAGTTACCAAATTATTTGCACCCAAAACACAACACAAACCACACATACTCTCCCTCTCCCTCTCTCTCTCTCTCTCTCTCTCTCTCTCTCTCTCTAAAACATGGCACGGCCTCAAGCTGATCTTGGCAAAATAGGTGAGGAAGCGTTTAAAATCCTGGAAAAACAGCTACTGGAAAAAAAGAAGGCAAAGCGAATCCGTGAACCCCCGGTGATGGGAATCATGGATAAGGATGCAGCCAGGATTTGGAAAGGGGTTCACATTGTAAATTTCGTCCAAAGAGATCCCAAAAAAGATGAACACTATGTAATGTAACGTGGCTTCAAATGATCACCAGCAATTCAGCATGCATATTTCACTACTGCTCTTTCTTTTCTTCTTCTTTTTATATATATATATATATATGTATTATAGTTTTCATTGTAAATTACAGCTTTGACGTTATGCATATATGGTGTAATCACAATATATATGCTATGTGAAATTTTAGCAGTGTACAAATTTTCCAACTCATGTCTACTGTCCTCTAGTTATAACTTGCTTTTTCACTTTATTTATTTAAAACTCATCAACAAGTTTTCAGCATAACATCTCACTTCCCAGACCTTGCAATGTTGAGATAATTGCCCCAAAAGCTTGAAAATTAAACTTCTCGCCCTATCACCCAAAAATTAATGAGATCGAGGGGATTCTCTTTAATCTAAAATCTGGACTGGAGGGGTTGTTTGGGCCCATGTAGTCCACCACAGGTCCCGTTTTAATGATCTGAACCGTTTATTTTGTTGAGCATTTCGTGAATTTCATCCATAGAAAAACTAGGTCAATCTGATAATTATAACTTGTTTCATTTACCGTGTTTTTCACCAAAAAAATGGAAGATAATTGTGTTTTTAAAAAATAAATCTTAATTTTTGTGATGACAAAGATAATAAATTGAACATGATACAATTATTGGATCAACTTAATTTTTTTTAATGATGAAATACATAAAATAGTTAACAAAATGAATGATTCGGATCATCGAAACGGGACTTAGGGGGAGCCCTACGGACCTAAACAAACCCCTCCACTCCAGATTTGCTGGAAAATTATTCTCCATCCACCTTGGACCAACACTTTAGCATACCTCGGAAATAATTGACGACTTTTGAAACTTGAGATGTTTGAGGATATGAATTAAAAGAAAAAAAGAGAACCAAAATAGAAATAGAGGAAGAAGAGTACTAGGTGAAACAAGAAATTTTCTATTTTTTTTTTATGAAAAAAAAAAAAAAGATATGGGGAAGAGGAAGAAGAAACTGAAAATGAAAATTGAATTGAAACAAAAAAAAAGAAGAAGACAAAATCAGGGGAAAAAAGAACAAGGAGAGAGTTGAATATAAAAAACAAAAAATAAAAAAAAGAATAAGATAGAGATATAGAGAAAAATCATAACAAAATAATACTAACAACTCGCATGTTGGTCGTCCCATATCCAATACACTTTGACAATGTTTGTTTGGGCGGATTAAATTAGGTTGGATTAACATTCTTATGATTAATAGTCCTAGGGTTATGAATCTTTTAGATTGTGTATCTTATCCTATATTTGGATTGAGTTAGGATTATAAGGGGTAATTAATAAAATATTATCTAATTCGATGTTTGCTTAAGGAGATTGGAATGGATAGGATATAAGACATCTAATATATTGATCATAATTTCTCAATTATGGTCATTTGATAAATTAGTCTAGACTTTGACTTAGTTTCTCAATTTATATTCCATCCCCTTTGTGGGATTGAATAATCCATCATATGTGAGATACCATATTCGAATAGATTATTAATGCGTATTTTAATATTTTTAACCAAATATCAAATTAATAATTTTATTGAATTATTAGTCCAATTCTAAACACACGTCCATCCAAATAAACATGACCTTTTCGGTAGGATGTTTTCCGTGCATTTAGGATTGCTCTTAAGCATTCCATAAAAACATGAAATTGTTTTAATAAATAAATAAATTCAACTCAGTAAAATTGAGTTAGAAAATCATGACTTTGAAAGAATATATTTTTTTGGGTTCCATTTTAATTCATATTCCCAAAGCTCCAAGAGGTCTTATCCATATTCCTTTTTGAACATATGCCTTTCAATAAAGGATAATTATTTGAAAGCTTAGGTCTCATTTGGTAATATTATTTTTAGTTTAAAAGTTAAAAAATCACTAAAAAAATTAAAAAGTCAATAATCTATATTAAAAAGTTAAAGATTTCATTTTCTCTCTAATTTTTGCACTTCTTTCCGTAAAAATCAAAAAGTTATCCTAAACATACTAATTTTTTTACATAATATTTTAATAAAAAAAGTCAAAAAAATTACTAAAAAGGCATGTTCTCAAACGAGACCTTAATTTAGAATATTTCATAATCAACAGTTCTACAAACTTAGAAAGAAAAAACCACAAAACTATTCAGAATTTATAATCAAATGTCAAAATTCATTCATAATGTGACCTTACAGTAATCTCTAAATAGACATAGATTTAAAATTCTAAATCATTGTCTGATTTATTTTGTGAGTGCATAAAGTTTATGTTTCTTGAGATTCCTTATTCCTTTCTCCAATTTTCTTCACTTGGTCTTGTTTGCTAGAATTTGGAAGTAGAGAGTACTTTTTTTCTACATAGATGAGTCCACACTTCAACCTCCTTTCATCGCAAAATATTGTCACGACACTATGTTACTATTTTATCCCAATTATTTGGTCTTGATAGGATCAAATATGTTCCATCTCCAAATATCAGGAAATTTATGTATTCCAAAAATAGAATATACTGTGTATGATATAGATCTAGGAAGGAGATTGTGTCCATCCACCACCGGTCAACCATTTGTGTCGATGGGTGTATTTTTCATGGATCACATTTAAATAACTTGTTCCATTTATTTTAAAAGTTTGTGTTTTTCGATTATCTATACAAAAAATAAAGTGATTTGCCAATTATAGCTAAAATATTTCATTATATTTTTTAGAAAAAAAAAGATAATAAGTATGATTTTAAAGGATAATTATTTGAAATCTTTTAATTTAGAATATTTCACAATCAGTAATTCTACAAACTCACAATCAAAAAACTATCTCGAATTTATAATCAAATGTCAAATTCATTCATAGTGTAACCTTATAGTAATCTCTAAATATACATATAGATTTAAAATTCTAAATCATTGTCTGATTTATTTTGTGAGTGCATAAAGTTTATGTTTCTTGAGGTTCCCTATTCCTTTCTCCAATTTTCTTCACTTGATCTTGTTTGCTAGAATTTGGAAGTAGAGAGTACTTTTTTCTACATAGATGAGTCCATACTTCAATCTCCTTTCATTACAAAATATCGTCACGACACTATTTTAGTAAGATGGTTAAAAATTAACTTTTGACTTTTAACATATTTTAGATCACATTATCTCTCATATTTTTTACTCACTAAAAAATAAAAAAGTCAAAAAGTTAACTTTTAACCAACTTTTCAAAACACTCCAGTTACTACTTTATCCCAATTATTTGGTCTTGATAGGATCAAATATGTTCCATCTCCAAATATCAGAAAATTTATTTATTCCAAAAATAGAATATACTGTGTATGATATAGATGTAGGAAGGAGATTGTGTACATCCACCACCAGCCGACCATTTGTGTAAATGGGTCCATCCTTCATGGGTCATATTTTAATAATTTAATCAATTTATTTTAAAAGTTTATGTTTTTCGATTATCTATACAAAAAATAAAGTGATTTGCCAATTATAGCTAAAATATTTTATTATATTTTTTAGAAAAAAAAAAAGATAATAAGTATGATTTTAAAGGATAATTATTTGAAATCTTTTAATTTAGAATATTTCACAATCAGCAATTCTACAAACTCAGAAAGAAAAAATCAAAAAACTATCTCGAATTTATAATCAAATGTCAAATTCATTCATAGTGTAACCTTATAGTAATCTCTAAATATACATATAGATTTAAAATTCTAAATCATTGTCTAATTTATTTTGTGAGTGCATAAAGTTTATGTTTCTTGAGGTTCCTTATTCCTTTCTCCAATTTTCTTCACTTGATCTTGTTTGCTAGAATTTGGAAGTAGAGGGTACTTTTTTCTACATAGATGAATCCATACTTCAATCTCCTTTCATCACAAAATATCGTCACGACACTATTTTGGTAAGATGGTTAAAAATTAACTTTTGACTTTTAACATATTTTAGATCACATTACCTCTCATATTTTTTACTCACTAAAAAATAAAAAAGTCAAAAAGTTAACTTTTAACCAACTTTTCAAAACACTCTAGTTACTACTTTATACCAATTATTTGGTCTTGATAGGATCAAATATGTTCCATCTCCAAATATCAGAAAATTTATTTATTCCAAAGATAGAATATACTGTGTATGATATAGATGTGGGAAGGAGATTGTGTACATCCACCACCAGCCGACCATTTGTGTAAATGGGTCCATCCTTCATGGGTCACATTTTAATAATTTAATCAATTTATTTTAAAAGTTTATGTTTTTAGATCATCTATATAAAAAATAAATTGATTTGCCAATTATTGCTAAAATATTTTATTATATTTTTTAGAAAAAAGAATAGATGGTAAGTATGATTTTAAAAATAAAACTTCTATTTTTTTAAAGACAAATCCTATAAAATAATATGATTAACATAGCAAATTGATTTTTTTTCATGAAAAATATTCAGTGTGCTTGGTTTGAGTTTTCTAAATTAAGTTTTTTGAAAACTAAATTTTTTGATTTTCGTGTTTTGTTTTGTTTTTAGTGAATATTTTAAAAAATTTAATTTTTTTTCTACATTTTTAGATGCACATTACTTAGATGTATCTAAAAAGTAAAAAATCTATGAAAAAATATTTAAAAAATTCAGTAAAACAAAAAAACACGAAAAATAAAAAAGTAAAATTTTCTAAAAAGTATTTTTGAAAAAATGAAATCAAGCAAGCTGATTAGTTTACATAACGAACGAATCAAATAATCATAGTGTGGCCCGTTTCAGGTTTTTCAAACCCAACTAGATAGTCTAGTCCTTCAATGTGAACTAGAGACAATCTATTTTCTAAATTTAAACTTGATATTGTATCAGTCACATTCATAATAAATCTGATTCATACATTTTATTTTTGTAATAACATTTAGTGTAATTTTTCTAGGTGGGAATATTATTTAGTTTGTTTAGTTTCAATTTTTTAAAAATTGAGTTTTTTTGTTTTTCATGTTTTTTTGTTTTTAGAGAATATTTTTAAAATTTTAAACTTTTTTTTTTTACTTTTTTAAATGTACCTTACTGAGCATCTCCAAGGGAATAGATAAAAAAGGCTTGTTAGGCATTTTAGCCAATGTAACTCTAATTTTAAGCTCCAATAGGCTGGCTATTGAACTAGCTATTTTACCATTCTACTACTTTTTGGTGGCTACAATTGAAGAGCCCTAGAGGCTCTCCAAACAAATATATATGTATATATCTTGGATTTTTGTATATTTATATCTTGGGTTTAGGATTTTATATATTTTATATATGTATATGTGTATGTAGTAATTTTATATGTTCTTTCAATTCTATTTGATGAATTACGAAATAACTTATTTTGTATTTTGTATTTTGTATTTTTTTTCTCCTCATTCTATAGGTTTTGTATGGGCAAATTTATTATTATTGCAAATTTATATCAGTAAAATATCAGCAATTAGTATTTTTTGTTTTAAAAATTAATTAAGTTAGTTTGAATAATTAGCTAAAATAAAAAGTGCGGTTGGAGAACACAATAACTAAAGTAATTAGGTAAAATAAAGAGTGTACTTTTTTCGTACTTTAACTAATGAAAAGTAAAGTGTGGTAGGAGTTTATCTAAAAAATAAAATATTTGTGAAAAATTATTTTAAAAAATTAATAAACACACAAAAATATGAAATTATATTGAATTTTTATATATATATTTTTTGGTATTATTGGTATTTAGTGAATTTTTTAGAGATTTTTTTTCACGAAAATTATACTTTTTAAGTGTATTTATGTTAAGTGTGTCTAAAAATAAAAAAAATTACTTAAAATATTAAAAAAATTTCAGTAAAAATAAAAAAAAAACACAAAAAATAAGAAAATAAATCTTTTTAAAAATATTTTTTAAAAAATGGAACCAAGCAAAGCAAAGTGATTGGTGCTTCAAAGATAGATGCGAATATACATTAGTGAGACCACTTGGAGGGGGCCACCGAAAGCAGATCAAATCAATTATATTCACTCCTCTGCATATCAATTCAGAGAAAAGTAATTTGAAAAGTCATATGTTGAAGGGAGAAGATGGGAAGTGGAACAATATCCAAATGTAATTGTTATAAAAGGGCAATGCCAGTTTGGTCTGTTTGGTAGATCACACACAGCTCAAAAAACTACTAATACATAGTTGTTGGTTACATATTTTGTATAAGCTAATTACAATTCAATGCGTGACAGGATAAGGGCAATACATGAAGACTATTCAAGTTTTTAGTCATGATCGAACACGGGGCAGTTAGTATTGGTTTTACGAGATCTACGTAGTGTTGGATCAACAAAGAGATATAAAGTGATGTAGCTTCAACGGTTACTCACATTCAAATTCAAAGTTAGGAGGGAAGCCTAACTGCAAGTGATGGCATAGTGGAGCTAACTATAAGACAACATGATTAGCGATCATAGAGGAGCGATTCGACAGTCGAAAGTGCAGTTCGATGGTCATTCTTGAGAAGTATAAATAGCAGAGAAGGCCCTAGAAAAGACCCCCAGACTGATATCCAAAAAATCAGTCTTATTCTACTTTATTTCCTTTCCAGTTTTACATTTCCTATTCTTTACATTTCTGTACTTTAAAACTCTTGCACTGCACTTCGTTCATAGGAGTAGTTTCAAGTAGATTGTTGCTATGAACCTCTATGAGGCTGAATTGGATCGTTGTAAGTTTTTCATTTTAATGAAATGCTTCAATTGTTCTTCATTTAATTGTTATTTGCTTAATTTTTCTAAATTAAGCCACCAGTAAAAGTCCTTTTCATTGAAACTGAAAGAACTAAAACACAATCGTCTGATAATTGGTTGGCAATTAATTTTCTGTAAGGACTGATTGATCCTTACTGGCACACTCATAATTACAATAATAACCTTACGTCTGGCTCCATTCAGACTTGGCAACAAATGAAAGAGGCATTTCATGCCCAATTCTTCCAAACGGAGCCAGAAGTGTCCATGGCAGATTTGGCAAGGTTGAGCCAAAGGCTTGATGAAAAGGCTGCTCAATTTATTGTCAGATTTAAAAAAGCACGAAACAAATGTAGGGTCATCCTGCCAGAGTCAGAATTCGTGAGATTGGCTTAAAATGGCTTAGAGTTTAGGCTTTGAAAGAAGTTTGACTCAACTGAGTTTAGAGACTTAGTGGAACTAACTCATAAGGTGTCTAGGTATAAAGCATTACTAGAGAAAGAACAAGATCGAAATAATGCATCATACAAGACATATTATAGAGATCCTAATTATGAGATTGATGCAGCAGAGATTGTGGGGAAAGAACTTGTGATCTGTGAGGCATTAATTCATAAGGACACAACAATTGACCAGCAGTTTAAAAAGAAAGACCTTCATAGGAAATACTCTTTCGATTTAACAAAGGCAGATGACATATTTGATCATTTGCTCGCGGCCAACTTCCTTAAGTTACCAAAAGGAGTCAAAATCCATCTCCAGATGAACTTAAAGGAAGTATATTGTAAATGGCATAATTCTTGGTCTCATTCGACTAAAAACTGTATTGTTTTTCGTGACAGGATCCAAGAACAAATTCGGAAAGGAAGTTTGAAATTCCCAGCTAAAGCAGAGAAGGCCATGGGGATCGACTGTAATCCATTCCCAGAAGTTAGAGAAAGTGCAGCTAATGTTGTTGTACCAAACTTCCAGAACTTATCTTTGAAGGAATTGGAAGAGGTCAGTGTGCAGATGCATGTTGCCAGCCAGACTACTGTTAAGAAAGACATTAGAAGTTCACCAGTTGTTGGACAAGGCTCTACAGGTCAGGAAAATGACTCTAATGAGGAAGCACTAGATGGTGATTCTTTAGAGGCAACAGTTATCCAAAGAATTTGTCCCAGGTGTAGGTTGAGCTATAAGGGCTTCCAATTGATGGGAAACAATACTACAGGGATATGCAAAGACATCCTAAGCCAACCAGTGCTCATAACAAAAGGCCATATCCAACTGGCCCTAGGCAGCAGCCACTCATGGCTGGATCAGCAGCTACTAGAATGCAATCCAAGGGTAAGAGGCCTTTACATGAGTCCAGACCTCCCAACTATTACAGAATGGAAGGCAGTCGTCCTGAAAGAAGGACTGAAGTAGGTTCAAGTTATGGGAGCAAAACCAGAAATTGACCCCCTAGACTAGCCTCACACAAGATGGAAAGTGGCCACCTTCATGGAAGGTCTGAATTAGGCCCAAAACAAGGAAGGTCTGAATTAGGCCCTAAACAAGGAGTCAGGGCTAAGCAATGGCATTCACAGATAGCTTCGAAATTGGTTTCGAAGGAAGAAAGAGATGGCTCAACGACTGAGTTAGTGGGTTCATGGGTATCTAGAGTCCCCGATTGGCTTGTCATGCAGAACAAACCTAGAGAGATACCTGCCCAAAGAAATGTTGTTGGAGATCAGGGTAGGATGGTTAAACCTCCCCTGGTGGCCCCAAATAATTAGGTGTTACTAAAGCATCCAAAAGCAAAGGAACCAAGCATGGTCCCAGTAATTTCTAGATCACAAAGAAGGAAGATCCAGCGTAGGTACACTGTGATAACCCTGTTCCGTATTATTCTAATTGGTCCTTATTATGAATGTGATTATGTGTCTGATATGATTTTGTGTGCCATTTATGTGAAAATATGTGGTTTTGAATTTCTATCTGTTCACCGTAGAGATATTTGTTTGATTATCTGCTTTGGAATTTAAATTGAAGGCCCTATTGGCCATAGAAACCAAAATTGACTACGCCATTGTGATTGGCGTAACTTTTAGAGCCTACGGTGAAATTTAATTGAAAATTGATTCGGATTGAAATAATTAGATTCAAAACGATTAATTAAGTGTCATTAATTGGCTATAATCAAATTTGATTAGGAGGGGCTATATAAGGGCCATTATACACTCAATTCTTCTCTTTTGTTCAATTTGGTTGATATTAACTCTAAGAAAAGAGAGGGAGGGTCGGCTAGAGAGAGAGAGAGGGAAGCAATTGGAGATTTGGCTAAGGAACTTGGTGATCTTGAAGCTACACTCAAGAATTGATCATAATTTGGAAAATTAAAGCCCCTAGGTGAGTAAATTCATGAGTTTGAACTTGTGATTTTGTGAATTGAAGTGATTTGGTAGCTCATGGCAAAGATTTAGTTGAAAATGAAGTTAGAATGTACATGTATGTATAGAATTATCATAAATTAGCAAGGATTGTATAATCTATCATGTAGCTTGTTAATCATGAAAGATTGAGTTGTTGGATCATACATGCAAGCATGATTTGGATGAATTTCATGTGTGTAAGCATCACTTGACCCATTTGAAATGGAATTGGAGTTAAAAGATTGCATGCATGTTTGATTATTGAAGATATGGAGCTCATATGAAGATTGAAAGCATGAGCCATGATTATACAAAAAAATCTTGATTGATTTTGAAGAGTTGAACCATGATTTTGAGCAATTGGCCTCATATTGTTTGTGTACTCATGGCATATGATGTATTTCCCTATTTTGGTACCTTAATTCGAGCTTTGGAGCCTTTGAATATCAAGTTTGAGCTCAAGAACAAGTTTTGAAAAACCCAAAATTCTTGAAGTTCGCTCGAGCTGGGAAACCACCGCTCGAGCGTAAAATACGAGCTCCCAGAAGATTTGCAGACATGGGTGTCTGCTCGAGCGGGGATATTCACGCTCAAGCGAGGAGCCATGTAGTGAGACCTTCAGCTCGAGCGCCCGACTTCACGCTCGAGCGTAAAAAACGAGGCAACCAGTACTTTTGTAGACCTAATGGGTCCGCTCGAGCGGGAAAGTTCACACTTGAGCGGGGACCCCTATTTCTGAAACTTTGAAAATGTGTTCTGTGTTCCATTTTCCGTTCTCTTTCACTTCTAAGTATTCTTAGGCATGCATTAAGCATTGTAAATGAGTTAAAAGGATAAGAATGAAGCCTAAAGAGGAATATGTGAATTAAGAACGGATTGAATTGTTTGTGACCCATTGTGTTTATGGAATGTGTAGGGTCGAGCTCCAGGGCAAATCATCCAGCCGATCACTGTGAGTAATATCTTAATAAAGATATCTGAAGTATGTTGTTTGTCCAATTGCTTGCTTCTATGTAAGTCTTATAAGTTTGTTAATTTGAATGGTGGACAAATGTTTGCTATGAAAGAATGAATGTGCCAGAGGCCAGTCTGACATGAATGAAAGAATGAATGGGCCAGAGGCCAATTTGACATGAATGATAGAATGAATGGGCCAGAGGCCAGTCTGATATGAATGAAAGAATGATTGGGCCAAAGGCCAATTTGACATGAATGAAAGAATGGTTGGGCTAAAGGCCAGTTTGACATGAATGGTTGGGCCCAAGGCCATCCGATGTGTTTGGAACTACAATCACTTGATCTATATATATATATATATACTAGATAGAAATATGAATTGGGCCCAAGGTTGTCTGATGTGTGTTGTTCTAATGTATCTTCTTTATTCGATATTATTCACTGGGCATTCGCTCACACTCATTCATGTGTTTGTAGGTGAGCCAAGAGAGGTCCAAACCCAGCCTCAGTGAAGTTTGTGTGGAACAACCAAGGTTTTAAAGAGTCAGCCCTTACGTCTCACGCACGAGACTCGTCTTTGCCCTTTTGCTATCTTGTTTTATTTTGTCATGTTGGCGAGGACTTTGGATACGTTTGTATATAGTTTTGATTGGCTGACCTAGACTTGAATGATCCTGTATGTACAGAACTTTGTGTTAGTACATATTTTGATGTGAGTTATTAACATGTATATGTATGGATTGTTATGACGTGCCATATAAGCACAGCTCTAAGGACAAAGTTTTAAATTTACTTCCGTTTGGCCCATTTACTCTGATGAGTTATGTCTTATTTGGTTTGAGGCCGTAGGTAATCCCTGGATTACTAGCCGGTTATGTCCTTAACCCATGGGGCGGGTTCAGGGCATGACATACACTCAGTACCAGAAAGACCTGAAAGAAAGTGGAGAAAGCTCTTCATTGGTCTAGACAGAGGGGCAGACAGGAGGAAATAAAAATCCAAAGTCAGACCATAGTCCAAAATCAACTCTACAAGACAAAATGGGTTGCAGCAGAGAACAGTTGGCCAAAGTTCACTCTGAACTAAAGGCAAAGAGAAGTCCAGTTTAGCAGGATTGGAGAAGGCTTTGATGGAGAGTGATATCGAGACAGAAGGTGAAGTTGGCCTAGGCCAAAAGAAAGAAATGGTTGAGAAAGAAATGTTCGAAGCCTTCATGGCTGAACAGACATTTTTGGTTGAAAAGCTAGCAAAAACAGACCATTCGAAGGAGTTTGTTTGTAATGAAGTGCTAGAATGCAACATGGAAGATGCTTCTAAAGTAATTGAACAAGGTGGCCAAGAGGAGAAACAGGTACAACCAGCTATTCAATTTGGCTCGTTTCCTCCAGTATCAGTGAATATGGTACATATACTACCACATGAATTCCAAGCTGGAGATGAGAACTAAGAGGGTCAAGAAATTGACCCAATTCTAGTCTCTAGCGAAGACTCACAAGTGAGTATGGTGCAGGATGAATCCGAAATGGCTATCTCAATGGAAACTGAATACGAAAGTGAAGAAGAAGTGAGTATTAACCTCTCGTATCCTTTTGAGTATCCCATGACATCTATGACACAGCATGTCAAGCCTTTGTATATAAAGGCCTTCTTCGATAGGATACAATTGAATCGAGTCTTGGTGGATAATGGGGCAGCAGTGAACCTGCTTCCAAAATCTTCCTTGAAGAAACTAGGAAAAAGGAACTCTAGGTTAATCCCAACCAGCACAACCATTGCTGGCTTTGCTAGAGACAAACAGATGGCTCTGGGAATTTTGCCCATCAACTTGAGTGTGGGAACTAGAGACTGCATGACGGCATTCTTCGTTATCGACAGTAATGCTAAGTACAATACTTTACTTGGTAGAGATTGGATTCACACTAACAAGTGTGTGCCTTCCTCTCTGCATCAGAAGATAATGATGGCCTTGGTCAATGGAGAGACAGAGGAAATCGATGCAGATCCTCAACCCTTCATAGCCTGTGCAGACCTCGCAGAGGCCAAATTGTATATTGAGGGAGTGACACCACTCAGTATACTGAGAAAACTTGATGGCTCAGCCGAAGTGACGGCTGATGAGGAATTGGCACACCTGAAACACTTAGTCCAGGGGAGTGCTGATGAAGAGTTTGCCGTTAAGGATGACAATGATGCCTGGTTGTAGGCAAAGAGATGAAGCCCAAGAAGCCAAGTCTTTGGCTCTAATTAAGTTCTTAATATTGGATGTAAAATCAATAGTCCAAAAAGTGCAAGAGTAAGAGAAAGAAGCCATGATAATTGGCTGTAAGTAGGAGCAGCAACAGGCCAGAGTTTTGGCCCTTGATAAATACTGTGCATTGGACATTGAAACAAAAGTCCATGAGATACAGGAAGAAGAAGCCTTATGGACAGATTTTGTCTATGAGGAGGAGAGTAAAGATGTTGAGTCAAAAAAGCTAGGAGCAGAACAAAGCAAGGAGATTGCTTCAAAGTCAGAAGGAATTAAAGAAGGAGCTTTAGTAAGCTTTTAGATACAAGACCCCTTAGAAGAAGTAAATTTAGGGGAAGGTTCTATACAACAGCCCACCTATATAAGTGCTTGGTTGATTGCTCTTGACAGGGACCAGTTGTTGGTTGTTCTGAAGAAATATAAAGATTGTTTTGCATGGTCTTATAATGAACTATTAGGATTAGATAGGTCATTAGTAGAACATAGGCTCCCTATGAGGCCTAATTTCAAGCCATATAAGCAAAAACCAAGAAGAATGAGTCCAGAAGTGATTCATAAAGTTAAGGAGGAAATTCTTAGACTACTCAAGGCAGGCTTTATTAGGATAGCCAGGTATGTTGAATGGCTATCCAATATTGTGCTTGTAATTAAGAAGAATGGTAAAATGAGAGTATGCATCGATTTCAGAAACTTAAATCTAGCAACTCCAAAAGATGAGTATCCTATGCCAATAGTAGATTTGTTGGTAGACAGTTCAGCAGGGCATCAAATTTTATCAATGATGGATGGGCACTCTGGCTATAACCAAATCTGTATTGTAGAGGAAGATGTCCACAAGACAGCATTCAGATGTTCTGGGAATATTGGCACCTTCGAATGGGTTAAAATGCCATTTGGCCTAAAGAATGCTGGGGCTACATATCAGAGGGCTATGAACACTATCTTTCATGACCTCAGTGGAGGGTATTTAGAGTGTTATATTGATGACATTGTAGTGAAATCCCAATCCATGGAGGAGCATTTGTTTCACTTAGAAGCAGCTTTTGAAAGAATGAGGAAGTTAAAGTTGAAACTCAATCCTCTTAAGTATGCTTTTGGCATATCATCTGGAAACTTCTTGGGCTATGTAGTACACAAGAAAGGAATACAGATTGACCGGAATAAAGCCAAAGCCATCATTGAAGCCAGACCTCTATCAAGTAAGAAAAAATTACAAAGGTTCCTTGGACAGGTTAATTTTCTTCGAAGATTCATTTCTAATACTGTAGGGAAAACTAAAGTATTTTCTTTCTTGTTAAGGATGAAAGATGAAGAGGAATTTGTGTGGGCAGCAGAGCATTAAACTGCTTTCGAAGGAATCAAAGCCTACTTGGCCAACCCTCTAGTGCTGATGCCACCAAAGGGTGATAAGCCCTTGAAGTTGTACATAGCTGCAGCACAAGATTCATTGGGAGTTTTCTTAGCCCAAGACAATGAAGAAGGCAATGAGCAAGCTGTTTATTACCTTAGTAGGTTTCTAAATTCTTGTGAATGTAAATACTTAGCTATAAAAAAACTATGCCTTGCATTGTATTTTGCTGTAATGAAATTAAGATACTATTATTTGCCTACAACTGTCTTGGTAATTACAACCACAGATTTGGTTAAGTATATGTTATCTAGACCTATGTTGAGGGGAAGAATTGGCAAATTGATACTAGCCTTATCAGAATTTCATTTAGAATATGTTCCCCAAAAGACAGTAAAAGGACAAGTTTTAGCTAATTTTTTGGCAGACCATCCATCTCAAACAGAAAGCTAAGAGATAATGGAACTTGGTATGGCTAGTGTTGAACCATGGCAAATGTGGTTCGATAGATCAAAAGCCAATGGTTTAACTGGGATTGATATAATAGTTAAGTCACTAGAAGGGGTAGAAACTACACATGGTTTCAGAGTGGATGAAAGTACTTGTTCCAATAATCAAGCTGAATATGAAGCCTTAATAATGAGACTGGAAATACTTATTGGATTACAAGCTCACGCAGTTGACATATTTGGAGATTCTCAGTTGGTAGTTAACCAAGTGAAAGGGATTTTCAAATGTCAAAGTATAAGCATGTTGCCATACTATGTTGTTGCATTGCATCTGCTTTCTCAATTTCAGATAGCAAATATAACTCATGTCCCAAGGTTCTTCAATAATAAAGCTAATGATGTGGCTCAGAAAGCTTCAAATTTCAAGAAAAGGGGTAATATTCAAAGGAACATAAGCCAAACAACATATCAGAAATTAATATCACCCTTAAATAAAAGGAATGTGGTCTTGCAAGTCAATCATAATGACTTACAAGAACAAGATTGGAGGCATCCAATAATGCAGTATCTGGCTGGCCCATCTTTGAAGGCCAGCAGAAAAATTAAATTGCAATCTATCCAATACATGATGTATGGTAATGTTCTTTACAAAAGAGGGGGAGACGATTTATTGTTGGAATGTTTAGGCCCAAAAGAAGCATTGACAGCTATGGGTAAGGTTCATGAAAGCATCTGTGGTGCTCATTAGCCTGGTGTGAAGATGAGATGGTTGCTTCGAAGGCATTCCTACTATTGGCCAACTATCCTTAAAGACTGTATAGAATATGCAAGAGGTTGCCAGGCATGCCAAATGCATGGCACAATAAGGCATGTGCCCATAACTGACCTGCATGCAGTTATGAAACCTTAGCCATTTAGAGGATGGGCCATGGATATGATGGGAAAAAGACACTGTAATAACCCTGACCCGTAATTAGCTACTAATCAGTAAATAAGGATGTTAATTAAGTGAATAAAATAAATTACGGGATTATTATGTAAATTGCATGAGGTTTGGCTTTCTATCTGTCACTTGTAGAAATATCTGTTTAGAATTTCGCTTTGATTTGTAAATTGAAAGCCTTATCGGCATCCGAAACCGAAATTGATTATGTCAATGTGTCATTTGGAATTTTTAGAATCATATGGTAAATTTTATTAAAAATTAATCTAGAACGATTAATTAGGTTGTGTTTGGTTAGCCTAATGTCCCAATTAATGCATTATATCATTAATACTTTATATCTAACACATTTAGCTCATTTAAGCTCATTTCCTTCACCTCTTAGTGCAAAAAATCTGAGGAATTATCTTAGAGAGAGAGAGAGAGAGTGCAATTCTAGAGAGAGAAAGGAAAAGATTAAGGAGAAATTGAAGATTTTGCTTGAGTTCACCAATTTTGTGCAAGAATCTAGCTAATTGAAGACTCTAAGTAAGATTGCATCCTCTAGATTGTGCATCTAAGTCATTTAACATGAGTTTTCTTCAAGATTATGTGTTTAAATTATGTTCATGAGCTTAGGATGAGGGAATTGGTGCTAAGTTATACATGCATGTATAAATTTGTCAAGAGCTCCCATGTTTGAACATCATTCATGCCATTAGAGATGAAATTACAAGCTAGAGGTCACATACATGTTTGAATTATCATGTCTTGAACCTTGTTTCATGTTTTGGAAAATAATTTCCTACATGCATGGAGTTGATAAGCTCAAATTTACTAATTTCATTAGTTTTGGAGAAAAGAATTGTGTGTTCTACATGCATGAAAGTTTTGGTTCTAATTTTGGTAAATTCATGGGTTTTGACTAAAAAGAATTGATGAAAATCATATATTCATGTTTTTGAATAAGTTTTCCAAGTCTATGACCAAGCTTTGCACGAATTTGCCATTGAAATTGCATTTTGAAACTCAGAACTCTATTTTTGGAAACCCAGAATTTCACAGTCTGCTCGAGCGAGGAAACCTGCACTCGAGCAGAGATTGCGAGCTCTCAGTATTTTTCTGCAGTCATGAGCTTTTCGCTCGAGCGACCACTTGGACGCTCGAGCGAACCCTTTTGCATGTTGTTGATCTGCTCGAGCGTGGGAGTTGTAGCTCGAGCGTGGATTTCGACCAACCAGTACTTTTTCCAAGTTTACAGGTTGCTCGAGCGAAAGAAGTCACGCTTGAGCGACCCCTCTCATTTTGCATGTCCGCTCGAGCGAGGAAGTCTACGCTCGAGCGGGGACCTTATTTTCAGAAAATCTGCCTAAGTGTTCCAACTCATGTTTTAGCATTCTTATTGAATCCTAGGCATTCCTAAGCCTTAATTAAGCCATAGTAATGAGGTTATGGATTAGAAACACACTAAGGAGTGAATGTACCAAGTTCCAAGACTACAGTGTGTGTGTGTTTTAACCAATGTGCTAAGTATGAACAAGAACCAACATAATGAAAGTTAAGCTGTGTTGGCCATGTGAACGTGTAATAATGAGATATGTTGTGTTATGTACTTTTGTGATTATAGGTCAACGCCTGAAGATTGATTAACCGTTTGCGAGAACCACTGTGAGTAACATTTCTCTAAGGATATGTTGATATGAATTATGTTCTAATGGAAATGTGATAAGCTATGATTTCTGAAATGATATATGTTCACGTGAACGAACTTCCCAAGTTTGAAATCTATTATGGCATCCATAGATAGTCCCAAGTCATGGTGGACGGCATGAAAATGCGGGTCCATGACATACAAGTAATTACGAGATCTCGTTAGCCACTTCATTGTGGTGATATATGTTTAATCGGTAGCCGGAACCGGTTACTGTAGTCGGAAGATGTTCTGTGATGTGTTCTATGGGATGTACCATTATTATATTCTGATATGGGGATGATTATGCTATGATCTGTTTTCTGCTTATGATATGTTCGGATTTCGTTCACTAACCCCTTTACCTTAATGTTATGCACTGGGCTTTAGCTCACTGTTTGTATATATATATGTATATGTGAGTATTTTGGAGTTCAAGTCTGGAGACTTTTTGTCTGGATCCGTGTTCTGTTGTCAGCCAGCCATTGTGCCTCACGTGGAGGTTCCCGAAGTGTCCTGTGTTCAAGTTCTGTTGGTCCTGTGTATATATATGACTTGATGTAATTCTGTTGGCCGTACTTTAGATACTTTAATGTGTGTGAGTATAATGTATAATTGACTTTTGACTATGTATATAAAGTTTTAAATATTCCGTTTCATATAAGTCAGCACAGCTCATTAGACAACTATATTTTGTACTTGCTTCCACTAGCCCCTTATTATATGCTTATCTATTCAGAGGCCTTCGGTAATCCAAGGATTACTGGCCGGTTACGATGCTAAACCTATAGGGGCGGGTTTGGGTCATGACAGAAACCCACCCTCTTCGAAGCATCATTGTTTCATTTTAGTGGCGACTGATTACTTCACTAAATGGGTCGAAGCTAAACCATACAAGGCTGTAGACCAAACTAAGGTCATTGGATTTATTAAGGATTTAATTCATAGATTTGGTATCCCACAAACTATAACTGTTGATAATGGAACTGTTTTTTATGGGAAAATGGTAAAGTCTTTTGTGGTAGAGTTTGGAATTAGCCTTGTTAGTTCCACTCCCTATTATGCACAAGCCAATGGTCAAGCTGAATCATCCAATAAGTCTTTGAATAAAGGAATACAAAAAGTTATGGAAGACAATCCTAGGGATTGGCATAACTTATTGTTGGATGTATTGTGGGCTTACAGAACCTCTCCAAGGTCAAGTACAAGAATCACTCCTTATGCCTTAGTTTATGGGCATGATGCAGTGCTCCCTGTGAAAATTAATGTTAAGTCCTTAAGGGTGAGATGACAAAACCAATTAGATCTTGAGCAATTCCATTAGAGTATGTGCTTGGAGTTAGAAAGCATAGATGAAGCTAGAATTCTGGCATTAAATAGCATTCTTCTCCAAAAGAAGAAAACAACAAAAAATTATAATAAAAAAGTCAAACACATTGGCTTTGATGAAGGTGATTTGGTATGGAAGACAATACTCGCAATAGGGATTAAAAGCCATAAGTTTGGCAAATGGTTACCTAACTTGGAAGGACCATATCAAGTTCATAGAGTCCTGCCTTTTGGAGCATACTATTTGAGAATTTTGAATGGATATGTACATCCCAAAAAGATTAATGACAGATATTTGAAGCCTTATTTTCCAACCATATGGGAAACACAAGGAATATAATGAATATTAAATAAAAGAACATGAGAATATTCAAATGATAATTAAGAATTTGCTTTTCATAAAGAGTTGAATACATTCTGCCATAAATTGCCCCAAAAGTCAGTACAATGTCTCAGTTGTTCTTTTACAATGGATGTTCTATTCTTAAATGATGAGAACAACTGGATGGCTGTGGTCATCTCCTACTTTCGATCGACCAATCCTTGTTTGGTAATCTATAATTTGGTGACAGTTCGATCTAAGGCCTAGTTAACCGCGGATAACTCTTCTTCAAGTTGAGCTTTCTTCTCCAATAATTGAGTTTGAAACTGGGAGATGGAGGAATGCTGTTCCTTTAACCCTGATACTTCAGTATGAATTCTGGAAACAAAGCTCTGATCTTTCACTAATTTCTCTTCTGCAGCCTTGGCAGCATGGCAAATATTAATGTAAAAATTACTGGTAGCAACCGCCTGAGACAAATGACCCGAGACAGTCAGGCCAGATTGTTCGACAATCTTACAGCATTGGAGGAAGCCATTTCTTATTATAGGCCTCTGTAAGGCTTCGAAAGGGATCCTCGAAAAGGATGTCAGCAGCTCTAGACAGCTGTCTAAGTCTATTGGAGGCAGGGAAGTCTTACTGTTGATGGAAGAGCTCTAAAAAATCTCCAGCAAAGAATCAGCCATAACTAATGGCTCAGTCTCATCGCTATCAATGAGAGAGGTGGAAGGTATTCGAAGAGACTAGCTAGTCTAGCTTCGAAGATGTCTACCTCATCTGTGGACATAAAAGGTGCAGAAAGAGTTTTGGTAGAGGAAAAAAAAAACTGCATATGAATAAGAGAAGTGGGTGGAGCATCTTCAGTAGTCTCTATAATTCTAGCCACCAATAGGTCGAAAGAAGAGGGGGCTAGAAATAGGCAGGGGTAATATACCATGAGTTGGAGAGCTACCAATACCCTCTATAGGGAAATCAGCCACCATCAAAGATGAGGTCATAGCTAGAATTTCCTTAGGAGGGGGTGGAGAAATAAAGCTCAAAAGAGAACCAAATGGAGTAAAATCAAAAGACAAATAAGGGAGGTATGGAGTTAAGCCAAAAGAAAGAGATTTAGGGATACTTGGCCTCAAGGAGGGTATGAAGAATACAGGCGTAGAAAGTGGGAGTATTATCTGAATAGATTTCACATTTTGCGACTGACCAACTTCAACCGAAACTGATGGAGTCCTTATTGGGAGAATAGGCTTAGTAGTTGTTGCTGCAAAAGAGGAAATACAAAGTAATGTCAAGTCTCAATAGCAAGAATTTGACAAGAGAATAAAAGAATAGAGACATGAAAGAAATTACTTGTTTTAGAAGTGATAGCAATGATGGGAGAGCTATGAAGAGAATAGTGCTCAACAATATGTTGCCTTCTCGCGGTTTCTCTTTGGATTGCATCAGCAGCAGGGGCTTCATCTCTTAATAGTTGTTGCTGCCGCCTCTTTACAGCTCTTTGAAAAACAATTATTTCTCTGGAATGTTCCTCCTCTACTGCTTTGGCAGCTGTAGACGCGCCCTTGAGGGCTTCATGCTTCTACAGTTCGGACTCATTTGTTACGTTTCTTAATCTGATCTCACAATGTGCGATGTGAGATTGATAAATCACCAAAGAGTCCAAATCCGACAAATCGTTTTGGAAAATTGATTTTTAAGAAAGAAGTGCCAAACATGGACTACTTTCCCAGATACAGAGTCGCCACCTAAATATTTTATTTTGGAGAAATTTAGGAAACCCTAACTCGTGTCTAAGGCCACGTGTCCGTCATCACCAAAGTTGCCTCGGCTCGGGAACTTGGGTACGATTGGGGAAAGTCATTTATGAGCACCCCCGCTCGCTCGAGCAAAGATCGACCGCTACTAAACATGATATTTTGTTTTGAAACATATGTGTTCTTATTCCGATTAATTAGTTAGAATTACTATGTGATGCGCACAACACACAAGTATAGGCTAGGTCGCCTAATTTGGAACAAAGCATCGCATATCCGTTTGTTTGGAAATGGTTTGAAGTTTGCTACTCGCAAGTAGGCTAAAACACAGATTTCAATGAATTGTCCTGATTCAAGCAATCCAACCTTCACCCACAGACATTTAGGCAGTTATATCATATAAGCACTTAGCCTCATGGCAAGTATGTTGTCATGTTAACACTCACATACATGCAAGATGCTAAAGCATAAACACTCACAGTGTTCTTCGAGCCAAAACAAGAAACTAGTTAGCAATCATGCATGATCCTAGTTCATGTTGAGATGGCTAATGCATGATCCTAGTTAGCAATCATGCTCGCCTATTCTAAAATGGCATGTTAGATGGAATACTTGATACATGTATTCAAATAAAAATTGAAATACAATGCAGTTAGTATGATACACCGAGCCCGATGTATGCAATATAGATGAATGATGCAAACATGCGAGCATAAGGAATGCTAATCGAAATATGCCCTAAACTAACCATCATAAGCAGGTAAGTAAAAAGGAGAAAGAAATGGGGGTTGGAAGACATGCATCACACACACGCACGCTTATTACATAATTGCGCCCTCTCGACGGAGGGACCCAAAGAATAATACAAACCATTTAATTAACTAACTAACAAGCTAATTAATTATTACACAACACTTAACTAATTAAACAAATTAGCTAAGCTACGAAAAACAATGAAGAGGCCTCGAGAAGAGGGGCAAATGCATGCTCAGTCGGCTTCGCTCGGAAATCCGTTGCCATGCTCATGCTGCCTCTGTTTACACTGCTCTGCACTCACTACAGGAAATCAAGGATTTAACGGCGTTTTATTAAATGTCACGTTTTCTAATTTTTAACGGCGTTTTTTAACCGCCGTATATTTTTTAACCAAAACGGCACCGTTTTCTAATTAAAGGCGTTTAAAAGCGCCTCCAAAGGCGGTAGATACACGCGCCCCTTTTTTTGAAGCCCTTATGTTTAAATCTGAGCCCACTCTCTTATACGCACGCATCTCTCTTACCTTGTACGCAGACATCTCTCTCTCTCAGCGACGAAGAAGACGGAGGAGATAACTCTAGGAAGAAGCTTCGTCTCTCGAAAGATCAATCGACTGTTCTTGAAGAGAGCTTCAAAGAACACGAGCTCCATTGGCTGTTCAGAGCGATTTCGAAGAGATTTCGAAGATTCAGATCGATATCAATCGGCTGTTTCGAGCGATTTCGAAGATTCAGATCGATTTTGGGATTTAGAGCGATTTCGAAGCTCCGTCGCCACCGTCATCTGCACCGGCAAGGTAGTGTGCTCCACCGTCTCTCTCTCTCTCTCTCTAGATCTCATACTGATTGTACCTTTATAAGGGTTTCTGGTTCTGAGTTGGTTCAGAAGTATATTGGTGAGGGCTCTCGAATGGCTAGATAACTTTTTGTTATGGCCAGGTTTGTCCGACTTCATTGATAACATTGTTATTGAAAAAAAATTATAATATCTTGTATATCAGGTTAATAAATCTTTTTAGTCTACAGAAGTGTTATATAGTTCCTCTTACATGTTTTATGTGTGATTTATTTTTGTTTTTATTGCACAGGGAGCATGCTCCATCGATCATCTTTATGGATGAAATCGACAGCATTGGATCTGCTTGAATGGAATCTGGATCTGGTAATGGTGATAGTGAAGTGCAGGGGACGATGCTGGAGCTTCTCAATCAACTGGATGGATTTGAGCATCTAACAAAATCAAAGTACTGATTTCTTGTTTCATTCTCTTAAACTAGCAACATGTATGTGCACCTATGTTAGTTATCTTTTCTTTTACTCTTATGTTGACTCTAAGCAACAAATGAGTTAGCCTTGGTTTATTTAATGTTAAATGCCCTAGAATCCTAGTACCATCATGTTTATTCCTCCTATTTTTTTAATTTATTTTTAAAATTTTTAATTTTTTAATACTAGAAATTAGAGATAGCATGGATAAAGAAAACTAAATTGTTTTTTAAGGTTGCTGGCTGGATTCATACTCCACTTGTTGCATTGGATATATATATCAAGTGATTAATTCATATTCATGACTCTCAAATTGTTTTTGTATTGAAAAAATGGAAACAGAGATGCCGGGAGTGGTATCGGTGTTTAGGAATAATAGGTATCATGTTATTACAATTACTGAGTACTTAAGGTTGGGTATTGGGTATTTGGTGTTTAGGAATAACAGTTTTCACTAATCATATTTGGTTTCTCTTGCGAATAATTGATGTCATTGCACTTTAGTGTGTCATGATGAAGGACGAGTGATCTATTTTTTGCTCATCATTTTATTCTTTTGAAGGTTATTCTTTCTGATGCCAATGTTCCTGGTGAAGGGGAACATAGAATTATGTCGAATATTTGTCTTCAAAGAAACCTTCTTGGTTATGATCCTAACACACGCCATTGCTTGTATGGTTTGGTACGTCTTCTCTATCCTATCTGTGAATCTATTATAAATTTCTTTCTGTTTTGCTGTTCTTTAGTGTTGTTGCAATGTTCTTATTGGAATTTTAACATGTTGCCACATAACAGGATGCTGATTTAATCATGTTGGCTTTGGCTACCCATGAAGTCCATTTTGCAATACTCAGGGAGGTTAGTGTATTACGATAAAATAATTCATTTTTTTTGAAGACTCTTGACTAACATTTTTGGTTCAAATTTGCACGATTGTTTAAGTTGGGAAAATGGTTAGGTATGGAAATGAGAAATAAATGCCATGTTTGGTTTGATTTTCTGAGTCTGTTTACACAATTTACTTGTCAGGTCGTATTTACCGCTGGACAACAAGATTGGGTCATTTAGCAGCAGACTGCGAAGGTAAGGCAAAGAGAAAGGCTAGGGATTTTGATGAGAAAGGTGATGCTGATGTCGTGCCCAAAAAGCCTTATCAGGTCTGTTTTGTATACACTTTTGAAACAAAAAAACATTAACCTGCACTTCAATTTATTTTTCAGGTCACCTATCAAACTGAATTTATCTAGTTTGTGAGTTTATTTGGAATCCGATAAGCTTACAGTTAGTAGCTGGCCAGTGCTAGATCAGATGATTTGGAAATTTGAGAGATTAAATCTATATTCCTCATCGAGTTAAGACATTTTATTTCGGATTGACTATTGAGTGAGTTCATTCTCTCGTCTCTACTTGTAGCATCCATTCTAGGGGAACCTACATGGATCTCAAACGCCACACCAGAAGGCTAAATAGGTAAGTTTCTTCAAAGGGCTATCAGTCCACCAGCAGCAGCCCAGTAAAAATTTAAGGTTGTGTTTGGATGTGCAGAATCATTTTATTGTTTGGTGGTTATTGTTTGGTGTTGTTTTATCTTATTTGTTTTAAAATTTGCACCTAACCCCTTTATAATTTTTTTTGGAACTAAATGTTATATGAGGATCTACCTGCAATTGACTGCCTTGAAGATCACAAAAGACCAAGTTCATCACATTTGAGAAGGAAATAAGATTTAATCTTTGTTGATGAATTACCCTACAGATGAAGAGAAGCAAAAGTGGATAGGCATCTGAAAGCAACCTCAACAATCTGGCTGCTTTCTTAGGGCAGAGGCGTAGTATGCCTCCTCACAGCTGCAAGGCCTTTATCTTGAAACATGTATTTATCTTGAAATTTGAGTTGTGTTGGTTTGACACTAACTGACCTTTTTATTTTTTTGTGTTTTTGTGTCAAGTTGCTTTCAAGTTTGTGTTGATAAATAGTCAACCCTAACCTTCCAACTTGGTGTCTGATTCGTGTCATGTTAAAAATTCTCACCCCTACAATTTCATAAGTTTCATGCTTTTATTAGAATGTTAACTTTTGTCATTGTTCAATCCAAGAAAGTCATATTTTGAAAATTTATTTAGGACTTCTAGTTTTGAGACATCTAAAATTGAGTAAATGTTTGCTACGTGTTTTTCTTTTAACTAATTATTTATTTATTTTTTATCACTTAAGTGGTACTGGTATACTATATTATTTTTGTATCAGGTCAAATTTTATGTCCCTCTTCTCCACGTCTCCATCTGCTGGGGCTTCCAACATGCTCTTTGCACAGTTTTGCTCTTTGAATTGCAATCCTAATTGACATCAGCACCCTAAACCTTAAAGTTGCCAGAGTTTGTCTAAGTTAAACAGGCTCCAATATTCCTCCCTTGCCTCTTTCTTATGTTTGAAGTTCTACTATTCATGTTCTGAAATAGTCAAGCAGTAGAAAACTGGCAAGCCACAAACAATACATTAGTTTGATAATGTAATTTACAAGTCATTTGTTTTTCCATTATGCTTGATATGGTCTACCTTAATTTCACTTGTGTTTTTCTGCAAGTCTCATTTCTTATAGGTTGCTTTGGACAAGCACTAAAGACTCCAAACCTTCTTGTTGATAAAAACTGGGTTTTTAAGGTTTGCTGAAATTAGAACTTGGCATTTGAAATCTCCCATTCCTTCCTTGATTATCCAATTGTTGCTGTATTTAATGTAATCTAGAAAATGCGTAGTTAACAATGCCGTGACTCACCATGGACTTCGTCTCTTTTACTAAGATCTAGACTTTTTCATGCTTAAGGATGTTTTTCTGAAACTTCTCTAATTTATTGTTGTCTCTACAGGTTTGTGATTTTGGCTTATCACGAATGAAGCACAATACTTTCCTGTCTTCAAAATCTACTGCTGGAACGGTAATTGATGTCAGGATAGAATGTTATATTATATCAATTATACTGAAGCTGTGTCATTGAACTGCAGGCGGAATGGATGGCCCCTGAGGTTTTGAAAAATGAACCATCCAATGAGAAGTAGGTTTATTTTTTGTGTTAGACTTGAAAGCCATGCTAGAGAGTTTAATTCATTTTTTAATGTTTCATTCAAGTCTTGCTGATAAAATAATTGCGGACTGGTTTGCAGGTCCGATGTGTACAGCTTTGGCGTGATATTGTGGGAGTTGGCAACTTTACGTGTGCCATGGACTGGGATGAACTCAATGTAGGTTGTTGGAGCTGTTGGATTTCAAAATAGACACCTTGACATTACAAAAGAGATTGATCCAATGGTTGCAGAGATAATAACAGATTGTTGGCATTGGTAAGTTGTCAATTTTGTAATTATCTGTTTTGTTGCTGGTACATTGGACTATAATCTTTCTCAGCATTAGAGGATTTGTGCACAATTATGAGTTAGTATGAACCCTAAAATTTTATTAGCTTCTATTTCCACACGGAAAACACTCTGTGCACATCATCTCTCAATGTACACACTAATTGATTTTGAAACTTGACTTTTTGCTCAGTACACAACTTATCACGTCAAGAATACCCTCACTTCTTTAACCTTAAAACCTAACCCTAACCATTAGTTGCCACCACCTCCAAACCCTAACCCTCAACACATCACAGATTCACAGCGCCTTTCCTAGCCTCCACCACCGTGGCCCAGCCCCCTCCCCCACCCTCATGCCACCGTCCTCCACCCTCGCAGCACCTTGAAACCCTAGACCTAGGAAGAAGACTGTATCCCCACCGCACCTTGAAACCGTAAATTTAGGAAGAAGAAGAATGGGAAGGGGTGGTGGAGGAGGGGAGGAGGCTGGGGGGGAGGCAATGAGAGGTGGCGTTGGCGATGGAGGGTGTGGTGGCTAATGGTTTCGGGAGTAGGGTTTGGGATAGAGAAGATAAGGGTATTATGGTAGTTATATTTTAGGATAAAATGTAATTAAAAAGAAAATGATTGATAGAGAAGATAAGGATATCCTGAGTTATCAGCATTCCACATAATGTGGTCACATCCCTTATCACTAACCCTAGTAGCACCATTCATGCAAATCTATAATCTCACAACCTCCTTTCATGCAACTCGACTTAAATTACCCTGGCATGCCTGATGCAATGGTGGCTTTATGCATCTTTGTGCTAGGCAATGTGCAGGGACAGTTGTATAGTACCTAGAGCTGCAGCTATATGTGGATCTGCCTTAGGCATGTGTGGATCTGCCTTAGGCATTGGGGGGGCTGATGAGATGTGGGAGTACCTAATTTAATGTTCTCCTGCACTTCGGGGTTGGGTGAAGTGTCTATATCCTTTTAGCATGTCCAACATGCTACATCACTTTTTTGAGATCTGTGTAACATTATGGCAGATGATTACGGTATCTTGGGGAGGTTCTAGAGAAGAAGCTTGAATTCTGTTTTGATCATGTTTGTCAAAAATGTGCTTCTTCTTAGTTGATACTCATCTTACAGGCTTATTCAACACATATTAGTTTCATGTCCACCCCCATTTATCATGTGAGACAACTATTTTTGTGGTTGGATGTGATGCTTGTGAGAGAAAAAATGAAATAATTATGGGTTTGATGTGATATTTTGTTTTATTAACTATTTTAACCTATTTTATCTTTTTGTAAATTTTAGTCCAAAAAGCCAAAAAATAGCCTTTGCCAATGTATCAACTTTTTGGTGTATGGTCTATTGGCTATGAACTTGGGGGGACTTTTAACTAGTATCTGTCAGCTTTTTGTGTTTAAATTTTCATACTAAAGTAATGTACATATATTAACTTGGTTATTGTGATCCAACCTTATCTTTTTTGGTCATATTCTTTGTATGCCTAAAGTATTTGTCCAAAGTATTTTGAGCTGAGGCAAGGTCTGACTTGTGCTGGCCTTTAACACTAACATACCCTGCCTGAGTTGAACAGTGAAAAAATGGAGGCTAAAATGGAATGTCATTGGGATAAACTCTTCAACACACACACACATACAGGGACTACCTCATTTGCTGAAACACATGATGCTTTTACTTTTGAGTGGACGATGTGTGCTGATCTGACCATCTTATTTTGTCATTTTGCAGACGTCAAAGAAACAATATCATTGCAATGGCTGTGGTATATGCAGGTATGAATCATTCCTTGTCTCAGTTTAACATATGTTTTTAGCATCTGTGTTTGATATCTTGTTTAAAGTAACGAGAATAGTTCCAAACTGATGGATGTGAAACGAAGGTGAAGTTTAGTGCTTGGTGTCTATGCACAAAATTTCAAGTTAGTGGGTCTTTTTTAGAAGGAAAGCAATCGACATTATGCAAATGATCAAATTTAACAAGAGTGTCTCCTTAAGATTAGGATTAATGTTGAAGGTCAATTTCCCATTAGAGCAAGAATGTAAATAGTTAAAAGATTGTCCTTAACACTCAATGCCTAAAGTCACATGCATATTTTATTCTCTTGCTTTTGTTACAGAATTGGCGGGTGGGAGAATTTCTTCCATTGCAATAAATGCCGTAAGTCTCTGTTCTTTCCTGTATTGGTTATATGTCATATAGGTGTTTTGATTACGTTTATGTTAGTATATTTTAATTGTTTGTGCTAATTATATTGTGGACATACCTTTTAGGATGCTGCTACTCGGTTCTTTTGAAGAATAGCCATCCCTATGTTGAAGGAGCAATGCATAATGACTGCCCTGTTTGCTTTGAGGTATTTGACATTATCCATATTTGCTTTGGTTCTTCCTATACTATAATGATTTCAGTGTTTTATGTTTTAGTACGTGTCCACAAGCACATGCTAATCAAAAGCGGTTTCTGCAGTATCTATTTGAGTCGAGAAATGATGTAACCGTCATGCCCTGTGGGCATACTATTCACGAGAGCTGCTTAAAGGATATGCATGAACATTATCGGTGAGGGTCTAAAGAATTAATTCTCGGGTAAATGGTTTTGAGAAATATATATTTTTTTTGTATGTATTAATTTACTTGGTTATTGAATGGGTATGCATGTCCTATCTGCTCCAAGTCAGTCTGTGATATGTCGAAGGTATGGGAGAAATTTGACATGGAGATTGCGGCTACACCCATGCCCAAACCTTACCAAAACAAGATGGTCAATCTCTCTCTCTCTCACTCTCTCTCAAAATTCATTGGATATTTTGCAGTCTCTCTCTCTCTCTCTCTCAAAATTCATTGGATATTTTGCAGGAGGAGATTTACTAATGTGAATTTGGTGTTACAGGTCCGGATCCTCTGTAATGACTGTGGAACCAAATCAGAAGTGCAGTTTCACATAGTAGCTCAGAAATGCCCCAACTGCAAGTCTTATAACACACGCCAAATAAGAGGAATTTGAATTGGAATGGTTACACAATTGATCGCTCGCCGATGCTGTTGACTTTGGGGTTCACCTTGTTCATGAAAGATTGAGTGACTCGTCCTATTACCACCGCTTGTTTAGTAGATATTCTTGCATCCATCTATTTCCATTTTGTATTTTTCAAATTTTTTTCAAGCATATTAGACTCTCTTTTACCTAATCAATTTTAGTGGAATATATTTCTTTTCCGCATCAATTCCATACCTCCCTCTCTTTAACACATTTGGATATTATATTGTGGACATACCTTTTACGTTTATTCATTTTATGTGTTTCAAACTATTTTGCTCTCAAATAATTTGGATAAAATTAGTACAATTTCCCCAAAAAAAAAAAGAAGAAGAAGGATATGACGGCGTTTCTACAAACGCCTCTTAAACCATAAATACTAACAGTCATATTTGTTTTAAAAAGATATAACGGCGTTTTTTTAAAAACGTCGCTAAATATCGTCAGTGACGTCAGGTTGTGTTTAGGAGGAAAACGCCGCCTATACTAATATCATGACGTTTTTAAAACGTCATAAAGCTATAGCGACGGCCGCGTCCTCGGCGTTTGGTGCTAAGCGTCACAAAAAGAATTGGCGACGTTTTTAACACTTTTGGCGGCGTTTTTTAAACGCCACTAAAAGCTGAATTTCTTGCAGTGACTTCTGAAAACTGTGCAAGTCTCAAGGATGCTTCTGAATCACCTTCTGAGCACTGTGGGATGTCACCGGCCGAAAGTCAAGGACACCGGCCAAGAGGAACTGGTCATCGACCATTTGTGGAGATCTCGGCCAACAATGCATAGCCGGCCGGCACTGAAGATGGCCGACCGACCATCTCTTCTTGCAGAATCCTATTTTTGCTGCAACAGAGGACAGACGAAGCATGGCAATGCATTTTCAAGGCAATGTTTGCACCACCACCCTTCTTATCGTGTTTGAGACTCAAAGGAGTATGGTTCTCGACCCTCGGGCCATCAATCATGCATTTCGATACATGATGGCCCAAAACACATAAAGGACCCCAACCTTTATCATGGTTTATCGAGAGGCGAGGGATGTAAACATGCAAGCAAAACTAGAGTAACATGAGCATGTTAATGATAATGCCATACAAGGCTAATGGTAACAAGCATGCCAAATGCAATACGACCTAAACAAGCATGCAAACATACAAGGCATTTGACAACTTTCAAGCATGTAATAACATGTGAGGCAAACATGTAACAACATGTTAAGCAACTTAACAAGAGATGCATGCCAAATGCAATATCACTTAAACATGCAACAACATATTAATAGGCCAAGTACGTAACAACATGCAAGGCAAGCATGCAACAACATGCAAAGGAAGGACTTAAACCAAGATGGACAACTCTCAAATAAGCCCAAATCAGTGGCCAAAGTGCAATGGAAATGAGGACAAATACGCATACAAACATACATGCCAATTGGCCTAAAGACTAAGGCATAAAAGGCAACTTTCAAGAACACTTAAAAGGAATGAAAAGCATGCAAATGTGACAACATTAGATGCTCTGAAATAATACTAGGAGTGATGCCAAATCACATAGACAAATTATGATCATAGCATGCTGTAGACACCCCATTTTTGACCGTCCTCAAGACTTGGACGTCACCGTTTGAACACTCGGTGATCATCCATGATTGTGTTCGTTTGGAGTTCTCGGAGGTCTCGGCTCGCGCGCCTTGCCTCAGGATCCCCGAACTCGACTGTTTAGTGTCTGGTTTTGCACCAAACACTTTTGTTTTGCCTTAGAGGGGCAGGGAATGCCTTGTGAGACATCCCCATACACCACCGGCAGTGGCTGGAGGCCACCGGCTGGTCTTTTTCTTCCATCGGCAATTTTGTTTGCCGGTCGGCACACTTTATTGCCGGTCGGCATAATATGTTGCCGGTCGGCACTATTTTTTGCCGGAATAGCCTTTTTGGGCAGCCGACCACTGTTCCTCCACTTTATGGAGATATTTTGTGCCAGCTGTGATAGCTGGCACCAACTCCTTTCCCCTCCATACACGTGTATGGAGGGATTTCCCTCTAGCCAAGCTTGTTGAATAAGCTTTGCAAGAGGGATCCTTATAAGAGGGAGGCTTCCCTCTTGGTTCTAGGTTAGAAAAACAGAAGCAAAATCAGCCTTTAGAGATATAGATACATATTATCTCTATACCTCTCTCCCTCTCCCTTCTTGTGTGTGTTTCTTGGCCCAAAAGGTGTGTTTTACCTTACTTTTGCACCATTACACACACCATTACACCTTAGTCCGAGATTGAGGGGCTTGGGGGAGTTGTTTCTTGAGTTTTGGACTGGTTTTGATCCAAAGAAGGAGGTTAGGCCATTTGTTCTTCAAGGGTTCTTCAAGGGTGAGCATCTTCCCTTTTATTCCCCAAACTTGCATTGATTTTCTACCTATTTTGTTTATTGTTTTGGCTCTTGTGTATAACATAAAAAAGGCTCATATTTTCCTGCTCTAACACTTTCATTAAGGTCACTTTGTGGTTAGATTGCAAACTCACCCTCATAGGCCTTGTTTGGCCTATTTTGGTGCCTTTTTGATAAGGTTTCGTTCACTTCAGCATTTTGATCTTTTGATCACCAAAAATCAGTGTATTTTAGTGTCAAAAAAGTTGGTTTGAAGTCTTGCATAGGGGAGGGACACCCCTCTCCCTTTATGGTTCTGTTTCCTTGCTTTTTGGGCTCAAAAGGATAGCATGTGTGCTTGTTGTTTCTTGGCTTCATTTCAGTACTTTTTTAGGCATCTTAGGTCTTACATAACCTCTGTTTTTGGCCGGATTTGGCCCTCTTGTATGCTTGTGATATTTGCTTTGTGTTGCTCCATCTTGCTTAAAAGCACATCCCATGATTAGGCCATGATTTTTGTGTGTGTTGGCTTGGTTCCATGGAGCATTTAGCATTGTTTTTCCATGCTTAACATCTGTTGGTTATCAACTTGGTCGTGTTTAGCATGTTTGTTAGAGTTGCTTTGTATTTTGGCTTGGAAGCTTTGAGCATTTTGACCTCTAGCATGCATGGTTGTGTTTACCCTCTTGATTCGGCATCATCTAGGGTCATATTTTAGTCCAAGAATCATGCTTACATGTGTGCATGCATGGTCTTTTTCATGTCTTGAGGGTGTGTCCTCTTATGCCTAAGAATGAACCTTAGTGTATTTGCTTCATGGGGGATATCTTAGTTGCCATATTAGGAGCTTTTGGGGTCCTATTTTGCATGCATAGATTCTGTTTTTACTTGTCTTGATCATGCCATGAGTGGTCATGTCATTGAAGGTAAGTTGTCTCCTTGTGTGCCTTAGCTTTGGGACCATGAATTTGCTTGTTAACATGAGTTGATTGTCTATCATTTTGAGCACTCTTGGCCACCGTTTTGAGGAGGGTAAGGGTCTGCCCCTTTGCCATTTTTAAGCCCTCTTGCATGCTTGCTCCATGTTTGTTGCATAGTTGTTCCATTAAGCTTTGTAGCACATCGATCCCATAGTCAATTTGGTCCATGTTTGCACCATTTTTGTACCTTGTATGCTTAGCATTGTACATTTGTCATGTTGGTTGCATAATGTTTGTTGTGCTTTATATCTTGGTGGCATGATGTATTTGAGCCTTGTTGAGCATTACATGCATTGCATTTACTTGGTTTGGGGTGTCAAACTAAGTTCAGGAATCAAGGACCATTCATACTTCAAGTGATGCAACGCGCCTTGATTCCCGGTCATCGGGACCTTTGACTCTAACTTGATAAGGCCTCGGTTTTTCATGTTGTTTGTTGCATGCATTTTCATATCAAATGGCAAATTCGATCCTTTGACTCATCATGTACCATTGATGATTCAAGGATCGAAAGTCATGCTTCTTTGAGTCTAAAATATGATAAGAAGTAGGACCATGCTTACATGTGTCCAAAAACTCCATACTATGCACTGCCTGTCCTCTGTTTGCTGTCAAACTGTCTATTGCAGGAAGTTTCTGCCGACCGGCAGAATTTAGTGCCGACCGGCACTATCTGGAGTGCCGATGAATCTGATAAAGTGCCGACGGGAATTTCGGAGTGCCGGTAGCAATTCTGTCCGGCCGGTGGTGCTCTGCAGGATGCAGAGAGCTTGTTCCAGCACTATGGAAATTTTCAGAAAGACAAGGCAGTACAAACAGAGGCGACAAGAGCATAGTATGGGTTTTCCGGGCAGGACGGATTCGAGCATGCATCATCTGCGCGCCCCGGGGCAGAGGCTGTGGCCACTCTCTTCATTCTTTCATTCTTTTTTTAATTAATTAGGAAATTTTGTAATAATTTTATTTGTTCATTATTTTGGGACTGTAATATTAATTCGAACCCTCTGAGTGAGGGTAAACATGTAATAAGTGTGGGTGAGTGTGTGTATGTCTTCCAATCCCCATTTCTTTCTTCCCTTTTATTTACCAGCTTATGATGGTAGATTAGGGCATTTTTGAAATTAGCATACCTTATGATATGCATGCGTGCATTCATGCATCTGTTAACATGCACCGGGCTCGGTACATCATGCTAACCGCATTCGTATTTTCAAATTCCAAAATTGAATACATGAATTAGTTGGTTGCATATCGTATGCCATATTTAGGTTAACCGAGCCTAACTAGAATTGCACCTTGTATGTGTTGCATTAGGCAAAATAACATGAACTAGGACACGCATGTTTTGCTAACTAGTTTACTGTTTTGGCACGGAGTACGATGTAAGTATTTATGCTTTAGCATCTCGCATGTGTGTGAATGTTAACATGACAGTATGCTTGCCATGCGGCTAAATGCTTATGTGTTAAACTGTTTGAAATGCCTGTGGGTGGAGGTTGAATTACCTAAATTGGAATAATGCATTAAAACTGTGAGTTTTAAGCCCACTAGATAGTGGCAAAACCGTCTTTTCTAAAAAGCCCACTGGAAGGTGGCAAAATCTGCATTTTAGCCTACTTGCGAGTAGCAAACCATTTTCAAAACAAACATGAAATGTTTTATTCCAATTTAGGCGATTTGGTCTATACTTGTTTGCTGTGCGCATAACATAGTAATTCTAGGCTAACAATTGGTTTAAAGAACACATAAAGTTTTCAAAAACGGATATCACGGTTAGTAGAGGCCGGTCTTCGGACCGGGCGAAAGGGGGTGCTCATAGCTGACCTTCCCCGATCGTACCCAAGCTCCCGAGCCGAGACAACTCCGGTGATGACGGACATGTGGCCTTCGGCACCGAGTCAGGGTTTCCTAAATTCTCCCATAAAAAAATATTTAGGTGGCGACTCTGTATCTGGCAAAGCAGTCCATGTTTGGCACTACTTTTTCAAAATCTGTTTCTCAAAACGATTTGCCAGATTTGGACTCTTTGGTTCAGATTAAGAACCGTGACACAAATCGAGTCTGAACTGTAGCACGAGGTCCCACGCGGGCGCTGTTACAGTTTCTGGCGACTCTGCTGGGGAGTTTAGAGAGCTTGACTCGAACTCGTGATATCCTGTTTTGATCTCATTTATGTGTTTCTTTGCATTGCATGTGCATTGGCGTGCCTAGGAACACAGTGTTTGCCATCTGCCATTCCTGAACGGTTCGCCGGAGGCTTGTCTTGTCAAGGCATGTCCATAAGGCTGACCGGCTATGGGCTCTGACAGCATGGGAACACAAACCCCGGTTTACCGGGGCACCCTTTTGACCATTCGACCTAGTGCATATTCGGAATCCATAGTGACCATTCCAAAGTAGGACAGGTTGCTTACCCGATGCTAAGTTGTTTGAAACTGCTGTGTGCATAGTGAAACCCTAGCTCCTGACAAAATAGGACAGGGAAACCCTACCCCAACATAGGGATGTTTTGGCTCTCTCTTACTTGCTATGTGCTTTTAGAGTGTATCTCTATAGGAATGCATATATCAGTTTGCAAGTTTGGGCATCAGGCCTGTGGGCATCGGTATTTGGGGAATCAGTTTTACCTGAGGGTATCAATTTTGGGACAGATATTTGGGAAACAGTGATCAGTATTGAGCACAGTCATTCCACTATGATTATATCCGAGCTGAGATGCTGTCTGTTTTCTCTTTTGCAAAGGTAGTCCTGGAACCATAGCTTCAGAAGGCTCCGATATCCCCCGGGTACATTGGACTAGTGCTGATAGACTTTGTTAGGTCAGAAATTCAATTCAAGGGTAACCAGTGTTCTTTCGCTGAGGCAAGGCAAAGAAAGGCCAGTCAGGGCTCGCCGGTTCATCTGATCCGTCAGTCGCCAGCCACATCACCTTTGTTCAGACTCAGCAGACCATGATGGCACAGGGTTCGGAAGAATTTGTGGCCGTGATAGCAGCGTTAAATCAGGGAACTGCCGTGCAGGCTGAGACCAGTATGGAAATGCAGCGTCCATCTGGGGCATCTGCCTCACATCCAGCTTTGGGACCCCAGCCAAACTTTGACCCACTTCCGCCAGTTGAAGATTTGCAGTGTCCGAATCCTCGAGAAAGGTTGACTCAAGCTCATGTGCTCAGATCCCTGGTGCAGCCTACTGAGAGGCTTCGACCCTTTCATGTTAATGAGCTCAACCCGACTGCAGTGAAAATTGCAAACCTTGAAAAGCACTTCAAAAAGGCACAGGGCCTTAACTCCATTCCCAACATTGAGGATGGGCACACCGAGGCTGCTGTTCGGCTCCCAGACAGATTCAAAATGCCATATATTGACCGTTTCGACGGGTCTGGAGATCCAATGGTACATATCCGACTTTTCTTGGATGTCCTGAAGCCGATGGGTCTGACTAAGCCACAAAAACTCTCTCTGTATGGAAGAACCCTGTCAGGTGTAGCAGCTACTTGGTACACTAAGTTGGAGGACAAAGTGAAGCAAGACTGGGAAGAATTGGCTGAGGCCTTTGTTGATCAGTATTCCTACAATACCCAAGTTGAAATGACCATGCAAGAGCTTGAAACAACCCGCCAGAACACAACAGAACCTTTTGTGGAATTTGTTGCAAGGTGGAGGGCAAAGGCAGCACAGATGACAGATCGCCCTTCTGAGAGGGATCAAGTGCAAATGATGGTGCGAAACCTCGAGCATGATATGTTGCAAAAGTTGATAGTCGCTCCATTATTCACTTTCAAAAGTTTGCATGAACTGGGGGTTCAGGTCGAGAATGCGTTCAACAGCGGGATCATTCCCAGAACAAGTGAACCGACAAGGAGGGCGATTGCAGGGAGTACCAATGTTGGTAGTAGCGTCATTCCCAAACCCACCGAGATCAATGCAGTCGCCATAGCCAACCCTTTTGCCAAACCAAGCCTACAAACAGCCGGTCCAGCCCGAGCTCAGGGCAGAACTTTCACTCCCCTCTATATGAGCCTGACTAGCGCACTAAAAGCCTTGATGGAAAGAGGGCATCTCAAACCCCTCGATCCTCAACCTCTGCCTAACCCACTTCCAGCCAGACATAATCCCTCCAAGTACTGTATGTACCATCAGCAGCGCGGTCATGGCACCGACCGTTGCTACCGCCTTCGTCATGAGGTCCAAAATCTCATTGACAACCGGACGATAGCTCCACCTTCAGACCCCAATGACCAAGCACCTCATCCACATCTCAATCTGATCCACACACTGGCCGTCCCTTACGACCCCAGCGTATACATCACCCCGGCCCATCTACCCAAGCCTGAGGTGTTTATCCCGGAAAGCATGAACTTATGCATGATGGGTGCATCTGAACCCCAATTATCTCAAACCCATGAACCCTCTACTTCTGAGCTGATGAAGATGATCGAAGATCTTCAGAGAACTGTGGCAGATCTAGCCTTTGGGGTTTTGGCCCCATCATCAACCACATCACGTACCAGGGAGTTCATGTCTAAAGGCTCCCCAACTTTGGGACGGGTTGCATTGGAAGAAGGCCAATCTTTTGACAAAGTAGAAGCGACTGGTAAGAACAAGGTAGGAACACGCATTGGTCCCCATGAACACCTTCAGTGGGACATTGAGGCTTTGAAAGCTGAGGGACTGAACAAAGAGCAAGTCCTCGCGGTTGTCACAAAAACTGTGGATGACACTTTCGCCACTCAGAATGATAGCACTCTGAATCAAGGGGCAAGCCGGGAGAAGGGCCTTTGTACCAGGAATGCTCCCTTCAGCCCTAATCCCGTGCTCGAAAACGATCAGCAAACTCAGTCAACGCCTGCCAATCCCTTTGCTGGTGCATCCAGCAAAACTCCACAAACCTCAAAATATCCACCTCGAGGCCAGAGGGTGTTCGCACCACTGTACATGTCTCTATCAGCGGCCTTTAGGATCTTGACTAGAGAGGGGAATTTGAAACCCTTGGAGCCGCGACCACTGCCAGATAGACTTCCTTCCTCCCATGATCCGACCAAGTACTGTGCCTTTCATCAGCAAGTCGGCCATGTCACTGATGATTGTTTCCGTCTTCGCCACGAAATACAAGATCTGATTGACAATGAGGTCATCGTCGCACCAACTCAGAAAAGTCTATCACCACTGGATCAGTGAACTCGGGGGATAGTACGGATATGTGATCAGGGGATGAACCACCTGCGGGCGGCGCTCAGTTTACTTCAGATGTAGCGCTTGACACGCACAGTTTTGAGCAATGTGCGAACACTAGCTTTGGTACTTTCTGACTTGGGTATTGGGTCAGTCTTGTTGTGTTGTTTTGAGTCTGTTTTGAGTCAGTCTTTTTGTTTCAGGTCTGTCTTGTTGTATCGAGTCAGTCCTGTTTTGTTAAGAGTCGGGTGATTCCGGGGGTGTTACCTCGGACATCACTATCTTGTTTTGCGTTTGTCTTTTTGCTTTCTTTTGAGTCTGTTTCTGCCAGGGAGCCAGTTGTGCCAACAGATTTGAATGGAACAGCGATGATTTTCACACTCTTGTGTTTGCTTCTGCCGTGTGCCAGTTGTGCCAGAAGTATTGAATGGAATGACAGCGCTCTTCGCCTGCCTTTTCTGTGCCTTGAAATCATTGTATCGACCTAAGTTTTTCAAAACTTTTTTTGAACACTGCGGTGAAAACGAAGAGGAAGGAATTCCTCGGGATTTGCAAAATTTTGATCATTTGAGAGAAAGAGAGGCGTGCTAAGCCCTTAACGAATGAGATCATGTTTGTTAATGTGAGTACTGAGAAGGATCCTGGCCTGATCCAGATTGGTCCCACACTGTCTTCAGCGCGAGCGATTTGTCGCTTTCTTAAAAACTTTCGAAAAATGTTTTGCGCAGTCCTGTGAAGACTTGTGTGGAATCGCTCTTGAGATTGTGCAGCCTAGGATCGCTCTCAGCCTCAAGATTCTGTCCATTTGTTTTCAAACCTCGGACTTAAATTCCGAATGTTCAATGGTCAACCGCCATATGAGGCCTGTGTGGCCAGATTCGAAGCAGCCCTCGGACAAGAGGCAAGAAAGTCAGATCAAGAAGATCATATCAAAGGAAGCTTGTAAAGCTAGATCAGAAGCCCCTCCTCAAACTAGGGGCAAAAATGTCAGATATGCTCGAAGAGCCGAAGATGGATCCTTCAGTAAATCGATACAACAGCCACTCTCCTGGATACGGATGGCTTCAAAACCCTAAAACCATTTGGCATGGACTTGTTACACTTTTACCCTTTGAGAGGCTCGCTGGGCCGAAAACCCGGAAGGGCGACTCAGGCAAAAGTTAGAGCAAGAGAAAAATACAAAAAAAAAAAAGAAAAAAAAATGCAAAGAAAAGAACAAAAAAAGAAAATCAAAAAAAAAAAAGGAAATGAAATGAAAAGAAATGAAAAGAAAAGAAATGAAAAGAATTGAAAAGAAAAGAAAAACAAAGCTCGCAAGGTCGAAAACCCGCATCGGGCGCCTTGGCAAAAGTTAGAGCCTAAAAAGAAGAGGTTAAATACCCGAGTGTACCTTAACCCCGAACTACGTAAGGCTTGATTCCCATCTTTGGGATACGTAGGCAACTTCATTCTGAAGTCCAGCCCTAAAATACTTCAAATTCAACTGTGTCCATGTGATGGTTCTAGTCATCTTTGTCTTTTCTGTATCCGGGAGTTCGGTTGCAATCATCGCTCTGAGGACTGATTACAATGCGCTACGGTGCCATTCAGACAAGGGGCAACTTTCCGTTGCCATTCAATGCGCTGCGGTGCCGTCCAAACAAGGGGCAACTTTCCGTTGCCATACAGTTCTCTTCGAGCAAGAGGGCAATTTTTGTCCAAATCCGAGGTTGTGCGTCTCAAGAGTGGGTTCCGTGCTTGTTAAGCATTGGCCGTTTGCAAAAATAGTTTTTGAGAATTTTTACTGAGGTTGACTAATTTTCTCGAAAATTGTTCCATCTTTTCCAAAAACTGGACCATTTCTTGGACCCAAAAAAGGAAAATTTTCAGTGCTCATAGCCTAACTTGCATGATTTCAAATCAAAAATCGAACAAGTGTGTTAATCTAACTCTCATGATTGGTCAAAATTGTTTTAGTAGAAAACCAAAACAAAAAATGGTCAAAATGATGAACTAGGGGCACAGTTGAGTCAGGCTTCCTGTCTTTCTCCCGTTGTCAATGCATCTGCTAGAAAGGGCACTCTACCTGCCAGAAAAGGGCACCACTGAAGCTGACCGCAAAAGGGCAGAAGGCTTTCACATCCTCCACGCAACGAGGTATCAAGCCAAGTGTGAAGCACGAACGGGAACGGATCAAGATATTCCACTCCTTTGTTTGGACAGATCTGATCATGTCCAAACTCCCCAGCAGGGCATCATCAACCGATGTTAGCTGCAGATTTGCTACACACCCAGTTGTAGCACAACCCCTCTGTGGGAGAAACTTACTGTTGTGAACAAGAGTCTGGTAAAATACCAGGGGCAAGAGCCCACAATTTCCAGCTTATCCATCAACCACCCAGGGGAGAGATGAAAAATGAGAGATTAAAGAATAGAGAGATGTGCGCTAAGAGAAAAAGCGAGAAAAGGGTTTTGAGAGAAAAACCGAGCTTGAGAGCCGAGTGATGTGAGAATCACAAATAAGAAAGGGTGGGAAACAATACCCGGGGAAACAGGCTCCATGTGCACATTTGAGTCTTGTGTTTTTATTTTGTCTGTCTCGATTCTTGTTTTGAGTCGTTCCGGGCGTGTCTCGACGTGTTTAGGTTGTTTACCTTTTGTTTTCCGTTGTTGAGTCTTTCTGGCTGTGGCCAGTCGTCGGCTCAATACCCGGTTAAGAACTCATTTCTCAATTTTCAAAAATCATCTTGTGCTCAGAGTGCTGTGCCATTCTCCACATTTGTGCAAAACAGTATTTGTTCTTTCATAAAACTGCAGGGTCCACCCCCGATAAGTGTGAACAGTAGATCAAGGACCTATCTGAAGCTATGTAGGTTCTGGACTGCAAAGCAAAAGAAAAAAAGGAAAATTTGGAGCATCTTAGGGTGTTCTAGCTTTGGCAAGATCCGAGACTGCATTTCAGGTGCACCTTCCCAGACCTCGCCATTTCCCTGGAGTATGAGTGTATCTCGACCCCAAGTGTAAGCCTGCTTCAAGTCAGAATGGCAATTAAAGCAGCAGCAGATGTTATCTCTCGCCAACATAAACAGGGTGTCCCCTTTTGAGCTGAGCGTATTACAAAGTCCTCCGAAAGGTAAATCGGAGGCACCAGAGTACGTGTTTGATACCCTTCCGTTGCATAGAATGTGCACTTTCGTATACACTTCTGTGACATGCGTGCCGCATATCGTTATGATTCATGCACAGAATATGCTTGCTTTCGATTCTGCATAGAATTTGCTTTCAATATTGCATAGAATATGCTCCTGTTTCTTGCATAGAAAATGCTCGTATCTCTTGCATAGAAAATGTTCGTATCTTTTGCATAGAAAATGCACTCTTCCATATTTGCATAGAAAATGCACCTCATTTGCATAGAACATGCATTCACTCGCGCTATCATGCGCACCTTACTTGCACTTGTTAGTGCATTGTATTTTGTTCGCGCTATTTTGCGCATCGCACTTGTTAGTGCATTAGATTTTGTTCGCGCTATTTTGCGCATCGCACTATTTTGTGCATTGCATTTGTTCGCGCTATCTTGCGCACCTTACTTGCACTTGTTAGTGCATTGTATTTTCTTCGCGCTATTTTGCGCATCGCACTATTTTGTGCATCACATTTCCTTCGCGCTATTTTGCGCATCGCACTATTTTGTGCATTGCATTTGTTCGCGCTATCTTGCGCACCTCAATTGCACTTGTTAGTGCATTGCATTTGTTCGCGCTATTTTGCGCATCGCACTGTTTTGTGCATTACATTTCCTTCGCGCTATTTTGCGCATCGCACTATTTTGTGCATTGCATTTGTTCGCGCTATCTTGCGCACCTTACTTGCACTTGTTAGTGCATTGTATTTTCTTCGCGCTATTTTGCGCATCGCACTGTTTTGTGCATTACATTTCCTTCGCGCTATTTTGCGCATCGCACTATTTTGTGCATTGCATTTGTTCGCGCTATCTTGCGCACCTTACTTGCACTTGTTAGTGCATTGTATTTTCTTCGCGCTATTTTGCGCATCGCACTGTTTTGTGCATCACATTTCCTTCGCGCTATTTTGCGCATCGCACTATTTTGTGCATTGCATTTGTTCGCGCTATCTTGCGCACCTTACTTGCACTTGTTAGTGCATTGTATTTTCTTCGCGCTATTTTGCGCATCGCACTATTTTGTGCATTGCATTTGTTCGCGCTATCTTGCGCACCTCAATTGCACTTGTTTGTGCATTGCATGTGTTCGCGCTATTTTGCGCATTGCACTGTTTTGTGCAGTTTACATTCGCGCTATTTTGCGCACCTCAATCGCACTGTTTTGTGCTGTTTATCATTCGCGCTGTTCTGCGCATCGCACTGTTTTGTGCATTGTATTGTTCGCGTTGTTCTGCGCATCGCACTGTTTTGTGCATTTCAAAGTTGTTCGTGCTGTTCTGCGCATCGCACTGTTTTGTGCATTGTATTGTTCGCGCTGTTCTGCGCATCGCACTATTTTTGTGCATTTCATTGTATTGTTCGCGCTGTTCTGCGCATCGCACTGTTTTGTGCATTTCAAAGTTGTTCGCGCTGTTCTGCGCATCGCACTGTTTTGTGCACCTCACTTGCATCTTGCATGTATCCTCTCGCGTTATTTTACGCACCTCACTTGTACTTGTTAGTACATTGCATTGTTTTGAATACAAACCGGCTTCGTGTAGCGTATAAGTCCAACTTTCAAAACCGGCTTCGCGTAGCGTATAAGTCCAACTTTCAAAATCGGCTTCGCGTAGCGTATAAGTCCAACTTTCAAAACCGGCTTCGCGTAGCGTATAAGTCCAACTTTCAAAATCGGCTTCGCGTAGCGTATAAGTCCAACTTTCAAAACCGGCTTCGCGTAGCGTATAAGTCCAACCTTCAAAATCGGCTTCGCGTAGCGTATAAGTCCAACTTTCAAAATCGGCCTCGCGTAGCGTACAAGTCCAACTTTCAAAACCGGCTTCGCGTAGCGTATAAGTCCAATTATCAAAGTCTTCCTGCATATCATTTGCATCATGCCCCTGAACTACGCTGGTTTGATTCCTTGCAAAGGGATATGTAGGCAGCCTGTGGGCACAACCATTTATTTATCGGTATTTTGTTTGTTTGTCCAAGTCTTCGGCCTTGTCAAAAATGGGTCGTCTCTGGGCTTTGACATTCACTCCCGTCATTGTTATGACTTTCGAGTTCTGTCAAAGAGGGGCAACTGTAGACACCCCATTTTTGACCGTCCTCAAGACTTGGACGTCACCGTTTGAACACTCGGTGATCATCCATGATTGTGTTCGTTTGGAGTTCTTGGAGGTCTCGGCTCGCGCGCCTTGCCTCAGGATCCCCGAACTCGACTGTTTAGTGTCTGGTTTTGCACCAAACACTTTTGTTTTGCCTTAGAGGGGCAGGGAATGCCTTGTGAGACATCCCCATACACCACCGGCAGTGGCTGGAGGCCACCGGCTGGTCTTTTTCTTCCATCGGCAATTTTGTTTGCCGGTCGGCACACTTTATTGCCGGTCGGCATAATATGTTGCCGGTCGGCACTATTTTTTGCCGGAATAGCCTTTTTGGGCAGCCGACCACTGTTCCTCCACTTTATGGAGATATTTTGTGCCAGCTGTGATAGCTGGCACCAACTCCTTTCCCCTCCATACACGTGTATGGAGGGATTTCCCTCTAGCCAAGCTTGTTGAATAAGCTTTGCAAGAGGGATCCTTATAAGAGGGAGGCTTCCCTCTTGGTTCTAGGTTAGAAAAACAGAAGCAAAATCAGCCTTTAGAGATATAGATACATATTATCTCTATACCTCTCTCCCTCTCCCTTCTTGTGTGTGTTTCTTGGCCCAAAAGGTGTGTTTTACCTTACTTTTGCACCATTACACACACCATTACACCTTAGTCCGAGATTGAGGGGCTTGGGGGAGTTGTTTCTTGAGTTTTGGACTGGTTTTGATCCAAAGAAGGAGGTTAGGCCATTTGTTCTTCAAGGGTTCTTCAAGGGTGAGCATCTTCCCTTTTATTCCCCAAACTTGCATTGATTTTCTACCTATTTTGTTTATTGTTTTGGCTCTTGTGTATAACATAAAAAAGGCTCATATTTTCCTGCTCTAACACTTTCATTAAGGTCACTTTGTGGTTAGATTGCAAACTCACCCTCATAGGCCTTGTTTGGCCTATTTTGGTGCCTTTTTGATAAGGTTTCGTTCACTTCAGCATTTTGATCTTTTGATCACCAAAAATCAGTGTATTTTAGTGTCAAAAAAGTTGGTTTGAAGTCTTGCATAGGGGAGGGACACCCCTCTCCCTTTATGGTTCTGTTTCCTTGCTTTTTGGGCTCAAAAGGATAGCATGTGTGCTTGTTGTTTCTTGGCTTCATTTCAGTACTTTTTTAGGCATCTTAGGTCTTACATAACCTCTGTTTTTGGCCGGATTTGGCCCTCTTGTATGCTTGTGATATTTGCTTTGTGTTGCTCCATCTTGCTTAAAAGCACATCCCATGATTAGGCCATGATTTTTGTGTGTGTTGGCTTGGTTCCATGGAGCATTTAGCATTGTTTTTCCATGCTTAACATCTGTTGGTTATCAACTTGGTCGTGTTTAGCATGTTTGTTAGAGTTGCTTTGTATTTTGGCTTGGAAGCTTTGAGCATTTTGACCTCTAGCATGCATGGTTGTGTTTACCCTCTTGATTCGGCATCATCTAGGGTCATATTTTAGTCCAAGAATCATGCTTACATGTGTGCATGCATGGTCTTTTTCATGTCTTGAGGGTGTGTCCTCTTATGCCTAAGAATGAACCTTAGTGTATTTGCTTCATGGGGGATATCTTAGTTGCCATATTAGGAGCTTTTGGGGTCCTATTTTGCATGCATAGATTCTGTTTTTACTTGTCTTGATCATGCCATGAGTGGTCATGTCATTGAAGGTAAGTTGTCTCCTTGTGTGCCTTAGCTTTGGGACCATGAATTTGCTTGTTAACATGAGTTGATTGTCTATCATTTTGAGCACTCTTGGCCACCGTTTTGAGGAGGGTAAGGGTCTGCCCCTTTGCCATTTTTAAGCCCTCTTGCATGCTTGCTCCATGTTTGTTGCATAGTTGTTCCATTAAGCTTTGTAGCACATCGATCCCATAGTCAATTTGGTCCATGTTTGCACCATTTTTGTACCTTGTATGCTTAGCATTGTACATTTGTCATGTTGGTTGCATAATGTTTGTTGTGCTTTATATCTTGGTGGCATGATGTATTTGAGCCTTGTTGAGCATTACATGCATTGCATTTACTTGGTTTGGGGTGTCAAACTAAGTTCGGGAATCAAGGACCATTCATACTTCAAGTGATGCAACGCGCCTTGATTCCCGGTCATCGGGACCTTTGACTCTAACTTGATAAGGCCTCGGTTTTTCATGTTGTTTGTTGCATGCATTTTCATAGCAAATGGCAAATTCGATCCTTTGACTCATCATGTACCATTGATGATTCAAGGATCGAAAGTCATGCTTCTTTGAGTCTAAAATATGATAAGAAGTAGGACCATGCTTACATGTGTCCAAAAACTCCATACTATGCACTGCCTGTCCTCTGTTTGCTGTCAAACTGTCTATTGCAGGAAGTTTCTGCCGACCGGCAGAATTTAGTGCCGACCGGCACTATCTGGAGTGCCGATGAATCTGATAAAGTGCTGACGGGAATTTCGGAGTGCCGGTAGCAATTCTGTCCGGCCGGTGGTGCTCTGCAGGATGCAGAGAGCTTGTTCCAGCACTATGGAAATTTTCAGAAAGACAAGGCAGTACAAACAGAGGCGACAAGAGCATAGTACGGGTTTTCCGGGCAGGACGGATTCGAGCATGCATCATCTGCGCGCCCCGGGGCAGAGGCTGTGGCCACTCTCTTCATTCTTTCATTCTTTTTTTAATTAATTAGGAAATTTTGTAATAATTTTATTTGTTCATTATTTTGGGACTGTAATATTAATTCGAACCCTCTGAGTGAGGGTAAACATGTAATAAGTGTGGGTGAGTGTGTGTATGTCTTCCAATCCCCATTTCTTTCTTCCCTTTTATTTACCAGCTTATGATGGTAGATTAGGGCATTTTTGAAATTAGCATACCTTATGATATGCATGCGTGCATTCATGCATCTGTTAACATGCACCGGGCTCGGTACATCATGCTAACCGCATTCGTATTTTCAAATTCCAAAATTGAATACATGAATTAGTTGGTTGCATATCGTATGCCATATTTAGGTTAACCGAGCCTAACTAGAATTGCACCTTGTATGTGTTGCATTAGGCAAAATAACATGAACTAGGACACGCATGTTTTGCTAACTAGTTTACTGTTTTGGCACGGAGTACGATGTAAGTATTTATGCTTTAGCATCTCGCATGTGTGTGAATGTTAACATGACAGTATGCTTGCCATGCGGCTAAATGCTTATGTGTTAAACTGTTTGAAATGCCTGTGGGTGGAGGTTGAATTACCTAAATTGGAATAATGCATTAAAACTGTGAGTTTTAAGCCCACTAGATAGTGGCAAAACCGTCTTTTCTAAAAAGCCCACTGGAAGGTGGCAAAATCTGCATTTTAGCCTACTTGCGAGTAGCAAACCATTTTCAAAACAAACATGAAATGTTTTATTCCAATTTAGGCGATTTGGTCTATACTTGTTTGCTGTGCGCATAACATAGTAATTCTAGGCTAACAATTGGTTTAAAGAACACATAAAGTTTTCAAAAACGGATATCACGGTTAGTAGAGGCCGGTCTTCGGACCGGGCGAAAGGGGGTGCTCATAGCTGACCTTCCCCGATCGTACCCAAGCTCCCGAGCCGAGACAACTCCGGTGATGACGGACATGTGGCCTTCGGCACCGAGTCAGGGTTTCCTAAATTCTCCCATAAAAAAATATTTAGGTGGCGACTCTGTATCTGGCAAAACAGTCCATGTTTGGCACTACTTTTTCAAAATCTGTTTCTCAAAACGATTTGCCAGATTTGGACTCTTTGGTTCAGATTAAGAACCGTGACACAAATCGAGTCTGAACTGTAGCACGAGGTCCCACGCGGGCGCTGTTACACATGCACAAGGCTTAAAGCCTAAGATTAGTGAAGGGACTTGAGCCAAAGCTACACAAGACAAAGAGCATATGGCAAGCATAACCTAAAACAGTCCTAAGGCATACCAAAGTGAGCCTAAAACATGCAATGACCAAAGCCAAAACAAGCTAAAACAAGGGGCAACAACATGAGACATGCAAGGCTACCAAAGAGGTGTTACACTACACCTAACACAACCAAACATGGCATGATTCAAACGACCAAAATCAGAGATATGACACGCTAAAACGGGCCCAAAAACCCATTTAGATGGCATCCCAAATGCCTAGGCATGGTGGCATACACAATGACACGCTCATGAGGCATAACACACAAACTATCCAAAGCATGGAATAGGTGATAAATGCAAGTATTTGAGGATACTATATGGACTGAAATAATATAACAAGTGATGCCAAACCACTGAAAGCCCAAGTAAAGCATGTCAAAGGATTCGATACTCAAAGCCTACAAGCTAGATTACATGGTGGCTATACAAAGCAAGTCATGGACGACCAAAACAACCAAAATCAGAGCTTTAGCATGTTAAAACAAAGCTAGAATGTTACAACATGGTGCATGTTAAGGCAAATCATGGGATTACAAGACAAGTATACAAAGCATGCATGGCATGTCGAAACCAATTTGAAATAGAGATGTATTAGGGCAAAACAAAGCCTAATACATACTGAAATAAAGCTAAAACAAGCTAAGCATACAAGCCACCAACACAAGCCATTTATGCAAGCATTCAAGACAATAAGGAGAGAGGGAGACTCTCTCCTATTTAAGACCTCAAAACCACCTCTTCACCACTGAAAATCCTCTGGATTTCAGTGGTAGAGAGGCCATGCAAAGCTAATAACAAAGGCCAAAATGGATGGCCTAAAACAAGGCCTAACAAGGCCTTAAAAGGGGGGTAAACAACCCCAAACCTCAAAAGGACCTTAAACAAAGTTCTAAAGCAAGTGAAAACAGAATTTTTATCAGTTATATACCAAGCTTAAAACAATAAGAAAGATGGGCTAAAAGCTTAAGTAAGAAAGGGGTATCTAAAACAAGGAACTCACCCTTGTAGAACCTCTTCAAGAACAAAGCTCCAACAGGTTTCTCTGATCAAAAACAGCTCAAGAACCCTAGTAACAACCCTCTAGTACCTCAGTAACCTAAGGATGGTGTAATGCTAGGTGTTCAAGTGCAAAAGTAAGACAAAAACTCACTTTAGGTCACAAAACAAGGCTAAACAAAGAAATATAGATACAAAACTACATCTATCCTCTCTAGGTCATTTTTCTAAACCCCTGAGGAAGGAGGAGGAGGTCCCTCTTTATAGAAGTTCAATAACAAAGCTTCCAAAGCAAGCTAAACCAAAAGGCAAATCCCTCTATACACGTGTATGGGGGGGGGGAGCAAATGTGCATGCCAACTAATCCAGTTAGCATAAAATATCTACATAAAGCAGATGAACAGGGTTCGGCCAGCAAAAATGGCCGATCGACCAACACAAGGGCCGGCTGACCAAATAAAGTGTTGATTGGCCAATACATTTGGTCGATAGAAAGAAATCAAGGCCGATGGCCTCAGGCCCTAGCCGGTGGGTTGAGGGATGGCCAACAAGCCACTTCCTACCCTTAGGTGCAAAAACCACAAGTCCTTGGTCTTCAACCAAGCACAAAAGAAATAAGTTGAGAGATCTTAAGGCAAGGCGCGCAACCGAGACTTTCGAGAACTCAAAACGAACACAAACATGGATGATCATCGAGTGTTCAAATGATGACGTCCAAGTCTTGAGGATAGTCAAAAATGGGGTGTCTACAGTTGCCCCTCTTTGACAGAACTCAAAAGTCACGAAGTGACAGGAGTGAATGTAAAAACCCAAAGACGACCCATTTTTGACAAGGTCGAAGACTTAGACAAATGGGCAAGATAATAAAGAGATGCACCCGCAGGCAGGGGCAAGATGCAAATGACATGCACAATGTCGAACATAACTTATGATCATGCAAAGAAAGCTGTGATGAAGCAATTATGCAAAATAAATGCAACATTTTAAGCGAATGCTATACAAGCAAATAAACACGAACCAAACTACATCTCATGCAGAAAGGATGTAAGAAAATTATACAATTCTCACCGCGTCTCATGCGGAGAAGACTAAGAGCGATCGTTGGGGACACCCGAGGTCTCAAACAAGATCCCGACGCATTGCACGCTAAAGGAAAGAGAGTGGTACAAGCATTGGAACGTGTTCCAAATACTCTAAAAAGGGGGGGAAACATAGGGACATATCCCAGTGTTTCGGAATGGTATAAGCATTGGAACACGTTCCCAAAGCTCTTAACCAAAGAGGGAGAAACATAGGGACATATCCCGGTGTTTCGGAAAGGTATAAGCATTGGAACGTGTTCCAAATACTCTAAACGAAAGAAGGAGAAACATAGGGACATATCCCAGTGTTTCGGAAAATTATAAGCATTGGAACGTGTTCCAAATACTCTAAACGAAAGAAGGAGAAACATAGGGACATATCCCGGTGTTTCGGAAAGGTATAAGCATTGGAACGTGTTCCAAATACTCTAAACGAAAGAAGGAGAAACATAGGGACATATCCCAGTGTTTCGAAAAGAGAGAGAGAAACATAGGGACGTGTCCCGGTGTTTTGGAAAGGAGAAGAAACATAGGAACGTGTCCCGATGTTTCGGAAAGAGAGAGAAACATAGGGACGTATCCCGATATTTCGGAAAGAAGGAGAAACATAGGGACGTATCCCGGTGTTTTGGAAAGAAGGAGAAACATAGGGACGTATCCCGGTGTTTCGGAAAAAGAGAGAAACATAGGGACGTATCCCGGTGTTTCGGAAAGAAGGAGAAACATAGGGACGTATCCCGGTGTTTCGGAAAGAATGAAAAACATAGAGACATATCTCGGTGTTTCGAAAAGAGAGAGAAACATAGGGACGTATCCCGGTGTTTCGGAAAGAGAGAGAAACGTAGGGACATATCTCGGTGTTTCGGAAAGAAAGAGAAACATAGGGACGTATCTCGGTGTTTCGAAAAGAGAGAGAAACATAGGGACGTATCCCGGTGTTTTGGAAAGAAGGAGAAACATAGGGACGCATCCCGGTGTTTCGGAAAGAAGAGAGAAACATAAGGACGTATCCCGGTGTTTTAGAAAGAGAGAGAAACATAGGGACGCATCCCAGTGTTTCGGAAAGAAGGAGAAACATAGGGACGTATCCCGGTGTTTCAGAAAGAAGGAGAAACATAGGGACGTATCCCGGTGTTTTGGAAAGAGAGAGAAACATAGAGACATATCCTGGTATTTCAGAAAGAAGGAAAAACATAGTGACATATCCCGGTGTTTCAGAAAGAAGAGAGAAACATAGGGACGTATCCTGGTGTTTCGGAAAGAAGGAGAAACATGGGGACGTATCCCGGTGTTTTCGAATAAGAGCGTGCATAACAATACAAGTGGAAAGTGTGTGATAACGCAAGTGAAGAGGTGTGCATGACAATGCAACCTAAGATGAATTCCAAGCACGCTGAAATCGTGTGAGGAAAGGAACACTCTAACCACGCTGAAATCGTGAGAAGAGGACCGAAAACAACTGTCCAGGTGCACGCACGACGCAACCTAAGATAAAACACGCCCAGGGCCGCGTTTCACGCGTCCTGAGATAGCCCTGGAGGACAACGATCCTAAACGCTGCATAACGTGAAAGGATAAATGATTAGAAGACAACACAAGAATGCAAATAAATGCAATAAGTGCAATGATACTATACATGTTACAAGCAATGTAGAGCATGATGTTTAGGGAATGCAATAAACAAACAAAGCGGTGTTTTTAGAAAGCACCTCATGGAGTGAGTGGTGGTAAACCGCTCTACTCTGATGGGGATCTCCCCTTGTGCTCTTCGAACTCTTACCTTCAACTCACAGTACAAAGGTGCTGAAACGCTGACAAAGGGTAACTTCTACATGTAGAAACCACAAATGCCATTTTCTTTCCTGACCAGATTCACAAATTTTCCTAGGAACACACTACAAACACAGCCAAGACGCCTCTGGCGGGAAATAGTACTCAGGGAGAGCATTTCTAATTATCATTTTGGCTTTGAAGCAGGCTTGATCTTGCGCTTGAGGTAGAGGCACACTCATACTTCGGAGCATTGAAAAGGTACCTCTGGAATACAATCGCGGAATTTTCTAAAGTTGAAACAAACTCAGATGCTTCAATTTTCCCTCTTTTCTTTTGCTTTGCAGCCCGGAACCTACATAGCTTCAGATATGTCATGGTTTTATTGTTCTTATATGACCTGGGTTGAACCCTGTAATTTTATGAAAGAACGAAATCTATTTTGCACAAATGTAGAGAACGGCACGACACTCTGAGCACAAAATGATTCATTTTGAAATTGAAGTTGAGAAATGAGTTCCAAACCAGGTATTGAGCCTAGAACTGACCACGGTCAAAACGACTCAACAACGGAAAACAAAAGGTAAACAACCTAAACACATCGAGAAACACTTGAAATGACTCAAAACAAGAATCAAGACAAACAAAACAAAAGATACAACACTCAGACGTGCATAGGGAGCCTGTTTCTCTGGGTATTGTTTCTTACCTTTTCTCATTTGTGATTCTCACATCACTCGGCCCTCAGGCTCTGTTTTTTTTTTTTTTTTTTTTTCCTGAAAAAGTCCTTTTCTCACTTTTTTTTCTCAACACACATCTCTCTATTCTTCAATCTCTCATTTTTTAATCCCTCTCCCGGGTGGTTGATAGATAAACAAAAAGTTGCGAGCTCTTGCCCTTAGCATTTTGCTAGATTCTTTTTCTTCTGCTCACAACAGTGAACTTCCCCCACAGAGGGTTTGCGCTACAATTGGGTGTGTAGCCAATCTGCAGCTGACATCGGTTGACGATGCTCTGCTGGGGAGTTTGGACGTAATCAGATGTGCCTGTAGACGCGCCTTAGGGCTTCATGCTATAGTTTGGACTCAAGTGTCACGGTTCTTAATCTGATCTCATAATGTGTGATGTGAGATCAAGTGTCATGGTTCTTAATCTGATCTCACAATGTGTGATGTGAGATTAATAAATCACCAAAGAGTCCAAATCCGGTAAATCATTTTGAAAAACTAATTTTTAGAAAGAAGTGCCAAACATGGACTGCTTTTCCAGATACAGAGTCGCTACCTAAATATTTTATTTTAGGAAAATTTAGAAAACCCTGACTCGTTGCCTAAGGCCACGTGTCCGTCATCACCAAAGTTGCCTCGGCTCGGGAACTTGGGTACGAGAGCGGAAGGTCATGCAATGAGCACCCCCGCTCGCCCAATCAAAGATCAGCCTTTACTAACATGATATCTTGTTTTTGAAAACACATGTGTTCTTATTCTGGTGTATTAACCTAGATTTACTATGTGATGCACACAGCATACAAGTATAGACTGGATCGCCTAAGTTGGAACTAATCATCTCATGTTTGTTTCGAAAACGGTTTGCTACTCGCAAGTAGGCTAAAGTGCGGATTTTGCCACGTTCAAGTGGGCTTAGAAAACATGGTGATTTTCCATTCTCAAGTGGGCTTAAAACTTGCAATCAATGAATTGTCCCAATTCAGGCAACCTAACCTTCACCCACGGGCATTCAGGCAGTTATATCACATAAACTGTTAGCCTCATGGCAAGCATGCTATCATGGCAGTCACTCACACACATGCAAGGATGCTAAAGCATAAACACTTGCCGAGTACTCCGAGCCAAAACAAAAGCTATGTTAGAAATCAATGCATGATCCTAGTTATGTTAAGAATGCCTAATGCAACACATGCAAAATACAACTAAGATAGGCTCGGCTATTGTACGATGTCATGTGAATGCAACTAGATAACATGTATTCAAATTGGAATTGAAATACAATGCAGTTAGTATGATGCGCTGAGCCCGGTGCATGCAAGACAGATGAATGAATGCAAACATGCGAACATAAGTATGCTAATTAAAACATGCCCTAAACTAACCATCATAAGCTAGTAAATAAAAGGGAGAAAGACGTAGGGTTGGAAGACATGCATCACACATACGCACGCTTATTACAAAATTCGCCCTCTCGACGGAGGGTCTGAATAAATAATACAGAACCAACTGGCTAATCTAAGCTAATCTAATTAAACTAGTTATTACACAATGAAATGAATAATAAGTTACAACTACTTATTGCACAACATTAACTAAGTAAGCAATCTAAATGAGCATGCAAACTAAATGAATGTGGGCTGCCCCAGCTCTACTTTGAATGGCAAAGGATGCATGCATGCTTGAATTGCCTTGTTCGGAAATCCCTCGCGACGCCCCAACTTGCCTCTGTTTGCAATTGACCTCGGAACACTGCACAAAGCTCCAGAAGGTTGAAACTCCACCCTAGGAATCTGTGGGAAGGCTGCCGACCAGCTATTGGCCTTGGAGACCACCTGCCGACCACTTTTATGGTGAAAAGCCAGAAAAAGTGGTTGGCCAGCCACTAAATCTGGTCGACCGACCAGTTTTTGCCCCTGGTTTCTGGTTTTCTGCAACAGAAGGCAAGAGAGAGAGATGGCAAAGTATTCGCGACACATGTGTGCACGACCATTCTCTCCATCATTGCATAAGCTCAAGGGAGTGTAGTCCTTGACCCTCGGGCCACCAATCACGCATCTCGATGCATGATGGCCGAGGAACCAAATTGTACAACTTAATATGAAATGAATGCACATACAAGCACCAAAAGCCAACAACTCCGTCATGGGTAGTCAGGAGTGTTGGCGACCGGGAATTGAGACACGTTTCATCACTTCGAGTATGAAACGTCCTTCGTTTCCCGTGTTTGGACTAACCCTTATCCCAAACACAATGCAACAAACAAGGCATATACCAATGCAACTCTAGCATGCAATCTTAATGCAATGCAACTAAGTCATGCAAACATGCAAGGGATAACATGCAAACATGCAACTAGCCACAATGCTATGAACTAACAATGGCATACTCAATGCACATGGCACTTAGCATACACAATGCACGTAGAAACTAACATACACAATGAGATAAACAAGGCATGCACAATGCAATGATCAATCACACGACAACATGGCATACTCAATACTATGAACTACAATGGCATACTTAATGCAAAATGGACTTAAACCAAAATGGATGGGCCTCAGCCACACCCAAATCAGTGGCCAAAGATGATGAAAATAAGGCCCCAAAACAAAGTATGCATGCACAATGCATTGGCCAATACAAGAGGCCCAAGAGCACAACTCTCAAGAGTGCTCAAAGAGTGACAAATGTGCAAGTGTAAAGACACTAAGTGCACTGAAATTAAGTAAGAAGTGATGCCAAATCATTCGAACAAAGCAAGTAGAGCATGCAAGGGTCCTATGGCATGAGAGCTATCAAAGAGGACTACACTGAGGCATGTAATGCATGGCAAATATGCATGAACTAAGTATGGACAGAGTTGAAATAGGTCTTAACAAAGACCAAAATGTGCTAAGATGAGGGCCCAAAGTCCTAGGCATGCGAGCATACACACTAAGGCATGAACTAGCTAACAATGCATAACCATCAAAGGCATTCAAAACATGAATGAAGTGAGAACATGGCAAGTCTATATGTTCTGAAATGTGATGTTAAGTGATGCCAAATCAAGTACACGACACAAATAAAGCATGCAATGATGTTCAAAGCTTGAGGCAAGCAAGAGCATTTACACTACAAGTATACAAAAAATGAAGCATGTGATTACGGCAACCAAAAACAGTCCTAGTACATGTTAATATGAGACTAAAACATGCATGGATGGGAGCCAAAATGTGCTAGCATGAGGGGGCATGAGGCATAATGCATACAAGGCAAATAAAGTGGATTACACTACACCTATTAGGACCAAGCATGGGATGACTCAACGAAAAAAAATCAAAGTTATATTATGGCAAAATAACCCCAAATAAGCACTGAAATGATGGCTCGCAAGCAAAGGCATGAATGCATACACAATGGCTCATGTTAAGGCATAAAGACGGAACCCTCCAACGCATTGATTGAGTGACAAATGCAAGTGCACGGCCATGAAACATGGACTGAAATAGCATAACTAATGATGCCAAATCATTGAAATGAGCCAAGTAATGCATGCTAGTGGACCCGATGCACAAAGCAAACAAGCTAGGTTGAACCAAAGCTATACAAAGCAAGTCACGGATGACCAAGACAACCAAAATCAAACCTTAAACATGGAAAAACATGAACAAAGTCTACTTGAAGTAAAGCCAAAAGCATGCTAAAAAGACAAGTGCCAACATGATACATGTTAGGCTATTTCATGGGATTGCATGGCAAGTGTATGGAGCATGCAAAGGCTAACCCAACAAACCTAAACAGAGGTATGACATGATAAAATAAGCCCAAGAACATGCTGAAATGGACATAACATAGGCTAAAATGACATGCCACTTCAAGGAGCATACAAGGCTAGTGTGTGTGATTTACACTACAAGTGTATAAGGCATGCAAGAGCCAAACAAACCAAGCAAAAACAAATCTAAGGCATGTTAAAACTACACCAAAAATATACTGAGATGGCCCAAAAACAAGCTAGAAACACATGTTCAAACATGAGGCATACAAGACTAGATTGTGTGATTTACACTACAAGTGTATTAACCATACAAGGGGTGACCAAACTAAGCAAAAACAGTGGCATGCCTTAGAAAAATAACCACAAATACAAGCTAAGACATGGCCAACACACACTTACCAAAGGTGCTCAAACATGAGGCAAATAAAGCATGTATTGAAGACACAAAGGAGAGAGGATGGCCCTCTCCTTCTTAGGACCTTAAAACACCATCCCCACCACTGAAATCCATCCCTCAGGATTTCAGTGGTGAGAAGGCCAATACAAGGTGGTCCCGAAGCTCACAAAGATGGCACAAAAATGAGGCCAAACAAGGCCTAAGAGGGGGTAAACAATCCCAAACACCAAAGTGATCTAAAACAAAGATCAAAAGAATGCAAAAATACAAATTTTATCAGTTATAAGGTAAACTCAAAACAGCATACAAGATAGGCTAAAAGCTTAAGCAAGAAAGGGGGATTTAAGGTTCAAAAACTCACCCTTGATGAACTTCTTCAAAGCTGCAACTCCAACAGGTTTTTTGAGCTAAAACCAAACCAAAAACTCCAGAAGCAACCTCAAGATGCCTCAGCAACAAAAGGGAGGTGCTTGGCTAGGAGGTTGTGTGCACAAGTGAAGAGACAAAGCACTTTAAGGCACAAAATATGGAGAGAGAGGGGAATATAGAGAGGGAGATATATGTATATGCCCTAAGCCAACTTCAGAACTTGAGACAAGAGAGGGAGCCTTTCCTCTTATAGGGCAACAAGCACCAAGCACCAAGCACCAAGCTTGTTGAAAAAGTTTTAAGCTAGATGCAATCCTTCCATACATGTGTATGGAGGATGCAATCTGTGCACTCCAACTGGCACAGCTGGCATCCACAACACCTGTAGAATATGCAGGAAGGCCGCCAACCAGTTAAAGTGGTCGGCCCGCCACTTTTACTGGTCGGCCGATCACTTTTCATGAGAAAGTGGTCGGCCAGCCACTTTTTCTGGTCAACCAGCTACTTTTTTTGGTTTTCCAAAAAAAAGTGGTTGGCCAGGGTAATTGGTGGTCTCCACACTGAAAGCAAGCCAATGGGGGGGTGGGAGACCAGTAAATGTGGCCCAAAGACCAAGAAAACTAGTTTCCTGACCAAAAAATCGGCTGGCGAGAGGAAAAGTGGTCTCCAAGGGGAAAAAGTGGTCTCCAGGGGTAATTGGTGGTCTCCATACTGAAACCAAGCCAATGGTGGGGTGGGAGACCAGTAAATGTGGCCCAAAGACCAAGAAAACCAGTTTCCCGACCAGAAAATCGGCTGGCAGGAAGAAAGTGGTCTCCAAGGAAGAAAAGTGGTCTCCCAACTTTATACCACCTTCCAAACAAGGAAAACAAGGTTTGTACCAAAAAAAAACCAAAACGGATGCAAGACGAGAGTTTGGGAGGCAAAGCGCGCAGTCGAGAGCCTCGAAAATTGGCTGTCGAGCACAAAAAATGGCGTATGACCACAAAAGTGGTCTCCCGGACGACAGTGTCCCTCTAGACGGAGGAAACAAGGTGTGTTCCAAAAACCGTACCAAACGGAGAATGTTAAGCGGTCCCGAGCCGAGGCGCACAGCCGACGGCTCCGAAAACCGAAAACTAGTCTCCAAATGGGAACAGTGGTCTACGACCATGAAAAGTAGTCTATGACCACTAAGAGATGGTCTACAAGACTTCTCCCTCCCTCTGGAAGAGAAAACAAGACTTAGTCCGCAGACCGAGTCAAAGTATAAAGAGTCCCGAGGTCCGGAGGTGAGGCTCTCAGCCAAGAACTCCGAAACCTCGAAATGAGCATAACATGCACAATCATTGAGCGCTCAATCGATGACGTCTGAGTCTTAAGGTCGGTCAAAAATGGGGTATCTACAGTGCCCAGACAAGGGAGTGGAACATCTTGGTCCATTCATGTTCGTGCTTTGCACTTGGTTTGATACATTGTTGCTCGGAAGATGAGATAGCTTTCGCCATTTTGTTGTTAGCTTCAGTTGTGTCCTTTTCTGGCAGGTAGAGTGCCCTTTCTGGAAAGTGCGGTGACAATGGGGAAAAGATAGGACACCTGACTCAACTGTGCCCCTAGTTCATCATTTTGACCATTTTTTATTTTGGCTTTCTACTAAAACAATTTTGATCAATATAAGAGTTAGATTAACATGCTTGTTCGATTTTTTGATTTAAAATCAAGCAAGTTAGGCTACGAGCACTGAAAATTTTCCTTTTTTAGGTCCAAGAAATGGTCCAGTTTTGGAAAAAATAGAATAATTTTCGAGAGAATTAGTCAACCTTAGTAAAAAAAAATTCTCAAAAACTATTTTTGCAAATGGCCACTGCTCAACGAGCACGAAACCTACTCTCAAGATGCATAACCTCAGATCCAAAACAATGGAAAATTGCCCCTTGTTTGACCGCAACACATTGAATGGCAACGGAAAGTTGCCTCTTGTTTGAACAGTACCGCAGCACTGCATGGCAACGGAAAGTTGCCCTTAGTCTGAATAGCGCCGCAGCACATGGCAACGAGTCCTCACAGTGACAATTACCGTCGGATTCTCGGATACAGAGAAGACAAAGATGATCAGAACCATTACATGGACACAATCAATTTGGAAGTGTTTATGGCTGGACTTCAGAATAAAGTTACCTACGTATCCCAAACATGAGAATCAAGCCTTACGTAGTTCGGGGTTTAAGGTACACTCGGGTATTAACCTCTCCTTTTGCGCTCTAACTTTTGCCAAGGCCGCCCTTCCGGGTTTTCAACCTTGCGAGTTTTGTTTTTTTTTTTTCTTTCTTTTTTCATTTTCTTCATTTTTCTTCTTCTTTTTTTTTTCAATCTTTGCATTTTTTTTATTTTTATTTTATTTTTCTTCTTTTTTTTTCTTGCTCTAACTTTTGCCTGAGTCGCCCTTCCGGGTTTTCGACCTAGCGAGCTTCTCAAGGGTAAAAGTGTAGCTTTGTCCATGTTAAATGGTTTTGAGATCTCGAAGTCATCTGAATCCAGGAGAGTGGCTGTTGTTCCCTGATGATGTAGGAGTCCATCCAATGGGGGCTGAATTTGCCCTTAGTGTTGTGGATAGGAACTCAGTTGTCCTTCAACAAAGTTTTCTTCCTTCCTCCCTTTTGGGATTTGGCATTCTTGCCGATCTTCGTTAGCTTGAGCAATGTCCCAATTTTTGACTCTTCGAGCACATCTGACATTTTTTTTTGCCCCTAGTTCGAGGGGTGCTTCTGATCCAGCTTTACAAGCTTTCTTTTGATCATATCTGACCTTCTTGATCTGACTTTTCTTGCCTCTAGTTCGTGGGCTGTTTCAAATTTGGCCACACAGGCCTCACATCGTGGTTAACCGTTGAACATTCTGAATCTAAGTTCAAGGTTTGAAAGCAAAAGGGGTCGAGTCTTGAGGTTGAGAGTGATCCTAAGCTGCACAATCTCAAGAGTGATTCCACACAGGTCTTCGCAGGACGGCGCAAAACATTTTTTGAAATCTTTTAAGAAAGTGACTAATCGCTCGCGCGGAAGACAATGTAGAACCAATCTGGATCAAGCCAGTATCCTTCTTAGTACTCACATTAATAAGCATGATCTCATTCATTAAGGGCTTAGCATGCCTCTCTTTTTCTCAATTGATCAAATTTTTGCAAATCCCGAGGAATTCCTTCATCTTCGTTTTCGTCACAATGTTCGAAAAGTTTTGAAAAACTTAGGTTAATGTAATGATTTCGAGGCATGAAAAAGTAAGTGAAAAGCAATGCCGTTCCATTCAAACTTTTGGCACAACTGGCACAAGGCAGAAACAAACACAAGAGTGTGAAAATTACTGCCGTTTCATTCAGATCTGTTGGTACAACTGGCTTCAAGGCAGAAACAGACTCAAAAGAAAGCAAAAGACAAACACAAAACAAAATAGTGATGTCCGAGATAACACCCCCGAAATCACCCGACTCTTAACAAAACAGGACTGACTCGATACAACAAGACAAACCCGACTGACTCAGTATGAAAAGACTGACTCAATACAAAACAACAAGACTGACCCAATACCTAAGTTAGAAAACACAAAAGCTAGCATTTGCAAAATACTCAAAACAGTGTGTGCCATACGCTACATCTGGAGTAAATTGAGCGCTGTCCGCAAGTGGTTGATCCCCGAATCACATCACATTATCCCCCAAGCTCACTAATCCAGTGCCGATAGACTTTGCAAGACTGGTGCGGCGATGACCTTGTTGTCAATCAAATTTTGTATCTCGCGGCGAAGGCGGACGCAGCTGTTAGTGTCATGACTGGTTTGTTGATGGAAAGCACAATACTTAGCTACGTCATACTTTGGAGGGAGAGGATCAGGTAGAGGCCGTTATTTTAACGGTTTCAGATGTCCTTTCCTGAGTAGGACCCCTAGAGCTTTAGACAAGGGCATATAAAGTGGGGTGAAAACCCTCTTACCTCGGGGTAGATAGTCTAAGGTTCGGGGGTTTGGATTGGATGTACCAACAAAGGGGGTGGCTATTTTCGAAGTGATGATGGCCATTCTAACTTCAGAAGATCTTGTAGCTGCGTCACCACTGGTGGTCGTATTCGAACTGCGTGTATAACCCTTCTTGGGTGACTTCCTTTCATGGTCAATCAGACATTGTTTCATGGCGTCCTCGATCTGCACCCCGATCTCATGTAGGTCCGCGAAGGTGGGAAGGGGTAAGATGATCATTTTTTGCATCAGCCTGGGTTGGAGGTTGCGCACAACCATCCTTATCTGGTCTTTGTCGGAAGGCCTTATAGTCACCATTGAGGCCTTTGCTCTCAATCTCGTCACAAACTCGGACAAACCCTCATTTGGCTCTTGGCGAGTGACTTCAAGATCATGAGTTATGACCTCAATCTGTGTGTTGTAGGAGTATTGAGCAATGAAGGCCTCAGCCATCTCTTCCCAGTTCTGTTTCACAGAGTTCTCCAATTTCGCATACCAGATTGCGGCTATCCCAGACATGGTTCGGCCGAATAGTGACAACTTCTGGGCTGTGGTCAATCCCATTGGCCTCAGTATATCAGAAAACAGGTGGAGGTGCACCATTAGGTCTCCAGAGCCATCGAAGCGGTCGATATGTGGCATCTTGAACCAGTCTGGCAAAGTCACGGTCGAGTTGGTGTATCCATCCTCTATGTCCGGAATGGATTTCACGCCTTGAGCCTTCTTGAACAGCTTTTCAAGCTTGCTCACTTTTAGCGCCGTTGGATCCACTTCGTACTCAAAGGGTAAATCCACTAGGTTGGTGGGCGCTTTGGACAGCTGTGGTAGGATCGGGGGCAGAGTTGGCCCCGTCGGAGCGTCCGTATTTTCCTAGACATTTGCTGTCTCCCCGAGTATTGGAACTCTAGGTGGGGATGGAAGTGGGTGCGAAGCAGATACTCCGGTTTTCTGTTGTAGCCTGGCTATTAACTCTGCCTGGTGGGCCACTACTTCTGCTTGACGTGCAACCACTTCTACCTGGCGGGCAGCATCCTACTACATGGCTTGCATAGTTTCCTGGAGCTGATGCATCATCTCTTCCATGCCTTCCATAAGGTGCTGATCTAACTAAACAACCGGTATATCTCCCTGAGGTAAAAGCAGATATCTCAACCCAACTGCGCACAGGTGAAATGGATAATGACTGCTGATCTGAGGACTGTTGAACTGGCGATCTGTGCTTGACTAGCCTTTCTTTGCCTTACCAGTGGCGAAGGAAACACTGGTTGCCCTTGAATTGAATCTCTGACCTGACAAAGTCTATCAACAAAAGTCCGGTATACTGGGGGGATATTGGAGCCTTCTAAAGCTATAGTTCCAAGACCACCTAGCAAAAGACAAAAAAAGGCAGCATCTCAGCCCGATTTCACCAAAACATATATAACCATAGTTGAATAACTGTACTCTTTACTGAATTCTGCCTAAAATTCTGCCTGTAAACTGATACCTTCAGGTAAAACTTGATTCCCCAAATACTGATACCCACAGGCCTGATACCCAGACTTGCAAACTGATACATACAACCCTGTAGAGACACACTTTGACAGCAAATATCATGTAAGTAAGAGCCAAAACACCCCTACGTTAGGGTAGGGTTTCCCTGTCCTATTTTGTCAGGAGCTAGGGTTTCACTACGCACACAGCGGTTTCAAACAACCTACAATCGGGTAAGCAACCTATCCTAGCTTGGAATGGTCACTACGGATTCCGAATATGCACTAGGCCGAATGGTCAAAAAGGGTGCCCTGGTAAAATAGGGGTTTGTGTTCCCGTCGTGGCAGAGCTCGTAACCGGTCAGCCTTATGGTACGCTTCTCAAAGCATGCCTCCGGCAAACCGTTTAAGAATAGCATACGGAAAGCACGATGTCTTAGGCGCACCAATGCACATGTAATACAAAGAAACACATAAGTGTAATCAAAACAAGATATCATGAGTTCGAGTCAAGTTCTCTAAATCACCAGCAGAGTCGCCAGAAACTGTAGACGCGCCCTTGAGGGCTTCATGCTATAGTTTGGACTCATTTGTCACGGTTCTTAATCCGATCTCACAATGTGCGATGTGAGATTGATAAATCACCAAAGAGTCCAAATCTGAAAAATCGTTTTGGAAAACTGATTTTTAAGAAAGAAGTGCCAAACATGGACTGCTTTGCCAGATACAGAGTCACCACCAAAATTTTTTATTTTGGGAAAATTTAGGAAACCCTGACTCGTGCCTAAGGCCACGTGTCCATCATCACCAAAGTTGCCTCGGCTCGGAAACTTGGGTACGATTGGGGAAGGTCATCTATGAGCACCCCCGCTCGCCCGATCAAAGATCGGCCACTACTAAACATGATATTTTGTTTTGAAAACATATATGTTCTTATTCCGATTAATTAGCTAGAATTACTATGTGATGCGCACAACACACAAGTATAGACTAGATCGCCTAATTTGGAACAAAACATCGCATATCCGTTTGTTTGGAAATAGTTTGAAGTTTGCTACTCGCAAGTAGGTTAAAACACGGATTTCAATGAATTGTCCCGATTCAAGCAATCCAACCTTCACCCATAGGCATTCAAGCAGTTATATCATATAAGCACTTAGCCTCATAGCAAGCATGCTGTCATGTTAACACTCACATACATGCAAGATGCTAAAGCATAAACACTCACAGTGTTCTCCGACCCAAAACAAGAAACTAATTAGTAATCATGCATGATCCTAGTTCATGTTGAGATGGCTAATGCCACACATGCGAAGATGCAATTAAAATAGGCTCGCCTATTCTAAAATGGCATGTTAGATGCAATACTTGATACATGTATTCAAATAGGAATTGAAATACAATGCAGTTAGTATGATGCGCCGAGCCCGGTGTATGCAATACAGATAAATGATACAAACATGCGAGCATAAGGAATGCTAATCGAAATATGCCTTAAACTAACCATCATAAATAGGTAAGTAAAAAGGAGAAAGAAATAGGGGTTGAAAGACATGCATCACACACACGCACGCTTATTACATAATTGCGCCCTCTCGACGGAGGGACCGAAAGAATAATACAAACCATTTAATTAACTAACTAATAAGCTAATTAATTATTACACAACACTTAACTAATTAAACAAATTAGCTAAGCTAGGAAAAATAGTAAAGTGGCCTCGAGAAGAGGGGCAAATGCATGCTCGGTCGACTTCGCTTGAAAATCCGTTGCCATGCTCATGCTGTCTCTATTTACACTGCTCTACACTTCTGAAAACTCTGCAAGTCTCAAGGATGCTTCTGAATCACCTTCTGAGCACTGTGAGATGTCACCGGCCGAAACTCAAGGACACCGGCCAATAGGAACTGGTCATCGACCATTTGTGGAGATTTTGGCCAACAATGCATAGCCGGCCGGCACTGAAGATGGCCGACCGACCATCTCTTCTTGTAGAATCCTGTTTTTGCTGCAACAGAGGACAGACAGAGCGTGGCAATGCATTTTCAAGGCAATGTTTGCACCACCACCCTCCTTATCATGTTTGAGACTCAAAGGAGTATGGTTCTCGACAATCGGGCCATCAATCACGTATTTCGATGCATGATGGCCCAAAGAGGCCGAATGTGCATTTTAATGTCAAATGAAATGCACCCAAAACACATAAAGGACCCCAACCTCTATCATGGTTTATCGAGAGGCGAGGGATGTAAACATGCAAGCAAAACTAGAACAACATGAGCATGTTAATGATAATGCCATACAAGGCTAATGGTAACAAGCATGCCAAATGCAATGCGACCTAAACAAGCATGCAAACATACAAGGCATTTGACAACTTTCAAGCATGTAATAACATGTGAGGCAAACATGTAACAACATGTTAAGCAACTTAACAAGAGATGCATGCCAAATGTAATATCACTTAAACATGCAACAACATATTAATAGGCCAAGTACGTAACAACATGCAAGGCAAGCATGCAACGACATGCAAAGGAAGGACTTAAACCAAGATGGACAACTCTCAAATAAGCCCAAATCAGTGGCCAAAGTGCAATGGAAATGAGGACAAATGCGCATACAAACATACATGCCAATTGGCCTAAAGACTAAGGCATAAAAGACAACTTTCAAGAACACTTAAAAGGAATGAAAAGCATGCAAATGTGACAACATTACATGCTCTGAAATAATGCTAGGAGTGATGCCAAATCACATAGACAAATCATGATCATAGCATGCATAAGGCTTAAAGCCTAAGATTAGTGAAGGGACTTGAGCCAAAGCTACACAAGACAAAGAGCATATGACAAGCATAACCTAAAACAGTCCTAAGGCATACCAAAGTGAGCCTAAAACATGCAATGACCAAAGCCAAAACAAGCTAAAACAAGGGGCAACAACATGAGACATGCAAGGCTACCAAAGAGGTGTTACACTACACCTAAAACAACCAAACATGGCATGATTCAAGCGACCAAAATCAGAGATATGACATGCTAAAACAGGCCCAAAAACCCATTTAGATGGCATCCTAAATGCCTAGGCATGGTGGCATACACAATGACACGCTCATGAGGCATAACACACAAACTATCCAAAGCATGGAATAGGTGATAAATGCAAGTATTTGAGCATACTATATGGACTGAAATAACATAACAAGTGATGCCAAACCACTGAAATGGCCCAAGTCAAGCATGTCAAAGGATTCGATACTCAAAGCCTACAAGCTAGATTACATGGTGGCTATACAAAGCAAGTCATGGACGACTGAAATAACCAAAATCAGAGCTTTAGCATGTTAAAACAAATCTAGAAGCTTCATGAAGTTGAGCCAAAATCATGCTAAAAGACATGTTACAGCATGGTGCATGTTAAGGCAAATCATGGGATTACAAGACAAGTATACAAAGCATGCATGGTATGTCTAAACCAATTTGAAATAGAGATGTATTAGGGAAAAACAAAGCCTAATACATACTGAAATAAAGCTAAAACAAGTTAAGCATACAAGTCACCAACACAAGCCATTTTTGTAAGCATTTAAGACAACAAGGAGAGGGGATGACCCTCTCCTCTTTAAGACCTCAAAACCACCTCTTCACCACTGAAAATCCTTTGGATTTCAGTGGTAGAGAGGCCATGCAAAGCTAATAACAAAAGCCAAAATGGATAGTCTAAAACAAGGCCTAACAAAGCCTTAAAGGGGGGGTAAACAACCCCAAACCTCAAAAGGACCTTAAACAAAGTTCTAAAGCAAGTGAAAACAAAACTTTTATCAGTTATATACCAAGCTTAAAACAATAACCAAGATGGGCTAAAAGCTTAAGCAAGAAAGGGGTATCTAAAGCAAGGAACTCACCCTTGTAGAACCTCTTAAAGAACAAACCTCCAGCAGGTTTCTCTTATCAGAAAACAGCTCAAGAACCCTAATAACAACCCTCTAGTACCTCAGTAACCCAAGGATGGTGTAATGCTAGGTGTTCAAGTGCAAAAGTAAGACAAAAACTCACTTTAGGTCACAAAACAAGGCTAAACAAAGAAATATAGATACAAAACTATATCTATCCTCTTTAGGTCATTTTTCTGAACCCCTGAGGAGGGAGGAGGAGCTCCCTCTTTATAGAAGTTCAATAACAAAGCTTCCAAAGCAAGCTAAACTAAGAGGCAAATCTCTCCATAAACGTGCATGGGGGGGAGCAAATGTGCATGCCAGCTAATCCAGCTGGCATAAAATATCTGCATAAAGCAGATGAACAGAGTTCGGCCAGCAAAAATGGCCGATCGACCAACACAAGGGCCGGCCGACCAAATAAAGTGTCGATCGGCCAATACATTTGGTCGGTAGAAAGAAATCATGGCCGATGGCCTCAGGCCCTGGCCGACGGGTTGAGGGATGGCCAACAAGCCACTTCCTACATTTAGGTGCAAAAACCAAAAGTCCTTGGTCCTCAACCAAGTACAAAATAAACAAGTTGAGAAATCTTGAGGCAAGGCGCGCAACCAAGACTTCCGAGAACTCAAAACAAACACAAACATAGATGATCATCAAGTGTTCAAACGATGATGTCCAAGTCTTGAGGACGGTAAAAAATGGGGTGTCTACAGCAGCCGCCTTATGACTGGGATCTTTGACCAAATCAGAAGGAGAGACAGTCATCTTCTTTCTCTTTCTTCTTGGTAATGGTATTTCCTACTCTTTCTCAATATCTCTTTCTTCATTCTGGGATTCAGGCTCTTCAAGAGTAAGTTCCTTTTCCACTGCTTTGGAAGATGTCTCATGAGTAGGGTCTTTGACCGAATTAGAAGGGGAGACAGTCATCTTTTTTCTCTTTGTTCTCTATAATGGTATTTCTTGCTCTTTCTCAATCTCTCTCTCTTAAGTCTGAGATTCAGATTCTTCAGGAGTGAGTATTAGCTTCATTTTCTTTTTCTGCTGTTGTTTGTCTTTGAGAGCAGCTAGAGTTTCAGCTCTCTTAGGAGATTCTTCTTGTGGAGACCCTGCACCAAGAGGTATGAGTATAAAGGAAACAAATAAAAGAGTCTAAAAGAAAAGGAACCTGAAAATACTTATCCTTTTTTCGAAGCAGCTCTGTGTAGCACGCGCCCGCGGAGGGGCCTTCGCTACTACAGTTCGGACTCGCGATTTTTGTTTGTCGCGGTTCTTAATCTGAACCAAAGAGTCCAAATCTGGCAAATCGTTTTAAGAAACAGATTTTTGAAAAAGTAGTGCCAAACATGGACTGCTTTGCCAGATACAGAGTCGCCACCTAAATATTTTTAAAATGGGAAAATTTAGGAAACCCTGACTTGGTGTCGAAGGCCACATGTCCGTCATCACCGGAGTTGTCTCGGCTCGGGAGCTTGGGTACGATCGGGGAAGGTCAACTATGAGCACCCTCTTTCGCCCGGTCCGAAGACCGGCCTCTACTAACCATGATATCCGATTTTGAAAACTTTATGTGTTCTTATTCCAATTATTAGCCTAGAATTACTATGTTATGCGTGCAGCAAACAAGTATAGACTAGATTGCCTAATTTGGAAATAAGCATCGCATATCCGTTTGTTTTGAAAAGCGCTTTGGAATTTGCTACTCGCAAGTAGGCTAAAAACACGGATTTCAATGAGTTTTTCCAACTCAAACAATCCAACCTTCACCCACAGGCATTCAAACAATTTAATCTCACATAAGCATTTAGCTGCATGGTAAGCATGCTGTCATGTTAACATTCACACGCATGCGGGATGCTAAAGCATAAATACTTACATTGTACTCCGTGCCAAAACGGTAAACTAGTTAGCAAACATGCGTGTCCTAGTTCATGTTAAATTGCCTAATGCAACACATACAGGATGCAATTAGATAGGCTCGGCTAACCTAAGCATGGCATATGAAATGCGATCAACTATCACATATTCAATTTTTGAATTGAAGTACAAATGCAGTTAGCGTGATGTACCGAGCCTAATGCATGCAATACAAATGCATGGATGCACACATGCATAGCATAAGGTATGCTAAATTAAACGTGCCCTAATCTACCATCATAAGCAGGTAAATAAAATGGAAGAAAGAAGTGGGGATTGGAAGACATACACACCACCCACGCACACTTATTACAGATTTGCCCTCACTCGGAGGGACTAAATAAATATTACAAATTAATTAACTACGCAAGCTAATTAATAATTGCAAATTGCCTAATCAACTAAGCAAATTAACTAAAACTAAGAAAACAGAAAAAATGCCTCGGGAAACGCGCCGCCATGCATAGGCTACCTCTGTTTTCCTTCCTTCACTCCTCTGGAGGCTGCCAAAACCTCAGGACTGCATTCCTGGGCATTGGGGAGTGCCACCAGCTGAGTGGAATTACCACCGGCAGTGGTGTGTGGCCATCGGCACAAAATGAAGCTGTCGGCAGAGAAATTGTTGCCGGTCGGCACCTTACACTGCCGGTCGGCAGAGTGTTCCTGCAGAATCTGCAAATGACAGCAACAGAGGGTAAGGCAAAGCATGGCAACACAATTCAAGGCATGTATGCACTACTCATGTCCCTTATCATGGTAATGACTCAAAGGGGCATGTGCCTCGATTCTCGGACCACCAATCACGCATTTCCATGCATGATGGCCCAAGGAACCAAGTATGCAACTTTCATATCAAATGAAATACAAACCAAATCAAATCAAACAAGGCCCAGTTCCTATCACTAAGTCAAGGAACAAGGCATGTATGCAAGATGCAATGCAACCTAGGCATGCAAGCTAAGGATGCAACATGGCATGGCGATACACTTATGCAAGCATGCAAGCATACATATGGCAATGCAAATAGATGGAAAGATGGACTTAAACATGAATTAGGCAACTCTAAATAGGCCTAAAACAGTAGCCAAAATGCTATAATATGGGGGCCAAATACATACACACATGCACATAATTGAGGGCCAACACTTAAGCACAAATTGAACAACTCTCAAACACATTTGAAAGGGGGTAATCATGGACACATAGCATGCAACATAAGCATTGAAATCATGCTAAATCATGGTGCCAAACCAAGCAATAAATCAAGCCGAGCATGCAACAAATGGCCTAAATGCTCAAAGCAAACCAATAGAGTATTGAACTACACTTAGCAAGACCAAACATGGCATGAACTCATTGACCAAAACCAGAGTTTTGGGACATTAATACAAGGCCTAAGGACCACTTAGATGGCATCCAAATGACTCAAGAACAAAGGCATGCATAAACACCAAAACATGGAGCATTGCTGCACAAGCTTATGAGGCATTAAAGATGCATCCAAGGTAAACATATAGGCATGCAAATAGGACTGAAATGACATGGTAGATGATCCCAAATCACCAAATCAATGCAAAGATGTCATGCTATACATTCATATGCTCAAGGCCAACAAGCCCAAATACAAAGGAGCTATACCAAGCATGCCAAAATCAACCCAAACACTTATGGACAGACCTAAAACATGTCAAGATAAGCACAAAATCTTCACAAATGTAAGCCTAAAACATGCTAGAAACAAAGGCACACAACCTAAGACATGTTAAGGCATAACAAGGCATTACATGGCAACTATGCTAAGCATGCATGGAGTACCAAAACCAAGTAAAAACAGAGGCATAACATGACATATTAAGCATAAAAAGCAGCCAAGTCATGGTCAATACACCCTCAAACATAATGCTCTCTCAAGAGGCCAAAACATGCCCTTTTCAAGGACAACAAGGAGAGGGGGTGGCCCTCTCCTTCTTGGGACTTCAAGGCATCACCTTCACCACTGAAATCCCTCAAGATTTCAGTGGTGAAGAGACCCCAACACCAAAATCCCGGAGTTCACACAAAAGGGCACAAAATGAGGCCTTTCAAGGCCTAAGGGTATTCAAACTTACCCAAACCACAAAACAGTCTTAACAAACAACCAAGAGGGTCTAAAAACAGAACTTTTTTGTATTATACACTAAGCTCAAAAACGAATTTAAGATAGGTAGAAATACAATGCAAAAATGGGGTAAAAAGGGGTGAGATTCTTACCCTTGAAGCCTTCTTCAACAATGATGCTCCAATGGCCTTCTTTAGCTTGAATCCAACACCAAAACCTCAAAATCAATCCCTTAGAACCTCAGTTCCAAGAGGAAGGTGGAACACTAGGTGCTTGTGTGCAATAGTATGGACTAAAACACACACAATAGCACAAAAGAGAGGAAAATAGAGATAGAATGTGTATCTAACCCTAACCCTAGAACTCAAAACCCTAACAATGGCTGTCTAAGCTCTCAAAATATCTTAAGTCTCTAACCTCCTAAGCCAAGAGACCAACCTCTCTCTATATGGCACTTCTTGTCTTGTAAAGCTTACAAGACAAGCTTCATAAGAGGGAGATCCCTCCATACACGTGTATGGAGGGGAGCAAAAAGCAAGACAGCTGTCTTAAAATATCTGTAAAAGCAGATGCACAGTAATCGGCCGGCCAAAAATGCCATCTTGTCCAAAAAGAGTGCCGGCCGACACTAAAAAGTGCTGACCGGCAACAAATAGTGCCGGCCGGCAATATACATTGCCGGTGGCAGCAAAAACCAGCCGGTGGCCTCTAGCCACTGCCGGTGGTGGGTGGGGATGGTCTACAAGTCCTACCCTGCCTCTCAAAGGCAAAACACAAGTGTTTGGTGTGAAACCAGACACTAAACAGTCAAGTTCGGAGATCCTGAGGCAAGGCACGCGAGCCGAGACCTCCGGGAACTCCAAACGAACACAAACATGGATGATCACCGAGTGTTCAAACGGTGACGTCCAAGTCTTGAGGACGGTCAAAAATGGGGTGTCTACACTCTGGTAACTCTAGCTGGAGGGGGTGAGGCTGCAGGAACAGTTTGGGCAGCTGTGGAAAGAGAAGGAATGTTCTCGACTATTGTTGGTTTAGCCTTAGAAGGCACTCCTAGCCCTATCAGCAAATCATGAGGGTATACTGCTAGGCGCACTTCCATATTGGCTGTCCACCAGTTTTGAAATCTTTTCAAAGCCAAGCCAAAGGGAAGGAAGTGGACAAATTTGAACTCACTCAATTCTTTCAACAGTTTAAATGTTGCCGCCTCTAGTTTTGATTTGGGTATTCTCAGGTCTCTGGCCGTAAGATAGACATTCGAAAGGCTGCAAAGTGGAACGGGAATCTCCTGAGTAAACCCAAATTGCCTGACAAATTGTGAAGGGCAGTATACCTCAGATATACACTTATAAGCTTGAGGATTTAAAGTACCAATGAACAGCTCCCTCGGTAACAAAATAGAAGCCCACATATCTTTGTGTAGTGGGATGGAGCACTCTTTATCAGCCAAGAATGTTTGCAGCCAAGCAGGTCCTTTGTTGGCATGAAAGGGACATAAGAAGGTGGCAGATGGAGAAATAGGAAGTTGATGAAAAAATGTGAGGTAATATGCAAAGGAGGCAGGATAAAGAACAATTCTAGCATATTTCTCCCCATAAGTGCTAGGATCCTGAACAAGGAATTTTAAGCATTTGGGATACAAATTAGTAAAGTAAGCAAAGAGCCAGAGTTGGAGCACCCAAAGGGGACCTCCTTGGTTGATGTCAAGAGGTTTCTCACAAAATTTGGAGCATGCTCTATAAACATGACCTAAGAGATATGGGGCCAAGGCTATGCGTTTTTTCAAAACAAGGGCCTTCACAAGTGGGGCGAACTCAGGCATAATCCGCTGAGATGATGTACAAAAGAGAAATTTACACAACCAGTATAAAATAAAGGAAAAGAGTTCTCTATCTCTCACGGGGCCTTCACTTTTATTTTCAGCCTTTACAAAATCACTGTAGGAGGAATTTAAGGGTGGAAGGGAAAACTTAACGGAAAGGTCTGGGTAGCTAGGTGTGAAAGGAGTACCAAAGGGTAAAAGCCCTAGGAGATGACAGATATCAAGAACGGTGGGGGCCGTCATGCCACACCGAAACTAAAAAAAATTAAAAGCCATGTTCCAAAAGCAAAGAGCAATAGGAATCAAAAAAGGGTCTTCAGGAATGATAAACCTGGAAAGACGAAAGGCGTCGAGAATACAGAACTCTTACAGGTCATCTTCTCTTGCAGGCACCACTCTGTCATACCATTCCTCTCACTCAGCTCTCAATGTCGGCCAGCAACGATGAGCTCGAGTTATTCTCCAATTTTCCTAGTCGAGCCCCCCTTCATAAAGAAGGAAGTGGTCTTCCAAGCGAGGGTATAAAGCTGGAAGTTGAGCGGGAGCTTCTCGAAAGATGGGACCTAGGACATATTCTTGTTTATCGCTATGGCGAGGAACAAAGAGGCATCCGTCTATGGCACTTGACCCATCAGCTGTAAGTTTGGCGATCTCTTCCTCAATACATCTCTTTAAAGCCATTGTTGGGCTTATACGATCGCCAGTTGGTACTTTCAGAGAAGAAAAATCCATTGGTGGCAAGTAGCAAGGAAGAGAGGGTTAATAGAAGGGAAGGGTTTGTGTGTTAAACAAACGAGTGATTTCAGAGTACGAAATAAAAGGGGTTCTAAAAACCTTTGTGTCTGGAAAATATATCGTGTAATTCGTAGAGAAGTACTAAAAGTACAGATACGAAGAGTTTGCTTCAATATTGATATTTTTGGAGGGAAAAACACATCCCATATGTTGCTGTCAGCTTCGAAATAAAATATTTGGCTTCGAAACCAGATTTTGGCGCCAAAAGTCAAATAACAACGGCTTCGAAACTAAGAAGCCGGCTTCGAAGCGCATTCCACACCTAAAGATATAAGAATGCTCAAGTATTTGTTTACTTCTATGGGATTAAAGACCTGTTTTAGGTTTTTAAATGAGAGTAGTATCATTCGAAGCAAAACTTGAGATCCCTTAAGGATGGGAATTGTTGTTCGAAATATCAAAACCAATAGTTGGTTTATATATACAAAAAAGATTGCCTTTTCGGACTTAAACAGTGCAGCCCTCGAAACGGGCTTCTATATTTTTGAAAGTATGGACTGTTGTTCGAAGCAAAAACGGTCAATTTAAAACTGATTGATCGTACTAACCATGACCATATGTTGGATATGATTAAAACAAGCTTTAAGGGGCAAGATTGTTAAATTCGAAACACTATTTCTAAATGAAAATCAGCAGAAATTGTCAACTGTATTCCATAAATTGGAAAAGTTCATATTGGTTTTTCAGTGTTTCATTTAAGACGATTGAATCCAGATTCGAAGGATAAGATTGTTGAGTTCGAAGCCCTAAATTTGCTTGTAAAGACAAACGGAGATAAGATCGAACAATGCCAAACAAAGGAAAAAGTCTTAATTGTATTGAAAACAAAAGCAATTACATCGAAGGGCCCTCTTTGGGTACAAATTCGAGTTCAAAAAAGTAAGGAATAGAATAAATAACAAGATCATGGAATTTGGTCCAACTCTGGTCAATAAATTTCTGTCATTTTTTTATTCTATCCTCTATTTTCTCCAGGCTTGGCTGCTGAAGTTGATGTGCTCTCACTTGATAAAAGAGCTCTCCAACCTTTATTTCGAACGCTGTTTCTCTTAACCCTTGTTCCAGCTCGTCCATATCCAAGTCATCCCACTATGAAGAGTCTTTATTCTTGAAGTCATCATATTCTTTGATGAGGTTCTCTGCCTCGTACTGGGCATGAACTCGAAGGGATGAAAGTTGGTCTAAAGATTGGGTGGTTACCACAGAAGTCCGGTGCCAATGGAGAAACAATGGGAGTTGGTCCAAAAACATTTGAAGTTCTGCTTGGGCAATGGGGTTGAGAATCTGACCCCGAGTCATAACATCACAAGCCCATCGAAAGTTCTTGTGAGGAACATCGTCTTCAAGAACATTGAAAGGCAAGTGAGAGAAGGCCGCAAGCAGAAGTTGGACTTGCTTTCGTTGAGCTGGAGTAGGGGGAGGTAGAGGCTTATAAGGGGGGAAAACCTTTTCCATAGAGAGGGTAAGCCTCAGTCTCTCTATCTAGCTGGGATTTTGTGGAGGATGAGGTATAGAGGCTTCCATTTTGAAGGAAGGAGGGCGGGCATTAACATAATCAAGCCAGTCAGAAGAGCAAAGCCTCACCTTCTGGGCTAAGAAAGATGGGTTATACCCTTGTGCCTCTTCTGGGCATCAGGTAGCTTACACTATCTTTGTAGGCATGCAGGATGTGTACCATGCTACAAGCAAATTGTCCTCTAAACTATGTCGGCGACCGATGGGCACATAAGGATAAACCACCGAACTTCGAGCATCATAAGGGAATTCTAGAGGATTAGTGAACTCGACAAAGTGGTAATTAACTCACTTCCTTAACTCACATGCCTTAGGTTCCGACCAGCTTATCCAACCAGAAGCCTCGGAGGAAGAAGAAGCCACAGCCTCATCCCATGCAGAAGATTGTGGATTAAAAGAAGAACTTCCCATGTCCATATTTGCAAATTTCTGAATCAAAGTATTGTGGACAGTGTGTTCGTAATCCAAGGGTTGATAATTTGCAAAAGCTTCCATGACTTGAATATAGAAAGGTGGGTAAAGGTGGCTAATCAATGCACGGAGATTCTTTCGAGGAAGAACAACATCATCAGATGACTCTTCGTATACTCGATCAATAGAAGAGAGAAATGGTTTGGCCATAAAAGATGTATCAGTTTGTTCGAATACTAAGGTGGTAGGATGTTCAAAAGATTAAAAGAGAATTTAATGCAAATGATGGATGATGGTTACATTTCTGGAAGAATGCAAAGCCCATGCACGTTCTAAGACGTGGATAAAAGACCTTCATCCACTAATATCACCAAGTATTGGGTATATTAGTGCAGGGGGTAATGTTGGCTACATATTTTGTATAAGCCAATTACAATTCAACGTGTGGCAGGATAAGGGCAATACAAGAAGACTATTCAAGTTTTCAATCATGATCGAACACGTGGCAGTCAGTATTGGTTTTATGAGATCTGTGTAGTATTGGATCAACAAAGAGATATAAAGTGATGTGACTTCAACGGTTACTCACATTCAAATTCAAAATTATGAGGGAAGCCTAACTGCAAGTGACGGCATAGTGGAACTAGAAATTCGACGATTGGAAATGCAATTCGATGGTCATCCTTGAGAAGTATAAAGAGTAGAGAAGGCCCTAGAAAAGCCCCCCAGACTCAGATCAAAAAAACCAGTCTTATTCTACTTTATTTCCTTTCCAGTTTTACATTTCCTATTCTTTACATTTCTGTACTTTAAAATTCCAGCACTGCACTTCGTTCATAGGAGTAGTTTCAAGTAGATTGTTACAGTAAACCTCTAAGAGGCTGAATTGGATCGTTGTAAGTTTTTCATTTTGATGAAATCCTTCAATTGTTCTTCATTTGATTGTTATTTGCTTAATTCTTCTAAATCAAGCCACCAGTAAAAGTCCTCTCCATTGAGGCTGAAAGAACTAAAACACAATCGTCTGATAATTGGTTGGCAATTAATTTTCTGTAAGAACTGATTAATCCTTGCTGGCACGTTCATAATTACAATAATAAATTTTGAAAGCCAAAAAGCCAACAATAGCCAAGAAGAGATCAATTGAAATGGGTACTCCAACTGAGATAGCTAATGTTGGGTTGGAAGCCTTTGGATTGTCGGAGGAGTCTTTGAGGGCCCCACAAAAGAGTCCTACTCTTAATCAGAACCGTCCACATCATCAACTCCAACTTCACTCTGCTACTCATCAAATTGTTCATGCAAGAGAAAGAGAAACTATTGATTGTTATCTGGCAGCAAAGAAGTATGGTGGGCTAGTGATTGCTGAGTATCGAACCACTACAAAACCACCACTTCGTCAGATGTATTAAGCTTATCTTTGTGTATTTTATTATTTATAGGTGTGAAAATTGCAGTATATCACTAGCTTGTTTTCTGAATTTGTGGAGCTTCTACAAATAGACTCACCTTATGTTTACTGTGTCATTATGAAAGATGTGCTATATATACAATCTCTGTATTTATTTTGTCTAAATTTTTCATTTTGAAATAAAATACTTATAAAGATAAATTTATTTACAAGAAAAATATAACCGCTTTATTCTTGTAGAATTTTTTTTATACGAATTTTGTTATGAATTTAATTTTTCCTAATATTTACACCAACCAATATCTTATACATAAAAGGAGCATTATTTGAATCTCTTACAAAACAGAGGGTCCAGGTGTATTTATTGTGCACCACGGTTAAAAAAAATAAATAAATAACATCAAAACCTTCAATTATTAGTAAACTAGGGTTTGCCCGTGCCTGAAGGCACGGTGACCATTAATTGAATATAAAATTATTGGGTTAAAATGTAATTTATTTAATTTGTTGGGAAAAAAATTTGAGGTGAAAATATAAATAGATTATCCGTATGGTTTTGAATTTTCAAATGAATTTTATAATTAGATTTTTTAAAAGAGTTTGGAGTATTGTAGTATGATGACACAAATGCAAACAAAGATCATATCACCAAATATTTACTATTGTAGTATTTTTGTTTATGTAACCCACTTGCAATTTGTAATAGAAAATAAGCATTTTATTATCCTAGCCAATAACAGTACCCAAATAAATTTCTATATCCACATTTTCTTAGATAATGAGTTTTGGTTGAAGTAAAGAAGAGAGATCTCAAAGCTATAGTTTTGCATCAATTTTAATGTAATGGTTAAAATCTACCAATTTTTACGATTTGGTGGTCAGTTTATTGTGCAGAAAATTAAATAAATAAAAAATAAATAAATTGTATGCTGCTTGGTGAATAAATCAATTTGAACATAAATTTTCCAAATTCATAGGTAAACGAAATAGTGAAAAGTAAACACATAATTGCTACGTAAAATTCAGGCACAATAAAAGCATAAGATTTTAAACAAACAACAAAATGTAAATCCCACAACACAGAAACATCTATATAAAAATCAGACAAAATACGCCAGCCAATGCTATGCAATAGAAAAAAATAAACAATAAATTAAGCACACCAGCCAATGCTCTGCAATACAAAAAAAAATGCCAAATAACAAATTAAGCACACCAGCCAATGCTCTTCAATACAAAAAAAAAAAAAAAAAAAAAAAAGAAAAGCCAAATAACAAATTAAGCACACCAGCCAATGTTCTGTAATACAAAGAAAATGCAACACCCTTCCTGATAAAAAGATAACCAAATAAAAATATGATTAGTTTCGTTTAACCTAATTCAAGAGCATATTAGGAAGAAAAAACAAAAAAAAAATATATCACCTAGTGTGTTACATTTACAAAAACAAACTCATAGCATAAATCAATAATTCAAATGAAAATGATCTAACATACATCTAAACTTAGTTATAAATTCCACATAGATAAAAGGCTTTACAAAACTATTGTAAGTAATAAATTTCACATCGATCGGAAACTTTACAAAATATGGATCGTAGCTAGCATATGTATGCTTTTCACAAAAATAAATATGAGATTTAAACTTGTTCTTTCTTAGAAATCCTAGGAGCGCCTCATCACTTTCCAAAAAGTCCTCGTATCTACTTGTATGTATGCCCAGTGAGGAGCATGCACGACAATCTATTAATTTATGAAAATAAAAAAAAGTTAGTATATTAGCAAAAAAAAGTTTATATATATATATATATCAAAACACTTTCAAATTGAAATTACCTTGTTACATCCCCATCGAAGCAATCTAGTTGTATTTATATTTTTGAGCTCCATATATTTTTTAACCCAATCCTACAAAAGTCGACACATATAGTAAAATATTTTAAAAATAACAATTTGTAATCAATAGAAACAAAGTTATCAAAAAACAAATTGTACCTTTTGACAAAAGTGGTTTGATCCATAAGTAACACTATAACAAAATTTCAGGATAAACAATGTTTGTAGTAGAATCTGGCTCATCATTGGGAAGGAGGACACTTATACGATTAAAGGATGTGCATCTAGATAGGGCCACATACAATTGCCCATGACTAAACACTGGTGTGCGCAAATCAACTCCAACAAATTTCACAGATTGCCTTTGAGATTTATTAATGGTCAGGGCATATGCCAATCGAACTGGAAATTGACGTCTTGTCATTCGAAAAGGCATTTCTGAAGAAGACGGTGTCAAGGATATCCTTGGTATGAATACCAAATTGCCACATTTTTCTCCAGTTAAAATTTGAGCTTCAATTATGCGAGTATTGCATCTAGAAACCATCAATCTTGTGCCATCGCACAGTCCATCTTTTGGTGCAATATTTCTTAACAACATTATAGGACAACCCACTTTCAACTCTACCTTAAAAGCCGGTAGCCCAGGAGGATCTAATGAATTTAAATATTCATTAGGATATCTATTTATTATAGTACGATCAATTTCATCATCTTCAGACATCTTGTCTGCTGCCAAATAAGTATGTGTGTTGCCGGGAAAAATATTCAATGCTGCAGCATTGATAGCACTGACATCATCATTCCGTGCAGAAAGAATTGTGCGTTCAGTTAAAAATGTTGCAGTCGATGTCATTGCCACATCCAGTTGCGGATAAACTACTGAGATTATGTCTTTTAGATCTTGGCATTTGTGTATTGTTGATGGAAGTTTAACAATTTCCTGAGGATTGGCCCCAATCTATTTATAAAAATAAATAAATAAAATAGTAAGTAAAATCAATTAAAGTACATAAACGTAAATATATTTCGTCAATTTAAAAGAACCATATAATAGAGAAAAAGTTTGAAGAAATATTACCTCCATCAAGAATTTTACAAAATTAGCATTTTCAAGATTTGCATGATTCAAGCGCATGTTCAAATTTAAAGACAGAACATGTATATCCTTTCATAGAAAAGAGTGTCTTAATGATGCATTCACAATTTGCTCACGGACTCCTTTGGTTATAACTGGTAAGATTTGTCGAAAATCTTCACCAAGAACAACAGTGATACCCCCAAATGGCTTTTCACTATCACAAGTGTCCCGAAGTGTGCGATCAACTGCCTCAACACAATGTCTATGCTGCATAGGAACTTCATCCCAGATTATAAGTTTTGTTTCTCTAAACAATTCTGCTTGTAATGATTGCTTGCTAAATCCACAAATTGAATTTTCCAATACATCCAACGGAATGGAAAAAAGTTGAATGAGCAGTACGACCTCCTACCAATAACAATGATGCAATTCCAGATAAAGCCACAGTAATAACAATATGGCCAAGGCTGCGACACTTTAATGCAATCGTATTGTACAAAAACGTTTTCCCTGTTCCGGCACCTCCATTCAAAAAGAAAATAGTTCCTTTATTTTCAAAGACTGAGGAAGTGATTGCATCATAAGCTGTTCGTTGATCATTGTTGAGGCGATCAATAATAATTTATGCATCTGTTTGTTGTGCCTCATTATGCAGTTGTTGATGTTCGAATATCAACCTGTTACCAACTACTGCACTCCAATTTGTAGAAGGTTATGGCATTGGCGGGAAGTCAATTAAACTTTTTCCTGATTCTTGGAGCATTTGATTCAAAAGATATAGACCATAGTCTTCAATTTGAGCCTCAGTTGGTTCAGAAATGGCAAACAATGTTCGAATCTTATGTGCAAGATCATCACATATATGCATTGAAAATTGATTCCATAACGTATACGGTTGCAGTGGAGAGCACTGAGTAAGAATAATAGTAAACAATCTCCTTAATTGATAACCAGTTTTCATAACTGCAGCCTCTTTAAGGCATTGTATCCATTCTTCATCATCTTCTAAAAGTCCTCTTGCAACACATGCTGATTTAAATGTATCATGCAAAACATTGTTGACCGTGCATAAATATTGAAACGATTTTGGTCCTTTGACAACAGTTAATAGCAAACACAAATAAAATCTCTCTCCACAATTAGGGCTAGCAAAGTACATTTTACCGATTGCATAGCCCTGTTGCCTTGGCTTCCATCTCTTTTTTGAATTAAGCCAAACAAAATGTTGTGGAAATTCTTGGTAAGTGAATGAACATTCATCTTCCATAGAAGCGCAACATGCAAAAAAACCAGTAAGAGTTGACATTTGTTGGCCAGCTCTAGAAACAATTGCTTCTAATGATTAATCAGGATTAAAAAGAACGCGGTGCATTCCAGGTAAATGAAGTGCTAAGCGTACAACTGTTGGCATCTCTGCATGCAATGGATAACCAAATATTCGCCAAGCAGCTTCTGGAGGTCCAATATACCTCGCATCGAGATATTGTTGGATCTCATTTATCAATCCCAGCACCATCGTTGTACGATCATAACCCTTATAAATGTACTTGTGTATATACTTGACGCATCTCATTCCGGCGCAAACTTCTACATTTATGTGACAGTTGAAACGTTTAGAAAGATATGCATTGTATGGTACGATGTCTCTGTTATCAACTTCTTTCTCCCTCACAATATGAGCTTGGCCATTATTGCGACGACGATAGATAGGATATCCATCTTGATCCATAGTAGTTGTTTCTGCGAATACTCGAGGGTATCTTTTAGTGCATTTACCATTTTCCATACATGGTTCTTGTGGATTCCGAGCACCACATGGTCCATGTACCATACAACACTTGATAGTTTCAAAAAGCATAGGTTCATCTTTTGGATCTGGAAATTCTGCACAAACCAATTTGTCTACTTGAGCACATGTTCGAATTTTGTCTGGACCCTTAAGAAATAGAAGTGCATGCATATGAGGAAGGCCTCACTTTTGGAATTCAATTGTAAAAACATGCGCAACTTTATTACCAAGCACTCGGTTTGTTTCTATCTCCTTTATCAAGCACTTTCTCTTTAACTCAAAAACACGGGCAATTAAATCAGGACGATCAATAGGCTTTTGGTGCGGTAATAATGCCGAAGTAATTTCTGGCCAATTAGGATTTGCAGTTATGGTGAGAAAAATGTCTGGATGTTGGTTGTATCGTGTGATAGCCATTGAGTCTTGAAAGATTTCAAACATGTGTCTAGGATCTCCAGCAAATGAAGATGGCAAAACAAACCTTTGACCAATTTGATTGGGTTGAAGGTCATTTGGATCAATATCTGTCAAATCTTGGTAAAGTTCAACACGGATCTTCCCTTGATTAAGCTTGTAGTAAGTCAACCTATTTTGTTCAGTTGCGGCCCAAGCATCAGCCAAAAACTCTTGGAACAGTTTTTCGGCTCTCAAAATTGTTGAATACTCTGTGGGTCGTTCAAACAAATGATAACTATAAAAATCCATTTGAGTAAGCCAATCAATTGAAGGCCGATTGCGTTCAACATCCCACAGTTTCATCCCAGGTTCCCATCCAAGCTCACCATATGGAAATAATAAAACATAATGTAATGGAAAATATGCTGGGTGACATTCATTGATTTGCATTAGCTCATTATTTCCATGTAGATGTAAGATAACATCTCTCATTCCACTAACCTTGGTTCCATCACCTGGTATTACAACTGCAATCTCATCTGTAGTTGGTAGGTTATACCGTTGTCGATCTGTCGATGAACTGTAGTGAAGATGAGCAGGCAAATTTCGTCCTGTCAAGGCTAATTGATTCAAAATTGCATGAGCCTGGCGAAATTTAGCAACGAATGCATTAACCTGTAATAAACTATCTTGAATAGTTTTTAGAACATCTCTTCTTAATTGAGGATTTCTACGATTGCGAACTTCTAAAGCTGAATCAGGGTCATAAATGTACAATTGCGCATAAGCTGCATCTTGCCCTGATTGTGGTAGTAGTGATCCTGTTCGATGTCGCAATTCCCCATGGATAGTGAATGATGTAGGGCCTCTTCCAGTAATTACTCTTGGATCTAATGTAGCACCAAGACTTGTAAAAGCATTGGTTGCATTGTACACTCGAGTCTAACGTCGAAACAATTTTGATTTATCATCATTCCCATCATATAATGCTTGAAGAAGTGAAGGGGGTGTAATAAGCAGAGGAAGCTTAACCTTCCCTTTTGAACAACATGTTCCGAATAGAGGACGGTTTGGAGATGATTTTACTAATTTTTCATGCATCCAATGTAATGCTGAACAGAAAAGACATAATACATCCATCTTGCCAAGAGAATGACGACATGAATTTATATGTGCTCGAGTACCAACCATTGGACCCATAGGCATATCCTCTAATTCCTCATTAGTACATAGATCCTCTTGAAGGGAAGGAGTTGTAAGAGTAGGCCTACAAATATTGGTTCTGTGTAAATTAAAATAGAATGGTAATAGTAGGAGTATGTATTTGAAGAATTAAACACAGTCTTTTACCAATTCCTTTGTGGAGCTAAAGATGTGCTTGGCATTGAGAACGAACATGTGGAAGGATGTGCAACCATTGTTCGTTTTTGCGCCGACTGAGTGTCCTCAGTTGCCTTTGTTCCTAGTTCCAAGCAAGCACGACTACGATGACACGGTATTAAAGAAGTTTGTCTCGGTTGAATACATTCTCTTGATTTCTCCCGTTCTCGCCGTGCACGTTGGGCCAATGTAGCTTTTGATATAACATTGTTATTGTGTGCCTAAAATGTGTATATTATGTCATTGATACCTAAAATACAAATATTATCGTATACTATTTTATTTCTTTTTCTTCCTGCCTTGTGATAATTTTAAGAATATTTTTACATTTTCTTTGTCCTACTTCCTTTTCCATTTTGCTTCATTTTCCCTCTTCATGCCTTGTGATATAACAATTTATTTTTTAATTATTGTTTTCTCTTTCTTCTTGCCTCATGATGATTTTAAGAAAATTAAAAATATTTTCTATGCCTATGTTCCTCTGTTCCTTTGCTTAGATGTTATAAAGTTTTTCTTGGAGTTGATAAAGGTTACAATTATTTTTTAGGAAATGTTAAAGAGAGCTAAAAATACTTTGTTTGAGTATACAGAAAACAAAGAGCACACAAAAAAAATTGACAACACAGTTTACATTTTTAAAAATATACATGATCAATGTTCACTTAAACAATATGATTGGCTTTGTTTTACTTGATAAATATTTTTTTTTTAAAATGTTGAATATATACCATTGGACATGCGTTTTCCTTTCCTCTGTCAAAAGAAGTTGCCTTTTCTTTTCCTTTAGACATTGCCTTGGCCTTTTCCTTTTCCTTTGCCTACAGAATACGAAAAAGAACATCTATTTATAGAATTTATTAAGATTACGAAAAAAGAATATGTTGAACTTGATATTTATACTTACCTTAGAATTGCGGATAATATTAAGATTGCACTCATCACGAATAACAACACCGATGTTCCTAGTCTCATGGAGCAATGGGCTTGCATGAGTAGGCCTACAAATATTTGTTGTGTACAAAATAAAATTTATAAAATAAAATCTTAGCAATAAGAATATGTATTTGTAGAATTAAATACAATGTTTTACCAATTACTTTGTGAAGCTAAAGATGTGCTTGGCGAAGAAAGATGTGTAAACATTACTCCTTTCTGAGCCAGTGGAGTATTAGTTGTGCTTGGTGGAATCAATTCTCTCGATCTCTCTCGTTCACGTCACGAACGTTGTCCCAATTGATATGAAGAGCTTGCCTTATCATTTCTTTCGCGTTCTCGCCGTGCACGTTGAGCCAATGCAGCTTTCGATATAACATTATTGTTATGTGCCTAAAACATGAAGATTAATTTCATAAGATGCCTAAATTTTATCATCTATTATTTTATACTTTACTCTTCATTTGTAAAAAAATTGAAAACTTTTTCATTTTTTATCCCTCCTCCCCTCATTCCTTTTTTTTGTTCTATTCCTTTTTTATTCTCTTGTAGATGTTCATGTCAATAGCAAAACGCCAAAAAAGAATAATAATAATTTAAAACAAATATAATGTTTTTTGTACAAATGATATTTTAGCATGCTTCAAAAAAAATATTTCACAAATTTATATGAAAATGTTTACTATAAGAACAGTATATGTCACTGTGCAAGTAGTATGTCAATTTTACATTTAAAAATAAATAAATAATCAAGGTTCATGGTCCAAAATAAATATTTCAAAAAAATAACTTTAAATGGAAATGTTGAAGAGCCATACTACTGAACATGCATTTTCCTTTCCCTTGCCCGAAATGGTGGTCTTTTCGTTTTTCTTCAACAATGCCTTGGCAATTTTCTTTTCTTTTGCCTACAAAAAGTAAAAATAAATTTAAAGAATAAAGAATATATATATATATATGTAGAAAGTTTTTAAAAAATATATAAATACGAATATACAGTGTATACGGTGTTTTGAATGAAAAAAAATCTATATAATTAAATTGGGCCTACCTCTCGAACACGGATGACATTAAGGGCACGCTCATCACGGATAACAACATTAACATTTCTTTCTTGAAGAAATTGGACCTAAAAATACAAAAGAATTAGAGGTAAAAAAAATAAAAAAATTATACATGTAAGAAAATGAGTAAAAGGAATCAGTATGACAGTTCGACGTAGGTCTCCATCCATCTGTAAATTATAAGAAAAGAGAATTTTGTTATAAGGAATTAGATAAAAAAAATTATGAAAAGAAAAGAAAATTGACTTTTGCTTATAAGAAAAATGTTTTTTTTTCAAATAAATAAAAAAGAAAACAACTTACGTGACCAAAAATAGTAATGTTGTCCATAATTAGCGGTTGAAGGTCAATGGTGTCTCAACCTGAAAGTGCCAGGTTGTGTAAATTTGACAAAGATAACTGTATGAAGGCAAAATGAGGTTTAATAATTGCCATAAAGAAAAATTAATCACTACAAAATTAACAACCTCCTAACATATTTTAGTTAACAACCTAGTTTAAGAAGTTCGTTTGTGCATGAATATCACAGATGGAGAAATTCACCTACTACAGGATAGAAGAAAAATTATAATTTTTTTATGTCTTCAATATACGTTAAAAAGGATAGAAGAAAAATTAAATACTCTCATAGAATTCGTCATAATTTTTCTCTATTGACCAAACTATAGCAATACATGATTTTGTGGATGATTCTATATAGCAACTTTGCACTGACAAAGGTTAATTCTTATGGATTGTATTGCCCATTTTTCCTACTAACAACTAAGTAAATTATAAAAAAAAAATATAAATTATACTAATGAATAAAATTTTAGCAAAACTTAATTACAAAAATTTAATTACTAAATTTGCATTTTAAAATGTGAAAATGAAAAATAAGTAAAAAATTACAATAAAAATTTATAAAAGGGCTCACCACACTGTAACTGAAAAATTACAAATACCTTTTGTATTATCTGTATAATTGCAAATGCCTTTTTCAAAAAAGTATACTACACAGTAGCTTATTTACTCCAAGGAGTAATACTCTCATAAAAATCATTAAAAAGTTATTAAAACAAATTTTTAAAATAAGTTTAAGTTTTTTCAAAAGTCCTGATAAACATCTAAAAAGTCTTTTTTTTTTTTGTTTGAAAAATTCCATAAATAAAATTGAAACAGAAAAATAAACTGGACTCTTTTTAAAGAGAGAGAAGCCTAAACATTTTAAAATAGCAGTTCAATTAAAAAACCAAATTAAAAACAATTCACTAAAAGCAAAAAAAATAAGGGTCATCAAATTAACAGTTATATACCAAGATACATAACTATACACACTATATTAGACTTATTTCTAAACCAAATATTAAAAGCTTAATGTTTAATCTAATTATTGAAAATTCGAAAACCAAACATGAAAATTCCAAAGCATTAAAGAAATATGAAAGAGTCCATTCATTAATCCAAAACATTTATTAACCCACTGCAATTCAATAAAGAAAGTGAGGAACTAATAAAGAATTGCAAGGGATAGAACACTCATCACAAAAAATGTATACAAATCTATTTTTATATTTGTTGAGTAAAAATATGACCATTGATGATTAAAGAGAGCCTCAACCCATCTGACCAAGATGAAACAAAAATCTATATAACAACAACCTAATTAATGTCAACATTAACTCAAAGTTTTTTTTGGAAGCTCAACCCATTAAGATGAAATAAAAATGATTGTTAATATAAAACCCAATTTTTCTTAACCCTCATTTGAAACACGAAACCTATTTTTCCTTAACCTCCATTTGATAAAGAGAGAAAAGTGGGTGTTAAAATTCCATTGATTATTAAAGGGTACCTCAACCCAATTAATGTTAACATTAACTCAGAGTTTTTTTTGGAAGCTCAACCTATTAAGATGAAATAAAAATGATTGCTAACAAATAACCTAATTTTCCTTAACCCTCATTTGAAACATGAAACCCATTTTTCCTTAACCTCCATTTGATAAAGAGAGAAAAGTGGGTGTTAAAATTCTATTGATTATTAAAGGGTACCTCAACCCAATTAATGTTAACATTAACTTAGAGTTATTAACCCACTGCAATTCAATAAAGAAAGTGAGGAACTAATAAAGAATTGCAAGGGATAGAACACTCATCACAAAAAATGTATACAAATCTATTTTTATATTTGGTGAGTAAAAATATGACCATTGATGATTAAAGAGAGCCTCAACCCATCTGACCAAGATGAAACAAAAATCTATATAACAACAACCTAATTAATGTCAACATTAACTCAGAGTTTTTTTTGGAAGCTCAACCCATTAAGATGAAATAAAAATGATTGTTAATATAAAACCCAATTTTTCTTAACCCTCATTTGAAACACGAAACCTATTTTTCCTTAACCTCCATTTGATAAAGAGAGAAAAGTGGGTGTTAAAATTCCATTGATGATTAAAGGGTACCTCAACCCAATTAATGTTAACATTAACTCAGAGTTATTAACCCACTGCAATTCAATAAAGAAAGTGAGGAACTAATAAAGAATTGCAAGGGATAGAACACTCATCACAAAAAATGTATACAAATCTATTTGGGGAGGCAAATAAAGTCTGTCTAGTTATTTTTACAGTCTTTTTTCAATTTAGAAGAGTGTTATCATTACATTATTTTTTCTTCTTTAGGGTGGTTTTGTTTCCTTACTACCTTTTGTTGAAACAGTTCATGCTTCAGCTACTTTCTTAAACCTACAAATAATTCATGATTTTAGCAAAACTTCAATATAGAAATTTAATTACTAATTTTTCATTTTAAAATGTGAAAAAAAAGGGTTAAAACCTACAATAAAAATTTATAAAAGGTCTCACCACACTGTAATTGGATAATTACAAATATCTTTTGTGTTATCTATATGATTATTTGGGGAGGCAAATAAAGTCTGTCTAGTTATTTTTACAGTCTTTTTTCAATTTAGAAGAGTGTTATCATTACATTATTTTTTTCTTCTTTAGGGTGGTTTTGTTTCCTTACTGCCTTTTGTTGAAACAGTTCATGCTTCAACTACTTTCTTAAACCTACAAACAATTCATGATTCTAACTGATCTTTTTACTGTTGTTCAAATTTTGAAATTAAATAAATAGATTTATGAAGAAATCAAATTATATATATACTAAGAACACATGCTAATAATTACAACTAAATTTCAACAGAAATACACAAAACAATAAAAGGGTAAAGAGACGAAACCGAAGCCTACACAGAAGCAGTTTCCTTAAAACAGATTTCGCCGCCTCACTGGTCGAGTGCTTGAGGAATCCCGGCGTTTGTCTCATAGGATACGATGGTCAAAACCAGCTACGGCAGAAGCACTCTCTGTCTAGCTTAGCGAACAAAACAGTGGCAGCACTCTCTCACTGTAGGAACTTTCAAGCAAACTGACTTGTGAAATGGAAGTAAAAATTTCTGTGTTTGAGACTTGACAGAAGGATCTCAATTTATACATGTATAGGGGAGAGAGGAAGAGCCTCCAGCCTTTATGGCTGTTCATAATGCACCATTAACCTCTGCAATAAAGGCAGGAGTTACAAACCCCATTAATGTAGGAGTTACAAACCCCATTAATGCAGGAGTTACAAACTTCATTACCTTTTTTTCCATGAAGCTAACTTCATGAGGTAATTTTTCATTCAAATCTCAATGGTTTTTGGCCATTCATAATAGATGGTTGGGACCCACTTTAATCTTTAATTAAAGTCACCAAAAAAAAAAACTATTTTTCCAACAATCCCCCACATGAATAAAAATTGACCGAATGACTCAACAAACGAACACCGTTCAACAATAATGACTCTGAGAGAGAGTACAACGGACTAACCCCGACATCAGAGAAGGTAGCTTTTGGCTTTGAACCTCTCCTAGTGAAAACCTAACGAGTTTACTGGCTGATCAGTGAATAAGACATCTTGAACTGCTCTGCCGTTTATGTAAACTGAGACAATAGATCTCACACGGGAATTACGCCTACCACCATTCTGTTCTCACTGGTGTGCCCTGTGTGGCCCTGGACACTAGCCTGGTTCAGCGAGTGGTTTCAAAGAATCTTGGCCTCCCAATTCTTCTAGAAGCGGCCCCACTTCATACTCACATAGGTGACTCTACTTGAGTATCCTGCTATACTCAGCTCAATAGCTTAACACACTAGAGTCATTAAAAGCTCAGCTTAACCTCTACACTTGCAGGTATCACTGATAGAAGGAATGGCTGGAGGTTTAACCTCCTCAGTGACATACCACCGTTACAATCAATTAGGTTGTCCGATTGAACCTAGATCTTGGGATCTCCAGTCAACTAGGTTGGGTTTCCATTCCGGTAACTTCCAAAGGCCTCAACCCCATTCCTTTTGACGACGTTTCGACTAACACTCGATTTAACCCTTTGGTTAGCGGATTCGCAATGTTGTCCTTAGACTTTACATAGTCTATAGAGACAACTCCATTCGAGAGTAGTTGTCATATGGAATTATGTCTACGACAGATATGTCTAGACTTTCCATTATACATATTACTCTGTGCCCTACCAATTGTAGATTGACTATCACAATGAATACAAATAGCAGGCACTGGTTTGGACCAACTTGGAATATCTTCAAGGAAATGGCAAAGCCATTCAGCTTCTTCCATTGCTTTATCCAAAGCAATAAACTCTGATTCCATCGTTGATCTAGATATACACGTTTGTTTGGAAGATTTCCAAGACACCGCTGCTCCACCAAGAGTGAACACATATCCACTAGTGGACTTTGAGTCCTTTATATCTGATATCCAATTTGCGTCACTATAGCCTTCAAGCACCGTTGGATATCGAGTATAATGCAGCCCATAATCCCGAGTGTAGCGTAAATACCTTAACACCCGCACAATACCTTTCCAATGAGAAGCATCGGGATTACTTGTGTATCTACTAAGCCTGCTAACCGAGTAGGCTATATCCGGCCTAGTACAACTCATCAGATACATTAAACTTCCAATTACCCGAGAATATTCTAACTGTGAGACACTTTCATTATTATTCTTGGTAAAATGTAGACTTAAGTCTACAGGTGTCGATGACACACTCGTATCTGATCCACTAAACTTCTCAAGTATCTTATCAACATAATGAGACTGAGATAGTACAATTCCGTCAGAGATTCTGATAATCTTAATTCCCAGAATAACATCTGCAATGCCCATATCCTTCATGTCAAACTTAGAGTTTAACAACTTCTTGGTAGTTTTGATCATTTCATCGTTACTACCTATAATGAGCATATCATCAACATATAGACACAAAATGACATAACCTCTGTCAGTGTCTTTGACATAAACACACTTGTCACATTCGTTGATTCTAAACCCATTTGACAACATTGCGTTGTCAAACTTCTCATGCCATTGTTTAGGTGCTTGCTTCAAACCATACAAAGATTTGACAAGTTTACAAACTTTCCTGCTTTGCCCTGGAGCTGAAAATCCTTCAGGTTGCTCCATGTAGATTTCTTCATTCAAATCTCCATTTAAGAAAGCTGTCTTTACATCCATCTGGTGAATTTCTAGATTGCGCAAAGCAGCAATCGTAATCACCATCCGAATGGATGTTATCCTAGTAACAGGTGAGTACGTATCAAAGTAATCCAGGCCTTCTCGTTGCCTGTACCCTTTGATAACGAGCCTCGCCTTATACTTGTCAATAGACCCATCGGCCTTCATCTTTCTTTTAAAAATCCATTTGCAGCCTAAAGGCTTACAACCTGGAGGTAAATCTACCAACTCCTAGGTGTGGTTCTGTAAGATGGAGCCAATCTCACTTTTGATCGCTTCTTTCCATAATGGACTCTTAGGAGAAGTCACAGCTTCGTGGAAAGTTTGAGGTTCGTTCTCAACCATATAAGTTAAGAAGTCTGGACCAAAAGATTTGGATATCCTAGCCCTTTTACTCCTTCTGGGCTCATCTAAAACCTCAATTTGATCATCACCTGAATCATCAATATGATCATCCTCACTAGCAAGCTCATCAAATTTCTCCAAAGACCTTGGAACCCTTTCATGGGTTCGGCAAGAAAAATGTCTTCAAAGAAACATGCATTCCTTGACTCCATAATGGTATTCCTGTGTATGTCTGGAATTTCAGACTTATGTACAAGAAACCGATATGCACTACTATTATGTGCATAACCAATGAATATACAATCCACGGATTTCGGGCTTATCCTAACCCATTTGGGTGTAGGAATTGTCACTTTTGCAAGACACCCCCACATTCGTAAGAATTTATACGAAGGCTTAACGCCTTTCCATAACTCATATGGCGTCTTGTCCACCTTCTTCCGGGGTACTTTATTCAGAATGTAATTTGCAGAGAGAATTGCTTCCCCCCACATGTTCTGTGGCAATCCAGAACTTATCAACATTGCATTCATCATTTCCTTTAGCGTCCAATTCTTCCGTTCAGCAACCCCATTTGATTGAGGAGAATAAGGCGCCGTGGTTTGGTGGATAATCCCGGATTGAGTACAAATCTCAATAAAAGGTGATTCATACTCACCACCACGATCACTTCTTAAAGCCTTAATCTTGCGGCCTACTTGATTCTCAACTTCATTCTTATAAAGAACAAACTTATCAATCGCCTCATCTTTGCTTTTGAGCAAATAGACATAACAATACTTAGTGCAATCATCAACAAAAGTGATGAAGTACTTATTGCCACCACGTGATTGTATAAATTTTAAGTCACACACATCACTATGCACTAAATCCAACGGTTCTGAACTTCTTTCAATAGAATGAAACGAAGATCTTGTCAACTTCGCTTCAACACAAGTTTCACACTTGTGTTTCGGATTAATCTTAAAAGATGGTATGTGATCTAACTTGCTTAATCTACGTAAAGATTCAAAGTTCACATGTCCTAGTCTACCATGCCACAAATTGGAAGACTCAAGCATGTAAACAGAAGAAGATGCATCTTTATTCATCTTTGGGATAATAGTCATTACATTGAGTTTAAACATACCCCCCAACATATAACCCTTACCCACATACATTCCACTCTTGGTCAAAACGACCTTGTCGGACTCAAAAACAATGCGAAAACCATGTTTACTAAGAAGAGACCCTGAGACAAGATTTTTACGAATGTCCGGAACATACAGGACTTCGTTCAAGGTCAGCTCTTTTCCTGACGTCAACTTCAGGACCACCTTTCCTTTCCCCTCAACAATCGAGGTAGTAGAGTTTCCCATAAACAACTTCTCACCGTTTGTAACCGGTTCGAAAGTTGTAAACAGCTTTTTCTCGGAGCAGATGTGGCGTGTAGCCCCAGTATCAATCCACCATTCTCTTGGGTTTGAACCTACCAGATTCACCTCAGAGACAACGGCAGACAAATGCATATCATCCTCCTCATGGGAGTGCTCTTGTAAATATGCCATATGAGCACGAGGTTTAGTCTTGTATGACTTCTTCTGCTTGTGGCAGTCACTAGCCCGATGCCCATTGCTACCACAGTTATAACACTTCCCAAAGAACCGATTACTTGGTTCCGGTGGCTTGTAAGCCGGCTTCTTTGCAACACCACCTCTAGGCCCCAACTTAGAGGGCTTCTTTCTTATTCCAGAAGATTTGCCATGTTCAATGACATTGGCTTTTACTGAGGAGGTACTCCCTCATTTCTTTCTATTATCCTCCTCAATCTGGAGTCGAACAACCAGCTCTTCAACAGACATTTCCTTGCACTTGTGCTTCAAGTAATTCTTGAAATTCTTCCAACCATTGGGAAGTTTCTCAATGATCACAGCAACTTGGAATGTCTCGTTCAAAGGCATTCCTTCAGCATGAATTTCATGCAAGATCACTTGGAACTCCTGGACTTGGCTTATCACAGTTTTAGAATCTACCATTTTAAAATCAAGAAAACGGCCAACCACAAATTTCTTTGCCCCGGCATCCTCAGTCTTATACTTTTTGTCCAGAGATTCCCATAACTCTTTTGTTGAGCTCTTGGAACAAAACACACTATAGAGTGAGTCTGCCAAGCTGTTGAACACATAGTTCCGGCAAAGATAGTCTGTCTGCTTCCATGTGTCAAGCACCATGACTTTCTGCCTATCAGGCTCATTCTCTGCCATGGCTGGAGGATCCTCGCTCAGAACCTTTGCAAGGTTTAGCGTGGTCAAGTAAAACAGCATCTTTTGCTGCCATCTCTTGAAGTTCACCCCAGCAAATTTCTCTGGGCGCTCATGATGACTGAGCGGTCCTCCCAGAACAGCCGGAGTAACGCCATGGTTGACCACAGAGGTCACAACAGTAGGGGTTGGCAACCCAGTTGCCCCGGGGTTCAAATCCCCACCAACATTAGCAGTAGCAGCAGCATCAGTGATAGTTGTCATTTCTGAACAAATAAAACCTCCTTTTTAGCCAAGGCTAAACACTTTGGTTTCTATTCTAGAAAACCAAACCAAAATCCAAACTTACAAGCAATTTAAACTTGCAAACAATTTAAAATTGCTACAACTAAATACATGCATATAAAATGCGTCTAATAAGAAAATAAAACTTGTTACTACAAATTGGTAAACAAACCAATTAAATCTCAAGAAAAAAAATTTCTTCAAACATAAAGAAAAATAACCAATCCAATTGAGGATTATAAGTAGTCCAAACAATTCCTTTCTACGCTTAGGTATGCCTACAAAGAGAGTTAGTAGAAAACGACAACATAATATAAAGCAATTGTACATACAATCAAATATTATTTAACCTTCTAGCAAATCATAAAATATCAAAATAACTAAGGAATTAAGATACTATACAAGTTACAAGACCTTATAACTTCTACATTAAATTAAAAAATTAATTGCCATAAATTATATAAGAATTTAATTCACAATAACCATGTAAATAAATATAGGCAAGTTACACAAATTTTATAACTCCAAAGAACTACATTTAATTCAAACTTTAATTCATCCAATTAGATCACACACTATTCATGGAAATAACTTATGTGTATAACTCTAGAAAACTAGAAGCAATTTCACATGCAAATTAGATAGTAAAGCTAGAAGCATGCAAAATCAAAATATACATATGCAACATTAGATAAATAGGATGAAACCAAATAAGTAGCATGCAGTTTATGTAAATAATTTGAATTGTTTATATGTAATAAACTAATAACCAAGCACTTCAAGTATGTAACCATTCAACCATTAACATGCAAAAATTCTAAAGATTAAATCATGTAATCTAGTCTAGAAAATAATAAGCATGTAACAAATTAAAACCTAGAATAGAATAGAATTAGCATGTCAAAATTGCAACATCAATAAAATTCATGCAAATCATAGAAGGGGAATGATGAACCATACTCATAAAATAAGATCAGAGTAATACAATTAAGTATACAAATTATGATAGAGCATTCTAATTAAACTAAACAATTAGAGAATCACATTGCATAATTTACAATCATTGAAATAGGGAGCAATTCCGCAACAGTTCCTAGTAACATTATACAAATGTCTATATAAATCTATTCGATCAATTTCATAGGAAAAACATATATGAAAAATCTGTTTTAAGCTTGTTGTTCAAATTTTGAAATTAAATAAATAGATTTATGAAGAAATCAAATTATATACATACTAAGAACATATGCTAATAATTACAACTAAATTTCAACAGAAATACACAAAACAATAAAAGGGTAAAGAGACGAAACCGAAGCCTGCACGGAAGCAGTTTCCTTAAAACAGATTTCACCGCCTCACTGGTCGAGTGCTTGAGGAATCCTGGCGTCTGTCTCCCAGGATACGACGGTCAAAACCAGCTACGGCAGAAGTACTCTCTGTCTAGCTTAGCGAACAAAACAGTGGCAGCACTCTCTCACTGTAGGAACTTTCAGGCAAACTGACTTATGAAATGGAAGTAAAAATTTCTGTGTTTAAGACTTGACAGGAGGGTCTCAATTTATACATATATAGGGGAGAGAGGAAGAGCCTCCAGCCTTTATGGCTGTTCATAATGCACCATTAACCTCTGCAATAAAGGCAGGAGTTACAAATCCCATTAATGTAGGAGTTACAAACCCCATTAATGCAGGAGTTACAAACTTCATTACCTTTTTTTCCATGAAGCTAACTTCATGAGGTAATTTTTCATTCAAATCTCAATGGTTTTTGGCCATTCACAATAGATGGTTGGGACCCACTTTAATCTTTAATTAAAGTCACCAAAAAAAAAAAACCATTTTTCCAACATTTACATCTCTATCACTGCTCATAAGATTTGGAGCACAGGATGAGGAGTCAAATCAACAGTCGACGTGGTAAGAGAAAGGTTTTAGATAGTAATTTCACAATTCAATCCACTCAAATCTTTACCACGTTGATAGAAAGTAACCCATTTCTTAAAAACTGTCATTTACCCCTTACTTGCTCCACTTAAGCATCCTCAAGATACTCTAGTGCATTGTATGGGACAACTTTAGAGATAACCCTTTTATAAGGGAAAACAGAACGTTATTATCTTGAAAACTTTTTACAGTCCAAAAGTTTTGTTGTTGAAATTTAAAGCAGAACTATAGGATACTTCAGAAAATTAAAATAGTTCAAATTTAAATTTGTTTATATGTGATTTTAAGATTGAATTTGAAAATTTTGTCTTGACAAATTTGAAATAACGTAGTAGTTAGTTGAAATCCTTAATACTAAGTGTTACAGTTCTACAAAAAACCTAATAATAGCTTAAACTACTTGGTTAAAAACTATAGAATCTCTAATTGTTTGAAATAGTAGTATCCAAAAACTATAGAATCTCTAATATCTATTTGATGCTTTGTGATACAGTGTAGCTTATCTAAATTGGACATAGGTTGCGATGGAAATGGTGTTGGATTTGGATTATGGGTCCCCAATTGGTTATTAAAGAAAAAAACACAATACAAAATTTTATTTTGTTTAACATTTGATACATTATAGGAATTATTAAAGCTCATCCTCAACAGCAGCATTTAATAGATTATAGGAATTGTTATCACCAAATAAATGGGCTTCTGATTATGCCTATAACGCAAACAAAATGCTAATGTTTCAAAATCAAACTAAAAAACAGAATGCTAATGTCATCAACACCCATTTTATTCAATAATTTTATGAAATCCTCATAGGATGAAACCCACAAATATGAACCCAAAATCAAAACTCATTTCATAGAAATCCAAAATCGAAATCCAAAATACAAAACCAAAATACAATTTTATAGATATCAAAACCAAAATCAAAACCCATTATAATCATAGGTTAGTTGATAAAACCCATCAATGAAATAGAAATATATAAACCCATCATATTTGCAACTAATTTCAAACCTACAAAAAGAAAATGTAAAGATTTCAAGGTTCTTAAATGTAAAGAAAATGTCATTAGCGCCAAAATGTAAAGAAAATGTAAATCCATCATGGTCATCTAGGCATAGAGTTTTCAATGAATGAATATATGTTCAAAAAATTTTAATACAAAGATTCTTAAATTTTCAACCCATCATGGTCATCTAGTAGAGTTTTCAATGAATGAATATAATATATATTTTAATGAATGAATATATATTCAAAAATACTTTTAATGAATGAATGAATTTTTAATGAATGAATATATATTCAAAAATACTAAGATCATATAATATAGAGCCCAAGAAATCAGTATAAAAAATTAAGAAGGGTCATGTTCATGACACTTTTTATACCCCAATACACTTTTTATACATATACTAAGAAACGTTTTACACATCTGTACGGGAAAGAAATAAACCTTCTCTTATAATCCTATTGATCAAGTTTGCGCTCCTCTGTACGTCGTCGCTTTATCACCTGAAAACACAAACGTGAGCTAGCCGGCGGGTGTGTGTCGGAAACCTCTCTGATGCCTAAGTCAGTAAGCTTGACAAATAGACAAAAGCTCTTTGTATTCAGAAAGCAAAGTTGTGTGTGTTACCTCTCCAAAGGTGATGTTTGTGAGCTCTTATAGATTTCGTGTGGCACAATCCTAGTAGGACTTTTACTTCTCCATGCAGAGTCCTCCTAGGATTCATACTCATGAAAGATAATGCTTATCCTTCAACACCCCCCTCACTGCTTAAACCAAGTGAGATGGCTTTTACCACGGCCGAACTCCAATATGACCGAAGTAATCATGGCTATGCATAGCCGCAGAATAAGCCAAACTAGCTCTTCTTTTTACTGCTCTTACGTCGGCTTCTCATGCACAACCCATGACGTGGTTAGACCGAACTAACATGTCATGACCGGTGTAACTCCAAGATCGGTCTAATTCCAAAGTACCGTTAGACCGATCTAACTTTGATCTTTTATCGGATCGGACTAGCTTCTCGGCCTTAGGGCCGGACTAACTTCAAAATATCCACATGACCGGAGTAACTTATATGGCCATGTTACTCGGCCCTTTGTACTGCAGCTCATAATGGCCCAATATTCAGCTCGGCCCAATTTTCATATAAATTACCCTCTCAATTGCCCCTTAATTCCATCTGCCTAGCATGATTGGGATTATCTGTCAACCAGCCGAGCTATAAACTCTCAGTCTTTTCAACCGAGCTATGGATTTTTAGCTTACCCAGCCGAGCCACTTTCACACCGAGCTCTGACTGTCTGGTAGTAACGTCCCTTTAATCACAGAGACTGAAACGCTTCCCATTCTAATGACACGCGGCATGCTCTGATTAACTGAGGACGGCTGTCGCGCCGTCTTCGTACTTCGTGAATTTTGAACAGTCCCGCCTTTTTCCCTTTACCTAAAACGAGCCTCTTCATTTTGACACACTTTGCAACTTTTCCCTCTCTGAGCCTCCATTGCTTCTTCAACTTTCTGAGCTCGTGTTCTTCCATAGCTGTTATTCTCTCTCCAGCTCTTGCCTCTTCATCGGGTAAGCACTGTACATCTACTTTGTTTTCGTATTTTGTTTTTTGTGTTTTTGCAAAACATATTTTTCCGTTTCGCTTTGCTTTGTACTTTTCTGGAAAAAACTTAAAAGTCTAGTCAATTTACAACTGGACTAACACTTCATGTTTACACCAGTAGTTTTAATAAGTCAAACCACCTCTTGCGTTACCTCAGCCGAGGTAACTAACTGAACTAAGTTTGCACTTAGCATACTAAGATACCTGAACTCCAACCGATCTAGGCCTTGGGGCTAAACCAGCTTTCTTAATTTTTTAGACGGAACTCAGAAAGCTTTCCCTAGATGATCAACCAGTCAAACAGAACCGTTTCCACAACCGAGATATCGAGGCGCTTGCCAAGGCCGAGCAAGTAAAAGCCCTGCTCAAACCGAGCTACCAATTACCTTGCAGAAACCGAGACAGAACCTGTAGCATCCCACACAGTCGAAGTAGGACTTCTTTTTATCTTGCTTTTAATTTGTAGCACAGCCCAAAGATCTGTGCTTAACACCTTTGTTCTTCACTTTGCAGACTTAGGTTGCCCAGGCACTCCTCTGCGCGCTCAACCGAGCTACTGAGCACAATTTTTGGACCGAACTAATTTATTCATAAATTATACAATAAATGGGAAAGTATAGGTTTCTAGTAAATACTCTGGGCGGTCTAGCCGAATTCTGAAAAGATTACAATATACCCGATGACGTCCACCTAATCTTAGCCGAAAAAGATGTCATACCTTGGGGAAATGAAGGCTTTGTCCCATTCACCCTCTTGTCCATAATTGAAACCGAACTACGATTTCCAGTCCAACCCTTAATTTGTGAGTTTCTTAGGCAAACTAGACTATGCCCAACCCAACTATCCACCAATTCATACCATATAATAATGGGAATAGTCGAACTAAACCGTCAAGCCGGTCTCAACCTCGGTCTGGCCGAAATCTTTCACCAATACTCCATTGGTTCGAAGGAAGACAGCTGGGTGTACTATCTTAGAATACGACGTCGTCGTGAGAAAATAATAAAAAACACACCGGATAAAGACTTGAATAACGACGATTTTTTCTGGGTGTCTGGGAACTTTGAGGACAACCAAGCCCAGATTCCTGGCCGAAGCATCAATTGGAAAAAAGGAACACCTGGTATAATTACTTCGGTTTTCTTGTGTACTTTACAATATTTCGATTTTCAATTTTTCGGCCGAACTAATAGTTGTCTTCCTTTGTAGATTCTGCCCACCTCCGTTCTCTATATAGCTACCCAAATCTAGTGATCTTGCGCGCCGCACTACGGTATCCAGAACGTAGTTGGGCCAAGCTACTAAAGTTCGAACTGACCTATAGATACAGCGGCCGCCGAAAAGCGAGAGTGACCGACTTTCTGCTAGAGGAGGCCCCAGAACCGGACCCAACCTTGCCAGAAATCAGACTAATCCCACTGACCACTGAAGAAGAAATGGCCAAGAGAAATAGAGTTAGAGCACTATTGACCGAGACCAACAGACTCGAAGTACCGCCACTAAGCCAAACGCAACCTGCCGTTGTGGCCCTTCCTTCTCAACAGCCTTCTTCATCACGCCCATCCAAGCACGCCCGGTCTATCCCGACCGAGCAGCGTCTAGAGGACGAGCACGAAACTACGCCTCCACCGATTTCACAACCGGAACCTTCCGACCGGGCTGGCTCTTCCAGGTGGGCACCGAAGCTGAAATTTCAGAACCGCCTTATTCAAGATACCGATTCGGTGGTTGCTGAGAAGGATCACTTGATGGCCTTCAATCTTGCCAAGAGTGTTTGCCTACCAGCAGACATGGAACAGCACCAGAATCTAACCGAGCTAAAGGCCATCCGATCAGCCACTAAATCCATGATCCTGGTAAGTTGCCCCTTTGTCTAAAAATTTTTCTAACTTTTAGTTCGGTTTCGTTATTGATTTCTTTCCATTCATTTCAGTCTCTTCAAAAGAGCCAAATTGCCCATCAAAAGGTATTGGAGCTCAGGAAAACGGCTAGGCAAGCCTTGGCAAAGGTTGAAGAAAAAACAACCGAGCTAAAGGAATCCCAAAAAAAGATGGCCGACCTAGAGGCTGAGGTGGCTCGTCTAACCGGACTAGTTACCTCGGCTGAAGTTGACAAACAGAAGGCGTTGATCGTAATGATAGACAAGTACCTTCGTGAGCTAGTCAAGTTTGAAGGGAAAAAAGATGCCGAAATAGCCGAACTGAAGAAGAAGGTGGGAGATGCCAACACCGAAGGTTTCAAGGAGGCGGAAGGCCTCAACATTCCGCAATGTGAGGGGGCGAAGGACTTATTTTTTAAGTGTGGCTGGAGAAGTGCTGTGGAACAGCTCGGCTGTGGGCCCGAAACTGAGGTCTACAATGCTCCGCAGTACTTCATTCCGGCCTCACTAGCGGAATATGCTGCTTCTGTCCAACAACAATTTTTGCAGGGTTCAGATGATGAAGATGAAGAAAACGAACCAACTGTTACTCTGGTAGTTAATGAGCAAGGCAACGATCAGTCAACTCGGTTGGAGCCAACGGTTGAAGACCTGACTGTTGAGCCACCGACTGACATAGTTGCTACTGAGACTAATCTTCCATCTGCAGCCGGTGCTCAAGTTGATATTGACGCCGACCTTGAAGACCTTTTTAGCTGATTTTGCACTTTTTCTTGTTTCTTTTATAACTTTTTGCTCTTGTAACCGGGCTATGGCCCCCCCTTTGTAATTGCTCTTTGATTAATGAAAATTTTCTTGTTTTGAACTCTTATTTCGGTTGATCTGCATGTTTGTACTTGTAATGACTTTTCCATGATTTTTTCACTTCCAACTGTTATCTCGGTTTAAATTCCTGTTTTGAGCTTGCTTTCTAATAATAGTGTGGCCGAGATATTTTATTCCGGTCTCAGCTGAGCAATCTGACTGAGCTTACTAGCTAACCACTCTTTAGCCGATGTCCTTACTTCGGCTAAAGAGTACTAAAAGTTGGTTTAATCCAGCCAACCACTCTTTTAGCCAATGTCCTTACTTCGGCTAAAGAGTACTAAGAGTTGGTTTAATCCAGCCAACCACTCTTTTAGCCGATGTCCTTACTTCGGCTAAAGAGTACTAAGAGTTGGTTTAATCCAACCAACCACTCTTTTAGCCAATGTCCTTACATCGGCTAAAGAGTACTAAGAGTTGGTTTAATCCAGCCAACCATCCTTTAGCCTATGTCCTTACTTCGGCCAAAGAGTACTAAGAGTTGGTTTAATCCAGCCAACCACTCTTTTAGCCGATGTCCTTACTTCGGCTAAAGAGTACTAAGAGTTGGTTTAATCCAGCCAACCACTCTTTTAGCCGATGTCCTTACTTCGGCTAAAGAGTACTAAGAGTTGGTTTAGTCCAGCCAACCACTCTTTAGCCAATGTTCTTACTTCGGCTAAAAGAGTTCTAAGAGTTGGTTTTTTCAGCCAACTTAGAAAAGAATGTTTGGTTATTTCGACCAAATGTCCTGCAGCCTGGATCCTTATCCTGGGCTTAGGAAGGGTGTTGGTTTAATCCAGCCAACCTCTAAGTTAGTTTTTTCAGCCAACTTAGAATAATGTTTGGTTATTCCGACCAAACGTCCTGCAGCCTAGATCCTTATCCTGGGCTTAGGAAGGGTGTTGGTTTAATCCAGCCAACCTCTAAGTTAGTTTTTCCAGCCCACTTAGAATAATGTTTGGTTATTCCGACCAAACGTCCTGCAGCCTGGATCCTTATCCTGGGCTTAGGAGGGGTGTTGGTTTAATCCAGCCAACCTCTAAGTTAGCTTTTCCAACCAACTTAGAATAATGTTTGCAATATACCTAACTTCACTAAAGCTAACTTTTACAGAAAACAACTTATGCTGAAAAGAATCGATTTGTTTTATTGAGGAAAGAAAAAATTACACATGTTTGAAAGAGGAAAGCTAAAAATAAAATAACTTGAGATTGGCCGTGTTCCATGGCCTAGGGATTGCTTTGCCGTCCTTGTCTTCTAGGTGGTATGCCCCTTTCCCTGCTAACCTAACCACTTTGTAAGGACCTTCCCAATTAGGCCCTAGCTTGCCATCTCCTAGCACCAGGGTGTTTTCCATTACTTTGCGCAGCACCCAATCTCCGATCTTGAATTGCCTTGGATGTACTGTTTTGTTGTATTTCCTGGATAACTCTTGTTGATACGAGGCAATGTGGACTAGTGCTCTTTCTCTTCTTTCTTCGGCGAGGTCGAGCTCCAATGTTATGGCTTCTCCATTCAAGTCGGGATCAAAATTTTCGCTTCGAATTGTGGGGAGGCCAACTTCCAGTGGGATTACTGCTTCCATTCCGTAGGCTAAGGAGAATGGTGTTTCTCCTGTTGATCGTCGAGGTGTGGTGCGATAAGCCCATAAAACATGAGAAAGTTCTTCCGCCCACTTGTTTTTTGCCTTCTCTAACCTTTTCTTCAGTCCATCCAAGACAATCTTGTTTGAAGCTTCTGCCTGTCCATTTGCTTGGGGATATGCCGATGTAGAATTATAGAACTCTATCTTGTACTCTTCACAAAAGCCTCTGAAGATTCTGCCGTCGAACTGAGTGCCATTGTCTGAGATTAGGGCTTTTGGTATGCCAAACCGAGTGATGATGTTTTGCCAGACGAACTTCTTCACATCTTTTTCCTTGATTGATGCCAATGCTTCTGCTTCTACCCACTTTGTGAAGTAGTCTGTTGCTACAAGAAAGAACTTCCTGTTGCCAGGTGCTGTTGGAAGTGGTCCTACTATGTCCAAGCCCCACATTGCAAAAGGCCATGGGCTAGTCAATGGTAGGAGTTCTCTAGCTGGTTGATGTATTTGGTGTGCGAATTTTTGGCATTTCTCGCACTTCTTCACATATTTCTCTGAGTCTGCCTGCATGTATGGCCACCAGTATCCCTGTGAAATGGCCCTGTAAGCTAGCAATCTTCCTCGTTGATGGCTTCCGCACACCCCTTCGTGTATCTCGTACAAGAATGCTTCCATTTTGCTGGGGTGGACACACTTTAGATAGGGTCCTGAGAACGACTTTTTGTATAATGCCAAAGATGGGGAGAGCCAAAATCGCTATGACTTTGCTCTAATTTTGTTGGCTTCTTTCTTTTCTTCTGGTAGGACGCCATCTTTCAAGAATAGTATGATGGGATCCATCCATGAAGGGCCTAGATCGGCGCAGCATACTTCTTCTGCTTCGGGGTCTTCGATGCTTGGTCTTGGCAAGTAGTCGATGAGCAATGGATGAGGGATGGATGTATCTGCCATTGAAGCAAAGCCTGCTAATTCATCTGCTCTGCCGTTCTCTTCCCTGCCTATCTGTTCTATCCTCACTACTTCAAATTTCTTGATTTCTGTTCTGACCAATTCTTGGTACTTGGCCATCCTATCATCCTTTGCTTCATAGTCGCCAGAAATTTGGTTTACCACCAACTGTGAGTCGCTGTAGACCATTAATTCGGTGGCCTTCATGTGGTATGCTGATTTGAGTCCTGCTAGAAGTGCTTCATATTCCGTTTCGATGTTTGATGCTATGAAGCCAAGGTTGATTTCTTGCTCCACAACCAGGCCATCTGGTGAGATGAGGACTATGCCAAGTCCTGCACCATGCCGGTTGGATGCTCCATCCACAAAGAGCTTCCACATCTCACCAACGAACAACTTCCAGCAAGTGGAGGGGTCGAATGATGTCATGGGGTCAAGAATGTTGCTGGTGTTTTCTTCAAGGTCCATGCTTGCTGTCTGCCCCTCGCTATCTGATTGAACCAAGTCTTTATTTGTTGGTGAGTCTTGGTTTGTTGTCGCTTGGTTTGCTTCTTCCTTGCTGTCTTTAGTCTGGTCTGCCTTGGAGTCTGACTGAGTACCTTTTGCTAGGGATTGCGTTATTCCAGCGTCAACTTCCATCCCTAGTTCGGTTGTGTCAATTAGGTCGACTGGGCAGATATGATGACTTCCAGGAGTAAACTCTGCGACGAAGTCTGCCAAAGATTGGGCTTTTACTGCGGTTCTAGGTTGGAACTTGACGTCGAATTGTCCCAGCTCTACTGCCCACTTCAAAATTCGCCCAGAAAAGTTCGCCCTCTCAAACAAAGCTTTTAGTGGGAAAGCTGTGAGGACGACTATGTTGTGGGCGTGAAAGTAGTGTGCCAATTTCCTGGAGGCCATCATCAAGGCTAATGCCAGTTTTTCCAATGGCAAATACCTTGTTTCGGCTCCCAGCAATGTCTTGCTGACATAATAGATGGGCAGATGTTGAATTCCTTCCGCACGGACCAACACTGCACTAATTGCGTGCTAAGAGACTGCAAGGTATAGGAAGAGTTCTTCTCCTGGTATTGGGGTGACCAGCAATGGTGGAGAGGACATGTATTCTTTCAGGCTTTCCAGAGCTTGGTCGCATTCTTCGTCCCGTTCGAACTTGGCTTTTAAAGCTTAAAAGAATGGCCGTAGTCTGTCTGACAATTGGCTTATGAACCGATTTAGTACGGCTGCCATGCCGGTGAGATGCTGCACTTCTTTTACTGAGTTTGGTCTCTCCAAATCTTGAATTGCTTTGATCTGGAAGGGGTCCGCTTCTATACCCCGGTTGGTCACAAGGAAGCCCAGGAATTTGCCAGATCCTACTCCGAATGCACACTTGGGATGCATTGAGGCGCAACTTGTGCTTCTTCAGGATTTCAAACATCTCTCCTAGGTCCTTGAGATGGTCATTCTCATCCTTGCTCTTGACCACCATGTCGTCGATGTAAGCCTCCATTGTTCTGCCTAACAATGGTTCAAACATCTTGGTGACCATTCGTTGAAATGTTGCCCCCGCGTTCTTTAGGCCAAAGGGCATGACCTTGTAACAATATAGTCCTCTCGGAGTTGTAAAGGATGTGACCTCCTGGTCTGGTTCATGCTTGGCGATTTGGTGGTAGCCTCTGTATGCATCCAGAAAGCTAAGTCGGTTGTGTCCCGCCGTTAGGTCTACCAGTTGATCTATCCGTGGTAGAGGAAAGCTGTCTTTTGGGCACGCCTTGTTGACTGTTTTATAGTCGACGCAGACACGCCACTTGCCATTCTTTTTTGGCACTACGACTGTGTTGGAGATCCATCTTGGGTAGTGCACTTCTCTAATTGCTCCTGCCTCCAGCAGGTTACCTACTTCTTCCACCACTATCTCGGCGTGGTGGAGTGCCGATCTGCGTGTGCGTTGGATGATTGGTATGGCGGATGGGTGGACATTGAGTTGGTGACAAATGAAGTTTGGATCAATGCCTGGCATGTCGTAGGGCGTCCAGGCGAACACTTCGATGTTAGAGGTTATGAATTCTAAGACCTCTAATCTCTCAGTGCTGGACAACGATGAACCGAGCAAAAAGCACTTATCCGGGTTCTTTTAATCTATTCTCACCTCTACCAAGTCCTCCACTGCTTTCTGATCCGCCGAAGCATTGCTTTGGCATGATCTGATCTCCATAGACTTCTTCAATTACCCCGGTATCGTTGGGGAATCGCATTACTTGGTGGTAGGATGACGCCACCGATCGCATGGCATGCAACCATGTTCTGCCCAAGATGATGTTGTAAGTGGAGGGGACTTTCAATACCCAGAACTCCACTTGTTTCGTCACACTTCCTGCTCTGACTGGAAGAATTATTTTACCGACGGACCATTCTGGCATGGAGTTGAATCCAATTAGGGAAGATACGGCAGGCGCCAAGTCTTTGTCTTGCAGCTTCAATTGTTTAAATGTTTCGTAGTACATGATTTCACATGAACTACCCTGGTCAATCAGAATCCGTTTGACGTCAAAATCCTTGACTCAGAGAGTGACGACCAGGGCATCATTGTGAGGGCAGTATATTCGTTCCAAGTCTTTATCCGAAAAAGACATGACGTTTGTTGCCTCTGTCTTCCCCTTCTTGATGGTAGGTTGGGCACTTAACACCTCTCTAAAGTGCTCAGCTTTTTTGATTGATCCCCTAAGCTCACATACACGCTCAGGTTCAAAGACTCCATGTATCACATTGATAATGCCTTGAGGTGGGGCGTCGGCTGGCATTCCGTTGGGGTTATTATGGTCCTGGGGGGCTGGTTGCATCCCTCCTTCAATGTACTTATCCAAGTGTCTTGCTGCCACCAACTCCTCTAGGTGTTGTCTCAATGACGTGCAATTCTCAATTCGGTGCCCCTTTTCTTTGTGGAAGGTGCACCGTGACCTTTCGTCATAGTCCTTCTGCGCTTCCCCTAGTTTGGCTGGCCATCTGACGAAAGGCTCATCTCTTATTTCACTTAGAATTCGGTAGATCGGTTTCTTGAATACCATGGTTATGGCCGTGCAGACCCTCAACCATATTTTATCTGGGTCTTCTCCGTTGTCTCGCCTGCCACGTCCATTTCTGTTCTGTCGATCTATTGTATTGACCTTTGCTGAGGTCTTCTTTTCTGGTACTGTAGTCGTGCCAGATTTTGTTTTGGCACGTGCGCCATCCTCTTCCACCCTAATGTGCTGATGCACTCTTTCCATCAAGGCTTCCATAGTGAGGGGCGGTGTCATGGTGATTGAGTCCCTTAGTCTATTCCCGACTGGAAGGCCTCTTTTGTACTGTGCAATGGCGAGATTGGTAGGGCAGTCCCCAATTTGGTTGAATGTCTCCCAGTAGCGGCTATTGTAGGACCTTAATGTCTCTTTTTCGCCCATGTCAATGGAGAGTAGCTGGTCAATCTCCACTGGGGTTTTGGTGTTTGTTCTGAACCTTGTGACAAACGCCTCTGCCAATTGCGCCCAAGAGGCTATGTTGCCTTCTGGAAGTTTTTCAAACCAAGTCAAGCCTAGATCGCCAAGGCTTGACGGGAAGAGGATGCACATTAGAGCCTCGTTTCGTCGATATACTGCCATAACCTGGCAGAAGTGGCTTAGGTGAATGTAGGGGTCCGTCTTCCCTTCGTACGTGGTGAATTTGGGCTGAAGGAAGCCTGATGGCAAGGGCGCGTTTTCGATTGCCGGAACGAACGGCGAGGTCTACAGCCTCGCTAATGCTTTGTCTGTCGGTTCGTAGGCAGGGCGTGGTAGTGGCATTCCAACCTCAACCATGCGATCGAGGGGCCAATCGTTGAAGGGCAGAAACTCTGCGTGGGTCGCGTGCCCTGGTGTCCTCCTTCCATCGTGCCTTTTCTTCCAGCATGATCCGCAAATCGGATGATCTGGGCAACTCCGTCTGTTTGGATGATGTTTGGTGCGAGTGTGAGGGTCGGTAGGTACTTCCCTCTGTGAAGGACCTCAATGATCTCGTTCTCTCAGACCTGGAGTAACGAGTTCTGGAGGTTCTAGACTGAGTATCGCCTGTCTTGAGGCTTCTACTCTCTGCTTGTGATGGTGTGGAATGCCTTCCATGGTCTTCTGATCGGCAAGGGGGCGTCTTGTTTTTGCGCCCCTCTCCTGTCGCCACTCCTTTTCCTTTCATCTGGCGCTTTAAGGCTTCTATGTCCGTCGCCATCTTCCTTATTAATTCGTCTTGCTCCTTCACGCGGTCCTCCAAAACTTGAGGATCAATCCTCCGCCTTTGCCTGTCAGGACTTTGTAAATGAGAGTGACGGGGGCTGTGAGTCCGCCTCCCCCTAGTATCTCTCCTGGAGTTATGTCGTTGGGGCTCCAAGTCTGCTATGAGAGGGATAGAAGGTAATCCTTCACGCCTGGCCCCCCCATCTAGTGTTTGCCCGTCGATGGCGGACTGTGGTAATTCTTCATTGTGCGCCATTGTTCCTCAAGAGGTAAAGCTTGATCAAGAGGTTTTGTCCTGTCTGTTTTTCCCACAGACGGCAGCAATTGTACGGGAAAGAAATAAACCTTCTCGTATAATCCTGTTAATCAAGTCTGCGTTCCTCTGTACGTCGTCGCTTTATCACCTGAAAACACAAACGTGAGCTAGCCAGCGGGTGTGTGCCGGAAACCTCTCCGATGCCTAAGTCAGTAAGCTTGACAAATAGACAAAAGCTCTGTGTATTCAGAAAGCAAAGTTGTGTGTGTTACCTCTCCAAAGGTGATGTTTGTGAGCTCTTATAGATTTCGTGTGGCACAATCCTAGTAGGACTTTTACTTCTCCATGCAGAGTCCTCCTAGGATTCATACTCATGAAAGATAATGCTTATCCTTCAACACCCCCCTCACTGCTTAAACCAAGTGAGATGGTTTTTACCACGGCCGAACTCCAATATGACCGAAGTAATCATGGCTATGCATAGCTGCAGAATAAGCCGAACTAGCTCTTCCTTTTACTGCTCTTACGTCGGCTTCTCATGCACAACCCATGACGTGGTTAGACCGAACTAACATGTCATGACCGGTGTAACTCCAAGATCGGTCTAATTCCAAAGTACCGTTAGACCGATCCAACTTCGATCTTCTATCGGACCGGACTAGCTTCTCGGCTTTAGGACCGGACTAACTTCAAAATATCCACATGACCGGAGTAACTTATATGGCCATGTAACTTGACCCTTTGTACTGCGGCTCATAACGGCCCAATATTCAGCTCGGCCCAATTTTCACATAAATTACCCTCTCAACATCTATATGTCACTATTTTGTATAAAAAATCAGTATTTTCCTTAAGGTCACTATTTTGTTATTACAACAGAAAAAAGAAAAAGAAAAAAAGATACCAACTTAATACCTCTTTGTGCCTTTTTCGCTAGGAGTAATGTTGCCCTGTTCTTGATCAACTGAAGCACTGATATAACTCCCCTGCTTTCCAAATTCACCTAAATCATTTATGAGCTGAAATCTTTCCAGTGATGATATGAAAATACTTTTGGTCACTGAAGAATCAGTGATCGACACTAAGCATCCAATGGCATCATGATATTAATGTACATGCAAAATAAATTAGAGTAAACTGGAACAACATTTTTTGTTAATAACAATAGATTTTGGCCTTGAAAATTTTAAAATTTTAATTTATAAGCATCCAAAGCAACAAGCAAATTTTAAAATTTTAATCTTGAGATGTCAGAATTTTTAAATTTTAAATGATATACATATGAGCACATTTGGAGTAACTGTGTAACTGTGTAATAAGGATTGCAGCATATGGAAAATCATGTTCTTAAACTATGAATGAATCTATAAACCCACTTCAATGATAGAAATCCATTTCATAAGAGGGAAAAAGCTAAAAAGAATAGAAACCCACTTCAATGATAGAAAGTATGTAAGAATAATATGAGAGAAAAGCTAAAACCAGTTTGTATTTAAGAAGCATTGTTTTAACAATTTCAAAGGTAAAAAAAAAAAACAGAAGGTGGTCCGAATGTTTCAATGACCCATAGCCTTAATGTTTCAATTTCAACTTCAATGACCCATAGCCTTAATGTTTCAATTTCAGAGAGCAAGCATTCAAACTGAGCATTCAAACTCAAGGTGAGCAAAATAAAGTGAGGAGAGGAGGGTGTCTTACCTGGTCATTGGTAGAGAAGAGAGCTTTCACAGAGTTTTCTTCCTTCTTCACAGCTTTCTTCGAAGCTTTCTTCAAAGCTTTGTTCCAGTTCAAAGCTTTGTTCCTAGCCTTCTGCATTGATAGGAATACAAATGATGCCTTACCTGGTAAAATGTAGTGGGTTGGTGAGAGTTGATAGGAATACAAATCTGGACCATTGGATTTTAGCTATGGACAAATCTAAACCATTGAAACTCTTTTCAATCTCAACCATTGTTTTTAAATTAGATAAATTTGAACCATTAAAGATAGTTTGTGAGAGAGACATTTTCAAAAATAAATCTGAGCCATTGCTTTTAAATCTAAACATATCTGAACCATTGATTTGAAAGACATTTTCAAATTAACCCTTCCGTTATTATATAGATATTACTTTCACACATGCATTCCGCTTATATAGATCACATCCAAAAGAGATGTATTGTGATTTTCATAGCTGATGGAATTAATATATACGGATTCATAGATGAGAGAGTAAAATAATATACCTAATTAATTAAAGAATTTTAATGTAAACATGATATATTTATTTATTTTTTTTTTTTTAAACCGTTATGCACAAAAGTAATACACCGATATTACTAAGTACACTTGACTAGGGATGACAATGGATAACCTACCCTGTGGGTATCGATGGAGACCCAATCCAAATACATGGGTTTTTCCCTTTTTTTCTTATCCATTGGATAAGGTAAGTGATATTCTTTAAATATCCACAGGGGATGGGTTGGAGATGGGTACCCACTAATTTCCCCGTATGTTTTTTTTTTTTTTTTTTTTTTTTTTTTAAGATTCACAACCAAAACTAAATATACATTCAATCTTTTTTCTTTTATTTATTTATTTATTTTTTTTTCAGGTTCACAACCAACTTTTTTTTTTCTTTTTTTTTCTTTTATTTTTTCAACCAAAGCTAAATATACCTCCAATCTTTTTTTTATTATTATTATTTTTTATTTTTAAGGTTCACAACCATTTTTTTTTTAATTTTTAAGATTCACAACCAAAACTAAATATACATTTAAACTTTTTTCTTTTGTTTTTTTTAATTATTTTTTTTATTTTTTGAGGTTCACAACCAATTTTTTTTTTTTTTTAAGATTCACAACCAAAGCTAAATATATATTCAATCTTATTTTATTTTATTTGGCTCAACAATAAAATCAAATACACTTTAATTAACATTGTCACATTATTCTTGCCAAATTTTATGCATATCTAGAATTTTTTTAATTTATTTAAAAAAATTAAGGACACTGTCTAGTGCAAATTTCGGTTTGTTTTTCTATGTTATTTTATTTTGTTATGTATTGTAATTTTTAGAATGGTTTGTTTGCTCTGAAATTTCAATTAACGAGTATGAATCTATTTGTTTTATGTTATCACACAATTTATACAACATATATATATATATATATATATATATATGAATGTATTTGAAAATAAGAAAATTGTAGAGAATCGAAACAAGCATGAGTCGTGATTGGTTAGAAAAGATGGGTACAAAGATTTATTTGCTGGAAAAACAAAAAGGAGATACAAAGTCTTACTAAATAATTTTTTTTTAAAATAAAAGAATTTTTCTTAGTTATGAACAGATTTAACTGAAATCAGCTTGTTTCCCAATGTTATGCTTTATTTATTTAGATAGAAAATATTTTTTAATGAAAAATATTTTTCATAAAAAAAATTAAAAAAAATATTTTTTTTTATATTTGGTGGGGGGGTGGTGGTGATGGAACGAAGGTGAAAGTAGAGATTGTGACATAGTGGTGGGGTGATGGCGGCAGTGATGATGGTAGTGGCTATGGTGATGGTAGTGTAATAGTGAAGGCGAGAATAGTAGTGATGGTGTTGTGAAATTAGTAAAAATTTAATTGAAAAAACATTTTTTGTTTTTTAAAAGTAACAAACAACAAAATTCGTGGGAGACTAACGCTGTGTTTGGTTGGGGGATTTAAGAAGGGAAATGGAAATGAAAGGAAAAGGAGAAAGAATTAATAGAATTCCAAATCCCAACTATGTTTGGTTGTGTTGGTTATAAAATAGAATTGATGTCCTAAAAGGTCTCCTATTTCTTTATTTATTTCTCACCCCTTTTCTTTTCCCATATATTTTTTATTATAACCAAACATAAATAGGATTACATTTCTCATTCCTTTTCCAAATCCCACCCCAAAAACCCCAACCAAACACAGCATAAAGGAAGAAGATGGAGGATGGATTGTGTGTGGTAAGGCATAAATATCTTAAAATGAGTGGTTCAGATTTGTTAAAAGGTATAATTAAATTTTGGATAAATTAAAATGAATGGTTTAAATTTGCTAAGAGAGAGATGGTTTAATGTCTAAAATGTCCATGGCTAAGAGATCAACAAACAATTCCTTATTTATGCCCTGATGCAATTTAATATGAGTCTTATAACACTTTCTTCAAACAGGTTCTTTCACATTTTATTTCTTCAAACATGCTCTTATAACATTGTAAACATGTTCTTATAACACGTAGGGGAGAGAGTGAGAGTGAGAGTGAGAGTGAGAGAGAGAGAGATGGTTGTAATTTTTTTTTTAATCTTCCACGTTCTTCCACATTTTTTTTTAATTACTAAAACTTATTTGATTCTCTCAAAATTATATATTTGATTATTATAAAACAAACTTTTTAATTAATTAATTAATGTGTATTTGATTTTGTTGTTAAACCAAATAAAATAAAATAAGATTGAATGTATATTTAGCTTTTGTTGTGAACCTTAAAAAAAATAAAAAAATAAGTTGTTAACATTAAATATATTAAAAAAGAAAGAAAAAAGATTGAAGGTATATTTAGCTAAAACCTTAAAAAAAAAAAAAAAAAAAAAAAAAAAAAAAAAAAAAGAAGAAGAAGAAGAAGAAGAAGAAGTTGTTAACATTAAATATATTAAAAAAGAAAGAAAAAAGATTGAAGGTATATTTAGCTTTTGTTGTGAACCTTTAAAAAAAAAATTGTTAACATTAAATATATTAAAAAAGATTAAAGGTATATTTAGTTTTTGTTGTGAACTTTTAAAAAAAAAAAAAAACAGTTGTTAACATTGACAATCACGTTGCACCTTCCACAAAGAAAGGGGCACCTTATAATTTATAATATTTTTAAGGGGTTGATTTACATGTGACATCACGTTGACAGTGAAATAACCGGTGAAAAATTACTGGCAGCCATGACTTATGATGACATCACACAAAAATAGGGGAACCAAACAACCAAAATAGTAATGCATTTATTTCAAGAAGCTACCACAAATTGCTTGAGTGGTCACAAAAATTGGTACCAAAAACTTTGTATAAAGAACCTGAAGATGGTGAAATCATTTTACTATACTCTCTGGCTTTTTAATTGTCTTTTTTAACTTGTAAAAAAATATATATAAAAAAACTGTAGTTCAAGGGTCAAGGCCACAATGGCCCTGGTGGGAAGATTAGAGGTGAAACTTGCTTTCTTCTTGGGTCTGGTTTTGCTCTCTGGTAGGGCTCAAGGTAACCATCATGGCAATGCTCCTACAGTTTTTGATGTTACAGAGTATGGTGCCAAGGCAGATGGACAGACAGAGTGTGCACAGGTGATTTTTTATTTGCACAAAAAATAATTATAAAATCAAATGCAATTCTTTTATATGGGTGTGGAGTTTATTTCATATGAGAATGTTGTGTGTTTTTTTTTTTTTTTTGTGATTGATTCTGTATTCATACATTATTTTTTTCGTGATCACTGTGGTGGTGATTTTTCCCGAGCCAAAGATGTTTTTGTCTTGAAATTCATATCAACTTGTGTCAATATACTCTCAAATCATTAGATTATGTGCAAAATCTGGAAATATAATCTAATAATAAGAAGAAGGGGGTGCGTTGGAGACGGAAGATCTGGTGCCATTTCTAAACATAATTTTTGTACACAATTCTCATATAAATACTATGATTGTTTTGTCATAGTTTCATTTCAGATTAAAAACTCTTTTAGCTCATAATTTCACAAATATCATTTTTAAATGAAAAAAATGTCACATAATAAGTTTCATCAACCCTATTAATACGAAATTAATAGAAGGGCCAAATTTCAAGCCAAGTACAAGTGCATGAAATTGACTGTTACAATGAAAAAGGAAGAACCAAAATAAAATTTGATGTAAAAAATGCAAGAATACAAATTATAATATACTCTTTATCTCATTTTTTTTTTTTTTTGGGCCTAACTTTATCTTGTTTATTCTTGATTAAATTACACAGACCTATCTTAACATTTGTTAATATTACATCTAACCCCAGTAGTATGACAAAATTACACCAGCCTCCTCAGCATTTGAGTTGCATTTCAATTCACCCCTCGGCATTAAAAATCCGTCAGGAACTTAACAGAATATTATGACTTCATCTATTTAATAATGTCAAAATTGTCCTACTTATTATTATTATTATTATTATTATTATAACCTAAAAAATAATCAGTATGATTCATAGTACTAATTTATGAATACTTTTTCAATGTACACAGCATCATTACTCATATGAAAAACCTCAATGTGGCGGATGCAGGCTTTTACACAGACATGGAATGCAGCATGCAAATCAAATGGGCCATCAAGTGTAGTTATTCCCTCAGGAACATACTTGTCTGGTGAAGTGTTCTTCCATGGACCATGCACTCACTCAAAACCTATAACTGTTGAAGTGCATGGTACTGTATTGGCCCAATCTTGTATCAGTGAATTCGCTAACGGTCATTGGATCTCCGTTGAAGATGTGGATGGTTTAGTACTTAAAGGTCCTGGAACTTTAAACGGCCAAGGTGAGGAATCATGGCAATATGATACTTGTGGTGGCAAATCTACTTGTGACTTCCCTCTCCCACCTGTAAGTATGTTTTCACTTTTTACGTAGATTCACACCATCGATATGAAGTTCGATCTGTCTAGTTGGGTTTGGGGAACTTATCAGAGGTTACATCAGTGGTGGAATCAGAAATTATGTGAAAGGGAGTAAAATAAAATAATTTAAATTTTAGAGGAATTGAAGTAAATTTGGGGACTAAAATAATAATTTATTTTATAAGCATTTAAAAGAGCATCAAAATTCAAAGGTTTGGGATGGCCAAAATTTATTTTATAATTATTGAAAATTGTATAAGAATAATGAAAAATTTCAAAATTTTTGGAAGCCAAGATAAAATTATTTTAGATTTTGGAAGGGTTGGAGTTAGGGATGATCATTTTAATTTGATCCGCGGGGGCCTGTCCATACCTGCCCGAATGGGTGGATTTTACCTGCCCGACACTTATGTGGGGCGAGGGTAGGTATCACCTCTCCCGATCTAAACTTGACCCGATATAATTAATAATATATATATATATATATAATATAATATAATATAATTAGATATAAAAAAATAATATTAAAAGTCTGTGATTTTGTTTAAATATAAATAAATAATAATTCTAAAAGTTTCATTGTTTAAATATATGGAAACAAGGAAAATTATTTAGCGTGCTAAGGATTTAAATGGTCCTCAACTATTTGAAATGTGGTCAGATATCCCCAGGGTATTCATGGAGGCGGGGATGGGATTAAAAAATTTTACCTGTAACGGGGGCGTGGGTGTGGGCGTGGACGTAGGTGGAGTTTGTCCGCAGGGATAGGGATAGGGATAGGGACGGGAACGGGGAATGGCAAACCATCCCCCAAACCCGCACTGTGGTCATCCCTAGTTGGAGCAAAATTATATAAAATTTGAAGGGTTCAAATTATAAAATTCTTTGATAAATCACTATAACAAAAAGCACAAATGGCGACTAAAAAAAAAATTTCGTCGCTAAAAGTAGCACTTTCGGCGACTAAAATGGAATTAGTAGCCAAAAGCTTGACTATTGGCGACGAAAAAAATAGTCAGCAAATGTATAAATAATAAAAAAAAATAATTCACTATTGGCGACTAAAAGATTAGTCGCTAAATGTATAATTTTCAAAAATGTAATTGACTATTGGCGACAAAAGCTTTGGTCGCTAAATACTTATTTTTTGCCGACTAAAACTTTTTTAGTCGCCAATACCTCCGGCGACCATGTATTCGCGACAAAACCGGCAACTAAAATATTTAGTCGGGAAAAGTGAAAAGTCGACTTTTGGCGACTAAAAATTTAGTCGCTAATGGTGTTTTTTCTTGTAGTAAATATTCAAAATTGTCTGGTAGATATGAGAATTTTCAAAAGTTTGGAGGGGTGGTAGCCTTGCCTGCCACTACCTGGGTCTGCCGCTGGGTTACACTTTAATGATCTGAATTGTTCATCTTACAAATTTTTATGTAAAAACTATTCATTAAAAAATCTGATCGGTTCGATAATTATAATTATTTATTTTATCATATTTCACCATACTTGAAAATAACTATCTAATTTTTTTTTAAATAAATATGTTGAAATCATGTGAGTATTATTATCGAATTAATTATATTTTTAATTTTAAAAGGTTCATCTTTAACTAGGCACTAGAAAATAAAGAACTCAAATCATTAAAGTGATATCTGTGGTGGGTTCACATGCCTAATTAGAAGAAAAAAAAATTATATTTCTCTCCAGCTTACAGAGATTTTAAAAGAGATATAGGACATAATAGTTAAAATTTCCATATGATTCTCCAAGTAATCAAACTTCATGATTTTCTTCGTACTTCGTATGTTTCACAAAGAGACTGTTGAAAAAACATTTCCTCCCTGATTTACTCTCCAGAACCAAGAAAACATGTTCCCTTGTTTTTCCTAACATCTTTTCTATCATATGATACATTAAGGATGGAAATGAATCTCTTAACTATTTTTCTCATTCTCCAACATGAGTAAAAAATTATTATTTTCACAAAAATTACAATAGGAGGAACCCAAATTAAAATTTAAGACTGACATGAACATGTTAAAATTCTTGTTTTGATGCAGTCCATTGTGTTTAACCAAGTGAACAACTCTATTATCCAAGGGTTTAATATGGTGAATAGCAAAGGGTTCCACATAAAAATTGGTGACAGCCACAACTTCACAATCCAAGACCTTAACATTAATGCACCCAAGACTAGCCCGAGCACCGATGGGATCCATATAAGCGAATCCGATCTCGTCACCATATCAAACTGTACCATTGCCACTGGCGGCCAAAAATGCATCTCCCAAGATGAAGGCGCTACCAATATTATCACTTCAGCTATTAATTGTATCGCTCCACGTCCATGAGGTAAAGGATTTTGTGAAAGACTGTGTTAAGAGTTTGTTAAAAAAAATTTAAATAGGTATACATTCTTTATAAAAAAAAAAAAAAAAAAAAAACTCGCATTGGAAAGAATGTATAATTATTTTGAAAGTTTATTAACTGATACTCATAATACAATCGTTTACAAATTTGGAACCCTAAAAATTTGATTTTTTGAGAAAGTGCTGCTTATGTCCCCAATAGTTGGCAATGGAAAGCCAGAGGTAGCGATGTAGTAATGCTTTGTACGTAGTGGATTTTTGTATTTGTTAATATTTACTTCATGCTGTGGCACTTGTACATCCTGCTTTGCCATTATATGATAATGACAATGTATCACAAACTGTAAAACATTTTTTCTTGAAAAGGAAAATGTAAAAGATTATGCTATGTATCATCATTTTTTGACCTCTTTTTGAACTTCTCCTCTTACCTTGCTTCTTTTTTATATTATGCTATGTAAAAGATTTTGCCCTGTATCATCATCAACACAACTTACTTCTTACTAGATTTTGAATTTTCACGGCTCTTGTGCCATCAATACATATTACAAAATCATTTGCTGAAACTCACTAATTGAATTAAATGCTTTTACCCATAACGCCAGCCTTGCTTTAATTATAAACTCTACAAATTTAGAGATCTTAGACCCCAGAGTCATTGAAAATTTTATCATTACTCGCCTTCCATAATGACCATCTATGGTGATTCTAAATTTTTTTCTCAGGATAAACATTTTTTTTTTGTTTATCGATACAAGATAAAAATTAAGGATAAACTAGTAATAGGTCCTGACAATTGGATTTAATTTTCATCAAGTTTTGTTGAAAATAAATCTTAGTAATTTTTTGCATATGTTGTTAAAAATTGACAATTAGTGACTTTTTTTGTCAACGATTTTTATAAATTGTTGCTAAAACTTATAATTAGTGACGTCTTTTTATGACAAATTTTTCAAACTCTCGTTGAAAGTTGAAAATTAGTAACTTTTTTATGATAATTTTTTTAAACTGTCACTAAAACTTATAATTAGTGACAATTTTTGTGACAATTTTTAAACTGTTCCTGAAAATTAACAATTAGTAACGTTTTTTTAATAATGTTTGAAGAAAAATGTTATTAGTCATCATAGGATTTATTGGATAATAAGTCCACCTATTAAAACGTAAGTACCCATAAATTAAAAAGGCATGAGATGTATGTCAAATTAAACCATTTATGAGAGGAAAACACAACCACAAACATGCAACTAACTCAACAAATATAAGAAATACACTACAGGAAATGAGGTAATTAACAGCGTTTAATTAACGGCGTTTTATTAAACGTCACGTTTGCTAATTTTTAACAGTGTTTTGTAACCGTCGCATATTTTTTAAAATCAAAACGGCACCGTTTCTAATTGAAGGCGTTTAAAAGCGCCTCCGAATGCTATAAGTACACGCGCCCCTTTATGAAACCCTTATTTTTGCATCGTGCAAATTTCGCGCACATCTCTCTCTCTCTCAGCGACGAAGAAGACGGAGGAGATCAACCGGCTGTTCTTGAAGCTTGAATATATAACACAGAGTCTTAGCTTGAATACGCACACATCTCTCTCTCTCTCTCTCTCTCTCTCTCTCTCTCTCTCTCAATCCTTATACGCACACATTTCTTCATCAAAGCTCCATCTGCACCTGTGATTTCAAAGATTCAGAGCGATTTCGAAGCGATTTCGAAGATTCATATCGATTTCGAGATTCAAAGCGATTTGGAAGCTCCATCGCCACCGTCACTTGCACTGGCGAGATAGCGAGCTCCACCGTCTCTCTCTCTCTCTCTCTCTCTAGATCTATGAAATCAATGTTTTGAAGGCATTCTTACTTGAACCTCATTTGCAGAGATTCAGAGAGAGGCATTCTGACTTGATCCTCATTTACTGAACTTTAATCGATACTCTCTCTCTCTCTCTCTCTCTCTCTCTCTATTTCTTTCGAATTTTACTGCATGTATAACATTTGTATACATCAATATGTGTGTTTGTTGAATTGTTGAATTGATCTGTTAGGTTCTTTTTTGAACTGAAAGAAACTTCTACACTAATTTTCATACGACAATTTGGATAAATAGGACACAATATTGGGCCAAAAAAGATGATAGTTCAACAAAAATTTAACCGTAATTGTGAATCAATATGCTGGAAATACATATTAGATCACTGAGCTACAAAACAAACATTTGTTTGCCTCTGTTCATGTAATTACCTATGTATTCACCATTTACAAATGCAACCATTGGTGGCCAAGGTTTGCTATTTGTAGGACTGGGTTAATATCAGAACGCATTGGTAAGTCATGGCAATCAAAACGTATACTGCAAGATGAATTCAAAAAACATGTCAGATCTGTGGAAAGTTTAGAAAGAAAATTGTGAAAGTTGAGTAAGATATGATTACCTGGTGTTGTACCAAGCATAGTCTGAGGTATCTTTAGTCAAGCTATAGAGCTCCAATGGAGACTTGCTTTTTACTGGTAATTGGTGTATGTTTGGAATACTTTCTTGGGACATTTCCCATTTAAGATTTTGTGCATTGTTTGATGGATGGAAATTCCTTGCATAAATATGTATAGGAAGCTGAGTGTCATTAGCAACATATGAAAACAAAAGTTTGAAGAGAGGACTATCATTACAAATTTTGGAAGTACAGATACACAGTTGAAGTGTGTGGTTTTTTTTTAGAAGGGCACAATTGGGGTGTTAATTAGGCAGTTTGGACAAATTAAAGTTCGAGTTTGAAATCTGACCATAAATGGGTCCAATTATAGTATGTTTTAAAATCTTAGCTCACAAGCAAATGGAAGTCAAGGTTTAGGGACTTCCAGACTTGTATTGAATAATCTAATCCTATATGCTACTAGTGTGTCTTGTTTTCGCTTTTTGTCATAATTGTCTTCTCATAACTAAGTATTATTATTTGGATTAAAGACCCAGGATAACAATGACATCTTAGCCTATTGGTTGTCCAATTCCTCGACTCTTCTGCTGCTACTCCAGCGTACATTGAAAGCAAGTGGTGTTGCTGGAATGGCTCTTCAGCGCCGTCGATCATCCTCGGCTACTCTGTTTGGAAGGATGACACAGGTAATTTAAAGTTCCCATTTGAATTTCCATGTTCTGTCATCAAACGAAGTTTAGTCCTTTCATTAGTTCAGGTGTTTGCTATTTTTTTTATTTATAGAGTTTCCGAGGAACTCCACAAGGAGTTAAGCTTTCCTTTGTAAATGGTGGCCTGACTGGTGGAGTAGAAACTTTACACCAAGTTGAAGCCAAAAACCCAGCTTTGCTTTTCAAGCAGTAACTTACAGCATTTGTAGAAAAGATTTATGGAATGATTTGAGATAACCTTAAGAAAGAGATTTCTCCATTGCTTGGGTTGTGCATCCAGGAATGAAATTCTTTATTCTATGGGTTATTTTATTAATTTACTTGGTAAATTATTTCTATATAAAATTTATTAATAAAACACTTGAGCTAGATAGAGTCATTTTCATGGAATCAAGGTTTTGAAAACCGGACTAGACTGGCTGGTTCAACTGGTCGAACAGTTGACCGGGTGAGGCTCCAATCCAGTCAACTCTCTTAAATCGTTCAAGGACAAAAATCGGCGTATTTGCGGAGAACCGTTTGAACTATAAACTGACTTCAATAAGACAAGATTGCTATTAAAATAGAAGCAATTGAATGTTTTGTTTGAGTATGTTGCTAATATTACTTTTCTGTTATATTTACCTTTTGTGTTTACAAAGGTTGAAATTTTGTTATGTTTCGAAGTAAGCAAAATTGAGTTCAATATACTACTATTACTACATAATCAACAAATATTGAAGGAAAACTGCTCTTTTGATTTTGATTGTTCAATCAATTTGTATTTGGAATCTTGAATTTTAATCCCTAAACTCTCTAGTTACTAATGTGATTGAATCTTGTAAAATTTATTGCATATTTCTTTCTGTATGCTTCAAACTTGATACTTAGTTCATCCTTTAAATTGTTGAATACTTCATTCTTTAAGGCGAATATATATATGTACATACTAAAATCCTTTTAGATACGTTTGCAATGTCAATTGGCAGCACATAATGAGATAGAGTGGCCTTTTTCACTAGTTTAGTTTTTAAATTATTAAAACTAAATTGACACTTTCCAAATTTAATTTATTCAAGTTCTTGTGAAGCAGGTGCTGAATGCTGGCAAAAATAAGCTTAAATCAATGGATGAGGGCAGATCTCTTTTGAGCTTACGTGCATTGATCTTGAATGGTAGGATCCATCTTGACCAACTGCATCACCTCAGTTTTTAATTTCTGATGTATATAGTAATTTTGTTGGTTGGAAAATTACAATTTTAAATTTCCTTATTTCCGCTAATGAATCCCGCTTTGTGCAGATTAACTTGTGCAGGAAGGTCTTAAATACATGTTTCAAGATAAAGGCCTTGTAACTATGAGTTGTGAAGTCTTTAACTCAGTGTATTATGTTACATGGACACTTCTAAACATATGGCTGGAGTAAGGATATGGGCTGTGTGTCCGACATGTCCAGTCAAAACTGGGCCCAACAAGCATGTTTAGTTATGCAAATTTACTATGTAATTAATTGATAGACCTCCCTTATTATGTTTCTTTGTGACATGATTGCTTTAGAGCAAGTGAAGTGCCATCTTGAAGAAAAGTCACCATTCCACCCTAGGAAATAAAACACAAATACTAAGAAATTGTTTTTTATTTTTTCATTTTCTGTTGCTTTTACACTGTCTTACATAAAGTCAGTATTCTACCTTGAGAAATAAGAGAAACATGCCAAGAAATTTGGGAGTTTAGATGTATAATATCCACACTTGATAAGGGGACTTGAGTCTATGTAACATGACTAGTGTATATAACATCACTTCAGATTTGGTGATATTTTAATTAATTTTACTGGGTGCTTCTTGGCTTATCAGGTATGGTCTGCTCCAAATTATTGTTATCGCTGTGGTAATGTAGCTTCAATGAGAATATGGTACTGTCACTAAACTTTTCACTCTTTTAACTTGGTTGTGGCTTTTTGGCTCATTTATATAGATTTGATTAATTGAATTTTCTATGGGTGCTGTGTTTTACCCCTTTGTCTGTTAGGAGAGAGAGGTGAAGTTCTTCACTGAAACAAAGGAAAACAACCAGATGAGAGGCCCCAGAACTAGAGTGCCTTTTTTCTTATGAGTGAGGATTTGTTTGCTTCATTACCCTGTACTATTGTTTGAAGTTTGATGCACTGCTGTTTTCATTGTAGGGGGGAGAGAAAGAAGATATGGACAGATGTTTTCCTTAGAGGATCCCTGAAAAAGATTACATGAATATTCTTGCAACATGGAATACATTCAAGCTTTTGTTCCTAACCTGCTCCGCTTTTAAATAGCTTGTTTGTGTTGTAAACGCCTACTTTTCCTTTTTCGTTGCTTCTGTTTTAGTTTATTATACATTTTTTAAAAATCTTTTATCTAGTTTGTGAGTTTATTTGGAATCCGATAAGCTTACAACTAGTAGCTGGCCAGTGCTAGATCAGATGATTTGGAAATTTGAGAGATTAAATCTATATTCCTCATTGAGTTAAGACATTTTATTTCGGATTGACTATTGAGTGAGTGAGTTCTCTCGTCTCTACTTGTAGCATCCATTCTAAGGGAACCTACATGGATCTCAAATGCCACACCAAAAGGCTAAATAGGTAAGTTTCTTCGAAGGGCTATCAGTCCACCAGCAGCAGGCCAGTAAAAATTTAAGGTTGTGTTTGGATGTGCAGAATCATTTTATTGTTTGGTGGTTATTGTTTGGTGCTAAATAGGTAAGTTTCATAGTATGCCTCCTCATAGTTACAAGGCCTTTATCTTGAAACGTGTATTTAAGACTTTCCTGCACAAGTTGATGGCTCCTTGTTTGTGTAAACTCATAAGGATTGGCTGGGCAGGGCTACTAATTGGGCTAAATTCAGTGCAACAGCAGGGCTAGGTGTTATTCACAGAGGCCACCTGCAACAGGGCAGATCACTGATGGCCCCTTACTTGCCGCAGAGTGGGGCTGGTGGCGGTGGCAGTCCATACTCTGAAGGCGGTGCTCTCTATGCCCTAGACTTGATTCATGCAAACCATGGGGAGGGTATCAAAACAATTTCTTCGTGATAGCCTATGCAGTACCAACGTAGAGGTGCTTGCTCTCTATAATCTATTGTTCGGTTACTTTTGTGCACCATGAATTTCTGTTATAATAGTGGTGCTGGAAACTTTGATTGGTGCAGGTTATTCAGCATGGTGCATGCTTGGGTCTGGGCTTGGCAGCTCTTGGAACTACTGATGAAGATATCTATGACAACGTAAAACTGTGCTTTATATTGACAGTGCTGTTTGTGATTTCCTGTTTGAACCTTGTACTTACATTTTGTAAATTATCTTAAATTAGTATGATAGTTATTTATTTAATATTTTTCTCAATTAACCACAAGATGAGTATTATCTCATCAACTTTGCTATTGTTTCAGCTCAGAAGCAGTTAATTTTGTTAGGAATCAGCTTCGGCAACACGGAGATGTTCAGGTAAAAAATTTGCCTCAATTCTGGTATACCAGTGTTATGGTTTACAAAGTTCTAACTTCTTTTGTTCTGATTTTTGTTAGCTTGTGAGGTGCTTGGAAGAGCAGCTCTGGTAATGGATGCGTGAATGTTTATCCTATGTCCCTCTGATGTTTGATACTTGAGTGACTTACGATTTTATGTTTTGTTCTTATTCACAAAAGAGAGAGGAATTATTCATTCTCTCTGAACATGTATATATATAACTGAGCATTTTATGATGTCATTATATGTCGTGAGGTGATTTTGTAAATTCTTTAGTTGTATCACAGTGTTCAGCAATTTACACACACACACACATATACAGACTACAGAGAGAGTGAGAAAATGTTTGATTTGCAAAATCACCTCCCCATTGGAAGAACATTGTGCCAATTTGCTGGTGGCTTACTCAGCTCAAACTCTTTGGTGCAGAAATAGTGGAATACAGTTACAAGAGAATGAAAGACCCTTAAAAAAAGAAGAAAAAAATTGACAACATCAATTTTTACCGTGATGTGAAAGGGGCCTATATCTATAAATTTTAATGTGATTAATAATTTCTCGACAGAGTAGTTTTAGTTACTCGTCATATAAATGCTGGCCTCTTCTTACATGTGAAAGTCAGCAGGGTTGAGTGCCAAATCTTCTGTGATGAGCCTTTTCCACCTACATATTGACTTTATTTTTTTTATTTTATTATTGGATAAGTATTTTGACTTTCTTTATATGTCTCACCAATACATCCTATATGTAATTTCTTTTTTTAAAGAAAAAAAACTTATGTTCCACTCACTATCTGGGGGATCCATCTATTTGACACTGATTTCCTTTGGTTCTTTTCTTACTTCTGTTTCAACTTTGATGACTGTTTAAGTTTATTGATTCCTTTGTCTACTTCTCTGTTGGAATGACTAAAATATGTCATTTCCGCAGGCAAACCTGTATATATGTATAGCATGGGTGGCCTTGCTGATTTTTGTGTCGTGCCGGTACATGGTTTGTGCATTCTACCCAACACAGTGCCGTATATAGAATCTGCTATTTTGGGATGTGCAGTTTTTACCGCATATGGTCCCAAGTGTATAGAGAAGATGCTTATTAATACCAAATGGTTTTGTTCCATGAATATACCATAGCTTGAGTTTGGAAGACAGTTGGGCTGGACCAATCAACTATTATCATTTTTTTACCTTCTATGTCATAGCAGTGAAACCAAATGTCCAACAAACCCAAATGTCCTTTCACATTCTCATCACAGTTGTCACTCCCCTCTTCCCAATCTTCCTTAAAATGCTCTTGTTCACAGTAGAGACCATCAAGAACAAACATAGGGTTCTGAGAAGCCATAAACTTCTTCTGAGAATAAGACAATAGAGCCACTGCTCATTATCTTCAGGACCTGAAGATGAAGAGAGACATGATCAACATTGGACCCATTACAACATCTGAATCTGTTTCCTCTCTCACTCTCTTTAGATCCCAGGGGAGAAGAAAGAAAGGCAGACCCAGATATAGAAAGAAGGGGGAGATTTATCTGAGAAGGTTATCAAGTCTGTCCTTTTTTCTTTTTTTCTTTTTTTGCCAAAGTTTTGTTCTCTGAGATTTATCTGAGATTTGTTCTCTGGATATTGTTCTCAAATCAAATCACTGAGTTCTACTTCAGTTACTAGCATGCCAGCAAGAGAGTACATAGTTCTGATAGTAATGGAATCCAAAGATTTAGCGAAATCAAGGACTTAATTTTTTTTTGGACTTTTTGCTTGATGATGATATTAGAAATTCTATTTCTGACTTTTTGCATTTGTATCTGTTGTTTTGTCCCATTTTGTGCACATCAATTTTTGACTTTGCAATTCATACAGGAAATTGATAGGCAAGTTCCTTTAATGGACGGATTGACACTAACGTTTGAGAACACATCCTGTCCTAGTAATATCTGAAGCTACAAGTATTCTTTAATTATTAATGGTGTATTTTCACATCCTACAGGTCGACAATGCAGCATCTGACCTTAAGAACACCAATGTGAGACTTGAGGCTACTGTTAACCAGGTGATTAAGCTGCCACTGTATTATCTGTAGATTTGCATCACTTTGTGTGCTGCAGAGAGAGAGAGAGAGAGAGAGAGATTCAGCTATGCTATGTCGTAGATCTCTTTACTGGATTTGACAAAAAGTTTTGATTTGTTTTAGCTGAGATCCAGTCGAAATTTCTGTATTGATATTATACTGTTGTGCATAATTCTTGGGATTGCCGCCTATCTATACAAGTAAGTTTCACTTTCTCAAAAAAATGGAGAGGAAATGTTTTATCTAATTCTTGGTAATAGCTGACATGCTTAATGGACTCTAGAAAATAATTTCATGCATGGGTGAAGTTATAGTTAGAAGCCAATAATTTAACTTATAAACTAAAGCTGAGTGCATGGTTATTCTGGTTTGGATCTTCTTCTTGGTTTATTATTATGTTTTATGATTGGCAGAGACCGAGAGGATTGAAGGCCATGGGAAGCAGCATGGAGAACGATTCAGAATGACAATGAAGGATGGATGGGGGCTTTCCTTCGGATTCTTATTTCTCTTCTTTTTTCTTTTTTTCCTTTGATCTGATTGGGGAGTTGGGTGTTTTGGTTCACTTTCTTCTTATTTTTTGTGTTAAATGGGGGAGGGAGTGGTGAGAGAGAGAAGAGAATAATATTATTTTGTGGCTTTGTATACAAAGTAGTAATTAATTTTTTGGTTGAGAATTGTGAATAAATTTTTTGGTTGAGAATTGTGAATACAATTTTTGGATATATTATTTTGGGGGTAATATTAAAATATCATTTGTGGATATGTTATTTTGTGGGTAATGGTGATTGGTGAATGGGAAAGTGAATTAATGATGCATTTGCTATTTGAATGTAAGTTATTATTTCACATTAGTATTATTCATTTTTATTATATGTATTTTTTTAGTTTAATCACATAAATTAGCACAATTTCAAAAAAAAAAAAAAGCGGTATCACGGCGTTTTTTTAAAAACGCCACTTAAACCCAAAATATTAACGGTTAGATTTTTTAAAAAAGATATGACGGCGTTTAAAAAATGTCACTAAATATCATAATGATGTCATGGTATTGTCAAGTACGACATTTAGCGGCGTTTTTAAAAACGCCGCCTATACTAATATAACGACGTTTTTAAAATGTCATGAAGTTATAGTGACGGCCGCGTCCTCGGCGCTTGATGCTAAGCGTCGCAAAAAGAATTAGCAGCGTTTTTTACACTTATAAACGCCGCTAAAAACTGAATTTCTTGCAGTGATATCTCAAACAAATGCAAGGGACATGTAGATAAAATCTAACCTCTGGCCTCTAGTGATGTGCATGAACTCTTGGCTAATGGGTAACTTTGTAAAGAAAAAAAGAAAAAAAAAAAGGTAATGAACTTGTAAAATGATTGTTCAAGTGGTTGTCGTGGTGGAGGAGGGGGAGAGAGGTGGTGTGATGGCGGCAATAGTAAGGTTATAATAGTGCACATTAATATTTACGCATGAATAATTAAAATTCAATTAATATATTTTTTTAATTTTTAATTATCTCATTGTCAGTGAAATAACCGGGGGGGAAAAATTTATTGATTGATTGCTCAAAAATAGGATCTGTGGAGATATATTTTCTGAGTACCCACACGTGGCAAGGTGACGCCGACGTGTCAGCCGAGGTGCCACGTGTCCTGGTCGTGAGGCCGAGGTAATCTCGGCAAGGCCGAGGTTATCTCCGAAGATATCGAAATCCGAGATAAATGGATAAGGGACAAGAGTCCTAGAATGAGAAAAGACTTCAGTTTGGGAAAAGATAAGACTCTTAGAGAGTTTATCCTAATCCCACTGGGAGTTCCAGATTAGCAGTAATCCTAAGTCTATTAGGGCCAGGCTCCTATTGGGACTAGGATTGTATTGGTTATAAAAGAGAGGCACCCCTATGGGTCTAAGGTATGCTTTTGAGACTCAAGCTTGTGAGTTTAGTATTTGATTTATCTTTGAGAGATATACTGACTTGATCGTCGGAGTGCCCCTGGGTGGTCGAAACCACCGCGGGATTCTTATACTTCTGTTGCAGGTTAGCTAGAGGCCATCTATTCTGCCAGTGCTCTCCAGCTGGTTACTAAGCGGGCAGTGTGGTCAGAAAATCATCCACACAATTTGGCGCCGTCTGTGGGAAAGAAAGAAGAATAGATGGCCAATGACGGACAGAATGATCAGATTAGAGACTACGCTCCTACTGGGAGTGGAAGACCTATCGATCTCGACGTTGAAGGGGACAATAGCAACACAGACACTCGTGACCAGAGTCACGGAGTGAAAGAAGCCGGCCAGGAAGGTGACGCACCAAAGACAACAGATCGAAGCAACGAAGACGACCTCCAGAGGTATGGAAGGATAGATACCTGCGAAGGAACGAAGACCTTTCCAGAAGGGATGCAAAGACAGGGGTCATGAGCGCTCCCAAGAAGATAACATTCAAGTATAGAAGAGCTCAACCTGAGTGAGCTAATCCCGGATCCCAGATCCCAGAAGACATGATCTCGGCCTAGATGAGTAGGTCTGAGAAAAGAAGAGCTCAACCTGAGTGAGTAAATCCAAGATTCCAGAAGATAAGATCTCGAGACCTGAGTCCGAGAAGAGAAGAGCACAATGAGCAGATCTCAGATCCTAGAAGATAAAAAAGAAACACACAAAATCAGACTAAAGTTGGCCAGAATTGAGAAGTATGCTAGGGCTGAGGAAGACATGCCAGGAACAAAGGCGTCGGAACAAGAAAAGAGAAACGGCTCGCCGATGCGAGGCCGAAAATCAAACTCAGGTTGGAGCCAAGTAAGATCAATAGAGAAACCAAGGCCGACAACCTCGGCTTGAATTCAACCTCGGCGACAAGGTCGAAGCTACATGTATGATGAGAACCCAAGTGGATTTTAAGTTCACACTGGGGGCATAGAGAAGAAGAATGCGTTTACCACTTGTTGAAATTTGTGGACAATTTACAAGTTGGTTAAACGAAGATGATGTTTAACCGAAGTTAAACCGAGATGATGCTTAACCGAAGTTAAGCTGAGATGATGCTTAACCGAAGTTAAGCCGAGATAATGCTCAACCGAAGTTAAGCCGAAGATGATGTTTAACCGAAGTTAAACCGAGATAATGCTTTACCGAAGTTAAGCCGAGATAATGCTTAACCGAAGTTAAGCCGAGATGATGCTTAACCGAAGTTAAGCCGAGATAATGCTTAACCGAAGTTAAGCCGAAGATGATGTTTAACCGAAGTTAAACCGAGATGATGCTTTACCGAAGTTAAGCCGAAGATGATGCTTAACCGAAGTTAAGCCGAGATGATGCTTAACCGAAGTTAAGCTGAAGATGATGTTTAACCGAAGTTAAACCGAGATGATGCTTAACCGAAGTTAAGCCGAAGATGATGTTTAACCGAAGTTAAACCGAGATAATGCTTAACCGAAGTTAAGCCGAAGATGATGTTTAACCGAAGTTAAACCGAGATGATGCTTAACCGAAGTTAAGCCGAAGATGATGCTTAACCAAAGTTAAGCCGAGATGATGCTTAACCGAAGTTAAGCTGAAGATGATGTTTAACTGAAGTTAAACTGAGATGGTTCCTTATCTTCACTTGTTGAAATTTGTAGCAATTTACAAGTTGAAGTTAAGCTGAGATTATTCCTTAATTCACTTGTTGAAATTTGTAGTAATTTACAAGTTGGAATTAAGCTGGTTCCTTATCTTCACTTGTTGAAATTTGTAGCAATTTACAAGTTAGAGTTAAGCTGATTCCTTATCTTCACTTGTTAAAATTTGTAGCAATTTACAAGTCGAAGTTAAGCCAAGATTATTCCTTAATTCACTTGTTAAAATTTGTAGCAATTTACAAGTTGAAGTTAAGCCGATTCCTTATCTTCACTTGTTGAAATTTGTAGCAATTTACAAGTTGGAGTTAAGCTGATTCCTTATCTTCACTTGTTGAAATTTGTAGCAATTTACAAGTCGAAGTTAAGCCGAGATTATTCTTTATCTTCACTTGTTGAAATTTGTAGCAATTTACAAGTTGGAGTTAAGCTGATTCCTTATCTTCACTTGTTGAAATTTGTAGCAATTTACAAGTTGAAGTTAAGCCAAGATTACTGTTTCTCTTCGCTTGTTGAAATTTGTAGCAATTTACAAGCCGAAATAAAGCCGAGGTTATTGGTTAAACACTTGTAGAAATTTACAAGTTGGTTAACCCGAAGAAGATGCTTAACACTTGTTGAAATTTGTAGCAATTTACAAGATGACGTTAAGCCGACATATGATCATCTGTTGAAATTTGCAGCAATTTACAGGTTAAGGTAAAAGCTAAGTATATTGTTTAAACACTTGTTGAAATTTGTAGCAATTTACAAGCAGATCATTGTTATAACTTGAGAAAAATTTACAGTATATGTTAATCCTTGTTGAAATTTGTAGCAATTTACAAGTAGGCTAGACCGAGATCACCGTTTAAACACTTGTTGAAACTTGAGAAAAAGTTTACATTGAGTAGTATATCTTTCACACTTGTTAGAATTTATAAAAAGTTTGCAGGTCAGTATCTTGCCGAAGTAAAAGTTTTGTAGCTATTATACCCGAGGTATGTAACCTAGAGAAGATTGCACAAAGGAGGCAAAGTATGAAAGGCATACAAAATATTCTAAGTATAGAATCATGCAATAGCAGTTAGAAGAAGATCAAAACAGAATTCATCATGATTAACACGCCCTCGCCATGCAATATCATCTTGGGAAGGCCATGGCTGCATACAATGGGGGCAGTTCCCTCAACGTTGCATCAACTACTGCGGTTCCCAACAGAACATGGGATTGAAGAAGTCAAAGGGGATCAACTGCAGGCGGAGAATTGCTCCATGGCAGCAATGAAATCCACCTGCAGCATTCAAGAACCAAAGAAGGCAGAGATTGAAAACGAAGAGGTCCTAGATGATGTCGGCAAGGAGCCAGCCGAAAAAAGTGAAGAGACACTGAAGAAAATCCTCGTCTAGGAGGGCGACGAAGAGCGCTTCTTTCTTCTCGGCTCAGGCTTAGCCGAAGAAGAAGAAAGGGAATTGGAAGCTTTTTTTAGAGTAAACATTGAGGTATTTGCTCGGACACCTTATGAAGTGCCTGGCATTGACCCCGAGGTCACACGTCACAAATTGAACGTCGACAAGTCGGCCAAACTTGTAATCCAACAAGCAAGAGGGCCAACGTTGATACACGTCGAAGCAGTAGAGAAAGAAGTAGACAGACTTTTTGGAGCTCAGGGCCATCCGAGAAGTCAATTACCCGACATGGCTATCAAATACAGTGGAAGAAGGAATGATAATTAAGGAGCAAGGAATATTAACACTTGTTGAAATTTTTGAGCAAATTACAAGATGAGTTAACCGAGGATTATGAAGTCTACCACTTGTTGAAATTTGTAGCAATTTACAAGTTTGGTATAGCCGAGATAACACTGAAAGACGTTTTCGAGATATGATCAACCGAAATGACCAACTAGCTTGTTAAGAGCTGAGAGGGTTGGAAAGTACAAAAATGAAGACCTTAAAGAACTAGGGACTGAAAGCAAGAACGTCGGGCTAATTTGCTTCGACGGACGACGATGGCTCAGCCTCGACAGTCAGTTGGAGGAGCTTCTCTACCGCTACCTCGGCATCAATTTCAAGAAGGAAGCAAACTACTCGGCATCAGCGGTAGGTTGTGTCTCACCCCCAGAAGACAGTTGGAAAGAACTTCTCAGCAGCCTTCTCAGCCACGAGCTCAGCATCAACCTCCTGAAGAGTTTGATTAAAGCTCTTCTTGGCGATTGGCACCTCGGAGTTTTAAAAGCAAAGATTGAAAGCAAGAATCTGGGAAAAGACACAGAAAACAGAAACAAGAATGTAATTCGTAAATCAAAAATGGTGATGAAGCTATTAGGAAATTAAGACAAAAAAAAAAAAAAAATTGCACAGGTGTGTCAAGCCAAGAACAGTGGCAGAAATTAACAGATATGTGAACAGTGTGTAGTCAAGAAGATGATTTGGAAACAACGGGTAAAACAGCAATGGTGATTAACAATGAAACAGAGCTTCTTGGAAAGCAACAAGAAATAAGACCAGGAGAAAAAGTGGCTTACCAGAAAGAGGGAAGCTTGAATGAGAATTGCCGAAGTCTGACGACGGATGCGAAAAAAACAGAATCACATAAGCTTCACCGGAGAAGAGGAACGAAGACAGTTGCAGAGCATTTTTTGAAAAGAGCTAGAAAGAGAAAATTCAGAGTCAAGAAGACAACAAAGTTAAAGAATAAAGCCAAGTACACAGGCACTAAGTAAGTATGTGAAGAACAAGAAAGTAATGAACCAGACATGATGCTAGCAACAGAAAGCGAATATGACAAAGAACAGTTCCAGGCATTTTTCAAAAACTTGAAGACAGACGAGAACAGAAGACCATAGATGGCAAATAAACAGATTCAAAGTAAATCAGAAGAGTTATGAAAGATTGAGTTTAATAGCAAGCAAAGAGTTTATAAACCTACCAAGTGAAATGAACGCCGATATGAAAATCGCCGAAGTCAAATAGGTGACTGGAAATCAGGAAACTCACCAGAGAGTGTGAGTGGAGCAGTTGCAAAGCTCTTGGAATTTACGAATTAATGGAACCAGAACCTCGGCTAGGAGGTGCGATTTCAAGCAGTTTGGAAGGCATGAATCTTTATTCTTGACACCAGTGGACAGTAAAGTCCATAGAACTTTGAGGTCGGCGAGTTTGATCTTGGACAGAGGGGCACAGATGAACGAACAGTGTAGGTTCTATCACCTCAGAATGCCAAGGTAATAGAACCTAGGGGGCAGTTGTGGGGATATATTTTCTGAGTACCCACACGTGGCAAGGTGACGCCGACGTGTCAGCCGAGGTGCCACGTGTCCTGGTCGTGACGCCGAGGTAATCTCGGCAAGGCCGAGGTTATCTCTGAAGATATCGGAATCCGAGATAAATGGATAAGGGACAAGAGTCTTAGAATGAGAAAAGACTTCAGTTTGGGAAAAGATAAGACTCTTAGAGAGTTTATCCTAATCCCACTAGGAGTCCCAGATTAGCAGTAATCCTAAGTCCATTAGGACCAGGCTCCTATTGGGACTAGGATTGTATTGGCTATAAAAGAGAGGCACCCCCATGGGTCTAAGGTATGCTTTTGAGACTCAAGCTTGTGAGTTTAGTATTTGATTTATCTTTGAGAGATATACTGACTTGATCGTCGGAGTGCCCCCGAGTGGTCGAAACCACCACGGGATTCTTATACTTCTGTTGCAGGTTAGCTAGAGGCCATCTATTCTGCCAATGCTCTTCAGCTGGTTATTAAGCGGGCAGTGTGGTCAGAAAATCACCCACACAGGATCAAAATAGTATTATTGTGTTTTCTTCTCACAAATTTATTGATTGATTAATTGGTGTATGTAACACCACCGATAAAATAAACCTAAGGATGGTGAAATCATTTTACAAGCCTCTGCCTTTTCAACTCTTTTTTAAACTAAAAAAAAAGAAGCTGTAGTTTCAAGGTTCAAAGCCACAATGGTCCTAGTAGGAAGATTGGAGGTCAAGTTTGCTTTCTTCTTCTTGGGTCTGGCTTGGTTCTCTTGTGGGGCCCATGGTGCTGCAGTTTTTGATGCTACAAAACTTGGTGATAAGGTAGACGGAACGACAGATTGTGCACTGCGGCACTGGCGAGTTTGGATGCCATGAATTTCATTCCCCTTTTATGAATCGGACATGGTTCTCTCATATAGGGGTGCAATTCACCTCGTCAGAGAATTGTATTCGCTCACATAGTTTTCAGAATAATTATTTTGTACACTATATCAACAATTCACCTTGTGTGAGAGAATTGTATTCGCTCACATAGTTTTCAGAGCAATTATTTTGTACACTATATCAAAAGTCAAGTATATACTTAATATTTTTTTTTTCTAAACACATGACCCTTGTTTTTTATTTGGTCAAAAATCCCTCTTTGGTCACTATAACGTGAAAATGAAAGTCTATTTTTCTTTTTTTTTTAATTTGTAATCTCCCTGGAAGGGTGCCTTTCATTAATGACAAATAAATTTGTTTATATTTTTTTTTATAGACAATCTTATCCTTAGTAACTAGTTTTATATTTTTAATTTTAAAACAACAATGTTAGAGATTTACATTTTGCACCCACAAATGCATTCACAATGATGTGGCAAAGGTGGTGGGGCCCATATAATTGAGTGTATGAATCACATCATTGTAACTAGTTTTATATTTTTAATTTTAAAAGGACAATGTTAGAGACTTACATTTTGCACTCACAAATGCATTCACAATGATGTGGCAAAGGTTGTGGGTCCCAGATAATTGAGTGTATAACCAATCAAAAACTAATACTTATTAGATCACATCATTGTGGGTTGAATTATGAGAGCTTTTTTATGGTCTCAAACATTTTTTCATTTTAAAATGATATAACTTTTTATCTATATATTGGTTTTTGATAAAATTAATAGTTTATAATCCTCTTGTTAAGATCTATTAAATAAGATTCATGTTTGCTATGCAATTTTAAAAAAAAAAAATCGTAATTTTATATTCTATTGAAATTAACGTCAATAGTAAAATTTTACTCTGATTTACAGTAAAACAGAGTAAAATTTTACTATTTACATTAATTACGACGATAATTTTTTTTTAAAAAAGAATTTCACAGTCAATCAAAATCTTATTTAATATATCTTGATGAGAGGATTATAAAAATACTAATTTTATTAAAAATTGACATCTAAATCAAAAGTTATATCATTTTAAAATTTTAAATATTAAATTAGTTATTAAAGATATTTTGATAATAATAGTTTATGCTAGACTTTTTAAGCAAAACATTTTATACTTGCCTTTAATACATGAAAGTTTTATTAGAGCATCTCCAACGGTAGTAGGCATTTTACCTATCTAAATATTTCTATAAAGTATATATTTTATTTTGCCTATCAACTGTTTTATGTTTTTACTCCAACCATGCTCTCTATTTTAGCTATTTATCCAAATATTATTAATTTTATAGAATGCCACGTTAACAACAAAGATGGAGGGAAATGATCCTAATGATTGAATACATTTTGCCTAGCGTTGAAGGCTAGCTACATGTAGCTAGTGAATATGACTTGAGCCAAAATGCCTAATCATATGCCTAGTGCATTGGAATTAAAAAAAGTAAATCACACTAGGTATTTTAACTAACAAGTATTATATGCCTAGTGTATTGGAGATGCTCTTATGAGTGAGTTTTAACTAAATTTTCATTTTTTTTTTTTTTTTTTTTTTTTTTGTCTCGATCAAGGTTCTCTTTAGTTGTAGAGACATCCGGTTGTGTCTAGTTGGGTTTGTGGGCTTCAGTGTGAGTTATTCTAATGCTTTAAATCATTTATCTTATATATTTTTGTGTTAAAATCATTCGTTAAAAAATCATATCCATTTGATAATTATAACCAAATATTTTATCATACTTCTATTAAAAAAAAACCAAAAAACCAAAACACAGAGACCCATAATTACGATTATTAAATTAATTTGACATTTTTTAAAGATTGATCTACAACAAGAGCTTACAAAATAAACAACTCTAATTATTAAACTAGACCCGTGATGTTGATCATATAGGGCCGAACTGTATTTTTCTCCAAATTGGAGAGATTGGACGGAATTTTTTTTCTGTCTGAACAAGGGACATAATAGCTAAATTTTCCCCTGTTTTCCTTATCATCTCTTTTGCCATTGTTGATGAGAACCTTTTGACTATTTTTCTCGTTCTTCAACTTTTCGTCACTAGTAATTTTATATTTGCTAGTGGTGTTTCATTTAGTTTTCAAAAAATGTTTTCCATTTTTTTAAATTTAAAAATTAATTTGGGAAAAAAATTTAAAAATAATTTTTTGTATAATTTTATCATTTTAGAGGGTAGAATTAATTTTTAAAAATTCAAAAATATCATTTTGATATTTATTTTTGTTAAACTATTTTCGATTTTTTTCAAAAATAATTTTAGAAACATAACCGATTTTCAAAAAAATTACAATAGGGAGTGCGCTAATTAAATTTAAGAGTAACAATAACAAGCTAGAATTTTTGTTCTGATGTAGTTCATTGTATTTTCCAACGTAAACAACTCCATTATCCATGAATTTAGCCTAAATTTGACATACACAAAATAATTCATCTTTTTATTTTTTTATCTTTTTTTCATCACATCATCTCTCTACTTTTCTGCACATCTTTTCGTAAAAAGACAAAAAATACACTTATTTAAGTTATCTCAAGCAATCCCTTAATATGATGAGTAGCCATGAATTTAACTTAAAAATTTGTGGCAGCTACACCTTGACACTCCAAAATCTCCATAATCGCACCTAAGAATAGCCCGAACACCGATGGGATTCATATAAACCAATCCAATCTCATTACCATATCAAACTGTACGATTGCCACTCGCAGCAAAAACTGCATCTCTGAGGATGAAGGTATCCACGATTGGACTGGAATGAAGTAAAGGATTTTATCAACGATTGCTTAAGAATATTTGTTGAAAATCTTAAAATAATTATACATTTTTTATAGAAATATGTATCATAAAAAATATACAAATATTTTAAAATTTATTAACCAATACTCGGAGGTGGCGCTGAAGGAATAGTGGAATTTTATATTTACTAACGGTACAATGTCGTGGCACTTGTACAACTTGCTTTGACTGGAATTTTATATTGACTAACGTTTACTGTTGTGGCACTTGTACAACCTGCTTTGACATCATATGATAATGATAATGTATCACAAATTGTAAAATATTTTTTCCTTGAAAAGGAAAATGTGAAAGATTGTGCTATGTATCATCATTTGTTGAGCTCTCGTTTTTAACTTGCGCTTCTCTGTCAACTTCTTTTTTAGTGTAATGATCCTGATCACATTTTCTCTTATATAATTTTTAATAAATACAAGAGACATGTGAGTGGACAAAATTAAGTTTCTAACTTCCAGTGAGGCGCTTGAACCCTTGACGGCTGGTTTGGGATATAAAAAAAAAAAAAAAAAAAAAAAAAAGTTAAAAAGTCAAAAAATTATTCAAAAAGTCAAAAAATTATCATTATTCATAAAAAAAAAAAAAAAAAAAAAACCAAAAATTACAACTCAGTGGTTCAGAGTCTGTAGCTGCGTTTTTCTAAAAAAATTACACAGTTTGGGTGCAATTTTAATACACCTATCTGATCAGATTTATTTATTTTTAACCGTTAACTATAACACCATCTATTTTTTTTTTATACAAAACTGATTTGATCATATAGTTAGTGATATCCGATCAATGTGATTTTTTACAGACGTATAGTACTTAACGAGTTCTACACATTGAACGGTTTAGATTATCAAAACGGGACCCGTGATGGACCCTCACGGGCCGAACAACACCGTTCAATGCGATGCCCGAAAAGTAGGCAACTACTTCTTAGCATCAATTCAGCTGCGCATATAGTACGGCCGTACAACGCACACTCCTAATCTTCTCCTACACACTAATATATATAATTTTTTAATACACATTTTTTTTCATAAAAAGTCAAAAAGTTAACCCAAACAACTATATTTTTTTCGCAACTTTTTAGTTTAAAAAGTCAAAAAGTACACTTATTTAGGACACCTCAAACAACCCCTAAGTAATTGTTTGTGATGTTTTATATGAGTGCACTTTTTGATTTTTTTAGTTAAAAAAATAGAGGAAAAAATACGTATATTTGGGATAATTTTTTTACTTTTACAAAATGATGTGTAATAAAATATTGTAATAAAATCAAAATGACCATTTTACCCTCTTGACTTTTTGATTTTTTGGATAGTTGAATTCAAAAGGCAAAATAATAATTTTATCCTAATAACTTCCCTCACAAGTTACCCTCGAATAATATAGATTTTTTAATTTTTTTAATAACTTTTTGATTTTTTAATTTTTTTAGTTTCTTCCGAACAAGGCCTAATAATCTAACTTTGTAAACATTAAAAAAAGAAAAAAGAAAAAGGTCAAGTTTAAAAATTAGCAAGAAACAAAAATAGTTAAGTTTTAAAAATACGGTTAAATTACACTAATACCCCTGAGGTTTATCTTAAATATAAATACCTCCTTGACAATTTAGAAATTTCACTGAGCCCCCTTTCAACGTTTGTCTTTTGACAGATCTAACAGAAAATGTACAATGACTTTAATAACCTCAACTAAAAATGTAATTTTACCATTTTACCGTCGTCCTATTCATCTTCCCCTTTCTTCACACAGCTAGCCTAACCAAGATAATACATTCATATCACCATAGTCAACCTATTTGGAAACCCAATGCACAGAGCGTTTTTTGTCTTTCATCATTGCACCGTCGGCCATTACTCCCTTCTCCCTTCACCATCTCTGACTGTCACCATCTATTGTCAATCAAACACCACCAACAACCTGCGAATGAAAAAAACAGAAGTATGTCTCATTGCAATCACAGCAACCCTCAACGCCCCCTCTTTCTTCTCTTCTCTCGCACCACAATCACCTCTCTCTGTCCCCCCTCCTCCCCCCCCCCCCCCCCCCACTATCAAAACCAACCATCATCATATTGATGATGACCATATCAAGCTAAGTGTAAAACCCAAATCATATGGAAGAGATGAATAGTATGATCAAATGTGCAGACAAAAAAAAAAGAAAAAAAAAAGTGTGCAGACCAAGTGTTTGCTCTAGAAGTGCACTGTTTGATTGTTGGGAAAATAGAGGAATTGGTGAAGAAAATGAAAATTATAGATTTTGACTCTGTTTTTTGGTGGTCTCCACGATTGGTAAAATCCCAAAAGACATGGATTTGATTTTTGTGTGTGACGGTGGGCCTGTTGAATACTCTGATCATTCTATTCTCCAAAAAATTAGGAATACTCTGCGTAAGCTTCATAAAATGGACATCCATACAGTCAATGGAGATAGGGGTCGATTTGGGCGTTTTTGTATCCAAATTGATCTAGCCAAGCCCTTAATAGCTAAGATCACAGTGGGGTCTAGTTTAGTCAAGGTAGCCTATGAAGGTCTGAGCTCTGTTTGCTTCCATTGTGGTCTGATTAGTCAGAGAGTGGGGGAGTGCAATGATACTTCAAATAAGATTAATCCAGTGGAGAGTCAACCAAATACTCCTTTAGCAGATGGTGAGCCTTTTGGCCCTTGGATGTTAGTTCAGAAACGCTCCAAGAGCTCTAAGAAGCCGGAACTGGCAAGCCACTCCAACGTTCAATCATGGAAGGTCTGGATGAAGAAGAAAACTGAAATTCAAATTTTGACGCCTAATGGTCAGCCACAACCTCTCACTTCGTTGACCCCCTCCTCTGCCACCTTAATTGCTGATAGTGACACCACAGTACCCGGGCTGTCCCTTAGCAACCCTTTTGCTTGCCTCAATGATAGCCCTGCCATCTCATTACATCCTCCTAGTATTTCTAACACTGATTTAGGCCCCTATCCTTTGTTGAACCCATCTCCCGAAATTCTCTAGTCTACCAATAATATCTCTGACCCTGGGGCTCCTTCTACATTGTCTATGCTATCTTGTTGTACCATTAACCTAATCTCCTATAGCCACTGTTTCTATAAACTCTTCAACCCCATAACCTCCTCAGAAAAAACCAAGCTTCAGCACCCCATCCTCTCCATATTCTCCACTTGACCATGCCGCGCCAAAATCTCTGTTTTCACCACACCAACTTTCGCAACAACTCCAACCATCCCCGAAGACCAGTGGCAGACCCAGCTCTCCCTTTTCGTCTGAACAATATGGTAGGGCAAAACCAGCAAGGTTGGTTCATGGAGACTTCGAGCGGTCACTCCAAGATGGGCGATAGACTGATCGAGATGATTCAACGAGACCCAACTCACATCTTGGGCTGGTACGACAGCGAGATCATGAATATGTAGATGAACCTATCTCTGTTTCTACCGTTACCATCCCTACTGCATCATCGATCGATGGTGGTTATCAACTACCTGTCCACTCCATTTACCCATACGACAAACTCTCCCCACCAGATCATACAGTTAAACCAAGTGATCATTCCCTCCCCAAACCTACTTCCAAATTATCAACTGATTCTCGAACCGCTAATCAAGGAAACTTTTCTCCATACCCCACCCCTACCAATACCGAAGTTCATGCAAATGGATACGATACCTTGGGAGTTCACCCTGAGGGTACATCTCAATCAAGCAATAGTGGTAGAACAATCTCCGAAGCTCCAATGACTACGCGTTACCGTAGACTTTTGCACAATGCAAGGAAATAGAGCATTCACACACATGATCCAGCTGTATCCATACCTTCACTTAGACGAAGCCTTAGCTTTGAGGCCCGAATAGATCCTTCCAAAGGAGGAAGTGCTGAACAAGGAGGAGTTTGCACTCCCTCTACTACCACTGTTTAGAGTTCCAATGAAAGTGCTTTTGTGGAACTGCCATAAGACAGCCAACCTTCATTTCCGTAGGCATTTTCGAAATTTACTGGAAGAGCACCACCCACAGCTAGTTGTTATTACGGAAACTCGCATTGGTGGGGATAGGGGCATGACTATTTGCAAGAGCTTGGGTCTCCCAAATTTTCACATTTCGGAACCAATTGGTTTTGCTGAGGGCATATGGTTGCTTTAGAATGGTGAAGAGATCCGTTGTGATGTCATTTCGGTCACGCAACAGGAAATCTATGCATGTATCCAGGTACTCTTCTTACCTACTTTATCGTTGTTTTCAGCTATTTATGCTAGCCCTTGTTTCAATACTAGAAAAATACTTTGGGATAACCTTAAAATTTTTGCTGATGCTCATAATTTGCCTTGGCTATTAATGGGAGATTTCAATGAGATTTTGACTAGTACAGAGAAATTTGGAGGACAGCCCATTAACCATCGAAGAGCAATGTTATTCAAGGACTGTCTAGACCATTGTGGGTTGATTGACAAGGGTTTTCTGGCCCACGCTTCACTTGGAATAACCGAAGACAAGTCGACAGCTTTATTAGTGAAAGACTGGATCGATGTCTCTGCAATGGAGCTTGGGCCCAACTTTTTCCAGATAATAAAGTGTTACACCAGCCCAAACTCCACTCGGATCATTGCCCCATCCTTTTGCATGCCCTATCTATCATCTCCCTTAAGATTGCTCGTCCCTTTCGATTTGAAACCATCTGGTTGTCGGATCCATCTCTTTGTACCGTTATGTCTAATAGTTGGTCCAACGCTAGTTTCACTCAAGGGGCTAAGGTTTTTGTAGACAAAGTATCTGTTTGGAACAAAACTGTCTTTGGTAACATTTTCTTCCGCAAAAAGAAACTTGCCAATAGAAGCCTTGGTGTTCAAAATCTCTTGATTCTGGACCATCTCCTTTTCTTCTACAACTAGAACAGTCCCTTATTGTTGACTATAACCACGTTCTTAGTTTGGAGGAAGAGTTCTAGAGTCTCAAAAGCCAAGTGAACCGTATTTTAGATGGGGATAGAAACACTAATTTTTTCCACCAAACGAACATCTCTCATCATAAACATAATAAAATTTTCGCTCTTAAAAATCTGGATAATACTTGGGTTTATGAAATTGATACCATCAAATCCAATGTTATGGATCACTTTAGAAGGTTGTTTACCTATTCACTTAGTGTGTCCCATCGTGACAAACCCACATTCTCTTTCTTACCCACCATTGATTCCTCTCTTCATCCCTCCCTCTCAACTCCTCCCTCACTGGAAAAGATTCGGCGAGTTTTGTGGACGTTCAAACCCTAGAAGGCCCCTGGGCCTGATGGACTCCACCCTATCTTTCTTAAAAAGTTTTGGCATTTATTTGCCCCCTCGATCTGTGAAGTTATTGCATGTGCGTTTGCGACTGGCTATTTCAATCCGGAGATCAATAAAACCTTAATCTGCCTCATCCCTAAAGTCCCTAGTCTAGAATCCATAACCCAATTCCGTCCCATGGGGCTTTGTAACACCATTTATAAACTCATCACTAAGCTCTTTGTAGGTCGTATTCGACCTCTGTTAGAGTCTCTTATCAGTCCTCTTCAATCCAGCTTCATCCCAGCCAGAAGAGGTATCGATAATGTTATCATCGTGCAAGAAATTGTTCATAGCTTTAAGAAGAAAAAAGGTAAGAAAGACAGCATGCTGATTAAACTTGACTTGGACAAAGCTTATGACCGTTTAGCGTGGAGTTTCATCCTCACCATCATGCGATCTTTCAATTTCCCTTCAAGTTAAATAGAATTTGTTATGTTCTGTGTTTCCTCGAGTTCGCTTTCAGTGCTATTTGATGGTGAGAAAACTGAAGAATTTTTTCCATCTCGAGGCATACGGCAAGTTGATCCCATATCTCCATATCTCTTTATCCTTTGCCTGGAATATCTCTCAGCTCGTATCACCAAAGTCTGCCAAAATCACGAGTGGTCTCCTGTAACGATCCAGAATTTTTCCCTCCGCTCGAGCGGGGAAGTTTATACTCGAGCGGACTTGAGAGGTTCCCAACATTTTTGCAGACGGTCCGAAATTCTGAGAGTTGTGAATTCCCACTCGAGCAGACAACTTTGTTGGTCTGTGCGCTCGAGTGTGAAAAACGACGCTCGAGCGTGGAAAGTGAGATTGCCCTAGACATTTTTATTAGTGTATTTGGAACCTCCTTATTTTATTTTGGGGTATTGATGGAAGTGGTAGCAAAATGGTAAAGTAAGAGTGAACTAAGAATTTAATTCGGATAATTTTTTTTACGAGCAGCCGTCACTCTTTTGCCTTTTTATTTTTCCACACTTTGAATTTGGATGTAAGGCTAGAACCATTGGAAAGCTTATTTCTGGGGTTTCGATTTGGACACAAGAACGATCTAAAACGGAGTCCGGATAAGAGAGTTATACCTGTTTGAACTTTTGGAATCTGTGCTGGAAGCAAGTACGCTCGAGCGGGAAAATAGACGCTCGAGCGGACCACGCAAATTCAGCAAGTTTAAAATCACTTTTCTAGATCATTTTTCACACTTTCATCTCCCTTCTTCATTCCTCTCACCCTAGGTCCGAAAACCCTAGATTTTTTTATCCCAAATACTCTCAATTCTTTTAAGTTTTGGGTAAGATCTCTTACAAGAAAGTGAAGAGGCTTGTAGATCAACATTTTCTACCGATTGGAATTTCAGATTTGTGAAGGAATCTCATCAAAGCTTGCTCTTTTGCTCGATTCTTGAGGTAGGGGTCCTAGTTCTTCCTCAATACTTGCATTAATAGATAGATTTGTGGTATTTTGATTATATAAATGCACAATTTACATTTTTGAGTCTATAGTGTTATATCATGAAATTTGGGGGTTTAGGGTTTGAAGTGTTGGGTTAATATGGTGAATTATGAACCTTAGGTGTATAATCAATGGGAAAATCGGAATAAAAGGTAATGGTTTAAGAAGTTTGAATTTTTCTTGAAATTCTTGATTTTCTTGAAAACCTTAAGTTGATTCATGATGATAAATAATGATTTTGCCCAAATTGAAAGTAGAATCATGAAATTGGTAGGTTGAGTTATATATGTACAAGTTTAATTGGATTTTGGAAGTGTTTGAAAATTATATTAAAAATTAACGATTGAACTTTTATTATGGACATTGTAAATCATGTTATAATGTGAAAGGAAGATTGGGGAAATGATTTATTAATGATATGAATGACATGGGCCTTGAGGTGAAATGATGAAATAAAGGTTTAAGAGTTCACCTTTAATTATGTTGAACAGTGTTAATTATGTTGAATAGTGTTGTTGAATTAAGTTGAGTTGACTAATATTGAATTGAATTGTGCTGAGATATGTGTTGAGAAGTGTGTTGAGTTGAGGATGTTATTTGCGACTTGTGATGAATTTACGAAATTGCATATTGATGTGTAATTTGGTATAAAGAGAATTAAACAAGTTAAGAACGGAATAAATTATATTGTGACCCAATTTTTATGTGTATTATGAATTGTGTAGGGTTAGGTGCAAAGGCGGACCAAGCATTTGAATACTGTAAGTAATAACTCTGTAAAGCTATGTTTAATTACAAGTATTTTTTGACTGATATAATATGATCTGTTTTCTGGAATGCTATTTTGTGAATTATAAATGAATGTCCATTTTTCTGAAATGTATTTGTGGCACCATATGTTCACGTGGCCCTCGCCCAGGGGTAACAATACTGTGGCTTATATTCACGTGCCCTCGCCCAGGGGTAACAATACTGTGGATTATATTCATGTGGCCCTTGCCCGGGGTAACAATACCGAGGCCTATATTCACGTGGCCCTTGCCTGGGGGTAACAATACCATGGCTACTTGCACGCAAGATATAGACCTTTATGGTCGTCGGTATCGACTATACATGTGGGTCTCAGGGCCAAGTTGATTTGATAGCTAATGGGTGTACCACGTATGATCTTATGCAAAATCTGAATATGAATATTGACATGCATTTGAATCTATTTCTGATTTGAAACCTGAATATGAATAAGACTCTATTTCTGATAAGAATATGTTTCTAATATAATAAAAATATGTTCCTGATATAAGCTCTGATTTCTAACCCTGTGATGGACATCATTCATTAAAAACCTTTTACTTTGTTATTATTTACTGGGCACCAGCTCACTGTATTATTTTATGTATGTAGGCGATCAGGCGTGTGACTAGTCCTAGAGCTGCTGTCTAGATTCTGCTTTCTGTTAGCCAACCTATGTGCCTCCTGTGGAGGTTCCGGACGTGTCTAGCGTTTATGGCTAAGTGCATAAAGTTTAAGCTTTGTCTTCTTGTTTGGTTAAACAAGTTTTCGTTTATTTTGTAAATAGGACTAAGTCCCTTTTTGTCTAGTCTGTATGTATATGACGCCGTAAGGAGGATGTGTAGATATGTATATAAAAGTTTAAAATTTTTCTGTCTCATATAAGTCTACACAGCTCAATGGAAGTTGTATATTTGTTATTTGCTTCTGCTAGCCCCACTATTATATTAATCTGTCTTAGAGGCCTTCGGTAATCTCAGGATTACTGGCTGGTTACGATACTAAACCCATAGGGGCGGGTTTGGGTCGTGACATCTCCTATCCGTGTGTCTAGGGTGGGTCCCCTTTATCACATCTATTTTTTGCTGATGATCTCATCTTACTTAGAGAAGCTTCAGAGCCCAATTGTCTTATCATCTCATTCATTTTGCAAGACTTTTGTTCTTTATCTGGCCAAGACATCAATTTTAACAAGTCCAAAGTTTTCTTTTCGGCCAATGTACATGAAGACTTGCAACAACACCTTTCTCATACCTTAGGTATTCCTACTACTCGTAACCTTGGTAAGTATTTGGGTTGTCCAATCCACCACTCCCGGTCGGATAGAGAGTCCTTCCAATTTGTGATTAACAAGGTTCAAAGTAAGCTCGCAGGATGGAAAAGTAAAATGCTATCCTTTGCGGGTCGAGCTACGCTCATCCAGTCGGTTAATGCGGCCATTCCTGCATACATAATGCAATGTAATTTTATCCCCAAATCTGTTGCAAATACCCTTGGTAAACTCATTCGTGATTTTTTATGGGGTTCCTTAGTGGAACATAGGGCAGTGCATGGGGTTGCTTGGGACACGGTCACCAAACCAAAAGCTCTTGGAGGGTTAGGTATTAGGCAAACCAGCTTAATAAACAAAGTGTCTATGGCCAAGTTGAATTGGCGCATGATTCATGATGACAACGCGTTGTGGTCTAGAACCCTTAAGTCCAAATACGGTCATGTGGGGGGTGATCGAAATAGGACATCACCTGTTTGGAGGAGTATTGTCATGACCCAAACCCGCCCCTATGGGTTTAGCACCGTAATCGGCCAATAATCCGTGATTACCGAAGGTCTGCTTAATAGTAATAACAGTGATACAGAGTATAGGGGCTGGCGGAAGCCAAAACAGTAAATGAAAGATGTCCAATGAGCTGTGATAGTCTGTATGCAAAAAGACTTTTTATAACACATTCACATTCAGTACAAAAACAGTATGTACATACATCATATACAGGCATTCAGGTTAGGGACCAAATCCCTACCATAACAGTACAATACAAGTCTATACAGTCTATACAAAACAGAGACAGAAATGGGGAATCTAAAACACCCCGAAGCAGCCTTGGCTTGGACACACTTGGAACCTCACAGTGAGGCACGTTGGTTGGCTTGACAAAAAAAGAGTTTAACCCAACGCTCCTAGCTCCGATCCGGTGCCGGGACACCTACATATATATATAAACAGTGAGCTAAAGCCCAGTAAATAACAATTATGTAAAGAGGCTAAGAATGAATGTCCTTTCAGTCAATAAGCAGTCATATCAGTCATTTAGAAACCATAATAGTTATATGTGGTACATTTAATAGCAAACAGTACAGTAGGTCTTAATAGACCGAACAGTCGGTTGATGGCCATCATATCAGTAAACAGTAGTGGTTCCAAACATGGGAACCGACAGAGATCTCTGTGACAGTAGCAGTACAGTACAGTAACAGTAAATTGCTATGGATGCCACGAATACAGTTCACAAATAGGACAAGCATTCATTTAGTAAGAAATATCTTTTCAGAAAGCAGTACAGTTGATCATTCAGAAAATGTTCATGATTGAATATATCTTTACAACATTGTTACTCACAGAGTTCTGGGCTATAGATAGGCTAGTGAACGTCCTCGGATGCTAACCCTACACAGTTACAGGATGAACACACACTAAGTTGCACGTTTGGGAAACAATAACTTAGTCCCTATCTTGACTCGGTGTGGTTCTATAGCATTATCCTTATTAAGATGCCTTAAACTAGGCCTAGGAATGCCTAGGATGGAATGAGGATGCAAAGATGCACTTTAAAACACTTTTCAAAATTTTTAGAAAACAGGGGTCTCGCTCGAGTGTGGCTTTCTACGTTCGAGCGGACATGCAGATAAAGGAGCTACGCTCAAGCGTGAATTTCCTCACTCGAGCGGACTGCAAAAGTACTGGATGCATGAAATTCACCCTCGACGGGCGCTCGACCCCCGCTCGAGCATGAGACACAAGTCCTCGCTCGAGCGTGCATTCCCTTGCTCGAGCGGACTGTAAACACATGCAAAGTACTGGATACACGCATTTCACGCTCGAGCGTTAATTTACTTGCTTGAGCAGACTGCATGAACTCAGAGTATACCCTCGAGCGTGAAGTTCCTCACTCGAGCGTGGATCCAAAATCTGGAATTTTCAGATTTGTCTCCAAGCATGAAACTCAACGTTTAAAGCATCAAATTCGATCCTTTTGGGCTAATTTTCTGGAAAACACTTTAAAACTCATAATATGACATGTTTCAAAGATCAATTTGGAAAATCAAAGCCCAAAGGCAGTTCAATTGAATCCATTTCCAAACAAAAGAACATGATGTACATGCAACATGCATGAATTTAATCAACTTCAAAGCTTCTAATACAGGAACAAATGAGTCAATCCTTCCAAAAACATGCTGAATTCATGGACCAAAGCTAGAATATGGACATTCATGCGAGGATTCTATGAAAACAACCTCAAAACTCAACAATGTATACATGCATACATGATTTAAGCTTCAATTCAACATGTTAGAACCAATTCTAGACTTAGATCACTAAAGACTCATTAACCATGCAAGGTACAACTAGAATTCATAATCAAGAAGATGAATATCCTACCTTATGACCTCAATTTCAAGAATGGAAGCTCAATTTGCAATCTATTCTTCAATTCCTCTAAATTTCAAGTCAAGATTTCAAGATGAATCAATTCTCTCCCAAGACTCTCTCTCTCTCTCTCTCTCTCTCTCTCTCTCTCTCTCTCTCGATTTTGGGTCTCAAGAATGAACAAAATGATGCAACACATAAGCTCTAACAAGACTTAACAAAGTGGCCCACTTTTATGGCATTTTGGTAAATAAGCCAACTAATGTAATTTATTATTATTTAATCTAATTTAATCATTCCAAATCAATTTCAAATTAAATCTAGCATAAAATCACATAAATTCTAATTAACATAAAACACTAATCAGTTTCGGATTCGGCCGCCGATAAGGCCTTCAATTTTTAGTTTAAAACATAAAACGTGAACAGATCATTTAGCAGTCAAACAGATAGCTTTGCATTTAAACTAATACACTCAATCAATCAGTTCAGAATTTTAGCCAATCAGTCACTTAACATGCTTAATCATAGATTAGCACTAATCAGTGGTGAGGGTTGTCACAAGTATGAGGAAGGGTCTTAATATCCTTGAGAAAGGCTCTAAAATGCTTGTGAAAAGTGGTTTAAACACTTGCTTTTGGTTAAACGATTGGGCTAAGTGTGGACCAATTAGGAATTGCATTAAGGGCCCGTTAAATTCTAACGAATCTTCCTTGCTTGTCAGAGACTGTTGGGTGAATAACCACTGGGATTTTTCAACCCTTTCTTCCGTTCTTCCTCCTCACATTGTTAGGTCCATTCAGAGCTTATCTCCCTCTTGGTTTGAGTCGGATTTGGACATTAGAGTTTGGAAACACTACACCAATGGGAATTTCAAAAACAACTCTGCATATTTTTTAACCCGCGATTTTCAAGCTTTACCGCCTCTTCCTAATTGGTCCTGGCTTTGGGTTGTCCTGGCCTCCTCGGGAGTCCTTCATTTCCTTTGGCGCGCGCTTCATCAAAAACTCAACACCAAAACCCAACTTTTCCATAGGCACATTGTTCAGGATGACCTTTGCCCTTTGTGTAAACAATTTCCCGAGACCACTATTCACGTCCTTAGGGACTGTCCTTTTATAGTCCAATGTTGGTTTCATATCGGTATTTCCTCAACGACACTCTCTTCTTTCTCCTCTGACCTTCATTCTTGGATCAAACTAAACTGTCAAGCTAAAATTGTTCATCCATCTTTTGTTAATTGGGCCATAATCTTCCACTTTGTGTGTTGGGAAATCTGGCTGCACCATAATGCTTTTTGTTTCCAAACCAACTCATCCCCTTTCAGTGCAACAATAGTGGTGGCTCGAGCTCTTGAATGGCAGCATGTCACTGAAAAAAATATGCAATCCAAAGTTGTACACACTGTCTCAATCGGCTGGAAGCCTCCTTGGGAAGGCCAGTTCAAGTTAAATATTGATGGAGCTTCAAAAACATCCCCTAACCGAGCAGGAGGAGGTGGCATTATTCATGATAGTTTGGGCAGGTGGGTTGCGGGATTCATAAGGAATATAGGCACAGCTTCGGCTTTAGAGGCTGAATTATGGGCTCTTCGAGACGGATTGATGTTAGCGGCAGGATTACACTTACTGGAAATTCATGTTGAGTCAGATGCAAAAGAAATGATCAAGTTACTACTACATGAACCATCTAGTCGGCACCATTATAGTAATCTCCTTTGTGATTGCAGGTATCACATGAAGCAGTTGGGAATCTCGACGGTTGAGCATATCTTTCCGGAAGCCAGCAAGTGTGCAGACATTTTAGCAAATCAAGGCAGCTTTGCCATAGATAGTTTCGTTGTTTTTAATTCTGCTCCTTCTTGTCTATCTCAACAGTTACTTGATGATGGTGTAGGGGCTTCATATCCCAGGACTGTTTCTGTTACTATTTCTTAATTTATGCTATCTTTATTTCACCAAAAAAAAAAAAAAAAAAAAAGATGAGAGGATTTTTTTATTCATTTTTCCTATCAAAATTTTTTTAATCTTTTTATTATTGATATCTTTACATTTTCTTGGTGGACGATGGTGCTGGTAGAAAACCCAGTTGCTGCATTTATGTAGAAGTTTGAATATGCTTTATATGTGTTTGATTAAAGAACTGTAAGAGATAATGTTAAAAGTGGCTGATTGGGCAAGTATTACTGATTTGTGGTGGTGCCAAGTGGTGGATTTGCGGTGGTTATTGCTAGTTGGTAATGGTTTATTAGGAAAGAGATTTCCGGATCAGTAATGCCAATAGTGGGTATTACTATTAGCGGTCTGTTGAAAACCAAGGCCATATGTTGTTGGAATGGTAAGCTGAGGATGTAAAGCCTTAGTTCTTTCTGTCACCATCGACTCCATGATCAGTGGCATGGTTTCATCAATTTCAACATTTGGATTGCTCTACACTCTGAAAGAGAGTCCGCAAGTGTGGTTTTAAGATTGAAATTTGAAAGTTGGAAACAGATTAACGTGCAGAGTAGCAATACATCCAAGTAGTTGCATTTAAATCTTTGGACAATGAGCTGCTAGTTTTAAACTTGCAGATCTTGATACCAATGAATTGCAATGGTGGTTATCTCTAATCACGTGATTGGATATTTTAGGGCATTTTAAAATCATCAGTGGATGGCAAAGTTAAATCTATTAGTTGACTTAACGGTTAACTAATGGAGGGAAATTTTTGTAATGTAGTTACAAATCTTAAAGAGGGGATTGTAATTTGTGGAACTAAAGAAGTTTTATTGTATTAGTGTGAAACTTCAAAGGGTGTCAGTGTAATTCACTTCAAAATTTTGTTCAAAATTTTGAGGGAGACTAAATCGACAAGCTGTGACCTCTATTTTGATGGGGCTTGGAAGACGAGGAAACCTCTAACTATTGCACCCTGGAATGATAATGTTTTCTTGTTCACTTTCGAGGATTTGGAGGATCGAAAGAAGATTCTGGCGGAGGCACCGTGATCTATCATGGGAAATATGTTGCTCCTTCAGCCGTTCGCGGTAGACACACCAGCAGCAGAAATAGAGTTCCGATGGGCTCCCTTTTGGGTTCAAGCGCATGGGTTACCCCCTGAAAAGCTTACGAAATCTAATGGTGAGCTGATAGGGAGGAAATTTGGGCGTTTAGTTCGGGTTAAAGCTCATACTGAGGGGCTCCTTCTCTATCGGAGTTTCCTACGTATTCAAATGGAGATTGATGTAACTAGACCCCTTCCCAAAGGTTTTTTCCTCAAACGCAAAGGCAACTGTCCAGAAACTGCAGATTTATGGATCTCTTTCAAGTATGAGAAGCTGGCTGATTTCTGTTATGATTGTGGTCGCATTGGCCATGTCAATAGCACGTGTAAGTTTGTATCCAGAGATAAGGGTCAAGCAGTTGGGTTTGGGCCAGACATGCGAATCGGTACTGCTAGTAGCACAGGGCTTCCGCTTGAACACTATCGCCGGCAAGTTGATGCGGTAGAGGTCAGGTTGAAGGAAATTTTGGGAGAGGGCTTTCCAAGGGGGACGCGTGGGGTTCTAGAACGTATAGTGGCAACAGGTACTGAGGGGTCTGGGCAAAGTAGTGGAATTGAGGCAGGACCTAGGAGTGGTACCCTGGCACCAGATACGGCAGGATTATCCTCAGAAGGATAGCATAGCAGCGAGCTTAGTAACAAAGGAGAAGCATAAGCTGTGGTGAGGAAACAATACTCTGGCTCAACGGATAAACACAAATTCCCAATGTGGGCTGGTTACAGAAGAGGCTAGAGATGAGAGCTGTATTTATGGGCCTACCCATAGTGTGGAGATGAATAGTGATGGGCCTTCCTATTTTGTACTGAACCAGGAAGTCCTTTGGACCAGTCTGAAGTGGTTGGGGCCCTTACACAGATGCCACCTAGCCCAAATGGCATTGAAGAACTTAGCCCAGCTAATAGCCCCGATTTCAGAGGGCAACAGATTCTTAACTTGGATGGGTGTATGGCTAGAGTTTTTAATAATCTTTCACTGAAACGAAAGGCCCAAAACGAGAATGCAACAGAAAGGTGTTTCAAGCTCCTTAAAAGAGGGGAGAGTGAGGTGAACCCAGCTCTTCCTTGGCACCAAGGATCCTCTAGAGTGAAATTTCCCTAAAGTTTCCTAGAGTGCTATATTGTGTGGTTGAGATTTATTGACAAGTCACATCAGAAAAATTGATGTGACTTGTCAGTAAATCTCAACCATACACTGTAGCACTTTAGGAAACTTTAGGAAAAAATCACTCTAGAGGATCCTTACTCCTTCCTTGGAGACAAACTACACACTCTACCTCCTCTCCCTCTCCAAAAACTGGCAATAGTCTGATTCTTTTTAGCAACAAAAAGAAAGGGGAAAAAATGGGCCGCTCGGGAGAGCGAAAGTTGGTAGATGTCAAAGTTGATGTGGCTCAATGCGGGGATGAGATCTCAACCCATTTTCCTGTGGAGGTGGGGCAAATTCAGATGGAGCTGGCAGACTTTTGTTCACAAGTTCCAAGCACATACCCTGGGACAGAAGGGGATCATTCTACTGAGCGGGCTTTGGTGGCTGGCCCTAAACAGCCACACTCTTGATGCTGATTGTAAGTTGGAACTGTCAGGGGATGAGACGACCCCTGATAGTCCAGAACCTTCGAGGGTTATGTTTAACACATTGCCCCAACTTAGTCTTCCTTATGAAGACGAAGAATAAAAGCTCCAAACTAGAGAGAATCAGGCGGCGCCTCAACTTTGCTCACTCCTGTTATGTTGAGCCGATAGAGAATTCAAGCGGCTTAGCTTTATGGTGGGATGACAACCTCCAGCTAGATGTGAGATTGAAGACCAAGCATCATATTCGGTGTGTTGTAACTTTATCTAACCGCCCCATTCAGTGTTCAACATCCTTCATATATGCTCCATCTCAACGAAGTGTGCGTAAAGAGTTCTGGGATTCGTTTAAGAACATTGCTGAAGGAAATCAATACCCTTGGCTGTGTGTAGGGGACTTCAATAAAATAGGCTCCTATTTGGAAAAGCAAGGGAGAACAGCAGTTCGGATGAGTCAAGTGCAGAAATTTCAAGAATTAATATCTGAATGTAAGTTAATGGACCTAGAATTCAAAGGGGTTGCATACACCTGGTCGAACAACCAAATAGGGGAACACAATGTTCGAGAGAGATTAGATCGAGCGGTTGCTTCTGTGGAATGACGCGTCCTCTACTCTCATGCCTAGGTATTCCATGAATCTTTTATTGGTTCTGATCACTGCCCTGTTATATTATGTTGTGATTTGCCTTTAAAAAATGTCCCAAGACAGTTCAAGTTCGAAACAATGTGGACAACCAATTCCGAGTGTGGTGATATTGTCCAACGTTGTTGGGCACATACTTCTGCCGGGTTTCAAATGTTCCAACTTGTCCAAAAACTCAAATCCTGTAAGATCGATCTGTGTAGTTGGAGCCGTGAAGTATTTGGGAATAATAAATTTCAATTATCCCTTCTAAAATTCCGACTTGATGAGGTTCAAGGACAACCACCATCAGAGGCTCATATGTATCTTCAGAACCAACTTAAGCGAGAGATAGAAGTGCTGCTCGAACGAGAGAAAATGTATCTGCACCAACGTTCCCGTATTAGATGGTTGCAATATGGGGACATAAACTCTTCTTTTTTTCATGACTCCGTTATCCAACATCGACAAAGGAATCAAATTCTAAAGCTTCAAAAAGAAGATGGTTCGTGGGTAGAGTCTATTTCTGAGATAGACAGCCATATTCAAGAATACTTTGAAAATCTGTTTTCGGATGTTGGAGTTAGAGACATGGAGTCAGCTCTATCAGTGGTGGAGCTTCTGGTTTCAAGGGAGATGAACACTCTTCTAATCAAATCAGTTATGGATACAGAGATCAAAGAGGCAGTGTTCCAGTTAGGTCCATTAAAATCTCCAGGCCGGACGGATTTCCCAGTTTCTTTTACCATACTTATTGGGAAATAGTGAGCTCTCAGATTTTTAATGCTATCAGGAGCTTCTTCAACAGTGGCTATCTTCTGAAAGAATTGAACCAAACAAATTTGGTTTTGATCCCAAAAGTCCCTCACTCTGAAAAATTATCGCATCTTCGGCCAATTAGTTTTGTGCAACTTCAGCCTGAAGATAATTACAAAGATTCTGGCCAATCGTTTGAAGCAAGTCTTGGGAAAACTAATCTCCCCCCAACAGTCTGCTTTTGTTCCAGGAAGAATGATTTAAGACAACATTCTAGTTGCTCATGAAGCTTTCCACTCCCTTAAAATCCAGAAGAGGGGTACACCGGCGATGGCAATTAAGTTGGATTTCAATAAGGCCTATGATAGAATTCAGTGGGATTTTCTCTTCGCAGTATTGGCTAGGATGGGTTTTCACTCTAAATGGATCCAGTGGATAAGGAAGTGTGTGACTGCAGTCAGGTTTGGAATTGTTGTTTGTTAGAATAGTTTTAAATTTATTATTATTACTTGTATAGTGTTACATAGCTTTCGCTTTATATTATCACATGTATAGCTTTTGCTTTCGGTGGTACTCAATCAATTGTATAGCTTTTGCTTTCGGTGAGTGTGGCATCCAATGCCCATGTTTCTCTCTATAAAGAGAGACTTCATTCCCTTTGTAATTTAACATATATACAAAACATTTCAGAGTCTCTCTCTCGCTCTATAACTTCTCTCACTCTCTCAAACTAATCTTTCATGGTATCAGAGCCCAGTATTACATTTCTGGCAATTTTCGATTTTGGTGTTTAGTCCCGTACACAGTGGCATACATCAAATTGCTCGGAATTTTCTCACGATTCCAACGGCACCTAGCCCGTTCTCAGAACACCCTCCACGCGCCCACACGCGCCGCCTTTACCTTCTGCGCGTCACCAGCTCCGCCACCACTCTCACACGCGCCCGCACGCGCCATCTGTTGCTCCTCACCTCCGCCACGCGCCTCCACGCGCCCACACAACCGCGGCTGACGTCAGCCCTGCCACTCCCGTACGCCGCGCCTGCTATTGTGCGCCTTTCGTGCGCCGCTTCACTACATTGCACCCGCGTGCGCCAAAACGGCTATTGTGCGCCGCGCCTGCGCCTGTTCGCTACCGTGCGCCGCCGCCTTTCTGCTAACGTGCTCCTCCCTGCACTCTGCTAACGTGCGCCGCTGACATCATCGCTGACATCATCTCTGTCCAGCAGCCTTTTCTGGCTATTTTCGACCTTCCGGACTCACTGGTACACTCTGTTTTACCAAATTTTGCTCCTACAGGTCTCTTCCTGCTGCTTTAATCCTACTTAACTAGTATTATGGATCGTCTTGACACCTCCCATCCCATTTCCGTTATTCTGAATGGTTCAAACTATGTTCTGTGGGCCCAGGCTATGTCTTCCTTTCTTAAAGGGAAGAAGCTCTGGCGAATTGTCACCGGGGATGTGACTAAACCAGTCAAAGACAGTGTCACTACTGAAACTCCTGTTCATACTGCTACATATGAAGACCGACTTGAGGAATGGGACAGTAAGAATTACCAAATCATTACCTGGTTTCGTAATACCTCTGTTACCTCTATCAGTCTTCAATTTGGCCGGTTTCAGCTTGACTCTGTAACTACTCCTGCGAAAGACATCTGGGATTTTTTGAAAGAACGATACCAGACTACTGGTCTTGCCCATCAATATCAACTTCAGAACCAACTTCACCGCATGCGCCAAGAATCCACTCAGTCCATTAATGACTTCCTTTCTCAAATATACTCTGTTTGGGATCAGCTTGCTCTTTCAGAACCAACCTGGCATGACCCCGAAGATGCAGTTTTATTTACTAACCATCGCAACCAGCAAAGGTTGGTGCAATTTCTCATGGCTCTTACCCCCTCTTTTGAGCCCGTACGTGCCTCTCTGCTTCATCGCCATCCCTTGCCCACTCTTGAACAAGCCATTTCTGAGTTGCTATCAGAGGAGACTCGTCTAGGTACTCTTCAAACTCATCATGTGGACTCTGTTCTTGCCACTCCTCCGTCCCGGCCATCATTTACCCAGCGGACAACTGCTTGCCTCTATTGTCAGAATCGGGGCCTTCCTTCAACCCATCTCCTGGTCAATTGCCCTGTCAGATCCTGCCGCTACTGCAACAAACTTGGTCCTGGTCATCTGCAACAGGATTGTTTTCGCAATCCATCCCGCTCATCCTCCAATAGCCACTCCTCTCGCGGTGGCTCTTCCCGGGGAAGTTTTCATCGTTCTGGCAACCAGTCTCATCACACTGCTACTTCTGCTTCCGGGAATCAGTCTTATCACACTGCTGCTGCTGCTTCCGGGACTCAGTCTCATCCCACTGACACTGCCCCCTCTGCAGGGTTCTCTGAGTCACCTGCTCCATCTACTCCTCACTTTTCTCCAACGGATGTAGAGGCCATGCTTAAACAACTTCTCTCCTCATCTGGTACACCTCCTCCTACTGCTTTGTCTGTAATCCCAGGTAACTCTTCTTGGTATTTTGACTCTGCCTGTTGTAATCATATGACCTCCAGTTCTACTATCTTTTCTTCCTTATCTTCATCTCCTCATATTCCCTCAATACATACTGCTGATGGTTCCCTCATGTCTGTTCGTCATGTTGGTACTGTTTCCACCTCTTCTTTATCTCTACCTCACGTTTATCATATCCCTGCTCTTACCTTAAACCTTATTTCCATTGGTCAATTATGTGAACTTGGTCTAACTGTCACCTTTTCTGCTACTGATTGTTTGGTACAGGACCCTCAGACAGGGCAGACTATTGGGATCGGCCGTAAGCGTGGACGTCTCTATGAACTCATTCACCTTCATGTTCCTGCCTCTCTTCAGATTGCTGCTCCTACATCTACTTCCTTATTATCTCCATTTCATCTTTGGCATTGTCGCTTAGGGCATATTTCTGTTACTCGTTTAAGGTCTTTGGTTTCTAGTGGACAGTTGGGTCATGTAATTCCCGATCATTTCGATTGTATACCCTGTCAACTTGCCAAACAACCTGCTTTATCATTTAATAAAAGTACTTCTGTTTCTCTTGCCCCTTTTGATCTTATACATTCGGATATTTGGGGGCCCTCCCCTACTACTACTATGGGGGGATCCCGCTATTTTGTTGTTTTTATTGATGATTTTTCCCGGTTTACTTGGCTTTTTCTCATGAAAAATAGGTCTGAACTTAAACACATTTATTATCGATTTGCACAAATGGTTCACACCCAATTCTCCAAAACCATCAAAATTTTTCGCTCTGACAATGCTATGGAATATCGGGATTCAGATTTCCTTTCCTTTCTTCAGCATCATGGTACACTGCCTCATCGTTCCTGTGCTGGCACGTCCCAGCAAAATGGCCGCGCTGAACGGAAACATAGGCATATTCTTGACACTACTCGCGCTCTCCTTCTCTCTTCTTCCTGTCCTGAAAACTTTTGGGGGGAAGCTGCCCTCACTGCTGTTTACACTATCAACTGTGCTCCTACCCCTGTCATCCATAATCAAACTCCCTTTGAACGTCTGCATGGCACTCCCCCTCCTTACGCCAATCTCCGGGTTTTTGGCTCTGCTTGTTTTGTTCTACTTCAATCCCACGAACACACCAAGCTTGAACCTCGCTCTCGTCTTTGTTGCTTTCTTGGGTATGGTATTGAACATAAAGGCTTTCGCTGTTGGGATCCTCTCTCTAAACGTCTTCGTATCTCCCGCCATGTCGTTTTCTGGGAACACCAAATGTTTTCCTCACTATCCTCCTTTCACTTACCCAGACTTTCCACTACTGCATTGTTTACTAATCCTTCCATCGATCTTTTCTCTGCTGATTTTGATACAGGTTCCTCCTCCATCGAGACGCCCCTGCTCACCCCTGATCCTGTCCAGCCTGCTCTACCTGAAGGTCTACCTCCTTCTCCACCGACTCTTCCTCCCACCGATCCTCCTACGGGTCGACCCCGCCGGGTAACTCAACCTCCTATCCATCTTCGTGATTATATTGTTGGATCTGCTGCCTTCTCTACTTATGAACCTACCTCCTATCGTGAGGCTTGTACTAATCCTCTTTGGCAGCAAGCTATGACTGATGAACTCCATGCCTTGGACAAAGCTCATACTTGGGATCTTGTTGATCTTCCTCCTGGCAAGACTGCGATTGGCTGCAAATGGGTTTACAAAATCAAAACACATTCTGATGGCTCTATTGAACGCTACAAAGCTCGTCTTGTTGCCAAGGGTTTCAACCAAGAATATGGCATTGATTATGAGGAGACATTCTCTCCTGTTGCTCGGCTTACCTCTGTTCGCAGTTTACTTGCTGTTGCTACTGCTCGCCACTGGGGGCTCTTTCAGATGGATGTCAAAAATGCTTTCCTCAATGGTCATCTTCTTGAAGAGGTCTACATGCAACCTCCACCTGGGTCCACTTTTCAACCTCATCAGGTTTGCAAACTACAGCGTGCTCTTTATGGTCTCAAGCAAGCGCCTCGTGCTTGGTTTGCTAAGTTCAGTTCTACCATTCATGACTTCGGATTCACCTGTAGCTCCTATGACTCTGCTCTTTTTATACGGACTACTTCTCATGGTACTACTCTTCTTCTTCTGTATGTGGATGATATGATTATCACTGGTGATGATCAAGCTGGTATTCTCCACCTCAAACAATTTCTCCACCAACAGTTTGAGATGAAGGACCTTGGTACTCTTAACTACTTCTTAGGCCTTGAAGTCTCTCATGATTCTACTGGTTCCTATTTGTCCCAGGCCAAATATGCATCCGATCTTCTGGCTCGAGCTGGTCTTACTGATTGCAAAACTGCCTCTACTCCGGTTGATCCTCAGATTCGTCTCACTCCTCTCGATGGGACTCTTCTCTCTGATGCTACTCTTTATCGCCAGCTCGTCGGCAGTCTTGTCTATCTCACAGTCACTCGTCCTGACATTGCCTATGCTGTTCACATTGTCAGTCAGTACATGTCGGCTCCTCGCACTCCCCACTATACTGCTCTACTCCGTATCCTTCGCTACCTCAAAGGCACTATGTTCCATGGTCTTCACTTCTCGGCTTCTTCCTCTCTTGACCTACGTGCCTTTTCCGATGCTGATTGGGCTGGGGATCCTACGGATCGACGCTCCACCACGGGATTCTGTTTCTTCTTAGGGGATTCTCTTCTTGCTTGGCGTAGCAAAAAACAATCCCTCACTGCCCGCTCTAGCACCGAAGCTGAATACCGAGCTCTTGCTGATACTACTCAGGAACTTCTCTGGCTTCGCTGGCTCCTTGCTGATATGGGTGTTTCTTCATCTGCTCCTACTCCTCTCTACTGTGACAATCAGAGTGCCATTCAGATTGCTCACAATGATGTTTTTCATGATCGCACCAAACATATTGAAATTGATTGTCATTTTATTCGCCAGCATGTCACCTGTGGAACTGTTCATCTTCTTCCTATTGCTTCCGTCGATCAACCCGCTGATATCTTCACTAAGGCTCATCCTCCTGGCCGCTTCACTGATCTTGTTTCCAAACTCAACTTGGTTGATGCTTTCCCTCCTTGAGTTTGCGGGGGGCTGTTAGAATAGTTTTAAATTTATTATTATTACTTGTATAGTGTTACATAGCTTTCGCTTTATATTATCACATGTATAGCTTTTGCTTTCGGTGGTACTCAATCAATTGTATAGCTTTTGCTTTCGGTGAGTGTGGCATCCAATGCCCATGTTTCTCTCTATAAAGAGAGACTTCATTCCCTTTGTAATTTAACATATATACAAAACATTTCAGAGTCTCTCTCTCGCTCTATAACTTCTCTCACTCTCTCAAACTAATCTTTCATTGTTAATAGGGCTATTCGGGTAGCTATAACTCCGTCGCGAGGTTTACGACAAGGGGATCCTCTTTTACCCTATCTGTTTATTCTGGTGTTCGATGTGCTTTCCAAACTTCTCAGCGTTGGTTTGAGATCTCGTGAATTTTTCGGATTAAAGCTTGCTAGACATTGCCCAACTCTCTCGCACCTTCTCTTTGCTGATGATGTTCTTTTGTTTCTTAAAGCGGATCCTCTAGAAAGTGCTAACTTGCTGGCCATTCTCCATACATATTGTGAGGCTTCGGGCCAAATTATCAATTTTGATAAATCCAATATTATCTTTGCTCCAAATGTTCCTTAGAACATTCAAGATGAGATCTGTCAAAAAACTGGTATTACCAAAGCTTCTTCAACTGTTAGTTATCTGGGATTGCCATCTTCTTGGGAAAGATCAAAGGCTGAAGCTTATAGCTATCTCCTTGAAAAAATGTTATCCAAGCTCCAAGGGTGGAAAGCAAAACTTCTCTCTCTAGCCGGTCGCGAAGTCCTTCTAAAGGCTGTTGCCCAATCTCTCCCATAATACGCTATGGCCTGCTTTGCTTTTCCCAAACATTTTTGCAAAAAATTGAACTCCTATATCCGTAACTTTTGGTGGGGAGGGGATTCGGAGAGTAAAGGAATTCACTGGGCAAAATAGGAGGTTCTAACACTTTCCAAATCTAAAGGAGGCTAGGGCTTTCGTGATTTTCATGATTTCAACTTAGCTCTTTTGGCCCGTCAATGATGGCGGTTGCTTAAAAATCCCAATTCTTTTTGTGCTCGCATTTTGAAGGGTATTTATTACTCTTAACACTGATTTTTTGCATGCCTCAAGCGGCCGAAGAGTGTTTTGGGCCTGGGCTAGCTTAATGCAAGGAAGGAGTCTCTTATCCGATGGCATCCGTTGGTAAGTTTATAATGGTTCATCCATATCTATCTGGACTGATAAATGGGTCCCTGGGCTTCCTGGGTTTAAGATTGGCACAATTCAACCTTTGGGGTGTAACTTTCACAGGGTTGAGGATTTGATTAACAGTCGGAGAGAGTGGAACTTGCCTACTCTAAATCGAGTCTTTTCGGCAGAGGAGGTATCTGCAATCAAGTCTATCCCTATTTCAATGGAAGGGAGAGAAGATAATCTCATTTGGCACAATGAGGCAAAAGGAATTTTCTCTGTTAAATCGGGCTATCATGTTATGGGCTCGGAGAAATGCAAAAGGGCAGCCTATTGCGCTTCATCATCTTTCCAAGTCCCAGAAAGAGTGTGGAAAATTATTTGGCATCTCCCGGTCCCACCGAAAATTCACCACTTTTGGTGGCGGGCTTGCACCAACTCTTTAGCCACAAAAGACAACCTTTATAGACGTAAGTGTGCCCAATCGAACCTATGCCCTATTTGTTGGAAAGCCCCAGAAACAGTGGAACATCTTCTGTTTGGCTGTGGATGGGTGTGAGCTGTTTGGTTTGGGAGCCCGCTGAATTTCAGAATAAATTTTGAGGAGGTTTCATCAGTGTTACATTGGACATGTGAATTGGTAGCTCAACAGGGGACTCACTCCTCTGCTTCTTGTCTTCTGGGGCAGTTTGAATGGTTGGGTTGGTTAATTTGGAAGGGAAGGAATGACTATATTTTCAATCATGTTGTGGTAGAACCCTCATCCACTTTATTTCGCTTCCAGACGGACACAGAAGGGTGGCTCCGAGCACACCCCTTGACTCCCTCTTCTAGCCCCAATTCCTCGAGGCCTGAGTTGCTTGCGGATACTCACATTGCATGGCAACCCCCTCCTCCAGGAGTCATCAAAATCAACTGTGATGTCGCACTGGGTATAGGCTTTGCAAAGGCTGTAGTGGCAGCTGTGTTTAGAAATTCTCTTGGCCAAATTCTGGATGGTTTTACTCAAAAAGTCAACATCTCATCTTCCTTCCTTGGGGAAGCATGGGCCATTCGATCGGCTTGTTATGCGGCTCGCGCCCACAACCTCTCTTCTGTTGAAATTGAGGGGGATAACAAGACTGTCATATTTCTGTGTGTATCTGAGACTGATCCTCCATGGGAAGTTGCTGCCATTATTTATGATATCAGAAGCTTGGCTCGGGAAGGGTCCTTTTCGTTTTCCTGGTGTCCGAGAGGGGCTAACACAGCAGCACATTGGACGGCGAAAGCAATGCACAAAGGGTTGCTCCCTGCAAACTAGGTTTCCAACCCTCCTCTGGTTTAGCCGCCTATTTGGCTTTTAGCTAGTCTTTGTTTTCTTTGCTGATGTTCATGATCACAAAAAAAAAAGAAGAAGCTAAAACCAATAGCTCACAGTGGTAATAAATAAATAAAATAAATCGAAGTGATTGTGGCACCAAGGTGTGCAAAGTGCAAAATAATTTTGAGAGTGAACAAATAATAATGTGTAGTGTTCAAAAAGGTAACAAGTAGTGCATAGGGTGTTTAATAAATTTGGGGAAATTGTAAATAAGTGGAAAGATCAAAAAAAAAAATTATAAATTAATGATAAAACTTAATAATTAAAGTAATAAATTTTTTCATGATTTTGTAATTTGTTTGGAATCTTTCTATTGATTTACAATTTCCCCAATAAATTTTAGATAACTTTTTTGAAAATTTTGTTTATAATGAGAAGCCCGTTTCAACTTGAACCAATGTAAAAATAATCAATTTTGATGTTACTTAAAAAAAATAAATAAAAAAAAAATCAGAATTAACGAAGTTGATTATAGAAAATTTTATCTTTAGACCAACACTATTATGACACAACATTTTTAATAATATATATATTTTTTTAATTTTAAAAAACTAAGAAAAATTGAATGAGGAGTTTTACTCTCAAAAGCCTAACAATGTTTTATAATATAAAATAGTATAAATTTTAATTGTGATTATTAAATGAGCTTAATAGGTTTTCACTAAAAAATTTAAATTTAACGGTAAAAAATTAAGTTATCAAATACAGTGAAATAATCAGTGTTAAATTATTGATCACGATGACTGACCACAAAACTCATAAGAGTAATATTGTGGCTGTTTGGAAAGTTGTTATTTTAATAAGTGTTTTTAGTTTTTGATTATTTTAGGAGGTTAAAATTTGTGTTTGAGAAGATAGTTGGGTTTTTTTGTAGTTGGATGTGATATTTGTGAGAAAAAAAGTGAAATGATTATGGGTTTAATGTGACATTTTGTCTGGATTTGTTTTTTTTTAATTTAATTTTTAACCAATTTTGTCTTTTAGTGTTTTTTTAGCCAAAAAAAACCAAAAAAAAAAAAAACTTCCCAAACACCCCCCAACAGATTTTTATTACGTTTTGTATCTAACTACATAGACATTTATGATTGATTTTTGTGTTTAGAAATAATTATTAACAAATTAATGAAATCAAATAACATCTTGCTATGTATCAGTGACATCAAACGCAACAAAAACAAAGTAATATATAGCAACTCTTCACTTAAAAATAGGGGAACCAACCAAAATAGTATTATTGCGTTTTCTTCTCAACCAACCACCACAAATTGATTGAGTGGTCATAAAATAAACCTAAGGATGGTGAAATCATTTTACAAGCCTCTGATTTTTAATTCTTTTTTAACTAAACCAAAAAAAAAAAAAAGAAGACTTTATTTCTAAGGTTCAAAGCCACAATGGCCCTCGTAGGAAGATTTGAGGTCAAGTTTGCTTTCTTCTTCTTGGGTCTGGCTTTGTTTTCTTGTGGGGGCCAGGGTGCTATAGTTTTTGATGTTACAAAGTATGGTGCTAAGGCAGATGGACAGACTGAGTGTGCCCAGGTGAGTTTCTAGCCCATCAAAGTCAATTACTTCTCATTAATCGGACACAATTCTCTTATATAATATTAGTAAATTTTTGGTATTTAGGTTGGTTTTGTCAATTAAGTTAAAATTGATTTTTCGACTTTTTATGATTTTTTTTTTTTGAAAAAATATGCAAAAAAAAAAAAAAAAAGAGATGTGATTCAAAAAAGTCAAAAAAACTACTTTAACCATGTTTTTAAAAACAAACCTTAATTAGTACCGACACATAGGTATGGGATTCCTTTTTTGCGAGAGAATTGTGTTCATGTTATTGGTTTTTGTGTTTATAAACTTTTTGTTTCATGATCAATGAAAATTGGGTGGTAGCTCGAAAATTTAAGGGTCGAATGGCCCGAAATTTGAAAAGGGAGAGAAGAGAGGGAGAGCAGAGAAGAGAGGGAGAGAGGAGGACGTCGTCGCCTCTGCCGACGCCGTCGCCTCGCCGCCTGTGCCTCCGCCGCGAGGAGCTCGTCCAGTCCTTCAGCCTCGCCGCAGCCCTGCCTCCTCCTCCAGCCGATTTTTATGGCCCCCTCCCCTCCCTCCTTCCTCCTTCCTCCTTCCTCCTCCTCTCGATCTTCTTCTCCACCCTTCTTCTTCTTCTTCTCCCCCCTCCCTTCTTCTTCTTCTCCTTTCTTCCCCTCCTTCTCTGATTTTCTGCTTCTGATAGGAAGACGAAGACCCCCCCCCCCAAAAAAAAAAAAAAAAGAGGCAAAACGACGTCGTTTTGCTTTTTCGACCCATTCGACCCACGGATTTTCGAGCTACCAACCGGGGTTGATGATCAATTTGGTCTTTTCTTTTCCAAAGCCAAGGATATGTTGTCTCCAAATTCCTGTCATTTCATTGGATCATGTGAAGAGTTAAAAGACATAATCTAATAGTAAGAAAGAGGAAGAGCAGTGGGACAAGTGCAAAGAAGGATTTGGAGAAAGGAAATCCGATGCTCTTTCTACGTGTAGTTTTATTTTGATCTCTTCGTTCAAATTGAAAATTAAAATTAGTAATTTTATGACATTACTTGTCAATATTCTAAGGTGAGAAATATGAATTTTGTAATGGTGAGTGTCAGGAATAGGTGGCCTCACAATAGGGGAGTAGGGGGTAAGTTTAGACCAAACTTTTTGGAACAACCAAGAACAAGAATTTAGTCTTGGGTGTATAAGCAAAAAAAAAAACCTATTCAATCACAGTTTTCTTTTTTCTTCTAATATTATTCCTTCTACAAATAAAGTGGTAAAATCAAAGGACATAAATTCGTTTTTTTAAAGAAGACCATCACATATTAGATCTTTCAAATAGGAGGAGAAACCCAAAATTTTAGATTTGGACAATCAATTTAAGGTGTTGGTTTTAGAGAGTTACTCTAATGGTGAGGTTGAAAAGAAGGTAGGTGGTGTTTGCAAAGGTTTATCTTTGATAAAAGATTTGGAAGATAACACATGTACAAAAAAAGAGTTGGGTGGGTCTGCAAATGTACAAAAAAAAGAGTTGGGTGGGTCTGCAAAGTTCAACTCATGTAGGAAGGAAGAGTTTGATGAGTTTGCAAAATTCAATATTTCTATTTTATTAAGGTGTCGAGAGTAAAGTAAAATCCAAAAAGATGTTTTGCAAAAGGGTGAAATTTTCAAGCTTGGGTTACTCGTTGTAGAGATGAAAGTGTACCAAGGAGTAATAAGTGCGGAAATTACAACAACAAAAAATGAAAGTTTGAAGAAATAGTTCAAAATGAAAGATCAATGTTCTCAAAGTACTTTTTAGAGAACTTAAACAATTTTAGGATGAAAGAAACTACACTTGTGTTGGGTTATGTTAGTTGACTTCTTGCCAACCAAGTATTGTATCGAATTGGAGTCAATTTGGCTTTTCCAAATTGATTCTTTTTCTTGCTTCTCTCTCTGTCTTGTAATGTTTTATTTATCTAATAAAATATTACTTTTTTGCTAATAAAAAAAAATAATTCTAAGGTGTACTTGTAAATAAAATTAACAAAAAAACCAAATTGAAATTGGATTTAAAATACCGGAACTAAATTGTTCAAATTAAAACAATAAGAACTAAAGTGAAATTTAATAATCTCACATGTATTGTCTATTTTATTTTATTTATATAATAAAATTTTGGTATATAATTTAGAGAAAATTAAAAATATATATATATCAAGATTTAATTTTTGTAACAAAATAAATTCTAAATTTTTAATTTTGTCAATTTAAATACTAATTCATTTATTTATTTTCAATCCAAACCATCTACCTATTTCCATTTAGTAAATTTGACAGAAAAATAGGTATTTTAATAATTAAACTCAACAAAAAAGAAGTATTGTATAAACTTAGGTACATGTTTAATGACTAAAATATTTTTTTCATGTCGGTTTAATGATTAAAATAAATCAAAAGATTAAGATTTTTTAAATTGATAAAATTAAAATTTTAGAATTTATTTTATTAGAAGAGTCAAATTCTGATTTATTTATTTGTAATTTTTTTTCTATGATTTATATATATATATATATATATTATTTTTTATGTATATAACAAATAAAAAACCTCAATAATGTGGATTCAGGCTTTTGTGCAAACATGGATAGCAGCATGCAAATCAATGGGGCCATCACATGTTCTAATTCCACGAGGGACATATATGTCAGGTGAAGCAATCTTCTGGGGACCATGCAATCACTCAAAACCTATTACTCTTGAAGTTCAAGGTACCATATTGGCTAACCCTGATACCAGTGAGTACCCCAATTCTCATTGGCTCCGCTTTGAAAACCTTGATGGTTTAGTACTTAAAGGTGGTGCAACTTTTAAGGGCCCCCCTACGTCTTCCCGACATGTAAGTATATATATATATCATCCAAAATAATTTCTCCAAATAAGTTTTTCACCTTCTACATGGATTCACACAATCGACATGTGTACACATAAACAGGCGCAATCCTAAGATTTCCAAGGCCCAAAATCAATAATCAACTAATTAATTTTGAATGGATCTTTTTAATTTTTTAATGGATCAATTTATTTTAAGTTAATTTAGGTCTTTTTTTATTTTTATTTTTGAACTTGAAACATTTTTTAGGTTTATTTTGAGGGGCCCTAAGTCATAACCTGGTGGGCCTATGCCAGGGCCGACCCTGCACATAAAAAGTCGAATTAGCATCTTTCTAGTTGTAGATATCTAGTTCTGTCTAGTTGGATTTGGAAGGCTTTATAGGGGTTACACTTTAATGATTTGAATCATTTATTAAAAAATTAGATTAGTCAAATGATTTTAACTACATATTTTTATTATATTCATATTTTTTTAAAAAAAATGAACATCAAGTGTTTTTTGAAAATAGGCATCATTATTTTTTTTTATTTTGTATATATATATTTTTTGTAAAAAGACAAATCAGTTAAAACCATGCGTCTACAGATTTATTCATGAAAGAGCATGGATTGAATTTAATACTAACAAAAACATGTTAAATTATTGTTTTGATGCAGTTCATGGAATTTGACAAAGTAAACAACTCCATTGTCCAAGGAGTTAATATGGTGAGTCGTAATGGATTCGAATTAAAAATTAGTGGCAGCCACAACCTCACACTCCAAAACCTCCACATAACTGCACCTAAAAATAGTCCAAGCACCGATGGGATCCATATAAGCAAATCCAATCTCGTCACCATATCCAAATGTACCATTGCCACAGGCGGCAAAAAGTGTGTCTATGAGGATGAAGGCGCTACCCATATTACCGCCTCAACTGTTAATTGTATCGCTCCGCACGCATGAGGTAAAGGATGTTGTCAACGACTGTTTTAGGAGTATTTGTTAGAAAAATTAATATAATTATACATTCTTTATGAAAATGTATATCATAAAGAATATATAATTATTTAAAAATTTATTGACCAATACTCATAATACAATCGGTAACAAATTTGGAACCCTAAAAGTTTAATTTTGAGAAAGCGCCATTTATGTCTCCAAAAGTTGGCAGAGGTAGCGATGTGAGAATGCTTTGTACATGTTGAGAATATAATATAACATAATATAATAATAAAGTTGTCTCTTTCTCTCTAACAGTTTAAGTTATGTAAGCAAGCAATAAATATAGGTTTTGTGTTCGAATCTCACTGCCTACACAATAATTGAAAAATTCTTGCCCGGCTACATGTGAAGAAGCGTGTTGAGAATATAATATAAAGGGTTAATTACTTTTTTAGTCCCCAAAGTATGAGCCTTGTGTCAATTTGGTCTTAAATGTTTAAATTATGTCAATCTAGTCCCCCATGTAGTGAAACAATTTTTATTTATTGGGGATCAGATTAATACAATTTAAACATTGGCGATCAAATTGAAATATTTTTAAACATTAGGGATCAAATTGACACAATTAAATATTGGGACTAAAATGACACTGGACTCATACTTTCGGAGATCAAAAATGTAATTAACACTAATATAAATAAAGTTTTCTCTTTCTCTAACCGTAAGTTTTTAAATAAGTTGATAGTTTATAATTTAATAATAATGTATTTACTAATTTTTACTGCATGTTGTGGCATTATATGATGATGGCAATGCATCACGAACTGCTACAACAAATAAAAAATAAATAAATTTCAAAAGGAAAATGTAAAAGATTTTGCTATTTATCATCATTTTTGAAACTCATTCTAACTTTGCTTCTTTCTCTTAGCTTCTCTTTTAATGTTATGATACTGATTACATTGATTGAATTTCCTTAAATTTATTTGGGTTGAGCTGGTTTCTGCTGGTAAAAATATCATAAAGTAATAATAAAATTACAAAAAATGAAATGAAATGACAAAAAATACAACACGTCTTCTAGCAGTTGTTCGTCCCCTTCAAGGCTGAGTGGATATCTCCACTTATTCCCCCTCTGTGTCCATGGGTTAAACCCAAGTCTGCATCCTTCATCTTCTCTCATCTTTACATATTCTGATATATTAACACCGAACTAACTCATCATTATTAAATAATTAATTTAATTTTAAAATACACCAATAGTTCCAAAAGATGGTAAGTCTGGCTCTATATCCAAAAATTTAGAATCAACCATTGTACAAAATCTGACTTTACCCCAAACTACCTGACTCATACCCAATCCTAACAGCTGGTTGTGAATCATTCTTCATTTTTTTTCATTTTGTTTTTAGTACAAGAACATCATTCTTATCGCTTCACGGCATTATGTCATTTCTCAAATCAAACCCATGACTTGTGGTTCTCTTGTCCTTGGATGCTGTAGAATTCTATGTACTAGGCCTTATAAACAAAAACGAAGACAAAAAATTTGATGTACTAAGTTGTTGAGAAAAACAAGAGTGACAAATTTGAAAATACTAAGTACAAACTATCTAGTGGTTATGGGTTAATTATATTTTTATTCTTCAAAAAGTATGAGTTTTGTGTTTTGGTTTTCAATGTATAAAAATGTTTTACTAATGTTTAAATTGTGTCAATTTGATTCTCAATGTATAAAAAGTGTTTTAATTTTTAATCTCCCAATTTAACTCAGTTAAAAGATATTGGCAGACTAAATTAAAGCATTTTGAGATCAAAAATGTAATTAACAAAGTGGTTATTTCTGAGAAGCAAAGAATGGTAGCTAAAAAACAGAGGAGGACGGTGAAGACAAAGCTAAGAAACAAGGCCTCCCTATAAAAAAAATGCACATAAGGGCCTTATAAGCACAATGAGAAAGTGAGGTATGTGAAAGTGAATACAAAAATGATAATGAAGAAAGAGAGAGATTGTAGACAGCGTGTGATTGTAGTATTGGATGGAATCAAGGCTTCCACAGAGAAGAGAGGGGTTGCACCGCTAAGGTATGCTCTGCGCGAGGTGGTTGGGCCGAGGGATGAACTTCTGGTGATTCTTGCTGTACACAATTCAGAATGTAATGAAGTAAAAGGAGGCTGTTATTGCATGGGAGATGAACAAGGATTTGATGAGCAATTTTCAAGTGAAGGAGGAGAAGATTCTTACATTAAGTTTCTCCAAGAAGAGATGTGTCAAAGAAAGGAAGCTTTTGCCAACATCTTCAGACCTTACTATGATATATGCAAAACCAATGGTGTAAGAGGCAATACTAGTACTCTAAATATCCAGTTAAAATTTCACCTTATGCTGTGTTTGGTTGAGGGATTTGAGGAGTGATTTGAAAAGGAAAAGGGAAAAGGTGTGTGAAACTAGGTGAAATATATGCATGTTTTATTTACATTTCACCTACCTTTTCTATTTCCCTTTCCAAATCCCTCTCTAAATCCCTAACCAAACACAGCATTAATGTTTGTAAGTCTGTAAATATAAAAATCAAAAAAATCAATATAGACGGTATGGATGGATAGATAAAAAAAATAAAAAAAAATAAAAAAGATTTTATATCCATTCATATAGGTTACGTATTATTTTATGTGTTTAGTTTTTGTGTTCATAGCAGAAGCTCTTCTCATTTTAAAGCAAAAATTAATCTTACTATGCACTTGGAAGGAACATCCTCTCCGACTCCCACCGCTTACGATGAGGTGGCAGGGTGGAGAGATGAGAAGTAATTTGTAACATTTAGTAGGAAATGAATCTAAATGAAAGAAATTATATGGCTTATGATGGCAGCTATTGATGAAATATAAGAGTTAAAATAAATGAGAGATATGTATATATTTTGGTGTTTTAATTATATTATATTTAACAAATTAAATTATATATAGATATTAAAGGTATTTTTTTAAATAATTGAAGCCGGGTGGGAGAAGCAAATTCTATCCCCTTCCCGCTTCTTATTGAGGCAGGAAAATCCCTGCGAAACAAGGTGGGGGATGCCATTCCTACTCTCCATATGTTTTGTATAGAATTGTTTTCAACTTGACATTTTTTAAGAGTGTTTTTTTTTTTTTTTTTTTAATTTTATAAATATTATACAAACTACTAAATGTTATAAATTCTTTTCACTAACTAAGGTGTTATACAGTTACAAAATTTTAAAAACTGAAACCAGTATATAATTTTTAGCATCCATCACAGCTAGTTGCCTTGATTTTTTGGACAGGTGAAGTTTCAGGTGAAGATAGTCACCATCTTCGAACCAAAGGCCTTACTAGTGGATGAGGCAAACTATGTTGACGCCACTTTGATTGTTATGGATAGGTTCTCTCTCTCTCTCTCTCTCTCTCTACGAAGGAGAAAGTGATTTTTTTATATTTAAACTACATTCATAGTTTTTATACTTTCGTTTTTGTGTTATTTTTTTAAATAATTTTAATTAATTTAATTTTGATTTTGAATTTATAAATCTATCTCTATTTTAATTGGTTTAGCATTATTAATTAAATCATATTTATTTCAAATTTAAAATTAAGAGTCATAATTGAATCAATTGAAAGTATTGAGACCAAAATAATACAAGAGTTAAAATATAAAGATTGTTGATGTAATTTACAAAAAAGTGAAAATTGTTTCATTAGACAATAAATAAATAGAACTTATTTAGAAAAATGTTAATCGCTTTACTTAGTCAGCAGATCACATAAATCAATACAGATTTCCCGTCGGCATTTTTTGAAAACGATAGTGTTGCATGCACTAATTGATATATCAATTATTGTATCAATATATGCTATGACATTGTTACTTCAAAACTATGAACCCTACCCATTATACATGTAAGAAATAAGAGAGTGATATTAAGAGAGTAAGGGAAATTCTTGTATATTGATATCTGAAGGAGTAAGAGAGGACTCCATTTATAGGAGTTGTGTGATACAACATTATGATGAAAGTGGAGCATAAAATAAACTAAAGTAGCCGAAAGCAAGCAGCCGAAAGTGAGGCTGCTCTGGCATCCTATAACTATGTATAATTAATATATGCATTACATTAGTATAATATATACATGTTAATTATGATGCATACATAGTAATATAATACATTAATATAATACATTAACAGCCCCCCTCAAACTCAAGGAGGATAAACATCAACCAACTGGAGTTTGGAGACAAGTTCAACGAAGCGGCCAGGAGAATGGGCTTTGGTGAAGATATCAACAGGTTGATCAGCAAAGGAGATTGGATGGAGATGGACAGTACCATGAGTGACGTGTTGACGAATAAAATGACAGTCAATCTCAATGTGCTTGGTGCGATCATGAAAAACATCATTGTGAGCAATTTGAAGAGCACTTTGATTGTCACAAAAGAGGGCAGTAGCGCCAGAGGGGGAAACACCCATGTTGGCAAGAAGCCAACGAAGCCAGAGAAGTTCCTGAGTAGTATCAGCAAGAGCACGATATTCGGCCTCGGTACTGGAGCGAGCAGTAAGAGATTGTTTCTTGCTACGCCAAGAAATAAGAGAATCACCCAAGAAAAAGCAGAACCCGGTAGTAGAGCGCCGGTCAGTAGGATCCCCAGCCCAATCAGCATCAGAAAAAGCACGAAGCTAGAGAGAGGAGCGGGCGGAATAATGAAGTCCATGAAACAAGGTACCTTTGAGATAACGAAGGATACGAACTAATGCAGCATAATGAGGGGTACGAGGAGCGGACATAAACTGGCTGACAATATGAACGGCATAGGCAATATCAGGACGAGTAACAGTGAGATAGACAAGGCTGCCAACCAGCTGACGATATAGGGTAGCATCAGAGAGAAGAGTGCCATCAAGAGGTGTAAGACGACTCTGAGGCTCCAGGGGAGTGGAGGCAGTCTTGCAATCTGTAAGACCAGCGCGGGTGAGAAGATCAGAGGTATACTTAGCCTGAGAGAGAAAAGACCCCGTGGAATCATGGAAGATTTCAAGACCCAAGAAATAGCTGAGAGGACCAAGGTCTTTCATCTCGAAATGATGGCTAAGAAACTGTTTAAGGCATACAATACCATCAAGATCGTCACCGGTGATAATCATATCATCCACATAAAGGAGAAGCAAGGTGGTCCCTTGAGCAGTTTTCCGGATAAAAAGAGCAGTATCATAAGAACTGGAGGTGAAACCACAGTCATGAATAATAGAGCTGAACTTGGCAAACCAAGCGCGCGGAGCTTGTTTGAGACCATATAGAGCACGCTGAAGTTTGCAGACTTTATGAGGGGGATAAGTAGACCCAGGGGGAGGTTGCATGTAGACCTCCTCAAGAAGAACACCATTAAGGAAAGCATTTTTCACGTCCATTTGATAAAGATCCCAGTGTCGGGTGGTAGCAACCGCAATTAGGCTGCGAACAGAGGTGAGACGAGCAACAGGAGCAAATGTCTCCTCATAGTCAATACCATATTCTTGGTTGAAGCCTTTTGCAACAAGGCGGGCTTTGTAGCGCTCAATAGATCCATCAGAACAAGTTTTGATTTTGTAGACCCATTTGCAACCAATGGCAGTCTTGCCAGGAGGAAGATCAACAATGTCCCAAGTGTGAGTTTTGTCTAAAGCCTGCAATTCATCAGTCATAGCTTGCTGCCAAAGAGGATTAGAGCGAGCCTCACGATAGGAGGTCGGTTCATAAGTAGAAAAAGTAGTAGAACCAACAATAAAGTCACGAAGATGAGTGGAAGGTTGAATTACCCGGTGTGGTCGAGTAGAGGCAGGAGGAGCCAGAGGGAGAGACTCACCAGGAGGGGAGGATCCCGAGGGAGCAAGAGCAGGACCATCAGAGGTAGCAAGGGCATGGGACAGACCAGAAGGCAAGGCAGTCTCGAGAGAGGCCGGTAGGGGCGGTGGAGTAAGCTCATCAGAGGACTCGAGAGAGGTCGGCAAGGGCGGTGAAGTAAGCTCATCAGAGAACAGATCCGTGGAAGGGTCAGTAAAAAACAGAGAGAGTGAGGGAACGGACAAACGGAAGAGAGAGAGAGAGGAAAACATTTTGTGTTCCCAAAAGATGACATGACGAGAGATACGGAGTCGCTGGGAGAGAGGATCCCAACAACGATACCCCTTGTGTTCAATACCATACCCTAAGAAGCAACCAAGGCGAGAACGTGGTTCAAGTTTGGTACGTTCATGAGGTTGAAGAAGAACAAAACAGGCAGATCCAAAGACCCTAAGGTTGGTGTAAGGGGGACGGGTGCCATGCAGACGTTCATAAGGAGTGTGATTATGAATGACAGGTGTAGGGATACAATTGATAGTGTAAGCAGCAGTGAGAGCTGCCTCTCCCTAAAAATGTTCCGGACAAGAGGAAGACAAAAGGAGAGCTCAAGTAGTGTCAAGAATATGTCGATGTTTCCGTTCAGCACGTCCATTTTGTTGAGACGTACCGGAACAGGAACGATGAGGTTGAGTACCATGACTCTGAAGAAAGGAAAGAAAGTCAAAATCTTTATATTCCATGGCATTGTCGGAGCGAAAAAGCTTAATATTTTTAGAAAATTGTGTTTTAACCATTGTAGCAAAATTGTAATAAAGTTGTTTGAGCTCAGAGCGATTTTTCATAAGAAACAACCAGGTAAAACGGGAAAAATCATCTATAAAAACAACAAAATAGCGTGCGCCTCCCATAGTAGGAGTAGGAGAAGGTCCCCAAATATCAGAATGAATGAGATCAAATGGTGCAAGAGAAACAGAGTCACTTTTATTAAACGACAAAGCAGGTTGTTTGGCAAGTTGACAGGACACACAATCTAAAACATCAGAACTTACATGACCTAAACGACCATTGGAAATTAGAGATTTTAAACAACCAACAGAAAGATGGCCTAAACGACAATGCCAAAGCTGAAAATGAGATAAAGGAGGAGTAGTGGTAGCAGTGGTAGTAGTGGTAGGAGCTGTGATCTGAGAGGAATCTGGAACATGAAGATGGATGAATTCGTAGAGACGTCCATGCTTACGGCCTATCCCAAGAGTTTGCCCCGTCCGAGGGTCCTGCACCAAACAACCAGTACGGGAAAAGGTAACAGTTAGACCATGCTCACATAATTGACTAATGGAGATAAGATTTAAAGTAAGAGCAGGCATAAGATAGACATGGGATAAAGATAAGTGAGAGGTTGAAACAGAACCAACATGACTTACAGACAGAAGAGACCCATCAGCAGTATGGATAGAAGGAACATGAGGAGTAGAAGAGGGAGGAGTAAAAATAGTAGGGTCAAAGGTCATGTGATTACAACAAGCGGAGTCAAAGTACCAAGAAGTGTTACCTGCGGTGACAGATAAAGCAGTAGATGGAGGAGTACCGGAATTCTGCCAAAAATGTTGAAACATGGTTGCGACGTCAGTTTGAGAGAAGACTGGAGTGGAAGGGTCTATAGGGACAGAGGAAGGTAAATCCTCTGAGGCAGCAGCAGCAGTTCGTTGAGCAGGCATGGGTTTAAATGGAGTCCCAGAACGGTGAGAGTGGCTGCGAGAAAAATTCCCGGTGGAAGGACCATTGCGAGAGTCACGGGCTGGATTGCGGAAGCAATCTTGCTGGAGATGACCAAGGCCAGTCTTGTTGCAAAACCGACAAAGACGAACCGGACAATTAACCAGAAGATGAGTCGACGGAAGATGGCGGTTGTGACAGTAATTGCAGGCATTGGACCTCTGTAGTGAAGGTGAGGAAGGAGAACTTCGAATCTGGGGAGTGGCAAGAACAGAGTCCACAGGGTGTGGATGGAGAGTACCAAATCTGGTTTCCTCGGACAAGAGTTCAGAAATTGCTTGCTCAAGAGTGGGTAAAGGAGTGCGATGAAGAAGAGATGCGCGGACTGGCTCAAATCGGGGAGTGAGAGCCATGAGAAACTGAACTAAGCGTTGTTGGTCACGGTAGGCAGTAAACAAGGTAGCATCCTTAGTACAATCCCACGGAGGTTCAGAAAGAGCGAGCTGATCCCAAGCATAATACATTTGGGAGAGAAAATCATTAATGGTTTGAGTTGTTTCTTGGCGCATACCGTGAAGATGACTCAGAAGCTGATATTGGTGAGCAAGGCCAGTAGTCTGATAGCGTTCTTGTAAAAAATCCCAGATTGCTTTGGCAGGAGAGGAAGCAGAGTCAAGTTGGAACCGACCAAACTGAAGGCTGATAAATGTAATAGAAGTATTGCGAAACCAAGTGATGATCTGATAGTTTTTACTATCCCAATCTTCCAGTCGGTCGACATATTTGGCAGCGGAGTCCGTGGTAGCGGAATCTGTGGTCCCTTGAACGGGTTTGCACACATCCCCAGTGATGATGCGCCAAAGTTTCTTTCCTTTGAGGAAGCCAGACATAGCTTGTGCCTATAAGACATAATTAGTCCCGTCAAGAATAACAGAAATAGGTTGGGTAGAGGAGTCCAGGCGATCCATGAGCGAAAAATAGCACAAATGAGGGAGAATCGGAAAAAACCGAGAGTACTAGTGAATTCAGATGGTCAAAATTAGTCAGAAAAGGAGTGAACGGACCAAAAATATGACCAGAAAGGCTGAAAATGGAGTAGTCAACGATGCTGGTCAAACAAGGATGATGCAGTGCTGATGTCACAGGCGCGGCGCACGTTAGCAGGCGAAGACACACGGCGCACTGAAGCAGTCAGGGCTGACGTTAGCTGACGTCATAAACACGCGGCTCACGTTAGCAGATGAGGCCGTGGCGCACAATAGCACAGAACAGTGTAGGAAGCGCGTAGAGCGCGTCTGGAACGATCAAGCGCGTGGCCGAATGTTCTGGCGGTGCGTGGAGGCGCGTGAGACGTCAGATGAGGATGAATCTGGTGGCGTTGGCTTTGTCGTGGAAAGACGAAGGTGATGGTATTGTCCAATCTGTGTATTAGGTAAGGACAAGGTACGCAACAATCTGCCAAGAAAAATGTGATGCAGAGACTTAGGAAAAATACCTGTGCTCTGATACCATGTAAGAAATAAGAGAGTGATATTAAGAGAGTAAGGGAAATTCTTGTATATTGATATCTGAAGGAGTAAGAGAGGACTCCATTTATAGGAGTTGTGTGATACAACATTATGATGAAAGTGGAGCATAAAATAAACTAAAGTAGCCGAAAGCAAGCAGCCGAAAGTGAGGCTGCTCTGGCATCCTATAACTATGTATAATTAATATATGCATTACATTAGTATAATATATACATGTTAATTATGATGCATACATAGTAATATAATACATTAATATAATACATTAACAATACAAACAATAAAGACAAAGTTTCTAAAATTATATAACATTATCCGTTAGTACACTATTAGTATTCCAATTTTTGTGTGTAACTTTATTCTTTTGAAAAATTACACTGCACCCCTGAGGTTTCAATTCCCATTACAATTTTTCCCATTCTGTTAAGTAACCTAACGGTTCTAAATGATGCTGGAGAAGAAACAAGAGGAAGCACACATGAAATTCAAAGTTGAGCTCGCGAACTCCTAGGTTAGTGGGTAGTTGCAGCACAAGCTCCTCAATGGAGTTACACGATCTAATTGAGGGTGGTAATGCAATCTAAACTGGTGGACTCAAATAATGAAGACTTTTGGATGATTTGGTAATGTAATTAGTACATTAAATTAAAGTTTCAATGCATGCTCTGTTTCACAATGGGACACCAATGACACTGAATAAACCAATCACTAGTGGTTTTTTCTTAGGTAAAAGTGTTTGATAATTTGTCTGCAAGTATTGATGGGTGAGAGATGATGGCTGTGATGATGGGGTGGTGGACTGTGACAATTGATAATTGTTGGTTGGCTGATGGTGAGTGGTGAAATGCAACAACAATGGTTAACATGGTTGGGTTGGCTTAGGGAGAGAAGAGGGAAATACGGTACTTTCATAAATCTATTGAAAGGACATTAAAGTCCTTTTATATTTTTTGTTACTTTCGTTAAGAGATATGATCTGACAAGGGGTGCAATGTAACTTCCAGAATAGGATGAGGTATCTGTTTTAAGAGCGAACCTCAAGGGGGTGTCAGTGTAATTTACCCTTAAAATTACTTGTCACTTGTTAAAATTTTTATTTGAAATTACTTGATAGAAAATGTTACATTTAATTTTTTTTTTTTTTTTTAATTTTATAACTCTAAGACATAAGTGAGCGGTCTCATATGTATTTATGAATGTGAACCCATTGCTCTTACTTGAAAAGAGGTAAGAAATAAGATTATGCATAGGATTGCTTTTACTTGACAAGTGTAATTTGCCTTGTTCTTTAGAAAATTTTCTTTCATTGCAGGTGCTTTGCCAGGGACCAAAGTTTCCAACTCTGTAAAATCCAATACAATGTGACTTTGGTGAGTGGTGATGGGGACATTGTAGCACACAAGGCCTTGCCTCTAAGAGTATCAGAAACCTCATCTTCAAAGCAATCTGATGATGAAGGATTAATCTCACCACATGAGTCCCATTTTCATTTCAACTTTCCAAATTCAAAAACCAAATCTCAACCCTTCCTTCCATATCATGCTAGTACAAGCAAACAAGGTGAAAATCATCCAACAATGTCCAAGTCATCAAGCAAAAACAAGACCTTAAGCGATGATCATAATATTTCATCCATGGGATTTTCTGAGGTCAATCTTGTGATGAGAATGCCGTTGCAACTGAGCTGGGAAATGGTGAAAGAAATAACAGGTGGATTCACAAGAATGACGTGTTTTGATGAGAATGAGAATTTTAAGACATATTGTGGGTATTTGAGTGACCATCACTCCCAAGTTTTGGTAAGAAGATTCACTGGGCAGTTGGATTGTGTTCTTAAAGCAGAAAAGAAAGCAGCTTTGTCTATGCATCATAAGAATATATTGGGGTTGAGTGGTTACTACAAGGGCAAAAATGGTACAGTTCTTGTCTACCCTTTTACCCGAAGATGGACACTAGATAGATTTCTCCATGGTAAGTTTGTTGATGACTTTGGTTCATCTTTTTATGAAAATCATATCAAATGATCTTATCAAATTATTATATCAACTTTGCTATGTGTATAGAATTAATGCACAGAAGTCACTTGTGCCTCTTTTCTGTGCGCTAATTTTGTGCACATATCCTTGTCTATGTTCTATGCATCATTGTCTCTTTTCTGTGCATGTTCTCCTATGAATCTGTTCTGTGAACTAATTTTGTGCATGTATTGTTATTGTCCATGCTCTATGTACCAATTATGCGAACCTAGTTTTGTTCACTAGTCCATTCACATATGCACAAAAATGGTGCACAAAACAGAGACAATGATGTTGATGCACAGAAACAGAGAATACGTGAGTCCCACACACCCTTGTCTTTGTTTGCACTAATTTTGTGCATATACCATTTCTTGTGCAGTAGTCCGTGCACCAATTATGGGCACCTAGGCTGCTTGTTCTCATATTAAGTTGTATTCATATCGTAATTGATGATGTATCGATTCCCGGGTGGATGGGTCGGACCGGCCCAGGTTCTCCAGACTCCGACTCAAAAAGGGGGCTCCACCAGATGACCTGCAAGCAAGTTCAGGGGGGGAACGGGGTAGTCCCCCAGTGAACCCTCCGGTGCAAGAATTAGAAGAGCAGAGTACGAAAAGACTGTATATCGAGAGATCAAGAGAGAGAGAGCAACTTAACCTTCTTTTCTTCCTCTTATCCTTGGTTATATCCTTTTGTCATCATTTTTCCTGTCTCTTGTGACGTGCTTTTTCCGCCGAAAGCCTGTGCCATAGCTCATCTTGTTTAGGGTGATGGAGGCTCTGTTCCGGCGGGGAGTGCCGTTGTAATAAATGCTGTGATGGGTTGCATTAATGGTGATGTGTTGTGATAATAACTCTGCAGATCTTTGTCTGCTGATGTGGCCCGTGTCCCACCTGCCGTGTGCCTAAATGCCGTTGGCCCTTCATGCCTAGGTGGCCTCCAGCTGTTCTGGGCCTTGTCACCCAAGCAACCGGGTTGTGCCATTGGCCCCAAGCACTGGGTTCGGGGTGGTTTACCGTGGGCCGTGTGCCTTGTGGGCCTATCCATGTCAGTAATCAAAGCATTCTAGCATGAAAGAAAAGCATTCTCTGTTGATTTTTGTCTAGAGATCATCCATGATGTGTACTTACTGATCTTTTCTTGAACAGACTCAAAGGGAAAACAACGAACCAAAATGACATTTCAAGAGAAAATAAAGATAGCAATAGGAATCGGTGAAGGTGTTCGTTACATGCATGAAGAATGTCCTCGAGGCCCCATTGTTCATGGTGACTTAAGGCCGTGCAACATTTTTCTGAATTTTGACTTAGAGCCACAGGTAAAAATTGTTAAAATTTGAAACACCTAGTGCAAAAAACAGAGAAAAATAAAAACATAAGAGAACTATCATGGGTACAATTGTTTATTAGTTCAAAATCCAAGGTCTCTCATAATCTCATTTCATTTGTTTTCTTCTTTCCCTCACCTTTGTGTGTGTGTGTGTGTGGTTGTAATAGATCACTGGCTTTGGTAATGCTACATGGCTGCATCTAAAACAAGGGTTACCAATTTCCAGTAACAGGTTTGCATTTATACCAATTCCAGAAATTTTTTGAAATTTCATTTGACATAGCAACGAGTAAAAGAACAAAAAAACAATAATAATGCTGAGTTTCTAATGTGAAATTTGACTGTATGTTAAAAAGGTTCTGGCACACAGATCCTTCAGACCATGAATCATTGGCTTTATTAAAATTCGATATGATTCACTTTGGAATTCTGCTCCTAAGGCTCTTTTGTAGAAGATCTGCTCCGCGAGATGACAAAATTTTTGTAGATTGGGTTAGTCGACAATTTTTTCTATATTTCATTACAGTTCTCATTTCTATACTGCAATTAGAAGTTTGTTCTCAAAATACTTACTGTTATCGCAGGCTCGACCATTGTTGCTACAAAGAGCATTCCATAAGTTGCTAGACGAAGACATGGAAGACCTGGACGTGTACGGAATATTTAGAGTGATGTGTGTTGCATCTCAGTGCATAAATACTAAGCCTATTTCACGACCTAGTATGAGCGAGGTGATGCAGCATGGTTAAAAAAATATTTGGTACTATTTAGGGCTACAAACGAGTTGAATGGTTCATTAGCAGTTCAAACTCAGCTCGTTGCAAAATATACAAGTTTAAGCTGAAATTTTAAACTCATTTATTTAGTAATCGAGTCAAGCTCGAGTAGGCTTGAATACCCTAAAACTCGACTCGTTTGCAGCCCTACTACTCTTGCTAGCCCTTTAGTTTCATTATGACTTACCATATCAGTTTCATGTATTTGCAGATAATTTCAGTTCTCAAGGGAGAAACTTCATGTGCTATGCAATTATCCCCTTCATCAGAGGGCAGCCCAAATATGGACTTTAGTGGCTCATCAATTGGTAGACTTGTGTGCAATTTAACCTCAGAGTTGTCACTTTCAGAATAGCTTAGGTGGTACCCAAAAAAACGTGCAGAAAAAAAAATTAAAAATAAGGAAATATAGATGTATAGAAGAAGGGAATATCTTTGGGATCTCTCCTAATTCTTTTTTTAACTGGCTAGCCAGATATTTGCTTTCTTTGAAATAGTACTGATTAGATAATTTTCTATGGCAATAAACTACTATGTTTGTTGTCATGTCAGGAAAATCTTCATATCATCATCTTGTTCTCCTTTTCTTCTTCGTCATGAATATATATAAATACCAGTTGTGCTTCATATTCAAAAAAATTACTCATAATTTAAATATTTGAAAAGGATTTATTTTATATATGGCTCACAGTACGCTAACTTTAAATCTACACTCTATATTTCGCTTTTATAGTGAAATTATGATTGAGTTTTCATGCTACCTAGAATTATTGTATGAGCACTGCACATGAAAGATGAAGTCTGGCTTGACTTGGTGTACTATTATAATTTTTAATTGGCTTTTTGTGTTTCTATGTGTATATGTTATGATGGAACCAGAAATTAAGAAACAATAAACAACCAAACGAAAATAGGAGCATTCAAAGTATCTGTGTGGTTAATCTTAAAATCCTGAAATAACCCAATATACTTAAGATTCGAACGATATCGAACTTGGTTAAAATAGATCCAAATACAAATAGAGAGTCAAATCTATATTTTGTCACATCACGCAAGTTGACGGCGAGTTATAAGCACAATAGAAGCATCTTCAACCGATACTTCAAATCTTACTTGACACTTTAAAAGGCAAAAATTGAGACTTCAACAAGCTCCAACCAAATAGCCAAATGTTTCGTGAATTTGACATGACTAAAGTACAAATATAATAAAACAATAAAATTAGTATATTGTGTGGAGTGTTTCTTTTTAGAGATGTCAAATTTGCATGTCAATTTACCATTTTAAAAAAAAATTGCCATATCAATTTTTGAAGATTTAGGGGGAGATGCTCTAAAGGATTGAATTGGAAACAGTCGAAACATAATGAAGGAAATTATTTTCGCATTCGTTATATGGTATCCTTACTTGGCTCATTTTATGCTATATATAGGCCATTTTAAGTTGCAAATTCTATCTAAAAATGATATGGATACAATGGCTTGGCACATTTAAGCACTCATTAAATTAAAGCCAAGTTTGACCATGTTATGGATACAATTGTTTGACACATTTAGATTGTGTTTGAATTAGAAGTTTGAGTACAAATACGTGAAGAAAAAAATAAAAATAAGAAGAAAAGTTAATGAAATAGTAGTTAACTTTTCTATTCCCCCCTATATTCAAATATCGGCCCTGTTTGGTACAGCTTTTTTTCAGCTTATTTCAGCTTTCAGCTTAATTTAAGCTATTTTGATGTGTTTGGTTTAGCTTAACAATGCAGCTTATAGCTTTTTGTAAGTTAGAAATCAGTTTATTCTTTGAGTGGGGCAGGAGAAGCTTAATTTATAAGTCAGAAATCAGCTTATGTTCATAGTAATAAGCTATAAGTTGTTAAGGCATAAGCTATAAGCACTTTCCCACAGCTCTACCAAATAGAGCCATCTTGATCCAAATACAATCTTAGAACACTCCAAATTTAAATCAATCATGGACCCTGTTATTTCTCTTCTAACAAGTGCATACAAATCAAATGCAGAGAGAGCGTAGTGACTTTGAGAACCACTTCCATTGATTGGATAGAAACAATGGAAACCTCCTAACAATGGTTGCATACAGGCATGTATTGACTTGTTTTGTTTCAATCTTAAACCCCAATAAAGGCTAGTGCTCTTAATATCAGTAAGAAGTACAAAAGAATAATAAATTACATGCATATATAAAATTAAAAAAAAAAAAAAACACACACACACACACACAAAATTTATGATAAAAAAAAATGTTACAAGAGACACGGTAGAGATATGCATCTCCCTTAAAGACAATTAACTGATAATGACAAAAATACAAAAAATACTATCACAACCAAAGTTTGATATATATGCTAACAGTACTGGCCCTAGGCTAAGGCCACTAAGGCCTGTGTCTTAGGCCCAAAATAGGGGTCCTAAATTTAGTAATGTATTATAGTATATTATAAATTTAAATTTGCCCAAATTATTTTTGTTATTTTAGGGCCAATTCAAAAAGCCCAAAAATATTCTGTTGGACCATATTTATTTATAAGTGTGATTTGGCTCAATTAAAATTAAAATATCTACAGAAAGTGTTGATGGCCAGGGAGAAGAATAATACATACAAGCTCTCAATCTCTCTCTCTTACACAAAGTGACGAAAGAAAGGTAGCATACCAAGCATAAGAAGAGCAATAAGCAATGGTAGAAATTGATTGAAAAATATCAACGGCGGCGACTCACTCACTCTCTCTCACAGGAAGTCCCCTCTCTCTCCCTCTCCCTCTCCTTCTTACTATTAGATTTTAATGAAATAAATAAATTTATCTTAATTTTTTTCTACCTTCTTTCTTTATCAGATTTTAGTGGAATAATAAATTTGTCCTAATTTTTTTACCTTATTTATTTATCAAATTTTAGTAGAATAAATAATTGGGTAAACTACTAATAGGTTCTAATAGTTTGACTTAATTCCCATCAAGTCCTAATAAAAATAAGTCTTAGTAAAATTGTCACTAAAAATAATTTTTTTTGTGACAATTTTTTGTATGTCGCTAAATATTGACAATTAATGACTTTTTTTGTCATGATTTTTATAAATTGTCGCTAAAACTTACAATTAGTGACTTTTTTTATGACAAATTTTTTTTATAGGACCTATTAGACAATAAATCTACTTATTAAGACCTACTCATAAATACCCCTAAATAATTTTTACCTAATTTTTTTGCCCTAGTTTTGTTTGATTAAATTATTTTTTTATATTTTCTTTACTATCAGATATGAAATAATCAGTGGATTGTGATTTGTGAATTGAATTGTGATTATAGTTATGTTTCCTAGTAAGTATAGTTCTTGAAATAAAAAAAGAAAGAAGAAGCTGAAAGTAGAATAATTAATTCAATCTCAATCGGAAGCACTTGATAAATATTTTGGTAGCAAGAAACAAGTAGATTTGTTTGCTTCACACTACCAGAACATTTCATTAATTAAATTTGTTAATTAATTAATTTGTTTTGTTGATTTGAACTATACCTTATGGTAATTTTTTTTTTGGTTTGTACTCTAAAATGAATACATGTTGATATATATTTTAGTATCAACCACCGGTAGTGATATCAAACAAGGTGTTTATTTATTTATTTATTTATGAATATAGGCCTCTTTTTTTGATTTCGCCTTAAGCCCCTGAAAACTCAGGGTCGGCCCGTACGTTCCTAGTCAAATGATGCATTGAATTAGCAGATGTGAATGTTGAATTTTCGTTTATATCAAAGTCTGATACTCATTGCCAGCTTTGCATTTTGTTATGTTGAAGGAGTAGAAAATGACTTTGATACCGTGACGACTCATTCGGTTTCCCCCCTTACAACCACACACATTGGATAAGTCGTTTTGAACATTTGGTAACTTGCATTTTCATTACACATTTCCAAACATCAAGTAACAAGAAGGTGCTTCCTTTAGAGAGGGAGGGGTATATATAGAAGTATATTCCTCCTGTTGTAGCAGCCCAGTTGAGATTATTACAAGATGACAATGAAGCTATATGTTTCTTTCTTAGGGTCGAATCTTACACTCCATTTAATTTGGAAAGCGTTTTTCAAAAAATAATTCCCGTAATCAATGAAAAATAAAATTTACTTAAACAAAAAGCATTTTCTATTTCTAAAAAGTATAAAAATACATTTTGAATTAAAATCTTACTAATACTAACACCCTACCACCAATATTAATATTGTCACTGTCACTACCATCATTTTCCTACCACTATCACCACAGTTGTCACCACCATTATGTAAGAAGGCAACGGGGCGGGGCCGGGCCGGGCCGGGCATCACACTCCCCGTCCCCGATAGTGAAAATCCCTCCGTTCCCCGGCCCCGATCCCCGACAAGGAAGCTATCACCGTCTCCGCCCCCGCCCGCTAACGAGAATCAGGTTTTCTTGACCCCGAAAATCCCCCCCCCCAAAAAAAAAAAAAAAAAAAAAAAAAATTCATTTCTACCCGTCATTGAGAAGCTGACTCTGGACAAGGAAATTTTGGAGCTAAGAAAGCTTCACATTGTATTTAGTGAACTAACAAAGCTCTATTTGGTTTTCTTTTTAGAATTTTTTTTCTCAATCTAAAGGTTCCCATTTTCTGAACTAACAAAGCTTCCCACTGTCTTATTGGGACGGGGCGGTCCAGATTCTCCGTCGGACCGGGTTCAAATTGCTATCCCTACCATTATGACATCAAATTCACTAAAGTATTAATTATATATGTGTGTGTGTGTGTGTGTTGGAGGTTGGTGAAGGAGAAGGACGGTGAAGGAAAACTTGTTGCCGTATGATAGATAATAATCCACAATACATAAGCCCCTTGTATACAATATGACAGTGCGACATCCTAACAAACACAGCTAATGCTTTCAAAGCCATTTGTGTTAGTTTTGTGTCAAATTAGGTCTTTATTGGTTTATAAAGAATTTGTTACAAGAATAATGCGGAAGTGATACAAAACAAATGAATCACATTAAATCATATAGTTTTATATAAAATTTATGCATAAATTAGCTATTTATATATTATTATTTTCTTGTAAATCTTTTTATTGTCAATTTAAGGTTCCTTGTGAACTCTTGGGAGGTGAGTTTGCCTCACAAAATTAGCGGTTAGTGCTAATGCCACTCCATATTAGGTGAAATTAGCAATATGTTTTTATTTTAACTTTTTAATCATGACCTCACCAGAATGAGATGCACCTGAGGCAAAAATTTTGGAAAAAAATAGCTTCCCAAAAGCTTTTATATACTATATAAAAATTACACTTACATCATATTTGGAGTGCTACAATTTGCAATGATATTGATGAATTTTTTAAGAAAATAATAGACTAAATTTTTATACATAATATTAAATGATTTGTTATAATTATATTAGAGAAATTAATTTCATTTGTTATGTACTCATGAATGACATATAAAATGTCATGTCAGATAACAAAATAAACTAATTTTAATATAAAATTTTAGTAACTATAACATGATTAAGAAGAAAAAAAAGAAAAGAAGAAATTATAAAAATAAAAAATAAAAATTCAAGTTTTGACTCTTATAACAAAATAAATTTTTAATTTTATCAATTTAAAATCTAAATTTTTTATTTATTTTTGATAAAAACAGTTTGTCTATTTCTGTTACGTAAAATTGACTAAAAAATATATATATTAGTCATTAACTCAATGAAAAAAATATTTTCGACATTTTATGTGCATCTACATTAAGTTTAGTAACTTAAATATTAATTTTTTTTTTTGTCGTTTTTACTTAACGAAATGAACTGATGATTTAAATAAAAAAATAAACCAAAAAATTAATATTTAAATTGACACACTTAAAAATTCAAGATTTATTTTATTGTTTGGTAAATTCTGAGGTTTTTTTTTTTAAAAAAAAGAAAAAGAAAAAAAAGAGTAATGGCAAATGTGCAATTTTTCAAAATTGGGTGCCATCGTGTGGTCGCCTGACGTTGATTGCATACAATTCTATTCACTCGCCCATTACGCTAACATGGTCCAACCAAAACTACCTCACAAAATTTTCACCTATAAATATTCAAATGAGAAGAAAAAAAAACAAAAGATCTTTATGATACGGCGTTTGTGTGGCCTTCGCTAAACTTACCTCTCTCTCTCTCTCTCTCTCTCTCTCTCTCTAGATTATCTCATCATCTTCATCTTCGTTCAATTCATCGCTTGCTAACCCTTCGCATATCCCCGATACTCCAATTTGTCCGAAATTCAAAGCCTCACATACAAGCCTAACGCTTCTCCACTTGAAAGCCGAATCAGAATCTTTTGATTCTTCACTGCAATTATAGTTTTGTATATGTTTTTGGTTCTAATAATCACTGCGAGCTTTCAATTCGGTTTGTTTGATTCGTATTCTTCACTGTTTTCTTCGTTGTTCAATGCTTACTTCGTTTCAATGAGCTTGCTCTGTTCCAATGCTTCGCAGTAGAGATGGCTTCTGCTCCTTCAATGTCAGGTACGTCTCTCAGTTTTCGCCTTCGATTTTTGTATTCTGCTTTCATGATTTCGAGTCTTTGACATGTGAATTTTTTTGCAGTTTCTGTGGAATGTGTAAATATATGTAAGTTTTCGAAAGGGGATGGGAGTGGTAGATACGACTGTAGTGTACTCTCTTGCGCGTGGAAGGCTCCCAGGGCATTGACTGGATTTCTTGCGAGTACTGCTCATCCGCACTGTTCGCTCTCGCCCTATGGACGAACTGGAAGAAGGAATCACATCAAATGTGTAAGTTTGAAGCTTGAACTTGTAAGGCCACTTAGAATTTTGATAGTTTTAATCAATTGAGTAGAAGTTTGAGTAAAAAGCTTTATTTTATATGAAACACTCCAATTGATAAACTCAAATTTGAGTAAAATTGTTAGCTGTCAAGTTTGAGGGGAAGCTATGGATTGGATTAGTGGAAAGTTTGGACACAAGTGCCCTAGTGTCAAGTTTTGATTGGATAGAAATTTGAATAAAGAAAATGGATCTCCCTTAATTTTAGGAAAAAAATTAAGTAAAATTTAACTGTAACTTTGAGTAAAGGAGCGGAGGAGATTTTAATACCCTTCTACTTCAATTTATGTTCGTGTCAAAGTAACGGTTAGAGATGCTTACACCAAAATCTCGCTGGTTTTGAACTTGTGCACCTAGTTAATGTTTGCGGCGCATGGCTATAGCTAATTCTATTTTCAAAATCTACGTACAAGTGTGTGTGTCTTCAAAGCAAATTAGCTAAAATTCTTAAACAAACCTTGTTGTAAATACAAGTCAATGTGACCTTATTAGGAATAATTCTGTCCCATGGAAGCTGCTACATATATTTGGCCTTTATGTTTGGCGGAATTGGATTGAGTGTCGATGCTATCACTAGTAACCTCTGAATAGCTTAAAGGGGTCCAGCTAATTGACTACCTCAGTCCTTGTTTTCTGGTACCCTGATCTCAGGACATTGCACAGAAATTTATACTACTACATTTTGCTTTTCTTCTGGTAAATAAATCTTTTTCCCTCTTGTATTGTATCTATTCTGCTAGTACAGCCTTACTATAGTTTTCTGAAAATTTGAAATTAAAAATTGTTTAAATTGATGTCAGATTTGGGGCAGGGTTAGAAATTTTGTTAGTTGTGTGGGAAGTCTCTGAATAATGTACGTGGATACAAAATTAAAAGTTAATAAATAAGTTCAGCGAAAAATTTGGAATGTCAGTCGTCCCTCTGGACTGTATAATGGTTAATAGTGGATTGAGTAGTAATCAGATGTTGTGCACCCTATGGGACTGGCATCAAAATTTTTTTTTTTTCTCATAGAACATCATGGCATGTTCTGATAGTATTCACATCTTTACAGATTTGAGTTGTATTTTCCCTTAAATACTGATTAATTGGTTTCTGTTTAAAAACATGGCTTGTTACTGATTCTATTAAATTGATATTGAATCTTTTTATTTGTGCCAGATATGTGAAGCATCTCGTATGGGGAGCTGGTGCTCCACTGAACCTTCTGAGTTTGTACTTCCAGGAAGACTTTTAAGATCAAGTTTGTTGCATGTTGCTTGTAGAAAATGGCGATTGTGTTGTTCTTCATCCTCTTCTTCAACATCCTATGATGAGGTTTCTCCTGAAAGTTTGTGGGAGGTACGTTAACTGTTGCTTTACTAGTATTATTATTTTTCTGATCATTGACAGTTTGAATAGTCACAAATCCCCTTGCATGGATTATGACTCTATAATTTCTTCTGTGAGTTTACCCTACTATAATATGTGCTAAGGTTCTCGTTTCTGAGACCTATCTATATAAATTCTTACCAGAGTTCTATAGTTTTGTTGTAGATAAATGTCTGATAGCATTCTTCAACAAACATTCTGGCCTATAGTAGAGAGAGTTTGTGACGGATAAAAACCTGCACTTTTATTTATGATGATTGAATCAGAAGCTACAACTAATTGTTGATAGCTCATGTTGCTCAATAATCTTTAGTGGGATTCGCTCCATACCTGCACTCATCTTGAGCTTTAATCATGCCACCACCAAACTTAAAATGAATCTAGTACAAGCTATGCTATTTCATTGGGGCATCTGTTGGTGAAAATGATAAAGGCCATACCTAGTACACTAGGCTCTTTACTTATGAAGCCTTACAAGTTACAACATGGTCTGGGAGAGGTAGTTGGTAGACACTTACCCTTCACTCCGTTTTATTCCAGCGACTTGAAACCCACACCATGAAGGCTGGAGGCTGATAGCACTTTCCATCATGCCAAATTACAACCTTCATGGTGAAAATGATGACATTAATAAAATAAAATAAAAAAGATAGTTAATGGACTGTTTGGGAAACCCCAGAACTATTTCTGCATTGAATTTTGCCTGATTGGTTCAAGTTTATGCGGGAGATAAGGTATACGATGAGCCTTTTCTTGACCCAACTTATTGTAGGATACCTAGTAACCTTATGATTGATTTAGTGAGGTGGGACCAGTCTTGAACCACTTATTGAACTTCCCAGATTTTACAACTTATACTAGTACTGATCCATTGAAGGCAGGGAAATAATTGGAATTTGACAGTTGTGGAATTTGGAGATTGAGATTGGGGCAGGAAGCAAGAGAAGCATGGATAAATAATTTGATTCATTTTCAGTTTGGAATGTAAAGTAGTTGTAAGGCAAAATATTGTGGTAATGGATCCTAAATTTTTAATCAACTGATAAAAAGGGTGGCAAATGGAACATGGTATGGGAAAAATATTTATTGTCAGTGACATTGAAGTTTGTTAGGGTGAAATCATAAGAGTTTTGAAGTAAAAGAATAGCAAAAAGATTATGGATTTGATTTATTTTGTGACATCAAGGTTGAATTTTGCATTAGTATGTGTTGGGTCCTCTTTTTCTTTTTAAAAAAGTGCTGGATTTTGAGGATGGTATATTTGTAAAGAAATGCGCTGCAACTTGTAGAATCTATCCAGATATTGGGTGAAAGCAACTTTCACCTCGTGTATTATTTTATTATGTGAAAAGTTTTAGTTCTGTCATAAAATCATATTTTATTCAGGCTTTCTTTTTTATCACGGAATGTTGTGCCATATTAATGTCAATTTCTTTATTGTTTTTTTATTGCCTCAGGATCTTAAACATACTATTTCATATCTTCCCCCTAAGGAGTTGGAGTTGGTGCGCAGTGCTTTAATTGTAAGTCTTCTGTATTATTCTCCATTTGAACTCTATACTTCTTTTTCAACCCTTCATCTTTTTAGTAGATTGAACTTCTTTTGATGATAATGTAGTATTTGACCACATATTGGCTTGCTCTGATATGAGACCCATTTGTTATGAACTATTCTCCGTGGGGTAGTGTTGATATCCTAACATGTATATGTTTTTTGTTTTTGCTTTTCTTTTCTCTTTTGTGTGTGGGTTTGTTGGTCTTACAGCTAGCTTTTGAGGCACATGATGGTCAAAAAAGACGGAGTGGAGAGCCCTTCATCATTCATCCTGTTGAAGTTGCACGAATTTTGGGAGAGCTTGTGAGTTGTGGAAAATTCTGAAGCATTCTTTTTTTTTTAGGAAGTATTTACCTTGCAGTTCTATGTCTCTCTTTATTGTGAGCAGCAACTTTAATTAACTACTAACTATTTTCTAGGAGTTGGATTGGGAGTCAATTGCTGCTGGTTTATTACATGATACAGTTGAGGATACAAATGTTGTCACATTTGAAAGAATACAGATGGAATTTGGTCCTACAGTGCGCCACATTGTAGAAGGAGAAACTAAGGTCCTTTTGTTTCTTTTTTCTTTTATGTTATTATTATTAGATAATTACTAATGGAACATGTTTTCTTTTGTAGTCAAATGTTAAGTTGGGATTAGTTTTGGTTAGGAGATGACATTCATTGGTTTAATTCTCATGTAATCTAGGTGTCCAAACTAGGAAAAATCAAGAATGAAAACCATTCAGTACAAGATGTGAAAGCGGAAGACCTCCGGCAGATGTTTCTAGCCATGACCGAGGAGGTGACACTCGTATTTTTCATCAATGATCATGTTAAAATGCTGAAAGCCAATAGGAAATTAAATAGTTGCTTTTCAGGTCCGTGTTATCATCGTCAAATTGGCTGACAGATTGCATAATATGCGCACTCTCTCACATATGCCTCCGCATAAGCAGGTGGTGAATTTTGATTTGTTATTGACTCGGGTTTTTACCATTATTTTTGTTATTATTTTTCTTAACATTATTTATTCTGTCCAGTCCAGCATTGCAATGGAGACGTTGCAAGTTTTTGCCCCTCTAGCAAAACTGCTTGGAATGTACCAAATTAAGGTATTCCCATCTGCTTGAGTTGATATTTTAACTCGTAAATGTGCCTTTGAATTCCAACAACCATTCCGGATTTTATATGTTGATGCTGAACCCAAAATTTTTGGTATATATCGTCTCTATTTCGTCTTGGTGCATCTTATGGATAATTTATTTACTTCTGAAAAACAAAAATTAAAGTTCCTCTTCCCACATGATTGTTTTTTAGGCTTACATTTGAATTCAATGATTCATAATGTATTCTTGTGTCTTTGTGTTGAATTTTCACCATACGTTTTCTCCATGACCAAGCTGGACAATGTTGAAGTTAAAACCCCAGATGTATGTCTACTGTTGATAATAAATATCTCAACTTGGCAGGTTTCCTATGTGCTTCATTTATTTTCTATTTATTTTATTGAAGTCTGATGTTGCAACATTGGGTTTATGATGCTTGATCTTGTTCCTTGACCTTTATTTGATGATACATCATCATAGATTGTGAATCCAGCTTTTATTAAAATTAATCTTGTGATGTACCAGCCTGCCAAGTAATCAGCCATCTAAAGATCTCCAAAATTGGAAACTGCTTTTACTCTGAGATGCTTTATTTCACAGTCATGTTTCTGTCATTTTTGTAACTATGCTCCTGTTATGTGTGATTTTATTTTACACTATCATTGCAGTTATGGTTCTTTGCACCCACTATTTTGCTAATCTACTAATACCTTCTGGCAGTCTGAACTTGAAAACTTATCGTTCATGTACTCAAATGCTCAAGATTATGCTAAAGCCAAGAGAAGAGTTGCAGAACTCTATAAGAAACATGAGAAGGAACTCATAGAGGTATATTTTTATTTGTTGTCGTGAAATTTTTTAATGAAACTTTAGAAATGGATAATTACCTTTTTACCCTTTATCCCATGACACCTCTAAACTATGATGAGCAGTCTAAAATTTAATAGCTGGAATAATTTAAATTCTCGAGGTTAACAGTAACTCCAATATTGCTTTCAAGAGTCTGGTCCACTTAAGCTCTTCTCATTGTATTAGGCAAACAAAATTTTAATGAAGAAGATTGAGGATGATCAGTTCCTCGACCTTATGACAGTGAAAACTGAAGTTCGATCTGCTTGTAAGGAGCCTTACAGGTAACAGTAAGAACCTTCTTTTTTCTTATGTGTTTTGGAATTGAAGCTATGGAGCTTACAACTACTTTAATTTCTTATGACTTGTTCAGACTGCTAACTGATTTGTATACCCATGCAATTGTTGTGATGAAACTTTCCCTGACAAGCTATTGCATGCTAATTTTTTTGGTTTATTTGCAGTATTTATAAAGCCGTACTTAAATCTAAAGGTTCAATAAATGAAGTCAACCAAATTGCACAGGTTTGCTGTAATTTTATCCTTGTGAACAATTAATTGGCATAATCTTACCTATTTGCTTCATGACACTTTAATTTGTTTGGATTACCAGCTTCGGATCATTATAAAACCAAAGCCATGCATTGGAGTTGGGCCTTTATGTACTGCACAGCAGGTAGATTTTGCATGGTCAAATAATTGCCATGTTTTCTGCAAAAGAGACTCATACTATGATGGTATACAACATAGCTTTCTCTCATAAATGTGCCTTTGGCAGATCTGTTACCATGTTCTTGGGCTAGTACATGGAATTTGGACTCCTATTCCTCGATCTGTATGTGTCCTGCTTTTCCTATATTCTGATTTCAAGGCTACTGCTGCTTTTATTAATAATTGATTTATCAAGGCTTATTGGTTTGCTTTCTGTAACAGATGAAAGATTATATTGCAACTCCAAAGCCCAATGGTTATCAGAGTCTTCATACCACTGTAATTCCATTTCTTTATGAGAGCATGTTTCGGCTGGAAGTTCAGGTCAACTTCTGAATTTTTATTCTTTCCCAATTATGCCATTATTCTCTTTTGACTGTGTCTTAGGTCAAATCCTTCTTATTTGTCACTATCTGAGTTCAATGGTTCTCCCTTTTCATTACTTGCAATATTCAGTTATATTTTGGTTTTTTTAATGGTTGACAGATAAGAACTGAAGAGATGGATCTGATAGCTGAGAGAGGCATTGCTGCTCATTATAGCGGGAAAGGTCTTGTGACTGGATTGGTTGGACATGCAATGCCTAAGGGCAGAAGTTCAAGAGGGAAAATTGTTTGTCTTAATAATGCAAACATTGCCCTCAGGGTAATTTACCTTTATCCTTGCTAAATTTTGATAGTTTAACACTCTTCCTTGAATGAATTTTCTGATAAACTCCTTCAAATAACCTGACCTGTGGTAGAAGTCCTTTCTTCCCTCCAGATTGGTTGGCTTAATGCAATTAGAGAATGGCAAGAGGAATTTGTTGGAAATATGAGCTCCAGAGAATTTGTAGAAACTATCACCAGAGATCTTTTAGGTAGCCGTGTCTTTGTGTTTTCACCAAGAGGAGAGGTAAGAGAATGGATTGCAATTGCTACACATACAAATCTGTGCTGACTGATATTGTAATGATCTCTTTCACATTGCATACAGATTAAAAATCTGCCCAAGGGGGCAACTGTCATTGACTATGCTTATATGATACACACTGAAATTGGCAACAAAATGGTTGCAGCAAAGGTATTCTTTTTTACTTTTAGCTGTGGACTTGTTATTCTTAGATTTCCACATCTCACTACAGGAGATTTATCTTTTTGCAGGTCAATGGTAATCTTGTAACTCCCTCGCATGTACTTGCAAATGCTGAAGTTGTGGAGATAATAACTTATAATGTGAGCTTAGTCAGTTCCTTCCTTTTTGCCTTTCTTTTAAGTTGAGATATTGGTTCCTCTCTTCTGCTTCAACCAAGCTCACTAGGTTTCTGTATGATGTTATGGTTCTTCATAATCTGGTTTTTTTTTCCTCCCAGATCTTCATGAAAATTTGTGGTTTTAAATCCACATCAGATGGGATTATAGAGATGGTATGGTTCTTGAGTTACTACTATATTATATAAAATAACAAAGTCTTCAAAGTTTTTCTGCAAGGATGAGCTTCTGAAGTTTGATGAATCTTGAAAAAAAGGATGCAATGTTTCAGAGAAGTTTCGTAACTTTTGAAATACATAAAGAAAACTTCTTCTAATACTTAAGTAAAGCACTTCAGGTAACCAAAAATATAAGATGTTGACAAGTTCAGCAGTCTTCTTATATGTATATAAGAAAGAAAGAAAAAAAACTAAAATAGAAATTTCAATTTCAATGCAAAAACTCGTGGTAGTGGACTCTGTCGATTTAAGTCTTAAACTAAAATTCTAAGTGTAGTTGCCGTGGCTCTGTACCAATCACATTGTGATCACGATAATCATGAGCTCTAAGCTCATCATTACTACTGTTTGATATTTTTGCTTATCTTTGTATGGTGCTGTTGAGTTATAAGAACGGTGGAGATGTTTTCCAACTCAAACATGGTGGAGATGTTTTCCAACTCAAACATGGCAGCGTCAAGGTCCCCAAGGTCAATGGGAAATAGAGCAATTTGTGATCCTGATAATCATGAGCTCTAAGCTCATCATTACTACTGTTTGATATAGTCCACCATCCATACTCTCTTGAGTAACTTGCAGTTATATGAAGCTTGATTATCCACTGTTTATTTTACCTGGTTGAATATTTGTTAATTGTCAGTTCCACAATTTCTAGGCACTCTCAAGCAAATCAGCATTCCAAAGACATAAGCAGTGGTTGCAACATGCTAAAACACGTAGTGCCAGATACAAAATTATGAAAGTAGGTTTTCTGTGGTATAGATTTTTTTTTTTTGTAATATATATTTTATTTATTGGTGCTTTAGATATCCTTGTCCTCCACTCTATTAATATAAGGTTCTTGTTGTATTCAGTTTTTGAGAGAGCAAGCTGCATTATCGGCAACTGAAATAACAGCTGATACAGTAGAAGAATTTGTTGCCGATCCTAAGGAGGATAGTGAAGTAGAGGAGCTGTCGGATTATTCTGAAGGAAGCAAATACATCTGGGAGAAGATCCTGATGAACGTTGTGGAAATGTCATCTTCAATGATCAATGGTGGAGATGTTTTCCAACTCAAACGTGGCAGCATCAAGGTCCCTAAGGTCAATGGGAAACATAATAAACATATGCAGCATGTGAGTTTGAAGGCCAAAGGAGAGAGTTTATCTCAGGGAAATGGTGTTGCTAAGATGATACTTGCTAATATTCCCATGTACAAGGAAGTCTTGCCTGGTCTGGAGAGTTGGCAAGCTGGCAAGGTTGCATCTTGGCACAACCTTGAAGGGCACTCTATACAGTGGTTATGTGTAGTATGCATAGATCGAAGAGGTGAATCCTTTTTTCACTTTTCATTACTAGTAATAACACATCTCTTGTGATCCCTTTTTTTTTCTGTGAGATTCAAATACAAATGGAGTAGTGGTGCTAGTGGACATGCAAATCGCGGGAGGCAATTTTGCAACCACATTTTTTTTACTTGCTATTAGGTTTGCATTTGGGAAGTTTGTTTTTCTTGTTTTTGAATATTTGGGGACTTTTGTTTTTCCCTGGTGAAGAATTGATAGAGCAGTATTTATCTACTAATTTTTGCCAATATTTAAGTACATAAACATATTTCAGGTATGATGGCTGACATCACAACAGCATTGGCCACTGTAGATGTTGCAATATGTGCTTGTGCGGTGAGTAATTGAAAGAGATCAGTATTCAAAAATTTGTGACTATATGTGTTTATTACTGAGGATCTCTGTGCAGTATCCATGACAAACTGTATTTTCTTGGCAGGCAGAGATAGATAGAGGGAGAGGGATGGCCGTCACGTTGTTTCATGTTGAAGGAAGCCTGGACTGTTTGGTATGTGCGAAAAACTTGCTTCTCTGTTGGAGCTTCTATTTTCAGACATGTTTTTTATCAGTTCAAACCATTTTTTTTTTTGTTCGGATATCAACTACGTTACGAAAATCATGGTTCAGCCACACCTTTGATTCACTACTTGATATTCAAACTATGGGTTTTTCTTCGGCTGACCTCTGAACCATTGATTTTTGTTCAGTAGTTACATCCCAACGAAAAAAATGGTATAAATTGAGGAAAAGGGTAGTGTGCAAATAGAAGATTCCTTTTCTGAAGCCTTTTTTTTTTTTTTTTTTTCTCTCTCGGCTTTGTTTTTGATTGGAAAGCTTTTCCTTTCAGGTTAATGCTTGTTCACGCGTGGATCTAATCTTTGGTGTTTTGGGATGGTCCACGGGTTGCAGCTGGCCTAGCTCGATTGAAAACCAACCGTTTCTAGAATGCTAATCGAATATTCCACCTGGAAATGGTCCTAACCTGGCCACGCAGGCTTGGGTATGAAGTTTTGTCCTCTGAAAGATGGGTTTGAAGTAGATTTGTAGGTAATTAATTATGACAAAATAAATGAGCGGCCACCAATTTGAGGAAGTCTCTGGAATTGTATATAGAGAGGAGTAATGTTTAAGGCCTCGTTTGGGAATATGCTAATTTAGTAACTTTTTGGCTATTTGGCTAAAATATGAGCTAAAAAAAATTAGTATGTTTGGGATGACTTTTTGACTTTTTACGAAAAGATGTGCAAAAAGTAGAGAGAAAAAGAGAATCTTTGACTTTTTGGTATAAGTTGTTGGCTTTTTGGCTAATTTAGTAACTTTTTGACTTTTTGGCTAAAAAGTTCGGTTGCCAAACGAGGCCTAAGTATATACCTGTAAAGATACTAGGAAGAGAGTGAAAATTTGTACAAAGGTTTACTTTTGACATTTTCAGTCTTAAAAGGCACCTTTTTGTGACTGAAATAGACTTTGTTGCAAATAACATATTTGCGACGGTGAATTCCCCTAGCAAAAAATAGTCGCACATGGTATTATTTGTGACGGGTAATTCCCCACCCGGTCCAAGTTTCTGTACTATTGTTTCATCTCTGTTTTTATGCTCTTTTGATTGGTTTTGAAAACTAAAATAGTAACATGTAAGAAGACTTTATACATGAAACAACATCCTAACTAGATGACAAATTATAAATCCAGAAAGAGGAAGTAGTTTTCTAAGTATACATTTACTTCAACATACAACATATAAAAAAATTTCTTTTTCATCTCAAAAACCTAGAAGAATACTTATAAATCAAATGATCTGAGAGTTTCTTTTTAAGAACTTCAAGTTTAATCAAAGAATTACATATCATAACAAGAGGGCTACACTGCATATGCCCTCAAAACTTATTGGTACATAGAACAAAAACTCATCAGAAATCTCCAAATGCAGGTTTCAAAAAAAAAAAAAAAAAAAATTGGTTTGGTGTTTGATCAAATGTTGTGATTGATCTCAACAATCTAATAACCCTTAGAGACTGGTTTTGGTTGTGGAGTATAGAAGAAAGGCCCAACAGAGTATAATTTGATGTTCTTGTCCGCGAGGAAATGGTAAGAAGTGAGAGGAGCACCGCTAATCCCATTGTTGACATCAGTTGGAACTTTACAAGTCTCCAATGGAGATTTTTCGAGGAATGCCTTGCACTCTGTAATCTTCAATGCATCTTCAAGCTCATAAGGAGCCACCGTGGCAAAGAAGTACCCCTTGGCGTCAGTTGGTTGACTCAAAACAGAGAAAGGAGCCGATTCATACCCATTCTTGTCAACAGCTAGACATGTGATTCTTGCCAAAGCTCCTACACCATAGTTATAAAAAACAATGAGTTGCATATGGCACAATAACAGGAAGTGCATGATAGTTACAATACTAATAATGATCTTTTATACCTTTGTACCAGAAAAAAGAAATGATGATGATGTATGGAAATTACCTTCAATTGAGAGAGTCCATAAAACAAGAAAGGAAGAAATTATTACCTTCAAGTGGAACTAGTTTAGGACCAGATTTACAATAAATAAGCCCTTGAATGCCCGCTATGGAGGGGAGTAGCTCTACTTGCTTCTTAGGTTTTTGAAGCTCAGCTTTTGGGGCATACCCATAACCACTTGCAGAAACCACAACCACAAGTGACAAGAGTAACATACAGAGAGAGAGGGAGAAGGTGGTGAGAGCCATTGACCCTTTTGTGGTGTATGCCTGAGTTTAGAGGCTTGGAATGGAAATGTCAAGTTGGGTGATTGCTTCTGTGTTGCTTCCATGGCCTTTTTAAGGTCATTATCCCAATCTTTCTTGTATTATCTAATACATGTTTCTGTTTTTGGTAAGCATATATATATTCTCACATCTATTTGTTCAAATAAAATATAAAATGTTGTGCAAAGTTGGTGGCACGATTTAGAATATAAATTTGGTGATTGGGGAGGCTCTTACGAACATGAACGCTTTACCTTCACAACAATGCAAGATTGAATTGTCAAGTTCGATTCTAATTAAAAATCAATATCTATGTTGATGTTCTTAAAGATTTGTGACTTAAAAACAGAAATCATAATGATTTATAGCATCAATGGTCTTTTTAGTGCAAACAGGTGTCTTTGCATTTTGGTAATGCTCATATATTTAATTGTTGGAAAATTCTATTCATACATAAAATTTATACAAAAAAAAATTGACAATAATAATGTGGCAATACCATTATTATAAATAAATTCATCTTTAATGTGTTTTGTTTGTATAGTGTTATTTTATTTTTTTTAAGCATTAAATCATTTTAATAGGTTATTTTATTTAAAATAAATTAATATAAATCTATAACATCATTTATAAGAATTTTTATGTAATTATTTTATTAGAATACGTAATACCATAATAGTGATAACATGGCACGATATTATTAATAACATGTTGCCATATACCCTATATGAAAATGTGATAAGGTGGCTATTTTTTGGAAGGATTCACGTTCCATATATAAGTTTATTATTGGTTGACAAAAGAAAATTTGGTGATAGGTGGTGTGGTGTTTGCAGTTGGTAATGTTTGAAGGCATACATTTGGCAGTTGTATTAGTTAGTGAAATTTGAACTTTAATCTTCATTTGAGATTCACTGCAACATATAAAAATGTTAGGGATTAAATCTTTTGTTCATAAACATAAAAAAATTATTATAAAAAATATTTAGAGATCAATTCTTGTTATCGCGAACGTTTTCGCTAAAAGTCAAAAAAAAAAAAAGAGTTATAGTGACAAAATTTTTAAATGTCGGTAAAAAAAATTGGTGGTAAAAATGTTTACTTCTTAAGACAAAAAAATTTGTCCCAAAATTATAGTATTCATCATTAAATGCCTAATTTCATCATTCAAAATATAACAATGATAATTTTGATAACTAAAATATTTTCTTCCTAAAAAATAATTTTATCTTTTAATTTTTTACTTAAAAATTTTAATGGGAAATTTTTTTTAAGGTCCCTAGTATTAAGATTTTACAGCATAAAGGACACTCAATATTTTCATGATGTCTAAGGTCCCTCAAGTTGATCCAGAGAAATTTCTCTGGACTTCGGAATTTCTCTCCAGAGAAATTCTGGATTTATCTCCAGAGAAATTTTGAATTTCTCTGACTTCGGAATTTATCAAATGTGTTTTCATAATGCGTTTTAACCAAATTTCTCTGACTTCCGAATTTATCTTCAGAGAAATTTTGAATTTCTCTGGAACTGAAATTGATGTTTTATGGCAAGGTGGGAAAATAAAAAGGTTGAATGCTTGTATAATGATGGGGAGAATCAAGTAAAACAAGGACAAAGCATTGCAGATTCGTCCACCAAATTTCTCTGGACTTTGGAATTTCTCTGGATAATCAAAGCACAATGGGAGCTGTTTGCTCAGCTGGGACGACTATGAAGAAAAATCCAGAGTTCCGAGAAAAGAATTCGGGATTTTCTGGGAAACTCAAGTCCATGAGGAGCTTTAGTAAGCATAGGGATGATTCTTATTCGCATTCAGATGTTGACGATTTCGAGAACATTTCACAGAATTTTGATTTCGGCGAGCTTCGATTGTCCATTTCTCGTGAACTCAAGCCTTCTACACCTGCTAGGACGTGCTTTTGTGAAACATAATTGTTCGAGAAAATGGAAGATAAGAAAGATGGCGTTGTGGTGTGGGTTGCTTGTCGGAGAGGCATTTCAACCTGTCAGAATTCTGGTTTCAGATCTGGAGTTGAGGAAGATATTTCAAGGTATACTAATGACTTTTCAACTGAGCAAGTCTTGAACAAGAAATTCTACTTTGATCAATCAGAGACTCCAGCCTTTGTTCTGTGGAGAGAATGCAAACTCGTGTCATTGCGACAACTTAACTTTGCTGGGACTTCTGGAGCAGGACGAAGGGCAAGCAAGTGGAACTGTATGATAGTGTTGTACAGAGCAACAACGGCTGGAGGAAACCCGAAGCAGAGCTACTTGAGGAAGAAGAAGCTGGGTCTGTTGATATAGAGAGAGAGAGAGAGAGAGCAGGCTCAGATTTTCTTCAATGAGAAATTATTTAGTGGATTGACTTGAGAGAGTTAATTTTCTCTGTGATATATTGGTGTGGAAGTTGAAGGACCTTAGACATTATAATATAATATTGTGGATCTCTTCTATTATTAAAATTGAGAGAGGGACCTTAGACCAATTTTTTCAATTTTAATTTGTTAAAGTGATTGTTAGGTAAAAGCTGGAGAAAGAGACCTGATTTATGATGAAAAGTCAATTTTGTGATGCAAGTCTTTGTTTGGAAAGTGAGTTAATTTTTTGACTTTTTAATTTTTTTAGCCTAAGTTAAAAAAAAAATTATTTGGGATGAACTTTTTGATTTTTTTGACTTTTGTGATAAAAAAATAAAATGATTATGGTTTAAATGTGACATTTTATCTTATTAATTTTTTAGTCTATTTTATCTTTACGTGACTATTTTAACCCCCGACCCATTATGCCAAATATAGCTTAAATTTTCTAAGATGTATAAAAAAACATTTTCTAGAATAAGAAAAAATACAAATTGCAGAACAAAAGGGTAGGGATGGTGCAATTATTATTGGGGCGATTAGCGAATTTTAAACAGATTTTTTTTATTTAAATATTAATTTAAATGACAATTGCTTAATTCATCAAATAATAAAAATTTTGTTTAATTCTTTTTATTTTTTTACTTTTCAAAGTTCAAAATTATTAATTAAATTTTACAATGAAAGTTTTTAACAGTTTTTCAATTGATAATATTTTTAATTTACTTACTAATTAAGTTTTTAAAATCAAATTTAAATAATAAATGTTGATCCTTTACGTAACTATTTTGGGAGTCAAATCAATCAAAGCAACTGTTCAAAAAAAAGAGTAAATTAAAGATACATCATTGAGATTTGCTTAAAATACGAATTGCCCCTGTAGTTTGGAAAATTACAAATATCTCCATGTCAGAATTTTTTATTTAACAGAATTAATTAAAAAAGTGAAATTTCTAACCGTTTACCTATACAATAATAAAATTATCTGAATTATTAATTGAAATAAAATTTTAGCATTATTAAAAACTGTTAATTAATTTGATAATTTATTAATAAAATGACCTATTTATTATGAAATTAGAAACCTTATAGAACATAATGTAATTTCCAGAATTGGAGAGGGTAATTTGTAATTTAAGTAAATCTCAGGAGGTGTGTTTGTAATTTAACCCAAAAAAAATCAATCAAAGCCCATTTTGTCCAGAATATTCTAACACACGTGCATTTCATTTACTCCATCCGTCTCAAAATAATAAAATTTTTTTTTTCAGAGAATTCAATTTTTTTGATACAATAATTATTACACTTTAAAAAAATTAATTCTCCAAAATTATCCTTTGACAGTATATTTTTTAAGAAATATTAATTGTCATAATTGTACTTTTTGTATTATTAACGAATTTAAAAGAATAGCAAAATAATAAATTTGTATTATTTTAATGCTTGATTTTTGAAAAGGAACTAATATTTTGGGACAATAAAAAATAGAATAAGAGACTAATATTTTGGGACGAATGGAGTATTTGATTTAATGCAAGTATAAACACAGTTTGGTTTAATTTTTAAAAAGAGTTTTAAGTTTAAAATTTTGAATTGTATTTTAAAAGATAAGTTGTTGAAAAAAAAATTTAAAATTGAAATTTTGTGTGGTTATGAGTTTTGAAAATAATTTTGAGATGATTTGTAGCTTTTTTTATTTTTATTTTTTGTAGTTAAATAGATGAGTGTGACAAAAATTTTGATTTATTGATATGTAGAATGTGAGAGAGGAGAGAAGAGAGAAAAAAAAATGATTGATTTATTTATTAATATAAAGAGAGAGAAAGATAGAGAGTGTGTGAAAAAAAGAGAAAAAAATAATTTTGAAAAGAGGAAAGAGAGAGAGAGAGAGAAAAAAAATAGGAGAGAGAGAGAAAAAAAAAGTGATTGATTAATGAGTACTTTTATTAGCACCCAAGTTATTATTATATACCAGTATACTTTTTACCCTAACGTGGTGTATCGACAAATCATATAAGTTTAAAAAAAAGATGTGATTGCGACCCCCTCCAATCACCACCCCCACACACGTGGGGGCTGGTGATTAGAGAAGAAGAAAAAAATAAAATAAAATTGGCCAATCACAGTCAGAGGGGTCGTAGGGGTGCCTCCCCTGTGGGGGTTCAAATCATTTTTGTTTAAGAAATTACTTTTAATGATGTTCTCATAACAAATTACACATCTCAAAATAATATAAATTTAGGAATGTTTTGGGAAGATAGTAAAAAGTTGATTTTTTACCAAGTTTTTTTGGTTTTTTTATAAAGTAATTTGGAAAGTTGGTAAAAACTTATTTTTGGTTTTTTTAGTTAATATTTGTTTATGTTATCACATCACAATTAAATGGCCAAAATACCCTCAACCAATTTAGTAAATTTATAATTGCACCTATATGTGGCTCATTTTGATCTATGAAGGACATAGTTGTAATTTTACCAATAACTTTTTTTTACCTTCCCAATTGATTTTAATGGTTAAAACGTATTTTGGCTTTTTTTTGAAAAGAGCTACAAAACGTAGCTTTTTTGGCAAGTTGCCAAAATGGGGGGCTTTTTTTGAAAAAAGCAGCAAAACGTAGCTTTTTTGGCAAGTTGCCAAAATGGGGGGCTTTTTTTGAAAAAAGCAGCAAAACGTAGCTTTTTTGGCAATTTGCCAAAACGGCACTTATTAAGCAATGCCCTTGATAATGGGCAAAGTCCACAAAATTCGTTATTTTCCCGTACTTAGGTTGTGTTTGGTTACATTTTTAGATCAATTTTTGAAATGAAAATTACAAAAAAACTTGTTTAGTTTACAATTTTAAAACAAATTGTTTTCAAAATTATTCTCTCACTCCTTTCTTTTTCTCTCACATCTTATATATCAGTCAAAAGTGCTGCTATTAGTATGTCATTAATTATTTTGGACTCTTTATTTCTTCAGATCCCTACTTATGAATATTAAAACTTTTAAAATTTCTTTCCTTCCCCCAAATAATACCAAAATTATCTTTATGAAAATTTCACTCCTCTCAAATGCACACCCCCACTACAGCGATCCGGGTCTTTCTCTTATATTGTTTACTGTATTCCGGACTCGGTTCCGTGATTGTGTTGTTGTCATATTCTCATTCTCATCCTTACCCTTGTATTTGAGTCTTGGGTTATGTTGGGCAGGTTTGAAACAGGATGGTTGTATTTAGAAACCAAAAGTTGATGCCCAGATTTTGGCCTTCACGCTCGAGCGGGGGTTTTGACGCTCGAACGGGCCCTTTGTTGTTGCTTCTCCGCTCGAGCGGGCGTTTTGACGCTCGAGCGTGAATATTCATCTCCCAGTATTTTCTCTGCAGGTCATCGGACGCTCGAGCGGGTACCTTCGATTTTGTTCCTCCACTCGAGCGGGGAGTCTGACACTCGAGCGGGGACCATGGTTTGCAAAACTTCTAGAAGTGTGCAATCGACGCTCGAGCGGCGCTTTTCACACTCGAGCGTGAGTATGTGTCTGAAGCTCGAGCGAGGAGTTCCACGCTTGAGCGGGGCGATTTTTATATCTTTCTCTCTCATACTTTTTCAAAACCTCTATTGGAGAGCACCTCACTTTAAACTTCATATTTTCTCTAAGAAATCATCTACCTCTAGTGATCTCTTATCTTTGACCCTTTGTAAAAAGTGTAGAGTTTGGTGTGGGCTTCCTATCCATCCGAAAATCTTGGGTTTTGGAGCATTTCGAAATTCTTCATCTTCTCCATTTGGTCTCATCTTTTGAGGTAGGGATATCCTACTCCATCATATGGGTTTTGACATAAATATTAATCATTTTGATTAGTTGATGTTGTTGGGTAATTTTGGGAAAGTTAGGGTTTGCTTGGTGGTTATATAAAAAGGGGGTTTTCAAAGGTTTAACTCCATGTGTATGAGAGACCTTGGGTAAATGAAATTATTGTTGTCAAATTGATGAAGTTGAACCTTAGGGTTGATATTGAGAAAGGGGGAAAATGCCCTAATTATGTTGATTAATTAGTTTGAATGATTAATTTGGGAAAAAGTGAAATTGAGTTGAGGATAATGAAATTGGGAAATTGTGGGAGTTAATGGTATAGTTGGATAATTTAATCACTCACCTATGAAAATGTCGATATTTTATCTGTTGATAAATCTATTATTTGTTTAGAGATAACTGCTTTGGGCTATCGGTGGAGGATAGTCTTGATTGTTGTAGTCACTGTATATTGATTAGGGAAAACTAAAACAAATCGAACGTTTCATGCCATTGAATATAACGGTTGGAATAATATAGTAAATATGTGTATTGATTGATCATTGTATGTGATGAAGTGCTTAAATACATTATATATGTATATTTGTTAGGGAGGAGATAGGGGATGTACTCTAGTGTGTTGGAGGAGATAGGGGATGTACTCCACACATATATGTGTTCATATATTTTAACACATTATTTATGTATCTTTGTTTGGGAGGAGATAGGGGATGTACTCCATATGTGTTCATATACTTTAACACATTATTTATGTATCTTTGTTTGGGAGGAGATAGGGGATGTACTCTGTATGTGTTCATTTACTTTAACACATATTTATTTATCCTTGTTTGGGAAGAGGTTGGGGATGGGCTCCATAGATAACTAAGCGGGCCGGAGTATCCGGGGTGAGAGTTCCGAAACCTTATGAATTGAGATGCATGAACAAAGTTGTCAAATGGAGTATTAGTTACATGAGTTGTAGTCTCATTTTGAATTAAGGATAACGGATGTGTTAGTAGGTCGAGCGCTGTCTCACCTAAATTGTTTGGTTAGGTAATGAACCATATTTAGAAATTGAATTGGCTAACTAAGAGAAGTGGGTGGCAGCATGGCTGTAATTGTTGTCGGATTATGAGGACGTAAATTGGTGTACATGTGTTATTCATTTGTCGAATGTTGATGTTTTAGTTATTTCTCATATGGGGTTTAGTATATCTCTACTGGGCTTTGGCTCACCCTACTTGGGACACCATTTTCAGGTACAGGAGGCGTGTTAAGTCCCAGATCTTTGCTTCGGGGGTTTTCGGAGTTGAAGACTCTACTTCGTCATTTGTTTTATTGGTCACATGTAAATACAAGCCGAGGGCTTTACCTGTAATAGAGTTAAAAATCTTCTTTTGTGTAACCAAGTAACAACTTGGAAAGGTGTAAGCTCGCAGGGCATTTTATTTTGTTTGTAAACATTTGTAATTTATATGAAAGACTCATTTCGTAATATTAACTCTAATGTAAGTTTGGAAATGTGATCTATCTATCTTGTATATAGAGCTGTTAGATGTTGGGATTATTTATTATTTTGAGGGCGTTACACCCACACCCAAAAAATCATTGTCTCCCAAACTCCTAACAAAAAAAACTCTCCAAAACCCGTTATGTCTCTCATGACGGTGGAAGAAAAATATTTCTAAAGTGAATCGATCGGTGTAAGGAACGTATTTTCTATAATCTTTATTTTTTTTCGTATTAGGTGCGTATATCTTTCTTCAATTATATCCGTTTATTTGATCAACCCAAAACCCTAAAAACAACACATATATATATATATATATATATAATGCCCCCCAAAAAAATACAATTAATCCATTCCATAAGATCTTTGAAAGTAATAAAGTGGTATACTTCATCCATCAGAGTTTATATTACAAAAAGGGTATTACATGCGTTATACATTCATAAATGTTCATCATGAATCTATAGCATGTAATAGTAGATTAACAACAACAAAATAAATGCCCTACATGCTTACATTTTTCCAAGTTATCACTTGTTTACAACAAAAAGAAGAGTCCTAAGCTCTATACATGTAAAGCCTTTGGCTTGAATAAACATTTAAACATATCATAACAAAAATAAAGCCTTCAGCACCAAGTCCTCCCAAGCTACGCCCTTGGAGGCGGCATGTCACCTGTACTTGAAAATGGTTTCCCAAGTAGTGCGAGCCAAAGCTCAGTAGAGATAAACTAACACAATATATGAGATTTCACTAAAATATAAATGCCAAGTATAATTATACTCAATGTTCATGGCCAACTTAAATTCTTTCCAAGACCATTCAACATAGATTTTCACATCTCAATCTGTTTTCATCCATCCATTTTAATTCAATTTATGAGTTAAGTTTATTGTCATCTAAACACACCAAATGAAATTACAATTCATTGGTTCACACTTTAACATCTATTATTCAAAACACTTCAACATGTCATTTTACGGAATTCACATCCGAGGGAATCGGCATCCATAATTATAAGATTTCGGGACTTTCACCCTGGACACTCCGGCCAGCTTAATTTTAAAATGGAGTTCATCCCCTATCTCCTCCCAAACAAAGATACATATACAATGTATTAAAAGTATCGTCATATACAATGACTATCCACAACACATTTTCATTATCTTGATCATACCATCATATTCAATGAGGTAAATTAAAAGATAGGTTTCAATTCACCTAATCCACATGCAGTTTCTACAACAATCATAGCTATCCTCCACCGATAGCCCAAAGTAGATATTTTTAAACAGATATACAATCTTTTAAACAGATAATTTATCAAATTCCTATAGTTGAGTGATTTAACAAATCCAACTAAACCGATCATTCATGCATCCTCCCAATTTCATTTTCTCATATCAATCTCATCATTTATACAAAATAATTTATTTAACTCAAATTAGGGCAAATTTCTCTCTTTTTCCAAATATTAACCCCAAGACCAAATTTCACCATTTTATCACTAGAAGACTTCATACACAAGGTTCCTTAGTCATTTTAGAATCCGAAATAGAAAACCCCCCTTTAATTTTTGAGATGAAACCCTAACTATACCCAAATCCTACCAAATCCCTCAATTTATACAAAATGCCAAATACCTAGGTTAAAAATCATAACAAGATGTAGAATATCTCTACCTCAAGGGTAGAAGCTCAAAGGAGATGATGACGAACTTCAAAAATGCTCCAAACTCAGTTTTGTTCGGATCAAGAAGAAGCCCACAAGATGCTCTAACTCTTTAACAAAGGGACTAGGGTGGAAAGATGCTTGGATCTTGAAGTATTTGTAGAGAGAGAGAGAGAGAACCTTAGAAAGAGAGTGCCGGATTAGGATTTTTAGTGAAAAGAAGATCAAAAAGTGATGTAAAATCACCCTGCTACGAACTGATATACGTGACATTTACTCAAGCGAAGGAGTTGTCGCTCGAGCGACCAGACACAACAAGAGGACTCGCTCGAGCGCAAAAAGTGTCGCTCGAGCGTAGAATACATACCTTTAGGTATTTCACAGACGCACACCCTCGCTCGAGCGCAAGAAGCCTTGCTTGAGCGCAAGAAGCCTGGCTCGAGCGAAGAACTTCATCTTTCCATAAATTCTGCATCTGGGAATGAAACCTGAGAACTCCCAAAACTCGCTCAAGCGTAAGAAACCTCGCTTAAGCGAAGAAGCAAATTTCACAAGGTTCACTCGAGCGCAAGAAGCCTCGCTCGAGCGAAGAAGCCAAAATCTGGACAGCAACAATCTAGACCAACTAGCAACCAACTTGTTCCAAACACGCCCAACATATTCCAAAACTCGAATTCAAAGAGTTAAAAGAGGAAAACAAGACATGGATGCAATACTAAGCCACGAAACACGAATCTAGAATATAATAAGGTCGGGTTAAAACTGAGATCGCTATAATATATATATATGTCTATATGTATGTATAGTTTGAAGGGAGCAAATCCTTATTTTGCTCAGTCTCAATCTGGCTCCTTCCCAATCTCCTTAAGTCTCTCTCCTCTCTTTCACTGAGAATGTTTGGACCTGTGTTCTTGAACAAATAAGTTATGTTCAGGTCTAAATTCCAGAATAAATGACTAATGTTTGGGCCTGTATTCCCGAATTTGATAAATTGAAAATTCTTGCAAATGTGAACAATTTTAATCCTTCAAAGTGTATGAAATTTCCATATTTGGACTTGTGTTCTCGAACAAATAACCAATGTTCGGGTTTGTATTCCTGAATTTTGGTCATATGTTCAGGAGTTCTGCATCCAAAAAAAATACGAACACCATTTTTGTCTTGTTTTTTAAGAAACTAACCCTTACAAAGCCAACCTCCTCTGATCTAAGAACACCATCAAAGTTACGAACCTTCTCTAAACTTACATTACTGTACTTCTCTTGTCTCATGAAATTGAAACTAACCCTTATAAAGCCAACCTTCTCTGATCTAAGAACACCATCAAAGTTACGAACCTTCTCTAAACTTACATTACTGTACTTCTCTTGTCTCATGAAATTGTGATTGCCCAAAAAAATATACTCATTGCCATTGTTGAAAAGGTGTGTGTAATCGAATAGTTGCCACCATCGTTACCGAATCGCCACAGGAAGGTTCTCAAGGTTTTGAGGGTGGGATTTGGGAAGATGGATGCGTGGTGATGGAAGTTGATGCTCTCATAAATCATATCTCATTATTTTATTGGTGTGTGGGTTTAATTATGAGGTGGGATGTTCCAAAATGATTGATGTTCTCATTAGTAATTTTATTTAAGGCTATTATTGTAATAAAAAAAAGGTCAAAAAATGGGAAGTCCAAAATAATAACTGGAGTGCTAATAGGGGCACTCATCAATCAATCAATTTTCTCTCTCCCTCTCCTCTCTCATTCTTTTATATTTTACATATCAATCAATCAAATTTTCTTTCACATCCATCTATTCAATTATACAAAAAATTACAAATCATCCAAAAATTATTTTCAAAATATACAGCCAAATAAGTTTTTAAATTTTGTAAACTTTTTTCAAAATCGATTTTCAAAACTAAACCAAATAGATTTGATTTTTGAAATTGATGAGACCATACATGCTCAAATCATAATTATTAAAAAAGATAGGCAAATTACAATTGTAGTCCCTATATTTTATTCTTTGTGTTATTTTGGTTCTGGAATTTTTAATTGACTCAATTTTAATACTTAGTTTTAGATTTTGTATCCAGTTGGTCCAATTGATAATATCATTAGTATTTTTTAAGAAAAATTATTACTAAATTACTTGAGGTTAATTCACTAAGTTGAGTAAATTTATAATTTTGCCTTCAAAAATATGACACATGACACTTTTTTGTGTATTTTTCACAAAGAATTGGTAAGAATTGTAATCAATTGAATCAAATTAAAACAGAATTATAAATTCATGATCAAAATCAAGATAAATGAAATTACATGGACTAAAATGATAAAATAACCAAAGTATAGGGATTATCGTCGTAATTTATCTATAAAAAAAAGTGAAGCCTTTTATGTATTTTTTTATTTTTAGGTGCCATTTGGTTTAGTTTTTAAATTAACATTTGGATCAATCCACCAAAACATTACCAAAATAAAAAATAAGACCATACGGAAAGAAACTCTCTACTAATAGGACTTAACAGATCAATAGAAAAAACTTAGGACTAATTAGAGTACTTTTTTGTAAAATGGGATTTATTGGTAAATATCCCTATAATTATTCTATTTGGTTTTGAAAATTTTAAAAACTGTTTTCGAGTTTTTAATTTATATTTTTTGATTTTTGGTGATTGTTTTTAATTTTATTCGAAAAGAAAAAAGCTATATTACTGTTCATTCCAAGGGTCGGCCCATCTCTCACTGGTGGACTCAAAAGTTTACATAAGGCCCATATTTTGTGGGAATTATTAATGGAAAAATTACATCCTAGTGCGATGTAGAATATATATATATATATATTATAGAAAGTTTATAAAATATTTATTAAGTTTTCAATTGATTTGTAATTATTTTTATAGATAATTCTATTAGACACACCTCTTACTATATGTATCCTTAGTTATTCTATTTTCTTATTTAGTTATAACCAATTTTTTTTTTTTTTCTTTAGTTAGAGCATCTCCAATGGAGGTGCCAAAGGTATAATTTGGCAAGTGTAAAAAAAAAAAAGGGTTTCCAATGGTCTACTATTCTTCCTGTCAAATATAGCAAATGTCATTTCTACTGTCAAATTTGACAGGAGGTTTAGCATTTTCCAAACATGTCATATCATCAAAGATTAATCAATATATAAATAAATTATAGAATAGATCATTATTTAAAACTTATATATTATGGGATAAATCATTATAATTTTAAATTTAAATTAATGAAATACTTTCCATATTTAGTACCCCTCAAATTTGAATTTGAAATGGATTAGTAGACTTCCTATTTTTTATTTTATATATTTGATATACTTTCCATTTGAAAGCCATAAATCAAGAGATATTATTTTTTTTTTTTTCTTGAATGAGAGCTATAGACCATTTTTTTAATTATTTAAAATCAAAAAATTAAAAACTTTAGTTTGAGATATTGGAACTCTCACAAGACTTGCCCATTTTACTTATATAATATGTAGATATAGATTGATAGATAGATTTAATAAGAATTTATATTTGTTTTAGATATTTTTTTAATATACAAATTATATTTTTTAAAATTTTTTACAAAAATAATTTAACAATTCCATCACTAACTATAGTGTATGGAAGAAGTTGAAAATTGTGTAGCAGTAAGTATGAGAGAAGTCAAAAAGACTTGTGGGTTGTGGGAAATCAATAAATGCTGAGTTTTTTTTTAAATAAAAAAAATTAGAAAATTGAGATTGGGATATTGGAGCAACTTATATATTATGAGATAAATCATTATAATTTTAAATTTAAATTAATGAAATGCTTTCCATATTTAGTGCCCCTCAAATTTGAATTTTGAAATGGATTAGTATACTTTCTATTTTTTATTTTATATATTTGATATACCTTCCACTTGAAAGTCATAAATTAAAAAATATTATATATATATATATATATTATTTTTGCTTGAATGAAAGCTATAGAAGATTTTTTTAATTATTTAAAATCAAAAAAATAGAAATTTTAGTTTGAGATATTGAAACTCCTACAAAATTTGCCCTTTTACTTATACAATATATAGATATAGATAGATAGATAGATAGATAGATTTAATAAAAATTACATTTGTTTTAGATATTTTTTTAACATACAAATTATATATTTTTATATTTTTTATAAAAATAATTTAATAATCTCATCACTAACTATAGTGTATGGAAGAAATTGAAAAAAGTATAGCCGTAAGTATGAGAGAAGTCAAAAAGGGTTGTGGGTTGGGAGAAGTTAATAAATGTTGATGTTTTTTTTTTTTTAAGTTAAAAAAATAGAAAATTGAGATTGGGATATTAGAGCTCTCACAAAGTTTGTGGGTTAGAAACCTCATTTTTCCTTATATAATGTAACAACCATCACTTTATCTTAGTCATGCTTGCATGCATTCACATGAATTTGTCTTGTTAAGTTGCATTCATGAAATTTTGTTTTGTTTTATCTAAGTGTTGTTGCATGCCTTGTTCCTTGTTTGGTGTGTGTTTAGCCGAGGTCATCTTAGGCCTAGGTTGCAACTTTGAACCTCTTATGCCTAGGACCATCTTGGAACCACTTTGGTTGACCTCCACCTTCGCCCTCGCATATTGGCCGAGATGTCGTCATCTAGGCCGAGGTGTGCATCACCTAGGCCGAGATGTGCATCATCTAGGCCGAGATGTTATCATCTAGACATCCTAAATCTTTGATCCCTGCACCTGCTGATCTTGTTCCTGGACTGGTATGACCTAGACCGAGGTGTGGCACATCTAAGTCGATGTGTGGCACAGCTAGGCCAAGTGTTATCCTTCCTAGCCGAGATCATTGAGACTTTACTTGCCGAAGCCTATGTCTTGATCCGAGGTCATTACTTGCTGGAGTGCCCATGTCACCTTAGTTGTTATATACACTTTGTCTTACACATGTCTTGTCTTTTAATCACCTTTTTGAGGAAACCCAATCCGGTGGTGCCACGTGTCCCAGCAGAGGGTTAAGTCTGCTGGCAGTAGAGAAAACATATCATTTTGTTATATCTTTTGCATGGTAAAGAGAGAAGCTCTAGGAAGAGAGGAAGAGGAGTTCTTGAGAAAGAAGTAGATTTCCAAGCTTGATCCTTAGAGTCTAAACCGTTTGATTCGAGTGTTGAGGGTAGATTTTTGATCTACTCTTGTTATTCTTTATGTTGATCCGATCACATTACATGATCTAGCATGATTCATGAGCCATGCATTGGTTTAGAAAGAGAAAATGGTGTTCTTGTGTTCTTGAAGAAAAACCATGTTTTGATCCGAAAGTTTGTATCAAGATCCATGTTTTTGTGTTTGTTTTCTTAAGCTCTTCAAGTATGGGTACCAAGGTCCATGTTTTTGAACTTATAGCATGAAATCTCGGATTTTGAATAAAGCATTCATGTTCTTTATGTTCTTTATGTTCTTCATGTTCATGTTCTTTATGTGCTTCAAGGAAGAAAATCCAGATTTCTAGACTTCACCTTTCCCTAGGTGTGGTCACCCAGACCACTCTTGCCTAGATCTCACACTTAGGCCAAGCATCGTATCTCACCTTGGCCTACCATGCATGATCACTTGCACCATTAGTCTATCTTGTCACGCCCCACTTTTTATTACTCGAAGTATTACCAATTTCATTTACTTAATTCCATTTCAGAGATAACATGCGGAAATAAACTCGTATATTCAACTTTTAGAAGTGAATAACATTGCTCTCATTCGTATGCAAGTAAATACAACATGAGAACACTAAATAAATTGCCCTTGGGCTTACATCATTAAAAGTCAAGAAGAAGGGTATAACCCTTTTACATAAATGGCATTCCGCCAACACAAAAGAGGCCCCGTGGCCAACAAATAAGAAGATCCAAAACCTTGTAGAACATCCGGGCTATCACCTGAAAAAGATTCAACAACGTGGGATGAACATATAGTCCAGTAGGGATCTCAACATGATCTCCAACAATAACAACTTACAGATAGCTATGATCATGAATGTTCATTCTCATACTAGAATAGTAATGTGGCAGTTTATACAAAATATACATAAGTATGAACTTTTCTTGAAAACAGCCATTTCATTCGACGCTATAAGCGGTTTACCTTTTTCCCTTTCCTTTTTATTACCCATTTTTCTAAACTTTCATGACTATAACAGTTTTAGAAAAATAATTTCACCAAGCCCATTACTCTTCCCCCATTTTCCGTACTTACAACAAATTGACCTTTTTTGAAAACATGTTCACAAATACCCCATTTTCCTTCACACTTTCCAAAATCTCAAAATGGCATTGTGGTTTGTTCCCAATACATTCATATCAATACATGCATGCCTTAAATAAAAGGGAAATAACAAATCATCAACATGTATATAATCCACAAATGAGGCAGCTCGGCCTTTCAAAACTGTAACCACCGCAACCCATAACATACTTAGATACACTGACGATAACAATTAAAACTCTGCTTTACCGGCTATATGCACAGTAAGCTAAGGATATGCCAAAGCGATAAGCGAGATAATAACTCATTTCAAACGTTTCATACCTCATAATAGATACACATTTTAGTCCTGTATCAATCTCAGACAAAAACACTTCCATACTTCACAAATAATACACATTTTGGTGTTGTATCAATATCAAACAAAAACACTTCTATACTTCACAAATGATACACATTGTAGTGCTGTATCAATGTCAAACAGTTTCCGGTTTAGAGGTCCATCCCCTATCTTCCCCTAAACCGTGGAGTACATCCCCTATCTCCTCCCACACAAAACAATGTATATAAACAATTATCATATACAAATTCCTCAATACAACAAAGCATCAATAACAAGTGTAATACATACACATAAACTATTCAATAATGTTTAACCAACACAAGTGTAACGCATACATCACAATTCAACACACCAATGTCATCCTCCACCGATGACCAAGAACAAAACCTCTAGATGCATGTATTCAGTACACCTAATAAAAGAGACTCAACTCTCAAGCAAACCTTAAACCCAACAACGACACTAGTACGATAGGTAAGGATAAAACCCCCAAATATGTGTATTCGACACTCATGATACAATAGTTTAATTCTCAAATTTACTCTCCGAGACTCACATAGAGTTAACATTTCATTTACCATTTTCAAGATCAACTGCATAATTTTCTTAAGTCAACATGTTCCATCACTTATTCCAAAAACACTTTTCCCTTTTCACAAAACCGATTACATTCTCTTCATTTTACAAAATCAATTCCATGGATAATAAGCCATAACCCAACTTGATTCAATACGTTCATTTCAAAATAACCCCAATACCATAATTAATCCCTTAACTGTTAACACCTCCTACACAACTCATATTAACAATAGAAATTTACTAACATTGTTCAACCGTAAATCCTTTTTATTTTATCAAATCAAAATATAATTTAGGGCTTTCTCTTCTTTCAACAATAACATACTAATTTTACTCTCTAATTAGTCCAAACCACAGTCAGTGATAACAAAACCATTCTCAAACAACCAACCCTAGGTTCCCCTCATGATTTTCAAACAAATCCAACATGGATATGATTTTCATGCAATACAAAATTACCACATGTCTATCTATAGACGGAGTATTGAAAAAGAACAAAGAAATCCCTACCTCAAATGGAGAAGATGAAGGCCAAAAACCAAAGTGCTCCAAATCGCCAAACTTCAAGATTAAAATGAAGCCCTCAACCCACTCTACCTTTCTTACAAAGGACTTAGTCTAGATTTACACTTGAGGGAGATGAAAACCTAGAGAGAAGGTGTGTAGGGAGAGAGAGAAGATGGTTCTAGGGCTTTGAAATCAAAAGGGAGATGAACAAGTGATATTGAAAGGTTGTTATTAAAGCCCATTAATTGGAAAATGAAAGGACAAGTTAGAATTAAATGAACACTAACTAGAATTAAATGAACACTAGTTAGAAATATAAATGAACAAGTTTGTAACCACTAATAAGGATATTAAATGAACCATTATGAAAATTTAATGGACACTAACCCTTGGTTTCCAAACACAACCAACGTGTTTTAAACCTACCCAACACGACCCAAGACTCATATACAAAGAGTAAAGGATGGAAACTAGAAAAAGACAACAACACATCCACGGAACCGAGTCTGAAATACAATTAAACAATGAAGGGAAAACTGGGATCGCTATAACCTCCCCCCCTTAAAGAATTTCGTCCCCGAAATTAAGAATACACTAGAAACACAAGGCCAACTAATCACATAGCACTCAACACCCGAGCACTTAGAAAAGAAACTATTCTCACCACAAACCTCTGGTTAACTCTCACAAAAGAAAGGGCTTACCAAGGGGACACGTTCCAAAAGGCAACACTCAGGCACAAAAGCCTCAACAAAACCAAACCCTTCCCGAAACAAATCACCAAAACACCCGACTACCGCTCCAAGCTATGTCACTACTCAACATTCATAACTTCACATAAGACAATCAAAGCAAATCTTTTATATAAATATAAGAAAAATCATTCTTTTGTTCATGAGACATTTCTCAAAGATAATCAAATTTTCAACGTGGCATTCAAAAATAAATTTTGCATTTTCCATGCGAAACTCAAAAGTTTTGTAAACATTTTTCATAAACCCATAATACATAAACATCTCTAGTTTATTTGCCAAAAACTACTCGTTTGGAAATTCTCATAACATTCAAATTAAATCAAATCCTCAACATTTTCCTTTTTAACAGCGCCCTTAGAAGGCCAAAACACTAGGAAGAATTTATGTTCCAATCTATTTCCAACATAACACCCACCACTCACACGGTGATGCCACAACCAACATAAAACATAACATTTCTATAATAATAGTTAATAGAAATAACAACCTTGCTATCAACACATAAGGCATAAGAAATTCATGATTTTGGAATTTCATCCTACCTTCCTTTACTTAATCAATTTAAAATCATAAACATGGCCCATTGCCTAGCCGAGCTATTAAATAACATTTCTATAATCCCAGTTTTCCCTTCATTGTTTAATTGTATTTCAGACTCGGTTCCGTGGATGTGTTGTTGTCTTTTTCTAGTTTCCATCCTTTACTCTTTGTATATGAGTCTTGGGTCGTGTTGGGTAGGTTTAAAACACGTTGGTTGTGTTTGGAAACCAAGGGTTAGTGTCCATTAAATTTTCATAATGGTTCATTTAATATCCTTATTAGTGGTTACAAACTTGTTCATTTATATTTCTAACTAGTGTTCATTTAATTCTAGTTAGTGTTCATTTAATTCTAACTTGTCCTTTCATTTTCCAATTAATGGGCTTTAATAACAACCTTTCAATATCACTTGTTCATCTCCCTTTTGATTTCAAAGCCCTAGAACCATCTTCTCTCTCTCCCTACACACCTTCTCTCTAGGTTTTCATCTCCCTCAAGTGTAAATCTAGACTAAGTCCTTTGTAAGAAAGGTAGAGTGGGTTGAGGGCTTCATTTTAATCTTGAAGTTTGGCGATTTGGAGCACTTTGGTTTTTGGCCTTCATCTTCTCCATTTGAGGTAGGGATTTCTTTGTTCTTTTTCAATACTCCGTCTATAGATAGACATGTGGTAATTTTGTATTGCATGAAAATCAGATCCATGTTGGATTTGTTTGAAAATCATGAGGGGAACCTAGGGTTGGTTGTTTGAGAATGGTTTTGTTATCACTGACTGTGGTTTGGACTAATTAGAGAGTAAAATTAGTATGTTATTGTTGAAAGAAGAGAAAGCCCTAAATTATATTTTGATTTGATAAAATAAAAAGGATTTACGGTTGAACAATGTTAGTAAATTTCTATTGTTAATATGAGTTGTGTAGGAGGTGTTAACAGTTAAGGGATTAATTATGGTATTGGGGTTATTTTGAAATGAACGTATTGAATCAAGTTGGGTTATGGCTTATTATCCATGGAATTGATTTTGTAAAATGAAGAGAATGTAATCGGTTTTGTGAAAAGGGAAAAGTGTTTTTGGAATAAGTGATGGAACATGTTGACTTAAGAAAATTATGCAGTTGATCTTGAAAATGGTAAATGAAATGTTAACTCTATGTGAGTCTCGGAGAGTAAATTTGAGAATTAAACTATTGTATCATGAGTGTCGAATACACATATTTGGGGGTTTTATCCTTACCTATCGTACTAGTGTCGTTGTTGGGTTTAAGGTTTGCTTGAGAGTTAAGTCTCTTTTATTAGGTGTACTGAATACATGCATCTAGAGGTTTTGTTCTTGGTCATCGGTGGAGGATGACATTGGTGTGTTGAATTGTGATGTATGCGTTACACTTGTGTTGGTTAAACATTATTGAATAGTTTATGTGTATGTATTACACTTGTTATTGATGCTTTGTTGTATTGAGGAATTTGTATATGATAATTGTTTATATACATTGTTTTGTGTGGGAGGAGATAGGGGATGTACTCCACGGTTTAGGGGAAGATAGGGGATGGACCTCTAAACCGGAAACTGTTTGACATTGATACAGCACTACAATGTGTATCATTTGTGAAGTATAGAAGTGTTTTTGTTTGATATTGATACAACACCAAAATGTGTATTATTTGTGAAGTATGGAAGTGTTTTTGTCTGAGATTGATACATGACTAAAATGTGTATCTATTATGAGGTATGAAACGTTTGAAATGAGTTATTATCTCGCTTATCGCTTTGGCATATCCTTAGCTTACTGTGCATATAGCCGGTAAAGCAGAGTTTTAATTGTTATCGTCAGTGTATCTAAGTATGTTATGGGTTGCGGTGGTTACAGTTTTGAAAGGCCGAGCTGCCTCATTTGTGGATTATATACATGTTGATGATTTGTTATTTCCCTTTTATTTAAGGCATGCATGTATTGATATGAATGTATTGGGAACAAACCACAATGCCATTTTGAGATTTTGGAAAGTGTGAAGGAAAATGGGGTATTTGTGAACATGTTTTCAAAAAAGGTCAATTTGTTGTAAGTACGGAAAATGGGGGAAGAGTAATGGGCTTGGTGAAATTGTTTTTCTAAAACTGTTATAGTCATGAAAGTTTGGAAAAATGGGTAATAAAAAGGAAAGGGAAAAAGGTAAACCGCTTATAGCGTCGAATGAAATGGCTGTTTTCAAGAAAAGTTCATACTTATGTATATTTTGTATAAACTGCCACATTACTATTCTAGTATGAGAATGAACATTCATGATCATAGCTATCTGTAAGTTGTTATTGTTGGAGATCATGTTGAGATCCCTACTGGACTATATGTTCATCCCACGTTGTTGAATCTTTTTCAGGTGATAGCCCGGATGTTCTACAAGGTTTTGGATCTTCTTATTTGTTGGCCACGGGGCCTCTTTTGTGTTGGCGGAATGCCATTTATGTAAAAGGGTTATACCCTTCTTCTTGACTTTTAATGATGTAAGCCCAAGGGCAATTTATTTAGTGTTCTCATGTTGTATTTACTTGCATACGAATGAGAGCAATGTTATTCACTTCTAAAAGTTGAATATACGAGTTTATTTCCGCATGTTATCTCTGAAATGGAATTAAGTAAATGAAATTGGTAATACTTCGAGTAATAAAAAGTGGGGCGTGACATATCTTGCATGAACACCTCAGCAGACAGCCGTTCGCCGAAACCTTGGTAACCACACCTCGGCCAAGAGGTGTGGGACCTCCTCAAAGACCTAGTTGATACCCAACATGTTTTCCCCGAGATGAAAAACAGTGTTTTAACTTCCAGCATGTTTTGCTTTGACTTGACCTAGTCTTGAAGGAAATGCCGGAATCATTTGCATTCATGTAAGGCTTGTCTTGAGAGTACATTTCATATCCATCTTTGAGCATTCTTTCTTGTCCCCTTGAAGTGCATTAAGTAGACTTTGCCATGTGTTTGTAGGACTTGGACCCTTGCTTTAACCCCGACGTCTGAAGAGCTATGTGAGTGGTATTTTTAATAAAGCTATGTTATAAAGTTTTGATAAAGCTTTGTTTCGTTTTGGAAAAGTATTTGATCAAGCATGCATGATTGTCCCTAGTTTTGTATCACGTATTATATTTGTTTTGATGACATTCTTGGAAAGTCCTTAGTGCCATGGGACTATAATGCAACTGCACTCTTGTTTTGAAAGTCCTTAGTGCCAGGGGACTATAATGCAACTGCACCATTGTTTTGAAAGTCCTTAGTGCCAGGGGACTATAATGCAACTGCACCATTGTTTTGAAAGTCCTTAGTGCCAGGGGACTATAATGCAACTGCACCCTTGTTTTGCCACTGATGGTTTTCCGCGTGGGTTTGTTTGTCCGGAATGTCATCGTTGGGTATTATGTAGATGTTATTAACATCCAAGAAACTTTGAAAGATTTGATAGATGAACTTGATTCATCCCTTTGATTTGTAAAGTTATGATATGTATTGTTTTGGAAAAGATCTCGGATATCATTCATTCAAACCTTTATTACTTATACCATTCACTGAGTACCCAAGTTCACCCTCTCCTTATATATATGCAGGTGACGAACAAGAAAGTGGTGACACCTAGATGTGTTTTGCAAGACGTTTTGGACTCATGTTTTTGCTAGCATCTTGAAGATTATGCTTCTTAGCTTTGTATTGCATGTCTTTTGTATATGTCAGCTTGAGAAGCCTTTTGATCAAGATGTATTATGTATTTATTTTATTTGTATTCAAGTTGTAAAACCACGTTATGTATGTCATTTCATTTAATCTATGCACAGCTCTTATGGACTAATTAGATTGAAATTTATTGCTTCCGCACATGTAAACCTCATATGTATACTCTGATCGTGTGTGAATCCTTGTAAGTTGGCCTTTGGTAATCTCGGATTACTAGCCATCACGGCACCATTCTACTAGGGGCGGAGTGGGGTCGTGACATATAATATATAGATAGATAGAAAAAATACAAAAAAAAATAATATGAGAATTCAGTATACCTTTTAGATACATCTAACTAAGGTGCATATAAAATTTTTAAAAAAAAAATGCTTAAAATTTTAAAAATATTCACTAAAAACAAAAAAAATAGGAAAAATAAAAAATTTAGTTTTCAAAAAACTTAATCCAAAAACTCAAACCAAACACACACATTAATTTTTTAAAATTATCCTTTGATAGTACTTTTTTGATAAATCAATTGCTATTATTATACTTTTTATGTTGTTGATGAATTTAAAAGAAGTGCAAAATAGAAAATTAATATTATTTTAGTCCTTAATTTTTGAAAATGGGCTAATATTTTTTGACAATAAAAAAATAGAATAAAGCACTAATATTTTGACATGAAAGAAGTAATTATTGTTCTTTTTTTTTTTCTTCACATAAATGTCTTCTTCAACATATTGAACATTTTGAGTTTCTTTTCCCTTTTCTTTGAATTTTTAAGACTCGTAGTGGTTTAATTTTCTCTCAAACTAAAATTGTATTTTTAACACACTTAAGAGGGTAATTTGTGTAGCCAAATTGGGCCGAGCTAGGTTGGAGTGACGGTCAAAGATGTTTTTAGGACCTAGCTACGAGACCTAGCTATAGGACCTAGCTACGGGACCTAGCTATAGGACCTAGCTACAGAACCAAGCTGTTGGACCTAGCTACAGGATCTAGCTACGAGACCGAGCTACAAGACCTAGCAACGAGACCAAGTTATTGGACCTAGCTATGAGACCTAGCCATGGGACCTAGCTATGAGACTTAGCTATTTCCTAGTGGCGGTCAACGCTATGGCCGAGCTACCAAGCAAGGTAGTCAAACGGAGAGAAGAGCCGAAATAACTTGGTTGACCGCAATGTTAGCCGAGGTAAAGATATCAGCCGAGGTAAAGGTGTCAGCTGCGGTAAAAAGAGCTTAGCAAGTGGATCGCAAGTGTTAGCTCGGTCCAGAGGAGCCTTGCAGTTAGTCCGGTCCGAAAGAGCTTGGTGGTTAGCTCGGTCACCACGGTCGGCGCGGTAATAGTTAGCCCGGTCATACCATATTGAGCCAAAGTATGTTGAGCCTTCCTCAAAACCATGCTATGGGTTAGTTCGGTCTTAGCTCAGTATGGTTAGCATGATCTCAACAACCTGGTTGGAGTATGTCGAACCGAGGTACACGCAGTGAAAGGAAGAACCGAGCTAGGTGGAGCTCGGTCTAGTCTGCGGCTTTAGCATGGCCATGTTATCCCGGTCATATTGACATTCGACCTAGGTAAAACCATCTCACTTGGTTTAAGCAGTGAGGGGGGTGTTGAAAGATAAGCATTATCTTTCAGGAATGTGATTCCTAGGAGGACTCTACATGGAGGAGTAAGAGTCCTATTAGGATTGTGCCACGCGGAACCTTTAAAAGCTCATAAGATCACCTATGGAGAGGTAGCACAACTTTGATTCTCGAATACATAGAGCTTTTTGTCTATTTGTCTATTTTGCTGACTTAGGCATCGGAGAGGTATCCGGCACACACTCGCCGGCTAGCTCACGTTTGTGTTTTCAGGGAATAAAGCGACGACGTACGAAGGAGCGCAATCTTGATCAACAGGATTATACGACAAGATTATTTCTTACTCGTACAACACTCATAAAAATTGTTATTTAAAACAAAATTCAGCAATCAATATGCTTTTAGTAAAGAAGGGTGATATATAAAAAAAAAAAATTGTACAAAATAAGGTGATGAAAGTGTATTTATTTATTTCAAATCAAAAGATTCATTAAAAAGACATACAATTTTTAAAATATTTCTATCACACCATTCTTATGAATTTTTTATTTGCAAATATTTTTCATTTAGTAAAATATGTTCCGCATGCTTTGTGCAGGAAATAAATTAAAAAATCAACATGCCTTTTTGTAGCAAACCTGCAAAAGATATGATTACGAGTTATTTAGGATGATCTAAATAAGCGTAATTGTTTTTTTATAAAAAAAATGTGTAGAAAATTAGAAAGATAATGCGATCCAAAAAAGAAAAAATGTTATATTAAGTATCAATCAATCATTTTATTTCACAAAACTATTTATTCAACTAGATAAACATTTTAAGTAAATTAATTCATTTCATCTCATAAAAAAATTAGATAATTAAAAAATCACCAAAAAAATCAAATTTCCAAACGCACAATTAGGCCTCATTTATCCCCAAAAAAAAAAGAAAAATTCAAAAAGCCAAAACAATTTCAACTCGGACAAAAAAAAAAAAAAAATTCCATTTACTCTACCTCTTGTATTTTTTTTTGTGTAAAAAACTAAAAATTTATTTTAAATATATTAATTTTTTTATCTCATATTTTAGTTTAAAAAATTACCAAAAAAAAAAATCACCTCCCAAAATGACCCTTTATAAAGTGCTTAGAATCACATAAAAAAAAGTCATATTATCTTTAGTAATTTTTTATTTAGAAGTATGTCAAAAAAAAAAAAAAATCTATTCACCTCAAGTAAACGAATTCAATTTTTATTTTTTTTTTGAAAAGTCATATAAAAAAATTTTAAAAGTCAAAATAAGCACAAAAAAAAATTCATTATTTTTATTTATATTTTTTTTCTTTTTTTTAATTATTATTTAATTTTTTTATCTCTTTAAAAGGCTGATTTTTTATAATAAAAAAATGAAAAGAAAATATCTTAAAGATGAAAATAAATCAAAAACAAAATCAAGCATACCCCAACAAACATCCAATTAGCATGGGCAACGCGATACAAGTAAAGCTGTTTTAAAAAGATGGTTAAAAGTTAATTTTTTAATTTTTTTTAAATATATAAAAAATATGAGAAGTAATATGACCCAAACTAATTTAAAAATTGAGAACTAACCATTAACTCACTTTTCAAAGAATTCGTAGACTAGTTAACTAACTTAATCGCAAATAATGATCGAATAAACGATTAGAGAGAGAAAGAAAGAGAGAAAAGTCATTCAGAAACAACAAAGTTCATAGAGAAAAACAAGCACGAAGTCTTCTGTAATGTCCTCAAAATAGACCCATAACATCATATATTCACGATAAAGAAAAGAGATTTCATATTACAATCATCAGAGTATTCTTACAAAAGGTATTACATGTTGGCAACAAAAGTAAATGCCCTATAGGCTTACAACTTTCCAAGTCAACACTTGATTACAAAAGAAGAGTACTAACTCTACACAAAGTAAGCCCTTGGCTTGATATACATGTAATACAACAAAAACAACAAAAAGGGTCTAACAGCCTCAAGCCTCCCAAGCTACGTCCTTGGAGGTGGCATAGCACCTGCACCTGAAAATGATGTCCCATATAGGGTGAGCCAATGCCCAGTAGAGATATGCTAAACAAAATATGAGCAATAACTAAAACATGAACATTTGATAAATGTTTAACTCACATAAATCAATTCATAATTCATTTCAATTACATAACAATTATGTCCATGTTTCATTCCATTTTCCATGACTTATCCAGTTTTCAATTTATGAATAAGGCTCAGAACCTGGCCAATAATTTAATGAGACTATAACTCATATCAACAATACTCCCAAGCTTCACAATAAATACACATATTTGTTGTATCAATATCACATAAAACACTTCATACTTTACAATAGATACACATATTTGTTGTATCAATACTTCAATAGATACACATATTTGCTGTATCAATGGAGTCCATCCCCTATCTCCTCCCAAATAAGGTCCGGTTTAGGAGTCCATCCCCTATCTTCCCCTAAACCGTAGAGTACATTCCCTATCTCCTCCCACACAACACAATGTATATAAGCATCTATCATATACATGTTCAATCAATACACAAATTTGATGTATTATTCCACTCATCATAATCAATGACATACAACCGATTAGTTTTAATTCGCCTAATCATCATGTAATGTCTACAACAATCAAGACTATCCTCCACCGATAGCCCAAAGTAATTATTTCTAAACAGACAATAATTACATCAACAGATAATTTATCAACATTTTCAAAGATGAGTGATTAATGAATCCAACTCCACCATTCTACCTCATAATGAGCCAATTTCATTATTTCCCACTCAATTTCATATTCCCATAATAAATGTCATTAATTATACTAATGACCCAAATATACCCAAACATGGCATTTTTTCCCTTTTTCTCAACATTGCCCCAAAGGTCCAAATATTATCAACAACATCAATAACCTCATTTTTAGACCCAAAACACATATGTTTGAATCAAAAGAACAAAACCCCTCTTTCCAATATAACACATCTCAAACCCTAACTTCCTAAATCAAACCATTTATACAAAAAGCTCAATATTTAGGTTAAAGCTCATAAAAAAGAGTAGTTATCCCTACCTCAAAGTCGGAGCTCAAAGGAAGAAGGTGAAGAAATTTGAAATGCTCCAAATCCCAAAATTTTTGGATTGATAGGTAGCCCTAGACAAGCTCCACACTTTTAACAAAGGCCCAAGGGTAGAAGATCACTCTTACTAGATCAAACCTTAGAGAGAAGTTGGAGTTTTAGAGTGAGGTGCTCTCCAATGGAGGTTTTGAAAAGTAAGAGAGAGAGAGAGAGAGAGAGAGAGAGAGAGAGAGAGAAAGTGTAAAAAGTGATTTAAAATCACCCAGCTGCCATCTGATATACGACTAGTCCGCTCGAGCGTCGAATAGGACGCTCGAGAGCATCAAGCAAAAAAATTGGACCCGCTCGAGCGCAAGAATACCCGCTCGAGCGTCAAGACACAATTGCAAAACACACCCGCTCGAGCACAAAGAGAAACCCGCTCAAGCATAGATTACCCTCTTCCAGTATTTTTACAGACATTGAACACCCGCTCGAGCGTAAGGAAATCCGCTCGAGCGTGAAAAAAACATCTGCAGAACTTTTGCAGACGGACAAACTACTGAAGGTGTGCAAACTCCACTCGAGCGTAAAGGGATTCGCTCGAGCGGACCACCAAAAATCTGGGCAACAAGGAATGAGACTAAAGCTCAACCAACCTGTTCGAAACACGCCCAAGACATTTTAAAACCCAAATATAAGGAATTAAAGGATGACAACAAGACATATACAACAACCAACTCCACGGAACCTAAGTCCGGATACAGCAAACAAAGGAGGAAGAACCAGGATCGCTATATCTTCCGACAGGCACCACGTGACAAAGCTTACACTATGGGCCATTCTTTCTGCAGCCTTTACTCAGATTACTTGCACTTTGGAGGGAATCAAAATTTAGTAAAAATTTAATAAAAAAAATTATTTGATATCATTAATTTTAATATTAAAATTAAAATTTTTAGTAAGTTTGTCTATATTTTTGATTGTCAAAAAAGATACCTGGACGGATGTCAAACAAGTCATTCTGATATGAACAAAAAAAAAAAAAAAACTATTAAAATTGTTCTTAGATGGACATTCAACCCAACAATAATAATTTAAATTTGATAAAAGATGAAAGTCTCCCTTCATTATGAAAGTTTTGATTTATTCATAATTTGAAATGAGTATAATAAAAAAATTTGAGATTAAACCATTACAATTTTTGTCAAATTTAAATTTAATGAAATATCAAATGCAGCGTATGGTCTTACTCCCTACTTTTTTTTTTCTTATTTATTTATTTTTAATATAGCGATCTCGGTTCTTCCTCCTTTGGTTGTTGTATCCGGACTTGGTTCCGTGGATGTCAGTTGTGGTTTATATCTTGTTTCCATCCTTTAATACTTTTTATTTGAGTTATAGGATGTTTTGGGCAAGATTGTTACAGGTTGGGTGTGATTGGGAGCAAATGGTTGCTGCCTAGAATTTTGGTCCTTCGCTCGAGCGAGCTCTATGTTTTAGATCCTTCGCTCGAGCCAGGGTTCCTTCGCTCGAGCGAGAGTTGAGTTTTCTATCTGGTGGCTCGAGCGAGAAGTCCTTCGCTCAAGCTTGCGTCTGCGTCTGGTTCTGGACTTGAGAGTTGCAATCCTTAGCTCGAGTGAGCTTTCCTTCGCTCGAGCGAGCGAGGACTATGTTTTGGAGTTCTTCGCTCGAGCGAGCTTTTCTTCGCTCGAGCGTGCTTCTGGGTTGCAGACCTGAAGCTTCAAATTGTTGGCTCGAGCGAGGTATCTTTGTGTCTGGTCGCTCGAGCGACCACTCCTTCGCTCGAGCGAGCATCTGTTATATCAGTACACAGCAGCCATCTCCTTCATCATGTTTTGATACACATTTCATCTCAAAACCCTAGATTCGGCTCTCTCTCTCTCTACACGTACCTTCTCTCTAGGGTTTCATCTATGTCTAGTGTGTTCCTATCCTAATCTCTTTGTAAAAAATGTAGAGGGTCGTGTGGGCTACATTTTAATCTGAAAAGTTGTGGATTTGGAGCACTTTGGGTTTTTACCATCTTCTCCTTTGGGCTTCTAATTCCAAGGTAGAGATACCCTACTCCATCTTATGAGTTTTTACATAAACTTTGATCATTTTAATTAGTTGGTATTGTTGGGTAATATTGGGAAAGTTAGGGTTTGTTATGTAATTTATAAAAGGGGGGTTTTTAAATATTAAAACCCATGTGTACGTGAGACATTGGAAAATGGAATTATTGATGTTAGATTGGCGAAATCGACCCTTAGGGTTGATTTTGAGAAAGGGGGAATTATGCCCTAACTATCGTAATAAATTAATTTGTATAATTAATTTGGAAAAATGTGGAAATATGAAATTGAGTTGAGAATAATGAAATTGGGAAATTTTGGGATTGAATGGTGTAGTTGGATAAATTAATCACTCACTTATGGAAGATATTGATATTATATCTGTTTGATGCATTTATTATCTGTTTAGAAATAACTGCTTTGGGCTATCGGTGGAGAATAGTCTTGATTGTTGTAGACACTGTATGTTGATTAGGAAAAACTAAAACTAATCACATTGAATAGGTCATTGAATATGGCGGTTGGAATAATACATCAAATATGTGTATGAATTGATTCTTGTATATGATGAGTGTTTATATACTTGGAATATGTGTATTGTGTGGAAGGAGATAGGGGATGTACTTCACAGTTTGGGAGGAGAGGGGGGATGGACTCCTAAATCGGATATTATTTGGGAGGAGATAGGGAATGAACACCATTGATACAGCAAATATGTGTATCTATTGTGAAGTATGAAAGTGTTTTAACATGACATTGATACAGCAAATATGTGTATCTATTGTGAAGTATGGAAGTGTTTTGTTATGAGTTGCTATCTTATTTAAAAAGGAAATGTTTTAATATGAGTCGTAGTCTCATTAAATTAGTTGGCCAGGTTCTGAGCCATGTTGTGAGTCGAAACTGTAAAAGTAATGGAAAGTGAAATGAAACATGGACTATTTGTCATGGAACTGGACTGTATAATAGGTTGACGTATATGTGTTAACCACTTATCGAATGCTAATGTTTTAGTTAATTCTCATACTTAGTTTAGTATATCTCTACTGGGCATTGACTCACCCTTTATGGGACATCATTTTCAGGTACAGGTGGTATACCGCCTCCAAGGACGTAGCTTGGGAGGTTGTAGAAGTTGAAGGCTTCCTTTTTGTGATTATTTTGTGTATTACATGTAAATTAAGCCAAGGGCTTATTTTGTGCTTTGAGTTAGTACTCTCTTTTTGTAACCAAGCGCTGGCTTGGAAAGTTGTAAGCCCGTAGAGCATTTACTTTTGATGTCAACATGTAATACTTTTATAATGAATACTCTGATAAATGGAATTATGTTCTTTTCTCTTAAGTTGACGGATGAATTGAATATATGATTTATGGGTTTATTTTGAGGGCGTTACATTTAAATTACCAAAAAAATTAAACTAAAATTCTCTTGTATGGTCTGGTAACAAATCAAATTTTTAAATTTTAATTTATATAAATTTCAGCTAGCAAAATATAAATAATTTAGATAATTTAGATAATTTTTATTTTTATTTTTATCAGTGATGCTAGAATAGCTATGGATTAAAAAAGGGCAAATTACCTACACCTCTCTTGAGGTTTAATGAAATTACAGATTCTCCCCGAGATTTTAAAATTTACATCATGCCCCTTAAAGTTTCTAATTTCATAACAAATAAATCATTTTATTAATAAATCACCAAGTTAATTAACATTTTTAATAATGTTAAAATTTTATTTCAATTAATAATTCAAATAATTTTATTATTGTAGAGGTGAACAGTTAGAAATTTCACTTTTTCAATTAATTCTGTTAAATAAAAAATTTCTGGCAGGGAGGTATTTGTAATTTTTCAAATTACAGGAGCAATTTGTATTTTAAACAAATCTTAAGAGGTGTATTTGTAATTTACCCATTAAAAAATGAATGAGAACGGTGTTAGTAAGATGCAGAAATGAGAAGAGTAACAATGGTGGATAGAAAAAATAGATAGAAGGGTGGAAATGGGTTGGGAAAAAAGGTTAGTCATGGACAATGATAAGGATTGGAGGTGATTTTTATTGGAAAAAAGAAGTTAAATTGTACATTTTTTTATTAGTTATATTTAACTAATAAAAATAAATAGTTAAAAAAGGAAACCATTTTGATAGTCTAAAATTAAATTAAAATAATTTATTAGAGCATCTCCAATGTTTTATTCAAAATTTTCATCAAATTTCACTTAAATTTGATTTAAAAAAAGCTTGATTTTATATTGCGCATTCCAATGGAGTGATTTGGGATTTGATCAAACTATCAGTCGATCGGGGGGAAGACCGCGGGGTGACTACTTTTTTCATAAATTTTTGCAAGGAGGTGGTCATTTTGAGGGGACAATTGGTCGGACATCCGGCCAGTCGTCGAGTGGTGAAAATAACCATAGCTCCAACGGCTATAAACAGTGATTTAATGAAAGGCAAATTCTCTCAATTTGATAAAAAAATTTGAGAAATTCTAGATTTGATCAAATATTTAGTGTTGAGTTGGAGTAACAAAATGTAAATTTTTTCATTAAAGTTAAATTTAATAAAATATTTGATGATTGTTGAAGATGGCCTTACTAATGTCAAATTTTAGAAGTTTTTTTTATTTAACTAAGCACTTTACTCATTCAGTAATCAGTAGTAGACCCTTTATTTTTTTTTATAAAGAGTGAATTTTGAGAAATTCTATTGATCCGAAAGAGAAAGTTGGATATTGATGGAAAATTAATGCTACATTTATTATATCACATTTTGTCTGTACTATGGTTATGTTTGGCATGGGAGATTGGGGTTATTTTAGTTACAAAAAAATAAAATAAGTTTAACAGTTAATAAGATAAATTGTCTAAACCATAATTATTTTATCTTTTCTCTCACAAAAATAAAAAATCAAAAATCAAAAAATTTATTCTAAACGAGACTTTTTAACCCAAATCAAAATAACTAAAAAATTAATCCACTTCCCAAACGAAAGATGTAGATCATTTAGTGAACACTATTGTATAGTGTTTTTTGGAATTTTCAAAGATGTCCACACATATTTGATCTGTTTGAAAATTATCACAAAACAATTAAATTAACTCAAATGTTTAAAACTATACTAACACAATTTGTAGGATGATTCTATATACATCAAATATTTATCTCATTACGTATTTTTTCTAATTACATTTTCTTAAAAGAAAATTTAAAATTATTAAACCTCTTTGCACACTATTATTCCATCTATACTCTTATTCTAAATTCAGTTTACAACCGATCTTAAAAAGTAAAAAAGAAAAAACCAATTTACATCTAAAACTTTTCAAACTCTAACTGATCTTCAACTATTACAATCACCATCATCTCTGATTACCACCCTACCCCCTAAGCGTCTTGTAACAAAAAATCTCAGAATTTAATGAAAAAATATATATATATATATATATATATTGAATTTATTAATTAAAATATATATATATATATATATTTTCAATTTTACTCAATAAAAATAAATAAAAATTTAAATAAAAAATTTTAAATTTAAATTAATAAAATTAAAATTTTAAGATTTGATGGGGAAAAATATGATAAATATAACATTACAACAGCTCACATGGTCAAGTATAGTAGAAAACGTGGCATCGTGTGGGCAGAAATTGAACTTGGGACATTTCAAATAATTTGGATAAATTACCAATACATTTTTAAAATTTATTTAAAATATAAATTGTTCTTATGTTTTCAAAATTACATCTTGTTCTTTGAAGTTTTTAATTTTATCATAAATGTCTTTTATCAATAAATCAAATCATTTAATAATTTTTAGGAGAGAGTTCTAATAGCTCTAATTTATGTGTAGACCCTATCTGATATGATGTTTTGGCTTGTTTTTTATTTTTTATTTTTTATTTTCCACATCATTGGAACTCAATTAGAGCTCTAGTTTTAGGGGGATGAATCACTGTTGTAATTTTTAATATCAGAAACGGGTTTTAACTCTCTCTCTAAATTCAAGGCATCTCTCTTTAGGGGTTGTTTTGGAAAGATAGTTAAATGCTTACTTTTTTTACCCTTTTTTGTGGTTTTTTTTTTAAAAAAAAAAACGTGTAAAAAACGTGAGAGATGATGTGATCCAAAATAGGTTAAAAACTGGGAAGTGACTTTTAACCCACTTCTCAAAAAAGGCCTAACCCTCCTGCTAGGTGTGTAGTTGGGGATAGGGAGGGGTTTCAACCGCTGGCCTCCTTCTCTTCCTTCCATTCCATTTTTCTCATTTTCTTTGTCATTTTGCTTAATAATATTGGAAGCTTGTATTTTTAATCCTTTTCGGCGGCGCCACTATAACACTGTCACCAGATCTATTATCTTTTCGCTTCTATAGATCTACCTTTACTGTATCTGTCTCATCTCCTTCAGATCTACCTCCGGCCACTGTTGTTGGCGTTGCCTTTCCATCTTTTCCGATCTTCTAAATTTGATGTTTGGCTTGCATCCAAACTTTCACCTTTGTGTTCAAAACTTTAAGATCTGGTTTCAGATCTTCTAATAATCCGACGACCGATGTTGTTTAATGCTTTCGTTTCATGCTATCTGGCCACCTTAACCTCAATGTTGCATCTTGATCAGCGAATATGGGGTCTTTATATTTCAAGTTGAAGGTTGTGGTATAATGGAGTTTTGGATGCATTTGGCTACTTAGATCTGGTTGCTTTCGGTTTGTTTTTTATTTTTATTTTTTATTGTTTGCTGTAATAATCCCCTCTGTGTGGAGGTTGTGTCCCTCATTTGTGTGGTTTTTTTTTTCCTCCTTTATGAAGACTAGGGGTGGTTTGGAATGATCTAAATAAGTGTACTTTTTGACTTTTTACGAAAAGATGTGCAGAAAAGTAGAGAGATTATGTGACCTAAAAAAGATAAATAAAAAAAAAAAGTGTGTACTTATTAGGTTATGCCAAACTTGGAAAATTCTTCCTCCTGTGGAAGTTTATTATCTCTTTATGAGATATTTTGCTTTTGCAATACGAGATTGATTCGATTTTTTTTCAATTTTACAATGAAGACTTTTTTTGAATCTAAAAAAAAAAACAGTTTTTAATGATATCAAAAAATATTTCAATAAATAATTTAGATAATTTTATTATTGTATAAGAGAGTAATTAGAAATTTTATTTTTTCAATTAATTATGTTAAATAAAAAATTATTACAATTAGATATTTATATTTTTTCAAACCACGTGAGAAAATTTGCATTTTAAGTAAACTATAAAAGGTATATTTGTAATTCACCCAAACAATTTAATGAAAACACAACTTAAAATACTCAAGTGAGAATGAGAATTTTTTTTTAATACAATTATTTATTGCCTTTCACCTTCCATTTATATGTAACACTTGAAAAGAGTTTACATTCCATGTCATATAAATAATTTTATTGTGTGTTAGTGGTAGCACAATGGTAAATTTCTACTCGAGAATCAAGAACACTAATAAGTTACAAAATTAATTTTAGACCCCCTTGACAATCTTTTTAAATTAATTAATTTATTAAAAAAGTTATTTTTTTTGAAAAACTATAGATAATTTAGATATATTCATTTTTCAATGAAAAAAAATCAACTTTAGCAATTAAAAAAGTCATTAGAAAGTAAAAATATGTGAAACAAATTAATATATAAGTATATCTTTCTTTCTTTTTTTTGAACTCATATATAATTATATCTAATATAGATATTTTCTATTTAATTTTAAATAAAAATTAATCTTAAGAACAAATAAGAAAAAAACTTAAAATGCGAAGAGACGAAAATAAGAAAATAATTTAAAAGGCCTTTAAAATAAATAAAAAAAAACTGCATATGCTTGGCAGAAAAAAGAGCCAAAAAGGAGGTAGCAGCAAAAGTAAACCTTCATAGTAGTGTGGGGTCAGCTAACCGAGGGGGAGGAGGCTCAGAAATCTCACCCATGTGGATTTGATGAACGATGGGAAGATCCAATATGACAACGAAACATTGGACGCTACATCTCCTATAGCCAAATAGAGGCATTGTTATTTAGACTTTGGCCTATTGTCGAAAGGAATAATGCTAACGGATGATGTGACAGGTGAAATTATAATTTTAAAATAATAATGTTATATATATTAATTGATACATGTAATATCCTTATTTGAAAAATAAGTTAAAAATTAATTTTTTAATTTTTTTTGAAAAAGTGTATAAAAATATATATAAAGATGATGTAATTAAAAAAAAATTAAAGAACCAAAAAATTAACTTTTAATCCAAATGCCAAGATAAGCTAAAGTTTTTTAAAAAATAAACTTATTTGTTATTTTTCATCATGATAACACAGCATCATGTGCCTTCAGCTATTTTTAAGCACAATAACCTTTGTAACTAGGTACATTGAATATTGTATCCTTACATTATAATTTATTTTTTACTATCATCTAAACTGTCATCAACACTAATTTACTAATTTATTCATATAAGAAATTGAATACATGAGATTATTTAAAATAATTTAAATAAATATATTATTTATACTTCATAGCTAAAGAATCCAATAATATCTTCATAGTTATTGGAACAAAAGCTTTTGTCTTAACTATACAGGAGCTTAAATTACAATCCAAAGAACAGTAACAAATAAAATTTATAGCGATCCCGGTTTTCCCTGTCATGTATTGTGTTCCGGACTCGAGTTCCGTGGTTGTTTGTTGTTGTCTTATCTTGTTTTCATTCTTAAATTCTTTGTATTTGAGTTATGGGATGCGTTGGGTAAGTTTGGAATAGGTTGGTTGGGTGTTGGAACAAATGGTTGTTGTCCAGAATTTGGTATCTTCACTCGAGTGAGACTTTTTGTGCTCGAGCGAGCCTTGGGTTTTTGCTTCGTCGCTCAAGCGAAGTTTCTTGCGCTCGAGCTAGCTTTGTGTGGTGTATCTCTTCGCTCGAGCGAGTGTTCTTGCACTCGAGCGTGCGTCTGCATGTTTGAAAAACCTGAAGGTTGGTATTCTTCGCTCGAGCGAGGCTTTTGTCGCTCGAGCGAGCGAACTCTATGTTTGTGTTCCTTCGCTTGAGCGAGTACTCTTGCGCTCGAGCGTGCGTCTGGGTTGCAGACCTGAAGCTTTGAATTGTGCGCTCAAGCGAGGATTCTTGCGCTTGAGCGAGGTGTTTGTTGTGTCTGGTCGCTCGAGCGACCACTTCTTCGCTCGAGCGAGCCTCGCATATATCAGATCGCAGCAGCAGTTCTCTTCTTCACTTTTTGATCTCTTTTCATCTTCAAACCCTAATTTCGGCAGCCTCTCTCTGTACACACACTTCTCTCTACAAATACACTTTGTTCTAGTGGTTCTCTACCTTAGTCCCTTTGTAAGAAAGCTAGAGTATTGCGTGGGCCTCGTTTTGATCCGAAAATCCTTGGATTTGGAGCATCTTGAGTCTTCCTCTTTGTCTTCTTTGGGCTTCTCCTTTTGAGGTAGGGATAATCTACTCCTTTCTATGAGTTTTAACATAAATGTTGGGCATTTGTATAAATGTAGGGATTTTGGAAGTTTTGGAAAGTTAGGGTTTGTTTTGAAATTATAAAAGAGGGGTTTCTTGGTTTTGGACTCTATTGTGAATGTGAGGTTTTGAAATGGGGTTATGGGTGTACAATTGATGAAATTGAGCCTTAGAAGTGTTATTTGAGAAAGAAGGAAAAATGCCCTAATTGGAATTAAATGAATTATTTGCCAAAATAATGAAATTAATTATGGGAATACATAATTGAGTCGGAAATGATGAAATTGGGGGAAAATGTAATCAATTGGTATAGTTGGATTGAAAATCGCTTACCTATGGAAAATGTATTAATTTATCTGTTTGATAAATTTAATTATCTGTTTAGAGATAACTGTTTTGGTCTATCGGTGGAGGATAGTCATGATTATTGTAAAGTTGCATGATGATTAGGTAAACTGAAACTAATCAATTTGAATATGTCATTGAATATGACCGTTAGAATAACACATTGAATATGTGCATTAATTGATCATTGTATATGATAAAGTGTTTAAATACATTACATATATATCTTTGTTTACGAGGAGATATGGGATAGACTCCACAGTTTGGGAGGAGATAGGGCATGGACTCCATTGATAATTAAATTGGCCGAAGTGTCCAGGGTGAAAGTCCCAAATCCTTATATACATCTGAATGATGTTGATGATTGAAGTGTTGATAATATGAGTTGTAGTCTCATTTTAAATTGTTGATGAATTGAAGTGTTGTCTTTATGAGTTGTAGTCTCATTTGAATTACTTGAATAAACGAACCATGTCAATAAAGTGAATTGAAAATATAAATGAAATCAGGTTGAAAGATGAATATCAATGTTGATGGATTATGGAAATGGTGTGAATCGATGTACATGTGTTGAACATTTATCAGATGCTAATGTTTTAGTTATTTCTCATATTTGATTTAGCAAATCTCTATTGGGCTTTGGCTCACCCTTTTTGGGACACCATGTTCAGGTACAGGGGACATGTCACCTCCAAGGTCTTAGCTTGGGAGGTTTAGGAGTTGAAGGCTCCGTGTTTTGTTATTTTCGGTTTGTTGGTAATTACATGTAAATTCAAGCCGAGGGCTTTATATGTAAAGAGTTAGTACTCTTCTTCTGTTGTAACCAAGTTTCGCTTGGAAAGATGTAAGCCCGTAGGACATTCTTTTGTTATTAACATGTGCGGTCATTTGTAAGAAGACTCTGATGAATGAAAATGTATCATTTCTTTATGATTAAGGATCTTATGTATGATTGTCATTATGTCTAATTTTGAGGGCATTACAACTTGGTATCAAAGCGTACCGGGTTTGAATACTTTGGATACATGAGAGGTGGTTAGTACCACAATGGGTTTGTCTCACTTGTTAGAGACCTATGTATGATGTTATGTGCTTATGTGATAACATGTTTATGTGACTATATGGGTATGGAATTTAGTTTCTAGGATGTTGATCGGGTCTATGGGTTTCTGGTAGTCCTGTTGGAAAGGCGCTTGATCACTGCCATTTCTAACTGGAACTCTAGTGACGCCACAGGATGGTCACTATCCGAAAATGAAATTCGTAAGTGCTTATGTGGAATGAATTACAGTTGTCCATTGTATTAGGACACGAGTGAAATAGCTTCGGCACATTTGTGAATATGCTAGTTCTTTTGCTACCTTTATTAGGATGCTAGGACGAGGTCGTGGTGGTAGGCGTAGTAGGCCTACGAGGCAGGAGATACCTATACCAGATGAAATTCTGGCATAGGAGGAGGGAGTTGGTCAGGCCAATGTGGCCGAGCCAGTAGGTCAACAGGCCATGGGCGCCTTAGCACGCGAGATGGCAGGAGCTTATAGGGAGTCCATGGACATTCTCAGGGCTGAGAATCAAGTCTAGGCCCATGTAGCTAACGCAGGGCCGTCTTTTTTGAAGAGGGAGTTTTTCCGGTCGAATCCGGATGAGTTTTTGAGGGATCCAAAAGAGCAGCTGAAGGCTGATGAGTGGCTTGAGCACATGACGAAGACGTTTGAGATGCTTGGCTTCAAAGACGAAGGTTTATGAATGACCTTGGCATCTTTCCAATTGAAGAGAGATGCAGGTCAGTGGTGGAAGTTTGTTTGGGGGCGTATTGGAGGGACTTGGGAGGCTTTTGTTAATGTCATTCAAGAGAAGTTCTTGCCTCCCATTGTTAGGGAGAAATTGAGGGATCAGTTCTGTCAGCTCAAGCAGTTGAATACACTAGTGGCGGAGTTTGAGGCCACCTTTACCAGCTTATCGAGGTTTGCACCAGAGTTAATGGCGATCGAAGAGCGTAGGTGCTTGGAGTTTGAGAAGAAATTGAGAATCTGACTCATGTTTCGAGCGGCCGAGTCCATGACTAGGGAGTACGGGCGCCTTGTGCAGGCTGCGGCCCATCTTGAGACCATTATGCATGTGGAGGAGGACAGGATGAGGGGCTCTAGGAGGAATCAAGAAGGTCAGGGAAACGGTAAGAAGCAGAGGGGTTCTAACCCTCAGCAATCCCAGAGAGCACATTCTAGATCTACCTTTCCAGTACCGAGTTCAGGTTCTGGGAGAGGCGGCCAGGGAGACATCACTTGTTACAAATGTGGTCAGCTGGGCCACAATTCTCCAGCTTGCCCGTAGAGGGGAGGAGGGCAGAGAGCAGCATCATTTTCGACTCGTTCTCAGAGCCAAAGTCAGGGCAGAGGCCAGCCACTCACTTGTTATCAGTGTGGGTAGGCGGGGCACCTGAAGAGGTTTTGCTTGCAGTTGAGTGGCACATCTGGTGCGTTTGGTTCTAGGCAAGCACAGAGTCATCAGCTAGCTCAGTCAGTTCAGGCCTCGAGGGCTAATCAGGGAGCCTCTTCGGCTCAGTCTGTGCAGCAGTCATATGCTCTGAGAGGTGAGCAGGTAGATTAGAGACCTACAGGGCGCGTCTATGCTGTTACAGCGCAGGACCTTGTACCGGCTCCATCTGTTGTGAGAGGTACCTTTTTGTTTTGCAACTCGGTTGCTAATGTGTTAATTGATACGGGTGCATCCCACTCTTTTATATCTTCTACATTTGCATATGTTTTGGGGTTAGAGTTGGCACAGTTAGCATCTCCTATTTGTGTTGTAACACCTATTGGGGGCGAGTTGGTTTTGAAACAGGGGTATCGGGGCTGTGATATAGAGATCGCTGATCGTCGGCTTCCCTTTTCCTTTGTATTGATGGATATGTCGGGTTTTGATGTGATTTTGGGTATGGACTGGCTATCGTCATACCTGGTTATTATAGACTGTTACTGTCAGAGGGTTACTGTATGTACCTTGAGCGAGGACTATTTTCGTTTCTTGGGGGATCGGGTTGGTAGAGTTTTACTGCCGGTGTATGATCCGCGAGGGCGGAGTGAGCTTAGTTGTCTTCTCACTAGCTGTATGAGTACTGAGTGTGATGAGACCGGAACTGAGTTGCCTAGGGTGGTTTGTGACTACTTAGACGTTTTTATCGAGGATCTTGTTAGTTTACCACCTCATCGAGAGATCGAGTTCTCTATTGACTTAGTGCCTAGCACGACACCGATTTCCATGGCACCATATCGTTTTTCCCCAGCCGAGTTAAGTGAGTTGAAGATTCAACTCTAGGAGTTGTTAGATAAGGGTTTTATTCGCCCTAGCATTTCGCCTTGGGGAACACCAACCCTCTTTGCTCAGAAGAAATATGGGGCTTTAAGACTTTGTATTGACTACCGAAAGTTGAATCAGGCTACGGTTAAGAACAAGTACCCTATGCCTTGTATAGATGATCTGTTTGACCAGTTGAAAGGATCCCGCTGTTTCTCTAAGATAGACTTGAGATCGGGTTACCATCAGTTGAGGGTCAGGGACGAAGATATCCTGAAAACGGCATTTCGTGCTCGGTATGGCCACTATATGTTTCTGGTGATGCCTTTTGGGCTCACCAATGCACCGGCTATGTTTATAGACTTGATGAACCGAATCTTTCGGGAGTTCTTAGATCGCTTTGTGGTTGTTTTCGTGGACAACATTCTGATTTATTCACCTTTTGAGGAGGAGCACGATGAACACTTGTGAGTGGTGCTTGAGTTGTTTAGAGCCCTTAAGTTGTATGCTAAGTTTGGGAAGTGTGAGTTATGGCTGAAAGAGGTTAAGTTCTTAGGCCATGTGGTACCCGGGAAAGGGGTGTCTGTTGATTCATCCAAGATAGAGGTAGTGCAAGATTGGGCATAGCCTAAGAGTGTCTTTGAGATTCGCAGTTTTCTGGGATTGGCCGGTTATTACCGTCGGTTTGTAAAGGATTTCTCCAAGCTAGTTTCATCTTTGACTAGATTGACGCGGAAAGGGGTCAAATTTGTATGGAGTGAGACTTGCGAAAAGTTGTTCCAAGAGCTTAAAGTTAGACTTACCACCGCTCCAGTCTTAATTATTCTGGAGAGGGGTTTGGGTTATACAGTATATTGTGATGCCTCACGAGAGGGTTTGGGTTGTGTGTTAATGCAAGAGGGAAAAGTAGTAGCCTATGGCTCGCGGCAGTTGAAAACACACGAGAGAAATTACCCTACTCATGATTTGGAGTTAGCAGCTGTGATATTTGCCTTGAAGATTTGGAGGCATTATCTTTATGGTGAGAGATTTGAGGTGTTCTTGGATCATAAGAGTTTGAAGTATCTGTTTACGCAGAAGGACTTGAATTTGAGGCAAAGGAGGTGTATAGAGCTTATAGAAGATTATGACTTCGAGTTGTATTATCATCCGGGAAAGGCCAATGTTGTGATCGATGCCCTTAGTAGGAAATCTATTGGTGATACAGCTTGTATTGCTATCCGGGAATGGGAGATGTTGGGTGCCCTTGGGGAGTTCGACCTACTTTTGGGTGAGTCTGTCGAGTCTGCGGCCTTGTTTTCTGTAGTTGCACAACCTACGCTTGTGAATCGAGTGTTAGAGGTACAGAGGGGTGATTTTGAGGTAGAATCCCTCCAGGAAATGATCTCCGGTGGAAAGGTTGAGAAGGGTCTGACTATGTATCCCGATCTGAGTGTGAGGTACCGAGACCGCTTGTTTGTGCCAGAGTCTTGCCGAGAGGAAGTACTCCGAGAGTTTCACCATTCACGCCTTGCGGTGCATCCAGGAGGCACAAAGATGTATCATAATCTGAGTCGCCAGTTTTAGTGGAGAACTATAAAGAGAGATATGGCGGTGTTTGTGTCAAAGTGCCTTACTTGTCAGCAAGTGAAGGCGAGCATCAGAGGCCAGCGGGTTTGTTGCAACCTTTGCCTATAGCCGAGTGGAAATGGGAGCACGTCACAATGGATTTTGTCGTGGGTCTTCCGAGGACTCAACAGGGTAGTGACGCCATTTGGGCGGTGGTTGATCGGTTTACTAAGTCGGCGCACTTTATTCCTATGCGCATGAGAGATTCAGTAAATCATCTTACCAACCTGTATATTCGGGACATAGTGAGGTTGCACGGGGTCCTAGTATCGATCGCCTCAGATAGAGATCTGCGCTTTACTGCTACGTTGTGGCAGAGTTTGCAGAGTGCCTTGGGTACTAGATTGACTTTTAGCACGGCTTACCATCCTCAGACTGACGGGTAGTCCGAGCGTACTATTCAAATACTTGAGGATATGCTTCGAGGCTGTTCGTGGGAGAGACACCTACCATTAGTGGAGTTTGCCTACAACAACAATTTCCAATCGAGTATTGGCATGGCACTGTTTGAGGCCTTGTATGGCCGACCGTATAGGTCTCCAGTATGTTGGGCTGAGGTGGGTGATGCACCTTTGTTGAGCCCAGAATTGGTGCGGGAAACGACGAAGAAAGTAGCGCTTATCCGTAAGAGGCTAGTTACAGACCAGAGTCGCTAAAAGAGTTATGCCGACCGTAGGAGGAGACCCTTGTCATTTGGGTTGGGTGATCATGTCCTTCTGAAAATATCACCTAGGCAGGGTTTGATGAGGTTTGGGAAGAGTGGGAAGTTGTCTCCTCGGTTTATTTGCCCTTTTGAGATCCTTGAGCGGATTGGGGAGGTTACACACCGTCAAGCTTTACCGCCGCAGTTATCCGGAGTGCATGACGTGTTTTATGTTAGTATGCTTCGGAAATACGAGTCGAATCCATCGCATGTATTGGATTGGACCGACTTAAAGGTAGACGAGGATGCCTCGTATGAGGAGAGACCAGTGCGGGTCTTGGATAGATGGGACCAAGTCTTGCGAGGCAAGACCATTCCCTTGGTCAAGGTATTATGGAAACATCAGGGGGTTGAGGAAGCCACTTAGGAACGTGAATTAGAGGTCCGAGAGAAATATTCAGACCTATTTGTGGATGTCTGAGCTTATATTGAGAATTTTGTTTGTTGATAAACTCTAAGAACATTGTATATGTTTCAGATTATGGAAGTATTGAAATTGTTGCAGTTGTTTCAAAGAAATGAGTTTAATTTAACATTGTATATGTTGAATGTGTTGTAGAAATGAAAATATGTTTTTTTTTTTTTAACATTGCATATGTTATGGAATTGTAGACTATGTGTATTGGAATTTGTTGAAATTCAAAAAAATGCATGTTGGGAAAAGATGGAATGATCGGTAGTGGATCATGTTGGTAAAAGTTGTATTGTAATCATGTTGAGAATTGAAAAGATCAAAATTTAAAACTTATATATCTAATTTCGGGGACAAAATTCTTTAAGGGGGGGAGGTTATAGCGATCCCGATTTTTCCCGTCATGTATTGTGTTCCGGACTCGAGTTCCGTGGTTGTTTGTTGTTGTCTTATCTTGTTTCCATCCTTAAATTCTTTGTATTTGAGTTATGGGATGTGTTGGGTAAGTTTGGAACAGGTTGATTGGGTGTTAGAACAAATGGTTGTTGTCCAGAATTTGGCATCTTCGTTTGAGTGAGGCTTTTTGCGCTCGAGCGAGCGTTCTTGCACTCGGGCGTGTGTCTGCGTCTTTGAAAAACTTGAAGGTTGGTATTCTTCGCTCGAGCGAGCGAGTTCTATGTTTTGTGTTCCTTCGCTCGAGCGAGTACTTTTGCACTCGAGCGTGCGTCTGGGTTGCAGACCTGAAGCTTTGAATTGTGCGCTCGAGCGAGGATTCTTGCGCTCGAGCGAGGTATTTGTTGTGTCTGGTCGCTCAAGCGACCACTTCTTCGCTCAAGCAAGCCTCGCATATATCAGATCGCAGCAGCAGTTCTCTTCTTCACTTTTTGATCTATTTTCATCTTCAAACCCTAATTTTGGCAGCCTCTCTCTGTACACACACTTCTCTCTACAAATACACCTTGTTCTAGTGGTTCTCTACCCTAGTCCCTCTGTAAGAAAGCTAGAGTATTGTGTGGGCTTTATTTTGATCCGAAAATCCTTGGATTTAGAGCATCTTGAGTCTTCCTCTTTGTCTCCTTTGGGATTCTCCTTTTAAGGTAGGGATAATCTACTCCTTTCTATGAGTTTTAACATAAATGTTGGGCATTTGTATAAATGTAGGGATTTTGAAAGTTTTGGAAAGTTAGGGTTTGTTTTGAAATTATAAAAGAGGGGTTTCTTGGTTTTGGACTCTATTGTGAATGTAAGGTTTTGAAATGGGGTTATGGGTGTACAATTGATGAAATTGAGCCTTAGAAGTGTTATTTGAGAAATAAGGAAAAATGCCTAGTTGGGATTAAATAAATTATTTGCCAAAATAATGAAATTAATTATGGGAATACATAATTGAGTTGGAAATGATGAAATTGGGGGAAGATGTAATCAATTGGTATAGTTGGATCGAAAATTGCTTACCTATGGAAAATGTATTAATTTATCTGTTTGATAAATTTAATTATCTGTTTAGAGATAACTGTTTTGGGCTATCGGTGGAGGATAGTCATGATTGTTGTAGAGTTGCATGATGATTAGGTAAACTAAAACTAATCAATTGGAATATGCCATTGAATATGACTATTGGAATAACACATTGAATATGTGCATTAATTGATCATTGTATATGATAAAGTGTTTAAATACATTGCATATGTTTCTTTGTTTGGGAGGAGATAGGAGATGTACTCCATGGTTTAGGAGGAGATAGGGGATGTATTCCACAGTTTGGGAGGAGATAGGGGATGGACTCCATTGATAATTAAGTTGGACGGAGTGTCCAGGGTGAAAGTCCCGAAACCTTATATACATCTGAATGATGTTGATGATTGAAGTGTTGATAATATGAGTTGTAGTCTCATTTTGAATTATTGATGAATTGAAGTGTTGTCTTTATGAGTTGTACTCTCATTTGAATTACTTGGATAAACGAACCATGTCAATAAAGTGAATTGAAAATAGAAATGAAATCGGGTTGAAAGATGAATATCAATGTTGATGGATTATGGAAATGGTGTGAATCGATGTACATGTGTTAAACATTTATCAGATGCTAATGTTTAGTTATTTCTCATATTTGGTTTAGCATATCTCTACTGGGCTTTGGCTCACTCTTCTTGGGACACCGTTTTCAGGTACAAGGGACATGTCACCTCCAAGGTCTTAGCTTGGGAGGTTTAGGAGTTGAAGGCTCCGTGTTTTGTTATTTTTGGTTTGTTGGTAATTACATGTAAATTCAAGCCGAGAGCTTTATATGTAAAGAGTTAGTACTCTTCTTCTATTGTAACCAAGTTTCACTTGGAAAGATGTAAACCTGTAGGGCATTCTTTTGTTATTAACATGTGCGGTCATTTGTAAGAAGACTCTGATGAATGAAAATGTATCATTTCTTTATGATTAAGGATCTTATGTATGATAGCCATTATGTCTAATTTTGAGGGCGTTACAAAATTACTCGAAAACGCAAACACAAAGGTCCCATTAAAGTGAAAATTACATAAAAAGGTAGTCACTTACATGTTTTGGTGTAATTTTTTAGGGATAAAAGTGATTTTCTCATAATGTAAAATTACACATTTGGGTAATTTACACTATAGAAGTTTTGGATTTTCTATCATTTTAGAACAAATCACACATTACGAACAAAAACTTAAACTCTAATGTAACACTCCAATAACGTAACACTTCAATGTAACACACTAGAAAACTCATTAGTGTACTTTTCCTAAACGTAATAACGTAACGGTCAAAAAAAAATTTAGCGTATTTTTCCAAAACGTAACGTTCCAATGTAAAATAAAAAAATAAAAAAAATTTCTTAGTGCATTTTTTCCAAATGTAACACATCAATCAGTATAATCTCAAACGTAACATTCTAATGTAACACACAAAAATACTAAAAAAAAACTTGTTAGTGTACTTTTTTTAAACGTAACACTCACAATTTAAAATTATAGATTTGTTAAAAACTTACTAACGAATATTTGTACTCCTTTTGGAATGGTTTGAAGAATCTCACATTCTTTTTTTTTTTAAGTGTTATATTGGAGTATTATTTTTAGGAAAAATACACTAAGAATTTTTTTTTTTTTTTCATTGGAGCGTTACGTTCGGAATAAGTACACTGAAGAATTTTTTTTTTGTATTACATTAAAGTGTTACACTAGAAATTTTTTTGGAGTGTTATATTGAAATATTACGTTTGGAAAAAGTACACTAAGGTGTTTTTTTGTGTGTTACGTTAGAATGTTATACTAAAGAGTTTTTGTGTGTTACATTACAGTGTTACACTGAGGAATTTTTTTTAGCATATTATATTAGAGTGTTACATTTGAAAAAAGTATATCAAGAAATTTTTTTTGTATGTTACATTAGAGTGTTACACTAAGGAGTTTTTGTGCGTGTTGCATTAGAGTGTTACATTAGGGAGTTTTTTTGTTATATTAGAGTGTTACATTTGGAAAAAAAATATACTAATGAGTTTTTTTGTGTTTTACATTAGAGTGTTACAATAAGAAAATTTTTTGTGCGTTACTTTAGAGTGTTGCACTAAGGAGTTTTTTTTAAAATATTATATTGGAGTGTTACGTTTGGAAAAAATACAGTAATAAGTTTTTTTATGTGTTATATTAGTGCTACGTTTGGATATTAATTAATGTCAATATTATAATGTTAATGTTACAATAGGGACGAACACCACAAAAATGAACAAACACCGCATCAATAACACCACAAATGGGATAACATTATCTACCTACAAATCACTCCACTAAATCCCCACAAAAAAAAATAAAAAATAAAAAAAAAATAAACCGTAAAAACCTACCTTATCCACGCACACCCAATATTAGGAAAAAAAATGCAAACAAAATCACACATAAGAGCAAACAAGTAAACTTTCAAACCCCAAAATTAAGGAAATATAATATACCCAAAATAAAAAGAACTAATTGCTTTGAAAAAAAAAAAATCTTTGAAAAAAAATATTTCTAAGACTAAATGAAATAATTTTTCTCCAAATGAGATTTATGAGTAATTTGTCCTTATTCTAATCTGAATTTTGCTATCTATATAAGTAGAATTTGATAATTATATAAAAAAACAAACTGGATTTATTTTTAATAAATATGTGAAGTGCCATGATATGAAAATTTTAAGACTCCCGCGGGGGCAGGGGATGACCTTCTCAAAAGAATGCGGGCATAGGACTCCGCCAGGTGTGGGAAATTGGCCACATCCCCCTTCGTTAACCTGGGCTGGACTGATGACTTAGGAATGGAAGAAAAGCTTCGATTAAGGCCCGAAAAACTCTTATCATCTCTAGCCCAAAGGATGTTATGCAGCAAGTGGACTCCAGGCCCAAGGAATGTCCACAGAGAAGCCCATAGCCCAAGTCGTCTTGCAGCTATCAGTTTGATTTGAATCACAAAATCTATTTCTGTTTGGTGACTGATGGAAATTCATTTTTACATCTCAAGTAAATATATATATATAATTATTCTATTTGGTTTTCAAAATTTAAAAAACTATTTTTGAGTTTTTAATTTATATTTTTTGATTTTTGATGAATTTTTTAATTTTATTCGAAAAGAAAAAAGCTATATTACTGTTCATTCTAAGGGTCGGCCCATCTCTCACTGGTGGACTCCAAATTTTACATAAGGCCCATATTTTGTGGGAATTATTAATGGGGAAATTACATCCAAGTGAGATGTAGAATATATATATATATATATATTATAGAAAGTTTATAAAATATTTATTAAGCTTTCAACTGATTTGTAATTTATTTTATAGATAATTCTATTATACACAACTCTTACTATATGTATCCTTAGTTATTCTATTTTCTTATTTAGTTGTAACTAAATTTTTTATTTTATTTATTTATTTTTCTTTAGTTAAAGCATTTCCAATGGAGGTGCCAAAGGTATAATTTGGCAAGTGTAAAAAAAAAAAGTTTCTAATGGTCTGCTATTCTTCCTGTCAAATATAGCAAATGTCATTTCTGCTGTCGAATTTGAAAGGAGGTTTGGCATTTGCCAAACATGCCATATCATCAAAGATTAATCAATTTATTTGGTTTGAGTTTTTTAAATTCACTTTTTAGAAAATTGAAATTTTTTGTTTTGTATTTTTCTATTTTGTTTTTAATATTTTAAGCAATTTTTTAAAATTTTTATATACACCTAATATAAATACACTTAAAAATTTTAATATTTATGAAAAACCCAATAATAATTATTTTTTACTATCATCTAGACTGTCATCAACACTAATTTACTAATTTATTCATATAAGAAATTGAATAGTAAGATTATTTAAAATAATTTAAATAAATATATTATTTATACTTCATAGCTAAAGAACCCAATAATATACAGAGCTTAAATTACATAGCTAAAGAACCCAAAAGCTTCTGTATTTACTTCTTCATCTGCTTCGTCTTTGCTCTATTCGCAGCATAATGCAACTCGTGAGCCGACGGCGGAACCCTTCTTCGAGTTCCTTCCAGACAATGAAGACCTTGAAAATGAAGCAGAGCTTGACGGTGTTGTCTCGATCGATGGAGTTTCAGAATCTTCTAACTCCAGAATGCGATGATGATGTGTTGTTCATAGTGGTGACATCGGCCAGATCTGAACGTTCAAGAACAAGTTGTCAGCCGAACTCATACCGCTCAGTAAGGACCCAGAAGAAGATTCGAACTCGAACGAGGTAGACTCAGTTGAGAAGAAAAAATCAGACTCGACGTTTGGTTCATCATTGTCACAGTTTGAAAAAAACACTATTGCTATGACTTTGAGAGCAGAAAAAATAGAGGACCCCTCAACAACAATACCCACATAGACAGGTCAGTGATGAGCGATAGGAGGGAAAAAAAAAAACAAAAACAACCACTTCCAATACATTGTCATTTGAGAGAGAGAGAGAGAAAGAGAGTTTGGGTGGGCTTAGGGACTGAAACGAGTGGACAAGCAATAATTACATAGAGAGCTCTATTCACAGAAGAGAATGCATACATGGTTATGCTTAAATATTGGAATTCAATTTTTTTAAAATTAATTTTTATTTTTTATATATTCTTATTTGGAAAAATTATTCAAAAATTCCATTTCAGAAAATGTTGCTTTATTTAGTTTTGGATGTTTTTATTTTATGTGTTTTCTCTTACTAATTTGACTTGTATGTATGTACTGTACTCTACTACAGGTCAACATAGAATATGGTCTTGACCGGTCCATAGGGAAGGCAACAATGCAAGCAGCCCAAGAGGTGGCTAAAGGAAAGCTTAATGACCATTTTCCACTTGTGGTGTGGCAAACTGGCAGTGGGACTCAAAGCAACATGAATGCCAATGAGGTAAGTAAACATTTATGAATCTTTGGTTTTTGGTTTCATGTTTTTCTGTATGCTACTAACACCCAATTTGCATTGGTGGAATTTTAAAAAAACTTTGTTCAAATTTTTGTTGGTCTTCTTTTCTTTATGTTTTTGTTGTTGTGTGGGGACTTGGGGTCATTATGTTCCAAATTTAGTCTCATATGATAACTTTTAGGGTATGTAGACGGCTTGGCCTAACTACAAAGGCTTGCTATTAGTGTAGGTGCGAATTTGAGTCACGAGTGATTCAAGCAACCCTTGGCTTGGTTTTTGGGGGCAACTTAGGTGCTCATCCAAGGCCCTGCATAAAAGGGGCCTCATTTTTTTTTTATATACAATGTATATATAAAATAAAAATAAAAACAATGTTATAAAGGAAATTGGAAAAAGCAAAAATAGGCAAAAATGATCTCTCTTTAAATCGTTTTTGATACATATTGAGAGGGTAATTTTTGGGAAAAATTGGGCCGAGCTGCAAGTTGGGCTTTGAGACCCAAAACGCGAAGGACTAAGTAAGAAGGCCGCAAGGGATACTCCGGCCCAGGAGAGCAAAGTTACTCCGGCCCAGGAGAAGCGTAGTTACTTCGGCTGGGAGAAGTAAATGTTACTTCGGCTCAGGGATGTAAAGATACTCCGGTCCGAGGTGTCTTCTAGTTAAACCGATCTCCGAGATAGTCCGGTTATAAGTTGTTCCGGTCAAGATTGGTCGGAATGTTATTACTTGGAAGAGCGGTTCAAATGCACCACGGTTTGTGTATGGGAGAACCAATATATGGTGTAGCAAGAAGAACCGAACTACGGTTAGTATGGCCTATTCTACGGTTCGGCATAGCCAATGTTATTTCGGTCATAAGGTAGTTCGGCCGAAAAGAAAACCATCCCACTTGGTTTAAGCAGTGGGGGAGGGTGTAAAAGGATAAGCATTATCCTTAGGAGAATGAATCCTAGGAGGACTCTGCATGGAGAAATATAAGTCCTACTAGGATTGTGCCACGGGAAACTTATAAAAGCTTACAAGCATCACCTTGGAGGAGGTAATTGAACACAACCCTTTTGAGAACATAAAACTTTGTCTATTTGTCAAGCTTACTGACTTAGGCATCGGAGAGGTTTCCGGCACACACCCGCCGGCTAGCTCACGTTTGTGTTTTCAGGTGACAAAGCGACGTCGTACGGAGGAGCGTGGACTTGGTCAACAGGATTATACGAGGAGAATTATTTCCTCCCCGTACAATTGGCGCCGTCTGTGGGAAAAACAGACAAGAACGAAAACCTCTTGACTAAGCTTCTCCTTTTCTCATTCAATGGCACACATTGAAGACTTGCCGCAGTCTGCCGTCGATGGACTAACTCCAGAAGGGGGCGCAAGACGTGAAGGATTACCTTCTGTCCCTCCCATGGCGGATTTAGAGCCCCAACAACATAATTCCAGGAGGAGTGGCAGGGGGAGGCGGAATAGCAGCCCTCGACATTCTCAGAGTCCTGACAGGCAAAGGAGGAGGATTGATCCTCAAGCCCTGGAAGACCGCGTAAAGGAACAGGATGAACTAATTCGAAGGATGGCGGCGGACATGGAGGCTTTGAAACGCCAGATGAAGACTAAAGATGCGGCGACAGGAGAGGGGCGCAAGCACAAGACGCCCCCTCGCCACTCAGAGAATCGTAGTAGGAATACTACACCCTCCCAAGGAGAGAGCAGAAGCCTCAGGACAGGCGACACTCACTCCTTATCTTCAAGGACTCGTCACTCCAGGTCTGAGAGGACGAGATCCGAAAGATCATACACTGAAGGAAGCACGTATTGGCCTTCACATTCACACCAAACCAGATCCAGACAAACAGAGCTGCCCAGGTCATCCGACTTACGAACCGTGCTAGAAGAAAAAGCACGATGCAAGGAGGATGCCAGGGCAAGAGATCCACACCGAGTTTCGGCCTTACAACGGTTGGCTCCTCGGACGCATGGAAGCGTCGAGGTTGGAATGCCAATACCGCGACCGGCCTACGAACCAACGGACAAGGCATTGGCAAGACTACAGACTTCGCCGTTTGTCCTAGCGATCGAAAACGCACCCCTACCATCAGGCTTCCTTCAGCCGAAATTCAATACATATGAAGGGAAGACGGACCCGTATTCACACTTGAGCCACTTTCGCCAAGTCATGGCTGTGTACAGGCGAAACGAGGCCTTAATGTGCATACTCTTCCCATCAAGTCTGGGCGACCTAGGCTTGACTTGGTTCGAAAAGCTCCCAGAGGGCAGCATAGCCTCCTGGGCCCAATTGGTAGAAGCGTTCGTAACAAGGTTTCGGACAAATACTAAAACACCGGTGGAGATAGACCAGTTACTCTCCATCGACATGGGTGAAAAAGAGACCCTCAGATCTTATAACAGTCGCTACTGGGAGACATTCAACCAGATTGGAGACTGCCCCACCAATCTAGCCATCGCGCAATATAAAAGAGGCCTACCAGTAGGGAACCGACTAAGAGATTCAATTACCATGACGCCACCCCTCACCATGGAGGCCCTGATGGAGAGAGTGCATCAGCACATCAGGGTAGAAGAGGATGGCGCACGTGCAAAAGCAAAATCTAGCACGACCGTAGTACCAGAAAAGAAGACCTCAGCAAAGGTCAATACAGTAGATCGACAGAATAAAAGCGGGCGTGGCAGACGAGATAACGGAGAAGACCCAGACAAAAGATGGTTGAGAATCCGCACTGCCATAACAACGGTGTTCAAAAAACCAATATATCGGATTCTGAGCGAAATAAAAGACAAGCCTTTTGTCAAGTGGCCAGCCAAGCTAGGGGAAGGTCAGAAAAATTACGATGACAGATCACGGTGCACCTTCCACAAAGAAAAGGGGCACCGAACTGAGAATTGCACGCCACTGAGACAGCACTTGGAAGAATTGGTGGCAGCAGGCCACTTGGACGAATACATTGAAGGAGGAGCACCACCGGCCCCCCAAGATCATAATGACCATCCCAACAGAATGCCAATCGATGCACCACCTCAAGGCATTATCAATGTAATTCATGGAATCTTTGAACCTGAGCGCGTATGCGAGCTCAGAGGTTCAATCAAGAAGGCTGAGCACTTTAGGGAAGTATTAAGTGCCCAACCTGCCATCAAGAAGGGGAGGACAGAGGCAACAAACGTCATGTCCTTTTCGGATAAGGACTTGGAACGAATTTACTGTCCCCATAATGATGCCCTGGTTGTCACTCTCTGAGTCAAGGATTTTGACGTCAAGCGGATTCTGATTGACCAGGGTAGTTCATGTGAGATCATGTATTACGACACATTCAAGCAACTAAAGCTGCAAGACAAAGACTTGGCACCTGCAGTTTCTCCCCTGATTGGATTCAACTCCATGCCAGAATGGCCTGTCGGCAAAATAATCCTTCCAGTCAGAGCAGGAAGTGTAACAAAACAAGTGGAGTTCTGGGTATTGAAGGTCCCCTCCACCTACAACATCATCCTGGGCAGAACATGGCTGCATGCCATGCGTTCGGTAGCGTCATCATACCATCAGGTAATGCGGTTCCCCAATGACGCCGGTATAATTGAAGAAGTCTATGGCGATCAGATCATGTCGAAACAGTGCTTCGCCACAGCGAATGGAAGCCGAGCTGCCAAAGGATACGTTCATTCGGTGGAAGAGCCAGAAAGTAATGAACTATTCGCGGACGTCGGCAAAGAGGCTGATCAGAAAGCGGTGGAGGACTTGGTGGAGGTAAAAATAGATGAGAAGAACCTGGATAAGTTCTTCTTGCTTGGCTCATCGTTGTCCAGCGCTGAGAGATTAGAGGTCTTGGAATTCCTGACCTCTAATATCGAAGTGTTTGCCTGGACACCTTACGACATGCCAGGCATTGATCCAAACTTCATCAGTCACCAACTCAATGTCCACCCATCCGCCAGACCAGTCATTCAACGCACACGCAGATCGGCACTCCACCACGCCGAAATAGTGGCAGAAGAGGTAGGCAACCTGCTGGAGGCAGGAGCAATAAGAGAGGTGCACTACCCAAGATGGATCCCCAACACCGTCGTAGTGCCAAAAAAGAATGGTAAATGGCGTGTCTGCGTCGACTACAAAACAGTCAACAAGGCATGCCCAAAAGATAGCTTCCCTCTACCAAGGATAGATCAACTGGTGGACCAAACGGCAGGGCATAACCGACTTAGCTTTCTGGATGCATACAGAGGCTACCACCAGATCGCCATGCATGAACCAGACCAGGAGGTCACATCCTTCACGACACCAAGGGGGTTATATTGCTACAAGGTCATGCCCTTTGGCCTAAAGAACGCTGGGGCGACATTCCAAAGGATGGTCACCAAGATGTTCGAACCCTTGTTAGGCAGAACAATGGAGGCTTACATCGACGACATGGTGGTCAAAAGCAAGGATGAGAATGACCATCTTAAAGACCTAGGCGAGATGTTCCAGATCCTGAAGAAACACAAGCTACGCCTCAATGCGTCCAAATGCGCATTCGGAGTTGGATCTGGCAAATTCTTGGGCTTCCTGGTGACCAACCGAGGTATAGAAGCAGACCCCTCTCAGATCAAAGCAATCCAGGAATTGGAGAGACCAAACTCAGTCAAAGAAGTGCAGCATCTCACTGGTATGGTGGCCGCACTCAACCGGTTCATAAGCAGATCGTCGGACAGACTACGACCGTTCTTCCAGGCTTTAAAAGCCAAGTTTGAGTGGGATGAAGAATGCGACCGAGCTCTGGAAAGCTTGAAGGAGTACATGTCTTCCCCACCACTACTTGTTACTCCAGTGCCTGGAGAAGAACTCTTTTTGTACCTGGCAGTCTCTCAGCACGCAGTCAGCGCAGTGTTGGTTCGTGCAGAAGGAATACAACACCTGCCCATCTTTTATGTCAGCAAGACATTGTTGGGAGCCGAAACAAGGTACTTGCCCTTGGAGAAACTAGCATTAGCATTAATGATGGCATCCAGAAAATTGGCACACTACTTTCACACCCACACCATAGTCGTCCTCACAGCCTTTCCACTAAAAGCTCTATTTGAAAGGGCGAACTTTAGTGGGCGAATTTTGAAGTGGGCAATAGAATTGGGACAATTCGACATCAAGTTCCAACCCAAGACCGCAATAAAAGCCCAATCCTTGGCAGACTTCGTCGCAGAGTTTACTCCTGGAAGTCATCATATCTGCCAGTCGATCTAACTGACACAACCGAACTAGGGACGGAAGTTGACGCCGGAATAGCGCAACCCCTAGTAGAAGGTAGTCAATCAAGCACCAAGACAGACCATACTAAGGACAACAAGGAAGAAACAAACAAAGGCTCACCAACAGTTCAAACAGAGGACGAAGGACAGACAGCCAACATGGACCTTGAAGAAAACACCATCCTTGACCCCATGGCATCGTCTGATCCTTCCACTTGCTGGAAACTATTCGTTGGAGAGATGTGGAAGCTCTTTGTGGATGGAGCATCCAACCGACACGGTGCAGGGCTTGGCATAGTCCTCATCTCTCCAGACGGCCTGGTTATAGAGCAAGCAATCAACCTTGGCTTCCCAGCATCCAACAATGAAGCGGAGTATGAGGCGCTTCTCGCAGGACTCAAGTCAGCACACTTCATGAAAGCAACCGAAATAATGGTATACAGTGACTCTCTGCTGGTGGTAAACCAAATTTCTGGCGAATACGAAGCAAAGGACGACAGAATGGCCAAGTACCAAGAGTTAGTCAGAACGGAGATCAAGAAGTTTGATGTGGTAAGGATAGAACAAATTGGTAGGGAGGAAAACAGCCGAGCGGACGAGCTAGCAGGCCTTGCCTCAATGGCAGATACATCAATCCCTCATCCATTACTCATCGACTTCTTACCAAGACCAAGCATAGAAGACCCCGAAGAAGAAGAAGTATGTTGCACAGAATTAGGCCCTTCTTGGATGGATCCCATCATCCTGTTCCTGAAAGACGGCATACTACCAGAAGAGAAAAAAGAAGCCAACAAAATAAGGGCAAAGTCGCAGCGATTTTGGCTATCTCCATCTTTGGCATTATACAAGAAGTCATTCTCTGGGCCTTACCTCAAGTGTGTTCATCCCAGCAAAGTAGAAGCATTCCTGTTCGAAATACACGAAGAGGTGTGTGGGAGTCATCAAGGGGGAAGGTCGCTCGCTTACAGGGCTATTTCGCAAGGATATTGGTGGCCATATATGCAAGCAGACTCAGAAAAATATGTGAAGAAGTGTGAAAAATGCCAGAAATTCGCACACCAAATACATCAACCAGCAAGAGAACTCCTACCCCTAACTAGCCCATGGCCTTTCGCAATGTGGGGCTTGGACATAGTAGGACCACTTCCAACAGCACCCGGGGGCAGAAAATTCTTTCTCGCAGCAACAGACTACTTCACAAAGTGGGTGGAAGCAGAAGCATTGGCGTCAATCAAAGAAAAAGATGTGAAGAAGTTTGTTTGGCAGAATATTATCACTCGGTTTGGCATACCAAAAGCACTGATCTCTGACAATGGAACTCAGTTCGACGGCAGAATCTTTAGAAGCTTTTGTGAAGAATACAAGATAGAGTTCTACAACTCCACACCGGCATATCCTCAAGCAAATGGGCAGGCTGAAGCATCAAACAAAGTCGTCTTGGATGGACTAAAGAAAAGGCTAGAGAAAGCAAAAGGCAAGTGGGCAGATGAACTTCCTCATGTCTTATGGGCTTACCGCACCACGCCTCGGCGATCAACTGGAGAAACACCATTCTCCTTAGCTTATGGCATGGAAGCAGTGATCCCACTAGAAGTTGGCCTCCCCACAATTTGAAGCGAAAATTTTGATCCAAACTTAAATGGAGAAGCCATAGCCTTAGAACTCGACCTTGCAGAAGAAAGAAGAGAAAGAGCGCTAGTCCACATCGCCTCATACCAACGAGAGTTAATCAGAAAATACAGCAAAAAGGTGCATCCAAGACAATTCAAGATTGGGGATTGGGTACTACGCAAAGTAATGGGAAACACCTTGGTCCCAGGAGACGGCAAGTTAGGCCCAAATTGGGAAGGTCCTTACAAGGTGGTTGGGTTAGCTGGCAAAGGGGCATACCACCTAGAAGACAAGGATGACAAGGCAATCCCTAGGCCATGGAATACGGCCAATCTCAAGTTATTTTACTTTTAGCTTATCTTTTTTTTCAAGCATATGCACTTTTCTCTTCCTTCAATAAAATGAGAAATTCTTTTCAGCACAAATTATTCTTTGTAAAAGTTAAGCTTTAAAGACTAAGTATATTGTAAGCATTCTATTCTAAGTTAGCCGTAAAAACTAACTCAGAGGTTGGCTGGATTAAACCAACACCCTTCCTAAGCCCAGGATAAGGATCCAGGCTGCAGGACATTTGGTCGGAATAACCAAATACTATAAGTTAGCTGGAAAAACTAACTTCAATGGTTGGCTGGAATAAACCAACTCTTGTTACTCTTCAGCCGAAGTAAGGGTAAGGCTGAAGAGTGGTTGGCTGGAATAAACCAACACTTTGTACTCCTTAGCCGAAGTAAGTGCATGACTAAGGAGTGGTTGGCTGGATTAAACCAACACCCTTCCTAAGCCCAGGATAAGGATCCAGGCTGCAGGACATTTGGTCGGAATAACCAAATACTATAAGTTAGCTGGAAAAACTAACTTCAATGGTTGGCTGGAATAAACCAACTCTTGTTACTCTTCAGCCGAAGTAAGGGTAAGGCTGAAGAGTGGTTGGCTGGAATAAACCAACACTTTGTACTCCTTAGCCGAAGTAAGTGCATGACTAAGGAGTGGTTGGCTGGATTAAACCAACACCCTTCCTAAGCCCAGGATAAGGATCCAGGCTGCAGGACATTTGGTCGGAATAACCAAATACTATAAGTTAGCTGGAAAAACTAACTTCAATGGTTGGCTGGAATAAACCAACTCTTGTTACTCTTCAGCCGAAGTAAGGGTAAGGCTGAAGAGTGGTTGGCTGGAATAAACCAACACTTTGTACTCCTTAGCCGAAGTAAGTGCATGACTAAGGAGTGGTTGGCTGGAATAAACCAACTCTTGTTACTCTTCAGCCGAAGTAAGTGTATGGCTGAAGAGTGGTTGGCTGGAATAAACCAACTCTTGTTACTCTTCAGCCGAAGTAAGGGTATGGCTGAAGAATGGTTGGCTGGAATAAACCAACTCTTGTTACTCTTCAGCCGAAGTAAGTGTATGGCTGAAGAGTGGTTGGCTGGAATAAACCAACTCTCGTTACTCTTCAGCCGAAGTAAGTGTAAGGCTGAAGAATGGTTGGCTGGATTAAACCAACACTTAGTACTCCTCAGCCGAAGTAATTATGTCGGCTAAGGAGTGGTTGGCTGGTAAGTATAGTTTAACCAACCAAAACCGAAATAACAGTTGGAGTAATAGAAGACATTACAAAATACAGGCATACACATCAAAACCGGAATAAGAGTTGCGTAAAATTTTCATTCAACAAGAAGTCATTACATGGGCATACTTCGGTTACAAAGAGAAGAAAAAATTAAGAGAAAAGTTCATCAATTTCAGCATCAAAAGCCGCATCATCAACTCGAAGACCGGTCTCAAGAGGAAGCTCACTCTCGGCTGCCATGATTCCTTCGGTTGGAACCACGTCTTCATTCGGCTGCTCGATAGGATGGTCCTCTACCATGGGTTCCAACCGAAGTGACGGGTCGGCACCAACAACCGGAATGTCTTCTGGAGCAGAGGAGTCATCAGTGTCTAAGTCCTCCAAAAACTCTTGTCGCAGAGTGTCTGCATACGCCGCAAGGGACTTCGGTATGAAGTATTCTGGAGGGTTGTAGACCTCGGCCTGTTGGTCATGACCGAGCTGCTCAACAGCCGCCCTCCAGCCACATTTGAAGAACAACTCCTTGGCAGCATCACATTGTTTCACATAGGCTTCCTCCGCCTCTTTGTAACCCCGCTTGTGCCCCTCCTTTTCGGCCGCCTCCATGTTCTTTTTTAGTTCGCTTATTTCGGCGTCCTTTCTCTTCTCAAGCTTCAACAACTCCCGCAGATACTTGTCCTTCATAACGATGGCTGCTTTCTGCTTCTCCGCTTCTGCCGAACTAACTAGATCGGCAAGACGACCGTTCTCCGCTTCTAGCTCGGCCATTTTCTTTTCGGCTTCTAGTAGTTCAGCCGCCTTTGCTTCGGCTTCCGCCATCGCTTGCCTTGTGGTCTTGCGGAGTTCTTGGACTTTCCTATAAGTGATATTGTTCTTTTGCAAGGCCTGGCAATACAAAGATTTCCTCTCAGCCGAAGTAAAAGTTGGAAAAATTTAGACAGAAAAAACAGACAGAGCTACTTACCAAGATCATGGACTTGGAAGCAGACCGAATTGATTTCATTTCGGTGTTCAGCTGCTTCAAGTGGTGCTCCATGTCCTTGGGGAGGCACACACTTTTGGCCAGGTTAAAGGCCAGTTGGTGATCTTTTTCAGCTACGACCGAGTCAGTGGCTTTGATGCTTCGGTCGTTGAAGATCAGCGGCGGAGCCCACTTCGGAGATTCAGGTCGGTTAGTTTGCTCCGGTTGAGGGGAAGGTTGAGGACTTTGCGGGAGGGATTCAACCTCATCAACAAGTTGCTGTTCGGCCGGTGTAGTTCGGGCGCGTTTGGAGGGCCGAGATGAAGAAGGCTGCTGAGAAGGAAGGGCCACTACGGCAGGCTGCGCCTCGATGGATAGCTGTACTTCGCCTCTGGTTGTTGAAGTTAGAAGGGCCCTGACTCTGCTCTTCTTTGCCATTTCTTCCTCAGCTGTCAATGGAACAAGTCTTATCTCGGGCAAAGTTGGGTCCGGTTCCGGTGCTTCCTCAAGAAGAAAATCGGTTACCTTTGCTTTTCGGCGACCGCTATACCGGTAGGTCGGCTCAAAATTCAGTAGCTTAGCCCAACTCCTCTCTTGGCACCGTAGTGCGGCTCGCAAAATTGCAAGGTTGGGATAACTATATAGAGAACGGAGGTGGGCAAAATCTGCAAAAAAGACAAGTGTTAGTTCGGTCAATGGACTGAAGAACCGAAATAAAATGCAAGGAAGAAGACCGAAGTTAAATTACCAGGCTCTCCCATTTTCCAATTTATAGGTCGGCCAGGAATTTGAGCTTGAAAATCCTCAAAGTTCCCAGAGACCCAAAAGAAATCATCATCATTAAGATCTTTGTCCGGAGTGTGTTTAATTATCTTCTCTCGGCGGCGGCGAATTCTAAGGTAATAGACCCACCCAGCATTCTTTGAGCCAATAGAGTATTGATGAAAGATCTCGGCCAGACCAAGATTTAGTCCGGTTTGGTGGTTTAATGCGGCTATTCCCATTATAATACGATATGTATTTGTGGACAGTTGGGTGGGGCACAACCTAGTCTGTCTAAGAAATTCGCAGATTAGCGGTTGGACAGGAAACCGTAGTCCGGTTTCTATTATGGATTGAAGGGTAAAAGGGACGAAGCCTTCATTGTCCCAGGGAGTAGCATCTTTCTTGGCCAACACCAGTTGGACATCATCAGGAATCTGGTAATCTTGCCTAAATTCGGCCATGCCACCAGGGGTTTCGACTAAATATCTATACTTACCCATTTGTTGTATAATTTATGAATAAATTATTTCGGTACAAAAATTTGGCTCAGTAGCTCGGTTGAGCACACGCAGGAGTGCCTGGGCAACCTAAGTCTGCAAAGTAGAAAACAAAGGGGTTAAGCACAGATCGTTGGACCGCGCTACAAATTATAAGCAAGATTTACAAATCCTACTTCGGCTTAGTGGGCTGGTTCTACATCGGTTCATCAGAAGGTTTGTTAGCTCGGTTTTGAGCAGATTAGACCGGTTTATCGTCTAGGGGCAGCTTTCCGAGTTCGGTCTAAAAAACTAAGAAAGCTGGTTTAGCCCCAAGGCCTAAATCGGTTGTGGTGTGAAGAAAGTTACTTCGGTCAAGCCCCTAGGGGCGGCTTTCTAAGTTCGGTTTAGGAACTAAGAAAGCCGGCTTGGCCCCGAAAGATTAGCTCGGTTATAGACCGAAGTACCTAGTTCGGTATGTGCACGTTTGTTCGGTGATCTTATCTTGTCTAGAGTGGTTGAGAAGAAACTACTGATATTCCTACAAGTTCTAGTTCGGTTATTGGCTGAAGTGATCTACCAATATTAGACAAACAGTATCCTAGTCCGGTTGCTATATGATTTTGGATCTAAGACAGGTTTTCTACATAATAGTTCATACATACATGGGGTTCTACTGGTTTCTTCATAAAAAGTACGAAAGCAAAGCAGATAAGTGGAGAAAAATGTTTGCAAAAAACACACAAAGCATGGAAAGTAAAGTACGAAAACATAGAAAGCAAGATGGTTAGATTTTCTTACCAGAAAAGAGAGAAAGAAGACTGGAGTCGGAAACGGTGGCAGCAAGAACACAAGCTTGAGTATGGAAGTAGAGGCACGGAAAGAAGATGAAGACAGAGAGAGAAGGTAGATGTAGGTGAATGATTCAGAAGTAGAAAGGTTGTTTTGTGAAAGAAGGGAGAGAAAAAGGCGGCAAAAAGTGGCGGGAATTGTCCAAATTTTTTGCAGGGCGGCGTAACAGTTGGCCACGGCTTATCAGAGCCTGCCACGTGTCACTAGAATGGGAAGCGTTACAGACGCTATGATTGAAGAGACGTTTTTTACCGGACAAAACAGAGCCCGAAGTAAAATTTAGCTCGGCTTAAAAGTTCGAGAGTTTTTTAGCACGGCTGGAGAGGCTGAAGTATTTTTTAGTTCGGCTGGAAATGCTTGAAACAGACGCCAGCTCGGCTGGTGGACTGGTAATCCCAATCATGCTATGCAGATGGAATTAAGGGGCAATTGAGAGGGTAATTTTTGGGAAAAATTGGGCCGAGCTGCAAGTTGGGCTTTGAGACCCAAAACGCGAAGGACTAAGTAAGAAGGCCGCAAGGGATACTCCGGCCCAGGAGAGCAAAGTTACTCCGGCCCAGGAGAAGCGTAGTTACTCCGGCTGGGAGAAGTAAATGTTACTTCGGCTCAGGGATGTAAAGATACTCCGGTCCGAGGTGTCTTCTAGTTAAACCGATCTCCGAGATAGTCCGGTTATAAGTTGTTCCGGTCAAGATTGGTCGGAATGTTATTACTTGGAAGAGCGGTTCAAATGCACCACGGTTTGTGTATGGGAGAACCAATATATGGTGTAGCAAGAAGAACCGAACTATGGTTAGTATGGCCTATTCTACGGTTCGGCATAGCCAATGTTATTTCGGTTATAAGGTAGTTCGGCCGAAAAGAAAACCATCCCACTTGGTTTAAGCAGTGGGGGAGGGTGTAAAAGGATAAGCATTATCCTTAGGAGAATGAATCCTAGGAGGACTCTGCATGGAGAAATACAAGTCCTACTAGGATTGTGCCACGGGAAACTTATAAAAGCTTACAAGCATCACCTTGGAGGAGGTAATTGAACACAACCCTTTTGAGAACATAAAACTTTGTCTATTTGTCAAGCTTACTGACTTAGGCATCGGAGAGGTTTCCGGCACACACCCGCCGGCTAGCTCACGTTTGTGTTTTCAGGTGACAAAGCAACGTCGTACGGAGGAGCGTGGACTTGGTCAACAGGATTATACGAGGAGAATTATTTCCTCCCCGTACACATATCAAAACAAATTACCCTATCATTATTATATCTCTCAACAGTTATCATTATACTTTGCCCTTTCTCTGCATCATAACAAAGAAAATATAATAAGAAAAAGTAAATACTCGTATAGTTAAAGGTTAAACATGAAGAAAAAAACAAACTCTTTGTCATTATACAAATGAAAGGCCTTCATCACTATACATTTCTCTTGGTGAAAACAAAAACCCTCATCATTATATCTCTCTATGGGTCAAAATAGCAAATCCAGATCGACAAGATAAATGTTAGAGAAAACTTAGCCACATAACTGTGGAGAAGTGGTTTAGAAATACTCTTCTGATCCTGGGGGACGCTAGTGAGCCTCTTCTAGTCACCTGAAAAGGAATAAACACTCCGGTCGGGGGTGCCGGAATTAGCACTCCGACGGGCAAGTCAGTCTTTAATCTCTGAATTGCTTATATTTTAAGTAAAGTGTAATAATTCTCACATACCTCTTACTGGCTGATATTCTTCTATTTATATCCTTTCTCTTTTGGGCCTCGGGATTAGGCCCACTTTCTGTTCGTCATTCGGATTCCTTTGTAGCAAATTGCTTTTTACTCGGCCCTTGCCCTATTCGGCTATTTGACTGAATAGGGTAGGATTTGGATGTGGGATGAAGCCGAATACTATACATACATTCCAGTTCCCCAAGTTCATATACTCGGCCTATTTACGACCCCCATTATTCGGCCCCCACAATTGCCCCCCAAACATTCCACTAATGACGGTTGGAATGTTTGGTTTCGAACTCGAAAAGTCAGAGCCGAAATTCGGCGGCTGACCCCATTCCAATGCAGATGTTTGAACATACGCTTCTCGGTCATCATTTCAACTTCTCGCCCCTTCGTACTCTCCTACTTATTATGATTTAAAATTTTGACGTCTTTTCAAATACGCACGCTTTTAGATACTTGCCGCTGGACTGTCTTCCGCGTTATCTTTGCAACTTCCTTTCCTTCACTATCCTCTTCGTCTCTTGTAAGTTCTCTCCCTCTCTGTTCTAAGTCCTGTTGCCTAGTTTGTTTTTGGTTTCGAGCATTCGTGTAGACTGTAGGAAATGGCGAAACACCTGAAAGATCTCCTCTCTTCGAATCAAATTTCTGGCTTCTGACGCCATTTTTCCATCCCTGATGACGTCCGTCTGTCATTCGTGACAGACGACACCCTCGATATGGAGAGGGCTGATGAATCCACGATCGTTTTCCCTCTCCTATCAATCGCAGAGGGTGGAGTCCGCTTCCCACTTCATCCACTCCTTAGGGCTGTGCTCTGCCATTGGGGTTTAATCCCTTCCCAACCCAATGTTAATTTTTTTAGAATCATAATGGGGATTATCGCACTAAAGCGTCGCCTTAGGATTAACCTCGGCATTCATGCTATTCGGCATTGTTATGCCTTGGCCAAGTCTTCTGGTCGGCATGGGCGTTACTTCCTTAGGGCCAAGGACACCGACCATCAACTAGTGACTATGCTTTCTAGCTTTGGGAAGCGAGTCGATGATGTTATAGTCATTGTCCAAGGTAATTGGGAATTCGGCGAAGGCGAGGATCGCCTCAATCCTATTCCTAGACGGAGGGGCGAACCAGGTGGCCGTGTAGCTTCTTTTATTTATTTTTTGTTATATTCATAAAGCTTCGTTTTTGAGACCTCATGGCTTTGCTCATGCAGGGAACGATTTGAAGAAAGTCCTGACATCAACCAACGACGCGCGTTCTTTCAAAAATCAAGGTTGTGCTCAGATATTTCGGCTAGCCGAGTCTTCAAAAACAAGGGAGGGCGGCCCACGTTCTTCTCCGCTACGACCCGACCTATACAACCTTCTTGGCGGCAGAGAACATCCCAGTTCCGAAGGGTGAGGAGTTTCTTACCGCCCTTATCTTGACCGATTTCAAGAATTTGAGGCAAGTCGGTCTTGAGGGGTCCAATTCGGAACGACTAGAAGTAGCTGAGGTTTTCGAGTCCGATCAGTCCGAAACTGAAGTCGACGAGGCTTTGTAGTTAGCCTTTGAAGAAGCCGCCTCAACTCAGCCGACCTTCCGTCCACTTCGGGCCGAGAGGAACTTCCACTCGATGACATTTTTCACAGTTTGGAGGACCTTCCCGGCGCTTACCTCGAAGATATGGCTGGGTTAAGCCTCACACAACTTGCCAAAAAAGCGAACGCGGAAAGGATGGCAGTACGACGAAGGGCAGAGGCTATTCGAACCGGAGTGCCTCCTGCTACCGAAACTCAGCCCTCCCTGCCCGTTATTGAGGAGGGGACAGCAGAAAACTGAAGTGCCGAGGCTGAGTTGGTTGTGCAGGCCGATCAAGAGGCTGAACTAAGGGCAGGGAAGCGCTCGGCCGAGGTTGAGGCCAGCTCAGAAGATAACCGCGCTGACAAACGACCTCGTTTAGAGGAATCAAATGTGATTGTGCCTTTCGTTATTCAACCGAAGATAAAAAAACATGTCGATCCCTTCTGATGCTTCGGTAATTAAAGATCCAGCGGTCGCGCTTAGCATGGCTACATCCGTTTCACTGCCGCCTGACAAGGCGGCTTTCTGGGCGGAGCCGGATCTGGTTTCAATAGCATTGGCCGCGCAATCGGAATTTTTGGTATAAATCTTGACTTTGTCTTTTCACTTTGTGCAAATACTATTTTGGTCTTAACTTCCTATTTTGCAGACTGTCGGAAGGATAGCGAAGATGCGTCATCGCCATCATGACGCCATCGAACAGCTCGGCGGTTTTCAAACAGAAGTTGAGGGCCAAAGGAGTAGGGCCGCGTTTGAGGCTTTAAGGGCGAAGATGGAAGGCGCGCGGGCCGAAGCTGAGATGGAGAGGGCACGAAATACGGAGAAACTGAGATTAGCCGTCGAGAGAATAGCGGACGCGAGCGAGGGGGCGCTAAAATTGGCCCAGGAGGTGGTCTCCAAATTGGAGGCTGAGTTGGAGGAAGTAAAGAAGACGAAGGAAACGGCTGACTCGGAGGCTTTTAAGGCATTAGAGGCCGAGAAAAGTGCTGCCCTTACCGAATATGTAGACGAAGTCTCCAAATTTGAAAATGGGGGATTCAAACATGGCAGGCTCAAAGCCCTTGCTGCTACTGATGTGACATTAGCTATGCCAATTCCATACGAGCAAGTGGATATTGAGCCGCTGGAGTCTGACTCCTAGGATTAATTTGGGCCACACCTTTTTTGCTTGTTGTTTTAGGAGTTTTCAAATGTATTTTTACAGTTTTTTGTTTGGTAATTTTCATATGTAAAATGGCTACAATTTGTGCCCAATTTCCTAATGAAAATTTCCTTTTTTGCCTTGCTGTTATTTGTGCTAGCTTTTGTTATTGATGAATGATATTGCTGTTGATTGCTAGATGGCTACACTTTGTTTTTAATACCAAGTATCGATCGGCATTAGGCATCAACACTTGGTCGATCAGATTAATAAATCTGCCCTTACCCCAGCCAATGCATGAGCTTCGTTAGCCGAATAGGCCTAGTTCGTGGAATGGCTGCGGCATAAATCTATCGGCATCAGGCTTAAATACTTGGCCGATCAGATTAATAAATTTGCCCTTGCCCCAACAAGTGCACAAGCTTCGTTAGCCAAATAGGCCTAGTTCGTGGAATGGTTGCGGTATAAATCTATCAGCATCGGGCTTAAATACTTGGCCGATTAGATTAATAAATCTGCCCTTGCCCCAGCCAGTGCACAAGCTTCATTAGCCAAATAGGCCTAGTTCGTGGAATGGTTGCGGCATAAATCTATCGACATCGGGCTTAACTATTTGTTTGATCAGATTACTCAATCTGCCCTTGCCCCAGCCAGTGCATGAGCTTCGTTAGCCGAATAGGCCTAGTTCGTGGAATGGCTGCGACATAAATCTATCGGCATCAGGCTTAAAAACTTGGCCGATCAGATTAATAAATCTGCCCTTGCCCCAGCTAGTGCACAAGCTCCGTTAGCCGAATAGGCCTAGTTCGTGGAATGGCTGCGGCATAAATCTATCAACATCGAGCTTAAATACTTGGCTGATCAGATTAATCAATTTGCCCTTGCCCCAGCCAGTGCACGAGCTTCGTTAGTCGAATAGGCCTAGTTCGTGGAATGGCTGTGGCATAAATCTATCGGCATGGGGCTTAAATACTTGGCCGATCAGATTAATAAATCTGCCTTTGCCCCAGCTAGTGCACAAGCTCCGTTAGCCGAATAGGCCTAGTTTGTGGAATGGCTGCGGCATAAATCTATTGGCATCAGGCTTAAATAATTAGTCGATCAGATTAATCAATCTGCCCTTGCCCCAGCCAGTGCACGAGCTTCGTTAGCCGAATAGGCCTAGTTCGTGGAATGGCTGTGGCATAAATCTATCGGCATCGGGCTTAAATACTTGGCTGATCAGATTAATCAATCTGCCCTTGCCCCAGCCAGTGCACGAGCTTCGTTAGCCAAATAGGCCTAGTTCTTGGAATGGCTGCGACATAAATCTATTGGCATCAGGCTTCTGGCGTTTGGCATTAATCACGTCGCCTCGGGGGCACTGCATACATACGAATAAATGGGGTGAGTTCGCGCCAGTGAGTCCACTTATTTTTATTCAGGCTCGATTTGAACTAGCTTGGGGCGAGGACGAATGTCAAACAGATTGTTTTTTAACAACAGATGAGAAGGACGAACGCTAGCTGAGCTAGATACTGCGATGAATCACAGCATTGAGCCTACGCACGCGAAAGGAAGGACGTCCAAGGAAAGGGAAAAATGTTAACCTCCAAGCCATCGAAGCAGATCACCCCGAAGAGAGAAGCAGCAACGGGGAAGCTCCCCGCGACCACGATCGAGGAATGAGCCAAACGCGACGCCATGACCATTGAGTTTTGCGGTGTTCGTGGGAAATAAACCGATGACTGAGGCAGATTCCATCGTTAATGATCCGGGTGTAGCGGTCAAGTTCGCTCGACAGATCTTTCCACCGGAAGTCCAACAATCAATGGTTGGACGACAAGATTTCGAAGTGTTTCAAGAAGGTATCCATGGAGCGGTGAAGGGGCTGTACACCGCCTATGAAGTCGGCATGCGCCTGTGAGGCGGGAGATGGAGAAAATGGACGAATGGATCCGTAGTTCAGAGGCTCGTGCAGAGAAAGCCGAGCATGAGCTTAAGGAGCTTAGGAAGGCTAAAGTCGTCGAGTCGCATGCGGCGGGTCAATCTAACTCGATTGTGGAGGAGAGGGTGACCCAACGACTATTGAGTCATGCCATCGCCGACCGAGATACGGCAAGCATGTCCGCCGTAGAAAATGCGAGGGCCAAGGGTTATGAGCAAGGCTTCCATGCTGGCCGGAAGGTTGGGATCGACAAAACAAAAGAGAAACTTGCAGAGGAGGTCTGCCGATGCGAGAATCGAGGCTTTAAGCACGGTTGGATCGCGGCACTTCAAACCGCGAAGGCTCTCCAAGCAAAGGGTGTCAATTCGGCGTTGCCACTGTACCATCGTGATTATTTGCCCTTTTCCGCATTTGAAGTCGAAAAGAGCGACGATGAGGGAGACGCCACATAAAAATATTCGTTGTAATGTTCAAACACGAATTACGTCTAAAACTATGTAATTATTGGTTGGTCGAATAAAAAGATTTTATTTTCAATGTTTTGTTATAATTTTTGTTCGACACACACATGCTTGCATGTGTTTTATTGTATAAATGTTTGAATAAACGTATTTCAGATGATTGAATGGACATTGATCGGCCTGATTTATTACGTATTTAATCGACATCATTATGTTATGTACGGCCTGAACATCCACGAAGGGCGCTCCGAATCTGGAGGCTTACTCGGCCCAAAGACGTCATGCGCCGATGGGGCTCCGAATCCGGAGACTTTGTTCGGCCAATCGTGATATCCATGAAGGGCGCTCCGAATTCAGAGGCTTTTTTGGCCCAAAGACGTCATGCGTCGATGGGGCTCCAAATCTGGAGACTTTGTTCGGCCAATTGTGATATCCACGAAGAGTACTCCGAATCCGGAGGATTTCTGGCCAATCGTGATATCCACGAAGGGCACTTCGAATCCGAAGGCTTTTTCGGCCTAAAGACATCATGCGCTGATGGGGCTCCAAATCCGGAGACTTTGTTCGGCCAATCATGATATCCACGAAGGGCGCTCTGAATCCGGAGGCTTTTTGGCCAATCGTGATATCCATGAAGAGTGCTCTGAATCCGGAGGCTTTCTGGCCAATTGTGATATCCACGAAGGGCACTCCGAATCCGGAGGCTTTTTCAGCCCAAAGACGTCATGCGCCGATGGGGCTCCGAATCCGGAGACTTTGTTCGGCCAATCGTGATATCCACGATGGGCGTTCCAAATCCGGAGGCATTTTCGACCCAAAGACGTCATGCGCCGATGGGACTCCGAATCTGGAGACTTTGTTCGGCCAATCGTGATATCCACAAAGGGCGCTCCGGATCCGAAGGCTTTTTCGGAACATCGTTGAACTGCAATTTGTAGTGCGTCAATAGGGATCTTTGTATTACAGAAAAAGAGATGTACACGGCGAACCGTTCAGAACAAGCATCAGGTCCCACAAGTCGGGTCAATGATAAAATTTGCGTAAATGCGTGGAATTCCAAGGCCGTGGCAGAATTCTTCCTAACATGTCTTTGAGCCGATATGCCCCTACTCCTGCGATCGAATCAATCTGATAGAGGCCATCACAATTAGGACCCAATTTTCCATCGGCCGATTTCTTGGCAGCTAGAAGTACCTTCTTCAGGGCCAACTCACTTGGTGTGTAGCGGCGTAGCTGAACTCGTTGATTATATGACTTAGCAAGCTGCTGTTGATATCGCGCCATGGATGCGAGGGCACAGTCTCTTCGTTCTTCAATCAAAACCAAATCCAAGGCTAGCATCATGTCGTTTTGGCCCATATCAAAAACTGTCGATTTCAAGGTTGGGAGGCCGATCTCCAGGGGTATGATTGCCTGGGTTCCAAAGCATAGAGCAAAAGGCGTTTCCCTAGTAGACTGCCTCGGCGTAGTTCGATGAGCCCACAACACACGGCAATTCTTCGACCCATTTGCCTTTAGCTTTCTCCAGCCCCTTTTTGATGCCGTCCAAGATGGATTTGTTAGAGGCTTCAACCTGACCATTGCTTTATGGATAAGCCGGCGTGGAAAAGTAAGGCCGTATACCATACTTGCTGCACAGTTCTTGGTAGACACCACACAATCGTACTGGGTGCCGTTGTCTGAGATAAGTGCTCTCAGAATGCTGAACCGTGTTATGATGTTTCTCCAAACAAAATGCTTCACGTCGGTATCTCGGATGTAGGTTAGTGCCTCCGCTTTTACCCATTTTGTAAAATAATCTGTCGCGACAATCAAAAATCGCTTGTTACCCGGGGCCCGAAGCAGTGGTCCAACGATGTCAAGTCCCCATTGGGCGAATGGCCAAGGATTGGTTATGGAGCCCAGCTCTTCAGCAGGTAGGTGGGTCAAAGGAGAGAACTTTTGGCACTGTTCACACTTTTTCACGTAGCCTTCGGCATCCGCTCTCATTGTCAGCCAGTAATACCCCTGTGTCACGGCTCGATGGGCCAAGGACCGCCTGCCAGAATGGGCTCCACAACTGTCTTCATGTATTTCAGTCAGAAGCTCTTCGACTTTATCTGGGTGTACACATTCCAAATATGGACCAGACAGGGATTTTTTATAAAGCCTTCCTTGCGGATCTAAGTAGTATCGCAGGGCTTTGTTTCGCAGCTTGTGCACTTCTTTCTTGTCCTCTGGGAGCTGTTCGGAAGATAAGAATGCGGCAATGGGATCCATTCAACTCGGTCTAGACTGTATAACATTGACCTGGACTTCCTCCGAAGGGCCAATGCTCGGCTCTAGGATGAAACCTACTTCGATGGTTCGTTTAATCTCTGAGTTGATGGCGGAGGCTAGGCAGACAAGGGCATCTGCATGTGTGTTCTGATCACGTGTTATCTGGTTCAATTCATGATGGTCGAATTTTTCTAGCAAGGAGTTGGCGGTTTTCATGTAAGCCGCCCTATGGTCGTTTCTTGCCGCGTACTCCCCTTTTAGCTGATTGATCACCAGTTTTGAATTGCAAAATACAAGCAAACACTGAGCACCCAGAAGATGTGCATTCCACAAACCGGCTAGAAGGGCTTCGTATTCGGCTTCGTTATTTAACGCTTCGAAGCCGAGCTTGATGGCCTGCTCAATTATTGCGCTGTCGGGAGCCATGATTACAACTCCGGCTCCGCTGCCCCGCTAATTGGATGATCCATCACAGTACAATTGCCAAATGTCTCCAACATAAATTCTCCAGTTGGGCTCCGAACGAATCTCATCGGGTTTGAAATCGGCAAGACCCCCGGTGAATTTGGCAACAAAGTCGGCAAGTACATGTCCCTTGATTGAGGTTCTGGGTAGAAACTGAATGTCGTACTGGCCGAGTTCAAGAGCTCACTTTGAAACACGTCCTGATGCTTCTGCACTTCGTAGTACTGATCGGAGGGGATAATCTGTTAACACCTCAATGCTATGTCCCTGGAAATAATGCATCAGTTTTCTTGCCGCCATGACTAGGGCTATGATGAGTTTTTTCAGCGGAAGGTACCGTGTTTCGGCGTCAACCATTGCTTTGCTCACATAATACACTGGCCGCTGCTCCCCCAGCTCTTCCTTTATCAGTACGGCGCTGACGGCCCTGTCAGAAACTGCCAGATACAAAAATGAGCGGGTCACCAGCAGCGGGTGTTGTCAAGAGTGGTACTAAGTGGAGGTAGGTCTTGAGTCCATTGAAAGTGGCTTCACATTCGGCGGACCATTCAAAAGTCTTTCCCTGCCGTAGTGTATGAAAGAATTGTCGGCAACGATCTGTAGACCGACTAATGAACCTGTTGAGTGCGGCGGCCATCCCCATCACCTTTTGAACCTCTTTTACTGAACGAGGGGAGCCGAGTTCCAAGATTGCTGTGATTTGCCTCGGGTTGGCCTCGATTCCTCGGTGGTTGACAATGTAACCCAAGAACTTGCCAGAGCCAGTCCCAAACACACATTTAGAAGCGTTCAGCTTCATTCCATATTTGCGTAGAATGCCGAATGTCTTTTCTAGATCGGCTATATGATTTTGTTTTTCCTTGGACTTGACCACCATATCGTCAATATACACTTCCATAGTGTGGCCAAGTTGCTCCTTGAACATGGCGGTGACCAGTCTTTGGTAGGTTGCCCCTGCATTCTTCAGCCTAAAAGGCATAACTTTGTAGCAGTAGGTTCCTCTTGGGGTGAGGAATGTAATTTTGTCCTGGTCCTCCGGATGCATGGCGATTTGATGGTAGCCTCTGTAAGCATCGAGGAAGCTCATACGTTGATGGCGTGCCGTTGCATCTACAAGTTGGTCGATTCTGGGTAGGGAAAAACAATCCTTGGGGCAGGCTTTGTTTAGATTCGTGAAATGAACGCACACTCGCCAAGTCCCGTTTTTCTTCTTCACCACCACTGTATTAGAGAGCCATGTAGGGTAGGTCACTTCCCTAATTACCCTGGCATCAAGTAGCCTGTCAACCTCCTCAACAACGGTGGCAGTGTGCTCTGCGGCTGACCGCCGGCTTTTCTAAATGATCGACTTGCACTTAGGATCGACATTCAAATGGTGCTGTGAAACTGACGGATCTATACCCGGCATCTCATACGGAGTCCACACAAAGACATCGAGGTTGCTGAGCAGGAAAGAGATTAGCTGCTATCTGTCGGCCTGATTTAGGGAGGCGCCGACCATGAAGAACTTGTCTGGGCTTCCATCGATTTCAACTCGGTCTAAGCCTTTCGTGGAGTGTCATGGCTTGCGTGTAATGGCGGATGTGATCGGTGGGGTCTGATTTACCGTCGTACAAGGTGAATGATGGTGCTTTGAATTTATTGGATAGCACTGCCTTTGCGATCCGTCGTACAGAAGGATCGTGTTGATCTTCATCCGAACTGTTTCTTTTTCGTTTATGCCTTATACGGGGACTCTCTTTAGAAGAACTGGAAGTTTCAAATCGCCCCTTCTTCCTGGGCTCCAGGGATAACGAGTCGGAGTCGCTATCAGTGTCGTCTTGTCGGGCTCGAGGTCGTCGACCACCTGCCTTCAGAGATCGTTCCGGATTTAGGCGTATAGCTTGTTTGGACTTCGCCACTTCCAAGGACAAATCTTCACGAAAACGTTTGTTCTCAACGATCATGTTTTCCAACCTCTGTTCATTTTTCTTTGCTTGTTCCATGATCGCCTGCATTGTCTCATGCTCCGAAGTCGAGGGTGAGGCGAAGTTCAAGGCACGTCTTGCGGCGATAGTCTCCGGTCCAAGCATGTTTGTTGGAGTGAGGTCGTCTCTTTGCGTGGTTTTATCAATGACTATTGGAGGATCTTCTGTTACGCCTGCCATGGATATATTTGAGTATTCCCGCAGACGGCGCCAATTGTGGAGAAGTGGTTTGGAAATACTCTTCTGATCCCGGGGGACGCTAGTGATCCTCTTCTAGTCATCTGAAAAGGAATAAACACTCCCGTCAGGGGTGCCGGAATTAGCACTCCGACGGGCAAGTCAGTCTCTAATCTCTGAATTGCTTATATTTTAAGTGTAATAATTCTCACATACCTCTTACTGGCTGATATTCTTCTATTTATATCCTTTCTCTCTTGGGCCTCGGGATTAGGCCCACTTTCTGTTCGTCATTCGGCTTCCTTTGTAGCGAATTGCTTTTTACTCGGCCCTTGCCCTATTCGGCTATTTGACTGAATAGGTAGGATTTGGATGTGGGATGAAGCCGAATACTATACATACATTCCAGTTCCCCAAGTTCATATACTTGGCTTTTTTACGACCCCCATTATTCGGCTCCCACAATAACCAACCACCAAAGCTTTTGCAACACATGATTATGTGGTTGGTTTTATGGTTGATTCTATATTGCATTAGCAACGAATAAAATATAAATTGTACTTCTCCCTATGAATTATGTTAACAAAATTTGAATATAAAAATTTAATTAGTAATTTTGCATTTAAAAAAGTGAAAAAAAATGAATTTTAAATAAAGAATTACAATGGAAAAATTTACAGAGGGCCTTGCTCAGATTTTTTGCCATAGGCCTCATATAGACTTGAGCTGCCTGCACGGGCACTCTATACGTACATGCACTGGCTGGACAGGGTTGCTATAGGGCTTTGTAATGCCAATGTTAATTCTTGCCTACTTTGGACTAGTATGTGTGTTTTTGTGTGCACGCATAAGTGTGTGTGTGTGAGAGAGAGAGAGAGAGGAGTTGGTACTTTGGTTGACTTCCTCTTGTGCGTGAGCAATGATTTGGGAGGTTAGTGAGGAATTGTGCTGGTTGAACTGACACTAAAGATAATCCAGATCATCAAGATTGCTCTCTTCATTTATATCATTTTTTGTAATATTTATAGTTTTTGTCAGTATATATTCTTTTTATTGTTTTATTTACTATTGCTTGTCAATGCACTGGAACTATCTTTATATGCATATCCCTTTTGTGAATGTGCATGCTCTCGACTACACCTCTAAGTCTTTCACAAGGTAACCAAATCTTAGATTTTTGGTATCTCTTAGCAACGTTGATTATTGTTGATATGAATTTTTCTATTTGAATTTATAACACAGTCACTGATTGTTCTAAGTAATTACAAATAGAGCTGCTGAAATTCTTGGCCACAAGCGAGGTGAAAAATTTGTGCAGCCAAATGACCATGTGAACAGATCACAATCTTCTAATGACACGTTCCCTACAGTAAGTCTTATGAAACAAACTTGCTGAACTGCTTATTGATCATCTTTGTGGAATGTTTGATCTCTACGTGGTTTGTAATCGATTGTGTTTTATTTACAGGTGATGCACATTGCTGCTGCAACGGAAATAAATTTGAGATTAATACCAAACCTGAAAACTTTACAAACTTCAATACATTCCAAGGTTTAGTTATGTTTCTGTAATCCTTAAAAGCCCTTTTTTAATATAATAGCTAAATGCATTTTTACCACTAATGACGTCTGTATTACACCTGCTGATTTTGTGATTGTAATCTGTGTAGGTTGTTAAGGTTTTGATGCATCACTAACATTGGTAGTCAAAATTTTCTATGCTGTATGGACAAAAAACTGAAAAAATTTGGAACATTCGTATATATATATATATATATATTCCTCTTTTAAGTAGCTACGTGTGGTGTACCGAGGGCATGCAGCGAAGCCACATTGTGCTTTTTGGTTATTGTTCTGTGTGGAGCATTTGATGAAGTTGTTCATGCATCAAGCTTGCATTTCACTTTTTCACCCTTAAGAAGCTCATGATTAATTGAAAATTTTATTGGTCAATGGTGTGGGTTTAGCATGTCATGTTCACTGAAATAATTTATGACTATCCATTTTCTACTTCTTCATAGGCTGCAACTATCTGCTGAACTATTATATTTGGCAACTTCAATTATTTCTCGCGTCATTGTTTGTTTACAATAAATCATAAACGTTGCTTTGGTTTTATGTCACATATGACATGAATGATATAGTAATAAATAAAAACATTAAGAAATTCTCAAGAACTTTTAGCTAACCAACATGTGCAAATCATCATTTCTTTGTCTACAAAGGCACTTAAATTTACTTAAAATCTTTCATTTTGTATTCTGGACCTATGTGACCTGAACATGGATTGTTCAAGTGCGTGGAACAGAAACGGGAACATGGTACACTCCATACTCTAAAATGCGGTACAAACTTGTATAACTTGATGAAGAGATTGGTCTCTTACTAAGGTTTTACCAGCACTGTTAAATGCTGTATCTTGGAAAGTTTAAGTACTAACAATTGACTTGTTGGAAAGATTAGAATTTATACGAAAATAGAGTCTAGGATATAGTGCAAAACCATGTTAACTAGAACGTGGATCTCTCTAGTATGTGGAACGGGAATGAGAATGTGGTACGCTACATGCTCTAAAAATGTGTTAGATAGGGAATAGAGTTGTATAGATTACACTACAAGAATTGAAGGTACTTTTACACATCTAATAATTACAGTTTTGTGTTATGACCCAATTTTGACGTTTTGTCCTATCAAAACTTTACTCATCTTAGATTAGATTAGATTTTAGTTCATTATATATGATTTTTTTTTTCTCCTAAGGAAAATATATTGGAAAAAACTTTTGGGATTGCTTCGGCTCACTAAATTTACTGTTAGTTCCAACATGAAATTTGCTAAACTATTAGTATTTCCTGGCAACACTAGTGCAAAAAAGAAAAATTACTAATGTGGTTTGCAAATTGCTTTTCCTTATGACATATAATCAAATCATACAGGGATGTAATATTTTCCTGGCTGATCTTAATTATTTGTACCTGTAAAAGGATTTTGGTGATGTGTTTTTGACCTTTATGTTCATGTATTCTCTTTTTTTATTTGTCATGCTTCTATTATTGTCATAATGTCTCTACTAGTCCTACTACAACTATGATTGCGACTACTAATCGTGCTTATTTTCTTTTTCTAGTCAGTTGAATTCAAAGATATTATTAAAATTGAACGTACTCACACTCAAGATGCAACACCTTTGACTCTTGGGCAAGAATTTAGTGGATATACCACACAGGTAAGCTTACTTTGCTATCAAACTTTTGGAGTGTTGGCTTTTACTATGAAATGGATTTCTCCCAGTTGAAGGAACAAAGCAAGCTTTAATTATGTTGGAAGGGATTCCTTAAAGCATGCTCTTTGGTTGTAGGTGAAATATGGTATTGACCGAGTCATGTGCACCCTACCTCGCATGTATCAGGTTGGCAATTAATATATATATTTTCTCTGTTCCCTTTTTTTTTTTTTTTTTGAGATCTTAAATATTGTAGGTGTCATGTGAGTAGCTTGCACATGGTGGCACTGCTGTAGGGACTGAATTGAACACAAAAAAAGGGTGTGTGTTACAATATTTTGTGGTTGTGATCCTTCCCACCCTTTATATGAGAGTCACTGCTCTGTTTTCATTCTTTTGGTTTCATTTCTCTTATAGTTTGAGTTTTCTGCAACCAGTGTTCTTTCTATTACTTGTTCCATCATTCTTTTCCATGTACATGCATGGATTACACACGTGGTTATTGTTAGCACTTAGTATCTTTTAAAAAAAATAAAAATTCATGCAGTTTATTTGAAAATCTGGAGAGACTCATTTGCCTGAATTGTTGAACTTGTGTGCATCCTTGGAGTTGAAGATATATGGGATAATGTTGTGAGAGTTCAATGAAACATATAACTAAAAATTGTTGAAACAGGATTCTTGTGTGATAACCTGAGGGAATGTGCAATTTTCTTTTCAAGTTGCTATATTGTGTTTCTAAAAAGAAATTTCCCACAATAATCAGTGGTGTTAAAGAAGGCCCAATGGCATTGAACCCACCTTCATTTGAAATTAATGAATGTCAGGTCGCTACTTTCTGCCTTGTTATCAAAAAGGGAGTAGAAACTTTGTCTTTGAGAATTGCAAGTTTATGGATCACTTGTTTTTGACAGAGAAAGCAGTTGGTCATCACCTTGTCACTGAGCACATCCAAACTGAAAGAGAAATTGAGAGAGTTGAGAGAGTAATATTTCTGTTATGTTAACTCTATATCAGAAACACAATAGAGACTCCTTAATATAGGAGCTCGGATACAAGACATCATGATGATGTAAATTAATAAAATAAGAAAAGCGACGCCGAAAGTTAGTGGCGACCGAAAGCAATCCTAAAGCAAAGCAACCTAAAGCTATCGTTGTATATTATATATACATATTATATTAATACTATCTATACATACTGACATATATAGTATTATATTTATATATATGATATTCATATGTTAACAGCCCCCCGCAAACTCAAGGAGGACAAACATCAACCAACTTGAGTTTGGAGACAAGTTCAACGAAGCGACCAGGAGAATGGGCTTTGGTGAAGATATCAGCAGGTTGATCAGCAGAGGAGATTGGAAGGAGATGGACAGTACCATGAGTGACGTGTTGACGAATAAAATGACAGTCAATCTCAATGTGTTTGGTGCGATCATGAAAAACATCATTGTGAGCAATTTGAAGAGCACTTTGATTGTCACAAAAGAGGGCAGTAGCACCAGAAGGGGAAACACCCATGTCAGTGAGAAGCCAACGAAGCCAGAGAAGTTCTTGAGTAGTATCAGCAAGAGCACGATATTCAGCCTCGGTACTGGAGCGAGCAGTAAGAGATTGTTTCTTGCTGCGCCAAGAAATAAGAGAATCACCCAAGAAAAAGCAGAACCCTGTAGTAGAGCACCGGTCAGTAGGATCCCCAGCCCAATCAGCATCGGAAAAGGCACGAAGCTGTAGAGAGGAGTGGGCGGAATAATGAAGTCCATGAAACATGGTACCTTTGAGATAACGAAGGATACGAACTAAGGCGGCATAATGAGGGGTACGAGGAGCGGACATAAACTGGCTGACAATGTGAACGGCATAGGCAATATCAGGACGAGTAACAGTGAGATAGACAAGGCTGCCAACCAGCTGACGATATAGGGTAGCATCAGAGAGAAGAGTGCCATCAAGAGGTGTAAGACGACTCTGGGACTCCAGGGGAGTGGAGGCAGTCTTGCAATCCGTAAGACCAGCGCGAGTGAGAAGATCAGAGGTATACTTAGCCTGAGAGAGAAAGGACCCCGTGGAATCATGGAAGATTTCAAGACCCAAGAAATAGCTGAGAGGACCAAGATCTTTCATCTCGAAATGACGGCTAAGAAACTGTTTAAGGCATACAATACCATCAAGATCGTCACCGGTGATAATCATATCATCCACATAAAGGAGAAGCAAGGTGGTCCCTTGAGCAGTGTTGCGGATAAAAAGAGCAGTATCATAAGAACTGGAGGTGAAACCACAGTCATGCATAGTGGAGCTGAACTTGGCAAACCAAGCGCGTGGAGCTTGTTTGAGACCATATAGAGCACGCTGAAGTTTGCAGACTTTATGAGGGGGATAAGTAGACCCAGGGGGAGGTTGCATGTAGACCTCCTCAAGAAGAACACCATTAAGAAAAGCATTTTTCACGTCCATTTGATAAAGATCCCAGTGTCGGGAGGTAGCAACTGCAATCAGGCTGCGAACAGAGGTGAGACGAGCAACAGGAGCAAATGTCTCTTCATAGTCAATACCATATTCTTGGTTGAAGCCTTTTGCAACAAGGCGGGCTTTGTAGCGCTCAATAGATCCATCAGAACAAGTTTTGATTTTGTAGACCCATTTGCAACCAATGGCAGTCTTGCCAGGAGGAAGATCAACAATGTCCCAAGTGTGAGTTTTGTCTAAAGCCTGCAATTCATCAGTCATAGCTTGCTGCCAAAGAGGATTAGAGCGAGCCTCACGATAGGAGGTCGGTTCATAAGTGGAAAAAGCAGTAGAACCAACAATAAAGTCACGAAGACGAGTAGAAGGTTGAGTTACCCGGTGTGGTCGAGTAGAGGCAGGAGGAGCCAGAGGAAGAGACTCACCAGGAGGGGAGGATCCCGAGGAAGCAAGAGCAGGACCATCAGAGTGAGCAGGGGTATGGGACAGACCAGAAGGCAAGGCATGCTCGAGAGAGGCCGGCAGGGGCGGTGGAGTAAGCTCATCAGAGAACTCGAGAGAGGCTGGCAAGGGCGAGGGAGTAAGGTCATCAGAGAACAGATCCGTGGAAGGGTCAGTAAAAAACAGAGAGGGTGAGGGAACGGACAAACGGAAAAGAGAGAGAGAGGAAAACATTTTGTGTTCCCAAAAGATGACATGACGAGAGATACGGAGGCGTTGGGAGAGAGGATCCCAACAACGATACCCCTTGTGTTCAATGCCATACCCTAAGAAGCAACAAAGGCGAGAACGTGGTTCAAGTTTGGTACGTTCATGAGGTTGGAGAAGAACAAAACAGGCAGATCCAAAGACCCTAAGGTTGGTGTAAGGGGGACGGGTGCCATGCAGACGCTCATAAGGAGTGTGATTATGAATGACAGGTGTAGGGATACAATTGATAGTGTAAGCAGCAGTGAGAGCTGCCTCGCCCCAAAAATGTTCCGGATAAGAGGAAGACAGAAGGAGAGCTCGAGTAGTGTCAAGAATATGTCGATGTTTCCGTTCAGCACGTCCATTTTGTTGAGACGTACCAGGACAGGAACGATGAGGTTGAGTACCATGACTCTGAAGAAAGGAAAGAAAATCAAAATCTTTATATTCCATGGCATTGTCGGAGCGAAAAACCTTAATATTTTTAGAAAATTGAGTTTTAACCATTGTAGCAAAATTGTAATAAAGTTGTTTGAGCTCAGAGCGATTTTTCATAAGAAACAACCAGGTAAAACGGGAAAAATCATCTATAAAAACAACAAAATAGCGCGCGCCTCCCATAGTAGGAGTAGGAGAAGGTCCCCAAATATCAGAATGAATGAGATCAAATGGTGCAAGAGAAACAGAGTCACTTTTATTAAACGACAAAGCAGGTTGTTTGGCAAGTTGACAGGACACACAATCTAAAACATCAGAACTTACATGACCTAAATGACCACTGGAAATTAGAGATTTTAAACGACCAACAGATAGATGGCCTAAACGACAATGCCAAAGCTGAAAAGGAGATAAAGGAGGAGCAGTGGTAGCAGTGGTAGTAGTGGTAGGAGCTGTGATCTGAGAGAAATCTGGAACATGAAGATGGATGAGTTCGTAGAGACGTCCATGCTTACGGCCTATCCCAAGAGTTTGCCCCGTCCGAGGGTCCTGCACCAAACAACCAGTACGGGAAAAGGTAACAGTTAGACCATGCTCACATAATTGACTAATGGAAATAAGATTTAAAGTAAGAGCAGGCATAAGATAGACATGTGATAAAGATAAGTGAGAGGTTGAAACAGAACCAACATGACTTACAGACAGAAGAGACCCATCAGCAGTATGGATAGAAGGAACAGAAGGAGGAGAAGAGAGAGGAGTGAAAATAGTGGGGTCAAAAGTCATGTGATTACAACAAGCGGAGTCAAAGTACCAAGAAGTGTTACCTGCGGTGACAGATAAAGCAGTAGATGGAGGAGTACCGGAATTCTGCAAAAAATGTTGAAACATGGCTGCGACATCGGTTTGAGAGAAGACTGGGGTGGAAGAGTCTATAGGAACAGAGGAAGGTAAATCCTCGGAGGCAGCAGCAGCAGTGCGTTGAGCAGGTATTGGTTTAAACGGAGTCCCAGAACGGTGAGAGTGGTTGCGAGAAAAATTCCCGGTGGAAGGACCATTGCGAGAGGCACGGGCGGGATTGCGGAAGCAATCTTGCTGGAGATGACCAGGGCCAGTCTTGTTGCAAAACCCACAAAGACGAACTGGACAATTAACCAGAAGATGAGTCGATGGAAGATTGCGGTTGTGACAGTAATTGCAGGCATTGGACCTCTGTGGTGAAGGTGAGGAGGGAGAGCTCCGAATCTGTGGAGTGGCAAGAACAGAGTCCACAGGGTGCGGATGGAGAGTACCAAATCTAGTTTCCTCGGACAATAGTTCTGAAATTGCTTGCTCAAGAGTGGGTAAAGGAGTTCGATGAAGGAGAGATGCGCGTACTGGCTCAAATCGAGGAGTGAGAGCCATGAGAAACTGAACCAAGCGCTATTGGTCACGGTAAGTAGTAAACATGGTAGCATCCTTAGTACAGTCCCATGGAGGTTCACAAAGAGCAAGCTGATCCCAAGCATAGTACATTTGGGAGAGAAAATCATTAATGGTTTAAGTGGTTTCTTGGCGCATACCGTGAAGATGACTCAGAAGCTGATATTGGTGAGCAAGGCCAGTAGTCTGATAGCGTTCTTGTAAAAAATCCCAGATGGCTTTGGCAGGAGAGGAAGCAGAGTCAAGTTGGAACCGACCAAACTGAAGGCTGATAGATGTAATAGAAGTATTGCGAAACCAAGTGATGATCTGATAGTTTTTACTATCCCAATCTTCCAGTCGGTCGATATATTTGGCAGTGGAGTCCGTGGCAGTGGAATCTGTGGTCTCTGGAACTGGTTTGCACACATCCCCAGTAATGATGCGCCAAAGTTTCTTTCCTTTGAGGAAGCCAGACATAGCTTGTGCCCATAGGACATAATTAGTCCCGTCAAGAATAGCAGAAATAGGATGAGTAGTGGAGTCCAGGCGATCCATGAGAGAAAAATAGTACAAATGAGGTAGAATCTGAAAAAACTGAGGTTACCAGTGAATTCAGAAGGTTGAAATTAGTCAGAAAAGGAGTGAACTGACCAAAAATATGACCAGAAAGGCAGAAAATAGAAAAGTCAACGAAGCTGGTCAAACAGGTGATGCAGGGCTGATGTCACAGGGCGCGGCGCACGTTAGCAGAGTGTGGCACGGCGCACGTTAGCAGGTGAGAGACACACGGCGCACGGAAGCAGCTAGGGCTGACGTCAGCTGATGTCAGAAACACGCGGCTCACGTTAGCAGATGATGCTGGGGCGCACAATAGCACCGTGCAGTGTAGGCAACGCGTCGGCAGCGCGTAGAGCGCGTTTGAACCGAGTGAGCGCGTGGCCGAATGTTCTGGCGGCGCGTGGAGGCGCGTGCGGCGGCAGATGATGATGAATCTGGTGGCGTTGGCTTCGTCGTGAAAAGACGAAGGTGGTGGTATTGTCCAATCTGTGTATTAGGTAAGGACAAGATACACAGCAATCTGTGACAGAACAAAATATGTGATGCAGAGACTTAGGAAAAGCACCTGTGCTCTGATACCATGAAAGAGAAATTGAGAGAGTTGAGAGAGTAATATTTCTGTTATGTTAACTCTATATCAGAAACACAATAGAGACTCCTTAATATAGGAGCTCGGATACAAGACATCATGATGATGTAAATTAATAAAATAAGAAAAGCGACGCCGAAAGTTAGTGGCGACCGAAAGCAATCCTAAAGCAAAGCAACCTAAAGCTATCGTTGTATATTATATATACATATTATATTAATACTATCTATACATACTGACATATATAGTATTATATTCATATATATGATATTCATATGTTAACACAAACCTTAAAAATAATTGGCAAGAAGTCATACTTCAAAGTTCTATCTTAATGATAAGTTATCCACTTAGATTTGTTTTCTTGTTTAGTTCCACATTTCTCAATATTTTTGCCTTATTCAGGTTTGATGTAAAGATTGCTGCAGCAGTAGCAGAGGAAACAAACTTACCGTTTGTCACAGCAGAAAACAAATTTGAAGCACTGGTTATTCTCTGATCTCACTAAATTTTGCTTTTGTTTTTATTATTTTATTATTTTATTTTAATACCTTGTATCCTTCAAGCAAAACTGTTTTGCATGTTCATATATTTTTTGTAATGCCAGGCTGCACACGATGCGTTTGTTGAAAGCAGTGGAGCCTTAAACACAATTGTTGTTTCCCTTATGAAGATTGGGAATGACATACGCTTGATAGGAAGGTATATATTCTAGTTTGACAACCCTTACTTTCTTTGTTGTATTGCTTTATTTTTGGGGTTTTCTTGGTCTTTTCCTTGTCCAGTGGTCCACGTTGCGGCCTTGGTGAACTCATTCTTCCTGAAAATGAACCTGGCAGCAGTATTATGCCTGTAAAAATCTTTATCCTTTTCTCTCATTATTGAACTTTAAAAAAAAAAAAACTAAATTAAACAAAATTATCTCATTTGTGTGAGTTTACTCTATTTCAGGGGAAAGTTAACCCTTCTCAGTGTGAAAAGCGTTATGGATTCCCCTCTCACCTAGCATCCTCTGAATGCAAACTATTAAATTCTGAATTCATGTTTTGACCTGCCTTAAATTTAATATTATCTTAATGGTAATACAGATGAAATTTAGTAAGTCGCCTGAATATATGATGTGTGATTTTATATTCTATTGGGTAGCCATAGATTCATTATTCCTTACTCACCTAGATTTTGTGATGTGTTGTCCGATAGTCGGTGAGATTGCTTGGGGATGCATCTGCTTCTTTCGAAAAGAATTGTGTGAGGGGAATTCAAGCCAATAGGGAACAGGTTTCAAAATTACTGCATGAGGTAAGTAGCCGCAGGCACAAAAGGTGTAAAATTTTAGATCATATTATATGCTAAAGCCCAAAATTAATGTTGTTGTGTTACTCTGTATGGTTTTTCAGTCGCTAATGCTTGTCACATCTTTGAACCCTGTAAGTTTTCCTCTCTTTCTCTCTCTCTCACTTGTGGGGGGACATTTGTTTTGAATAACAATATATGCTGTTGCCTCTTTCCAGAATATTGGTTATGACAACGCTGCAGCAGTTGCCAAGAAAGCCCACAAGGATGGAAGCACTCTGAAGGTGATGGCCTTCTCTCATTTCTTTGCAATGCCAGGGTGTCTTTTTGCTGTTCGATTATATATCCATGACTTGCACTCAGGAAACTTACTATCTTTTTGCAATCAAGTAACTTGGTAATTTTAAATTTTGGAACTCTGCATGCTCAAATTTGACAAAATTTAATCGTGCAGGAAGCTGCTCTAAATCTTGGAGTGCTCACTAGTGAAGAGTTTGACCAACTTGTAGTGCCGGAAAAGATGATTGGTCCCTCAGACTAACCAGCTTGATAAACTTTTAGGGTTTGCAATGATGTAACCATTTTTGCACCCCTTCCCTCTATCAGTTGGAGAGTAGGAAATAAAAATCCAATGGTCATTGTGTCTTTCTGAGAAAACGATATTCTTGAGGTTTTATCTGTTCGGCTCTCGTCTTCTCGATCCTTTTCAGTGACCTGGCTGTTGATTGGGTTAATAAGGAGAAAACCTCCCACATTTTTTTGTAATGGAAGCAGTGGATTGAAGGAAAATCAAAGCATAATTTTTAGAAAGAAAAGTTAATTCTCATTATCAATATTATTTGTTTTGTAATTGGTATTTGTTTTAGAAAGTTTGTGCATACACAAGCTATATTCATATACATATGGTTCCTTCACTGAAATTGATTTTGAATTTCTGGCAACCACCTTGCAATTGGTCTGCACCGGGTCCCATATAGCTGGAAGAAGGAACTTCCGGCCATTGACGCCATAAGCGTTATTGCTTGCCCTGCTAATTTTATCCACTCTCAGGTCACCTGGATACCCTGGCTAAGCTCGGGGGCCGAAAATCCCTGGACATGCTGTGACAGCCTCAAGTGCTGCCAACACATCCCCTTGAAAGTACCCGGAGTTAAAAGGGTTTGTCGCAGCTCCAGCAAGAATTGTTGCGAGGTTCATAATGATGCCAGCTGTACCAACCCCATATAGCTTGCAATTGGTTCCTTCACTGAAATTGATTTTGAATTTCAGGCAACCACCTTGCAATTGGTCTACACCGGGTCCCATATAGCTGGAAGAAGGAACTTTCGGCCATTGACGCCATAAGCGTTATACCTTGCCCTGCTAATTTTATCCACTTTCAGGTCACCCAGATACCCTGGATAAGCTCGGGGGCTGAAAATCCTTGGACATGCTGTGACGGCCTCAAGTGGTGCCAACACATCCCCTTGAAAGTACCCGGAGTTGAAAGGGTTTGTCGCAGCTCCAGCAAGAATTGTTGTGAGGCTCATAATGATGCCATCTGTACCAACCCCATTGGGAGCCACCAGAGCTGCCTGACCAGGTGGACCATAAGCCGGAAGAGCAGATGGCCTTGAACACAGGCCGGGGCACTGCCTGAAAGGGCCTCCGACGTGTGCATAGACTACTCTTCTCTTCGTTGCTGTTGTTACAACGCTTCCATGAAAGCCGCACGAACTTATGCAAAACTGCTCCACACTGACATCTTTAAAGGTCAGAACCAAGTACACCCCATGAGGATCCAAAGGTAATAATTTGCTATAAATCTTGCTTTTAATATAGTTGGCTATTTGAGCACGTTTGATGTTTTTCCCAAGTGAGTATTGAATGTTTCCTAGCTGTTTCGTGTGTGTGAAAGGGCCGGAAACTGGTTTCCCGACCTTGTCCTTGTACGACAAAACAGTATTCCACCACGATGCAACCGTGGACTCCTTGGGCTGTGGATTGAATCCATTGAAGGAAGCAAAGAAGTCAGTGATCGGGGTTCGATCTTTCAGATAAAAGGTTCCATACCAGATGAGATAGATGTTGATGGTTCTGGGTCCGGTAAGGAGTGGACCGCCGTGGTAATTGAGTATGGTGGATGATGGGACTAGAGAAGAAGATTGATCGAGGCTTGTGTTGAGCCCTTGTGAACCTGAGACCAACAAGGCAAAGGCAATAGCCATGGTGAAAGAAAAAAGAAAACTGGTGAGCATCTCCAACGGTAGTAGACATTTTACCTATCTAAATATTACTATATAGTATATATTTTATTTTGCCTATCAACTGTTTTATGTTTTTACTCCAACCATGCTCTTTATTTTAGCTATTTATCCAAATACTATTAATTTTATAGAATGTCATGTCAACAACAAAGATGGAGGGAAATGATCCTAATGATTGAATATATTTTGCCTAGCATTGAAGGCTAGCTACATGTAGCTAGTGAATATGAGTTGAGCCAAAATGCCTAATCATATGCCTAGTGCATTGGAATTGAAAAAAGTGAATCATACTAGGCATTTTAACTAACAAGTATTATATGCCTAGTGCATTGGAGATGCTCTAACATTTTGGCCATTCCCAGTTGGGTTGGTTGGTGTTTGGGAATAAAAGAGTGGTGTTTTATGGCTGGCAGCTAGGTTCCTATTTATAGATAGCAGCTATGTCGTTTTGGGTTGAGTATTGAGTGAGAGTGTGTATCCAAAAGGTCAAGACTTGAAAAGATAAGAAAATTTCATATTCTATCCGCGCGAGAGTAAATATTTTATACTAGCAAATATAAGGTTTTTTTTTTCCTCAAATATTATAAAAAATTTAAAAATTCAAGTATTTAAATTGAATACCTGTGTCACACTTTTATTCTTATTAGGTCTGGAAAAATAACAGAGTCTATGCAATAGTGATTGGTAGAGACTTAAATTAGATTAAACTTAGGTTGTGGGTTGGCCAATGATTGCTGGAGCGTGGCCACAACTCCAAACTCTATTTCGTGGTGGGGCATGTAATCAATGCGTGTGCCAATCCTTAACAAAATTATGTGACTGAAATGGTTTTATTATTTGTTAAAAAAAGAAAGAAAAGGGTTTTATTAAGAATATATTCTCATGCTTATCCCGGTCCCATGCAAATGATTTATTCATTTGCCCATGCATTGTTAATTTTTAACCATTTTTCTAAGATTTTCAATGAATAATTATTCACCCGTCTTGGATTATCATGTAATATTTTTTATTTAGGTGTTGTTTGAGAAGAGTTCTTTTAGTGATTATTGGACTTTTTTATAAGATGAAAAAAAATTATGTGTTTGGGAATGCATTTTTTTTTTTTTTGTGATTTTTTTTAATTGTATAGAAAAATGTGAAAAACTGATGTGATTTGATTTTTTGTCAAAAATTCTCATTTAATCCTTATTTTAGTTGTATGGAAAAAGTTAAAGCGAGGGTATGTTGGTTTTTTTACACCGGTAGAAGTCATTTTTTTTAGATATATGCCAAACATGTTGATTTTTGGTTTTCTATAGTGATTTTTAGTTTTTTTTTTTAATGCTAAAATAGCCACTTTCCAAACAAGATCTCAATTTTTATTTATTGAGAATATGACGTAGACAATGCTACATAATACTTTTAAAGTATCTAATAATACTTTTAAAGTATCTAATAATTTTGATTTTCATTTGGGAAGAGTGACTTTTCATATGTGAATCGAATCATTCAATCTTTTAAGAGGGAGGTGAGTCCCACAATTATGAACATTATTGTTTTAAATTTCATTTTTCTCTCATAATCAGTGATCTACATTATTGTTTTAAATTTCATTTTTCTCTCACAATCAGTTATCTAGAGGGAGAGAAGCTCAACCCTAATGATATAAAAGGTGGGACAATATATATATATATATATATTGTACTTTTTTTAGAACAAAGCACAGCAAAGCAAATCTATTAAGCTAGAAAATATTGTCTTACAGTAGTTGCAAGGTAGTGAGCATCTTGAACCACATCTCTCTCTATCTTTTCTAATACAACATGATGAAAATATTTACAGTAATACAATATATCAGTCAAAATAGATTGGAGACGCTAATCATTGTCTTGATCTTGGTTTTGAAATAACAGTAGTAGTACTAAGCAATCCATTTGTAAAAGCAACCTTGTGATGCTGTGGCTGTATGCCCAACGCAGAGCCTGGAACACTGTAGCCGCTTCTATTTGTTGGGGAGATAGTATTGGTGGCCCTAGAATAGCTTCTTCACAGACCAGCTGGTGATCTTTATCAAAACATACCCATGCCAATCCAGTTCGTTCGCCGATCGAGAGCCAAGATCCATCCACAACGATATGTATCCGCCAAACATCTGCAGTAGGTGGTGCAACATTCTGCAAAATAACCTGATTAGCAATTCTGTTTTGAGGAAAATTACAAGAGTGGGATAACTCATAGGAAACATGATGCTGTGGTGAAAGAAATATCGATAATAATTCAGTAGTTGTTGTGATCGTGCGTTCAATGGACATAGTTGCACTATGAAATTCAACAGAATTGCGTTGCAGCCAAATAGCCCATAATAAGGCAATGGAATGAATTAAAATCTCTGAGTCATGAATATGCTGCACCCAACCTTGAAACCATGAAAAGAAAGACAGAGGTCTTCCAACTCCAAAATCTAATCCTAATACCAACCCGCGCCAAACCCTTTGGGAAATTGGGCAATCAAAAAATAAGTGTTCAATAGATTCCTCATGCTGAAAACACCTTGAACAAATTAGATCAATAGTCAACCCTCGTTTCTTAAGTTCTCCTTTCACCGGGAGAATGTTATGAAGACATTTCCACACAAATAAGATCCATTTGAGAGGGATCTTTAATTGCCATAATCGTTTCCATACTAACCAGTCTGGATCAGGCCTACAATAGTCCGGAAAATGTCGGATCAACGCCTGTCTATAACCCGATTTTACCGAGTACTCTCCACATTTGGTCAGACCCCAAACAATTTTATCCTCAATGTCATCCTGAGAAATGTGTATAGATAAAATATAAGGTATAATATGCTTAGGAAAAACAAGTACAATAACTCTATGCGCCAAGAGCGAAGTAATGGATCCATTAAATGTGCAACCCGCATGTCAGGACAAATATCACTCCATCCTCTGCCTCTACAAGGGTTGGTAACTAGCGGAATCCATTGATCCTTAAACGAATTAATACGTTGTCCATTCCACACTACCCACTGAAGCCCGGAGGCCAACAATGACCGTTCCCATAATATACTCCGCCATCCCCATGAAGATGACGACGATTGTTTAGTGTCAAGAAAGGAACGTCATTGACAATATTTACCTAGCAAAACTCGTGAAAGCAATAAATTGGGAAAGGACAGAACCCGCCATGCCTGTTTCACTAATAATGCTTGATTGAAACACATAAGGTTTCTAAATCCCAGACCACCCCAGTCTTTCGGAAGGCATAAATATGTCCATTTTTTCCAAGATATCCCTTTACCCCTGGCTGAAGCCCAAAGAAACTGATGAATAATTGATGTAAGCTTATGCTGGAAAGAGTCAGGCATGCGGGAAACAGACATTAAGTACACAGGAATAGATAGAAGGACATGTTTTACCAAAATTCCCCGGCCTGCAAAATTAAAAAAATCACATTTCCATCCTTGTAGCTTGGAACTAACTTTGTTCAAAATTGAAGTAAAGATCTCCGACTTAGTACACCCTGAGAACCCTAAATTAGCACCCAAATAGATTCCAGGTTTGGATACAACTTTAACACCAAATAGGGAGACAAGCCAGTCCCTGGCTTAATATGAAAAATTAGGGCTGAGAAAAAGCTCCGATTTGTGAAAGTTTATGCGCAGCCCGGAGTAGTGGCAGAATGCATTTAAGAACCAATGGAAACACCAAATTTCAGCTGGCTTATAATTTAGGAATATGAAACAATTGTCGGCGAAAAGCAAATGTGAAATTGGGGAGGGGGACTACCGACTAATGGCAATACCTCGACAAACATTAAGAGACGCCAAATGCGCAAAACCTTCTGACAAAACTTGCATAACCAACAAAAATAAATACGACAAAAGGGGGTCTCCTTACCTCAGACCCGCAGAAGGTTCAAAAAATTCAGACGGAGTTCCATTAATCAAGACAGCAAATTAGACAGTAGAGGCACATTGAGAAATCAATTGAATCCACTTAGCGGAGAACCCCATTTTAGCCATTACCGCCTCAAGGAAAACCTAACTCACTTGATCATAAGCTTTGTTCATGTCCAACTTCAACCCAAAACTGGACAAACACCCCTTCTTTTTCTTCTTCTTTATATATTCAAGAATTTCATGGGCCAATAAAATATTGTCGAAAATAAGTCTACCCTTCAAGAAAGCACATTGGTTATCGGCAAGTAATTCAAGTAGAACCAAACTAAGTCTATTGGCTAGAACTTCAGCGCCTATTTTATAAATCATGTTACACAAACTAATAGGCCGATAATCATTTACAGTGAGTGGGCTCTTCGTCTTAGGAATAAGACAGATGAATGTTTTATTAAGCGGTTTAAATAAGGACCCCATATTAAGAAACCCCAAAACAGCCTCAGAAATCGAAGGCCCCACAATCGACCAATATTTTTAATAGAATCCTGTTATAAACCCATCCGGTCACGGAGCCTTAAACTTCCCCATTTGAAAGACAACCTTTTGTATTTCCTCAATGGAAAATGGTTGTTACAAGAGATTGTAATGATGTAAAGTTAAATGACAATTAATAACACTAAGTAAATTAAAATGGGAGGGAAAGGAACCTAATTCGGTGTAAGAATCCCGTGATGGTGAAAAAAGTTGCTGAAAATGCTCCACAAAAGCCCTTTGGATGTCATGCGGCCGGGTGAGAACATGTCCATCCTTATCCTGAATGACAGCGATGCGGTTCCTACTCCGTCTCCAGGACACCATTTGGTGAAAAAATTTGGTATTATGATCCCCCAAAGACAGCCAATGTTGTTTAGATCGCCGAGCCTAATATAATTCCTGCTCTTGTAACAAAATATCAAGCTGAAAACGCAATTCCTGCTCTTTAGAATGTAATCCCTGTGTCTGTAGCGATCCCTGGACCTGTTGTAAACGAGCTTGAATGTCTTCAATTTGACCTTGTATGCTCCTAAATGACAATGCATTCCAGTTCTTCAAATGCTTTAAAACTATGGCTTGGCGCTGTACACATGAAGCTGCATTTTGAATGGGCATCTTCCAAGCTTTTTGGATAATATCTTGTGTGGTCGGATCAGTTAACCAAACTGCCTCAAATCTGCCCCACTTCTTGCCATGGGGTTCCATTCGGCTAGTGTCAAGGAGTAACGAACTATGATCGGACCTTTGAATAGGCAACGTGACTAATGAAAAATGTATGAAAGCTGATGTCCAACTAGAAGAAGCCAAGACATGATCCAGACGCTCATAAACCACTTCTGACTCTTTTCTATTGTTACACCAAGTATACCACACCCCTTGAGATGGAAGATCAACCAACGCGTTGCAAAATATTAAGTCATTAAAGGCCGCTGCTCCAGGAATAATTTGCCTGTGTGAACGGAGTTTTTCTGCCCAACCACAAACCTGGTTAAGGTCCCTCATAATAATAAATAACCTTTGAAGGTGCTGAATTTTGGCTTCTACATTACTTCACACTTGGCCCCTAGTTAGAGTGAAAGGAGACCCGTACATGAAAATATTGAACCAACTTCCTTGTACATTGTCTTGAACCTGCAAAATAATGAAGTGCGCACTCCTTCACATACCTCGACCAGATTACCATCATGCCAACCAACCCATAATCCACCAGCTCTACCATTACAGTCAACTCCGCAATTATATTTGAATCCCAAAGAATACCCAATTTGATTGACCTGCTTAAAAAAGAAATTTTGATTTAATAAAGTGTTATTTATGATTTTTTAGTGATTTTTTTGGTGTAAATAGAAGGAAAATTATTAGGTACCACGTGTCTATACTCCTTCACCAATTATCATTCATCATGCCCTATCATATTCCTTAATCACTGAATATAAAATCATAATACTCCACATTTTCTACCAATCTTAATACCATGAATCACCGCCGTACTCCGAAATTATCCAATAATCACTCTAAAATCCCCCTTATTATTTGGGCTTGAGATTTGAGGCCCAAATTCTGAGTCCAAGCCCACTACAGCCTATGTGAGGCTCAATATTGTATGAATCCGACCCGAAAGCCCAACGTAATGACAGCCCTCGTCAAAACCCTAGGGCAATCTGTCGTCTGAGATGACGGTGATATAAAATGCTTATCTTGAGCACTCATCCAAGCCTCCCCTCCCTTCCTCATTCTTCCATTTGGAGAGCTCATGGTGTCGCTGAAGCTTCAGAAGCGGCTCGCCGCCAGCGTCCTCAAGTGCGGCAGAGGCAAGGTTTGGCTTGATCCCAATGAAGTGAACGAGATCTCCATGGCCAACTCTCGTAATCTCTCTCTCTCTCTCTCTCTCTTGAGGATCATTTCACTCTGATCGTTTCGATTCGATTCACTCGTTTCATTTCTGTGCGAGAAACTACGATTTCAATCCGACTTCTGCGCTAATTTTTTTTTTTTTTTTTTTTTTTTTTTTTTTTTTTTTTTTTTATGTATTCTGAACTCTGCTATCATCGATTTACTCGATTGAACCTGTTGATTTGCTGTATTTTTTTTTTACCATACGCGCGATAATATAAACATTTATGTGTATATGTTTGTGTGTGGATATGTATGTATATTTATATATATATATATATATGTATGTATTAATGCTATTGAAACACTTTACTTATTCGCAAGGTCGCTTGAGGAATTGTTAGATATGAACTGTGTATTTGCATGCTAAAGAATATCGTAGTTAAGACCTGAATTTTTTTATAATATGAAAAAAAAATAATTATGCAATGGATTTTAACATTTGTGTTAGTTTGAGAAGATTGAAAATTGAAAATTGAAAATTTACAGGTTGGTTTCACTTTAGACTGAAAATTGTCTTATTTTCATAAAACCAGTGACTTTTTACTGAATTGCTCAGCTCTCCAGGTTTCGAAACATTGCTGAACAACCGAGTCACGGTTTGATTTGTGGTTACTCTGAAGTACAATATCAATAATGAGAAAACTAGAATATCCACTTCTAATTCCTATCTTTACGTGATATATTTGTTATAGTTGAAACAGATCCGTGATTTTGCAAGGGTAAGAGTAAATATTAGTAATCTGTACATGCTGATGTCAGTGTAGTGGTTGCATTTGTGTAAAATTGATGCTCTTAATAGTTAGGGGAAAGTTTATAATTTTTAATAATTAAAATGTTAAAACTTTTTCATGGAACGGTAATTATTTTAGAAAGTACCAACTGAGGTGTAATTTTCCCTAATAGTTAGTACTTGTGTTTTATATAGTTGCATCATTGGTCTTCTTTTTATATCAAGCTTTTGCTCACTTGTATTTTTCTATATTCATATATTTCTTTGGTTTTCTGAGTGCAGGGCAAAACGTAAGGAAGTTGGTAAAGGATGGCTTTGTCATCAGGAAACCAACCAAGATTCACTCACGATCTCGTGCACGCAGAATGAACGAGGCCAAGCGCAAGGGCCGTCATTCTGGATATGGTACTGCTTTTTTATAATGATAATAAATTTGGGAGTATATTTTAATTTTTTAGTTCATCGAAGTATTTTGCACCGCTTCAGTAGTGCTAATGATGTCGTTGATGGTGATGTTGTGATCAAGTACAAGAGAAGCTTACCTAGGTTTTGATGTTGGTTCCTTGATTGATTTCAGGTAAACGTAAGGGTACAAGGGAGGCAAGGTTGCCCACGAAAATCCTGTGGATGAGGAGGATGCGTGTGCTTAGGCGCTTGCTCCGCAAGTACAGGGAATCGAAGAAAATTGACAAGCACATGTATCATGACATGTACATGAAAGTGAAGGGTAATGTTTTTAAGAACAAGAGAGTTCTAATGGAGAGTATCCACAAGTCGAAGGCCGAGAAAGCTAGAGAGAAGACTTTGTTTGACCAATTTGAGGCTAAGCGTGCAAAGAGTAAGGCGAGCAGAGAACGAAAGATAGCTAGGAGAGAGGAACGTTTAGCGCAGGTAAGATAAATATTAGCATATCTAAACTTCTCTTAATCTTTTAATTTAACAAATAAAATTATGCATAGATCTTGGATGACAGAGCAAATTAACATATTTGTTTGTTGTGTTGCCGGCAAAATAAATTTGAATTTTTCCAATTGTTTTGGTCCCATTGAATTTTATTTAATTTATTCGCATTTGTGGCCTATAATCCCTAAGCTGAGCAAGCCATCTTTGCTTCTCTACATCAGAAAATTATATGTTTAAGTATGTTATATTCAGCACCACATGCATATTTGTGATCCATTTCCCTTCTGGAAAGATGTGTGGCTTCACGTTTGTTAGTGGGTTGGATTTCGTGCTACACTCTCTCTGAATTGCCATTTTTGATCATTTCAGAATTCAGATGTATTTATTCATTACTATTTTTCTTATAGATGGTGTGGGATGTTGAATTTGAATCTTTTCATTTGCATGATGGTGATTTGAAGATAGATGGATAAAGAAAATTATAAGTTGATAGACCTAAGACCTGAAGTTCATTGTGTTGATATCTTGTGTCGCAGTTTTCAGTTGAGATCATAATTTTCTAAATGGAATACTAAGTTTCTTTTTTAAATCTGCGCAGGGACCAGTAGAGAAAGCACCACCTCCCGCAGCATCTGCACCCACAGCTCAACCCACTCAGTAAGTTTTTCTGACATAATTTTACTAATATATGATCAGGTTGTTTGGATTAGAATTTGACCAAGTGTTCCTTTTGGTGACAGGGCATCCAAGAAATCCAAGAAATGAGATCCGCAATGATGGGAGGATTGATCACTTCACATCTTCTCTGTGTTTTGGTTACTATGATAGTTGTTATTTTTGACCCAGTACGTTTTTGTTTTATGTTCTTTCAGTTATTTTGTGGAACCATGTGTTTTATATCTAGAAGAAGGCTTAAAATCTTTGATACTTGGCTTAACTTTTAATAGTTTGTTTCTGTTGTTAATGTTGGTTCGTTTTCTTTCATTGCTTCGTGTTGAGTATGTTTGTGATGGAATAAGAATGGCAAGTGTGCCTTGTTTATTTGACATAAAAGCTAGCTTATTATCAAAGAGAGAAAAGACATGATTTCAAAGTTGCAGAGCTTGCAGTATATACGACTTCTAGATCCTGAAGGAATTTTGTGATCCGGAAAATTTATTTAGCTGCCTTTGAGGCTGCTAGATTGGAATTCGGAAAGCGCTACAGATTGCACTACATAGAATCCGAATTTGAATGGTCCACATATCATACCTCTGTAACAAAAATAGCTTTTTCCTTTTCGATGCCTTAATACTTTGAGCAATTACTAGTGCCATTTTCCACCAGAATTTAGTTTCATTTGGGCTTGGCTGGACTGGACAAGTTGGTTTGCTAAATGAAATGTAGTAGTTAGGTGAAGCATTGTCATGCTGGCAGTATTCATGATGATGAAATTGACTCGTGTTGTGTTGGTCTATGATAGTGATGGTAAAGAACTAGAATATCTTTAGCTTTTAAAGTTGACTATGTAGAACTAGAATGTGCAATATTTTACGGTGGCTCTTATATGAGGATGTTAATTGAGCAGAAAACTAACGATGGGTAGTAGGTATGGTTTGGTTTGAGAAATTAACTTCATAAATTTTTCTTAGGGGTCGTTTATTAAAGCTTTCATATCTTATTTAATGTTTTTGTTTTCATATTTTTGGAAATTCAAAATGAAAATTTGTTTGGTATATGATTTTTGATTTTAAAAAAAATAAAAAATAAAATTGATTTCAAAATTTTTAAAATTAAAAAATATATATTTTCACTTGGCCACCAATCAACCATTGGCCACCACCACCCATTAACATTCTGTATCTTTTTGGTGTCTCTCTAACCACTATCTGTCCACTCTCCATCATCAACATTACATCCTGCAACTCATCAAATATATTTATCTATTTTTTCTATTTGATCCATAATTTTTTTTTAGGTACATTGAAAATTTTCTATTTGATTCATTCAAATAAGACGAAACAGAATGATCATTACTTGACAACACACTTACAAAGAAAAGTTCATTTATAAAAATGGCATTATTCTTGTGAATTTTTTTTTTCTTTTTGTATAAATAGTTTTACATACCCCCCCCCCCCAAAAAAAAAAAAAAAAAAGAAAAAAAAAAAAGTGATTTACAAACATAAAATATAATACAAAAAACACATATAAAATGATACGTCAATGACATTTGTAAATTACAAAGACAATAGTTGGTATTTTGACACAAGGTGCCAACTTATTCTGTGCAGAATTTTTATACTAAAACTTTCTTTGTACATGCTCTTTTGGTGAATAAAATTTTTTATACTAGAGAGTAAAAGTTGAATGGAGCCCATCAAAGTCCATTGCAACAAGTCGATTAGAAAATTATTTTGTTCATATACCTGACATAAATTACAGATGGTAATTAATCCAAAACAATCAATCTCTTATTTAAAAAGTATAGAGACCCCACCATTATGGTAGACTCCATTGCTTTGTTGTTTATACCTTTCGTCAGGTGTGAACAAAATTGAATCCAATCAACTAGGTATTAGCTTTGAGAGTGGGAGCACTTGTTGTGGTAATCAAGAACGGCTGTGGGAAGGCCAAGTCCTTGTGCTGATGTGTTTGCAGATCATACAATAGTGGATATACATACCATCATGAAAATGATTCAGCTACATATTTGCATTTGGATTCTTCCTTAAAAGTTGGGTAAGAAGGAATATTGCCTTCAATGATGCAGCCAGTTTGTTTAGGCTGTGCTGAGCTTTCTGCAACACCCTCCCTCCATTAAAGCCTCCAAAAAAAAAAAAAACACAAAACACAAAACACTTCATTGAACAACATCATTACTTGCACAATCTCAGTGTTGCCTTTTGATCTGCCTTGAAACCAATGATTGAAAATCTGCTTCTGTTTTCATCTAAAGACTTCTTTGATAACGCGGGAGATCTTTGGCAAAAATTTTATGTCCAATGTGTTCAGCACTCCCTTGATTTGATCTACCTGCAGTTGTGATCAGCAGCGGCATTGATTCATTTGGGCTACTGCAGATTCCAAGATTAGCAATGAATGTAACCGTGGTACCCTTCTCCAAGCCCTCACTATCAATCCAAATCTGACCTCCCATAAGATTTACAAACCTGAATCAATCATTTTAAAGGAGTGAGTGCAACTTACAAACAATGCAAATGAAGGAAACAACTTCATACTCTGCACTATTTTAAGACATCAAAATGGCTATAAATGAGATTAACAGAGCTTCCCATGAAATATATTCTGGGGAAGTGAGTAATAATTCCATATTAATCCGATCTGACCCATATGCTCCAATTTTTAATAAGATTCCAGCTAGAAGCATACAAAGTACTGTAATGCACTTCTTCAGGGTATAATCAGCAATTTGACATCAAAAGCAATGAAAAAATCCAACATAGAATAGTATTTCCAATGCCACAGGATACGATTGATTGGCTAGTGTTTCAAAATTTAATGTTGGTTCATTAGAATTATATAAACCAACACGAATTACTAATCATGAGTAATACCGTCTGCAAATGGCAAGTCCAAGACCAGCACCACCATTATTTCGACTTGATCCGCTTCGATACTGAGCAAATTTGGTAAAAATGAGTGGGATTTCTTGTGGGATAATACCGCAGCCAGAATCCTTAACCTGCAAAGTAAGGGCAACCGGGGAATGAAGAGTCTTAATTTCCTGCCAGTAACAACTAGCCCGTAGATAATTGGGCATTGTTTTTTTAACAGCTAGCCCGTAGATAATGAAGTAACAGTAATGCTACAGTTACCACATTTTTATACCATATTATGCTTACCACCTTACTTGTCAACACAATCCTGGTGTAATGATCTCATGAACTTCAAATTGGATTTTAATGTTAATTTATTTATTTTACTTCATTTTGGAAGATTTGTGAAGTTTTTTGTTGAGTTTAGACCATTAAAAAAAATAAAGTTCAAAGCCCTGCATCCCTGGACAAATTGCTCAAGTTTGCCATATGAATGAGTGCGCCTCACAGATGTTCATTTTCCATAGCCACAATACAGGTTAGATTAGAAAACCACTAAAATTAAGCCAAGTTAAAAGAAAATGGAGTACTCAACCTGAACTTTTAAGAAGAAATGGCCGTCACTTGACAGATGATAAAACTCAGGAGGTCGCCAATCTCTCAACGACTCCAGTTTTGCGATAGAAGCCACAACCGAAACATAGCCCTCCTTTGTGAACTTCACAGCATTGCCAACAATATTTAAGATTGTTTGTATAAGTCGTTTCTCATCACCAATAGCATAGACAGGTAAATCTGGTGCCAAAATTAGTGTCATGGATAACTTCTTTACAGATGTGATAGGCTTTATCAAATTGACAACCTGTAATTAAGAGAGAAAGACCAACAACATCATCATTACATGAGTGTCGCAGATGTTCAACTTAAATCCAGAAATTTTATTACTTGATAATTTACCTGAATGAAAACCTCATGAAGATTAAACACCCCAGCATCTAATTCTAGGCTACCATCTTCAAGTCTAGAAAGATCTAATACATCATTAATAAGTGTGGCTAGTAGGTTGCTACTCTTGAGGATGGTCTCTATCATAACCCTTTGTTCTGGAGTGAGTTCACTTTCTAAAAGAAGTGAAGACAATGAAATAATCGCATGCATAGGTGTCCTCATTTCATGGTTCATGACAGCCAGGAAATCATTGCGAGCACGAATAGCCATCTCTGCCTCTTGGCGAGCTAAATTTAGAGCAACATTCTGCTCCATGAGCAGATCGTGGGCTCGCACAGACTCTTCTAGAATTGCAGCATGAGAAAGAGCAACAGCTACCTGGATAAAAGAAAACACTACATTGAGAACAAGAAAAACTAACTTACAAGCCATTTTTCTTTTTTTTAGTTAGTAATTGTTTTCCCAGTGTCAAATCAATTTCCAAATAATTTTCTCTAAATTTTGTTACTAGAACTTGTGGTTAACATAGTATGGATGGTCATTGTTGATATTTATGGTTTATGGAGAAACATAGTCTACAAAACTGATATTCCTACAAACATAACATAAAAACAATAGGCAGAAGAAAAAAAAATGCAAACATAGTCTGGTAGAACAAGAAAAACAGCGTTGCGCATTAATTTTTTTATTTTTTTTGTATACATTTACACAAGTTTAAGAAAAGACCAAATGGTGCTTGTGTTGTGTCACTCAAAATGAACCTCCAACTAGTACCAGTAATGATGAGCAGCAATTGAGTGGATTTGTTATTCATTTCACAGACAATGAAAACAAACCACAAACAAGAGAATGAATCCAACAGAATTACGTTACAAAATTTTAACCAAAACAGGCAATTATAACATCCACAGTAGGTTGAGGAATAGCCACTTTAAAGCAAAGTATGAGGCAACAGAACAATAAAAAACCAGAAGAATAAAAAACCAGAAGGCAATCAAAAGAGGCACATGAAAAGACGAGTAGGTCATTAAAAACCTGGTCAGCAACAACTTCCACAAGTTCCAATTCATGGTCGCGCCATTTTCTTATACCATCCAAAGGGAGAATCAAAACCATCACAGCATAGCTTTTTGTAGAGAGCTCAGGCCAATCATTAATTTGGAAATTTGAAAGATGTAAAAGAGGAACCCGAACGGCAACAACTTCCGGTGGCACATATCTTCCTACTGGTCTAATCCTTGCCAATGGACACGTATGTGGAATTCGTATTGCTTCAGCACTATTGAAGACTTCGTTGACTATGGGAAGATTGATTGGCACAGTAGATCCAATGGGTATTAGATTGTTTAGAGTGTGAGAAAGTTGGAGATTCATGCCTCTTCGTAATGGCATCCACAAAGCGCATTCCTCCAGGTTCAAAGTCCTACCCAACTCGACAAGAGTAGTTTTCAGTATAGTGTGTCTGTCGAGGGTGCTTCTAATTTCATGAGTAAGCATTCGGACATGCCTTCCAGTTTGTTCTTGAGTAATAATAAGGCCCATCTCTCTGTCAAGCTCTTCAGCCTTATTCTTCAGAAATAGTTCCCGTGTTTTGACAGTTAGCAAATCAGGAATAATATGCACAAGCATCAGAGCTGTTGCACATGATACAACAGCAGTAGCAATTTTCGCTATGGTCATCACCACAGCAACAGTTTTAGAGTGCATAGTGAATGTCCACAAATTTATGAAGTGGGTTGCTCCACAAAGAACAATAAAAGCACCAAACTGCATTAGCACCCATCTATATGGGAAGATTGCTGATTTCTGAACAAAATAAATGAGCTCCAAGGGAATTGAAAAGTATGCAAAGGCAATAAAGAAATCTGATATATATTGATATTTCACTAGGAGCTCATCAGCAGGCCATTGAGTCTCAATGCAGCAGTCAAAGGAGGACACCATTTTCCAGCAATTGGACCAACAAAGAATCTGAAAAACACAATAATTGTTTTAAATATATTAACCATAATTCGAGCTTTAATTCACTAAGTAGTTAAGAATTTACTTGCCCAAAGAGGTGACTTCCTAGTTGTAACAAGTGCTACCAAAAGAACATTTTTATTTAGAAGAACAGCAAAAATCAATGAACTCAATACTATCACGAGGAACATTGGAATTGGTTACATTTTGGCTTCACAGCATTGGTTTTTAAATGATGGTCTGCAAATCCTTAGCCGCTATATTTCATTGTTTTTGAAGCAGATTTCATGCCTTTGTCTCTGGCTCCAACTAGTGAAGATTACATTATTGGATGATCTTATTTAAAATTGACATAATAAGACACACGTAAGAGTACAAAATGTCAAAACTTGCCATCTCTATGTGAAAAGTAGATAGGTCCATTAGATTAAACACAAGTACAAGAAGTAACAGTAACATGGATGAACAGCTACAACACATTAGAGAGAAGACTTGATTGGGGCACCAAAGGAAGATCTGCCAATTTGCTAATAAAGATGCGAAGAACGGATCTTCTCTAACTGAGACTGAAATAAGAATACATTCCAATACATTTTTAACTTTTGCACTTGTTTCTTTCCAACTCAAAATCTTTTTTAAAAAATGTCTTCAAAACTTGTAATAAAGAAATTTTTTCTGCAATCTCAATTAAGAATCTTCAGATGCTAACCTTTCAACTCTCGAGACTAAATTAACTGTGATCGACACCACCTTTAAGTATGGCTTCATTTCGGCTTAGCCAGATCATGATAAACATTCAATTCACGACAAACAAACTCTCTCCTCCGCAAACTAGTACTCAAATTCTTCAAAGTAATAGAATTTCTAACCCTAACGAGGTGAATAGCATGCAAATTGAAGTGAATTGTAACGAAATTAAAGATATTTAAGCCTATTCATCTCTGAGAACTAGGTTACTTTTTTTTTTTTTTTTTTGGTTTTTGTGTCTCTACAGTAAAAAGCTTGGTTTTGCAACCAAAGCAAGAGAAGATTTCGATTTCGATTTCATTTTCATTAGTTTTCCTCCAGTTTCTCAGCAACCAAACAGAGTATATTGAGATTTTTGTTACTTCCAAAACGAGATTAATAATTAAAAAAAAATCAGAAAACAAATGAGCGAATAAATGTGGAAAAAAAATGGAAGAGATTAGTATCACCTAGAAGTGAAAATGGAATCAGAGGACGCGATCTAAACACAGTATTGCCTCCATTTGTTGTATCAGTGCGAGGTCTGCGAGTTCTTTTCTAAGCTTTCACATCATTTACACAGAGAGAGAGAGGAGAGATGTGTTTTAGAGATAAAAAGTACGAAAACATGTTTGGTTTGGTTTTTTTTAAAAGATGTTTTGGAAAATTATTTTGAGATAGAGTTTTGGAAAAAGTGATTGATTTGATGTGTGTGAGAGAGAGATTTGTTTGGAAAACTTGTTTGATTTACAAGTTTTGGGAAATTTTTTTGGGAAAATTTGTTTAGTTTGGTTATTTTTGAAAACTTATTTGTAGAGAAAATTTCTCAAATTTTTTTCAGAAAATCAAACCAAACGAGCCCAGTATTGCCTCCATTTGTTGTTTCAGTGCGAGGTCTGCGAGTTCTTTCCTAAGCTTTCACATCATTTAGAGAGAGAGAGAGAGAGAGAGAGAGTAAAGTGGGGGAGGGGGCGCAAAGTGACGCGAAGAATTTGGGGGCATTTTCAATTGTGGGGCAGAGTTACACGTTGGTACTCCTCCCATTTATTGATTGATGGGAAATACATGCACCTTAAACACGAAAAGTTGAGTTGCTAAGTTTCAAACTTGCAAGGAGATTAAAATGAGGGAAATTGACCCATAAATTTTAAAAGGTGAAATTGTAATTTAATAAATTTTATATTTAATTTTGTACATTTAAAGATCTCATTATTCGGGGTGGATAATTTTATCCATGAATGAATTGTTTTTGGTTTAGTGATATTATGTTTGATTGATGTAGGTGTGTGTAACGTTTGGAAAAAATTTACTATAACTTTTTTAGGATTTAGTATTTATTCACGTTTTTGATGACCCACAGTGTGGTGGCCCACATCATTTCTTGAAGCCCACATTTGAAGACAACCCACTATTTTGTAGAAAACACAACTTCGTGGATCACATCAAGTAGATCAAATAGAAGTTGATGGCTCACTTCAATTTCACGAACTACATCGGAACTAACCGCAACGTTTCAGTCTCCAAAAATTGAGGATTTCAACATGCGATATGGTAGCCCACATTCGGAACCAACCCAAATGTTTCAACCTCACAAAATTGAGGATTTCGATCAAACCACATTCGGATCCAACCCAATCGTTTGAACCCCCAAAATTTCAGATTCCAAGCACATACCACTGATTTTGTGCTTTTGTCGATTGGGTTTTCACCGGAGCAACGTTTTTGTTGATTGGGTTTTCATCGGAGCAACGTTTTTGTCATTCTCATTTGGGGATTTTGTCAAACAGTTTAGCTTCGGCGTGGTTGAAGTTCATCGGAGTAGATTCTGTCAAAAAAACTCATTTTTGTCATTTTCATCGGAGTAGTAGTCTCTATCTTCGGCGTTGTTGAAGTTCGTCCACATTCCACGTTACGGCAATGCATGTATTCCAATCGACGTGAGCGGTGCTATACGTCCAACCCAGTTCTGGCAACCCAGTAGGTGTGGTTAATTTTTATTTGTGTGGCAGGTGTTGTGTGAATGGTTTGTGTAGATGGTTGGGGGTTGTGTGGTGTGGGGGCAATGGGTGTGGGATGGTTAATGTTGTTGATGTGGTGTTTCTGTTTTGTTACCAAACGCATTACATACAATACAGGGGTTAAAAAGTAATAAAATCCACAACCCAACAATGCACTGGATTTGCTGGTAAATATTACCATACAAATAGGACTAGTGAGAGTATTAAAAAAAAGGGGGGATCTCTCAATCCAAAACTCTCCCAAATGGGATTTCCCGATAATTTTCCCTTAAAATAATGGGAAATATCATGGTCGATAACAAAAAAAGGGAGTAGATTCCGTCTAGTTACAGTTGGGCCTGTAGGAGTCTACTACGGTCTTGTTTAAATAATTTGAATTTTTGATGTGTATAATTTATTGAGTATTACAAAATTATAAAAAATTACATTGATCAGATATTGATAGTTATGTGATCAAATCAGTTTTGTATTAAACAAAATGGACAGTGAACAAATTAACAGTTAACAAAAAAAGGATCCAATGAGATAACTATCGATATCCGATCAACGTGATTTTTTATAAGCATATAGTACTCGATAAGTTTTACACATTGAATAGCTCAAATTATCAAAACAGGATCCATGGTGAGCCCCTGCTACCCAACAACACTCTCTAATCCGATCTAACACTGGAGGGAAGCTACTCCTTTAAAAAAAATGAAAAAATTATATTCAATTGATAAAATAGTATAATTTTATATTTTTTAAGTAGTAATTAAATGGAGATTTAATCAAAACTCTTTCATAATAAAATTTTAATACATTAAGAGTAAATATAAAAAAAAATTCTTGAAAAGTTCAACATATACCATTATTATCAAAATATTATATTTTAAAATGATATATATAACTTTTGATGTAAATGTTGATTTTTAATAAAATTAGTATTTTTAAAATTCTCTCATTAAGATCTATCAAATAAGATCCATATTGATTACGAAATTCTTATATATATATATATATATATTACCATCAAAATTGATATAAACAGTAACAATTTATATATATATATATATATATTTTACTTTAGTATTACTCAATTATGTGTTTTATCCTTAAGCGGTTTATGAAACAAAATAAATTGGATGACCTTTTTCACCAAACAAGGATCCAATAGAGGAGTTTTGGCTAAATTTTCCTAATTAAAAAAAAATTATAATCAAACACAAATAAGATATGATTAAAAATCTCAAAATAATGTCATAAGAGCGTCTCCAATGATAAATGTTATAATAGTATTATCATTGCTATAATTTGTCAATGAATAATAATAAATTGCCAAATTATAGCAACGGTACTCTAATAGTCACATGTCATTTTGGCAAATTTCAATCAATTTTTCCTCTAATTTTGTAAGTATTGCTTGGATAAATGTTTTTTAGTATTTTTTTTATTGTTTATTTTTTGTAACCTTTTTCAAATATTTTCTAATAAAATTAAATATTTGCATTTTGTCTAACTAGACAAATAAAAAAAATTTAAAAATTGAAAACAAATTTACATTTATTTGAAAGAAAAAAAATTACTCTTATTGAATTATGTTTTTTTTCAACTGATTTGGAGCCAAAATTCTATTCACTGTGTTTGGTTTTAATCTTTTGGATTTAATTTTCTGAAAATTGAATTTTTTATTTTTCATATATTTTTTTTAATTTTTAATGAATATTTTTAAAATTTTAAACATTTTTTTTACTCTTTTAGATGGTATCTAAAAAGTAAAATATTTGTAAAAAAATATTTTAAAAAATTAATAAATACATAATAATACGAAAAATTTACTGATTTTTTTATATATATTATTTTTGGTTTTTAGTGAATTTTTTAAAGATTTTTTTCACAAATATTATATTTTTTAAGTGTATTTTTGTTAGGTGTATATAAAATTTTTTAAAAATTGCTTAAAATATTAAAAACAAAATAGAAAAATACAAAACAAAAAATTTCAATTTTCTAAAAAGTGAATTTAAAAAACTCAAACCAAATAAATTTATTAATCTTTGATGATATGGCATGTTTGACAAATGCCAAACCTTCTGTCAAATTTGACAGCAGAAATAACATTTGCTATATTTGGTAGGAAGAATAGCAGATCATTGGAAACCCTTTTTTTTTTTACTCTTGCCAAATTATACCTTTGGCACCTCCATTGGAGATGCTCTAACTAAAGAAAAAAAAAATTAATAAAAAAATAACATAACTAAGGATACATATAGTAAGAGGTGTGTATAATAGAATTATCTATAAAAATAATTACAAATCAATTGAAAACTTAATAAATATTTTATAAACTTTCTATAATATATATATATATATATATATTCTACATCTCACCACTAGGATGTAATTTCCCCATTAATAATTCCCACAAAATATGGGCCTTATGTAAAATTTTGAGTCCACCAGTGAGAGATGGGCCAACCCTTGGAAAGAACAGTAATATAGCTTTTTTCTTTTCGAATAAAATTAAAAAATTCACCAAAAATCAAAAATATATAAATTAAAAACTCGAAAACAGTTTTTAAAATTTACAAAACCAAATTGAATAATTATATATATATATATATATATTTACTTGTGATGTAAGAATGAATTTCCATCAGTCACCAAATAGAAATAGATTTTGTGATTCAAATCAAACTGATAGCTACAAGATGACTTGGGCAATGGGTTTCTCCGTGGACATTCCTTGGGCTTCCTTTGGGTTAGAGATAACGCACCAAAAAAAAAAAAAACAAATAATATTAGGGATCATAAAAAAAAAAAAATCATTAAATACATCATGAAAATTTTTCATCCTTTAATTAGTATGTGATGTTTTATTGTATGTGTAATCCAAAAGTGGAGAATATTTCATGATCATCTTCATGATATTTTTTTCATAATCCCTAGCATTACTCAAAAAAAACTCCTTAGGGTGTGTTTGTTTGGACGGACTGGATAAGGGGGAATTGTAATCCATCGGACGGTTAGTCTTGGGATACATTGTCCTCGGACTATTTGGTTGGATTGGATTTGTATCCTATGTTTGTTTAGTCATGGGATTAGATGTCTGGATTGGACTATTTTTAGTGAATCCAATGTTTGGTTGGACGGACTGGATAAGGATAAATGTTCAAAAGACTATTTTATCTTTGTAATTTATAATTTTTATTTAATATATAATTTTAATTTTAAATTTGTAATCTATAATTTAATAATTTATAATTTAACAACACTAAATTTTTTTAATTTAGAAGGCCATAATTTTTAATTTATTATTTTCAATCAATTTCCAATCAATTTCTGCCATTGCTCATTGTTCTACTTATGCTTGATATGCTTCCTTTCCTTCATCACTTTGTATGAGAGAGAGATTGAGAGCTTGTATGTATTATTCTTTTCCCTGGGCCATCAACACTTTCTGTAGATATTTTAACTTTAATTGGGCCAAATCACACTTGTAAATAAATATGGTCCAACAAAATATTTTTGGGCCATTTGAATTGGCCCTAAAATAACAAAAATAATTTGGGCAAATTTAAATTTATAATATACTATAATGCATTACTAAATTTGGGGCCCCTATTTTGGGCCAAATTTTTGGGGCTTAAGGCACAGGCCTCTGTGGCCTTAGCCCAGGGCCGGTACTAGGAACACATATATATCAAACTTTGGTTGTGATAGTATTTTTTGTATTTCAGTTATTATCAGTTAATTGTCTTTAGGGGAGATGGCTATCTCTACTGTGTCTCTTGTAGCATTTTTTTATCATACATTTTTAGTAAATTACATAAATTTTGTGTGTTTTTTTTTAATTTTTTTTAGATATGCAGGTAATTTATTATTCTTGTGTACTTCTTACTGATATTAAGTGTTTTGGATTGTTAAGAGCACTAGCCTTTATTAGGGTTTAAGATTGAAACAGAACAAGTCAATACATGCCTATATGCAACCATTGTTAGGAGGTTTTCATTGTTTCTATCCAGTCAATCAATGGAGGTGGTTCTCAAAATCACTACGCTCTCTCTGCATTTGATTTGTATGCACTTGTTAGAAGAGAAATAACAGGGTCCAAGATTGATTTAAATTTAGAGTGCTTTAAGATTGTGTTTGGATCAAGATATTTGAATATAGGGGGAATAGAAAAGTTAACTACTATTTCATTAACTTTTCTTCTTATTTTTATTTTTTTCTTCACATATTTGTACTCAATTTTTTTAATTCAAACACAATCTAAATGTGTCAAACCATTGTATCCATAACAGGGTCAAAATTGGCTTTAATTTAATGGAGTGCTTAAATGTGCCAAGCCATTGTGTCCATATCATTTTTAGATAGAATTTGCAACTTAAAATGGCCTATATATAGCATAAAATGAGCCAAGTAAGGATTCCATATAAAGAATGCGAAAATAATTTCCTTCGTTATGTTTCAAATGTTTCCAATTCAATCCTTTAGAGCATCTTCCCCTAAATCTTCAAAAATTGATATGACAATTTTTTTTTTCAGATGGTAAGTTGACATATGCAAATTTGACATCTCTAAAAAGAAACACTCCACGCAATATACTAATTTTATTGTTTTATTATATTTTTACTTTAGTCATGTCAAATTCACGAAACATTTGGCTATTCGGTTGGAGCTTGTTGAAGTCTCAATTTTTGCCTTTTAAAGTGTCAAGTAGGATTTGAAGTATCGGTTGAAGATGCTCCTATTGTGCTTATAACTCGTCGTCAACTTGCGTGATGTGACAAAACATAGATCTGACTCTGTATTTGTATTTGGATCTATTTTAACCAAGTTCGATATCGTTCGAATCTTAAGTATATTGGGTTATTTCAGGATTTTAAGATTAACCACAGATCCTTTGAATGCTCATGTTTTCATTTGGTTGTTTATTGTTTCTTAATTTCTGGTTCCATCATAACACATACACATAGAATACAAAAAGCTAATTTAAAATTGTAATAGTATACCAAGTCAAGCCAGACTTCATCTTTCATGTGCAGTGTTCATACAATAATTCTAGGTAGCATGAAAACTCAATCATAATTTCACTATAAAAGTGAAGTATAGAGTGTAGATTTAAAGTTAGCGTATTGTGAGTCATATATAAAATAAATCCTTTTTAAATATTTAATTTTTGAGTAATTTTTCCGAATATGAAGCACAACTGGCATTTATATATATTCATGACGAAGAAGAAGAGGAGAACAAGATGATAATATGAAGATTTTCCTGATATGACAACAAACATTGTAGTTTATTGCCATAGAAAATTGTCTAACCAGTACTGCTTCAAAGAAAGCAAATATCTGGCTAGCCAGTTCAAAAAAGAATTAGGAGAGATCCCAAAGATATTCTCTTCTTCTATATATCTACATTTCCTTATTTTTAATTTTTTTTTCTGCACATTTTTTTTTTGGGCACCACCTAAGCTATTCTGAAAGTGACAACTCTGAGGTTAAATTGCGCACAAGTCTACAAATTGATGAGCCACTAAAGTCCATATTTGGGCTGCCTTCTGATGAAGGGGATAATTGCATAGCACAAGAAGTTTCTCCCTTGAGAACTGAAATTATCTGCAAGTACATGAAACTGATATAGTAAGCCATAATGAAACTAGAAAGGGCTAGCAGGAGTAGTAGAGCTACAAATGAGTCGAGTTTTAGGGTATTCAAGCCAACTCAAGCTTGACTCGATTACTAAATAAATGAGTTTAAAATTTTAGCTTAAGCTTGTATATTTTGCAATGAGCTGATCTAAAACGAGCCAAGTTTGAACTGCTAATGAACCATTCAACTCGTTTGTAGCCCTAAATAGTACCAAATATTTTTTTTATCTATGCTGCATTACGTCGCTCATACTAGATCATGAAATAGGCTTAGTATTTATGCACTGAGCTGCAACACACATCACCCTAAATATTTCGTACACATCCAGGTCTTCCATGTCTTTGTCCAGCAACTTATGGAATGCTCTTTGTAGCAACAATGGTCGAGCTTGCGATTACAGTAAGTATTTTGAGAACAAACTTCTAATTGCAGTATAGAAATGAGAATTGTAATAAAATATATAAAAAATTGTCTACTAACCCAATCTACAAAAAATTTGTCATCCCACGGAGCAGATCTACTGCAAAAGAGCCTTAGGAGCAGAATTCCAAAGTGAATGATATCAAATTTTAGTAAAGCCAATGATTCATGGTCTGAAGGATCTGTGTGCCAGAACCTTTTTAACATACAATCAAATTTCACATTAGAAACTCAGCATTATTATTGTTTTTTTGTTTTTTTACTGTTGCTAAGTCAAATGAAATTTCAAAAAACTTCTTGAATTGGTATAAATGCAAACCTATTAGTAGAAATTGGTAACCCTTGTTTTAGATGCAACCATGTAGCATTACCAAAGTCAGTGATCTATTACACACACACACACACACAAATGTGAGGAAAAGAAGAAAACAAATGAAATGAGATTATGAGAGGCCTTGGATTTTGAACTAATAAACAATTGTACCCATGATAGGCCTCTTATGTTTTTATTTTTCTCTGTTTTTTGCACTAGGTGTTTCAAATTTTAACAAATTTTACCTGTGGCTCTAAGTCAAAATTCATAAAAATGTTGCACGACCTTAAGTCACCATAAACAATGGGGCCTCGAGGACATTCTTCATGCATGTAGTGAACACCGTCACAGATTCCTATTGCTGTCTTTATTTTCTCTTGAAATGTCATTTTGGTCCGTTGTTTTCCCTTTGAGTCTGTTCAAGAAAAGATCAGTAAGTACACATCATGAATGATCTCTAGACAGAAATCAACAGAGAATGCTTTTCTTTCATGCTAGAATGCTTTGATTACGATATGAATACAACTTAATATGAGAACAACAAGCCTAGGTGCACATAATTGGTGCACGGACTACTGCACAAGAAATAAGGGTATATGCACAAAATTAGTGCAAACAAAGACAAGGGTGTGTGTGACTCATGCATTCTCTGTTTCTGTGCATCGACATCATTGTCTTTGTTTTGTGCACCAATTTTGTGCATATGTGAATGGACTAGTGAACAAAACTAGGTTCGCATAATTGGTGCACAGAGCAGAGACAATAATAGTACATGCACAAAATTAGTTCACAGAACAGATTCATAGGAGAATGTGCACAGAAAAGAGACAAGGATGCATAGAACATAGACAAGGATATGTGCACAAAATTAGCGCACAGAAAAAAGACACGAGTGACTTCTGTGCATTAATTCTATGCACGTAGCAAAGTTGATATAATAATTTGTTAAGATCGTTTGATATGATATTCATAAAAAGATGAACCAAGTCATCAACAAACTTACCATGGAGAAATCTATCCAATGTCCATCTTTGGGTAAAAGGGTAGACAAGAGCTGTACCATTTTTGCCCTTGTAGTAACCTCTCAACCCCAATATATTCTTATGATGCATAGACAAAGCTGCTTTCTTTTCTACTTTAAGAACACAATCCAACTGCCCAGTGAATCTTCTTACCAAAACTTGGGAGTGATGGTCACTCAAATACCCACAATATGTCTTAAAATTCTCATTCTCTTCAAAACAAGTCATTCTTGTGAATCCACCTGTTATTTCTTTCACCATTTCCCAGCTCAGTTGCAGCGGCATTCTTATCACAAGATTGACCTCAGAAAATCCCGCGGATGAGATATTATGATCATCGCTTAAGGTCTTGTTTTTGCTTGATGACTCGAACATTGTTGGAAGATTTTCACCTTGTTTGCTTGTAGTAGCATGGTATGGAAGGAAGGATTGAGATTTGGTTTTAGAATTTGGAAAGTTGAAATGAAAATGGGACTCATGTGGTGAGATTAATCCTTCATCATCAGATTGCTTTGAATATGAGGTTTCTGATACTCTTAGAGGCAAGGTCTTGTGTGCTACAATGTCCCCATCACCACTCACCAAAGTCACATTATATTGGGTTTTACAGATTTGGAAACTTTGGTCCCTGGCAAAGCACCTGCAATGAAAGAAAATTTTCTAAAGAACAAGACAAATTACACTTGTCAAGTAAAAGCAATCCTATACATAATCTTATTTCTTACCTCTTTTCAAGTAAGAGCAATGGGTTCACATTCATAAATACATATGAGACCGCTCACTTGTGTCTTAGAGTTATAAAAAAAAAAAATTTAAATGTAACATTTTTTATCAAGTAATTTCTAAAAATTTTAACAAGTGACAAGTAATTTCAAGGGTAAATTACACCGACACCCCCTTGAGGTTCGCTCTTAAAATAGATACCTCCATTATTCTGGAAGTTACATTGCACCCCTTGTCAGACCATATCTCTTAATGAAAGTAACAAAAAATATAAAAGGACCTTAATGTCCTTTCAATAAATTTATGAAAGTACCATATTACCCACTTCTCTTCCTAAGCCAACCCAACCATGTTAATCATTGTTGCTGCATTTCACTACCCACCATCATCCAACCAACAATTATCAACTGTCACAGTCCACCACCCCATCATCACAGCCACCATCTCTCACCCATCAATACTTGCAAACAAATTATCAAACAATTTTACCCAAGAAAAAACCACTAGTGATTGGTTTATTCAGTGTCATTGGTGTCCCATCGTGAAATAGAGCATTCATAGAAACTTTAATTTAATGTACTAATTACATTACCAAATCATCCAAAATTCTTCATTATTTGAGTCCACCAGTTTAGATTGCATTACCACCCTCAATTAGACCGTGTAAGTCCATTGATGAGCTTGTGCTGCAACTACCCACTGACCCAGGAGTTCACGAGCTCAACTTTGAATTTCATGTGTGCTTCCTCTTGTTTCTTCTCCAGCGTCATTTAGAACTGTTAGGTTACTTAACAGAGTGGGAAAAACTGTAATGGGAATTGAAACCTCAGGGGTGCAGTGTAATTTTTCAAAGAATAAAGTTACACACACAAATTGGAATACTTTTAGGATGAATAACAATCTTATACAAACTAAATTTAATAATTTACTTTATGATAAAATATTACATAACTTTAACTAAAGAGAGAGACTCTGAGGTAATTTGGAAAGATTAAGAACCCAATAATATCTTCATAGCTAAAGAAGCAAAATCATCAATGGTGATTGGAACAAAGGCTTCTGTCTCTACTATACAGGAGCTTAAATTACAACCCAGAGTACAGTAACAAATAAAATTACTCAAAAATGCAAACGCTTATCCCTAGACATTCGAGTAGTCCTTGCAGGTAGGGCAAGAAGGTCTTCTTCTTCATCTCCTTGCCTGTGTTCTATTCACAGTGTAATGTAACTCGTAAGCCGATGGTAGAACCCTACGCTTTCCTACGCCGTTCGCTGGTTTTTCGGCGATCGATTTTTTTTGGAGAACTTGTTTGCTTCGCTTTTGCTTTTGCGTTTCCATTTTCTTACGACTCTTTCCCTTCTCATCCTTTGAAGATGATGAGCAAGTGAACGTGATCAATGACCAAAACTTTTTTTTGTTGCCTCTACCTTCGCTTTTGCTTCTGTACAATAGATCCTTGAAGAATATCCACTTTTTCGAGTTCCTTCCAGACGATGAAGACCTTGAAAACGAAGCAGAGCTTGACGGTGTTGTCTCAATTGACGAAGTTTCAATTTCTTTGTTCTCAGAATCTTCCAACTCCAAAATGCAATGATGATGATGATGAGAGGACTTATTTTCTTCGTGTTTTTGCCATTGGAACTGTGCTATTCATAGTGGTGACATCGGTCGGATCTGACCGTTCAAGAACAACTCGTCGGCCGAACTCATACTGCTTAGTGAAAACCCAGAAGAAAATTCGAACTCAAACGAGCCAGACTCAGTTGACAAGAAAGAATTAGACATAGGAGCAGTGGATAACACGTAGTGCATAGGACTTGCAGGAGCACTGGAAAAGTAGCCGACGATGAGGCAGCCACGGCCAGGCTTGAAGGTGCGGAGACGTAGGGAATGGAACATGTGTTGTTGATTTCTTCGTTGAGACGATGGCTTTCGTGAGCATCGTTGGTGTCACCATTGTTGGAGGAGTGAAGGTCGACGTTTGGTTCACCATTGTTACGGTTTGAAAAGAGCACTATTGCTGTGAGTTCGAGAGCAGAAATGATAGAGGACCCCCACAACAACAATCCCCATAGAGACATGTTAGTGATGAGTGATAGAAGGAAAAAAAAAATAAAAAACAAAAAATAAAAAGTTGAATACATTGGAGATGGTGGGGTTTTTCCGTTTGAGAGAGAGACAAAGAGAGAGAGAGAGAGAGAGAGAGAGAGAGTTGGGGTGGGCTCAGGGACTGAAACGAGTCTGACTGGCTTTTGGACACGCAATAATTAGACAGAGAACTCTGTGAACGAGGGGAGAATGTATACATGGTTATGCACTGTGCTTCCAATAAATATTGGAATTCAATTTTTTAAAAATTAATTTTTTATTTTTTATATATTCTTATTTGGAAATTTTAAAAAAAATTTCCATTTCAAAAAATGTTGCTTCATTTAGTTTTGGATGTTTTCTTCTAAACCAATTAATTCTTTTATTTATAGTATGTTGTTTTGGTTTAATTTAGGAATTTTGAAGTTTACGTATTTACCATTGACTTGTTGGACATGCCAATAAGGGATGAGGTGCCATTTTGGGCCAATAAAGCTTTGATTTACTTCTTGGCTGCATTATTAAAAAAAAAAAAAATTGTCCCTAATTTTTTTTTAAATAGTATTTCTAAGAAATTCCTTTACATTTTCGCTTTAACACATTTTTTATACAATTTTTCAATACTAACAAAGGTCTTTAGGATTGCTTTCATTTTTTTAATAAAAGATAAACAAATTTTGATTTTTGAAACAATACTACAAACTCACCCTTATCAATCTAGAATTTACTCAGAAAAATGAATTATTGGTTCAAATTCATTTTACTCGTGAACCTCACACTTCATCAATTTAATCTCCACCATACAAACACATTCAGGGTAAATTATGGGTTGATAAGGGTAGGTTCATAGCATTTTTGTTTTTGAAATTTAGAAATGGAATTGAGTTAGCAAGTGACTATTTTATTTAAAAAGTCAAAAAAATTAAAAATATTTTAAAAAGTCACAGATTCATATTTTAGTCAAAAAAAAAAAAAAAAATTACTTCCCAAACTAGGGCTAAATTTTATGTGTAATTTCATCTATATTTACCATGGGCCATTGGGCAGTGGTTAATATTGGTATGTGCATAAAAATTATATTAAAATATGTAAACGGTGTACAAAATATGTGACATATGAATTTTTAATAAATTAGATACTATATTTATTTTTTTTTATTAAAGGACTCATTCAAATAGAAAGCAAAACAATTATATTGAGCTTAAAATTCTATTTTACGTACTTTCTTATTCAACTAAATAAAATTATATAAGGAATTGAAATTTTATAGAAAGGGAATCCCACACTCTTCAAATGGTGTATAAGCATCTTACATATTTTTGTAATAATTATACATATTTTATTGTTAAAAAATATTATTAAAATATATATAACATTATTACAAAATACTAATATTTTATTTCTAAATTATAAATTATCATAACTTTGGCAAAATTTTACATTATATTTATTTAAAAAAGTGTAACATGTAAAAGTGAAAATGTAAAAGAATTTCTTAGAAATATTATTTAAAAATAAGAAACAAAGGGACAATTTTTTATTTTATTTTATTTTATTTAATAATGTAGCCAAGAAGTAAATCAAAGTTTTGTTGGTCCAAAATGGCATCGTAAAGTTGCGCAGCTGGAGCCGCGGTGCTCAAAGCACGGCAGCATCCCTCATCTCTTAGACAGAGAGTTTTGTGAACGAGAAGAGAATGCATACAGCTCTCTGATGGTTATGCGTTGTGCTTCCAATAAATATTGGAATTCAATTTTTTAAAAATTAATTTTTAATTTTTTATATATTTTTATTTGGAAAAATTATTCAAAAATTCCATTTCAGAAAATGTTGTTTCATTTAGTTTTGGATGTTTTCTTCTAAACCAATTAGTTCTTTTATATATGGTATGTTGTTTTGGTTTAATTTGGGAGTTTTGAAGTTTACTTATTTACCATTGGCTTGTTGGACACGCAATAATTAGAGAGAGAGCTTTGTGAACGAGAAGAAAATGCATACAGCTCTCTGATGGTTATACGTTGTGCTTCCAATATATATTGGAATTCAATTTTTTAAAAATTAATTTTTTATTTTTTATATACTTTTATTTGGAAAAATTATTCAAAAAATCCATTTCAAAAAATGTTGCTTCATTTAGTTTTTGATGTTTTCTTTTAAATCAATTAGTCCTTTTATTTATGGTATGTTGTTTTGGTTTAATTTAGGAGTTTTGGGGTTTACTTATTTACCCTTGGGTGTGATTTTGGTTTTGATTTTTTCTTTATGTTGTGGTGAGTTGGTTATGGTATGGTGTTATTTTCAATTTTTTGTGGGGGATTGTGTGGAGTGATTTAGGGGAAGAAGTAAGGAAGTTAGATGGAGGGTGAAAGGAAAAAAGAGAAACAAAAAGGGGTTCATGGGTTGGTGTAATTTTAGTAATAAATTTTAAGTTTTATTTAAATTTATCTTTCTTTTGTATTGTAGTATGTACATTTTTTTTTTAATTGAAGAAAATCACTGAGCGAGAAAAGCATTTAGAATGAGACAGGAAAAATTCTAGAATAGGCCAGTGTCTTCCTTGATTCTTCAAGTTCGTGTTTGTTTTCTTTTTTTATTTGGGGAGAGAGGTTTTGGTTGGGGGGAACCTTATGGGATTCTTCTTAGTGAAAACAAAAAAATGATTTTGTTTCTATATCTTCTGTATAACTTTGTTGAGTTGCTATTGTTATATATAAAAGTGGTGATTTCTCCAATGTTTTATACTTAATTAGCCAAATTTTGTGTTGCAATTGCATCAGGACGGAATTGGGTAGCCTTCAATCACTATGTGATATTGGTTATATAGTAATCCAAACCAATTACGCAAAGAAATTTTTTATGAGTGAGATATATTGACTTACTTTGTTAAGCAGTTGGAAACAAAATATGATCGACCCACTTAGTATGTGTTGCATTTTCTCATTTGTTTGGAGTACCACGTAGACAATGTCATATAATACTGTGGGGTATCTAATAATTTTTACAGTTTTCAAGACAAAATATGGCAACAAAATATTAGAAAAAATTACAAATAAGTATCACTTTTTCCTTCAAAATGTCATTCAGTTTTTTCAACTTTCAATTTTTAGATAACTAAGTCCTATATTTTTTTTTTTTTAAAATTCTCTCAAATAAGTTCAAGACTCCATAATCACATACTTTAATCCAATCATACCCTTCAAGATGGGAACAAATTGTTGTATTCATTTTGAAAGACTTTTGTGACAAAGTATTAAGGGCGAATTACACTAACATTGTCTATAGTTTAGAACTCGTATCACTTTAATCTCTGAGTTTTTAATTGTGACACATTTGATAATAAATTTTCAATCTTGTTTCAAATAAGGACAATTGAGAAGATACTATTGCTCAATTTTAAGGGCAAAGTCGTCAATTTGATAAAATATAAACTAATTTAAAAAAAATGTCAAAAAAATATTTTTGAATTACTAAAAATTATTTTTACCCACCAAAGATAAAATTATGTAAAATTGATAAATTTTTTACGCATGTATTTATTTATTTTACCAAATTAATTTTTATTATGTGTTTAGATGATGATCATACAATGTGTGGTTATTAGGCTTTTAATGTGTAATTAATATATTTAATATATGAAATATTTTTAGTTTTAAATTTTTTGATTTAACAGATTGATTTAATAATGATATCAAAATTGTCGCCATATTTGAGTTTTGGAAAAATAGAATCTAATTTAATGAAAATAAAAACAACTATCCATTACATAATCATCATCCAAATACATAATAAAAATTAATTTAGTAAAAAAAATAAATGTGTAAAAAATTTATCAATTTTACATAATTTTATCTTTGGTGGGTAGAAATAATTTTTAAAAATTCAAAAATATTTTTTTAACATTTATTTTTGTCAAATTAATTTATATTTATCAAATTGACAACTTTGCCCTTGAAATTGAGTAATGGTATTTTCAATTGTCCTTATTTGAAACAAGATTCAAAATTTAGTGACACAACCCCAAACTATAGAGACTGTTAGTGTAATTTGCCCAAGTATTAATTTGTTTTGATGTTCAATTCATTATGACTATAGTTTTTTCCCCCTAAAATATTGTTAGTTAGTATTAATAATAAATGATTTATGTTCTATTACGAAGATGAATGACTCTTTCTATTCAATCGTTTATACTTTTCTTTATTAGAATTTGTACAAATTTTAAAATGTAAAATTGAAATAAAGTGTACTACTATTGAGTCTCAAACTAATCTAAATTGAAGGTTGATTGGGACTTAATGACCATTTGGATTTGTTAGTGTCATTAACATTATTGTCGAGACAAAGGCCTTCCAAATAATATTTACTAAGGTTGTGTTAAGATTTTAAATTTGTAGAAAGAACATAAAAAGTAAAGCAAAATAGAAATAAAACATAAGCTAATTTTTATTTTCTCTCGGTAAATTCAAGATTCACATACCACTAAAATCAATCTGCATGCATGACAAAAGATGGAAAAAACAATGCATTAAGCTATAGACCATAGTAATGATAATGAGGCTATGATGTTAAGGACTAGTTCTCCTACAAAAAGTAATGGCACAAATTCTTGAAATTTCCAGTAACAAAACAACATTGTTACCAATTTAATTTGAATGTTATGCATGAAGTTCAAAAAATTTATTCTAAACGAGACTTTTTAACCCAAATCAAAATAACTAAAAAAAATTATCCACTTCCCAAACGAAAGATGTAAATCATTTAGTGACCACTATTGTATCATGTTTTTTTGAATTTTCAAAGATGTCCACACATATTTGATTTGTTTGAAAATTATCACAAAACAATTAAATTAACTCAAATGTTTAAAACTATACTAACACAATTTGTAGGATGATTCTATATACATCAAATATTTACGTCATTACGTATTTTTTCTAATTACATTTTCTTAAAAGAAAAGTAAAAATTATTTAACCTTTTTGCACACTATTATTCCATCTATACTTGTAATGCCCTCAAAACATTATATAAATCAACCATTCATAAGAATCATAAACATAATAGAAATACTATATTTCATTCATCAAAATTTATATTACAGAAGATATTACATGTAATTCCTAAATGTTAATAACAGAATAAGTGCCTCAGTACAACACAATTTGTAGGATGATTCTATATACATCAAATATTTACCTCATTACATATTTTTTCTAATTACATTTTCTTAAAAGAAAATTAAAAATTATTTAACCTCTTTGCACACTATTGTTCCATCTATACTTGTAATGCCCTCAAAACATTATATAAATAAACCATTCATAAGAATCATAAACATAATAGAAATGCTATATTTCATTCATCAAAGTTTATATTACAAAAGATATTACATGTAATTCCTAAATGTTAATAACAGAATAAGTGCCCTACGGGCTTACATATTTCCAAGTTGTTACTTGGCTTCAACAAAAGCAGAGTCCTAACTCTTTTACATATAAAGCCCTTGGCTTGAATTTACATTTAAATACAAAAATGATAACAAAAACGGAGCCTCCAGCCCTTAAACCTCTCAAGCTAAGTCCTTGGAGGCGGCATGTCACCTGTACCTGAAAAATGGTTTTCCAAGTAGGGTGAGTTAAAGCCCAGTAGAGATATGCTAAACAACATATGAGAATTAACTAAGACATAAGCATTAGATAAATGTGAGATATTTTTAACCAACACATATTCTTTTCAAGTTCATTCGATATAGATAACCAATATCCCAACTCATTTCCATTCTTCCGTTTCGGATAAAATCAACTAACCAAATTCAATATTACCAAAACAATCGACATGAGACTACAACTCAAAGGTTCACAATTCAATGCATTCATCAATCCAACACTTTTATTTCTTGTCATTTTACGGAACTACGTCTGAAAAAACTGGCACCCAAATACATATAAGATTTCGAGATTTTCACCCTGGATACTCCGGCCAACTTAATTATCAATGGAGTCCATCCCCTATCTCCTCCCAAACAAAGATACATATACAATGTATTTAAACACGTCGTCATATACAATGACCAAATAAATCACATATTTAGTGGTTTAATCCAACCGTCATATTCAATGACATAATCCAATTGATTAGTTTCAATTCACCTAATCATCATGCAGTTTTTACAACAATCATGACTATCCTCCATCAATAGCCCAAAACAGATATTTTTAAACAGATAAATAAATCTATCAAACAGATAATTTATCATATTTTCCATAGATGAGTGATTTATCAAATTCAACACATCATTGATTCTCATAACCTTCCAATTGCATCTTTCTTACATCAATTTCATTATTTACAAGAATTAATTTAATTTAACCTAACCTAGGGCAAATTTTCCCAAATTTGAAAATGTCAAACCATGAGTCTAAAATTTCACCATTTCACTGTTAGAGGACCTCATGCACAAGCCCCATACTTATTTTCTAAACCCACATGGAAACCCACATGAAAACCTCTTTTTTATATATATAGGAACCAACCCAAAACTCACTAAAAACGCTCTCAAATCCCACCATTTATACAAGATGACAACATCTATGTTAAAACCCATATAGAAGAGTAGAATATCCCTACCTGAAATGGAGAAGCTCAAAGAGGAAGAAGGAGAAACTTGAAGATGCTCAAAACTTGAACTTTTTCGAATCAAAAGGGAGCCCACGGGATACTCCACCCTTTTTACAAAGGAAGTAGGGTAGAAGGACTGTAGATCAAGGGGTATTTGTAGAAAGAGGGTGTTTTAGAGAGAGAGAGACAGTCGATCTAGGGTTTTGAATGAAGAAGGGACCAAAAAGTGATATAAAATCACGCTGCTGCGAACTGATATATGCGAGGCTCTCTCGAGCGAAGGAGTTGTCGCTTGAGCGACCAGACACAACAAGTGGCCTCGCTCAAGTGCAAGAAGCATCGCTCGAGCGCATAATGCAAAGCTTTAGGTTTGTCCCCAACGCAGATGCACGCTTGAGTGCAAGAGTTCTCGCTCGAGCAAAGGAACAAAGAACACACGTCTCGCTCGAGGGCAAAAGTTCTCGCTCAAGTGCAGAAGTTCTCGCTCAAGCGGAAGCTGTGTCTAAAAAGAAACCTGAGGACTCTCAATCCTCGCTCGAGCGCAAGAACCCTCGCTCGAGTGAAGAAGCAAATACCCAAGGCTCGCTCGAGCGCAAAAAGCCTCACTCGAGCGAAGGAGCAAAAACCTGGGCAACAACCATATGTACCAACTCATCACCAACCTGTTCCAAACTCACCCAACACGACCCAAAACTCAATTTCAAAGAATTAAAAAGGAATAACAAGACAAAGATATGATATTCAACCACGGAACCCAAGCCCAGGATACAAAGAAGGTTGGGGCAAAAACCGAGATTGCTATAACCTCCCCCTCTTAAAGAATTTCGCCCCTGAAATTTTATACAAGTTTCAAAATTATGGTTATTCAATTCCCAACGTGATTACAACTCAACATTCACCATCATGACCCACGCACCGGGCATTCCATCTCTTCACAAGAGAACAAATCCACAATATGTACAGCTCAGCATATATTACCAATATGCATATTCCGAGATTTAATAAATTTCAACACATACATCTCATGTTTTCAAAACATATTCAATGTTTATAACAAGTTTACATTTCCAAAACTTAAATAACATTTGCAATGTTCAAATTTAACTTGTGTTTCTGAAACATACTCAACATTCACAATGTGTTACAATCTCAATACATATACAATGCTCTTATAGTTCTTAAACAAAACTAAAATCTCAATTTATACTCAAACATCAACAAATAGGTCCAGATATTTCTCTCGGACCTCCATTTCACGTTTCCAAGTTGCTTCCTTAACCCCGTGATGTTTCCACAATACTTTAACCAAGGGAATCGTCTTGCCTCGCAAGACTTGGTCCCGTCTATCCAAGACTCGTACCGGTCTCTCCTTATATGAGGCATCTTCATCTACCTCTAAGTCGGTCCAATCTAACACATGTGATGGATCTGGCTCATACTTTCGAAGCATACTAATATGAAACACGTCATGCACTCCGGTAAGTTGTGGCGGCAATGCCAAACAATAGGCAACCTCCCCAATCCGCTCAAGGATCTCAAAAGGGCTAATATACCGAAGGGATAACTTCACACTCTTTCCAAACCTTATCGATTCCCGTCTAGGTGATATTTTCAAAAAGATGTGATCACCCACCTCGAATGACAAAGGTCTCCTCCTACGGTCGGCATAACTCGTTTGGTGACTTTTGGCTGTAATCAACCTCTTATGGAAAAGTGCCACCTTCTCCGTCGTTTCCTGAACCAACTCTGGACCTAACAGAGGTGCATCACCCACCTTGGCCTAACACACTGGAGATCTACACGGCCGACCATACAAGGCCTTAAAGGGTGCCATGCCAATACTCGACTGGAAACTGTTATTGTAAGCAAACTCTACTAAGGATAGGTGTCTCTCCCACGACCCCTTAAAGTCAAGGATGCAATCCCGAAGCATATCCTCGAGTATCTGAATAGTGCGCTCGGACTACCCGTCAGTCTGAGGATAGTAAGCCGTGCTAAAAGTCAATCTAGTGCCCAAGGCACTCTGCAAACTCAACCACAACCGGGCAGTGAAATGTAGATCTCTATTTGAGACAATCGACACTGGGATCCCGTGCAATCTCACTATGTCCCGAACATACAAGTCAGCAAGGTAATCTACCGAATCTTTTATACGTATAGGAATAAAGTGCGCCGACTTGGTCAACCGATCAACTACCACCCATATGGCATCACTACCCCATTAAGTCCTCGAAAGACCTATAACAAAGTCCATCGTGACATGCTCTCACTTCCACTTAACTATAGGCAAGGGTTGCAACAAACCCGCTGGCCTCTGGTGTTTGGCTTTCACTTGCTGACAAGTAAGGCACCTCGATACAAACACTACCACATCCTTCTTCATACCCTTCCACCAAAACTGGCGACTCAGATCATGATACATCTTTGTGCCTCCCGGATGCACCGCAAGGCGTGAATGGTGAAACTCTCGGAGTACTTCCTCTCGGCAAGACTCCGGCACAAACAGGCGGTCACGGTATCTCACACTCAGGTTGGGATACACAGTTAAACCCTTCTCTACCTTCCCACTAGAGATCCTCTCCCGGAGAGATTCTACCTCAAAGTCACCCTTCTGTGCTTCTAACACTCGGTTCACAAGTGTAGGTTGTGCAACTATAGAAAAACAAGACTGCGGACTCAACAGACTCGTCTAGACGCAAGTCAAATTCACCAAGGGCACCCAACATCTCGCATTCCTGAATAGCTATACAAGCTACACTACTGATGGATTTCCTACTGAGGGCATCACCCACAACATTGGCCTTCCTCGGATGATAATGCAACTCGAAGTCATAATCCCCTATGAACTCCATCCACCTTCTTTGCCTCAAATTTAAGTCATTTTGTGTAAACAGATACTTCAGACTCTTATGATCAGAAAACACCTCAAACCTCTCACCATACAGATAGTGCCTCTAAATCTTCAAGGAAAATATTACAGCTGCTAACTCTAAGTCGTGAGTAGGGTAATTCCCCTCGTGTGCTTTCAACTGCCGTGAGCCATAGGCTACTACTTTCCCCTTTTGCATCAGTACACAACCCAAACCCTCTCGTGAGGCATCACAATACACTAAATAGCCCAAACCCCTCTCCGGAATAATCAAGACTGAAGTGGTGGTAAGTCTAACCTTAAGCTCTTGGAATGACTTTTCATAAGTCTCATTCCGCACAAATTTGATCCATTTCTGTGTCAATCTAGTCAAAGGCAAAGCTAGTCTGGAGAAATCTTTTACAAACCGATGGTAATACTCGGCCAACTCCAAGAAGCTACGGATCTCGAAAACATTCTTAGGTTGTGCCCAATCTTGCACCGCCTCTATCTTGGATGAATCCACAGTCACCCTTTCCCCAGATACTACATGGCCTAAGAACTTAACCTCTCTTAGCCAGAACTCACATTTCCCAAACTTTGCATACAGCTTCTGGGCTCTAAGAAACTCAAGCATCACTCGCAAGTGTTCCTCGTGCTCCTCCTCAGAGGGTGAATAAATCAGAATGTCGTCCACAAAGACGACTACGAAGCGATCTAAAAACTCCCGAAAAATTCGGTTCATCAAGTCCATAAACATAGCTATGGCATTGGTTAGCCCAAAAGGCATCACTAGAAACTCATAGTGGCCATATTGCGTGCGGAATGCCATATTTGGGATATCTCCTCCCTGACTCTCAACTGATGGTAGCCCGATCTCAAATCTATCTTAGAGAAACAACGGGATCCTTTCAACTGATCAAACAGATCATCTATACGAGGCATAGGGTACTTGTTCTTAATTGTAACCCGGTTCAATTTTCGATAGTCAATACAAAGTCTCAAGGCCCCATCTTTCTTTTTAGCAAAGAGGGTCAGTGCTCTCCAAGGCAAAGTACTGGGGCGAATAAAACCCTTATCGAGTAATTCCTAGAGTTGAACCTTCAGTTCACTCAACTCAGCTGGTGCAAAATGGTATGGTGCCATAGAAATCAGTGTCGTTCCAAGCATTAGATCAATAGAGAACTCGATCTCTCGATGGTGGTAAACTAACAAGATCCTCGGGAAAAACGTTCGAGTACTCACAAACCACTTCTGGCAACTCAACCTGGGCCTCATCACACTCATTACTCGTAAAGCTAACGAGGAGACAACTAAGCTCACTCCACCCGCACGGATGATATATCGGTGATAAGACTCTACCGATCCGATCCCCCAAGAAATGAAAACATTCACTGCTCAAGGTACATACAGTAACCCTCTGGTGATAACAATCTATAACAGCCCGGTATGACAATAACCAGTCCATACCCAAAATAACATCAAAACCAGACATATCCATCAACACGAAAAAGAAGGGAAGCCGACGTTCGGCGACCTCTATATCACAACCCTGACACCCTTGCTTCAGAACCATCTCACCCCTAATAGGTGACACAACACAAATAGGAGATGCTAACTGTGCCAACTCCAACCCCAAAATAGATGCAAATGTAGATGAAATAAATGAATGAGACGCACCCGTATCAATCAACACATTAGCAACTGAGTTGCAAAACAAAAAGGTACCTCTCACAACAGATGGAGCCGGTACAAGATCCGGCGCTGTAACAGCATATACGCACCCCGTAGGCCTCTGTTCAACCTGCTCACCTCTCGGACCATAAGACTGCTGCACAGACTGAGCCGAAGAGGCTCCCTAATTGGCCCTTGAGGCCTGAACAGACTGAGCTAGCTGGTGACTCTGTGTCTGCCTCGAACTAGACGTACCAGATGTGCCACCCAACTGTGGACAAAACCTGTTCATATGCCCCGCATGCCCACACTAATAACAAGTGAGCGGCTGGCCTCTACCCTGACTCTGGCCCTGAGAATTGGCCGAAGATGACACTACACGCTGCCCTCCTTCTCTCTGTGGGCAAGCTGAAGACTTGTGGCCCAACTGACCACATTTGAAACAAGTTACGTCTCCCTGACCGCCTCTCTCAGAACTCGAACTCGGCACTGGAAAGGTAGATCTCGAATGCGCTCTCTAGGACTGCTGAGGGTTAGAACCCCTCTGCCTTTTACCGTCCCCCTAGCCATCCTGACTCTTCCTGTAGCCCCTCATCCTTGCCTCCTCTGTATGAATAATAGTCTTAAGATGGGTTGCAGCCTCCACGAGGCGCCCATAATCCCTAATCATGGACCTGGCTACCCGAAACATGAGTCCGATCCTCAGTCTCTTCTCGAACTCCAAAGATCGGTGCTCCTCGGTCGCCACTAACTCCGGTGCAAACCTAGACAAGCTAGTAAAGGTGGCCTTAAACTCAGCCACAAATGTATTCAACTGCACTAACTTGGAGAATTGATCTCTCAGCTTCTCCCTCACCATAGCAGGCTAGTACTTGTCTTGGAAAGCTTCAACAAAAGCCTCCAAAGTCCCTCCAATGCGTCCCTACGCATACTTCCACCACTGACCCGCGTCTCCCTTAAGCTGGAAGGACACCAAGGTCACTCTCAAACCTTCATCTTTGATGCCGAGCATCTCAAACGTCTTTGTCATCTACTCCAACCATTTATCAGCCTTCAGTGGCTCCTTAGGATCACCCAAAAATTCATCCGGATTCGACCGGAATAACTCCCTCTACAGAAAAGACGGCCCTGCCTCAGCTACTTGGGCCTGGACTTGATTCTCAACCTTGAGAATGTCCATAGATTCCCTCAATGCTCCGGCCATTTCACGGACTAAGGCGCTCATGGCCTGCTGACCAATCAGTTCGGCCACATTGGCCTGACCCACTCCATCCTCCTGCGCCGAAATTTCATCCGGTATAGGCATCTCCTGCCTCCTAGGCCTACCACGCCTACCACCACGACTTCGTCCTGACATCCTAATAAAGGTGACAAATAGATTAGCACATTTTTTAATGTACCGAAACTATCTCACTCGCGTCCTAATGCAATGAACAACTGTAATTCACTCCACATAAGCACATAATCACATAAAAACATATAAATTTCATTTCCGGATAATGACCGTCCCGTGGCGTTGCTAGAGTTCCAGTTAGAAATAGCGGTGATCAAGTGCCTTTCTAATAGGACTCCCAGAAACCCATAGACCCGATCAACATCCTAGAAACTAAATCTCATACCCATATAGTCACGTAAGCATGTTATCAGATAAGCACATAACATCATACATAAGTCTCTAACAAGCGAGACAAACCCATTGGGGTACTAACCACTTCCCACGTACCCAAAGTACTCAAACCTGGTACGCTCTGATACTAAGTTGTAACGCCCTCAAAACATTATATAAATCTACCATTCATACGAATCATAAACATAATAAAAATGTTATATTTCATTCATCAGAGTTTATATTACAGAAGATATTACATGTAATTCCTAAATGTTAACAACAGAATAAGTGCCCTACGGGCTTACATATTTCCAAGTTGTTATTTGGCTTCAAAAAAAGCAGAGTCCTAACTCTTTTACATATAAAGCCCTCGGCTTGAATTTACATTTAAATACAAAAATGATAACAAAAACGGAGCCTTCAGCCCCTAAACCTCTCAAGCTAAATCCTTGGACCTGTACCTGAAAAATGGTTTCCCAAGTAGGGTGAGCCAAAGCCCAGTAGAGATATGCTAAACAACATATGAGAATTAACTAAGTCATAAGCATCAGATAAATGTGAGATATTCTTAACCAACACATATTCTTTTCAAGTTCATTTGATATAGATAACCAACATCTCAACTCATTTCCATTCTTCCGTTTCGGATAAAATCAACAAACCAAATTCATTATTACCAAAACAACCAACATGATACTACAACTCAAAGGTTCACAATTCAATGCATTCATCAATCCAACACTTCTATTTCTTGCCATTTTACAGAACTACATCCGAGGGAACTGACACCCAAATATATAAGATTTTAGGACTTTCACCCTGGACACTCCGGCCAACTTAATTATCAATGGAGTCCATCCCCTATCTCCTCCCAAACAAAGATACATATACAATGTATTTAAACACGTCATCATATACAATGACCAAATAAATCACATATTCAGTGGTTTAATCCAACCGTCATATTCAATGACATAATCCAATTGATTAGTTTCAATTCACCTAATCATCATGCAGTTTCTACAACAATCATGACTATCCTCCACCGATAGTCCAAAACAGATATTTCTAAACAGATAAATAAATCTATCAAATAGATAATTTATCATATTTTTCATAGATGAGTGATTTATCAAATTCAACACGTCATTGATTCTCATAACCTTCCAATTGCATCTTTCTTACATCAATTTCATTATTTACAAGAATTAATTTAATTTAACCCAACCTACGGCAAATTTTTCCAAATTCCAAAATGTCAAACCATGAGTCTAAAATTTCACCATTTCACTGTTAGAGGACCTCATGCACAAGCCCCATACTTATTTTCTAAACCCACATGGAAACCCACATGAAAACCCCTCTTTTATATATATAGGAACCAACCCAAAATTCACCAAAAACCCTCTCAAATCCTACTATTTATACAAGATAACAACATCTATGTTAAAACCCATATAAAAGAGTAGAATGTCCCTATCTCAAATGGAGAAGCTCAAAGAGGAAGAAGGAGAAACTTGAAGATGCTCAAAACTAGAACTTTTTCGGATCAAAAGGGAGCCCGCGGGATACTCCACCTTTTTTACAAAGGAAGTAGGGTAGGACTCTAGATCAAAGGGTATTTGTAGAGAGAGAGAGGGTGTTTTAGAGAGAGAGACAGCTGATCTAGGGTTTTGAATGAAGAAGGGACCAAAAAGTGATATAAAATCACGCTGCTGCGAGCTGATATATGTGAGGCTCGCTCGAGCGAAGGAGTTGTCACTCGAGCAACCAGACACAACAAGTGGCCTCGCTCGAGCGCAAGAAGCGTCGCTCAAGCGCACAATGCAAAACTTCAAGTCTGCTGTGACACCCGAATGTTTTTAAATTTAATATTGCAATAAATAGAACTAAAAATAAATAAATAAATAAATCAATAAAAAATAATAATTAATAAAATGAATAAATAAATAAATAAATGCATAGTTTAGGAAATTGGGAATTAATCAATTAAATTGTTAAGGAAATAAAATGTGAGGCACCACATGTTAAATATTTTAGTGAGTGGTAAGTGATGTTTTATAGTTGGGTGGTGAGGTTTTTAGACACGAACCTAACCTATAATCATACAAAATTTTTAGGGATCATTGTGATTACCAAAAAGGGTAACAACCCTTAGAATTATAAGAAGCCAACCCTAATCTCCTAGAGCCAATGAATTAGATGACCTTTGGACATTTGGCGAAGTAAGAGTCAAGGGACAGGCCAGGTGGCGCCTTCTGAGACCACGTAATCAACTTGGGCCCCAAGAATTGATGCATATAAATAGGGCGTTATAGTAGAAGCAAGGATGGCAATCAACAAAAAGAGTAGAAGAAGGAATAGCATGGGAGGTTCGGTAGCACGAGAAAAATAGGGATAAATTTATATTAGAGGTGAGTTTTATTATACCTTGAGTTACTATAATATGTTTTCTACATGTCTTGAGTTACCATAATATATTTTACGAATGTTTTGAGTTACCACAATTCATTTTATATAATTTATGTTTTATGGTTAGGTTAATGTTTCAATTACGTGGATTATTTTCTGAACTCTATTTGCGTAAATTAAAACCCATGGATATGTTTGTTTAAATTTTAGAAAGTATTTGACAATGATCTTGTAAACAATTATTTTCTGTAAGTACCATCACAGGAGTCCCATGCCTTGGGGGACTTAAATAACCATTGGCCCCCGTTTGACCACTTTGTGGTCCCCTGTTTGTCATGGATCCATTGACCCCTGTTCTGATTGTCACTCTAGTGGCCCCTGTTCTGTTCTGTTCTGTACCGTGGTTATAGTTATTTATTTCAGTTCTGCCACTTAATTAATTTATGTGTTCAACTCAAATTATGTTAATGTTTTAACTTAAATAACTATCCATGGCTATTTTGGTACCCATATACTCACAGTACAATATTTTTCACTCTGCTATGTGGTTATAGCTGTTACCTTTTTCAGGTGACGAAGTTTAGCGGGATCAAGAGGGGGAATGAATCGCTGTGTTGTTTTTTTTATTATTTATTTTTAAGATTTCTATCTATTTTTTATTTTATTTATCAGACTCTTGTAATACAATAAAGCTCAATTGACTATGTTTGTTTCATTTTATTGAGCATTTGGTACCCAATTATTTTATTTTAATTTATTTAATTTAACCGCTTGCGCTACGACTACAAAATTATTTGAATTATTTTATGTTTATCTTGTTAGGACGCCGAGCCTTTGGGTACCGGGTTTGGGTCATGACATTTGCCACCAACGCAGATGCATGCTCGAGCGCAAGAATTCTTGCTCAAGCGAAGGAACAAAGAACACACGTCTCGTTCAAGCACAGAAGTTCTCGCTCGAGCGAAAGCTGCATCTAAAAAGAAACTTGAGGACTCTCAATCCTCGCTCGAGCACAAGAACCCTTGCTCGAGCGAAGAAGCAAATACCCAAGGCTCACTCGAGTGCAAAAAGCCTCGCTCAAGCGAAGGAGCAAAAACCTGGGAAGCAACCATATGTACCAACTCATCACCAACATGTTCCAAACTCACCCAACACGACCCAAAACTCAATTTCAAAGAATTAAAAGGGAATAACAAGACAAAGATATGATATTCAACCACAGAACCCAAGTTTGGGACACAAAAAAGGTGGGGGGAAAACCAGGATCGCTATAATACTCTTATTCTAAATTCAGTTGACAACCGATCTTAAAAAGAAAAAAAGAAAAAACCAATTTACATCTAAAACTTCTCAAACTCTAATTGATCTCCAACTATTACAATCACCATCATCTCTGATTACCACCCTACCCCCTAAGCGTCTTGTAACAAAAAATCTCAGAATTTAATGAAAAAATATATTTTTTTTCAATTTTACTCAATAAAAATTTAAATTTAAATTAATAAATTTAAAATTTTAAGATTGATGGGAAAAAAATGATAAATATAACATTACAACAACCCACATGGTCAAGTACAATGGAAACGTGGCATCGTGTGGGTAGAAATTGAATTTAGGGCATTTCAAATAATTTGGATAAATTACCAATACATTTTTAAAATTTATTTAAAATATAAATTGTTCTTATGTTTTCAAAATTACATCTTGTTCTTTGAAGTTTTTAATTTTATCATAAATGTCTTTTATCAATAAATCAAATCAATTAATAATTTTTAGAGAAATGTTTGAGAGCTCTAGGGAGAGAGTTCTAATAGCTCTAATTTGTGTGTGGGCCCCATTTGATATGATGTTTTGGCCTTGTTTTTTATTTTTTATTTTCCACATCATTAGAGCTCAATTAGAGCTCTAGTTTTAGGGGGATGAATCACTGTTGTAATTTTTAATATCAGAAACGGGTTTTAACTCTCTCTCTCTCTAAATTCAAGGCATCTCTCTTTAAGCCTCCCTTTCTAAGTGTTGTTTTAGGAAGATAGTGAAAAGCTGTCTTTTTTGACTCTCTTTTTTTTTTTTTGGCTTTTTTTTTAAAAAAAAAATGTGTAAAAAATATGAGAGATGATATGACCCAAAATGGGTTAAAAACTGGGAAGTGACTTTTAACCCACTTCTCAAAAGAGGCCTAAGCTTTTTGCTAAGTGTGTTGTTGGGGGTGGGGAGGGGTTTCAACCACTGGCCTCCTCTCTCATCCTTCCACTCCATTTTTCTCATTTTCTTTGTCATTTTGCTTAATAATATTAGAAGCTTGTCTTTTAAACCCTTTTCGGCGGCGCCACTACAACACTACTACCAGATCTGTTACCTTCACACTTCTATAGATCTACCCTTACTAGATCTGCCTCATCTCCTTCAGAACTACCTCTGGGCACTGTTGTTGGCATCGCCTCTCCATCTTTTCCGATCTTCCAAATTTGATGTTTTGCTTGCGTCCAAACTTTCATCTTCACGTTCAAAACTTTAAGATCTGGTTTCAGATCTTCTCACAATTCGAAGACTGATGTTGTTTAACGCATTCGTTTCATGCTATGTGACCACCTTAACCTCAATGTTCCATGTTATAGCGATCCCGATTTTCCCTGCATTGATTATAGTATTCCGGACTTGGGTTCCGTGGTGTTGGTTGTTATTATGTCTTGTTTCCATCCTTCAATTCTTTATATATGAGTTTTAGGATGTGTTGGGGAGGTTTGTTATAGGTTGGTTGTGTTTGGGAACAAATGGTTCCTGCCCAGATTTTGGTGTCTTCGCTTGAGTAAGACTTTTGTCGCTCGAGCGAGCTCTGTGTTTTAGATCCTTCGCTCGAGCGAGAGTTGAGTTTTGTATCTGGTGGCTCGAGCGAGAAGTCCTTCGCTCGAGCTTGCGTCTGCGTCTGGTTCTGGACCTGAGAGTTGCGTTTCTTGGCTCGAGCGAGCGAGCTGTATGTTTTGGGTTTGTTGGCTCGAGCGAGACTTTCTACGCTCGAGCGAGGATTCTTTGTGTCTGGTCGCTCGAGCGACCATTCCTTCGCTCGAGCGAGCTTTAAATATATCAGATCGCAGCAGCGGGTTTTTACACACTTTTTCATCTCCTTCTTTATTCAAACCCTAATTTCAGCAGCCTCTCTCTCTACATACACATTCTCTCTAAGGTTTGATCTAGTTCTTGAGTGTTTCTACCTTAATCTCTTTGTAAGAAAGATAGAGGGTGGTGTGGGCTACATTTTAATCTGAAAAATAGTGGGTTTGAAGCACTTCAAGTTTGCATCATCTTTTCCTTTGGTCTCTCCATTTCGAGGTAGGGATACCCTACTCCATGTTATGAGTTTTTACATAAACTTTGATCATTTTGATTAGTTGGTATTGTTAGGTAATATTGGGAAAGTTAGGGTTTGTTATGTAATTTATAAAAGGGGGTTTTCAAATATTAAAACCCATGTGTACGTGAGACATTGGAAAATGGAATTATTGATGTTAGATTGGCGAAATCGAACCTTAGGGTTGATTTTGAGAAAGGGGGAATTATGCCCTAACTATCGTAATTAATTAATTTGGGAAGATTGTAATATGAAATTGAGTTGAGAATAATGAAATTGGGAAATTATGGGATTGAATGGTGTAGTTGGATAAATTAATCACTCACCTATGGAATATGTTGATATTATATCTGTTTGATGCATTTATTATCTGTTTAGAAATAACTGCTTTGGGCTGTCGGTGGAGGATAGTCTTGATTGTTATAGACACTGTATGTTGATTAGGGAAAACTGAAACTAATCACATTGAATAGGTCATTGAATATGACGGTTGGAATAATACATCAAATATGTGTATGAATTGATTCTTGTATATGATGAGTGTTTATATACTTGGAATATGTGTATTGTGTGGGAGGAGATAGGGGATGTACTCCACGGTTTGGGAGGAGATGGGGGATGGACTCCTAAACCGGATATTATTTGGAAGGAGATAGGGGATGGACTCCATTGATACAGCAAATATGTGTATCTATTGTGAAGTATGGAAGTATTTTAACATGACATTGATACAACAAATATGTGTATCTATTGTGAAGTATGGAAGTGTTTTAATATGCCATTGATACAGCAAATATGTGTATCTATTGTGAAGTATGGAAGTGTTTTGTTATGAGTTGCTATCTTATTTAAAAAGGAAATGCTTTAATATGAGTCGTAGCCTCATTTAATTGGTTGGCCAGGTTTTGAGCCGTGTTTGTGAGTCGAAACTGTAAAAGTAATGGAAAGTGAAATGAAACATGGACTATTTGTCATGGAACTGGATTGTATAATAGGTTGACATATATGTGTTAACCACTTATCGAATGCTGATGTTTTAGTTAATTCTCATACTAGGTTTAGTATATCTCTACTGGGCATTGGCTTACCCTATATGGGACATCATTTTCAAGTACATGTGGTATGCCGCCTCCAAGGACGTAGTTTGGGAGGTTGTAGAAGCTGAAGGCTTCCTTTTTGTGATTATTTTGTGTATTACATGTAAATCAAGCCAAGGGCTTATTTTGTGTTTTGAGTTAATACTCTCTTTTTGTAACCAAGTGTTGACTTGGAAAGTTGTAAGCCCATAGGGCATTTACTTTTAATGTTAACATGTAATACTTTTGTAATGAATACTCTGATAAATGGAATTATGTTCTTTTCTCTTAAGTTTACGGATGTATTAAATGTATGATTTATGGGTTTATTTTGAGGGCGTTACACATCTTGATCAGCAGATGTGGGGTCTTTATATTTCAAGTTGAAGGTTGTGGTATAATGGAGTTTCGGATGCGTTTGGCTACTTAGATCTGGTTGCTTTTGGTTTGTTTTTTTATTTTTATTTTTTATTATTTGCTGTAATAATCCTCTCTGTGTGGAGGTTGTGTCCCTCATTTGTGTGGTTTTTTTCTCCTCCTTTATGGAGATTAGGGGTGGTTTGAGATAATCTAAATAAGTGCACTTTTTGACTTTTTACGAAAAGATGTGTAGAAAAGTAGAAAGGTTATGTGACCCAAAACCCCAAAAAGATAAAAAGATAAAAAAAAAAGTGTGTACTTATTAGGTTATGCCAAACTTGGAAGATTCTTCATCCTGTGGAAGTTTGTTATCTCTTTATAAGATCTTTTGCTATCGTAGTACGAGATTGATTCGATTTTTTATCAATTTTGCAATAAAGACTTTTTTTTCCAATCTAAAAAAAAAAAATACTTTTTAATGATATCAAAAATACTTCAATAAATAATTCAAATAATTTTATTATTGGATAGGAGAGTAATTAGGAATTTTATTTTTTCAGTTAATTCTGTTAAATAAAAAATTATTACAATGAGATATTTATATTTTTCCAAACCACGTGAGACAATTGCATTTTAAGTAAACTACAAGATTTGTAATTTACCCAAACAATTTCAATGAAAACACAACTTAAAATACTCAAGTGAGAATGAGAAATTTTTTTTGATACAATTATTTATTGCCTTTTACTTTCCATTTATACGTAACACCTAAAAAGAGTTTACATTCCACGTCATATAAATAATTTTATTGTGTGTTAGTGGTAACACAATGGTAAATTTCTACTCGAGAATCAAGGACACTAATAAGCTAAAACACTAATTTTAGAGTCCCTTTGACAATATTTTTAAATTAATTAATTTATTAAAAAAGTTATTTTGTTGAAAAACTATAGATAATTGAGATATACTCATTTTTCACGGAAAAAAAAATCAACTTTAGCTATTAAAAAAGTCATTAGAAAATAAAAATGTGTTAAACAAATTAATATATAATTATATCTTCGTCTTTTTTTTTTTTTGAACTCATATATAATTATATCTAATATAGATATTTTCTATTTAATTTTAAATAAAAATTAATCTTAAGAACAAATAAAAAAAAAAACTTAAAATGCGAAGAGACGAAAATAAGAAAATAATTAAAAAGGCCAAGTCTAATTTACTTCTTAAAACAAAAAAAAACAAAAAAAACAAAAAAAAAAAAACTGCATATGCTTGGCAGCAAAACGAGCCAAAAAGGGGGCAGCAGCAAAAGTAAACCTTCATAATAGTGTGGGGTCAGCTAACCGAGGAGAGGAGGCCCAGAAATCTCGCCCATGTAGATTCGATCAACGATGGGAAGATCCAATATGACAACGAAACATTGGACGCTGCACCTCCTATAGCCAAATAGAGGCATTGTTATTCAGACTTTGGCATATTTTCGGAAGGAATAATGCTAACGTATGATGTGGTAGGTGAAATTATAATTTTAAAATAATAATGTTATATATATTAATTTATACATATATAACCTAGTCCTCTTTATGAGTCTCTTCATTTGAGGTAGGGATAACCTATTCCTCTTTATGAGCTTTAACCTAAATGTTAGTCATTTTGTATAAATGGTGTGAGGTTGGAAATTTGGGAAGTTGAGGTTTGTGATTTGTAATATTTATATAGCGATCCCTCTCTCCATTGTTTATTGTATTCCAGACTTGGGTTCCGTCATGATTGTTGTTGTCTATATCGCATTTTCATCCTTTAGAGTTTTGGGATGTATTGGGCAGGTTTGTAACAGGTTGGATGTGATTTGAAATAAATAGTTGCTGCCCAGATTTTTGGTTTCTTCGCTCGAGCGAGGCTTTTGTTGCTCGAGTGAGCTTTGGGTTTTAGTTCCTTCGCTCGAGCCAGGATTCCTTCGCTCGAGTGAGATTTGAGTGGTGTGTCTCTTGGCTCGAGCGAGCACTCTTGCACTCGAGCGTGCGTCTGCGTCTCTTTTTGACTCGAAGGTTGTGTTTCTTCACTCGAGTGAGCGAGGACTATGTTTTGAGTTTCTTCGCTCGAGCGAGCACTTTTGCGCTTGAGCGTGCTTCTGGGTTGCAGACCTGAAGCTTCGCATTGTTAGCTCGAGCGACGCTTCTTGCGCTCGAGTGAGGTTCTTTTGTGTCTGGTCGCTCGAGCGAGCCTCGAGTATATCAGTTGTAGTAGCGTGTTTCTACTTCACTTTTTCATCCATTTTTTCCTCAAAACCCTAGATTCGGCACACTCTCTCTCTACATATACCTTCTCTCTAGAAATACACTTAGTTCTTGGGTGCCTCTACCCTCGTCTCTTTGAGAAAAAGGTAGAGCTTTGCTTGGGCTACACTTTGATCCGAAAAAGGTTGGATTTGGAGCACTTTGAGTTTCTTCCCTCTTCTCCTTTGAGCTCCGAAACTTGAGGTAGGGATAACCTACTCCTTTCTATGAGTTTTGATATAAAACGTTGGGTATTTTGTATAGATGGTATTGTTTGGGAGTTTTGGGAAAGTTAGGGTTTGTTTTGAAATTATAAAAGAGGGGCTTTTAATTGTTAAGCTCCATGTATATGTGAGACCTTGGAAAATGAGATTATTGTTGAAGATTGAGGAAATTGAGCCTTAGGGCTAAAGTTGAAAAGAACAAGGGAAAATGCCCTAATTAAATGTGATTAATTAATTTGTATAATTAATTTGGGGAAATATAGAAATACGAAATTGAGTTGAAAATCATGAAATTGGGAAATCATGAGAATGAATGGTGCAGTTGGATTGATTAATCACTCACCTATGAGAATGTTGATAATTTATCTGTTTGATATATTTATTTATCTGTTTAGAAATAACTGCTTTGGGCTATCGGTGAAGGATAGTCTTGATTGTTGTAGACACTGCATGATGATTAGGTGAATTAAAACTAATCAACTGAGTTATGTCATTGAATATGACTGTTGAATTGACACATTGAATATGTGCCTGGATTGATCATTGTATATGATAAAGCGTTTAAATACATTGCATATGTATCTTGTTTGGGAGGAGATAGGAGATGTACTCTATGGTTTGGGAGGAGATAGGGGATGTACTCTCAAACCTGTTCGGGAGGAGATAGGGGATGGACTCCGTTGATAACTAAGTTGGCCGGAGTGTCCAGGGTGAAAGTCCCAAAACCTTAATTACGTTTGCATAACGTAGATGATTGAAGTATTGAAGTATTGATAATATGGGTTGTAGTCTCATTTGAATTGATTATGATTGAAGTATTGATAATATGAGTTATAGTCTCATTTGAATTGATTACGATTGAAGTATTGATAATATAAGTTGTAACTGTTTGGATAAACAATGAACCATAGTATGAATTGGTTTGGATACTGAAATGGAAAGGGATTAAAATGTGGTTGTGAATATGTATTGGTTATGGAAGAGATGTACGTTGGTTTATATGAGTTAAACATTTATCAAATGCTAATGTTTTAGTTAATTCTCATATTATGTTTAGTGTATTTCTGTTGGGCTTTGGCTCACCCTTTATGGGACATCATTTTCAGGTACATGTGATATGCCGCCTCCAAGGACGTAGCTTGGGAGGTTTAAAAGCTGAAGGCTTATTTTTTTGTAGTTACCTTTTTGAATTACATGTACTTCAGGCCAAGGGCTTAATATGTTAAGAGTTAGAACTCTCTTTTGTTGTAACCAAGTGTTGTCTTGGAAAGTTGTAAGCCCGAGGGGCATTTACTTTTGTTGTCAACATGTGATATTTTGTACTGAATACTCTGATAAATGAAAAGATGTTTTATTCTCTTATGTCTATAGATGTCATAAATGATTGGTTTATATGTATCATTTTGAAGGCGTTACAATTTAAGAGAAGGGTTTTGTGTTTTTAAGTTCAATATGTATATGAGGTCTTGAGAATGTGGTTTTGTGGGTTTGATAGGTGAAATTGGATCTTAGGATCAATGTTTGAGAAAAGGGAAAAATGCCCTAATTGAATTTAAACAATTAATTTGTATAATTAATTTGGTAATTGTGGGAAAATGAAATTGATTTGGAAATCATGAAATTGGATGGAATTTGAACTAATTGGTGTAATTGGATTGATGAATCACTCACTGATGGAAAATGTAATAAATTATTTGTTTGGTAAATTTACTTATCTGTTTAGAAATAACTGTGTTGGGCTATCGGTGGAGGATAGCCATGATTGTTGTATAATTGCATGATGATTACGTAAACCGAAACTAATCAATTGAGATATGTCGTTGAATATGACAGTTGGAATAACACATTGAATATGTGCATTAATTGATCATTGTATGTGATGAAGTGTTTAAATACATTGCATATGTATATTTGTAACGCCCTCAAAATAAACCCATAAATCATACATTCAAGACATCCATAAACTTAAGAGAATAAAGCATAATTCTATTTATTAGCGTATTCATTACAAAAGTATTACATGTTGACATCAAAAGTAAATGCCCTACGGGCTTACAACTTTCCAAGTCAACACTTGGTTACAAAAAGAGAGTACTAACTCAAAACATAAAATAAGCCCTTGGTTTGATTTACATGTAATACACAAAATAACCATAAAAAGGAAGCCTTCAGTTTCTACAACCGCCCAAGCTAAGACCTTGGAGGCGGCATATCACCTGCACCTGAAAATAATATCCCATATAGGGTGAGCCAACGCCCAGTAGAGATATGCTAAACATAATATGAGCAATAATTAAAACATGAGCATTCGATAAATGTTAACACTGGTCAACCAACTTTCAGTACAATTCAATTCCATGACAAATATGTTCATGTTTCATTTTACTTTCCTTTACTTAACCAATTTTCAGTTCATAAACATGGCTCAGAACCTGGCCAAACAATTAAATGAGATTACAACTCATAACAGCAATACTTCCATTCCAGATGAGATAACAACTCATATCAAAACACTTCCATACTTCACAATAGATACACATATTTGCTGTATCAATATCATATTAAAATACTTCCATACTTCACAATTGTGGGATCCGAATTTTAAAGGAGGCATACTTCAACAGACAAGTATTGCCTGGCTCTATCCAGAACCATCAGGATGCTGAATATAAAGGGTAGATGGGCCGAATAGGTACTGAGCTATGGAGCCGAGTAAATAGGAACATAATGAGCGAAAAGTGGACCTTTTCCCAAGGCCCAGGGAACGAGTATAAATAAAGGAATAGCAGACTGAGAAATGTATGTGATGATTGTGGTGTTTAACTTAGAATACAAGTAATCTAGAACGAGAGACTGACTTGTCCGTTAGAGTGCTAATTCTAGCACCCTCGACCGGAGTGTTTACTTCTTTTCAGGTGCCTATCGGTGGATCATGAGCGTCCCCCAGGATCAGAAGAGTATTTCCAAAAACCACTTCTCCACAATTGGCGCCGTCTGTGGGAATACTCAAGCACATCCATGGCGGACGCGACGGAGGACCCTCCAATAGTCGCTGATAACACCACACAGATAGACGACTTCGCTCCAACAAACACGCATGGACCGGAGCCTAACCCAGTAAGACGCGCTTTGAACTTCAGTTCACCTTTGACTCCAGAACATGAGGCAATGCAGGCGATCATGGAGCAGACAAAGAAAAATGAGCAGCAGTTGGAGAACATGATTGCTGAGAACGAGCGTCTCCGTCAGGATTTGGCACTGGAGGTGGAAAAGTCTAAACAAGCCGTGCACCAAGGCCCGGAGCGTCCTCTGAAAGCAGGTGGTCGACGACCTCGAGCCCGGCAACAAGACACTGATAGCGACTCCGGCTCACTATCTCCGGAGCCCAAAAAGAAAGGATGACCTACAACTTCCAGTTCCTCTGAAGAGAGCCTACGCATAAGGCATAAGCGCAGAAGAAACGGGTCAAATGACGAGGACCAGTATGATCCTTTTGTGCGACGGATCGCAAGGGAAATCTTGCCCAAAAAGTTTAAAGCTCTGTCATTTAATCTCTATGATGGTAAGTCAAACCCCACTGATCATATCCGCCACTACAAGCAAGCCATGACATTGCATGTAGATGACGAAGCCCTCATGTGCCGAATATTTCCCAGCAGTTTGGGACCACTAGCTGTTAGGTGGTATTACAAACTGGAGCCGGCTTCGATCAAAATCTTCCACCAATTACAGAAGTCTTTCAGGGTCAAATTCATCACAAATGAGGTCCAGCTGAAACAAGCCGACTCTCTCTAGGCAATGCAAATCTTGCCAGGAGAGATGCTAAGAGCATATTTGGCATGATATTGGGAATGCTTTAATCTTGTAGATGATGCTTGCAATGACTCTATGGCCATCACTGCCTTCAAAATGGGACTACACCCAGATAGTGCCCTCTGCAGTTCCTTGACTACAAGACCCCCCAAAACAGTCTGGGGGTTGATGAAGAAAGTAGAAGAATACTGCAAAGTAAAAGATGACGCTTTGCGGGTTAAAGCCAGACACAATACCACCAAAACGGCCTCCCCTGAGATTGCCCAGCCAATAAGTTCCGTGCCTCCTCAGAGCCATGAACCACGCCAGCGGACTAAATGAGATAAAAAACGAGATTCTCATCGACCAAGCGATCAGTGCCCACACCGAACAAATGAGCAACTGCAAGTTGATAATAGGCGCACAAAGTGTGCCGACAAGAAATATACGGAGCTGTCAGATTCAATCAGCTCGGTTATGTCCCAAATCCAACATCTTCTATTTTTTAAATGGCCATCCAACATGGTGGGACCTCCCGACACGAGAAGACGGGACAGACAGTGTGAATATCACAAAGATCACGGTCATGATACGGACAACTGCCATGCTCTGAAAGACCACCTTGAGGAATTGGTGCAAGATGGTCGGCTTCAGCAACACGTACGAAAGAACGCAATCAAAGCTGTTGCCCTTCGGCAGGATTCACCTCCGCTCGGCATCATTCATATGATATACGACCTTCTAACGCCACTTGCCGTACATGCAATTCAAGCCTCCCAGAAGCAACGCACACCATCGAAGCAGCACCACGAAGCTCCGAGTATTATCTTCAACGATTCCGATCTTATCGGTGTAACACTCCCCCATAGTGATCCATTGGTCATTGAGCTACAGGTAAATCGATTCGTCGTTGAACGCATCTTCATAGACCAAGGAAGCACTTCGGTGGTTATGTATTACGAAACCTTCGTCAAACTTGGTTTCAATCAATCAGACCTGTCTCCGGCTCCCCATCCATTGTTTGGCTTCAACACGAATCCAGAGTATCCGTTGGGGAAGATCACACTACCCGTTCGAGCCGGCTCCCGAACGATGGATGTAGAATTCTTGGTCGTCAAGCTCCCATCTCCGTATAATATCATCATGGGGCGAACTTGGTTGCATGCTATCCAAGCTGTGCCTAGCACCTACCATCAGCTGCTGCGCTTTCTTACCCAACACGGTATCGAGCAAATCCGTGGTTCCCGGCACTCCGCACCAGCATTCTGTCCTCTTCCCGAAATACTGAATCGAAACATCCTCGACTAACACGGTCATCATCGGAAGGATTCCATATCAGCTCAGAAACACGTTACGGCCCTGGAACTCGAGAATTGTCATTAAACTCGACTTGTGGGGAATGATCTCGGTTCTAAAATGATTCTCCATGTACATATTCCTCCTTTGTAAATGCAAGGATTCTTGTTGGGCAGATATAATCCCATCCTTTGCAAAATCTAATTAAAAAGGGCATTCTGACCAAATAGCCCCCTCGGCGCATGACACTGTTGGGCCGATAAAGCCTCCGGATTCGGAGCGCCCTTCGTGGATATCACGATTGGCCAAGTGAAGTCTCCGGATTCGAAGCCCCCTCGGCGCATGACGCTGTTGGGCTGATAAAGCCTCTGGATTCGGAGCGCCTTTCGTGGATGGCCAAATAAAGCCTCCAGATTCGGAGCCCCCTCGACGCATGACGTCGTTGGACCGATAAAGCCTCCGGATTCGAAGCGCCTTTCGTGGATATCACGATTGGCCAAGTAAAGCCTTTGGATTCGAAGCCCCCTCGGCGCATGACGCCGTTGGGCCAATAAAGCCTCCGGATTCGGAGCGCCCTTTGTGTATATCATGATTGGCCAAATAAAGTCTCCAGATTCGGAGCCTCCTCGGCGCATGACGCCGTTGGGCCGATAAAGCCACCGGATTCGGAGCGCCCTTCTTGGATATCACGATTGGCCAAATAAAGCCTCCGGATTTGGAGCCCTCTCGGCGCATGACGCCATTGGGCCGATAAAGCCTCCGGATTCGGAGCACCTTTCGTGGATTTCACGATTGGCCAAGTAAAGCCTCCAGATTTGGAGCCCCCTCGGCGTGTCACGCCGTTGGGCCAATAAAGCCTTCGGATTCGGAGCGCCCTTCGTGGATAACACGATTGGCCAAGTAAAGCCTCTGGATTCGGAGCCCCCTCGGTGCATGACGTCGTTGGACCGATAAAGCCTCTAGATTCGGAGCCCCCTCGGCGCGCCGCGACGTTGGGCCAATGGTCTCCGGATTCGGAGCGCCCTCGGTGCATCACTCCGTTGGGTCAATAAAGCTTTCAAAAATCGAATAACATTCCGAATTCAGAGCGCCCTTAGTGCACAGAGCAGGGAAATGTAACTCGAGCTAGCACAATGGCATAAACAAAACAAAACGTGCCAACACTCGAAATAAGATGCTTAACAAAAATTCACAATGAAATATAAACTTTTAAAATAAAACATTTTATTCGATTAAACAATAATTACAAAAACGCAATTCGCGTTCGAGCATTACAAAGTCTACTTTCATACGGTGTCACCTTCATCCTCACCCTTCTCAAATTTCGAAGGCGTAAGAGGAGAAGTGGTCGTGAAGGTACAACGGCAGCGCCGGATCGACGCCCGCAGCCCAGAGAGCGTCCGTAACTCGAAATTCTTCGATCTGACCGCGCTTGAACCCACAATGTTCACATCGGCGCGACAATCATCCTCAAGGTCGAGAGCCTTGACACCATAGACAATGTCAAGGCCAAGATCTAGGACAAGAAAGGAATTCCCCATGAAAACAGTAAAATTCAACGGTTGTAGCGCTATGTCGGCCTCTTCTTTCGTTCGGGATGATCTGCTTCGACGACTTAGAGGTCGACGTTCTTCCTGTTCTTTGAACGCCCCACCCCTCGCACGGGTGGGTTCCTTACTGCGATTCATTGTAGTGTCAAGCTCAGCCAAGGTTCGAGCCCCTCTTTTGCTGTTGAAGAAAATTCTATTTGACATTCACATTTGTCTGCCCCATGCAACAAAGTTGTTTTAAAGCAAGTCTGAACACAGTAAGTGAAATTACTAGGGCAAAAAGTCTGAGGCAATCTATTTTTAATCATTGCGGTGACCCCGAAGCAACGTCATTAATACTGAACTCCAAAAGACGGATGCCGATAGATGTTGGCCATAGCCATTCCATGTAATAATTTTTGGCTTTTTTGAGTTAAAATGGACTAATTATGGCAATTAAAGATGGGATGACAGTTTCCAGATTCGAAGCCCCTGGAGCATAGCACGTTTGGGCCAATTAAGCCTCTGAATTCGGAGCCTCATCGACGCATCACGCTGACCGATACAAGTCTCCGAATTCGAGCCTAATCGGTGGAGCGATCATGACAAGTCGGCACGTAACCATTTGGAATTAAATGACCACTTGAGCCAGACAATGTTTATACAATGAAAACATATGCAAACACGTGTGTGCCGAATGTAGATTACAATGAAACATTTAAAATATGATGTTTTATTCAATCAGGCAACAATTACACAATTACATAGTATTTTTATATGGCGTCGTCCTCATCCTCACTCTTCTCGACTTCAAAAGCAGAAAACGGAAAATGATTACGTTGGTAGAGTGGCAGCGCCGAATCAATTCCCGATGCTCGAAGAGCTTCCGTGGCTTGAGAGGCCCTGATCCAACCATGCTTAAAGCCACGATTCTCACATCGGCAAACTTCTTCGGCGAGCTTCTCTTTGGTCTTCTGAATTCCGACCAGTCGGCCGTCATGAAAGCCCTTTTCATAGGCCACGTTTCTTGCAGTCTCGATCGTAAACATGCTCGCCGTATTACGATCGGCGATCGCATCACTAATCAGCCTTTGAGTAACCCTCTCTGCGACAACTGGGTTGAGGGGGACGGCTGATTGGGGCGACGCAGGCTTGTTTTTCCTCAGCTCGTGCTTGGCCTTTTCGGCGCGAGCTTCTAACTTCTGAATGCGTTCGTCTCTCTGTTCTATGTCCCGACGAGCGGCGCGGAGATGCATACCGATCTCATAAGCCGTGTAAAGTCCCCTCACCGCCCCGTGAACGCCTTCACGAAACACTTCGAAGTCTGAACGGCCTACTATCGACTTTGGGTGGAAAAATCTGTCGAGCAAACTCGACCGCCACATTTGGGTCTCGAATGATGGAATCCGCCTCCGTCATCGGTCTGTTACCCACGAAGACTGCAAAACTCAATGGGCAAGGAGTTGCGTCGGATTCCTTTCCAAGATGAGATTGAAGAGACTTATGCTGTGGCTGACTATCTCTCCTAGGCGATCTACTTCGACGATGAGGAGATTAGTGTCTCTCCCGACCCCTCAACGTCCTACCGCCCGTGCGTGACGGTTCACCGCTTCGATTCATGGCACCTCCCAGCTCAGCTAGCGTCTTCGCTTGACCTCTACTGTTGAAGAAAAGCTTAATTGACATTCGCACTTGTTTCGCCTTCCTCAAAGAGCGGGACTGAGATGCTCATTTAGCACATAAATAGGACCCTCGTTCACGAAGTACACACCCATTTATTCCCTACAAGGGCAGCATCTTCGAGGCTACCTCATTAATAATGAAGCGCCAATAGCCCATCCTGTACCGTCCTCTACCAGTCCCAATCGCCGACTGAACCAAGCCCCAATCGCCCCATCAACCGCTGATATACGGCGTTCTCGGTTCATGAACCATCTGGGGTAAGGGCAGATTCATCAATCTATACGGCTCGAGTGCCCTAGCTGTTCCACGAATCGATTTATCTGAGCACTAGTCTTGAATTCATTTTGTTTCTGACTAAATCAGATCAATATATATGGCTCGAGTGCCACATCCGTTCCACGAATCGATTCATACGTGCAAAATTTATTACATTTTATTCGGCGTTCTACGTTCATGAACCAGCTGGGGCAAGGGCAGATTCATCAATCTATACGGCTCGAGTGCCATAGTTGTTCCACGAATCGATTCTTACGTGCAAAATTTATTACGTTTTATTCGGCGTTTTATGTTCGTGAACCAGCTGGGGCAAGGGCAGATTCATCAATCTATACGGCTCGAGTGCCACAGCCGTTCCACGAATCGATTCTTACGTGAAAAATTTATTACGTTTTATTCGCCGTTCTACGTTCGTGAACCAGTTGGGAAAATGACAGATTTATCAATCTATACGGCTCGAGTGCCCCAACCGTTCCATGAATCGGTTCTTGCGTGAAAAATTTATTACGTTTAATTCGGCGTTCTACGTTCGTGAACCAGCTGGGGCAAGGACAGATTTATCAATCTATATGGCTCGAGCACCCCAGCCGGTCCACAAATCGATTTATCTGAGCACTAGTCTTGAATTCATTTTGTTTATGACTAAATCAGATCCCTAATTTTAATCAGCCGTTAAGTCTGCCGTCTCACGCGTGCTTGACATTTTGTTCTAACTGTTGACTCTTCTAACTATACGCTCATATAACAGACAATATGAAAAATAACTTGAGAGCATATAAAATTTTCATTCATAAACTGGGAGCTGGCAGCGGACATTTTACATATGAAAATCCAAAAAATGTATATTAAATATACTTAATAAAACTAGAATGTCTCCCAGATCAATCCTCGGGATCAGACTCAAGTGGCTCAACGTCCACTTGCTCGGATAGAATTGGCATGGCCGATGTAGCTCCAACGGCAGGAAGGGCTTTGAGCCACCGATGTTTGAATCCCTAATTTTTGAATTTGGGGACTTCGTCTACGTATTCCTTGAAGGCGGCGCTCTTCCCAGCCTCAAGCGCCGTAGAATCTTCGAATTCGGCTTTTTCCTTGGCTGTCTTCAACTCCTTTAACTCAGCTTCTACCTTGGCAAGCGCCTCCTTAGCTAACTCGAGCGATTCCTCGCTCGCGTTCGCCCTATCCTCGGCTTCGGATCTGAGCTGGTCAGCAGTCTGAGCCCTTTCCATTTCTGCTTTGGCTCTTGCATTTTCCATAGCGGCCCTCAACGCCTCGAACTCGGCCCTGCTCTTTTCACCTTCAGCTTCAGACTTTAAGCGGCCAATTCTTTCGGCGGCATCATGCTGCCGGCGGCCTAGTTCAGCTATCCTTCCAGCCATCTCCAAAGCAAATCGGGATCATCACGTCAAGCAATATAGTGTGCAAACCAAATCAAACGAGCAGAAAAGAGAATATCGTATACATACCAAAAGGGCAGACTGGGCAGCGAATGCTATAAGCTCCAAATCTGGCTCTTCTTGAAAGGTGGCCTTATCAGCCAGTAATGAAACTGAGGCGGCCAAGCTCAACGCTACGGCCAGATCCTTTATGACGGATGCGTCATTAGAGATTGGCATGTTTTTTATCTTTTGTTGAACAACAAAAGGCACAACCACGTTGGATTCCTCTAAACGAGGCCTTTTGCCAACAAGACTATCCTCCGAGCCTGTGTCTCCCTCGGCATTACGTTTTTTGCCCCGTTCCTTACGAACCAGTCGTTCTTCCGTGACTTGCTGTTTGGCCTCCCTCTCTGTCTCATCCAAAACGATTTGAGCCATTTCTTCCGTAGTAACAGGTTGTAAAGATTCAACCGCGGCAGGCTCAGAAAGAGCAGCCTCTGCCTTCTTTCAAGCGGCCATTCACTCGACATTTCTCCTTCTCGCCATCTGCGTGAGATTTTCCCCAGCCATGCCTTCATAAAAATGACCGGGTAGGTCCCCCAAATCCATAAAAATGTCTCCGAAAGAAAACTCTACCCGACCCGAAATGAACAGTGAGTTAGGCTGGTTAAGACCAGCAGTTTCAAACGCTGATTTCAGAGCTTCGTCGACCACTTCGGCCTTGGTAATGAACTCCCTGGTTGATTCAGAGACCACTTCGACTTCCGGCTCTAAGTCTTGCTCCAAATCGGGAGTCTCGAGACCAATCTGTCACAGGGACTTGAAGCTGGGGAAGATAAGAGCCGTACGGTGTTGTTCGCCAGTTGGGATTGGAATGTTGTGTGCGGTTGAGAACGTAGTATAGGTAGGATCGTACCTCAGAAGAATATGGACAGCTTTGTCTTGTTTCTGTACGTTTGGACAACCAAAATACTTTAGCATAGTCTTAATGTCCGAAAGTACTGTGTCATCAGCCGAGGTTAGAACCCTCTTCAACTTATTGCCTGCAAAAACGGAGGAGTATATTTGGAGAAGAAGCTGAATAAAAGAAAGTTCAACAAACAAGGAATCACACGGCAACCTGGTTCACCCCTCTGTCTGGGAATAAGGTCTAGGCGATCTTCACCTTCACCGAATTCCCAGTTGCCCCGAACATTGACCATTACATCATCAACTCGTTTGCCAGAGCTGGCAAGCATGGTTACCATGTGATGGTCGGTATCTCTGGCCCTGAGAAAATAACGCCCGAGCCGACTGGAGGATTTAGCTAAAGCGTAGCAATGCCGAATCGCAGGAATGCCCAGGTTAATCCTGAGGCGCCGGTTCAATTCAACAATTCCCATTATGATTCAAAAGAAATTCATATTGAGTTGCGAGGGAATCAGATCCCAGTGGCGGAGGACGGCCCTAAGAAATGAATGTAGGGGAAAGCGAACGCCACCCTCTGCAATGGACAGGAGAGGGAACACGACTGTATTTGGGTCATCCCTCTCCATATCCAGGGAACTCTCCGTTACTAAAGATAGATGAACATCATCAAGAATAAAGAAATGTTTTCGGAACCCAGAAATTCGACCCTCAGAGAGGAGGTCTTTCAAATGCTTAGTCATTCTAGAGAGAACTCAAGGATATTCTAAAGAAAAAAATAAATATGGAAAGTAGGATTGCAAAGAAAAGAGAAGAAGACTTACGAGAGGCAAAGGGAACGAGAAGAAGACGGAGAGGAGTTGCAGAAAATACGTCGGAGAAGAAATACCGATAGGCGGTCCAGAAGGTTCAAATATTCAAAAAAGTATGTGTTCGAAGGGACTTAAACTTAAAATCATAATAAATGTGAGAGAAGCATGAATGAGGCAGGAAGGCGTTACAGTGACCGAAAAGCATGTACGCGTCCTGACATGCATCGGGAAGAGGATTAACTGCCGAATTTCTGTTTTCCTAAATCAGGAACCAAATACGCCGACTAACTGATGCTAGAAGGGTGTTTGAGGGGCAATTGTGGGAGCCGAATTTTAAAGGAGGCATACTTCAATAGACAGGTATTGCTCGGCTCTATCCAAAACCATCAGGATGCCGAATATAAAGGGTAGATGGGCCGAATAGGTACTGAGCTATGGAGCCGAGTAAATATGAACATAATAAGCGAAAAGTGGACCTTTCCCCGAGGCCCAGGGAACGAGTATAAATAAAGGAATAGCAGACTGAGAAAGGTATGTGATGATTGTGGTGTTTAACTTAGAATACAAGTAATCTAGAACGAGAAACTGACTTGTCCGTCGGAGTGCTAATTCCGGCACCCGCGACCAGAGTGTTTACTTCCTTTCAGGTGCCTATCGGTGGATCACGAGCACCCTAGGATCAGAAGAGTATTTCCAAAAACCACTTCTCCACAACAATAGATACACATTTTTGTGCCGTATCAATGGAGTCCATCCCCTATCTCCTCCCAAATAATATCCGGTTTAGGAGTCCATCCCCTATCTCCTCCCAAACCGTGGAGTACATCCCCTATCTCCTCCCACACAATACAATGTATATAAACAATTATCATATACATGATCAATCAATACTCATATTTGATGTATTATTCCAATCGTCATATTTAATGACATACTCAATCGATTAGTTTTAATTCATCTAATCATCATGCATCGTCTACAACAATCAAGACTATCCTCCACCGATAGCCCAAAGCAATTATTTCTAAACAGATAATAAATGCATCAACAAATAAGTAATCAACATTTTCAAAAGTGAGCGATTAATAAATCCAACTCCACCATTCGGTCCCATCTTAAACCAATTTCATCATTTCCATCCCAATTTCATTATCTCATAATAAATGTCATTAATTTCACAAATGACCCAATTAATTCCAACTAAGGTATTTTCCCATTTTTCTCAATATTGACCCAAAGGTCCAAATATCATCAATTGACCTCAATAATTTCATTTTAAGGCACAAATACACATATATAGTTCAATGGAACAAAAACCCCTCTTTACACATTTTAAGGTTTGAAACCCTAACTCCAAAATTTTCCCAAATGCAACATTAAATCAAAATGACTACAAGCTTATGTCAAAGACCACAAATATAAGTAGTAATCCCTACCTCAAGAGATGAGACCAAATGGAGAAGATGAAGAATTTCGAAGTGCTCCAAATCCCAAGATTTTCGGATCAAAATGTAGCCCACACCAAGCTCAACACTTTTTACAAAGGGACTAGGCTAGAAACACACTAGAACTAGATCAAACCTTAGAGAGAAGTTGTGTTTTAGTGAGAGGAGCTCTCCAATGGAGGTTTTGAAAAGTTAGAGAGAGAGAAGAGGTCAAAAGTGATCCAAAAAGTCACTTTTCAGACTGATATAAAAGTTGCCCCGCTCGAGCGTGGAACTTCCCGCTCGAGCGTCAGACACAGACTCACGCTTGAGCGTCAAAAACGCCGCTCGAGCGCCGGATGCACACTTCCAGAAGTTTTGCAGTCGATGGTCCCCGCTCGAGCGTGAAAGTGGATGCTCGAGCATCCAATGACCTGCAGAACAAAATACTGAGAGATGAAAAATCACACTCGACCGTCAAAACGCCCGCTCAAGCAGAGAAGCAAAAACAAAAGGGTCCGCTCGAGCGTCAAAAGCCCTGCTCGAGCGTGGAGGCCAAAATCTGGGCATCAACTCTAGGTTTCTAAACACAACCAACCTGTTTCAAACCTGCCTAGCAAAACCCAAGACTCAAATACAACGAGTAAAGGATGGAAATGAGAATATGACAACAACACATCCACGGAACCGAGTCCGGAATACAATAAACAATGAAGGGAAAACCGAGATCGCTATAACCTCCCCCCTTAAGGAATTTCGTCCCCGAAATTAGATACAAGTTTCAAAAACATGTTTTTCTCAATTCTCAACACTATTATCATTCAATATTTACCAACCTTACCCATCAGCGGTCATACCATCCCTTCTCAAGGGGCCAATTACAACATATTCTACAATATGCACTATTAACATGTATTCCTTTGAAATTTACCAATTTCAACACATATTCCACCATTAATTACATATTCAATGCCAATTAATATATTTGCATTTCTAAAACAGAATTAAAATATTCAATGTTAAAATAAACTTCCATTTCAAGGCAAGTTCCATAATATCTTCATAAACCGAAACATTTACAATGTTTTACAACTTAAGAAACATTAAATGCTCTTAACGTTTATCAATACAGCAAAATATACAACATGTGCTCAAACATCCACAAATAGATCCGGATATTTCTCTCAGACCTCCAATTCACGTTCCTAAGTGGCTTCCTCAACCCCGTGATGTTTCCACAAAACTTTTACCAAGGGAATGGTCTTGCCTCACAAGACTTGTTCCCGCCTATCCAAGACCACACCGGTCTCTCCTCATACGAGGCATCCTCATCTACCTCTAAGTCGGTCCAATCCAATACATGCGATGGATCCGGCTCATGCTGTCGAAGCATGCTAACATGAAACACGTCATGTATCCCGGACAACTGTGGTGGTAAAGCTAAACAATAGGCAACCTCGCCAATTCTTTCAAGGATCTCAAAAGGGCCTATAAACCGAGGGAACAACTTCCCACTCTTCCCAAACCTCATCAAACCCCCGCCTAGGTGATATTTTCAAGAAGACATGATCACCCACCTCAAATGCCAAAGGCCTCCTCCTACGGTCAGCATAACTCTTTTGGCGACTCTGGACTGTAATAAGCCTCCCACGGATAAGCTCAATTTTCTCTGTTGTCTCCCGAACCAACTCCGGGCCCAACAAAGGTGCGTCACCCACCTCGGCCCAACACACTGGAGACCTACAAGGTTGGCCATACAAGGCCTCAAACAGTGTCATACCGATACTCAACTGGAAACTGGTGTTGTAGGTAAACTCCACTAAGGGCAAATGTCTCTCCCACGACCCACTAAAATCGAGAACACAACCTCGAAGCATATCCTCAAGGATCTAAATAGTACGCTCGGACTGCCCGTCAGTCTGAGGATGATAAGCCGTGCTAAAGGTCAACCTGGTACCCAAGGCACTCTGCAAACTCTGCCACAACCTAGCAATAAAACGTGGATCTCTATCTGAGACGATCGACACTGGGACCCCGTGCAACCTCACTATGTCTCGAATATACAAGTCGGATAGATGATCTACCGAATCTCTCACGCACATAGGGATAAAGTGCGCCGACTTAGTCAACCGGTCTACAACCACCCAAATAGCATCACTACCCCGCTGAGTCCTCGGAAGACATACAACGAAGTCCATAGTGACATGCTCCTACTTCCACTCGGCAATAGGCAAGGGTTGTAACAAACCCGCTAGCCTCTGATGCTCGGCCTTCACTTGCTGACAAGTAAGGCATTTAGACACAAACACTGCCACATCTTTCTTCATCCCTCACCACCAAAACTGGCGACCCAAATCACGGTACATCTTAGTGCCTCCCAGATGCACTGCAAGGAGTGAATGGTGAAACTCTCGGAGTACCTCCTCCCGACAAGACTCCGGCACAAACAAATGGTCTCGGTATCTCACACTCAGGTCGGGATACACATCAAACCCTTCTCAAACTTCCCACTGGAGATCTTTTCTCGGAGGGATTCTACCTCAAGGTCACCTCTCTATGCCTCTAACACTCGAGTCACAAGTGTAGGCTGCACAACAACAGAAAACAAGACCGCAGTCTCAACGGATTCGTCCAGAAGCAAATCGAACTCGCCAAGTGTACCAAACATCTCCCACTCTCGGATGGTTATAAAAGCTACATCACTAATGGATTTCTTGTTAAGGGCATCGGCCACAACATTGGCCTTCCCGGGTAATAGTGCAATTCGAAATCGTAATCCTCAATGAACTTCATCCATCTTCTTCCTCAAATTCAAGTCTCTCTGTGTAAACAGATACTTCAGACTCTTATGATCCGAGAACACCTCGAACCTCTCACCAAAAAGGTAGTGCCTCCAAATCTTCAAGGCAAAAATCACAACTACTAACTCTAGGTCATGTGTAGGGTAATTTTTCTCGTGTATTTTCAACTGCCGCGAGCCATAGGCTATCACTTTCCCCTCTTGCATCAACATACAACCCAAACCCTCTCATGAAGCATCACAATACACCGCATAACCCAAACCTCTCTCCAGAACAACCAACACCGGAGCGGTGGTAAGTCTAACCTTCAACTCTTGGAACGACTTTTCACAAGTCTCACCCCATACAAATTTGACCCCTTTTCGCGTCAATCTAGTCAACGACAAAGCTATTCTGGAGAAATCTTTCACAAGCCGGCAGTAATACCCAGCTAACCTCAGAAACTGCGAATCTCAAAAACACTCTTAGGCTGTGCCCAATCTTGCACTGCCTCTATCTTGGATGTATCAACAGACACCCCATCCCCAGAGACTACATGACCTAAGAATTTAACCTCTTTGAGCCAAAACTCACACTTCCCAAACTTAGCATATAGCTTATGGGCTCTAAGCAACTCAAGCACCACTCTCAAGTGTTCCTCGTGCTCCTCCTCCGAAGGTGAATAAATCAGAATGCCGTCCACGAAAACGACCACAAAATGATCTAAGAATTCCCGGAATATCCGATTCATCAAGTCCATAAATACTGCCAGTGCATTGGTGAGCCCAAAAGGCATCACCAGAAACTCATAATGGCTATATCGCGTACGGAATGCCATCTTCGGGATATCTTCCTCCCTGACCCTCAACTGGTGGTAACCTAATCTCAAATCTATCTTAGAGAAACAATGGGACCCCTTCAACTGGTCAAACAGATCATCTATACGGGGCATAGGGTATTTATTCTTAACTGTAGCCCAATTCAATTTTCGGTAGTCGATACAAAGTCTCAAAGCCCCATATTTCTTCTTAACAAAGAGGGCTGGTGCTCCCTACGGTGAAGTACTAGGGCGAATAAAGCCCTTATCTAGCAATTCCTGGAGCTGAATCTTCAACTCACTCAACTCGGCTGGGGCAAAACGATAAGGTGCCATGGAAATCGGCGTTGTGCCAGGCACTAAATCAATAGAAAACTCCACCTCTTGATGTGGTGGCAAACTAATAAGATCCTCGGGAAAGACGTTCGAGTACTCACAAACCACTCTCGGTAATACAGTCTAGGTCTCATCACACTCACTACTCATAAAGCTAGCGAGAAGACCACTAAGCTCACTCTTCCCTCGCAGATCATACACCGGTGGCAACACTCTATCCACCCGATCCCCCAAGAAATAGAAACAATCCCCGCTCAAGGTACATATAGTGACCTTCTGGCGGTAGCATTCAATAACAGCCCGGTATGACGATAACCAGTCCATACCCAAAATCACATCGAAACCCGACATAGCCATAACCACAAAAGAAAATAGAAGCCGACAATCAGCGACCTCTATATCACAGCCCCGACACCCTTGTTTCAAAATCAACTCACCCCCAACAGGTGATATAACACAAATAGGAGATGCTAACTGTGCCAACTCCAACCCCGAAATAGATACAAATGCAGCAGATATAAAGGAATGGGATACGCCCGTATCAATCAACACATTGGCAACCGAGTTACAAAACAAAAAGGTACCTCTCACAACAGATGGAGCCGGTATAAGATCTTGTGCGATAACAGCATACACGCGCCCTGAAGGTCTCTGGTCTACTTGCTCACCTCTCAGAGCAAAAGACTGCTGCACAGACTGAGACGATGAAGCCCCTTGATTGGCCCTCGAGGCCTGAACTGACAGTGTTGGCTGAAAACTCTACATCTGTCTCGAACCAAACGCACCAGATGTGCCACTCAATTGCGAACAATACCTCTTCAGGTGCCCCGCCTGACCACACTGGTAACAAGAGAGCGGCTGGCCTCTACCCTGACTCTGGCTCTGAGGTCGAGCCGAAGTTGAAGCTGCTCTCTGCCCTCCTCCCTTCTACGGGCAAGCTGGAGACTTATGGCCCAGCTGACCATATTTGTAACAAGTAATGTCTCCCTGACTGCCTCTCCCAGAACCTGCAGTCGGCACTGGAAAGATAGATCTCGCAAAAGCACTCTGGGATTGCTGAGGGTTAGAACCCCTCTGTCTCATTCCATCCCCCTGGCCATCCCGACTTCTCTTGGAGCCCTTCATCCTCTCCTCCTCCTCGTGCATCATAATCTCCATATGGGCCGCGACATCCACAAGGCGCCCATACTCCCGGGTCATGGATCCCCTAACTCTGGTCTTGAGCCCATGCCTCAACTTCCTCTCAAATTCCAGACAATGGCGTTCCTCAGATGCCACAAGCTCAGGTGCAAACCTGGATAAACTAGTAAATGCGGCCTCAAACTCGGCCACTGGCATACTCAGCTGCTTGAGCTGACAGAACTGGTCCCTCAGCTTCTCCCTAACAGCTGGAGACAAAAACTTCTCCTGGAAAGCATTTACAAAGGCCTCCCATGTATCACCAACACAACCCCTCATGAACTTCCACCACTGACCCGTATCTCCCTTCAACTGGAAAGACGCCAAGGTCACCTTCAAAGCCCCGTCTTCGGTGCCAAGCATCTCAAACGTCTTCGTCATCTGCTCAAGCCACTCATCAGCCTTCAGTGGCTCTTTCGGATCCCCCACAAACTCCTCCGGATTAGACCGGAAGAACTCCCTCTTCAGAAATGAAGGCCCTGCCTCAACTACATGGGCCTGGGCTTGATTCTCAGCCCTGAGAATGCCCATAGATTCCCTCAACGCTCCTGCCATCTCATGGGCTAAGGCGTCCATGGCCTGTTGACCTACTGGCTCGGCCACATTGGCCTTACCAACCCTCTCCTACTGCGCCGAAATTTCATCCGGTATAGGCATCTCCTGTCTCCTAGGCCTACCTCGCCTACCACTACGTCCTCGTCCTAACATCCTATTAAAGGTAACGAAAACATTAGCACATTCACAAATGTGCCGAAACTATAACACTCGCGTCCTAATGCATGGACAACAGTAATTCATTCCACGTAAGCACATAATCACCTAAGCACTTACAAATTTCACTTCCGAAAAATGACAGTCCTGAGGCGTTGCTAGAGTTCTAGTTAGAAACAGCATTGATCAAGTGCTTTTCCAACAAGACTTCCAGAAATCCAAGGATCCAATCAACATCCTAGAAACTAAATCCCATACCCATATAGTCACATAAACATGTTATCACATAAGCATATAAAACTACATCTAAGTCTCTAATAAACGAGACAAACCCATTGTGATACTAATCACTTCCCACGTACCCAAAGTATTCGAACCCGGTACGCTCTGATACCAAGTTGTAACGCCCTCAAAATAAACCCATAAATCATATATTCAAGACATCCATAAACTTAAGAGAATAAAGCATAATTCTATTTAACAGAGTATTCATTACAAAAGTATTACATGTTGACATCAAAAGTAAATGCCCTGCGGGCTTACAACTTTCCAAGCCAACACTTGGTTACAAAAAGAGAGTACTAACTCAAAACATAAAATAAGCGCTTGGCTTGATTTACATGTAATACACAAAATAACCATAAAACGGAAGCCTTTAGCTTCTACAACTGCCCAAGCTAAGACCTTGGAGGCGGCATATCACCTGCACCTGAAAATAATATCCCATATAGGGTGAGCCAACGCCCAGTAGAGATATGCTAAACATAATATAAGCAATAACTAAAACATGAGCATTCGATAAATGTTAACACTGGTCAACCAACTTTCAGCACAATCCAATTCCATGACAAATATGTTCATGTTTCATTTTACTTTCCTTTACTTAACCAATTTTCAGTTCATAAACATAGCTCAGAACCTGGCCAAACAATTAAATGAGATTACAACTCATAACAACAATACTTCCATTCCAGATGAGATAACAACTCATATCAAAACACTTCCATACTTCACAATAGATTCACATATTTGCTGTATCAATATCATATTAAAACACTTCTATACTTCACAATAGATACACATTTTTGTGCTGTATCAATGGAGTCCATCCCCTATCTCCTCCCAAACCGTGGAGTACATCCCCTATCTCCTCCCACACAATACAATGTATATAAATAATTATCATATACATGATCAATCAATACTCATATTTGATGTATTATTCCAATCGTCATATTCAATGACATACTCAATCGATTAGTTTTAATTCATCTAATCATCATGCAGTGTCTACAACAATCAAGACTATTCTCCACTGATAGTCCAAAGCAATTATTTCTAAACAGATAATAAATGCATCAACAGATAAATTATCAACATTTTCAAAAGTGAGCGATTAATAAACCCAACTCCACCATTCGGTCTCATCTTAAGCCAATTTCATCATTTTCATCCCAATTTCATTATCTCATAATAAATGTCATTAATTTCACAAATGACCCAATTAATCCCAACTAAGGTATTTTCTCATTTTTCTCAATATTGACCTAAAGGTCCAAATATCATCAATAGACCTCAGTAATTTCATTTTAAGGCCCAAATACACATATATAATTCAATGGAACAAAAACCCCTCTTTACACATTTTAAGGTTTGAAACCCTAACTCCAAAACTTTCCCAAATACAACATTAAATCAAAATGACTACAAGCTTATGTCAAATACCATAAATATGAGCAGTAATCCCTACCTCAAGAGATGAGACCAAATGGAGAAGATGAAAAATTTCAAAGTGCTCCAAATCCCAAGATTTTCGGATCAAAATGTAGCCCACACCAAGCTCAACACTTTTTACAAAGGGACTAGGCTAGAAACACACTAGAACTAGATCAAACCTTAGAGAGAAGTTGTGTTTTAGTGAGAGGAGCTCTCCGATGGAGGTTTTGAAAAGTTAGAGAGAGAGAAGAGGTCAAAAGTGATCCAAAAAGTCACTTTTCAGACTGATATAAAAGTTGCCCCGCTCAAGCGTGGAACTTCCTGCTCGAGCGTCAGACACAAACTCACGCTCGAGCGTCAAAAACACCGCTCGAGTGCTGGATGCACACTTCCAGTTTGCAGTTGATGGTCCCCGCTCAAGCGTGAAAGTGGATGCTCGAGCGTCCAACGACTTGCAGAACAAAATACTGAGAGATGGAAAATCACGCTCGACCGTCAAAACGCCCGCTCAAGCAGAGAAGCAAAAACAAAAGGGTCCGCTCGAGCGTCAAAAGCCCCGCTCGAGCGTGGAGGCCAAAATTTAGGCATCAACTCTAGGTTTCTAAACACAACCAACCTGTTTCAAACCTGCCCAGCAAAACCCAAGGCTCAAATACAATGAGTAAAGGATGGAAATGAGAATATGACAACAACACATCCATGGAACTGAGTCCGGAATACAATAAACAATGAAGGGAAAACTGGGATCGCTATAATATTTGTTTGGGAGGAGAAATGGGATGTACTCCATTGTGTAGGAGGAGATATGGATATACTCCATTGTTTGGAAGGAGATAGGGGATAGACTCCATTGATAATTAAGTTGGTCGGAGTGTCCAAAGTGAAAGTCTCGAAATTTTATATACGTTTGAATAACGTTGATGATTGAAGTGTTAATAACATGAGTTGTAGTCTCATTTTGAATTGTCGATGAATTGAAGTGTGGTTATTTCTATGAGTTGTAGTCTCATTTGAATTACTCGGATAAATGAGCCATGTTAATAAAGTGAATTGGAAATAGAAATGAAACTGAGTTGAAAGATGAATATCAATGTTGATGGGTTATAGAAATGATGTTAATCAATGTACATGTATCGAACATTTATCAGATGCTAATGTTTTAGTTATTTCTCATATTTGGTTTAGTATATCTCTACTGGGTTTTGGCTCACCCTACTTGGGACACTATTTTACAAGTGCAGGTGATATGCCGCCTCGAAGATAGCTTAGGAGGTTTAGGAGTTGAAGACTATTTTTTGTTATTTTGCTGATGTTATATGTAATTCCAGGCCAAGGGCTTAAGATGTAAAGAGTTAGAACTCTCTTTTGTGGTAACCAAGTGTTGACTTGGAAAGTTTGTAAGCTCGTAGGGCATTTACTTTTGTTGTCAACATGTAGCACTTTTTGTAAAGAATACTCTGATGAATGAATATATTTTATTTTCCTCTGTCTAGGGATGTTATGAATGACTGATTTATGCATTTATTTTGAGGGCGTTACAAACAAGCTTATAATATTTGATATCACAATATCATCAAAATTAAACTATTTAAAAGAAAAAACTATAGTATACACCTCTCAAAAGATATGTATCAATATAATTTCTTATTTTTTAAATTATAATTGAAAAAATCATAATTAAACATCTTAATATAAATGTTATAAAAAAATAATCATAACTAAAAAATAATCACGAAAATAAAAATACATATATATGAGATGGGTATGGTAAAATTGTCCTTATCATAAACCCCATAGATAAAAATGGTTGGGCCTTGCCTCAAGTCCAGATTGAAGGGTCCAATCCGCTCCATTGAGCCTATTTTTGGGTACATTTTAGATAATTTGAATTATTCACATTTTAAGATTTATTAAGTACATTATCCTTGTAAAACATCATATCGATCGGATAACGAATACTATGTATTCGAATCATTTTTTTATGAACCGTTAATTTTCTGACCACCCATTTTTTCAGACATAAGTAATTCGAATACATAGTATTCGTTATCTGATCAACGTCATTTTTTAAAAAAAATAATGTACTCAACGAACCCTAAAATATAAGCAGCTCTATTTATAAAAAAAAAGAGTCCAAAAGTGAGCCTAATAGGCCAAACTAGATTGGACTAATCCAAATTGAACTGGAGACCGGATAAAAATTAACGAGCACTTACCTAATCACACTTGTCCAAAAAGGTCAAATAAAAAACATTGTGCAAATACTCAAATACATGAATATATACATTTAGTGTAACACTCTAAAGTAACGCACAAAAAAATTTCTTATTGTAACATTTTAATGTAACACAAAAAAAACTCATTAGTGTATTTTTTCCAAACATAACACTCTAATATAACACGCAAAAAATCTCCTTAATGTAACACTCTAATGCAACACACACAAAAATTTCTTAGTGTAACACTCTAATGTAACATACAAAAAAACTTCTTGATGTACTTTTTCCAAATGTAACACTCTAATATAATACTCTAAAAAAATTCCTTAGTGTAACACTGCAATGTAACACACAAAAACTCCTTAGTGTAACATTCTAATGTAACTATAGCGATCCCAATTTTACCCGACCTTCGTTGTGTTCCAGACTCGGATTTCGTGATTGTATACTGTTGTCTATGCCTTGTTTCCTTCCTTTAATTCTTTGAAATAGAGTTTTGGGACTTGTTGGGTGAGTTTGGAACCGGTTGGTTGTTAGTTGGTATAAATGGTTGTTGCCCAGATTTTTGTCTCTTCGCTTAAGCGAGGCTTTTTGTGCTCGAGCGAGCCTTGAGTAGTTTGCTTCTTTGCTCGAGCGAGGATTGAGGGTCTTCAGGTTTCTTTCCTAGACGCAGCTTTTCTGGAAGGGTGAAGCACTTCACTCAAGCCAGGCTCCTTGCACTCGAGCGAGCTTTGTGAAATTATTTCTTCGCTCAAGTGAGATTTCTTGCGCTCGAGCGTGCATCTGCGTTTGTGGCAGACCTGAAGCTTTGCATTGTGTGCTCGAGAGATGTTTCTTGTGCTCGAGCGAGGTCACTATTGTGTCTGGTCGCTTGAGTGACGACTCCTTCGCTTGAGCGAGGATTGCGTATATCAGTTCGCAGCAGAGCTTTTCTGCATCACTTTTTGATTTCTTTTCATCCCAAAACCCTAATCTAGCAGCTCCTCTCTCTAAAGTTCTCTCTCTCTCTATAAATACTCTATGATCTAGAGTCTTTCCACCCTACTTCCTTTGTTAAAAAGATAGAGTTTTGCGTGGGCTTCCATTTGGTCCGAAAAAGTTGGAGTTTGGTCATCTTCAAAGTTTCTCCTTTCTTCTCCTTTGAGCTTCTACACTTGAGGTAGGGATATTCTACTATTTGATATGGGTTTTAACCTAAATATTTTTCATTTGTATATATGGAGGGATATGAGAGTGATTTGGGTAAAAGTTAAGGTTTGGGCTCTAAACTAAAAGGGGGTTTTCATGTTGATTTACAAAGTAACTTTGGGGGTTTGTGTATGAGGTTATTTATTGTTGAAATGGTGAGATTTGGACCTTTGGGTTGATGTTTTGGAATATGGGGAAAATTGCCCTAAGTTGAGTTGAAATAACTATTTGTGTAAATAATGAAATTGGTTTGGGAATTATGAAATTGGGGGAACATGTGATTGAATGGTGTAGTTTGGTTTGATAAATCACACATCTATGAAAAAGTTGATAATTTATCCGTTGGTAGATTTGTTTATCTGTTTAGAAAATATCTATTTTGGGCTATCCGTAGAGGATAGCTATGATTGTTGTAGAAACTGCATGAGGACTAGGTAAATTGGAACTAGTCATGTGAATATTTCATTGAATATGATGGATTGATTAAATTGTTGAATATGTGAATTTTGGTAGTCATTGTATATGACATGCTTTTAAATACATTGTATATGTATCGTTGTTTGGGAGGAGATAGAGGATGTACTCCATTGTTTGGGAGGAGATAGGAGATGGACTCCATTGATAATTAAGTTGGCCGGAGTGTCCAGGGTGAAAGTCCCGAAATTACACATATATGGGTGCCGGTTCCCTCGGATGTGATTCCGTAAAATGGCAAGAAAATGGAAGTGTTGAATAATGTTTGTTATTGAAGTGTTGATAATTGAGTTGTAGTCTTGTTTTGAATTGTTTAGATAACAATGAACTGTGTCAATGAATTGATTTGGATAAATGAATAAAAATGGACTGAAATACATATGTCGTTATTGATTGGTCATGAAAAAGGTGCAAGTTGGTTTACTAGTATTGAACATTTAGCTGATGCTAATAGCTTAGTTAATTCTCATATATTGTTTAGCATATCTCTACTGGGCTTTGGCCCACCCTATTTGGAAAACCATTTTCAGGTATAGGTGACATGCCACCTCAAAAAACATAGCTTGGGAGGCTTAAGGGCTGAAGGCTCCACTTTGTGATTTCGTTTTGTGTTGAATGTTTATTCAAGCCGAGGGCTTTACTTCTATAGAGACTAGACTCTTCTTTTGTTGTAACCAAGCGAAGTCTTGGAAAGATGTAAGCCCTTAGGGCATTTATTTTGTTATTCTCAATTAGAGTTACATGCTATAGTTTCAAGATGAACATTTATGAAAGTGTACTGCTTGTGATATCTTTTGTAATATTTACTCTGATGAATGGAAATATAACATTTCTATTATGTCTATAGATCTTGTGAATGATTGATTATGAAAGTGTAATGCATGTGCATCTTAATCATTTTTAGCGTGAAACACAAAACAAAGTTTCATTGACCTGTCTTAGATGTTGATCTTGCTTTACCAGCTAATCATGAGCCCATGCTTATCTCAACCATTAATGCCATGGAACCCAGGCAATTTGAAAGGTACACTATGATAACAAATAGTGTCATCAATCAATACTTAATCATATTATTATCTACAAACATTAAATTTTAGGTTTGAAACAATGCAAAGATTAGACCAGAACTTCAAAATATATGTGGTAGTGTCAGGGACAAAATCAGGATTTCATCATTGAATGAGCTAAAAACAAATAATTTTTTTTCATCATATATACAACCACACATGTATGTACCATATGATATATAAAATATATATACGCACAAAAAATATTCAAATACCATAGAAGTAATCTCTTTTAAGATAAAGAAATTTTTTTGGTAAAAAAAAAAGAAAAAGAAAAAAGAAAAAAAAGAAAAGAATGTAAGATGGTAGAAGAATGAGATACATATATTTTATACTGAGAGGTTATTTTATTATTTATAAAATAAGATATATATTTTAAAAGTGTTATAATAAACAGAATTTTTCAAAGAAACACGACCTCCCATAGTTTTCTCCTAATTTCATCCCTGATAGTGCTTCAACTTGATTTTTATTTTTTTAAACAATGATACTCATCACTTTTATGTTGATTTTTAAGAAATAATAGAACAAAAGTCTCAACATGAATGATGTGAAATATTGTTTCTCAGAGTCTGCTAAATAACTTCTCCATTTGTTGTGTATCAGAATAGCTAGGAGGTCAATCTTTACTGGAAATAGGATTTAATTATTTTTCTATATGTTTGGATGCTATTTCTCAAGTTATTTATTTATTCTCCATTATAAAACTCTTTATTGTATTGATATGGTTGGTGATGATATTTGTTATTAAACTTTCTTAATATTATTCAGTTTGATGCTCTTGATATTTGTAAATAATTTCCTACTAGTTGAGAAGAAGTTACAAAATCACGATTCATCTGATTATGTTTTCATTCATGAACTTGTTGAGGAAAAATAGCAAAGCAAATGTATTTTCTCATAAAAAATTGACACCCCCTTGTATTTTATTATTGGGGGAGTTAAGAGCCGATCCTGCTTAGAAAACTTATTACCGGCTAGGTCCAGCACAATTTAATGAAGTCATTTTTACAATTTCACCCCTAGTCTCAACCACCATCCTCCTCTGTCATCGTCAACATCATAGGCCTCAACCACCATTCTCGTCTTCTTCCCTCGTTGTCGCTCGCCTCACACTACCATCCTCCTCCTTCGTTGCCATCACCGCCACTCCTCCATCATCCATCTACTATCTTCAACACCGTCGTTGCCACCATCATCTTCCTTCATTACTGATCTATTATCCTTGATATCAATCTTCACTAGCGACTTCAGATCTGGCCAATTTCAACGCCTATCTACAATCTTCAATCTTAAAACTAGATATATTGTGTATAAAAACTGAAAGAATCGGCCTAAATAAATTCATCAGTGATAAATTTATCACTATAATTTATCATTAATTATTATTGATTATCACTGATAAATTTATCAATAAATTTTTTGAATTCTCTGCTATTAATTCATCAGGGTTTTGGTTGTACAGTGTCAATGAGTGTTGAATGATGATTGAATCACAAATTAATTTGATTATTGATCATAGAATGATGAAAATGATTAATTGACCATGCTACATATTTATCTCTTTACATTGAAAAAAAAATGATAAATTTATCACTATATTAATATTTAAATTCCATCACAGCAACAACCACATATCGAACAAAATCAGTGATAAATTTATCACCATATTAATATCAAAATTTTAGTATAGCAACAGTCCACAGCATGTTGAACAAATTAGCTTTCAGTGATAAATTTATCACTGAAACTATAACTAAAAATATATAATGCTGTAAATATATACACAACAATCTCTAACAAACACACAACAATCACCATATTGTGATTAACAAATAATTGAAGAAAAAATCACACAAACAATCTCCACATTCACTCAGAACAATATATAAACTCAACGTTGAATATAGAAGATCGATGATGGAAGAGAATGATAGTGACAGCAGCGAAGGACGGTGGTAGTTGAGGCGAGTGACGGTGAAGGGATAGAGAACGGTGGTGGTTGACGTGAGTAGCGTTGAAGGCAATGGAGGAGGATGTGTGCCGACTGGAGAAATCATTAGAGGAAAAGAGAGAGAGAGAGAGAGAGAGAGAGAGAGAGAGAGAGAGAGAAAACAACGAACAGGGGCAAAACAAAGCAAGGGTAAAACGGAAAGAAAAAAAAGAGCCTCAGGACTTAATAGTGCATAAAATCAAACTTCAAGACTAAAATAGGAATAACTCTTCAAAGCAAGACCGGCCAGTAAAAAAGCCTTTATCATTTGGTTTCATGAATTAGAGTTTGGCGGGTTTATGAAAGTTGCAGCCTAAATTCCACTGTAGGCTTGAGATAAATGCAACTTCATTGAAGTATTGCAAATGGATTGAATTAATGAATATCTCAAAAACATTAGTTAACAAATTTTAAAATAATTTTACATTTTTATTATGCACACTATCATACATTATGTACACAAGGGAACTTGGTTTTATTTTACCCTATCAAGTAGTGTCTTCAAACTACCCACCCAAATGATATCTTCTGATATTTATTAAGCCACAACTCCTTTATTGATTGTAGGGAACACTTTTGGGTTATGCCGAAAGCAAGCACTTGCACAATAGCTATGATTGAAACCAATATAACCTAACCTTTGTAGGTTCGCATTCCCTTAATTTATGAAATGTGTAAAGTGATGAATAACATATTTACAAGTATTATATATATATATATATATATATTTGTCTCACCTTTTATGTCATTCAGGTTGAGCTTCTCTCCCTCCAGTTCACTGATTGTGAGAGAAACATGAAATTTAAAACAATAATGTTCATAATTGTGGGACTCACCTCTCTCTCAAAGGACTGAATGATTCAATTCACATAAGAAAAGTCACTCTTCCCAAATGAAAATCAAAATTATTAGATATTTTAAAAATATTATGTAACATTGTCTACGTGATATTCTCAATAAGTAAAAATTGAGAACTTGTTTGGGTTACATGTGTTAAGAATAATTACTTAAAAGAACAACGTAAATTAGTCCAATTGTCAAAACTCGTGTATGGCATTAAAAAAGTGATGTGAGCTTGTTTAATATCATATATAAATTGGGGTTGAATTTATTTATTTATAAATCTTGTTTATTTTTTCACTTATTCATATCTTCAAAACAATCTCTCCTCACCCATAAGACCACTATCATGACCCTTACCGTCAACAACTCTCGACAACCAACTCAAAAATATTATACATGAAAGTGAATATAATAAATAAGATACAATACTCAACAACTTAAGAAGACCAATTTTTTTATATTGATTTCAAGCAACAACCTAAAGTTAGTAATAATCCAACACTTCTTAAAATGAAAACCATTACAAGGAAATTGAGATGGTTAGTTTTTACTTTCTAAAAAAATAAGACTATATAAAAAATAAAAAATATAATTTTTATTTTTTTATGAAACTAATTTTTAATATTTAAAAAAAATATAAAACAACTTTTTAAAAACCATCAATTTGCTTGGTTTTATTTTTCCAAAAACACTTTTTAGAAAATTCTACTTTCTTATTTTCTGTGTTTTTTTGTTTTTATTGAATTTTTTTAATATTTTAAGCATTTTTTTTAACTTTTTAAACACACTTAACATAAATACACCTAAAAAGTAAAAAAAATATTTTAAAAGTTCACTAAATACCAAAAATACAAAAAAAAAAAAATACAAGAATTTAATACATTTTTTTATATTTTTATGTATTTATTAATATTTTAAAATATTTTTTCACAAATTTTTCACTTTTTAGATACATCTAAGTAAGGTGCATCTAAAAAAGTAAAAAAAAAAATGTTTAAAATTTTAAAAATATTTACTAAAAACAAAAAAACACGAAAACCAAAAAACTTAATTCAGAAAATTAAAACCAAACACACTGATTTTTTTTTTTTTAAACATAACATCATTATCATTAATCAGTATGGAAAAAATGTTTGGGAGCACTAATTAAGTACTTCTAATCCATCCCTAATGACATGGAATGGATCATGTGAAGAGGTGAACCCACACTCTTCATCCCTCATCTCTTTATCTCTCTCAATTTTGGGAATGACTCCATTCCATACTCTTATCTTCCATATTTTATTTTTTAGGCTCCATTTTAGGCCTACATTGATAATTTAAATCATTCATCTCGTAATTTCAACAATTTAGATAAGTTATGCAAAAAGTTAATTTTATCGAATATCACTAGATATATGAATAAATTGTATTTTATTTTTTAAAATAGATAGTAATTGTGAGTTTAAACTTAAACTTTTCATTCTATAAAACAAAGCATAATTTGTTTATGTATTCATCAATATCTAACGAAACTAATTTTTTTTTGTACAGACGAACTTTATTGTAAGATTTACAAGACAAACAATTTAGATTATCATTATAGGCATAAAATGAAATCTAAAAAAATAAAAATAAAATAAAAACATGGAGAATAAGAATATGAAAGAGAGTCATGTCCCTCTATTTTCTCTATCTTTTATTTTATTAGAGGTTAAAATAATGATAAATTACACTCTACCCCCCTAAGGTTTTGCCAATTTCTCACTTTGACCCTTAAAGTTTGATTTTTTTTTCACTTTAGCCCTTTATGTTTGCAATGCTTCCAACTTTGGCCATTTAAGTTTGATTTTTTTCACTTTAGCCATTCATATTTGCAATCCTTCTCACTTTACTTCTAAACTAACTTTCATCAAAAAGACTAACAGAATCTGCCACATCACCAACACATCAGCTCCATGTGTGATGTAAAAAAAAAAACAATAGTAAACCTATCATTTCAGAATTAACAATACATGTGTTTGAGCGAGTATATTTTTTATTTTTTTTGTATTTAGTGAACTTTTTTCTTTTTTAGTTAAATTTGTTTTTATTTTTTTAGGCGCATCTAATCTAGATCCATCTATAATGTAATAATATTTATGAATAAATTTGAAGAAAAAAATTTCACTAAAGACTAAAAAAAATTTCCAATTTTTTTGTTTTCTATTTTTCATTTTTTGCATCGTTGGGGAATTTTTACATCACATATGGAGCAAATATGTTGGTGATGTGGCAGATTCTGTTAGTTTTTTGTATGGAAGTTAGTTTAGGAGTAAAGTGTGAAGGATTGCAAACATGAATGACCAAAGTGAAAAAAAAATCAAACTTAAAGGGCCAAAATGAGAAATAGGTGAAACTTTAAAGGGACAAAGTGTAATTTACCCTTAAAATGATGGTGGTATAGCATAGTTGACCAGTACGCAAAACAATTTTGGAACTTAGCTAAAAGTCAAAATTCATATTTTAACCTCTTTTGAGTCATCTCAAAAGTTTTCTTTATTTTTTTTCATATTTTTAAAAAAAATTAAAAGTCAATTTTTAACCGACTTGTTAGAACAACCCGGCATGAAGAATCAACAATCTAACAGAAGAAGAATCTGCTATGGGTGAGTGTGTTTGTTTAATGGTGGGCTGCTTAGAAAGGTCAACATGTGTCATCGTGGTAGTTAGTAGAGAAGGGGCGTCAGGATCCTCTGGAGTGAAAACCTTGAAGTGATCTCCTAGAGTGATTCATCCAACGGTTGAAATTACAACTCACCAAAATGATGTTGTTTTGGTGAGTAATTTGAAAGAAAAAAAAAATCAGTTTTAGTTCAAAACATCAAGGGTTCTACAAATATGAAGCATTAGAGAGAGAGAGAATGGTTGAGAGGAGGAACCCTTCCCACCCCCGACGCGCCGCCGTTGCCCGCCATACTCCAACAGATTGAAGAAAAAACACACATTGAAACAGCTTATTTTCTCCCTTTCAGCCCTTCTCTCTCTCTCTCTCTCTAATGCTTCATATTTGTAGAACCCTTGATGTTTTGAACTAAAGTTGTTTTATTTTTTTCCTCAAAATACTTACCAAAACGACGTTGTTTTGATGAGGTTTAACTTTAGTCGTTAGATGGATCACTCTAGGAGATCACTTCAGGGTTTTCACTCCAGAGGATCCTGACGCAGAGAATGGGCACAAAACAGTGGGTGAAACATGGAAAATCTTCTCGCCACGTATATGGTAGTGAGTCAACATCGTTTTAGATTAAATCCACTGCAACGTACTAACGAATTCCCTATCCCGTGTGTGATAACCCTAGTCCGTATTATGCTAATTAACCTTAATTATGATTGTGATTATGTGTTTGATATGATTTTGAGTGCCGTTTATATAAATATATGTGGTTTTGAATTTCTATCTGTTTAGCGTAGGAAAAAATCTGTTTGATTTTCTGCTTTAGAATTTAAATTGAAGGTCTTATCGGCCACAGAAACTAAAATTGACTACGCTATTGTGATTGGCATAATTTTTGGAGCCTATAGTGAAATTTAATTAAAAATTGATTTGGATCAAAATAATTAGATTCAGAACAATTAATTAAACTCTATTATTTAACCTTAATCAATTTGTTAAGAGAGCCTATATAAGGGCCTTATTACACTCAACTCTTCATTTTGTGAACTCAAGAATCCGGTTATACACTCTAGAGAGAGAGAGGGCCAGTTCTAGAGAGAGAAAGATGGAAGATTGTGTGTTTTGGCTCAAGGCTTGTGAATTTGGAAGCTAAACTCAAGAATTAGCTATAATTTGGGAGAATAGGGTCGAGCTCCAGGGCAAATCCACCGGAAGAACACTGTGAGTAATATCTTAGTAAAGATATTTGAAGTATGCTATTTGTCCAATTGCTTGTTTCTATATCAGTCTTATAAATTTGTTAAACATAATTGTGGACAAATATTTGATATGAATGATTGGGCCAAAGGCTGTTTGACATGAATGATTGGGTCAAAGGTCGCCGGACACCGTTTGATATGAATGATTGGGCCAAAGGCCGTCGGACATCGTTTGATATGAATGATTGGGGTCAAAGGCCGTTTGACATGAATGATTGGGTCAAGGGTCGTCGGACATCGTTTGACATAAATGATTGGGCCAAAGGCCGTTGGACATCAATGATTTGGGCTTGAGGCTGTTTGTTAAGGAACAAAATGGGCCAGAGGCCGTTTGATAAGTTCGGGCTTGAATCGCCTAATGTACTAAATAATGCACTAAATAGAACTCTAAATGGGCCCAAGGCCATTTGATATATGTGAATCACATTCGTGTACCTTCTTTATTTAATATTATTCACTGGGCTTTCGCTCACGTTCATTCATGTGTATGTAGGTGCGCTAAGAGATGTCAAACCCAGCCTCGGTGAAATATGCGGAAAATAGTCAAGGTTTTGAAGAGTCAGCCCAAACGTCCTACGCACGAGGCTTGTTTTTGCCCTTTTGTTCCTTCGTATATTTTTTTTATGTTGGCGAGAACTTTGGATTGTGGTTATGTATAAGCTTTTGATTGGCTGACCATGACTTGAATGATCCTGTTGTGTAAAGCTTTATGTTAACTTTCATTGATGTGGGTTATTAACGAATATATGTGAAATATTATGATGTACCATGTAAGCACAGCTTTATGGACAAAAGTTTTAAATTCGCTTCCGTTTTGGCCTCTTAACTCTGTTCAAATACGTTCTATTTGGTTAGAGGCCGTAGGTAATCTCCTGATTGCTGGCCGGTTATGACCTAAATCCATGGGGGCGTGTTCAGGTCATGACACCGTGTCTGTTCCCTTCACATGGACCCACTAATTAGATCTCGCTATTCGCTCTCCAGGTTCCTGCTACTGATCCCTTCGAACATTTGAATTTTTTTTTAAAATTTTATATTAAAATTAAAATATATCACACTAACAAATTCTAATTATAAAAATAAAAAATTAAATGATTAAATTTTAATTGCTAAAAATATCATTATTATTTTTTCAACAATAAAATGAGATATTTAGTGATTTATTATTATATTTTCTAGTCTAAATTTTTCATTTCAATAAGTAAATAATTTTTGCACCATTTTTTTTTGTAAAAATATATTTATTAGCGATATTTTTAAAATTATATTACTAAATATTAGTTTTTTAATTTTTTTGGACGACATTTAGGCCTCGTTTGGGAACAGGCTAATTTAGTAACTTTTTGGCTATTTGGCTAAAAAGGTAAGTAAAAAAAACTTGTATGTTTGGGATGACTTTTTGGCTAATTACGAAAAGATATGCAAAAAGTAGAGAGAAAAGAGAATCTTTGACTTTTTGGTATGAGTTGTTGGCTTTTTGACTAATTTAGTAACTTTTTAGCTAATTGGCTAAAAAAATTAGTCCCCAAACGGGGCCTTAGTGACGACTGCAGTAATCACAGTAAATGGCCTCCTAATATTTAAAAATAAAAATTAGTGGCCAAAATTTGTGTCTCAATAAGTAATATTTATTTACATAAAATTATTTTATTTGTGTATTTATTAATGATATTTTTAAAATTTTACTACTAAATATGATTTTTTAAACTTTTCAAAATGATCTTTAGTGATGACTCATGGCCATAGAAGTTAATCTTATTTGGCTATTTTAGTCAAAAAAAATAAAATAGAATTTTTACCCTAATAAGACAAAATATCACATCTAACCTATAATTATTATATTTTTTTTCTCACAAAAGTCACAAAAGGCAAAAAGCATATCCTGACTTTTTAACCGCTGAATAGTCAAAAAGTCAAAAAGCTAATCTACATCCCAAACGAACCCATAAGTTGCAATGGATGTTGATAATTTTTTTGTTCCAAAGTCATATAACAACAACTCTACAACGTCACTATATATATATATTTTATATTTATATATTAATACCAGTTATTAAGTTATTGAGTAAATTTTATTTATATTTGATTTATTAAAAATTTATTTAAAATTTTAACAAAATTAGTCACAACCACAAACAACTAGAAGAGACCTTAATTTTTAATTTTTTTTTTCTAACTTGACCACTTATTTCATTCCCCACGAAATCCACGCTCCCCCCGGAATCCACGTGGTAATTGATTGTGAACAACAAAGAAAGTGTCTAATAATAAAATTAGTGTACTAATTAATATATCAATTGATGATGTGATATAATTTAAAATATTTTTAATATTTATAATTTATATAATGAGTGAAGTTAATATTAATGGCATAATTAGTATTAATACACTAGTTAATATACTAATTAATGCATGTAACACAACTCAATTAAAAAAGTAACAATCAGAGAACTGAAAAAAATAAAAAGAAAATAAAAATAAAAGGTATTTTGGTCTCCATAAAAAAATAAAATTTCTGTATTATGGTATATTTATTGCACTTTCAATTTTCTATGATAATGGGAGTAGGTAATCTCATTTAATCCATTCTTGACCAGTAATAAAACACCACCAAATCAGTTATCTTGAATTTTAAAAAAAAATGTTACATCAAATTTTTTAATATTTTTTTTAACAACTTTTTAAATATTTTATTAAAAAATTCATTTAAAAATTAAAATAAACAAAAAAATCACTAACAAAACCAACTCTAAAGGCCCACTTATTGTAAAACATTTGAACTTCTTTACTAATTTATTTTATTTTTTTCACATTGTTTAAGCCCCAGTAATTTCCGTCGTCCCCTCTGGTAAGTATACATTTTCATAGCTACAGATAAGTTTTTAATAGTTTATTTTAATTTAAGAATTTGTGTTTGACTGCTTGATTTAATTTCTGTTTATAATTTATTAGGAAGAAATAATTTAAATAATTTTTAAAAAAAACTAATTATTTATAAGTTGAAAAAAATAATGTTTTTACTTTGCCTTCTGATTATTTTTAACTTATAATAAATTATAGTGTAAATTACATTATGTTTGGCTACTTTTTAATTTTGGCTTTTAAAATTTATTTTTTTTCACTTTGACCTTTCATATTTCAAGTTTTTCTCATTTTACTTTTAAAACTAATTCTGCTCAACATGACACGTATTGCATGTGGGGAAATGTAATGCAGTAGCACTAAGCAGTCTTTATTTATTTATTTATTTATTTGAACCCACAGACTTCCCGCCAAATAATATGAACTTTTATGCTTTTTAGTGACTTTTTGACTTTTGTAGATGATACCAAACATCTCCCTAGTATATATATAAATCATGTTATAATACACATCCTCAAAATAATGTATCATATGCAAGTTAAGATATTTGTGGTATTCATAATTAAATCTTTTTTGGTCATAATTAAAAATAAAAGTCATAATTAAATACTACATAAAGTATAATGAAAGACATTTTGGATCAAAACTAAAATAATAATTACAATAGATGATAACCAATATCATAATAAGTCGTAATTAACACCACAATAAATCATAATCAAATATCAAAAATATCATAACTGGGACATATGATCCTCTCTCTCTCTCTCTCTCTCTCTCTCTATATATATATATATATATGCGTGTGTTAACTTTTAAATCTAAGTGACTATATATTCTATTTTTCTTTTTCTTTTTCTTTTTTTTTTATATGTTTTTCTTTCTTTATTTATTTTTTTCTACACTATCTCTCTTTAGAGAAACTCTTTCTCCTCAATAGTTCATTGGTAGGGTTATTGATAACCACCAATGCATAATCCAATCCCATTGTCAAATAAATTTTCCAAACCTCATCAACAATTCAACACACACACACACACACACATACACAAATTCCCCCATTCTTAGAGTAAATTCTGGGACTTTTGAGCCTTTGAGTTGATCAATTACAATCCTAGCTATAGCTAGAAGAGAAAAGAGAGAGAATATGCATAGTGATCTATGGTTGCTGAATTATGTTTAAAAAATTGTGGCTGCAAAAGAAATGAAGAAGAGCCAAGGGTAAATTAGTCATTTAATTATCAATTTTAACACTGTTTGAGACAAAGTTAACCTAGGAAGGAAATCTTGATATTAGTTTAAAAAATAAGAGAAGTTAGAGTAATTTCTCAAATCACAAGAGAGATCCCTGTAATTATGCTAAACCTTAGGAGAGGTAAGTGTAATTTACCCCAAATAAAAAATTAAGGATGCAAAAGAAATGAAGAAGAGCTAAGGGTAAATTAGTCATTTTATTATCAATTTTAACACTGTTTGAGTCAAAGTTAACCTAAGGAGAAATCTTGATATTAGTTTCAAAAGTAAGGAAAGTTAGAGCAAATTTTCAAACCACAAAGTAGGTCCCTGTAATTATACTAAACCTTAAGCGAGGTAAGTATAATTTACTCTTGGAAATATAAAATAAGTATTATTAATTAAACTAACTGAAAACAAAACCACTTGACTTTACAAATATAGTAACCTTCTATGAGGTTTCTCATTTAAAAAACAGAAATGCAAAAGCAAGTTTTCCACAAAGTGGGCCTAAGAGCCCTTTCTTCTATAATTTTAATTGATTTAGAATGACTAAGATGATCTTCATGTACACCATGTTTAGTTGTCAAAAAATTTTGTACGGGAAAGTCATTTTTCAAGAAAATTTTAGTAGAGTAAAAGGAAACTTATTTTGTCTATGTGTGAAGAAAAATAAAATGTACTGTTGAGTCTCTTGTAAAATCTTGTATTTCTTGCAAAACTTCAAAACTTTCTTGTTAATTAAACATAAAAAAATTAATTATATGTATATATTTTTTGGACCTAATGGAGCTATAGATAGTCTCGTTACTTTGGAGTTATTGAATGTAATTTAAACATTCCGGTCCCTTACAAGATGGAGATTCTTTTCAATCCACATAGTGGATATAGGTAGGGGTGAGCAATGGACATATTGATCCTCCTAAACAGACTGAACCGAACCGATCCGCCGCATTTTGGACGGATGCATAATGACGAGCGGACGGTTGCGGATTGATTTTTTCCAATCCGTCTAGTTTTGGACGGATGGCGGAGTTGAGGTTTCTTTGGCCGCAACTGAACTATCAAATTGCGAGCACCCCTAGTAATTTGAAAGACTTTGTGTTTTCAATTTGTTATATATTCTGTTTATGTTCTCAATTGAAAAAGAGTTTAAATATTCTGTTCAAAAAAAATTTCAACTTGAATAAATTTTTTGAATTGAAAAAAATAAATGTATCATTTATCTATATTTTTTGGTTTTTAAATCTAACTCTAAAAATAATAAATAAAAAAGTTGATATATGCTGGTTGGTTTTTGTTTTAAAAAACAGATATAGATGTAACAATATAAAGGCATACAATCTCTACTACTACTCTGTTCATAGTTTTGGTAGTTTGAATTGTTTTATATTTTAAGAACCACAGATTATAATATTTTATGTGGATAATGCATGCTGTGATTATATTATGTAGATGAGGCATGTAGTGATTGTAATATTCTAAAGTTTTAAACTTTCTTTCTTTGGATGAAGCATGCAGTGATTGTAATACTTTTTTAAGTCATGATTGTAATACTTTTTTTTTTTTTTTGAGGAAGTGCATAAGTTGAATTATGTTGAAAATTTATAAAATTTTAAACCACCAAACCGATTCGCATCTATCTGCCAATCCGTTCAATCCACATCTGCCGGATTGACAGATAGATGCAGATTGATTTTTTTCAATCCTCCAATCTGACAGACGGATGACGGATTGAAGGTTCCGTGGCCGCAACCAACCTGCGCCCACCCCTAGATATAGTAATAATTATAATAAACAAAGGGTACATTCGGAAATAAACAATGCTACACTTTTGATTAACCCGCGTACAACTGTGTCAGTCCTCCAAACCAAACTCCACTGCTCATAGCTTGTGACACACTCACCTTGCACACACTGCGTATCATTTCCCCTTATACACTACGTCATCTAATATATATATATATATATATGTCTCTCACTTCTCTTCTTTCCTCACTATCTAAACCACCTCAAACTTTAAAAAAATCTATAAAAAAAAAACTCTCTCAAATCTCATGTTGCCTCGTTCATTCACATTTGCTTTTCACAATCACATTCTGAAGTCGAAGTCGAAATTGAAGATACAGAGGAAGAAATCTAGCGCAGCTGCAAGAGCATGGAACATCCTCTAATTAGCCTTGCTATGGGCAAGAAAATGCGGAGTTTTCAAAATCAGGAGACTCGTGATGGACCTCCGTCCCTTCCACAAATTCCTCAAAACCCTAGCCCACTACTCCACCGATTGTGTCACGACCCAAACCCGCCCTTATAGGTTTAGCGTCGTAACCGGCCAGTAATCTGTGATTACTAAATGCCTGTTTAACAATAATAACAATAACATAATATTGGGGGCTGGCGGAAGCCAAACAATAATAGAAAATACCATCAAATGAGTTGTAGGGACTTAAATGAACAAAACAAATTTCACACACTTGGAATTATACAAACACTTAAGTCCATAACACACGTGTACATAACAAAACATAAGCTAGGGAATTAAATCCCATTGCCTAAAACAATTAACAAAACTCAATAAACACTCTTATCTCATAAACACAATGTCAAAAGGGTGAATTTGAATAACCCAATAAGCCCTGACATACAATGGTTAGGAACCTTCCAGTGAGGCACAATAGTTGGCTTGACAAAAACAGGGTTCGGGTCGATGCCGCTAACTCTGATCCGGTGCCCGATCACCTACACATATATAATAAACAATGAGCTAGAGTCCAATGAATAACAACTATGTAAAGGGGTTATGAATGATGTCCTCACAATATTTGAAATAATCGATTATCAATAGAACATTTTCTTAATCAATAACTTGTGCCAATTAATCATTCAATCGTTCAATTTAACAATCATTCAGATTCATATACGTCATACATGGTACATCCAATAGCAACAATGCAATTGGTCTTAAAGACCGAACAATCAATTGATGGCCATCAAACAATAGACAATAGTTCCAAAAATTGGAACTGACAGAGATCTCTGTAACAATAGCGATAACAATATCAATAACAATAGCAATATGCTATGGATGCCACGAATACAGTTCAGAAAATAGGATGACCATTCAGTCAATAAAAAGTATCACTTCAAAAACCAATATAATTTATCAATCAGAAAATAAATACAATTTGAACATATTTTTACAACAGTGTTACTCACAGTGGGATCCTCGGTACACGTATTAATGGTTTGGCGTCCGACCTAAACAAATAAAGTCAAGCACAACACAATTACAATCACACTCTTACAATTCTAATCAATTCAATTGTTCGATCTCTATTTGTTTTCTCTCATTTGATTCTAATTTTTCATTCGGTTATTCTTATTTATTTTTCTTCCGTTCCTTTTAAATATGGATGACTAGTATTAGGAATAAATTAGATTAGTAACCTCCAATTAAAATATGTTTAGCTATGTATTAACCAAACTAATTAAATATAAATAATCTAATCATATACCAACCCTTATTAAGTTCACTAATTACACAATCAAACTTAAATTAGGCTCGTACACATTAATTACAATTATTCAGTCATGTTTAAATTACTGAATCAGAAACTCAGTACATTTTGCAATTTCAACTCCATCTTCAAGCAAATCAAGGCCCAAATAATTACTTCACATTTATTTCCATAATCTTAAGCCTAACTCAATTTCAAATGAGTTTAATTAATTCTCAATTAAGGCTTGAATTATCATGCTACTTCATACAATTTTCCATCTTTGAGCTTCAATCTTCAAATCCCATAAAAAAAATTCCCTTCAACTTTGAAAACTCATACAAGAAAATACATAGATGATCATGAAATTCAAGAATTATGCCATGCATGGTAAGGTTTAAAAATTAATGCACCTAATTTCTTATTTCTATGATCATATATTCTCATTCCTAAGTTTACTTTAAGACTTGTAATGTATAGTCATGAACATTGCCATATTAAGCCTTAAATTCTCAATTCCCATGGAGTTTTCTCTTCAATTTGGAGGTTCATGCAAGTACATGAATGTTTGATCAATACATTACTTCCATCCCTAAGATTCAAGAGAGGAGTTGTAACGCCCTCAAAATAACAACAATAAACCCATCAGATAAGACATGCATTTACATATAAACTAACCACATTCTTTTATTCATTAGAGTTCCATTACATAAGTATTACATGTTAACATCATAACAAAATGCCCTACGGGCTTACAGCTTTCCAAGTTAACACTTGGTTACAACAAAGAGTACTAACTCGTTTACACATTAAGCCCTAGGCTTGAAGTTACATGTAATACATCAAAAGTTAAGCGACAAAAGTATGTCCGCCACTAGCCTCCCAGCTATGTCCTTGGAGGTGGCATGCTTCCTGCACCTGAAAATGATATTCCCATATAGGGTGAGCCACAGCCCAGTAGAAATACACTAAACCAACCATGGACAATGACTAAAATATTAGCAATTGATAGATGGCCAACACTGATACATTCACATAAATTACACATTTATGTCATACAACTTATGAGTCTAAGTTACTTTTCATTTTCCCTTTTTCAACAGATAAGCATGCTAGCTCTATCATTATTTCCACAGATATGTATAAAAACTATATCCACATTCTCAGATAAGCAAATAAGCTATATCCACATTCTACAACAGATATGTATAACCACAATATCCACAGATAAGCATAAAAGCTATATCCACACATCACAAAGATAAGCATATAAGCTCTATCTTCACTTCTTTAGACAAGCATATGAGCTGTATCTACGGAGTTCATCCCCTATCTTCTCCCAACACTATCCGGTTTAGAGGTACATCCCCTATCTTCCCCTAAACCGCGGAGTACATCCCCTATCTTCTCCTCTACACATAACGTATATAAACACATTGGTTCTGTATACAATCACCCAATACATACAGTTAATGTATTATATCAACCGTCAAGTTCCATGACACATTTCATTGATTAGTTTCAGTTTACCTAATCATCATGCATTGTCTACAACAATCACGACTATCCTCCACCGATAGCCCAAAGCAGTTATTTCTAAACAGAAAATAAATGCACAAATGGATATTCAATCAACATTTCATTTCTTCATTTTTCACCATTAATTATCCCAATTAATCAAACAATGTAATTAGGTCAATTTCCATAATTACCATTTCAACCCTTAGGTCCCATTTCCATCAATGAATTAACATCTATTCCATTTTTCCATGCCAAACATGCATCTAGGTTTATTATGAATAAAACCCCAACTTTTGTAAAATTACACAAAAGCCCCAAACTTTCACAAAATTACCAAACCAAGCCCAACATCTCAAAATACCAAAATTTAAAGACAAAACCCATAGAGAGGAGTAGGATATCCCTACCTCGAAGTTTTAGCCAAAAAGGAGATGAAGACTCGAAGATCAACGTGCTCCAAATCCAAACTTTTTCAGATTAAATCGAAGCTCTCAACACCCTCTATCTTTTTAACAAAGGCCCTAGGCTAGATTCACACCCTAGGGAGATCAAATCTTAGAGAGAGTGCAAGTTTAGAGAGAGAGAGAGGCTCGGATTTAGGGTTTAATCAAAGAAAGGAAGTGAAAAAGTGATGTTTAAGACGCTGCTGTCCGCCGATATAAAACACGCTCGCTCGAGCGAAGACCTGGTCGCTCGAGCGACCAGACACAGAAAACTCTCGCTCGAGCCAAGAAGTTCTCGATCGAGCGAAGAAAAATCCAGATCGCTCGAGCGAAGGAAGCAAGCTCGAGCCAAGAAAGGCAACTCTCAGGTCCAGAACCAGACGCAACACTACTCTCGCTCGAGCGACAAACTCCTCGCTCGAGCGAAGGACCAAAAATCTGGGCAGCAACACTAGGCTCCCAAACACAACCAACCTGTAACAAACCTGCCCAACACATCTTATAACTCAATATACAAAGTAAAGAGAATGCAAACTAGATGATAAACAACAACCAACATCCACGGACACATGTCCGGATCACTGTACAGCAAGGGTAAACCCGGGATCGCTATAACCTCCCCTCCTTAAAGAATTTCGCCCCCGAAATTAAGTACAAGTTTTCCTTCATTTTAAACAATGTTACACTTTAACATTCAACAATTCGACCCATTACCGGTCATCCCATCCTTTTAACAAGAGACATATCACAATATGTAAACAACATATGTATTTTCAACATGCATCAACCTTATGCACTATCTTTCCAATTTCAACAATATATTCAACACATATAGTGTCACATTCAACTTCCATATGAGGCAAGTCCCAAAACATACTTCCAATAACCAAAACATTTTCAATGTTTCACAACTTAAGACATATATAAAAGCTCTTAAGTTCAACAAAATGTAAAATTTAAATACAAGATCACATATCAACAAACAAGTCCGGATATTTCTCTCGGACTTCCAACTCACGTTCCCAAGTGGCTTCCTCCACTCCGTGATGTTTGCACAAGACTTTCACCAAAGGAATGGTCTTGCCACGCAGGACCTGATCCCGCCTATCCAAGACCCAAACCGGTCTCTCCTCATACGAGGCATCCTCATCTACCTCTAAATCAGTCCAATCCAGCACATGTGATGGATCTGGTTCATACTTCCGAAGCATACTCACATGAAACACGTCATGCACTCCGGACAACTGCGGTGGTAAGGCTAATCGATAAGCAACCTCACCAATCCTCTCAAGGATCTCAAAAGGACCAATAAACCGAGGGGATAACTTCCCACTCTTCCCAAACCTCATCAGGCCTCGCCTAGGTGATATCTTCAGAAAGACATGATCACCTATCTCAAACGCCAAAGGTCTCCTCCTACGGTCGGCATAACTCTTTTGTCGACTCTGGGCTGTAACAAGCCTCCTACGGATAAGCTCAACTTTCTCCGTTGTCTCCCTAACCAACTCCGGACCCAACAAAGGTGCATCACCCACCTCGGCCCAACACACTGGAGACCTACACGGTCGGCCATACAAGGCCTCAAACGGTGCCATACCGATGCTAGACTGAAAATTGTTGTTGTAGGCAAACTCTACCAATGGCAAGTGCCTCTCCCACGTCCCACTGAAGTCCAGGACATAACCCCGAAGCATATCCTCGAGGATCTGAATAGTACGCTCGGACTGCCCGTCAGTCTGAGGATGATAGGCCGTACTAAAGGTCAACTTAGTGCCCAGGGCACTCTGCAAACTTTGCCACAACCTAGCAGTAAAACGAGGATCTCTATCTGAGACGATCGTCACTGGGATCCCGTGCAATCTCACTATGTCCCGAATATACAAGTCGGCAAGATGATCTACCGAATCTTTCACGCGTATAGGAATAAAGTGCGCCGACTTAGTCAACCGGTCTATAACCACCCAAATAGCATCACTACCCCGTTGAGTCCTCGGAAGACCTACAACGAAGTCCATAGTGACATGCTCCCACTTCCACTCGACAATAGGCAAGGGTTGCAACAAACCCGCTGGCCTCTGATGCTCGGCCTTCACTTGCTGGCAAGTAAGGCACTTCGATACGAAAACAGCCACATCTCTCTTCATACCCCGCCACCAAAACTGGCGACTCAAATCCTGATACATCTTAGTACCTCCCGGATGCATCGCAAGGCGCGAATGATGAAACTCTCGGAGTACTTCCTCACGGCAAGACTCCGGTACAAACAAACGGTCTTGGTATCTCACACTCAGGTCGGGATACACCGTCAAACCCTTCTCAACTTTCCCACTGGAGATCTTCCCTCGAAGGGATTCTATCTCAAGATCACCTCTCTGTGCCTCTAACACTCTAATCACAAGTGTAGGTTGCGCAACAACAGAAAACAAGGCCGCAGCCTCAACAGATTCGCCCAGTAGCAAATCAAACTCGCCAAGTGCTCCCAACATCTCCCATTCCCGGATGGCTACACTAGCAACATCACTAATGGTCTTCCTACTAAGGGCATCGGCCACAACATTGGCCTTTCCCGGATGATAATACAATTCAAAATCATAATCCTCGATGAACTCCATCCACCTCCTCTGCCTCAAATTCAAGTCCCTCTGTGTAAACAGATACTTCAAACTCTTATGATCCGAGAATACCCCGAACCTCTCACCATAAAGGTAGTGCCTCCAGATTTTCAAGGCAAAAATCACTGCTGCTAACTCTAGGTCGTGTGTGGGGTAATTCTTCTCGTGTATTTTCAACTGACGTGAGCTATAAGCTACCACTTTCCCTTCTTGCATTAACACACAACCCAAACCCTCTCGTGAGGCATCACAATAAACCGCATAACCCAATCCTCTCTCCGGGATAATCAACACCGGAGCGGTGGTCAATCTAACTTTCAGCTCTTGGAACGACTTTTCACAAGTCTCACTCCACACAAACTTGACTCCCTTCCGAGTCAGTCTAGTCAACGGTGACGCTAACCTGGAGAAATCTTTCACAAACCGACGGTAATACCCAGCTAATCCCAGAAAACTGCGGATCTCAAACACATTCTTAGGCTGTGCCCAATCTTGCACTGCCTCAACCTTGGATGTATCAACAGACACCCCTTCCTCGGATACCATGTGGCCTAAGAATTTGACTTCCCTCAGCCAGAACTCACACTTCCCAAACTTGGCATACAGCGTATGGGCTCTAAGTAACTCAAGCACCACTCTCAAGTGTGCCTCGTGCTCCTCCTCAGAAGGCGAATAGATAAGAATGTCGTCCACGAAGACGACCACAAATCGGTCACAGAACTCCCGGAAAACCCGGTTCATCAAGTCCATAAAGACTGCCGGTGCATTGGTAAGCCCAAATGGCATCACCAGAAACTCATAATGGCCATACCGCGTACGGAATGCCGTTTTCGGAATATCCTCATCCCTGACCCTCAACTGGTGGTAACCCGATCTCAAGTCTATCTTAGACAAACAACGGGAACCCTTCAACTGGTCAAACAAATCATCTATACGGGCATAGGATACTTATTCTTAACCGTAGCCCGATTCAACTTCCGGTAGTCAATACACAATCTCAAGGCACCATCTTTCTTTTTAACAAAGAGGGCCGGTGCTCCCCACGGTGAAACACTAGGGCAAACAAAACCCTTATCTAGCAATTCCTGGAGCTGAACTTTCAACTCAACCAACTCTGTTGGAGCAAAACGGTAAGGTGCCATAGAAATCGGCGCCGTACCGGGCACTAAATCAATAGAGAACTCTATCTCTCGGTGAGGTGGCAAACTAACAAGATCTTCGGGAAAGACATCCGAATACTCATAAACCACCCTCGGCAATACATGCTGGGTCTCACCACTCTCACCACTCTCAAAGCTAGCAAGTAGACTACTAAGTTCACTTCACCCTCGCGAATCATACCCCGGTGGCAAAACACTACCAACCCGGTCTCCCAAGAAATGGAACCACTCCCCGCTCAAGGTACATAACGTGACCCTCTGGCGGTAGCAATCAATAACAGCCCGGTATGACGATAGCCAGTCCATACCCAAAATAACATCAAAACCCTTCATGGGTATGACAACAAACGGAAAAGGAAGCCTATAATCGGCGACCTCTATATCACATCCTCTAACACCCTGTTTCAGAATCAACTCACCGCCCAAAGGCGATACCACACAAATAGGAGATGCTAATTGTGCTAACTCCAATTCCAAAACCGATGCAAATGCAGCAGATACAAAAGAATGAGATGCACCCGTGTCTATCAACACACTAGCAACCGAGTTACAAAACTGAAAAGTACCTCTCACTACTGATGGAGCCGGTACTAAATCCTGCGCGGTAACAGCATACACGCGCCCCGTAGGCCCCTGGTCTACCTGCTCACCTCTCGGAGCAAAAGACTGCTGCACAGACTGGGATGACGAAACTCCCGGATTGGCCCTCGAGGCCTGCACAGACTGAGCTGGCTGAAAACCCTGCATCTGCCTAGAACCAGACGCTCCCGAAGTGGCACTCAACTGTGGGCAAAACCTCTTCAGGTGCCCAGGCTGTCCACACCGATAACAAGTCAAGGGCTGCCCCCTGCCCAAACTCTGACTCTGCGGTCTAGCTGAAGAAGAAGCAGCTTTCTGACCCCCACCCTTCTGCAGGCAAACTGAAACCTTGTGACCCAGCTGGCCACACTTGTAACAAGTGAATTCCCCCTGACCACCTCTCCCGGAGCCTACACTCGGCACTGGGAAGGTCGATCTAGCAACACCACCCTGCGACTGCTGAGGGTTAGCACCCCTCTGCCTCCTGCCATCACTCTGACTATCCTGGCTCCTCTTGGAGCCTCTCTGCCCCTCATCCTCCTCCTGCATCATGAGCTCCATATGAGCTGCAGCATCTACCAGGTGTCTATACTCTCGGATATAAGGCCCACCAACTCTCAACTTGAGGCCCCGCCTCAACTTCCGCTCAAACTCATAGCAACGGCGTTCCTCAGACGCCACCAGTTCAGGTGCAAACCTGGACAGACTGGTAAAAGTAGCCTCAAACTCGGCCACTGACAAGCCCTGCCGATTAAGCCGGCTAAACTGATCCCTCAGCTTCTCCCAAGCTGCTGCAGACAAAAATCTCTCCTGAAAAGCATTTATAAACGCCTCCCAAGTACCACCAACACGAGCCTTCTCGTACTTCCACCATTGACCCGCATCTCCCTTCAGCTGGAAGGATGCCAAGGTCACTTTCAGTGCTCCGTCCTCGATGCCAAGCATCTCGAACGTCTTACTCATTTGCTCTAACCATTCATCAGCCTTCAGTGGCTCCTTCGGATCCCCGATAAACTCATCCGGATTAGACCGGAAAAACTCCCTCTTCAAGAAAGAAGGCCCTATCTCAGCTACCTGATTCCCAGCTCTAAGAATACCCAAAGCTCCTGCTATCTCTCTGGCCAAGGCACCCATAGCCTGCTGACCTACTGGCTCAGCCACATTGGCCTGCCCAACTCCCTCCTGCACTGCCGGAATCTCACCCGGTAACGGTACTTCCTGCCTCGCAGGTCTACCACGCCTAGCTCCTCTTCCTCGTCCTGACATCCTAATAAAGGCAACACAGAATGTTAGCACATTCATAAATGTGCCGAAACTAAACAATCACGTCCTAATGCATGGACAACTGTAATTCACTCCACATAAGCACATAAACACATAAGCACTTACGAATTTCATTCCCGGATAATGATAGTCCCGAGACGTTACTAGAGTTCCGGTTAGAAACAGCATTGATCAAGTGCTTTTCCAACAAGACTCCCAGAAACTCAAGGATCCAATCAACATCCCAGAAATTAAATCCCATACCCACATAATCACATAAGCATGTTGTCAATTAAGCACATAGCATATGATACTACATCTAGGTCTCTATCAAGCGAGACAAACCCATTGTGATACTAACCACTTCCCATGTACCCAAAGTATTCAAACCCGGTACGCTCTGATACCAAGTTGTAACGCCCTCAAAATAACAACAATAAACCCATCAGATAAGACATGCATTTACATATAAACTAACCACATTCTTTTATTCATTAGAGTTCCATTACATAAGTATTACATGTTAACATCATAACAAAATGCCCTACGGGCTTACAGCTTTCCAAGTTAACACTTGGTTACAACAAAGAGTACTAACTCGTTTACACATTAAGCCCTAGGCTTGAAGTTACATGTAATACATCAAAAGTTAAGCGACAAAAGTATGTCCGCCACTAGCCTCCCAGCTATGTCCTTGGAGGTGGCATGCTTCCTGCACCTGAAAATGATATTCCCATATAGGGTGAGCCACAGCCCAGTAGAAATACACTAAACCAACCATGGACAATGACTAAAATATTAGCAATTGATAGATGGCCAACACTGATACATTCACATAAATTACACATTTATGTCATACAACTTATGAGTCTAAGTTACTTTTCATTTTCCCTTTTTCAACAGATAAGCATGCTAGCTCTATCATTATTTCCACAGATATGTATAAAAACTATATCCACATTCTCAGATAAGCAAATAAGCTATATCCACATTCTACAATAGATATGTATAACCACAATATACACAGATAAGCATAAAAGCTATATCCACACATCACAAAGATAAGCATATAAGCTCTATCTTCACTTCTTTAGACAAGCATATGAGCTGTATCTACGGAGTTCATCCCCTATCTTCTCCCAACACTATCCGGTTTAGAGGTACATCCCCTATCTTCCCCTAAAGCGCGGAGTACATCCCCTATCTTCTCCTCTACACATAACGTATATAAACACATTGGTTCTATATACAATCACCCAATACATACAGTTAATGTATTCGATCAACCGTCAAGTTCCATGACACATTTCATTGATTAGTTTCAGTTTACCTAATCATCATGCATTGTCTACAACAATCACGACTATCCTCCACCGATAGCCCAAAGCAGTTATTTCTAAACAGAAAATAAATGCACAAATGGATATTCAATCAACATTTCATTTCTTCATTTTTCACCATTAATTATCCCAATTAATCAAACAATGTAATTAGGTCAATTCCCATAATTACCATTTCAACCCTTAGGTCCCATTTCCATCAATGAATTAACATCTATTCCATTTTTCCATGCCAAACATGCATCTAGGTTTATTATGAATAAAACCCCAACTTTTGTAAAATTACACAAAAGCCCCAAACTTTCACAAAATTACCAAACCAAGCCCAACATCTCAAAATACCAAAATTTAAAGACAAAACCCATAGAGAGGAGTAGGATATCCCTACCTCGAAGTTTTAGCCAAAAAGGAGATGAAGACTCGAAGATCAACGTGCTCCAAATCCAAACTTTTTCAGATTAAATCGAAGCTCTCAACACCCTTTATCTTTTTAACAAAGGCCCTAGGCTAGATTCACACCCTAGGGAGATCAAATCTTAGAGAGAGTGCAAGTTTAGAGAGAGAGAGAGGCTCGGATTTAGGGTTTAACCAAAGAAAGGAAGTGAAAAAGTGATGTTTAAGACGCTGCTGTCCGCTGATATAAAACACGCTCGCTCGAGCGAAGACCTGGTCGCTCGAGCGACCAGACACAGAAAACTCTCGCTCGAGCCAAGAAGTTCTTGATCGAGCGAAGGAAGCTCGCTCGAGCCAAGAAAGGCAACTCTCAGGTCCAGAACCAGACGCAACACTACTCTCGCTCGAGCGACAAACTCCTCGCTCGAGCGAAGGACCAAAAATCTGGGCAGCAACACTAGGCTCCCAAACACAACCAACCTGTAACAAACCTGCCCAACACATCTTATAACTCAATATACAAAGTAAAGAGAATGCAAACTAGATGATAAACAACAACCAACATCCACGGACACATGTCCGGATCACTGTACAACAAGGGTAAACCCGGGATCGCTATAGGAGTTCTTACCTAGAGTGAACAATTTGAGTTGTTTTGAATGTTTTTCCCTAACCCTCTCTTCAATTTCTTCTTCGTCTTCTTCTTCTTCTTCTTCTTCTTCTTCTAATCTTTGGTGAACTCTCAAATGTTTACTCTCCCTTTCTCTTTATACGTGTATTGCATGAGAAGCCCCACAAGTTCTCTACTTTAGTCCATTGATGAGTGGGATTTATTTATTATTCATTTCTTTTCTTTTATATATATATATATATATAATCTTATTCTTCGAAGTTAACTTAAGCTAATAATAAATCACATTAATTAATGTAAATCAAATTCAATCACTTAAATTAATTCTCATCATTTTACGATCTAAATTACACTAAATTAAATTATACTAAGGTGAATTAGGCTCTAATTCCTATCGAATTATTTAATTCTAACTTGTTAAAATTAGCGAATCAAACAGGTTTAATTTTTATTCTAACCTATCTGTTCAAACAATAAAAGTCAATAAATCTCATAACAATCAATAACTCACATAATTAACATGTAGGAATATAATTAATAGTTCTAATTAAGGCTCAATTCAATCACAAACAATTTCAGTAAACTGAATCAATTTTCAATTAAATTTTCCAAATGGCTCTAAAAATTCCCATAAGTCCATCAACGTACTCAATTTTAATTTGTGCACCCAATAAGATTGTCGATTTCAATTTCAAAGTTGTAACCTTAACGGGCAATTTTCCAATTTGGACAGATATGCACAAATTAAATTACTAGGCACTTAGTTCAATTAGAATTAACACATAATTAATTAATTAAAATCACGATTAGCAAGTCTGGGTCATCATAGATTGCCACCGCAGCGCCACCACCATTCATTACGGCGAGCACCAACTTTCCTTCGACAACACCCCCATTATTCACGTCAAGATGCACCACCCTTCCTCGATGTGATTCAAGATGCCTCTCATCCCTTGCATAAATCATCCTCAAGTTGATTTCGATTATGATTTCGAGTCCAATGGTGACTATGACTATGAAATGAATTGTGATTTTATTGATGATGATGATGATGATGGAGCAAGGAAAAGTTTCTTGAAATGTGGAAATGAAGATGATTGCGAAGACATTGTTGCTTGTGATGATGAAGGGATTGATCTCAAGGTAGAGCAATTTATAGCTAAATTCTATGAGCAAATGAAGATGCAGAGACATGTTTCATATTTACAGTAGAATGAGATGATTGATAGAGGCACAAATTGATCACCACCAGAGTTCCTATTTTTGACTTGCACACACACACACACATATAGATTGTATGAATGAGAAGCATTGCGGCATTTCTGTAAATACTGGAGGCTTCGGTTGAGTGTTCACATTTTTCTCAAATAAAGCATTTCAGTTCTTTCTGTTTTGATTCATGAAATGGTTGTGTTTTGGATGAACTGGAAAGAGTGGACTCAAGGCCTACCAACCTTTTTATTATTAGTATTTTATTTGTAATCATCACAAGCACAATGATTATTTACAATCATCGTAATTATAAGATTGGACATTTAACTATATAAAATAAATAAAAATCGGACCATGTTGGATTTTGGTATGAATCGCGAGTGTCTTGCATAGTTTGAGTATATATATATAACAAATTCAGCAAGATTTCAAAACCCACTTGGAGAATGTCCGAGCATCATTTCTTTCTTGATTGCTGCAAATGTTAGGTGGAAGGATGAAGCAAATGTTGGAATTTTGATCTTTTGGAGCAATCTGAAAAGGCAGCAAATTGTCTCTGTAAGAGGAGCTAATTTGAGCCCACTAAATTAATTAGGCCCAATAGTCCAAGGTTGGTGGGCCTGAATTTATCGCAAGTCTAAGATTGGTGGGCTCGGATTTATCGCCATCAAATAGGCCGAATCGCTCTAAGCCTCGAAAGGGTTCGGATCCACGAACCTAGAGACTTACTCGAGCCCAGACTTGAAAGGGTTCGGATCCACGAATCTAGAAGCCGCTCCATTAATGAGTCCCAGAACACTTGCGGACTTGGAGCTTTCCGGGATCTACGTACTAGAACCATGGGCGTAATGGAGTCCGAACAAAGGACCCGATCCCGAGGACGGTGAGTGGAGATAAATTCACTCTTCGATTAAACTAGCCTATACTTGGGTCGAGGTGGCACGATCTAGGGGGTCCCTGAGACTCGGCAATATTTGCGGCAAGGTGTTCTCTTGAACTACCCCTGACCCTTCTGCGGCAGGATGTCCTCTGGGACTACCCCTGACCCTTTGGGATGATTAGGGATCATTGGTTAGGTATGGCTAAGAAGAAGGGTTCGCCGAGAGGTTGATCTCCTTTTCAGGGTTATCTCAACCTCAGAGAGGTCACCTCCTCGGACAAGGTTGTTAGAGAGAATATTCCCCATGTGCCTTGCACATGGGCTCCATCCTACATCATGAGGTGTCTATAAATAGCACCCTTCCATTGCTTTACAAGACATGGATTTTGGAGAGAAAACTCTTGGGAAAGAACTAATTTGCCTTCTTCATTATCAACCTTGAGAGTGAAAGTGGGAGATCCGTGAGAGAGCCTTGCCATTATTCTCTCTAGCTACTTTGCCTTCTTCTTCACCCAATCTCTTATCTCCATCATCTCTTTTCTTTTGTGTTCTTAGTTGAGACTATTGAAGAATCTAAGCCTCTCACCATTTCTAAAGGAATTCGAGTCTTCTTCAAAGATCTTTGAATATTCCAACGACGTTCTTGAACCCTCTTATACAGTCTCCAATCTACAAAATGGATTCGATCATGTTATTCGGACTTGTGGGACTCATCACGAGTTTCGACTCGATAATTCAAAATATTTATTTTTAGATCACTGTATGTAGATTATTCATGAAAAAATCAGGTTGCTCCGATAACTATAGTTATGTTATTTTATGGCATTTATTTGCAAAAAAATAAACGACAAATATTATTTGAAAATTAGACCATTCATTTTTTGAGAGAAAAATATAATAAACTAAGATAACTACGATTATCAAATAAATATGATTTTTTTCCATAGATGATGTACACATTGTGGTCTAAAAAACAAAAGATTTAGGTAATCAAGAAGGGACCTGTAGAGGGCCTTACAAATACAAACAGTACGATCCAATCCTGAAGACAAGTTCAAATGCAAAACACAATGTTATTTTTTTCAGGAGGAGGATTATGGATTGGAATAGGCTATTTGGGCATGTGAGGTCCACTACAAGTTTCATTTTAATGATTCGAACCGCTCATTTTGTTGGGCATTTCGTTTATTTCATTCACAAAAAAAAACTAGGTCGATCCGATAACTGTAACTTGTTTAACTTGCCAAGTTTTCACTAAAAAAATGGATGAAAATTGTGTTTTTAAAAAATGAACCATACATTTTTTTTATGACAAAAATAATATATTGAATAAGTTGCAACTATCAGATCAATCTAATTTTTTTATGGATGAGATATACAAAATGCCCCAAAAAATAAACAATTTTGATCATCGAAACGGGACCTATGATAGTCTCTCAAGGGCCCAAACAACCCCCTCCAGTCCAGATTTTAGACAGGAGAAAATCCTTCTTTTTTTCATCAGCTTTGCTTCTTTTTTTTTTTTCTTTTTTTTTTCTTCTAATTATGTCAATTTTTTTAATTGTCTTATATAAATGAAAGGTGAAGCACCAATAAATTCCAATTTGTGAATTTGTACACTAGTTAGTCCTGCCTTTTTTTTGTTAAACCAAAAGGTCCTAAAACAATTAAATTGACACATATGTCCTCTTCCATGCACATTTTTATGTGTTTAATAGGGGCGAATGTGGAATTTTGTTGTGGGTGAAATTATATTTGTGGACATAAAGTGCACTATAGGCATTTTTTGGTTTCCCTCTTTTTGATTGAATGTTTGATTTGCATATGGAACATTGGCAAGAAACATTCTCACATTAAAACATTTCCATGTTAGAGGATTAGAACACTAGATGTGATTGAGGGTTTTCTGAAGGGGTTAAATTACAAATACTCTTCTTGAAATTTTTTAAAATATAGATTGTCCCCATGATTCTGAAAATTATAAAAAATATCATTATTAGAATTATTTATTTAGCAAAACTAATAGAAAAAAAATATATATAATTTTTCTCCTATACAATAGTAAAATTATTTGAGTTATTAATTAAAATAATTATTTTTACATCATTAAAATATATTAATTAATTTTTAAAAATTTATTAATAAAATAAGTAATTCTTTAAATGATGAAAATTTTGAAGAGACATGATACATAATTTTTAAAATTATAAGATAATTCGTATTTTAAACAATCATAATTTATTATTGAAAAATGAAAATAAGAAAAAAAAAATTCAAACACCAGAACAAACTCTCTCCACATTGACGTTATATAGATTTAAAGAAGAGCAAATTATGTTAAATCCGCTCAAACTATTGACCATTTATACTTTATCATTCTAATATTTTAAACTTAACAATTATTCCCTCAAATTATTTGAATTTGAACATTAAGTCATTTATATTTTATCATTCTAAGCACAGTGCATAACCACATATGCATTCTCTCCTTGTTCACAGAGCTCTCTGTCTAATTATTGCGTATCCAACAAGCCAGTCAGACTTTGCCCTTGAAATTGAGCAATAGTATCTTCTCAATTGTCCTTATTTAGAACAAGATTGAAAATTTATTATCAAATGTGTCACAATTGAGAAGTCAGAAATTAAAGTGATAGGAGTTCTAAACTATATGCAATGTTAGTGTAATTCGCCCTTAATACTTTGTCACAATAGTCTTTCAAAATGAATACAACAATTTGTTCCCATCTTGAAGGGTATGATTAAAATGAGTTAAATATTATGTTAATTAAAAATTTTAGGGAGTCTAGTGTAGTAATGTTTTATAAAAGAACAAAATTGAATTTAATAATTTTAAAATAAAATAATCCCATATTTAGTCCAAACTTTTGACTTAGGATACAAATATTAAATAATTATAGATTTTAACATTAATGCTAAGAACACATAATCAAAAGACAAAATATATTACAAAAAATGTAATAATTAGTTGAGATTTATTTTCAATACAAACCTTTCATAACTAAATTAAATCTCAAATTTTATTAAATTTTTTTGTGAATCATTATGTATTCTTAATATTATTGTCATTGTAACCATGATAAGGAATGTTCTTAAGAGTTAAACAACCAAAGACCATTTTTTTTTTCGGTGGTGCTACATACACCAATTAGTGTATTAATTAATGTATCAATATTAGTTATGATATTATTATTAACCTCACTCATTATACAAATTATAAATATCAAAAATCTCTTAAATTATGCCATATCATCAATTAATATATTAATTAATACACTAATTGATACATATAACATTTGTTTTTTCTTCTCATTTTTACCCAGCTTTGGGAATCCACCAAAGCCACTATCTTTAACATAAATTTTAATTTAGGGTGGGCCTTTTTGACCGAAGGGCAAGTAAGGGTGTTTCCCAATTAAAGCACTTAACGCATAATAATAAGCCAAACTAACTACTAGCCCTTGGATTGATTCCCCAAGCCCTTAATTTTTTTTTAATTTTTTTTGGTAATTAAGATCAAGAATAAGATTAATCATAAATGATACAAATAAACCTCAACCTATATTTCTTATTTCATTTTGGTATTTTAATATTGGGTAAATTACATTGACACCTCCTGAGGTTTATGTTTATTACAATTCCCCCCTTACCTGTTAGAATTTACATCCCTTCCTTGAGGTTTAAAGTTTCATTACAGACTGCTCCCTCCAGCAATTTAATTTTTTTAAATACCAATTTTGCCCTCACTGGGTAAATTACATTGACACCCCTCACATTTTAGAAATTACAATCCCCTCCCCAAGATTTAAAGTAACATTACCAATTGCCCCTCGGTTAGTATTAGTTGAAAAAAAATTATTTGAAAAAAAAATTATTTGAAAGAAAAATTTGTTAGTCAAGTTTTTAAATTTCTGTTTAAAAACCAACGTGAGTTCTGAATAATATATGATAAAGAAAATTTTTATTGGTGAGTTCTGAATAATATATGATAAAGAAAATTTTTAAATACATAAAATTCGATCCTAATTAGATATAACTTTTTTACATGAGATATGAGCTACATGTATAGATTCCATTTCGTATAATAAATTGTGTGTAATTCTATAATTAAATTATACAAAAATATTATATGGTAAATTTTGAATATGATAATGCCTTGCCTTGTTTGCAATCATTAATTGATGGGAATGGAATTGCCAATGTGTAACAGCAGGATCACCTAGTCGCAGCCAGTGATGCATTGGCCATGTAATTAAAAGTTGAATAATACCATAATGATCATAATTTTTTGGGTTAATTGCACATTAACCCCACTAATTAATTCTAAATATTATCTTATCTTATCAACTTCAAAACATTATATCTTGTCCTCTCAATTATCAAAATTAATTCACTTTCATCCTATATAGGATGAGAGTTTTTGTACAAATTTTAATAGTTGAGGGTCTGAATGTATGATTTTAAAATATAAGAAGTTACAATAATATTCAAATGATAGTTAAAAAAATAAAGTACAAATTTTCATTGATATTTAAAAATGATAGTTAAAAATTTTATTTATCATATATTATTCAGAACTCACATTGATTTTTAAAAAGAAATTTAAAAATTTGGCTAATAAATTTTTTTTTCAAATAATTTTTTTCCAATTAATTTTTTTTTCAATGAATTTTTTTTTTCAACTAATACTAACCGAGGGGGCAATTGGTAATACTACTTTAAACTTTGGGGAGGGGATTGTAATTTCTAAAATGTGAGGGGAGTCAATGTAATTTACCTAGTGAGGGAAAAATTGGTATTGAAAAAATTAAATTGCTAAAGGGAGCAATCTGTAATGAAACTTTAAACCTTAGGGAGGGGAATGTAATTTCCAAAAGATAAGAGAGAGAACTGTAATAAATATAAACCTCAGGGGGTGTCAATGTAATTTACCCTTTAATATTTAATTTGTATCAATTACATCCTTAAATTTCATTCATTAATTCAATTTAGTCTCTTTCTCCAACTCTCATCTAAGCAAAACATATTAAAAATACTTATATCAGTCTCACATCAAACATTTGAAAGGCATTAAAAATAATTTATCACATTTTCTACTTAAATTAATTGTGAGATACATTAAATATATATTATTTACAGAACAAACACCATCAAAACCTTTAATTCTATTATTGAGAGAGGCAAATACATATTATGTTTGACTATTTGATTGATAGTAAATAAGTAAACTCCAATATAACACATCTCAAACCCTAACTTTCCAAATCAAGCCATTTATACAAAAAGCTCAACATCTATGTTAAAGCTCATAAAATGAGTAGTTATCCCTACCTCAAGAGATGAGACCAAAAGGAGATGATGAAGAAATCTCGAAATGCTCCAAAACCCAAGATTTTCGGATTGATAGGAAGCCCAAGCCAAGCTTTACACTCTTTGCAAAGACACTAAGGGAGTAGATCACTCAAGCTAGATCAATTCCTAGAGAGAAGGTATATTCTAGAGAGAGGAGCTCTCAAAAGAGGGTTTAGAAAAGTAAGAGAGAGAAAGGAAATGTGAAAAATGATTCAAAATCACCCAGCTGTCATCTGATATACGACTATCCCGCTCGAGCGGAGAATAGGACGCTCGAGCGTCAAACACCAAAAATTGGACCCGCTCGAACGCCAAGACACAAAATCAAAAATCACCCGCTCGAGCGCGAAGGGAAACCCACTCGAGCGTAGATTACCCTCTCCCAGTATTTTTACAGACATTGAACACCCGCTCGAGCGCCAAGAGGCCTGCTCGAGCGCAACCCGCTCGAGCGTAAGGAAATCCGCTCGAGCGTGAAAAACGCACCTGCAGGAGTTTTGCAGAGGCACAAAATGCTGAAAGTGTGTAAACTCCGCTCGAGCGCAAAGGGACCCACTCGAGCGGACCACCAAAAATCTGGGCAACAAGGAATGGGACTAAAGCTCAACTAACCTGTTCAAAACACGCCCAATGCATCCTAAAACTCAAATATGTGGAATTAATGGATGACAGCAAGACATATACAACAACCAACTCCATGGAACCTAAGTCCGGATACAACAAGCAAAGAAGGAAGAACCAGGATCGCTAGAGGGGGCAATTGGTAATACTACTTTAAACTTTGGGGAGGGGATTGTAATTTCTAAAATGTGAGGGGAGTCAATGTAATTTACCCAGTGAGGGAAAAATTGGTATTAAAAAAATTAAATTGCTAGAGGGAGCAATTTGTAATGAAACTTTAAACCTTAGGGAGGGGATGTAATTTCCAAAAGGTAAGGGGAGAACTGTAATAAATGTAAACCTCAGGGGGTGTCAATGTAACTTACCCTTTAATATTTAATTTGTATCAATTACATCCTTAAATTTCATTCATTAATTCAATTTAGTCTCTTTCTCCAACTCTCATCTAAGTAAAATATATTAAAAATACTTATATCAGTCTCACATCAAACATTTAAAAGGCATTAAAAAGAATTCATCACATTTTCTACTTAAATTAATCGTGAGATACATTAAATATATATTATTTACAGAACAAACACCATCAAAACCTTTAATTCTATTATTGAGAGAGGCAAATACATATTATGTTTGACTATTTGATTGATAGTAAATAAGTAAACTCTAATATAACACATCTCAAACCCTAACTTTCCAAATCAAGCCATTTATACAAAAAGCTCAACATCTATGTTAAAGCTCAAAAAATGAGTAGTTATCCCTACCTCAAGAGATGAGACCAAAAGGAGATGATGAAGAAATCTCGAAATGCTCCAAAACCCAAGATTTTCGGATTGATAGGAAGCCCAAGCCAAGCTTTACACTCTTTGCAAAGACACTAAGGGAGTAGATCACTCAAGCTAGATCAATTCCTAGAGAGAAGGTATATTCTAGAGAGAGGAGCTCTCAAAAGAGGGTTTAGAAAAGTAAGAGAGAGAAAGGAAATGTGAAAAATGATTCAAAATCACCCAGCTGTCATCTGATATACGACTATCCCGCTCGAGCGGAGAATAGGACGCTCGAGCGTCAAACACCAAAAATTGGACCCGCTCGAACGCCAAGACACAAAATCAAAAATCACCCGCTCGAGCGCGAAGGGAAACCCGCTCGAGCGTAGATTACCCTCTCCCAGTATTTTTACAGACATTGAACACCCGCTCGAGCGCCAAGAGGCCTGCTCGAGCGCAACCCGCTTGAGCGTAAGGAAATCCGCTCGAGCGTGAAAAACGCACCTGCAGGAGTTTTGCAGAGGCACAAAATGCTGAAAGTGTGTAAACTCCGCTCGAGCGCAAAGGGACCCACTCGAGCGGACCACCAAAAATCTGGGCAACAAGGAATGGGACTAAAGCTCAACTAACCTGTTCAAAACACGCCCAATGCATCCTAAAACTCAAATATGTGGAATTAATGGATGACAGCAAGACATATACAACAACCAACTCCATGGAACCTAAGTCCGGATACAACAAGCAAAGAAGGAAGAACCAGGATCGCTAGAGGGGGCAATTGGTAATACTACTTTAAACTTTGGGGAGGGGATTGTAATTTCTAAAATGTGAGGGGAGTCAATGTAATTTACCCAGTGAGGGAAAAATTGGTATTAAAAAAATTAAATTGCTAGAGGGAGCAATTTGTAATGAAACTTTAAACCTTAGGGAGGGGATGTAATTTCCAAAAGGTAAGGGGAGAACTGTAATAAATGTAAACCTCAGGGGGTGTCAATGTAACTTACCCTTTAATATTTAATTTGTATCAATTACATCCTTAAATTTCATTCATTAATTCAATTTAGTCTCTTTCTCCAACTCTCATCTAAGTAAAATATATTAAAAATACTTATATCAGTCTCACATCAAACATTTAAAAGGCATTAAAAAGAATTCATCACATTTTCTACTTAAATTAATCGTGAGATACATTAAATATATATTATTTACAGAACAAACACCATCAAAACCTTTAATTCTATTATTGAGAGAGGCAAATACATATTATGTTTGACTATTTGATTGATAGTAAATAAGTAAACTCTAATATAACACATCTCAAACCCTAACTTTCCAAATCAAGCCATTTATACAAAAAGCTCAACATCTATGTTAAAGCTCAAAAAATGAGTAGTTATCCCTACCTCAAGAGATGAGACCAAAAGGAGATGATGAAGAAATCTCGAAATGCTCCAAAACCCAAGATTTTCGGATTGATAGGAAGCCCAAGCCAAGCTTTACACTCTTTGCAAAGACACTAAGGGAGTAGATCACTCAAGCTAGATCAATTCCTAGAGAGAAGGTATATTCTAGAGAGAGGAGCTCTCAAAAGAGGGTTTAGAAAAGTAAGAGAGAGAAAGGAAATGTGAAAAATGATTCAAAATCACTCAGCTGTCATCTGATATACGACTATCCTGCTCGAGCGGATAATAGGACGCTCGAGCGTCAAACACCAAAAACTGGACCCGCTCGAACGCCAAGACACAAAATCAAAAATCACCCGCTCGAGCGCAAAGGGAAACCCGCTCGAGCGTAGATTACCCTCTCCCAGTATTTTTACAGACATTGAACACCCGCTCGAGCGCCAAGAGGCCCGCTCGAGCGCGACCCGCTCGAGCGTAAGGAAATCCGCTCGAGTTTAAAAAACGCACCTGCAGGAGTTTTGCAGAGGCACAAAATGCTGAAAGTGTGTAAACTCCGCTCGAGCGCAAAGGGACACACTCGAGCGGACCACCAAAAATCTGGGCAACAAGGAATGGGACTAAAGCTCAACTAACCTGTTCAAAACACGCCCAATGCATCCTAAAACTCAAATATGTGGAATTAATGGATGATAGCAAGACATATACAACAACCAACTCCATGGAACCTAAGTCCGGATACAACAAGCAAAGAAGGAAGAACCAGGATCGCTAGAGGGGGCAATTGGTAATACTACTTTAAACTTTGGGGAGGGGATTGTAATTTCTAAAATGTGAGGGGAGTCAATGTAATTTACCCAGTGAGGGCAAAATTGGTATTAAAAAAATTAAATTGCTAGAGGGAGCAATTTGTAATGAAACTTTAAACCTTAGGGAGGGGATGTAATTTCCAAAAGGTAAGGGGAGAACTGTAATAAATATAAACCTCAGGGGGTGTCAATGTAACTTACCCTTTAATATTTAATTTGTATCAATTACATCCTTAAATTTCATTCATTAATTCAATTTAGTCTCTTTCTCCAACTCTCATCTAAGTAAAATATATTAAAAATACTTATATCAGTCTCACATCAAACATTTAAAAGGCATTAAAAAGAATTTAACACATTTTCTACTTAAATTAATCGTGAGATACATTAAATATATATTATTTACAGAACAAACACCATCAAAACCTTTAATTCTATTATTGAGAGAGGCAAATACATATTATGTTTGCCTATTTGATTGGTAGTAAATAAGTAAACTCCAAAACTTATAAATTAAACTAAAACAACATACCATAAAGGAAAACATACCTAATTGGTTTAGAAGGAAACATCCAAAACTAAATGAAGCAACATTTTCTAAAATGGAATTTTTGAATAATTTTGCCAAATAAGAATATAAAAAAATAAAAAATTAATTTTAAAAAAATTGAATTCCATTATTTGTTGGAAGCACAGCGCATAACCATGTATGCATTCTCTCCTCGTTCACAGAGCTTTCTGTCTGATTATTGTGTGTCCTACAAGCCAGTCAAACTCGTTTCAGTCCCTAAGCCCACCCCATCTCTCTCTCTCTCTCTCGGAAAAACCCCACCACCCCAATGTATTTGAATTTATCAACATTTTACTTTCTATTTTTTATTTTTCCCCCCTCCTATCCCTCGACATGTGGTTGTGGGGGTCATTTATCATTTTTACTCTCGATCACGCACCAATAATACTCTTTTCAAACAGTAACAACGGTGAAGCAAACGTCGACCTTCACTCCTCCACTCCCTATGTCTCCGCACCTTCAAGCCTCGGCTCGTTCGAGTTCGAATTTTCTTGTGGGTTCTCACCGAGCAGTATGAGTTTGGCCGACGAGTTGTTCTTGAATGGTCAGATCCGACCGATGTCACCACTACGAACAACACAGTTCCAATGGCAAGAACATGAAGAAAATGAGGCCTCTCATCATCATCATCATCGCATTCTGGAGTTGGAAGATTCTGAGAACAAAGAAGCTGAAACTCCGTCGATCGAGACAACACCGTCAGGCTTTGCTTCGTCTTCAAGGTCTTCATCGTCTGGAAGGAACTCGAAGAAGTGGATATTCAAGGTCTTCACTTGCTCATCATCTTCAAGGGGCGAGAAGGAAAAGAATCGCAAGGAAACGGAAACGCAAAAGCAAAAGCAAAAGCAAAAGCAAAAGCAAACAAGTTCTCCCAAAAAAACCGATCAAGCGTAGGGTTCCACCGTCGGCTCACGAGTTGCATTACACTGCGAATAGAGCACAAGCGAAGGAGATGAAGAAGAAGACCTTCTTGCCCTACTAGCAAGGACTGCTCGAATGTCTAGTGGTTAGCGTTTGGGTTGTCGAGTAATTTTATTTGTTACTATACTCTGGATTGTAATTTAAGCTCCTGTATAGAAGCCTTTGTTCCAATCACCATTGATGATTTTGCTTCTTTAGCTATGAAGATATTATTGGGTATTTTTCTTTTTATTTAAATTTTTTATTTCAGTGCTTTTCTGGGTTTATGATGAATTGTATTTTAAATGGTTACTCAAAAAAGAATAAAAAGGCAAACAATAAAGTTATATGTACTAATTGATGTTGCATAGTTTTATAAGTTTTGATTCTTTGTAATTTGTATATTGGGTACATTGGGTGAGATCTATAATTTTAAAGTGATAATATCATAACATATGATGATACACTAATTGATATATTAATTGATGCGTGTAGTGCCATTAAAAAGCAAAATAGATTTGAATGGTTTTCTATGTTTATCAATTGTATTTTAAATGGTTCTTGGATGGAAAATAGTTTTAAATCTTTAGTACTGTACGAGCAAGAAATAATCTTCTCGTATAATCCTATTGATCAAGTTCGCGCTTCCCCAAACGACGTCGCTTTACTCTCTGAAAATGCAAACGTGAGCTAGCCGGCGGGTGTGTGCCGGATACCTCTCCGATGCCTAAGTCAGCAAAATAGACAAATAGGCAAAAACTCTATGTATTCGAGAATCAAAGTTGTGTTACCTCTCCATAGGTGATGTTGTGAGCTTTTTATAGGTTCCGTGTGGCATAATCCAAGTAGGACTCTTACTCCTCCATGTAGAGTCCTCGTAGGAATCACCTTCCTAAAAGATAATGCTTATCTTTCAACACCCCCTCACTACTTAAACCAAGTGAGATGGTTCTACCATGGTTGGATGTCAATACGACCGAGATAACATGGCTATGCTAAAGCCGCAGACTAGACCGAGCTCCCACTAGCTCGGTTCTTCCTTCCACTGCGTGTACCTCGGTTAGACATATTCCAACTGGGTTGTCTGAGACCGCACTAATCACATCGAGCTTGGACCAAGCTAACCAATAGCAAGGTTCTGAGGAAAGCTCAACATACTTTGGCTCAATATGGTATGACCGAGCTAACTGTTACCGTTCTGAGTGTGGTGACCGAGCTAACTGCAGAGCTTTCTTGGACCGGGCTAACTTCTAGGCCCTTTTTCTTAGCCCTTCTTACTGTGGTCCACAGAATGACCCATTACCCAGCTCGGCCCAATTTACACATAAATTACCCTCTCAAGTATACACTTTATTTGATGGAAAAAATTGAAAGAAAAAATGTATTGTTATTTCTGATAGCATCATGTTGGATTGGAAGTCTATTACAATTTTGCAGTTTTCATGGAATTGTATTTAATATATTACTTTATTATTTTTTCCCCCTTCACAGAGAATTAGGGAATGGAGATTTGTGAGAGTGAAGCATAGAAAGTAGATTTGTATGGTTTGACACAAAATTTGTGAACATGTCTCCTTCCTCTTGGATCACATCCTTTTCATGCTCAAGCTCTGTGGCACAATCCTCAGAGGACACAGCTCTTTCACCCATCTTTCAATGGCTGAGGTTCATCTTCCTCTCACCATTCCCTCAAAGAGCTCTTCTATCTTCTATTGATATCCTGTTTTTGCTAGCACTTACTGTGTTTTCAATTCAAAAACTCTATTCTAAACAAGCCTCTCATCGAAATGGAAGAGCTGTTGTTCATCGAACTACTTTGTGGTTTAAACTGTCTCTAATTGTAACAGTTCTATTAGCATTGGCATACATAATTTTGTGCATTCTGGCATTTGTTAGAAATACCCCAGTTGGAAGATAAGCTAAATCATGTAACAATTACAATATTGATTGTCCATGAGAGGAGATTCCAAGCCGTTTCTCATCCTTTGCCGCTTCGAATTTATTGGGTTGCAAATTTCATCATCATTTCTCTGTTCAGTGTTTTCGGGGTTATTCGTGTAATCCCTATAGAAGAACTTGATTTTGTTTTGAGACTGGATGATATAATTTCATTCATTTCTTTTCTGTTATCAATTGTACTCCTTATGGTTGCCATAAAAGGATCAACCAGGATTACTGTGAGGAGCGAATCCGATTCAGTTATGGATGTAGAACCTGAATTATATGAACCCTTATTGAATGGATGCAATGTGAGTGGCTTTGCCAAGTCTTCTATCATTTCAAAAGCTTTTTGTCTTTGGATGAATCCCTCACTGGGTAAGGTCTATAAATCTCCTCTCAAGTCTGATGATATCCCAGCCCTTTTGCCAGAACATAGAGCTGAAAGAATGTCTGCACTCTTCGAATTGAACTGGCCGGAGCCTCATGAAAAATCGAAGCACCCTGTTCGAACCATGCTGCTTCGGTGCTTCTGGAGGGAATCGCTTTCACTGCCTTCCTTGCAATTGTGTGTCTTTGTGTCATGTATGTTGGGCATGTTCTTATTCAGGGTTTTGTTGATTTCACTCTCCTCATTGCTAAATTTGTGGAAGTTTTGACCTCTCACCAATTCAACTTTAATTCTCAAAAGCTTGGAATGCCCATTCAATCTGCCCTCATTACTTCTTTGAACAAGAAGGGCATGAGGATGTCGTGTTCGGCTAGACAGGCTCATGGGGTTGGATAAATTGTAAATTACATGGCAGTAGATGCTCAGCAGCTCTCTGATATGATGCTGCAGCTACATGCTGTATGGCTTATGCCACTGCAAGTTTCTGTTGCCTTAATACTTCTGTCTCGCTGCTTTGGTACCTCGACAATTACAGCTCTAGTTGGGCTTGTAGTGGTTATGTTGTTTGTTTTGATAGGCACTCGAAGGAACAACTGGTTCCAACACAATGTGATAAAAACCGGGACTCTAGAGAGAAGGTGACAAATGAGATGCTTAATTACATGCGCATAATTAAGTTCCAGGCATGGGAAGAGCACTTCAACAAACGAATTCAATCGTTTCACGAATCAGAATTTGGGTGGCTAACCAAGTTCATGTACTCAATATCTGGCAATATCATCGTTTTATGGAGTACACCGGTACTTATATCCACTCTTACCTTTGGTACTGCAATTTTGTTGGGGGTTCCACTCAATGCAGGGACTGTTTTCACTACGACAACACTCTTTAAGATTCTCCAGGAACCAATCAGGACTTTCCCGCAGTCTATGAACTCAATATCTCAAGCAATGATCTCTCTGGCGAGGTTGGACAAGTACATGATAAGTAAGGAGCTGGTTGATGAGTCAGTGGAGAGAGAGGAAGCTTGTGGGGGTGGGATTGCAGTGGAGGTGAAAGACGGAGCTTTTAGCTGGGATGATGAAGGTGGGGAACAAATTATAAAAAATTTAAATTTGCAGATCAAAAAAGGTGAGCTTGCAGCTATTGTTGGGACCGTTGGATCAGGGAAGTCTTCTCTCCTGGCTGCAATTCTTGGCGAGATGCACAAAATATCCGGGAAGGTCTGAATTTTCATGTTTTTTTAGGGTATTTTTTCTTTCATTGCTTTGTATTTATTGGTTAATTTTATAATTTAACAAGCATATCTGATTTTACTCTTTAACAGGCTAGGGTTTGTGGCACCACTGCCTATGTTGCGCAGACATCATGGATTCAAAACGGGACCATTCAAGATAACATCCTATTTGGTTCACCAATGAATAAGGAGAAGTATAGGGAAGTTATTAGGGTCTGCTGCTTGGAGAAAGATTTGGAAATGGTCGAGTTTGGAGATCAGACTGAAATTGGAGAGCTTGGCATAAACCTCAGTGGTGGTCAGAAGCAGCAGATGCAACTTGTTAGAGCTGTTTATCAGGATTGAGATATATATCTTCTTGATGATGTATTCAGTGTTGTAGATGCTCACACTAGGTCTGAAATATTCAAGGTGACAATAAGGTTTACTGTATTTATTAGAATTTCCCCCCCTAGTTTATGCATTTCATTGATACGACACTATTCATTTCTATACATATGAAATTGTGGAGATAGGTTCATCATTGAAAGCAAAGTCCTGCCAAAATTTGGTTCTTAACATGAGGAACCTGAATACTTACAATTTTGCTTGAAAACAATGAAATATAAGGCTAAATACTACTTTGTTTCATTTTAAAAAAACAAGCCCTTGATGTGTGGCAAATTTTGGATGCATTAAATGTTGCCACTTGTCAATGCTTTTACATGCTTCGTGCTTTTTCTACAAACAATTCTATTAGATTTTGACTAATTATATCGTTTAAGACCTTTACTTCTCTCACAATGTTGTTAAACAAACTGAGAAACATATGATTTTCAGTTATTGTTGGTGAAGTTAATTAGAAATTTTTAACCAAGTCAAAACAGTACTTTTCATGTGATGAAACTTAGCTTAAAATTTTCTTCATGCTTGTCTGGCAGGAATATGTGAGGGGGGTCCTCAAAGATAAGACCATTCTACTCGTAACTCACCAAGTTGACTTCTTGCATAATATTGATCTTATCTTGGTAAGTATGATTCATTATTCAAATCTCAACACAAATTTCTTTATTTTTATTTTTATTTTTGCCTGAAATATTGACCTCTATTTTTTCTTCTTCAAAACCAGGTAATGCGAGATGGGGTAATTGTGCAATCTGGAAAGTACAATGATATTCTGCAATCTGGCGTGGATTTCCAAGCGCTAGTATCTGCTCATGAAACCTCCATGGAACTAGTAGTAGCGAGAACTACCATGCCCAATGAGAACTCCCCCAAACCACCAAAATTTAGGCTTTACAGCTTGTATGTTAATTTGTAACTGCATTATGTACTTCCAGCATAGTTTGTTGTTGCACTACATACCTTTTCAGCTATATTTGATTTTTATACTCTTAAAGTGTTGGCTGAACAGGTATCTGAACTTCTCGGAATAAGTTCAGAACTTCTGTCTTTGAAATATTGTTCTGGGCCAAGCCCTGTTGTTGCTGATGCTGATATTAAGCCTAAAGTGCACAGACTTATAACATGACTTGGTGTTGCACATTCATAAAAATGAGCCAGACATTGAAAAGAGCATTTTGGTCTTTCTTCGAACATAATATGCGCTTGAGCAGCAATGGTGCCTTCTGAAGCCTTTTAGTATTTCCTTTAAAGTTCACATTTTACATAGCAGTATTGACATTGAACATGCTCTCACGGCCATGAAAATTTGGAAATCCCGTCGCAAGGTAAGAAATGTTTTCCTTTTCAGTTACATTTCTTTTTTTTTTATCGGGGGTGTGTGAGTGGGAATTTTTACCTCTTGCTTCCGTATCTGTTATTGCGCAGTGACTTCCCTACATGTTTATACTGTATATGGTGACTTAACTTCTTGACATAGATTTTCTTTGAATTTTGATTGAAATAATGGTAAATGTTTTGCCTGTTTTGTGAAAGGTAAAATTAGTATGACATAGTTTTGTTAATTCTATTTCATTTCCATGTGAAGAACTGAAGGGATTTGTGCGTGATTGGTTGAGGAAAGGGGGCTGTAGATACCTAGTTTAGAAATCATATGAAGGAGATTGAGGGATATAGCCATCACGAGTGTTGAATTTGTTAAACGTGTTTAAAGAGCTCTGTTTTAATCTTCTTCTTCTTCTGTCAATCGTTATATTGATTTTAATTCTTCCTGAATTGGAGGCTTCTTGCATTAATTATACATCGTGGCGTGGTTTTGGCTGTTTTTTCAAAGTTCTTAATGGTGCAGGTAATTTTGGCCACTAATATTGCAGAATCTTCTGTTACAATTCCCAAAGTAGCATTTGTCATTGATTCATGCCATTCTTTACGAGTTCTCTGGGACAGTAATAGGAAGAATGAATCTGCAGAGCTTGTTTGGGTTTCTAAATCTCAGGTATTTTGGAACCCTATTGGTTTGAATTTGAAGTTTTTTTCAGTTGTGATAACTTCAAAGATATATGCTGTAGGTTAACCACCGCTAGGGGAGAACAGGTCGGACTTGTGATGGTCAAATTTATCGCTTGGTTACTAGATCATTCTTCAATGAGCTACAAGATTTTGAGTGCCCAACAATACCAAGACTGTCATTGAGACAGCAAGTGCTTCTGATTTGCTGCACTGAATCTAAAGCCATTAATGATCCCAAAGGTATGGTATTTGTAATTTGCTATGCTTTTTTGTTTTTTAGGCCTGCCGAAGGAATAGCTGGAAGTTGTTTTCACTTTGTACGTGGATGGTTACATTGGGTAGGAATGGAAGATGAGACTTGATACTCTCTTTTTTGTTAGGAATTGATGAAAAGTTTATCCATTTGATTTTGAGAGGTTGTAGCAGATAGGAACTTCAGCGCAACCTGACCAGTGTCCAAGCCTCAGTTTTTGAAGTCCGTGATATATTTGTATAGCATGCAACTTAATTACCTTTGTGCATCTAAAACATTACATTGGATGAAAGGGACCTTCCAAGTATGGAGATGTCTGCACTAATTTTGCCATCTAGATCCATAGATACTCCAATTACCTCTTAAGTTCTTAACAAAGTAGAAATTATGTAAATACTACACTATTCTATGTAAGTCCATTTCATTACATAACTTTTGCTCTCTATTTTATTTTCTGTTCTAATTTTGGAAGCTGGTCAAGTCATTTTTCTTGATATCTTATTTTACAAAACGTGCACTTGGGCATGTTTGGTAAGTTGACATAGCCTTATATACAAAGAAGTTTGTTCAGTTAACATGGTGATGGAGGGATCCATCACAGCTGGAAATTGAACTTTTAGTGACGTTTAAAAAACACCGCTAAATCTATCAAAAACGCCGCTAATTCTTTTTGTGACGTTTAGTACTAAGCGTCGAAGATGCGGCCGTCGCTGTAACTTTTTGACGTTTCAAAAACGTTGTGATATTAGTATAGGAGGCGTTTTAAAAAAACGCCGCTAAATGTCCTACTATTCGCACACTGACGTCACCAACAATATTTAGCGACGTTTTGAAAACGCCATAATAGCTGTTTTAAAAAATATGACCGCCAGTATTTAGGGCTTAGGAGGCATTTGTAGAAACGCCGTCATATCCCTTTTCCTCTTTTTTTTTTTTTTGGAAATTGTGTTAATTTTATTTGATTGAATTTAAAAAATGCCTGTAATAAAACTAAAATATAAAATATTAACTCCCATTTAAATACCTGTAATAAAACTAACATATAAAATAATAACTCCATTCAAATAACAAATGAAACATTAATTCAGTATCTCATTCAATTAATATCCAATCACCATTACCTACAAAATAACATTTCCAAAATTCAAAAATCATGTTTTAACATTAACCACAAATTAACATATATCCAAAAATCATGTTTTAGCATAGAAGTTACTAATAAAAAAGATTGACTATGCCTCAGGGATGAATGGGAAATAGTTTTATCCATTCATCATGATTAAAAGGTAAATCATAACGACATAAAAAAAAAAAAGAAGATTGGGGATTGATAAAATATTTCTTCCTGGAGTGATGTCATATTTCTTTACATCCAGCAATAAGGGATAAAATCTTTCTATGAATGGAGCATATGCTATGTCGACTTGCAACATAGAAATTTTGACATAGATTAGGGGTTCCATTACAATTTACAAATTGACTATATATTCACCAACTTCTTGGAAAGTATATATTAGTTCGCACTTCTTTGACTACAATGCATAACACAACTGCATTTGTAGTTTAAGTAATACATAATAATTTTAAATATAAGAACAGTAAAGATGGAAAACCAATATCAAATTAGTAGAGTGCAACTAACTTACTAGACTGAACTAACCAAGGAAGAAAGGTCCATCAGTAAATTTGAAGAGAGCTGATTCGAGGTAATCAAAAGCAGTACCTGTCAAGGTTTATTAAAGCGGGTCACATTATGATTCATATAAAATGTTAAATTTCTTTCTAGATTGTAGTACTTCAAAAAAAAAAAAAAAAAACATAGCACGTCTTGAATCTTACTGATTTCATTTTCAGATCCTCCCTTCAGTGAAGTGATCACGGCCAGATTAAAGGTGTTTGTGTAGGATAGCAACTCCTCAGCAAATTCTCTCTTGGTGGGATCCTACAGACATTTGATACGCTCTAGAATTCAAATTTTTGAAGCGATAGAGAGTTGAATTTTATGTCAAGAGTGAAAAATCTACTTACATCAGGGTAAAGAGCTGGTCCTTCAAAGTAGCTATCAATATATTTTAGCAAATCAAGACTCTCTCCTCGAATTTCATTATTGTGCTGCAGTGATGGCACCTACTAATTTTGAAAAGGAAAAAAGAAAAGAATCTGCAAATATCATAATCCATGAAACAAGAGGGCTCTCAACAGATTTTGTGATTTTTTCCTCATTTGATAGATATAAATTTCTACAATTTTAAGAAGAGAACGAGGAACACAGAAATTACCAAACAGTATTTTCCGAACAATTAATTATGGTTGAGAATGTAACCTTATTTGGTGGGTAGACTTTTTCCTTGTACCAATCTGGCCTATTTTGAAGATCAATAGGAACTAATTTGATCTTCTCTTGCAGACCCTGCACAAAGAAGTAAAGAAATTTCAAATCGAGAATTGCAGTAACATGAATAAAAGAAAAAAGAAAAGAAATAGTAGAGCAGAAAAATTATCCATAAAATTTAACACATGCAATCCAAACACGCTGCGCATTGGACAAATGTAAGAGGTGTACAACCTTCAGGAAATAAAAATGGAACATGGTGATCAGAAAATGCATGAGAACACGCAGAAACACACACAAACGTGAAACACACACACATGTATCCCAATTGAAAACCAGCAAAAAATTTCAAACAGTGATAGTAACATATTAACTTGGCATGATTCAAAGTTCAGACATTGATAGTGTGTCCTGTGGAATTTGATAACCAAATCATTTGCTTCATCTGTCTTGATGTTTTAGCACACAAAATTGCATCGCAAATATATTCTTCTAAAATGTAGGCTAAATTTTAATCCACTCACAAATGTATGTGTCATATAAAGCTGTTCTATACATAACTCGAAAAGGATGTACCCAATGTACAAGCACCCACTTTTCAGCAGGGTCTAGAGTGATAATAAATCACACACATTTAAGATGGAAAAGAAGAACAAATGCACATGAATGATAAATCACACACAGACACAAAGAACACAAACGTCACCCCCAAAACTAGGTTATGTCCACGGCTGTTGTCATTTCACTGATAATGTCTCCTCTCGACTATATATTCTTTAAAAATTAAGACAATAGGTCATAAGTGCGGAAATAATAATAATAGCCATCTTCCAAATTTATGGTTGAAATTCGCAATTGAATGGTTAGTGTCTATTAATTATGGGATTCACACTACCCAACAAATTATACAAACTAACGGTGAGATGCATTTATAATTTTATATTTACATTCTCGGATAGTTTGATGAAAGAGAAAAATTAATTAGCACATTTTCTAACGATTTGATGAACAGAATTATTAGATGTGACAATTACTAGATTGAAAAGAAATTATTCAAAAAGAAAAAGCGTGACAGCATTCACACCTGCAATTTATATAATAGAATAGAAATACACATGTAATGGAGATAAAGGTAAGAGTGAGATTTTGAAAACGAGCAAACCTTGTGGTTCCATCAAAAAGAGGAGGTGGGTCAGAGCTAGAATCAAGAACAGGGGGAAGAACTTCCTCAACATCACCACCAACCCTGCCAAATGCCAATATTATACAAAGCTGTATTTATTGTATATGAATATGACCCACACAATTGAAAAAAAAAATCACAAAACAAAACCCACTTCAACAATTAAAGATCAGATTACATAAATATCATAAAAGACACATAAAAATCTAGAAAAAGTACGTTTTGGGCATGGATGTGTTGGAGATGCCCTGGTTTCCATGGAAGAGAAAAATATATTATATCAGTTTCCATAGAACTCAGAGGTTCCCTCTAGAAAAACTAAAAACAGAGTGATTAACAAAACTAGACAGTTAATTTGAATGTTATTTTGGGGGGTGGTTTTAATTTGCAACCACTATACCTATACCTTCACTATGTGCCAACAAACCTCAGTAATTGAGGCAGCGACGACAGCAGCGGATTGAGTACTGTGAGATAGTTCACGAAGAAAGCGACCAAATTGGCGGACAGCAATAGAGATGGCTGGAACAATAGAGGAATTGTGGGCAGCTTCCTCGTCGATGGGCGACTCCTCCTGTCACGACCCGAACCCGCCCCCGTGGGTTAAGGACGTAACCGGCCAGTAATCATGAGATTACCTACGGCCTCAAACTGTTCTAAACGTATTTTAACAGAGTTAATGGGGGCCAAACGGAAGCAAAATTAAAAACTTTGTCCATAGAGCCGTGCTTATATGCACATCAAACAAACCATACTCAGATACGTTAATAACTCACATCAAAAGTGCAGTTTCACAAAATTCATTACAGACAGGATCGTCCAAAACGAGTCAACCTATAACAGACTATGTACAGACATGCACTGGGTCCTTGCCAACAAGACAAAACATAGGTACATAGTAAAAGGGCAAGGATGGTCTCATGCGCGAGGCACAAGGCTGACTCTCCCAAAACTCCTGTTGTTCCTAGCAGACTTCACTGGGGCTGGGTTTGGACTTCCCTTGGCTCACCTACAAATACATGAATGAGCGTGAGCGATAGCCCAGTGAATAATATCAAACATAACAGTTACATAACAATATGTAGATCAACATGCTCCAAACGGCCTTGGGCCCAATTCATACTTCTGTTTAACAGCAAAATATATATAACTATACGAAATGCAAGTCAAGTAACTGTAGTTCCAAACATTCTGGCCTTTGGCCCATCCGGGTTTCCATTCATGGCAAAACGGCCTTCGGCCCATTCATTCATGTCAAACGGCCTTTGGCCCATTCATTCATGTCAAACGGCCTTTGGCCCATTCATTCATGTCAAACGGCCTTTGGCCCATCCATTCATGTCAAACGGCCTTTGGCCCATTCGTTCATGTCAAACGGCCTTTGGCCCATTCATTCATGTCAAACGGCCTTTGGCCCATTCATTCATGTCAAACGGCCTTTGGCCCATTCGTTCATGTCAAACGGCCTTTGGCCCATTCATTCATGTCAAACGGCCTTTGGCCCATTCGTTCATGTCAAACGGCCTTTGGCCCATTCATTCATGTCAAACTTTTGTCCACAATCCCAATTAACAACTCATAATATTTATAGGGGAATAACAATTGGACATTGACAAGTTTTCAAATATTGATATTACTCACAGTGATCGGCTTGTGGATGCGCCCTGGAGCTTGACCCTACACATTTCATGAATACAAAAGGGTCACTAACAGTTCAATCCGTTCTTTAATTCACATATTCCTCTTTAGGCTTTGTTCTTATCTCATTAACTCATTTACAATGCTTAACACATGCCTAAGAGTGCTTACAAGTGAAAGAGAACGGAAAACGAATCACAGAATGCATGAACAAAATTCCAGGAAACAGAGTCCCCGCTCGAGCGTAAGATTCTCCGCTCGAGCGGACCCTTAAGGCCTGCAAGGTACTGGTTGCACAAAAGATGCGCTCGAGCTGAAGGTCCGTCTACAAAAATCCACGCTCGAGCGTGAAATGTCCCGCTCGAGCGGGCATCCAACTCTGCAAAAATGCTGGGAGCACGATTTTCCCGCTCGAGCGGCCATTACCCTGCTCGAGCGGACCTCAAAAATCTGGGTTTCCCAGATCGTGTTCTTGAGCTCCAAATTAGTTTCCCATCTACATTTCTTGCATGCAATGGTTCAAATTACACATTTACACATGCTAACATGCTACTAACGCAGATTACAACATTAGGAAGCTCAATTACATGAATTATCTACATGCATGTCCCAAATTGTCTCAAACCCATCATCAACATGCTCAAATTCAACATTCAAGACTTATACTCCCATGATTTGTACATGCATGTGGGAGATGCTCATCATTCTCAACTTAGATGGTACAAATGGTGACTACAATATGAGCTTTACCCAAAACTCCACATGAATCATGTGTTTCAAGCTCAAACATGCAATTTCAAGGTAATTTCTTACATGCATGAGTTCTAAGACTTCAATCTCAACAAAAATCAACTCATTACATGTTCTTGATCACAAACAACCCTTGAACTTACAAATTACAAGTAAGAGTTCATGAAATCACTTACCTAAGAGCTTCAACACTCAAGCTCTAGCCAAATCTTGAGCTAGATCTTCAAATTCCCAAGTCCTGAGCCCAAATTACACAAATCTCTCCCTTTTTCTCTCCATGGCCGGCCTCTCTCTCACTCTCAATTGTCTAACTCAGATTTTGAGTTTTAAGAGAGCTAAAGGAGAGTGCAATACAAATATACAACAAGCCCCACTAACAAATATTTTAATATAAAGTAATGGGGTACTTAATTTCTCAATTTAATCAGTTTAAATTGACCAGAATCAAATTTCAATTAAATTTCACCGTAGGCCCTAAAAATTATGCCAACCACAATGGCGTAATCAATTTCGGGTTCCGTGGCCGATAAGGCCCTCAATTAAATTTCCAAAACAGACTACTCAAACAGATATTCCTACGATGAACAGATAAAATTTCAAACCACATATTTTCACATAGTGGAACACAAAATCATATCAAAATACATAATCACATCATGTTAAGGACCAATTAACATACTACGGAACAGGGGTGTCACAGTCTTCCCCCCTTTAGGAAGTTTGGTCCTCCAAACTTAACTTACCTTCGTCGGGAAACAAATGTGGATAGCGTAGACGCATTTCCTCCTCTTTTTCCCATGTAGCATCTGCCCCATAGTGTTCCTTCCATTCCACTTTCACCATTGGAATGGATTTGCTCAAATCCCGGTGGCAAAGCAACTCTATAAGCAACTGGACCAAGTTTCTCCAAAATTTGAAACGGCCCAATATAACGGGGCGTCAACTTGCCCTTTTTCCCAAACCTGACTTGGCCTTTCATTGGAGAAACACGGATGAACACATGGTCGCCGACCTCATACTCAAGAGGTCTTCTCCGGACATCTGCATAACTCTTCTGTCGGTCTTGAGCTGTTTTGAGCCTTTGCCGAATAGTTTTGATCTTTTCAGAGGTGTCTTGTACAATTTCAGGCCCGAGCAAAGCTCTGTCCCCGACCTCTGTCCAACAAATAGGTGATCTACACCTCCTACCATACAAAGCCTCGTATGGTGCCATACCGATGCTGGAGTGGAAGCTATTATTATAGGCAAATTCTGCAAGTGGCAGGTAATCTTCCCAACTCCCCTGAAAATCCAAAGCACACATGCGAAGCATATCTTCCAAAGTCTGTATTGTTCGTTCTGACTGCCCATCTGTCTGTGGGTGGAATGCAGTGCTGAACCTTAGTTCTGTTCCCATAGCTTCCTGCAAACTCTTCCACAATCTAGATACAAACTTCGGATCTCTATCCGACACGATGGTTACTGGAACTCCATGTAAGCGGACAATTTCATCAACATAAATAGTAGCCAACCTGTAAGCAGTAAATGTAGTTTTGACAGGCAGAAAATGTGCAGATTTAGTCAGTTTATCAACTACAACCCAAACAGAATCCATACCGCGGGAAGTCCGAGGTAGGCCAACAACGAAATCCATGGTCACATGTTCCCACTTCCACTCAGGAATGGGGAGAGGTTGAAGTAGACCGCTTGGTTTCTGATGTTCAGCCTTAACTTGCTGACACTGAAGGCACTTGGACACATGTTCTGCAATCTCTTTCTTCATTTTAGGCCACCAATAGGTTTGTTTCAAATCCCGATACATTTTATTGTTACCCGGATGCATAGCAAATACGGATCTGTGGCTTCATCTAAGACCCTCTTCTTTAGCTCCGGAATAACTGGAACACATATTCGGTTTCGAAATTTCAACATTCCATTCTCGATACTGAACTCTGCTTTTGGGCTGACTTCAAATTCATCAATTACCTTTCTGAGGAACTCATCCTCTTTCTGTTTTTGCTTGATTTCATCAACAATTGCCGGCTCGGCTGTAATAGCGGCTATCAATCCGCCCTGTTCACACACTACCACTTCAATTTCAGACTTTTCAAAGTCTTGCAAAATCTCCCTTTGTTCAGTAAGCAAGCAAGCCACACTCCCTGTTGATTTCCTGCTCAAGGCATCCGCCACTGTATTAGCTTTTCCGGGGTGATACTGAATTTCTAGGTCGTAATCTTTTATCAATTCCAGCCATCTTCTCTGACGCATATTCAACTCTTTCTGTGTGAAGAAGTATTTTAGGCTTTTATGATCTGTGTAGACTTCACACTTTGCCCCATACAAATAATGCCGCCAGATTTTCAAAGCAAAAACAACTGCGGCCAATTCTAGGTCATGTGTTGGATAATTCTTCTCATGTGGCCTCAACTGTCGGGAGGCGTAAGCAATAACCTTTCCGTTCTGCATTAACACACAACCCAAACCCTTATAAGATGCGTCACTGAAAATCACAAAATTTTCCGTACCTGAAGGTAGTGTCAAAATTGGTGCAGTGGTCAATCTTGTCTTCAATTCATGAAAGGCTGATTCTCTTTCACTATTCCACTCAAATGGTTGTCCTTTACGTGTCAATTGGGTAAGAGGCACAGCTAATTTCGAAAAGTCCTTTACAAACCTTCTGTAGTACCCAGCTAAGCCCATGAAACTGCGAACTTCTGTCACATTAGTTGGTGTAGGCCAATTTACAATTGCTTCTATTTTCTGCGGGTCCACTGAAATTCCTTCCTTGTTGACCACGTGCCCTAAGAAAATAACCTCATCCAACCAAAACTCACATTTCTTTAACTTAGCAAATAGTTTTCTTTCCCGAAGTATTTGTAAAACAGTCCTCAAATGATGTTCGTGTTCAAGTCTATCTTTAGAGTATATTAAAATATCATCGATGAAGACAACAACAAACTCATCAAGGTAGGTTTTAAAAATTCTATTCATTAAGTCCATAAATGCTGCCGGAGCATTAGTCACTCCAAATGGCATAACAAGAAACTCAAAATGACCATACCTCGTTCTGAATGCGGTTTTCTCAACATCTTCTGCCTTAACCTTCAGCTGATGATACCCGGATCTCAAATCAATCTTAGAAAACACCTGTGATCCCTGCAACTGGTCAAATAAGTCATCAATACGGGGTAAGGGATATTTATTCTTTATCGTTACCTTGTTCAATTCCCGGTAATCAATACATAGGCGTAAGGTACCATCCTTTTTCTTTACAAATAACACTGGTGCGCCCCAAGGCGAAGTACTGGGCCGGATAAACCCTTTATCAAGAAGGTCTTGCAACTGTTCTTTTAATTCTTTCATTTCGGCTGTAGCCATCCTGTAGGGAGTTTTAGAAACAGGTTGGGTGCCTGGCACAGTTTCAATAGTAAACTCTATCTCCCTGTCTACCAATTCCCCTGGTAATTCATTTGGAAACACATCTGGGAATTCTCTAACGATGGGAATATCATTCAATTCAACATTCACGGATTGTTCAGTCAATACATAACACAAATAACCCTGGCATCCCTTCCTGATCAATTTACATGCTTTCATTGCAGATATCAAATATGGTGGAGGTACTACCCCATTTCCCACAAACACAATTTCTTTCTGTTCTGGTGGTTTAAATACAACCCTCTTTGTCACACAATCTATAGTGGCACAATATTTGGTCAACCAATCCATGCCCAAAATTACATCAAAGTGTCTAAAGTTTAAGGGCAACAAATCTACATACAGGGTAGCATCCTCAATATGCATGTCACAAAACCGATATATATAGTCACATAACACAGATTCCCCCGATGGAGCAGACACACATAACAAATATGGCAACAATTCTAGGGGTCTTTTCAGTCTAGATGCAAATGCATATGTCACAAATGAATGCGTTGATCCAGAATCAATTAACACAAAAGCATCCTGATTACATATCGAGATAGTACCTGAGACAACGGCATTGGCATTCCGTGTATCACCCGGAACGAGTGCAAAGACTCTCCCTTGTCTCACTGTATCCCCAGTAGTAGCAGATCTCAAAGTGTTTCCCGGCTTCGGGATCGATGCAGTGGAGCTAGCAGCTATCTTCCCACTATTCTGATTACAATCTCGGGCTATATGCCCTTGTTTCCCACACTAAAAACAGGCTCCCGATGCACGGTAACAAACTCCACGGTGCCTTTTGCTACAAGTGTTACACATGGGAGTCGTGTCTCGGGAAGAACTTGAGGTAGTTGAGGAGCCCGTGTTTTGCTTTTTCAGAAATTTCTTCTTCAAAAAGAAGCCTTGTCTTTTGTTGCCTCTCCATTCGGTTGTTGGCTTAGCTTGTCTAGCTATATTAGCCTCTGATATGATGGCCCGGTCAAGCACCCCAATGTAGGTCTCCAATTTCAGGACATTCACCCGCTCTAGGATGTCACTTCGGAGCCCACCTTCAAAATGACTTGCCTTCTTATAATCAGTGTCAATTACGTGTGGTGCAAACCTGGCCAACTCAGTAAATTTGGCCTCATACTCAGCTACAGTCATACTGTCTTGTTTGAGTTCCATGAACTCTGCCACTTTCCTGTCCCGGACACACTGCGGGAAGTACTTGTCATAGAAGATTTCCAAAAATTTCGCCCAATCAATATCTCTGTGGTTTTCCCTCATCAACATCCACCATCTTCTCGCTTCATCTTCTAGCATAAAGGTGGCTAGAAGCACTTTCTGTGTATCCGAGCACGGAAACACCTCAAACAGTTTTTCAATCCCAAGTACCCAAGCTTCGGCTTTTAAGGGATCTAGTCCACCATGGAACTGTGGTGGTTTCATTTTCTTGAATTCCTTGGTGAGGGCGATTATCCGATCATCATTTTGATTATCTGGCACAGGTGGTGCCGGAGGTGGAGGTGGCGGATGTGGTTGCTGCCACTGTTGTTGCCACTCCTGTTGCTGTCTCAAAGCTTCTGCCATTTCCTGAATCAGTCTTTCCATTCTGTCCAGTCTGGCAGCAGAGGATTCCTCTAACTCATCACCTCTGGTTCTCACCATCTGATTAAACTTGCATTATATTCCATACCAAAGGTACACAAGTACACATACACTAAGGAGCACATATTTCCGGATAATTCGTAATGCAAGTAGTTCACAACTTACACATATAATTATTCATAACAAAACATTTAAGTATATAATCAATGCTTCCAAACTCGTATTTATCACATGAATGCATCCTAGATCTCATCTAGACGCTTATTGCTCCTTTTGGACAAGTGTGTGAGTTATTAACTCGTGCTCTGATACCACTCTGTCACGACCCGAACCCGCCCCCGTGGGTTAAGGACGTAACCGGCCAGTAATCATGAGATTACCTACGGCCTCAAACTGTTCTAAACGTATTTTAACAGAGTTAATGGGGGCCAAACGGAAGCAAAATTAAAAACTTTGTCCATAGAGCCGTGCTTATATGCACATCAAACAAACCATACTCAGATACGTTAATAACTCACATCAAAAGTGCAGTTTCACAAAATTCATTACAGACAGGATCGTCCAAAACGAGTCAACCTATAACAGACTATGTACAGACATGCACTGGGTCCTTGCCAACAAGACAAAACATAGGTACATAGTAAAAGGGCAAGGATGGTCTCATGCGCGAGGCACAAGGCTGACTCTCCCAAAACTCCTGTTGTTCCTAGCAGACTTCACTGGGGCTGGGTTTGGACTTCCCTTGGCTCACCTACAAATACATGAATGAGCGTGAGCGATAGCCCAGTGAATAATATCAAACATAACAGTTACATAACAATATGTAGATCAACATGCTCCAAACGGCCTTGGGCCCAATTCATACTTCTGTTTAACAGCAAAATATATATAACTATACGAAATGCAAGTCAAGTAACTGTAGTTCCAAACATTCTGGCCTTTGGCCCATCCGGGTTTCCATTCATGGAAAAACGGCCTTCGGCCCATTCATTCATGTCAAACGGCCTTTGGCCCATTCATTCATGTCAAACGGCCTTTGGCCCATTCATTCATGTCAAACGGCCTTTGGCCCATCCATTCATGTCAAACGGCCTTTGGCCCATTCGTTCATGTCAAACGGCCTTTGGCCCATTCATTCATGTCAAACGGCCTTTGGCCCATTCATTCATGTCAAACGGCCTTTGGCCCATTCGTTCATGTCAAACGGCCTTTGGCCCATTCATTCATGTCAAACGGCCTTTGGCCCATTCGTTCATGTCAAACGGCCTTTGGCCCATTCGTTCATGTCAAACGGCCTTTGGCCCATTCATTCATGTCAAACTTTTGTCCACAATCCCAATTAACAACTCATAATATTTATAGGGGAATAACAATTGGACATTGACAAGTTTTCAAATATTGATATTACTCACAGTGATCGGCTTGTGGATGCGCCCTGGAGCTTGACCCTACACATTTCATGAATACAAAAGGGTCACTAACAGTTCAATCCGTTCTTTAATTCACATATTCCTCTTTAGGCTTTGTTCTTATCTCATTAACTCATTTACAATGCTTAACACATGCCTAAGAGTGCTTACAAGTGAAAGAGAACGGAAAACGAATCACAGAATGCATGAACAAAATTCCAGGAAACAGGGTCCCCGCTCGAGCGTAAGATTCTCCGCTCGAGCGGACCCTTAAGGCCTGCAAGGTACTGGTTGCACAAAAGATGCGCTCGAGCTGAAGGTCCGTCTACAAAAATCCACGCTCGAGCGTGAAATGTCCCGCTCGAGCGGGCATCCAACTCTGCAAAAATGCTGGGAGCACGATTTTCCCGCTCGAGCGGCCATTACCCTGCTCGAGCGGACCTCAAAAATCTGGGTTTCCCAGATCGTGTTCTTGAGCTCCAAATTAGTTTCCCATCTACATTTCTTGCATGCAATGGTTCAAATTACACATTTACACATGCTAACATGCTACTAACGCAGATTACAACATTAGGAAGCTCAATTACATGAATTATCTACATGCATGTCCCAAATTGTCTCAAACCCATCATCAACATGCTCAAATTCAACATTCAAGACTTATACTCCCATGATTTGTACATGCATGTGGGAGATGCTCATCATTCTCAACTTAGATGGTACAAATGGTGACTACAATATGAGCTTTACCCAAAACTCCACATGAATCATGTGTTTCAAGCTCAAACATGCAATTTCAAGGTAATTTCTTACATGCATGAGTTCTAAGACTTCAATCTCAACAAAAATCAACTCATTACATGTTCTTGATCACAAACAACCCTTGAACTTACAAATTACAAGTAAGAGTTCATGAAATCACTTACCTAAGAGCTTCAACACTCAAGCTCTAGCCAAATCTTGAGCTAGATCTTCAAATTCCCAAGTCCTGAGCCCAAATTACACAAATCTCTCCCTTTTTCTCTCCATGGCCGGCCTCTCTCTCACTCTCAATTGTCTAACTCAGATTTTGAGTTTTAAGAGAGCTAAAGGAGAGTGCAATACAAATATACAACAAGCCCCACTAACAAATATTTTAATATAAAGTAATGGGGTACTTAATTTCTCAATTTAATCAGTTTAAATTGACCAGAATCAAATTTCAATTAAATTTCACCGTAGGCCCTAAAAATTATGCCAACCACAATGGCGTAATCAATTTCGGGTTCCGTGGCCGATAAGGCCCTCAATTAAATTTCCAAAACAGACTACTCAAACAGATATTCCTACGATGAACAGATAAAATTTCAAACCACATATTTTCACATAGTGGAACACAAAATCATATCAAAATACATAATCACATCATGTTAAGGACCAATTAACATACTACGGAACAGGGGTGTCACACCTCCAGCTTCTCTTCTTCTGCTGAGTTCCTCTCTTTTTCTTCATCTGATAGTACCATTTCTTTGGGTTCCATGGTGTCCGATTCAGAAGGTAGTGGAGTGATAGTGTCTTGATTGACTGGTGAGAGCACAGGTTTCTTCTGCAGACCTCTTGGTCACATCCTTATGCTATATATTAAAATTTGCAATTTCATAAACTAAATGGAAGAGAGCAGGTTGAACATGAGAAAAAAAAAGCTATTTACTTTAAAAAAAAAAAAAAAAGGTTCATGATTTCAATATATGGTGTAAATTTATTTGTGTGATGTGGGTCACATTCTAAACAATTGAATAACTACAGTAGCAGTGTGTTAGGCATGCTGTCATCAAATGATGAGAACGCAAGATGTACACATAAGCAAAATTGTGCAAAAAGGAGTCAAAATAAACTTATTTAGATTTTGAAAGACTATAACAAAATTAAATGAATTTTGGAGGGAAAAATACTAATTTCTGTTATAAGTACTTAGAGTTATATGGAAATAAGGAGTCAAAATTACCCATAATTATAACTGCAGAAGTGCATATCTTCAAAATTGGCCTCAAAATAAATAAATAAATAAAAGAAGTAACCATTAAAAGACTAATTATTATTAGGTGGAAAGAAATTTAGTATGACTTTACAAGAGGAAGAACAAACCTCAAGCAACTTCAGCTCGCTACTAGAATGTAGGTAATGAGCAACCCTATCCTTCTCTCGTTTCAAACACTCCTCAGCCTAGAGTTACAAAAGGATTTTTTAGAAATTATATAGGATTATCAAACAAATATATCTGACCTTAACAAGAAAAAAAGAAAATGAATAGATGTTTACTTTCAACATATAATCTGGACAGGAATCTTCCAAGATCCAGTTTGAAGCCTTTCGAGAATAATAAGCCGCGGTATCTTTCAGCATATCTGCTTCAAAGTCATTCTCATAATGATCCATTTGCCCCATTCAGATCTCAACAAATATATCCAAAACAAAGTCATTCTCATAATATATCCATTTGCCCCATTCTTATGGGATGATCCAGCTTCTTATGATCCAGCTTCTTATGGGCTGATAATCTCCATACATACCCATCATTTGTTATGGATGAAGATCAAGCTGACTATTACAGCTAAAGTATATATAGTTCACCCCTAAATACGAGAACAGTTGATTGAGGACAGAAATAAACCTTTTCCAGGAACATTGGGTGATCCACAAAAACACAATCAACTCCATGTTTGTAGCAGTGGAAGAAGCGAACTGTCTCTATTCGGTCTCCAATTTTTATCTGCAATATAGAAACTTATCTTTGAAGAAACTAATCCCAAGAATCATTCGCTAGACTAGTATATAGTAAAACCTAACCTTGCATTGAAATGGTTGGAATTTGGCAAAACAAGCACAAAATAGAATTTACCTGAAGAAGAACATGAGTATCCCATGCATCTTTGTACTGGTCGTAACGTGGGGAAACTGTCATAACACGATGCCCCTTGCCCTAGATGATGATTTGGCATAGAAATCAGATCAGTTAAAAATTCATCATCCTAAATGTTTTACCAATTTACCACAAAACTAACCAAGAAGATGATTCAACTATAGTAGCAAATAAACAAGTATAGTAAATAAAAAAAATAGAGTTGCTTGTAAATTGCGTTTCCTATAAAATTACAAATATTGGCCCCACCAATATTGTGCCAATTTTGCTCCCTCAACTGTGAATGTTAAGATAAATGCAGTCATACTAAGTTGACCTGCTTCTTATGTAATTAAATAATAGGTTTAGAAGCTCAAATGCAATGTATAGCATATATGATGCATCCAAACATGAGAGATAGAGATAAGAGTGCTAAGCCATCATTATAGGCCCAGAACGATCAGTATAAAGCAGTCTGAAAAGGTAATAATTCAGATGGAAATTGAAATCAATAAACATTTAAAAGTACCTTGGATGCAGCTACATATCCAAGCAGGGTTGCCAGTACAGCAGTGCTGCAAGGTGAAACGGCTAATGCGAATGTAAGCCCAGCCAAATATGCTTGCACACTTGACATGTCCAATTTTTAAAAATGTTATTTGCACTTTCAAGCTGTAAGCACATCCGAGAGCCAGCTAAACAACAGTGATGAATACTTGAGAATCTGATGGTAAAATTAGAAAGTCCATTACCTGAAGGGAAATTAGCAGCAGCAGCACGAGGATCAAGTTGTTGCTTTGCTTTGCTACCATCATGTTATCTCAAGTCGTGCAAGGCTTACGAAACTTGATCATATTGAAAAGCATCCACATCACAGCCCAGACCATGAGCCAATCCTGGTTCTGAAAAAGTAATATTAACCAGACCATAACTATATATGTAAATAGATATGGGTTGGGTTGGGGCAGGTCACCTAGTTAAGTTCTCCACTGCCATTCTCATGCATTCCAAGCACAAATAGTTTATTCATCTGGAAATGTAGAAACTGATAATGTGCTAGGAGATTTTCAACATGACAGAAATTAGAAAATGAAACCTATGAATTGCTAGACGAAACAAAGACCAACTTTTGTATTAGAACTTTATTTCCCATCATGTGATTCCATGCTCCATAGTACCACAAAAATGGACTTGTCACCATCTTGATAGAGAAATTAAACCACACTAGACATATATTCTTTAATTTTAAGAAAGTTGGTGCTCCTTCCTTTATTACCCTCAATTTTATATGCTAATAATATTTTTCTTCTTAATTCGAATAATTATGTGGTCCGTATTTCCTCCTAAAATTTCTTTTCATTTCATATGATTCCATGTTATCCAACAAATGGACTTTGTCACCATCCTCAAAAAGAAAGACATGGGATCATTGACATAATGTGAGAACATAGTCTTTTCAAGGCTGACTTGCAATCTTCTGAGGTGGCTTGCATTATTTGGTCAATACTAAAGTCGGCCCACAACATTAACCAATCAGTAGAAGCCACCTCAGTCTGTTTTAAATCCATAACAGATTTAAATTCTAACACAACATCAACTTTGTAACACAAATAAAATTCTAACTTTACAATAAGAAGGTATCGAATTGAACGTGATTACATCAAAAGTATTTATAAACAATCTCCATTTCAAGCAATAAAAGGCATATCAATTTTTATTCTCAGTTCAGGAATGCAGAGTCAACAAGTTGACAAATCAGGAAGAAATATAATGCCTATGAGTGGAAGAAATTTCTAAATTACACAAAAAAAAAATTATTTATTTATTTATACAATAAAAGGCATATCAATTATTTTTTTGATCCTATCTAAGGTTCTGAAAAGCGGTTGCAGTCGCCGTAACGGTGGCGGTGATACAGTTGCGGTTGCGGGGTGTAAAGGTCGTAGTGTAACGGTTGCGGTAACCGAAACCGTGAATTTTTTTATTTTTCATATAATTTGAAAAAAACTTACCGATACGGATATTTTTTTTCCATGATCATATTTATTGGGTTAAAAATAAATATTGATAAATTTTTGTAAATTTTTAAGTATGATCCAATATATTTCATATTTTTAAATCACTATAAACTGAGTTTTTTACATTTTATTTTAATAATTAATGACTTTATATTATACAAAAAATCAATCACTAACTATTATATATAAGATAAATAAGGATAAAAGTAAAAGAATAAATAAGAGCCTAAATATATATATATATATATATATATATTTTAACCAAGCCAAATAGATAATGACCATACTTATTATTATTATTATTATTATTATTATTATTATTATTATTATTATTATTATTATTATTATTTTCAAACAATATATAGATAAACACGCACAAACAACATGGTTTAGTTATAGCAGCTGAATAGAATAGCATAGGTATTACAGCTTCAACAAATCAATAACATGTTCATCTTCCCTCTTCTCTCTCTCTATCTCTTGCTCCTCCATTTTCTCTCTTTATCTTCCCTCTTCTCTCTTATCTCTCTTCCCAATGTTTAGTTTTTTTTTTTGTGTGTTTTTTCGAAAGAAACAGTTTGGAACCGTTATGTAACGGTGCATAACAGGGCGTTACGGCTGTTATGACACCGTTACGATCGCTAAGACAGCCGCTACAGCCGACATACCTGTGAATCTCAATCACACTGCAAAAGCGGCCGTAACGGGTGGCGGTAACCGCCAAAACCGTTACGTAACGACGTTACGTAACGGTTGCGGCCGCTTTTTAAAACCTTGATCCTATCTATTTCCTAGATAAAGTGGAGATCTCGATTTCAGTTCACAACATTGCATTGCGCTACTTCGTCAATCATAAATTGGAGATCTCAATTCGATCCATGAAAAAGGAGATGATCAGGCTCCTGGATTCTGGATTTTGCTGCCTAAATCCAATGTGCAGGTTGTGTATAGTGCTAATTGCAATTTGATTACGAATAAGGCTTTACTGGTAATTTACTTGATTCCATTTGGGTACTAATTTACAAATCATAATCTCCCATATCATCACATGTAGCTGTGCCATCATAAACAACAATATCACTGCCTGCCTACTGATGAATTTCTAAAAAATTTCTTATATGTTGTCTAAAATTTTTCTGAATAGGAGCAAAAAAGAAAATTTTCCATTGAAAACTACCTAATTTGCAACTTCCTCAGTCTGACTTCTGCAGGGTAGAAAAAAATCGTTGAAAACTACATTTTGGTTTTTTCCTATGTCATGAATTCACATAAATGGGGTTGTCCATAAAACCTGAGGTGTTGTTTAGTCCTAGATCTGTTGGGTGAGTTTGATTCATGCACTCTGACATTGTTTTCAAAATTCTCTCTCCTAACTGTCCCACTTTCTCATAATTTTCCAGTTTGCCAATGCTATTTTTAAATAACACCCCCTTGAATGAGTTCTTTTACCAATCTATCAGAAGAGGGTAGTACCAAACTAAAATAATAATAATAATAATAATAATAATAATAATAATAATAATAATAATAATAATAATAATAATAATAATAAGCAATTCAATGATAAAAATATTTTTTAAAAAAATGCTAATTACTAATCTGAATAGATGACCGATTAAGGTTTTTTGAAACACACATCTCACATTGACTTGAGCAGTCAAGGCTATTTTTGCTAACTAAGAAAAAAAATATCACAATTGCAATGCTGCAGTGTTTATAGAGAAGCTCATATACTCATACTTCTCAATGAAACTTCCTATATAATGATTTTCACGAAAAAAAGGAGCTTAGTATCCAAGTATTAATCTGATTATTATCCACAACAGATCACTAATTCAAGTGTTTTTGAATCACTGTTTTCTATTTTCAATACAAGTTCTTCCACATCCAAAGTCTTTATAAGGCTTTATTGAAGATCATAATAATGAATTGAGAGATATGTTTCCATTACAGCACTGAAATAGGATTCGAAATGAAGAGTTTCAGAGAGAGACAGAGAGATGATGGAGCTCACATTAGTAGACGATGGTGCAGATGGTGTTTTGGAGCTTCGAAATCGAAATCGCTCTGAGATGAAATCACTGAGATTGATCTGAATCTCTGTGAATGATAAGCTTTTAGAGAGGGTTGACACACAGAGAGAGAGAGAGAGAGAGAGAGAGAGAGAGAGAGAGAGAGAGAGAACTCACCTACCTCGTTGGTGCAGATGGTGGTGGCGGTGGAGCTTCGAGATCGAAATCAAAATCAGAGATTCAGATGAAATCAAAATCAGAGAAGGCGTAAGGATTCAGATGAAATCAAAATCGAAATTGATCCATTGATTTCTGCTGGAAGAGATTAGGGCATTTTGCTGGGAGAGATTAGATTAGGGTATCTGTTTAGAGAGAGAGAGAGAGAGAACGAACGGTAGACTGATGAGTGAGTAAAGATTAAGGCATCCCCTGATGAGTGAACAAGTGTATTAACTAGGTAGATAGTGAAACGGTGCCGCTTTAACATTAAACAAAAATGACGGCTAAAAAACGCCGTTAAATAGTATAAAATGTGACGTTTCATAAAACGCCGTTAAATAAACGTCGTCAAAACCTATAATTCCTGTACTGCGTAAAGAGAATATTCATGAATGATGTTTGGAAAAAGGTAATTATTTGATTACAACACAGCCAACCACATATCTGTCTCCCTGGACCTATTTTGAACTTGTGTTCAGAGCACACCTTGCACCTGAGACAGTCTTGGGTTGCACTATTGCCAACCTGCTCAAGCCTGGTTTTTAACCCACCCAAGATTGTTGCCCTAACTTGAATGATAATATTGAACCTGGCATATCTAACGACTGTCTTTAAGGAATTTAGCAAGTTACTGTGACATATTTATTTGGTAGTTATGTTGATCTTGTTAATCTCCCACTTTTGGGGTTCTAACTGGTATGGTTCTCGAAAGTATAAGTTAGTGAAATAGGTGAAAATGATGTTTTTAAGATCTTGTGAGAAGATGTAAACATGATTTAAGATTACTCTGGCCTTGCTAGAAAGTTTGTGTTACAACTTTTTGTTGCAAGATTAGGAGTAACTGAAAGTTTGTTGTCTGCTATGCTATGCTATGCTATGCTAATTGCCTTTGCATGTGGTAATTGTCTGCATGAGAATGAATAAGGCCCCTAATTATTGAGACATTTTGACATTGTAGTCTTGTTGCAGAAGGCTATGGATCCTCCAGATCCAGAAGTTGTTGAAGAAGCATTGAGTTTGCTCGATCACATCAATGCATTGGAGAAAACATCTCATAGGGGTCCGTACGAGCCTACATTCTATGGACAATTGCTTGCCAGTTTCTCAATGTCATTTGATCCTTCCATGATTATATTGAAGTTTGGAGATATGGGAATGTTACGTGAAGGCATTCTACTTGGGCCATGTTTGTTTGAGCGGATTGGATTAGCATTCTCATGACTAATAGTCTTAGGACTACGAATCCATTGGATTATGTATCCTATCTTAACTAATAGTCAAGTTTAAAATAATTAGTCTGTACTTCAATTGTTTAACCAAAGATCGGATTAATAATTTTATTGGACTATTAATCCAATCCCAAGCTCATGTCCACCCAAACAAACAAGGCCTTGATGTATTGATGGATGCACAGCGTTTACCTATTCTACGTCCTTTTGTGCAGGACATTTTGGTATATTTATTAAATTGTTTAGCTTCAGAATTTCATTATTTCATTTGATTACTCAAACAATTCCTCTTTCTGATTAATTGCATATATTCTTCAGTATGCAGAGTACACTGACTGCTATTATTCTGGAGATGATATTTTTGGCAAACCTCTGTGCATTTCAGTTTTGGCAATGCGTTTACAAGGTGAAGTAGTTTATTACACTTGAATTTCTGGAAGATTGTCTTTCTCAATGGAATTCGAAAATTTATTCATTTGTCTACTTCTTAAAGGATAATCTTCGTCTTGATCGGCTGAAACAACTTTTACACTTTGATGAGATGAAAGCTGCACAAGTGTTGGTCCCCGAAGAAGAATGGTGTTCTTTCCACAATCTCGTTCAGCCATCACTAAACCATGTCGCAGAAATATGTATGATTTAACAATCTCATGTGTATGCAACCATGATTTGAGTTTTGTCTCATGGTGAGTGCGTTTTTCTGCAGATGAAGATATACTAAATTCAGTTCACCGCTTTCGACCCAAATTTCTGGCTACAGCTGATGGTCTACCGTTGTATTATAAGCCTTACGAGTTTCAACATACATGTCTTCTCACATGTCAGCAAAATGGAAATACAGACACTATGGCTGCAGATGATGAGCACTCTGAGCTTCCAAATGAAACAAGGAAATGTAATTCTGTGCCATTCATTCCTTGTAGTTACTTTCTATCACATGAGGTGGCTGAAAATTTAGCAGCTATAATCAAAGAGGTATTGCATTTTTTTTTGCCATGTAAAAACCGTTCTTGATGTTGAATTGATATTATTCACCCAAAAAAGATATTGAATAGATCTTTCTACTTGCTCATCATGTTCGATAGGTAAGAGTTCAATATACAGAAGACATATCTGGCAACGAACATAAATATGTTAATGGTGATGGTCCTCCTGCCCCTTGGGAACCTTCTCTATGTAAATTTTTTGTCAAAGGGCTGTGCAACAGGGGCAACCAATGCTCATTTTCTCATTCACTTCAAGCAAAAAGATCTGTCTGCAAGTTCTTCCTTTCTCTCAAGGTATTTACTTGTCTGGCTCTGAGCTTCTTTGAAGTTTTGTGCTGTGCAATTTCCAGAATCTTACGAATCGAGTTTCAAGCAAAATGATTTGATTCATACAGTTGAATCTTAAATTGAGTCTTACGATTCAATTGCGATTCACTACAATTCATTATGATTCAGTTCTAGTTGCATTATGCATGAAATGGTGGTGTTTCATAAAATAAAAAAAGATGTCAACTAATTATGCTGATATATGTGCTTTTATAAGTATATACATATATACAGTTTAGTTATTTATTGATATTTATTTTATTTTAAACACTTATATGTTATGCTAAATGAAGTGAATCTTAAGATTCACAATTTGACAATAATGGTTTCTAATAGCTGTAGAAATGTATCTGCAGGGTTGTAGAAATGGAGATATATGTGAATTTTCTCTTGATGTGGGTCCATCAACTTCATCATCTTCTCAATCAAGTTTATGCTTGCCGGAAGATGAAATTGTGTATGCCACATCATTTCTGAGATTGTTTCCCACATCTTATGATGGATGCATTCTTTATTGGATGACACCGATTTTCATTTCTCCTCACATCTCTCTAGCCACTACGATCCATCCAAGATAATATCCACAACAGTTCTATCTGCTGGCTCCCCACTTGATGCATCCTTCTCTGGTGTCAGAATTCTTTGGGGCCTTTCTCACCCCTCCCAGACAATTATCTCCGGAGCAGAGGACAACCCAATCCCATGGAGTGAAGTCAAGTGTGTCTTATGGTTTCCCAAATTCGATAGCGACAGTGAAAACTTGGAAGAACAGAAGAGTCTTTTGCAAACTTTCTTCAAGTATTTGGCCATCCGAATATTGGCAGATGAGTTGCATGAAGTGCAAGTAATCCTTACCATGAACAATATTGGGTTTTCTCGATTACAGGTATTAGTTAATCTTTTTGTCAAAAGGAAAGTTTAAGGGTTTTTCCATATTCAGATCTTGCTTTGGATCTCTCTTTCCTCCCCCCCCTCCCTCCCCCACTTTTTTTTTTTTTTTCCTTAGCCACTTAGGGATCGCTGAAATAGAGTTAACTGGATGATAATATATGAACTCTATCCCAATACATGACTGCTTAGGTATGGTTAGGTTAACAGGTTACCTTTGGTAGCAAAACTCTGTGAAAAACATACACTATAATCTGCTTTTTAAATTTTGAGGTTAATTACAATTTACATCAAGATCCTCTCAACTTCTAATTGAATACACAATTGAACACTGTGATTTTAATTTCTATGCATGTTCAGAAAGCATTAACAAGGTGTGTATTGAGGGTTCTGGAGATTATTCAACTCAATGGTGCCTATTAGTCTCTTGTTTAGTTTGGACCTAACGAAACAATTGGGCACAGTTGTGAATTTTGGAAACAATGATAATGTTGTGACTCTTTGTTTTGCATTTCGTTGTTTTCTTGAGCTCCTCACTCCCCAAGAAAGCAAAAACCAAAAACAAAAACAAAAAGAAAAAGAAAAAGAAAAAGAAAAAGAAAAAGAAGAGAAGGAAATGCATTTATGTATATCTGTTGTTGGCACCTACAGATATCTATTTGATATGTGCAATCGAAATTCCTGTCCAGACTTGTTGAGGAGAGGCAAAATTAGAATGTAAAAATATGTATGTAGGGAATTAATGGTGAAAGGGATAGAAGTCTAAATATGGACGTCAAGGTTGACTTGTTACCTTCGCCTTGTTGCTCGAGAATACTTTTGGTGGGAATTTTACTTACTTTCACGTCGCCCCAGCAATTCATAAAGTGAACTCCACAGTCATAGTAATGTTAGTTATTGAACGATATTAATGGTGAAAGGGATAGAAGTCTAAATATGGACGTCAAGGTTGACTTGTTACCTTCGCCTTGTTGCTCGAGAATACTTTTGGTGGGAATTTTACTTGCTTTCACGTCGCCCCAGCAATTCATAAAGTGAACTCCACAGTCATAGTAATGTTAGTTATTGAACGATGTCAAATCTTTGCCACCTGTTGATGATGACAGGCGAGATGGTGGTTGCCACCTCCTTTGTTGTTCTGCTGGTGAAGTGATCGATTGTTTAGTTATGCTGCTGGTTAAAAGCTTAAACCTGATATTGATGGTGTTTGTTCCCTTCTATGCAAACAGGTACAGATTCTAATATGGCGATGGCTGGTGAGAAGACACTGCAAAAGGCCCATCATAGATGCCGGCGTAAGAAACACGATGTGAGAATGGTTGATCCACTGCGGTGAAAGACTGTTGACAAACAAACATACATGTCATGATTTCAGCTTCTTTTCTCGGCTTCCACCATGAAAGAAATTTCATTCCTGACTCCGCTGCTGTCATATATTGCTGTAATTAGATATACCAAAACTGTTGTGCAGCAACTTTGTTCGGCTCTTGAGCAATCTCTTCTGGGTCAGCAGTGTCTAGATCTGGCATCTTTGCCTCTTCTTGCTTGTAGTGATTGTTAAAATGATGATTGATAAAGTGAAATACCTAATTTGAAGTTTGTCAATAAGCTCAATTTTGAGATCCAACACACTTGTTTAGCAACTTTTTTATTTTGGTTTTTTGCTGGATATTGTCGGGTTGAAATGTGTCTGAGTGAAGAATATCTAGATATGAAAATATTGTTTTTGGATTGCATTTGTAATATTCTTAGGAGTAATTGGGAATTGACTTTTTTTTAGTGAATTTTTAATTTTTTATAATAAAAAAAGTGCAAAAAAAAAATAAATAATAATTTGACAATTTATAATGATTTTTTGACTAAAAACTCTAGTTCTCAAACAATGCCTTAATGTGCTTATGGAGAAAAAATTAGCTTTCCCTCAAATTATTACATTTGTATTTATTTACACTTTTAACTATCAATTTGTACAATTATTCCCTTTTAACCAGAAGTTGTTGGTTGGTCTAGGGTATTGTCACGTGGCGTTCTAATGGTATTATAATTGATGAAGGGGTGTGATTTATAAATTTGTATCAAGTGATTAGAAAACATGATAAAACATGGTAAATTGTCATTAGTATGAGATACGTGGCACTCAAGACCAACCAATAATTTTTTCCTTTTAACTATTAAAATTAATTAACTTTACCCTAAGCTATTAGTGAACTATTTACATTATGAAATGCAAGTGTGGATTGTATGATTGGTTTTCCTTAAAAGGGTCATGATTATTGTATTGTCATTTGGGTATGAAAATTGGGGCGTTACAACCTGATATCAAAGCTATCGGGTTCGAATACTTGGAACTCATGGGAAGTGGTTGTTTTACCACAATGGGTTCATGCTACATGATATGAAGATGTTATACATTTTGTGACTATGTGATAACATGCTTATGTGGCTATGTGGGTATGGGATTGGACCTTTGGGATGTTTGCGCCTGTTAAATTCCTTGAGGTCTTCTTAGAAGGGCACTTGATCAATACTCGTTCTGCTAAGAATTCTTGATTTTTCGTGGGACGAATTTCATCATAAAAGGATAATCCGTATGTGTTTACATGACTAAGTGCTTATGTGGAGTGAAATAGAAATGTCTATATATTAGATAATATATAGAATTGTTGTGATTAAACGGGTAAGGCAAGTTGCAGGCACATATGGATTAGTGTACTAAATTATTTCTATTGTCCTTTATAGGATGTCAGGAAGAGGTCAAACCCGTGGTGGTAGAGGCACGAGGCGTGGTAGGCCTCACGGGGTGTGCATAAGGTACCGGCCCAAGAGGTTCCGGTGCAAGAGGAAGAGTCAGGCCAAGCTAATGTGGCCGAACAAGTAGAACAAGCGGGTCAAACCGCAATGAGGACCCTAGCCCAAGAGATAGTAGAGGCTATGAATTTGTTGAGGGTTGAAAACCAAGCCCGAGAAAACGCCGCGGGTTTCCTTACTCGAGAGTTTTTGCGGGCCAAGCCGGATGAGTTCCTTGGTGGCCACGAGCCTAAGAAAGCAGATGAGTGGCTCAAACAAGCAGTGAAGACATTTGAGATGCTTCACATCGAGGATAGTGAACTAAGGGTGACTCTAGCGAGTTACTATCGTAAAGGAGATGCAGGTCAATTGTGGAAGTACGCCGAGGGTTTAGTGGAGCCGACATGGGAAGCTTTTGTGATTGCTTTCCAAGATAAGTACTTACCTTCCATTGCTAGGGAGGGATTGAGGCAAGAGCTTTTGGACCTCAAACAAAATAACATGTATGTGGCCGAGTTTGAGGCGGCCTTTTCTAGTTTGTCCCGGTTTGCACCGGAGTTGGTGGCAACGAAAGAGCGCCGTTGTATTGAGTTTGAGAAGAAGTTAAGAACCAAGATCTTGTACAAAGTTGCTGAAAATATGGTTCGAAACTATACTCGTCTCGTGGAGGCGGCGACACATGTACAGGTTACTGTTCAGGCTGAGGAGGAGAGACATCGAGGTTCGAGGTTTAGGGGCTAGGAATCCCAGGGGGACTATAGGCAAAAAATAAGAGGAGTAGGGGCAATTTCTCATCCCAGCCCCATCAGTCTAGATCCACTTTTCCCTTGCCTAGTTCGGGCTCGGGAAAGAGTGCTCAGAGTGGCTTTTCTTGCTTCAAGTGTGGCCAATCGGGTCACAAAGCCTTTGCGTGCTCACAGAAGGGAGGAGGGCAGTTGATGTTACCACCACCACCACCTAACCGATCTTAAGGCCAGCCCTAGAATAAAAGTCAGGGGCTTAATTGTTTTCAATGTGGTCAGCCAGGGCACATGAAAATGGCTTATCCACAGTTGGGAGGCGCATCTGGTGCATTAGGTTTGAGACAGACATAGAGCCACCAGCAGGATCATTCTGCACAGACCCCACGAGCTAACCAAGGAGCCGCTTCAGCTCAGTTGGTGTACCAGGCCTATGCTCCGAGGGAGGAGCAAGTTTATCAGGGGCCACAGGGGTGTGTGTCTGCTATCACCACGCCAGAGCAGTCACCAGGATCCTCAGTTGTGAGAGGTATTTTTGTTGTGTGTTATACTTTGGCTAACGTGTTGATAGACACGGGTGCTTCTCATTCATTTATATCTGCTGCATTTGTTTCTGCATTGGGGTTAGAGGTGGCACAGCTAGCAACTCCGCTCAGAGTAGAGTCACCTGTTGGGGGTATGATTGAATTAGACTAGGGGTGTCAGGATTGTGAGATATAAGTCACCGGACGTCGACTCCTGTTTGCTTTTGTATTGCTAGACATGTCGAGTTTTGAGGTCATTTTAGGCACGGACTGGTTATTTCGCATTGAGTGGTGATTGATTATCACCGTCAAAGAGTTACTGTATGTATTTCGGGTGGTGATTGTTTCTATTTTCTGGGGAATCGAGTTGATAGGACCTTGTCACCAGTTTTTGACCCTCGTAATAGGAGCAAGCTTAGTGACCTTTTGCAACACTCTTGGATAGTGAGAGTGATGGGACCCATGTTGAGTTACCAAGGGTAGTTTCTGAATACTCGGATGTCTTTCCCGAGGATCTTACTAGTTTGCCACCCCACCGAGAGATCGAGTTCTCTATTGATTTAGTGTCTAGCACGACACCGATTTTCATGTCACCGTATAGATTTGCACCCGCCGAATTGCATGAGTTGAAGATTCAACTCCAAGAGCTTTTAGATAAGGGCCTCATTCGCCCTAGTACATCACCTTGGGAAGCACCGACTCTCTTTGTGAAGAAGAAGGATGGGTCATTGCGGTTGTGTATTGATTACCGCAAGTTGAATCGGGTTACCATTAAGAACAAGTATCCTCTACCTAGAATTGATGATTTTTTTGACCAACTTAAAGGGTCTTGCTGCTTTTCCAAGATAGATTTGAGGTCGGGGTACCATCAGTTGAGAGTCCGGGAAGAGGACATCTAGAAAATGGCTTTTCGTACGTGTTATGGCCACTATGATTTCCTTGTAATGCCGTTTGGATTGACTAATGCACTGGCATCTTTTATGGATTTGATGAACAGAATTTTTCGGGAATATTTAGGCCTTTTTGTGGTTGTCTTTGTAGACGACATCTTAATTTATTCAACCTCTGAGGAGGAACATAAGGCTCACTTTGTGGGTAGTGCTTGAATTGATTAAGGAGCACCGTTTGTATGCCAAATTTGATAAATGCGAGTTTTGGTTAGCCGAGGTAAAGTTTTTGGGCCATGTAGTGTCGAGTGATGGAGTAACTGTGGACTCTTCAAATATAGACGCTGTACAGGATTGGGAACAACCCAAGAATGTTTTTGAGATCCGGAGTTTCTTAGGGTTAGCGGGGTATTATCGACGCTTTGTAAGGTGCTTCTCTAGATTAGCTGCACCTTTGACTAGGTTGACTAGGAAGGGTATCAAGTTTGTGTGGAATAAGGCTTGTGAAAAGTTTTCCAAGAACTTAAGGCTAGATTGACTACAACACCGGTCTTGATAATTCTGGAAAGGGGTTTAGATTACACCGTCTATTGTGATGCGTTCGGGGATGGACTTGGTTGTGTCTTGATGTAAGAAGGTAAATTTGTGGCCTACGGATCATGACAATTGAAAACTCACAAGAAGAATTACCCCACCCATGATTTAGAATTAGCGGCGATAATTTTTTTCTTGAAAATTTGGAGGCATTACTTGTATAGTGAGAAGTTTGAGGTTTTCTCCGATCATAAGAGTCTAAAGTATTTGTTTTCTCAAAAAGACTTGAACTTATGTCAATGGAGGTGGATGAAATTTATGGAGGATTATGACTTTGAATCGCACTATCATCCGAGGTAGGCCAATGTTGTGGCCGATGCTTTGAGTCAAAAATCTGTGAGTAGTTTGGCAAGTGTGGCCATTCGGGAATGGGATATGATAGGTGTTATTGGCAAGTTTGATTTGCACTTAGGTGAGTCCGGGGAGAGTGCTACCTTGTTTACTTTGAATGCTCAACCTACTTTGGTTAGTAAGGTCATAGAGGCACACCAAAGAGACCGTGATGTGGAATCAATCTGTGTTAAGATTTCTAATGGGAAGGAAGAGAAAGGTTTGAATGTTCACTCGGATCTGAGTGTACATTACCTAGACTGTTTGTTTGCACCAGAATCTTGTAGAGAGGAAGTGCTTCGGGAGTTCCATCACTCATGCCTTGCGGTACATCCGGGAGGCACTAAAATGTATCATGATCTTAGCTGTCAGTTTTGGTGGAGGGTTATGAAGCGAGATGTCGCCTTATTTGTATCAAAGTGCCTTACTTGTCAACAAGCGAAGGCCGAACACCAAAGACCAGCGGGTTTATTGCAACCCTTACTGATAGCTGAGTGGAAACGGGAGCGGCTTACCATGGATTTTGTAGTGGGGCTTCCTAGAACACAGCGGGGTAATAATGTCGTTTGAGTAATTGTGGATAGATTGACTAAGTCTACTCATTTCATTTCTATGAGCACCGGCGACTCAGTTGAATGTTTGGCAGAGTTGTACATTAGAGAGATAGTTCGACTTCATGGAGTCCCTGTGACTATTGTGTTGGATAGAGATCCTCGTTTTACTGCCCGGTTGTGGCAAAGCCTTCAAGAGGCGTTGGGAACAAAGTTGACCTTTAGCACTGCTTACCATCCTCAAACCGATAGACAGTCGAAGCGCATCATTTAGATTTTGGAGGACATGCTTAGAGTTTGTATCCTTGATTTCAAGGGATCGTGGAAGAGGCACCTACCATTGGTTGAGTTCGCCTATAATAATAGTTACCAAGCTAGTATTGGGATGGCACCATTTGAGGCCTTGTATGGCCGACCTTGTAGATCACCGGTTTGTTGGGCCAAAATGGGTGATGCACCGTTGTTAGGTCCATAAATTGTTAGAGAGAAAATCGAGAAAGTTGTTCTCATTCGGAAGAGGTTAGCTACGACCCAAAGCTGACAAAAAAGTTATACCGATAAGAGGAGACGACCTTTATCTTTCGAAGTTGGTGACCATGTGTTTCTTAAAATCTCACCAAGGCTGGGTTTGATGAGATTTGGTAAGAGTGGTAAATTGTCTCCAAGGTTCATTGGACCTTTTGAGATCTTAGAACGAATTAGGGAAGTGGCATACAGGTTAGCCTTATCGCCACAACTTTCGTGGGTTCACAACGTATTCCATGTATCTATGCTTAGGAAGTATGAACCCGACCCTTCACATGTGCTTGATTGGGTTGATTTGGAAGTAGATGAGGATACCTCTTATGAAGAGCGATCGGTTCAAATTTTAGATACCCGGGAGCAAGTGCTACGGGGTAAAACTATACCGTTGGTAAAGGTGTTGTGGAGACACCATGGGGATGAGGAAGCAACATGGGAAAGGGAGGCGGAAGTCCGATCCAAATATTCGAATTTGTTTGAAAATGTTTGAGTTACTTTTCATTGTAATATTCCCTAGTGTTTGAGGGAAGTGTATAGAGATTGTTAAATACATGTTGTTATGTATGTTTTTATTTTAAGCATGAAGTTGTTATGGGCTATCATTACTTTTGGAAGAACTTCATGTTGATGAGTAATTGTGAGGTTGCTGATAATGAGGTAACCATGATGTAATGGTGAGATTTACTTGTGAGCTAATGTTGTGATTTGGAAATGGAAAAGCATGGTTTTGATTGCTTGAAAAATCTTTATTCGGGTAGTTTGATTTAATTTTGGGGACAAAATTTCCTAAGGTGGGGAGGTTGTAGCACTTGTATCCTTCAAAGCTTTTGGGGAAGTATTTGAATCCTTTATTTTATTTTGGGAATTTTTAGTGTTGCTGTATCATAGTTTTGGAGGAGTACAAATCGATTTAAACTTGTTGGGATTGCTCGTTCACGCTTGTTTACGTTGAAAAGTTGTGTGGAAACTTAAAAAATCTTATTCTAGGGTCGACACCGGTCTTGGTGGTGTCGACACCTTCCTTTTGTTATTGGCCACAAGGGTCGACACCAGTCTAGAAGGGTTGACCCTTGTATGTTACTGAATGTAGAAGTTGCTTGCTGTTTTTTGGTGTCAACACCAGTCTGGGAAGGGTCAACACATGTGTTGCTGTCAAACATAAGTGTTCCAGCTTTTCTTCATAAGGATCGACACCTGTGTTGCAAGGGTTGACACCTGCGAACTTTTTTTCAGATTTCAGTCTGGTTTGGGGCTTGCTTTTTGGGGATTTTGACTTGATCTTTTGGGTTGACTTTGGGACTTCATTTTACTTTGACCTAGCACTATAAATAGGTCCCTCACTTAATCTATTCTTTACTTTTTCTTCTCTTTTTCCTTCTCCAAGCCGTGAGACTTTTCCATCCTCTCTGAAATCACTTTTTGCTCAAAGATTTTTAGATCTACTCACTTAGAAGCATCTTCTTGCCTTGCTCCTTTGAGATTAAGTGTAGAACTTATCAGGAGCTTCGTTTTGATCCAAGTAGAAGTTGGTTTCAACAACGTTGGAGTTTCAGGTAGGGATTTTTTTTGAGTTATATATATGTTTTTGTAAGATCTAGATGATTTGCGAAATCATCCTTTGATTTTTTTATTTTTTATTTTTTGGAAAATGGATTGTTGATTCAAGAAAATGAGTGATTTTGAAAGTGGGTTTACTTTTTTGTTTCTTTTAAAATAATGTGTGGAATTATTGAAAGTGGAAGAAATATTGCATTATATTATTAATCATTGCATTGACATATCAATTCATTTGATAATGAGTAGCATTGAAATTTGATTTGAAAACTTTGCATGTAGAAAAGAATGTTGAGAAACAAGTTTTCACGAAATGGTTTTGGGGTAAATACGGTGGTAAGTATTGAAAGGTGGTGTAGATTATAGGTGTTGAGCCTTCCAGTTAATACTGGTAAAAATGACAGATTACAGGTGTCGAACCTTCCAGTTGATACTCGTAAAAATGACAAATTGGTAGTACTTACATAGTCTACTTGCAAACACAGACCTAGAGATTACCAAAGTTGTATTTACTGTCCCTTGAGTTAAATTGTTAAGCTTTGAACAATGGAAATTGCATTGCATCATTTAGCATGATGGTTTTCAAAAGATAAAAATGTGATGTATCTGTAAAAAGGCATAGCATGGCATATACATTAATCTCTTGAGATTTGTATAAAATGTATATACTTTATGAAGGATTTCCTACTGTGCTTTATGCTCACCCTACGGAATTTTTGTGCAGGAAAAGACATGGTGAATCTGCCTAACTGAGGGCGTGGAAAAGTGTGTGTTGAGAGCAGAGGGTTCTCATTTACTGTGATTCTATTTGTAAGCCAAGGGCTTTGTATGTGTGGGTTTGAACAACTGTTACGTGTAACCGGGCTTAAGCCCTAGAAACTTGTAAATCCTTTGGGGTATTTATTTGTTCATTAACTTGTTGTCGGATTAATGTATTATTGCATGAGGAACTATTTACATTATGAAATGCAAGTGTGGGATTGTATGATTGGTTTTCCTTAAAAAGGGTCATGATTATTGTATTGTCATTTGGGTATGAAAATTGGAGAGTTACATAAAATGATGGAATTACAGTCATGGAATTAGCCTACACTATAAATATTGATGATTTGAAATTTGTGAAACCAATTACGAAAATTTTGAGATAACAAAATATTCGAGCTAACTCTAATTGATATTTTGATAATGGTGGATTATGGAAATATAGCGACCCTGGTTTTGACCCGTCTCTTGTGGTGTTCCGGACTCGGGTTTGTATGGTTTGGATGGTGGTTCATGTCCTGTTTTCCTTGGTCTTCCCCTTATTGTTGATTATTGGGTTATAGTCGGGTATTTGGAACAGGTTAGTTGCTTGTTTTTCCAAACTCAAGTTGCCCAGAATTTTGGTTCTCCGCTCGAGCGTGCATTCTTACGCTCGAGCAGGCTTCACAAATTTTGCTCCATGCACGAGTGGGCATTCGGGCGCTCGAGCTGGGACTGCGTCTACAAAAAATACTGGGAAAGTGTGTTTCATGCTCGAGCGCAGGGTTTCACGCTCGAACAGGAGTCTGTGTTTTACGCTCGAGCGGGGCTTTCCACGCTCGAGCGGACCATGTTATAACAGATCGTGAAAGTGACATTTCAGATCATTTTCTGTTTTTTTCTCTCTCTTTAAAAGTCTCTAAATTTTTAGATCTTGAGTTTCTCTCTCTAAAAACTCACATTCTCTCTAAGATTTCATCTAAATCCATTGAGTTCTTGACCATAGTGCCTTTGAGAATAAGGTAGAGGGCTTCAAGAGCTTCGTATTGATCTAAGTAAAAATGGGTTTCGTCATTTTTGGAGTTCAACCTTGCTTTGCTCGTCTTCTCTTCTTGAGGTAGGGATTTTCTACACTCTGATATGGTTTTTAGCTTAGTTATTTGCTATTGTGTATAGATAATGAGATTTGGTTGTAGTTTGGACAAATCTAAGATTTGGATGTTATACGGAAAAGAGGGGTTTTTGATGAAATTGGCATAAATGGGTTTGAGGTTTGGATATAAGGTTGTATTGTGCCAAAATAGTTGTTTTTGGTGTTTGGGTTGATATTTGGTAAAAGGGGGATTTTTCCCTAATTTGATTAAATCATTATTTTGCATAAATAATTGGGATTAACATTTAAAATGTGAAATTAGAAGATTGTGGTTATAAATGGTGATATTGGATATGTATTATCTCACCTATGGAAGTTTTGAATAAACTATTTATTCTGATATTGAACATCTCTTTAGAGATAATTGCATTGGGCTATCGGTGGAGAATAACTATGATTGTTGTAGAAATTACATGAGGATTAGGCGATTTAATGCTAATCCATTGTTGGTGTCATTGAATATGACCATGTTAAAAATACATTGTATATGTATGTTTATTGGGAGGAGAAAGAGGATGTACTTCATATGTGATTATGTTTATAAATACATTGCATATGTATATTTGTTTGGGAGGAGAAAGGGGATGGACTCCATTTAAAGCAAGTTGGCTGGAGTGTCCTGGGTGAAAGACCCGAAAATTTATATATAAATAGGTGCCGATTCCTTCGGACGAAATATTCGTAAAATGGCAAGTTAGAAGTGTTTATGTGTGTTTCGCATAATTGGAAAACTATTGAGTTGTAGTCTCATTTTGGTTGTTGAAAGATAATGAATTTAACTTATGAATTGAGTAGCATGTATGAATTGGAAATGAATTGAAGGAAAAATTGAATGAGGTTTGGTCATAGTGGCATATGAATATGCAGGCCTTGTGGATGTCTTAGTATCGGTCTTGTTTATGCACGTGGTATTTATACCTTTGCTAAACCTCATATGTTGTGTTAGATTATTTCTACTGGGATGTTGGCTTACCCTATATTGGAATACCATTTTCAGGTGCAGGTGAGATGTTTCCTCCAAGGCTATAGAGTGGATGGACTTTTGGGAAGCAAGAGCTTCTTAATTATGTCTTGTTGTGTGTATGTTGATTATTTGTAAAGCCAAGGGCTTAAGATGTGATGAGCGAGACTCAATTTATGTAATCAAGCAATGACTTGGAAAGATGTAAGCCTACACGACATTTAACTAGTTGTTAAACAGTGAACTCTAATATATGAAAGTATGTTGTTTCTCATATTTATTCCGCATATGAGTTATCTTTATTGTATTATTTTGGGGGCGTTTCAACTTGGTATCAGAGCGTACCGGGTTTGAATACTTTGGGTACGTGGGAAGTGGTTAGTACCACAATAGGTTTGTCTCGCTTGATTGAGACGTTAACATATCTTGCATGCCTATATGATAACATGTTTACATGATTATGTGGGTATGGAATTTAGTTCCTGAGATGTTGATTGAGTCTACGGGTTTGTGGAAGTCCTATTAGAAGAGCACTTGATCACTGCTATTTATAATTGGAACTCTAGCAACGCCGTGCGATGGTCATTATCTAGGAAGGAAATTCGTATGTGTTTATGTGATTACATGTATATGTGGAGTGATTTTTATTGTTGTCCATTGTATTAGAACGCAAGTGAGTTAGCCTTGGCATGTTTGAAAATGTGCTAATACTTGTTACCTTTCTTAGGATGTTAGGACGTGGGCGTGGTGGTAGTAGGCGTGGTAGGCCTAGAAGGCATGAGGTGCCCATACCGGGTGATATTCTGGCACAGGAAGAAGGGGTTGGTCAGGCTAATGTAGTCGAACCAATGGGTCAACAAGCCATGGGCGCCTTAGTCCGTGAAATAGCCGAAGCATTTAGGGAGTCTATGGACATTCTCTGAGCTGAGAATCAAGTCTAGGCCCAAGTAGCTGAAGCAGGGCGCTCCTCAAATTGAGTACATCGGAGCTGGTGGTGACTAAGGAGCGCCGTTGTTTAGAATTTGAGAAGCGGTTGAGGACCGGACTCAAGCTTCGAGTGGCCGGGTTCATGCTTAGAGATTTAGGCACCTTGTGGAGGCAGCAGCCCATCTTGAGATTGTTATGCAAGAAGAGGAGGAAATGAAGGGCTCCAAGAGGAGTCAGAATAGTCAATGGGACAGTAAGAAGCAGAGGGGTTCTAACTCTCAACAGTCTTAGGGGTTTCAATCGAGGTTCACTTTTCTAATACCGAGTTCGGGTTCTGGGAGGGGTGACCAAGGAAATTTCACTTGCTTTAAGTGTTGTCAGTTGGGCCACAAGTCTCTAGCTTGTCCTAAGAGAGGGGGAAGGCAGCAAGAAGCGTCATCTATGGCTCGTTTTCAGAGCCAAAGTCAAGGGAGAGGCCAGTCGCTTAATGGTTACCAGTATGGGCAGGCAAGGCATTTGAAGAGGTTTTACCCACAGTTGGGTGGTACATCTGGTGCGTCTGGTTCGAGATAGACACAGAGTAACCAGCCAACACAATCAGCACAGGCCTCGAGGGCCAATCAGGGAGCTTCTTCAGCTCAGTCAATGCATCAGGCTTATGCTCCGAGAGATAACTAGGTTGAGTACCTACTAGGCATATGTACACGATTGCAGCGCCAGATCTAGTACCTGCTCCTTCTGTAGTGAGAGGTACCTTTTTTGTTTTACAATTTAGTTGCTAATGTGTTGATTGATACGGGTGCATCACATTCTTTTATTTCGTCTACATTTGCATCTATTTTGAGTTTGGAGTTGGCACAATTAGCATCTCCTATTTGTGTAGAGTCACCAATTAGTGGTGAGATTATCTTGAAACAAGGATGTCGGGGTTATGACATCGAGATTACTGGTCGTCGATTGCCATTCGCATTTGTATTGCTTGACATGCATAGTTTTGATGTCATATTAGGTATGGACTAGTTATCATCATATCGGGCTGTTATAGATTGTTACCGTTAGAAGGTTACCGTTTGTACCTTGAGCAGTGATTGCTTTTAGTTCTTGGGTGACCATATGGATAGAGTTTTATCACCGGTGTATGATCCGTGTGGGCGGAATGAACTTAGTTGTCTTCTTGCTAGCTTTATGAGTAGTGAGTGTGATGAAGTCCGAATTGAGTTGCCAAGAGTGGTTTGCGAATACTCAGATGTTTTTCCTGAGGATCTTACCAGTTTACCACCTCACCGAGAGATCGAGTTCTCTATTGATTTAGTGACTGGTACGACATCGGTTTTTATGGCTCCATATAGATTTGCACTAGCTGAATTGAGTGAGTTGAAGATTCAACTCCAGCAACTGCTAGATAAGGGTTTTATTCGCCCTAGTACTTCACCTTGGGGAGCACTGGCTCTCTTTGCTAAAAAGAAAGATGGAGCGTTGCGACTTTGTATTGATTACCTAAAGTTGAACTGGGTTACTATTAAGAATAAGTACCCAATGCCTCGTATAAATGATTTGTTTGATCAGTTGAAAGGGTCTTATTGTTTCTCTAAGATAGACCTGAGATCAGGTTATCATCAGTTGAGAGTAAGGGAGGAGGATATCCCGAAGACGACATTCCGTGCGCAGTATGGCCATTATGAGTTTCTTGTGATACCTTTTGGGCTAACCAATGCACCATCGGTGTTTATGGATTTAATGAATCGAATATTCCGGGAGTTCTTAGATCGTTTTGTGGTTGTCTTTGTGGACGACATTTTGATTTATTCATCTTCTGAGGAGGAACACGATGAACCTTTGCGAGTAGTACTTGAGTTACTTAAAACCCACAAGTTGTATGCTAAGTTTGAGAAATGTGAATTCTGGCTGAGGGAAGTTAAGTTCTTAGGCCATGTGGTATCTGGGGAAGGGGTGACTGTAGATTCATTCAAGATAGAGGCAGTGCAAGATTGGGCATAACCTAAGAATGCTTTCGAGATTCGTAGTTACTTGGGATTGGCCGGGTATTACCGTAGATTTGTGAAGGATTTCTCTAAGTTAACTTCACCTTTGAATAAGCTGACTAGAAAAGAAATCAAATTCGTGTGGAGTGAGACTTGTGAGAAGTCGTTCAAAGAGCTTAAGGTTAGACTCACCATAACTCTAGTATTGATTATTTCGGAGAGGGGTTTGGGTTATTCAGTTTATTGTGATGCTTCACGAGAAGGTCTAGGTTGTGTATTCATGCAGGAAAGGAAAGTAGTAGCCTATGGCTCACGGCAGTTGAAAATACATGAGAGGAATTACCCTACTCACGATTTAGAGTTAGCAGTGGTGATATTTGCCTTGAAAATTTGGAGGTATTATTTGTTTGGTGAGAAATTTGAGGTGTTCTCTAATCATAAGAGCGTGAAGTACTTGTTTACACAGAAAGACTTGAATTTGAGACAAAAGAGGTGGATGGAATTCATAGAGGATTACGACTTTGAATTGCATTATCATCCGGGTAAGGCCAACGTTGTGGCTGATGCTTTGAGTAGAAAACCTATTAGTAATGTAGCTTCTATCGCCATTCGAGAATGGGAAATGTTGGGTACTCTTAATGAGTTTGACTTGCATCTGGGCGAGTCTGTTGAGTCTGCAGCTTTGTGATTAGTAGTTGCACAACCTACACTTATGAATCGAGTGTTGGAAGCGCAAAAGGGTGACCTTGAGGTGGAATGGTTCCGAGAGAAGATTTCCAATGGGAAGGTGGAAAGAGGTTTGACAGTGTATCCCGACCTGAGTGTGAAATACCATAACCGCTTGTTTGTATCGGAGTCTTGCCGAGAGGAAGTACTCCGAGAGTTTCACTATTCGCGCCTTGCTGTGCATCCGGGAGGCACAAAGATGTATCATGATCTTAGTCGCCAGTTTTGGTGGAGAGGTATGAAAAGGGATGTGGCTGTGTTTGTATCAAAGTGCCTTACTTGTCAACAAGTGAAGGCCAAGCATCAGAGGCCAGCGGGTTTGTTGCAACCCTTACCTATAGCTAAGTAGAAGTGGGAACATATCACGATAGATTTTGTTATGGGTCTTCCGAGGACTCAATGGGGTAGTGACTCCATATGGGTGGTCGTTGACCGGTTGACTAAATCGGCGCATTTTATTCCCATGCGCGTAAGTGACTCTGTAGATTATCTTGCTGACCTATATATTAGGGACATAGTGAGGTTGCACGGGGTCCCTGTGACGATTGTTTTGGATAGAGATCCGCGTTTCACTGCTCGGTTGTGGCAGAGTTTGCAGAGTGCCTTGGGCACTAAATTAACTTTTAGTACTGTGTATCATCCTCAGACTAACGGGCAGTCCGAGTATACTATTCAGATCCTTGAGGATATGCTTCGAGGTTGTGTCCTTGACTTCACGGGTTCGTGGAAGAGGCATTTACCCTTAGTGGAGTTTGCCTACAATAATAGTTTCCAATCGAGTATTGGTATGGCACCATTTGAGGACTTGTATGGTCGACCGTGTAGATCCCCTATGTATTGGGCCGAGGTGGGTGATATGCACTTTTGTTAGGTCCAAAGTTGGTTCGGAAAACGATAGAGAAAGTTGCACTTATCCGTAAGAGGTTAGTTACGGCTCAGAGTCGCTAGAAAAGTTATGTCGACCGTAGGAGGAGACCTTTGTCTTTTGAGGTGGGAGATCATGTCTTTTTGAAGATATCACCTTTGTCTTCTTAATGAGGTTTGGGAAGAGTGAGAACTTATCCCCTCGGTTTATTGGCCCTTTTGAGATCCTTGAACGGATTGGGGAGGCTGCTTATCGTTTAGCGTTACCGCCACAGATTTTCGGGGTTCATGACGTGTTTCATATTTGTATGCTTCGAAAATATGAGCCGGATCCATCGCACGTGTTGGATTGGACCGACTTAGAGGTAGATGGGGATGCCTTGTATGAGAAGAGACCGGTAAGAGTCTTGGATAGACGAGACCGAGTCTTGCGAGGCAAGACAATTCCCTTGGTAAAAGTATTGTGGAAACATTACGGGGTTGAGGAAGCGACTTGGGAACGTGAATTAGAAGTCCAAGAGAAATATCCGGATTTGTTTGTTGATGCATAAGCATGTATTGAGAATTAATTTTCTTAATGAAAAGTATAAACATTGTATATGTTATAATTGTTTGGGAAGAATATGGATTCAATATAAACATTGTATATGTTTTGAGAATGTGGAATATTGTGGGTGTTGTATCACTCTTGGAAGCATCGTATATGCTGTTGGTAATCATTTTGGAAATTGGCTAAAACATGGTTTTGAAACATGATTTGTAATTTTGAGGATGAAATTCTTTAAGGGGGGGGGGGGGTTATAGCGACTCTGGTTTTGACCCATCTCTTGTGGTGTTTCGCCCTCGGGTTTGTATGGTTTGGATGGTGGTTTATGTCTTGTTTTCCTTGGTCTTCCCCTTATTGTTGATTATTGGGTTGTAGTTGGGTATTTGGAACGGGTTAATTGCTTGTTTTTCCAAACTCAAGTTGCCCAAAATTTTGGTTCTCCGCTCGAGCGTGCATTCTTACGCTCGAGTGGGCATTCGGGTGCTCAAGCGGGGACTGTGTCTGCAAAAAATACTAGGAGAGCGTGTTTCTCGCTCGAGCGCAGGGTTTCACGCTCGAGTGGGAGTCTGTGTCTTACGCTTGAGCGGGGCTTTCCACACTCAAGCAGACCATGTTATAACAGATCGTGAAAGTGACATTTCAGATCATTTTTTGTTTTTCTCTCTCTCTCTCTCTGAAAGTCTCTAAATTTCCAGATCTTGGGCTTCTCTCTCTAAAAACTCACATTCTCTCTAAGATTTCATCTAAATCCATTAAGTTCTTGACCCTAGTGCCTTTGAGAATAAGGTAAAGGGCTTCAAGAGCTTCGTATTGATCTAAATAAAAGTGGGTTTCGTTATTTTTGGAGTTCAACCTTGCTTTGCTCATCTTCTCTTCTTGAGGTAGGGATTTTCTACACTCTAATATGATTTTTAGCTTAGTTATTTGCTATTGCGTATAGATAATGAGATTTGGTTGTGGTTTGGACAAATCTAAGATTTGGGTGTTATACGAAAAAGAGGGGTTTTTGATGAAATTGGCATAAATGGGTTTGAGGTTTGGATACAAGGTTGTATTGTGCCAAAATAGTTGTTTTTGGTGTTTGGGTTGATATTTGGTAAAAGGGGGATTTTGTCCTAATTTGATTAAATCATTATTTTGCATAAATAATTGGGATTAACATTTAAAATGTGAAATTGAAAGGTTGTGGTTATAAATTGTGATAGTAGATATGTATTATCTCATCTATGGAAGTTTTGAATAAACTATTTATTCTGATATTGAACATCTCTTTAGAGATAATTGCATTGGGCTATCGGTGGAGGATAGCTATGATTGTTGTAGAAATTACATGAGGATTAGGCAATTTAATGCTAATCCATTGTTGGTGTCATTGTATATGACCATATTATAAATACATTGTATATGTATGTTTATTGGGAGGAGAAAGAGGATGTACTCCATATGTCATTATGTTTATAAATACATTGCATGTGTATATTTGTTTGGGAGGAGAAAGGGGATGGACTCCATTTAAAGCAAGTTGGCCAGAGTGTCCTGGGTGAAAGACCCGAAAATTTATATATAAATGGGTGTCGATTCCTTCGGACAAAATATCCGTAAAATGACAAGTTTGAAGTGTTTATGTGTGTTTCGCATAATTGGAAAACCATTGAGCTGCAGTCTCATTTTGGTTGTTGAAAGATAATGAATTTAACTCATGAATTGAGTAGCATGTATGAACTGGAAATGAATTGAAGAAAAAATTGAATGAGGTTTGGTCTTAGTGGCATATGAATATGCAGGCCTTGTGGATGTCTTAGTATCGGTATTGTTTATGCACATGGTATTTATACCTTTGCTAAACCTCATTTGTTGTGTTAAATTATTTCTACTGTGATATTGGCTCACCTTATATGGGAATACCATTTTCAGGTGCGGATGAGATGTTTCCTCTAGGCAATAGCGTGGATGGACTTTTGGGAAGCAAGAGCTTCTTAATTATGTCTTGTTGTGTGTATGTTGGTTATTTGTAAAGCCAAGGGCTTAAGATGTAATGAGCGAGACTCAATTTGTGTAACCACGTAATGACTTGGAAAGATGTAGGCTTACATGGCATGTAACTGGTTGTTAAACAATGAACTCTGATATATGAAAGTATGTTATTTCTCATATTTATTCCGCATATGAGTTATCTTTATTGTATTATTTTAGGGGTGTTACAGGCAATGTTATGAGCATCTTGTTGTGTTATTTACGAAAATTTATGTCTTTATTACTTAGAGGTTATGTTCTTAGCCATCATTGGAATATGGTATTTATAATGGCTCGGGTTAGACTCGACCCTGTCATGTTCTTAGATCTGTGATTCGATACTCTTTATCATTGTTTATACTTCTTCTTATCTTGTTGTTATTAGGGTTTGGTTGTTCAGATTTGTTGGTTGTCTTGAACATGTTGGAAGTTAGTTTTCCAAAAGAATTGCTGTCTGTTTATTTTCTTGTTTGCTCGAGTGGTGGTTTGGTTGTTCGAGCGGCCTTTGAGTTCTCTCAGTACTTTTGCAGGTTGGCAAAACGACTGGGAGTAGGGTGATCTTCGCTCGAGCGGTCCTTTCTTTGCTAGAGTGGTCTTCTGCAGTCTGCAAAACTTTTGGAAAGGGGTCATTGTGTGCTTGAGCCATGTTTTGGTCGCTCGAGAAGTATCACTTTCTTGTGTCTGACATTTGAGTGGTAGTTTGGTTGCTCGAGCGGTCTATGCTTATATCAATATGGAAAAATGATATTTTCAATCACTTTTTAATCTCTCTCTCCCTCTCTCTCTAAAACACTCTCAGACCTAATTTCTTCACTCTTTCTAGTTCTTATCTAAAAATCTCAAATACACTCAAATCCGTTGATCTCGCCGCCCTAGTGCTTTGGGGAAAAGTGTAGAGCTCGTAAAGGTGAACACTTCAATCGATGAAGTTTCCATTTTTGACTCCATCTAAAGTTGGGTCTTGCCTTCTTTTTCTTCTATTCTTGAAGTAGGGACTTCTTCAACCTTCTTGTATGATTCTTAGCTTCAGTATGTGTTCCTTGTAAAGTATTGTGATTTGGGATTAGGGGGTTTGATTTAGGGTTTGGTTTTTGAAATGTAAAAGAGAGGTTTTCATAGGGGTTCTTGAGAAATGTTGTGATGATGAGTATATTGTTGAGTTGTATTGAAATATGGGAAAATTTCTCCTTTAAATGTGTTTTTGAAAGTAAAGGATGTTTTATTGGAAATCATTAGTATTTGACCTATGGATGAAAGGAAAAGAAATTAAGTTTTGAAAAGATAAAATGAATGTACATGTTGATGATAAGAGTAGAGTTAGAGAAGTGTTATCACTCCCATTTTGAAATTTATGAAATTATAGTTGTTGTTGGAAATTTATCATTTGTATAAAGATATTTGTTTTGGACTATCGGTTGAGGATAACTTTGATTGTTACAAAAATTGCACGAAGAATAGGTTAAATGAAAACCATTTACTCATACATTTTGCATTGAACATTATTTCATATCCTTACATTGAAAATGTATTGTTTTAATAAAAAAAAAAAATGGGTGAATACCTTGGTGCATCTGGTTAGGGGTTGTGGTTGTAGTTTTATTATCTTGATCTATGTGTCCTTGGTGAAAGTCCAGAAGTCTGCGCGGTTAGGTGCTAATCCTTCCAGTTAGTATCAGTAAAATGACTTTGGTAGTGCTTATATAGCCTACTGGTAGACGCGTACCTGGAGATTCCCAATGTTATGTATCCACTGGCTTGTTTCCTAATGTCAAAAGTATTATTTTATGAATTGATATATAATTATGGCATTGCATTGTTTTGAAAGAGGAAGTGTAACGTTTTGGTAAATGGCATGTATATACATTTACCATATGACTTTGTTAAGCCACATATATTGTGTTCAAGTATTTCTACTAGGTATTAGCTCACCCTATGTGGAAAACAACTATCAGGTGCTGAGGATATACCTCCACCAAGGAAGTAGTTTGGGAGGACCTCAAAGCTGAGAGCTTATTTTTATTCTTTTGTATAAATATTTATTGTAAAAGCCTTGGGCTTATATATATTGCGTTTAACTCATTTTGTTGTATCCAAGTATCAACTTGGAAAGATGTAGCCATTAAAACATAAATTTATTTAGATTTTCTTTTGTTTCATGTGATTACCACATATCATATACTATGGATTTAGGATGTATGATTTATGAATGTATACATGCATATGTCATTTTCTGTACAATAAAGGGAATTAATGACAGATTAATATTGTATAAACTTCTTCTTTTCCATTGAATATTATGAGGTAGTTTGTTGTTATTATTTTGGGGTATTACAATATTACTTGTTGTAAGATTGATGTGAGATAGGTTGAAATGAAACCTCTTGTGTTATCGATTAATTGTGGAAGTACGCAATTAGATGAGAATGAATGGAAGGAAATTGATATGCATGTATTGTGGAATGTAATTTGGCTATATTGAGGTAACCCATTCCTTTCGGCTAGCAACTGGTAAAGCGAGCTGATGTGCAATATAGAAGTAATGTGTTCCTTCTGGTTAGCACATGGTAAAGCAGACTGTGCTATATAGAGGTAATGCATTCCTTTCGACTAACAACTGGTAAAACAGGTAGATGTGGGGTTCAATGAGACCATGGTGGTTATGTGGGGCTCAGCAAGACCATTAGTTGTTTATTTGATTACGAAATTTGATTGCAAGCTTGTGTTTAATTGTAGAGATAACTGTTGATGAACATTATGAGGTGAATATTGAGTTTGGTAACAATGTGAGTATTGTTTTGATGTGAGCACGAAAACACAACAAATTAACTGTGAATTGATTTCGGAAATAAGTAACGTGATAAATTCATTCGGATTATATAACATGAATTGTAGAAATGTCAAGATGGTTAATGTGTATGTGATGTTCGAGGCGTGACTCAGGCTTACAAATCTCTTTAAACTGTATTTATGAGTATGAGGATTAGGAAATGGATTTTTAAGAAATTTTAAAAGAATGATTCCCTGAGAAAAGATATATTTATGTATGTATACTTTGGGTACAAAACTCACAAAATATATATAATTATGACTCATAGCATTTATGATCATAACTCTTTATACATTGTTATTGTTTAGAATCATGTATTTATATGAGAAAGGGAACTTTGATTGTTTCAAATTTTTTTTTTTTTTTTTTTTTTAATTCTTGTTTCATAACTTTGAAATGGACTTTATTAAAGGAAGATAGTAATAGATTAGAGCAATAAAAATTTGGAGCATGACAAAACTTCATATTTTAGTTTTTAAATATTCCAAAATTTCAAATTTCAGATGAGATGTGCCATAATAATGAATAAGATTCTGTTTTGGACTTTCCATTTAAAAGATTTTCAAAATTATAAATTAGATATATGGCTAGATGTGCCAATAATTTTATGTCAAATATATATTTTAGCTTTTAAAAAACAAAAACAAAAAATGTAAACTTTGAACAAAAACATAGAACTTTAGATAATGAAATTTGAAAATTAACAGTGATAGGTTATGATCAATATGTATTGTATGGATCCATCTTTACTATTATAGTAAACAAACTGAAGTATTGTTTCACTGTTATTAAAATTATGAACTAATGTTCAATTGTTATAATCATTTAAAATTTTAATTTATTTTTCATATCATTATTATAAAAGAATCATACATTTAGGAATTTGAAAGGTGATAATTGTGGAATTTGAAATATATTACTATAATAATTAAAAGGTCAATAATTATAATTAAAGTGAAATTACTAACGATTTTATGACACTTGTATTTTTATATTTTATTAATTCAAATTTATAAAAATAAATAAATGAGAAGTTTTAAATTCATTGACTCAACAACATTGTTGCTTATGTAAAAGCATAGGTAGAAGTATAAATATAGATATAGATTTCATACAATAACCATTGAAACTGAACATAATAATAACGTCGTTGCATGTTGCGAAATCACAAAATTTAAGGAAATAATATTAATATATCATTGGCAATTGATTAAAAGAATTTAAAAATTAACTTAATTTATGTAAATTACATTTTGAACCAATCACAAAATGACACGTATATTTTAAGTGTCATAAAAATTCAAAAAACATAAGAAAATTAGATTGAGATTTTCAACCTAAAAAAGGTCACAATGTTTTTGTTTAAATAGTAGCCATATCTAACAGTACTATTATTAAGTGAAATTTAGACTTGGTGTCCAAGCCTTCAGGTGATGTCACGTGGCAGTTTTTTGGCACTTATCAGCCAATCTTATTAAATAGACTTATTTTCTTACAGTCCTGACTGATAAATTTATCACTATAAATTTATTTATAAAAATAAGAGAGACTGGTAAATTTATCAATAAGACTTGATGGGTAATAAGTCCCAAAAGTAGGATCTATTAGTAATTTACTTAGAAGCTTTTTCTAACCTAAAATACAAACTTTCTTGCCAATGGTACATGCGATACTTGTGTAATTCAAATAAATAATAAAAAAATTAATGTTATAATATGTATATTGCTCAAATGGTAAGAATGTTCTTGATGAAAATCAAGACTTTGGATTCAAACTTTAAGCATCACGTCTATCCATACATATTATAATATTAATTTATTTATTATTTATTTATTTTTGGCTACTTATTCCACTAGTAAACTAATATATAGAAAGCCATTACCCAACAAGACTATGGATTCTATTTTTTGCTTTTTGAAAATATGAAATAAGAAATTAATATTTAAATTTGTTTGAGAATTTATTTTTTGGTAAATTCCTTCGTCAGAAAACACTTTTTAAGTTGATTTTCTTTACCATAGAAAACTATTTTCACAAAGAAACAAAATCATAAATATTCATGAACTTTCCAATTTTTTTCAGAGCGCGCGCGCGCACACGCACACACGAAAACATACCAAACAGATGAGGCCATAGGTTGCTTACAAGCCATTAGACAATTTTATCACCACACTATTGTCTTCTAGTTTCCCTCCCCCTATATATAGCCCTGTCTCTATATACACTTTTTGCGGAGACACACACAAACCATGGTTCATTTGGTTTCTCTATCCAAAGCCATGAGCTCAAAGCTCTTCCTAACCACGTCATCAATTCTTCTATTATCAATCTTTCTCTCATCAATTGATCAGATTAAAATTGTCTCTCATTTGTTTCAAACCAAGAAGTTATCTGCTAGTGACAAGCATATCATTCCTATTGTGGACGCAGTTCGGCCTGAGAGCTTTGCCTTTGACCAACACGGCGGAGGTCCATACACCGGCATATCGGACAGTCGGATTATCAAGTGGCTACAAAATGAACGGCGGTGGATTGGTTTTGCTGTGACCTCTCTGCGTAGGTATGCCCTACCTTATCATCATCAACATCATGATTATCAACCTTCTGCATTCATATTCATTTAGTATGGAAAATTATTAAATACTTACAGAGTAAGCATAGTCTAGAGAGTAAGAATAGTTTGCGGGTTAACTTTGGTTTCATAATTACTTAATAAAAGTGAGTTAATATGCATTTTTCATAATTTTTTTATTACATGATTAATTTAAAATTATATAAATAACAAATGTTTTAAAATTATTTAATATTATATCCTAGGAAGATATTAAATTGGTAGGTAGGCGTGGGGTGGTAAATTTTGGAGACCAGTGGTTACCAGAAAGTAAAACATATATACATACATATTCAATTGTAAATAATGTCTTTAGAGGTGTTGTAGTTCGACCTTGAGTCACGAAAACAATATTTTCAAAGAAGTGACGCTTTTTTTGATAAGCAAAAAGAACTTTATTGATAATGAAAGCAATACAAGCATAAAACTTACATCAACAAAGAGGGAAGTGCAAAAAGCATCACCAATGACCTTAACAATCCCAACTAGGTTGGCACCGCTAAGGAAGCAAAATCATCTGTTAGCACTTAATCCAAGATTGGCGAAAAACCAATCCACAGAAACCAAGAGACAGAGAAGAAAAAATAAAAAACTAGGCCTATAGATTGTCTAATCAGAACCTTTGCTGCCATGAACTCCATTCAAACAACAACCAAACTACCAAACTTGAGCCTACACCTTCAACCTCCATACGTGATACAAAACCTCACCTAGATTCACTCCATTCCTCACAGCAGCAGCAAAACTGATCACAGTAGCCACCAGCCAGGTGCCTGATCCATTAGGCCTGATCCAATCCTCACACCAGCAGCCACCATTCAGACTTGAGCCTGATCTTTCAACCTCCAATACTGATACAAAACTACACAGCGGCCAGAAGAGGATGGAGAAGCCTCAGACCATTCCACCTGCAGAGCAGCAATGCCTCACTCCATTATGTAGTCCAGATTAGCAGGTTAGCAGACTGTTGAGATGTTAGCAAAATGCACCAGAATAGTAGGCACCAGAGCAGTAGTATGCAGCAGTAGGAGGCACTAGATTAGCAAAATGCACCAGATTATCAGATTACAAAGTGATGTTGTAGTTTTTGCACCTATTGATGATCCAAAAGCTCAATGCTGGTTAAGAAGTAATCAGTGGGTAAATTCAATGGCATCTCAACTTTTGGGACTCGATCAAATACTGTGGTGAGAACATTGAAGCTGTAAACTCAATAACGACAGGTTTTCAATCAATGTAGATTGTTGACTTGTGACAATGGCAAGTACGGGTCCTTGTGGCAACTCTTGAAAAACTTGACTCCATATTTGAGCAGCAGTCCAAATATATCAGTAGCAACCCTCACAGGGTATAATTAGCAGACTGAAAATAGTAGCAGCAACCATAACAAGGTACCCCTAATAGCTACTCGTTGGTGGAAGTGCTGCAATTCAAATTGCCCCCACAGATCAACAGCAAGGATGATGTGAGCATTATCATCTGACCCTCACCACCATACTTAGCATTAAAGTAGAATGTAGGGATGAGCAAGGAATGAGACAGATTTTATCTTGATACTTTCCAAAAAGAAGTGAACCTTAACATCAGATTCCATACAGCATCATACCAGCAAAAATAAACAAAGCAGCACACACAATGACACAGCAGCAAACAAAGCTTCATAGCAGCTAGAGCAGAATAACAGAGTTGCAGTAGCTGATTACACTAGAAAACCAACAACACAACAAACTAAAGCACAGGGACACCAACAAATCCAGAGCACAGCAAACTCTTCAACAATCACCAACCACCTCCAATCCTTGTAGGTTTTGTCTCACCCATTTTATATTTGAAACTATCTCATTAATGGAGTAGAAGCACCCCATATCATAAGACTTCAACCACATGGCCACTTTAATTTTTATTAACTCACACAAATCTACAACAGCAGGTTGAGTATTGTTGAATATGCAGTCATTTCTGTATGTCCACATGGACCAAACACAAGAAATGAAAACCACTCTCCAAACTAGCTTTTCCTTTTTCCTGACCTTCCATCCCAACCACCATTGCATCAACTCTTCAAAAGATCCTGGAATCACCCATTGAATTCCCCACCAGTCCATAATATTAGACCAAACATGCCACACGAAAGAACAAGATAGAAGAAGGTGATTAGAAGATTCCACTTCAGCTTTGCACAACACATAAGATAGAATCCCAGATCCTAACAACACTCCAATACTACTAAGGAAGGCAGATGTTTTGAGCCTACCTTTCCATGCAAGCCAAGTAATAAATTTAGCCTTAGGAGGGGCAAAGTTATGCCAAACCAGATCTGATGAGCTGAGAACAGGACTAGCACTTTGCTTATACTAATAATACACACCTCCAACTGTAAATAGCCCTGACTGCTCAGCTTTCCACCTTAATGAGTCCTTTTGATCCAGATGAATGCAAGGTCTTGCTCCTAATAGATTTTGCAGCCTTACCACCTCATCTTCTTCCCAACCAAATAGAGGCCTTTGGAAATTAAAACACCATCTGTTTGTACTATTACCACAGGAAACCTGCATTTTAAGGGTGATCTCTTTATCTAGATTCAGCTGGTACAACCTAGGAAATTGGGATTTAAGACTTGATGATCCCATCCAAACATCATCCCAGAACTTCACCCTATTCCCATCACCAATCCTAATCTCCACATTTTCCATAAAGAAGTTTGTAAAAATATATGTATTATTGATTGATGTATTGATATATACTGTCTATTACAAATGGTTCCTTATATAGATGTAGGTGTAGTGGGTTAGGTTTAGTGGAGTAGGTGAGGTGGTAGTGGTGTAGTGGGTTAGGTTTAGTGGAGTAGGTGAGGTGGTAGTGGTGGTAGGTTTATTGATAAATTTTAACAGCCCCCCGCAAACTCAAGGAGGATAGAAACTAACCAACTTGAGTTTGGAGAGAGGAACAAAACAAGAAAAGACATAAAAATAAAAGAGGATAGGAGACACTGTATGGTCGTGTCAGACCATTGGTGAAGACACTGGATGGTGGTGTCATAACGTTGTAGAGGACACTGTATGGCGGTGTCAGACCGCTGTAGAAGACAGTTTATGGGGTCATGTCGGACCGTTGTAGAAGACAGTTTATGGGGTCATGTCGGACCGTTGTAGAAGACAGTTTATGGGGTCATGTCGGACCGTTGTAGCAGACAATGTGGTGACAGTGGTTGTGACAGTTTACGGAGTCTTGCTGGACCCTTGTAGAAACTAACCGGAATCAATGTCGGGACAGTTTACAGAGTCTTGTCGGACCCTTGTAGAAACTAACCGGAATCAATGTCGGGACAGTTTACAGAGTCTTGTCGGACCCTTGTAGAAACTAACCGGAATCTATGTCGGGACAGTTTACAGAGTCTTGTCGGACCCTTGTAGAAACTAACCGGAATCTATGCCGGGACAGTTTACAGAGTCTTGTCGGACCCATGAAGGAGCTAACCGGAATTAATGTCGGGACAGTTTACAGAGTCTTGTCGGACCCTTAAAGGAGCTAACCGGAATCAATGTCGGGACAGTTTACAGAGTCTTGTCGGACCCTTGAAAAAGCTAACCGGAATCAAATGTCGGGACAGTTTACAGAGTCTTGTCGGACCCTTGTAAAAGTGGCACCCTCAAAAGGTGTGCCCAATTTTGTCAAAAGGCGTGCCATCAAAAGGCGTGCCCAATTCATCAAAAAGTGTGCCGGACATGATGGCGAGGCACGTGGGCGCCTTGGCTTGCGTGCCCGTTTGTCGGCTGGTGGTAAGAGGCGCGCGATGCGCGTGGCTGCCTCGGCTATAAGACAGAGGCTGAGGCTGAGGCAAAAAACCTGCAAGAGATATTCTGAGAGAGATTTCTGAGAGAGATTCTGTAACACTCTGTTTTCTGAGAGAGAATTCTGAGAGAGATACTGTGTAACACTCTGGTGCCTAGAAAATGGCTTCATCGTCTTCCCGCGGGCTGCTCACCCTCTTTCCCGACCTCAACGAGTCAACGAGAGAGAGAACTGGTGCGGTGGCACTAGAAACTCAACCAAGCGCCCCGGAGTTTGCTCCGTTGAATTTTCCGATGCGGTCGGTGGAGCAAAGAATGGCAGTGCAGTCAGATGTGGAGGCCAACCAGTATACTTTGAAGGCATGCGTGGAAAGCATGACGGCGGTCACAAACTTGTCGAACCGGCTGCAGAGTAGGACAAATGAGGTGCAGCAGTTAACCTCCCAGCTGGCTCTGCTCCAACGCATGTATAAGGATGCGCGAGCAGAGATAAGTGTGCTGAAAGCAGAAAATAAGGAGTTGAAGCGAAAGGTCACCGTGATGTTCCGATTTGGAGGTCCGCCATATACTGCAGTGGAGGAGCAGGGGGCAGTGAACGTGTTCGGCGGTCTAGGAAGCACGGAGGCAACACCGGCAATGACCGCCCAGGACGGAGGCAAAAAGAAGAAAAGACCGGCGGAATAGGCGAAGAAGTGATGTCGGTGGGTGGCCGTCTGCAGAAAAGAAAACAAAGCTTTTGGTGTTGTGTTTTGTTTTTTTTTTTTTTTTTTGATGTAAAATTGTGATCGGGGTGGATCCCTGAGAGAAATAAAATATGGGCTGTTGTGCAAATGTGTAAAATGTTTTTTTTTTTATTTTTTATTTTTTATTTTTTTGTTTGGAAAGATATATATATATATATATAATAATAAGAATAAGAATAATAATAATACAAAGAATGGGTCAAAGTAGGAGGATGGGAAGAAATATTATTTTAGAGGATGGTGGAAATATATTGGTGGAAAGATATTATAATAAAAATATATATATATATTAAAAGAAAAGAAAAGTGAGAAAGAACGTGGGTGTTGTGAGTGCCGTGGGTGAGAGTGGAGTGTCAGATCCACTTTTTTTTTTTTTTTTTTTTTTTTTTTTTAAGTGGGTAGATACATGCGTATATCTCTTTCAATCACAGACACTAGTAGTAGGAATGTCCGTGTCTCTGGAGTTCGGACCTTGAAATAAATACAACTGCTTTTCTTCCATCGACGCTAAATCAGAGAGAGAGAGAGTGGTCGGTCGTTGGTGGTCAATCTGATCAGCAGGTATATGGCCTACTTGATAAAGAAAAGTATGTCCAGATCCCTCCCCATGTGTGGGTCTTGGGAGAGAGAGAACCCGATCAGCCATAAAGACGTCCAGCCGACACCACAGTAAGCCGTAGAGTGTTGACAACAGGGCTGGTACTGATCTCCTTTGCTGAGCAGTGAGGGATACCGTGATAGAGGACGGCGATGGTGGTGCTGGTTGACGACGGTGGCAGACGGACCGGCGGAGGTGGACCAAGATTGCCGTAACGGCAGTGTCTGGGAGGGGCACAGGCACTGCCAACAGAGTTTACCAACAGATTTCATCACATCGGGTCTAAACCCCATTGTTGCTGTTGAGCTCATCAAATAGAAGAGGAGAGAGACGAGATCGCTGATGATGTGGAGGACGGCTGGTCCTTCACCTGTCTCTGCCGTGAAGGAAGAGGAGAGAGAGGGCATCTGGTGACAGATCCTCTTGAGGCCAGAGTAGTCTCAGTTGGGTTCATTGAAGGTGGTGGACTCGAAGAAATTTCAAGGTATGTGTAGAAAATTCTAGTGGACTAGGTTGAGGTCCGGCGGGCGACTAAAGCGAGGTTGTCGCCCGCCGGTGAAGCGAGAAATACTAAGATCTTAACCTTGCTCTGATACCATGTAAAAATATATGTATTATTGATTGATGTATTGATATATACTGTCTATTACAAATGGTTCCTTATATAGATGTAGGTGTAGTGGGTTAGGTTTAGTGGAGTAGGTGAGGTGGTAGTGGTGTAGTGGGTTAGGTTTAGTGGAGTAGGTGAGGTGGTAGTGGTGGTAGGTTATACAACCTAGGATTTGAATATGGTACAGCAATCACATCTCTCCAGATAATAGAAACATACCCAAGATCAGTCAATGTAGGGAACCACTGACCCCAGAAAACTCTATATTTGGCACATATCATAGATTTCCACAAAGCTTCATCTTCCAAGGCATATCTCCACCACCACTTGAGAAGCAAGCACTTATTAGTCACTCTAATATCTCTTATTCCAAGACCCCCTTGATTCTTATTCAGCTACACCTATTTCCATTTTACCAAATGGATCTTCCTTTTTATATTCATTCCCTCCCCAAAGGAATCTAGCTTGAATCTTATCAATTTCTTTAGCAACACACTGAGGAATCTTAAACAAAGACATATAATATATAGGTAAGGAGGACAAAACAGATTCAATCAGAGTAACTCTACCCGCATAAGAAAGCAATCTTCTCTTCCAACTAGATAATTTCTTTTTAAATCTATCCACCACTGGCTGCCAGGTTTGCTTCCTACTTGGGTTGGCACCAAGAGGCATCCCCAGGTACTTTAATGGAAGCTTATGACTTAGACAGTTGAGTTTGGTTGCAAACTCTTCAATCAACCCATCATCCACTCCCACACCAAAAATCATGCTTTTATGAAAATTTATCTTCAACCCCAAGATCACTTCAAAGCATCTCAAAATGCATTTCACGGCCACAATCTCAGTCCATTCAGCCTCACAAAATAAAATGGTGACGTCAACGAACTGGAGATGAGATATGTTAACCTCTCTATCACCCACTACCACTCCTTTTATAATTCCCAACTCCTTAGCTCTTGTCAACAATAAGTTCAGCCCTTCCGCTACAACATTAAACAAGAAAGAGGAAAGATAAAAGAGGATCGCCCTGTCTTAGCTCTTTTTGTGGAGAAAATTCAGCGGACGGTGAGCCATTGACCAAAATAGAGATTCTAGTAGATTCCAAACATTCTTTCATCCATCTAATCCATGTTGATCCAAACCCAAAGCTAGACAACATCAGCAACAAACAGTTCCAGTTAACAGTATCGTAGGCTTTCTGAAAATCCATTTTGAGAAGAAGGCCCTTTTTCTTTGATTTTTTCCACCAATCCACTACCTCATTTGCTATCAACACTCCATCCATAATATTTCTTCCCCTCACAAAAGAAGACTGAACCTTATCAATCACACTCGGTAGGACTAGCTTGATTCTATTGGCTAAAACTTTGGATAACACTTTATAAGGAGAATTTATCAAGCTAATGGGACGGTAATCAATAAGAGAGTTAGGATTATTGTTCTTGGGGATGAGAATAACAAAAGAGCAATTTACCCCATAACCCAATTTACTATTACTGTAAAACTCCTTCATGAACTTCATGATGTCACCTTTCAACAACTTCCAGCTTTTCTGAAAAAACAGCATATTAAACCCATCAAGGACCGGGGCTTTGTGACCATCACATTCTTTTATAGCAGCCCATACTTCTTCCCTGTGAATTCTCTCTCCAGACTATCACCTGCTTGGGTAGCCTCAATCTTCTTGAATTCTCCACCAATGCTTGGCCTAAACCTCCAGTGTTCAATGAATAAGTTCTGGAAATGATGACAAACTGCTTGTTTGACCTCACTAGGTTCTTCAACCTCAACCCCATTAACCTTAATAGAAGCAATTAAGTTTTTGTTGTGTCTCTTAGTGGCCATAATATGGAAAAATTTTGTATTTCTATCCCCCTTAAGGGCCTAATCCAACCTAGATTTTTGCACCCACATCCATTCTTTTCTTTTCCTGAGTTTCCATATCATACCCTTGACCTCCTTTCGTCTACCCTGTTCCACCGCATCCAACTCCCTTGACTCAAATTGTAAATCCAGGGAATGTAATTCCGATTCAACATCTTGCCAGTTTGAGTCCATATCACCAAACACATCCACATTCCATCTTTTTAAAGCAACTTTTAAAGCTCTCAACTTTGCCATAATGGTGTAGCTTGCCCAACCATAAACATTTGTTGATTCCCAGACTCTTTTTACTTCATCAAGAAATTTGGGATGGAGAACCCAGGCGTTGATGAACTTGAAGGGTTTCGGCCCCCAATTTCTAACATCCTCCGTCAACATAATGGGGCTATGATTAGAAAACAGTCTAGGTAACCCCCAGACTTTATATTTATGCCAAACCAACCACTCAGGGTTAACTAGAAAACGATCAATCCTACTCCAGCTTTGAGAGTTTCCCCAAGTGTATTTCCTACCCAACATGGGGATATCAACCAGTTCAAGATTACTGATGAAATTACCAAACTCACCCATACCTCTATCCCTCCTAATACATCATTTCCTTTCACTAACAGTTTTAACTTCATTAAAATTCCCTCCTAAACACCATGGATTAGGGAAAATAGACTTCAAATAAGATAAAGTCCCCCACAACCTCCTCCTATTCAAATCATCATTTGGTGCATAAATATTACCAACTACACAATTAATAGAAGAGTGCAAAATACCTGCCAAAAGGATAAAACTTCTAGAGCAACAACACTCTTGTAATGAGAAACTTTAGGATTCCAGATACAGAGAAGCCCGCCAGAGCTGCCATCCGTGTCCACAACCATGAACTCTAACGAATCAATAGGCCATAAAGATCTAACAACATTGACATCAATACTTGATCGCTTTGTTTCTTGAAGCAACACCATATCAACCCTTTTTAGCCTCAATAGTTCCTTAACCCTTGATCTCCTATCTACCCTACCAAGCCCTCTAACATTCCAGGATAGAATCTTCATAAGTACAGAAATAATCACCAAAACCCCTTATTAAGTGCTAGAATTAAGCACCTGATCCCACCCCTTGTACTTTCACTCTATCAATGTCATCGTTTTCCATCTGAATTATTCTATCCACAACTTCAGCTGCATTTCTGAACTGTGGGTGCCCAACTGAACTGTGGCCTCTGCTTCGTTTCTGATTTTCTTATGCTTGCATCTAGGGTTGGTAATAGAAAGTGATGATGAAGTAGCCAGTGTTGCAGCTCGAACAAGGGCACCTCTTTGGAATCCATTTTTGAATGGTGCCCCAATTCTCCTTTTTCTACTCCAGAGTTTTCCCTGCACTCCAAGATTGTTCATCTTCTCCTTACCACTACATCCTCTTTGTAAACTTAACCTTTTACTTTCGTTTAATTGGGTCTTTATTTTGATAGACCGAGCCATTGCACCAAATTGAAATACTTCTCCTTCATCTTCACTTGGGCTGAGCTCATCATCACTATCCTCAACTTCTTCACTTGCGCTTTCCTCACCAGCTAAAATGGTCCTATCATTTTTGGGCCCCTTACTATGCCCCATCAACTGGGGTTACATCCAGCACCACTTCCAGAGATATATTGGGTTGAACAAGATCTCTATCACTTAAACTTCTCATGAGCCCATCAGGCCCATTTGAAGTCTCCACAACCGCAACAGCTGGTCTTCCAATCTCCTCCACCTCCCATACTAAAGGGTGTCTGCAAGCCGGCATTATGTACTGTGATTGCCTCAACATGCTTGCAGATTTCCAACGCCACACCTGTCTCATTAACCATAGATACGGAGGCTGAATAACACGTGTGATCATGCCCTTCCCCCACCATCACATCATTAATCTACTTTCTACTTGCCATGGCATGATTTTTCGCCACATCAGCCACTATGTTTCCCATGTCATCATCTTCAATCCTCCTTTCATGGTAAGTTACAGAGCAATGGTATCTACCTCCCATGGAGTTTACTGGCAAATCCCCATCCTCGACTATACGAATAGGATAACTACTACCATCTCTTTCGAGAATGACCATTTTATCAATACGTTCCAGATGAGATGTATAGATTCTAACTTTCCCACACTTCAGAGACTCCTTACTTAAAACATTATGATCAAACTCAATAACTTCACCACAAACTCCACCAATTTTTCGGAAATTATTGACGTTCCAGAGATTTGGAGGCATACCAAAACAGCCTAACCATACAAATCTATCATTATCCAACCTCATACCTTTATGCTATTTAGTGATTGACTCGCACCACTCCATAATCCAATCCCCAAAACTGCTCATCAGTTGCTTCATATCTTCCTTAGATTGGAAGATTATAAGCGCATTTCTTCCTCTGCCTTCTCTGAGTTGAATATCCTGCAGCCCTCTGTTACAGCATTCTATTTTGAAATCATTGAAACTGCGGTAAGGTTTAAGTTTAATCACTGCACTCAATAGCAGCCAACCAATGGCATATTCATCCGCCATAATTCTGATATTATTACCACTACCAGTCTTCCCTCCTTTCAAAACCTCAGCGTAAGAGCGTCTCTCACCAAACCCAGCAACCTTTGATCTCATTACCCCGACTGGTTTTGAGTCTACCATTCTTGAAGTAGTGAGGTCCTTGTCTTTCCCAAAATCCGCCTGTTTCACCTTCAATGTTTTATCACCGCACCATACTCCACTAGCTTTCTGAATGGCTAACCCCGCTGCAACAGGACAATCATACCTAATGTAACCGAATCTGGTTTTCGTAGCTTTTCTCCTTTTCTCTGGGATATAAACATCTTTAACAACACCGAAGTGTGAAAACATAGTGAACAAACCTTTAGGATTAATCGACTCCGGGATCTCATCCACAAATAGTGTGTGAAGCTTTGCTAGCAATCCATGCCTACCTGATCTTCGACGGAACACCGGCATCCATCCACCTTCGCCTGGAGCCATCCAATTCGGGCAAGCGCACTACCTAACTTCTTTATATCAAATAAGCACTGAATTATACAGCAATGATTGAGGGCCACAATTTTTGTGGCTCAAATGGCTCGAAATTGGTAAAACGGCGTCGTTTTGAGTACAAAACAACCTCAAAATTGTCAAAACGACGTCGTTTTGACAATTTTGAGCCATTTGAGCCACAAAAATTGTGATCCTCAAACATTTTCCCTGAGTTATATATTAATCGCTTCAAAGAAGTAATGTTGTGTACACTATGTTATTCTTATATGATGTTTTAACATAAATTATGTATTTGAGTGTTTTTTTTTTAACCATAAATACTTTAATAGCCCTGAAAAATATTCAAAAAAAGTGTTTAATATTAAATTATAACATAGATTTACCCTTGATGTAGTGTGCATTATATACAAAATAACCTTGATTTATACATTTCAAATTTTGAGACTTAAATAGGCAACATAATTGTGTTTTTTTTTTCTTTCTTAATATTTTCCCAAATATATATGTCAATTCTAAATAGGGGTAGCTAATGAATTTGCTTGGTCACACAAGGGTTGTAATGAAGCCTTCAATCCTGAGGGCTCTAATTTTCTAGGTGGGGTCATATATTGTATTTTTTGCATGGCTCTTATGCATGTATTTACGATGGTATTACATACACTAATTAGTGTATTAACTAGTGTACTAACACTAGTTATGACATTATTATTGACCACATTCATTATACAAATTACAAGCACCAAAAACATCTTAAATTATGCCACACTATCAATTAGTATACTAATTAGTACATTAATTTGTGCATATAGCATTATTCATGTATTTATTGGTGGTGCTACATGCACCAATTAATGTACTAATTAGTGTACCAATTATGCCACATTATCAATTGATACACTAGTTATTACACTAATTGATACATATAGTATTATTCTATATTTATAATGTTTTTCATATGCACCACTTTTCAAAGATATATGTTTTCCAATTAGATTTTATCCAAACAAGTTTTAAAACAATAATGCTACATATACAAAAAAATCTATGCACAGAACTCTCATGTGAAAGTGAACTCATACATGTGAGACGTATATTGGACCTACTTTCATGAGAGTTTCTATACATTTTGTGAATTTTTTGTGTAAATAGTATTTTTCTAAGAACATATTGAATGAAGGAAATGTTATTTAACAACTTTTCAACTACTTAAAATGACAACAGAAACTTTAATTAGATTCTTGGAGTTCACTAATTAAACCAAAAATCATTAAATGAAAGTGATTGCTTTAGCCACATTTAATAACTACAGTACTTGAAAATACAACATAAACATTTAATTGAAATGAAAATTGAATAATGCAACAGAATAAATAGAACATTATGCACAATGATAGAGACAATAAGGATGACATGATTTGAACCTATAATTTTTCACAATCAAAACTTTGATGCCATGTTAGATCATTAATTATTTTTAAATTATATTAATTAAGAAATTAGTTCAACAATGTAAATCTAGCTAACAAAAATAAGGGGAGGGGAAATCCATACAAAATGATATGGGAAATTTGTATCGATTCATTTCCAACCAAAAGATCCATCAAAGTGGTTTATTATTTCAAGAAACATCACTATCATATCATCTGATAAGTTTCTTTTTATATAATTTATGGTTGCAAATCATTTCCATTAATTTGATTAGAAGAATGGAAAAACAGAAAGTACATCTAGAAACAAGATGAATGAACGGGAATGCTATTACAGAAAATTATAAAACCTTTTACAATTTCTTTCATTTTTCTCTCTAACAAAAAAATAACATCTAACTAGAACACATTATTGTGTGTTTGGGAGAAAAAATATTGGGTACACACTTAACTTTTAGTATAATACACAAATTAATTGGCCCTAAAGTTGAACTTATAACCTCAGAGTTATTAAGTCAAGTTTTTTACCATTGAACTAATAGTCACTCCTCATTTTTCTTTCGAATATTGGAATTAATTGTTCTAGCTCTATTTTCTTCTTAGTTTTGACCTCAAAAGGGCTTCATGGGCCTAAGCAGTTAATTGATCTAATTTTACATCCCACACACTTGAGTATTGTAAAAACACTTGTGAGAATTGTAAAACAAATTGATAATTTAATTTGTATCTCGATCTTTCTTGTAATCAGAGGTCAGTGAGTAGTAGAAGCTACCCCACTGCCACTGGGTTTTTGAGCCCCCAACTAACCATATATCTCTTTCACCTAAACATTAAAAAATCTCAATTCACATTTATTTTGGTTTCAAAGATGGCTGTGAAGGTTCACATGACCATGAACAAATGGAGCACATTTGTTGGCGCCCATTGGGCATCCAGTCCGACCAAAGGTCCGGCCAACTCTACATCGCCGATGCATATATGGGCCTTGCCGTCGTGGGCCCTAAGGGTGGCTTGGCCACCAAGGTTGCAACAGAGGCGTAAGGGATTCCTTTTGGGCTCACCAATGGTTTGGACATTGATCAAAGAACTGGAGTTGTGTATTTTACCGACAACAGTTGGCATTACCAGAGGAGTCCTATCAATTTTATTTTCAATTAATGATTTACTCACATAATGTTTTCTCTCTGAATCCCCGAATGAGGGGAGGGGGATGCAGAGGGAAAAAATTGTGTGGACGAATCATTATTGTTTATTTTTGTTTGTCTTTGTTTTTATTTTTTTGTTGAGAGTGGTGAGTAATGGGACTAAGCCCATTACCAAATTGCTACATGTTCAAAATTAGGAATGCAACTCAAGCGGGTTGAGAGGTTATTCACACCCAGTCAAAGTTGTGTGGAAAGCTGCCTTGGCTCGCCCAAGCTCGAATTGTAACCCAAGGTCGTTTGCTCAAACTCAACACGAGTTAGGCCTAAATCGTACAAGTTGCCTAAATTGTCTGAATTGCATATAAATTTGATTTTTTTTCTTTTTTTTAGTGTAGCTAAGTTAATTAATTTGTTAAAATTAAATACTATTTATATTTTTTTAATAATATTAAAACAAATAATTTATATAATGTTAGAGAGATAAGAATTGAATAACCATTATATTGTTATAGTGGTTTTTATAATTTCATAATGAGAAAATAAAATATATGATTTTATGTTACGAAACTTGTATATATAATATATATTCAATATGATCTAACAATCTAAATTACTCACACATTATCAGATCAATAATAATGTATATGTATATTTAATAAGGGAGTCTATTCCAACTTCACTTTAACTACACTTCCTTCTTTTTCATTTATTATATATAGTTACATTAATATTCTTTTATACAAAATACACTCCCTGGAAAAATCAAAATTTTTAAGAGTATTAATGTAATTATGTATAATAAGGACAAAGAATGGAGTATATTTAGAAAAAAGTGGAATGAGAATAGCGGCTCCCTTTAATATATATATTACGAGTGTTTGTGGTTCAGTTTTGGATGGCTTGCGGATCGGTTTAGACCCACCTCGCATGTATGCGGTTTGGGAAAAATTCAACTCGTAATCGCCCGCAGTGCGGGTTACGGTTTGTGCAGATAGGATTCGCGGATGTGTGGGCAGTTGCGGACGTTTTGTGGATTGGACTTTTTTCAATTTCCAGATTCAATATAATATAAGATTGATTTCAATTTCAAAAGTAATTAACTGATTCAATTTCCCCTATGTGAAGAAGTAGATTCAATTTCCTACAATGTTCACAAAGCAAACAAAAACAAAAACATTCAAAAATAATGTTCTCTACAACATTTCTTTTTGTATCACGAAACAATATTGTATCAGAATCATGCTACTAATGATGCATCATATTCTACAGTTGATGCAACAGTTTCAAAGGTTATGACAACTCGTAATAGTAAACTCATAGTGAACTTGATGAGGCCAAAAATACACTGATGAGTTCTGAATTTAATTAGGACAAAATTTCAAATACAAGAATACCCAAGAGCATGTCTCAACCCAAAAAAGGAGCTAAAGATCGATTCAAACTTACATGGTTGCTAATGTCGATCGTTGAAGGTCACTGAGAGAGAGAGAGAACAGAGAGAGAGAAATGGTCGAAGGTCGATCTTGCCAATGAAGTTCACCGAACGTCGAATCAAAGGTCACCGATCATCGAAGGTCACCGATCGTCGAAGGTCGATTAGTCGCTGTGGTCGCCACAGAGAGAGAGAGAGAGGGAGAGAGAGAGAGAGAGAAATGAAAGAACGAGAGAGAGTGAGATGAGAAGAGAGGCTGAATGAAATTAGGGTTTGGTGTGTTGGCCAAAAATATATAGGATATGATGAATGAAATCAACGGTCCAAGTTTTTTAATATAATAAAAAAATTAATAATAATAATCTAAGTGCGGGCAGGTTCTTGCGGGTGCGGGTTAAACCTGCAACTCGCCCACAACCCGCAATTATGTCATATTCCAAACTGTATTCACCCGCATTGTGTTTGCGAAACCGCCTATTTATATGCGGATCAGTTCAGGTTGAACGGGTTGTGCAGTTCGGATAATCCTATACCCAACCCAACCCTAATATATATATATATATATATATATATTATAATTCAGAGTTTGAAATGCTCGAGGTGTTTGGTGTCTTTATCCAAACCTCCAAAATTTAATTCGAGTTTCAAAATTTTTATTTAAATTCATGCTAAATTTAAAAATATTTTATCTAAATTTTAAAAAAATTCAAACTAAACTCAAATTGCTTGGTTCAACCTACCCAAGTTACACTCCTATCCAAACAAGTGAGGTATAGTATGTATAATATAGGATGGGCCGACCTTACGCCTGTCTGAGGCAGGCTTTTGGTACCCACTTTTTACTTGATGTTGCATAATTTAGTACATTCCAAGTGTTAGGCTGTAGCCAAAAATAAAAGAAAAGTGTGTTAGGCGTAGGGGTGGGCGCGGGTCGGTTGCGGCCACGGAACCTCCAATCCGCCATCCGTCCACTAGATTCGCAAAATCGGTTTGACGGTTTAAAATTTTATAAATTTTTAACATAATTTAACTTGTGCACTTCCTCAAAAAAAGAAGAAGAAAGTATTACAGTTAATGACTTAAAAAAATATTACAATCACTGCATGTCTCATCCAAAGCAAGAAAGTTTAAAACTTTAGAATATCACAATCACTGCATGCCTCATCCACATACTACAATCACAGCATGCCTCATTCACATAAAGTATTACACTATGTGGTTCTTAAAATATAAAAACAATTCAAATCACCAAAACCATGAATAGAGCAGTAGTAGAGATTGTATGTCTCTGTATTGTTACATCTATATTTGTTTTTGAAAACAAAAACCAACCAGCATATATCATATTTTCTATTTATTATTTTTAGAGATAGATTTAAAAACCAAAAAATATAGATAAATAATAAGTTTATTTTTTTCAATTCAAAAAAGATATTCAAGTTGAAAACTTTTTTTCAACAGAATATTTAAACTCTTTTTTAATTGAAAACGCAAACAGAATATTTAAACAAACTGAAAACACAAAGTCTTATAAATTGCTAGGCAGTTCGATTCCGGCCAAAGGAATCTCAAATCTGTCATCTGTTCGCCAGATTGGCGGATTAGAGAAAATCAATCCGCAACCGTCCGCTCGTCATCACGCATCCGTTCAAAATGCGGCGGATCAGTTCGGTTCGGTCGGTTTTGACAGATCGGTATATCCGCTGCTCACCCCTTAGGCTTTTGAAAAAGTTCTTTTCGAACACTGCTAGTATGGAAAATTACTTTTAGCGGCGTTTAAAAAATGCCACTATAGGTACTAAAAACGTCGCTAATTCTTTTTATGACGTTTAGTACCAACCGCCGACAACACAACCGTCGCTATAGCTTTATAGCGTTCGAAAAACATCGTCATATTAGTATAGACGGCGTAATGTCCTACCCTAACCGTGACGCCACTATGATATTTAGCGACGTTTTTGAAACGCCGTCATATCTTCTCTTCTTTTTTTTTTTTTTAATTTGACCGTTAGATTTAATGTTTAGGTGGCGTTTTTAGAAACGCCATGATATCTTTTTTTATTTATCAAATTGTGCTAATTTTATGTGATGAACTAAAAAAATACCTGTAATAAAACTAAATAGCACTAATATAAAATAATAACTCTCATTCAAATAACAAATATAACATTAATTCACTTTCCCATTCAATTTAATATCCAATCACCATTAACCACAAAATAACATCCATAAATGATGTTTGAACATTAACCACAAAATAAACATAAATTGAAGAATTTGTATCCAATACTTGTAAATAGTACTTAAAACTTGAAGAAGTACTAACAAGAAGATTTTATCATATAACAAGAAGCACTATAATTCCAAGAATATAAATGCAAAAAAGGACTATGGTTCCATTTCCATATTCCCAAGTATGTATTCTGGGAATTGTCAAGGCTGTAAAAACCCATCTCAAAGCTTAAGAGAAAACATCTGAATCAGGTACCTAGGACGTCCACAATAACTTGTGAGAACAATTAACATGACTCAGAAATGGTGGGACTAACTCCACTACCTCTTTGTTTTCTGCAAGGGCTACTCACAACATTTTAAGTCTCACAAAACTTTCTAGGATAATCCTTACCTTCCGAGCAAAAAAAAACACTGCAAGTCATCCTAGGACTGAAGTATCTTGTAATCTTGGAATGTCCCAGCGAAAGGTGTCACTTTCCCTTCAGATACCACCCACAGTTGTTCCACACTTCCAGATATCAGATGTCCATCATGGCTCACCTACAATTGAAGACATGATTAAATACTGTTGTTGCAATTGCAACAGGAAATTGAAGGAGAAGATGCACAATACCATCAGCATGCCACCTTGGAACAGAACAAGACCCTAAATTAATGCCTCCAACACCTTGAATTAATGACTCAACAACATCCAAATCCTGTATTTCACCAGTATTACTATGTTAATTGGGGAAAAAAAGAATCAAATATGCAATTGCAATGCTTTTGTTTTCTTATTACACCTATGCCATTAATCATTTTACTGGTTGATGAAGTTAAGCAAAGCAAATGGGCCATTATTCTGTTCATTGATGAGTAGCACACTCTGGGATCAGAATGTAATAGGGAATTGCTGCTTAATTTCAGCTTAATCTCCCATTATCAGTCAAAGTGTAAGTTTTCTAAACACAACTGTATATTAGATTGAATTGATTGAACAAAGAATACATACATCGTTTATATAGAGTACCACTAATTCCTAATCCTACATGAATACATTCACTGAGATATATAGAAGTCTAATAGATATAGGACACTTATTCCTAATCCTAGGAGAACACATATTCTCACACCCCCGCTCAAACTCAAGGTGTTTTAGCAGAAAACACTGAGAGTTTGTCAAGAAAAAATTGAAACCAAGCAGTGGTGTGAGTCGTAGTGAAGTCAGCAAGTTGCAGAGCCGAAGAGACGAAAGGAAGCGAGATAAGGCCAGATTGCAGATGCTGACGGACGAAGTGACAATCAAGCTCAAAATGCTTTGTCCGTTCATGGAAGACAGTGTTATGAGCAATTTGAATAGCATTTCAGTTGTCATAATGGAGAGAGGTTGGGGACGATTGAGGGACGCCCAACTCAGATAAGAGATTACAAAGCCAGACAATTTTAGCAGTAGCATGAGCCATAGCACGATACTTAGCTTCGGCAATAGAACAGGCAACAATAGTTTGTTTCTTGCTTTTCCAAGAAATTAGGGAATCGCCAAGAAACATACAGAAACCAGAAGTAGATTTACGATCATTAACATCACCAGCCCAATCAGTATCAGTATAAGCCACCAAGTCTAAGGAAGAGGTAGAAGAGAACAGCAAGCCCTGAAAGATAGTACTGCGAAGATAACGAAGAATCCGAAGCAAAACAGCCCAATGTGTACAGCGAGGGGCAGAAACAAACTGACTAATCACATGGACAACATAGGCAAGATCAGGGCGAGTAACTGTCAGATAGACTAAGCAACCCACAAGCTCGCGATATAACGTAGGATCATCTAGAGGAACCCCATCAGTAGTGTTGAGCTTTACATTAAGCTCAATGGGGGTATCAGATGGATAACCTTGTTAGCATACTTAGTTTGGGATAAAAAGTAACCCTTGGGAGAAGAAGCCACCTCAATGCCAAGAAAATACCACAATGGTCCCAGATCCTTCATTTCGAAGGTGCGGAAGAGATGCTACTTGACCTCAGAGATAGCAGAAAAGTCAGAGCCAGTGATGATCATATCATCTACATATAGTAAGAGAGTAACAAAGCCAGCCGAGGTATGTCTTAGAAATAAAGCAGAGTTAGAAGCAGAAGAACGAAACCCAAGCTCGGTAACAACAGTTTGAAAGCGATCATACCAAGACTGCTTCAGACCATATAGAGCACGCCGAAGACGACAGACTTGGCTAGAGGAATGGTGAAGACCAGGGGGAGGGCGCATGTAAACCTCCTCAGTGAGATGGCCATTAAGAAAAGCATTCTTAACATCCATCTAATAAAGAGGCCAAGAACGAACAACAGCAATAGAAATCAAAGTACGGACAGTAGTCATCTTGGCAACAGGAGCAAATGTCTCCTCATAATTAATACCATACTCCTGGGAGAAACCTTTGGCTACCAGACAAGCTTTGTAGCGCTCAAGAGAACTATCAGAATGAGTCTTGACTTTGTAGACCCATTTGCAACCAACCAGATTCTTACCAGCAGGTAAAGGAACCAACTCCCAAGTACTAGTTTTTTGTATAGCAAACAACTCATCCTCCATAGCTTGAACTCAATGAGGATCCTGACAGGCCTCCTTGTAAGACTGAGGTTCTGCAAAAGAGTGAATAGTAGACAAAAAGGTACGATAGGAAGCAGAAAAACAAGTATTAAACCAACCCAACCTTTTTGGAGGATGACGCGCTCGAGGAGGATATCGGTGTGTAGTAGGATCAGAGTCGTCAGAAGCAGGAAGATCAGCAGCAGGCGTAGATACATCTAGTAAAGGAGGAGCCTTGCGATGAGAATAAACTAACAATGGAGGAGAAGAAAGAGGAGAAGACGAAGGAGGAGAAGTAGTCAGAGGTGAAGCAGGAGGAGAAGATGGAATAAGCTTAGGAGGAACTGTGGAGATATACTCATCAGATGGGACCTCAGAAGGAAATGGATCAATATGAACCAAATCCTCTTTGGAAACTGGGGCGGTGAGAGGAGGAAGCTGAAAGTAAGATTGACATTTGAGAAAGGCAACATGGCGGGAGACATAAAGGTGACAAGAAATGGGGTCATAACAGCGATAACCTTTCTGAGTGAGACTCCATCCCAAAAAAACACATAGGACAGACCGGGCACTAAGTTTAGTCCTATCTTTACGGGGTAAAAGGACAAAACATGCAGACCCAAACACACGAAGGAGGGAGTAATTAGGAAGTTAAGAAAATAGAGCCTCATAAGGAGACCGACCAGAAAGAAGGGGAGTAGGCATACGGTTGGGAAGAAAAGTAGCAGTAAAAACTGCCTCACCACAAAACGGAGCTGGAACGGAGGTAGATAGAAGAAGAGACCTAGCTGTCTCAAGAAGATGACGGTGTTTACGCTCAGCTCGGCCATTTTGGGCAGGTGTATCAGTACAAGAAGTTTGGTGAATGGTACCCAAGTTGGCCAAATAGTCACAGAATTCAGTTTTAAAGTGTTCCCCACCCAAGTCAGACCGCACTAATTTAATAGTACATTCAAACTGTGTAGTAACCATAGATTGGAAAGTACGATATATCTGGTAGAAGTCAGACTTATGAGTCATAAGATAAACCCACGTGTAACGGGTGCAATCATTAACAAAAGACACATAGTATACTGAACCCCCTTTAGTAAGAACAGGAGAGGGTCCCCAGACATCAGTATGCACAAGAGAGAAAGGAGAAACAGAAATAGATGTACTTTTATTAAAAAGTAAAGATGACATTTTGGCAAGTTTACACCCCCGACATTCATCAATTTGACTAGGAGAAACTTTACCCAACAATCCTAATTTAGCTAAAGACCGTAAGCGGTCAATAGACAAATGACCGAGACGAGAATGCCATAAGTAAAACTGACTCGACTGAGAATCTAATTGAAACGAGGAAAGCGCAGCTGGAGAGGTAGATAAGGGGAGATGCAAGCTGTCAACCACATAGAGATCTCCAACTCTACGGCCGGTCCCAATCTGCTTCTTGGACACCCGATCCTGTACACAACAAACAGAAGAGGAAAAGATAACATCAAAACCAGACACATCAAGTTGACTGATAGATAATAAACTGACAGATAACTGAGGGACATAAAGAACAGAAAAAATAGTAACAGCAGACATGGCGGATGGTAAGACAGACCTAATAGACAAAACAGACATACCAGACCCATTAGCAGTATTAATAGTAATAGGAACGGGTGGAGGAATACAGTTTTGAAGTAAGAAAATGTGAGGAGTCATATGATGAGAGGCACCCGAATCAAAAAGCCAGACAGAAAAAGGGATACCTGAAGAGGACCCAAGCAAACCTGAATGAAGGGAGGTAAGAGCGGAGGCAGATGGCGATGGCTGAGTAGTGGACAGTATATGCTGAAGTTGTGCAACCTGAGCACTCAAGGAAGCCAAGTTAGGATCGGGAGCCGGAGTAGAAGTAGTATAAGCAGTAGGAGGTCGGAAAGTAACCGATGTAGGACCGCGGAACTGTGTCTGAAAAGACAGAGCAGGCTGACGTCCCTTCTTGGGACAGTTGTTCTTCCAATGACCCCTCTGATGGCAGAAAGCACACTCATCTAGCCCTAATGGTCCTCTCTTGGGTTTCGCAGTGGCCTGAAGCCGATGAGGAGGAGGGGTCGATAACAAGGGCGACTTGGCAGGAGCCAAGAACACAGAAGGAGGCAAAGTCTGATTGACCGTCTTAAGACAGGTTTCCTCGGAGAGGAGTTCACGAACAATAGCATCCACAGAGGGAAGAGGAGATCGGTGAAGGATGCCACCTCGAATAGCCTCATACTGAGGGGAGAGAGCTGTTAAGAATTGGAAACAACCTTGTTCCCGAAACTCAATATAAGTGTCTAGTATCTTGAGACTAGGTGGTTCCATAAGAGCCAACTGATCCCAGAGACCTGTCATCTCGATATAAAAGTCCTGAATAGTTTGATCCCGCTGACGAGCACTCTGAATAGTTGTTTCCAACTCATACCGCTTGGCAAAGTTGGACTGCTGATAAACACTGAGTAAATAATCCCACACTTCCTTGGCAGTACTGTACTTGGAAAACACCATTCCAATACAGTCATCCACAGAATTATGAAACCAGGTTAGAACTTGGGCATTATCACAATCCCAAGTGTCACAGGAAGAGAGATACCCTTCTACCTTCGGGTCCGATGGTCGAGGAGCAGAACTAGAAACATAGTCCCATTTTTTTTGACCAAGAAGAAAATTCTTCATGACACTGGCCCAATAGGCATAATTGCCACCAGTGAGTTTACATTTGATGGCTTGGATTTTAGTATCCGACATTGTAAAAAAAAAAACAAAGTTCGTAATAAACAGACAAGTATGGGGCTTGAGTACAATATTCTTGAAAATAGGGTTTTAAATAGAAATGCCCAAGTTGAAGCACAAAGATTGCGAAGCAGAGAGAGAGAGAGAGAGACTGAAGCTGAGATTGATCTTTAGACGGAGCTTGCGAAGATCTCAGATAGAGATCGCAAAGCATAGAGGCAGACAAACTAGATTAACTAGAGAGGCGACCACAGAGAGATGACCCTAGGAGTCACGAAGCACAGAGAGGCGACCACAGAGAGACGACCACAAGAGTCGACCAAGACGGAGACACGATAAGCCGCGAAGACGACTGAGACTGAGACTAGCAGCTTGATGGGTCAACTGAGATGACTCACTCACGAGACGAAGCATCCAGAAGAAGCACTCGCAGATGAAAAAAATGGGTCACCCAAGTCACGAACAAAGGTCGAACCAAAGGAGTTTGATCATGTACCAGACAATCGAGAAAGAGAGAACTCGATCAAACAGATGAATCACGAGCAAGTTGAACCAGTTCGTGCGTAACCCTAGCCACCACGAAATCAAGAATCGCAAAGCTCTGATACCATGTAAGTTTTCTAAACACAACTGTATATTAGATTGAATTGATTGAACAATGAATACATACATCGTTTATATAGAGTACCACTAATTCCTAATCCTACATGAATACATTCACTGAGATATACAGAAGTCTAATAGATATAGGACACTTATTCCTAATCCTAGGAGAACATGTATTCTTACACAAAGTTCTTACCCAAAAAAAAAAAAAAAAAAATCAAAAGTAACAAAATACAGAAACGAAAATTAAATTCACATAAAAGAGAGAGATTCAGTAAAAGTTATGAAGATAAACCTCATCTCGACAATTATCAATAATCTTTTTGATCCTCATGACCTCCCTAAAAATCTGACTCTCTTCTTCAATATCATCAGTCAATGCCTCAGCTTCACCACAGCAGTAATAGGTTTGAAAATAACCTAGAAATCAGAATTTTTTCTAAGAGGAATCTATGTGCTAATTCCAGGAATACTATGGCAAAGAAATAGTAAAATACAGGGAAGGAAAATAAACCCTCAGGATTCCCGCATTCTTTCTAATGCTTCAAGAATTAATTACCACAGCAATTGAGTAATTGATACTGATCCTAAAGGTTTTGCATATGGATAAACCTAAATGCCGGCGAGCATATGCCAAATAAGGAAAACTTAAGACATATATAGACAAAATGCACAATTTAACATCCCAAAAACACGGAAGAATAAGTTCAACATTCGGACCTAAAAGCAGATTAGGGTATAAGTAAATGTAGTCAGATAGTTAATTAGCTAATCATTTTGTCGGCATCCGATCAGTGCATGAAGAATATATTTGTACAAACATAATAACAGTCTAATTATGGACAAAGTCTGACCATAACTATCAGTTACCAAAAATATAAATAAGAATACAACGAACTTCTACACAAAGAAAAGATACAATGATGCCATGAGACTTGTAGGATTACACAAAAAACACACAGAAGAGTCACTCCAAAAAAGAAACAAAAGCCATATCCTTTGTAAACACATAAAAGAATCATTCCCTTTTCTTATAAAACAGTCTAATTATGGACAAAGTCTAACTATAACTATTCTAAAATTATAAAATGAGAATACAAGAAACTTTTAGAAATGGATTTAGGATTCCATTGTGACTGCATCAAAACACAAAAGAAACACTCCAAAAAAGAATAATTTATCATGATATCTATATATTTATTGTTCTTAAGAGTAGATGATTTCTGTTAACCATGTAAAAGGTACAATAGATTTTTAATTACCTAATATGCTCCTGCTTCTTTGCCAGAGTAAACCTAATTTTTTGGAGATTAGTCACTAGAGTAATTGGTAAAAACGAGGGTTTTTTTATTGACTATCACTTGGCAACACAATTTACCTTGAACATGTGTGTTTGATGTATAGCCAAAATTGCTTTCACAAAATACTCATAATAGCAAGAATTCAAAAAAGTATGCTCACCAGGAAAATTTTGAAATCTATGGAGTGGAAAATTAGAGAAAAACCGTCTTGTCAACATATTTTTCAGCAATGGTTCTGGCTGCTACCAGTCCAGCTGCCAAAGCAGCACCAAATAAAGCATGCAATGTTACACAGTAATTCTTCGCCATAAAGATCTTCATTTTGTCCTATAAGAATGAAGTCTTAATACCACAATAGAGACCTATTCCGATTCAGCTATAAAAAGAGTTCTAGGGCTCATAACCATCCAATCTGTAATTCTACAGTAAAAATTGAAGCTTAAAATGCTACTACTCACCTTGTGGTTCTACTCAACGTAGTTGACGACTAGTTTTCCAATGGGCAAGGTTAGGGCTCAAAGAAACTGAAACAAAGCTATGATTAGATTTAGAATCGTGGGATGGGTAAGTATGATGCACTCCAAATGGCACTAAAGATCATGTGACACCTAAATTAAGCATTCTTCGCATTAAAGAACGCTCTAAAATCAATGAACTTATAATGCATGTAAGAGGGAGGGCTCTACAAAGACCATGAACAAGCAAAAGTTAATAAAGTGTAAATATAGCCACTTTCACCACCTTTGACCCTGTTTTCGTGCCATGCCTAATCTGAACAAAGATATGAAACCCAAAATAAACCCAAAAGAAATAAACAAATACACGTGAATTGGTTCAATTTTCTTGAATTTTGGAGTTCTAATGTTAGGGTACTTACCAGAGGGGACATTTTTCCGACAGCTCTATCTCCGTTTACCTAGGTTGCACACCATTCATGTTACCTAATACAGGGATACCCTGAATAGGGAGATGTGGAAATATCAAGGGGAGAGAAAACAAGAGAAGAAAATTTTACCTGATGGAAGTGACTACAAAAGTGGATTAGAGTTGTTGTGAAGCCAACTAGGAGCGATGCGGAAATGATTGTGCCGGTTATGAGAAGTTCACTGTATTAATCAGCTAAAACCAATACTCATATAAGGCATGTGAAGTGAAATCCAAGATTATCAACAAATCAATATTAGCTACTATGAACGTCGTTGCTGCCCATTTTACACAGAAAACAAATGAGTGAAAGATAGTTCTACTATGAAGATGTTTATAGTTGTCTTGCACATTTTTGAGTCATATTAAATTGAATTCCATAAACCATCAAGGCGTCTTAGTATCGCACCTTAAATTTAGACAAGTGATTATAAGAACCGAGGAAGCCAATAACACAAAATAACATCTAGCAGAGTACAGACCGGTCTGCAAATAAGCAGCTGCACTTCCAACTTGTTTTTGTAGAAGTCAAATTCTAGAAATTTCAAATCGATTGAGCTATTTGGCAAAAAATAACCCTATAAAAGAAAATACTGAATTTAAAAAAGAAAAACAAAACTAGTTAATCAAAATTTTAATTGATGACTTTGAAGAATTCTCAAAAGATATCAAAGAGTTAAAAAGCAACTCACATTGAGAGGAACCAAGCCAATAGAGTAAATTGGTAATTTGATTGCTCTCCATATTAAGATTGCTCTAGAAATGTCCTCTTCCTCTTCATAAGTAGAATTCTTGGAGGAAATGCACTGACATCTATGACACCAATTGAGTCGTCTTGTAGAAGTCCTATTGAGATATCAGAACACATAATAGCAACCATAATAATAGCAGAACACATGCGCATTGGAACAAACAAGTATGAAGTGAAGATGTGACTTAATTTGTTCCAATGCCAGCACACTATAGTAGTCATTGGTTCCAAATCATCAAGGACTTAAAAAAATTAATAACAATCCACAAGGAGGAAATGAATTCACTGTGCCTAAGTCAAATCATTTGAAATAATAAAATCTACAATTTTTAGTAACATAAATTGATATATATTCGCACACAAACAATTATAAACATTGATACATGCATATATATAAATCATCATCTCAGTTTCTCATTGGTGAATGTGAGTATGCATATATATATAAATCATCACCTCAGTTTCTCATTAGTGAACATGAGCAATCAACAAAGTCAACCGCTTCAGATTTCAGAGATGCCTTTGAAGATCAACTTCAGGTCTTGTAGATCTAAATCTTTTGATTGGAGATCAAGTCCATTGTCTCATTCGAATCAATCTCACGTAAATCTGAATCATGGATAAGATTTTAGCAACTACAAAGGACAGAGTATGTCTGATCATGGTGGATTCGGCAGTGTTGTTTAGGTCACTGGTGTTAGATCTGAACCAAGATGGAAATGCATAGGGAGTAAACATGCATTGTGGTTTGTGAAATATTGGGTGAAAGATACAAGTAAAAACAACACAATGAGAAATATAAAACAAGTGTGGGGGCCGGGGAGTACTTTAGCAGAAGGAAAAAAATGCAATCACCTTGCATTAAAGAGGCCTCAAAAGCCTGGATTCATGGTCGCTGTCCAGCTCATTTGCTCATCTAACCTGAGTTGCAAAATCACCCTCCCAAGTCCACAAGTGGTATTGCCGCCAATAGTCCTGGGTATGACTTGGTTGCTGCCACAGCTTATGTTATCGAGATCTTTAACCAATAATCTGATAACAGTCTAATCCAAATTAAATTATCTTATGAACAATCTAAGAGGGGCTTATGGCATCACCAATAGAAATTGAGGACATGACTTAAAAGTTATGGTCAGAAATTGAGCTATTATAATGATTAAAAGTTTAGATGATACAGAGGGATCTCAGTTCTCCCCATCATATGGCATTTTATTTTATTGTATAATTAGTATATAAAAAAAATAAAAGATTGCCGCCAACAAAAATTGAAAACAGAACAAAAAATATTTACCTATTTTGTCACAAAATACAATAGGGGAGCTTTATCTAGATAGTTCAACCCATGTTTCCTCCTGTCCAGTATCAAGATTTGACAAAACAATATATCTCCATGATATAAAAAATATTGGACAAGCAACTCACAAATCACAAATCACAAATCACAAATGCATCAAAATAAAAAATAATTATTATTTTTGTAAAAGGAAAGAACAAACAGTCATCATGCAATACAAAATCAAAGTTCCGCCCTTGCTCTTCTTAACTGCAACCTCTTCAAGAGTTCATTGATTGCTGAGATATCGTCATTGTTCTCCTCAAGTTCTCGCCCACTGAGGCTTAAAAACAAGGAAGAGAAGAGAACATAAAATTTTCAGCATATTTGAAAAAATGAAAAAGCAATTTTGACACACATTACATGTGCCAGTGCTATAACAAGATAGCAGTAAAGAATAAGAATAAGAAACAACGGGACAAGAGAATTTGGAAAGAAAAGGAAAGAAGAGCAGAGACAGGCAACTGTAATATCTCGAAGTTTGAAAATTATCAATACAAAAGATAAGAGATTCGAAAATTATTTATTGTTTAAAAAGTTTGAAGATTATCAGCACAACAAAGTTTGAAAATTCCATGTCTCCAGATAAGAGGAGGTTCCATTTGTTCGACAAATAACAGATGCAAATAAGCCTTAAACTTTATTAACTTGTGCCTCTGATATGCATTAAGCCACTGCTAACATATCAAATCGCAAACAAAGGGATTGAAATGTAATAAAAAAAACATTTAAACAATAGAGATATTTAAGCACAACAAAAAGTAAAGTTGTGATAGAAATGATGATATGACACAGAATCTGACCTCACATCCAATGTAATAAAAAGCTAATTCAGATCATTCAGCATCCTTCAGGCAAAAGATTTCCATCATCATCACAAGTATTGTTTGGAAAGGAATCTATTGCAGCAGATAATAATTGAAAATATTTCTCCATCACGACCATAATCCAAACCCTAGGAGGAGATTCAAGATTGTAAACCCTAGGAGAAGAATCAACGGAATGAAGATCTTGAGAGAAAAAGAGAGAACTTCGACATCAAAATCGAGATTGTAGACAGTAATGCTCACTTTAGTAGACGATGTAGATGGTGGTGGTGGTGGTGGTGGTGGTGCTTCGAAATTGAGAGAGAGAGAGAGAGAGAGAGAGAGAGAGAGAGAGAGAGAGAACTTCGAAATCGAAATCACCGAGCTGAAAAAGGTTGAATCGTATCTTCCAAATCAATATTGAAATCGATTCTGCTCTATGAAATCTATTTTGCTCTATGAAATCGAAATCACTCTGAGATTGGATCACCGAACTTCGAAATCGAAATCGAAATCACTTTAAGGGTTTAGAGCGAGAGAGAGAGAGAGCGAGAGAGCGAGATTCATACACTTGTGTTTCTTAGATTTGAGTGAGTGAGGGTGAGAAGAAGGGTTTCTCAAAAATGAGGGTTGAAGAGGGGAGTCTAAATCATCTGCCGCTATTTCCTGCGGCCATTTTTCCAGCGGCCCTCCAAAACAACATCATTTTGGTTTTTTTTTTTTTTTTTTCGGGCCCTTTTCATTTTTGAACCAAACCAATCCTCTTCTCCATCTCCTTTCCTTCTTCTTCCTTTCTATCTATGAAAACTACCAAACCCACCATCTCCTTCTTCTTCTTCTTCTTTTTTCTCTCTAAAATCTCCCAAATTCACACCCACTCTCTATAAAAACTACCAAACCCACCATCTCCTTCTTCTTCCAATTTTCTCTCTCTAAAAACTTCCAAATCACACCTATTAGAAAATAAACCCAGATTCGCACCCACTCTCTGTAAATAATAACCAAATCAAACCTACTCTCCGTAAAGAACAACCAAAGATTTAGAAGATGATGATGAGAAAAAAGCCAATCAATTAAACAGAGTCATACTATACTTAATCGTGTTTTTTTCAATTATAATTTGATAATAAAGGAATATTTGAAATAGTAATCATGTAAATCCAGATGAAGATAATGAATTTTTTTTGTCAAAATCTTGAAATAAACAGGGGATTAGCCAAAAAATAGCAAAATACAAATAAAAATCATTCCAATCAGAGTAAAATACAAATCAAAATAGCAAAATACAAATATAAATACAAATCAAAAAAAATTTCACTGCTCTTTTGCTCTGTTTTTGTGCCATCTCCACCAATGTCCAAGACATCCAATTCCAAAGCTTTATTGTCAGAGTCCAAAACGACTTGAAAACATCTGGGTTTTTCAATGTGGAGATTGGTGCAGTTCCACCATTGCAAGTCTCAGTTCATACCAATCAGACTCGAAAAAGTCCAAAACCACCCAGAGAGAAAAACAAAGAGATTTCATTCATGTGTACAAGACTGTTTTTTACGGTTTCGCTGCGAGACTCACGACAGAGCAAGTCGAAGAATTAGCCGAACGCCTAGAAATTCTCAAGATCTTACCAGACCGAGTTCGTCAAATTCAGACGACTCGATCACCTAAATTCCTAGGGTTCAAAAACGAAAAGGAAAAGGGGTTGAAAAGCAAAATAAGAAGGGAAAAATTTTTTATTAAAAATGACGTTGTTTTTAAGCGCCACTAGGAGGGCCGCAGATAAGTGTGGCAGATGATCCGAACTCTTGAAGAGGGAGAGAGAGCGTGTGAGAGTGGGATACATTTGAAGGCATTTTTAAATGTTAAACGGTACCATTTTATTAAATTAAAATGCGACGTTTATAAAACGTCATTAAATATTAAAAAATGTGGCGTTTAAAAAAACTCCGTTAAAAAAGCACTGTTAAATCACACATTTCCTGTAGTGGTTGGGAAGTCCAGCAAGTTTGAAGTTCTCGTAGGCTTTTAACAAAAAGAAGAGGCTTCCCTCTGGGACTAGAGTGTACAGTTGAAGGGGGCTCACTCAAGCCCATTTTAATCATCAAATTGTTTATCTTGTACGTAGATTATTCATATAAAAAAATAAATTGATCGAATATTAATAGCCATATGATTGGATTACATATATGTTTTTTTTTTATAAAAAAAATAGACTGTGTATTGTTAAAATCAAAATTTTGATTTACTTTTTGTAAAAACAAATATAATATAATCTTGTAACTACTGATATCTATTCCACTTAATTTTTTACATGAATAATTTTCTTGAAGAATATTAAATATAAATAGTTTAGATCACAAAAATGGACTAGATATCAGTAGCTACATGATTAGATTGCATTTCTTTTACAAAAAATAAATTAAAAATTTGATTTTGACAATACATGGTCTATTTCTTTTTTAAAAACACAAATATAATCCTATCATATTGCTATCAATATACGATCAACTTATTTTTTGCATAAATATTTTTTTTTTGAGAAATATTAAATATAAATAGTTTAGATAAGAAAAATGGGCTTGAGATGGTCCCACAACCCTTCAATTAGTCCTCCGGTTCAATTACTAGACTAGAGCAAAGCTTGGTACTCTACGTGCAAAAATAAATAAATAAATGGAAAACCTTGTATCCTTCTAGGAAAATTGAGACTAGAGCAACATTGTTGGGGCAGTGATAAAATCACATGTTTTTTCACTGCATGTTAGAATCATGCAATCAAAATCATGAAATTTTTTTCCTTAAGTTGGAAAGAAAATGGACATCAATCACTCATGTGTTTCTAGAATTTAATTAAAATTAGCATTCATAGGAGCTTCAATAAAAATAGAAATGTATAAATGTAACTCTATTACCCAATCTAGTGAACCATAACATGTTCCATTGGCGCGCATGTGGTAAGCTATGCGATGTTTAATTATCAAATTCTTCTTCTTCAGTTTAGTGTAAAAATTTATCTGTCATTTTCACATTAACATTAAGAAATTGTACATGCCAATTTGCAGAAACTACATCTCTGTGATAGTTAGCGGCGACAAAACAAGAAGGCTAACGAAATATGATCCAAAAAGCATGGAAACAACAGTTCTTCTTGAAAACCTCACATTTCCAAACAGAATAGCACTAAGCAAAGATGGTGATTTCATTCTCATTGCAGACACCACTAATTGCAAAATCTTGAGATTGTGGCTCAAATCATCAAAACTCGGAATAGTTGAAGATTTTGCCCATCTCCCGGGATTTCTAGACAACATTAGGAGGAACCTCAAGGGAAAGTTTTAGGTTGCAATTCATGCGAAGAGAGGGAAGATTTTGAAATCGCTTCTGTCATATCATTGGGTAGGAAATAGTTTGATTAAATTTCCTTTTGACATTACAAAATTATATTCATATTTTCCAAAATGGAGAGTGTGTGGATTGGCATTGAGGATGGTGAAGTGTTGGAAATGTTGGAAGATAAAAGAAGAAATGAATGGAAATTTGTTAGTGAAGTTGAAGAGATAAATGGAAGTTTGTGGATTGGATCTATAAGGATGCCTTTTGTAGGGATACAAGAAAGAGTGTCTCTATGAAGAGATGAATTATTTGTATAAGGAGGAAGTAGAAATCAAAACTCTACTAATACCACCTCTAAGTATAAGTTGAGAAATTGGTGGAAAGACTCATGAATGTATTTATGATATATAGTAAAAATGGCAAATTATACTAGTAGTGCCTAGATTTCGTCCTTTGTTTCGTTTTGAATGTTATATTTTCTATTAATTCAAATTTGACCTTTAATTTTAGATTTTAGTTTAATTTGGTCCAATTAAATAATATCATCAAGATTTTTGAAGAAAAATTATCACTGAGTTGGTTGAACTTAATTCATTGAATTGATCGAGTTTATAATTTATTCTTAAAAGCATCATACATAACACTTATGTGTACATTTTTCATAATAAAAAAAATGCTAACTGCCGTAATCAATTAAATCAAATTGAGACAAAGTTATAAATTGAAAGTCAAAATATTGAGTTGATTAAAACTACAAAGATTAAAATGATACAAAAACCAAAGTATAGACTATCAATGTAATTCGCAAAATTAATCCATGCAAGTGGGGTATACAATGAACTTGAGATAATCGTATTAAACTAGTGTTATGCCCGCACAATGTATAGGATGTGAAATTTTACAGTTAGCTTTTAAGAAAAATATTGGGCGAATTACACTAACAATCCCTATAATTTAGAATTTGTGTCATTTTGGTCATTGACTTTTCAATTGTAACACATTTGACCTTGAATTTTGAATCTTGTTCCAAATAAGAACAATTTTAGATAACATTGCTCAAATTTAAGGGCGAAGTCATTAATTTGATAAAATATAAATTAATTTGACAAAATTAAATGTCAAAAAAATATTTTTAAATTTTTAAAAATTATTTCTATCTACCAAGGATAAAATTATGTAAAATTGACAAATCTTTTACACATTTATTTTATTTTTTTTACTAAATTAATTTTTATTATGTGTTTGGATAATGATCATGTAATGGGTGGTTGTTAGACTTTTAATGTGTAATAGATATATTTAATATATGAAATGTTTTTAGTTTTGGGTTTTTTTAATTTAATGGATTGGTTTAATAATAATATCAAAGTTGTTACCATATTTGACTTTGTGAAAAAGTGGAAACTAATTTAATGAAAATAAAAACAACCACCCATTACATGATCATCATCCAAACACATAATAAAAATTAATTTAGTAAAATAAATAAATGTGTAAAAGATTTATCAATTTTACATAATTTTATCTTTGGTGGGTATAAATAATTTTTAAAAATTCAAAAATATTTTTTTGACATTTATTTTTGTCAAATTAGTTTATATTTTATCAAATTGATGACTTTGCCCTTGAAATTGAGCAATATTGTCTTCAATTGTCATTTTTTGGAACAAGATTCAAAATCTATGGTCCAATGTGTCACAATTTAAAAGTTAGGGATCAAAGTGACATAGCCCCAAACTATAGGGACTGTTAGTGTAATTTTTTCAAAAATATATTTCAAATCTAGAAGGCCATATTTGTTTCGCGGCTTGAGTGGCCGGATTGAACTTCCATGGCTATGGGTCCCACATACAGCATGTTTGGTAGTGAAATGGGAGGGCTAATTGATAGTCTAAGGGGCTTAGCAATCCCCCTGGGATTAACTTGGCTAGATTTTGAATGAGATTAGAAAAATAGTGAGGGAATTAAGTCTATTATATATATATATATATATATAAATTGTCAAGTGCACCCGTTTGTTTTAATATTTGTTTTAATTTTTCAATATAAAAATAATTTATTTATTTATTTTATGTAAAAATAATTTAACATCTCATCACTAACCATCTTCTATATTATCATCAAAACAAACACACTTTTACTTAATCCCCTCACTAACAATCCCTACATTAACAATCTCTTCACTAATCATTCTTTCACTAACAATCTCATCTAATCTAATCTATCAAACAAACGTGGCCTAAAAGTTCAGAATTTTATGTTTATGAAAAGCAAAAGATTAATAACAAGTTATTTTAATTTAATGTTTAAGAGTTTTTCATTATTGTTAAAACGTGTGAAATGTCCCATAAAAAAACAAAATAAAGCAAAATAAAATAAAATAAAATAAAGTAAAACATGCGAAATAAGAATTTTATTGTATAGTTTTCACCATCTTAATTGAGGTGGAATTCAATACTTAAAGGCACTCTTTATGCCCAAAATTTTATGAGTTATGCTAGGGACCCCAAAGAAATTACCAAATTTTCTACCAAACCTCTCACATGGGTGTGGGATCCCATGTGAGAGGTTTGGTAGAAAATTTGGTAATTTCTTTGGGGTCCCTAGCATTTTTCAAATTTTATACTCCCTTGTCTGCCTGTCTAAAAAGCTTACAGACCATTCAATTATTAAAAATCTCAAGTTGCTGTTTAATTGATGTAAATGTTTTAGAATAGAGAGACATTGATATTCGAGGATAGAGATCTCATGTCAATCTTTAAGAGTAGTATTGTGCCAGATTGCATGGAAATCATTACAAAAAGTAACATATATCATGGGGGGATATATTTCTTGGGTACCGACACGTGGCATGGCGACGCCGACGTGTTTGGCCGAGGTGCCACGTGTCATGGAAATTACGCCGAGGTGATCTCGGAGTTGCCGAGGTTATCTCCGAAGATATCGAAATCCGAGATAAGCGGATAAGAGACAAGAGTCCTAGGACAAAGAGGGGACTTAGCCAAGATAAAGATAAACTTCCTAAGAGGAGACTTAACGGTAGAAGTCTACATCGATGACATGGTCGTGAAGACCAAAAAATCTAAGGGACATCTTGCCGACCTAAAAGAGATTTTTGATATACTCAAAACATACCGGCTCTGACTCAAAGCATCAAAGTGCGCATTTGGAGTTGGACCAGGTAAGTTTCTAGGATATCTGGTAACGAGAAAGGGCATAGAGGCCAGCCCAAACCAAATCAAGGCCATCCTAGAGCTGCAGAGCCCGACGTCGGCGAAACAGGTTTAGATGCTTACTGGAAGGGCCGCAGCCCTAAATAGATTCATTAGCAGAAGCTCAGATAAATGCAGACCCTTCTTCAACTTGGTGAAAAAAGCCACAGACTTTCTGTGGACAGAAGAATGCGAAACCGCTCTAGCCGACCTAAAGAAGTACTTGACCACAACTCTGGTTCTTTCCAATCCAGAACCAGGGGAAGAACTGTTTTTGTACTTGGCAGTTTCAGAACACGCAGTAAGTGCAGTACTCATCCGAGAAGAAAAAGGGGAGCAAAAAATGGTTTATTATGTAAGTAAAACCTTGGCCAGTGCAGAAACAAGGTATCTGCCGCTAGAAAAATTAATGCTGGCCTTAGTAATGGCTTCAAAGAAGTTAAACCATTATTTTCAGGCACACAAGATTGTGGTCCTAACAGAGCACCCACTGAAGTCCTTGTTACAACAAGGAGACTTAACAGGAAGGATAGAAAGATGGGCAGTGGCCCTGGGCCAATATGACCTGGGGTTCAGGCCGAGAACAGCAATAAAGGGCCAAGTTTTGGCCGACTTCGTGGCAGAATTCACCCCAGAAACCATGGAACATCGGGCTCCGTTGAGCCGAGATGAGCAGCATCCCAGCAAGCAAGGAGAAGCCCAGCCAAAGGCAAAAGAACAAAGGAAGGAAAAACTCAGACCCTGCAGCATCTACATTGGCGATTCATTCAGACTTTTCGTCGATGGAAGTTTAAACCGTCAAGGAGCAGGGGCAGGAGTACTGCTGATATCTCCTGATGGAGAAATAATAGAACAGTCCATCCGTTTGGGGTTCAAGGCCTCAAACAATGAAGCGGAGTACGAAGCATTAATTGCAGGGCTAAAACTGGCAGCAGCAGCAGAAGCAGATGAGGTAATAGTTTTTTGTGATTCACAACTTGTTGTTAACCAGTCAACAGGTGAATTCGCAGCCAGGGACGAAAGGATGTCGGCATATGCAAAAGAGGTCATTAGATTAGCAACTCTATTTCAGAACTGCCGACTACTCCAGGTTAGCCAAGATGACAACACCCACGCCGACGCGTTGGCTTACCTGGCAAGTTCAATTCAGACTGGAAAAACAAGAACAATTATGATCGACTACATGTCGGGCCCGAGCATAGGACCGGAGAGCACAAAGCAGCAAGCAATGTGTGTGGACATGGGGCCAAGCTGGATGGATGCAATTATCGCATTCCTGAAAGAAGGAAAATTGCCAGAAGATCGTAAGGAAGCACACAAAATCAGATTGAAATCTGCAAGATTCTGTCTGACAGAAGATGGACATCTTTACAGAAGATCCTTCACTGGACCCCTTTTAAGGTGCGTACACCCTTTGCAGGTTGAAGATTTCCTCTATGAAATCCATGAAGGAATTTGTGGAAGCCACGCTGGGGGCAGATCATTAGCCCACAGGGCCATTACCCAGGGGTATTGGTGGCCCTACATGCAAAAGGATGCTGAAGCCTACGTGAAGAAGTGTGAACAATGACAAAGGTTTGCACCTTTGATACATCAGCCAGCTGCTGACCTGAACCCAGTATCCAGCCCTTGGCCGTTCGCCCAATGGGGCATGGATCTGGTTGGGCAACTTCCCCAGGCAACTGGGCAAAGAAAATACTTGCTGGTAGGAACAGACTACTTTACAAAGTGGATAGAGGCAGAACCTCTTGCCAAAATCCGAGATGTGGACGTCAAGAACTTTATATGGAGAAACATCATCACCAGATTTGGCATTCCAAGAGCAATCGTTGCCGACAACGGAACACAGTTTGACAGCAAACTCATCAAGAACTTTTGTGCCAAATTCAAGATCAAGAACTACTTTTCAACACCAAGCTTTCCCCAAAGTAATGGTCAAGCAGAAGCATCCAACAAAGTAATTTTGGATGGAACAAAGAAGAGGCTGCAGGCAGCAAAAGGAAAGTGGGTAGACGAGTTGCCCAACGTGCTTTGGACATATTGAACTACGCCGAGAAGATCAACAGGGGAATCCCACTTTGCCATGGCTTATGGCACAGAAGCTGTCATCCCATTGGAGATCGGCATCCCAGGGATCAGAACCCAGGGAGTAGAGAATGGCACTAACGACATAGTCTTAGCCCGAGATCTGGACCTCTTGGAAGAACGAAGAGAAAAGGCTGCAATTCAGCTAGCAATATACCAGCAGCAGCTTGCTAGAACTTACAACAAAAAGGTCATTCCAAGAGATTTTCAAGTCAGCGACCTAGTCTTGAGAAAAGTCATCGGCAACAAAAAAGATCCCAGAGAGGGCAAGCATGGCCCAAACTGGGAAGGACCCTACAGAATTACTTCAGTATTAGGCAATGGAGCTTATCGGCTTGAGGACAATGAGGGCAAAGCATTGCCTAGACCTTGGAATACTTGTAATTTGAAATTTTTTTATCATTAGATGTGCATCATTTTTTGGCCGATATCATCAGTAAAGTCTTTTCAAAAATTCTTTCAAACACATATGACTGATAAAATTACAAACTGATGTTTTCTGGAGACATGAATAATGAGAACCCAAGTAGAACTCAGGTTCACATTGGGGGCAGAAAGAAGAAGAATGTGTTTACCACTTGTTGAAATTTGTAGCAATTTATAAGTTGGTTAAACCAAGATAATGTTTAAAACTGAAATTAGACCGAGATGATGCTTAACCGAAGTTAAGCCGGGATAATTCCTTAATTCACTTGTTGAAATTTGTAGCAATTTACAAGTTGGAATTAAGCTGATTCCTTGTCTTCACTTGTTGAAATTTGTAGCAATTTACAAGTTGGAGAGAAGCTGATTCCTTGTCTTCACTTGCTGAAATTTGTAGCAATTTACAAGTTGGAGTCAAGCTGATTCCTTGCCTTCACTTGTTGAAATTTGTAGCAATTTACAAGTTGAAGTCAGACTGATTCCTTAATTCACTTGTTGAAATTTGTAGCAATTTACAAGTTGCAATTAAGCTGATTCCTTGTCTTCACTTGTTGAAATTTGTAGCAATTTACAAGTTGGAGTCAAGCTGATTCCTTATCTTCACTTGTTGAAATTTGTAGCAATTTACAAGTCGAAGTTAAGCCGAGATTATTGTTTCTCTTCACTTGTTGAAATTTGTAGCAATTTACAAGACGAAGTAAAAACGAGGTTATAGTTTGCACATTTATAGCAATCTACAGGATGATCCAACCAAAGAAGATGCTTAACACTTGTTGAAATTTATAGCAATTTACAAGATAATGTTAAGCCGACATGTGATCATCTGTTGAAATTTGCAGCAATTTACAGGTTAAGGTAAAAGCTTCGTATATTGTTTAAACACTTGTTGAAATTCGTAGCAATTTACAAGTAGATCATTGTTATAACTTGAAGAAAACATTACAGTATATATTAACACTTGTTGAAATTTGCAGCAATTTACAAGTAGGTTAGACCGAAATTACTGTTTACGTACTTGTTGAAACTTAAGAAGAAACTTACAGTAAACATTGAATTGTATATGTTAAACACTTGTTGGAATTTTTTCAAAAGTTTTCAGGACTGAATCTTGCCGAAATAAAGTTTGATGTTATTATACCCGAGGTATGTAACCCCGAGGAGATTGCACAAAAGTAGCAAAATGCAGAAGCAAATCAAAAAGACATTAAAAGATTGAGGCATCCATAAGAAAAATTGTTCAGAAAAAGGCACATCGGCCATACAAAGAAACCTATATTGCCAAACAAACAAAAAGGTACAAAAAACATGGAAGTTATGATTCTTCTGCTTCAGAAGCAATTTGGGTCTGAACCTCGGCAGATTCCTGTGGAACTACTTCAGCGGCCTTCTCTGCTGCCAGCTCGGCATCAATCTCTGCAAGCGTTTTGTTAAGACTTCTTTAAGCTAATAGGAGGTCAGACGATAATACCCCTGTAACAGCTTCCCTAGGCGCCTCCTCGACCTCATAACCCTCTTCATCCAAAGTTAAGTCCAGGATGGGCTCAATTTGAGAAGGAGACTTGACCCCAGCATCATCCTTGGGTTTCTTCATCAAGGCCTCAGCATCCTGATCATCTTCACCCTCAGGCTCCGACCCAGATTCTTCTTCGGCTTGGTTTGGTGGAAATGGGAGAGGAATAGCGTCGACATTACGGAAAGGCGAGTCAGCAGGGAGGTCAAGTCTTTTTAGTAGAGACATCCAACCAAGGGAAAATCCCCTGTTGCATGCTTCCCTGACTTGCAGCTTGTACTTCTCAGCGACGTCGGCCATGCCCTGCACATAAGCCTTTTCATCAGCTTCTTTGATTTCAGCCTTTTTCGTGGCCAAGGCCTCCTGAAGCTCCTTCTCGGCTTGGGTGGCCTTGTCCTCGGCTTCATTTTTCTGCGCTTCAGCAACTTTCTTTATAGCTTCAGCAGCCTCGGCCTTTTCTTCGGCCAAAGATTGGGCTTTAGTGGTAGCCTCGACCTGGTCTTCCAATTTCTTCATTTTTGCTTGAAGACCCTTGTTGGTCTTCTGAAGTGCAGAATACTCCTTCTGCAAGTCAGTTAACTTCTCCCTGTTCTCAAAAGATTGCATGGAGAAGGAGTGGGCATGCTGAACAGCCTGAAAGAATACAAAAGCAAGAAGTTATTACAGAAGTTTTATAAACAAATAAGGAAAAGACAGGTCACCAAGTGAAGACACTTACTGGAACACAGTGTTGAAGCATGAAAGCATAATTTTCATACTCACTCATTCCAGCATTCTTTTCCAAATCACCTGGGAGAAGAAGAGCTGTACTACGGGCAACGCCGACATTAATGTCGTCGGCACTATCAGTAGCCATGACCGGCTTGTCCTCCAGGGTAATCTCGGGCGTCCAAGGGACGTTTGGCACCTTGGATTTTGAAGTCGTTGTAGAGGAGGACCTCTGCTTCTTTGATTGGGTAGACTCGGAGGGCTGGGTCTCGGCAGACCTATTCGCAGGAGCAGAAGAAGTCTTCTTACTCTCAGCCAGTTTTGAGATAGGCAAACTATCTTCAGCCTCAACAACCTTGGCCTTAGGCTGGGCCTTCTTGATTCTTTTCGGCTTCGGTGGGGGCATTGGTTGGGTCGGTACAACATCAGCATCAGTCGGAAGGTCAGCTAAGAGATTTTGAGCAATTGGCTTTGCGCGACCCATTTCGACAGTTTTGACAAGACGGGGCCGACGTTTTCTTTCTGGAATTGGGATCAAGTATGGGGCTGAAGAAGATGGCAGATCGACTGGGTTAGAAGTGGATCCTTCGTCTGCTCGTGGTACGGAAGCAATGGAAGGAGTTGTGGCAGAAGGTGGAGAAAGACTCTTTTTCTTCCTTTTTGGGTCGTCGGGCAGTATGGATTTGTATGTCGAGATAAAATTTAGTAGCAGGGGAGCCTTGCGCTTGTGGATTGGAAGGTCAAGGAGCTTCTTTAAATCTTTTCCTGGGAAGAACGATTGGCGAAAGTTTTTTGGTGGTTGATGAAGATCTGCAGGACAAGCAAACAGTCATTGGAAACAGACAAAGTTTTGAAGACTTGGAAAAGAAATAAACTAAGTATTGGCACTGGGCTCTTACCCTTGCCCTCTTTAACTGTTCGAGGAAGAGGGTAGAGGTGAACATCTTCGTCTGGGCCAAATTCCCAATTTCCCGAAGCAATGACAAAGTCATCCCCGGCTCCCTTGTTGGAATCCGAGAGGTTGGCTACAATTTTGAACTCGGTAGACCTCGGCTTGAGGTAGTAGACATAACCTCTTTCCTTCAGGTTAAGGGGGCACATGGTATAACAAAATTGGATATCGGCACGGGTGATCCTAACGTTCTCTTGCCTAGCCAGGGCTATGATACCATTAATCACTCGATAAGAGTTGATGGTAAGTTGCATAGGGTTCAACCTATAGAAATGGAGAACCTCGCGAAAGAGGGGATTGAGTGGAAGCCGGAGTCCACATTCAGTAAAGGCTACAATAGGAAAGGGCATCGTATGATCTGTGGGCATGATGGAATCACCATCTCCAGCAAGCCTAAGGTGAACATCGGCTGGGATGGAGAACTCCTGCCTAAAGTATTCAAGTTTTGTTGGGGAATTTACTCGATGTCTCCACATACCCATAACGTCGGCCTAAGTTCAGAAAGCTGTGTTTCAGAAAATAGGTGTTTCAAAAGGGTTGCTAGAACCTCGGTTTCAAAACCTGGGAAAGGGCTGGTAAAGTTTGTTTCAGTTTTTCCTAAAGATTGAAGGTTCTACAGACAAATCCCAAACCTAAAATTATAAAGATGAAGATCGGGGGCACAGATCTGGTAAAAAAAACAAAAAACAGAGAACAAAAGCGAAGTTTCAGAGACAAGAACAGGGATGGGCTATCAAGAACACGAAGAATACAAAGGGTTAAGGGCCAAGAACAGTAGTGAAACAGTGCAAGTGTTCATAAAATCATGAAATAAGACGCATTCAGGTGAATGATTCACAAATAACACTTAAACAGAACAGTAATAGCAAGAAACTTCAGAAACAATCAAGAATTAGAAAAAGAGGGTAAGGGGGCCAGTTGCTTACCGGATAAACTGAACTCGAAGCAATATTCGCCGAGACCAGACGACAGTTGTAACAGTAGCGAAAGCTTCGCGGAAATGGAAGAGTAAGGATGATCACAGAATTTGGCACTTAGAACAATGGTAGATTCGAAGAATGCTAGAGCTTTTAGAGAGAGAGAAAACAAGAAATTAGAATGCAAAAAGTGAAGAAAAGAAAAGGGAAAGAAAAGGTTTGTAAAAAACTTAAAACGGCGGCAAAATAGGGCATTTATTGTGCCTGGAGCACCGGATACGTCAGACGGCGCAGACGAATAAAGATAACTTTCAGGCGCGTCATAGACACGGGCCAATGAAGACAGAACACGTGAAAGGAACGGTTAGATGTGCATGATAGCTCATGCGCGTGGAGGAGTTCATTTGGATTCTTGTTCTCCGAAGAGAACACATCGGCTTGAGAATGCATTATCTCGGCCAAACAGTTTTTAAACCACTATGCAAAAAGAAATATCGATATAGGTTCCATCACCTCAGAATACCGAGGTAAAAGAACCTAGGGGCAGTTGTGGGGATATATTTCTTGGGTACCGACACGTGGCATGGCGACGCCGACGTGTTTGGCCGAGGTGCCACGTGTCATGGAAATTACGCCGAGGTGATCTCGGAGTTGCCGAGGTTATCTTCGAAGATATCGAAATCCGAGATAAGCGGATAAGAGACAAGAGTCCTAGGACAAAGAGGGGACTTAGCCAAGATAAGGATAAAGCTCTTAGGGAGTTTATCTTTATCTCTTGAGAAATCCTAAGTAATAACTAAATTGAAGTTTATAGAAGTCATGCTTCTAGTAGGACTTGGATTGAGTTAACTATAAAGGAGAGGCACCCCCATGGGTCTAAGGTACGTAGTTTTATACTCAAGCTTGTGAGTTTAGCACTTGATTATCTTTGAGAGATATACTGACTTGATCGTCGGAGTGCCCCCGGGTGGAGGAGCCACCGCCGGAGCCCTTTCTTTCTGTTACAGGTTACTGGAGCCATCTATTCTGCCGGTGCTCTCCAGCTGATTACTAGGCGGGCAGTGTGGTAAGAAAATTACTCACACATATCATTTAGAGCTAAAACTAATTTAATGCTACCAAATTCTCAATTTTTCCAAACAATTAAAAAAAACTTGTGCCTCGTAAAGGTTTGCTTGAAAGAGGAGGAAAATAAAAATGGAAATAAAATTTGAAGCGATCATTAAAAGGGGGAATTGGGGTGGCTGCTGTGCGGGGTGCACAGTAGCCACTGCTGTGCAGTCATTTGGGCCTTTTTCGGGGCCCATTTTGATAATCCGAACCGTTCATATTTTAGAATACATCAAGTAGAACATACCTGTAAAAAATCAAGTTAATCGAATATTGTTTACCCATTCATCCACTCACATTTGTATCTACAAAAATAAATAATAATTGTAATTTAAAGTATTAAAATGAATACAAATGTGAGTGGATGAATAGGTAAATGATATCCGATTAACTTGATTTTTTACAGGTATATTCTACTTGATGTATTCTAAAATATGAACGGTTCGGATTATCAAAATGGGCCCCGAAAAGAGCCCAATTGGCTGCACAGCAATGGCTGCTGTGCACCCCCGCACAGCAGCCACCCCAATTAAAAAGGGGTAATTGTGAACCACAAAGGCAGAATAATTATTGAATAATACTGAAACATCATATAACATTATTTATGTAGTATCTTAAACCAATCATGTGAGGGTGAAACATATTAACTTATCTTCATTAAGGAGTTAAGAGATAAAAATTTATCCAATTAATGTGTATTACGTTTATTTATTCAGTGAAATATCATGTTAATAGTGCCATATAGTAATTTTAAAAAGTTGGTTTTATTATTGGAAAAGTTGAGTGAATTCTTATTTATTTTTTTCAGTGTAAATATTTTTAGTCAAATACAAACAAAATTAGATTTTTTTTTTCCTGTTACTTGATTAGCTAAAAAGTAATTAAAAAGGCAAAAGCTTACTTATGGTAGAAATTTTTGACATGACACTATAATATGACTCGAAACATATACGAAATCTGTGACGACCGGGTCTCTCTCTTCCCTTTCCTTTCTTTCTTTCTTTGCTTCATTCTCCTTTTTGCTTCCTTTGAATTTGAAACATTCAGAAATAGTTCCCTAGGTAAAGTTCTTGTTCTTGTTCTTGTTTCGCTTAGTGCCGAGTTTCACTTGTTCCGAGGAGTGCAAGGTTAGGTCTAGAGTGCTGAGACTTGGACTGGGAAATTTTCTGGGCTGTCTGGACTCAGCCGCACGTGCAGGGGTCACTGGCTGCACGTGCGAGAGGGGGGCCGCACGTGGGGGAGGCTAGGCCGCACGTGCAGAATACATGGGAAATTTTGGCTCACACACTGCTAAAAAGGCACGTGCGGAGGTGATAGCCGCACATGTGGGAAAAGGGGCTACGTACGTGTGGGAAGGGGCTCTGCATGTGCAGTAGACTGGGCAGTCCGAAAACTCTGTTTTTTCTCTCTTTTGGTCCGAATTTGTATCTCACTTTTGATATTTCCCTCTCACTCTAAACCCTATTTTTCTCCTTCTCTTTAGAAAATCTCCTCAAAACACCAAAATACTTTGATCCTTGCAAATCTTGAGTCAAGATCATCATAACCTACCTCTAATCTTGAAGATCAAGAACTAGGGCTTCACTTGGTGTGGTGGAAATCCAAGATCCTCTCATCCTTTGACTCTAGGGTTTCATCATTTTCTTCATCAAAGCTTGAGGTAGGGTTTCCTTTGAATTATATGTATGTTTATGCAAATTTTGGTTGATTTTTGTGAACTCCTCCATGTATTTCGAAAATGGGGATTAGGGCTCAAGAGATTGTTGATTTTGTTTGAAGAAGAACTCATCTTATTTTCTTTTAAAAGATTTTGTGAAATGTTGAGCCCTTTGGGTTGAGATTGAGATGTGTTGTGAGGTTTTTCAAAAGAGATGGAAAATGTTAGAGTTTTTGTGAAAACCTAGAAAATTTGGGCTTTTCTTGAAGGAAATAAGGGAAAGGCTTATGAGATGTTATAGATATGTATGTATATGTGTATATAAATATATATATTGATAGATGTATTGTAGTGTGACTTGGTAGACAAGAGGGCAAGAAAAGTTTGATATATACAAATGTTCATACACATATATATTTTGATTGATGAAGAATTTCTTACCATATGAAAGATGTTGGGACATGGGGGATGATATTTACATATTGTTATGTTTTGAAATGATTAAATGTTGAATGAAACACCAAGTGTAATTCTATTGTGGCATATGGGTATTAAATGACAAACTCTTGGCTTGATGGAATGGCATGGAAGGGAGAAAATGGAGGTTATGAACCTCTATAGAAGGTAAATTTTGGTTTTGATTAATGTAGAGAAACGTGAAGTAACATGGTTGATTATCGCATTAACATTACGAATATCATGCATATCATGGGAATTGGTTTTTTTGAAAATTGGAACTTCTCTTGTAAATGTAATGTTGTGATGGGAACTTTGGAAATGTTTTGGGGTAAACACATTGGTAAGTCCGGTTTGGGGGTGTAGATGAGTTTGTTAAGTTGGCCTGAGTGTCCGGGGTGAAAGACCGAAAACACGCGCGGAGGAGGTACCACTTCCCTTCCGGTTAGCAACTAGTAAAGTGGGGTATTGCTAGAACTTGTAGAGCCTACTTGCAGACACCAACCTAGGAACTACCAGTGTCGTATTTACCGCCCCTTATGATAAAAAAATTGGATGTTTGGAAAAATTGATGAGATAGCAAAATGTTATTGAAAACATAGTGATTTTCAAGGAAAGCATGACATGTGATTTTTTCGAAAATGGCATTGCATAGCATTGACATTTGCATTGAATGTTGAAAATCTTGCATAAATGTATATACTTTGTTAAGGTTTATCTACTGGGCTTTATGCTCACCCCTATGGGATTTTGGTGTAGGTAAAGATGTGGTGATCCTGCCAAATTGAAGGCATGAAAATGTTGTGAAGAGTAATACTCTATTTTGTTGTTATTTAATTGCTAGCCAAGGGCTATTTTTGTATAGGTCCGAGAGGCCATTTTTGTGTAACCAGGCTTAAGCCTTGGAAGTGGAGTTGTAGCCCATAAGGGCATTTTATTTATTCGGAGACTAAATGCTTCACATGCTATAGATTCAAGTGTTTTTTTTTTTATTTATTATCAATGAATGTATAAATTGCATGTGGGCCTTTTATATAAATCTTGGAGATTTATGATGTAAAGGTTGGGGATTGGCTATGTCTATTTAATGAATGTGGTTTGGTGTATTAAATATGTTGGAATTATTTCGGGGCATTACAAAATCACCTAGTTAGGGTTGACTATTTTCCATCACAAACAAGTATATGACACGGTCCAACGACACAAATGTTAAACAGGTTACGATATTGTTAAATTTACGTAACACAAAATTGATACGAATAACTCGTTTAATAAATCATTAGTTATATATTTTAATATTGTTTCTACTAAGGTGTGCATAAAATTTTTTAATATCTTATGTAAGTCCATTTATCTCATTAAAAGGTATGTAAAAAAAGTTTTTGTCTATATTTTGGAGTTAATGTATCAAAAACTATTACAATAAGATGTAAGTTTATTAAATTATGAAAATAAAATTGAGTTAAAATCAAATATTCTAATGAATAATTTTATTCAGTAGAAATTAGTTTCATAAAATATAACTGTTCGAGAAATTTTTTAATTTTTTCATACACTTGATAATTTTAACTACAGATGAAATGTTTTGACATAACACATCAAGCTGACACAAACTGTACACAGACTAAAAATGACACGATTCAATAACACAAAATAATAAATGAATTGAGTTAGTACTGAGGTAATTCTAACATGAATTCAAAATGACACAACATAAACATGACATGATATGACACGGTGCTCACCCCCTATTTTCTGCAAGACTTATTTTTCTTTTTCTTGTATTAATTTGTTTGATATATATAAATGCTTGTTGAGTAGAACATATGTGACAGATTGTTTCAAGTGACTGCTCGAGCAGTGAAAAGACCGCTCAAGCGGAGATTAGGTGCTCCCAGTAGTTTGTGTTGCAGGCCTAGGGACCACTCGAGCGAACAAGTGGTCGCTCGAGGGAAGACCACGAGCTCCCAGTATCTTGTTTTGCAAACAGAGATACTGAGATGTATTGTTCACCACTCGAGTGATGAAAAGACCGCTCGAGTAGTGTAGACGTCCCCGAACATCTTGGGAGAAATCCCGTTTTGTTCATTGGGCTTACTACAGTTCGAACTCAATGTCACTGTTTTGAATCTAATGTCACAAAGTGCAATGCAAGATTGATAAATCACCAAAGAGTCCAAATCCGACAAATCATTTTAAAAAATAGATTTTTAGAAAGAAGTGCCAAACATGGACTGCTTTACCAGATACAGAGTCACCACCTAAATATTTTATTTTGGAGAATTTAGGAAACCCTGACTTGTGCCTAAGGCCACGTGTCCGTCATCACCAAAGTTGCCTCGGCTCAGGAACTTGGGTACGATTGGGGAAGGTCACTTCGTGAGCACCCTCGCTCGCCCGATCAAAGATCGGCCTCTACTAACCATGATATTGAGTTTTGAAAACATTATGTGCTCTTATTCCGGTTATTAGCCTAGAATTACTATGTGATGCACACAACATACAAGTATAGACTAGATTGCCTAAGTTGGAACAAAGCATTGCATATCCGTTTGTTTTGAAAATGGATTGAAGTTTGCTACTCGCAAGTAGGCTAAACACGGGTTTCGACGAATTATTCCAACTCAAGCAACCGAACCTTCACCCACAGGAATTCAGGCAGTTATATCACATAAGCACATAGCCTCATGGTAAGCATGCTATCATGGCAGTTACTCACACGCATGCAAGGATGCTAAAGCGTAAACACTTACCTAGTACTCTGAGCCAAAGAAAGAAGCTAATTAGGAAACATGCATGAATCCTAACTATGCTGAGATGCCTAATGCAACACATGCAAAAATGCAACTAAGATAGGTTCAGCTATTCTAAGATGGCATATGAGATGCGACAGGTACATGTATTCAACTTGGAATTGAAATACGATGCAGTTAGTATGATGTGCCGAGCCCGGTGCATGCAAAACAGATGAATGGAAGCAAACATATGAGCATAAGGACGCTAATTGAAACGTGCCCTAAAACTAACCATCATAAGCTGGTAAATAAAAGGAAGAAAGACATGGGGTTGGAAGACATACATCACACACACGCACACTTATTACAACATTGCCCTCTCTCGGAGGGTCCGAATAAATAATACACAACCAAATGAATAACGAATTACAGCTAATTATTACACAACCCTAATTAATTAACAAATTAACTAAAATAAATAAGCTAGCATGCAAAACATATGAAATGGACTGCCTTAGCTCGATCTTGAATGACAAGGAATGCATGCATGCTCGAGTCGCCTTGCCGAAAAATCCATTGCAATGCCCCGATTTGCCTCTGTTTGCAACTGGTCTCAGAACACTGTACAAAACTCCAGAAGGCTGAAACTCCACCATGCTGTTGGGATACTACCGACCAGTTTTTGCTGCTGGCTTCCAGTTTGCTGCAACAGAGAGCAAGAAAGGGGCATGGCAAAGTATTTTCAACATATGTGTGCACGACCACTCTCCTCGTCATTACATAAGCTCTAGGGAGTGTAATCCTCGATCCTTGTGCCACCAATCACGCATCTCGATGCATGATGGCTGAGGAGTCAGATTGCACGACTCGATGTAAAATGAATACACATATAAACACAACAAAGCCTGAACTCCATCATGGGTAATCCGGAGTGTCGGCGACCGAGAATCGAGGCACGTTTCATCACTTGGAGTACGAAACATCCCTCAGTTCCCGTGTTTGGATTAAACCCTACTCCAAACACAATGAAATACACATGGCATGCATGAATGCAACTCTAACATGCAGCCTAAACATAATGCCACTAAATGATGAAAACATGCAAATGATGATATGCAAACATGCTACTAGCATACACAATACTATGAAATAATCAATGGCATACTTCAATGCACATGAAAACTATATGGCATACGCAATGCACACATGGAGACTAACAATGAAATGATCAAGGCATACACAATGCAATGGTCAGTCATGCAACAACATGGACTAAATGGCATATACAATGCAAGATGGACTTAAACCAAGATAGGTGAGCCTTAGCCACACCCAAATCAGTGGCCAAACATGATGAAATTAAGGCAACAACACTTATGCAAACATGCACAATGCGAGGGACCAAACCTAAGGCACAAAGTGCAACTCTACTAAGGCATGGCAAGGGATTAAATATGGCATACAATCACACATTTTTCAACTCTGAAATGTCATACAGAGTGGCTCCAAATCATGCAAACACCTCACACAGTGCATACTAGATGGCCCAGATACCGAAACTAGTGAAGTGCATTACACTAGAGGTATGCAAAGCAATGCACAAATGATCAAACCAGCCCCAAACAGTCCCTATGCAGGCCCAAAACAGTAGGAAAATGGACTAAAATGATGACTCGAAAGGCATGGAAATGAAGCTCATGCAATGGCCCATAAATGAGGTATTTAAGCACGACTCTCAAACACATTTAAAGAGTGGAAAACATGGGAATATGGCACAAGTATAGGCTCTGAAATGACATGCTCAATGACCCCAAAACATGAAAACACCACCACTCAAGCATGCAATAAGCTTCAAAACTCAAGGCTAGGCAAGGGTATTACACTACAACCATGCATAGCAAGCATCATTCGACCATGAGGCATAAAAACAGAGCTAAGGCAGTCTAAAACATGCACAAAATCAGTTTAAGGCATGGCAAAAAAGTGCTAGAATCAAAGACCAAAATAGTATGTAATACAAGCTAGTGAAGAGGGTTTACACTACAAGTATATGAAGCATTCAAGAGGTCACTAAACCAGAAAAATTCAAAGGTATGACATGCCAAATAAAGCCCAAAAACTCATTGAAACATGGTCAATGCATGCAAGAATGACATGCTCCTTTGATAGGCTATGAAGAGGGTTATTCTACACATGCAAGATGGACACCCAATATGGCAAAACAAGCTCCGGAAAGAACCTATGCAGGTCCTAAAACTCACCAAAAATGGCCTAAAACATGGCTTGGAAGCATGCAAATAAGGTCTCCTTTGTAGGCCAAAAATGCTAGAAAACAAAACAAGGAGAGAGAGGGTCACCCCTCTCTGATTTTGGCACTCAAAACAGCATGCTAGCTACTGAAAATCCACTGGATTTCATTGGCTAAAATTTTGAAAAAAGGCCAACACAAATGCTCTAAGGCATGACTCAAAACAAGGTAAAATGAAGCATGCAAGGGGGTAGATGACCCCCAACAGAAAAATGATCTTAAAAAAACATGTTAAGGGCCTCAAAATAAGACTTTTTTTAGTTTACACCAAATCTCAAATATGTTTTCAAGTATAGCTAAAAGATGAATCAAAATAAAGCTTAAAAGAGGGAACAAGGTGTTACCCTTGTAGCTCAGCAACTCCAGCAGCTTCTGGACCGAAAATGTAGCTCTTCAACCTCTAAAATAGGCCTCCAAGAAGCTTAGGTTGGTTTTGGTGGGGTTAGGCTAGGAGATGGTGTGCAAAGGGCCAAAAACTTCACACTTTCTAAGCCTAAAGGTAGAGATATAGAGGGAGATAGATGTATATGCCTTAGAGAATTTCTGAACCTTTACTAATGAAGGAGAGGGTCTCTTTTATAGATAAAAAGGTCCAAAGCTTCTCAAAGAAGCTAAAAAACAAGTTTGAAGATCCTCCATACATATGGAGGATCCATTCTGTGTCTTCCAGCTGGTACAGCTGGCAACAACTCACAGAGACAAGACTGAGGGAGGTAGGCCGACCAGTTCAGGTGGTCGGCCGACCACTTCCCCTGGTCGGCCGACTAGTTCAAAAGGTCTAAGCTTAAGAAAAGTGGTCGGCATCCCTAAATGGTGGTCTCCCAATTGAATGCAAGCTAGTGGTGTGGTGGGAGACCAGTAATTGTGGCCCAAAAGTGAGGGAGACCAGTTACTTGTCAAGGAAACTGGCCGGCGGGGGAAAAGTGGTCTGCAAGGAGAAAACGTGGTCTCCCACCCTTGTACCACCTTCCAAACAATGAAAACAGGGTTCATGCCAAAAATGAACGAAGACAGATGCAAAACGAGGGTTCGGGGGCCAAAACGCGCAGCCGGGTGCCCTGAAAACGGACTGTTAAGCATCGAAAGTGGCGTGTGACCACGAAGGTGGTCTCCCTGGCCACAGTGTCCCTCTAGAGCGAGGAAACAAGGTGTGTGCTAAAAAAACCAAAGCAAACGGAGAAAGTTAAGCAGTCCCGAACCGAGGCGCATGGCCGATGGCTCCGAAAATCGAAAACTGGTCTCCAAACGGGAACAGTGGTCTACGACCACAAAAAGTAGCCTACGGCCACTGAGAGACTGTCTATGAGTCCTCTCCCTCCCTTTTGAAAGAGAAAATAGAACCTGGTTCGCAAACCGAGGCAAAGCACAAAAGAGTCCCGAAGTCTGGAGGCAAGGCTCTCAACCGAGACTCCGTAACGTCAGAATGAGCACAACATGCGCAATCACCGAGCGCTCAATCGATGACGTCTGAGTCTTAAGGTCGGTCAAAAATGGGGTGTCTACAAGTAGTCTACGCGAATTTGACATTTAAAAAAAACACTTTTTAGATCATTTCTTTTACCTTTCTTTTCTCTCTTCCTTCATTTCTCTCTCTCTCTCTCTCTCTCTCTCTCTCTCTCTAAGTTCGAAAACCCTACATTTCCCTCTCTACATATCTCTCATTTCACTAAGATTCAAGCCAAAATCACTTGCTAGTGATGAAGACAACCTAAGGATCTTTCTTTTTACTGATGGGAACTGGATTCTACGAAGGATTTTTTTGAAATAGTCTAGTCTGCTTGCTCTTCCTTGAGGTAGGGTTACTTTTAACTTATTATCTCTTTATTTTGAGGATGATTATGTGGTATTATTGTGACTATAATACTTTATTTGATGATTGAGCCAAAATCAAGTTTTATGTTTAACACAAAAGGGAATTTCAACCAACATTTATTAAAATTTCAAATAAATCCTTATGGATTAGGAATATTGGTGTTAAGAACTATCACATATATGAAGAGGGGATAAAAGCCCCAAATTTGTTAAAACCCTAATTTTGATTTGGGGAGATATGATCCTTGGGTGGAATTGAATTCCAATCTTGGATTATGTGGATAATTAGAGTTTGGGATACATTATTAATGTGTTTTGAGTTGAGATTGTGGACTTGGAAATTGATAACCCATGTATTCTATTTTCCACTATTCATCTCATGTTTTATGGAACACTTGATTACTTGGAGTGTGGTAAAAAGGGGAAGGTAAATAGAGTATGACTTCGGGTACAAAGTTAGTTTTTGGGAACAATGTGTCATGTTGGTGCCTACGCAAGGAGTTAAGGTGCCCAATTGCCTTGTCTTGAGCTTATCGCCGAACAAATATGGAAAAATGTTTTTGGGTGTCCACTGGTCATGTCATCTAATAGTCAGCAAAAGTGGTGGTTTTGGATGCCCACCACTTGTCGTATTAATAGTCGGCCAATGTGGGTAATAGTTTTGGTTATAAACCTATATACATATGCAGTACGGGGCTCTGACAAAGGATTCATGGCATGTTTACCTCTTGTAGTAAGAAAGGTTTTCTATTGCTATGGAATAAAATTTGTAATTGTTTCTCTTAACTGTGTACTTTGTGGACATGAACTTTAAAATTTTATTTGAGTTATTATGATGCCACTCGGATGTTCAAATGATTAGATATTTGGTTAAATATGTCTCTACTAGGCCTATTGCTCATCCCTATTTAACATTTTAGGAATTGGTGATGTACCACCATCTCAGTAAGTTGAAGCATACTCTTTTTGTTCTGAATTGGAGCGTTGATGCTCAGGGATATGTAAATATGGAAGTTCCAAGCTTCTTTTTTAGGACTATGAGTCCATTTTTGTTCTAACAAGGCATTACCTTGAATTGTTTTAAGCCTTTAAGGCTATGTATTTTGTCCTCTAGCTTATTGAACTAAGTTATATCTGTAAGTGTAATTATTATGTTAAATATGGAACTGTAAAGGAAAAAAATCATATTTTAATGAGGAATAGGATTTTTTGAAGTTAACTGTGTTTTAATGGATGTATTTATTTTATGCCTTTTGGGGGTGTTACAAATTGGTATCAAAGCTAATTAGGTTTGAATACCTTAAGCTCTTAGGACATGGCCATGCCACAATGGGTTTATTACGGTAGGAAGGGACGTTAGGTTACCTGGTATGTTATATGTGTTTACGTGACTATATGGGTAAGGGATCAAACTTCTAGGATACAATTTGGATCCACTGCACTCATTGAAGTCCTTTTAGAAAGGCACATGATCAATACTTTTTCCACTTGAAAGTCTTTGAGCACCGTGGGACATGGTGATATTTAAAAGGGTGCTTCGTATGTGTTCTATGTGACAAGGTGCTTATGTGGATTGCCAAATGTGAATTGAATATATGTATGTTCTCATGCTAGTGCGTGTGGGACAGGTGGGACTAAGTGTAGAAAGGCAAGTTACGAATTTAATATTCTCTATGATTCTTATGGGATATCAGAATGTGGTCGAGGCCGTGGAAAACCTCGCCGGAATAGTAGAAATATTCCAGCCTAACCAGAGATCCCTTCCCAAGAAGAAGGAGTGAGTCAGAGCAATGTAGCCGCTCCACCGGCCTAAGACGCAATGGGGGCTTTGGCCCGGGAGATGGCAGGAGCTTTTAGAGAGTCCACAGACATATATATTATGAGCAGAACAAGCAGCTAGGACTGTGGAATGGGAGACTAGAATTTCTTTCCTAAAAAATGAATTCTTTCGTTTAAACCCCACCGGGTTCAGTGGCAAGCCTAATCCTATAAAAGTGGATGAGTGGTTAGAGAAAATTGTCAAATCTTTTGAGATTTTTGACATTCGTGATGACCACATTTACTAGTCTTTTCGCTTTGCACCAGAACTTGTGGCGACGGAAGAGCATCAATGTTTAGAATTTGAGAAGCAATTGAAACCAGAAATCTTGATGAGGGTGGTTGAAAATAAGATACGTGATTATGATCGGTTAGTGGAGGCCACGACACATGTAGAAATTATGGTAGAGACAGAAGAAGCAAGGCAGAAGTTGAAGAGGATGGGCCACTCAGAATCCTAGGGTGATTCAAGATTTTCTAAGAAGTCTAGGGGTTCATCATCATCATTTCAGTCACCACTATAGAAGACCAAGTCTTTTAGTTCTGTAACGGGTGGAAATTCTGGGAACACGGGGTCAAATTCGTGGTGCATGTTACCGATGTGGCCAGTCGGATCACAAAGCTTCAAAGTGTGGACAAAAAAGTTGGCCACAATCTCAATCTGTCCATTCTCATGGCCAGTCTTAGCATAGAGGTCAGGCTCCATCATGTTACTAGTGTGGTCAATTAGGACATTTGAACAAGTTTTGTCCACAAAGAGTTGAGGCGGCTAATGTATCGGGGCCTCATCAGTCAGGAGGTTTTTAGACAAGTCAGGGGCAGAGATAATCTCATCAACTAGCCCAGTCAAGGCAGGCACCTAGGGCAGTACATGGGGCTACATCTGCACAATCTGTACAACAGGCTTATGTTCCATGAGATGATTTAGGGGAGCATAGGTTACATAGAAGGGTGTATACTGTCACCACATCAGAGCAGTCTTTAGGACCATCCATTGTGAGAGGTATGTATCTTATTTTCAATACTTGGGCCAGTGTATTGATAGATTCCACGGCATTCTACTCATTCATAGCATCTGTATTTGCATCCTTATTGGAGTTAGAAAGTGAACAACTAGAGTCTCCGCTTGTGGTAGAGTCACCCGTTGGGGGTAAGACTGTTTTGAATCGAGGATGTCACGGGTGTGTAATTGAGGTCGCCAGTCGTTGACTTCCCTTCAGCTTTGTGTTGTTATAAATGTCCGATTTTGATGTCATTCTCGGCATGGATTGGTTGTCCTCCTACCGTGACATCATAGACTGTTACCGTAAAAGGGTTACTGTGCATACATTGAGTAGTGATTGCTTCTTTTTTCTGGGGGATAGAACCAACGGATCATTGTCACCATTATATAACCCACGTGTTCAAGGTGAACATAACTCTCTCTTAACTACCTTCTTAGATGATGAAAGTGGTGGGGTTCGAGATGTGTTTCCTAGAGTGGTTTGTGAATATTCTAATGTCATTCCTGAGGATCTCATCGAATTTTCGCCTCACCAGGAGGTTGAGTTTTCCATAGACTTAGTGTTGGGTACAGCACCTATTTCCACGTCCCCGTGTAGATTTGCACCAACTGAGTTGGTTGTCATGAAAGAATAATTACAAGATTCATTAGATAAGGACTTCATACGCCCTAGTACTTCACCTTATGAAGCACCGGCCCTGTTCGCTAAAAATAAAGATGGTTCATTGAGATTGTGTATAGATTATCGCAAACTGAATCGAGTTATGATTAAGAATAAGTATCCCTTGCCTAGAATAGATTACCTCTTTGACCAACTCAAGGGTTCGCGTTCTTTTTTGAAAATAAATTTGAGATCAGGTTATCATCAACTATGAGTCATGGATGAGGATATACCTCAGACAGCTTTTCGTACGAGATATAGTCATTATGAGTTCCTAGTTATGCCATTTGGTTTGACCAATGCACCTGTTACATTCATGGATTTGATGAACCGAATCTTCAAAGAATTTGTTGTTAAATTTGTAGTTGTCTTTGTAGACGACATTCTCATTTACTCGTCTTCCAATGAGGAGCACAAGGGGCACCTCCACCTTGTCTTATAACTCCTTAGGGAACATCGTTTGTATGTAAAGTTTGAAAAGTGTGAGTTTTGGCTATCAGAAGTGAAGTATTTGGGTCATGTAGTTTCTGGGGAAGGTGTTATAGTGGACTCTTCAAAAATTGAAGTTGTACAGAATTTGGATCAACCTAAAAATGCCTTTAAAATCCTTAGTTTCCTGGGTTTAGATGGTTACTACTACCGCTTTGTCAAGAATTTCTCTTCTATAGCATCACCTATGACTAGATTGACTCGTGAGGGAGTGAAATTCGTTTGGAGCGAGGGTTGTGAGAAGTCTTTCCAGGAACTAAAGCTTAGGTTGACTACCGCTCCTATTCTTATTATACTAGAACGTGGCTTAGGGTATACGGTGTATTGCGACACTTCAAGGGAATGGTTACAGTGTGTGTTGACACAGGAGGGCAGGGTGGTAGCATATGGTTCACGGCAATTAAAAACTCATGACAGAAATTACCGACCTATGACCTGGAGCTTGTCGCTATCACATTTGCCTTCAAATTATGGAGGCATTATTTGTATAGAGAAAAGTTTGAAGTATTCTTTGATCATAAGAGTCTTAAGTACTTATTTTCTCAGAAAGATTTGAACTTGCGTCAATGGAGATGGATGGAATTTATGGAGGATTACGACTTTGAATTACACTATCATCCCAGAAAGGCCAATGTTGTGGCTAATGCTTTGAGCAGAAAATCTATAACTATCATAACAAGTCTAGTAGTTAGGAAATGGAAGATGATGGGGGATATTAGTGAATATGACTTGCAACTTCGCGAGTCCTCTCAGCATGCCACTTTGTTCGCCGTTGTCGCACAACCTACCCTAGTTACACGAATAGTGGAAGCACAACTGGGTGATCCGAAAGCGGGGACTATTCGAGAAAGAATCTCTACGGGAAATAAAGTGAAGGGTTTGAATGTTCATGTTGATGCAAGTGTTTGTTATTTTGACTGATTGTTTGTGCCTAAATCTATTAAAGATGAAGTTCTTCGAGAATTCCACCACTCTCGCCTTTCAGTGCATCCTGAAGGCACCAAAATGTATAATGACCTTAGCCATCAATTTTGGTGGAGGGATATGAAGAGGGATATAGCATCATTTGTGTCTAAGTTCCTAACCTGTAAACAACTCAAGGTTGAACATCAAAAACCCGCGAGATTGTTATAACCTCTACTAATTACAGACTGGAAGTGGTAACATGTTAATATGGACTTTGTTACGACTCTTCCAAGAACGCAAAGGGGTAATGATGCCATATGGGTAATTGTAGATCGACTAACCAAATCAGCCCATTTTCTTACCATGAGTGTAGGGGATTCCATTGAGTTTTTGGCTGAAGTTTACATCTGTGAAATTACTCGACTCCATGGGGTTCCTGTGAGCATAGTGTCCAATAGAGATCCTCGTTTTACTGTTAGGTTATAACAGAGTCTCCAGAGTGCCTTGGGTACCCAACTAAATTTTAGTACTGCCTACCACTCTCAGACTGATGAACAATCTGAGTGCACCATACAAATTCTAGAAGACATGTTGAGAGCGTGCGTGTTCGACTTCAAAGGGTCTTGAGAGAAACACTTGCCATTAGTTGAGTTTGCTTACAACAATAGTTACTAGGCTAACATTGAGATGAAGCCTTTTGAGGCTCTTTATGGACGTCCTTGCAGATCACCTGTTTGTTGGGCTGAAGTATGGGATTCACCTATGCTTGGGCCCGAGTTGGTCCATGAGACCGCCGAGAAAGTAGCCCTCATTCGGAAGAGATTAGTCATGACTTAAAGCCATCAGAAAAGTTACGCCGATTGGAGGCGAAGGCCGTTGTCCTTTGAAGTAGGAGACCACGTGTTTTTAAAGATTTCGCTTAGGAGGGGGTAATGAGGTTTGATAGAAGCAAAAAATTATCTCCTTGATTTATTGGCCCTTTTGACATCATAGAGTGGGTAGGAGAAGTTGTGTATCATCTTGCCTAACCACCACAACTCTCAGGAGTGCACAATGTATTTCGTGTGTCCATGCTCCGTAAGTATGAACCTGATCCTTCTCACGTCTTAGATTGGATGGATATGGAAGTTGAGGAAGATGCGTCATACGAGGAAAGACCGATTCAAGTCCTAGACACCTTGGAGCAGGTATTGAGGGGTAAGACCATTCCATTGATCAAGGTATTGTGGCGTCATCAATGTTGAGGAAGCAACTTGAGAGCGTGAAGCCGAAGTCCGCGAGAAATACCCAAATTTATTCCAAAATATGTGATGTATTCACTCGTATTGTTTTCTTTTATTGATATATGGCAAACCAAGCTTAAATTATATCTTTCTCATTCATTTTTCTTCTTTTGCTTCCAGAAATGGTTTGTTGTTTAGTTAGGAATTGTTAAAAACTGATGATTCGTACATTGTTATCATTTTATTTATGTTGTGTTGTGGATTGACATTATTTTGAGGGCGAAATATCTCAAGAGGGGGAGATTGTGACAGTTTCTTTCAAGTGACCGCTTGAGCAAAGATCAGGTGCTCCCAGTAGTTTGTGTTGCAGGCTTAGGGACCACCCGAGCAAACAAATGGTCGCTCGAGCGAAGATCGCGAACTCCCATTATCTCGTTTTGTAGACAGAGATACTAAGAGGTATCGTTCACCGCTCAAGCAATGAAAAGACCACTCAAGCGGTCTGCACGAACTTAGCATTTTAAAAAGACACTTTTTAGATCATTTCTTTTACTTTTCTTTTCTCTCTTGTTTATTCTCTCTCTAAGTCCAAAAACCGTACATTTCTCTCTCTACATATCTGTCATTTCACTAAGATTCAAGCCAAAATCAATTCCTAATGGTGGAGACTACCAGAGGATCTTCCTTTCTACCGATTGGAATTGGATTCTATGAAGGATTTTTTCGAAATAGTCTAGTCTTTTTTCTCTTCCTTGAGGTAGGGTTACTTTTTAACTTAGTATCTCTTTATTTTGAGGATGATTACGTGGTATTATTGTGACTATAATACTTTATTTGATGATTAAGCCAAAATCAAGTTTTGTGTTTAACACAAAAGGGAATTTTAACCAACGTTTATTAAAATTTCAAACAAATCCTTTTGAATTAGGAGTATTGGTGTTGAGAACTGTCACATATATGAAGAGGGGATAAAAGCCCCAAATTTGTTAAAATCCTCATTTTGATTTGGGGAGATATGATGCTTGGATGGAATTGAATTTCAATCTTGGATTATGTGGATAATTAGAGTTAGGGATATATTATTAATGTGTCTTGAGTTAGGATTGTGGACTTCAAAATTGATAACCCATGGTTCTATTTTCACTATTTATCTCATGTGTTTAAGGAGCACTTGATTAATTGGAATCTAGTAAAAATGTGGAGGTAAATAGAGTATGAGTTCAGGTAGAGAGTCAGTTTTTAGGAACAATGTGTCATGGTGGTACCTGCACAAGGAGTTAAGGTACCCGATTGCCCTATCTTGAGCTTATCATCGAATGAATGTGGGAAAATATTTTTAGGTGTCTACTGGTCCTACCGTATAATAGTCGGCAAAAGTGGAAGAACGGATGGTTTTGGGAGCCCACCACCTACCGTATTAATACTCGGCAAATGTGGGGAATAGTTTTGGTTATAAACCTATATACACATGTAGTACGGGGCTCCTACGAGGGATTCATGGCATATTTACCTCCTTTATTGAGAAAGGTATTCTAATGCTATGGAATAAAAATTGTAATTGTTTCTCTGAACTGTGTACTTTGTGGACATGAACTTTAAAATTTTATTTGAGTTATGATGATGTCACTCGAATGTTCAAATGATTAGATATTTTGTTAAATGTGTCTCTACTGGGCATGTTGCTCATCCCTATTTAACAGTTTAGGAATTGGTGATGTACCACCATCTCAGTAAGTTGAAGCATACTCTTTTGTTTTGGATTTGAACGCTGTTGTTTAGGGATGTGTAAATATGGAAGTTCCAAGCTTATTTGTTAGGACCGTAAGTCCATTTTTGTTGTAACAAGGCACTACCTTGAATTGTTGTAAGCCTTTAAGGCTATGTATTTTGTACTCTAGCTTATTGAACTATGTTATATCTGTAAGTGTAATTATTATGTTCAATATGGAATTGTAAAGGAAAAAATCGTAGTTCAATGAGGAAAAGAATCTTTTGAAGTTAACTGTGTTTTGATGTATTTATTTATTTTATGTCTTTTGGAGGTGTTACAACATATACGGGGTAAACTATCAATAGGTCCTAATAGTTGGATTTAATTCCCATAAAGTCCTAGTAAAATTGTCGCTAAAAATAATTTTTTGTGACATTTTTTGCATATGTCCCTAAAAATTGTCAATTAGTAACTTTTTTTTTTTGTCATGATTTTTATAAATTGTCCCTAAAACTTATAGTTAGCAATATTTTTTTGTGACAAATTTTCCATACTATCGTTGAAAGTCGAACATTAGTGACATTTTTGTGACAATTTTTTAAAATTGTCACTAAAACTTGTAATTAATGACATTTTTATAACAATTTTTTAATTGTCGCTAAAAATTATCAATTAGTGATATTTTTTATAGTATTTGATGAAAATATCATTGATTATTATAAAACTTATTAGATAATAAGTGCACTTATTAAGATGTACACCTAGGTGATAGGGCCAACTCTATCCCTTTACATTAGTGTGGTTATATTACATGAAAAATGCCTAACACCCCCAGTGGAGGTCACTGGGGGTCGCCCCTGATAGGCTGAAAAAAAATTTTTTTTTTTTTTTTTTTTTTTTTGAAGTCCACCCAATGGCAGTGTGCCACCTGCCACTGGGGGTCACTGGGGGTGCCCCCAGCTGGGGGTCTGTAGCATAGCCCTAAATTTTGAATTTCAAATTCCAAAGTTTTACAGTGTCAGTTAATATAATTTTTTTAAATTTATTATTAATATTTTTTTGAACTAGCTAAAGCGTATTAGTTAGGCCTATTTTGACAAGTTAGATAAAAGTCAAATGTTTAATTTTTTAAAAAAAATTTAAGTCATATTATCTTTTTACCATTTTACACGTTTAAAAAAAGTTTTTTAAAAAACAAGCAAATTAATTTTTAATTAATTTTTCAAAATAGGCCTTAGTATAACATTTTCCAATGGTGTTACTTCTCCCAATGGGGCACCCTTAATGAGACTCCTAATGAACTGGATGCAAAAAACAACTTTCATACTTCAACTGCAGTGGACAGTGCATGTGTTTCATGTACTGTGTAGTAATAATAATAATAATAATCTCAAGTTTCTCTCTTTCTCACACTCCTTCCCTGTCCAACAACAATAATCAAACTCACCAACAATAGAAACAATATTTACAATCCCCAAACTGAGTATTTTCAATTTGTTATTTCTTAGTATTCATGTGTTTTCATCAAAAGTAATGAAACCTAGAAATTGAAATTGTGATAGCATAGAGATTTGAGAAGGATGATGGTCGAGAGACGATAGAGGAGGGAGGAGGGCGAGAGGAGATGTGATCAATGGCTACAAGATAGGAGAGTAGGAAGGAGGGCGGTCCACGTTGGTCTCATTGTTGTCAGAGTCATTGTTCTTATCGTCGAGAAGAGAGAGAGAAGGCAACTTTCGAACCTCTGTTTTGGCAAAAAAAATTACATGAAAGAGAAAGAGAAGAGAGAGAGAGAGAGAGAGAGAGAGAGAGAGAGAGATGAGGGATAAGGAGAGTAGCTAAGTTGGCACTATCAATTCAATAAATAAAAAAATGCTTAGAAGTTCTAATTGAGCACTCCCAATATATCCTTAATGATATGGGATGGATCATGTGACGGGGTAGACCCACACTCCTCTTTCTATCTCTCTCTATTGTCACTCTCTCTTCCACCTCATTAAAGGTCAAAATGAGAATGTCGTATTGTTAGACGCATTTTTTATTTTTGATGATTATCTCTGTCTTTATTCTGATTTTGTTTTTGATTTATTTGAAACAGATTAATTTATCAAAATTAATAATCTTATATTTGTTGTTTTTGAGTTCGAAAACTTAGCCCAAATTTATGTTGAATTGAGCCCAAACAACAGTAGAACAGAACGATAACATCAGCCGCCGAAACAGGCTAGCCCAAAGGGGATCGGACGTCTGGCCAGATGACCAACAGTGGTAGTTTGGCCTAGGTTGCTTCTGTTTCAATTCAGTTCACTCCAAACATCAGACCAGCAATATGCTTGACAACTGCGGACGACAACCTTGACGATCGAGACTCATGAGACATCTGTGCAGACATTCAAAAGGACATCCAGGTAGACGACCCACAGATACAAAACTTTCTCTGGGACATCCGGGTAGACGTCCATTGTATAGAGAAATTGTTTATATCAGAAGATGCTAAGGGCATAACAGAAAAGTTTTTATATCAATTCACCCATCATCCAACGTGCAAATCATTAGGGAATATCTAAGCAAATGAGTTGTATATTATTCTCAAACATCACCAACCCATCTCTTCAACAGGAAGAAAAGAATTGGCAATGTCAGAGGAATAAAAGAACAGAGCACTTAACTATGTTTTATATACAAAGCTATGAACAAGCAGAAGATACAACGAACATATAGAACAACAATCTCAACGTGCTATACACATTTACATCTTTCATCATTCTCATCTCTCTCTGAGTTTCTAAAGAGTTCCTCTTTTGATTTTATTCGTTCCCCCAGAAATCATACATAGAGTTTTAGCTTTTAAGTTTATCTTGTGTAAGGTTTACAGAAAAACACTCTGAGCTTTACATATTGTATCACTTTGTAAGTGAGTTGTATTTCAAGCTTTCTGTGAAAGCAAACACAAATCATATCAATCTTGTAAGAGTGTAGTACACTCAAATTTCTTCATTCCTTGAGAGTGATTGCCAATCACCTAAGGTTTGCAAGGGTTGGAAGACTGGTATAGTCTTTATAAAATCTGTGGAGGATTACTTCATTTGTAAAGAGGTTGCTAGCACCTCTGTGAGGCTAGAAGATATTGGCTAATCTCAAGCGAAGCTTGAAGAGTGGATATAGGCTTGGTTAAAGGTGAACCACTATAAATTTGTTCGTCTCCTCTTCCCTAATCTCTTTAGTTTCTCAACTACTATAGCTATCTGATATAGTCACTGTGTTTTGTTGTTTTTGTGATAAACATCCAAACTTTCAATTGCCTCTACTGATATAGCTACTTCACTAAGTATTTGTTAATTTGTGCTAAATCCTTACTTACTTATGATAGCTAAATCCATTGCAAAATTATCTAAGTCATAACCTGTTATGCTGTTAATCACCTTACTCATATACTGCATTTGTTGCTCTCCATATGTGACGACCCCACCACGTATAATAATTGGCATTCAATTAATTATGGACATTTGGGTTTTTAATTATCCATTATTTTGAATTAATTTGGGTTTTATGAAAATTATGCAGTCTGATTCGTATATGATTTGATTAAGGACTTATTTTAGAATTAGAAATTGAAAGCCTTAATGGCTTAAGAAGGTGAAATTTATGAGTTGAATTAATTTAATTTCAAGTATTGAACCACATGGGAGTTTAATTAGATATTCGATTTAATTTAGTAAAATTGAGATTTCATTAATTGAGTCCTAATTGGAATTAATTAAGTTATGAGGATTTGGAGTTATGATTATTATGGATTAAATCTACTTATGAGGTGTCCAATTTTAGTATGTAATTTATTGATGGGAATCTTAGGTTCGAGAAACCAAAATTGATAATGGTAATAAATTTAATTTGATATTTGGAGCCTCTTGGGAGTTTGATTAAAAATCTAATTCAGAATAGTAAAGATTAAATATAATGAATTGGGCCTTAATTGAAGTCAATTAGACTAATTAAATCATGTGGGATTTTTGATTACTTATGATTAATTAAGTTATGTGCTACTCAAGATTAATTCAGACTAAGTATTGCTTAATTAAGATAAAATTTGAGGGTGCATGTGGCTGTGGGTGTGCAGAGAAATTTTGTGTGTGTGTGTGTGTGTGCAGAGTAAGTTGTAGACAAATCTAGAGAAGTTGTGTGTGAGAGAGTTATATGTGTTGGAGCCTAGAGAGGGTGTGCATATGTGTATGTGTGCTGGTGAGCTCAAGAAATTAGGTTGGCTCAAAAGCATTTTTCTAAGAAAGGAACATGATATGTATTGAAGTCTTGGAGCCTATTCATTGCCTTATTTGTCTTGTAGACAATACAGTCTGCTCGAGTGACCAAGTGGTGGCTTGAGCGGTCAGGCTATTTTCAGTATGACTTGAAGAATTATACTTTGCTCATATTTTGATCTCGTCTCTTTCCAAGCATTCTAGACATGATTTTTGGCTCAATGAAGATTAATTAGCTAACAATCAACATAAATAAGTTGGTTAAATAGTAAGTCATTGATTTCGTAGTAATTAAGAAGCTAAGTAAGAAATTGATCTATTTGGAAAAGAAAGATTTAGTAATGAAAGAATATGTGAAAGGAGAACCCGATTTATTTGAGAAAGAAAGAATAAGCGTAGTAGAACTTCAAATTACTTAAATAGAAAAGGACAAGTTAAATTTCATCAAGAAAGTGATATTGTGTTTCAATGTGTATATGTTACATGTTTGTGTAGGTCACGCGCTAGTGTCTGTCTAATCTATTTCTGGAGCAATCTGTGAGTAACAACTCTACAAAAACTATATTTGACTACAAGTGTTTTCTGTCTGATATGATATGATATGTTTTCTAAAATGCTATTTTGTGAATCATGAATGAATGTCCAATTTTTTGAAATGTAATTGTGGCATCTTTAGCATTATCTGTATTTGTTATTTGTTACCTAGTACCAAGGTTTCACGTGGGTTACATTCATGGAACTCATTATGCATAATCAACTATCTGATCTGCACATGGGTCTTTATGACCAATCTGATTTGTTACTCTGTATGTGGGTCTTTATGACCAATCTAATATGTTAGGTAATGGATGTACCACGTATAACTGTTTACAAATCTGAATGTGTATAAGAATCTATTTCTGATCTGGATTCTAATTTTTGAATCTGTTATAGACATCATTGATCAAAACCTTTACTTTATTGTTATTCACTGGGCTCTAACTCACTATATTATTTATGTATGTAAATGATCAGGCGCGTGCGCGTAACCAGGCCTAGAGCTTTTGCTTGGACTATGTCTTGACAGCCAACATATGTGCCTTCCGTGGAGGTTTTAGATATGTCAAGTGGTCATGTCTATGTGATTAAAGTTTAAGTTTTTGTTTATTCTGTAAATAGGCTAAGTTCTTTTTTTGTCTTATTTGTATAAATGTGATGATGTGAAGGTGATGTATGATATATGTATATAAAGTTTAAAATTTTTCTATCACGTATATATCTGCATAGTTGAATGGACATTGTATATTTGTTATTTGCTTCTGCTAGCCTTTAATAAATTGATTTCTATTTTAGAGGCCTTTGGTAATCTACACATTACTGACCAGTTATGATGCTAAACCTATAGGGGCGAGTTTGGGTCTTGACACCATACTTCATTGATAGTTCTTCATTGAGCTTATTCATTAACTGTTGATTATCTTCTTTTTACTAGAAAATCATTTACTTCTAGTTGTTAATTTTATTGGGGTATTATTATTTTCAATCTATAGAAACCTAATTTACCCCCTCTTAGGTTCCTTTTTGCATAACAATTGGTATCAAAGCCTAGACTCTTGCTTAAATTTAACCATTTGAGAGTTTTCGATCCATGGCAACCACAGCTAACACTAGCACTATTGAAGGACAAGCCACTAATATGTCACCCTTGTTTGATGGAAACAATTTTAGTCATTGAAAGGATAAGATGACCCTATGTTTTCAAGCCACTGATTATGCTATGTGAATTATAGTCACCAAAGGTCTCAAAATCCCTATCAAATTAGTGAACAACATTAGTGTACCTAAAACCAAAGATGAATGTGATGAGAGGGATCATAAATTGCTTCAAGCCAATGCTAAAGCCAACCTCACCCTTGTATGTGGTTTAGACTCTAAGGAGTATAATAGAATATCTAGTTGTGATACGGCTAAAGAAATGAAGGCACCAACCAAGTTAAAGAATCTCATATTGATATGCTTGTTCATAGTGATGAATTGTTTAAAATAAAATCTGATAAGTCTATTTCTAACATGTTTACTAGATTTATTGAAATTGTAAATTCTTTGAAATCACTTGGAAAAACTTATACTAATAATGAGTTAGTAAGAAAAATTCTTAAGTGTCTATGAAAGAATTGGAAAGCAAAAGTCACCACCATTATAGAAGCAAAGAACCTCTCCACACTAGGATTGGATAAGCTCATGGGTTCTCTTATGACTCATGAAATCACCATGAGAGGACATAAGGATGATGGGGACAAAAAAAAAAAAAAAAAAAAAAAAAAAAAGGAGTTGCATTCCAAACATCATCTTAAGAAGAAGAAAATGATTACTCTAGTGAAGATGAAGGGTATGCCATGTTTAGTAGAAATCTTAAAAAATGCTACAAGAAAAGCAATCGTGGAGGAACAAGACCCTTTAAAAAAGAGTACAACAAAGATGACAACCAAAAGAAAGAGCCTATCATTTGCTATGAGTGCAAAAATCTGGGACACTTCAAGTTAGATTGTCAAAATTGAAGAACATGGAAAAGACTACAAGTGAAGCAAGAAAGCTATGGTGGCAACTTGGGGAGAAAGTGATGATAGTTCAAACGATGAAGTTAAAAATAATGAAGTAGTCAACTTATGTCTCATGGCTCTAGGAGAAGAAGAATCCACTCAAGATGAGGTAAATTTTAATTATGGAGAATTTGAGAGTGCTTTTAATGAATTGCGTGATGAGTTTTAAAAAAATTGTGCTAAAAACAATGTGTTAAAAAAATTAGTTGCATCTTTGTCTAACAATGTGGATGAATTGAAGAAAGAAAACCTTGTTTTGAAAAATGACCTTAACACAACTTCTAGTGAGAAATTTGTTTTGAAAAACAATGTTGATGATTTGAATAAAACTCTTGAAAATTTTGTAAAAGGAAGAGATAATCTCAACAAACTTCTAGTGAGAAAATTGTTTTGAAAAAGAGTGTTGATGATTTGAATAAAACTCTTGAAAATTTTGTAAAAGGGAGAGATAATCTCAACAAACCTCTTGGTAGCCAAAGATATGTTTTTGATAAGGCGGACATTGGATATGACCCTCTTAAGAAACAAAAGAAACTGAACACTATTTTTGAAAAAGGACCCCCATGACACAATTATTGTAGGAAGAAAGGTCATTATGTATCTGCTTGTCCATTCAAAAAGAATATTAATATGGGAGTTAAAAAGACTTGGATTGTTAAAGATGTTAATCATACTAACCAAGGACCCAAGAAATCATAGGTATCAAAATCCAACATATGACTGTCTTATTGTTGGTATGCCTTAAGTTCAAAGCCAAAGAAGAAAGGTGGTGCCTTGACAGTGGATGCTCTAGACACATAACCAGAGACAAATCTTTCTTCAATATTCTATCATCCAAAGATGAGGATTTGTCACTTTTGAAGATAACAGGAAAGAAAAAATTATCGGTGTTGGTAGCATCGATATCTCTCTTAACCCTTGTATTGAAAATGTTTTACTTGTAGATGGACTTAAGCATAACGTACTTAGTATTAGCCAATAATGTGATAAGGGTAATAAAGTCATTTTGGATAAATCACATTGCACAATTGAAAGCATAATCGATCACAAAGCACTATTTGTTGGAAATCGCCTTGATAATGTTTAAGTTTTTATCTCAATGATCTCTATGCTTGTGATGTTAAATGTTTATATACTAGTAATGATGGCATAGAAGACTTGGTCATTCTCATATAGATTTAATTGCTAAACTTTTAAGAAAGGATTTGGTCGTTGGACTTCCAAAAATTAAATTTGAAAAAAGATCGACTTCGTGGTGCTTGTCAACAAGGAAAACAAACCAAAACATATTTTCAATCAAAATCTCATATTTCCACCTCTAGACTTTTACAATTATTGCATATAAATTTATTTGGTCCCTTAAGGGCATCTAGTCTTGGTGGTAAACATTATTGTCTTCTTGTTGTTGATGATTATTCAAGATTTACATGAGCTATGTTTTTAGCACACAAAGATGAAACATTCTCTTCTTTCACAAAACTTTGTCGTAGAATTCAAAATGAAAAAAGTTTTCTCATTACTAATATTCAAACTGATCATGGTAGAGAACTTGAAAATGAAAATTTTGAATTGTTTTGTGATGAGCATTGAATTGGACATAATTTTTCAACACCTAGGACCCCTCAACAAAATGGTCTAGTAGAAAAGAAGAATAGAACCTTAGAAGAAATTAGTAAAATAATGCTTTGCAAAAACAATCTTCCTAAATATTTTTGGGCCGAGGCCGTTCAAACTGCATGCTATATTTTAAATCGAGCCTTGATTAGGCCTATTATCAAAAAGACTCCTTATGAACTTTGGAATGATAGAAAGCCCAACATTAGTCACTTGCATGTATTTGGTTGTAAATGTTATATGCATAATATTGGTAAGGACAACTTGGGTAAATGTGATTCAAAATCCGATGAAGCAATTTTTCTTGGCTATTCCTTAACTATTAAAGCTTATCATGTTTTTAATAAAATAACTCTTATTGTTGAAGAATTTATACATGTGGCATTTAATGAAACTAACATTTCTTCTACAAAGCAAGTTATTATTGATAAACAAAAAGGGGAAGATTCAAGCATCTACAAAGAAAATGACTAACCATGTAAAGTGAACAAAGAGGATGAACAACCTATTCTCCTTCCTCAAGAGGAAGGTGGAAACAATGATGATTTGCCATGGGAATGGAAGTTTGTTCAAAATCATCCAAAGGATTTAATCCTAGGAGATCCCACATGAAATGCATTAGGATTTCAAGATTACTTGGTTAAAACCTTCTCTATGTTTGTATGAAATACGGTTAGGTACGCTTGTTGAATACACCACCTTTCCTCCTTTCGTGTGAAATGCGTTAGGATTTCAAGATTACTCAGTTAAAACCTTTCCCCCTCTCTGTATAAAATACGGTTAGGTACGCTTGTTGGTTACACTATTTTTCCTCCTATCATGTGAAACGCTTTAGAATTTCAAGTTTACTTGGTTAAAACCTTCTCCCTCTCCGTATGAAATATGATTCGGTATGCTTGTTGGTTACACCATCTTTTCTTTCATGTGAAACATGTTCGGAGTTGACATTTTTCTGTGTGAGACACGGTTGGACCTGTTTCGATTAAGCTTGAGGTTTGTTTCATATATTGTCATCTTGTTATCATCACTCTGTTGCATTGCATTGCATTGCATAATCATGAACTTTCGAAAAACAATCAGTTTCGCGAATCGTATAAGTCCAACTTTCAATTGTATTTTTAGTATATTATTTGCATCTTGCCCCTGAACTAAGCTGGTTTGATTCTTTGCAAATGGGATACGTAGGCAACCTTCAGGTTCAACTAACTGCATTTGCATCTTGTTTGTTTGCCCAACTCTTATGACCTTGTCAAAAGGGTTGTCTTCAGGCTTTGACATTCACTCACATCATGAAATGACTTTGAGTTCTATCAAGGAGGGGCAACTGTAGACACCTCATTTTGACCGCCCCTAAGACTTGGGTGCTTTCTTTTGCTTTCCTGATGATGAAAATAAGAATGTATTTTTCACAAAATCCTTAGTAAAAAAAATAGAATTTGAGCTTTCTTCCTAGCCCTAAACCTGTTTTGGCCAAGTGTTTAAGACCTGTCTAACAGCTGGAGCAAAGCTGGATTGAACCGAAGCAAAGCGGGCAATTTTCCCCAATCGATCAACCGTCCGATGACAGTTTCCACCAGTTTTTGTTTAGCTCGGGTGGGGCACTTCACAACCCCATTTTCTGATCCATTCATATATTGAATGCATACATACTCAACCTCCATTGCCTAGTGCTAGATCCATTGAAAGTAATGCTCCATTTTTGCCTTTCTTAGGTCCATTTGTGCTCTATTTGCTCCATTATCTTCATTAATGCATCATTCTTATCTTCCTCCATTTCTCTACTTGCATTGCCTATATAAACACATCAGATTGTTGAGAGGAGGAGGATGATAGATTGATTAAAGGAAGAGGCTAGAGATAGAGAAAGTCTAAGCTTTGAATTCAAGAGTTGGCCAAAATTGAGTGTTAGTTTTGAACTTTCATTTTCTCAAGTTATACATTATGTCTCATCTTCTATTACAAAAGTCATCCAAGTCATGGTATTGTAGTTAAATTCTAGAGTTTTAATCAAAGAGAAAGTGATTATTATTAAAAAATAGAAAATCAAGGAGTTCACCATTTTCCCCCCACATATAGTGTTCTACAATTCAGGTCACCATTCTAGCTCAAATCCCAACCTTTTGAATTGAGGATTGAGAACATACTTCACAACCTTGAGGGTGGTCAAAAGGAAGTTTGGAAATCAAGAAATTTATCATTTCTTTGGAAGGTGAATTTCCAATTTCTTTCATTTTTCTTGTATTATTTTTCTCATTTTAATTTTCTTGCTTTGATTTCATATTATAAACTTCTTGTAATCTAACTAGAAGTAGTTTGTTGAGCCACCTGCATATTCTCTGTTTGTTATTTTCTCAGTGTTGTAACAAAACAGATTTTGCTAGGCCTAGTTGTAGACCCCCGTTTTGACCGGCCCTAAGACTTGGGTGCTTTCTTTTGATTACCCGATGATGACAATTAGAATGTGTTTATCACAGAATCCTCAGTAAGAGAGATGGAATTTAAACTTTAATTCCAACCTTTACACATTTTTTTGGCCAAACTATTTTAGACCTGAGAAATATTTAAAAACATCTTGTTGATAGGTTTGGAGTTGAAGGAAATAGGAAGGGATGGAAGAAAACTAGTTTAGGAAAAGAATGAGCATCAAATCAGTAAGAGGGAAATGAATAACATTCACTAAATTAAGCATATCTCTTTGTACAGTTGGAATTTAAATGTGAGGCCATAAACATTAGAGAGTAGACTTTTGGGGCTTCAATTTAGACCCAAAAACCACCTAAGCCCAAGTCCAGATGAGAGAGACATGCCCATTTGAAGTTGGGCTTAAGAGCAGATTTTGTTGACCTGGCCCGAGGGAAATGAATAGCCTTCAATAAATTAGGAATATCTCTTTGTACAGTTGGAATGTAAATTTGAGGCCACCACCATTGGAAAGTCCAAGTCCAGATGAAGGAGATATGCCCATTTGAAGTTAGGCTTAATGATAGATTTTGTTGACTCGGCCCAAAACAACAATAGCCCATTTTTCCTAGTTTTGGTTCGGTTGGGACACCCCATTTAGCTATTTTATGATCCATTCAAGTGCATCCACTCATCCTCCATTATACCTAATCATCCCCCATTGTCAAAAAGAGGTTTTGTTTGCATCCATAAAGAAGTATCCCATGCAACCACCTTGCAAATTTGCCCTTCCATCACATTCTTGTCTCCCACCTTGTCTCTCACCTTCTTTTTGACCTTTACTCTCCCTCATTGCCTATATAGAATGATCATATTGTAAGGAAGAGATAGGACCACGAAATTGAAGAGAAAAGAGTGAGAAAATGGTGAAAAAAGAGAGAAAAATTGAGTTTTTGAGCCAAAAATATTCCTATCTTCAATATACGCCCCATACCTTCCATAGCTACTGAAATTCCTCATTTCCATACACCAAAACCGCTCCAAAAATTCTGATATAGCCAAAGATCAATTGCCTTGATCATAAGGAAGAGTGTTTACTAATTGAAAGTGAGAAAAACTAGAGAGTTAGCTACTTTCCATACCACAAACTCCATAATTTCGAATTGAGGATTTGAGAACACACTTCCTACACTTGAGGGTGATCAAAAGGAAGTTTGGAAATCAAGAAGTTCAATCTTTCTTTGGAAGGTGAATTTTTAGGTAGCATTTGGTAGAGTTTTGTAAATGTGATTTGAGAGTATGAGTTGTATTTTGAGTTTGTGTGTTGTGGAATTATGATTTGAGTGTAGAAAATTTATTTGGTATAGAGCTTTGAAAATAGGTTTGAAATTTTTTTTGATCTGAGTGGAAAATTGTTGATGTGACATTTGAAATTTGATACAAAAATTTACAACTCATACAACTCAAAATTATTTTAAAGCACATAAAAAATTTTAAAAATTTCACAAAATATTTTTTTCGATTATATATCAATTGCAAAAAAAAAATTGTAAAAAAAAAAATCACTATTTCGGTCAACCGGTCGGACGACCGGCCGGACGTCCCGTTTTGAAAAACAAAATTGAAACATGCGCTCGGTTTTGACAGAACAGACAGAGCGTTCTGTGGAGCTGTGAAAAATTCATTCCACAGCTCCATCCAAACATCGCTCTGCTTGGTTGTGATTTCAAATCACGATTCCACACCTTAATTCAAGTATGGTGTTTGGTTAGAGTTCTCAAATGATGTTTCCAAAACTCTGCAGAAAACACCCTGTCTGAGGCGCGGTTTTCTATTTTTGACAGACGTGTTTTTCAAATTTTTTTTTCAAAATTTGGTCTAACGGGACATCCGGTCGGTTGACCGGAATAGTGATTTTTTTTTTGTTGTTTTTTTTTTTTGGTGCAATTGATATGTTAATTTTTATATAATTGAAAAAAACATTTTTTGAAATTTTTAAAATTTTTTATGTGCTTTAAAATAATCTTGAGTTGTATGTTTAGTTATGAGTTGTAAATTTTTATATCAAATATCAAATGTCACATCAACAATTTCCCACTCAAATCAAAACTCTTTGTCAAAACTATTTTCAAAACTCTTTACCAAACAAATTTTCTACACTCAAATCATAATTCCAAACCCCACAAACTCAAAATACAACTCATACTCTCAAATCATAATTACAAAACACAACCAAACGCTATAGTCTTTCATTTTCTTATATTTATATCTCATATTTATTTTCTTTCTTCTTATTTCATAGTGTTTTGTTATAATCCAAGTGGTTTGTTTATCTCATATGTATTTTCTTACTTTATATTTCATAGTGTGTTGTTATAATCCTAGTGGTTTGTTTAGCTCATATTTATTTATTTATTTATTTTTATTCGCATGCTTTTATTTCATATTAGTTTGGTTGTAATCTTGCATGTTCTACCTCATATTTATTTTTTTCTTGTATTAGTCTCATATTAGTTTTGTTGTAATCTTGCATGTTCTATCTTACATTTGTTTTATTGCTTTAGGTTTATGTCGTGAGTTTGCACTTTTCATTTTATTTTATATTTGTTTTCTTGTTTTTTAATCTAATCGGTAGTGGTTAGTTGAGCCACCTACATATTTTTTGTTTGTTCCTTTTCCTAGTTCCGCAATAAAATAGGTTTTACTTGGCCTAGTTGGCCGGCCGGCCGATTTGGCTGGTCGGTTAGCTTCTTCCAAACAAGATGGCGTAATCTCCCAATGTTGACCAATTTTCGCCGGCGATTCCAAAGAAAATGAAGCTTTTATTTTATTTATTTTTATTTTGAGTGTTTTGCGAGGTTTTTTATTTTGATGTAATACTCTCCTCATCCCTCTCCAATTTGGTTTGTAATTATTCTTTCAAGTGTTGTAATAATCCCTCGCCCCGCTTCTTTCCATCCCGTTCTTTTACTTGCTTTCTTTATCTGTAAATATGTATCATATTTTATCTTTCATTATATCCATGCTTTGCATCTATGTTTCATGCATCTTAATTCGGCTAAGTTTGAATATGTGGATTTAATCAAATTCCTATGTGATTATGTGCGCTACCTCATGTTTTTGAGATGATTCACATGTCATATCTTAGAAGCCGAATCTTTAGTTGCATCTCATGAGTGAATTGCGTTAGGATTTTGTATATAAGATCATGCATGTTTAACTAACTTTGTTTCGTAGCTTGTTCGCGGGACGTCAAACATGTAAGTTTTTATGCTTTAGCATCCCGTTTATATGTGTTTTTCTTACTATGTTTAGCATTCTATCATGACACTATTTGCTTATGTGATATAACTCTATGAATGCCACTAGATGAAGGTTATGTCGCTTAATTTGGAATGGTGTTGATTTTCATGTTTGTAAACTCAATTTATTTGGGTTGTACATCTTCAAAACTACATGAAAACAAGTTGTTCCAAAGTGGGTGACATAGTCTACACTTGTATGCTTCACATAGTAAATTGTAGGATTCATTAAATAATCAGAACATGAACATATAAAGAAAATAAAATTCATATCATGGTTAGTAAAGACCGATCTCTTGATGGGGTGAGCGGGGGTGCTCAATTAATGACCTTTCCCTCTCATACCTAAGGTTCCGAATCGAGACAACTTTGGTTACAACGAACAGTGGCCTTGGCATGAGTCACGGGTTTCCTAATTTTCCCAAAATAAATATTAGGTGGCTACTCTGAGATCTGATGACGCAGTCCATTTCTGGAAAAAGGTTTTTGTAATAAAATGGATTTTCTAAAAGTTGCCAACATGTGGACTCTTATTTATGTTTCACATTGCACTCGTGAGACTAGATCAAAGAGATCTTGAGGGTCCGAACTGTTTAATGCGCGTGGGTACCCCCCGAGCATGTTACAATTTCTGGTGACTCTGCTGGGGATTTTATGAAACCTTGACTCAAACTCCATGATATGACCTTTATTTTCAATTATATGTTCATTGCATCGCATTCATTGGTGCACTTCAAGTCCCTGTGTTGCCCAAATACTGGTGGGAGCACATACAAGCTTTTTGTGACACTACACCGATTTTTACGATACTTTAGAGGCCTTGTGTTGTAACCTTTTGAGATTTGTCAAAAGGGTAGCTTTGCTATCTAGCTTTGTTATCTAAGGTTCTCAGAATCCAAAGAGAGGCTATTTGACTCTTTTGATTTCCTGGGATCTTTATTGCTTATGACCTAAAGGACTCTTTGGTAATGTCGTCTTGACTTTAACCCTTAGAGTAGAGCTAACCTTGTGCATATAATGAGCTATAGTACCTTCCAAAATTAGGACAGGATGCTCTCCATTTCTAGAATGTATGATGCCACTTGTTTGAATAGTGAAACCCTAGATCATTTCAAAGTTAGGACAGGGTAACCCTAGCCCCCATAGGGGTGTTTGTTCTCTTTCCTGCTATGTGTTATGTGCAATGTATGGGAATTCTCAGATTCAGATGAGTGGTTCAGTCATTTCAGTTTGTGGGGTTGAGTTCAGTTTTTCACATGAGTTAGTAGTAATCAGTTGAGCTGGGATGCTAATGAAATTATGATCAGGGGTCCCGTTTTGTTTCAGCATGGTAGTCGGGCACTATAGCTTCCGAAAGGTTTGATATCCCCTAAGTTCTGTGGACTCGCGTTGGTAGACTTTGCAAAAGTGTAGATTTGGTTCAGGGTCAGCCAGTGTTAGTTTCTTTGCCACCGGTTACACGAAGAAAAGCAAAAGATTCATCAACTGTCCAAAATACCTCTTCTTCACCTGCTAGATCATCACCACTCAACTCACTAGAATTAGTGATGGCTCAGATTCCAGAAAATATAGCAAACATACTACTGGGCCTTCAACGGAGCATGGATACTGTTGCCGCTACGGTTGCTGCCCAAGGCACTACTCTTGTCGCTCAAGGTAATACTCTTGCTGAACTGCAACGCTCATCTGGGGCATCCATTACTCAACCACCTCTGGTGACTCATCTAGTTCCACCTCTACCTCCACCAGCAGACGAGTTTCCCGAACTTAACTCACCAGAAGATCTGAGGGTTTCTGCACAAACTTCAGGATAATTTCCTCTTCCACAACCAGTGGAAGGGCTCCTTCCCTCTGAAACACCTAAGTCTGACCCAACTATGTTGAAGCTGTCCAAGTTGGAAAATCTATTCAAATGGTCACAAGGAGTCAATTTAATCCCAGACATCGAAGACGAGTACACTGAGACAGCTGTGAAGTTACCAGAACGGTTCAAAATGCCACACATTGATAGGTTTAATGGCTCCGGTGACCCAATGGTGCACATTCGCCTATTCTCTGATGTCTTAAAGCCTACGGGTTTGACTCATCCGCAAAAGCTCTCTTTGTTCGGACGGACTTTGTCAGGAGTGGCTGCCATCTGGTATGCCAAGTTAGAATACTCGGTGAAACAAAATTGGGAGGAATTAGCTGAGGCTTTCATCACCCAATATTCTTATAACACCCAAATTGAGGTAACTACTCGGGATTTGGAGGCAACTCGCCAAGAGCCCAATGAAAGTTTTGTGGCTTTTGTCACCAGATGGAGGGCAAAATCAGCAATGATGACCAACAGACCACTCCAAAAAGACCAAATCTGTATGATAGTCAGAAATCTGCATGGAAAGATGTTACAAAAAATAATAGTCCCCCTGCTCTTCACTTTTAATGACTTACACGAAATAGGGGTCCATATAGAGGATGCCATTAAACAAGGAATCATTGTGGATGATAAGGAACCTGTTCGGAAGCCTTTTGGTCGCAGTTCCAATGCTAATACTAGTAGTAGTACAGTTGTAAGACCTTCTGAGGTCAATTCAATCACTACCACCACCGCCAAAATGGCCGACCCATTTGCCAATTCCAGTCCACAGACAACCAACTCAACCCGGACCACGGCTAGAACCTTTAACCTTCTCTACATGTCCCCGGCCAAAGCTATGAAAATCTTGATAGAAAGAGGGTATCTCATGCCTCTGGACCCTCGACCTCTTCCCGATCTTCTCCTAGCCAAACATGACCCTTCCAAATATTGTGTCTTTCATCAACAACCTGGATATGACACTGGCCAATGTTTTCGCCTTCGCCATGAAATCCAAAACCTCATTGATAATAAGATCATAGCTCCCCCACAACCACAAAAACCCAATGTCACTACCAACCCCTTGCCACCCCATGACAAAAATCAACCACCTCCTCGCCTCAACCATATCCATACACTCCCTCCCACCTTTAACCCTAGTATATACATCACACTTGTCCATCTACCCAAACCCAAGGTATACATTCCAAAGAGCATTGATTTATACATGATGGATGCACCTCTAACCCAACTAAAGCCAAAACAAACAATAATGGTGGTAGTATTGCAAACTGAGGAAAAAAAGACCGTATCAAAAGAAGGATCCAAAGAAGACATAACCGAAGTACTAGTGATTGAGACTGGAAAACTACCAGAAGAAGGATATGATCCCAACAAATACATAGTACCTGTTGGCCAGTTGAAACCAGAAGTTATCTTACCCGACTCATGTACCATCAATGTCGTTAGAGAAGATATGCTTGAATAGGAATTAGATGACTTGGCAAGTCTAGAAAAAGCCTTGGACAATCTCAAATTCTTTAAGGAATTGGATTTGGGAAATGTGCAGATCGGCTGGTGGGATCCAAGAAGTTTTGATACTACTCATGGCTGAGCAAGCGATGATGAAGGTTCTGATGGAGGAACTAAAGGGAAAAATGATGAACCAAAAACTGATGCCGGAAAGTTTGAAAACAGTGGCAACAAAAGGGGTTCCAAGAGAAAAGAAGAATCAGAAAGTCTGTCGGAGTATAACATAGGAATGATCCATGTAGAGCCTGACAACTGTCTTTCGGTCAACGAAGGTGAATGGTAGGATGATAGTGATCTGCAGCTTGCTCACATCGATGATGAGTGGGGTAGTACTTTGCCTGATGAGACTTGGTATTCCGAAGAAATTGATCACCTAACTAGGAGTGGGCGTTACTTTAAACTTCCACAACTAGACCAAGGCGAGTCCTCGGGCAAAGATACAGACATTGATAAAGAGAAAGAGAATGAGAAAGAAGCAGAAGAAGACCCGGTTTTAAGACAGCTAAAAAAGATCCAAGGAAACATCTCCATCTGGGGACTGCTCATGGCTTCCCGAGAACATCGACAGGCAATGTTGTCAATGTTGAACAAGGCTAAGTTATCAATTGACACCACTCCCGAGCAATTAGTGTCATTAATCATCCCAAGAGAAACCATTCCAGCAATAACTTTTGCTGACAAAGAGCTGCCAACAGAAGGATCAAAATATAATAAGCCTCTGTACATATCACTGGAATGCAGAAAGAAATGGATCTCGATTGTTCTGATTGACATCGGATCAGCCATCAATGTCTGCCTACACGCACTGCTTATGCAATTGGGCTAAAGCCGGCAGATTTCACGTCCACTATTCAATTGATCCGGGCCTATGATAATACTAGTCGGGAAGTGATGGGGACAATCAAAGTACAAATAACAGTGGGCCTACCTGAGCACGAAGCTGAATTTCATGTCATGGATGTTCTCGCAACGTTCAACTTGCTATTGGGAAGGCCCTGACTTCATCAGATGAAAGTTGTATCATCCACATTACATCAATTGGTAAAGTATCCATATGGCGGAAGAATTGCCACTGTTTTTAGAAATTCATCCATTTATCCTCCCCCAGAAGTCACAACACCACTGCTAGAAATACAACATGGGGAAGAAGATATGTTTCTATCAGGTTTTACATTGGCAGAGGCCCAGCTAATTCAAACTCTCATGGAAGAAGACGAAGGTGTATATGTCAGTGCCCAATCAATCTATTTCATGAGTAAACTAGGTCACATTCCAGGGTTGGGATCGGGACAAAGTGACAGGAAATGTATTACTACAGCCAGTGAAGTACCTCATAACCCACATCTATTCGGACTACGGTATGCACTCACGGCTAATGACTGGAAAAGGAAAACTGAAGAGATCAGGGAGAGGATCAAGGCCAAGAGAACCAGGCGGTAGTTTGAGTTGGTTCATAAGCCAATTCGTGGGACCTTAAACGGACGCTTTGTCCGCCAAGGAGAAGACTTCCCTTTCTGTGGTTTCCCTGAGCCTTGGATTGATCAAGTGGAGAAAAAAAGGTACCCTGGGTTTGAGATCTTCTTCGATCATCAACTCTTCGATAGTGATGAGGAGTGGGTAGATCCTAGTATCAACATCGGACAAGACAGAGAAGTCAGCCCGGAAAGCAGCACAGAGGAAGTTCTGGGTCTAACACTGGCTGACTTACTAACAGAATCGCCTACTAGCGCTGAACCAATGAATTTGGAGGATATGACCATTGCCGTGATCGGGGAAGAGGTACCTGCTGACTGTACAAGCTTCATCATGGATACAGTGAATGGCTCACAAATAAATTGGCATTTTGAAAAGAGTTGTATTGAGAGTTTTGAATTGGCTGTTAAGTCTGAGTTTGGTGGGCCTGTGGGGTTGGAAGCAGATTTAAGTTTGTCTAAAATGTCTGAGTCTTATTTTTCTTTCTCTTTTGAGTCTGTTGCAATTTGTGAGCCCGAGGCTTTGAATGAAGATATGATTTCCGCCTACTTTTCTGTGCCCATAGTTCATAATATTGACCAAAATTTTCAAGATTTTGATAAAAACGAAGAGGAAGAAATTCCTCGGGTTTTGAAAAATTTAATTGACTGAGAGGAAGAAAGGCGTGTCAAGCCATTAGTGGATGAAATTTTTTCTGTAAATGTGGGTACTCAAAAAAGATCCTCGCTTGATCCAAATTGGTTCTACATTGTCCTCAGAGGAATGTGAACAATTAGTTGCTTTATTAACGGAATTCAAAGATGTTTTTGCATGGCCCTACGAAGACATGCCAGGGATTGACCTTGAGATTGTACAGCATAGGATCCCTCTCAACCTGAGGCCCGACCTGTCAAATAAAAGCTTTGCAGAATTCGTCCAGATTGGGCCTTGAAAATTAAAGAAGAGGTTACCAAGCAAATCAATGCTGGTTTTTTGCTTGTATCAGAATATCCTACTTGGTTAGCCAATATTGTGCCAGTTCCGAAGAAAGATGGCAGAATTTGAGTTTGTGTTGACTTCCGGGATTTGAATAAGGCTAGTCCGAAGGACGATTTTCCATTACCACATATTGACGAATTGGTAGACTTCACTGCAGGGCATGCCTTACTATCATTCATGGATGGTTTTTCAGGGTATAACTAGATCCTTATGGCTCCATAGGACAGAGAAAAGACAACATTTACCACACCATGGGGGACGTACTGCTACAGGGTTATGCCATTTGGTTTGAAGAATGCAGGGGCCACTTATCAGAGGGCTGCTACCACTCTTTTGCATGATATGATCCACAAGGAAGTTGAGGTGTATGTAGATGACATGATTGTCAAGTCCAAAGATCGAGAAAGCCATTACACTGCATTAAAGAAATTTTTTGAGAGAATTAGAGAATACAGGCTAAGGCTAAATCCACAAAAATGCACCTTTGGGGTAACTGTGGGCAAGATGTTAGGATTTCTAATCATACAGCGGGGAATCAAAGTTGATCCATCTAAAATTAAGGCCATCTTAGAAATGCTGCCACCAATGACTGAAAAGGAGGTGCGGGGCTTTCTGGGAAAGGTGTAATTCATAAGGAGGTTTATTTCAAAGCTAACCTTGACTTGTGAACCCCTATTTAGTCTCCTAAAGAAAGGGAAAAATTTTCAATGGGATGATCGATGTCAGTTCGCCTTCGAGCAAGTTAAGCAATATTTGCAGAATCCACCTGTGTTATCACCACCTGAGCTAGGAAAACCGCTGATTTTGTATTTATCAGTGACTAAATCAACCATGGGATGCATGCTTGCACAAGAGTCAGATAAGAAAGTGGAGAAAGCCATCTTCTATTTAAGTAAGAAAATGCTTGAATATGAGACCCGCTATAGTCCTTTGGAAAAAGCTTGCTAGCTTTGGTATGGGCCACCAAGAAGTTGAGACACTACCTGTTAGCTCACTCTGTAATTCCGGTTTCAAGATTAGACCCAATCAAATATCTTTTTGAGAAACCAGCACTTACCGGTAGGCTAGCTCGTTGGTTGCTTTTGCTTTCCGAATTTGATCTTAAGTATGTCACTCGCAAATCTGTCAAAGGAATGGTCGTAGCAGAATTTTTGGCTGATCGCCCAATTGAAGGAGGAGAAGATGTGGAGTACTCATTCCCAGATGAAGAGGTCATGCAAATGGAAGAAGACACTTGGAAGTTGTACTTTGATGGACCGTCCAATCAATTTGGCTATGGGATAGGCGTGTTGCTCATAGCGCCGAATGATTCCCATATCTCCTTAGCTTTCAAACTTCAATTCAGGGTATCTAACAACCAAGCAGAGTATGAGGCATGCATTGCTAGATTGGAAGCAGCCATGGAACTAAGGGCAATAAGGTTGGATGTGATCGGGGACTCGAACTTGGTCATCTCTCAAGCCAACGGAGATTGGAAAGTTAAAGAGGAAAAAATGAAAGTCTACAATCAGACCTTGGACATGTTGATCCCGAGGTTCAAAAAACTGACTTTTACGCACCTGGTAAGAGAGAACAATCGATTTACTGATACGCTGGCAACCTCAACATCAATGATAGATATACCGGTCAGGGTCAAGATACGCCCGATCCTTATAGAATAAAGGTACACCCCTGCGTATGAAATGATAGCCGCAATGGAAGAAGTTCAAGATGAAAACCCTTGGTACTTTGATATTTGGAATTTTCTAGAAAGTGGTACATATCCCCAAGGGGCAAACACCAAAGACAAAAGGGGGATACGGCGTCTGGCCATTCAGTTCATCATTAGTGGAGACAAGTTATATAAGAGAGGGCATCTGGGAATGCACAAGCTATGTGTAGAGGAAAAAGAAGCAAAACGTATCATGGAAGCCATCCATGGAGGAGAGTGTGGAGCCCATATGAACGGTATAATGCTAGCCAGAAAAATCCTTAGACAAGGATACTACTGGTTAACCATGGAAAGTGATTGCATCAACTTTGTTAGGCGATGCCACAAATGTCAAATCCACGCCAATCGCGTGAACATCCCACCATCAAAACTCTACAACATGACTTCGCCTTGGCCTTTCTTAATCTAGGACATAGATGTCATCTGGGTAGTCCCACCGAAAGGTTCAAATGGGCATCTGTTCATCTTGGTTGCCATTGACTATTTTACCAAATGGGTTGAAGCATAGTCGTATTCAGTGTTAAAAGCATCACACGTGGCCAAATTTATCAAGAACAACATTATCTGCAGATACGGGGTGCCAAACGAATTAATTTCAGACAATGGCTCACATTTCAAAGGAGAAGTGGTAGTTCTACTTGAGAAGTATAACGTGGCTTTTCACAAGTCATCAACTTACAGCCCACAAACCAATAGAGCCGTTGAAGCTGCAAATAAGAACATCAAGAACATTCTGTGTAAGATGGTAGAAACTTATAGAGATTGGCCAAATAAGTTGCCTTTTACACTTTGGGGATACAGGACATCAATCCGAACATCTATAGGGGCAACCCCTTACTCTTTGGTATATGGAATGGAGGCTGTTTTGCCGATTGAGTTGGAAGTACCTTCATTGAGGATTATGGCTGAATGTCAGATAATAGAAGCTGATTGGAAACAGAACCGATTTGAGGAATTGATGCTATTTGATGAGCGAAGGTTGAAGGCATTATACCACATTTAGGGGTATCAACGCAAGATTGCCAGAGCATTCAACAAAAAGGTTAGATCCAGGAATTTGAGGGAAGGGAACTTGTGTTAAAAGAAAATTGAGCTCCTATTCACGATCCTAGGGGCAAGTTTAGACCCAATTGGACGGGTCCCCACATCATTAAATCAATCTGGTCAGGAGTAGTAGTCATTCTCATGGATTTGGATGGTTTGGAGTTCTCACAACCAATAAACATGGACAAGCTAAAGAAGTACTATCCTTGAGAGGCTCGTTGGGCTGAAAACTCGAAAGGGCGATCCAGGCAAAAGTTGGAGCAGAAAAACAAAATAAAAAAATAAAAAATGACAAAAAAAAAGAAAAATGAGAAGCTCGCAAGGTTGAAAACCCGAAAGGGCAACTTTGGCAAAAGTTAGAGCACAAAAGGAGAATGTCAATACCCGAGTGAACCTTAACTAGAACTACGTATGGCCTGATTCCTATCTTTGGGATACGTAGGCAGCTTCATCTTGAAGTTCGGCCTCAATCATTTTTTTAACTCACTCATCTCGTCCATGTTTGATTGGTGTATCTTTATTTAACTCGGCTATCCATATTTGATTGGCTCATCCTCATTTGATTCAGTTGTCCTATTTCTCCTTCATGACGAGTTCAGTCCCAAGACGAATTCAGTTGTACATCTCAAGGGTTGACTTCATGTTGATCGAGTAGTGGCCATTTGCGAAAATAGATTTTGAGGACTTTTAATGAAGTTGACTGATTTTCTCAAAAATTACTCAATTTTTTCAAAACTCAGACCATTCTTTGGACCAAAAAGAGAAAATTTTAATGCTCATAATTTGGCTCATATGACTTCAAGATGGAAAATGGAACAAGTGTGCTAATTTACCTCTCATGTTGATCAAAATCGCTTTAGCAGAAAAAAAAAAAAAAAAAAAAGTGGCAAAGTGATGAACTAGGGGCACAGTTGAGTCAGGTTTTCTATCTTTTACCCACACTATCGAGTTCTCGTCATCTTAATCAAGTAATCACCGGAAAATGCATAGTAGTTGTCGCCGGCGATGCTTTTCCGTTGGGCGGTCGACCGATGTTGCTCTGTTTTGCGTTCATTTTGCTCCAACAAGCTCAAAAGGGTGTGTTTTGGGATTTTTTTTGCTTCATTTTCATTTCATTAAGTTGTGTTTTGCATTTTAGTCAGTGATAGGCTCAATATTCAGTTTAGAATTCACTAAAATACAGCCATTTTCAAGTTTAAAATTCAAAACAAAATGATTTTATGTTCAGTGTTGCGTCATTCATGCTATCTAGATTTGCAGAACAAACTCGTTTTTATTAAATGCTAGGGATCAACCCCGATCAAAGTTGTACAAAAAAAAAAGAGTTGAAGCTATAAGTGCCCACTCCACACACGCACACACGCACACACACACAAAAAAGAAAAAAAGAAAAAGAAGAGAGAGTAGCATTTTCTCAAATTTTCGGCAGCAGCTCGGCAGTGAAGATTACAACCGGCTTCATTTGCACGCAGCTTCGTTGCCAGACTTTATCATCAACTGTCTCACTTCATCTTTACTCCTTCGAAGCTCTTGAAGACTCTGCCTCGGCCTTGGCAGAGCTTCCGAAGCAGATTATTACTCGCCGGCCATCAAATTGGTTGTGCGAAGAAACTCCGAATCGAGCCACAGAGATGGCCAGTCATTTCAGTTCTTTGTTCTTCTTTTTCAGCACACTAATTTCTACTCGAGCATCTTTGTACATACGTTGGAGGAGGGAGAGTTGTGCATTTAACTGATATACCTTACACGTCATGTTCTGTAGTCGACGGGACAAGTTGGAGACCGCAGTCACGGTCTCCACACATGACCTCAGTGTATATGAGTTTGCTTCGATGTCAGACTATGCCGCCATGATCTGTTCAACTAACATAGCTGGGAAGCTGAAAATAGGGGAAGGAGGAGAAGCTCGTGGTTGAGGTTTAGGGAGTCAGAATCGGTCATCTCTATCGTGGACTCGTTCAGGTCTGGAAAAAGAGTGAGAGAACCATGTGAAGAAGCCATGGCAGAGGAGAGTAATGCAAAAGAAAGAGGTTGTACAGTGGTAGTAGAGAAAGTTTGCAAGCTTTTGCTCTGCCTCTCTCTCTCTCTCTCGCAGGCTTTAACTTAAGAAGAAAGCGAAGAAGAAGACAAAGAGGGAGAAAGGCCAAGACGATCATTGACAATCGGGGCAGGATTGGATAGCCTGTCGGTCAGGCGCCGCGATTGTTGAAATCACGTGCCAAACCCGACGCTCGAAGAAGATGAAGGAAGAGAGAGTGAGACAAAAATAAGGGAGGCGGGAGAGTTGTATACATATATGCATATATATTGTATATCTATGTATTATATATATTTGTTTGAACATTTGGTTACAAGAGTAGCTTGGGTTCAGTGATTTGACTCAGTGGTTGAAGGATGAAAAGCTGGGCTCGAGGTCAGGGGTTCGATCCCCACAACAAATGTTTCTTTCGTTTTGTTTTGGTTTTATATATATATATATATATATATGTCTCATATCTATATGTATATATTTGTTTGCATATCTTGTCACAAGACTGGCTTGGGTCTAGTGGTTTGGCTCAGTGGTTGAAGACTGGGAGAACGGGTTAGAGATCAGAGCTTTGATCCCCTGTATCCTTGCATTTGTGTTTTTCTTTTCTTTTGCATGTTTGGCGTACACACGCTGACGTTAGCAAACAGAATATGTCTTCTCAGTAACGGCATCTTCTCACTGATGTCCATAAACAGAATATTCCTTATCGGTGACGGAATATTCCCTACCTGCGCATATGACCATATTGTCTGCATATGTCTGTGTATTTTGTTTGTACGTATATATACATACCGTATGTGCATATCTGTATGGATTTTGTCTGTGTATGAATATGTGTATACCGTATCGATCACACCCACATCATGCATATATCGCACGGTCACATTTTGCATCGTGCATTTATCGCACGATCACACCCGCATCGTGCATCTATCGCACGATCATAGCCTCATCGTGCATCTATCACATGATCACAGCCGCATCGCGCATCTATCGCACGATCATGCACCATATCGTGCATCTATCGCACGATCACACCTGCATCATGCATCTATCGCACGATCACACCCACATCATGCATCTGTCACACGATCACACCTGTATTGTGCATCTATCACACGACCACACTGTAGACACCCCATTTTTGACCATCCTCAAGACTTGGACGTCATCGTTTGAACACTCGATGATCATCCATGCTCGTGTTCGTTTTGAGTTCTCGGAGGTCTCGGCTACGCGCCTTGCCTCAAGATCTCTCAACTTGTCGGTTTTGTGCTTGGTTGTGAACCAAACACTTGTGTTTTTGCTTCTAATGGAAGAGGGAGGCTTGTTTGCCATGCCCTCAACCCACCAGCCAAGGGTTGAGGCCACCGGCCCTGTGTTATTTCCATCGGCCAAGTGTGTTGGCCGATCGGCACTGTTTTTGGTCGGCCGGCCATTGTGTTGGTCAATCTGCCATTTTTGCTGGCCGAACCCTGTTCATCTGCTTTATGCAAATATTTTATGCCAGCTAGATTAGCTGGCATGCACATTTGCTCCCCTCCATACACGTATATGGAGGGATTTGCCTTTTGGTTTAGCTTGCTTTGGAAGCTTTGTTATTGAACTTCTATAAAGAGGGAGCTCCTCCTCCCTCTTTAGGGGTTCAGAAAAATGGCCTAGAGAGGGTAGATATAGTTTTGTATCTATATTTCTTTGTTTAGTCTTGTTTTGTGACTTAAAGTGAGTTTTTGTCTTACTTTTGCACTTGAACACCTAGCATTACACCATCCTTGGGTTACTGAGGTACTAGAGGGTTTTCATTAGGGTTCTTGAGCTGGTTTTTGATCAGAGAAACCTACTGGAGCATTGTTCTTGAAGAGGTTCTACAAGGGTGAGTTCCTTGCTTTAGATACTCATTTCTTGCTTAAGCTTTTAGCCTATCTTGCTTATTGTTTTACGCTTAGTTTATAACTGATAAAAGTTCTGATTTTTAGTGCTTAAGACCTTTGTTTAAGGTCATTCTTGTGTTTGGGGTTGTTTCCCCCCTCTTAGGCCTTGCTTAGCCTTGTTCTTGTGCTTTATTTTTAAGCTTTGAGATCACCTTGTTTAGGCCTTCTCACCACTGAAATCCAATCCAGAGGGATTTCAGTGGTGGGGATGGTGTTTTAAGGTCTTAAATAGGAGAGGGTCATCCCCTCTCCTTGTTGTCTTGAATGCTTGCATAAATGGCTTGTGTTGGTGGCTTGCATGCTTAGCTTGTTTTAGTTTTATTTCAGTGTGCATTAGGCTTTGTTTTTCCCTAATACATCTTTGTTTCAGGTTGGTTTAGACATACCATGCATGCTTTGTATACTTGTCTTGTAATCCCAGGATTTCCCTTAACATGCACCATATTGTAACATGTCTTTTTAGCATGATTTTAGCTCAACTTCATGAAGCTTCTAGCTTTGTTTTAACATGCTAAAGCTCTGATTTTGGTTGTTTTGGTCGTCCATGACTTGCTTTGTATAGCCACCATGTAATCTAGCTTGTAGGCTTTGAGTATTGAATCCTTTGACATGCTTTACTTGGGCCATTTTAGTGGTTTGGCATCACTTGTTATGTTATTTCAGTCCATATAGTATGCTCAAATACTTGCATTTACCACCTATTCCATGTTTTGGATAGTTGGTACGTTATGCCTCACGAATGTGTCATCATGTACGCTACCATGCTTAGGCATTTGGGATGCCATCTAAGTGGATTTTTGGGCTCATTTTGACATGCCATAACTCTATTTTTGGTTGCTTAAGTCATGCCATGTTCGGCTTTGGTAGGTGTAGTGTAACACATCTTTTGTGGCCTTTGTTTGCTTCATGCTTTTGGTCCTTCGTTCAAGCATGTTTTGGCTTCATTCCTTGCATGCTTTAGGACCATCTTGACTCAATTTAGGACTGTTTTGGGTTATGTTTGCCATATGCTCCTTGTTTTGTGTAGCTTTGGTTCAAGTCTCTTTACTAGTCTTAGGCCTAAGCCTTATGCATGCTATGATTATGATTATATGTGTGATTTGGCATCATTTCTAACATCATTTCAGAGCATGTAGTATTGTTACACTTGCATGCTTTGCACTCTTTTAAGTGTGCTTAAGAGTTCTGTCTTCATGCCCAGGTGATAGGCCAATTAGCATGCATGTTTGCATGTGCTTTTGTCTCTCATTTCTTAGCATCTCGGCCACTGATTTGGACCTATTTGAGGGCTATCCATCTTGGTTTAAGTCCATCCCCGCATGTTGTTGCATGCTTGCCTTGCATATTGTTGCATGCTCGTTGCATCTTTGATAAATTGCATGTTATAACATGTTAGTTCCATTGTGCCTTGTTGCATACTTAGTCCTTAACATGTTGTTGCATGTTCAGGTGATATTGCATTTGGCATGCTTTTGTTAAGTAGCTTTGCATGTTTGCATATCTTGTCCCTTTACATATTGTCACATGTTTGCCTTGCATACTTGAATGTCCATGTTGCATTTTGCATGCTTGTCTAAGTTGCATTGCATTTGGCATGCTTGTCACCATTAGCCTTGTATGGCATTGTCATTAACGTGCTTATGTTGCATTGGGTTCGCATCATGCTTGATTTGCTTGTATGCTTACTTGCATGTTTAGGTTGCATAGCATTGTATGTGCATCCCTTGCCTCTTGATAAACTATGATAGAGGTTGAGGGCCCTTGTATGTTTTTGTGCATTTCATTTGATATTAATTACACACTTGGCCTCTTTGGGCCATCATGCATTGAAATGCATGATTGATGGCCCGAGAGCCGAAGACCATACTCCTGTGAGCTTTAAACATGATAAGGAGGGTGGTTGTGCAAACGTTTCCTTGAAAATGCATTGCCACGCTCTGTCTGTCCTCTGTTGCAGCAAAAACAAGATTCTGCAGGAATAGATGGTCGATCGGCCATCTTCAGTGCCGGCCGGCTAACTTTACCTAGCCGAGAGCTCCACTTTTGGTCGATGATCATGTTCCCATGGCTGGTGACTTCATATCTTGGCCGGTGACCTCCCACAGTGATCAGGGAGTGGTTTAGGAGCATCCTTGAGACTTGTGCAGTGTTCAGAGGTGCAGAGTAGTGTAAATAGAGACAGCATGAGCATGGCGATGGATTTCCAAGCGAGGCGATCGAGCATGCATCATTCAATCATCCCGAGGTGGAGCTGCGACGGCCTCCTTTTTGTAATGAATTTGTTAGTTAATTAAGGGTTTGTAATAATTAATTAGCTAGGATAGTTGATTAATCATTTGGGTTTGTATTATTTATTTGGACCCTCCGTCGAGAGGGTGAATTTGTAATAAGTGTGCGTGCGTGTGTGAATGTCTTCCAACCCCACGTCTTTTTCCCTTTTACTTACCTGCTTTTGATCGTTAGTTTTAGGTCATGATTCAATTAGCATACTTATGTTAGCATGTTTGCATACATTCATTCGTATTGCACGTACCGGGCTCGGCGCATCATACTAATTGCATAGTGTTTCAATTCCAACTTGAATATGTGTATCGAGTTGTCACATTTCACATGCCATTCTTAGATTAGCCGAGCCTATTCTAGTTGCATTTTGCATGTGTTGCATTAGCCATCTTAACATGAATTAGGATCATGCATGATTTCTAACTAGTTTCTTGTTTTGGCTTGGAGTACTAGGTAAGTGTTTATGCTTTAGTATCTTGCACGAGTATGAGTGTTCCCATGATAGCATGATTGCCATGAGGCTAACTGCTTATGTGATATAACTGTTTGAATGCCTGTGGGTGAAGGTTAGATTACTTGAATTGGAACAACTCATCAAAATGTCTGTTTTAAGCCCACTTGAGAGTGGCAAAATCATGTTTCCTTAAGCCCACTTGAGGGTGGTAAATCCACGTCTTAGCCTACTTACGAGTAGCACCATCAAACCACTTTCAAATAATTAAACATGAAATGTTTTGTTCCAACTTAGGCGATCTAGTCTATACTTGTGTGTTGTGCGCATCACATAGTAAATTCTAGCTAATAACCGGAATAAGAACACATATGTTTTCAAAACAAAATATCATGCTTAGTACAGGCCGATCTTTGATCGGGCGAGCGGGGGTGCTCATAGATGACCTTCCCCAATCGTACCCAAGTTCCCGAGCCGAGGCAACTTTGGTGATGACGGACACATGGCCTTAGGCACGAGTTAGGGTTTCCTAAATTTTCCCAAAATAAAATATTTAGGTGGCGACTCTATATCTGGCAAAGCAGTCCATGTTTGGCACTTCTTTCTTAAAAATCAGTTTTCCAAAACGATTTGCCGGATTTGGACTCTTTGGTGATTTATCAATCTCACATCGCACATTGTGAGACCAGATTAAGAACCGTGACAAAGGAGTCTGAACTGTAGCCTGGGGCCCCCCCGGGGCGCGTCTACACACACCTGCATCGTGCATCTATTGCACGACCACACTCGCATCGTGCATCTATCCCACGACCGCAGCCGCATCGTGCATCTACCGCACGATCACATCCGCATCATGCATCTATCGTACGATCATATACCACATTGTGCATCTATCGCACGATCATATACCACATCATGCATCTATCGCACGATCATATTCGTATCGTGCATCTATCGTATAACCATATCACTCTGTGCATTTATCGCATTGTCAATAATCTCACTCATACATCTATCGCACAATCAATTATTCTGTGCATCTATTGTACAATCTCATCGTGTATTGCACTGTCTTGTGCAATTTCAAATTCAATCGTGCTATCTTACACATCGCAATGTCCTGTGCAATTTCAAATTCAATCGCTATTTTATGCATCGCACTATCTTGGGAAAATTCCATCACACTGTCTTGTGCAATTTCAATTCCATCGCAATGTTTTGTGCAATCTCAATCCCCGTTCGCACTATCTTGTGCACTCCCTGGTTCTAGGAGACCTTAAATCCTCTAGAGATGCAATTCCTTTCGTGTTTGTTGTGCTCGAACGACTTCAGACGGTCTGGTATAGCAGCCTAACTATGTTTGTAATGAGTTCCTAGGAGATCAAATGAGACGATGAAAACTAGAGTTCGAATGACGATGCCTAGAACGCAAAAGGTTCAGGATTTCCGAGACTAAAGTCTGGTTTAAATACCCAGGGGTGTATCCCCGGCTTGAAATCTGTATGGCAACCCCATAGGTTGAAATAGCTTGTATGCGTCTCAACTCTGGAAACTGAACCAACCTAGTCTGTCACCCTATTGGAGAATAGGAAACGTTGCAAACATAGCCAGGTAGAAATGTGGCTTGCTTCGTGTGTTTTGCACTAAGCTTGCCTCCCATGTTGCCATCTTCATATCTTTATCATCACTTCATGACATTGCATTGCATTGCATAAATCATGAATTTTAACCGGCTTCGCGAAGCGTGTAAGTCCAACTTTCAAACTGCATTTTGAGTATATCATTTGCATTCTGCCCCTGAACTACACTGGTTTGATTCTTTACAAAGGGATATGTAGGCAACCTTCGGGTTCAACCACTTGTATTGCATCTTGTTTGTTTGCCCAAATCTTACGGCCTTGTCAAAAGGGTCATCTTCGGGCTTTGACATTCACTCACGTCATGAAAATGACTTCGAGCTCTGTCAAAGAGGGGCAACTGTTGACACCCCATTTTGACCGGCCCTAAGACTTGGGCGCTTTCTTTTGATTACCCGATGATGACAATTAGAATTTGTTTCTCACAGAATCCTCAGTAAGAGAGATAGGATTTAAACTTTAATTCCAACCTTTACACATTTTTTTGGCCAAACTATTTTAGACCTGAGAAATATTTAAAAACATCTTGTTTATAGGTTTGGAGTTGAAAGAAGTAGGAGGGGATGGCAGAAAACTAGTTTAGGAAAAGAATGAGCATCAAATCATTAAGAGGGAAATGAACATCCTTCACTAAATTAAGCATATCTCTTTGTACACTTGGAATTTAAATGTGAGGCCATAACCATTGGAAAGTAGACTTTTGGGGCTTCAATTTAGACCCAAGAACCACCTAAGCCCATGTCCAGATGAGGGAGATATGCCCATTTGAAGTTGGGCTTAAGAGCAGATTTTGTTGACCTAGCCCGAGAGAAATGAACAGCCTTCACTAAATTAGGCATATCTCTTTGTACAGTTGGAATGCAAATGTGAGGCCTCCACCATTGGAAATTAGACTTATGAGGCTTCAATTTAGACCCAAGAACCACCTAAGTCCAAGGCCAGATGAGGGAGATATGCCCATTTGAAGTTAAGCTTAATGGCAGATTTTGTTGACTCGACCCAAAACAACAATAGCCCATTTTTCTTGATTTTGGTTCGGTTGGGACACCCCATTGACCTATTTTATGATCCATTCAAGTGCATCCACTCATCCTCCATTATACCTAATCATCCCTCATTGTCAAAAAGAGGTTTTGTTTGCATCCATAAAGGAATATCCCATGCAACCACCTTGAAAATTTTCCCTCCTATCACATTCTTGTCTCCCACCTTGTCTCCCACCTTCTTTTTTACCTTTACTCGCCCTCATTGCCTCTATAGAATGATCATTTTGTAAGAGAGAGGGAGAGGACCACGAAATTGAAGAGAAAAAAGTGAGAAAAGGGTGAAAAAAGAGAGAAAAATTGAGTTTTTGAGCCAAAAATATTCCTATCTTCCATATACACCACATACCTTCCATAGCTACTGAAATTCCTCTTTTCCATACACCAAAACCACTCCAAAAATTCTGATATAGCCAAAGATCAATTGCCTTGATCATAAGAAAGAGTGTTTAGTAATTGAAAGTGAGAAAAACTAGAGAGTTAGCCATTCCATACCACAAACTCCATAATTTCGAATTGAGGATTTGAGAACACAATTCCTACACTTGAGGGTGATCAAAAGGAAGTTTAGAAATCAAGAAGTTCAATATTTCTTTGGAAGGTGAATTTTTAGTCTTTCATTTTCTTATATTTTATATCTCATATTTATTTTCTTGCTTCTTATTTCATAGTGTTTTGTTATAATCTAAGTGATTTGTTTATCTCATATGTATTTTCTTACTTTATATTTCATAGTGTGTTGTTATAATCCTAGTGGTTTGTTTAGCTCATATTTATTTATTTATTTTTATTCGCATGCTTTAATTTCATATATGTTTTGTTGTAATCTTGCATGTTCTACCTCATATTTATTTTTTTTCTTGTATTAGTCTCATATTAGTTTTGTTATATTCTTGCATGTTCTATCCTATATTTGTTTTATTGCTTTTGGTTTATGTTGTGAGTTTGCACTTTTCATTTTATTTTATATTTGTTTTCTTGTTTTTTAATCTAATCGGTAGTGGTTAGTTGAGCCACCTACATATTTTTTGTTTGTTCCTTTTCTTGATTCCGCAGCAAGACAGGTTTTGCTTGGCCTAGTTGGCCGGTCGGTTAGCTTCTTCCGAACAAGATGGCATAATCTCTCAATGTTGACCAATTTCTGCCGGCGGTTCCAAAGAACATGAAGCTTTTATTTTATGTATTTTTATTTTGAGTGTTTTGCGAGGTTTTTTATTTTGATGTAATACTCTTCTCATCCCTCTCCAATTTGGTTTGTAATTATTCTTTCAAGTGTTGTAATAATCCCCCGCCCCGCTTCTTTTGATCCCGTTCTTTTACTTCCTTTCTTTATCTGTAAATATGTATCATATTTTGTCTTTCATTATATCCATGCTTTGCATCTATGCTTCATGCATCTTGATTCGGCTAAGTTTGCATATGTGGATTTAATCAAATTCCTATGTGATTATGTGCGCTACCTCATGTTCTTGAGATGATTCACATGTCATATCTTAGAAGCCAAATCTTTAGTTGCATCTCATGAGTGAATTGCATTAGGATTTTGTATATAAGATCATGCATGTTTTACTAACTTTGTTTCGTAGCTTGTTCGCGGGATGTCAAACATGTAAGTTTTTATGGTTTAGCATCCCGTTTGTATGTGTGTTGTTCTTACTATGTTTAGCATTCTATCATGACGCTATTTGCTTATGTGATATAACTCTATAATGCCACTGGATGAAGGTTATGTCGCTTAATTTGGAATGCTGTTGATTTTCATGTTTGTAAACTCAATTTATTTGGGTTGTACATCTTCAAAATTACATGAAAACAAGTTGTTCCGAAGTGGGTGACATAGTCTACACTTGTATGCTTCACATAGTAAATTGTAGGATTTATTAAATAATTAGAACATGAACATATAAAGAAAATATAATTCATATCATGGTTAGTAAAGGCCAATCTCTTGATCGGGTGAGCGGGGGTACTCAATTAATAACCTTCCCCTCTCATACCTAAGGTTCCAAACCAAGACAACTTTAGTTACGACGAACAGTAGCCTTGGCACGAGTCACGGGCTTCCTAATTTTCCCAAAGTAAATATTAGGTGGTAACTCTGAGATCTGATGACGCAGTCCATTTCTGACAAAAGGTTTTTGCAATAAAATGGATTTTCTAAAAGTTGCCAAATGTGGACTCTTATTTATGTTTCACATTGCACTCGTGAGACTAGATCAAAGAGATATCGAGGGTCCGAACTGTTTAACGCGCGTGGGTACTCCCCGAGGATATTACACTAGTTGACCGGCCAGCTAACTTATTCTAGACAGAACAGAGCAATCTTCTGACGTTGAGCATAACGGTTTCTGGCGTTCCTGGAGACCTAGATCTTCTGTTTTATTTTATTTGAGAGACTTGTGAGATTTTTATTTTGTTGTAATATTTTATTCCTCTCCTCTCTTATTCAGATATGTAATTATTCAAGTGTTGTAATAATTTCCCGTCCCGCTTCTTTTTATCCTATTCTTTTATTTGCTTTCCTTATTTGTAAACATACATCATATTTTTCTTTTCATCATATCCATGCTTTGCATCCATGTTTCATGCATCTTGATTCGGTTAAATTTGCATTTATAGATTTAATCAATTCTTATGTGATTGTATGCACTACCCCATATTCTTAAGATAATTCACATGTCATATATTAAAAGCCGAATCTTTAGTTGAATTTCATGAGTGAATTACATTAGGATTTTGTACGTAAGATCATACATGTTTTACTAACTTTGTTTCATAGCTATTTGCGGGACGTCGGTAAATATGTAAGTTTTTATACATCAGCATTCCGCTTGTGTGTGTTTTTCTTACTATGTTTAAGTATCCTACCATGTAGTTGCTTACTTACTTGATATAACTGTATGAATGCCGGTGAATGGAGGTTGTGTCGCTTAATTTGGAATGATGTTGATTTTCATGTTTGTAAACTCAATTTCTTTGAGTTGCACATCTTCAAAACTCTTTCAAAATACATAAAATCAAATTGTTCTAAAATGAATGATATAGTCTATACTTGTTTGCTTCACATAGTACATTTTAGGATTTATTAAGTAATCGGAATATGAACATATAAAGGAAATGAAACTCAAATCATGATTTAGTAGAGACCGATCTTTTGATTTGGTGAGCAGGAGGTGCTCAATTAATGACATTCTCTTCTCATACCTAAGGTTCTGAGCCGAGGCATCTTTAGTTACAACGAATAATGGCCTTGTCACAAGTCATGGGTTTCCTAGTTTTTCCAAAATATTAAGTGATGACTGTAAGATCTGGTGATATAGTCTATTTCTAGCAAAGATTTTGTAATAAAACGGATGTTTTTATAAAATTGTCAAATCTGAACTTTCATCTATATTTCACATTATACTCGTGAGACTAGATCAAAGAAATTGAGGATCCGACAATTTAACGCTCACGGGTACCCCCGGGCATGTCACAGATACCAATTTCAATTGTGGATATTTATTTTTTATTTTACGGATATTGCGAATTTAATTTAAAATTAACTCTTGCAAAAATTTTCATTGATAATCTACGCTGGCCTTTTCTAAAGATATTTTATTTTTATAATTTATTACAGATTGTTCAGAACAAATAGCCAAAAGAGAATTTAATTTATTTAACTCACTTTCTAATTTATAAATATAATATAAATATATATCTTTTATTTCAGCTCTAAGTGCTGTAATTAAACGCATATAATTATTAGCTATAAGATTCTACAAAATATAATTTTATCTTATGTATTAATTTTATATTTTTGAAATTTTTTTCTCAAATTGTTAAACTTACTTTATAATTTAAAAAAAGGGTCAGCTTGTCTCCAGTTGGAAATCAGGACTAGATTGTCTAGTTTGCTCTGTGGGCCCACTTTTGGGCCATGTTTTGACAATTCGAACTGTTTATATTTTAGGATTCGTCGAGTAAATTATCCCTATACAAAAATCAATTCGATTGGATAACGACAACTACGTGTTCAAATTAATTTTGTATAAAAACAAAATAGACAATGAAGAAATAAACGGTTCATATAAAATAGATTCAAACACGTAGTTACCATTATCCGATCGACTTGATTTTTTACAAGAATAATATACTCGACGAATTCTAAAATGTGAACGGTTTAAATTAACGAAACATGGCTCAAAAGTGAGCCACAGAGTAAATTAGACGATCCAATCTTGATCTCTAATTAGAGATAAGCTGGATCGTTTTAAAACTTCTTGATGATTGGGCTTTTGATGATATGACTTGACTTGATGATATTTAGACTCAAAGCCTCTAAATTATGCCACATCATCTATTATTACACTAATTGATATATTAATTGGTAGATATAGCTTTAATCTTAAGCAAAATATGATGTCTTGTTCATTGATTACATATTAATTATTTGTGACATTAATATGAGGTGATTATTCGTAACTATTAATTATGTAATGAAGAGAATTTGAATGGAAGAGGTGAGTCAGTCTTACAACCTAGTATATGGTATTTCAATATGAGGTGGTTATTTAGAATTCTTGATACAAGTAGTAGTGCACGTAAATGTTTGGGCATGAATACAAATATTAAATAAATAAAAGGAAGAAAAAAACTTTGCGGTATTGATGATAACATATGACGTGGCATGAAAGATTAAGCAGTAAAAATCAATCTCAGTCTATACAAGAGATTCAAATATTAAACATGTTGGATTATATATTGGAAAAACAAAATAAATAAAAAAAGAAAAAAGAAAAAAGAAAAAAGAAAAAGTTGAAAAGAGTTGTGGACTAGTAAATATTAAAACATTAGGCCAGTTTCTGTTTGAGAGATGTTACATCCCTTAATTGATGATCCTAAATTCCACACCTAATGACGTGGCAAAAATTTATGTGAAGCGATTTCACAGTCTGCTCTCTTTCATCTTCAACCTTCCTAATTCTACATTAATAAGAGTGAATCATTTCACTTTTTGTTTACATGGAGACACACCAATCTCATAGTCAGAGAAAATCCTTAATAAGCAATAAATTAAATTAACCTTTAATCACAATGCATATTCCTTAATCTTCGAATTAGGATTCAAGTTATACGGTTGGTATCTAGGGTTTGCTTTTGCATGATGTTTTAACTTTTTTTTAAAAGTTAAAAAAGTTAATGTGTTTAAAAACTTGTTAAAAAAATTATTATTATTTTGTAAGAAAAATATTAATATGACATTTTACTTTTTTTTAATTGATTACAAACAATTCTTTAATTTTTTAACCAAAATTGGCTTTTTTTGTGAGGTGCCCAAACCACCTCACAATATTGTATGAAAAATGTTCCTTTAAAAGAAAAATTATTAAGTAGTCTTGGGAAGTCATACAACAATACTTTCACCAATCACCAAATGACTTGCTTTGCGCTATTCCCATCACCCAATATCAAATCATCAGTCTCACTCGCTCTACCAATCAATATGCGCCTGGCGTACATCTAGCCATATCTCAAAATCACCAAATAACTTCTCATATAATTTATAAAAGGGTAGCATAAACACTTCCCAACTAGTGTAAAAAATATGTAAAAAAAAAAAAATTGGTGTGAAAAAAAATAACACTTTTTTATTTTGAAGAAAATATAAGCTCTTTAATTAGTCATGTTTATATATAAAAAAATATTTTAAAAAAAGAACATAAAAAAATTGAAAATAGGCAGCCTTATTTTTTTTTTTTTAAAATGGGCCAACAATAACTTAATAAGGCATTCAAGAATGAGATTTACGCCTATGGTTTATATAGGAGTACGAATTTTTTTTAGAGAAAATTATTTAAACAATAAAAAATAATAAAAAACTCAAAGTTTAACTTTTGTAACAAAATAAACATTAAGTTTTTAATTTTATCAATTTTAATTTTAATTTTTTGATTTGTCATCAATACAAATTATCTGTCCATTTTGTTAAGTAAGGTTAAGAGAAAAAAAGGTATTTTAATAATTAAACTCAATGAAAAATAATATTTTGTATGTTTTATTTACACTTACATTGACTTTTAATAATTAAAATATTATTTTTTTCATCAGCTTTTTTAACAAAAATAGAGCGATGGTTTAAATTGAAAATAAATCCAAAGATTAGAATTTAAATTAACAAAATAAAAAAAATTCAATATTTTGTTATAATAGTCAAATTCTAAAGTTTTTTATTTTGTAATTTCTTCAAATTTTTATTCATTTGTTATTCAGTCATTTTGTATTGCTTCTAATCTTGAGTCTCTCATTGAGAGCCTTTAGTATCCCCCGTAAATAGAAAGGAAAAGATGTATAATGGATAATAATGTGAAAAAGAGAGGAGGAATTGTTGTGTGGGATGGAAAGTGACAGTGTTAGAAAGTTGGAAAGGGTCAAAGAGATAACAATTATATTTTTTACGGATTTAGACATAAAATTTTAAAAATTATTTAAAACTTCACATCAATAATTTAGATTCATTTCATATATAGACTACACATTTGATCAATTCAATAAATTTCTTATTTGAAAACAGACTTTTTTAATAATTTTTCAATTTTTTGACTAAAATATGATATAAAAAAATTAATATGTTTGGGATGACTTTTTAACTTTTTACGAAAAGATGTGCAAAAAGTATAGAGAAAATGAAATCTTTAACTTTTTTGTATAAATTATTAATTTTTAAAATTTTTTGACTAAAAAAATTACTTGCCAAACGAGAACTAAATCCCAAATTGAAGACCTTTTTTTGGGTAGATGTTATGTCTTATTAGAACGGGGCCCACTTGATCACCATTTCTTGGGTACGAATGGCTTCAATAAAGTATTCAGTTACTTATTTTGTGGAACTCAATTCTCAGCCACAGAATCATTCCCTCAATATATGGTTTACATTTCATAGAGGTGAGCCTCACTTTTCAATCATTCAAAATCTTGGAAAAAAAAAAAAAGAAAAGAAAAACAGAATTTTTCCAACAATATGATATAAAATTGAAGAATTAAAATATAAAAATAAAAATTAAAAATATAATGTGATTTTATTTATGTAATTTTTTAACAAATGAGAAATCACAAAATACATTAAGTTACTAATTACTTATCTCCATATTACATAATAAAAGTGAATTAAAAAATTTCACTTTTAAAAATTTTCAATATAATTGATTGGTAACACCATATGAATACTACTTGATAATTACTTTCCGATAACAGGATATGGCACTTTATGTTTCAAATTCTTGCGTGTTATATTCTAATATCGGCGCTGCTTGAGGGCCCGAATTTCGGGGCTCGAATGCCCCGAAATTTCCACTTTAGGTAAAAAAAAAAAAAAAAAAAAGGAAAAAAGAAAGAAAAAAAGAAAACAGTTTCTAAAAATGGAAATTAGGGGCATTAGGGGCAAATTTTTTAGGGCCACCAATCATTTTCCTTCTAATATATTTGTAGTCTTAGAGTCATCTCTAAACTTTCATTTTACATATCTAATTATGAATATTTGAGATAGAGAGAAAATCAAATGGATTATCCCAGTTGATGAATTATTCATACTATTATTTATTTGAAAGGTTATACGGCGATTCTTATTAGCAACAAATATTGATTATTTATAAATAAATATTAAAAAAAAAGAAGAAAATGGAGGGAAAGAAATTAGAAATAAAGGATTATTCAACCCGAATGCCCAACAATAGGTCTGTGTGAAAATTGAAGAGACAGTGAAAAAAAAAAAAAAAAAAGAAAAAATTACATACCAGTGGAAAAATAAAAAAGTGATAAACATTTTTGAAGACAGACGGTTAAAAATTTTATAAAAATAATTGAGAAATTACACATCAGTGAGAATAAAAAAATATTTATAATTTTTTTTTAAGTAAAAATTGATTCAAACCCACTCGTCACCTTATCCTAAGAGTTCGTTTGGGATGTAAGTTAGCTTGGGATTAAAAGGCTTTATTTGAGATATATTTTTTTATTTTTTGATTATTATAAAAAAAAATTAATTATAATTTAGATATGATATTATTAATCTAAAATTAAAAAAATTATTTTATTTTTTTAATTATTTTAATCCTAATCCACCTGGGGGTGAGCAGCGGATATATCGATCCGCCAAAACCGACCGAACCGAACTGAACCGATCTGCCGCATTTTGGACGGATGCGTGATGACGAGCGGACGATTGCGGATTGATTTTCTCCAATCCGCCAATTTGGCGGACGGATGGCGGATTTGGGGTTCCTTTAGCCGCAACCGAACCGCCAAACCGCGAGCACCCTTAATAATTTATAAGACTGTGTTTTCAATTTGTTTAAATATTTTGTTTGTGTTTTCAATTGAAAAATAGTTTAAATATTTTGTTGAAAAAAAGTTTTCAACTTGAATATATTTTTTGAATTTAAAAAAATAAAAGTATTATTTATTTATATTTTTTGGTTTTTAAATTTAACTTTAAAAGTAATAAATAGAAAATATGAAATATGCTGGTTGGTTTTTGTTTTCAAAAACATATATAAATGTAACAATACAGAGACATACAATCTCTACTACTGCTCTGTTCATAGTTTTGGTAGTTTGAATTATTTTTATATTTTAAGAACCATATATTGTAATACTTTATGTGGATAATGCATGCTGTGCTTGTAATATGTGGATGAAGCAGGCAGTGATTGTGATATTCTAAAGTTTCAAATTTTCTTTCTTTGGATGAGGCATGCAGTAATTGTAATACTTTATGTGGATAATGCATGCTGTCCTGATTTAAGCAATATATCAAAGGCATAGAAAAGTACTCAGAAACCACATCCACATTATTCTCATTAAGTACTTCCAAATCGTCTGATTCTTCTGTTACAACAGACTCAAAGGAGAAAGAAAAAGACGACTTGGACAGGACTGTGGCATCCGGGTTATCACCCCCAGGAATACCGGACTCAGACTCAGTTGAGCTGGAACCTGATTCCGACTCACAAGACTCGGTGAAATCAGATTCCGGCTCACTACCTGACCCGGTGCTGCTTGATAAAAATCCCTCTTCGTATTGCCAAACGAGAGAGGGTGCGATGGATGCATCCGAAATAGTTGATGGTAGGCCTGCGGCCGTTTCATTCCCGATCATGGACACCGAGAAGTTATCCCCCAAGCACTTCCGTTCGATCGGTGGATCTGAAAGTAGACATGCCAGTGCTACCTCCATTTCAAGTTCGGTGTCCTCAGACTCCATTTCCCCACTTTGCTCAGTCTCGACTGTCGGGTTTGTCTGCTCTTCGGCAACATCGTCTCCAGGTAATTGTAGGTAAAAGAAAATCTTGAATCCCGGTACGCGCTTTCTCTCTGCGTTCAGCCACGGCTCCGGAAAACCACAGAATGGAAAATCTTCCCCCTCCCGGACGAAGCGTCCGTTCAGGGTACCTTGGATGGGCCGATGCATCAACTCAAAAGGCTTCCCCATCTATTTCGCTCTGGCTCTTCCAGCCATTTCCTTTCCTTTCCTTACCCAATCCTCCTTGGTGGGTAGATAACCCAGGCCAAAGGTATGAGGGTTATGTGGCACTTCGGCCAATGCTGCGACGCCCTTCCGGCCGCTCTTTTCTAACCCCATCCCGGGGATATGTTGGAGTTTGTTCATGAAGTATACCGCTTGAGCATTGACATATATCCCCTCGTTAGCAGCCATGATGTTTTGTACAACCCGAGCCTCAGCATGGGTGAAACCTAATATAAACACGTCCTCCATGCCGTGCTCAATTTCTAAGACTGGTGTAGATACCTCTGGAGGTGGGTGGATCAGTGAATTTTCGAAAACAATGGCTACTCCCTTTTCATAGGGGTATTTCACCTTCTGATACAGAGTGGACGAGACGGCCTTTACTCGATGCAGCCATGGTCTCCCCAAAAGCAGGTTAAAAGTTGCCGGCACTTCTAAGACCTGGAAATCTATCTCATGCTGTCCTGGCCCAACTTTATTCTGAATTTTCACCGTCCCCATGACCTCTCTACTTGTGTTATCGTATGCCCGAATCACCTGGGCTGTTGGCACAAAGTCCGCGGTCTTCAAGCCAATTGCATAGGCAGTCCTTGCTAGACATACATTGATGGCGGACCCTGTGTCGACAAGCACCACAGGTATCCATTTGTTTCTGCACTCCACGGAGATGTAGAGTGGCTTGTTGTTGTTCGCACCCTCAGGTGGCAGTTCTTTGTCAGAAAAGGTCAACATTGGGGTAGCTCCTCCCGGAAAAACTAAGCCTACTAGCTGTTCTGGCGTAGTTTCTATCGAAAGCTTTGCCTTGTCCATGGCTGATAGGACAGCCTATCTGTGCACTAGTGATGCCATAAGCAGTCCCCAGATGGAGATGTCTGCTTGTATCCTTTTTAACTGCTTTAGTACAGCCTCTTCTTCGACTTGCTTCTCTTTCTGTCTCTCAGCTTCCTTATCTTTTCCAGATGCCTCCGGCTGGTCTAGATGCGGGGGCTTAAAATACCGCCCGCTTCTCGTCATGTGGTCGACTTCTCCAAGGTACCAGGTGTCATCGGGTTGGTTGCTCCCCCAATCTTCCATCAGCAGCCAACAGACACCTGTCCGGCTCTGGTATGACCGCTTTCGTACTCGCGGTACTTTCCATCCCTATGCTCGCAACATTCTCTGTTCCTGGGCACACAGCAGTTTCAGTCCCCACATGGGCCTTTGCCTTTCTGATTCTCGCGGGATCTTCAAATCTTTCCTGTTCCAACCATATCAACACAGCTGGCTGCTCAATAATTTCTGTGTTCAGAATACTCCAATCCCGAGTGAAATTCTTAACACCGGCGCTCTCCGGCGACGCATTCTGATTTCCGACTCCCTCGACTGTCACCGACATTCGTGCCCCTGCCGGACCCTGTCCTTGTTGGAACTCTTCTACCACATCCAGTTGATCATCCAACCACCCAGTAGCCTCTGCTGATTCCTCATAATCAAACCAGTTGACTGCTGCGCCCCCTGGATCTTGGTCACTGTAAAACTAGAGATTGGCGAGGTCCTCTTCCACAGCCCTTAAATCATTTGTTCCCTGTCCCAGACTATCCCCTTGGATCACACACAGTCCTCCCCCTGTTGGCAATTCCACATCTGGCCCATCCTGGCCTATTGATAAAATGTAGTCACCCGGACTATATGTCTTCTCAACACGACTCCCAAATTCTGCAGACTCTGACTCAACAACCTTCTTCTCCTTTGGGATCTCCTCTCTCTTGTTCTCGATAGTCACCACCGTTGGCTTAGGTCGGGTCATGGTGATGTCCATCATGCACAAGCCGGTGCAGTCGGGAAGGAGTACCTCCGGTTTAGGCAAGTGGGAAGGAGTGATATAGATGCTAGGATCGTAAGGCATGACCCCAGTTTGGATGAAGTTGATCCTTTTAGGCGGTGGAGCTTGGTTATGCGTGGGGAGAGGGTTTGTTGTAACATTAGGTTTCTCGGGAGGCAGAATCACCTCGTTATCGATGAGATCTTGAATCTCGTGACGTAATCGGAAGCACAGATCGGTGTCATGATTGTGCTGTTGGTGAAATGCGCAATATTTGGCTGGGTTGTGGGTAGGGGGAAGTCTTTCTGGTAAGGGCCGCGGTTCTAAGGGCTTCAAATGCCCTTTTCTGATTAAAACCCCAGAGCTTTGGATAAGGGCATATATAGTGGAGCGAAGGTTCTTGTGTTTTTGGGCGGGTATTTGGCTATTTGGGTATGGCTTCCGGACGCGCCGGAGAATGGCGCAGCTGCCATGGTTCTTGGAGGGGGGTTGGTGGTGACCATGCTCACTTTGGAGGCTCTTGTAGTTGTAGTTCCGCTCGGGCCTGCATTAGTGTTGCGGTTGAAAGTTCTTCGGGGTTGTTCCCAGTCATTATCAATTAAGCCTTGCTTTAAGGCATCCTCAATCTGCACCCCCATTTCATGTAGATCAGAAAAGGTAGGGAAGGGGAGTACAATTATCTTTTGCATCAACTTCGGCTGAAGATTGCGCACAATCATCCGAATCTGGTCTTTGTCTGTAGGCCTTAGGGTCATCATCGAAGCCTTGGCCCTCCATCTAGTCACGAATTCTGAGAAACTCTCTTTAGGCTCTTGCCTTGTTGTCTCGAGATCATGGGTTGTAATCTCGATTTGTGTATTGTATGAGTATTACGTAATGAAGGCCTCGGCCATCTCGTCCCAGTTTCTCTTGACATCATCTTCTAATTTGGCATACCATATGGCCGCCACACCCGACAGGGTTCGGCCGAACAGAGATAGCTTCTGAAGTCTGCTGAGGCCCATTAGCCTTAAGATGTCTGAAAAGAATCTCAAGTGCACCATGGGGTCCCCGGACCCATCAAATCGATCAATGTGCGGCATTTTGAATTTGTCAGGCAGCGTCACAGCTGCGTCGGTATATCCATCTTCGATGTTGGGGATGGTCTTGACTCCCTGGGATCTCTTGAACAGCTTTTCGAGCTTGCTCAGCTTTAATGCTGTGGGATCTGTCTCGAACTCAAAGGGAGGGTCTGGTAGGTTGGTGGGTGTTTTGGATAACTGGGGTTGGATTTGGGGTAGGACCGGGGGTAGAGGTGGTCCCGTGGGAATGCCCGTATCATTCTGAACATTAGCTGTCTCCCCGGGGGTTGGAATTCCTGGTGGGGGAGGAACTTGTTGCGAAGCAGATGCTCCGGTTTGCTGCTGTAACCTCACGATTAACTCTGCTTGTTCATTCATAACCGTGGCCTGCTGCTTGGCGAACTCTGCCTGTCGGACAACATCCTGCTACATCATTTTCATACTCTCTTGGAGCTGGCGCACCATCTCCTCTAAATTGGCCATACTGTTCTGCTCTGACTGGATTATCGGTATATGTTCCCTTTCTGTGGAAGAAGCAAAATCCTGATCCCTACTGTACACAGGTGGGATAAACAAAGTCCTCTGTACTGATACCCTTTGCCTAGCGGTCCTCCATCTAGTAACCGGGGATAGAGAGTGGTACACTGGTTATCCGTCTACCAGATCCTCAGATCGATGGAGTCGACGACCTCTAATCCAGAGTGCTTGGGGAATATCTACTAGGTCAGAAGCAATTGTGCTCGACTACCTAGTAAAAAGATAAATAAAGCGTATAAATAAACAGACAATTGGACAGCATAACATCGTAAAATAAACACAACACACAGCTGGGTATCACAACAAACTGCCAACAAGCTGAATGTACTGTTCCTTAATCACTGATCACTGTTTCCAAATCGTTACCCCTAAGTCTGAATCTGATACCCGGAGATGACTGATTCCCAAAAACACTAATGCCCGCAGGCTTGACACTCAGACTTGCGAATTGATACGCGTGTTCCCTACATAGATACACTCTAAAAACACATAGCAAGTAAAAGAGAGCCAAAACACCCCTAAGTTGGGGTAGGGTTTCCCTGTCCTATTTTTGTCAGGAGCTAGGGTTTCACTATGCACGCAGCAGTTTTCAAACAACCTAACATCGGGTAAGCAACCTGTCCTAGTTTGGGATAGTCACTATGGATTTCGATATGCACTAGGTCGAATGGTCGAAAAGGGTGCCCCGGTAAAACCAGGGTTTGTGTTCCTATACTGTCAGAGCCCACAACCGGTCAGCCTTATGGCATGCTTTGACAAAGTCAAGCCTCCGGCAAACCGTTCAGGAATGGCAGATGGCAAACGCGGTGTCCTAGGCGCACCAATGCACATACAATGCAAAGAGACACATAAATGAAATCGAAACAGGATATCACGAGTTCGAGTCAAGCTCTCTAAATTCCCCAGCAGAGTCGCCAGAAACTGTAGACGTCCCCGAACGTCCCGGGAGGGATGAATCTCGTTCTCCTGTTCTGTTTCATTTGTGGGTCTACTACAGTTCAGGACTCTCAAATTGTCACGGTTCTTAATCTGAACCAAAGAGTCCAAATCCGGCAAATCGTTTTGAGAAAAAACAGATTTTTAGAAAAGAAGTGCCAAACATGGACTGCTTTGCCAGATATAGAGTCACCACCTAAATATTTTTTATGGGGGAATTTAGGAAACCCTGACTCGGTGCCAAAGGCCACGTGTCCGTCATCACCAAAGTTGCCTCGGCTTGGGAGCTTGGGTACGATTGGGGAAGGTCAGCTATGAGCACCCCCTCTCGCCCGATCCGTAGATCGGCCTCTACTAACCGTGATATCTTGTTTTGAAAGCATTATGTGTTCTTATTCCGGGTATTAGCCTAGAATTACTATGTTCTGCGCATAACAAACAAGTATAGACCAAATCGCTTAAATTGGAACAAAACATTGCATGTTTGTTTTGAAAATGGTTTGATGGTGCTAGCCGCAAGTAGGCTAAGACGTGGATTTGCCACCCTCGGGTGGGCTTAGAAAACATGATTTTGCCACTATCTAGTGGGCTTAAAACTCACAGTTTCAATGCATTATTCCAATTTAGGTAATTCAACCTCCACCCACAGGCATTCAGGCAGGTATATCACATAAGCACATAGCCTCATGGTAAGCATACTGTTATGGCAACACTCACACGCATGCGGTATTCTAAAGCATAAATGCTTACCGAGTACTCCAAGCCAAAACAGAAACTAGTTAGTAATCATATGCATGATCCTAGTTTAAGATGGCTAATGCAAACACATGCGAAATGCAACTAGAAATGGGCTCGGCTAATCTAAACATGGCATGTGAAATGCTACAACTAACACGTATTCAATTTGGAATTGAAACACAATGCAGTTAGCATGATGTGCCGAGCCTGGTGCATGCAAGACAAATGTATGAATGCACGCATGCATAGCATAAGGTATGCTAATTTAAATATGCCCTAGTCTACCATCATAAGCGGGTAAATAAAAGGGAAGAAAGACGTGGGGTTGGAAGACATACACACACTCACGCACACTTATTACACAATTGCCCTCGCTCGGAGGGTCCAAAAGAATAATACAGTCTGAATAATGAATCAATTATCCTAGCTAATTAATTATTACAGACCCTCTAATTAATTAACAAATTAATAACAAAAGAAGGTGGCCACAGCCCCGCCTTGGGATGCGTGAATGATGCATTCTTGACTCATCTCGTCCAGAAACTCGCTGCCATAGTACTGCTGCCTCTGTTTTTCACTGCCCTGCTCCTCTGAGGACTGCCAAAGTCCAAGGGCATGCTCTCTGGATGTTGGGGAATACCACTGACCAAGTAGAAACACCACCGGCCTAACAGGATGATCACCGGCCACCTTTTAACCTGTCGGTTACAGATTACTGGCCGGTCGGCACTGTATTTAGCCGACCGGCCAAAGCTTCCTGCAGAACCTGCAATTGACAGCAGCAGAGGGCAAGCAGTGTATGGCATGGAATTTTCAGGCAAATGTATGCATGGCCACACCCCCTATCATGCAATGGACTCAAGGGAGCATGGCCCTCGATCCTCGGGCCATCAATCACGCATTTCAATGCATGATGGCCCAAAAGCCAAGTGTGCAACTTTGATATCAAATGAAATGCAAGCACAAAACGCATCAAAGGGCCCCAACCCCTATCATGGTTGATCAAGAGGCAAGGGATGCATGCTCAATGAAATGCAACCTAGGCATGGAGGCTAAGTATGCAACATGAACATGCAAATGAGCAATGTAAACTAGGCACGCAACCTAAACATGTAAGCAAACATGGCATGCAACAACATGCGATGATGAACTTAAACTAACATGGATAGCTCGCAAGCATGCCAAAATCAGTGGCCATGTGATGAAAATGAGGCAACCAAGATGCATGCAAACATGCACAATGCAATGGCCCCGAGTCTAAGGCACAAAACACAACTCCACAAAGGCATTGAAAGGATGAATTATGGCATACAATGGTATATGTTCCAGCACTGAAGTATGATGCTAAACAGCCCCGAAACATGGAAAAATAGCACCCGATGCATGAGATGAACCCCGAAACTTGAAACTAGGCACATGGAATGACTTATAGCTATACAAAGCATGCATTATTTAGTCATGAGGTCTAAAGACAGAGCCAAGGCAGTCCCAAAACATGAATATTTCTAGTTGAATGCATGGCCAAAAGATGCTAGCATGGTGGACTAAAATAGCATGCAACTTTTACTAGCAAACATGGTTTACATGGCAAGTGTGTGAAGTATATGGAATCTCACCAAAATAGAAAAAATAAGTGAACAAAACATGTGAAAATAGGCCCAAATAACCACTGAAATGAAGCCAACACATGCAAAAATGATGAGCTCCTTTAGAGGGCTATGCAAGGGATTCCTAAGCACATACAAGATGGACACTTAGCATAGCCAAATCAACTCTGAAAATCAAATATGATAGTCCCAAAACTCACCAAATTAGCCCTGAAAAGGGACTTCAAAGCATGCAAGATAGGGTCTCTTTGGAAGGCCAATAAGTCCACTAAACAAGATAAAGAGAGAGGGGGTCACCCCCCTCTGATTTTGGCCTTCAAGAACACACCTAAGACACTGAAAATCCACTAGATTTCAGTGGCTAAGAGGCCAAACCATGGCCAAAGCAATTGCTCACAAATATGGCTCAAAGCATGAAGAAATAAGGCATGTAAGGAAGGAGATGACTCCAAACAGAAAAGTGGCCTAATCAAACTCAAAGAGGAGGTCAAAACCTGACTTTTTTCATTTTATAGCAAACCTCGAAAATATTCACAAGTAGGGCTAAAATAGCATGCAAAAATGGCTCTAAAAAGAGAAATAGGAGGCAAGAGGTAGTAGATGGCCTCAAACAGAAAAGAGACCTTCAAAAAAGCTTAAGAGGGGCTCAAAATGAAGCACTTTACAGTTTACATCAAGTCTCTAAAATGAATAAAAGTGAGGCTAAACTATCCTGCAAGAAAAAGGCCTAAAAGAGGGATAAAGAGGCAAGTGGTAGCAGCTGACCTCAAACAGAGGAGTGCCCTTCAACAAAGTTTAAGAGGGACTCAAAACAAGACATTTCAAAGTTTATGACCAAGTCCAAAACAGCTCACAAGTAAGCCTAAAATATCATGCAAAAATAGGCCTAAAAGAGAGTTTAAACACAAAGGTGGAGGAGGAGACCTCAAACAGCAAGAGGTCCTTGATCAAAAATGAAAAGGAGCTCAAAATATGACTATTTACAGTTCAAGTCAGAGCCCAAAAATTTAAGAAACAAAGGCTAAGATTGCAAGCAAAATAGAGCAAAAATAGAGAGAAATGAGGCTCACCCTTGTAGTTCAAACTCCCAGCAGCTTTTGGTCCGAGAAATGGTGTTCCTAAGCTCTGAAAAATAGCCTCAAGTTACTGGAATAGAGTATGGAGGTTGTAGGCTATGAATGGTAGTATAAAGGGGGCAAGAACCTTAGGGTTTGAAGGGTTTGGAAGAGAGAGATAGGGAGAGAGAGCTGAGAATTTTTTTTAGAGAGAGAGAGAGAGCTTTTTTTCTTTTTTATCTCCCCCTTCTCTTCCTCTTGTAAGAGAGTTTGATTGATATAGATATATCAATCTGCAGCCCCCCTCAGAACTCCCACATCTAGGCATGGGCTGGCGTATGGCCTGGAATGACAACTGCTAGCTGTTTACAGAGATATTTGTTGAAAACCACATTTGGCCGGCCGGCCATCAAAGTGGTCGACCAGCAGTCAAATTGGCCGGCCGGCCATCACATTTGGCCGATTGAAAATCAAGGTGGCCGGTGGGCAGGAGACTTGGTCGACAGGCTACCCCCTTCCCTCAGGAACACATCTACAAGCTCTTGGTGAAACCAAGCACAAAATAGAGAAGTTAAGAGATTCTAAGGCAAGGCGCGCAGCCAAGACTTTTCGAAACTCAAAACAACACAAGCATGGATAATCATCGCGTGTTCAAACGATGACGTCCAAGTCTTGAGGACGGTCAAAAATGGGGTGTCTACAGTAGCCGGTGGGACAAATTGGAGACTGCGGTCACGGTCTCCACACTGGATTTCAAAGTGTAGTGATTGGTATCAATGCCACACTACGTTGCCATCCGTTGATCGAATGATAGCGCGGGAAAGTTGAAAACAACGGTGGGGGCAGGGGCACTCTGTAGACACCCCATTTTTGACCGTCCTCAAGACTTGGATCTTCTTGCAGGTACATCTGGTGGCAAGCTCAATTGCTCATTGAGTACTCAAATTTTAGAGCGGAACGTCACATGTTTGAGCTTTCCAAACCCTGTATCCTTTCTGCCCCTTTTTTAGACCATGTGTTGGTTCAGCATGCTTCTTGTGGTGCACTTCCGGCCATATTTTTGGCACTACTGGCTATGCATTTGGCCCTACCGGCCATTGATAAGGCCTGCCGGCCATCAATGAGGCACTGCCAGCCACCACTGATGGCCGGCAGGACACCTTGTTTCAGCAGATTTTGTGCTAGATCATTTGAGCCAACTGTTTTTCACTAAACCATCCTCCATGTATGGAGGGATGGAGGCCATTTTAAGCTTGTTAAACAAGCTTTGCATTGTATTGCTCTATATAAGGGAAGGCTCCTCCCCTTTTCCAACGGTTCAGCAATTTTAGAGACAAGATATCTCTCTCTCTCTCTGGAATTCTCACACTCTCTCTCTCTATATTGTGCTTAATAGTGTCTCAAAGTGTATTTTCTCTTCACTTTTGCACTACAACACCTAGTTAAACACCTTCACTCTTGAGCTGAGGTTCTTGGAGGTTGTATTTGAGTGGTTTCAGCTTGGTTTTGCCTCAGAAACTTGCTGTTATTGCTATGCTTCAAGGGTGAGTCTCATATCCTCTTCAAAGCTTTATTTTCATTGCTTATTTGGCCATCCTTGCATATTGTTTTAGGCCTTGCTTTCAACTACAAAAATCTTTGTTTTCAAGTGTTTAAATGGTTGTTTGAGGTCTCTTTGGTGTTGGGGGTGTTTCACCCCCTTATGTGCCTTATTTGCTTGAGCTAGGTGCCATCTGCCTTTGAGATCATCTTTGTTTGGCCTTTTAGCCACTGAAATACAGTGGATTTTCAGTGGTAGAAATGTGATTTTGAGGTCCAAAATGAGAGGGGGTGGTCTCCTCTCCTCTTATCTTATGCCTTGTTGGCCTAATTATTAAGCATGTTTTTCTAGCATGTGTTGGCTTGTTCTCAGCTTATTTTTGGCCTTATTTTAGCATGGCATAACACTGTTTTGGCCTGGTTGGGTCACCTCATGCAGGGTTTTTACACTTGTAGTGTAATCTTGCCTTTTAGCCTTACATGCTTGCCATTTTGGCCTACCATTCTAGCATGTTTTGACCCCACTCCAGCAAGTTTTTACTTATGTTTTAACATGCTTTAGCACTTTTTTGAGGCTTCTTGGTCGTATGATGCTTGTTATGCGTGCTTGTAGTGCAATAGCCTTGAATAGCATTGAGTTTTGAGGTATCTTACATGCTTGGCTTGAGGTATTTTCATGTTTTGGCATCATTTGGCATGTTATTTCAGAGCATATAGTGTTGTCACACTTCCATGTTTTTCACTCTTTAAGTGCTCTTGAGAGTTGTACCTTTATGCCTTGTTTGTGAGCCATTGCATGAGCATCATTTTCTTGCCTTTCAAGCCATCATCTCAGTTCATTTTGGCCACTATTTTGGCATGCATAAGGTCTATTTGGGGTTGGTTTGGCCATTTGAGCATTGTCTTGTATGCCTCTAGTGTAATACACTTCACTAACTTTGATGCTTAAGCCTTTCAACATGCATTACATGGGTTGTTTGCATGATTTTAAGTCATTTAGCATGAGATTTCAGTGCTGGAACATATGCCATTACTCTCATGCTTCATTCTTTCAATGCTTTTGGAGAGTTATGCTTTATGCCTTAATCCTGGGCTAATATGTATGCATGCATGCCTAAGTTTTTGGGCTACCATCTCAGTGTGTTTTTGGTATTATTTTTCCATGATACAACTCTATTTTTGGTTGGTTAGAGCATCTCTCATTTGCTTCTTACACTTGTAGTGTAATCATGCTCATTGGCCTAGCTTACTTGGTGCTTTGGGCTTTTATTCTAACATGTGTTAGCTTTACTCCATGCATGTTTTGGCATTGTTTTGACTTGCCTTGGGACTGTTTTGCGTCATCTTGGCCCTTTGGGGCTTGCTTGATATGGCTATGGTGCAAGTGCCTTAGCTAGTCTTGAGTTTTTAACCTTCTAGCATGCCCTATTTGTGGTACTTGGATGATTTGGCATCATTTAACACTTGATTTCAGAGCATATAGCATTGCCATCTTCTCATGCATATCACTCTTTGATTGTGTTTGAGAGTTGAGCATTGTACCTTGTTTGTGGCCCAATATGTATGCATGCTTGTCTTGTCCTTTGAGCTTCAATTCCAACATGTTTAGGCCGCTGTTTTGGCATGCATGAGGTCTATTTGGTATTGGTTTAGTCCATCGAGCATTGCTTTGCATGATTCTAGTGTTGTGTCTTTCACTAGCTTTTAATGCTTAAGTATTCTAGCATGTTGTGCATGAGTGTTTGCATGTTAGAGTCTTGCATTTCATACCAAGATTAGCATGTTGCTTGCTTTGCATTGTGTTCAATCGGATGTTGTATTGAACACGAGGAAGATTGGTTCATTTCATACTTGAAGTGATGAAATGAGCCAATCTCCCTTGGTCTCCATTGCCTTTGATCTCTCATAATAAGGAGATGGTCTAGGTGTCTTGTTTGTCATGCATTTATTGAGTTTGTACAAATTAGATCTTTGGCCATCACGCATTGCGATGCTTGATTGATGGACTTGGATCCAATTATGCCTCTCCCTTGATGTTTTGAGGTGATATGGAGGGGCATAGTACGTACATACCCTTGGGAGACCCTCCATTTTCTCTATTTTGTGCTCTATTGCAGCTTGGTGTCACAGCACACCAGTGGCCGGAAGTGTGCATCCTTGGCCGGCAGGGGGGTCGGCAGCCACCATTCATGGCCGGCAGGCCACTGGTGCACTCCCCAGCACTATTTTGGTAAGTTTCAGCAACAAGAACTAGAAGACACCCTGCAAACAGAGCCTCTAAAGAGCATTCGGAGAGCTTTTCGGGGCAAGAAACTGAGCACATGCATGTTCATTTTCCAAAAAAAGCTGTGGCAGCATATTTTAAAGCTTTATTTGTTAAGTTTAATTGGTTTTGTAACTTAATTAATTTGTTTAAATTAGTTAAAGTTTTGTAATAATTAATTAGCTTAGCATAGTTGATTAGTTGATTTGTAATAATTAGTCTAATTAGATTATTAGATTAGTTAAGTAGCTTAGCTTAGAATAGCTTAGCTTTCATTCGGACCCTTCGTCGAAAGGGCAAATGTTGTAATAAGGGTGCGTGAGTGTGTGCATGTCTTCCAACCCCCACTTCTTTCTCCCTTTTACTTATCAGCTTTTGATGGTTAGTTTTAGGACATATTTCAATTAGCATCCTTATTCTTGCATGCGTGCATCATTTATTTGTCTTGCATGCACCGGGCTCGGCGCATCATTCAAACTGCATTTTATTTCAAGTACTTACTTGAATACGTGTTTAACAGCATGTTATCGAGTGTTGCATTCATATGCCATCTTAGCTAGCCGAGCCTATTCTAGTTGCATTTTGCATGCGTTGCATAGGCATCTTGTATCATTAGGATCATGCATTGATTTCTAACATAGCTTCTATTTTGGCTCAGAGTACACTGTGAGTGTTTATGCTTTAGCATCCTTGCATGTGTGTAAGTGATTGCCATGATAGCATGCTTGCCATGAGGCTAACTACTTAAGTGTTTAACTGCATGAATGCCTATGGATGAAGGCTTTATTGCTTGAATTGGGACAATTCATCAAATGTGCGTTTTAAGCCCACTTTGCGAAGTGGCAAAATCATGTTTCAAGCCCACTTGAGGGTGGCAAATCCGAGTCTTAGCCTACTTGCGAGTAGCACTTTCCAACCATTTTCGAAAAACAAATATGAGATGTTTTGTTCTAATTCTTGTGATTGAGTCTATATTTGTATGTTGTGCGCATCACATAGTAATTTTAGATTAATAACCGAAATAAGAACACATGTGTTTACAAAAACAACATATCATGTGAGTAGAGGCCGATCCTTTGATTGGGCGAGCGAGGGTGCTCATTTCAGGACCTTCCCCTCTCGTATCCAAGTTCCTGAGCTGAGGCAACTTTGGTGATGATGGACACATGGCTTTTGGCACGAGTTGGGGTTTCCTAAATTTCCCAAAATAAAATATTTAGGTGGTGACTCTGAAATCTGGCAAAGCAGTCCATGTTTGGCGCTTTTTGATTAAAATCGAATTTTCAAAACAATTTGCCAGATTTGGACTCTTTGGTGATTTATCAATCTTACATTGCACTTTATGAGATTAGATTTAGAACTGTGATAGGAGTCCGAACTGTAGTAGCTATGAACACAATTCGCGCCCTTGCGCGCGGAGCGAGTTCGGACGGTCTACAGTTTCTGGTGACTCTGCTGTGGATTTAAAGAACTTGACTCGAACTCATGATATGTTTTTTTGTTTACACTTATGTGCTTCTTTGCATTTGCATTTGCATTGGTGCGCCTAGGACAATGTGTTTTCCGTTTGCTATTCCTGAACGGTTTGCTAGGGGCTTGCTTGGAAAAGCGTGCCATAAGGCTGACCGGTTACGGGCTCTGCCACGATGGGAACACAAACCTTGGTTTTACCGAGGCACCCTTTTCAACCATTCGACTTAGTCGGAAGCCATAGTGACCATTCCAAACTAGGACAGGTTGCTTACCCGATTGTAGGTTGTTTGAAACCGCTGCGTGCGTAGTGAAACCCTAGCTCCTGACAAGATAGGACAAGAAAACCCTACCCCTCCATAGGGGTATTTTGGCTCTCACTTGCTTGTTATGTGCTTTTAGAGTGTGTCTCTACAGGAACGCATGTATCAGTTTGCGAGTCTGAATATTAGTCTGAGGACATTAGTATTTGGAGGTATCAGATTTGAGGCAGTGATTTAAGGGCAGCGAGCAGTGTTTGAGAACAGTTCTTTCAGCTTGTGATTATCAACTGTGTGTTATGTTTGTTTAAACCGAAATGCTGCCTGTTTTTCTTCTTGTTGTTTCCTTATTTTTGCTTTATTTATCTTTTTGTAAGGTAGTATAGCATCATTGCTTCCGAAGAGGCAGTTTCCCCCAAGCACTCTGGGTTAGAGGTAGAAGGCTTCATCGATCTGAGGATCTAGTTGACGGACAAGCAGTGTTCTTTTCATTACCCCCAGTTACAAGATGGAGGACAGTTAGGCAGAGAGTATCGGTACAGCAGTCGTTGGTTCAGCGATCTTTGTCCACCCTACCAGTGAGTAGTCGAGCTGAGGTCTCCGTTTTTACCACAGAGAGAGATACACCTGTTCAGTTAGATCAGCACTTTATGGCAAGTATGGAGGACATGATGCGTCAGCTCCAAGAGACCATGCAAGCCATGCAGCAGGATACTGCCCGCCACGCAGAGTTTGCTGCACGTCAGGCAGAGGTTGTGGTTCAACAGGCAGAGCTGATTGCCAGACTTCAGCAACAGCAGCAACCACAATAAGTTGGAGCATCTGCTTTGCATCCACCCCCGCCCCCACCTAGATTTCTAACACTCAGGGGTACTGCAAACATCCAGGAAGATACGAATGCTCTAACAGGGCCAGTTCCGCCACCAGTTCTACCGTAGATTTCAAAGACACCGACCTTCTCAACAGATACACCGTTTGAATCTGAGATGGACCCAACCGCCCTGAACATGAGTAAGCTTGAAAAGCTGTTTAAACGGGCCCATGGGGTCAATTCCATTCCAGACATAGAGGATGGTTACACTGATTCAACGGTAACATTGCCGGACAGATTCAAGATGCCCCACATAGACTGTTTTGACGGCTCGGGCGACCCTATGGTTCATCTGAGGCTGTTCTCAGATATTTTGCGCCCGATGGGCTTGATGAGACTCCAGAAACTATCACTCTTCGGCCGGACCTTGTCAGGTATTGCGGCCATTTGGTACGCCAAGCTGGAGGACTCAGTGAAAAGGAGCTGGGAGGAGATGACCGAGGCCTTCGTCGCACAATATTCATATAACACCCAAATTGAGGTCACAACCCGTGATCTTGAAGCGACCAGGCAAGAGCCGAAGGAAGGCTTTTCTGCCTTTGTCACTCGATGGAGGGCCAAGACCTCCATGATGACAACTCAGCCGCTAGGGAAGAATCAGATAAGGATGGTTGTGCGCAACCTCCAACCCAGTCTGATGCAAAAAATGAACTCCTTACCCCTTCCCACCTTTGCAGACTTATACGAGATTGGGGTACAGATTAAGGACGCTATGAAGCAGGTCTGATCGACCAAGACAGAGAGCAGCCTAAGCAGGCATTTACACGCAGTTCGAATGCAGGCACGAGTAGTGCTACAGGTGTCAAAACTTCTGATGTCACGACCCCATTCCGCCCCTAGTAGAATAGTGTCGTGTTGGCCAGTAATTCGAGATTACCGAAGGCCCACTTTTAAAATTCACACACAATCAGAGTATTACATATGGGGCTAACATGTGCGGAAGCAATATATACAAACCTAATTAGTCCATAAGAGTTGTGCATAAGTCAAATGAAATGGCATACATCTTTACATAGCTTTACAGCTTGAATATAAGCAAAATAAAATACATATTACATCTTGACTAAAAGGCTTCTCAAGCCGACATATACAAAATACATGAAATACAACTAAGAAGCATAATCTTCAAGATTGCCGACATAACATGGATCAAACATCATCTTGCAAACATCTCGGCGTCACCGCCTTCATGCTTGTTACCTACATATATATAAGGAGAGGGTGAGCTTGGATACTCAGTGAATGGTATAAGTAATAAAGGGGTTAAATGAATGATTCTCGAGGTCCTTGTCAAAACAATACATATATCATAGCTTGTTCAAAACATGGGATGAATCAAGTTCATCAATCAAATCTTGGCCTTTCAAATCTTCTTGGGATGTTTAATAACATCTACATAATACATGGGGTGATGATATTCCTGACAAAACAAACCCACTCGTTCATAGACCGTCGGTGGCAAAACAAGACAAAACAAGGGAATAATCGACCCGGAATCAATTAGACAAATCCACCCGTATCCTAGACCGTCGGTGGGGCCATCCGTTCCCAGACTGTTGATGGCAGAGATCTCTCAAGCAATGGTGCAGTTGCATTATAGTCCCCTGGCACTAAGAAATTTTCAAGAATGTCATCAAAACAAGATAATACTTGATGTACAAAATAGGGATAATCATTCATGCTTGATCAAATACTTTTCAAAACAAGGTAAAGCAAAGCTTATCAAAACATGGTAACATAGCTTTAGTAAAAATACCACTCACATAGTTCTTGGGACGTCGGGATCAAAGCAAAGATCCAAGTCCTACAAACACATGGCAAAGTCTATTGATCGTAATATTAAAAACAAGCTTTACATGAATGCAAATGATCTAGGGAAAACATGCTGGAAGTTAAAACACTATTTTTCATCTAGGGAAAACATGTTGGATTCTTCTAGGGAAAACATGCTGGGTACCAACCAGGTCCTGGAATGGATGCACAGAGATGATCTAGGCTAAAATGAACTAGCTAGGTGAACTCAGGAGGTCTTGGCCGAGATCCCACACCTCTTGGCCGAGGTATGGTTACCTAGGCTTTAGTGTGCAGCTGTCTGCCGAGGTGTTACAAGGTGCCGGCAAGGGTGTACCATGGTCGGCCTAGGTGTGCAGTGGTTAGCCTAGGTGTGCAGTGGTTGGCCTAGGTGTGCATACAAGATAAACTAACGTGCAAGTGATCATGCAAGGTAGGCCAAGGTGAGATACGATGCTTGGCCTAGGTGTGTGATCTAGGCAAGAGTGGTCTCGGTGATCACACCTAGGGAAATGAAGCTTGGAAATCTGGGTTTCCTCCTTGAAGAACATAAAGAACATGAGCATGAAGAACATGAAGAACATAAATGTTAAAATCATAACTTGTTATTATAAAATCTGAGGTTTCATGCTATGAGTTCAAAAACATGGACCTTGGTACCCATACTTGAAGATCATATGAAAACAAACATGAAAACATGGATCTTGATACAAACTTTCGGATCAAAACATGACTTTTCCTCAAGAACACATGAATATCACTTTCTCTTTCTAAAACCGAACTTCAAAGCAATGCATGGTTCATGAAACATGCTAGATCATGCAATGCGATTAGATCAACATAAAGAATAACAAGAGTAGATCACGAATCTAACCTTAAAACACGGATCTAACGGTTTGATCTCTAGGGATCAAGCTTGGAAATCTATCTCTCTCTAGAATTCCTCTTCCTCTTCCTAGAGCTTCTCTCTCTACCTAGAACAAAGATATAGAAATGATAGGTTTTCTCTATCTATCGGCTGATTTAACTCTCTGCTGGGACACGTGGCACTACTGGGTTGGTCCTCCTCAAAAGGTGATAGAAAGACAAGACAAATGTATGACAAAGTGTGTACAACAAGCTAGATGACATGGGCACTCCGACAGGTAATGATCTCGGCTAAGGACAAAGGCTTCGGCAAGTAAGGTCTCAATGATCTCGGCTAGGAAGGATAACACTTGGCCAAGTTGTGCCACTCCTCGGCCTAGATGTGCCACACCTCGGTCTAGGTTATTCCAGTCCCAGAACAAGATCACTAGGTGCAAGGATCAAGGATCTAGGGCGCCTAGATGATAACATCTCGGCCTAAGTGATGCACACCTCGGCCTAGATGATGACATCTCGGCCAATATGCCTAGGTGATGGTGGAGGTCAAGAAAAGTGGTTCCAAGATGGTCCTAGGGGTAAGAGGTTCAAAGGTGTGACCTAGGCTTGACATGACCTAGGCTTGGCATGACCTAGGCTTGACATGACCTAGGCTTAACATGACCTAGGCTTGGCATGACCTAGGCTTAACATGACCTAGGCTTGACATGACCTAGGCTTAACATAGCAGGGGAGGAACAAAGCATGCAAGCAACACTTAAGCAAAACAAGATAAGATTCATGAATGCAAACTTAACAAGACAAAGTTGTGTAAATGCACATGAACATGACTAAGACATGAATATGGGTTGTTACATCTGATGTGGGCATGGTCACCACCACCACCGCAAAAACAGCCACACCTTTCACCGATACATCCAGAACCACCTCTCAACCAACAAACTATCCACCCCGAGGCAAGAGGGTTTTTACCCCACTTTATATTCCTTTGTCTAAAGCTCTAGGGGTCCTACTTAGGAAAGGACATCTCAAACCGTTAGAACAACGGCCTTTACCCGATCCCCTCCCTCCAAAGCATGACCTGACTAAATACTGTGCATTCCATCAACAGCAAGGTCACGACACCGACTTTTGCTTTCGACTACGTCATGAGATTCAGGATCTCATTGACAATAAGGTGATTGTACCCCCAGACAAACCAAATGTCACCACCAACCCACTCCCACCACATAACCAAGCTCCTCTACCCAAACACATCAACTTGATCCAAACTACGGCCATTCCATATGACCCAAGCATATACATCACACCCTTCCACCTACCCAAGCCGGAGGTGTTCATCCTAGACAGCATGGACTTGTGCATGTTGCATCTCCTAAACCCAACCGGAACTAGTGGTGGTGACTGTCGAAGACAGAATCGGGATGACTTTGAAGGCAGATGGGAATGTTGATTCAGAGCCTGAGGGGTCTGGGAGCTTTGCGTACAACTTGAGTGGTTATATCACATCAACAGATCAGGTTAAGCCGAGGGTAGAATTGCCAGCTGGGACCGAAATCAGTGTGGTCCGGGAAGATGGACCAAGTCATGGGTTAGATGACCTAGCAGAGCTGGAAGAGGATATTGCCAATATGTAGTTCTTCAACGAGCAGGACTCAGGGGATGTGAACATCAAATGGTTCAACTTGGATGAATTAGCAGAAAATACTGGGTGGCTCAGTGACCAGCCGGATGTTGTTAAAGAACCTCAGCCAGAACAGGGACCGTCAGGAACGAGAACATCAGCAGTGGCCGGAATGACCGAGAATCAGCAACCATCATCGGAGAGCACCGATGCTAAGAATTTGCTCAGGATTCGGGCAGTTTGAGCACAGTAGATACTGAATAGGAGGCTGCATTGAAGCGGCTTGAGTAAGAAAAGATCGAGGATCTTGAGAGGGCTAGGAAGGCCAAAGCCCCTGCAGGGACGAAATGTGCTATGAGCATAAAAGCAGTTGCAACGGGACCAGACAGCTGTCTGTCGGTTGCCGACGGGATGTGGTGGGAAGACGACGACTTACGTCTTGCCCACACCGACGAGGACTGGGGCCAGAACCGAACAAACGACACCTGGTATGTTGAGAAGGTCGACCATATGACCAGGAGTGGGCGGTATTTCAAGCCCCCACACTTGGACCAACCGGAGGCATCCGGGAAGGACAAAGAAGCAGAGAGGCAGAAAGAAAAGCTGCTAGAAGAAGAAGCTGTGCTGAAACAGCTTAAGAAAATTCAAGTAGACATCTCCATCTGGGGACTGCTTATGGCCTCGAGAGTTCACAAACAAGTTGTCCTTTCTGCCATGGACAAGGCGAAACTTTCAATTGATACCACACCTGGGTAGTTGGTAGGGCTAGTTTTCTCGGGAGGAGCTTCCCCGACCTTGACCTTCACCGACAAAGAACTACCGCCCGTGGGCTCAGATCATAACAAACCACTCTACATCTCTGTGAAGTGTAGAGAGAAATGGATACCGGTGGTCCTGGTCGACACGGGGTCCGCAATCAATGTATATCCGTCGAGAACGGCGTATGCTATCAGGTTGAAGCCCGCGGATTTTGTGCCTACGGCCTAGGTAATATGGGCCTATGATAATACCAACCGGGAGGTGATGGGGACCATGCAGATTAAGACTCAGGTTGGCCCGGGGCAATAGGACATTGAGTTCCATGTCTTGGATGTTCTTGTAACCTTCAATCTACTCCTTGGGCGGCCGTGGCTGCACCAAGTGAAAGCCATCTATTCCATCTTACACCAAATGCTGAAGTACCCAGACGGGAAGGAGGTGGCCATTGTTTTTGGGAATTCTTCGATAGATCCGCCGCCAGAGGTTTCTACACCAGTTCTGGAGATTGAGCATGGCGCGAAGGATGTATTTTTGTCAGGATTCACCCTAGCTGAGGCCCGGGTTGTACAGAATATACTAGCTGTTGATGAGGGGCAATACGTCAATGCACAATCTGTCTACCTTATGAACAAGCTTTAGCACATGACCGGGATGGGATTGGGATGAAATGGCCGGAAGGGCATCACAACATCGGCCGAAGTGCCGCATAACCCGTATACCTTTAGCTTAGGTTATCTGCCTACCAAAGAAGATTGGGCGAGGAAAAGAAGAGAGATGGCCGGAAGAGCCAAGGCAAAGCAAGTCGGGAAGCACTACGAGTTGGTACACAAGCCTATCCGGGGGACCCTAAACCGACGTTTTGTCTGGGAAGGGGAAGACTTCCCATTTTGTGGCTTTCCGGAGCCCTGGATGAATTCAGAGAAGCGGCGCTTGCCCGGCTTCGAAATCTCTTTTGATCTTCAGTTGTTCGGGGATGAAGTTGCCGAAGAGCAGACAGACCCATCAGTTGAGGCTGAGCAGTGCAAGGAGGAGGATTCTGAGAGCACATAAATTGAGATGGGGGTAGCGCTGGCTTGTCTCCTCTTAGATCCTCAGATCGTACCAGAGTGCTTGGGGGATAACTTCTCAGTTTCCATGATCGGGGATGAAGCAGCTGTGGGCCCATCTTCAGACATTTTTGATGCATCCATCGTACCCTCTCTCGTCTGGCAATACAATGAGGGCTTTTATCGAGCAGCACCGGGTCAAATAGTGAGCCAGAATCTGATTCCATTGAGTCTGTGGAGTCGGAATCAGATTCCAGCTTTTCTAAGTCTGAGTCCGAGTTCGGTATTCTTGGGGGTGATAACCCAGATGCCACTGTCCTGTCCAGGTCATCTTCTTCTTTTTCCTTTGAGTCTGTTGTAACAGAGGAATGAGGCGGACTGGATGTTATTAATGAGAATGGTACGACTGTGGCTTCCGAGTACTTTTCTGTGCCTTTAATTTATTGCATTAATCAAGACTTTCAAAATTTTGATGAAAACGACGAGGAAGAAATTCCTCCGGCTTTACAACGTTTGATTGATCAAGAGCATGAGAGGTTTGTAAAACCTTTGGTTGATGAAATCACCATAATTAATGTTGGTATTGAGAAGGACCCGCGGCTGGTCCAGATCGGGTCCACGTTGTCTTCGGAGGAGCGCGAGTGCTTAGTCGCTTTATTAAAAGATTTCAAAGATGTTTTCGCGTGGTCCTATAAAGACATGCCTGGAATCGATCCTGAGATTGTACAGCACCAGATCCCTCTTGTAACAAGCCCGCGGGGGACCTCGCTACAGCTCGGACTCGACTTTCGCAGTCACGGTTCTAAATCTGAACCAAAGAGTCCAAATCCGGCAAATCGTTTTAAGAAAACAGATTTTTGAAAGAAGTGCCAAACATGGACTGCTTTGCCAGATACAGAGTCGCCACCTAAATATTTTATTTTGGGAAATTTAGGAAACCCTGACTCGGTGCCAAAAGGCCACGTGTCCGTCATCACCAAAGTTGCCTCGGCTCGGGAACTTGGGTACGATTGGGGAAGGTCACTTCGTGAGCACCCCCGCTCGCCCGGTCATAGACCGGCCTCTACTAACCATGATATCAATTTTTGAAAACATTGTGAGTTCTTATTCCGGTTATTAGCCTAGGTTACTATGTGATGCTCACAGCATATAAGTATAGACCGGGTCGCCCGAATTGGAACAAAACATTTCATGTTTGCTTTTGAAAATGGTTTGCTACCCGTAGGTAGGCTTGAAACATTTTGATGATTCATTCCAATTCAGATAACCCAACCTTCACCCACAGGCATTCAGGCAGATATATCAGATAAGCACATAGCCTCATGGTAAGCATGCTATCATGGCATTCACTCACACACATGCAAGGATGCTAAAGCATAAAACACACCGAGTACTCCAAGCCAAAATAGAAACTATATTAGAAATCATGCATGATCCTAAGTGTACAGAAATGCCTAATGCAACACATGCAAAATGCAATTATAGTAGGCTCGGCTATTCTAAGATGGCATATGAAATGCTACAACTAACATGTATTCAACTTGGTATTGAAAGTACAATGCAGTTAGTATGATGCGCCGAGCCCGATGCATGCAATACAGATGAATGATGCAAACATGCTGTCATACTTTATGCTAATTAAAATATGCCCTAATCTAACCATCAAAAGCGGATAAATAAAAGGGAGAAAGACGTGGGGTTGGAAGACATACATCACACTCACCCACACTTATTACAGTTGTGCCCTCGCTCGGAGGGTCCAAATAAATAATACAGTCCAAATATTACAGTCCCCAAATAAAAGAATATTACAGTCCAAAATATTACAGAATTCTAATTAATTAATGAATTAACTAGAAAGCAAATAAACTGGCGTGCAAGCCAGGGGCTGTCTTGCTTCTGATGGATGATGCATGTCCGGACTGTCTTGCGCGGAAATCCACCGGAATGCCCCAATTAGCCTCTGTTTACACCTCTTCTTGAAATCCGTGCCAAGCCCAGGAAGATTGCTGATTCTGCGTTTTGCTGCAACAGAGAGCAGGAAAGGGGCATAGCAATGTATTTGCACAAATGTATGCATGTCTCGATCCTCGTGCCACCAATCACGCATACCGAGGCATGATGGCCGAGGAGTCGAAATGCACAACTCAATATAGGATGAATGCACATGAAACTACAGCTAAAACCTAACTCCATCATGGATAATCCGGAGTGTCGGTGACTGGGGAATTGAGACACATTCCGTCACTCGGAGTACGAAATGTACCTCGTTTCCCGTGCCCGGGCTAACTCCTATTCCGGACATGGTGCAATGTGCATGATATGCATGAAATGCAACTAGGATACAATCCTAACATACTCAAAGCTATGAAAATGAGATGCCTCAAAATGCGTGCACACAGGCACGCAAACCGAGAAAGTGACGGGATGTTGAAAATGAGATGCCTCGAAATGCGTGCACACGGGCACGCAAACCGAGGTAATGGTAAATGCAGTGAAAATGAGATGCCTCGAAATGCGTGCACACGGGCACGCAAACCGAGGCAATAACAGATGCAATGCAAATGAGGTGCCTCGAAGTACGTGCACACGGGCACGCAAACCGAGGCGATGACAGATGTAACGAAAATGAGATGCCTCGAAGTGCGTGCACACGGGCACGCAAACCGAGGCGATGACAGATGCAATGAAAATGAGATGCCTCGAAGTACGTGCACACGGGCACGCAAACCGAGGCGATGATAGATGCAATGAAGATGAGATGCCTCGAAGTACGTGCACGCGGGCACGCAAACCGAGGCGATGACAGATGTAATGAAGATGAGATGCCTCGAAGTACGTGCACACGGGCACGCAAACCGAGGCGGTGCTAAAGTGACATGAAAATGAGATGCCTCGAAGTACGTGCACACGGGCACGCAAACCGAGGCGATGACAGATGCAATGAAAATGAGATGCCTCGAAGTACGTGCACACGGACACGCAAACCGAGGCGGTGCTAAAGTGACATGGAAATGACAAATGGGCTTATACCAACATGAGTGAGCCTCAGCCACACTCACATCGGATGCCGATGGCAGAAAATGAAGTGCCTCGAAATGCGTGCACACGGGCACGCAAACCGAGGCAATGCATACGCAATGCATATGACATACAGAATGCAATATGGACTTATACTAACATGAGTGAGCCTCAGCCACACTCACATAAGATGCCGGCGGATGAAAATGAAGTGCCTCGAAATGCGTGCACACGGGCACGCAAACCGAGGCAGTGATAAAATGCAATGAAATGGCATGGAAATGACAAGTGGGTTTATACCAACATGAGTGAGCCTCAGCCACACTCACATCGGATGCCAGCGGATAAAAACGGAGTGCCTCGAAATGCGTGCACACGGGCACGCAAACCGAGGCAATGATAAAATGCAATGAAACATGGCAAAAATGATATGCAAGCATGCTAATGGAATTTCAGCAACAAAATATGGGGGAAAACAGTCCCGAAATGAAGCGAAATGACATGAAATGCAAGGAAATGACCCGAAATGCAACATTAGGCATCCGAAATGGCCTATAGCCATACTAAACATGCACAACATGGACATGCAATGCAAATACAGAAGCTAGACAGTCCCAAAATAAGCACTTTTCCAGTTATAAACATGGCCAAACAGCAAGTATAGGTATGGCGAAAATAGCATGCAAGAATAGGGGCCAAAAGAGGGGTAATGAAGCAAGTGGTATAAGCAAAACTCAAACTGAAAAATTTCCTTCTACAACACTGAAGATGGACCAAAAATATGAACATTTACAGTATATGGCAGCCTCAAAATCAGTATACAAACATGCTAAAAATATGATGCAAAATAAGGCTCAAAAGGTGCTAAAACATGAAGTGTATAAAATAATCACCAAACAGAAAAAAAGTGTGAATGAAACATTAAGTATAGGCCAAAATAAGACCACTTTAAGTTCGGACCAAGGTCCAAAAACAGAAGCAAAGAGGGCTATTAATTTATGCAAAAATGGGGCTAAATAGGGGATATAACTACAAGTGACATATGAAAACACCAAACAATGTTGAGCCCTTCTCCAATGTTGAAGAGGGGCTCAAAATATGCCTCATATCAGTTTACAACATGCTCGAAAATAAATTGCTCATGGGTCAAAAATAGCATGCAAAATTATGACATACAAGATGGTCAATGAAGCAAGTGTATTATGGAGGGCTCAAACAGGGTTGAGCCCTTAATGAGAAGTGAATATGAGCTCAAAATATGGCCCTTTTCAGTTAGGGCCGAAGCTTGAAACCAAAAATAAATGAGGCTTAGAAATAGATCAAAGGAAAGGGTCAAAAGGATCAAAGTGTAACTTACCCTTGAAGATCCAAGCTTTTGTTACTTCTTGGGTTGATTTGCAGCTTCTTTAGCCTTCAAGAATCCCTCCTAGCTGCTGGAAATGAGATGGTGGTGGTGGAGCTTGGTGGTGTAGAAGGAATGAAGATTATAGACTTAGGGTTTTTTGAAGAATTGAAGAAGAAGACAATGGAGTTTAGGGTTTGTCCTTGGAGAAGAATTTTTCTAACCCTCATGAAGAAGACCCTCAGCTGGTTATAAGGTCAAGAAAGGGTTGTAAAAGGGGGGTGAGTTGGAGAGGAATCCTCTCTCCCAAAATATCCCCCGGATACAGAAAATATCTGGGGGATATTGCCCCACAGCTGGAAAGGGTACAGTGAGGAGAGCACGGCCGGCCGCTCACTTTTGCTGGAGGTGGCCGGCCGGCCACACCCCCTAGCCGGCCGGCTAGGGGTCAAAAGGGTCAACCAGCTTTTCTGGCCGGCCAGGTATTGGGGGGGTAGCCCTATGTGTGTACAACACAACCATGTAATTGAAATTCCAAGAAAGTGGGCCCAAGGGGTTCAACAATGGCTCGGAAAGAGGTGGTCAAAAGGGTCAAGTTGACTTACTGGCCGGCCATGAACTTTTAGGGGCCTCTCAGGTGTGTACATCACAGATATGTGGTTCAAAGTTCAAGAAAAAAGGTCCAAGAGGTTTAACATTAGCCCGGAAGAAAGGGGTCAAAAGGGTCAGGTGACCTTAATGGCCAGCCATGAACTTTTAGGGGCCTCTCAGGTGTGTAGATCACAGATACGTGGTTGAAAGTTGGCAACGCTAGCTCTAAGGTATTCAACATTAGCCCGGAAGTGCGAAAAACGGGCGCCGGGAGGCTCGGGAGGAGAGATAACTGGTTGCTGCAACAATTGCTGGCCTCCCACCCTTCAGTGACCTTCCTCGGGATAAAACAGAGGTACCTGCCAAAAATGAGCGAAAACCGTTGCAAAACGAATGTTCCGGAGCCAAAACACGCAGTTCGGGGTCCCGGAAATGGGCTGTTAAGCACCGAAAATTGTATTCGACCTCGAAGTGGGTTTCTCAGCCCCCAGTGTCCCTCAAAATGGATGAAATAAGATGTATGCCAAAAATCAGAGCAATAGGAGATGGTTAAGCGGTCCCGAACCGAGGCACACGGCCTGACGGCTCCGAAAACCGGGAACCGGACTCCGAAATGGGCAAAATGGCCTACGGCCACCAAATGTAGCCTACGGACATTGAGAGATGGTCTACGGGACCTCTCCCTCCCTTCAGGAAAAGAAACAGAGAAAACCGAGTCTGGTTCGCAAACCGAGACAAGGCACAGAAAAGGGTTCGGAAGTCCGGAGGCAGGGCTTACGGCTGCGACTCTGAAACTTCTGAACGAGCACATTATGCAACATCACCAAGCGCTCAATTGGCGACGTCTGAGTCTTAAGGTCGGTCAAAAATGGGGTGTCTACAGTTGCCCCTCTTTGACAGAACTCGGAAGTCACAAGTGACGGGAGTGAATGTCAAAGCCAAGAGACGACCCATTTTTGACAAGGCCGAAGACTTAGACAAACATACAGGATAAACAGAGATGTGCCCGCAGGCATGCTCGCAGGCAGGGGGCAAAATGCAAATGATATACAAGAAACCGAAGGTAACCCAATGATCGTGCAAATGCAGCAAGCTGTAATGAAGCAAGTATTCGCAAATAGATGCAACAGTTTTAAGCAAGAATGCAAAGCAACAACTACATTTCATGCAGTTAAGAATGCGGAGGATTATTCAATCCCCGCCACGTCTCACACGGAGAAGATACGATACCTGCGCGATTCGTCTGGTCGCACCAGCCTCAATTGAACCGTACATACAATATCGTACAATATCGTGCCTGCAAAAGAGAGAAATTGCAACAAGTACAATATGCTAACAACACATATTTGATGTGATTCTGGAAGTTCGACACACGCAGTGTTGGTGAGTGAATGCATCGCAATGCAAGAATGGAATATGTGTGACAACGCATGCTCAAACACGGAGGTACGCCAATATCAAGAAATGTACATGACAATGTGAGTATGCCCATGAGAATGCAAGATGTGTGCATGAAAGTACAAAAACGAGCATGAGTCAGAGTGTCATTCGTCGTGAAACAACGAGTATGGAAACGTGTGTTTCGGCGAGGGTAACTCGATCACGGCCTCCGATCTGCTTCTTTGAAAGGTTACAGCTCATTCAAAAAGGATACACTTTGATTTCGATGAATGATGATGAGACATATGTCAGAACTTGAAACCGAAGTCCCGACGGAGCAATTTCGCGACCGGAAGTGTACTTTTCTTGAACTTTTTCAGGTCCCGGGAACTCCGATCTTCCTCAAAATTTGCAGAGAGCTAGGTGAGCATGTGGGGATGATGGCCGGCCGTTTATCTTCCCAAGGGGAGGTGGCCAACCGTTTTCCACAAAAGCTAATGGCTGGCCGGCCATTTCTGCAAAAAGCAGATGGCTGGCCAGCCAGAAACAGGGGCCGGCCGGCCATGCCCTTTTTCTGAGGGTATTTCGGTCTTTTTGCCTCCTTTTTGCATGCCTTTCATCCAAGGCTTGAAGCCTATAAATGGCAGCCGAACCCCACTTCATTTCTTGCCTCTTTCAACACTTTTCTCTCCAGTTTTGAGTTTTACGCGCGTTTTCCAACGCCTCGCGCAAATTGTTTTTGTAAAAACACTTAGTTTTAAACACTTTGGAGCGATTAAATTCCGGCTTCGGAGCTTCTTTTTGCATTTTCACCACTTGAGGTAAGTTTATCTTAATATTTGGAATATTTTCTCGGGAGTTGACTTTTGTTGACTTTTTCCAATTTTGGCCAATTTTGCTCATTTTTGCTCCCCTTTTGCAGATTCCTGAAAATGGCGGGTACTTCTTCCCATGGTGGAGGTTTTCCGGGTGCCGGAGATGATTTCGATCCCACGACTCTACCTCCGAGGACCCGACCTTTCATTCCCGGGAGGTACCGTCCGCCAGCTCACGTCCTCCCGCGTGCCGTCTTCCGTCATTTTACCAGCTTTGACGAGCGAGCACCCGTGGATCTGCTTCTCAGAGAGCCGGAGCAGTATCTCTCTCACGAGGCCCGAGAGGTATTTACCTTATCTTCTGTATTTTACATTTCGCACCTTTGCCATGCTTGAACATGTAGTTTCGACACTTGAATTTCTGAACACTCGGCTCATTAATTAATTGCGAACACACAGCCCACATTAGAACACACGGCTCAAATTTCAAATTCTCTGAACACGCAGCCCAGGTAGATAGTGAACACGCAGCCCACAAATTAACTGAAAGTTGAACACGCAGCTCAAATCTCAAATTTTTCTGAACACGCAGCCCAGGTAGATAGTGAACACGCAGCCCACAAATTAACTGAAAATTGAACACGCAGCCCAAATCTCAAATTTTCTGAACACGCAGCCCAGGTAGATAGTGAACACGCAGCCCACAAATTAACTGAAAGTTGAACACGCAGCCCAAAATTCAAATTTTCTGAACACGCAGCTCAGGTAGATAGTGAACACGCAGCCCACAAATTAACTGAAAGTTGAACACGCAGCCCAAATCTCAAATTTTCTGAACACGCAGCTCAGGTAGATAGTGAACACGCAGCCCACAGATTAACTGAAAGTTGAACACGCAGCCCAAAATTCAAATTCTCTGAACACGCAGCCCAGGTAGATAGTGAACACGCAGCCCACAAATTAACTGAAAGTTGAACACGCAGCCCAAAATTCAAAATTCTTTGAACACGCAGCCCAGGTAGATAGAATTTGCATGTAGCTTATTTTACTTCATCGGCACACAGCCCATTTCATCTTATTGGCACACAGCCCATTTCATTATCATTGGTATACAGCCCATTTATTTCATTATTGACACATATATTCATTCTGAATGCAGGGTGGTTCCCGCAGTGTGCGAGGATATGGTTCCACCATGGCGCGGGATTGGTATGCTGAGCTCCCGGAGGGCGTCAGGGATTTGGTAGACTTGGCAGGGTTTGGGCCCTTCTGCGCCGGGTTGTCACGCTGTCCTGCCAGGAGGACCTTGATGGCAGCTTTGGTAGAGAGATGGTGGGACACCACCAATTCCTTTCATTTCTCTGCCACCGGGGACATGACCATGACCCCTTTTGACTTTGCTGTATTGACCGGCCTTGATGTCGGAGGTTGGGCCATCCCCTATGACGAGGATATGGGCGAGTGGGAGGCCGCCTGGATGTATTTGTTGGGGGCTCGCCCACCTGTTGATAGGGTTTCAGGGAGAGTCAGATACACTTGGTTCTCCTCCCATTTCCGGCGGGCGGAGATGGTGCCCGAGACTCCTGAGGAGACAGAGCAGTATGCTCGTGGCTTCCTGATGTTCCTCTTCGGGACTACCCTGTTTGCCGACAGAGGGAACACCATTGGGCTATATCTGCTGAGCGCTCTAGTCGACCTATCATAGGTCAGTAGATATGATTGGGGTGGCGCTGGCCTGGCTACCCTCTACTTTTACATGAACGCGACCTCCCGCGGGCGGGGCGATTTGCTTGGTGGCTACTGGAGAGCTTGGGAGGTATTTTCTGTCCCCCTGATTTACATTTTTGCTTTTCATTATTTGTACATTGCACACACAGCGCACTTTTACAATCTGCATTTTGCTCTCAGCATTTCGTACTTACATTCTGCACTGCTTTTCTCAGCTATGGGCTTATGTATATTTCCCATCGTTAGCCCCAGTGTTGGAGGTGGTGGGGATTCCCGTGACCCCATATTCATTGATATTTGAGGGCCCGCACCGGGCGAGGCCTCGAGAGACCCTGGTTCGCTTGCGACAGTACTTCGACACTGTGCGACACTCAGAGGTACTTCAGAACTTTCAGTTCTTTTCATTTTCATCTTTGACTTGCTCTGTATATCCTCGTTTTCTGATTGGTTTATACATTTATCATCCGCAGATTACTTGGCAGCCTTGGGCACCTCTGGGTGATGATCTCCTACTTCAGTATACCGGAGCATCAGGCATCTCCCGGTATAGGGTCCTGCTCGAAGGGCCAGTCGGCAGAGTCTGGTTCCTGGGGGAGCGCTTTCTGTGCCAGGTACGGGGGTATCTTTCTCAGGATGTTCCCGCGGTACCTCCAGCTAGTATGCGGACCGCTGACAGGCTCTCTTACTCAGAGGTAGTCGGCGCCATGCTGGGAAGTGATGCTTTGTTATATGTTGCGGAGGGGGACTACGCCACCTATCGTCACATATATTTGATGCCTCCATTGACAGAAGCTCGTATTCCGATGATGAGACCTGCCGGTATGTCATCCTCGGATCAGGCTCAGGCTCGAGCTACAGACATCCCTTCTTCTAGCAGGGCTGGCGCATCTAGAGGTGGGAGTAGACCGTTTCCTCCGAACCCGTCGATTCATCCTCATCTGGGATGGCCAGATATGCCTACTGAGTTGATGGCGTGGCAGTATGGGACTAGCTCTCCGATTCCGATTCCACTAGAGCCTCCGATGCCCAGTGATCGATACGCCATTGATCCGGACTCACCGCCGGTATGCTCCACTTTCGTCATTCATCATTTCAGATGTTTAGACACTCATTTGTTCACTGATGATTATGAACTCATTTTTGCAGCCATCGCGAGGGTACATGGAGGAGATGGTTGGGCTGGTGGCCACACTCGAGGGCATGGTCCTACGTAGGGAGGCACAGTTGTCTGTCGCGGGCATTCAGGTACCCTTCAGTTTTTTGGCATTTATCATACTTCTGATGACATGCTGATTTCTACTGCATCGATAGACTACTTGTGTAGAGCACATCTGACACACACCTCACTTGTACACTGTATTTACATGCACCCACTTTACGTAGCTTTTGCTTGTATCTGCATCTGATGTATATATTTGGACTGATGTATTTGAATTGAACTCTTTGTTTTCAGATGCCTTCATGGTCCGGTCAGCCACAGACCAGGCCACCTGGGCCTCATTGGGGAGCTGGGCCATCCGGGCCTTATCAGGGGGAGGGGTCATCTCGGCCTTCCCGAGGAGCCGGGCCATCTAGGCCTTTTCGAGGAGCTCGAGGGGGGCCTGTCCGCAGACGCAGGGCTCATGTTGTGGAGGTGGAGTTTGATGAGGAGGAGGAGGAGGCTACCGACCGTCAGTTCGAGACATCTGTCGAGGAGGGAGGCTCCGGTTTTGGCTCGGGGAACAGAGGCGAGGCTGAGGAGGATCCTAAGGACGACAGCTCCGACTCTGATGATGGTGTGGAGGTTGTTCCACAAAAGAGGACCAGGCGTGCTTCTCGTTCCCGTTCCCGAGGATTTTGATGTTGCTATTTCCTGCTTTATTTTTCTTTTACTAGTAGTTTGTAGCACTTTGCACATTGTTAGGCAGTTTTGTTTTTGTAAAACCTGTACCTTTTGTTTGTTGTAAAGCATGATGAAATGAAATAGCTTTTGAAAAGGTGTTTGTATTTTGAACTTTTAGCATCGTATCGCATCATTTATTTCGCACAAAAATGAATTTGAAAGGAAATGTACGTTGTGTAATCACCAAATCAGGTAGTGAACTGACGCAACAAACTAAACAACTCAACTTACTAAGATATAACAGAATCTTTAGCAAGTTTACAACTCGATAAGCAAAATGCAACAACGCAAATAAACAAGACTTTAACAAAAATTGCTTAAACAGAGAGCAATGACTCAAAACACAAAACACGTCCGCTCGACAAACAACTCGATAAGCAAAATGCAACAACTCGATAAGCAAAACTCAACAACAACAAAGTGTACTTCTGACGATCTGGGCATCGGAACGCATCCGGAATGAAGGCCTTCGACTCTCCCGTTGCATGGAAATGCTTGGAGTTCTCCTTCGAAGAGTAAAACAGGGCCGAGGAGACACACTGCAGCATTGCTAGCCATCCCGGGGAGCTGGCCGGCCATTTTTTGCAAAAAGTGAATGGCTGGCCAGCCAGAGATATGCCACGGCATGGAGGACTAGAGAGCTTCTGGCCCCCTGCTTCAACCTTCAGTTGCACTTTGTCAGATGAATGCGTGGATTGGCTCAAAGAGGAGGTACAATTTGGGCCCAGCTTGGCATCAGATGCTCCGTCCAGCTCTGGAAGGGGACACAGAGATACTTGATTCAACTATGCCCCAAATTTATTGCTTATTTAGCATTTTCAAGTTTTCTTTATGACTGTACTAAAATAAGCAACCTCGATTGTAATGCAAGAGCAAGAGAACTCTATTTTGAAATCAATGAAATTGAAAGTTATGGTACTGAAAATTTTCCACTTTTGGTCCAAAAAATGGTCTAAGTCGTAAAAAGATTGATTTGAACAAAGTCAACTTTTATTAAAACTTTTCAAAACTATTTTCGATGTGGATCAGAACTGGACATGCCGAAAATCTGTCACTGAGATGCACAACCTCAGATCCCTGCAACTGGAAAGTTGCCCCTAGTCTGAAGAACAATGTGGCACTCCAAAGCAACGGAAAGTTGCCCCTAGTTTGAACAGCACTGTACCGGAGATCACGGTAAATGCTGATAGATAAAGATGACTGAGATGATCGAAATGGACAAAGTTGATCGGGGAAAAGTTTATGACTGAACTTCAAGACGAAGCTGCCTACGTATCCCAAAGATGGGAATCAAGTCTTACGTAGTTCAGGCTTAGGTTCGCTCGAGTATTTTCACTCTTCTTTTGCGCTCTAACTTTTGCCAAGGCCGCCCTTTGCGGGTTTTCAACCTTGCGAGCTCAGTTTTTATATTTTCTAATTTTTTGTGCTCTGAATCTTGCCTAGGTCGCCCTTTCGGGTTTTCGGCCTAGCGAGCCTCTCAAGGATAGTATTTCTTCAACTTGTCCATATTGATTGGTTGTGAAGACTCCAAGCCATCTAGATCCATCAAAACCACAGCCCCACCTGACCAGATAGCTTTGATGATGTAAGGACCAGTCCAATTAGGTTTGAACTTGCCCCTTGGGTCGTGGATGGGAGCTCGGTTGTCCTTGAGCACCAAATCTCCTTCTTTCAGATTCCTGGACTTAACCTTCTTGTTGAAAGCCCGGGCAATTCTGCGTTGATAACCTTGGATGTGGTACAGTGCTTTCAGTCTTCTTTCATCAAAGAGCATGAGTTCTTCGAATCTGCTTTGCTGCCAATCTGCTTCGGCTATCTGGCATTCAGCCAATACTCGTAATGATGGGACCTCGATCTCAATGGGTAGAACAGCCTCCATTCCATAGACCAATGAATATGGAGTTGCTCCAGTAGAAGTTCTGATTGAAGTCCTGTAGCCCCACAGAGCAAATGGCAGCTTGTCTGGCCAATCTCGATAGGTTTCCACCATCTTCTGTAGTATATGCTTGATATTCTTGTTGGCGGCCTCAACTGCTCCGTTGGTCTGTGGCCTGTATGTAGATGACTTATGAAAAGCCACATTGTATTTCTCCAACAAGTCTATCACTTCTTTCTTGAAGTGGGAACCATTGTCTGAAATTATTTCGTTTGGCACCCCGTAGCGACAGATGATGTTGTTCCTGATGAACTTTGCGACATGCGACGCCTTCAACACTGCGTATGATTGGGCCTCGACCCACTTTGTGAAATAATCTATCGCTACTAGGATAAACTCATGCCCGTTGGACCCCTTCGGGGTAACAGCTCCGATCACATCAATTCCCCAGACTGAAAAAGGCCACGGCGAAGTCATGTTGTACAGTTTTGACGGCGGGATGTTCATGCGATTTGCATGAATTTGACATTTGTGGCATCGCCGAACAAAGCTAATACAATCCTCCTCCATGGTTGACCAGTAGTAGCCCTGTCTGAGGATCTTTCTGGCCAGCATTACTCCATTCATGTGTGCACCGCACTCCCCCCCATGGATGGCTTCCATCAGGCGTTTTGACTCTTCAGCTTCTACACAGAGCTTATGCATTCCCAGATGACCCCTTTTGTACAAATTTCCCCCGCAGATAACGAATTGAGCAGCCATTCTTCTGACAGCCCTCTTATCTTTGGCATTTGCCCCTAGTGGATATGTCTCCTTTTCCAAGAAGTTCCAGATGTCGTAATACCAGGGGTTGCCGTCTTGAACCTCATCTATGGAGGAAATCGACTCGTATGCCGGCGCGAACTTCTGATCAATAATGACTGGACGCATCCGGACTCCGGACGGGATGTCTATCATAGAAGATAGAGTTGCTAGTGAATCTGCAAACCTGTTGTTCTCTCTTACGAGGTGGGTAAAATTTAGCTTCTCAAACCGAGGAATTAACAAATCCAAGGTTTGGTGGTAGATTATCATCCTTTCCTCCTTGACCTTCCAATCTCCTTTTGCTTGAGACACAACAAGGTTCGAGTCCCCAATGACGTCCAACCGTCTTGCCCCTAGTTCCAGGGCTGCTTCCAGGCCAGCAATGCATGCCTCGTACTCTGCCTCATTGTTGGAAACTTTGAATCGGAGCTTGAATGCTAAAGGGATACGGGAATCATCAGGCGCTATCAGCAACACCCCTATCCCATACCCATACTGGTTTGACGCTCCGTCAAAGTACATTGTCCAAATTTCATCTTCGACGTGCAGAATGGCTTCATCTGGGAATAGATACTCAACCGCTTCATCCCCCTCAACCGGGTGGTCGGCAAGGAACTCTGCTACCGCTCTGCCTTTTACTGACTTGCGCGTCACATACTTCAAATCAAATTCGGAGAGCAACAGCAGCCAACGAGCTAGCCTACCCGTAAGTGCTGGTTTCTCGAAAAGATATTTGATGGGATCCAAACGCGAAACCAACATTACAGAGTGGGCTAACAGGTAGTGCCGCAGCTTCCTGGTTGCCCATACCAAGGCCAAACAAGCCTTCTCCAGCGGTGTATAGCGGGTCTCGTAATCCAGCATCTTTTTGCTCAGATAGTATATGGCCCTTTCCACTTTGTCTTCTGACTCCTGCGCGAGCATGCAGCCCATGGTAGTCTCAGTTACCGAAAGGTACAGTATCAACGGTCTCCCAGGTTCTGGCGGTGACAACACGGGTGGGTTCTGTAGATATTCTTTGATCTGCTCAAAAGCTACTTGACATCGGCCATCCCATTGGAATTTCTTTCCTTTCTTCAGGAGACCAAAAAGTGGTTCACAAGTCAAGGTTAATTTAGAAATAAACCGTCTTATGAATTGCACTTTACCCAGAAAGCCTCGCACCTCCTTTTCAGTCTTTGGTGGTGGCATTTCTAAGATGGCCTTGATTTTGGAAGGGTCGACCTCGATGCCCCTTTGTGTGATCAGAAACCCTAACATCTTCCCTGCTGTAACACCAAACGTGCATTTCTGGGGATTCAGTCGCAGCCGAAACTCTTTGATCCGTTGAAAGAATTTTTGTAAGGCGGTGTAGTGGCCCTCTCTATCTTTGGACTTGACAATCATGTCGTCCACGTACACCTCGACCTCCTTATGGATCATATCATGCAATATTGTAGTCGCTGCCCGTTGATACGTAGCTCCAGCATTCTTCAGCCCGAATGGCATCACTCTATAACAATATCTCCCCCACGGGGTAGTGAACGCAGTCTTCTCCCGGTCTTCGGGTGCCATCACTATCTGGTTATAGCCTGAGAAACCATCCATAAACGAAAGCAAGGCGTGTCCTGCCGTGAAATCTACCAATTCGTCGATGTGCGGCAAGGGAAAATCGTCCTTCGGACTGGCCTTGTTCAAATCTCTGAAGTCTACACAGACCCGAATTCTGCCATCCTTCTTTGGCACCGGAACTATGTTGGCCAACCAAGTTGGATATTCAGATACCAGCAGGAACCCTGCGTCAATTTGCTTGGTGACCTCTTCCTTAATCTTGAGGGCCCAGTCCGGGCGAATCCTTCTGAGTTTCTGTTTGACAGGGCGGGCCTCTGGATCAAGAGGGATCCGGTGCTGTACAATCTCAGGATCGATTCCAGGCATGTCTTCATAGGACCACGCGAAAACATCTTTAAAATCTTTTAATAAAGCGACTAAGCGCTCGCGCTCCTCTGAAGACAACGTGGACCCGATCTGGACCAGCCGCGGGTCCTTCTCAGTACCAACATTTACAGTAGTGATTTCATCCATTAAAGGTTTAACAAATCTTTCCTGCTCTTGATCGATTAATCGTTGCAAAACTGGGGGAATTTCTTCCTCGCTGTTTTCATCAAAATTTTGAAAATCCTGATTTAAGCAATAAATCAAAGGCACAGAAAAATACTCGGAAACCACATCCACATCATTCTCATTAAATACTTCCAAGCCGTCAGATTCCTCTGTTACAACAGACTCAAAAGAAAATGAAAAAGACGACCTAGACAGGACTGTGGTATCCGGGTTATCACCCCCAGGAATACCGGACTCAGACTCAGTCGAGCTGGAATCTGATTCCGACGCAGAAGATTCGGTAGAATCAGATTCCGGCTCACTACCTGACCCGGAACTGCTAGATAAAAAGCCTTCTTCATACTGCCAGATGAGAGAAGGTGCGATAGATGCATCCAAGATCGGCGCTGGAAAGCCCGCAGCTATTTCATCTCCAATCACAGAAACCGAAGAGTTATCCCCCAAGCACTCTTGGCCGATCGGAGGATCTGATAGTAGACTCGCCAGTGCTACCCCCATTTCCAGCTCTGTACTCTCAGGATCCACTGCTTCACATTGCTCAATTTCAGTTGGTGGGTCTGTCTGCGCTTCGGCAACGTCATCCCCAGATAATTGTATGTCGAAGAAGATTTCAAAACCAGGCACGCGCTCCCCCTTCGCGTTTAGCCATGGCTCCGGGAAGCCGCAGAACGGAAAATCTTCCCCCTCCCGGACGAAGCGTCCGTTTAGGGTACCCCAGATGGGCCTGTGCATTAAATCAAATGGCTTCCCGGCCTTCTTTGCTCTGGCCCTTCCGGCCATTTCCTTCCCTTTCCTCACCCAATCTTCCTTGGTGGGCAGATAACCCAGTCCAAAGGCGTGGGGGTTGTGTGGCACTTCGGCCAATACTGAAACGCCTTTCCGGCCGCTTCTCCCTAATCCCATCCCAGGGGTATGTTTTAGCTTGTTCATGAGGTATATGGATTGTGCACTAACATACATGCCCTCATTCGCAGCCATGACATTCTGCACCACTTGAGCCTCGGCCAAAGTGAACCCCGACAAAAACACATCCTCCGTGCCGTGCTCGATCTCCAAGACGGGTGTAGTCACCTCCGGCGGCGGATGGATCGATGAATTTCCAAAAACGATTGCTACTCCTTTCCCGTGAGGGTATTTCAGCATTTGATGTAGGGTGGAAGAGACTGCTTTGACCTGGTGCAACCACGGTCGCCCCAAAAGTAAGTTAAAGGTTGCGGGAACGTCCAAGATATGAAATTCGACATTGTGTTGTCCTGGACCAACCTTAGTTTGAATTTTAACAGTCCCCATCACTTCTCTGCTGGTATTGTCATATGCCCTGATCACTTGGGTGGTTGGGATGAAGTCCGCGGGTTTTAACCCGATTGCATATGCCGTTCTGGTTGGGCAGACATTAATCGCAGACCCGGTATCAACAAGTACTACCGGTATCCACTTATCTCTACATTCCACAGAGATATAGAGAGGTTTGTTATGATTTGCGCCCTCAGGCGGTAGCTCCTTGTCCGAAAAAGTTAATGCCGGGGAACCTCCTCCCGGAAAAACCAGCCCAACCAGCTGTTCAGGCGTGGTGTCTATGGAAAGTTTCGACTTGTCCATGGCAGATAGGACAGCTTCTCTGTGCACTCGTGATGCCATTAGCAGTCCCCAGATGGAGATGTCTGCTTGTATTTTCTTTAGCTGTTTCAGCACAGCTTCATCCTCAATCTGCTTCTCCTTCTGTCTCTCCGCTTCTCTGTCTTTCCCGGATGCTTCGGGTTGGTCTAGGTGTGGGGGCTTGAAGTACCGCCCACTTCTTGTCATGTGGTCCACTTCATCAAGATACCAAGTATCATCTGGTTGGCCATTTCCCCAGTCTTCATCGGTGTGGGCAAGACACAAATCGTCATCTTCCCACCACATTCTGCTGGCAGCCAACAGACATCTGTCCGGCTCCAGTCTACTCGCACTTTCAGTGCTCTCTGTCCAAATGCTCGCAGCATTGTCTGTCTTTGTGCACACAGCACTTTCGGTCCCCTCAGGGCCCTTCGCCTTTCTGGCTCTCTCAGCTTCCTCAAACTTTCCTTGTTCCAACTACGTCAGTACAGTTGTTTGTTCAACAGTTCCCACATCCGTAATGCCCATGTCCTGAGCGGAATTCTTAACACCGGCGCTCTCCGGCGATACAACTTGATTTTCGGCCGTTCCGGCCACAAGTGATGTTTCTGCCCCTGCCGGGCTCTGTTCTGGTTGGGCTTCCCCCACTGCATCCGGTTGATCTTCAAGCCATCCAGTGGCCTCCTCTGATCCCTCATAATCATTCCAGTTAATGGACGCATCCTCCAACTCCTGATCATCGCGAAATTGCAAGTTAGCAAAGTCCTCCTCTATGGTTGTCGGCTCATCTGCCCATAGCCCAGATCCATCCCCTCGGATCATGCACAGTTCTCCTGTCTCGGGAAATTCTACAATTAGCCCACTTCGGCTCGTTGATAGGATGTGCCTGCTCGGATCATAAGCTCCCTCAGCAAAATTCTGCCCAGTCCCAGATTTAACAGACTCATTCTCTCCTAAAATCTGCCCTGCCTTGTCTTCGATGGTCACCACCACCGGCTCCGGTTGGGTTTTGGAGACGTCCACCATGCACAAAAGGTCAGTGCAAGCGGGGAGGAGCACCTCCGGCTTGGGTAGGTGGGTGGGTGTAATATAGATGCTAGGATCGTAAGACACGACCCCAGTCTGGATGAAATTAATTATGTTGGGAGGGGGAGGTTGGTTATGTGGTGGAAGAGGGTTAGTTGTGACATTAGGTTTATCAGGAGGCGCAATTACCTGTTTGTCAATAAGATCTTGGACCTCATGACGTAATCTGTAACAACGGTCGGTATCATGACCGTGTTGTTGGTGGTATGCGCAATATTTTGACGGGTCATATGAGGGGGGAAGTGGATTTGGTAATGGTTTTGGTTCCAGGGGTTTTAAATGATTTTTCCTGATCAGTATTCCCAGAACCTTGGACAGGGGCATGTATAGTTGGGTGAAGGTTCTTTGGCCCCGGGGTTGGAATCGGTTGTTTTGTGAGTTACTTCCGGACGCGCCGGAGAATGGTGTGGCAGTCATGGGCCTTGGAGGGGGAGGGGGAGTGGTGGTGACCATGCCAACTTCCGAGGCTCTTGTATTAGCAGCGCCGCTCGGGCCTGCATTGTTGTTACGGTTAAAGGTCCTCCTCGGTTGTTCTCTGTCCTGGTCAAACAGGCCTTGCCTCATAGCATCTTCTATTTGCACCCCCATATCATGTAAATCTGCGAAAGTAGGGAAGGGGACCACAATCATTCTTTGCATTAACTTGGGGTGGAGATTGCGCACAATCATCCGGATTTGATCTCTGTCAGTGGGCCTTAAAGTCATCGTCGACGCCTTTGCCCTCCATCGGATCACAAAGTCCGAGAAAGATTCCTTAGGCTCTTGCCTTGCTGTTTCAAGATCACGGGTTGTGATCTCGATCTGAGTGTTATACGAATATTGTGTGACAAAGGCCTCAGCCATCTCGTCCCAATTCTTCTTCGCCTCATCCGATAATCTTGCGTACCAATGGGAGGCCACACCCGACAGGGTTCGGCCGAATAGTGAGAGCTTCTGTTGTCGTGTTAGGCCCATTGGCCGCAAGACATCCGCAAACAGTCGGATATGGACCATGGGGTCACCAGTCCCGTCAAAACGGTCTATTTGTGGCATTTTGAACCTATCGGGGAGCGTTACGGCCTCCTCGGTATATCCATCTCCGATATCCGGCATAGCCTTAGTCCCTTGGGATTTTTTGAAAAGCTTCTCCAGTTTGCTCAATTTCAGAGCTGTTTGATCAACCTCGACCTCGGATGGAGAGTCCGGGTGATTGGATGTGTGGACCTTGGACAGTTGTGGTGGAATCGGGGGCGGGACAGGCCCTGTTGGAAGACTCGTGTCCTCTTGCAGAATTTGGACAGCCGGTATGGTATTCTGGGTGTTAGGAGGGACGTCCTGAATAACAGGAGCCTTCTCAGGTAATGGGGCTCCTGCTGGAGGAGGAATCTGGTGTGAAGCAGATGCTGTACTCTGTTGTTGCAGTCTAGTAATCAGTTCAGCCTGCTGAGTCATAATTTCATCTTGCTGCTTAGCGAGTTCATCTCGGCGGACGGCATCTTGTTGCATAGCCCGCATGGTTTCCTGCATCTGGCGTATCATATCCTTAACCCCTGTCGGTGCCGTCATATTGTTTCGATTTGTCTGAACTACCGATAGATCTGTCTCAATGGGGACCTCAATCCGATTGTCCACTGATGAAGGATACCACTGTTCAGATGCTCTCTGTTCAGATGTACTGCGTTTTCTCTGCTTCCTTCTTGTAACAGGGGGCAGAGAATGGAACACTGGCTGTCCGTCGATTAGATCCTCAGATCGGTGGAGTCGACGACCTCGTGTCCAAGGTGCTTGGGGAATGCCTGTTGGGTTGGAAGCAATCGTGCTAAAACTGACCTAGCAAAAGATAAATAAAGCGAAAAGGAAATAAATAAACAGATAAACGGACAGCACAACAGCTTAAAATAAAATGCAAGACACACAGTCGGGCACACAGTCAAAAAGCTGAATAACATACTGTCCTCAAACACTGGTTATTATCCCTGTATCACTGTCCCCTAACACAGAATCTGATATCCGCAGATGACTAATCCTCAAATACTGGCTGATGTTCGTAGGCCTAATACCGTCAATATTGAACTGGTGCTCGCAGGCTTGATACTCAAACTTGTATGCTGATCTGATGCCCGCAGGTCTGATACTGTCAATACTGAACTGATGCCCGCAGGCCTGATACTCAAACTCATATGCTGATACATGCATTCCTGTAGAGACGCACTCTAAAGCACATAACAGATAAGTGAGAGCCAAAACACCCCTATGTTTGGGGTAGGGTTTCCCTGTCCTATTTTGTCAGGAGCTAGGGTTTCACTATGCACACAGCGGTTTCAAACAACCTATAAACGGGTAAGCAACCTGTCCTAATTTAGAATGGTCACTATGGATCCGAATATGCACTAGGTCGAATGGTCAAAAGGGGTGCCCCGGTAAAACCGGGGTTTGTGTTCCCATACTGGCAGAGCCCACAACCGGTCAGCCTTATGGTCATGCCTTGACAAGACAAGCCTCTGGCAAACCGTTCAGGAATAGCAGATGGCAAACACAGTGTCCTAGGCGCACCAATGCAAATGCAATGCAAAGAAACACACAAGTGTAGTCAAAAACAGATATCATGAGTTCGAGTCAAGTTCTCTAAATCCCCAGCAGAGTCGCCAGAAACTATAACAAGCCCGCGGGGGACCTCGCTACAGCTCGGACTCGACTTTCGCAGTCACGGTTCTAAATCTGAACCAAAGAGTCCAAATCCGGCAAATCGTTTTAAGAAAACAGATTTTTGAAAGAAGTGCCAAACATGGACTGCTTTGCCAGATACAGAGTCGCCACCTAAATATTTTATTTTGGGAAATTTAGGAAACCCTGACTCGGTGCCAAAAGGCCACGTGTCCGTCATCACCAAAGTTGCCTCGGCTCGGGAACTTGGGTACGATTGGGGAAGGTCACTTCGTGAGCACCCCCGCTCGCCCGGTCATAGACCGGCCTCTACTAACCATGATATCAATTTTTGAAAACATTGTGAGTTCTTATTCCGGTTATTAGCCTAGGTTACTATGTGATGCTCACAGCATATAAGTATAGACCGGGTCGCCCGAATTGGAACAAAACATTTCATGTTTGCTTTTGAAAATGGTTTGCTACCCGTAGGTAGGCTTGAAACATTTTGATGATTCATTCCAATTCAGATAACCCAACCTTCACCCACAGGCATTCAGGCAGATATATCAGATAAGCACATAGCCTCATGGTAAGCATGCTATCATGGCATTCACTCACACACATGCAAGGATGCTAAAGCATAAAACTCACCGAGTACTCCAAGCCAAAATAGAAACTATATTAGAAATCATGCATGATCCTAAGTGTACAGAAATGCCTAATGCAACACATGCAAAATGCAATTATAGTAGGCTCGGCTATTCTAAGATGGCATATGAAATGCTACAACTAACATGTATTCAACTTGGTATTGAAAGTACAATGCAGTTAGTATGATGCGCCGAGCCCGATGCATGCAATACAGATGAATGATGCAAACATGCTGTCATACTTTATGCTAATTAAAATATGCCCTAATCTAACCATCAAAAGCGGATAAATAAAAGGGAGAAAGACGTGGGGTTGGAAGACATACATCACACTCACCCACACTTATTACAGTTGTGCCCTCGCTCGGAGGGTCCAAATAAATAATACAGTCCAAATATTACAGTCCCCAAATAAAAGAATATTACAGTCCAAAATATTACAGAATTCTAATTAATTAATGAATTAACTAGAAAGCAAATAAACTGGCGTGCAAGCCAGGGGCTGTCTTGCTTCTGATGGATGATGCATGTCCGGACTGTCTTGCGCGGAAATCCACCGGAATGCCCCAATTAGCCTCTGTTTACACCTCTTCTTGAAATCCGTGCCAAGCCCAGGAAGATTGCTGATTCTGCGTTTTGCTGCAACAGAGAGCAGGAAAGGGGCATAGCAATGTATTTGCACAAATGTATGCATGTCTCGATCCTCGTGCCACCAATCACGCATACCGAGGCATGATGGCCGAGGAGTCGAAATGCACAACTCAATATAGGATGAATGCACATGAAACTACAGCTAAAACCTAACTCCATCATGGATAATCCGGAGTGTCGGTGACTGGGGAATTGAGACACATTCCGTCACTCGGAGTACGAAATGTACCTCGTTTCCCGTGCCCGGGCTAACTCCTATTCCGGACATGGTGCAATGTGCATGATATGCATGAAATGCAACTAGGATACAATCCTAACATACTCAAAGCTATGAAAATGAGATGCCTCGAAATGCGTGCACACAGGCACGCAAACCAAGAAAGTGACGGGATGTTGAAAATGAGATGCCTCGAAATGCGTGCACACGGGCACGCAAACCGAGGTAATGGTAAATGTAGTGAAAATGAGATGCCTCGAAATGCGTGCACACGGGCACGCAAACCGAGGCAATAACAGATGCAATGCAAATGAGGTGCCTCGAAGTACGTGCACACGGGCACGCAAACTGAGGTGATGACAGATGCAACGAAAATGAGATGCCTCGAAGTGCGTGCACACGAGCACGCAAACCGAGGCAATGACAGATGCAATGAAAATGAGATGCCTCGAAGTACGTGCACACGGGCACGCAAACCGAGGCAATGACAGATGCAATGAAGATGAGATGCCTCGAAGTACGTGCACGCGGGCACGCAAACTGAGGCGATGACAAATGTAATGAAGATGAGATGCCTCGAAGTACGTGCACACGGGCACACAAACCGAGGAGGTGCTAAAGTGACATGGAAATGAGATGCCTCGAAGTACGTGCACACGGGCACGCAAACCGAGGCGATGACAGATGTAATGAAAATGAGATGCCTCGAAGTACGTGCACACGGACACGCAAACCGAGGCGGTGCTAAAGTGACATGGAAATGACAAATGGGCTTATACCAACATGAGTGAGCCTCAGCCACACTCACATCGGATGCCGATGGCAGAAAATGAAGTGCCTCGAAATGCGTGCACACGGGCACGCAAACCGAGGCAATGCATACGCAATGCATATGACATACAGAATGCAATATGGACTTATACTAACATGAGTGAGCCTCAGCCACACTCACATAAGATGCCGGCGGATGAAAATGAAGTGCCTCGAAATGCGTGCACACGGGCACGCAAACCGAGGCAGTGATAAAATGCAATGAAATGGCATGGAAATGACAAGTGGGTTTATACCAACATGAGTGAGCCTCAGCCACACTCACATCGGATGCCAGCGGATAAAAACGGAGTGCCTCGAAATGCGTGCACACGGGCACGCAAACCGAGGCAATGATAAAATGCAATGAAACATGGCAAAAATGATATGCAAGCATGCTAATGGAATTTCAGCAACAAAATATGGGGGAAAACAGTCCCGAAATGAAGCGAAATGACATGAAATGCAAGGAAATGACCCGAAATGCAACATTAGGCATCCGAAATGGCCTATAGCCATACTAAACATGCACAACATGGACATGCAATGCAAAGACAGAAGCTAGACAGTCCCAAAATAAGCACTTTTCCAGTTATAAACATGGCCAAACAGCAAGTATAGGTATGGCGAAAATAGCATGCAAGAATAGGGGCCAAAAGAGGGGTAATGAAGCAAGTGGTATAAGCAAAACTCAAAATGAAAAATTTCCTTCTACAACACTGAAGATGGACAAAAAATATGAACATTTACAGTATATGGCAGCCTCAAAATCAGTATACAAACATGCTAAAAATATGATGCAAAATAAGGCTCAAAAGGTGCTAAAACATGAAGTGTATAAAATAATCACCAAACAGAAAAAAAGTGTGAATGAAACATGAAGTATAGGCCAAAATAAGACCACTTTAAGTTCGGACCAAGGTCCAAAAACAGAAGCAAAGAGGGCTATTAATTTATGCAAAAATGGGGCTAAATAGGGGATATAACTACAAGTGACATATGGAAACACCAAACAATGTTGAGCCCTTCTCCAATGTTGAAGAGGGGCTCAAAATATGGCTCATATCAGTTTACAACATGCTCGAAAATAAATTGCTCATGGGTCAAAAATAGCATGCAAAATTATGACATACAAGATGGTCAATGAAGCAAGTGTATTATGGAGGGCTCAAACAGGGTTGAGCCCTTAATGAGAAGTGAAGATGAGCTCAAAATATGGCCCTTTTCAGTTAGGGCCGAAGCTTGAAACCAAAAAGAAATGAGGCTTAGAAATAGATCAAAGGAAAGGGTCAAAAGGATCAAAGTGTAACTTACCCTTGAAGATCCAAGCTTTTGTTACTTCTTGGGTTGATTTGCAGCTTCTTTAGCCTTCAAGAATCCCTCCTAGCTGCTGGAAATGAGATGGTGGTGGTGGAGCTTGGTGGTGTAGAAGGAATGAAGATTATAGACTTAGGGTTTTTTGAAGAATTGAAGAAGAAGACAATGGAGTTTAGGGTTTGTCCTTGGAGAAGAATTTTTCTAACCCTCATGAAGAAGACCCTCAGCTGGTTATAAGGTCAAGAAAGGGGTGTAAAAGGGGGGTGAGTTGGAGAGGAATCCTCTCTCCCAAAATATCCCCCGGATACAGAAAATATCTGGGGGATATTGCCCCACAGCTGGAAAGGGTACAGTGAGGAGAGCACGGCCGGCCGCTCACTTTTGCTGGAGGTGGCCGGCCGGCCACACCCCCTAGCCGGCCGGCTAGGGGTCAAAAGGGTCAACCAGCTTTTCTGGCCGGCCAGGTATTGGGGAGGTAGCCCTATGTGTGTACAACACAACTATGTAATTGAAATTCCAAGAAAGTGGGCCCAAGGGTTCAACAATGGCTCGGAAAGAGGGGGTCAAAAGGGTCAAGTTGACTTACTGGCCGGCCATGAACTTTTAGGGGCCTCTCAGGTGTGTACATCACAGATATGTGGTTCAAAGTTCAAGAAAAAAGGTCCAAGAGGTTCAACATTAGCCCGGAAGAAAGGGGTCAAAAGGGTCAGGTGACCTTAATGGCCGGCCATGAACTTTTAGGGGCCTCTCAGGTGTGTAGATCACAGATACGTGGTTGAAAGTTGGCAACGCTAGCTCTAAGGTATTCAACATTAGCCCGGAAGTGCGAAAAACGGGCGCCGGGAGGCTCGGGAGGAGAGATAACTGGTTGCTGCAACAATTGCTGGCCTCCCACCCTTCAGTGACCTTCCTCGGGATAAAACAGAGGTACCTGCCGAAAATGAGCGAAAACCGTTGCAAAACGAATGTTCCGGAGCCAAAACACGCAGTTCGGGGTCCCGGAAATGGGCTGTTAAGCACCGAAAATTGTATTCGACCTCGAAGTGGGTTTCTCAGCCCCCAGTGTCCCTCAAAATGGATGAAATAAGATGTATGCCAAAAATCAGAGCAATAGGAGATGGTTAAGCGGTCCCGAACCGAGGCACACGGCCTGACGACTCCGAAAACCGGGAACCGGACTCCGAAATGGGCAAAATGGCCTACGGCCACCAAATGTAGCCTACGGACATTGAGAGATGGTCTACGGGACCTCTCCCTCCCTTCAGGAAAAGAAACAGAGAAAACCGAGTCTGGTTCGCAAACCGAGACAAGGCACAGAAAAGGGTTCGGAAGTCCGGAGGCAGGGCTTACGGCTGCGACTCTGAAACTTCTGAACGAGCACATTATGCAACATCACCAAGCGCTCAATTGGCGACGTCTGAGTCTTAAGGTCGGTCAAAAATGGGGTGTCTACACCTCTTGATCCAGAGGCCCGACCTGTTAAGAAGAAGCTCCGAAGAATCTGCTCGGACTGGGCTCTGAAAATCAAAGAAAAGGTCACCAAGCAGATCGATGCTGGGTTCCTGTTAGTATCTGAGTACGCAACTTGGTTGGCCAATATAGTTCCAGTGCCAAAGAAGGATGGCAGAATTCGGGTATGTGTGGACTTCAGGGATTTGAACAAAGCCAGTCCGAAGGATGACTTTCCTCTGTCGCATATCGACGAATTAGTGGACCTCACTGCAGGGCATGCGCTGCTCTTGTTCATGGATGGATTTTTAGGCTACAATCAGATTTTGATGGCACCCGAAGACAGGGAGAAGACTGTTTTCACCACCCTGTGAGGAACCTATTGTTGTAGGGTGATGCCGTTTGGGCTGAAGAATGCTAGGGCTACATATCAACGGGCTGCGACTACGATTTTACATGATATGATCCATAAAGAGGTTGAGGTGTACATGGACGACATGATTGTCAAGTCCAAGGAAAGAGAGGGCCACTATACCGCCTTGCAGAAATTCTTCCAACGGATTAAAGAGTATCAGTTGCGGCTAAATCCTCAGAAATGTATATTCGGTGTTATAGTAGGGAAAATACTGGGGTGCTTGATCACACAAAGGGGTATCAAGGTTTATCCTTCCAAAATCAAGGCCATCTTAGAAATGCCACCACCGAGGACTGAAAAGGAGGTGCGAGGCTTTCTGGGCAAAGTGCAATTCATAAGACAGTTTATTGCAAAATTAACCTTGACTTGTGAACCACTGTTTGGTCTCCCGAAGAAAGGAAAGAAGTTCCAATGGGACGACCGATGCCAAATTGCTTTCGAGCAGATCAAGCAATATTTACCGAACCCACCTGTGTTGTCACCGCCTAAGTTGGGGAAACCATTGATTCTATACTTGTCAGTGACTGAAACGACAATGGGCTGCATGCTTGCATAGGAGTCTGAGGACAAAGTGGAGAAGGCTATCTACTACTTGAGTAAGAAAATGCTGGATTACGAGACCCGTTACACGCCGCTGGAAAAGGCTTGTTTGGCCTTAGTATGGGCTACCAGGAAGTTGAGGCACTACCTGTTAGCTCACTCTGTAATACTGGTTTCGAGATTAGATCCCATCAAATATCTCTTCGAGAAACCAGCACTTACGGGTAGGCTAGCTCGTTGGTTGCTTCTACTTTCCGAATTTGATCTGAAGTATATTACACGCCAGTCAGTGAAAGAGAGAGCGGTAGCGGAGTTCCTAGCCGACCACCCAGTTGAAGGGGATGAAGCAGTTGAATATCTGTGTCATAACCCGAACCCGCCCCTATGGGTTAAGGACATAATTGGCCAGTAATCAAGGGATTACCTATGGCCTCAAACCAAACCAGACATAACTCATCAGAGTAAAGGGGCCAAACGGAAGCAAACTTACAAATTGTCCATAGAGTTGTGCTTACATGGCACATCATAACAGTCCATATACATACATGTTAATAACTCATGTCAAAATAAGTAATAACATAAAGTTTTGTACATACAGGATTATTAAGTCTAAGTCGGTCAAACTCAAAGTTTATATACAAAAGTAATCCGATGTTTTCGCCAATATAACAAAACCATATCAAAAGAACAAAAGAGGCAAAGACAAGTCTCGTGCGTGAGACGTTTGGGCTGACTCTCCAAAACCTTGACTGTTTCTCACATATTTCACTGAGGTTGGGTTTGGGCGTCCCTTGGCTCACCTACAAAAACATGAATGAGCATGAGCGAAAGCCCAATGGATAATATCAAATAAGGAAGATACATGAATAATCTTTGAAACAGTTACGTTAGACGACCTTAGGCCCAATTCATGTTTCTATTTAATGTATCACTCGACTAAAGTTCCAGACGTGTCAAACGGCCTCGGGCCCAATTAACTCATACCCGACGGCCTTTGGCCCAACCGTTCCTGTCCGACGGCCTTTGGCCCAATCATTCGTGTCAAACGGCCTTTGGCCCATTCAGACACATCATACGGCCTCTGGCCCATTCATTCATGTCATATGGCCTCTGGCCCATTCATTCATGTCACACGGCCTCTGGCCCATTCATTCATGTCACACGGCCTCTAGCCCATTCATTCATGTCATACGGCCTCTGGCCCATTCATTCATATGTCAGACTATCATTCGTATCAGATGGCCTTTGGCCCAATCATCCATGTCCACCGGCCTTCGGCTGAACTAATTGTATCCAACGGCCTTTGGCTTAATCACATGGCATAACAAATATTCTTCCCCAATTCAATGTAACAAACTTACAAGACTTATAAAAAAATAAGCAGTTGGACAAATAACATACTTCAGATATCTTTGTTAAGATATTACTCACAGTGCTCTGCCAGTGGATTCACCCTTGAGCTTGACCCTACACATTACATAACACGTATGGGTCACAAACGATTCAATCCGTTCTTAATTCGTACATCCCTCTTAGGCTTCTTTCTTATCCTTTTAATTCATTCATAATGCTCAATGCATGCCTAAGAGTACTTAGAGGTGAAAGAGAACGGAAAACGAAACACAGAACATCTTTACAAAATTCCAGAAATAGGGGTCCTCGCTCGAGCGTGGATTTTCCCCTCTCGAGCGGACCCATTAGGTCTGCAAAAGTACTGGTTGCCTCATTTTTACGCTCGAGCATCAATTCGGACGCTTAAGCTGAAAATCTCACTACATGGCTCCCCGCTCGAGCGTGAATCTCCCCGCTCGAGCGGACATCCATGTCTGCAAAACTTTTAAGAGCTCGTATTTCCCGCTCGAGCGGCGCTTTCCCCGCTCGAGCAGACATGCCAAGTTCTTGAAAATCCATAATTGTTCTTAAGGCTCAAACTTGATTTTCAAAGGCTCCAAATCTCGAATTAAGGTACCAAAATAGGAAAACACATTATATAACATGAGTACACAAACAATATGAGGCCAATTGCTCAAAATCATGGTCCAATCTTCAAAATTAATCAACATTTCTTTAGTATAATCAAGGCTCATGCATTCAACCCTTATATGAGCTCCATATCTTCCATATTCAAACATGCATGCAAATTTTTTACTTCATTTCTATTTCAAATCATGCAAATGGCGCTTATTATTATGGAACCCATGAAAATCATGCATGCAAGTGAAGATTAGTGTCCAATTCTCCGTGTTCAACATTATTCATGCTAGCTCATGCAAATTTCAAGCTCAAACATACAATTCATGGCAATCTCCTATATACATGTGTATATTGACTCCCAATTCATCAATACTAACCCAATTCATGTTCTTGATCACCATTCAACTTTGAATTCACAAAGTTACAAACTAAAATCTATGAATTTACTCACCTAGGAGCTTTAAACACCCAAAATTCTAGCCAATTCTTGAGTTAATCTTCAAGATTTCCAAGCCTCTTGCTCAAATCTCCAATTGTTTCCCTCTCTCTCTCCCTCTCTCTAGCCGACCCTCACTCCCTTTCCTTAGAGCAATTTTCAGCTTTGAGCTCAACTAAAATGAATATAAGTATAATAAGGCTCCTTTTAGTCTCTCACTAATCACATTTGGTTAGAGTTAAATAATAAAGCTTAATTAATCGTTCTAAATCTAATTATTTTGATCCAAATCAATTTTCAATTAAATTTCACCGTAGGCTCTACAAATTACGCTAATCACAAAGGCGTAGTCAATTTCGGTTTCTGTGGCCGATAGGGCCTTCAATTTAAATTCCAAAGCAGAAAATCAAACAGATTTCCTACGGTGAACAGATAGAAATTCAAAACCACATATATTCATATAAATGGAACACCAAATCATATCAAACACATGACCACAATCACAATTAAGATTAATTAGCATAATACGGAACAGGGTTATCACAGTCTTCCCCCTTTTAGGAAGTTTAGTCCTCCAAACTTATTTTACCTTCGTCGGGAAACAAATGTGGATAGCGTAGTCGCATTTCCTCCTCTTTTTCCTATGTGGCATCCGTCCCATAGTGTTCTTTCCATTCCGCTTTCACCATTGGGATGGACTTGCTTCTCAATTGTTTCACTTGCCGGTCAATGATTCGTTCCGGCCATTTGGCGTACTCCATATTTTCATCAAGAGCTACCCGGTGATAATCAATCACATGAAAGGGATCTCAAAGATAACTCCTCAACATTGATACATGAAACACATTATGGATTTGTTCGAATCCCGATGGTAGAGCGACTCGATAAGCAATTGGACTAAGTCTCTCCAAAATTTGAAATGACCCAATGTAACGGGGTGACAATTTACCCTTCTTTCCAAACCTGACTTGGCCTTTCATCAGAGTCACACGGATAAATACATGGTCACCAACCTCATACTCGAGAGGTCTCTTTCAAACATTCGCATAATTCTTTTGTCGGTCCTGAGTTGTTTTGAGCCTTTGCTGAATTGTCACGACCCGAACCCACCCCTATGGGTTAAGTCCATAACCGTCCAGTAATCACGAGATTACCTATGGCCTCAAACCAAATAAAACAAAACTCATCAAAGTAAAGGGGCGAAACGGAAGTAAATTTAAAACTTTGTCCATAAAGCTATGCTTATATGCACACCATAACATTCCAAACATTTATATGTTAACAACTCACATCAAAATGTGTACTAACACAGAACACTATACATACAGGAGCATACAAGTTTAAGTCAGTCGAACCCAAGACTTATATACAAAAGTAGTCCAATGCTTTCGCCAACACAACAAAACTATGAACAAAGGACAATGCGAAGACAGTCTCGCGCGTGAGACGTTTGGGCTGACTCTTCAAAACTTTGACTGTTTCTCACAATTTCACCGAGGCTGGTTCTGGACGTCTCTTGGCTCACCTACATGAACATAAATGAGCGTGAGCGAAAGCCCAGTGAATAATATCAATAAGGAAGATACATAAGCAATCTTTGAAATAGTTACAGCAGACGGCCTTTGGCCCAATCACTTGTATCAATCGGCCTTCGGCCCAATCATTTATGTTAATCAGCCTTTGGCCCAATCATTTATGTCAATTGGCCTTCGGCCCAATCATTTATGTCAATCGGCCTTCGGCCCAATCGTTTATATCAATCGGCCTTCGGCCCAATCATTCATGTCAATCGGCCTTCGGCCCAATCATTTATGTCAATCGGCCTTTGGCCCAATCATTCATGTCAATCGGCCTTCGGCCCAATCATTTATGTCAATCGGCCTTTGGCCCAATCATTCATGTCAGTCGGCCTTTAGCCCAATCATTCATGTCAATCGTTGTCCACCATTCAAATTAATGAACTTACAAAACTTACATAGAAGTAAACAATTGGACGACAACATATTTCAAATATCTTGTTAAGATATTACTCACAGTGATCGATTGGTTGGTTTGCTCTAGAGCTCGACCCTACACATTCCATGAACACAAAAGGGTCACAAACAATTCAATCCGTTCCAAATTCACATTTTCCTCTTTAAGCTTCATTCTTATCTCTTTAACTCAATTACAATGCTCAATGCATGCCTAAGAGTACTTGAAAGTGAAAGAGAACAGAAAATGAAACACAGAATGTCTTTTCAAAATTTCAGAAAACAGGGTCCCCGCTCGAGCGTGGACTTCCCCGCTCGAGCGGACCCTTGAGGCCTACAAAAGTACTGGATATGTCAAATTTACGCTCAATCGCGAACTCTGGTGCTCGAGTGGAAGGCCTTTCTACATGGCTCCCCGCTCGAGCGTTAACTTCCCCGCTCGAGCGGAAACCATGTTTGCAGAAAATACTGGGAACACGAATTTCACGCTCGAGCGGCGATTTCCCCGCTCGAGCAGGAATCAAAATTCTGGAAAATCCATAACATGTTCTTGAGCTTCAATTCGACATTCTAACCAACATTTCTTGCATGCAATAGCTCAAACTTCAAATACACTTGTACTAACATGGTATAAACCCCAAATTACAACCCAATGAAGCTCAACCTCATCATTTAATCACATGCATGCCCAATCTACACCAAATTCACCTCCAACATAACAATTTCATGCATTCAAGCTCATATTCTTATAAATTGTACATGCATGTGAGATATAACTCTCCTTATCAACTCAAGTGGTGCAAATGGTGATCACAAACATGAATTCTAACTAAAATCTTACATGGATCAAACATTTTGTGGTCAAACATGCAATTTCAAAGCAATTACACACATGCATGCATACATTGACCTTTAATTCAACAAAACCAACTCAATTTCATCATACTCAATTAAACTTATGTTCTTGACCATTAATCGAACTTGGATTCAGAAGATGATAACTTAAAATTCATGAATTCCCTTACCTAGGAGCTCAATCTTCCAAACTATAGCAAATTCTTGAGTTTAATCTTCAAATTCCCCAATCCTTGAGTCCAAATTACACAATTCTCTCACTTTCTCTCTCTATAGCCAGCCCCTCTCTCTCTCAAGGCACAAAATCAGATTTTTGAGCTCAAGTGTACCAATTAAGTGTATAGTGCCTCTTTACATAAGTTCCCACTAGCACCAATTTAATAATAATAAATAATTGGGTACTAATTCAATGAATTAATCCAATTAATCTGATCCGAATCAATTTCCAATTAAATTTCACCGTAGGCTCTAAAAATTGCGCTAATCATAATGGCGTAATTAATTTCAGGTTCTGTGGCCGATAAGGCCTTCAATTTAATTTCCAAAGCAGATGATCAAACAGATATTCCTACGGTGAACAGATAAAAATTCAAAACCACATATTTTCACATAATGGCACACAAAATCATATTAAGCACATAATCATGCTCATATTAAGGACCAATTAACATATTACGGAACAGGGATATCACATGAATGGTTTTGATCTTGTCAGAAGTGTCTTGCACAATTTCAGGCCCAAGTAAAGCTGTATCCCCGACTTCTGTCCAACAAATTGGTGATCTACACCTTCTACCATACAAAGCCTCGTATGGTGCCATACCAATGCTGGAGTGGAAGCTGTTATTGTGTGCAAACTCTGCTAGTGGCAAATAGTCTTCCCAACTCCCTTGAAAATCTAAGGTACACATTCTCAGCATATCATCTAACGTCTATATAGTCCGTTCTGATTGCCCATCTGTCTGGGGGTGGAATGCGGTACTAAACCTCAGTTTTGTCCCCATAGCTTTCTGCAAACTCTTCCATAATCTAGATATAAATCTCAGATCTCTATCCGACACAATAGATACCGGAACTCTGTGTAAATGGACAATTTCATCAATATATATAATAGCCAGTCTATAAGCATCAAATGTAGTTCTAACAGGTAGAAAATGTGCAGATTTAGTCAGTCTATCAACTACAACCCAAATAGAATCCATACCTCGAGGAGTTCGAGGTAGACCAACAACAAAATCCATAGTCACATGCTCCCACTTCCGTTCAGGAATAGGGAGAGGTTGAAGTAGACCGCATGGCTTCTGATGTTCAGCTTTAACTTGATGACATTGAAAGCACTTGGACACATATTCTGTAATTTCTTTCTTTATTTTAGGCCACCAATAGCTTTGTTTTAAATCCCAATACATTTTATTGTTACCCGAATACATAGCAAACACTGATTTATGGGCTTTATCTAAAACCCTTTTCTTTAGTTCCGGAATATTTGGGATACACATTCGGTTTCGAAATCTCAACACTTTGCCTTCGATGCTGAACTCTGCTTTCGGACTTGTCTCAAATTCATCAATCACGTTCTTGGGGAATTCATCCTCTTTGTGTTTCTGTTTAATCTCATTAATGATTGCCGGTTCAGCTAGAATAGCGGCTATCAATCCGCCCTGTTCACACAATACCACTTCAATCTCAGACTTCTCAAAATCTTGCAAGATCTCTTTCTGTTCAGTAAGTAAACAAGCCATACTCCCTATCGACTTTCTACTTAGGGCATCAGCAATTGTATTAACTTTCCCGGGGTGATATTGGATTTCAAGGTCATAATCCTTTATCAATTCAAGCTATCTCTTCTGCCGCATATTGAGTTCTTTTTGTGTAAAGAAGTATTTCAGGCTCTTGTGATCTGTGTGGCCTTCACATTTTGCCCCATACAAATAATGCCGCCAGATTTTCAAAGCAAAAACAACTGCGGCCAATTCAAAATCATGTGTCGAGTAGTTCTTCTTAAGTGGCCTCAACTGTCGAGAGGCATAGGCAATTACCCGTCCGTTCTGCATTAGCACACAACCCAAACCTTTATAAGATGCATCACTGAAAATTACAAAGTTTTCCGTACCTGTGAGCAATGTTAATACCGGTGCAGTGGTCAGTCTTGTCTTTAGTTCATGAAAGGCAGATTCTCTTTTGTCATTCCATTCAGATGGTTACCCTTTGTGTGTCAGTTGGGTAAGAGGTACAACTATCCTTGAAAAGTCTTTCACAAATCTCCTGTAATAACCGGCTAAGCCCATGAAACTGCAGACTTCTGTCACGTTTGTCGGTGTAGGCCAATTCACAATTGCCTCTATTTTCTGTGGGTCCACTGAAATCCCCTCTTTGTTGATCACATGTCCTAAAAATATGACTTCATCCAACCAAAATTCGCATTCTTTAGTTTAGCAAATAATTTCGTTTCTCTAAGTGCTTGCAGGACAGTTCTCAAATGATGTTCATGTTCCAGTCTATTCTTAGAGTATATCAAAATGTCATCAATAAAAACCACAACAAATTTGTCAAGGTAGGTTTTAAAAATTTGGTTCATTAAGTCCATAAATGCTGCCGGAGCATTAGTTACCCCAAATGGCATAACAAGAAATTCATAATGACCATACCTTGTTCGAAACGCGATTTTCTCAACATCTTCTGTTTTCACTTTCAACTGATGATATTCGGATCTCAAATCAATTTTGGAAAATACTTGTGATCCCTGCAACTGGTCAAACAGGTCATCAATACGAGGTAAGGGATATTTATTCTTTATTGTTACCTTATTCAATTCCCGATAGTCGATACACAAACGCAAGGTTCCATCTTTCTTTTTAAAAAACAACACTGGTGCACCCCATGGCGAAGTGCTGGGTTGGATAAACCTTTTGTCAAGCAGGCCTTGCAACTGTTCCTTCAGTTCTTTCATTTTAGCAGTAGCCATTCTGTAGGGAGTTTTAGAAATAGGCTGGGTGCCTGGCATAATTTCAATCGTAAACTCTATCTCATTATCTACCAATTCCCCTAGTAATTCATTTGAAAACACATCTGGAAATTCGCTAACAATAGGGATACTACTCAATTCAACATTCACAGATTGTTCCAATAACACATAACACAGATAACCCTGGCATCCTTTCCTGATTAATTTACATGCCTTCATTGCAGATATTAAATACGGTGGAGGTACTACCCCGTTACCCACAAATACAATTTCTTCCTATTCTGGTGGTCTAAACACAACCCGTTTTGTCACACAATCAATGGTGGCACAATATTTAGTTAACCAATCCATGCCCAAAATTATATCAAAGTGCCTAAAGTTCAAGGGCAACAAATCCACATACAAAATAGCATTCCTAATTCGTATGTCACAAAAACGATATACAGATTCACACAATACAGATTCCCCAGATGGTGCAGATACACATAGCAAATATGGCAATAATTCTAAAGGTCTACTTAATCTAGATGCAAATGCACATGTTACGAAAGAGTGTGTTGATCCGGAGTCAATTAACACAAAAGCATCTTGATTACATATAGAAATAGTACCTGAGACAACTGCGTTAGCATTCCGTGTATCACCCGAAACAAGCACGAAAACTCTCCCTTGCCTCACGATATCCCCGGAGGTAGTAGATCTCATAGTATTTCCCAGGTTCGGGATTAATGTAATTGAGCTAGCAGCTAGCTTCCCACTGTTCTGGTTACAATCTCTGGTCATATGCCCTTGTTTACCACATTTAAAACAAGCTCCTGACACACGGTAACAAACCCCACGATGCCTTTTACTACAAATATTACACATTGCAGATGTATCTCGGGAAGAATTAGAAGTACTCGAGGAGCCCGTATTCTGTTTTTCAAAAATTTCTTCTTTGAAAAGAAGCCTTGTCTCTTACTGCCTTTCCAATCTGTTGTTGGTTTAGTTTGTCTAGCTATGTTAGCTTCTGATATTATGGCCCGGTCTAGCACCCCAATGTAGGTTTCCAGCTTCAGGACATTTACCCTTTCTAAAATATCACTTCAAAGCCCACCTTCAAAATGCCTCGCTTTCTTATAATTAGTATCAATCACATGTGGTGTAAACCTGGCCAATTTAGTGAATTTGGCCTCATACTCAGCCACTGTCATGCTGTCTTGTTTAAGTTCCATGAACTCTGATACTTTCCTGTCACGAACACATTGCGGGAAGTATTTGTCATTGAAAACTTCCAGGAATTTCACCCAGTCAACATCTTTATGATTTTCACGCATTAACATCCACTATCTTCTTACTTCATCTTCTAGCATAAAGGTGGCTAGAAGCACTTTTTGTGTCTCCGAACAAGGGAACACCTCAAGTAGCTTTTCGATACCGAGGACCCATGCTTCGGCTTTCAAACTCCGGTTCAAAGTATCGAACAATGAGGCAGAATATGAGGCATGTATTGTTGGATTGGAAGCCGCCCTGGAACTAGGGCGAAACGGTTGGATGTCATCGGGGACTCAAACCTTGTTATATCTCAAGCTAAAGGAGATTGGAAAGTTAAAGAAGAAAAGATGAGAATCTATCACCAGACCTTGGACGTTCTGATTCCTCGGTTTGAGAACTGAACTTCGCTCATCTGTTAAGAGAGAACAACAGGTTCACTGATTCATTAGCAACTCTATCTTTTATGATAGGCATCCCTTTTGGAGTCCGGATGCGTCCGATCATCATTGAACATCAGTTCGTGCCGGCCTATGAGCTGATTGCTACCATAGATGAGGTACAAGATTAGAACCCCTAGTATTACAACATCTGGAACTTCTTGGAAAATGAGGCGTATCCACCAGGGGCAAATGCCAAACATAAGAGGGCAATTCGAAGAATGGCTACTCAGTTCATCGTCTGTAGGGGTAAACTATATAAGAGGGGTCATCTCGGGATGCATAAGCTATGCGTTGATGCTGAAGAATCCAAGCGCTTGATGGAGGCCATCCATAGAGGAGAGTGCAGAGTGCACATGAGCAGGGTGATACTAGCCCGAAAGATCCTTGGACAGGGTTATTATTGGTCAACCATGGAGGAGGATTGTATTGGCTTTGTTTGGCGATGCCACAAATGCTAGATCTATGCAAATCGCATGAACATTCCGCCGTCAAAGCTGTACAACATGACTTCACCATGGCCGTTTTCAGTCTGGGGAATTGATGTAATTAGGGTTGTCACACCAAAGGGGTCCAACAGGCATGAGTACATCCTGGTAGCGATAGACTACTTTACGAAGTGGGTCGAGGCCCAATCTTACGCTGTGTTGAAGGCATCGCATGTCGCTAAGTTCATTATGAACAACATCATCTGTCGTTATGGGGTCCCGAATGAGATTATTTTGGGTAATGGTTCCCACTTCAAGAAGGAGGTGATCGACTTGTTAGAGAAGTACAACGTGGCTTTTCATAAGTCGTCTACATATCGGCCACAAACCAACGGAGCTGTTGAGGCCGCTAACAAGAGCATCAAGCACATTCCGCAGAAGATGGTGGAAACCTACAGGGACTGGCCAGATAAGCTGCCATTTGCTCTTTGGGGCTACCGGACTTCAATTCGAACTTCTACTGGGGTAACTCCGTATTCCTTGGTCTATGGGATGGAGGCTGTTCTACCTATCGATGTTGAGGTTCTGTCATTGCGAGTTATGGTAAAGTGCCAGATAGCCGAGGTAGATTGGCAGCAAAGTAGGTTCGAAGAACTCATGCACTTTGACGAAAGAAGGCTGAAAGCACTGTATGACGTCCAGGGTTATCAACGAAGAATTGCCAGGGCTTTCAACAAGAAGGTTAAGTCCAAGAATTTGAAAGAGGGGGATCTAGTGCTCAAAGACAACCGAGCTCCCATACACGACCCGAGGGGCAAGTTCAGACCCAATTTGACTGGCCCTTACATCATCAAGTCTATCTGGTCAGTGGAGCTATCATTCTGATGGATTCAGTTGGCCTTGAGTTCTCCCAGCTGATCAACACGGACAAGTTGAAGAAATACTATCCTTGAGTGGCTCGCTAGGCCGAAAACCCGAAAGGGCGACCTATGCAAAAGTTAGAGCATGAAAAATTTGAAATAATAAAAACTGAGCTCGCAAGGTTGAAAACCCAAAAAGGGCGGCCTTGGCAAAAGTTAGAGCACAAAAAAAAAGTGTTAATACACGAGTGAACCTGAATCGAACTACGTAAGGCTTAATTCTCATCTTTGGGATACGTAGGCAATTTCATTCTGAAGTCCAGCCATAAACACTTCCCCGATCAACTTTGTCCATGTGATCATATTGGTCATCTTTGTCTGTTTTGCATTCAAGAGCTCGGTTGTGATCTCCAGTGCAGTGCTATTCAGACTAGGGGCAACTTTCCAGTTGCTGGATTCGGCGTTGCACATCTTAGTGATAGATCTCAGGTGTGTCCAGTTGTGATCCATATCGAAAATGGTTTTGAAAAGTTTTAATAAAAGTTGATTTTGTTCAAATTAATCTTTTTGCAACTTAGACCATTTTTGGACCAAACGGAAAATTTTCAGTACCCATAACTTTGAATTTCATTGATTTCAATATAGAGTTCTCCTACTCTTGAATACAAATTGAAGTTACTTTTTATTATATTCATAAAGAAAACTTGAAAGTACTGATAAAGCATTAAACTCGGGGCATAGTCAGGTGTTCCTGTGTCCCCTCCCAGAGCTTGTGAAAGCCTCTGATGCCAAAGTAGGCCCAACCTGCGCCTCTTCATCGAGCCAAGTAATGCAATCATCAGAGAGGGTGTAACTGAAAGTGGGAGCGGGGGCCAGAAGCTCTCTCGTCCTCCATGCTGTGGCATACCGAGCTAGATGGGAGCCTCGGACTGGAAATGCAATAGGGTACTCTATCCCTTCTTCCGGGCAAGTCTGATCATGGCCAAACTAGTGCCAGAATCAAAATGGAAAGTAAAAGACGCTGTGTGTCAGGCTAATCAACTGAATCCCAGGCTGGCAAGACATATCGTAGCTCATCGCCGGCAGGTTAAGCGAGGGGCAACGCCAAGCAATATTGACAGTGGACAGACTGCACATCCATTCACACCACCATCCCTTATCTGGGGCATCAACTAGTCATTGCCGGAAGAAATAGCTGCGTGCTGAATTTGTTGGGCATAAGTCCACTTCTTTCAACTTGTCCATCAACCATAACTAGAGAGGGATGAAAAATGAGAGATTAAAGAATAGAGAAGTGTACGTGGAGAGACAAGTGAGAAAAGGGTTTTGAGAGAAAAACCGAGCCTGAGGGCCGACTGATGTGAGGAATACACATGTGAGTAGGGAGGGAAATGTTACCTGCAGCAGTAGTGGACTCCCTGCGAATCTAGTCGCTCTCGGCGATGGAAAGCATCCAAACCCATCAATGTCTCAGCTAGTGTCATGGCAATGCAACTCTTGCCCTCTTTTAAGCCTTAGGTAACCTCAATCCAACAGACGCTAGATCCACCGGAGCCTGGGGCAAGCAAGAAATGAGACAACATACACAAGCAAAGCGCATGTCGCCGAAAACTCTGCCAGTGATGATCGCTACAGTCACCGGCATCAGAAAACCAATGAACCAAGCTGGGGATGTCCAATTCTCCGTCGCGAATCAAAGACCAAGCATCATGCGAAGTAAGCCTACACATCCGTTCTACAGCTTGGACGTAGCCAAAACGAAATTGGGGCAAGATCTCTTCCTCGCATTGAGACTCCATCAAAGCTTGGAAATCTTCAAAAGTGGGACATATCTCTTGTCCGCCAAAGCTAAAAACATGAGTTACCGGATTCCAACACCTAGCCGCGGCATAGAGGAACAGAAAATACAGCGGGGTGTGGCTCAGTGTGAATGATGCATTTATTCCGAAACCCCAGAAATTCAACTTTTCTGAGCCATCTAAGCTTGCAATCCAATTTGCGAGGTTTTGGGCAAGAAATGCTTCCATTTGAGGCCAAAATGGAGTTAAAATGAAGGCACGATGAAGTTGGAACCTTTACAGAAGATAAGGTAGGAGTGGAGAACAGATGGTGACGTTTCGGAGGTTCTGTCATTGATGGCCGGCAGTGGCTCATTGATGGCCGACAGTGGCTTATCAATGGCCGGTAGGGGTGAATTGATGGCCAGCAGGCCATTCCCTATGGCCGGCAGGCCTTTCCCTGTGGCTGGCAGCCTCTCCTTCAGACTCCCTAACCTCCTCAGTGAAGATCCAGTTGTTTGCTGCAGTGGAGTCTTGTTATTTGAGCCTTTTAAGGTCTTGTTTTTGTCCTGTTGGACTTTGTTGTGTTTCGTTTAAGACGTATTAGTCTTCGTTTTGTTTATCGAGTTGTAATTATCTTCCTCTCATTTATCAAGTTGTTGTAATTTGCTTATCGAGTTGTAAACTTGTTAAGGTTTTGTTGTTGCTTATTGAGTTGTGTTGTTTTTGTTTGTTGTGTTGGTTCACTATCTGACTTGGCAATACACGGATGTTCAATAAGATCAATCTCACTTTTATGAAAAAATAGTGCGATGCGATGCTTAGAATATGAAATGCAACACCTTTTCAACAAACAAAGCTGCTTTCATTCCATCCTGGGTTCTTTTTACAAAAGAGCACAAGTTTTAAAGAAAATAAAACTGCCTGGGGCTGTACAATGTACAAAAACTACAGGCAAAAAGAGAAATACAGCAAAAATAGAACATCTGAATCGGCGCCAGTCGACTCAAGAACGGGAAGCCCTCCTCGTCCTCTTCCTCAACGAAGGCCTAGAACTACTGCCGTCAGCTCCGCTACCTGAGTCTGAACCCAAGCCATCTCCAGCCTCATCTCCATCCTGAGACGACTCTGACTGTGGACTCACGGCCTCCTCACTCATCTCGTCATCATCATCACTCGGCACGGGCTCTGAAGGGCCACTCTCGCTATGGGTGCCTCGGCCTCTACCTCGGCCGTGTGTCTGAGCCTATCTCCCTCTCCTCTCTGCTGATGGAAGAGGTGCTGAAGGACCCGTCTCTGCTCCTGTTGGGGCATCTGATGGGCCAGGCATCAGGAAGGGAATATAAAAAAGAAAGTTCGCCAAAATGCGTTAGTAATGAAATGTATCAGACGCAAAGAATAATGTGCTGTGAACAGTGAATGATTTGCAGTGTATGTATACCATAAGCAATGTATGAGAGCAGTGTATCATATCAGTGCAGTGTGGAACTGTGCAAATGCTACTGTGTTAAGAAAAGATTTTGTGGCATGAAATGTAGTTTGAAAGAACTCACCGGGATCCTGTAGAGGCTGAGCAGATCCAGACTCGTCTCTATCATCTCTGTCGAGGAGGCCACTAGATCAATGGCCTGTTCTGTGTACTCTATGGGCGCCTACGAGTGCATCAAAAAGATCAGTATCCGATGAAGCATAATTGAAATGAAGTAAATATACAAAACGTGGAGTTTAGTACATACCGCAGTCGGGCCTCGAATCCCGGCGAGTGCACACCCAGCTGATGCAGGCGCAATAGGGATCTGATAAGTCTCCCTAGAACGTCTCTGATAAGTCAATGAAGTAGGCATCTCTGGCCATCCAGTCTCCTGTCTCTCCTCAGGATCTCTCCTACTACGAGATTTGGTCACTCTGCATCTCCTTTTCGTAGCTGGAGCCCTCGCTCCCTCTCCTCCCCGGACACCAGACCAAGGTGGCATCAGGTGAGTTTGAATGAAGGTCGTGTAGTCGCCCTCTGAGCGGAAGTAATCCGTCTCTAGTCCTACCATGAACTGAATCACCTAGTCGGCGAACAACCTATGTGTCTCCCTCATCGATGGTGGAGGTGCCATCGATATAAATGAAGCAGGCAATCCCAAGGTCTGGCGTACAAAGCGCTTGCTCAAAAACCAAGCACGACAGATCAGGCCCTCGAAGAGGATGTGGTAGCGGGAGACAGTCCGGGCAGCGTTGTACTTATCTTGGAGTCCTGACGATATTGCATCCCACGACTGCCACGTGATCTGAGGAAAAGAGAACGAACAAGATGATCAGTCGTCAAATAACTAATGTGGGTGCATCAGGTTAATTGAAATAATTTCATTGCAGAATTACCTCGCGCGCCGTGACCGAGTCGAAATACTGCTGGAAGAACACAAAGCTCTCTTGGGTCCTACGACGGAGCTGGCCGTCGTATGCATCAGAGAATAGGACAGTTGCTGGTGTCTCCTCCACAGGCTCCGGAGCAAGTGTCAGGAAGTATGCGTACATCCACAGCTGTAAGGAAGATGTGATCAATACAGTATATGAACAGAGTATAGAACATGCAGGAAGCAGAACGCAGTATAATGCATAAGGACTAGAGCAGAGATTAGACTTTGTGTGTGCAGTGTATGGTATGCAGTGTGCAGTATGTATGGTGTACAAAAAATGCAAAGCAGAAAGCATACAGTGCAAGAGCAGATACAGAGAATGCAGAAAGTACAAGTGTTGAACAAAGTGAAAGCAGAAAAGCTAAGCAAATAATGAAAAGGGGAAACTAAACTGTGTACCTCCCAAGCTCGCCAATAGCTGCTGATCAGGGTCCCGCACACTCGAGAGGTCGAGCTCATGTACCCATACAAAGTCATAAGGCCGGCTGCGTCCCAATCATAGAAATGGACCCGCTGGAGCACCACCAGGGCGCTCATGAAGTATAAACCCACGGTATTTCACCTGTTCGAAAACAAGGTGATACTGAAAAAGAACAAGAGGAAGCCCCTGGCATACTGCTCCGCCTCCTCATCAGTCTCGGGATCCTCTCCTCTGTAATGCTCCCCGAACCAAGTATATCTAACCATACCTGCTCGAAGTGTCGGTGGACACACTCCAAGTAGTGTATCCCATGCAACCACCCACTTTCCCATGTCAGGATCGAGAGGAATCGGGTCACCTCCTACGCCCAGGCCAGTGATCATGGCGAAGTCGAAGGGAGCCATTGTCATCTCTCCTGTCGTGGAGAAGGGGAAAGAGTTGGTGGTGTCCCACCACCTCTCCACAAGAGCCCCTAGGAGAGGGCAACTTGCTATGACCCGTGTCAAGCTGGAGCAGAATAGGCCGAAGTCGGTCCCGTCTATGATCTGGCGGACCCTCGCGAGAAGCTCATCATACCAATCCCAAGCTGTCATCGCACCATAGCCTATGAAAGAGTGGGATCCGTCCTGTGGTAGTGCATGTGATGTAATCAGATCAAGTAACAAAAGTATAGTTGAAAGTACAATTGAATACAAAGCAGTGATGTATTGAAAATACAGTTGAATTCAGAGCAGTGATGTATTGAAGATACAATTGAATTTAGAGCAGTGATGCATGAGGTACAGTCGCATATAGTACATGCAGAGCAATGATGTGTGAAGTACAGTTGAATGCAGAGCAGCAAGGTATGAAATACAATCAGATCAAGGCATGTGATGCAATCAGATCAAAATAGTGCAAGAAATGCAAAAAGTTGAAAGTAATACTATAGAAAAATAGATTTGGTACCTCCACAACAATGGCCGACAAGTGAGACATCGGCTCTCTCAGTAAAAGGTCGTCTGGCGCGTCCTCATCGAAATCAGTGAAGGCATTGATGCCTCCCACAACAAGTATAATATGAGTCTCCGGGTGATATCCCGCAGGGTCAAAGGGGCGTACGCTCGGTGGTAAAGGCTGAGGCTCAACCCCCAGCTCAGCTGCAAAGTCAGCGGCAAGCTCTACCGGAGGGAGTGCGGGGAAGCCCCCATCATGCGGGATGTCGTCAGCCATCTGAGATAGATGCAAAAATGAGAAAAGGTGAGCGAAATGGCGAAACTTTGAACAAATCAAACCCTAAGAGAGAGAAAAGTCAAAGAAAATCAAAAACCCGGGAAAAATGAACTAACCTTGAGAGAAACTCGGGGGAAATGATCCTTGAATGGGGGAAATGGCGAAAGAGGCCTCAGAATCAAATTTTGATCGGTTCAAATCGAAGAGAACAAGGAGATTTTAGCGATTCAAGGTTGTTTAGGGTGTTGGGAAACGCATAGAACGCGCGGATCTAGAAAGAAGGCACACCTAGAGAGCAAGGGAAATGATTTTTGTGCAAGGGGTGTAGAGGAAATGAAGTGATTTTGGGCATATTTAAAGACCCATGGCCGAAAAGACCCAAATTGCCAAATCTGCCATTGGTAGCCGGCACCCCCTCATCGGTGGCTGGCACCCCTTTATTGATTGTTGGCAGTTGCCATTTATGGCCGGCAGGGGGCCGACGGCATCCCCTGATGACCGGCAGGCCTTCACCAACTTCCCCTACCTCTTTTACGTTGATATGTGTCCTTCGGTTCCAAGAAATGCAGGGTATGTACAAAATTTGATTCAAAGTGCTTCCGCGGAAGCTCGGAATGGCGTTCACGATGCGCAATGGCCATCACTCATCAACACATGCGCGGTGTATCCTTTTTAACATGTTGTAACTCTCCAATAGGTAAATTGGAAGCTATCGCTGAGTGTCCTCTATCATACGTGCTATGGTCGCCGCAAAAGGGTATATATTGCTTTGTTGTTATATTGAATGTGCGCTTTGAATCCTTGCATTGTTATGCATGTTCCACTTGCATTACTGTGCACCTCTTCATTTACGTTGTTTTGCATTTTTTCGTTTACACCATGCATATACACGCATATATCTTATCTTGAAGTGATATCTTGATATAACGTTGAACATGGGTTTCTACTATATTGTACCTGTCACAGTTCTCTTTTGTGCAGACACGATATTGTATGTACGGTTCATTTGAGGCTGGCACAACCAGGTGATATTGGATGTGCGGTTCATTTAGGGAAGTTCCGTTTAAGAATGTTCACTTAGTGTATCTATCACAGTTTGTTCACTTAGTGTATCTATCACACTTTGTTCACTTAGTGTATCTACCACACATGCTCACTTAGTGTATCTATCACACTTCGTTCACTTTTGTGTATCTATCACACATGCTCACTTAGTGTATCTATCACACTTCGTTCACTTAGTGTATCTATCACACTTTATTGATATAGTATATCTATCACACTCTCTTCACTTAGTGTATCTATCACACTTTGTTCATATAGTGTATCTATCACACTCTCTTCACTTAGTGTATCTATCACACTTTGCTCACTTTGTGTATCTATCACACGTGTTCACTTAGTGTATCTATCACACTTTGTTCACTTAGTGTATCTATCACACTTTGTTCACTTTAGTGTATCTATCACACATGTTCACTTTTGTGTATCTATCACATATGTTCACTTAGTGTATCTATCACACTTTGTTCACTTTTGTATATCTATCACACATGTTTGCTTTGTGTATCTATCATACATGCTCACTTTTGTGTATCTATCACACATGTTCACTTAGTGTATCTATCACACTTTGTTCACTTAGTGTATCTATCACACATGCCCACTTCGTGTATCTATCACACATGTTCACTTTGTGTATCTATCACACGTTGGCTTTGTGTATCTATCACACATGCTCACTTTGTGTATCTATCACACGTTCATTTTGTGTATCTATCACACGTTCATTTAGTGTATCTATCACACTTTGTTCACTTAGTGTATCTATCACACTTTGTTCACTTTGTGTATCTATCAGACGTTCACTTCGTGTATCAATCACACATGCCCACTTCGTGTATCTATCACACATGCTCACTTTATGTATTTATCACGCATGCTCACTTCGTGTATCTATCACACGTTCGCTAAGATTGCATAGTTTTCTTACACCCTTTCTGCATGAGATGTAGTTTGGTTCGTGTTAACTTGCTTATGTTCGAGTTTGCTATAGCATTTCTTTGCATAACATTTGCATCTAGATGTTTCATTACAGCCCTCTTTGCATAATCATACGTTATGATCTGCATCGTGCATGTCATTTGCATTTTGCCCCAGCCTGCGGGCGTATCTCTGTATGGTTATATTGAATGTTTGCCTGAGTCTTTGGCCTTATCAAAAATGGGTCATCTCTAGGCTTTGACATTCACTCCCGTCACTTTCTGACTTCCAAGTTCTGTCAAAGAAGGGCAACTGTAGACATCCCATTATTGACCATCCTTAAGACTTTGATGTTCTTGCAAGTACATCCGGTGGCAAGTTCGATTGCTCGTCGAGTACTCGAATTTTGCGGCGGAACGTCACAAGTTTGAGCTTTCCAAACCCTGTATCCTTTCTGCCCCTTTTTTTGGACCATGTGTTGGACCTTCGCGCACAATCAATCATTCTGTGCATCTATTGCGCAAATCACTTCGTGCTTCTATTGCACAATCTCATTGTGTATCGCACTGTCTTGTGCAAAGTCAAATCAATCGCGGTATCGTGCGCATCGCACTGTCTTGTGCAATTTCAAATTCAATCGCGCTATCTTGCACATCACATTGTCTTGTGTAATTTCAAATTCAATCGCGCTATTTTGCGCATCGCATTATCTTGGGAAAATTCCATCGCACTGTCTTGTGCAATCTCAATCCCCGTTCGCACTATCTTGTGCACTCGCTGGTTCTAGGAGACCTTAAATCCTCTAGAGATGCAATTCCTTTGGTGTTTGTCATGCCCGAACGACTTTAGACGGTCTGGTATAGCCATCTGACTATGTTTGTAATGAGTTCCTAGGAGATCAACTGAGACGGTGGAAACTAGAGTTTGAATGGCGATGCCTAGAACGCAAAAGGTTCGGGATTTCTGAGACTAAAGTCTGGTTTAAATACCCAGGGGTGTATCCCCGGCTTGAAATCTATATGGCAACCCCATAGGTTGAGATAGCTTGTATGCTCCTCAACTCTGGAAACTAAACCAACCTAGTCTGTCACCCTGTTGGAGAATAGGAAAAGTTGCAAACATAGCCAGGTAGAAATATGGCTTGCTTTGTGTGTTTTGCACTAAGCTTGCCTCCCATGTTGCCATCTTCATATCTTTATCATCACTCCATGACATTGCATTGCATTGCATAAATCAAGAATTTTAACCGGCTTCGCGAAGCATGTAGGTCCAAATTTCAAACTGCATTTTGAGCATATCATTTGCATTTTGTCCCTAAACTACGCTGGTTTGATTCCTTACAAAAGGATACATAGGCAACCTTCGGGTTCAACCACTTCCATTGCATCTTGTTTGTTTGCCCAAGTCTTACGGCTTTGTCAAAAGGGTCGTCTTCGGGCTTTGACATTCACTTACGTCATGAAATGACTTCGAGCTCTGTCAAAGAGGGACAACTGTAGACACCCCATTTTGACCGGCCCTAAGACTTGGGCGCTTTCTTTTGATTACCCGATGATGACAATTAGAATGTGTTTCTCACAGAATCCTCAGTAAAAAAAGATGGAATTTAAACTTTAATTCCAACCTTTGCACATTTTTTTGGCCAAACTATTTTAGACCTGAGAAATATTTAAAAACATCTTATTTATAGGTTTGGAGTTGAAGGAAATAGGAGGGGATGAAAGAAAACTAGTTTAGGAAAAGAATGAGCATCAAATCATTAAGAGGGAAATGAATAGCCTTCACTAAATTAAGCATATCTCTTTGTACACTTGGAATTTAAATGTGAGGCCATAACCATTGGAAAGTAACTTTTGGGGCTTCAATTTAGACCCAAGAACCACCTAAGCCCAAGCCCAGATGAGGGAGATATGCCCATTTGAAGTTAGGCTTAAGAGCAGATTTTGTTGACCTGGCCCGAGGGAAATGAACAGCCTTCACTAAATTAGGCATATCTCTTTGTACAGTTGGGATGTAAATGTGAGGCCACCACCATTGGAAAGTAGACTTCTGGGGCTTCAATTTAGACCCAAGAACCACCTAAGTCCAAGTCCAAATGAGGGAGATATGCCCATTTGAAGTTAAGCTTAATGGCAGATTTTGTTGACTCGATCCAAAACAACAATAGCCCATTTTTCTTGATTTTAGTTCAGTTGGGACACCCCATTTACCTACTTTATGATCCATTCAAGTGCATCCACTCATCCTTTATTATACCTAATCATCCCCAATTGTCAAAAAGAGGTTTTGTTTGCATCTATAAAAGAGTATTCCATGCAACCACCTTGAAAATTTGCCCTCCTATCACATTCTTGTCTCCCACCTTCTTTTTGACCTTTACTCTCCCTCATTGCCTCTATAGAATGATCATATTGTAAGAGAGAGAGAGAGAGAGAGAGGACCACGAAATTGAAGAGAAAAGTGTGATAATCCCGTTTCTTATTATGCTAATTAACCTTAATCGTGATTGTGATTATGTGTTTGATATGATTTGGTGTGCCATTTATATGAATATATGTGGTTTTGAATTTCTATCTATTCACCGTAGGAAAATCTGTTTGATTTTCTGCTTTAGAAATTAAATTGAAGGCCCTATCGGCCACAGAAACCGAAATTGACTGTGCCATTGTGATTGGCGTAATTTTTAGAGCCTATGGTGAAATTTAATTGAAAATTGATTCGGATCAAATTAAATAGATTAAATTAATGAAATGGTGCTTAATTGTTCAATATTAAAGAAATGTGTTTGAGAAGGAGCTTATAAAGGGCCATTATACACTCAATTCCTCATTTTTTATTCAACTTGGCTGAGATTGCTCTAAGAAAAGAGAGTGAGGGTCAACTAGAGAGAGGGAGAGAGGGAAACAATTGGAGATTTGAGCAAGAAGCTTGGAAATCTTGAAGATTAACTCAAGAATTGGCTAGAATTTGGGTGTTTGAAGCTTCTAGGTGAGTAAATTCATAGATTTTAGTTTGTAACTTTGTGAATTCAAAGTTGAATGGTGATCAAGAACATGAATTGAGTTAGTTTTGATGAATTGGGAGTCAATATACACATGCATGTAGAAGATTGCCATGAATTGTATGTTTGAGCTTGAAATTTGCATGAGCTAGCATGTATTAAGTTGAATATGGGAATATGAGCATTGAAGCATACATGCAAGTATAGTTTTGTTGATTTCATGTTTATGAGCATCATTGGTGCTATTTGTAAGGGAATTGAGGTAAAAAATTGGCATGCATGTTTGGTTGTTGGAAATATGGAGCTTACATGAGGTTTGAAGGCATGAGTTTGATCATACAAAAGAAGTGTTGAATAATTTGAGAATGTAACCATGATTTTGAGCAATTGACCTCATCTTGCTTGTATACTCATGATATATAATGTATTTGCATGTTTTGAAACCAAAATTATGAGTTTTGGACCTTTGGAGGTCGAGTTTGAACTTGTAGAACAATTCTGGATTTTCCAGAATTTGGCATGTCTGCTTGAGCGGGGAAAGCGCCGCTCGAGCGGGAAATGCGAGCTCCCAGAAGTTTTGCAAGCATGGATGTCCGCTCGAGCGGGGAGATTCACGCTCGAGCAGGGAGCCATGTAGTGAGAATTTCAGCTCGAGCGCCCGAATTCACGCTCGAGCATAAAAATGAGGCAACTAGTACTTTTGCAGACCTAACGGGTCCGCTCGAGCGAGAAAGTCCACGCTCGAGCGGGGACCCCTGTTTCAGAAAATTTGTAAAAGTGTTCTGTGTTTCATTTTCCGTTCTCTTTCACTTCTAAGTACTCTTAGGCATGCATTGAGCATTATGAATGAATTAAAAGGATAAGAAAGAAGCCTAAGATGGATGTATGAATTAAGAACGGATTGAATCGTTTGTGACCCATATGCGTTATGTAATATGTAGGGTCAAGCTCAAGGGTGAATCCACCGGCAGAACACAATGAGTAATATCTTAATAAAGATATTTTGAAGTATGTTATTTGTCCAATTACTTATTTCCCTATGAGTCTTGTAAGTTGTTAATTTGAATTGTGGACAAATATTTGTTATGCCATATGGTTGGGCCTAAGGCCGTCTGACACATGAATGAATGGGCTAGAGGCCGTATGACATGAATGAATGGGCCAGAGGCCATTGGACACGAATGAATGGACCAGAGGCCGTATGACACGAATAAATGGGCTAGAGGCCGTATGACATGAATGAATTGGCCAGAGGCCGTTGGACATGTATGAATGGGCCAGAGGCCGTATGACACGAATGAATGGGCCAGAGGCCGTATGACATGAATGAATGGGCCAGAGGTCGTTGGACATGAATGAATGGGCCAGAAGCCGTATGACATGAATGGACGGGCCAGAGGCCGTATGACACGAAAGAATGGACCAGAGGCCGTATGACACGAAAGAATGGACCAGAGGCCGTATGACATGAACGAATGGGCTGAAGGCCGTTTGACACAAATGATTGGGCCAAAGGCCGTCGGACAAGAACGATTAGGCCCAAGGCCGTCTGTTGTACATTGTTATAGTGTATCTTCTTTATTCGATATTATTCACTGGACTTTCGCTAACGCTCATTCATGTTTATGTAGGTCAGCCAAGGGACGCCCAAACACTGCCTCGGTGAAATATGTGAGAAACAGTCAAGGTTTTGGAGAGTCAGCCCAAACATCTCACGCACGAGACTTGTCTTCGCCTCTTTTGTTCTTCTGATATGGTTTTGTTATATTGGCGAATATATCGGATTACTTTTGTATATAACCTTTGGGTTTGACCGACTTAGACTTAATGATCCTATATGTACAGAACTTTATGTTATTACTTATCTTGACGTGAGTTATTAACATGTATGTATATGGACTGTTATGATGTGCCACGTAAGCACAGCTCTATGGACAATATGTAAGTTTGCTTCTGTTTGGCCCCTTTACTCTGATGAGTTATGTCTGGTTTGGTTTGAGGCCGTAGGTAATCACTTGATTACTGGACGGTTATATCCTTAACCCATAGAGGCGGGTTCGGGTCATGACAGGTGAAAAAAGGGTGAAAAAAGAGAGAAAATTTGAGTTTTTGAGCCAAAAATATTCCTATCTTCCATATACACCCCATACCTTCCATAACTACTGAAATTCCTCATTTCCATACACCAAAACCACTCCAAAAATTCTGATATAGCCAAAGATCAATTGCCTTGATCATAAGGAAGAGTGTTTAATAATTGAAAATGAGAAAAAGTAGAGAGTTAGCCACTTTTCATACCACAAACTCCATAAACTCCATAATTTTGAATTGAGGACTTGAGAACACACTTCCTACACTTGAGGGTGATCAAGAGGAAGTTTGGAAATCAAGAAGTTCAATCTTTCTTTGGAATGTGAATTTTTAGTCTTTCATTTTCTTATATTTTATATCTCATATTTATTTTCTTACTTCTTATTTCATAGTGTTTTGTTATAATCCTAGTGGTTTGTTTAGCTCATATTTATTTATTTATTTATTTATTTTTATTCGCATGCTTTAATTTCATATTAGTTTTGTTGTAATCTTTCATGTTCTACTTCATATTTATTTTTTTCTTGTATTAGTCTCATATTAGTTTTGTTATAATCTTGCATGTTCTATCTTATATTTATTTTATTGCTTTAGGTTTATGTTGTGAGTTTGCACTTTTCATTTTATTTTATATTTGTTTTCTTGTTTTTTAATCTAATCGGTAGTGGTTAGTTGAGCCACCTAAATATTTTTTGTTTGTTCCTTTTCTTGGTTCCGCAACAAGACAGGTTTTGTTTGGCCTAGTTGGTCGGCCGGCCGATTTGGCCGGTCGGTTAGCTTCTTCCGAACAAGATGGCGTAATCTCCCAATGTTGACCAATTTCCACCGGCGGTTCCAAAGAATATGAAGCTTCTATTTTATTTATTTTTATTTTGAGTGTTTTGCGAGGTTTTTTTTATTTTGATGTAATACTCTCCTCATCCCTCTCCAATTTGGTTTGTAATTATTCTTTCAAGTGTTGTAATAATCCCCCGCCCCGCTTCTTTCGATCCCATTCTTTTACTTGCCTTCTTTATCTGTAAATATGCATCATATTTTGTCTTTCATTATATCCATGCTTTGCATCTATGTTTCATACATCTTGATTCGGCTAAGTTTGCATTTGTGAATTTAATCAAATTCCTATGTGATTATGTGCGCTACCTCATGTTCTTGAGATGATTCGCATGTCATATCTTAGAAGCCGAATCTTTAGTTGCATCTCATGAGTGAATTGCATTAAGATTTTGTATATAAGATCATGCATGTTTTACTAACTTTGTTTTGTAGCTTGTTCGTGGGACGTAAAACATGTAAGTTTTTATGCTTTAGCATCCCGTTTGTGTGTGTTTTTCTTACTATGTTTAGCATTCTACCATGAGGCTATTTGCTTATATAACTCTATGAATGCCACTGGATGGAGGTTATATCGCTTAATTTGGAATGATGTTGACTTTCATGTTTGTAAACTCAATTTATTTGGATTGTACATCTTTAAAACTACATGAAAACAAGTTATTCCAAAGTGGGTGACATAGTCTATACTTGTATGCTTCACATAGTAAATTGTAGGATTTATTAAATAATCAGAACATGAACATATAAAGAAAATAAAATTTATATCATGGTTAGTAAAGGCCGATCTCTTGATCGGGTGAGCAGAGGTGCTCAATTAATGACCTTCCCCTCTCATACTTGAGCTTCCAAACCGAGACAACTGTAGTTACGACGAACAGTGGCCTTGGCACGAGTCACGGATTTCCTAATTTTCCCAAGTAAATATTAGGTAGCGACTCTAAGATCTGATGACGCAGTCCATTTATAGCAAAAGATTTTTGCAATAAAATGGATTTTCTAAAAGTTGCCAAATGTGGACTCTCATTTGTGTTTCACATTACACTCGTGAGACTAGATCAAAGAGATCTCTAGGGTCCGAACTGTTTAACGCGCGTGGGCACCCCCCGAGGATGTTACACTAGTTGACCGGCCGGCTAACTTATTCTAGACAGAACAGAGCAATCTTCCGACATTGAGCATAACGGTTTCTGGCGTTCCTTGAGACCTAGATCTTCTGTTTTATTTTATTTGAGAGACTTGTGAGGTTTTTATTTTGTGGTAATATTTTATTCCTCTCCTCTCTTATTCGGATATGTAATTATTCAAGTGTTGTAATAATTTCCCGTCCCGCTTCTTTTTATTTTATTCTTTTATTTGCTTTCTTTTTTTGTAAACATACATCATATTTTTCTTTTCATCATATCCATGCTTTGCATCTATGTTTCATGCATCTTGATTCGGCTAAATTTGCATTTATGGATTTAATCAATTCTTATGTGATTATATGCATTGCCCCATGTTCTTAAGATAATTCACATGTCATATATTAAAAGCCGAATCTTTAGTTGAATTTCATGAGTGAATTACATTAGGATTTTGTATGTAAGATCATACATGTTTTATTAACTTTGTTTCACAGCTATTCGCGGGACGTCGGTAAATATGTAAGTTTTTATACGTCAGCATTCGCTTGTGTGTGTTTTTCTTACTATGTTTAAGTATCCTACCATGTAGTTGCTTACTTACTTGATATAACTGTATGAATGCTGATGGATGGCGGTTGTGTCGCTTAATTTGGAATGATGTTGATTTTCATGTTTGTAAACTCAATTTTTTTAAGTTGCACATCTTCAAAACTCTTTCAAAATACATAAAATCAAATTGTTCCAAAATGAATGATATAGTCTATACTTGTTTGCTTCACATAGTACATTTTACGATTTATTAAGTAATCGGAATATGAACATATAAAGTAAATGAAATTCAATCATGGTTTCGTAGAGACCGATCTTTTGATTTGGTGAGCGGGGGGTGCTCAATTAATGACATTCCCCTCTTATACCTAAGGTTCTGAGCCGAGGCATCTTTAGTTACAACGAATAATGGCCTTGTCACAAGTCATGGGTTTCCTAATTTTCCCAAAATATTAAGTGATGACTGTAAGATCTGGTGATGTAGTCTATTTCTAGCAAAGATTTTGTAATAAAACGGATTTTTTTATAAAATTGTCAAATCTGGACTTTCATTTATATTTCACATTATACTCGTGAGACTAGATCAAAGAAATTGAGGATCCGACAATTTAACGCTCACGGGTACCCCCGAGCATGTCATAGATACCAATTTCAATTGTGGATATTTATTTTCTATTTTACAGATATTGCGAATTTAATTTAAAATTAACTCTTACAAAAAATTTCATTGGTAATCTACGCTAGCCTTTTCTAAAAATATTTTATTTTTAATACTATCACTTCTCTGCTTATAATTTATTATAGATTGTTCAGAACAAATAGCCAAAAGAAAATTTAATTTATTTAACTCACTTTCTAATTTATAAATATAATCTAAACTATATATCTTTTATTTAAGCTCTAAGTGCTGTAATTAAACGCATATAATTATCAGCTATAAGATTCTACAAAATTTAATTTTATCTTATATATTAATTTTATATTTTTGAAATTTTTTTCTCAAATTGTTAAACTTAGTTTATAATTTTAAAAAAGGGTCAGCTTGTCTCCAGTTGGAAATCAAGATTGGATTGTCTAGTTTGCTCCATGGGCCCACTTTTGGGCCATGTTTTGATAATCCGAACTGTTTATATTTTAAGATTCGTCAAGTAAATTATCTCTATACAAAAATCAATTCGATTGGATAACGACAACTACGTGTTCAAATCAATTTTGTATAAAAACAAAATAGCACTACTAGAAATATGACTTTCTGCGTCTATTTTTTTGCGACCGTTTGTTTTGCGGTCGCAAAAAATCTCTTTTTAATTGACCCAACCGTGTTCTTAAAAAAAAAAAAAAAAAAAAAAAAACCCCAAATCATTAAAAAACTTGACCCGTCCCCCTTTTTTCCCCTTATTTCCCAAATCTGAACTCTCTCTCTCTCAAAATATGTCTCTCGCTCGACTCTCTCGCTCAAATCTCACTGTCTCTCTCACTAGACTCTCACTTTGAAGAAGATTTGAAAATTTTGATCAATTGTTGATGAAGATTTGAAGATTTCAATCTGCTGTTGATGAAGATTTCGATCGATCCATAATCGAGATTCATAATCGGTAAGCCTAAACACTTCTCTTTGTCCCTCTCTGTAATGTTTGGCACATCTTCATCGATTCATCTTCATCGCTCGAATCTTACTCTTTGTAATGTTTGACGTATCTTCATCGATTAATTTGTAATGTGTAAATTGAAACATTAATCGATTCAACTGTCTCTCTCTCTCTCTGTAATCTTGCTCTCCTCTCTGCTCTTCGTACTCTCTCTCTCTCTCTATATATATATATATATATATATCCATGTAATGTATCACCGATATGTGTTGTTCAATTACAACAGTGTGTAAATTACAACAGTATCACCTCCAGATGGAATGTTGCTAATATATTGCTTAGTGTTGGTACTGTGAACGCCTATTTCTGAAATGTTTACCAGTTCTGAGCATTACTAAATAAAGACCTTTTTTTAAAAAAAAATGACTCCTAGACATGTTGTTGTTGATGAAGGTACCAGAAAACAGGGTGCTTCAAAGCTCTCCTTTGTTCATTTGACTTTGTTCACATGTTTGATAGTTTTATTTGATGGATTTAATCATACCTCTGTAGTCAAAGTGATCTTTAATGGAGTGTTCGAAAAGACCTTCATTTTATGAGAAAATTATGATCCATCATTTTCTGTACTGCTTGTTGATATTAGGCATATGAGCTTTTAAAGGAAGGTGTAGATCTTCAAGCTTTTTATAGATACTTTCAGTTTATGTTCTTCACATAATTATTAAGAGAAAGTAATTGTTTTATCTATGATAATTGTTGATGGTGCAATTGATTATTGAAAATGATCACTCTATTATTGGGGTTTGTACTTTTGGGTAAGAAAGTTGATGGAAAATTTGTGATGGAAAAAGGTCTTCACATCCTTTCTTTGACTCAGTTAACAGTCCTCCGCCGGACTTGTTGACAGTAATTTGGAAGCTCCTTACTGGAAACACTTCATCGCTTGAATTGTTCAAATTACTTCTCTCTGCAAAATTGTTGAATATGCTGTTCATTTCATGGCTGCTACATGTGCTTTGAATATCAATCAGACATGTTCTATTTAGGAAAGAAAAAATTCTAGATCTAATATTTTTTTAACTCTCGTTTCTGTCATTACAGGTCAAGCCCAAACCTAACTCAGCTAGCGTATAAGGACTTCTGAGAGACTTAATGTTGACAGTTATTTCATTGATTTAAGGTTAGACAACGACCTCAATGCCTTCATTTCAAACTAATCGATGCGTGTTTTCTCACTATATATAACTGAGTTGTAGGATTTTAAATTAGTTTTAGCATGATTGGATTGATTGATTGTGATTAAATTAGTTTTGTGAGCAAGCATTGTTAGGATAGACGTTCTCACTTAGAAGCGTGCTTATGAGATAAGCCATGGGGCACTGATGTTAGTTTTCTATTCTTTGGAGGCATCTTAAATATATTTTGGTTTTTAGGGTGGACTTTCTAACTTTTTAGTATTGCTATTACCACATCTGGCTAACTAGGTGACATGCATAAATTTTATTACAAGTCTTCTAGCTACTTTGGGCTTCATGTCATTTTCTTTGCTCTGACTATATCTTGATATCTCTTACTAAACCAAATTTGTCTTGTAATAGATTTTTTTCTCCAATTTTTTCCTTACTGGAAAGTAGAAGTTGATATTAGAAATCTGGTTTCTTACCCTCGTACCTTTTCTCATATTCATTCAATTAGAAATTGGACTGCTGGCTATCAATTACCAAGTGTTAAAACAGCATTTGATCCTTGATTTTCAATGTGTGGACATTTTGATGTAGAAGGATTCATGCATCTTTATCCATTCACCCATTTCTATTGCTTAGATATACTGATTTAAGCCACTATTATCCTTTGTTAATCATAGTAGAAGAAACTTTGGTGTTTTTCCTTTGGCTTTTAAATTTTGAGTTTTTGATGAGTTGTTAAACCTTTCTTGTCCTAAGTGTAAACATGCTTTTAATAAAGATGTTTCAGGCCCTCTTTTCACAGTGGTGACGTTGACTTCTTGATCAGTTATGCTAGTCCTTACCTCCCCTGTTTTACCTCAACAGGTGAATCAGGGACTTACCGTCTATGGAAACAAAGGGAGCACAGATCAGCATGCGTGAGTTTTTGTTATCGTGTAATACTTTTTCATATGTCTGCAGCAGATTTAAACCATGATTAAGCCTTCCATGTCCTTTTCTACAGCTACATCCAACAACTGAGGGAGGGTGTGCACAACTTCTTTGCAACATTCATTGAAGTGCTTCGTGATAGACCCCCTGGCCATGATTGGGAGCTTGAACCAGGTGTCACATGTGGTGACTACCTGTTTGGAATGCTACAGGTTCGTTTTTTGATATCCGTTTTCTAGTGTGATATATTAAGATTGGATATGTGCTCTATGTAAATCAGTATATGCAATGTGATTCATAATGGCTAAGTGACCACATTTATAATCTTTGATGATACATTATTTGAGAAGGGGAAAAGCTAAACCTGACTTTCTGACTAAAGGCTTCACGTTTCAATAATTTTTAGGGTGACTTGTGAAACCTCTTTTGAGGCTCTGAATATAATCTTGACTACCCTCTAGGATTCTGATGCAAGACTGACCTCCCTAATCCCTATAGGTTTTATATTGACTGAATCATTTCCCTTTGAACTTTGGATGTGATGACAGGTCATTAGCTACTGATTAGCCCCTAGAGGTGTTAATGAGCTTTGTGATGAATATTCAATCTTTATCTGTTTATATCCACGATGAGTTATAAAGTATAGACTCGAACCATTGGTCATTAAGCACCCTAAATGTCTGATTTATTCACAACAGTGAGAACCTTACATCCCATTGGTTGTTACTTATTAGGCATACTATAAAATGTCTGCTGCATGCACAACAGTGCGAACCTGCCATTCCATAGGTTAAGTACAGTGAACTTTTGGTGCATGCGTATTGAAGAGAACCGACCGCTAGATGCTCCTCCTGTGGATAATTTCTGTAGTATAATATTATCTTGTTTTATAAATGTGAATTTTTTTTATTTGGAAACTGACTTCTTTTTTTGAAGAAAAGTTATAGTTCTGTTAGTTATAATATTGAACTGGCTTACTATTGATTCTGGACCTTGACTTACATTCTTTTGCTTTTCTTCTTGTCCTTAAAATATTTTCAACTGGAACCAATCTACACTGGCTGCATCATTCAGTGCTCTTTGCACATAATTGGATTAACTTTATCATTCAATAATTAGTAATAGATTAGTTTGTTAATGATCCTATAACTTTATTCAATACAGAGTCGCAGCTTACATTATTGGGAATTACAGGAATGGACAAAAATAAAATATATATGTATATATATATATGTATTAGGGAACATTACCAATATGGATATCTTTTCTCTTCAAATTACTATCAAGTCCTATTAACTTTTAATTTGTAGAGCTTCATAAAGATTTTCTTTCTTTTTATAATGCATGTTTACTTGCTGTGGTGGTTACTTTTTATTCAATTACAATGTCGGTTCTGATAGTTACGAGCTTAGGAGACATCGTTGTGGACTTGCATAGGGATCTCTGTTCTTTGAAATGGCCAATGCAATTGAGAGGGAAATCACCACCTTGCAATTGAAAGTATGTTAAAGAGTTTATACGTAATGTTTATGTTGCAAGTTTTTAGTGTTTGATCTAATTATAAATTATTTGTTGATATAGGAAAAGAAGCTTGTTACGGAGATAAAGAGAACTGTTAAAACAGAAAATGAGGTACATTTTTGGGACGTATTTCTCTTTCTTGTTTTTATATTCAGATTTATCTTCTTATTTTTATTTGTATCTGCATTCTGCAGGCAGTAACTAAAATTTCAATATGTCAACTAATCAAGCTTAGGCAACAAATAACAAAATTACAAGCTTGCTTACAGCAAATGTCCCCAGCTAAGCAGACTAAAGAGGAAACTGAAGAGCTGAGCAAAGGAAGAATTGTTGGAAAGATGACCGAGGATGCTAATAGGTATCTTGTGTTATATTATAAGTAAATTGACGATCAAGAACTTAACGGCACGTGTTTTGTTCTTAGAGTCACAGGGTGTGGCTGGGAGTATGAGCTTAAGAGAGGTGCAATACTTACAAATTAACAAATTTTACGTTTTATCAATTTGTATATATACATATGGAAATTATTAACACATTATACTAACATATTGTAGGTGTCAGATGCATCTAGTGGGCAACAAGCTTTAAAAGAAAATGAATAGGTATGCCACTCTACTATATTTCTGCATGTATTTATGATATTTGCTGTGTATGAAGTTCTTGAAGGATATCACTATATTTCCCCATGTATTATGTCATATTAGGTCTGAAATTTATCCCTAGAGCATATCATATGGACCAAATCTGGTACTGCAAATGGGCTTTCTTCAGACTGTAATCTGATTCAATTGCAAATGGGTTTTCTTCAGGGACATCATTTACCTAGAAAGCAAGTAACATGCATATGCATAAAGGGTATATCATTTGCTGTGGAATGAGTTCAGACAATCATTGTCTTGATCCATACATTTTAATGAGTAGTTATAATTATCTGAGTACAGGTTGTCACACAATGGAATTTTAATTTATATTACAATTTTTTTCTTTGTTATGCTAGAATCTTATTCAAAATACGAATGAGATAAGACTGGAGTTATAATCCTTGATTTTTTAGGGGCTTGGCTCATCTAAATGACACCTCAAGAGGCCTTGAAAATTTGATTGGGCTGCAGGCCTATGAACCGAATACCGAGAGAGAGCCAAGTTCTGTATGCTGATTGACCCAAAAAATAGTGGCCATGTTTACTGAAAATTTGATTCCAAAAGTGATAGCAATAGGCACTATTGTTAGTCTATACAATATTTTAGTGCAGCTGCCTTTATCCCCATCAATGGTAACACAGACTTCTTGCCTAACATGAAATCAAAGCCTTTTGAATTTGTTGCTTTTTAAACTTGGTTGCATCTATAAGTCTTTGTTTAATTGCCACTTGCAGATTGAGTTCAGCTGTGGTGATTCATGACCATCATTTACTATACTAACACTTGTTCCACATTTGGACTTCATAGATTTACAGCTTAGCTATTATCAAATTTAACATTAAATTTTTTCGATCCATCTAAGTAGCAAAATTCAAATTCCCTTATTGATCAATTACTAGAAGCGGGTCAAATTCAAGAATGATTGTCTTGATGATGGTCATACCAGTAGTTATTTAATTTTTTTTTCCCTTTTGTTTATTTATTTTTATTTTTTGACAACTCCACTAGTACCTGTCACATGCTAGTAAAATTCTATAGACAAATTTTAGATTAGCCAGATATTTATACATTTTAGCGAAGCTATATACATACCTTGACAGCTGCACATTAGCTTATGTAATTTTAGTTATAGTATGCATTTGAGATTCTACTCTTATGTGCTATATTGACAGGAAGTTCCTTAGCTTTCAGGTTGATAACTTGGAATTTCTAAGGGAAATGAGGATCAACCCAATAAAGGTTGGTTTTTTTAATTTGGCAATAGATTACACTAGTAGTTCTATTATACATATTATAGTTCCCGCAATCCCTCTTGTTTCACTTGTTTGTTCTGATAACCAGAATTTTGGTTATATTTTCTAGTCTTTCTTATGTTCATCTGACATAGAATAATTATGTGTGCACTTGCTTACACATGCACATGCGCTCCAAAAATTAACCCCATGAATCTGGAAGGACTTCTGCTCTCACCTTTATAGTGAAATAATTCATCTTTGTTGCTTGTGACATTTTGGTTGGCATCAATTATAGGTTGCCAAAGCATTAGTGGAAATGTTTGCTGAAATGATTTTGATGAATATGGGTGCAAGGTGTTATGCCAGTTCATTGATAGAGTGGAGAAACACCCGAGCAAGAAAATTGATGAGAAGATTGGCCAGTTCTGGACTGTATTTTTTTCATAAAAGAACTTTTTTCAAGTTTTTAGTTGTAATAACTTTTACATGTAGCTCAAATTTTGAGACTCAAATAGAATGTTCAATAAAACTATAATGCTATACTGTCTGAATTCTTGTCATTGTTATTCCTAGAGTGCTTAACGCTACACTTTCATTTATTTATTTTTATTTTTATTTTTAATTTTTTGCGACGGTAACAAGATGGTCGCCAAAGATCATGTTAGTGTTTTTCTTTGTTTTTTGCGACGGCAAAAATAGCGGTCGCCATAAGTAGTTTAGGTGGTCGCAAATAATTTGCGACCGTTGTTTTGCCGTCGCAAAAAGTATTTGCCACCCCCATATTCGCGACCCCCATTTGCCGTCGCATGGGCCGTCGCAAGCGACTGTTTTTTATTATTTGCGACGGTTTATAGCGGTCGCAAAAAGTAGTTTTTTTAGTAGTGAGTGAACAAATAAACGGTTTATATAAAATAGATTCAAACATGTAGTTGTCATTATCCGATCGACTTGATTTTTTACAAGAATAATATACTCAACGAATTTTAAAATATGAACAATTTAAATTATCAAAACATAACACAAAAATGTGCCCACGGAGTAAATTAGACGATCCAATCTTGATCTCTAATTAGAGATAAGTTGGATCGTTTTAAAAATTCTTGACGATTGGGCTTTTGATGATATGACTTGAGTTGATGAGGTAAGGGTTACACCTATGTGACTTGATGAGGTAAGGGTTACACTTAGATTCGAGCACCTCTCGAGCCAGCCAAATTCGGTATCCCGAGACATCCTTATTCTACAACACTTGGGTGATGAATGATATCCAAAAGATGACAAGTCATGGATAAGAATGGGAATTGGTGAAAGATTAGGACTATCTTACCTGAATGAAAGTCTTGGGAAAAAGAAATGTAGCTAGCACAATATCTAATTGAATAGAATATGACCACTTGTGGCCTTAGTAAGGTGAAGAAGTCCAGTTATTTGATAGATGTTGCAATCTCCTATATACTTTTTTTTCATAAATTATTATGTTTCTAATCCCAATTTATTCACATATATTTTTTTATTATGAGATTTTGATGTGATTTAATTATAAAGAGTGACAAAAGATGCTGGCTGGATTTTCATCACAAAACTTATTAACAGTGATATTTCATGTATCAATTGGTTTATCAATTAGTGTGTCAATATATGCTATAACATTATCACTTCAAAATTATGACTCCACCCATTATACAAATTATAAAGACTCAAAACCTCTAAATTATGCCACATCATCCATTATTACACTAATTGATATATTAATTGGTGGATATAGCTTTAATCTTAAGCAAAATATGATGTCTTGTTCATTGATTACATATTAATTATTTGTGACATTAATATGAGGTGATTATTCGTAACTATTAATTATGTAATGAAGAGAATTTGAATGGAAGAGGTGAGTCAGTCTTACAACCTAGTATATGGTATTCCAATATGAGGTGGTTATTTAGAATTCTTGATACAAGTAGTAGTGCACGTAAATGTTTGGGCATGAATACACACATTAAATAAATAAAAGGAAGAAAAAAACTTTGGGGGTATTGATGATAACATATGACGTGGCATGAAAGATTAAGCAGTAAAAATCAATCTCAGTTTATACAAGAGATTCAAATATTAAACATGTTGGATTATATACTGGAAAAACAAAATAAATAAAAAAAGAAAAAAGAAAAAGATGAAAAGAGTTGTGGACTAGTAAACATTAAAGCGTTAGGCCAGTTTTTGTTTGAGAGATGTTACATCCCTTAATTGATGATCCTGAATTCCACCCCTAAGGACGTGGCAAAAATCTATGTGAAGCGATTTTACACTCTCCTCTCTTTCATCTTCAACCGTCCTAATTCTACATCAGTAAGGGTGAATCATTTCACTTTTTGTTTACATGGAGACGCACCAATCTCATAGTCATAGAAAATCCTTAATAAGCAATAAATTAAATTAACCTTTAATCACAATGCATATTCCTTAATCTTCGAATTAGGATTCAAGTTATACGGTTGGTATCTAGGGTTTGCTTTTGCATGATGTTTTAACTTTTTTTTTTAAAAGTTAATGTGTTTAAAAACTTGTTAAAAGAATTATTATTATTTTGTAAGAAAAATATTAATATGACATTTTACTTTTTTTTAATTGATTACAAACAATTCTTTAATTTTTTTAACCAAAAATTGGCTTTTTTTGTGAGGTGCCCAAACCACCTCACAATATTGTATGAAAAATGTGCCTTAGAAAGAAAAATTATTAAGTAGTCTTGGGAAGTCATACAACAATACTTTCACCAATCACCAAATGACTTGCTTTGCGCTATTCCCATCACCCAATATCAAATCATCGGTCTCACTCGCTCTACCAATCAATATGCTCCTGGCGTACATCTAGCCATATCCCAAAATCACCAAATAACTTCTCATATAATTTATAAAAGGGTAGCATAAACACTTCCCAACTAGTGTAAAAAATATGTTAAAAAAAAAAAATTGGTGTGAAAAAAAATAACACTTTTTTATTTTGAAGAAAATATAAGCTCTTTAATTAGTCATGTTTATATACAAAAAAATATTTAAAAAAAAGCATAAAAAAATTGAAAATAGGCAGCCTTTATTTTTTTTAAAATGGGCCAACAATAACTTAATAAGGCATTCAAGAATGAGATTTACGCTTATGGTTTATATAGGAGTAAGAATTTTTTTAGAGAAAATTATTTAAACAATAAAAAAAATTAAAAAAACTCAAAGTTTAACTTTTGTAACAAAATAAACATTAAGTTTTTAATTTTATCAATTTTAATTTTAATTTTTTGATTTGTCATCAATATAAATTATCTGTCCATTTTGTTAAGTAAGGTTAAGAGAAAAAAAGGTATTTTCATAATTAAACTCAATGAAAAATAATATTTTATATGTTTTATTTACACTTACATTGACTTTAATAATTAAAACTTATTTTTTTCATCGACTTTTTTAACGAAAATAGAGCGATGGTTTAAATTGAAAATAAATCAAAAGATTAGAATTTAAATTAACAAAATAAAAAAAAATCAATATTTTGTTATAATAGTCAAATTCTAAAGTTTTTTATTTTTTAATTTCTTCAAATTTTTATTCGTTTGTTATTCAGTCATTTTGTATTGCTTCTAATCTTGAGTCTCTCATTGAGAGCCTTTGGTATCCCCCGTAAATAGAAAGGAAAAGATGTATAATGGATAATAATGTGAAAAGGAGAGGAGGAATTGTTGTGTGGGATGGAAAGTGACAGTGATAGAAGGTTGGAAAGGGTCATAGAGATAACAATTATGTTTTTTACGGATTTAGACATAAAATTTAACAAATTATTTAAAACTTCACATCAATAATTTAGATTCATTTCATATATGGACCACACATTTGATCAATTTAATAAATTCCTCGTTTGGAAATAGATTTTTTTAATAACTTTTTGACTTTTTGATTAAAATCTGATGTAAAAAAAACTAGTATGTTTGAGATGATTTTTTGACTTTTTATGAAAAGATGTGCAAAAAGTAGAGAGAAAATAAAATCTTTAACTTTTTAGTATAAGTTATTGACTTTTTGACTTTTTTAATAAATTTTTGACTTTTTAACTAAAAAAATCACTTGTCAAACGAAGCTAAATCCCAAATTGGAGACCTTATTTTTTTGTTTTTTTATTTTTTTGTTTTTTTTGGGTAGATTTCGTTTGGTTTGATTTTCTGAAAAAAATTTGGGAAATTTTCTCTACAAATAAGTTTTCAAAAATAACCAAACCAAACAAATTTTCCCAAAAAAATTTCCCAAAACTTGTAAACCAAACAAGTTTTCCAAACAAATCTCTCTCTCACACACATCAAATCAATCACTTTTTTCAAAACTCTATCTCAAAATAATTTTCCAAAACATCTTTTAAAAAAAACCAAACCAAACATGTTTTCGTACTTTTTATCTCTAAAACACATCTCTCAAACACAAACCAAACATACTTATGTCTTATTACAACGGGGCCCACTTGATCACCATTTCTTGGGGACGAATGGTTTCAATAAAGTATTCAGTTGCTTATTTTGTGGAACTCAATTCTCAGCCACAGAATCATTCCCTCAATATATGGTTTACATTTCATAGAGGTGAGCCTCACTTTTCAATCATTCAAAATCTTGGGAAAAAAAAAAAAAAAAAAAACAGAATTTTTCCAACAATATGATGGGTTTGGTTATGGTGTGCAACTTACACCTTACACCTTATACCTTACACTTACACTTTACACTTACACCTTTTGTAAAAAATTAAACCTTACACTTACACCTTTTTTGAGGTTGCACACCATGTGCAACCCACTTACACCTTACACCTTACACTTACACCTTATACTTATACCTTATACTTATATTTACACCTTACACTTACACTTTTTGTGTAAGTGGCACATGGTGTGCACTTGCACACTTAAGAAAACTCCCAATATGATATAAAATTGAAGAATTAAAATATAAAAATAAAAAATAAAAAAATAAAAATATAATGTGATTTTATTTATGTAATTTTTTAACAAATGAGAAATCTCAAAATACATTAAGTTACTAATTACTTATCTCCATATTACATAACAAAAGTGAATTAAACAATTTTCATTTTTAAAAAATTTCAATATAAGTGATTGTTAACGCCATATGAATACTACTTGATAATTACTTTCCGATAACAGGATATGACACTTTATGTTTCAAATTCTTGCATGTTATATTCTAATATATTTGTAGTCTTAGAGTTGTTTCTAAATTTTCATTTTACATATCTAATTATGAATATTTGAGAGAGAGAAAATCAAATGGATTATCCCAGTTGATGAATTATTCATACTATTATTTATTTGAAAGGTCATACAACGATTCTTATTAGCAACAAAATATTGATTATTTATAAATAAATATTAAAAAAAAGAAGAAGAAAATGGAGGGAAAGAAATTAGAAATAAAGGATTATTCACCCCGAATGCCCAACAATAGGTCTGTGTGAAAATTGAAGAGACAGTGAAAAAAAAAAAAAAACGGAAAAATTACATATCAGTGGAAAAATAAAAAAGTGATAAACATTTTTGAAGACAGACAGTTAAAAAATTTATAAAAAAAAAATTGAGAAATTACATATCAGTGAGAACAAAAAAAATATTTATAATTTTTTTAAAGTAAAAATTGATTCAGACCCACTCGTCACCTTATCCTAAGAGTTCGTTTGGGATGTAAGTTAGCTTGGGGTTAAAAGGCTTTATTTGAGATATATATATATATATATATATTTTTTTTTTATAATAAAAAAAATAATTATAGTTTAGTTATCACATTTTTAATCTAAAATTAAAAAACTTATTTTATTTTTTTTAATTATTTTAATCCTAATCCACCCCAACCAATCTTCGCAAATGATGACTAAGCTACGTCAATTTCAAGAGAGTGGCTCCCACAACCCACGCTACCTCCACATGTCAATTTATTTTAATTTTGGCCTTAACAGGCCTTTTTGGTGGGTGATATCAGCCATTAATCTGGAATCTCTTCATCACTTTCATCCTAACTTTATCTCGTGGCTTTAACTTTTCTATAATTCATTCATTTTCTCTTTATGTGGATAGTATTATTTTAGACATGGGTAATAGATTCAATTTAAATTTTTTTAAGATAATAATTTCAAGTTTTAATCTTTTCAAGTTATAAAGATAATATAATATCTATCTATCTTCTATTTATTTTTTTTATCTATTATTTTATTTATTTATTTTTTTTTTGATTACATCGAAAAGAAATTTATTTATCTATTTTACATATATCATGTTTTAGATCCAAATAAATGTAATTCCCATTAAGTTTTATTAATTCGTCATTAAAAGTTAGTTTTAGTAAAATTATTGTTAAAAATATTTTTTTGTAACGATTTTTTACATGTTATTAAAAATTGACAATCAGTAACTTTTTTATCACAACTCTTATAAATTATCACTAAAATTTATAATTAGTGACATTTTTTTATTGAAGAATTATTTAAACTATCGCTAAAAGCTGAAAATTAATATTTTTGTGACAATTTTTTTTAAACTGTCGCTAAAACTTATAATTAGTGACTCTTTGTGATGAATTTTTCAAACTGTCGTTAAAAATTAACAATTAGTGATTTTTTAATAGTGTTTAATGAAAAACGCTGCTAATTATCACAAGACCTATTGAGTAATAAATTCACCTATTAGAATCTATACGTAATTCCCCTCTATATGTTTGTCTATTTGTTTATTATCACTCAAATATTTGCGTATCACTTAGTTGACCACATGGCATCTACCTACTTATCCACTTGCCATCTATCTATCTATCTAATCTACTTATTTATATATCACCAGCACTACCAACCATCGTCGATTGTCACCACTCATCACCACCGGCCGCCGATTACCTTGTCATTGATGAATTTTCCGTCAACCGATGGTCCAATAACATTGGATAAAAAAAAATATCATTCAAAGTAATAATTTCTCCTTCTCATAATAAAATAATTTCATTAATTATGTTATTACAATCAAAAAATAATAATTTTTAGATCTAATACCATACACATCCCTTGAAATGGACATCTAACCAATTTTTTGCAATATATTTTTAGTACAGTAATAATTGGCCAAAACTCCAAATCACATGATGCTCTCATCAAAAATTGTAAGGATATACAAAAATAACAAAATTTTAAAAGTTTCTCACTCATATGAGTTGTTGGTTCTAGGCTGTCAATAGATTAGATTTAATCCAAATTTGACCTGAATCCGATCCAATAATTCAAATCCATTTACAAAAAAATTGACCAGACAATCCAATAAACCAAATCCATTCAATTTGATTATTAAACGGATCAGATACGCAAAAAATCCGATCTGATTCGATCCGATTATTATCAATTTGAATGAAGAAAACACAAATTGAAAAAAATAATAATAATTCAAATTATATAAAATTGTAGATGGGAAAGAAAAAAAAAAACCCCTAAATGGATCAGATATGGGATAAATGGATTTAGATCGAATTTGAATGATCTATAATTGGATATGAGATAAATGGATTTGGATTGCATCAAGTTTGTCTTAATCAAATCGGATTTGATTTTGACAGATTCGATCCGAATATGATCCAGTGGCATCCTCTATCAGTCGAATCCGATCCATTTACAGGCCTAGTTGGTTCCATATTATTGTAGTAGCCCTCATTTCAAAATCCAAATTCTATTACAAGCGATATGTACAAGTGTAGATATACACCAATAACAACTAGATAAGATACACTAGATAAGATACACTTAATATTTGAAATATACAAAAAAAACTAACAGATAAATACAAAGATATTTAGATTTCATTCTCCTCTTTTGGATTCTATAATGATTCTGGTTTAGACCTAATCCATTTTCTTGATTCTGGATCTGAGAATCCATGTACTTAACTGTTGTTCATCTTATTTCCATCTTATTGCTTGTTGAGTTTGGCTATTAGAAAGTTAGTTTTTCAATGAGTTGTTGCCCAGATTTTTCCTGTTCGCTCAAGCAGTCTTTTACAGTCTGCAAAACTATTGGATATGTGATATTTTCGCTTGAGTAATACTTCTTGCGCTCAATCGGTCTGCCTTGTTTGATCTAAACTTTGGGGAGTTCACAATCTTCGCTCGAGCGACAGTTTCACAGCTCAAGCGGTTTGTTCGAATTCAGCATCTATAAAACTCACTTTTGGTCACATCTGGATCATTTTTCTCGCTTTCTTCTCTGTCCTTTCACCATTTTTGAGCCTCCAAGCTTTTCATCCCTTGATTTGATCTACTTCTACCAATCTTTGACCCATAGTTCTTTAGATAAAAAAGTAAAGCTTGGTGAGGGCTTTTTTTTAATCTGAGTAGATCGTTGTTTTGTCGCAAGTGATTTTTGGGTTATCTTCTCTTCGCTTTAAGAGGTAGGGATTTCCTTACTTCTTTCCAATATCTTCTAATAGATAGATGGGTGGTATATTTGTATTGCATAAAAACCTCATGTGGAGGAGATTTTCTTAAAGGCATAAAAATGAAGTTAGAGTTTTAAAAATAAGGGAGTTGAATGTAAGATTGAAGTGGATTAAGGAAGTTTTGAGTAGTTAGAACATGGTTTCGTGTTTTATAGTAAAAATTCCTAATTTATGTCTAACCCTAGTTTTGGAGTTTATTTTTGAAATGAGGAATGTTTTCAATTGACCTTAGACTCATGAAATTAAGTTTATTATTGTTAAGATGAGTATAAATGATGATTATTAAATGTAGTGAAAATGCTTATTGCATAAGAAGGCTTTATTGGAGAAATTGATAGTGGGAATTGGATTAATGTGTTATGGAAAGAGTATGATATAAATTGTGATACATATATTTATATATATATATATATATCTTTGAATAAGAAGTCTTGATGTTGAAGGGTAAAGAATATTGTGGGAAAATAAATGGTGCCCATTCAAAAGATGAGCTTTTACTTTTATTATTGATGAATTGAGCATCGTTGGTTTAAATTTTTAAATGAAATTAATGAATGGTATAATGAATTGATAGACTATGATATTGAAATGAGGGTCTGTTTCCTTCCGACTTGTGCCGGTAAAGCATGGCGCTTGATAGATGTTCCGCATTCCTTCCGGAGCAGGGCCTAGAAAAGTGTGTGGTCTGCTGAGATATGTGGAGGTTCCGCATTCCTTCCGGCTTGTGACCTATTAGGTTTTATTCTTGGCAACCCCGTTTGACAAAACTCCTTTCAGTTGTATTTGTTTTCGCACCTTTTATTTTAGTGAGGCTATGAGTTTATTAGATGCGAATCCAACCCAAATCGTGCCTTTGTCAATTTCCATGGATCAAAACTAAGGTTGTAACAGGATCTAGTTTTCCAGATTTTTCAATTTTGGTCGTCCCGCTCGAGCGGGGAAAGTGACACTCGAGCGGGGATTGCAAGCTCATAGCATCTCTGTTTCGCCTGAAAAAGTTCTGGATGGTGTGATTCAACGCTCGAGTGTGGAAACTTTCGCTCGAGCGTGAAACAGCGTGAAGCCTATATGAATCACACAATTTTGAAGCCTCCGCTCGAGCCGAAATTCCCACGCTCGAGCGGACCACGCGAACACAGATTCTTGGATTTCTATAAGGAATTGGTTTTCTTCCAAAGCTAGGATTACTTTGATTTTCTATAAGTAGTTGGTTTTCTCCCAAAACTTGGACAAGTCCTCCAGATCTTCTTTTGGATTCTAAGGTTTATATCTGGGGATATTTTTGCTAGTTTTCTTTGATGTTTTGATTGAGTATTCAACTCATGGTTTAAAGAGTATACATCAAAGGATTTTTTGTTTGTTCTACACAAAAGAGAGAGTTGTTCTTCGGTGGATTCTAAAGAATTCGAGCCTGAAGCTTTGGTGGATTCCGGAGTGGCTCATCGTCAAGACAATTCCGAGGTGAAGACGGGGTTGGAAGAGACACATAGAGGTTGGTTCAATTCGGGCGTGGATTCGCTAGGTAATTGAGAGTATACCTGTGTAATTCCTTTATATCTTCTTAGTGGATTATTTTGTGGCTGTTGCCCGTGGTTTTTTTTATCACAATTAGAGGTGTCCAATTGTGGTTTTTCCACGTAAAATCGTTGTGTCATTTTGTCTTGATTGTTTGATTGGGATTGTTTTATTTTGCTTAAAATTGATACATAATCACAAATCAACATTTAGGGGATTTCTAGATTTTTCATGACCGGCAAAGCATGATGCTTGATAGAGGTTCCTTCTGGATTAGCATTGAGAAAAGCGTGTGGTTTGTTGATATGACTTGGTAATGGAGCCGGTTGTTGGTTGTGAACTTGTGTGAAATAATTGTAATGGGTTTGGCATGTGTAAATGGGATAAATGGAAATGAATTGATTTGTTTAACATAGATTGGTTATTTGGTATGTGTTGAAATAAGTGTACTTATATACATTGAAATTATGCGGATAATGGCGGAATGTATGATCATTAGTAATGCATGGTTCATAAGTCTAGGACCTTTATGGAATGTTAAAAAGGGATCTTGATGAAAGACTGCTAGAAATTTATACAAGAATGGTAAGAAGAAAAAAAAGAAAAGAAAAGCATTATCTTTTAAAGGTTTAATAGATTTTCATGAGGATGGTATTACCTATGTGTAATTTATTTTTGAGTATAGACGACACATTATTTATCTATGTATCACTATTTAGCATGCATGATCGCATATATCTTTTGATCTTATTGTTGGGAAACATTGTAAATCCCTACTAGACTTTATGTTCATTCCACGTTGCTAATCCTTTTTCAAGTGAATGACGAGAAGGGTTTCAAGAGCGAAGATCTTCTTTATCTGTTGGCCACGAGGCCTTATATTTGCTGGAAGAATGCCGTTGTTGTCAAAGGGTTCAACCCTTTGTCTTTTATGTAATTATGTAAGTTCGTGGACAATTTATTTAATTATGTCACATGGTGCATTCATTATGTATATGAATGAGAGAACCCTTCTTTTATTAATTCTTGTCAATGTATAGAACTTTTGCTTGTTATCTCTGAAATAGTATTATAATAATGATTTTGATAAAGTTATCCGAATAATAAAATGTGGGGGCATGACAAATTCTAAGTAGGTGTCTTGCCTCTTCTCCCTTGCTGGTTGGCTTAGTAATGATTGATAAATTTCATGAGCCAACCTAGTTGGGTAATGTCTTTCGTAGTGATGTCGTTTGCCTCAGCTCTTTTAATGATGTTGTATGGGCACAAAATATTCGTCACACCTGTACTCCTCCTAATCAAGCTTGGATCTCCTCGAACGGCATCGTGTAACCTGTAAAACAACTCAAGTAAGCTACTCGACGGGTGTGTGTCGGAAAAACCCTCCGATGCTTAAGTCAGTTCTTAAGATCAATATAGGAAAAACTCTCTAAAATTTCAGTGAGTAAAAATTTCTGTGAGTAAAATTGCATTACCTCTTTAGGTTTTACTTCTGAGCTTTTATTCATTTTGCAAGGTAAGCTCTTAGAGGACTCTAATTCCTCGTCGTAGAGTCCTATCCGGAGTCCATTTCTTGAAGGATAATACTTATCCTTTAACACCCTTATCTCCAAAGTGGGAGTAAAATAACACAACTCTTAGCTCAGTCAACAAGCCAAGAGAGCCATTTCGGTTAGTCGAGGATAGAGTAACCGTATTTAGTGAGCTTCGTTGCCTTTAAAACTACCGAGCAACTTGTAAGGCTATCCTTAGACACAAGACCCAGCTCGGTTATTCGGTGTAGACATCCCAATTTGACCGGCCCTAAGACTTCAATGCTTTTTTTTTTTTTTTTTATCACCCGATAATGAAAATAAGAATATGCTATCTCACAAAATTCTCAGTAAAAAGATTGAATTTAAGCTTTAATCCCAGCCTACACCTATTTTGGTCAAATTGTTTTAGACCCGTTTTGACAAAATTATGTTACATATTTGACCCATTAAAATATATTTTATTAGTCTATTTATTTTTATTATTTTATAATTTTACATGTTTTGGTGTGTTTTTAGAATATTTTGAGTATTTGTACATATATTAATGGAATTAATGTATTTTAGATATTTTATATATATTATTATATTATAAAGGTACTATCCCCTCTTTGAAAAATCCACCCCACTTCTACCGTTTTCTTTAGACCTGCTTTGGTAAAATTATGTTACATATTTGGCCTGCTAAAATATATTTTATTAGTCTATTTACTTTGTTATTTTATAATTTTACATGTTTTTGTGTGTTTTTATATTTTTTGGGGTATTTGTTCATATATTTATGTTAATATTACTTTTTATATATTATTATATTATAAAGTGCTTACTGTGCACTTTTTGAAAAACCATTCCTCCCTCTGAATTGTTTTTGTCTGCATTTGGAAAATTTTGCCTATATAAAGGCAGATGAAGGCTGGAGAAAGAGAGAATTAAGGAGGGAATTGAAGATCAGAAAAGAAAAAAAGATCAAAAAAAAAAAAAAAGAGAAAAATTTGAGACAGATAGAAAAGAGGGGAAAAAAGGAGAAAAAGAATAAATAAAAAAAAGAAGGAAAAAAAATTAGGGAGATAGATCAGAAAAAACAAAAAAGAGAAGGAAAAAAACCTAAGAAGAAAGAAAAGAAAGAAAAGATCTTAGATATTTTATTTTTCTGAATCAAAATTTTCTTTGCATTCTCTTTATTGCCTCTTTACCAATACACTATCCAAAAAACAAAAACACACCATTAAAGCTGAAATTTTGAATTTTGGACTGAAAATGGAGAATACATTCCACAACTTTAAGGGTGATCAAAAGAAAGTTTGTAAATTAGAAAATTCGTCATTTCTCCAAAAGGTGAGTTTTCGCAAACTTTCACTTAAATTTAAAAATGTAATTCTTTTACTGCTTTATTTACCGCTTTATTTATTGCTTTAAAGGGAAGACTGCACCATCCACATATCTATTGTAATTTACTATTTATTTGAAATAACCATTTTACCACTTTAAATGAAAGGTTACACCACCCACATATTTGTTGTAATTTGTTGTTGTACATAAAATTATTGTAATTTGTAGCTTTAAATAAACTGTTGTAATATATCGCTTTAAATGGTCGGTGCCACACTGCCTATATAAACTGTTGTAATTTACTACTTTAAATGGTCAGTCAAAACCACCTAATTTGTTAAAAATGTGACCCCACTAGGTGAATAGTAATTGTTGGCAGTGAATAGTAACCTCCGACAATGAATAGCAACCCCGACGATGAATAGCAACCCCGACGATGAATAGTAACTACGAATGAAAATTGCCCAATAAGATGAAGAATGACCAACGAGGGTGAATAGTAACTGCCGTGGTAAATAGTACCGTCGATGGTGAATAGCGTCCCGTGGATGAATAGTGCTCCCGCAAATATTAGATTTTCCGGATGAAATAGAGCAATCTTCTAGCAAAAAACATAACCATTTCCGGTAGTCGATCTCTGAGGCATCTTTCTATTTTCTTTTATTTAGTGAGAGTTATGAGGTTTTTATTTTGTTATAATATTTTGCTTCCCCTCCTTCCTTATTCGGATAAGTAATTATTCAAGTGATGTAATAATTTCCCGTCCCACTTCTTTCTATACCATTCTTTTATTTACTTTCCGTATTCTATAAATATGCATCTTATATCATGCTTGTCATTTTATCTATGCCTTGCATCCATGTTTTATACCTTAAGATCTGACTAAATTTGTGAGTTTAATTGATTATTATGTGATTTTGTGTGCGACCACATGTTTTGAGATGATTCATATGCCATATACTAGAAGTCGGATCTATAATTGTATTTCATAAGTGAATTGCATTACGATCTTGTATATAGGATCATGTATATATTTTACTAACTTTGTTTTGTACCTGTTTGTGAAACGTCGGTAAATATGTAAGTTTTCATGTTTTAGTGCCCCGCTTGTTTGTGTTTTTCTACTATGTTTAGCATCTTACCATATGGCTATTTGCTATTTGATATAACTCTATGCATGCCAGTGAGTGAAGGTTGTGATGTTTAATTTGGAATAAAATTGATTTTTATGATTGCACTATTCAAAATATTTTCAAGATAATGAAATCAAACTGTTCCAAAATGAACGACACCGTCTATATTTGTTTGCTTCACATAGTAAATTTTAAGATTTATTATTAATAATCGAAATATGAACATATGAAGTTAATAAAACTTATATTATGGTTAGTGAAGGCCAATCTTTTAATCGGGTGAGTGGGGATGCCTTACCAGAAAAACACCCCTCCTAGCACCAATCCTAAACTTAGTGGTGTTTGTTTTGAGGGATTAAGGGGTGGGATTGGACTATTAATAGTCCGTTGTTTGGTTCAAAATTTTTGCACCGGACTATTAGTCCCAAATCCGTTAGACTATTATGTCCCATTGGGGGAGGGGGTGTGACACAAATGGAGGGATAATGGGGGATATGGGATTAGGTGGTGAAATGACCATTTTGACCCTCTACTATTTAATTATGTATTATATTTAGTAAAATTCAATAAAATTTAAATGTCTCAATTTAAAAATAAAATAATTTTATTTAATTTTTATTGATGTTTTATTTATTTAATTTTTTATAGATATTTTATTAATGTTTTATTTTAAAATTTTGTTTATATTTTATTTAATTTCATTATTTAATTATTATTATTTTTTAAAATAAATTTATTTAAAATTTTAATTAAAAAACATATATTTTTATTGATATTTTATTTATTTAATTTAATTAATTTTTAAAAAATAAATTTATTTAATTGTGTAAAAAATAAAATAAAATAAATTTTTATTTAATCTAGTCAAAAATAATTAAAATATTAAAGATATGTTTAATATTTTTATTACTTAGTAAATAATTGAAAATGGTAAAATAGTCATTTGCACATTTGTCATTCTCCATAATATCCTAAACAAACATAGGATTTATATCCTATCTAACCAAATAGTCATTTCCTGACATCTAATCCCATGACTAAACAAACATGGGATACAAATCTAGTCCAACTAAATCATCCAGGGACAATGTATCCCAGGACTAATAGTCCGGTGGATTCCAATCCCCTCTTATTTAGTCCGTCCAAACAAACACACCATAAGAGTTCTCCTGACCCCTCTGTCAATACTTCCAGGACTGGTAGTCGCACCTTCAATCACCTTTTACATGACCTTGTCCAAAGCTCTTCAAATCCTCATGGAAGAAGGCCGTTTCAAATCTCTTGAATCGAAGTCGCTCATATATCCACTCCCAACTAGACATAATCACACCTAGTACTGTGCTTTCCATCAGCAACACGACCATGATACTGACCATTACTTTCGCCTTCGCCTTCGCCTTCGCCATCGCCATCGCCATCGCCATCACCATGAAATTCAAGACTTGATTGATAACAGGGTCATCATCCGTCTACTGGATCAACGAACTTGGGGGATAATGCAACTAGTTCTGTAATAGATGATGGACCACCTGCTGATTGCACAAATCTCATTCTAGAAGTGGTAGATGGCACGAACTGTAATTAGCAATTTGGGAATGCTTTCATTTTATTTTTTGAATTAGGTATTGAGTCTGAACCTGATTCCGCCAAGTCTGTGAAGTTGGAATCGTGATCGAGTTAGTTTTGTGAGTCAGCATGTGGTGATTTCGTGTAACGCCCCCAAAATAATACAAATAATCCAACTCATAAGAGAAGTAAGTATACTAGTATTGGTGTACTTTCATTTATCAAAGTTCATATTACAAAAGATATTACATGCATCATACATTCATAAATGTTCGTCCTAAATCTATAGCATGTAACGTCAACGGGCTTACATGTTTCCAAGACATTTACTTGGCTACAACAAAAGAGAGTCATAAGCTCCATACATGTAAAGCCCTTGGCTTAAATAAATATTTAAACACAAAATAACAAAATAGAGCTTTCAACTCCTAAGTCTTCCCAAGCTACATCTTTGGAGGTAGCATGTCACCAGTACCTGAAAATGGTTTCCCAAGTAGGGTGAGCCCAAAGCCTAATAAAAACTGTAACGCCCTCAAAATAATAACAATAACCCATCAGATAAGGCATGCATTTACATATAAACTAACCACATTCTTTCATTCATTAGAGTTCCATTACATAAGTATTACATGTTAACCTCATAACAAAATGCCCTACGGGCTTACAGCTTTCCAAGTTAACACTTGGTTACAACAAAGAGTTCTAACTCGTTTACACATTAAGCCCTTGGCTTGAAATTACATGTAATACATCAAAAGTAAAACGACAAAACTATGCCCGCCACTAGCCTCCCAGCTATGTCCTTGGAGGTGGCATGCTTCCTGTACCTGAAAATGATATTCCCATATAGGGTGAGCCACAGCCCAGTAGAAATACACTAAACCAACCATGGACAATGGCTAAAACATTAGCAATTGATAGTTGGTCAACACTGATACAATCACATAAATTACATATTTATGTCAACGACTTACAAGTCCCAATTACTTTTCATTTTCCCTTTTTCAACAGATAAGCATGCTAGCTCTATCATCATTTCCACAGATATGTATAAAAACTATATCTCACATTCAGATAAGTATAAAAGCTATATCCACATTCTCAACAGATATGTATATCAACAATATCCACAGATAAGCATACAAGCTGTATCCACACTCTACAACAGATATGTATATCAACAATATCCACAGATAAGCATACAAGCTGTATCCACACTTCACTTCACAAAGATAAGCATATGAGCTCTATCTTCACTTCTCTAGACAAGCATATGAGCTCTGTCTACGGAGTACATCCCCTATCTCCTCCAAATACCTATCCGGTTTAGAGGTCCATCCCCTATCTTCCCCTAAACCGCGGAGTACATCCCCTATCTCCTCCTCTACACATAACGTATATAAACACATTGGTTCTATATACAATCACACAATACAAACAATTAATGTATTCTAGCAACTGTCAAGTTCCATAACACATTCCATTGATTAGTTTCAGTTTGCCTAATCAACATACATTGTCTACAACAATCACGACTATCCTCCACCGATAGCCCAAAGCAGTTATTTCTAAAACAGAAAATAAATGCACAAATGGATATTCAATCAACATTTCATTTCCTCATTTCTCATCAATTAATTATCCCAATTAATTAAACAATGTAATTAGGCCATTTTCCATAATTACCATTTCAACCCTTAGGTCCCATTTTCATCAATGATTCAACAATCATTCTATTTTTCTATGCCAAACATGCATCTAGGTTTATTATGAATAAAACCCCAACTTTTGTAAAATTACACAAAAGCCCCAAACTTTCACAAAATTACCAAACCAAGCCCAACATCTCAAAATACCAAAATTTAAAGACAAAACCCATAGAGAGGAGTAGGATATCCCTACCTCGAAGTTTTAGCCCAAAAGGAGATGAAGACTCCAAGATCAACTTGCTCCAAATCCAAACTTTTTCAGATTAAAACGAAGCTCTCAACACCCTCTATCTTTTTAACAAAGGCCCTAGGCTAGATTCACACTCTAGGGAGATGAAATCTTAGAGAGAGTGTAAGTTTAGAGTGAGAGGGTCTCGGATTTAGGTTTTGGATGCAAAAGAAAGTGAAAAAGTTAAGTTTAAAATCGCTGCTGTCCACTGATATAAAATACGCTCGCTCGAGCGAAGGATTGGTCGCTCGAGCGACCAGACACAGAAAACTCTCGCTCGAGCCAAGAAGTTCTCGATCGAGCGAAGAAAAACCCAGACCGCTCGAGCCACGAAAAGCTCGCTCGAGCCAGAAACTACAACTCTCAGGTCCAGAACCAGGTGCAACACAACTCTCGCTCGAGCGACAGACTCCTCGCTCGAGCGAAGAACCAAAAATCTGGGCAGCAACACTAGGCTCCCAAGCACAACCAACCTGTAACAAACCTGCCCAACACATCCCATACTCAATATACAAAGTAAAAAGGATGCAAACAAGATAATAAACAACATCCAACATCCACGGACACATGTCCGGATCACTGTACAACAAGGGTAAACCCGGGATCGCTATAACCTCCCCCCCTTAAAGAATTTCGCCCCCGAAATTAAGCACAAGTTTTCAAAAACAGGTTTTCCTCCATTTTAAACAATGTTACAATTTAACATTCAACAATTCGACCCATTACCGGTCATCCCATCCCTTTAACAAGAGACATATCACAATATGTAAACAACATATGTATTATCAACATGCATCAACATTATGCACCAACTTTCCAATGTCAACAATATACTTAACACCTATAATGTTACATTCAACTTCCATATGAGGCAAGTTCCAAAACATACTTCCAATAACTAAAACATTTTCAATGTTTCACAACTTAAGACATATATAAAAGCTCTTAAGTTCAACAAAATGTAAAATTTAAATACAAGATTACATATCAACAAACAAGTCCGGATATTTCTCTCGGACTTCCAACTCACGTTCCCAAGTGGCTTCTTCCACTCCGTGATGTTTCCACAAGACTTTCACCAAAGGAATGGTCTTGCCACGCAGGACCTGATCCCGCCTATCCAAGACCCGAACCGGTCTCTCCTCATACGAGGCATCCTTATCTACCTCTAAATCAGTCCAATCCAGCACATGTGATGGATCTGGCTCATACTTCCGAAGCATACTCACATGAAACACGTCATGTACTCCGGACAACTGCGGCGGTAAGGCTAACCGATAAGCAACCTCACCTATCCTCTCAAGGATCTCAAAAGGACCAATAAACCGAGGGGATAACTTTCCACTCTTCCCAAACCTCATCAAGCCTCGCCTAGGTGATATCTTCAGAAAGACATGATCACCTACCTCAAACGCCAAAGGCCTCCTCCTACGGTCGGCATAACTCTTTTGTCGACTCTGGGCTGTAACAAGCCTCCTACGGATAAGCTCAACTTTCTCCGTCGTCTCCCTAACCAACTCCGGACCCAACAAAGGTGCATCACCCACCTCGGCCCAACACACTGGAGACCTACACGGTCGGCCATACAAGGCCTCAAACGGTGCCATACCGATGCTAGACTGAAAACTGTTGTTGTAGGCAAACTCTACCAATGGCAAGTGCCTCTCCCACGTCCCACTGAAGTCCAGGACACAACCCCGAAGCATATCCTCGAGGATCTGAATAGTACGCTCGGACTGCCCGTCAGTCTGAGGATGATAAGCCGTACTAAAGGTCAACTTAGTGCCCAAGGCACTCTGCAAACTCTGCCACAACCTAGCAGTAAAACGAGGATCTCTATCTGAGACAATCGTCACTGGGACCCCGTGCAATCTCACTACGTCCCGAATATACAAATCGGCAAGATGATCTACCGAATCTCTCACGCGCATAGGAATAAAGTGCGCCGACTTAGTCAACCGGTCTACAACCACCCAAATAGCATCACTACCCCGTTGAGTCCTCGGAAGACCTACAACGAAGTCCATAGTGACATGCTCCCACTTCCACTCGGCAATGGGCAAGGGTTGCAACAAACCCGCTGGCCTCTGATGCTCGGCCTTCACTTGCTGGCAAGTAAGGCATTTCGATACGAAAACAGCCACATCTCTCTTCATACCCCGCCACCAAAACTGGCGACCCAAATCCTGATACATCTTAGTACCTCCCGGATGCACCGCAAGGCGCGAATGGTGAAACTCTCGGAGTACTTCCTCTCGGCAAGCCTCCGGTACAAACAAACGGTCTCGGTATCTCACACTCAGGTCGGGATACACCGTCAAACCCTTCTCAACTTTCCCACTAGAGGTCTTCTCTCGGAGGGATTCTACCTCAAGGTCACCTCTCTGTGCCTCTAACACTCTAATCACAAGTGTAGGCTGCGCAACAACAGAAAACAAGGCCGCAGCCTCAACAGATTCGCCCAGTAGCAAATCAAACTCGCCAAGTGCTCCCAACATCTCCCATTCCCGGATGGCTATACAAGCTACATCACTAATGGTTTTTCTACTAAGGGCATCGGCCACAACATTGGCCTTTCCCGGATGATAATGTAACTCAAAATCATAATCCTCGATGAACTCCATCCATCTCCTCTGCCTCAGATTCAAGTCTCTCTGTGTAAACAGATACTTCAAACTCTTATGATCCGAGAATACCTCGAACCTCTCACCATAAAGGTAGTGCCTCCAGATTTTCAAGGCAAAGATCACAGCTGCTAACTCTAGGTCATGTGTGGGGTAATTCTTCTCGTGTATTTTCAACTGACGTGAGCCGTAAGCTACCACTTTCCCCTCTTGCATCAACACACAACCCAAACCCTCTCGTGAGGCATCACAATAAACCGCATAACCCAACCCTCTCTCCGGAATAATCAATACCGGAGCGGTGGTCAATCTAACTTTCAACTCTTGGAACGACTTTTCACAAGTCTCACTCCACACAAACTTGACTCCCTTCCGAGTCAGTCTAGTCAACGGTGACGCTAACCTGGAGAAATCTTTCACAAACCGACGATAATACCCAGCTAATCCCAGAAAACTGCGGATCTCAAACACACTCTTAGGCCGTGCCCAACCTTGCACTGCCTCAACCTTGGATGTATCAACAGACACCCCTTCCCCGGATACCACATGGCCTAAGAACTTGACTTCCCCCAGCCAGAACTCACACTTCCCAAACTTGGCATACAGTCTATGGGCTCTAAGTAACTCAAGCACCACCCTCAAGTGTGCCTCGTGCTCCTCCTCAGAAGGCGAATAGATAAGGATATCGTCCACAAAAACAACCACAAAGCGGTCTAAGAACTCCCGGAAAATCTGGTTCATCAAGTCCATAAAGACTGCCGGTGCATTGGTAAGCCCAAATGGCATCACCAAAAACTCATAATGGCCATACCGCGTACGGAATGCCGTCTTCGGAATATCTCCCTCCCTGACCCTCAACTGATGGTAACCCGATCTCAAGTCTATCTTAGAGAAACAACGGGAACCCTTCAACTGGTCAAACAAATCATCTATACGGGGCATAGGGTACTTATTCTTAACCGTAGCCCGATTCAACTTCCGGTAGTCAATACACAATCTCAAGGCACCATCTTTCTTTTTAACAAAGAGGGCCGGTGCTCCCCACGGTGAAACACTAGGGCGAACAAAGCCCTTATCTAGCAATTCCTGGAGCTGAACTTTCAACTCAACCAACTCTGCTGGAGCAAAACGGTAAGGTGCCATAGAAATCGGTGCCGTACCAGGCACTAAATCAATAGAGAACTCTATCTCTCGGTGAGGTGGCAAACTAACAAGATCTTCGGGAAAGACATCCGAATACTCACAAACCACCCTCGGCAATACATGCTGGGTCTCACCACTCTCACCACTCTCAAAGCTAGCAAGTAGACTACTAAGCTCACTTCGCCCTCGCGAATCATACCCCGGTGGCAAAACACTACCAACCCGGTCTCCCAAGAAATGGAACCACTCCCCGCTCAAGGTACATAACGTGACCCTCTGGCGGTAGCAATCAATAACAGCCCGGTATGACGATAACCAGTCCATACCCAAAATAACATCAAAACCCTTCATGGGCATGACAACAAACGGAAAAGGAAGCCTATAATCGGCGACCTCAATATCACATCCTCTAACACCCTGTTTCAGAATCAACTCACCGCCCAAAGGCGATACCACACAAATAGGAGATGCTAACTGTGCTAACTCCAATTCCAAAACAGATGCAAATGCAGCAGATACAAAAGAATGAGATGCACCCGTGTCTATCAACACATTAGCAACTGAGTTGCAAAACAGAAAAGTACCTCTCACTACTGATGGAGCTGGTACTAAATCCTGCGCGGTAACAGCATACACGCGCCCCGTAGGCCCCTGGTCTACCTGCTCACCTCTCGGAGCAAAAGACTGCTGCACAGACTGGGATGACGAAGCCCCCGGATTGGCCCTCGAGGCCTGCACAGACTGAGCTGGCTGAAAACCCTGCGTCTGCCTAGAACCAGACGCTCCCGAAGTGGCACTCAACTGTGGGCAAAACCTCTTCATGTGCCCAGGTTGTCCACACTGATAACAAATCAAGAGCTGCCCCCTGCCCAAACTCTGACTCTGCGGTCTAGCTGAAGAAGAAGCAGCTTTCTGACCCCCACCCTTCTGCGGGCAAACTGAAACCTTGTGACCCATCTGGCCACACTTGTAACAAGTGAATTCCCCCTGACTGCCTCTCCCCGAGCCTACACTCGGCACTGGAAAGGTCGATCTAGAGACAGCACCCTGAGACTGCTGAGGGTTATTACCCTTCTGTCTCCTGCCATCACTCTGACTATCCTGGCTCCTCTTGGAGCCTCTCTGACCCTCATCCTCCTCCTGCATCATAAGCTCCATATGAGCTGCAGCATCCACTAGGTGTCTATAGTCTCGAATATAAGACCCACCAACTCTCAACTTGAGGCCCCGCCTCAACTTCCGCTCAAACTCATAGCAACGGCGTTCCTCAGACGCCACCAGTTCAGGTGCAAACCTAGACAGACTGGTAAAAGTAGCCTCAAACTCGGCCACTGACAAGCCCTGCTGATTAAGCCGGCTAAACTGATCCCTCAGCTTCTCCCTAGCTGCTGCTGATAAGAACCTCTCCTGAAAAGCATTCACAAACGCCTCCCAAGTACCACCAACACGAGCTTTCTCGTATTTCCACCATTGACCCGCATCTCCCTTCAGTTGAAAGGATGCCAAGGTCACTTTCAGTGCTCCGTCCTCGATGCCAAGCATCTCAAACGTCTTCGTTGTCTGTTCGAGCCATTCATCTGCCTTAAGCGGCTCTTTAGTATCCCCGATAAACTCATCCGGATTACACCGAAAGAACTCCCTCTTCAAGAAGGAAGGCCCTGTCTCAGCTGCCTGATTCCCAGCTCTAAGAATACCCAAAGCTCCTGCTATCTCTCTGGCCAAGGCACCCATAGCCTGCTGACCCACTGGCTCGGCCACATTGGCCTGCCCAACTCCCTCCTGCACTGCCGGAATCTCACCCTGTAACGGTACTTCCTGCCTCGCAGGTCTACCACGCCTAGCACCTCTTCCTCGTCCTGACATCCTAATAAAGGCAACACAGAACGTTAGCACATTCATGAGTGTGCCGAAACTAAACACTCACGTCCTAATGCATGGACAACTGTAATTCACTCCACATAAGCACATAAACACATAAGCACTTACGAATTTCATTTCCGGATAATGATAGTCCCGAGACGTTACTAGAGTTCCGGTTAGAAACAGCATTGATCAAGTGCTTTTCCAACAAGACTCCCAGAAACTCAAGGATCCAATCAACATCCTAGAAATTAAATCCCATACCCACATAGTCACATAAGCATGTTATCAAATAAACACATAGCATATGGTACTACATCTAAGTCTCTACCAAGCGAGACAAACCCATTGTGATCCTAATCACTTCCCACGTACCCAAAGTATTCGAACCCGGTACGCTCTGATACCAAGTTGTAACGCCCTCAAAATAATAACAATAACCCATCAGATAAGGCATGCATTTACATATAAACTAACCACATTCTTTCATTCATTAGAGTTCCATTACATAAGTATTACATGTTAACCTCATAACAAAATGCCCTACGGGCTTACAGCTTTCCAAGTTAACACTTGGTTACAACAAAGAGTTCTAACTCGTTTACACATTAAGCCCTTGGCTTGAAATTACATGTAATACATCAAAAGTAAAACGACAAAACTATGCCCGCCACTAGCCTCCCAGCTATGTCCTTGGAGGTGGCATGCTTCCTGTACCTGAAAATGATATTCCCATATAGGGTGAGCCACAGCCCAGTAGAAATACACTAAACCAACCATGGACAATGGCTAAAACATTAGCAATTGATAGTTGGTCAACACTGATACAATCACATAAATTACATATTTATGTCAACGACTTACAAGTCCCAATTACTTTTCATTTTCCCTTTTTCAACAGATAAGCATGCTAGCTCTATCATTATTTCCACAGATATGTATAAAAACTATATCTCACATTCAGATAAGTAAGCTATATCCACATTCTCAACAGATATGTATATCAACAATATCCACAGATAAGCATACAAGCTGTATCCACACTCTACAACAGATACGTATATCAACAATATCCACAGATAAGCATACAAGCTGTATCCACACTTCACTTCACAAAGATAAGCATATGAGCTCTATCTTCACTTCTCTAGACAAGCATATGAGCTCTGTCTACGGAGTACATCCCCTATCTCCTCCAAATACCTATCCGGTTTAGAGGTCCATCCCCTATCTTCCCCTAAACCGCGGAGTACATCCCCTATCTCCTCCTCTACACATAACGTATATAAACACATTGGTTCTATATACAATCACACAATACAAACAATTAATGTATTCTAGCAACTGTCAAGTTCCATAACACATTCCATTGATTAGTTTCAGTTTGCCTAATCAACATACATTGTCTACAACAATCACGACTATCCTCCACCGATAGCCCAAAGCAGTTATTTCTAAAACAGAAAATAAATGCACAAATGGATATTCAATCAACATTTCATTTCCTCATTTCTCATCAATTAATTATCCCAATTAATTAAACAATGTAATTAGGCCATTTTCCATAATTACCATTTCAACCCTTAGGTCCCATTTTCATCAATGATTCAACAATCATTCTATTTTTCTATGCCAAACATGCATCTAGGTTTATTATGAATAAAACCCCAACTTTTGTAAAATTACACAAAAGCCCCAAACTTTCACAAAATTACCAAACCAAGCCCAACATCTCAAAATACCAAAATTTAAAGACAAAACCCATAGAGAGGAGTAGGATATCCCTACCTCGAAGTTTTAGCCCAAAAGGAGATGAAGACTCCAAGATCAACTTGCTCCAAATCCAAACTTTTTCAGATTAAAACGAAGCTCTCAACACCCTCTATCTTTTTAACAAAGGCCCTAGGCTAGATTCACACTCTAGGGAGATGAAATCTTAGAGAGAGTGTAAGTTTAGAGTGAGAGGGTCTCAGATTTAGGTTTTGGATGCAAAAGAAAGTGAAAAAGTTAAGTTTAAAATCGCTGCTGTCCACTGATATAAAATACGCTCGCTCGAGCGAAGGATTGGTCGCTCGAGCGACCAGACACAGAAAACTCTCGCTCGAGCCAAGAAGTTCTCGATCGAGCGAAGAAAAACCCAGACCGCTCGAGCCACGAAAAGCTCGCTCGAGCCATAAACTACAACTCTCAGGTCCAGAACCAGGTGCAACACAACTCTCGCTCGAGCGACAGACTCCTCGCTCGAGCGAAGAACCAAAAATCTGGGCAGCAACACTAGGCTCCCAAGCACAACCAACCTGTAACAAACCTGCCCAACACATCCCATACTCAATATACAAAGTAAAAAGGATGCAAACAAGATAATAAACAACATCCAACATCCACGGACACATGTCCGGATCACTGTACAACAAGGGTAAACCCGGGATCGCTATAAAAACAGTCTATCACAATATATGAGGTTTAACTAAGATATAAGTGTCAGGTATATGTTCAATATTTATGACAAAATGCACCTTCTTCACATGACCACACAATATCGATATTCACATCTCAATCCATTCCCATCTATTCATTTCAAGCTAATTCAATTCATCTCAATTCATAGGCCAAGTTTATAGTTTCCCCGAACGACTCAACTAAGACTACAACTCAGTGATTCTCAATCAACATAGTCATCATACAAACACTTCAATCTTGCCATTTTATGAAAATTTCATCCGGGGGATTGGCACCATTATATACACGTGATTTTGGGACTTTCACCCTAGACAATCCGGCCAACTTAGTTTCAGTAGAGTCCATCCCCTTTTTCCTCCCAAAACATGGAGTACATCCCATTTTTCCTGTCAAAATGTTACACACATACAATGTATTTAAAGTACCGTCATATTCAATGACTATCAATTATACATATTCGATGCCTTAACATACCGTCATGTTCGATGACATAATTAAATGATTAGTTTCAATTCACCTAATCCTCATGCAATTTCTACAACAATCATAGCTATCCTCCACTGATAGCCCAATACAATTACTTCTAAACAGATATACAATCTTTATAACAGATAATTCATCAAATTTCCATAGGTGAGTGATTAAATAAATCCAACTACACCATTCATTCATACATTCTCCCAATTTCACATTTCTCATACCAACTCCATTATTTATACAACACATATTAGGGAAAATTTCCTCCTTTTTCAAATATCAATCCAAAGGCTAAAATCCACCATTTTAACACAAGCTAACCTCATATTCAAAATCCCAAAATCATTTATAGAACACAACATGGAAATCCCTCTTTTCAATTTGAATCCAAACCCTAGATTTACTCAAAACCTCCCCAAAATTTCACCATTTATACATAACAACAAATAACTAGGTTAAAAATCATATCAAGGTGTAGAATATCCATACCTCAAGTGTAGAAGCCCAAAGGAGAAGTAAAGGAACTTCAAAAATGACGAAATCGAACTCTATTCGGATGTAATGGTAGCCCTTGAGGTGCTCCACCTTTTTCTCAAAGGAAGTAGGGTAGAGAGACCCTTAGATCCTAGGGGATTTGTAGAGAGAAGTCAGTTCTTAGAGAGAGAAAGAGCCGATCTGGGGTTTTTGAGTAAAAATGGGTCCAAAAAAAAATGAACAAGAAAGTGCTGCTGCGAACTGATATACGTGAGGTTTGCTCAAGCGAAGGAGTTGTCGCTCAAGCGACCAGACATAATAAGTGGCCTTGCTCAAACGCAAGAAGCGTCGCTCGAGCACAGAATACATACCTTCATAAGTTTTACAGATGCACACCGTCGCTCAAGCACAAGAAGCTTCACTCTAGCGAAGAACATTACCCTCCTAGTATCTCTACAAGCCTGCAAAAATGTTGGGAGCTCATAAAGCTCACTCGAGCACAAGAAGTCTCGCTCGAGTGAAGAAGTAAATTTTTGGACAGCAACAACTTGAACAACTAGCAACCAACCTGTCCCAAACATTCCCAAGACACTCCAAAACTCCAACTCAAAGACAAATGAGGGTAAACAAGACATGAATAACAATATTAAACCACAAAACCCGAGTTCGGAATACAACAAAGGTTGGTCAAAACTAGAATCGCTATATTTTGGGGGTGACAACCCATACACCATTGTCCTGTCTCTGTCTGTTTTTTCACTTTCTTCTGAGTCTGTTTCAATCATTGAGCTAGAAGTTCTGAATGAAAATGCAATAATTTTCATTTACTTCTCTATGCTTTTAAGTCATTGCATTGACCAAAATTTTCAGAACTTTTTCCAAACCTTTGATAAAAATGAAGACGAAAGAATTCCTCAGGATTTGTAAAATTTGATTGACTGAGAGGAAGAGAGGTGTGCTAAGCCCTTAATGAGTGGGATCATATCTGTTAATGTGGGTATTTAGAAGGATCCTAGCATGGTCCAAATTGGTTCTGCATTGTCTTCAGAGGAGTACGATTAGTCGCTTTATTAAAAGATTTCAAGAAATGTTTTGCATGGTCCTACGAAGACATGCTTGGAATTGATCCTGAGATTGTACATCATATGATCACTCTTAACCTGAGACCCGACCCCCTTAGTTTTCAAAACTTGATTCAAAATGTTCAATAATCAACCAAAATATGAGGCTTGCATAGCCAAATCGAAAGCATCCCTTGAACTGGGGGCAAAAAGGTCAGATGTGATCGAAGATTCAAAACTAGATCATTTCTTAAGCTAATAGAGATTGGAAAGAAAGTCAAATCCTGAAATTTGAGAGAAGGAGATTTATTGTTGAAAGATAATCGAGTTCCTATTGATGACACTAGGGGCAAATTCAGACCCAATTGGCAGGGCCCCTACATCATCAAGTTTATTTGGTCAGGACGAGCAGTCATTCCCACGGATTTAGATGGCCTAAAGATCTCACAACCAATCAACATGGACAAGCTACAAAGGTACTATACTTGAGAGGCTTGCTGGACTGAAAACTCGAAAGGGCGACCCAAGCAAAAGTTAGATCAGAAAAATAAAAAAATAGAAAATGAAAAACATGAAAAATGAAAAAATGAAAAAAAAAAAAAGAGAAGAAGAAGACTGAAAACTCGCAAGATCGAAAACCCGAAAGGACGACTTTGGCAAAAGTTAAAGCACAAAAAGAGAGTACTAATACCCGAGTGAGCCTTAGCTGTGAACTACGTAAGGTTTGATTCCTATCTTTGGGATACATAGGCAACTTCATCCTAAAGTTCGGCCCCAACCATTTTCAACTTGTTTATCTCATCCATATTTGATTGGCTTATCCTTATTCAACTTGGCTATCCTATCCATGTTCAATTGGCTCATCTCTGTTCAATTCGGTTGTCCTATTCCAATTCAATTGCAAGATAGATCCTACTCAGGTTATCTAATTTAAGGTTGTGTATCTCAAGGGTTAATTTCATGTTGGTTGGGTAGTGGCCATTTGTGAAAATAGATTTTGAGGACTTTTAATGAAGTTGACTAATTTTTTCCAAAATTATTCTATTTTTGCAAAAACCAGACCATTTCTTGGACCCAAAAAAGAAAAAATTTCAGTGCTCACGACTTGACTTACAGGATTTCAAAACAGAGTGTGGAACAAGCATGTTAATCTAACTCTCATGTTGGTCAATATCTTTTTAGCAGAAAATCAAAAAAATAGTCAAAGTAATGAACTAGGGGCACAGTCGAGTTTGGTTTTCTGTCTTTTTCCCGTATTCTCAAAAGTCTCCATTGTCAACTCACTCGAAAGTGCGTAATAGTTATCTCCGGCAATGTATCGCGCCCGCGATATTCTAAACCGTGCCCATATTCGTCGCGCTCGCAGTGTTTCTAATTGCACCCGCGTTGAAGTTTTATGTCGTTTTTATTCCAGCAAGTGTCAATCGGTGTGTTTGTAATGTTTTTGCTTTGTTTTTCTTTCATTGAGTCTTTTTTTTTTCCAGCCACTTTTTAGCTAGCCAATGAAATTTCTAGTTAGTTCATCAGTTCATTCAGCCAGGCGGTTCATGAATCAACCAGCCCGTCAATTTTTCAGCTGGTTAGACAAACAAATCAGTCGGCCGACCAATTTCAATATGAGTCCAAAATGAAAAACTGCAGAATTTGTGTAGGCTCAATGGTTTGTCTTTTAGAGTCTTGTTTTAAGTGTCTTTCATTCTAACAAGTGTAAATAGGTGTGTTTGGATTGCTTTTGCTTTCTGGTCAATTGAGGGCCTGATGTTCAATTCAAAACTCATTCAAATTCAATCATTCTCAGATTCAAATTAAAACAAAAAATTTTCAAGCTTAAGTGTTATGCCATTCACGTCATTTTATTCAAACTTCGAGGTGGAGTCCTGATCAGCATTACAAAACCAAAAAAGAGAGATGAGAAATTTCAAAAGCAACAAAATAGGGAAATTCTGAAGCATTGGTGCTCCTTCTTAAGAAAAATAGAAAGGAAAAAAAGAGAGAAAAAGAACAAAAAGAAAAAAATGGAAAATATGAAACATAGAGAGAGGGACTTTTTCTCAGATTCTGACAGTAGCCCAATGGCGAAGATTACAAATTGACATCATTTGTAGATAGCTTCGTCACTCGACTATACTGTCAACTGTCTCACTTCATCTTCACTCTTAGGAAGCCTTTGAAGACTCTAACTCGGCATTGACAGAGCTTCCGAAAGAAATTATTCTCATTTGGCCGTTAAATGAGGAGTATGATGGAACTCCGAATCGGGCCACAGAGGTGGCCTACTGTTTCAGCTCTTTGTTTTGCTTCTTCAAGTTGCTAATCTCTACTCGAGTGTCCTTGTACATATGCTAGAGCAGAGAGATTTAACTAAGGCGCTTCATTCGTCCTACCTTGTAACCGGTGGGACAAATTGGAGACTGCGGTCACGATCTCCACAAAGGACTTCAAAGTGTAGTGGTTGGCATCAATACCACACTACGTTGCCATCCGTTGATTGAATGACAGCGCAGGAAATCTAAAAACAAAGGTAGGGGCAGGGGCATTCTGTAGACACCCCATTTTTTACCGTCCTCAAGACTTGGATGTTCTTGCAAGTACATCTGGTGGCAAGTTCGATTGCTCGTCGAGTACTCAAATTTTGCGGCAGAACGTCACAGGTTTGAGCTTTCCAAATCCTGTATCCTTTCTGTCCCTTTTTTGGACCATGTGTTGGTCCTTTCAGCATGCTTCTTGTGGTGCACTGTCGGCCACTTTTTGGCACGGCCGGCCATGTATTTGGCCCTGCCGGCCATTGATAAGGCCTGCTGGCCATCAATGAGGAACTGCTGACCACCACTGATGGCCGGCAGGACACCTTGTTTCAGCAGATTTTGTGCTAGATCTTTTGAGCCAACTGTTTTTCACTGAGCTAGCCTCTATACGCGTGTATGGAGGGATGGAGGCCATTTCAAGCTTGTTAAACAAGCTTTGCATTGCATTGCTCTATATAAGGGGAGGCTCCTCCCCCTTTCCAGAGGTTCAGCAATTTTAGAGACAAGATATCTCTCTCTCTCTCTGGAATTCTCACACACACTCTCTTTCTATATTGTGCTTAATAGTGTCTCAAAGTGTATTTTCTCTTCACTTTTGCACTACAACACCTAGTTAAACACCTTTACTCTTGAGCTGAGGTTCTTGGAGGTTGTATTTGAGTGGTTTCAGCTTGGTTTTGCCTCAGAAACTTGCTGTTATTGCTGTGCTTCAGGAGTGAGTCTCATATCCTCTTTAAAGCTTTATTTTCATTTCTTATTTGGCCATCCTTGCATATTGTTTTAGGCCTTGCTTTCAACTACAAAAAACTTTGTTTCCAAGTGTTTAAATGGTTGTTTGAGGTCTCTTTGGTGTTGGGGGTGTTTCACCCCCTTATGTGCCTTATTTGCTTGAGCTAGGTGCCATCTCTTAAGGCCTTTGAGATCATGTTTGTTTGGCCTTTTAGCCACTAAAATCCAGTGGATTTTCAGTGGTAGAAATGTGGTTTTGAGGTCCAAAATGAGAGGGGGTGCTCCCCTCTCCTCTTGTCTTGGTTGCATGCCTTGTTGGCCTAATTATTGAGCATGTTTTTCTAGCATGTGTTGGCTTGTTCTCAGCTTATTTTTGGCCATATTTTAGCATGGCATAACACTGTTTTGGCCTGGTTGGATCACCTCATGCATGTTTTTTACACTTGTAGTGTAATCTTGCCTTTTAGCCTTACATGCTTGCCATTTTGGCCTACCATTCTAGCATGTTTTGACTCCACTCTAGCAAATTTTTACTCATGTTTTAACATGATTTAGCTCTGTTTTGAGGCTTCTTGGTCGTATGATGCTTATTATGCATGCTTGCAGTGCAATAGCCTTGAATAGCTTTGAGTTTTGAGGTATCTTGTATGCTTGGCTTGAGGTATTTGCATGTTTTGGCATCATTTGGCATGTTATTTTAGAGCATATAGTGTTGTCACACTTCCATGTTTTTCACTCTTTAAGTGCTCTTGAGAGTTGTACCTTTATGCCTTGTTTGTGAGCCATTGCATAAGCATCATTTTCTTACCTTTCAAGCCATCATCTCAGTTCATTTTGGCCACTATTTTGGCATGCATAAGGTCTATTTGGGGCTGGTTTGGCCATTTGAGTATTGTCTTGTATGCCTCTAGTGTAAGACACTTCACTAGCTTTGATGCTTAAGCCTTTCAACATGCATTACATGGGTTGTTTGCATGATTTTAAGTCATGTAGCATGACATTTCAGTGCTGGAACATATGCCATTACTCTCATGCTTCATTCTTTCAATACTTTTGGAGAGTTATGCTTTATGCCTTAATCTGGACTAATATGTATGCATGCATGCCTAAGCTTTTGGGCTACCATCTCAGTGTGTTTTTGGTCTTATTTTTCCATAATACAACTCTGTTTTTGGTTGGTTAGAGCATCCCTCATTTGCTTCTTACACTTGTAGTGTAATCATGCTCATTGGCCTAGCTTACTTGGTGCTTTGGCCTTTTATTCTAACATGTGTTAGCTTTACTCCATGCATGTTTTGGCATTGTTTTGACCTGCCTTGGGACTTTTTTGAGTCATATTGGCCCTTTGGGGCTTGCTTGATATGGCTATGGTGCAAGTGTCTTAGCTAGTCTTGAGTTTTGAGCCTTCTAGCATGCCTTATTTGTGGTACTTGGATGATTTGGCATCATTTAACACTTGATTTCAGAGCATATAGCATTGCCATCTTCTCATGCATATCACTTTTTGATTGTGTTTAAGAGTTGAGCATTGTACCTTGTTTGTGGCCCAACATGTATGCATGCTTGTCTAGTCCTTTGAGCTTCAATTCCAACATGTTTGGGCCACTGTTTTGGCATGCATGAGGTCTGTTTGGTATTGGTTTAGTCCATCGAGCATTGCTTTGCATGATTCTAGTGTTGTGTCTTTCACTAGCTTTTAATGCTTAAGTATTCTAGCATGTTGTGCATGAGTGTTTGCTTGTTAAAGTCTTGCATTTCATGCCAAGATTTGCATGTTGCCTGCTTTACATTGTGTTCAATTGGATGTCGTGTTGAACACGATGAAATGAGCTAATCTCCCTTGGTCTCCATTGCCTTTGATCTCTCATGATAAGGAGATGGTCTAGGTGTCTTGTTTGTCATGCATTTATTGAGTTTGTACAAATTGGATCTTTGGCCATCATGCATTGCGATGCTTGATTGATGGACTTGGATCCAATTATGCCTCTCCCTTGATGTTTTGAGGTGATATGGAGGGGCATAGTACGTACATACCCTTGGGAGACCCTCCATTTCCTCTGTTTTGTGCTCTATTGTAGCTTGGTGTCACAACACACCAGTGGCCGGCACCCTCTCATTGTTGACCGGCACCTCTTCATCTGTGGCCGGCAGTGTGCATCCTTGGCCAGCAGGGGGGTCGGCAGCCACCATTCATGGCCAGCAGGCCACTGGTGCACTCCCCAGCACTGTTTTGGTAAGTTTCAGCAACAAGAACTAGAAGACACCCTGCAAACAGTGCCTCTAAAGAGTATCTGAAGAGCTTTTTGGAGCGAGAAACCGAGCGCATGCATGTTCATTTTCCAAACAGAGCTGTGTCAGCATATTTTAAAGCTTTATTTGTTAAGTTTAATTGGTTTTGTAACTTAATTAATTTGTTTAAATTAGTTAAAGTTTTGTAACAATTAATTAGCTTAGCATAGTTAATTAGCTGATTTGTAATAATTAGTCTAATTAGATTATTAGATTAGTTAAGTAGCTTAGCTTAGAATAGCTTAGCTTTCATTCGGACCCTCCGTCGAAAGGGCAAATGTTGTAATAAGGGTGTGTGTGTGTGTGCATGTCTTCCAACCCCCACTTCTTTCTCCCTTTTATTTGTCAGCTTTTCATGGTTAGTTTTAGGACATATTTTAATTAGCATCCTTATGCTTGCATGCATGCATCATTCATCTGTCTTGCATGCACTGAGCTCGACGCATCATTCAAACTGCATTGTATTTCAAATACTTACTTGAATACGTGTTTAACAGCATGTTATCGAGTGTTGCATTCATATGCCATCTTAGCTAGCCGAGCCTATTCTAGTTGCATTTTGCATGCGTTGCATTAGGCATCTTGTATCATTAGGATCATGCATTGATTTCTAACATAACTTCTGTTTTGGCTCAGAGTACACTGTGAGTATTTATGCTTTAGCATCTTGCATGTGTGTAAGTAACTGCTATGATAGCATGCTTGCCATGAGGCTAACTGCTTAAGTATTTAACTGCATGAATGCCTGTGGATGAAGGCTTTATTGCTTGAATTGGGACAATTCATCAAATGTGCATTTTAAGCCCACTTTGCGAAGTGGCAAATCATGTTTCAAGCCCACTTGAGGGTGCCAAATCTGCGTCTTAGCCTACTTGCGAGTAGCACTTTCAAACCATTTTCGAAAAACAAACATGAAATGTTTTGTTCCAATTCTTGCGATTGAGTCTATACTTGTATGCTGTGCGCATCACATAGTAATTTTAGATTAATAACCAAAATAAGAACACATGTGTTTACAAAAACAACATATCACGTGAGTAAAGGCCGATCCTTTGATCGGGCGAGTGGCGGTGCTCATTTCAGGACCTTCCCCTCTCATACCCAAGTTCCTGAGCCGAGGTAACTTTGATGATGACGGACACATGGCCTTTGGCACGAGTCAGGGTTTTCTAAATTTTCCAAAATAAAATATTTAGGTGGCGACTCTGAAATCTGGTAAAGCAGTCCATGTTTGGCGCTTTTTGATTAAAATCGATTTTCCAAAACAATTTGCCAAATTTGGACTCTTTGGTGATTTATCAGTTTACATTGCACTTTGTGAGATTAGATTTAGAACCGTGACAAGAGTTCGAACTGTAGTAGCTATGAACACAATTCACGCCCTCGTACACGGAGCGAGTTCGGGCGGTCTACACACTCTGTCGAGGCTTAGAAGAGTGAGTGTCAGCATTTTCGATCGGGGAAGTGTTGAGGTTAGGAAAGAGAGTGAGAGGACGACGAGAAGAAGCCATGACAGGGGAATGTAATACCTCCAAAAGGAAATTACAGAGTGATGGTAGGGAGCATTTTGCAGCTCTCTACTCTGCTCTGCTTTCTCGCAGGCCTCGATTTAAGAAAAGAATGAAGAAGAAGAAGGAGCCTAGAGAAGAGGGATTGCCAAGGGAATCTTTGACAAACGAGGCCGTCCAACTGTTGTTAGTCAGGCATGCCGTGATTGTTGAAATAGCGCGCCAAACACTGCACTCGACGAAGATGAACGGGACAGAACGAGAGACAAAACAAGGGAGGAGTGTACATTTTTACATATTATGTATGTATATCTGTATCCGTATGTCTGTGTATATCGTATATGTATACGTTTATATATAGTATGTATGTATATATTTTGTATGTGTTCGTATTTTGTATATTGTATGTATATACTATTTTGTATACTGTTGATATCCGTATATGTATATATGGTATGTATGCAAGGTTTTTTTTTTTGGAAAAAAATCAAAGAACAAAAAATTCAAAAAGAAATTTTCAAGGAAAAACAAATTCAAAATATTCAAAAAAAAATCCAAAAAGAAATTTTCAAAGTCAAATATACAAAAAAAAAAAAAGAACTTTTCAAAAATCAAAAAAAGAGGATTCACAAAAATAAAAAACATTAAAAAAAAAACATCAGAAAGAAAATTTCAAAAATGGAAACAAAAATGAAAAAAAAATGTATCTTTGTGTTTGTGTTCACACACTTCAATTACAATCTTAGAAAATTAGAAAAATCAAAAACTTGAAGTTGGGAACCCTATATTTTCTCCTGTGAGGTGCTTTTCTTGAACACTGCTTCCTGAAATATTTTCTATAACATATTGCTTCTTGGAACAAAATGGCTTGATACATTGAGATCCCAAGAAACTTTTTCAAAATTTGGTACAATCTACACCCCTTTCTATCATTTGTGTAGTATGCACATTTGTATGCAATGCATCCCCTCTATCATTTGTGTGGTATGCACATTTGTATGCGATGCACCCCCCTCTATTATTTGTGTTGTGGCACATTTGTATATGATGCCCCCCTTTATCATTCATGCGGTATGCACATTTGTATGCGATACACCCCTTCTATCATTTGTGTTATGGCACATTTGTATACGATGCATCTTTCCACATTATTTGTGCAGTATGCACATTTGTATGTGATACACCCCCTCTATCATTTGTACGGTATGCATATTTGTCTGCGATGCACCCCTTCTTTATCATTTGTGTGGTATGCATATTTGTATGTGATGCACCTCCCCTATCATTTGTGCTATGGCACATTTGTATGCGATACATCCCCTCATTTATATGGTATGCATATTTGTATGCAATGCACCCTCTCCATCATTTGTGCTTTGGCACATTTGTATGTGATGGATTATCGCTGTCATTTGTGCTTTGGAACATTTGTATACATTGTCTCTATCATTTGTGCTTTGTTACATTTGTATGCGATGCACTCCCTCTATCATTTGTGCTTTGGCACATTTGTATGTGATACGCGCATATTACCTGTTGCATTGCATTGTAGATCATGAATTTTGCAAAAAGGAAAAAAAAACAACTGGCTTCATGAAGCGTATAAGTCCATCTTATAATTGTATTTCGAACATGTCATTTGCATTTCACCCTTGAATTACGCTGGTTTGAATCCTTGCAAAGGGATACGTAGGAAACTCTCAGGTTCAACCAACTACATGTGCATCTTGTTTGTTTGTCCAAAGTCTTATGGCTTTGTCAAAAAGGTCGTCTTCGGGCTTTGACATTCACTTACGTCATGAAATGACTTCAAGCTCTGTTAAAGAAGGACAGTTGCAGACGCCCTATTTTAACTAGCCCTAAGACTTGAGCACTTTTTTTTTAATCACCTGATGATGAAAATAAGAATATGCTATTTCACAAAATTCTCAGTGGAAAGGTGGAATTTAAGTTTTAATACCAACCTGCACCTGTTTTGGCCAAATAGTTTTAGACTAGTTTTGGCCAAATTAAGTTACATATTTGGCTTGTTAAAATATATTTTATTAGTCTATTATTTTTATTATTTTATAATTTTACATATTTTGGTGTGTTGTTATAATATTTTGAGTATCTATATATATATATTAATGTAATTAATATATTTTAGATATTATTATATTATAAAGGTACTATTTCCCTTTTGAAAAATCCACCCCACTCTCACTGTTTGTCTGTTTGTTTGTTCGTGTTTTTTTTTTTCCTCTTTTTCTTTAGACCCTCTTTGGTCAAATTACGTTACATATTTGGTCTGCTAAAATATATTTTATTAGTCCATTTATTTTGTTATTTTATAATTTGACATGTTTTTGGGTGTTTATCTATATATTTTTGGATATTTGTACATATATTTATGCTAATAATTCCTTTTGCATATTATTATATTATAAAGTGTTTATTGTGCACCTTCTGAAAAACCATCCCTCCAACTGAATTATTTTTGTTTGCATTTGGAAAATTTTGCCTATATAAAGGTAAATAAAGGCTGGAGAAAGGGAGAATTGATGAGGGAATTGAAGATCAAAAAAAAAAAAGAGAGAGAGAAAAATCCGAGGGAGGCAAAAATGAGGGGAAAAAAGGGAGAAAAAGAATTTTAAAAAAATAAGGAAAACAAATTGGGCAGAAAGATCAGAAAAATCAAAAAAGAGAGAAGGGGAAAAAAAAATCTAAAAATAGAGAAAAGAAAGGAAAGAAAGAAGAGAAAAAAAAATATTTTCAAGAGAGAAAAGGAAAAAAAGATCTTAGATATTTTATTTTTCTGAACCATAGTTTTCTTTTCATTCTCTTTATTGCCTCTTTATCAATACACCATCCAAAAAACAAAAACACACCATTAAATCCGAAATTCTGAATTTTGGACTGAGAATTGAGAACATATTCCGCAACTTTGAGGATGAACAAAAGAATGTTTGTAAATTAGAAAATTCGTCCTTTCTCCAAAATGTGAGTTTTTGTAAACTTTCACTTAAATTTAAAAATGTAATATAATTTGTTTAAATTCTTTTACTACTTTATTTGCCACTTTACTTATTGCTTTAAAGGGAAGACTGCACCATGCACATATCTATTGTAATTTACTATTTATTTTATATAACCGTATTACCGATTTATAGAAAAGGTTGTACCACCTACATACCAGTTGTATTTTACTGTTGTACATAAATTGTTGTAATTTATTGCCTTAAATACACTGTTGTAATTTACCGCTTTGAATGGCCAGTGCCACACCGCCTACATAAACTATTATAATTTACTACTTTAAATGGTTGGTCAAAGCAACCTAATTTGTTAAAAGTATTACCCCGCCGGGTGAATAGTGACAGGTGGTGAATAGTAATCATAGATTGTGAATAGTAACCTTCAGTGATGAATAGTAACCCCTGACAATAAAATATTACCTTCGCTGATGGAGATGGATCCCAAGTTTAAGCCCTTGCCGCTCGGCATTTGACCATTCGACCTGGCGACGTACCATCCCGAGGTACGCGTGCTTCCTCCTGATAGCATCTGCCAGTTCAGGGGATTCATGTGGGGTACACCAGAGGACCTCCTGCTTTGCGAGCTGGAGTCACATTTATCCTACGGCGCCTCTGAGGTATACATCTTCTCTTTATTTTTGCAATGTAGGTCACACTAACACTGCTTTTCACCTATTCAACCTAAACACACTTGTGCACTGCATCTCTTATACTGCCTTGCATTTGTTTGTCCTGAGCACACCTCTGCACTGTATTTCTTACACTGCCTTGCATTTGTTCGTCTTGCTCACAGGGGAATTCTCATGCTTTCCGAGGATATGGGACCACTACTGCACGTGAATGGTACATAGAGCTGCTCGATGCAGTACGCCATATCGTTAACGAGGTCGGCTTCGACGCATTTTGCATGGGACTCTCACGCCTCACTGCGAGCCGGCCTCTACTAGGCGCTTTAGTAGAGAGGTGGTGGGATACCACTGATTCCTTCCATTTCTCTACAACAGGGGAGATAACGATGACTCCCTTTGACTTCTCCATGCTCACCGGCATAAGAGTAGGGGGTCATCCGATTCCTTACGACACCGACATAGGCGAGTGGGACGCCGCTTAGATCTACTTGCTGGGGACTCGCCCACCCATCTCTCGATTAGGGATGGTGCGATATACCTAGTTTGCTGACTATTTCAGGGGAGAGACGCCGACGACCCGCGAGGAAACCGAGTACTACGCTCGAAGGTTTCTCACGTTCTTGTTCGGCACTACTTTGTTCACCGACCGGGCGAACACCATCGGGCTCTACTTTTTGAGTGCATCAGTGGACCTGACTCGCATCCGACTCTATGACTGGGGCGGCGTAGGCTTGGCCACACTATATGGACACATGAGCTTTTCTTCTCACCGGAGTGGGCATCTGCTAGGAGGCTACTGGAGAGCCTGGGAGGTACATCCTACCCTTTTGCTTTACATTATCTGTACACCACACACACTGCACAATGCACTCTACACCGCACACAATCTGTTCTCTACTTTACATTATCTGTAAACTGCACACACTGCACTAGACACACTGTACGCAATTTGTTCTTTACTTTCTGCATTACATCTGATTTCTGTTTGATCTGTACACCGCACACATTGCACAACGCACACCGCACTGTACATAATCTATTTTCTACTTTTTGCATTACATCTGATTTCTGTTTGATCTGTACACTACATTGCATCCGATAGATATACTCACTGTTACCCTTCCATCTTCTACAGTTATGAATGTATGCCTACTTCCCGAGGCTCACCCTAGAGCCAGAGGTAGAGATACTTCCCATGGTACCGTATTTACACAGATACAACGGGAGGTGCCAGTGGAGGCCTTGAGAGTCATTCTCGTTCTTCCACCGATTCTTTGATACTGTGGCCACAACAGAGGTAATTCGAACCTTACAGTCATTTCATCTTTACTTCACATTTGCATTGCATTTCTAATGGCAGCTAACAACCTGTATATTCACTAACTGCAGATCACCCGGCAGCCGTGGGCAGTAATGCCTGATGCGGTCAGAGATCAGTTCGCAGGCGCTCGGGAGGCTTCCCGATTTCGAATCTTGCTCAAGGGCCCAGTTTGTCGGGCGTGGTTCCTAGGAGAGCAATTTTTGCGACAGAGCCTCGGCTTGCCCGAGCCGATAGTCCCGATGCCACCTCTTTCGTACATGAGGATTACCGAGAGGTACACCGAGCAGGAGATGATTGACTTCACCAGAGGTTGGGACACCGACTTCTTCAGGCTTGATGACGATTATGTTGCCTTCATTCAGACATAACTTATGCCACTGCTGACCGGAACTCGCAGGGGTGGAAGAGGCAGAGCTACGTCTGTGGCCGAGAGAGCGGGAGGATCCAGGGTGACTCAGGCCCATGACAGGAGAGGCTCCCAGACGAGGTGGAGAGCTGGGTGGCCAAAGCTGCCTACTACAATGACCTGCCAGCAACGTACGGAGGGGACTTATCAGATTCTTATCGAGCCTGCACCGGCTGGTCATAAGCTTGTCGGAGTTCGAGGCCCGATCCCGGTATGTACCATACCCTACATTCTACATATTCAATTCATTCATACTCAATTCATTTCAATTATGCTCTATAGACCATAGATTACTGATCATCTCAACATATTTACAGGCATCCATAGAGTACACCAGACATGCTCTTGAGCTGTCGGCTTCTCTGATGGGGATGGTTTAGACCAGCGCGGACCTGCTCAACATTTACGGCATTCCGGTAAGTTCCTTCAACCTACATTTCAAAACTCTCTGCAATCTGCTCCATACTACATTGATACACTGCATCCATACACTGCATTCAACAATATATTCATTTTTTGCTTTCCACACAGGCCACAACTGATGTATCTGACAAACTGTCTTTTTGAGGTCCCCTTTCAGATGCCAGCCCTATCGGGCGCCCCAGCGGGAGCTGCAGCAGGACCTTCAGTGCCTCCCTCGGCAGCGGGGAGAGAGAGACGAGGGGCTCCGGAACACAGCCGATGCAGGGCTAGGCGTACTCATACCTAGAGCAGTTTACCAGAGCCTATCTCGGAGGATGAGAAGATTAATGAGGACGAGGAGCCAACGAGCTCGCATTCAGAGTCATCTGAGGATGGAGGCGACGACACCAGCTCAGGTTCTGAGGGCGGTGACAATGCTGGGGATGGCTCTGGGAGGAGAGCGGTGATGGCTCTGGATCAGGCTCCACCTCAGATTCGGATAGCGGCGCTAACGGAGACAGTGATTTAGAGTCTACTCCGTTGAGGAAGAGGACGAAGAGAGCCTCTCGATCTTGAGACGGATGGCGTCACTTCGGATGTTCTTTTGCTTAGTGTTCTTTTTGCTAGTAGTGTTAGCACATTGTAAAGTCTCAGGCAGCTTTATTTTTCTTAAAAACTTGTACTCGTTTGTAAAAAAGAAACCATGATTGGAATGAAAACAACATTTTGATTAAAAAGTGTTGCATTTTTATATTCTGAGCATTGCATAACATCGCACAGCATGAAAATGAGATTTGATCTTTGTTGAAAACTGCATATATTTAAAATGCATTGTCTCAATCAGGTAGTGAACCAACTAACAACTGAAAGAACAAAACAACTCGATAAACAACACAAGAACTTGACAGGCTAATCAAATGTAAATACAACTTGATAATCAAGACAAGAACTTGAAAAACAACATCAATACAACTCAATAAGCAAATTGCAACAACTCTATAAACAAATTGAAACAACACGAGTACGACTTCACAAAACCACAACAGAACGCATCCTGAGTAGAACAAGGAACAGGTTCCTAGCACTTCCAACACATGGATGGCTTAGGAAACAAGATAGGAGACCATCGGCCATAAGGAGAGGCCATCGGCCATAAGAAATGACCATCGGCCACTAGTACTGACGGATCAGCTACAAAAGTGGCTGGTAGGCCACCAACACTGGTCGGTCGGCCACTAGTGTAAGGAATCTCCAGATTGTTGCCACCTGTCTTCCACTCGACACCTTATCTTCTACAAAGCCCCAGCTTCGTAGTTTCTTCATTTCACTTCTGTTTTCGCTTCAAATGGAACCATTCTTTGCCGAAAAACTCTCCGATTGGATCACAACTTTGGATGGCTCGAAAAAGCTGAATTTCTGGGGTTTCGGGCTAAATGCACTATTCCCATTGAGTCGCACACCACTGTGTTTTCCATTTCTCCATGCCGTGGCTAGATGTTGGAACTCGGTTACACATGTTTTTAGCTTCGAAAGACAAGAAATATGCCCTACATTTGAAGAGTTCCAAGCTCTGATGGAATCTCGGTGTGACGAGGAAATCCTGTCCCAGTCGCGTTTTGGTCACATCCAAGCTTTGGGAAGGATGTGTGGGCTTACTCTACACGATGCCAAGTCTTTGGTCCACAACGGGGAGCTAGATATTCTCAATTTGATTCATCGATTCTTTGATGCCGGTGACCGCGATGACTGTCTCTAGCAAAGTTTTCGGCAGCATGCCCTCTGCTTGTGTATGTTAGCTCATTTCTTGCTTGCCCCCGACCTCGGAGGGTCTAGCATCCGCCTAATCGAAGTAGCTCAAGGCTTGAAAGAAGGTAAGAGCTGCATCGGCTTAACACTAGCCGAGACTCTAATGGGCTTGGATGCTTTCAATCGCCGTGGAACAACAAGGTTTACAGGAAGTTCACTACTCTTGCAGGTAATGTTTCCCACCCCATCTTACATATATTTCTTACATCACTCGGCCCTCAGGCCCTGTTTTTCTCTCAAAACCTTTTCTCACTTTTTCTCTCCACATACATCTCTCTATTCTTTAATCTCTCTTATTTTTCATCCTTCCCCAGATTTGGCTCATGGATAAGTTGAAAGTAGTAGACTCTTGCCCAGGATATTCAGCACGCGGCTACTTCTTTCGCCCACAGCTAGTTGACTTCCCAAATGAGGGATGGTGGTGCCAATGGATGTGTAACATGTTTGTTGTTGACATTGCTTGGTGTTGCCCTTGGTTTGATTTAGCTGAGATGAGCTACAGCATGGCCCGACAGCCTGGTATTCAGTTGATTGACCTAACACGCTATGTCTTCTATTTTCCATTTCGGTTTCGGCGTCAGTTCAGAAACGACCAGATTTGCCCAAAAGAGGGGGTAGAGTACCCAACTTCGTATCCTTTCTGAGGCTTGCAGCTAGCTCGATATCCCAATGCATGGAGGACAAGAGAACTTCTGGCTCCTGCTCCCAATTTCAGTTACGCCCTTTTCTAGCGAATGCACAGCTTGGCTTGAAGATAAGGCACAAACCAGGGCTACTTTAGCATCTGAGGCTTCCACAAGCTTTGGGAGGGGGCGCAGGAACACCTGACTTATCCATGCCTCTAGTTTATTGCTTTAATATGTACTTTGAAGTTTTCCTTTTGAATAAAATAAAAAGAAACTTCAATTTGTATCAAGAGGTAGAGAACTCTGTATTGAAATCAATGAAATTGAAGGTTGTGGGTACTGAAAATTTTTCATTTGGTCCAAAAATGGTCTAAGTTGTAAAAAGATTAATTTGAACAAAATCAACTTTTATTAAAACTTTTCAAAACCATTTTCGATATGGATCACAAGTGGACACACCCGAAATCTATCCTTGAGATGCACAACCCGTAATTTAACAAACGGAAAGTTGCCCCTTGTCTGAAAGGCACTGCACGGCAATGGAAAATTGCCCCTTGTTTGAATAGCACCGCAGTGCAATGGAAAATTGCCCCTTGTTTGAATAGCGCCGCAGCGCACTGTAACCAGTCCTCATAGTGAAGATCACAATCGCACTCTTAGATACAGAGAAGACAAAGATGACCCGTTCAATCTCATGAATAGGATAGTTGAATTTGAAGTGTTTACGACTGAACTTCAGAATGAAGCTGCCTATGTATCCCGAAGATGGGAATCAAGCCTTACGTAGTTCGGTTCGGGTTCCCTGGGGTATTAACACTTTCCTTTTGTGCTCTAACTTTTGCCAAGGCTGCCATTTCCAGGTTTTCAACCTTGCGAGCTCAGTTTTTCTTTTTTCCAATTTTTTATGCTCTAACTTTTGCCTAGATCGCCCTTCTGGGTTTTCAGCCTAACGAGCCACTCAGGGGTAGTATTTCTTCAACTTGTCCATGTTGATTGGTTGGGAGAATTCAAGGCCATCCAAGTCCATAAGAATGATTGCTCCACCCGACCAAATAAACTTGATGATGTAAGGGTCAGTCCAATTGGACCTGAACTTGCCCTTAGGGTCGTGGAAGGGAGCTCGATTGTCTTTGAGCACCAAATCCCCTTCTTTCAGATTCCTGGACTTAACTTTCTTGTTAAAAGCCCTGGCAATCCTGTGTTGATAACCTTGGACGTGATACAGTGTTTTCAACCTTCTCTTGTCAAACAGCATGAGTTCTTCGAACCTGCTTTGCTGCCAATCTGCTTATGCTATTTGACACTCAACCATAGCCCGTAGTGATGGAACCTCAACTTCAATTGGCAGAACAGCCTCCATGCCATAAACCAGAGAATACGGGGTTGCTCTAGTAGATGTTCGAATCGATGTTCTATAGCCCTAGAGAGCAAACGACAACTTATCTGGCCAATCCCTGTAGGCTTTGATGTTCTTGTTGGCGGCCTCAACAGCTCTGTTGGTTTGCGGCCGATATGTGGATGACTTATTAAAAGCCACGTTGTTCTTCTCCAACAAGTCGATCATTTGCTTCTTGAAGTGGAAACCATTATTAGAGATGATCTAATTCGGAACTCTGTAGCGACAGATGATGTTATTCCTGATGAACTTGGCTACATGCGACGCTTTCAGCACAACATAAGATTGGGCCTCGACCCACTTTGTAAAGTAGTCTATCGCTAACAGGATGTACTCGTGCCCATTTGACCCCTTCGGAGTAACTGCCCCAATCACATCAATTCCCCAGACTGAAAAAGGCCACGGAGAAGTCATGTAGTATAGCATTGACGGCGGAATATTCATACGATTCACATGGATTTGACATTTGTGGCATCGCCAAACAAAACCAATACAATCCTCCTTCATGGTTGACCAGTAGTAACCCTGTTTGAGAATTTTTAGAGCTAGCATCACTCCGCTCATGTGTAATCCACATTCTCCCCTATGGATGGCCTCCATTAGGCACTTTGACTCTTCTGTATCGACGCACATCTTATGCATTCCCAAATGACCACACTTGTACAATTTACCTCCACAGATGATAAACTGGGCAGCCATTCGTTGAATTGCCATTTTATCTTTGTCATTTGCCCCTAGTGGAAAAGCCTCCTCTTCTAAGAAGTTCTAGACATCATAGTACCAGGGGTTCTGATCTTATACTTCATCAATTGCGGTAATTAATTTGTAGGCCGACGTGTATCTCTGTTCAATAGTGATCGGACGCATCCGGACTCCCAACGGGATGTCTATCATTGATGATAGAGTTGCTAATGAATTAGTGAACCTGCTGTTCTCTTTTAACAGATGGGTGAAGGTTAGCTTCTCAAACTGAGGAATCAGCACGTCTAAGGTCTGGTGATAGATTTTCATCATTTCTTCTTTAACTTTCCAATCTCCCTTTGCTTAAGATACAACCAGGTTCGAGTCTCCAATGACATCCAACAGTTTTGCCCCTAGTTCCAGGGCGGCTTCTAAGCTAGTGATGCACGTCTCGTATTCTGCTTCATTGTTCGATACTTTGAACCGGAGTTTGAAGGCTAAGGGTATGTAAGAATTATCAAGTGCTATCAGCAACACCCCTATCCCATACCCATACTGGTTTGACGCTCTGTCAAAGTACATGGTCCAGATCTCTTCCTCAATCTGCAGAATGGCCTCATCTGGGAACAGATACTCTACTGCTTCGTCTCCCTCCACTGGGTGATCCACTAGGAACTCCGCTACCGCTCTCCCTTTCACAGACTTACGCGTCACATACTTCAAGTCGAATTCGAAAAGAAGAAGCAACCAATGGGCTAAGTTACTCGTAAGTGCTGGTTTCTCAAAGAGATATTTGATAGGATGTAATCTCGAAACTAGTATTACAGAGTGAGCTAACAGGTAGTGCGTCAACTTCCTGGTAGCCCATACCAAAGCTAAACAAGCCTTCTCGAGCGGAGTGTAATGGGTCTTGTGTTCCAGTATCTTCTTGCTCAGGTAATAGATGGCCTTCTCCACTTTATCCTTGGATTCCTGTGCAAGCATGCAACCCACAGTTGTGTCCGTTACAGACAGATACAAGATCAACGGCTTCCCCGGCTCTGGCGGTGACAACACGGGTGGGTTCTGTAGATACTGCTTGATTTGCTCAAAAGCTACCTAGCATCGGTCATCCGATTGGAATTTCTTTCCTTTCTTCAGGAGACCAAATAGTGGTTCACAAGTCAAGGTTAATTTTGCGATAAACCACCTTATGAATTGCACTTTACCTAGAAAGCTTCGCATCTAATTTTCAGTCCTTGGTGGTGGCATTTCTAGGATGGCCTTAGTCTTTGAAGGATCAACCTCAATGCCCCTCTGCATAATCAAGAACCCCAGCATCTTCCCTGCTGTGATACTAAAAGTACATTTCTGAGGATTCAGTCGCAACCGATATTCTCTGATCCGTTGGAAAAATTTCTCTAAGGCGGTGTAGTGGCCTTTTCTTTCCTTGGACTTGATAATCATGTCGTCCACATACACCTCAACCTATTTATGGATCATGTCATGCAATATAGTGGTTTTAGCCCGTTGATAAGTAGCCCCAGCATTCTTAAGCCCAAACTGCATCACCTTATAACAGTAGGTTCCCCACAGGGTGGTAAAAGTAGTCTTTTCTCTGTCATCGGGTGCCATCAAGATCTGGTTATACCCAGAAAATCCATCCATGAAGGAGAACAACACATGCCCTGCTGTGAAATCCACTAATTCATCGACATGCGGTAGAGGAAAGTCGTCCTTCGGACTAGCTTTGTTTAGATCTCTGAAGTCCACACATACCCGAATTCTGCCATCTTTTTTCGGCACCGGAACAATGTTGGCCAACCAAGTAGGATACTCAGACACTAGCAAGAACCCTGTGTCTATCTGCTTGGTGACCTCTTCTTTAATCTTCAAAGCCCAATCCGGGTGTATTCTTCGAAGCTTCTGCTTAATAGGTCGGACCTTAGGGTTAAGAGGGATCTAATACTGTACAATCTTAGGATCGATTCCAGGCATGTCTTCGTAGGACCACGCAAAAACATCTTTGAAATCTTTTAATAAAGCGACTAAGCGCTCGAGCTCCTCCGAAGACGACGTGGACCTGATCTGGACCATGTGCGGATCCTTTTCAGTACCCACGTTAATTGAAATGATTAAATCAACCAAAGGTTTTACAAACCTCTCCTCCTCTCGATCAATCAAATGCTTCAAAATCGGAGGAATTTCTCCCTCGTCGTTTTCATCAAAGTTTTGAAAGTCCTGATTAATACAATAAACAAGAGGCACAGAAAAGTACTCAAAAGCAGCAGCAGTACCATTCTCATTCACAATTTCTAGCTCGTCCAAATCTCCAGTTACAACCGACTCAAAGGAAAAAGAAAAAGACGACTTGGACAAGACAACGACATCCAGGTTATCAACTCCAGGAATACTGGACCCTGACTCAGAAGAACTGGAATCTGATTCTGACTCCACAGACTCTGTGGAATCAGATTCCCATTCACTACCTGACCCAGAACTGCTGGAAAAAAAAGCCCTCCTCGAACTGCCAAACGAGGGAGGATGTGATGGATGCATCCAGAATGCATGAAGAAGCACCCACAGCCATTTGATCTCCAATCATGGAATCGGAGAAGTCACCTCTCGAGCTCTCTGGTACGATCTGAGGATCTGAGAGAAGACAAGCCAGTGCTGCTCCTATCTCGAGTTCTGTGCCATCAGACTTATCCTGTATGCACTGCTCAACCTCACCTGGTAGGTCAATCTGGTCTTTTGCAAATTCATCCCCTTGTAACTGAAGGTCAAAAGAGATCTCAAAACCGGGCAAGCGCCGCTTTTCAGAATTCAGCCATGGCTCTGGAAAGCCACAAAACGGGAAATCTTCTCCCTCCCGGGCAAAGCGTCCGTTCAAGGTCCCTTGAATAGGTCTATGCACCAGCTCATAGTGCTTCTCGACTTGCTTAGCCTTGGCTCTTCCGGCCATTTCTTTCCTCTTCCTTACCCAATCTTCCTTGGTAGGCATATAACCTAAACCAAAGGTATGCGGGTTGTGTGGCTCTTCGGCCAACGCAGAAACGCCCTTCCTGCCACTTCTTCCCAATCCCATTCCAGGCATATTGTGAAGCTTATTCATGAGGTAGACTGATTGAGCACTTATGTACAATCCCTCATCAATAGCTAGAATGTTATGCACTACCCGAGCCTCGGCCAAGGTGAACCCAGATAAAAAGACATCTTCCTCACTATGCACAATTTCCAAGACCGGCGTGGTCACCTCGAGCGGAGAGTGGATTGTAGAACTTCCAAAAACAATTGCTACCCCCTTCCCATGGGGGTATTTCAGCATCTGGTGTAAAGTGGAAGAGACAGCCTTCACTTGGTGCAGCCACGGCCGCCCCAAAAATAAGTTAAAGGCGGCTAGAACATCTTGAACATGAAACTTAATGTCCTGTCATGCCGAACCCACCTGCATTCTAATTCTGAATGTCCCCATCACCTCCCGGCTCGTATTGTCATAAGCCCAGATTACCTGGGCTGTTGGTGCGAAATCTGCCGGCTTCAAACCGATAGCATAAGCCGTACGCAACAGGCATACATTAATTACAGATCCGATGTCAACCAAGACAAATAGAATCCACTTCTCTTTGCATTCCACAAAGATATAGAATGGCTTGTTGTGATCAGAGCCCTTAGGCGGCAATTCTTTGTTCTGTAAAGGTCAACATTGGTAAAGCACCACCTGGGAAAACCAATCCCACCAACTGCACAGGAGTAGTCTCAATAGAGAGCTTTGCCTTATCCATTGCTGAAATGACGGCTTGTCTATGTACCCGCGAGGCCATGAGTAATCCCCAAATGGAGATGTCCGCTTGAATCTTTTTCAATTATTTCAGTACAGCTTCCTCCTCTAGCAACTTCTCTTTCTGCTTCTCTACCTCTTTGCCTTTTCTAGAATCCTCCGGTTGATCGAGGTGTGGGGGTTTAAAATACTGCCCACTTCAGGTCATGTGATCGACCTCCTCTGCGTACCATGTATTATTTGGTTGATTCTACCCCCAGTCCTTATCAGTATGGGCAAGACGCAAATCATCGTCTTCCCACAACATTTCATCTGCAACCGATAAACACATGTCCGGTTCCACTGTTGTAATCTTGACATCATAGTCATTGACGATCCCCGTAGGGCCCTTGGCTTTTCTAGCCCTCTGTTCATTCTCAAACCTCTCAAGTTCGAATCACTTCAGCGCAGCCTCTTGTTCTGTGTCAGTTGTACAAACACTGCCCAGTTCTCGAGCAAAATTCTTCGTACTGGTGCTCTCCGGCAATTTCTCTTCATCCTCGGCCGTTCCGGCCCTTGTAGTAGTTCCCACTTTTAGCTGTTCCAGCTTTTCTTGAGACCCCTCGTCAATATCCGGCTCATCACTAAGCCACCCTGAAGTCTCCGCAGATCCATTTATATCAAACTAACCGATCTGTACATTCCCTAGATCCTGTTCATCAAAGAACTGCAAGTTGCTGATATCCTCCTCAAGCTCAGCTAAATCATCCAACCCCTGATTTGGTCCATGTTCCCGGACTACGCTAACCTCCATTTCCTTCAAAAATTTCAACTCTGGTCTGGTCTGGCTTATTGGCACAATAAAGCGACAAGGGTTGTATTCTTCCTCTGCTAAGTCCTTAGTTTCCTCGGATTCTGACCCAGCATTCCCATTCTCTTCCAAGGTCCCCCTGACTTTGTCTTTGACAGTCACCACAACTAGCTTGGGTCGAGTTAATGACGTGCTCATCATGCACATGTCTATGCTTTCTGGCATAAAGAACGTCGGCTTGGGTAGGTGGGAGGGAGTAATGTATATGCTATGATCAAACGGGTTGGCCGTTGTTTGGATGAAGTTTACCTACCTAGGTGGAGGGTTTTGGTTATGTGATGGGAGAGGGTTGGTAGTGACATTTAGCTTTTCTGGAGGCATTATCTCCTTGTTGTCAATGAGATCTTTGATCTCATGATGGAGTCTGAAGCAGAGATCGGTGTCATGACCGTGTTGCTAGTGGAAAGTGCAGTACTTGGTTGGGTTATGTGTATGAGGAATGGGATATGGTAATGGACGAGGTTTCAGAGGCTTTAGATGCCCCTTTCTGATCAGGACCCTCAGGGCTGCTGACAGAGACATGTAAAGTAGGGTGAACACCCTCTGGTCCCGAGGTGGGTACTTTGTAGTTTGTGAGGTGGTTTCGGACGCACCGGTGAATGGGGTGGCTGTTTTTGGTGTGGTGGTGACCATACCAACTTCAGAAGATCTTGCAGCTGCATTACCACTCGTGGTTGCATTAGAACTGCATGAAAAGACGCTCTTGGGCTGTTCCTTTTCGTGGTCAATCAGACCCTGTCTGGCAATGTCACTGTCGAGTCAGTGTAAGCGTCCTCGATGTTCAGGATGGAGTTAACACCCTGTGCCCTCTTGAACAGCTTCTCAAGCTTGCTTACTTTTTATGCAGTTGGGTCAACTTCGAACTCGAAAGGGGCCTCAATTGGGTAGGTTAGTGCTTTGGAAGTCTGAGGTGGAATTGGATCCATTGGAGTCTCCGTATTTTCCTGGACATTGGTTGTAGGGACAGGAGCCCTAGGTGCAGGAATTTCTGCTGGAGGTAGGTGGGATACAGAAGTTGTCACCTGCTGCGGTTGTTGTTGCTGCTGGAGCCTAGCAATTAGTTCAGCTTGCTAAGTTGCAACCTCTACTTGGTGGGTGGTAGCCTCCGCTTGACGGGCAGCATCCCGCTACATGACCTCGATGGTTTGCTGGAGTTGAAGCATCATATCCTCTATACTCATACTGTCTGAGGGGTACTGGTCTATCTGATCCAGTGTATTTTCTCTTTCTGAGGTGGAAACAGGAAACTGGACCCAACTTCGCACAGGTGGGATAGATAATGATCGCTGAACTAGAGATTGTTGAACTTGTGATGTGTGCCTAACTGACCTCTGTCTAGTAACCAGGGGTAGTGAAACAAACACTAGTTGTCCTCCAATAAGATCCTCAAATCGGTGAAGCCTCCTTCCTCTAATCCAGAGTGCTTGAGGGGGATCTGCCTTATTAGAAGCAATTGCGATATACTACCTTGCAAAATGAAAATAAAGCAAAAAGAAACAGAAAATCAGAAAAACGGATAGCACCTCGGCTTAGATAGATACAACACATAGTTGAAATCATAAGCTGGATAATCTATTCTCAAACACTGATTTCTGCTCCAAATTTCTGCCTAAAAACTGATACCCCCAAACTGATACCCAAACTTGCAATTGATACATACATTCCTGTAGAGACACACTCTAACAACACATATCAAGCAAGTAAGAGCCAAAACACCCCTATAGTGAGGTAAGGTTTCCCTGTCCTAATTTCGTCAGGAGCCAGGGATTCACTATGCACGTATGCGGTTTCAAACAATCCTGCATTTGGGTAAGCAACCTGTCCTAGTTTGGAACAGTCTCTATGGCTTCCGATATGCAACTAGGTCGAATAGTCAAGAAGGGTGCCTCAGCAAGACCACCTAATATACCTCTCACTCCTAACACCGAGAGGTGAAAGGAGGATCAAACGGTACAGCGGTGATCCAGATCCAAGGTTTGCATTCCCATCGTGGCAGAGCCCGTAACTGGTTAGCCTTATGGCACGCTTTCCTAAGCGAGCCTTCGACAAACCATTCAGGAATAATAGATGGCAAACACTGTGACATAGGCGCACCAAGTGCAAATGCAATGCAAAGAAACACAAAAGTGTAAATCAAACAACATATCTTGAGTTCGAGTCAAGTTTCTCTAAGTCCCTAGCAGAGTCGCCAGAAACTGTAGCTCGACTTTCTTCGCCGCCCCCTTTTCGGAGGGCTTCGAATTGGCCCTAAAGTTTGGACTCCTGTCATGGTTCAGAATCTAATCTCACAAAGTGCAATGTAAGACTGATAAATCACCAAAGAGTCCAATCCAACAAATCGTTTTGAAAAATCAAATTTTAAATCAAATAATGCCAAAATTGGACTGGTTTTCCAGATTACAGAGTCGCCACCAAAATATTTTATTTTTGGGAAATTTAGGAAACCTTGACTCGTGCCAAAGGCCACGTGTCCGTCATCACCAAAGTTGCCTCGGCTCAGGAACTTGGGTACGAGAGGGGAATGTCCTGAAATGAGCACCTCCGCTCGCCTCCGCTCGCTCGATCAAAGGATCGGCCTCTACTAAGCATGATATGTTGTTTTATAAACCTCATGTGTTCTTATCTGATTATTAGCTAACTTTACTACGTGATGCGCACAGCATACAAGTATAGACTAAATCGCGAGAATTGGAACAAAACAATTCATGTTTGTTTTCGAAAATGGTTTGGAATTGCCACCCTCAGGTGCGCTAAAGCGCAGATTTTCCACCAAACATAATGGGCTTGAAACATGATTTGCCACTTCGCAAATTGGGCTTAAAAACTCTCATTTGTCGAATTGTCCCAATTCAAGTAATAAAGCCTTCGTCCACAGGCATTCATGCTGTTAATCATTTAAGCAAATAGCCACATAGCAAGCATGCTATCATGACAATCACTCACACTCATGCAAGTATGCTAAAACTTAAAGACTCATCGAGTACTCCAAGCCAAAAACAAATGCTAGTTAGAAACAATGCATGATCCTAAATATGCAAAATGCCTAATGCAACACATGTAATAATGCAATTAAATAGGCTCGGCTATCTAAGATGGCATATGAATGCAATAATTTGATAACATGCTTTGAAACACGTATTCAAATATGTATTGAAATACGATGTAGTTTGAATGATGCGCCGAGCCCGGTGCATGCAAGACAAATGAATTATGCAAACATGCAAGCATAAGGTATGCTAATTGAAAATGACCCTAAACTAACCATCGAAAGCAGTTAAGTAAAAGGGAGAAATACGTGGGGTTGGAAGACATGCACACATGCACGCACGCTTATTACAACATTGTGCCCTCTCGAAGGAGGGTCCGAATGAATAAGCTAACTAGCTACACTACTTAAGCTAATTATTACAAAACGATTAATTAACTATTCTAACTAATTAATTACAACAATTGAAATAATTTAACTAACTATTCTAAGCTAATTAAAATATTACAACACTTGTATGAATGAATGGATTAGCAACGCTAATTAATTACAAAACAAAACAAGTAGATGGCCTCGAGGATGAGGGAGACATGCATGCTCAGTTGGCTTCCTCCTGAAAATACCACTGCCTTGCCATCGAATGCCTCTGTTTGCACAACTTTGATCCTCTAAAAATTGTGCCAACTTCCAGAACACTTATGCCCCATCACAGGAACACACTGATGGCTGATCGACTACAATTGATGGCTATCGGCCATCATTGGTGGCTGATCGGCTAGTACATGTGGCCGGTCGACCACTGCTTCCCTGAACTTCCTCCTTTTGCTGCAACAGAGCACAAACAGAGGCAAGACAGAGTATTTCCAAGAAATGTGTATACTTCCACCCTCCTTATCATTTCTCAAGCTCAAAGGAGTGTGGCACTCGACTCTTAAGCCACCAACCAAGCATCTCGATGCATGGTGGCCAAAGAACCAAGCTTTGTACAAGCTTAATGAATGCACACATAAGACTCATATGGCCATCACCGTATCATGCATGATCAAAGATGATGGTGACCAAGAAACGTGACAAGTTTCATCACTTTGAGTATTAAACATCTCATATTTCTTATGTTTGGATTAACGTCCGATCCAAAAACATGCAATGTAACATTAATGCTTATCTTGTTCATGTCTTACTTGTCCAATTCTTGTTTACACATTTTAGATTACCGATTAGTCCTTTAACTGATTAAGTCCAATGTAAGAATCCTCTAATGAGAAAGATGGCCTCAGCCACAAGCACCTTGAGCGTGAAAGAAGCATCATGCTTTTGGTGAGTAGAAACCCTCAAGAGAAGGTTAAAACCATTAGGCATGAGAGCCTCAATTCCATGTTCAAGCCAACAAGGGGCTTAAGACCACTTTCAAAGAAAATGAAAGAGTGAAGCATGGAGGAAGATTGCAAAAATTTCAACACTGAAATGGCATGCAAAAGACATTAAATCATGCAAGCAATGCATGCAAGACGCTAAAAGGCCAAAAGCACCAAAGCTAGTGAAGTGCATTACACTAGGAGCATGCAATATCAAGCTTAAACAACCAAACTAGCCCAAAACAGAGCTAAATCATGCTAAATCAGTAGCTAAAACATGCTGAAATTTAGACACGAAAGGCAAGAAAATCATACGTACATGTTGGCTCGCAAGCAAGACACAAAGCACAACTCTTAGAAGTAATGAAAGAGTGATATATGTGAGAGTGTGATAGTGATATATGCACTGAAATTACAAGCTAAATGATGCTATGGCATGCAAACAACCCAAACAAAGCATGCTAGAAGCCTTAAATCACAAAGCTAGTGAAGCCACTTACACTATAGCTATGCAAAACATGATCCATATGACCAAGACTACTCAAAACAGAGTTAAATCATGACAAAACATGAGCAAAAATATGTTGATATGGAGCTAACACAAGCTAAAATGATAGGCTAACTCATTATGCATATTAAGCTAGTAAGCATGATTACACTACAAGTGTAAGAAACAAACAACAAGTGACCCAACCAACCAAAAACAGAGCTAAAGCAGGTAAAAAAAGTCACAAAAATATGCTGAGATCAAGCCATGAGATGGTAGAAAAACATGCTCACATGTTGGGCTATTAACACTTGCAAAGAAGACACAAAGAGGGGAGGCCACCCCCTTCTATTTGGGACCTCAAAACCAAGTTTTTGCCACTGAAATTTCGCTAGAATTCAATGGTTTAAAGGCCAAAAAGGGTTGACTCAAAAGTTTTGAAAGATGGTTCAAAAGGCTTTACAAGTCAAAGAGCAAAAGGAGGAAACCACCCCTTAACCAAACAAGACTTAAACCATTATGTTAAAATCTTAAAAAAAAAGAGTTTTTTAGAGGTTAAAACCAGCCTTAAAATGGCATAAAGAGATGACCAAGCACTTAATTAAAACAAAGCTTAAAAGAGGTAAATCCTTACCCTTGAAGCACAACAACAAATCAACAAAAATTCTGAGCTAAAACCACTTTTAGGAGCTCAAACAAGACCTCAAAGAACCTCAACTCTAAGGTGAACGTGTTTGGCTAAGGGTCTTAGTGCAAATGTGTAGAGAAAACTCACTTTTAAGCACAAAATAGGAAGAGAGAGAGAGAGTTCTAGAGAGAGAGAGGGAACATTTTTGCTCTTTAAATTTCTAACCCTCAAAATGGGGGAGAGACCTCTCCTTATATAGAAAAACAAGCTACAAGCTTGAATTCATCCCTCCATACACGCGTATAGAGATGAGCATCAGTGATCAACAACTGGCACAGCTGGCAAACAAATATCTGAAAAAGGAGAAAAATGGCTGCCAGCCATCAGTGTAGCCGACCGGCCACCACTGATGGTTGATGAGCATAAGCCTTAGCCGATGGGTTGTAGGGCTGGCCGATAGGCCACCCTCTTTCCCATGTTAGAAGAAACAAGGTCTTGGTCCACAACCAAGCACAAAACAGACAAGTTTCAAAAGCTGAAAGAGAAGGCACTCCGCCAAGACCTTCAGGCGTTCAAAACGAACACGAACATGGATGATCATTGAGTGTTCAAACGATGATGCCCAAGTCTTGAGAACGGTCAAAAATGGGGTGTCTACACTCCAAAAATTTATTAGTTAATTATCGGCTTTTGGCCCCGGAAATCTCAGGGCCGGGCCTGCCTAAATCTAAAACATGTGTTACAAGATTGTGAAAAGAAATGAAAGATAAACATACAATCATATGCCCTAAAAGCTTATATCTTTCCGAGTCAATGCTTGGGTATATCAAAAGTGAGTCTTAAGCTTAATACAGATAAAGCCCTAGGCTTGTTCAACGCTAAGTACGAAATAACAACACTTCCTTCAGCTTCACGGTCCTCTCAAGCTAAGTCCTTGGTAGAGGCATATCACCAATACCTAAAAATGTGTAATTTTTCTTAAGGTAAAAATTAAACAAATCTCTTCTTTAACTTTCAAATAATTTGATTTTTTAAAAATTTGTTTTACTTATTTTTATCTCTTAAATAGTAAATAATAAGGGTGATAAATGAACTAAACAACTCGAGCTTGACTCATATTCGACTCATTAAAAACTCACATTCAACCTTAATTCCTTAATTGAATAAGTTAAACTTAAACATATTTTGGAGTTCATTCAAGTTTTCAAACGATGTTTGAACAATCAATTGTTCGTTCGCCTAGATTTCATAAGCCTAAAAATATTTTGATTTATTTTTAATTTAAATTATTTGTCTATTTTTATTAATAAAATCAACGAATGAAATATTTTTGCAATTTATACTATATATTAAGCAAAAGGAGGTTTTTAACCCCCAAGGCCTGTGAGAGCTTCAATATCTCAATCTGAATTTTTTAATTTTTTATTTAAAAAAAAATATCAGCATTTATTGATTTGGTCAAAATCCCCTGATCAGCATTTATTAAATTTTTTCAATCCACATGTCTTTCCATATGCCTGCATTTATTGATTTGGTTAAAATCTTCTAATCAGCATTTAAAATCTCATCATACAAATAATTATAGATACAATCCATGTATAGTTATTGCAGTACCATTTTCAACTTCTCTCATACACTATGGTTAGTGATAAGATTGTTAAATTATTTTTATAAAAATCTTAAAAAACATAATTTATATATTAAAAAAATCTAAAACAAATATAAAATATTTATAATTATCCCATGCATAGCACGTGTGATAGGCTAGCCTATACTATATAATAAGCAAAAGGGGGTTTTTAACCCCAAGGCCTGTGGGAGCTTCAATATTTCAATCTGAATTTTCTAAATTTCTTATTAAAAAAAAAAAAAACTCAGCATTTATTGATTTGGTCAAAATCCCCTTATCAACATTTGTTAACTTTTTTCAATACATATGTTTTTCCACATGCCTGTATTTATTGATTTGGTCAAAATCTCCTGATTAGCATATAAAATCCCCTGATGCAAATAGTTATAGATACAATCCGTATATAGTTACTGCAGTACCCTTTTCAACTTCTCCCATACACTATGGTTAGTGATAAGATTGTTAAATCATTTTTATAAAAAATCTTAAAAAACATAATTTATATATTAAAAAAAAATCTAAAACAAATGTAAATATCTATAATTATCCTGTTCATAGCTCGGTATTATGATGTCTGCGTGTATTCCACATGTAAAATATATATATATATATATATATATATATATATATATATATATGTGTGTGTGTGTGTGTGTGTTGGCCCATTAAATTGTAGTTTCCATTAATTAAAATTTTTGCTTTAGCTCAGCATTTATTAAATTCTCCAAAGTCTTTTTGACTTCTCCTATATACACATCCTTTTTAATTTTTTTTTTGATTTTTAACAAATATAAATATCTAAAAAAATATCTAAAACAAATATAAATATTTATATCTATCTATCTATTATACTATATATTAAGCAAAAGGGGGTTTTTAACCCACAAGGCCTGTGGGAGTTTCAATATCTCATTCTGAATTTTCTAAATTTTTTATTAAAAAAAAAGAACTTAGCATTTATTGATTTGGTCAAAATCCCCTAATTAACATTTATTAACTTTTTTCAATCCACATGTCTTTCCACATGCCTGCATTTATTGATTTGGTCAAAATTTCTGAATCAGCATTTAAAATCTCCTCATATAAATAATTATAGATAAAATCTTTGTATAGTTACTGCAGTATCTTTTTCAACTTCTCTCATACACTATGGTTAGTGATAAAAATTGTTAAATTATTTTTATAAAAAATCTTATAAAGCATAATTTATATATTAAAAAAAATTTAAAATAAATATAAATAACTATAATTATCCCGTGCATAGCACGGGTGACAGGCTAGTTAAATTTGAAAAAGAGAATTTTAGATATTTTATATATATTTAAATTGAGTTTAATGACTCATAAACTCTTATTTTTTATTTTAGTTTATTCTTATTTTACTAAACAAATATAAATAAATGATTTAGATCGAAAAAAAATTAAAAGATGTAGATTTAAATTTAAATTTAAATTGATAAAATTAAAAATTCAAGATTAACTTTGTTACAACTCAAATTTGGAATTTTTTTTTTCTGTAATTCTCGATTCTAGGTCTAATGATGTTTTAAAAAATTGATAATTCTCGATTCTAGTTCTAATGATGTATTAAAAAATTGATTAATTGACGTATCAGTAAACCAGGTCTAAAATATAATGCGTTTAAAAGATAATAGCAGAAGGCCCACAAAGTAGGGTAGACTAGTAAATAATTCAACTCGCCCGTCGCCATTTCGCAGCGACCCTCCCTTCCCTTATATATAATAGAGAGAGAGAGAGAGAGAGAGAGAGAGAGAGAGAGAGAAGAGGTTGGTAATGGTATTGAAATCTTGGATATACAAAAACATCAAATGATGCACAGAGCTGACTCTTATGGCGACAACAAAGTCCAAGATCAGTAATCTTCTGAGCATCTTAATAGCAACCCACAAAACGCCCTGTTTGGCTTCTGCTTCGTACTCTAATGGCGCTGCGAGAAAGTTTCGGGTCGACCCATTTGGAGGTTCGGGTCAGTCATTATCGTCCTCGGTGGCTTCTCTGGAGTCGGACATGGTGAGTTTGAAAGATTACGAGGAGTATAGGAAGGCTCTGTATGGTGACATCACTCACAAGGCTCTCTTGGTTGACGCTGTAGGCACTCTTGTTCTCCCCTCTCAGCCCATGGCCCAGGCATGCATCCCCCCCCCCCCCCCTTCTCTCTCTCTCTCTCGAATTAAAACTCTCTCTCTCTAGAATTATTTACCCATTTCATTTCTCTTTATATTTCTCTATGTTGGGTTAATTTTGATTTTCTTTTTTAATCTCCTAAACTATCACAAAATTTGTTTTGTTTTGTTTAATTTCATTCTTAAATTATTAATTTGATTTATTTAGCTCTTAAAGTTCATAATTTCAGCTAATTATAAATAAAATAAAATAAAAATTGTCCAAATTAATTATGGTTAAAATCTAATTTCATTTGAGATGAAAAATGGTCATTTCAAAATTTAAACAACTAAACTAAAAACAAATTTTAAATTCCCTATTTTGATATGAAATATAGAGAAGAAGATAAGTGTTCAATTGTAGGGTGTAATGTTGAAAAGACAGTTTTAGTCCAAATTATGTGATGATTGTCAGTTAGTCTCTTAAATTTAATTTAATTTAATTTTTTTTATTCTTTAAATATTAATTTGAGTCAATTTCATTTAATTTTAATATCTGTTTAGATTGATAATGAGAACCATATGAATAAAAAACAGTTTTAGATAAGTTTCAATTTTATTATTTTGATCAACAAAATTGTCAATTTCAGTCTGTTTTGTCCTGTTTACCTTGCCATACACAACACCTTTCACATTTCTCTCTTCTTTTTGTTAGTAACTCAAACTCCACATCACGACCATCATAAGAAATAGATTAAGAGATCATTTGGTATAGTGTTAATATAGTTAAAAAAGTTACTAAAAAAAAAGTAAAAAGTTCAATAAGTCATACAAAAAAAGTAAAAAATTCACTCTCATTCTCTCTACTTTTTACACAATTTATTTTATTTTATTATTATTATTATTATTATTATTATTATTATTATTATTATTATTATTTTGTGTTTGTGTGTAAAAAAATAAAAAATAAAAAGTTATTTCAAAAATTTCAATTTTTTTACCTCATATTTTAGTCAAAAAATTAAAATAACCAATTACCAAACCCACTCTAAGTAAAGTTGAGAGTAGCGGCTGATAGATGAAATTTGATTCATCTAGATAGGTGTTATAGTCATTTAACCATTTCATTTGACGGAGGTAGCTAACAAGGGATGTCAGAGTAGTTTTAAGGATTAAAGAGTGACACTAATATTTAAAAAAAAAAAAAAAAACATAAGAGGGGCCGTCGATGTAATTTACTCTAAAAACAAGGATAAAATACTTTTCTCGTTATCAATGTAGACGGACGTTAAATGGTATGACCAAATTGATTCAAATTGACAATTTCGAGGACCAAAATGACAAAATTGAAATTGAAGGGACGAAAATGACAAGAAACACAACACATACTTTAGACACTAAAACTGTATTTTACTTTTATTTCTCATTATTAATGTAAACAAATGTTAGAGTTAGGACTAAATTGATTCAAATTGACAACTTTGAGGACCACTGAGTTGAATAACTCATAATTTTACCCTTAAAATTATGACACGTGTTACTTATGTACATATTTTTCCTAAAAAAATGTAAATAGTTGTAATCAATTAGACTAAATTCAGACAAAATCATAAATTTCAGGGTCAAAATAATGCCAACTAAAACTGGGACCAAAATATAGGGTGGTGTTCACGGGTCGGTTTGGTTCAATTTGGCACTAAATTTAGAACCAATTCAATCATGATCAATTCTAAAATTTTGGACCCAGAACAAAACCAATCATGCACTAGAACCAACCCCACCCAATCCAATATAGTTTGGGTTAGTTTGGGTTAAAACCGCGGTTCTACTATATTAAAAATAAATGAATCAATCAATAATAAATAATTAAAATAAACAAGTCTTTAATATTTAAACATAATACAAATGAAAAACATTATTTAATACAAATCAATACAAATTAAATCCATCTCAAACTTAAACATAACCAATATCAATAAAATTCATTAATACAACCAATACAAATTAAATAGATTACGAAATTGACTCAAACTTCTAGGTCTTCCTTTGTTCACCTAAAAATTCTTGTATACGGAAAATTATTAGGTGCAATCAAGTCCGTTGCAATAGATCAATTAATATAAAAAAAATTCGACAAGAAAAAAAAATATATATATATAGGTTCGGTTGTCAGATTTGTTCGGTTTAGGCAAGGCCTAAACCAAGAACCAACACAATCCTATCGGTTTGATAATTTGATGACCCAGAACCAAACTAATGCACTCAAAAACCAAACTAGCCCAACCCAACCCAACCCAACCCAACCCAAAGAGGACGGTTCAGTTCAATTCTTCGGTTCACTGGTTAATTTGAACACCCCTAGGGACTACCGTCGTAACTTGCTGTAGAAAATATGACAATAGTTTAGAGGATAAAGTTGAAATTAACCTCTCTACATTCAGAATTCATATATTTGTCAATGTAACTTACTTTCTTTGCATACATATATATATATATGCATTAAATATATCTCATTGCTTTCTCTCTCTTAATGTCTTTATGGCAGATTTATAGACAGATTGGCGAGAAATATGGCGTTGAGTACTCAGAAACTAAGATATTAAACAAATACAGAAGGGCTTATGAGCAGCCTTGGGGCAGATCTCGACTCAGGTGATTTATTATCCTTGACAAGTTTGAACATATCATTACTAGCTTCTGAATTAATTTAGTTTGCATGGCTGGATTTGAAAATATTTTGGGAGTTACATAGAGGATTAAATGTGATTTTTGATGACCCGTATTTAATTCATTTTTGTATGATATCAAAAGCAAGAATTATAACTTTCTTTTGTTTAAGTTATGATAATTAGAGAGGTGGGTTTTGTGTTTCAATTGCATCTAATTATACATTATGACCATTGTTTGCTTTATATCAGGATATGCTTTCTTTTTCACCCACTATAGCTTTCCTATTCTAACCATTGAAACAGAGAACTATGTAACTTGAATGTTATTAATTACTTGATTTTATACCAAACCTGTCCTTTTATTCGCTAATACAGTACTAGAGTAATTAAATTGCTTTTCAGGATAGCCATGTTGATTGAACATGTATAGAATCTTTCAATTATGATATTTGGGAGGAGCCAAAGTTTTCTTATGGGAAAATTACATCAGTAGTCCCCTAGGAAGCACGGATATAGACAAGGGATACGGAAACAATATAATACAGATACGACGATATGACAAAATTTGAAAAATTAGGATACTGGTACGGCGGGGATACGTTCGTAAAAAATATTATTTTTACAATTTTTAGTAATGCAGTATGCATAAAAGTAAAACTTAAAGCAAAAGACAACTTGATAAAGAAGAAAGATTCTTATAAAACTAAGAGTCTTCAAGGTCAATGGCTTCAACTTATTCCCCTTCATCAGTGAATATCACAGGTCCTTAGCTAAAGCCAAAAAACCATTCTTAAATAAAATTTTTAGCAACTGTACTTTTTTAAGTCATCAATGATAACCTAGGAAGCACGGATACGGATACGAATATGGTGATATGGGGATATGGATATGGCGATACGTCAAAATTTGAAAAAGTATGATACGGGTACGACGGCGGGGATACATTCGTAAAAAAAATATTTTTATAATTTTAATAATGTAATATGTATAAAAATAAAACTTAAAGTAAATTAATAAATAAAGAGAAGGATTCTTATTAATCTAAAAGTCTTCAAACATTCATAAAACATCAAAAACTAAAAGCAAAAACAAATGCAAATTAAACATCATCCTTACATGCCAACACCAAAAAAAGAATGAGAGCAGAGTGAAGAAATGTGAGAGAGTGAGAAAGTAAGAGAGAAGTGAGAGAGACAATAATGATACATCAATTTGACAAATTCTATTACTTTAACTCTCACTATATTCCTCTTATCAAAGAACTAAACAAAACATTATAATTAATATGTAACTTCGAGTATCCGATACTTCAAAATTAAGTATCCGATACTTCAAAATTAATAAAAAATTAATTAAGAAGTATCTGATACTTTTAAGAAGTATCCGATATGTATCCGCGAGTATCCAAGGAGTATCGGTATTCGATAAGTATTCGATACGGATACGTCTCCCTTTTTGAAGTATCCGTGCTTCATAGGTAGTCCCTATATTTTGACCTTTGTGTTATTTTGGTCCCTGCAATTTCAATTAACTCAGTTTTAGCTCTTAATTTTAGATTTTGTATCTCTTTTCTAATTGACAATGCCATTAGGATTTTTAATAATAATAATAAAAAATTATTACTGAGTTGGTTGAGGTTAACTCATTGAGTTGATCATGTTTATAAATTTGCCCCTAAAAACACATTTATGTGCGTATGAATATGCTAAAAATTTTAATCAATTGAATCAATTTGAGACAATCAAAAGTTCAGGGGCAAAATTGAGTAAATTGAAATTGCCCTTTTCTTGTGGTAAGACATGGGTCACAAATTTTTATACATAGGTCTCAAAATTAATTTAATCTTAAGGGTTGCGGTTTGTTTTTAGAGAAAGCAAATTTGACATTTAATGATTTTCTTATCTTTTCGTTTACTAGCTGGACTCAATTTGTCAACGTCAATAAGGAGGAGTTATTTATTGATTCAAAAAGTTGCTTTGTTGTTATTTTAATAGTTTTTTTGGTAATTATAGTTAATTCATCTATATTGAGCTTGCATATAGTTGTTACACAAAATTGAACTTGTATTTCATTTTCACAAACTTCTCCCAAATCTAAATGAGTGGCGAGATGAATCCATAAGTTAATCACTCTCTATTAGCTTTAGCTTTTAGAGTACTAGTTGTCTAATTCTTGACATGGTGATAGAGCATGTAGGATCTTTATCAATTTGAAAATCCTTCCCTGGACCCTAGTAAGATAAATCATTGTTGTGAATCTACGTTACATAGACTCGGATACAAGTGTCTGGTGTGGATGCTCTTCTAGAGATCCAAATCTCTAATTTAAAAGCATGAGGACTTGGCATAAAAAGGGTCATATTTATTTGAGATAAAATGGTGTTATTATATGTAACATACATTAACAAAAACGTATTTTATAGCTATTATACAACAATATATATACACATAATGATAGTGTTAAATACAAATATTTTTAAATATATAAGAAGTGTCTGATAGAAAGTATCAGAGACACATAGCACACATCCTTGTCCATGTGTCGGGTGTCTAACACGAGTATTTGATTTAGTTTTAAGGGTCCAGGTAACATAGATGTGCATGCCTCACTCATCAGGAGTGTGGTAAAGTTTGAGGGGCACACGGTGAAATAAATATATGAGCCATGTCATTCTTTATGGCTTAAACTTTTAGGGTAACCGATTTTATTATCAATTATCGAGATTGCATCTTGCACGATTTTCCTAAAGATATATAAGATGCTATTTCTCTAGACTATTCGAAATTCTTCTAGGGAATTTTGTCTCTTCAACTCTTAGGACATTTTAGGCATTGTTCCCCTTAATTAGTGTGATACAAGTAGTAACAAAATTTCATCACCCTTTTCTACAAAGGTAAAGTTTTCTCCATTCATATTTTGCAAAAATTATTTTCTCCTAATAGGCGATATCAATTTATAAAAGTGTGTTTACTAAATTGCAGATATGTTAAAGATGGAAGGCCATTCTGGCAATATATAGTCAGTTCTTCAACTGGTTGTTCAGATTCTCAATACTTCGAGGAGTTGTACAATTATTATACCACTGAAAAGGTTAGCTTTAAGGCATTGATTGGTTGCAATTGTTTTGGGGTTATTGAATGCTTTTTCGTTTTTCTTTTTTTTCTTTTTTTTTTTTGGGAGGGTGGGGGGGGGGGGGGGAGGTGTAGGAAAAGTGAGGTAAATACTTCCAAAATGCTAACCAAACCTTGTCTGATATATTAATTGGCTCTTAAATTATAGTAACAGATCACATTACCATCTGACTTTCAAGTAAATTTTTATTTTTGTCTATCCAAAGGCATGGCACCTCTGTGATCCTGACGCGGAAAAAGTATTTAAGACCCTACGGAATGTTGGTGTAAAATTAGCTATTGTGTCAAACTTTGACACTCGATTGAGGCCTGTCTTGCGGGCTCTGAATTGTGATTACTGGTTTGATGCCGTGGCAATATCAGCTGAAGTAAGTATTGACCTATTTATTTTTTCCTTGCACTCTTCCAATGGCATTGTTCAATTTCTATCTTTCCTCACGAATAGGTTGAAGCAGAGAAGCCAAATCCCACCATATTTATAAAAGCTTGTGAGTCGTTGGGAGTAAAGCCTGAGGATGCTGTTCATGTGGGGGATGATCGTAGAAATGATATATGGGGTGCCAGAGATGCAGGTTGTGATGCTTGGCTATGGGGAAGTGATGTACATTCTTTCAAAGAGGTATTAATAAGTTCACTTACATTGCTTGCTAACAAACTGTGTGCACTACATGCCTTTGTGCTATGCATCTGTCTCTCTCTCTACAGTTACCAACTGTGTTTTGTTGATTTGTTATAGCTTCAGAATTCAATATGCTTTTGTTGCATTTAAGTTTTGTTCTATAGCTAAAGACCCACTAGCCCCTCCAGGGATATCACTTAAAACTCTGAAGCTACATGATTATTTTATTTTATTTTGGATTGGGAACTTAGTCACTTGGATAAAATGGTAAAAATTTATGTGGATATGTTTGTACAAATATTTTTGTAGGTTGTATTGGGCTAGAGAGAGTTAAATAATACTGTTACAAAAAACTTTGATAATGTACAAAAATAAGAGAGGATATCTCGTTGAATGCAAGTGTTGTGGTGGTGGTCAGTAACATGTCCTGTACATGTTCAACATAGATAGTCAAATTTATCCCAGGGTTGTTTGGGGTTCTTACCTGGTCTCACCGAAAGTGGAGTCACAAGGTTACTTATAATAAAAAATAAATAAAACAAAAAAAGAGAGGCAAATTTATCTGAATCAACTGTGGATTTAACCCATGGCTTTGTGCGCCAGTGTATGCTCTCTAACCCCTATAGTGGTGGTTGTGGGTTGTGGGTTCGAGGGGGTGATCCCCTTTTGTCATGACCCGAACCCGCCCTCTTGGATTAAGGTCATAACCGGTCAATAATCAAGGGATTACCTACGGCCTCAAACCAAATAAACATATATCATCAGAGTTAAGGGCCCAAACGGAAGCAAACATAAAAATTATCCATAGAGCTATGCTTACATGGTACATCAAACGTATCAAACATATGTACTCGTTAATAACTTACACCAAATAGAAAATAACTTGAAGTTTTTATACACACAGGATCATTCAAGTCTTAGTCAGCCAAGCCAAAACTTATATACAAAGGTGATCCAACGTTTTCGCCAACATTGCAAAATTTATGACAAAGCAAAAGAACAAAAGGGAAAAAACAAGTCACGTGCGTGAGACATTTGGGCTGACTCCTCAAAACTTGACTGTTTCTCACATACTTTACCAGGGCTGGGTTTGGACATCTCTTGGCTCACCTATATACACATGAATGAGAGTGAGTGAAGGCCCAGTGCATAATATCAAATAAAGAAGATACATGAACGAAATTTGAAATAGATACATCGGACGGCCTTGGGTCCAATTCATGTTTCTATTTAGTGTATCAAACGACTACAAATCTAGACGTATCAAACGGCCTCAAGCCCAATTTATTCGTATCAAACGGCCTTTGGCCCAATCATTCATATCCGACGGCCTTTGGCCCAATCATTCATGTCAAACGGCCTTTGGCCCAATCATTCATATCCGACGGCCTTTGGTCCAATCATTCGTGTCAAACGGCCTTTGGCCCAATCATTCATATTCAACGGCCTTTGGCCCAATCATTGGGCATAACAAATATTGCCCACCTTTCAAATTAACAAGCTTATGAAACTCAAATAAGAGTAAACAATTGGACAAATCACATACTTCAGATATCTTTATTAAGATATTACTCACAGTGTTCTGCCGGTGGATTCATCCTTGTGCTCGACCCTACATAATACATAACACATATCGGGTCACAAAGGATTCAATCCGTTCTTAACTTATACATTCCTCTTAGGCCTCTTTCTTATCTTCTTAATCCATTTACAATATTCAATGTATGCCTAAGAGTGTTTAGAAATGAAAGAGAACGGAAAACAAAACTTAGAATCATTTTTACAAAATTTCTAAAACAAGGCTCCCTGTTCGAGCGCTGTTTATGCCGCTCGAGCGGACCCGTTAGGTCTGCAAAAGTACTGGTTGCCTCATATTTATGCTCGAGCGTGACTTTGGACGCTCGAGCTGGAAGTCAAATTTCATGGTTTGGCGCTCGAGCGTGAATATCCCCGCTCGAGCGAACATCAATGTCTGCAAAAATTTTGGGAACTAACATTTCATGCTCAAGCGGCCCTTTTCTCGCTCGAGCAGACATGCCAAATTCTGGAATTTTCAGAATCGTTCTTGAAGCTCAAACTTGATATTCAAAGGCCCAAAACTCATGTTTTTGGTTAAAAAACGTGGGAACACATTATATTATCATAAGGATATAAACAAATATGAGGCCAATTGTTCAAAATCAAGTTTAATCATCCAATTCCATGTTCATAATTTTGAAGCTCATGCATGTATGATCTTACATAGGTTCATCATCTTCAAAACATGTAGTTGAGTCCCATAACCCCATTTTTCATGGATGCATGCCTAAGATGACCTCCAAGTCAACTCATTCAACATGTCTAATACACAAACATGAAGACTCATAACAAATTGTTACACGCATGCACACATTGATCTCAATTTCATCATGATCAACATGCTTTACATTCAAATATGCAACTATATGGCAATTTCTTACATGCAAGTATTCTTTGACTTCAAATACATCAAATTCAACTAAATTCTTGCTCTTGGTCACATGACAAGCTAGAATTCTTGCAAGGATGAACTTAAACTCATGAATTTACTCACGTAAGAGCTCTAATCTCCACAATTGTAGCTAAATCTTGAGTATAGCTTCCAAATTCACAAACTTTGAGCCAAAATACACAATCCTCCCTCTTCCTCTCTCTAGAACCTGCCCTCTCTCTCTCTAGAGTGTATAACCAGATTTTTGAGTTCACAAAATGAAGAGTTTAAGTGTAATAAGGCCCTTATATATGTTTTTTGATTAGGCTAAGCAATTAAGCTTAATTTAATCATTCTGAATCTAATTATTTTGATCCGAATCAATTTTTAATTAAATTTCATCATAGGTTTTAAAAATTACGCCAAGCACAATGGCGTAGTCAATTTCGTTTTCTGTAGCCGATAAGGCCTTCAATTTTCAGTTCCTAACAGTAAGTAAAACAGATTTTCCTACGGTGAATAGATAGAAATTCAAAATCACACACAACCATATACATGACACTCAAAATCATATTAAACACATAATCACAATCATAATTATGATCAATTAGCATAATATAGAACAGGGTTATCCCAGTCTTCCCTCCTTTAAGAAGTTTGGTCCTCCAAACTTATTTTACCTTCGTTGGGAAACAGATGTGGATAGCGTAGTCGCATTTCATCCTCTTTTTCCCATGTAGCGTTCGTCCCATATTGTTCCTTCCATTCCACTTTCACCATCAGGATGGACTTGCTTCTTAACTGCTTCACTTGCTGGTCAATGATTCGTTCCGGCCATTCTGCGTATTCCATATTCTCATCCAGAGCTATCCGGTGATAATCAATCACATGAAACGGATCTCGAAGATAACCCCTCAACATTGATACATGAAATACATTATGGATTTGCTCAAATCTCGGTGGTAAAGCAACTCTATAAGCAACCGGACCAAGCCTTTCTAGAATTTGGAACGGCCTAATGTAACGGGGCGACAATATTCCTTTTTTACCGAACCTTACTTTGGCCTTCATCGGAGTCACATGAATGAACACATGGTCACCAACCTCATACTCAAGAGGTCTTCTTCGAACATCCACATAATTCTTTTGCCGACTTTGAGTTATCTTGAGCCTTTGCTGAATTGTTTTGATCTTCTCAGAAGTGTCTTGCACCATTTTAGGCCCAAGTAGAGCCCTATCCCCGACTTCTGTCCAACAAATTGGTGATCTACACCTTCTACCATATAAAGCCTCCTATGGTGCCATACCGATGCTGGAGTGGAAGCTGTTATTGTATACAAACCCTGCTAGTGCCAAGTAATCTTCCCAACTCCCTTGAAAATCTGAGACACACATTCTTAGCATATCCTCCAAGGTCTGTATTGTCCGTTCTGATTTCCTGTCTGTTTGTGGGTGGAATGTGGTACTGAACCTCAATTATGTTCCTATAGCTCTTTGCAAACTTTTCCACAGTCTAGATACAAATTTCAGATCTCTATCCAAGACAATAGATACCGGAACTCCGTGTAAACGAACAATCTCATCAACATATATAGTAGCCAATCTATAAGCATCGAATGTAGTTCTAACATGTAGAAAATGTACAGATTTAGTCAGTCTATCAACTACAACCCAAACATAATCCATACCTCAAGGAGTCTGAGGTAGACCAACAACAAAGTCCATAGTCACATGCTCCCACTTCCATTTAGGAATAGAGAGAGGTTGAAGTAGGCCACCTGGTTTCTGATGTTCAGCTTTAACTTGCTGACATTGAAGGCACTTAGACACACACTCTGCAATTTCTTTCTTCATTTTGGGCCACCAATAGCTTGGCTTCAAGTCTCGATACATTTTGTTATTACCTGGATGCATAGCAAATACTAATTTGTGGGCTTCATCTAGAATTCTCTTCTTTAGTTCCGGAATATCTGGGGCACACATTCGGTCTCGAAATCTCAACACTTCACTTTCAACGCTGAACTCTGCTTTCGGGCTTGTCTCAAATTCATTAATCACTTTCTTGAGGAATTCATCCTCTTTTTGTTTCTGTTTAATCTCATCAATGATTGCTGGTTAGGCTGAAAATGGCGGCCATCAATCCGTCCTCTTTACACATTACCACTTCAATCCTAGTCTTCTCAAAATCTTGCAAGATCTCCTTCTGTTTGGTAAGCAAACAAGCTAAATTCCCCGTCGATTTTCTACTCAAGGCATCAACAGCTGTGTTGGCTTTCCCGGGGTGATACTGAACCGGAAGGTCATAATCTTTTATCAATTCAAGCCATATTCTTTGTCGCTTATTCAACTCCTTTTACGTAAAGAAGTATTTCAAACTCTTGTGATCCGTGTAGACTTCACATTTTGCCCCATACAAGTAATGCCGTTAGATTTTTAGAGCAAATACAACTGCAGCCAATTCTAAGTCATGTGTTGGGTAATTCTTTTCATGTGGCCTCAACTGCCGAGAGGCGTAAGGAATTACTCGCCCAGTCTGCATTAACACGCAACCCAGACCTTTATAAGATGCATCACTGAAATTTACAAAGTTTTCTGTACCTGTGGGCAATATTAATACTGGTGCAGTGGTCAGTCTCGTTTTTAATTCATGAAAGGAAGATTCTCTTTCGTCATTCCATTCAAGTGGTTGCCCTTTGCGTGTCAGTTGGGTAAGAGGCACAGCTATTTTTGAAATGTGTTTCACAAACCTCCTGTAGTACCCAGCTAAGCCCATGAAACTGCAGACTTCTGTTACACTTGTCGGTGTAGGCCAATTCACAATTGCCTCTATCTTCTATGGGTCCACTGAAATCCCCTCTCTGTTGATGACATGCTCTAAAAAGATAACTTTATCCAACCAAAATTCACATTTCTTTAGTTTGGCAAATAATTTCTTTTCTCTAAGTGTTTGCAAAACAGTCCTCAGATGGTATGTTCAAGTCTACTCTTTGAATATATTAAGATATCATAAATAAAAACTACAACAAAGTCATCAAGGTAAGTCTTAAAACAAGAAATTCATAATGACCATACCTTGTTCGAAACGCAGTTTTCTCAACATCCTCTGCTCTCACTTTCAACTGGTGGTATCCGGATCTCAAATCAATTTTGGAAAACACTTGTGATCCCTGTAACTGGTCAAACAAGTCATCAATACGAGGTAAAGGATATTTATTCTTTATTGTCACCTTGTTCAATTCTCGATAGTCAATACACAAGAGTAGAGTTCTGTCTTTTTTCTTTACAAGTAACACCGGTGCACCCCATAGTGAAGTACTAAGTCGGATAAACCCTTTGTCCAGTAAGTCTTGCAATTGCTCCTTTAATTATTTCATTTTAGTAGTAGCCATTCTGTAGGGAGTTTTAGAAATAGGCTGAGTGCCTGGCACAACTTCAATAGTAAACTCTATCTCCATGTCCACTAACTCGCCTGGTAATTCATTTGGAAATACATTTGGAAATTCTCTAACAATAGGGATACTGTTCAATTCTACATTCACAGATTGTTCGGATAGCACACCACACAAATAACCCTGGCACCCTTTCCTGATCAATTTACATGCTTTCATTACAGATTTCAAATAAGGTGGAGGTACTACCTCGTTACCCATAAACACAATTTCTTCTTGTTCCGGTGGTTTAAATACTACCCGTTTCGTTACACAATCAATGGTGGCACAATATTTAGTTAACCAATCCATGCCCAGAATGACATCAAAATGCCTAAAGTCCAAGGGTAATAAATCTGCATACAGAACAGCATTCCCAACACGCATGTCACAAAATCGATATATCGATGTACATAACACAGATTCCCCTGATGGAGCACATACACATAGCAAATATGGCAATGATTCTAGAGGTCTACTCAGTTTAGATGCAAATGCACAAGTTATGAAAGAGTGCGTTGATTCGGAGTCAATTAACACAAAAGCATCCTGATTGCATATAGAAATAGTACCTAAGACAACAGCTTCGGTATTCCGTGTATCGCCCGGAACAAGCGCAAAACTCTCCCTTGCCTCACGGCATCTCCGGCGGTAGTAGATCTCGTGGTGTTTCCCGGTTTTGGGATTGATGCAATTGAGCTAGCAGCTAACTTTCCACTATTCTGATTACAATCTCTAGCCATATGCCCCGTTTTACCACATTTAAAACAAGCTCCTGACACACGATAACAAACTCCACGATGCCTTTTACTACAAATATTGCATATTGGAGATATGTCTCGGGAAGAATTAGAAGTACTTGAGGAGCACGTATTCTGCTTCTTTGAAAATTTCTTCTTCGAAAAGAAGCCTTGTCTTTTACTACCTTTCCAGTCAGTTGTTGATTTGGTCTCTGTAGCTATGTTAGCTTCTAATATTATGGCCCGGTATAGCACCCCAATATAGGTTTCCAGCTTCAAGACATTCACCATTTCTAAAATATCACTTCGAAGGCCACCTTCAAAATGCCTCGCTTTTTTTGTAGTCGGTATCAATCACATGTGGTGCAAACCTGGCTAGCTTAGTGAATTTGGCCTCATACTCAGCTACTGTCATGCTATCTTATTTAAGTTCCATGAACTCCGATACTTTCCTATCACGGACACATTGTAGAAAGTACTTGTCATAGAAAATTTTCAAGAATTGCATCCAACCAATGTCTTTATGATTCTCACGCATTAACATCCACCATCTTCTTGCTTCATCTTTTAGCATAAAGGTGGCTAGGAGTACCTTTTGTGTCTCTGAACAAGGAAACACTTCAAACAGTTTTTCGATGTTGAGAACCCATGCTTCGGCCTTTAATGGATCCAATCCGTCGTGAAACTGTGGTGGTTTCATTTTCTTAAACTCTTTGGTGAGAGTTATTGTTCGGTCATCATTCTGTAGATCTGGCACAGGTGGTGACGAAGGTGGAGGTGGAAGATGTGGTTGCTGCCACTGCTGTTGCCACTATTGTTGTTGCCTCAATGTTTCTGCCATTTTCGGAATCAATCTTTCCATCCTATCCATTTTGGCAGTAGAAGATTCCTCTATCTCATCACTTCTTGTTCTCACCATCTGATTACACTTGCATTATTCTTTATACAAAAGTTTCACAAGTATACATATACACACATTCAAATAATTCGCAATGCAAGTAAATTCCAAACATACAACACATAATCACTTATTTCGAGATATCCCAGCATGTTCTTAATCCTTTCAGATTCAAACTTATCACATGAATGCATCCTAGATCTTTTCTAGATGCTAATTGCTCATTCGGACAAGTGTGTGAGTTATTAACTCGTGCTCTGATACCACTCTGTCATGACCCGAACCCGCCCCATTGGATTAAGGTCATAACCAGCCAGTAATCAAGGGATTACCTACGGCCTTAAACCAAATAAACATATATTATCAGAGTTAAGGGCCCAAACGGAAGCAAACTTAAAAATTGTCCATAGAGTAGTGCTTACATGGTACATCAAACGTATCAAACATATGTACTCATTAATAACTTACACCAAAAGGAAAATAACTTAAAGTTTTTATACACATAGGATCATTCAAGTCTTAGTCAGCCAAGCCAAAACTTATATAGAAAGGTGATCCAACGTTTTTGCTAACATTGCAAAATTTATGACATAGCAAAAGAACAAAAGGGCAAAAACGAGTCTTGTGCGTGAGACGTTTGAGCTGACTCCTCAAAACTTGACTGTTTCTCACATACGTTACCGGGGTTGGGTTTGGACATCTCTTGGCTCACCTACATACACATGAATGATAGTGAGTGAAGGCCCAGTGAATAATATCAAACAAAGAAGATACATTAACGAAATTCAAAATACATATATCGGACGGCCTTGGGCCCAATTCATGTTTCTATTTAGTGTATCAAACAACTACAAATCTAGACGTATCAAATGACCTCAAGCCTAATTTATTCGTATCAAACGGCCTTTGGCCCAATCATTCGTGTCAAACAGCCTTTGGCCCAATCATTCATATTCAACGGCCTTTGGGCCAATTATTCGGCATAACAAATATTGTCCACCTTTCAAATTAACAAGCTTATGAAACTCAAATAAGAGTAAACAATTGGACAAATCACATACTTCAGATATCTTTATTAAGATATTACTCACAATGTTCTGCTGGTGGATTCGTCCTTGTGCTCGACCCTACATAATACATAACACATATCGGGTCACAAACGATTCAATCCGTTCTTAACTTATACATTCCTCGTAGGCCTCTTTCTTATCTTCTTAATCCATTTACAATGTTCAATGTATGCCTATGAGTGTTCAGAAATGAAAGAGAACGGAAAACAAAACTTAGAATCATTTTTACAAAATTTCTGAAACAGGGCTCCCTGCTCGAGCGCGGTTTATACCGCTCGAGCGGACCTGTTAGGTCTGCAAAAGTACTAGTTGCCTCATATTTACGCTCAAGCGTGACTTTGGACGCTCGAGCTGGAAGTCAAATTTCGTGGCTTGACGCTCAAGCGTGAATATCCCTGCTCGAGCGGACATCAATGTCTGCAAAAATTCTAGGAACTAGCATTTCACGCTCGAGCGGCCCTTTTCCCGCTCGAGCGGCCCTTTTCCCGCTCGAGCGGACATGCCAAATTCTGTAATTTCTAGAATTGTTCTTGAAGCTCAAACTTGATATTCAAAGGCCCAAAACTCATGTTTTTGGTTAAAAAACGTGGGAACACATTATATTATCATAAGGATGTAAACAATATGAGGCCAATTGTTCAAAATCAAGTTTAATCATCCAATTCCATGTTCATAATTTTGAAGCTCATGCATGTATGATCTTACATAGGTTTATCATCTTCAAAACATGTAGTTGAGTCCCATAACCCCATTTTTCATGGATGCATGCCTAAGATGACCTCCAATTCAACTTATTCAACATGTCTCATACACAAACATGAAGACTCATAACAAATTGTTACATGCATGCACACATTGATCTCAAGTCCATCATGATCAACATGATTTACATTCAAATATGCAACTATATGGAAATTTCTTACATGCATGTATTCTTTGACTTCAAATACATCAAATTCAACTAAATTCTTGCTCTTGGTCACATAACAAGCTAGAATTCATGCAAGGATGAACTTAAACTCATGAATTTACTCACCTAAGAGCTTCCTCTCTCTAGAACCTACCCTCTCTTTCTCTCTCTAGAGTGTATAACCAGATTTTTGAGTTCACAAAATGAAGAGTTTAAGTGTGATAAGGCCCTTATATATGTTTGCCTAATCAAATTTGATTAGGCTAAGCAATTAAGCTTAATTTAATCGTTCTGAATCTAATTATTTTGATCCGAATCAATTTTCAATTAAATTTCACCATTGATTCTAAAAATTACGTCAAGCACAATGGCGTAGTCAACTTCGTTTTCTGTAGCCGATAAGGCCTTCAATTTTCAGTTCCTAACAGTAAGTTGAACAGATTTTCCTACGGTGAACAGATAGAAATTCAAAATCACATATAACCATGTACATGACACTCAAAATGATATTAAACACATAATCACAATCATAATTAAGATCAATTAGCATAATACGGAACATGGTTATCACACCTTTCCCCTTAGATTAGGCTAGTGTAGGTTCTAACGAATGAAAAAAGGAAAGAAAAATGAGAAGAAGAAAAAGATGAAAAAAAAAGAAGAAGCAATATTTGGAAAACAGTTGCGAGGATACAATATGTATCATGTTTTATGATGGAGAATTACGGTGACCAAATTTTTCAATGTGGTGAATTTTTTGTTTGAATGGGTGGCCCATGGTCTAAAAGAGTTGCTTATGTTTCACTAGGCTATTTGTTTACAAGTTGTACGTGGTGTATGTTGAGATTCACAAGGCTACTACTAAACGTTCATTGTTTCTAAATTATGCTCAACTTTCAACGAGGTGTTTTAGTTGCTTCAAGTTAAAATATGTATAGTTTTCAAGTTTACTCAACCAAGTTGCTGAATTGGGAATGGATACAGGCATGAATTACGATGTTAAAGGCTTGATATAATAATGATCTCATTGCATTTCTTGATGTAGGTTGCTCAAAGGATTGGAGTGCAGGTTTGAATAAGACGACGACTGTTCCCTTGCAACAACTTGACGAGTGCTTTCTTTCATTGTATATAGAGAGGCTTCTCATCTAGTCTCTCTTCTTAACCAGTCGTATATATTCTGCTCTTCTGTAATTTGTACGACGGAGATTAGAGATGAGGGAACATAGTTATTTTAACTGTAGAATAAATGGCAATAAAAGAACATTTGTAGTGAGATTTTTTTTTTTTAGTGTGAAAATCTTTTTATTGTTCCATGTAAAAATGATATTCTATATATATACACTAATAGTCTATACACGTGTGCAATTAAAAAAAAAAATAACAGTATAAGAATAATGACAAAGAAGAATGCACGCAAATTATTTGTTGCTTAAGTGGTAAGAGTGTTATTTATTTATATTTTTTTTATGATCTTAATTTCAAGTGTTGTTATGATCTTAACATTAATTTACACAAACACCAACAATAGGGTATTTTACGAAAACTTGAAATATGAGACATTTTGTGTCAATACCATCTTATTAAGGCTTCACATCTATAAATAAATAAATAAATAAATAAATAAATGAAAGTTTCTTTTTTTGCAAAATAACTTTAATTAGATATATGATTAATGTACACATTAGTATCTCAAAGACTTCTATCACTCATAAGGGCCTCAATAGCCCACAGATGGGGGGTGGTGTCCCACTTGCAACAATCTCCTAGAGCATAAACAATCTCAGATTTGAGCATAAGCAAAGTCATGCACATCATACCTTGTTCATCAAATAGTGTGGAGATAAGATCACTGTACGTATTGTTTATGTGGATGACATTGTAGTGACATGCAATGATGAAGAAGAAATGTCCAAAATCAAAGCTTAACTTTCTAGGAAATTTGAAATTAAAGATCTTGGACCTTTACGCTACTTCATTGGAATTGAGATTGCTAGATCAAGGGCATTTTCATTTCTTAAAGGAAGTACATCTTGGATTTGCTTGAGGAGGTAGGCATGTTGGGATGTAGACTTGCTAATTCTTTTATTGAGGCTCAGTAGTAGTGACAGAGAACATGTGGACAAGGGGAGGTATCAACAGCTTGTGGGAAGATTGATATATTTTTCTCATATCAAGCCAAATATTGCATATGCAGTTGGTGTTGTTAGCCAATACATGCATGATCCTCGGACGGGACATTTGGATGCAGTTCATCGGATCTTAAGATATCTCAAATCAATGGCTGGAAAAGGCATCTTGTTCTTCAATCATGGTTATTTAAGCTTAGAGGCCTTCACTGATGCAGATTGGGCTGGTGCTATTGATGATAGGAGGTCTACTTCCAGCTACTGTACATTTGTCGGAGGAAATTTGGTTACATGGCAGAGTAAGAAGCAGTTAGTTGTCACTAGATCGAGTGCAAAAGCAGAGTATTGAGCCATAACGCATGGCATTTGTGAGTTGATGTGGCTTCAAGTTTTGTTGGATGATTTAGGATTGTTACGTGGTGGTCCTATGCTATTGTATTGTGATAATAAGGTTGCTATTAACATTGCTCATAATCCGGTTCAGCATGATAGAACTAAGCACAATGAGATTGATCGACATTTCATTAGAGAGAAAGTGACTGGTGGACTTATTTGTTTGTCGTTTGTCAAATCAGAAGATCAGTTAGGTCATGTGTTTAGGAAGTAAAGTGTTTCATCCTATTGTATGCAAGTTAGGCATGAGAAATATCTATGCACCTACTTGAGGGGGAGTGTTAAGTTATTTGCTTGAGGGTATTATTGTACTTGTATTTATTCCCTTGTTATTATGAATACATGCGTTTAGAGGAGTAAGAAACCTAATGAGGTTTTGTGCCTCTTCCACCAAATCTCTTCTCTCTCTCTCTCTCTCTCTCTCTCTCTCTCTCTCTATCTCTGTAGCAATACAGTTTTTTCCCCCCGCTCGAGCAAGGGAGTTGACGCTCGAGCGGACTTGTGAGGCTTCCAGTACTTTTACAGTCTGTCTGAGATTCTGAGAGTTGTGAATTTTCGCTCGAGCGTAGGAGTGGTCACTCGAGCGGCCGGTTTTGTTGGTTTGCACGCTCGAGCGCAAGAATGGGCGCTCGAGCGGTCTACCTGGTTGAGTTTAAATTTCTGGGCTAGTGGGATTGTTTTTGACGTTTTATTATTGTGTTTGGAGCCTTCCTATTTTATTTTGGGTCATTGATCGAAGTGGTAATATGATGATAAAGTAAGATTGGACCAAAAATTTTAATTCGGATAATCTTCTTACGAACAGTTATCACTCTTTTGCCCTTTTCTTTTTCCACACTTTGAATTTGGGTGTGAGGCGAGAACCATTGGAAAGCTTGTCTCTGGGGCTTCGATTTGGACACAAGAACGACCTAAAATGGAGTCCGGATGGAAGAGTTATACCCGTTTGAAGTTTTAGTATCTGTGCTGGAAGCAGGTACGCCCGAGCAGACTTCGCGAATTCAACAACTTAAAAAGTGATTTTTTAGATCATTCTCTCCACTTTTGTTTTCTCTCTTCCTTCCTCTCACCCTAGGTCCGAAAACCCTTAATCTCTTGACCTAAATACCTTCCATTCATCAAAGATTTGGCCAAGATCTCTCACCAAAAAGTGAAGAATGCTTGAAGATCTTACTTTTCAACCGATTGAAGTTTGGATTTGTGAAGGAATCTCAACAAATCTTTGCTCTTTTGCTTGAATCTTGAGGTAGGGGTCCTAGTTCTTCTTCAATACTTGCATTTATAGATAGATTTGTGGTATTTTGATTATATAAATAGAAAATCTTCATTTTTGAGCATATAGTGTTATATCATGAAATTTGGGGGTTTAGGGTTTGAAGTGTTGGGGTTCAATTGTTGGGTTAAGATTGTGGATTATGAATCTTAGATGTATAACCAATGGGAAATTTGGAATAAAAAATGGTGGTGTGAGAAGTTTTAATTTTTCTTGAAAACCCTAAGTTGATTCATGATGATAATTAATGATTTTGCCCAAATTGAAAGTAGAATCATGAAATTGAGAGGTTGAATTGTATATATACAAGTTTAATTGAATTTTGGAAGTGCTTGAAAATTATGTTAAAAATTAGCGATTGAACCTTTATTATGGATATTGTAAATCATGCTATAATATGAAATGAAATTTGGGGAAAAAGATTCGTTAATGATATGGATGGCATGAGACTTGGGATGAAAAGATGAAATGGGGATTTAAGAGTTCACCTTGAATTATGTTGAATTATATTTAGTGGTGTTGAATTAAATCATGTTGAATAGTGTTGATTATGTTGAATTGTGTTGAATTGGGTTGAGTTGTGTTGGGTTGTATTGAGTTTGGGTTGATATTTGGGGAAAAAAAAAAGTAGAAGGGAGTTTTTCCCTAATTGGATCAAATTGTTATTTTGTATAAATAATTGAAATTGTCATTGTAAATGTAAAATCAGAGGATTGTTGTTGATGATGGTGGAGATTGATATGCATTATCACTCCCATATGAGATTTTGGAAAAATGTATCTTTGAAGGAATTTATTTATCAGTTTAGATATATTTGTTTTGGATTATCGGTGGAGGATAGCTATGATTGCTGTAGAAATTGCATGTTCACTAGGCAAACTGGACTATTTATAAATTATGCATATCATAGAGCATGCAATGGATTTTGAGAATTTAAACTGTACGTTTTGGAAAGAGATTTTGGAAATTCTTGTGTTATGTTTTAAGTGCACTTGTTTCATTTTGAAAATCATATTTTGGATCACATGTGTTGTGCTAGTTGAAAAGAGTAAATAATATGATAAGTCTGAGAAATGGTTGCCATTGAATATGACTGTGTGTTTCAATACATTATATATGTATGATTGTTTGGGAGGAGAAAGGGGATGTACACCATGTGTGATTATGTGATTAAATTCATTGTATATGTATGTTTGTTTGGGAGGAGAAAGAGGATGGACTCCACTGTTTAGGAGGAGAAAGGGGATGAACTCCATTATAACTAAGTTCACCGAAGTGTCTTGGGTGAAAGTCCCGAAATTTATACATGGGTGCCGATCCCGCGGACAAAATATCCGTAAAATGGCAGTTTGAAGTGTTTATGTGTGTTTTGTATGATTGGAAAACCACTGAGTTGTAGTCTCAGTTTCGTTGTTGTGAAATAATGATATTGACTCATGAATTGAGAAGAATAAATGAATTGAAAATGAACTGAAGGACAATGGATTAAGGATTGAAATTGGCATCATGTGGGTAACTGGACTAGGGGCTAGTGATGATAAACTCAATGGATTGCTTGTGACAAAAAGGAAGATTATGAGTTTTGTTTTGTAAGTAATTGGGAAATTGAATTAAAAAGAGGTTTGTAATTCTTGTGCTATGTTGAACTCTAATCCTTTGGATTTTGATGTTATGAAGTATGGTAATTGGAAATGGAAATGAAATGTGTAATATTATAATGGAAATGAAATGTGGAATATTAAAATGGAAACGAAATGAGAAATAATTTGGAATCGGGTTGATAAATTTAAGGCGATGTTCTTCCTTAAGTATACTTGTTTTCAAAGCGAATTTATGGCTTCCTACTGATGAGATACTACATTTCTGGCAGAGAGTTTTCTTAAAGGTTCAAGTGAAATTTTAAGAAAAAGTACTTTTCGTATAATATTTTGAACTTACAAAATGTCACCTTACTATGTGGTATCACTCTGCATGCATGATCATTTTTATTTGTGTTAGCTATTGTTGTAGAACTATGAGATTTCTACTGGGTATTAGTGCTCACTCCTCGTTGTTTTATTCTTTTTCAGGAGGAGAATTTCAGATTCATTAGTTGAAGAGTATGAATTCCATGTATCTTTTATGTATGATTTTAGCATAGATGTTAAAGGAATGAAAAATGTATCATGTGGTTTGTAATTATTTATTTGTAGCTTCGCGGCAGAAGCTTGGCATGTATTATTGCATTGTTGTTTTCAATGAGAGAGAGAACATGTATTATTGTATTTTTATTATTCAAGGGTAATAAATATATATATATATATATATATATATATATAAATGGACCTAAATTACACGCTTTGGTAATGTTTTCGATTAATTAAAATGTTGGGGCGTGACACACTCTCTCTCTCCACTCTTATGTTCCATTTCTAATATGTGTCTGACATCCGTATCTAACTTTGACACTTGCATTCTCCAATTTTATATAATGTTTGAAGAGGAACAAGCTTATATTTTCTATTAAAAAAAAATTGTCTTTTACATGGCTAAGAGCTAGAAATTCTATACTTTTTTTTTTCTTTTCTAAATATGACTTAATTTCACACATATTTTTAAATAATTTTAGGAGAATTTATTCATAAATCCCTCTTCACCTACCTATGTTCCACTTAGGACAAATTAATTTCTTATGTTCTAATAAATCCTAAAGGTGATATAGTTACCAAAATGCCTCTAATAATAATAGGGTGAAGTACGCGTTAATATTCACATTGCCAACGTGAACATTCACACTGTCAAATTTATTTAATGTGAATGTTCACATTATCCAGTTGCTAAGGGTTGAAAAAATATTTGTAAGGGTAAAGTTGTTCATAAAATACCTTAAATATAAGAATTAGGATTTGGTAGATCAAATGTCCAAAATAATAGGTTGGAATACAAGAATATTTTATGAACTAACTGGGATACAAATATTTGAAAGAAGATTTTGGTATATGCATGAAAAATTATTCTGCTCTTATTATAAAGAACCATACAAGTTCAATGCTTTTTTATAAGCTAGTAGATCTTAAAGTTTATCCATGATAGTGTATTAGTTGGTAAGTAAAAAGAGAGTGAATTGTTGGGTACACTTCAGGTGTACTATCATTAACCATGAATTTAAATAATAATTTTAAGAGTAATGCTCACAAGTAATATATTAAATAGCACAAGAATTAATAGTCCTATATAGTAAATCCAATTTTTTTGAATTTTTATGTTTGTATTTGAATCATAAATTTGAATAGGGATTTAGAAAGGAAAAAAAGAAAGAGTGTGTGAGATATAGTTATATTTTATTCACATTTTCCTCACATTTTCCCCACATTTTCTCTTTCTTTCTTTCTTTCTTTCTTTCTTTCTTTTTTTTTTCTTTAAAAAAAAGAATAGAAAAATCTCTATCCAAATTTATGATCCAAACACAGCTTAAAAGAAACTTTCATACTTTAGAAAGAATGAACTTTTGATCTTTTATAATTGAAAGGAAGAAAATTTTATGTAAAATGTACTTCGCATATATTAATTTGATATGCTTCTTTTAATTGCAAATTTAGTAGCATAGTAAACAAAATTTTAATTTTTGGAAAAATCATGGTTTGATAGTTTTAAAATACTTATTTGTCAATTGTCTGGAGCTTGTTTTTCTTTTCGGATACTTAGACGTTAAAATGTGGCTTATGCACTTAATGGAAGAAAAAGAGCGAGAAAAACAAAAGTATTCATATAAACAAAATACCTCTTTAATTAGGTGTTGTATGGTTTGATTGAGGTCACTTATCCATAGCCAGTCTTCTTCTTCTCCACCTGGGTACCACGTGTGTCACGACCCGAACCCGCCCCTATAGATTAAGGTAATAACCGGTCAGTAATCATGAGATTACCTACGGCCTCAAATTGGATTAGAATATACTCCATCAGAGTTAAGGGGCCAAATGGAAATGACTTAAAAATTTTGTCCAATGAGCTATGCTTACATGGCAGATCAAAACATTTCACATGTACATAATGATAACTCACACCACATATCAGTAGTTAAAATCTTGTATACTCAGGATCATTCAAACACATAGTCAGCTAAACCAAAAGCTTATACACATAAACGGTCTATCACGACCAATAGAAATAGCAGAAGAAATACAAAAGATCATAAACAAGCCTCTTGTGTGAGGCACCTGGGCTGACTTCACAAAACTCGGGTTCCTTTCTTAAACTCCACTAAGGCTGGGGTTGAACGTCCCTTTGCTCACCTACATACATATAAATGAGAGTGAGCTAATGTCTAGTGAATAATATCAAAATAAAGAGGTTAATGAATGAGATTCATTCATAAATGAATCATACTTATAATGTACATATTTGAACCACTATTCTCATTCACACCAGATTTACAAATTTCAACCAAGCAAAACGACCTTTGGTCCAATTCAAACATATCAAACAGCCTCGGGCCTAATTCTAACATATCAGGTGTATCAAATGGCCTCGGGCCCATTTCCTTTATATTCATATCCATGCGTATTTCATATTCATGATCGTGATCCTTTTCATTCAAACGGCCTTTGGCCCATCATGGTATTCTAACATATCAAATGACATATTCAAACGGCCTTTGGCCCATCTTTGCATTCATGTCTAACGGCCTTTAGCCCAATTGTTCATATCCGATGGCCTTTGGCCCAATCACTCATGTCCAACGGCCTTTGGCCCAATCATTCATGTCCAACGGCCTTTGGCCCAATCATTCATATCAGACGGCCTTTGGCCCAATCATTCATATGTCAGACTACCATTCATGTCAGACTATCATTCATGTCCGACGGCCTTTGGCCCAATTTAGTTATATCAAACATATCGACAGCAAACAGAAAACGGCAAACGGCGAACGACCATATAGAAATAAGGCATATAGAATACTCATTCATATTTCAAATCAGCAAATCCATGAAGCTTATACAGAAGTAACATTTGGAAAGTAACATACTTGAAAATATCTTTACTAAGATATTACTCACTGTGTCCTGCCGGTGGATTTGCCCTTGAGCTCGACCCTACACATTACATAACACATATGGGTCACAAACGGTTCAATCCGTTCTTAATTCATACATTCCTCTTAGGCTCTTTTCTTATCATTTTAACTCATTCACAATGCTCAACGCATGCCTAAGAGTGCTTAGAAATGAAAGAGAATGGAAAACAAATCACAAAACCACTTTACAAACTTTCTGAAACAGGGCTCCCCGCTTAAGCGTGGCTTTGGCTGCTCGAGCGGATCCATTGGGTCTGCAAAAATACTGGTTGTGTAACGCCCTCAAAATAAACCCATAAATCATACATTCATGACATCCACAAACTTAAGAGAATAAAGCATATTTTCATTCATCAGAGTATTAAGTACAAAAGTATTACATGTTGACAACAAAAGTAAATGCCCTACGGGCTTATAACTTTCCAAGCCAACACTTGGTTACAAAAAGAGAGTACTAACTCAAATACACATTTAGCCCTTGGCTTGAATTTACATGTAATACAAAAAGGAGAACAAACTAAAGATCTGTCAGCCACATGCCTCCCAAGCTACGTCCTTGGAGGTGGCATATCACCTGAACCTGAAAATGATGTCCCATATAGGGTGAGCCAATGCCCAGTAGAGATATACTAAACCAAGTATGAGCAATGACTAAAACAATAGCATTTGATAGATGGTTAACACTTATAAACCAATTTCAATCACAATACAGTTCTATGACAATCATGTCCATGTTACATTTGACTTTCCTTTACTTATACCATCTCAATTCATAATCATGGCTCAGAACCTGGCCAAACAGTTTAATGAGACTATAACTCATATTAAAACACTTTCATACTTCACAATTCACATGAGATTATAACTCATATTAAAACACTTCCATGCTTCACAAATGATACACAGATTTACTGTATTAATGGAGTCCATCCCCTATCTCCTCCCAAATATCCGGTTTAGGAGTCCATCCCCTATCTCCTCCCAAACCGTGGAGTACATCCCCTATCTCCTCCCACACAATACACATATTCCAAGTATATAAACACCCATCATATACATGGATCAATCAATACACATATTTGATGTATTATTCTAACCGTCATATTCATTGACATATTCAATGTGATTAGTTTTAGTTTTCCCTAATCAACATACAGTGTCTACAACAATCAAGACTATCCTCCACCGATAGCCCAAAGCAGTTATTTCTAAACAGAAAATAAATGCATTAAACCAATAGAATATTAACATTCTCACAAGTGAGTGATTAGATTATCCAACTCCACCATTCAACTTTATAATTCTCCAATTTCATAATTCCTAACTTAATTTCATATTCCCACAAATTAATTATTCAAAATAATTTATCACATAATTAGGGCATTTTTCCCTAATTCTTAATATCAACCCTAAGGTTCAATTTCTCCAATATAACAACAATAATTCCATTTTTTTCAAGGTCTCATATACACATGGGATTTAATCTTTTAAAAACCCCCTTTTTATAAATTACGAATCAAACCCTAACTTTTCTCAAAATTGCCCAACAACATCAACTAATCGAAATGACTAAAATTCATGTCAAAACCCATAAGATGGAGTAGGGTATCCCTACCTCAAAATGAAGAGACCAAATAGAGAAGATGATGAAAACCCAAAGTGCTCCAAATCCAAGATTTTTCAGATTAAAGCGAAGCCCTCGCGAAGCTCTACCATTTCTACAAAGGAACAAGGATAGAAACACACTAGAGCTAGATCAAAACTTAGAGAGAAGATATGTAGAGAGAGAAAGAGCTGCTGGTCTAGGGTTTGTATAAGAGAAGAGATGAAAAAGTGAAGGAAGAACGAGCTGCTGCGAACTGAAATATACGAGGCTCGCTCGAGTGAAGGAGTGGTCGCTCGAGCGACCAGACACAAGGAACCCTCGCTCGAGCGTAGAAAGTCTCGCTCGAGCCAACAATTCGAAGCTTCAGGTCTGCAACCCAGAAGCACACTCGAGCGAAGAAAAGCTTGATCAAGCGTAGAAACCCAAAACATACAGCTCGCTGGCTCGAGCGAAGGAAAGCTCTCTCGAGCCAAGAAATGTAACTCTCAGGTCCAGAACCAGACGCAGACGCAGGCTCGAGCGCAAGACTTCTCACTCGAGCCACCAGTCACAACACCCAACTCTCACTCGAGCAAATGAACCCTGGCTTGAGCGAAAGAACTGAAACAAAGATCTCGCTCGAGCGACAAATGCCTCGATCGAGCGAAGATGCAAAATTCTGGACAACAACTATTGGTTTAAACTCACAACCAACCTGTAACAAACCTTCCCAACACATCCTGAAACTCAAATATATGGAATTAAAGGATGACAACAAGATATATACAACAACCAACTCCACGGAACCTAAGTTCGGATACAAAAACCAAAGGAGGAACAATCGGGATCGCTATAAGTTGCCTCATTTTTACGCTCGAGCGTGACTTTGGACGCTCGAGCTGAAAGTCAAACTACATGGCTCCCCGCTCGAGCGTGAATATCCCCGCTCGAGTGGACATCCATGTTTGCAAAAGTTCTAGGAACTAGCATTTCACGCTCAAGCGGACCTTTCTTCGCTCGAGCAGACATGCCGAATTCTGGGTTTTCTAGCAGTCAATTTGAGTTTCAAACTTGCATTCAAACTAATGTAACTTGCATATTATGATTCATACTTCACATGCAAATCTTCTAACATGATACAAATGCTAAATTATAGCATTTTGAAGCTCAATTCCCATTGATCAAATACATGCATGCTCCAAATTACACCAAGCTCCTTTCCAACATAACAAATTCATGGATTCAAAACTCATACTCTTATGAATTGTACATGCATGTGAGATATAGCTCTCATTTTCAATTTAAATGATGAATAGATGATCAAAAGCATGAACTTTAATCAAAGATTCAACATGGATCATGTATTTCATGCTCAACATACAAATTCATGGCAATTCCTTTCATGCATACATCCTTTGACTTCAAATTCATCAATTACAACACAATTCTTGTTCTTGATCACATATTCTCTTTGAATTCACAAAATTACAAACTTAACTTACGAATTTAAGCTCAAATACTCACCAAGGAGCTTCAATCTTCACAAATTCTAGCTAGATCTTTGAGTTTAGCTTCCAATCCCCAAGCTTTGAGCCAACATTCATAATTTGAGCCCCTCTCTCTCTCTCTAGAGCACATTTCAGATTTTTGAGTTCACCAAATGAGGGTCTTAAGTGTAATAAGGCCCTTATATAGTCCCTCTGTTAATCCAATTTGATTATAGCTAATTAATAGCACTTAATTAATCGTTCTAAATCTAATTATTTTGATCCGAATCAATTTTTAATTAAATTTCACCGTAGGCTCTAAAAATTACGCTAATCACAATGGCGTAATCAATTTCAGATTTTGTGGCCGATAGGGCCTTCAATTTAAATTCTAAAGCAGATAATCAAACAGATTTTCCTATGGTGAACAGATAGAAATTCAAAACCACATATATTCATATAAATGGCACTCAAAATCATATCAAACACATAATCACAATCATAATCGAGATTAATTAGCATAACACGGACCAGGGTTATAACAACGTGTACATTCTCTCATTCACAAATACACGTTGCAACTTTAGGGTGCATACGACTCCGGGAGAGAAGGTCTTCATTTTGGGGCAATTAAGGACAATGACATCATCTACCAATGGTAATTCCCAATCGTGAGTAACGTGGCAAAAACTCTTGAGCTCTAGTAGAACTTTGAGTTCCAAATACTCCAATTTAGGCAATGGAGTTCTATTTATCCTTCTTTCTTTTTCTTTTTCATCTTCCTCCTTTGCAACTACTTCTTCCATCATCGAGCATTTAATTATGACTAGCCTTTTTAGATGCACAAGATGTCTGGCCATAAAAGGAGAGAACATATTTCTCAAACTGCCACAATCTGAGACATACAATTCAATTAGTTTGTTAAACGAGTCGTTCTGAAGTTTGTTGCACCATATTTCGTTCATGTTCTGCAATCCAAGGAGTTTCAACTCCTCCAATCTTGGGAATGCAACCTGTAAACCAAACAATTACATTAACAACCATACTACTAAAAGTAATATTAAATGTTTAAAAAGTAGATTTCTTCTCTAGTGTCAATAGAGTAAAACACAAAAAAATATTTAAGTGAATTTTGCTTTCTAAAACAATTACAAAATATTTGTGGTTTGAACAATGACATTACGTATGTACAAGTGTATTTTAGTGTTTTAGCTTACACTTTGATCCACAAACCACAAATTATTAGTTCCCAATGGCAAAGGAGTTATGCACACATAGGCCAAACTATAAGAAATTAAAGTGATTTTTTTTTTTTTAATTTTTTTATGTTGCAACCCAACATTTGTAAGATATTTTTTTTTTTTTTTGTGTGAATCTTTTCTTGAATATTTATAATGTAAAAACTGATTCCCTATCCATATAATAAAACATAAATATATAATGTAAAAAATGAATACTTAATATTTTTATGCAAAAACATATATATATACATATACATTTATAAATATTTATTGGGAAAATTACATTTTACCCCCCTCATCTATTGTCCTTGAACTAAAAGTATTAACACTTAACCACCCTTATCTATTTTATTTTATTTTTTTCAATTTAGACCTTGTGGCTCAACTTTTTCGCGCCCCCTCTCAGAAGTCAAAATAAGCCCTACAGGTCGGACTCCCGCGGTTCTGAATCTAATCTCATAAGTGCAATGTGAAATTGATAAATACCAAAGAGTCCAAATCTGGAAAATCTTTTGAAAAATCGATTTTCAATCAAATTGCCAAAAATGGACTGTTTTACCAGATCCAAAGTCGCCACCGAAATATTTTTTGGAAAAATTTAGGAAACCCATGACTTGTGCCAAAGGCCACGTGTCCGTCATCACCAAGATTGTCTTGGCTCGAGAACTTAGGTACAAGAGGGGAAGGTCATGAATTGAGCACCCCCGCTCGCCCGATCAAAGATCGGCCTCTACTAATCATGATAGGATTTTTATGTACATTATATGCTCTTGTTCCGGTTTATTAGGCTAGCATTACTATGTGATGCACACACACAAAAGTATAGACTAACTTGCAAGAATTGGAACACTTCGAGCCATGTTTTTTTTGAAAATTGTTTGGAAATATGTACCACTTGAAAAAGTGATTGCATATGAATATTGCTCAAATTATTCCAATTTAAGAAATAAGCCTTCATCCACAGGCATTCAAGCAGTTTATCATTAAAGCAATTAGCCTCATGGCAAGCATGCTAGACATGGCAACATTAGCATTCATGCAATTATGCTAAAGCAAGTAAAGGCTCACCTAGTACTCCAAGCCAAAAAAGAGAAACAAGTTGGAAAAATGCATGATTCCTAACTATGCGATATGAATAATGCAACACATGCGATATGCAATTTAAATAGGCTCAGCCATTAATATGGCATATGAATCAATTGAATAGCATGTGGTCTAAGCACATATTCAAAGAAGGTATTTAAACTAACAATGCAAGTTAAAATGATGAACCGAGCCTCGGTTCATGCAATACAAATGGATGCAAACTTGAAGTATGCTAAACAAAACATGATGTCCCTAAACTAACCATCATAAGCTAGTAAATAAAAGGGAGAAAGACGTAGGTTGGAAGACATGCACATTATTGCATTGCGCTCTCATGAAGGAGAGTCTGAATAAACTAAGCTAATTAACTAGCTAATTAAAGCTAAGCTAATTATTACAAAACAAATGAATCAACTAACTATTCTAGTTAACTAACTTAGTACAAAACGAAATCGAATAACTAATTCACTAACTAATTAGTTACAACACTTTACAAAATTAACTAGCTATAACTAATTAATTACAACAAACATCTATTATAAATATTTAAACTTTAAACGAGCTCGGAATGCAAGGAATGCTCATGCACGTGCTCGGTTTCCACCCGAAAAGGCCACTGTTTTGCTTCCGGAGAGCCTCTGTTGCACAGAGAACACATACACTATTGGCCACTTCCAGAATAACTCTGCTCTGTTTCAGGAACACACTGCTGAATTTTGTATCAATGGCCAGCCGGTCAGTGATGAGGGTTGCCGGCCACCAGTGATAGCCGGCCGGCCATCAATGGTGGTATGCCGGCCACCTGTCGGCCACTGCTGCCTAGTTCACCTTGCTGCAACGGAGGACAAACATAGTATGCACAGGGTATTTCAAGGGTTTGTTTGCATAACTCACCCCTCATTTTCATGAGAAAATCAAAGGAGTACTGAACTTGGGTCACAAACCAACAACTTAAGCAATTTCATTGCATGATGGCTTATGAACCAAAGTGTGCAATTTCAATAAATGTAACAAAATAAGACTCTAACCTCCTCCCTTTCATGAAAGAATCAAGGGAAGTGGTGACCTTAGAAACTTGAATCATTTCATCACTAATGAGTATGAAATGGCCCAAGCTTCCATGTGTTCAATTAACGTCCGATTGAACACAACACTTTTCATTATCTTATACCATTTTTAGTCCCAAGTTTTAATTACTCCATTTTAAATTACCAACCATCCTTTAATTCATTAAGTCCAATGGTGAGTTTAAGTCCTCTAAATGGGAAGAAGGCTCAAACTAAATGTTGTTTTAGGCATGAAAGAGGCATCATATTGTTGGTAATGAACCCCAGAGGGATTAAACCATTAAGGCAGACATCTCAATCTTATGCTTTGAACAAATAAGTTGTTTGAACCACTTTCAAAGCAAAACAAAAACCCAAGAAAGAAGGGAGGTTTCAGAGATTATTAGTGCTCAAAATGAGTGAGAAAAGCATAAACAAATGCTATCAACTCAAATAAGATGGTGTCTAAAGCCTAAAACACCAAACTCATGAGGACAATTACACTATAATCATGCAAAACAAAGCTCAAATGCAACTATCAACCAAAAATAGTGCTAAAATAGGTCTAAAATAAGTCCTAAAACATGTTGGAATTAAGCTAAAAAAATAGCTAGATTAACATACTAAAACATGACACAATCTAGGCTAGTAAGCAAGACACACGGAGGGGAGGCTAAGCCCTCCAAATTTGGACTTCAAAACATGATTTTGGCCACTGAAATAACTCTGAAAAATAGTGTTTAAAAGCTCAGAAAAAGATAGAAAAAGGGTGGGAAACACAAGGGCAAAGGCCTCCAAAACAAGGTTCCAAGAAGGGTTATCAACCCCTCAACCTTTAATGGCTTTAAAACCCAAGCTTCAACCCAAAAATACAAAGTTTTTATAGCCCAAAAACAGTTGGAAAACAACAACAATAATAGTAGACAAAGCAAGCTAATAGACAAGGCCTTATACCTTTTGAAAAGAAGAAGCAATTCAAGCAACAAAACCATGACAACACACCCTTCAAGAGCTCAAGCCAAGCTAAAAAGTACCTCAGCTCAAAGATGAGAAGATTTGGTTAAGGGTGTATAGGTGTAGCACCTGTATCCTTCAAAGCTTTTGTGGAAGTGTATTCGAATCCTTTATTTTATTTTGGAAATCTTTGGTGTTGTTGTATGTTGGTTTTGAAGGAGTATAATTCGATTTAAACTTGTTGGGTTTGGTTGTTCGCACTTGTTCTTGTCAAAAGTTCCTTGGAAACTTAGAAATTCTATTTTAGGGTCGACACTAACCTTTCTAAGGGTCGACCTTTACCTGTTGGTGAAGTTTCTGGAAGTGTTGCTGGAATTTAAGGTCGACACCAGCCTTAGTGGTGTCGACACCTTGCTGTCCACAAGGGTCGACACTAGTCTGGGAAGTGTCGACTCTTGTATATTGCTGAATCTGTGTGTTAGTTGCTAGAAATTAGGGTTGACCCTTTCTGTCTAAGGGTCGACCTCCTTGCGTGCTGCCAGATTGTCTTTTCTACCTGAAGGTTCGACACCTCTGCCTGAAGGGTTGACCCCTGCTTGTTTTTTTCAAAACTTTGGGGTTCGAATGGGCCCTACCTTTGAGGGGGTTTTGGGCCTATTATTTTATTTGACCTTAGGGCTATTTTCTACTACTATAAATAGGCCCAAACCACTTCTCTCTCATTATTTTCTTTCCCTTTTTCCTTTCAAATCATGAGTTCTCTTCTCTCTCTCTAAAACTCAAACTTTTTCACTTAAATCTCTAGATCTACTCACCCAGAGTGATCTTTTCACCTTGCTCCTTCGAGATTAAGTGTAGAGCTTCTCAAGGACTTCGTTTTGATCGGGACAAGTCGTTGTTTCGTTACCGTCGACTTTTGGGCTTTTCTCCTTCTCTCTCTTCTAAGCTTGAGATAGGGATTTTTTCTACACTTTCATATGATATTTAGCTTAGTTATTTGTATCTTGTGTAACAATGATGTGATTTGGGGGTGTTTAAGGCAAACCTAGGGTTTTGGGCATAAAATGGAAAGAGGGGTTTTTGGGTGAAGGTGAAATAAATGCTTGAGGGGTTTGAAAATGATGTTGTATTGTGTTTGATTTGATGATTTTGGGCACTTGGCTAATATTTGGGAAAAAGGGGGATTTTCCCTAATTGAATCAAATTACTATTTTATATAAATAATGGAAATTGGCTTTGAAAATGTGAAATTAAAAGGATATTGATATGAATGGTGGGATTGGTTATGTGTTACTCCATTCTTTGGTAGTTTCGAATAAACTATCTAGTGTGAGATTTTAGATTTATTTAGAAATAACTGTATTGGGCTATCGGTGGAGGATAACTATGATTGTTGTAAAAATTACATGCGGATTAGGTGAATTGAAACTAATCGCTTATGCTTGTCATTGAATATGACTATATTTATATACATTGTATATGTATGATTGTTTCGGAGGAGAAAGGGGATGGACTCCATTATAATTAATTTGGCCAGAGTGTCCTGGGTGAAAGTCCCGAAATTATATATGGGTACCTAGCCCACGGACGAAATATCCGTGAAAGAATACATGGGTCCCGTTTGACGGTTGCCCGCGGACGAAATATCCGTGAAAGAAAAGTTTGAAGTGCTTACGAGTTGATAATGTGGTTCTAGAACTAATGAGTTGTAATCTCATTTGTGTTGTTGAGAAATGATGAAATTGGCTTATGTAATAAAATGAAATGAAAGGACATGGCTTAATGATTGAGTTTGATAATTTAAGACCATACAAAATGTGGATGCCTTTATCTTTGACGATGTTTATGCATAGTGTACTTATACCTTTGTTAAATTTTATATACTGTGTTAAATGGTTTCTCCTGGGCTGTGGCTCACCCTACTTGAGAATAACATTTTCAGGTAATGATGGCATGCCTCCACCAAGGCAATATCGTCGGGAAACTTTTGGAAGAAAGGGCTTATCGTTTTGATTGTATATTTTTGTAAAGCCTAGGGCTTAAGATATAATGAGCGAAGCTCACTTTTGATTGTAACCAAGATATGTCTTGGAAAGATGTAAGCCCATAGGGCATTTAATTTGTTGTTATTAATTTGCATTACATGCTATAGATTCAAAATGAACGTTTATGAATGTATAATGCATGTAATCCCTTTTGTAATACGAATTTTGTTATGTGAAAGTGTACCAATTATGTTATATTCATTTATCTTATGAGTTGTGTTATTTGTATTATTTTAGGGGCGTTAGAATAGGCAAAGGGTAAGGATTTGTAGGCAAAAGTGTAGAGATTTGCTCGAGAGAGAGAGAATTGTAGAGAGAGAGGAAAAATTTTGATCTCAAAATTTTCTAACCTTAAAACATGAGAGGGAGGCCTCCTGTATATAGAAAACATGAATTCCCCTCAAGAATATCCAGCCCTACACGTGGGTGAAGATGTATGCATCTGTGCAAACAGCTGGCATAACTGTCACAAAATATCTGCAAAAGAAATTGGTGGCAGGCCTGCCATCACTGGTGGTCGGTAGACCACATCAGTGGCCGGCAGCCAAGAAGTGATGGCTAGCAGCCCAAAGGCCACCAGAAGCTGCAGGCTTGAAGAACCAAGGCTTGGTCCAAGAATGAGACAATAGAGGTACCGGGTTTGAAAGTCTCAAAGCTGTGGCATTTCGCTGAGGACTTCGAGCACTTGACGAGCACATAAACTCATCATCGGGTGTGCATGCAATGACGTCCAAGTCGTAAGGGCTGTCAAAAATGGGGTGTCTACAGTTGCCCCTCTTTGAAAGAACTCGGAGTCATGAAATGACGTGAGTGAATATTAAAGCCTGAAAACGACCCATTTTGACAAGGCCGTAAGACTTGGACAAACAATCAAGACAGAAACAAATGGTTGCGCCCGCAAGTTGCCTACGTATCCCTTTATAAGGAATCAAACTAGTGTAGTTTTGGGGCAAAAATGCAAACGATATGCACAATGCAACTTTGAAAGCTGGACTCACACGCTCTGCGAAGTCAGCTATTTTGAAAATTCATGATCATGCCAGATGATGCAATAAGCAATAACAAATACAATAAACAAGATTACAAGATATTAACATATGAATGAGCAACTTCAAGCTTAAAACCAACACAGGTTTCCCGCAAAAAAGATCTAAAATGCGCTATGACCACGCCAAAACACAAGATGAAGAAAGAAAACACCGCTCAGGGTTGCACTTCACGCATTCTGAGAAACTAGGAACAAAAACCGCTTGGGGTCGTGTTTCACATGCCCTGAGAAACTGAAGAACGAAAATAGCTCAAGATCGCATTTCACGTGACCCAAGAAAAAGAGAAATAAAAATCGCTCGAGCTCGCGTCTCACACGTCCCAAGATGAAACTCGCCTAGGGCCGCACGTCACGCGTTCTGAGATAATAGAAAAACTGCTCGGGGTCATGCATCGCACGTCCAGAGATAAAATCCATCTAGGGCCACGTGTCACACGTCTTGAGGTACAAGAAAATAACTCTGGGGTTGCGCTTCGCGCGTCCCGAGACAAAAGAAAGACCGCTCAGGCTCATGCTTTGCATGTCCTGAGATAAATCGTGTCCAGAGCTGCGTTGCGCTTCGCACGTCCCGAGAAATAAGAAAACTGCTCGGGCTCATGCTTCACACGCCCCAAGATACAAGAGAAAAACCATTTGGGGGTTATGCTTCGTACGTCCTATGATACAACACGCCCAGAACCGCGCATCGCACGTCCTAAGATACTAGAAAAACCGCTCGAGGTCGCGCTTCGCACGTCCTGAGATAAAACCTGCCCAGGGCCGCGTGTCATGCGTCCTGAGATATAACACGCCTAGAACCGCACTTCATGCGTCCTGAGATACTACCCAGAGGTGTGCGATAGATACACAAAATGAACAAGTGCAATAGATGCACAAAGTAAACAAGTATGATAGATGCACAAAGTAAACAAGTGAATTCAATGACAACGCATATTCTATGCAAGATGGATAACCAATGTATTGAAAGCATGTTCTATGCAATCTAGAAAAACATATTCTATGCATGAAATAAGAGCACATTCCTTGCAAAATTGATAGCGTGTTCTATGCACAAATGATAAATGATGTATGACATACGTTCAACATGCATATATGGGAAATGCATACTTGATGCAATGAAAAAGAACAAAAAGCATAATTTTGACAAAAACGAATAAAGTGATACTCGGTGACAACCTCCAATTTACCTCTCAGAGATGTTGCAACATGTTCAAAAAGGATACACCTCATTCATGTTGACAAGTGATGAACATTGTGCGCCAGAACACAGTTTTGAGCTTCCGTAGAGACAATCTTGACCCAACAATGAACCTTCCTTGCATTTCTTGGGAAACAAAGACACAAAATAGCATCAAGACTCAGAGGGAGGCCACCGGCCACCTGCCGACCACAGGGGGAGATTGTCGGCCATCTGCCGGGCATCAGAGAATGTTGTCGGTCACCTGTCAACCACCCGATGGCAAACTCGGGGCTTTTCGGTCTTTTTACCCTTGGGTCTTTAAGTATACACCTTGACTCCTCATTTCCTCACTTCTCTAGGTCCGAAATTCTTCCCTCTCTCTCTAAACACTTATTCTCTCTAGATCCGAGCTTTTCACGCATTTTTCAACGCCCCACATAAACTTTATTCGCTAAACCCTCTTGATTATCTTCCTTTTGAACCGATCAAAATTTGATTTCGACATTTTTTCTTGCATTTTCACCCTTTTAGGCTTGTTCCCCTCAACTTTCTCTCGAGTTTCGTGAATTTTTCCCGGCTTTGACTTTTTCTCCCATTTCTCTCTCATAGGGTTGACTTTTCCAAGTTTACCCTTTATTCTTCATTTTTCTTCACTTTTCACCTACTTTTCACCCATTTTCCAGATGGCAGATAATTCACCACATAACGGGGCCCTTCCGAAGGTTCCACCCGTATTCCTACCTGTTGCTGAGGTGGAGGAGCCGGTCGATGCAGAGGCTAGTAAGGCGGCTCAAGGTATTGAGGCCGACCTCGAGGTGGAGTTTGAGCCTGAGCTTGAGCTAAAGCCGCTACCATTGAGGGTACGACATTTTGATCCAGCAAGGTATCATCCATGCACACATATTTTACCGGCCAGTGGCATTAGGAGCTTTAGCGACTTCGCTCTCGGTGTACCGGAGGACCTCCTGCTGGGGGAGCTGGCTTCTTACCTTTCATCCATCGCCGTTGAGGTTTGACCTCCGTTTTCATGCATTCCTGCCTATCTTTAAACTACGTTTCTTGCACTGCCTTTCATCTGACTGTATTTTCACCTCTGCCTTATCTGATTCATTTACTCTTTGCTACAGGGAGAGTCTCATGCCTTCAGAGGGTACGGAGCTACTACTGTGAGAGACTGATATGACAAGCTCCCCATCGGGGTTCGTGACATTGTGGACGAGACTGGCTTCAGCCTCTTCTGCTCTGACCTGACGTGGGTTGTTACGAGTCGTCTTCTTTTGAGAGCACTTATGGAGAGATGGTGGGACACCACCAACTCCTTCCACTTCTCCACTACTGGGGAAATGACGATGACTCCTTACGACTTCTCCATGATCACGGGCTTAGGAGTAGGGGGCGATCCAATCCCGTTCGACATCGACATGGGGGAGTGAGAGGCCGCCTGGGTCGAGCCCGAGATAGTAGAGGAGATGGTGTAGTATGCCAAAGGCTTTTTGATGTTCGTCCTCGGTACCACCTTGTTTTCAAATAGGTGGAACACCAGGGGCTTATATCTGTTGAGCCCCCTGGTGACCCTTCCTCAGGTATGCTTCTATGATTGGGGCGAAGTTGGACTCATCACTCTGTATGGCTATATGGCTACCTTCCTTGGGTACGCTTCTATTTGGTTATTTGTGAGTTACTTCCGGACGCATCGGTGAATGGGGTAGCTATTTTTGATGTGGTGGTGGTAACCATGCCCACTTCGGAAGATCTTGCAGCTGCATCACTACTGGTGGTCACATTCGAATTGCGGGAAAATGCCCTCCTGGGTTGCTCCTTCTCCTAGTCAATAAGGCCCTGCTTTATGGCGTCCTCGATCTGTACCCCAATCTCGTGTAAATCTGCAAAGGTGGGAAGGGGTAGGACGATCATCTTTTGCATTAGCCTGGGTTGGAGGTTTAGCACAACCATCCTTATCTGGTCTTTGTCGGAAGGCCTTGTAGTCACCATCGAGGCCTTTGCTCTCCGTCTCATCACGAACTCTGAAAAACCCTCCTCGGGCTCTTGCCGGGTGACTTCAGGATCACGAGTTGTGACCTCGATCTGTGTGTTGTAGGAGTATTGAGCAACGAAGGCCTCAGCCATCTCTTCCCAGTTCTGTTTCACAGAGTTCTCCAATTTTGCATACCAGATTGCGGCTATCCCAGACATGGTTCGGCTAAATAGTGACAGCTTCTAGGCTGTGGTCAAACCCATTGGCCTCAGGACATCAGAAAACATGTGGAGATGCACCATTGGGTCTCCAGAGCCATCGAAGCGGTCAATATGTGGCATCTTGAACCGATCCGACAATGTCATTGCTGAGTTTGTGTATCCATCTTCCATATCCGGAATGGAGTTCACACCTTGAGCCCTCTTGAATAGCTTCTCAAGCTTGCTCACTTTTAATGTAGTTGGATCCACTTCGAACTCGAAAGGGGCCTCAATTGGGTAGGCCTGTGCTTTGGAAGTCTAAGGTGGAGTGGAATCCACTAGGACATCTGTATTCTCCTGGGCATTGGCAGTAGAAGCAAGAGCCCTTGGTGCAGGAATTTCCACTAGAGGTGGGTGGGATGCAGAAGCTATTTCCTTTTGTGCTTGTTGTTGCCATTGAAGCCGCGCGATGAGTTAGGCCTGCTGGGCCACGACCTCGGTCTGGCAGGCGGTAACTTTCGCTTGGCGGGCAACATCCTGCTGCAGGGCCTGCATGGTTTCTTGGAGCTGACGCATCATGTCCTCTATATTAATTGAAAACTGCAGATTTGACGGAACAGGTTTGTATTTCCTCTCTGAGGTAGAAGCAGATATCTCAGCCTAACTGCGCACAGGTGAGGTGGATAATGACCGCTGATCCGAAGACTGTTGAAGTGGTGATCTGTACCTGACTAGCCTTTTTACCCTACCTCTGGCGAAGGAACACTGATTGCCTTTGAACTGAATCTCTGACCTAACAAAGTCTATCAGCACAAGTCCAATGTACCCGGGGGATATTGGAGCCTTCCGAAGCTATCGTTCCAAGACTACCTTGCAAAAGAGAAAACAGGCAGCATCTCAGCCTAATTTCACCAGAACCAATATGAGCAAAGCTGAATGAGTGTGCTCACTACTGAATTCTGTCCCAAAATTCTGCCCCAAATCTGATACCCTCAGGTAAAACTGATTTCCCCAAATACCGATGCCCGCAGGCCTGATACTCAGACTTGCAAACTGATATATGCATTCCTGTAGAGACGCACTCTAAAAGCACAAAGCAAGCAAATGAGAGCCAAAACACCCCTATGGAGGGGCAGGGTTTCCCTGTCCTATTTTGTCAGGAGCTAGGGCTTTACTACGCACACAACAGATTCAAACAACCTATAATCGGGTAAGCAACCTACCCTAGATTGGAATGGTCACTATGGATTCCGATATACACTAGGTCAAATGGTTAAAAAGGGTGCCCCGATAACAACTTGGGTTTGTGTTCCTGTCGTGGCAGAGCCTGTAACCAGTCAGCCTTATGGCATGCCTCTCAAAGCAAGCCTCCGACAAACCGTTCAGGAATAGCATACGGCAAACACGGTGTCCTAGGTGCACCAAAGCACATGCAATGCAAAGAAACACATAAATGTAATCAAAACAAGATATCATGAGTTCGAGTCAAGTTCTCTAAATCCCCAGCAGAGTCGCCAGAAACTATAGACGCGCTTGAGGGGCTTTATGCTATGTTACAGTTCGGACTCAAATGTCACGGTTCTTAATCTGATCTCACAATGTGCAATGTGATATTGATAAATCACCAAAGAGTCCAAATCTGGAAAATCGTTTTGGAAAACTGATTTTTGTAAAGAAGTGCCAAACATAGATTGCTTTGCCAGATACAGAGTTGCCATCTAAATATTTTATTTTGGGGAATTTAGGAAACCCTAACTCGTGCCTAAGGCCACGTGTCCGTCATCACCAAAGTTGCCTTGGCTCGGGAACTTGGGTACGAGAGGGGAAGGTCATGCAATGAGCACCCCCGCTCGCCCGATCGAAGATCGGCCTTTACTAACATGATATCTTGTTTTTGAAAACACATGCGTTCTTATTCCGGTTATTAGCCTAGAATTACTATGTGATGCGCACAACGCACAAGTATAGACTAGATCACCTAAGTTGGAACAAAAAATCTCATGTTTGTTTGTTTGAAAATGGTTTGAAGGTGCTACTCGCAAGTAGGCTAAGACGTGGATTTACCACCCTCAAGTGGGCTTAGGAAAACATGATTTTTGCCACCCCGCAGAGTGGGCTTAAAGTTCGCATTCAATGAATTATTCCAATTCAGGTAGTCCAACCTTCACCCCTAGGTATTCAGGCAGTTATATCAAATAAGCAAATAGCCTCATGGCAAGCATGATGTCATGTTAACACTCACACTTATGAAAGTTGCTAAAGCATAAAAGCTTACATAGTACTCTGAGCCAAAACAATAGCTAGTTAGTAATCAATGCATGATCCTAGCTATGTTAAGATGCCTAATGCAACACATGCAAAATGCAACTAGAAATAGGCTTGGCTATCTAAGATGGCATGTGAAATGCAACACTTGATACATGTATTCAACTCGAAATTGAAATACAATGCAGTTAGTATGATGCACCGAGCCCGGTGCATGCAATACAGATGAATGGATGCAAACATGCGAGCATAAGTATGCTAATCAAAATATGACCTAGAACTAACCATCGTAAGCGAATAAGTAAAAGGAAGAAAGATGTGGGTTTGGAAGACATTCACACACTCACACATACTTATTACAAAATTCGCTCTCTCGACGGAGGGTCTGATTAAATAATACAAACCGAATAATTAATCAACTACCCTAGCTAATTAAATATTACAAAACCCTTAACTAATTTAAACAAATTAACTAAGCTATGAAACTAAAGAGGCCGCTGCAGCTCCGCCTCAGAATGATTGAATGATGCATGCTCGATCGCCTCGCTCGGAAACCCGTTGCCATGCCACATGTTGCCTCTATTTGCACTGTTTTACATCTCTGAAAATTTCACAAGTCCCAAGGATGCTTCCGAACCACTCCCTGAGCACTGTGGGATGTCACCGGCCAAAATATAGGAACATCGGCCATGTGGAATAGGTCATCGACCATTTGTGAGGATCTCGGCCAACAATGTTTAGTTGATCGGCACTGAAGATGGCCGGCTGGCCATATCTTCCAGCAGAATGCTGTTTTGCTGTAGCAGAGGACAAACAGAGCATGGCAATGCATTTTCAAGGCAATGTGTGCACAACCACCCTTCCTATCATGTCATGAACTCAAGGAAGTATGGTTCTCGACCCTTGGACCATCAATCGCGTATTTCAATGCATGATGGCCAAAGGAGCCAAGTATGCAAATCAATGTGGAATGAATGCAACAAAAACATATGAATGCCTAGAACTCTATCATGCTTGATCAAGAGCGTCGATGACCGAGGATTGAGGCACGTTTCGTCACTTCAAGTACGAACGTTCCTCATTCTTCGTGTTTGGTTTAACACCCCAAACCAAACACAATCCAATGCATGCAACCAAGTGCAATGCAACATGGAAATGTAAGGCAATGTAACATAAGCATGACAAATGCAATGTAATGCAACCTAACATGTAAACAACATGATATACAATAAGTATGCAATACGACTATGCAACCTAGATATGCAAACATACAATGTGATAGGCATGCAACAATGATACCAACAATAAGTATGCAACAACATGCAATGCGATAAGCATACAACAATACACAAACCGCATGATCCATGGACTTATACTAAAAATGGATAGGCCTCAGCCATACCAAAAATAGTGGCCAATATACTAAGAAATGATGGAATAAAAAAGCACATCAAGCATGCGTGCCAATTGGCCTATCACTTAGGTATAAGGACGCAACTCTCAAACATGAGCAAGGAGTGACAAACATGATAATGTGGCAATGCAATAAGCTCTAAAATCATGTGAGGAATGATGCCAAATCATGCACAGAAGTCAAGCATAACATACAAGAAAGCTCAAAGCTTGAAGCTAGCAAAAGGGATTACACCAAGGCTATACAAAGCAAGCCCCAAAGGGCTAAGGGCAACCAAAACAGTCCCAAGGCAGGTCAATACAAGACCGAAATCATGCTCGAACTTAGCCAACACAAGTTAGAACAAAAGACCGAAAGCATGAAGCATGCAAGGCTAACAAAGAGGTGTTACACTACACCTATTACTACCAAACATGGCATGACTTGACCAATGAAAAATATAGTTATGGCATGTCAAAATAAGCCCAAAAACCCACTGAGATGGCATCCCAAAAGCCTAAGCATAGAGGCATGCACAATGACCCACTCATGAGGCATAAAACACTAACTCTTTAAAGCATTAAAGGAGTGACAAGTGTAAGTGTCTGACCACTCTATATGGACTGAAATCACATAGGAAATGATGCCAAATCGTGAAAATGGTCTAAGCAATGCATGCTAATGACTTGGACACTCAAAGCCAACAAGCTAGGTTGAACCATGGCCATACAAAACAGTGCATGCATGACTAAATCAATGCAAATCAGAGCTCAAGCATGATAAAACAAGACTAAAAGCTCTTTTGAGTTGAGCCAAAACATGCAAGGATGATGGTCCAAATGCATGATGCATGTTAAGGCAAATGAGAGGGTTGCAAGACAAGTGCATGGAGTAAGCAAGATGCTATTAAACCAACCTTAGATAGAGGTATAGCATGCTAAAATAACACCAAATACTTGCTAAAATGGAGCCAAAACAAGCTAAGAAAACATGCTACCATTACAAGCCATTAACACAAGCAAATGAGACACAAGGAGAGAGGGGTGTCCCTCTCCTATATAAGACTCTAAAACCACCTTTCCACCACTGAAAATCCTCTGGATTTCAGTGGTAGAAAGCTCAAGCCAAAGCAAGAACAAAGGCCAAAAAGGATGACCCAAAATAATGCCAAACAAGGCCTAAGAGGGGGTAGACAACCCCGAACCCAAAAGAGACCTGAAACAATCCTCTTAAGCATATAAAAACAGAACTTTTTTCAGTTTATAGTTAAGCTTGAAACAATATGCAAATAGGTCTAAAAGCTTAAGCCAAAATGGGGAAACAAAAGGTTAGTTGCTCACCCTTGAAGAACGCCTTCAAGAACACAACTCCTGTGACAACCCCCACCACTGCTTACTGATAACACTACTAATTAGTTCTAATCTATGATGAAGCATGTTAATTGACTGACTGACTGAATTATTAACCTGATTGATTAATTGTGCTAGTTTGAATGCAATTCTATCTGTTGACTGTTAAATTATCTGTTCATGTTTTATGCTTTAAACTGCAAATTGAAGGCCTTATTGGCGGCCGAATCCGAAATTGATTGATGTTTTGTGCTAATTAAGATTTATATGATTTTATGATATATTTATTTGAAATGTGATTTGGTATGATTAAATTAGATTAAATATTGATAAATTACAAGAGTTGGTTTTATTTACAACCTTGCCACTTACTGGCCCACTCCATACCATATTTTGAGACTTAGAATCAACACTTCTTCAGCCATTTGCTTGCACCAAACCAACTAGAGACAGAGAGAGCTAGGAGAAAAACTTGGTTTCATCTTGATTTGCTTGGAAGCTTAGGGATTTTGGAAGATAATTGGCAAATTGAGCCTCTAGACTTGTAATTGAGAACCCAAGGTAGGATATTCAACCTCTCATTAATGTATTCAAGTTAGTTCTTGCATGGTTCTTGATTTATGGAAGAATTGAGTCTTGATTTAGTCTAATAATGTTGAATTGGAGCTTAATCCATGCATGCATGTGCATGGCCTTGCATTTTGAGGTTGTTCTTCATGAAATTCCACATGCATGTTCATATCTTGAGCTTAGTCCATGAATTCATGCTGTTTTTGAGACAATTGAGCTCATTTGAGTAAGTAATTGAAGCTTTGAATTTGATTGAACACATGCATGTTACATTGAAGTATGTTTTTGAAGTTTGGTTTGAAATTGGGTTTAATTGACTCACCTTTGGGCCTTGATTTTACAAATTGAGCTTTGAATCATGTTATACTATGAGTTTTAAAGTGTTTTCTAGAAAATTAGCCCAAAAGGACCGAATTTGGTATATTGAAACTTGATTTTGTACTTGAGGTTCAAATCTGGAAATTCTAGATTTTGGACTCCCGCTCAAGCAGGAAATTCGCGTATCCAGCACTTTTGTTGTGTTTACAGTCCGCTTGAGCGGGGTTTTGCACGCTCGAGCGAGGACTTGTGTCACACGCTCGAGTGGGTGTCAAGTGCCCATTGAGCGTGATTTTCACACATCCAGTACTTTTACAGTCCGCTCGAGCGGGAAAGTTTAAGCTCGAGCGAAGCCTTTTGTTTGCATGTCTGCTCGAGCGGGGAAACCCACGCTCGAGCGGGACCTCTGTTTTTTGAAAATTCTGAAAATATTTTTAAAGTGCATCTTTTCATCCTCATTCCATTCTAGGCATTCTTAGGCCTAGTCTGAGGCATCTTAATGAGGATATTGACGTAGAACCACACCGAGTCAAGATAGGGATTAAGTTATTATTTCCCAACTATGTAGCTTAGTGTGTGTTCGCTCTGTAACTGTGTAGGTTTGGCATCCGAGGACGCGTACTAGCTTATCTGTAGCCCAGAACTCTGTGAGTAACAATGTTGTAAAGATATGTTCAATTGAGATTATTTTCTGAACAAATGACTATACTGCTTTATGAAATGACACTGTTTACTGAATGAATGTTTGTCTTATTTGTGAACTGTATTCGTGGCATCCATAGCAATATACTGTTACTAAACTGTTACTGCTACTATTACAGAGATCTCTGTTGGTTCCCATGTTTGGAACCACTACTGTTTACTGATATGATGGCCATCATTGACTGTTCGGTCTGTTAAGACCTACTGTACTGTTTTGCTATTGAGTGTACCGCATATGACTATTATAGTTTCTGAATTACTGTATGGCATGAATTATGAGCCACAAACTGAATGACTGATATACTGATAAATGACTGTTTTCAATACTGAAGGGACATTCATTCTTAACCTCTTTACGCATATGTTATTCACTGTGCTTTAGCTCATTACTTATATATATATATATATATATATAGGTGTACAGGCACCATACCGTTGCTAGGAGCGTCGGGCTAAGCTCCCGTTTTGTCAAAGCCAACCACCGTGCCTCACTGCGAGGTTCCAAGTCCTTCAAGCTAGGGCTTTTTGGGGTGTTTTAGTTTTCTCCCTTTTTGTATCTGGTTTTGTAACACTGTATAGACTAACATGTGTACCCGTACTGTACTGTTATGGTAGGGATTTGGTCCCTAACCTGAACGCCTGTAAATGATGTATGTATGTATGTATATATTGTTTTGTTTCTGAATGTGAATATATATGAAAAGTCTTTTTGAATACAAACTGTCATAGCTCGTTGGACACCTTTTAATTACTGTTTTGGCTTCCACCAGCCCCTGTACTCTGTATTACTGTTATTACTGTTAAGTAGGCCTTCGGTAATCTCGAACTACTGGCCGGTTACGGTGCTAAACCCATAGGGACGGGTTTGGGTCGTGACAACTCCAGCCACTCCCTTGGATCAAAACCAGCCCAAGAACTCTGAAACCAACTTCCTAGTGCCTCAGCAACCAAAGGAAAGTATTCTACTAGGTGCTCTAGTGCAAAAGTATGAACAAAAACACACTTTAGGTCAGAAACACACACAAATATATAGAGAGAAGGAGATATATAGAGAGATATATATATATATATATATCTTCTGTATCAATTTGTTGAACCCCTGGAAAGGGAGGGGAGGCTTCCCTCTTATAGGAAATCAAATTCAAAGCTTCTCAGAGAAGCTAAGCTTTGGTTCAAATCCCTCCATACACGTGTATGGAGGGGAGGGTCTGTGCTCAACAGCTGGCACAGCTGGCATGCACAATGCCTGAAAAAGGCAAAGAAAAGGCCCCAGCCAGAAAATATAGCTGACCGACCAAAATAAGTGCCGACCGACAAACAAAAGTGCCGATCGGCAAACATTTATGGCCGATGGCAAGGAAGCAAGGCCGATGGCATCATGCCATAGCCGATGGGGTGTGGAGATGGCCAACAAGTGTAGACACCCCATTTTTGACCGCCCTTAAGACTTGGGCGCTACTGATGGTTTGCTCGATGATGAAAGGTGTGCAGGGCAAAGGTTCAATTTCTTCGGCAATGAGAAGGTCAAATCCCAACTTCACACCTCATTTTAGACCAAAGCTATTTTGAATGGTTTTTAGACCTTAAAACCCTCTCTTTCAAAACATTTTTGAAATAAAGTTTCTACGATATTTCGAGGCTCACATTTTGTCAAAAAAATGCGCTTTTCGATAAATCGAGCAAGGACAAAGTGGAAATGAATGAAAGAGAGATGAAATCTTCAAAACATCTTTCAAAACACCTTGCTTAGGGGTTTGAAGTTGAAGAAAAGAGGAGAAAAGGGGAGAAGCCAAGTTGGAGAAGAAGATAGGCAAGAATTGCTAAGAGAGGGACGAGCAGTCCTCGCTAAATCAAGCTTATTTGTCTATACACTTTGAGTTAAGCTATGAGGCCACCACCGTTGGAAATAAGACTTCCGGGGCTTCATTTTTCATTCAAGAATCTCTTAAATCCGAGATCGGAGGGCGGAGATATGATTGGTTGAAGTTGGGCATCATCCCGGTTGGACCAAAACTGAGCAGCCTTCACTAAAACAAGAATAACTTTTTTCATAGTTGGAATTTTGATGCAAGGATGGTTCCATTGGAAAGCTTACTTCCGGGGCTTCAGTTTTGACACAAGAATGACCTGAAAAGGAGTTCATATGAAGAAGTTATGCCCGTTTGAAGTTGGACCTGCAGAGCAGATTTTTCCTGCCGACCGGCCAAAACAAATGGCCGACCGGCCAAATAGATGGCCGACCGGCCAAATAGATTGCCGACCGGCCAGAAAAGATGGCTGACCGACCAAGTTTGCTAGCCAATGACCTTCCGGAGTATTCTACAGATTGAATGGATGCCAGCTGTGGCAGCTGGAATGCACAGACCCTGCTCCCTATGCAAGTGTGTGGCTGTTTTGCACCCTTTGCACACCTTTTGACCCTTTTTTTTGCACCCTTTGCTCAAAGCTTCTTGAGGAAGCTTTGACCCCTTGTCTTGGCTTCCTCAAGAAGCTTGCACCTTTGCATTAGCTTCTCTTAGAAGCTTGGTCCCTTTGACCCTTTTGTATAGCTTCTTTGAGAAGATTTATGTCATTTTCCTTGCTCTATAAAAGGAAGCCATCCTCCTCCATTGTTTTGGTTGAGCAAAAACTAGACCTAATACATACATATAGCATATATATCACCCTCTCTCTCTATATCTCCCTCTCTCTCTACATTTGGGTGTGTTAAAGTGTTCAAAGACCCTTGTTCTTGGCCTATTTGCACTACACCCTATAGCACCACACCACCACTCCATTCCAGCAGCTTGGAGGGCCTTCTCAGAGGCTAGGAGGCAGCTTTTCTTGGTCCAAGAGGTAGCAAAGGATTGGTCTTCAAGGGTGAGTTGATTTCTCCCTCTTTCTAGCTCATTTTTGCAAGTTTTCTTAGCCATTTTTGCTTGCTGTTTTGAGCTCCGACCAAAACTGAAACTACCCTTTATTTAAGCTTTACTTCATGTTTCATTAAGGGAATTTTGTCATTTTAGGTCCCCATCTTGCACCTCCTTCTTTATCCATCTTGTATGCCATAATCTTGCATAGTATTTTTGGCCTGTGTGTGATCTGTTTTGGAGCATGGTGTAAACTATAGATAGGATTATTTTGAGCCCCTCTTCAACATTGAAGAAGGGCTCATCACTGTTTGGGACCTCCATGTGCCACTTGTCATTATATCCCTCTTTGGTCCCCATTTTTGCATGATCTATTAGCCTATTATGCTTCTGTTTTTGGTCATTTTACAGAACTGAAAATAGTCTTATTTTGACCCCATATTCATGTTTCATTAAGGGTCTTTGGCTGTTTGATGAATTTTTTGTATACTTTGTGTTTTGACCTCTTTTGGGCCCTATCTTGCATGGCATTTTGAGCATACTTTTGTACTGATTTAGGCTTGGCCATCAACTTTAAAATATCATATTTTTGGCCCCTCTTCAATATTGTAGAAGGCCCCTAATCTGTTTGGGGTCGAAAGCTGTGAGTTGCTTCTTTACCTCATGTTTAGGGCCATTTTGCATGCTAGTTTTGCCATATTTGTGCTTACTATTTGGCTATGTTTTGAACTGTAAAAGTGCTTGTCTAGGGGCTTCCTTGCTTCTGTCTTTTCATCTCATGTACAAATTATGCATGCTTTGTATAGCTGTAAGCCATTTCATGTATTTAGTTTTGCATTTCGGGAGAAATTCCATGCCCCTCATTTTGCTACTGATTTTTTTCATGTTTGCATATCATATTCCATGTCTTTTCCATGTCTTATTAGAGTGGCATTTTGGTGCCTGAGGGTCGGTCCTCGGTTTGCGTGCACGCGTGCACGCATTTCGAGTTGTCTTGTTTTCATCTGATGGCCTCCTATGTGAGTGTGGCTGAGGCTCTCTCATGTTGGTGTAAGCCCATTCTTACATTGTGTATGCCATGTTTCAATGCGTTGTGCATGTTATGTTGTTAGCATTGTGTGTGCCACGTAGTTGTATTGCATGTTTGTATGTTTGCTTGGATGCTTAGATCGCATGTGCATTGTTGTGCATTGCCTCGCCTCTTGACCAACCATGATTGAGGTTGGGTCCCTTGTATGTTTTGTGTACATTGCATTTGACATTGAAATGCATACTTGACTCTTTGGCCATCATGCATCGAAATGCGTGATTGGTGGCCCGAGGGTCGAGGGCCATACTCCCATGAGTCCATTACATGATAGGGAGTGTGCCCATGCATACATTTGCCTAAAAATTCCATGCCATACACTGCTTGCCCTCTGCTGCTGCCAATTGCAGGTTCTGCAGGAAGCTTTGGCCGGTCGGCTATATACAGTGCCGACCGGCAATTTATCAATGACCGATAACTTCATCTGTGGCCGGTGGTCATCCTCCGAGGCCGATGGCCATCCTTCCCAGCCGGTGGTGTTCCACAGTGTGCAAAGAATATATCCTGAGACTTGTGCAGTTTTCAGAGGAGCTAGGCAGTGTAAATAGAGGCAGCAATGCTATGGCAGCGGGTTTCCAGGCAAGGCGGATCAAGCATGCATCACTCACGCATCCCAAGGCAGGGCTGCGGCCACCTTCTTGCTGCATTTATTTTGTTAATTAATTAAGGGTCTGTAATAATTAATTAGCTAGGATAGTCGATTTATTATTCGGACTGTATTATTCTTTTGGTCCCTCTGAGCGAGGGCAAATTTGTAATAAGTGTGGGCGCGTGTGTGCATGTCTTCCAACCCCCACTTCTTTCTCCCTTTTATTTACCTGCTTATGATGGTAGACTAGGGCATATTTAAATTAGCATAACAGTATGATAGCATGCGTGCATCCATACATTTGTCTTACATGCATCGGGCTCGGCACATCATGCTAACTGCACTTGTATTTCAATTCCAAGTTGAGTACTTGTTAGTTGCAGCATTTCACATGCCATCTTTAGGATAGCCGAGCCTGTTTAGATTGCATCTTTGCATGTGTTGCATTAGCCATTTCAAATATGAACTAGGATCATGCATGTGATTACTAACTGGTTTCTGTTTTGGCTTGGAGTACTAAGTGAGCTTTTATGCTTTAGCATACCGCATGCGTGTGAATGCTATCATGACAGCATGCTTACCATGTGGCTAGATGCTTACGTTATAAACTGTTTGAATGCCTGTGGATGAAGGTCGAATTGCTTAAATTGGGATAATTCATTAAAACTGTGAGTTTTAAGCCTACTAAATAGTGGCAAAACCGTCTTTTATAAAAGCCCACTCGAGGGTGGTGAAACTTGCATTTTAGCTTACTCGCGAGTAGCAAATCACTTTCAAAGCAAAACCTAAAATGTTTTATTCCAATTTGGGCGATTCGGTCTATACTTGTTTGCTGTGCGCATAACATAGTAATTCTAGGCTAATAACCAGAATAAGAACACATAAACGTTTTCAAAACAGAATATCACGGTTAGTAGAGGCCGGTCTTCAGACCGGGCGAGAGGGGGTGCTCATAGCTGACCTTCCCCGATCGTACCCAAGTTCCCGAGCCGAAGCAACTTTCGTGATGACGGACACGTGGCCTTTGGCACCGAGTCAGGGTTTCCTAAATTCCCCCAAAATAAAATATTTAGGTGGCGACTCTGTATCTGGCAAAGCGGTCCATGTTTGGCACTTCTTTTCAAAAATCTGTTTCTCAAAACGATTTGCCAGATTTGGACTCTTTGGTTCAGATTAAGAACCGTGACACAAATTGAGTCCGAACTGCAGCGGGTCCCTCGCGGACGTGCTACAACAAGCCACCCTCTTCCCTCAGAAGCAAAACCACAAGCCCTTGGTCCAATCCAAGCACAAAATAGACAAGTTAAGAGATCTTAGGGCAAGGCACGCAGCTGAGACCATCCGGAACTCAAAACAAACACGAACATGGATGATCATTGAGTGTTCAAACGATGACGTCCAAGTCTTGAGGACGGTCAAAAATAGGGTGTCTACAACTATAACTAATATGTTGACAACTATCATTTTCGGATCCTGGCTATACTGATGGCTCCGACAGCGACAACAACACCAGTATCGGTGGTACCCCCTCCAGCAACAGGGAGGAAAGAGAAGGATAGGGGCACCAAAGGCCGGAGCAGTATCGGTGGTACCCCCTCTAGAGCCCATCTTGAGCGATGACGATGCTAAGACGAGTGACTCCGAGGAGGCAGCGAGTCAACATTCTGAGTCATCCGAGAGTGGAAATGATGACTCTGCCTCGGGTTCTGAGAGCGGAGATGACGATGCCGAGGTGGGTTTGGGGACAGAGAGAGGAGACGATGCCAGTTCTGGTTCTGGTTCAAAGACTGATTCAAACAGTGGCGTTGATGGAAATAGTGCCCCAGAGTCCTCTCCTTCGAGGCCTCTCAAGCCTGAGGCGACTGGTGCTGATTTTGGATTTTTTGCTTAGTTTCTTTTTGTTTGGTAGCATTAGCAGATGTATAGCTTCAGATAGGTTTTATTTGCTTTAAAACTTGTACTCCTCTTTTGTAAAAACCATGATCGAAATTAAACCTCGTAGTTTTTATAAAAAGTGTTATCATTTTTGCATCATGAGCACCATATTGCATTAAAATGAACATAGAATTGGATTGGCCAACATCGCTTGATTGCAGCAATGTTCTTAATCGACTAATGAACCGACCAACAAACAAAATACCAAATACAACTTGATAAGCAAAACAACTCAATAAACAACAACAACTCGATAAACAAAAACAACTTGATAAACAAAGTAAAAATAACTCAAATACAAATAAACAAACTTGCTAAAACCAAAAAGACTCAAAACAAGACCTTGAAATACTCAAAGATCAAGACAAAAACACATGTTTTCAACATTGCCCAACAGACAGGTGGGCAGTAGGCCTAAAAAGAAGGTTGTCGCTAGAGATAGAGTATGTCGACCATATGCTGGCCACAAGAGGTGGCGTGCTAGCCACCAATGTGGCCTGCCGACCATCTGCCGACCATCAATGTGAAACGCTTCCAGATTGTTGATAGCTGGCTTTCACTCACTGCCTTATCTTCTGCAAAAGGTTGAGCTTCGTGAATTCTTTTCCAGAACTTCATTTTAGTTGCAATTTCTTCACAAACGGACCCATTTTTTGCCGAAAAGCACTCGGATTGGATTGTGACTTTAGATGGCTCAAAAAAGATAAATTTTGGGGGTTTTGGCATAAATGCACTTTTTCGTAGAGCTGTACTCCACTTTCACTACAACAAAAGTAACCTATGGTGACGAAAACTAGTGATGAAAATAAATTTCGTCACTAAATAAGAATAATTCATGAGGAATGTACAAATTTTGTCACATATATTAAAAAAATAAAAATAATAGGTGACGAAATTTATTTCCGTCAATAAATACTTCCCTTTAGGTGAGAAAAAATTAAGTTTCGTCACCAAAAAGTTTCCTGCTAATTTTTGTGGGTGGCGCTAAAAATTTTGGACTTTTGGTGAGAAAAAAATTTGTCACTAATTATAAATTTATTTGTGAGGAATATATTTTCGTCACCAATAATTTTTAATATTTTTGAGACCATTTGGTGAGGAAATAATGTTGTCACTAATTTTGGTGGGAAAATTTTGATGTATTGAGTGGCAATGAAAAAAAATAAGGTATTAATTTTCTAACCAATTTTTTGTTTATCATCTCTCTCTCTATCTCTCAAAACACACGCACGTTACCTCTTTGTCATCGATCTTTGCCCTCACGACTCCACCTTCAACACCTACACTACCGTTGGCCCTTATTGTATACACAGGACTCCACTCTCTGCATCAAACTCGGGTTCTTTTTTCTCTATTTTTTTTTCTTATATTGCATCAATTTAATTGAGTTGTTTCAAAAATTTTATGGGTTTTCAATCTTCACAATTTTTTTAGCTTATAATCTAGCTTTGTTGTTGATTTGGTAAATATATTAGTGAATAAAACAAATTTTATCACTAAATAAGAATAATCCATGAAGAATTATAAATTTTGTCACGTATAATAAAAAAATAAAAATAATAGGTGACAAAATTTATTTTCGTCAATAGATACTTCCTTTTAGGTGAGAAAAAAATTAAGTTTCGTCACCGAAACTTTTCCTACTAATTTTTTTGGATGGTGCCAAAATTTTGACACTTTTGGTGAGGAAAAAATTCGTCACAAATTATAAACTAATTTATGAGGAATATATTTTCGTCGCCAATAATTTTAAATATATATATTTTTTAGAAACTTGATGTTAAATATTTTAAGACCATTTGGTGAGGAATATATTTTTGTTATTGATAAATTTTAATATTTTAAGACCTTTTAATGAGAAAATTATTTTATCACTAATTTTAAAGAGAAAATTTTGCTATATTGAACGGTAATGAAAAAAAATAGACTACAATTTTCCACCCCTTTTTATTTTTGTGTTTATTAGTTTTTCTCTCATTTGTCTCTCTCTCTCTATGAAAACAAAACACGGGTTAGAGCAACTCCAAAGGATTGTCACTCCAATGGGCTAGCCAAAGGGCTTCCTATTTTACATCTTGCCTTCTCCACTGGCTTCAATTGGAGAGTGATTGAAGGCTCTCCAAACTGTCTCTCCCGCGAAATTGATCTGCTCCTTCAGCACAAAATCGATCTTCTCCTTCAGCGTTGTCTGCAACTCCCTCCATCTGACCTCTTCCTCAAGGTATGGATCCTTCTATCTCTCTGTCTTCCCCTTTTTTTCAACTCATAAACCCCCTGTCTCCGAGAAAAGCAATCTGCAACCCTAGAGGCATCCAATATGATTAAAAATTCTGTATTTAATCTCATATTTGAGACCAAAAAAGAAGAAGAGCAGGCGAAGCTCTAAACCCATATTCAAATCTATTTTCTTACTCTCTTCAGTCAATTCCACTTTATGGTCGATTCATGTATTTGGTAAGAACGCATTAGAATTTGATTTGGTCATATTGTTATAGTTGATTTTGGGTCATTAATATCTCGATTTGTTCTTTTGTTGAGTTATTCTTTGGTTTTCACATTTTGTATGCAATATCTGATGTTATCCACTATTGGGTGTTTGTGATTTATTAGTATTTTGTGAAATTGCTTCGTGGGTATTGAATATTTGTCTTTTTTGGGTACTCTTGTGATGTGGGTATGTGATAATTTATCATGATTGCTAAAATTTTGTCATGTCAACTGAGGAGATTTATTGTTTTTATCAGAAGGGTGTATTGAAATGCATGGTTTTATTGATGATTTGTAGAAAGATTTCAACAATAATGTTGGTTAGATCTCTTTTTATTTTGAAAGTAGATCTCTGTAGTTCTCTTGTTTTAGGATGCTTTATGCCGTATGGAGACCCTACCCAAAATATGTGGGTTTCCCCAATTTTTCTATCCATCAGGTCAGTAGGTGATCTAATTTAATTCTCCATCGGGGAATGGGTCAAGGATGGGTAGTCCCCAAAAAAATTGTCTCTTGACATGTATACTCTCTCTCTCTCTATATATATATATGTTCATATGTGCATTTACATACCGTCCTACCAATAACTCCACAGCTGTTCCATATTGTAATCTAGATGAACTAAGTTTAAATATTATAGTGTCATATTGGTTATTTATAGACCTGCAACTGAGATGGGCCTTGGACAATGCCCCTTTTTTTGTATTTGGAAAAGAGAGGGAGAAGAAAATAAGAGAAAGAAAAAGAATGTGGTTGACTTTTCCAACTAAAATTGCTCCCAGAAGAAATACATTTATTGACTGGAATAAATTGTTGTGCTGAGATGAGAATGGTGCTTATGTAGATTAATAGATTCAAAAAGTTATTAATGGTTGATCCCTACGATTTCAATGTGGATTGCAATTCATTTATTTTCAAAACCATGGTTTCTTTAACTTCAAGCCTACTGCCTCTTTCACTTGATTTATATTCAGTTTATGTTTGACTGAAGGGCTTTCCATAGTTACACAGCTTTTGTGCTACATCTGTTTCGGTTGTGTTTGCTTAGCTCCTGCTTTTCTGGTCTCCTATTTCATAATTTAATTGAGGTTCACTCTGCCATTCCAGCCTCTTTTTTGTTTCAAGTTGAAGTTGTTTACGGGTTGTTGTTTGCAATATTGTAATTAAAGGAATATGCTAACCTTGAAAATATGCCATTCCAACCTCTGTTTTGCTTCAAGCCTGTTGTTTTTTTGTTGTTTGCAATAAATAGGCATTAGCATGACCCTTGAATTATTTGTGTAAGATTGATTAGTTTATATATATATATATATATATCTTTTTTGCTTATTTTAATTATGGGTGAATGTAGACTATTGACACTTTTGATTTGTTGGGGACAAACACGCCTAACTATAATTGGTGGGTGGTGTTGATCTAGAGTTTTGGTGCAATGAGGAGCCAAAGATTAGCTCATTCAACAGTGATTTTGATATGCCCCATAAACAGCTGTAAGTACTCAATTGTTGTTTTCGAATCTTTTTGAATAATTTACGGCTGTAAGTACTCAACACTAAAGAATGTATTTAGCGTCAAACACTAAGAATGATTAGAATTTTTTGCTTATTTTAATTATGGGTCAAGAGTACTGGAATTGCTTCAAGGGGGCTGAGTTCTTTCTTGCCTATGTCGGTCACCGAGACAAATAATACAATCTACCCATCTGGGTTCCCTATGCAAGAATTCAAGCCAAGCCTTAATTTTTCACTAGATGGGTTTGAAAATGGGTATGGAAGTTTGCAAGGGGTTCAAGAGACTGGTAGTAGTGCAAGGCTGTTCTTCCCATTTGAGACTTGAAGCAGACACCAAACACAGCTGAATTTGAGCAGAACAGAGGAGGGCGAGAAGGAGAAGGAGAGGGTACTAGTGGGTATTGGACTGGGATGACAACTGGTTTTCAGCTGTTGAAGAGCATGTTGATACTTCTTTGGAGATGACAATGCGAAATGAAGTGATGAGGCTTATTGAAGACCTCAGAGTTGAGAGTTGAATGGTATTTGTTTCTAATTTAGTTCCTCTGATAAAAGATAAATAATTAAGCTATTTTCTTTTTCTTTTCCTCATTTTATATTTCTCGGCACATTAACAGGGACTATTGCTATTACTCTTTTCTTATAGAAACTAGTGATAACCTCATTGTAAATGAACGACTGTTATTGAGAAAGGCCAAAGAAGAAATTTTAATTCAAATGATATGTTTAAAAATGTGCTGACTTTTTGTTCTTTCAATGATCACTATGTTTTGATAATGATATGAATTATGTTGTTAACATTTAGATAAATATTAGAAACTTTGTAATGTCAACATTATTCTGCCAATGGACTGTTACAGGGCATTTTTTTTAGATACAGGCAAATGCACAAGAGAGTGAACATTAGAGTAGTAAAGCATTGGTGTGGTGTAGACAGATCTTGACAGGGCTTATGCACAGATTATATATAACTTTGGTTGCGAACATTAAAAAAAATAAAAAAGGGTCAAGTTGGGTTGGGGAAAGTTCAAACCCAATAGGGGATGGGGATGGTAGTACCCATGAGCGATGGGGGATGGGGGATGGGGGATAGGGAAAAATAATTATAGGGGAATGGGAAGGGGAAATTAATATCCGCCCCATTGCCCTCCATTGCCATCCCTACAATGCACATTTTCCTTTACATAATGTAAAACATCAAAGTCCTGACCAAAATTATGCATCCGAATTTAAAAGAGTGTCAATATACTATTTACAGCCGTCTGAAAGAGACTTATCAAAGGCATCTAATTTAATGAAAGTAAAAAACTCCTCACAATGGGGACTAAATGCCTTTCCTTGAAGAAATTACAATTCACATCTCTTCTTTTGTGTTGATAAATTATAATTATTGAAGAACTTCCTTTGTATTGTTGTTTTTTTTTTTAATTCTTTATTGTTTTCTTTTATATTTCCCATCCTTTCCCCTTCCAGATGGTTCCACAAAATTCACATGTTGGTAAATATTCACATGCTATACTTTTTATAAAATAAATTAAATATTAGTTAAAATAAAGAGTATGGTTGGAACACACAATAGTTAAACTAATTAGGTAAAATAAAGAGTGTACTTTTTTTGTACTTTAGCTAGTAAAAAATAAAGAGTGTGGTTGGAGTTGCTCTTAGCCCATTGTCCTCCTTCTCAGCGTGTTCTTCTCCAGCGCCGCCGCCAACATCGACGTCGCCCGTTCTCCTTCTTCGGTGGCGGCACCGATGTCGTATCTCCGAGCTGGTTCGCCCGTCTCCTTTAGTGTCGTGTTTTCTGTTCCATCAACACCTCTTATTATTCGACTTCTCTGTTTTGTATATTCAGGTATGGGTCCTCTCTCTCTCTCTCTCTCTCTCACACACACTTAATTTTTCTATTTTTCTATCTCTGTTTTCCTTAATTTTGTAGAATTAATGTTTTCCCTAATTTTCGAAACTAATGAGACATGCAGTGTCCTATATGTGATTTGTTGGGACTGTATTTTGCATTTAAAGGTTGTGATTTCTTCGGATTGAATGGTGGAGACATGATTCATTTGATTGTTAATGTTCATCCGTGGTAGGCAGGTAGACAATTACTTATTTGCTTGGTTGTTTTATGTGCATTCGACAAATGACTACCCAATTCTACATAGATTCATGGATATCACTTCAATCTCTTTGAAAACAGAGGGATTATTTAGAGTTAATCAATGCATGTTAATATGCATAGGTTTCACCAAAAATGGATCTTTTAGCATGTTAAACACTCAAAATTCACCTTCAAATTCAATATAAGATCCCTTAATCATAGGCTATTAACTTTACTCGTTCAATTTTTGGCATAGAACACTGTTATATTTCTAAATTGCCAGGAATTTCACTGAACTTTGGCAATATTGTCAAAACAGTGATAACCACCTAGGTCATAAACATAATAAACATATTGACCAGTGTGAATGTGTGGTACAAATAATAGTTGAGGGAAGTGTTTCTCTATTGCAACCCTGCTTTCTTTTATTAGGAATAATGAAGTTCTGCATCTTTTCATTCAATCCAGAGGATATCCATTGGATACATTGTCGCAGCTTTGTGTGAGATATGGCTTCTATGTCAAAGGTGGAGGGGAGTAGGTTTTTTCAGGAGATATTATTGGCAATGGTTAGTTACTATATCTGGTATCATTTTACATTCTGTAATGCTCAAGGCTTGTGCATAATATTTGAAAAGTTGGAGTTATTTACTTGAAAACTTTAATTTCATTTCTTTTGTTTCCTTTTATGGGTTGAAATATTGGGTTTCGTTGGATATTTAACTGTCTTTAATATATTTTACTAAACATTTAGATTCATATTTCAAAACTTTTATGAGACATGAAAGAGTAGTTAACACATTTGATAATGATGACAACAAATACTTGGATGTTTAGCCTCATTCACTTTAGATATGCTTAAATTGTCAAGCATTTATTCTATTGAATCAGGTTGAGCATCATGATGAAAACTGAAAAATATTATTACCCTTCCAAACATCGGGTAGTATGATGATGCATTATCAATATAAAAAAAAAAAAAGAAAAAGAAGTAAAGATCTAATTTCCTAATTGTTTCTCCCAAAATCAATTAGAAACTTGCATAAATGACCTATATTTAAATTAATAAATTGTTTTTGAATCATTTACCTAGTCATCTTTAGGCAAAGTTCAGGATTTTTGTGAATTAAGTAGCATGAGAAAGAAAATGGAAGATGTGCTTTTCATAAGTTAGAAAATAAATAAAAATAAAATTACAAAAGGAAGAATAACAAGAAAAAAGTGGCACTTCACACCGAAGGGAATATTTGACTTTACTTTAATCTCTCAACTATACTACTAGACATTCTCGTGACTTATTATACCGATAAAATGCCTTGAGAATCGATCACCTCAACATATTGTTCAATGTGGATCACCTCATTTTGTATATGCACCATATAAGCTTAGATGATTTTAAATTCACAAATCATAATCTAAGTTAAAACTATATTGTACTTAAAATCAACCAAGCAACCAAATCACAACGCTATGCCCAATTATATATTTTGTGAGAAATCTATCTATTTTTAAATTAAAAATAATAAATAAATAAATACAACTATGTGATTCTAGTATTGAAACTTTCAAATAATTGTTGAAATTCAGCATATCAAATTTTTATACATGGGTATGATCCACCATTCAATGTTGATTGCTGATTTTCCATTTGTTCCACTTTGAATTCTTCACAGGATGAACTGATGTTCATGAAGTTTTTGAAACGAAGTTTGAAACATTTTATGTTTAAATGAATGGTTAATTCAGTTAAATAGAAAAAAAAATTCATTTTTTGTCTTCTACCCCTTTCAATTTGTGCCCTTCAATAGTTGGTGACAATGTGAAATGTTGTTTTGTAGGTGCATTGCATGTGCCTTGTTGGTAGTATACTTGGGGTTGTCATATGGCCTTGTATGTTCCAGATTGGAAATTTGAGTTACTGAGATCAATTTCTATGCCGCCCACAAATGGAAGCTTTGTTTACACTGTAAGATTATGCTCTATACTCCTTAACTTTCCTGCCAACAGTCGATTTGTCAAGTTGACACTCTCTTGGAAATTTTAGGGATGTTGGTAGGGAGACACTTAATTTTTTTTTTTTTTTTTTGTGTAGTTGTGTGTGTGCGTGTGTGTGCGTGTTTATTGTGACTTGGTTGGATGGTGAGTTTGTTGACTTTGAAGTGGAATGAATGTGTGAGCTTACTTTCATCTCCAGTCACTGCTGTTGAATTTGAATATTCCAATCTTCATGCTTTTTCAGAGCATGTGATTTATTATGGAAACCATGTTTTGTAGTGTTCAAGTCAACTTAAGACGGGAGGATGTCTATGCCATTCTTAGTGATTATAGTGATTCTCAAATATTACTGCATTAAGCATCAACTGATTTCTTTCTTTTATTTGATATTGGGACATATATAATAGCAGAATACTTGCTAATATGTGAGAAATTACACAGAAGATAATCATCCATATTACAAAAACTTGTGAAGTTTGTCATATTAGGTGACATGTTCCACAAGAGGAGATCATGGACCTGCCTGTAATGCTGCTGCAATGATAGATCGTTGTGTTCTTGGTCTTAATCATCTATATACAAAACCTGTTTGTAAAAACTTGAAGGTAACTCGATTCTGAAGGTTAAATTTTGTAAAATTCTGGTTTGCATTCTGCAATCAGTTGATTCCTATATGGTATCCCCTTCACAGGAATGCAATATTTCCAGCATTGGCCAAATTTCAGATAATTCACCGTCATGGTGTCATACTCCTTTTGATCTTGAAGGTATATTAAGGTGACCAATCTAATCCTTTCTTTTTCCTTGATGATGGTACTTCAAAACCTTTGTTCTATTATGTATCGTCTTATCATTACTGTCTTCGTTGTTATTACATGAAAATGCAATACACTTGAGATATTGGTATTTTGAACTGGTAAGATGACGTCATTTATATTTGACTATGATTAAATGGTTCCTTAAATTGGATTAGTCATGAAAGCATATTTAGATTTATAACTTATATGATTCCGGCACATTTGTTTAATAGTTTGAGTTTAGATATGCCTAAGTGACTATACTTCATAGTTTATTAAACCTTCAAGGAGTTGTAATGTGTACTGTTGACACCCTGTATTTGAAGTTCCTTGACAGCTGCTGTGACGTGCATAATTGGACTTCAGTATGGCCACATTCTTGGACAATTACAGGTAAGACATCTTTGCACCGATTGATTGTTCCCTTGTTCTCTACTTTTTAATGATGAATGGCCATATGTTCTTTACTTTTAAATGATAAATGGCCATATGTTTAATGATGACTATCCTTTTTCTCCTTATTATTTTTACTTTTTAAGAAGACAAGGTATTAGAAGGAAAAGTAAAAAATTAAGGGAAATAATGATAATGTTAAATGGGATTTTCTGCACTACAAACATTAGAATTCTGTTTTTTTTTTTTTTTCCTACTTGGTTGAAATTGACCTTGGGTGCTCCTGTTCATTTGAGAAGGATGCCAGGAAATTAAAATCTGTATTTAAATCCACAAATTTATACGCTTCAAATCACCAAGATACTGATATTTGACTTTTTCTTTTCCTTTCAGGTATCCTTTTGAACAAACCTATGTACACAATCGGTTACATGCTGGTTACATTTGCATCTGCAGGAATAACATTTTCTGCTCTGTATATATTAGTGAGTTCCAAACAATAACATTAAATTGAATGGTTGAAAACTTTCAGATTGCACTTCGTGGATTTGTTGTTAATATTTGGACAACAAAAATATATTTTACTCACCTTTCCCCCCCCCAAAAAAAAAAGAAAAAAAAAAGAAGAGGATAGAACTTGATTAAAGTAATATTCAGTAAAGACACAATTTATCTTCCATTGCCACATACTCACCTTTCCCCCCCAAAAAAAAGAGAAAAAAAGAAAAAGAAGAGCATAGAATGTAATTGAAGTAAGATTCAGTAAATACCCAATTTATCCTCCATTGCCACATGCTGTGTTTGGTTGGGGAGAAAAATGTTCCAGGGGGAAGCTTTTGAAGGAAAAAGTAAGGAAAGTTCATAAATTATAATCCTTTGTTTTTCCTTTCGTGGGCAAAATTTTAAACCTCAGGCTTGTTTGACTGATGAAGGAAAAACAACATGATTTAGATTATATGTGCTTTTTTGTTCTCTACTTTTCCTCAATTAGCAGGACGACAGATGGAGTTACTAGTTAATTTAGATGATATGTGCTCCAAACTACTTGCATAGCATACCAATTGAAAGTGTCACCAGTCATCCGTGTTTTTCCCCCCCCCCCTTATTTGGGTTGCCCTATGCAGGGGGATCCCTTCAAAGGACAATTTAGAGGAGATGGTATCCTATGACTCGTAGATCGCCGTTTTGGTAAGTTTCGCTTGTTTTATGTTTTATTTTTCTCATGTTGGTTAGTATATACTAGTTAAAGCACAGTAGTTTCACTAATTATTAACTAAGATTTAACAAGTTTCAAAATGTATTTAATGAAAATAGATTCAATAGGGTATCCGGTTCTCCCGGTCTTTACCTGGGACAATATGTGAATAGTGTTGCAAAAAAATCAATAATGTACACACTAAACACTGAGCGCTACAAAAAGCGACTTTAGACAACAAGAATATTTACTTTTCCTATACTTATAGTTAGAAATGTGGGGCATAACAGACCGTGAGCTGTGAGGAGAACACTGAGATAACAAGTCAGTTGTCTCAATAAACAATAATAGTACAATTCAATGCAATGAAACGCTGTCCTAATTATTTGTGGCACTAAGATGAGATAACAAGGCAGTTGTCTCAATAGACAATAATAGTACAACTCAATACAATGAAATGCTGTCCTAATTATTTGTGGCACTAAGATGAATCCCATAACGCAGCAAGTCCATTCTGTTTAGGACATAGTTTAAAGTAATACATATTATTCTATGTCTTTTCTCATTACCTAAACCTGCATCTATTAGGTCCTTTTATCCTTGGAAAATATAAGAACATGCCACTAGTCACAAGTGCTACAATTATAAGTCATCTTTGCACTTTGGTCATAGAAAATATCAAATTTGACTATTAATCAATAACTCCACACATAGCATTGGAACTTCTCCACTTTCTTTAAATTTCAAAGTCATAAGAGCTATATTTTATTTCGAAGGAGCATTCAAGGAATGAAAGTACACATTTCTACACCAACACCCACTTCATTCTCTTGGGGGAAAAACGGAGATTAAATCAGGTAAAGAAAAAGAGTGTTAATCAATTTTTCGAATAAAACTAGGACAACCAATACAGGCTTAGCAACAATACACAACTTCTTATCTTTCTAGTAAAACAGAGTGCAAGCGAGGTAAGACACAACAGTTTCACATTTAACAAGTTTTAATGTATTTAATGAAAATAGATTCATTAGTTACTTTTTACTTAGCATGACCCTTGTTAAAATACACACTAACCAAAGAAGAGATAAAACTATGTGTTTACTTTTTTGTGTATTTTTCTAGGCAGTGTTGGAGTTGCTTTAAGTTAGTGATGTGATTAATAGGAGCTTTTCATGTACAAAGGAACTTCTGGTTGTTAAGCTAGACTCATTGTGTACACAATTTGTATTGACATGGACAGAGAGGTCTGTACAATGTAATTGATAATATGTTAATATTTTTCTTGTTTATTTTCTTTGCAGATTGGTTTTTGATGACGTTTGGAAGCATACTTGCAAATCAAGATCAAGTGTTGAAATTTTTTTTTCCTGAACTAATACTTAGTTGCAAACTAAGATTGAGTGTTGATTTTTTTTGTGGACAACACGGTAGTTTATTTTTGGGATTTGCTTTGATGGGTTTTTTTGTTATACTTAATGGATTATTATTAAAGTTGTTTGATGGATATATTTTGATTTATAATATAAATTGTTTAGTGATTTTTTTTGTGAAGTGGTGTATAATAGCTAGTGGATTTCCTAGTACAATTAAAAGGATATTGGGATATGAGCAGGGATATTTGTGAAATAATAATTTAAATTGAAATATAAAATATGGAACAAGTTTAGTGACAAATTTGTTTTGTCATTTGTACTTGTTATTGTGACAAAGTGATTATTCGTCGCTAATAAACATTTTGTGATAAAATTTATTGCAACTTATATATGGAAGTTTTCACTGATTTTGATGTTTGGTGACTAAAAAATTCGTCGCGTATATATATATTTGCGACAAAATATATTTCGTCACCCATGTATGACTTTTGGAGACGAAAAATTTCGTCAATTTTACATCTTATTGTGACGAAATTATTTCCTCATCAATGATCAACATGCGTGACAAATTTATTCGTCAACTAAAGTTATAAATATGGTACTGAATGACTATTTGGTGACGAAAATGAGAATTTTTGACGACAAAATATTGTTTTATTGGTGACAAAATTATGACTTTTGAAGACGAAAAATTTCGTCATCTTTACATCTTATTGTGACGAAATTATTTCCTCATCAATGATCAACATGCGTGACAAATTTATTCGTCAACTAAAGTTATAAATATGGTATTGAAAAACTATTTGGTGACGAAAATGAGAATTTTTGGCGACAAAATGTTGTTTTATTGGTGACAAAAAATTTTGCCGCTGAAGTAATTTCATTGGTGACGAAATTATTTTTCGTCACGTTGGTTTTTAGTGACAAACATTCAATGACGAAACCGGTGACGAAAATATTTCCTCACAAATATCTATAGTGACGAAATTAGCTCTTTGAAGACAAAAAAATTTCGTCACTCAAGGCCCAACTTGTTGTAGTGTTTGTATTCCGTTCCCTCATACCGCGACACGATGCTGGAACCCGATTACACATGTCTTTAGCTTCGGGCGACAAGAAATATGCTTGAAAATTGAAGAATTTCAAGCACTAATGGAATCCTGAAGCGATGAGGAAATCATACCTCCGCCTCGTTTTGGCCACATCCAAGCTTTGGGACGGATGTGTGGGCTCACTCTACACGAGGCTCGATCTTTGGTTCACAACGGAGAGCAGGACATTCTTAGTTTGATTCATCGATTTCCGACGTCGGTGACTGAGGCGACCTTTTCTGACGAGGTTTTTGGCAACATGCCCTCTGTTTATGTATGTTTTCTCATTTCCTTCTTGCCCCTAGTTTCAATGGGTCTAGCATTCGACTGATCGGAGTGGCCCAAGGTTTGAAAGAAGGAAAGAGTTGCATTGGCTTGGTGTTGAGTGAGACTTTGATGGGCTTAGACGTCTTTCATCGGCGAGAAACTACCAGATTCGTAGGGAGCCCACTACTTCTTCAGGTAATGTTTTCCACCCATTCTCATATGTGTTTCTCACATCGCTCGACACTCATGCTCTGTTTTTCTCTTAAAGCCCTTTTCTCACTTTTCTCTCAACATACATCTCTCTATTCTTTAATCTCTCTTTTCTTTCATCCCTTCCCAGGTGTGGCTTATGGATAAGATGAAGGTAGTGGACCCATTCCCTGAGTACTTAGCTAGAGGCTATTTCTTCTACCACCGACTAGTGGATTTCCCAAATGAGGGATGATGGTGCAACTGGTTGTGCAACAGGCCTGCTGCTGACATAGCTTGACGTTGCCCTTGGCTTAACCTAACCGAGAAGAGCTACAGCATGGCTCGGCAGCCTAGCATACAATTGATCGGCCTTACATACTGTATGTTCTATTTTCCCTTCGGGTTCAAACATACTACATGTTCTATTTTCCCTTCGGGTTCAAACATACTGCATGTTCTATTTTCCCTTCGAGTTCTATTTTTCCTTGGGCCTTACATACTAAACCAAGCAAAAGTTGTGCAAGATAAGCATGTTTATGTTGCATTGCATTGCGTTCAATCAGATGTTATATTGAACACAAGGTATATTGGTCCATTTCATACTCAAAGTGATGAAATGAGCCAATCTCCTTTGTCTCCATTGCCTTTGATCACCCATGACAAGGTAATGGTCTAGAGTCTTGATTTTGTGCATTTATTGAATGTGTACAAGTTGGATCCTTGGCCATTATGCATTGGAGGTGCTTGATTGATGGTTTTGGATCCAATAGTGCCATTCCTTTGATGTTTTGGAGATAATAAGGAGAGGCACAGTACAAACATACCCTTGGAAAACCATCCATTTTCCTCTGTTTGTGCTCTGTTGCAGAATGATGATTCAGCACACCAGCGGCCGACAATGCCTCATCAGTGGCCGGTAAGGCTTCATCCTTGGCCAGCAGTGCACATCTTTGGCCGGCAGATGGTCGGCAGCAAGCATCCATGGCCGACAAGCCACTGGTGCAATCCCCAGCATTGAATTGGTAAGTTTGAGCAGAAAGTTCTTGGAGTGACCCTGCAAACAGAGCCTCTCAAGAGCAAACTGGTGGGCTTTTCAAAGCAAAAAATCGAGTGCATGCATATTCAACTTCCCGAGGCAGAGCTGAGGCAATGTGTTTCAGTGCTTTACATGTTTATTTAGCATGGTCTTGTAATTTAATTAATTAGTTTGCTAATTAGTTAAGTGTTGTAATAATTAAGTGGCTTAGTGTAGCTATTTCTTTATTTGGTTTGTAATAATTAGTCTAATTAGTTTAATTAGATTAGTTCAATTAGCTTAGCTTATATTAGCTTAAATAAGCCAATCTCCTTTAAGCTTTAGCATACTTGCATGTGTGTAAGTGATTTCCATGTTTAGCATGCTTGCCATGAGGCTATGTGCTTACTTGATAAACTGCATGAATGGCTATGGATGAAGGCTTATTACTTGAATTGAAATAATTTGACGTATGTGAGTTTTAAGCCCACTTTGCGAAGTGGCAAAACATGTTTCAAGCCCATCATGTTTGATGGCAAATCCGCGCTTTAGCCCACTTGAGAGTGGCATTTTCAAACCATTTTCGAAAACAAACATGAGTTGAATTTGTTCTAATTCTTGCGATTTAGTCTATACTTGTATGCTGTGCGCATCACATAGCAAAGTTTGCTAAATAACCGAAATAAGAACGCATATGTCTATGAAACAACAAATAATGCTTAGTAGAGGCCGATCTTTGATTGGGTGAGCGGGCGTGCTCATTTCATGACCTTCCCCCCTCGTACCTAAGTTCCCGAGCCGAGGCAACTTTGGTGATGACGGACACGTGGCATTTGGCATGAGTCAGGGTTTCCTAAATTTTTCCAAAATAAAATATTTAGGTGGCGACTCTGTAATCTGGCAAAGCGGTCCAGTTTTGGCATTATTTGATTCAAAATCTGATTTTTCAAAATGATTTACCGGATTGAACTCTTTGGTGTTTATCAGTCTCACTTTGCTGTTTGTGAGATTAGATTCAAAAGTGTGACAGGAGTCTGAACTGTGGGACCTAATTCGATCCTCTCCGAGAGGGGGGGCGCGAAGAAAGTCGAGTCCACAGTTTCTGGCCGAATGCAGGATTGTTTGAAAGAAAGTCGAATCCACACTTTGTGGTCTTGCTGAGGCACTCCTTTTGACCAATTGACCTAGTAGCATATCAGAAGCCATAGAGATTATTCAAAGCTAGGACGGGTTGCTCACCCGAATGCAGGATTGTTTGAAACCACATGCGTGCGTAGTGAATCCCTAGCTCCTGACAAAACTAGGACAATGAAACCCCACCGCACTATATGGGTGTTTTTGCTCTTACTTGCTTTATATGTGCTGTTAGAGTGTGTCTCTGTTGGAATGCATGTATCAGTTACAAGTCTGGATATCAGTTTGGGGGTATCAGTTTGAGGTAGAAATTTGGGGCAGAAATCAGTGTGTAAGTACAGATTGTCCAGCTTATGATTTCAACTATGTGTTGTCTCTATCTAAGCCGAGGTGCTATTCATTTTTCTGATTTTTATTTCCTTTTGGTATATTTTCTTTTGCAAGGTAGTATATCACAATTGCTTCTGACAATGTAGATACCCCCGAGCACTCTGGACCAGAGGAAGGAGGCTTTACCGATCTGAGGATCTTGTTGGAGGACAATAAATGTTTGCTTCACTCCGCCCGGTTACGAGACAAAGGTCTGTCAGGCACAGATCACCAGTTCAATAGTCTCCAATTCAGCGGTCATTATCTACGTCACCTGTGCGCAATTAGGCTCAGATTCCCGCTTCCACCTCAGAAAAAGAGTATACACCAAATCCGATAGATCAGTACCCCTCAGTCAATATGGAGGATATGATGCGTCAACTCTAACAAACCATCGAGGCCATGTAGCGGGATGCTACCCACCAAGTAGAGGTTACCGCTCATCAAGCAGAGGTTACAGCTCAGCAGGCTGAACTGATTGCTAGACTTCAACAACAACTACAATAACCGCAGCAGGCAACAATTTCTGCATCCCACCCACCTCTTGTAGAAATTCCAATACCCAGAGCTCCTGTCCCCACAGCCAATACCCAGGAAAATGCGGACATCCCAGTGGATCCGATTCCACTCCAGACCTCCAAAGCAGAAGCTTACCCAATAGAGGCCCTCTTTGAGTTCGAAGTCGACCAAACTGCATTAAAAGTGAGCAAGCTTGAAAAGTTGTTCAAGAGGGCTCAGGGTGTCGACTCCATCCCAGATATACAGGACAGATACACAGATTCGGCAGTGACATTGTCGAATAGATTCAAAATGCCTCACATAGACTGCTTCGACGATTCGGGAGATCCCATGGTTCACCTGCGGTTGTTCTCAGATATTTTGCGGCCGATGAGCCTGTCTAGGCTGCAAAAGCTATCCCTTTTTGGCTGGACCCTGTTGGGTGTTGCGGTTATCTGGTATGCCAAACTGGAGGATTCCGTGAAAAAAAGTTGGGAAGAGATGACTGAGGCCTTTGTTGCCCAATATTCGTATAACACCCAAATCAAGGTCACAACTCGTGATATCGAGGCAACTCGGTAAGAGCCAAAGGAGGGCTTCTCTGACTTCGTCACTCGATGGAGGGCCAAGTCCTCCATGATGACAACTCGCCCAGCTGAGAAGGATCAGATAAGAATGGTCGTTCGCAATCTGTAACCAAAGCTGCTGCAGAAGATGATTGTCTTACCCCTCCCTACCTTTGCTGACCTTCATGAGATAGGGGTACAAATAGAAGATGCAATGAAACAGGGTCTGATTGACAATGAAAATGAGCAACCCAAGAGGACCTTTACACGCAGTTCAAATGCGGCTACAAGTAACAACACAGTTGCGAGAACTTCTAATGTTGGTATGGTCACCACCACACCGAAAACAGCCACCCCTTTTACCTGTGCATCCGGAACCACCTCACAACTCGTAAAATATCCACCCCGAGGCCAGAAGACTTTCACTCCACTATACATGTCTCTTTCAGTGGCCTTGAGGGTCCTAATCAGAAAGGGGCATCTGAAGCCCCTGGAGCCACGCCCGTTACCAAATACCCTTCCTCCTACACATAACCCGGCCAAGTACTGTGCCTTCCACTAGCAGCATGGTCATGACACCGACCTCTGCTTTAGACTACGTCATGAGATTTAGGATCTCATCGACAATAAAGTGATAACGCCTCCTGAGAAGCCAAATGTCATTACAAACCCTCTCCAACCACATAACCAAAACCCTCCACCTAGGGAAGTAAACCTTATCCAAACCATGGACATCCCGTTTGACCCCAACATATACATCACTCCCTCCCACCTACCCAAGCCTACGCTGTTCATGCTAGAAAGCACAGACTTGTGCATGATGAGCGCATCTATACCCCAACCCAAGCCAGTGGTGGTGACTGTCGAAGACAAAGTCAAGGTGGCCTTAGAGGAGGATGGGAATGTTAGTTCAAAACCTGAGGTCTGAGGAATTAGCAGAGGAAGAATACAACCCCTGTCGCTATATTGTGCCAACAAGTTAGGCCAAACTAGAGTTGGAATTTCTGCGGGGAATGGAGATCAATGTGGTCCGGGAAGACGAGTCAATCCAGGGACTGGATGATTTAGCTGAGCTTGAGGAGGACATTAACAACCTGCAGTTCTTTGATGAACAGGATCTGGGAGATATACAAGTTGGTTGGTTTGACATGAACGAATCGACGGATAATGTAGGGTGGCTCAACGATGAACCAAATATTGATGAGGGGTCTCAGCCCAAGCTGGAACAGTTAGAAACAGGAATGTCTGCAACGGCCGGAATGGTCGACAACAAGGGGAAATTGTCGGAGAGCACCGGTACGAAGAATTTTTCTCGGGAATTGAGTAGTGTTTGTACAACTGATATGGAACAGGAAGCCGCGCTAAAGCGGTTCGAACAAGAAAGAATTGAGAATGATTAGAAGGCCAGAAAAGCCAAAGGCCCTGCAGGGACAGAATGTGTTATGAACATGGGAACAATTATAGCGGAACCAGACGTGTGCTCGTCAGTTACTGGGGGAACTTGGTGGGAAGACGATGATTTGCGTCTTGCCCATACTGATGGGGACTGGGGATAGAGTCTGCCAGATGATACATGGTATATCGAAGAGGTTGATCATATGACCCGGAGTGGGCGATACTTCAAGCCCCCGCACCTGGACCAACCAGAAGCGTCAGGGAAAGATAAGGAAGCAGAAAAACAGAAAGATAAACTGTTAGAGAAGGAAGTTGTACTGAAGTAGTTGAAAAAGATTCAAGCAGACATCTCCATATGGGGATTACTCATGGCATCGCCAGTGCATAGACAAGTTGTCTCGTCTGCAATGGACAAAGCCAAGCTCTCCATTGACACAACTCATGAGCAGTTGGTGGGATTGGTTTTCCCGAGAGGGGCCTTGCCGACATTGACCTTTACAGATAGAGAATTGGTACCTGAGGGCTCCGAGCACAACAAACCATTGTACATCTCTGTTGAATGTAAAGAGAAGTGGATACCATTTGTCTTGGTTGATACCGGGTCTGTAATCAACGTGTGCCCGTTGCATACGGCCTACGCTATCGGTTTGAAATCTGCAGACTTTGTGCCAACAGCCCAGGTGATTCGGACTTTTGATAATACAAGCCGGGAAGTGAAGGGGACGGTCCGAATTAGAACGCAGGTGGGTCCGGCGCAACAGGACATTGAGTTTCATGTCCTAGATATTCCAGCCACCTTCAACTTGCTTTTGGGGCGGCCGTGGCTGCACCAAGTGAAGGCTGTTTCTTCCACCTTACATCAGATACTAAAATAACCCCATAGAAAGAGGGTAGCTATTGTTTTCGGGAACTCTTTAATCCATCCTCCACCTGAGGTAACTACGCTGGTCCTGGAAACTGTGCATGGTGAGGAAGATGTCTTATTGTCGAGGTTCACCTTGGCTGAGGCCCGGGTAGTGCAGAATATTTTGTCCATTGATGAGGGACTGTATATCAGTGCGCAATCCCTCTACCTCATGAATAAGCTTCAACATGTACCCAAAATGGGATTGGGAAGGACTGGCCGAAAGGGCGTCGCTACATTGACTGAAGTGCCATGCAACCCTCATACCTTTGGCTTAGGTTACACGCCTACCAAGGAGGATTGGGTAAGAAAGGGAAGAGAAATGGCTGGAAGAGCCAAGGCAAGACAAAGCGGGAAGCACTATGAGTTAGTGCATAGACCTATTCAAGGGACCTTGAACGGACGCTTTGTCCGGGAAGGGAAAGATTTCTCGTTTTGCGGCTTTTCGGAACCATGGCTGAGTTCTGAAAAGCAGCGCTTGCCTGACTTTGAGATCTTTTTTGACCTACAATTGCAAGGGGATGAAGCCCCAAAAGAGCAAATTGACTTGTCTGCTAAGGCAGATTAGGGTGCAAAAGATGAATCCGATGGCACAAAATTTGAGATAGGAGCAGCGCTGGCTTGTCTCCTCTCGGATCCTCCGATCACACCAGAAAGCTCAAAGGGTAACTTTTCTATTTCCATGATTGGAGATCAAATGACTGTGGGCCCTTCCACTGGCATTCTAGATGCATCTATCACACCCTCCCTCGTTTGGCAATTCGATGAGGGCTTTTTGTCCAATAACTCTGAATCAGGTAGTGAGTCAGGATCTGATTCCACAGAGTCTGTGGAGTCGGAATCATATCCTAGTTCTTCTGAGTCGGAGTCCAGTATTCCTGGGGTTGATAACTCGGATGTCATTTTGTTGTCTAGGTCGTCCTTTTCTTTTTCCTTTGAGTCAGTTGTAACCGAAGAATTAGACGAACTGGAAGTTGTGAATGAGAATGGTACCGCTACTGCTTTTGAGTACTTTTCTGTGCCTCTTGTTTATTGTATTGATCATGACTTTCAAAACTTTGATGAAAATGACGAGGAAGGAATTCCTCCGGTTTTAAAACATTTGATTGATGGAGAGGAGGAGAGGTTTGTAAAACCTTTGGTTAATGAAATCATTTCAATTAACATGGGTACTGAGAAGGATCCGCGGTTGGTCTAGATCGGGTCCACGTTGTCTTCGGAAGAACGTGAGTGCTTAGTCTCTTTATTAAAAGATTTCAAAGATGTTTTTGCGTGGTCCTACGAAGACATGCCTGGAATCGATCCTAAGATTGTACAGCACCAGATCCCTCTTGACCTTGAGGCCTGACCCGTTAAGCAGAGGCTTCGGAGAAGTCGCCCGGATTGGGCTCTGAAGATTAAGGAAGAGGTCACCAAGCAGATTGATGCAAGGTTTCTGTTAGTATCTGAGTATCCTACTTCGTTGGCCAACATCGTTCCAGTGTCAAAGAAAGACAGCAAAATTCGTGTATGTGTGGATTTCAAAGATCTGAATAAAGCCAGTCCAAAGGACGACTTTCCTCTGACACACATCGACGAATTGGTAGATTTCACCGCACGGCATGCGTTGCTCTCCTTTATGGATGGGTTTTCTGGGTACAACTAGATTTTGATGGCGCCCAAGGATAGGGAGAAGACTGCCTTCACCACTCCGTGGGAAACCTACTGCTATAGGGTAATGCCGTTCCGTTTGAAAACTGATGGGGCTACTTATCAGCGAGCTGCAACCACGATCTTGCATGATACGATGCATAAAGAGGTTGAGGTGTACGTAGATGACATGATTGTTAAGTCCAAGAAAAGAGAGGGACACTACACCGCCATGAAGAAATTTTTCCAATGGATCAAAGAATATCGGTTGCGACTGAATCCTCAGAAATGCACTTTTGGTGTCACAGCAGGGAAAATGCTGGGGTTCTTGATTACATAGAGGGGCATCGAGGTTGATCCTTCCAAAATCAAGGCCATCCTAGAAATGCCACCACGAAGGACTAAAAAGGATGTGCGAGGCTTTCTGGGTAAAGTGCAATTCAAAAGACGGTTTATTGCAAAATTAACCTTGACTTGTAAACCACTATTTAGTCTCCTGAAGAAAGGAAACAAATTCCAATGGGACGACCAATGCCAAGTTGCTTTTGAGCAGATCAAGCAGTATCTATAAAACTCACCCGTGTTGTCACCACCAAAGCCAGGGAAACTACTGATTTTGTATCTATCAATAACCGACACGACAATAGGCTGCATGCTTGCACAGGAATCTGAAGATAGAGTGGAGAAGGCCATCTATTACCTGAGCAAGAAGGATTTGGAATATGAGACCCGTTATGCGCCACTGGAAAAGGCTTGTTTAGCTTTGTATGGGCCACCAGGAAGTTAAGGCACTACCTGTTAGCTGACTCTGTAATACTGGTTTCGAGATTAGTTCCCATCAAATATCTCTTCGAGAAACCAGCACTTACGGGTAGGCTAGCCCGTTGGTTGCTTCTTCTCACCGAATTCGATTTGAAGTATGTGACGCGCAAGTCTGTGAAAGATAGAACGGTAGCGGAGTTCCTAGCCGATCACCCAGGGAAGGAGACGAAGCAGTAGAGTATTTGTTCGCAGATGAGGCTATTCTGCATGTTGAAGAAGAAACCTGGACTATGTACTTTGACGGAGGGTCAAATCAGTACGGGTATAGAATAGGAGTGTTGCTGAAAGCACCCGACAATTCCCACATACCCTTAGCCTTCAAACTTTGCTTCAAGGTATCAAACAACGAAGCAGAATACGAAGCATGTATCGCTGGATTAGAAGCTGCCCTGGAACTAGGGGCAAAACGGTTGGACGTCATTAGGGACTCGAACCTGGTTGTATCTCAAGCAAAAGGAGATTGGAAAGTTAAAGAATAAAGGATGAAAACCTGTCACCAGACCTTGGACATTCTGATTCCTCGGTTTGAGAAGCTGACCTTCACGCATCTCTTAAGAGAGAACAACAAATTCGCTGACGCTTTATCAACTCTATCTTCTATGATAGACATCCCTTTTGGAGTCCGGATGCGTCCGATCATTATTAAATAGAGATATGTGCCGGCCTACGAGTTGATCGCCGCAATCGATGAGATTCAAGATCAGAACCCCTGGTATTATGATGTTTGGAACTTCTTGGAAAAGGAGGCTTATCCACTAGGAGCAAATGCCAAAGATAAGGGGGCAATACGGCGAATGGCTGCTCAATTTATCATTTGCGGGGGTAAATTGTACAAACGGGGTCATTTGGAAATGCATAAGCTGTGTGTTGATGCAGAAGAATCGAAGTGCCTAATGGAGGTCATCCACAGAGGAGAGTGCGGATCGCACATGAGCGGAGTAATGCTGGCTCGGAAGATTCTCAGGCAGGGTTACTACTGGTCAACCATGGAGGAGGATTGTATCGATTTTGTTCGGCAATGCCACAAGTGTCAGATCCATGCAAATCGCATGAATATTCTGCCGTCAATGCTATATAACATGACTTCTCCATGGCCTTTTTCAGTCTAGGGAATTGATGTTATTGGGGCAGTTACTCTGAAGGGGTCAAACGGGCATAAATATGTCCTGGTAGCGATACACTACTTCATAAAGTGGGTCGAGGCCCAATCCAATGCGGTGCTGAAAACATCACATGTAGCCAAGTTCGTTAGAAATAACATCATCTGTCGCTATGGGGTCCCGAATGAGATCATCTCGGATAATGGTTCCCACTTCAAGAAGGAAGTGATCGACTTGTTGGAGAAGTACAATGTGGTTTTTCATAAGTCATCCACATATCGTCCGCAAACCAACGGAGCTATTGAGGCTGCCAACAAGAACATTAAGCACATTCTTTAGAAGATGGTGAAAACCTATAGGGATTGGCCAGATAAGCTGCCATTTGCTCTTCGGGGCTATAGAACATCAATTCGGACATCTACTAAGGCAACTTCGTATTCTCTAGTTTATGGAATGAAAGTTGTTCTGCTAATTGAAGTTGAGGTACCGTCGCTGCGGGTTATGGCTGAGTGCCAGATAGCAGAAGCAGATTGGTAGCAGAGCAAGTTCGAAGAACTCATGCTGTTCGATGAGAGAAGGCTGAAAACACTGTATCACGTTCAAGGTTATCAACACAGGATCACCAAGGCTTTCAACAAGAAAGTTAACTCCAGGAATCTAAAAGAAAGGGATTTGGTGCTCAAAGACAATCGAGCTCCCATCCACGACCCTAGGGGCAAGTTCAAACCCAATTGGACTGGTCCTTACATCAACAAATCTATTTGGTCGAGTGGAGCTGTCGTTCTTATGGACCTGGATAGCCGAGAATTCTCCCAGCCAATCAACATGGATAAGTTGAAGAAATACTACCCCTGAGAGGCTCGCTAGGCTGAAAACCCGGAAAGGCGACCTAGGCAAAAGTTAGAGCACAAAAAATTAGAAAAAAAAAAAAATTGAGCTCGCAAGGTCGAAAACCCAAAAAGCGCAGCCTTGGCAAAAGTTAGACCACAAAAGGAGAGTGTTAATACCCAATTGAACTCGCACCGAACAACGTAAGGCTTGATTCCCATCTTTAGGATACGTAGGCAACTTTATTCTAAAGTCCAGCCATAAATACTTCCAAATCAACTGTGTCCATGTGATTGTTTTGGTCATCTTTGTCTTCTTTGTATCCGAGTGTTCGGTTGTGATTTTCACTATGAGAACTAGTTACAATGCATTGCGGTGCCATTCAGACTAGGGGTGACTTTCCGTTGCCGTGCAGTGCCATTCAAACAAGGGGCAATTTTCCAGTTATTGGATTCGGGGTTGTGCATCTCAGTGATAGATTCTGGGTGTGTCCAGTTGTGATCCTTATCGAAAATGGTTTTGAAAAGTTTTAATAAAAGTTGATTTTGTTCAAATTAATCTTTTTATAACTTAGACCATTTTTGGACTAAAAGGAAAATTTTCAATACCCATAACCTTCAATTTCATTGATTTCAATACAGAGTTCTCTACCTCTTGATACAAATTGAAGTTGCTTTTTATTACATTCAAACAGAAAACTTAGATCAAAGCAATAAACTTAGGGCATAGTTAAGTCATGTGTTCCTGCGCCCCCTCCCAGAACTTGTGGAAGCTTCAGATGCTAAAGTAGGCCCGGTTTGTGCCTCATCTTCAAGCCAAGCTGTGCATTCACTAGAAAGGGCGCAACTGAAATTAGGAGTGGGAGCCAAAAGTTCTCTTGTCCTCTAAGCAGTGGAATACCGAGCCAGCTGTGAGCCTCGGATAAAAAATGAAGCTAGATATTCTATTCCCTCTTTTGGGTAAATCTGGTCGCGTCCGAACTAATGCCGGAACCAAAATAGAAAATAGAAGACACAGTCTGTCAGGCTAATCAGCTGAATCCTGGGCTGCCGAGCCATGCTGTAGCTTATCTCAGGCAAATCAAACCAGGGGCAATGCCAAGCAATGTTGATAGCAGACCTGTTGCACATCCAGTGGCACCACCACCCCTCGTTCGGGAAATCAACTAGCCGTAGGCGAAAGAAATAGCCGCATGCCGAATATGTTGGGCAAGAGTCCACTACTTTTGTCACGACCCGAACCCGCCCCTATGGGTTAAGGCCATAACCGGCCAGTAATCACGAGATTACCTACAGCCTCAAACCAATAAAACAAAACTCATCAAAGTAAAGGAGCCAATCGGAAGCAAATTTAAAACTTTGTCCATAGAGCTGTGCTTATATGCACACCATAACGTTCCAAACATTTATATGTTAATAACTCACATCAAAATATGTACTAACACAGAACACTATGCATACAGGATCATACAAGTTTAAGTCAGTCAAACCCAAGACTTATATACAAAAGTAGTCCAATGCTTTCGCCAACATAACAAAACTATGAACAAAGGACAAAGGCGAAGACAGTCTCGTGCGTGAGACGTTTGGGCTAACTCCTCAAAACTTGGACTGTTTCTCACAATTTCACAGAGGCTGGTTCTGGATGTCCCTCGGCTCACCTACATGTACATGAATAAGCGTGAGCGAAAGCCCAGTGAATAATATCGAATAAGGAAGATACATAAGCAATCTTTGAAACAGTTACAGCAGACAGCCTTTGGCCCAATCATTTGTATCAATCGACCTTCGGCCCAATCATTTATATCAATCGGCCTTCGGCCCAATCATTCATGTCAATCGGCCTTCGGCCCAATCATTTATGTCAATTGGCCTTTGGCCCAATCATTTATATCAATCGGCCTTCGGCCCAATCATTCATGTCAATCGGCCTTCGGCCCAATCATTCATGTCAATCAGCCTTCGGCCCAATCATTTATGCCAATCGTTGTCCACCATTCAAATTAATGAACTTACAGAACTTTCATAAAAGTAAACAATTGGACAATAACATATCACAAATATCTTGTTAAGACATTACTCACAGTGATCGGTTGGTTGGTTTGCCCTGGAGCTCGACCCTACACATTCCATGAACACAAAAGGGTCACAAACAATTCAATCCGTTCTAAATTCACATTTTCCTCTTGAGGCTTCATTCTTATCTCTTTAACTCAATTACAATGCTCAATGTATGCCTAAGAGTACTTAGAAGTGAAAGAGAACAGAAAACGAAACACAGAATGTCTTTTCAAAATTTCAGAAAACAGGGTCCCCATTCGAGTGTGGACTTCCCCGCTCGAGCGGACCCATGAGGTCTGCAAAAGTACTGGTTACATCAATTTCATGCTCGAGCGCGAACTCGGCCGCTCGAGCCGAAGATCTACCTACATGAACTTCCCTGCTCGAGCGGAAGCCATGTCTGCAAAATATGCTGGGAGCTCGTATTTCACGCTCGAGAGGCGGTTTCCCCGCTCGAGCGGATATCAAGAATTCTGGGTTTTCCAGAATTTGTTCTTGAGCTTAATTCGACCTCCAAAGGTTCCAAACTCATAATGTTTTTGCTCAAACTTCATATATACATGTACTAACATGGTACAAACACCAAATTACAACACAATGGAGCTCAATTTCACGAATTTACTTTCAACATAACAATTTCATACATTCAAGCTCATACCTCTTATGAATGGTACATGCATGTGAGATATGGCTTCCATTTCAACTCAAATTGTACAAATGGTGGTCACAAGCATGGATTCTAGCCACAATTTTACATGGATCATATTTTTCATGCTCAATTATGCAAATTCATGGTTATTATGCACATGCAAGCATTCCATGACTTCAAATTCAACAAAATCAACCCAATTTCCTTATGATCAAACTAACTCATGTTCTTGACCATTAATCAAACTTGAATTCACAATTTACAACATTAAACTCATGAATTCACTTACCTAGAGGCTCAATTCTTCCAATCTATGGTCAAATCTAGAGTTAGACTTCAAATTTCCAAGCCTTCAAGATCAAACTTTGATTCTCCTACACTCTCTCTTTCTAGTTCGGTTCTCACTTTTTCTTCTTGGAGTTGAAGCCAGCCAAATGATATAAATAGAGAAATCAATTATAATAAGGCCCTTTACATGTGCTCACATAGGCACAATTGATTTGAATTAAATAATTGAGCACTAAAGCACCAATTTAATCTATTTATTTTGATTCGAATCAATTTCCAATTAAATTTCACCATAGGCTCTAAAAATTACGCTAATTACAAAGGCACAATCGATTTCAGTTTCTGTAGCCGATAGGGCCTTCAATTTAATATCCAAAGCAGATAGTCAAACAGATATTCCTACGGTGAACAGATAGAAATTCAAAGCCATATATTTTCACATAATGGCACACAAAATCACATTAAACACATAATCATATTCATATTAAGGACCAATTAGCACGAAACGGAACAAGGTTATCACAACTTTCAACCTGTCCATGAGCCATATCTGGGGAGGGATGAAAAATAAAAGAGATTAAAGAATAGAGAGGTGTATGAGGAGAGAAAAGTGAGAAAGGGTTTTGAGAGAAAAACAGAGCCTGGGGGCCAAGTGATGTGAGAAATACATGTGAGATAGGGTGGGAAACATTACCTGCAAAAGTAGTTGACTTCCGACAAACTTGGTGGTTTGCCGGCGATGGAAAACATCCAACACCATCAGAGTCTCAGCTAGTGTCAAGCCAATGCAGTTTTTGCCCTCTTTCAAGCCTTGGGCCACTTCGATCAAGCGAATACTAGACCCTCCGAAGCCAGGGGCAAGAAGAAAATGGGCCAACATACACAAGCCGAGGGCATGCTGCCGAAAACTTTGCCAAAAGCGATTACCGCGGTCTCCAGCATCAGAAAACCGATGAATTAAACTGGGAATGTTAAACTCTCTATTGTGAACTAAAGATCGAGCGTCGTGTAAAGTGAGCCCACACATCCTTCCTAGAGCTTGGATATGACTGAAACGCGACTGGGGCAAGATTTCCTCGTCACGTCGAGATTCCATCAAAGCTTGGAACTATTCAAATGTGGGGCATATCTCTTGTCCCTCGTAGCTAAAAACGTCCGTAACTGGGTTCCAACATCTAGCCGCGACATGGAGGAACGAAAAACACAGTAGAGTGTGACTCAGCGGGAATAGTGTATTTATCCCGAAACCTCGGAATTCAACTTTTCTGAGCCATCCAAAGACGCAATCCAATTTGAGAGTTTTTCAGGGAAGAATGGCTCTATTTGGGGCAAAAATGGGGCTGGAATGAAGAAACCATGAAGCTGGAGCTTTTGTAAAAGATAAGGCAGGTGTCAACATTTTGGAGGTTCTGCTCATCGATGGCCGACAGGGTTCATTGATGGTCAGCAGAGGCTCATCAATGGCCGGCAGGGGCACATTGATGGTCGGCATGGGAGAAGTGATGGCCGGCAGCCTTTCTTTCATACTCACTGACCTTCTGTGTGAAGATTTAGTTGTTTGTTGTAGTGGAATTTTGTTAGTTGTACCTTTTAAGGTCTTATTTTCAGTCTTTTCAGTTTGAATATGCTTGTTTAAAGTTGTAATTGTCTAGTTTTGTTTATTGAGTTATACTTATGTTTTTTATTAGGTTCTTGTTTTGCTTATCGAGTTGTATTTGCATTTGATTAGCCTGTCAAGTCCTTATGCTGTTTATCGAGTTGTTTTGTCCTTTCAGTTGTTGGTCAGTTCACTACCTGATTAAGACAATGCAATTTGAATGCGCAATTTTCAATGAAGATCAATCTCATTTTTATGTTATGTGATGTTATACGATGTGCAGAATGCAAAATGCAACACTTTTTAATCAAAAGCTGAGTTTTCATTCCAATCATGGTCACTTTTTGCAAAACAGTACAAGTTTTTAAGAAAATAAAACTGCCTAAGGCTGTACAATGTGTTAACACTACTAGCAAAAAGAAAACAAAGCAAAAAGTGTCTAAATTGGTGCTATCCATCTCAAGATCGAGAGGTCCTCTTCGTTCTCTTCCTCGGCAGAGCGGACTCTGAAGCACTATCACCATCAGCACCGCTGTCTGAATCTGAATTGAAGTTTGAACCGAAGCCCTCCTCAGTCTCTCCAGCCCCACCACTGGCAGAATTCGAGCCGACATCGTCATCTCCATCCTCAGATGACTCTGACTGGGGACTCGCTATCTCGCCCTCCTCTTCGCTCGTCTCGTCATCGTCATCGTCATCGCCCAGAATGGGCTTTGAGGGGCCACTCTCACCATGGGTGCCCTTAACTCTGCCTCGGCTGTGTGTCGGAGCCTGTCTCCCTCTCCTCTCCGCTGACGGAGGAGGTGCTGAAGGTCCTATCGCTGCTCCTGCTGGGGTGTCTGATAGGGCTAGCATCTGGAAAGGAACCTGAAAAGGGCAGTTTGTTAAATTGTATTAGTTATGGTGTACATTAGATGGAAAAGATGATGTGCCGTGAGCAGTGAATGATTGCAGTGTATGTATGACATGATCAGTGTATGGAAACAGTGTATCAATGCAGTGTTTTAGTACAATGTATCAGATCAATGTAGTGTGGAATAGATGAAGTGCTAATGTGTCAGCAGAAAACTTCGTGACATGAAGTGCAAATTGAAAGAAATTACCAGAATCCTGTAGAGGCTGAGGAGATCCAGGCTCGTCTGTACCATCTCCATCAAGAAAGCCACTAACTCAAGGGCCTGCCATGTGTACTCTATGGGTGCCTGCAGGTGCATTGAAGGGATTGAAGGGATCAGTATTCTATAAAGCATAATTGAAATAAAGTAAATATGCAGAATGTAAAGTTTGGTACATACTAGAGTCGGGCCTCGAACCCCGACAAGCGCACGATCGGCTGGTGCAGGCTCAATGGGGATTTGGCAAGTCTCCCTAGAACGTCTCCGGTAAGTCATTCAGGTAGGCAGCTCTAGCCATCCAGTCCCCTCTCTCACACCGGGATCTCTCCTGCCACGAGCCCTGGTTGCTCTGGCCCCTCTGTCTCTCTCCCTCACTGTTGGAGCTCTCGCCTCCTCACCTCCACGGACGTCGGTCAGAGGGGGCATCAGATGAGTCTGAATAAAGGTCACGTGGTCGCCCTCCACACGGAAATAGTCCGCCTCCAGCCCTACCATAAACTGGATCACCTCCTCAGCAGAGAGTCTATGTGTCTCTCTCATAAATACTGGGGACGCCATCGGTATGAATGGGATAGGCTGTCCAAGAGTCTGGCGTGCAAAGCGCTCGCCTAAGAACCAACCGCAGCAAATCAGTCCCTCAAGGAGGATATGATGGTGAGCGATGACTCGAGCTGTATCATACTGGAATTTGAGCCCTGATGGTGTCACGTCCCACGGTTGCCAGGTGATCTGAAATGAGAGAAAGAACAAATGATTAAATTGGCTAATGTGTGCATTAAATTGATTGAAAAGTGGAATGACTTTGTTTTGGGTTACCACGTGCGTTGCAACCGTGTTGAAATACTGTCGAAAAAACATGAAGTTTTCCCGGGTCCTACGGCGGAGCTGGCCGTCGTACACCCGAGAAAATGGAATCGTCGCCGAGGTCTCCTCAATAGGCTTTGGAGCAAGAGTCGGGAAGTATGCATACACCCACAGCTGCAGGGAAAATGTGATCAATACAATGTATGAGCGGATACAGAAAATGCAAAGCAGAAAGCATACAGCGTATGAGCAGATACAGAAAATGCAAAGCAGAAAACATACAATGTATAAGCAGGTACAGAAAATACAGAGCAGAAAAGTACATGTTTTGAAAAAGTGTAAAGCAAGAAATGCTAGGGAAAAAGTGTAAAATGAAGAGGGGGAATTAGGTTGTGTACCTCCTAAGCCTGCCAGTAGCCGCCAATCAAGGTCCCACTCATGCGAGAGGTCGAGCTCATGTATCCATACAGAGTAGTGAGGCTGGCTCCGCCCCAGTCGTAAAACTGAACCTGGTGGAGTACTACCAGTGCGCTCAGCAGATACAAGCCTACGGTATTCCACCTGTTCGAAAACAAGGTGGTACTGAAAAGGAACATGAGAAAGCCCCTGGTGTACTACTCTGTCTCCTCAACTGTCTCGGACTCAACTCTCTTAAACTGCTCCTCGAACCAGCTATATCGGACCATGCTTTCCCGGAGTGTCGGTGGGTGTGCCCCAAGCAGTGTGGTCCATGCTGCCTCCTACTCTCCCATGTCAGGGTCGAGAGGGATTGGGTCACCCCCTACGTCTAAGCCAATGATCATGGCGAAGTCGTAGGGAATCATCGTCATCTCCCACATGGTGGAGAAGTGGAAGGAGTTGGTGGTATCCCACCACCTCTCCACTAAAGCCCCTAAGAGCGGGTGGCTCGCTACAACCCGCGTCAGGCTAGAGCATAACAAACCGAAGCCTATCTCGTCGATGATGTCGCGGACCCTAGCCGAGAGCTCGCCGTACCAATCCCGAGCTATCGTAGTACCGTAGCCTCTGAAAGAGTGGGATCCGTCATGTGGTAATGCATGTAATGCAATCAGATCAGTTGAAAATACAGTTGAATGTAAAGTAGTAATGTATGAGATACAGTTAGATCAATGCATGCAATGCAATCAGATCGAAACAATGCAAGAAATGTAAACAGTTAAAGGTAGTACTGCAGAAAGGCAAAGTTCGTACCTCCACGGCAATGGCCGACAAGTGAGACGCAGGTTCTCTCAGTAAAAGGTCATCAGGTACATCCTTAGCAAAGTCAGTGAAGGCTTTGATGCCTCCTGCAGTAGGTACTATATGGGTCTCAGGATGATACCTCATCGGATCAAAGGGACGTATACTCAGTGGTAATGGCTCTGGCTCGACCTCAAAGTCCGCTACAAACTCTACCGAAAGAAGCTCGGGGAAGGCTCCATCATGAGGAACATCATCTACCATCTGAAATAGATGCAAGAGAAACAAAAATGAGGAAAAATGAGGGGAAAATGAGGGAAAAATGGTGAAACTTTTAAAAGGTCAACCTTCGGAGAGAGGAAAAAGTCAAAGAAAGTTAAAGTCGGGAAAAGTGTACTAACCTTGGAAGAAACTCGAGGGAAATGAGCCTAGAATGGTGGAAATGACGAAAGAAGCGTCGAAATCAAATTCTGATCGGTTCAAAGTGAAGAGAACAAGAGGGTTTTAGCGAAGAAAATGTTTTTGGGGTGTTGGAAAATGCGTAGAACGTGCGGATCTAGAGAGAAGGAGCACCTAGAGAGCAAGGGAAATGATTTTCGTGAAAAGGGTTGTGAGGAAATAGAGTGCCATCACTTGAATTTAAAGACCCACAGCTGAAAAAGACAAGTTTGCCCCAATCTGCCATCAATGGCCGGCTGTGGCACATTGATGGCCGGCACTGCTTCATTGGTGGCCGGCAGTTCTCACCGATGGCCGGCGGATGGCCGGCGGGTGGCCGGTGGCTTTCCCTAGTGGCCGGCGGCTTCCCACAAACTTCCTCTACCTTTTTGGCCTTGATTTGTGTCCTTGGATTCCAAGAAATGCAAAGTATGCTCAAAGTTTGATTCAGAATGCCTCTGCGAAAGCCCAGAATTGCATTCGTAGTGTGCGAGGGTCATCGCCCATCAACAAAAACAAGGTGTATCCTTTTTCACATATTGCAACTCTTCCAGGAGGTAAATCTGGAGTTGCCTTTGGCCAGTCGTCTTTATCAAGCATGCTTTGTCGTCGCATAGAATTTGCACGTTGCATTGAACATGCATTTTGAATTGTTGCATAGAACATGCATTACCATGTTTGCATAGAGTATGCATATTGCATTGAATATGCATCGTTGATTATCTTGCATAGAATATTCTTCTATTTCGTTTCTTGCATGTTGTGCATGGAGCATGCTTTTAAAATCGTGTTATGATCATTCGTCTCGCATGAGACATGCATTGTATTGCATTGTACCTATCAAATTTCTTTCTTATGCATGCACGATATTGTATGTACGGTTCATTTAGAGGAATTCTGGGTAAAACCATTCATCTCCTTTGAGCTCCTTGTTTGGTTAGAAACACTGGGGTATGCCCGGTGTTTACACCGCTCCTTGTTTGGTTAGAAACACTCAGGTACGCCCGGTGTTTACACCGCTCCTTGTTGGGTTAGAAACACTCGGGTACGCTCGGTGTTTACACCGCTCCTTGTTCGGTTAGAAACACTCGAGTACGCCTGGTGTTTACACCACCCCTTGTTGGTTAGAAGCATTTGGGATGTATGTTCGACGCTTATACCACCTCGTTGGTTAGAAACATTCGGGTATGCCCGGTGTTTACACTGACATGTTGCTTTGGTTAGAGACATTGGGTCATGTGCCCGATGTTTATACCACCCCTCTGGTTAGAAGTGTTCGGGATGGGTATCCGACACTTATACCGTATTTTGGTTAGAGATGTTGGGTCGTGTGCCCGATGTTTATACCACACCTCTGGTTAGAAGCATTTGGGACGTGTGTCCGACACTTATACCTTGCTTTGGTTAGAAGCATTGGGTCATGTGCCCGATGTTTATACCCCCCGGTTAGAAGCGTTTGGGATGTGTGTCCGACGCTTATACCACTTCGTTGGTTAGAAACATTGGGTTGTGTGCCCGATGTTTATACCTTGTCTCCGATTAGAAGCGTTCGAGATGTGTGTTCGATGCTTATACCACCCTTTTGGTTAGAGACATTGGGTCGTGTGCCCAATGTTCATACCACTCCCTGGTTAGAAGCGTTTAGGACATGTGTCCGACGCTTATACCACCCTTTTGGTTAGAGACATTGGGTCGTGTACCCAATGCTCATACCACTCCCCAGTTAGAAGCGTTTGGGACATGTGTCCGACGTTTATACCACCCTTTTGGTTAGAGACATTGGGTCGTGTGCCCGATGCTCATACCACTCCCCGGTTATAAGCGTTTGGGACGTATGTCCGACGCTTATACCATTTTGTTCTTGGTTGGAGACATTGGGCCGTGTGCCCGATGCCTATACCTCGTTTTCGGTTAGAGGCATGAGGTCGTGTGCCGATGTGTATACCTTGTTTTGGTTAGAAACATTGGGACATACTCCGATGTTTATATTACCCTCCGGCGTTCACACCGCCCCCTTTTCTCCTTTTGCGTATGACGCGCTAGGATGTGTTTCGTTTGAGACTTCAAGTACTCCCAACAGTCACTTCTGGCCTTTCCTGCGTGAGGCGTAGTTAAGATTGCATAATTTTCTTACATCCTTTCTGTGTGAAAGGCGATTTGGATTGTGATTCTCACGCATGGCATGTTTGTTTACTCACTTCTTCTCATGTGTAAGATTGTTGTACCTTATTGGTTTGCTTAAAATGTTGCATTTTCTTTGCATGATACTTGTAGTTAAATGCTTCATTACAACTTTCTTTGCATAATCATAAGTTATGCTCCTGCATCATGTATATCATTTTCATTTTACCCCAACCTGCGGGTGCATCTTTGTATTGTCATCTTGAATATTTGTCTAAGTCTTCGGCCTCGTCAAAAATGGGTCATCTCTGGGCTTTGACATTCACTCACGTCATCTTTGTGACTTTGAGTTCTATCAAAGAGGGGCACCTGTAGACACCCCAATTTTGACCGTTCTCAAGACTTGGATGGTCTTGCAGATACATCCAGTGACAAGTTTGATTGCTCGTCGAGCACTCGAAATTCACGGCAGAACGCCACTGGTTTGAGCTTTCCAAACCTTGTATCTATTCTATCTCATTTTTGGACCATGTATTGGTCCTTTCAGTGTGTTTTTCTTGGTGCACTGCCGGCCATGGACTTTGGCCTGCTGGCCATTGATGAGCCCTGCCAGCCATCAATGAGCCCCTGCCGGCCATCACTGATGGCCAGCCGGCCACCAGTGCATCAACAGATATTTTTTTGATATTTTTGCCAGTTGTTTGCATAGATTGAGCCATCTGCTTGCACGTGGATAGCTAGATTTCCTTGAAGGCTTCTTGTATCTTCTTTATAAAGAATCCATCCTCTTGCATGGAAGAGGTTACAAAATTTTCAGAGCAAAATTTCTACCTCTCTAGAATTCTCTCTATTTTCCTATTTTGTGCTTGAAAATGAGATTTCTTTACACATTTGCACTAAGACCCTTAGCCAAACACCTCCATCTTGGAGCTGAGGTTCTTAGAGGTCTTGTTTGAGCTCTCAGAGCTGGTTTTAGCTCAGAGTTCTGGCTGCTTTTGCTGTTGTGCTTCAAAGGGAAACACTTACCCCTTTTACGCTTATTTTTGCACTCTAGTTTGGCCACCTTTGCATTCTCTTTTTGGCCTAGTTTTCAACTACAAAAACCTCTATTTTTTAGGCTTAAAAATGGTAGTCTAAGGCCCTTTTGAAGTTAGAGGTGGTCCACCCTCTTTTGTAGCTTATTTGTTAAGTGTTGTGCTATCTTTCAAAGCCTTTTGAAACAACTTCTTTTGGCCCTTTAACCACTGAATTCTAGAGGAATTTTAGTGGCAAAAACTTGGTTTTGAGGTCCAAAATAAGGGGGGATGGCCTCCCCTTCTTGTGTCTTGTTTGTAAGTGTAGATGGCCTAACATGTGGGCTTGTATTTCTACCTTTTTGTAGCTTAATTCGAGCATGTTTTAGGCTCTATTTTGACATGTTTCAACTCTATTTTTGGCTGGTTAAGTCACTTGTTACTTGCTTCTTGTACTTGTAGTGTAATTATGCTTACTAGCCTAGCATGCCTAATGAGTTAGCCTATCATTCTAGCTTGTGTTAGCTTGACTCCAACACATTTTTGGTAATGTTTTGGCATGCTTTAACTCTGTTTTGAGTGGTCTTGGTCATATGAGCCATGTATTGTATAGCTATAGTGCAAGTGCCATCACCAGCTTAGTGTTTTGAGGCCTTTAACATGTATTGCATGTGATGATTGCATGCTATAGCATCATTTTACATGTGATTTCAGTGCATATAGCTCTGTCACACTCTCACTTATTTCACTCTTTCATTGCGTTTGAAAATTGAGTTTTGAGTCTTGCTTGCGAGCTAACAAATGAGCATGTTTTTCTTGCTTTCTATGCTTCAATTCCAGCATGATTTAGCCACTGTTTTGGCATGTTTTAGCTCTGTCTAGAGCTGGTTTGGTCATTTGAGCTTGATATTGCATGCATCTAGTGTAGTGTTCTTCACTAGTTTGGTTGTTTTAGCTCTTGAACATGTTGTGCATGTGTTGCTTGCATGTTGTAGTATTATTTTTCATGCCATTTCAGCACTGAAAAATTTGCAACCTCCTTCATTTCTTTATTTTTCATTTGCTTTGAGGGTTGGTTAGCCTTAAGGTTGTGTTTAAGCTTGAGATTGAGAATTGTGCTTAATGGTTTTAATCCTCTTTTGAGGGTTTCTACTAACCAAAGGCATGATCTCTCTCATGTCTTAAACCATCCTTTGGTTGACCCCTCTCTCATTAGAGGACACTCATCTTGGACTTAACCGGTTAAAGAACAACTTGGTAATGCTAAAATGAGTAAACAAAATAAACCAAGTAAAACTTGTGCAAGATAAGCATGTTTGTGTTGCATTGCATTGTGTTCAATCAGACGTTATATTGAACACAAGGTAGATTTGTCCATTTCATACTCAAAGTGATGAAATGAGCCAATCTCTTTTGTCTCCATTGCCTTTGATCACGCATGACAAGGTAGTGGTCTAGAGTCTTGTTTTTGTGCATTTATTGAATGTGTACCAGTTGGATCCTTGGCCATTATGCATTGGAGGTGCTTGATTGATGGTTTTGGATACAATAGTGCCACTCCTTTGATGTTTTGGAGATGATAAGGAGAGGCACAGTACAAACATACCCTTGGAAAACCCTCCCTTTTTTCCTCTGTTTGTGCTCTGTTGCAGAATGGTGATTCAGCACACCAGTGGCTGGCAGTGTCTCATTAATGGCCGACAAGGCTTCATCCTTGGCCGACAGTGCACATCTTTGGCCAGAAGATGGTCGACAGCAAGCATCCATGGCCAGCAAGCCACTGGTGCAATCCCCAACATTGAATTGGTAAGCTTGAGCAGAAAGTTCTTGGAGTGACCCTGCAAACAGAGCCTCTCAAGAGCAAACCGGTGGGCTTTTCGGGGAGAAAAACCGAGTGCATGTATATTCAACTTCCCGAGGTAGAGCTGAGGCAGTGTGTTTCAATGCTTTACATGTTTATTTAGCATGGTGTTGTAATTTAATTAATTAGTTTGCTAATTAGTTAAGTGTTGTAATAATTAAGTAGCTTAGTTTAGCTATTTCTTTATTTGGTTTGTAATAATTAGTCTAATTAGTTTAATTAGATTAGTTCAATTAGCTTAGCTTAGCTTATTCATTCAGACCCTCCTTCGCGATGGCGTATTATTGTAATAAGTGTGCGTGTGTATGGACATGTCTTCCAACCCCACGTCTCTCCGTTTTACTTAATCGCTTTCGATGGTTAGATTAGGGATCATTTTCGATTAGCATACCTTATGCTTGCGTGTTTGCATCATTCATTCGTCTTGCATGCGCCAGGCTCAGTGCATCATTCAAACTACATCGCAATTTCAATATACTTACTTGAATACGTGTTTAAAGCATGTTATCAAAGTGTTGCAAATACCATAATTAGGTAGCCAAGCCTATTTAGTTGCATTATTGCATGTGTTGCATTAGGCATCTTGTATAGTTAGGATCATGCATTGTTTCCAACTAAGTTTTTTGTTATGGCTTGGAGTACTCGGTAAGTCCTTTAAGCTTTAGCATACTTGCATGTGTGTAAGTGATTTCAATGTTTAGCATGCTTGTCATGAGGCTATGTGTTTACTTGATAAACTGCATGAATGTCTGTGGATGAAGGCTTTATTACTTGAATTGGAATAATTCGACGAATGTGAGTTTTAAGCCCACTTTGTGAAGTGGCAAAACATGTTTCAAGCCCATCATGTTTGATGGCAAATCCGCACTTTAGCCCACTTGAGAGTGGCATTTTCAAACCATTTTCGAAAACAAACATGAGTTGAATTCATTCAAATTCTTGCGATTTAGTCTATACTTGTATGTTGTGCGCATCACGTAGTAAATTTAGCTAAATAACCGGAATAAGAACACATGTGTCTATGAAACAACATATATGCTTAGTAGAGGCCGATCTTTGATCGGGCGAGCGGGGCTGCTCATTTCATGACCTTCCCCCCTCGTACCCAAGTTCCCGAGATGAGGAAACTTTGGTGATGACGGACACGTGGCCTTTGGCACGAGTCAGGGTTTCCCAAATATCCCCAAAATAAAATATTTAGGTGGCGACTCTGTAATCTGGCAAAGCAGTCCAATTTTGGCATTATTTGATTCAAAATCTGATTTTCCAAAATGATTTGCCGGATTGGACTCCTTGGTGTTTATTAGTCTCACATTGCACTTTGTGAGATTAGATTCAAAACCTTGACAGGAGTCCGAACTGTGGGACCTAATTCAAGCCTCTCCGAGATGGGGGGGCGCGAAAAAAGTCGTGTCCACTGATATTCATACGATTAGCATGAATTTGGCATTTGTGGCATCACCGAACAAAACTAATACAATCCTCCTCCATAGTGAACCAGTACTAACCTTTTTTGAGAATCTTTTGGGCTAACATCACTCCATTCATTTGTGCTCCGTACTCTCCTCCGTGGATGGCCTACATCAAGCACTTTGATTCCTCTTCTTCGATACACAACTTGTGCATTCCCTGATGACCCCTTTTGTACAGTTTACCTCCGCAGATGATAAATTGAATGGCTATTCGTCGTATTCCCCTTTTGTCTTTGGCATTCGCCCCTGGTTGATAAATCTCCTTTTCCAAGAAGTTTCAAATATCGTAGTACCAAGGGTTTTTGTCTTACGCTTCATCTATTGCAGCGATAGTTTCGTAGACCGGTGTGTATCTCTACTCAATGATAATCAGACCCATCCGGACTCCAAACGGGATGTCTATCATAGAAGATAGAGTTGATAAAGCATCAGCGAACCTCTTGTTCTCTCTTAGTAGATGCGTGAAAGTCATCTTTTTAAACCTAGGAATCAGAACGTCTAGGGTCTGGTGATAAACCTTTATCTTTTCTTCTTTGACTTTCCAGTCTCCATTTGCTTGAGACACAACTAAGTTCGAGTCCCCGATAACATCTAATCTTTTTGCCCCTAGTTCTAGGGCTGCTTCTAAATTGGCGAGACATGCCTCATACTCTGCTTCGTTATTGGATACCTTGAACCCGAGTTCAAAGGCTAAAGGTATATGGGAATTGTCAGGTGTTATCAGCAACACACCTATCTCATAACCGTATTGATTAGACGCTTCGTCAAAGTACATTGTCCAAGTCTCTTCCTCAACTTGCAGAATGGCTTCATCTGGGAACATGTATTCCAACGCTTTATCCCCTTCTACTAGGTCATTTGTCAAGAACTCCGCCACAGCTCTCCCCTTGACCGACTTGCAAGTGACATACTTGAGATCAAATTCGGAGAGAAGAAGCAACCAACGGGCCAGCCTACCCGTAAGCACTGGTTTCTTAAAGAGATATTTGATGGGATCTAATCTCGAAACCAGAATTATGGAGTGAGCTAACAAGTAGTGCCTCAACTTCCTAGTAACCCATACCAAGGCTAGGCAAGCTTTCTCCAATAGAGTGGAGCAAGTCTCATAATCAAGCATTTTCTTACTTAAATAGTAGATGGCTTTCTCCACCCTATCCTCAGATTCCTGAGCAAGCATGCATCCCATTGTGGTGTCTGTGACTGACAGATACAGAATCAAAGGCTTTCCCAGCTCTGGCGGCGACAAGGCAGTCGGATTCTGAAGGTACTGCTTAATCTGCTCAAAAGCGAATTGACATCGATCATCCCATTGGAATTTCTTCCCTTTCTTTAGGAGACCAAATAGTGGTTTGCAAGTCAAGGTAAATTTGGAAATAAACCATCTTATGAATTGCACTTTGCCCGGAAAGCCTCGCACCTCCTTTTCAGTCCTTGGTGGTGGCATTTCTAGGATGGTCATGATTTTTGAAGGATCTACCTTGATGCCCCTCTATGTGATCAAAAAGCCCAGCATTTTCCCTACTGTTATGCCGAAAGTACATTTCTGCGGATTCAACCTCAGTTTGCATTCTCTGATCCGTTGAAAGAATTTCTTCAAGGCGGTGTAGTGGTCCTCTCTTTCTTTGGACTTGGCAATCATGTTGTCCACGTACACCTCGACCTCTTTGTGGATCATATCATGTTGAATGGTGGTTGCAGCCGTTTGATAGGTAGCCCCGGTATTCTTCAACCCAAATGGCATAACCCGATAGCAATAGGTACCCAACGACATAGTAAATGCAATTTTCTCTCTATCCTCGGGCACCATCAGAATCTAGCTATACCCGGAAAACCCGTCCATGAAGGATAGCAATGCATGACCTGCAGTGAAGTCCACTAATTCATCAATGTATGGCAAGGGAAAGTCATCCTTCAGACTGGCTTTGTTCAAATCCTGAAAGTCCACACACACCCAGATTTTACCATCCTTTTTCGGCACTGGGACGATGTTGGCCAACCAAGTCGGATATTCATATACTAACAAGAAACTTGCCTCGATCTACTTGGTGACCTACTCCTTGATTTTCAACACCCAATCCGAACGATTCTTCATAACTTTTTCTTGACGGGTCGGACCTTGGGGTCAAGAGGGATCCGATGCTGTACAATCTCAAGATCGATTCCAGGCATGTCTTCGTAGGACCACGTGAAAACATCTTTGAAATCTTTTAAAAAAGAGACTAAGCGCTTGCGCTCCTCCGAAAACAACATGGACCCGATCTGGACCAGGCGTGGATCCTTCTAAGTACCCATGTTAATAGCAATGATTTCATCAGCACAGGGTTTTGCAAACCTCTCGTCCTCCCGATTAATCAAGTTTTTCAAAACCAGAGGAATTTCTTCCTCTTCGTTTTCATTAAAACTTTGAAAATCTCGGTCAATGTAATAAACTAGCGGCACAGAGAAATACTCAGAATCAACGACATTCTCATTCATAAGGTCTAGCTTTTCGGTTACAACCGACTCAAAAGCAAAAGAAAAAGAGGACCTAGACGAGACATTGGCATCCGGGTTATCACCCCCAATAATACTTGACTCAGACTCAGAAGAACCATAATTTGATTCTGACTCCACAAACTCTGTGGAATCAGATTCTGGCTCATCACCCAACTCAGAACTAGACAAGTAGCCCTCCTTCAGCTGCCAGACAAGATGGTGCTTCAGATGCATCCAAAATGTTGCTAGATGGGTTCACACCCGGTTGGTCCCCGATCATGGAGATAGTAAGGTTATCCCCCAAGTTCTCTGAGTCAACCGGAGGATCTGTAAGGAGACATGCCAATGCTACCCCTACTCCAAGCTTGCTGTTGTCCGAGTCATTTTCCATGCTCTTTTTAGCTTCAACACTTGGTTCAGCCTTTTCCTCGGCATCATTATCTTGCAGCTGCAAGTCAAAGAAGATTTCGAAGCTAGGAACATGTTGCTTTGCAAAATTCATCCAGAGCTCAAGGAAGTCGTAAAAGGGGAAGTCTTCGCCCTCCGGAACAAAGTGGCCACTTAGCGTTCCCTGGATTGGCCTATGAACGAGCTCATAGTGTTTCCCAACCTATTTAGCTCTGGCTCTGCCTGCCATCTCTTTTCTTTTCCTGACCTAATCTTCTTTGGTGGGTACATAACCCAGACTAAAGGCATGCAGATTACGTGACACATCGGCTAATGCTGTGACGCCCTTCCGGCCACTTCTTCCAAGTCTCATTTCTAGCATATGATGCAATTTGTTCAATACATAGATTGATTGGGCCAAGATGGTCTGCACTACTCGAGCCTCAGCCAACATAAACCCTAAAAGGAATATATCTTCCCCACTGTGAATAATTTCCAGCACCTGTGTAGTTACCTCTGCCGGAGGATGGATAGATGAATTCCCGAAAACAATCGCCACTTCTTTCCCGTAAGGGTATTTCAGCATTTGGTAGAGGGTAAAGAAGACTATTTCCACAAGATGTAACCAAGGCCTTCCTAGCAGTAAGTTAATGGTGGTCAGGACATCCAGGACATAGAACTCGATATCCTGCTGAGCTGGCCCTACCTTGACTCTGATTTGTACTGTGCCCATAACCTCCATGCTGGTATTATCATATGCCCGAATCACTTGGGTTGTGGGCACGAAGGCTGCCGGTCTAAGGCTAATGGCATAAGCCGTGCGGGAAGGATAGACATTGGTAGCTGAACCGGTGTCAACCAACACCATTGGTACCCATTTTTCTCTGCACGTGTTATCTAGAAGACACTCATCCCAGTTCTTATTGATGTGAGCTAGATGTAGATCTTCATCCTCCCACCATAAACCTCCGGTAGTCAACAAGCAGTTGTCCAGCGCCGTTCTGATCACTCTCACATCACAAGCATCCCCCGTAGGGTGTTGGGTCATTACAGCTTTCTGGTTGTCTTCAACCCTCTCTTGTGCAAACTGTTTCAGCGCAGTTTCCTGTTCTGTGTCCATAGTACTTATAGTGCCTAATTCCTGAGCTGAATTGTTTACGTCGGTGTTCTCCGACAGTTTTTCCTTTTCATCAGCCATTTCGACCACTGCAGTAATTCCAGCTTTCTTTTTCTCCGGTTTTGTTTCAGTTCCTTCCTCCCCGTCAGGTTCACTCAACCACCTAGAGTTATCCATTGATCTATTTAAATCAAACCAGTCAATCTGCACATCCCCTTGATCTTGTTCATCAAAGAACTACAGGTTGTCTAAGTCCTCCTCTAGCTCTGCCAGATCATCTAAACCTTAGCTCAGGCCATCCTCTCTAAGCACATTAACCTCCACTGCAGTTGGCAATACCACTTCCAGCTTGACTCGATCATTTGGTACAATTTAGCACTCAGGCAATGGACTCATATCCTCTTCTAAGGCCAACCACCCTTGCTCTGCAACTATCATCACCACAGGTTTAGGTTGAAGTGCAGACGTGTCCATCATGCACAAATCTCTGCTTTCAACAATGAACACCATCGGTCTGGGTAAGTGGGAAGGGGTAATATATATGCTGCGGTCATAGGGGATGGCCAGTGTATGGATTAGGTTTAGATTGTGAGGTGGGGAAACTGGATTGTGGGTCGGGAGAGGATTGGTAGTTACATTTTCTTTTTGGGGTGGTGCAATCACCTTATTGGCAATGAGGTTTTGAATCTCATGACACAGCCTGAAGCATTGGTCAGTGTCGTGACTATGCTGCTAGTGAAACGCACAGTACTTGGCTAGGTTATGTTTAGGTAGGAGAGGATCGGGTAGTGGGCGAGGCTCTAATGGCTTGAGGTGCCCCTTTTTAATCAACACCTTCATGGCTTGAGATAAAGGCATGTAGAGTGGAGTAAAGGTCCTCTGGGATGGGGTAGGGTTGTTTGAAGTGTATGGCGCTGTATTGGCAAAGGGATTGGCGATCATGGTTGTGGTGGTGACAACACTCACATCCGACGGGCGTGCAGCTGTGCTACCACTGGTAGCTGCATCGGAATTGCGCATAAAAGGCCTCTTGGCCTGCTCTTTCTCATCAGTAATCAAACCCCTATTTCATAGCGCCTTCAATCTGAACACCCATCTCATGGAGCTCGGTGAATGTGAGCAAAGGTAGGACAATCATCTTCTGCAACAACTTCTCGTGCAGATTGCGGAATACCATTCTTATCGGATCTTTCTCTAAAGGTCGTGTGGTCATCATTGAAGGCTTGGCCCTCCACCTCGTCACGAATTCTGAAAAGCCCTCATTTGGCTCCTGGCGCGTTGCCTCGAGATCACGAGTTATGACCTCGATTTGCGTATTATACAAATACTGTGCAACAAAGGCCTCAACCATTTCCTCTCAACTCTGTTTCAGAAAATCCTCCAGCTTTGCATACCATATAGCTGCTATTCTCAACATTGTCCGACCAAAGAGTGAGAGCTTCTGCAACCTGTTCAGGCCCATCGGCCGCAGAATGTCTAAAAACAGCTGAAGATGAACCATGGGATCTGCAGAACCATCGAATCGATTGATGTGTGGCATTTTGAACCGATCTAGCAATGTCCCTACAGAGTCGGTATCCCCGTCTTCTATATCAGGGATTGAGTTAACACCCTGTGCTCTTTTGAGTAGCTTCTCCAACTTGTAGACCTTTAGCACAGTCGAGTCAACCTCAAATTCAAATGGACCCTCAGCTTGATACACGAGTGCTTTGGAGGCTTGTGGTGGGATCGACTCTGCCGAATTGCCCTGATTCTCAACATGGGCAGTGGCCACGAGTGGTGGGTTACCCATAGGAGGTGCATGAGATGCAGAAGCTGCCGCCAGTTATGGTTGTTGTTGTTGCAGCCTATTTATTACCTCAGCCTACCGTGATGTGACCTCGGCCTGACGAGTAGCGTCTTGTTGCATGGTTTCAACTGTTTGCCAAAGATGATGGATTAAGTCCTCCATGCTGATTGGGGGATACTGTGCTATCAGAATGGGTGAATGATCTCGTACTGGACTGGATGTAGAAGGCTGGGGCTGATTAGATGCAGGTGAAGTGAGGGGTGACTGTTGTAGAAATCAAATCAGTGAACTCTGTCTTACTCCCCACTGTCTAGTAATCGGTGGAAGCGAAGTAAACACGAGCTATCCCCTAATGAGATCTACAGCTCTGTAAAGCCTTCTGATATGGGTCCAGAGCGCTTGGGGGATCACTACTACAAATATAGATAAAGATCACACTTTTTTAGTGTGATGTATGTTTTTTAATCACACCTTTTAAGTGTCATTAAAAAATGCTTTCATCACATCTTTTAAGTGTGATTAATAATATTTAGATCACACCTTTTAAGTGTGGTTAAAAACATTTAGATCACACCTTTTAAATGTGGTTAAAAATATTTGGATCACACCTTTTAAGTGTGATTAAAAACTTTAGTTCACACCTTTTAAGTGTGATTAAAAACTTTAGATCACACCTTTTAAGTGTGATTAGAAACATTAGATCACACCTTTTAAGTGTGATTAATAACTAATAAAACCTGTGATAAAAAAAAAAATTTGACATATTTAAAAAATAATCAATATTATTTTTGCACGCGCATTTGAATAATGTAATACACACTATATACTATATTTTGAATCACAACCATATATTGAATGAAATAATATCATATATTTCATAAATGAAAGTTAAATGTTTAAGAGTATATACAAAGAAATTAATAAAAAAAAAATTAACTGTGATTACATACATTAAAAAATAAAAAATAAAAAACTTGAAAAAAGTAAGTTCTTGAATTCTTTGACCATATTTTGCATCTCTCCAAGAAATTTCTGACCTGAAAAATAAAAAAAACAAATTAATTTAAAAACCGCCAGAAGCATATAAATAAACTTACTAATTAATTTATAAACTTACATTTAGATCACACCAAAAATAATGTAATTTATCCAGTTGTTAAACTGCCTCCAATCCTTTCCCCACAGCCACCAAAAATGACATAATTATTTTGATTCTCCACACAAATATCAGTAAAACAGCGCACCACAAAAGAAGACAATATGCAACAACGCAGAAAGGATCACATAAATGATAAAATGGAGTACTATATGGACAATCAAAATCATATGATATCAACATATAACTCACTAAAAACTATAAAACAAATAAGGATCAATAAAGCTTATTGGTCTTAAAAGCAGAAACCACATAGCCTGAATAATTACAAATTGGTATGGGAGCAATCCAAGTAGAGGAAATAATAAGAGCCCAGCACACTAAATTAAAAACAAACAACTTGCATACAACCCCCTTATCTAAACCTTCAGCTCCCTAATTTAATAACTTGAGATGAAGCACATCTTTATAGGAATAGGATCAGCCACAGATAGATACTTTAAAGATTGTAACTGTCAAAAATACGAGAATTATATGATTTTCAACCATGACAAAATACTCTATTGAAATAGCAAATTCTCCACAATTAAAGTCTGTCCATGTAAGTGACAAACAATAACAGGTCCTCACTATCTAGCACTTCTCTCTGTGCATGTCAATGAAATCCATCACATACAACATATAAAAGCAATTCGCAAAAATTGAAGTAGGAGACTTGTAATTATCAATTCATTCAATTAGTATATCTTAACTCTTATATGAACCCAATTTTCTGTTGGACCATGACATTATTTGCTGAAATCATATTTTTTTAGGCAGAAAAAGTAGCTCATACGGATCTTATCAACGATATCATATCTTAGATTCTGCACCATGCACCTCAAATACAACTTAGGCCCATTTGTGAAACCAACTTTGGAAGTATACCAATGTCAAGAATTAACAATTATCTTGCTATGTTTTAACAGTCTTAGACCATGCAACCTTGCCCTTCAGTGGGGGCAGGATGGTTAAAATAGTATCCAAATTCACATTTTTTGAGTTCCTATGCTGCCTTGACAAATTCACACTGCAGCTGTGATGTGGTCAAATAGCTATACCTCTGGATGATTTGTTATGACATCAATTGGTCCAACAGTTTAAAGTATAGAAATACTGAAGCTCAAATTCCAGCAAAATTATAGTTTGCTTTTGAATTTGAGCCCTATCAAATTCTCGTCAGATCAATACAGCCAGTGCCTAGCCTTAACATTGAACAGATTTTAGGTAGGCATGCCAAACCAGCCATTTAAATAACTTATCTCAAAAGAAGAAAAATAGACATTCAAAGACTTTAATATATATATATATATATATAACCTGAATCAAAACCTATTATGTTCAAAAGTGAGTAGAAGATTACTTGAATGCAGCCCACCCAAAAAAAAAGGTCAAACTACATGCTTACTTCAGGCAGTTCTGCAGGTATAAAATAGTATTGCCAGCTAAACATAAATTCAATCCCACAATAGACACTGCTACTGCCATTTACATAAATCTAGTACATCACAAAAGTGACCAAAATGGCAATTGGGCTTCATTGTTCAAGGCCTACACAAAATGCATGTACACCCAAAAGGTTGAAATAATGAACTAGCATAAATGACCTTACCTTTTCGTCAGCAGAGTACTTAGTGCATTTGAAATAAAACCTGAATATTTGGATCCCCAAGTATGTCTGCAAATAGTTTTAACATTTCAGTCAGTTCACTGAACAATAGTAATACATATATCATAATCAAAGTCTGAAAAGGATGTATTTTACCGATCATAGAAACAAGGATAAATAGAGTGAAGATAACAATATTATAACCATAACAAGGGTATCCATCTTTCAAACAGCATAATGTTGAAATTTCATCCAATGTCACCTCATGCTGTTACATAGAATATGTTCAGTCAGGACATCATTTCATCAGTTTAATCCCTATGTGAAAGTAGAAAAGATAAGGTAGATGGTAAAAATCTGGCATCTAGAACAGTAGTAGATTTGTAGTGACAGTACTGGGGGTACATTGAATCCACATAAAAATATGGTTGCTCTACTTAGAAAGTGTCTCTAGATTTATGATCAATAGTTGCCTTCTTCCACAACTTGTGTTAATCCTCTAACCTCAATTGGAGACATCTACCATTTGTCACTAGTTAGGAAATAATAGGTGACCCACAGAAACAGGGGCAGAATAATAACTTCTAATAAAGACAAAACAGAGGGAGATCCTGAATTTTTGTGCAAAAAAACTTATAAGGGATGAACTATGACAATGTTTAACTTAAGGAAATTGAAAAGGAAAAAAAACACTAGATTATTGATTTCATTAGCAAAAGAGAGGCTTGAGTAATTGAGCGAGTCATCACTACACATGTCCCAAACTTACTGTAAATGTATGTTGTTGTTTGGTAGCACCATAGCATTCCTTAACAACTCTCCCAGCAATAGTTCTCTTTCCAAACCTGTTTGGATATAAACCTGTTCGGAATTAGCTCCTTCATTTACCGAGCAAATATGATTTACAAACTACGATGGAAATCAAGAGATTCATATACAGAAGGAAAACAAGAGCTGAAACCAGTGAGTTACTTCTTGTATACTTTCTGTGTAAACAAAACAACATCTCCTTTGCAGACATCACCTGAAAAGAGAATCAAAGAAGCTTTAAATTTTCAAAACCACCTTGAAGTGAACAAAAATAGTGCACTCAAAAGAAATGTACGTAAATAAACCTTTACCAGTACAATTGATGGCAAAGGATGATCTAGGATAGAGTGTTTCAGCATTTCCATCTTTTATCCTGAGGGTTAAAAATCATACAATAAGGATACTCTTATGCAAAAATAGTATAAAGCTACAAAAGATATTAATACCCTTGTAGAAGCCAAAATAAATCATCAAGGCATGAATGATTTCAAACTTTCTTAAGCTAGAATAATTTAATAATAAAACAAAAAAGTGATCTAAAACTCAAGATATGCACTTGTAGAAAATGACAATATTATTTGAGAAACAAGACATTTAATAAAAGATTAGATACTAAGCACGACACAACAAAGAGAGTAGGGGTAATATGTATACATCCACTCACTTATAGATCAATGTATTGTGCTAGTCTAAAACAATACAGTCTACACCATTCAAGTTTTTTCGGTGTCACTTATAGATCCACTCACTTCTCTCAAATTATTTCCTAGCAAAATACACATTAAACTCCCCTTGCTATTTTTTTGCTTCTTCAGAATCTTTGCTAATTGAATCTAGGTGTGAAATGATATACATAAAACTATGACAAACTCTAGTTCTATCAAACCTTATGAACAAAGTTTCCTTATATATGCCTAAAACACAAAATTATGAAACACCAAACATGAGCAAAATTAAAGCAATTATAGCAATTATAGTCCATTTCATTCCATATTACACCAAACATAAGCAAAATTATGAAAATCAGATTCCAAAGTAGCAAAACCAAACAATACCAAAAAATGTCATTGAAATCTCAAGTTCATTTTATTTGATACAAGACAACAAAAACACTAGTCGAAATTGTAAAATGAAGATCTCTCTTTTATGACCAAACTTGTGGAACAAAAGTGAAAAATAAACAAATAACATAACAGAGCAAAATTAAAGCAATTATAGCAATTATAGTCCATTTCTAAACCTTTTTTTCTCCTATTTTGTCAATCTTTATTTTGGACCTTTTTAATAAAATATTGAATTCCTTTAAACAGATTCGGATTAATAAAATATTAAACAGATTCAATATTCAATATTAAACAGACTCAATAATAAAATATTAATAAAATATAAAATACAGTCACAGATTCAATTAAACAGATTGAATGTAAACAGATTCAGTTTGAATGTAAACAGACACAGATTCAGTTTGAATGTAAACAGACACAGACTAACAGACACAAATTCATGAAATTAACTGGGCAGTGAGTGTTCAGCTGAAGCACAATCATAAAAGAAAATTTATTTCCTTACCAAGTTGCCCAACTCTGAGACTAGTTTCTTTACTGTAGGCTTGAATTGCTAAATGACTAATCTCTGGTCACAAAACCTTGTGTGGAAGAATGAAGATGAGTACAAAATCAGCATTTCCGTGCAATATTTTTTCAAAATTCAAAGTATAGGAAATTTCAAAACAAAAAAATAGAGAAATAAAAAAATATAGCAAATTCAAGCAGAGGAAGATTGAAAATTGAGGAAGGTAGCTGGAGTTTGATATAAGCCTCTAATCTGGGCTGGTAATACTTGTTTGAACATTGCGTGACTTGTTCATCACCAATATGGCATGGAGGGCAACAAATCCACTAAGATTTGGCCTGTTCATTGTCTTTCCAAATATATAATGAACTTATTTTTTTTGGGAGTCATCAGTGATCAAGTCTTCTAAAAGTCAGTGGTCAAGTTTCCCTAAATGTTTTAAATATGAAAGCACTCAACAAAATAGTTTTCTAACTATAGTTAATCATGTTGCAGGTTTTTCTTCAAGTTATGGAGTGCTTACTCAATCGTTTTAGTCAGTCAGCATTATCAATTCTGTTCTGGATACTACTTTTCTCTGTTATTTTCATCACTATTGGCGAGAACTTTCTTAAACATTTAATAACAAACAGATTCATACAGATTATTCCACCTATTATTAAATTCATACCAAAATTAATAGACAGATTCATACCAAAATTATTCCACCTATTTTTTCTGAATTCCACCTAGTTGGTCAATCTGAATTCCAAACAAAACAATTAATAGCAGACACAATCAGATGCCAAAACAGATTCAATAACAGACACAATATGAATTCCACAATTAGAGACCAAAATTATTCCACCTATTTTTTCTGATTTCAGATTTAATAACAGACACAACACAATTAATAAAACAAAGAGATTCAACTAAGACACAACTAAGATCAAAACAGATTCATATTTACATTCCAAACAGAGGCCAAAACATATTCATATTTACAGATTAATAACAGATTCATATTTACATTCCAAATAGAGGCCAAAACAAACACAGAGAGTGAGTGTGAGAGTCGATCGGTGTGCCAAAACAAACACAGATTAACAGACAGATTCATATTTACCTGTGTGTGAGTCGATCGGTACAGAGATGCAAAACCAGAGAGTGAGTGTGAGACTGATGAGATGAGAGAGTGAAGGAGCCGATTAGGTCAGATTAGATATATATATATATATATAACAAAAAAAAATCAACGATCAGGAGAGAGAGAGAGATAGAGATTGAGAGAGAGAGTTTACCTGTGAGTAGATCGGCTGTGCGATGATGATCAGTGCGATGAGACGAACAACGAGAGAGTGAGAGGGTGATCGGTGCAGAAACGAGAGAGTAAGAGAGACAGTGATGTTGAGATTAGGGATTTTGGTTTTGCGCTCGAGGGGTGGGGGTGATGGCAAAAAAAAAAAGCGGGAATGAAAAAAAAAAAAGAGAGGGAGACGGGGGTGGATAAAAAAAAATTAAAATCTTTTTTTTTTGGGAGTCACAAATAAAATTTAAACAATAAAATAATACCGTTTAACTCTTCTTTTTTTTTTGTGACGCAGGTTGCTGTTGTTAAAAAAAATTATTTTTTGTTAAAATAAATTTTTTTTGTAGTTAATGAAAAAAATTTCATTTTTTTTAGTTACTAAGATTGAAAATTTATTTGTTTCATTTTTATTTTAATTAAAAAAAATAATATTATTATTTTTTATTTGGTAGAAGTAGGGGTAATATTTTAATGAAAAATATTTTCCACTAAAATAAAAGTTTATTTTCTGTGGTCAATGAAAAATATTTTTCTACGGCCTATTTTTTTTTTGTTAGTAAAAATCATGAACTATTTTTTTGTGGTAGAAGAAAGGGAGCGACATTAGTGGTGGAGGTGGTGGATAAGAGATGATGGTGGTGGTGGTGGTGATGGCGAAAAATATTAGTGGTGAAGTTGTGATAGTGGTAGTGTAGATGGAGTGGCAGGGGTGAAGGAGAGGTAATGGTAGTAGTAGTGGCAGTAGTGGTAGTGGTGGTAGTGGAGTGGTGGCGATGGTAGTAGTAATAGTAGTCATAGAGGTGAAGTGGCGACAGTGGAAGTAGTGGTGGTGGTGGAATGACGTTTGCAGTAGTGATGAAGGTGGTAGAGGAGATGGGTGGTGAGAGAGAGAGAGATAAGTGAGAGACGGATAAAAGAGATAGAGAGAGAGAATAGAGCGGGAATGGAAAACAAAAACAGGCGGCAATAAAAAATATTTTTTTTTGTCAGAAATAAAATTTAAATAACAAAATAATGTCGTTTAACTTTTTTTTTTTTTTTGCGACGGGAGTTGCCGTCGTCAAAAAAAAATATTTTTTGTTAAAATATATATTTTTGTAATTAATGATTTTTTTTTTTTTTTTTTTTTTGTAGAGGATAGAGAGTGGCAGTAGTGGTGAAGGTGGTGGATAAGAAATGACGGTGGTGGTGGTGGTAGCGGCGAAGGAGATTAATGGTGAAGTTGTGGTAGTGGTAGAGTAGATGAAGTGGCAAGGGTGAATGAGAGGTAATGGTAGTAGTAGTGGCAGTAGTGGTGAAGGTGGTGGATAAGAGATGATGGTGGCGGTGGTGGTGGTGGTGGCGGCGAAGGAGATTAATGGTGAAGTTGTGGTAGTGGTAGAGTAGATGAAGTGGCAAGGGTGAATGAGAGGTAATGGTAGTAATAGTGGCAGTAGTGGTAGTGGTGGCAATGGTAGTAGCAATGGTAGTCGTAGAGGTGAAGTGGCGACAGTGGTAGTAATGGTGGTAGTGGAATGGCGTTTGCAGTAGTGGTGAAGGTGGTAAAGGAGATGGGTGGTGATAGAGAGAAAAATGAGTGAGAGACAGATAGAGGAGAGAAAGAGAGAAAAACAAAGTGATGAGCGAGAGAGAGACAAAGTGGTCGCTAAAAGTGCATTTTCTTGTAGTGGATAGATAAATCGAAAGGGAGCTCAATAAATAGAGAAGACAGAAGGGAGAGAGTGAGCAACGCGAACATAGTGGGAGAGAAAGAGAAGAGAGAGAGAGGGACAAAAAGATAGAGAGTGAGAGACAAAAAAAAGATAGAGAGAGAAGAGAGATGAACGATAGAGAGAGAGAAGAGAGATGAGCGAGAGAGACAGAGAAAGATGAGAGAGATAGAGAGAAGAGAGATGAGCGAAAGAGACAGAGAGAGAAAAGAGATGAGAGAAGAGATAGATGAGTGAGAGACACACAGAGAGAGAGACAGATAGACAGAAAGAAAAGAGTAATGAGTGAGAGAGAGAAAGAGAAGAGAGAGAGGAAGATGAAAAAATGGGTGAAAAGATATAGACAAAGAGAGAGTGAGAGAAAAAAAGAGTGAAAAGAGATAAACGAGAGAGAGACAGAGAGAGATGAGCGACAGAGATAAAGAGAAGAGAGATAGAGAAGAGAGACAGAGAGAGATGAGAGAGATAGACAGAGAGAAAGAGAGACAGACAGACAGACAGAGAAGAGTGATGAGTGAGAGAGAGAGAGAGAGAGAGAAGAGAGACAGAGACAGAGAGATAGAAAGATGAAAAAATGGGTGAAAAAGTTCCGTGTCTAAAGCCTCATTTTCTAGTAGTGAGTCATCTCTATCATTCATGGGTAGAATAGAGGCGCGGATTTGGGAATTGTATATTTTATATAAAAATCAAATTGAAATATTTTATACAATCACACCTATTTAGGGAGTGTGATTAAAAAGTAGTAATATATATGTAATCACACTTTAATTAAAATGTGTGATTAAAAAATATATATATAATCACACTTATTTAAAAACTGTGATTAAAAAGTAGTAGTCTATATATAATCATACTTTAATTAGAAGGTGTGATTAAAAAATATATAAATAATCACACTTTAATTAGAATGTGTGGTTAAAAAATATCTATATAATTACACCTATTTAAAAAATGTGATTAAAAAGTAGTAGTGTATATATAATCACACTTTAATTAGAATGTGTGGTTAAAAAATATCTATATAATCACACCTATTTAAAAAGTGTGATTAAAAAGTAGTAGTGTATATATAATCACACTTTAATTAAAAGGTGTGATTAAAAAATATATAAATAATCACACTTTAATTAGAATGTGTGGTTACTATCTATATAATCACACCTATTTAAAAAGTGTGATTAAAAAGTAGTAGTGTATATATAATCACACTTTAATTAGAAGGTGTGATTAAAAAATATATAAATAATCACACTTTAATTAGAATGTGTGGTTAAAAAATATCTATATAATCGCACCTATTTAAAAAGTGTGATTAAAAAGTAGTAGTATATATATAATCACACTTTAATTAGATGGTGTGATTAAAAAATATATAAATAATCACACTTTAATTAGAATGTGTGATTAAAATATATATATATATATATATATATAATCACACTTGTTTAAAAAGTGTGATTAAAAAATAGTAGTGTAAATATAATCACACTTTAATTAGAAGGTGTGATTAAAAATATATATATATATATATAATAACACTTAATTGAAAAGTGACATAAAAAATAAATATTATCACACTCAATCAAATTAAGTGTGATTAAAATATCAATCTAATTTTTTTTATTACACTTCCAATAAAAGTGAGATCTTTTTTTTTTGTCAAAGTGTGATCTTTAACTATTTTTGAAGTAGTGGATATCCGAACTATCCGAAGCCATGGTGTTGTATTACCTAGCAAAAAGAAATAAAGCAAAAAGAAAGCAGTAATCAAAAACCGCACAGCACCTTAGCTCAGATGTTAACAACACACAGATGTAATCAAAGCTGTAGGACTACACTCAACATTGAATTCTCCCCTAAAACTGATACCCAACTTACAACTGATACGCACATTCCTGTACAGTTTCACTATAAAGCACATACCAGTTAAGTGAGAACCAAAACACCCCTATGAGGGGGTAGGGTTTCCCTATCCTAGTTTCGTCAGGAGCTAGGGTTCACTATTCAAACAATGCGGTTTCACGCAATCTTGATTTTTGGGTAAGCATCCTGTCCTAGTTTGGAATAGTATCTACCACTTTTCGATATGCAACTAGGCCGAATGGTCAAAAGGGTACCTCAGCAAGACTACCTAATATACCTCTCACACTTAACACCGATAAGTGAAATGAGAATCAAACAGTACAGTGATAGTCCAGATCCAAGGGTTGTGTTCCCATCGTGGCAGAGCCTATGACCGATCAGCCTTTTGGCAAGCCTCCGGCAAACCATCCAAGAATAGCAGATTGAAAACACAGTGACTTAAACGCACCAATGCAAATGCAATGCAATGCAATGCAAAGAAACATATAAGTGTAAATAAAATTTTATATCATGAATTTCAACTCAAGTTCTTTAAAATTCCCCAGCAGAGTCGCCAGCAACTGTGGCTCGACTTTTTCGCGCCTCCTCTCAGAAATCGAAATAAGCCCTATAGTTCAGGCTCCCGCAGTTCTGAATCTAATCTCACAAGTGCAATGTGAAATTGATAAACTCCAAAGAGTCCAAATTTGGCAAATCTTTTGGAAATTTGATTTTGAATCAAATTGCCAAAAATGGACTGCTTTGTCAGATACAGAGTCGCCATCAAAATATTTTTTGGGGAAATTTAGGAAACCTATGACTCGTGCCAAAGGTCACATGTCCATCATCACCAAGATTGTCTCAGCTCGAGAACTTAGGTACAAGAGGGGAAGGTCATGAATTGAGCACCCCCGCTCGCTCGATCAAAGATTGGCCTCTACTAATCATAATATGATTTTTATGTGCATTATATGCTCTTGTTCCAGTTTATTAGGCTAGCGTTACTATGTGATGCACACACACACAAGTATAGACTAACTTGCAAAAATTAGAACACTTCGAGTCATGTTTGTTTTGAAAATTGTTTCGAAATATGTACCACTTCAAAAAGTGATAGCATATGAACATTGCTCAAATTATTTCAATTTAAGCAATAAGCCTTCATCCACAGGCATTCAAGCAGTTTATCATTTAAGCAATTAGCCACACGGCAAGCATGCTAGACATGGCAACATTAACATTCATGCATTATGCTAAAGCAAGTAAAGGCTCACCTAGTACTCCAAGCCAAAAAAGAGAAACAAGTTAGAAAAGTGCATGATTCCTAACTATGCGATATGACTAATGCAACACATGTGATATGCAATTTAAATAGGCTCGGCTGTTAATATGGCATATGAATCAATTGAATAGCATGTGGTCTAAGCACGTATTCAAAGAATGTATTTAAACTAACAATGCAAGTTAGAATAATGAACCGAGCCTCGGTGCATGCAATACAAATGGATGCAAATATGAAGTATGCTAAACAAAACATGATGTCCCTAAACTAATCATCATAAGCTAGTAAATAAAAGGGAGAAAGACGTGGAGTTGGAAGACATGCACATTATTACATTGCACTGTCATGAAGGGGAGTCCAAATAAACTAAGCTAATTGACTAACTAATTAGCTAATTATTACAAAACAAATGAATCAACTAATTGTTCTAGTTAACTAACTAATTACAAAATGAAATCGAAGAACTAATTGACTAACTAATTAATTACAACTAATTAATTACAACAAACATCTAATCTTAATATTTAAACTTTAAACAAGCTCGGAATGCAAGGAATACTCATGCACGTGCTCGGTTTCCACCCAAAAAGGCCACTGTTTTGCTTTCGGAGAGCCTCTGTTGCACAGAAAACACATACATTGTTGCCCACTTCCAGAATAACTCTGCTCTATATCAGAAACGCACTGCTGAATTTTGCATCAACAGCCGGCCGGCTAGTGATAAGGGTTGCTGGCCGGCCGACTCTAACCTCCTCTCTTTCGTGAAAGAATCAAGGGAAGTGGTGACCTTGGAAACTTGAATCATTTCATCACTAACGAGTATGAAATGGCCTAAGCTTCCATGTGTTCAATTAACGTCCGATTGAAAACAACACGTTTCATTATCTTGCACCATTTTTAGTCCCAAGTTTTAATTACTCCATTTTAAATTACCAACCATCATTTAATTCATTAAGTCCAATGGTGAGTATAAGTCCTCTAAATGGAAAGAAGGCTCAAACTAAATGTTGTTTTAGGCATGAAAGAGACATCATACCGTTGGTAATGAACCCCAAAGGGATTAAACCATTAAGCATGACGTCTCAATCTCATGCTTTCAACAAACAAGTTGTTTGAACCACTTTCAAAGCAAAACAAAAATCCAAGAAAGGAGGGAGGTTTCAAAGATTATTAGTGCTGAAAATGAGTGAGAAAAACATAAACAAATGCTATCAATTCAAATAAGATGGTGTCTAAAGCCTAAAACACCAAACTCATGAGGACAATTACACTATAAGCATACAAAACAAAGATCCAATGCAACTATAGACCAAAAACAGTGCTAAAACAGGTCTAAAATAATTCCTAAAACATGTTACAATCAAGCTGAAAAATAACTAGATTAACATGCTAAAACATGACACAAATTAGGCTAGTAAGCAAGATAGAAGGAGAGGAGGCTAACCCCTCCAAATTTGGATTTCAAAACATGATTTTGGCCACTAAAATAACTCTGAAAAACAGCGTTTAAAAGCCCAAAAAAAATAGAAGGAGGGTGGGAAACACAAGGGCAAAGGCCTCCAAAACAAGGTACAAAGAAGGGCTATCAACCCCTCAACCTTTAATGGCCTTAAAACCCAAGGTTCACCCTAAAAATAAAGAGTTTTTATAGCCCAAAAACAATTGGAAAACAGCCAGAACAATAGTAGACAAAGCAAGCTAATAGACAAAGCCTTATACCTCTTGAAAAGAAGAAGCAATTCAAGTAACAAAACAAGACAACACACCCTTCAGGAGCTCAAATCAAGCTAAAAAGTACCTCAGCTTAAAGATGAGAAGATTTGGTTAAGGGTGTATAGGCAAAGGCTAAGGATTTGTAGGCAAAAGTGTAGAGATTTGCTAGAGAGAGAGAGAATTGTAGAGAGAGAGAGAGAGGGGAAATTTTGATCTCAAAATTTTCTACCCTTAAAGCATGAGAGGGAGGCCTCCTATATATAGAAAACATGAATTCTCCTCAGGAATATCCAGCCCTACACGTGGGTGAAGATGCATGCATCTATGCAAACAGTTGACACAGCTGTCACAAAATATCTACAAAAGAAACTGGTGGCCGGTCGGCCATCACTGGTGGCTGGTAAACCACATCAGTGGCCGACAGCCAAGAAGTGATGGCTAGCACCAGAAGCTGCAGGCTTGAAAAACCAAGGCTTAGTCCAAGAATGAGGCAATAAAGGTAGAAGGTTCAAAAGGCTCAAAGCTGTGGCATTCTGCTGAGAATTTCGAGCACTTGACAAGCACATAAACTCATCATCGGGTGTGCATGCAATGACGTCCAAGTCGTAAGGGCCGTCAAAAATGGGGTGTCTACAATCATGACGAAAATATTTTTTTCAACTATATCTACCACTCAATATCACTCTACCCCTGCAATTAAACAAATTGTTTAATTTTTAAGCTAAACTACAATTTTTAGGTTTTTTTTTTTTGTTAATCATACTTTAATAAGAAAATTTAAATTTTTAGATGTACCTAAAAACTAAATATTTGTGAAATATTTTTAAAATATTCACTAAAGATGAAAAAAAATGGTATATTTTTGTATCTTTTGTCTTTAGTTAATTTTTTTTAGAAATTTTGATAAATATTTTCTTTTTAGATGCATCCATAATAGATGTGCCTAAAAATAAAAAACTTTTAGCTAAAATTGAAAAAAAAAAAATCATTAAAGACAAAAAAAAATGAAAAGAAAAACACTCAAAAGTAGTTTTTAAAAACTAAATGAAACAGACAGATAATGTTATTTTAGGCATTCCATTTTAGATGTCAAGAAAAAGTCACATGTCAAATTTTAATGTTTTTACGAGACATATCCTTAACGATTTATAATTCGAAGTGATAAATGTATTATTTTTTAGTCGAGGGGTCAAGTGAGATTGTGTGATAGTTCAAGAGAGTGAAATGTAATTTATCCTATTGATAAAAGGGCATTTTCATCATAAAAGTCCAAATTGAAGAAAAAAAAAAAAAAAACAACGAGGTGAATTAGGTGTTACAAAATTTAAATGATGGGAGTAAACTGATATAGTTGATATGGATAAAATATTTTTTAAAAAAAAATTAGTCAGTTGATAAGACAGTAATTACAAATATAAGAGATATTTATATGGTCAATCAGACTACTAAAATATAATTTATCCATATTTGTTTGGATTTTTTTTAATTGTCGTGTGAGCGTGACTTTAACATGTCATATCCATGTCTATGATTTTGAATATACCATATTAATTATTTGAAAGGGGGGGGGGGGAAATCACACATGAAGTTTATCTCATATTTAGTAATGCTAATCAGAGTTTTCCTGTAGAAATTTAGATCCTTTTATTGTATAATCACATTTTATGACACAATATTAACGCTCTCTTTTTTTCTCCCTAGATTTCAATTTTCTCATTTTTTTTTTAAATTTATTTACAGCAAATCTTATAAGAATGAAGAAACTATGTCAAAGTGGAACAATCAAAGTTTTGCAAAGAGTAACTAAGATGCTTCTATGGATTCAGAACCTTGTCCCCATAACAAGAATAGAATGATTACTTTGTCTTATAGAAAAAATAAAGTAAGAACGAAAGAAAGAGAGAGAAGACCTTCAGAAAAGAAAGATGCATGGACATACCTTGTGGGGGAAAAGAGGTAGGAAGGTGGCATTGTGGTTTTCCATTGACTCTGAAAACGGATTATTTCTATTGAGGAAGAGCCACTTGAGTTGTGGTAGATTCCGAAGACGCAATATCTTCAATTGAGGGAACTCAATCTCGTCAGTCCCTCTGCAAAAACCAATGAGCATTGGTAGAATCTCTAAAGCCATGGATTCTAAAGCTGGAAACTCCATTCTATCACAATCAAATATTGTAAGATGTTTTAGTTTTCCAAATGACCCAGTTGGAAGTTGGCAGTGACATATCTTTCTTAAATTGGGTAGATTTCTGAGCTTTAATTTCTTCAGGATAGGAAAAATAGAAGGAATAGCATTAGGTGTACGTGGGACCCATTCCATTGTATTGACATGACATTCTAGTGTAGTACAATTACAAATTACTAGTTCCTTCAAGTGTTGTAGTCCTTCAACTCCCTCTCGAAACAACTCTTGCACTGCATCCTTCGAACCCTTCCCTGTTACTCTAGAACTGCATTACTCCTTAACAACGAATTGATCCCACCACATTCTAACGGGATAGTACATGTGTCATGAAGTTTGAGACAAAGCTTTCGGAACCTTTTTGGGTATTCTCTCATAGAAATGGAGTTGGAAATATAACCTATAAAAATTAAGTATTTTGTCAATTTGCTAAACAATGGTGTTAGGTTTTTATTCTTGGTAATCCCATTTGACAAAACTCCTTTCAGTTGTACTTGTTTTCACACTTTTTATTTCAGTGAGACTATGAGTTGTTAGATGCGAATCCAACCTGAATTGTGCCGTGCAGAGAAGTTTGTGATGTTAATGCTTCTAAGATTGCCACTTCGCTGCCTATGACGGGGATCGAGCTGCCGGTCAGCTCGCGAGGGTCCAGGGGGCAGCGCCCCTTGGCGGGTCCGGGGCAGAGCCCAGGCAGGGTTGAGAGGCAGCGCCCCCGAAGCAAAATGCAAAAATGCATTCAAAGTTGCCTGTCCGCTCGAGCGGACATTCCCCCGCTCGAGCGGAGAATACTGGGTTTCAGAAGTTTGTTCGCTTGCAAAAATACTGGATGTTGTTTTTTCCCGCTCGAGCGAAACTTTCCATGCTCATGCGTAGGTCCGCTCGAGCGGCCAATCTGACACTCAAGCGGAGATCGCAGGACAGTTTTCTATAAATATGTGTTTCAGTCCAATTCTAGGATTACTTCTCCAGATCTTCTTCTTGGGTTCTAGGGTTTATATCTGGGGATATTTTGCTAATTTTCTTTGATGTTTTGATTGAGTATTCAACTCATGGTTTAAAGAATATACATCAAAGGATTATTTGTTTGTTCTACAAAAAAGAGAGAGTTATTCTTCGGTAAATTCTAAAAAATTCGAGCATGAAGCTTTGGTAGATTCTAGAATGGCTCATCGTCAAGATAATTCCGAGATGAAGACGGGGTTGGAAGAGACACATAGGGGTTGGTTTAATTCGGGCGTGGATTCATTAGGTAATTGAGAGTATACCTGTGTAATTCCTTTAGTACTTTTTAGTGGATTGTTTTGTGCCTTTTGTCCGTGGATTTTTTTATCACAATTTGAGGTGTCCAATTATGATTTTTCCACGTAAAATCGTTGTGTCGATTTGTCTTGATTGTTTGATTCGGATTGTTATATACTGCTTAAAATTGATACATAATCACAAATCAACATCTAGGGAATTTCTAGATTTTTCAAATGGGATTCTTGGCAAACACAGGAAATCTTCTATAGCAATCGCTGAAGTATTCAAAATGGACAAGGATTCAAACTCTCTCAAGCTCGCATTTTCTCCTCCGTCCTTGCCTTCTCGTTCCCAAATGATTCGGCAGCCTCCCATGTACAACTCTTATAATTGGACTAGGGCTGATATGACACCAGGTGCTATTCTTTTAAGTTTATAACAATTTGCCAGATCTAACAACTTTAAATTAAACAGTCTTCCTATTTCCTCGGGTAACTCCTCAATCTTGGATGTATGAAAGGTGAGGATTTCTAGATTCAACAACTTTCCAATTACAGATATATCATCGAACTTCTCACATTGATCAAGATGTGAAAATCCTAAGTGATTCGTGATTAGATCAAAATTCAAATATTCCAAATCCCAAAAATCCAAAACACACAATCTAAATCAACAAGCACTTACGAGAGTGATTTAGATTGTTTGTTTTTCAGAATAAATAATAAATCGACACAAACGATTTTAACGTGAAAAAAACCACAATTGGACACCTCCAACTGTGATTAAAAAACCACGGGCGAAACGCCACTAATCAATCCACTACTGAAGTAAAAAAGATTACAAAGATAACATACAAATTACCCAACTCAGTCAATTTGTCTTCGAATCTTTTGTAACTCTTTCTCCACGACTTCGTCTCAGAACTGATCAATCCTGAAGTTGATTCCACAACCTCACTTGTTGAATTAACAACTACGTATAAGATCAAACGCCTTTTGAAACTATACGCTTGAATCTTCGGAATCCACCGAAGAGAACTCTCTCTTGAATTTAAAGTAACCAACACCTTGATGTATGTATTTTAGATCATGAGTGAAGAACTCTTCTCAAAACATCAAGGAAAACTCACCAAAACTTCAGAAGTACACCTCAAACAAAACCCTAGAACTCTTGAATAAGATCTTGGAAAAGTTAACCTAAAACATACCCAACAAGCGAATATATAGAATCTGAGATCGCGCGGTCCGCTCGAGCGTGGGTTGTCCCGCTCGAGCGGAGACTTCAAATTCTATGATTTCATACAGGCTCCACGCTCGAGCGGAAGTTTCCACGCTCGAGCGTCGAATCACACCATCCAGTATTTTTCAGGCGACTGCAGAGATGCTGAGAGCTTCCAATCCACGCTCGAGCGTCACTTTCCCCGTTTGAGCGGGAAAACTAAAATATGAAAACCTTGAAAACTGAAACCTGTAACAACCGTGGTTTTGATCCATGGATTTTGACAACAAAGGGTCCTAACAATCTCCCCCTTTGTCAAATCCCGGACAAAACCATTCTAACACAGTTATCCGAACAAAATCACAAAAGAACTCAAACAATATTCGAAAGTAATCTAAAAACAATGTTCCAACATAAAGCCAAATCAAAAAAAACAACACCACCAACGACGATCCAAATCCATGCTTGTGAACAACTATCCTGAAAGAAAACAACCACACACAAACCAACCAAAAATATGTGGAACTGGATTAGATGGATGAAATAAGAAATAACCAATGACAAGGCAACAAAAAATCATTCAAAACAAAAAAAAAACAATCCAACTGTACCAAAGAAGGATAAACATCAACTGTACCAAAATCATCCATCATCCAAAACATGTAATGTACCAAAATCATCCATCATCCGAAACATGTACCATGTATCACTCCCCCTTTTTGGCCGGGAGGGAACAAAAGTAAGAGAAACAAAACAAAATAACAAAGAACAAAGATCACGAAGCCGGAGGATGAGACTGCATCTGAAGCAAGGTCAAGATCTGAGCCAACTGGGATGAAGACTGGGCCACAGAATCCTCAATCTGCTGGGAAGAAGCCTCCAAGGCACTGAAATGAGCATCGGTAGTGGTCTCAAGATCTGTGAGTCTGGCCTCAAATATATCCATCCGCGCCTCAAGATGGTCAAACCGGGAACCAACAGAGCGCTCGAGGAACTGAAGCTGACCACGAACTGTACGAACTGGTGGGTGCTGCTCCCCCTCACCAAGATCTCCACCAGCAGCAGCATCAAACTCGGCCTCCTCTGCCATGGCCTCAGCAGCACTGGGACCTGCACCAGATCTACCCGAACCAGAAGGAACCCCCCTAATGTGAGACTGACTCTGGGAGACAGTCTTTTTGGTAAACGGACGGGAAGGAGAAGCAAATTCGTCCTCATCAAAGGCAAGGACCTTCATTTTTGCTAAAAGGCAGTTAATGAGACAGCCATAGGGTAAGCCAAGATTACTACGCTCAAAAGGAGAAACCATCTTTTGAATGATAAGAGCGGCAAGATTGATGGGACGGTTTTGGGCAATACACTGAAGAACAAAGCCTTGATCCTGGTTAATCTCAGAACAGTGGGTGGTAACTATGATATTGACACACACAATTAAGTTGAGTAACCGAAATTGTGGAAGAAGTTCATTCTGTTTGATCAAGGAACCAGAAGGCCAAGAATGAGGACAACCACAAAGAAACTGAGCAACCTCATCAAAATCACACGTAGGGCGCACTGGAAAAGGGTAAAAAATAGGAAATCTCTCACGAATCCCTAAAAGCTCGCGGATAAGGTCAGTGGTAACTGTGATTTCCTTGTACCTAACCCAGGTCTTAAAAGAAGTTCCAATGTCATTAAGGCCATCCATATTGCAATAAAATTCCCGTACCCAAGTAAGATTTTGTGACCCAGAGAACAAAAGTACCTGATCCCCACCCAACGAATCAAAGAAAGATCGGATAGAAATGGACTCAAAGGTGGAGGTTTGGACATTTCGTTCAAGATAGATGGAGCGGGAGGAGTAAGACTCTCGGTATAACTTGGCTTTTTCAGCTGACGGGAAGCGTTCAGTGTTATATGTGGGCGAGAGGCGGTAGACTTACGTCTTTTGAAGGTGGACATGACTAAACAAGACAAACAAACCCCAACCCAATACAACCAAAAACCAACAAGGACAAGAAAAAACATTAGTAACACAGTGATCTAGCAACATGAGGCAATAACAGAAACCAAGAATGCAAAAATGTATGCAGCATGGTGAGGGACTTATAAAAAAAAATCAAAGAACACAAGATACTAGAGGTAGACTAAAATCCCCAATTTCAAAAGCAATCAAACACTTAGCAAAGTGCCCAAAATACTAACCCTAGATGCAAGACGTGGACAGTACAGCATTACTAACTAATCAGGAGCAACAATGAGGGACCTTCAACAAGATGAATAAAAAAAACTCAACAGACCCATCGACATACTGAAAACCAACTCAAGAAAAAAAAAATGAAGAAATCAAGAAAAAAATAGAGAGCCAACAAGAGCAAAGGAGAAGGAGAGAAGAGACAAACCTGAGATGTGAAAACTCATGAAGAACACCAAGGAGACACCACGGAAGAGCAGAGGACGGGAAGCGCAACCAAAGAAAACCTAGGAGAGAGAGAGCACAGAGGAAAAAATGAACTGAAAGGACGAATGAGGGAAATATATACAAAACCAGTCCGCTCGAGCGTGCTATTTGCCGCTCGAGCGTGAGACAAAAGACGCAGAGACCAGCTCGAGCGGGAACACAGACGCTCGAGCTCCAATTCACCCCTCTCAAAACTGTAAGGCAGAGAGTAAACTACTGCAAGGCTCAAAACTACGCTCGAGCTTCAAAAGGGCCGCTCGAGCGAGAATTTTTTTTTTTTTTTAAATAAAAACAAAATACTCAATAACTAGAAGTGAGACCCGAAACAAAAGTAGATGAGCACATTCAGCCAGAATTGAATACTAAGATGAGATAATCCGTAATTCATAAAGTCTGGAAACTTGCAGTTGTAAAAAAAATGACACTGAACATCATGAGCAAAGCAGATAAAATATAATCAGTGATCATAAGCTACATGAGAATGTACAACTCAAAATCCAATATGAGAGCTCACATAAAAAAAGTGTGTGTGTGCAATCCATGAGAGGTCACTGAGCTAGAGTTAATCTTAGTAGTGATCGGATGGCTGGACCTCCATCAAGAGTAACTCAACAATACAGAGAAAAGTCAAACCACTAGGAATCACGGGGTATTTGTTAAGTAAAAGCAGAGGCTCCCCCTCAATCAACGAGTCCCATTTTTTTTTTTTTATTATTATTATTATTTTTTTTTTGTGTGGGCACTCACTGGTGGCTTTCACTCTCAAGAGTATGGAAACCAAACTAGAGAAGAATGAAATCATAAAGGATGGTCTGGTTGGTGCCTCTGAGGTAGCTTTTTCCTAATGCCCGGACTCAAGGAACTGAGGGAGAAACCGTGGAAGTGAAAACAGATGGTAGATGGTTAAGAGACTCAACATCACCCATGATATGCTAGTATCGGTCAATTCCACTGTAAAAGTACAAGATACACTGTTAGTGGTCCATAGAGAACTTTGATCACATGTGCGGAAACCCCTGCAACAATTAATCTCAAGGATGTGTACAGAATGAGATCATGAGGTTAATGAGCATGGGCATTCAAAATGAGCTATGACCAATGAACAATGAGATCTTGTAAGCAGCATGAGTAGTGTACAAAAAAAAATTGGATGCAAGTAAAACAGATATCAATGATAATGAGATTATCACATCCAAGCATTCATAAGGCAAAAACATTTACACCTACTCAAGAAACAAGTAACACTCTAGTGATCGAGCATGACACCCAAGGTCTTTCTAAGGAACTCAAACCGAAGAAGATCAAGGGGTTTTGTAAAAATATCAGCTTTTTGATGCTCAGTGGGAATGTGCTCAAGAACAACAAGGCCCTCTTCTACTAACTCTCGAATAAAATGATGACGAATGTCAATGTGTTTGGTGCGAGAGTGTTGGACAGGATTTTTTGAAATGTTTATGGCACTTGTGTTATCACAGAAAAGAGTAAGAGTGTTCTGTTCTATCCCATAATCATGAAGCATTTGCGTCATCCACAACATTTGAGCACAACAATTCCCTGCAGCAATGTACTCAGCCTCAGCAGTCGAAAGAGAGATGGCATTTTGCTTTTTACTATGCCAGGAAACCAGATTATTCCCAAGGTAAAAACACCCCCCAGATGTACTTTTCCTATCATCAGCACACCCTGCCTAGTCAGCATCAGAAAAACCAGTAATCTCAGCTGTAGTATCAGTAGAAAACCAAACCGAATACCCCAATGTCCCATTAACATATTTAATGATGCGTTTGACAGCAAGAAGATGAGACTCTTTAGGACTAGCTTGGTAACGGGCACAAACACCTACACTGAAAGCAATATCAGGACGACTGGCTGTGAGGTACAAAAGACTCCCTATCATACTCCTATAAAGGGTAGGATCAACATCAATACCAGAGGAATCTTTGGAGAGGTGAAGACTAGTGCTCATGGGAGTGCGTGCATGTTTGGCAGACTCAAGACCAAACTTAGACACAAGATTTTTCGCATACTTAGACTGAGACACAAATATACCTAAAGGAGACTGTTTAATTTGAAGACCCAAAAAATAAGACAATTCTCCCATCATGCTCATCTCAAACTCATGTGTCATGCAATCCGAAAAATATTTCACAAGATGTTCAGTAGTGGATCCAAACACAATATCATCAACATAAATCTGAGCAACAAGAATATGAGACTTAGTATGTTTCACAAATAAAGTCTTATCCACACTACCCCTTTGAAAATCATTATCAAGAAGAAATGTAGTGAGTCTATCATACCAAGCTCGAGGGGCTTGTTTCAATCCATACAAAGCCTTGTCTAACTTGTAGACATGATTAGGACATTTAGGGTCCTCAAACCCTTTTGGTTGCTCAACATATGCCTCTTCTTTCAAGTACCCATTCAGAAAGGCACTTTTCACATCCATTTGAAACAATTTAAAGCCAAGAAAACATGCAACACCAAGTAAAATACGAATAGATTCGAGACGTGCAACTGGGGCAAACGTCTCATCATAGTCAACACCCTCTACTTGTGTGTAGCCTTGAGCAACCAACCTAGCTTTGTTCCTAACAACTGTACCATTCTCATCAGATTTATTTTTAAAGATCCACTTGGTACCTATCACATTCATGTCTCTAGGTCTGGGAACTAGAGTCCAAACTTTGTTACGTTCAAATTGACCTAATTCTTCATGCATAGCATTGACCCAACTATCATCAAGCAAGGCTTCTCTAAAATTCTTAGGTTCAATTAATGAAACATAACACATATGTGATACCTCATCCCGAATCTGTCTTCGGGTTTTCATTCGATCCGAGACACTTCCAATCACCTGTTGAGCTGGATGGTTCAGTTTCACCCTTGCTGATGGTTTTAGCTCAAGACTTGCGGTGATAGAAGCAACAGGAGTGATATCCTTTTGTGCACTCTTTGGACTTGCACTTACCTGTGAGGATGGAGCTGTAGCAATTTCTTGTGATTGGTCCGCAGATTCTCCTTGATTTTGTGGTTCAGTATCCAAGATTGGAGATTCATCATTGTCATCCTCATTTGTTGCTGAAGTAGGTGCACCTGTGTCATCTATAACCACATTGATAGATTCCATTAAAGATGAAGTTCGCAAGTTATAGACTCTAAAAGCCCTACTAGTGGTTTAATACCCTAGAAAAATACCTTCATCGCTTCGGGAGTCAAATTTGCCCAAAGGCTCTCTATCTTTAAAGATGTAACACTTACTCCCAAAAGTTTTGAAGTATTTTACATTAGGTTTCAAGCCCTTCCACAATTCATATGGAGTTTGTAAAGTGCCGGGCCTTAAATACACGCGATTTATGACATAAACAGCAGTATTTATGGCTTCGGCCCAAAATTTTGGAGGAAGTTTCTTACTAAGGAGCATGACCCTAGCCATTTCTTGAACAACCCTGTTCTTCCTCTCAACAACTCCATTTTGTTGTGGAATAATGGGTGCAGAAAATTCATGCTTAATTCCATGTATATCACAAAAATTCGAAAACGAACTATTTTCAAACTCACGACCATGATCGGTTCGGATTCTTATGATACGATCAATGGAAATACCTTGTTCATTTTGGATTTTAAGGACTAAGGCCTGGAAAGCATCAAACGTATCAAATTTTTCCTTTAAAAAATTTACCCATGAAAATCGAGTAAAATCATCAACCGTTAAAAAAATGTATCTTTTACCTCTGATGCTTTCAGTGCGAGTAGGACCCATTAAATCCATGTGAACCAATTCGAGAGGACGTTTGGTTGTAAAGTTGTTCACCTTTTGATGAGGGGCACGGGTTTGCTTTCCAAGTTGGCATGGTCCACACACATGGCTCAAATTCTTACCCAATTTAGGTACTCCTCTCACAAGCTCTTTGTTGGCTATCTTAGTTAGGTCTTTGAAATTCATGTGACCTAATCTTTGATGCCACAAGTCAATGTTACTAATGATGGCAGAGTGATAAGTGAGATCATTAGTAGTAACAATCCCATAGCAGTTATCAGATGTGCGAACCCCATGTAAGACAGTATTTCCCTTTTTATCCAAAATTTCACATTTATTTTTCGAAAACAACACTTCATGATGGGAATCACACATTTGAATAATGCTCAAAAGATTTGCTTTAAGACCATCAACAAGAAGAACATTTTCGAGCTTAGGAAGACCAACAACACTTATAGAGCCCTTACCAATGACTCTAGAAGTGCCGCCATCTCCAAAAGTAACAATTCCTCCTTCATATTTTTCAAGGGAGGTGAAATATCAGAATAAATAATAAATCGACACAAACGATTTTAACGTGGAAAAAACCACAATTGGACACCTCCAACTGTGATTAAAAAACCACGGGCGAAACGCCACTAATCAATCCACTACTGAAGTAAAAAAGATTACAAAGATAACATACAAATTACCCAACTCAGTCAATTTGTCTTCGAATCTTCTATAACTCTTTCTCCACGACTTCGTCTCAGAACTGATCAATCCTGAAGTTGATTCCACAACCTCACTTGTTGAATTAACAACTACGTATATGATCAAACGCCTTTTGAAACTATACGCTTGAATCTTCGGAATCCACCGAAGAGAACTCTCTCTTGAATTTAAAGTAACCAACACCTTGATGTATGTATTTTAGATCATGAGTGAAGAACTCTTCTCAAAACATCAAGGAAAACTCACCAAAACTTCAGAAGTACACCTCAAACAAAACCCTAGAACTCTTGAATAAGATCTTGGAAAAGTTAACCTAAAACATACCCAACAAGCGAATATATAGAATCTGAGATCGCGCGGTCCGCTCAAGCGTGGGTCGTCCCGCTCGAGCGGAGACTTCAAATTCTGTGATTTCATACAGGCTCCACGCTCGAGCGGAAGTTTCCACGCTCGAGCGTCGAATCACACCATCCAGTATTTTTCAGGCGACTGCAGAGATGCTGAGAGCTTCCAATCCACGCTCGAGCGTCACTTTCCCCGCTCGAGCGGAAAAACTAAAATATGAAAACCTTGAAAACTGAAACCTGTAACAACCGTGGTTTTGATCCATGGATTTTGACAACAAAGGGTCCTAACAAGATGCAATGTGAGCAAGTTGCTCAAGAATTTCAGTGACGGCGGCAGTTTCGAGATATTTTTCATCTTTGTCATGTCCAAAACTTTGAGTTCTTCCCCCCTTAAAAAAATTACTTGATATTTGCATTAATCAGCCATGCCTCAGCGAGAGGTTCCCCAAAATACTAGAACCAACTGCCTCAGCCATTTAAACTTGTTCTTCCGCTGATGCTGTTTTGGTTAAAGTAAAAAAAAAATCAACAAGCAAATACAAGATGAAAGATGGATCCAATATATGTCCACAAACCAAAACATAGTTTGGGACAGTTAAAAATATAAATGAATAAAAAATCCACTAAAATAGCAACCCCAAACACAAGATTGAAAGTTTATCTTCTTTGTTTTTTAGGTAAATTTGAAAAAATACAAACTATTAAGATAATTGCACTAATCACCCTTGATGTTTTAACTTATATAACATTTTGGCCTTTCTTAAACATTAATTTGTGAGTCGCATGAATAAAAAAATTATGTCATCTCGTCTTTTCTTCTAAACTATATATTTACACTATATTGGTGACCTTAACTTTACTAAAAGAAAAATTAGTGTAATTATGTTAAACTTATAAAACTAATTATATTTTTATCAAATAATTGAGTGCAATTTACTTTTTTTATTATTTTATTCATGTGGCAAATTAGAATAAACACCAAAAAAGGGTGAAAAGAATGAGTGTCCTTAACAAGAAGAAATACTATACAAATATGATTTTGTATCAAAAAAATATTATAGAATGACACGTATTTTTTTTAATAGTTCTTTCATTTTAAGTCAAAATACTTATTGTATACCACGAGCAGTGGTAGACGCAAGAATTTTAGTTAGAGGAGGTCGCATTCAAATTTCACAATTACATTTCAGGGTAATTCTATTTGTACATCATACAAGTTCTCAGTACACACCATAAATATATTCGGATATAAATTTTTGAACCAATATCAAATATTCGGATTTAGATATATGAACTTAAAGTAGTTGTTCGAATATAAATAATTGAAAGGACATATATTTGAACAATTTATTTGTGTTTATAACTTTAAATCCGAACATTTGATATTTGTTTAGAAATTTATATTAAACACATTTGTAGTGTGTATTGAGAATTTTTATGGTGTGCAAATAAAATTGTCCTAAATTTTAGTTCATTTATTAATAGTAAATCATCATACATAAGTATATCAAAAGATACAATCTTATAGCTCTACAAAATAAGAATAAGAGATACACTTTTGTAGCTATAAAAAAAAAAATAATAATAATAAGAGTATTATTCATCTGAATAGGGGCTGCTCAAAAAGCGGTTTAATGCGAAATCTCAACCAACAGCCGTTTCTTACATTTAAATTATTATAAATTTTTAATGTAAAATACATTTTTCTCTCCAACTTTTATAATTAATCTTGAGATTATTCACCATCTTTATTATTATTTTGGGGAAAAAAAATTGAATCTTATAATTGGATTTTTGGAGAATGATTTTTTTTTTATTTATTTAAAAAAAAAGCTTCATAATTCACGGTCTTTGGAAAATGAGAATTTTTAAGTTTTACTATTCATCTTTTGAAAAAGGAGAAATTTTATCATACTTTTATTATTGGAGTAACTATTTTTTACCCTTCATACGTTGTTCTACAGTGATAATTATTTATCACCCCTCATATAGTTAAATAAAATATGAGCATAAAAAATTACATACCTCACAATATAAATAAATCATAATAAAATTACAACATAAAAATATCTTACAAAACACTCAAAAACTTTTCTTTAAATTAATTTTCTTTTACAATAAAAATTATTAACATAAAATAATAATATTTTTATTATTTATGAATTTTTGAATATATATAAACTTATGGGGGTCACCTGTCACATGGATGATGGGATCCTTGGAGGAAGTTAGCAAGACTTATTTTTGGGTAAATTATATAAATAGTCCTGGTAATTTACACGATATATCAATTTGATTCATATTGTTTTAATTTGTTTGATTTTGTCTCTTTAATTTAACGGATTGTGTCATACTGGTCCAATAAATAATAATCGTTAGGTTTGGTGGACGAAAAGTTATCACATGCTCAAACAATGTATCAATTTGGTCTTTGTACATTACACGATGTGTCAATTTGATCCATGTTGTTTTAATTTGCTCTATCTTGACATGAATCAAATTAACACACTGTATAAACTATAAGAATCAAATTAACACATTGTTTGAGTTTTCGTCCGCCAAACCTACTGGTCGTTATTTATTGGACCACTATGACATAATCCGTTAAATTAAGGAGTAAAATTGAGCAAATTAAAACAATAAGGACCAAATTGACATATTATGTAAACTACAAAAACTATTTGTATAATTTATCCTTTATTTTTCAGAGAATTGAAATTTTTATTTTAAGTAATTTTTTAATTTTTAGATATATTTAACATAAATACACTTTAAAAATATAATATCTATGAAAAAAATATTTAAAAAATTCACTAAATACCAAATATACAAAAAAAAAAAATTGAAAATTCAATACATTTTCGGATTCTTAGTAGTTATTGATTTTTTAAAATGTTTTTTTTACAAATATTTTACCTTTTAAGTAAAGTGCATCTAAAAAATAAAAATTTTAAAAATATTCACTAAAAATAAAAATATACTAAAAGTAAAAAAATTCAATTTTAAAAAAATTAAATCTAAAAAATTGAAACCAAACACAAGAATATAACATAAATTAATGAAGTTTGTGGAGGTGTTGTCGGGGCCACAGCCCCCCTTCCGTCCACCTAGGAGTATTATCATATCATTTTGAATATGTTTTATGTATAAAACTTATGTTTATAAGTATATGATAATTAGGGGTCACCTAAGAAAATATATTATTACCTAAAAAAAAAAAAAGTAAGTATATGATAATTAGGGGTCATCAATAGATCGGGTTGAGTTTATCTAGGCTGTAATTATTGTATTCAAATCTTATATTTTAATGGATTTTTTCATTTTGACTGGTCAACAAATTGGTCCAGATCTTGCCTATTTAAAAAAATAAATCACATCTCACTCATAAACCCAAATCTTACGAACTAAAATCAAACCGAGCTAGACTACACATTTTTCATTACACTTATATTATTAAGTTCTACATATTTTTTACTCAGATATTTTTTTATATTTTCATTAGTTGTTTTTCTTGTTTACTTTCGAACATAATTCAAGTATTTTATTTTATTTTATTTAGTTTTATTAGATGCGTATTTCTTAATTTTTAAAATCATAAAATTGATAATTTTATATTAGTTTGGAGCTTTCTTAATTTTTCCTTTTAATTTTTTTTTATGAGAGTATAGATTTTGACAAATAAGAAAGAAAATTGTTTTATCTTTCCTTCTAAGAAGCATAAATCATGAGATAATTAATATTTTTATAATTATTAGTTGAATGGGTTGGCCAATAGTATTTTTTTAAATTATGTTTTAATTCAAAAAAATGTCCAGGAATTTTGAAACTCCCACACCACTATTCACGAAAAGTCACTTTATATTTTATATATATATATATATATATATTATGTTTAGTTTAGGTAAGAATATTCATATTTACTTATTACTATTTATATAATTTGTGACAATGGTCAACTGGATAGGCTACCGGAATTTTAATATGATTAAATAGGACATAAGTCTTTTAAATGTGATTTTGTAAAAACAAATAATAATAAATAATTTATTTTAAATAAATAAATAAATAAATAATACTCATCATTTTCATATGTTTTTACCCTTTTGAGTAGGAAAAAATAATTATAATAAATTAAAAAAATTGTTTTCATATTTATTTTAATCAAACTAATTTCTACTCAAAAAAAAAAATCAAACAACTGATTTTGAAAATGAAACCAAAAAAAAAAAAAAAAACAACTCTGCTTGATTGAATTTTCAAAATTTATTTTTTGAAATTTTTTACAATCACACGCTAGTTTAACAAAACTGAATACCAAAGAAATTATTTTTGTATTTTTGAAAATTAATTTCATTCCAAAAAAAAAAATTAAAAAAAGAGAGAAAATCATATGAAATGATGAGTATTTAATTTTCTTTTTCAACAAATTAGTTTTTAAAAAGTATTCAAAAATAGATCCTGAAAACTTAACCAAACAAATATACACAAAACTAGTTTTTTTGTTTGGATAAAATACATTTATGGTCCTTATAATATGCATTTCGTGTCATTTTAGTTCTTTAAATTTTAATGTTGTCAATTTTGTTCTTTAAGTTTTCAATTTTAGCCAAATTGATCCAGTTCTAAATAATCATCTAAATTGGAATAACATAAATTTCAACAATCTCTAAACTATATGTTTTGTGTCATTTTGGTCCATAAAATTTTAATTTTGTCAATCTTGTCACTTAATATTGCACTATTATGTTTCATCTTCTTCATCTATGTTTCAGGACCAAATTAACGTAATTAAAAATTTTAGGGGTAAATTACATTTTGCACCTATGCTTTGCACTAAATTTTACTTTGGTTCGTACACATGAAATTGTGATAATCAACTCCTGCACTTCTGGTCAAATCTCACTTTTGTCCTACACACATAAAATCATGACATTTAACTCCCTACACTTTTAGTCAAGTGTAATTTTACCCTTTTTGTTACTCCATTGTTTAACTTTTCAACAACATACAATCATGTGACAAGCATGTGACAACAAAATGAAGGGGAAAAAAAAGAAAATTATCCCATTTCCTGTGATAAACATGTAAGAGTTATATAGTACAATATATATATATATATATATATATGTTCATATATTGAAATTTCGGACGAAGAGACAAGAAAATATTGTTATTTTTTAAAAAAAAAACAGAGAAATAAAGAGGAATAGATAGAAGACTATGTTATTATGGAAAACAAAATCTTATAATTCTAATGTTTGCAAAACCCTAATTCATCTCCTTAATCATTCACAATTTACATTTTGTTTTGATTGAATACAGTCAAAATTTGATATAAATTCTGGGAAAAAATGTGTTTAGACGAAAAATTTGAGTGATTTTCCTCTTTTACCCTCTTTTTGTAGTCATATGTTTGTCATATTACTGACTTCTATTAAAGACTTATACGGTAGAGTAACAAAATGAGGATATTGACACTTGATCAGAAGTATAGGGAGTTAACCGTCAAGATCTCACAAGTGCAAAAGATTGAGTATTACGATTTTATGTGTATGAATCAAAGTGAAATTTGACCAGAAGTGCAAAAGTTGACCATCACAATTTCATAAATAGGACCAAAGTGATATTTGGTGTAAGGTGCAAAGATGCAAAGTGTAATTTACCCATATTTTATGGACTAAAGTGACACGGAACACATACTTGAGACGATATGCAAAATTTTTTATCATTCCAATAACTATTTAGATTATCCATTTGAAATTAGATCAAATTGACTCAAAAAAAAAAAAAAAAAAAACTTAAATTTAAACAAGAACAACATATTTTAAGGACTATAAATATATTTTATTCTTTCTATTTTTAACAAACTAACAAAAACTTTGTTTTATTATCTTAAGAAAACAGAAAACAAGATTCTAATATGGGGACTTCCAGTGCCAAATCGCATAGAATTTTGTCGATTCTAATCTACTTATTTCATTTTAAGGCGGGAAATTGAAATCCTTTTCATTTTATTTCTTCAATTATTGATAAGAACTTAAAAGTCAGGTTTCATTCAAATTAATTAATCATTTTGATCGACTATTTTTCCATAAATGATAAGTAAAAAGGCAGTAAGAACTAGAGTGAACAGTGCAATCAAAGGACTCTTAAACAACAATGTGAGCCATCAATTGAATATGACACTTGCAATTAGGGTAGGCAAACATCAGGTCAAGCCATGCCCAACCTAAATCATGAAATACATAAAACTCTCATCACTAAGCCCGACAAGATTGGTCAATGTGCCTAAAAATCTCATCCCGAGTCTAGCCCTGATATGGTATAAAAATTCTAAACCCATTAAAGAAACCAGGGTTATTACATTACAAGTCTAGCCCTAATATGATATTACAATTCTGAACCAACTCAAGAAACCAGGATAATCACATCCTAGGTTTAAACTTGGGTAATTATATTTTTCATCTTAAATACATCTTTATTTTAAAAAATGCAAGTAAACTATATGTCTATATACATACTGATTTATAAGTACATACACATAATATTTTAATAATTCGATCAAATCCTCCTGCAGAAAATATTTCCAAGCTTGAACCATTTAACAAAGGGATAATTGATGACAAGCCCATTTCTAGGGGATATGGCATTTGGTCTACAGACTAATCTTTTATAGAGATAAAAACATGATTTAAATGAAATTGGGACAAATTATCGTTTTGAAATATATATTTTTTTTCATTTTTATCCCACTACCACTAGATCACTGTAAGACCACTGGCAATGCCTGGTGGTGGTGATAATATGAATAAATAGACAGATTAGGTAGATAGATAGGTAACACGATAATAAAATAAGGAGATGGCATTTGGACAAATAGGTGAACAAATAGATAACACTTGAACAAACTGCTATTAACACCTACATAATTTCTTTAGACCCCCAAATTCTCATTTTGTTTTTATTATAATGACACCCTGAAGTAAAATTACATTAAAAAACGACTTTTAATGGAACACTCACTCACCAAATTACAATATTGTAGAATGACAATCTACAATATTGTACACCCACCTGCATCCACATCTATACGTATTCCGTATCAACCTAAACCCTAACCATATTCTTTTTTATCACCATCCTAAACTCACGTATTCATCTTCAATGAAAAACATTTGAAACCACTAATCAGTTAACATTTTCTTCAGTGGTTTCAAATGTATTTGGTGTTCTAAATCAGTTAAGTTGCAAACAATCTTATTACAAACTCCGAGTTTCTACATTTGTCGTCATTTTCACCATTCATTGATACTTATATAGCTATGGAGAATGATGACAACAACTCTATAAGGTTGGCATTGCATTGGTAAATTTGTCTATCTTGCATTTACAATTCTGAATCGTTTTCAATTTGGTACTGGGTTGCCAACTATTAAGGTTCTATTCAGTAATACAATACTGGAAAAAAACATTTAGTTCAATAATACAGTGATGAACATAAACATTTTGTTCGTAACTAGAATGCCAAATGGTTCCATTTTGTAGGATTTTTTTCCCATTTATATATATATATATATATATATATATATTTAAGGTTTTTCTCTCTAAAACCCCATGTGTCGATTGCTCTGAAATAAACCAAAAAAAAAAAAAATGTGATGGGGAGTTGGAGGTTATCTGAAAGAAGAAGAAAGAGACTGCTAATAAGTGACAAGGAGGAAGAGACCATAGTTAATCAGAGTAAGAGAAAAAAGGGATAGTCAATTCATCTCTCAGTTCTTTGTTGTTCTCGATCGTCTCTCAATCATTCATCGTTTACTAAGAGAAGAAAAAGAGAGGATGAGACAACCCCGTTCTGTGTTATACTGTTAATCTTTAATTATACTTGTGATTATGTGCTTAATATGAATTTGAATGCTAATCATATGAGCATATGTGTTTTTGAATTCATATCTATCCACCGTAGGAAAATCTATTATGTATTCTATAATAAACTGAAATTGAGGGCCGTAGAGGCCTTAGTAACCGAAATTGACTATATCATTGTGATTAGCATAATTTTTAGAACCTATGGTGAAATTTAATTAAAAATTGATTTGGATCAAATTGGTTAAAATAAATGTAATTGATTAACCTTAATCAAGTTTGATTAGCTTAAGCTAATTACCTTATATAAATAAGATGAGATAGTGATTAAGCTCATATATTTGAGCTCTTCTTCAACAATTTGGCTAAGGTTAAGCATTATAGAGAGAGTGTGTGTGATTCTAAGAGAGAGGAGGCTCACATTTGAAGACTTGAACTAAAAGTTTGAAGATTTGAGGAGCTAGGCTCAAGAACTAGCTTAATTTGGAAGAGTTGAAAGCTCTAGGTGAGTAATTGAACCTTAGATTGTGAATTGAAATCTTATAGCTTGTGAATTCAAGAAAAAAAATTGTAATTTAGTGCAAGATATGAGCTTACCATGAAGAATTTAGTCTTAAATCATACATGCAAGCAAGAATTTGTGAAGTATCATGCTTTTGGACATGATTTATGGTGTTTAAGTTTGAATTCAAAGTCATATTGCACATGCATGCATGAATTGTCATGTTTGAAGGTTCAATTTTAAGTCTTGAAGCTTGTGAATGCTAGATATAAAACATGGATTTTACAAACATAAAGTTTAAGGTTTGAATTTTTTTGAATTCATAGAATTTTGAACTATGGGTTAAAGTTAGCTTCAAATATATGTAATTGGGAGTGTTCTTGCATATTCGAGTGAGCCATGCATTTATTTGGACCCTTAGGTATGTGTTTGGAACTCAAACAAGATTATGAAAATTCTAGAAATGACCACTTGAGCAACGACCTTACATTTTGAGTCTTGGCTCAAGCGATCAAGAGAGTTGGGTTGAGCCTAAATTACGACCATCAAGTACTTTTGCATGCTAAGGGGGTCCGCTTGAGCGACCAATGTTGCACTCGAGCGAATTGTCCTGTTTCAAGAAACTTTGAAAAGTTGTTTTATGTTCCAATTTCCATTCTCTTTCATTTCTGAGCAATCTTAGGCATGCATTAAGCATCCTAAATGAACTAAGAAGTTAAAAAGAAGCCTAAGAAAGATAGACTAATTAAAGAACGGATTGAATCGTATTGTGACTCAATTTCCGTATGTGTTATAAATTGTGTAGGGTCAACCACGAGGACAAATCAACCAACTGAACACTGTGAGTAATATCTTAGTAAATATATTTTACTTATACTCTATTTTCTGATTATCCGTATATGGTAAATTTTTCTTGACTTATGTTTTGACAATGTGAATGGGTTATCACTTGTCTAAGTGATATGATATTTGTACGACTGACTGATGTGATATGAATGTAAATAATGGGCCTAAGGTCATTCTGTATAATTGAATAGTGGATCCAAGGTCATTCTGTATAACTAAATCATGGAACGAGATTGCTCAATATATCTAAATTGGGCCTAGGGCCGTTTGATACATCAGATAAAGTAGACCCAAAGATCGTTCTGAATCTCTGATACATCTTATTGACTGATATGACATGATTGAATTTCTGATAGGTCTGACTGACTGGTATGCAATTGCAATGATGGAATAGCCATTAATCTACTGTAAATGATTAGACCTAAGGTCATTCCGTTAAGAGATGATTGAATTCAATTTGTATGTTCGTTAACTGTTGGACCTAAGGTTGTTTTGTCAACTATTGGACCCAAGGCTGTTTTGTTGGAAATGAATGGAACTATACCGTATATCTGCTATCTATTATAACTAAATCGTTTCTTCATATGTTGGATCCAAGGTCATTCCGTTACAAAATACTTGTTATTATGTTTATAAGCTTATCTGTTTTCAAAAGAGCCATTCACCTAACCCTTTTACTTTGATATTGTTCACTGGACGTTAACTCACTTTGTGTTTATATGTATGTAAGTGTGCAGCGGGAGGTCCAGCCCCAATCTTAGTGAATCGGTTAATGAGTACCGGGATCTAGAGTCAGCCAAGGTTGCCTCACGTACGAACCTTTTGTTATAAATCTTTTGATTTTCTTTTGTTTCCTTTTGTGGTTTTGTATAGCCAAGTCTGTATATAGCCTTGGTTTTTGATAAAATTGTCCTTGAACGTTCCTGGGCATATGTAAATCTTCAATGACTGTATGGTGTGAGTTATTATATACATGAGAAAGTTTTTGTTATGCTATGTATGCACAGCTCATTGGACAAAATTTAAAGTTTTGCTTCCACATCTAGCCCCATATAATTAATTTTTTTTATTGATTTCTGTCTGAGGCCGTAGGTAATTTCATGATTACTGGCCGGTTATGATCCTAACCTATAGAGGCGAGTTCGGGTCATGACAGAGGGTAGGCAAAATTATGGGTAAAATTGATATTAAATGGAGTGTTTAAGGAAATCTTATTAAAATTTAGGATTTAGGATGGGATTCAAAGAAATGGAGGGTCCAAAGAAATGAAATAGGTGCTAATAGCAACCTTCCTTGGACAAATAGGTGACGATAGGTTAACAGTGGACAAATTGACATATGAGTATATGTAATATGATCTTTTCAAATTGTTTTGTCATTTCAGTCCCAACAAAATAAACTTTAGAATTATTCCTTTAAAAATTTTAAAATTGAACTTATTTAATAAATAGGTCTAGAAAGTCCTGCCAACCTAATCTAGTCATTCATGAAATTTCAGTTTACTCAACCATACTAAGGAATAAGTTCTTGTTGGTAGCTCGTTTGGCTTCTCTCAAGTTATCATCTCAACTTGAGAGAGTATTTTGACTTAATAGGCCCACATTTTGGAACCAATTTCAATAATTTGAACCATTTACTTCTTAAGACTCGTTGAGAAAAAATTTATGCAAAAAAATTAAGATAATTGGATATCGGTAGCTATATATTTGAATCATATTTGTTTTTAATATCTAGCTATTGAAATCTGATCATCTTGATTTTCACATGAATATTTTACTCAATGATTCCTAAAAAGTAAATATTCAAATCCTCGGAATCGGTTTTAAAATAAGCTTATGAAGTTCAAACACTCCCTCAACTTGAAATGATGAACTTGATAGAAGTGAAACCATTGTCTAAAACTGTTTACTACCTGCTGTGTCTTTATCAATTTAAAAAGCCAGTGGCCCATGTGCATTTCCCTTTTCGAAAGAAAAGAGTAGAGAATAGATATTCAATTCTATGGATAATAGAACCCAAAAATTATAATAATAATAATAATAATAATAATAATAATAATAAAATTACACGAATATCTATTCATTTTCTTCTCATTGCTTGTATATATATTTTATATTTATCAGAAAAAAATGAAAATCCAAGAGAAATTAAGAATCAATACAAAGTGAAACTTCAAAAGGGGCAGGTCGAAGCAAAGTAGTTGTAATAGAATAAACAGAATGGTAAGTCGAGTAAATTGAAATTTTGTATTTTTGTTTTGGTACCTTGGATTTGAGAAGTAGCACAGCAAGCACAAAAGGAAGCCCTCTGAAGTAGATGACAAAGGAAGCAACGTAATACTACTGACCAATCGCCAATTGGACCAAACAGTGCCCACTATAGGCTAGCGTTTTTAATGGACAAGTTAAAATATTTGTTAGTGACAACTGATTAAATGACCGTGTTAAATGGTTTACGAAATTCTTTTTTTTTTTTAAATTTATTTGCTAAGTCTTTAGATTAATGGGGTGGACTTCTCTCTAATTCATAGAAATTCCTTCTATGCACACTCATAAAATGAATGTATTATATGCACATTATTATGCATTTTGTGAATCATGCTATATAATTTTTTTGACAAATGTTATGTAATCTTGTAATAGAGTTACGATAATTAATAATTCAGAAATGAAGTTATGTAGTTTAAAGTAATATTGCACATTTTTATAGTAAAATTATTGTTGGCTTTTTGGCTTTCGAAGGTTATTATTGTAATTGTGAGCGTGCCAGCAAGGATCAATCAGTCCTTACAGAAAATTAATTGCCAACCAATTATCAGACGATTGCATTTTAGTTCTTTCAGCTTCAATGAAGAGGACTTTTACTAGTGGCTTGATTTAGGAGAACTAAGCAAAATAACAATTAAATGAAGTATTTAATTAACATGAAAAAACTTACAATGATCCAAACTCAGCCTCATAGAGGTTTACAGCAACAATCTATTTGAAACTACTCCTATGAACGAAGTGCAGTGCAGGAATTTAAAGTACAGAAAATGTAAGACTGGAAATGTAAAACTGGAAAGAAAAATAAGTATAATAAGACTGGTTTTTTGGATCTGAGTCTGGGGGCTTTTTCTGGGGCCTTCTCTGCTATTTATACTTCTCGAGGATGACCATCAAACTGCGTTTCCAATTGTCGAACTGCTCCTCCATGACCGCTGATCATGTTGCCTTGTAATTAGCCCACTATGCCATCACTTGCAGTTAGACTTCCTTCCTAAATTTGAATTTAAATGTGAGTAACCGTTGAAGCCACATCACCTTGCATCTCTTTGTTGATTTACTGCTGCTCAGATCTCGTAATAACCAATACTAACTGCCACGTGTACGATTAGGATTGAAGACTTGAATAGTCTTTCTGTATTACCCTTATTCTGCCACGCGTCAAATTGTAATTGGCTTGTACAAAATATGTAGCCAACATTACCCCCCGCACTAATATACCCAATACTTGGTGATATTAGTGGATCAAGGTCTTTTACCCATGTCTTGGAATGTGCATGGGCTTTGCATTCTTCTAGAAATGCAACTATCATTCATCATCTGCATTAACTCCCCTTCATTCTTTTGAACACTCCCACCACCTTAGTATTCAAACAGACTGATACATTTTTATGGCGGAATCAATTTCCTCCTCTATTGATCGAGCACACAAAGAGTCATCTGATGATGTTGTCCTTCCTCGAAAGAACCTTCATGCATTAATTAGCCACCTTTACCCACCTTTCTATATTCAGGTTACGGATGCCTTTGCCAATTATCAACCCTTGGACTACGAACACGTTGCCCTTAATCCTTTGATTCATAAACTTACAAATATGGACATGGGAAATTCTTCTTCTAACTCGCCCTTGGACAACGAACGAACTACTCTCAATCATTTGATTCAGAAAGTTGCAAATATGGACATGGGAAGTTCTTCTTCACAACCCTTTGCATGAGATAAGGCTGCAGCTTCTTCTTCCTCTGGGACTTCTAACTGGGCACACTGGTCAAAACCTGAGGCCTATGATTTAAGGGAGCGGATCAACCATCACTTTGTCGAGTTTACTGACCCTTTAGAGTTCCCTTCCTATGGGCGGAGCTCGGTGGTCTATCCTTACGTACCCATCGATCATCGACGCAGTTTGGAGGAAATCTGCTTGTAGTATGGTATACATCCTCCATGCCTACAAGGATAGTGCATGCTGCCCGACGCCTCGAAGAGGCACAAGGGTACAATCCATCATTCTTATCCCAGAAGGTGAAGATTTGTTCTTCTGACTGGCTCGATTATATTAATGCCCTTGTTCCTTCTACCCTTGCTCCATCTCCTGAAATAGAAGCATCCACACCTTCTTCTCCGCCAAATCTTTGCTGGACAGAGAGACTGAGGCTTGCCCTCTCCGCGGATAAGGTCTTTCCACCTTACAAACCTCTACCTTCCCCTACTCCATCTGAGCGGAAGCAAGCTTAACTTCTACTCACGGCTTTCTCTCACTTGCCCTTCAATGTTCTTAAGGACGATATCCCTCTCAAGAACCTTCGATGGGCTTGTGATATTCTGACTCAGGGTCATGTCCTCAATCCCCTCGCCCAAGCAGAGCTTCACATATTTTTGGACCAACTTCCATTGCTTCTCCACTGGCATCGGACCTCTATGGCCACCACACAATCTTTAGACCAACTCTCGTCCCTTAAACAGAGAGCTTCATTGAAGAATTCGATGATTTCAAAAATAAAGATTCTGCGTACTGGGATGACTTGGATATAGACGAATTGGAACAAGGATTGAGAGAAACAACATTCAAAATAAAGGCTGAAGAGCTCTTTTATGAAGTGAGAGCACATCAACTCATGCAACCAATGTTAGAAGAAATAGAGGATAGAATAAAGAAAGAACAGAAATTCATTGATCATAGTTGGACCAAATTTCATGATCTTGTTATTTATTCTATTCCTTACTTTTATGAACTTGAATTTGTATCCAAAGAGGGCCATTCAATGTAATTGCTTTTGCTTTAATACAACTGAGACTTTTCTCTTTATTTGGCATTGTTTGATCTTGTCGCCATTTGTCTTTAAAAGCAAATTCAGGGCTTCGAACTGAACAATCTTATCCTTTGAATCTGGACTCAATTGTTTAAAATGCAACACTAAAAACCAACATGAACTTTTCCAATTTATGGAATAATAGTTGACAATTTTTGTTGATTTTCATTTAGAATCAGTGCTTCGAATTCGACAGTCCTACCCCTTAAAGTTTATTTCGATCATAACCAACATATGGTCATGGTCAGTATAATCAATCAGTTTTAAATTGACCATTTTTCCCTAGAATAACAGTCCATACTTTCAAAAATATGAAAGCTCCATTTTAGGGCTACACTGTTTTAGTCTAGAAAGAGAATCTTTCTTAAATACAAACCAATTATTGGTTTTGATGTTTCGAACAGCAATTCTCATCCTTAAGGGATCTCAAGTCTTGCTTCGAAGGACATTACTTTCATTGAGAAACCTAAAACAGGTTTTTAATCCCTTTGAAGTAAACGAATACTTGAGCATTCTTACATCTATAAGTATGAAATGTACTTCGAAGATAGCTTCTTAGTTTCAAAGCCATTTATTATTTGACTTTTGGCGCCAAAATCTGGTTTCGAAGCCAAATACTATACTTCGAAGCTGGCTTCAACATTTGGGATGTGTTTTTCCCTCCAAAAGTATCAATATTGAAAGAAGCTCTTCGTATTTGTACTTTTAGTACTTAACGAATTACGCGATATATCTTCCGGACACAAAGGTTTTTTTTAAAACCCTTTTTATTTTGTGCTCTGAAATCACTCGCTCGCTCAAAACACAAACCCTTTTCCTCTGTTAACCCCCTCTTCCTTGCCTCTTCCTTTCTGCTTGCTACCAATGGACTATTCTTCTTTGAAAGTGCTTGCTGGTGATCCTATAAGCCCAACCATGGCTTTGAAAAGATGTATTGATGAAGAGATTGCCAAGTTAACATCTGATGAGTCAAGCGCCATAGACGCCTGCCTCTTCGTTCCTCGTCACAGCAACAAACAAGAATATGTGTTGGGTCCCATCTTTCGAGAGGCTCCTACTCAACTTCCAGCTTTATACCCTCGTCTGGAAGACCATTTTCCTCTCAATGAAGGATGGCTCGACTGGGGAAATTGGAGGGTGACCCGACCTCATCGTTGCTGGCCAACATTGAGAGCTGAATGGGAAGAATGGTATGACAGAGCTGTACCTGCGCGAGAAGATGACCTGCAAGAGCTCTGTATTCTTGATACCCTCCGTCTTTCCAGGTTTATCATTCCTGAAGACCCTTTCTTGATTCCCGCTGCTCTTTGTTTTTGGAACATGGTTTTCAATTTTTTCCAATTTCGGTGTGGTATGATGGCTCCCACTGTTCTTGATATTTTCCATCTTTTAGGGCTTTCACCCCTTAGCTCTCCTTTCACTCCCGGCTATCCAGACCTTCCTGTTAAGTTCCCCCTTCCACCCTTAAACTCCTCTTACAGTGATTTTGTAAAGACCGAAAATAAAAGGGTAGGTCCCATGAGAGATAGAGAACTTTTTTCCTTCATTTTGTATTGGTTGTGCAAATTTCTCTTTTGTACATCATCTCAAAGGATTATGCCTGAGTTCGCTCCACTTGCGAAGGCACTTGTTTTGAAAAAACGCATAGCCCTGGCTCCTTATCTCTTAGGCCATGTTTATAGAGTTGTTCCCAATTTTGCGAGAAACCTCTTGATGTGAACCAAGGGGGTCCCCTTTGGGTGCTCCCAACTCTGGCTCTTTGCTTACTTCACTGATTTGCATTCCAAATGCTTAAGATTCCTTGTTCAGGACCCTAGCACTTATGGGGAAAAATAATCCAGAGTTGTTCTTTATCATGCTTCCTTTGCCTACTACTTCACCTTTTTCCACCAACTTCCTATTTCTCCACCTGCTACCTTCTTCTGCCCCTTTGATGCCAACAAAGGGCCTGCTTGGCTACAAACATTCTTAGCTGATAAAGAGTGCTCTACCCCACCCCATAAAAGCTTGTGGGCTTCTATTTTGCTGCCGAGGGAGCTGTTCATTGGCACTTTAAACCCTCGAGGTTATAAGTGTATAGCTGAGGTGTACTGCCCTTCTCAATTTGCCAAGCAATTTGGGTTAACTCAGGGAATTCCCATTCCACTCTACAGTCTCTCGAATGTCCATCTGACAACCAGAGACCTGAGAATACCCAAATCAAAACTAGAAGCAACATTCAAACTGTTGAAAGAAATGAGCAAGTTTAAATTTGTCCCTTTCCTTCCTTCTAGCCTGACTCTGAAAAGATTTCAAAACTGGTGGGCAGCCAATATGGAAGTGCGCCTATTCGTACACCCTCATGACTTACTGATAAGGTTAGGAGTTCCTTCGAAGGCCAAATCAACAACAGTTGAGAACATCCCCTCTCTTTCCACACCTGCCAAAACTGCTCTTGTAGCCTCATCCTCTCCTGCTAGAGTTACCAGAGCTGCTTCAAAGAAGGGTAAGTATTTTCAAGTTTCCCCTTAGACTCTTTTGTTTGTTTCCTTTACATTCATACCTCTTGGTGCAGGGTCTCCACAAGAAGAATCTCCTAAGAGGGCTGAAATCCTAGCTACTCTCAAGGACAAACAAAAGCAGAAAAAGAAAAAGAAGCTGATACTCACTCCTGAGGAATCCGAATCCCAGATTGAAGAAGAAGAGATTGAGAAAGAACAGGAAGTGCCATTATAGAGGAGAAAGAGGGAATAGATGACTGTCTCTCTTTCGATTGAAGATCCCACTCATGAGACAGCTGCCAGAGTAGTGGAAGAGGAACTCACTTCTGAAGAATCCGAATCCAAATTGGAGAGAAAGAAATTGAGAAGGAACAGGCAATACTAGTACAAAGAAAAAAGAGAAAGAAGATGATTGTCTCTCCTTCTGATTTGGTCGAAGACCCTATTCATGAAGCAGCTACTAAGGCAGTAGAACAAGAGCATTCTAAGGCCAAAATTGTCTTTGAGAGAGTTGAGAAGAGACGACAGCAACAATTCTTAAGAGACGAAGCAGCTGCTGCTGATGCAATCCAAAGGGAAACTGCAAGAAGACAACCTATTGCTGAGCACTATTCCCTTCGAAGCTCTCCTATTGCTGCTATCACTTTTGAAACAAGTAATTTCTTTTATGTTTCTATTGTTTCTCCCTTATCAAATTTTTGGTATTGAAACTTGACATTACTTTACATCTCTTCTATTGCAGCAACAACTACTGAGCCTATTCTTCCAATAAGGACTCCCTCTGTTTCAGTTGAAGTTGATCAGATGCAAAATGTGAGGACTATTCAGATAATACTCCCACTTCCTAGGCCTACATTCAATGTACCCTCATTGAGGCCAAGCATTCCTGCATCTCTTTCCTTTGGATTAAATCCGTATCTTCCTTACTTATCTTTGGATCTACCTCAATTCAGTTTTCTTTTGAGCCTTGCTCTTCCCCCTCATTCTAAGGAAATTCCAACTGCTGCTCCATCTCTGATGGTAGCTGATTCCCCTACAAAGCGTGCTGGCAGCTCTCCAACCCATGGTTTATTACCTTTACCTTCTTCCAGCCCTTCTTCCCTTGACCTATTGGTGGCTAGGACCATAGAGACTGCTGAAGATGTTCCACCTATTTCTCCTATCCCTATGCAGTCCTCTGTGCCTTCCACACTGCTCTTTCTGCACTCCTCATGTCCACGGATAAGGTAGATATCTTCGAAATAAGACTAGCCAGTCTCTTTGACATGCCCTCTACCTCTCCAATAGCTAATGATGAGGCTGAGCCATTAGTTTTAGCTGATTTCTTGTTAGAAATTCTTGAGAGCTCCTCTTCTTCCAGTAGTAAGCCTTCTGTACCTCTGATGGACTTAGACAGCTGTCTGGAGTTATTGACATCTTTTTCAAGGATTCTTTTCGAGGCTTTACAAAGGCCTATAATACGAAACAGCTTCCTTCAGTGCTGCAAAGTTGTTGAGCAATCCAGTATAATTGTCTTAAGTCATCTATCTCAGCCAACAGCTACTATTGACTTCTACATCAACATTTGTCATGCTGCCAAGGCTGCAGAAGAGAAATTAGTGAGAGACCAGAGCTTTGTTTCCACAGTACATGCTGAAGTCTCGGGGCTAAAGGAACAACATTCCTATGTCTCCCATTTTCGAACTCAACTACTGGAGAGGAAAACTCAACTTGAGGATAAGCTATCTGCATTGAACCAGGCCTTAACCGGAATCGACACTAAACTGCAGATCACTAACCAAGGATTGGCCGATCGAAAGTAAGAAATGACCATAGCCATCCAGTTGTTTTCTTCATTTAAGAATAGGATGTCTGTTGTAAAAGAACAATTAAGGCACTGTAATGATTTCTGGGCCAATTTATGGCGGAATGTATTTAACTCTTTATGAAAAAACAAATTCTGATTTATCATTTGAGTACTCTTGTGTTCTCTTGCTTGACATTTATTCTATTCCTCGTGTTTCCCAAATAGTTAAAAAATAAGGGTTCAAATATCTGCCATTAATCTTTTTGGGATGTATGTATCCATTCAAATTTCTCAAATGGTATGCTCCAAAAGGCAGGACTCTATGAATTTGATATGGTCCTTCCCAGTTAGGTAACCATTTACCAAACTTATTGCTTTTAATTCCTATTGGGAGTATTGTCTTCCATACTAAATCACCTTCATCAAAGCCAATGTATTTGACTCTCTTATTGTAATTTTTGGTTGATTTCTTCTTTTGAAAGAGAATGCTATTCAATGCCAGAATTCTAGCTTCATGTATGCCTTCTAATTCCAAGCACATACTCTGATGGTATTGCTCAGGATCTAGTTGGTCTTGGCATCTTACCCTTAAAGACTTAACACTAATTTCCATAGGCAACACTGCATCATGCCCATACACCAAGGCATAAAGAGTAACTCTTGTGCTTGACCTTGGGAAAGTTCTATAAGCCCACAATACATCCAACAATAAGTTATGCCAATCCCTAGGATTGTCTTCCACAACCTTTTGTATTCCTTTCTTCAAGGACTTATTGGATGATTCAGCTTGACCATTGGCTCGTGCATAATAGGGGATGGAATTAACAAGGCTAATTCCAAACTCTGTTACAAAAGACTTCACCATGTTCCCATCGAACACAGTCCCATTATCAACAGTTATGGTTTGTGGGATGTCAAACCTATGGATTAAATCCTTGATGAATCCAATGACCTCAGTTTGGTCTATAGCCTTGTATGGCTTAGCTTCGACCCACTTAGTGAAGTAATCAGTAGCCACTAAAATGAAATAATGATGCTTCGAAGAGGGTGGGTGTATTTTCTCCATCATATCCATGGCCCATCCTCTGAATGACCAAGGCGTAGGTCAGTTATGGGCACATGCCTTATTGTGACATGCTTTTGGCATGCCTGGCAACCTTTTGCATATTATATGCAGTCTTTAAGGATAGTTGGCCAATAGTAGGAATGCCTTCGAAGCAACCATCTCATTTTCACACCAGGCTGATGAGCACCACAGATGCCTTCATGAACCTCAGCCATAGCTATTAATGCTTCTTTCGGGCCTAAACATTCCAGCAATAAACCATCTTCCCCCCCCCCTTTTGTAGAAAGCATTGTTGTATATGATGTACTGCATAGATTGCAATTTAATTTTTCTGCTGGCCTTTGAAGATGGGCCAGCCAAGTACTGCATCATTGGATGCCTCCAATCTTATTCCTGTAAGTCATTATTATTGACTTCCAAGACCACATTCCTTTTATTTAAAGGTGTTATTGATTTCTAGTATGTTGTTTGGCTTATGTCCCTTTGAGTATTATCCCTTCTCTTGAAATTCGAAACTTTCTGCGCCACATCATTAGCTCTATTATTCAAGAATCTTAGGACATGAGTTACATTTTCTATTTGAAATTGAGAAAGCAGATGTAATGCAACAACATAGTATGGCAACATGCTTATACTTTGACATTTGAAAATCTCTTTTACTTGGTTAACCACCAATTGAGAATCTCCAAATATGTCAACTGCATGAACTTGTAATCTAATAAGAATTTCCAATCTCATTATTAAGGCTTCATATTCAGCTTGGTTATTAGAACAAGCAATTTCATCAACTCTAAAACCATGTGTGGTTTTTATTCCTTGTGATGACTTAATCACTATACCAATTCCAGTTAGGCCATTGGCTTTCGATCCATTGAACCACATTTGCCATGGCTCAACACTAGCCATACCAAGTTCCATTATCTCTTGGCTTTCTGTTTGAGATGGATGGTCTGCCAAAAAATTGGCTAAAACTTGTCCTTTCACTGCCTTTTGGGGAACATATTCTAAATGTAATTCTGATAAGGCTAATACCCATTTGTCAAATCTTCCCCCCAACATAGGTCTAGATAACATATACTTAACCAAATCTGTGGTTACAATTATCAAGACAGTTGTAGGCAAAAGATAGTATCTTAATTTCATTGCAGCAAAATACAATGCAAGGCACACCTTTTCTACAGCTGAATATTTACATTCACAAGAATTTAAAAACCTACTAAGGTAATAAATAGCTTGCTGCTTGCCTTCTTCATTGTCTTGGGCTAAGAAAGCTCCCAATGAATCTTCTGCTGCAGCTATGTACAACTTCAAGGGCTTATCACCCTTTGGTGGCATCAGCACTGGAGGCTTGGCCAAGTAGGCTTTGATACCTTCGAAAGCAATTTGATGCTCTGCTGTCCACACAAATTCCTCTTAATCTTTTAGCCTTAATAAGGAAGAAAATACTTTAGTTTTCCCTGCAGTGTTAGAAATAAATCTTCGAACAAAATTAACCTATCCAAGGAACTTTTGTAATTCTTTCTTACTTGATGGAGGTCTGGCTTCAATGATGGCTTTGGCTTTATTCTGGTCAACCTGTATTCCTCTCTTGTGTACTACATAGCCCAAGAAGTTTCCAGATGATACGCCAAAAGCACACTCAAGAGGATTGAGTTTCAACTTGAACTTCCTCATTCTTTCAAATGCTACTTCTAAGTGAAACAGATGCTCCTCTATGGATTGGGATTTAACTACAATGTCATCAATATAACATTCTAAATACCCTCCATTGAGGTCATGAAAGATAGTGTTCATAGCCCTCTGATATGTAGCCCCACCATTCTTCAGACCCAATGGCATTTTAACCCATTCGAAGGTGCCAATATTCCCAGGACATCTGAATGCTGTCTTGTGAACATCCTCCTCTACAATGCAGATTTGGTTATAACCAGAGTGCCCATCCATCATTGATAAAATTTGATGCCCTGCTGAACTGTCTACCAACAAATCTACTATAGGCATAGGATACTCATCTTTTGTAGTCGCTAGATTCAAGTTTCTGAAATCAATGCATACCCTCATTTTACCATTCTTCTTAACTACAGGCACAATATTGGATAGCTACTCAACATACCTGGCTGTCCTAATAAAGCCTGCCTTGAATAGTCTAAGAATTCCTTCCTTAACTTTCTGAATCACTTCTGGACTTATTCTTCTTGGCTTTTGCTTGTATGGCTTGAAATTAGGCCTCATAGGGAGCCTATGTTCCACTAATGACCTATCCAATCTTGGTAGTTCATTATAAGACCACGCCAAACAATCTTTATATTTCCTCAGAACAGCCAACAACTGGTCCCTGTCCAGAGCATTCAAACAAGCACTTATATAAGTGGGCTGTTGTATAGAACCCTCCCCTAAATTTACTTCTTCTAAAGGGTCTTGTGCTTGAGAACTTACTGAAGTTTCTTCTTCGATTCCTTCTGGCTTCGAAGCAATCTCCTTGCTGTGTTCTGCTCCCAGGTTCTTTGATTCAACATCTTTACCCTCCTCCTCATAGACAAAGTCTATCCACAAGGCTTCTTCTTCCTGTGTCTCCTGGACTTTTGTTTCAATGTCCAATGCACAATATTTATCAAGGGCCAAAACTCTGGCCTGTTGCTGCTTCTGCTTGCAGCCAATTATCATGGCTTCTTTCTCTTGCTCCTGTACTTTCTGGACTATTGATTTTACATCCAATATTGAAAACTTAATTAGAGCCAAAGAGTTGGCTTCTGGTGCATCATCTCTTCGCCTACAACTAGGCATCATTGTCATCCTTAACGACAACCTCTTCATTAGCACTTTTCTGGACTAAGTGCTCCAGGTGTGTCACCTCCTCATTAGTCGTCACTTCAATTGAGCCATTAGGTTTCCTTAGTATACTAAGTGGAGTCACTCCCTCAATATACAACTTGGCCTCTGCGAAGTCTGCACAGGCTATGAAAGGTTGAGGATCTACATCAATTTCCTCTGTCTCTCCATTGCCCAAGGCCATCATTATTTTCTGATGCAAAGAGAAAGGCACACATTTGTTAGTGTGGATCCAATCTCTGCCAAGTAAAGCATTGTACTTAGCATTACTGTCGATCACGAAGAATGCCGTCATGCAGTCCCTGGTTCCTATACTCAGGTTGATGGGAATAATTTCCCGAGCCATCTGTTTGTCTCCAGCGAAACCAGCAATGGTTGTGCTAGTCAGGATTAACCTGGGGTTCCTCTTCCCTAATTTCTTTAAGGAAGATTTCGGTAGTAAGTTCACCGCTGTCCCATTATCCACCAACATTCGGTTCAATTGTATCCCATCGAAGAAGGCCTTGATATACAAAGGCTTAACATGCTGTGTCATAGAATTCGAGGGATACTCAAAAGGACATGAGAGGTTAATACTCACCTCTTCTTTACTTTCATATTCAGTTTCCATTGGGGTAGCCATTTCGAAATTATCTTGCACCATACTCACTTGTGAGTCTTCACTAGAGACTGAAATTGGGTTAATTTCTTGCCCCTCTTGGTTCTCATCCCCAGCTTGGAATTCATGAGGTAGTATGTGAACCATATTCACTGACACTGAGCCAAATTGGATGGCTGGCTGTGCCTGTTTCTCCTTTTGCCCACCTTGTTCAATTACTGCGGAAGTATCCTCCATTCTGCATTTTGGTACAGCATTACTAACGAGCTCCTTCCAATGGTCTTTTCTGACTGGCTTTTCAGCCAAAAGCGTTTGTTCAGCAATGAAGGCTTCGAACATTTCTTCCTCAACCATTTCTTTCTTTTGGCCTAGGCCAACTTCTTTCTCTATCTCACTATCACTCTCCATCAACGCCTTCTCCAATCTTGCTAGACTGGACTTCTCTCTGGCTTTTAGTTCAGAGTGAACTTTGGCCAACTGTTCTCTGCTGCAATCCATCTTGCCTTGTAGAGTTGGTTTTAGAGTATGGTCTGACTTTGGGTTCTTCTTTCCTTCTGCCTGGACCAATGAAGAACTCTCTCCACTTTCTTTCAGGTCTTGCTAGTACTGACTGTACCTACGCTGAATTTTCCTCCTTTGTGATCTAGAAATTACGGGGACCATATCTCTTTCCTTTGTTTTTGGGTGTTTAAGCAATACCCAATTGTTTGGAGCCACCAAAGGAGGTTTGACCATCCTACCTTGGTTTCCAATTACATCTCTTTGGGTAAACACTTCCCTAGGTTTGTTCTGCATCACAAACCAATCTAGAACTCCAGGAACCCACGAACTTACTGACCCAGCTATTGAACTACTTCTTTCTTCCTTCGAAACCACCTTCGAAGCTGGCTGTGAAGGCCACTGCTTGGCCCTGACTTCATGCTTTGGGCCTAAGTCAGGCCTTCGATGAAGGTGTCCACTTTCTGTCCTGCGTGAGGTTGGTCTAGGGGGCCAATCTCTAGCTTTGATCCGATAAACTGAACCCTTTTCCAGTCTTCTTTCAGAATGACTGCTCTCCATTCTGTAATAATTAGGTGACCTGGACCCATATAAGGGCCTCTTGCCTTTAGCATGCATTCTATCGGCTGTTGGTTCAACCATTAATGGCTGCTGCCTAACACCGGATGGATATGGCCTTTTATTGTAAGCATTGGTTGGTTTAGGACGTCTCTGCACATCCTTGTAATATTGTTTCCCATTAATTGGAAGCCCTTTCAACCACTTGTAGCTTAGTCTGCACCTGGGACACATCCTTTGCATTACAGCTACCTCCAAGGAATCGTCATTCAGTGCTTCTTCATCAGAGTCTTCCCTCTGGTGTGAGAAACCTTGTCCAATAGCTGGTAGATTTCCAGTGTCTTTCTTGATAGTTGTCTGGTTGGCCACATGCATCTGCACATTGACTTCTTCCAATTCTTTCAAAGACAGGTTTTGAAAGTCCGGCATAATGACATTGGCTGCCACCTCTCAAATTTCTGGAAATGGATTACTGTCGATCCCCATGGCCTTTTCAGCTTTGGCTGGGAATTTCAAACTCCCTTTCCGAATTTGTTCTTGGATCCTGTCTCGAAAAACAATACAGTTCTTAGTCAAGTGAGGCCAAGAATTATGCCATTTACAATATACTTTTCCTTTAAGTTCATCAAGAGGTGAAATTTTGACTCCTTTTGGTAACTTAAGGAAGTTGGCCGCAAACAAATGATCAAAAATGTCATCTGCCTTAGTTGAATCGCAAGAGTATTTCCTGTGAAGGTCTTTCTTTTTAAATTGTTGGTCAATTGTTGTATCCTTATGAATTAATGCTTCACAGATCACAGGTTCTTTCCTCACAATCTCTACTACATCGATCTCATAATTAGGATCTCTATAATAAGTCTTGTACGATGCATTATTTCGATCTTGTTCCTCCTCCAGTAATGCTTCGTATCTAGACACCTTATAAGTGAGTTCCACTAAGTCTCTGAACTCAGTTGAGTCAAACTTCTTTTGAAGCCTAAAATCTAAGCCATTTTGAACCAATCTCACGAATTCTAGCTCTGGTAGGATGACTCTACATTTATTTCGAGCCTTTTTAAATCTGGCAATAAATTGAGTAGCCTTCTCGTCAGGCCTTTGACTCAATCTTGCCAAGTCTGCCATGGAAATCTCTGGCTCCGATTGGAAGAATTAGGCATGAAATGCCTCTTCCATTTGTTGCTAAGTTTGGATAGAGCCAGGTGCAAGGTTAATATACCATACAAATGCTCTCCCAGTTAGGGAATTTGGGAATAACCTTAACTTCATGTAGTCATTATTAGTAAATTCACCGCATTGAGCAGCAAACCTAGCAATATGCTCCATTGTTGATTGGTCTCCATTCCCATAAAAAATGGCAAAATCTGGTATCTTGAAACCTCTTGGATATTCATGTACCCTGTCTACCCATTCTGGGTATGGTTTCCTGTATACTGGAGTCTGGACCCCCCGAGCCATTGGTCCGCACATCTCTCTAACAATGTTAGCAATTTGGTCCTTAGGGACCATATTTTGTGCCTACTGAACCACTACTGGAGGGGCAAACACAGGATTTGGTGGGCAAACTTGTGCATGTGGCCTCTTGGTCCATAAGGTGATATATTTGGGACTGGTTGTCCCTGTGGTGCATGTTGCTGTTGGAGGTGTGGGTAACCCCTTTGAGCCTGTCCTGCAAAAGGACCAGCAAAAGGTGCTGGAACTGGTGTTGTGTCTCTTCCATTTGTAGGAAAACCTTTTAACCCCCCGGGTATAAATTCGAATAAGGGATTAGTGAACCCCCTTGTGCCAGGTATGGCTTCAAACATGGGATTTGGAACCATTCTTATGCCATTTTCTTGTATTGGGCCAGATCCACCAAATTGCATGGCTTTACTATTAAGTACTGAGGCATTTTAACATGCTATAGGCCTCGAAATAGGTTCGTACCAAGACTGAGGTGATGGTCTTTCATAGTTCTGATTACTAGAATGTCCATTAACTTGTATAGGCTGTTTATCTCTAGCCAATCTTTGCTGAGAGACATTCGAAACTTCCTCCTTGTGTCTTATGTTTATTAGTTGGTGGTTATTCATTCGATCCAAAAAGGATGTTGCCCACCTTTCCATTGTGTTCATTAATTGCTGTCCCATAGCATCTACTAGGCCACCCCATGGATTTATTGGCTGAGTAGATGGAATAGTGGATGGTCTAATTCCTTGGTTTCGTCCAATATTATGAACATGTGGTACTTGTTCTAAAGTGCTGGTCTGTTCGACCATAGGTTCTGATAAAATGGGAGTTTCCACAGGATGTGTTATCACATTATCCTCCGGATTAGGTATCTCTACCTCTCCTTCCACGCCTTCTTCTAAGCGTTCATTTTCTCCTTATCTCCTACGTCTAGCCATTTCAATTAGTCCCACTGGGCGTGCCAAAAATATATGTTGGCTTTTTGGCTTTCGAAGGTTATTATTGTAATTGCAAGCGTGCCAGCAAGGATCAATCTGTCCTTACAGAAAATTAATTGCCAACCAATTTTCAGATGATTACGTTTTAGTTCTTTCAGCCTCAATAAAGAGGACTTTTACTGGTGGCTTGATTTAGGAGAATTAAGCAAAATAACAATTAAATGAAAAGCAGTTGAAGTATTTCATTAACATGAAAAAACTTACAATGATCCAAACTCAGCCTCATAGAGGTTTACAGCAACAATCTACTTGAAACTACTCCTATGAACGAAGTGCAGTGCAGGAATTTAAAGTATAGAAAATGTAAGACCGGAAATGTAAAACTGGAAAGAAAAATAAGTATAATAAGACTAGCTTTTTGGATCTGAGTCTGGGGGCTTTTTCTGGGGCCTTCTCTGCTATTTATACTTCTTGAGGATGACCATCGAACTGCGTTTCCAACCGTCGAACTGCTTCTCCATGACCGCTGATCATGTTGCCTTGTAATTAGCCCACTATGCCATCACTTGCAGTTAAACTTCCCTCCTAAATTTGAATTTAAATGTGAGTAACCGTTGAAGCCACATCACCTTACATCTCTTTGTTGATTCACTGCTGCTCAGATCTCGTAATAACCAATACTAATTGCCACTTGTATAATCAGGATCGAAGACTTGAATAGTTTTCCTATATTACCCTTATTCTGCCACGCGTCGAGTTGTAATTGGCTTGTACAAAATATGTAGCCAACAATTACACATTTTTTTCATAGAAATTTTGAATCACAAAATATATAATTTTATCATAAAAATGTGTAACATATCACTAAAATACATAATTTTATTTCTAAATTACAAATTAACATAAATCTACAAAAAGAAAAAAAAATACATAATATTTCTTACAAAAGTACGAACATATACCAAGCAAAAATGTAACAAAATGTTGGAGTTTATTTTAACAAATTGAACCATTTATTTTGTATTATTATACTTGTAAATAATCATATAAAAAATTACATTGATTCAATAAATATAGCTCATGATATTATCATATTTTTCTTTAAAAAAACAAATAGACTATTTTAAAATTATCTTTACTGTCTATTTTTTTAAAAAAAAGATAAATTACACTTATCTCTCACTATTATCCTCTGTTAAGCTATATAACAGAATTTGCTAATATCATAACTTATAATATCAAAAATGACAAAATAGCCTATTAGTTACCTTATCTATTTAAATGAGAAATTTCACTCATCTTCCTTGAGATTTTGCATATATATTATCAAAACCCATATATATTTTAGTATTATTTAATAAAATTATTAAATTTCATGCAATATTTAATAAAATCCTTAAATTGTTAGAACATTATTAAAACGTTTAATGGGGAAAAAAAAAAACCCCTTAATTTTCATTGATAAAACACTTTAAAATAAACAATTTCTCTAAAATTAATATTAGACAACATCCTAATAATTTAATATAAAACTAATCCTACATTATATAAACAACGTAAAATTTATTGTTTTAAACAATGGATTTGTTGTTTCAATTTTTTTTTTTTAAAGTTAAAAGATATAGATTTAGTTTTTTCTTGGCAACTTGCATTACTTATTTATTCATATGTAAACAAATTATTATTTTATCTTTTCTCAATCTTACATTATTTTCAAATTTTAATTTTTATCTTTGAGTGATTAAATTTTTAGTTGATATATATTTTTAAAAAATAGGTTAATATTTTTACATGACTAAAAAAATTAAAAAAATAAATATAAAAGTAAAAAAATATAATCATCTCACAATAATAAACATTTAAAAGATCACTTGAATGGAGACAGGAAAGATATTAACCTGTTTTATAATCGTCTCACATGTATTTGAAAATACATGAATAAATATAATCGTCTCACAATAAATATATAAGATTAAAAAATCATTTGACAATAATAAATAATTCAAATAATTTATCATTTGTTATACCTAAAATTAAAATTAATCTTTACTTAAATGGAGAAATTATTTAAAAATAATAAAATATATACTCAATTAATTTGTTATTTATGATACTTAAAATCTATATCTCTATCTTTATTTATCTCATTAAAAATATCTGTATTAAATTAGATCTTAAAATAAATTTCTCACATTCATTAATGGTTAAATTTTTATTTTATTTTTTGTTTATAAAAGTTGAAAAACTTGTTGAGGTAAAAAGTAGAATCAATAAATTAGATTTATATTTTGAAAAAATTAAGAAAAATAAATAATAATTTCATATATATTTAATAGGGTAGATTAAATTTAATGCATTTTGTTAGGTCCCTAAGTCTTGTCAATTCCACGAACAAACTTGTGTAATCGAGTTGTAATTTCTGTGCTGTTTTGTGTTGCTCGCTCGAGCGAAGAAGTCCTCGATCGAGCGAAGGACTGCGTCTGGCTGCAAACCTGAAAGAGGTCATTGTGCGCTCGAGCGAAGCATTGGAGGCTCGAGCGAAGAACTACGTCTGCATACAAACCTGAAAGAGTTTATTCCTCGCTCGAGCGAAGACTTTATGGCTCGAGCGAAGGTACTTATGGAAGTCACACGAAATAAGCTTCTCGCTCGAGCGAGATAAGCTTGGCTCGAGCGAGCTAAGCTTCGCTCGAGCGAGCTTCAGAATCCGGAATTCTATAAGTAGTTGGTTTCTCCAAACTTTAGGATTACTTTTTAGATCTACTTTGAGATTTTCTGAGGTTTTCTTGTGGAGAGATTTTTGTGAGGTTTTTCTTGATATTTTGAGAAGAGTTCTTCACTCATGATCTAAAATACATACATCAAGAAGTTGGTTACTTTATATTCAAGTGAGAGTTTTCTTCGGTGGATTTCGAAGATTCAAACGTATAGTTTCAAAAGGCGTTTGATTCTATACGTAGTCATTAAATCGACAAGTGAGGTTGTGGAATCAACTTCAGGATTGATCAGTTCCGAGACGAAGTCGTGGAAAAAGAGTTACAGAAGATTCGTAGACAGATTGACTGAGTTGGGTAATTTGTATGATATCTTTGTAATCTTTTTACTTCAGTAGTGGATTGATTAGTGGCGTTTCGCCCGTGGTTTTTTTAATCACAGTTGGAGGTGCCCAATTGTGGTTTTTTCCACGTAAAAATCGTTTGTGTCGGTTTATTAATTATTCTGAAAAACAAACAATCTAAATCACTTTCGTAAGTGCTTGTTGATTTAGATTGTGTGTTTTGGATTTTTGGGATTTGGAATATTTTTAATCTTGATCTAATCACGAATCACTTAGGATTTTCATTTGGTATCAGAGCGGGTCACTCTTTTTTTAAAAAAAAAATATAGGAGTGTGATTTTGTGTGACTAGTATTATGGATTCTATTCGTGAAGGTAACTCGACCCATAGACCACCTTTACTCGATGGTACAAACTATTCTTGCTGGAAAGCTCGTATGAGAGCATTTTTAAAATCCATCGATGAGAAAGTCTAGCACTCCGTGATCTATGGGTGGAGTGAACCTACTATCACCATTGATGGTGTTAATATTCCTAAACCCCTTGATAAATGGGACACAATTGATTACCAAAACTCGAGTTGGAACAGTAAGGCTCTCAATTCCCTGTTTTGCTCCGTCACATCTGAAGAGTTTCGACGTATCTGCATGTGTGAGGTAGCAAAAGAGGCTTGGGACATTTTGGAAACGATTCATGAAGGTACGACTTCTGTCAAAAGGTCAAAACTTCAACGTCTCACCTCCGCTTTTGAAACCCTTTTTATGCGCGATGAGGAGACGTTTGATAATTTCTATGCAAAACTTAGTGATATCGTGAATTCTTGTTTCACACTCGGGGAAAAAATCCCGGAAGCTAAAATTGTTGGAAAAATTTTGAGGTTTTTACCCGAGAGGTTCCAACCAAAAGTGACAGCCATTGAGGAGGCTTAGAATGTTGATACCCTCAAGATTGATCAATTGGTTGGAAACTTGCAGACTTATGAAGCACACCAGATTTCAAAGAAAAAACAAAAAGAAAGTGTGGCTTTCACTAGTGCTCATGAGTCTGCAAAAACTCCGGAGGCTGAATTTGATTTAGAGTCTGAGATGACGGCTATGTTTACTAAACAATTTAAAAAAATTTTGAAGAAAAAGAAGCCTAATTTCAGAGACCCTATTTCAAAAGACAAGAGTAATGAAAAACCCAAAACTTTTCCACCAAAACTTGCTTCAAAAACTGAAAAGGGGATTGTAAAGGGGCAAGGGGTCAAGTGCTATGAATGTCAAGGTTTTGGTCACATTGCCCTTGAATGCCCTTCGAAAAAGAATCGAAAGAAAGTCTACACTGTAACTTGGGATGATGAAAGCGGGTCGGAGCAAGAACCCGAAGAACCTGAATCTAGAGAAGACGGGGATAGTGCTTTCATGGCATTTTGGTCTACTTTGACACCACCTCCTCCAAAGCCAGCAGAGTTAGCTCGTGGTCAGAACTTGCATCTTCCTCCCACCTTTGATGGGAGTAACTACCTGTTTTGGAAAATCAGAATGAGAGCTTTTCTGAGAGCTTTTGATCCAGAAGGCTGGCAGGCCATTGAAGAAGATACAGATAGGGCTGACAATCCGAGCAATCAGAGAGCCCTGATCACTATTCGTGGAGCAATTTCTACTGAAGAACAGCAACGGGTTGTTCGTTGCACAAAGGCTAAAGAGGCATGGGAAATTTTGAGCCAATTCCATGAAGGAGGAAATTCACATTCACCACCATCCAGCAACTTTTCAGTCTTAGTTGCTAGATTGGAAGAGGCAAAGGAGAATAAAGAGCAAAAAGAGGATGATGAAACATCTGATGACAATGATGAGATCAATGGCGATGAACTACAACAAGCTTACGAAAAGCTATACGAGGAATCTCTGAATTTATCCAAAACCAACGACAAACTCTCTCTCAAGATCAAAACATGTGAGAGTGAGAATATCAGGCTGAAAGGAGAACTTGTAGCAGCAAAGCAGAATATCGTCAAGATCTCAAGTGACAGGCAAGACTTATGTGGAAAATTACTATCCTGTGAAACTGAAAGGAATGAACTTCTGAAGGTGTATTCTACATATGAAGAAAAGCTTGAAAGTCTTGAGTTGTCACAAGCCAGATTGGAAGAGATAGTTTGTCAAAAGGATGAAGAGCTTCGTGTTGCTAGAGCCACTATTGCCATGTGGAACAAAGGTTCCAAATCTTTAGAAGACATCCTCGGGTCTCAACAAATGGGTTGCGACAAAAGCGGGTTAGGCTATGGTGCAACAGCTCACAAGGGACAGGCCTCGACTTCACATGACAAGAAGACTCAAGCAAAGGGAAAATTGAAGGTAGACCAAGCTGATCTCTCTCTTCGTCTACCTAAAGCTGGTAAGATCAACAAAAAGGAGGTAAAACCGGTTTTTATTTGTCATCACTGTGGTAGGTATGGCCACATTCGTCCTTATTGCTATGAATTGTTTGGTAAGGTGTCTCAAAAGAGTAGAAATTCAAATACTTTTTGGGCTAGGAGACAATCTTACATGTCTAGGCGGAATACCAAGACTAAAAAGATTTGGGTGAGAAAAGATGATTTGACTTGTTTAGTTGTTCACACTGCTCTAAAAGCACGTGATTCACACATGTGGTATCTTGATAGTGGGTGTTCTCGTCATATGTCCGGTAACAAATCCTACTTCACCTCCCTTGAAAAATATGAAGGAGGAATTGTTACCTTTGGAGATGGCGGCACTTCGAGAGTCATTGGTAAGGGCTCTATAAGTGTTGTTGGTCTTCCCAAGCTAGATAATGTTCTACTAGTTGATGGTCTTAAAGAAAATCTTCTAAGCATTAGTCAAATGTGTGATTCCCATCATGAAGTATTGTTTTTAAAAAATAAATGTGAAATTTTGGATAAAAAGGGAAATACTGTCTTACATGGGGTTCGCACATCTGATAACTGCTATGGGATTGTTACTACTAATGATCTCACTTGTCACTCTGCCATCATTAGTAACATTGACCTGTGGCATCAAAGATTAGGTCACATGAACTTCAATGACCTAACTAAGATAGCCAACAAAGAGCTTGTGAGGGGAATACCTAAACTGGGTAAGAATTTGAGCCATGTGTGTGGACCATGTCAACTTGGAAAGCAAACCCGTGCCCCTCATCAAAAGGTGAATATCTTTACAACCAAACGTCCTCTCGAATTGGTTCACATGGATTTAATGGGTCCTACTCGCACTGAAAGGATCGGAGGTAAAAGATACATTTTTTTAACTGTTGATGATTTTACTCGATTTTCATGGGTAAATTTTTTAAAGGAAAAATATGATACGTTTGATGCTTTCCAGGCCTTAGTCTTTAAAATCCAGAATGAACCAGGTATTTCCATTGATCGTATCATAAGAATTCGAACCGGTCATGGTCGTGAGTTTGAAAATAGTTCGTTTTCGAATTTTTGTGATATACATGGAATTAAGCATGAATTTTCTGCACCCATTACTCCACAACAAAATGGAGTTGTTGAGAGGAAGAACAGGGTTGTTCAAGAAATGGCTAGGGTCATGCTCCTTAGTAAGAAACTTCCTCCAAAATTTTGGGCCGAAGCCATAAATACTGCTGTTTATGTCATAAATCGCGTGTATTTAAGGCCCGGCACTTTACAAACTCCATATGAATTGTGGAAGGGCTTGAAACCTAATATAAAATACTTCAAAACTTTTGGGAGTAAGTGTTACATCTTCAAAGATAGAGAGCCTTTGGGAAAATTTGACTCCCGAAGTGATGAAGGTATTTTTCTAGGGTATTCAACCACTAGTAGGGCTTTTAGAGTCTATAACCTGCGAACTTCATCTCTAATGGAATCTATCAATGTGGTTATAGGTGACACAGGTGCACCTACTCCAGCAACAAATGAGGATGATAATGATGAGTCTCCAACCTTGGATACGGTATCACAAAATCAAGGAGAAAGTGCGGACCAATCACAAGTAATGGTCACAGAACCATCCTCACAGGTAAGGTCAAGTCCAAAGAGTGCTCCTAGGGACATCACTCCTGTTGCTTCTGTCACCGCAAGTCCTGAGCTTAAACCATCAGCTAGGGTGAAACTGCATCATCCAGCTCAACAGGTGATTGGAAGTGTCTCGGATCGAATGAAAACCCGAAGACAGATTCGGGATGAGGTATCACATATGTGTTATGTTTCTTTAATTGAACCTAAGAATTTTAAAGAGGCCTTGCTAGATGATAGTTGGGTCAATGCTATGCATGAAGAATTAGGTCAATTTGAACGTAACAAAGTTTGGACTCTAGTTCCTAGACCTAGAGACATGAATGTGATAGGTACCAAGTGGATCTTTAAAAATAAATCTGATGAGAATGGTACAATTGTTAGAAACAAAGCTAGGTTGGTTGCTCAAGGCTACACACAAGTAGAGGGTGTTGACTATGATGAGACGTTTGCCCCAGTTGCACGTCTCGAATCCATTCGTATTTTACTTGGTGTTGCATGTTTTCTTGGCTTTAAATTGTTTCAAATGGATGTGAAAAGTGCTTTTCTGAATGGGTACTTGAAAGAAGAGGCATATGTTGAGCAACCAAAAGGGTTTGAGGACCCTAAATGTCCTAATCATGTCTACAAGTTAGACAAGGCTTTGTATGGATTGAAACAAGCCCCTCGAGCTTGGTATGATAGACTCACTACATTTCTTCTTGATAATGATTTTCAAAGGGGTAGTGTGGATAAGACTTTATTTGTGAAACATACTAAGTCTCATATTCTTGTTGCTCAGATTTATGTTGATGATATTGTGTTTGGATCCACTGCTGAACATCTTGTGAAATATTTTTCGGATTGCATGACACATGAGTTTGAGATGAGCATGATGGGAGAGTTGTCTTATTTTTTGGGTCTTCAAATTAAACAGTCTCCTTCAGGTATTTTTGTGTCTCAGTCTAAGTATGCGAAAAATCTTGTGTCTAAGTTTGGTCTTGAGTCTACCAAACATGCACGCACTCCCATGAGCACCAGTCTTCACCTCTCCAAAGATTCCTCTGGTATTGATGTTTATCCTACCCTTTATAGGAGTATGATAGGGAGTCTTTTGTACCTCACAGCCAGTCGTCCTGATATTGCTTTCAGTGTAGGTGTTTGTGCCCGTTACCAAGCTAATCCTAAAGAGTCTCATCTGCTTGCTGTCAAACGAATCATTAAATATGTTAATGGGACTTTGGGGTATGGGGTTTGGTTTTCTACTGATACTACAGCTGAGATTACTGGTTTTTCTGATGCCGACTGGGCAGGGTGTGCTGATGATAGGAAAAGTACATCCGAGGGGTGTTTTTACCTTGGGAATAATCTGGTTTCCTGGCATAGTAAAAAGCAAAATGCCATTTCTCTTTCGACTGCTGAGGCTGAGTACATTGCTACAGGGAGTTGTTGTGCACAAATGCTGTGGATGAAGCAAATGCTTCATGATTATGGGATAAAACAGAACACTCTTACTCTTTTCTGTGATAACACAAGTGCCATAAACATTTCAAAAAATCCTGTCCAACACTCTCGCACCAAACACATTGACATTCGTCATCATTTTATTCGAGAGTTAGTGGAAGAGGGCCTTGTTGTTCTTGAACATATTCCCACTGAGCATCAAAAAGCTGATATTTTTACAAAACCCCTTGATCTTCTTCGTTTTGAGTTCCTTAGAAAGACCTTGGGTGTCATGCTCGATCACTAGAGTGTCACTTGTTACTTGAGTAGGTGTAAGTGTTTTGCCTTATGTATGCTTGGATGTCATAATCTCATTATCATTGATATCTGTTGTACTTGCATCCAACTTTTTATATACACTACTCATGCTGCTTACCAGATCTCATTGTTCAGTGGTCATAGCTCATTTTGAATGCCCATGCTCATTAACCTCATGATCTCATTCTGTACACATCCTTGAGATTAATTGTTGCAGGGGTTTCCGCACATGTGATCAAAGTTCTCTATGGACCACTAACAGTGTTTCTTATACTTTTACAGTGGAATTGACCGATACTAGCATATCATGGGTGATGTTGAGTCTCTTAACCATCTACCATCTGTTTTCACTTCCACGGTTTCTCCCTCAGTTCCTTGAAGTCCGGGCATTAGGAAAAGGCTACCTCAGAGGCACCAACCAGGCCATCCTTTATGATTTCATTCTTCTCTGGTTTGGTTTCCGTACTCTTGAGAGTGAAAGCCACCAGTGAGTGCCCACAAGAAAGAAAATGTAAAAAAAAAAAAGAAAAAAAAAAGAAAAAAAGGACTCTTTGATTGAGGGGGAGCCTCCGCATTTACTCAACAAATACCCCGTGATTCCTAGTGGTTTGACTTTTCACTGTATTGTTGAGTTACTCTTGATGGAGGTCCAGCCATCCGATCACTACTAGGATTAACTCTAGCTCAGTGACCTCTCATGGATTGCACACACACACTTTTTATGTGAGCTCTCATATTGGTTTTTTGAGTTGTACATTCTCATGTAGCTTATGATCATTGATTATATTTTATCTGCTTTGCTCATGATTTCCAGTGTCATTTTTTTAAAAAAATTGCAAGTTCACAGGATTCATGAATTGCGGATTATTTCATCTTAGTATTCACTTTTGGCTAAATATAATCATCTATTTTTGTTTCAGGTCTCACCTCTTGATTTTGCGTATAGTGTTGTTTTTATTTAAAAAAAAAAAAAAAGAAAAATTGGTTTTTTTTTCCCTTTCTTGGCTCGAGCCACGATTGCCTCGCTCGAGCGTGCTTTTGCCACTGCATTAGACCTGAGAACATGTATTTTTGGCTCGACCGACCGTCTGGGCATTTTTAGCTCTCGATCGAGCGAGAAAGTATTCGCTTGAGCGACCTGTTGCGGTTCAAATTCTGAATCTGTGTCTATTCAGTTCATTTTTCCCCCCCTTCGTCTTTTCTCTCTCTCTCTCCCCTAGGGTTTTTCGTGGTTATCTTTGCTGCGATCTTCTGCTATTTTCCCTCTTGATTTCGGAGTTTTTTTTTTCTTCATCTTCTCTCTCCATTTCTGGTAAGTTTCTTTTCTCTTTCTTCGTTTTATTTTCTTTTTTTAGTATGGTACTTGGGTTGAGATGTGGTTGTAGTTTTTCTTTGTTAGACTCTAGGTTTTTTTTTTTTTTTTGTTGGTTGTGGTTCTTCCCTCTAATTTTCGAGCCTCACTCTTGCATCTAGGGTTCATGATTTTGTCTATTGCACTCTCCATTGTGCTTAGGGTTTACCATTGGGATTGTGTTCGAGTTTAACATTGGGGATTTCATTTACATATACATATATTGCCATTGTGTGCTTGTAATCTGTTTTCTCTCTATTGTTCCATACATTGATGTTTCGATTCTATCATGGCTGTAATATCTTGTTTTCTCTGTGGTTGATTGTTGACTCTTTAGCACTGCTACTCATTTCATTTCTTTTCTGCTAATGTTACGAATTTTATTGCTTTTCTAACCCCTGTTGGACTAATATGTTTTGACTGGCTTCTTGTGTTTTGTTTTAGGGGTTTTCTGGTATTGTTTATTGGATGTTCCTTGTCTTTCTGGGCTCTTGTCTATGTTGCTCTGTTTGGGTTGTATTAGTCATGGTCGAGTCATCCAAGCACCGTAAAGCTACGGTTTCTCGTTCTTCCTTCAACTCTGAAAAGTTTCCATCTAAAGAAAAATCTAAGTTGTTTAGGGAGTCTTTTGCATCTCGTAAAGTACATTTAGAGCGCAATATCCTCCCAAATGCCTTTGAGGTTGTTCCCATTCGGTCTTTATTTGATTCATTAGGCGGAGATCAAGTGTTGCATTTCTCCGGGCCACAAAATTTGAGTCTCATCCGGGAATTCTATTGCAATATCCATTCCATTCGCAAAGAACTTCCGGCATCCTTTGAGACTTGGGTTAGGAAGAAGTCACTTGTTATCACTGGGGATGTGTTTCGGATTTTACTTGGTCTTCCTGAAGTTCGTAATTGTCATTTTCCGTTTCTTACCCGGTCAGGTGTTGATTTTAATTGTGTTGCTTCTGAGTTATGTGGTGTTGACCGGACTTGGATCACTGGGGATCTACTTCAGCAAAATGAGTTGCTTCCTCGGTTCCGTCTCTTGAATATCATCGTGTGTGCGAATCTTTATGTCACCACCCATTCCTCGCATATTACTCAGGACCAAGGTTATGTTCTGTATTCTATTCATCACCGACTACCTATTGACCTTCCGGAAATGATTGTTTAAAAAATGATTGGGGTCTCTGAGGGCAGAAAATCTTTGGGGCTTCCTTATGGGTGTTTGCTTACTCGTTTTCTCACTGCCCTTGATGTTCTTTCTTTTGATGATGATGAGTTTGCTTACCCTATCAAACCCATTACTAAATTGACAGTCTCTCAGAGTCAGGCTCATGTAAGGGGGAGTGTGTCGGGGGTTGGGAGTTCTGGTGCAGGTAATGATGATCCCCTTGCCGAGGAGGAAGAGTTTGAGGCCGCCAATGCCGGTACCCCTGATCTTCCTGAGCTACGTCCTCGCTCATTTCGTGGCCAGCTACAGCACTTTGAGCAGTCTGTTACCCGTCGCCTTGATCTTTTGGCTACACGTCTTGATGCTTTTGATGGCCGCCTCGATGAGCAGAGTGCCATGCTTGCTCAGATTCTTTCTCTTCTTCAGTTGCAGCAGCAACCATCTTCTTCTTCTTAGCTTTTGGCATATGCCTCTCTTGGACAGTTTTTGTTTTTACTTTGGATAGTGTTTTTTTTTATGTTGTATCTGCCTGGTGTTGTTTTTGGGTCACTCCGGGACAAAAAAGGGGAGTAGTTTTGGGGTACTCATGATTTTGGTTTTGCAGATGAGCTTTTGGACGTTTATATGATGTGGATATTATTGATATGGATATTGGGCTATATGTTTTTATTTTATATCTTGATGGTTTGTTTTGTTATGTTACATTTCAGGTTTGATGGAGTTAGATTTCATTACAGGTTTTCCTCAAGTTTGGTTTATTGTTTCAAAATGTTAGTTCCAGTTTGTTTTGAGATTGGTTGCATAGTTGGTTTGCCTTGAGTTGTAATCGTTTTAGCTAGTTCGTTTGCTTTGAGTTGTAATCATTTTAGCTAGTTCGTCTGTTTAGGAAATTGTGTTAGGAAGTTTTGTCCGGGTATTGACAAAGGGGGAGATTGTTAGGTCCCTAAGTCTTGTCAATTCCACGAACAAACTTGTGTAATCGAGTTGTAATTTCTGTGCTGTTTTGTGTTGCTCGCTCGAGCGAAGAAGTCCTCGATCGAGCGAAGGACTGCGTCTGGCTGCAAACCTGAAAGAGGTCATTGTGCGCTCGAGCGAAGCATTGGAGGCTCGAGCGAAGAACTACGTCTGCATACAAACCTGAAAGAGTTTATTCCTCGCTCGAGCGAAGACTTTATGGCTCGAGCGAAGGTACTTATGGAAGTCACGCGAAATAAGCTTCTCGCTCGAGCGAGATAAGCTTCGCTCGAGCGAGCTTCAGAATCCGGAATTCTATAAGTAGTTGGTTTCTCCAAACTTTAGGATTACTTTTTAGATCTACTTTGAGATTTTCTGAGGTTTTCTTGTGGAGAGATTTTTGTGAGGTTTTTCTTGATATTTTGAGAAGAGTTCTTCACTCATGATCTAAAATACATACATCAAGAAGTTGGTTACTTTATATTCAAGTGAGAGTTTTCTTCGGTGGATTTCGAAGATTCAAACGTATAGTTTCAAAAGGCGTTTGATTCTATACGTAGTCGTTAAATCGACAAGTGAGGTTGTGGAATCAACTTCAGGATTGATCAGTTCCGAGACGAAGTCGTGGAAAAAGAGTTACAGAAGATTCGTAGACAGATTGACTGAGTTGGGTAATTTGTATGATATCTTTGTAATCTTTTTACTTCAGTAGTGGATTGATTAGTGGCGTTTCGCCCGTGGTTTTTTTAATCACAGTTGGAGGTGTCCAATTGTGGTTTTTTCCACGTAAAAATCGTTTGTGTCGATTTATTAATTATTCTGAAAAACAAACAATCTAAATCACTTTCGTAAGTGCTTGTTGATTTAGATTGTGTGTTTTGGATTTTTGGGATTTGGAATATTTTTAATCTTGATCTAATCACGAATCACTTAGAATTTTCACATTTAAGTTTAAAATTACTGTTGACAATAAATGAGTTTGGTTTAATTGTCAGAAACTTTAGGTGTTTTCTTCTATATTTATTTCTTAATTTTTTTTAATCATGAAAGAAATCTTAACCTATGTATATTTTACTCCTTGTGTCATTTTAATAGCTATACTTTTAATTAGCTAAATTTTGATCATAAATTTATGATTTTGTCTTAATTTGGTCTAATTGATTACAATTCTTAGCATTTTTTTTAATAAAAAATTTGCACATAAGTGTCATGTGCCATATTTTTAAGGCGAAATAATAAACTTAGTCAACTCAGCTAGTTAACCTCAACCAATTTAGTGACAATTTTTCTTTAAAAATACTAACAATATTATTAATTGAACCAAATTGAAACAAAATTTAAAATTAAGGTTAAAATTGAGTCAATTGAAAATGTAAAGACCAAAATGATACAAACAGTAAAATATAAGGATAGCTGGTGTAATTTTTCCAAAAAATAAATTCATTTATTTCAACTTTAAAAAAATCAAATACTAAATGTTTTACTTAAAATGATAAATTTTACGTTGTTTATGTGTGGAATAAGCCTTATACAAAATTATGAATATATTATCTAACATTAATTTTAAAGAAATTGTTTATTTTTAAATATTTTACCAATGAAATTTAAGTTTTTTTTATTAAATATTTTAATAATGTTTTAACAATTTAAGTTTTAATAATGTTTTAACAATTTAAGAGTTTTATTTATTATTGCGTGAAATTTAAGTATTTTATTAAATAATACACTACAAGAAAAGAGGGCAAATAATATAGAGGTTTTTGCGACAGGGTAACTGCCGTTGCAAAAAATGATTTTTGGCGACGCAGTGTAGTTGCCGTCACCAAAAAAAGTCTTTTGCGACGGCGTGTATCTGCTATTGAAAAAAATGACCTTTTGCGACGGCAATGACCTCCGTCACTAATGATTGTAAAAGAAAAATGCAGGAACATTTGCAACGCTTGGTATACTGTTGCAAAATTTTGTGACGGTAAGAAGTCAATGTCGCAAATGGTGGACCATTTGTGACGGCAAAAGCCCATCGCAAACAAATATTGGTAAAACGGTGTCATTTTGATTGGTTAATATGTATCATTTGCGACGATTAAAATATTCCGTCGCAAAAAATAAATATTTGGTGTCCCGCTCATTTGTATTCCATTCGCGGTCATGTGTCCCAAAAGCCCTAAAATCCCCAAAATTGTCAAAATCAAAATCCTCAACATCTGAAACCAAAATCCCTAAATTTCTGAAACCAAAATCCTCAAAATCCCTACTCACATTCAACATTGTCGGAGTGACTGAGGGTGAACGACGGCCTTCGTCGGAGTGACGAGAGTGAACGACGACCTTCGCCGAAGTGACAAGCAGCAGCGAGTTTCGTGCTCCAGATCTCACTCCACTCTCAACTCCCTTGACTTGAATCTTGATATAAAATGCCCAAGTTGGAAGCTCGAAGGGACACCTCTCCACGGGACTAAAGGTAAGAAAGAAAAAAATTGTTCCAAACACTTTATACTTACATTGCGTTTTTTCCCTCCAATTTCTCTTCCCAAATTCCTAATTTACATGATTAATTTTTGTTAAAATCCAGTAATTTTGTCACAAATTTAAGCCTTATCCAAAACTCATGGGAGTTGGGTTTCTGTTTTTTTTTTTTTTTTTTTTTATATAAAACTTTGTCCCAATTTTAATTTCCAATTTAGGGTTTCTTGACCACTTTGTCTGTTGATGTTCTTGATAGATTATTTTATTTGTAGTGGAAAAGTGGTTTTGGGGTTAACAGATTTGTGGGTTTTTTTGGGTACCAGTTTTACTGTTAATGTAAAAGAAGATAATCAGACATCTGGGTAAGGTCTGTGCAAAAATAATAATAAAATAAAATATGGGTAAGGGTTAGATCTGTTGAATCTGATTCTCAAACTTTGTAATTTGTTAAATAAATTGTTGTGAGTTACAAATCTGGGATTTCTTGGTTTTTATGTTCTAAATTTACTGAATTTTGTTGTTTTCTTCAACATCAGGATGTGGTGAATGGAGTTTTAAGCTTTTTTAGGTCTATAGACAGCTCAGATTCTTGGATCAAGATTATGTAATAAGTTTTTTTTTTCTTGGATCAATTCTGGTTGTATTCTTTTTTCAAGTAGCTATAAATTTTGCGGTGAAATTATGAATTCTAATGGCCTTTTGGATCACTAACTATAACTATTTTGATGAATTGGTTTATTCAAATTAAACTAGAAAGTATTACTTGTTGCTTTGGTTCTCTTTAACTTATATAAATATCTTTATTTATAAAAATACAAAAAGTATTACTTGTTCTTATTGATGCAAGCTTATGAATTTGTCAATTGGGCTTATGAAAATGATATATATATATATATATATATATTAATTTTGAAAAAATATTTTTAAAAGAATACTATATGGGTTTCAAGAGAGAGATACATAAGTTTAGGATTAATCTCGGTCAGTCTATGGTCATTTAATGAAAAAGTTCTACTTTATTTCTTAACATTAATTAGTCTGTTATGAATCTAGACTTATCTGAAACACAGAAATGCCTGTGATAAGTCTTAGATGTAGATGCAAACCCATTATGTCAGATCTGCAGTTTTTGTAGTTTGTTAGATAGATATCAATGATTTTTATCATCATATCCAGTTTGTTTTTGTTTTTTTTGTTTTTGTTCCTGCAGTATGCTTTGAAACTTAAAAATATATTATAAAAGGCTAATAATACCTAGGCAATTTATGTTTTGAAATGCATGTTCTGAACATGATACATTTCTGTTGAATCTATTCTAATTCTAATACTCCAGATTTAGGGATCCAGAAATTTCCCCCTATTTATTTCCTTAGGTTTATCCTTTTTCATGGAGTTGAAAAAGTTGCATTAGGGAGTGTGGAAGGAGATCACATTCCCATCTTTTACTAAAATGAGGTTAATCTGAGGTTTACTAAAAGTTGGATCTTTAAATGCCTCTGCTTTGTTTGAACCTATTAAGAAAAAGGGTTGTTTCATTTTTAAAGTTCTTTATAGTCTATTAAAATCGGAAAGTAAAACCCTAATAATATTTGAAAATTGGAATCCCTAATAAAATAAGAAACCAATTGTTAATAAAACTCCAAATTAAACTACAATTAAAAAGAAAATAAATAAAATACTAAAGACTTATATTATAAAATTGTAAATAAAATCTCCATGGAAAAAAGCCAAAATTGGTGCATGCATGTTCCGTATCACTACATGTTGGGTCTTTAACAAGGAATAGATATTTATTTCACCGTGATTTTTTTTCTTTTGGATCGGTATCACAAAATATTGGAAAGCCGCCTCTACCGTGCCACAAACAATGTATGGTCATTTTTTATCTTTGTACTGCCAAATAAGTTCTTAGAAGGAAGAAAAGCATGTGGCTATAGATTATAAATTCCCCTAGGTTTCCAACATTATGATATTTCATGCTTCTTGAAAGGACAAATTAAATAAAATCAATAAATAGATGAATGGAAGTTACGTGAACAATCCACAATTATAACATTGGTTGCTGTTGGATTATATTACTGAAGACAACTCTCTCTCTCTCTCTCTCTCACACACACACACACACACAAAAGTGATAGCATACAAATGAAATAGTTCACCAACCACTACGGTTCATTGTTGGGATAGAAAAGCATTTGACACTGTGAATACACTTGTTATATCTTCCAATTAAAACATTTTTAGGAGAAATTAGTGACTTTGGGGCGTTAACACCTCGAATTCTAAGTTCCGAGGAGAAATTAGTTTGTCTAGACTGAAATCCGACTCTAACTCCCAAACCAGGAATCCGATTCGAGTCTGGTCTTGTCCCACAAGTCTCTCGTGCCTAGGCGATCGTGTGTGCCAAGTTTCATGCTAATCTGATGCCGTTTGGTGACTTTTGGGCGTCAACGCCTTGAATTCTAAGTTTCTTAAGGAACTAGTTTGTCTAGATCGAAATCCGGCTCTAACTCCCAAATCGGGAACCCGATTTGAGTCTTGTCTTCTCCCACAAGTCTCTCGTACCAAGGCGGTCGTGTGTGCCAGGTGTCGTGCTAATCCGACGCCATTTGGCGACTTTGGGGCGTCAACACCTCAAATTCTAAGTTTGTTAAAAAACTAGTTTGCCTAGACCGAAATCTGGCTCTAACTCCCAAATCGGGAACCCAATTTGAGTTCCGTCTTCTCTTACAAGTCTCTCGTGCCAAGGCGGTCTTGTGTGTCAAGTTTCGTGCTAATCCGACGCCGATTGGTGATTTTGCGGCATCAACATCTCGAATTCTAAGTTTCTTAAGAAACTAGTTTATCTAGAGTGAAAGCTAGCTCTAACTCTCAAACTGTGAACCCGATTCGAGATTGATGTTTTAAGACAATTTGTTTGTTTGTTTGTTTTTTTTTCAAATTAATCATGTTTTATAGTTGTTTGATGTTTAATTTTTGTGAATGTGTGTAGAAGAGATATTTAAGGGAAGAACGGATGATGGATAAGAGTTGGGTTGACTTGCCAAATAGGGCGTCGAGGGATTACATTAATGGGATTGATCATTTCCTTGTGTTTGCCTACACCAATAGGACTGAAGGTTCGATGATTAGTTGTCCGTGTAGGAAATGTGAGAATCGATATCATCTTGTACGAGAGGGTGTGCGGGAGCATCTGATTTTGAATTTTTTTTTTTAAAAAGTACAAAAATTGGATTAATCATGGGAATCTTACATATCTCTACATGGTAATCGAGAGAATGAAACATTGGCTAATTTAGACATTGGGGATGATATGGTTGGAATGATACAAGAGGCTATGGGAAATCCACATGTCGATACAAGTGTTGAGGGTAATGAACCACAGGCGCCTGATCCCCATTCAGTTTCGATGGATGTATCCAATTGAGAGGTATCTTCTTACTTTGAAACAATATGTATGTAATAGAGCTCATCCAGAAGGTTCAATTACTAAATGATATCTTATGGAAGAATGCATGAATTTTTGTGCACAATATCTCAATGATGTGGAAACCAAATCTAGTTGACCCGTGAGGAACTATAGTGGTGATAATAATATGGGTCGTGTTGTTGGTGAAAGCACAAGCTTTTATCTTGATAATACTTCTTGGGTACAAGCTCACCAGTATGTTTTATTCAATACAAGCGCGATTCAACCATTCATAAAGTAAGTTATGTCACTCACTCAATATTTGTAGCGATCCCGGTTTCGATCCTTCTTTCATGTTTTGCCACTACGACTGGGCCGGTCGGGGGTCGAGCTGCCCGGTCAGCTCGCGGGGGTCCACAGGACAGCACCCCTTGGCGGGTCCAAGGGCAGCGCCCTGGCGGGGGTCGAGCTGTCTGAAGTTGATTGTCTGCTCGAGCGGCCGTTTATGCGCTTGAGCGGAGAATGTTTGGTTTCAAAAGTTTGACATGTCTGCAAAAGTACTGGGTTACTGTATTTGATGCTCAAGCAAAGCATTCCACGCTTGAGCAGACCATGTTATATCAGATCATGAATATGATATTTCATATCACTTTTTTAGTTCTCTCTCTCTCTAAAACTCTCCAGAATTCCAGATCAAGAGCTTCTCTCTCTATAAGTCATCTTTTCTCTTTGATTTCTCCAAATCCATTGGGATTTAGACCTAAGTTCTTCCCCAAAGTTGATTATCATCTCGAGGGCTTCGTTGTGTGCGGTGAAGATCGAGTTTCGACACTGTTAATTTTGGGGGTTTCATCTCATTTCTTCTTCAAAACTTCAGGTAGGGATTTTCTTAGAGTTATATATATGTTTTTGCAAGATCTAGATGATTTTGGAAATCATCCTTTGATTAGCTTTGAGAAATTGATTGTTGATTTCAAGAAGATGAGTGATTTTGAAAGAGGGTTTAATTTCTTTTCCTTTTAAAATATAAATTGAAGGTTTTTAATCATATTGATTAAAGAAAGATGATTTTGGGGAGATTCTTCTAAATATTTTGGAGATGAATGGTTTTGGTGAGAAAACCTAGAAATTGGGTCTTTTCTTTGAAAGATGTTGAAAATCCTTGGAAGATGTTGTCATATTTATTTTGTGTACCAAAATAAATGGATGTTTTGAAAATTGTTTATTTATATATAAATGACGAATTTTGTGAAAAAAATGAGAAATGTTGTTTATTTTGGAAATTGTTGTCAAAATGTTGATTTAGTCTTTGAATTGACTAAATTGTTGAGATTGCTCGAAGTGTGAGAACTACGTTATTCTCTTGAATGAATTGGATATAAAAGTGTATATATATGGCCCTATTTGGTAGACCTGTGGGAAAGTGCTTATATCTTATGCCTTAACAGCTTATAGTTTTTAACTATGAACATAAGCTGATTTCTGACTTATAAATTAAGCATCTCCTGCCCCACTCAAAGAATAAGCTGATTTCTGACTTACAAAAAGGTATAAGTTACATTGTTAATCTAAACCAAACACATCAAAATAGCTTAAATTAAGCTAAAAGCTGAAATAAGCAGCTTTTAAGCTGCACCAAACAGGCACTATATTCATCTTGTGGAATTGTGTTGAAAAGAGGATTGGGAATTTTGATCACAATGGTATATTGTGTGGAACAATTGAATATGGAAGTAATGTTGCATTGCATTATTAAGCATACATTTTCATTTTAATTCATTGGACTATGTTAAGCTTTGGAAATTTGCACTGAGAAAAGAATGTTGGGAAATGGATTTTCGTGAAATGGTTTTAGGGTAAATACGGTAGTAAGTCTTGATAGGTGGTGTAGATGAAATTGTTTAAATTGGCCAGAGTGTTCTTGGTGAAAGACCAGAATGTCACGCATATAGGTGTCGAGCCTTCCGGTTAATACCGATAAAAATGACAATTGGTAGTATTCGTATAGTCTACTTGTAGACACCGACCTAAGGATTACCAGAGTTGTATTTACCACCCCCTTTAATTAAATTAATAAATTTTGAACCGTTGAAGTTGCATAACATCATTGAGCATGATGATTTTCAAAAGATAAAGATGTGTTTTATTTTCAAAAGGCATGGCTTGGCATGTGCATTCATCTCGAGACTTGTATAAAATGCATATACTTTGTTAAGGATTTCCTACTGGGCTTTATGCTCACCCCTACCGGATTTTTGTGCAGGAAAAGACGTGGTGAATCCGCCTAATTGAGGGCGTGGAAATGTGTGTGTTGAGAGCACTAAAGTTCTCATTTGCTGTGATCCTTTTTGTAAGCCAAGGGCTATGTTTGTGTGGGTTTGAATAACCATTTTGTGTACCGGGCTTAAGCCTTGGAAGATTGTAAACCCTTGGGGGTGCTTATTTGGCTATTTACTTGTTGTTGGATCAATGTAATATCGCATGAGGAACTATTATTATTATGTAATGCAAGTATGGGAATTTATATTTGGTTTTCCTTTAAGAGAGCCATGATTGTTGCATTATTATTTGGGGTTAGAAATTTGGGGCGTTACAACTTGGTATCAAAGCTACCAAGTTTGAATACTTGGAGCTCGTGGGAAATGGTTGTTTAACCATAATGGGTTCATTTAGCATGCTTAGGAAGTGTTATGCATATTGTGACTATGTGATAACATTCTTACGTGATTAAATGGGTATGGGATTGGACTTTTGGGATATTGTTTGCGCCTGTTAAATTCCTTGAGGTCTTATTAGATGGGTACTTGATCAATACTCATTCTACTAAGAATTCTTGGTTTTTCGTGGGACGAATGTCATCATAAGAGTATAATTCGTATGTGTTTACATGACTAAGTGCTTATCTGGAGTGAAATTGAATTGTGTATATGGTAGAGAAATATATAGAATTGTTGTAGTCGAACGTGTGAGTCAAGTTACGAGCACATATGAGTTAATGTGCTAAATTATTTCTCTTATGTCCTTTATTAGGATGTCAGGAAGGGGTCAAGTCCGTGGTGGTAGAGACGGGAGGCATGGTAGGGCTCACCAAAGTGTGCATGAGGTACCGGTCCATAGGGTTCCGGTGCAAGAAGAAGGGTTTGTCCAAGCTAATATGGCTGAGCAAGCAGGCCAAGCTAATGTGGCCGAGCAGGTGGGACAAGTGGGTCAAACCGCAATGGGGGCTCTAGCCCGAGAAATGGCAGGGGCTTTGAGGGAGTCTATGAACTTGTTGAGGGCGAAGAATCAAGCCCGAGAGAACACCATGGAGTCAAGGACGAGTTTCCTTACTAGAGAGTTTTTACAGGCCAAACCAGATGAATTCCATAGTGGCCCCGAGCCCAAGAAAGCGGATGAGTGGCTCGAACAAACTGTGAAGACATTCGAGATGCTTCATATAGATGATAGCGTGTTGAGAGTGACTCTAGCGAGTTACTACCTTAAAGGGGATGCGGGTCAGTGGTGGAAGTATGCCAAGGGTAGAGTGGAGCCATCATGGGAAGCCTTTGTGGTTGTTTTCCAAGATAAGTATTTACCTCCCGCTGCTAGGGAGAGATTGAGGCAAGAGTTCAAAGGCCTCAAACAACTCGACATGACCGTGGCCGAGTTCAAGGCAGTCTTCTCTAGTTTATCTAGGTTTGCACCAGAGTTGGTGGCAACGGAAGAGCGTCGTTGTATTGAATTCAAGAAAAAGTTGAAAACCAAAATTTTCTTTAAGATTGTTGGGAACATGATTCAGAACTATGACCGTCTTGTAGAGTCGGCGACATACATTAAGATTTCGGTACAAGACGAGGAGGAGAGGCTTAGGAGTTCGAGGCCTAGTGGCCAAGAGTCTCAAGAAGACTACAGGCAGAATAAGAAGAGCAGGGGTACTTTTGCATTCCAGTCACAATCACAGCAGTCGAAATCCACTTTTCCTTTGCCTAGTGCGGTTCCAGGAAAAAGTACATCTAGTGGCTTCACGTGTTTCAAATGTGGCCAGCCGGGCCACAAAGCCTTTTTGTGCCCACAAAAGGGTGGAGGACAGTTGATGTTGCCACCACCACCACCACCACCTAACCGATCTCAGAGTCAGTCTCAGTCTCAGAATGGAGGCCAGGGATTTAATTGTTATTAGTGTGGTCAGCCGAGGCATATAAAGAGAACTTACCCTCAGTTGGAAGGTGTATCTGGGGCATCAAGGTCGAAGCAGACTCAGAGCCACAAGTAGGCTCATTCAGCTCAGGCTTCATGAGCCAATTAGGAAGCCACTTCGGCTCAGTCAGTACAACAGGCCTATGTTCCGAGATGGGGGTAAGTTAATTAGGGGTCACAAAGGCACGTGTATGCTGTTACCATGCTAGAGCAATTGCCAGAATCCTTAGTTATGAGAGGTATTTTTGTTGTATGTAATTCTTTGGCTAATGTATTGATAGACACGGGTGTGTCTCATTCATTTATATCTACTGCATTTGCTTCTGCATTGGGGTTAGAGGTAACACAGTTAGTGCATCCACTTAGAGTAAAGTCACCTGTTGGGGGTACAGTTGATTTATACCGGGGTTGTCGTGATTGTGAAATAGAAGTTGCCGAGCGTCGACTTCCGTTTGTTTTTGTGGTTCTAGATATGTCGAGTTTTGACGTCATTTTAGGCATGGACTGGTTGTGTTCTTATCAAGCTGTGATTGATTGTTACCATCAGAGAGTTACAATGTGCACTTCGGGTGGTGATCGTTTCTATTTTTGGGGGAACCGAGTCGATAGAGCCTTGTCGCCAGTTGTTGACCCTTGTAGTAGAAGCAAGCTTAGTGGCCTTCTTGCAACTCTCTTGGATAGTGAAAGTGACAGGGCTCGTGTTGAGTTACCAAGGGTAGTTTGTGAATACCTGAATGTCTTTCCAGAAGATTTTACTAGTTTACCACCTCACCGGGAGATCGAATTCTCCATTGAATGAGTGCCTGGCACAACACCGATTTCCATGTCACCATATGGATTTGCACCCGCCAAATTGCCTAAGTTGAAGATTCAACTCCAAGAACTTTTAGACAAGGGCTTCATTCGCCCTAGTACATCACCTTGGGGAACGCCGGCTCTTTTTGTGAAGAAGAATGATGGGTCATTGCGATTGTGTATTGATTACCGCAAGTTGAATAGAGTTACAATTAAGAACAAGTATCCTCTACCCATAATAGATGATTTATTTGACCAACTTAGAGGGTCTTGTTACTTCTCAAAAATAGATTTGAGGTCGGGGTACCATCAGTTGAGAGTTCGGGAGGAGGACATTCAGAAGACGGCCTTTCGCACTCGTTATGGCCACTATGAATTCCTTGCAATGCCTTTTGGGTTGACCAATGCACCAACTTCCTTTATGGATTTGATGAACATAATTTTTCGGGAATACTTGGACCGTTTTGTGGTCGTCTTTGTGGACGACATCTTAATTTATTCAACCTTTGAGGAGGAACATGAGGCTCACTTACGGGTAGTGCTTGAATTGCTTGAGAAACACCGTTTGTATGCCAAGTTTGAGAAATGTGAGTTTTGGTTAATCGAGATAAAATTTTTGGGGCACGTAGTGTCAGGAGAGGGAGTAACAGTAGACTCCTCAAAGATAGATGTTGTACAAGATTGGGAACAACCCAAGAATATTTTTGAGATCCGGAGTTTCTTGGGGTTAATGGGTTATTATCGACGTTTTGTTAGGGACTTCTCTAGACTAGCTGCACCTTTGACTAGGTTGACTAGAAAGGGTATCAAATTTGTGTGGAGTGAGGCTTGTGAAAAGTCATTCCAAGAACTTAAGACTAGATTGACCACCGCACCGGTCTTGATAATTTCGGAAAGAGGTTTGAATTACACTGTCCATTGTGATGCGTCTAGGGATAGACTTGGTTGTGTCTTGATGCAAGAGGGAAAAGTTGTGACCTACAGTTCACGACAATTGAAAACTCATGAGAAAAATTACCCCACCCATGATCTAGAATTAGCAGCGGTGATTTTTGCTTTGAAAGTTTGGAGGCATTACTTGTACGGTGAGAAGTTTGAAGTCTTCTCTGATCATAAGAGTCTAAAGTATTTATTTTCTCAAAAAGACTTGAATTTACGACAACGAAGGTGGATGGAATTTATGGAGGATTATGACTTTGAGTTACACTATCATCCATGGAAGGCCAATGTGGTGGCCGATGCTTTGAGTCAAAAATCTGTGAATAGTTTGGCAAGTGTGGCCATTTGGGAATAGGATATGCTAGATGTTATTGGCAAGTTTGATTTGCACTTGGGTGAGTCCGGAGAGAGTGCTACCTTGTTTACTTTGAATGCTTAACCTACCTTGGTTAGTAAGGTCATAGAGGCACAACAAGGAGACCGTGATGTGGAATCAATCCGTGTTAAGATTTCTAATGAGAAGGAAGAGAAAGGTTTGAACGTTCACTCGGATCTGAATGTACGCTACCTAGGCCGTTTGTTTGTACTAGAATCTTGTAGAGAGAAAGTACTTCGGGAGTTCCATCACTCATGCCTTGCGGTACACCTGGGAGGCACTAAAATGTATCATGATCTTAGTCATCAGTTTTGGTGGAGGGGTATGAAACAGGATGTGGCTTTATTTGTATCGAAGTGCCTTACTTGTCAACAAGTGAAGGCCGAACACCAAAGACCAGCGGGTTTTTTACAACCCTTGCCAATAGCCGAGTGAAAATGGGAGCGTGTTACTATGGATTTTGTAGTTAGGCTTCCTACAACACAACAAGGCAATGATGCCATTTGGGTGATTGTTGATAGGTTGACTAAGTCTGCCCATTTCATTCTGATGTGCACCAGCGACTCAGTTGAACGCTTGGCAGAGTTGTACATTAGAAAGATAGTTCAACTTCTTGGAGTTCCTGTGACTATTGTGTCAGATAGGGATCCTCGTTTTACTGCCCGGTTATGGAAAAGCCTTCAAGAGCCATTGGGAACTAAGTTGACTCTTAGCACCGCTTATCATCCTCAAACCGATAGACAGTCGGAACGTACCATTTAAATTTTGGAGGACTGTAGACACCCCATTTTTGACCGTCCTCAAGACTTGGACGTCACCGTTTGAACACCCGGTGATCATCCATGTTTGTGTTCGTTTGGAGTTCCCGGAGGTCTCGGCTCGCGTGCCTTGCCTCAGAATCTCCGAACTCAACCGTTTAGTGTCTGGTTTTGCACCAAACACTTGCATCTTGCCTTTGAGAGGCAGGGAATGCCATGTAAGGCATCCCCACACACCACCGGCAGTGGCTGGAGGCCACCGGCTGGTCTTTTTCTGCCATCGGCACTTTTGTTTGCCGGTCGGCATAGTTTGTTGCCGGTCGGCACTGTTTTTTGCCGAAATAGCATTTTTGGGCAGCCGACCACTGTTCATCCACTTTTTGGAGATATTTTGTGTCAGCTGTGATAGCTGGCACCAACTCCTCTCCCCTCCATACACGTGTATGGAGGGATTTCCCTCTAGCCAAGCTTGTTGAATAAGCTTTGCAAGAGGGAGTCCTATAAGAGAGGGGCTTTCTTCTTGGTTCTAGGTTAGAAAAACAGAAGCAAAAACCAGCCCTTAGCAATATAGATACATATTATCTCTATACCTCCCCCTCTCTCCTCCTTTGTGTGTGTTTTTTAGCTCAAAAGGTGTGTTTTACCTTACTTTTGCACCATTACACACACCATTACACCTTACTCTGAGATTGAGGGACTTGGAGGAGTTGTTTCTTGAGTTTTGGACTGGTTTTGATCCAAAGAAGGAGGCTAGACCATTTGTTCCTCAAGGGTTCTTCAAGGGTGAGCATCTTCCTTTTTATTCCCCAAACTTGCATTGGGTTTCTACCTATTTTGTTTACTGTTTTAGCTCTTGTGTATAACATGAAAAAGGCTTAAATTTTCCTGCTCTAGCACTTTCATTAAGGTCATTTTGTGGTTTGAGTGCAAACTCACCCTCATAGGCCTTGTTTGGTCTATTTTGGTGCTTCTTTGATAAGGTTTTGTTCACTTCAGCATTTTGATCTTTTCATCACTAAAAATCAGTGTATTTTAGTGTCAAAAAAATTGGTTTGAAGTCTTGCATAGGGGAGGGACACCCCTCTCCCTTTATGGTTTTGTTTCCTTGCTTTTTGGGCTCAAAAGGATAGCATGTGTGCTTGTTGTTTCTTGGCTTCATTTCAGTATTTGTTTAGGCATCTTAGGTCATATATAACTTCTGTTTTTGGTCAGATTTGGGCCTCCTTGTATGCTTGTAATACTTGCTTTGTATTGCTCCATCTTGCTTAGAAATACATCTCATGATTAGGCCATGATTCTTGTGAGAGTTGGTTTAGTTCCATGAAGTTCTTAGTGATGTTTTTTTCATGCTTAAGGTTTATTGGTTATCCATTTAGTCATGCTTGACATGTTTGTTAGGGTTGCTTTGTATTTTAGCTTAAAAGCTTTGAGCATGTTGACCTCTAACATGTATGTTTATGATTATCCTCACGATTTAACATCATCTAAGGACCACATTTTAGTCCAAGAATCATGCTTGTATGTGTGCATGCATGGCCTCTTTAATGCCTTGAGGGTGTGTCCTCTTATGCCTAAGAATGAGCCTTAGTGCATATGCTTCATGGGAGATATTTTAGCTACCATATTAGGAGTTTTTGGGGTCCTATTTTGCATGCACAAATTCTGTTTTTGCTTTGCTTTAATCATGCCATGAGTGGCCATGTTAATGAGGGTGAAATGTTTCCTTTTTGTGCCTTAACTTTGGGACCATAAGTTTGCTTGTTAACATGAGTTGATTGTCCATCATTTTGAGCACTTTTGGCTACTGTTTTGAGAAGGGTGAGGGCCTGCCCCTTTGCCATTTTAAGCCCTCTTGCATGCTTGCTCCATGTTTGTTGCATAGTTGTTCCATTAAGCCTTGTAGCTTATCAATCCCATGGTCAAATTGGTCCATGTTTGCACCATTTTTGTACCTTGTATGCTTAGCATTGTACATTTGTCATGTTGGTTGCATAATGCTTGTTGTGCTTTATATCTTGGTGGCATGATACATTTGAGCCTTGTTGAGCATTACATGCATTGCATTTACTTGGTTTGGGGTGTCAAACTAAGTTTGGGAATCAAGGACCATTCATACTTCAAGTGATGCAATGTGCCTCGATTCCTGGTCATCGGGACCTTTGACTCCAACTTGATAAGGCCTCGGTTTTCATGTTGTTTGTTGCATACATCCATACATTAAATGGCAAATTTGATCCCTTGGGTCATCATGCAACATTGATGGCTCAAAGGTCGAAGGTCATGCTTCTTTGAGTTCAAAATATGATAAGAAGTAGGACCATGCTTACATGTGTCCAAGAACTCCATACCATGCACTGTCTGTTCTCTGTTTGCTGTCAAATTGTCTTCTGCAGGAAGTTTCTGCCGACCGGCAGAATTTAGTGCCGACCGGCACTATCTGGAGTGCCGATGAATCCAATAAAGTGCCGATGGGAACTGTGAAGTGCCGGTGGTAATTCTGTCCGGCCGGTGGTGCTCTGCAGGACGCAAGGAACTTGCTCCAGTACTTTGGAAATTTTCAGAAAGACAAGGCAGTACAAACAGAGGCGACAAGAGTACAGTACGGGTTTTCCGGACGAGGCGGATTCGAGCATGCATCACTCGCGCATCCCGAGGCAGAGGCTGCGACTCCCCTTTTCCTTTCCTTTAAATTAAATTAGAATATTTTTTTTTGTTTTGTAATAATTTTATTTGTTTATTATTTGGGACTGTAATATTAATTCGGACCCTCTGAGTGAGGGTAAACATGTAATAAGTGTGGGTGAGTGTGTGTATGTCTTCCAATCCCCATTTCTTTCTTCCCTTTTATTTACCTGCTTATGATGGTAGATTAGGGCATTTTTGAAATTAGCATACCTTATGATATGCATGCGTGCATTCATGCATCTGTTGACATGCACCGGGCTCGGTACATCATACTAACCGCATTCGTATTTTCAAATTCCAAAATTGAATACATGGATCAGTTGGTTGCATATCGCATGCCATATTTAGGTTAGCCGAGCCTAACTAAAATTGCATCTTGTATGTGTTGCATTAGGCAAGATAACATGAACTAGGACACGCACATTTGCTAACTAGTTTATTGTTTTGGCACGGAGTACAATGTAAGTGGTTATGCTTTAGCATCCAACATGCGTGTGAATGTTGCCATAATAGTATGCTTTCCATGCGGCTAAGTGTTTACATGAGATAAATTGCTTGAATGCCTGTGGGTGGAGGTCAAAATTGCTTAAATTGGGATAGTGCATTAAAGCTATATCTGTTTTAAGCCCACCGGATAGTGGCAAAACCGTCTTTTCCAAAAGCCCACTTGACGGTGGCAAAATCTGCATTTTAGCCTACTTGCGAGTAGCAAACCATTTTCAAAACAAACATGAAACGCTTTTTTATTCCAATTTGAGCGATTTGGTCTATACTTGTTTGCTGCGCGCATGACATAGTAATTCTAGGCTAACAATTGGTTTAAGAACACATAAAATTTTCAAAAACGGATATCACGGTTAGTAGAGGCCGGTCTTCGAACCGGGCGAAAGAGGGTGCTCATAGCTGACCTTCCCCGATCGTACCCAAGCTCCCGAGCCGAGACAACTCCGGTGATGACGGACATGTGGCCTTCGGCACCGAGTCAGGGTTTCCTAAATTCCCCATTTTAAAAATATTTAGGTGGCGACTCTGTATCTGGCAAAGCAGTCCATGTTTGGCACTACTTTTTCAAAAATCTATTTCTCAAAACAATTTGCCAGATTTGGACTCTTTGGTTCAGATTTAGAACCGTGACGCTAATCGAGTCCGAACTGTAGTAGCGAGGCCCACGCGGGCGCGTCTACAGTTTCTGGCGACTCTGCTGGGGAATTAGAGAGCTTGACTCGAACTCGTGATATCCTGTTTTGATTTCATTTATGTGTTTCTTTGCATTGCATGTGCATTGGTGCGCCTAGGAACACAGTGTTTGCCATCTGCCATTCCTGAACGGTTTGCCGGAGGCTTGTCTTGTCAAGGCATGTCCACAAGGCTGACCGGCTATGGGCTCTGACAGTATGGGAACACAAACCCCGGTTTTTACCGGGGCACCCTTTTTGACCATTCGACCTAGTGCATATTCGGATCCATAGTGACCATTCCAAATTAGGACAGGCTGCTTACCCGATATTAGGTTGTTTGAGAACCGCTGTGTGCGTAGTGAAACCCTAGCTCCTGACAAAATAGGACAGGGAAACCCTACCCCAACATAGGGGTGTTTTGGCTCTCTTTACTTGCTATGTGCTGTTAGAATGTATTTCTGCAGGGAAATGAACACACCAGTTTGTAAGTCTGGGCATCAGGCCTGAGGGCATCAGTATCAGCTTTAAGAGAATCAGTTATCTGCGGGTATCAGGGTTCAGTATTGGGAATAGAGATTTTGAGAACAGTGATCAGTATCGAGGAACAGTGTGTTCGGCTTATCGACTATGTGTTTTGAATATCCAACTGTATATTATTTGTTTATTTTATGCCGTTGTGCTGTCCAGTTGTTGGTTTATTTATTGCTTTATTTATCTTTTTGCTAGGTAGTTTAGCATCATTGCGTCCAACCCAGTAGACATTCCCCAAGCACTCTGGATCAGAGGTCGCCGGCTCCATCGATCTGAGGATCTGATAGAAGGACAACCAGTGTACCATTCTCCACCCCCGGTTACTAAACGGAAAGCAGCTAGGCAGAGGACACCGGTTCAACAATTAGTACAGAGGGCTTTGTCTACCCCACCTGTGTATAGTAGGGATCAGGATCCCGTTTCACCCACAGAGAGGGAACGCATACCAGCAATTCAACCAGAGCAGAACAGTATGGCTAGCTTAGAGGAGATGGTGCGCCAACTTCAGGAAAGCATGAAAATGATGCAGCAAGATGCTGCCCGACAAGCAGAATTTGCCAGGCAACAGGCTACAGTTATGAGTGAGCAAGCGGATTTAATTGGGAGATTGCAACAGCAAACTGGGGCATCACCTTCGCAGCAAATCCCTCCTCCATTAAGGGTTCCAATACCCGAAGAGACACCAAACGCCCGGAATGTCCAAGAAGATACAGACATCCCAACGGGGCCGGCTCCACCCCCGATTCCGCCTCAACAATCCAAGGCACCCACTCCCATTAATGTATCGGATTCTCCCTTTGAGTCTGAGGTAGACCCCATGACGTTAAAAATGCACAAGCTTGAAAAGCTGTTCAAGAAATCTCAAGGTGCGAAGTCCATTCCGGACATTGGAGATGGATACATCGACACAGCTGTGACGCTGCCAGATCGGTTTAAGATGCCCCAAATCAATCGTTTTAACGGATCTGAGGATCCCATGGTACACCTGCGACTGTTTTCAGACGTCCTAAGGCCAATGGGCCTCACCAGATTACAGAAGCTGTCTTTATTCGGCCGTACCCTGTCGGGTGTAGCGTCCGCGTGGTACGCCAAGTTGGAGGATGACGTCAAGAGAAGTTGGGACGAGATGGCTGAGGCCTTCATCCTGTAATACTCATATAACACACAAATCGAGATCACGACCCGAGATCTCGAGACAACGAGACAAGAACCCAAGGAGAGTTTCTCAGAATTTGTAACCAGATGGCGAGCTAAGGCTTCGATGATGACCTTAAGACCCACGGACAAGGACCAGATTCGGATGATTGTGCGCAATCTCCAGCCGAGGCTAATGCAAAAGATGATTGTAGTCCCCTTTCCTACCTTTGCTGATCTGCATGAAATGGGGGTGCAGATCGAAGACGCCCTAAGACAAGGGTGGATTGACAATGACCGGGAGCAACCCCACAGAAATTTCAATCGTAGTGCTAATGCAGGCCCGAGTGGCGCTACGACTGCCAGGACCTCCGAAGTGAGTATGGTCACCACTAACCCTTCCCCAAGAAATACGACAGCCACGCCATTCTCCGGTGCGTCCGGAAGCAACTCACAAACAGCCAAATACCCTCCCAGAAACACCAGAACTTTCGCTCCACTTTATATGCCCCTGTCTAAAGCTTTGGGGGTTTTGATCAGAAAAGGGCATCTGAAGCCCCTAGAGCCGCGGCCCTTACCCGACAGACTACCCGCCACCCACAACCCAGCCAAATATTGTGCGTTCCACCAGCAGCACGGTCATGACACTGACCTATGCTTTCGTTTACGTCATGAAATTCAAGATCTCATTGATAATGGGGTGATTTTACCCCCTGAGAAACCCAATGTTACCACAAATCCTCTCCCCACACATAACCAAGTTCCACCACCCAAAAGAATCAACTTCATCTACATTGGGGTCGCATCCTACGATCCTAGTATCTACATCACACCCTCCTACCTGCCTAAACCTAAATTTTTCCTCCCTGATTGCACCGATTTGTGCATGATGGACGTCTCCATAATCCAACCCAAGCCAGTGGTGGTGACCATCGAGAACAGGAAAGAGGTTGTCAAACCGAAGTCTGCGGAGTCTGAGAATGATGTTGGGAATGCTTACAGTCCGAGTGACTACATTTCACCAGTGGGCCAGAATAGACCAAATGTCGAATTTCCAATCGAAGGAGAGCTGTGTGTAATTAGAAGGAACAGTCCAAGACAGGGAACGGATGATTTGGCAGCCATGGAAGGGGATTTTGTCAAGTTCCAATTTCACGATGACCAAGACTCAGCCATCAACTGGTTCGATTATGAAGAGTCAGCAGAAGCCACGGGGTGGTTAGACGATCAACCGGATGTAATAGAGGAGTTCCAGTCAGAACAAGGCCCAGCAGGGGCAGGAATTTCAACGACGGCCGGGAGTGTCGAAGAGCAGAATACATCGCCGGAGAGCGCCGGTGTCGAGAGTTTCGGTCGGGAATGGCGCATTTTGAGTACAGGGATCAGTGAGCAATCTACTGCATTGACACAGTCAGAACAAGAGAGATTCGAGGATTCTGAGAGGATCAGGAAAGCAAAAGGCCACATGGGGGTCGAAACCGCCACGAAAACGAAGGATGCTGCGAGCATAGGGATAAAAGGTACTGCAAGTATCGGGATAGTTGTGCCAGAACCAGACAGATGCTTGTCAGCTGCGGATGGTATGTGGTGGGAAGACGACGATCTATGTCTTGCCCACACGGACGAGGATTGGAAAGGTAACCAACCAGATGATACCTGGTATATCGGCGAAGTCGATCACATGACTAGGAGTGGACGGTATTTCAAGCCTCCACACCTAGATCAACCAGAGGCGTCTGGAAAAGATAATGAAGCAGAGAAACAAAAGGAGAAGCAACTCGAAGATGAGGCCATACTGAGACAATTGAAAAAGATACAAGCAGACATCTCCATCTGGGGACTGCTTATGGCTTCTCGAGTACATAAGCAGGCTGTCCTGTCAGCCATGGATAAGGCCAAACTTTCCATAGATACCACGCCCGAACAGCTGGTGGGCTTAGTCTTTTCGGGAGGAAGTTCCCCAGCATTGAGTTTTTCTGACAAAGAGCTGCCACCCGAGGGTGCGAACCATAACAAACCGCTCTACATCTCTGTCGAGTGCAGAGATAAATGGATACCTGTGGTACTTGTCGACACGGGGTCCGCCATCAACGTCTGCCCGGCAAGGACAGCTTATGCGATTGGTTTGAAAGTCGCGGATTTTGTGCCAACGGCCCAGGTGATTCGGGCATATGACAACACAAGCCGGGAAGTAATGGGGACAGTTAAGATTCAAACAAAGGTTGGGCCAGGACAGCACGAGATAGATTTCCACGTCTTGGAGGTTCCTGCAACGTTCAATTTGCTTTTGGGGCGGCCATGGCTGCATCAGGTAAAGGCGGTCTCCTCTACCTTACATCAAGTGGTGAAATACCCCTATGGGAAGGGAGTAGCCATTGTTTTTGGAAACTCATCAATTCATCCACCACCAGAGGTATCTACGCCTGTTCTAGAAATTGAGCACGGTATGGAAGATGTGTTCATATCAGGTTTTACCTTGGCCGAGGCTCGGGTCGTACAGAACATCATGGCAGCTAACGAAGGGGTGTATGTCAGTGCCCAAGCAGTTTATCTCATGAACAAACTCCAGCACATCCCCGGGATGGGATTAGGCAAGAGTGGTAGGAAAGGCGCCGCAACATCGGCCGAAGTGCCACATAACCCCCATACCTTTGGTTTGGGCTACCTACCCACCAAAGAGGATTGGATAAGGAAAGGAAAGGAAATGGCCGGAAGGGCCAGGGCGAAACAGATGGGAAAGCCCTTTGACTTAATGCACCAGCCCATTCGGGGGACCCTGAACGGACGTTTCGTCCGGGAAAGGGAGGACTTTCCGTTCTGTGGCTTCCCAGAGCCGTGGCTCAACGCGGAGAAGAAGCGCGTACCGGGGTTTGAGATCTTCTTTGATTTACAGTTACCTGAGGATGACATCGCCGAAGGGCAGGCAGATCTATCGGTTGAGGCTGAGCAAAGTAAGGAAGTGCAGTCTGAGGACGCTGAAAATGAAATGGGGGCAGCGCTGGCGTGTCTGCTTTCAGATCCTCCAATCGAACAGAGGTGCTTGGGGGATAGCTCCTCGGTATGTGTGATTGGGAATGAAGCGGCTGCGGGCCTACCATTAGCTATTTTGGATGCATCCATCGCACCTTCTCTCATCTGGCAATATGAAGAAGGCTTTCTATCAAGCAGCACCGGGTCAGGTAGTGAGCCGGAATCTGATTCTGCCGAATCTTGTACGTCGGAATCAGATTCCAGCTCAACTGAGTCTGAGTCCGGTATTCCCGGGGGTGATAACCCGGATGCCACAGTCCTGTCTAGGTCGTCTTTTTCATTTTCTTTTGAGTCTGTTGTAACAGAGGAATCCGACGGCTCGGAAGTATTTAATGAGAATGACGTGGATGTGGTTTCGGAGTATTTTTCTGTGCCTTTGATTTATTACTTAAATCAGGATTTTCAAAATTTTGATGAAAACGACGAGGAAGAAATTCCTCCGGTTTTGCAACGGTTAATTGATCAAGAGCAGGAAAGATTTGTTAAACCTTTAATGGACGAAATCACTACAGTAAATGTTGGTACTGAGAAGGACCCGCGGCTGGTCCAGATCGAGTCCACGTTGTCTTCTGAGGAACGCGAGCGCTTAGTCGCTTTGTTAAAAGATTTCAAAGATGTTTTCGCGTGGTCCTACGAAGACATGCCTGGAATCGATCCTGAGATTGTACAGCACCGGATCCCTCTTGATCCCGAGGCCCGACCTGTCAAACAGAAGCTCAGGAGGATCCGCCCTGATTGGGCCATTAAGATCAAGGAAGAGGTCACCAAGCAGATTGATGCAGGCTTCCTGTTGGTGTCTGAGTACCCGACTTGGCTGGCCAACATTGTTCCGGTGCCGAAGAAAGACAGCAAAATTCGGGTCTGTGTAGACTTCAGAGATTTGAACAGGGCCAGTCCGAAGGACGACTTTCCCTTGCCGCACATTGATGAACTGATAGATTTCACGACAGGACATGCCTTGCTTTCATTTATGGATGGTTTCTCAGGCTATAATCAGATAGTAATGGCGCCCGAAGACCGGGAGAAGACTGCATTCACTACCCCGTGGGGTACATATTGTTATCGAGTGATGCCATTTGGGCTGAAAAATGCGGGAGCTACCTATCAACGGGCAGCAACTACAATATTGCATGATATGATCCATAAAGAGGTCGAGGTGTATGTGGACGACATGATTGTCAAGTCCAAAGAAAGAGAGGGCCACTACACCGCCTTACAAAAGTTTTTTCAAAGGATCAGAGAATTTCGGCTGCGGCTGAATCCCCAGAAGTGTACTTTTGGTGTTACAGCAGGAAAGATGCTAGGGTTTCTGATAACGCAAAGGGGCATCGAGGTCGACCCTTCCAAAATCAAGGCCATCTTAGAAATGCCACCACCGAGGACTGAAAAGGAGGTGCGAGGCTTTCTAGGTAAAGTGCAATTCATAAGGCGGTTTATCTCTAAATTAACCTTGACTTGTGAACCACTTTTTGGCCTCCTGAAGAAAGGAAAGAAATTCCAATGGGACGGCCGATGTCAAGCAGCTTTTGAACAAATCAAAGAGTACCTACAGAACCCGCCTGTGTTGTCACCGCCAGAACCGGGGAGACCGTTGATATTGTATCTTTCGGTAACTGAGACCACCATGGGCTGCATGCTCGCACAGGAGTCAGAAGATAAAGTGGAAAGGGCTATCTACTATCTGAGCAAGAAGATGCTGGATTACGAGACCCGCTATACACCACTGGAGAAGGCTTGTTTGGCCTTGGTATGGGCTACCAGGAAGCTGCGGCACTACCTGTTAGCTCACTCTGTAATGTTGGTTTCACGTTTGGATCCCATCAAATATCTTTTCGAGAAACCAGCACTTACGGGTAGGCTAGCTCGTTGGTTGCTATTGCTTTCTGAATTTGACTTGAAGTATGTAACACGCAAGTGTAACAGCGCCCGCGTGGGACCTCGCGCTACAGTTCGGACTCGATTTGTGTCACGGTTCTTAATTTGAACCAAAGAGTCCAAATCTGGCAAATCGTTTTGAGAAACAGATTTTTGAAAAAGTAGTGCCAAACATGGACTGCTTTGCCAGATACAGAGTCGCCACCTAAATATTTTAAAATGGGAGAATTTAGGAAACCCTGACTCGGTGCCGAAGGCCACGTGTCCGTCATCACCGGAGTTGTCTCGGCTCGGGAGCTTGGGTACGATCGGGGAAGGTCAGCTATGAGCACCCCCTTTCGCCCGGTCCGAAGACCGGCCTCTACTAACCGTGATATCCGTTTTTGAAAACTTTATGTGTTCTTAAACCGATTATTAGCCTAGAATTACTGTGTTATGCGCGCAGCAAACAAGTATAGACCAAATCACCCAAATTGGAACAAAACATTTCATGTTTGTTTTGAAAATGGTTTGCTACTCGCAAGTAGGCTAAAATGCAGATTTTGCCACCCTCAAGTGGGCTTTTGGAAAAGATGGTTTTGCCACTATCTAGTGGGCTTAAAAAATCGCAGTTTTAACGCATTATCCCAATTTAAGCAATTTGACCTCCACCCACAGGCATTCAAGCAGTTTATCTCATGTAAGCACTTAGCCGCATGGCAAGCATACTGTCATGGCAACACTCACACGCATGCTGGATGCTAAAGCAAAAATACTTACATCGTACTCCGTGCCAAAACAGTAAACTAGTTAGCAAACATGCATGTCCTAGTTCATGTTAAAAGTGGCTAATGCATCACATGCAAAATGCGATCTAGGCAGGCTTGGCTAGCCCTAAACATGGCATATGAAATGCGATCAACTATCACATAGTCAATTTTTGAATTGAAGTACGAATGCAGTTAGCGTGATGTACCGAGCCTAATGCATGCAGTACAAATGTATGGATGCACGCATGCATAGCATAAGGTATGCTAAATTAGACGTGCCCTATTACTAACCATCAAAGCAGGTAAATAAAAGGGAAGAAAGACGTGAGGTTGGAAGACATTCACACCACCCACACACGCTTATTACAGATTTGCCCTCGCTCGGAGGGACCAAATAAATATTACAAATTAATTGACTACGCAAGCTAATTAATATTACAAATTAACTAATTTAATTAACAAATTAAATAATTAATTAAAGCAGGAAAACGCCTCGGGAAACGCGCCACCATGCGCAAGCTGCCTCTGTTTTCCTCCCTTTCCTCCTCTGGAGGTTGTCAAAACCTCAGGACTACATCCTTGGACAGAGGGGATCACCACCGGCTGAATGAAACCTCCACCGGCAGTGTAGTATGGCCATCGGCACAAAATAGGGTCTGTCGGCAGAGAAAAATGTGCCGGTCGGCACATTACACTGCCGGTCGGCAGAGTATTCCTGCAGAATCTGCAAATGACAGCAACAGAGGGCAAGGCAAGGCATGGCAGCATATTTCAAGGCATGTATGCATCAACCATGTCTCTTATCATTGTGATGACTCAAAGGGACATGTGCCTTGGTTCTCGGACCACCAATCACGCATTTCCATGCATGATGGCCCAAAGAACCAAGTATGCAACTTTGGTTTCAAATGTATGCACACCAATCAAACAAAACTCCCAATCCCTATCACACAAGTCAAGGGACAAGGAATGCATGCGAGATGCAATGCAACCTAAGCATGCAACCTAAGGAATGCAACATGGCATGGTAACAAACTCATGCAAGCATACAAGCATACAAATGGTAATGCTAACCAATGTCAAGATGGACTTATATGTGATTTGGGCAGCTCTAATAAGGCCCAAAACAGTAGCCATGGTGCTATAAAATGGAGGCTAAATGACATGCACACACACACATGATGGAAGGCCTACACTTGGGCACAATTTAAACAACCCTCAAGCACACTTAAAAGGGATAAACGAGAGCAACTTGCATGCAACCTAAGCATTGAAATCATGTCATAAAATGATGCCAAATCATATTAAGCAAGACAAGCAAATGCATGTAAGCATGGTCTAAGCACTTGAAGCAAGTCATGAAGCTTTGAAGCATGTTTATCACAACAAACATGGCATGCATTGAACAACCTAAAACAGGTTTTTAGCTCATAACATGAGGCCCAAAAGACCACTTAGATGGCGTCTAGATGGCTCAAAGACAAAGGCATGCAAAGGTACCAAAACATGGAGCATTGCAACATATGCTTTCAAAGCATTAAAGAGGCATGCAAGGCAACCAAACAAGCATGGAAATGGGACTGAAATAGCATGTAGGATGATTCCAAATCACCAAAACAATGCAAAGATGGCATGCTACACATGCACATACTCAAGGCCAACAAGCCCAAATGCAAAGGAGCTATATAATGCATGCTAAAATCGACCCAAACGACTATGGACAGATCTAAAGCATGGCAAAATAAGCACATAAACTTCACAAATGCAAGCCTAAAACATGCTCCAACAAAGGCTAACAACCTAGAACATGTTAAGGCACAAATAAGGCATTACATGGCAACTATGCTAAACATGCATAAGGTTCCAAAACCAACTTGAAATCATGTTATATCATGGATATATAAGCATGAAAAACAAACCAAACATGCTCAACACACACTCAAGCATAGGCTTCTTTAAGAGGCCAAAATGTGCCCTTTTCAAGGACAACAAGGAGAGGGGGTGGCCCTCTCCTTCTTGGGACTTCAAAGCATCATCTTTACCACTGAAATCCCTCAAGATTTCAGTGGTGAAGAGACCTCAAAACCAAAATCCCGGAGCTAGCACAAAATGGCTCAAAATGAGGCCTTTTGGGGCCTAAGGGTGGTCAACACCCCTCAAACAACAAAACACTCTTAACAAACAATAAAGAGGGCTTAAAAATAGAACTTTTTTATGTTATACAATAATCACAAAAACAGCTCTAAGATAGGTATAAAATTGATGCAAGAATGGGGAATAAAGGTGTAAGTTTCTTACCCTTGTAGTCCTCTTCAACAAGGATGCTCCAATGGCCTCCTTTGGCTCCAAATCAGTCAAGAAACTCAAGAACAACCCCTTAGAACTCTAATCTCAAGAGGAAGGTGAAACACTAGGTGTTTGTGTGCAATAGTAAGGCACAAAACACCTAGTGAACAAAATGGAAGAGAAAGAGAGATAGGTGAGTGTATCTAACCCTAACCCTAGAAAACCAGAGCTCTCCTCTGTCTTTTTTCTCTCTAAAATGTCTAAGCCTCTTTTTTTAAGCCCTTAGAGAGAGCCCTCTCTATAAGCCTCTTGTAAAGCTTATTCAACAAGCTTTGCAAGAGGGAGATCCCTCCATACACGTGTATGGAGGGGAGCAAAAGTTATACAGCTGTCCAAAAATATCTGCAAAAGCAGATGAACAGCAATCGGCCGGCAAAAAATGCCATCTTGGCCAAACAAAGTGCCGACCGGCACAAAAAAGTGCCGACCGGCAACAAATAGTGCCGACCGACAAACTAAATTGCCGGTGGCAGCAAAAACCAGCCGGTGGCACCTAGCCACTGCCGGTGAAGGGTGGGGATGGTCTACAAGCCCCACTCTGCCTCTCAAAGGCAAGAAGCAAGTGTTTGGTGCAAAACCAGACACTAAACGGTCGAGTTCGGGGATCCTGAGGCGGGGCGCGCGAGCCGAGACCTCCGGGAACTCCAAACGAACACAAACATGGATAATCACCGAGTGTTCAAACGGTGACGTCCAAGTCTTGAGGACGGTCAAAAATGGGGTGTCTACAGTTGCCCCTCTTTGACAGAACTCGAAAGTCATAACAATGACGGGAGTGAATGTCAAAGCCCAGAGACGACCCATTTTTGACAAGGCCGAAGACTCAGACAAACATGCAAGACAAATAAGGTATGCGCCCGGAGGCAGGGGCAAAATGCAAGACAATGCACGGAGCCGAGCATAACTTATGATCATGCAAAGAAAGCTGTAATGAAGCAAACATGCAACAGTTTTAAGCTAGCATACCAAACTACACTACAATGCAGAAAGGATGTAAGAGAATTATGGAATTCTCAATGCGTCTCACTCGGGAGATACAATACCTGTGCGGCTCGTCTGGTTGCACCAGCTGCAAATAAACCGTACATACAATATCGTGCCTGAAAAGAAAACAAACTTAACAGGTGCAATATTGTTAGCAACATGCATGACAATGCAAAATGGATGCAAGACGATATGCAATATATACAAAACAATGTATAAACAATGCAAATGCAGATGCAATGTACTTGAAACAATGCAAGTTACATGCAAAGCAATTGAATCGTGATCCAATCACGAGCGGTTCGAAACCACACCTATGTCAAATAGATTGATGGAGGTAACAAGTCTGTCTACCATAGAACGGTCAACTGAACTATGAGTATTGTAGACAGACGCAAGAACAAGTATTGGGTGGAATGACACAAGTGGGGAAACAACCCGCTGGAGAAAGGACTACGATCCTAATGCCGGATGCAAAAATTACACTACAATGTAATGGATGAATATGGCACGCAGGCCAAACCAAACCTTGCCTAGGAAAGGCATGCATACATACAAGCCATGTGTAACACAGAAAAGGTGCCGCAACCCTCAACCAACATATCAACGTGGAATCGGCGCGATACACATACAGAACTGTGTTCTAACATGAAAAGTAAGGGCACATACCAGACCAAGCTCAACATGGAAAGGCGCAAGCCATAGATGGAAGGTGATGCAATGAATGCATGCAATCTACAATGCAATATCTACAAATATGCAATGGAATGGATACAATGGATATGGCATACAAGCCAAAGGCGGAAGGTGATGCAATGAATGCATGCAAACTACAATGCAAGTGCATGACAATGCACTATGATGCAATGACTATGATTGCAACTTTCCCTATCTTACCAACAGGGTGATATACTAGGTTGGTTCAGTATCCAGAACTGAGGCGTAGACATGCCGTCTCAACCTATGGGGCTTCCATACAGATTTCAAGCCGAGGGTAAACCTCTGGGTATTTAAACCAGACTTTAGTCTCGGAACTCCCGAACCTTTGCGTTCTAGGCATAAGCCGTTCGAACTCTAGTTTCCACCGTCCCAGATGGTCTTCTAGGAACTCGTCGCAAGCACAGACAGGTGGCTTTACCAGACCACCGAAAAGTCGTTCGGGCACGACAAACACCGAAGGAATTGCACCTTCAGAGGATTTAAGGTCTCCTAGACCGTGATGCAAAATGTATGCATGACAATGCATGTTGCATGGAATGCGCGACTATACGCGGCTTAAGATATGTACAAAGCAATAGTGTGCACACCAATGCAATAAAGGTCTTGCACCTTCCAAGGATTTAAGGTCTCCTAGACCGTGCGTGTTTAAGGTCTCGCCAGACCGTGCGCGTTTAAGGTCTCGCCAGACCGGGGGTATTTACAAGACGCGTGACAATGCGCTGAAGGTTTCGCACCTCCAAAGGATTTAAGGTCTCCTAGACCGTGCGTGTTTAAGGTCTCGCCAGACCGTGCGTGTTTAAGGTCTCGCCAGACCAGGGGGATTGCACGATGGCATGATGCGCAAAATAGCGCAATGCGTTAAGCAACGCGAGTGCACAGGACAGTGCGATGGAATGCATGCAAAATGCAATGAGATGCGCAAAACAGCGCGAAATTGAAATGCACAAAACAGTGCAATGCGCAGAACAGCGCGAGGTTTGAAATGCACAAAACAGTGCAGTGCGCAGAACAGCGCGAACAATTTTGAAATGCACAAAACAGTGCAATGCGCAGAACAGCGCGAACAACACAATGCACAAAACAGTGCGATAGTTTGAAATGCACAAAACAGTGCGATGCGCAGAACAGCGCGAGGTTTGAAATGCACAAAACAGTGCAATGCGCAGAACAGCACGAACAATACAATGCACTAACAAGTGCAATTAAGGTGCGCAAGATAGCGCGAACAAATGCAATGCACTAACAAGTGCAATTGAGGTGCGCAAGATAGCGCGCACAAATGCAATGCACAAAATAGTGCGATGCGCAAAATAGCGCGAAGGAAATGTGATGCACAAAACAGTGCGATGCGCAAAGTAGCGCGAAGAAAATACAATGCACTAACAAGTGCAAGTAAGGTGCGCAAGATAGCGCGAACAAATGCAATGCACAAAATAGTGCGATGCGCAAAATAGCGCGAAGGAAATGTAATGCACAAAACAGTGCGATGCGCAAAATAGCGCGAAGAAAATACAATGCACTAACAAGTGCAAGTAAGGTGCGCAAGATAGCGCGAACAAATGCAATGCACAAAATAGTGCGATGCGCAAAATAGCGCGAAGGAAATGTAATGCACAAAACAGTGCGATGCGCAAAATAGCGCGAAGAAAATACAATGCACTAACAAGTGCAAGTAAGGTGCGCAAGATAGCGCGAACAAATGCAATGCACAAAATAGTGCGATGCGCAAAATAGCGCGAAGGAAATGTAATGCACAAAACAGTGCAATGCGCAAAATAGCGCGAAGAAAATACAATGCACTAACAAGTGCAAGTAAGGTGCGCATGATAGCGCGAACAAATGCAATGCACAAAATAGTGCGATGCGCAAAATAGCGCGAAGGAAATGTAATGCACAGAACAGTGCGATGCGCAAAATAGCGCGAACAAAATGTAATGCACTAACAAGTGCAATTAAGGTGCGCAAGATAGCGCGAACAAATGCAATGCACAAAACAGTGCGATGCGCAGAACAGCGCGAAGAAAATGTGATGCACAAAACAATGCGATGCGCAAAATAGCGCGAACAAAATGTAATGCACTAACAAGTGCGATGCGCAAAATAGCGCGAACAAAATGTAATGCACTAACAAGTGCAATTAAGGTGCGCAAGATAGCGCGAACAAATGCAATGCACAAAACAGTGCGATGCGCAGAACAGCGCGAAGAAAATGTGATGCACAAAACAGTGCGATGCCAAGTGTGACGTGCATGCCACACGGAGTGTAAATGGGCTTAAATGCGCGACAACGCAAGTATTCCGAAATGCATGACAATGCATGGAATGGAAATGCAACGATGATGCATGGGAGATGTGCACGACAATGCACAGGGGTGGCGCACGATAGTGCGATGTAATGCACCGAAGTAGTGTGATGAACTTGTGCAACACACATGGGGCAACTTTTGAATTTAAAAGGATACAAAAAGGATACACCTTGCATGAATTTAAGTGCTACGCACTGGAGACACGGCCCGAAGTCAAAACGGAGGCCGGTTGAATGTCGGAGATGCACTTTCTTGCACTTTCTTGAGCTATGAAGACCCAAAACAACTCAAATGGCCTAAACAAGGCTGTGGGAACCCCACCGGCAGTAAGGGGAGGCCACCGGCTGGCCATCGGCACAAAAACAATTCCATCGGCACAAAAAAGTGCCGGCCGGCACAAAACATTGCCGACCGGCAAACAGTTGCTGAACCGGGGCAGTTTTGTCTTTTCACTTCGGGCATTATAAAATAGGGCCTCAAACCCTATTTTCTCATTTCCTCTACCGCCGAAAAGTCTTTCCCTCTCTCGCTAGAGCTTTTCTCTTTCACTTTTCGCCCGTTTCTTCGCGTTCTACGCCCGTTTCGTCGTCGGATTCGCGATCCTCTTCGCGTTTCGGACATTTTCCACCGATCACATTCTCATTTCGGTGCCTCGTTCGGCGTTCTCGCCTTCTCGGGGTTTGTTCCCCTCACTTTCCTCTTCATTTCCGTGCCTCTTCACATTCCGGCCTTCCCGGCCATTTTCGACCCTCTCAGGAGTTGACTTTTCGGTTGACTCTTCGCATTCCGGCTCAGTTTTCCTTTTCCGGCCATTTTTACATTATTCTCTACATGGCGGACGACATTCCACGTGTCGGGGCTCCCCCGGACCACGAGATGGATCCCGGGGTCGAGCTCTTACCACTGAGCGAGCGCCCGTTCGACCCGGCGACCTACCGGCCGGCGATTCACGTTCTGCCCCCAGACGGCCTGCGTCAGTTCCGGAGTTTCGAGAGGTACGCGGCCCCTGAGCTACTGCTGCGTGAGCCCACCTCCCACCTTTCATTCGGCACTCCCGAGGTAACTCTTCACCTTCTGTTTTACTTTCTGCAATGTAGGATACAAAACTGCCATAGTTAGCTGTATTCTTTAATTGCTGAAATCTGATATGCCGTAGACCGTAGTTGACTGTAAACATACATACAACTGATATCTGCTTGAGACTGACACATGCACACACACTGCACTAGCCCTGAATCACCCAAACACACGGCACACACTGCATTCTACTGCACACACACTGGCACCCAGTATTTGTCTGAATCTGTTAGATTTGCATACATGCTACATCTGTTCTGAAACACCCAAACACGCTGACACATCACACGTATTTTCTGTAAGCACACCGGCACCCGGTATTTGCCTGAATCTGACAAACTTGCATACATGCCATATCTGTCTTTTCAAAACTGCATTTTGAATGTTGTCTTGCCATTGTCATTTTCTGTTTGCAGGAGGGTTCCCATACCATCCGTGGGTATGGGAATACTGGCGCACGGGAGTGGTATGACGAGCTCCCTGATGCGGTCCGACGCATCGTGGACCGAGCGGGCTTCGGCACCTTCTGCCGAGGACTCTCCAGGTTGTCCACCTGCAGACCTCTTCTTGCCGCTCTGGCGGAGAGGTGGTGGGACACCACCGATTCGTTCCACTTTTCCGCTGCAGGGGACATGACGATGACCCCTTATGACTTCTCGATGCTCACAGGCATCGGGGTAGGGGGTGATCCGATCCCCTTCGACATAGCGATGGATGAGTGGACCGCCGCTCAGGTTCATCTACTGGGGGAGGCCCCTCCGCTAGCTCGCCCAGGCTTCGTCCGCTATTCCTGGTTCGAGGCACAGTTCAGGGTCCTGCCCGCATTGGGGGAGGAGACTCAGATGACCGAGGAGGACGTGGAGAGGTATGCTCGGGGCTTCCTCATGTTCCTTTTCGGGACTACTATCTTCGCCGACCGGGCGAACACCGTGCCTCTCTGCCTTCTCAGCGCACTGGTGGACGTCCGAGACATCTTGCACTATGACTGGGGCGGCGCTGCTCTGGCCACCTTGTACGGATATATGAGCTCGGCTTCTCGCGGCAGCGGCCAGCTGCTTGGAGGTTACTGGCGGGCTTGGGAGGTATACTTCTTCTCCGCTTTTTTCATTCCTGTCTCGTACTTTCTGTACTCTGTATACTGCACACACTGCGGTCTGCTTTACACTCACTGTATACTGTACACACGGCACACACATACATTCTGCTTTGCACTGACTGTATACTGTACACACGGCACACACATACATTCTGCTTTGCACTGACTGTACACTGCTCACACTGTACACTGCACACAATACACGGCTCAACACACGGCTCTGCCATTTCTGCTTTATTCTGTATACCCTGCTTTATCTGATGGTCATACTGACATCTGTTTTGCAGTTGTGGGTTTACGCCTACTTCCCTAGGCTTGCACCTGTACCAGTTGCGGAGCCTCCTCCGGCTATTCCTTTCTCGAGTCGCTTTGACGGGGGATGCACCCGGCGACCACGGGAGACGTTCGGCTTCTTCCGCCGATATTTCGACACCATCACCCCCACGGAGGTATGCTTTACTTTCAGTTCGTTTAAGCTTCGCTTTCCAACTGCATATTTCAATAACAGTAGATAACAGACTGTCTGTTACTTTCAGATCACATGGCGGCCATGGGCTTCCTTGCCGTCGGCGATGCGGGGTCGGTTCCCTGGTGCTGAGGAGACCTCGCGTTTCCGGATTCTGCTAGAGGGCCCGGTCTGTCGGGCTTGGTACCTGGGGGAGCGTTTTCTACGCCAGACCAGCGGGTTACCTGAGCAGATAGTCCCGGTTCACCCTCCTGCAGAGATGAGGGAGACCGAGGGGCTGACCACTGAGCAGCTGGATGATTACTCCATCGGCTGGGAGGAGGCCGGCTTCCGAGGCACCGGCGACTATCAGGAGTACGTGCGGACGTACCTGATGCGACCCTTGAGCGGTCGTCGAGCAGAGGGGGCCAGGCCTGTAGCATCGGCGGCTGGGGCCGGAGCGGGAGCAGGGGCTGGATCTTCGAGGAGGGCCCGGGTCCGTGGCAGGGGTGGAGTGCGAGGTGGACGAGGAGCTGGGTGGCCTGCCCTACCCGCTGTGCTGACTTTCCAGGGGCAGGGTGGGTCGACCTATCAGATCCCCTTCGCCCCTCCACCGGCTGGTCACGAGTTCATCGATGTCCCCGACTTACCGCCGGTATGTATCATTGCACTTCGTACAGTTATTTCATTTCAGTTTACTTGATATTCCACAGAATACTAATGCATCTGACACTTTTGCAGGCTTCTTCTGAGTACACCCGTCAGTCGTTGGCGATGAATGCCTCGATGATGGGGATGCTCCAGCGGACATTTGACCTCCTGGCTGTCTACAGCATACCGGTATGTCCTTCTGACACTGGCCTCAAACCATTCATACTCTGCTTTACATAATCTGACGCACGGCACAACACCCGATACACTGATCTCACAGCATCTGATACACTGCATACACTGCATTCTGCACTGATAAACTGCCTACAGTATACTGATGCATTTCACTTTTTGTGTACTTTTTTAGCCTCCCTTCCAGATTCCCATGGCAGGAGGTGCTCCGGCGAGACCTTCTGTCCCTGCTCGGGGGAGAGATGAGGAGGGCAGGATATTTCCCCGCACTAGGGGTGGGCGTACTCACGTCGGGAGCAGCTCGCGGGCTCCAGTCCCGGACGACGACGACGATGAGTCAGAGGCAGAGGCAGGGTCATCAAAGGAGGAGACCGGAGACGGTTCTAGCTCGGGCTCTGACGACGATGCTGACGATGCTCCTGGACCTTCGTCCAGGAAGAGGACCAGGACCGACTGACAGCCCTTGGAGTCGCTGGACACAGATGCAGATTTTTGCTATCTTTTCTTTCTTTCTACTTTTCTTTTTGTTGGTAGATAGATTACCTTGTACTGCCGCAGGCAGATTTTTGTTTCCAAAACTTGTACACTTGAAAAGATAATGAAATGAAACGGACTTTTTATCTGAAAAAGTGTTTACATTTACACATCTCATGCATTGCATCGCATCTCATCATGTTACACCTCAATGTAAACGGAACTGATTGGTTGTCTGAAAATTAAACGCTTGCACTGTAATAATCAGATAACTAAACAGCCAACAGCAAAATACACCCAAGCAACCCACTGCCTGATTCTTGAACACACAGCCCTTACTCTGTTGGGGATTGATCTGCATACAGCCCAAAACACAGCATTCGGTTCATTCTACACACAGCAAACTCTGAACAAACGGCCCAATCTGACAAGACGGAGCTCAAAGACGGAACCGGTTGGAGTCGAAATACGCTCGAATGTAGAGAATGGCACAGCATCCTGAGCATAAATGATTTTTGAAATCAAATGAGGGTTTTTCAAACCGGGATATCGAGCCTACCACTGAACACAGCGGGGAGGACTTAAACAAAGAGGTACACGACCTAAACACAACGAGACACGCTCGGGAGAGACTCAAAACAAAAGACGAGACCGTCAAATGAAAGAGACACGACATACAGACGCGTAAACGAAGATGGGGGACCTCGGACCACGAGGAGCCAGTTCAATCTGGGTATTGTTTCCCACCCTTTCTCATTTGTGATCCTCACATCACTCAACTCTCAAGCTCGGATTTTCTCTCAAAACCCTTTTCCTCTCTTTTCTCTCAACTCACACCTCTCTATTCTTCATTCTCTCATTTTTCATCCCTCCCCGGGGTGATTGATGGATAAATAGCAAGGTGTGGGTTCACGCCCGATGCCGTTAGCTCACAGCTATTTCTTCCGGCAGGCAGAGTGCTCTTCTGGCAAGTACGTCGATGACGGGGGAGAGACAGAACGCCTGGCTCAACTGTGCCCCTAGTTCATCATTTTAACCATTTTTTCGTTTTTGCTTTCTACTAAAACAGTTTTGATCAAAATGAGAGTCGGACTAACGTACTCGTTCGATTTTTGATTTGAAAGGCATGCAAGTCAAGCTGCAAGCACTGAAAGTTTTCCTTTTAGGTCCAAGACAATGGTCCGGTTTTGGAAAATGAAATAGTTTTCGAGAAAATAGTCAACCTCAGTAAAAATTTTCAAAAACTATTTTTTAAACAGCTGATGCTGAACAAGCATAGAACTTACCCTTCGAGATGCGCAACCTCGGATCGGAGGCAATGGAAAATTGCCCCTGGTTTGAAGGGGGTGGGAGGCAACGGAAAGTTGCCCCTAGTCTGAATGGCGTCTCACGACGGCTTGTGGCAACGGAAAGTTGCCCCTTGTTTGGGATGGTGCCGCAGCAATCCACAGACAGTCTTCATTGGCGGTGGTCGAGCTCTTAGACACAGCGATGACGAAGACGGTCACAACACATATATGGACACAGTCACCTTGAAGGGTGTTGGCCACTGGACTTTGGAACGAAATTGAAACCATTGCATGGACTGAGACGCTTATGAAAGCGTTGGGGGCTGGACTTCATGATGAAGTTGCCTACGTATCCCAAACATGGGAATCAAGCCTTACGTAGTTCCGGTTAAGGTCCACTCGGGTATTTTAACCTTCACTTTGTCTGGCTCTCATTTTTGCCAAGGCGCCCAATGCGGGTTTTCGACCTTGCGAGCTTCTTTTCAATTTTTTTTTTTTCTATTCTTTTCATTTCTATTTCTTCTTTTCTTCTCTTTTTTTGCTTTTTGTATTTTTTTATTCTTTCTTTTGTATTTTTCTCTTGCTCTAACTTTTGCCTGGGTCGCCCTTCCGGGTTTTCGGCCCAGCGAGCCTCTCAAAGGGTAAAAGTGTAGCAAGTCCATGCCAAATGGTTTTTTTTTTGAAATTGAAGCCTCTCTGTGTCTAGGAGAACGGCTGTTGCACTGATTTGCGGAGAATCCATCCCGATTGCTCTACGAGCTTCTCCCGGCGAGATCTACTCCTTCTGATTCGGCCTTGATGCTTCTTGATCGAAGGCTACCTCAAAACTGGCCACACGGGCCTTTCATGGCGTTTGTCCGTTGAACTTTCTGAACATTCTGAACGGGTTCAAAGCCGGAACGGGTTGAATCTTGAGGCTGAGAGCGATCCTAAGCTGCGCGATCTCAAGAGCGATTCCACACAGGTCTTCACAAGGCTGCGTAAAATATTTGTTTTTGAAAGATTTTAAGAAGGCGACGAATCGCTCGTGCCGAAGATAGTGTGGAACCAATCTGGATCAGGCCAGGGTCCTTCTCAGTACTCACGCCGACAAGCATGGCTTTATTCACAAAAAGGCTTAGCACGCCTCTCTTTCTCTCAAAATGATCAAAATTTTGCAAAACCCGAAGAATTCCTTCCTCTTCGTTTTTATCAACGCAGTGTTCAAAAGGTTTTTTTTTGAAAAACTTAGGTTAATGCTATGAGTTTAGCACACAGGAGAGCAGGCGGGATGTACTGTCAGCCCAATCAAATTTTCTGGCACTTATGCTGAAAGCAAGGATGAAGGTTGAGATAGCAACAGCTGTTTCAACCGGCTTTGTTGGTGCAACTGGCCCCTCGGTAGAGACAGACTCAAAACAAAACAGATAATTACAAAACAAAACGGTGTTCGAGGCAACAACCCCAGAATCACCTGGTATTATACAACGGGGACTGACTCGATACAACAAGACAGACCCTTAAGCAAAAAAGACTGACTCAAGACAAAAAGACAGACTCAAAACAAAAGACTGACTCGATATCCAAGCCAGGATTTACAAAACTCGGTTTCACCGATGCTCAAAAATGCGTGCCAGACGCTTCATCCAAAAATATACCAAATGTTGCCCGCAGGCGGTTCACTTCACATACTCGCAGTATCTGAGCCCTCGAAATCCAACAACTGAGTGGTGACGGGCTTGCCTGAGGTGGGTGGTAGGATAACCTTGTTATCGATCAAATCCTGCACTTCATGACGAAGGCGGGAACATCCATCGGTGCTGTGACCGGACTGCTGGTGGTACGCGCAGTACAAGGTAGCATCATGGGTGGCGGGGAGATTCTTCGGGAGCGGCCGGGGCTCCAAAGGCTTAAGATGCCTATTCTTCGCCAATATTAACAATGCCCTAGACAAAGGCATGTGGAGGTCGTGAAAGACCGTGCGCCCTCGGGGCAGGTACTTTGCAGTTTGAGGATTCTTGCCAGATGCGCTGGCGAAAGGATCAGCTGGCGCTGCCTTGGCTTTTTGAACCTTTCCCGGTGCAGGGTTGGGAACAACAGGAACTGTCTGGGCATGACGGGGCCCATCCCGGTTTTCTGCCTGGCTTGAACTGCCTTTGGTTGGAGCGGGGAAAGCATCATCTATAGCTTTGGTCACTATTGCAGATGTTTGTTGCTTGTTCATCCCTCTGGCCTTCAGAGCCTCGACTGCCCACAGCAGTTGTTCAATGGGGTCGGTATCTACCTTTGCCTTGTCCTTTCCTTTGGCCTCAGCCTGATCGAGGGTCGGGGTTAGTGCTGGCATGTCGTGGCTGTAGCCGGAAGTCACCTCTGGCTGGCTGAGCTCTATCACAATCCGCCCCAGTAGCGGGGGCTCCTGTGGTACAAAATTCCCGGCATACGGTGCCGCTGGCGGTGAAGCCGACATCCCATAGGCGAGGTCTGCCACAGACCTTTGGAGATCGCCTATCATCCCCATCAATTCGAAGGTGGTGGGCTCACGAGCCTGGTATAACTGGGGAGCCCAAACCGGGTGCACAACGGGCGACCTGGGCGGATATGACATACTGATGCTGGCTTCATTCTGCGGAGTGGTTCCCTGCTCCGGTGCGGCTGTCATAACCACAATTTCTTCTGAACTTTGTGTCGCCATAAATCCTGCCTCAGTGAGGGGGAGACACTGGTTGTTCTGTATCAACTCTGCAACTCTCTGAACTGAAAGAAAAATAGACAGCACTTCAGCCCAAACTGATCAAACACGGGTGTAGCCGAACAACTGTTCCCTACTGCTGATCACTGTTCCCAGATTTCTGTTCCCCAAAATACTGAATCTGATACCCGCGGATAACTGATTCCTACAACTGATACTGATACTGGTGTCCCCAGGTTTGATACTCAAACTTGTAAACTGACATGTGCGTTCCTGTAGAGCAACACTCTAAAAGCACATAGCAAGTAAAGAGAACAAAACACCCCTATATTCGGGGTAGGGTTTCCCTGTCCTATTTTGTCAGGAGCTAGGGTTTCACTACGCACACAGCGGTTTCAAACAACCTATAATCGGGTAAGCAACCTGTCCTAGCTTGGAATGGTCACTACGGATTCCGAATATGCACTAGGTCGAATGGTCAAAAAGGGTGCCCCGGTAAAACCGGGGTTTGTGTTCCCATACTGTCAGAGCCCATAGCCGGTCAGCCTTATGGACATGCCTTGACAAGACAAGCCTCCGGCAAACCGTTCAGGAATGGCAGATGGCAAACACTGTGTTCCTAGGCGCACCAATGCACATGCAATGCAAAGAAGCACATAACTGAAGTCAAAACAGGATATCATGAGTTCGAGTCAAGCTCTCTAAACTCCCCAGCAGAGTCGCCAGAAACTGTAACAGCGCCCGCGTGGGACCTCGCGCTACAGTTCGGACTCGATTTGTGTCACGGTTCTTAATTTGAACCAAAGAGTCCAAATCTGGCAAATCGTTTTGAGAAACAGATTTTTGAAAAAGTAGTGCCAAACATGGACTGCTTTGCCAGATACAGAGTCGCCACCTAAATATTTTAAAATGGGAGAATTTAGGAAACCCTGACTCGGTGCCGAAGGCCACGTGTCCGTCATCACCGGAGTTGTCTCGGCTCGGGAGCTTGGGTACGATCGGGGAAGGTCAGCTATGAGCACCCCCTTTCGCCCGGTCCGAAGACCGGCCTCTACTAACCGTGATATCCGTTTTTGAAAACTTTATGTGTTCTTAAACCGATTATTAGCCTAGAATTACTGTGTTATGCGCGCAGCAAACAAGTATAGACCAAATCACCCAAATTGGAACAAAACATTTCATGTTTGTTTTGAAAATGGTTTGCTACTCGCAAGTAGGCTAAAATGCAGATTTTGCCACCCTCAAGTGGGCTTTTGGAAAAGATGGTTTTGCCACTATCTAGTGGGCTTAAAAAATCGCAGTTTTAACGCATTATCCCAATTTAAGCAATTTGACCTCCACCCACAGGCATTCAAGCAGTTTATCTCATGTAAGCACTTAGCCGCATGGCAAGCATACTGTCATGGCAACACTCACACGCATGCTGGATGCTAAAGCAAAAATACTTACATCGTACTCCGTGCCAAAACAGTAAACTAGTTAGCAAACATGCATGTCCTAGTTCATGTTAAAAGTGGCTAATGCATCACATGCAAAATGCGATCTAGGCAGGCTCGGCTAGCCCTAAACATGGCATATGAAATGCGATCAACTATCACATAGTCAATTTTTGAATTGAAGTACGAATGCAGTTAGCGTGATGTACCGAGCCTAATGCATGCAGTACAAATGTATGGATGCACGCATGCATAGCATAAGGTATGCTAAATTAGACGTGCCCTATTACTAACCATCAAAGCAGGTAAATAAAAGGGAAGAAAGACGTGAGGTTGGAAGACATTCACACCACCCACACACGCTTATTACAGATTTGCCCTCGCTCGGAGGGACCAAATAAATATTACAAATTAATTGACTACGCAAGCTAATTAATATTACAAATTAACTAATTTAATTAACAAATTAAATAATTAATTAAAGCAGGAAAACGCCTCGGGAAACGCGCCACCATGCGCAAGCTGCCTCTGTTTTCCTCCCTTTCCTCCTCTGGAGGTTGTCAAAACCTCAGGACTACATCCTTGGACAGAGGGGATCACCACCGGCTGAATGAAACCTCCACCGGCAGTGTAGTATGGCCATCGGCACAAAATAGGGTCTGTCGGCAGAGAAAAATGTGCCGGTCGGCACATTACACTGCCGGTCGGCAGAGTATTCCTGCAGAATCTGCAAATGACAGCAACAGAGGGCAAGGCAAGGCATGGCAGCATATTTCAAGGCATGTATGCATCAACCATGTCTCTTATCATTGTGATGACTCAAAGGGACATGTGCCTTGGTTCTCGGACCACCAATCACGCATTTCCATGCATGATGGCCCAAAGAACCAAGTATGCAACTTTGGTTTCAAATGTATGCACACCAATCAAACAAAACTCCCAATCCCTATCACACAAGTCAAGGGACAAGGAATGCATGCGAGATGCAATGCAACCTAAGCATGCAACCTAAGGAATGCAACATGGCATGGTAACAAACTCATGCAAGCATACAAGCATACAAATGGTAATGCTAACCAATGTCAAGATGGACTTATATGTGATTTGGGCAGCTCTAATAAGGCCCAAAACAGTAGCCATGGTGCTATAAAATGGAGGCTAAATGACATGCACACACACACATGATGGAAGGCCTACACTTGGGCACAATTTAAACAACCCTCAAGCACACTTAAAAGGGATAAACGAGAGCAACTTGCATGCAACCTAAGCATTGAAATCATGTCATAAAATGATGCCAAATCATATTAAGCAAGACAAGCAAATGCATGTAAGCATGGTCTAAGCACTTGAAGCAAGTCATGAAGCTTTGAAGCATGTTTATCACAACAAACATGGCATGCATTGAACAACCTAAAACAGGTTTTTAGCTCATAACATGAGGCCCAAAAGACCACTTAGATGGCGTCTAGATGGCTCAAAGACAAAGGCATGCAAAGGTACCAAAACATGGAGCATTGCAACATATGCTTTCAAAGCATTAAAGAGGCATGCAAGGCAACCAAACAAGCATGGAAATGGGACTGAAATAGCATGTAGGATGATTCCAAATCACCAAAACAATGCAAAGATGGCATGCTACACATGCACATACTCAAGGCCAACAAGCCCAAATGCAAAGGAGCTATATAATGCATGCTAAAATCGACCCAAACGACTATGGACAGATCTAAAGCATGGAAAAATAAGCACATAAACTTCACAAATGCAAGCCTAAAACATGCTCCAACAAAGGCTAACAACCTAGAACATGTTAAGGCACAAATAAGGCATTACATGGCAACTATGCTAAACATGCATAAGGTTCCAAAACCAACTTGAAATCATGTTATATCATGGATATATAAGCATGAAAAACAAACCAAACATGCTCAACACACACTCAAGCATAGGCTTCTTTAAGAGGCCAAAATGTGCCCTTTTCAAGGACAACAAGGAGAGGGGGTGGCCCTCTCCTTCTTGGGACTTCAAAGCATCATCTTTACCACTGAAATCCCTCAAGATTTCAGTGGTGAAGAGACCTCAAAACCAAAATCCCGGAGCTAGCACAAAATGGCTCAAAATGAGGCCTTTTGGGGCCTAAGGGTGGTCAACACCCCTCAAACAACAAAACACTCTTAACAAACAATAAAGAGGGCTTAAAAATAGAACTTTTTTATGTTATACAATAATCACAAAAACAGCTCTAAGATAGGTATAAAATTGATGCAAGAATGGGGAATAAAGGTGTAAGTTTCTTACCCTTGTAGTCCTCTTCAACAAGGATGCTCCAATGGCCTCCTTTGGCTCCAAATCAGTCAAGAAACTCAAGAACAACCCCTTAGAACTCTAATCTCAAGAGGAAGGTGAAACACTAGGTGTTTGTGTGCAATAGTAAGGCACAAAACACCTAGTGAACAAAATGGAAGAGAAAGAGAGATAGGTGAGTGTATCTAACCCTAACCCTAGAAAACCAGAGCTCTCCTCTGTCTTTTTTCTCTCTAAAATGTCTAAGCCTCTTTTTTTAAGCCCTTAGAGAGAGCCCTCTCTATAAGCCTCTTGTAAAGCTTATTCAACAAGCTTTGCAAGAGGGAGATCCCTCCATACACGTGTATGGAGGGGAGCAAAAGTTATACAGCTGTCCAAAAATATCTGCAAAAGCAGATGAACAGCAATCGGCCGGCAAAAAATGCCATCTTGGCCAAACAAAGTGCCGACCGGCACAAAAAAGTGCCGACCGGCAACAAATAGTGCCGACCGACAAACTAAATTGCCGGTGGCAGCAAAAACCAGCCGGTGGCACCTAGCCACTGCCGGTGAAGGGTGGGGATGGTCTACAAGCCCCACTCTGCCTCTCAAAGGCAAGAAGCAAGTGTTTGGTGCAAAACCAGACACTAAACGGTCGAGTTCGGGGATCCTGAGGCGGGGCGCGCGAGCCGAGACCTCCGGGAACTCCAAACGAACACAAACATGGATAATCACCGAGTGTTCAAACGGTGACGTCCAAGTCTTGAGGACGGTCAAAAATGGGGTGTCTACAGCAAGTCGTTGAAAGGGAGAGCGGTAGCGGAGTTCCTTGCCGACCACCCGGTTGAGGGGGATGAAGCGGTTGAGTACCTATTCCCAGATGAAGCCATTCTGCATATCAAGGATGAAACTTGGACGATGTACTTTGACGGAGCGTCAAACCAGTATGGGTATGGAATAGGGGTGTTGCTGATAGCGCCTGACGATTCCCGTATCCCTTTAGCATTCAAGCTCCAGTTCAGAGTCTCGAACAATGAGGCAGAGTATGAGGCATGTATTGCTGGTTTGGAAGAAGCCCTAGAGCTAGGGGTAAGACGGTTGGACGTCATTGGGGACTCGAATCTTGTTGTGTCTCAAGCGAAAGGAGACTGGAAAGTCAAGGAGGAAAGGATGATAATTTACCACCAAACCTTAGATTTGTTAATTCCTCGATTTGAGAAGCTAAATTTCACCCACCTCGTAAGAGAGAATAACAGATTCGCAGATTCATTAGCAACTCTATCTTCCATGATAGACATCCCGTCGGGAGTCCGGATGCGTCCAGTCATCATTGATCAGAAGTTTGCGCCAGCATACGAGTCAATTTCCGCCATAAATGAGGCCCAAGACGACAACCCCTGGTATTACGATATTTGGAACTTCTTGGAAAAGGAGACGTATCCACTAGGGGCAAGCGCCAAGGATAAGAGGGCCATTAGAAGAATGGCTATTCAGTTCATCATCTGCGGAGGTAAGCTGTACAAAAGGGGTCATCTGGGAATGCATAAGCTCTGTGTAGAAGCTGAAGAGTCGAAGCGCCTAATGGAGGCCATCCACGGAGGGGAGTGCGGTGCACACATGAATGGAGTAATGTTGGCCAGAAAGATCCTCAGACAGGGCTATTACTGGTCAACCATGGAGGAGGATTGTATCGGCTTTGTTCGGCGATGCCACAAATGCCAGATCCATGCAAACCGTATGAATATCCCACCATCCAAGTTGCATAACATGACTTCCCCGTGGCCGTTTTCCGTATGGGGGATCGATGTGATCGGAGCTGTTACCCCGAAGGGGTAGAACGGACATGAGTATATCCTGGTAGCGATAGATTATTTCACAAAGTGGGTCGAAGCCCAATCATACGCGGTGTTGAAAGCATCGCACGTCGCAAAGTTCATCAGAAACAACATTATTTGTCGCTACGGGGTGCCAAATGAGATCATCTCGGATAATGGATCCCACTTTAAGAAAGAAGTGGTCGACTTGTTGGAAAAGTATAACGTGGCTTTTCATAAGTCATCTACGTATCGGCCGCAAACCAATGGAGCAGTTGAGGCCGCCAACAAGAACATCAAACATATACTGCGGAAAATGGTGGAGACCTATCGAGATTGGCCAGATAAGTTGTCGTTTGCTCTGTGGGGCTACAGGACTTCAATTAGAACTTCTACCGGAGCAACTCCGTATTCGTTAGTTTATGGAATGGAGGCTGTTCTACCTATTGAAATTGAAGTTCCGTCTTTACGGGTATTGGCCGAGTGTCAGATAGCTGAGGCAGATTGGCAGCAGAGTAGGTTCGAGGAACTTATGCTCTTTAACGAAAGAAGACTGAAAGCACTGTACCACGTTCAGAGTTATCAACGCAGGATTGCTCGGGCTTTTAACAAGAAGGTTAAGTGCAGAAATCTAAAGGAAGGGGATTTGGTACTCAAAGACAACCGAGCTCCCATCCACGACCCGAGGGGCAAGTTCAGACCCAATTGGACTGGTCCCTACATCATCAAAGCTATCTGGTCAGGCGGAGCTGTGGTTCTGATGGATTTAGATGGCTTAGAATTCTCTCAACCGATCAATATGGACAAGTTGAAGAAATACTATCCTTGAGAGGCTCGCTAGGCCGAAAACTCGAAAGGGCGACCTAGGCAAAAGTTAGAGCACAAAAAAATTAGAAAATATAAAAACTGAGCTTGCAAGGCTGAAAACCCGCGAAGGGCGGCCTTGGCAAAAGTTAGAGCGCAAAAGGAGAGTGAAAATACTCGAGCGAACCCAAGCCGGAACTACGTGAGGCTTGATTCCCATGTTTGGGATACGTAGGCAGCTTCATCCTGAAGTTCAGCTATAACACTTCCCCGATCAACTTTGTCCATTTGATCATCTCAGTCATCTTTGTTCATCAGCATTCATGGGAATCTCCGGTGCAGTGCCACTCAGACTAGGGGCAACTTTCCGTTGCTATGCAGTGCTGCGGCGCTCTTCAGACTAGGGGCAACTTTCCAGTTGCAGGAATCTGGGGTTGTGCATCTCGAGTGACAGATCTCAGGCGTGTCCAGTTCTAATCCACATCAAAAATATCTTTGAAAAGTTTTAATATAAGCTGACTTTGTTCAAATAATCTTTTTACAACTTTGACCATTTTTGGACCAAGGTGGAAAATTTTCAGTGCCACAACCTTCAATTTCTTTGATTTCAAAACAGAGTTCTCCTGCTCTTACATACAATTGAAGTTGCTTTTTATTACATTCATGAAAGAAAACTTGAAAGTACTAATAAAGCAATAAATCTAGGGCATGGTCAAGTCAGGTGTTCCTGCGCCCCCTCCCAGAGCTGGTCGAAGCCTCTGATGCCAAGCTGGGCCCGATCTGTGCTTCTTCATTGAGCCAATCTATGCACTCGTCAGACAAAGTGCAACTAAAAGTAGGAGCGGGGGGCAGGAGTTCTCTCATCCTCCACGCAGTGGCCTGCCAAGCAAGCTGCGCGCCTCGGGCTGGAAATGCAGCAGGATACTCTATCCCCTCTGGCGGGCATGTCTGATCATGGCCAAATTGGCGTCGAATCCGAAATGGGAAATAGAATACACAATGAGTGAGACCAACCAGTTGAATCCCAGTCTGCCGAGGCATATTGTAACTCATTGCCGGAAGGTTCAACCAAGGGCACCGCCAAGCAATACGGTCTGCGGACAAGTGGCACATCTAAGCGAACCACCATTCCTCATCCAAGGCATTGACTAGACGATGCCGGAAGAAGTAGCCGCGAGCTAAATATGCTGGGCAGGAGTCCACAACCTGCAATTTATCCATCAGCCACACCTGGGGAGGGATCGAAAAATGAGAGATTAAAGAATAGAGAGATGTACGAGGAGAGAAGAGTGAGAATGGGGTTTTTGTGAGAAAAGACTGAGCTTCTGGGCCGAGTGATGTGAGCAATATAGAAATGCGAGATCGGGTGGGAAACATTACCTGTAGTAGTAGTGGACTCCCCGCCAATCTGCACGTCTCATGACGGTAAAAGGCGTCTAAGCCCATTAGCGTCTCGGCCAGAGTCATCACAATGCAGCTCTTGCCCTCCTTCAAGCCTTGGGCGACCTCAATCAGCCGGACACTAGCCCCTCCAGAGCCTGAGATGAATAGAAAATGGAATAGCATGCACAAGCAGAGGGTGTGGCGCCGGAAGCCTTGCCAGTGATGGTTGTTGCGATCACCAGCATCGGAAAACCGATCCGTCAAACTCGGAATGTCCAGCATCCCGTCACAAATCAGAGACCGAGCGTCACGCATGCTGAGTCCACACATTCGCCCTAAGGATTGGGCATGACCAAAATTAAGTTGGGGCAGGAGCTCCTCGTCGCGCTCGGACTCCATTAGAGCTCGGAAATCTTCGAAGGTAGGACACATCTCTTGCCCGGCGAAGCTAAAGACATGTGTCACAGGATTCCAAAACCTTGTCGCGGCATGAAGAAACGGGAGATGCAACGGGGTACGACCCAGAGTGAACAGTGCATTTATGCCAAAGCCTCGGAAATTCACTTTTTCCGAGCCATCCAAGCTAGCAATCCAAGCTGTGAGATTTTGGGCAAGAAACTCTTCCATTGGAGCAAATTAGTGTGAAAATGAGAAAAACTACGAAGCTGGGATCTTTTGTAGGAGATAAGGTTGAGTGGGGGACAGGTGTCAACATTCTGGTGGTCCCCCTCGTTTAGTGCCGACCGGCCAAAAAATATGCCGACCGGCCATTTTATTTTGCCGACAAAACAGATATATGGCCGGTAGCCACTCCTTGCAGCCGGTGGTCCCTACACCATGCCGGTGAACTTCCTTCTGGTTTCCTGAGCTGTTTATGCTAAGAAGTGGGGAACTTCACCACCTCCAAACCCCCCCGGCGATAAACTCTTGCAAAGCCACGCCCGTCTGCTTGTCGAGTTTTGAACATTTGCTTATCGAGTTGTATTTCGCTCTCTTGTAGCTCTCGATTTGTTTATCGAGTTGTATTCACACTTGTTTGGTTGTGTCGTGTCCTTGTTTTGCTTATCGAGTTGTAAGTCGGTTCACTACCTGATTATTACGATGGCAACTTTCTGAAATGAGTTCAATTTCGTTCACATTGTGGTGTGATACCCTGCGATGCGATGCATAGAAGATCCCCAAATGCAACATCTTTTGAATAAAATGATTTCGTTTCATTTCCATCACATGTTTTGCAAAGTGTGTGAATTTTGAGAAAGAAAATAAACCTGCCTGAGGCAGTGCAATGTGCTTAAACTACTAGTAAAAAGGGAAATAAAACGTAGAATGGCAGGGTAGCCAAGTATTAGAATTGATACCGGTGAAACTCCCCTTGCGGTTAACGCACCTTCCGCATCTTTGTTCGGGTCAGCCACGTCGTTGGACGCCCTCACAATACGGGAAATCACACCTTTGAAACGTGAACCTTTGAGTTGACCTCAGGCCACAATTTCTGCGAGCAACGCTCGATGCGTGCGAAGAATGTCCCGCCCCGTATCCTTTTCATGCTTTGTGAGCCCCGCAAATTGTTTCGATTATGCTGTGTAATAGTATGTTCCTTTACTTGCGTAGACCGCATGCTTAATTCCATTACCTGCGTAGACCGCATGTTTTGATTGCGTAGACCGCATGCTTAATTTCATTACCTGCGTAGACCGCATGTTTTGATTGCGTAGACCGCATGCTTAATTTCATTACCTGCGTAGACCGCATGTTTTGATTGCGTAGACCGCATGCTTAATTCCATTACCTGCGTAGACCGCATGTTTTGATTGTGTAGACCGCATGCTTAATTTCATTACCTGCGTAGACCGCATGTTTTGATTGCGTAGACCGCATGCTTGATTTCATTACCTGCGTAGACCGCATGTTTTGATTGCGTAGACCGCATGCTTAATTCCATTACCTGCGTAGACCGCATGTTTTGATTGCGTAGACCGCATGCTTAATTCCATTACCTGCGTAGACCGCATGTTTTGATTGCGTAGACCGCATGCTTAATTTCATTACCTGCGTAGACCGCATGTTTTGATTGCGTAGACCGCATGCTTAATTCCATTACCTGCGTAGACCGCATGTTTTGATTGCGTAGACCGCATGCTTAATTTCATTACCTGCGTAGACCGCGTGTTTTGATTGCGTAGACCGCATGCTTAATTCCATTACCTGCGTAGACCGCATGTTTTGATTGCGTAGACCGCATGTTCAGTTTCATCACCTGCATAGACCACATGTTTCAACTGCGTAGACCGCATATTTGCTAAATATCATCACCTGCGTAGACCGCGTGTTCATGATCAATTTTGTTGCCGGCGTAGACCGTTTACTCCACTTACCTGATTGTCTTTCCACAGCATTGTTACGCTCCCCACTTGCCTTGCGCTGTCACGCATTTCAAGTATGCTACTGTGCATGTTGCTAACCATATTGTACCTGTTAAGTTTGTTTTCTTTTCAGGCGCGATATTGTATGTACGGTTCATTTGAAGCCGGTGCAACCAGACGAGCCGCACAGGTATTGTATCTCCCGAGTGAGACGTATTGAGAATTCCATAATTCTCTTACATCCTTTCTGCATCGTAGTGTAGTTTGGTATGCTAGCTTAAAACTGTCGCATGTTTGCTTCATTACAGCTTTCTTTGCATGATCATAGGTTATGCTCGGCTTCCTGCATTGTCTTGCATCTTGCCCCCGCCTTCGGGAGCATATCTTATTTTGTCTTGCATGTTTGTCTAAGTCTTCGGCCTTGTCAAAAATGGGTCGTCTCTGGGCTTTGACATTCACTCCCGTCATTGTTATGACTTTCGAGTTCTGTCAAAGAGGGGCAACTGTAGACACCCCATTTTTGACCGTCCTCAAGACTTGGACGTCACCGTTTGAACACCCGGTGATCATCCATGTTTGTGTTCGTTTGGAGTTCCCGGAGGTCTTGGCTCACGTGCCTTGCCTCAGAATCTCCGAACTCAACCGTTTAGTGTCTGGTTTTGCACCAAACACTTGCATCTTGCCTTTGAGAGGCAGGGAATGCCATGTAAGGCATCCCCACACACCACCGGCAGTGGCTGGAGGCCACCGGCTGGTCTTTTTCTGCCATCGGCACTTTTGTTTGCCGGTCGGCATAGTTTGTTGCCGGTCGGCACTGTTTTTTGCCGAAATAGCATTTTTGGGCAGCCGACCACTGTTCATCCACTTTTTGGAGATATTTTGTGCCAGCTGTGATAGCTGGCACCAACTCCTCTCCCCTCCATACACGTGTATGGAGGGATTTCCCTCTAGCCAAGCTTGTTGAATAAGCTTTGCAAGAGGGAGTCCTATAAGAGAGGGGCTTTCCTCTTGGTTCTAGGTTAGAAAAACAGAAGCAAAAACCAGCCCTTAGCAATATAGATACATATTATCTCTATACCTCCCCCTCTCTCCTCCTTTGTGTGTGTTTTTTAGCTCAAAAGGTGTGTTTTACCTTACTTTTGCACCATTACACACACCATTACACCTTACTCCGAGATTGAGGGACTTGGAGGAGTTGTTTCTTGAGTTTTGGACTGGTTTTGATCCAAAGAAGGAGGCTAGACCATTTGTTCTTCAAGGGTTCTTCAAGGGTGAGCATCTTCCTTTTTATTCCCCAAACTTGCATTGGTTTTCTACCTATTTTGTTTACTGTTTTAGCTCTTGTGTATAACATGAAAAAGGCTTAAATTTTCCTGCTCTAGCACTTTCATTAAGGTCATTTTGTGGTTTGAGTGCAAACTCACCCTCATAGGCCTTGTTTGGTCTATTTTGGTGCTTCTTTGATAAGGTTTTGTTCACTTCAGCATTTTGATCTTTTCATCACTAAAAATCAGTGTATTTTAGTGTCAAAAAAATTGGTTTGAAGTCTTGCATAGGGGAGGGACACCCCTCTCCCTTTATGGTTTTGTTTCCTTGCTTTTTGGGCTCAAAAGGATAGCATGTGTGCTTGTTGTTTCTTGGCTTCATTTCAGTATTTTTTTAGGCATCTTAGGTCATATATAACTTCTGTTTTTGGTCGGATTTGGGCCTCCTTGTATGCTTGTAATACTTGCTTTGTATTGCTCCATCTTGCTTAGAAATACATCTCATGATTAGGCCATGATTCTTGTGAGAGTTGGTTTAGTTCCATGAAGTTCTTAGTGATGTTTTTTTCATGCTTAAGGTTTATTGGTTATCCATTTAGTCATGCTTGACATGTTTGTTAGGGTTGCTTTGTATTTTAGCTTAAAAGCTTTGAGCATGTTGACCTCTAACATGTATTTTTATGATTATCCTCACGATTTAACATCATCTAAGGACCACATTTTAGTCCAAGAATCATGCTTGTATGTGTGCATGCATGGCCTCTTTAATGCCTTGAGGGTGTGTCCTTTTATGCCTAAGAATGAGCCTTAGTGCATATGCTTCATGGGAGATATTTTAGCTACCATATTAGGAGTTTTTGGGGTCCTATTTTGCATGCACAAATTCTGTTTTTGCTTTGCTTTAATCATGCCATGAGTGGCCATGTTAATGAGGGTGAAATGTTTCCTTTTTGTGCCTTAACTTTGGGACCATAAGTTTGCTTGTTAACATGAGTTGATTGTCCATCATTTTGAGCACTTTTGGCTACTGTTTTGAGAAGGGTGAGGGCCTGCCCCTTTGCCATTTTAAGCCCTCTTGCATGCTTGCTCCATGTTTGTTGCATAGTTGTTCCATGAAGCCTTGTAGCTTATCAATCCCATGGTCAAATTGGTCCATGTTTGCACCATTTTTGTACCTTGTATGCTTAGCATTGTACATTTGTCATGTTGGTTGCATAATGCTTGTTGTGCTTTATATCTTGGTGGCATGTAGCCTTGTTGAGCATTACATGCATTGCATTTACTTGGTTTGGGGTGTCAAACTAAGTTTGGGAATCAAGGACCATTCATACTTCAAGTGATGCAATGTGCCTCGATTCCTGGTCATCGGGACCTTTGACTCCAACTTGATAAGGCCTCGGTTTTCATGTTGTTTGTTGCATACATCCATACATTAAATGGCAAATTTGATCCCTTGGGTCATCATGCAACATTGATGGCTCAAAGGTCGAAGGTCATGCTTCTTTGAGTTCAAAATATGATAAGAAGTAGGACCATGCTTACATGTGTCCAAGAACTCCATACCATGCACTGTCTGTTCTCTGTTTGCTGTCAAATTGTCATCTGCAAGAAGTTTCTGCCGACCGGCAGAATTTAGTGCCGACCGGCACTATCTGGAGTGCCGATGAATCCAATAAAGTGCCGATGGGAACTGTGAAGTGCCGGTGGTAATTCTGTCCGGCCGGTGGTGCTCTGCAGGACGCAAGGAACTTGCTCCAGTACTTTGGAAATTTTCAGAAAGACAAGGCAGTACAAACAGAGGCGACAGGAGTACAGTACGGGTTTTCCGGACGAGGCGGATTCGAGCATGCATCACTCGCGCATCCCGAGGCAGAGGCTGTGGCTCCCCTTTTCCTTTCCTTTAAATTAAATTAGAATATTTTTTTTTGTTTTGTAATAATTTTATTTGTTTATTATTTAGGACTGTAATATTAATTCGGACCCTCTGAGTGAGGGTAAACATGTAATAAGTGTGGGTGAGTGTGTGTATGTCTTCCAATCCCCATTTCTTTCTTCCCTTTTATTTACCTGCTTATGATGGTATATTAGGGCATTTTTGAAATTAGCATACCTTATGATATGCATGCGTGCATTCATGCATCTGTTGACATGCACCGGGCTCGGTACATCATACTAACCGCATTCGTATTTTCAAATTCCAAAATTGAATACATGGATCAGTTGGTTGCATATCGCATGCCATATTTAGGTTAGCCGAGCCTAACTAAAATTGCATCTTGTATGTGTTGCATTAGGCAAGATAACATGAACTAGGACACGCACATTTGCTAACTAGTTTATTGTTTTGGCACGGAGTACAATGTAAGTGGTTATGCTTTAGCATCCAACATGCGTGTGAATGTTGCCATAATAGTATGCTTTCCATGCGGCTAAGTGTTTACATGAGATAAATTGCTTGAATGCCTGTGGGTGGAGGTCAAAATTGCTTAAATTGGGATAGTGCGTTAAAGCTATATCTGTTTTAAGCCCACCGGATAGTGGCAAAACCATCTTTTCCAAAAGCCCACGTGACGGTGGCAAAATCTGCATTTTAGCCTACTTGTGAGTAGCAAACCATTTTCAAAACAAACATGAAACGCTTTTTTATTCCAATTTGAGCGATTTGGTCTATACTTGTTTGCTGCGCGCATGACATAGTAATTCTAGGCTAACAATTGGTTTAAGAACACATAAAATTTTCAAAAACGGATATCACGGTTAGTAGAGGCCGGTCTTCGGACCGGGCGAAAGGGGGTGCTCATAGCTGACCTTCCCCGATCGTACCCAAGCTCCCGAGCCGAGACAACTCCGGTGATGACGGACATGTGGCCTTCGGCACCGAGTCAGGGTTTCCTAAATTCCCCATTTTAAAAATATTTAGGTGGCGACTCTGTATCTGGCAAAGCAGTCCATGTTTGGCACTACTTTTTCAAAAATCTATTTCTCAAAACAATTTGCCAGATTTGGACTCTTTTGTTCAAATTTAGAACTGTGACGCTAATCGAGTCCGAACTGTAGTAGCGAGGCCCACGCGGTCGCGTCTACAAGGACATGCTTAGAGCTTGTGTCCTTGATTTTAAGGGGCCTTGGGAAAGGCACTTACCATTGATTGAGTTTGCTTACAATAATAGTTACCAAGCTAGTATTGGGATGGCACCATTTAAGGCCTTATATGGCCGACCTTGTAGATTACCAGTTTGTTGGGCCGAAGTGGGTGATGTACCGTTACTAGGTCCGAAAATTGTTAAAGAGACAACCGAGAAAGTTATTTTCATTTGGAAGAGGTTAGCTACGGCCCAAAGCCGACAAAAGAGTTATGCCGATAAAAGGAGACGACCTTTATCTTTTAAAGATGGTGACCATGTGTTTGTAAAAATCTCACCAAGGCGGGGTTTGATGAGATTTGGTAAGAGTGGTAAATTATCTCCAAGGTTCATTGGGCCTTTTGAGATCTTAGAGCGAATTGGGGAAGTGGCATACCAATTAGCTTTACCGCCACAACTTTCGGGAGTTCACAACGTATTTCATGTATCTATGCTTAGGAAGTATGAACCCGACCCTTCTTATGTTCTTGATTGGGTTGACTTAGAGGTAGATGAGGATGCCTCTTACAAATAACGACCGGTTCAAATATTAGATACCCGGGAGCAAGTGCTACGGGGCAAAACTATACCGTTGGTAAAGGTGTCATGGAGACACCATGGGGTTGAAGAAGCGATGTGGGAACGGAAGGTGGAAGTCTGCTCCAAATATCCGGATTTATTTGAAAATGCTTAAATTGCTTTTCTTTGTAATATTCCCTAGTGTTGAGGGAAAATGTATTTAAAGTTGTTAACCATATGTTGATAAGTGCGTTGTTGTTTTAAGCATAAGGTTGTTTAGAGTTGCCATTACTTTTTGGAAAATTTCATGTTTATGCATATTTGGGAGGTTGTTGTTAATGAGATAACCATGGTGGAATTTGGTTGAGAGTTAGTATTGTGATTTGAAAATGAAATAGCGTGGCTTTGATCACTAGAAACCCCTTTGTTTGGGTAGTTTGATTTAAAATTTCGGGGATAAAATTCTTTAAGGAGGGAAGGTTGTAGCGATCCCGGTTTCGATCCTTTTTTCATGTTTTGCCACTTCGACTGGGCCGGGCGGGGGTCGAGCTGCCTGGTCAGCTCGCGGGGGTCTAGGGGGCAGCGCCCCTTGGGGGTTCCATGAGCAGCGCCCTGGCAAGGGTCGAGCTGTCCGAAGTTCCTTGTTCGCTCGAGCGGCCGTTTATGCGCTCAAGCAGAGAATGTTTGGTTTCAGAAGCTTGACATGTCTGCAAAAGTACTAGGTTACTGTATTTGACGCTCAAGGGGGCATTCCACGCTCGAGCAAACCATGTTATATCAGATCATGAATATGGTATTTCATATCACTTTTTTAGTCCTCTCTCTCTCTAAAACTCTCCAGAATTCCAGATCAAGAGCTTCTCTCTCTATAAGTCATCTTTTCTCTTTGATTTCTCCAAATCCATTGGGATTTAGACCTAAGTTCTTCACCAAAGTTGATTATCATCTCGAGGGCTTCGTTGTGTGCGGTGAAGATCGAGTTTCGACACTGTTAATTTTGGGGGTTTCATCTCATTTCTTCTTCAAAACTTCAGGTAGGGATTTTCTTAGAGTTATATATATGTTTTTGCAAGATCTAGATGATTTTGGAAATCATCCTTTGATTAGCTTTGAGAAATTGATTGTTGATTTCAAGAAGATGAGTGATTTTGAAAGAGGGTTTAATTTCTTTTCCTTTTAAAATATAAATTGAAGGTTTTTAATCATATTGATTGAAGAAAGATGATTTTGGGGAGATTCATCTAAATATTTTGGAGATGAATGGTTTTGGTGAGAAAACCTAGAAATTGGGTCTTTTCTTTGAAAGATGTTGAAAATCCTTGGAAGATGTTGTCATATTTATTTTGTGTACGGGTTTGAATAACCATTTTGTGTACTGGGCTTAAACCTTGGAAGATTGTAAACCCTTGGGAGTGCTTATTTGGTTATTTACTTGTTGTTGAATCAATGTAATATCGCATGAGGAACTATTATTATAATGTAATATATAGCGATCCCGGGTTTTTCCCTTTATGTACAGTATTCCAGACTTGGGTTCCATGATTGAGTTTTTCCCTTTATCGTTCCGTCCTTTAATTCATTGTAGATGAGTTTTAGGATGTGTTGGGCAGGTTTGTCACAGGTTGGTTGTGATTAGAAACAAATGGTTGCTGCCTAGTTTTTGGTGTCTTCACTCGAGCTAGGCTTTTGTCGCTCGAGCGAGCTTCGTGTTTTATTCCTTCGATCGAGCCAGGGATCCTTTGCTCGACCGAGAGTTGACTGGTGTGTTTGTTGGCTCGAGTAAGAAGTCTTGCACTTGAGCTTGCGTCTGCGTCTAGTTTGGACCTGAAGGTTGCATTTCTTGGCTCGAGCGAGCGAGGACTATGTTTTAGGTTTCTTCGCTCGAGCGAGCTTCTGGGTTGCAAACTTGAAGCTTCGTATTGTTGGCTCGAGTGAGGCTTCCTTGTGTCTGATCGCTCGAGCGACCATTCCTTCGCTCGAGCGAGCCTCGAGTATATCAATTCGCAGCAGCAGTCTCCTTAATCACTTTTTGATTCTCTTTACATCTCAAACCCTAGATCCGACTCTCTCTACATACACCTTCTCTCTAGAAATACACTTGGTTCTTGGGTGTGTCTACTCTAGTCCCTTTGTAAAAAGTGTGGAGCTTGGTGTGGGCTACATTTTGATCCGAAAATCTTTGGGTTTGGAGCATCTCGAGTTTTCAACTTCATCTCCTTTGAGTCTCTCCATTTGAGGTAGGGATACCCTACTCCATCTTATGAGTTTTGACATAAATTTTAGTCATTTTGATTAGGTGGTGTTGTGTGGTAATTTTGGAAAAGTTAGGGTTTGATTTGAGGTTATAAAAGGAGGTTTTCAAATGTTAAACCCATGTGTATGTGAGACCTTGGAAAATGGAAGAATTTTCATTAAATTGATGAAATTGAACCTTAGGGTTGATATTTGAAAAGGGGAGAAAATGCCCTAATTATGTTGAATAATTAATTTGAATAATTAATTTGGGAAAATGTGAAATGGAGTTGAAAGTCATGAAATTGGGAAGTTGTGGGATTGAATGGTGTAGTTGGATTAGTTAATCACTCACCTATGAAAATGTTATTATTTTATCTGTTTGATAAATTTATTATATGTTTAGAGATAACTGCTTTGGGCTATCGATGGAGGATAGTCTTAATTGTTGTAGACACTGAATGTTGATTAGGGAAAACTGAAACTAATCAAATGTGTTATGTCATTGAATATGACGGTTGAAGTGCCATATTGAATATGTGCCTGGATTGATCATTGTATATGATGAACTGTTTAAATACATGGCATATGTATATTGTTTGGGAGGAAATAGGGGATGTACTCCATCGCTTGAGACAAGATACGGGATGCACTCTCAAACCTATTTGGGAGGAGATAGGGGATGGACTCCATTGATAATTGAAGTATTGGAAGTGTTTTTTATATGAGTTGTAGTCTCATTTACTTGTTTGGCTAGATAATGAGCCATGTTTATAAACTTGAATTGGAAGTAAAGGAAGGTGTAATGAAACGTGAACGTATTTGTCATGGAACTGGAAAGTGTTGTAAGTTGATTTACAAGTGTTAATCATCTATCGAATGCTAATGTTTTAGTTATTTCTCATATTTGGTCTAGTATATCTCTACTGGGCTTTGGCTCACCCTATATAGGACATCATTTTCAGGTTCAGGTGATATGCCACCTCCAGGAACGTAGCTTGGGAGGCTTTGAGACAGCTCTTTTTGTAGTTCTCTTTTGGTATTACATGTAAATTCAAGCCAAGGGCTTAATGTGTATTTGAGTTAGTACTCTCTTTTTGTAACCAAGTGCTGGCTTGGAAAGTTGTAAGCTCGTAGGGCATTTACTTTTGTTGTCAACATGTAATATTTTTGTACTGAATACTCTGATAAATGGAAATATGCATTATTCTCGTATGTCTACGGATATCTTGAATGTTGGGTTTATGTGTTTTTTGAGGGCATTACATAATACAAGTATGGGAATTTATATTTGGTTTTCCTTTAAGAGAGCCATAATTGTTGCATTATCATTTGGGGCTAGAAATTGGGGGCGTTACAATATTTTATTATGTTTCATTGAATTTTGAACCAAAATTTTTTTATTGATAAATTTTCAATCTACACAGCAAACACCTTGAAGTACTTAAGGTCAAAATGCCTCGTGTTGACGATCATCAGTTTCGGCGTGAACATTTTGAAACTTTTCACATTTGGTTCAAGGAACATCTGTGTATTTAAATCTATAGATTCTATTTACCTAGGTCGAACTACATTTTAAATTTTACAAAAAAAAATTTAAATAGGTTCAAACTTTGCGAAGGACTAGTGATGTCATATTTTCTAAAGAGATTATTGTATTGGCAAACGGTCCTCATAACCTGGCAAGGAGGTTCAACAGACATGGATATTGTCACACATACGGGAGAATTGTGCCTTGGAGAGCGCTGTATAAAGATGATGCTTGGCCATCACAATCAACACCCCAGCCATCGACTATTGTTCAGATCACCCAGCAGGTTCGTGCGGAGCTGAAGGAGGAGCTGAGGGAGGAGATGCAAGCAGAGTTCTCTACACATTTATAGCAGATGAGAGCTGAGATGATGGCCTTTGTGTCACAGGGGGCGAGTGTGGATCCCAACAAACAGGATCGATATAAATTAAATTGTTTGATAGTTAAATTTTCACACAACATATATGTACATATATATAATAAAATTCGAATATGATTAACACATTATGTATTGACTATCATAGATTCCTAATGCATCGAGTGGCCACCGGGCATTTAGGGAATCTACAGGAGATAAGAATCTATATACACCACTACTAGAAGATCAGGTATAAAATGTATCTTTGCATTCTAAGCTAAGAATAACCATAAATTAACTGTACACAGCCCAAAAGAATAGAGGCTAGGCATGAGAAACTTGAATTCAAGGTGTCGACGCCCCAAAATAACCAAACGGCATCGGTTTAGCACGAAACATGGCACACATGACCGCTTAGGCACGAGAGACTTGTGGGAGAAAACGGGACTCCAATTGGGTTCCCAGTTTGGGAGTTAGAGCCGAATTTCGGTCTAGGCAAACTAGTTCATTAAGAAATTTAAATTCGAGGTGTTGACACCCCAAAATCACCAAACGGCATCGGACTAGCACGAAACTTGGCACACACGACCGCCTAGACACGAGAGACTTGTCAGAGAAGACAGGACTCCAATCGGGTTTTCGGTTTGGGAGTTAGAGCCGAATTTCACTCTAGGCAAACTAGTTCATCAAGAAACTTGAATTCGTGGTGTTGATGCCCAAAATCACCAAACGGAGTCGAATTAGCACAAAACTTGGCACACACGCCCGCCTAGGCACGAGAGACTTGTGGGAGAAGACGGGACTCCAATTGGGTTCCCGGTTTGGGAGTTAGAGTCAGATTTCATTCTAAGCAAACTAGTTCCTTAAGAAACTTGAATTCGAGGTGTTAACGCCCCAAAATCACCAAACGGGATCGGATTAGCACGAAACATGGTACACATGACCGCCTTGGCATGAGAGACTTGTGGGAGAAGACGGGACTCTAATCGGGTTCCCAGTTTGGGAGTCGGAGCTGGATTTCGGTCTAGGCAAACTAGTTCATTAAGAAATTTGAATTCAAGGTGTTGACGCCCCAAAATCACCAAACAGGGTCGGATTAGCACGAAACTTGGTACACACGACTGCCTAGGAACGAGAGACTCGTGAGAGAAGACAGGGCTCGAATTGGGTTCCCGGTTTGGGAGTTGGAGCCCGATTGCGGTCTAGGCAAACTAGTTTCTTAAGAAACTTGAATTCAAGGTGTTAACCACCCAAAATCGCCAAACGGTGTCGGTTTAGCACAAAACTTGGCACACACAACCGCCTAGGAACGAGAGACTTGTGGGAGAAGACAGGACTCTAATCGGGTTCCCGATTTGGGAGTTAGAGCCGGATTTCACTCTAGGCAAACTAGTTCCTTAAGAAACTTGAATTCGAGGTGTTGACAGCCCAAAATCACCAAACGGGGTCGGATTAGCACGAAACTTGGCACACAAGACCACCTAGGCACGAGAGATTTGTGGGAGAAGACTGGACTCGAATTGGATTCTCGGTTTGGGAGTTAGAGTCGGATTTCGGTCTAGGCAAACTAATTCCTTAAGAAATTTGAATTCGAGGTGTTGACACCCTAGAATGACCAAACGGTGTCGATTTAACACGAAACTTGGTACACACGACCGCCTAGGCACGAGAGACTTGTGGGAGAAGACGAGACTCCAATTGGGTTCCCGGTTTGGGAGTTACAGCCGGATTTCTGTCTACCCAAAATTATTTACTTAATTATCTTTGTAATTATATAGTAGTTAATTTTTTATGTTTTTTTTAATTAAAATATTAACACATAATTATATTGTCATTAATTATTTTTATTTTTTGTTTTTAGATATTTCCCAAGTAGCAGTTTTCTTCTTGTGGAATGTAGGCGTGTGAATATTGCGACTAACTTTTGTTTTTGTTACCCACGAAAGAATCATGAGGAAAACTTTTGTTTTTGATTTACGTTATTTTGAATTGTAAACAACATTATGTATTTCAACATTGTATATGTATTATGCAATATTATGTAGTGGGATAATTTTATTGATGTGTTATTATGAATGGAAGAATATTTTTATTGTGGATGAATTGTTATTTTTACATTAGAATTTTTATATTATTATATAATTATCGATTTCTTTTTCAGTTATTTTTTATTTAATACAGGTAATTTTCATATTTTTAATAATTTTTTTTTTTTTTTTTTTGAGACAGCACCACACTGTCTCAAAAAACATTAGAACCAGATTTATTTTATTTTTTTTATTTTTTATTTTTTTTTTTTGCGACGTAAGCAATGCCGTCACAAAAGATATTGACAATAGTAGAAACAAAAAACCTTTCGCGACGGTATTCTTTGCCGTCGCAAATAATCTTTTAGCGACGGTATGTCGTGCTGTCTCAAATAATCTGTTAGCGACAGCAGGTTTCCCGTCGCAATAAAAACACTTTCGCGACGGCATTTTTGCCATTGCAAATAACACTTTTAGCGACAGCAACACAGTGTCGTCTCAAAAAATCTCATATTTTTACATATTAATGCTGACAGTAGAATTCCATCGCAAAAAGGCAACTTTGCCGTCGCTAAAACCTTTTAGCAACGCCCTTTGTTGTGACCCCCCACTTGTCGTCGCTAAAAGTCAGTTGCAGTCGCAAAAAAGTTTTTGAGACGGTATTTTGAGTATTTGCGACAGCATTTTGCCGTCGTTAAAAACCTAAATTTTTGTAGTGATACTAAAATATGTATGGATCTTTAATAATATTTATATGTATAAAATCTCAGGAAAAATAATTATTATTTACCCATATTAACAATGAATAAGACTTTTTAGTTTATAGGTATTTTCATCTTTTTACATGTAAATCAAAAGATAATATAGTTATTTTTACACCCAAGTAACATCATTTCTACGAACTTAGTAGATTAGGAAAATTTTGATATTATTAACAAAAGTAAGATAAGTTTTTATAATTATTAAAACTATATGAAAAGTCTTTATAATTGTCAGAAATCTTAAAGAGAGTGTAATTTACTCTTTTTTAAAACAAATATCATAAATATATATATATATATATATATATATATATATTTGATTATATTTAAAGAATTAATTAATACTTATATATATATATATATATATATTATAGTACATGATCTACACATAATCAAAGAAAAAAAACATTTCAGTGCCAGAATAAGACTCGTGCAGACCTCGGAGACCCCAGCAGTACCTACATTTAGGATCGGGGAGAATCTTTCCCCTTATTGATTGGGTGAATTACAATAGCAATTCATGTAGTTTAAAAGATTCATGTTATTCTGATTTTTAATTTTGTAATTATGATATATTTAATTATAAATTGTAAATATTGTTTTAAATAAAGATAATTAAAGATATTATTACTTTATTTTTATTTTAAATAAGGATAATTAGATCTTAAAATTAATTTCTCATATTTATTAATGGTTAAATTTTTATTTTCTTTTTTATTTATAAAAAGAGTAGTGTTATATGCATTAATCAGTGTACCAACACTATTTATGACATTATTAGTGGAATAATACTATATGCACTAATTAGTGTACACACTAGTGTACCAACAGTTGATGTGGCATAATTTTAGAGCTTTTGGGTATTTGTAATTTGTATAATAAATAAGGATATTAATGATATCATAACACTAGTTGGTACACTAGTGTGTACATTAATTGGTGCATGTAGCACTACTGTTATTATTGACCACACTCATTAATAATATTACAAATACTAAAAACCTCGTAAATTATGCCACATCATCAATTGGTACACTAGTTAGTACACTAATTGATGTATATAGCATTATTCTTATAAAAATTCAAAAACTTATTGTGGCAAAAAGTAGAATCACTAAATTACATTTATATTTTAAAAAAATTAAGAAAAATAAATATAGCGATCCCGGTTTTCCCTATTGTTGTTTAACTATAATCCAGACTCGGTTCCGTAGATTTGTTGTTATCTTATTCTCATTGCAGGCCTTTACTCTTTGTATTTGAGTCTTGGGTTGTGTTGGGCAGGTTTGAAACAGGTTGGTTGAACTTAGAAACCTAGAGTTGATGCCCAGAATTTGGCCTTCACGCGTGAGCGGGGATTTTGACGCTTGGGCGGGCCCTTCGTTGTTGCTTCTCCGCTCGAGCTAGCGTTTTGACGCTCGAGCGTGGATTCCCATCTCCCAGTATCTTCCGCTGCAGGTCTTCGTGCGCTCGAGCGGGAGTTTTGACGCTCGAGCGTGAACCTTTGATTTTGTTCGTCCGCTCGAGCGGGGACCTTGTCTGCAAAACTTCTAGAAGTGTGCGATCTACGCTCGAGCGGCTCTTTCCACGCTCGAGCGTGAATCTGTGTCTGACGCTCGAGCCGGGGTTTCTACGCTCGAGCGGGGAATCGATTATATCAGTCCGTGAAATCACTTTTTGAATCACTTTTTCACATCCATTTCTCTCTCTTACTTTTCCAAAACTCCATTGTTGTGCCTCTCTCTCTAGAACCTTGCCTTCTCTCTAGGTATTGATCTAGTAGGAGTTGTTTCCTCACCTTTGGCCTTTACAAAAAGGTTGTTGATCGTCGAGGGCTATCTTTTGATCCGAGAAACTTGTGATTTGGAGCATTTTCATTTTCATTATCTTCTTCGTTGGGTGTCAACTTTTGAGGTAGGGATTCCTACTCACTCCTATGGTCTTTGACATAGATTTTTGGTTGTTTTGATAAAGTGTTGAAGTCGGGCATTTTGGGACTTAGGGTTTCAAAATGTTAAATGGGGGTTTTGTCATTTTGATTCTTGAAAATGTATATTGGGTTTCAAAATGAGGTTATTGTTGTTGGTTGTTGATATTTACACCATTGGGTCAATGTTGGGAAATGGGGTAGAGAACCCTAAGTTGTTATATAAATTAATCGGTATAATTAATTTGGAAAAGGTTGTGATTATATGAAATTGAGTTGGAATTAATGAAGTAGATTCATTATATTGTGAAATGGTGGAGTTGGATTTATAAATCGCTCACTTTTTAGAACATTGATATTTTATCTGTTGAGGCTTTTATTATCTGTTTAGAAATAAATGCTTTGGGCTACCGATGGAGGGTAGCTATGATTGTTATAGACAATGCATGATGATTAGGTAAACTAAAACTAATCAATTGGATGTGTCATAGTGTATGATGGCTGATAGAATACATTAACGTTATGTGTTGATTGATTGTGTATAGGACCTATGTGTATATACATTGTTTTGTGTGGGAGGAGAAAGAGACTGTACTCCATGGTTTATTAGAAGAAAGGGACTGGACCTCTAAACTGAACGGTTTATTGGAAGAAAGGGGCTGGACCTCTAAACTAGAAGGTCTATTGGAAGAAAGGGGCTGGACCTTTAGACCGGAAATTGTGTTATGTTGATACAGCTCATATGCTTATCTATTGAAGTGTTTATACGACTCATATGCTTATCTATTGTAGTGTTGATACAGCTCATATGCTTATCTATTGAAGTGTTTATACAGCTCATATGCTTATCTGATGAGGTGTTGAGACAGCTTGTATGCTTATCTATTGCGAAATGGGAAACATTTAATATGAAATATTATTTCGTTTAGAGTGTGTGCGGCCAGGTTCTGAGCCTCGGGTATAAATTTGGAAATTGGATAAGAAATGAAAAATGAAATGAAACATAGACATTGTGGTCATGTAATGGAAATGGTTTATGAATTGATTTATGGGAGTTAAACATTTATCAATTGCTAATGTCTTAGTTACTGCTCATATTGTGTTTAGCATATCTCTACTGGGCGTTGGCTCACCCTATATGGGACATTATTTTCAAGTACAGGTAGCATGCCACCTCCAGGGACATAGCTTGGAAGGTTATGAGAGTTGAAGACTCCTTTTGATTATCTTGTTTGTATTACATGTATATCAAGCCAAGGGCTTATTTTGTATAGAGTTAGTACTCTTCTTTTGTGCAACCAAGTGTTGACTTGGAAAGGTGTAAGCCCGTAGGGCATTTGCTTTTGTTGTTAACATGTAATACTGTTGTAAGAACTACTCTGATGAATGGAAATGTGTTGATTTTCTTATATTACAGCATTTCTGATTGATGGGTATTATGTATTATTTTGAAGGCGTTACAACTTGGTATCAGAGCGTACCGGGTTCGAATACTTTGGGTACGCGGGGAGTGATTAGTATCACAATGGGTTCGTCTCACTTGTTAGAGACTTAGATATAATGTTATGTGCTTATGTGATAACATGCTTATGTGACTATGTGGGTATGGAATGTAGTTCCTTGGATGTTGATTGGATCCTTGGGTTTCTGTGAGTCTTGTTGGAAAAGCACTTGATCAACGCTGTTTCTAACCGGAACTCTAGCAATTCCTCGGGACTGTCACTATCCAGAAATGAAATTCGTAAATGCTTACGTGATTATGTGCTTATGTGGAATGAATTACAGTTGTCCATCGTATTAGAACACTAGTGTAATAGTTTTAGCACCTTTCTTAGTGTACTAATATCATTATTTACCTTTACTAGGATGCCTAGACGAGAAAGCTTTGATTTCCCTCCTTCCACACGGGAAGGGTTGCGGAAACAATTTGTGGAGTTACGCCAAGGTACTACTCCTTTGGTGCAGTTTGAGGCATGGTTTGCTAACCTGTAAAGGTTTGCTCCGGAATTGGTGGAGACGGAGGAATTGCGTTGTTCAGAGTTTGAGAGTAGGCTATGTGACAGCATCCGGGAAAGGATCGCTTGGTCTTGGCATAGGAGCTATAGTGTGTTTATGGGGGCTGCGGCTCATATGGAGGCAGCGGTGCTAGCTATGGGCCAGAATAGGGAAGATGCCATGGTTGAGAATGTTGGTCGGATTAGGGAGGAGGCCATTTCGGTAACTCCTACGGCTTATAGGTACTCTAGGCCCAGTAAGAAGTGGAGGCGGAAGTGTGCTCAGTCCCAGGCTATGTCCTTTTCTTCGTCTGGGGTTTCAGACTCTTCTGTTTGGAGGTCCAGAGAGGTTCAAGTTTTAGGCCAGCCTGAGAGTAGGGGGTCTGCTAGTTGTTTCAGATGTGGTCAGTTAGGCCACAAGTCTTCGGTATGCCCACAGAAGAAGAGAGCGGGGTTGACAGTTCTACCAGTAGTTGCACCACCAGAACCACCTAGCCAGCTAGGTTTTGCGTTGATTGAATGTTCAGTGGGGAAACAGTTGTTAGGGCCTTCAGCAGCTCCGACTTTAAACTAGTCTCATGCTAGGGAGCTGTTTACTTGTTGGGTGTGTAATCAGCCAGGTCATATCAGGCGTTTCTGTACTCAGCCAGGGGCTTCTTTGGGAGCCTCGCAACCTAGTAGGGTCCAACCTTATTCGACTAGACAGGGGCAATACCGTTCTGGGGGTCAATCAGGCCAGATTTCGAGGGCATCTGGTGAGTCGAGTTCCCAAGCCCAAGTTGGGGAAATTTGCAGTTGTTCCAGGTGTGGCCAGTTAGGGCACATCAATAGCTCTTGTCCGTGGCTTGTAAGCTCGTAGATTATCTTGTGTTTGGAGATGACCAACTTTTACGGTCCAGCGGGGGACGGTAGTTGTGGTAATACCGATAGGGTAATGTCGTTTTGACTAATCCGTTTTGTAATCGGTGAATTATCATTTTGTAATCATTAGGTTCCGTTGTGTAACCAATGTGTTTTGGAAATGTTGGAACATCAAGGCTGTTTGTTTATATATATATGTTTATATAGTTAGGTGTGCCAGTGCTTACCTATTTTCTTGAAATGGGCAGATTAGAGCATGTAGTGACTCTAAAAGTTTTATTGATGCAGTAAGTTGTTGTGAGACCATAAAATCTTTGGTAATAATGCATTTATATGCGTGTGTTTAGGTTCGGGAAAAATGAGGGCAGATGAGCCATGTTTTCAAATTTGAAGGGATTACTGACAGATGTTTATCTTAATCAGGATTACTAGGAGACGAGAATAGTTATACTTGCCGGGTGTTTAAAATTTCATCAGTGTTATCTAATTGATCTTTTATGTGCGAAAGTGATGTTGACCTACTGTCGTGAGAACTCCTCGAGGGGATGTGAAGTGTGCGATTAATACTAGGTGTAGTATGTATTTAACATGGTGTTTTACGAGGGCATAGTGTATAATCTTATCAGGAATAGACTTGTACCTTCGTGGTAGGTAACGTTGCTGAGCTGGCATATATACTGGTTGGTTGTTTCGATTGAGGGAGTGTTAACCCCTATATGAGGGTATGGTTGTTGGCATCGGGTAGTAGTATATGGGTGTTTCCCAAGTTTCTTGGGCTCCTTAATTATGATCGAATGCAATAGGTTTGTACCTTGACATTGGTTAGGTTAGGAGATGCTATCGTAAGGGTTAATCGGGCGTATAGCCCGTGGTTAGGGTGTGACCCGTGGACGGAGTCACAATAGTATGGTGTTGCGGATGGAGACGTGGGTTAATAGCAAGGAGGGTGGGGACTTTTACTCTTTGGAAGGATAGGACGGTGAGTCTTTGGAAGCCTTATCGGTGACATGCAACTGTGCCGGGGGTTCGGTGCAAGGCGATTGTTCAGTAGTAGTAGTAATGGCGGGTTGTTGGGCACGTAGACCGAGTGTCTTGGTTATACTCTTTGAATAAATGGAAAATAGGATATAGGTGGGCCCTATAAGTCGTTGGCGGATGAAGGCGCTATGTTTGCTTATGTTTGGTACGAACGGTTACTTGGTAGGATTAAATGTTGTGGTATAGCAAGCCCTATCAGTTAACTCGGTACGAGGGAAAGGGTTTGCAAATTCCGTTACTTCGAGTTCAGTCGAGGTGGTGAGTGAAATCCCTAGATGAGGAAGCTTTGCATAATATGATACGTATTAGTGTGTGGTTTGTATGTTGAGGTTTGGTAAGGCTATAATGTGGTTACCTTTGGAATCGCGCGGTTTGAGGTTTAGTGGAGCTAGGTCACTTTGGTATAAGTGTCCGTCGTCCAGTTTGGATAGTGGTAATACGAGTAAGGTGGTGAAATTGTGTAAAGTGAGTGTGGCACACTGTTAGAGTCGTTTCGACTTATTCAGTCTTGTCCATGCTGTGTAAGGCGTGGGGTGTGTAAAGTTATCCTTTATGTTGCTGCGTTGTTGGGAACTTCAAACGTTTAGGAGTCCCTATTGTGATAGCACTATTTTTGGGAGTTGCATCATTACTATGAGTATGACGGGTTTTATGAGTTGGTTACGTTGTAATTTGCTTGAGGGAAATTGAGTACTCTTTGCAAACTAAAAAGATTTTGAATCGAAACGTGGGTTTACTATCCTTAAAAAAAAAAAAAAAAAAAAAAAAAAAAAAAAAAAAAAAAATTCTCTTGAAAATAATTTGAGGAGAATATCTGAGTTCGGCTGTGGCCAATAGTAATCGACGTGTTTAAGTGGTGATGGTATAAGTCTGAACACCTTTGGGAGAAACCACTTGGGTAAGTAGACCTCAGGTCCGATAGAAATACCCGGATCTATTTGTGGATGGGTGAGCATGTGTTGTATACTGTTGAACTTTAAGAGCATTGAGTGTGTCTTAAGTTGAAAAACATTACATTTGTTTTGGTTCATGGAAGTATCTTGAAACTCGCCTTGAAATGAAAGCTTAATGTGATATTGCATGTGTTGAATGTAGTGTAGAACTGGAAATATATCATGAACATTGACTATAATATGAAATTGTGAACTATGTATGTTGGGAATTGTTAGATTTGAAGAAATGCATGTTGTGACAGATATTGTAAATTGCCTCTTGAATAGAGATAAAGTGACCGGTGATGGGTCAGGTTGTTGAACATTGAATTGTAATATTGTTGAGAAATTTAAATGGGAAGTCTTTGGCAAACAAATTGTAGGTAGTCGTGTGTTACGAGTAACACCGTGTTTATGAAAAATATTTACCAAACTTTTGAGTTTCGCATGAAAAATGCAAAATTTGTTTCGGAATGTCAACGTTGAAAGATTGATTACTTTTGAAAAATGCCTCATGAATCAGAAAATAATTTCTCATAAATGTATACAAAAGAGTTGTGTTGGTTGTTCTATTTGGAATCATAATTATTGAGTAGTGACTTAGCGAGGAGTGCTAGTCGGGTGTTTTGGTGATTTATCTCGGGTAGGGCTTGGTTATGTTGGAATATTTGCATACCGGAGGGTTGTTCCCTTTCGGAACGTGTTTCCTTTGTAAACCCTTCTTTTTGTGAGAGTAGATCGAAAATTTGTTAGAAGGTTAGGATTTTTCCTAATGCTCGGGTGTTGGGTGTTGTGTGTTGTGTGATTGGTTGACCTTGTACTTTTAGCATGTTCTTAAATTTCGAGAACGAAATTCTTTATGGGTGGGAGGTTATAGCGATCCCGGTTTTCCCTGTTGTTGTTTAAAGATAAAAATTAAAATTTGAGAATAATATATGATTGAGAAAAGATAAAATAATAATTTTTTTATATATGAATAAATAAGTAATGCAAATTGCCAAAAAAAAATAAATAAGAGACAAATTACGACAATAATCCTTATACTTTACTCCTCCAGTCTTTTAATCATGAATTTATGATTTTGTCTTTATTTGGAATTACAACTCTTAATATATATATTTTTTATAAACAATATGCACATAAATGTCATGGGCCATATTTTTTAGGCAAAATAATAAACTTACTTAACTCAGCTAATTAATCTCAATCAATTTAGTGATAATTTTCTTTTGAAAATACTAACAATATTATTAAATGGATCAAATTGAAACAAAATCTAAAATTAAGGTTAAAATTGAGTCAATTGAAAGTGTAAAGACCAAAATGATACAAATAGTAAAATATAAGGCCCACTGGTGTAATTTTCCCAAAAAGTAAATTCATTTATTTCAACTTTAAAAAAATTCAACAATAAATGATTTACTTAAAATGATAAATTTTACATTGTTTATCTGTGAAATGAGCCTTATATTAAATTATTAAGATATTATCTAATATTAATTTTATAGAGAGATTATTTATTTTTAAATATTTTATCAATGAAATTTAAGTTTTTTTATTAAATATTTCAATAATGTTTTAACAATTTAAGGGTTTTATTTAGTATTGCATGAAATTTAAGGATTTTATTAAATAATACTAAAATATGTATGGATCTTTAATAATATTTATATAAAATTTCAAAGAAGGTAAATATAATCTACCCATATTGATAATAAATAAGACTTTTTAGTTTATAGGTACTTTCATCTTCTCGCGTGTAAACCAAAGGATGATATGATTCTTTTTACACTCAATTAACATTATTTGTACGAACTTAACAAATTAAGAAAATTTTAATAGTATTAACAAAAGTAAAAAAAGATTTTTCTAATTATTAAAATTATATAAAAAGTCTTTATAATTAAGGTGGTAAGTATAATTTACTCTTGTTAAAACAAATATCATCACAAGAAAAATATGATTACACTTAAAGAGTTAATTGATATATATATATATATATATATATATATATATTATAGTAAATGATCTACACATAATCAAAGAAAAAAACATTTCAGTGTCATAATAGGACTCGTGTGGGCCTCGGAGACCCCAACAATACCTCCATTTAGGGTCGGAGAGAGTCTTTCCCTTTATTAATTGGGTGAATTACAATACCGATTCGTGCAGTTTAAGCTTTCGTTTGAGAGATGGATAGATTTTTTGGTTTTTTAATTTTTTTTTATTATATTAATTTGGGATTAAAAAGTTTAGATAGATTTTTTGATTTTTTTTAATTTTTGTGAGAGAAAAATAAAATAATTATGATTTGAATATAATATTTTGTCTTATTGATTTTTTACTTTATTTTGTCTTTTTTTAACTATTTTAACTCACGTTTTTTATGCCAAACGAAGCGTAAGATTTGTATTGTTTTGATCTTTAATTTTCTTAATTATGATTCATTTAATTATAAATTTTAAATATTATTTTAAATAAAGATATTTTAAGGATAAAATCATTGATTTAATAAGATATAAACTAATTTAACAAAATTAAACATTAAAAATTTATTTTTAAATTATTTAAAATTATTTCTATCCACGAAAGATAAAATTATATAAAAATGATAAATCTTTTATATTTTTATTTTTTTACCAAATTAATTTTTAATATATATTTGGATAATGATAATGTAATTAGTGATTGTTTTTGTTGATATTTTTATATAGTTATTATGTAACAGATTGGTATATTTGTTATTTGAACAAATTATGATGGTAGTCCCCATACTTTGATTTTTGTGCCATTTTAGTCATTGTAATTTCAGTTGGCTTGATTTTGATCTTAATTTTTATGACTTTATCTCAATTTGATCTAATTAGTTACAATTCTTAGCCTTTATTTATGAAAAATATGTGCCTAAGTATCATGTGCCATATTTGTAAAGGTAAAATTATAAACTTACTGAACTCAATGAGTTAATTTCAACCAATTTAATAATATTTTTTCTTAAAAGACACTAACGATATTATTTATTGGATCAAATTGACACAAATTCTAAATTTAAGGGTCAAAATTGAGTCAATTGAAAGTGTAGGTAGAGACCAACTGGGAAAAATATATGGATCACTGGTGTAATTTACCGTTATTATTAATAGATATTTTTTCATGGTTATCATATAGTTAATGATTATTAGGTTTTTAATATGTAATCGATATACTTAACACATGAAATATTTTTAATTTTGAATTTTTTGATTTAATGGTTTGGTTTAATAATGACATTAAAATTGTAGCCATGTTTAATTTTTTTTAAAATAGAAACTAATTTATTGAAAATAAATATCAAAAAAATTATTTCTACCCTCTCAAAAGATAAAACTATATAAAAATGATGTATTTTTAATTTTTTTTCACCAATTTAATTTTTAATTTCTTAGAAAAAAAATTTGAAAAATAAATTCTAAAAAATCAAGCCAAATAAAACTTTATAACCAAGAAAGTTCCAATTTTATTCACTAAAAAAAAAGACTATTAAATTTCAAATAATAGACAAATTGACCGATATAAAATAAGTTGTAGTTCACCAATATAAAATAAATTGTAGAGCAACTTTACCCTTGAAATAAACTATTTGCAAAGGAAACATATTTGATTATCCTTATTTGAAATAAGATTCAAAATTTAAGGTCAGATATATTACAATTGAAAAATCATGAATTAAAGTGATATAAATTTCAAAGACTATTAGTATAATTTGCCTTTATTAATTTATTTGTCAAGAACAGTTTGTTTATTGATAGAGTAAGGGTAATAAATAAGCCAAACGAACCAAACAATTAACTATTTTTTTTGGTTTAAAATTTTTAATGAATTTTAAAATTTGTTTAAACTTGGTTCTTTAAACTTGTACGTTAATTTCAAATGAGTTTTTGTTGAATTGAAATATAGTTTGACTTATTAAATTGAGCTCGAATAAAAAAAAAATTATATTTCTTTAAAAAGTGGATAATTTTAGAAAGGATAATTTACAAATATACTCTTTGAGATTTACTTAAAGTACAGATTTCTCTCTGTGATTTGAAAAATTATAAATATTTTTTTTAAAATTTTTTATTTAACAGAATTAATTAAAAAAATGAAATTCATAATTGCTCTCCTATATAATAATAAAATTACTTAAATTTTTAATTGAAATATATTTCTAAAATCATTAAAAATTATTAAATGACTTGGTGATTTATTAATAAAATTGGTGATTTGTTATGAAATCAAAAACTTCAGGGGTGGAATGTAATTTCCAGAACTACAAAGGGTGATTCATATTTTAATCAAAGTTCAGGGGTGTATTTGTAATTTATTCTTTTAGAAAAAGATTTTAAAATTAAAAAATAGTTTAAAAAAACCTATTGCTAAATTTTTTTTTATAAAAAAAATTAATAAAATATAAAACAGAGAACAAAAATACAAACCAACAGAAAAATGTTAAATTCACAGCCACAAAAATATAAACAAAAAAACCATGTAAATCTCAGTCACGATTGAAGAAAAATAAAAGAATAGCCAAGCTAAACCTAAAGTGGATATAGATCTAAGATAGGCCCTTTGGTTAAATAAATGTACGGTTCCGATTCGTAGCTCGAATTTTCCGTGGCTCGAGTGGCTCGAAATCTCAAAACGACGTCGTTTTAGGATATTTTTTGATTCTCTTACCGGTAAGATAATATTTTCCGTACCATTCACGCCATTCGAGCCTCACTTTCTCGAGTTACGGAACATTTTCCATAAATGTAAGTCATAACCGGGATAGAAAGTATTTAGTGTGTGAGAGAGAGAGGGTAGTGAAAAACAAATATATGGGGGTGCAAATTGCATGTGGACGAGAGATAAAAAAAAAAAAAAAATATGCAATTACATGCAGCAGGAGATACAAAAAAATTATAAATATATGAAGTATAAGTGTCATTTGTATCTCCTGTGTTGGTAATCTTTATTTTTATTTTTATTTATTTTTTACTTATATGTAATTTCTCTAATTATTTATCGATAGAGTAGTACTATAAATATACTCTTATCAATCTAAAAACTATTGAGAAATTAATCTTCACCACACACTAAATGAATTTTATATTATATAAATTAATCTCCACTACATAGGTCCTGTTTAGCAAGTGAATTTTTGTTTTTTTTTTTTTTTGTTTGGAGGGGGGCTAAAATTCATAAAAAGATAAAATGAACTAAAATAATTAATAAGATAAAATGTCACATTAAACCCATAATCATTTTATTTTTTCTTTTACAAATATCACATCCACATATAAAAAAATTCAACCCTCTCCTCCAATACAAAAACTTTAACCTATTAAAATAGTCAAAACTAAAATAGCTTACTAAAATAGCCAACTTTCCAAACGAGGCCATAGGTTTCGTTTGAGAAGTAGGTTGGCTTCTTAAGTTTTTGACTTTCTAGCTTTTTGGGAACATGTTTTTTTAGTAACTTTTTAATTAAAATATGATGTAAAAAAAAAAACTAGTATATTTAGGATGACTTTTTGATTTTTTATGAAAAGATGTGGAAAAAGTAGAGAGAAAAGGAAATCATTAACTTTTGGGTCGTGTTGTAGTGTATGCACCTTCATTGTTGGCCATCGAATTACACAAGTTGATCCTGACCATTGAATTATTTAATTTTGAAAAATTGGCCACCGGAGCAACCGGTTGACCCATCTGTATTCTTTCTTCTTGCATAGTGTATTCTCTCTACTTTCACTTTCGCCTCTCTGTCGCCCCTCATCTCTCTCTCTCTCTATGCTACACCTTCCTTACATCTCTTCCCATGCTCCTCTCGCTCTCTTCTCTCTTTACTGCGCTCATTCCTCTCTCTTTCTCTAGCTCGACTGAATGCAGGCCGAAGTGGTTGTTCTGTTTAATACCCTAATCTAACCTGGTGAGCCTCTGTTTGGTTTCTAAGAAAATAAAGAATTTTTTTTGGAAGAGCAATCAATAAGGTGTGCCTCCCTCTGATTATTTTTGAAACCCTTCCTCTTCTAAAACTCTCTTCCCCATTTTTTACTTTGTTTTCTCTCTCTGAATTTGTATTCCAGTCTCCCCTGGCTCACATTGATTCGAAATTTGTACAAATGAAGCAAGGCTTTGTGAGGATTTTATTCTATTTTGCTATTTATATATCTCGGTTGACATTTGTAATGAAATAATCTTTTTTTATCACAAGCCTCTCAAGCGTGTTGTTTAAAGAAATTGGATCCATGTTGGGTAGAAATTGCTCTCCACACAAGATGGAGAGCATCCTTGATGCAAGCTCAGATGTAATGAGCTCCCTTCCATGATGCCCAAACCTCTAGAAGACAAGTAATTATTTGTCAAACACACCAACAATTACCAATCTGAGACTATTGTATGCTAAACGATCTATTTTTACACTATTGTATGCTATAGTATGCATTGTGCTCCATGTACTTTCTAATGCATGACATGTGATGCTTTGGATATTTCATTGCCACACATGTATAGGATCAATTCATGTTCTTGTTACTTGAGACATTGCTTTGAACATTAATACATGTCATTATGATCCATTTTTTTCCTGTTGCAGTAAATGCTCATCTGCATACCATTACGAGTAATATAATTTCTTTCTTGTGTCAACATTCTGTGTATGTGGAGTGAGTGAAATTGTACAAACAAGTTAAAACTGTTGATCTCATGAAACACCCCCTTGTAGGTGTTGTTATAGACGATTGTCCAGAATGACATGTATTATCTGTGTTTATTGCAAGTTTCTTTTTTCTAGTTACGTCATTCACCGTTTCATATCCAAGTGAGGGATGCTCGTCTAATCATGGACCGGAATTCAAGGCGTTCGAAAGGAGTTGGGTAAGTGTGTTTCTGCTAAAAAGTATCTCATTTATGTGCAGTGTCGTCGGAAAGTAACTGTTGTGTTGATTCTTTTTAAAAATTAAACATAACTTTATTCTTAAATTCACTAGCATTGCGATAATGAATCCATGATGAGGGATGGTGGGATTACCTTGCACTCATGTTTAAACAATTCATCCTGCGTTCTCAAGGTAGATGACATGAACCTAAGTTTCTCCTTTCTTTTCTATTCTTTTCTTTTCTTTTCCCACTGTATACCATTACTGTTTTCATCTAATGACAAAACCAAACAGTATTTGTGTTCTCCTTGTTCGATTCTTGTAATTTATAGTTGTTCTAACTCTGCACTGGAATTTCACATTAGATCTAGTTGAGTTCATTTGGTGGCACGACAGTTATTCTTTAAGAATAAATATGGCACAATTGTTGTGAATGTCTTGACCATTGATCTGTCTTTGTTCTGGCATCAATATTGCTTGTGGGAGTTGGAAGATATATAGAGCTGTCAATTGGTGGTTTTCCCTGAGGTGGTTTCTCCACAATTCACGATTAAGTTTGCTGTTTCTTTATGGTACCAGCCCAAATCATGTTTATCTAGGCAGATTATCTTGATTGATATAATCCTTTCCTGGTTGGAGAAAAAACTCCCTAGGAATTTATCTAGTTTAGTTGATTTAAGGTGACTTTACCTTTTTGGTTGATTGATAAAGAAGTTGGCTGAACTCTTTAATTTGCCTATGTGGTTAGAAGGTAGTACTTGGTCTTTTGCATGCTTCTATATCCCAACTCTGGAGGTCATGTCGTTAAATTCTTCCAGACCATTACGAAGGAAATTTGTACGAAAATGTTAATTGCTATCATGCTTTGCGGACTTATTAATCTGGCCTGACAAAGTTACCTTATTTTATTGACGTAATGTGATTTTTTTGGGTAGCTGTAACCCTTGGTTTTTGTCCTTCCATTCTGTCCGAGTCTCTTAATTTTTAATTTTTTTTTTGTGAATCACTGACATGTTTGATTATCTCAATTTGTATTTTATCATGATTAGCTGACATGTTGTGTTTTGTGAGGTTTAGATACGAGAGAAGAAATTCAGCTCGGCATATATGCACTTTAAAGAGTTTTTGATTTCCTTCCTTCTATAGATACATGCTTTGTAAGTTATAATTGTATTTTTGTCTCATATGTTCTAGCAAACTTATTGTGAGTCCTTGGGTGATACTGCAGGTATATTGAATTTTATGATACAATGTCTGTGCCAATGGCTATAGCTCTCTCTGGCCACCTACTTTCTAACAACCTGTAATGGTTAAACCATCAGAAGCTAAAAAGAACCTTGTTCAAACTAATGCTTCTAATGGTGGTTCAGTCGTGGGATCCTATGGTGCAGTTGATAGAAAACTGTATGTGGGAAATTTACACTTCAACATGACAGAATTTGAGCTTAAACAGGTAATATGACTTCCACTACTGAATGTTTTCCATTTTAGCTTGTTTAAATATTACCATTGCTGTTAAAGGAGGAAGAAGATGTAAGGTTTGCTGGAAAATGCCATGTGTGGTGGATGGGAGCAAGCTGTTTTATAAAGATAACACAGGTTGAGTTGTGATGGTTGTACTAGATGATGTGTGATGTCTCATAGGGAGCTGTAGATGGGTCAGTGTTCCCGACAGTCTGGTGGTCTGTAATGGACGGCAGATGCATCATTTGCCAAAGCCTTGTCAGTAATGTTAGGTAAATATTTGGAAGTGGCCATTTATTGAGAAAGAGAGGTAGAGTTTGCTTAAGAATCCAGAGATGTAGGTGGAGGTGGTTGGCTGGTTGGCTTGTGGTGGGGGAAATGCTCAAGGAGTTTAGTGGGGAGGTTAGAAGTTGAAGGACGGGCTGCCAAAAATCTTTTTCAGAGGGTGAAGAAAGGCCAACAGAGGACAGAATATAAGTGAAGGTGGATGAGGGATCTTGGAGGTGTACAATGTCTTTCATATGGAATTGTCAAGTGGGTAGGTTTGGCAGAACAGGTTTGTCGTAGCCGAAGAAGGTATAGCTTTAAAAATGGGTAAACAATGTATGTAGAGTACCATAAGGAGCTAGGGCAACGATGCTCAGTGCTGCATGCTTTTTTTTGAGTTACCATCACCGTTAGCTAAAAAGCATGAGCATGAACATGGACATGGGCCATATTATAATATTTAATGAGTTTTTTGGTTTGGGTTGACACTGCCCCTACTAGCCCCTTTGTCGGTCCATCTCTGCCCACCACCAAGGTGAGAGGTCTTTTGTCCTCTATGATGCTTGCTTGGTACTATTTGGCCTCCAATTTCCCTAGCCATAGATGGCAAGTTCCCATGCCTCATAGTTTCATGCAGACTTGACACATAGAACAATTGAACAAAACTATTCTCGAAGGTAAATTGAGCTTGTCATGCTGAGGATGATAGGAGTACTTGCCAAGTGCTGGTAATAAATCAATGGCGTTGGTAGATAAGGAGAGAAGTGCCATCTTTCTATGATGTGCATGAGAACACTATGCACCAGTGTACTCCATCTTTACCTAGTCGAGGTTTTCTAGCTTTGCCAAGCTTTGATAGACTACTACGTGTGGACCATTGTAACAAGCCCGCGGGGGGACCTCGCTACAGTTCGGACTCGACTTTCGTTAGTCACGGTTCTAAATCTGAACCAAAGAGTCCAAATCCGGCAAATCGTTTTAAGAAAAAAACAGATTTTTGAAAGAAGTGCCAAACATGGACTGCTTTGCCAGATACAGAGTCGCCACCTAAATATTTTATTTTGAGAAATTTAGGAAACCCTGACTCGGTGCCAAAAGGCCACGTGTCCGTCATCACCAAAGTTGCCTCGGCTCGAGAACTTGGGTACGATTGGGGAAGGTCACTTCGTGAGCACCCCCGCTCGCCCGGTCATAGACCGGCCTCTACTAACCATGATATCAATTTTTGAAAACATTGTGAGTTCTTATTCCGGTTTATTAGCCTAGGTTACTATGTGATGCTCACAGCATACAAGTATAGACTGGATCGCCTGAATTGGAACAAAACATTTCATGTTTGTTTTTAAAAATGGTTTGCTACCCGCAGGTAGGCTTTAAAACATTTGATGATTTATTCCAATTTAAGTAACCCAACCTTCACCCACAGGCATTCAGGCAGTTATATCACATAAGCAATTAGCCTCATAGTAAGCATGCTATTCATGGCAGTCACTCACACGCATGCAAGGATGCTAAAGCATAAAACTTACCGAGTACTCCAAGCCAAAACAGAAGCTATGTTAGAAATCCATGCATGATCCTAACTATACAGAAATGCCTAATGCAACACATCAAAAATGCAACTACAATAGGCTCGGCTATTCTAAAATGACATGTGAAATGCTACAGCTATCATGTATTCAACTTGGAATTGAAAAATACAATGCAGTTAGTATGATGCGCCGAGCCCGGTGCATGTAATACAGATGAATGAATGCAAACATGCTGTCATACTGTATGCTAATTTAAATATGCCCTAATCTAACCATCATAAGCGGATAAATAAAAGGGAGAAAGACGTGGGGTTGGAAGACATACATCACACTCACGCACACTTATTACAGTTGTGGCCCTCGCTCGGAGGGTCCGAATAAATAATACAGTCCCGAATAAAAGAATATTACAGTCCGAAATAATATACAAATTCCTAATTAATTAATGAATTAACTAAGAAAGCGAGTAAAACTGGCGTGCAAGCCAGGGACTGCCTTGCTTCTGATGGATGATGCATGTCCGGGTTGCCTTGCGCGGAAATCCACCGGAATGCCCCAATTAGCCTCTGTTTACACCTGTTATTCTTGAAAAGCGTGCCAAGTCCCGGAAAGTTGCTGATTCCTGATTTTGCTGCAACAGAGAGCAGGAAAGGGGCATAGCAATGTATTTGCACAAATGTATGCATGCCTCGATCCTCGTGCCACCAATCACGCATACCGAGGCATGATGGCCGAGGAGTCGAAATGCACAACTCAATATAGAATGAATGCACATGAAACTACAGCTAAAACCTAACTCCATCATGGATAATCCGGAGTGTCGGTGACTGGGGAATTGAGACACATTCCGTCACTCGGAGTACAAAATGCACCTCGTTTCCCGTGCCCGGGCTAACTCCTATTCTGAACACGATGCAATATGCATGATATGCATGAAATGCGACTAAGATATAATCCTAACATACACAATGCTACGAAATGACATGCCTCGAAATGCGTGCACGCAGGCATGCAAACCGAGAAAATGGCAGAATGATGATCTAAGATACAACCTAGTATGCACTATGCTGTAAAAAGGAGATGCCTCGAAATGCGTGCACACGGGCACACAAACCGAGGCAATGGCATACACAATGCGAATGACATGAAACATGATATGGGCTTATACCAACATGAGTGAGCCTCAGCCACACTCACATAGGATGCCGGCGGATAAAAATGAAGTGCCTCGAAATGCGTGCACACGGGCACGCAAACCGAGGCATTGGCAAATTGCGATGCAATGACATGAAATGATGATGTGGGCTTATACCAACATGAGTGAGCCTCAGCCACACTCACATAGGATGCCGATGGATGAAAATGAAGTGCCTCGAAATGCGTGCACACGGGCACGCAAACCGAGGCGATGACAAAATGCGATGCAATGGCATGGAAACGTGATATGGGCTTATACCAACATGAGTGAGCCTCAGCCACACTCACATAGGATGCCGACGGATAAAAATGAAGTGCCTCGAAATGCGTGCACACGGGCACGCAAACCGAGGCGATGACAAAATGCGATGCAATGTCATGGAAATGGCATGCAACCATTCTAATGGAATTTCAGCACTAAAATATGGGGGAAAACAGTCTCGAAATGAGGCGAAATGATACCAAAAGCATGGAATTGTCCCGAAATGCGAATTTAGGCACCCGAAATGGCCTATAGCTATGCCAAACATGCACAATATGGACATGCAATGCAAAGACAGAAGCTAGAAAGTCCCAAAAAAGGCACTTTCACAGTTATAAACATGGCCAAACAGCAAGCATAGGTATGGCAAAAATGGCATGCAAGAATAGGGGCCAAAAGAGGGGTAATGAAGCAAGTGATATAAGCAAAATCCAAACTGAAAAATTTCCTTCGACAACACTGAAGAGGGACCAAAAATATGAATATTTACAGTATATGGCAGCCCCAAAATCAGTATACAAACATGATAGAAATGTGATGCAAAATGAGGCTCAAAAGTGGCTATAACATGAGGTATACAAAATAATCACCAAAAAGCCAAAGACCCTTAATAAAACATGTAGAATGGGCCAAAATAGGACTATTTCCAGAACTGTAAAATGGCCAAAAACAAAAGCATGATAGGTTAACTAAACATGCAAGAATGGGGAATAAAAGAGAGATATAACATGAAGTGGCATATGGAGGTCCCAAACCATGAAAGGACCTAAATGAAATATGAAGAATGGACCAAAATAAGCACTTTTTCAGAACTGTAAAATGGCCAAAAACAAAAGCATGTTAGGCTGCCATTGCATGCAAGAATGGGGAATAAAAGAGGAGTATAAAGGTAAGTACAACATGGAAGTCCCAAATGGTGTTGAGCCCTTCTTCAATGTTGAAGAGGGGCTCAAAATAAGCCTAATATCAGTTTACAACATGCTCAAAAACAGATTACTCATGGGTCGAAAATAGCATGCAAGATTATGACATATAAGAGGATCAATGAAGCAAGTGCATCATGGAGGGCTCAAACAGGGTTGAGCCCTTAATGAAAAGTGAAGATGAGCTCAAAAGAGGGCCCTTTTAAGTTAGGGCCGGAGCTTGAAACAAAAATCATGTGGGGCTTACAAATAGATCAAGAAAAAGGGTCAAAGAGGAGAAGTGTTACTCACCCTTGAAGATCAAAGCTTTTGTTGCTTCTTGGATCAATTTGCAGCTCCTTTAGCCTTTGAGAAACCTTCCTTGTTGCTGGAAATGAGGTGGTGGTGGTAGAGCTTGGTGGTGTAGAAGAAATGGTGATTAGGGACTTAGGAATTTTCAAGGAAATGAGAGGTATAGAAATGGCTTTGTGTATGGAAGCTTGAAGACCAAATTTTCTAACCCTTGAATGTGATATAGCTTGCTTGTTATAAGGGCCAAAGAGGGGGTGTAAAGGTGGGGGAAAAGGAGAGCAACTTTCCCCCACAAAATATCCCCCGGATAAAGATCTTTTCTGGGGGATAAAGCTCCACAGCTGTAAAGTGCACAGTGCAAGGAGCTCGGCCGGCCTATTACTTTTGCTGCAGGTGGCCGGCCGGCCACACCCCCTAGCCGGCCGACTAGGGGTCAAAAGGGTCAATCAGATTTAGTGGCCGGCCACCAACTGATGGTGTCCTCCTATCTGTGTACAACACAACCCTGTGGTTAAAAGTCCAAGCAAGTGGGTCCAAGGGGTTCAACATTAGCTCGGAAAGAGGGGTTCAAAAGGGTCAGGTGGAATTACTGGCCGGCCACCAACTTTTAGGGTCCTCTCATGTGTGTACATCACAAATATGTGGTTCAAAGTTCGAGAAAATTGGTCCAAGGGGTTCAACATTAGCCCGGAAGAAGGGGGTCAAAAGGGTCAAGTAATATTAATGGCCGGCCACCATTTTTTTAGGGTCCTCCCATGTGTGTACATCACAAATATGTGGTTCAAAGTTCGAGAAAATGGGCCCAAGGTGTTCAACATTAGCCCGGAAGTGCGAAAAACGGGCGCCGGAGGGCGTCGGAGGATGTATAACTGGTTGCTGCAACAATTGCTGGCCTCCCACCCTTCAGTGACCTCTCCGGTGATAAAACAGAGGTACCTGCCAAAAATGAACGAAAACCGTTGCAAAACGAATGCTCGGGGACCAAAACGCGCAGTTCGAGGTCCCGAAAATGGGCTGTTAAGCACCGAAAGTGGCATTCGGCCACGAAGTGGGTTTCTCAGACCCCAGTGTCCTTCAAAAGGGAGCAAATAGGAAGTATGCCAGAAACCGGAGCAATAGGAGATGGTTAAGTGGTCCCGAACCGAGGCACACGGCCTGACGGCTCCGAAAACCGGAAACCGGACTCCGAAATGGGAAAAATGGCCTACGGCCACCAAATGTAGCCTACGGACATTGAGAGATGGTCTACGAGACCTCTCCCTTCCCTCAGGGAAAGAAACAAAGAAAACCGAGCCTGGTTCGCAAACCGAGGCAAAGTACAAAAGGGGGTTCGGAAGTCCGGAGGCAGGGCTCACGGCCGTGACTCTGAAACTTCTGAACAAGCACATTATGCAACATCACCAAGCGCTCAATCGGTGACGTCTGAGTCTTAAGGTCGGTCAAAAATGGGGTGTCTACAACCATGAAGGTCAAAGGGGATCCCGTTGCTCTGCCTTTGGTTTGAGGTTTGTTGGTGGGAAGCCATTGTTTGGGTGAGAGTTTGTTACCGTTGGAAGTGGGGAAAAGGATATTATCGGACCAAGACTTCAACAGGTTTTGGTTGTCCTTTTCATGTTGAGGGGCTTTTCTTTTAATAGAGATGAACTGTGTTGGGGAGGAGTAAGTAATGGAGGGGACTACTCACTGGTTGTGGCAATGAGTAGTCATAATTGCTAATTTGGAGTTGCCAATCATAGCTGCTGATTTAGAGCTGCTAATCATAGCTGCTAAGCTTGTAGTTGCTGATAGCTTTAGCCAAGGTGACTTTGGAGAGTTTAAGATTTGGTAGGCACCTTTTTGTTGCTTTGAGGTAGTCATTTTTTTTGTCACATCAACTAGTTCTGCAATTATACAAGAGCACATATGTAAGGGGAGGATTAATTTTGATTTATCCTTGACTGTCTTTTTTATTTATCAATTAATTTTGTTGTTGATCTCAAAAAAAAAAAAAAAAAAAAAAAGTAGGATTAACAACTTATGAATATATATGGGATACTAACAAAGTGCTTGAATGTACTATAAATAACAAATGATATAATATTTATGTGTACATAGCTAAATGGTTCAGTTTGATTCCAAATTGGAACCATGACTATAAAATGACAGACTGAACCATAAAATAAGGTTTGCCTATTTTAAGAACTATGACCGAACCATGCATTGAGAAAACCAAACCAAACTTTGGTTTGGATCGGTCTCGTTTGTGATTTTTTTGCTCAGACCTACCTTGCACTTTTATTGCGTATAGATTCTGCTAGTGAGGGAATTTCAATGGGTTTGTATCCTACTGGATTTTTTGTCCTTCACCGTAGTGAACTTTTGAATACTAATCTATTAATTTAGTTTACAAGGTAACTTCTTTTATAACAAATTGGTGTCCTTCATGGGGACTTGTTAGATTTTTGAAACTTTTGGGCCCGTGGAGCTTGTGCAACTACCTATTGACCCTGAGACAGGACACTGCAAAGGTTTTGGATTTATTTAGGTTAGTATAACTTCATATTGACTGCCCTTTGCTCAAGTAGTTTTTTTTTTCGGTAAAAGACATGAAGTTTCTTGTCACGGATGTTACAAAATGCAAATTTGTTGATTCTCATGGAACCATGCATAATTGTTTTGCAAATAACTTCTTTTTTCTTTCAATTGTCATTCGTATTACTTTTTAATTATTCTTCATTTTGACGAGTTTGATCCAATATTATTTTTTAAGGCTAAAAATAGTTGGAATCGGTATTGACCTCCTAGATGGAACCTTTTCTCTGTCGCATATTTGTTTTAGCATAATGGACGACAAATATAATTTCAATAATAATCATTCATTTTTTGTTATACAATTTCATATTTTTAATTCGTTAAGGTTGGCTTATATAATAAAATACGCCTATGGAGATAGACGGCATGTAATTAGGACACGTAGGTTGAAAGTTAGTAAAATGCTCCTTAAACTTTGTCGAAAAAGGGCGTTCGGGGGTCAAAATGTGAAACAGCCCCTAAACCACTCTGGGGATGTCACGAGAAGATTGATCGTGACAAATACGACCTGTGGGAGCAAAAGACATGTAATTAGGACACATAGGTTGGAAGTTAGAGTAAAAAATGCCTTAAACTTTGTCGAAAAAGGGAGTCTGATGGGCAAAAATGCGAAACAGCGTGTGAACCACTCTAGGGATGTCACAGGAAGCTTGCTTGTGATAAATACTACCTGTGGGGATAGATAACATGTAATTAGGACACATAGGTTGGGGGTTTGAGTTGAAAACGCTTTAAACTTAGTTGTAAAAAAGGTGTTAAAGGGGGGCAAAAATACGAAACAGTGCCTAAACCACTCTAGGGATGTCACCGGCAGCTTGCTCGTGACAAGTACGACTTGTTGGGACATATGGGATGTAATTAGGACACATATGTTGACAGTTAGAGTAAAAAACGCCTTAAATTTAGTTGAAAAAGTGCATTGGGGAGCCAAAAATGCAAAACAATCCCGAACCACTCTGGGAATTGCGTGGGCAACTTCCTCATGCCTAATAGAACATATGGGCACATATGGCCTGTGAGTAGGACACATAGGTTGGGAGTTAGCGCTGAAAATGCCTTAAACATAACTGAAAAATTGCATTTCAAGAGGGGAAAACTTGGGAGAAACTTGTCCGGACATGCAACATATGATTATGACTATAATTATACAATTTTGAAAAGATTATATACATTCAAGTTTTTTATAATTTTTTTTATTATTTGAAATGATGACGTTATTCAATCAATACTAGTGGTTAATTTTATTTTTACAAATGGTTTTTGGCGTGGAAAAGTGGATATTCCTTATTTATGTGCGGAAGACATTGTTTTTTTTATAATCTGTTATTATGTTGTCCTTTGTTTTTTTTTTTTTTGGATTACTATTATTCGTACAGATAACTATTGGGGTGGTACAAATTGCTTTTGGCATAGACATATTACTTTTGGCATGGTATAGATTACCATTTGACATGGTATTGTGGATATTTCTTTTTTGTGTACGGAAGACATGATTTTTGTATAATCCTCTGTTTTGTATAGAATTATTATTCTAAGTTGGATTATGCTTGATGCATGTGGAATTGCTATTATATTTTGAATTTGACATTAAAAGTTAAATTTTCTTGGATTGTTATTATTTTCTTTATATACAAGGTACAAGTTGCACAGAATAAATACAGGTTGTGACAAAATTAATATATATATATATATATAATAGTAAAAGTTTTTGACGATTAAACATTTAATAGCCAAAAGGAAATCAAGCCTTTTTCGAGATTAAATATTTGGTAGCCAAAAGAAAGAAAATATTTTTGGTGACTAAATAGTTTGCAGTAAAAAAAAATAAAATGAAAAATAAATTTTATTTGGTGAATAAATATTTAGTAGCCCAAAAAATTTGAAGTTTTTGCATACAAAAAAATTTGGTCGTCAAAAAAGCCGTTGATATTTTTTACAACTAAACATTTAGTTACCAAAAAAGCTACAATCTTTTGCCTACAAAAAAGATTGGTTGCTAGCTAAAGGAGTCAATCAGATGTTTGGCTACAAAATTAATTTGTCGCTTATAATGGAAAAAAGAATTGGCGACTATATATTTTAATCAGTAAATAAAACATAGTAGTGATATAATTTATCAATGACTAAAAATTTAGTCGATAAAAGTTCAAATTAAATTTATAGAAAAATTTATGGCGACTAAATTATTAGTTGCCTAATGGTATTCAATGGCTACTAAAATAATTTTAGTTGCCAATAATTTTCCCGACAATTATTCAACGACCAACTGGGTGACTAAATAATTTAATTTGGAATTACATGCATCGGCTAAAAATGATTTTTAATGACTAAAAATTTAGTTTCCAAATGTGCAATTTCTTGTAGTGTGTAACTAGTTTATTATCCTAATTAATTTCAATAGACTGGATTAACTAATAGTAATTTTAGTGATCAAATGTTCTACAATTTCACTCCACATTGACATGATATGCACTCAGCAAACAACAACCAATTTCACCTGCAACTCACATATAGGTAAATCTTGTAGAACATTAGATGCATCTGATTTGCATAAGCTAGTTTCATGGCACAAGCAAGCACATATTGAATTAAAATAGTCAACAAAAGAAAAGCCTCAAAAGAATAAAAAAGACTTGACCCTTAGAGAAGGAGTAAAGGCAAAGTTCTTCCTTAATCTGTTAGGCTTGTGCAAATCAGGTGGTGAGAAGCTATTGGTTTTCAGCCATTATCTCCAACCACTTAAGTTCTTGGAAAGGCTAGTCATGAAAGTGAAGGGTTGGACTCTAAGAAAAGAAATGTTTGTAATCACCGGTGATTCCAGTTCTAAGATTAGAGAGTGGTCCATGGATTGTTTTAACACTTCCCCAGATGCTCGAGTCTTCTTTGAATCAATAAAAGCGTGTGGAGAAGGAATATCTCTTTACACAATTGAAAATCATCATCATCATTTCAACTATTTGAATTGAGTTTCCTATGTTTTAAGTTCAATTCCATCAACTATGCATGAACTTAGCACTCAAAGAAACATTTGTTTGAAAACATAAGTTCCGACAATACAAAAACACTGATTACTACAAAATTTAAGCTTTGGTAGTTGAGAGACATTGAATGACTCAGTGTGTTTTGTGATTCCTTGAGAGCAAATAACCCAAGTTACTATTGCGAGTCACAAGCATCAATGAAAAAAAATAAAAACAACAGAGAATAATTTCCAAAACTAAAGCCAAATAAAAGGATCACACATCCTAGCAAACATAGTATATACCTAACAAACATAAGACATAACAAAGGAACCATGTACATAATAATGACCACCTACTAAGAATAAAAGTTTTGAGCTTAACATTTGTGGACAATCTACAAACTAATGTTTGTCGTCCACATGATGCAGTTCATATCAAGACACCACTTGCCATCTAGTCATACCAACACACCACTTGCCATCTAATCATATCAAGACACCACTTGAAGCCAAAATTGATGAACTGCAGGAAGAGGAAATGAAATATTCTAAACTGATTTATAAAATTCTAGTAATCGAAACAAAGGAAAGAAAATAATCAAAGCGGTTTCATTCATATTAGTAGAGATTAGAGAAACAGGAGAAGAACAAAATGGTTTCTGACTTGAATGTGTGTTCTCATGGTTGTAGTCTAATTTTGTATCGTGAAATTAGTTGAGTACAAAAATGGTTGCTCAACAATAAACTTCCACTCCTATTAGAACTAAGATGGCGAAGTTGATGTCCAGCACTGACAATGCTGTTAGAAGTTGTACCTGCTAAGTAAGCCACAAATTGCTGACTCTGAATCCATTTCCTTGTTAAGTATAAATGTGCCATGTCTTCATTGTCATCTAAAAGACGTTCAATTTCATCACGCACCTAACACCAAACAACCATTTGCTCCACATTAAAAGTAATACAACAAATAAATGAAAAGGCATAGAATCATTCACATGTAACAACCTCAATACACATTTAGTATAAAAGCTACCAAAACATTATCATTAGATGCCTCCTTAATTTGAACTTTGCAAGGAAATGACTCAATTGACAATAATGACAAGAAATAGGCCTCAATTAAAATTGACAAACTTCAGCTACACCTTTACAATTTTATGACGATTGATGATCCATCAGTTGCATTTATTGCACAATTTTGATAGATGTGCAAACTACTTGTGGGAATCAGAGCATATCCCGTCAAAAAAAGTCCATGTAACGACCCTCACTCTACCTTAGTCATGCTTGCATATATTACATGATCTTGTCTTGATATATTGCATCTTTGCAAACCTTGATTTGTCTTGCTTAAGTGTTTGTCGCATGTTTTGTACCTTGCTTGGTGTGAGTTTAGCCGAGGTCATCTTCAGTCTAGAATTATCTTGGAACCACTTTGTTTGACCTCCACCTTCGCCCTGACATATTGGCCGAGATGTCATTATCTAGGCCGAGGTGTTCATCACCAAGGCCGAGATGTGTATTATCTAGGCCGAGATGTTACCTTTGCACCTAAGTGACCTTGTCTTGGAGTGGTATGACCTAGACCGAGGTGTGGCACATCTGGGCCAAGGTGTGGCACAACTTAGTCAAGTGTTGTCCCTCCTAGCCGAGATCATTGTTCCCCTACTTGCCGATGTCTTGTTCTTAGCTGAGATCATTACCTGCTGGAGTGCCTATGCCATCTTGCTTGTTGAACACACTTTGTCATAGTCGTGTCTTTTCACTCAGCCACCTTTTTGAGGAGAACCAACCCGGTAGTGCCACTTGTCCTAGCTGAGTGTTAAGTCAGCCAGCAGACCTAGAAATGTATCATTTGCTATATGTCTTTGTTCTTGAGGAGAGAGAAGCTCTAGAAGAGGGAGAAGGAGTTCTTAGAGGAGGGATAGATTTTCCAAGCTTAATCTTCACACCTTGAGCCGTTAGATTCGTGTCTTGAAGTTAGAATCTTAATCTACTCTTGTTGTTCTTATTGATCATCTAGCTGCATTGCATGATCGAACCTGATCTGCAAGTCATGCATCGATTTAAAGTTTGGTTTTAGAAAGAGAAAATAGTGTTCATATGTTCTTGAAGAAAAAGCCTTGGTTGATCCAAAAACTTGCATCGAGATTCATGTTTTTGTGTTTGTTTTCATAAAATCTTCGAGTATGGGTACCCAGGTCCATGTTTTTGAATTCATATCATGAAATCTCAGATTTTGTAATGATAAGGTATGATCTTCGCATCCATGTTCTTCATGTTCATATTTTTCAAAAAAAAGGGAACCCAGTTTTTCCCGACTTCATTTCCTTGGATGTGGCCATTAGGACCACACGTCGGCAAGGAGGTGTGGGACCTCGGCCAAGATCTGGTTGGTGCCCATTATGTTTTCCCAAGATGAGGAACAGTGTTTTGTTTTGGATCGCCTTAGTTTTGAAAGAATGCCGAGGTCACTTGCATTCATGTAAAGCTTGTTTGATAGTGCATTCAATGGGATTTGTTATGTGCTTGTAGGACTTGGATCCTTGCCTGTAGCCCCGACGTTTGAAGAACTATGTGAGTGGTATTTTTAATAAAGTTATGTTATTAAGTTTTGATAAAGTTTTGCCTTGCTTGTTTTGGAAAAGTATTTTGTTAAGCATGAATAACTATCCCTATTTTGTGTATCAAGTACTAGCTTGGTTTTGACAACCTTTGAAAGTCCGTACGTGCTAGGGGACTATAAGCATTTGTAGCACAACCTTGAAAAGTCCGTACGTGCTAGGGGACTATAAGCATTTGTAGCACAATCTTGAAAAGTCCGTACGTGCTAGGGGACTATAAGCATTTGTAGCACAACCTTTGAAAGTCCGTACGTGCTAGGGGACTATAAGCATTTGTAGCACAACCTTTGAAAGTCCGTACGTGCTAGGGGACTATAAGCATTTGTAGCACAACCTTTGAAAGTCCGTACGTGCTAGAGGACTATAAGCATTTGTAGCACAACCTTTGAAAGTCCGTACGTGCTAGGGGACTATAAGCATTTGTAGCACAACCTTTGTTAATGTCATCCCTTGGAACTTGGAAGCCTTGAAAGACTTTAATTGTTGAGACTTGAAAGATTTGTTAGATAAACTTGATTTGCCCTTGGATTTTGTACAAGATGTGTTATGCCTTGATTTGATGAAGATTTCGGATATCATTCATGTAAACCCCTTTATTATTTGTACCATTCACTGAGTATCCAAGCTCACCCCTCTCTATATATATGTAGGTGACGAGCAGGACGGCGGTGACGTCTAGATGTACTTGCTACTTGTTTTGCATCTTGCACTATTGCAGCATCTTGAAGATTATGCTTCTTAGTTGTGTTTCATTGTATTTTGTATTCGATGACTTAGAAACTTTTTGGTCAAGATGTATTTTTGTACTTCATTTTGTTGTATTAACGCTACGTAAAGATGTATGCCATTCCATTAACTTATGCACTGCTCTTATGGACTAATTACATTTGTACATATTGCTCCCGCTCATGTTAGCCCCATACGTAATACTCTGATTGTGTGTGAATTTTGAAAGTTGGCCTTTGGTAATCTCGGATTACTGGCCATCATGGCACCATTCTACTAGGGGCGGAATGGGGTCGTGATAGATTGGTATCAGAGCACGCGTTCCTTATAGTACGTTATTCACACACTTTGAGTCCTAAAGAGCATAGGGTGTCCGTTAGAATGATGTTTGAATTGCATCATGTTGCTTGCTACTTGACAAGGTATGCATCATCTCGGCATGATCATTTATTACTTGCATGCATGTTTACTTGCTCATTCTGTTTAAAAGTCACATTTTGCATACTCTCAGCATCATGAGAAGGGGTAGACCACCAGTTGGCCGAGATCATCCCGAAGACAGATTGGACAGATTAGAGAGACTGGTCGAAGGTTTGGTCTGTGAGTTGAGGCAAACTCAGCCACAAGACGCTAGTATTACTTCTACCCAGGCTGAGCAGTCAAATGGCCGACATGCAGTCCCACATCTGTCTCCTCTAGTTGCGCAAGTGCCTCCACCGCGAGCTTTATATGGGGATGGCACCATAGCCTTAATCAGAGAGTTCAAAAAGATGAAACCGCCGAGGTTCTCTGGGGGCATTGAACCGATGAAGGCCGAAGCGTGGGCCTTGGAAATGGAGAAGCTATTTGAGATCTTTCCCAGTACTGATGCCCAGAAGATGTCATTGGCAACATTCACACTAGACGACGATGCACGAAGATGGTGGATGATGACCCGAGAAAGCAACCCAGGTCTGACTTGGGCCAGATTTTTGGAATTGTTTTACAACAAGCATTTCGCCCTTAGTGTTCGAGACCGTAAGACCACATAGTTTCAGACTTTGACACAAGACAACAAGATAGTGGCAGAATATGACCGTGCTTTTACCGAGTTGGCGAGATACGCGCCTCACATGGTCGATGATGAATACAGAAAGGCCAGGAAGTTCGAAAGTGGACTGCGTAGACCAATTCAGGATCGAGTTAACATGCTCAATATGCCGACTTACGCCGGAGTGTTGGACAAGGCCATCCTGGCAGAGGCTAACTTGAACCGATATCAGAACTCAGGAGAAAATCAGAAGAAGAGGCAGAACTATGATAATCGCCGAGCTCCGTTTAACGCTAAGAAGAAAGTGAATGTGGGCAGCTCCAGTAACTCGAACCAAGAAGGTAATACTAGGCCGACGTGTGCAAGCTGTGGGAAGCCGCATTCCGAAGTTTGCCGTTGGGCATCGGGAGCCTGTTTTGAATGTGGTGAAATGGGTCATCGTGTGAAGGACTGCCCGAAGGCAAGGACTGATGATGGTAAGAAGAATGGGAGTACCTCGGGCTATGCACAAAGGAATAACATCGGGAGGGCACAAACGAGACAGGGCAGAGTTTTTGCATTGGTGCTAGGAGACACTCAGAATGTTGAGACAGTAGTGTCAGGTACACTCCTAATTTGCTCTCAAGATGCATACATATTAATTGATTCGGGTTCTACGCATTTATTTGTATCTGCTAAGTTTGCCGAGAAGTTAAATAGAGAACAAGAACCCCTTGACTATGTGTTATATGTGTCTACTCCATCTGGGAGAACTATGATTGTTGCATCCATTTATAGGGCGTGTGTGGTCGTGATTGGGGGTGCAGAATTGTTAGTCGATTTAATGCCGTTAACCATGGCTCACTTCGATGTCATATTGGGAATGGATTGGTTAGTAACAAATCATGCATCCATTAATTGTGTTTCAAAGAATGTCACACTGAAACCCCCAAACCAAGCCGAGGTTATTTTCTAGGGTAAGGAAGTAATGCCGCCACCTTACTTAATCTCATCCATGAAAGCCTATAAGTTGATCCAAAAAGGGTGTCAGGGTTATTTGTGCAGTATACTAAGTGATTCGAATGGAAGTGTTGAGTTAGCCGACATACCAGTTGTTAAGGAATTCCCCAACGTCTTTCCAAATGAGTTGCCTGGCCACTTGATCGATAAAGAAGTAGAGTTTACTATGGACATCGTGTCGGGAACGCAACCTATCTCCAAAACACCCTATAGAATGGCCCCAGCTGAACTTAAGGAACTAAAACTGCAACTACAAGAATTGTTGGATAAGGGATTCATTAGGCTGAGCACTTCACCATGGGGAGCCCCGGTTCTATTTGTTAAGAAAAAGGATGGCACACTTCACTTTTGCATTGATTACCGGGAACTTAATAAGGTAACCATTAAGAACAAGTACCCATTGCCTAGGATTGATGATTTGCTTGATCAACTACAAGGAGCACGGGTCTTTTCCAAGATTGACCTTAGGTCCGGCTACCATCAGCTGAAAGTTAAAGCCGAGGATATTGAGAAGACTGCTTTTCGGACAAGGTATGGCCACTACGAATTTTTGGTAATGCCTTTCGGAGTGACCAATGCTCCCGCAGCATTCATGGACTTGATGAACAGAGTCTTTAAGCCATATCTAGATGAGTTCATAGTTGTTTTTATTGACGACATATTGATCTATTCCAAGAGTACAATTGAACATGAGAATCATCTGAGACTTGCCCTGTAAATCTTGAGAGATAAGAAGTTGTACGCCAAGTTGAGCAAGTGCGAGTTTTGGCTTTTCAGCATTTCATTTTTAGGGCATGTGATTAATGAAGAGGGTATATCAGTTGATCCCAGTAAGATTGAAGCCATTGTGAATTGGCCGACACCGACCAACGTGTCCGAGGTTCGTAGTTTTCTGGGCTTGGCAGGTTATTACAGAAAGTTTGTGAAGGACTTCTCAAGGATTGCAGTACCGTTGACACAACTAACTAGGAAGGGAACAGCATATGAATGGACGGATGATAGAGAATCAGCCTTCCAAGAGTTGAAGATGAGGTTAGTAACGGCACCAGTTCTTGTACTTCCATCAGGTAATGAGGAATTTCAGATTTTCAGTGATGCTTCACATAAGGGTTTGGGTTGTGTATTAATGCAATGGGGCAAGGTCATAGTATATGCATCTCGTCAGTTGAAACTTCATGAAAAGAACTATCCGACCCATGTCCTAGAGCTTGCAGCCGTAGTGTTCGCTTTGAAGATTTGGCGTCACTACTTGTATGGAGGCTCTTGCCAAGTTTTTACAGATCACAAGAGTTTGAAGTACTTGTTCACTCAAAAGGAACTAAATTTGAGGCAGAGAAGATGGCTTGAATTATTGAAGGACTACGACATGCAAATTCAGTATCACCCAGGTAAAGCAAACTCGATAGCCGATGCATTGAGTAGAAAGTCAGTGGGAAGTTTGGCATGCCTAGCCATGATTTCAGTGGAGCCGACTACTATTGGGGAAGTAAAGGCAAGGAAAATGGAGGATGAATTCCTGAAGAAGGTAGCCGACGAGATTATCACCAGGCCGAGGTCAGGTTACACCCTTGAGAATGGAGTGCGTAAGTTTGAAAGAAGATTGTGCGTGGCCGACGTCCTAGAGTTGAAAGAAAAAATTTTGCAAAACTCTCATGGATCCAAATTTGCAGTTCATCTAGGGAACACCAAGATGTATCAGGATGTAAAACAGATTTTTTGGTGGCCGAATATGAAAAGAGAAATAGCCGAGTTCGTATCCCAGTGTTTACATTGTCAACAAGTGAAAGCAGAACACCAGAGGTTCGACCTTTGCCGATTCCTGAGTGGAAATGGGAGCACATCTCCATGGATTTTGTTGTTGGTTTGCCGAGGACACAAAAAGGCATGGATTCAATTTGGGTTATCATTGACAGATTAACCAAGTCAGCACACTTCTTGCCTGTTCAAACTACATTCAATGCTGACCGACTTGCTGTATTGTATATAAATGAAATTGTGAGACTTCATGGAGTGCCGATGTCCATTGTGTCAGACCGAGATCCAAAGTTTGTTTCTAGATTTTAGCAGAGTTTACAAAGGGCTTTGGGGACCGAATTGAGGTTTAGTACGGCTTTTCATCCTCAGACCGATGGCCAAACAGAGAGAACAATTCAAACACTTGAAGACATGCTTAGACTATGTATATTAGACTTCAAGGGAAGCTGGGAAGTGCATTTGCCATTAGTAGAATTCGCTTACAACAACAGTTATCAAGCTAGCATTGACATGGCGCCGTATGAAGCCCTGTATGGAAGAAAGTGCAGATCGTCGATATGTTGGACCGAGGTAGGAGATAAAGCTTTGATCAGCCCCGATCTAGTTCAAAGGACAACCGAAAAGATCAAGCTTATCCAACAGAGAATCAGAACCGCTCAAAGTCGACAGAAGAGCTATGCCGACCAGAGAAGAAGAGAGTTGGAATTTGAAGTTGGGGATCATGTATTCCTGAAGGTTTCACCAATGAAAGGAACTTCCAGGTTTGGGAAGAAAGGTAAGTTAGCACCTCATTATATCGGGCCGTTTGAAATACTTGAGAAGGTCAACCCAGCCGCCTATAGACTGGCTTTACCGCCGGGACTAAGTCAAGTTCACAATGTGTTCCATATTTCGATGCTGAGGAAGTATATTCGGGATCCACTGCATGCAATTAATCATTCCGGGATTGTGGTCAGTGAAGATTTAGGCTACGAGGAGAAGCCGATAAAAATCATTGACAGACAAGTGAAACAGTTGAGGAACAAATCGATACCAATGGTGAAAATTGAATGGAAACAACATTACGGCAAGGATGCTACATGGGAAACGGAAGAAGAAATGGGCCGTCATCCGGGGTTACTTGTAGAGCAACGTAATTTAAGTTTGGGGACCAAACTTCTTTAAGGAGGGTAGCATGTGATGACCCTCACTCTACTTTAGTCATGCTTGCATATATTACATGATCTTGTCTTGATATATTGCATCTTTACAAACCTTGATTTGTCTTGCTTAAGTGTTTCTCGCATGTTTTGTACCATGCTTGGTGTGGGTTTAGCGGAGGTCATCTTCAGTCTAGAATTATCTTGGAACCACTTTGTTTGACCTCCACCTTCGCCCTGACATATTGGCCGAGATGTCATTATCTAGGCTGAGGTGTTCATCACCAAGGCCGAGATGTGTATTATCTAGGCCGAGATGTTACCTTTGCACCTAAGTGACCTTGTCTTGGAGTGGTATGACCTAGACCGAGGTGTGGCACATCTAGGCCAAGGTGTGGCACAGCTTAGTCAAGTGTTGTCCCTCCTAGCCGAGATCATTGTTCCCCTACTTGCCGATGTCTTGTTCTTAGCCGAGATCATTACCCGCCGGAGTGCCTATGCCATCTTGCTTGTTGAACACACTTTGTCATAGTCGTGTCTTTTTACTCAGACACCTTTTTGAGGAGAACCAACCCGGTAGTGCCACTTGTCCTAGCTGAGTGTTAAGTCAGCCAGCAGACCTAGAAATGTATCATTTGCTATATGTCTTTGTTCTTGAGGAGAGAGAAGCTCTAGAAGAGGGAGAAGGAGTTCTTAGAGGAGGGATAGATTTTCCAAGCTTAATCTTCACACCTTGAGCCGTTAGATTCGTGTCTTGAAGTTAGAATCTTAATCTACTCTTGTTGTTCTTATTGATCATCTAGCGGCATTGCATGATCGAACTTGATCTGCAAGTCATGCATCGATTTAAAGTTTGGTTTTAGAAAGAGAAAATAGTGTTCATGTGTTCTTGAAGAAAAAGCCTTGGTTGATCCAAAAACTTGCATCGAGATTCATGTTTTTGTGTTTGTTTTCATAAAATCTTCGAGTATGGGTACCCAGGTCCATGTTTTTGAATTCATATCATGAAATCTCAGATTTTGTAATGATAAGGTATGATCTTCGCATCCATGTTCTTCATGGTCATATTTTTCAAAAAAAAGGGAACCCAGTTTTTCCCGACTTCATTTCCTTGGATGTGGCCATCTGGACCACACGTCGGCAAGGAGGTGTGGGACCTCGGCCAAGATATGGTTGGTGCCCATTGTGTTTTCCCAAGATGAGGAACAGTGTTTTGTTTTGGATCGCCTTAGTTTTGAAAGAATGCCGAGGTCACTTGCATTCATGTAAAGCTTGTTTGATAGTGCATTCAATGGGATTTGTTATGTGCTTGTAGGACTTGGATCCTTGCCTGTAGCCCCGACGTTTGAAGAACTATGTGAGTGGTATTTTTAATAAAGTTATGTTATTAAGTTTTGATAAAGTTTTGCCTTGCTTGTTTTGGAAAAGTATTTTGTTAAGCATGAATAACTATCCCTATTTTGTGTATCAAGTATTAGCTTGGTTTTGACAAACTTTGAAAGTTCGTACGTGCTAGGGGACTATAAGCATTTGTAGCACAACCTTGAAAAGTCTGTACGTGCTAGAGGACTATAAGCATTTGTAGCACAATCTTGAAAAGTCTGTACGTGCTAGGGGACTATAAGCATTTGTAGCACAACCTTTGAAAGTCCATACGTGCTAGGGGGCTATAAGCATTTGTAGCACAACCTTTGAAAGTCCGTACGTGCTAGGGGACTATAAGCATTTGTAGCACAACCTTTGTTAATGTCATCCCTTGGAACTTGGAAGCCTTGAAAGACTTTAATTGTTGAGACTTGAAAGATTTGTTAGATAAACTTGATTTGCCTTTGGATTTTGTACAAGATGTGTTATGCCTTGATTTGATGAAGATTTCGGATATCATTCATGTAAAATCCTTTATTATTTGTACCATTTACTGAGTATCCAAGCTCACCCCTCTCTATATATATGTAGGTGACGAGAAGGGCGGCGGTGACGCCTAGATGTACTTGCTACTTGTTTTGGATCTTGCACTATTGCAGCATCTTGAAGATTATGCTTCTTAGTTGTGTTTCATTGTATTTTGTATTCGATGGCTGAGAAGCCTTTTAGTCAAGATGTATTTTTGTACTTCATTTTGTTGTATTAAAGCTACGTAAAGATGTATGCCATTCCATTAACTTATGCACTGCTCTTATGGACTAATTACATTTGTACATATTGCTTCCGCTCATGTTAGCCCCATACGTAATACTCTGATTGTGTGTGAATTTTGAAAGTTGGCCTTCGGTAATCTCGGATTACTGGCCATCATGGCTCCATTCTACTAGGGGCGGAATGGGGTCGTGACAGTCCATGTCTGAACTCTTTGCTATGTTCATACATGCACAGTTCAATATTGAGTTCTCTACAGTATATTGAACTGCTCCTGGATGGAATGAAACCACAAAGGGGTGCATAAATCTATGACAATTGACATGTATTATGAAGCATGCCACTAAATTACAAGACTAGAGAACAAAAAAGTGTATGAGAGTGCAATTAGCCTTGAACCATTAGAAGCCCTAAATTTCCCACTAGATATTAGCATCCAACAGCACAAAAGTTGTACAAACCAGTTTGTAAATTATCTCAAGACGCTGTTCTACTTCAATGGACCTCTCCTCCCCAAAGGACATAGGATTCATCTTACCAAATAGCCACTAGAAGGATGCACCAAACACATCCATAAATTCTTTATATGCAGATAAACAAAAGAGGGAAAATGAATGCAACAAGACCCAATTGCCGCCAATTTAGCCGACGACTGACATCTACACTCTAACCTGGTTTTACACTTCATGCAAAGAAGATACACAATTTAAAATAGACTACTAGGGATACATGGGCTTTCCTCTTTTCTCATGTATAAGTTTTCCACATCAAAGTTGATAAAACAAAAATAAATAAATAACTAGCAAGTGCACCAACACCATGACGTAATTTGTTGTAACTAGTAGAAAAAAGAAATCAATAATGTATACCTTTTGCACCCGTGCAAGTAAACTGGTCAGATTGCTTTTCAAACTCCTCACACGCTCAAAATTCTTGGTGCTAACATTCCTCACTAGTTCATCCAATACAGAATAAGCATTTCTCTCAAGGTCTGCTACACTAGAGTCCAAATATGTACAAACAACCTTCAATGCAATCTTGAGAACTTGAAACTCAAATGGGAGGTCACACTTCAAACCTTCAACGGCTTCAGGAATGGGTAACCACTGTCCCCCAGATGATAATTGCATTTCATTATCTTGTACATCCATTTGACCCCCTCTTTGACTTTTGGACACGCTTTTATGAGGAAGTTGTTGCCACAGCTGATCCACAAACGGAAGAACCTCCTGGAAGAGAGGATCAAGCAACAGCACTTCTTCAGCTGTAACTATAGCCTTTATAAACTCTAAGTTGACAACCATAGCTTTCTCCCTAGCTGCAGAAGGGAACAATACAAATTCACTCTTATCACAATGAATCATTAGATACAAACGTATGAATCTATACAGGTATCACTGGCAACAAATGAAAATTAAATAAATAAATTCCACCCAGATCATTATAACAGAAAAGAGATTAAGGGTTTTCTTGATGAGTTGATGCTGGACTACATGAACAGAAAAAAAAAAGAAAAAAAAGAATCCATTAGGGGATAAAGAAACAAAAAGAGATGGGACTATGGGATTGTTTGGCAACCCCATTGAATGCTTAAATCTAAAAACTTTTGGCGACCTATTAAGTTTGTTAGTTAACACGTTCAAACTCAAAATTTTACATCAAAGAGATTCGACTCATCACTAAAGGATATATGTGATTTTGACATGTATTTATAATGGATAAACTTAACCTTTCAAAACTTTAGTACTTGCGAATATTCAGTACTATTAATGAGGTTTCAGAAGACCCGGAAGTGTGAGCCTTCCTATTCTACTGAGCTAACACCCTTCCATCCTTGCCTTATTTTCATTTTTAATTTTAGAAAAATCCATATTCCTACTCATTCTCCCTAGAACTCCAACTATAACAAGTAATCTAAACTCAAACTCATGTATTACGTCACTCACACTCGGTAAAAGCATCCATATACCCTGATTTCAATGGCTGGTTATGCTTTATCAGTTTTTGCATCAAAGCTCCGCCACAATGCTTCCATGTGTGAAAGATGCTACACAAGTAGATTGACAGAGTGATTGTGAGATGAATCACTCATCCAGTTTCCACAACAAGAGGACATCAAAACTCAAGAGGTATGAACTATAAAATAATCAAATAAAAATACCTCAATGCCCTTGCAATAGTGACCGAACTACCCTCACTAGTAGGCAAGAGACTAAGACAGACTCGATCAGCCACTCCCTGCAATTCCACAAACATATGAATCTCAAAGAAACAAATACAAAAATACCAAGTAGCTATAACTTCAATAATTACAACATTATGTATGCCTTTAAAAAGTTCAACAATAGATACATAGAACCAAACCTAGAAACCACCATTACAAATTGCCTCATCTAACATAGCAAATAATTGTCCGATCCATACCAAATAAAGCTCTAAAAAAAGTTTACAAGATAACATTAAAAAGAGTAATTTTCTTAAATGAAGCATTTTAGCCTTTTCAGTTTGTTCTATTTTTGTGAAAAGACCTTATACAAATCCACAAGCATAGTGATTAGGGAGTACACATAAGTTTGAAGCCCTTACTCATCTGTTCAAAGTGTCAATTTCATATTAAACCAAAAGCAAAAATCACAATTTCCCTATAAATTACTAAAAATCGACAGAGAGGGAGAAAAACCTAGAGAGAAAGAGAGAAAAGCCTGTGATTTGTGGCCGAGATCGACAAAGAGGGTGAAAGACCAAGAGAGCGAAACTAGTGATTTACGGCCGAGATCGACAGAGAGAGACTGAGATCGACAGAGAGGGAGAAAGACCGACAGAAAGGGACCTGTGAAATTGAAAAACCCTAAACCCTAATTTTGAAATTGAAAAGCCTCAAATCATAACTCAAAACCGTAATATCTGAACATGTACCTGAAATTGGGCGGTGCGAGGAAGAGGTACAAGAGCTCCAGCCGGAGGGAGAGGTGAGATGGCTTCATCTGCTATGTTCGTGGGTCTTCATCAACCGGACGGAGCAATGGTCGTCGCAAGCAAAGCTGTCGCTCCGAATGACTACTCTTCCCTCTATCTTCTCTTCATGTTCTCTTCTTCGTCTTCGCTCTTTCTCTCTCGAACGCATCTCTCTCTGTCTCTCTTTCCAGTGAGTTTTTGCTCTTCTTTTTTCTGTTTGGGAGGGAGTAGAAATTTAGGCCAAATTTTAGGAGGGAATTTGAATGCAGGCAAAATTTTGGAGGGTTTGTTTCAAATGTTGAGAAGAAATTTGAATTTGGAACAAAATTGGTCTAAATTTATACATTTTTTTTAAGTTTTATTATTTATGTTTGTAATTTTACCTTTATTAAAGTTTAATTAATATTCTAAATGCGAAAATAAATTTAGGGAATTTTATGATTTTAATCCATAAATAATAATTATATTTAAAAATAATTAGTATTATGTTCTTAACAATTTATTATTTAATTATTAATAGTTATTACAAATAGTAACAAATTTAATTAATATTAACATTAAAGTAATTTAACATTTTAAATTAATAATTTAATAACATAATTATTTGAACTGTTATAGTTAGTTAATAATTTTTTTAGTCACTTACCAATAGTCCTGTTAACTAGATTTTTATTTACCTATAGGACTGATAAATTTATTAATACGACTTAATGGGTAATAAGTCCCAAAAGTAGGACCTATTAGTAATTTATCTTAATTTTTTTGGTTTATTTAATAATTATAAAATTAAATTAAAACTTCGTAATATTAACATTAAAGAAATTTTATATTAGTTACGTGCCTAACCAATTGCAAGAGCTACGGTGGTGATTTATGGCTGTGGCGGTGGCGATGGCTATGGCCATCGCAAGTAGTTGTGAGAGAGAGAGAGAGAGGCATGAGAAATCATCGAGTATTATATGTTTGTAAAACATGACGTTAATAAGATATCGCTAACTATGTGATCAAATTAGTTTTGTATAAAAAAAATGGACGGTGAAAAAATAAATGATTGACATAAATTTGATCCGATGAGATAGATATCGATATTCGATCAATGTAATTTTTTACAAACATATAGTACTCAACGACTTCTACACATTGAACGGCTCAAATTATCAAAACGGGACTCGTAATAGGCCCTCATGGGCCCAACGCTGCCTCCAGTCTGATCACGGACTAGAGAGAAACCAAGCCCAAAAAAGATATATTATTTTTTATTGTCATAAATAAATAATTGAATATCCATAACGATTGTCTGTCACCATACAAACTCTGTCTCATGACAATCCAGCACCGTGCAAACTCTATCTTATGATTGTCCATCACCATTATTGCGGCAATCAAATTTTAGATCTACTGACACTCATGTAGATCCATCGCAAGCCTTTATTTTTATTTTTTTTTCTACCTTTATCTTTATATCTCTCTATCTCTATTTTGTCGATAAAAAAATTAAAATTTATGGAAGCAATTGTCAAAGGGTTCAAAGCATACTTTTCTCTCATTGAACTCGTGATTCTTTTGCAATTCTATATCTTTGTAGGCCTTTCTTCCGCCATACGAAAATGTCCCATACCCCTTTTAGTATTTGACCTTCCTAAAGTTATCATAAGGTATCAATTTACTCATCTCCACTAAAACTAGCATAAAGTCTTACTTTACATCCCCCTCTCTGAAATTGTCACAAACTATTACTTTACTACCTAAACTATAAAATGATACAATTAAACCCTTCAATAAATACACTAATTTACTCATTATTCCATCTTTGGCATTTAAGTTTATAAGTTCTACTCATTTACTAGAAATTTCACTTTGCTAATAGTTAAATTACACCTAAACATTAAGGCTAAATTTAACTATTTGAAGAGAATGAAATTTCACTAGTTGAAGATAATGAAATAATTATTACTACCAAGTTTTAATTAAACATATATTAAAATTTTTGTAATTACACATTATAGAATTAATTAGACAACAAATTAACAAAGAAAAATAAATTATCATTAGCTAATTAAAAATATAGTGACAATCACTTGTTGCTCCAACGAAACCACTGGTAACATCTCTCTCTAACTCATAAGTTTTCAATTTACTCGCTAGTTCGTCTTTGTCTTTAATTTTATAATTTTTTACTTCTTTACTAGAAATTTCATTTTTTTAAATAATTTCACCTAAATATTAAGGTTAAATTCCAGTATTTAAAGAGAATGAAATTTCACTAGTTGAAATAATTGTATGTTTTATGATAACAATGAAAATGATGAAGGTGGCGGTAATAACAATGGTGGTTTCATAATGGTGGTGGTGGTGGGGTGGTGGTGGGGTAGTGGTGGTGCTGGTGGTGACAGTGATGATGGTTGCATCAATATTAGTGATGATTGTAGCAATTGTAAGGTTATAATGGTGTATGTTGATGCTTGTGTATAAATATTTATAAATTCAATTAGCATTATATAATTATGTAATTTTATGTGAGAAATTCGTCATAATTTAAATGACTTTTATTATACAAACTCAATTACAATTGGATCCAAATGGATTGGACAAAGGTTACCGCCTCTTACACCAACACTACCAATTTATGAAAATGATTTTAAATAATATATACTTTGCAAATAAATATAAAAATTCTCATTTAGAATTATCTCAAGATTATAAAGCAGGATATGTCGACAAACATGTCACACCCATACCGGGTAGTTACCAAATTATGAAAAAAATTTCCGACTCAATTTTAAAATTACTATTAGTTAATCAAGTCTATTGAAATTAATTAGGGTAATAAACAAGTTACAATTGCACGCGAAAACACATAGTATCCAAAAAAAATTCACTAAAAGTCTTTTGTGCCATCTTATTTACTACTAAGGGGTTGTTTGGGGTGTCCTAAAAATGTACACTTTTTGTCTTTTTGGACTAAAAAATTGAGGAAGAAAATATGGATATTTGGGTTAGCTTTTTGACTATTTATGGAAAAATGTGTAATAAAAAATTGTAAAAATTGATTTGTAGGGAAAAATTAGTATTGGGAGTTGTGCAGCCGTAATTGTTGGCTTTTGATGAATAGTGTTAACTTTTTAACTTTTTGAATAACTTTTTGGTTTTCTGACTTTTTTGATATATGTCAAACTTGACCTAAATATTTAGTCACGAAAAACCTTTGTTTGCATTTTTCGCTATCAAAATATTTAGTCACCAAAAACTTTATAATTTTTTTTTTAATTAATTTATCGACCACCTATATTTATTCCATTATTAGTGCACCCTGTATATAAATAAAATAATCCATATACTGATCAAATTAGAAACCATTCTACAGCATGCACACATTTCACTTTCAACTATCAAAAAAATTCATATAATTATAAATGAAATACAAATTCCATACAAACGAAAGTATAATCCAACATCAAAAATATAATTCCACACATAACAGAGGATTAAACAAAATTAATATCCAAAAGTTAATCTGTACCAACAAAAACTAATTTGTACGATGCCAAAAGGTAATCTGTACCATGCCAAAGAAGTAATCTGTACCACATCAAAAGGTAATATGTACCGCATCAAAATTAATTTGTACCACATCAAAAGCTAAGCTGTAACACATTATAACACTATTAAAAAAAGTACTTTTCTATGACAGCTACAAGCTGTCGCAAAAGACCTTTTGCGACGGCCCATGCAATGGCAAATTGGGGTCGTGAATGCGGGGGTAACAAATACTTTTTGCGACCACAAAACAACAGTCGCAAACTATTTGCGACCGCCTAATCTATCTATGGCGACTAATGTGAAGCTATCGCAAAAAAAAAAAAAAATGCCTATAATACATTAGCGACCATCTTGTTGCTGTCACAAAAAAATTAAAAAAAAAATGCCTACAATGTTTTAGCAACCTATATTATCATATATATATATATATATATTCAAATATTATATACAATAAATGTAAAGTGATATTTGCAATACTCATGTATTATTATCCATCACTTCCCTCAACAAGATTATCTTCAAAAAAAAAAAAAAAAGTGTGCTACAAATTTTAGCTTCTATACATGCGAAACAAATATGCATCAACCATCCTTACAAGTATTTATACAAAATACTAATATATTTGAGTACTCAAAAAAATAAAAAAAATAAATCTCAGTTTAGCTCTCAATATCACCCGCTCAATCATATCAACTACTCCCTCAACATTACCTGCAAAAATATACATCAATATATTAGTTGACTAACTTGGATGCCAAAACAAAAATAGATACAAAGAGCACATTAATTGACAAAATAATCAGCTCCAAGAATATTGAAAAATTATTTGAACTCGATTATCTTCTAATTGAAAAATAACACCCTGCAACAGCTGGACAAATCAGTGATGCTAATTGCGTAAAGAACACCATACAACAGAAATTTTAAGAATTTGAGTCAGGAATTTTTCTAAGAGTAAGCAACTGTGCTATAGCACCAGTTTAACTACAACTGAATTCATAACACAGAACTCATAAATTAAATGCTCAACAAATAAATGATCATATAGACACATAAAATATTGTTAATTTATATTCCATCCCACTAGGGAGCATTCTTCCTTATTTGGGCTGTAAAGGAGTCCTATATTTGGACATATTTAATGGTCTCTCACTTTCAGTATCTTCAACACAAACTTCTGGTCCTTCCTAGTCCCCACAATTTGAGGGGGGATGATTAGCCAGGAAACACAGAGCTACAGTCCCAGTTGCAGCTGTAGTAAATCAGCCAAGGCTACAATACTAGCATAATTGTTTCAAGTAGTTAGGCCGTTAGAATTAAACCATGGTTAGATTAGTTTGTTATAGTTAGGTTAGGTTGTTATGAATAGTTTGTTATGATTAGCCTCAATATAAAATGTACTGAACCTCTATAATTAAGGTATGAAAAAATATATTCAGATTTCCTTTAACCGCTACCACTACCGCTATCACCATCATCACTATTGTCATTGTTGACATAAGCACTACCATCATTTTACCACCACTATCATCGATATTGCTACCACCACCACCAACATTATCGCTTCCACCACCACTACCATGCCACCGCCACCGCCACCGCCACCACTACCACTACCACAACCACAACCATCATACCATTACCACCACCATCACAATATAAAAATTGAAATACACAATTTGGAAATAATAAATTTCAAATTTGATTTTGTACATATCAACAACTTATTTTTAGTTCAACACTTAAATTTTCATCAAACATCTTTTTAGCTTAAAAAATTCAATGTTTAGTTTTTAATACTTAATTTTCAGTTTTTAATTTTATCAAAAATTACCTAATTTTTTAAAATTCGTTATTAGAGTAGTTACCTAAAGAAGATGAAGCAAACTAGAGCTCCATCTATCATTCTTAAATGGTATCAAGTTGTCCAATCTTTGGGATATCATGTTCAATTTTGGGGATATATATACACTAGTAAATCATGCACGTGTAATCTGGGGCCGTCGGACTGACTATTGATCCTATTTCGATGATACAAACCAAAATTTATAAGATGACTTAGTCCGTTATTCAAGAGAAATCAATAAGATAAAAGGGGCAATTCTAATTGTGTTACTACTAAACACTAACTTATTCCTTTTAGGAAAAGTCTAGAAATCAGAAATATCCACTTAGAATTTTCATGGTAGGTGGCTGTGTGATAAAGATTAAATTTATGTAGTGTGTGATCCATGTGTAAAATAAATCTAAACTATAAGATGATAGTTCTAAGTAATTTATGAGTAGCTAAATTTGGATTTGTAAATTTACTGTTCCTTTTGATATTACATTTATAGTCTAGATTAAAGATCAATTCTTGTATTTCCTAATAGGTCTTTTAGTCCTTTTAAGGCAATTGGAACATATGTTACTTTATAGCTCATAAATAACCGAAAGCAAAAATACCCCTTCTTTAGTAGAAGGATAGTGAAATCCTTGATTACTGACTTAGTCACTTGTGATTATTAACACTCGTTCTTTTAGAGCTATAGTTTCTTAATGTATCTTTGCAATCCAACAATATCATTGGGCTTTCTGCCCTCTTCTGAGCCTCCTCTTTGCATAAGAGAAGAAAAGGCAGCTGAAAAGGAAAAATGACTGTAGTGTTTGTTTCTTAGATGGCCTTGTTAGTATAATAACCATAAATAGATAAAGAGTCTGGGTTTGATTTTTTATCTTTTGGAGCTTTGCGAGTTCTCAACTCCTTCTTCTTCTTATAACCACTACTGGTGATGGAAGCTGAAGAAGATTGCAAGTTAGTTTTCAAAAAATGTCAAGGTAGGTATGGATTATCATCAATGATTCATATGGTGTTCATGGATGACATCCCTAATAATATGAGTCCAAAAGGATTGTACGCATTGTTCTCTAACTTTGGGGTTGTAAAAGACGTTTTTATTTCAAATAAGAGGAACATAACCCAGTCTAGATTTGGTTTTGTAATATGCCCAATTTTATCTCGATTGTACGGCATCTGTCTTTGAGCAAACTATACTACAGTGTGCATTTCGGGTGGTGATCGTTTCTATTTTCGGGGGAATCGAGTCGATAGAGCCTTGTCGCCAGTTGTTGACCTTTGTAGTAGAAGCAAGCTTAGTGGCCTTCTTGCAATTCTCTTGGATAGTGAAAGTGACAGGGCTCGTGTACCAAGGGTAGTTTGTGAATACCCGGATGTCTTTCTAGAAGATTTTACTAGTTTACCACCTCGCCGGGAGATCGAATTCTCCATTGAATTAGTGCCTGGCACAGCACCGATTTCCATGTCACCATATAGATTTGCACCCGCCGAATTGCCTGAGTTAAAGATTCAACACCAAGAACTTTTAGACAAGGGCTTCATTCGCCCTAGTACATCACCTTGGGGAACGCCGGCTCTTTTTGTGAAGAAGAAGGATAGGTCATTGCGGTTGTGTATTGATTACCGCAAGTTGATTAGAGTTACAATTAAGAACAAGTATCCTCTACCCAGAATAGATGATTTGTTTGACCAACTTAGAGGGTCTTGTTATTTCTCAAAAATAGATTTAAGGTCGGGGTACCATCAGTTGAGAGTTCGGGAGGAGGACATTCAAAAGACGGCCTTTCGCACTCGTTATGGCCACTATGAATTCCTTGTAATGCCTTTTGGGTTGACCAATGCACCAACTTCCTTTATGGATTTGATGAACATAATTTTTTGGGAATACTTGGACCGTTTTGTGGTCATCTTTGTGGACGACATCTTAATTTATTCAACCTTTGAGGAGGAACATGAGGCTCACTTACGGGTAGTGCTTGAATTGCTTGAGAAACACCGTTTGTATGCCAAGTTTGAGAAATGTGAGTTTTGGTTAATCGAGATAAAATTTTTGGGGCACGTAGTGTCAAGAGAGGGAGTAACAGTAGACTCCTCAAAGACAGATGCCGTACAAGATTGGGAACAACTCAAGAATGTTTTTGAGATCCGGAGTTTCTTGGGGTTAGCGGGGTATTATCGACGTTTTGTTAGGGACTTCTCTAGACTAGCTGCACCTTTGACTAGGTTGACTAGAAAGGGTATCAAATTTGTGTAGAGTGAGGCTTGTAAAAAGTCATTCCAAGAACTTAAGACTAGATTGACCACCGCACCGGTCTTGATAATTTCAGAAAGAGGTTTGAATTACACTGTCTATAGTGATGCGTCTAGGGATAGACTTGGTTGTGTCTTGATGCAAGAGGGAAAAGTTGTGACCTACGGTTCACGACAATTGAAAACTCATGAGAAAAATTACCCCACCCATGATCTAGAATTAGCAGCGGTGATTTTTGCTTTGAAAATTTGGAGGCATTTCCTGTACGGTGAGAAGTTCGAAGTCTTCTCTGATCATAGGAGTCTAAAGTATTTGTTTTCTCAAAAAGACTTGAATTTACGACAACGAAGGTGGATGGAATTTATGGAGGATTATGACTTTGAGTTACACTATCATCCAGGGAAGGCCAATGTGGTGGCTGATGCTTTGAGTCGAAAATCTGTGAATAGTTTGGCAAGTGTGGCCATTCGAGAATAGGATATGCTAGATGTTATTGGCAAGTTTGATTTGCACTTGGGTGAGTTCGGAGAGAGTGCTACCTTGTTTACTTTGAATGTTCAACCTACCTTGGTTAGTAAGGTCATAGAGGCACAACGAGGAGACCGTGATGTGGAATCAATCCGTGTTAAGATTTCTAATGGGAAGGAAGAGAAAGGTTTGAACGTTCACTCGGATCTGAATGTACGCTACCTAGACCGTTTGTTTGTACCAGAATCTTGTAGAGAGGAAGTACTTCAGGAGTTCCATCACTCACGCCTTGCAGTACACCCGGGAGGCACTAAAATGTATCATGATCTTAGTCGTCAGTTTTGGTGAAGGGGTATGAAACGGGATGTCGCTTTATTTGTATCGAAGTGCTTTACTTATCAACAAGTGAAGGCCGAACACCAAAGACCAGCAGGTTTGTTACAACCCTTACCAATAGCCGAGTGGAAATGGGAGCGTGTTACCATGGATTTTGTAGTTAGGCTTCCTAGAACACAACAAGGCAATGATGTCGTTTGGGTGATTGTTGATAGGTTGACTAAGTCTGCCCATTTCATTCCGATGTGCACCAGCGACTCAGTTGAACGCTTGGCAAAGTTATACATTAGAAAGATAGTTCAACTTCTTGGAGTTCTTGTGACTATTGTGTCAGATACAGATCCTCATTTTACTGCCCGGTTATGGAAAAGCCTTCAAGAGGCATTGGGAACTAAGTTGACTCTTAGCACCGCTTATGATCCTCAAACCGATAGATAGTCGGAACGTACCATTCAAATTTTGGAGGACATGCTTAGAGCTAGTGTCCTTGATTTTAAGGGGCCTTGGGAAAGGCACTTACCATTGATTGAGTTTGCTTACAACAATAGTTACCAAGTGTAGACGTCCCCGAATGCCTCGGGAGGACGAGTCCCATTTTGTTCGTTTTGGGGTTCACTACAGTTCGGACTCTCAAATTGTCACAGTTCTAAATCTGAACCAAAGAGTCCAAATCCGGCAAATCGTTTTGAGAAAACGGATTTTTAGAAAAGAAGTGCCAAACATGGACTGCTTTTCCAGATACAGAGTCGCCACCTAAATATTTTATTTTAGGGGATTTAGGAAACCCTGACTCGGTGCCAAAGGCCACATGTTCGTCATCACCAAAGTTGCCTCGGCTCGGGAACTTGGGTACGATTGGGGAAGGTCAGCTATGAGCACCCCCTCTCGCCTGAACAAAGATCGGCCTCTACTAACCGTGATATCTTGTTTTGAAAACATTATATGCTCTTATTCCGGTTATTAGCCTAGATTTACTATGTTATGCGCACAGCAAACAAGTATAGACCAAATCACCTAAATTGGAACAAAACATTTCATGTTTATTTTCAAAATGGTTTGCTACCCGCAAGGAGGCTAAAGCACGGATTTCAACGAGTTGTTCCAACTCAAACAACCCAACCTTCACCCACAGGCATTCAAGCAGTTTATATCACATAAGCATCTAGCCACATGGTAAGCATGTTGTCATGTTGACATTCACACTCATGCGAGATGCTAAAGCATGAAAATACTTACAATGTACTCCGAGCCAAGACAAGAACATGTTAGCAATCAATGCATGATCCAAGTCCATGTTAAGTGGCTAATGCCACGCATACAGAATGCAATCTAGAATAGGCTCGGCTAATCTAAGGATGACATGTGAAAATGCACAGATAACATGTATTCAAGTTAGATTTGAAATACTTTATGCAGTTAGCATGATGCGCCGAGCCTGGTGCATGTAAGACTAATGAATGATGCACGCATGCATAGCATAAGGTATGCTAAAGTAAACATGTCCTAATACTAACCATCAAAAGCAGGTAAGTAAAAAGGAGAAAGAAGTGGGGATTGGAAGACATGCACACACGCACCCACACTTATTACAAGTTAGCCCTCACTTGGAGGGACCGAAAGAATAATACAATTTAACTAACTAACAAGCTAATTAAATATTACAGACCACCTAATTAATTAAGCAAATTAATTAATCTAATTTAAGCAATAAACAGCCTCGGGAAGAGGGTCCAATGCAATGCGTGCTCGATTCCGCTCGGATGTCACTGCCATGCACAAGCTGCCTCTGCTTTGACTGTTCTGCTTCTCTGAAGACTGCACAAGTCCCAGGGTTGCTTCTTTGAGTGCTGTGGAGCACCACCGGCCGTGAGGAATAGTCACCGGCCATGTATGATGGTCACCGGCCACAAAATAATCCATCGACCAACAATGGATGGCCGGTCGGCACTTAAGATGGCCGACCGGCCAAAACTTCCTACAAAAAACTGGTTTGACAACAGCAGAGGACAGAACATAGCATGTCAATGCATTTCAAGCAATGTATGCACCAATCACACCCCTTATCATATTCATGACTCAAAGGGATATGATTCTCGATTCTCAGACCACCAATCGCGCATTTCCATGCATGATGGCCCAAGGAACCAAGTATGCATTTTGATATGGAATGCAATGCACATAATCAAGCAAAGGGGGCTCAACCTCTATCATACTCAACACAAGAGGTGAAGCATGCATGCCAATGCAATGCATCCTAGGTATGGAGGCTAGTATGCAACATGGCAATGCAATGTGTAATGTAGGTTAGGCACACAACCTAAGTAAAGAAGCATGTAAGGCATGAAGCAATGCAACCTACAAGTATGCAAGACACAATATGGATGTTCAAGCATGCAAGCAAGCATGTGGCTTCATTCAATCATGCAACAACACATTAATATGCAACAACACACAAGGTGAGCATGCAACAACATGCAAAGGGGTGGACTTAAACTAATTTAGGTAGCCCTCAAACAAGCCTAAAACAGTGGCCAAAATGATGCAACAAAGGCATGAAAACACACACACAAATATGCATCAACAAGGGCCTAAACATGGAGCATAAGCCATCAACTCTTCAAAGCATGAAAGGGATGGAAAATGCAAGCATATAAGCACATCATGAGGTCTGAAATAACATACCAAGTGGTTCCGAACCACTGAAACAAAGCAAGGATGGCATGCTAGAGAGGCCAAAGCTTAAGGCATTCAAGAGGGATTGCATGGTAGCTATACAAAGCAAGACATGAATGACTCAAATGACCTAAAACATGATTGACATTCTCCACTTGCACATTGCAGAAAATGCAATTCACATTAGCCTCAACAGAGAGCACTTTAATTCGATGCAAAAAACTGGAAGTCTTTAACCTCCCTTTCCGTGCCAACTAATGAAAGAATTGAGCTCTAGGTGAAGATACATTGTTCTATATCAGATCAGTTACCTTACTCATTAGATGTAAGGAATTATCACACCACTTATAAGCTGAGGAAACAGTGAAGCTTCCTATAAACAATATCCATTTATAGATTTAGAGCGAGAAAAAATGGCTTGTGGGGTAGGAGGTTGGAAACCAGTGATTCACAAGCATGGAGGTGAAGGGAATGAACATCAAAGGTTGGATTTGGGCATCCACACGGTTTTCGTGGATAATCTACCGGAGTCAATGGACCCAAAAGGGTTGTATACTTTGTTTACCCACTTCGGAGTGGTGTAGGATGTATTCATACCACATAAAAGAAGGAAGATGACGCGCTCTAGGTTTGGATTCGTGAGATATAATTGCATAATCACAGCAAGAATGGCAGTCCAGAAAGCAAATGGATTGTAGTGTGATAACAGAGTGTTGACAGTGAAAGTTGCAGAGTTTGTTCGACATGTAGACGCACAGAAAAGGCCTGTACAGAGCTTAACTCAAAGAGAGGAAGTGGGAGGTACGGGATTGGTGTCTTGGAAGCTAAAAGAAAAGGAATCTTTTGCCCAGGTTGTAAGTGGGAGAGGGTCTGTCGCTAGTGTACCTTTAATTGTAAAAGTATATGAAGCAGGGAATGGATGGTTGTACAATAGTGCAATTGTAAGATTAAAACCGATGTGTTGTGGGGCACATTTCAAAAAAGAACTGAGGTATAGAGGCTTCAAGAAGGAGGGGGTAGAGACATAGTTCTATCATTTCCATCGGTGGAAAGCTTGCGTGAAAAACTCAAGCAAATGGAGGTTTGGGCTAAAGAATGGTATGAATCAGTTACAGAATGGAAACAGGGGATGGCTATTGCACAAGAAAGAGATGTCTGGTTAAGCTGTTACGGGGTGCCCTTAAATGTTTGGAACAACAACACCTTTCTTAGATTGAGACTCATTAAGTGGCTTGTTGGAGAGTAAAAGTGGTAGTTACTGGCAAGTTTAGTGAATAAGTCTTATCATCATGATGCAAAGTTGTGTGGTTCATTTTTTATCTTATTATTTATAAACAAATACATTACAAACATGGTACCATTTTATATTCGCACCTTTTAAATGTATATATAGAAATGTCATGAAAAAATCACTAGCACCCCTATCTTCGTACTTAAAGCTTCAGACTCAAACCAATCATTATTTGGATACCTCGTAGTTAATGAGATACCATATTGCATAAAGGGAGCATATTGGGGGTGTTTGGGAAGGAAAAAAGTAGCCTAGTTTAGGCTATTATAGCCCCTTTGTCTAAATAAGCCAAAAAGCCTCTTTGTCTTCATTTTCAAAAAAAAAAAAAAAAAAAAATTATAGCCACTTCCCAAATGAGGCCATTGTTTCTAGTGGATCTACGCAGCCCAACACAACTCCCATTTCAAAAATTATATTGATATAATAATTATTTTTATATAATTTTATTATTTTTTTCTTCGAATAAATAGATAATGAGTATGAGTTTAAAAATAAATTATTTATTTTTTTAAATACAAATATTATGAAATAATGTGACTACAATTAATTGATCAATATGGTTATATTTTATTTTTTTTTATCGATGATAGATACACAAAAATCAACAAAATAAACAAATAAGATTATCATCCAGTCCACCAAGATATACTGAAGACAAGATGGTCTCTTGTACGTTCACAAAAATAAAACAAAAATATTGTATTTTTGATATTTATTTCAAGTGGGACCTCTTGTAAAAGGTGTTGGAACAATCTTCTGTGTAGAGAATAAATAATAAAATAAAATAAACAAATTACTTACAGAACATTCTGATTTCAGAAATTGAGAACAATAAAATCACCGAAAAATTTGATAAAGTCGAATGTATGACACTCTGACCCCGTTTGTTTTGGGGTATGAGAGGGGGATCGGGATTAGGATAGTTGTGGGCCCCATTTAATGTGCTGTTTGTTTATAGAGTTGAGGAAGGGACTGCTAAGCCAAAGGGCTTAGGATAGGCCTTGCAGATGGGATTCGTATGGGCCTCCAGGACATGGTGTTAGAAAAATAGTCTGGCGGACTAGAAATTTTTTATTTTTATTTATTTTTTATTTTATTTTTTACATGTCGGGCATTTTTTTTTTTTGAACATTAATGTTTGATTTTTTGTTAAGTAAAAATCATTATTTTATTTATTTTATTTTTTTCTGAAATTATTTTATTTTATTTTTTAAATTTTTTTTACGTGATGGGCATTTTTTTTAAAACATTAATGTTTAATGTTTTTGTATTTTTTTTATTTGTTTTATTATTTTATTTTATATTAAAATAATTTAACAATTCCTACACTAATAACTATCATCAAAACAAACACAATTTTACTTAATCCTCTCACTATCAATCCCCTCCATCCTACCTCTGAAAACAAGCGGGACCTTTGTCCTGAAGACAGATTCACCGCCGCATAGGTACTTACAGGTTATCGACGTCTATCTCTCATGATACAATGATCAAAAAATACAGATTATTGCAGCACTACAAATAATCTGCTAAGTGAATCAAACCTATGTTCTGCAACTCTCTGAAATCTCTATGAACTAGTATGAAGAATATAAAAAGATGTTTGAATTTGAGGAATTTTGGAATGAATAAAATTGGAATGGGGCTGCCTTTAAATAGATTTTGTTGGCACCTATTCAGTTTGAATAGAAAATGTATGAAGAAGGGACATGACCCTTCCTTTAAAATAAAGAGACACCATGAAAGGGTAACACCCTTTCATTTAAATGGAGGGTTGACCCTTCCTTTAAAACAAATAGACACCATGAAAGGTTGCACCCTTTCATTCGAATGGAGTCTATTTCAATCCACCACTGCCTTTATAAATTTTCCAACAATCCCCCACATGAATGAAATTGACAGAGAGAAAATGCAACAACATGATGTTTTTACAAAAAATATAGAAATCGGATATATTCTGCAAAGGAGAAGTAGCTTTTGGCTTTGAACCTTCCTTTGTAAGTCACTATCAGATTTACTAGCTAATCAGTGAACATGATGTCTTGAATTGTTCAGCCATTTGTGTAAACTAAAACAATAGAACTCACACAACAGATTTCTAGACGCAATTTGGTTTTCATCATTGTGTTCATTTTAACCTTGAACAACCTGGTTTTTTATGAGTGCTCTAGAGAATTGTAGCCCTTCACAAATCTCATAAAACCGACCCAGTCCACACTCATATAGGTGATTCCTATGAAGAGTATCATGCTATACTCCACTATGTATTCCTAGATATAAGAATCATTAAAAGTATTACTTAATCTAAAATGCTCCAGATATCATTATTTCATCATAGAAATGGGTAGGAGTTTGACTCCCTAGTGATTCTTATAAGTCATACATAATTCGGTTGTCCCTTTGAACGTAGATCTTGGGATCTCCAGTCAACTAGGTTGGGTTGCCGTTGTGGCAACTCTTATTTAATAGGCTTAAGTCCCATTCCCCTCGATGAATTTTCAACTAACTATCTTGCTAACCCTTTGGTTAGTGGATCCGTTATGTTGTCTTTAGACTTCACATATTCCATGGAAATAATTCCATTAGAGAGTAGTTGTCTCACGGGGTTATGTCGACGACAAATATGTCGTGACTTACCGTTATACATATGACTCTGTGCTCTACCTATTGCTGATTGACTATCACAATGTATGCATATAACAGGCACAGGTTTTGGCCATATTAGAATATCTTCAAGAAAATGATGAAGCCATTCTGCTTCTTCTTCGGGTTTTTCTAAAGCTATAAACTCTGATTCCATAGTAGACCTAGCAATGCAAGCATAGAGATTTCCAAGATACAGTCACACCACCAAGAGTAAAGACATACCCATTGGTGGATTTTGAGTCTCTAGTATCCGATATCCAATTTGCATTGTAGTATCCTTCAAGTACTGCTGTATATCTAGTATAATTTAGCCCAATGTTACGAGTAAATTGGAGATATCTTAGAACCCTTATGATAGCTTTCTAGTGTTCTATTCATTTATTACTCGTATATCTACTTAATTTACTTACTACGTAGGCTATATCTGGGCAAGTGTAATTCATTAAGTACATTAAGCTTCCAATAATCTGGGCATACTCTAATTGAGAAATACTTTCTTGTACATTCTTGGAAATAAACAAATTAACATACACAGGTATTCTGGCAAGATGATCATCATCTTTGCTAAATTTGTTAAGTATTTTCTCAATGTAATGTAATTGTGACAAGCATTTCTTTTTGATGTTTTGGTAATTTTCATATCAAGAATTACATCAGCAATCTGTAGCTGGTTTCTTGCGCTCCTCGGAGGGGTTTACTTTCCTTAGATGCAATTCCTTACAGTTCGGACTTTCGTGGTTCTGAATCTTGTTCCACAAGTGCAATGTGAAACAGAAAAACGAATGAGAGTCCAAATCCGACAAATTCTTAAAAAATTCATTAATCATCAGAGATACCAAAAATGGACTACATTGCCGAATTTCAGAGTCGCCACCTAAATATTTTTTAGAAATTTAGGAAACCCGTGACTCATGCCAAAGGCCACTTGTCTGTCATAACCAAAGTGTCTTGGTTCGGGAACTTAGGTATGAGAGGGGAAGGTTATGAATTAAGCACCCCAATCACCCGATCAAAGATCGGCCTCTACTAACTCATGATGTAAATTTTATGGACATTATATGCTCATATTCTTATTATTAATGTGCTAACATTACTATGGAAGGCAAACAAGTATAGACCACGTTACTTACTTTGGAATGCTTTGATCTTATGTGATTTTGAAAGAATTTAGAATATGTACAACAATCAAAGTCCTTCCAATTTAAGCAAAATAGCTTCCATCCACAAGCATTCATAGAGATATGTCAATTAAGCAAGTAGCTTCATGGTAACATGCTAAACATGGTAACATAAACACACATATGATATGCTAAAAGCAAAAATGCTCACCTAGTACTCAACCGAGGCAAGCCAAAGAAAAGAAGATGATTAGAAAAAATGCATGATCCTAATATGCAAAATGGCTAATGCGACGCATACAAAATGCAACTACTAGATTTGGCTACTAACATGACATATGAATCAACTCAAAGCATGAGGTAGTGCATATAATCAAGTAAGAAATGAAAACGACATCAAGTATGATGAGTTGAATCTTAATACATGAAAAAATAGATACAAAGCATGGTAGTGATAAAAACAATATGATGTTGTGTACAACCGGTAAGCATGTAAATAAACGAGAGAAGGAAATGGAGTTTGGAAGACATACATCAAGTGTTACAAATTTGCCCTCTTTACAAGAGGGTCCGAATGTCCTAATTAACTAATTATTACAAATCCGAATGAATTAACTAATTATTACAAGTATGAATATCAAAGCGACTAATCTAAAAGAATTGAATAAGAAGTGAGGAATCAAGTGCGTACAAGAAAGAACGTCCTCCGGAAACCCTCTTTGTTTACTGCCAAAAACTGCCCTGTTCATAGTCAAAAAAACAGTTTTGTTTTGGACCTCAAGATCTGCTCTGTTTTGTTGAAAAACCACCACTGTTGTACAAACAAAGTGGTCGAGCGTACAAGATTGTGGCCAGTCGGCCACTGCTTCTGGAGAAAGACCTGTTGCAACAGAACTAGAACAGAACAAAAACAGAGGGTTTCCAAAGGATGTTCATCCCTTCTACTCCCTCATGTCATAGAGATTTTCAAGGAGAGAATAGGTTTGCTTCACAAATCATCAAACATCCCAAAGGTATTGTAGCTCGGCTTTTTCGCGCCCTCTTTCGGAAGCTCGAAAGAAGCCCTACAATTCAGACTCCCGCGGTTCTGAATCGAATCTCACAAGTGTAATGTGAAATTGAAAAACACCAAAGAGTCCAAATCCGGTAAATCTTTTAGAAAATTGATTTTTGAATCAAAAATGCCAAAATTGGACTGCTTTGCAAGATATAGAGTCACCACCTAAATACTTTGTTTTAGGGAAATTTAGGAAACCAATGACTCGTGCCGAAGGCCACGTGTCTGTCATCACCAAAGATTGTCTCGGTTCGGGAACTTAGGTATGAGAGGGGAAGGTCATGAATTGAGCACCCCCGCTCACCCGATCAAATATCGGCCTCTACTAATCATGATATGATTTTTATTAACATTATATGCTCTTGTTCCAGTTATTAGACTATCATTTCTATGTGATGCGCGCACACACAAGGTATAGACTAGATTGCTTGAATTGGAATAATTCAATTTCATGTTTATTTTGCAAAGGGTTTGTTTTTGCCACTTGACAAAGTGAGCTTAAAGTTTATGGATTTGCCACTTGACAAAGTGGGCTTAAACGTACATTCACTGAATCATTCCAATTCAAGCAATAAGCCTTCATCCACAAGCACTCAAACAATTTAGCAAGTAAGCATTTAGCCTCATGGTAAGCATGCTGATCATGGCAGTTACTCACACTCATGTAAGTATGTTAAAGCGCTAAAAACTCACCTAGTATTCCAAGCAAAGATAAAACAAAAAAGTTAGAAAAATATGCATGATATCTAACTATACAAGATGTCTAATGCAACGCATTCAATAATGCAACTAAAATAGGCTCGGCTAATAAGCATGGCATATGAATCGATTTGAGAACATGTGTTCTAAGCACGTATTCAAAGAAGTATTGAAATGACAATGTAGTTAGAATGATGAACCAAGCCTCGGTGCATACAATACAAATGAATGGATGCAAGCATGCAATATGCTAATTGAAACGTGGTGTCCCTAATCTAACCATCATAAACTGGTAAATAAAAGGGAGAAAGACGTGGGGTTGGAAGACATACACATTATTACAACATTGTGCTCTCACGAAGGAGAGTCTGAATGAATTAAGCTAACTAGTTAACTAAGCTAAGCTAATTAATAAGACTCTTTATAAAAAAAGAAAAAAAAAAGAAAAGGGGCAAGTATACTCACCTACAACTTATCCATTAACCACACCTGAGCACGAAGAGTTCAGCTAGACTGAATTAGCTAAAGCCTCAGTCAGATTGAGCATGAAGAGCTCAGCCAGACTAAGTCAGTTAAAGCCTTAGCCAGACTGAGCACGAAGAGCTCAGCCAGATTGAGTTAGCTAAAGTCTCAGCCAGACTGAGCACGAAGAGCTCAGCCATGCTGAGTTAGCTAAAGTTTCAGTCAGACTGAACATGTGAAGCCCAGCCAGACTGACTCAGTACGACAGAGCCCTTCAAGTCTTAGTCAGAACTCGAACAAAAAATTCGGCCGATCCATTTTCATAATTTAATATCACGACATGGTTGTCGTACTTAGTTAAAATCCAAGTTCATGACCATCCATTTTCACTAATCATACAAGTTAGCCTATCTGTCCATTTTTAACATTTTTTCCACCATGGCTTACTTACGAAATTTCATATCAAACTTTCATGGTTCGCCCATTTTTAACATTTCATATCCATTTTCATATCAAAGTTTCATATCCATTTTCCCTAGTCAAACTTTCTTATCATATGCTCTAAGAGCACATGTTAATAAGACTCTTTATAATGAGTGACAGGAGGGAAAAAAGAAGAAGAAAAACAACCACTTCCAATACATTGTCGTTTGAGAGAGAGAGAGAGAGAGAGAGAGGGAGAGAGTTGGGGTGGGCTTAGGGACTGAAACGAGTGGACATGCAATAATTACAGAGAGAGCTCTATTCACAGAAGAGAATGCATACATGGTTATGCTTAAATATTGGAATTCAATTTTTTAAAAATTAATTTTTCATTTTTTATATATTCTTATTTGGAAAAATTATTCAAAAATTCCATTTCAGAAAATGTTGCTTTATTTAGTTTTGGATGTTTCTATTTTATGTGTTTTCTCTTACTAATTTGACTTGTATGTATGTACTGTACTCTACTGCAGGTCAACATAGAATATGGTCTTGACCCGTCCATAGGGAAGGCAACAATGCAAGCAGCCCAAGAGGTGGCTGAAGGAAAGCTTAATGACCATTTTCCACTTGTGGTGTGGCAGATTGGTAGTGGGACTCAAAGCAACATGAATGCCAATGAGGTACGTAAACATTTATGAATCTTTGGTTTTTGGTTTCATGTTTTTCTAATTTTGTATGCGTGCATTGGTGGAATTTTAAAAAAAACTTTGTTCAAATTTTTGTTGGTCTTCTTTTCTTTATGTTTTTGTTGTTGTGTGTGGACCTGGGGTCATTATGTTCCAAATTTAGGCTCATATGATAACTTTTAGGGTATGTAGGCGGCTTGGCCTAACTATAAAGGCTTGCTATTAGTGTAGGTGCGGATTTGAGTCACGGGTGATTCAAGCAACTCTTGGCTCGACCATTGGGGGCAACTTAGGTGTTCATCCAAGGCCCTGCATAAAAGGGGGCCTCATTTTTTTTATATACAATGTATATATCAGATAAAAATAAAAACAATGTTATAAAAGAAATTGGAAAAAGCAAAAATAGGCAAAAATGATCTCTCTTTAAATCGTATTTCATACATATCAAAACAAACTACCCTATCATTATTATATCTCTCAATAGTTATCATTATACTTTGCCCTTTCTCTGCATCATAACAAAGAAAATGGAAAAAGAAAAAGTAAATACTCGTATAGTTAAAGGTTAAACATGAAGAAAAAAACAAACTCTTTGTCAGTATACAAATGAAAGGCCTTCATTACTATACATTTCTCTTCGTGAAAACAAAAACCCTCATCATTATATCTCTCTATGGGTCAAAATAGCAAATCCAGATCGACAAGATAAATGTTAGAGAAAACTCAGCCACATAACCAACCACAAAAGCTTTTGCAACACATGACTATGTGGTTGGTTTTATGGTTGATTCTATATTGCATTAGCAACCGTCAATTATAAAATATAAATTGTACTTCTCCCTATGAATTATGTTAACAAAATTTGAATATAAAAATTTAATTAGTAATTTTGCATCTAAAAAAATGAAAAAATTGAATTTTAAATAAAGAATTACAATGGAAAAATTTATAGAGGGCCTTGCTCAGATTTTTTGCCGTAGGCCTCATATAGACTTGAGCTGCCTGTATGGGCACTCTATACGTACATGCACTGGCTGGACAAGGTTGCTACAGGGCTTTGTAATGCTAGTGTTAATTCTTGCCTACTTTGGACTAGTATGTGTGTTTTTGTGTGCACGCATAAGTGAGAGAGAGAGAGAGAGAGAGAGAGAGAGAGAGAGAGGAGTTGGTGCTTTGGTTGACTTCCTCTCTTGTGCGTGTGCAATGATTTGGGAGGTTAGGGAGGAATTGTGCTGGTTGAACTGACACTAAAGATAATCCAGATCGTCAAGATTGCTCTCTACATTGGTATCATATTTTGTAATATTTGTAGTTATTGTCAGTATATGTTCTTTTTATTGTTTTATTTAGTATTGCTTGTCAATGCCCTGGAACAATCTTTATATGCATATCCCTTTTGTGAATGTGCATGCTCTCGACTATACCTCTAAGTCTTTCACAAGGTAACCAAATCTTAGATTTTGGTATCTTTTGGCAATGTTGATTATTGTTGATATGAATTTTTCTATTTGAATTTATAACATAGTGTAGACACCCCATTTTTGACCGTCCTCAAGACTTGGACGTCACCGTTTGAACACTCGGTGATTATCCATGTTTGTGTTCGTTTGGAGTTCCCGGAGGCCTCGGCTCGCACGCCTTGCCTCAGGATCTCTGAACTCAACCGTTTAGTGTCTGGTTTCACACCAAACACTTGTGTTTTGCCTTGGAGGAGCAGGGAATGCCTTGTGAGGCATCCCCATACACCACCGGCAGTGGCTAGAGGCCACCGGCTGGTTTTTGCTGCCACCGACAATATATATTGCCGGTCGGCACTCTTTTTTGCCAAAATGGCATCTTTGGCCGGCCGACTACTGTGCATCTGCTTTTGAAGATATTTTAAGACATCTGTCTTGCTTTTTGCTCCCCTCCATACACGTGTATGGAGGGATCTCCCTCTTATGAAGCTTGTCTTGTAAGCTTTACAAGACAAGAAGTTCTATAAAGAGAGGGGCTCTCTCTTGTTGCAAGGGTTAGACACTTGAGATATTTTAGAGAGCTTAGACAGCCATTTTTAGGGTTTGAGTTCTAGGGTTAGGGTTTGATACACATTATCTCTCTCTTTTTCCCTCTTGTGTACGTTAAAGTGTGTTTGTGTCTTACTATTGCACACAAACACATAGTGTTTCACCTTCCTATAGCTACTGAGGTTCTAAAGGACTGCTTTTAGTGCTTTGGTGTTGGATTCAAGCCAAGGAGGGCCATTGGAGCATCATTGTTGAAGAGGTCTTCAAGGGTGAGAATCTTACCCCTTTTTACCCCAATCTTGCATTGTATTTTTACCTATCTTAAATTCGTTTTTGAGCTTAGTGTATAATACAAAAAAGTTCTTTTTTTTAGCCCTCTTAATTGTTTATTAAGGGTGTTTTGTGGTTTGAGGGTGTTTGACCCCTCTTAGGCCTTGAAAGGCCCCTTTTTGTGCTATTTTGAGCTAGTTTCGAGACTTTGGTGTTTGGGCCTCTTCACCACTGAAATCTTGAGGGATTTCAGTGGTGGAGATGGTGCCTTCAAGTCTCCAAAAGGAGAGGGCCACCCCCTCTGCTTCTTGTCCTTGAAATGGACCATTTTTGGCCTCTTGAGAGAGCACCTAGCTAGGCTTCATGTTAACCATTCCTTGGCTGTTTTTTGTGCTTAATATGTCATATTATGCCTCTAATTTTTGTTGGTTTTGGTACACCATGCATTCTTAGCATACCTACCATGTAATGCCATGTTATTGCCTCAATGTGCCTTAGGTTGTTAGCCCTTGTTGGAGCATGTTTTAGGCTTAGTCTTGTGAAGGTTTTGTGCATATTTTGCCATGTTCTAGGTCTGTCCATGGTTGTTTGGGTTGGATTTGGCATGCATCATATAGCCCCTTTGCATTTTGGCTTATTGGCCTTAAGTGTGTGAGTGTATAGCATGACATTTTCGCATTGATTTGGTGATTTGGGACCATCAACCATGTCATTTCAGTCCCATTTGCATGCCTATATGTTTACCTTGGACGCATCTTTAATGTTTTGAAAGCTTGTGTAGTATGCTCCATGTCTTGGCACTTGTGCATGCCTTTGAATTTGAGACATTTAGATGCCATCTAAGTGATCTTTTGGGCTTTATTTTATGTGCTAAAATTCTGTTTTTAGTCATTTAGTTCATGCCATGTTTGGTCTTGCTAAGTGTAGTTCAATACTCCATTGGTTTGCTTTGAGCACTTAGGCCATTTGTTGCATGTTTGGCTTGATTTATTGCTTGGTTTGGCACCATGTTTTAACATGATTTTTAAATGCTTATGTTGCATGCTATATGTCCATGATTACCTTCTTTCAAATGTGTTTGAGAGTTGTCCAATTTGTGCCTAAGTGTTGGCCTTAACATGTGCATGCGTGTATGTGCATTTGGTCCCTTATTTTGGTCACTTTGGCCGCTGTTTTAGGCCTAACTAGAGCTGCCCAAATCAAGTTTTAGACCACCTTTTCATTGGTTGGTATTGCCTCATGTGTGCTTGTATGCTTGCATAAGTGCCTTGCCATGCCATGTTGCATCCCGAGCTTGCATGTCTAGGTTGCATTGCATCTTGCATGCATGCCTTGTTCCTTGACTTGGTGATAGGATTTGGGCCTTGATTTGTGTGTTTGGTTTGCTTTTCATTTGACATGAAAGTTGCATACTTGATTCTTTGGGCCATTATGCATGGAAATGCGTGATTGGTGGTCCGAGAATCGAGACACATGCCCCTTTGAGTCACAAACATGATAAGGGACATAAATGGTACATATATGCTTTGAATTGTGCTGCCATGCTTTGCCTTGCCCTCTGTTGCTGTCAATTGCAGATTCTGCAGGAACACTTTGCCGACCGGCAGTGTCAAGTGCCGGCCGGCAATCCCTTCTCTGCCGACAGCTTCATTTTGTGCCGATGGCCATAACACACTGCCGGTGACAGTTCCATTCAGCCGGTGGCACTCCTCAGTGTCCAAGGAACCAGTTCTGAGATTTTGGCAGCCTCCAGAGGAGTAAAGGAAGGGAAACAGAGGCAGCCTATGCATGGCGGTGCATTTCCGAGCAAGATCCGGGCATGCGCTGCATTTGGCCCTCCTCCCGAGGCGGTTTATCTGTTTTCCTAGCTTAATTAGTTTATTAATTAATTAGGCGATTTGTAATATTATTTAGCTTGCGTAGTTAATTAATTTGTAATATTTATTCGGTCCCTCCGAGCGAGGGCAAATCTGTAATAAGTGTGGGTGAGTGGCGTGTATGTCTTCCAACCCCCACTTCTTTCTTCCCTTTTACTTACCTGCTTTGATGGTTAGTATTAGGGCACGTTTAATTTAGCATACCTTATGCTATGCATGCGTGCATTCATATATTTGTATTGCATGCGTTAGGCTCGGTACATCACGCTAACTGCATTTGTACTTCAATTCCAAATTGAATACGTGCATCAAATTGATCGCATTTTCACATGCCACGTTTAGACTAGCTGAGCCTATTCTAATTGCATCCTGTATGTGTTGCATTAGGCAATTGACATGAACTAGGACATGCATGTTTGCTAATTAGTTTATTGTTTTGGCAAGGAGTACAATGTAAGTATTTTAGCTTTAGCATCCTGCATGCGTGTGAGTGTTGCCATGACAGTATGCTTGCCATGCGGCTAAATGCTTATGTGATAAACTATTTGATTGCCTGTGGGTGAAGGTTGGATTGCTTGAGTTGGAATAACTCGTTGAAATCCGTGTTTTAGCCTACTTGCGAGTAGCAAATTCCAAAACATTTTTTTCCAAGATAAACGGATATGCAACGCTTATTTCCAAATTAGGCAATCTAGTCTATACTTGTTTGTTGTGCGCATAACATAGTAATTCTAGGCTAATAATTGGAATAAGAACATATAACGTTTTCAAAATCGGATATCATGGTTAGTAGAGGCCGGTCTTCGGGCTGGGCGAAAGGGGGTGCTCATAGCTGACCTTCCCCGATCGTACCCAAGCTCCCGAGCTGAGACAACTCCGGTAATGACGGACATGTGGCCTTCGGCACCGAGTCAGGGTTTCCTAAATTTCCCCATTAAAAAATATTTAGGTGGTGACTCTGTATCTGGCAAAGCAGTCCATGTTTGGCACTTCTTTTCAAAAATCTGTTTCTCAAAACGATTTGCCAGATTTGGACTCTTTGGTTCAAGATTAAGAATCGTGACACAAATCGAGTCCGAACTGTGGCGAGGGCCCCACGCGGGCGCGTCTACAGTTTCTGGCGACTCTGCTGGGGACTTTAGAGAGCTTGACTCGAACTCGTGATATCCTGTTTTGATTACACTTATGTGTTTCTTTGCATTGCATGTGCATTGGTGCGCCTAGGAACACAGTGTTTGCCATCTGCCATTCCTGAATGGTTTGCCGGAGGCTTGTCTTGTCAAGGCATGACCATAAGGCTGACCGGTTATGGGCTCTGACAGTATGGGAACACAAACCCCGGTTTTACCGGGGCACCCTCTTCGACCATTCGACCTAGTGCATATTCGGATCCATAGTGACCATTCCAAGTTAGGACAGGCTGCTTACCCGATGTTAGGTTGTTTGAGAACCGCTGCGTGCATAGTGAAACCCTAGTTCCTGACAAAATAGGACAGGGAAACCCTACCCCAACATAGGGGTGTTTTGGCTCTCTTTACTTGCTATGTGCTTTTAGAATGTATTTCTACAGGGAAAGTATATATCAGTTTGCAAGTTTGAGTATCAGATCTGAGGACACCAGTATCAGTACTATTGAGAACCAGTTATCTGTGGGTATCAGTTCAGTTTTGGGGACAATGGTTTCTGGGGAACAGTGATCAGTAGTGGAATACAGTTGTTCGGCTACACCTGTGTTTGATCCGTTTGGGGCTGAAATGCTGTATGTTTTTCCTTTCAGTTTAGAAGGTCAGAGAGTTGATATAGAATAGCCAGTGTTCTCCCTTGCCGAGGCAGGGCTTATGATGACGCAGAATTCAAAAGAGATCGTAGTTATGATAGCTGCATTGGAGCAGGGGATCACTCTGCAAAGTGAGGCCAACACTGATGTGTCACATCCACCCAGGTCGCCTGTTGTGCACTCGGTCTGGGCACCCCAGTTATATCAGGCTTGCGAGCCTACTACATTCGAACTGATGGGGATGATAGGTGATCTCCAGAGGTCTGTGGCGGATCTCGCCTACGGAATGTCAGCTTCACCCCCAGCGGCACCGTATGCCGGGAATTTCATACCACAGGAGCCCCCGCTGCTGGGGCGGATTGTGATAGAGCTCAGTCAGCCAGAGGTGGCTTCCAGCTACAGCCACGACATGTCAGCAACAACCGGGCTTCGCTCTGAAGTAGCAACCCAAACCCTTGACCAGGCTGAGGCCGAAGGAAAAGAAAAAATGAAGGCAGATGCCGATCCTATTGAACAACTGCTGTGGGCAGTCGAGGCTTTGAAAGCCGGGGGGAATGAACAAGCAACAGATATCCGCAGTTGTGGCAAAGACTGTGGAGGATGCTTTCCCCACTCCACCTGAGGGTAGTTCAAGCCAATCAGAAAATCGGGATAGGCCCCGTCATACCAAGACAGTTCCTCCTATTCCCGCCCCTACACCCGGGAAAGATCAGAAAGCTAAGGTGGCGCCTGCCGACCCTTTCGCCTGTGCAGCTAGTAAGAGCGCTCAGACTCCAAAATACCTGCCCCGGGGGCACATGACCTTTCATGCTCTCTACATGCCTCTGTCCAAGGCACTTCAGATCCTTGCCGAGAGGGGGCACCTTAAACCCTTGGAGCCTCGGCCTCTCCCGAAGAATCTCCCCGCTACGCATGATGCTGCTCAGTACTGCGCGTACCACCAGCAGACAGGCCATGCTACCGACAATTGCTTCCGCCTCCGTCATGAGGTACAAGATTTGATTGACAATGAGGTTATCCTCCCACCCACCTCAGCGAAGTCTGTTACCACCCAATTATTGGATTTTGAGGGCACAGATACTGCAAGTATGTAATCAGAAGATGAACCACCTGCGGGCGGCATTTGGATGTATTTTGAATGTGGCGTCTGGCACGCATTTTTGAGTGGCTGTGAACGCTAGCTTTGTAAATCCTGGCTTGGGTATCGAGTCAGTCTTTTGTTTTGAGTCTGTCTCTTCGTCTTGAGTTAGTCTTTTTGCTTAAGGGTCTGTCTTGTTATATCGAGTCAGTCCCCTTTGTATATAATACCAGGTGATTCTGGGGTTGTTGCCTCGAACACCGTTTTGTCTTGTAATTACCTGTTTTTGTTTTTTTGAGTCTGTTTCTGTCGAAGGGCCAGTTACACCAACAAATCTGAATGAAACAGCTGTTGTTATCTCAACTTCATGCTTGCTTTCAGCATAAGTGCCAGAGAATTTGATTGGGCTAACAGTACATCTCGCCAGCTCTCCCGTGCGCCAAACTCATTGCATTAACCTAAGTGTTTCAAAAAAAAAGAAAAACCCTTTTGAACACTGCGGTGATAAAAACGAAGATGAAGGAATTCCTCGGGTTTTGCAAAACTTTGATCATTTTGAGAGAAAGAGAGGCGTGCTAAGCCTTTTAATGAATGAAATCATGCTTGTCGGCGTGAGTACTGAGAAGGATCCTGGCTTGATCCAGATTGGTTCCACACTATCTTCGGCGCGAGCGATTTGTCGCTTTCTTAAAAACTTTCAAAAACAAATGTTTTACGCGGCCCTGTGAAGACCTGTGTGGAATCGCTCTTGAGATTGCGCAGCCTAGATCGCTCTCAGCCTCAAGATTCAACCCGTTCGTTTTCAAACTTTGAACCCGTTCAGAATGTTCAGAAAGTTCAACAGTCAAACGTCATGCAAGGTCTGTATGGCCAGATCAGGGGCAGCCCACGAGCAAGAGGCACCAAAGCCGAATCTACATCAAAGGAGTAGATCTCACCAGAAGGAGCTCTTGGAACAACCATGATGGGTTCTTCTGCAAATCAGTACAACAGCCGGTCTCCTAGACACAGAGAGGCTTCAACTTCAAAAACCATTTGGCATGGACTTGTTACACTTTTACCCTTTGAGAGGCTCGCTGGGCCGAAAACCCGGAAGGGTGACCCAGGCAAAAGTTAGAGCGAGAGAAAAATACAAAAAAAAAAGCAGAAAGCAAAAAAGAAACAAAAGAGCAAAAAAAAGAAAAGAAGAAGGAAGAAAAAGAAGTGAAAAAAAAGAAAATGAAAAGAAAAGCTCGCAAGGTCGAAAACTCGCATCGGGCACCTTGGCAAAAATTAGAGCCTGAAAAGTGAAGGTTAAAATACCCGAGTGTACCTTAACCGGAACTATGTGAGGCTTGATTCCCATGTTTGGGATACGTAGGCAACTTCATCATGAAGTCCAGCCCCCAACGCTGTCATAGCGTCTCAGTCCATGCAATGGTTTCGATTTCATCCCAAAGTCCAGTCGCCAACACTTTCCAAGGCGACTGTGTCCATATATTTGTTGTGACCGTCTTCGTCATCGCTGTGTCCAAGAGCTCGACCACCGCCAATGAAGACTGTTTGCAGACTGCTGCGGCACCATCCAAACAAGGGGCAACTTTCCGTTGCCACGAGACGCCGTTCAAACCAGGGGCAACTTTTCGTTGCCTCCCCCCCCTTTCAAACCAGGGGCAATTTTCCATTGCCTCCGATCCGAGGTTGCGCATCTCAAAGAGTAAGTTCCATGCCCGTTGAGCATTGACTGTTTGAAAAATAGTTTTTGAAAATTTTTACTGAGGTTGACTATTTTCTCGAAAACTATTTCATTTTCCAAAACTAGACCATTGTCTTGGACCCAAAAAGGAAAATTTTCAGTGCTTGCAGCCTGACTTGCATGTTTTTCAAATAAAAAATCGAACAAGTACGTTAATCCGACTCTCATTTTGATCAAACTTGTTTTAGTAGAAAACCAAAACGAAAAGAATGGTTAAAATGATGAACTAGGGGCACAGTTGAGTCAGGCGTTCTGTCTTTCCCCCGTTATCGACGTACTTGCCAGAAGAGCGCTCTACCCGCCAGAAGAAATAGTTGTGAGCTAACGGCATTGGGCATGAACCCGCAACTTCTTATTCATCCATCAATCACCCCGGGGAGGGACAAAAATGAGAGAATGAAGAATAGAGAGGTGTGAGTTGAGAGAAAAGTGAGGAAAAGGGTTTTGAGAGAAAATCCGAACTTGAGAGTCGAGTGATGTGAGAATCACAAATCGAAAAGGGTGGGAAACAATGCCCAGAGAAACTGGCTCCTCGTGATCTGAGGTCCTCCGTCCTTGTTAACGCGTCTGTATGTCGTGTCTTTTGTTTTGTTTATCTCAACCTTTGTTTTAGGTCTTTTTTGAGCGCGTCTCGTTGTGTTTAGGTCGTGTACCTATATTTGAGTCCTCCCCGCTGTGTTCAGTTGTAGGCTCGATACCCCGGTTTGAAAAACCCTCATTTAATTTCAAAATTGCTTATACCCAAAATGCGGTGCCATTCTCTATATTTGAGCGTGTTTCAACTCCAACCGGTTCCATCTTTGAGCTCCGTCTTGTCAGATTGGCCCGTTCACTCAAGTTTGCTGTGTGCAGAATGAACCAAATGCTTTGTCACGGGCTGTATGCAGATTAATCCCCAACAGAGTAAGGGCTGTGTGTCCAGAATCAGGCAGTGGGCTGCTTGGGTTATTTAGCTGTTGGCTGTTTAGTTATCTGATTATCACAGTGCAAGTGTTCAATTTTCAGACAACCAATCAATTTCATTTACATTGAGGTGTAACATGATGGATTGCGATGTAATACATAAGATATGTAAATGTAACACTTTTTAAGCAAAAATCTGTTCATTTCATAATCTTTTTCAAGTACAAAGTTTTGAGGAAAACAAAATCTGCCTGCGGCAGTACAAGGTAATCTAACTACCAACAAAAAGGAAAAGTACAAGAAAGAAGAAAAACAACAAAAATCTATGTCAAGCGACTCCAAGGGCCATCAGTCTGTCCTGGTCCTCCTCCTGGACGAGGGTCCAGGAGCATCATCAGCATCGTCGTCAGAGCCCGAGCTAGAACCGCCTCCGGTCTCCCCCTCCGATGACTCGGACTCCGCCTCTGCCTCCACCTCTGACTCCTCGTCATCGTCATCATCCGGGACTGGAGCTCGCGAGGTACTCCCGACATGAGTGCGCCCCGCTTTGGAGCGGGGGAATACTCGGCCCTCCTCATCTCTCCCTCGAGCAGGGACGGAAGGTCCAACTGAAGCACCTCCTGCCATAGGAATCTGGAAAGGAGGCTGAAAAAGCACATAAAAAGGGAAATGCATCAGTATGCCGTGAACAGTTTATCAGTGCAGAATGCAGTGTATGAGTACAGTGTGTGAATGCCGTGAATAGTTTAACAGTGCAGAATGCAGTGTATGAGTACAGTGTATGAATGCCGTGAACAGTTTAACAGTGCAGAATGCAGTGTATGAGTACAGTGTGTGGATGCCGTGGGCAGTTTAACAGGGCAGAATGCAGAGTACAGTGTATGAATGCCGTGAGCAGTTTACCAGTGCAGGGTACAGTGCAGAATGCAGTGTATGCAGTGTGTCAGATGCTGTGAGATCAGTGTATCAGGTGTTGTGCCATGCGTCAGATTATGTGAAGCAGTATATGAATGGTTTGAGGCCAGTGTCAGGAGAACATACCGGAATGCTGTAGAGGGCCAGGAGATCAAAGGTCCGCTGGAGCATCCCCATCATGGAGGCATTCATCTCCAATGACTGCCGGGTGTACGCAGAAGAAACCTGCAAAAGTATTAGATGCATCAGTATTCTGTGGAATATCAAATAAACTGAAATGAAATGACTATGCAAAAGTGCAGTAATACATACCGGAGGCAAGTCGGGGACACCGACGAACTCGTGATCAGCTGGCGGAGGCGCGAAGGGGATCTGATAGGTCGCCCCACCCTGCCCCCAGAAAGTCAGTACAGTAGGCAGGGCGGGCCAACCAGCCCCCCGTCCTCCCTGAGCTCCGCCCCTGCCACAGACTTGGGCCCTCCTCGAAGCTCCCGCTCCAGCTCCTGCTCCTACCCCAGCCGCTGGCGCCGCAGGCCTGGTCCCTCCGCTCGACGGCCCCCGCTCAGAGGTCGCATCAGGTACATCTGCACGTACTCTCGGTAGTCACCGGTGCCTCTGAAGCGGGCCTCCTCCCAGCCAATAGTAAAATCGTCCATCTGCTCAGTCGTGAGCCCCTCGGTCTCCCTCATATCCGCAGGAGGGTGAACCGGGACTATCTGCTCAGGTAACCCTAGGGTCTGGCGTAGGAAACGCTCCCCTAGGTACCAAGCCCGACAGACCGGGCCCTCCAACAAGATCCGGAAACGTGAGGTCTCATCGGCACCGGCAAACCGATCTCGAGTCACAGCTGGCAACGGAGCCCAAGGCTGCCAGGTGATCTGAAAATGCAACACAGTTTGTTATCTACTGTCATTGAAATATGCAGTGAAAAGGCAAAGCTTAAATAAACTGTAAGTAAAACATACCTCGGCGGGGGTAATGGTATCGAAGTATCGGCGGAAAAAGCCGAATGTCTCTCGTGGCCTCCGGGTGCATCTCCCGTCAAAACGACGTGAAAAGGGGACGACCAGAGGAGTCTCTATGACTGGTACGGGAGCGAGCCTAGGAAAGTAGGCGTAAACCCACAACTGCAAGGTGAATACCAGTGCATTTATCAGATAAAGCAGAATACAGAATAAAGCAGAAATGACAAAGCCGCGTGTTGTGCAGTGTATTGTGTACAGTGTACAGTGTGAGCAGTGTACAGTCAGTGTAAAGCAGAATGTATGTGTGTGCCGTGTGTACAGTATACAGCAAGTATAAAGCAGACAACAGTGTGTGCAGTGTACAGAGTACAGAAAATATAAGGCAGAATTGAAAAGCGGAGAAGAAATGTACCTCCCAAGCCCGCCAATAGCCTCCGAGCAACTGGCCGCTGCCGCGGGAAGCTGAGCTCATGTATCCATAGAGGGTGGCCAGAGCGGCGCCACCCCAGTCATAGTGCAAAATGTCCCGGACGTCCACCAGTGCGCTGAGAAGGCAAAGAGGCACGGTGTTCGCCCGGTCGGCGAAGATCGTCGTCCCGAATAAGAACATGAGGAAGCCGCGGGCGTACCTCTTCTCGGCCTCTGGAGTCATCGGATCTGCATCACCGAGAGTGGGTTGGACCCTAAACTGCACCTCAAACCAGGAGTACCGCACGAAACCTGGGCGAGCGAGAGGTGGGGCCTCCCCCAGCAGATGGACCTGAGCAGCGGTCCACTCGTCCATATCAATATCAAAGGGGATCGGATCCCCCCCTACCCCGATGCCTGTGAGCATCGAGAAGTCGTATGGGGTCATCGTCATGTCCCCTGCTGTGGAGAAGTGAAATGAATCGGTGGTGTCCCACCACCTCTCCGCCAGAGCGGCGAGTAGAGGTCTGCAAGTAGTAAGTCGCGAGAGCCCTCGGCAGAAGGCGCCGAAGCCCGCTCGGTCCACTATGCGACGGACCGCGTCAGGGAGCTCCCGAGCGACAGTGTTCCTATACCCGCGGATGGTATGGGAACCCTCCTGTAAACAGAAAATAACAATGGCAAGACAACATTCAAAATGCAGTTTTAAGAAGCACACAGATGTAGCATGCGTGCAGGTTTAACAGATTTAAACAACTACCGGGTGCCGGTGTGCTTACAGTGAACTACAAACGTGTGATGAGTCAGCGTCCTTGGGTAGTTCAGAACAGATATAGCATGAGTGCAAGTTTGATAGGTTCGAACACCTATCGGGTATCGGTGTGTATGCAGTGTGTATACAGTGTGCGCCATGTGTTTGGGTGATTCAGGGCCAGTGCAGTGTGTGTGCATGTGTCAGTCTCAAACAGATAATCAGTTGCAAGTGCATTTGCAATCAACTACAGTATACAGGGTATCTGGGCTAAAGCAATTAAAGAGTACAACTAGCAGTTGACAGTTTTGTATCCTACATTGCAGAAAGTAAAATAGAGGAAAGAGAGTTACCTCGGAAGTGCCGAAGGACAGGTGGGAGGTAGGCTCGCGCAGCAATAGCTCGGGTGGCACATGCCTCTCGAAGCTCCGAAACTGGCGGAGTCCGTCGGGGGGCAGAACATGGATCGCCGGCCGGTAGGTCGCCGGGTCGAACGGGCGCTCACGCAAGGGCAAGAGCTCGACCTCGGGATCCATCTCGTGGTCCGGGGGAGTCCCGCCACGTGGAATGTCGTCCGCCATGTCGAGAATGATGAGAAAATATCCGGAGGAAGGAAAACCGGGCTAGAATATGAAGTGTCAACCGAAAGGTCAACTCCTGGGAAGGCCGAAAATGACCGGAAGGGCCAGGATGTGAAAGGGCACAGAAATCAAGAGAAAAGCGAAGGGAACAAACTCCAAAAAGGCGGGAACGCTAAACGAAGCACCGAAACGAAGATGTGCTCGGTTGAAAATGTCCGAAACGCGAAGGAAATCGCGAATCCCACGACGAAACGGGCGTAGAATGCGAAGAAACGGGCGAAAGAGGAGAGAAAAACACTCTAGAGAGAGAGGGTTTGGGTTTTCGGCGGTGGAGGAAATGAAAAATAGGGTTTGGAAGCCCTATTTTAAAACACCCGAAGTGAAATCTCGAAACTGCCCCGACTCAGCAACTTTTTGCCGGTCGGCAATGTTTTGTGCCGGCCGGCATAATATTGTGCCGATGGAGTTATTCTGCAGCCGGTGGACAGCCGGTGGCCTCCTCTCCCGGCCGCTGGTGTTCCCACAGCCTTGTTTAGGCCATATGAGTAGCTTTTGGTCTTCATAGCTCAAGAAAGTGCAAGAAAGTGCATCTCCGACGCTCAACCGGCCTCCGTTTTGGACCTCGGGTCATGTCTTCTGTGCGTGGCACTCGAATTCGTGCAAGGTGTATCCTTTTTGTATCCTTTTAGCTTTTACGAAATTCAAAAGTTGCCCCACGTGCGTTACACGCGTTCATTGCACTATTTCGTTGCATTACATCGCGCTGTCATGCGCCTCACAGTTGCATTGTTATGCACATACTACATACGTCGTAACACGCACCCTTTGCATTGTCATGCACATCTCTCATGCATTGTCATTGCATTTTTATTCCATGCATTGTCATGCATTCCGAAACACGTGCGTTGTTACACATTTAAGTCCATTTACATTTCATGTGGCACGCGTGTCACACTTACCATCGTTTTACATTCCGTGTGGCATACGTGTCGCACTGAGCATCATTTTGCATCTTGTGAGGCATGCGTGTCTCATTTATATCATTTGGCATCCTATTGGGGCATGCGTGTTTCATTTTGTGTCATTTTCATCGGCCTGTGCGCCTCGTTTGCATAGAACATGCATTCACTCGCACTATCTTGTGCATTTACACTTTGTATCGCATCGCACTGTTTTGTGCATTGCATTTCAATCGCGCTATTTTGCGCATCGCACTGTTTTGTGCATTTCAAAATCACTCGCGCTATTTTGCGCACCGCATCGCACTATTTTGTGCATTTCAAATCCATCGCGTTGTTTAGCGCATCGCACTGTTTTGTGCATTGCATTTCGATCGCTCTGTTTTGCGCATCGCACTGTTTTGTGCATTTCAAATCCATCGCGTTGTTTTGCCATCGCACTGTTTTGTGCATTTCAAATCAATCGCGCTGTTTAGCGCATCACATTGTTTTGTGCATCGCATTTCAATCGCGCTGTTTAGCGCATCGCACTGTTTTGTGCATTCCAAAATCAATCGCGCTGTTTAGCACATCGCACTGTTTTGTGCATTTCAAAACCACTCGCGCTATTTTGCGCACCGCATCGCACTGTTTTGTGCACCTTACTTGCATCTTGCATGCATCCTCTCACGCTATCTTGCGCACCTCACTTGTACTTGTTAGTACATTGCATTGTTTTGAATACAAACCGGCTTCGCGTAGCGTATAAGTCCAATTTTCAAAATTTTGCATTCCGTGTGGCATACGTGTCACACTCGCATCATTTTGCATCTTATGAGGCACGCGTGTCTCATTTGTTTAATTTTGCATTCCGTGTGGCATACGTGTCACACTCGCATCATTTTGCATCTTATGAGCCACACGTGTCTCATTTGTTTAATTTTGCATTCCGTGTGGCATACGTGTCACACTCGCATCATTTTGCATCTTATGAGGCACGCGTGTCTCATTTGTTTCATTTTGCATTCCGTGTGGCATACGTGTCACACTTGCATCATTTTGCATCTTATGAGGCACGCGTGTCTCATTTATATCGTCTTGCATCATGCTTCGTTTGCATCGGCATGCGTGTCACATTTTCGCTGGTATGAGTGTCGTCATTAGCATTGGCATGCGTGCTGCTAACAATATTGTACCTGTTAACAATATTGCATTATCATGCATGCTGCTAACAATATTGTACCTGTTAAGTTTGTTTTCTTTTCAGGCACGATATTGTATGTACGGTTCATTTGAGGCTGGTGCAACCAGACGAGCCGCACAGGTATTGTATCCTCCGAGTGAGACGTATTGAGAATTGCATAATTCTCTTACATCCTTTCTGCATTGTAGTGTAGTTCGGTGTATGCCAGCTTAAAACTGTCGCATGTGTGCTTCGTTACAGCTTTCTTTGCGTGATCATAAGTTATGTCTGGCTCTGTGCATTGTCTTGCATTTTGCCCCTGCCTTCGGGCGCATATCTTGTTTGTCTTGCATGTTTGTCTGAGTCTTCGGCCTTGTCAAAAATGGGTCGTCTCTGGGCTTTGACATTCACTCCCGTCATTGTTATGACTTTCGAGTTCTGTCAAAGAGGGGCAACTGTAGACACCCCATTTTTGACCGTCCTCAAGACTTGGACGTCACCGTTTGAACACTCGGTGATTATCCATGTTTGTGTTCGTTTGGAGTTCCCGGAGGCCTCGGCTCGCGCGTCTTGCCTCAGGATCTCCGAACTCAATCGTTTAGTGTCTGGTTTCACACCAAACACTTGTGTTTTGCCTTGGAGGAGCAGGGAATGCCTTGTGAGGCATCCCCATACACCACCGGCAGTGGCTAGAGGCCACCGGCTGGTTTTTGCTGCCACCGGCAATATATATTGCCGGCAGACACTATTTTTTGCCGGTCAGCACTATTTAGTGCCGGTCGGCACTCTTTTTTGCCAAAATGGCATCTTTGGCCGGCCGACTACTGTGCATCTGCTTTTGAAGATATTTTAAGACAGCTGTCTTGCTTTTTGCTCCCCTCCATACACGTGTATGGAGGGATCTCCCTCTTATGAAGCTTGTCTTGTAAGCTTTACAAGACAAGAAGTTCTATAAAGAGAGGGGCTCTCTCTTGTTGCAAGGGTTAGACACTTGAGATATTTTAGAGAGCTTAGACAGCCATTTTTAGGGTTTGAGTTCTAGGGTTAGGGTTTGATACACATTATCTCTCTCTTTTTCCCTCTTGTGTGTGTTAAAGTGTGTTTGTGTCTTACTATTAAACACAAACACATAGTGTTTCACCTTCCTATAGCTACTGAGGTTCTAAAGTACTGGTTTTAGTGTTTTGGTGTTGGATTCAAGCCAAGGAGGGCCATTGGAGCATCATTGTTGAAGAGGTCTTCAAGGGTGAGAATCTTACCCCTTTTTACCCCAATCTTGCATTTTATTTTTACCTGTGTTAAATTCGTTTTTGAGCTTAGTGTATAATACAAAAAAGTTCTGTTTTTTAGCCCTCTTGATTGTTTATTAAGGGTGTTTTGTGGTTTGAGGGTGTTTGACCCCTCTTAGGCCTTGAAAGGTCGCTTTTTGTGCTATTTTGAGCTAGTTTCGAGACTTTGGTCTTTGGGCCTCTTCACCACTGAAATCTTGAGGGATTTCAGTGGTGGAGATGGTGCCTTGATGTCTCCAAAAGGAGAGGGCCACCCCCTCTCCTTGTTGTCCTTGAAATGGACCATTTTTGGCCTCTTGAGAGAGCACCTAGCTAGGCTTCATGTTAACCATGCCTTGGCTGTTTTTTGTGCTTAATATGTCATATTATGCCTCTGATTTTCGTTGGTTTTGGTACACCATGCATGCTTAGCATACCTACCATGTAATGCCATGTTATTGCCTCAATGTGCCTTAGGTTGTTAGCCCTTGTTGGAGCATGTTTTAGGCTTAGTCTTGTGAAGGTTTTGTGCATATTTTGCCATGTTCTAGGTCTGTCCATGGTTGTTTGGGTCGGATTTGGCATGCATCATATAGCCCCTTTGCATTTTGGCTTGTTGGCCTTAAGTGTGTGAGTGTATAGCATGACATTTTCGCATTGATTTGGTGATTTGGGACCATCAACCATGTCATTTCAGTCCCATTTGCATGCCTATATGTTTACCTTGGACGCATCTTTAATGCTTTAAAAGCTTGTGTAGTATGCTCCATGTCTTGGCACTTGTGCATGCCTTTGAATTTGAGACATTTAGATGCCATCTAAGTGATCTTTTGGGCTTTACTTTATGTGCTAAAATTCTGTTTTTAGTCATTTAGTTCATGCCATGTTTGGTCTTGCTAAGTGTAGTTCAATACTCCATTGGTTTGCTTTGAGCACTTAGGCCATTTGTTGCATGTTTGGCTTGATTTATTGCTTGGTTTGGCACCATGTTTTAACATGATTTTTAAATGCTTATGTTGCATGCTATATGTCCATGATTACCTTCTTTCAAATGTGTTAGAGAGTTGCCCAATTTGTGCCTAAGTGTTGGCCTTAACATGTGCATGCGTGTATGTGCATTTGGTCCCTTATTTTGGTCACTTTGGCCGCTGTTTTAGGCCTAACTAGAGCTGCCCAAATCATGTTTTAGACCACCTTTTCATTGGTTGGTATTGCCTCATGTGTGCTTGTATGCTTGCATAAGTGCCTTGCCATGCCATGTTGCATCCCTAGCTTGCATGTCTAGGTTGCATTGCATCTTGCATGCATGCCTTGTTCCTTGACTTGGTGATAGGAATTGGGCCTTGATTTGTGTGTTTGGTTTGCATTTCATTTGACATGAAAGTTGCATACTTGATTCTTTGGGCCATCATGCATGGAAATGCGTGATTGGTGGTCCGAGAATCGAGACACATGCCCCTTTGAGTCACAAACATGATAAGGGACATGAATGGTGCATATATGCTTTGAATTGTGCTGCCATGCTTTGCCTTGCCCTCTGTTGCTGTCAATTGCAGATTCTGCAGGAACACTTTGCCGACCGGCAGTGTCAAGTGCCGACCGGCAATCCTTTCTCTGCCGACAGCTTCATTTTGTGCCGATGGCCATAACACACTGCCGGTGACAGTTCCATTCAGCCGGTGGCACTCCTCAGTGTCCAAGGAACCAGTTCTGAGATTTTGGCAGCCTCTAGAGGAGTAAAGGAAGGGAAACAGAGGCAGCTTATGCATGGCGGTGCATTTCCGAGCAAGATCCGGGCATGCGCTGCATTTGGCCCTCCTCCCGAGGCGCTTTATCTGTTTTCCTAGCTTAATTAGTTTATTAATTAATTAGGTGATTTGTAATATTATTTAGCTTGCGTAGTTAATTAATTTGTAATATTTATTCGGTCCCTCCGAGCGAGGGCAAATCTGTAATAAGTGTGGGTGAGTGGCGTGTATGTCTTCCAACCCCCACTTATTTCTTCCCTTTTACTTACCTGCTTTGATGGTTAGTATTAGTTTAATTTAGCATACGTTATGCTATGCATGCGTGCATTCATGTATTTGTATTGCATGCGTTAGGCTCGATACATCACGCTAACTGCATTTGTACTTCAATTCCAAATTGAATACGTGCATCAAATTGATCGCATTTTCACATGCCACGATTAGACTAGCCGAGCCTATTCTAATTGCATCCTGTATGTGTTTGTAACAAGCCCGCGGGGGACCTCGCTACAGCTCGGACTCGATTTGTAGTCACGGTTCTGAGTCTGAACCAAAGAGTCCAAATCCGGCAAATCGTTTTGAGAAAACAGATTTTTGAAAGAAGTGCCAAACATGGACTGCTTTGCCAGATACAGAGTCGCCACCTAAATATTTTATTTTGGGAAATTTAGGAAACCCTGACTCGGTGCCAAAAGGCCACGTGTCCGTCATCACCAAAGTTGCCTCGGCTCGGGAACTTGGGTACGATTAGGGAAGGTCACTTCGTGAGCACCCCCGCTCGCCCGATCAAAGATCGGCCTCTACTAACCATGATATCTATTTTTGAAAACATTGTGAGTTCTTATTCCGGTTATTAGCCTAGGTTACTATGTGATGCGCACAGCATACAAGTATAGACTGGATCGCCTGAATTGGAACAAAACATTTCATGTTCGCTTTTTGAAAATGGTTTGCTACCCGCGGGTAGGCTTGAAACATTTGATGATTTATTCGAATTTAAGTAACCCAACCTTCACCCACAGGCATTCAGGCAGTTATATCATGTAAGCAAATAGCCTCATAGTAAGCATGCTATTCATGGCAGTCACTCACACGCATGCAAGGATGCTAAAGCATAAAGCTTACCGAGTACTCCAAGCCAAAACAGAAACTCATTAGAAATCATGCATGAATCCTAAGTATACAGAAATGCCTAATGCAACACATGCAAAATGCAAACTATAGCAGGCTCGACTATTCTAAACATGGCATATGAGATGCTACAACTATCATGTATTCAATTTAGATTTGAAAAATACAATGCAGTTAGTATGATGCGCCGAGCCCGGTGCATGCAATACAGATGAATGATGCAAACATGCTGTCATACTGTATGCTAATTTAAACATGCCCTAATCTAACCATCAAAAGCGGATAAATAAAAAGGAGAAAGACGTGGGGTTAGAAGACATACAACACACACACGCACACTTATTACAATTGTGCCCTCGCGCAGAGGGTCCGAATAAATAATACAGTCCCGAATAAAAGGGTCCGAATAAATAATACAGTCCCAAATAAAAGAATATTACAGTCCAAATAATATACAAATTCCTAATTAATTAACGAATTAACTAAGAAAAACTGTAAAACTGGCGTGCAAGCCAGGGACTGCCTTGCTCCTGATGAATGATGTATGTTTGGGCTGCCTTGCGCGGAAATCTACTGGGATGCCTCAATTAGCCTCTGTTTAGCAGTTATTCTTGGAAAGCGCGCCAGACTCCGAAAAGTTGCTGATTCTTCATTTTACTGCAACAGAGAGCAGGAAAGGGGCATAGCAATGTATTTTCACAAATATATGCATACCTCGATCCTCGTGCCACCAATCACGCTTATCGAGGCATGATGGCCGAGGAGTCGAATTGCACAATTTAATATGGGATGAATGCACATGAAAACACAACAAGACCTAACTCCATCATGGATGATCCGGAGTGTCAATGACTGAGGAATTGAGATACGTTCCGTCACTCGGAGTACGGAACATACCTCGTTTCCCGTGCCCGGGTTAACTCCTATCCCGAACACGATGCAATATGCATGACATGCATGAAATGCGACTAAGATACAATCCTAACATACACAATGCTATGAAAATGAGATGCCTCAAAATGCGTGCACACAAGCACGCAAACTGAGGAAATGCATGAATGCGATCTAAGATACAACCTAGTATGCACTATGCTGTGAAAATGAGATGCCTCGAAATGCGTGCACACGAGCACGCAAACCGAGGCGATGGCATACGCAATGCAATATGGCTAAAATGGCATATAAAATGCAACATGGGCTTATACAAACATGAGAGAGCCTCAGCCATACTCACATAAGAGGCCGATGGATGAAAATGAAGTGCCTCGAAATGCATGCATACGGGTACGCAAACCGAGGCAATGGCATACGCAATGCAAATGACATAAAAATATGATATGGGCTTATACCAACATGAGAGAGCCTCAGCCACACCCACATAAGAGGCCGATGGATGAAAATGAAGTGCCTCGAAATGTGTGCACACGGGCACGCAAACCGAGGCAATGGCATACGCAATGCAATAGCATGGAAAATGATATGCAAACATGCTAATGGAATTTCAGCACTGAAATGTGGGGGAAAACAGCCCCGAAATGAGGCGAAAACACACCCGATGCATGGAATCTCTCCCGAAATGCAAAATTAGGCACATAGAATGAACTACAGCTATACGAAGCATGCATAATTGGTACATGGAATGAAAAGACAGAAGAAAGGCAGCCCCAAAATAAGTATTTTACCAGTACAAATCATGGCCAAACAGCAAACAAGGATAGGGCAACAATGGCATGCAAAAATAGGGGCCAAGAGAGGGCAATGAAACAAGTGGTATATGCAAAGCCCAAAATGAAAAATTCCCTTCTACAACATTTAAGAGGGACCAAAAATATGAACATTTACAGAACTGTAAAAACCCCAAAAACAAATATAGATATGACTAAGCTCTTATGCAAGAAAATGGGCCAAAAGGTGGCCAAAGAGGCAAGTGGTATATGCACAGCCCAAACTGAAAAATTCCCTTCTACAACATTGAAGAGGGACCAAAAATATGCATATTTACAGAACTGTAAAAACCCCAAAACAGTATACAAACATGCTAGAAATGCAATGCAAAATGAGGTTCAAAAGAGGCTATAACACAAAGTATACAAAATATTCCACAAATGGCAAAATACCCTTAATGAAATATGAAGAATGGGCCAAAATAAGACTATTTTTAGTACTGTAAAAAGGCCAAAAACCGAAGCATGATAGGCTGCCAAAACATCCAAAAATGGGAACCAAAGAGGGAATATAATGGCAAGTGTAGCATGGAGGTCCCAAACAGTGTTGAGCCCTTCTTCAATGTTTAATAGGGGCTCAAAATAAGCCTGTTTTTAGTTTTGTAAAATGCCCAAAAATGAAAGCATAATGGGCTGCCAAAGCATGCAAGAAAAGGGGACCAAGGAGGGATATAACATGAAGTAGCATATGGAGGTCCCAAACCATGAAAGGCCCTTAATAAAACATGAATAATGGACCAAAATAAGACTATTTTTAGTACTGTAAAAAGACTAAAAACCGAAGCACAATAGGCTGCCAAAGCATGCAAGAAAATAGCATTTAAGGAAGACATTGAAGCAAGTGCAAGATGGGGGGCTCAAACAGGGTTGAGCCCTTAAGAAAAAGTGAAAAAGAGCTCAAAATAAGGCCACTTTCAGTTATGGCCGGAGCTGAAAGCAAAAAGCATATATGGCTAAGAAATGTTGCAAAAATAAGCTCAAAAAGGGGGAAATGGCAACTCACCCTTGTAGACCACTCTTTGGTTGCTTCTTGGACCGAGTTGCAGCACCTTTAGCCTCTGAGAAGCCCTCCTTGCTGGTGGAAATGGAGTGGTGGTCGTGGTGCTTGGTGTTGATGAAGAAATGAGGTGTAGAACTTGGATGTTTTTGAGAAAATGAGAGAGATAGAGGGAGATTTGGATGCAAGACTTGAAGACAATTTTTTCTAACCCCTCATGCAAAGGCTTGCAACTGGTTATATGGAACAAAAAGAGGGTGTAAAGGTGGGGAAAAGGTGGGGGAAAAGGAGGCAAGTTTTCCCCCAAAAAATATCCCCCGGATTGAGATATTTTCTGGGGGATACAGCTATACAGCTGTAAAGTGTGTGTTGCAAGGAACATGGCCGGCCACTTTTTGGAGCTTCAGGTGGCCGGCCGGCCACTCCCCCTAGCCGGCCGGCTAGGGGTCAAAAAGGTCAAATGGCTTTAGTGGCCGGCCACCACAAAAAGGTGGCCTCCCAGGTCTCCTCTTCACAACCCTGTGGTTCGAATTTGGAAATTCTAAAACAGGAGAGAGAACAAGCCATTTTTAGGAGGGGTTCAAAAGGGTCAAATGGAATTAGTGGCCGGCCACCAACTTTTAGGGTCCTCCCATGTGTGTACAACACAAATATGTGTTTCAAAGTTCAAGAAAGTGGCTCCAGGTTGTTCAACATTGGCTCAAAAGGAGGGGTTCAAAAGGGTCAAATGGAATTAGTGGCCGGCCACCAACTTTTAGGGTCCTCCCATGTGTGTACATCACAAGTATGTGGTTCAAAGTTCAAGAAAGTGGCTCCAGGTTGTTCAACATCAGCTCGGAAGTGAGAAAAAACGGGCGTCAGAGGGCGCCGGAGGAGAAAAAACTGGTTGTTGAAACAATTGCTGGCCTCCCACCCTTCTATGGCCTTCCCGGTGATAAAACAGAGGTACCTGCCAAAAATGAACAAAAACCGATGCAAAATGAATGCTCGGGGGCCAAAACGCGAAGTTCGAGGCCCCAAAAATTGCCTATTAAGCACCGAAAGTGGCATTCGGGCACGAAGTGGGTTTCTCAGACCCCAGTGTCCCTCAAAAGGGAGTAGAAAGGAAGTATACCAGAAATCAGAACAAATGGAGATGGTTAGGCAGTCCCGAACCGAGGCACACGGCCAACGGTCCAGAAAAACCGGAAACCGGACTCCGAAATTGGCAAAATGGCCTGCGGCCACAAAATGTAGCCCACGGCCACTGAGAGATGGTCTACGGGACCTCTCCCTCCCCTCAGGAAAAGAAACAGCGAAAATCGAGCCTGGTTCACAAACCGAGGCAAAGCACAAAAGAGGGTTCGGAAGTCCGGAGGCAGGGCTCACGGCCGTGACTCTGAAACTTCTGAATGAGCACATTATGTAATATCACCAAGCACTCAATCGGTGACGTCTGAGTCTTAAGGTCGGTCAAAAATGGGGTGTCTACAGTTGCCCCTCCTTGACAGAACCCGAAAGTCATAAGTGACGGGAGTGAATGTCAAAGCCCAGAGACGACCCATTTTTGACAAGGCCGAAGACTTAGACAAACGTACAAGATAAACAGAGACGTGCTCGCAGGCAGGCCTGCAGGCAGGGGGGGCAAAATGCAAAACGATATGCAAGAAGCCGAACATAACTCAATGATCATGCAAATGCAGCAAGCTGTAATGAAGCAAGTATTCGCAAATAGATGCAACAGTTTTAAGCAAGAATGCAAAGCAACAACTACATTTCATGCAGTTAAGAATGCGGAGGATTATTCAATCCCCGCCATGTCTCACACGGAGAAGATACGATACCTGCGCGATTCGTCTAGTCGCACCAGCCTCAAATGAACCGTACATACAATATCGTGCCTGCAAAAGAGAGAAATTTCAACAAGTACAATATGCTACCAACATATATTTAATGTGATTCTGAAAGTTTGACACACGCAGTGCCGGTGAGTGAATGCATCGCAATGCAAGAGTGGAACATGCGTGACAACGCATGCTCAAGCACAGAAGTATGGCAACATCAAGAAATGTGCATAATAATACAAGTATGCTCATGAGAATGCAAGTTATGTGCATGATAGTGCAAAACGAGCCTAAATCAGGGTGCCCATTTGTTACGAAATAACGAGCAAGGAAACGCGTGTTTCGGCGAAGGCGACTTCGATGACGGCCTTCGATTCAATTTCCTGGAAAGACTACAACATATTCAAAAGGATACATCTTGGTTTTGATGAATAATGATGAGACACATGTCAGAACTTGAAGCTGAAGTTCCGGTGGAGCAATTTCGCGACCGGAAGTGTACTTTCCTTGAACTTTTTCAGGTCCCGGGAGCTCTAATCTTCCTCAAAATTTGCAGAGAGCTAGGTGGGCATGTAGGGGACATGGCCGGCCAGTTTTATGAGGGATGGGAGGTGGCCGGCCAGTTTTGCAAAAAGGAAATGGCTGGCTGGCTGGAAAAGGTGGCCGGCCGGCCATATGCCCAAATCCGAGGGTATTTTGGTCCTTTCACCTCCTTTCTTTATGCTCCTTCATCCCAAGACTTTGGGCCTATAAATGCAGCCGAGATCTTCTCTTCCCTTGCCTCCTACACCACTTTCTTCTCCAGATCTGAGTTCCATACGCGTTTTCCAACGCCCCACGCAAGTTGTTTTCGCAAAAATATTCAGTTTCAAGCACCATGTACTGATTAAATTTTGGTTTTGGAGCTTTTTTTCTCATTTTCGCCACTTGAGGTGAGTTTGTCTCAATATTTGGAAGATTTTCTCTGGAGTTGACTTTTGTTGACTTTTTCATTTCCGAGAGTTGACTTTTGTTGACTTTTTCCAATTTTGGCTCATTTTCGCTCATTTTTGCTCCTTTTGCAGATTTTCTGAAAATGGCGGGTAATTCTCCCCATGGTGGAGGCTTTCCGGGTGCCGGGGACAATTTTGATCCCATGACTTTGCCCACAAGGGTCCGACCTTTTATTCCCGGGAGGTACGCTCTGCCAGCACATGTCCTTCCTCGTGCCGTTTTTCGTCATTTCACTGATTTTGATGAGCGAGCACCTGGGGATCTACTTCTCCGAGAGCCAGAGCATCACCTCTCCCATGAGGCCCGAGAGGTATTTACTTCATTTTCTGCATTTTTTTCGTACATTTCGTGCCTTTGCCATGCTTGAACACACAGTTTAGCTTATGACATAGTACTTTATTTGCATCCTGAATATATAGCTTAAACACTTGAGTTTCTGAACACTCGGCTCATTCATTGATTGCGAACGCAAAGTACACATTAGTTAAGAGGTGAACACACGGCTCCAACACTGATTTGTCGAACACACAGCCCGAATTTGAAAGTGAACACACAGCCCACACTGATTAGGAGTAGAACACAAAGCCCCAAACTCCGATTTTATGAACACGCAGTTTAGATTCATAGTGAACACGCAGCCCACACTAATTGAGAGTTGAACACGCAGCCCAGATTGATAGTGAACACGCAGCCCACACTGATTGAAAGTTGAACACGCAGCCCAAACTTTAATTTCCTGAACACGCAGCCCAGATTGATAGTGAACACGCAGCCCACACTGATTGAAAGTTGAACACGCAGCCCAAACTTAAATTTCCTGAACACGCAGCCCAGATTGATAGTGAACACGTAGCCCACACTGATTGAAAGTTGAACACGCAGTCCAAACTTTAATTTCCTGAACACGCAGCCCAGATTTATAGTGAACACACAGCCCACACTGATTGAAAGTTGAACACGCAGCCCAAACTTTAATTTCCTGAACACGCAGCCCAGATTGATAGTGAACACGCAGCCCAAACTTTAATTTCCTGAACACGCAGCCCAGATTTATAGTGAACACATAGCCCACACTGATTGAAAGTTGAACACACAGTCCAAACTTTAATTTCCTGAACACGCAGCCCAGATTGATAGTGAACACGCAGCCCACACTGATTGAAAGTTGAACACGCAGCCCAAACTTTAATTTCCTGAACACGCAGCCCAGATTTATAGTGAACACACAGCCTAAACTTTAATTTCCTGAACACGCAGCCCAGATTTTAATTTCCTGAACACGCAGCCCAGATTTATAGTGAACACGCCGCCCACACTGATTGAAAGTTGAACACGCAGCCGAAACTTAAATTTCCTGAACACGCGGCCCAGATTGATAGTGAACACGCAGCCCACACTGATTGAAAGTAGCTTATACTGAACACACAGTTCGTACACTTCACTTCTGAACACACGGCTCATTCGTTTTATTTGCATGTAGCTTATTTCACTTCATTGGCACGCAGCCCATTTCACTTCATCGGCACATAGCCCATTTCATTTCATTGGCACGCAGCCTAAACTTTCCATTATTGACACATGTATTCATTTTGAATGCAGGTTGGTTCTCGCAGTGTACGGGGATATGGCTCCACCGCCGCGAGGGATTGGTATGTTGAGCTCCCGGAGGGTGTCCGAGATTTAGTAGACTTGGCAGGGTTCGGGGCCTTCTGTATTGGATTGTCACGTTGTCCTGCCAGGAGGACACTGATGGCGGCCCTGGTGGAGAGATGGTGGGACACCACCAACTCCTTTCATTTCTCTACCACTGGGGACATGACTATGACCCCTCTGGACTTCGCCGTGTTGACCGGCCTGGACATAAGAGGTTGGTCCATCCCCTATGACGAGGACATGGGCGAGTGGGAGGCCGCTTGGATATATCTACTGGGGGCTCGCCTGCCTGTCGACAGGGTTTCTGGGAGAGTCCGATATACTTGGTTCTCTTCCCACTTCCGGCGGGCGGAGATGGTGCCCGAGACTCCTGAGGAGACGGAGCAGTACGCCCGTGGTTTCCTTATGTTCCTCTTCGAGACTACCTTGTTCGCCGATAGAGGGAACACAGTCGGGCTATATCTGTTGAGCGCTCTGGTTGACCTATCACAGGTCAGTCGATACAACTGGGGTGGCGCCGGCCTGGCTACCCTTTACTACTATATGAGCGCCACCTCCCGCGGGCGGGGAGACTTACTTGGCGGTTATTGGCGAGCCTGGGAGGTACTTTTCTGTCCCCTTGATTTACATTTCTGCTCTTCATTACTTGTACATTGTACACACAGCGCACTTTTACAGTCTGTATTTTGCCCTCAGCACTTTGTACTTACATTCTGCACTGCTTTTCTCAGCTATAGGTCTACGTATACTTCCCAGCATTAGCCCCAGAGTTGGAGGTGGCAGGGCCCCCCATGACCCCATATTCTCTGGTGTTCGAGGGCCCGCACCGGCCGAGACCCCGAGAGACTCTCATTTATCTGCGACAGTATTTTGACACTGTGCGCCCATCGAAGGTACTTCAGAACCCTCAGTTCTTCCCATTTTTATCTCTGATTTGCCCTGCACGTTCCTGATTTCTGATTGGTTTATTCACTTGTTATCCGCAGATTACATGGCAGCCTTGGGCACCCTTGGGCGATGGTCTCTGATTTCAGTATCCCGGAGGATCGGGCACCTCCCAGTACAGGTTCCTGCTCGAAGGACCTGTTGGTAGAGCATGGTTTCTGGGGGAACCCTTTCTGCGTCAGGTATGGGGGTATACTTCTCAGGACCCTCCCGCAGCACCCCCAGTCAGTATGCGGATTGCTGATAGGCTTTCTCACCAGGAGATAGTCGGCGGTATGCTGGGTAGTGATGCCCTGTTGCACCTCGAGGAGGGGGACTATGCCACTTACCGTCATACATATTTGATGCCTCCACTGGCGGGGGCTCGCACCCCGATGACGAGGTCTGCTGGTACGTCATCTTCGAGCCAGGCCCGGGCTCGGGCTGCAGACGCCCCTTCTACTAGTAGGGCTGGTACATCGAGAGGCGGGGGTAGATCGGTTCCTCCGACTCCTCCGACTTATCCGCATCCTGGATGGCCGAACATGCCGTCCGAGTTGACGGGATGGCATTTTGGGACTCCTTACCCGATTCCGCTAGAGCCTCCACTTCCTGACCATAGATATGTCAGGGATCCTGATTCACCACCGGTATGATTTATAGCTTTGATTTATCAGTCGGGTACTTGGACATTCATTCCTTTACTGATAGTTTTGCCTTTGTATCTACAGCCTCCGGTTGAGTATGTGGACGAGATTCTCGGGGTGATGGCCGCACTTGAAGGCATGGTCCTTCGGAGAGAGACACACCTATCCGTTATGGGTGTGCTGGTACCGTTCATTTTTCTTGTATTTATCACACTTCTGATGACACACTGGTTTTGAGCATTCTTCTGTATTGTAGAGCACATCCGACACACACCCCACTCACATACTGTACTCGTATCTGATTTTCATATTTGAACTGATGTATTGAACTTTTGATTTTCAGATGCCTCCTGTATATGCTCAGCCGCGGGCCGGGCCACCTGGGCCTCCTTGGGGAGCTGGGCCATCTGGGCCTTTTTACGGAGCTGGGCCATCTGGGCCTTCTTAGGGAGCTAGGCCATCCAGGCCTTTCCGAGGAGCTGGGCCATCCAGGCTTTTTCGAGGAGCTCTAGAAGGGTCCTCCCGCAGACGCAGGGCACACGTTGTAGACGCGGAGCCCGAGGAGGAGGAGGAGGAGGAGGTTACCGACCGCCAGTCAGAGACATCTGCTGAGGAGGGGGGCTCCGGTCTTGGTTCGGGGAACAGAGGCGAGGCTGAGGGGGATCCTGAGGACGACAGCTCCGACCCAGATGATGATGATGGTGCAGAGGTTGTCCCGCAGAAGAGGATGAGGAGTGCTTCTCATTCCCGCTCCCGAGGACATTGATGCTGCTGTTTCCTGCTTTATTTTTCTTTTTGCTAGTAGTTTGTAGCACTTTGCACATTGTTAGGCAGTTTTATTTTTTGTAAAACTTGTACCTTTGTTCGTTGTAAAACATGATGGAATGAAACAGCTTTTGAAAAGGTGTTTGTATTTTAAACTTTTAGCATCGTATCGTATCATTTTATTTCGCACAAAAAAATGAATGGGAATGTGCATTGTGTAATCACCAAGTCAGGTAGTGAACCGACACAACAAACTAAGCAACTCAACTTACTAAGATATAACAGAACCTTTAGCAAGTTTACAACTCGATAAACAAAATGCAATAACGTTGACAACGCAAATAAACAAGACTTAAACAAAGATTGCTTAAACAGAGCGCAATGACTCAAAAACGTGAAACACGTCCGCTCGACAAACAACTCGATAAGCAAAATAACAACTTGATAATCAAAACAACAACTCGATAAACAAAACTCCACAACAACAAAGTGTACTTCGGACGATCTGGGCACCGGAACGCATCCGAAATAGAGGGAAATGAAGGCCTTTGACTCTCCCGTTGCATGGAAATGCTTGAAACTTTCCCTCAAAGGGTAAAACAGGGCCAAGGAGATGCACTGGAGCATTGCCGGCCACCTTTGGGAGCCGGCCGGCCAGTTTTGTAAAAAGCAAATGGCCGGCCAGCTAGAAAAGGTGGCCGGCCGGCCACTTATTCCTGCAGCCACCTAGTTTTTGACACGTGTCCCTGTGAATAGTGTGTTTCCCTCTATAAAAGCCTCAACTTTGGGAACATTCATTTCATCTTAGTTTTACACAAAGATGGAGGCATTTCTCGCGGAAAATCTCACATCTTGGATCTCTTCTCTAGATGGCTCGGAAAAGCTGAACTTCCGGGGTTTTGGTTTGAATGCACTATTCACACTGAGCCGTACTCCGCTACATCTCCCTTTTCTCCATGCCGCGGCAAGGTTCTGGAACCCAGTGACGCACGTTTTTAGCTTCGGCGGCCAAGAGGTATGTCCCACTTTCGAAGATTTTCAAGTTTTGATGGAGTCTGAATGCTCTGAAGTGATCTTGCCCCCGCTCCGTTTTGGCCACGCCCAGGCTTTAGGGCGGATGTGTAGGCTCACGGCGCATGATGCTCGATCTCTGATCTGCAGTGGGGAACTAGACATCCTCGGCTTGATCCATCGTTTTTCCGACGCCGGTGACCGCAGCAACCATTATTGGCAGGGTTTCCGGCAACACGCCCTCTGCTTGTGTTTGTTGTCTCACTTTCTGCTTTCCTCGGGCTTCGGCGGAGCTAGCATTCGCCTAATTGAAGTTGCCCAAGGCTTGAGAGAGGGAAAGAGCTGCATCGCTATGACCTTGGCCGAGACGCTGATGGGTTTAGATTCTGTCTATCGCCGGGAGGCGACTAGGTTTGCTGGGAGTCCACTGCTGCTGCAGGTAATGTTTCCCACTCGACCTTCGGGCTCGGTTTTTCTCACAAAACCCTTATCTTACTTTTCTCTCATCGTACATCTCTCTGTTCTTTATTCTCTCATTTTCCATCCCTCTCCCAGGTATGGTTAATGGACAAGTTGCAGGTTGTGGACTCTTGCCCGGCCTATTCAGCTCGAGGCTACTTCTTTCGGCAGCGCCTAGTCAATGCTCTTGACGAAAGGTGGTGGTTTGATTGGATGTGCAATTTGTCCGCAGACCGCATTGCTTGGCGTTGTCCTTGGCTCAACCTCCCGGCAATGAGCTATAATATGTCCCGGCTGATTGGGATCCAGTTGATTGGTCTAACCCACTACGTATTCTATTTTCCGTTCCGGTTCCTACGCCAGTTTGGTCACGATCAGATCTGCCCACCGGAGGGGATTGAGTACCCAGCTGTTTTCCCGGTCCGAGGTGCACAGCTTGCCCGATATGCCACAGCATGGAGGACTAGAGAGCTCCTGGCTCCTGCTCCCACTTTCAGTTGCACTTTGTCTGACGAGTGCTTGGATTAGCTCAACGAGGAGGCGCAAGTTGGGCCTAGCTTGGCATCAGATGCTTCGTCCAGCTCTGGAAGGGGGCGTAGAGATACTTGACTCAACTATGCCCCAAATTTATTGCTTTATTAGTATTTTCAAGTTTTCTTTATGAATGTAATAAAAAAGCAACCTCGATTGTATGCAAGAGCAGGAGAACTCTGTTTTGAAATCAATGAAATTGAAGGTTGTGGTACTGAAAATTTTCCGCTTTGGTCCAAAAATGGTCTTAGTCGTAAAAAGACTAATTTGAACAAAGTCGACTTTTATTAAAACTTTTCAAAACTATTTTCGATGTAGATCAGAACTGGACACGCCGAAGATCTGTCACTGAGATGCACAACCCCAGATCCCTGCAACTGGAAAGTTGCCCCTAGTCTGAAGAACAATACGGCACTTCATGGCAATGGAAAGTTGCCCCTAGTCTGAGTAACTTTGCACCGTCGCGGCAACGGAAAGTTGCCCCTAGTCTGAATAGCACTGTACCGGAGATCACGATAAATGCTGATGGATAAAGATGACTGAGATGATCAAAATGGACAAAGTTGATCGGGGAAAAGTTTATGGCTGAACTTCAAGGTGAAGTTGCCTACGTATCCCAAAGATGGGAATCAAGCCTTACGTAGTTCAGGCCGAGGTTCACTCGAGTATTTTCACTCTCCTTTTGCGCTCTAACTTTTGCCAAGGCCACCCTTTGCGGGTTTTCAACCTTGCGAGCTCAGTTTTTATATTTTTTAATTTTTTGTGCTCTGACTTTTGCCTAGGTCGCCCTTTCGGGTTTTCGGCCTAGCGAGCCTCTCAAGGGTAATATTTCTTCAACTTGTCCATATTGATCGGTTGTGAGAACTCCAAGCCATCTAGATCTATCAGAACCACAGCTCCACCTGACCAGATAGCTTTGATGATGTAAGGACCAGTCCAATTGGGTTTGAACTTGCCCCTTGGGTCGTGGATGGGAGCTCGGTTGTCTTTGAGCACCAAATCTCCTTCTTTCAGATTCCTGAACTTAACCTTCTTGTTGAAAGCCCGGGCAATTCTGCGTTGATAGCCTTGGATGTGGTACAGTGCTTTCAGTCTTCTTTCATCAAGGAGCATGAGTTCTTCAAATCTGCTCTGCTGCCAATCTGCTTCGGCTATTTGGCACTCAGCCAATACTCGTAACAACGGAACCTCAATCTCGATGGGTAGAACAGCCTCCATTCCATAGACCAATGAATACGGAGTCGCTCCAGTAGAAGTTCTGATTGAAGTCCTGTAGCCCCACAGAGCAAATGGCAGCTTGTCTGGCCAATCCCGGTAGGTTCCCACCATCTTCTGCAGTATATGCTTGATATTCTTGTTGACGGCCTCGACCGCTCCGTTGGTCTGCGGCCGGTATGTAGATGACTTATGGAAAGTCACATTGTATTTTTTCAACAAGTCTGTCACTTCCTTCTTGAAGTGGGAACCATTATCTGAAATTATCTCGTTTGGCACCCCGTAGCGACAGATGATGTTGTTTCTGATGAACTTTGTGACGTGCGACGCCTTCAACACCGCGTATGATTGGGCCTCGACCCACTTTGTGAAATAATCTATCGCTACCAGGATAAACTCATGCCCGTTTGACCCCTTCGGGGTAACAGCTCCGATCACATCAATTCCCCAAACTGAAAAAGGCCATGGCAAAGTCATGTTGTACAGCTTTGACGGCGGGATGTTCATGCGGTTTGCATGAATTTGACACTTGTGGCAGCGTCGAACAAAACTAATACAATCCTCCTCCATGGTTGACCAGTAGTAGCCCTGTCTGAGGATCTTTCTGGCCAGCATTACTCCATTCATATGTGCACCGCACTCCCCTTCATGGATGGCCTCCATCAGGCGCTTCGACTCTTCAGCTTCTACACAGAGCTTATGCATTCCCAGATGACCCCTTTTGTACAGCTTACCCCCACAGATGATGAACTGAGCAGCCATTCTTCTGATGGCCCTCTTATCCTTGGCATTTGCCCCTAGTGGATACGTCTCCTTTTCCAAGAAGTTCCAGATGTCGTAATACCAGGGGTTGCCGTCTTGAGCCTCATCTATGGCGGAAATCGACTCGTATGCTGGCGCAAACTTTTGATCAATAATGACTGGACGCATCCGGACTCCGGACGGGATGTCTATCATGGAAGATAGAGTTGCTAGTGAATCTGCGAACCTGTTGTTCTCTCCTACGAGGTGGGTGAAATTTAGCTTCTCAAACCGAGGAATTAACAAATCCAAGGTTTGGTGGTAAATTATCATCCTTTCCTCCTTGACTTTCCAATCTCCTTTTGCTTGAGACACAACAAGGTTTGAGTCCCCAATGACGTCCAACCGTCTTGCCCCTAGTTCTAGGGCTGCTTCCAGGCCAGCAGTACATGCCTCATACTCTATTTCATTGTTCGAGACCTTGAACCGGAGCTTGAAAGCTAAAGGGATACGGGAATCGTCAAGCGCTATCAGCAACACCCCTATCCCATACCCATACTGGTTTGACGCTCCGTCAAAGCACATCGTCCAAGTTTCATCTTCGATGTGCATAATGGCTTCATCTGGGAATAGGTACTCAACCGCTTCTATAGGAACCCACATTTTATGTCTTCGTCATGTTCATGAGCATCTGTATGATTATGGCTTGTTAAGTTTGCATGTGTATGTTTGTGACTTGTTTCGCTTAAGCGAGTGTGATCCATGCCTTGTTTTGAAGCCTTGTGATTTGTCTAAGTGTAGTGCGCTTGTCTTGTTCCTTCCTTGATGTGAAACTTAGGACACGCCTTGCCTGAGTTATGCTAGCCGATGTTATTCCAAGCCTAGGTTACGTTACGCCTAGATCATTCCAAGCCGAGGTCATCCTCAGTCTAGAAGTATCTTGGAACCCCTTGTTGACCTCCGTCCTCGCCTTGACACATTAGCCGAGATGTTACCTTGCACCCAAGTGATCTCGTCCTAGAGTGGTATGACCTAGACCGAGGTGTGGCGCATCTAGGCCAAGATGTGGCACAGCTTAGTCAAGTGTTGTCCTTCCTGGCCGGGGTCATTGTCACCTTAGTTGCCGAAGTCCTTTTGTTAGCCGATGTCACCCCTTGCCGGAGTGCCATTCTGTGTAACTTGTTAAATACGCCTTGTTATTAGCCGATGTCATTGCCTCGTCAGAGAGCCCATACCGCTTTACTTGTTGAACACCCTTCCACCATGCTTTGTCTGGTCTGTCAGCCACCTTTTCAGGGAAAACCCAACCAGTCGCCGCCACGTGTCTCAGCAGAGGGTTAACCCCAGAACCGGGTAAAGAAAACTATCATTTGATATCATAACCTTGCCTTGTAGAGAGAGAAACTCTAGGAGGAAGAAGGAGTTTTAGAGTGAGGAAGTAGATCTGCAAGCTTGATTCCTAGAGATCGAACCATTAGATCCGTGTTCTAAGGTTAGATTCTTGATCTGCTCATGATGTTCTTTATGTTCATGTTATTGCATTGCATGATCGGATATGATTTGTAAGCCATGCATTGTTTTGAAGTTCGGATTTAGAAAGAGAAAATGACATTCATGTGTTCTTCAAGAAAGTCTTGTTTTGATCCGAAAGCTTGCATAAAGAATCGTGTTTTTGTGTTTATTTCCGCAAGAACTTCAAGTACGGGTACCCAGGTCCATGTTTTCAAACTCATATCATGAAAATCCCAGATTTGTGATGACAAATTGTGATTGAACATTCATATTTTTTCATGTTTTCACACTCATGTTCTTCATGTTCATCAGCAGAGGGAAACCCAGAGTTTCCCGACCTCTTTTCCTTGCATATGGCCCTCGGGAACACACCTCGGCAAGGAGGTGTGGAACCTCGGCCTAGACCTGGTTAGTGCCCAGCATGCTTTTCCAAGATCATTTGCATACATAAGAGACTTGTTTGAAAGTGCATTCAATAGGCTTTGCCCTGTGTTTGTAGGACTTGGGCTTGTCTCGACCCCGACGTGTGAAGAACTATGTGAGTGGTATTTTTAATAAAGTTATGTTACACTTGCTTTCATAAATCTCGTCTTGCCTTGTTTTGAAAAGTACTTGATCTAGCATGAATGACTATCCCTACTTGTATATTAAGCACTATCTTGTTTTGATGACATTTCTTGAAAGTCCTTAGTTGCAGGGGACTATAATGCAACTGCACTCTTGTCTTGAAAGTCCTTAGTTGCAGGGGACTATAATGCAACTGCACTCTTGTCTTGAAAGTCCTTAGCTGCAGGGGACTATAATGCAACTGCACTCTTGTCTTGAAAGTCCTTAGTTGCAGGGGACTATAATGCAACTGCACTCTTGTCTTGAAAGTCCTTAGCTGCAGGGGACTATAATGCAACTGCACTCTTGTATTGGAATGTCATCACCCCCTTGTATTAAGTAGATGTAATAACATCCAAGGAACTTGAAAGGCCGGCAATGAACTTGATTTCCCCCTTGATTGTAAAGTATGCTATGTATTGTTTTGAAAGAAATCTTGGATATCAATCATGCAAAACCTTTATTTCTAATATCATTCACTGAGTATCCAAGCTCACCCTCTCTATATATATGTAGGTGATGAGCAAGAAGGCAATGAGGCCTAGACGTGTAGCCGATGTGTTTTTTTGGGTGCATTGCCGACGTGTTTTGGATTAGCATTTTGTACCATCTTGAAGATTATGCTTCTTAGCCTATATTTCATGTGTACTTGTATATGTCGGCTTGAGAAGCCTTTTGGTCAAGATGTATTTTGTATCTCATTCCCTTATTGTATCTAAGTTGTAAGACTTTGTAAAAATGTATGTCATTTCATTGGACTTAAGCACGGCTCTCATGGACTATTTAGATTCTGCATATATACATATGTTGCTTCCGCACTTGTAAGCCCCATATTTTATACTCTGATTGTGTGTGATTCTTGTAAGTTGCCCTTCGGTAATCTCGGATTACTGGCCATCACGGCACCAAACTACTAGGGGCGGTTTGGGGGCGTGACAGAATGTTTGGGGGTGTGACAGAATGGTATCAGAGCTTAGGATCCTTATAGTACGTTAATCACCCACCTTGAGTCCTAAAGAGCATAGGATTTTCCTTAGAATGATGTTAGGATTGCATCATATTACTTGCTACTTGACTACGTGTGCATCATTTCGGCATGGACATTTGTTACTTGTATACGTATTATCTGTTCAGTTATTTTTAAAGTCTCATCTTGCATCCTCCTAGCATCATGAGGAGAGGTAGACCTCCAGTTGGCCGAGATCGTTCAGAAGATAGATTGGAGAGATTGGAAAGGTTAGTCGAAGGCTTGGTTCGTGAGCAGAGACAACCTAGGCCACAGGATACTGGTACGACTTCCACGCAGGCTGAGCAGACGAATGGCCGTTATACAGCTCCACCACCTCCAGTGCCACAAGTGCCTCTACAGCAGGCTTTGTATGGGAATGACACGATAACCCTAATCAGAGAGTTCAAGAAAATGAAACCGCCGAGATTTCAAGGAGGTATAGAACCAATGAAAGCCGAGGCATGGGTTTTAGAGATGGAGAAGTTGTTTGAGATCTTCCCCAGTACAGATGCCCAGAAGGTATCTCTGGCAGCATTCACATTAGACGACGATGCTCGTAGGTGGTGGATAATGGTCTGAGAAAGCAATCCGGGTTTGACTTGGGAAAAATTTTTGGAGTTGTTCTACAACAAGCATTTCCCCCTTAGTGTCCGAGACCGAAAGACCACGGAGTTTCAGAATCTGATGCAAGGGAAGAAGACAGTCGCAGAATACGATCGTGCCTTTACTGAACTGGCGAGATATGCGCCTCATATGGTTGGCGACGAATACCAAAAGGCGAGGAAGTTCGAAAGTGGGTTGCGTGGACCGATACAAGATCGGGTCAATATGCTCAATATGCCGACATACGCCGGAGTACTGGACAAGGCCATCCTGGCTGAAGCTAATTTGAACCGATACCAGAGTTCGGGTGAGGGTCAGAGGAAGAGAAAGAATTATGATAATCGCCGAGTTCCGTTCAATGCCAAGAAGAGAATGAGCACAGACAGTTCCAGCAACTCAAATCAGGAAGGTAACGCCAAGTCGGTGTGCGCGAGTTGTGGAAAGCTACATTTCGGGGTTTGTCGTTGGGCGACAGGAGCTTGCTATGAGTGCGGCGAGATAGGTCATCGTGTGAAGGACTGTCCGAAGGCAGGGACTGACGACGGAAAGAGGAATGGAAGCACCTCGGGCCCTGCACAGAACAACAACGTCGGGAGAATACAGGCAAGACAAGGCAGAGTTTTTGCATTGGTACCCGGAGACGCCCAGAATGCCGAGGCGGTAGTGTCAGGTACCCTTTCAATTTATTCTCAAGATGCATACGTATTGATTGATTCGGGTTCTACGCATTCATTTGTGTCCACTATATTCGCCGAGAAGTTGAGTAGAGAATTAGAACCCCTTGATTACGTATTATCTGTGTCTACTCCATCTGGGAGAAATATGATTGTTACATCCATTTATAGGGCGTGTATTGTTATGATTGAGAGTGTAGAGTTGTTAGTTGATTTGATGCCATTAAGCATGACCCATTTCGATGTCATATTGGGAATGGATTGGTTAGTAGCGAACCATGCATCCATTAATTGTGTTACTAAGAGCGTCACATTGAAGACCCCAAGTCAAGCTGAAGTCATTTTCCAAGGTAAAGAAGTAGTACCCCCACCTTACTTAATCTCATCCATGAAGGCCTACAAGTTGATCCAAAAAGGATGTCAGGGTTATTTATGCAGTATACTAAGTAATTTGAATGGAAGTGTTGAGTTAGCTGACATACCCATTGTTGAGGAATTCCCCGATGTCTTTCCGAATGAGTTGCCTGGCCACCTTGTCGATAGGGAAATAGAGTTTACTGTGGACATCCTGTCAGGAACACAACCCATCTCCAAAACACCCTACAGAATGGCCCCAGCCGAACTTAGAGAACTGAAATCGCAATTACAAGAATTGTTGGACAAAGTATTTGTTAGGTCGAGCACTTCACCGTGGGGAGCACCCGTTCTATTTGTTAAGAAAAAGGATGGCACACTTCGTCTTTGCATTGACTACAGAGAACTTAATAAGGTGACCATTAAGAACAAGTACCCATTGCCTAGAATCGATGATTTGCTTGATCAACTACGAGGAGCACGAGTCTTCTCCAAGATTGACCTTAGGTCAGGCTACCACCAGTTGAAGGTTAAAGCCGAGGACATCGAGAAAACTGCTTTTCGGACAAGATATGGCCACTACGAATTTTTGGTAATGCCCTTCGGAGTAACCAATGCCCCAGCAGCATTCATGGACTTGATGAACAGAGTCTTTAAGCCGTACCTAGATGAGTTTGTCATTATTTTTATCGACGACATATTGATCTATTCCGGGAGTACGAGCGAGCACGAGAATCATCTGAGACTTGCCCTACAGACCTTAAGAGATAAGAAGTTGTGCGCCAAGTTAAGTAAATGCGAGTTTTGGCTTTCCAGCATTTCATTTCTAGGGCATGTGATTAATGAAGACGGTATATCAGTTGACCCCAGTAAGATTGAAGCTGTTGTGAATTGGCCGACGCCGACCAACGTGTCCGAGGTTCGTAGTTTTCTGGGTTTGGCAGGTTATTACAGAAAGTTTGTGAAGGATTTCTCGAGGATTGCAGTGCCATTGACACAACTAACTAAAAAGGGAGCAGCTTATGAATGGACCAATGAAAGAGAATCAGCCTTCCAGGAGCTGAAGACGAGGTTAGTTACAGCACCAGTTCTGGTACTACCATCGGCTAATGAGGAATTTCAGATTTACAGTGATGCTTCACATAAGGGTTTGGGTTGCGTGTTAATGCAAGAAGGTAAAGTCATAGCGTACGCGTCTCGTCAGTTGAAGCCCAATGAAAAGAATTATCCTACCCATGATCTGGAGCTAGCTGCCGTGGTTTTTGCTTTGAAGGTATGGCGTCATTACTTGTATGGAACATCTTGCCAAGTTTTCACCGACCACAAGAGTCTGAAGTACCTGTTCACCCAGAAAGAGTTAAATATGAGGCAGAGAAGATGGCTCGAGCTGTTGAAGGACTATGACATGCAGATTCAGTATCACCCAGGTAAGGCAAATTCCGTAGCCGACGCATTAAACAGGAAGCTAGTTGGAAGTTTGGCGTGTTTGGCAACGATCTCAGCGGAACCGACCATCGTTGAGGAAGTGAAGACCAGGCAGATGGAAGATAAGTTCCTAAAAAGGGTAATTGATGAATTCGTCTCCAAGCCGAGGCCAGGATACACAGTGGAAAATCAGGTGCTTAAGTTTGAAGGAAGATTGTGTGTAGCCGACGTACCAGAGTTGAAAAGGAAGATTTTGCAAGAGGCCTATAGTTCCAAGTTTGCCATTCATCCAGGGAGCACCAAGATGTATCAGGACGTAAGGCGGACCTTCTGGTGGCCAAACATGAAAAGAGAGATAGCCGAGTTTGTATTTCAGTGTCTGTGTTGTCAGCAGGTGAAGGCAGAACACCAGAGACCGGCAGGACTTCTTCAACCCTTGTCAATTCCTGAGTGGAAATGGGAGCACATCTCCATGGATTTCGTAGTGGGTTTGCCGAGGACGCAAAGAGGTATGGATTCCATTTGGGTTATAGTCGACAGGTTTACTAAGTCAGCTCACTTCTTGCCTGTCAAGACTACATTCAATGCTGACCGACTTGCCAAATTGTACATGAATGAGATCGTTAGGCTTCATGGTGTGCCGATGTCCATTGTGTCAGACCGAGATCCGAAGTTCGTTTCTAGATTTTGGCAGAGTCTACAAGGAGCCTTGGGGACTGAGTTGAGATTTAGCACAGCCTTTCACCCCCAGACCGACGGGCAGACAGAAAGAACGATCCAGACACTCGAAGACATGCTCAGACTGTGCGTGTTGGATTTCCAGGGAAGTTGGGAATCGCATTTGCCATTAGTAGAGTTCGTGTACAACAACAGTTATTAAGCCAGCATAGGCATGGCGCCGTATGAAGCTTTGTATGGAAGGGAGTGCAGATCGCCGATATGTTGGACTGAAGTAGGAGACAAGGCTCTAATTGGCCCCGAGTTGGTTCAGATGACAACTGAAAAGATCAAACTCATTCAGCAGAGGATTAAAACCGCACAGAGTCGACAGAAGTGTTATGCCGACCAAAGAAGAAGGGAGTTAGAATTTGAAATTGGGGATCATGTGTTTTTGAAGGTCTCGCCGATGACAGGAGTTTCGAGATTTGGGAAGAAGGGTAAACTTGCACCCCGATATATTGGGCCGTTTGAAATTCTTGAGAAAGTTAACACCGTTGCTTACAGACTCGCTTTGCCGCCGGATTTGAGCCAAGTCCACAGCGTGTTCCATGTTTCAATGCTGAGAAAATATATCCGAGACCCACTGCATGTAATAGATTACTCCGGGGTTGTAGTTAATGAAAACCTGGGCTACGAAGAGAAGCCGATGAGAATTATCGACAGACAAGTGAGGCGGTTGAGAAACAAGTCGATATCAATGGTGAAAATCGAATGGGAGAAGCATTATGGCGAGGAGGCCACATGGGAAAAGGAAGAGGAGATGAAAATCCGTTACCCGGAGTTATTCGTAGGACAAGGTAACTTAAGTTTGGGGACCAAACTTCTTTAAGGAGGGTAGACTGTAGGAACCCACATTTTATGTCTTCGTCATGTTCATGAGCATCTGTATGATTATGGCTTGTTAAGTTTGCATGTGTATGTTTGTGACATGTTTCGCTTAAGCGAGTGTGATCCATGCCTTGTTTTGAAGCCTTGTGATTTGTCTAAGTGTAGTGTGCTTGTCTTGTTCCTTCCTTGATGTGAAACTTAGGACACGCCTTGCCTGAGTTATGCTAGCCGATGTTATTCCAAGCCTAGGTTACGTTACGCCTAGATCATTCCAAGCCGAGGTCATCCTCAGTCTAGAAGTATCTTGGAACCCCTTGTTGACCTCCGTCCTCGCCTTGACACATTAGCCGAGATGTTACCTTGCACCCAAGTGATCTCGTCCTGGAGTGGTATGACCTAGACCGAGGTGTGGCGCATCTAGGCCAAGATCTGGCACAGCTTAGTCAAGTGTTGTCCTTCCTGGCCGGGGTCATTGTCACCTTAGTTGCCGAAGTCCTTTTGTTAGCCGATGTCACCCCTTGCCGGAGTGCCATTCCGTGTAGCTTGTTAAATACGCCTTGTTATTAGCCGATGTCATTGCCTCGTCAGAGAGCCCATATCGCTTTACTTGTTGAACACCCTTCCACCATGCTTTGTCTGGTCTGTCAGCCACCTTTTCAGGGAAAACCCAACCAGTCGCCGCCACGTGTCTCAGCAGAGGGTTAACCCCAGAACTGGGTAAAGAAAACTATCATTTGATATCATAACCTTGCCTTGTAGAGAGAGAAACTCTAGGAGGAAGAAGGAGTTTTAGAGTGAGGAAGTAGATCTTCAAGCTTGATTCCTAGAGATCGAACCGTTAGATCCGTGTTCTAAGGTTAGATTCTTGATCTGCTCATGATGTTCTTTATGTTCATGTTATTGCATTGCATGATCGGATATGATTTGTAAGCCATGCATTGTTTTGAAGTTCGGATTTAGAAAGAGAAAATGACATTCATGTGTTCTTCAAGAAAGTCTTGTTTTGATCCGAAAGCCTGCATAAAGAATCGTGTTTTTGTGTTTATTTCCGCAAGAACTTCAAGTACGGGTACCCAGGTCCATGTTTTCAAACTCATAGCATGAAAATCCCAGATTTGTGATGACAGATTGTGATTGAACATTCATATTTTTTCATGTTTTCACACTCATGTTCTTCATGTTCATCAGCAGAGGGAAACCCAGAGTTTCCCGACCTCTTTTCCTTGCATATGGCCCTCGGGAACACACCTCGGCAAGGAGGTGTGGAACCTCGGCCTAGACCTGGTTAGTGCCCAGCATGCTTTTCCGAGATCATTTGCATACATAAGAGACTTGTTTGAAAGTGCATTCAATAGGCTTTGCCCTGTGTTTGTAGGACTTGGGCTTGTCTCGACCCCGACGTGTGAAGAACTATGTGAGTGGTATTTTTAATAAAGTTATGTTACACTTGCTTTCATAAATCTCGTCTTGCCTTGTTTTGAAAAGTACTTGATCTAGCATGAATGACTATCCCTACTTGTATATTAAGCACTATCTTGTTTTGATGACATTTCTTGAAAGTCCTTAGTTGCAGGGGACTATAATGCAACTGCACTCTTGTCTTGAAAGTCCTTAGTTGCAGGGGACTATAATGCAACTGCACTCTTGTCTTGAAAGTCCTTAGCTGCAGGGGACTATAATGCAACTGCACTCTTGTCTTGAAAGTCCTTAGTTGCAGGGGACTATAATGCAACTGCACTCTTGTCTTGAAAGTCCTTAGCTGCAGGGGACTATAATGCAACTGCACTCTTGTCTTGAAAGTCCTTAGCTGCAGGGGACTATAATGCAACTGCACTCTTGTATTGGAATGTCATCACCCCCTTGTATTAAGTAGATGTAATAACATCCAAGGAACTTGAAAGGCCGGCAATGAACTTGATTTCCCCCTTGATTGTAAAGTATGCTATGTATTGTTTTGAAAGAAATCTTGGATATCAATCATGCAAAACCTTTATTTCTAATATCATTCACTGAGTATCCAAGCTCACCCTCTCTATATATATGTAGGTGATGAGCAAGAAGGCAATGAGGCCTAGACGTGTAGCCGATGTGTTTTTTTGGGTGCATTGCCGACGTGTTTTGGATTAGCATTTTGTACCATCTTGAAGATTATGCTTCTTAGCCTATATTTCATGTGTACTTGTATATGTCGGCTTGAGAAGCCTTTTGGTCAAGATGTATTTTGTATCTCATTCCCTTATTGTATCTAAGTTGTAAGACTTTGTAAAAATGTATGTCATTTCATTGGACTTAAGCACGGCTCTCATGGACTATTTAGATTCTGCATATATACATATGTTGCTTCCGCACTTGTAAGCCCCATATTTTATACTCTGATTGTGTGTGATTCTTGTAAGTTGCCCTTCGGTAATCTCGGATTACTGGCCATCACGGCACCAAACTTCTAGGGGCGGTTTGGGGGCGTGACAGCTTCATCCCCCTCAACCGGGTGGTCGGCAAGGAACTGTGCTACCGCTCTTCCTTTTACTGACTTGCGCGTTACATACTTCAAATCAAATTCGGAGAGCAACAGCAGCCAACGAGCTAGCCTACCCGTAAGTGCTGGTTTCTCGAAAAGATATTTGATGGGATCCAATCGTGAAACCAACATTACAGAGTGGGCTAACAGGTAGTGCCGCAGCTTCCTGGTAGCCCATACCAAGGCCAAACAAGCCTTCTCCAGCGGTGTATAGCGGGTCTCGTAATCCAGCATCTTTTTGCTCAGATAGTAGATGGCCCTTTCCACTTTGTCTTCTGACTCCTGCGCGAGCATGCAGCCCATGGTAGTCTCAGTTACCGAAAGGTACAATATCAACGGTCTCCCCGGCTCTGGTGGTGACAACACGGGCGGGTTCTGTAGATATTCTTTGATCTGTTCAAAAGCTGCTTGACATCGGCCGTCCCACTGGAATTTCTTTCCTTTCTTCAGGAGACCAAAAAGTGGTTCACAAGTCAAGGTTAATCTAGAGATAAACCGTCTTATGAATTGCACTTTACCTAGAAAGCCTCGCACCTCCTTTTCAGTCCTTGGTGGTGGCATTTCTAAGATGGCCTTGATTTTGGAAGGGTCGACCTCGATGCCCCTTTGTGTAATCAGAAACCCTAGCATCTTCCCTGCTGTAACACCAAACGTGCACTTCTGGGGATTCAATCGCAGCCGAAACTCTTTGATCCTTTGAAAGAATTTTTGTAAAGCGGTGTAGTGGCCTTCTCTTTCTTTGGACTTGACAATCATGTCGTCCACATACACCTCGACCTCTTTATGGATCATATCATGCAATATTATAGTTGCTGCCCGTTGATAAGTAGCTCCAGCATTCTTCAACCCAAATGGCATCACTCTATAGCAATATGTACCCCATGGGGTAGTGAATGCAGTCTTCTCTCGGTCTTTGGGTGCCATTACTATCTGATTATAGCCTGAGAAACCATCCATAAACGAAAGCAAGGCGTGTCCTGCTGTGAAATCCACCAATTCATCAATGTGTGGCAAGGGAAAGTCGTCCTTCGAACTGGCCCTGTTCAAATCTCTGAAGTCTACACAGACCTGAATTCTGCCATCCTTTTTTGGCACCGGAACAATGTTGGCCAACCAAGTTGGGTATTCGGACACCAGCAGGAACCCTGCGTCAATTTGCTTGGTGACTTCTTCCTTAATTTTGAGAGCCCAGTCCGGGCGGATCCTTCTGAGTTTCTGTTTGACAGGGCGGGCCTCGGGATCAAGAGGGATCCGGTGCTGTACAATCTCAGGATCGATTCCAGGCATGTCTTCGTAGGACCACGCAAAAACATCTTTGAAATCTTTTAATAAAGCGACTAAGCGCTCGCGTTCCTCCGAAGACAACGTGGACCCGATTTGGACCAGCCGCGGGTCCTTCTCAGTATCAACATTCACGGTAGTGATTTCATCCATTAAGGGTTTAACAAATCTTTCCTGCTCTTGATCAATTAACCGTTGCAAAACCGGAGGAATTTCTCCCTCGTTGTTTTCATCAAAATTTTGAAAATCCTGATTTAAGCAATAAATCAAAGGCACAGAAAAATACTCAGAAACCACATCCACATCATTCTCATTAAATATTTCCAAGCTGTCAGATTCCTCTGTTACAACAGACTCAAAAGAAAATGAAAATGACGACCTAGACAGGACTGTGGCATCCGGGTTATCACCCCCAGGAATACCGGACTCAGACTCAGCCGAGCTGGAACCTGATTCCGACGCACAAGATTCGGTGGAATCAGATTCCGGCTCACTACCTGACCCGGAGCTGCTAGATAAAAATCCTTCTTCATATTGCCAAATGAGAGAAGGTGCGATAGATGCATCCAAGATCGGCACTGGAAAGCCCGCAACTATTTCATCTCCAATCATGGAAACCGAAGAGTTATCCCCCAAGCACTCTTGGTCGATCGGAGGATCTGAAAGTAGACAAGCCAGTGCTACTCCCATTTCAAGCTCGGTGCTCTCAGAATCTACTGCTTTACACTGCTCAACCACAGTTGGTGGGTCTGTCTACGCTTCGGCAACGTCATCCCCAGGTAATTGTAAGTCGAAGAAGATTTCGAAACCAGGCACGCGCTTCCTCTCCGCGTTCAGCCATGGTTCTGGGAAGCCGCAGAATGGAAAGTCTTCCCCCTCCCGGACGAAGCGACCGTTTAGGGTACCCCAGATGGGCCTATGCATTAACTCAAATGGCTTCCCAGCCTTCTTTGCTCTGGCCCTTCCGGCCATTTCTTTCCCTTTCCTCACCCAGTCCTCTTTGGTGGGCAGATAACCCAATCCAAAGGTGTGAGGGTTGTGTGGCACTTCGGTCGATACCGCGACGCCTTTCCGGCCGCTTCTTCCTAATCCCATTCCGAGGATATGTTGTAGCTTGTTCATAAGGTAGACAGATTGAGCACTGATGTACATACCCTCATTTACAGCCATGACATTCTGCACCACTCGAGCCTCGGCCAAAGTGAACCCCGATAAAAACACATCCTCCGTGCCGTGCTCGATCTCCAAGACAGGTGTGGACACTTCCGGCGGCGGATGGGTTGATGAATTCCCAAAAACGATTGCTACCCCTTTCCCGTGAGGGTATTTTAGCATCTGATGTAGAGTGGAAGAGACTGCCTTGACCTGGTGCAACCACGGTCGCCCTAAAAGTAGGTTAAAGGTTGCGGGAACGTCCAAGATATGAAATTCAATGCTGTGTTGTCCTGGACCAACCTTGGTTTGAATTTTAACAGTCCTCATCACTTCTCTGCTGGTATTGTCGTATGCTCTGATCACTTGGGTAGTTGGGACGAAGTCCACGGGCTTCAACCCGATTGCATATGCCGTTTTGGTCGGGCAGACATTAATCACAGACCCGGTATCAACAAGTACCACCGGTATCCACTTATCTCTATATTCCACAGAAATATAGAGAGGTTTGTTATGATTTGTGCCCTCAGGCGGTAGTTCCTTGTCCGAAAAGGTTAATGCCGGGGAACCTCCTCCCGGAAAAACCAGCCCAACCAGCTGTTCAGGCGTGGTGTCTATGGAGAGTTTGGACTTGTCCATAGCAGACAGGACAGCTTCCCTATGTACTCGTGATGCCATTAGCAGTCCCCAGATGGAGATGTCTGCTTGTATGTTTTTTAACTGTTTCAGCACAGCTTCCTCTTCAATCTGCTTCTCCTTCGGTTTCTCCGCTTCTCTATCCTTCCCGGATGCCTCGGGTTGGTCCAGGTGTGGGGGTTTGAAGTACCGCCCACTTCTCGTCATATGGTCAACCTCATCGAGGTACCAAGTGTCATCCGGTTGATTATTTCCCCAGTCTTCATCCATGTGGGCAAGACATAAGTCATCGTCTTCCCACCACATTCCGTCGGCAGCCAACAGACACCTGTCTGGCTCCGGTTTCGTTGCACTCGCAGTACTCCCTGTCCACATGCTCGCAGCATTCTCTATCTTCGTGCACACAGCACTTTCAGTCCCCTCAGGGCCCTTAGCTTTCCTAATTCTCTCGGCATCCTCAAACTTTTCTCGTTCCAGCTGCATCAGTACAGCTGGTTGTTCAACAATTCCTGTATCCATAATGCCCAAGTCTCGAGCGGAATTCTTAACACCGGCGCTCTCCGGCGATACAACTTGACTTTCGGCCATTCCGGCCACAGCTGATACCTCTGCCCCTGCCGGGCTCTGTTCTGGTTGGGCTTCCCCCACTTCATCTGGTTGATCCTCGAGCCATCCAATGGCCTCTGCCGATTCCTCATAGTCGAACCAGTTGATTGCCGAATCCCCCGGTTCCTGGTCATCGAAAAATTGCAGGTTGGCAAAGTCCTTCTCTACGGCTGTCAGATCATCTGCCCCTAGCCCAGATCCATCCCCTCGTATCATGCACAGCTCTCCTGTCTCTGGCAATTCTATACCTAGCCCAATTCGGCTCGTTGATAGGATGTACTCGCTTGGATCATAGGCTCCCCCAGCAAAACTCTGCCCAGTCCCAGATTCAACAATCTCATTCTCTCCTGAAATCTGCCCTGCCCCATCTTCGACGGTCACCACCGTCGGTTCTGGTTGGGTTTTGGAGGTGTCTACCATGCACAAGAAGTCAGTGCATTCAGGGAGGAACACCTCCGGCTTGGGTAGGTGGATGGGAGTAATATAGATGCTAGGATCGTAAGACACGACCCCAGTCTGGATAAAATTGATTCTATTGGGAGGGGGAGCTTGGTTATGTGGTGGGAGAGGGTTGGTTGTGACATTGGGTTTATCAGGAGGTGCGATCACCTGTTTGTCAATAAGATCTTGGATCTCATGACGCAATCTGAAACAACGGTCGGTGTCGTGACCGATTTGTTGGTGATACGCGCAGTACTTTGCTGGGTCATGAGAGGGAGGGAGTGGATTCGGTAGTGGCTTCGGCTCCAGGGGTTTCAAATGCTTTTTCTTGATCAATACCCCTAGAGCTTTGGACAGGGGCATATATAATGGGGTGAAGGTTCTTTGGCCTCGAGGTTGGAATCTGGTGGTTTGTGTGTTGCTTCCGGACGCGCCGGAGAAGGGTGTGGCAGCCATGGGCCTTGGAGGAGGAGGGGGAGTGGTGGTGACCATACTGACTTCCGAGGCTCTTGTATTTGCAGTGCCACTCGGGCCCGCATTGTTGTTACGGTTGAAAGTCCTCCTCAGTTGTTCCCTGTCGTGGTCAAACAGACCTTGTTTCATTGCATCTTCGATTTGCACCCCCATCTCGTGTAAATCTGAGAAAGTAGGAAAGGGGATTACAGTCATTCTCTGCATCAACTTTGGGTGGAGATTGCGCACAATCATCCGGATTTGGTCCTTATCCGTGGGCCTTAGAGTCATCATTGACGCCTTTGCCCTCTATCAGATTACAAAGTTCGAGAAAGTTTCCTTGGGCTCTTGCCTTGTCGTTTTGAGATCACGAGTTGTAATCTCGATCTGAGTGTTGTATGAATATTGCGCGACAAAGGCCTCAGCCATTTCATCCCAATTCTTCTTTACTTCATCCTCTAACTTTGCGTACCAGTGGGCGGCCACACCCGACAGGGTTCGGCCGAATAATGAAAGCTTCTGTGGTCGCATTAGGCCCATTGGCCGCAAGATGTCTGAGAACAGTCGGAGATGGACCATGGGGTCGTCGGACCCGTCAAAGCGGTCAATTTGAGGCATTTTGAACCTATCGGGCAATGTTACGGCCACGTCTGTATATCCATCCTCGATATCCGGGATAGCCTTGACCCCCTGGGATTTCTTGAAGAGCTTCTCAAGCTTGCTCAATTTCAGAGCTGTATGGTCAACCTCGAACTCGAAGGGAGAGTCCGAGTGATTGGGTGTATGGACTTTGGACAGTTGTGACGGAAGCGGGGGCGAAGCTGGCCCCGTTGGAAGATTCGTGTCCTCTTGTAAGTTTTGGAGATTTGGCACAGCGTTCTGGGTGTTTGGCGGAGCGTTCTGAACAGTAGGTGTTTGCTCAGGTAATGGAGCTCCTGCCGGAGGAGGAATTTGGTGTGAAGCAGATACCGCATTCTGCTGTTGCAGTCTGGTGATTAGTTCGGCCTGTTGGGCCATGATCGCGGCCTGCTGTTTGGAGAACTCCGCTTGACGGGCGGCATCATCATGCATCTGTCTCATGCTCTCCTGCATCTGGCGCATTAGAGCCTACATCCCTGATGTATTTTGCTGATCCATCTGTCTAACTGGTATGTCTATTTCTACAGCAGTAATTGAGACCTCAGTCCTATAGTCCTCTGATGAAGTAACCCACTGCTCTGACAACCTCTGTTCTGACACACTGCGCTTTTTCGGCTTTCTTTTGGTAACGGGGGGTAGAGAATGGAACACTGGCTGTCCGTCGATTAGATCCTCATATCGATTGAGTCGACGACCTTGTGTCCAAAGTGCTTGGGGAATGCCTGCTGGGTTGGAAGCAATTGTGCTAGAACTGACCTAGCAAAAGATAAATAAAGCGAAAAGGAAATAAATAAACAGATAAACGGACAGCATAACAGCTTAAAATAAAATGCATGACATACAGCCGGGCATAATAACACACAGTCAATAAGCTGAATACACACTGTCCTCAAACACTGATTATTATCCCTGTATCACTGTCCCCTAAAAACAGAATCTGATACCCGCAGATAACTAATTCTCAAATACTGGCTGATGCCCGCAGGCCTGATACCCATAATATTGAACTGATGCCCGCAGGCCTGATGCCCAAACTCATATATTGAACTGATGCCTGCAGGCCTGATACTGACAATACTGAACTGATGCCCGCAGGCCTGATGCCCAAACTCATATACTGATACATGCATTCCTGTAGAGACGCACTCTAAAGCGCATAACAGATAAGTGAGAGCCAAAACACCCCTTTGTTGGGGTAGGGTTTCCCTGTCCTATTTTGTCAGGAGCTAGGGTTTCACTACGCACACAGCGGTTTCAAACAACCTATAAACGGGTAAGCAACCTGTCCTAGTTTGGAATGGTCACTATGGATCCGAATATGCACTAGGTCGAATGGTCAAAGAGGGTGCCCCGGTAAAACCAGGGTTTGTGTTCCCATACTGGCAGAGCCCACAACCGATCAGCCTTATGGTCATGCCTTGACAAAACAAGCCTCCGGCAAACTGTTCAGGAATAGCAGATGGCAAACACGGTGTCCTAGGCGCACCAATGCAAATGCAATGCAAAGAATCACACAAGTGTAGTCAAAAACAGATATCACGAGTTCGAGTCAAGTTCTCTAAATCCCCAGCAGAGTCGCCAGAAACTGTAACAAGCCAGCGGGGGACCTCGCTACAGCTCGGACTCGATTTGTAGTCACGGTTCTGAGTCTGAACCAAAGAGTCCAAATCCGGTAAATCGTTTTGAGAAAACAGATTTTTGAAAGAAGTGCCAAACATGGACTGCTTTGCCAGATACAGAGTCGCCACCTAAATATTTTATTTTAGGAAATTTAGGAAACCCTGACTCGGTGCCAAAAGGCCACGTGTCTGTCATCACCAAAGTTGCCTCGGCTCGGGAACTTGGGTACGATTAGGGAAGGTCACTTCGTGAGCACCCCCCCTCGCCCGATCAAAGATCGGCCTATACTAACCATGATATCAATTTTTGAAAACATTGTGAGTTCTTATTCCGGTTATTAGCCTAAGTTACTATGTGATGCGCACAACATACAAGTATAGACTGGATCGCCTGAATTGGAACAAAACATTTCATGTTCGCTTTTTGAAAATGGTTTGCTACCCGCGGGTAGGCTTGAAACATTTGATGATTTATTCCAATTTAAGTAACCCAACCTTCACCCACAGGCATTCAGGCAGTTATATCATGTAAGCATATAGCCTCATAGTAAACATGCTATTCATGGCAGTCACTCACACGCATGCAAGGATGCTAAAGCATAAAGCTTACCGAGTACTCCAAGCCAAAACAGAAACTCATTAGAAATCATGCATGAATCCTAAGTATACAGAAATGCCTAATGCAACACATGCAAAATGCAAACTATAGTAGGCTCGACTATTCTAAACATGGCATATGAGATGCTACAACTATCATGCATTCAATTTAGATTTGAAAAATACAATGCAGTTAGTATGATGCGCCGAGCCTGGTGCATGCAATACAGATGAATGATGCAAACATGCTGTCATACTGTATGCTAATTTAAACATGCCCTAATCTAACCATCAAAAGCGGATAAATAAAAGGGAGAAAGACGTGGGGTTGGAAGACATACAACACACACACGCACACTTATTACAGTTGTGCCCTCGCGCAGAGGGTCCGAATAAATAATACAGTCCCGAATAAAAGGGTCCGAATAAATAATACAGTCCCAAATAAAAGAATATTACAGTTCAAATATTACAGTCCAAATAATATACAAATTCCTAATTAATTAACGAATTAACTAAGAAAAACTGTAAAACTGGCGTGCAAGCCAGGGACTGCCTTGCTCCTGATGAATGATGTATGTTTGGGCTGCCTTGCGCGGAAATCCACTAGGATGCCCCAATTAGCCTCTGTTTAGCAGTTATTCTTGGAAAGCGCGCCAGACTCCGAAAAGTTGCTGATTCTTCATTTTGCTGCAACAGAGAGCAGGAAAGGGGCATAGCAATGTATTTTCACAAATATATGCATACCTCGATCCTCGTGCCACCAATCACGCATATCGAGGCATGATGGCCGAGGAGTCGAATTGCACAATTTAATATGGGATGAATGCACATGAAAACACAACAAGACCTAACTCCATCATGGATGATCCGGAGTGTCAATGACTGAGGAATTGAGATACGTTCCGTCACTCGGAGTACGGAACATACCTCGTTTCCCGTGCCCGGGTTAACTCTTATCCCGAACACGATGCAATATGCATGACATGCATGAAATGCGACTAAGATACAATCCTAACATACACAATGCTATGAAAATAAGATGCCTCAAAATGCGTGCACATGAGCACGCAAACCGAGGAAATGCATGAATGCGATCTAAGATACAACCTAGTATGCACTATGCTGTGAAAATGAGATGCCTCGAAATGCGTGCACACGAGCACGCAAACCGAGGCGATGGCATACGCAATGCAATATGGCTAAAATGGCATATAAAATGCAACATGGGCTTATACTAACATGAGAGAGCCTCAGCCATACTCACATAAGAGGCCGATGGATGAAAATGAAGTGCCTCGAAATGTGTGCATACGGGTACGCAAACCGAGGCAATGGCATACGCAATGCAAATGACATGAAAATATGATATGGGCTTATACCAACATGAGAGAGCCTCAGCCACACCCACATAAGAGGCCGATGGATGAAAATGAAGTGCCTCGAAATGCGTGCACACGGGCACGCAAACCGAGGCAATGGCATACGCAATGCAATAGCATGGAAAATGATATGCAAACATGCTAATGGAATTTCAGCACTGAAATGTGGGGGAAAACAGCCCCGAAATGAGGCGAACACACCCGATGCATGGAATCTCTCCCGAAATGCAAAATTAGGCACATAGAATGAACTACAGCTATACGAAGCATGCATAATTGGTACATGGAATGAAAAGACAGAAGCAAGGAAGCCCCAAAATAAGCATTTTACCAGTACAAATCATGGCCAAACAGCAAACAAGGATAGGGCAACAATGGCATGCAAAAATAGGGGCCAAGAGAGGGCAATGAAACAAGTGGTATATACAAAGCCCAAACTGAAAAATTCCCTTCTACAACATTGAAGAGGGACCAAAAATATGCACATTTACAGAACTGTAAAAACCCCCAAAACAAATATAGATATGGCTAAGCTCTTATGCAAGAAAATGGGCCAAAAGGTGGCCAAAGAGGCAAGTGGTATATGCACAGCCCAAACTGAAAAATTCCCTTCTACAACATTGAAGAGGGACCAAAAATATGCATATTTACAGAACTGTAAAAACCCCAAAACAGTATACAAGCATGCTAGAAATGCAATGCAAAATGAGGTTCAAAAGAGGCTATAACACAAAGTATACAAAATATTTCACAAACGGCCAAAGACCATTAATGAAATATGAAGAATGGGCCAAAATAAGACTATTTTTAGTACTGTAAAAAGGCCAAAAACCGAAGCATGATAGGCTGCCAAAACATGCAAAAATGGGGACCAAAGAGGGAATATAAAGGCAAGTGTAGTATGGAGGTCCCAAACAGTGTTGAGCCCTTCTTCAATGTTGAAGAGGGGCTCAAAATAAGCCTGTTTTTAGTTCTGTAAAATGCCCAAAAATGAAAGCATAATGGGCTTCCAAAGCATGCAAGAAAAGGGGACCAAGGAGGGATATAACATGAAGTAGCATATGGAGGTCCCAAACCATGAAAGGCCCTTAATAAAACATGAAGAATGGACCAAAATAAGACTATTTTTAGTACTGTAAAAAGACTAAAAACAGAAGCCCAATAGGCTGCCAAAGCATGCAAGAAAATAGCATTTAAGGAAGACATTGAAGCAAGTGCAAGATGGGGGGCTCAAACAGGGTTGAGCCCTTAAGAAAAAGTGAAAAAGAGCTCGAAACAAGGCCACTTTCAGTTATGGCCGGAGCTCAAAGAAAAAAGCATATATGGCTAAGAAATGTTGCAAAAATAAGCTCAAAAAGGGGGAAATGGCAACTCACCCTTGTAGACCACTCTTTGGTTGCTTCTTGGACTGAGTTGCAGCACCTTTAGCCTCTAAGAAGCCCTCCTTGCTGCTGGAAATGGAGTGGTGGTGGTGGTGCTTGGTGTTGATGAAGAAATGAGGTGTACAACTTGGATGTTTTTGAGAAAATGAGAGAGATAGAGGGAGATTTGGATGCAAGACTTGAAGACAATTTTTTCTAACCCCTCATGCAAAGGCTTGCAACTGGTTATATGGAACAAAAAGAGAGTGTAAAGATGGGGAAAAGGTGGGGGAAAAGGAGGTAAGTTTTCCCCCAAAAAATATCCCCCGGATTGAGATATTTTCTGGGGGATACAGCTATACAGCTATAAAGTGTGTGTTGCAAGGAACATGGCCGGCCACTTTTTGGAGCTTCAGGTGGCCGGCCGGCCACTCCCCCTAGCCGGCCGGCTAGGGGTCAAAAAGGTCAAATGGCTTTAGTGGCCGGCCACCACAAAAAGGTGGCCTCCCAGGTCTCCTCTTCACAACCCTGTGGTTCGAATTTGAAAATTCTAAAACAGGAGAGAGAACAAGCCATTTTTAGGAGGGGTTCAAAAGGGTCAAATGGAATTAGTGGCCGGCCACCAACTTTTAGGGTCCTCCCATGTGTGTACAACACAAATATGTGTTTCAAAGTTCAAGAAAGTGGCTCCAGGTTGTTCAACATTGGCTCAGAATGAGGGGTTCAAAAGGGTCAAATGGAATTAGTGGCCGGCCACCAACTTTTAGGGTCCTCCCATGTGTGTACATCACAAGTATGTGGTTCAAAGTTCAAGAAAGTGGCTCCAGGTTGTTCAATATCAGCTCGGAAGTGAGAAAAAACGGGCGTCAGAGGGCGCCAGAGGAGCAAAAACTGGTTGTTGAAACAACTGCTGGCCTCCCACCCTTCTATGGCCTTCCCAATGATAAAACAGAGGTAGCTGCCAAAAATGAACAAAAACCGATGCAAAACGAATGCTCGGGGGCCAAAACTCGCAGTTCGAGGCCCCGAAAATTGCCTATTAAGCACCGAAAGTGGCATTCGGGCACGAAGTGGGTTTCTCAGACCCCAGTGTCCCTCAAAAGGGAGTAGAAAGGAAGTATGCCAGAAATCAGAACAAATGGAGATGGTTAGGCGGTCCCGAACCGAGGCATACGGCCAACGGTCCCGAAAAATCGGAAACCGGACTCTGAAATGGGCAAAATGGCCTGCGGCCACAAAATGTAGCCCACGGCCACTGAGAGATGGTCTACGGGACCTCTCCCTCCCCTCAGGAAAAGAAATAGCAAAAACCGAGCCTGGTTCACAAACCGAGGCAAAGCACAAAAGAGGGTTCGGAAGTCCGGAGGCAGGGCTCACGGTTGTGACTCTGAAACTTCTGAACGAGCACATTATGTAATATCACCAAGCACTCAATCGGTGACGTCTGAGTCTTAAGGTCGGTCAAAAATGGGGTGTCTACAGTGTTGCATTAGACAATTGACATGAACTAGGACATGCATGTTTGCTAATTAGTTTATTGTTTTGGCAAGGAGTACAATGTAAGTATTTTAGCTTTAGCATCCTGCATGCGTGTGAGTGTTGCCATGACAGTATGCTTGCCATGCGGCTAAATGCTTATGTGATAAACTGTTTGATTGCCTGTGGGTGAAGGTTGGATTGCTTGAGTTGGAATAACTCGTTGAAATCCGTGTTTTAGCCTACTTGCGAGTAGCAAATTCCAAAACATTTTTTTTCCAAGATAAACGGATATGCAACGCTTATTTCCAAATTAGGCAATCTAGTCTATACTTGTTTGCTGTGCGCATAACATAGTAATTCTAGGCTAATAATTGGAAAAAGAACATATAACGTTTTCAAAATCGGATATCATGGTTAGTAGAGGCCGGTCTTCGGACCGGGCGAAAGGGGGTGATCATAGCTGACCTTCCCCGATCGTACCCAAGCTCCCGAGCCGAGACAACTCCGGTAATGACGGACATGTGGCCTTCGGCACCGAGTCAGGGTTTCCTAAATTTCCCCATTAAAAAATATTTAGGTGGCGACTCTGTATCTGGCAAAGCAGTCCATGTTTGGCACTTCTTTTCAAAAATCTGTTTCTCAAAACGATTTGCCAGATTTGGACTCTTTGGTTCAAGATTAAGAACCGTGACACAAATCGAGTCCGAACTGTCGCGAGGGCCCCACGCGGGCGCGTCTACACATAGGCACTGATTTTTCTAGGTAATTGCAAATAGAGCTGCAGAATTCTTGGCCACAAGCGAGGTGAAAAATTTATGTATCCAAATGACCATGTGAACAGATCACAATCTTCTAATGACACATTCCCTATAGTAAGTCTTATGAAACAAACTTGCTGAACTGCTTATGGATCGTCTTTGTGGAATGTTTGATCTCTACCTGGTTTGTAATCGATTGTGTTTTATTTACAAGTGATGCACATTGCTGCTGCAACGGAAATAAATTCGAGATTAATACCAAACCTGAAAACTTTACAAAGTTCAATACATTCCAAGGTTTAGTTATGTTTCTATAATCCTTAAAAGTTCTTTTTTAATATAATAGCTAAATGCATTTTTACCACTAATGACGTCTGTAATACATCTGCTGATTTTGTGATTGTAATCTGTGTATGTTGTTAAGGTTTTGATGCATCACTAACATTGGTAGTCAAAACTTACTATGCTATATGGACAAAAAACTAAAAAAAATTGGAACATTCGTACATATATATATATATATATATATATTTTCCTCTTTTAAGTAGCTACGTGTCTTTTATATGGATCCATGGTGTGTGCATGGTCCTTTGACATATTATATTTTTTACATTCTAGACTACAGGCAGGCCAAATGAGGGTGTGGTGTACGGAGGGCATGCAGCGATGCCACATTGTGCTTTTTGGTTGTTGTTCTGTGTGAAGCATTTGATGAAGTTGTTCATGCATCAAGCTTGCATTTCACTTTTTCACCCTTAAGAAGCTCATGATTAATTGAAAATTTTATTGGTCAATGGTGTGGGTTTAGCATGTCATGTGCACTGAAATAATTTATGACTATCCATTTTCTACTTCTTCATAAACTGCAACTATCTGCTGAACTATTATATTTGGCAACTTCAATTATCTCTCTCGTCATTGTTTGTTTACAATAAATCATAAACCTTGCTTTGGTTTTAAGTCACATATGACATGAATGATATAGTAATAAATAAAAACATTAAGAAATTCTCAAGAACTTTTAGCTAACCAACTTGTGCAAATCATCATTTCTTTGTCTACAAAGGCATTTAAATTTACTTAAAATCTTTCATTTTGTATTTTGGACCTGTACATGGATTGTTCCGATGCGTGGAACAGAAACGGGAACATGGTACACTCCATACTCTAATATGCGGTACAAACTTGTATAACTTGATGAAGAGATTTGTCTCTTATTAAGGTTTTACTAGCACTGTTAAATGCTGTATCTTGGAAAATTTAAGTACTAACAATTGAATTGTTGGAAAGACTAGAATTTATATGAAAATAGAGTGTAGGATATAGTGCAAAACCATGTTAACTAGAACGTGGATCTCTCTAGTATGTGGAACGGCAATGAGAATGTGGTATGCTACAAGCTCTAAAAATGTGTTAGATAGGGTAGGGAATAGAGTTGTATAGATTACACTACAAGAATTGAAGGTATTTTTACACATCTATAAATTACAGTTTTGTGTTATGACCCAATTTTGACGTTTTGTCCTATCAAAACTTTACTCATCTTGGATTAGATTAGATTTTAGTTCATTATATATGATTTTTTTTTCTCCTAAGGAAAATATATTGGAAAAAACTTTTGGAATCGCTTCGGCTCACTAAATTTACTATTAGTTCCAACATGAAATTCACTAAACTATTAGCATTTCCTGGCAACACTAGTGCAAAAAAGTAAAATTACTAAGGTGGCTTGCAAATTGCTTTTCCTTATGACATATAATCAATCATACAGGGATGTAATATTTTCCTGGCTGATCTTAATTATTTGTTCATGTAAAAGGATTTTGGTGGTGTGTTTTTGACCTTTATGTTCATGTATTCTCTTTTTTTATTTGTCATGCTTCTATTATTGTCATAATGTCTCTACTAGTCCAACTACAACTATTATTGCGACTACTAATCGTGCTTATTTGCTTTTTCTAGTCAGTTGAATTCAAAGATATTATTAAAATCGGACGTACTCACACTCAAGACGCAACACCTTTGACTCTTGGGCAAGAATTTAGTGGATATACCACACAGGCAAGCTTACTTTGCTATCAAACTTTTGGAGTGCTGGCTTTTACTAAGAAATGGATTTCTCCCAGTTGAAGGAACAAAACAAGCCTTAATTATGTTGGAAGGGATTCCTTAAAGCATGCTCTTTGATTGCAGGTGAAATATGGTATTAACCGAGTCATGTGCACCCTACCTCGCATGTATCAGGTTGGCAATTCATATATATATATTTTCTCTGTTCCTTTTTTTTTTTTTTTTTTTTGAGATCTTAAATATTGGAGGTGTCATGTGAGCAGCTTGCACAGGGTGGCACTGCTGTGGGGACTGGATTGAACACAAAAAAAGGGTATGTGTTACAATATTTTGTGGTTGTGATCTTTCGCATCCTTTATATGAGAGTCATTGCTCTGTTTTCATTCTTTTGGTTTCATTTCTCTTATAGTTTGAGTTTTCTGCAACCAGTGTTCTTTCTATTACTTGTTCCATCATTCTTTTCCATGTACATGCATGGATTACACACGTGGTTACTGTTAGCACTTAGTATCTTTTAAAAAAAATAAAAATTCATGCCGTTTATTTGAAAATCTGGAGATATTCATTTGCCTGAATTGTTGAACTTGTGTGCATCCTTGGAGTTGAAGATATATGGGATAATGTTGTGAGAGTTTAATGAAACATATAGCTAAAAATTGTTGAAACAGGATTCTTGTGTGATAACCTGTGGGAATGTGCAATTTTCTTTTCAAGTTGCGATATTGTGTTTCTAAAAAGAAATTTCCCACATTAATCAGTGGTGTTAGAGAAGACCCAATGGCATTGAACCCACCTTCATTTGAAATTAATGAATGTCAGGTCGCTACTTTCTGCCTTGTTATCAGAAAGGGAGTAGAAACTTTGTCTTTGAGAATTGCAAGTTTATGGATCACTTGTTTTTGACAGAGAAAGCAGTTGGTCATCACCTTGTCACTGAGCACATCCAAACCTTAAAAATAATTGGCAAGAAGTCGGACTTCACAGTTCTGTCTTAATGATTAGTTATCCACTTAGATTTGTTTTGTCTTGTTTAGTTCTGACATGGATAGGCCCATAAGGCTTACAGCCCACAGCAAACAACCCCAAACCCATCGCTTGGGACCCCATAGCATAACCTGGTTGGCAAAGCCCAGGACAGCTGGAGGCCATCTGGGCATGGAGGACCAATGACATTCGGACACATGGCAGGTGAAACACAGGCCACATCAGCAGACAAAGATCTGCAGAATTATTGCCACAACACATCACCATTAATGCAGCCCATCACAGCATTTATTACGACAACACCTCCCCGTCAGAACAGAGCCCCCTCACCCTGAACAAGGTAAGCTACGGCACAGGCTTTCGGCGGAAGGGGGCACGTCGCAAGGGACAGTGAAATGATTACCAAAGGATATAAGCAAGAATCGAAGACAAGAGAAAGGTTAAGCTTTTCTATCTCTCTCTCTCTATATATATATATATATTTCCTTCTTCCTCTACTGATTTGCTCGCCGGAGGGTTCACTGGGGGACTACCCCGTTCCCCTTTGGACTTGCTTGCACGTCATCTGGTGGAATCATCCGCTTGAATCGGAACTCGAAAAGCTTGGACCAGCCCGACCCATCCATCCAGGACGAACTGCATCATCAGTTGGCGCCGTCTGTGAGAAATTGTGGTTTATCCGTGCGCTAGTTATGTTCACTATCGCCGGAGCCCCCCATTCTCCCCATCACCTTTTCCTCTCACCCGTCCAGGTGTATGGTCACGACTAGGTCCATGGCTTCTCACCATAATACCGCCGATCATCAAACAGACCCTCCCCATCCAAACAACCCACCATAGTACATCATCGAACTTACCAACAGCATTAACCGCATGGCCGAGCAAAACCAGGCCCTGATCAATGCTTTACTCCAAAGAAACCTCCCCGCTCCACCTCCAGATATTCCATCCAACCAAGAAAGAACCCCGGTCCACACTGCACCACCACCCCTTCCGCTCAACCCAGATGGTTTACAACCTCCTCCTCCTCCACATATGAGCCTACCACCTCCACCCCCACGCCCGTCAGTCGTGGCACTGGCCCCTGAGGGGGAAGCCAGCAGCGTCCAGCCTCCATTGACCGACCATGGCGACAATATTCCCTTCTGGGACGCCGAACTCCGAGCTATGAAGCTTCAACTACAAGGGGTCATGCAGAACATCCAGCGCAAGCCCTCAGTCACCGCCAACTCGCCTTTTGTTGCCTCCATCCGGGACAAACCATTGCCCGCCAAGTTCAAAATGCCCACCATTGACTCTTTCGATGGCACGATAGACCCAGTCGACCATCTGGAAACCTACCGCACCCTCATGATCCTCCATGCTTTCCCTGATGAGATCATGTGCCGAGCTTTCCCCGTGACACTGAAGGGATCAGCTCGGTTGTGGTTTAGCCAGTCACTGGCGGACTCCGTCTCCACCTTTCAACACCTCAGTGACTCCTTCCTGAGCCATTTTATCGGAGCCCAGCGTCAGAGATGCCCAGCCACCCAACTCCTTAACATTCGTCAGACCGAGGGGGAGTCGCTCCGCAGCTTCGTCACCCGCTTCAACACCGAAGCCCTTCAAGTGGCGGAGAACGACGACAAGGTCATCCTCACGGCTTTCATGGCCGGCCTACGGTCGTCCGATTTTCTTTTCTCCCTCTCCAAAAACCCTCCAACCACCATGGTAGCCCTACAATCCAAAGCCTAGAAGTACATGAATGCTGAAGATTCCCTGGCCACTCGGCAGGAGCCAATCACTAAAAATCCGACCCCCAGAGACAAGAGGAAAGACTCAGAACCTAGGACCACCCAGTATAATAGCCAAACACCCCACTATAATGACCGACCCCACCGAGCCGACCGGTCAGCTCCGACCCGACCGCCCGGTCGGTTCGAGCAGTACACACCACTCAACTCACCCATGGAGCACGTCCTCAATCAGATCCAGCGGGACTACCCCCTCAAGTGGCCCCTGCCTTCACGAAACTCTTCCAATCGGAAAGATCAGTCCAAATACTGCCGTTTCCACCAAGACCATGGCCATACCACCGACGAGTGTATTAACCTCAAAGATCAGATCGAGACCTTCATACGTCAGGGCCGCCTCAGCCGATTCACAGACACCCGCCCTCAGCAGAGGCAAAGAACCGACCTTCCCAGGAACAACCGCCGGCATACACCACCCCGGAACCAAGCCCCACCTAACCAAGGCATGATCGCCCACCGCCACAGCCTCGACCTCCAGGCAATCCCCCTCCACCAGTCGGAGAAATCAGAGTCATTTCAGGCGGCCTTGCTTGCGGGGGACCATCCCGCTCGGCTCAGAAGGCAGAGCTCAGAAAAATAAGGCAGGGCTCAGACAAAGCAGTGGCGACGGTGGATTGACCTTCCAAGCAGTCAAGACAGTGGATCGAACCCGTCACCTTCACGGACACCGACTGTACAGGAGTCCGGTACCCACATGATGACCCCTTGTCATTTCCGCCATCCTCTCCAACTACAAGGTCAGACGAGTTCTCATAGACAACGGCAGCTCTTCAGACATCATCTTCCTCAATTGCTTCCGCCAGCTCAAGATTGGGAAAGAAAGCTTGTCTCCTCTCCAAACCCCTCTGGTCGGTTTCACCGGCGACCATGTGACCTCCATCGGCTCCATCGATCTACCTATAACCATTGGAGAACACCCGAAGCAGACCACTAAGTTGCTCACCTTCCTTGTGGTCGACTGCCCCTCTGCCTACAACATCATCCTTGGCCGCACAGCCCTGAACGCCTTCCAAGCGATCACATCCACCTATCACCTTGCCATCAAATTTCCTACCGACTCGGCGTCGGAACTGTCAAAGGAGAGCAAACCGTGGCCAGGGAGTGTTACGTGGCCTCCCTCAAAGAAGTCAAGCTGAAAGAGGCCATGATCATCGAAGGGCTTGACGTCCGAGACGAGGACGAGCTGGTCAGAGGAGAACCTGTGGAGGAACTTGTTGAAGTCAACATTGATCCGACCAACCCAATCAAAACTGCCAAAATCGCCAGCCAACTACCTTCCTAAGCCAAGGCCGACCTTACCGCTCTCCTGACCGAGCACAGAGATGTATTCTCCTGGTCCCATTCAGACATGCCAGGCATTGACCCCTTCTTCATAACCCATCGCCTCAGCATCGAACCCCACTTTCGACCCCACCACCAGAAGCAACGCATTTTCCATCCGGAGCGCAACACTCTTATAGCCGCAGAAGTTGACAAGCTCCTCGAGGCCCAATTCATCAAAAATGTGGACTACCCCAGATGGTTGTCCAACGTGGTCCTCGTCCGCAAACACAATGGCAAATGGCGACTCTGTGTCGATTATTTTGACCTGAACCGAGCTTGCCCCAAAGACAGCTACCCCCTTCCCTGCATAGATCTGCTGGTCGACACCACGGCCGGTCATCAAATGCTCAGCTTCATGGATGCCTTCTCTGGGTACAACCAAATCCTGATGCAGATATCTGATCGGGAACACACATCATTCATTGCCGACCGAGGTACCTACCACTATTGTGTAATGTCGTTCGGGTTGAAGAATGCTGGGGCCACCTATCAACGGCTGGTTAATACCGTTTTCCATCACCAAATAGGCCGTAATATGGAAGTCTACGTCGACGACATGCTAGTTAAAAGAAAATATTCCTCTGATCACCTCACTGACTTACGAGAGACCTTCGCCACCTTGCGCAAGTACCAGATGAAGCTCAACCCAGAGAAGTGCGCCTTCGGCGTAGGATTTGGAAAGTTTTTGGGTTTTATGGTCAGTCAGCACGACATTGAAGCTAACCCTGAGAAGATCAAGGCCTTGGTTGAGATGCAGTCACCTAGGACGGTCAAAGAAGTTCAAAGACTCACCGGCCGAGTGGCGGCCCTCAACCACTTCATTTCCCGCGCAACAGATAAGTGCCTACCATTCTTCAAAGTTCGTCGACAGAATTTTGAATGGACAGCTGAATCCGAAGAGGCCTTCCAGCAGTTAAAGCAATGCATGGCCAATCCTTCCCTTCTTTCACAAGTAATCACGGGCGAGCCCCTCTTCCTCTACTTAGCAGTGTCGAGCACCGTAGTCAGTGCAACCCTCCTCAGAGAAGATGGCTCAATCCAACGGCCGGTCTATTACATCAGTCGGGCTCTCAGGAGAGCGGAGCAGAACTACCCCTTATTAGAAAAACTGTCCCTGGCCTGGGTCATTGCCTCCAGACGACTCCGCCCATACTTCCAAGCCCACTCCATAGTGGTCCTCACCGACCAAGCCCTGAAAAAGGTCATGCAGCAACCAGAACTCTCAAGCAGACTAATGCAGTGGTCAGTAGAACTCAGCCAGTTTGACATCTCCTACCGCCCTCGGACAGCAATCAAGGGGCAAGCTGTAGCTGACTTCATCCTGGAGTTCACCAATCCGGCCCCGAACACTACCCCTCCACTCCCACCAACTCCAACAGAGCCCAAAGATCCTCATTCTTGGACTCTCAATGTCGACGGTTCGTCTCGCAGAAAAGGAAGTGGGGCCGGCCTCATCTTCACCTCCCCCGAGGGCGGCTATTTCAAATGTGCCCTCCGTTTCTTGTTTGAAGCAAGCAACAATGAGGCCGAGTATGAGGCATTGATAGCAGGACTCCGCCTTGCCAAGGACATTAGTGTCAGCCACCTCCGAGTATTCAGCGACTCACAACTCGTCGTCGGTCAGATGACGGGAGACTTCGACGCCAAGGAAGACACAATGCGAGCTTACAGGGATATGGCACTCCCCCTTCCTCGCCTCTTCAATACCTTCCACATCAGGCACATACCTCGGGCGAAAAACTCCAAAGCAGATGAGATGGCTCAACTAGCCTCTGCTGACCATCCTAATCTCAGCCATGATGTCCGTCTCAAATACCTACACCACCCGGCCATTTCACCCGACCTGCAAGCTGTACAATTCATCCAAAACGAACCCATCCCTTGGGCATCCGACATTCTCCTATTCTTGACCACAGGGGCACTCCCAGATGACCAACAGCAGGCAGCCAAAGTCCGATCCCGAGCATCCAATTACATCATTGTCAACGGTATATTGTACAAGCGCGGTTTTTCCCAGCCATATCTACGGTGCCTCAATCCAGCTCAAGCAACTTATGTAATGCAGGAGATCCATGAGGGAATTTGTGGTAATCATTCAGGCGGCAGGTCCCTTGCTCACAAGATACTCCGTACTGGGTATTTTTGGCCAACTCTTAATCAGGATGCAACCGATTTCGTGCTCAAATGCGATAAATGTCAACGTTTCGCCAACATCCCCCATGCTCCTCCTACAGAGTTAATCACACTCTGCAGCCCTTATCCGTTTGCCAAATGGGGGATCGACTTGGTTGGTCCACTTCCCACCGGTCGAGGCCAGACCAAGTTTGCGATTGTCGCCATTGATTACTTCACCAAATGGGTTGAGGCTGAACCCCTTGCCACAATCACCGAGCGGAACACCACCAGGTTTATCTGGCAATCGATCATTTGCCAATTTGGCATCCCTCAAGCCATCATCTCTGACAACGGCAAACAATTCGATAACACGAAGTACAGAAAATTTTGTGTAGATCTCCAGATTCAACCATGCTTCTCTTCCCCCGGTCATACCCAAGCAAATGGCCAAGTTGAGGTCACCAACCGTTCCCTTCTAAAAATCATCAAAACTAAACTCGAAGCTGCTAAAGGCCTTTGGGCTGAGGAACTCCCAAATGTACTTTGGGCTTACCGAACCACTGCTCGAACTCCAACCGGGGAAACCCCTTTTCGCTTAACATATGGCGCTGAGGCGGTTATTCCGGTAGAAGTCGGTCTGCCCACCACTAGGGTTTTACACCCGGATCTCGCCTCAACCGAAGAGCTCCATCGAACAGACCTGGACCTCATCGAAGAGCTCAGAGAGACTGCCGCTGTCAGATTGGCTTCGTACCAGCAGAAAATGAGAACACACTACAATCGCAGAGTTCGACCACGAGAGTTCTCTATAGGCGACCTTGTCTTGAGAGAAGCGACTCTTGCCACATAGAATCCAACCGAGGGCAAACTGGCAGCCAAATGGGAGGGACCCTACGTTGTGAGAACCCGACCATGACCAGGCACTTACTGACTTCAAGACATGGAAGGCCGAGACCTTCCCCATCCCTGGAATACGGAACATTTGAAGCGTTACTATCAATGAGTTCACACTTTTGTATTGTCAACATTGTTGTATTTTCCTCTTTAATACATAATGCAAATTCCGACCGAAGTTCTCAGCTTTTATAATTCAATTGTCTATATGTCACTCCCATGACACTTTCACTTGCAGCACTTCAAAGCCTCAGCCAGACAGAGCACTCAAAGCCTCGGCCAGACCGAGCACTTAAGGCCTCAGCCAGACTGAGCACTTCAAAGCCTCGGCCAAACCGAGCACTCAAAGCCTCAGCCAGACTGAGCACATCAAAGCCTCGGCCAGACCGAGCACTCAAAGCCTCAGCCAGACCGAGCACTTCAAAGCCCCAGCCAGACCGAGCACTCAAAGCCTCGGCCAGACCGAGCACTCAAAGCCTCGGCCAGACCAAGCACTCAAAGCCTCAGCTAGACCGAGCACTTCAAAGCCTCGGCCAGACCGAGCACTCAAAGCCTCAGCTAGACTGAGCACTTCAAAGCCTCGGCCAGACCGAGCACTCAAAGCCTCAGCCGGATTGAGCACTTCAAAGCCTCGGCCAGACCGAGCACTCAAAGCCTCAGCCAGACTGAGCACTTCAAAGCCTCGGCCAGACCGAGCACTCAAAGCCCCAGCCAGACCAAGCACTTCAAAGCCTCAGCCAGACCGAGCACTCAAAGCCTCGGCCAGAGCGAGCACTCAAAGCCTCAGCCAGAGCGAGCACTCAAAGCCTCGGCCAGACCGAGCACTTCAAAGCCTTGGCCAGACCGAGCACTCAAAGCCTCAGCCAGACTGAGCACTTCAAAGCCTCGGCCAGACTGAGCACTTCAAAGCCTCAGCCAGAACTGAGCACTCCATGCTGAGATCATCCTATCCACGAAATTTTGTAAAGCAGGACCACATTTTTAACACTTAGTCACATTTTGAAGCTTATTCACAATTCCAGGACCACATTTTTACTTAGTTAGATTCCAAAGGTGTTTTCACGTATTTCATTTACTAATCAGATTATCTCCCACCCCACCCAACATGTTTCTCCAATCTCTTCTCTACAAGTTTACAATTAACCGTTTAGTTACGATTTGCAACCTACTTTTCTCTCCTCATCCATGGATTCTTCATCCCTACTTATTAAACTGGAAGTACTAACCCTATTCGAATATTATGTTCTACGATTTCATAATTCAATTTTTCAATCAACCACTACCATCCTTTCAATTTTCATACAAATCCAATCTCACTTTGCAATGAGGCACTTTTAACTTAACTTTGCACGAATTTTTTATTGCACAATTTTTATGACCAGTTTTTGTGGCAAGACTTCATTCATTTTAGACAATACAGGCCAACACAATCAACTGACAACATAAACGAAATTTTATTCATTTACAATGTGTACACAAGTTCATTACAATAAAACAAAAACAAAAACAAAAAAAAAAAAAAACAAACAAACAAACACAGAGAGGAGGCTCTTCATCCCCCTTTGTTATTCCTCCTCGCTGGATACAAGCTCTTCTTCTTCAATGCCCTCGTCCAGGGGGGTCTGGGCCACATCATCTTCACCAATTGTTACACTACTCAGGTCCAAGTCTGGGAACAGCTCTTCAGCTCTGCGTTTGAACATCTTCCAACCGCTGTCCCAGAACTCAGCCATTTCGTGCTTGTAGAAGTCTGACTGCTGGAAGCTCTCAATAACTTCTGCCTCCGTCCTACCTCCAGCAGTCGTCCTTGATGGGCCCACCCCCCCAGATTCTTGCCCAGCCAGATTCCTGGCGACTGCGGCATCTACCGCCATCTGAAATTCGGGAGACCCGTTGTATTGCTCCACTGCTGCGACGCACAGATCAAGGTAGGCTGCCCTCTCAGAAGCTGCTTTCGCCCTCTCTTCGTCCAGCTCTCTCTGCAGGGCCCCCCTTTCAGCTGCCGCCGCCGCCCTTTCCTCTTCTATTCCCTTCCTTAAACTCTCCATCTCCGTCATCGCCTTCGCCTTATCTGTTTCCAACTCCCTCACGAAGCTCCCCTTCTCTTCCTCTGCTTTGGCGCGCTCATCCTCCAACTCCTTCAACAGATCTCCAATTTTGGCGTCTGCCTTATCTTTTTGCCTGACCAGCTCTTCATTGCTGCTCATGGCCTCTTCATGCCGCTCGACCGCAACAGCGCAGGCTCTTTCAGACTCCTCAAACTTTTTCTGTTCGCCAGTCAGTTAGAACTCGAGCGACACGACCTTACGGCGTGTGTCCTCCAGTTCCAACTTGACCGCTTGCAGCTCAGCATGGGCAGTCTTCCAGTCAGCACTCACCTTCTTCAACTTGGCCAACTGGGCCTTGGCCTCTTCAGCTCTTAGCTTAGCAGCCCCTGCTTTCCTTAGAAGGGCCCCGCCAAGGTGGTCACCTCCATTTGGGCGGAGCATAACCCCCTCAGCAGGTCAGCCTCATTGAATCCGGAGGCCGAGCGCAGGGCTGTCTCCTCTACAATCTTCACCAAGCAGTCTGTCCCCGCCCTGGCTGGCCCTTCTTCTCCCTCCAACCTTCCCGCTACGGCGCGAGCGTGATAGATTGCTGTGGCCAGACGGACCCCTCCTTCCTGAGATGCAGGGCCCCTTTGGGTCTGCTCCCTCCCGCTCGGCTCAGCCTCAGTCAACCCAACTCCTACTTGCACCGTTGAGGCAATCTCCACAACCTCCAGTGTTGGGGTGACCTCCACCACCTCTGGGGTATCCCTAGCCACAGGGGCCTCCACCTCAGTTGGGGCCACCTTAGCCCTCTTGGCCCCAGCCTCATCTGCAGCTCCCTCTGGGGCACTCCTCTTCTTTTTCTTCTTCTTCTTTAGAGCCTCCCCCTCCTTTCTAGCCTGATCTTTTACAGGATCTACTGGAGGCGGTTGTGGCTCAAAACTACTTAGGTCCTTCCCCCCTAGCGGCCTTGGGCGAGGTCGGATCCTCTCCCGCGCGATCGGTTGAGGCGATCGGTCTCCTCGCGTTTCCTTCAACTTCGTGGCTTTGGCAAGTATGGCCTGATCCTCTGCTTCCTGAACTTCTTTTCTCACCTCCAATTCTGCTCAGTCGAGGTCGCCACCCCTCGGCTGCGGTCCCAACCCTACCTCAAACAACGCGGACGGTTGAACAAGCTCGTCCCATCTGGCCTTCTCTCTCTCCCTCCACTCCTTCACCCTCTTCACCCTCTCTTCCGCTGCTGCCCCCAGTCTTGACTCCATCGACCTAATAGGCACCTTCCAGATGGTGCGCACTCCCAATCCCCCATTGGCAGACACATAGAACCACCGTGGCCGCCACTCCTTGATTGATGTCGGCAGCCCGGCTACCAATCCCCTCCCCATCACTGCCTGCAGGGTGACCCACGTCTCTTGCTGCCCCGAAGCCTTATAACAGGAAAAGAACTCGTCTACCGCCATGGCTTCCCCTCCATTCGCCTTGGGCCATGCGCTAGCACAGGCCAGCAGGATCTTCCATGCATTAGGCATCAATTGCCCCGGCGCTACCTCCAGACGGTTTAGTACGTCAACCACCACTTGGGGCAGTGGCAACCTCAGCCCACCTTTTAGCGCCTCCTCGTAAAGGGAAAACTCCCCTGGCCTGGCATCAAACGGCCTTTCCCTTGATGTTGGCAGCAATAACTCCACCTCAGCCGGAATCTGGTATCTTTCCCTGATAGCCTCCAAATCTGCCGCAGTAATTGTGGATTTGTCAACCTTAGTGTGCCACTGATCCGGCTCTACCTGGCTTATTGGCCTTGGGGCCAATATCAGGGCCGACGCCTACGATTGTCCCACCGGTTCCCCCACCCCACCACTCGTGTCTTCGCCCTATATCGCGCCGCTAGCTCCTCTGCATCATCGTCTCCCAGAGGGTCCACCCTCACATTCACCGCTTCTTCTTGTGCCATTTCTAGGGTTCACTTACGAATCACTTCTGATGTAGGAGCAAGGAAGTCGAGAAAATGTTGCACAGGTGTGTCGTGCGCAATGAAGGAATTAACACTTGGGTATTTTGATTTTTTGTAAAAAGGAAGGTGAAACGAATTATACCAAAAACCCACGATTTACCCGTATTCCGTGGATCCACATTAATTTTTGCCCGTTTAAAAACCTTTCAAATCAACTGCCAAAACCGCCTTTTCAAAACCCTCCCTCGTGACCTATCGTTTCATTTCTGCTACAACGCTTCACTTCCCCCACGATATTGCCATGTGTATGGCCACGATGCACTGTCCCCTCTCCTTATCCTGTCCTTTCCATTTCACATCATCACATGGCACGCCCCCCTTTTCTGAGCCCTGCGTCGTCCTGGTCGGCACGCCTCACGGTCGACCCCTCCCGCTCGGCCACCCTTGCGGTCGGCACGCCTAACGGTCGACCCCTCCCGCTCGGCCACCTTCACGGTCAGCTCCCCCGCTCGGCCACCCTTGCGGTCGGCACGCCTTCATGGTCAGCTCCCTCCGCTCGGCTACCCTTGCGGTCGGCACGCCTAACGGTCGACCCCTCCCGCTCGACCACCCTCGCGGTCGGCACGCCTCACGGTCGACCCCTCCCGCTCGGCCACCCTTAAGGTCGGCACGCCTAACGGTCGACCCCTTCCGCTCGGCCACCCTCGCGGACTAACGGTCGGCCTCTCCACTCGATTCGCACTTCTCTTCCTTATTACTATTCCCTTCGTTGGACTAAAGCTACACTCGGAAATGGGGGACAACTGACATGGATAGGCCCATAAGGCTTACAACCCACAGCAAACAACCCCAAACCCATCGCTTGGGACCCATAGCATAACCCGGTTGGCAAAGCCCAGGACAGCTGGAGGCCATCTGGGCATGGAGGACCAATGACATTCGGACACATGGCAGGTGAAACACAGGCCATATCAACAGACACAGATCTGCAGAATTATTGCCACAACACGTCACCATTTAATTTGTCTTCAAACCTTCTGTAAATCTTTCACCACAGCCTTTGTCTCGGAATTGATTAACTTGAAGTTGAATCCGCAACTTCACTTGCCGAATCAACGACTACGTACAAAATCAAACTCTTTTGAAACGCCACGCTTGAATCTCTGGATTCCACCGAAGAAGAACGCTTTTGAATATAACCAATCAACCTCCTTGATATGTGCTTACCAATACATGAGTTTAATACTCACTCAAATCATCAAGGAAAACTCACAAAAAACTTCAGAAGAAAACCTCAAAAGTAACCCTAAGACTCTTAAAGAAGATCTAGGAAAAGTAACCCTAGAGTTGGACCAACAAGCGAATTTATATAAGCAGAGATCGCGTGGTCCGCTCGAGTGCGGGAATGGACGCTAGAGTAGGGACTCTATATCGCGTGTTCCAATCCAGGGTTCACGCTTGAGCGGAAGATCCCACGCTCGAGCATAAAAACACACCACTCAGTATTTTTGCAGACACGCAAAATATTGTGAAAGTGTAAACTCCGCTCGAGCGAGAAGAACAAAACTGGAAAATTACAATTTTGATTACAAACTTAGTTTTCCATGGATTTTGACAACAAGGGTCCTAACAATCTCCCCCTTTGTCAAATCCCAGACAAAACCATTCTATACAATTTTCCTAACAAAACCATTCTAAACAATTTTCCTAACAACCACAAAAAAATCAACAAAAAGGAACCAAAAAAAACAAAAAAAAAACACCAAAGACCATGCAATTCTTGAACCATGTCTTTGAACAATCCACCTGAAAAACAACAACCACACAAACGAACCAAAACTGTGGAACTGTATAAATAACCAAATATAAAATATTTGAGAAACATAATACCTATCCATCAAAAAAAAGAAAATATACCCAAAGCAATATCCAATATGCATGCACCAAGTAGAAAAGCCAAAAAAAAAAAAAAGTCTGCCTAACCCACTCCCCCTTTTTGTCCGGGAGAGAACAAAAAACAAGATAATCAATAGTCCAAGAAAAGAGATCTGTGCAAGAAAAGAATGAGCAAATAGCATGTCTAGACATCAAAGATCACTGAGCAGGCAGTTGAGACTGGGGCGAGGACTGCATCTGGAGTAAAGACAAGGTCTGAGACAAATGAGTAGAAGACTGGGCCACAGACTCCTCAATGCGCCTGGAAGAGGCCTATAACGCAGTGAGCCGAGCATCGACAGTAGTCTCTAGATCCGTGAGCTAGGCCTTGAAAATATCCATCCGCCTCTCGAGTAGATCAAAACGCGAAACAACCAACTGCTCGAAATGTTGGAGCTGGCCATGGACAGTACGGACTGGAGGTGGCTGTTTCCCCTCACCAACAGCATCACTTGTAGCAGCTACATCGTACTCAGCCTCCTCTGCCATAGCAGCATCACCTGTACCTGTGCTGTAACGACCCACCCCAGTAGAAACCCCTCGAACATGTGACTGACTCTGGGAGACAGTTTTCTTAGTGAAAGGCTGGGATGGTGAAGCAAATTCATCCTCGTCATACAAGGGAACCTCAAATTTGGTGAGAAGCCTGTTAATGAGGCATCTATAAGGGAGACCAAGGTTGTTACGTTCAAACGCAGCAACCATCTTCTGAATAATCAAAGTAGCAAGGTCAATGGAGCGATTGAGAGCTATACACTGCAGAACAAACCCTTGTTCTTGATTGATTTCTGAGCTGTGGGTAGTCACTATAATGTTGGCACACACGATTAGATTTAGTAACCGAAAATGGAGTAGAAGCTCATGTTGTTAGATCAGTGCCCCAGAGAGCCAAGGGCGAGAGGTACCACATAGAGCAGTGGCCACCTCATTGAAATCGTAAATGGGTCGCACAGGAAAATGATAGAAGATAGGGAAGACTTTACTAATTCGTAAGAGCTCTCTAATGAGATCAGTGGTGACTGTGATGGACTTGGACCGGACCCAAGTCTTGAATGACGAACCAATGTCATCAAGACTCTCTATGTTACAGTAAAATTCTCAAACCCAACTGAGGTTTTGAGGACCTGAGAAAGAGAGGACATAATCCCCACCCAAGGGATCAAAAAGAGGATGGATATGGATAGACTCAAAGGTGTTAGGTTGAACATTTCATTTGAGATGAACGGTTCGGGACGGATAGGACTCTTGAAACAATTTGGCTTTCTCAGCCAAGGGAAGCCGGTCAGGTTAAAGGAGGGTCGAGAGACAGTGGACTTCCTTCTCTTGAAAGAAGACATGACTAAACCAAGTAATAGACAAAAGAAAAAACACAACCTCCCCAAACCAAGACAAAAAATAAACCAAAAAAGGAAAAACAAAACATTAGTAGCACAGTCAAATATATCAACATGAGTCAGGCAGATAATGCTTTAAAGCAATATGGTCAATGCAAAGTAATCCCAAGAGAACAAAATGCACCAGAGATGAGTCATGGTTAACAAGGCAACCATATCCAAAACAAAAACAAATAGACTCAATGAAAAGCAGTGAAACATGCTACAGTAATAAATCTTAACCCATCTCAGTATGCTAAAGACTCAATAAAACAGGACAAGATTCACATGACTAATAAGACCCAACCTATACGAACATGAGGGAAGGATGAAACAATAGAAAAAGACAAAAAACAAAAATAACTACGTAAATAAACAGGAAAACAAAGATGAAATAGAAGAATGACATACCTTAGATGTGCGAGAGGAACATGAATTAGCAAGAAAAGAGCCAAGGAAGACAATGCACAAAATCGCCAAGGAGCCCTAGGAGAGAGAATGAAATTTGGGGAAAAATGAACTGAAGAGTCGAGGGAGAGAGTTTTAAACCAAACCAGTCCGGTTGAGTGAGAGGTTGAACACTCGAGTGGGAGCCAAAGCATGCGCAGATACGCTTGAGCTCGAAAAAGGACGCTCAAGCGCCAAAAATACCCTCGCAGAACTGCAAAACCCTACACAAAATGCTGAATGACAGAAATTCACACTTGAGCATGATAGATTCCGCTTGAGTGGGGACAAAACACCATTAAGCATCAAAACATTTTTTTTTAAAAATGAAAATAAAAACAAAATCAACTCAATCAGAGAAGGGTGAACTGTAAAACAAAGGAGAGTATAATTGGAAGACTGTAATACTGGGATGAAATAAACCACACACCATGAAGCCTATAAACTAGTTTATTAAAAAAAATTATGAACTAGAAAATCATGAGCAAGTCAAATAATATTCAATCAATGATCATAAGTAACATGAGAATACATAACTCAAAAACAAACATGAGAGCTCACATATAAAATGTGTGTGTGTGATCCTTGAGAGGCCACAGAGCTAGAGTTAATCTTCGTAGTGATCGGATGGTTGGACCTCCGGCAAGAGTAACTAAACATCACAGAGAAAATTCAAACCACTATGAATCATGGGGTATTTGTTGAGTGAACGCGGAGGTTCCCCCTCAATCAATGAGTCCTTTTTTTATTTATTTATATATTATTTTTTTTTTCAACTTCACTTTCTTGTGGGCACTCACTGGTGGCATGCACGCTCAAGAGTATGGAGAGCAAGCCAGAGAAGAATGAAATAAAAAAGGATGGCCTGGTTGGTGTCTCCGAGGTAGCCTTTTCCTAATGACCGGACTTTAACGAATTGAGGGAGAAGCTGTGGAAGTGAAAAATGATGATAGATGGTTAAGAGACTCAATATCACCCATGATATACTAGTATAGGTCAATTCCTCTGAAAAAGTACAAGAAACACTGTTAGTGGTCCATAGAGAACTTTGATCACGTGTGAGGAAATCCTTCAAATAGTTTATCTCAAGGATGTGTACAGAATGAGATCATGAAGTTAATGAATATGGGCATTCAGAATGAGCTATGAACAATGAACAAAAAAAATTCTAGCTTGCACCATAAAAGGAGTTCATATTTTTCTAACTGTAGTGATGATAGGAATTCAGGAGAATAAGATTATAACATCCAAGTATTACAAAAAAAAAAAAAAAAATCATACACACCCCCTCAAGAACAGATAACACCCTAACAACTGAGCACTACACCCAAGGTCTTTCTAAGGAACTCAAACCTAAGAAGATCAAGGGGTTTTGTAAAAATATCAGCTTTTTGATGCTTAGTGGGAACATGTTCAAGAACAACAAAGCCCTCTTCTACTAACTCTCGAATAAAATGATGATAAATGTCAATGTGTTTGGTGTGAGAGTGTTGGACAGAATTTTTTGAAATGTTTATGGCACTTGTGTTGTCACAAAAAAGAGTGAGAGTGTTCTGATCTATCCTATAATCAGGAAGCATTTGCTTCATCCACAGCATTTGTGCACAACAACTCCCTCCAGCAATGTACTCAACCTCAACAATCGAAAGGGAGATGGCATTTTTCTTTTTACTATGCTAGGAAACCAAATTATTCCCAAGGTAAAAACCCCCATTGGATGTACTCTTCCTATCATCAGCACACCCTGCCTAGTCGGCATCAGAAAAACCAGTAATTTCATCTATAGTATCGGTAGAAAACCAAACCCCATACCCCAATGTCCCATTGACATATTTAATGATGCGTTTGACCGCAAGAAGATGAAACTCTTTAGGATTGGCTTGGTAACAGGCACAAACACCTGCACTAAAAGCAATATCAGGACGACTGGCTGTGAGGTAAAGAAGACTCCCTACCATACTCCTATAAAGGGTAGGATCAACATTGATACCAGAGGAATCTTTGGAAAGGTGAAGACTGGTGCTCATGGGAGTGCGTACATATTTGGCAGACTCAAGGCCAAACTTTGACACAAGGTTTTTGGCATACTTAGTCTAAAAAACAAGCATACCAGAAGGAGACTGTTTAATTTGAAGACCCAAGAAATAAGACAACTCTCCCATCCTGCTTATCTCAAACTCATGTGTCATGCAATCTGAAAAATATTTCACAAGATGATCAGCAGTGGATCCAAACATAATATCATCAACATAAATCTGAGCAACAAGAATATGAGACTTAGTATGTTTCACAAATAAAGTCATATCCACACTACCCCTTTGAAAGTCATTATCAAGAAGAAAGATAGTAAGTCTATCATACCAAGCCTGAGGGGCTTATTTCAACCCATACAAAGCCTTGTCTAACTTGTAGACATGGTTTGGACATTTAGGGTCCTCAAACCATTTTTGTTGCTCAACATAAGCCTCTTCTTTCAAGTACCCATTCAGAAAGGCACTTTTCACATCCATTTGATACAATTTGAAACCAAGAAAACATGGAACACCAAGTAAACTACAAATAGATTCGAGACGTGCAACTGGGGCAAACGTCTCATTATAATCAACACCCTCTACTTGTGTGTAGCCTTGAGTAACCAACTTGGCTTTATTTCTAACCACAGTACCATTCTCATCAGATTTATTTTTAAAGATCCACTTGGTACCTATCACATTCATGTCTCTAGGTCTGGGAACTAGAGTCCAAACATTGTTACGTTCAAATTGACCTAATTCTTCATGTATAGCATTGACTCAACTATCATTTAGTAAGGCCTCTTTAATATTCTTAGGTTCAATTAATGAAACATAACACATATGAGATACCTCATCCCGAATTTATCTTCGGGTTTTCATTCGATCCGATACACTTCCAATCACCTGTTAAGCTGAATGATTTAGTCTCACCCTTGCTGATGGTTTGAACTCAGGACTTGTGGTGGCAGAAGAATCAGGAGTGGTGTCTCTTTGTGCACTCTTTGGACTCTGACTTACCTGTGAAGATGGTGCTGTCTCAACTTCTTATGCTTGGACCTCAGCTTCTTTTTGACTTTGTGATTCAGTATCCAGGATTGGAGACTCACCATATTCATCCTCATTTGTTGCTGGAGTAGGGGAACGTGTATCATCTATAACCACATTAATTGATTCCATTAAAGAAGAAGTTCGCAGGTTATAGACGCGAAAAGCCCTACTAGTGGTTGAATACCCTAGAAAAATACTTTCATCACTTCGAGAGTCAAATTTGCTCTATCTTTGAAAATGTAACACTTACTCCCCAAAGTTTTGAAGTATTTTACATTAGGTTTCAATCCCTTCCACAATTCATATGGAGTTTGTAAAGTGTCGGGCCTTAAATACACGCGATTTATGACATAAATAGCAGTATTTAGGGCTTCAGCCCAAAACTTTGGAGGAAGTTTCTTACTAAGGAGCATGACCCTAGCCATCTCATGAATAACCCTGTTCTTCCTCTCAACCACTCCATTTTGTTGTGGAGTAATAAGTGCAGAAAATTCATGCTTAATTCCATGCATATCACAAAAATCGGAAAATGAACTGTTTTCAAACTCACGATCATGATCAGTTCGGATTCTTATGATACACCTAATGGAAACACCCTGTTCATTTTGGATTTTATGGACTAAGGTCTGGAAAGCATCCAACGTATTAGATTTTTCCCTTAAAAAATTTACCCACGAAAATCAAGTAAAATCATCAACAGTTAAAAAAATGTATCTTTTGCCTCCGATGCTTTCAGTGTGAGTAGGTCCCATTAAGTCCATGTGAACCAATTCAAGAGGACGCTTGGTTGTAAAGCTGTTCACCTTTTTATGAGGGGCACGGGTTTGTTTCCCAAGTTGACATGGTCCACACACATGATTAAGATTCTTACCCAGTTTAGGTACTCCTCTTACAAGCTCTTTGTTGGCTATCTTAGTTAGCTCTTTGAAATTCAAGTGACCTAATCTTTGATGCCACAAATCAATGTTACTTATGATGGCCGAGTGATAAGTGAGATCATTAGTAGTAACAATCCCATAGCAGTTATCAGATGTGCGAACCTCATGTAAGATAGTATTTCTCTTTTTATCCAAAATTTCACATTTATTTTTTGAAAACAATACTTCATGGTGGGAATCACACATTTGACTGATGCTCAAACGATTTGCTTTAAAACCATCAATAAGTAATGCATTTTCAAGCTTGGGAAGACCAGCTACACTTATAGAGCCCTTACCAATGACTCTAGAAGTGCCACCATCTCCAAAGGTAACAATTCCACCTTCATATTTTTCAAGGGAGGTGAAGTAGGATTTGTTACCTGACATGTGACGAGAGCACCCACTATTAAGATACCACATGTGTGAGTCACATGCTTTTAGAGCAGTGTGAACAACTAAACAATTCAAATCATCTTTTCTCACCCAAATCTTTTTGGTCTTAACAAAGTCAGGTCTGGCGGTCTTGGTAAATGTCTTGGCGTTGTGAACACCCTCATGAATCTTGGTATTCCGCCTAGACATGTAAGGTTGTCTCCTAACCCAAAGAGTATTCGAATTTTTACCCCTTTGAGACATCTTACCAAACAATTCACAACAATAAGGACGAATGTGGCCATACTAACCACAATGATGACAAATAAAAACAGGTTTGACCTCCCTTTTGTTGATCTTACCCCCGTTAGGTAGATGAAGAGAGGGATCACGCTGGTGTACCTTCAACTTTCCCTTTGCTTGCGTCTTCAGGTCATGTGATGTAGGGGCCTGTCCCTTGTGAGCTGTCGCACCATAGCCTAGCCCACTTTTGTCACAACCCATTTGTTGAGACCCGAAGATGTCTTCTAATGATTTGGAACCTTTGTTCCACATGGCAATTGTAGCTCTAGCAATTTGGAGTTCTTCATCTTTATGACAAACCATCTCTTCCAATGTAGGTTGTGACATCTCAAGGCTTTCAAGCTTCTTTTCATATGTGGAATACACTTTCAGGAGTTCATTCCTTTCAGTTTCACAGGATAGAAGTTTCCTACATAGGTCTTGCCTGTCACTAGAGATCTTGATGACATTCTGCTTTGCTATTACAAGTTCTCCTTTTAGCTTGACATTCTCACTTTCACATGCCTTGAGCTTGCGAGTGAGTTTGTCATTGATCTTGGACAAATTTAGAGATTCATCGTAAAACTTTTCGTAAGCTTGTTGTAGATCATCACCATTAATATCATCATTGTCTTCTGATGTTTTATCATCTTCTTTTTGCTCCTCATTCTCCTTGACCTCATCAGTCGGGCAACTAAGGTAGGAAAGGTGATTGATGGTGATGAAGACGAATCTCCTCTTTCATGATATTGGCTCAGAATGTCCCATGCGTCTTTAGCCTTTGTGCAATGAGCAACTCGTTGCTGTTCGTCATCAGAAATTGCTCCATGAATAGTAATCAGGACTCTCTGATTGCTCGGAATGTCAGCACTTTCAACATCCTCTTTAATGGCTTGCCAACCTTCTGGGTCAAAAGCTCTCCGAAACGCCCTCATTCTGATCTTCCAATACAAGTAATTACTCCCATCAAAGGTGGGAGCATGATGCAGATTCTGACCACGAGCAAATTTCACTGGCTTCGGAAGAGGTTGTGTGAAAGTGGAGCAAAATGCCATGAAAGCACTAGCCCTGTCTTCACCAGATTTAGTTTCTTTGGGTTTTTGCTCCGACTTGCTTTCATCATCCCAAGTCACTATGTAGACTTTCTTCCGATTCTTTTTCGAAGGATATTCAAGGGCAATATGTCCAAACCCTTGACATTCATAACACTTGACCCCTTGCCACTTTACAATCTTCTTTTCAGTTTTTTAAGCAAGTTTTGGTGGAAAAGTTTTGAGTTTATCATTACTCTTGTCTTTTGAAATAGGGTCTCTGAAATTAGGCTTATTTTTCTTTAATTTTTTTTTTTGAACTGTTTAGTAAACATAGTCGCCATCTCAGACTCTAAATCAAACTCAGTCTCAGAAGTTTTTGTAGTCTCATGAGCACTAGTGAAAGCCACACTATCTTTTTGTTTTTTCTTAGAAATCTGGTGGGCTTCATAAGTCTGCAAGTTTGCAACCAACTGATCCAGCTTGAGGGTATCAACATCCTGAGCCTCCTCAATAGCTGTCACTTTTGATTGGAACCTCTCGGGTAATGACCTCAAAATTTTTTCAACAACTTTAGCTTTAGGGATTTTTTCACAGAGTGTGAAACAGGAATTCACGATGTCACTAAGTTTAGCATAGAAATCATCAAACGTCTCATCATCACGCATAAAAAGGGTTTCAAAGGCAGAGGTGAGACGTTGAAGTTTTGACCTTTTAACAAAAGTAATACCCTTGTGAATTGTTTCAAGAATGTCCCAAGCCTCTTTTGCTACCTCACATATGCAAATACGACGAAACTCTTCAGGTGTGACGGAGCAAAAAAGGGAATTGAGAGCCTTACTATTCCAACTCGAGTTTTGATAATCGGTTGTCCTATTTACCAAGGGGTTTGGGAATATCAATACCATCAATGGTGACTGTAGGTTCACTCAACCCATAGATCACACAGTGCCAAACTTTCTCATCGATGAATTTTAAAAATGCTCTCATACGAGCTTTCCAATAAGAATAGTTTGTACCATCAAGTAACGGAGGTCTATGGGTCGAGTTACTTTCACGAATTGAATCCATACCACCAATCACACAAAATCACACTCCTATAGTTTTGATAAAAACAAAGAGTGACCTACTCTGATACCAATTGAAAATCCTAAGTGATTCGTGACTAGATCAAGATTTAATTACTTCATTTCCCAATCATCCAAAACACACACTCTAAATCATCAAGCACTTACGAAAATGATTTAGATTGTTGTTTTCGAAAAATAATAAATCGACACAAACAATTTTTACGTGGAAAAACCACAATTGAAGCACCTTCAATGGTGATAAAAAACCATGGGTGAAACGCCACTAATCAATCCACTACTGAAGAAAGAAAGATTACAAAGATAACAAACAAATTACCAAACGCATCCAATTTGTCTTCAAACCTTTTGTAAATCTTTCACCGCAGCCTTCGTCTCAGAATTGATTAACCTGAAGTTGAATCCACAACTTCACTTGCCGAATCAACGACTACGTACAGAATCAAACTCCTTTGAAACTCCACGCTTGAATCTCTGGATTCCCCCGAAGAAGAACACTCTTGAATATAACCAATCAACCTCCTTGATATGTGCTTACCAATACATGAGTTTAATACTCACTCAAATCATCAAGGAAACTCACAAAAAACTTCAGAAGAAAACCTCAAAAGCAACCCTAAGACTCTTAAAGAAGATCTAGGAAAAGTAACCCTAGAGTTGGACTAACAAGCGAATTTATATAAGCAAAGATCGCGTGGTCCGCTCGAGCGTGGGAATGGATGCTCGAGCGGGGACTCTATATCGCATGTTCCAACCCAGGGTTCACGCTCGAGTGTAAAAACACACCACTCGGTATTTTTGTAGACACGCAAAATACTGTGAAAGTTTAAACTCCGCTCAAGCGGCCCTTTCCCCACTCGAGTGGGAAGAACAAAATTGGAAAATTACAATTTTGATTACAAATTTAGTTTTTCCATGGATTTTGACAACAAGGGTCCTAACAAATCTTATTTGTGTGAGTTTACTCTATTTCAGGGGAAAGTTAACCCTATTCAGTGTGAAGCCCTTACTATGGTTTGCGCTCAGGTAAGGTTTAATGTCTTATTTTGGTTTAATTAGATGATAAATGTTAAATGGAGAATTCATCAATCAGATGTTTTAGGAAATGTAATAATGCATGTCCAATAACGTTCCGTCATTGATTTATTTCTCTTGGTTGTCACTATCAATTCATTTTTGTGCTTTTTTAACCAATCAACTGTTTCTTTATGTCTAGTAGGTTATGGAAACCATGTTGCCATTACAGTGGGTGGATCAAATGGCCATTTTGAGCTGAATGTATTCAAGCCTATTATTGCTAATGCTCTTCTACATATAACTCATTTGATCATTAATGTTATGATTTTTATTGGAGAAGGCATAATAGAACATGTAATTTTGAAACATAGGTTCATTATAAGAGGCACAAATGAAGCTGGTGCATCTGCTAATTAGCCACAGCTGAAACTTTACTGATTCTTTTATTTTTTCCCTCTACTTTTTTTGCCTGTTCATTTGAATGTTTGGGAAAAAGAAGTCTTGTCTGTTGAATATATTTTAAAATTTTCTACAATGTCCGACCTGAAATTTATTAGGGTGTGTTTTGATCTTGGATTTGAGTAGAGATTTGGAGAGAAAGGGAAAAAAAAAAAAACAAATCTCTACTCAAATCCAAGATCCAAACACATCTTTTGAGTTTCTCTTCAGGGTGAATGAAGGGGACATTTGGGCTAGTGGTTGCTTCAAGTGTTGTGGTTTCAAAACCATGTGAAAAGCGTTATAGATTCCCCTCTCACCTAGCATCCTCTGAATGCAAACTATTAAATTCTGAATTCATGTTTGACCTGCCTTAAATGTAATATTATCTTAATGGTAATACAGATGAAATTTTGTAAGTCGCCTGAATATATCATGTGTGATTTTATATTCTATTGGGTAGCCATAGATTCATTATTCCTTACCTAGATTTTGTGATGTGTTGTCTGACAGTCGGTACTCCAGCCCATTCTTGAATATACTCATTCATAACTCTGTCTTTTCTAGTCTTGCCGCACATCTACCGTAGCATCATCATCTTCTCCACATGTTGTTTCTTAGTTGCCCAATATTTTGTCCCATACAACATCGCTAGTCTAATAGTCGTTTTATAGAACTTCCTTTTTAGTCTAATGGGTACTTGTTTATCGCACAGTACTCCAGACGCACTCCTTCACTGATGCCACCCCGCCTTAATTCTATGGATCACATCCGCTCCAATCTCCCCAATCATTGTGATAATCAATCCTAAATAACGAAAATGTTCACTCTAAGGTAGTTCTTGGTTCTCAATCTTCACTTCTCCTTTGCTTCCATTGTGATTGTTACTAAAATTACACTTCATATATACTTTGTCTTAGTTCTACTTATTTTGAATCCTTTAGATTCCAGTACTTTTCTCCAAATCTCCAACTTTGTGTTAACTCCTTCTCTAGCCTCATCCACTAACATGATATCATCTGCAAAAAACATACACCATGGCACACCATCTTAAATATCGCGCGTTAACTTATCCATAACAAATGCAAAAAGATAAAGACTTAAGGTTGATCCTTGGTGTAATCTATAGGAATTAAAAATTCACTCGTCTCTGCAATAGGTGATCTAATAGTGGTCATCACACCTTCATACACACTGCAGGAAAATTGATTTTTAGTGGCGTTTCAAAAACGCCTCTATAAGCCTGAAAAACGCTGTCATAAGTTACAGCGACATTTAATATTTTCGTCGCTAATACGGCCGCCGTAATAACTTTACAACGTTTTAAAAATGCCACAAAAAACTTTAACGCCATTGCCATTTCTGTCCCAAAATAACATATGACATCATGATGACGTCATTTAGTGGCGTTTTTTTGAAAAACGCCTTCATATTTTTTTCCCCTCTGATTCTGAAATATAGCATCATAACACAGACAAAAAAAATTAACTAAAATATAGCATAACATACAGCCAAAGAATTTAACTAAGAAGAAAGCTTGAGAATTTAACTACATGTATACAAGAGCAATAGTATGTACATTCTGTGATTTGGCAAAAACAATCACTAAAAATTCAATCTCAAACCCCAGACCTCTTGAAGCTGCTCTCACCAAAAATTAAAAGAACAAAGACATCAAAAAAATAACAAGGTATGAGACTCTTGGAACAATTCTTCTGCTCTTCCTCCAGTATGCTCATACTACAAAGAGATCCTACTGCAATTTCAGTGTCTCGTTGCCCATCCATGGATTGCTAGTTCACTTTTGCAGATCCTATCAACATGTATGTGATAAACATATATGATAAACATAATCAGAGTGCCTATATGATAAACATATCCAGGTCCACCATTGTTGCCTGTTATAATCTATTATCAATTAGAATAAACCTTTAGATCATCTATTTTAATATGTTGTCCAAAATATGACATCAACTCAGATGTTTCAGTATTCTGATACCCTGAATTTCCTCAAACATTTACCATGATTTCAGGGACTGTTCAAAATTAGGCACTTTGTCGAACAAAAATCTGTAACAAAATTAACACTTATTAGAAATCACCACAATAGAGATGATGAATTACAATAATATTCCATCTCAACAACTTCAATTTTAAGAATAAAACTTACAACAAAAAAGAGGCCTTCTTTCATTGAGTTTGTCCTATCTACTTCTTCTTCTTTCCTTTCTTTGATATTTGAACCTGCATTTGACAAGAACAAATAACATGAATAAAACATAATTCCAAATTAGATGAAATTATTCAACATTTATTTTTAACATTACGAGTCATATTAACAGTTTTTTTTTTTTTTTTTTTGGTAACATTCATCTATAAGATTTTTGTACCTGAAAAGGGTTCACCAATGTACCATATTGACAACAAAATAATGTTAAAAGTTTTCAGTTATTTGAGTTTTAAAAAGAAGTGCCCCTTAGAAGCACCAATCCAGTGATTTACATTAAATTAGAATTTAAAACTAAAACCAACATAATTCCAAATGTTCAATACCCAAAAAAAAAAAAAAAATCATCTCCAAATTTAATAGCAAGGACAAGCAGTAATCCCTGTTGGAAATGGTTATAAAATTCTGGGTAAAGCCAGAATTTTTTTCCTAAGTTTGGTCTATTTTTTAGGTGGGCCCTGTGCGTTGATTTACGCGGGTCAAAGTGGTAACGCGTTCTATGCCGCGTTGTGATTGACGTGGTATATTTGGTTGCTCAAAACCATTACCGAGTGAATGAGAAATTGAAGCCAAAGTGTGCTCCATGGAAATGGAGTTTTGGTGGAAAATCCTTAAAGGTTTGCATAAGGCTTGTCCTATATTGATTTGGTGGGAAGTTTTGAATGGGTTTATAAGGCATGGGTTTGGTACTTGGGGTGTGCCCCAAGGGGGTACCCAAGTGTTTTAGAGAGGGAGGTTATGGGCAAAATGGGCTAGACCCATTGGACTCAAAAATCACCACACGCGCGCCGCCGTTTGTCTGGTCGGGCGGGCTGGGCCTGGGCTTGGGCGCGGGTGCGTGGTGTGAGGTTGGGTTGGGCTTGTCCGGCCCAACACCTATCTTTTTGGGCCAAAAACATTTGAATTTAATTTTATTTTTGGTAAAATAAAATCCAGAATTCAAATTAAACTGGAAATAAACTGGTCCGATTTTATTGTACATCCAAACAGGGCCCTTCCATTTTTTTTTCTGTTTGAATTATGAACACAACAGATTCAAATCTGTTCAAATTCAAAACCAACAGGTTCATACCTGTTTAATTCAAAACCTACAGCCACCATTACATCTATAAATAGGACAACCCTTATTTGATGTTTCATTCATTTAGAAATTTCGTATTTCACCTCTGCAAATCCTATTCTTCATTTTAATGCATTTTATTTTATTGAGAGAGAGTATAAACACATGGTGTGTTCGACGAACAAATAAATTGTAGTGTTGCTTTTGTTCGTTGATAGATCATTTCATCCTGGGAGATAGACCTCCACATTCTGAAAGCACCGAGGAGAGGATGAATCTGTCTTAAGGACACAATGTCCAACACTAGACTTGATCAGATTATAATTCAAAGAAATTAATCAAGTAAGTTATTTAATTTATTTTCGGTGTTTTATTATTTATTTAAATCAGATTTTAATTTTGTTTTTGTAACAAAATAAAATCTATTTTTATTTATTTATTTTTATTTCAAGTTTGATTTTTGTAATCAAACAAATTCTCTTCTTTCCTTTATTTCTTTTATATTCTGTTTGTTGTTAAGTACACAAACTAAATTAATTAATTACAGTGAAGATTGTCCAACAATCTTAAGACCGAATCATTTTTTGGTATCTTCAATGTATTTAATTTTCTGATTTCATAAAGACATATTCTGGTTGGAAAAACAAATAGTAATTTATGCTATTTGACAGATAGTAGTAATATACTGTCTCTTTTCTTTGACAACTAGTAGTAATATACTGGTGTCATTAACAATTGTAGAATATTAATTGTGTTACAGAAAATTATTGTAATATTTTATTTTTCTAGTTTTAGTAACAAGGAAAATAAAATTATTTTGTATTATAATTTATTTTCTGGTTTTAGTAACTAGAAAATTAATTTGAGTTTTAATTTTTTTTGATTTTTGTAATCAGAGATTATGGCTACTACAACTGAAACTGCAACTGGTAGTGGTACTCCGATTGTTACACCAACACCGGTCCCTATCCAGAACCATGTTCATGTACCAATCAATCATGGAGAAAAACCAGAGAAATTTAACGGTACTGAGTTTAAGAGATGGCAGCAGAAGATGTTGTTCTATCTTACAACCCTAAATTTGGCCCGGTTTCTCCATGAAGAGGCTCCAGCACTTAAAGAGGGTGAAAGTGATCGGCAAGTTGTTGCCACTGTAGATGCTTGGAAACATTCAGATTTTCTGTGCAGAAACTACATCCTCAATGGCCTTGACAATATGTTGTATAATGTATACAGTCCTTTAAAAACAGCAAAAGAATTGTGGGATTCTTTGGAGAAGAAATACTAGACAGAGGATGCCGGCACGAAGAAATTTGTCGTCGGTAAATTTATGGACTTCGTTATGGTTGACTCCCAAATGGTAATTTCTCAAGTTCAAAGTTTTTAATTAATTTTACATGATATTCATTCTGAGGGTATGTCTCTAAGCGAGTCTTTCCAAGTCGCTGCTTTAGTGGAAAAGTTACCATCGGCTTGGAAAGATTTCAAAAATTATTTAAAACATAAACGCAAAGAGATGACCATGGATGAGTTGATTGTAAGATTAAGAATTGAGGAAGATAACCGAAAGGCTGAAAAGAGGAATGAGAAAAATCCCATTGAGTCCAAGGCTAATGTGGTTGAACAAGTTCATAAACCACATAACAAAAAGAGAAAGTTTACTGGAGATGGTCCTAAACAAGGCGACAACAATGGCAACAAGAAGTTCAAAGGAAAATGCTATAACTGTGGCAAGATTGGACATCGAGCTTCTGACTGCCGCCGCCCTAAGAAGGATCATGAAAGTACAAGTAAGAAGACCACCAATCAGGCCAATGTAATAGAATTGGATTACATCTCTGACGGAGTGAATGACATCAACCTCTCTGCTGTGGTGTCTGAGGCTAAGTTGGTTGGAAATCCCAAAGAGTGGTGAGTTGACACTGGAGCAACTCATCACATTTGTGCGGACAAGAAGATGTTCACTACCTACAATGAGGCTGCAAATGGTGAACAACTTTTCATGGGAAATTCTTCTACTTCTACTGTGGCTGGACAAGGAAAAGTTATCTTGAAGATGACATCAGGGAAAGAACTGACGCTCAACAACGTACTGCATGTACCTGACATCCGGAAGAATTTAGTTTCTGGTTCTTTGTTAAGTAAAAAAGGTTTTAGGCTTGTCTTTGAGTCTGATAAATTTGTATTAACAAAGAGTTGTATGTATGTTGGTAAGGGATACATGAGTGATGGTCTCTTTAAGTTGAATGTAATGACAGTTGTACCGAAAGTTGCTATGAATAAGAATAACACATCTTTTGTTTATATTCTTGAGTCAAATTTATGGCATGGTAGATTAGGACATGTGAATTTTGATGCTTTGTGTAAATTAATTGATTTAGATTATATACCAAAGTTTGAAATTAATCCTAATCATAAATGTGAAATTTGTGTAGAAGCGAAACTAACTAAGGCTCCATTTAAATCGGTTGAAAGAAAAACCGAACCTCTACAATTAATTTATATTGATGTATGTGATCTAAAATTTATTCAAACTAGAGGAGGCAAAAAGTATTTCATAACATTTATTGATGATTGCACAAGATATTGTTATGTTATTTACTTAGAAGTAAAGATGAAGCCTTAGAAATATTTAAACTCTACAAAACAGAGGTTGAAAATCAACTTGGTAAAACCATTAAAATGGTTAGAAGTGATAGGGGTGGTGAATATGATGCACTATTAAATGAAGTTTGTGCACAACATGGCATTATTCACCAAATTACAGCCCCTTATTCTCCACAGCAAAATGGAATTGCTGAAAGGAAGAATAGAACCCTAAAAGAAATGATGAATGCCATGTTACTAAGTCCAGGTTTACCACAGAACTTGTGGGGGGAAGCAATATTGTTTGCTAATTATGTTCTTAATAGAATACCCCACAAGAAAACCAACAGCACTCTTTATGAATTGTGGAAAGGTCGACCACCTTTCTACAAATACTTAAAAGTGTGGGGGTGTTTGGAAAAAGTTGAAGTTTCCGTTCCTAAAAAGACTAAGATTGGACCAAAAATAGTAGATTGTGTGTTTATTGGTTATGCTCAGAATAGTAGTGCATATCGGTTTCTGACTTATAAATTAGAAATACCTGATATAAATGTGAACACTATCGTAGAGTCAAGAAATGCTGTGTTTTTGAACATGTCTTTCCTTATAAGAAAGGACAGGAATTAAGTTCACAGAAAAGAACTTATGATTGTACACAAAGTCAAGAGACTAATGACAATCAAACACAAGAGACTAGTAATGGTCTCGACCAACAGGATTTAACTGATGATGAACCAAGAAGAAGTAAGAGAGCGAGAACTTCAAAATCCTTTGGTCCAGATTTTCTGACATACCTGTTAGAAAATGAACCTCAAAGCTTTAAGGCAGCAATGACAGGTCCTGAAGCACCTTTGTGAAAAGAGGCTGTTAATAATGAAATTGAATCCATTATGCAAAATCATACTTGGGAATTGGTGGATCTTCCACCAGGTTCTAAACCTCTTGGATATAAATGGATATTCATGAGAAAAATGAAAGCAGATGGTTCAATTGACAAGTATAAAGCAAGACTTGTAGTTAAAGGTTACAGACAAAAGGAAGGTCTGGACTATTTTGACACATATTCCCCTGTGACAAGAATAACATCCATTCGCATGCTTATTTCTATAGTGGCGTTGTTTAAATTAGAAATACATCAAATGGATGTTAAGACAGCTTTCTTAAATGGTGATCTTAATGAAGAGATCTATATGGAGCAACCCGAAGGGTTTGTAGTGTCGGGGCAAGAAAAGAAAGTTTGTCGACTTGTAAAATCCCTTTATGGATTAAAACAAGCACCTAAGCAATGGCATGAAAAATTTGATCATGCAATGCTTACTAATGGGTTTAAGATAAATGAATGTGACAAATGCGTCTATGTTAAAAACACTGACCAAGGATATGTCATAGTTTGTCTTTATGTGGATGACGTGCTTATCATTGGAAGTAATCAAAACATGATCAAATCAACTAAGCAAATGCTTAACAAAAGATTTGATATGAAAGATATGGGGGTCGCAGATGTTATATTAGGAATGAAAATTACTAAAACAACTGACGGATATGCATTATCTCAATCACATTATATTGAGAAAATTCTTGATAAATTTATCAAGGATGATATGAATTTAGCTAGAACACCTGTAGACGTCAATCTTTATTTATCAAAAAATAAAGGTGATGCAGTGTCTCAGTTAAAATACTCCCAAATTATTGGAAGCCTAATGTACCTAATAAATTGTACTCGTCCTGATATAGCTTATGCTTTTAATAAATTGAGTAGGTACACTAGTAACCCCGGAGAAGACTATTGGAAAGCGATCATTCGGGTTCTTAGATATCTAGGATTCTCCCGTGATCATGGTTTGAACTTTACTCGATATCCAGCAGTACTTGAAGGTTATTGTGATGCAAATTGGATATCGGATACTAAAGATTCAAAATCCACAAGTAGATATGTCTTTACTCTAGGAGGTTTCTTGGAAATCCACGAAACAAACATGCATCGCACGATCCACAATGGAATCCGAGTTCATTGCTTTGGACAAAGCAGGAAAAGAAGCAGAATGGCTTCGTCACTTCTTAGAAGACATTCCAATGTGGCCAAAACCTGTGCTAGCTATTTGCATTCATTGTGATTGTCAATCTGCAATAGGCAGGGCACAAAATCATATGTATAACGGTAAGTCACGACATATTTGTCGTCAACATAATACCGTTAGGCAGTTGTTGTCAAAGGGAATAATCTCAATAGACTATATAAAATCTAAAGAGAATATTGCGGATCCGTTAACAAAAGGTTTGACAAAAGAGCTAGTGTATAGTTTATCGAAGGGGATGGGATTAAAGCCTATTACATAAGAGTCGTCATAATGGTAACCCTACTTATATGACTGGAGATCCCAAGAACTAAGTTCAAACGGACAACTAAGTTATGTATGGCTCGCTAGAAATCACCAAGGGATTAAAATTCCCTACCCATTCGTATGGTGAGTGTGATATTTGCAACATATGTTGTATGCAGGGGCATAAGGATAAGGTTTGCTTTTAATGATTACTTATATCTTGATTGAGGCATAAAATCAAGATGAGTATAAGGAGATACTCACAATAAGAATCACCTATATGAGTGTTGAACTGGGGCCGGTTCTATGAGAATGAAGAGGCTAAATTCTCTAGAAACACTTATGAAAACCAGGCGCGTTCAAGGCCAAAATGAACACAACAGTGAGAACCACGATTTGTTAGAAGATATTTTGTGTGAAATCTATTGTCTTGGCTTACACAAACGGCTAAACAATTCAGGGCATCGCGTCCATTGGTTTGCCAGTAAGTCCGATAGGTTATCACTAGGGAAGGTTCAAGGCCGAAAGCTACCTATCCTGATGCAAGATATTTTTGACTTATACTCTTTCGAAATAGTCTGCATATTGTTGCATTTCCGTTGTCATCAAATTCCATTCATGTGGGGATTGTTGGAAATGGTTATAAAATTCTGGGTAAAACAAGAATTTTTTCCTAAGTTTGGTCTATTTTTAAGGTGGTCCCCGTGCGTCGATTTACGCGGGTCAAAGTGGTAACGCGTTCTATGCCGCGTTGTGATTCACGTGGTGTATTTGGTTGCTCAAAACCATTACCGAGTGAATGGGAAATTGAAGCCAAAGTGTGCACCATGGAAATGGAGTTTTGGTGGAAAATCCTTAAAGGTTTGCATAAGGCTTGTCCCGCATTGATTTGGTGGGAAGTTTTGAATGGGTTTATAAGGCATGGGTTTGGTACTTGAGGTGTGCCCCAAGAGGTACCCAAGTGTTTTAAAGAGGGAGGTTATGGGCAAAATGGGCTAGACCCATTGGACTCAAAAATCACCACACACGCGCGCGCGCGCGCCTCCCCCGCCGTCCGTCCGGTCGGTTAGGCGGCCTGGGCTGGGCTTAGGCTTGGGCGCGGGTGCGTGGTGTGAGGTTGGGTTGGGCTTGTCCGGCCCAACACCTATCTTTTTGGGCCAAAAACATTTGAATTTAATTTTATTTTTGGTAAAATAAAATCCAGAATTCAAATTAAACTGGAAATAAACTAGTCCGATTTTATTGTACATCCAAACAGGGCCCTTCCATTTTTTTATCTGTTTGAATTATGAACCCAACAGATTCAAATCTGTTCGAATTCAAAACCAACAGGTTCATACCTGTTTAATTCAAAACCTACAACCACCATTACATCTATAAATAGGACAACCCTTATTTGATGTTTCATTCATTTAGAAATTTCGTATTTCACCTCTGCAAATCCTATTCTTAATTTTGCTGCATTTTATTTTATTGAGAGAGAGTATAAACACTTGGTGTGTTCGACGAACAAATAAATTGTAGTGCTGCTTTTGTTCGTTGATAGATCATTTCATCCTGGGAGATAGACCTCCACATTCTGAAAGCACCGAGGAGAGGATGAATCTGTCTTAAGGACACAGTGTCAAACACTGGACTTGATCAGATTATAATTCAAAGAAATTAATCAAGTAAGTTATTTAATTTATTTTTCGGTGTTTTATTATGTATTTAAATCAGATTTTAATTTTGTTTTTGTAACAAAATAAAATCTGTTTTTATTTATTTATTTTTATTTCAAGTTTGATTTTTGAAATCAAACAAATTCTCTTCTTTCCTTTATTTCTTTTATATTCTGTTTGTTGTTAAATACACAAACTGAATTAATTAATTACAGTGAAGATTGTTCAACAATCCCATGAACAAACAATAAGCAATAATCAATAGGCAATAATCCCATGTAAAAGTATCTCTAACAGCAGCAGCCACCAATTAAAATAGGAACATTAAATACACAACTTCATTACTAATTTTGAGATCATATTTTGTGCAATACTTCATTCAACCAGTAGATTTAACAATTACGTTGTCAAATTGTTCAAAATACACAACCTCATACTAAATTTCCCCATATAACTGCTGCAAAGTAAAAGAAATCCAAAAGCCACAAAAAGAAACAAATCCAACGCAGCCTATAAATCACATTCGAAAGATGAATAGAAAAAGGCAAATCATGCCTGTCATTGTCATAATCCATTTGGGCAAAAAGTATCATTTAGAACACTTAAATTGATAAATGAAGGCTGACATATTTTCCTTCTATTTATATTGCAACTCTAACCACCTCCACATCCTATGACAGAAACTTTTGACAGAGATGACATATCAAAACTAGCAACAAGAAATGTGAAAGCAACAAAGATTGATGTGACCTACTGTTGCCATAATTCTCCCTGCAATGTGCAAAATGATACAAGATTACAAAAACAGAGAATATAATTATTTAAAAGGATATGTAGTCAATGCTCCAGAATACAAGAAGCACTATGAGTAGGTAAAAGCAAAATTATAGAACATATCACAGGCATGAACATGAGCTGGAAAAAAAATGCTATTTGTACCATGGAGCTGAAGAATATGCAGCCGGCACTCTCTCCATAAAGTTACAGCCTAAACTCGACATTAAATTGAAATGTTACACCAGAGCATGTCATGTGCTTTTTTGTCACATCCAACAAATAGAAATCAACACCAGTTTAAGACTGAATATACCACACAAATTAGAATTGTACCTGTTCTTTGGAAAATAGGATGTCTGTAACATGTAGGTGCTTGCAAATAAAGATGTATTTTCAGATACAACACAAGAGTAAACATGCCTTGACAAAAAATTTAGGCCTACCTTACCATGGGACAGTGACTGAGGTATGTAAACCACAACTATAGGCTAAAACCACTTTATTTAATTTTTTGCATAAAACTCCCCCACTGCCAGCTAAAGAGGCTACCATCTCTTTTTCACTGCTCAAAATCGCTTGAATAGCTGCACTTTTTAAGGCCAAGACATTAAAGAAAATGCAAGAAAAAAAGAATAAATGAAATATCAAACAGAATATATCAAGAGCTTTCCAAAATGTACAAGAAATATACCACTAAGTAATTATCCTTGGAGTCTTTGGTTCCATTTTGATGTTACGTAATAAGATGAGAAAAATAACAAGCTGATACTATAGTTATAATTTGACTGCATCTCAATACTTATGATTTATGAGAAAGAAAACTGATATTGTGGAAAAATGAAGGTGTGGTGAACAAAACCCAAAACAGAAAAGGTAGTACTTAGAAGGAAAGTACAGTAACAATAAAAAAGCTTAACATGATACATTAAAAAAACTATTGCCACTAATATACTCTATAAGAATTTATTGTCACTAGTAAAGAAATCAACATGAGTTCTTTCACACAAACAACCCATCTATCATGTATGACACCCAAAAAAATATTAAAATTTAAATAAAAATAATAACAAATCTCGATCGAGGGGAAATAAAAGACTATTACCTCTTGGAATGAAGGCAACTTCTTTGAACAACATACTTTATCAGGATGTAGGAATGGATCTATAAATGAAACAAATTTTATTAAAATTTGAAGCTTAGCAAATACCCACAAAAAATAAGAGAAATTAAATGTCTGTATTCGCATGAATAGTTAATTTCTCACCATATCATCAATTTCTGGTCTGATGTATGCTATGAAGCATATTGCAGGGAGAATCATTTTACATACAAGCAACAACTAGTAGAACATAAGCAACAACTTTTTTTTAACATAAATAAGATACACCACTTCCCAAAATTCACAGCAAAGCTTCACCTTATTATGAATACATTCCCAAAACTTTTTCACAAGTAAGACCTCAAAAACAAGTATTGAATTTAATAAAGATGTGAGTGAGACTATAGGATCTAACATAACCCATCACCAGCTAGCTGCCTTTGATTAAAAAAAATAAAAATAAAATTCAATCTGATATTGCTCAATGAGAAAATGAATCAAATTTTACAAGATCAATACAAAAAAAGTTCCCATAATTTAAAATATGTGAATGAGATGCAACATATGACCCACAGCCACAACACACCAAATACTGTGAAATTTTCTGCATATTTCTGGATATATATATATATATATATATAACAGCCAATAAGCTTTCACTCCTTGTAGTTTAAGTTCTACATTAAAAGCTACCAGGTTAAATAACACTGAAATAGCTACAAAAAAATTATATTATTAAATTCCTTTTGTCATCCCATCCTAACCTTGATAAGCATACAACATAAGCAAAAACAGATATGAAAAGTGGTGTTTCTTTCTTAACGCCACAACCCATGTTCTCTGTGGCTTCTTATATTTGTCTTACACCCACAGATTGTGTCAATTCACCATTTAAAGATATGTCTCAAATACCAAACTGCACATACAACAAACAATAGACAATAATCAACAAAAAGAATACCCAAAAACTAAGTAAATTAGAAAAATGGCAATCGCACTCCTTTCAAAGGATGATTAAAAAATAAGGTGACAATACCGTTTCCATAAATAATGTGATAGAAACATAATCCCACCAAAGCCTACCAATTTGGTATCTAGAAAAAAAAGTACCGAATCACTTAAGCTTTGAGGATGAACATGATTTAAAAAAAAAAATACTAAATCAAATATATATATATATATATATATATGGGAAATTGCAGTTAAATGGCATTTGGGGAAAGATATATCAATTTAGTGGAAACGTTATCCCAAATATCAGCACAAATGGAAAACCAAAAAATAATTTTAATCTCATGGAGTCAGATTTTTATGGGGCATGAATACCACTTCCAAATCCTTTCTCTCTCTTCCTTTCTCCTTTGGTCTTCCCTTTCCCCATCTCTCACTCTCACTACACACACACCTCAGCAAAATTAGTGTCTCTCTCTTCTTTCTTCACATTCTCTATAATTGTTAACCTATGAAGCATGGATAATCTTGCATAACATTAGAGTACAATTATTTGGATGAATACACCAGTCAATGTCCTTTGTTAGTTCATATAGACACTTTCCTAATATGCATAAACCATACACAAATTATATCTCTCTTTCCCACTAATAAGGGAAAGGTTCTCAAAAGTTCCTGAATATTAATTTATTTTCATTTTCAAACTGCGTTTGATCTAATTTTCAAAGGGTAATCACCAATGTGAAATTGTTTGAGCACAATTAGCATGACATTTATTTGTTTTTATCATTGAAAGAAAGAATTGCAAGGATTCAAAATAAGATCCATCTCAGGATAGCAGAACCACCATATAAAAAACCCACAATCAGTACATGACAACATTAATGTGATAAATAGGTTATACAGAAGCAACAAGATGAGCTTCAGACAACCTGTCATCTAAACTTCGCTCGATATCAAACTTGAAAATTGAAATCTGCCTCAGTGAAAGTTCAATGCTTTCTCCTCTTCTTGCTTTTTCGTACATCTTCTCACCCCTAACCTATCACAAGGTGTAAAAACATATAAGCAATCATACAACCACACAATGCCATTTCAATACCATATCATTGTCACACATAATTCTAAGGGACGTGAAGGAAAATATGAATTATATATCTTACAAGAAATAATTACAACCTAAAAATTTGTGAGAAATTTCCTATTACATTTATGTGCAATTTCAATTTTATGTGCCATACCATAGACCCTATGAATAAATAAATAAAATGATTTGGTTATCAATCCTAGTTAATGCCACATGGATGTGTTTCATACATTTTCTTCTCAACTTCTAGGCAAAAAGAACACAACTGAATTCAGGTTTGCATTCATATTTGTATCTTACACCCTTGTTCCCACTGAAAAAGATTTATCCTAAAATCTAGTTTCCAACCACTACCATTTGACAATGAGAAAGTAAAGAATGAAAAATGTACCTAAGATAAGAGCAAGAGAGATCAGCTAGAACAGATCGATTTTGGATTTTGGATCTGCGATTTGATGAAGAACATATCGATTTTGATGAAGAACAGAAACACAAACACTAGCAGTCTTAACAAGTTAAAAACCAAAACAAATTTTAAAAAAAAAACACAAACACAAACACTCTAAACAACAAAATCAAAGATGATAATCCAATATTTTCTAGTTTTTGTGAGTGTGTCGAAATGAAGTTAGTGCATATAAATGTGTGTATATATAGGCAAGTAGATAACATAGATAGATTCAAATAGAGAAGTAGGTGAAGGTGAATTGAGATGAATCAGACAATGAGAGAGATAAGCGAACCAGTGATGAGGACATGAGATCCGCAGTGCTTGCAGTAATAAACGAAGAGATTGGAGTCTGGCCCATCTAGTGCCGCGTCCTCACTCGATTAGCCTCGAGATCGATGAAGAACAAAGATTGTTGTGATTGATGAAGAACAGCTAGAGCAAACTGCTGCAGTTGAGTTCTGTGTGTTTGAGCTTCAAATCGAGGGTTGTTTGAGCTTTGATCATTATTGATGAAGAACATACAACACAAAATCTGCAATTGAACGAGCGAGAGAGAGAGTCTGTGTTTGAGCTTCAAATCGAGGGTTTTGGAAGAGAGAGAGAGAGAGAGAGAGCCCGTGTGTTTAAGGTTCAACTCGGGGTTGTGGAAGAGGCAGAGAAAGTGGGAGATAGAGTCTAAGATGGTGTTAATAAATCAACCTAATACGACGTCGTTTAACGGAAATCAAAGACAACGTTTTCAAAACACTGTGTTTAATGAATCTATATTGGCGTTTCCATAAATGCCACAAAACAAACATTGCAATATGTCCTTTTTTTTAGTAGTGACATATCTCTAATCACATCAATGTAACCATTTGTCACCTCTTTCTTCTCTAACACCCACTAGATTATACCCTAAAGCATTCTGTCATATGCTTTCTCAAGATCTATAAAAACCATATAAAATGTCTCTTTTCTTTTCTTTATACTTTTCTATTACTCTCCTTAAAAGATAAATTGCTTCCATTGTTGACCTACCAAGCATAAACCCAAATTGATTCTCTGATACCTCTGTTATATTTCGCAATCGACGTTCCATCACTCTCTCCCACACTTTCATTGTGTGACACATTAACTTGATTCCTCTATAGTTGTTACAATTTTGAACATCTCCTTTATTCTTATATATTGGTACTAAAATACTCTTCCTCCACTCCTTTGGCATCTTTGTAGTTAATAAAATCTTGCTAAATAACCTAGTCAACCAAACAACCCCCTTCTTACCAAAACATTTCTATGCTTCAATAAGTATATCATCAGGTCCTAAAGCCTTATTCAATTTCATCTGCTTAAGTGCACACTCTACTTCAAAGTCCCTAATCCTACGATATAACCTATAGTCCTGGTTTTCCTTATTACTGCCTACCTCGTCCCCTTTTGACCTACCTCCATATTCCTCATTTAACAATTTCTCAAAATGGTTTTTCAACCTCTCCTTAATCTCTTCATCCTTCACCAACACGTTAGAGTCCTTACACTTGATGCACTTAACCTGATTAAAATCTCTTGTTTTCCTCTCTTTAGCAAGTTTGTATATCCTCTTCTATCTCTCCTTACTATCTAGTCTAGTGTAAAAGTCATCATAGGCTTTCAACTTAGTCTCCCCTACTACTCTTTTGACCTTCTTGTTGGCCAATCTGTAACACTTAAGATTTCTCTCAGTTCTGTCATTCTGTCACTTTTTAAAGCTCTCTTTTTTCATCTTTATTACCGCTTGGACCACTAAGTTTCCCTAAAGTTGGGTCCCTTTCCTTTCGACTCTCCAAGAACTTCCTTTGAGATTCTCCTCATACGATTGGCTATCGAGTTCCACATAGTGTTAACATTATCGTTCAAGTCCCAAGTACCTTCTTTATCCATTCTATTTTTAAATGTGTATAGTTCATCCCCTTTTAGGTTCCACCATCTAGTTCTGCAACGCCTACTGTCTTTTCGATTTTGGTATTACCTTTTAAAGCATAAATCTAGTACCAAAATCCTATGTTGAGACGTCAAGCTCTCTCCAGGAATCACCAGGGCAAACATCGGTGCCAACCGTCTCTTGGCATGGAAGAAGACTTGCAAACTCGCCCTGGCGATCTCAGCACACTGGATGAGTAGAAACACAAAGAGTAGATTCTTAGAGAATAGGAGGGACATAAATCAGGGGATCTTGGCAAGAGAACGAACAAGGTCACTGTCTTGAAAAGACGGTGGATTTTGAGAAGTCCAAGAGAGCGCATCCCAATAAGGAAAACAGTTCATCGAAAAGGCTAAAGTCTATCGATATCCGAGCACCTAGATGGTCAAAGAAGGACTTGCAAGATTATCTCTAGAGAAAGAGGAATAGTGCCGAGGTTACATCAATCGTGCAGACGAAGTCACCATTCTCGATGGAGGAAGATGCATTTGAAGCGCCAAATAGGTTTTCTATGTTGAGGTTTCAAGTGTGTGATGGTAAGTCTGACCCTAACTTTCATGTTGGTTTATGTTTGAATGCAATGTCTTTGTAGATTTTGAGAAAATGTTAGATGCAAGGTCGATTGTCTGATGGTACTGTAATTGCATTGAAGCAACTCTCCTTTAATCAAATCAAGGAAATCGTGAATTTTTGAATGAAATAGGCATGATTTCCTGCTTACAACACCCAAATCTTGTTAAGCATCATGGATGTTGTATTGAAGTGGACCAATTGTTCTTGGTGTATGAATGCATGGAAAACAATAGCCTCGCCCGTAGTTTATTCGGTAAGTTCTATTGTTTTCTTAATTGCCAAACACTTAAAATGAGAATTGCTGACGATGTTTTTATTAGCCTGAATTATATAGTTTTGTAGCAATGTTTGGAGTGTTGTGTAATGTTCAAATCCAGATGACAGCCAAGTGATACTTGATTGGCCAACAAGGCTTAAGATCTGTATTGGGATTGTTAGAGGTTTAGTCCTACATGAGAAATCATGACTCAAGATTGTTCACAGAGACATTAAAGCTACTAATGTGTTGCTTGATGAAAACCTAAACCCTAAAATTTCTGACTTCGGATTGGCTAGGCTTAATGAAGTTGAAAAAAAGCCACATTAGCACTCGAGTTATTGGAACAATGTAAGTCGCATTGTTGCCGGTGTTTACAGCAGCTGGTGGCTTTGTCAATAATGGTAACGCCGGTTGTATCACCTTGCTTTGCATCATGAAGTTTATCATAGTTTGTGGGTCTGCCAACTTATTCGCTAGGTCTTTTACCTCATCATTCCTTCGCATACATCGATCCTTTCAAACCTAGTAATTGCGCTCATTGTAATACTCTTCTTGGTTTCACTTCTCCGGGCCTTTGTGACCCTTGGCGACATTGTTTGTTTCTGGATCAATTTCTTGCTCATTATCATTGTCATCTCCTCCAATGGTTGGATCAACGTGCTCTTCGTTCTCGTTGTACATGTCATCACTGCCTCTTATTTCTTGTCCAACGTTGGCCATCTATCCTTGCTAAGTTCCCACAAATAGCGTCAAATTGTGGGTGTTGATTTTCGACCTCACAACCAATCAGATCTCTCTGTCGAGATCTAGGGAACTTAGCTCTTCAGCACACTGAAGAATAGATTAAGCCAGCACCTGTGCACAAAAAGACAAGAGATACCACGGTAGCTCGTCCACCCGGGGACACTCCGATGATCAAGTCAGTAATCTTATCCTACAAGATATTAACCTAAGTCAAAGGCTCACAATAAATCACATACCTTCGACCCATGGGGGTACCTTACTTTTATAGCTATGCAGTGACCTCGTCCCTAGAAGTCATACTTTATAAGACTCAAGAATAACACTTATCCTGGACTCTCAGCTAGATAAGGATGATCTCTATCAAGAGACTCATCTCTATCCAAATAGAGTGCCCCAATTCATCTAGGACTCTTGTTCTGTATCCGTTTATCTCGAACCTTAATAATATCGCATGACACCTCGACAATATCTCAACAACCTTGGCAACATGGCCCGTCCATGTGGCACCTCGGATAACAACCTCAGCCACGTGGATGACCCTAAAAATATATGCCCCATAGTAAGTAACAAGGATTGTGTGAGATTGAGAGAGTTTATGAAGATATAGGGGAGACAGAAAAATTCGAATGGCAAATAACAAGGACCGTGTTTAGAGTTTTGGTGTCGATTTTTTTTTTTATTTTATTTATATTGGATGTAGTTTATTTTATGCTGAATTATATATAAATTTTTGGTGTACTTTTCCTTGGAAAACACTATGATGCAGATATGTATCTTATAACTAAAAAGAAAAATGACATAATTTTAATTTTTTGAGTCATAACTAAAAAATAGAAAAAAAATGTTATAACTAAACACAGCATAAGGTATAACTAAAGAACTCATGAGTCATAACTAAAATAATATCATAACTAAAAAAGAAAATTAGTTATAATTAAAAAAGAAAATGGCATAACTAAAAATGCATGTGGTACACCTTTTTTTAAAATGTGTATATTAGAATTTCCCTTTTTCTTTAAGTATGTGTGGTGTGCTTCTATTTATATTTGTCAAGTAATTTTTCAGTAGACTAGATCATGGACCACAAACATGAGCTAAATCTATGCAGATGTAAGTCTCATACTCAAATGGGAAGGTATATGGATTCAGAATTATGGATTATGAATTGAATTAGAAAAATAGTACATGATTGAGATTTATTTTTTGCATAATAAAATCTACATATAAAATTAATTTCAACCATTAAATATATTTTCTAAATATTTTTCTGTAATTTTTTTCAGTAGTCAAATAGATCTAACAATCCACAAAGTCATTACCACCACTGAACAATATGTGTATATAGAATTTTAGATTATTTGAAATTCTCTAGATCTTTCAAGAATTTAGGCATATCCCTTTCAATCCAAAATCTGTGGAGAGTATTGTTTGGGTCTGTACTACGAGCCTAAATTCGATTATTCAAATTATTCATTTTTGTCGAGCACTTCGTGTATTTTATTCGCACAAAAAATTAAGTCGATCTGATAATCGTAACATATTTAAATTACCACATTTGTCACTAAAAAAAATGAACGATAATTGTGTTTTTAATAATAAATCATATATTTTTTTGGTGACAAACGCAATAAATGGAAAAGGTTACAGTTATCGGAATGACGTAATTTTTTTTATAGATAATATACATTGAGGGCCTTACAAAATGAACGATTAATTAAAACGGGACCGCTCTCATGTTAAGATGTGAACATGAGAGAAGCCTAATCAATTTTTTTTCCACTTCGTTCCTTTATGTTTCAAATTTTTCTCAATTTATTCATAAAGCTAACTTATGTCCAAAATTAGATAGAAAATGACACATTTATAGCCACATGACATAAAAACTTTATTATGTATAACTCACACATTTGACACAAACCTAAATTCTAATGTATAACTCACTGAAAATATTATGTCATGTGACAGTTCATGTGATATTTTTTGTCTAATTTTAAACATAAATTAGTATTAGGAGTAAATTAAAAAACACTTGAAACATAAAAAGTCAAAGTGAGAAGAAAAGAAAAAAAAAAAAAAAAAGAGTGCTGCTATTAGTATCCCATTAATTATTTTGGACACCCCATTTCTTTGGATCCCAACTTATAGATTCTAAAACCCTTAAAATTTCTTTTCTCCCTTCAAATAATACAAAAATTATATTTGTGAAAATATTTCATCCATTCAATTGAATGCACACCCTCACACCCTAAATGCCTATCTCCCCAAAACCATAGCAAAACCCACAAAAATGATTTCTACTTCATCTCCACATACTTGTTCATGACTTGAGAAAATAAATGTAGAGTTTCTTTTGCTGTTGATTCAAAATTCCCATTTTGTGGGTTCTGCGATCTCTACGAGTTTTGGTTATCTATTCCTAAACAAATAAGAAATGTTCGATTACCTATTCCCGAACAATTGAACAATGTTCGAGTCTGTGTTTTTGAATTTTGGTCATATGTTCAGGAGTTCAGTCCTAAAAAAATGACGAACAATTTATATTATTTTTGTCATTTTTTTCAACAAACTTATCCTTACAAAGCCAATCTCGTCTGAGCTAAGAACACCATCAAAGTTATGAATCTCCTCTGAGCTTTTATTGTTGTACTCCTCTTGTCTCATGGAGTTGTGATTGTCGAAAAAACTTCCACTCATTGTCATTGCCAGAGAAGTGTAAGTAATCAGATGGTTGTCATCATTACTACCGTAATATTGCCGCCTAAGGGTTTTCAAAGTTTTGAGGGTAGGTAGGTTTTGAAGGTGGGATTTGGGAAGGATGAATAGATGACGATGGAGGTGGGTGCTCTCATAAACCCTAACTTATGATGTAGTAGGTGTGTGAGCTTAATTGTGAGATGGGATATCTCAAAATTATTGATATCCTTTTTAATAATTTCATTTGAGGTTGTTTTTGTAAGAAAAAAAAAAATTAAAAAATGAGTGTCCAAAATTATTGATGGAATGTTAATAGTAGCACTCAAAAAAAAAAAAAAAAAAAAAAAAAAAACCTTTAAGACCAAAATAAGAAAATAGTTAAATATAATATGGGCAAATTGTAAGTTAGCCTAATATAAAATGGCTCCAAGTCTCCATGTTTAGGGCTAGCTTAACCTTTCACAAGAATTAGGACGATTCTACTTGTGTCACGTCCCCAAAATAATAATATTAAACCCATCAATATAAACATACATTTATATACAAAAGATCCACATTCCCTCAAATAACCAGAGTACTTCATTACAAAAGTATTACATGTTAACAACAAAAGTAAATGCCCTGCGGGCTTACAGCTTTCCAAGTTATTACTTGGTTACAAAAGAGAGTATTAACTCGGTTACACATTAAGCCCTTGGCTTGAATTTACATGTAGTACATCAAAGGAAAATAAGGCAACAAAAGTATGTCTTGCCCCTAGCCTCCCAAGCTATGTTCGTAGAGGCGGCATGCTACCTGTACCTGAAAATGATGTTCCCATATAGGGTGAGCCACAACCCAGCAGAGATATACTAAACCAACTATGAACAATGATTAAAAGATCAGCACTGATAGGTGGTCGATACTTACACTTCCATTTACATCTTATTTCAATTCCATGACAACCAAACCTATGTTACAATTCACCTTTCATTTCTTATTCAACTTTGAGTTTGAAAACGAGGTTCAGTACTCTGGCCAAAACATTTTGATGAGATTATAGTTCATCACTAGAACATTTTCAAAATTCACGGTGGATACACATTTTGGTGTTGTATCAATAACACACAAACTACTTCCATACTTCACAAACGATGATGATATACATTTTAGTGCTATATCAAATCAAACAGACTTTTCAATAGATAAGCATATGAGCTATATCACTACTACAACAGATAAGCATGTGAGCTATATCAACATTCCAATAGATAAGCATATCACACATCAACAGACAAGCATATTAGCTGTATCCACACTTCACTAGACAAGCATAAGAGCTATATCTGCACTTCACTAGACAAGCATATGAGTTGTATCTACGGAGTTCATCCCCCATCTCCTCCCAATCCTATCCGGTTTAGAGGTACATCCCCCATCTTCCCCTAAATCGCGGAGTACATCCCCCATCTCCTCCTCTACACAATGCATATAAACACAAAGGTTCTATACACAATATAACGCATGTAAACACAGAATCACATACGCAATCAATCAATACATAAAGTTAATGTATTCTACCAACCGTCTACACATAATGCATATAAACACATTGGTCATATACACAATCACTCAATACATAAAGTTAATGTATTCTATCAACCGTCATACTCTATGACACATCCGATTGATTAGTTTTAGTTTGCCTAATCATCATGCATTGTCTACAACAATCAACACTACCCTCCACCGGTAGCCCAAAGTAATTATTTCTAAGTAGGAAATAAATGCACAAATGGATATTCAATCAACATTTCAATTCGGTGAGTGATAAATAATTCAACTACACCCCTTTTTCCCCATACATTCCCAATCTCAACAATTTCATTTCATTTCCTCATTTCTCACAATTAATTATCTCAATTAATCAAACAATGTAATTAGGTCATTTTCCATAATTACCATCCCAACCCTTAGGTCCCATTTTCATCAATGATTCAACATTTATTCCATTTCTCTATACCAAACATGCTTCTAGGTTTATTATAAATAAAACCCCAACTTTTGTAAAATTACACAAAGGCCAAACTTTCTCAAGATTACCCAACAACCTCCAACATATCAAAATGCTAAAATTCAAAGACAAAGCTCATAAGATGGAGTAGGTTATCCCTACCTCGAATGATGGGGCTCAACGAAGAAGATAAAGAAACGGAAATGCTCCAAATCCCAAAATTTTCAGATTAAAAGATAGCCCTCGACGATCAACACAACTTTTGTAAAGGCCCAAGGTGAGAAAACAACTCCTACTAGATCAATCCTAAGAGAGAAGTTAGGGTTTTAGTGAGAGGAGCTCTCAAAATACCTTTTTGGAAAAGTAGGAGAGAGAAAGGATGTTGAAAAGTGAACAAAAAGGTCGGATCTCGGCTTTATATAAAAGTCACCCCGCTCGAGCGTCCAAACCCCCGCTCGAGCGTCACTCACAGACTCCCGCTCGAGCGTCAACAATCCCGCTCGAGCGGCGGATACACACTCCCAGAACTTTTACAGAACCAGGTCTCCGCTCAAGCGTCAACACTCCCCGCTCGAGCGTCAAAACTCCCGCTCGAGCACACAACACGGCAGAGGAGATACTAGAAGATGGAAAAATACGCTCGAGCGTCGAAAACCCCGCTCGAGCGGACAGACGACAACGAAGGACCCGCTCGAGCGTCAAAATCCCCGCTCGAGCGTGAAGGCCAAAATCTGGGCAACTACTCTGGTTTCTAAGTCCAACCAACCTGTAACAAACTCTCCCAACATAACCCAAGACTCAAATGCAAGGAGTAAAGGATGTAAACAAGATATATACGACAACCAATTCCGCGGAACCTAAGTCCGGATATAACAGTTAAAGAAAAGGGGAAACCGGGATCGCTATAACTTGGACCCAAATAATAATTCTGTACATTTATTTAAAATTTTGAAATTTTGATTCTTATTATATGATAATGTAAATTTATTAATAAAGATAATACACATTAAACCTTTAAATAATTTTTTTTCCTTCTTATGGTATATCCAAACTACTTACACATATTCTTCATATTAAATTGTTTTCATCTTCTTCTTCAAGTTTCAAATATTTTTTCTTTATTTTCTTCTTCACTCTAAAATTTCAATCCACCAACAAAAACTCACCATTATTATCAATATCATCGTTTCTTATTGTGTTATTACTTACAAATAAAATAAAGTTTGAAAAAAATCAAATAATGGATGAGAATAATAATCAAAAGTAGTTTTTTAAAGCAATCCATCAAAAAGAAGATAAATATTCACATAAATATCAAAATATAATTTTTATTTTTTGTATTTTCCAATTACAAACTACCTTGATCATCAAGAAAAGACAAAAAATTATTGAGAGTGGATTGACGGTCTTGAGAGATTTTGAGCATAAGCAATAGCTGAACCAGCATAATGAAAAAGCTAGTAAAAGGGCAGGCCCAGATTCAGATTCAACCAAATAGACAAAATAATGGCAAGCTTCATTACCAATTGATAAATCTCATTGGCTGCACTCCCCTAATGTTGTGTTTGATTAGGGAATTTAGTAAGGAATTTAGAAAAACAAATAAAAAATGTAAGTGAAATGTGAATAAAATATACCTACATTTTACCTAGTTTCATACACTTTTTTCCTTTTCCTTTCATTTTTCCAAATCTCTTCCCAAATCCCCTAATTAAACACAGTGTTAATGCACAAATGGCTCCCTGACATTACTTTCAAAGCATCAATGAGCACATCAAGAAATATGTTTTAGGTATTTTGAAAAGGTTTTTTTAAAGTGGTATAATTTAGAATTTGATTTGTTTATTATTTGGGTATATCATGAAAGGTAATTTGAAAAAAAAAAAAAGGTGTTTTGAGAGTAAATTATAACTCTACATAATTAACAACAATGCTACATCAACTTAATTTCTTCCTCCATAATCTCTACAAATGAGGTGGCAAATAAAATTTTAAAAGTTGACCTATACTCTAATTGATATAGAATTTGCGTTATGTCTTGTCATCTCATTTGTGGAAATTGTAAGAAAAAAGAAATTGTAAATTTTGAAAGATTAAAGGTATTAAATGATTTTTTAGATACAAATAAAATCTCCAAGACCTAATACAAAATCTTGATGGGATACTTTCAGGGGTGGCCCAATTGCTTTTCGGGCCTCAAGCAAAATTTCGAACAGATGCCTTTTAAAATTTAAATATTAACGTAAATAATAATTTTTCTTATTTTTCAAAATAAAAAATTTGTAATTAAAATTTGTAATATATTTTTTCATTGGAGAATATTTTTACTTACTAATTATGTTTTGTAATCAGCTTTAAAAAATAAATGTTGGTCTCGTTGGAAGATGTAGCACACATAGTCAACTATTTTGGGGGGCAAATACTCTTTTTTCTAAATTTGAGGCATATATGAGCTTCAAGTTGTGTTTAATTCCACACTTTTGTTGCTTCAAGTGGTAAATTTGATCATTGTGTACATTTGATGAGAGAGAAGAGCAATGGGAGCTGTAAGTCAAGAAGCAATTGATCAGTTAAAATCATTGATGGACCAAGATCTCTCTCTCTCTCTCTCTCTCTCTCTCCCCTAATATAATAGCTACTTCATTTTGCTACTATGTTACATTCACTCTCAGTTTTCTCATTTTGTTCTATATTTTTTTAATTTTTATCTGTAAAATTTTAATTTTTTTACTTTTCTGGGGAATTTGGACAACTGAAGAACCGCTACTTCTCTATTTTTTTACTTCTCTCCATTGCAATATGCTGCCAAGCTCTGGGATTAACTTTCTTTCTTTTGATTTTTCAGTTCCTTTCAGGCATGGTGAGCGCATAGGTTTTAGTTACCTTATATCCCAAAAATATACCGGAGATATTGCAACAATTAATGTTCTTCGCAATTCTGAAACTCTGAAATATCAAACTTACGAGTCACAGAAGGCTGGTTCCAACACACAAGAAGGGCAGACCACCCTCATGTTACATCGTTGCAGGACTTGTTTTTACAACTGTGTCCGTTCCATGTCTGCATTCTGAGGTTTGCATTTCACTTTGAATGTTTTTGTTCTTAATTTATGCTTGTTTAATAAAGGAGACAAGCCTGAGCAGTGCCTAGCTTGCCTGTCATGTGAACATGATGAGAGCATTAATTTCTTTTATGTTCCATGTCAAGCTTGTTTTATTTGTCAAAAGATATATATATATATATATATATAATCTATATTATATTCTGTGTTTTAGATTATGCATGTCATTTTTTTTAGCCATTTCTTTGAGCTTTAACTGGGAAATGAGAAGTGTGAAATGGTTGAAGACCTTGTGGCAGATTTCATTTAATCAAGCCAAACTGGAAGGCTTGTGAGCTTTGTGAGTTATGACTGTGCGGAGCTCAAAGACATATTTTTCATTTCATCTCTAATCTTGAACTTTTCCAACATATGCTGATCCAAGCTCAAACAATCCAATACTTGGTTCAGCTTGGTTTGTTTGCAGACTGAGTTTAACATGAAAGCTTTATGTTGTGTTTAAATCATGGATTTGAGGAGGGATTTGGAAAGAGAAAGGAAAAAAGTACGTGAAATGTGAATGAGCTATAACTACATTTCACCTATATTTCACACTTGTTCCATTTTTCTTTCCAAATCCATGAACCAAACACGGCATTACTAAACACTACTTCTGTCAGTACTATCTATCACTTAGGTAGGAACCATTTCCTCTGAGACTCTATTATGTGGAGAGGCTGGCCATGCTGTAGGAGAATTTATTTCTAGTCACAGTTTAATTCAAAGCTTCACAGTCAGAGTCCAACTAATTAGGTTTTCCCCTATAAAGGGAGGCAACATTCTTGACCAGCTTTAGATGAGTAGAACCCGTAATAGATCGCCTGATAATTGCACAACAGCCTTTGATTGTTCAACCAGTTCTCTTCAGAAAAACTATACCGAATTGATTGAGGCTCATAGGAACAAAAAGATGTCAAATGTAATCATAATTTCTTAGTTTCAGTCAACATTTTTACATCTGTTTTGAGCGGCTTTCTTTGAGGGTGCTGTAGACAACCCTAGCTTTTGACATTGATTTGTGCAAAGTGGTTATATTTTTTTTTGAACAAGCAACGACAGAATTTTATTGATAACCAAAAGTGAAAATGATAAGAGGACAAGCAGTCCTCATACAATGACTAAAGATCAAAGCAGTGATCCAAACAGTAAAGGTGAGAAAAACGAAAAAGAAACCAATCTATCACTAAGGTTGGCAAACAGCTGTCCAATCCTTAGAGATTAAAAACAGAGGAATTTCTTTGAAAGGGAAGTCACATAAGCCCAAACTGAAGCAAAGTGGTTACATTGAACACTTGAACGTACATTATCATGGTTGGCAGTTTGATCATTTCCAATTGCTCCAAGCTTTATTTTTGTTATTATTGCCATGTTATTATCCATGATTAAAAACTGATGCGGAATAAGATTTTGCCAATTCTAGGATAGTGTGTGTTAGGTCCCTTGATTGTCAAATCCGGGTACAAAAATTTGTGTTGAACAAGTTGTAATTTTCCTGTGTTTTTGTTCTTCCCGCTCGAGCGGGACCATTGGCGCTCGAGCGGATATTGTAGTCTCTCAGTATTTTGACAGGTCTGTAAAAATACTGGAAGGCATGATTTCGCGCTCGAGCGGGTTATCAAGCACTCGAGCGTAACTCTGTTTTGTCGCACGCAGATTTTGCTAAAGACACTCGAGCGGGATGTTGGACGCTCGAGCGGAGATCGCGGACTCAGGAATCCTATTTATATATGTTTAGGTTGTTTTTAGGACTACTTTTCTTAGATCTTATTCAAGAGTCCTAGGGTTTTGTTGGGAGGGTTCTTCTGAGGTTTTTTTTGAGTTTTCCTTGATGTTTTGAGAAGAGTTCTTCAATCATGATCTAAGATACATACATCAAGGAGTTGGTTACTTTGAATTCAAAAGAGAGATCTCTTCGGTGGATTCCGAAGATTCAAGCGTAGAGTATCAAAAGGAGTTTGATTATGTACGTAGTCGTTCATTCGACAAGTGAAGTTGTGGATTCAACTTCAGGATTGATCAGTTCCGAGACGAAGGCGTGGTGAAAGAGTTACAGAAGATTCAAAGACAAATTAACTGAGTGGGGTAATTTGTGTGTTATCTTTGTAATCTTTCTTACTTCAGTAGTGGATTGATTAGTGGCGTTTCGCCCGTGGTTTTTTATTACAATTGAAGGTTCTTCAATTGTGGTTTTTTCCACGTAAAAATCATTTGTGTCGATTTATTGTTTATTTCGAAGAACAAACAATCTAAATCACTTTCGTAAGTGCTTGTTGGTTTAGATTATGTGTTTTGGATACTTGGGATTTGGAATATTTTAATCCTGATCTAATCTCGAATCACTTAGGATTTTCAATTGGTATCAGAGCAGGTCACTCTTTTTTTAAAAAATATAGGAGTGTGATTTTGTGTGACTAGTGATATGGATTCTATTCGTGAAGGTAACTCGACCCATAGACCTCCTTTACTCGATGGTACAAACTATTCTTATTGGAAAGCTCGTATGAGAGCATTTTTAAAATCCATCGATGAGAAAGTTTGGCACAGTGTAATCTATGGGTGGAGTGAACCTACTATCACCATTGATGGTGTTGATATTCCTAAACCCCTTGATAAATGGGACACTACTGATTACCAAAACTCGAGTTGGAACAGTAAGGCTCTCAATTCCCTGTTTTGCTCCGTCACACTTAAAGAATTTCGTCGTATCTGCACGTGTGAGGTAGCAAAAGAGGCTTGGGACATTCTTGAAACAATTCACGAAGGTACTACTTCTGTCAAAAGGTCAAAACTTCAACGTCTCACCTCATCCTTTGAAACCCTTTTTATGCGTGATGAGGAGACATTTGATGATTTCTATGCAAAACTTAGTGATATCGTGAATTCCTGTTTCACACTCGGGGAAAAAATCCCGGAAGCTAAAATTGTTGGAAAAATTTTGAGGTCTTTACCTGAGAGGTTCCAACCAAAAGTGACAGTCATTGAGGAGGCTCAGAATGTTGATACCCTCAAGCTTGATCAATTGGTTGGAAACTTGCAGACTTATGAAGCCCACCAGATTTCAAAGAAAAAACAAAAAGAAAGTGTGGCTTTCACTAGTGCTCATGAGTCTGTAAAAACTCCGAAGGCTGAATTTGATTTAGAGTCTGAGATGACGGCTATGTTTACTAAACAATTTAAAAAAAAATTGAAGAAAAAGAAGCCTAATTTCAGAGACCCTATTTCTAAAGACAAGAGTAATGAAAAACCCAAAACTTTTCCACCAAAACTTGCTCCAAAAACTGAAAAGAAGATTGTAAAGGGGCAAGGGGTCAAGTGCTATGAATGTCAAGGGTTTGGTCACATTGCCCTTGAATGCCCTTCGAAAAAGAATCGAAAGAAAGTCTACACTGTAACTTGGGATGATGAAAGCGGGTCGGAGCAAGAACCCAAAGAACCTGAATCTGGAGAAGATGGGGATAGTGCTTTCATGGCATTTTGGTCCACTTTCACTCAAACTCTTCCAAAGCCTGCAAAGTTAGCTCGTGGTCAGAACCTGCATCATGCTCCTACCTTTGATGGGAGTAACTACCTGTTTTGGAAAATCAGAATGAGGGCTTTTCTGAGAGCTTTTGATCCAGAAGGCTGGCAGGCCATTGAAGAAGATACAGACAGGGCTGACAATCTGAGCAGTCAGAGAGCCCTGATCACTATTTGTGGAGCAATTTCTACTGAAGAACAGCAACGGGTTGTTCATTGCACAAAGGCTAAAGAGGCATGGAAAATTTTGAGCCAATTCCATGAAAGAGGAAATTCACCTTCACTACCATCCAGCAACCTTCCTGTCTTAGTTGCTAGACTAGATGAGGTCAAGGAGAATGAAGAGCAAAAAAAGGATGATGAAACATCTGAAGATAATGATAAGATCAATGGCGATGAACTACAACAAGCCTACGAAAAGCTGTACAAGGAATCTCTGAATTTGTCCAAAATCAACGACAAACTCTCTCTCAAGCTCAAAACATGTGAGAGTGAGAATGTCAGGCTGAAAGGAGAACTTGCAACAGCAAAACAGAATATCATCAAGATCTCTAGTGATAAGCAAGAATTATGTGGAAAACTTCTATCCTGTGAAACTGAAAGGAATGAACTCCTAAAGGTATATTCCACATATGAAGAAAAGCTTGAAAGTCTTGAGATATCACAAGCTACATTGGAAGAGAGAGTCTGTCAAAAAGATGAAGAACTCCGTGTTGCTAGAGCCACTATTTCCATGTGGAACAAAGGTTCCAAATCTTTAGAGGACATCCTCGGGTCTCAACAAATGGGTTGTGACAAAAGCGGGCTAGGTTATGGTGCAACAGCTCACAAGGGACAGGCCTCCACTTCATATGACATGAAGACTCAAGCAAAGGGAAAGTTGAAGGTAGATCAGGCTGATCTCTCTCTTCATCCACCTAAAGTTGGTAAGATCAACAAAAGGGAGGTAAAACCTGTTTTTATTTGTCATCACTGTGGTAGGTATGGCCACATTCGCCCTTATTGTTTTGAATTGTTTGGTAAGGTGTCTCAAAAGGGTAGAAATTCAAAAACTTTTTGGGTTAGGAGACAACCTTATATGTCTAGGCGAAATACCAAGACTAAAAAGATTTGGGTGAAAAAAGATGATTTGACTTGTTTAGTTGTTCACACTGCTCTAAAAGCACGTGATTCCCACATGTGGTATCTTGACAGTGGGTGCTCTCGTCATATGTCCGGTAACAAATCTTACTTCACCTCCCTTGAAAAATATGAATGAGGAATTGTTACTTTTGGAGATGGCGGCACTTCTAGAGTCATTGGTAAGGGCTCTATAAGTGTTGCTGGTCTTCCTAAGCTCGAAAATGTTCTTCTTGTTGATGGTCTTAAAGCAAATCTTTTGAGCATTAGTCAAATGTGTGATTCCCATCATGAAGTATTGTTTTCAAAAAATAAATGTGAAATTTTGGATAAAAAGGGAAATACTGTCTTACATGGGGTTCGCACATCTGATAACTGCTATGGGATTGTTACTACTAATGATCTCACGTGTCACTCTGCCATCATTAGTAACATTGACCTGTGGCATCAAAGATTAGGTCACATGAATTTCAAAGACCTAACTAAGATAGCCAACAAAGAGCTTGTGAGAGGAGTACCTAAATTGGGTAAGAATTTGAGCTATGTGTGTGGACCATGTCAACTTGGAAAGCAAACTCGTGCCCCTCGTAAAAAGGTGAACAGCTTTACAACCAAACGTCCTCTTGAATTGGTTCACATGGATTTAATGGGTCCTACTCGCACTGAAAGCATCGGAGGTAAAAGATACATTTTTTTAACTGTTGATGATTTTACTCGATTTTCATGGGTAAATTTTTTAAAGGAAAAATCTGATACGTTTGATGCTTTCCAGGCCTTAGTCTTTAAAATCCAAAATGAACAAGGTGTTTCCATTGGTCGTATCATAAGAATCCGAACCGATCATGGTCGTGAGTTTGAAAATAGTTCGTTTTCGGATTTTTGTGATACACATGGAATTAAGCATGAATTTTCTGCACCCATTACTCCACAACAAAATGGAGTTGTTGAGAGGAAGAACAGGGTTGTTCAAGAAATGGCTAGGGTCATGCTCCTTAGTAAGAAACTTCCTTCAAAGTTTTGGGCTGAAGCCCTAAATACTGCTGTTTATGTCATAAATCGCGTATATTTAAGGCCTGGCACTTTACAAACTCCATATGAATTGTGGAAGGGATTGAAAGCTAATGTAAAATACTTCAAAACTTTTGGGAGTAAGTGCTACATTTTCAAAGATAGAGAGCCTTTGGGCAAATTTGACTCCCGAAGTGATGAAGGTATTTTTCTAGGGTATTCAACCACTAGTAGGGCTTTTCGAGTCTATAACCTGCGAACTTCATCTTTAATGGAATCTATCAATGTGGTTATAGATGACACAGGTGCACCTACTCCAGCAACATATGAGGATGACAATGATGAGTCTCCAATCTTGGATACTGAACCACAAAATCAAGGAGAAGCTGCGGACCAATCACAAGAAATTGTTACAGCTTCGTCCTCACAGGTAAGTTCAAATCCAAAGAGTGCTCCAAAGGACATCACTCCTGTTGCACCCGTCACCTCAAGTCCTGAGCTAAAACCATCAGCTAGGGTGAAACTGAATCATCCAGCTCAACAGGTCATTGGAAGTGCTTCAGATCGAATGAAAACCCGAAGACATATTCGGGATGAGGTATCACATATGTGTTATGTTTCATTAATTGAACCTAAGAATTTTAAAGAGGCCTTGCTAGATGGTAGTTGGGTCAATGCTATGCATGAAGAATTAGGTCAATTTGAACGTAACAAAGTTTGGACTCTAGTTCCCAGACCTAGAGACATGAATGTGATAGGTACCAAGTGGATCTTTAAAAATAAATCTGATGAGAATGGTACAGTTGTTAGGAATAAAGCTAGGTTGGTTGCTCAAGGCTACACACAAGTAGAGGGTGTTGACTATGATGAGACGTTTGCCCCAGTTGCACGTCTCGAATCTATTCGTATTTTATTTAGTGTTGCATGTTTTCTTGGCTTTAAATTGTTTCAAATGGATGTGAAAAGTGCCTTTCTGAATGGGTACTTGAGAGAAGAGGCATATGTTGAGCAAACAAAAGGGTTTGAGGACCCTAAATGTCCTAATCATGTCTACAAGTTAGACAAGGCTTTGTATGGATTAAAACAAGCCTCTCGAGCTTGGTATGATAGACTTACTACATTTCTTCTTGATAATGATTTTCAAAGGGGTAGTGTGGATAAGACTTTATTTGTGAAACATACTAAGTCTCATATTCTTGTTGCTCAAATTTATGTTGATGATATTGTGTTTGGATCCACTGCTCAACATCTTGTGAAATATTTTTCGGATTGCATGACACATGAGTTTGAGATGAGCATGATAGGAGAGTTGTCTTATTTTTTGGGTCTTCAAATTAAACAGTCTCCTTCAGGTACATTTGTGTCTCAGTCTAAGTATGCGAAAAATCTTGTGTCTAAGTTTGGTCTTGAGTCTGCCAAACATGCACGCACTCCCATGAGCACCAGTCTTCACCTCTCCAAAGATTCCTCTGGTATTGATGTTGATCCTACCCTCTATAGGAGTATGATAGGGAGTCTTTTGTACCTCATAGCCAATCGTCCTGATATTGCTTTCAGTGTAGGTGTTTGTGCCCGTTACCAAGCTAGTCCTAAAGAGTCTCATCTTCTTGTTGTCAAACGCATCATTAAATATGTTAATGGGACATTGGGGTATGGGGTTTGGTTTTCTACTGATACTACAGCTGAGATTACTGGTTTTTCTGATGCCGACTAGGCTGGATGTGTTGATGATAGGAAAAGTACATCCGGGGGGTGTTTTTACCTTGGGAATAATCTGGTTTCCTGGCATAGTAAAAAGCAAAATGCCATCTCTCTCTCGACTGCTGAGGCTGAGTACATTGCTGCAGGGAGTTGTTGTGCACAAATGTTGTGGATGAAGCAAATGCTTCATGATTATGGGATAGAACAGAACACTCTCACTCTTTTCTGTGATAACACAAATGCCATAAACATTTCAAAAAATCCTGTCCAACACTCTCACACCAAACACATTGACTGTCACGCCCTCAAAATAAACCCATTATATATATGTCATTGACATGCACTATTTAAAGAAAACAATTCATTAATTCATTCATCAGAGTATTACTAAATAAAAACATTACATGTAACATCGATTAAAATGCCCTACAGGCTTACATCTTTCCAAGCCAACACTTGGATACAAAAAGATGAGTTCTAACTCAATACAAGAAAAGCCCTAGGCTTGGATATTTACATGTACTAACAAATAAAGACAATGAACTAAAGATAGTCTTCGAAATCCAAGTCCCTTCCAAGCTAAGTCCTTGGAGGTAGCTTATCACCTGAACCTGAAAATGATGTTCCCATATAGGGTGAGCCACAGCCCAGTAGAAAAATACTAAACCACATATAAGCAATGAATAAAGCAATAGCATTCAACAGATGGTTAACCAAGATTATCAATTACTCCATTTTACAGTCTCATAACACTATTGTCTAAGACACGTTTTACTTTCCAACTTTATCATCATGGCTCAGAACCTGACCAAACTTACCACAGTGAATTATATATATATCATATTCACATTCCTCCAATATCAACAAATAAATGAGACTCAAGCTCAAATCAAAACACTTCATACTTCCAGTTTGATACACATTTTAGTGCTGTATCATTAAAACACTTCAATATAGAAAAGCAGACATAACAGTGATGCTAATGGAGTCCATCCCCTATCTCCTCCCAAACAAAATCCGGTTTAGAGGTCCATCCCCTATCTTCCCCTAAACCGTGGAGTACATCCCCTATCTCCTCCCACACAAAACAAAGTATGTAAATACATAACATAAACATCACACAATCAATACACATAATGTCTGTATTAATTCAACAGTCAAAATTAATGACTCAACTAATGTGATTAGTTTCAGTTATACCTAATCCACATGCATTGTCAACAACAATCACGACTATCCTCCACCGATAGCCCAAAACAGTTATTTCTAAACTTGGAAATAAATATATCAACAATTCTATAGGCGAGTGATTTAAATTATCCAACTACACCATTTAATCAATAAATTCCCCAATTTCATGAATTTAACCAAATTCCCCAAATCCCTTAAATTAATTATACAAATTAATTAATTAATACAACTAGGGTTTTCCCCAAAGTTACCAAAGTGCCCCCAACATATCAAAATACTAAAACTTAGAACAAAACTTATAAGATGGAGTAGGAAATCCCTACCTCGAAGACAACAACCCAAATGGAGAAGACAGAGATGATATCCAAATACCAAAGTGCTCCAAATCGCCAACTATTCAGATTAAATGGAAGCCCTCGACTCACTCTATCTTTTTAATGAAGGATCTAGGGTAGAAACACACCCTAAGTAGATCAATCCTAAGAGAGAAGGTGTGTAGAGGGAGAGAGAACTCGTAACAAGGGTTTTGGAATATGAAAGTGCAAGAAAAACAGATCTGAAACACGCTGCTGCCTATTTAAACCTGACAGGCTCGCTCGAGCGAAGACTTGGTCGCTCGAGCGACCAGACACAGAAAATATACGCTCGAGCCAAGGGAGCCTTGCTCGAGCCAACAACACAAAAGCTCGCTCGAGCGAAAGAAAACTCGATCGAGCGAAGAACTCAAACCCACAGGTCTGCAATCAGACACACGCTCGAGCTAAGGAACTATCGCTCGAGCGAAGAACGAACTAACTCGCTCGAGCGAAGAAAAGCTCGCTCGAGCCAAAAACCTCAGCTCTCAGGTCTAACTCAAAACGCAACCCTCGCTCGATCGAAGCTATCCTGGCTCGAGCAAAGGACCAAAACAAGGAGATCGCTCGAGCGAAGAACTTCTCGCTCGAGCGAAGAGTCAAAATTCTGGGCAGCAACACTGGATTTCTAAACCCAACCAACCTGAAACAAACCTGCCCAACACATCCTATAACTCCAAATGAGAAAATAAAGGACAACAACAACAATTATACAATGACAGAGTCTATGGAACCAAAGTCCGGATACAATAATCAAATGGGAAAAGACCGGGGTCGCTATATTGACATACGTCATCATTTTATTCGAGAGTTAGTGGAAGAGGGCCTTGTTGTTCTTGAGCATATTCCCACTGAGCATCAAAAAGCTGATATTTTTACAAAAACCCCTTGATCTTCTTCGGTTTGAGTTCCTTAGAAAGACCTTGGGTGTCATGCTCGATCACTAGAGTGTTACTTGTTTCTTGAGTAGATGTAAGTGTTTTGCCTTATGTATGCTTGGATGTGATAATCTCATTGTCATTGATATCTGTTTTACTTGCATCCAACTTTTTATGTACACTACTCATGCTGCTTACAAGATCTCATTGTTCATTGGTCATAGCTCATTTTGAATGCCCATACTCATTAACCTCATGATCTCATTCTGTACACATCCTTGAGATTAATTGTTGCAGGGGTTTCCGCACATGTGATCAAAGTTCTCTATGAACCACTAACAGTGTTTCTTATACTTTTACAGTGGAATTGACCGATACTAGCATATCATGGGTGATGTTGAGTCTCTTAACCATCTACCATCTGTTTTTCACTTCCACGGTTTCTCCCTCAGTTCTTTGAAGTCCGGGCATTAGGAAAAGGCTACCTCAGAGGCACCAACCAGGCCATCCTTTATGATTTCATTCTTCTCTGGTTTGGTTTCCATACTCTTGAGAGTGAATGCCACCAGTGAGTGCCCACAAGAAAGAAAATGTTAAAAAAAAAAAAAAAAAAAAAAAGGACTCATTGATTGAGGGGGAGCCTCCGCATTTACTCAACAAATACCCCGTGATTCCTAGTGGTTTGACTTTTCTCTGTACTGTTGAGTTACTCTTGATGGAGGTCCAGCCATCCGATCACTACTAGGACTAACTGTAGCTCAGTGACCGCTCATGGATTGCACACACACACTTTCTTTTGTGAGCTCTCATGTTGGATTTTGAGTTGTACATTCTCATGTAGCTTATGATCATTGATTATATTTTATCTGCCTTGCTCATGATTTCCAGTGTCATTTTTTTAAAAAATTTGCAAGTTTACGGAATTCATGAATTGCGGATTATTTCATCTTCGTCGTCAATTTTGGCTAAATGTGATCATCTACTTTTGCCCCAGGTTTCTTCTAGATATTGAGTTTCTTGTTTTATTTAAAAAAAAAATGTTTTTCCCCACTCGAGCGGATATTTCCACGCTCGAGCATGTTTTTTCGCCTTGCAGTACTTTGCTCTTTGCTTTACAGTTCTGAGAGAGATATTTTTGCGCTCGAGCGTCTTTCTTCGAGCTCGAGTGGGTATCAGCTTGCCTTGACTAATGCTCGAGCGTTCCTTCCTACGCTCGAGCGGACCTATTTTGTATAAAACTCCCTCCCTCGACTCTTCAGGTCATTTTTTTCCCTCCTCTTCAGTTTCTCCGACCTAGGGTTTGGCTCGTGGGCTTTGCGTGGTCGATCTCACCTTCCTTCTTCCTCTTCCTTGCCGATTTCACCTTTGGTAGGTTTTCCCCTCTCCTCTCCTCTGTTTTGTTTGATATTTCGGCACATTTGAGGGTTGTATTTCGGGTTTTTGGGTTTTTTGTATTTCATTTTTTTCCCCTTTCTCTCACACACTTTCACTACATCGTCCTGTCTTTCTCATGCTGCATTTCTTGCTTGTGTGTATGGAGTCTGTGTTGTCCATTCATCATAGGGTTCTGTATTCCACATGCTTGAGGTATTTGTGGTTGTGCTGCAAGTTTGAGCAACTGTTTTGACCTCAAGATGCGTCCACCTTTTTGCATTGTTCTGTATTCCACATGCTTGAGGCATTTCTTGTTTGTGTCCCTAGGTCATTGATATTCTGCCATTGCCATTATGCACATTTTTGCATTCTGCATTTCATTGATATTTGTCCTCCATGTTTCTGAAATGATATCATTGATATTTGTCCTTCATGATTATGCATTATGCGTTTAATGTTACTAATGCTCTCTGTCTTGTGCCTGTTTTGTTTTTCGGGTTTGGTTTCTTTTTGGCTTTGTTGGGATTTCGGGTTTTAGTCATCTCTCATCTCATCATGTCCGCCCCTAAACGCCGAAAGGCGACAGTGTCTCGCCCTACCTTTAATTCTGAGAGATTTCAGACTGCTAAGCAAGACAAGTTGCTCCATAAATCTTTTAAGGCTCGCACTGTTCACCTAGAACGGACTGTCCAGCCTAACACTTTCGAGTCAATCCCTATCCGTCCATTGTTTGATCCTCTAGGTGGTGATTTGGTATTGTCGTTTTCTGGGCGTCAAAATCTCGACTGGGTCCGAGAATTTTACTGCAATATTGAGCAAATTAGTGACTTTGAGCCTTCATTCACTACTTGGGTTCGGTCCAAATCCATTTCTGTCATACCTGCTCTCATTCGCCATCTTCTTAAAACTGATCAAGTGTACCCTCAACACTATCCTTTTCCTGTTCCAGGCCGTCCTACCTATGATTTCAATAATGTGACTGAGGTGTTATGTGGTTCTTCCCGTCCTTGGCCTACGGGCGCTTTGATTAAACAGTTTGAACTTCTTCCAGAGTTTAGACTGCTTAATCTGATTGTTTGTGCAAACATCCTTGTGACCACTCACTCCTCCGAAATTAATCAAGACCAAGGTTTTGTTTTGTTTTGTATCGCCCGTCACATGTCTATTGATCTAGCTACCCTGATTATTAGGAAAATGATAGGAGTTTCTGGGAATAAACAGTTAGGCCTTCCTTATGGGTGTTTGATCAACCGTCTTTTGACTGAACTTAGGGTTCGAGTGTTAGAAGATGATGAGTTTGCCTTTCCCTCACGACCTTTCACAAAGAAAACTGTTTCTCAAAGTCGGGCTCATGTTAAGGGGGAGTCTTCTCGGGCTGATGCTTCTGCAGGTACCACTGCTGGCCTAGCTGAGGAGGCTGAGTTTGACGCTGCAGCAGCCGGGGGTGAGGAGAATGTTATTCCCCCTGTTCCACCTCGCGCTTTTCATGATCAGCTTCAGCATTTTGAGGAGGCTATGACCCGGCGATTGGACCTTCTGGATGCACGCTTCGATGCGTTTGATGGTCGCCTTGGTCAGTTGGAGCAGACTGCCGTCCACACTACTTCTCAGCTGGCCCACCTCATTTCATTACTTCAGCTTCAGCAGCCACCGCCTCCCCCTGGTGCATGATTCATTGCGTTCTTGATTCCCGGTCAAAAAGGGGGAGATACATCATCGGTGATGGTGATCTTGGTGGTATCTTGGTGGTATATTTGTTTTTGATATATTGGTGATGGTGATCTTGGTGGTATATTTTTTTTTTTTTTTTTTTTGATATATTTTGGTCTTAGATAGATATTTTGTTCCTATGGATATTTTGTTCATGTTTGGATATGTTGGATACTTTGTTGATATTCGGATAGGTTGGTTATTGTTGTTGGTGGATACTGTATCATGGTTCTCTTTTTATGTATGTTTTGGTATCTTCTTATACAGTTCCACAAGTTTTGTTTTTCTGGTTTGTTGCTCGGTATTTCACAGGTGAATTTTGAATGAAGTTGGATGGATGGATTGATTGATCACAGGGCAAGATTGTTGGATAATAGAGTTTTTTCGAGTCGTTTTTTTTTTTTTATTAATCCTGTCTAGTGCGTGTGTTTTAGGATATTTGTTTAGAAAGGTTTTGTCCGGGAATTGACAAAGGGGGAGATTGTTAGGTCCCTTGATTGTCAAATCCGAGTACAAAAATTTGTGTTGAACAAGTTGTAATTTTCCTGTGTTTTTGTTCTTCCCGCTTGAGCGGGACCATTGGCGCTCGAGCGGATATTGTAGTCTATCAGTATTTTGACAGGTCTGTAAAAATACTGGAAGGCATGATTTCGCGCTCGAGCGGGTTATCAAGCGCTCGAGCATAACTCTGTTTTGTCGCACGCAGATTTTGCTAAAGACGCTCGAGCGGGATGTTGGACGCTCGAGCGGAGATCGCGGACTCAGGAATCCTATTTATATATGTTTAGATTGTTTTTAGGACTACTTTTCTTAGATCTTATTCAAGAGTCCTAGGGTTTTGTTGGGAGGGTTCTTCTGAGGTTTTTTGTGAGTTTTCCTTGATGTTTTGAGAAGAGTTCTTCAATCATGATCTAAGATACATACATCAAGGAGTTGGTTACTTTGAATTCAAAAGAGAGATCTCTTCGGTGGATATCAAGAGTCCTAGGGTTTTGTTGGGAGGGTTCTTCTGAGGTTTTTTGTGAGTTTTCCTTGATGTTTTGAGAAGAGTTCTTCAATCATGATCTAAGATACATACATCAAGGAGTTGGTTACTTTGAATTCAAAAGAGAGATCTCTTCAGTGGATTCCGAAGATTCAAGCGTAGAGTATCAAAAGGAGTTTGATTCTGTACGTAGTCGTTCATTCGACAAGTGAAGTTGTGGATTCAACTTCAGGAATGATCAGTTCCGAGACGAAGGCGTGGTGAAAGAGTTACAGAAGATTCAAAGACAAATTGACTGAGTCGGGTAATTTGTGTGTTATCTTTGTAATCTTTCTTACTTTAGTAGTGGATTGATTAGTGGCGTTTCGCCCGTGGTTTTTTATTACAATTGAAGGTTCTTCAATTGTGGTTTTTTCCACGTAAAAATCATTTGTGTCGATTTATTGTTTATTCCGAAAAACAAACAATCTAAATCACTTTCGTAAGTGCTTGTTGGTTTAGATTGTGTGTTTTGGATACTTGGGATTTGGAATATTTTAATCTTGATCTAATCATGAATCACTTAGGATTTTCAGTGTGTTTTAACTGACGAGGATCTAGCTTTGTCCAAAGTGCATATGATTTCAGTAGAAGAGGCCTGGGCACTTGGTATTTTAGTAATATAAAAACTGATAGTCACTAGACTTCACTTCTTGTCATTGACAAGTATGCAGACCACATGTGATTTGAATGGATGTTTATCATTTACCAAAATGGAGGAGTTTGGTGATGGAGTACACTCTTTTGGCAATGTTGATGGGAACACAATCCCTACCTTGATGTGCCAAGCTTCTTTTGATGACAACTAGTTGATTCTTTCAATTGAAGGCTCTTTGATAATGAAACTAGAGAAGTTTGGTGCACAAATGCATTAGACAAATTGGACACAATTCACATAACTCAAAACTTTGATGTGTTCTTGCTGGTGATTATTTTAAAGTGATGTAACAAAGATTGGGGCCAGACATATATACCACAAACTAGTTAGACTTCACGGTAGAGAGGTTAACTTGAGGAGGATATCTTCTTGCACAGAAATTTTGGTGGACCAAACCTTTGAGAGAAGAGAAGAACAAATTTACTCTACTTTTTTGTTGTTCTATTATGTTAAGTTTTGTTCTTGTTTTTTTATTGTTTTCTTATTCTTTGTTTTCCTTTTCGTAGAATAGTTTACGTAGTTCAGCAATCTTGTTAAGGACACATGGCAACTGGCATTGGAATTCTTTTGTTTGGAACATGACAATCTAGTGTTCTAAAGTAGTTGAACCAAAATAAAATAAATGGATAGGCAACTTTTTGGAATCACCATATAGGTCGATTGGAAGTTTGGAACTGCAAACAAGCTTACCTGTGCACTAATAGCTTGACCTTTGTTTATGAAGTATACGTACTTCGAAAAAATATGTCGTACTCGTACCAGATATTTTTCGACGTATGGTACCTCGTATGGTACTTATGTATACGTACCGGGTACACAAAACGCATACCTAAGTTTTTTCTTCTTAATTTTTGGCGTATCCAGACGTACCTAATATATACCTAAGTCGTACCGTACCTCAGTTGAAACAATATTTTCTTCAACTACAGAGATAAAACTCCATTCACTAGACTTCTTTTTTATTTTTTGCTTTATGCTTGATATGATTTTAAAATTAAACTATGGTTTGTAAGTTATTTAATATATTGACATTTAATTTTGATTTATACTTTTACTCTTGACATTAAATGTTAATTGTAGGTTGGACCTTAACAAATTGAACAATTTAATTAATTTTTGCATTAATCTAAATTAAAAATAACTATTTTTTATAAGCGTACAAGGCCTTACCCGTACTCTATTTTTTGTTGAATTTTACTGTATTGACGTACCTGTATTGTACCAATATCAATACTTGTGCCCGTACCCGTACTCATGCTTCATATACCTCTGTTCACTCAAACCTTTTTAAGTTATGAATCCTAGTAAAATTGTAAGAATCGGTAGTATATTGAAGTCAAATTATGCAAATCCTAGATTGGATTGCCTAAGCTTGTGAACAAAGAACTTTAGTTCTCGGAGTTGTAAATTTTTTTTTGAGAAAATATTATTGTCTCTCAAACTATCACGTGTTTTTCAATTTGACCTTTATATTTCAATTTATTTTAATTTAGTACCTAAACTTTCAAAAAATTGATCAATTTAACCCCTATCGTCACATTTCGTCTACAATTTAATAGAATGTACTGATGTGGCACCAAAGTTCATTTGGAATTTCATTTTACTCTCTAAATTATACCTTAAAAATCAATTTTCCCCCCAAATATAAAAAAAAAATTAAATTTTTAATAACATATACTTTGCAAAAAAAAATAAAAAAAAATTCTCATTTTGAATTATTTTGAGACTATGAAACATGAATAATTCAACAAACATGTCGTACCCGTACCGGGTACTTACCAACATATGATATTTCTGCATACGTATCGGGTACACAAAATATGTACTCAAATTTTATTTTATTTTTTAATTTTTGGCCTACCCAGACATATCTAATATATATCGAAACCATGTCGTACCTCAATCGAAAATAATATTTTTCTTCTACTACAAAAATAAAATTCATTTTACTAAACTTCTTTTTCATTTTTAGTTTTGTGCTTACTATGGTTTTAAAATTAAGTTATGGTTTATAAGTTATTTAATATAATGATATTTAATTTTATCTTATACCTATGCTTTTGGCATTAAATATCAATTGTATGTTGGATTTAACAAGTTAAACAATTTAATCAATTTTTGTATTATTTTAAATTAAAAATAAATATTTTTTTACAAACGTATTAAACTATACCCATACTCGTACCCTATTTTTTTAAAGATTTTACCATGTCGATGTACTCATATCGTACCAATACCAGTACTAGAGTTCATTTCCGAATAATGATAGTCCCGAAGCGTTACTAGAGTTCCGGTTAGAAACAGCATTGATCAAGTGCTTTTCCAACAAGACTCCCAGAAACCCAAGGATCTAATCAACATCCTAGAAATTAAATCCCATACCCACATAGCCACATAAGCATGTTATCAATTAAGCACATAGCATATGACACTACATCTAAGTCTCTATCAAGCGAGACAAACCCATTGTGATCCTAATCACTTCCCACCTACCCAAAGTATTCGAACCCGGTACGCTCTGATACCAAGTTGTAACGCCCTCAAAATAACTACATTAAACCCATCAAATAAATATGCATTGATATATAAAAGTCCCACAACCTTACATTCATCAGAGTTTCATTACAAAAGTATTACATGTTAACAATAAAAGCAAAATGCCCTACGGGCTCACAGCTTTCCAAGTTAACACTTGGTTACAACAAAAGAGTACTAACTCATTTACATATTTAGCCCTTGGCTTGAATTTACATGTAATACATCAAAAATAAAACGACAAAAGTATGTCCGCCTCTAGCCTCCCAAGCTATGTCCTTGGAGGTGGCATGCTACCTGCACCTGAAAATGATATTCCCATATAGGGTGAGCCACAGCCCAGTAGAAATACACTAAACCAACCATGAACAATGACTAAAAGATTAGCAATTGATAGATGGCCAACACTGATACATTCACATAAATCACATATTTATGTCATACGACTTATGAGTCCAAGTTACTTTTCATTTTCCCTTTTTCAACAGATAAGCATATTAGCTCTATCATCATCTCAACAGATATGTATAACAACAATATCCCACATTCACAGATAAGCATATAAGCTATATCCACACTTCACAAAGATAAGCATATAAGCTCTATCTTCACTTCTCTAGACAAGCATATGAGCTGTATCTACGGAGTTCATCCCCTATCTTCTCCCAACACTATCCGGTTTAGAGGTACATCCCCCATCTTCCCCTAAACCGCGGAGTACATCCCCCATCTCCTCCTCTACAGATAACTTATACAAACACATTGGTTCTATATACAATCACTCAATACATACAGTTAATGTATTCTATCAACCGTCAAATCCCATGACACATTCCATTGATTAGTTTCCGTTTGCCTAATCATCATGCATTGTCTACAACAATCACGACTATCCTCCACCGATAGTCCAAAGCAATTATTTCTAAACAGAAAATAAATGCACAAATGGATATTCAATCAACATTTCAATTTGGTGTGTGATAAACAATTCAACTATACCCTTTAACCCCTTGCACTCCCAATCTCAACAATTCCATTTCATTTCCTCATTTCTCACAATTAATTATCTCAATTAATCAACAATGTAATTAGGTCATTTTCCATAATTACCATTTCAACCCTTAGGTCCCATCTTCATCAATGATTCAACATTTATTTCATTTCTCTATACCAAACATGCATCTTGGTTTATTATAAATAAAACCCAACCTTTGTAAAATAGCACAAAAGCCCCAAATCTTCACAAGATTACCAAACCAACCCCAACATCTCAAAATACCAAAATTTAAAGACAAAATCCATAGAGAGGAGTAGGATATCCCTACCTCAAATTCGGAGCTCCAAGGGAGATGAAGACCAAAATCAAAATGCCCCAAAGACCAAGATTCTTGGATGAAAACGACGCCCTCGACGATCAACACGACTTTTACAAAGGCCGAAGGTGAGGAACTCATATACGCATGACCCGCTCGAGCGGAGAACACGACGCTCGAGCGCCAAGAACAAAAATCTGGACACGCTCGAGCGTAATAAGGCCCGCTCGAGCGCCAAGACACAAGAATAAAGCACTTCCACTCGAGCGCGAAAACCAGTCCGCTCGAGCGTGGATTTCCCCCTCCCAGAACTTATACTCTGGAAGTACTACCCGCTCGAGCGCCCAACGACCCGCTCGAGCGCCACCGCTCGAGCGTGAACAAACCCGCTCGAGCGCAAAAATCACATCTGCAGAAGTTTTGCAGAGACACGAAATACTGGAAGTGTGTAATCCCCGCTCGAGCGCAAGAAGACCCGCTCGAGCAGATAGGCCAAAATCTGGGCAACTAGTTTTGGTTTCTAAACTCAACCAACCCATAACAAACCTGCCCAACACATCCTATAACTCAAATACGAAGTAAAAAGGATATAAACAAGATAATAATCAACTACCAACATCCACGGACACATGTCCGGATCACTGTTCAACAAGGGTAAACCCGGGATCGCTATAGGATTAGTATTACTCGTACAGATAATTTTTGACATCGACCTGATAATTACTAGCGTGGTATATAGATTACCTTTTGTCATGGTACAGATTACGATGGTAATTTGTACCATGACAAATGGCCATTTCGCATGGTAGTACATATATTTTTTGTACACAGAGAGCTTGATTTTTGCAACTTAATTGTTATGTTTCGTATGGAATTATTATTTTAGTTTGGACTATATACTACAGGTTGGACGATGGTTTGTAAGGAATTTTACATTTAAAGTTATACATTTTTGGATGGTTTGGAGTGAAATGGATGCAGATCTATTGTGAAATGATTGATAACATATGTATTGTTTTGTTCATATACATAGTACAGTTTGCACGAAATACATACAGGTTGTGGACAAATTAGAATTTGAAGAGAAAAAATTAAAATCATATTTTTGGTGACTAAACAATTCGTAGGCAAAAAGGAAGTATATATGTTAGCGATTGAACAATTAGTAGCTACAAAACAAATTGAATTTTTTTTTTTTGGCGACTAAAAATTTAGTGGCAAAAAAACTATCACTTTAGGCGACTAAAATGTTTAGTAGGTACAAAATTGCAAACAAACGACAAAAATATTTTGGCAACTAAGGGTGTAGTAGGTAAAAACAGGTCAGACTCTAGGCTATTAAAAGTTTAGTAGCCCAAAAAAAATCAAACATTACGTGATTAAAATATTTAGTGGCTAAAAAAAAATAAGTTGAATAACAAAATATTTTAGGCGATTAAAAGTTTAGTAGGCAAGACCAAATAAGACTTTAGGCGACTAAAAGTTTAGTAGCGAAAAAAAAAATCAAATTTTAGGCGACTAAAATATTTAGTAGCTAAAAAACAATAAGATAAAATAAAAAATTTATTTGGCGACTAAAATTTTAGTCATTAAAAATAATTGAAAGTTTTGGCAATACCAAGTTTTAGTCGCTGAAAATGTTATATTTAATTTTACTATAATGCATTTGGCGACTAAAAAAATGGTCAGCAATTGAATACTTAATGACCTTTCCCAACAATTGTCCCCCAACTAACCTAGTGACCAAAACTTTTAGTTGTTAAAAACCTTCGCCAGCCAAAACATTGCGAAAAGTGCTATTTATTGTAGTGGTAGAAAGGGAAGATCCCACTCATCAAAAGATACAATACTTTGAATATACAAATAATGGTAAATGAGTTTAATGACAATGGACTGGTGATGGTAGAGAATATCTTTGTAAAAAGAAATTGACTTGTCTAGATGGAAATGAGTAAAATGCCATCCAGAAGAGAAATATGATTTGACTAAATCAATAAAGTTATAGATATTTTTGTGGATTGGTTCTTTGTAGAAGAGGTTTGATGAGCAAGGTTTAAGAACATAATATGTTCTTGGTGTTGATCTGTATGGATAATTTGGAGACATGATTTGCATTGACTAAGAAGCAAGTGAGCTAGTTGCAAGAGTAAAAGTGTAACTAGGTTTAGGAATAGTACCAAGAATTTGGTATCTATTTACTAGGTCAATTGGTGGTGTTGCAATTGGTTGACTGGTTGGTATTATAGCAAGTGGTTTAGTAGGAGGCTTCTAACTTGGCATCTGAAAGGAAGAAAAGGGAGGCTAGCATCCACTGAGGATATCTAATCTGGCAAGATGGATGTTAAGAAAACATCTGTAGTGACCAATTAAACTAAGTCTCCATTGAATGTTACGATTATTAATATTAGCATCTTGTTCAATGGATTTTAGGTAAGCAATTTCAAACTCAAGGTTGTTAATCATACGGCGATAATGGTTGATTTGTAATTGATGAGTAGAGCAATAAGGAGTAGGCATTTTACGAAAAGTTCAAAAATGTATAGTTGATTATCCACCCTGTAAAAATTCATGGGTATGAAAATCAAGGATAGAATTTTGACTATCTTGAATATATTCAATAGCGAAATAAAAAATACTAAGAATAGATTGCCAGCGGGCAAAAATTGGCTTACTAGCAATATTTTGAACATTTTCTAAAACATATTTAGCACTTTTACAATCAACACGGACTAAAAAGTGTTGGTTTAAAATATCATCTTGAAATTTACTAATACATAATATAATAGATAAAATTTCTTTTTTAATAGTATTATAATCTTTCCATGCTTTGTTCCAAATACCAAAATGATAACGAACAATTTGTTTAGATGACTTGAGATGGACTTTTTGAAGAAGAATGCCACCATAACTAATGTCAGAGACACCAGTTTGAATAATTTTAAATGAATCTTCAGTGGGAATACCAAGATAAGGCAAAGTCTTGACATATTGTTTGATTTGTTTAATAATAGAAGTATGAATAGAAGACCAAGGAGAATGATTGCCTTTTAATTGATCAAAGAGAGGCTGACAAGTTTTCCTAAGGTCTTTATAGAATTCCGCAATGTAATTAAAAGATTTTAGAAACCTTTGTAACTAGTATTTATCCAAAATTTCATCAGGAAATTTAGCAGCGAATTCAATAAATCGACTAATTAGAATGATTGTACTTTGATGAATTTGATATCCTAAAAATCTGACTTTAGTTTGGAAATTTTGATTTTTGGAACGGAGATGACTAAACCATTATGTTTAATAGTTTGGAGGAATGACTAGACATGTTTCCAATGTTCTTTAATTGACTTAGAGAAGATGAGAACATCATTGATGTATATGATGGAAAAATGACTAAATGGATTGTCATGCCCCAAAATTTGAACAATTAAATATTAAATTAGGACTAAACCCCAATTAATATTCCATCATCCAAATCCTAAGGGTGAAACAAAATTTAAATGTTCTCGTCTCCATAAGATTTAAGTAAATTTCAATGCTCAAAAAAAATACAAGGGATAAAAAAATAAATAAATAAACAAACGTCAACCAAACCATCCATCATAAATTCATGACTATCCAATACCTCTAACATTAAAGTAGCAACAAATAGTCAAGACAACTTAAATAATGTAAAGTTAGAAAATAACCCACAAGACCAAACTATCAAAATACTAAAGTCATAACAAAAGAAAAAACTAATATCAACCCTAAACTCCAGGAAACAAAAGAAGTTCGAAAGACATGTTCTACAATCGTAGTTATTTCTTGTCACCACCGTTATCCCAACTAATCCTGCAAAAATAGCTTGGCTACGCTCAAACAGAACGCACTCGAGATGCTAAGAGACAACGGGACAGTATACAAGTATACTGGTATGAGTACAAGATTTGACACCCACGTGTCCACCAAACACAAACAAAAGTATATTTAATTCTTGTTACGGGACAAGACAAGTAGTTCCACTCACACCGAGATGAAGTGATAGTTTTCCGAGATACGGTGGCATTTAGTTTCTTGCTCCTACACAACTAAATATAACTTGAGTATAAAATAATCAAAATAAAAATAAAAATATGGTGGGTCAACCATGCATAAAAAGTTAGTAAGACCCACTATTGTGCAAAAATAAAATTAGTATAATTTGTCATAAGTAACTTGCTGAAGAAGTATAAAAATGTATCGATTTATGCTTAAATAATTCGAATTAACTAAAACTCAAAGAACAAAAGTTGTACAGAATCAAATTCCTAAAAGATAGTGCGAACAAATTTAGTAGAAACTGAACAGGTTGAGAGAAAAACTTAATAGAAGAACCTAGACAGAATTTAACCAAAAAATCTGAAACTGAAAACAAAAAGAAACTGCCCTAAGATGATTTTTTTCGTAAAAGTTCAAAACACGAAAAATGTTCAGAATAATGTTTTACTTCAGTTTATGAGAAATTAATAAAAATGAACTCGTTTCGTAGGTTAAAACAGCATCTAAAATCTACATTACTAAAATGAATAAAAACTATTGTAACCAAAATCATCCGATTAAAACACAAAAGTTGTCTAGAATTACATATACATACCTCTGCCCAAATTTAATAATTTATTGAGGTCGTTTACTATTTTCAAAAATATACAAATCAATACAATTCAAACTACACTAATAAGTTCATATTTAATTCTTTGTACCTTAACTCCACCACTTCGGCCCTTCACTTCCAGCCTGCACATATATCCCATTTGCCTCCCGTATACCTAACACTACTCTGAAAACAAACTTGCATGGAGATATCGTCCTGAGTTTGATCCACACTCCCCTGATGGTTAGCATATACGTACACGCATAAATCAAAGCACCTGTTTACTCCTAAGAACGAGGAAACAATATATATATACACAATCCCTCATCTACTCATGAGAACAAACATAACAATGCCAAGCCTAAGGCATTCAAATAAATCTCATAATCCTCACCCTTTTTTTATACATTCTTTCTCACCAACACTCAAATAAAACAACAATCCATGGAGTCATTGTGGAGCATTCAGAATTTATTTATAGATTCTAAGTTTATTTTAATTTTATATATCCATGAGTGTGATTACAACGATAAAATAAATACATATAAAAACCCTAAACCTTGCATACACAACTAATCAAAATAATTAAAATCAATCTATCATCTTCATGTAAATACAATATCAAACCAACATCAAATAAATAAATAATAACAACAAAATAAATATAAATCAAGAAAAGTGGGTTTTGCACTCACAATTATTTTTTGAAGATCAAAGAAATGTTTAGAAAATTAATAGACCCACTGAAACAAAACCCTAACCCTTTCTTCCTTTCCTCTCCTCTTTCTCTCCCCACCGTCCCTCTCTCTATTTTGATTAATCTCTCTCTCTCTCTCTCTCAGCTTGCTATTGCTCTCAACTTTTTTTTTTTTTTTTTTAATCTTAGTGAGGCTCTAATACTTATAACCTAATAGATATATTATATAAATATAACATATATAAATATAAGATCAATATATATATAACACCTTTTATATATATATAATATAAAAATATAAAAATATTCAAATTAAATATATATAATTAAATATCACATTAAATTCTCATGTATCCACAAAATTAATAAAGCCAAAAATAAAATAAAGTATCCAAAGGGCATCGCATTCCATTCATAATGACCAAAGGGTGTAGTGAAAGCAATTTTGTAACGATCACTAGGGTTAAGTTAGATTTGCCAGAATCCACTTTTGAGATCAAATTTACTAAAGATGACTGCTTGATTAAATCTTTTAATCAAATCTTTTTTTATTAGGGATTAGATACCTAATTCGTTCTAGAACTTTATTTAATGGTTTATAATTAATTACTAATCGTGGAACGCCACGTTTAAGTTCAGCATTTTTACTGACATAGAAAGCTGGTCATGACCAGGGGCATTTACTTTTACTAATGATTTTATTTTTGAGTAAATCATAAATTTCTTTTTAACATTAATTCAGCGTTCATTTGAATTGGTCTGGATTTAGTAGGAATATGTTTTTCATTAAAGTCTTCGACATAAGAAACAGTGACTACATGTTTTTTCTCATGCCAAAAAGTACTAGAAAGAGTAGAACAAACAATTTTCTCTAAATGTTTTTTTAATTTTTAATTTTTTTAATAAGAATGGAATTAGTTGATTGAGATTCAATTCTTTTATATTTGACTTCTTCTTTGAGAAATAGTAATTGTTTAGTTTTTTGGTTTAATATATTAATTGATTGAGAGAATACCAAACCTTCTACAAATAAACCACTATAACGATTACTTTAGAAATATTTAGAAAAGATAAACATAAAGAAGTAACTATACACGATGTACAAAATGAAATTAATCAAATTAAAATGACTATTAAAGAATTAAAAATTAAAGATAAATCTTTAGAAGACAAAATTGCTATATTAAAAATCAATAAAAATCTGAATGATTGTGAAAGTAAAACTGATACATCTTCCGATGAATCTAGTAATACTCCAAATCATGTAATTTTTTTATAATCGTTCCAATAAATCTAACAGTGAAGAAAATAATCAAGAAAATAACCGATTAAACATAATTAATAAAATAAATATTCAAAAATGGCATTCAAAAATAAAACTAGTAATAAATGATTATGAAATGGAAGTCATAGCCTTAATTGATACAGGCGTTGATCTTAATTATATTCAAGAAGGTTTAATCCCCACTAAATACTATTATAAAACAAATTAACAATTAAGCTCAACTAATGCCAATCAAATGCGTATTAAATATAAATTACCTAAAGTTCATATTTGTCAAAACAATGTTTGTTTTAAAACATCATTTGTTCTAGTACAAAATGTGACTGATAAAGTCATTTTAGGTGTCCCATTTATTTATTTATTATATGCATTCACTACTAATAATCATGGTATTACAACCCAAGCCTTTGGTCAAAAAGTAATTTTCAAATTCTGTAACGCCCCAACGAAATTAACAAAAAATAAACTCATCATCTTCTAACAACATGATCTTGTTTCCCAATTAATAGCTTCCATTGCATAATATATAAAGAATATAAAGCCTCATCATTGACATCATCAACAAATCTCTAACATTTGTATTCATTAAACTCTTTAAGATTTACAAAAGTATTACACATGCGATTATACATTCAAAATTCCTAGAATATGAATCTATAACATGTGACACAATAGTCAAGTACAATTTAATCCCTGAAGGGTTACAAATTCCATGGCTTATGTCCGGTTACACAAAAATGGTCATCAAAACCCATACATGTAAAGCTCTTGGCTTGTCAACAATAATTACAGCAAAAGAAAATAGCCTTGTGCCCTCAAAATATACATTCCACGCCTTTAACTTGGCGGAATCACCACATCTTTTCCTGCACAAAATCTCATAGGGTGAGTACAAAGCCCAGTAGGAAGATCTTAACAAAGTATATACATTTTACATAATTTCCTGAGATGAATGCACATGCCATGTCATGCTCAAAAACATATCTCTATCTTTTGAAAATTTTGTGCACGATGCAATTTGAAAACACAACAATTCAATAACTTCAATGTAGTTCAAGAGGTGGTAAATACGACTCAGGTAATCCCTAGATTGATGTCTGCAAGTAGGCATATCAAGCACTACCAATCGCCACTTTACCGGTTGCTAACCGGAAGGCATGTGGTGTCACGCCTCGAAAATAAACTCACATAACTATTACATCAACCTACTCCCAAAATGAGATATTGATCAAATTCATTTGCATGGTTCCAATGTTTACCGAAGTATTCTCACATGCCAATATACATTTATTTACTCACTAGTACATGAATCTATCGCATGTAAAAGAAATCATTAAATCACAACGAATAAGGCCCTCAAGGGGCTTACAAGTTCCAAGGCAATAGCCCAGTTACACGTATTGGTCTCTCGGACCCAAACACATTAGCCATTGGCTTACACAAAATATCACAACAAAATAAGAGTTAAGCTACTACTCTTCAAACATTTCCACGCCCTTAGCTTGGTGGGGTCACCACATCTTTACCTGCACCAATTCCATAGGGGTGAGCATAAAGCCCAGTAGAGATTCCTCACAAAGTATATACAGTTATGCCAATTCCATCAACGTTAAAAATGCATATGTAATGCCATGCATGTGTCAATAATGAAGGAAAATCTTATTTTGATGCACTATTTCAAAATCATCATGTTCTCAATAATATTCAATGCACAATTTTAAATTCACCATATTCTCGATAATATTTAGCAATCTCATCAATTACAACTTCCAATATTTAAATCAACAGGGGCGGTAAATACGACACTGGTAATCCCTAGGCTGGTGTCTGCAAGTAGTTTCTACGAGCACTACCAAACTGTCATTTTTACCGGTATTAACCGGAAGGCTTGACACCTACCCACGCGGCTTTCTGGTCTTTCACCAAGGACACAGGCCAACTTAACAAGTTCAACTACACCCCCTATCTGGACTTACCACCGTATTTACCCCATAAACATTTCCATTAGTTCTCATTACAATGATCTTTCTCAAAATGTATGCTTTTCCAACTCATGTCATGATATGCAATAATTACTTTAAAACAATTGAGAATATGATGCAACAACTACTAACTCATAGCATTCTTTTATATTCAACAAAAGAAACATGTCTACAACCATATTCAACATCACATTTTCATTTCCTCCTTACATGTTCTTCCGTAAGATACCCATACGTCTCTAACGCATAATTACACTTTCTCATTTCACACAATAACCATGTGTCTTCGACACACCACAACAATTCCTCAACATTAATTCATCATGACCAAATTTTCAATATGGCTAACATACCATCATTCATTTCACTTTTCCATTACACTACGATTAAGCATTTTCACATCACTTATGGCACTCAACAACTTGCCATCTTACCACTTTACACAAACATACAATTATCAATGGATTTTAAAAGATGACTTAGTCTCCAACACATATATATATATAACTTGAAGTTGCTATCTTGTCAAACATTTGGTGAGACTTAGTCTCATACGTGCTCTTGATACAAGAAAATATGTAATTTCAAAGGCACATTCATTATTTTTCAAAAGCCCCAATTTCTAGGGTTTTCATAGGAAATAAACTTTCATCATTTTTCAAAAAGAAACTCCATCTAGAAATTTTCTTTGAGTTTAGTAGAGGGAAACCCTCAAGAAATGATAGAAGATTGAGATATAAACCCCCATTCAAACTCTCTCTACATTTTGAATCAAAACCAATAAAATCAACACAAAACATCTAGAGCATTTTTCAATCAACAACAATGTAGCAAAACTTGTATATATGACTCAAGAAATCCCTACCTCAAAGCCTTTGAGAAGATGGAGAAAGAGAAACCCTAGCTTAGATGGATGAGAGAGCTTTGATTCTAACACACCAAGTGAGCCCTAACCATGGATCTTCAAGATTTAGAGGGAGAAGATGAAGATCTTGACCCAAGGATCACAAAAATCAAAGAGTCTTGGGTGATTGAGGTGTTTTCTAGAGAGAAGGAGGAGAGAAATTAGGTTTAGAATGAGAGAAAAATAAGTTAGAGATGATATATATTTGGACCAATACGTTTTAACAAAACAGGGCACGGACTACCCAGTTGGCCGCTCGTACGGCCACCTTGACCGCTCGTGCGGCCCATTTTCTCCGCTCGTGCGCTCTAGGTAGAATCAGATTTTTTGGGTATAAGCCTCCACCGCTCGTGTAGCCCATCCCCGTACGTGCGGCCTAGGGCCCCGCATGTACGGCCCAAGCCCAGCCACCTAAAAATTCCGCTTCGCTCCCGGCACTCCCGACTCACCCACGCATCCTCCGGAACAAGCGAAATTCAACACCGACAAAAACAAGAACTAGAATTTTAACCTGAGGAACCATTTCCGGACGCTTCAAACCCAACGAAGGCAAATAGAGAAGAAAGAAAGAGAAAGGGAAGGAACCCGGTCGTCACATGTGGTACCTCCTTCGCGCGTGTCTTCGATCTTTCACCATAAACACTCAGGCCAACTTAACCAATACCAACTACACCCTCTATCTGGACTTACCAACGTATTTACCCCAAAATAATTCAAACAATCTTGTTTCAAAAAATAATTCCTTACTCAAAGCAATAATTTTTAATGCAAGATTCAAAATTAATTGTAACAATGATTAAATGGAATGGTAATGCAAAATGTAACAATGCATTAATATAGTTTCATTTTCAATCCTACCACACAATCCTCCATTGTGATCGAATTCCCACATCTCTTATCAATATAACATCATAATATATTTCCAAGAGATAATATAACAAAATTAACATACATGTATTTTCCACATATTAATCATCATTTTCTAAACTTGGTCTTTGCAAGACAAACCAACAATAAGCTATCCACAAAATTTCAAAATTAACAATTCTCATTTGTCACGCTCCGAATTTTAATTACTCGGAAACATTACCAAGAGCCTGAAATTTAGGTCCTTTTTTTTTTCTTTTTTTTCTTTCTTTTTTAACAATTATCTATTACCCTTGAGTAATAGAAACATAATAGTACATGTCTGTCTCGTGATGAATACAACAATATTAATAATACATGCCAAGCTCCCGCTACGGAGTTACAATTAAATAATTACAAACATCAAAGTACAATGAGATTACACACAAGAGATACATGAACTTCCTAACCCTTCAACCAATCAATCCGTATTCTCTTCTTGTAAAAAAAAGTGAAAAACAAGGGGTGAGCACAATTGCCCAGTAGGAATCTCATAGTTCTAAAACAATAACCATCCTACAAATAGAAATGATCATGCATGCAGGGTGATACCATATAGTAGGTGACGTTTTGTAATTTCAAAATATCATACGTAGAGTATCTTTTTTTCGAAATTTATTTGAACATTTGGAAAAACTTTCGACCATCAAGACTATCCTTTTTATCAGAAAGCCATAAATCTTTTTTGGAAAAAAAATATGTTTAAGGAACCACATCATTTTATATTTATTAACCTATTCCAAAATATTCCTTATTAAATTCCCATTAGCATTCCTCTTTTTATTCCCATTCTCCCATTTTACTAGTTACATTTATTATAACTTCATAACCTCAAATTCAAGTTCCCTTAATACTCCAAAACATCCCACATACATGCTATTCCCACCAATCTATTCATATTTGCTGTAACTCCTCAATGTAGAAATCCAAATATCTTTTATATTCAATTATTGTTATCCTACACTCAACTACTACACATCTAACAACTACATCACATCCACATTTGCATTAGCAACTATAATTCAATATATCACAGCTACATCATATCCACATGTACGTTATCAATCATAATTCAATATATCACAAGGATAATAAACCCTTTTTAATTCAATTTCTTCAAATAATTTCTGTATGCATTCCCTTTCCATGCCAAATTACATATCAATTGTAATTTCATAAGTTCATCTCAATTCACACTTATTATCATCGACTCAACACATTTCTCAACACATTCTACATTTTACCGACTTGATATGGTGGGACAGTTGTCACCCAATCCATAACACTTTCCACCTTTTGCCAGCTATAATATGGCAGGAAGTGAACACCCAAAAACCATTTTCTCAAAAAAGCCATTTTCTTTCAAAAATCACATTTTTCCAAAAACCATTGTTCAACTTTTTAAAACCATCCCCACATTTGTTGGCTATTATACGGCAGGACGTGGGCGCCCAAAACATTTTTGAAAACCATCCGTTTTTCCACTTTTGCCGGCTATTATACGGCAGAACTGTGTGGACACCCAAAAACATTTTTTCCACATTCGTCCAGTGATAAGCCTAGACATGGCAATTGGGCACCTTGAATTCAAACCACCCCCACATTTACCGGCTATTATACGGACTGTCATGGGCACCGAAAAATCATTTTTCAATTTTTAAAACCATCCCCACACGGGTACCAACCACAACACAACCCAACACAACTCAACTCAACCCAACACAACTCCACACAACACAACTCAACCAACTCAACACAACATAACCCAATACAATTCACATAACACACAATAAAATTCAACACAACCGTTTCAGCACAAAGCTCATATCATTCATACCATTAGTAATTTCTCTTCCCCCAAGTTTGGTTTCATATTATAACATAAATTAAAACATCAACATTGAGGGTTCAATCACAGCTTTTACATAAATTTGCAAACTCTTTAAAATTTCAATTAAACTTGTACATGTGTAATTTAACTCCTTAATTTCATGATTCTACTATCAATTGAAGCAAAACCATTAACCATCTTCATCAGCCAAACTAGGGTTTTTAAGAGAAGTTAAAGCTTTTCACAAAAACAGATTTTATTCCAACCCTTCTATTACTTTTACACCCAAACTCATGACCCAAACCATAACCCAACAAGTAAACCCCAACTCTTCAAACCCTAACCCCCAATCTGATGAAGAATCACAATATGCATAAAAATATAAACTTTTGTATTTATATAAAGAAAATACCACAAATCTATCTATAAATGAGAGTATTGAAAGAGAACTAGAAACCCCTACCTCTTGAAGCCAAGAGATGACGACCCAAAAAACAATGGCGATGAAACCACAAACTAATCTGACTAAAAGGAAGCCCTTGACGAGATCTACAATCTTTCTCAAAGGACCAAGATGAAAAGATCACTCTAGGTGAAAAAGTTTGAGTTTTAGAGAGAGAGAAAAGAACTCACGGCCTTGAGGAGAAAGGAGAGGAAAAATAATGAGAGAGAAGTGGTTAGGGTCTATTTATAGTAGTAGAAAAATAGCCCTAAGGTCAATAAAATAATAGGACCAAACCCTCCCCCCTAAAGGTAGGTCCTATTCGGACCCACAAATCTGAAAATAAACATGCAAGGGTCGACCCCTGGTGTGGTGGTGTCAACCCTTTAGCAAGAAAAGACAATGTTGGCAGCCAGTAAGGTGTTGACCCTTGGACAGGAAGGGCCAACCCTAAATTCCAACAACTAATACCCAGATTCTGCAATATACAAGGGTCGATCCTTCCCAGACAGGTGTCGACCCTTATGGACAACAATAAGAGGCATGTGTCGACACCACCAAGGCTGGTCTCGACCCTAAATTCCAGCAACACTCTCAGAAACTTCACCAACAGGTAAGGGTCGACCCTTAGGAAGGCTGGTGTCGACTCCAGAATAGAATTTCTAAGTTCCCAAGGAACTTTTTGACAATAACAAGCGCAAACAAACAAACCCAACGAGTTTAAATCGGATCATACTCCTCCAAAACCAACATTCAACAACTACAAAGACTCCCAAAAATTAAAATAAGGGAATTAAATACACTCTCCAATGGATTAAAGGATGTGAGTGCTACATCATTCCTCCATGAAACTCCTCATTTGATACAACTATAAAAATTTCTCCATCATTTATTCACATGACAATTTATCAAGCATGAACTTCACAATATCTTAACTTTTTTCCAAAATCTTCAAATTCTAGGGTCTTCACCAAAACTAGGTTTTTGTTCCATTTTTGAAAAGATTTTTCCAAAACAACACCCACACTTTAAAACATAGCTTATACTCTCAAAAGCTTTGGGAAAAGTAGAGAAAATCCACTCTTAATATCATTAGGGTCTATCAACCCAAAACCATGGCCCAAATATGCAAGAAATACTCCAAATAAGTATAAACTTACAAAAACATATATATAACTCTAAGAATGTCCCTACCTCAAGCTTGGGAGAGGAAGGAGATGTAAACTCTAAACCTCAACGTTGATGAAAACTCGATTCAATCGGTATAAACGTAGCCCTCGCCACCCTCTTCAAATAGGTGTAAAAAGCCCTCTCAAATTCTTGAAGATTTTTGCTAAATCTTAGAGAGAAGCTTGGATTTGGGTGTGTTTGTAGAGAGAACGAAGAGAAAAAGATAAGTATAGAGAGAGTGTGTCACGACCCAAACTTGCCCCTATAGGTTCAACGTCGTAACCGGCCAATAATCTGTGATTACCAAAGGCCTTCCTGTACAAATAAAAATAAATAAATAATCGGGGCTAGGGGATGCAATATTCAAAAACACCGATAGTCCAATGAGTTGTATATTTATATGGACAAATATTTACATGCAAAAACGTTAGTTTACCCACATTTAGTACATAACTTATAACTTAACATCTTATACATAACATATGCACATAACAAAAGTATACTTCATTATCAAAAGCTTGACAACGGCCTTCTAGGCCTAACATCAACTCTGAGGCACTCAAAACCACGTGGTAGGCTTCAAAACAGTGGCTCGACTAATGACTCTTTCTAGACTTGTCCTCTAGAATGCTCACCTATACATATATATATATATATGCATATATATAAACAGCGAGCTAAAGCCTAGTGAATAACATTAAAGTAAAGAGGTAAGTGAACAAATTCCACATCATAATGTATAAAGAAAACCATACCATACATATCAATCATATCAGTCTCAAATCAGGACATAATAATGGTACATCCAACAAAACATATCACATATCGTCTTCCAACTAGAGTAATCGGTTCCGGATACCGATTAAACACATATCACCACAATGATGTGGCTAACGAGATCTCGTAATCACATATATGTCATGGACCCGCATAAACATACCGTCCCCCATGACTTGGGACTATCTATGGATGCCATAATAGATTTCAACATAGGACATTCGTTCACGTAAACAAATATCATTTCAGAAATCATAACTTATCAAATCACAATTGGTACATAATTCATATGAACATATCTTTACAATAACGTTACTCATAGTGGGCTTCCAGTAACGATTGTGCGGTCTTTGACTCGTGACCTACAATTATAATGCACATAACACGATACAAGTCTAACTTCAAATAAAATCATAACTTCAATTTGAAGCTTAATTCCATGTAAAAAGATCAAACCCTTGAATTTCAAGGCAAAAACATAATCCATGCACCTTAGAGTTCCAATCTTTGAAATTCATGAAGTTTATTCTTCCAATTTCAAGAACCATGCAAGAAAAACAATTTTATGAACATATTTTCATGAATCAATGCTATGCATGTGGAGAGATAAGCTCAAAGTCTACAATTTCTTCCGTAATTATTCAAGAACAACTCTAAACATGTAAGATTTCTTCTTGATTAAATTTAAATCCTCAAAATCCATGACATTTTCCTTCACTCTTGAAAACCTATGCATGAATTGCAAAGTACATAAATAAATCTTCATGAAATCATCCATGCAAGGATCAAACTTTTGGGTTTAAAGTAGAAAATTATGAAATCATACATATATGAGTTCTAAGTCCAACACTTTGAAGATTTCTTATAAAACCATGCAAGAAATGATGTTCTTCAATCTCATAGCTCAAGAAATCTTTTTGAAAACTTTAGAATCCATGAAGTTCATGCAAGAAATTACATGATATAACAAGAATTTAATGAGTTCATGCCATGCATAAAGGAATTAATTCAACTATGTCTTGACTTTCTATGACAAAACATACGCAAGAGACCAAATTACTTCCACGAATTCAACACTAGAACACATAAATGTTCGTGCATGTGAGCTAATCTTCCATATTCATCATCTATGAGCTCTCTCTTCCATTAACTCCATAATTTCCTTAAATCCAAAGATATGATGAGTCTAATTCATTAATAAACATTTACCTGGAGCTTGATTTCAAATTATAGGATGGTCTCTTCCTAGCTCTCTTCTTTTTCCTCTTCAATAGCTCTCTCTCTCTCTCTCTCTCTCTCTCTCTCTCTCTCTCTCTAGATGAGTTCTCTTCCTTTCTCTCCATATGCTCAACACAATGAACCAAATGAATAAAAACATTCATTATAAGCATCAGATTATAGACACACCCTCACATTTGAATTGCACAACATGTGTAGTCACATATACACACACACACTGATTTCTCTGCACACACACAGGGATCTCAATACACCCACCATAATTTGATTTCCTACACTCACCATCACAAAATGCCCAAACGCTTACTATACTTAATCAAATTTTAAATCATGAATAGAGTTGAATTAGATACTAATCATGCAACACCTTGGGAAAATACAATTAATCAAAGTTATCATAAACTCAATTTACTCAGAATAGTTCAAATTAAGGCTCAATCTGATCACAGACAGTTTCAGTAAATTGAATCAATTCCAATTAAACTTATCCTAGTGTTCTAAAAATTCCAAATAATTTATTCATGTAACCAATTCATTCCAAATATTTTTTCATATCCATACACATGTTCACAATATCACAATTATATTTAAACACATAATTAAATTAATATAGTCAAATTAATTCATTTTGAATCAAATTTTTGTAAAACTTCATATTAAGTCCTAACAATTATGCTAATTATAATTATGTATTCCGTTTTAGTTTCTAAAGCCTCTACGACCTTCAATTTGCAGTGTAAAGTTGCAATTAAATCACCCAAACACACCTTAATGAATCAGAAGAAATAAATTTTCAATTAAACTTTCTAAATGGCTCTAAAAATTCCCATTTGCATATCCATGTACTCAATTTCAATTTCTGAACCCATTAAGGCTGTTAATTTTAGTTTCAAAGCCGAGTTCACAACAGATAGTTTCTCAATTGGGACATGTATGAACCAATTAAATCACGTGGCACATATCTCATTTAGAATTTAACACATAATTAATTAATTAAATTCACGATTAGCAAGTCTAGGTCGTCACAGAGAGAGAAGTAAAAAAGTTACCCGGATGATAGTGCAACAGATAGTTTTTCGGCTTAAGGCATCTGCCACCACATTGGCCTTGCCCGGATGATAGTGCAACTTAAAATCATAGTCTTCTAAAAATTCCATCCACCTTCATTGACAAAAATTTAAATCTTTTTGGGAGAACAAATATTTTAGGCTCTTATGATCGGAGAAAACTTCAAACTTCTCACTATACAAATAACGCCTCCAAATCTTTAAGGCAAACACTACTGCGGCTAATCGGCTAATTCTAGGTCGTGGGTCGGGTAATTCTTCTCATGAGTGTTCAACTGTCGGGAGCCATACGCTACAACTTTTCCCTCTTGCATCAAAACACAACCAAGCCTATCCCGTGATGTATCACAAAAGACGGTATATCCCAAACGTCTCTCTGGAATGATCAATACCGGTGCCGTGGTCAATCTAGTCTTTAGCTCCTGAAAAGACTTCTCACAAGCTTCACTCCACGCAAACTTAACCCTCTTTCTAGTTAATCTAGTCAAAGGTGGGCTAGTCTAGAGAAGTCTCTTACAAAACGCCGATAGTACCTCGCCAATCCCAAGAAACTCCGAATCATTCTTAGGTTGCTCCCAATCTTGCACAGAATCTACGATGAATCTACAGTTACCCCTTTCACTTGACACTACATGGCCCAGAAACTTCACCTCGGTGAGCCAAAACTCACACTTCTCAAATTTGGCATACAACTGATGCTCCTTGAGTAAGTCAAGCACTATCCTCAAGTGAGCCTCATGTTCTTCGTCGGAAGCTGAATAAATTAGGATGTCGTCCATGAAGACGGCCACAAAACGATCCAGGTATTCTCTAAATATCCAGTTCATCAAATCCATGAAAGAAGCCGGTGCATTAGTCAACCCAAAAGGCATTACAAGGAACTCATAGTGGCCATAACGCGTACGGAAGGCTGTTTTCTGGATGTCCTCCTCCCGGACTCTCAACTGGTGGTACCCCGACCTCAAGTCTATCTTCGAAAAGTAACAAGACCCTCTAAGTTGATCAAACAAGTCGTCTATTCTGGGTAAAGGGTATTTGTTCTTGACGGTGACTCGGTTCAACTTGCGGTAGTCGATACACAATCGTAATGACCCGTCCTTCTTCTTCGCAAAGAGAGACGGTGCTCCCGCTCCCCAAGGCGACGTACTAGGGCTAATGAAACCTTTGTCTAAAAGCTTTTGGAGTTGAATCTTCAACTCATGCAACTCCGCGGGTGCAAATCTATACGGCGCCATAGAAATGGGTGCCGTACCAGGCACTAAGTCGATAGTGAACTCAATCTCTCGGTGGGGTGGCAAACTAGTAAGGTCCTCGGGAAACACTTCTGGATATTCACACACCACCCTTGGCAACTCAACTCGGATCCGTCACTCTGACTATCCAAGAGTGTAGCTAGAAGACCACTAAGCTCATTTCTACCACTAGGATCAAATACCGGCGACAGGGCCCGATCACTTTTGTCCCCTAGAAAGTAAAAACAATCTCCACTCGAGGTGCACACTGTGACCCTCCGACGAAAACAATCAACCACTGCCCGATACGAAGTCAACCAATCCATGCCTAGAATGACATCAAAATTGGACATGTCTAGCAACACAAAAGCAAATGGGAGTCTACGCCCGGCAACCTCTATCTCACAATCACGACACCCCCGGTCTAAGTCAACTGTACCCCCAACTCGTGACTCTACTTTGAGTGGAGATGCTAGTTGTGCCACTTCTAATCCCAATGCAGATGCGAATGCAGCAGATATGAATGAATGAGATGCACCCGTATTTATCAACACATTGGCTAAAGAATTACACACAATAAAAATACCTCTCACAACCGAGGGTCCTGGCAACTGCTCTGGCGCTGTAATAGCATACACGCACCCCTGTGGCCTCTGGTCAACCTGCTCATCCCTCAGAGCATAGGCCTACTGTACTGACTGAGCCGAAGCGGCTCCCTAATGGACTCTCAAAGTCTAGACTGAATGGGTTGGCTGATGACTCTGGGTCTGCCTCGACCCGGATGTGCCAGATGCGCCTTCCAACTGCCTGCAAGCTCTCTTCATATGCCCTGACTGACCACACTGATAACAAGTAGACCCCTGCCCCTTACTCTGAGACTGAGACTGGCTTTGGGATCGGTTAGGTGGTGGTGGTGGCAACATCTGCTGTCCCCTTCCCTTCTGCGAACATGCAAAGGCCTTGTGACCCGGTTGGCCACACTTGAAACAAGAGAACCCGCTTGATGCACGCTTTCCCGAGCCCATACTAGGCAAGGAAAAAGTAAATCTAAACTGCTGCGGCTGAGACTAGGATGAAAAGGTACCCTTAATCTTCTTGTTGGGCCTATAATCCCCCTGTGATCCATGGCCCCTGCACCTCAAATTTCGAAGTCTCTCCTCTTCGGCTTCAACTGTAATCTCCACATGTGCAGCTGCCTCCACAAGGCGATCATACTCTCGGATCATGTTCCTGGCAACTTTGAACAAAATCTTCATCCTCAACCACTGCTCAAACTCAAAGCAACGACGCTCCTCCGTCGCTACTAACTCCGGTGCAAACCGAGACAAACTAGAAAAGGCTGCTTCAAATTCGGCCACGGACATGTTCAATTGCTTAAGGTCCTTGAATTCTTGCCTCAACCTCTCCCGAGCCATGGGAGGTAGGTACTTGTCTTGGAAGGCCGTCAGAAATGCCTCCTATGTCGGTGCTATCTGGCCCTTTGCATACTTCCACCATTGGCCGACGTCACCTTTGAGGTAATAGCTAGCAAGGGTCACCCTCAACTCCCCATCCTCTATGTGAAGCATATCAAAGGTCTTCACGGTTTGTTCCAACCACTCGTCCGCCTTCTTTGGATCGAGGCCGCCATGGAATTCATCCGGCTTGGCCCTTAGAAACTATCTTGTGAGGAAGCTAGCTCTAGTCTCTGCAACATTCTCCCTTGCTTGGGTCTTCACCCTCAAAATATTCATGGACTTCCTTAATGTCCCCGCCATCTCCCGGGATAGAGCCCCTATTGCGGCTTGGCCGGCTTGCCCCGGCACCTCCGCTTGTCCCACTTGTTTGGCCATGTCAGCTTGGCCTAAACTCTCTTCTTGTACCGGGACCTCTTGGACTGACACCTCAAATACACCCCGACGACCTCAACCTCGCCTTCCACCCCTACCACCTCGAGTTCAAACTCTTCCCGACATCCTAATTGAGAGACAAGACAAATAATTAAGCACACGATTCCAAATGTGGTCGCCACTAACTTCACACGTTAGGCTAAAGCAACCACATACATCCTACTAAACAAACAATTTAATTCACTCCACATAAGCGCCTTAGTCAGATAAACACATACGAATTATCCTTTAGTGATGAGATTTGTCCCATGAGAAACCAAGAATTCTTTGTAGAATGAGTATTGATCAGGTACCCTTCTATTAAGACCTCAAGGAATCTAATAGGCGTAGATAACATCCCAAAAGTCTAATCCCCTACCCACATAGTCACATAAACGTGCTGTCACATAATCACAAAAGAAAAATATTTCCTAATCATGCGAAATGAACCCATTGTGGTATGACAACCACTCCCCGCAAGCCCCAAGCATTCAAACCCGGTAGCTCTGATACCAAGTTGTAACGCCCCGAAATAATTCAACATGAACTACCCACAAATAATCAACATTTACCCAACAATAACAATAATCTGCCCATCTTTACATAATTACTAATGAGTCTTTACAAAGGTTTTACATGCGGGTATACATTCATCAATATAAACATATGAATCTATAGCATGTAAAGCATCCATTCTCAAAACAATACAATGCCCTTAAGGGCTTACATCTTCCAAGGCATAAGCCTGGTTACACAAAAATGGTTTCTGCAACCCATACACATTAGCCCTTGGCTCAAAAGAATTACACAAAATAAAAGAGCTATGTACTCTTCTCAAAAACATCCACGCCCTCAGTTTGGTGGGATCACCACATCTTTACCTACACCAAATCCCATAGGGGTGAGCACAAAGCCTAGTAGAGAATTCTTACAAAGTATATACAGTTATGCACACTCTTTAAAACCATGCAATTGTTAATGCCATGCCATGCACCCTTATAAGAAAGTCCGTTTCATGCACATTTAAAAGTTTCTATCTTTCCAACAATCATTTGCAATCTCAACATTTTTCCCCAAAATTTCCAAGCATTAAACAAAACAGGCGGTAAATACGACACTAGTAATCCCTAGGCTGGTGTTTGCAAGTAGACTCTACGAGTACTACCAAACTATCATTTTTACTGGTATTAACCGGAAGGCTCGACACCTATCCGCGCTGTTTTCTAGTCTTTCACCATGGACACTCGGGCCAACTTATCAAATCATCTACACCCCTATCCGGACTTACCACCATATTTATCCCATACACTTCACCATAGTTTTCATTACATTATAATATTTCTCATGTAACATGATGAGAATGTATCAATAGTAATTATTCACTTCATGCACATTGATGATATAAAATTGAACAGAAATGAGATGCAAAAATCAACATCTTGCAACATTCCTCTATTTTCAAAACGTCTTAACAACAATAATAAACAATTACTTTTCCACTTTCACAATTTCGTTTCTCATTTCGCGAAATAACCGTGTGTCTTCAAAACATCACCACAAGTTCTCAACACCAACTCATCATGACCAACCTTTCAACATGGCCAACATATCCTCATTCATTTCATTTTCCCATTCATTATGATTAAAACATTTTCATATCATTAAGGGCCCTCAAAAACTTGTCATCTTACAACATTACACGATTTTATGAAATTCTCAAACATCATCCTCCAAGATTTCAATTTTCACAACCCATGGTGCTCAAGTATAATGCTATTATATTAAACATTTGGTGGAACTGACTCTCATACAACTTTTTAACATAAAGAAGTAATTAATTTCAAAGACATTTTCATTATTTTGTAAAATCCCCAATTCCTAGGGTTTTTATCAAAAACTCATTATTTCTTCCCTTAATGATGGAAGCTCATCAAAATCACCATTTTGAAACAATAAAATAAGAAGTCACAAGGATCAACTTTGAAGCATTTAAATATTTAAACTCTCCTTTGAGAAATCTCATCATCCTTGAACCAATAACCAAAACTCTCAAAACAAATTTAATGGGAACACAAAATCAACATTTTACTTGCAAAACATATATATATATATATAACTCAAGAATATTCCTACCTCAAAGTAGAAGCCCAAGGAGAAGGGCTAAACAAAGGTGAAGCTTCCAAAAATGGAAAATCCCACTTCTTCTTGGATGGAAATGAAGATCTTGAAGATCTCAATCTTTTTGCCTAAGGAAGGAGGGTGAGAAGATCACTAGATCTAGGTCAAATATAGAGAGAGAATGTATTTCTAGAGAGAGAAGCTCTCAACTTAGTGTTTGGATGAAAAAGAGATGAAAAAGTTATGTAAAAAGTCGCTTTTACGATCTGATATACGCGCAGTCCGCTCGAGCGGAGAGTTTCATGCTCGAGCGTCAGACACAACAACAACAACTCGCTCGAGCGCAAGAAGTACCGCTCGAGCATGGATTACACCCGTCCAGTATTTCACAAATTGCAGGCAGCCGCTCGAGCGCCAGAAGGGCTGCTCGAGCTCAGACATGCTCGAGCATGAAAAACACTCTTGCAGCACTTTTGTAGAGATACTTGATACTGAAAGATCAAAAACTCCGCTCGAGCAGAAGACCGAAATTCTGGGCAACAAGATTCTAGACCAAAAGGCAACCAACCTATTCTAAACACGCTCAAGTCATTCCAAAACTCAAATTCAAGAGGTGTAAGGAAGAAAGACATAACCGATAGCATCAAACAACAAAATTCTGATCCAGAATACCATGACAGTCGGGTAGAGACCCGGGGTCGCTATATGTAGACACCCCATTTTTTACCGCCCTTAAAACTTGGGCACTATTGATGATTTACTTGATGGAGAAAGGTGTGCAGGGCAAAGGTTCAGTTTATTCGGTAAGGAGAGAGTCAAATCTCAACATCATACCCCTTTTTTTGGACCAAAACAATCTTGATCAAAAGATTTTAGACTAGAAACCCTCTCTTTCAAAACTTTTTGAAAATAAAGTTCTACGATATTTCGACACTCGCATTTTGTTAAATGTCGCGCTTTTCGGTAAATCGAGCAAGGGCAAAGTGGAAATGAATGAAAGAGAGATGAGAACTTTGAAAAATCTTTCAAAACACCTTGTTCGGGGGTTTGAAGTTGAAGAAAAGAAGAGTGGAGAGAAGAAACCTAGTTGAGGAAGAGGATGGGCATGAATCGCTAAGAGAGAGTCGAGCAGTCCTCGCTAAATCAGGCTTATCTATCTATACACATGGATTTGAGCTATAAGGCCACCACCGTTGGAAATAAGACTTCCGGGGCTTCATTTTGCACTCAAGAATCTCCTAAATCCAAGTCTGGACGGGGGAGATATGGTTGGTTGAAGTAGGGCATCAATCTGGTTGGACCGAATCTGCGCGGCTTCACCAAAATAGGCATAACGTTTTACACAGATGGAATTTTAATGTAAGGTTTGCACCATTGGAAAGCTAACTTATGGGGCTTCATCATAGGGGATAGCCGACCACCTTGACCCTTTTGACCTGGTTGGCCGATCAGGTCAAGTGGTCAGTCGACCACTTGAACTGGTCGGCCAGCTCCCATCCTGTTTGTCTCAGTGAGTGTGTTCCACCTGTGCCAGCTGGGAGGCATTTGCTGCATCCTCCATACATGTATGGAGGATCTTGGCCCTTGGTTTGAAGCTTCTTTGAGAAGCTTTAGACCTTTTTTTCTATAAGAGAAACCATATCCCTCACTTGAAAGGGTTCAGAAAATTGCTAGGGCTAAACAATATATCTCTCTTTATGTCTCTCTCTTTTGAGCTCTAAATTGCTTGGTTCTTGGTCCCTTTGCACCACCTCTCATAGCCTAACACTTCCATCATCAACCTAAGGTCCTTGGAGGGTATTTTCAGATGTTCAAGGTTGGGTTTTTGGGTCCAGAGGCTGCTGGTTTCTGCTGGTCGTCAAGGGTAACCATTTTTTCTCCTTTTTGAGCATTATTTTGATCCATCTTTTAGCTATACTTGAAAGAATTTTCGAGTTTTGACATAAACTGAAAAGAGTCTTATTTTGAGTCCCTTTTGAAGTTTGTTTAAGGACATTTTTCTGTTAGAGGTCATCTACCCCCTTGTATGCTCCATCCCTCTTTTAAGGCTTGTTTTACTTCATATCTTAGCCTTACTTGAAAGCATTTTTGAGCCTTGACATAAACTGAAAAAAGTCTTATTTTGAGCTCCTCTTGAAGATTGTTTGAGGTCATTTTTCTGTTGGGGGTCATCTCCCCCCTTGCATGCATGTTTGCATCTTATTTTGAGCCTTGCATCTAGGCCTTGGTTTTGTGCTTTGTTTGGCCCTCTAGCATACTATTTTGAGAGCCAAAATCAGAGGGGGGTGACCCCCTCTCTCCTTGCCTTGTTTGTTGGCCCTTTTGGCCTTACAAAGGAGCTCCACTTTGCATGTTTTGAAGCCATGTTTTAGGCCCTATTTGGTGAGTTTTAAGGTCTGCATGAACTCTGTCCAAAGCCCATTTTGCCATATAAAGTGTCTATTATGCATGTGTAGAGCAATCCTATTCAAGGCTTTTCAAAGGGGCTTTCACTTGCATGCTTCCTAGACTAATTTTAGGACCTTTTTGGTGAGTTTTAGGGTCCTCATAACCACTATCCAGAGGTGGTTTTGCCATTTTGTATGTCTATCTTATATGTGTGGAACAACCCCTTGCATGGCCTTCTAAAGGAGCACATCATTCTTGCATGCATTGACTGAGTTTTAGTAGGTTTTGGGCATTATTTGGCATGGAATACTTCTATTTTTGGCTGGTTTGGTGAGCTCTCATGTGCTTCATATAGCTGTAGTGCAAATCATGGTTCACTAGCTTACTTCGCATGCTTTCTTGACCCTTGATTTTAGCTCTTTTTGGCCTTGCCTTAAACTGATTTTGTGCATATTGTGGACTGCCCTAGCTCTGTTTTTGGGTCTCATGGTCGAATGATGTTTGTTTTGCATGCTTGTAGTTCAATACACTTGCCTAGCTTTAAGTTTCGAGGTCCATTACATGTATATGCTGAGGCATTTTCTTATTTTGGGGCCATTATACACCATATTTCAGAGCTTATGTGAATGCCATATTCCTATGTTTCATACTCTTTAAATGCGTTTGAGAGTCGGGCTTGTATGCCTCATTCACCGACCATTGAATGAGCTCCATTTCTTTGCATTCCGAGCCATCATTTTAGGTCATTTCCCCACTGTTTCAGACCTGCCTAGGGTCTTTTTGGGGTTGGTTTTTCCATTCGTGCATTGCTTTATGTACCTCTAGTGTAATCTGCTTCACTAGTTTCGGTATTCGGGCCATCTAGCTTGCATTGTGTGACATATTTTCATGATTCGGAACCATTGCGCATCATGTTTCAGAGCTAGAAATTGCATGTTTGTAGGCCATCTTTCATCCCTTGCCATGTTTTGATAGAGTGGCATTTGATGCCTTAGGTTCGGTCCATTGCATTCGTGCATGTTTGTATGTATTTCGGTTGTCTCTTTTTCCTCATATGGCTACTGATGTGAGTGTGGCTGAGGTCCACTCATATTGGTGTAAGTCCACCTTGCATTGTGTATGCCATTTTAGTCCATACCATTGTGTATGCTAAGTTGCATGTTAGTCGCATTGTGTATGCCATCTCATTGCGTTGTGCTTGGGATAAGAGTTAGCCCAAACACGAGAAACGAGGGACGTTTCGTACCCGAAGTGACGGAACGTTCCTCAATTCCCGGTCGCCGACACTCCGGATTACCCATGATGGAGTCTAGGCCTTGTTGTGTTGTCATGTGCATTCATTTCACATCGAGTCGTGCAATTCGACCCCTCGGCCATCATGCATCGAGATACGTGATTGGTGGCACGAGGATTGAGGTGTGCATACATATGTGAAAATACTTTGCCATGCTCCTTTCTTGCTCTCTGTTGCAGCAAACCAGAAATCAGCAGCCTTCTAGAGTTTTGCACAGCATTCCGGGATTAATCGCAAACAGAGGCAAATCGGGGCATCGCGAGGAATTTTTTGACGAGGCGACTCGAACATGCATTACCTTTCATCATTCGGAGCAGAGCTGGGGCGGTCCATTTAGCTTGCATGCTAATTCATTTTTTTTCCTAGTTAATTTGTTAATTAATTAGGGTTTTGTAATATTTAATTAGCTAGAGTAGTTAATTATTTATTCGGACTGTACTATTTATTCGGACCCTCCGAGTGAGGACAATTGTGTAATAAGTGTGCATGTGTGTGATGTATGTCTTCCAACCCCACGTCTTTCTCCCTTTTATTTACCAGCGTATGATGGTTAGATTAGGACATGTTTCAATTAGCATCTATATCTTCGCATGTTTGCATTCATTCATCTGTATTGCATACACCGGGCTCGGCGCATCATGCTAATTGCATTGTATTTCAATTCCAAGTTGAATACATGTATCGATTGTTGCATCTCATATGCCATCTTATAATAGCCGAGCCTATTGTAGTTGCATTTTTGTATGTGTTGCATTTGGCATTCTTAACATAGTTAGGATTCATGCATGATTTCTAATTAGCTTCTTTCTTTGGCTCGGAGTACTCGGTAAATATTTATGCTTTAGCATCCTTGCACGTGTGTGAGTGACTGCCATGATAGCATGTTTACCATGAGGCTAACTGTTTATGTGATATACCTGCCTGAATGCCTGTGGGTGAAGGTTGGGTTATCTAAATTGGAATAATGCATTGACTGTGAGTTTTAAGCCCACTAGATAGTGGCAAAACCATGTTTTCTAAGCCCACCCGAGGGTGGCAAAATCAGCATTTTAGCCTACTTGCGAGTAGCAAACCGTTTTCAAAACAAACATGAGATGTTTTATTCCAATTCAGGCGACCCAGTCTAATAACCGGAATAAGAGCACATAATGTTTTCAAAACTCGGTATCATGGTTAGTAGAGGCCGATCTTTGATCGGGCGAGCGGGGGTGCTCACGAAGTGACCTTCCCCAATCATACCCAAGTTCCCGAGCCGAGGCAACTTTGGTGATGACGGACACGTGGCCTTAGGCAAACGAGTCAGGGTTTCCTAAATTCTCCGAAATAAAATATTTAGGTGGCTACTTTGTATCTGGCAAAGCAGTCCATATTTGGCACTTCTTTCAAAAAATCTGTTTTCAAAAATGATTTGCCAGATTTGGACTCTTTGGTGATTTATCAATCTCACATTGCACATTGTGAGATCAAATTAAGAACCGTGACAATTTGAGTCCGAACTGTAGTGAGCCCAAATGAACAAAACGGATTTCCCTCCCGGGGCGTTCAGGGACGTCTACACTATAATTTCCCGCCTCTGCTTCTTTTCATTTATTTGTTTTTCATATCTGTAAATAAGCATCATGTTTTATTTTTCACCATATCCATGTTTTGCACTCATATTTTATGCATTAAAATTCGGCTCATTTACATCTATAGGTTTAATCAATTTCTATGTGACTTTGTACGATACCCCTTGTCTTGAAATGATTCATATGTAATGTATTAGTAGCTGAATTTTTAGTTGCATTTTTTTTTTGTGTGTATGTATTGTATTAGGATTCTGTATATAGTATTATACATATTTTACTAACTTTCTTTTGCAGTTTCCCGTAGGACGTCAGTAAATAGTATGTGAGTGTTTATGTTTTAATATCCTGCTTGTGTGTGTTTGATTTTATTATGTCAAGCATCCTAATACTAACTTTCTTTTGATTTTAACATCCTGCTTGTGTGTGTTTGATTTTATTATGTCAAGCATCCTACCATGCGGCTACTTGCTTAAATGATATATCTCTATGACTACCAATGGATGGAGATTGTATCGTTCAACTTGGGATAGTATTGATTTTATGCTTGAGAACTTAATTTCTTCAGAGTTGCACATTTTCAAAAACTTTTTCAAAAATACATGAAATCAAATGTTCCAAATTGAATGACATAGTATATACTTATTTATTCACATAGTAATTTTTAGATTACTAAATAATCAGAATATGAACATATAAAGTCAATAAAATTCATATCATGGTTTAGCAGAGGTCGATCTTTTGATCGGGTGAGCGGTGGTGCTCAATTAATGACATTCCCCTCTTATATCTAAGGTTTCAAACCAAGACATCTTTGGTTACAACAAACAATGACCTTGGCACGAGTCACGAGTTTCCTAATTTTCTCAAAATATTAGGTAGCAACTCTGAGATCTGGGGATGTAGTCCATTTTTGACAACGATTTTGCAATAAAATGGATTTTCTATAAAAATTGTCGGATTACACTCGTGAGACTCGATCAAAGAAATCGAAGGTCCAAACTGTTTAGCATGCTTGAGTACCCTCCAGGCATGCGACACGTAGGTATAAAGACACTAGTTTACAAGAATTTTTAGAACTTATTTTCAATGATAAAAGATAATTTGGCTCTATTATGCAAACATGCAAAAAAATATTTGAAAGATCTAAGGAAGTTGTACCTGTAAATAGACCTACACGCACTACACCAACATCATCTTAAGGTGGAAGATTAAGTGTTTTTTTAGCAAAAAAAAAAAAAATCTCAAAATACAAGCATGAGTAGTTTTGAATTATAACTTTATTTGGATAACCCACTATTGATGATGAAGATGATTTTAATATTTTGGATTGGTGAAAATAAAATGAAACTATGTGGCCTATGTTTTTACAAATGGTCGGTGATATACTAACTATATCTATTTCTACAGTGGCTGCTAAAATAGCTTTTAGTGCAGTTAAACGAGTGTTGGGCCATTACGACAACAGACTTTCACTAGAAATGGTTGAGGCACTTATGATATTGAGAGCTCATATGCATGCACTTACAAGAAGACAAGATTGTAGTGAAAATGAGATAATTCAAGGCAATTTTAATAACATATCATTGGGCACCGTGGATGAATTATCCAACTCCTCCGATGATTAATGAACATTTTTTTCACTATTTAATTTCGTAACGTTTTTATTAGATTATTGAGGTGGAGTATAATGCAAATGATTGGTAGGCTAGTTGGTGCAAACCTAGTTGGGAAGTACTTGACCTATAGTGGTGCAATTTCTCTACCATCAGCAACAATCTATATTTATTTTGTGTAATGATATAAATTTATAATATTTCATTTCATTTCATTTTAAAATAAAAATAATTCTTAAAATGTTATCATTTTTTTCTTCGTCAAGATATTCAATATATTTTATTTTATAGCTTGAAAAAAAATGGCCCGTCAGACCCAAATCCAGGCTCGAGGCCCAAATCTGAGTTTACTTGGGCTTGGGCCTGGGTCGAGATTTTTCTCATGTGGGCGGGCCAGCTTTGACCCAAGAAATGACGGCAACCCTTAAGGCCCAAAGGTAGGCCAAACCAATTTACACCCCTACACCACCTAAGTATTTTTTTTTTTAAAATACGAATTGTCCCTTATGGTTCTAGAAATTACATTTTGCCCCTAAGGTTTTTAATTTCATAACAAATAGTTTCTTTTATTAATAAATCATCAAGTTAATTAACAATTTTTAATGATATTAAAATTTATTTAAATTAATAATTCAGGTAATTTTATTATTGTGTGTGGGTGTTGATTTCCGACCACACAACCAAACGGGGAACTCAGCTGGAGAGCACTAGCAGAATAGATTAAGCCCAAACAACCTATCACAGAAAGATAAGAATCCGATGGTGGTTTGTCTACCCGGGGCCACTACAACGATCAAGTCAGTAATCAATATCTCTCAAAGATAGCAAATTGTGCTTAATCTCATAAGAAAGAACTTGCCTTAGACCTACGAGGGTGCCTTACTTTTATAATCAGCAGTGACCTGACCCCTGTAGAAGCTTCACTTCTGTGGACTCAGGCTCACTGCTCATCCTGGACCCTCAACTAGGTAGGGATAAACTCCCTAAGAGTTTTATCTTTATCTAGACTAAGATCCTCTCCTATTCTAGGACTCTTGTCCCTTATCTGCTCATCTCGGATTCTGGTATCTCCGCAAATAACCTCGGCTTAGCCAAGATCATCTCGGCGCATGACTAGGCCACGTGGCATCTCGGGTGACACTTTGGCGTCACCTTGGCCACGTGCTGTCATTCACAAAATATGTCCCCATAACTACCCCCTAGGTTCTATTACCTCGGTACCCTGAGGTGATGGAACCTACATCGCTTATTCATATATTATGTCGGCTAAAATTTATTCTTTCCTTCGATCGAGATCTTGACTCGTCGGTTTCAAGTACCTAGGACTCTACTGTCTATCTTTATCAAGGATCAAGAACCAAGAGTCAAGTTCTTTAAATATCTCAACCGAGATCCCTCCTCTAGTTGAGGTTATTGCCTCATTAATCATGAATTTCAAGAGTTCTAACTGTGCATGAGTTGTCATGCATAGTCTCTCCAACCATTTTGTCCACGTCTCCTCTCCCCACTGGTTCGTACCTGACACGCGCTATCTTGTAGCGTCGTTTCTGCCCACGCCACCTGACAAGCACGTCGTCTAAGGTGTTTCATTATGTTTTGCCGCCTTTTCGCATTTTAACAAAAACTCTTTCTCTCCCTCTCTGTCTTTTCACTTTGCATTCTCACACTCTCTCTTTGTGTTCAAAGTTTTCTCTATCTACAAAATTTCCCTCAAACCTCCATTGCCGTCCTTTCGAGCTTTCTGCGATTATCTAACTACCACTTCCGGTGAGCCTTTTACCATAGGTTCCAGTCAATATCATCGTTGGACTCCAGTGAACTTCTTTCCAGCTTTATTTAGTAAGTTCATGATTTATTTTCCTATAATTTCAGTCTCTATTTTCATGTTCTATTCACTATGAATCAATGAATCATTTGTTGTTTCTTGAATCTATGATGTGCTTTGAATTTGATTAGTAGAACGTCAATCGCATTTGTTTGATGTGTTCTTTGCACACTACTTTGCACTCATTCACCCAATGCTCACTGATTTTGCTTGCGCTTGGAGTGCACATCTGTTTTCTTGTTTTCTGCTTCATTCTTGATTTCTGAATTAAGATTCTTCCCTGGTTTTCTTGTTTTGTTTCCAAATTTCTGCCTTCGAATCTTTGTTCATTTGCATAGATCATAGGTTTGGGATTTGATAGAAATCACATACCTAGGAAAATCGAAACTCAATCTCTCTTAGGAAGCAAAATACCCTCACCCTAGTTCCACTTAGGTTCTAGCCGAGGTCCTCAAAACTTTACCAAAACAAATTTGTTGTCCAACCCCTTCTTGCCAAGATAATGGGTATGTTCAAATGGAAAGTGGACACCCCTGCCAAATCAGAATACTTTAGGCAAGAGTTCTCCATTCCAGTTGACGTTCAAATTCGATTGGCTAGAGAGGATGACTCTATCATGCTAGGAGAGGATTACATGCCTTTTCCCATGGTCTCCATAGTCGAGGGCGGAGTCAGGTTCCCTCTAGATATCCCCTTTAGGAAAGTCCTTCGCTATTACAAGCTCAATCCAATGCAACTGGCTGTAAATTCTTTTAGGATCATTAACGGTATTGCCGAGCTGGCACACCGGCAAAATGCTAGAATAACCCTATCCGGCATCCAATACTGCTACACAATGTGTGGCCTTAAGACCAATTATGGTTACACGCATTAACTCAAGTTGAGATCCACACAGTATAAGTTGATAGCCGACATTCCAGACTCAAATAAAGGCGTGGCAGACAACTACCTAATTGTCTCGGGCATTTGCGAGTTTGCACCAGATGATGAGCTCCATTTTTTCCGTCTTGCGCCGTGAAGTTTTTAGGGATGACAAGGATAAGGGCTTAGTTTCTCCTCCCAAAATTCCCTTCTTTACTGCCTTACTTTAACAATCTTTCTATTAATCTACCTAAAAAATGTTCTCTTTTTGTTTTTGCAGCCCTTCCTCAGCCAGAAGAGGACTTCCGCCAATACTATATGCCAAGCAAAGATTTGGTGCATTTTCTTAGCTTGCCAATTGAATTGCTCAAGGCTCCAATCCTCCTCAATTATATCCCGGCATATTGGAGCCCTTTGCCCAACGTCCCTCAAAAAAGCAAGTCTCCTCCATTTACAACTACTCCACCAGTCACCTCATTGCCGAGGCCAGATCAGGCCTCCACTTCTGACCCTGCAGACCAGCCATCTATTTTTACACCCCAACTAATTCCTCCAACCCAGCGCCAGCGCCTTCGCCGAGCTCTTGTAAACACCCCTGCCGACAAAACTTGAAGTAAAAGATGTCGAGGTCTTGACTTCTCGGAGACCGACCCTTCCAACCCTCCAATCGTCTTGCCAACCATTCATTTTGGTCCCAGAGTTACCATTGTCACTACCGCCGACGAAATGGGTCACGTAAAAATAGTTCCCAACGACCTGCTAGCCGACATCCTTGGCGTGGTGACGGTTCATTCTTCTTTCTCATCCCAATCCTAACCAAAGCCCAAGGCAAAGAGGGTAAAAAGGGCTAAGGCCAAAGCCAAAGCCGCAGCCACAGAAGTTGAGTTAGAAGATACAGTGCCAATTTCTAAATTGGTCGAAATAGAGAAAAGCTTTGCTGCCGTTGAGAAGAGGCCTGCCGAGGTGGAGACGTCTTATCAATCGCGATCCAAGAAGCCGAGGTCCGGGAGGGCTTCTAAGCCCGGTGTTTTTCGTGCTGACGAGCCCTGGACCTCATCTGTCAAGTCGGAGACCAACCACTTCTAGCCAGGGATAGTGCGCTCAATAGTGTGGAAGTTGGTGTTGTCCTTTCCATCGCCGTTCTCCTTCTAGCCGACATCAATTGGATGGCCAAGCTCTTTGAGTACAAAAATGATGCATTGATGATGCAACACTGCATTTTGGTAAGTTTCAGTACTTGTAACTTTTTGTCCAATTTCAACTCCGGTTCTCATACATAACGAATTTTCTTTCCATTCTTGCAGGCTATCCAGCAGGGTCACTCCCTCACAGTCAAAATCGAGGAGTTTAAAAAGGAACTAACCAACAAGACAAAGGAGGTAGCCAAGCTCCTGTCTTCACTAAACAAGGCCATGGCCCGCATCCGAAGCTTGCAAGACCTGGCGAAAGCTACCCAACTGGCCTAAAGCAAAGCCAAGGATTACGTCGAAGCCGCTGAAAATGTTGTCGAGGTCGCCAAGGCTGAGGCAAAAGAAGCTAAAGAGAAGGAGTCTCAAGCCCAAACTGAGCTCCAAAAGGCACTTGCCACCAAAGCGGCTGAAATAAAGGCAGCCGACGAGAAGGCATACATTGAAGAGGCGGTTAACGTCTGCGATGCATATAAGAAGCAAGTCAACGAGGCATGCAACAAGGGTTACACCCTTGGATAGATGTCTGCATTGAAGGAATTGGTCGTCCCGATGACTCACTTCTCTACGATGCCAGCCAACTTGCTCTTCCATTCCCATCCACTCCAAGCTAATCCGATGATGAGGCTGAAAAAGAAGAAGGAGATGAGGCCAACAAGGACACAGTCGCTAATTTTGCTCAAAAGGTTGAAGCTGCTAGGGCTAAGTCCCCAACTCTGAATGAACAAGTCCTGGACTTGACTCAAGATGACGATGATAAGGTTCCCATGACCACTTCTGAAGCCGAGGTTGAGACCGCTGAGAAAAGCCTTGATGAGACTTTTCTTGAGATCGACGCCGAGATCCTGGCTGAGAAGGCAGCCGAGAAGACTACTCAGCTGTCTATCGAGGCTGAGACACCATCAATCACTGCAGTCTACAGAGAATCCCCAATGATCCTAGTATTCAAAATTTTTTCCTTTACTTGTTATTTTGAACAGTCATGAACAATGTAATCTTATGTTTTGTTTTGAACTGTAACGGCCCAAAATAATCCAACACATATAATACATCAACCCACACCTAATAAAATAATAATGGCCAATCACCAACCTTTACTTCAGAAAGCAATAGAGTTATTACAAAGTGCCACATGCGATTTATAAATTCAACAGTATGGCAAAACACATGAATCTAGAGCATATGAAGCATCTAATCTCAAAGGTAAATAAATGCCCTCATGGGCTTACAACTTCCAAGGCTTAAGCCCGGTTACATGAAAGTGGCCTCTCAGACCCATACAAAAATAGTCATGGCTAGCAATTAAATCTTAACAAAATAGAGCCAATTACTCTTCACAAAATATGTCCACGCTCTCAACTTGGCGGGATCACCACGTCTTTGCCTGCACCAAAACCCACAGGGGTGAGCATAAAGCCCAGTAGAGAGTTCTTAACAAAGTATATACATTTATGCAGTGTTACCAATATTGAATGCAATGCCATGCAATGCCCAAAAAGAATTTCATTTACATGCCCTTTATTCTAAAGAAATTACCATGTTCAACAACTTGAGATTTCAACGATTTCAAAACTTACAATTTATTTCAATGGGGTAGTAAATACGACTCAGGTAAATCCCTAGGTTGGTGTCAGCAAGTAGGCTCAACAAGCACTACCAATAACCCCACTTTACCGGTTGCTAACCAGAAGGGAAGTGGTACCTCATCCGCATGTGTTTTCGGTCTTTCACCGCAGACACTCAGGCCAACTTATCAATTTCATCTACACCCCCTAACCAGACTTACCAATGTATTTACCCCAAAACAATTCCTTAATTCTCATTTCAAGATATTTCTTTCTCAATGTAATCATTTTCCAAATTCAATTCAAAATACATTATAATCAAATGTACGAATGTGTAATGCAATGATGATCAACATTTTATAACATCTATCCATTTTTAAGTATCCCAACAATAATACAAAGGCAACCACATGACCCATTTTCCTTCCTTTAACATAAATCAACACATACCACAAGCTCAACAAAATATAACAACTATCAATGAAATGTGCACCTTTCCAATTCCCACATTTTCTATACACTAACCCATTAGTGGTTGTAAATTCCACTTCTCATTCCAAATGTAAGGTTCACAAGATAGTCATGCATCCATTTAGACTCATCAAGAATAACTACATTTAAACAATAATAGATGAAAAAATATATATTATTCCACACTCCCCTCACCATTTCTCCTTCATTCCACACTCCCCTCACCATTTCTCCTTCATCAACATTTTTTAAGAAAGTCCCCTTTTTCTTCATTTCATTTAATACACAAGAAAAACAATACTAAAATTGGTAATAATAATATTATTTCATAGAATCCACAACATGTTCTTCAACCCCAAATTTCTAGGGTTTTTCTCCAAAATCAACATTCTCTCTTCTTTTGAAAAGGTTTCTCCCCAAACATCACCTCTCTCACTATGTGATTTAAACCCTCAAGAAAATAGTTTAGAGAGAGAGATAGATTAAACCCACGTTTAAAAACCCTCAACATTTAAGAGACAAAACCAAACTTTCAATATCATTAAAGAAACTTTTTAAATCAACAAAATCTAGCATAAACGTATATATAACTCAAAGAAATCTCCTTACCTCAAGCTTTTTTATGAAAGATGAGATGAAAACCCTAAAAATTTGAAGGTGTTGAAATAAGATCTCCACCACTCCAAAGGTAGCCCCAGATTGGCTCTTAAAGCTTTGAGAAGAATTTGATTCAAAATCTCAATGGATTGAGAGGGATCAATTGATTGGTGTGCTAGGTGAGGGTTTTTAGAGAGAAGGGAGAGAATATGGCATTTTTAGAGAGAGAGATATAAAAAAAATATGAGATACTCTTAGCACAAAAGAGAGAAAAAAAAAAAAACAAAGTTCTCGGATCTGGGCATTTCCCGCACTTGCTGAGCCCACTCCCGCACGTGCGGCGTGTACCTCTCGCATGTGCAGCTCTTACCCCCGCACATGTGGCACCTACCGACACCTCCTTCCCACGCTTGCAATTTAAGCAATGTGAAACCCTCCACAACTCACCCTACCCCGCACGTGTAGCGTCATTCCCCGCACGTGCGGCCCTAGCCCAGCTGCCTAGAAAACTCTCAGCTCTATTCTAAGCATTTCGGGCTCGACCTAGCACTCTCCGGAACCAGTGAAGAATCAACACCGAATAAATAAGAATGTGAAATCATTTGAGAAAGGTTTCTAGACATCGCAAACCCAATGAAAACAAAAGTGAAGTGACACAAAGATGAAACCGTTCATCACATGAACAATGCTGGTTTTCATTTGGCCGACACGCCTTATTTTGTACCCGAACAAGTTTTCTTCTTTCAATGCAAACCCTCCTTTCTCCTACATATTGAATACTTGTCTTTTCATATATGCTTATTGCTTTCTTTCATGCCTTTCATGCTTCTATACTTAGAATATTTTTGCATTTCTTCAAAGTACACATTAACTTTGTAATCACTTCGGGTTGGAATACAAGTTTCACCTCGGATAAAAAAACTTTTACTGCTTTTCTCAGCCAATACTTGAAAATATCTCAAAATATTTCTTTGCTAAAATTTCCTTGAACAACATTCGACAAGTATTGCATCCCTACTTGTACTTGATGTCTTTTACCCTTCCAACCTTTCCAAGTTTGACAACCTGGTTGGTTTATCTCGGTTAATAAATACCTCAGGTATTCCCTAATATGAAAACCTCGGTTGACTCCAATTTGTAAATTTTTCCAAAATTTCAACAAGTGTCAAGTCTATTCTTGTTTCCTGCCCCCTAATGTAAACCTAAGTATCACTTATGTTCACATTAAGCATGCATCTTTGACTTTTGCCCAATCTAAATCCAATAGTTTTTAGCTGAGGTTCTCTACCTCGGTATCTTTGTCAATCCGACCAGTTCGGACTCAGTTCCACTTTGCCATCGTGGCAAGTCTAAGTTAATTCAACTTAGTTTAACTTTACCATATGCAAATGTAATTCAACTTTGCCATATAATAAGTCTAAGTTATTCACCATCTTTCATTCAGAACCATCGCCAACTTAGTTCAACTATATTATATGCAAGTATAATTCAACTCTGCCATACAATAAGTCTAAGTTATTCGTCATGTTTCATTTAGAAACATCGCCAACTTAGTTCAACTCTATTATATGCAAGTATAATTCAACTCTACCATATAATAAGTCTAAGTTATTCGTCATGTTTCATTTAGAAACATCACCAACTTAGTTCAACTATATTATATGTAAATATAATTTAACTCTGCTATATAATAAGTCTAAGTTATTCATCATGTTTCATTCAGAAACATTGTTATAGGATTGGTCAGTCCTATCGCAAAAATTTTGAATTCACAAAAATCAAACTAGCATTTTAGTATTACTTCGGCTAATAAAATTATGACATAAACTTCGAGAAACAAAAAACTAATGATAAAAAAACATCAAATTGCAAGTGTTCCAAGGTCGTGGCAACTCCTTGCCATTGGTGTTTTCAAGCCGATATGGCCCATTGCCGGCAAAAGAGATGATTCTATAAGGCCCCTCCCAGTTTGGGCCAAGCTTGCCCTCTATAGAATCCTTCTTGTTGCCGACAACTTTCCTCAAGCCGAGGTCCCCACTTCCCTAGCAAGCTACCGCTGGTATGCCCCCAGCCAAATTGCTGCTCTCTCTCTTCTCTCCTGTAGTAGGTCCAGATCTCGGGCCATGAATGCCTCGTTAGTCCCATTCTCTACTCCCTAGGTTCTGATTCTAGGGATGCCAACTTCCAGTGGAATAACTGCTTTAGTGCCATAAGCCATGACAAAAGGAGACTCCCCAGTTGATCTTCTCGGTGTAGTCCGATATGCCTAGAGCACATTGAGCAACTCCTCTACCCACTTCTCTTTTGCGGCTTCTAGTCTCTTCTTGATCCCATCCAAGATAGTCTTATTGGATGTTTTTGCTTGACCATTGCTTTGAGGGAAACTTGGAGTGGAGTAGTAGTTCTTGATCTTGTACTTTGCACAAAAGCTTTTGATTAGTTTACTGTCAAACTGTGTACCATTATCTGCTATTATTGCCCTTGGGATCCTAAACCTGGTAATGATGTTCTTCCATATGAAGTTCTTCACATCAATATCTTGAATCTTCGCAAAGGGTTCGGCCTCTACCCACTTTGTGAAGTAATCAGTTACTACCAGCAGAAACTTCCTTTGCCTAATTGCTTGGGACAGTTGTCCAACAAGATCCATGCCCCATTGGGCAAATGGCCAAGGGCTGGATACTAGGTTCAAATCTACTGCTGGTTGATGTATCAAAGGTGCAAACCTTTGACACTTCTCACATTTTCTGACATAGGCTTCAGCATCGTTTTTCATGTAGGGCCGCCAATGCCCCTGAGTGATGGCCCTACGAGCAAGTGATCTGCCTCCAGCATGGCTTCTACAAACTTCTTCAAGAATCTCATACAAAAAGTGCTCAACCTGGGAAGGATGTACACATCTTAAAATGGGTCCAGCGAAGGATCTCCTGTAGAGATGGTCATTTGCTATTAGGCTAAACCTGGCCGACTTCAAACTGGTCTTGTGTGCCTCTTTTCGGTCGTCTGGTAGCATTCCATCCCTGAGGAACATCACTATTGCATCCATCCAACTTGGACCCATTTCCAGATACATCGCTTCGTATTCTGTGATCTAGGGCTCCACACTTGGGCTTGACAAATAATTAACCATTATGGTCCTTGCCTCACCTGATTTCATTGCACTAGCCAAGTTTTCCAAGGCGTCGGCGCGACTATTGTCATCTCGGCTAACTTGCTGTAGCCGGCAATCTTGGAACAAGGAAAGCAATCTGACAACCTCTTTAACATAGTCTATTATTCGTTCATCTCAGGCTGCATACTTGCATATTGCCTGATTCATAATAAGTTGGGAGTCATAGAAGACTACCACCTCATCGGCTTCCATGGCTGCTACTAACCTTAGTCTTGTAATTAGTGCCTCATACTCTGCTTCCTTGTTTGAGGCCTTGAACCCCAAATGAATTGATTGCTCTATCATTCGCCCATTTGACAATATCAAAACCACCTCTGCCCTTGCTCCTTGTTGGTTTGAACTTCCATCAACAAATGGGCAAAAGGAGTCACCGATGTAGATATTGTAGGGTTTCGGTTGCTCTGCCTTCTTCTGTCTTGCTGGAGTGGGGTCTTTTGGCCCCAGTTAGGTTTCTTCTGGATCTCCTGGATATCCTAAGTCGTGGCTCACCAGAGCCCGACGTAGGTTTGCTCCAGGTGTAAACTCAGCCACAAAGTCGGCCAAAACCTAGCCGTTGATTGCTGTTTTAGGCCTGAACTCCAAGTTGTATTGGCCCAGCACTACTGCCCATTTGGCTATTCTCCCTGACAGATCTCCATGCTACAACAAGGACTTCAAGGGTTACACAGTCAACACCACAATCTTGTGGGCTTGGAAATAATGATTCAATTTTTTGGAAGTCATTACTAAGGCCAGAGTCAATTTTTCCAGGGACAGGTACCTGGTTTTTGCACCTGCTAGGGTTTTACTTACATAGTATACCGCCTTTTGTTCTCCCTCCTCTTCTCGGATTACTACCATGCTCACTGCGTGTTCTAAAACTGCCAAATATAAGAACAATTCTTCTCCAGGTACTAGATTTGACAGAACTAGAGTTGTTGTCAGGTACCTTTTCAAGTCAGCCAAGGCGACTTCGCACTCTTCTGTCCACAAAAAATATGTGGCCTTCTTTAACAAACTAAAAAATGGTTTACGCTTATTAGAACTTCGGCTGATAAACCTGTTCAGGGCTGTCACCTTGCCGGTCAAAATCTGGACCTGCTTACGTGACGCTAGGCTCTTTGAGTCAAGAATGGCCTTGATTTGATATGGGCTTGCCTCAATGCCCCTTCCGGTGACCAAGTACCCTAAAAAATTTCCTGATTCGATTCCAAATACACATTTAGAGGCATTGAGCCGAAGCCGATATGCTTTCAAGATATCAAAAACTGCCTGTAGGTTGGCCAGGTGATTCCCAGGCTCCTTGGTCTTCAGGTGTTTGAACATCTTGGTCACTAGCCTCTGATAGGTTGTTTCTACATTCTTCAACCCAAAAGGCATCACTCTGTAGCAGTACAGCCCTTTTGGGGTGATAAAAGTAGTCTTATCTTCGTTAGGGGATACATCGCTATCGGGCGGTATCCCCTGTAAGCATCTAGGAAGCTCATCCTTCCATCTCCTGAAGTGGCATCCACTAGCTAATCAATTTTTGGTAGAGAGAAACTGTCTTTGGAACAAGCTTTATTCAGGCTGGTGAAGTCCACGCAGACCCTCCACTTGCCGTTCTTTTTCACAACAACTGTGTTGGATAGCCAGGATGGGTAGTTCACCTCCCGAATGGCCCTCGCTTCTAACAGCTTGTCCACTTCCTTCTCAACTTCCTCAACATGCACCAATGTCGGCCTCCTTGCTCGCTGGATGACAGGTTTAGCCGACCTGTCTACATTGAGCATATGGCATGTGACCTCAGGGTCAATGTCTGTCATCTCATATGGTGTCCAGGAAAATACTTCTATGTTGGCCCATAAGAAAGCCTCTAACTCCCTTTCCTTCTCCTCAGCCAAGCTTGAGTCGAGAAGGAAGAAGCGCTCTTCATCCCCTTCTTGGACTAGAATCTTCTTCAAGGCTTCCTCGCTCTTCTCTGCCGGTTTTTTGCCAACATCATCTAAGACTTTCATGTCCTCGTCCTTGATTTCCACTTTTTTTGCCTCTCGTACATTGTAGTTGGATTTCATTGCTGCCATGGAGCAATTCTTTACCTGCACTTGATCCCTTTGACTTCCTCTATCCCCTGTTCAGTTGGAAATCGTAATAACTGGTGTAGCGTTAAGGGAACAACCCTTATTGCGTGCAGCCACGGTCTTCCTAATATAGCATTGTAAGGGAAGGGGGTATCAATTACGGTAAATTTTGTGTTAACATTCCTGGTGCCTGCTTGCACCCCTAAATTTATTGCTCCCAGAGGCTATGTTGGCGTTCCATTGAACCTGACCATTAGGCTGTCAGACTGCTTCAAATCATCTCGGTTAAGGCCAAGCTCCTTGTAACATCTTCAAATCATCTCGGTTAAGGCCAAGCTCCTTGTAACATCTGACATACATGATGTCACAAGAGCTGCCTTGGTCGATCAGAATGCGCCTTACTTGACATTCTCCAATCTTGAGGGTCACTACCAGAGCATCGTTGTGTAGATGTTGCACCGTGTCTCGGTCTGCCTCAGTAAAGGACACCATGGGTCCCTAGTACTCGTTTGTCCTAGGCCTCTTTTGCTGGACCTGATACACATGTTGTAAGTGCCTCACCTTTTGGGTCTTTCCTTGCATATCATTCTCATTAACCTTTAAATGAATCACATTGATCACCAGAGGTTCTGCTTGCTGTGGTTATGGTAGGGGTGGTGCTGTTGGTGTCGGGGGAAGCCTTACACGCTCTTCTCTGGTTCTGGCCTCATCTACTAGGTCCTTCAAGTGACCCTGTATAACCAGATCTTCCAAGCGCATCTTCAGGGCTTTGCACCCCTAAGTCAGGTGCCTATCCTCATTGTAATAAGCGTAGTACTTCCCAAGGCTCCTTCCCATAAACTCACCAGGAACCTTCTCCGGCACTCTATAATACAACTGGTTCCTGATCCTTTCTAGAACTTTATAAACCGGGATCCGGAACACAGTAGTGACTGCTTGTGCAACCCTCAACCCTGTTTCCTACCTATTAAAACCAGTATTACCTCGATCTCGCTTCGGCGAGCCGTTTCTCTTCTCCTACTTCGGTGCCTTCATTCCCGGCGTATCCTCTTCTGCGTTGGCATATTTCTCAATTTGTGCAATGAGCTCCTCTATACTTTTTGGAAGAGTTTTTGCCAGCGACTTCCACAGTGGGCATTTATCCTCCAGGCCATTCTTCAAAGACACAACTGCCAACTCCTGGTTGCATCCCAGTATTCGGTTGAACACCTCATAATTCCTTTTGGCATAAGCCCTGAGGTTTTCACCCTCGCTAATTTTCAAAGCCATCAGGGAGTCTACCCTTAGTGGCTGCAACTTGTTTCTTACAAACCTAGCCATAAACATCTCGGCCAGGCCTTCCCAACTCTTCAGCGTTCCTTTGGGCAACTTATGAAACCAATCTGATGCGATTTCTCTAAAAGATGAAAGGAACACCTTGGACAGTAACTGTTCGTTCCCAGTATACAAAGTCATTGAATTCAGATATAAACTGACGTAAAAGTTCAGGTCGGATTTATTGTCATAAATCTGGAACCTTGGTATATGGAACCTTTTTGGGGCCTCAAACCTATCCAACTCCACTGAGAACGGCGTTCTCAATTTGACGGGGGATGTGACCTCGACATTCTGCCACTTCCTCTGGAGGTAGTCCGTCAAATCCTCCTTAGTCTGACCAGGAGCTCGGCTATCAATGGATTTCAGTCTTTTTGGTGCGCTGCTCCCGGTGTCGCTATGTGTCCTCTTGGATTTCTCTTCATTCACCATATCAAAACACATGCCCTTTCCCTGGATATTACAGGGTTCTTTGATATGAGTTTCCCTGGTTCAAGGCGTCCTCTGCGAGTCACCTCTGATCGACTCTCCTCGCCCGACATCCCGTGAAGGCCGATGTGAGGGCTCATTTTCCTTGCCAAGCTATGGGATTACTGGGATTGTTTTATGTCCCCCTTTTTGGGCATCGGTCTTGGCCCTAGCATCAGCGTGTCCTGCAACGAAAATGGTGGTTGCACGACGTTGTTCTGCATCATGAAGTTGATAATCGATTGTAGATCTGCCAGCTTGTTAGCTATTTCCTTCATCTTGCCGTCCCTCCTCAGGCACCTACCCTTCTATACCTGGAGGTCGCTTTCATTGTAATACTCATCTCGGCCTGGTTTCTTCGGGGTGCCTCCCTCTTTGCCGACGTCCTTATCCACGGGATTCTGATCCCATGTTCCTTCATTATGGTTTTCTTCCTCGATGTTAGGATCGACATGTTTACCACTCCCACTAGGGATGTCATCCCCAACCATTCTCTCTGCCCGTTGTTGGCCATCTATTCTCCTTACGTTCCCACAGACGGCGCTAAATTGTGGGTGTTGATTTCCGACCACACAACCAAACGGGGAACTTAGCTGGAGAGCACCAGTAGAATAGATTAAGTCCGAATAACCTGTCACAGAAAGATAAGAATCCGGAGGTGGTTCGTCCATCCGGTGGCACTCCGACGATCAAGTCAGTAATCAATATCTCTCAAAGATAGCAAATTGTGCTTAATCTCACCAAAAAGAACTTACCTTAGACCCACGAGGGTGCCTTACTTTTATAACTAGCAGTGACCTAATACTTATAGAAGCTTCACTTCAATGGACTCAGGCTCAATACTCATCCTAAACTCTCAGCTAAATAGGGATAAACTCTCTAAAAGCTTTATCTTTATCCAGACTGAGATCCTCTCTTGTTCTAAGACTCTAGTCCCCTATCCGCTCATTTCGGATTCCGGTATCTCCGCAGATAACATTGGCTTAGCCAAGATCATCTCAGCGCATAACCAGGCGACGTGACATCTCAACTAACACTTCAACGTTACCTTGACCATGTGCTGTCATTTACAAAATATGTCCCACATTGTTTAAGAAAATAGTTAAAAATTTTATTTTTTAATTAATTCTGTTAAATAAAAAATTATGATAAAAAAATATTTATAATTTTTCAATCCAAAAAATGAATATCCAAAATTGAATCAGAAGCAAATAAATGATGAAAATTGAAGGTGTATATAATGAGATGCATATGGATAATAAATTTCAACTACATATTATAAGTTCTACACAAATTCTGAATATATATTATTGAGTTTGTAACATGACTTTGGATGTTTTATCAATAATTTTTTTGCAATGTGACTCGCATGTGACTTCTAAACACCAACTTTAATCTGTCGTCGGAAAGTCGTTCTATGGGGCTCTCCACCTGCAAAAACACGCATGATGACCTAGCCCATTCTTAGAAATTTGGCTCATTATTAATTATTTAAAAATTTTAAAGCATTATGACATATTATTTACATAATTTTTTAAATCAATTAGATAGTTAAAAATTTTAAAATTTATTAGAGATCAGCTTACTTTTTTGGACATATGACATTAGATTCAATAATTTTTTTTAAATAATTAGATAATGATTTGATTAATGAAAGTATTGCATAAAATTAATAAATTACTATTTTTAAAAAAAATATAAAAAAAATTGTGTAGTTTTTATTTTTCTAAAAAAAATATTACTAGTGATCTCAAACTAAAAATTCTTTTTAATTATTAATATTTATAAAATTTATCATTAATTTATAAATTATTTTTAAAGGGGTAAATTACACTGACACCCCTAAAATTTTCACAAATCACAGTGCCGCCCCTTTTATTTTGAAATATCATTGAACTCCCCTAACTTAGAAAAATGTGTAACACTTGGATCCATCTATTGGTAAACTGTTGGTTAACTAAACAGAAAATGCTAAAATCAGTATAAATAACACATGAAAGATAAACTAGAGAGAAGATGGAGAGGAAGAAGAACAGAAACTAACGATGAGGAAAAAAAGATAAAATAGTGAGAAGATGGAGAAGAGAGAAATCATACATTTTTGTTTGTTGTTTCTGGGAAGGTAATTGATAAGCTTCATTGATCTTTCTTCCTCTACTTAGTTGGGTAGGTCATCATTTTTGTTTTATGTTCACTGTTCACTTTCGTTTGTTTCGATAAAAATTATTTTTTGGAAAAAAAATTATAGAAAATATTTTTTATAAAAACCTTTTCCAAAAATTAATTTTTATAATTTTTTTTTTTAATATTTGGTTGCGTTCTTGAAATTAATGTAATAATGGTTGTATTAGTAGTGGTAGCAGTGGTGGCGATAGGGTGGAGGTTAAAGTGTAAGTGTTGGAGGTGGTGGTAGTGGTAGCGATAATCGTGTGGTGGTGGTTGGCGGCGGTGGCAATGGCGACGACAGTGGCAGTAATAGTGTGGGGGTGATAGTAGTAATGAAGTAAAGGTGGTAGTGGCGGTGGCGGTGGCGTGGCTGTGGCTGTGGGGCGGTGGCGACAACGGTGGTGATAGTGATTGCGGCCGTAGTGGTGGTGGATGTGATGGTAATGGTAGTAATATAGTGGCCCTAAGAAAATTTTGTTTCGGAAAACATTTTCCACGTTCTAAAAGTGCATAATATTTTTCATCAAAATAGACTTATTTTCCATAGAATTTTTTTTTTTTGAATTTTTATTTTTTATTGTACCAAATAAAATATTTTCTGTCAGAAAACCTTTTTTTTTTCCTTCTAAAAACAGCCCCTTTAAGATTCTGTGAGTAAATTACAAATGCACCCTTGAGGCTTTTTCAAAATACAAGTCACCTCTTGTAATTTGAAAAATTACAAATATTTTATTGTCAAAATTTATTATTTAATTAAATAAAAAAATAAAATTTTTAACTGCTCTCTTATACAATAATAAAATTATTTAAATTATTAATTAACATGATAATTTATTAAGAAAATAAACCATTTATTATGAAATTAAAAATCTCAAAGGACAAAATGTAATTTTTATAATCACATGAGAAAACTGATATTTTTTAAAAAAAAGGAATGAGTTTGTAGTTTAACCAAGATTCTTTTAAACACAGGCTCAAATATAATTATAACTCTTTTTTACTAGTGGATAGTAAATTCTGCCATCACACCAAATATAATTATAATTTCATATTTGCCCAACTTTGATTAATTTTCAATTCAAAGCTTAGATTTCTGTTTTTATCAATCTCTCTCAATCAATCTTTCTAACCTCTCTCCCTAGTCTCGACAATTTGATCTTCTCTAATAGGCAAAGCAAGTGGAGGACTTAAAAGAGAAGGTGGTGGGAGACAATAATGAGAACAAACCATAATGGAGCATAAAGAAAAATGATGGGTTGTTGCTTTAACTCTCTCTTTTTCGTGCAATAATATATCAAAAAATAGGATAGTAGGATGTCTCACACGAACTAAATAAGAATTTTGTCTAAACTGTCCTGTTCCTAGATAAATTAGTCGGCTAGCCAAAAAGTTGGCTATCCAAAAAGTTAGTTGGCTTGACTATTTTGCACCAAGTCGGATTTTTCGACAGAATTATCATCATGTCCTCCTCTTTCCACACTGTTCTTTGCTCAATTTCTTAAGAAAACATTTTATTTTGAAGTTTAAAAATGAGCCACGGAACATTATGGAAATACTCGGAACAAAGCGCAGAAAGAAAGTTTTGAAAGAGAGTTTTGAACGAGTCTTGAACACTTGGCCAAAGCAAGCTTAGGGTTAAGAGTAGAGCTCAAATTCCATATTTCTTATTGAGGATTTTGTGAGAAACACATTCTTATTTTCATCAACGGGTAATCAAAAGAAAGCGTCCAAGTTTTAAGGCTGGCCAAAATGAAGTGTCTACAATATGGTGATATCATTAGTATAATTCAAAAAGAATGATTGAAAATGTGTATAGATATGAAATTTAGTCAAAAAACTGCTAAAGATAAACACAAAGCTAAGTATGAGTTAGGTAATTTCTGCGAACAGTACGGTCTACCTCCTGTAGCACCATTGCGTTGAAAACATCATAAAAACAAGAAATCCAAATCTCCATATAAATATAGTAATAAGATATATTCACCTACTAAATCACCTAGTAAATATTATGATAAACCCCAAAAGAAGTATCATAAGAAAATAAGAACTTTAATCAAAAGTGAAAATCAACTCAAAATTTGTGGTTAAAAAAGCCATTATTATAATAAATGTACAGTTAAAGAAAAGCTTAAACAATTATAGATTATTGAAGAAAATTAAAGTAAAATATTTGAAATATTCAAGTTAGCTAATACTCGGGATCAATCCAGTAACTCATCTAGCGATAATTACCCATCTAGTGATACCTCTGACTATTATTCTACTAGTAATGATATTGATAATGATCAAATAGAATTATGATGTAATGACACCTATTGTAAACAAGTTAATGTCCTCAGTAAATCACAACAAGAAGAAGATTCATTAATTGAATTAACTAGTAAGTTAGATAATCCTGAATTACAAAGAAAATATACTAATAAATTAAAATATTTATTAATTAACAAAGAAGGTATCTTCGTTATTGAACTGAGAAGATTGACTATTTCGTGAAGATTGATGAGAGTCATGATGTAAACGTAGACGACTAAAACTTATTTTGATTGAACCATCACTATATTGTTGAATATGATTTAAATCATTAATATCATGTTGAATTTTGTGAGTATAATTTTCATATACAGTTAACCAGTTTTCTGTGAGAGTTATTTCACTCCAGACTATGGGTCTAGGAACATCAACGTTAGCTTCAGAAGTACTACTTTGAATAAGTAAGGTTTTATCTTTTGAACTTTTGACTAAAGCGTGAGTATTAAGATCAGTCTTCATACATTTATAATAAATTCAATAAATTAAAGCAATAGATTGGGAACTAGCAAGCATATTTGTAAATTCATCAGAAGTTTGAATATTTAATGTTAAAGCTTTGACTATGTGAGGGTCAGAAAGACTTAAAGCAAAATTAGGAAAGTAATTAAAATGGATTGGTCCTTTATGGAGACCAGATTCCATCATACCTAGCAACTAGTTTGGTAATTTCTAAACCTAGCATCTCTTAAACATAGAAGAATAGATTAATTTACGCCTTGAATGGTTAATGGTTTGACAACAACTTGTATTAATCTTATATGAATGAAGTTGTGACCTTCAAATTTATGTTTTCTTATGGATTCTTTTGTTAATAAATGACATGTTTCATGTATTTTAGTTAAAGCATAAACTTGTTTAGCAATTTGACTTGTAGATTAACTTTTAAAAGAGGATTGCAAAAAACTTGCTTTATAAATTTCTTTAATTGGTACTTTTGGTATATCACATCCTAAATCTATTTTTAAATCTTAGAATTCATGTTCTTCTTCATTCACTGGATCAGGTATAGAAGCAAATGATGTTCTAGAGCTAACTAAAGAGTTACTTCTGCATAATCGACTCATGATTCTAAAATCTATAAATTTAATTCGAGATGATTTAAATTCTCTATTGCCTTATCATTTTTCACATGCCATGTGTTCGCTCATACCCTAACCGGAACTCCCTATATCTTTCACCTGCCTACACCTGAGGACTTACACTGGATGTGGGACAAATATTGGGACTGTAGGAACATGAATGCTAACTGGGAATTCCTGTTTGACTTGTTCAATAATGAGATGGTGTTTGAATGCGTCCCACCATTTGGCAAAATGTTGTCGAATGACTATGTCTTTAGAAATACCATATTGCCACTTGAATATCTAAGGGACTTTATATTTGGACATAAAAAGAAGCAAATATGAAATTGACGTTTACGTTGTCTGATTGGGTAAACTGAAGAAAAATAGTTGACTTGATCCATGAGGACGGAAGGAAAGAGTTCTGGGATGCCACCATGTTGAGACCACCATCTTAGAAACCAAGAAAGGAATTCTGACTTGAATTTATGATTAAAAGACAAAAACCAAGAATGACTAAACGACTCATTTTGATACAAGAGGACTTTAAACCATGCATCAATGTAATCATAACAACTATATTGGATCAGATGATTAGGGAGATCTCATAGTAGAAAGGAAAGACCTAACTCATTAAGAGACACAATACTTTGAATATACAAATAATGGTAAATGATTTTACTGATATTGACTTGATCATAAATGGATTTAATGACAATAGACTGGTGATGGTAGAGAATATCTTTGTAAAAAGAAATTGACTTGTCTAGATGGAAAGGAGTAAAATGCCATCCAGAAGGGACATATGATTTGACTAAATCAATGGGGTTATGGATATTTTTGGGGACTGGTTCTTTGTAGATGAGGTTGGATAAGCAAGGTTTAAGAACATAATATGTTCTTGGTATTGATCTGTTTGGATAATTTGAAGGCACGATTTGCATTGACTGAGAATCAAATGGATTAGTTGCAAAAGCAGAAGTGTAACTAGGTTTAGAAATAGTATCAAGAATTTGGTATCTATATACTAGGTTAATTGGTGGTGTTGCAATTGGTTGACTAGTTGGTATTATAGAAAGTGGTTTAGTAAGGGGCTTCTGACTTGACGTCTGAAAGGAAGAAAAGGGAGGCTAGCATCCATTGAGGGTATCTAATCTGGCAAGAGAGATGTTAAGAAAACATCTATAATGACCAATTAAACTAAATCTCCGTTGAATGTCATGATTATTAATATCAGCATCTTGTTCAATGGATTTTAGGTAAGCAATTTCAAACTCAAGGTTGTTAATCATGCGGCGATAGCGGTTGATTTGCAATCGGTGCGCAGAGCAAGTGGGAGTAGGCATTTTACTAATAGTTCAAAAATGTATAGTTGACTATCCACCTGTAAAAATTCATGGGTAAGAAAATCAATGATAGAATTTTGACTACCTTGAATATATTCAATAGTGAAATCGAAAATACTGAGAATAGATTGTCCGCAGGCAAAAATTTGCTTACTACACTACAAGAAATTGCACTTTTGGTGACTACTTTTGGCGACGACGTCAATTTTTCATAGGCAAAACTATATTTTTGGCGACACAGTGATCAATTTCGTTGGTAAAAGTAGACCTTTACTGACGCAATTTACAATCGTTGCTAAAAAAGTATAACATTCACTAGGCGCCAAAATTATTGGTTGGCGCCAAAATTTCAAAGCAACACAATAAGCGTCGCTATTAGTGTGCTTACTTTTGGTGACGACTAGTTGGCGTGGGCAAAGAGTTAAACATTTAGCGACGATAACACTATTTGTTGGTAAAAACTTTGCTAGTGAAATCAGGTGATTTAGTGATTTGTGTTTTTATTATGACTTTTCAAAGAGTTTTAAATATTCTAGTTATTGAATTGTAAAATTAAAGTGATCATCGAATTAGATCACAAAATGAACCCATCAAGCCCAAACACACTCTTAAGTTGAGAAGGCTAATTTGAGATAATCTAAACTTTCCAAAGAATGTTCGATTATTAATTTTAATATATTTAGTTTTATTTTCAGAAACTTGTTTCAGATTTTTTTTTCCCTGAAAAACTTAAAAAAAATTTGGAGAAAAAATAAAAAATACTTATTATTTTTATATAATTTTATCTTTTAGAAAGTCATAAATAATTTAAAAATATATTTCTAGTTTTTACAGTTCTCAAATTAGTTTTAATTTTTTTCAAAGAATTAAAAATTGTTTTTTATTTATTTATTTATTTTTTATTTTTTGGTGATCTGTCTTTAAAAATTGAGGCAGTGAAAAGTTACCTCTCAAAATTTTGCCTTTTTTTCCTAGGAGGTAAACCCCTCGTTATTCTCAAAATTTCCTCTTTTAATTTTCACAATGCACAATTTATGTAGTGAATGATATTAAAAAAATAAATAAATAAATAAATAAAAGTGCCAATGACCAAAAATGTATTACGAACTGTGGCTTCTAATTGGGTTCTAAAAGGAAGTTTTTTTTGAGTGAATAATAAAAGGAAGTTAGAACACCTCCAACCCACTAGGCATTCAATGCTTGTTAGTCAAAATGACAAATGTGACTCACTTTTTTCAACTCCAATGCACTAGGCATATGATTATGCATTTTGGCTCAGCTCACATTCACTAGCTACATGTAGCTAGCCTTCAAGACTCGGCAAAATGTATTTAATCATTAGGATTATTTCCCTCCATCTTTGTTGTTGATGTGACATTCTATAAAGTTAATAGTATTTGGATGAATAGCTAAAATAAAGAGTATGGTTGGAGTAGAAACATAAAACAGTTGACAGGAAAAATAAAATATATACTTTATAGTAATATTTCGATAGGTAAAATACCTACTACCGTTGGAGATGCTCTTAGAAAGCTGTAAATTAGATAACCTAGAAGAGAGGGAGAAGAGAAAAGGTTCGAAGGGGAGAGTGGTTCAGCGGCGCCAGATTTCAAAGGGGAATGATCGACGGCGGCAACGATCGACGGTTCGGCGAGACCGGTTTGGCGGCAGCAACGCTTGACAATTCGAGACTGGTTCGACGGCTCGACGGTTCAGCGGCGAGATTGGTTCTTCTCTTCGATCTGTAAAAAATCTCAGGAACGTTTGGATTTCCCTCTCTCTCTCTCTCTCTCTCTCTCTCACATTCATGTAAAGCACTATGTAAACATTTGGGGTTGTAGTCTCTTACGGTGGAGGATCAACAATTGACGATTGCGATATTTCATACGATCTCATGTTGTATAGGACAATTTTTGAGATTTTTGAATGACATAAGAATATGACTAGATACACTTGGGAATTCAATAGATTTCATATGCCTTGTGTAAGTGGATCCTAATCATGTTATGGACACAACACAATATGATCTCATCTTGTATAGGAACATCTGTGGGATTTTAGAGTCAAATAAGCATGTGATTAGATCACATGGGAAATTAAACATTGGGTTTCATATACCTTGATTAAGTAGATACTAGTCATGGATGTCTGAAACGTAACGCCCTCAAAATAAACCCATAAATCATCCAACAATAGCATGTTTAAACATAAGTGAATAAAGCATAAATATATATTCCATCAGAGTAGTCTTTACAAAATGTATTACATGTCGACATCAAAAGTAAATGCCCTATGGGTTTACAACTTTCCAAGTCAACACTTGGTTACAAAAAAGAGAGTACTAACTCTACAAAGAAAGCCCTTGGCTTGATATACATGTAATACAATCAAAACACAAAGCAGCTCAACAGTCTCAAGCCTTCCAAGCTATGTCCTTGGAGGTGGCATGCTACCTGTACCTGAAAATGATGTCCCATATAGGGTGAGCCACAACCCAGTACAAATATACTAAACCAACTATAAAAAATGACTAAAATAACAGCATTCGATAGATGGTCCACACTTATATTTCCACTTATAACACGTTACAGTTTCATGACATTTAAGTATATGTTACATTTCATTTCCCATTTCTTTCTCAACTTTGAGTTTGAAAACAAGGCTTAGAACCTAGCCACATAACTTAATGAGATTAAGACTCATCTTTAAAACACTTACGAAATGCATGATGGATACACATTTTGGTGCTGTATCAATAACACATAGAAACACTTCTATACTACACAATTGATAACAATATACATTTTAGTGCTATATCAAATCAATTCAAACACTTCCATAATCCACACTTGATACACATTGTAGTGTTGTATCAATGTCACACAAAATCCGGTTTAGAGGTCCATCCCCTATCTTCCCCTAAACCGTGGAGTACATCCCCTATCTCCTCTCACACACAATGTATATAAACATAGATCATATACATAATTAATCAATACATAAAGTTAATGTATTATTCCAACCGCTATACTCGATAGCATACTCAATCGATTAGTTTTAGTTTACCTAATCATCATGCATTGTCTACAACAATCAAGACTATCCTCCACCGATAACCCAAGGCAGTTATTTCTAAACAGAAAATAAATGCACCAAATGGATAAAATATCAACATTTCAACTAGGTGAGTGATAAATGGTCCAACTACACCCTTTAATCCCATACGTTCCCAATTTCAACATTTTCAATTCAACTTCTCATTTCTCAAAATTAATTTCACAAATTAATTCATCAATGTAATTAGGGCATTTCCCATAATTAACAAAACAACCCTAAGGTTCCATTTATATTAATAACCCAACATGTATCTCATTTCTCCATGCTGAACATGCATATAGGCTTATATAAATAAAACCCCATCTCTTGTAAAATTACACAAAGATCCAAACTTTCTCAAAATTACCCAACAATCCCCAACATATCAAAATGCTAAAATTTAAAGACAAAGCTCATAAGGAGGAGTAGGATATCCCTACCTCGAAGTTAGAGCTCAATCGGAGAAGATGAAGAAAACGAAAATGCTCCAAACACCAAGATTCTCGGATCAAAACGTAGCTCTCAACGATCAACACACTTTTTACAAAGGCCGAAGGGTAGGGAGACACTCTAACTAGATCAAAGCGTAGAGAGAAGGGAGATCCTAGAGAGAGGGGCTCTCAAAAACGATTTTGGGAAAGTAAGAGAGAGGAAGGAAATGTAAAAAGTGATTTAAAATTACCTAGCGGATGACTCATATACGTATGACCCGCTCGAGCGGAGAATAGAACGCTCGAGCGTCAAGCACAAAAATCTGGACACGCTCGAGCTCAAGAAGGCCCGCTCGAGCGCCAAGACACAAGAATGAAATACATCCGCTCGAGCGCGAAAACCAATCCACTCGAGCGTAGATTTCCCCCTCCCAGAACTTTCACAGACAAAGCACAGCACGCTCGAGCGCCAAGACACTCGCTCGAGCGCTACCCGCTCGAGCGTAGGAAACCCGCTCGAGTGTGAAAAACACACCTGCAGAAGTTTTGCAGGGGCACAAGATACTGGGAGTGTGTAAACCACGCTCGAGCGCAAGAAGGCCCGCTTGAGCGGACAACCAAAAACCAAACTCCGCTCGAGCGCAAAATGATCCGCTCGAGCGTAACACCAAAAACCTGGGCAACTACACTTGAGACCAAAACTCAACCTACCTGTCCAGAACACACCCAACACATCCTATAACTCAAACACAAGGTACGAAAGGATGTAAACAAGATATAAACAACTGCTCACATCCACGGAACCAAGCCCGGATCACTGTACAACAAGGGGTAAAACTTGGAATCGCTATAACCTCCCCCCCTTAAAGAATTTCGTCCCTGAAATTAAATGCAAGTTTTCAAAAGAACAAGTTTTTCTCCATTTTAAACAATGTTACATTCAACATTCAATAACTCAACCCTTCCCGGTCATTCCATCTCTTGTCAAGAGGCATTTCACAACATTTTCCACAACTTGCATTTTAGATATGCATTCCCTGAAATTTCACAAATTTCGATACCACACTCCACAATTCTATATCATATTCAATATTCATGATATATTCCAACTTCTACAATACATTCAACATATGCAATGTTTACATTAAACTTCCATTTTAAGGCAAGTTCTAAAACATAATTCCATAAACCAAAACATATTCCATGTTTTACAACTTAAGCCATATATAATGCTCTTAAAGTTCAACAATAATACAAAATCTCAATACATGATTGTACATCAACAAACAAGTCCGGATAATTCTTATGGACATTCACCTCACGTTCCCAAGTGGCTTCCTCCACTCCGTGATGCTTCCATAAAACCTTTACCAAGGGAATGGTCTTGCCTCGCAAGACTTGATCCCGCCTATCCAAGACCCGAACCGGTCTCTCCTCATACGAGGCATCCTTATCTACCTCTAAGTCGGTCCAATCCAATACATGCGATGGATCCGGCTCATACTTCCAAAGCATACTCACATGAAACACGTCATGCACTCCGAACAACTGCGGCGGCAAAGCCAAACGATAAGCGACCTCCCCAATCCTCTCAAGGATCTCAAAGGGACCAATAAACTGAGGGAATAACTTCCCACTCTTCCCAAACCTCATCAAACCTCGCCTAGGTGATATTTTCAGAAAGACATGATCACCCGTCTCAAAAGCTAAAGGCCTCCTCCTACGGTCGGCATAACTCTTTTGACGACTCTGGGCTGTAACAAGCCTCCTACGGATAAGCTCGACTTTCTCCGTCGTTTCTCTCACCAACTCCAGGCCCAACAAAGGTGCATCACCCACCTCGGCCCAACAAACTGGAGACCTACATGGTCGACTATACAAGGCCTCAAACGGTGTCATACCGATACTAGACTGGAAACTGTTGTTGTAGGCAAACTCCACCAAGGGCAAGTGCCTCTCCCAAGACCCACTAAAGTCAAGAACACAACCCCGAAGCATATTCTCAAGGATCTGAATAGTACGCTCGGACTGCCCATCAGTCTGAGGATCATAAGCCGTGTTAAAGGTCAATCTAGTACCCAAGGCACTCTGCAAACTCTACCACAACCTAGCAGTAAAACGAGGGTCTCTATCTGAGACGAGCGTCACTGGGACCCGGTGCAACCTCACTATGTCCCAAATATACAGGTCAGCCAGATAATCTACCGAATCTCTCACGCGCATAGGGATAAAGTGCGCCAACTTAGTCAACTGGTCTACAACCACCCAAATAGCATCACTACCCCGCTGAGTCCTCGGAAGACCTACAATGAAGTCCATAGTGATATGCTTCCACTTCCACTTGGCAATAGGCAAGGGTTGCAACAAACCCGCTGGCCTCTGATGCTCGGCCTTCACTTGCTGACAAGTAAGGCACTTAGACACGAAAACCACCACATCCTTCTTCATACCCCGCCACCAAAACTGGCGACCCAAATCTCGATACATCTTAGTGCCTCCCGGATGCACCGCAAGGCGTGAATGGTGAAACTCTCGGAGTACTTCCTCTCAGCAAGACTCCGGCACAAACAAACGGTCTCAGTATCTCACACTCTGATCGGGATACACCGTCAAACCCTTCTCAACCTTTCCACTGGAAATCTTCCCTCGGAAAGACTCTACCTCAAGGTCACCTCCCTGTGCCTCTAACACTCGAGTCATAAGTGTAGGCTGCGCAACAACCGAAAACAAGGTCGCAGCCTCAACGGATTCGCCCAAAAGCAAATCAAACTTGCCAAGTGCACCCAACATCTCCCACTCCCAGATGGCTATACAAGCTACATCACTAATGGATTTCCTGCTAAGGGCATCGGCCACTACATTGGCCTTTCCCGGGTGATAGTGCAACTCAGAGTCGTAGTCCTCAATGAACTCCATCCACCTTCTCTGCCTCAAATTCAAGTCCCTCTGTGTAAACAGGTACTTCAAACTCTTATGGTCCGAGAATACCTCGAACCTCGGTAGTGCCTCCAAATCTTCAAGGCAAATATCACTGCTGCTAACTCTAGGTCATGTGTAGGGTAATTCCTCTCGTGTATTTTCAACTGGCGTGAGCCATAAGCTACCACTTTCCCCTCTTGCATCAACACACAACCCAAACCCTATCGTGAGGCATCACAATAAACCGCATAACCCAACCCTCTCTCCGGAATAATCAAGACCGGAGCGGTGGTCAATCTAACTTTCAGCTCTTGGAATGACTTTTCACAAGTCTCACTCCATACAAACTTGACCCCTTTCCGCGTCAATCTAGTCAACGGCAAAGCTAGCCTAGAGAAATCCTTCACAAACCGGCGGTAACACCCAGCTAATCCCAGAAAACTGCAGATCTCAAACACACTCTTAGGCTGTGCCTAATCTTGCACTGCCTCAATCTTGGATGTATCAACAGATACCCCTTCTCCGGAAACCACATGGTCTAAGAACTTGACTTCCCCTAGCCAGAACTCACACTTCCCAAACTTAGCATACAGTCTATGGGTTCTAAGTAACTCGAGCACCACTCTCAAGTGTTCCTCGTGCTCCTCCTCTAAAGGTGAATAGATAAGAATGTCGTCCACGAAAACGACCACAAACGATCTAAGAATTCCCGGAAGATCTGGTTCATCAAGTCTATAAAGACTGCCAGTGCATTAGTGAGCCCAAACGGCATCACCAGAAACTCATAGTGGCCATACTGCGTACGGAATGCCGTCTTCGGAATATCCTCCTCCCTGACCCTCAACTGGTGGTAACCCGATCTCAAGTCTATCTTAGAGAAACAACGGGGCCCTTTTAACTGGTCAAACAGATCATCTATACGGGGCATAGGGTACTTATTCTTAACTGTAGCCTGATTCAACTTTCGGTAATCTATACAAAGTCTCAAGGCACCATCTTTCTTTTTAGCAAAGAGGGCCAGTGCTCCCCACGGCAAAACACTAGGGCGAATGAAGCCCTTATCTAGAAATTCCTGGAGCTGAATCTTTAACTCACTCAACTCGGCTGAGGCGAAACGATAAGGTGCCATAGAAATCAGCGCCGTGCCAGGCAGTAAATCAATAGAGAACTCGATCTCACGATGAGGTGGCAAACTAACGAGATCCTCAGGAAAGACGTCTAGGTACTCACAAACCACTCTCGGCAACACAGTCTGGGTTTCACCACACCCATTACTCAAAAAGCTAGCAAGTAGACCACTAAGCTCACTCCGCCCTCGCGGATCACACATCGGCGGCAACACATTACCAACCTGATCCCCCAAGAAATGGAAACACTCCCCGCTCAAGGTACATACTGTGACCCTCTGGCGGTAGCAATCGATAACAGCCCGGTATAACGATAGTCAGTCCATACCCAAAATAACATCAAAACCCGTCATGGGCATAACTACAAAAGAAAACGGAAGCCGACGATCGGCGACTTCTATATCACAACCCCTGCATCCTTGTTTCAAAATCAACTCACCCCCAATAAGTGACACTACACAAATAAGAGATGCTAACCGTGCAAACTCCAATCCCAAAACAAATGCAAATGCAGCAGATACAAAAGAATGAGATGCACCCGTATCAATCAATACACTAGCAACCGAGTTGCAAAACAAGAAGGTACCTCTCACAACTGATGGAGCAGGTACAAGATCCTGCACGGTAACAGCATACACACACCTAGTAGGTCCCTAATCCATCTGCTCACCCCTCGGAGCATACGACTGCTGCACAGACTGGGACGACGAGACTCCCGGATTGGCCCTCGAGGCCTGCACAGACTGAGCTGGCTGAAAACCCTGCGTCTGCCTAGAACCAGACACGCCCGAAGTGGCACTCAACTGTGGGCAAAACCTCTTTAGGTGCCCAGGCTGACCACACTGATAACAAGACAAGGGCTGGCCCCTGCCCTGACTCTACCTCTGCGGACTAGCTGAAGATGAAGCAGCTCTCTGACCTCCTCCATTCTATGGGCAAACCGAAGCCTTGTGGCTCAGCTGGCCACAGTTGTAACAGGTGAAATTTCCTTGATTGCCTCTCCCCGAGCCTGCACTCGGCACTAGAAAGATCGATCTAGCAACACCACCCTGAGACTACTGAGGGTTAGCATCCCTCTGTCTCCTGCCATCCCCCTGACCATCCCGGCTCCTCTTGGAGCCTCTCTGTCCCTCCTCCTCCTGCATCATGATCTTTATATGGGCTGCAGCATCAACCAAGCGCCCATAGTCTCGGATCATGGAACCCCCAACTCTCATCTTGAGGCCGCGCCTCAACCTCTTCTCAAACTCGATGCAGCGGTGTTCCTCGAATGCCACAAGTTCAGGTGTGAACCTGGACAAGCTAGTAAAAGCAGCCTCATACTCGGCCACTGAAGAACTCAACTGTAAAAGCTGGTAGAACTGGTCTCTCAGCTTCTCCCTGACTACTGGAGATAAGTTTCTACTGAAAAGCCTCCACAAATGCCTCCCACGTGCCCGCAATACGGCCCCTCATGTATTTCCACCACTAACCCACACCCCCTTTAAGCTGGAAGGATGCTAAGGTCACTTTCAACGCCCCGTCCTTGTTGCCAAGCATCTCGAACGTCCTATTCATCTGCTCCAACCACATGTCAGCCTCAAGTGGCTCCTTTGGATCCCCAATAAACTCGTCCGGGTTAGACCGGCAGAACTCTCTCTTCAAGAAGGAAGGCCCTGCCTCAATAACCTGGGCCTGCACTGGAGCCCGAACTGGATTCTCAGCTCTGAGAATGCCCATAGACTCCCTCAAAGCATCGGCTATCCCTCGGGCTAAGTTGCCCATAGCCTGCTGACCTGCTAGCTCGGCCACATTGGCCTGGCCAACCCCCTCCTGCTGTGCCAGAATATCATCCGGTAAAGGCATCTCCTGCCTACCACGCCTGCCACGTCTACCACCTCTTCCTCATCCTGACATCCTAATAAAGGTAACGAAGAACATTAGCACATTCATAAATGTGCCAAAACTAAACACTCGCGTCCTAATACATGGACAACTGTAATTCACTCCACGTAAGCACATAAACACATAAGCACTTACGAATTTTATTTCCGGATAATGATAGTCCCGAGGCGCTACTAAAGTTCCGGTTAGAAACAGCATTGATCAAGTGCTTTTCTAACAAGACTCACAGAAACCCAAGGATCCAATCAACATCCTAGAAACTAAATCCCATACCCACATAGTCACACAAACATGTTATCAAATAAACACATAATGTCACACATTGGTCTCTAACAAGCGAGACAAACCCATTGTGATACTAATCACTTCCCACGTACCCAATGTATTCGAACCCGGTACGCTCTGATACCAAGTTGTAACGCCCTCAAAATAAACCCATAAATCATCCAACAATAGCATCCTTAAACATAAGTGAATAAAGCATAAATATATATTCCATCAGAGTAGTCTTTACAAAATGTATTACATGTTGACATCAAAGGTAAATGCCTTATGGGTTTACAACTTTCCAAGTCAACACTTGGTTACAAAAAAGAGAGTACTAACTCTATACAAAGAAAGCCCTTGGCTTGATATACATGTAATACAATCAAAACACAAAACAGCTCAACAGTCTCAAGCCTTCCAAGCTATGTCCTTGGAGGTGGCATGCTACCTGTACCTGAAAATGATGTCCCATATAGGGTGAGCCACAGCCCAGTAGAAATATACTAAACCAACTATAAACAATGACTAAAATAACAGCATTCGATAGATGGTCCACACTTATATTTCCAATTATAACACGTTACAGTTTCATGACATTTAAGTATATGTTACATTTCATTTCCCATTTCTTTCTCAACTTTGAGTTTGAAAACAAGGCTTAGAACCTAGCCACATAACTTAATGAGATTAAGACTCATCTTTAAAACACTTACGAAATGCATGATGGATACACATTTTGGTGCTGTATCAATAACACATAGAAACACTTCTATACTACACAATTGATAACGATATACATTTTAGTGCTATATCAAATCAATTCAAACACTTCCATAATCTACACTTGATACACATTGTAGTGTTGTATCAATGTCACACAAAATCCAGTTTAGAGGTCCATCCCCTATCTTCCCCTAAACCGTGGAGTACATCCCCTATCTCCTCCCACACACAATGTATATAAACATAGATCATATACATAATTAATCAATACATAAAGTTAATGTATTATTCCAACCGCTATACTCGATAGCATACTCAATCGATTAGTTTTAGTTTACCTAATCATCATGCATTGTCTATAACAATCAAGACTATCCTCCACCGGTAGCCCAAGGCAGTTATTTCTAAACAGAAAACAAATGCACCAAATGGATAAAATATCAACATTTCAACTAAAATATCAACATTTCAACTAGGTGAGTGATAAATGGTCCAACTACACCCTTTAATCCCATACGTTCCCAATTTCAACATTTTCAATTCAACTTCTCATTTCTCAAAATTAATTTCACAAATTAATTCATCAATGTAATTAGGGCATTTCCCATAATTAACAAAACAACCCTAAGGTTCCATTTCTATTAATAACCCAACATGTATCTCATTTCTCCATGCTGAACATGCATATAGGCTTATATAAATAAAACCCCATCTCTTGTAAAATTACACAAAGATCCAAACTTTCTCAAAATTACCCAACAATCCCCAACATATCAAAATGCTAAAATTTAAAGACAACGCTCATAAGGAGGAGTAGGATATCCCTACCTCGAAGTTAGAGCTCAATCGGAGAAGATGAAGAAAACGAAAATGCTCCAAACACCAAGATTCTCGGATCAAAACGTAGCTCTCAACGATCAACACACTTTTTACAAAGGCCGAAGGGTAGGGAGACACTCTAACTAGATCAAACCATAGAGAGAATGGAGATCCTAGAGAGAGGGGCTCTCAAAAACGATTTTGGGAAAGTAAGAGAGAGGAAGGAAATGTAAAAAGTGATTTAAAATTACCTAGCGGATGACTCATATACGTATGACCCACTCGAGCTGAGAATAGAACGCTCGAGCGTCAAGCACAAAAATCTGGACACGCTCGAGCTCAAGAAGGCCCGCTCGAGCGCCAAGACACAAGAATAAAATACATCCGCTCGAGCGTGAAAACCAGTCCGCTCGAGCGTAGATTTCCCCCTCCCAGAACTTTCACAGACAAAGCACAGCACGCTCGAGTGCTAAGACACCCGCTCGAGCGTGAAAAACACACCTACAGATGTTTTGCAGGGGCACAAGATACTGGGAGTGTGTAAACCACGCTGGAGTGCAAGAAGGCCCGCTCGAGTAGACAACCAAAAACCAAACTCCGCTCGAGCGCAAAATGATCCGCTCGAGCGTAACACCAAAAACCTGGGCAACTACACTTGAGACCAAAACTCAACCTACTTGTCCAGAACACGCCCAAGACATCCTATAACTCAAACACAAGGTACAAAAGGATGTAAACAAGATGTAAACAACTGCTAACATCCACGGAACCAAGCTCGGATCACTGTACAACAAGGGGTAAAACCCGGAATCGCTATAGAAAAGCATTAATTGTAACCATTTATACTAAATCGTAATGTCTGCTGTTGATTCATGAATAACTTTCTGAGATGTGTTACTTTGCAACCGAAGATCATGAATGTGCTTGTGCAGGACAGGGATTGTATAATTTCAGGGTATATTTATTAGAAATCTTGAATTAGAACAGATTAGATATGACTATTCAGTTAGGAAGGTTTATATGGTGTTGGAATATAGTATGAAGTAAAGCAGAAAATAGATAAGTTTTAGCAAAATGCAGTTGATGTCTAGTTTCTGGTCTATAAAATTCAGAATTAGAGAGAAATGTGTGTAATATTTTGATTGCTTTTGGATTGGCTTATCAATCCAGGAAAATCATACTTAACCATGTTCCATGACATAAAGTTGAAAAGAATATCAGTGTTTCCAGTTCAAGTCTACTGCAATACATATTGCTATGGTTCCACAATGATATTGACTGACTTATATAGATTGTCTTGTATCGGTATATCATTAGTGAGAGAGATATTTTTGAAAGTGTTGAATAATGAACTACAATTTGGATAACTTTTACTACATAATGTTGTGATAAATAACAATGGGCTTGAAACCAAACATTGCCTAAATTTTTTGAAGTCTATTGCTAATCGTTTCCATATCCTAAGATTGATTGACAACCACAAAAAGAATCAAAACCTGACATATTAAAGCTGCACTTGAATCAGCAAAGAACATAAAAAGAAAAGGAGAAGAAAGAAATAAAATTAAAAGGCTACTGTCGTCCTTGTATGCAATAATTGCTCTTACATTAGTCTGCCATAAATTCTTGAGAAAAAACATCAATATAGTTCAAAATGATGACACAATGTAACTTGTAAGGTGGATGTTTCTAGTCCTTGTACATAGGGTTGTTGCATCCAAGCATAAAAGTGAAGCCACGTGAGAAAACAAATATACCTTAATGATTATCAATGTTCTAATTATCAATGTTCTTCTATTTTCAAATTTTCTTTGCATAGACTGTAACCCTTGTTGTTTGACTCAAAGAGAAAAGAGTTACCCTTTATGAAGTTTATTAAACCTTACCCTCTAGTGTTACTGCAACAACAAACAACAAAACTAAAGGGCTTTTTTTAATAGCTGTTTTGAAGGATTCAAGTGAAGAAAATGTTTAGATTGTCTCTCCTTTTATAATTGTTTGGAGAGACAAAGTTTTATTTTAATGATGCATATAAACTACACTAGATGTACAAATTTCATGTTGGCTTTCTGCCAAGCTAGGAAATTGTAAAGGTTGAGAGAGGAAGACAATAAGTAGACCATGATTTTGTGTTCACTGGCTGCCCAACTACATAACGACGGCAACCTGTATTCAGTGAGTGAGTCAGTAACTAGTATTAGATTAGAGAGTAGTATAGTATAGTGTAACTTACCCTAAAACTTTTCTCCATAGTCACAGATCCATACCCACCATAGCTTCCCACCTGTCCTACAGCAACCATTCTAGGTGATGAAGATGAAGATGGCAATGAAACCGCTGCAAAATCACACACACCACCAAACTAATATTAAGAATAAAAAATTAAAAATCTCAAATTACATTTTTTTTTCGGGTGTCAAAATTAGTGGGTTAGTTAATTAGTTAGTAGTAAGTTAAATTACTACTTATAAACATTCGATGCTTCACCATAAATTCAAACTCAGAATCCCCCCCAATTTATTTCTTAGAAATCAAGGAGTATAATCACTTGAATGTTTGAAAAAAAATAAATAAATAAATAAAACCCAAGGATCTCAACTACTTGACCTAAACTTAAGTTCTTCATAAAACTATCAATTGATCCATATTAAAAATAGAAAAACAGTTTAGTCTTTAGCATACTTTGAACAAAGTGACAAATGTAAAGCAATAAATATATACATATTGTAAGTACATCTACAAAAGCATTTTGTTTATGCCCATTAGTCAATATTCTACCTAAGTATGTAATGTGATAGGGGATGGGTAGTGGCAGAAGAAAGATCGGTCTTTAGGTCTGATGTGTGGGGATAGTTTCTTCGTTCTTCGATACCTTATTTTTTCTTTTGTTCACATCCCTAGTTATTTTCTTGTTTACTTTAGGCCTTGAGTGTGGGTTTTTAATGGGGTTGATGCTGGATGTCTTACCTGTGGCTCCTTTTGGTTACATAATAGTATATATGTTGAGCAACAGTGGACTTGCTTCTTGTTAGTTAGAATATCTGCAAGGAGACATCAAATGGATCGGGATCTCAATTGAAGGGATGTTCATCCATCATTCATTTCGTGCTGGATTCCATTACCTTCAGGAAGGCTCTTAATATGCTTTACTGTGACATTTCTTCCTTTCAGCCAATGGAAATTTATGTTGATGACGAGGTGAAATTGACCCTTCATGGTCTTGTACAGGTATTAAGTTTGGTTTTTGGTCTTTGCCTTATTTTTAACCATTGTCTTACCTCTCAATTTTAGGTTTTCCTCTTTTGTTAGGTTTTCCCCTTTTCTGACATCTGTGGTCGTTAGTTCTTTCTTAACTTCATCTCTGTTAAGATGCTGATCATTTTTTACTTCCATCCGGTCAGGCTGAGGATCTCCTTCACCGTTTTTTGATTTTCTTAGTGCTCCACCCAAGGTGATACTCTTCTTTGACTCTGGTAATTTCGCTATCAGTAGCCGTTGTCTTAGAGCTCATTTTCCCCAATCAATGGTTTTGTCAAACATTTAACTATTATGTATTTTTTTTATATTTATTTTGTGCAGTTGTGGAAAGTGTTTGCCTTTTGAGCTTCTCATGTGGCATTGTGCTTGAGTTTATTTGATTATATTTCTATTGTTACTAATGCAGGTAATATTATCGCCAGATGCAGATCCACCAGTTGTCAGAATAATGGATTACAAGTACGACATGCACTCACAATCATTCTTCTGCTTTCTTTTTTTAACGGTGGATGCACTTTGATGCTTCGATAAAATCCTGCTCTGAGATCACGTTGATATTAATTTCTTGATGGATACATATTACATTCTACTAATATGGGGCTAATCTTCAGAAAATTTCATGGTGCATATTTTATGAAGATTTATGTGATCTTCACATTATTATTGCAATTGACTAATTTACTTTAGGCTACTATTTTGGACAATTGCTTATAGTTAAGGGCATTGAAAAACAAACATTAAATTTAAGGCTTGGGGGTGAGACAATGGTTGAAAATATAGATGTCGAAGTTGATGTTCTATCCATTACCTATATTTTGTATGTTGCTTATCTGTCTTGTGAATGGTTAGACTTGATGCATATTGATATCTAATTTTACTTCCCTTGCAGTAAATATAGATATGAACTGCAAAAGAAGAAAAGGGAACAATAGAAGAAAAGTATTGGTGAATGTCTCCTCTGTTTGTAGTTTGTTGTTTTTCTCTTATTTATGCATTAATGATCAGTTATGAGGAAAGATACTAATAAAATTATGCACCTGAATGATAGCCAATAGGGTGGATTTGAAGGAGCTCAAGATGGGGTAATTAACTTGGCCTTCGAATCTTGCTTTCACTTATAATCTTCCTATTAAAATTTGCATATTGTTTTCTATTGCCTTCTTGTCTTCTAATTTCCCAATGACTTCATCTCCTTTGTAATTCGTGGATGTGCCTTTGAATGTTGAAATGCACATAGAACATGGGAAGTGTAGTTTCAATTAAAAAAGTGTCAAATTTACCAAAACAATCTGATATACTACTGATTGGTATTCGAACTTGCCCAATTTGACTATGTTACACGGATTCTTTGGAATTTCGAAGGTACCCGTGTCAACATGACACGACACGGGTACGGGTGCGGGATACGGCCGGGATATGGTTCCTTAGAAATGGATACGGCAGAAGAATCGAAAGAGGAGAGAGCAAGAAGAGAACCTAGCCTTCGACTTCAATCTGACTTGGTTGTAGATCATTGATCGATCTGCGAAGTTGATCGATCTACGAAGTCAATCTACTGTGCTCCTTCGTCTTCCCCTTTGATCTCGATCTCCATCTCCATCTCCATCTTCTCGCCTCTTCTTCACTCACTCTCTCTCTCTCTCTCTCTCTCTCTCTCTCTCTCTCTCTCTCTCTCTTTTCTTTTTTAATCAGTCTCTCTCCGTCCCTTCTTTTTAATATAATTTGAATTATATGTAATATAAACTATATTGTTATAATATTATTCATATTATATCATAAATAACATAACTTTTATGTCTAAAATTAAAATAATTTATTTTATCATATATAATCTAATTTATTTTAAGTCTAAAATAATGTTTATAATTTTTATTTATTATTTATTTGTTATTTTTTTAATAAAATTTGTTATTCCTTAAACTTTTTAAACTCATTTTCATATAATAAATATATTTAAAAATAACTATTTAACGTATTCCCGTACCCATATCGTAATTTGGATCTATATCCACGTATTCTTAATTTTTAATTTTAAAGTGCCCAACCCTTAGATACACACCCGTACCCGATACCCGCACCTGAGTCCGTGTAACGTAGCAATCTGAAACTTGGGATATTAACATCTTGCTACATTTGGGAATGAGCAATTGTTCTTACTGTTCTTTCTTATTTTTGACAGAAATAAATGGTGGAAATTGGATTTCAATGAATGACATCATTCTGTTTTACCAATTAAAGGTGTACATAGGGAAAATCTAGGCCAACTTTGTGATGTGGTCAACGTGGATGTTGAATTGTTGATACGTAGCTGTTCAACCTAATCATCCATTGTACTGACACATCATAAGATCAATCACAGTTAGGACCAGCCATGAAATACCCAGTTGAAGGGGAAATATACACCTCAACCTTGTGTCTTTTGTGCACTTGTTTTTATTTATAATTTATTTGTGTTGGTAATCTACCCTTTTATTGGGATGTTTCATATCTACTGTGTTGAATCGCTTGACTTCTGAACTCATGGGGTAATGTTCAAGGGTATTGTTGACCAGTTGAATTTTATATAAAATATTTTGGATTTACACATACATTCAATTCAATGTACAAAGTCATGTCAAGGATAGGAGGGTACTATACACCTCTTTTTGGCAGATGATGTGGTTGTGTGTGTGAGATTTGAGTACTTCTATCAGATCTCAAAAAATAAAAAGAAAAAGAAAACAAAGAAGACAACTGTACACCTCACTTCTACTATTGGGCTTACTTATTTATAATTTTTATGTTTCAGCAAGCCACCCTTTTATTTGTTTTTTCAAATGTACTACATTGAATACTACACTTCTAATCGTAGGATTTGAAATTTCACATAATATTTATTATTTATCATAGATTAGTTGAATTTTTATCAACTGTTTTGGATTCAACATAAATGCATTTAATGAATAAAGTCCCAGCAATGACTTGATTAGCTTGTAGTGATTTGGGTTCCAGTTCTTTTGAGGTTATGTAACCAATGTTTTTATTAGAATCTGTATATCATGGTTTGGTAAAAATCTTGCATGCTTAAAACCCCTTTCTGCAATGTTGAACACTAAATGAGGTAAATGTTTATTTATTTATTTGTATATGGCTTTATATTTGTAAATTTAACTTTTCTTCTATTTTTTAAGATTCTCTCCATTTTAATGCACATTTTTGGGGGTCTTTATACAACTGAAAATCTTGTTTTAATAAACAAGTATAGAACTTTTTGTTACTAAATGCATTTCTGTTTATTTTACTTGTTTCTATTGATTCTGTTGACAGTTACAACATCGATGTGCGTTTGAAAGTTGCACGGAAGTTTCTGAATGATGGAGACAAGGTGGTTTTGAATTTTTTTTTGTGGTGCCAGCAAATTCATACTGACACACTAATTTATGAATGATTTTGCATTCTTTTTACTATATTGATATCTAGTCAATACCTGCAGGTTAAGATTATACTAAACTTGAAGGGCTGTGAAAATGAGTTCAGAAATAATGCTATTGAGCTTATTAGGCGTTTTCAGAATGATGTTGGGCAGGTACTTGTATCTATCTCGTTGTTCAAAATCTTTCATACTTCTATCCTGGTGCCAACTTTTTTAGACATTCGACATAAGTTATAATAAATGAATATCGTATAATGATAATGAATTGTTAATTGTTGGATTGAAGTGTATAGGAAAATTTATGATCTGAAGTTACTATTTAATTATTTAATGTCATAGTATTCATTGTGAATAATTAGTCAACAATAGTTCTGTTCTATTGTACCTATGATTTAGGATCAATTGTGGTATCCTTCTTCCATTTTAGCCTTGGCGATTATGTTTACTTAATGTTTCTAAAACCATAAGAAGTAGAAATCTGCTATATTTGCTTTTGGTTCCTTCACTGAACTAGAAGTGCAAGTGCTTGTGCTGCTATATATAGCAGATTTCACCTCTCCACATAAAATCAGATGCTTCAATCTCTCTTTTGCTTCCTTGGATGTGTAACCAAACAATTAGGGAGGACTTCACCTCTCCACATAAAATTCACAATGGCCAGGATATACAGTTATTGTTTTCTATATCTATTTCAGTTATAATTTTGTCCATCTGCATCAAAGTTGTGTCCAATGAGCTTGTCTTTTAACCATCATTTGTTTTTGCAGAGTTACAATCGGGATCTTTTCTTATTTCTCTACTTCCTTCTCATCATAGTTTCAGCAATTACTTCTTTCAAGATTCATCATGATAAGTCACCAATCTTAGGAAAATCCATACTGTATCTGAACATGCATCAAACTGAAGAGTGGAAAGGTTGGATGCAGGTTAGTCAGTTTTTAAGATGACATGTCTATTTCTTAGAATTGTCTAATTTTTAGAATTGTCTAATTTATTGTTACTTGTTTTCAGTGTAAAAGAAACAATTTATTTCTTTTGTGTTTGTTTCTAGTGTCTCTTGTGATTTGTTTGGAAGTTTGAGCTCTAATCAATATAATTCCCTCCCACTCCTTTCAGTGTTTCTCTACCTGGAAACACTTCCTGTCTTTTGTTTGCATCTTGTAGTCAATCCATAGAAAATATATTGGTGGTTGATAAAGAGAAGTAACTTTGAGATGGGAAATTGCAGTTGGAAATGGTTAGAGAGAGAGAGAGAGTCAACAAGTTGCTGAAAGTTTATTTATTACCCTGCTCTATAATTGGAACTAGGAGCAGTTTGTGAAGGGCTTGGGAATGTTGCCTTCAAGTTTAATTGAGGTGGGATGCTGATCAAATCTTTTGCTTATAGGACCTCCAAACTACACTCTGTCTGAAGTCATTAATCCTGTGAATAAATTAAAGCTCTTTTCAGCCAAAAGAATTTTGTTTTCACTTCCTAATCAGATGAAACATCTAGAATAACTTCTCCATGCTTAAATTCAGCATTAACTTGCTATTCCTTGATGCCCATTCTTTTTTTTTCTTCTAATTATCATGCAAGGATTAGCAAAGAACTTGGCTTTAGTAGCTCCTATTAAAATGCCTTTACATGTTGGTCATCTCTTCTGAAATGCCCCCAGGAATGTCAAATAGTGCAGTTGGCTTGGAGGTTGCAGATGCACCAAGCTCATCTGAGATGCATGAATTAGATTCGTCTGCTGCAGCTGCTGTTGCTGGTTTGTTGCTGCTGCCACCCTTGTGGTTGATGCTTGCTGGGCTGCTGCTGCTGCTGCAATGTTGCTGTGAGGCGGCTGCTACTAGATGTTGGTCTGCTGGATAAGTTTGTGGATACTTTTCGTGTCGTTTTGCCTGTCTTTGTTAGTTTCATGTTTTCATTTTGTTATCTGTTATTTGTAATGTGGATTCACAATTTGGATGTATTTGGGTATTTTAGTAAGTTTACCCTTTTAGGTTTTATACACTACTTCTAAAAGCAGTATCAGCAGTGTTTTTTTTGCTTGCACATCAACTTTAGGTGATTTCATATCAATGTTATTAGTTTGTAATAGTGGTGCCTGAGAGATGCCTCTTGTAAATTTGTAAATCTTATAAAAATATATAAATTATTTTCAATTGTTTGGTAAATGTGTCACCAAAAGTTTATTTTTGCCCACTCATATTGTGTTGCTTGAAGTGTATTTTTAGCCAATGCCAATTTGTCGTTGCCAAAAGTAAACCTTTATCGACAACAAATCGTCGGCAAATGGCAATATTTACCGACATAAATGTGTTGCCAAAAGTTTACTTTTGCCCACTCATATTGTGTTACTAAAAGTGTATTTTTTTCCAATGCTAATTTGTCGTTGCCAAAAGTGAAGCTTTATCGACAAACAAATCGTAGGCAAATGGTAACATTTACCGACGAAAATGTGTCGCCAAAAGTTTACTTTTGCCGACGCATATTTTGTTGCTAAAAGTATATTTTTTGCCCATGCAAATTTGTGTCGCGAAAAGTGTCACACAATCATCATTTTTGAATGACTTTTACCAACGCAAGATAAATTGCCAACGATGGATGAAGGCTTTTAACGACGACTATGTTCGTCGCTATAGGCATTACTTTTACCAACACAATGATAAGTTCGTTGGCAAAAACTTTTGCAGACTCACTTTTACCTACGGATTGCCAACGTAGCTTTGTGTGTCGGCAAAACTTTTTGCCAACGAATTTTTCCTTTTAGCAACATATTTTGTTGCGTTGCGAAAAATGCAATTTCTTGTAGTGATATTTGAATGACTTTTACCAACGCAAGATAAATTGCCAATGATGGATGAAGGCTTTTAACGGCGACTATGTTCGTCGCGATAGGTATTACTTTTACCAACGCAATGATAAGTTCGTTGGAAAAAACTTTTGCCGATTCACTTTTACTTACAGATTGCCAATGTAGCTTTGCGTGTCGGCAAAACTTTTTGCCAACGAATTTTTCCTTCTAGCAACATATTTTGTTGCGTTGCGAAAAATGCAATTTCTTGTAGTGCTAGCAATAATTTGAACATCTTTTTCTAAAACATATTTAACACTTTTCCAATCAACACGGACTAAAACATGTTGGTTTAAAATATCATCTTGAAATTTACTAATACATAATACAATAGATAAAATTTCTTTTTTAATAATACTATAATTTTCTACGCTTTGTTCCAAACACCAGAATGATAACGAACAATTTATTCAGATGACTTGAGATGGACTTTCTGAATAAGAATGCCACCATAACCAATGTCAGAGGCATCAGTTTGAATAATTTTGAATGAATCTTCATTGGGAATACGAAGACAAGGCAAAGCCTTGATATGTTGTTTTATTTTTTTAATAATAGAAGTATGAATAGAAGACCAAGGAGAAGGATTGTCTTTAATCGATCAAAGAGAGGTTGACAAGTTTTCCTAAGGTCTTTATAAAATTCCGCAATGTAGTTAAGAGATCTTGGAAAACTTTGTAACTAGTTTTTATCCAAAATTTCATCAAGAAATTTAGCAACAAATTCAATAGATCGACTATTTGGAATGATTGTACTTTGATAAATTTGATATCCTAAAAATCTGACTTTATTTTGGAATAATTTGACTTTTGGAGCATAGATGACTAAACCATTATGCTTAATAGTTTGGAGGAATGACTGGAGATGTTTCAAATCTTCTTCAATTGAGTTAGAGAAGATGAGAACATCATCGATGTATACGATGGAAAAATGACTAAATGGATTAAATATTTCATTCATTATATTTTGAAATTCACTAGGTGCATTTTTTAATTCAAAGGGCATCACATTTCATTCATAATGACCAAAGGGTGTAGTGAAAGAAATTTTGTAGCAGTCACTAGAGTTAAGTTGGATTTGCCAGAATCCACTTTTGAGATCAAATTTACTAAGATGACTGTTTGATTAAGCCTTTTAATCAAATCTTTTTTTATTAGGGATTAGATACCTAGTCCATTCTAGAACTTTGTTTAATGGTTTATAATTAATTACTAATCGTGGAAAGCCACGTTCAAGTTCAACATTTTTATTAACATAGAAAGCTGGACATGACTAGGGGGATTTAATTTTACTAATGATTTTATTTTTGAGTAAATTATTAATTTCCTTGTTATACATTTTCCATTAATTCAGCGTTCATTTGAATTGGCTTAGATTTAGTAGAAATGTGTTTTTCATTAAAGTTTTTGACATAAGGAAGAGTGACTGCATATTTTTTCCTATGCCAAAAAGTACTGGAAATAGAACAAATAGTTTTCTCTAAATGATTTTTAAATTTTTCAAATTTTTCAATAAGAATTGGATTAGTTAATTGAGATTCAATTCTTTTTATAATTGACTTCTTTTTTGAGAAATTGTAATTGTTTAGTTTTTTGGTTTGATATATTGATTGATTGAGAGAGTGCCAAACCTTCTACAAATAAACCAATTATTAGTCTAACGACTACTTTAGAAAGATTTAGAAAAGATAAACATAAAGAAGTAACTCTACATGATTTATAAAATGAAATTAATCAAATTAAATTAACTATTAAAGAATTAAAATTAAAGATAAATCTTTAGAAGACGAAACTACTATATTAAAAATCAATAAAATCTTAATGATTTTGAAAGTAAAATTGATACATCATATAGCTCGACTTTCTTCGCGCCCCCTTTCGGAGAGCCTGAATTGGTCCTACGGTTTGGACTCCTGTCACGGTTTTGAATCTAGTCTCACAAAGTGCAATGTGAGACTGATAAATACCAAAGAGTCCAAATCCAACAAATCATTTTGGAAAATTGATTTTGAATCAAAAAGTGCCAAAAATGGACTGCTTTGCCAGATTACAGAGTCGCCACCTAAATATTTTGTTTTTGGAAAATTTAGGAAACCCTGACTCATGCCAAAGGCCACGTGTCTGTCATCACCAAAGTTGCCTCGGCTCGGGAACTTGGGTACGAGAGAGAAGGTCATGAAATGAGCACCCCCGCCCGCCCGATCAAAGATCGGCCTCTACTAACCATGATATGTCATTTTATAAACATTGTGCGTTCTTATTCCGGTTATTAGCTAACTTTACTATGTGACGTACACACAATCAAGTATAGACTAAAATCGCAAGATTTGGAACAAAACAACTCATGTTTGCTTACGAAAATGGTTTGAAGTTGCCACCCTTAAGTGGGCTAAAACGCAGATTTTCCACCTCAAGTGGGCTTAAAACATGATTTGCCCCTTCGCAAAGTGGGCCTAAAACTCACATTTTGTTGAACTGTTCCAATTCAAGCGACAAAGCCTTCATCCACAAGCATTCATGCAGTTAATCATTTAAGAAATTAGCCTCATGGTAGGCATGCGAAACATGGCATTTATGGCAATTACACTCATGCGATATGCTAAAGCGTAAAACTCACCGAGTACTCCAAGCTAAAACAAAAACTAGTTAGAAATATGCATGCATCCTAACTATACAAAAAGGCTAATGAGACGAATGCAATAATGTAATTAATAGGCTCAGCTACTAATATGGCATAAGATACAATTTGATAACATGCTTTGAAACAAGTATTCAAATAAGTATTGAAATACAATGCAGTTTGAATGATGCGCCAAGCCTCGGTGCATGCAAGACAAATGAATGATGCAAACATGCAAGCATAAGGTATGCTAATCGAAACATGACCCTAAGCTAACCATCGAAAGCGGTTAAATAAAAGGGAGAAATACGTGGGGTTGGAAGACATGCACACACACGCACACTTATTACAACATTACGCCCTCTTGAAGGAGGGTCCGAATGAATAAGCTAAGCTACACTAAGCTAAGCTAATTATTACAAAATGAAACTAATTAACTATTCTAGTTAACTAATTACAACAATTGAAATAAATTAACTAACTATTCTAAGCTAGCTAAAATATTACAAACCAAATTAAACTTAAATAATTACAACACTTGTGTAACTTATTCTAAGCTAACAAAAACGATTAAATGGTCTCGAGGGCGAGGGATGCATGCATTCTCGGTTGCTCCACCCAAAAATGCCCTTGCCTTACCGTCGGATGCCTCTGTTTGTACTCATTTGATCACCGAAAATCGTACCAACTTCCAGATTGCCTCTGCTCCAACACAGAAACACATTTGTGCAAAAATTCATTGGTGGCCGGTCGGCTACCTCAAGTGGCCAGTCGGCTACTTCAAGTGATCGATCGGCCACCCCATTTTCTAGACTTCTTCTTTTGCTGCAACAGAGAGCAAATAGAGGCAAAGCAATACATTTTCAAGGAATGTGTGTACTGCTACCCTCCTTGTCATCTCTCAAGCTCAAAGGAGTGTAGCTCTTGGGTCTCAAGCCATCAACCAAGCATTTTCAATGCATAACGGCTAGAGAACCAAGCTTGTACAAGGTCAATGAATTCACAAACAAGACCAAAACAACCACCACCCTATCATACATGATCAAGGGTGACAGTGACTAAGAAAAGTGGCACGTTTCATCAGTTTGAGTATGAAACATCTCATTTTTCTTGTGTTCGGATTAACGTTCAATCCGAACACATGCAATGCAACACAAAGATGGTCAATCTTGCTTCTTTTACTTTGTTCATTTTGTTTACTCATTTTAGATTACCGATTAGTCCTTTAATCGATTAAGTCCAAGGTGATTGTTCTCTAATGGAAAGAGGGCTTGAACCACAAGTGCCTTGAGCATGAAAGAGGCCTTATGCTGTTGGTTAGTAGAAACCCTCAAGAGAGGATTAAAACCATTAGGCATAACGACCTCAATTCCACACTCAAGCCAACAAGGGGTTCAAAGCTACTTTCAAAACAAATGAAAGAGTAAAGAATAGAGGGAGATGGCAGAGATTTCAATGCTGAAATGGGATGCAAAATGACATTAAATCATGTAAGCAACTCATGCAATTCATGTTTAAAAGCCTAAAGCATTAAGCTAGTGAAAGAGATTGCACTACAACCATACAATACAAGCCTCAAAGGGCCAAACCAACTCAAAATAGAATTAAAACCAGTCAAAACAATGGCTAAAACATGTTGAGATTTAGGCACAAAATGCTAGAAAAACATGCTCACATGTTAGCTTGCAAACAGAACTCAAGACACAACTCTCAAAAGCAATGAAAGAGTGAAACAAATGTGCATGTGACAGAGCTATATACACTGAAATTACATGTTAAAAGACACTACAAAATGCAATCATTCCAAGCAAAACATGTTTAGAGGCCTAAATGCCAAGCTAATGAAGCCATTTGCACTACAACTATGTAGAACAAGGCTCACATGACCAAAGCAGCCCAAAACAGAGCTAAATCATGCCAAATCAGAGGCAAACACATGCTGGAAATAAGCTAAGTTAAGCCACAAAAACATGCTACCATGTGATGCTAACTAGGCATGCAAGTGAGACACAAGGAGGGGAGGCTAACCCCTCTATTTTTGGACTTCAAAACATGCTTTTTACCACTGAAATAACTCTGAATTTCAGTAGTTTAAAGGCCCAAAAAGTTTGATTTTAATATGCTAAAAGATGGTGCAAAGGCTCACACAAATAAGCAACAAGAAGGGTAGACAACCCCTTAGCACAAAATGACTTCAACCAACATGTTAAGGCTAAAAAATCAGAGTTTTTTTGTAGTTGAAAACTAGGCCCAAAACAGTATAAAAAGATGGCCAAGCAAGTGATTAAAATAAACCTTACAAGGTAAGTAATATACCTCTTGAAGCACAGCACAAAACAAGCCCTCTTTAGGCTCAAACAACCTTTCAACAGCTCAAATTAGGCTGTAAGGGACCTCAACTCTAAGGTGGTCCAATTTGGTTAAGGGCTAGTGTGCAAAAGTGTAGAGAAAATCAACTTATCAAGCATAAAACAAGAGGAGAGAGAGAGAGAGTTCTAGAGAGAGAGAGAGAGAATTTTGATCCAAAGAGACCCCCCTATATATAGAAAATCAAGCTTAGAGCTCATATTCATCCCTCTATACACGTGTATGGAGATGAGCTTCAGTGAACAACAGCTGGCAAACAAATATCTGAAAAAGGAGAAAATGGGCCGTCGGCCATCACCAATAGCCGACCGACCATCAATGTGGCTGACCGGCCACCACTGATGGCCGAGGGGCACAAGCCATGGCCGATGGACTATGGGGATGGCCAATAGGCCACCCTCTCCTCCAGATTTGAAACAACAAGCTCTTGGTCCTTAACCAAGTACAAAACAGACAAGTTGAGAGACTCAAAGGCAAGGCACTCTGCCAAGAACTTCAGGCGCTCAAAACGAACACGAGCATACAAAATCATTGAGTGTTCAAACGATGATGTCCAAGTCTTGAGGACGATCAAAAATGGGGTGTCTACACATCCTCCAATGAATCTAGTAATACTTCAAATTATGTAATTTTTTATAATCGTTCCAATAAATCTAACAGTGAAGAAAATAATCAAGAAAATAACTGATTAAACATAGTTAATAAAATAAATATCCATAAATGGCATTCAAAAATAAAACTACTAATAAATGATTATGAAATGAAAGTCATAGCCTTAATTGATACAGGCGTTGATCTTAATTGTATTCAAGAAGGCTTAATCCCTACTAAATATTATCATAAAACAAGTGAATAATTAAGCTCAGCTAATAGCGGTCAAATGCGTATTAAATATAAATTACCTAAAGTTCATATTTGTTAAAACAATATTTTTTTAAAACATCATTTGTTCTAGTACAAAATATGACTGATAAAGTCATTTTCGGTGTCCCATTTATTTATTTGTTATACCCATTCACTACAAATAATCATGATATTACAACCCAAGCCTTTGGTCAAAAAGTAATTTTCAAATTCTTAGCTCCTAATAAAAGAATTAAACTATTAAAAAAAAAAAAGTCAGTTTTACTGTTCATGAATTGTGAAAAAAGTCAAATTTACTATTTACTATTCACAAATAAAGTAGCGGACAACACCCTTGTGCATCAGTCAATCACCAAATGTAGCATCGAAAGTAGTAGACAGTACCCATGTGCCTTCACATTCTACTTTCTAGTCAGATTCTCTTATCAGATCACATTGTAGACACTCCATTTTTGACCGACCTTAAGACTCAGATGTCACCGATTGAGCGCTCAGTGACGGTGCATATTGTACTCGTTCAGAAGTTTCAGAGTCTCGGCTGCGAGCCTTGCCTCCGGACTTCCGGGTTCTTTTATGCTTTGCCTCGATTTGCGAACCAGGCTCTGTTTTCTCTGTTTTCTCTTCCCGAAGGGAGGGAGAGGTCTCGTAGATCATCTCTCAATGGCCGTAGGTTACGTTTCGTGGCCGTAGGCCATTTTGCCCGTTTGGAGTCCAGTTTTTGGTCTTTCGAAGCCGTTGGCCGTGTGCCTCGGTTTGGGACCGCTTAACCACCTCCGTTTGCTCCGGTTTTTGGCATACATATTATTTGCTCCCTTTTGAGGGACACTGTGGCTTGAAAAACCAACTTCGTGGTCGAACACCACTTCCGGTGCCTAACAGTCAGTTTTCGGGGCCTCGGGCTGCGCGTTTCGACCCCCGAACCTTCATTTTGCATCGGTTTGGGTTCATTTTTGGCAGGGACCTCTGTGTCATTGTTAGGAAGGTCGTAGAAGGGTGGGAGGCCAGCAATTGTTCTGACAACCAATTTTATTCCTCCATCACCCTCCGTCGCCCGTTTTTCCTCACTCGAAAGCCAATGTTGACCACCCTAAGGCCACTTTTTCTTGCCCCAAACCACATATTTGTGTTGTACACACCTGGGAGGCCACCAATATCACATGGCCGGCCAGTAATTCTGTGTGACCCTTTTGAACCCCTCCTAAAAGTGGCCTTTTCTCTCTCCTGGTTCACTTCTCCAGTTTTTGACTACATGGTTGTGTTGTGCACACATGGGAGGCCCTCTTTCTGGGGTGGCCGGCCACTAATCATGATTGCCCCTTTTGACCCTTGGCCGGCCGGCCATGGGGAGAGCCGGTCGGCCACCTGCAACTTCAATAACCGGCCAGCCATGATCCTCTCTCCAGGCACTTTACAGATATGCATTATGTTTCCCCCCAGATTTTGTATCCGGGGGGCTGCACTTTTAGGGGAAAACTTGAATTCTTTCCCCCTCCATTTTTCCCCCCTCTTTTCCCCCTCTTGTGCCTATATAGCAGACCCCCCAACTGTGTGTTGAAGGGTTACAAAATTTTTCTCTAAGCCTCCTATATTGTCTCCCTCTCTCCCCACACTCCAACCCTCAAAACCTCTCAAACCCTACACCATTTTACACTACACCACCTAGCACCACACCACCACCATCCATTCCAGACACTTGGAGCTATTTTCCAGAGCTAAGGAGCCACCAAACTTGGTCCAAGAGTTGTCAAAGCTTTGTCTACAAGGGTGAGTCTTCATTCTCCTCTTTTTGGCTCCATTTTTGCATACGATCTAAGCTATACTTGATTGCATATTTGGGCTCCGACCCTAACTGAAAATAGCATTATTTTGAGCCCCTTTTCATGTTTGTTTAAGGGCCTCTCCCTGTTTGAGGCTTCCTTTTAACACTTTCTTCTTTACCTCTCTTGTATGCCTCTTTCTTGCATAGTATTTTTGGCCTATTTATAAACTGTTTTGAGCTTGGTTATAAACTGTGAAGTGGTTTATTTTAATCCCTTCTTCAACATTGTTGAAGGGCTCTTCACTGTTTTAGGCTTCCTTTTGTCACTTGCCTCTTTATCCCTCTTTTGGCCTCATTCTTGCATGTTTTGTTAGCCCCTTGTGCTTATATTTTTGGGCTCAGCAATAAACTGTAAAATATCTTGTTTTGAGCCCCTATTAAACTTTGTTGAAGGGCTCTTGGCCATTTAGGGCCAGCAGCTGCTACTTGCTTCATTACCTCTCTTACGGGGCCATTTTTGCATGCTAACTTAGTCCTATTTGTGTTCATTGTTTGGTCTTTCTTAAAACTATAAATATGCTTGTTTTGAGACTTCCTTGAATCTGTCTCACACTTCATGTTCAAATAGCACATGTTTTGTATAGCTATAGGCCAATGCATATGCCTAGTTTTGTGTTTCGGGGCCATTCCATGCATCGGGTGCCATGTTTCCATGTTTCGGGTTCATTTTGTATCACATTTCAGTGCTGAAACTTTCATGTTTGTGTGCCATGTTTCGTTCCTTGTCATGCCTTGTTAGAGTGGCATTTGTGCCTTAGGATCGGTCCTCGGTTTGCGTGCATGTGTGCACGCATTTCGAGTTGTCTCATTTTCATCGTATGGCCTCTTATGTGAGTGTGGCTGAGGTCCACTCATGTTGGTGTAAGTCCATTATGCATTGTGTATGCCATTTCATTTCATAGCATTGTGTATGCTAGGTTATATGTTAGCGCATTGTGTATGCCATGTTACCTCGTGCATAGTGTATGCCATTTCATAGCATTGTGCATGTTAGGTTGTATATTAGTTGCATTCATGCATGTCATGCTTATTGCATTGTGCTTGGGATAAGAGCTAGCCCGAGCACGGGAAACGAGGTACGTTTCGTACTCCAAGTGACGGAACGTGTCTCAATTCCCAGTCACCGACACTCCGGATTATCCATGATGGAGTTTAGGTTTTGTTGTGTTTATATGTGCATTCATTCTATATTGAGTTTCACAATTCGACTCCTCGGCCATCATGCATCGAGATGCGTGATTGGTGGCACGAGGATCGAGGCATGCATACATTTGTGAAAATACATTGCCATGCCCTTTTCTTGCTCTCTGTTGCAGCAAATCAAGAATCAGTAGCCTTTCAAAGGCCTTGCACAGCATTCTAGCATCAATCGCAAACAGAGGCTAATTCGGGCATCGCAGTGGATTTCCGTGCCAAGCAACCCGAACATGCATCATTCATCATCCGAAGCAGCGTTGAGGCAGTCCCTAGCTTGCATGCTAGTTTACAGTTTATCTAGCTTAATTAGTTAATTAGTTAGGATTTTGTAATTATTTGGATTGTAATATTTATTCGGGACTGTATATTATTTATTCGGACCCTCTGCGCGAGAGCAATGTTGTAATAAGTGTGCGTGTGTGTGATGTATGTCTTCCAACCCCACGTCTTTCTCCCTTTTATTTACCCGCTTATGATGGGTAGATTAGGGCATGTTTTAATTAGCATACAGTATGATAGCATGTTTGTATTCATTCATCTGTCTTGCATGCACCGGGCTCGGCGCATCATACTAACTGTATTGTATTTTCAATTCCAAGTTGAATACATGTTAGTTGTAGCATTTCATATGCCATGTTTAGAATAGCCGAGCCTGCTATAGTTGCATTTTTGCATGTGTTGCATTAGGCATTTCTGTATAATTAGGATCATGCATGGATTTCTAATTAGCTTTTGTTTTGGCTTGGAGTACTCGGTAAGTTTTATGCTTTAGCATCCTTGCATGCGTGTGAGTGACTTCCATGATAGCATGCTTACCATGAGGCTAATTGCTTATGTGATATATCTGCCTGAATGCCTGTGGATGAAGGTTGGGTTATTTGGATTGGAACAATTCATCAAATGTGTGTTTTAAGCCCACTAGATAGTGGCAAAATCATGTTTTTCTAAGCCCACCCGAGGGTGGCAAATCCACGACTTAGCCTACTTGCGAGTAGCACCATCAAACCATTTTCAAACAAACAAACATGAAATGTTTTGTTCCAATTCAAGCGATCCAGTCTATACTTGTATGCTGTGCGCATCACATAGTAAATCTAGGCTAATAACCGGAACAAGAACACACAATGTTTTCAAAACTTGATATCATGGTTAGTAGAGGCCGATCTTTGATCGGGCGAGCGGGGGTGCTCACGAAGTGACCTTCCCCAATCGTACCCAAGTTCCCGAGCTGAGGCAACTTTGGTGATGACGGACACGTGGCCTTAGGCAAATGAGTCAGGGTTTCCTAAATTTCCCCAAAATAAAATATTTAGGTGGCGACTCTGTATCTGGCAAAGCAGTCCATGTTTGGCACTTCTTTCAAAATTTGTTTTCTCAAAACGATTTGCCGGATTTGGACTCTTTGGTTCAGATTACGAACCGTGACAATTTGAGAGTCCGAGCTGTAGTGAGCCCAATATCGAACGGAACAGGGGGACTCATCCCTCCCGGGACGTTCGGGGGACGTCTACACACATGTAGCACAATCATTGGCTCTCTCTTATCAGATCACATGCAGCATAGTCATTCGCTCTCTCTATAAAAGACCTCCTCAGTCAAAAGGAAAGGAAGAGGGAAAAAAGGAGAGAACTTATCGAATTCTCACATACCTTTTCAACCTATAGAAAATATTTTATTTTGTAAAATGTATTATGAAGTTATTATTTCAAACTTCCAATAAACAATTGTATATATTTATTATCATAACATTATTATTACTATGTTTGCTTATATTATATTATATTATTATTATTTGTTAGATCCAGCTTATTTTTAAGTTAGATAGTTATTTGTTGTAATAATTTTCAAACCCCATGTCTTTTATTCGATATTGTAATTATTTAATATTATAATAATTTCCCGCCTCCACTTCTTTTCATTTGTTTGTTTTTCATATCTATAAATAAGCATCATGTTTTATTTTTCACCAATATCCATATTTTGCACTCATATTTCATGCATTAAAATTCAACTCATTTGCATATGTAGGTTTAATCAATTTCCATGTGATTTTGTGTGATATCCCTTGTCTTGAAATGATTCATATGTCATGTATTAGTAGCCAAATTTTTAATTGCATTTTTTTTGTGTATGTATTGTATTAGGATTTTGCATATAATATTATGTATATTTTACCAACTTTCTATTGTAGTTTCCCGTAGGACGTTAGTAAATACTATGTAAGTATTTATGTTTTAGCATCCCACTTGTGTGTGTTTTTTTTTTATTATGTCAAGCATCTTACCATACAGGTACTTGCTTAAATGATATATCTCCATGAATGCCAGTGGATGGAAACTGTGTCGTTCAATTTGGGATAGTACTGATTTTATGCTTGAGAACTCAATTTCCTCGGAGTTGCACATTTTCAAAACCTTTTTCAAAAATACATGAAATCAAACGTTCCAAAATAAATGACATAGTCTATACTTATTTATTCATATAGTAATTTTTAGATTATTAAATAATCAAAATATGAACATATAAAGTTAATAAATTCATATATATAATGGTTTAGTAGAAGCCGATCTTTTGATCGGGTGAGCAGTGATGCTCAATTAATGACCTTCTCCCCTCATACCTAAGGTTCCAAACAAAGACATCTTTGGTTACAACGAAGAGTGGCCTTGGTACGAGTCATGGGTTTTCTAATTTTCCCAAAATATTAAGTGGCGACTTTGAAATCTGGTGATGTCACTACAAGAAAAGTGGGCTTATGAGACGGAACTTTTTGCGACAACACATTTGCCGTCTCAAAAAATATGACTTTTTGCGACGGCACAACTTGTCGTCGCAAAAAATGTGATTTTTGGAGACGGCACAACTTGCCGTCGCAAAAAAATGTGACTTTTTGAGACGGCACAACTTGCCGTCGCCAAAAAATGTGACTTTTTGAGACGGCACAACTTGTCGTCGCAAAAAATAGAGTATTTGCGACAGCAGAAATTGCTGTTGCAAAAAAAAAAAAAAGAGTATTTGCGACGGTACCAGCTGCAGTCGCAAAAAAAAAAAAAAAAAAAAAAAAAGAGTTTTTTGCGATTGTAAAAAAAAAATTAAAACAATATATATATATATTGTGGCTTTAAGACGGCTTCATATATATATAGCCATAAAATAGTTTAAATAAATGCAACGGTATTTTTCTGTTACAAAAAAAAATAAAAAAATAAAAACGACGTCGTCGTACTCTTTTGAACATTTCTCTTTTTACCCATTTTTTCATCTTTCTATCTCTCTGTCTCTGTCTCTCTTCTCTTTCTCTCTCTCACTCATAACTCTTCGCTGTCTGTCTGTCTGTCTGTCTCTTTTTCTATGTGTCTCTGTCTCTCTTGTCTCTCTCTCTCTCACTCATCACTCTTCTTTGTCTGTCTGTCTCTTTCTTTCTCTCTATGTCTCTGTCTCTCTTCTCTTTCTCTCTCTTACTTATCACTCATCACTCTTCTTTGTCTATCTGTCTGTCTCTCTCTTTCTCTCTGTGTCTCTCGTCCATCTTTCTTCTCTTTATCTCTTTCATCTCTCTTCTCTCTCTGTCTCTCTTCTCTTTATCTCTCTCGCTCATCTCTCTCTGTCTCTCTCTCGTTTATCTCTTTTCTCTCTCTCTCTCTCTTGTTTATCTCTTTTCGCTCTCTCTCTTTTCATCTATTTTTTCATCTTCATTTCTCTCTCTCACTCATAACTCTTCTCTGTCTGTCTAGCTATCTCTCTCTCTCTCTCTCTGTGTCTCTCACTCATCTATTTCTTCTCTCATCTCTTTTCTCATCTCTTTTCTCTCTCTGTCTCTCTCGCTCATCTTTCTTTTCTTTATCTCTCTCGCTCATCTCTCATCCCTCTATCTCTCTCGCACTTTTAGCGACCACTTTGTCTCTTTCTCGCTCATCACTTTGTCTCTCTCTCTCTCTCTCTCTCTCCTCTATCTGTCTCTCACTCATTTCTCTCTCTCACCACCCATCTCCTCTACCACCTTCACCACTACTACAAATGCCATTCCACCACCACCACTACTTCCACTGTCGCCACTTCACCTCTACGACTACTATTACTACTACCATCACCACCACTCCACTACCACCCACTACCACTACTGCCACTATTACTATCATTACCTCTCTTTCACCCCTGTCATTCCATTTACACTATCACTATCACAACTTCACCACTAATCTCTTTCGCCATCGCCATCGCCATCACCATCACCATCACCATCACCATCACCACTGCCATCATCTCTTATCCACAACCTTCACCACTACTACCGCTTCATTTCCTCTACCACCAAAAATTAGTTCATGATTTTTAGTAATAAAAAAAAATAGACCACAGAAAATTGTTTTTCATTGGCTATAGAAAATTAACTTTTATTTTAGTGGAAAACATTTTTCATTAAAATATTACCCCTACTTCTACCAAATAAAAAATAATAATATTTTTTTTTAATTAAAATAAAAATGAAACAAAATCTTAGTAACTAAAAAAAAAGAGAGAATTTCTTTTTTAAAAATTCATTAACTACAAAAAAATATATATTTTAACAAAAAATAAATTTTTTTGACGACAGCAGCCCCGTCGCAAAAAAAAAAAAGAATTAAAGGACATTATTTTGTTATTTAAATTTCATTTGTAACTAAAAAAAAAATTATTTTTTATTCCTGCCCCTTTTTTTTCCCATTCCCGCTCCCTTCTCTCCCCCTTTCCCCCCCGAACAAAAAATCCCCAATCTCTTCTTACCCCTCTCTCTCTCTCTCTCTCTCTCTCTCTCTTTCTCTCTCTCTCGCGATCGACGGCGAGCGGTGTCGGAGCAGTCCTGTTGTGAGGCCGACTCGTCACTCGATTGTTTGCGAGGTTGCTCAGATTAAGAAGGTCGATTCGGCTACGAAGAGAGCTCGTCAAGCAGAGAAGAGGCGTGTCTACAACAAAGCTCGGAAATCCGAGGTCAAGACTCGGATGAAGAAGGTATTTTATTTGTGGGTTTGCTTGTTTCTTAATTGTAGACTAAAGTGGTATTTGATTATGTTGAGTTTTACAGGGTTATTTCAGCTTTGAATTCATGTTTAGGCTTCTTGATGATAATGTATTGAATTTGCTTTTGTGTGTGTGTGTGTGTGTGTGTGTTGGGGGGGAGCTTGGGGAAGTAGATTATTGGGGGTTTTGGCTCATTTGCTTTATGCAATTAAAGTGATTGAATAATTGTGCATTTGTTATAATGATGAATTGTAGTTTTGGTGGCTTTCCTTTTGCTAAAAACTTGGATCTTGAATTTGTTATAAGGGGAAGGAAAAGTAAGGGGAAAAGAAAGGAAAAGGAAATGAAATGAGAGAAGCTAATTTCTTACTTTTGTTTGGTTGGCTGAGAAAATAACAAGAAATTGAATAAGCATGTGTTTGAAAATCCTTTTTTTATTTTTTATTTTTTTAATTTTTAAATTTTATTGCTCAATTAGCTCAGATCTAGCTCTGTTTTTCACTTTCCATACCTTTTTTTTTTTTTTTGCTAAATATGTATATGCTCTCTCTCAGTGTTCGTTTCAATGTTGCTTTATGTTGTTATATGGTTTTGGACAAGGGTGTTTCGCTGCCCTTTTGCTTCAATGTCTTGCTTTATCTTCTAAACTCTGATGATATTTTGGTGTTGCCAGGATTTAGTTTAATTAGCTTTGAAGAGCAGATTTCTTTATCCATTAGTGTTGTTGTTGTTCCTATGTTAGCATTTTAGCCAAATCTGCTAATGCATGAACATCTTTATTGTATTTAGAAGTGTGTAGTTAATTAATTAGACAGTGGCATTTTATAACTTATGGGATTGAATTCTATATCTAACAGAATGGATAATTCAATATTTAGTTGGAAAAATGAAAGTCGAACTAATAATTCGGTCGAACTAATAATCTTTCATATTTATCAAATGGATTTAATTGATTTTTACTTAATGCATTTAATTTTTAGTATTGAATTAGGTTATAAAATATTACCTCAGTTGACATTTGACTCTAGTAATGGAATTAAATGAATAAGAATGAAAATTAGAGTTTTTAATAATAAAAAAATTAAAGCTTAGGTTAATTAGATTTCACTTAACATTTTAAAATTTAAGTCATGACAACTTGTGAGCACCTTAATTGAATTAAAGAGTTACTACACTCCATCTATACCTTCGCATAGGGCAGAATCAAGGGTGGAATTAGAAATTATACTTAGGAGGGGCCAAGGTAGAAATTTCACTCTCTCTTTGTTCTTTCTATATATATATACTGGTACTGCTCTATATATATATATATATATATATCTATAGTGTTGATTCATTCAATATCTTATATATCCTATTCATATCTTGATTCATTCAATTTATAGTGTTGAAAACACAATAAATAGGGGACATTAATTTTGTTAGTCTTTTTTTTTTTTTAATTTGAATTGTTAAATTTACATTTAGTGTTTTGTGAAGGCTGAAGATTGAAAACTTTTGTTATCTTTCTTCTTGTTAGAGTTTAAAACATCAAAAGAAATGGAAGTCAGATCCAAATTATACCAAATCATGGTATGACAGAGGTGCAAAAACTTGTCAGGCTGAAAAGTTTAGGAAGGGTGCTTGTGAAAAGTAAGTGAAAGTTGCTTTCTTTCTCTTTCCTTCTATGTATGGTACATGCATGTGTTCTCTATTCTTTTCATTAATTTTCGCAATGGCTAGTCATTGACACAAAGATGTAATCAATATAGATTTTAGTTGTAGAAGAGTTTCATGTAATCTGCTTGTTTCAGTACCAAGGTTTAAACTATGTAATCTGCTTGTTTCTTGTGTCCATTTTGTCTTTGTAGTTCATTATATCAATTTTGCTTGTCAATTTATTCAAAGTGATACACTGAAAGTGCAGTATTTGAGCTAATGAATAACTGAAATATGGTTTATGTGTTTTGAATTTTCAGTCCAGACCTCTGCTAAACTGTGGGGGAGGAGGAACTTGTGGGACATGCATTGTAGAGGTGAGTTATTGATTTCGAATTTATTATTACTAACCAAGCAGAGTCCTAATCATAATTCTTAAAAAAAAAATAGCACAAAAAAGTGAATGTGTTGCCAAGTAAGATGAATTTGAAACGCACATTGATTTTTCTACGCACGTTTCTATAAAGTTGTGCATGTAGCATTATTACTTATAAAAATGATGTTATTATCACTGACATCATTTGGGTATAGCTTCATAATTGTTGGTGCAATCTCACGTGGAAGGTTAAGAAATGTGACAATGCATCACTTGTGTTGTGATGGTTTTTTATTTTTTATATTCTAAAGATTTTTTTTTTTTTTGTCTTTGTTAGGTCGTTGAAGGGAAGGAGCTACTAAACCCTCGAACAGACAAAGAGAAGGAAAAACTTGAAAGGGTATTTAACAGATCATTTGCAGTCATCTAAATATACCACTAAAAATATGTAAAATAAAAAAAAACCTTTAATTCTACAAGTCTGTGATGTTTGTGTTAGTTTACTTGGTTCGGCAAAAAACGTGTCTAATGTTTGTGCTAATTGTACACAACTAATTGCAGAATCCAAAAAATTGGAGACTTGCTTGTCAGACTACGGTTGGAAAACCAGATTCGAGAAGCTTGGTTTGTAGTCCATCGTCTTCCATTTTTAATGAATTATTTGATTTAAAAACTTTAGTCTAAAGTGTATCTTATTTATTTTCTAAGCAAAAAAGATTTTCAAAATTTCACTAGATATTATTATAATTATTTTTATTTTATTTTAAATATAATTGTTGTTTTTGTTCTGCAGAACAACTGACTGAACGGAAATGGTATGAATGGAATTATAATAAAGAACCTCCTTCAAAATCAGAACCCTGAGATTCATTCGTTTATTCATTTAATTAATGTACTTTCTTTTGTTTTACTAACTATATACTTAAATTTATGTAAATCTTCCTTTTAAAGAAATTGCACACTAACTAAATCTTTGTTTTCTTTTGCATCGGTTATTCTGTCATCGCAAATAGTATTTACAGTAGCTTAAAAGTGGACAAACAAAAATGTTAGACACAAAAATCACTTTTTTGGGGCAATTCTCTTGTCGCCAAAGTTCTTCAATATTCCATTATTTCTCATCGATTTTAAGGTATTTTGATAATGTATATATAGGGATGGAATCCGAATTTCATCATCAGAAAGGCAAAAAAAAAACAAAAAAAATTATTATACCATATACACAAACATATATATCTATCTAATATGATATATAAATTATTTTTTATTTTATTTTTTTTTTTTTTTTTTTGAGACGGCGGCCTACTCACCGTCTCAAATAGGGGTTTTTTGCGACGGCAGTAATGCTGTCGCAAAAGATAGGGCATTTGGTTGAAAATGATGACTTTTAGCGACGGTGTAATTTGTCGTCACCAATAGTACTTTAGCGATGGCAACAAGTGCTGTCTCAAATAACCCTTTAGCGACGGTATTTGTGCCGTCGCAAATACGCCTTTTAGCGACGGCAAAACAGTGCCGTCTCAAAAAAAAGTCAGATTTTCATGCGTTAGTGGCGACAGCATTTTTCCGTCACAAAAAGGCTTCTTTGCCGTTGCAAACCAAAGGCGACGGCGTCATACCGTCGCTAAAGCCCTTTTGTAACCCCTTTTGTTGCGACCCCCCACGTGTCGTCGCAAAAGGTCACATACCATCGCAAAAAACCTTTTGAGACGGCGTTTTGGGTATTTGCGACGGCATTTTACCGTCGCAAAAAATTAATTTTTTTGTAGTGTGTAGTCCATTTCTAACAACTATTTTGCAATAAAATGGATTTTCTATAAAAGTTGTCGAATTTGGACTCTCATCTATATTTTACATTGTACTCGCAAGACTAGATCAAAGAAATCAAGGGTCCGAACTGTTTAGCACAATCAAGTACCCCCAAGCATGTGATACCTACGTATAAAGACACTAGTTTACAAGAATTTTTAGAACTTATTTTCGATGATAAAAAATAATTTGGCTCTATTATGCAAACACGCAAAAAATTATTTGAAAAATATAAGGAAGTTGTACCTGTAAATAGACTTACACACACTACACCAATTTCATCTCGAGGTGGAAGATTAAGTGTCTTTTTAGCAATAAAAACTAAAAAAATATCTCAAAATACAAACATAAGTAGTTCTAAATTACAACGTTATTTGAATAACCCACTTATTGATGATGAAGATGATTTTAATATTTTGGATTGGTGAAAACAAAATGAAACTATGTGGCCTATGTTTTCACAAATGACCTATGATATACTAACCGTTCCTATTTTTACAATGGCTGCTAAAACAGCTTTTAGTGTAATTGAACGAGTGTTGAGCAATTATGACAACCGACTTTCACCGGAAATGGTTGAGGCACTTATGATATCGAGAGATCATATGCATGTACTTAAAAGAAGACAAGATTGTAGTGAAATGAGATAATTCAAGGCGATTTGGATGTTATATCATTGGGCATCGTGGATGAATTGTCCAACTCCTCCGATGATTGATCAACATTTTTTTTTCACTATTTAATTTCGCAACGTTTTTATTAGATTATTGAGGTAGAGTATAATGCAAATGATTGGTAGGCTAGTAGGTGCTAACCTAATTGGGATGTACTTGACCTATAGTGGTGTAATTTCTCTATCATCATTAATAATCTATATTTATTTTATGTAATGATATAAATTTAAAATATTTAATTTCATTTTAAAATAAAAATTATTCTTAAAATGTCATCATTTTTTTCTCCGTCGGGATGTTCAATATATTTTATTTTATAGCCTAAAAAAACATATGGCCCGTTAGGTCCGAGACCCAAATTTGAGTTGGCTTGGGCTTGGGTCTAGACTGAGATTTTTCTCACGTGGGCTAGCCAAATCCTACCCGAGAAGTGACAGAAGCCCGTGAGGCCCAGGCGAGGCCAAGCCAATTTACACCCCTACACCCCTAAGGTTTTTTTTTTTTTTTTTAAATACGAATTGTCTCCTGTGGTTCTAGAAAGTACATCTTGCCCCTAGGGTTTTAATTTCATAACAAATAATTCTTTTATTAATAAATCATCAAGTTAACTAATATTTTTAATAATGTTAGAATTTATTTTAATTAATAATTTAGGTAATTTTATTATTGTGTAAGAAAATAGCTAAAAATTTTATTCTTTAATAAATTCAATTAAATAAAAAATTATGATAAAAAATATTTATAATTTTTCGATTCAAAAAATGGATATCCAAAATTGGCTCAGAAAGCAAATAAATGATGAAGATTGAAGGAGTATATAATGAGATGCATATATATAATAAATTTCAACTACATATTATAAGTTCTAGAGAAATTTTTAATAAAAAAATATTTTATAATTCGAATTTATGTGGCTTAAATGACTTGAATATATCAAAATAACATCATTTTATCTCCAAAACGATACCATTTTATCTCTAAAATAACATCATTTTGACACATCTAAATCATAAAAATTTAAACTATCAAATATTGTTGTTCTTAATGTATCTCAACAATTTTTCCGCACTGTGACGCGCGTGTGACTTCCGAACAACTTTAATCAATCGTCGGAAAGTCGTCTTCTATGGGCTTTTCACCTGCAAAGACACGCATGATGACTTAGCCCATTCTTAGAAATTTGACTCATTATTAATTGTTTAATAATTTTAAAGTATAATGAAATATTATTTACATAATTTTTTAAATCAATTAGATAGTTAAAAACTTTATAATTTATTAGAGATCAGCTTATTTTTGTGGACTCATGACATTAGATTTAATAATTTTTTTTTAAATAATTAGATAATGATATGATTAATGAAAGTATTACATAAAATTAATAAATTATTATTTAAAATAGGATAAATTACATTGACACCCCTATGGTTTATGTTTATTACAGTTCTCCCTCACCTTTTGGAAATTACATCTATTTCCCTGAGGTTTAAAGTTTCATTACAGATTACTCCCTCAGTTAGTTGACTGTTAAGTCAACTAACTGGTTTTGTCGATATCAGCAATTTAATTTTTTTAAATATCAATTTTGCCCTCATTGGATAAATTACATTGACACCTTACATTTTAGAAATTACAATCCCCTTCCAAAGGTTTAAAGTAGCATTACCAATTGTCCCCTCGATTAGTATTAGTTGAAAAAAAAATTCATTGGAAAAAAATTATTTGAAAAAAAAATTAATTGAAAAAAAAAATTAATTGAAAAAAAATTTTGTTAGTCAAATTTTTAAATTTCTATTTAAAAACAACATAAGCTCACTTTTTGAATTTACATTTTTTTCTCAAATTTACAAACTGAGACAACCATTTTTAAACCAAAAAAAATTATCAAATAAGTTTTTACAACAGTTTTTAAATTTTTTATAAATATAAATTGAAAATTGAAAACGAAATGGTTACCAAACAGGCATCAGATGGTAAAAATATCATAAAATTAACAAATAATTAAATAATTTATCAATGCAAGAAATGACTTATAAAAGATTCTTAGGCTATGTATGGTTTGATTTTTAGATTTTTTTTAAAAAAATTAAAAATTAATTTGGTTAAGAAATAAAAAATAAAAAATAATTATCATTTTTATATAATTTTTATCTTTCGAGTAGTTAGAAATAATTTTTTACAAATTAAATATATTTCTTCATATTTATTTTTATTAAATTAGTTTTTTTTTTAAATGTCAGGAGGGATCCGTATTAAATTGAAACCTCAAGGGATGTCAATGTAATTTACCCTTTAAAGTATATGTAAAGGTTAAGGGTAAATATATCATTTTAACTTAAAAGTTAACACCGCCAGATAATTACACTGACAAAGGGGTCAGTGTCATTTTCTAAATGTGAGAGAAAAAACTGTAATAAGCATAAACCTCAAGGGGTGTCAGTGCAATTTACCCTTAAAAAAATTATAAAAAATTGTGTAGTTTTTATTTTTCTAAAAAAAATATTACTAGTGATCTTAAACTAAAACTTCTTTTTAATTATTAATATTTATAAAATTTATCATTAATTTATAAATGTTTTTTAAAAGGGTAAATTACACTGACACCCCTAAATTTTTCACAAATCACAGTGCCGCCCTTTTATTTTGAAATATCATTGAACTCCCCTAACTTAGAAAAATGTGTAACACTTGGATCCATCTATTGGTAAACTGTTAGTTAACTAAACAGAAAATGCTAAAATCAGTATAAATAACATATGAAAGATAAAATGGAGAGAAGATGGAGAGGAAGAAGAATAGAAACTAACGATGAGAAAAAAAGATAAAATAGTGAGTAGATGGAGAAGAGAGAAATCATACATTTTTGCTCCTTGTTTCTGAAAAGGTGATTGATAAGCTTCATTGATCTTTCTTCCTCTATTTAGTTGGGTAGGTTATCATTTTTGTTTTATGTTCACTGTTCACGTCCGTTTGTTTCGATAAAAATTATTTTTTGGAAAAAAAAAATACATAAAATATTTTTTTATAGAAAACTTTTTCTAAAAATTAATTTTTATAAAATATTTTTTTATAGAAAACTTTTTCTAAAAATTAATTTTTATAAAATATTTTTTTATGTTTGGTTGCGTTCTTGAAATTAATGTAATAATGATTATATTAGTAGTGGTAATAGTGGTGGCAAGAGGGTGGAGATTAAAGTGGAAGTGTTGTAGATGGTGGTAGCGGTAGCGATAATCGTGTGATAGTGGCGACGGCGGCGGCGGCAATAACAACGACGGTGGCGGTAATTGTGTGGGCGTAATGGTAGTAATAAAGTGGAGGTGACAGTGGCAGTGACTGTGGGGCGGTGGAGACAACGATAGTTGTAGTGGTTGCGGCTGTAGTGTTAGTGAAGGTGATAGTAGTGGTAGTAATATAGTGGCTTTGAGAAAATTTTGTATCGGAAAACATTTTTCACTTTTTAAAAGTGCATAATATTTTTCTCCAAAATAGACTTGTGTTTCCATTGATAAAGAATTTTTTTTTGGTGAACTTTTAGTTTTTCGTTGTACCAAATGACAAAAAATGTAAAAAATATTTTATATCCAAGAACTTTTTTTTTTTTTCTTTCTAAAAACAACCCCTTTAAGATTCTGTGGGAAAATTACAAAGGCACCCTTGAGGCTTTTTTAAAATACAAATCACCTCTTGTAATTTGAAAAATTATAAATATTTCATTGTCAAAATTTATTATTTAATTAAATAAAAAAATAAAATTTTAACTGCACTTTTATATAATAATAAAATTATTTAAATTATTAATTAATTTATTAAAAAAATAAATTATTTATTATGAAATTAAAAATCTCAAAAAACCATGTAATTTTTATAATCACACGACAAAATCCATATTTAAAATTAAAAAAAAAATCAGAAATGAGTTTGTAGTTTAACTAAGATTCTTTTAAACACAACACAGGCTCAAATATAATTATAAATTTTTTTTACTAGTGGATAGTAAATTCTGCCATCACACCAAAATTAGTGTATACACACACAACCCCTTGGAAATCCTGTCCATTCCACAATGATGGAGCTCTTCGCCATGGAACAATTATCACCTCCAATTCCAATTCATCTCCAAAAAAGAGACCTCATTTTGTACACAATTCATCAAACACCTGGTAAGTGTTGAACACTTATGTTGTATTTGGTTGGAAGATTTGTGAAGAAATTTAGAAAGGGAAATGAAAAAAATAAGTGAAATATGAATAAAAGATACTTATATTCCATCTAATTGCACATATCTTTTTCCTTCCTCTTTTCTTTTCTAAATCTCTTCCTAAATTTTCTAACTAAACACACTATTAAGCTATATTAGTGCATAGCCTAAAGTGAAGCTTCGATCCAATCCAACCTAACACCAGGAACTTCTTTCTTTGACACAGACTTTAAATATCATTCAATAGAGGTGGGTTTTGCAAAGGGATGTGAAGGGTGGTGGGGTGGTGAGAAAACAGAGGCAGTAGTGCTTTTTAGACGAACAGATAAGGGAGAATAGATGCAGAGTGAACTAGGGACAGCAACAGCGACACAAATGCTGTGATACGGTTGTCGTTATCGGGAACAACAGGCAAAGAGATTGGTGGATGTATGGGTTGGTTGGTTTGTTGGCTATGGTAGATTGTGTGGGTAATTTTCTGACCACACTGCTCGCCTAGTAATTAGTTGAAGAGTACCGGCAGAATAGATGGCTTCAGCAAACCTGTAACAGAAAGAAAAGGCTCCGGCGGTGGCTCTTCCACCCGGGGGCACTCCGACGATCAAGTCAGTATATCTCTCAAAGATAATCAAGTGCTAAACTCACTACTCAAAGTATATAACTGCGTACCTTAGACCCACGAGGGTGCCTCTCTTTTATAGCCAACTCAATCCTAGTCCCACTAGAAGCCTAACTTCTATGGACTCCCATTCAGTGCTTATTTTGGATTTCTCAAGAGATAAAGATAAACTCCCTAAGAGCTTTATCCTTATCTTAGCAAAGTCTTCTCTTTACTCTAGGATTCTTGCCCCTTATCCATTATCCGCTTATCTCGGATTCTGATATCTTCGGAGATAACCTCGGCCTCACCGAGATCACCTCGGTGTCACGACCAGGACATGTGGCACCTCGGCTGATACGTCGGTGTCACCTTGCCACGTGTTGGTACTCAGAAAATACATCCCCACAACTGCCCCCTAGGTTCTATTACCTCGGCATTCTGAGGTGATGGAACCTATATTTGTATTGTCTTCTAGTACCTCGGCGTAAGAACTCTTCGGCCGAGATCATTCATGTCAACCCGATATGTCTTGTTTTCAAGAACAAGAACTCAAATGAACTTTCCCACGCGCATGAGCTGCCATGCATCACTTCTCAACCGTTTCCTGCACACGTTTCATCTTTACTGGCCCGTGCCTGTGACGCGCTTGTAAGCTGTCTTAATCTGTCTGCGCCGTCTGACGCATGCGGTTTTCCAGGCGCAATAAATGCCTTATTTTGCCGTCGTTTCACGTTTTCAACAAAGACACAATCTTTGCTTTCGTCTTTTCACTTTGTGCTTTGATTCACTTGCTTTTTTCTCTCTCTAAAACTCTTTCTTTCAAATCCGCCATTGCTGAAGCTCCAAGCTCTGTATTTGTCTTCTTGGTGGAACTTTCGTCGTTCTGCCACATCTGTAACTACTGACTAACTTCGGCAGTCCTCACATCGGCTTCATTTTTTCTGGTAAGCAACTGTTCCTTCTGATTTCAATTCTTGACCATTTCTGGAATCTCCTGTTATTACTGCCTTGCTCAAATATCTATTTTGTGAATCATACATCTGAATGTGTCTACTCCTTGATTTGGCCCTTGCCTATATCTTGAGCACACGCACCGTTGCACCACTTCACTGTATTTTTGCCACTGATCTTGGTCCTTCATTTCTCGTATTCTTCATGTTCTTGATAGCCCATCCATGTTCTTGTTTCTGAAACTTTGCCTTTGTTTTCTATTTTTTGTGTCTTTGCCAGATCTCTACCTTCAATTTTTGCTTTCAATCTTTGCCTTCATAGATTTAGGTTTGGGATTTGTCTATAGAACCTATCAATTCTTAGGAAAAAATTGAAACAATCCTTACCAGCATATACCTAGGGTTTCGCCGAGGTCCTGATAACCCCTTAAGAGCATCTTTTTTCTGAAACCTAGCCCTCTGATTTTAGGCCGACGTTATGGGTATGTGGAGACATAGGGTAGACACCCACCAAACTTGAGTACTTTAGGCAAGAGTTCTCCATTCCTGCCGATGTCCATCTGAGGCTGGCTGAAGATAACGACTCCATCATGCCCACAGATGATTCAATGCCCCTTCCCATAGTAGCTTTTACTGAGTGCAGACTCCGGCTCCCACTTAACATTCTTTTTCGCGAAATTCTTCATTTTTACAAGTTGAACCCTATGCAACTTGCCATAAACTCTTATCGAGTGATCAATGGCATCATAGTTTTTGCTAGGCAGGAGAACGCTAGGATCACCCTTGCCGACATTCAGTACTGTTATACCATGTGCCCCCTTAACTTGAAGGAAAAAGGCTATGTCTATTACCTCAAGCCGAGGTCCACTAAATTCAAAATCGTAGCCGACCTTTCAGACTCCAACAAGGGGGCTGGAGATGATTATGTTATTGCTTCGGGAAATTGGGAGTTTGGCGCAGACAAGGACACCCATCTCTACCCTCTTCCCCGATCAGTTAAAGAGGGCAAGGGTAAGAGTCCAGCGTCAATACTTTAGTTGTTCCTGTTCAAGTCTTTAATATTTTATCTGTTTCTAATGTCTGTTTCTTCTTGCAGACGTTCGTAAGCCACCAAAAGACTTTCGCCAATCCTACGTTCCCAGCAAAGACTTAAAGAGGCTTCTAGATCTACCAATCCAAAAGCGTAAGGCTCCACTGGTACTGAATTTTATTCCGACGTACAAGTCTACACTGCCTGACGTCCCGAAAAGAAAGAAGAAGAGCTTATCTCCTCCCTCTGCTACTACTCTACAAACCGCATCAACATCTCGGGCTGATCAAGAGTCAACCTCTGATCCAGCCGATCAACCATCAACTTCAGCCCCATACTTAATCCCAATACCAGAAAGAAAACGTCAGCAACGACTTGTCAAAACTGTTGAAATGGGTCACCCGAAGCCTGTTGCCCAAGATCTCTTAGCCGACCTTCCTACGGACGTTGACGCTCAGCCGACACAAACCATGCCCCAACCAAAGCCGAAGAGAACCAAGAAAGCCCAGCCAAAGGCTAAAGTGACTCAGGTTGAATCTGAGGACACTTTACCTATATCCAAACTGGCTGAGAGTGGGAAGACCACTTCCGTTCCCACAAAAAGGTCTGCTGAAACACAGCCATCAGAGTTCACTTAATCAAAGAAGCCGAGGTCATCGTCTGCGACGACCTCGGGTTCCAAAATACCAAGAGTCCCCTGGGTGCCTGAAATCACCCTGGAAGATAAGCCTGTTCTAGCCTGTGACAGTGCCGATGACATCAATGTCGGCGTGGCACTCAGTACTGCTGTTCTCCTTCCTGGCGATCTTGAGCAGAATGCCAAGATAAGCGAGTACGAGAACTACGCCCTCATGCTCCAACGTTCTGTACAAGTAAGTTCCCCCATTTGGCAACTTGTCTTTCTGCCTCTTTTTCTATACTTGTAAAGTTTGTGTAATAACTTTTCCCTTGGGTTCTTTCAGGCCATTCAACATGCCCATTCTTTGTCCATGCAAGCTTTTGAAACAAGGGAGAAGTTGGCCGATATGAGGCGGGAGGTTTCTGCCCTAAAAAAGGAAAACAAAACTTTTTTGACAAAGATGAAGAAGCTTGAAGACCAGGCTGAGGCTGCCACCAAAGCCCAAACCCTAGCCGAAGAAAAGGCCAAATCTGCCGAGGCTATTAAGAAGGTCGCCGAGGCCGAGAAGAGAAAGGCCGAGGAAAAAAAGGCCCAAGCTGAAAAGGAACTTCAAGAGGCCTTATCTACTAAGGACGCCGAAATCAAAGCGGCCGACAAAAAGGCCTATGCTCAAGGAATGGCTGACGTTACAGAGGAATACAAACTACAAGTTAGGCAGGCGTGCAACAGGGGCTTCTCCCTTGGTTGGATGGCCCTTGCAAAAAAACTTAATCTTCCTGAGAATTCACCACTGCGCCAAGCCGACGCTATTCCTCTTCCATTTCCTCCATCTCCACCTCCAAGCCAGGCTGAAGATGAATCTGAGGATGAGGATAAGGATGATGATGTGGCTTTGGTAAGGAAGCCCAAAGATGCTAGTGAGACCAAGTCCCCTCCTCAGGATGATCAAGTCCTAGACTTGACTCATGAAGAGGATGAGGAGGTTATCAAGGAGACCACTCCTAAGCAAGCATCATCTGATATTCCTCCAGTCGATAGAAGTCTTGATCAAACACTTGCCGAAATTGACGCCGAGTTGGCGGCAGAAAAGAATGCCGAGGTGGTTCCACCAGAATCCTCCGAGGTTCCAACCCATCCAGTTGTTAATGCTGAAGGAGCCTGACTCCAATGTCTTTCTTTGTTTGAACATTTTTACTTTTCTGTTTTCTGGACAATGTAAGCTTCCTTTTGTGGCCGATGTGCCTATCTCTGTCACTGCCGAGCAATTTGCTTTTGGTTAGGCCGTAGTGCCTTCTTTGTACACAACTGCAATTGTTTTTCTCTGAATGCTTTAGTCTTTATTTTCTCTTGATTGCTTCTGCATGGTGTAGACGCGCCCGCGTGGGGGCCTTGCTACTACAGTTCGGACTCTCGACTTTGTTGTCGCGGTTCTTAATCTGAACCAAAGAGTCCAAATCTGGCAAATCGTTTTGAGAAACAGATTTTTGAAAAAGTAGTGCCAAACATGGACTGCTTTGCCAGATACAGAGTCGCCACCTAAATGTTTTAAAATGGGGAAATTTAGGAAACCCTGACTCGGTGCCGAAGGCCACATGTCCATCATCACCGGAGTTGTCTCGGCTCGGGAGCTTTGGTACGATCGAGGAAGGTCAACTATGAGCACCCCCATTCGCCCGGTCCGAAGACCAGCCTCTACTAACCATGATACCCGATTTTGAATACATTATGTGTTCTTATTCCATTTATTAGCCTAGAATTACTATGTTATGCGCGCAGCAAACAAGTATAGACTAGATTGCCTAATTTGGAAATAAGCATTGCATATCCGTTCGGTTTTGAAAAGTGCTTTAGAATTTGCTACTCGTAAGTAGGCTAAAATACGGATTTCAACGAGTTTTTCCAACTCAAACAATCCAACCTTCATCCACAGGCATTAAAACAGTTTATCACATAAGCATCTAGCCACATGGTAAACATGCTGTCATGATAGCATTCACACGCATGCGAGATGCTAAAGCAGGAAAATACTTACATCGTACTCCATGCCAAAACAATAAACTAGTTAGCAAACATGCATGTCCTAGTTCATGTCAATTTGACTAATGCAACACATACAGGATGCAACTAGATAGGCTCGGCTAATCCTAAACATGGCATGTGAAATGCAATCAATCGATGCACGTATTCAAATTGGAATTGAAATACAAATGCAGTTAGCGTGATGTACCGAGCCTAATGCATGTAATACAAATGCATGGATGCACGCATGCATAGCATAAGGTATGCTAAATTAAACGTGCCCTAATACTAACCATCAAAGCAGGTAAGTAAAAGGGAAGAAAGAAGTGGGGATTGGAAAACATACACACCACTCACACACACTTATTACAGATTTGCCCTCACTCAGAGGGACCGAATAAATATTACAAATTAATTAACTACGCAAGCTAATTAAATATTACAAATTGCCTAATCAGCTAAGCAAATTAACTTAAGCTAAGAAAGACAGCAAATCGCCTCGGGAAATGCGCCGCCATGCATAGGCTGCCTCTGTTTTCTTTCCTTTACTCCTCTGGAGGCTGCCAAAACCTCACAACTGGTTCCTTGGACACTGAGGAGTGCCACCGGCTGAATGAAATTGCCACCGGCAATGAGATGTGGCTACCGGCCATTGGTGAAGCTATCGGCAGAGAAAGGATTGCCGGTCGGCACTTAACACTGCCGGTCGGCAAAGTGTTCCTGCAGAATCTGCAATTGACAGCAACAGAGGGCAAGGCAAAGCATGGCAACACAATTCAAGGCATATATGCACCAACCATGTCCCTTATCATGGTAATGACTCAAAGGGGCATGTGCCTCGATTCTCGGACCACCAATCACGCATTTCCATGCATGATGGCCCAAGGAATCAAGTATGCAACTTTCATGTCAAATGAAATGCAAACCATACAAACAAAGTCCCAATCCCTATCACCCAAATCAAGGGACAAGGAATGCATGTTGATGCAATGCAACCTAAGCATGTTATCTTTCATGCGACATGAACAATGCAATGTACTTATGCAAAGCATACAAGCAAACATGCAAGGTAAGCATGGAAACCAAATAGAGGATGGACTTAAACATGAATTAGGCAGCCCTAAATAGACCCAAAACAGTAGCCAAAATGCCCACAAATGGAGGCTAAACACACATGCACACATACACATGTTATGGTCCAAGCATCAAGCATTAAGCAAGCAACATTCAAGCACACTCGCAAAGGGATTTCATGGACAATTAGCATGCAACATGAGCTCTAAAATCATACTATAAAATGATACCCAATCATGTTAAACAAGATAAGCAAATGCATGCAAGTATGGTCCAAATACTTGAGACAAGTCATGAAGCTTTAAAGCACATTTAGCACAACAATCATGGCATGCATTAAACAACTAAAAACAGATTTTTAGCATGTTAAAACAACGCTAAAGGACTACTTAGATGGCATCTAAGTGACTCAAAACTCAGAGGCATGCACAATGGTCAAAACATGGAGCATGCAACGCATGCTTCCAAAGCATTAAAGAGGCATGCAAGGCAGTCACGCAAGCATGAAAATGGGACTGAAATAACATGTAGGGTGGTCTCAAATCACCAAATCAATGCAAAGATGTCATGCTATACATGCACATACTTAAGGCCAACAAGCCGGAATGCAAAGGGGCTATACTAAGCATGCTAAAATCAACCCAAACACTTATGGACAAACCTAAAACATGTCAAGATAAGCACAAAATCTTCACAAACGTAAGCCTAAAACATGCTAGAAACAAAGGCACACAACCTAAGACCTCGCAAGGCATTACATGGCAACTATGCTAAGCATGCATGGAGTACCAAAACCAATTTAAAATCATGTTATATTATGGAAATATAAGCATGAAAAACAGTCTACACATGCTCAAATACACAGTCAAACATAGGCTCCCTTTAGAGGCCAAAACATGCCCTTTTCAAGGACAACAAGGAGAGGGGATGGCCCTCTCCTTTTGGAGACTTCAAGGCACCATCTCCACCACTGAAATCCCTCAAGATTTCAGTGGTGAAGAGGCCCAAACACCAAAGTCTCGAAACTTGCACAAAATAGCACAAAATGGGGCCTTTCAAGGCCTAAGAGGGGTCAAACACCTCCAAACCAAAAAACACTCTGAATAAACAATAAAGAGTGCCTAAAAACAGAACTTTTTTGTGTTATACAATAAGCACGAAAACAGCTCTAAGATAGGTAGAAAATCAATGCAAAAATGGGGAATATAAAGTCAAGATTCTTACTCTTGGAGACCTCTTCAACAATGGTGCTCCAATGGCCCTCCTTGGCTTGAATCCAACACCAAAACACCAAAATCAGTCCCTTAGAACCTCAGTAGCTAAAGGAAGGTGAAACACTATGTGTTTGTGTGCAATAGTAAGACACAAACACACTTTTACACACACAAGAGGGAAAAAGAGAGAGATAATGTGTATCAAACCCTAACCCTAGAACTCAAACCCTAACAATGGCTGTCTAAGCTCTCTAAAAATATCTCAAGTCTCTAACCCTAAGGCCAAGAGACAAAGCTTCTCTTTATAGAAGCTTATTGTCTTGTAAAGCTTACAAGACAAGCTTCCAAGAGAGAGATCCCTCCATACACGTGTATGGTGGGGAGCCAAAAGCAAGACAGCTGTCTTAAAATATCTGCAAAAGCAGATGCACAGTAGTCGGCCGGCCAAAAATGCCATCTTGGCAAAAAAGAGTGCCGACCGGCACTAAATAGTGCTGACCGGCAACAAATAGTGCTGGTGACAGCAAAAACTAGCCAGTGGCCTCTAGCCACTACCGGTGGTGTGTGGGGATGCCTCACAAGGCATTCCCTGCCCCCTCCAAGGCAAAACACAAGTGTTTGGTGCAAAACCAGACACTAAACGGTCGAGTTCGGAGATCCTGAGGCAAGGCGCGCAAGCCAAGACCTCCGGGAACTCCAAACGAACACAAACATGGATAATCACCGAGTGTTCAAACGGTGACGTTCAAGTCTTAAGGACGTTCAAAAATAGGGTGTCTACACATGGTTCTATACTTAGAATATTTGGCATGCCTTTCATACTTTGTCTCCTTTGTGCAATCTTCTCGGGGTTAAAGACCTCGGGTATAGTAACTACAAGCTTTACTTCGGCAAGATACTAACCTGCAAACTTTTCATGAATTTCAACAAGTATATACTATTCAATGCTATCTTTGCAAACATTTATAACAAGTGCTAAACAATGATCTACTTGTAAATTGCTACAAATTTCAACAAGTGTTTAAACAATACACTTAGCTGTTATTTCAACCTGTAAATTACTGTAAATTTCAACAGATGATCATATGTCGGCTTAATGTCATCTTGTAAATTGCTACAAATTTCAACAAGTATTAAGCATCTTCCTTAGGTTTAGCCAACCTGTAGATTGCTATAACGGTTTAAGCAATAACCTCGGCTTCACTTCAACTTGTAAATTGCAGCTTAATTTCAACTTGTAAATTACTACAAATTTCAACAAGTGAAGATAAGGAATAAGCTTAACTTCAACTTGTAAATTGCTACAAATTTCAACAAGTGAAGATAAGGAATCAGCTTAACTTCAACTTGTAAATTGCTACGAATTTCAACAAGTGAAGATAAGGAACCATCTCAGCTTAACTTCAACTTGTAAATTGCTACAAATTTCAACAAGTGAAGATAAGGAATCATCTTAACTTCAACTTGTAAATTGTTACAAATTTCAACAAGTGAAGATAAGGAACCATCTCAGCTTAACTTCAACTTGTAAATTGCTACAAATTTTAACAAGTAAAGATAAGGAATCAGCTTAACTTCAACTTGTAAATTGCTACAAATTTCAACAAATGAAGATAAGGAACCATCTCAGCTTAACTTCAACTTGTAAATTGCTACAAATTTCAACAAGTGAAGGTAAGGAACTGTCTCAGCTTAACTTCATCTTGTAAATTGCTACAAATTTCAACAAGTGAAGATAAGGAACCATCTCGGCTTAACTTCAACTTGTAAATTGCTACAAATTTCAACAAGTGAAGGTAAGGAACTATCTCGGCTTAACTTCATCTTGTAAATTGCTATAAATTTCAACAAGTGAAGGTAAGGAACTATCTCGACTTAACTTCAACTTGTAAATTGCTACAAATTTCAACAAGTGAATTAAGTGTCTCTGTCTTCTCTCTGCCCCCAATGTGAACCTGAGTTCTACTTGGGTTCTCGTTATTCATGTCTCCAAAAACACCAATATGTAACTTTATCAATCATATGTATTTAAAGAAAAGGGAAAAGATTTTATTGATGACCTCAGCCAAAAATAATGTACATCTAATGATAGAAGAATTTCAAATTACAAGTATTCCAAGGTCTTGGTAGTGCTTTGCCCTCGTTATCTTCAAGCCGATAAGCTCTATTGCCTAATACCGAAGTAATTCTGTAGGGTCCTTCCCAGTTTGGGCCAAGCTTGCCCTCTCTGGGATCCTTCTTGTTGCCGACGACTTTCCTCAGGACTAGGTCGCCGACTTGAAAATCTCTTGGATTGACCTTCTTGTTGTAAGCTCTGGCAAGCTGTTGCTAGTATACTGCGAGCTGAATTGCAGCTTTTTCTCTTCGTTCTTCCAAAAGATCCAGATCTCGGGCTAAAAGTATGTCATTTGTCTCGTTCTCAACTCCCTGGGTTCGGATGCCTGGGATGCCAGCTTCCATTGGAATGACTGCTTATGTGCCATAAGCCATGACAAAGGGGGATTCTCTTGTTGATCTTCTCGGCGTAGTCCGATATGCCCAAAGCACGTTGGGCAATTCGTCTACCCACTTTCCCTTTGCTGCCTGTAACCTCTTCTTTATCCCATCCAAAATTACTTTGTTGGATGCTTCTGCTTGCCCATTGCTTTGGGGAAAACTTTGTGTTAAAAAGTAATTCTTTATCTTGAATTTCGTGCAGAAGTTCTTGATGAGTTTGCTGTCAAACTATGTTCCGTTGTCGGCAACTATTGCTCTTGGAATGCCAAATCTAGTGATGATGTTTCTCCATATAAAGTTCTTGACATCCACATCTCGGATTTTGGTAAGAGGTTCTGCCTCTATCCACTTCGTAAAGTAATCTGTTGCCACCAGCAAGTATTTTCTCTGCCCAGTTGCCTAGAGAAGTTGCCCAACAAGATCCATGCCCCATTGGGCAAACGGCCAAGGGCTGGATACTGGGTTCAGGTCAGCAGCTGGCTGATATATCAAAGGTGCAAACCTTTGGCATTGTTCACACTTCTTCACGTAGGCTTCAGCATCCTTTTGCATGTAGGGCCACCAATACCCCTGGGTAATGGCCCTGTGAGCTAAAGATCTACCCTCAGCATGGCTTCCACAAGTTCCTTCATGAATTTCATATAAGAAATCCTCAACCTGCAAAGGGTGTACGCACCTTAAAAGGGGTCCAGTGAAGGACCTTCTGTAGAGGTGTCCATCTTCTATCAGACTGAATCTTACTGATTTCAATCTAACTTTGTGTGCCGCCTTACGATCTTTCGGCAGCTTTCCTTCTTTCAGGAATGCAACAATTGCATCCATCCAGCTTGGCCCCATGTCCACACACATTGCTTCCTACTCTGTGCTCTCTGGTTCTATGCTCGGGCCCAACATATAGTCGATCATAATTGTTCTCGTTTTTCCAGTCTGCATTGAACTTGCCAGGTTAGCCAACGCGTCGGTGTGGGTGTTGTCATCTCGACTAACTTGGTGTAGTCGGCAGTTCTGAAATAGGGCTGCCAATCTGATGACCTCTTTTGCATATGCCAACATCCTTTCGTCCCTGGCTGCAAATTCTCCTGTTGACTGATTAACAATAAGCTGTGAATCACAAAAAACTATTACCTCATCTGCTTTTGCTGCTGTTGCCAGTTTTAGCCCTACAATTAATGCTTCGTATTCCGCTTCATTGTTTGAGGCCTTGAACCCTAAACGGATGGACTGTTCTATTATTTCGCCATCTGGTGATATCAGTAGTACTCCTGCTCCCGCTCCTTGTCAGTTCGAACTTCCATCGACAAATAGTCTGAATGAGTCACCGATGTAAATGCTGCAGGGTCTGAGTTTTTCCTTCCTTTGCTCTTTTGCCTTAGGCTGGGCTTCTCCTTGTTTACTTGAACGTCGTTCATCTTGGCTCAACGGAGCCCGATGTTCGACGGATTCTGGCGTGAATTCGGCCATGAAGTCGGCTAAAACTTGGCCTTTAATTGCTGTTCTCGGCCTAAACTCCAGGTCATACTAGCTCAGGGCTACTGCCCATCTTGCTATCCTTCCTGTTAAGTCTCCTAGTTGCAACAAGGACTTCAGTGGATGCTCTGTTAGGACCACAATCTTGTACGCCTGAAAGTAATGGTTCAACTTCTTTGAAGCCAGTACTAAGGCTAACATTAATTTCTCCAGTGGTAGATACCTTGTTTCTGCGTTGGCTAAGGTTTTGCGTACATAGTAAACAGCCTTTTGCTTCCCTTTTTCTTCTCGGATTAGTACTGCACTGACTGCGTGTTCTGAAACTGCCAAGTACAAAAACAGTTCTTCCCCTGGTTCTGGATTGGAAAGAACCGGAGTTGTGGTCAAGTACTTCTTCAGGTCGGTCAAAGCGGCTTCGCATTCTTCTGTCCACAGAAAGTCTGTGGCTTTTTTCACCAGGTTGAAGAAGGGTCTACACTTATCTGAGCTTCTGCTGATGAATCTGTTTAGGGCTGCGGCCCTTCCAGTAAGCATCTGAACCTTTTTTGCCGATGTTGGGCTCTTCAGCTCTAGGATGGCCTTGATTTGGTCTGGGTTGGCCTCAATGCCCTTTCTTGTTACCAGATACCCTAAAAACTTACCTGATCCAACTCCAAACGCACACTTTGATGCGTTGAGTCGGAGCCGGTATCTTTTGAGTATATCAAAGACCTCTTTGAGGTCGGCAAGATGACCCTTAGATTCCTTGGTCTTCACGACCATGTCATCGATGTAGACTTCTACCGTTTTTCCAATCAGGTGCTTGAACATCTTTGTTACTAACCTTTGGTAAGTTGCTCCTGCGTTTTTCAACCCAAAAGGCATTACCTTGTAACAGTACAGGCCTTTAGGGATGATGAACGCGGTCTTCTCCTCGTCTGGAGGGTACATGGCAATCTGGTGGTACCCCCTGTATGCATCCAGAAAACTCATCCTTTCATGCCCTGAAGTAGCATCTACTAGCTGGTCAATCTTGGGCAGAGGAAAGCTGTTTTTGGGGCAGGCTTTGTTGAGGCTGGTAAAGTCTACACAGACCCTCCATTTGCCGTTCTTCTTCTTTGCCACTACTGTGTTGGACAGCCATGTCGGGTAGTGAACTTCTCGGATGGCCCTGGCCTCCAGAAGTCTATCTACTTCTTCTTCTACTACTTTGACGTGCATCAACGTCGGTCTTCTGGCTCGTTAAATCATAGGTTTTGCCGACCTATCGACATTCAGTCTGTGGCAAGTGACCTCAGGGTCAATGCCAGGCATTTCGTAAGGTGTCCAGGCGAACACCTCAATGTTGGCTCTTAGAAAAGTTTTCAACTCTTTCTCCTCTTCTTCGGCTAAGCCTGAACCGAGAAGAAAGAAGCGTTCTTTATCCTTATCCTGTACGAGGATTTTCTTTAGCGCCTCTTCGCTCTTCTCGGCTGGTTCTTTGTCGACATTTTCTAGGACTTCCACGTCCTCATCTTCAATTTCTGCCTTCTTTGGCTCTCGTACGCAGCAGGTAGACTTCATTGCTGCCATGGAGCAATTTTTTGCCTGTAGTTGATCTCCTCTGATTTCTTCAATCCCATGCTCTGTTGGGAACCGCAGTAGTTAATGCAACGTTGAGGGAACTGCCCCCATTGCATGCAAACATGGCCTTCCCAAGATGATATTATATGGCGAGGGTGTGTCAATCACCATAAATTCTGTCTTGATCTTCTTAGTGCCAGCTTGTACTTCCACGCTTGCTGGGCCTAGTGGCTACGTCGGCGTTCCATTGAAGCCGACCATCGGGTTGCTGGATTGTTCCAGGTCGTCAGGATGAAGGCCCAGCTCCTTGTAACATCTGACATACATGATGTCGCAAGAGCTGCCTTGATCAATCAGGATGCGCTTCACTTGGTACTCCCCAACCTGGAAGGATACTACCAAGGCATCGTTGTGCGGATGTTGGACCATCTCTAGGTCAGCTTCAGTGAAGACTATCATCGGTCCTCGGCAATCTTCAGGCCGAGGTCTTTTGTGTCCGACCTGGTTCACGTGCTGTAGGTGTTTTACTCTTTGGGTTTCTCCCCGTATGTCGCTTTCGTTCACTTTTGAGTGTATTACATTAACCACCCGTGGTCCTCCTGCCTATGGTTGCTGTGCTGGGGGTGGCGGTGCTACTGGTGCTTGAGGCAATCTTGCCTGTTCTTCCCTTGTCCTGGCTTCATCGACCAGGTCCCTCAGAAGGCCTTGTCTTACCAGGTCTTCTAAGTGTGCTTTTAAGGCTCTGTAACCCTGAGTTGGGTGTCCTTCTTCATTGTGGTAAGCACAGCGCCTACCAACGTTTCTTCCCATAAATTTCCCTAGTGCTCTTGCCGGTGCCCTGAAATAGGGTTGGTTTCATATTTGATCCAGGACTTTATGGATAGGGATTCGGAACACCGTCGTCACTGCCTGTTTACCCTTCAATTCCGTTTCTTGTTTGGTCGGCCCGTTGTTACCTCGGCCTTGCTTTGGCGAGCCGTTTCCCTTCTCTTACTTCATCTCTTTCTTTCCCGACGTATCTTCCTCGGCTCTGGCATACTTCTCGATTCTCGCCATGAGTTCTTCCATACTTTTTGGCAATGTTTTTGCCAAAGACTTCCGTAGTGGGCAGTCATCTTTCAGGCCTTTCTTGAAAGACACGACCGCCACTTCTTGGTTGCATTCGGGTATTCGATTGAACACCTCGTAGTACCTTTTCGCGTAGGCCCTAAGGCCTTCTTCCTTGGTGATTCTTAAAGCCATCAGGGCGTCGACCCTCAAGGGCTGTAGTTTGTTCGTCACAAACCTGGCCACAAACATCTCAGTCAGGCCTTCCCACGTCTTTACGCTTCCCTTCGGTAGTTTATGGAACCAATCGGATGCAATTTTCCCAAAGGATGAGGGGAATACTTTGCAGAGCAACGGCTCGTTCCCACTATATAATGCCATTGAATTCAGGTATAGTCCAACATGAAAGTTGGGATTTGACTTACCATCATAAATTTGGAACCTCGGCATACTGAATCTCTTTGGCACTTCAAATTTGTCCAGTTCCACCGAGAATGGTGTCCTCGGCTTAACTGTGGAAGTTACCTCGGCTTCAACATTTTGTTGCTTCCTTCTGAGGTAATCCCTCAAGTCTTCTTTACTTCTACTTGGAGCTCGGCTATCTCTGGACTTCAATATTTTTGGCACATTACTTTCGGCCTCGTGGTGGGTCCGTTTCGATCTTTCCCTATGGGTTGTGTCAAAGCAGAGTGCTTGCCCTTAAACATGCCGATGTTCTTTGGGCCCCGGATCCTTCATGTGATGTGTCCTTCGGGACTCTTCTTGCCTCAGCTCCTCTCGTCCATCTTCCCTGGAATGTCGGTGAGAGTGCCTTCCGCTCCTGGTGTGCTGAGGGGCTTTGGGGATTGTTTTCCTTCCTCCCTTCTAGGTATTAATTGCTGGCATCAGCGTATCTTGCAGCGGGTATGGTGGCTGCATAACATTGTTCTGCATCATGAAGTTGACGACCGACTATAGGTCTGCCAGCTTGTTTGCCAATTCTTTTACTTCCTCATCCCTCCGTGGGCACCTGTCTCTCTATACCTGGAGGTTATATTCATTGTAGTACTTGCCTTGGTCTGTTTTCTTCGAAGTGCTGCCCTCCTAGCCGACGTCTTCCTCTCTGCGACCCTGGTCACGGGTTTCTGCGTTGTGGTTGTCTCCTTCAATGTCAAGGTCAATTGGCCTGCCACTCCCAGAGGGAATGTCATCCCCAATCTTTTCCTTCTGTCTGTTACTGGCCATCTATTCTTCCTTCTTCCCACAGACGGCGCCAAATTGTGTGGGTAATTTTCTGACTACACTGCCCGCCTAGTAATCAGCTGGAGAGCACCAACAGAATAGATGGCTTCAGCAAACCTGTAACAGAAAGAAAAGGCTCTGGCGGTGGCTCTTCCACCCGGGGGCACTCCGACGATCAAGTGAGTATGTCTCTCAAAGATAATCAAGTGCTAAACTCACTACTCAAAGTATATAACTGCGTACCTTAGACCCACGGGGGTGCCTTTCTTTTATAGCCAACTCAATCCTAGTCCCACTAGAAGCCTAACTTCTATGGACTCTCATTCAGTGCTTACTTTGGATTTCTCAAGAGATAAAGATAAACTCTCTAAGAGCTTTATCCTTATCTTAGCAAAATCTTCTCTTTACTCTAGTATTCTTGCCCCTTATCCATTATCCGCTTATCTCGGATTCCGATATCTTCGGAGATAACCTCGGCCTCATTGAGATCACCTCGGTGTCACGACCAGGACACGTGGCACCTCGGCTGACACGTCGATGTCACCTTGCCACGTGTTGGTACTCAGAAAATACATCCTTACAGTAGATGAGAGAGAAAATATTCCAGTAATTTTATCATTTCAATTAATCGTGTTAACTCACAGGCAGGTCAGTGGTATTTTGATTGATAACAATGATAGAGAGTTTTAATTTTAAAGTTTTAAAGAGAATTTTAATGATGTGATAAGAGAAAGAAAAAAATAAAAATAAAAATATAGACATACACATTATATCACATGTAAGCTTCATTGTTTACTACATCACTAGATCTCTCTTCAAAGTTCTAAAATTAGAACTCTCAATCTTTATTCTTTGATTAAAGGAATGACGGGTTGTGTTTGGGAAACGGATTGAAAATAGTCTAAGATCATGTTTGTTTGGGAGATTAAGGATGGGATTGGAGTAGTAAGAGGTGGGTCCCACTATAACTTTTCTGTTTTGGTGGCTTTCTTGTGGAGAGGGATTGTTACTCCAAGCAGCTTGTTAACCCCTTTTGGGCTTCGTTTGGAAAGAAGGGTTAGGTTGGGTTTTGAGCTATTTTAGTTATAAAAAGATAAAATAAATTTTTTAGCTCAATAAGACAAAGCATTATATTCAACTCATAATCATTACATTATTTTTCTCACAAAAAGTTAAAAAAGTCAAAAAACTCTTCCCAAATGAGATTTTTTAGGCTTAGGCTAAAATAGTCAAAAAGTCAAAAAATCAATAAGCCAAAAACCCTATCTACTTCCCAAACGAATCCTTAGTAAAGGGATTAGCTTGGGTGAATTTTGGATAAAATTAGAAAAATAGTAAGGGAATTGAGTCTATTTTATATAAAAAAAAAATTAATTTTTTTTTTTTGACCAAGTGCACTGGCTTGATTTTTTAATATTTGTTTTAGTTTTTTTTTAATATAGAAATAATTTATTTATTTATTTTATATAAAAATAATTTAACAATCTCATCACTAATCATCTTTTACACTATCATCAGGGTTGGTTTGGGATGTTCTAAAAAAGTGTACTTTTTGACTTATTGGCTTATATAGGTTGGGTTTGGGTTGGGTTTGATGTGATGTGTTAGAGAGGTAATATGATTTAAATAAGATAATGTGACTTAAATAGGATAGTAATTTTTTGACTTTTTGTATTATTTAGTTTTTGCCAAACCAAAGTTAAATATATTTTTACTTAATTACCTTATTAATTATCTATTCACTAATAATTCTTTCACTAACAATTTCATTTAATATAATCCGTCAAATAAATGTAAACTAAGGGGTTGTTTGGAATGTCCTAAATAAGTGCATTTTTTGTCTTTTTAGACTAAAAAATTGAGAAAAAAAATATAGATATTTAAGTTAATTTTTTAACTTTTTATGAAAAAATGTGTATTAAAAAATTGTATAAATTAGTGTGTAGAGAAAAATTAGGATTGAGAATTGTACAGCCGTAATTTTTAACTTTTAACAAATAATGATAACTTTTTAACTTTTTGAGTAAATTTTTTCCTTTTTAATTTTTTTTAAGTTGCCAAATTGGCCTAAGACTCGATGAAAAAATGAAAAAACATACGCAAATAAAAAGAAGTGCAGCAGGTCTGCAGTACATCCACGTGAATGCGGTGGAGCTGTCCTAGGTCGTGAAAAGGCGATTTTGCCCATGAGAGTTTTTGAAACCCACATTAATCATTCAACCATTAGGGTAATTTTATCATCAACAATGATAGAGACCACTAATTTTGAAACTCTAAAAAGATCACTAATGATATGGTACTCAATAAAAAAAAATACAACACCAATGTCAAAATATCAAATCATTCATGATTGGAGCCACTGTCACATCATTAGTGGTAGCACTAATTAACACTCTCACTCATTTTCCTTTTATCATTTGCCATCCGAACAACAATGATTCATCCCATTAAAAACACTACCACTAATAGCACTAATACATTAAAAAAGTAAAAAAAAAAAAAATACAACTCCAAGACCAAAACATCACATCATTAATGACGGGACCCACTGCCACCTAATTAGTGGGAGCACTAATTAGTGCTCCCAAGCATTTTTCGCCATCCGAACACCATTTCATATATATTTTTTAATAAAACAATCAAATACAAAAGAAAAATTATATGTAAGTGGAAAAAAAAGAAAAAATTACAAATATGAGGTGCAAATATGCTTATAATGGGAAATAAATAAAAAGTTATAAGGGTATAAGTGTCACTTTTTCTCTTTTCCTATCCTCATATAGTTATCTCAATAAATACAAAAACTAAAATAACTTAAACTAATTAGATAGTAAAAAAACTAAAAAAAAATCAAACAAGACTGTGATTTAAAGAAATATTCAGAAGGTAACAGTGTAAATTATCCTTTTTAAAAGACTATTGATTTGATATTTTGTCAATAATTTTTCCGAAATGAGACGTGTATGTGACGTCTAAGGGCTAATTTCAGGATGTTTTGAAAAATATATTAAAAGTTAATTTTTTGATTTTTTTTTAAAAATATATATAAAAAAATAAAAAAAGTATATGATTTAAAAAAATTAAAAAGTCAATCTTCCCAAAATGGGCCTTAATGAGTCCTCTGAAAGTTGTCTTAAATAGGAAAAATTATTTGGTGGCCTAAAATATTGCTCTACATTATTTATTTAAATATAAGTATTTAATTATCTCTTAAAAGGAAATAAAAAAAATAATAAATCCCATTAATTTCAAAAATAATAATTATGTTAGACACCATATAATGAAGCAATTTGACAACTTGATAAAAAGTCAGCTTTTGGACTTTTTATCAAATTTTTCCAAAAAAGTCACAAAAAAAAAAAAAAAAAAACTACCAAAAAAGCCAACAAAAAAAATTAAAAAGCCAACTTTTTTATCAATTTTTCAAAACACCCCAATATTGCCTCGTGAACAAAGAATGGTTTTCCCTTCAATAGATAATAGGAGTACACAAAGATGCGTGATGACTAAACTTTCTTAGCTCATTCTTAGAAATTGGCCCATTACCGATTATTTAAAAGACACTTGGCTTGTTTTTGGTTTTTAAAAAATTTTATTTTCTTGTTTTTGGTATTTTTTTTTGTTTTCATTGAATTTTTTAAGTAATTTTTTTAAATTTTTAGACACACCTAACATAAATAGTATAATTTTTGTAAAAAAAAACTTTTAAAAATTCACTAAATATCAAAAATATAAAAAAAAATATATAGGAATTCAGTATATTTTTGATATTTTTAAGTATTTTTTAAAATATTTTTCACAAATTTTTTACTTTTTAAATAAATTTAAATAAGATGCATCTAAAAAATTAAAAAATATTTAAAATTTTAAAAATATTTACTAAAAATAAAAAAATATAAAAAATAAAAAATTCAAATAGAAGTGATTGAGACCCCCTCAATCACCAACCCCTACCATCCCCACACGTGAGGATTGGTGATTAAAAAAAAAAAAAAAAAAAAAAAAAAAAAAACTCTGGCCAATCAAAGGCTTGAGGAGTCGTGGAGTCACCCGTGAAAGAGGTCCGGATCATTTTAGAAATTCAAATTTTAAAAAATTTAATTTAAAAAATTCTAATCAAACACACATTGATTTGATATTTTCCCAATAACTTTTTCGGAATGAGACGTGCGTGCGACTTAACACCAACTTTAATCAGAAACTTGTCTTCAATAAGGGTGAACCTTTATTATCTCATTCTTAGAAATTAACTCATAATACTTACTTAAAAAGAGTATTGATTTGATATTTTTCTCCATAGTTTTTCCGTTTAATCGGTCACGGGAAAGTCGTCTTCATAGGGTCCACGTGCAAAGACACGTGATGATTACCGGAAAGTCATCTTACGGAGTAATACTAAAAAGTTATGATTGCGTTTGGTAGAATTTTATAATTATAATTTGATAATAGAGTTATATTTTGAATTTGTGAGTTTTGAAGTTATGATTTGAATGTCAAAAATTTATTTGGTAATGAGTTTTAAAAAGAGTTTGAATTGAATGATGTGACATATAATATTAAAAAGTGAGTGTTTTGAAAAGTGAGTATGAAATTAATTTTCTAAAGTTATAACCAAATAATACACTCAAACTAAAGGGTAGAATTAAATTTCAAAAGTTTTACCAAACAGAACCTAAATATTTTATTAATATTTTTATTAAATATTTCACATAAACATAAAATTTACATAAAATTCACTTAATGTGAGTTTTACAATTATGTGAAATATTTGATAAAAATATTTAACATCTTTCTTAATTTAGCCTCCGTTTGGCAAGGGCTTTTTCAGGTTTTTTTGGTTATTTTAGCCACAAAAAACAAAATAGGCTATTTTAGCCATAACAAACAAAACATCACATCCAACCCATAATCATTACATTCTTCTCTCACAAAAAAAGTCAAAAAAGTCAAAAAACCAAAAAGTCCTTCCCAAACTAAGCTTTTTAACCCAAGCTAAAATAGCTAAAAAAGCCAAAAAACTAAAAAATCAACCCACTTTCCAAACGGAGGGTTAATCAGCCATTGGAAAGTCGTCTTCATGGGATACTTCTGCAAAGACGCATGATGACTAAACTTTGTTTTAGAGAATTCACGATGAAATGATTAAAATTATTTATTAAAATGTGTGCAATATGAAAAAAAAAAAAAGAGAATTTTTTTATGTTTTAAAAGATTTATTAGTTTGGTGGGTTAGTGATGGTATAATGAATATGTTAAATAATATAAATATATATATTATATATAAAAACGATAATAAAAGTGTAATTTTTTATTTTTTTTTTCTCTCTTCTCTCTCTTTTCTTTATGCCAATTGTGCTGCCAACTCTGCCACATCATAGTTGGGATACAAAGTAGGGCTAAGCATAAGATTATTCAACCCGTACAATCTGTCATATCCGAACTGACCCACACACATATGAACAATTTCGCAAACACAATAAGGTTGGATGCGGTTTGAAATATAATATTTTTTCAGATTGCGGGTGGATTGCGAGTTTTAATCACACCCGTCACAACCCCCCCCCCCCACTTGCAAATTTATTTATTTATTTTTAAACTAGACTATTCATCTATCCTAGACATTTTTGCCCAAATAAACCAAACCCTAATCTCTCAAAACATCTATACAGCTCTCTTCCCATCTCACTCTCTCTCGTTTTTCATCTGCGCAACTCTCTTCTCAATGCATCGATCGACCTTTGCAAGATTGACTCTCTCTCTCTCCGTCAACTCTCAAGTAAGCGTCTCTCTGTTTGTCTGTTTGTTTCTCTCTCTTCTCTCTCTCTCTCTTTCTTCTCTATCTCTGATTTTTTTTAGGCAATCAGATTTGTTTCTTTCTGTGCGCAGCCTCTCTTCTAAACTCACTCTCTCTCGTTCTTTCCTCTCTCTCTCTCTCTCTCTCTCTCTCTCTCTCTCTCTCTCTCTCTCTCTGTGGCGACTAACGAAGCGACCGATAGACCTTCGATCGACTCTCTCTCTGTGGCAACTCTCAGGTAAGCGTCTCTCTGTTTTTGTCTCTCTCTCTCTCTCTCCCCAATCTTTATTTATTTTTTTTTAGGCAATTAGATCTGTCTGTCTTTCTTTCTCTCTCTCTCTCTCTCTTCTCAATCTCTGAATTTTTTTTTTATGTAATCAAATCTGTAGTAGCAGATCTCTAAGTTTATTTGTTTATTTATTTTTTATGCAATCAAATCTCTAGTAAGGGAACCCATCTCCAACAGTTTTAGCTAAAAGAACTAGTTAAAAAGTACATTTTTTTTTAAAACTAGCTATTTCTTCATATAGTTCTCCCACAATGCTTTCTATTTTGTCCTTAATCCTTTATCTGAATCAAGATTCTGTTTGTGTGACTGAGATTTTGTTTCAATGGTGATTAAGATTTTGGATTAAGATTCTTTCTCTCAATGGTGATTAAGATTCTTCATAGACTTGTTTATATTATAAAAAAATTAGAAATGGAAATTGAATCTGTTATTGAATGTTAATTGAATCTGTTTAGATTATGTTTAATTGAATCTAAAATTGAATATGTTTAGATTCTTCATAGACTTGTACAGAACATTATTTAATTTTAATTGTTTTTTTTTTTAATTTTTTTTTTTGGAGTTTTCTATTATTAAATTTTATTTAGAGGGTGATGTGGTGGGTGGGTTGATCTTTGTACTTAGGGGAAATTGAATTCGTTAATTACTGAATTTATTTTTTAGATGGGAAATTGAATCTGTTAATTACTTTTTGATATTATATTTATCATTTAGCTCTTCTTTAATTTTCATTCTAATTTTTGTAGTCCAGGTTAAATGGAGGATAGTGTTGAATCTCCCACAATAAATCTTTTACCTCTGAAATTCTCTAATTTTCAAATGAATCTCTCCTTAGCCGAACCCGAACCTAAGCCTCCTAGACCCCAAAGACATTTTTCATATATTCAACACATTTTCTTATCATATTGAGATGCAATATATATAAATTTGTTTATTTTTTTCATTACTTTATTCTTTTACAGTTTTTTTGTCAAAGGAATTATGAAAATTGAAGATTAAAGTCTATATTTTTTAGTTTGTTTTTGTGCAAGGTTCATCAACCAAATGCATGGAATTGGAATTTTTGAAAGTTGGATGTAATTCATGATGGAGTTTAAGATCTTGCAAATGTTTTTATTTTATTTAATGAGTTTAAATTGAATGAAGTTTGACAACAAACTTTTTTTTTTTTTTAATTGCATTTTGGATGAATGTAAAAGTTAATGAAAAATTACTTTTAGGTAAGCTTAGGATTTTGAATGATTTTACTTTAATTGTATTGTTGGGTAGTAGATAGTAAATGAGATTGATGATCTAGTTTAGGATTTTGAAAGATGTGCTTGTGTTAGTTTATGATTTGATTTAGGATTTTGAATGGTTTGTTTGTGTTAAGAATTGATTTTGTTATGTTTTTAATTTTATAAGTTTTAATTCATTAATTATTAGTGTTGGAGCATTTTAGAAAATTGGGAGAAAAGGGCCCAAAATAAATATTTATAAAATGCGAAAAAAAAGGCTCAAAAATAAATTTTTAAAGAAAAAAGTCCAATCCGCAAACAGTTTGCAACCGCTCGCACATCCACGAACCCTATCTGCACAAACCACAAACCGCACTGTGTGTGGTTGCGGGTTGACTTTTTCCCAAACCTCACAGATGTGGGTGGGTCCAAACCGATCCACAAACTATCCAAATCCGAACCGCGACCACCTCTAATACAAACCTAGACACCTCTCTCTTTCTCAACCTCTCCCTCTCATTGGCTATAGTGTTGGCTATAGATAGCCAACAATTTAACAGTTAATAAAGTCTCAATTTGAAAATTTGACTGAAAGTCAAAAGTTAATTTTTAATGGGTAAATTACAAATACACTCTTTGAGGTTTGCTTAAAATACGAATTGGCTCCTGTGGTTTAGAAAATTACAAATATAGCTCTTAGAATTTTTTATTTAACAGAATTAATTCAAAAAGTAAGATTTCTAATTGTTCACCTATACAATAATAAAATTATTTGAATTATTAATTGAAATAAAATTTTAACATTATTAAAAACTGTTAATTAACTTGATGATTTATTAATAAAATGATCTATTTGTTATGAAATAAGAAACCTTAGGGGCCATGATGTAATATCCAGAACCACAGGGGTAATTTGTAATTTAAGTAAACCTTAGGGGGTGTGTTTGTAATTTACCCATTTTTAATCTATTTTGAATCATATTATTTTTTTTAGACATTTTTTTAAAAATAGTAAAAATAAGAAATTAAAAAATCAACTTTTAATCAACTTTTCAAAATAACCGAAAGTTAGCAAACACTAACACATCCCTTAATAGCTCTATTGAAGTATCATTTGGGCCTTTCGCTAGCAAAATTTTAATGACGGACACTAAGATACCCCTCTTATCTCATTCTTAAAATAATAATACTATATACATTAATTGATATATTAATTAATATACCAACAGATGATGTGAGACAATTTTAGAAGTTTTGAATCTTTGTAAATTGTATAATGGATAGAGTTATAGTTTTAAAATTATAATATCATAATTCTATTGGTACACTAATTAGTATACCAATTGGTGCATGTATTCTTAAAAATTGACTCATTACTAAATATTTAAAAAATTTAAAGTACAAATCTAAAAGAAAAAAATATTTAAAGTATTATCAAACATTATTTACATAATGTTTAGCCAGAGATCACTTATATGTGGTTAGGCCATTACTTACATAATTTTTTAAATAAATTAGATAGTTAAATGGGGATCAGTTTATTACTATGGACCTATAGTGTTAGATTCAATGGTTTTTTTTTTTTTTGGAAATAATGACATGATTGATGAAATTATTTGATGAAAATGATAAATTATTATTTTGAAAGATTTTTTTTCCCTCTATTGTTGCTAGATCTCTATCAGATCACTGCCAGCTATGTAGGAACCCACATTTTATGTCTTCGTCATGTTCATGAGCATCTGTATGATTATGGCTTGTTAAGTTTGCATGTGTATGTTTGTGACTTGTTTCGCTTAAGCGAGTGTGATCCATGCCTTGTTTTGAAGCCTTGTGATTTGTCTAAGTGTAGTGTGCTTGTCTTGTTCCTTCCTTGATGTGAAACTTAGGACACGCCTTGCCTGAGTTATGCTAGCCGATGTTATTCCAAGCCTAGGTTACGTTACGCCTAGATCATTCCAAGCCGAGGTCATCCTCAGTCTAGAAGTATCTTGGAACCCCTTGTTGACCTCCGTCCTCGCCTTGACACATTAGCCGAGATGTTACCTTGCACCCAAGTGATCTCGTCCTGGAGTGGTATAACCTAGACCGAGGTGTGGCGCATCTAGGCCAAGATGTGGCACAGCTTAGTCAAGTGTTGTCCTTCCTGGCCGGGGTCATTGTCACCTTAGTTGCCGAAGTCCTTTTGTTAGCCGATGTCACCCCTTGCCGGAGTGCCATTCCGTGTAGCTTGTTAAATACGCCTTGTTATTAGCCGATGTCATTGCCTCGTCAGAGAGCCCATACCGCTTTACTTGTTGAACACCCTTCCACCATGCTTTGTCTGGTCTGTCAGCCACCTTTTCAGGGAAAACCCAACCAGTCGCCGCCACGTGTCTCAGCAGAGGGTTAACCCCAGAACCGGGTAAAGAAAACTATCATTTGATATCATAACCTTGCCTTGTAGAGAGAGAAACTCTAGGAGGAAGAAGGAGTTTTAGAGTGAGGAAGTAGATCTTCAAGCTTGATTCCTAGAGATCGAACCGTTAGATCCGTGTTCTAAGGTTAGATTCTTGATCTGCTCATGATGTTCTTTATGTTCATGTTATTGCACTGCATGATCGGATATGATTTGTAAGCCATGCATTGTTTTGAAGTTCGGATTTAGAAAGAGAAAATGACATTCATGTGTTCTTCAAGAAAGTCTTGTTTTGATCCGAAAGCTTGCATAAAGAATCGTGTTTTTGTGTTTATTTCCGCAAGAACTTCAAGTACGGGTACCCAGGTCCATGTTTTCAAACTCATAGCATGAAAATCCCAGATTTGTGATGACAGATTGTGATTGAACATTCATATTTTTTCATGTTTTCACACTCATGTTCTTCATGTTCATCAGCAGAGGGAAACCCAGAGTTTCCCGACCTCTTTTCCTTGCATGTGGCCCTCGGGAACACACCTCGGCAAGGAGGTGTGGAACCTCGGCCTAGACCTGGTTAGTGCCCAGCATGCTTTTTCGAGATCATTTGCATACATAAGAGACTTGTTTGAAAGTGCATTCAATAGGCTTTGCCCTGTGTTTGTAGGACTTGGGCTTGTCTCGACCCCGACGTGTGAAGAACTATGTGAGTGGTATTTTTAATAAAGCTATGTTACACTTGATTTCATAAATCTCGTCTTGCCTTGTTTTGAAAAGTACTTGATCTAGCATGAATGACTATCCCTACTTGTATATTAAGCACTATCTTGTGTTGATGACATTTCTTGAAAGTCCTTAGTTGCAGGGGACTATAATGCAACTGCACTCTTGTCTTGAAAGTCCTTAGTTGCAGGGGACTATAATGCAACTGCACTCTTGTCTTGAAAGTCCTTAGTTGCAGGGGACTATAATGCAACTGCACTCTTGTCTTGAAAGTCCTTAGCTGCAGGGGACTATAATGCAACTGCACTCTTGTATTGGAATGTCATCACCCCCTTGTATTAAGTAGATGTAATAACATCCAAGGAACTTGAAAGGCCGGCAATGAACTTGATTTCCCCCTTGATTGTAAAGTATGCTATGTATTGTTTTGAAAGAAATCTTGGATATCAATCATGCAAAACCTTTATTTCTAATATCATTCACTGAGTATCCAAGCTCACCCTCTCTATATATATGTAGGTGATGAGCAAGAAGGCAATGAGGCCTAGACGTGTAGCCGATGTGTTTTTGGGTGCATTGCCGACGTGTTTTGGATTAGTATTTTGTACCATCTTGAAGATTATGCTTCTTAGCCTATATTTCATGTGTACTTGTATATGTCGGCTTGAGAAGCCTTTTGGTCAAGATGTATTTTGTATCTCATTCCCTTATTGTATCTAAGTTGTAAGACTTTGTAAAAATGTATGTCATTTCATTGGACTTAAGCACGGCTCTCATGGACTATTTAGATTCTGCATATATATATGTTGCTTCCGCACTTGTAAGCCCCATATTTTATACTCTGATTGTGTGTGATTCTTGTAAGTCGGCCTTCGGTAATCTCGGATTACTGGCCATCACGGCACCAAACTACTAGGGGCGGTTTGGGGGCGTGACAAGCTAGAAGAATCAATGGAAAATGACAGGAAAGTCACCTAAAAAATGGTTGAAAAAGTTGTTGACGGCAGCAATGGGTGGTGATGATTTTGATATGAACAAATAAACAGATTAAATGGACAGATAAGTGACACATAAATAAATAGATAATGACACGTGAACAAATAAGCAAACAAATAGATGATATATGAATAGATAGATGATGTGGACATAAGACAAATAAATAGATATATTATAATCTTTCAAATTGTTTCACTACAAAAAAAAAAGTGTTTTTTGCGACGGCAAAACACCGTCGAAAATGGTCCATACGCCGTCTCTAATACTTTTTGCGACGGTAATTTGGCTTTTTGCGATGGCAAGTGGGGGTCGCGACAAAGGGGGTTACAAAAGGGCTTTAGCGACAGTAAGTGCCGTCGCCATTGTTTTTTGCGACGAGAGACTGCCTTTTTTGCGACGGCAATGTTCTGTCGCCAATAATGGAAGAAAATCTAAGTTTCTGAGACGGTACAGTATTTCCGTCGCTAAAATGGGTTTTTTGAGACGGCCAGAATGCTGTCGCTAAAAGTGTCGTACCTGATAACTATTGCCGACGGCAACCTGAGCCGTCGCTAAAGGTTTTATTTTCAATTACATTCCATAGCTTTTGCGACAGTATGGCTGCCGTCGCAAAAGCCTAGTACAATTTTTTTTGCGACGGGTTGTTATGCCGTCTCAAAAAAAAAAACCTACTGGGAAATTATTAAAAAAATTAAAATAACCTGTATTAAATGAAAAATAACTATAAAAAAATCCAAAAATTACATAATAATATAAATACATACATAAACAAAAGTTGACAAATAATGAAAATTCATAATGTTGTTCCATTCATAACAATACATAAATAAAAATTCATAACAATAAAAATTATGCCACTACATAATGTTGCATACTACATACATAATGTTGTTCACAAATTTAAATAACATAAATCAAAATCAAAACCAAAAGTTTTCGTCTTGATTCTTTCGTGGGTTACAAAAACAAAAGTTGGTCATAATCTTTATACGCCCGCATTCCACAAGAAGCAAACTGCTACTCAGGAAATATCTGAAAAAAAATAAGATAAAAATAATTAATAACCATATAATGGTGTTAATATTTTAATTACAGAAAAATATAAAAAAAAATTGACTACTATATAATTAGAAAGATAGTTTAGTAAATAATTTTGACTAGACCGAAATCCAACTCTAACTCCCAAACCGGGAACCCGATTCGAGCCCCGTCTTCTCCCACAAGTCTCTCGTGCATAGGCAGTCGCGTGTGCCAAGTTTCGTGCTAAACCGACGTCGTTTGGTGATTTTGGAGCATTAACGCCTCGAATTCAAGTTTTTTAAGGAATTAGTTTGCCTAAAGTGAAATCCGGCTCTAACTCCCAAACCGGGAACCCGATTCGAGCCCCGTCTTCTCCCACAAGTCTCTCGTGCATAGGCGGTCGTGTGTGCCAAGTTTCGTGCTAAATCGACGTCGTTTGGTGATTTTGGGGCGTTAACACCTCGAATTCAAGTTTTTTAAAGAAGTAGTTTACCTAAAGTGAAATCCGGCTCTAACTCCCAAACCGGGAACCCGATTCGAGCCCCGTCTTCTCCCACAAGTCTCTCATGCCTAGGCGGTCGTGTGTGCCAAGTTTCGTGCTAAACCGACGCCGTTTGGTGATTTTAGGGTGTTAACACCTCGAATTCAAGTTTCTTAAGGAAGTAGTTTCCCTAAAGTGAAATCCGGCTCTAACTCCCAAACCGGGAACCCGATTCGAGCCCCATCTTCTCCCACAAGTCTCTCGTTCCTAGGCGGTCGTGTGTGCCAAGTTTCGTGCTAAACCGACGCCGTTTGGTGATTTTGGGGCGTTAACACCTCGAATTCAAGTTTCTTAAGGAAGTAGTTTACCTAAAGTGAAATCCGACTCTAACTCTCAAACCGGGAACCCGATTCGAACCCCGTCTTCTCCCACAAGTCTCTCGTGCCTAGGCGGTCGCATGTGCCAAGTTTCATGCTAAACCGACGTCGTTTGGTGATTTTGGAGTATTAACGCCTCGAATTCAAGTTTCTTAAGGAACTAGTTTGCCTAAAGTGAAATCCGGCTCTAACTCCCAAACCGGGAACCCGATTCGAGCCCCGTCTTCTCCCACAAGTCTCTCATGCCTAGGCGGTCGCGTGTGCCAAGTTTCATGCTAAACCGACGTCGTTTGGTGATTTTGGAGCATTAACGCCTCGAATTCATGTTTTTTAAGGAACTAGTTTTCCTAAAGTGAAATCCGGCTCTAACTCCCAAACCGGGAACCCGATTCGAGCCCCATCTTCTCCCACAAGTCTCTCGTGCCTAGGCGGTCGCGTGTGCCAAGTTTCGTGCTAAACCAACGTCGTTTGGTGATTTTGGAGCATTAACGCCTCGAATTCAAGTTTCTTAAGGAACTAGTTTGCCTAAAGTGAAATCCGGCTCTAACTCCCAAACCGGGAACCCGATTCGAGCCCCGTCTTCTCCCACAAGTCTCTCATGCCTAGGAGGTCGTGTGTGCGAAGTTTCGTGCTAAACCGACGTCGTTTGGTGATTTTGGGGCGTTAACACCTCGAATTCAAGTTTCTTAAGGAAGTAGTTTACCTAAAGTGAAATCCGGCTCTAACTCCCAAACTGGGAACCCGATTCGAGCCCCGTCTTCTCCCACAAGTCTCTCGTGCCTAGGAGGTCATGTGTGCGAAGTTTCGTGCTAAACCGACGCCGTTTGGTGATTTTGGGGCGTTAACACCTCGAATTCAAGTTTCTTAAGGAAGTAGTTTCCCTAAAGTGAAATCCGGCTCTAACTCCCAAACCAGGAACCCGATTCGAGCCCCGTCTTCTCCTACAAGTCTCTCGTGCCTAGGTGGTCATGTGTGCCAAGTTTCGTACTAAATCCGGCTCTAACTAGTCCCGTCTTCTCCCACAAGTCTCTTAACTTAGAATGTAAGGAATGCAAAGATACATTTTATACCTGATCTTCTGGTGGTGGTGTATATGGATTCTCGTCTTCTGCAGATTCCCTAAATGCCCGGTGGCCACTCGATGCATCAGGAACCTATGTTAGTCAATGCATAATGTGTTAATCATATTCAAATTTTATACATAATCTTGAGTGACAATTGAACTATCAAACAATTTCATTTATATGGAACCTGTCTGTTGGGATCTACACTCGCCCCCTGTGACACAAGGGCCATCATCTCAGCTCTCATCTGCTGTAAATGTGTAGAGAACTCTGCTCGCAGCTCCTCCCTCAACTCATCCCTTAGCTCTGCACGAACCTGCTGCGTGATCTGATCAATAGTCGATGGCTGGGGTGTTGATTGTGATGGCCCAGCACCATCTTTATACACCGCTCTCCGAGGCACAATTCTCCCGTATGTGCGACAATATCCATGTCCGTCATGACCTATCAACTCATGGAAAATGGCATTCCTAGCCTCCAAAGTCCGACCATCCTCAGGTAGCATAGAGAGTTGACGATTAAACTCATCTTGTATTGAATAAGACATACAAGTATATGCCAAATTAAGATGGTTGACACACAAAAAATAAACTTTAAATATAATCAAAGGTGTTTGGAAACTACCAAGATCTGGATAACCTCTGGGTCATCTACTCTACATGTCATAAGCCAAACATTCATCTTATCAGTAGACTCCCCCTTACTGGTCATCTACATTTTTTTAGAAATATGAAAATTAGAATCCAAATAATTTACAAATATACAATGTTTATTTATATACAAAAATAAAACAATAAAATGTAAATCTCATGCCGTATCTGAGAGAAAGTAGTACGCCCTGTAGTATGAGCTATGCCGTGAGCTCGCCGATTTTTAGCGTTCCTACTTGCAATTTTCTATAACAGGTTCAACAAATGTAAGTATGTAAATATGATTTGTATGTTTACATATCATAAATATTACTTATTTGTATACCTCAGCATCGGAAGTACGCCAATACTCCACAAGTTGTTCCCACTGGCTTGGCACAATGTGCATAGGAACATCATCCTTCAGATTAGGATCAGAACTTCTAGGCTTGAAATACTTAGCCTTAATCTTGTTCTTGTGATCCTTCCATATGCCGTTGTAGTTTTTCATGCAGATTGGCTTGTACTCCTCTGGACATATATTCAAATTGTCCTATAAAACACAATTTCAAAGTTTAAGGCAAAGTATAACACAAATTTGGAAATCGAATTTGTGGAAAAAAAATATACTTTTACCTTCACATCCTTCCAGATAGCATCAACAATATCATCAGGCACATTGTTCCAGTCAAGAAAAGTACGAGGAACATTGTTACCATTCCGCACAATAATGCCAAGTTGAGTAGTTAACTTAGCCACGTTATCCCCTATTGGACAGTAATTTTCATCAAATTGTATGTCCATCTTTTTACCAGTACCCCACTCTTTAATGCCCTTGGCACATCCTCTACCACGCCTAATCGAGGTTGATGAAGAACTAACATGACCAGCGAGATACAACAACAATAAACATTATGCAATGGTAATAAACAAATGCAAATTTAAATAATGTGAATACAAATCATATCAAATAAACCTGAGGTGGGCTGTGAAGAAGTTGAAGGGTCTGCAAAATACAATGAGAATAAACAAGTTATATATAATGAGCATAAATAAATGTATGTGTAAATAATTTTTATACAAATCAAAGCAAATTTATATACCTGCAGATGGCTCATAAGCTGATGATGATAACTGCTGTGGTGCCACCAATGGTGGACGCACCGATGGTAGGCATGGAGGCTGAGTACATGGTAGTTGCTGTGGTGCCACTGATGGTGGTCGATATGGTGGTACTAATGGCCCTTCAGATGGTGGTGGCACTAATGGCCCCTCCGATGGTGGCCGATGTGATGCCTCCTCTGATGGTGGTGCTACTGATGTCCTGTTATGTAGCACATCAGACATCATGCGCCGGGGATGATCAGGCTTCCTCTTCCTTCCCATAATAATCTGCAAGCAATATAACATTAATTGACATTAGAAACATAGACAATGGTTTGTCATCAACTATAATATGACATTAATTAAACTAATACAATTACAAAGACAAAATAAATTAAGAAATTGATGATTAACTACAACCTTGGCCTTAATTGAATTACTAATGTTGATTAAATATCAGCCTATTTGAACATCAACTGTTTCCCCTTCTGCAGCTTCCCTCACCCAACCAACTTCTTCATCACGAAGCATTATATTTTCTTCCAATTGTTGGCTCATGTATGGCTCGATTTGTGGATCAGTCGAACTCATGTCAAATAAACCTCTTTGAGACATCTTCACCACGACTTGCCAGTCTGGTTGTAACGGGTCTGCAACATACCAAACTTGCTCTGCTTGGGACGCCAAGATGAAAGGTTCATTAGTAATTCGATCATCTCGGTACAACAAATGATTGAAGTTCACCAATGTGAAATTGAAGACATCTTCTTTCTTTCCGTGAATGTTGTCAATCCAATCACACTTAAACAACACATGTTTCTTCTCATTGGAATATCGAATCTCAACAATATCTGTCAATTGTCCATAATAGTACGCAGACCCCACACGAGGATTCTTGTCTTTTCGACTAGCATAACTTATGGTATCTGCCTTCAAAGCTACACCATAATTTTGTGTGGCTCGACGATCATCCATGGCCTTTACTCGATACCGAAACCCATTCAGTATATACCCGTTGAACCTCCTTGCCAGGTTATGAGGACCATTTGCCAATAGAATAATCTCTTCAGAAAATATGACATCAGTAGTCTTTCGCAAAGTTTGGACCTATTTAACACGAAAATGTAAAATTTGAAATGCAGATCGACTTAAGTAACTAGAATCTATAGAGTTAAATACATACATGTTCCTTGAACCAAATGTGAAAAGTTTCAAAATGTTCACGCCGAAGTTGATGATCGTCGACACGAGGCATTTTGAGCTTAAGTACTTCAAGGTGTTTGCTGTGTAGATTGAAATTTTAGCAATACAAAAAATTTAGTTGAAAATTCAATAAAACATAATAAAATATTGAGTGAGTGACTTAACCTACTTTATGAATGGTTGAACCGCGCTTGTATTGAATAAGATGTACCGATGAGCTTGTACCCAAGAGGTATTATCAAGATAAAAGCTTGTGTTTTCACCAATAGCATGACCCAAATTATCAGCACCACTATAGTTCCTCACAGGTCGACTAGATTTGGTTTCCACATCATTGAGATATTGTGCGCAAAAATTCATGCATTCTTCCATAAGATATCCTTTAGCAATTGATCCTTCAGGATGAGCTCTATTACGCACGTATTGCTTCAAAGTAAGAAGATACCTCTCAATTGGATACATCCATCGAAACTGAATCGATCCACCCAATAAGGCTTCATCAGCTAGATGTATAGGCAAGTGCTCCATTATATCAAAAAAACTCGGAGGAAATATTTTCTCTAGATGAGAAAGTGTTATAGCGATATGATCTTGAATATATTGCAAATCCGTCGCACGATTCACTTTCGAACACAATTGTCTAAAGAAATTGCTCAATTCAATCAAGGGTTCAATTACATTCTTCGGTAACGATCTTCGAATAGCCAATGGAATAAGTTGTTGCATTAGAATATGACTATCGTGGCTCTTAAGACCCCCAATGCTTCTATCATGTAAGCGCACACGACGTGATATATTGGATGAATACCCGTCAGGAACTCTTACTTCCTTCAACACTTTCAAGAACAAATCTTTCTCATCCTTGGTCATCGTGAATTGTGCTGGTGGTAAATAGGCTTTATTCGACCCTCTTAACTGTAAATGTAGGGGTTTTCTAATATTCATATCTTGTAAATCACGCCGAGCATTAACACCATCCTTCGATTTTCCTGCAACCCCTAATATTGTCCACAACACATTGCCACAAACATTCTTCTCTATATGCATCACATCGAGGTTGTGTCTTATTAGATTGTGCTCCCAATATGGCAATTCATAAAAGATACTCTTTTTCTTCCAACTATGGGTGCGATGTCCGGCTTTCTCCTTCTCTACCTGTCTCCTATGCCTCTCCTTAAGGTCATCCCTCTTGTATTGGGTTAAAATACCCTCAAATTCTAATTGTAGCAACATCTCAGTTCCGAACAACAATTTTGGTTTGAGTCTAACTTCCCGACTACCATCAAATGATACTTTATCCTTCCGAAATTTATGGCCAGTATGTAAAAATCTGCGATGACCCAAGTATGATTGTTTCCTACTATGCTTCAACCAACACGATGTAGTTTGCTTATTGCAACAAGGACATGCATATTCGCCTTTAGTGCTCCATCCTGACAAGTTTGCATATGCAGGAAAATCACTAATTGTCCACAGTAAAGCTGCATGCATTTGAAACATTTGATTTGTTGATGCATCAAATGTTGACACACCCTCATTCCATAGTTCTTTCAACTCCTCAATCAACGGTTTCATATACACATCAATCTTGTCACCAGGTCTTTTCGGGCCATCAATAAGCACGGATAAAATTAGAAATGGTTGCTTCATGCACATCCATGGCGGCAAGTTGTATGGAATGAGCACAACAGGCCAAGTGCTATGAACTATGTTCATCATCCTGAATAGGTTAAAACCATCAGATGCTAAGCCAAGCCTTACACTTCGGCAATCATTACTAAAGTCAATATTCCGATGGTCAAAATCTTTCCATGCAAGGGAGTCAGCAGGATGCCTGAAGACACCATCATCAGTTCGTTCCTCTGCATGCCATCTCATGAACTTGGCCGTCTTGGATGGCATAAACAACCTCTGCAACCTTGGCTTTAAAGGAAAATACCTCATCTGTTTTGCAGCTATTTGTTTGCCACCTTTGTTAGGACCATTCGAACCACCATCACCATTTGATTTCCATCTAGAACTGTTGCATATGACACATTTATCAAGATTGGCGTCCTCGTTTTGAAACAACATGCAACTGTTCGGACATGCATCCCACGTCTCATACGTGAAGCCCAAATCTGTTGTGACCTTTTGAGCTTTATAATATGAGTCCGGGAGTTTCACACCCAACGGGAACGCCTCATTCAATAACTCAAGCAACATGCCAACAGACTTGTCTGTCCACTGATTAAGCACTTTCAAATGTAGAAGTCGAACAATGAATGACAAAGATGTGAACTTCTGACAACCCGGATACAATTCACTTTGTGCATCTTGAAGAAGTTTGAAATACTTTGCAGTCTCTGCATTTGGACCGAGCTGGGGTTCAGATGCATGGGGATCAGGCCCCTGTGGTTCATCACCCTCAACACTTGTACCGGCATGTGGATTTCCCATAGGCCCTTGTATCATTCCAATCATATCATCCCCAATGTCTAAATTAGTTAATGTTTTATTCTCTCGATTACTATGCGGAGATACGTAAGATTCCCCATGATTAATCCAATGTTTGTATTTTTTTTAAAAACCATTCAAAATCAGATGCTCCCGTACACCCTCTCGTACAAAATAGTATCGATTCTCACACTTCCTACACGGACAACTGATCATCGAACCTTCAACCGTATTGGTGTAGGCAAACACAAGGAATTCATCAATCCCATTAATGTATTTGCTCAACATCCTATTTGGAAAATCAATCCAACTCTTATCCATCATCTATACACATCCACAAAAATATCTCATCAAAGTAACTTTAAATATAATACCTACGTATTCATGTACCATGATACCTATCCGTCCAATTTCTCTCAAATAGGTAGGTGGTCTTATCCCAGTTAGTTATTTACCGATTTGATGGGAGAACATCAGTAGGGTAGAACTGCATACCATGTAGTAGCTACAATTTACAAACTATATGCAAATATTAGTTTTAATGCACTTCTATTCAATCCTAAAATACAAGCACAGAACTGCAAGGAACAAGATTGTGCTTCTAACCATTTCATCAATATGCTATTTTTTATCTAGAAAATCAAAAAGTTGAACTTGAACTTGAACTTGAACAACCATATACTAAACAAAGTATTTCAAGGTTCAGGAGCTACATCACAAATCCAACTCCACATGACAAGTATCAAACACTAGATCCTTACCTAATGACCACAATCAAGTAAACCCAATGCTGATCTTCAACAAAAAGTTGAAAATATATAGATATATATTCTGTTAGCATGAATCAAAATAATATGAATAGAAACTGGCATATTACAAGTTGGGAGAAAAAGAAGAATATTTGAATCCAACAGAGGCTCACCCAACCTGTCATAAGATTCCAAGTTTCAAATTCTTTCCCCAGATTTGAAAACTTCAAATTTAAAGAGAAAAACTTTGAATTCTTTATTAGCTGTTAATAGATTTTTCATGTTTTGTTTTTATTTTCTCACTAATTTTCCATAACAGTCTATATAACTTTAGCGCAAAGTAAATTATAATTTTTCAATTAAACCAGATAAATAGACAAACATCACTATAAAATCTACTTATCACCAACAAAATTTATAAGTAAAATCTTCTTATCACTAATTTATAATTTTTTGCAATATTACTGATTTACACAATGTATAGATTGCCGAATATACATAACTTCATCTCATTAGTACTTAAGTTACCATTACTCTTAGCCCAAAGAAAATAATGTATAACCTCATTTAGGTCTCAACCTATGATTGTTAGCTGTATCAAGTCTTTTTCAAATTTTCATACCAGAAGAAATTAACACAACACTGAGTAATGAATTCTTATGAGGCCTGCAACATGTAAACTGAAGAAATCCATACATTATGAGAGAGAGAGAGAGAGAGAGAGCATACGTAGAGAGAGCCGTTGTCGAATATACATTCATCTATATATATATATATATATATACAGAGAGAGAGAGAGAAAGAGAGAGCATACGCAGAGAGAGCCGTTGTCGTCGTCGCCGGAGCAACTAGAGCTGTTGTCGTCGCCAGACCAACCAGAGCCGTTGTCGTCGCTGCCGCACCGCCGTACCACCGCTAGAGAGAGCCGTTCGCCTTCGTAGCTCGTTTGAGGAATTTGGGGGAAAAAAAATGTTTCGAAGATTTAGGGATTTGGCTGAAATCATCGAGCGGCAAGATGAAAAGGAAGGGCGGGGGTAATTTTTTTTAAAAAAATTTTTGCGACGGTTCGTTTTACACCGTCGCCGATGGTTACTAATTACATCATAAAACGGCGCCGTTTTAATAAACCCCTTTTTGCGACAGAAGTTTGCCGTCACAAATGGCCACTGTTTGCGACAGTAAACATATGCCGTCTCAAAACTATTTTTTTTTTTTGCGACGGTAAAAAACGCCGTCGCTAATAATTCGACATTTACTAACTATCCGCGTGGTTTTATTACCGATGGGACAAACGCCGTCGCTAAATCCTTTATTTGCGATGGTATAAGTTGCCGTCGCAAAAAACCATTTTTTGCGACGGGAGGCGCACCGTCGCTATTGCTTCCGTGTTGTTTGACCCCTTTTCTTGTAGTGTTTTGTCCTTTTTATTTAGTTATAAATGAATAGAGTTTGAGACTATGGCCTTAAAATTTTAAAATCATACTCATGGCCCAATTTTCCTAAAAAATATATTGAGATTATAAATATGTTTTTATTTGTTTCTTATTGATAACCTTAGCCTCCGTCATTACCACTACAATGTTAAATAGGCCACAGCTTCTTTCTCGTCTAAATTGAACTGGAGCGTACTATTGGGTCTCTATAGGTCCATTACAGAATCCGCATCGATAATCCAAACGGTTTAATGTGTAAGACTCGTCAAATATTTCATTGCTGTAAAAAATCACATTAATCAGATATCAATAGCTACTAAAGTAGATCACGTTTGTAACATGATTTATGCAAGGATGAAATATTCGACAAGTCCTACATATTAAATGATTTGGATCATTAATGCAAACTTCATGATGGACCCACACGGAGAGAGGAACATCTCCCTTTTAATTACAATATTATTATTTTTTAATTTATTTTTATAGTAAATTTATTGTTAGAAAAATTGATAACTTCTAGTAAATAATAAAAAGCGAACTTTTTATTATAAAAAAGTCGAGGGGATTCCTTTTTTTTTAATAATAAAAAATAAATTTACTTACTTACTTTTTTTTTTAATTATTTAAACACTAGTCAAGAAGTGGCTCTTATTTTTTAGCTTTATATCCGTAAGGAAAAGTGTAGGAATCCACCCTTATTCACTAGGAAATTTTGGATAGATGGCCTACTTTGGAACATAGTTAAAAATTAAATTTTGATTTTTAATTTATTTTGAGTCATATTATTTTCTTGTATTTTTATAATTTTTTTCAAAAAATAAAAATAAAAAAAAAGTCAAAAAAAATCAATTTTTAAAATTTTTTCAAAAAACCAATATCTTCATTTGGCATGTTGGTTTTAGGGGTTAAAAGGTTAAAATAATCACAAAAAAACAAAATAGGCAAAAAAATTAATAAGACAAAATATCACATTTAAATTATAATCATTTCACTTTTCTTTTTTTTTTTCACAAAAGTTAAAAAAGTCAAACAAAAATGAGACTTTAGTATAAGCGGCCTCGTTTGGAAAGTAGCTTTTTTAGCTAAAAAGTCAAAAAGTTATTAAAAAAATCAAAAAGCCAACAATTTATATTAAAAAGTTGAGGACCTTTCTTAGGTGTGCCTTGCATATGGTATGTAAGGCACTTACACCTTTCTATTTTACCTTTACACCTTTTTATGTATTGAGTTATACAAAAATATTTGAAAACAAGCACATTGGTGACCTGCTAAGCAGGTCACTTTCCAGGTAAATGAATAAAAGAATATATTATATGACTAAAAGTGTAAATAATTTCACAAAAGGTGTAAATTTTCACAGAAGGTGTAAATTTTAACAAAAGGCGTAAGTAATTTCAGAAAAAGACGTAAGTGATTTTTGAAAATTTACACCCTTTGTGAAAACTTACGCCATTTGTGAAAACTTACACCTTTTGTGAGAACTTACACCTTTTGTGAGAACTTACACTTTTTTGTGAAAGTACTTACACTTTTCTGATAACTTACACCTTTTGTAATATTACTTATGAAAGGTGAAACTTTTGACAACTTACACATAATACTTACATCTTTTGTAAAAACAAGTTATACCTTTTCTGAAAAGTTACACCATATGTGAAAAATTTTATTTCATAAAATTTACACCTGTTGTTAAAACGTACACATTTTCATGAAAATACTTACAGCTTTTCTAAAAAGTTACTGCTTTTGTGAAATAATTTTTTTGATAAAATTTACACATTTTATTGGAACTTACACATTTTCTGAAAACGGAACATATACCTTTTGTGAAGCTACTTACATCTTTTGTGAAATAACTTACACTGTTTCTGAAAAATTACACCTTTTGTGAAATAATTTATTTCATAAAATTTACACATTTGACTAAAATTACACATTTTTCTGAAAATTTACACCCCTTCGTAGAAATAGTTACACATTTTTTGAAAAGTTACTCATTTTGTGAAATAAATTTTTTCATAAGATTTACCCATTGTATTGGAACTTACACCCTTTGTGAAAACGAAACTTACACCTTTTGTGAAGCTACTTACATATTTTGTGAAATAAGTTACACTATTTCTGATAAGTTACATCTTTTGTGAAATAATTTCTTTCATAAAATTTACACCTTTGACTAAAAGTACACATTTTTCTGAAAATTTACACCCTTTCGTGGAAATAGTTACACATTTTTTGAAAAGTTACTCATTTTATAAAATATTTTTTTTCATAAAAGTTTACACTTTGCATACACCTTTTGTGAAAACGAAACTCATTTCACAAAAGGTGTAAAATTATGAAAAAAATTATTTCACAAAAGAAGTAACTTTTCAAAAAATGTGTAAGTACTTCCATGAAAAGGTGTAAATTTTCAAAAAATGTGTAAGTTTTAGCAAAATGTGTAAATGTTATGAAAGAAATTATTTCACAAAAGGCGTAACTTTTCAGAATTAGTATAAGTTATTTCGCAAAAGATGTAAGTAACTTCACAAAAGGTGTAAGTTTCATTTTTACAAAAAATGTAAATTTTATGGAAAAAATTATTTCACAAAAGAAGTAACTTTTCAGAAACGGTGTAACAATTTCCACGAAAAAATGTAAATTTTCAGAAAATGTGTAAGTTTTAGCAAAAGATGTAAATTTTATGAAATAAATTATTTTACAAAAGGTGTAACTTTTCAGAAATAGTGTAAGTTATTTCACAAAAGATGTAAGTAGCTTCACAAAATGTGTAAGTTTTGTTGTCACAAAACGTGTAAGTTCCAATAAAAGGTGTAAAATTTATGAAAAAAATTATTTCACAAAAGGAGTAACTTTTCAGAAAAGGTTCCACGAAAATGTGTAAATTTTCAGGAAAAGTGTAAGTTTTAGCAAAATATATAAATTTTATGAAAGAAATTATTTCACAAAAAGCATAACTTTTCAGAATTAGTGTAAGTTATTTCACAAAAGATGTAAGTTCACAAAAGGTGTAAGTTTCATTTTTACAAAAGGTGTAAATTTTATGAAAAAAATTATTTCACAAAAGGAATAATTTGTCAAAAATTGTGTAAGATATTTCACAATAGATATAAGTAGCTTAAGTTTTGTTTTCAGTGTAAGTTCCACTAAAAGTGTAAATTTTATAAAAAAATTATTTCAGAGAAGGAGTAATTTTCAGAAAATCTATCGATCTTGGTCTCTCTATCGATCTCTGTCTCTTCTCTGTCGATCTCCGTCTCTCTCTCTCTCTGTCGATCTTCGTCTCTCTCTGTCGATCTCAGTCGATCTCGGTCTGTCTCTCTCTGTCGATCTCTCTTTGTCGATCGCCCTCCCAAACGCTTCGTCTCTCTCCGGAATTCTAGAGAGAGAAACACCAAGCCCTCCCAAACACCTCTTCTCTCACACATTGCCATTGTTTGAACAACAACACAAATACAGTTTGATTCGATTGTAGGAGCTCTTTGCAATTTTCATTCCTCTCTCTCTACCCGAAAACATCAACAGATCTGGACTTGGGTAACTTTTTGGCTCCAATTCGATCAGGTTTGATATCTTCTTCTCTCTTTTAGATCTAGGTTTGCTTCAATTCTGAATTGTGGTGATTGATTGATTGTTTCAGATCTGGGTTTGATTCGTTCTCGGGTTTTTGGGTCTCAATTTTGTTGTTTTAACACAGATTGAGCTCAGATTTAGCTATATTAATCATTTCTGTGATCATTTTCATTCATTGATCGTCTCATTTTTTTGTTTGATATGTTAACATGGGAATTAGATTTGTAAAATAGGACTTGGAATTGATTTTCCCCTTGACAAATAGGACTTAGAATTGATTTTCAAGATGTTTTTCTACCTCAGCAATTTTAATATTACAAGTCATTGATCTGCTCTTTGTTTTGTCCTTCTGTTTCTTAGATAAAAAGGTGATTGTAGAACTTATGGTATTAGATCATTGGATTTGCTAAATATATAGCATTAATGAAGAATCTTTTTCATGTTGTGTTTGGAAGCTCCAGCTGTTATGAAGTGATGTTCCTATAATCTAGATATCTAGTGTGATATTTGAATTTTGATTTGATTATTCGTCCTGTTCAGGGAGTTAAAATTGCAGATCAACATGTATGCATATCATGATGGAGGACATATATTGATGAATCAGATCCTTGGAATAACCCGTCATGGAAGCTTGGAGATGAAAATAGCTCAACGGTATGAACCTTCTCTTTCCCTATTGGTAGGTAAAGTCATGAGTTGTCATGAATTGTTTAGTCTTGCTTAAAAGAGTTCCATTAAAGAGGTAAAGCAAATATCTTTTGGCCATCTTTTACAACATAGTGAACAAACATTCAATATTTGGGAATCACCGGATATTATGAAGTTTGGAAATTATTCCGCAAATAGTAGCTTGTAGAAGTAGCTAGCATAACTCTTATATCACTAAGTAAAAAGAGGTTATTTTTTAATTATTGAGCTATGTTACATGGGCCATACGAGTATTGCGTACAACCAGTGTTGCAGCTGATTTGGGTAGTCATGGTGTTAAAAAGTGAATGTTTTTGGTCAAGAAAACCCATTTTCTGGTAATGATTCTTGACTTCTTTAAATTGTTCATATTATATAGATTCGCATATAAATCAAGAGAGTTTTGTTGTATATCAATAGAGTATCTTGTTTGATAATGAGTTACTAATTGTGCTTGATGTGATATGATCATGTGGGTTCATTTGCAGCACTAGAAGAAGCAATCCTTTTGCTGCATTCATAACTTTAGAATTGTTATATCATAAGGGTGGTGACCTGATGGGTAGTAGGCGGTATATTTGTCCTGTTGTTATTGTGACCTCTGGTTCCTTATGAAAATGCCCTTTATGGGGTTGGGTTATAATTTTTTGTGAGGTGTTTATATACATGGCATAGGTTGCACAGAATATACAGGTTACGGACAAATTAAAAAAAATAAATAATAATATCATGTTTTTGGCCACTAAATAATTGGTAGCCAAAAAGGAAATAAACATTTTTAGCGACTAAATAGTTAGTAGCTAAAAAAAAATAAAACGAAAACACTATAACACTATGCCTTATTATTGTAACCTAACACTATAACACTAAGCTCCAGTATTTTAGCTAAATTTATGTCAATTTATTAGGGCTTAAAACAGGAACTCAAGCCTTATTATTGTAACCTAACACTTCCAATACAAGAGTGGCCTTCTGTAACAGCGCCCGCGTGGGCCTCATGCTACAGTTCGGACTCGATTTGTGTCACGGTTCTTAATCTGAACCAAAGAGTCCAAATCTGGCAAATCGTTTTGAGAAACAGATTTTTGAAAAAGTAGTGCCAAACATGGACTGCTTTGCCAGATACAGAGTCGCCACCTAAATATTTTTTATGGGAGAATTTAGGAAACCCTGACTCGGTGCCGAAGGCCACATGTCCGTCATCACCGGAGTTGTCTCGGCTCGGGAGCTTGGGTACGATCGGGGAAGGTCAGCTATGAGCACCCCCTTTCGCCCGGTCCGAAGACCGGCCTCTACTAACCGTGATATCCGTTTTTGAAAACTTTATGTGTTCTTTAAACCAATTGTTAGCCTAGAATTACTATGTTATGCGCACAGCAAACAAGTATAGACTAGATCGCCTAATTTGGAAATAAACATTGCATATCCATTCGGTTCGAAAATGCTTTGGAATTTGCTACTCGCAAGTAGGCTAAAATACGGATTTCAACGAGTTTTTCCAACTCAAACAATCCAACCTTCACCCACAGGCATTCGAAACAGTTTAACACATAAGCATCTAGCCACATGTTAAGCATACTGTCATGGCAATATTCACACTCATGTGATATGCTAAAGCGGAAATACTTACATAGTACTCCGTGCCAAAACAGAGAACTTGTTAGCAAACATGCATGATCCAAGTCCATGTGAAGTGCCTAATGCATCGCATACAAAATGTTACTAGAATAGGCTCGGCTATCCTAAACATGTTATGTGAAAATGCACAATTATCACATATTCAAATTTTGATTGGAAGTACGAATGCAATTAGCGTGATGTACCGAGCCTAATGCATGTAATACAAAATGCATGAATGCACGCATGCATAGCATAAGGTATGCTGAATTTAAACATGCCCTAATCTACCACCGTAAGCAGGTAAATAAAAGGGAAGAAAGAAGTGGGGTTGGAAGACATACACACCACCCACACACACTTATTACAGATTTACCCTCACTCGGAGGGACCGAATAAATATTAAAAATTAATTAACTACGCAAGCTAATTAATATTACAAATTGCCTAATTTAATTAACAAATTAAATAGACTAATTAAAACAGGAAAACGCCTCGGGAAGCGCGCCGCCATGCGCAAGCTGCCTCTGTTTTCCTTCTTTCACTCCTCTGGAGGCTGTCAAAACCTCAGGGTTGCATCCCTAGGCACTGGGGAGTATCACCGGTTGAGTGGAATCACCACCGGCACTGGTATATGTCCATCGGCACAAAATTGAAGCTATCGGCAGATAAAAGGTTGCCGGCCGGCACCTTACACTGCCGGTCGGCAAAGAATCTGCAGGACCTGCAACTCACAGCAACAGAGGGCAAAACAAGGCATGGCAGCACAATTCAAGGCATGTATGCACCAACCATGTCCCTTATCATGATAATGACTCAAAGGGACACGTGCCTCGGTTCTCGGACCACCAATCACGCATTTCCATGCATGATGGCCCAAAGAACCAAGTATGCAACTTTGATTTCAAATGCATGCAAACCAATCAAACAAATTAGGCCTAATTCCTATCACCATTTCAAGGAACAAGGCATGCATGCAAGATGCAATGCAACCTAGGCATACAAGCTAAGAATGCAACATGGCATGGCAAGGCACTTATGCAAGCATACAAGCATACATATGGCAATGCAAATGGATGGCAAGATGGGCTTATACATGAATTAGGCAGCTCTAAAATAGGCCTAAAACAGTGGCCATAGTACTAAAAAGTGAGGGCTAAATGGCATGCACACACATATGCACATAAGGACCAACACTTAAGCACAAAACAAACAACATTCAAGCACACTTGAAAGGGGCAAACAAGAGCAATTAGCATGCAACATAAGCATTGAAATCATGTCATAAAATGATGCCAAATCAAGTTATAAATCAAGTCAAGCATGCAACAAATGGCCTAGGTGTTCAAAGTAAACCAAAGTGGCATTGAGCTATACTTAACAAGACCAAACAAGGCATGCATTAAGCAACCAAAGACAGGTTTATAGCACGTTAAATCAAGGCTAAAGGGCTCTTTAGATGGCATCTAAATGGCCCAAATACAAAGGCATGCACCATGGCCAAAACATGGAGCATTGCAACACATGCTTTCAAAGCATTAAAGAGGCATGCAAGGCAATCAAACAAGCATGGAAATGGGACTGAAATGGCATGTAGAATGATCCCAAATCACCAAAACAATGCAAAGATGGCATGCTACACATGCACATACTCAAGGCCAACAAGCCTAAATACAAAGGAGCTATATAATGCATGCTAAAATCAACCCAAATACTTATGGACAGACCTAGAACATGGCAAAATAAGCACATAATCTTCACAAGACTAAGCCTAAAACATGCTCCAACAAAGGCTAACAACCTAAGGCACATTAAGGCATAAACAAGGCATTACATGGCAACCATGCTAAGCATGCATGGAGTTCCAAAACCAACTTGAAATCATGTTATATTATGGATATATAAGCATGAAAAACAAACCAAACATGCTCAACACACACTCAAGCATAGGCTTCCTTTAGAGGCCAAAACATGCCCTTTTCAAGGACAACAAGGAGAGGGGGTGGCCCTCTCCTTCTTGGGACTTCAAAGCATCATCTTCACCACTGAAATCCCTCAAGATTTCAGTGGTGAAGAGATCTCAACACCAAAATCCCGGAGCTAACACAAAATGGCTCAAAATGAGGCCTTTTGAGGCCTAAGGGTGGTCAACAACCCTCAAACAACAAAACACTCTTAATAAAAAATAAAGAGGGCTTAAAAAAAGAACTTTTTTATGTTATACAATAATCACAAAAACAGCTCTAAGACAGGTGGAAAATCAATGCAAAAATGGGGGAAAAAGAGACTAGTTTCTTACCCTTGTAGTCCTCTTCAACAATGGTGCTCCAATGGCCTCCTTTGGCTCCAAACCAGTCAAGAAACTCAAGAACAAGTCCTTAGAACCCTAGTTTCAAGAGGAAGGTGAAACACTAGGTGTTTGTGTGCAATAGTGAGACACAAAACACCTAGTGTACAAATAAGAGGGAAAGAGAGATAGAGAGTGTATATCTAACCCTAACCCTAAAAAAACCAGAGCTTGGTCTGTATTTTTCTCTCTCAAAAATGTCTAAAAGCTCTCCTCTTGCCTTAGAGAGAGCCTCTCTCTATATGCCTCTTGTAAAGCTTACAAGACAAGCTTTGCAAGAGGGAGATCCCTCCATACACGTGTATGGAGGGGAGCAAAAGCAATACAGCTGTCTAAAAATATCTGCAAAAGCAGATGAACAGCAATCGGCCGGCCAAAAAGCCATCTTGGCCAAAAAAAGTGCCGATCGGCAACAAATAGTGCTGACCGGCAACAAAGAGTGCCGGCCGGCAAACTATATTGCCGGTGGCAGCAAAAACTAGCCGGTGGCATCTAGCCACTGCCGGTGGTGGGTGGGGATGGTCTACAAGCCCCACCCTGCCTCTCAAAGGCAAGATGCAAGTGTTTGGTGCAAAACCAGACACTAAACGGTCGAATTCGGGGATCCTGAGGCATGGCGCGCGAGCCAAGACCTCCGGGAACTCCAAACGAACACAAACATGGAAGATCACCGTGTGTTCAAACAGTGACGTCCAAGTCTTGAGGACGGTCAAAAATGGGGTGTCTACACCTTCAAGGCAGAATCAGAGACGCATCAAGTTCCATGCAGTCCACTGTTGGACTTGTCATTTTCATGTTGTGTGTGTGTCAGCATGTAAATGGATTGTAATGATCACTATTTTTTTAATACTCAGCGTTGAGCTCTCCGGTAATTGTTACCTTAATGTAGATAAAGGGATCAACCTTTTGTAGTCTTATAGCTAAACTGCAACATAGTGCTAGGGTTCACATTGCAGGGGGCATATGCAGATTCAGATGGCTATCTAGATAAATAGAGATTAGTGAACCACTCATATATTGGCTAACTGCACACAACCCATAGAATATACACTCAAATCTTTGGAGATATTCAAGTATGTTTCTCATAACACTCAACCCTCAAAATCTGCGATAGAGCTCCTCAAGCTGCTGCACAAGTTAGCAAACAATTAGAATAACACACACTTTTGTTGACCTTCACTCAACTCTCATTTAGAAAACTCACATCAGATTTAGTCATGTGCTATTACTTATGATAAGCATTTATGTTGGCTAAAACCACTTTGGACATCAAGTAATCTTGATGAATTCTTCAGAGGCTTCTAATATTCTTTATGGCGTTGTGCTGCAGAATGTTTCTGAATTTTATGGCCTTGATATCCTTGCATGCTTCTATTTACAGAGTGTGATATACGCTCATGCTTAAACACTCTTCAGTTTCTCCACAACAAGAAGGAAACCCTCAATATGGTATGATATTCAGCTGATCATGCTCTAGCATACTTTTTGTTAGTTAATAGTGGTTGAACATATATTGCTATGTTATATTCAGTTAAGGGTTTAACTAGAATAAGATTTTTTGGAAAATTCCTGTCTAATTAAAATCTTTTTTCAGACTGTCTGGCTAAGGCAACTAATTAATTTTGTTGTATGCACTTTAAATCTGGCATGCATATAAGCCTTTTAAAATATTTGAATTGTCTAAGCCAACGCATCACTCATATATCAAAACAAACCCAATTCCCAAACAGCCCCTGAACCACCATACAGATGTCACGGCCACCTTCCCCGTGACAAATAGGACCTGTAATAACAGTCAGAATACAATTAGCATGTGTAGGTTGGGACTTACAGTCGAAAATGCCTTAAATCTTAACTGGCATTAAGGGGGCGAAACAGCAAAACTACCCCCGAACCACCATACCAATGTCACAGCCAGCTTCCCCATGAAAAATAGGACCTGTGACAACAGACGAAATGTAATTCGGGCGCGTAGGTTGGGAATTAGAGCCAAAAACGCCTTACAGTTAACCGAAAAGAGGCGTTAAGGGGGTGAAAATGCAAAACAGCCTCCGAACCATCATACGGATGTCACAACCAGCTTCGTCACAAAAATTAGGACCTTTGACAACAGATGGAATGTAATTAGCACATGTAGGTTGGGAGTTAGAGTAAAAAACGCCAAAAACTAAATCGAAAAAGGGCGTTAAGGGGGCGAAAATGCAAAATAGCCTCTGAACCACCATACGGATGTCACAACCAGCTTCCCCATGGAAAATAGGGCCTGTGGCAATAGACAGAATGTAGTTAGCATGTGGAGTTTGGGAGTTAGGGCCGAAAACGCCATAAACTTAACCGAAAAGGGGCATTTAGGGGGCGAAAATGCAAAATAGCTGCCGAACCACAGTATAGATGTCACAGCCAGCTTCTCCATGACAAATACGACCTGTGACAACCTGCGAAATGTAATTAGCACGTGTAGGTTGGGAGTTAGAGCCAAAAATGCCTTAAACTTAACCGAAAAGGGCGTTAGGTGGGTGAAAATGCGAAACGGCCCACGAACCACTCTACGGATGTCACAACCAGCTTCCCCATGAAAAAAAGGACTTGTGTTATGATTCTACATTGTTTGACTCCTATCTTTTCAGGTGGCCTTTGTTTAATATATTTTTTTCCTATTTTTGTTTCACTCTAGGACAGTCTCCAATATTTTTGTAGTAAAAGAGAGCATGCTGTGCTTGGGTTTTGAACTTATTTTCCTTACTTCACCACAAGAAGCAATAGATTATTTGATCCATGACCTCCACCATTTCTCGATTTTTCCACAGCTTCTGCAAGTTTTGCCCCTTTGGCTACTTCACTGTGGTTATGTAAAATTTCTTTTATCTTCAATGGAGGGACCCTCAGGGAGCAATTTTTGACTGGAGTCTTAGGCATTGTCAAGAAATTGAATTAGGGTGTTGTGTGTCTTTGTACTATTTGAGATGACCAAGTGGTTTTCTCAAATTGTTAAAATGATTGATGTCTATTTTCACCACATACAAGATTCCAATAAATTGTCTCATCCTCATGATATTTATTTCTATAATCAATTAGTTGGTTGCATCATTGACTACATATTCTTATCAATACAATTGACTCCATATTATTTGTCCATTTTGTGCCAAGTTTGCAAACCACCTTTGCTCTATGAGACTGTGACAACTTCGGCGATGGAAAAAACTTTAAAAAATTAATGAAAGAAAGGGAAAGGGAAGATAGTATTACGTAATATTGGTTTAGTCGTTTTAGAAATTCATGTTGTATTTGATCATTTGTTTTGCCAAAAGGTATTTTCATTACTATGGACAATTGCTACATCAACAAAATATGCTACAGGCTTATGTGAGGACAGGTTATATCACTGAGCTTTGATTTGTTGCTTCCTGATCTTGTTGTAGGTGTTCGCCTTCTGTTTTTGTAATTAAAAATTCTTTGTTAAAGGCATATGTGCCATTGTGCTGCTGGTAAAATGGTTTGTATCTTGTCAAATTTTTTGTTTTTCCTTAATTGTAAAGAAATGCATGCCTATACTGAGTAGTTATAGATCACAAGGTGCATGTGTGAGTGACATGATAAACATGCTTGTTTCAGGAACCTATTATGCTGCAGTCATTGAGAATTGCACTAATTTTGTTGGTCGTTTTGTGGTTGTGGATGTTGGTGCTGGTAGTGGTATTCTGTCATTATTTGCCGCTTTGGTTGTCTATGTTTTATCTGTGTTTGCGCATGAAAATATACTGACATAATGGATTTATCTTTGTCTGTTGGTCTTCTAGAATTCTATCCCAACTTCACCCTCTCATTTTCTCTGCCTCACTTTTTTTCTCATATCAGGTTGGTGCTAAACATGTTTATGCAGTGGAAGCATCTGAAATGCTAGCATATGCCTGCAAACTCACTGTAGTCACAACCATAGATCACCTTTCGACGAAGCTTTGGTTTGAATCAATTCTTCCTCATCTGCTACAGGTACAAGCTGAACCATTCAATTCTTAATTGTGTATTTTGTGTGCTGCGAAAATGATGAACTTGCTCTGAACTTGCTTGATTTCAGTTCTGAATTCAAATTATTATTATTATTATTATTATTATTATTATTATTATTATTATTATTATTATTATTATTATTATTATTATTATTATTATTATTATTATTTGTCATATTAGATTGGAGCATGTGTGTGGATTTTAGCTTGTCGTATTTTGGTGAATTTCAGATGTGCTTTGTAGAAGACTATAGTATTTGATCCAAGCATTGGTTTTTCTGTGCTGCGAAAATGAAGAATGTGTATTTTCTATATCCAAATTTTTGTCATCTCTTATGTAATTTGTGAAAGAACAACTTCTACTGATAGAAAACTAGGAAGCAGAGAAGAATAAGAAAGATAGAAAAATGAAGAACTAGATTTTATTACTAATTTCTTGAGAGAGAAAACAATATAACTCAGGTTTTATATATTCTGAGCCATATTGTGTTGATTTTGTGGAAACATATACAACTGGATCCTGCTGGTTTTAAGAAAAAGATCTAAATAATATGAGAAGAAAAATTCTCAGACTGATTGTTACTTGAAATTGAGAAATGTAGAACCCATCTCCAAATTTTTTGGTGAAGAATTCAGTTGGTTTCATATGGAAATTTGGTCTATAAGGAACACTGAAGTTAACAAGAGCTTCGACTCTCTCTGGTCTGAATAAGCAAAGGAACCAAGCAACTTGAGTACCCCAGTCATGTCCTATCACAAATGCCTATATAACAGCACAACAACACTCTGTTACATAAACTTCATATCCCAAATGATTTGCTTGTAGCACTGAACTGAATGTGAACTATATGACAACTAATCTAGATTTTTATGCCTTTAGTTGAACTATGGGATATGATTGTAGTACCTAATTTTGCATGGTGATAGAACTAGGGTCAGACTTCTCTATAATTACTTGACCACCTGCTGTGAAAATTACGTTTTCTCTTACAAGTTACAAGTCCGTGGTAGATTGGATGATCACATAGATTGGACTGGATGATTTTGTGATTTAAAAAAAGTTGAACTCTAAAACTATTTCTTGTTCCAATTGGCCTGATTTGGTTTCAGTTGAAATAGTCTTCTTTTTTTTTTTTGGAGAAGGAGGCAGAGATTACTAAAAAAATCCTTTGTCAAACCTCATCTCATAGTATCAAAAGAAATTTATGGGAAAACATGAAGATATCATTATTATTTTACTTTTTGAATTCTGTGCCAGAACATTTATTGTAACTTGTAAGTTAGTATAGCGATCCCGGGTTTACCCTTGTTGTATAGTGATCCGGACATGTGTCCGTGGATGTTGGTAGTTGTTTATTATCTTGTTTGCATCCTTTCTTACTTTGTATTTGAGTTATAGGATGTGTTGAGCGGGTTTGTTACAGGTTGGTTGAGTTTTGAAACCAAAACTAGTTGCCCAGATTTTTGGCCTGTACGCTCGAGCGGAGGTGTTGGCGCTCGAGCGTAGATTACACCCATTCAGTATTTTCCTGTGCAGCGTTGTACGCTCGAGCGTGGTATTGGCCGCTCGAGCGGGGTTGTCTGAGTGCCGCTCGAGCGTAGGGTTGGGAGCTCGAGCGGAGGCCTGGTTCTGCAAAAGTGCTGGGCGAGTGCATTCTGCGCTCGAGCGGAAGGTTGGCCGCTCGAGCGGAAGTCTGTGAGTGGCCGCTCGAGCGGGGTGTTTTACGCTCGAGCGGAGACCTGGGTTAAAGTCCCGAATTTGTGACTCTTTAAATCACTTTTTCACTTTCTCTTCTCTCTCTTACTTTTCCAAAATCACCATTGTTGAGCCTCTCACTCTAGACTCTACCTTCTCTCTAGGTTTTGATCTAGTAGGAGTGATTTACTCACCTTTGGCCTTTACAAAAAAGTTGTTGATCGTCGAGTGCTTCATTTTAATCTGAAAATCTCGGGTTTTGGAGCACGTTGGGTTTTGTCGTCTTCTCCTTTGGGACTCCGAATTTGAGGTAGGGATAACCTACTCCTCTCTATGGGTTTTGTCTTTAAATTTTGGTATTTTGAGATGTTGGGCTTGGTTTGGTAATTTTGTGAAAGTTTGGGGCTTTTGTGTAATTTTACAAAAGTTGGGGTTTTATTCATAATAAACCTAGATGCATGTTTGGCATAGAAAAATGGAATGATTGTTGAATCATTGATGAAAATGGGACCTAAGGGTTGAAATGGTAATTATGGAAAATGGCCTAATTACATTGTTTAATTAATTGGGATAATTAATTGGTGAGAAATGAGGAAATGAAATGTTGATTGAATATCCATTTGTGCATTTATTTTCTGTTTTAGAAATAACTGCTTTGGGCTATCGATGGAGGATAGTCGAGATTGTTGTAGACAATGCATGATGATTAGGTAAACGGAAACTAATCAATGGAATGTGTCATGGAACTTGACGGTTGATAGAATACATTAATTGTGTGTATTGTGTGATTGTATATAGAACCAATGTGTTTATATACGTTATGTGTAGAGGAGGAGATAGGGGATGTACTCCGCGGTTTAGGGGAAGATAGGGGATGTACCTCTAAACCGGATAGGTATTGGGAGGAGATAGGGGATGAACTCCGTAGACAGAGCTCATATGCTTGTCTAGAGAAGTGAAGATAGAGCTCATATGCTTATCTTTGTGAAGTGTGGATACAGCTTGTATGCTTATCTGTGGATATTGTTGATATACATATCTGTTGTAGAATGTGGATACAGCTTGTATGCTTATCTGAATGTGAGATATAGTTTTTATACATATCTGTGGAAATGATGATAGAGCTAGCATGCTTATCTGTTGAAAAAGGGAAAATGAAAAGTAATTGGGACTTGTAAGTCGTTGACATAAATATGTAATTTATGTGATTGTATCAGTGTTGACCAACTATCAATTGCTAATGTTTTAGTCATTGTCCATGGTTGGTTTAGTGTATTTCTACTGGGCTGTGGCTCACCCTATATGGGAATATCATTTTCAGGTACAGGAAGCATGCCACCTCCAAGGACATAGCTTGGGAGGCTAGAGGCGGACATAGCGTAGTTGTTTTACTTTTGATGTATTACATGTAACTTCAAGCCAAGGGCTTAATGTGTAAACGAGTTAGTACTCTTTTGTTGTAACCAAGTGTTAACTTGGAAAGCTGTAAGCCCGTAAGGCATTTTGTTTTGATGTTAACATGTAATACTTATGTAATGAAACTCAATGAAATAAAGAAATGTGGTTAGTTTATATGTAAATGCATGTCTTATCTGATGGGTTTAATGTTATTATTTTGAGGGCGTTACAACTTGGTATCAGAGCGTACCGGGTTCGAATACTTTGGGTACGTGGGAAGTGATTAGGATCACAATGGGTTTGTCTCGCTTGATAGAGACGTAGATGTAGTACCATATGCTATGTGTTTATTTGATAACATGCTTATGTGACTATGTGGGTATGGGATTTAATTTCTAGGATGTTGATTGGATCCTTGAGTTTCTGGGAGTCTTGTTGGAAAAGCACTTGATCAACGCTGTTTCTAACCGGAACTCTAGTAACGCCTCGGGACTATCATTATCCGGAAATGAAGTTCGTAAGTGCTTATGTGTTTATGTGCTTATGTGGAGTGAATTACAGTTGTCCATGCATTAGGACGTGAGTGTTTAGTTTCGGCACACTTATGAATGTGCTAACGTTCTGTGTTGCCTTTATTAGGATGTCAGGATGAGGAAGAGGTGCTAGGCGTGGTAGACCTGCGAGGCAGGAAGTACCGTTACAGGGTGAGATTCCGGCAGTGCAGGAGGGAGTTGGGCAGGCCAATGTGGCCGAGCCAGTGGGTTAGCAGGCTATGGGTGCCTTGGCCAGAGAGATAGCAGGAGCTTTGGGTATTCTTAGAGCTAGGAATCAGGCAGCTGAGACAGGGCCTTCCTTCTTGAAGAGGGAGTTCTTTCGGTGTAATCCGGACGAGTTTATCGGGGATCCTAAAGAGCCGCTTAAGGCAGATGAATGGCTCGAACAGACAACGAAGACGTTTGAGATGCTTGGCATCGAGGACGGAGCACTGAAAGTGACCTTGGCATCCTTCCAACTGAAGGGAGATGCGGGTCAATGGTGGAAGTACGAGAAAGCTCGTGTTGGTGGTACTTGGGAGGCGTTTGTGAATGCTTTTCAGGAGAGGTTTTTATCAGCAGCAGCTAGGGAAAAGCTGAGGGATCAGTTTAGCCGGCTTAATCAGCAGGGCTTGTCAGTGGCCGAGTTTGAGGCTACTTTTACCAGTCTGTCTAGGTTTGCACCTGAACTGGTGGCGTCTGAGGAACGCCGTTGCTATGAGTTTGAGCGGAAGTTGAGGCGGGGCCTCAAGTTGAGAATTGGTGGGTCTTATATTCGAGAGTATAGACACCTAGTGGACGCTGCAGCTCATATGGAGCTTATGATGCAGGAGGAGGATGAGGGCCAGAGAGGCTCCAAGAGGAGCCAGGATAGTCAGGGTGATGGCAGGAGGCAGAGGGGTTCTAACCCTCAGCAGTCGCAGGGTGGTGTTGCTAGATCGACCTTCCCAGTGCCGAGTGCAGGCTCCGGGAGAGGTGGTCAGGGGGATTTCACCTGTTACAAGTGTGGCCAGCTGGGTCACAAGGTATCTGTTTGCCCGCAGAAGGGTGGGGGTCAGAAAGCTGCTTCTTCTTCAGCTAGACCGCAGAGTCAGAGTTTGGGCAGGGGGCAGCTCTTGACTTGTTATCAGTGTGGACAACCTGGGCACATGAAGAGGTTTTGCCCACAGTTGAGTGCCACTTCGGGAGCGTCTGGTTCTAGACAGACGCAGGGTTTTCAGCCAGCTCAGTCTATGCAGGCCTCGAGGGCCAATCCGGGAGCTTCGTCATCCCAGTCTGTGCAGCAGTCTTTTGCTCCGAGAGGTGAGCAGGTAGACCAGGGGCCTACGGGGCGCGTGTATGCTGTTACTGCGCAGGACTTAGTACCGGCTCCATCAGTAGTGAGAGGTACTTTTCTGTTTTGCAACTCAGTTGCTAATGTGTTGATAGACACGGGTGCATCTCATTCTTTTGTATCTGCTGCATTTGCATCTGTTTTGGAATTGGAGTTAGCACAGTTGGCATCTCCTATTTGTGTGGTATCGCCTTTGGGTGGTGAGTTGATTCTGAAACAGGGTGTTAGAGGATGTGATATAGAGGTCGCCGACTATAGGCTTCCTTTTCCGTTTGTTGTCATGCCCATGAAGGGTTTTGATGTTATTTTGGGTATGGACTGGTTATCGTCATACCGGGCTGTTATTGATTGCTACCGCCAGAGGGTTACATTGTGTACCTTGAGCGGGGAGTGGTTCCATTTCTTGGGAGACCGGGTTGGTAGTGTTTTGCCACCGGGGTATGATTCGCGAGGGCGAAGTGAACTTAGTAGTCTACTTGCTAGCTTTGAGAGTGGTGAGAGTGGTGAGACCCAGCATGTATTACCGAGGGTGGTTTGTGAGTATTCGGATGTCTTTCCCAAAGATCTTGTTAGTTTGCCACCTCACCGAGAGATAGAGTTCTCTATTGATTTAGTGCCTGGTACGGCGCCGATTTCTATGGCACCTTACCGTTTTGCTCCAGCAGAGTTGGTTGAGTTGAAAGTTCAGCTCCAGGAATTGCTCGATAAGGGCTTTGTTCGCCCTAGTGTTTCACCGTGGGGAGCACCGGCACTCTTTGTTAAAAAGAAAAATGGTGCCTTGAGATTGTGTATAGACTACCGGAAGTTGAATCGGGCTACGGTTAAAAATAAGTACCCTATGCCCCGTATAGATGATTTGTTTGACCAGTTGAAGGGTTCCCGTTGTTTCTCTAAGATAGACTTGAGATCGGGTTACCATCAGTTGAGGGTCAGGGAGGAAGATATTCCTAAGACGGCATTCCGTACGCGGTATGGCCATTACGAGTTTTTGGTGATGCCATTCGGACTTACCAATGCACCGGCAGTCTTTATGGACTTGATGAACCGGATTTTCCGGGAGTTCTTAGACCGATTTGTGGTTGTTTTCGTGGACGATATCCTTATCTATTCGTCTTCTGAGGAGGAGCACGAGGCACACTTGAGAGTGGTGCTTGAGTTACTTAGAGCCCATAGGCTGTATGCCAAGTTTGGGAAGTGTGAGTTCTGGCTGGGGGAAGTCAAATTCTTAGGCCACGTGGTATCCGGGGAAGGGGTGTCTGTTGATACATCCAAGGTTGAGGCAGTGCAAGATTGGGCACAGCCTAAGAGTGTGTTTGAGATCCGCAGTTTTCTGGGATTGGCTGGGTATTACCGTCGGTTTGTGAAAGATTTCTCCAGGTTAGCATCACCGTTGACTAGACTGACTCGGAAGGGAGTCAAGTTTGTGTGGAGTGAGACTTGTGAAAAGTCGTTCCAAGAGTTGAAAATTAGATTGACCACCGCTCCGGTGTTGATTATTCCGGAGAGAGGGTTGGGTTATGCGGTTTATTGTGATGCTTCACGAGAGGGTTTGGGTTGTGTGTTGATGCAAGAGGGAAAAGTGGTAGCTTATGGCTCACGTCAGTTGAAAATACACGAGAAGAATTACCCCACACACGACCTAGAGTTAGCAGCTGTGATCTTTGCCTTGAAAATCTGGAGGCACTACCTTTATGGTGAGAGGTTCGAGGTATTCTCGGATCACAAGAGTTTGAAGTATCTGTTTACACAGAGAGACTTGAATCTGAGGCAGAGGAGATGGATGGAGTTCATCGAGGATTATGATTTTGAGTTGCATTATCATCCGGGAAAGGCCAATGTTGTGGCCGATGCCCTTAGTAGGAAAATCATTAGTGATGTAGCTTGTATAGCCATCCGGGAATGGGTGATGTTGGGAGCACTTGGCGAGTTTGATTTGCTACTGGGCGAATCTGTTGAGGCTGCGGCCTTGTTTTCTGTTGTTGCGCAGCCTACACTTGTGACTAGAGTGTTAGAGGCACAGAGAGGTGACCTTGAGGTAGAATCCCTCCGAGAGAAGATCTCCAGTGGGAAAGTTGAGAAGGGTTTGACGGTGTATCCCGACCTGAGTGTGAGATACCGAGACCGTTTGTTTGTACCGGAGGCTTGCCGTGAGGAAGTACTCCGAGAGTTTCACCATTCGCGCCTTGCGGTGCATCCGGGAGGTACTAAGATGTATCAGGATTTGGGTCGCCAGTTTTGGTGGCGGGGTATGAAGAGAGATGTGGCTGTTTTCGTATCGAAATGCCTTACTTGCCAGCAGGTGAAGGCCGAGCATCAGAGGCCAGCGGGTTTGTTGCAACCCTTGCCTATTGCCGAGTGGAAGTGGGAGCATGTCACTATGGACTTCGTTGTAGGTCTTCCGAGGACTCAGCGGGGTAGTGATGCTATTTGGGTGGTTGTAGACCGGTTGACTAAGTCGGCGCACTTTATTCCTATGCGCGTGAGAGATTCGGTAGATCATCTTGCCGATTTGTATATTCGGGATGTAGTGAGATTGCACGGGGTCCCAGTGACGATCGTCTCAGATAGAGATCCTCGTTTTACTGCTAGGTTGTGGCAGAGTTTGCAGAGTGCACTGGGCACTAAGTTGACCTTTAGTACGGCTTATCATCCTCAGACTGACGGACAGTCCGAGCGTACTATTCAGATCCTCGAGGATATGCTTCGGGGTTGTGTCCTGGACTTCAGTGGGACGTGGGAGAGGCACTTGCCATTGGTAGAGTTTGCCTACAACAATAGTTTTCAGTCTAGCATCGGTATGGCACCGTTTGAGGCCTTGTATGGCCGACCGTGTAGGTCTCCAGTTTGTTGGGCCGAGGTGGGTGATGCACCTTTGTTGGGTCCGGAGTTGGTTAGGGAGACGACGGAGAAAGTTGAGCTTATCCGTAGGAGGCTTGTTACAGCCCAGAGTCGACAAAAGAGTTATGCCGACCGTAGGAGGAGGCCTTTGGCGTTTGAGGTAGGTGATCATGTCTTTCTGAAAATATCACCTAGGCGAGGCCTGATGAGGTTTGGGAAGAGTGGGAAATTATCCCCTCGGTTTATTGGTCCTTTTGAGATCCTTGAGAAGATAGGTGAGGTTGCTTATCGGTTAGCCTTACCGCCGCAGTTGTCCGGAGTGCATGACGTGTTTCATGTGAGTATGCTTCGGAAGTATGAGCCAGATCCATCACATGTGCTGGATTGGAGCGATTTAGAGGTAGATGAGGATGCCTCGTATGAGGAGAGACCGGTTCGGGTCTTGGATAGGCGGGATCAGGTCCTGCGTGGTAAGACCATTCCTTTGGTGAAAGTCTTGTGGAAACATCACGGAGTGGAGGAAGCCACTTGGGAACGTGAGTTGGAAGTCCGTGAGAAATATCCGGACTTGTTTGTTGATGTGTGATCTTGTATTTAAATTTTACATTATGTTGAACTTAAGAGCGTTTATATATGTCTTAAGTTGTAAAACATTGAGAATGTTTTGATTATTGGAAGCATGTTTTGGAACTTGCCTCATATGGTAGTTGGATGTAACACTATATATGTTGAATATATTGTTGACATTGGAAAGTTAGTGCATAATGTTGGTGCATGTTAATAATACATATGTTGTTTACATATTGTGATATGTCTCTTGTTAAAGAGATGGGATGACCGGTAATGGGTCGAATTGTTGAATGTTAAAATGTAACATTGTTTAAAATGGAGGAAAACTTGTTTTTGAAAACTTGTGTTTAATTTCGGGGACGAAATTCTTTAAGGGGGGGAGGTTATAGCGATCCCGGGTTTACCCTTGTTGTATAGTGATCCGGACATGTGTCCGTGGATGTTGGTAGTTGTTTATTATCTTGTTTGCATCCTTTCTTACTTTGTATTTGAGTTATAGGATGTGTTGAGCGGGTTTGTTACAGGTTGGTTGAGTTTTGAAACCAAAACTAGTTGCCCAGATTTTTGGCCTGTACGCTCGAGCGGAGGTGTTGGCGCTCGAGCGTAGATTACACCCATTCAGTATTTTCCTGTGCAGCGTTGTACGCTCGAGCGTGGTATTGGCCGCTCGAGCGGGGTTGTCTGAGTGCCGCTCGAGCGTAGGGTTGGGAGCTCGAGCGGAGGCCTGGTTCTGCAAAAGTGCTGGGCGAGTGCATTCTGCGCTCGAGCGGAAGGTTGGCCGCTCGAGCGGAAGTCTGTGAGTGGCCGCTCGAGCGGGGTGTTTTACGCTCGAGCGGAGACCTGGGTTAAAGTCCCGAATTTGTGACTCTTTAAATCACTTTTTCACTTTCTCTTCTCTCTCTTACTTTTCCAAAATCACCATTGTTGAGCCTCTCACTCTAGACTCTACCTTCTCTCTAGGTTTTGATCTAGTAGGAGTGATTTACTCACCTTTGGCCTTTACAAAAAAGTTGTTGATCGTCGAGGGCTTCATTTTAATCTGAAAATCTCGGGTTTTGGAGCACGTTGGGTTTTGTCGTCTTCTCCTTTGGGACTCCGAATTTGAGGTAGGGATAACCTACTCCTCTCTATGGGTTTTGTCTTTAAATTTTGGTATTTTGAGATGTTGGGCTTGGTTTGGTAATTTTGTGAAAGTTTGGGGCTTTTGTGTAATTTTACAAAAGTTGGGGTTTTATTCATAATAAACCTAGATGCATGTTTGGCATAGAAAAATGGAATGATTGTTGAATCATTGATGAAAATGGGACCTAAGGGTTGAAATGGTAATTATGGAAAATGGCCTAATTACATTGTTTAATTAATTGGGATAATTAATTGGTGAGAAATGAGGAAATGAAATGTTGATTGAATATCCATTTGTGCATTTATTTTCTGTTTTAGAAATAACTGCTTTGGGCTATCGGTGGAGGATAGTCGAGATTGTTGTAGACAATGCATGATGATTAGGTAAACGGAAACTAATCAATGGAATGTGTCATGGAACTTGACGGTTGATAAAATACATTAATTGTGTGTATTGTGTGATTGTATATAGAACCAATGTGTTTATATACGTTATGTGTAGAGGAGGAGATAGGGGATGTACTCCGCGGTTTAGGGGAAGATAGGGGATGTACCTCTAAACCGGATAGGTATTGGGAGGAGATAGGGGATGAACTCCGTAGACAGAGCTCATATGCTTGTCTAGAGAAGTGAAGATAGAGCTCATATGCTTATCTTTGTGAAGTGTGGATACAGCTTGTATGCTTATCTGTGGATATTGTTGATATACATATCTGTTGTAGAATGTGGATACAGCTTGTATGCTTATCTGAATGTGAGATATAGTTTTTATACATATCTGTGGAAATGATGATAGAGCTAGCATGCTTATCTGTTGAAAAAGGGAAAATGAAAAGTAATTGGGACTTGTAAGTCGTTGACATAAATATGTAATTTATGTGATTGTATCAGTGTTGACCAACTATCAATTGCTAATGTTTTAGTCATTGTCCATGGTTGGTTTAGTGTATTTCTACTGGGCTGTGGCTCACCCTATATGGGAATATCATTTTCAGGTACAGGAAGCATGCCACCTCCAAGGACATAGCTTGGGAGGCTAGAGGCGGACATAGCGTAGTTGTTTTACTTTTGATGTATTACATGTAACTTCAAGCCAAGGGCTTAATGTGTAAACGAGTTAGTACTCTTTTGTTGTAACCAAGTGTTAACTTGGAAAGCTGTAAGCCCGTAGGGCATTTTGTTTTGATGTTAACATGTAATACTTATGTAATGAAACTCAATGAAATAAAGAAATGTGGTTAGTTTATATGTAAATGCATGTCTTATCTGATGGGTTTAATGTTATTATTTTGAGGGCGTTACAGTTAGAGTTTGTGAGAAAAATAACTTAAATAAATTATTTATTCTGAAATTAGCAAATGGATACTTTGCTCAATTTAAACAAAGGTCTCATCTTGATTTTAGTTACATGAAACATTTTTATTCTTGGATGAAGCATCATATTTGTGTTACTATTAGTTTATGATTTTGTGCCACTCAACCCCCATAAGCGTATTAGATTACTGTATATGCATTTATCCTTGTGACATTTGCTAGATGATACCTTGAATTTAGCATTGCGTCATAGACGCTTCAAGAAATTACAAGCAAATTGAATAGATTATTGCATCATAGGCGTTATTAGTTTTTTTTCTGTCACTTAGCTTTTTGACCTTAGGCTTTTTCACTAGATAACTAGTTCATGCAAGCTTTTGGTGGCTCCACTAGGTGTAGTTTGGGTTCTTGTGTTGCTATGTATTAAAAATAAAAATAAAAACTTACATTTTTTGGTTCTATTATATGACTAATTTGTTAGGGAAAGGCAAAGTTAATATTTAGAATACCCCTCAAGACGTGATAGTTTATTGATAATTCTACCAGAATGCTTGAGGATTTTTTTTATTTTAAATTTTTGCTAGGTAATGTAATGGGAACAACAGTTAGACCATATTTTGGGGAGTACTATTGACTAGTGGCTCCTTCACCAACCCTTTAGACCATATTGTATCTTGTGCACACACATGTAACACCCGCTAGGCAGAGTTAGTACTTTTGGTTTTGGGCGGGATTCTCTTTCTTTTTTTATTTCTTATGCGATCTAACTGATTCCATTGTGACAAGACATGGAACTTTAGTTTGGTTATTGATGGATGCCATGTTCACATGCCATTTTGATATATATAAGTTTGAGTCATTGAATGCTTTTAGGTTCCATTCCTTTCTTCCCATATTTTTATGAGGCTACACAAGGCTGAAAGCTGGAGAATGTAATGATTTAAACCATTTTAAGATGTTATAATCGATAATCAATGGACTTCCAAATAGCGACTTCAATTATGGAAAGTAGCAGTGTCATTGTGCATGATAAATAGTGTGCATAAATTGGTTTCTTTAGGATTGAAACTTTTTTAAGGTTCCATTTCATTTTATTTTTGCATTTCATTTTCTGGAAAGAGAAGAATATTAACATGTTGAAAAATCCAAATGCTATTTGATACAGATTAGGGGAACAATTAGAGAGAGGAATTGAATAGATTACTTGTAGGTTGCGAAAAGAAAAGCTATTTGATCCAAATGCTATTTTAAATTTTTGCTAGGTAATGTAATGCCCAATTTTCACTCTCTTTTTTACTTTCTTGCCCAATTTCAAATTGTACTATTTTATTGTCATATTCATGAGATCCTGAGTATCCTAGATTGCTTTTTCTCAACTGGGTTTTTTCCCTTCTACATTTATTGCCCCCCCTCCCCCCACACGTTCATTAGAGTATTTTTGTATAAGTACTGCTTTATATGTATTTGTAATTGTTTATGCCTTTTTTTTCCTTCTACATTTATTGGCCAGCATACACTTGATAATCAGAGTATATTTGTATAAGTACTGCTTTATATGTATTTGTAATTGAGTATGTTTTTTTTATTCAGATTAGATTGAGTGTAGAAGTTCCACCAGCTGTGTGTGAGGATTGTTACAAAAGGGTCATAAATGAGTTCATGAAGCAATCAAAGGTACTGTTGTGTTACCATCTAGTTTTGCTTCTATATGGTATGATGTGATGGTTAGACTCACAAATTTTCCTTAATGAACATCTTACATACAAGCAGGTCCAACCGTTTCTTGGTGTTGTAAATTATATGGCCAATTTTCTTCCTAATATGTCCAAATATAGGACTCCTTTACAGCCCAATTAAGGAAGAATGCTCCCTAGTGGGATGGAATATAAATTAACAATATTTTATGTGTCTATATGATCATTTATTTGTTGAGCATTTAATTTATGAGTTCTGTGTTATGAATTCAGTTGTAGTTAAACTGGTGCTATAGCACAGTTGCTTACTCTTAGAAAAATTCCTGACTCAAATTCTTAAAATTTCTGTTGTATGGTGTTCTTTACGCAATTAGCATCACTGATTTGTCCAGCTGTTGCAGGGTGTTATTTTTCAATTAGAAGATAATCGAGTTCAAATAATTTTTCAATATTCTTGGAGCTGATTATTTTGTCAATTAATGTGCTCTTTGTATCTATTTTTGTTTTGGCATCCAAGTTAGTCAACTAATATATTGATGTATATTTTTGCAGGTAATGTTGAGGGAGTAGTTGATATGATTGAGCGGGTGATATTGAGAGCTAAACTGAGATTTATTTTTTTATTTTTTTGAGTACTCAAATATATTAGTATTTTGTATAAATACTTGTAAGGATGGTTGATGCATATTTGTTTTGCATGTATAGAAGCTAAAATTTGTAGCACACTTTTTTCTTTTTTTTTTTAAGATAATTTTGTTGAGGGAAGTGATGGATAATAATACATGAGTATTGCAAATATCACTTTACATTTATTGTATATAATATTTGAATATATATATATATATATGAGAATATAGGTTGCTAAAACATTGTAGGCATTTTTTTTTTTTAATTTTTTTGCGACAGCAACAAGATGGTCGCTAATGTATTATAGGCATTTTTTTTTTTTTTTTTGCGATAGCTTCACATTAGTCGCCATAGGTAGATTAGGCGGTCGCAAATAGTTTGCGACTGTTGTTTTGTGGTCGCAAAAAGTATTTGTTACCCCCACATTCACGACCCCAATTTGCCATTGCATGGGCCATCGCAAAAGGTCTTTTGCAACAGCTTGTAGCTGTCGCAGAAAAGTACTTTTTTTAATAGTGTTATAACATGTTACAGCTTAGCTTTTGATGTGGTACAAATTAATTTTGATGCGGTACATATTACTTTTTGATGTGGTACAGATTACTTCTTTGGCATGGTACAGATTACCTTTTGGCATCGTACAAATTAGTTTTTGTTGGTACAGATTAACTTTTGGATATTAATTTTGTTTAATCCTCTGTTATGTGTGGAATTATATTTTTGATGTTGGATTATACTTTCGTTTGTATGGAATTTGTATTTCATTTATAATTATATGAATTTTTTTGATAGTTGAAAGTGAAATGTGTGCATGTTGTAGAATGGTTGCTAATTTGATCAGTATATGGATTATTTTATTTATATACAGGGTGCACTAATAATGGAATAAATACAGGTGGTCGATAAATTAATTAAAAAAAAATTATAAAGTTTTTGCTGACTAAATATTTTGATAGCGAAAAATGCAAACAAAGGTTTTTCGTGACTAAATATTTAGGTCAAGTTTGACATATATCAAAAAAGTCAAAAAACCAAAAAGTTATTCAAAAAGTTAAAAAGTTAACACTATTCACCAAAAGTCAACAATTACGGCTGCACAACTCCAAATACTAATTTTTCCCTACAAATCAATTTTTACAATTTTTTATTACACATTTTTCCATAAAAAGTCAAAAAACTAATCCAAACATCCATATTTTCTTCCTCAATTTTTTAGTCCAAAAAGACAAAAAGTGTACTTTTTTAGGACACCCCAAACAACCCCTTAGTAGTAAATAAGATGGCACAAAAGACTTTTAGTGAATTTTTTTTGGATACTATGTGTTTGCGCGTGCAATTGTAACTTGTTTATTACCCTAATTAATTTCAATAGACTTGATTAACTAATAGTAATTTTAAAATTGAGTCGGAAATTTTTTTCATAATTTGGTAACTACCCGGTATGGGTATGACATGTTTGTCGACATATCCTGCTTTATAATCTCGAGATAATTCTAAATGAGAATTTTTATATTTATTTGCAAAGTATATATTATTTAAAATCATTTTCATAAATTGGTAGTGTTGGTGTAAGAGGCGGTAACCTTTGTCCAATCCATTTGGATCCAATTGTAATTGAGTTTGTATAATAAAAGTCATTTAAATTATGACGAATTTCTCACATAAAATTACATAATTATATAATGCTAATTGAATTTATAAATATTTATACACAAGCATCAACATACACCATTATAACCTTACAATTGCTACAATCATCACTAATATTGATGCAACCATCATCACTGTCACCACCAGCACCACCACTACCCCACCACCACCCCACCACCACCACCATTATGAAACCACCATTGCTATTACCACCACCTTCATCATTTTCATTGTTATCATAAAACATACAATTATTTCAACTAGTGAAATTTCATTCTCTTTAAATACTGGAATTTAACCTTAATATTTAGGTGAAATTATTAAAAAAAATGAAATTTCTAGTAAAGAAGTAAAAAATTATAAAATTAAAGACAAAGACGAACTAGCAAGTAAATAGAAAACTTATGAGTTAGAGAGAGATGTTACCAGTGGTTTCGTTGGAGCAACAAGTGATTGTCACTATATTTTTAATTAGCTAATGATAATTTATTTTTCTTAGTTAATTTGTTGTCTAATTAATTCTATAATGTGTAATTACAAAAATTTTAATATTGTTTAATTAAAACTTGGTAGTAATAGTTATTTCATTATCTTCAACTAGTGAAATTTCATTCTCTTCAAATAGTTAAATTTAGCCTTAATGTTTAGGTGTAATTTAACTATTAGCAAAGTGAAATTTCTAGTAAATGAGTAGAACTTATAAACTTAAATGCCAAAGATGGAATAATGAGTAAATTAGTGTATTTATTGAAGGGTTTAATTGTGTCATTTTATAGTTTAGGTAGTAAAGTAATAGTTTGTGACAATTTCAGAGAGGGGGATGTAAAGTAAGACTTTATGCTAGTTTTAGTGGAGATGAGTAAATTGATACCTTATGATAACTTTAGGAAGGTCAAATACTGAAAGGGGTATGGGACATTTTCGTATGGCAGAAGAAAGGCCTACAAAGATATAGAATTGCAAAAGAATCACGAGTTCAATGAGAGAAAAGTATGCTTTGAACCCTTTGACAATTGTTTCCATAAATTTTAATTTTTTTATCGACAAAATAGAGATAAAGAGATATAAAGATAAAGGTAGAAAAAAAAATAAAAATAAAGGCTTGCGATGGATCTACATGAGTGTCAGTAGATCTAAAATTTGATTGCCGCAATAATGGTGGTGGACAATCATAAGACAGAGTTTGCACGGTGCTGGATTGTCATGAGACAGAGTTTGTATGGTGACAGACAATCGTTATGGATATTCAATTATTTATTTATGACAATAAAAAATAATATATCTTTTTTGGGCTTGGTTTCTCTCTAGTCCGTGATCAGGCTGGAGGCAGCGTTGGGCCCATGAGGGCCTATTACGAGTCCCGTTTTGATAATTTGAGCCGTTCAATGTGTAGAAGTCATTGAGTACTATATGTTTGTAAAAAATTACATTGATCGGATATCGATAGCTATCTCATCGGATCAAATTTATGTCAATCATTTATTTTTTCACCGTCTATTTTTTTTATACAAAACTAATTTGATCACATAGTTAGCGATATCTGATTAACGTGATGTTTTACAAACATATAATACTCGAAGATTTCTCATGCCTCTCTCTCTCACACAACTACTTGCGATGGCCATAGCCATCGCCACCGCCACAGCCATAAATCACCACCGTAGCTCTTGCAATTGGTTAGGCACGTAACTAATATAAAATTTCTTTAATGTTAATATTACGAAGTTTTAATTTAATTTTATAATTATTAAATAAACCAAAAAAATTAAGATAAATTACTAATAGGTCCTACTTTTGGGACTTATTACCCATTAAGTCTTATTAATAAATTTATCAGTCCTATAGGTAAATAAAAATCTAGTTAACAGGACTATTGGTAAGTGACTAAAAAAATTATTAACTAACTATAACAGTTCAAATAATTATGTTATTAAATTATTAATTTAAAATGTTAAATTACTTTAATGTTAATATTAATTAAATTTGTTACTATTTGTAATAACTATTAATAATTAAATAATAAATTATTAAGAACATAATACTAATTATTTTTAAATATAATTATTATTTATGGATTAAAATCATAAAATTCCCTAAATTTATTTTCGCATTTAGAATATTAATTAAACTTTAATAAAGGTAAAATTACAAACATAAATAATAAAACTTTAAAAAAATGTATAAATTTAGACCAATTTTGTTCCAAATTCAAATTTCTTCTCAATATTTGAAACAAACCCTCCAAAATTTTGCCTACATTCAAATTCCCTCCTAAAATTTGGCCTAAATTTCTACTCCCTCCCAAACAGAAAAAAGTAGAGCAAAAACTCACTGGAAAGAGAGACAGAGAGAGATGCGTTCGAGAGAGAAAGAGCGAAGACGAAGAAGAGAACATGAAGAGAAGATAGAGGGAAGAGTAGTCATTCGGAGCGACAGCTTTGCTTGCGACGACCATTGCTCCGTCCGGTTGATGAAGACCCACGAACATAGCAGATGAAGCCATCTCACCTCTCCCTCCGCCTGGAGCTCTTGTACCTCTTCCTCACACCGCCCAATTTCAGGTACATGTTCAGATATTACGGTTTTGAGTTATGATTTGAGGCTTTTCAATTTCAAAATTAGGGTTTAGGGTTTTTCAATTTCATAGGTCCCTTTCTGTCGGTCTTTCTCCCTCTCTATCGATCTCAGTCTCTCTCTGTCGATCTCGGCCGTAAATCACTAGTTTTGCTCTCTTGGTCTTTCGCCCTCTTTGTCGATCTCGGCCACAAATCACAGGCTTTTCTCTCTTTCTCTCTAGGTTTTTCTCCCTCTCTGTCGATTTTTAGTAATTTATAGGGAAATTGTGATTTTTGCTTTTGGTTTAATCTGAAATTGACACTTTGAACAGATGAGTAAGGGCTTCAAACTTATGTGTACTCCCTAATCACTATGCTTGTGGATTTGTATAAGGTCTTTTCACAAAAATAGAACAAACTGAAAAGACTAAAATGCTTCGTTTAAGAAAATTACTCTTTTTAATGTTATCTTGTAAACTTTTTTTAGAGCTTTATTTGGTATGGATCGGACAATTATTTGCTATGTTAGATGAGGCATTTTGTAATGGTGGTTTCTAGGTTTGGTTCTATGTATCTATTGTTGAACTTTTTGAAGGCATACATAATGTTGTAATTATTGAAGTTATAGCTACTTGGTATTTTTTTTTTTTTTTGTTTCTTTGAGATTCATATGTTTGTGGAATTGCAGGGAGTGGCTGATCGAGTCTGTCTTAGTCTCTTGCCTACTAGTGAGGGTAGTTCGGTCACTGTTGCAAGGGTATTGAGGTATTTTTATTTGATTATTTTATAGTTCATACCTCTTGAGTTTTGATGTCCTCTTGTTGTGGAAATTGGATGAGTGATTCATCTCACAATCACTCTGTCAATCTACTTGTGTAGCATCTTTCACACATGGAAGCATTGTGGTGGAGCTTTGATGCAAAAACTGATAAAGCACAACCAGCCATTGAAATCAGGGTATATGGATGCTTTTACTGAGTGTGAGTGGCGTAATACATGAGTTTGAGTTTAGATTACTTGTTATAGTTGGAGTTCTAGGGAGAATGAGTAGGAATATGGATTTTTCTAAAATTAAAAATGAAAATAAGGCAAGGATGGAAGGGTGTTAGCTCAATAGAATAGGAAGGCTCACACTTCCGGGTCTTCTGAAACCTCATTAATAGTACTGAATATTCGTAAGTACTAAAGTTTTGAAAGGTTAAGTTTATCCATTATAAATACATGTCAAAATCACATATATCCTTTAGTGATGAGTCGAATATCTTTGATGTAAAATTTTGAGTTTGAACGTGTTAACTAACAAACTTAATAGGTCGCCAAAAGTTTTTAGATTTAAGCATTCAATGGGGTTGCCAAACAATCCCATAGTCCCATCTCTTTTTGTTTCTTTATCCCCTAATAGATTCTTTTTTTTTTTCTTTTTTTTTTTTTCATGTAGTCCAGCATCAACTCATCAAGAAAACCCTTAATCTCTTTTCTGTTATAATGATCTGGGTGGAATTTATTTATTTAATTTTCATTTGTTGCCAGTGATACCTGTATAGATTCATACGTTTGTATATAATGATTCGTTGTGATAAGAGTGAATTTGTATTGTTCCCTTCTGCAGCTAGGGAGAAAGCTATGGTTGTCAACTTAGAGTTTATAAAGGCTATAGTTACAGCTGAAGAAGTGCTGTTGCTTGATCCTCTCTTCCAGGAGGTTCTTCCGTTTGTGGATCAGCTGCGGCAACAACTTCCTCATAAAAGCGTGTCCAAAAGTCAAGGAGGGGGTCAAATGGATGTACAAGATAATGAAATGCAATTATCATCTGGGGGACAATGGTTACCCATTCCTGAAGCCGTTGAAGGTTTGAAGTGTGACCTCCCATTTGAGTTTCAAGTTCTCAAGATTGCATTGAAGGTTGTTTGTACATATTTGGACTCTAGTGTAGCAGACCTTGAGAGAAATGCTTATTCTGTATTGGATGAACTAGTGAGGAATGTTAGCACCAAGAATTTTGAGCGCGTGAGGAGTTTGAAAAGCAATCTGACCAGTTTACTTGCACGGGTGCAAAAGGTATACATTATTGATTTCTTTTTTCTACTAGTTACAACAAATTACTTCATGGTGTTGGTGCACTTGCTAGTTATTTATTTATTTTTGTTTTATCAACTTTGATGTGGAAAACTTATACATGAGAAAAGAGGAAAGCCCATGTATCCCCAGTAGTCTATTTTAAATTGTGTATCTTCTTTGCATGAAGTGTAAAACCAGGTTGGAGTGTAGATATCAGTCGTCGGCTAAATTGGCGGCAATTGGGTCTTGTTGCATTTATTTTCCCTCTTTTGTTTATCTGCGTATAAAGAATTTATGGATGTGTTTGGTGCATCCTTCTAGTGGCTATTTGGTAAGATGAATCCTATGTCCTTTGGGGAGGAGAGGTCCATTGAAGTAGAACAGCGTGTTGAGATAATTTACAAACTGGTTTGTACAACTTTTGTGCTGTTGGATGCTAATATCTAGTGGGAAATTTAGGGCTTCTAATGGTTCAAGGCTAATTGCACTCTCATACACTTTTTGTGCTCTAGTCTTGTAATTTAGTGGCATGCTTCATAATACATGTCAATTGTCATAGATTTCTGCACCCCCCTTGTGGTGTCATTCCATCCAGGAGCAGTTAAATATACTGTAGAGAACTCAATATTGAACTGTGCATGTATGAACATAGCAAAGAGTTCAGACATGGACTGTCACGACCCCATTCCGCCCCTAGTAGAATGGTGCCATGATGGCTAGTAATCCGACATTACCGAAGGCCAACTTTCAAAATTCACACACAATCAGAGTATTATGTATGGGGCTAACATGAGCGGAAGCAATATGTACAAATGTAATTAGTCCATAAGAGCAGTGCATAAGTTAATGGAATGGCATACATCTTTACGTAGCTTTAATACAACAAAATGAAGTACAAAAATACATCTTGACTAAAAGGCTTCTCAACCATCAAATACAAAATACAATGAAACACAACTAAGAAGCATAATCTTCAAGATGCTGCAATAGTGCAAGATCCAAAACAAGTAGCAAGTACATCTAGGCGTCACCGCCGCCCTGCTCGTCACCTACATATATATAGAGAGGGGTGAGCTTGGATACTCAGTGAATGGTACAAATAATAAAGGGGTTTACATGAATGATATCCGAAATCTTCATCAAATCAAGGCATAACACATCTTGTACAAAATCCAAGGGCAAATCAAGTTTATCTAACAAATCTTTCAAGTCTCAACAATTAAAGTCTTTCAAGGCTTCCAAGTTCCAAGGGATGACATTAACAAAGGTTGTGCTACAAATGCTTATAGTCCCCTAGCACGTACGGACTTTCAAAGGTTGTGCTACAAATGTTTATAGGCCCCTAGCACGTACGGACTTTCAAAGGTTGTGCTACAAATGCTTATAGCCCCCTAGCACGTATGGACTTTCAAAGGTTGTGCTACAAATGCTTATAGTCCCCTAGCACGTACAGACTTTTCAAGATTGTGCTACAAATGCTTATAGTCCCCTAGCACGTACGGACTTTTCAAGGTTGTGCTACAAATGCTTATAGTCCCCTAGCACGTACGAACTTTCAAAGGTTGTCAAAACCAAGCTAATACTTGATACACAAAATAGGGATAGTTATTCATGCTTAACAAAATACTTTTCCAAAACAAGCAAGGCAAAACTTTATCAAAACTTAATAACATAACTTTATTAAAAATACCACTCACATAGTTCTTCAAACATCGGGGCTACAGGCAAGGATCCAAGCCCTACAAGCACATAACAAATCCCATTGAATGCACTATCAAACAAGCTTTACATGAATGCAAGTAACCTCGGCATTCTTTCAAAACTAAGGCGATCCAAAACAAAACACTGTTCCTCATCTTGGGAAAACATAATGGGCACCAACCAGATCTTGGCCAAGGTCCCACACCTCCTTGCCGAGGTGTGGTCCTAATGGCCACATCCAAGGAAATGAAGTCGGGAAAAACTGGGTTCCCTTTTTTTTGAAAAATATGAACATGAAGAACATGGATGCGAAGATCATACCTTATCATTACAAAATCTGAGATTTCATGATATGAATTCAAAAACATGGACCTAGGTACCCATACTCGAAGATTTTATGAAAACAAACACAAAAACATGAATCTCGATGCAAGTTTTTGGATCAACCAAGGCTTTTTCTTCAAGAACACATGAACACTATTTTCTCTTTCTAAAACCAAACTTTAAATCGATGCATGACTTGCAGATCAGGTTCGATCATGCAATGCAGCTAGATGATCAATAAGAACAACAAGAGTAGATTAAGATTCTAACTTCAAGACACGAATCTAACGGCTCAAGGTGTGAAGATTAAGCTTGGAAAATCTATCCCTCCTCTAAGAACTCCTTCTCCCTCTTCTAGAGCTTCTCTCTCCTCAAGAACAAAGACATATAGCAAATGATACATTTCTAGGTCTGCTGGCTGACTTAACACTCAACTAGGACAAGTGGCACTACCGGGTTGGTTCTCCTCAAAAAGGTGGCTGAGTGAAAAGACACGACTATGACAAAGTGTGTTCAACAAGCAAGATGGCATAGGCACTCCGGCGGGTAATGATCTCGGCTAAGAACAAGACATCGGCAAGTAGGGGAACAATGATCTCGGCTAGAAGGGACAACACTTGACTAAGCTGTGCCACACCTTGGCCTAGATGTGCCACACATCGGTCTAGGCCATACCACTCCAAGACAAGGTCACTTAGGTGCAAAGGTAACATCTGGGCCTAGATAATACACATCTCGGCCTTGGTGATGAACACCTCGGCCTAGATAATGACATCTCGGCCAATATGTCAGGGCGAAGGTGGAGGTCAAACAAAGTGGTTCCAAGATAATTCTAGACTGAAGATGACCTCGGCTAAACTCACACCAAGCAAGGTACAAAACATGCGAGAAACACTTAAGCAAGACAAATCAAGGTTTGCAAAGATGCAATATATCAAGACAAGATCATGTAATATATGCAAGCATGACTAAGGTAGAGTGAGGGTCATCACATGCTACCCTCCTTAAAGAAGTTTGGTCCCCAAACTTAAATTACCTTGCTCTACAAGTAACCCCGGATGACGGCCCATTTCTTCTTCCGTTTCCCAGGTAGCATCCTTGCCGTAATGCTGTTTCCATTCAATTTTCACCATTGGTATCGATTTGTTCCTCAACTGTTTCACTTGTCTGTCAATGATTTTTATCGGCTTCTCCTCGTAGCCTAAATCTTCACTAACCACAATCCCGGAATGATCAATTACATGCAGTGGATCCCGAATATACTTCCTCAGCATCGAAATATGGAACACATTGTGAACTTGACTTAGTCCCGGCGGTAAAGCCAGTCTATAGGCGGCTGGGTTGACCTTCTCAAGTATTTCAAACGGCCCGATGTAATGAGGTGCTAACTTACCTTTCTTCCCAAACCTGGAAGTTCCTTTCATTGGTGAAACCTTCAGGAATACATGATCCCTAACTTCAAATTCCAACTCTCTTCTTCTCTGGTCGGCATAGCTCTTCTGTCGACTCTGAGTGGTTCTGATTCTCTGTTGGATAAGCTTGATCTTTTCGGTTGTCCTTTGAACTAGATCGGGGCCGATCAAAGCTTTATCTCCTACCTCGGTCCAACATATCGGCGATCTGCACTTTCTTCCATACAGGGCTTCATACGGCGCCATGCCAATGCTAGCTTGATAACTGTTGTTGTAAGCGAATTCTACTAATGGCAAATGCACTTCCCAGCTTCCCTTGAAGTCTAATATACATAGTCTAAGCATGTCTTCAAGTGTTTGAATTGTTCTCTCTATTTGGCCATCGGTCTGAGGATGAAAAGCCGTACTAAACCTCAATTCGGTCCCCAAAGCCTTTTGTAAACTCTGCCAAAATCTAGAAACAAACTTTGGATCTCGGTCTGACACAATGGACATCGGCACTCCATGAAGTCTCACAATTTCATTTATATACAATACAGCAAGTCGGTCAGCATTGAATGTAGTTTGAACAGGCAAGAAGTGTGCTGACTTGGTTAATCTGTCAATGATAACCCAAATTGAATCCATGCCTTTTTGTGTCCTCGGCAAACCAACAACAAAATCCATGGAGATGTGCTCCCATTTCCACTCAGGAATCGGCAAAGGTCGAAGTAGTCCTGCTGGCCTCTGGTGTTCTGATTTCACTTGTTGACAATGTAAACACTGGGATACGAACTCGGCTATTTCTCTTTTCATATTCGGCCACCAAAAAATCTGTTTTACATCCTGATACATCTTGGTGTTCCCTGGATGAACTGCAAATTTGGATCCATAAGAGTTTTGCAAAAAATTTTCTTTCAACTCTGGGACGTCGACCACGCACAATCTTCCTTCAAACTTAAGCACTCCATTCTCAAGGGTGTAACTTGACCTCGGCCTGGTGATAATCTCGTCGGCTACCTTCTTCAGGAATTCATCCTCCATTTTCCTTGCCTTTACTTCCCCAATAGTAGTCGACTCCACTGAAATCATGGCTAGGCATGCCAAACTTCCCACTGACTTTCTACACAATGCATCGGCTATCGAGTTTGCTTTACCTAGGTGATACTGAATTTGCATGTCGTAGTCCTTTAATAATTCAAGCCATCTTCTCTGCCTCAAATTTAGTTCCTTTTGAGTGAACAAGTACTTCAAACTCTTGTGATCTGTAACAACTTGGCAAGAGCCTCCATACAAGTAGTGACGCCAAATCTTCAAAGCAAACACTACGGTTGCAAGCTCTAGGTCATGGGTCGGATAGTTCTTTTCATGAAGTTTCAACTGACGAGATGCATATACTATGACCTTGCCCCATTGCATTAATACACAACCCAAACCCTTATGTGAAGCATCACTGAAAATCTGAAATTCCTCATTACCTGATGAAAGTACAAGAACTGGTGTCGTTACTAACCTCGTCTTCAACTCTTGGAAAGCTGATTCTCTATCATTCGTCCATTCATATGCTGTTCCCTACCTAGTTAGTTGTGTCAACGATACTGCAATCCTTGAGAAGTCCTTCACAAACTTTCTGTAATAACCTGCCAAGCCTAGAAAACTATGAAGCTCGGACACGTTGGTTGGCGTCGGCCAATTCATAATGGCTTCAATCTTACTGGGATCAACTGATATACCCTCTTCATTAATCACATGCCCTAAAAATGAAATGTTGAAAAGCCAAAACTCGCACTTGCTCAACTTGGCGTACAACTTCTTATCTCTCAAGATTTGCAGGGCAAGTCTCAGATGATTCTCGTGTTCAATTGTACTCTTGGAATAGATCAATATGTCGTCAATAAAAACAACTATGAACTCATCTAGATACGGCTTAAAGACTCTGTTCATCAAGTCCATGAATGCTGCGGGAGCATTGGTCACTCCGAAAGGCATTACCAAAAATTCGTAGTGGCCATACCTTGTCCGAAAAGCAGTCTTCTCAATATCCTCGGCTTTAACTTTCAGCTGATGGTAGCCCGACCTAAGGTCAATCTTGGAAAAGACCCGTGCTCCTTGTAGTTGATCAAGCAAATCATCAATCCTAGGCAATGGGTACTTGTTCTTAATGGTTACCTTATTAAGTTCCCGGTAATCAATGCAAAGGCGAAGTGTGCCATCCTTTTTCTTAACAAATAGAACCGGGGCTCCCCATGGTGAAGTGCTCGGCCTAATGAATCCCTTATCCAACAATTCTTGTAGTTACAGTTTTAGTTCCTTAAGTTCAGCTGGGGCCATTCTATAGGGTGTTTTGGAGATAGGTTGCGTTCCCGACACGATGTCCACAGTAAACTCTACTTCTCTATCGATCAAGTGGCCAGGCAACTCATTTGGAAAGACGTCGGGGAATTCCTTAACAACTGGTATGTCGGCTAACTCAACACTTCCATTCGAATCACTTAGTATACTGCACAAATAACCCTGACACCCTTTTTGGATCAACTTATAGGCTTTCATGGATGAGATTAAGCAAGGTGGCGGCATTACTTCCTTACCCTGGAAAATAACCTCGGCTTAGTTTGGGGGTTTCAGTGTGACATTCTTCGAAACACAATTAATGGATGCATGATTTGCTACTAACCAATCCATTCCCAATATGACATCGAAGTGAGCCATGGTTAACGACATTAAATCGACTAACAATTCTACACCCCCAATCACGACCACACACGCCCTATAAATGGATGCAACAATCATAGTTCTCCCAGATAGAGTAGACACATATAACACATAGTCAAGGGGTTCTTGTTCTCTATTTAACTTCTCGGCAAACTTAGCAGATACAAATGAATGCGTAGAACCCGAATCAATTAATATGTATGCATCTTGAGAGCAAATTAGGAGTATACCTGACACTACTGTCTCAACATTCTGAGTGTTTCCTGGCACCAATGCAAAAACTTTTCCCTGTCTCGTTTGTGCCCTCCCGATGTTATTCCTTTGTGCATAGCCCGAGGTACTCCCATTCTTCTTACCATCATCAGTCCTTGCCTTCGGACAGTCCTTCATACGATGACCCATTTCACCACATTCAAAACAGGCTCCCGATGCCCAACAGCAAACTTCGGAATGCGGCTTCCTATAGCTTGCACACGTCGGCCTAGTATTACCTTCTTGGTTCGAGTTGCTGGAGCTGCCCACATTCACTTTCTTCTTAGCGTTAAACGGAGCTCGGCGATTATCATAGTTCTGCCTCTTCTTCTGATTTTCTCCTGAGTTCTGATATCGGTTCAAGTTAGCCTCTGCCAGGATGGCCTTGTCCAACACTCCGGCGTAAGTCGGCATATTGAGCATGTTAACTCGATCCTGAATTGGTCCACGCAGTCCACTTTCGAACTTCCTGGCCTTTCTGTATTCATCATCGACCATGTGAGGCTCGTATCTCGCCAACTCGGTAAAAGCACAGTCATATTCTGCCACTATCTTGTTGTCTTGTGTCAAAGTCTGAAACTCTGTGGTCTTACGGTCTCGAACACTAAGGGGGAAATGCTTGTTGTAAAACAATTCCAAAAATCTGGCCCATGTCAGACCTGGGTTGCTTTCTCGGGTCATCATCCACCATCTTCGTGCATCGTCGTCTAGTGTGAATGTTGCCAATGACATCTTCTGGGCATCGGTACTGGGAAAGATCTCAAACAGCTTCTCCATTTCCAAGACCCACGCTTCGGCCTTCATCGGTTCAATACCCCCAGAGAACCTCGGGGGTTTCATCTTTTTGAACTCTCTGATTAAGGCTATGGTGCCATCCCCATATAAAGCTTGCTGTGGAGGCACTTGCGCAACTGGAGGAGGCAGATGTGGGACTGCATGTCGGCCATTTGTCTGCTCGGCCTGGGTAGAAGTAATACTAGCGTCTTGTGGCTGAGTTTGCCTCAACTCACGGACCAAACCTTCGACCAGTCTCTCTAATCTGTCCAATCTGCCTTCGGGATGATCTCGGCCAACTGGTGGTCTACCCCTTCTCATGATGCTAAGAGTATGCAAAATGTGACTTTTAAACAGAATGAGCAAGTAAACATGCATGCAAGTAATAAATGATCATGCCGAGATGATGCACACCTTGTCAAGTAGCAAGCAACATGATGCAATCCTAACATCATTCTAAGGGACACCCTATGCTCTTTAGGACTCAAAGTGTGTGAATAACGTACTATAAGGAACGCGTGCTCTGATACCAATCTGTCACGACCCCATTCCGCCCCTAGTAGAATGGTGCCATGATGGCCAGTAATCCGAGATTACCAAAGGCCAACTTTCAAAATTCACACACAATCAGAGTATTACGTATGGGGCTAACATGAGCAGAAGCAATATGTACAAATGTAATTAGTCCATAAGAGCAGTGCATAAGTTAATGGAATGGCATACATCTTTACGTAGCTTTAATACAACAAAATGAAGTACAAAAATACATCTTGACCAAAAAGCTTCTCAGTCATCGAATACAAAATACAATGAAACACAACTAAGAAGCATAATCTTCAAGATGCTGCAATAGTGCAAGATGCAAAACAAGTAGCAAGTACATCTAGACGTCACTGCCATCCTGCTCGTCACCTACATATATATAGAGAGGGGTGAGCTTGGATACTCAGTGAATGGTACAAATAATAAAGGGGTTTACATGAATGATATCCGAAATCTTCATCAAATCAAGGCATAACACATCTTGTACAAAATCCAAGGGCAAATCAAGTTTATCTAACAAATCTTTCAAGTCTCAACAATTAAAGTCTTTCAAGGCTTCCAAGTTCCAAGGGATGACATTAACAAAGGTTGTGCTACAAATGCTTATAGTCCCCTAACACGTACGGACTTTCAAAGGTTGTGCTACAAATGCTTATAGTCCTCTAGCACGTACGGACTTTCAAAGGTTGTGCTACAAATGCTTATAGTCCCCTAGCACGTACGGACTTTCAAAGGTTGTGCTACAAATGCTTATAGTCCCCTAGCACGTACGGACTTTCAAAGGTTGTTCTACAAATGCTTATAGTCCCCTAGCACGTACGGACTTTTCAAGATTGTGCTACAAATGCTTATAGTCCCCTAGCACGTACGGACTTTTCAAGGTTGTGCTACAAATGCTTATAGTCCCCTAGCACGTACAGACTTTCAAAGGTTGTCAAAACCAAGCTAATACTTGATACACAAAATAGGGATAGTTATTCATGCTTAACAAAATACTTTTCCAAAACAAGCAAGGCAAAACTTTATCAAAACTTAATAACATAACTTTATTAAAAATATCACTCACATAGTTCTTCAAACGTCGGGGCTACAGGCAAGGATCCAAGTTCTACAAGCACATAACAAATCCCATTGAATGCACTATCAAACAAGCTTTACATGAATGCAAGTGACCTCGGCATTCTTTCAAAACTAAGGCGATCCAAAACAAAACACTATTCCTTATCTTGGGAAAACATAATGGGCACCAACCAGATCTTGGCCGAGGTCCCACACCTCCTTGCCGAGGTGTGGTCCTAATGGCCACATCCAAGGAAATGAAGTCGGGAAAAACTGGGTTCCCTTTTTTTTGAAAAATATGAACATGAAGAACATGGATGCGAAGATCATACCTTATCATTAGAAAATCTGAGATTTCATGATATGAATTCAAAAACATGGACCTGGGTACCCATACTCGAAGATTTTATGAAAACAAACACAAAAACATGAATCTCGATGCAAGTTTTTGGATCAACCAAGGCTTTTTCTTCAAGAACACATGAACACTATTTTCTCTTTCTAAAACCAAACTTTAAATCGATGCATGGCTTGCAATCAGGTTCGATCATGCAATGCAGCTAGATGATCAATAAGAACAACAAGAGTAGATTAAGATTCTAACTTCAAGACACGAATCTAACGGCTCAAGGTGTGAAGATTAAGCTTGGAAAATCTATCCCTCCTCTAAGAACTCCTTCTCCCTCTTCTAGAGCTTCTCTCTCCTCAAGAACAAAGACATATAGCAAATGATACATTTCTAGGTCTGTTGGCTGACTTAACACTCAGCTAGGACAAGTGGCACTACCGGGTTGGTTCTCCTCAAAAAGGTGGCTGAGTGAAAAGACACGACTATGACAAAGTGTGTTCAACAAGCAAGATGGCATAGGCACTCCGGCAGGTAATGATCTCGGCTAAGAACAAGACATCGGCAGGTAGGGGAACAATGATCTCGGCTAGAAGGGACAACACTTGACTAAGCTGTGCCACACCTTGGCCCAGATGTGCCACACCTCGGTCTAGGTCATACCACTCCAAGACAAGGTCACTTAGGTGCAAAGGTAACATCTGGGCCTAGATAATACACATCTCGGCCTTGGTGATGAACACCTCGGCCTAGATAATGACATCTCGGCCAATATGTCAGGGCGAAGGTGGAGGTCAAACAAAGTGGTTCCAAGATAATTCTAGACTGAAGATGACCTCGGCTAAACTCACACCAAGCAAGGTACAAAACATGCGAGAAACACTTAAGCAAGACAAATCAAGGTTTGCAAAGATGCAATATATCAAGACAAGATCATGTAATATATGCAAGCATGACTAAGGTAGAGTGAGGGTCGTTACATGGACTTTTTTGACGGGATATGCTCTGATTCCCACAAGTAGTTTGCACATCTATCAAAATTGTGCAATAAATGCAACTGATGGATCATCAATCGTCATAAAATTGTGAAGGTGTAGCTGAAGTTTGTCAATTTTAATTGAGGCCTATTTCTTGTCATTATTGTCAATTGAGTCATTTCCTTGCAAAGTTCAAATTAAAGAGGCATCTATTGATAATGTTTTGGTAGCTTTTATACTAAATGTGTATTGAGGTTGTTACATGTGAATGATTCTATGCCTTTTCATTTATTTGTTGTATTACTTTTAATGTGGAGCAAATGGTTGTTTGGTGTTAGGTGCGTGATGAAATTGAACATCTTTTAGATGACAATGAAGACATGGCACATATATACTTAACAAGGAAATGGATTCAGAGTCAGCAATTTGAGGCTTACTTAGCAGGTACAACTTCTAACAGCATTGTCAATGCTGGACATCAACTTCACCATCTTAGTTCTAATAGGAGTGGAAGTTTATTGTTGAGCAACCATTTCTGTACTCAACTAATTTCACGATACAAAATTAGACTACAACCATGAGAACACACATTCAAGTCAGAAACCATTTTGTTCTTCCCCTGTTTCTCTAATCTCTACTAATATGAATGAAACCACTTTGATTATTTTCTTTCCTTTGTTTCAATTACTAGAATTTTATAAATCAGTTTAGAATATTTCATTTCCTCTTCCTGCAGTTCATCAATTTTGGCTGCAAGTGGTGTCTTGATATGATTAGATGGCAAGTGGTGTGTTGGTATGACTAGATGGCAAGTGGTGTCTTGATATGAACTGCATCACGTGGACGACAAACATTAGTTTGTAGATTGTCCACAAATGTTAAGCTCAAAACTTTTATTCTTAGTAGGTGGTCATTATTATGTACATGGTTCCTTTGTTATGTCTTATGTTTGTTAGGTATATACTATGTTTGCTAGGATGTGTGATCCTTTTATTTGGCTTTAGTTTTTGGAAATTATTCTCTGTTGTTTTTATTTTTTTTCATTGATGCTTGTGACTCGCAATAGTAACTTGGGTTATTTGCTCTCAAGGAATCACAAAACACGCCGAGTCATTCAATGTCTCTCAACTACCAAAGCTTAAATTTTGTAGTAATCAGTGTTTTTGTATTGTCGGAACTTATGTTTTCAAACAAATGTTTCTTTGAGTGCTAAGTTCATGCATAGTTGATGGAATTGAACTTAAAACATAGGAAACTCAATTCAAATAGTTGCAATGATGATGATGATTTTCAATTGTGTAAAGAGATATTCCTTCTCCACACACTTTTATTGATTCAAAGAAGACTCGAGCATCTGGGGAAGTGTTAAAACAATCCATGGACCACTCTCTAATCTTAGAACTGGAATCACCGGTGATTACAAACATTTCTTTTCTTAGAGTCCAACCCTTCACTTTCATGACTAGCCTTTCCAAGAACTTAAGTGGTTGGAGATAATGGCTGAAAACCAATAGCTTCTCACCACCTGATTTGCACAAGCCTAACAGATTAAGGAAGAACCGTGCCTTTACTCCTTCTCTAAGGGTCAAGTCTTTTTTATTCTTTTGAGGCTTTTCTTTTGTTGACTATTTTAATTCAATATGTGCTTGCTTGTGCCATGAAACTAGCTTATGCAAATCAGATGCATCTAATGTTCTACAAGATTTACCTATGTCTGAGTTGCAGGTGAAATTGGTTGTTGTTTGCTGAGTGCATATCATGTCAATGTGGAGTGAAATTGTAGAACATTTGATCACTAAAATTACTATTAGTTAATCCAGTCTATTGAAATTAATTAGGATAATAAACTAGTTACACACTACAAGAGATTGCACATTTGGAAACTAAATTTTTAGTCGTTAAAAATCATTTTTAACCGATGAATGTAATTCCAAATTAAATTATTTAGTCACCCAGTTGGTCGTTGAATAATTGTCGGGAAAATTATTGGCAACTAAAATTATTTTAGTAGCCATTGAATACCATTAGGCAACTAATAATTTAGTCGCCATAAATTTTTCTATAAATTTAATTTGAACTTTTATCGACTAAATTTTTAGTCGTTGATAAATTATATCACTACTATGTTTTATTTACTGATTAAAATATATAGTCGCCAATTCTTTTTTCCATTATAAGCGACAAATTAATTTTGTAGCCAAACATCTAATTGACTCCTTTAGCTAGCAACCAATCTTTTTTGTAGGCAAAAGATTGTAGCTTTTTTGGTAACTAAATGTTTAGTTGTAAAAAATATCAACGGCTTTTTTGACGACCAAATTTTTTTGTATGCAAAAACTTCAAATTTTTTGGGCTACTAAATATTTATTCACCAAATAAAATTTATTTTTCATTTTATTTTTTTTTACTACAAACTATTTAGTCACCAAAAATATTTTCTTTCTTTTGGCTACCAAATATTTAATCTCGAAAAAGGCTTGATTTCCTTTTGGCTATTAAATGTTTAATCGTCAAAAACTTTTACTGTTATATATATATATATATATTAATTTTGTCACAACCTGTATTTATTCTGTGCAACCTGTACCTTGTATATAAAGAAAATAATAACAATCCAAGAAAATTTAACTTTTAATGTCAAATTCAAAATATAATAGCAATTCCACATGCATCAAGCATAATCCAACTTAGAATAATAATTCTATACAAAACAGAGGATTATACAAAAATCATGTCTTCTGTACACAAAGGCCATGTTTGTTTTGGTGGACATGACCTTGGGATTGGACTAATAGTCCAATAAAATTATTAATCCGATGTTTGGTTAAACAATTAAAGTACGGACTAATTATTTTAAACTTAAATATTAGTTAAGATAGGATACATAATCCAACGGATTCGTAGTCCCAGGACAATTAGTCATAGGAATGCTAATCCAGTCCGCCCAAACAAACATGGCCAAAAAGAAATATCCACAATACCATGTCAAATGGTAATCTATACCATGCCAAAAGTAATATGTCTATGCCAAAAGCAATTTGTACCACCCCAATAATTATCTGTACGAATAATAGTAATCCAAAAAAAAAAAAAACAAAGGACAACATAATAACAGATTATAAAAAAAAAACAATGTCCTCCGCACATAAATAAGGAATATCCATTTTTCCACGCCAAAAACCATTTGTAAAAATAAAATTAACCACTAGTATTGATTGAATAACGTCATCATTTCAAATAATAAAAAAAATTATAAAAAACTCGAATGTATATAATCTTTTCAAAATTGTATAATTATAGTCATAATCATATGTTGCATGTCCGGACAAGTTTCTCCCAAGTTTTCCCCTCTTGAAATGCAATTTTTCAGTTATGTTTAAGGCATTTTCAGCGCTAACTCCCAACCTATGTGTCCTATTCACAGGCCGTATGTGCCCATATGTTCTATTAGGCATGAGGAAGTTGCCCACGCAATTCCCAGAGTGGTTCGGGATTGTTTTGCATTTTTGGCTCCCCAATGCACTTTTTCAACTAAATTTAAGGCGTTTTTTACTCTAACTGTCAACATATGTGTCCTAATTATATCCCATATGTCCCAACAAGTCGTACTTGTCACGAGCAAGCTGCCGGTGACATCCCTAGACTGGTTTAGGCACTGTTTCGTATTTTGCCCCCCTTTAACACCTTTTTTTCAACTAAGTTTAAAGCGTTTTCAACTCAAACCCCCAACCTATGTGTCCTAATTACATGTTATCTATCCCCACAGGTAGTATTTATCACAAGCAAGCTTCCTGTGACATCCCTAGAGTGGTTCACACGCTGTTTCGCATTTTTGCCCATCAGACTCCCTTTTTCGACAAAGTTTAAGGCATTTTTTACTCTAACTTCCAACCTATGTGTCCTAATTACATGTCTTTTGCTCCCACAAGTCGTATTTGTCACGATCAATCTTCTCGTGACATCCCCAGAGTGGTTTAGGGGCTATTTCACATTTTGACCCCCGAACGCCCTTTTTCGACAAAGTTTAAGGAGCATTTTACTAACTTTCAACCTACGTGTCCTAATTACATGCCGTCTATCTCCATACGCGTATTTTATTATATAAGCCAACCTTAACGAATTAAAAATATGAAATTGTATAACAAAAAATGAATGATTATTATTGAAATTATATTTGTCGTCCATTATGCTAAAACAAATATGCGACAGAGAAAAGGTTCCGTCTAGGAGGTCCATACCGATTCCAACTATTTTCAGCCTTAAAAAATAATATTGGATCAAACTCGTCAAAATGAAGAATAATTAAAAAGTAATACGAATGACAGTTGAAAGAAAAAAGAAGTTATTTGCAAAAAAATTATGCATGGTTCCATGAGAATCAACAAATTTGCATTTTGTAACATCCGTGACAAGAAACTTCATGTTTTTTACCGAAAAAAAAAACTACTTGAGCAAAGGGCAGTCAATATGAAGTTATACTAACCTAAATAAATCCAAAACCTTTGCAGTGTCCTGTCTCAAGGTCAATAGGTAGTTGCACAAGCTCCACGGGCCCAAAAGTTTCAAAAATCTAACAAGTCCCCAGGAAGGACACCAATTTGTTATAAAAGAAGTTACCTTGTAAACTAAATTAATAGATTAGTATTCAAAAGTTCACTACGGTGAAGGACAAAAAATCCAGTAGGATACAAACCCATTGAAATTCCCTCACTAGCAGAATCTACACGCAATAAAAGTGCAAGGTAGGTCTGAGCAAAAAAATCACAAACGAGACCGATCCAAACCAAAGTTTGGTTTGGTTTTCTCAATGCATGGTTCGGTCATAGTTCTTAAAATAGGCAAACCTTATTTTATGGTTCAGTCTGTCATTTTATAGTCATGGTTCCAATTTGGAATCAAACTGAACCGTTTAGCTATGTACACATAAATATTATATCATTTGTTATTTATAGTACATTCAAGCACCTTGTTAGTATCCCATATATATTCATAAGTTGTTAATCCTACTTTTTTTTTTTTTTTTTTGGGATCAACAACAAAATTAATCGATAAATAAAAAAGAGAGTCAAGGATAAATCAAAATTAATCCTCCTCTTACATATGTGCTCTTGTATAATTGCAGAACTAGTTGATGTGACAAAAAAAAATGACTACCTCAAAGCAACAAAAAGGTGCCTACCAAATCTTAAACTCTCCAAAGTCACCTTGGCTAAAGCTATCAGCAACTACAAGCTTAGCAGCTATGATTAGCAGCTCTATATCAGCAGCTATGATTGGCAACTCCAAATTAGCAATTATGACTACTCATTGCCACAACCAGTGAGTAGTCCCCTCCATTACTTACTCCTCCCCAACACAGTTCATCTCTATTAAAAGAAAAGCCCCTCAACATGAAGGGACAACCAAAACCTGTTGAAGTCTTGGTCCGATAATATCATTTTCCCCACTTCCAACAGTAACAAACTCTCACCCAAACAATGGCTTCCCACCAACAAACCTCAAACCAAAGGCAGAGCAACGGGATCCCCTTTGACCTTCATGGTCCTCACGTAGTAGTCTATCAAAGCTTGGCAAAGCTAGAAAAAATCAACTGGGAAAAGATGGAGCACGCTGGTGCATGGTGCTGACTAATCACATATACGCCACAACTCCTATACCACATCTCCCAGGCAGTACCATACTGGTATCATACTACCCAGACAGTTCCCCACAAGCATACTACAACTCCGACAACGGCTTCCTAGCAATCCTGCAGTATCTCATGCACATCATAGACAGATGGCACTTCTCTCCCCAGCCACCAACGCCATCGATTTATTACCAGCACTTGGCAAGTACTCCTATCATCCTCAGCATGACAAGCTCAATTTACCTTCGAGAATAGTTTTGTTCAATTGTTCTATGTGTCAAGTCTGCATGAAACTATGAGGCATGGAAACTTGCCATCTATGGCTAGGGAAATTGGAGGCCAAATAGTACCAAGCAAGCATCATAGAGGACAAAAGACCTCTCACCTTGGTGGTGGGCAGAGACGGACCGACAAAGGGGCTAGTAGGGACAGTGTCAACCCAAACCAAAAAACTCATTAAATATTATAATATGGCCCATGTCCATGTTCATGCTCATGTTTCTTAGCTAACAGTGATGGTAACTCAAAAAAAAGCATGCAGCACTGAGCATCGTTGCCCTAGCTCCTTATGGTACTCTCCATACATTGTTTACCCATTTTTAAAGCTATACCTTCTTCGGCAACGACAAACCCGTTTTGCCAAACCTACCCACTTGACAATTCCATATGAAAGACATTGTACACCTATAAGATCCCTCATCCACCTTCACTCATATTCTGTCCTCTGTTGCCCTTTCTTCACCCTCTGAAAAAGATTTTTGGCAGCCCGTCCTTCAACTTCTAACCTCCCCACTAAACTCCTTGAGCATTTCCCCCCCACAAGCCAACCAGCCAACCACCTCCACCTACATCTCTGGATTCTTAAGCAAACTCTACCTCTCTTTCTCAATAAATGGCCATTTCCAAATATTTACCTAACATTACTGACAAGGCTTCGACAAATGATGCATCTGTCATCCATTACAGACCACCAGAATGTCCGGAACACTGACCCATCTACAGCTCCCTGTGAGACATCACACATCATCTAGTACAACCATCACAACTCAACCTGTGTTATCTTTATAAAGCAGCTTGCTCCCATCCACCACACATGGCATTTTCCAGCAAACCTTACATCTTCTTCCTCCTTTAACAACAATGGTAATATTTAAACAAGCTAAAATGGAAAACATTCAGTAGTGGAAGTCATATTACCTGTTTAAGCTCAAATTCTGTCATGTTGAAGTGTAAATTTCCCACATACAATTTTCTATCAACTGCACCATAGGATCCCACGACTGAACCACCACCAGAAGCATTAGTTTGAACAAGGTTCTCTTCAGCTTCTGATGGTTTAACCATTACAGATTGTCAGAAAAGTAGGTGGCCAGAGAGAGCTATAGCTATTGGCATAGGCATTGCATCATAAAATTCAATATACCTGCAGTATCACCCAAGGACTCACAATAAGTTTGCTAGAACATATGAGACAAAAATACAATTATAACTTACAAAGCATGTATCTACAGAAGGAATGAAATCAAAAACTCTTTAAAGTGCATATATGCCGCGCTGAATTTCTTCTCTCGTATCTAAACCTCACAAAACACAACATGTCAGCTAATCATGATAAAATACAAATTGAGATAATCAAACATGTCAGTGATTCACAAAAAAAAAAAAAAAAAAAAAAAAAATTAAGAGACTCGGACAGAATAGAAGGACAAAAACCAAGGGTTACAGCTACCCAAAAAAATCACATTACGTCAATAAAATAAGGTAACTTTGTCAGGCCAGATTAATAAGTCCGCAAAGCATGATAGCAGTTAACATTTTCGTACAAATTTCTTTCATAATGGTCTGGAAGAATTTAACGACATGACCTCCAGAGTTGCGATATAGAAGCATGCAAAAGACCAAGTTCTACCTTCTAACCACATAGGCAAATTAAAGAGTTCAACCGACTTCTTTATCAATCAACCAAAAAGGTAAAGTCACCTTAAATCAACTAAACTAGATAAATTCCTAGGGAGTTTTTTCTCCAACCAGGAAAGGATTGTATCAATCAAGATAATCTACCTAGATTAACATGATCTGGGCTGGTACCATAAAGAAGCAGCAAACTTAATCGTGAATTGTGAAGAAACCACCTCAGGGCAAACCACCAATTGATAGCTCTATATATCTTCCAACTCCCACAAGCAATATTTATGCCAGAACAAAGACAGAACAATGATCAAGACACTCACAATAATTGTGCCATATTTATTCTTAAAGAATAACTGTCGTTCCACTAAATAAACTCAACTGGATCTAATGTGAAATTCCAGTGCAGAGTTAGAACAACTATAAATTGCAGGAATCGAGCAAGGAGAACACAAATACTGTTTGGTTTTGTCATTAGAGGAAAACAGTAATGGTATACAATGGGAAAAGAAAAGAAAAGAACAGAAAAGAAAGGAGAAACTTAGGTTCATGTCATCTACCTTGAGAATGCAGGATGAATTGTTTAAACATGAGTGCAAGGTAATCCCACCATCCCTCATCGTGGATTCATTATCGCAATGCTAGTGAATTTAAGAATAAAGTTATGTTTAATTTTTAAAAAGAATCAACACAACAGTTACTTTCCGACGACACTGCACATAAATGTGATACTTTATAGCAAAAACACACTTACCCAACTCCTTTCGAACGTCTTGAATTCCGGTCCATGATTAGACGAACATCCCTCACCTGGATATGAAACGGTGAATGACGTAACTAGAAAAAAGAAACTTGCAATAAACACAGATAATACACGTCATTCTGGACAATCGTCTATAACAACACCTACAAGGGGGTGTTTCATGAGATCAACAATTTTAATTTGTTTGTACAATTTCACTCACTCCACATACACAGAATGTTGACACAAGAAAGAAATTATATTACTCGTAATGGAACGCAGATGAGCATTTACTACAACAGGAAAAAGATGGATCATAATGACATGTATTAATGTTCAAAGCAATGTCTCAAGTAACAAGAACATGAATTGATACTATACATGTGCGGCAATGAAATATCCAAAGCATCACATGGCATGCATTAGAAAATACATGGAGCACAATGCATACTATAGTATACAATAGTGTAAAAATAGATCGTTCAGCATACAATAGTCTCAGATTGGTAATTGCTGGTGTGTTTGATAGATAATTACTTGTCTTCCAAAGTTTTGGGCAGCATGGAAGGGAGCTCATTACATCTGAGCTTGCATTAAGGATGCTCTCCATCTTGAGTGGAGAGCAATTTCTACCCAACATGGATCCAATTTCTTTAAACAACACGCTTGAGAGGCTTGTGATAAAAAAAGATTATTTCATTACAAATGTCAACCGAGATATATAAATAGCAAAATAGAATAAAATCCTCACAAAGCCTTGCTTCATTTGTACAAATTTCGAATCAATGTGAGCCAGGGGAGATTGGAATACAAATTCAGAGAGAGAAAACAGAGTAAAAAATGGGGAAGAGAGTTTTAGAAGAGGAAGGGTTTCAAAAATAATCAAAGGGAGGCATACCTTGTTGATTGCTCTTCCAAAAAAAATTCTTTATTTTCTTAGAAACCAAACAAAGGCTCACCGGGTTAGATTAGGGTTTTAAACAGAACAACCACTTCGGCCTGCATTCAGTCGAGCCAGAGAAAGAGAGATGAATGAGCGCAGTAGAGAGAGAAGAGAGCGAGAGAAGTAGGAGAAGAGATGGAAGGAAGGTGTAGCATAGAGAGAGAGAGATGGGGGGCGACAGAGAGACGAAAGTGAAAGTAGAGAGAATACACTATGCAAGAAGGGAGAATACAGATGGATTAACCGGTTGCTCCGGTGTCCAATTTTTCAAAATTAAATAATTCAATGGTCAGGATCAACTTGTGTAATCCAATGGCCAACAATGAAGGTGCATATGGTGTGTAACCCTTAAAGGGTTACACACTACAACATGACCCAAAAGTTAATGATTTCATTTTCTCTCTACTTTTTGTACATCTTTTTGTAAAAAATCAAAAAGTCATCCTAAACATGTTAGTTTTTTTTTACATCATATTTTAGTTAAAAAGTTACTAAAAAAACATGTTCCCAAAAAGCTAAAAAGTCAAACTTAAAAAGCCAACCTATTTCTCAAACGAGGCCATATCTCAAACGAAACCTATGGCCTCATTTGGAAAGTTGGCTGTTTTAGTAAGCTATTTTAGTTTTGGCTATTTTAATAGGTTAAAATTTTTGTGTTGGAGAAGAGGGTTGAATTTTTTTATATGTGGATGTGATATTTGTAAAAGAAAAAGTAAAATGATTATGGGTTTAATGTGACATTTTGTCTTATTGACTATTTTAGTTCATTTTATCTTTTTATGAATTTTAGCCCCCCTCCAAAAAAAAAAAAAATTCACTTGCTAAACAGGACCTATGTAGTGGAGATTAATTTATATAATGTAAAATTCATGTAGTGTGCGGTGAAGATTAATTTCTCAATAATTTTTAGATTGATAAGAGTAGATTTATAGTATTACTCTATCGATAAATAATTAGAGAAATTACATATAAGTAAAAAATAAATAAAAATAAAATTACCGACACATGAGATACAAATGACACTTATACTTCATATATTTATAATTTTTTTTATCTCCTGCTGCATGTAATTGCATAATTTTTTTTTTTTTTTATCTCTCGTCTACATGCAATTTGCACCCCATATATTTGTTTTTCACTATCTCTCGCCTACATATAATTTTCCATAAATATTTTCTATCCCTCATTTTCACTACCCTCTCTCCCTCTCTCTCTCTCACTAAATACTTTCTATCCCGGCACTGCAGGAAAAATGACTTTTAGCGGCGTTTTAAAAACGCCGCTATATGTCTCAAAAACGCCACTAATTCCTTTAGTGACGCTTACCACCAAACGCCGAGGACGCCGCCGTCGCTGTAAGTATATGACGCTTTAAAAACGTCGTAAATTTAGTATAGGCGGCGTTTATAAAAACGCCGCTAAATGTGGCAGCCAACGGTCACATGACGTCACACAGGCATTCGCGACGCTTCAAAAACGTTGTAATAGCTTTTTGTTATTTTAAAAATACAACTATGGTGGCGTTTTGAAAAACGCCGCAATAGATTTTTTTTTTATTTTTTTTTTTTTAATCTATTAATTTGTCATATTTAACTTTAAAAATATACCTGTAAAATAGCAACAATAACATAACATTGTTTAAAGATCGAAATTTGATTAAATACTTGAATACTTCAACATGCTCCTGCAACAATAACATAACATTGTTCACCATCCTTCCTAGAAACATACATTTCATGTCAACAAAAAAAAATAAGCTTTCCTTACAAGCCTAAGAAAATCAGCATGTTGAGAGTCAATTGCTCAAAAATAAATTAGCTTTCCTTACAAGCCTAAGAAAATCAGCATAAGAAACATATGCTCTTCAAAACCTCTCAAAAATGATCCAATCCCCAGGTGTTCTGAAGCATACGCCAAAACTAGGCCTCCCACAAACATTAAACCTAACCTGCATGCATAGATAACAAAGGAAAAAAAACACAATTATTGACTTGATCACAAACAAAAATAGCAAAACAGGGATTTTGGAATTGCACCTTAATTCAAGGGTCACTATGTAAATATTAACTACATATAGCATAACTGAGCCTCCGGAAAATAGAAACATAAGGCACTGCAGTTCTTGAGAGTAAATACAAACTTGTCTTCAATGAAACAAGATTAGATGCTGAAAGTTAAAAACTTAATTAGGTGCATTTAACAATCCACAATTAGTGTCTTTTTTTTTTTTATAAATACAATTAGTGTACATAGAAGAAATAATTAATATGCAGATCACACACTGTCTATACATATAAACAGCCCAGATGCAGAAAATGACCATTGTTCATTTATTATAGAAATATGTGATATTCGGATGAATCACACATAGCCTTGAACTTCTTGTATCTTACACATATTGAGCTCTTCATGTATGACTATCCTTTATTATTCTGAAAACTATCTATTCTACTAAAGTTCATTTATGTTTCTGCTTACAAGAGGGAACTATGGAAAGATATGAGGAATTATTCGGATTTTCCAAATTTAGTTTAGTTTTTTTTTTTTTTTGACAAGACACCTCCCCAAGGAGTAAATATTGGATGCAAGGGTGATAACATGTGGCAGCAGTATCACCATCCAATAAGCATTGTTGAAAATATGAAGTTTCATGATTAATCAACATGGGAACCATCCTGACAAGGCCTAAGCCAAAGACATAAATCTTTCTAAAAATTACTCTAATCAACATGGGAACCATCTTATACTTCAATCATCAACTCCAACCAACCAAATATAGATTTCTTAATAAATATCAGCTTAGATGCCAACCCAAGAAAGGATTTCTATTAGTAAAACTCTTGAAATAAAACCTATATTAACAAAACAATCTTCAATGCATACTCTTGTAGCATTAGGATCAGATCAGTTGAATTGAGGTTTTAAATTTCTTCAGTCCTTGATATTGATGTATCAAAATTCTAAAATTATAATTCTTTTCTTTTATTAATTCCCTATATTGAGGCATAGTGTTAATAAAATCAATCAATTGAAAAATTCATGCTTTTGAATTTCTTCCCTATGTTCATAACTAAAAGAATTCATCTTTCTTTGCTCTTTTAACTGTTAATTCCACTTAAAAATTACTCGTATTTATCCTAATGTTAATGATATTAAAAAAGGGAGAAATGGAGATGGCTTACACAATTGGGATAGGCTTGAGAACACCATATAAAGACTCGATCACTCCAGCTGATCCACCACGGACCTAAACAAATATATAAATATGAAGTTTCAGCTTAATCTATGTTTGTTTGGAAGCTGAGAAAATGAAACAACAAGAGAACTAGAACCTGTAAGGTGACTGATCCATTGACAGTGAGGCGAATCCCGTTGTGGGAGATTGAAGATGGAAGCTTTGTGATGATTTTGCCTTCAAGTGGTTCCTGAAATTAGTTACAGAATCAATAAATACACATATATGTATATATAGATATATATATATATATATAGAGAGAGAGAGAGAGGAGGGGGGGAGTTACATTAGGGCGAAAGATACGGTTCGATTGGGAGAGTTTAAGCTCTGCAGACATGGCAACGAGAAGGCAGAGAGAGACGAGTAGAAGAAAGACATAAACACAACAGAGCAGACCAGACCGAACCCAACATCGACCAGCTACCCTGTCAAGGCTTGAACCACCTTATTGATGAAATTTAGCTTTCATGCACTTGAATGATGGAATTTGGCTTAAATTCCTTAGGATAATTATTTTTATGTCTTAAGTATGAATAAGTTGGGTCCACCAACAACGAACTAGATGTCTCTCTTGGCATCAACTACGAATGAACTAGATGTTGCTGACTCAAGTTATATGGGTTTGCAGTTGCTGATTACTCAATATTGGCAAGTAGTACTGGTATTCATGTACAATTGTTGCCAAACATTTCCATGAACACAAATGAAAATAGGTCTGCTAGTCAAGAGATATTCAGAATTCATACTAAAAAGACCATTTTTTATGCGAAGGGATATTTCCCAGAATTATAGAAGTGGTTTAAACAACAGATATCAGCCACTGGTGTCAACTGAAGATTGTCATAAAATAGCTTAAGAAGACTATAATCCAAGATGGCCAAACTTCTTCACTTTCTCTGAAAAATTATGCACCCACTCCATGAAGTTTTACCTAAGATTACAGTGCATTTAGTATGGCAATGAATGTGTGACTTCAATGGCTATAGAAATGCGGAGGAGAGATGGAGTGAATCAACTCACACGATATGCAGAATTCAAATGTATTTAATAGCACCAACCTACAATACACTAAATTCATTTTGGAAAATTGACAGACAAACTATTTTCGAGAAGAGGAGGAAAATAAATAAATTTTTGGGAAACAATTTTAAGTTATTTTTTGAATTTTCAAAAATTGTTTTTCATAAATACGAAAACTATGGATGTTTTCAAACTTTTTATTGTGTTGTTTCTGAAAACACGAAAAGTGAAAACAAAAAACAAAAATATCGAAAATGAGAACAGTACAAAACAGACCCTATGTTCCCAATCACCTACTGGTCGTAAATTTGTAATCAGATTGAACCAGATCAAAACTAAATTACAAGTACCAAGATGACAAAGTTTTACCTGTAGAAGAAAGGTGCATGCTGGAGTCCAATCTCTAACAACTACAGGCTAAACAGCTCCTTGTAGTCTCAGTCACCACTTCATAAGAAAATTGACCAACGCAACGTCATTCTACCACAGAAGGCTATTGAAAATTGGTGGAAGTGGATGCACAAAAAAGATGGGTGAGATGTCATTAATCAATGTTGTCAAACGCAAACATAACCCATAGCTGCGAACATTTTGAAAGCATATAGAGGTCATGCAGTAATAGCTTTACTAGAAGCGAATAAACAATTTAGGGAAAATCAAAAAAGAGCCATCATTAAAGTCCACCAAAGCTTCAGCTTATATGTCCATACACTAATGAAATCTGACATGATAATGTCCCAGAAAATGGATTTACATTACAGAAACTGTTAGAAGATTTCAAAAAGTACAGAACTGTAAATCTCTTACTCAATTAAATAATGGAATATTGATCCCATCTCCTCTTTGGTTGTGATGTTGAAAAATGATGAACATTGAACACTCACCAAATGACATACATTGCACAGCTTGGGAAGGACGGTAACATTAAATGCTTCTCACAATAATCACACCACCCAAATGATTTTCAAGAAGCTAAGATTTCAATTCTACAAACTTCTGCCTCACAGCAGAGGAAAGCTCCTGTTCACCAACACTAGCCAGCCCCTCAACTACCTTCTGCCGTGCCTTAATATATGGTATAAACCCTCTTCTTGTCATCGCCATTACAACCTTCCCTGCCAAAACAAACTCGCCACACTCTAAGCACCCTTCAACCACTAACTCGTAGCTTTCAAACCCCACAGGGAACCCTGCCTTCTCCAAAAAGTCAATCATCTCAACTGCTCTCCAAATATCTTTGTTTGCTCGCATTGTAGAGACTACTTTCACAATCGTTTCCTGCCGTGGCATCAATCCAATTTTTGCCACCATTTCTTTCATCTTTTCTGCCGCATCAGTGATCTTTCTGGATTGGGTTGGTACGGTTGTAGGATTGAATTCTTCACAAATGGTTTGGATCAATTGGAACACATACATGACCTGGAAAATAGTTGAGGAAATTAATAACAAGAAAGAAGCATTATGCTAAAAGATTGCTATCAATTCATCACATTATGCACTATAACTTCAAATTAAAAAAAGCAATGTTAAGGGATCTTAAAAATCCAGAATAAAATTACACGTATATAGCAAACCAAGCAATGAAGGAACACTTAATGCTTTGCACAATATTGATACTTGTACCTTATCTGAGAGCATACCGAAGGTGGGAAATCAACCTGCAGATTGCTGCTGCTGGGTTGAAGTATCAGCTGAAGTACTCTGCAAGACAATTTCTTCATCAAGTCTCCACATATTGCCAGGCATGACATTCCCACCTGATTGGGTATTAATGCTGCCAAAACCAATAGTTGACTTGTCATGCTCAGAATTTGCAGTTTGTCTTTTTCTTTTTTTTAAAAAAAAAAGAACCATTTCTAAAAATAAAACAAGAATAAAACCATATAGTACTTTCAGCATGACTTTCAAATCAAACCAAAATATGTTTATCAGATTCGGAGATGTGTTGGAGTCATCATTCCACTAACATACATTGTGATGTTCAAAAGAAGCAAAAATTGAAAAGAAAATAGGAACAAACCTCAGGCCCCAAGAAATGGTTCATATAGCTGATATCACAAGAGTATGGTGCCCCAACATACTAGATGCAAAGAAAATCAAATGTGGGAAGACAAGTCAATCTGCATCAATTATCAACATATTAACCTTCTATCAAATCCTGGCAGAGGAATAAAATAACCAACACGACTGGAAATAAATTCATAGAAATAAAGACCATGTATTCTTCAAATCATTCAAAGTCATGTTAAAGTAGTACCTTCAAAGTCAAGTAAACCCTAACAATGTGGGAAGACAAGTCAATCTGCATCAATTATCAACATATTAGTGTGACATTTAGAAACACCCTTCTTCATGGATGCTGCAACCTGAAATGGAGATTTTTACACATGCAATGAGGATAAACATGTAGTTCCCATAATTAATACAAAACAACTACACAGAAAGTTTTCATGTATTTCAATCATATAGCCACTATTGTATTGGGTCCATTCAACACTGGAAATGCAACAAATTTTCAATTCATAAACCAATAACAATCTGTAGCAATTTTCCAGTATTGATCACAGGGTTCAGAATTTCACCAATATAAGAAAAATACTTTCACACTCAAAAACCACCTTTAGAATAGGGCATTAGTATAATTTTTATAGATGAGAAAGGGTCAATACATATAAGCAGCTGATAATGCAAAGACAAACAACGAAGTATTTTGCTTGCTTGCCCTGCTGCAATGTTGCTAAAGTGGCACACGCTCTAAAGACTGATGCAAAGGTGTACTGATCTGGTGTCAAACCACTCTGTCTCATCTTATAATAAAGACTCATTCCCATTTCTACAAGACCATTTTTCTACAAGATCATGTTCAACAGTTACTTCATTAAATCATAAACAGTTAAACCCACACATTCATCTGCCCCTTTTTCTCCTACAACTCCAACTGATCCAAAATGAGTTATTTGTAGTTCATAAACAATAACGAAGTTCTCAAATTTCAACATTCCACCAACTATATATATATACAAGTCACAATAACAATCTACATCAACTTGGAAATCCAATCAATATGTTGTTCAAAGTGAGAAATTTATTTTGTCAGATTTTTCATCTTGTGTTTGATGAAAAGGAGATGACCCTTCGTCTGAGCCAGGGCAAAAAAAAGGATGATTATTCAATCAATACATATATAAATTCATATATATACTTGTATAGAGAGATTTTTAAGAGAAAAAAAAATTATCCAAAAAAAAATACAGATAATGTGTACGCATATAACGAGATTGTGCGAGAGAGACAGAGATCGAGAGAGATTGAGAGATCGAGAGAGAGAAGAATCGATAAAACTGAGATTGGAAGACCAACCTTCAGACGGCGCTGATCTTGCACAACCTGTTTAGCACGGGCCCTAACCTCATATGGATCAATCTTGGATTGGGGCTAACTAGAGCATATACAACTCATCAATCACTGAAACGGAGAGAGAGACGGGAAGGAAGAGCTTCAGAGAGAGAGAGAAAGAGAGACGGTGGAGCTCACCTTAGGAGACGATGGTGTAGATGATGATGTAGACGATGGTGCAGATGGTGGAGACCGATTTGAATCTCTGCGATGAAATCACTGAGATGAAATCGCTCTGAATCTTTGTGATGAAATCACTGAGATGAATCTCTGAATGGCTCTGATAAGGGTTTAGAGAGAGTTGAGAGAGAGATTTAGAGAGAGAAAGAGAGACAGTGGTGGAGCTTCGAAATCGTTCTGAGATTTAGAGAGAGAGAGAGAGAGAGAGAGAGCTCGAAAAGTTGGGTCTTAGTCTGAGATTCAAAATTAGGCTTTGAAAAGAGGAGACCAAGCGCGTGAGGCACAATACATTCGGAGGCGTTTCAAACGCCTCCTATTATTAAACGATGTCGTTTTGTTGAACAAATATGCGACGTTTTAAAAAACGTCGTTAAATGTTAAAAAAAAGTGACGTTTAAAAATGCGCCGTTAAAAAAACGCCGCCTAAACCTCTTTTTCCTGTAGTGCGGTTATGACTTACATATATTTAACCAAAGGGCCTATCTTAGATCTATATCCTCTTTAGGTTTAGCTTGGCTATTCTTTTATTTTTCTTCAATCTTGACTGAGATTTACATGGTTTTTTTTGTTTATATTTTTGTGGCTGTGAATTTAACATTTTTCTGTTGGTTTGTATTTTTGTTCTCTGTTTTATATTTTATTAATTTTTTTTTTATAAAAAAAAATTTGGCAAAAGGTTTTTTTTAACTATTTTTTTAATTTTAAAATCTTTTTCTAAAAGAATAAATTACAAATACACCCCTGAATTTTAATTAAAATATGAATCACCCTTTGTAGTTCTGGAAATTACATTCCACCCCTGAAGTTTTTGATTTCATAACAAATCACCAATTTTATTAATAAATCACCAAGTCATTTAATAATTTTTAATGATTTTAGAAATATATTTCAATTAAAAATTTAAGTAATTTTATTATTATATAGGAGAGCAATTATGAATTTTATTTTTTAATTAATTCTGTTAAATAAAAAATTTTAAAAAGAAATATTTATAATTTTTCAAATCACAGAGAGGAATCTGTACTTTAAGTAAATCTTAAAGAGTATATTTGTAATTTACCCTTTCTAAATTATCCACTTTTTAAAGAAATATAATATAATTTTTTTTTTATTTGAGCTCAATTTAATAAGTCAAACTATATTTCAATTCAACAAAAACTCATTTGAAATCAACGTACAAGTTTAAAGAACCAAGTTTAAACAAATTTTAAAATTCATTAAAAATTTTAAACCAAAAAAAATAGTTAATTGTTTGGTTCGTTTGGCTTATTTATTACCCTTACTCTATCAATAAAAAAACTATTCTTGACAAATAAATTAATAAGGGCGAATTATACTAATAGTCCTTGAAATTTATATCACTTTGATTCATGATTTTTCAATTGTAATATATCTGACCTTAAATTTTAAATTTTGTTCTAAATAAGGATAATCAAATATGTTTCCTCTGCAAATAGCTTATTTCAAGGGTAAAGTTGCTCTACAATTTATTTTATATTGGTGAACTACAACTTATTTTATATTGGTCAATTTGTCTATTATTTGAAATTTAATAGTCTTTTTTTTAGTGAATAAAATTGGAACTTTCTTGGTTATAAAGTTTTATTTGGCTTGATTTTTCAAAATTTATTTCTCAAATTTTTTTTCTGAGAAATTAAAACTTAAATTGGTGAAAAAAATAAATAAATATACATCATCTTTATATAGTTTTATCTTTTGAGAGGATAGAAATAATTTTTTTGATATTTATTTTCAATAAATTAGTTTCTATTTTTAAAAAAAATTAAACATGGCTACAATTTTAATGTCATTATTAAACCAAACCATTAAATCCCAAAATTAAAAATTAAAAATATTTCATATTTTAAGTATATCGATTACATATTAAAAACTTAATAATCATTAATTACATGATAACCATAAAAAAATATCTATTAATAATAACGGTAAATTACAACAGTGATCCATATATTTTTCCCAGTTGGTCTCTACCTACACTTTCAATTGACTCAATTTTGACTCTTAAATTTAGATTTTATGTCAATTTGATCCAATTAATAATATCGTTAGTGTCTTTTAAGAAAAAATATTATTAAATTGGTTGAAATTAACTCATTGAGTTCAGTAAGTTTATAATTTTACCTTTACAAATATGGCACATGATACTTATGCACATATTTTTCATAAATAAAGGCTAAGAATTGTAACTAATTAGATCAAATTGAGATAAAGTCATAAAAATTAAGATCAAAATCAAGCCAACTGAAATTACAATGACTAAAATGGCACAAAAATCAAAGTATGGGGACTACCATTATAATTTGTTCAAATAACAAATATACCAATCTGTTACATAATAACTATATAAAAATATCAACAAAAACAATCACTAATTACATTATCATTATCCAAATATATATTAAAAATTAATTTGGTAAAAAAATAAAAATATAAAAGATTTATCATTTTTATATAATTTTATCTTTCGTAAATAGAAATAATTTTAAATAATTTAAAAATAAATTTTTAATGTTTAATTTTGTTAAATTAGTTTATATCTTATTAAATCAATGATTTTATCCTTAAAATATCCTTATTTAAAATAATATTTAAAATTTATAATTAAATGAATTATAATTAAGAAAATTAAAGATCAAAACAATACAAATCTTACGCTTCATTTGGCATAAAAAACGTGAGTTAAATATTAAATTTAAAATTATTTCACACATAAACAATGTAAAATTTATCATTTTAAGTAAAGCATTTATTGTTTGAATTTTTTAAAGTTGAAATAAATGAATTTATTTTTTGGGAAAATTACACCAGTGGGCCTTATATTTTACCATTTGTATCATTTTGGTCTTTACACTTTCAATTGACTCAATTTTAACCTTAATTTTAGATTTTGTTTCAATTTGATCCATTTAATAATATTGTTAGCATTTTCAAAAGAAAATTATCACTAAATTGATTGAGATTAATTAGCTGAGTTAAGTAAGTTTATTATTTTGCCTAAAAAATATGGCCCATGACATTTATGTGCATATTGTTTATAAAAAATATATATATTAAGAGTTGTAATTCCAAATAAAGACAAAATCATAAATTCATGATTAAAATTGAACTAATTGAAACAGGTATTAAAAAGACAGGAGGAGTAAAGTATAAAGATTATTGTCGTAATTTGTCTCTTATTTATTTTTTTTCGGCAATTTGTATTACTTATTTATTCATATGTAAAAAAATTATTATTTTATCTTTTCTCAATTATATATTATTCTCAAATTTTAATTTTTATCTTTAAGTCATTAAACTTTTAGTCAATGCATATTTAAAAAAACATAAGTTAGTATTTCTTACATGATTAAAAAAAATTAAGAAATAAATATAGAAGTAAACTCCGGAAATTTTTGACAATTAAACCAAAATGCATTAAATTTAATCTACCTTGTTAAATATATATATATATATATATATATATATGTATAAAGGAAATTATTATTTATTTTTCTTAATTTTTTTAAAATATAAATGTAATTTAGTGATTCTACTTTTTGCCACAATAAGTTTTTGAATTTTTATAAGAATAATGCTATATACATCAATTAGTGTACTAACTAGTGTACCAATTGATGATGTGGCATAATTAAAAAGGTTTTTAGTATTTGTAATATTATTAATGAGTGTGGTCAATAATAACAGAGGTGCTACATGCACCAATTAATGTATACACTAGTGTACCAACTAGTATTATGATATCATTAATATCCTTATTTATTATACAAATTACAAATATTCAAAGTTCTAAAATTATGTCACATCAACTGTTGGTACACTAGTGTGTACACTAATTAGTGCATATAGTATTATCCCACTAATAATGTTATAAATAGTGTTGGTACACTGATTAGTGCATATAACACTACTCTTTTTATAAATAAAAAAGAAAATAAAAATTTAACCATTAATAAATATGAGAAATTATTTTAAGATTTAATTACTTATTTAAAATAAAAATAAAGTAATAATATCTTTAATTATCTTTATTTAAAGCAATATTTACAATTTATAATTAAATAAATCATAATTAAAAAATTAAAAATCAGAATAACATGAACCTTTTAAACTACATGAATCGCTATTGTAATTCACCCAATCAATAAGGGGAAAGATTCTCCCCGATCCTAAATGGAGGTACTGCTGGGATCTCCGAGGTCTGCACGAGTCTTATTCTGGCACTGAAATGTTTTTTTTCTTTGATTATGTGTAGATCATGTACTATAATATATATATATATATATAAGTATTAATTAATTCTTTAAATATAATATATATTTATGATATTTGTTTTAAAAAAGAGTAAATTACACTCTCTTTAAGATTTCTGACAATTATAAAGACTTTTCATATAGTTTAAATAATTATAAAAACTTCTCTTACTTTTGTTAATAATATCAAAATTTTCCTAATCTACTAAGTTCGTACAAATGATGTTACTTGGGTGTAAAAATAACTATATTATCCTTTGATTTACATGTAAAAAGATGAAAATACCTATAAACTAAAAAGTCTTATTCATTGTTAATATGGGTAAATAATATTTATTTTTCCTGAGATTTTATACATATAAATATTATTAAAGATCCATACATATTTTAGTATCACTACAAAAATTTAGGTTTTTAACGACGGCAAAATGTCGTTGCAAATGTTCAAAATGCCGTCTCAAAAACTTTTTTGCGACAGCAACTGATTTTTAGCGACGACAAGTGGGGGGTCGCAACATAGGGCGTTGCTAAAAGATTTTAGCGACGGCAAAGTTGCCTTTTTGCGATGGAATTCTGCTGTTAGCATTAATATGTAAAAATATGAGATTTTTTGAGACGACACTGTGTTGCCATCGCTAAAAGTGTTATTTGCAATGGCAAAAATGCCGTCGCGAAAGTGTTTTTATTGCGACGGGATACCTGCCGTCGCTAAAAGATTATTTGAGACAGCACGACATGCCGTCGCTAAAAGATTATTTGCGACGGCAAAGAATACCGTCGCGAAAGGTTTTTTGTTTCTACTATTGTCAATATCTTTTGCGACGGCATTGCTTACGTCGCAAAAAAAAAATCTGGTTCTACTGTTTTTTGAGACGGTGTGGTGCTGTCTCAAAAAAAAAATTTGCAATAAAATTATTAAAAATATGAAAATTACCTGTATTAAATAAAAAATAACTGAAAAAGAAATCGATAATTATATAATAATATAAAAATTCCAGTGTGAAAATAACAATTCATCCACAATAAAAATATTCTTCCATTCATCAGCGAAATTATCCCACTACATAATATTGCATAATACATATACAATGTTTAAATACATAATGTTGTTCACAATTCAAAATAACGTAAATCAAAAATAAAAGTTTTCCTCATGATTCTTTCGTGGGTAACAAAAACAAAAGTTAGTCGCAACATTCACACGCCTACATTCCACAAGAAGAAAACTGCTACTCGGAAAATATTTGAAAACAAAAAATAAAAATAATTAATGGCAATATAGTTATGTGTTAATATTTTAATTTTAAAAAAAACATACAAAATCAACTACTATATAATTACAAAGATAATTAAGTAAATAATTTTGGATAGACAGAAATCCGACTGTAACTCCCAAACCGGGAACCCAATTGGAGTCCCGTCTTCTCCCACAAGTCTCTCGTGCCAAGGCGGTCGTGTGTACCAAGTTTCATGTTAAACCGACACCGTTTGGTCATTCTAGGGTGTCAACACCTCGAATTCAAATTTCTTAAGGAACTAGTTTGCCTAGACCGAAATCCGGCTCTAACTCCCAAACCAAGAATCCGATTCGAGTCCAGTCTTCTCCCACAAATCTCTCGTGCCTAGGTGGTCGTGTGTGCCAAGTTTCGTGCTAATCCGACCCTGTTTGGTGATTTTGGGCCGTCAACACCTCGAATTCAAGTTTCTTAAGGAACTAGTTTGCCTAGAGTGAAATTCAGCTCTAACTCCCAAATCGGGAACCCGATTAGAGTCCTGTCTTCTCCCACAAGTCTCTCGTGCCTAGGCGGTCGTGTGTGCCAAGTTTCGTGCTAAACCGACGCCGTTTGGCGATTTTGGGTGGTTAACATCTCAAATTCAAGTTTCTTAAGAAACTAGTTTGCCTAGACCGCAATCGGGCTCTAACTCCCAAACCGGGATCCTAATTTGAGCCCCGTCTTCTCTCACAAGTCTCTCGTTCCTAGGCAGTCGTGTATGCCAAGTTTCGTGCTAATCCGACCCCGTTTGGTGATTTTGGGGCGCCAACACCTTGAATTCAAATTTCTTAATGAACTAGTTTGCCTAGACCGAAATCCGGCTCCGACTCCCAAACCGGGAACCCGATTAGAGTCTCGTCTTCTCCCACAAGTCTCTCATGCCAAGACGGTCATGTGTACCATGTTTCGTGCTAATCCGACCCCGTTTGGTGATTTTGGGGCGTCAACACCTCGAATTCAAGTTTCTTAAGGAACTAGTTTGCCTAGAATGAAATCCGGCTCTAACTCCCAAAGCGGGAACCCAATTGGAGTCCCGTCTTCTCCCACAAGTCTCTCATGCCTAGGCGGTCGTGTGTGCCAAGTTTTGTGCTAATTCGACCGCTTGGTGATTTTGGGCGTCAACACCTCGAATTCAAGTTTCTTGATGAACTAGTTTGCCTAGAGTGAAATCTGGCTCTAACTCCCAAACCAGGAACCCGATTGGAGTCCTGTCTTCTCTGACAAGTCTCTCGTGCCTAGGCGGTCGTGTGTGCCAAGTTTTGTTCTAATCCGATGCCGTTTGGTGATTTTGGGGCATCAACACCTCGAATTTAAATTTCTTAATGAACTAGTTTGCCTAGATCGAAATTCGACTCTAACTCCCAAACTAGGAACCCAATTGGAGCCTCGTCTTCTCCCACAAGTCTCTCGTGCCTAGGCGGTCATGTGTGCCATGTTTCGTGCTAAACCGATGTCGTTTGGTTATTTTGGGGCGTCGACACCTTGAATTCAAGTTTCTCGTGCCTAGCCTCTATTCTTTTGGGCTGTGTACAGTTAATTTATGGTTATTCTTAGCTTAGAATGCAAAGATACATTTTATACCTGATCTTCTGGTTGTGGTGTATATAGATTCTTATCTCCTGTTGATTCCCTAAATGCCCGGTGGCCACTCGATGCATTAGGAATCTATGATCGTCAATACATAATGTGTTAATCATATTCGAATTTTATTATATATATGTACATATATGTTGTGTGAAAATTTAACTATCAAACAATTTAATTTATATCGAACCTGTTTGTTGGGATCCACACTCGCTCCATGTGACACAAAGGCCATCATCTCAGCTCTCATCTGCTATAAATGTGTAGAGAACTCTGCTCACATCTCCTCCCTCAGCTCCTCCCTTAGCTCCGCACGAACCTGCTGGGTGATCTGAACAATAGTCGATGGCTGGGGTGTTGATTGTGATGGCCAAGCACCATCTTTATACAGCGCTCTCCAAGGCACAGTTCTCCCGTATGTGTGGCAATATCCATGTCCGTTGAACCTCCTTGCCAGGTTATGAGGACCGTTTGCCAATACAATAATCTCTTTAGAAAATATGACATCACTAGTCCTTCGCAAAGTTTGAACCTATTTAAATTTTTTTTTGTAAAATTTAAAATGTAGTTCGACTTAGGTAAATAGAATCTATAGATTTAAATACACAGATGTTCCTTGAACCAAATGTGAAAAGTTTCAAAATGTTCACGCCGAAGCTGATGATCGTCAACACGAGGCATTTTGACCTTAAGTACTTCAAGGTGTTTGCTGTGTAGATTAAAAATTTATCAATAAAAAAATTTTGGTTCAAAATTCAATGAAACATAATAAAATATTGTAACACCCCTAATTTCTAGCCCCAAATGATAATGCAACAATTATGACTCTCTTAAAGGAAAACCAAATATAAATTGCCATACTTGTATCTCAAAAAATACATAAACCCAACATTCAAGATATCCATAGACATACGAGAATAAAGCATATTTACATTTATCAGAGTATTCAGTACAAAAATATTACATGTTGACAACAAAAATAAATGCCCTACGAGCTTACAACTTTCCAAGCCAACACTTGGTTACAAAAAGAGAGTACTAACACAAATACACATTAAGCCCTTGGCTTGAATTTACATGTAATACCAAAAGAGAACAACAAAAAGAGCTGTCAGCCTCAAAGCCTCCCAAGCTACGTCCTTAGAGGTGGCATATCACCTGAACCTGAAAATGATGTCCCATATAGGGTGAGCCAAAGCCTAGTAGAGATATACTAGACCAAATATGAGAAATAACTAAAACGTTAGCATTCGATAGATGATTAACACTTGTAAATCAACTTACAACACTTTCCAGTTCCATGACAAATACGTTCACATTTCATTACACCTTCATTTACTTCCAATTCAAGTTTATAAACATGGCTCATTATCTAGCCAAACAAGTAAATGAGACTACAACTCATATCAAAAACACTTCCAATACTTCAATTATCAATGGAGTCCATCCCCTATCTCCTCCCAAACAGGTTTGAGAGTACATCCCCTATCTTCTCTCAAACGATGGAGTACATCCCCTATCTCCTCCCAAACAATATACATATGCCATGTATTTAAACAGTTCATCATATACAATGATCAATCCAGGCACATATTCAATATGGCACTTCAACCGTCATATTTAATGACATAACACATTTGATTAGTTTCAGTTTTCCCTAATCAACATTCAGTGTTTACAACAATCAAGACTATCCTCCACCGATAGCCCAAAGCTGTTATCTCTAAACAGATAATAAATTATCAAATAGATAAAATAATAACGTTTTCATAGGTGAGTGGTTAACTAATCCAACTACACCATTCAATCCCACAACTTCCCAATTTCATGACTTTCAACTCCATTTCACATTTTCCCAAATTAATTATTCAACATAATTAGGGCATTTTCTCCATTTTTCAACTATCAACCCTAAGGTTCAATTTCATCAATTTAACGACAATTCTTCCATTTTCCAAGGTCTCACATACACATGGGTTTAACATTTGAAAACCCCCTTTTTATAACCTCAAATCAAACCCTAACTTTCCCAAAATTACCACACAACACCACCTAATCAAAATAACTAAAATTTATGTCAAAACTCATAAGATGGAGTAGGGCATCCCTACCTCAAATGGAGAGACTCAAAGGAGATGAAGTTAAAAACTCGAGATGCTCCAAACCCAACGATTTTCGGATTAAAATGTAGCCCACACCAAGCTCCACACTTTTTACAAAGGGACTAGAGTAGACACACCCAAGAACCAAGTGTATTTCGAGAGAGAAGGTGTATGTAGAGAGAGAGTCAGATCTAGGGTTTGAGATGTAAAGAGGATCAAAAAGTGATTAAGGAGACTGCTGCTGCGAACTGATATACTCGAGGCTCGCTCTAGTGAAGGAGTGGTCGCTCGAGCGATCAGACACAAGGAAGCCTCGCTCGACCAACAATACGAAGCTTCAGGTCTGCTACCCAGAAGCTCGCTCGAGCGAAGAAAAGCTCGCTCGAGCGAAGAAACCCAAAACATAGTCCTCACTCGCTCAAGCCAAGAAATGCAACCTTTAGGTCCAAACTAGACGCAGACGCAAGCTCGAGTGCAAGATTTCTCGCTCGAGCTAACAAACACACCAGTCAACTCTCGATCGAGCGAAGGAACCCTGGCTCGATCGAAGGAATAAAACACGTAGCTCGCTCGAGCGACAAAAGCCTAGCTCGAGTGAAGACACCAAAAACTGGGCAACAACCATTTGTTTCTAATCACAACCAACCTGTGACAAACCTGCCCAACACATCCTAAAACTCATCTACAATGAATTAAAGGACGAAACGAGACATACACAACAATACTCAATCATGGAACCCAAGTCCGGAATACTGTACATAAAGGAAAAAACCCGGGATCGCTATATATTACATTATAATAATAGTTCCTCATGCGATATTACATTGATTTAACAACAAGTAAATAACAAATAAGCACTCCCAAGGGTTTACAATCTTCCAAGCTTTAAGCCCGATACAGAAAATGGTTATTCAAACCCACACATGCATACCCATCATTTATTTTGGTACACAAAATAAATATGACAACATCTTCCAAGGATTTTCAACATCTTTCAAAGAAAAGACCCAATTTCTAGGTTTTCTCACCAAAACCATTCATCTCCAAAATATTTAGAAGAATCTCCCCGAAATCATCTTTCTTCAATCAATATGGTTCAAAACCTTCAATTTATATTTTAAAAGGAAAAGAAATTAAATCCTCTTTCAAAATCACTCATCTTCTTGAAATTAACAATCAATTTCTCAAAACTAATCAAAGGATGATTTCGAAAATCATCTAGATCTTGCAAAAATATATATATATAACTCTAAGAAAATCCCTACCTCAAGTTTTGAAGAAGAAATGAGATGAAACCCCCAAAATCAACGGTGTCGAAACTCGATCTTCACCGCACACAACGAAGCCCTCGAGATGATAACCAACTTTGGTGAAGAACTTAGGTCTAAATCCCAACGGATTTAGAGAAATCAAAGAGAGAAGATGACTTCTAGAGAGAGAAGCTCCCGATCTGGAATTATGGAGAGTTTTAGAGAGAGAGAGAGAGAGGACTAAAAAAGTAATATAAAATCTCAGATTCATAATCTGATATAACATGGTCCGCTCGAGCGTAGAATGCCCCCTTGAGCGTCAAATACAGTAACCCAGTACTTTTGCAAACATGTCAAACTTCTGAAACCAAACATTCTCTGCTCGAGCGCATAAACGGCCGCTCGAGCGGACAAGCAACTTCGGACAGCTCGACTCCCGCCAGGGCGCTGCTCTTGGACCCCCCAAGGGGCGCTGTCCCCTGGACCCCCGCGAGCTGACCGGGCAGCTCGACCCCCGCCTGGCCCAATCAAAATGGCAAAACATGAAAGAAGGATCGAAACCGGGATCGCTACAACCTTCCCCCCTTAAAGAATTTTATCCCCGAAATTTTAAATCAAACTACCCAAACAAAGGGGTTTCTAGCGATCAAAGCCACGCTATTTCATTTTCAAATCACAATACTAACTCTCAACCTAATTCCACCATGGTTATCTCATTAACAACAACCTCCCAAATATGCATAAACATGAAATTTTTCAAAAAGTAATGGCAACTCTAAACAACCTTATGCTTAAAACAACAACGCACTTATCAACATATGGTTAACAACTTTAAATACGTTTTCCCTCAACACTAAGAAAAGCAACTTAAGCATTTTCAAATAAATCCGGATATTTGGAGCGGACTTCCGCCTTCTGTTCCCACGTCGCTTCTTCAACCCCATGGTGTCTCCATGACACCTTTACCAACGGTATAGTTTTGCCCTGTAGCACTTGCTCCCGGGTATGTAATATTTGAACCGGTCGTTCTTTGTAAGAGGCATCCTCATCTACCTCTAAGTCAACCCAATCAAGAAGATGAGAAGGGTTGGGTTCATACTTCCTAAGCATAGATACATGAAATACGTTGTGAACTCCCGAAAGTTGTGGCGGTAAAGCTAACCGGTATGCCACTTCCCCAATTCGCTCTAAGATCTCAAAAGTCCCAATGAACCTTGGAGATAATTTACCACTCTTACCAAATCTCATCAAACCCTGCCTTGGTGAGATTTTTACAAACACATGGTCACCATTTTTAAAAGATAAAGGTTGTCTCCTTTTATCGGCATAACTCTTTTATCGGCTTTGGGCCGTAGCTAACCTCTTCCGAATGAAAATAACTTTCTCGGTTGTCTCTTTAATAATTTTCGGACCCAGTAATGGTGCATCACCCACTTCAGCCTAACAAACTAGTAATCTACAAGGTCGGCCATATAAGGCCTCAAATGGTGCCATCCTAATACTAGCTTGGTGTAGACACCCCATTTTTGACCGTCCTCAAGACTTGGACGTCACCGCTTGAACACTCGGTGATCATCTATGTTTGTGTTCGTCTTGAGTTCCTAGAGGTCTCGGCTACGCGCCTTGCCTCAAGATCTCTCGACTCGACTCTTTTGTGTCTGGTTTTGCACCAAACACTTGTGCTTTGCCTTGGAGGGGTAGGGAATGGCTTGTAGGCCATCCCCACACTCCACCGGCCATGGCTTGATATAACGACCCCGGTCTTTTCCCATTTGATTATGGTGTCCGGACTTAGGTTCCGTAGATTCTGTCATTGTATAATGGTTGTTGTCATCCTTTATTTTCTCATTTGGAGTTATAGGATGTGTTGGGCAGGGTGTTTCAGGTTGGTTGGGTTCGGAAACCAAGTGTTACTGTCCAGTTTTTGGGTTGGTCGCTCGAGCGAGGACTTGGTAGCTCGAGCGAGGGTTGTTTTTGTGTCTGGTGGCTCGAGCCAGATTTTCTTCGCTCGAGCGAGCGATTGCGTCTAGTTTAGACCTGAGAACAGTGTTTCTTCGCTCGAGCGAGATTTTCTTCGCTCGAGTGAGCGAGGTGTATGTTTTCGAGTTCCTCGCTCGAGCGAGCATTCTGTCGCTCGAGCGTGCTCCTAGGTTGCAGACCTGAAGCATTGCATTATTGGCTCGAGCGAGATTTTCTTCGCTCGAGCTAGGGTTTCGTGTGTCTGGTCGCTCGAGTGACCAAGTGTTCGCTCGAGCAAGCCTGTCGGGTTTATATACGTAGCAGCGGTTTTTAAAACGTTTTTTCACATTCTTTTGATCCTAAAACCCTAGTTTTGAGTTCTCTCTCCCTCTACTCACCTTCTTTCTTAGGTTTCATCACCTTTTAGGGTGTTTCTACCCTAGTTGCTTTATTAAAAAGATAGAGTGAGTCAAGAGCTTCGTTTTAATCTGAGAGTTTGTAGTTTCGGAGCACTTTGGTTTTGGGTCTTCATCTCCGTCTTCTCCATTGGGTTATTTTCTTCGAGGTAGGAATTTCCTACTCTATCTTATAAGTTTTGTTCTAAGTTTTGGTATTTTGATATGTTGGGAGCACTTTGGTAATTTTGGGAAAAACCCTAGTGGTATTAATAAATTAATTTGTATAATTAATTTAAGGAAATTGGGGAATTTGGTTAAATTCATGAAATTGAGGAATTCATTGATTAAATGGTGTAGTTGGATAATTTAAATCACTCGCCTATTGAATTGTTGATATATTTATTTCCAGTCTAGAAATAACTGTTTTGGGCTATCGGTGGAGGATAGTCGTGATTATTGTAGACATTGCATGTGGATTAGGAATAACTGAAACTAATCACATTGGTTAAGTCATTAATTTTGACTATTGAATTAATACAGAAAATACGTGTATTGATTGAGCATTGCATTTGCATATTGTGTGGGAGGAGATAGGGGATGTACTCCACGGTTTAGGGGAAGATAGGGGATGGACCTCTAAACCGGATTTTGTTTGGGAGGAGATAGGGGATGGACTCCATTAGCATTACTATTATGTGTGCTTATTATATTGAAGTGTTTTTACATGTTATTGATACAGCACTAAAATGTGTATCAAACGGGAAGTATGAAGTGTTTTGATATGAGCCTGAGTCTCATATGTGTTGTTGATATTGGAAGTAATGTGAATATGTTATATGGTTCACTGTTGTAAGTTTGGCCAGGTTCTGAGCCTTATTGATAATAATGAGAATTGAAACATGTCATAGACGTTAGTGTCATGAGACTGTATTAAGTTATAATTGATTATCTTGGTTAACCATCTATTGAATGCTATAGCTTTATTCAATGCTTATATTTGGTTTAGTATTTTTCTACTGGGCTGTGGCTCACCCTTTATGGGAACATCATTTTCAGGTCCAGGTGATAAGCTACCTCCAAGGTCTTAGCTTGGAAGGATTTGGATTTTGAAGACTATCTTTGGTTATTTGTTTTTATTTGATAAACATTCAAGCCTAGGGCTTTATTTGTATTTGAGTTAGAACTCATATTTTTGTGTTCAAGTGTTGGCTTGGAAAGTTGTAAGCCCATAGGGCATTTAATTTGATGTTACATGTAATGTTTTTATTTAGTAATACTCTGATGAATGAGATAATGAATTGTTTTCTTTTAATATTGCATGTCAAAGAAATATATATAATGGGTTTATTTTGAGGGCGTTACAACTTGGTATCAGAGCGTACCGGGTTTGAATACTTTGGGTACGTGGGAAGTGATTAGTATCACAATGGGTTCGTCTCGTTTGATAGAGACTTAGTGTAATGTTATATGCTTACATGATAGCATGTTTATGTGACTATGTGGGTATGGAATGTAGTTCCTAGGATGTTGATTGGACCCTTGAGTTTCTAGTAGTCTTGTTGGAAAGGCACTTGATCAATGCTGCTTCCAACCGGAACTATAGTAACGCTTCGGGACTATCATCATCCAGGAATGAAATTCGTAGGTGCTTATGTGATTATGTGCTTATGTGGAATGAATTATTGTTGTCCAATGCATTAGGAAGTGAGTGTTTAGCTTGGGCACATTTATTAATGTGCTAACGTCTTTGTTTCCTTTATTAGGATGTCAGGACGAGGACGAGGACGCGGTAGGCGTGGTAGGCCGAGTAGGCAAGAGGTGCCTGTGCCAGAGGAGATTCCGACAGTTCAGGAGGGAATTGGCCAGGCCAATGTGGCCGAGCCAGTAGGCCAGCAGGCTATGGGAGCTCTAGCCCGAGAGATAGCAGGGGCATTCAGGGAGTCAGTAGGCATTCTCAGAGCTGAGAATCAAGCTCGGGTTGTTGTTGCGGATGCAGGACCTCCCTTTCTGAAGAGGGAGTTCTTCCGGTCTAATCCGGATAAATTTGTGGGTGATCCTAAAGAGCCGCTTAAGGCAGATGAATGGCTCGAACAGACAACGAAGACGTTTGAGATGCTTAGCATCGAAGACGAGGGTTGAAAGTGACCTTGGTATCTTTCCAGCTGAAGAGGGATGCGGGTTAGTGGTGGAAGTTCACTAAGGGTCGTATAGGAGGTACATGGGAGGCTTTTGTGAATGCTTTCCAGGAGAGGTTCTTATCTCCAGCAGTTAGGGAGAAGTTGAGAGACCAGTTCTGCCAGCTTAAGCAGTCGAGTTCTTCAGTGGCCGAGTTTGAGGCTGCATTTACTAGCTTGTCCAGGTTTGCACCTGAGTTGGTGGCGTCTGAGGAACGCCGTTGTATCGAGTTTGAGAAGAAGTTGAGGCATGGCCTCAAGCTGAGAGTTGGGGGAACTATGATTCGGGATTATGGGCGTATGGTTGATGCTGCAGCCCACATGGAAATCATGATGTAGGAAGAGGAGGAAGGACAGAAGGGCTCCAAGAGGAGTCAGGATGGTCAGAGTGATGGTAGGAGACAGAAGGGTTTTAATCCTCAGCAGTCTCAGGGTAGCTTTTCTAGATCGACTTTTCCTGTGTCGAGTGCTAGTTCGGGGAAAGGCAGTCAGGGAGACATTACTTGTTTCAAGTGTGGCCAACTAGGCCACAAGTCTCCAGTTTGTCCTCAGAAGGGAGGAGTGCAAAGAGCAGCATCATCTTCGGCTCGATCTCAGAGCCAGAGTCAAGGTAGAGGCCAGCCACTCTCGTGTTATCAGTGTGGTCAGCCAGGGCATATGAAGAGGTATTGCCCGTAGTTGGGTGGCACACCTGGTACATCTGGTTTGAGGCAGATTCAGGGTCAGCAGCCAGCTCAGTCGGGTCAGGCCTCAAGGGCCAATCAGGGGGCTTCATCTTCCCAGTCGGTGCAGCAATCTTATGCTCCTAGGGGTGAGCAGGTTGATCAGAGGTCGTCTGGGCACGTGTACGCTGTTACCGCGCAGGATCTTGTGCCGTCACCATCAGTTGTGAGAGGTACCTTCTTGTTTTGCAACTCGGTTGCTAGTGTTTTGATTGATACGGGTGCATCTCATTCCTTTGTGTCTGCTGCATTTGCATCTATTTTGGAATTGGAGTTAGCACAGTTAGCATCTCCTATTTGTGTAGTGTCACCTCTTGGGGGTGAATTGATCTTGAAACAAGGTGTTAGGGGTTGTGATATAGAGGTCGACTATCATAGACTTCCGTTTCCTTTTGTGGTTATGCCCATGAAGGGCTTCGATGTGATTTTGGGTATGGACTAGTTATCGTCATACCGGGCAGTTATTGATTGCTACCGCCAGAGGGTCACTTGTTGTACCGTGAGCGGGGAGTGTTTCCATTTTCTGGGGGACCGGGCTGGTAGTGTTTTGCCACCGGGGTATGATTCGCGAGGGCGGAGTGAGCTTAGTGGTCTACTTGCTAGCTTTTTGAGTAGTGAGTGTGATGAGACCCAGATTGTGTTGCCACGGGTGGTTTGTGAGTACTCGGACGTCTTTTCCGAGGATCTTGTTGGTTTGCCACCGCATCGGGAGATTGAGTTCTCTATTGACCTAGTGCCCGGCACGGCGCCGATTTCTATGGCACCTTATCGTTTTGCCCCAACCGAGTTAGTTGAGTTGAAGATTCAGCTCCAGGAGTTACTAGACAAGGGCTATATACGTCCTAGTGTTTCGCCGTGGGGAGCACCGGCCCTCTTTGTTAAAAAGAAAGGTGGTGCTTTGAGACTTTGTATAGATTACCGGAAATTGAATCGGGCTACGGTTAAAAATAAGTACCCTATGCCTCGTATAGATGATCTGTTCGATCAGTTGAAGGGTTCCCGTTGTTTCTCGAAGATAGACTTGAGATCGGGTTATCATCAGTTGAGAGTCAGGGAGGAGGATATTCCGAAGACGGCATTCCGTACGCGGTATGGCCACTATGAGTTTTTGGTGATGCCATTTGGGCTCACCAATGCACCGGCAGTTTTTATGGATTTGATGAACCGGATATTCCGGGAATTTTTAGATCGTTTTGTAGTCGTATTCGTGGACGACATCCTTATCTATTCACCTTCTGAGGAGAAGCACAAGGAACACTTGAGAGTGGTGCTTGAGTTACTTAGAGCCCATAAGCTTTATGCTAAGTTTGGGAAGTGTGAGTTCTGGCTAGAAGAGGTCAAGTTCTTAGACCATGTAGTTTCTAGGGAAGGAGTGTCTGTTGATACATCCAAGACTGAGGTAGTGCAAGATTGGGCACAGCCTAAGAGTGTGTTTGAGATCCGCAGTTTTCTGGGGTTAGCTGGGTATTATCGCCGGTTTGTGAAGGATTTCTCCAGGTTAGCTTCACCTTTGACTAGATTGACTCGGACGGGAGTCAAGTTTGTATGGAGTGAGACTTGTGAAAAGTCGTTCCAGGAGTTGAAAGTTAGACTGACCACCGCTCCAGTCTTGATTATTCCGGAGAGAGGGTTGGGTTATGCAGTCTATTGTGACGCCTCACGAGAGGGTCTGGGTTGTGTGTTGATGCAAGAAGGGAAAGTAGTTGCCTATGGCTCACGTCAGTTGAAAATTCACGAGAAGAATTACCCTACGCATGATTTAGAGTTAGCAGCTGTGATATTTGCCTTGAAAATTTGGAGGCATTATCTTTATGGTGAGAGGTTTAAGGTATTCTCGGATCATAAGAGTCTGAAATATCTGTTTACACAGAAAGACTTGAACTTGAGGCAGAGGAGGTGGATGGAGTTTATTGAGGATTATGACTTCGAGTTGCATTTTCATCCGGGGAAGGCCAATGTGGTGGCCGATGCCCTTAGCAGGAAATCTGTTGGTGACATAGCTAGTATAGCCATCCGGGAATGGGAGATGTTAGGTGCACTTGGGGAGTTTGATTTACTTCTGGGCGAATCCGTTGAGGCTGCGGCCTTGTTTTCTATTGTTGCACAGCCTACACTTGTGACTCGAGTGTTAGAGGCTCAGAGGGGTGACCTTGAGGTAAAATCCCTCCGTGAGAAGATTTCCGGTGGGAAGGTTGAGAAGGGTTTGACGGTGTATCCCGACCTGAGTGTGAGATACCGAGACCGTCTGTTTGTGTCGGAGTCTTGTCGAGAAGAGGTACTCCAAGAGTTTCATCATTCACGCCTTGCGGTGCATCCGGGAGGCACTAAGATGTATCGGGATTTGGGGTCACCAGTTTTGGTGGCGGGGTATGAAGAGAGATGTGGCAGCTTTCGTGTCTAAGTGCCTTACTTGTCAGCAAGTGAAGGCCGAGCATCAGAGGCCAGCGGGTTTGTTACAACCCTTGCCTATTGCCGAGTGGAAGTGGGAGCATGTCACTATGGACTTCGTTGTAGGTCTTCCGAGGACTCAGCGGGGTAGTGATGCTGTTTGGGTGGTTGTAGACCGGTTGACTAAGTCGGCGCACTTTATTCCTATGCGTGTTAGAGATTCAGTCGATCATCTGGCCGACTTATATATTCGGGACATAGTGAGGTTGCACGGGGTTCCAGTGACGATCGTCTCAGATAGAGATCCTCGTTTTACTGCCAGGTTGTGGCAGAGTTTGCAGAGTGCCTTAGGCACTAAGTTGACCTTTAGCACGGCTTATCATCCTCAGACTGACGGGCAGTCCGAGCGTACTATTCAGATCCTTGAGGATATGCTTCGGGGTTGTGTTCTTGACTTTAGTGGGTCGTGGGAGAGGCACTTGCCTTTGGTGGAGTTTGCCTACAACAATAGTTTCCAGTCTAGTATCGGTATGGCACCGTTTGAGGCCTTGTACGGCCGACCGTGTAGGTCTCCAGTTTGTTGGGCCGAGGTGGGAGATGCACCTTTGTTAGGTCCAGAGTTGGTAAGGGAAACGACGGAGAAAGTTGAGCTTATCCGTAAGAGGCTTGTTACAGCACAGAGTCGTCAGAAATCTTATGCCGACCGTAGGAGGAGACCTTTGGTGTTTGACATGGGTGATCATGTCTTTCTGAAGATATCACCTAGACGGGGATTGATGAGGTTTGGGAAGAGCGGGAAGTTGTCCCCTCGGTTCATTGATCTTTTTGAGATCCTTGAGAGGATTGGCGAGGCTGCCTATCATTTAGCTTTGCCACCGCAGTTGTCCGGAGTACATGACGTGTTTCATGTGAGTATGCTTCGGAAGTATGAGCCGGATCCATCACATGTGTTGGATTGGACTGATTTAGTGGTTGACGAGGATGTCTCGTATGAGGAGAGACCGGTTCGGGTCTTGGATAGGCGGGATCAAGTTTTGCGAGGCAAGACCATCCCTTTGGTAAAAGTTCTGTGGAAACATCATGGAGTGGAGGAAGCCACTTGGGAACGTGAGTTGGAAGTCCGCGAGAAATATCTGGACATGTTTATTAATATATAATCTTGTATTTAGATTTTGTAATATTGTTGGACTTAAGAGCCTTATTTATGTCATAAGTCGGAAAACGTTGATAATGTTTTAGTTTAATCATAGTAGTTTGAAACCTGTCTCATAATGGAAGTAGACTGTAACATTTATATGTTGAATGTGTGGTATACATCATGAAATTGAATATGATATGGAAATTGGAAGGAAAATTGCATATTAATAATGCAGGTTGAGATGTATTTGAGATGCTTCTTGATAAGAGATGAAATGACCAGTATTGGGTCAAGTTGTTTACTATTGAATTGTCATATAAAAAAAAAAAAAAAAAACCTGTTTTCAAAAACTTATGCTTAATTTCGGGGACGAAATTCTTTTAAGGGGGGGAGGTTATAGCGACCCCGGTCTTTTCCCATTTGATTATGGTATCCGGACTTAGGTTCCGTAGATTCTGTCATTGTATAATGGTTGTTGTCATCCTTTATTTTCTCATTTGGAGTTATAGGATGTGTTGGGCAGGGTGTTTCAGGTTGGTTGGGTTCGGAAACCAAGTGTTGCTGTCCAGTTTTTGGGTTGGTCGCTCGAGCGAGGACTTGGTAGCTCGAGCGAGGGTTGTTTTTGTGTCTGGTGGCTCGAGCCAGATTTTCTTCGCTCGAGCGAGCGATTGCGTCTAGTTTAGACCTGAGAACAGTGTTTCTTCGCTCGAGCGAGATTTTCTTCGCTCGAGCGAGTGAGGTGTATGTTTTCGAGTTCCTCGCTCGAGCGAGCATTCTGTCGCTCGAGCGTGCTCCTGGGTTGCAGACCTGAAGCATTGCATTATTGGCTCGAGCGAGATTTTCTTAGCTCGAGCTAGGGTTTCGTGTGTCTGGTCGCTCGAGCGACCAAGTGTTCGCTCGAGCGAGCCTGTCGGGTTTATATACGCAGCAGCGGTTTTTAAAACGTTTTTTCACATTCTTTTGATCCTAAAACCCTAGTTTCGAGTTCTCTCTCCCTCTACTCACCTTCTTTCTTAGGTTTCATCACCTTTTAGGGTGTTTCTACCCTAGTTGCTTTATTAAAAAGATAGAGTGAGTCAAGAGCTTCGTTTTAATCTGAGAGTTTGTAGTTTCGGAGCACTTTGGTTTTGGGTCTTCATCTCCGTCTTCTCCATTGGGTTATTTTCTTCGAGGTAGGAATTTCCTACTCTATCTTATAAGTTTTGTTCTAAGTTTTGGTATTTTGATATGTTGGGAGCACTTTGGTAATTTTGGGAAAAACCCTAGTGGTATTAATAAATTAATTTGTATAATTAATTTAAGGAAATTGGGGAATTTGGTTAAATTCATGAAATTGAGGAATTCATTGATTAAATGGTGTATTTGGATAATTTAAATCACTCGCCTATTGAATTGTTGATATATTTATTTCCAGTCTAGAAATAACTGTTTTGGGCTATCGGTGGAGGATAGTCGTGATTATTGTAGACATTGCATGTGGATTAGGAATAACTGAAACTAATCACATTGGTTAAGTCATTAATTTTGACTATTGAATTAATACAGAAAATACGTGTATTGATTGAGCATTGCATTTGCATATTGTGTGGGAGGAGATAGAGGATGTACTCCACGGTTTAGGGGAAGATAGGGGATGGACCTCTAAACCGGATTTTGTTTGGGAGGAGATAGGGGATGGACTCCATTAGCATCACTATTATGTGTGCTTATTATATTGAAGTGTTTTTACATGTTATTGATACAGCACTAAAATGTGTATCAAACGGGAAGTATGAAGTGTTTTGATATGAGCCTGAGTCTCATATGTGTTGTTGATATTGGAAGTAATGTGAATATGTTATATGGTTCACTGTTGTAAGTTTGGCCAGGTTCTGAGCTTTATTGATAATAATGAGAATTGAAACATGTCATAGACGTTAGTGTCATGAGACTGTATTAAGTTATAATTGATTATCTTGGTTAACCATCTATTGAATGCTATAGCTTTATTCAATGCTTATATTTGGTTTAGTATTTTTCTACTGGGCTGTGGCTCACCCTTTATGGGAACATCATTTTCAGGTCCAGGTGATAAGCTACCTCCAAGGTCTTAGCTTGGAAGGATTTGGATTTTGAAGACTATCTTTGGTTATTTGTTTTTATTTGATAAACATTCAAGCCTAGGGCTTTATTTGTATTTGAGTTAGAACTCATATTTTTGTGTCCAAGTGTTGGCTTGGAAAGTTGTAAGCCCATAGGGCATTTAATTTGATGTTACATGTAATGTTTTTATTTCGTAATACTCTGATGAATGAGATAATGAATTGTTTTCTTTTAATATTGCATGTTAAAGAAATATATATAATGGGTTTATTTTGAGGGCGTTACACTTGAGGCCACCGGCTGTGTTTTGTTGCCACCGGCCAAATGCTTGGCCGGCCGGCACTATAGATGGCCGGCCAGCTATCTTTTTTTGGTCAATTGCATTTTTGGCCGGCCGACTACTGTGCATCTACTTTTGCAGATATTTTTGTGCAGCTGGCATACACTGTCCCCCCCCCCTCCATACACGTGTATGGAGGGATTGCCCTCTTGTTAGCTTCCTTTGGAAGCTTTACAAGACTAATTGTCTATAAAAGAGAACCTCTTCTCTCTTGTTCAAGGGTTAGACAACTTAGACAATATTTTCAGAGCTTGAGCTTTAGGGTTAGGGTTTACATATATCCTCTATCTCTATATCTCTCTCTCTCTTGTGTTTAGTGTGTGTTTAGTCTCATTTTTGTGCACAAACACCCACCATCACACGTTTTCTTAGTTGTTGAGGTACCAGAGGTCTTTCCTTGAAGCTTTTGGACTAGTTTGGAACCAAAAGAGCTGCTGGAACATTGTTTGTGAAGAGGATCTACAAGGGTAAGACTTTTGTCCCTTTTTACCCCATTTTTGCAAAGCTTTTTAGCATATCTTGCACCTATTTTTGAGCTTAGCATATAACATATAAAAGTCTTTTTTTTGTCTGCTCTAAATAGTTTGTTAAGGGTGTTTTAAGCTTTGGGGTTGTTTGACCCCTCTTAACATTTTCAAAAACGGATATCATGGTTAGTAGAGGCCGATCTTCGGATCGGGCGAGAGGGGATGCTCATAGCTGACCTTCCCCAATCGTACCCTAACTCCCGAGCCAAGACAACTCCGGTGATGACGGACATGTGGCCTTCGACACCGAGTCAGGGTTTCCTAAATTCCCCCATAAAAAATATTTAGGTGGCGACTCTATATCTGGCAAAGCAGTCCATGTTTGGCACTTCTTTTCAAAAATCTGTTTCTCAAAACGATTTACCGGATTTGGACTCTTTGGTTCAGATTAAGAACCGTGACAATTTGAGAGTCCGAGCTGTAGTGACCCCCAAAATGAACAGAACGGGACTCACCCTCCCGGGGCGTTCGGGGACGTCTACAGTAATGTGCACAAAATAGTGCGATGAGGTGCGCAAGATAGCGCGATAACATGCATGCAAAATGCATGTAATGGTCACAGCGCAAAATAGCACGATACGCAAAATAGCGCCATAAAATGCATGCAAAATGCAAGTAATGTGCACAAAACAGTGCGGTGAGGTGCGCAAGATAGCGCGATTAAATGCTTGCAAAATGCAAGTAATGGTCACAGCGCAAAATAGCGCGATTCACAAAATAGTGCGAGAAAATGCATGCAAAGTGCAAATAATGTGCATAAAACAGGGCGATGAGGCGCGCAACATAGCGCAATAAAATGCATGCAAAATGCAAGTAATATGCCCAAAGCAGTGCGATGTGGTGCGCAAGATATGTAACCTTATGCTCACCAATTCTTAACAACCCCTAGTTCACAACAAAGCATGAGAGCATCATACATATCCACCCAACCTTAACTACTTCTAATTACACCTCACTTCATTCCTCAACCCAAAATACAAAGTGTTATAACTTACCCACCTTGGGGAAATTTCATCCTCGAAATTGAAGAAAACCAAATAGAAGACAACTCAAACAGGCCCATTCCAGGTATGTAAAATAAAAGAAAATATCTCATATTTTATTTCACATTACAAGAGTCCTTGGCAGGACATTCCAGACATAAACTCCCCAGTAGGCAGGGTTTGTAATCACAATATTTTCCTGTCACATCAATTCTCAGCTATAGAAACATATAATTCTTAAATACAGAAACATAATACATAGCATTCCCCTAAGCACATAATTCATAAATTCCCACAGCATGCGTTAATTTCATTCACAATATGTTCTTTACTATGTTCATAACCAAATTGATCCAGCCTTAATAGTTTATATGTAATTCTCATTAGAAAGTACATGTTCAAACTTGCAGAACAGTGTCGGGCAGAACAATTTACATTATATCCTTCAAATACAGAGTAGGGATTAATTTAACAAATTGCAATATCTAACATTTGTGCATTTACCCAGAAATTTTCATAGAAATGATTTCTTAATCTTTCGTCATAAATATACATAGGCAGGATTTTAATTCTTGCGGTAACTTATCAGTTTATCAATTAATTAGGTTGTTCTCGAAGTAGTCATTAGCTGCCTCCCTTTTTACAAGTCTCACACAAGCAAACACGTAATGTGGGTAAGGTCCTTCATGTCGTTCAACCATTCTTTATATGGAATTTTAATTATAGATTACAATTTACACATAACAAAACAGATTACAGATGACAGAGTCAATTGTCAGATTTCAAATGTCGAATTTCAGATTTCAGAATGCAAATTTCAAATTACAGACTTCCATAACAAATTACACACAATTCTAAGAGGGGTCATTATATACATAACTTCTCCATACAGCCATATGCATTCAACACAAGTTCAGTTAGCCCACAAACACATCTCATCAAAATACTCATATGCAGTAATTGCACAAAATCACATATCTAAACATTATTGTGACAAGGAAGGCTATATCATTTTCTTTAGTCTTAGGAATATTCTATACCTAGGGTTTAATCACTTCATCGAAACAGATGATAAGCAACTTCCAATCTGCAAATAACAACCGATAACATACATCTTATTTAATCATTGACATATAGATTGTCTTACCGATCAGCTCAAACCCTTACCACGCTTCCGCTGTGCAATTCTGTTGATTTAACCCCATCTGCATGTCTTACCATGTTCTGCATAACAATCAATCACAATATGCACAAATAATATACAATGGTCATAGTTTATAATCGTTAGCGTTAACAGATTGCATTTAACGTTGCCATCACTTTCTTTCATATGCACTAAGGATTTAATGTATGATGCCTAAGTCTTTTCTAGACATCCTAAAGCTCAATGGATTCGTTTGTGGGATAGCAACTCGTGCTCTGATACCACTTGTCACGCCCCAAACTTGCTCCTAAAAGTTTGGGCATGACCTACACAGAAACGGGCGCATAACCTGGTACACACATCAAATGAATTTTAGAAGAGAAAGCCAAAGGACTTGAACCATGGCCATATCAACTAAGCCCCAAAGGACCAAGATGACCCAAAACAGTCCCATGGCAGGCCAAAATAATGCTAGGACATGCATGGGATGAGGCCAAAACATGCTAGGAAATGGACACAAAAATGAGGGGCATTCAAAGCCACAAAGAGAGCACTCCACTACAACTACCTTAACCACACATGGCATGGATTATTCAAAGAAAAATAGAGCTATAATATGCCAAAAGGAGCCCCAAAACCCATTGATATGGCAGCCCAATGACTTAAACAAAGAGGCATGCACAATGACCTATTTTAAGGCACAAAAGAACAACTCTTCAGAGCTTTGAAAAGATGGTAAATGCAAGCATACAAGCATGGAGCATGGACTGAAATAGCATAATAAATGATTCCAAATCACTGAAATAACACAAATAAAGCATGCTCATGACTCATACACTCAAAGCTAACAAGCTAGGATACATGGTGGCTATACGAAACATGGAAAACATGACCAAATCAATACCAAACAGAGCTTAAACATGTCAAAGCATGGATAAGAGCTTTATGAAGTCAAGTTAAAACATGCAAGTATGATGGTCTAAATGCATGATACATGTTATGACAATAGAGTGGATTACAAAGCAAGTGCATGATGCAAACAATAGGCCATTGAACCAACATAAAATAGAGGTCTAACATGATAGACTAACACCAAATACCCTCTGAAATAGAGCCAAATAAAGCTATGCAAACATGCTACCTTTATGAGCCCTAAATGCAAGCAAATGAGTCACAAGGGGAGAGGGGTGTCCCTCCCCTATACAAGACCTCAAAACCACTTCTCCACCACTGAAAATCCTCTGGATTTCAGTGGTGAGAAGGTCAATACATGAAGGGTTCCAAAGCCCAAAGAGAAAAGCACAAAAGGGGTCAAACAAGGCTTAAGAGGGGGTAGACAACCCCCAACACCAAAATGACCTTAAGAAACTATAACAAGCATTAAAATACAGAACTTTTATCAGTTATACACTAAGCTCGAAACAATATGAAAATAGGACTAAAACCTTAAGCAAAAATGGGGAACAAAAAGGTAAGTTCTCACCCTCGAAGAACACTTCAAGAACACCAACTCCAGCACCTCTTTTTGATCAAAAACCAACTCAAAACTCTGAAATCAACCACTTAAAACCTCAGCAACCAAAGTATAGTCTAACACTAGGTGTCTTAGTGCAAAACTAAGAACAAAAACCCTTTTGAACACTATTACACACAAATATAGAGAGAGAGGGAGATATAGAGAGAGAGTGATATATATCATATATCACAGGTTGTTCAACCTCTGGAAAGGGAGGGAAGGCCCTCCTTTTATAGGAATTCAATTTCTAAACTTCTTGGAGAAGCCAACACAAGGTAGCAAATCCCTTCATACACGTGTATGAAGGGGGTGTATTGAGGATGCCAGCCATAAAATATCTGCCAAAAGCAGATGGAAAGGGGTCGGTTGGAAAATATGGCCGATTGACTAACAAAAATGGCCAGTCGACCAAAAACATTACTGACCGACCAAAATCTTTGGCCGATAGCAAGAAAACAAGGCCGGTGAGGTGTGGGGATGGCCAACAAGCCATTCCCTTCCCTCAGAAACAAAAACACAAGTGTTTGGTACACAACCAAGCACAAAACAAACAAGTTAAGAGGTCTTGAGGCAAGGTGCGCGATCGAAACCTTCGAGAACTAAAGACAAACACGAACATGGATGATCATCGAGTGTTCAAAAGATGACGTCCAAGTCTTGAGGACGGTCAAAAATGGGGTGTCTACAGTTGCCCCTCTTCGACAAAACTCGAAAGTCATAATAATGACGAGAGTGAATGTCAAAGCCCAGAGATGACCCATTTTTGACAAGGCTGAAAACTTAGACAAAGCATACAAGCTTGCAAGATATGTACCTGTAGGCAGGGGCAAGATGCAAAGAATATGCATGATGCCGAACATAACTTATGATCATGCAAAGAGAGCTGTAACGAAGCAAATACATACAATAAATGCAACAATTTAAGCAGGTGGATACAAATCTAACTACATTACATGCAGAAAGGATGCAAGAGAATTATTCAATTCTCGCTATGTCTCACGCGGAGAATACAATACCTGTGCGGTTCGTCTGGTCGTGCCAGTTTCAAATGAACCGTACATACAATATCGTGCCTGCGCGGTTCATTTGGTCACGCCAGCTTCAAATGAACCATACATACAATATCGTGCCTGAAAAAGAAAGAGAACTTAACAAGTACAATTTTGTTAGAAACATGCATAGCAATGCAAGTGAGAAATGCGTAACAACGCAAGTGAAGTGTGCATAACAATGCAAGTAACGTGTGAGACAACGCAGATGGGAGGCTGCAAGACAATGCAACCTAAGGATAACGCATAACAATGCGGAATGGATGCAAAACAATGCAACCTAAGTGCGACGCATGACAATGCGGAAGGGAGTATGACAATGCGAGGAGGGCATGCGTGACAACGCAAGCCGAGTAGGATGCAAAACAATGCGATTTGAAAATAAGCATAGCAATGCTAGAAAGGCACAAATACATATAAGTAAAGTACACGTGACAACGTGTACAACGTGTAAAGCAAAGAATAAAATGTACACATGTAAGTAAAGCACATGCGACAACATGTACAATGTGTAAGGTAAGGAATAAAATGTACACATGTAAGTAAAGCATGAGCAATAACGCAAGCAATGTGTATAGCAGGAAAGAACACATGTAAGTAAAGCGCACGCGAAAACGTATGCAATGTGTATAACAATACGAGAGGGGAGAAGGGGTGCATAAACACATGTAAGTAAAGCGTACGCGAAAATACATGCAATGTGTGTAACAATGCGATAATGGTGCATAAACACATGTAAGTAAAGCATACGCGAAAACGCGTGCCATGTATGTAACAATACGAGAAGGGAGAAGGGGTGCATAAACACATGTAAGTAAAGCATATGCGAAAATGCATGCAACGTGTGTAACAATGCGAGAAGGGTGCATAAACACATGTAAGTAAAGCCTACGCGAAAACGCATGCAATGTGTGTAACAATGAGAGAAGGGAGAAGGGGTGCATAAACACATGTAAGTAAAGCATACGCGAAAACGCATGCAATGTGTGTAACAATGCGAGAAGGGTGCATAAACACATGTAAGTAAAGCATACGCGAAAACGTATGCAATGTGTGTAACAATGCAACAACAGAGAAAGGCACATATTCAACTGAAGCATGGCAAAGGCATGTTATTCATGATGTTGAGATGCAACTTCAAAACAAGATGAGGCATCGTTCAACGCAAGACGCGTAACGAGCGTGCTTTATTAAAGTCAAAACGAAGCAACGTAATAAAACATAATTAAAGCGATTTGTGGAATTCGCAAGATACAAAAAGGATACAAGAAAGGATACTCCCCGCACGCACCGAGCATCGCTCATAGAAGACACGGCTCGAGGTCAACACGAAGGTCTATTAAGGTTCAAAAAGTGCGCTTTCTTGCACTGTCTTGAGTAATGAAGGTGCCAAACCACATGATTCACCCGAACAAGGGCGTGGGAGGTGCATCGACCACAAGGGGAGGCCACTGGTATTAATCCAGACACTCTGCTGCCCTTCTCCCCTTTTCGCTTTACTTTTCCTTTTTTTAATGGTAGTTTAAACACATTGCACTGCCTCAGGCAGGTTTTACTTTCTCAAAATTATATACTTTTTGCAACAAACGTGATGGAAATGAAACAGCTATTTTGTTCAAAAAGTGTTACATTTTATGTGTCGCATCGCATCGCATTACATAACAATGTAAATGAGATTTGAACCTTTGTTTGAAAAGTAAGCACTTGCCTTGTAATAATCAGGTAGTGAACCGAGTAAGGACAAAAACAACTCGATAATCAAAACAAAGAGCTCGATAAGCTAACCAACTGTAAATACAACTCGATAAGCAAAGCAAAGACTTAAAGAATGTAAAATACAACTAGATAAGCAGATGTACAACAACTCGATAAACAAGATGAAGTAACAAGTGCTAGTTCGTAAAAACATCATCAGAAGGCATTGGAAGTGGTGTCAATCACAAGTTTTCAGCATGCTTAACATTTATTCAGCTTAGAGCAAAATTAGAGGCCATCGGCCAAAGGGAGACATCACCAGCCGAAACTAATGGGAATCGGCCAACATTTTAGCCGATCGGCCAAAATGGATGGTCGGTCGACACTACTTTAGGTCGACCGGCCAAAAATGGTAAGGACCTCCAGAATGTTAACACATGTCTTCCACTCAACACCGTATCCTCTACAAAAGCCTCAGCTTCGTAGTTTTCCTCATTTCAACACTGATTTGCACCAAATGGAAGAGTTTCTTACGCAAAATCTCACAACTTGGATTGCCAACTTGGACGGCTCGAAAAAGCTAAATTTTCGGGGCTTCGGCATAAATGCACTATTCACGTTGGGTCGCACTCCGCTACATCTTCCGTTCCTCCATGCAGCGGCAAAGTTTTGGAATCCTGTAACACATGTCTTTAGCTTTGGTGGGCAAGAGGTGTGTCCTACCTTCGAAGATTTCCAAGCTTTGATGGAATCCGAGCGCAACGAAGAAATCTTGCCCCAATTTCGCTTCGGCCACGCCCAAGCCTTAGGGCAAATGTGTGGGCTCACTATGCACGATGCTCGATCTTTGATTTGTGACAGAATGCTGGGTATTCCGAGTTTGATTTGTCGGTTTTTCGATGCCGGTGACCGCGGTGACCATCATTGGCAAGGCTTTCAGTGACATGCCCTTTGTTTGTGCATGCTATCTTATTTCTTGCTTGCCTCAGGCTCTGGAGGATCTAGTGTCCAGTTAATCGAGGTCGCCCAAGACTTAAGGGAGGGCAAAAGCTGCATTGCCATGTCATTGGCCGAGACATTGATGGGCTTGGATGCTTTTCATCGCCGAGAGATGACCAGATTTGCGGGGAGTCCACTACTGCTGCAGGTAAGGTTTCCCACCCTATCTCACATATATATTGCTCACATCACTCGGCCCTCAAGCTCGGTTTTTCTTACAAAGCCCTTTTTCTCACTTTTCTCTCATCGTACATCTCTCTATTCTTTAATCTCTCATTGTATGCATTGATTATTTGTGTTTAATTTTTTTTTTTTTTTTTTTTTTTGGTGTAGATGTTAGATTGAAAATGAAGAACACATCAAAATTTATTGGATATGGGTTATACTTTAAATGTATTCATCAGTTGATTTTTTATTGTTGATTATCCTGTTGAAGTAATTCATGATTAAATTTATTTTTAGTAACTTATTTCCTTTGAGAACTAAACCACAAATTTCTTCTTTTTAAAATTTTATTTATTTATTTATTTGAATTCAGAGTTTGAGCAAATGGACAATATCTCATATTTAAAATGTTAATTTTTTTTTTGAATAATTTAAATATTTATATTATTTAAGTTTGTCAATTCAAGTTTAACACATTTTCAAACCTTTTTATTTTTTATTTTTTTATAATCATTCCAAACCTATTTGTGTTTAATGAATCAATATAACAAAAAAACAAATAGCATGTAAAAAAAAATTAACCACTAATTGAATATAATGGGAATTAAAATTAATTTTATTTTAATTTATTGTATTATATGAGATGATTAATGTAATATCTACTATTCATTAAGCAAAATTAGTGTTACTTTTATTTAATATATTAGTCATTTTGGTTAATTATAATATGCCTTTGTTAATCTACTTTTAGTCGTCCGAAGTAATTCTTAGATAAATTAGCTATTATATATGTGATGATTTACTAATGTATGATAATTTTTTAAAATTTTCAATAATGTGAAATATTAAATATTTTTAATGATGTGAAGTAAGATTTATATACACAAACCAAATAAAAATATTAAAAAATATAAATAAATAATAAATTTTTTTTTCATAATTATTAACTTTCTAAAATGTTGTGCATCGCACGGCAGACCACTAGTTACTCCATATGTGGCAACGTGTCCAACATGATTTTCACAATCCATTGGAGTAGGCCTTGTAGCAATTGGTGTAGGACTCACGCCAATAGATAGCGTAGATCATCTTTGGAGCATTATCAGACATGGTAAAAGTAACTTTATGCACACCAAATATAAATAGAGTATAGGACGTACTACATTTAGGATCCACCTTATATAAAAGGGTTAGGTTTCTTTCTGTATTTAATTTTTGTAATGGTCCTCAATAATTTTTGCAAAAGAAAGTTTGCATTCACCTACCTCATTATTTAGGGAAAAAAGAAATAAAATAAAAAGAATAATAGAGTGGCGATATCCATATTCCATTATCTCGTACCTTATTTTTGATTGGGTAAATACACTCCATTAGGAACTTCAAAAAAAAAAAAATTGGGTGAATTATAAACACACTTTTGAGCTTTGTTAAAATATGAATTATATGTTGTGATTATAAAAATTACATCCCGTCCTTCAAATTCTAATTTTATAACAAATGATCCATTTTACTAGTAAACTATCAAGTTAATTAACAGTTTTTAATGATGTTAGAAATTTATCTCAATTAATAATTCAAGTGATTTTATTATTGTATAGGAGAACAATTATAATTTTATTTTTTTAATTAATTCTGTTAAATAAAAAATTCTAACAAGGGGATATTTATAATTTTCTAAATTACAAGTGACAATCTGTATTTTAAACAAACTTCAGAAAGTGTATTTGTAACTCATTAAAAAGTTTGTAATTTTAATTATTAATATTTATAAAATTTCTGACTGATTGGTAATTATTTTTGCAAAAGTCCACTAATGTGATATTTTAATTCATATAACATAATTATTATATGAATTAAAATTTCAAAAAAAAATCAATGTAATTATGTTAAACATGTATGGCTAATTCTATTTCTTCTAAATCTCAATCAAAGTGAAGGTAATTCCCCCCCCCCCCCCCAAAAAAAAAAAAAAACTTTTAGCTTCTCATAAAGGAAGTGCAACAGGTAAAAAAAAGAGTGAATATCATTACTAAAAATAATAATAATAATAATAATAATAGTAAATTACACTTACTTTTCTTCAAGTTTGAAAAAAATACAATTGATTTTATAATTTTAACATAATCATATTGATCATTTTTTTATAAGGTTAAAACTATTAAAGCTTATTGGCGTATAGAAACTAAAATAAATAAAGATAAATACAGTTTCGTAAAAAGATATGACAATATTATCTTTATCCATATGTCATCTTTGCAATGTTAATTATCTCTTAATTAGGCTGTTACATATAAACACGAATGATATGTTAGACAATGAGAGGGTAATTTTTGGTAAAAATTGGGCCGAGCTATGTGATGGGCTTTGTGGCCCAAAGTGCGAAGGACTGGGTGAGAAGGCCGCAAAGCTACTCCGGCCCAGGAGAAGTGTAGTTACTCCGGCTCAGGAAGGTATAATTACTCCGGCCAGGAGAGGTAAAAGTTACTTCAGCTCAATAAAAGATAGAGTTACTTCGGTAGAAAGGTTGTAAATGTACTTCGGTCCTGGAACAGCTTGGAGTTAGACCGGTCTTGAAGTTTACATCGGCTTTAGAGGTATACCGGTCTTGGAGTTATACCGGTCGAGAGTCGTTGTTTCGGTCCAAACACACCACGGTTCATGTATGAGAACCGAGATATGGTGTAACATGAAGAAGAACCGAACTACTGTTAGTATGGCCTACTTTGTGGCTCGGCATAGCCATTCTTACTTCGGTCGAATGGGAGTTCGGCCATAAAGAAAACCATCCCACTTGGTTTAAGCAGTGGGGGAGGGTGTAAAAGGATAAGCATTATCCTTAGGAGAATGAATCCTAGGAGGACTCTGCATGGAGAAATACAAGTCCTACTAGGATTGTGCCACGGAAAACTTATAAAAGCCCACAAGCATCACCTTGGAGGAGGTAATTGAACACAAAATTTCTGAGAACTTAGAGCTTTGTCTATTTGTCAAGCTTACTAACTTAGGCATCGGAGAGGTTTCCGGCACACACCCGCCGGCTAGCTCACGTTTGTGTTTTCAGGTGACAAAGCGACGTCGTACGGAGGAGCGTGGACTTGGTCAACAGGATTATACGAGGAGAATTATTTCTTCCCTGTACAATTGGCGCCGTCTGTGGGAAGAACAGACAAGAACAAAAACCTCTTGACTAAGCTTCTCCTTTTCTCATTCAATGGCACACATTGAAGACTTGCCGCAGTCCGCCGTCGACGGACTAACTCCAGAGGGGGGCGCAAGGCGTGAAGGATTACCCTCTGTCCCTCCTATGGCAGATCTGGAGCCCCAACAACATAATTCCAGGAGGAGTGGCAGGGGAAGACGGAATAGCAGCCCTCGACATTCTCAGAGTCCTGACAGGCAAAGAAGGAGGATTGATCCTCAAGCCCTGGAAGATCGCGTGAAGGAACAAGATGAACTAATTCGAAAGATGGCGGCGGACATGGAGGCTTTGAAACGCTAGATGAAGACTAAAGATGTGACGACAGGAGAGGGGCGCAAACACAAGACGCCCCCTCGCCACTCAGAGAATCGTAGTAGGAATACTACACCCTCCCAAGGAGAGAGCAGAAGCCTCAGGACAGGCGACACTCACTCCTTATCTTCAAGGACTCGTCACTCCAGGTCTGAGAGGACGAGATCCGAAAGATCGCACACTGAAGGAAGCACATATTGGCCTTCACATTCACACCAAACCAGATCTAGACAAACGGAGCTGCCCAGGTCATCCGACTTACGAACCGTGCTCGAAGAAAAAGCACGATGCAAGGAGGTTGCCAGGGCAAGGGATCCACACCGAGTTTCGGCCTTACACCGGTTGGCTCCTCGGACGCATGGAAGCGTCGAGGTTGGAATGCCAATGCCGCGACCGGCCTACGAACCAACGGACAAGGCATTGGCAAGACTACAGACTTCGCCGTTTGTCTCAGCGATCGAAAACGCGCCCCTGCCATCAGGCTTCCTTCAGCCGAAATTCAATACATATGAAGGGAAGACGGACCCATATTCACACCTGAGCCACTTTCGCCAAGTCATGGCTGTGTACAGGCGAAACGAGGCCTTAATGTGCATACTCTTCCCATCAAGTCTGGGCGACCTAGGCTTGACTTGGTTCGAAAAGCTCCCAGAGGGCAGCATAGCCTCCTGGGCCCAATTGGCAGAAGCGTTCGTAACGAGGTTTCGGACAAATACTAAAACACCGGTGGAGATAGACCAGTTACTCTCCATCGACATGGGTGAAAAAGAAACCCTCAGATCTTACAACAGTCGCTACTGGGAGACATTCAACCAGATTGGAGACTGCCCCACCAATCTAGCCATTGCGCAATATAAAAGAGGCCTACCAGTAGGGAACCGACTAAGGGATTCAATTACCATGACGCAACCCCTCACCATGGAGGCCCTGATGGAGAGAGTGCATCAGCACATCAGGGTAGAAGAGGATGGCGCACGTACAAAAGCAAAATCTAGTGCGACCGTAGTACCAGAAAAGAAGACCTCAGCAAAGGTCAATACAGTAGATCGGCAGAATAAAAACGGGCGTGGCAGACGAGATAACGGAGAAGACCCAGACAAAAGATGGTTGAGAATCCGCACTGCCATAACAACGGTGTTCAAAAAATCAATATATCGGATTCTGAGCGAAATAAAAGACGAGCCATTTGTGAAGTGGCCAGCCAAGCTAGGGGAAGCTCAGAAGAATTACGACGACAGATCACGGTGCACCTTCCACAAAGAAAAGGGGCACCGAACTGAGAATTGCACGCCACTGAGACAGCACTTGGAAGAATTGGTGGCAGCAGGCCACTTGGACAAATACATTGAAGGAGGAGCGCAACCGGCCCCCCAAGATCATAATGACCATCCCAATAGAATGCCAATCGATGCACCACCTCAAGGCATTATCAATGTAATTCATGGAGTTTTCGAACCTGAGCGCGTATGCGAGCTCAGAGGTTCAATCAAGAAGGCTGAGCACTTTAGGGAAATATTAAGTGCCCAACCTGCCATCAAGAAGGGGAGGACAGAGGCAACAAACGTCATGTCCTTTTCGGATAAAGACTTAGAACGAATTTACTGCCCCCATAATGATGCCCTGGTTGTCACTCTCCGAGTCAAGGATTTTGACGTCAAGCGGATTCTGATTGACCAGGGTAGTTCATGTGAGATCATGTATTACGACACATTCAAACAACTAAAGCTGCAAGACAAAGACTTGGCGCCTGCAGTTTCTCCCCTGATTGGATTCAACTCCATGCCAGAGTGGCCTGTCGGCAAAATAATCCTTCCGGTCAGAGCAGGAAGTGTAACAAAACAAGTGGAATTCTGGGTATTGAAGGTCCCCTCCACCTACAACATCATCCTGGGCAGAACATGGCTACATGCCATGCGTTCGGTAGCGTCATCATACCATCAGGTAATGCGGTTCCCCAATGACGCCAGTATAATTGAAGAAGTCTATGGCGATCAGATCATGTCAAAACAATGTTTCGCCACAGCAAATGGAAGCCGAGCGGCCAAAGGATACGTTCATTCGGTGGAAGAGCCAGAAAGTAATGAACTATTCGCGGACGTCGGCAAAGAGGCTGATCAGAAAGCGGTGGAGGACTTGGTGGAGGTAAAAATAGATGAGAAGAACCCGGATAAATTCTTCTTGCTTGGCTCATCATTATCCAGCACTGAGAGATTAGAGGTCTTGGAATTCTTGACCTCTAATATCGAAGTGTTTGCCTGGACACCTTACGACATGCCAGGCATTGATCCAAACTTCATCAGTCACCAACTCAATGTCCACCCATCCGCCAGACCAGTCATCCAACGCACACGCAGATCGGCACTCCATCACGCCGAAATAGTGGCGGAAGAGGTATGCAACCTGTTAGAGGCAGGAGCAATAAGAGAAGTGCACTACCCAAGATGGATCTCCAACACAGTTGTAGTGCCAAAAAAGAATGGTAAATGGCGTGTCTGCGTCGACTACAAAACAGTCAACAAGGCGTGTCCGAAAGATAGCTTTCCTCTACCAAGGATAGATCAACTGGTGGACTTAACGGCAGGGCATAACCGACTTAGCTTTCTGGATGCATACAGAGGCTACCACCAGATCGCCATGCACGAACCAGACCAGGAGGTCACATCCTTCACAACACCAAGGGGGTTATATTGCTACAAGGTCATGCCCTTTGGCCTAAAGAACGCAGGGGCGACATTCCAAAGGATGGTCACCAAGATGTTTGAACCATTGTTAGGCAGAACAATGGAGGCTTACATCGACGACATGGTGGTCAAAAGCAAGGATGAGAATGACCATCTTAAAGATCTAGGCGAGATGTTCCAGATCCTGAAGAAACACAAATTGCGCCTCAATGCGTCCAAATGCGCATTCGGAGTTGGATCTGGCAAATTCTTGGGCTTCCTGGTGACCAACCGAGGTATAGAAGCAGACCCCTCTCAGATCAAAGCAATCCAGGAGTTGGAGAGACCAAACTCAGTCAAAGAAGTGCAGCATCTCACTGGTATGGCGGCTGCACTCAACCGGTTCATAAGCAGGTCATCAGACAGACTACGACCATTCTTCCAAGCTTTAAAGGCCAAGTTTGAGTGGGATGAAGAATGCGACCGAGCTCTGGAAAGCTTGAAGGAGTACATGTCTTCCCCACCACTACTTGTTACTTCAGTACCTGGTGAAGAACTCTTTTTGTACCTGGCAGTCTCTCAGCACGCAGTCAGCGCAGTGTTGGTTCGTGCAGAAGAAATACAACACTTGCCCATCTTTTATGTCAGCAAGACATTATTGGGAGCTGAAACAAGGTACTTGCCCCTGGAGAAACTGGCATTAGCATTAATGATGGCATCCAGAAAGTTGGCGCACTACTTTCACGCCCACACCATAGTCGTCCTCATAGCCTTTCCATTAAAAGCTCTGTTTGAAAGGGCGAACTTTAGTGGGCGAATTTTGAAGTGGGCAGTGGAGTTGGGACAATTCGACATTAAGTTCCAACCCAAGACCGCAATAAAAGCCCAATCTTTGGCAGACTTCATCGCAGAGTTTACTCCTGGAAGTCATCATATCTGCCCAGTCGACCTAACTGACACAACCGAACTAGGGACAGAAGTTGACGCCGGAATAGCGCAACCCCTAGTGGAAGGTAGTAAATCAAGCACCAAAGCAGACCATACTAAGGACAACAAGGAAGAGACAAACGAAGGCTCACCAACAGTTCAAACAGAGGACGAAGGACAGATAGCCAACATGGACCTTGAAGAAAACACCATTCTAGACCTCACGGCATCATCTGATCCTTCCACTTGCTGGAAATTATTCGTTGGAGAGATGTGGAAGCTCTTTGTGGATGGAGCATCCAACCGACATGGTGCAGGGCTTGGCATAGTCCTCATCTCTCCAGACGGCCTGGTTATAGAGCAAGCAATCAACCTTGGCTTCCCAGCATCCAACAATGAAGCGGAGTATGAAGCGCTTCTCGCAGGACTCAAGTCGGCACACTTCATGAAAGCAACCGAACTAATGGTATACAGTGACTCTCTGCTGGTGGTAAACCAAATTTCTGGCGAATACGAAGCAAAGGACGACAGAATGGCCAAGTACCAAGAGTTAGTCAGAACAGAGATCAAGAAGTTTGATGTGGTAAGGATAGAACAAATTGGCAGGGAGGAAAACAGCCGAGCGGACGAGCTAGCAGGCCTTGCCTCAATGGCAGATACATCAATCCCTCATCCATTACTCGTCGACTTCTTACCAAAACCAAGCATAGAAGACCCCGAAGCAGAAGAAGTATGTTGCGCAGAATTAGGCCCTTCTTGGATGGATCCCATCATCCTATTCCTGAAAGACGGCGTCCTACCAGAAGAGAAAAAAGAAGCCAACAGAATAAGGGCAAAGTCGCAGCGATTTTGGCTATCTCCATCTTTGGCATTATACAAGAAGTCGTTCTCTGGGCCTTACCTCAAATGCGTTCATCCCAGCAAAGTAGAAGCATTCCTGTTTGAAATACACGAAGGGGTGTGTGGAAGTCATCAAGAGGGAAGGTCGCTCGCTTACAGGGCTATTTCGCAAGGATATTGGTGGCCATATATGCAAGCAGACTCAGAGAAATATGTGAAGAAGTGTGAAAAATGCCAGAAATTCGCACACCAAATACATCAACCAGCAAGAGAACTCCTACCCTTAACTAGCCCATGGCCTTTCGCAATGTGGGGCTTGGACATAGTAGGACCACTTCCAACAGCACCCGGCGGCAGAAAATTCTTTCTCGCAGCAACAGACTACTTCACAAAGTGGGTGGAAGCAGAAGCATTGGCGTCAATCAAAGAAAAAGATGTGAAAAAGTTTGTTTGGCAGAATATCATCACTCGGTTTGGCATACCAAAAGCACTCATCTCAGACAATGGTACTCAGTTCGACGGCAGAATCTTCAGAAGCTTTTGTGAAGAATACAAAATAGAGTTCTACAATTCCACACCGGCATATCCTCAAGCAAATGGACAAGCTGAAGCATCAAATAAAGTCGTCTTGGATGGACTAAAGAAAAGGCTAGAGAGAGCAAAAGGCAAGTGGGCAGATGAACTTCCTCACGTCTTATGGGCTTACCGCACCACGCCCCGACGATCAACTGGAGAAACACCATTCTCCTTAGCATATGGAATGGAAGCAGTAATCCCACTAGAAGTTGGCTTCCCCACAATTCGAAGCGAAAATTTTGATCCAGACTTAAATGGAGAAGCCATAGCCTTAGAACTCGACCTTGCAGAAGAAAGAAGAGAAAGAGCACTAGTCCACATCGCCTCATACCAACGAGAGTTAATCAGAAAATACAGCAAAAAGGTCCATCCAAGACAATTCAAGATTGGGGATTGGGTACTACGCAAAGTAATGGGAAACACCTTGATCCCAGGAGACGGCAAGTTAGGCCCAAATTGGGAAGGTCCATATAAGGTGGTTGGGTTAGCAGGCAAAGGGGCATACCACCTAGAAGACAAGGATGGCAAGGCAATCCCCAGGCCATGGAATACGGCCAATCTCAAGTTATTTTACTTTTAGCTTTTCTTTTTCAAACATATGTAATTTTCTCTTCCTTCAATAAAATGAGAAATTCTTTTTAGCACAAGTCGTTCCTTGTAAAAGTTAGCTTTAGTAAAGATTAGGCGCATTACTAGCATTTTTTTTCATTCTAAGTTAGCCGGAAAAACTAACTTAGAGGTTGGCTGGAATAAACCAACACCCTTCCTAAGCCCAAGATAAGGATCCAGGCTGCAGGACATTTGGTCGGAATAACCAAATACTATAAGTTAGCTGGAAAAACTAACTTCGATGGTTGGCTGAAATAAACCAACTATTGTTACTCTTCAGCCGAAGTAAGTGCATGGCTGAAGAGTGGTTGGCTGGAATAAACCAACTTTTGTTACTCTTCAGCCGAAGTAAGTGCATGGCTGAAGAGTGGTTGGCTGGAATAAACCAACTTTTGTTACTCTTCAGCCGAAGTAAGTGCATGGCTGAAGAGTGGTTGGCTGGAATAAACCAACACTTGTTACTCTTCAACCGAAGTAAGTGCATGGCTGAAGAGTGGTTGGCTGGAATAAACCAACTATTGTTACTCTTCAGCCGAAGTAAGTGCATGGCTGAAGAGTGGTTGGCTGGAATAAACCAACTATTGTTACTCTTCAGCCGAAGTAAGTGCATGGCTGAAGAGTGGTTGGCTGGAATAAACCAACTCTTGTTACTCTTCAGCCGAAGTAAGTGCATGGCTGAAGAGTGGTTGGCTGGAATAAACCAACTTTTGTTACTCTTCAGCCGAAGTAAGTGCATGGCTGAAGAGTGGTTGGCTGGAATAAACCAACTTTTGTTACTCTTCAGCCGAAGTAAGTGCATGGCTGAAGAGTGGTTGGCCGGAATAAACCAACTTTTGTTAGTCTTCAGCCGAAGTAAGTGCAAGGCTGAAGAGTGGTTTGCTGGAATAAACAAACTCTTGTTACTCCTCAGCCGAAGTAAGTATATCGGCTAAGGAGTGGTTGGCTAGTAAGCATATTTTAACCAGCCTAAACCGAAATAGCAATTGAAGTAATAGAAGACATTACAAAATACAGGCATACATATCACAACCGGAATAAGAGTTACGTAAAATTTTCATTGCAAGAAAAGTCATTACAAAGGGGCTTAGTTCGGTTACAAAGAAAAGAGTACAAAATTAAGAGAAAAGTTCATCTATCTCGGTGTCAAAAGCCGCATCATCACCAACTCGAAGGCCGGTTTCAAGAGGAAGCTCACTCTCGGCTGCCAGGATTCCTTCGGTTGGAACCACGTTTTCATTCGGCTGCTCGATAGGAAGGTCCTCTACCATGGGTTCCAACCGAAGTGATGGATCGGCACCAACAACCGGAATGTCTTCAGGAGCAGAGGAGTCATCAGTGTCTGAGTCCTCCAGAAACTCTTGTTGCAAGGCGTCTGCATACGCCGCAAGGGACTTCGGTATAAAATAAGCTGGAGGGTCGAAGACCTCGGTCTGTTGATCATGACCGAGCTTCTCCACAGCCGCCCTCCAGCCACACTTGAAGAAAAGCTCCTTGGCGGCGTCGCATTGTTTGACATAGGCCTCCTCTGCCTCCTTGTAACCCCGCTTGTACCCCTCCTTTTCGGCCGCCTCCATGTTCTTTTTTAGTTCGCTTATTTCGGCGTCCTTTCTCTTCTCAAGCTTCAACAACTCCTGCAGATACTTGTCCTTCATAACGATGGCTGCTTTCTGCTTCTCCGCTTCCGCCGAACTAACTAGGTCGGCAAGACGGCCGTTCTCCGCTTCTAGCTCGGCCATTCTCTTTTCGGCTTCGACTAGTTCGGCCGCCTTTGCTTCGGCTTCCGTCATCGCCTGCCTTGTGGTTTTGCGGAGTTCTTGGACTTTCTTATAAGTGATGTTGTTCTTCTGCAAGGCCTGACAAAAAGAAGACTTCTCTTAAGCCGAAGTAAAAGTCAGAAAATTTAGGCAGAAAAAGCAGACAAAGCTACTTACCAGGATCATGGACTTGGAAGCAGACCGAATTGATTTCATTTCGGTGTTCAGTTGCTTCAAGTGGTGCTCCATGTCCTTGGGGAGGCACACACTTTTGGCCAGGTTAAAGGCCAATTGATGGTCTTTTTCAGCCACGACCGAGTCAGTAGCTTTGATGTCTCGGTCGTTGAAGGTCAGCGGCGGAGCCCACTTTGGAGATTCAGCTCGGTCAGTTTGCTCCGGTTGGGGGGAAGGTTGAGGACTCTGAGGGATGGATTCAAGCTCATCGACCAGTTGCTGTTCGGTCGATGTATTTCGGGCGCGTTTGGAAGGGCGAGATGAAGAAGGCTGCTGAGAAGGGAGGGCCACAACGGCAGGCTGCACCTCGATGGATAGCTGTACTTCGGCTCTGGTAGATGCAGTTAGAAGGGCCCTGACTCTGCTCTTCTTTGCCATTTCTTCCTCAGCAGTTAATGGAACAAGTCTTATTTCGGGCAAAGTTGGGTCCGGTTCTGGTGCTTCCTCAAGTAGGAAATCGGTCACTCTTGCTTTTCGGCGACCACTATACCGGTAGGTCGGTTCAAAATTTAGAAGCTTGGCCCAACCTCGTTCTTTAATCCGTAGTGCGGCTCGCAAAACCGCAAGGTTGGGATAGCTATACAGGGAATGGAGGTGGGCGAAATCTGCAAAAAAAAGAAGTGTTAGTTCGGTCAATAGATTAAAAAAACCGAGATAACTTACAAGGAACAAGACCGAAGTTAAATTACCAGGCTCTCCCATTTTCCAATTTATAGGTCGGCCAGGAATTTGGGCTTGAAAATCCTCAAAATTCCCAGAGACCCAGAAGAAGTCATCGTCATTAAGGTCTTTGTCCGGTGTGTGCTTAACAATCTTCTCTCGGCGGCGGCGGATCCTAAGGTAATAGACCCATCCAGCATCTTTCGAGCCGATAGAATACTGATGGAATATTTCGGCAAGGCCAAGGTTTAAACCGGTTTGGTGGTTTAGTGCGGCTATTCCCATAATAATACAGTATGTATTGGTGGACAGTTGGGTGGGGCATAACCTAGTTTGCCTAAGGAACTCACAGATCAACGGTTGTACAGGAAACCGTAGTCCGGTCTCTATTATGGATTGAAGAGTAAAAGGAACGAAACCTTCGTTGTCCCATGGAATGACGTCCTTTTTTGCTAAAGTCAAATGAACGTCATCCGGTATATCATAGTCCTTCCTGAATTCGGCCATCCCACCAGGGGTCTCAACTAAATACCTATACTTACCCATTTGTTGTATAAATTTAACGAGTAAGTTATTTCGGTGCGATAATCGTGCTCAGAAGCTCGGTTGAGCGCACGCGGGAGTGCCTGGGTAACCTAAGTCTGCAAAGTAAAAAACAGAGGGGGTTAAAGCACTGATCAATGGACCGTGCTACAATTTACAAGCAAGGTATAAAAGCCCTACTTCGGCCTCAAAGAACTAGTTCTTTCATCAGAAGGTCTGGTAGCTCGGTTTGAGCAGGTTGCTCGGTAGACCGGTTTAACGTCTAGGGGCAGCTTTCTGAGTTCGGTCTAAAAAAAAAAACTAAGAAAGCTGGTTTAGTCCCAAGGCCTAAATCGGTTGCAGTGTGAGGAAAGTTACTTCGGTTGAGCCCCCTAGGGGCGGCTTTCTGAGTTCGGTTTAAGAACTAAGAAAGCCGGCTTGGCCCCAAAAGCTTAGCTTGGTTATGGACCGAAGTACCTAGTTCGGTATGTGCACGTTTGTTCGGTGATCTTATCTTGGCAAGAGTGGTTCAGAAGAAACTACTGATATTCCTACAAGTTCTAGTTCGGTTATTTTCTGAATCTATCTACATACATAACACAAACAGTATCCTAGTTCGGTTGGGACGTGATTCTGGATCAAAATCGAGTTTTCTCTAGGGTATATGACATATAGTCATGGGCTTTACTGATTTTTTTCCATGAAAGTACTAAAGTAAATAGAGCTGGAAGAAAAATGTTTTGCAAAAGCAAGCAGAGCATGGAAAACAGAATATGAAAACAAAACAAAGGAAAGGAAAAAGGATGCTTACCAGGAAAAGATGAAGCAGAGGGCAGGAGCAACGGAACCAACGAAGAACACAGACTAAGGAGGCTCAGAGGCTGGAGAAGCAGAGGCACAGAGAGAGAAGAAGGTGAATGGTTCAAAGGTAGAATGATCGTTTTGTGGAAAGAGAGAGAATGGGCGGGAACTGTTCAAAAAATTGCGAAATACGAAGACGGCGTTGACAGCTGCCTTCAGCGAATGGGAACATGCCACGTGTATACGGAATGGGAAACGTTACAGTCGTGATTGAAGAGACGTTTTGGCCGGACAAAACAGAGCCCGGAGTAGGGTTAGCTCGGCTGGATAGGCTTAAACGATGTTTTAGTTCGGCTAGAAAGACTTGAAAACATCTAGCTCGGCTGGACACTTAGTAATCCCAATCATGCTATGCAGATAGAATTAAGGGGCAATTGAGAGGGTAATTTTTGGTAAAAATTGGGCCGAGCTATGTGATGGGCTTTGTGGCCCAAAGTGCGAAGGACTGGGTGAGAAGGCCGCAAAGCTACTCCGACCCAGGAGAAGTGTAGTTACTCCGGCTCAGGAAGGTATAATTACTCCGGCCAGGAGAGGTAAAAGTTACTTCAGCTCAATAAAAGATAGAGTTACTTCGGTAGAAAGGTTGTAAATGTACTTCGGTCCTGGAACAGCTTGGAGTTAGACCGGTCTTGAAGTTTACATCGGCTTTAGAGGTGTACCGGTCTTGGAGTTATACCGGTCGAGAGTCGTTGTTTCGGTCCAAACACACCACGGTTCATGTATGAGAACCGAGATATGGTGTAACATGAAGAAGAACCGAACTACTGTTAGTATGGCCTACTTTGTGGCTCGGCATAGCCATTCTTACTTCGGTCGAATGGGAGTTCGGCCATAAAGAAAACCATCCCACTTGGTTTAAGCAGTGGTGGAGGGTGTAAAAGGATAAGCATTATCCTTAGGAGAATGAATCCAAGGAGGACTCTGCATGGAGAAATACAAGTCCTACTAGGATTGTGCCACGGAAAACTTATAAAAGCCCACAAGCATCACCTTGGAGGAGGTAATTGAACACAAAATTTCTGAGAACTTAGAGCTTTGTCTATTTGTCAAGCTTACTGACTTAGGCATCGGAGAGGTTTCCGGCACACACCCGCCGGCTAGCTCACGTTTGTGTTTTCAGGTGACAAAGCGACGTCGTACGGAGGAGCATGGACTTGGTCAACAGGATTATACGAGGAGAATTATTTCTTCCCCGTACAGACAATTTTCATTGTATTTAAAATAATTAATTTTGTTTGGGTACTAAACGACAAACATAATATAAAAGAAATAAAGGAAAGGAGAGAAAAATTATTGATTACAAAAATCAAACTAGAAAAAGAATTAAATAAATAAAAACAGATTTTATTTTGTTACAAAAACAAAATTAAAATCTGATTTAAATAAATAATAAAAACAGAAAATAAATAAATAACTTACTTGAATATTATTCTGATCAAGTCCAGTGTTTGACACTATGTCCTTAAGACAGATTCGCCCTCTCCACGGTGCTTTCAGAGTATGGACGTCTATCTCCCAGAATGAAATGATCAACTACAAACAATAGTAGTACTACAAATTGTTTGCCTAACGAACACACTAAGTGCTTATACTCTTTCTCACAAAAAATAAAAATACAGCAAAATGAAGAATAAATTTGCAGAGGTGAAGTGCGAAATTTCTGAATGTAAAACATCAAATGAGGGCTATCCTATTTATAGATGTATTGGTGGCTGCAGGTTTTGAATTAAATAAGTGCAAACCTATTTGAACAGGTATGAAACCTGTTTGGTTTTGAATTTAAACAGATTTGAATCTGTTAGGTTCAAAATTCAAATAAATAAAAACGGAAAGGGACCTGTTTGGGTGTACAGAAAAAATCGGACCAGTTTATTTCCGGAATTAATTTGAATTCTAGATTTTATTTTTCAAAAAATAAAATAAAATTCATATATTTTTGACCCAAAAAGATTAGTATTGGGTCGAACAAGCCCAATCTCACACCACTCATAGCCCGCCCGACTGGACGGATGGCGGCGTGCGGTGATTCTTGGGTTTACCCCATTTTGCCCATAACCTCTCCCTTCTACAAACTTGGGGTGTCCCTTGGGGCCATCCCCAAGTTATAAGTCCAAGCTATATAAACCCATTCAAAACTTCCCACCAAATCAATGTGGGACAAGCCATTTACACAAACCTGAAGGAATTTCCTCCAAAACTCCATTTCCATGGAGTACACTTTGATTTCAATTTCTCATTCACTCGATAATGGTTTCAAGCAACTAAATATATCACGTGAATCACAATGCGGTACAAAACGCGTTACCACTTTGACTCGCGAATATCGACGCACGAGTCCTGCCTAATTATTAGACCAAAGTTAGGAAAAAAATCTATTTTTTACCTAAATTTTTCCAAACCATTTCCAACATGATATGGTACATATCGGACAAGGGATGCATGTTGTTCCTATATATAAGGCACAGTACAGTGTTGTGTAGCCTTATGGAGATATGTCATGACACTACAAGAATTCACACATTTGCCGACCAAAAAAAATTTGGTCGCAAAAAAATGACATTTGCCGACCAAATATTAATTAGTCGCGAATGATCATAATTTTTGGCGACCACATATTATTGGTCGCAGAAGGTTATATTTTGGGGACCAAAAAAAGAGTTGGTCGCAAAAAGTGGTATGCTTTTGACTACCAACTACAAATTTAGTCGCGAAGGGTGACGTTTTTTTTGGCGACCAAAAATTTAGTTGCCAAAAACTTATTTTCAGCAACTAAAAAAAATTAGTCGCCAAATTAACACTTTTAGCGACTAATATTTTAGTCGCCGTTGATTGAGATTCGACAACTAAAAAAAATTATCGGCGAAGGGTACCTTTTCTGCGACTAATTTGATAGTTTGATCGCCAAAAATTTGTAAAGGAAATTTGAAACTTGAGGCGGGAATTGAAATTTTTTATCTTTACCAATTTGTTAGCTCAAACATTTTCATTTTCTCCTCTCTCATCTGTTTCTCTCAAACAAAACAAACAAATATATCAAAATATGCCCACAATGTATCTCTGTTTCTCTCACTCTCTCCATCTGTTTCTGTTTCTCTCTATTATTCACACAAGCACAAACCCTAGACCACCATTCAAAACCACCACCACCACCAAAAATGTCTCACGCCGTGGTGGCGTCGCCCTATTTCCCCACCGTGAGGTCGGCGGCGAACTGACCAAGGCAGAGGTCGGCGAACTGAGGTCGGCGGCGAACTGACCAAACCAGGTAGCAGTGCGTGGAGCCGCCTACACTCTACCATTGCTAATCCTCTCGATTTCAGACCTCTTGCATCAGGTAAACACGCTCTCTCTTTCTCTCTCTCTCTCTCTCTCACTCTCGCTCTTGTTCCCCCAATTTCAAACCCTAACTATAATTTTCAACTTTTCAGATCTTTGCCTCTCAAGAGTTTCTTCACCTTGAATTTGCTAAACCTGTAGTTTTTGCCTCCTGTAATTAATTTGATTGACATGGATTGAAGAAAACCCCTTTTTCTTATACAATTGAAATATGAAAGCCCCAACAAATATATTTATATATAAATAAATATATCAGATTACACAACCCTAGCTCTTTGGCTTCCAAGGGTTTTATCAAAATGCACAGAAGTTCTAATGGAGCAAATATGAAGGAGCTCAGTCTCAATCTTTCTTTTTTATTTTATTTCAATATCTGCATACCATTTGGAGTTTCATAATTCTCTGCAGATGTACTGTATGTCTGCCTAAAGTACTGAACTTTTATTCCCATGTGTATTGTATGGGCTTTTTGGTAGATAAAAAGAGGGGGTTTAATTGTTAGGGGCTATGTTAATATATTTAAAGCTCTTCTATGCAATGTGACTCAGCTCGTGCACCTGCGCCTGCTGATTGATTGATTGTATTGGATCTTCACAAATTGAACACCTGACAACTTGATTTAATATTATACCAGTAAAAGAGAATGAGAGGAAATACTCAAAAGCAATCGGACCATTGGTATCTGTTAAAATCCACCTACTCTCCACCTACTTCACCCACTTAAACCTACTCCACTAAACCTAACCCACTACACCACTACCACCTCACCTACTCCACTAAACCTACTCTCCACCTACTTCACCCACTTAAACCTACTCCACTAAACCTAACCCACTACACCACTACCACCTCACCTACTCCACTAAACCTAACCCACTACACCACTACCACCTCCACTTCACCTACTCCTTACCTACTACACACTCACCCTCTTCTATATATAGGAATCATGAATCATTGTAATAGAAATCAATATAAATCAATCAATAATACATACAATTTATTCTCTCTCTATTTCTCTTTATACATTAAATTTTACATGGTATCAGAGCAAGGTTAAGACCTTAGTATTTCTCGCTTCACCGGCGGGCGGCAACCTCGCCTTGGCCGCCCGTCGGACCTCAACCTATTCCGCTTATTTTCTACACATACCTTGACTTCTTCAACATTTTCTTACACCCCTCCTCCGCTATGTCGGCGGCGGCACCCGCATCATCGTCTAGCCTCTATCACCGTTCACCTCGCCTCTCACATATCCGTGGTTGTACTCTTACTCGTCGTCGTCGTTGGCGTTTCTGGCGCTGCTTTTCTGCTCGTCACTGCTGTTTTTTTCCCGATTTGCTCTCTCTCTCTTAGCCATGGATTTGGGTGTGGGGTGTAGAGCTGTGGCTCTGTTGTTGGTAGCCATGGTTGCTGGCTTGAAGGTTTCAATGGCAGCAGTGTACAAGGTTGGGGACTCCGCTGGTTGAACCATCATTGGGAATATTGATTACAAGGCCTGAGCTGCTTCCAAGACGTTTCATGTTGGAGATGTCATCATTTTCGAATACAATTTTCAATGTCACGTGTTGCAAGTGCCCCACAAAGAATACCAAGCCTGCAGAAGTGTAAGACAGTAACATGCATCTTCACATACAGCTTGGGTAATGTGTAACTATCAAAAGCACAAGCTTCTTGGACATCCCTCTCTCTCATCTTTTCCCACTTTCAAACCCACTTTAATCATATCTCTCCTTTCTCTTAATTTATTTCATCCACGTTCTTTCACCCTTTTCTTTTATTTTAATATATATATATATATATATATATATATATATATATATATATTTTATTATAATATATTTTCCCTATCCCTTGTTAGTAAGCATCACCCGTTTTCCATTCTCTTATTATTATTTATTTTATATTCCACCAAAAAAAAAAAAAAAAAATCTGCTATTTTTCTTATCACCCATCCACAAATATTTTTCTCTATTTTCTTTATCCATTATTTTCTTTTATTTTATTTTTCTTATTAAACAAAACAACACCACAAAATAACACCAACAACATTCCACAACCTTGTCATTTTATTCATATCAGGGGATCAACCCCGATCACACTTTTACATAAAAAAAAAAAAAAAAAAAAAAAAACCCACACAAACAAAAACAAAACTACCACACCCACAGTGGGATTTTTCTTCTCTACTCAGCCGCCGGTCTTTTCTTCTTGCCTCCATCCTGGGTGGTCCTTGCCGGTGTTGCCTCCGTGCTTCCTAGACCACCAAGCAAGTTGCCTCCTCCCTGCTCCTCCACTACAGCATACGGTGGACCTCCAAATCGGAACATCACGGTGGCCTTCCGCTTCAGCTCCTTATTTTCCGCCTTTAGCACACTTAAATCTGCTCGCACATCCTTATACATGCGTTGGAGCAGAGCCAGTTGGGCGTTTAACTGCTGCACCTCATTTGTCCTACTCTGCAGCCGGTTCGACAAATTTGTAACCGCAGTCATGGTTTCCACACATGACTTCAATGTATACTGATTGGCCTCCACATCCGACTGCACTGCCATTCTTTGCTCCACCGACCGCATCGGAAAGTTCAACGGAGCAAAACCAGAGGTGTTTGGTTGAGGTTCACGGGCCTCCGCACCAGTTATCTCTCTTGTTGACTCGTTGAGGTCGGGAAAGAGAGTGAGTAGACCACGGGATGAAGAGGCCATATTCTGGGTAGCTGAACGGGAAGAAGAGGCCATGTTTTTTGGGTTGCTGAGTGTTTCAGCGAAATAGCAATTTCAGACTGATAATGTTCGGAAGGGGAGTGTTTCAAGATTTGCAGCTCTTAGAGGCAATCTCTCAGAAAAACGAATATCTCTCTCAGAAAATGAAGAGTTTTTCAGAAGTTTTTTCCCAGGTTTTTTTGTCTTCGCTTCTGCCTCAAGCACAGCCTCCGCATTGGTTTATATTGACACTGACGACGCGGCCGACACGCCACTCTGTCGCTCACGTGCCTCGCCGCGTCTCCGGCTCACCTTTTGATGGCTCGACGCTTTCTGTCGGGCACGACTTTTGATGAAGTGGGCGCGCCTTTTGAGGGCGCAACTTTTGATGGCACGTCTTTTTATGGATTGGGCACGCCTTTTGATGGCACGCCTTTTGAAAGATTGGGCACACCTTTTGAGGGTGCGACTTTTTAGGGGTCCGACAAGACTCTGTAAACTGTCCCGACATTGATTCCGGTTAGCTCCTTCATGGGTCCTACAAGACTCTGTAAACTGTCCCGACATTGATTCCGGTTAGTTTCTACAAGGGTCCAGCAAGACTCCGTAAACTGTCACCACAACTGTCACAACATTGTCTGCTACAACGGTCCGACATGACCCCATAAACTGTCTTCTACATCGGTCTGACACTGCCATCCAGTGTCCTCTACACCGTTATGACACCACCATACAGTGTCCTCTACATGGTTATGACACCCCCATACAGTGTCCTCTACAACGTTATGACACCACCATCCAGTGTCTTCACCAATGGTCTGACACGACCATACAGTGTCTCTTATCCTCTTTTATTTTTATGTATTTTCTTGTTTTGTTACTCTCTCCAAACTCAAGTTGGTTAGTTCCTATCCCCCTTGAGTTTGCGGGGGGCTGTTAAAATCCACCTACTCTCCACCTACTTCACCCACTTAAACCTACTCCACTAAACCTAACCCACTACACCACTACCACCTCACCTACTCCACTAAACCTACTCTCCACCTACTTCACCCACTTAAACCTACTCCACTAAACCTAACCCACTACACCACTACCACCTCACCTACTCCACTAAACCTAACCCACTACACCACTACCACCTCCACTTCACCTACTCCTTACCTACTACACACTTGCCCTCTTCTATATATAGGAATCATGAATCATTGTAATAGAAATCAATATAAATCAATCAATAATACATACAATTTATTCTCTCTCTATTTCTCTTTATACATTAAATTTTACAGTATCTTGTGCGACTCAAGTTGTTAGTAAAAATATTGCTATCAGCCAGTCTCTTGGAGCACTTATGTTACAATACTTGCTTACATATGTTGAGGATGAAAAAGAATAACACTAAATAGTATAACAATACAGCAATGGTCGTTCCATGCCCATGGGTCATTCTTAACTTCAGCATAGGGCAGGGCTTGCAGGCTTAAACTTCTTGGATAGGGTTTCCCGAATAAAGACTACAAACAGATTGTTTGGATATTCTAGAATTGAGATGAAGGCTTTATAATTTTCAATAATATATATCTAGGAATATGCGTGACAGTTAACAAACAATCTTTGGTTCTTTTAAACTTTTGGGGAAATGTATGGAGTGGATTTTTGGCTGTTGGACCAGGTGTACTATAAAGGCATGCTTGTTTTTCATAGTGAATAATTGAAACTGAAAATAAGTCTAAGGTTCAATTTGTGTAATGGTTTAGGATGTCAGAAACAAATAGGCAATGGTAAAGAAACTTCAGGTTTTATTAAGAGAATGGCATGGAAGACATATGTTTGGAATCGCTTACCACATTCACGGTCTTCATTGGAGTTTTAATTTGTTAGTTGATCAAATTTACAGTGGTATTGGTAAAACATGTCAGGTGGTGTTAGAGGGAAGTAGTCTAGCATGCGTTGTAGAGGACCGTTAAATGTTCATGTGCTTCCTTGGCATGAGGCATGAGGCGTGGTCTCTAAGGGACCTTATGTCTAGGTGGCAAGCTCTGAATAATTTTAGGAGACTCTTAGAAACCCATGATTTCTCTCAATGGGATGTATGACATCTAGCGTAAGGAGCTTTATGATTTTAGAAAAATATGAATAAATCTCTTGCTCTCTAGGAGATCCGTATGTTTGATATGCTAGCTTGCATGTTTTTGTCTTGGATTAAATGGATCACTGTCCTGTATGCAGGTGGTTTTGATAAAGGTAATACGTAACAAGATCACTAGTCAGCCAAAGGGTTATGGATTTGTGGAGTTCAATTCACATGCAGCAGCTGAAAGGGTTTTGCAGACATACAATGGGACACAAATGCCTGGAACTGAGCAAACTTTGAGGTTAAATTGGGCTTCCTTTGGGATTGGAGAAAGACGCCCTGATGCTAGGCTGGAGCACTCTATCTTTGTGGGGGATTTAGCACCTGATGTTACAGATTACTTGTTGCAAGAGACCTTTCGAACTCAATATCCATCAGTTAGAGGTGCCAAGGTTGTGACTGACCCAAATACTGGGCGCTCAAAGGGATATGGTTTTGTTAAATTTGCTGATGAAATGGAAAGAAACCGTGCTATGTCTGAAATGAATGGTGTCTATTGCTCAACTAGGCAAATGCGTATCAGTGCGGCAACACCGAAGAAGACCACTGGCTTTCAACAGCAATATGCAGCAGCTAGAGGTAATATTCAATCTTATTGTAATAGAACCAAACCTAACTTGCAAATTGTTGATTCATTTGCATGTGAAAATAATTGTCCGTACGAGGTTGTGATTACGTATTGTTGTAATCTTCTTTATAATGTTGTCCTCTTGTAGCCTTAATCTTGTCCGAAGCTCTCTTTTCTCTTTCTAGTAAAGTGCTTTTTTTTTTTTGGGTATAGATGTTGATAAGTTTTTTTTGGTAGTGCATATAATATATTTCAATGGGCCATTGGTTTAGTAGTTAAAACTCAACATATCAACTTTCAGGTTGTGGGTTCAAATATGAGTGCAGCCACTTTGTGCGGTTAATGCCAAAAGGTTAGGTCTGTAGCCCAATCTTTTTCTATTGGACCATCGTCCACTAGGGACTAAACTGGGTGTATGTTTCTTTTTTATTTTTGTAGTATTATATATATATATATATATGACCATAATGTGTCAGGTAGTGGGAATGTGAATTGACTAATTGAAATACATGTCACGGACACTTATATGGAAGAGACGTGTCATGTTGGACCTCGTGTCAGACATTGGCACACTGTGAGCACTAATAAAAATATGTCCACCACTTCTTCAATGTGTCTTAAAAAAATTTAAATAATAATATCAAACACTTTAAAGACACTTTGCGGACACTTTGGTGGACCTTTCGTGCACTATTTTTATGATGAATCTCTGCATAGTCTACATTTTTGGGAAAGTAACTCGTACACTCTAAATATGTTTTAAAATATTTCTAAGATGGATACATCACATATGTATTTCGATGTTCTATAATGGTTTCACATTTTACATTTTAAGAATGCAATTGTTTTGTGAATGATATCTTGATGTTTAAGTTGTGAAATATATGACCTTTTAATTTTAATTAGTGTTATGTTGCATTTTTTATTTCCTTTGAATAAATCATTCATATATTTGATTTTACAATAAATTTATAAAGACATAATTTTTTAACATGCTTCAAGTGTCATGCCTTGCCTTTTTATTTTTATTATGAAAAATGCCATGTCCACGCCATGTGCACAAGAATGTTTGACTAGAAGTTAAAAATGAAGTGTTAAAATCTACCATCACCTACTCCACCTACTACACCTACCACCACCTACTACCACCTACTACACACCTACCACTACCACCTACTCCACCTACTCCACTACATCTCCTATATAAGGAACCCCTCACCATTTGTAATATAGACAACATACATCAATCAATAATACAATCATTTCTCTTTATACATTAAATTTCTACATGGTATCAGAGCAAGGTTAAGAAACTAGTCATTCTGCTTCACCGGCGGGCGGCAGCCTCGCCTTGGCCGCCCGTCGGACCTCTACACATACCTTGAATTTTTTCACTAACAAGGCCCGCCATGTTGCTATACAATCATCACCTTAAGATCAGCTGTGATTCATGATCCGACGGTCCAATTTTGTTACTGCTTTTCAACTTCAATAGACCATACAACTTCCGTATCTCTTTCACTGGAACCAAACTCTCTTTGCATCCACTGGACTCGCCGGAGTCATCCGCCGACGGTCTCGACGACGAGCTCTCCCAAGATCTCCGGCCATATTTTCCGGCCACTCTCGAATCGCCGTTGGTCTGCAGCGCCGCCGCATCACAGATTTCAACTGCCCTACCTCATCTTCGACGACATCGACAAATACTCCGTCGACGACATCGCCATCCGAGGCTTCAACCCAACGTTCCTCTCCCTGATATCAAAGGAATTTGTGCTCTCTGTCGCCGCCGATGGTCGCCGTCCCTCCATCGTCGCCGATGTCGTCTTCGATCTTCCTCCTCCGCCACCGACTCCACATCGTCAGCAATCTCCTCCTCTCTCGGTCGCCATGCATGACCACAGAGCCACACACGGCGCTCCCTCTCTCAATCTCTCTCTGTCTCCCTGATGGGGGAGAGAAGAAAGAACAAAACCAGTGTGTGTTGAATACACACCGCGAGGGCTCTATCTGTGTTCCACCAAACACACCACAACAAAGCTTCCAATGTTATTATAAAATATTATCCCCACTCATCCACCACTCCACTTTCCTTTTCTTTATTTTATTTTATTTTTCGTAATCAAAAAAAAAAAAAAAAAAATCCTGCCGACCTCAACAGGAAGCATGGGAGCATATCTCTAGCAACTTTTTATTTATTTTATAATAATAATCATAATTATTATTATTTTCTCTCCACTCAAGGACATCCCCCACTTTGTCACCTTTCCCACCATTTCGTCTGATGAAAGGAGGAGACAGCACATGGAGGGGACACACAGCAGCACATAGTCCAAACCCATTTTCTTTTCTTCTTTTCTTTCTTTATTTATTTCTTTTAATCACCTTTTGCACCCCACTCACTGCCTCCCTCACCAAAAAATAGAATACCTTTATTTATTTATCTTCTCTTTCTTGTGTTCCATTTTTCACAAAAAAAAAATAAAAAAAAAAAAAACAAAACCAAAAATACAGCTTTGCACAACAACTTTGTTTTATTTATCTTAGGGATCCACCCCGATCACAATTTTACACACAACACAAAAAAAAAAAAACAAAACAAAAAACAAAACAAATACACAAACAACCACATCCACCGGCGGGATTTTTCTTCTCTACTCTGCCGCCGGTCTCTTCTTCTTGCCTCCGTCCTGGGCGGCCCTTGACAGTGTTGCCTCCGTGTTTCCCACTCCACTGGGCACGATCACTCCACCCTGCTCCTCCACTACAGCATATGGCGGACCTCCAAATCGGAACATAACGGTGGCCTTCCGCTTCAGCTCCTTATTTTCCGCCTTTAACACACTTATCTCTGCTCGCGCATCCTTATACATGTGTTGGAGCAGAGCCAGCTGGGCGTTTAACTGCTGCACCTCATTTGTCCTACTCTGCAGCCGGTGCGACAGGTTTGTGACCGCCGTCATGGTCTCCACACATGACTTCAAAGTATACTGATTGGCCTCAATATCAGTTTGCACCGCTATTTTTTGCTCCACCGACCGCATCGGAAAGTTCAACGGAGCAAAACCAGAGGCGCTTGGTTGAGGTTCACTGGCCACCGCACCAGTTATCTCTCTTGTTAACTCGTTGAGGTCGGGAAAGAGAGTGAGCAGACCACGGGACGAAGAGGCCATATTCTGGGTAGCTGAACGGGAAGACGAGGCCATGTTATGGGTTGCTGAGTGTTTCAGAGAAGGGTTGGTTACAGAATGGCAACAGAGTGTTCCAGAATCTCTTTCTCAGAAACGGAAGAGTTTTTTCAAAGGATTTTCGGCGGTTTCAGACTGCTTTGCACAGCCTCCGCCTCAACCTTGGTTAAATAGCCGAGGCAGACACACGCGTAATGCGCCTCTCGGCGCTCGCCAACAACATGGGCGCTCCTTTTGATAGGCACGCCTTTTGATGGCACGCCTTTTTATGGATTGGGCACGCCTTTTGATGGCACGCCTTTTGAAAAATTGGGCACACCTTTTGAGGGTGCGACTTTTTAGGGGTCCGACAAGACTCTGTAAACTGTCCCGACATTGATTCCGGTTAGCTCCTTCATGGGTCCGACAAGACTCTGTAAACTGTCCCGACATTGATTCCGGTTAGTTTCTACAAGGGTCCAGCAAGACTCCGTAAACTGTCACAACAACTGTCACAACATTGTCTGCTCCAACGGTCCGACATGACCCCATAAACTGTCTTCTACATCGGTCCGACACGAGCCAGTGTCTTCTACATCGGTCTGCCATAACCATACAGTCTCCTACAACGGTCTGACACGACCATACAGTGTCTCCTATCCATTTTTTATTTTTCAGATTATTTTCTTGTTTTGTTACTCTCTCCAAACTCAAGTTGGTTAGTTCCTATCCCCCTTGAGTTTGCGGGAGGCTGTTAAAATCTACCATCACCTACTCCACCTACTACACCTACCACCACCTACTACCACCTACTACACACCTACCACTACCACCTACTCCACCTACTCCACTACATCTCCTATATAAGGAACCCCTCACCATTTGTAATATAGACAACATACATCAATCAATAATACAATCATTTCTCTTTATACATTAAATTTCTACATGAAGCTTGGAAGATGATGCACATGACTGCTCCTGATTTTAACTTTGAAATGCTTATTTATTTAAAAACTTGGCAAAACAGTAAGAATGCTCTGCATATTGATGTCGATGGATAATAGATATGTTGAGCTCCCTGAACACATATGTATCACAGTTGAGTGACTTGTCATTATTGTGAAAAAAAAATTGAAGTAATATTGAGAACTATGTGAAATTTATGATGAAACTTAAAGGTAGTAAAACTGTAAAGGACAAGTACACTTTAGTAGGGCAAGGAGAATGATATTAATAACACTACAGTAAGTCCAACACTTTGAGTTATTTATGCTTCATAAGTTCCATTTTTTTTTATCTAATGTGTTTTTATTTTGCAGGTTTTTATTGGAAACCTGGACCCCAATGTCACAGAAGAGGAACTGAGGCAAATATTTTTGCAGTTTGGGGAAATTATCTATGTGAAGATCCCCACATCAAGAGGATGTGGTTTTGTGCAGTTTACAGCTAGGTTCGCCAGGCTTGTGGAATTTCTATTTGAATTGTTGGAAAAATTTAATACGATAAGTTGAAAATATGAAAGATGTCTTGATTTATGTTCTCTCCCATCGAAACATTTTTTTTCCCTTTACTTATCTCCTCTCTCTCTCTCTCTCTCTCTAGGATGGGGATGGATTTATATTCTGTTTAATTTGACCATATGGTAATTGAGTTAAGTTGGTGATTTTATGGTCTCTTGTCCATTTTTCCCATGATATCTTTGCTTTATTGCATAAACTTTACGTACTCCCACTTATTTTACCTCCCTATTTATTGTCTTATCATATTGCTTTATATTTCTTTGTGCAGGGCATCTGCTGCAGAAGCAATCCAATGGATGCGGGGAACAATGATTGGTCAACAAGCGGTCCACCTTTCTTGGGGCAGGAGTCCAACAGCTAAACAGGTGAATCTTCTTTTTAGACTGCTGTAGTATAGTATATTGACATGGCAGTAATGGAGGAAGGAACTACATATCGTTCTAGGAGATGAAACAAGGACTAGATATCATTCTAGTAGACATGATTCATTAAATCCACAAGAACAACCTTGAATCGACAAGGAAAATAAAAAAGAATCTGAAAATAATATTGATTGAATGAATAAGTTACTCATGCCGTAGTCTTTACGCATGTATTTATTATAACCTAAACCTAATACATGTAGAATAAATAATTCTAAAATAAACTAGGGAACTTTAAATTATTACAAACTAGGAAATCTAAGAGAATAATCCTAGTCAAAATTAAATTATGAAATAATAAAAATATAAAAAGTTTGAAACTCTTGTTTTACATCATATAATTATATGGGCTTATAAGAAGTGGGTAGCATTTCTAAATTTAGATAGTAATCGTCTACGAAGCATGGACACGACCTCATTAAGTAACATTCAGTAACATTAAGTTGGCCACATTAAGTAACATTCATAGTAATCGTCTACGAAGCCATCGACCTCAACCTCCATCCAGTCGACTTTGACCACCGTAAGCCTCTCTCTCTCTCTCTATCTTGCCTTCCCTCTCGCTCGCGTCTCTCGCTGATTAATATGTATAATATATATATATATATATATGTATTTATTTAATATTAATAAAAAAGACATCTTATATAGAAACACATTTATTTAAAAATATTATAATTAAATAAAATAATTAACTTGTATTAAAATAAAAATATATATATAATTTCTTTTTTTGCTGTGTCCTTAGACGTGTCCGTGTCCCTATTTTTTTAAAATTGCCATGTCCCGTGTTTGTGTCCGTGTCCGTATGCATGTCAGTGTCTGTCTGTGTCCGTGTCCATGTCTGTGTCCGTGCTTCATAGGTCATCATCATCATTCTTAATTGTTTATTGGTCCAATTGACTTATGTTAAATAATATTTAAAAGGTTTAAACCGACCTGGCCCACTCACTGTCCATTCAGTGGGAGCAACTCCATACTTTCCTTTTGGTCCCTCCAATGTTGAAATTATGTCCCCACCCCAAGGTATGTGTCTAATGTAAGCAATGCTAATGGTTAAGGTTTGAAAAAATTCATACAAGCACTCTAACTTTAAAAAAATATAGTGGAATTTTTAATCCGAGTTTATATGCTAGTACCATACAAGCACTCTAACTTTAAATCCTCCACACTTACGACACTATTGCCAACAGAAGAGTTTTACACAATCTTGTCCTATTCTGTTGTCTCAAATTCTATATCGTACCACACAATAAATATCGTACCACACAATCTTGTCCTATCCCCTTTTATCTTGCATCTTTTACACTAAAAATTTTGTTAGTATGAATAACCATATTAAAAAAATTTGCGCATTATACACTTGCTTATAACACTAAAAATTTGCGCATTAAAATTTTTTTGTTAGTATGAATAACAATATAAATCACTTGCTTAGATATTGCAGTTCAACAGGACTAAGCCACTGGATAAAGTATTTTGCGCATTATACATGGGCAAAGTTAAGCAAAAAATATTTGAAAAATGGCATCTTAATTGTGCTCAATGTGGTATTTATTGAAACAAGGATTAGAATAAGCCATATTTGGTGTTCCTGTTAATATATATGGTCGTTGGTTTTGTGTCAGTTTATATGCCAAATTGTTTGTATTACAACCCTTCGCTTCTGAGTCCTGACCTGATGACATCCTTTTATATGCATGAATTATTAAGAGAGGATCTTTTTCCATGAAAGCAAATATCTCCAAAATAAATTATCAATTTTAAAAAATGTTAATTTTCAAATGCATAGCAAAATATTTGTATTTGCTATAGTGAATGATGAGCATTTTATAAATCCTAAATATTTTTTCCTTGAATTTTTTTGGGGTTTAGAATAGGGTTTTGTGAATTGTTCCTTGTTTTTGGAATCAATGTTGCTGCTGCTGAGTTATGTGTTGAAACTTGGATATAGAAAATTTTATAATATTTGCTAATCTGTAAAGAGTAATAATTGATTTACATGGGTTTAATAAAAAACTTCAATTTTGAAGTCGAGGGTTTTGTGGATCTTGGACTGCTGGGGTTACTAACATGCATGGGAGGGAAATAAATACTTATCTATGGACAAGAAAGAAAGCCCGAATTGTTTTATCTTATTTTATTTTCTATGATCCAAGTGATGGTCACTTGGGGGTGAGGTGTCGTGAGTATTGATTTTTTTTTTTTTTCTTCCCCTTTCCCGTCATTTTAATGCTTTTTGATAGTAAATGGTGTAGATTATGAATTTAACATATGTGGGCAGACTACTTGAGAGGTCATGATTGTTGGAAACTGCAAAACGTGTGGATCTTTGTGCTGGTTTGTAATTTCAATTGCAATGAAATGCTGATTATTAGACTATCACACAGCCTACTTAATGGAATTATAAGGAGCATTTCGACGAGATGTCAGATATTTTTGACCTTTACACAATTAGAAGAAACATCGCCATGACTTGAAGGTTATCCTTGATATTTCTAGCGCAAAAGGCAATAATTAACTTCAACTTTCAGATAGACAACTTGTTGGACTTCGTTTGAACTAAGTCGTTGTCTGAATCCTTAAGATCTTTTCTTATAAGGCGAATATATTACTCGGATTGTTGTGTGCTTCTCATGGAATTTAATGATTGTTATTTGTTGCTGCAAATTAAGCCGTAGGAATAGGCCTGCTTTGATTCATTCATGAATTTTGAGTGATCTGGGTGCCATTTTGAACTTTGTCTTGTCCATATATCTAAGTGCTAATTGTTGAAAATGTTTATATGTGGAATGTTGGCGTTGAAGAGATGAATGATTTTGATTGCACATTTCTTTTGGGTACATGTTGCTGATAAATCGGCCTCACATTGTTTTTGTCACCCAGTAAGATGACATTGTAGTTGTTTGATCTTCAACTTGATCCTTAAGAGTGCTTGCTTAAACATTTTGTATTTGATTTTCAATCCTCGATATTTGTACTCATTTATCTGCTATATTGCTTCAGCAGCCTGATAGCAGCATGCTCTTGGAGCTCACCTTTCTCTATCCTATAAATTGCCACTTTATACTGAGTTTGACATCTGTAAACTGATAAAGACCCTAGTAATTGATTGACCTTGTCTGATGAGTATAATGGAAGAATTATTGGTGCATGTTGAGATTTTGGTGTTTTTAGCATTGAGTTAGGTCAACCAAGCCTATTTATTTTGGAATCTGAAATGTTAATTGCATACGTAATATTGATTCTATTTTGTAGCATTCACGGTTGTCTAGTTGATTTATTGTTTTCACAGTTTATATACTACTGACTTGTAGCCTTGGTCTGATTGTGTGGCTTAATTTTTTTCATTAACTCATCTGACATTACTAGGTGGGGACAATGATTTTAACGAAGCAGTATCGCTGCATGCACTCAACAAGCTGTACATGCACGAAAGGGCATCTAACTGAGGATGCGATCTTTCTAATTTTTCAGCACTTGAACTGGAATCCTAAGTTGATAGCAGCCTTTTCTTGTGCATGCAAATGGTTTGATGATGTTGCTAAAAGAGTACTCTGGAAGGAGTTTTGCAAGGCTAGAGCTCCGAAGATGATACTTGATCTGCAATCTAGTGGGAGTCACAGTGTTGATGGGAACTGGAGGGCGCTTGGGAAGCTACTTATTTACTGTCCTGGATGTACCAAGGGTGGCTTGTTCAATAATATTCATATTCGTGGCCATTTTGTTTATAGGACCTGTTTCTCTAGGACTTCAGGGAAAAGCTTTCTTTTGCCGCAATGCAGAACAGATGTACTGTATGTGTCTGATCCTTGTGAACATCTTGACCAAGGGGAAGAGGGAGATGTGGGATTTTTCCGTGGAGTTTTCAAGTCATTTGCAATGTCAAAGGTTCGAAAGATGCTGATCAGCAGGGGGGCCAAGTTTCATCCAACAGAAGTGTGCCCCTATTGTAAGGCAAAGCTGTGGAGCATGCTGCAAGCAAAAATGGTACCGCAGAGTGCTAGCTGCAGGTTAGGTTCTTACGAAGATGCAATCGAGTATTACGTGTGCCTTAATGGGCATGTGCTTGGTATCTGCACCCTCTTGCCATTGTCTGATTCAGAGGCATCTGAGTTGGAGTGATACTTTGAACTGAACCCAGGTATATCTAATCTAAGCACACAGATTTTTCTTTCCTTTCTGGTTTTTCTTTTTTAAAATCAATAGGGTTCCTTTTCGTATTTGTCATGGAACGCTACCATATATATTTATTTAGTGTAATTTTCTACTTTTTCCTGAATGAACACTGCAAGACACTCTGCTACAATCTGTTAACTCTTAAAAGACCTGGCCTTTTAGTGTAGACATTAGGATTTTTATGAGATACAAACGAAGATTCTTTTGCTCGGTCACCTTTTTAACACAGCACCAAAAAATAGTACACACTCGGGGGGTGGTAAATAAGCTGAACTGAGTTGAGTGTTGACCATGTTTGAGCTCTGGTTGAGAATGTAACATTGCAATAAGGGGTTTATCTTGAAAGTGCCTGATTACAATCAACTAACTATTTCACATGTGATTTATCAAAATATCATTGGCTTAAAGACTGGATTAACACCAGATTTGGGATGTAAAACCTTGCAGTCTTTTTTACTATTGTTGTTCTTTTTTTTGTTGACGTGTACGACAAAGAGAGATCACTGTAGGTTTTCTGTAATTGTTTTTTTTCTAATAACACTTTCTTTGTCCATGTGATTTGCATGCAGGCACTTACCTTGATCAGAAGGAGAAGCTCATTAAGTACAGTGATTTTGTCAACAAAGAGCTTATATTGTTTTCTAGAATGTTATTCTGTTGTTTCATGTTGTATATTGCTATTTTTTTGGTGAGGAAGGTTAAGTTGATTATGTTCTCTCTATGTGTCTGTTTGTCTTTGTACTTGACACGATTGTAAAGAAATAAAGTTGTGTTGTAATGTTTATGATTGATGGGGAAATATTCCGATCTTTTGCATTCCATGGCAACTGAGAGTGTGTAATGTTGTACTTTTGTCCCAAATTTCCAATAGCTTTTGCTAATCAAAGCCCCAAAACTAGTAAGGGTACTCGTGCCCCAGTAAGTTATACTTTTGCCGACTAAATAAAGTAGTAGGTGTATCACCAAACACATTTGGCGACTAAATAATTAGTCGTTAAAATTATTAATTTTGGCAATCAAATGATTTGGTCGCGAATAGGTTTATTGCCGACTAAAGTTTTAGTTGCGCAAAACATGTTTGGTCGCGGAATGTGACAATTGGCGACCAAAATTTTTGGTTGTGGAATGTCACAATTGGTGACCAAACTTTTTGGTCGTTGAATGTAATAATTGGCGACCAAACTTTTTGGTCGCGAAGTGTGTCAATTGACGACTAAGATATTTGGTTGGGAAAATATCACTTTTTGCGACCAAAGTGTTTTAGCGACTAAATGAATTAGTCGCGATAATGATATATTTAGCGACCAAAAATTTAGTCGGCAAATCCGACTATTCGTGACCAATGAAAATTTTGGTCGCGAATTACTTTTGCCGACCCTCGATTGGCGACCAAAGTAGCGACCAAAAAAATTGGTCACGAATAACTTTTGCCGACCAAAAATGGGCTTTTAGCGACCAATTTTTTGGTCGGCAAAAGTGTTAATTCTTGTATCTCATGAGATTATTCTGATAATTTGAACCGTCGTATTATAAAGTTTGTTGAACATATTATTTATGAAAAAAAAATTAAGTTAATCGGACATACATAACCCTACGATGTTTTAAAATAAATTATCAAAATTATATTAACCGTTTATTTTTTAAAAAAACAAATGTGGTCTTGTTTTAAGATAATAAACATTCAATTAATTAAAAAAAAATTATGAATAATTTACTCGACAAATCTTATAATATAAACGATTCAAATTAATAAAATTAGCTCAGAACAAGACCCCATAGACCTCACAGCACCGTGCACGCACCCTTTGTCGGTACATATCACTTGTTTGGTTTTAAATTTTCATATACAAGTGTTACAGTTTTTTTTTTTTTTTTGGTGTTTCGATGTTTTTAAAGAACTTTTCATATTTTAATAATTTTTTTTTTTACTTTTTGAATATATATATAAAAATAAAATATTTGTACATTTTTTAAAAAATAATAATAAATTCAAATAATATGAAAATATACTTTTGGGGGGCGGCGCGAATAAAAAGTTGAAAGACCATTAAAAAATTATAGTTATTTCAAATATGGAATGATAGAAATTTACTAATTTTCCTTCCTAATTCGTAGATTTTGGATCTTGAGTTGGAAAGAGATTTATAGAGGGAAATGTAAATAAAATCAACAAAATTTTTTGTTACTTTTCTTTCCTTTTTTCTTTCATTCTCTCTCTACAAATCCCTCATGAGTTGGAAAGAGATTTATAGAGGGAAATGTAATAAAATCAATTAAATTTTTTGTTACTTTTCTTCCATTTTTTCTTTCATTTTCTCTCTACAAATCCCTCATGAGTTGGAAAGAGATTTATAGAGGGAAATGTAAATAAAATCAACTAAATTTTTCTCTCTACAAATCCTGCATGAGTTGGAAAGAGATTTATAGAGGAAAATGTAAATAAAATCAACTAAATTTTTTGTTACTTTTCTTCCCTTTTTTCTTTCATTTTCTCTCTACAAATCCCTCATTGAATCTTAAATTCATAGGTTTGTTCAAAAAAAAAAAGACAAAAAAGAAAACACTTAATAGTCTTATGTAATCTGATTCATTTTCTCTCTACAATAAACCCTCCTTAAATCTTAAATTCAAACACTTAGATTAATAGTCTTACGCAATCTGGTCCAACAAAACAAACGTGGCCTCAAATACTAAAAACATTTCAGTGGATTGGAAACTTCAATCACATGAAAGAGTGATTAAGGTAGATATGCTTGAATTGAGCTTCCACCGCATCCATCAAATTCTTAATCATACAACCAAGTGAAAGACTCTTAATCGTCCATAGGTTATATATACATATATATATATATATATATAAGACAAAGTAAGAAGGTGGGGATCTTTATTTCATGTTCAAACTTTCCACAACATAGATTAACAAATGCTTGTGTGTCTTGTAAACAAAAGCTCGATCTCTAAAATTATGCCAACAACTGTGATCTTGGAATCTTCATCAGCTGAGGATATGTCTTCGCTGAATGTTTCCCAAGAGAGAAGCTCAGCATTGATTGGCAACATTTGCATTTGGGATGTTTGAACTGCGATCTGCAACATTTGCATTTCTCATTCAAATTACCTTGGCGGTGTTGAAGACAACATTTTTGCAATTGGGAAGAATGCTGATGGACCAAGGCGGGAGATCATAGTGCGTGCCTCTAAATGTCACCCTTGAAGTTGTCTAAATGGTAGTTTGAAAGAAAAACCGCACAATCTCCCGACTTGGAAGAGAATACATGTGCCTGAAAAAAATAAAAAACAGAAATCGTCCAATTATCAGAAATAGCAAAGCAATTTCAAGAAATAATCGGCAACTATAATTATTTCTAGTGGCCGGTTCAAATGCATCCTACGATGGTGGAAGAGGCTGCAATGTAGAATGCCTTCAAGAGAACTTGGGTGCAATCGGTATCATTTATGATTTTTGTTTTGAAAACTCTGAAAATGAAAAATAATATAGAAAACTTGTTTGGCAAATTGTTTCCAAAAACAGCTTTCATGAACTAAATCACTCCATTCTTAGGAAACACTTTCAAATTGTTTTATGAATTTCCAAAAATTGTCACACAAAAATGAAAACAACATAAGAACCATGGGTATTTTTTAACCATGTCCTTGAAATTGAGAAGGCGGAAAACCTGTGAATAGCTTCCCAACAAAGTAACAGTAGGATCAGCAGAAACTAAAGCTCGCTCGCATAGCTTGATAGAGCTATGTAGTTCCTTCAAATGACCATACTTGGGTTGCCTAATCAAGCCTATCCATTTCGCACGATAAAATAATTTAGCTCTTTTTTTTAAAAAAATCTTTCAAAACAGAAAAAAAAAAAGTTTAAATTCAACCAAACATGGTCTTAATCTTTGGCATTGTGGAAGACTATGGCATTGGTTGATACAATAATTGCATTCTGCAAATCCTACCAATTAAACACATTGTCAAACATATTCATTGATGATTATTATGATAAGAAATCTTTGAAGACCTTCGAGAGAAGATTTAAAATTTAAAAAAAAATGTCAAAAAACTCAACCAGATCAGATCAACAAAATTACATTGCTAATCAATTGAAGAGAGAGAACAACATGCATGACAAATATTAATTGAAGAGAGAGAGAACATACAAAGAAACAAGCTGTTGATCAGGAGTTTCAATTAACTGATCCATCTCATATGCTGGCAGAGCTGTCAATGGTGTGTAAGCTCAACCCCCCCCCCCGCCCCAGCCCCCCCGCCCCCCCAACCCCCCCGGCCCGCCCCGCCCCAGCCCCCCCCGCCCCCCCAACCCCCTCCCCTCACGTCACTCCCCTCATTCCCCTCACTCACGTCACTCCCCTCCCCTCACTCCCCTCCCTCCCCCCTTTGGCCCGCCCTCCCCTCCCCTCGCTAAGAGTGATGTGGAGAGATGAAAGGTTCAAGGAAGGTGCTTCAACGGGTGATCATCAAAGCACCTATGAATGCGAAGACGAATCCGGCAGTGACTTTCTGGGAAATAAGGTGGGTTTCAGAGAAAGAATAGGATTTACCGGTGGAATCGATGATGAGACAGGGTCTGTCTAGGAATTAAGAGAGGTTTTGGAAGCAGTAAATGTGGAGGTAGGTGGTTGGAGATGGGAATGTTAGGAAGCTTTGATTGGAAAACATGGATTTCGAAGATGAAGACGATTGGTGATGAGACGGGTCTGTCTAGGAATTAAGAGAGGTTTTGGAAGCAGTAAATGTGGAGGTAGGTGGTTGGAGATGGGAATGTTAGGAAGCATTGATTGGAAAACATGGGTTTCGGAAGATGAAGACGATTGGTTGTGCGGCGGAGGAGGAGAATGAGAAAGCTTTGGTTTTTGTGTTTTAGCAGAAGCCACAGACAACATTGTTGAGAAGAAAAAGCGAGAAGAGAAGAAAAAACGATTGCCCTGTCTCTTTCAACGAGAAGAAAAAGCGAGAAGAGAAGAAAAAGCGAGACCGCTGCCTCCATCCCCCTCCGCTCGCCCTCCCCTCCCCTCGCCTCCCTCCCTCCCTCCCTCCCTCCTCCCCTCCCCTCCCCTCCCCTCCCCTCCCCTCGCCTCGCCTCCCTCCCTCCCTCCCCTCCCCTCCCCTCCCCTCCCTCGGCATAGGTGGTGGTAGTGGTGTTGGTGGTGGTATAGGTGGTGGCGGGGGTATAGGTGGGGGTGGTGGTGGTGGTGGAATAGGGGAAGGTTTTGGTGGTGGTATAGGTGGTGGCGGGGGTATTGGTGGTGGTGGTGGTGGAATAGGGGGAGCTGTTGGTGGTGGTGGTGGTGGTGTTGGAGGAGGTATTGGTGGTGGCGGTGGTGGGAGTATTGGTGGGGGCATAGGTGGTAGTGGTGGTGTTGGAGGAGGCGTTGGTGGTGGTATAGGTGGTGGTGGTGTTGGAGGAGGTATTGGTGGTGGCAGTGGGGGTATTGGTGGGGGCATAGGTGGTAGTGGTGGTGTTGGAGGAGGCCGTTGGTGGTGGTATAGGTACTGGCGGGGGTATCGGTGGTGGTGTAGGTAGTGGTGGTGCTATTGGAGGAGGTGGTGGTATAGGTGGTGTTGGAGGAGGTATTGGTGGTCTGCCCCTCCCCTCCCCTCCCCTATATATATATATATATATATATGCGGGAAGCTACAGAAATAAAACTCAGAAATAAATAAATAAATAAATAAATAAATAAATTTCACTATTTAAAATTCCCTCCTATGCTCAACTATTCCTTTTTAACATTATTCCCTCCCTATGCTGATGGTGGCATTGGAGGAGGTATTCCTTTTTTTTGTTTTCATTATTTCCTTTTAACGTTATTTCTTTTTTCTTTAGTCATTTTTTATTTTGATTCTTTTCCTTAATGGCTGTGGTGACCCACCATTCAAATTTATTTACTCTAAATGATTAAAATTAAAAATAATATTATCGATTTAGAATTTTTTTTATATAAATTAAATTTATTATAAATACGTCTCACACTACATCAAGTTAAATTTATATTATATAGTCACTTTCTAAGTAAAATTTGTAGAAAAATCTGCAAAAAGAATCACACAATTATTAGACATACATCCTTCATGTATTTTATATGTTAATGATTGGACATACTTCATGTTCAAATAAAATTCGTTCACAATGTAATTTACCAAACACATCAGAATATTAAAACCAAACATTTTTTAACAAGATATGATAATATAAATTTGAATCTCAGTTATACACATTATAAATCTATTTTGATTTTAAGTGGTTATGATGAATTGTTTACTTTAAACCATTGATATATGCACATGAATACCAGGGTGTGTTTATATACAAATATACACCAGTTTGTAAGGCGTTATGTGTAAGCAGTGGTTAGTAATGGAAGAAGGGGGTATTTAAAGTGAGGGTGAGTGGGGGGACAGTTAAATAAAGAGTAGGAATTCATAAGTGGATAATCTTGCAACAAATTCGATATAAATTTTTTTTTAAAAAAAAAGAACAACAGCGCAAGGGCAAGTTTTTTGGGAATCCTGATGCTTCAAGGTTATGTACATACTGTTATTATGAGTCATTTAGTTTTAATATTTTTGGGCGAATTTTTGAATCAATCTAATACATTTTATACTAAAACAGTAGGTATGAACTGGTTTGCCTATATGGTTGCAACATCTACTTGTAGTGTAGTATGGTGTATGAAGATGGTTATGATTTCCAATTTTGTGTAAAACACCATTGAGTGTTATGAAATTTGATAAAACAGTAGGTATGAACTGGTTTGTCTATGTGGTTGCAACATCTACTTGCACTGTAGTATAGTTGCGGTGATAGTGTATGAAGATCATCAGATGGTCTGTGCAGAATACCATTGAGTGTTATTCTCTGCTTCTCTATTTTTTTTTTTTTTTTTTTTTTGGTGAAATTAGAGTTGGTTTACTGATTTATTGTTTAAAAAAAAAATTGTTGTCAAATTAGAGTTGGTTTTCTGATTTATTGAAAAAAAAAAAAAAAAAAAAAAAAAAAAAAAGACGCACCATTGAGTGTTTATGTTGGCTGTTGATTTAGATTTTGTTTGTTTGTTTTTTTTTTTTTTTTTGCCTATTAGTTGGTTGTTTACTTTTTAATGTACTTTATTGAATCTATAATTTTGATGCTCATATAAGACATGAAAGCAAATGTATTTTATCCGGTATGCCCGTGCATATGTCCGCGATAATCTATTTAATAAGACAGAAGGATTGGGATTACAATTATATTAAATTGATAATTGATAATTTATTAAATAGTGTTGGGATTACAATTATATTCTAATCACAACATTATTTATATCGTACCTTCAAGCACAAGCATACACTAGTATATTTAATTTCAAGTAAATTTATATATATTTACAACATCTTATTTAAGAATATTATATAATATATAATATATATGTGTGTTCGGTACAAGTCCTTGTACCCATATCCGATTTTGAAAAAATATCCCAATATCTTAAAAGATAAATTACACTCCACTAAACTTACATCATACATTGTTCTCTCAATAAGTTGTAACTTACATAATAGTTAGGTTCTTTTTCATCAGTAATTTGTTACTTGTATAAATGAAAAAATAATATTGTCATCCATTTTTCAATTAAAATGTATATTTATCTTCATTTATTTTATTGTGTATTGAGTATTTGCATTAGTTTCAGTTATTTTAGTTTTACTAAAAGGGAGGTCAGTATAATTATGTCAAAAGTGCAAGCTGACTATATTTTCTCCAAACATCAGGAGAGATGAGCGCAATTTACCTTATCTTAATCTTAAAATTTAAATTTGTAAAGGTTTGATACTTAGACATACACCCATACCTGAATCCATATAACATAGATAATTGTTGACAAAATAATGTAAATAATAGTCCAAAACTATATTACACATACACTTTTTGAGATTTAATTTTAATAAATATACTTCAATACTGTTTTAGAAATTACATTTTCCTCCCTAAAATTTATAATCTCATTATAATTTGCCTCCTCTATTAAATAACCATTGGGTTACCTAACAATATTTGCTGACATCATCAATTAATTTGTTTAATGAATCACGACGGTAGCACCAATAACCTAGGACCCTTCTCGACAATCAACAATTTTTGCACTATATATCTCTCTCTAATTTGTTTCTCATAGGCCACTTGTTTTTTGATTTTGCTTTTGTTTTTGTTTTGTATTGTTTTGTTGTTGTTGTTGTTTTTTTTTTTTTTTTTTATTAAAACTTTATGTTGCTTGATTTTTTCATGAAATGTGTTGAAATGTCTTACAGAGAGTGATTTTTTTTTTTTTTCTTACAATCTTTGCTTGACTGTTTTTTTTTTTTTTTTGGTTCATGTGTTGTCCCTCTAATGTTTAATGAAATGTCTTCCGGAGTGTTGACCAAATTTGTCCATGGTGACAGGGAAGAGATGGGCCATGAAGGGAGTTGAAACTCTGTACTAGTCCATGTCAAGGAGTTGACAGACAAAAACATTACAGAGAAAAGAAAAAAATTATCAACACATGAAGAGTGCAAGTGTCACTCCACACTCTTTCATTTACATCTCATTATAGACACATTTATATTTTTCATGTATTAATAACTTTTTTCTGTTCCCCTACCATACGTAGTTTCTCCAAAACATTAAAGTCATTGTGGAGAAGTGGTTTTTGAAAATACTCTTCCGATCCTGGGGGACGCTTGTGATCCACTGATAGGCACCTGAAAGGAAGTAAACACTCCGGTCGGGGGTGCTAGAATTAGCACTCCGACGGACAAGTCAGTCTCTCGTTCTAGATTACTTGTATTCTAAGTTAAACACCACAATTATCACATACATTTCTCAGTCTTCTATTCCTTTATTTATACTCGTTCCCTGGGCCTCGGGGCCAGGTCCACTTTTCGCTCATTATGTTCATATTTACTCGGCTCCATAGCTCAGTACCTATTCGGCCCATCTACCCTTTATATTCGGCATCCTGATGGTTCTGGATAGAGCCGGGCAATACCTATCTGTTAAAGTATGCCTCCTTTAAAATCTGGCTCCCACAATTGCCCCCCAAACACCCTTCTAGCATCAGTTAGTCAGCGTGTTTGGTTCCTGATTTGGGAAAACAGAAATTCGGCGGTTAATCATCTTTCTGATGCATGTCAGGACGCGTACATGCTTTTCGGTCACTGTAACGCCTTCCTGCCTCATTCATGCTTCTCTCGCATTTATTATGATTTGAAGTTTAAGTCCCTTCGAACACATACTTTTTTGAATATTTGAACCTTCTGGACCGCCTATCGGTATTTCTTCTCCGACGTATTTTCTGCAACTCCTGTCCGTGGCATGGCATGCTGCTGGCTTGGGCTGGGCTGCCTTTGCCGTGGCATGGCATGCTGCTTGCTTTGGCTGGGCTGCCTTGGCCGTGGCATGGCATGCTGCTGGCCTTGGCCTTGGCATGGCATGCTTCTGGCTTTGGCTGGGCTGCCTTGGCCGTGGCATGGCATGCTGCTGGCCTTGGCCTTGGCATGGCATGGCATGCTACTGGCTTTGGCTGGGCTGCCTTGGCCGTGGCATGGCATGCTGCTGGCTTGGGCTAGGCTGCCTTAGCCTTGGCATGGCATGCTGCTGGCCTTGGCCTTAGCATGGCATGCTGCTTACTTTGGCTGGGCTGCCTTGGCCGTAGCATGGCATGCTGCTGGCCTTGGCCTTGACATGGCAGGGCATGCTGCTGGCTTGGGCTGGGCTGCCTTTGCCGTGGCATGGCATGCTGCTGGCCTTGGCCTTGGCATGGCATGCTGCTTGCTTTGGCTGGGCTGCCTTGGCCGTGGCATGGCATGCTGCTGGCCTTGGCCTTGGTCTTGGGGCTGGGCTGCCTTGGCTGCGGTTCTTATCACTAGACGTACATTGCGTGCGAAGGCGTGCAAAGGCGTGCGCGACCATGCGCGCAACACGCGCATCGTGGTCAAAAGACCACGCGCGCGGTATTCGCATAGGCCACGCTGCCCACGCCGCGGGCATGTCAGGCCAGGCTGCCCAGGCCGGCTGCATGCCAGGCCGCCCAGGCCGTGCGCATGCCATGCCGTGCTGCCCACGCCGCGGGCATGCCAGGCCAGGCTGCCCATGACAAGCCGCCCAGGCCGGCTGCATGCCAAGCCGCCCAGGCCGTGCGCATGCCATGCCGTGCTGCCCACGCCGCGCGCATGCCGTGTGGTGCTACTCTGGCCGCACGCATGCCAGGCCGCCCACGCCCGCGCGCATGCCACGCCATGCTGCCCTAGGCCGCGCCCAAGGCCGCGGTCCAGGCCCCCCAAGGCCGCGCCCGAGCTGCCCAAGGCCGCGGTCCAGGCCGCCCAAGGCCGCGCCCGAGCCGCCCAAGGCCGGGTCCAGGCTGCCCAAGGCCGCGGTCCAGGCCGCCCAAGGCCGAGGCTGAGCCGCCCAAGGCCGCGGCTCAGGCCGCGGTCGAGCCGCGGTGCATGCCACCCAAGGCCGCAGCCCAGGCCGCGCCCAACATGGGGCGTACCTGCCACTGCCTTGCCCTGGGCAAGGGAGGTGCCCCCCCTTATAATAGCCTGTTAAGCCCTTTTCAATCTGGCAGGAGGAAACATCAACCATGTTCGAGGAGTCATAATGGGGGTTTTTTTAAAAGTAATGGTTTTTTGCCAAAACTTTCAACATGAAAGTTGCAGGAAATAATTTAATACACCATAAAAAAATAAAAAAAAAATATTTTGGTACCGGAAATATTTTATTTTAATTTATTTCGATTTTAATACTTAAAAAATAATAAAAATTAATAAAAATGGTCAAAAAAATTACACTTTTCACCTTTTGATTCTATTTCAATTTTACTTTGATCTTACTTATATTTTAACTTTTAGTCAAATTTTGACCTATTTCAATTTTACTTTGATCTTTACTTATATCTTAATTTTTACTCAAATTTTGACCTATGGAGTGACAAGAGGATTATATTAAAACTAAAGCTTGAAGTTTGAGGACTCAGCTATTACAATTAAAAAGTGAGAAATTAGAATGAACTTCAAGTATAAATCGGAGGGTGAAAAATGAAAATGGTAATTTTTGCTATTTTACATGTAGAACTTTTCATAAGAATGTTTAGGATAAATTACACTAATCTCTCTTGACATTTGAAGAAAATACATTAGGCTGACAAATTTAACATAGTTACATCAAGCCTCTTCAAAGTTTTAATTCACATAAAACTTAGTCCTCTTTTTTATTCATTAGTCGTATGGCTAGAAAAATAACATTGTCATATCTTTTACACTAAATATATTCTACCTAATTTATTCATGTGTTTACATATTATTTGTATTTGTTTCGATTGATTTAATTTTTTTAAAAGAGAAGTCGATATTCTTATATTGAACTTGAATAATCTAGAAATCACCTAAATATTGATTTGTGATTATGTATCAATTTTAAGCAGTAAATAACAATCACAATCAAACAATCAAGAGAAATCAACACAAAGATTTTACATGGAAAAACCACAATTGAAGCGCCTCCAATTGTGATAAAAAAAACCACGGACAAAAGCCACAAAACAATCCACTAAGAAGACAAAGGAATTACACAAGTGTACTCTCAATTACGTAGCGAATCCACGTCCGAATTGAACTGACCCCTATATGCCTCTTCCACCACGGTCTTCATCTCGGAATCGTCTTGCCCAATGTTGAATCCACAGCGTCGATGTCGAATCCACCACGACGAGCCACTCCAGAATCCACCAAAGCTTTAGGCCTAAATTCCACGAAATCCACCAAAGAACAACACTCTCTTTTATATTGAACGAAACAAACAATCCTTTGATGTATACTTTTCAAACTAGATTTAAACTCAAAGAAACATCAAAAAAACTAGCAAAGCAGCTCCAGATATAAACCCCAATATCCAAGAAGAATATCTGGAAGCCGTAACCCTAAAATCTAACTGAACCGTATATTTATAGAAAACTTATTCGCAATCTCCGCTTGAGAGCAAGAATGGCCGTTCGAGCACAGGAAAGTTTGCTCGAGCGTAAAATTCGCCCGTTGTTGACCAAATATGGTTCAAGTCCAAATCCGAGTTCCTCGACCCATCTGCCTTTGGTTTTCTCTAGCCTCTTCTTGATACCGTCCAAGATGGATTTATTAGAGGCTTCGGCTTGGCCATTGCCATTGCTTTGGGGATAAGCCGGCGTAGAAAAGTAAGGCCGAATACCGTATTTGCTGCACAACTCTCGGTATACGCCACAATCAAACTGGGTGCCGTTGTCTGAGATAAGAGCTCTGGGAATGCCGAATTGTGTTATGATGTTCCTCCACACAAAGCGCTTAGCGTCAGCATCTTGGATGTGTGTTAATGCCTTCGCTTCAACCCATTTCGTGAAGTAATCTGTTACGACGATTAGGTATCGCTTGTTCCCTGGGGCCCTCGACAGTGGTCCTACGATATCAAGCCCCCACTGGGCGAACGACCAAGGGCTGGTGATTGAGTTCAACTCTTTAGCAGGTAGATGGTTTAACGGGAAGAATTTCTGGCATTGTTCACACTTTTTCGCATAACATTCGGCGTCCGCTCTCATTGTCGGCCAATAATACCCCTGCGTTATAGCTCGATGGGCCAAAGAGCGTCCACCAGAATGGGCTCCGCCTTCGTGTATCTCAGCCAGAAGCATGGTTTAACGGGAAGAATTTCTGGCATTGTTCACACTTTTTCGCATAACATTCGGCGTCCGCTCTCATTGTCGGCCAATAATACCCCTGCGTTATAGCTCGATGGGCCAAAGAGCGTCCGCCAGAATGGGCTCCGCCTTCGTGTATCTCAGCCAGAAGCTCCCCGACTTTATCCAGGTGCACACATTCCAAATATGGGCTAAAGAGTGACTTTTTATAAAGCCTTCTTTGCGGGTCCAAGTAGTATCGCATGGCTTTGTTTCGCAGCTTATGTGCTTCTCTCTTGTCTTCTGGGAGTTGTTCAGAAGATAGGAATGCAACAATGGGATCCATCCAACTTGGTGCAGATTCTATAACGTTGATTTGGACTTCCTCCGAAGGGCCAATGCTTGGCTCTAGGATGAATCCTACTTCAATGGCCCGTTTAATCTCTGAGTTAATTGCGGAGGCTAGGCAAGCCAAGGCATCTGCATGGGTGTTCTGATCACGTGTTATCTGGTTCAACTCATGATGGTCAAATTTTGCCAACAGGGAATTGGCCATTTTAATGTAGGCCGCCATACGGTCGTTTCTTGCCGCGTACTCCCCGTTTAGCTGATTGATCACCAGCTTTGAGTCGCAAAACACAAGCAAACGCCGAGTGTGCATTCTGCAAACCGGCTAAAAGGGCTTCGTATTCAGCTTCGTTATTTGATGCTTCAAAGCCGAGCTTGACGGCCTGCTCAATTTTTGTGCCGTCGGGGGTCATGATTACAACTCCAGCTCCACTGCCCCGCTGATTGGATGATCTATCACAATACAACTGCCAGATGTCCCCAACATAAATCCTCAAGTTTGGCTTCGGTCGAACTTCATCTAACTTGAAGTCGGCGACATCAGATTTGAAGTCGGCGACATCAGATTTGAAGTCGGTAAGGCCCCCTGTGAATTCAGCGATAAAGTCGGCAAGCACCTGTCCCTTGATTGAGGTTCCGGATAGAAATTGAATATCGTACTGGCCAAGTTCCAGAGCCCACTTTGAAACACGTCCAGATGCTTACGCACTGCGTAGTACTGATCGGAGGGAATAATCTGTTAGCACCCCAATGCTATGCCCCTGGAAGTAATGCATAAGCTTCCTTGCCGCCATAACTAGGGCTAGGATGAGCTTTTCCAGCGGAAGGTAGCGTGTTTCGGCGTCAACCATCACCTTGCTCACATAATACATTGGCCATTGCTCTCCCATCTCTTCCTTTATCAATACGATGCTGACGGCTCGGTCAGAAACTGCCAGGTACAAAATGAGCGGGTCGCCAGCAAAGGGTGTTGTCAGGAGTGGTACTGAGCGGAGGTAGGTCTTCAGGCCGTTGAAAGCGGCTTCACACTCGGCGGACCATTCAAAGGCCTTACCCTGCCATAGCGTATGAAAGAATTGTCGGCAGCGATCTGTGGACTGGCTGATAAACCTGTTGAGTGCGGCAGCCATCCCCATCAACTTTTGAACCTCCTTTACTGAACGAAGGGAGCCAAGCTCCAGGATTGCTGTGATTTGCCTTGGGTTGGCTTCGATTCCTCTGTGGTTAATAATGTAGCCCAAGAATTTTCCAGAGTCGATACCAAACGCACATTTGGAAGCATTTAACTTCATTCCATATTTGCGTAGAATGCTGAATGTCTCTTCCAGATCGGCTATATGATTCTGCTCTTCTTTGGATTTAACCACCATATCGTCAATGTACACTTCCATAGTTTTGCTGAGTTTCTCCTTGAACATGGTGGTGACCAGTCTCTAATAGGTTGCCCTGCATTCTTCAGCTCAAAGGCATTACCATAGCAATAGGTTCCTCTTGGAGTGAGGAATGCAGTTTTCTCTTGATCCTCCGGATGCATAGCGATTTTATGATAACCTCTATAGGCATCAAGGAAGCTCATACGCTGATGGCGCGCCGTAGCATCTATAAGCTGGTCTATTCTGGGAAAAGGAAAACAATCCTTTGGGCAGGCTTTGTTTAGGTCCATGAAGTTGACGCACACTCGCCAAGTCCCATTTTTCTTCTTCACCACCACTGTATTAGAGAGCTATGTAGGGTAGGTCACCTCCCTAACTGCTCCGGCATCAAGTAGCCTGTCAACCTCCTCAACAACGGCGACAGTGTGCTCTGCGGCTGACCGCCGATTTTTCTGGATAATCGGCTTGCGCTTAGGATCGACATTCAAATGGTGCTGTGAAACTGACGGATCTATGCCCGGCATCTCATACGGAGTCCATGCAAAGACATCGAGGTTGCTGAGCAGAAAAGATACTAGTTGTTGTCTGTCGGCCTGATTTAAGGAGACGCCGACCATGAAGAACTTGTCTGGGCTTCGATCGATTTGAACTCGTTCCAAGTCTTTCGTTGCCTTTTCATTTGGGAGCCGACTGACATCGTCGAGGCTTTCTCGATCCGGCAACTCAATGGAATTCACCTATAGTTCCATTGGCGTTTTCTCAACGAGAAGATAACATGCTTGTGCCGATTTCTGGGAGCCACGGATTTGCTCAATACCGCGTTCTGTAGGGAAGTGGAGCAGCTGATGATAGGTGCTGGGCACGGCTCGCATAGTATGCAACCAGGATCACCCCATGATGAGATTATACGGCGACGACAGCTTGACGACCAAGAATCCCACATCCACTGTTTGGGAGCCTGCTCGAACAGGAAGTCTGATTTTTCCCAACGGGTACTCTGGATTGGCATTGAAGCCGAATAATGGATAAAGGGCTGGAGAGAGATCCGAATCGGAGAAGCCGAGTTTGATGAATGTCTTGTAGTACATAATCTCCGATGTGCTCCCCGGATCAATGAGTGCGCGCTCAACTGTGAATTGGTTTACGCGTAACTCAATTACCAAGGGATCAATGTGGGGCAGTGTTACTCCGGCCAAATCCAAATCATCAAAAGTGATAACTTCGGCTTCATGGGGCCATTTAGCCGAAGTGAGTTGCTCTTGAGGGTTAGACCTTGACTGAATCGCGTGCACTGCTGATGACATTGGTAGGCTGTATATCATGTGGATCACGCGGAGCGCATGTGAATCCTGTGTCAAGGCTATTGCTTTGGTTGGGTTGCCTTTTCGGACGTACCGTTGTAGCCGGCCATCTTATGCCAATTTACCATCGTACAAGGTGAATGACGGTGCTTTGAATTTCTTGGATAGCACTGCCTTTGCAATCCGTCGTACAAAAGGATCGTGTTGATCGTTATCCGAGCTGTTTCTTCTTCGCTTATGCCTTGCACAAGGACTCTCTTCAGAAGAACTGGAAATTTCAGATCGTCCCTTTTTCTTGGGCTCCGAGGATAATGAGTCGGAGTTGCTATTAGTATCTTGTTGTCGGGCTTGAGAACGTCGAGCAGTTGCCCTCACGGGTCGTCTCGGGCCTTGGTATGCAGATTGTTTGGACTTCGCCACCTCCAAGGCCAAATCTTGACGGAGATGTCCATTCTTTGCGATCATGTTCGCCAATCTTTGTTCGTTTTGCTTTGCTTGTTGCAGGATCGCTTGTATTGCTTCGTGCTCTGAAGTCGAGGGTGAGGCGAAATTCAAGGCACATTTTGCGGCGATAGTCTCTGTTCCAAGCATGTTTGTTGGAGTGGTTTTATCTTGCGGTATAGGGTCGACAGTGACTGTCGGAGGATCTTCCGTCACGCTCGCCATGGATGTGCTTGAGTATTCCCACAGACGGTGCCAATTGTGAAGAAGTGGTTTGGAAATACTCTTCTGATCTTGGAGAACGTTCGTGATCCTCTTCTGGTCACTTGAAAAAGAATAAACACTCCGGTCAGGGGTGCCAGAATTAGCACTCCGTCAGAATCCACACTCAAGAATGCTTGTATTCGAAGTTAAGCACCATAATTCTCACATACCTCTTTCTGACTAATGTTCTTCTATTTATATCTTTTCTTCCATGGGCCTCGGGATTCAGTCCATTTCCAACTCATATTCGGCGCATTTTATAATAGATCGACCTTCACTCGGCCCCTTGCCTAATCGGTCATTTGGCCGAATAGGGTTGGATTTGAGCTTGTGAGCCAATTGCCGAGTGCCTCGAATCTCGACTCTCCGAGATTCGGCTATCCGAAATCTCTATGACTCCCTCTTCTCGCCCCCCACAATTGTAACAAGTAGAATGTAAACTCTACTCTCTAGTGGTTCTTAAGCATATTTTGGTAACTAAGATAAAAGTCAATTTATTAGTTTTTTGACTTTTTTGAATCATATCGCATCTCTATTTTTTTGTACATTTTTTAAAAAAAAAAGTAATCAAAAAAATCAAAAAGTCAACTTTTTATCTACTTTTCAAAATAGGTTTTGGTAGGACTTGCTTGGGAACTTTAGCATTTAATCAAAAAGTTAAAAATCATTATAAATTATTAAATTATTACCTCTATTTTTTTATACATCTTTTTATAAAAAATTTAAAAACATCCCTACATGAGTTTTCTCGTTTATAAGAGGGAGACTGGTTCTCTGCATTTTCGTTTTTTCTTTTCTTATACTTTTTTTTTTGTCTATGTGGGTATTGTTGTTGGGGGGGGTCCTCTGTCATTTCTGCTCTCGAAGTCACAGCAATAGTGCTCTTTTCAAACCGTGACAATGACGAACCAAACATCGAGTCTGATTCTTTCTTCTCAACTGAGTCTGTCTCGTTCAAGTTCGAATCTTCTTCTGGGTCCTCACCGAGCGGTATGAGTTCGACCGACGACTTGTTCTTGAACGTTCAGATCCGGCCGATGTCACTACTACGAACAGCACATCATCATCGCATTCTGGAGTTGGAAGATTCTGAAACTCCGTCGATCGAGACAACACCGTCAGGCTCTGCTTCGTCTTCAAGGTCTTCATCGTTTGGAAGGAACTCGAAGAAGGGTTTCGCCGTCAGCTCACGAGTTGCATTACGCTGCGAATAGAGCACAGACGGAGGAGATAAAGAAAAAGACAGTTTAGATGATAGTAAAAATTTATGCACCTGTACTTTGGGTTGTAATTTAAGCTCTGTATAGTAGATACAGAAGCTCTTGGGTTCTTTAGCTATGTAATTTAAGCTCTGTATATTATTAAAGTATAAATAATATATTTATTTAAATTATTTTAAATAATCTCACTATTCAATTTCTTATATGAATAAATTAGTGAATTAGTGTTGATGACAGTTTAGATGATAGTAAAAAATAAATTATTATTGGGTTTTTCATAAATATTAAAATTTTTAAGTGTATTTATGTTAGATGTATATAAAAATTTTAAAAAATTGCTGAAAATATTAAAAACAAAATAGAAAAATACGAAACAAAAAATTTCAATTTTTTAAAAAGTGAATTTAAAAAAGTCAAACCAAATAAATTGATTAATCTTTGATGTTATGGCATGTTTGGCAAATGCCAAACCTCCTGTCAAATTTAACAACAGAAATGACATTTGCTATATTTGACAAGAAGAATAGCAGACCATTGGAAACTTTTTTTTTTTTTTACACTTGCCAAATTATACCTTTGGCACCTCCATTGGAAATGCTTTAACTAAAGAAAAATAAATAAATAAAATAAAAAATTTAGTTATAACTAAATAAGAAAATAGAATAACTAAGGATACATATAATATATATATATATATATTCTACATCTCAGCAGGATGTAATTTCTCCATTAATAATTCTCACAAAATATGGGCCTTATGTAAAATTTGGAATCCACTAGCGAGAGATGGGCCGACCCTTGGAATAAACAATAATATAGATTTTTTCTTTTCAAATGAAATTAAAAAAATTCACCAAAAATCAAAAAATATAAATTAAAAACTCGAAAACAGTTTTTAAAATTTTCAAAACCAAATAGAATAATTATATATATATTTACTTGAGATGTAAAAATGAAGGAAAATGATTGAGGGCCCTAAAAAAGTTGCCCCTAATACCCCTAATTTCCAATTTTGGAAACTGTTTTTTTTTTCCTTCTTTTTTCTTTTTTTTTTTTTTTTTTTTTTACCCGAAATGGAATTTCGAGCCATTCGGGGCTCCCCATTTCGGGCCCTCAATCACCGCCCAAAAATGAATTTCCATCAGTCACCAAATAGAAATAGATTTTGTGATTCAAATCAAACTGATAGCTGCAAGATGACTTGGGCTATGGACTTCTCCATCATTCCTTGGGCCTGGAGTCCACTTGCTGCATAACATCCTTTGGGTTAGAGATGATAAGAGTTTTTTAGACCTTAGCCGAAGCTTTATCATGGCACTTCATATATTTATTAAAAATAAATCAAGTTTGTTTTTTTATATAATTATCAAATTCTACTTATATAGATAGCAAAATTCAGGTTAGAATAAGGACAAATTACTCATAAATCTTATTTGGAGAAAAATTATTTCATTTAGTTTTAGAAAAAAAAATTCAAATCAATTAGTTCTTTTTATTTTGAGTATATTGTATTTCCTTGATTTGAGAGTTTGAAAGTTTACTTGTTTGCTCTTGCGTGTGATTTTGTTTAGATTTTTTTTTTCTAATATTGGGTGTGCCTGGGTAAGGTAGGTTTTTACATTTTTTTTTTTTGGGGGGAGGGGGGAGGGGATTTAGTAGAGTGATTTTTAGGTGAATAATATTACCCCGTTTGTGGTGTTATTGGTGCGGTGTTTGTTCATTTTTGTGGTGTTCGTCCCTATTGTAACATTTTTTTGGATAAGTAACCTATTGTAACATTAACATTATGAAAAATGCTTAGGAGCACTAATTAGTGCTCCCACTAATTAGGTGGCAGTGGGTCCCGTCATTAATGATGTGATGTTTTGGTCTTGGAGTTGTATTTTTTTTTTTTTTTTACTTTTTTAATGCATTAGTGCTATTAGTGGTGATATTTTTAGTGGGATGAATCATTGTTGTTTTTTTAAAAAAATTTTGGGAAACACAAACCAAACAAGGCCGAAATATTTTATAGAAATGGTATGAAATCCTGATGTGATTATATACTATTTTCATAAAATATTTTTGGATGATACTTCTTCAAGATCAATTCAACACAATAATTGATTTTTAGATTCATATTGTGAGCTTTGTCTTCAGTCTATGCACCCATGAAAAAATCATTGAACAAAAAAATTAGTGTTTGAATCATTGTATTAAAATAAATTTTTAATTTTATCAACTTAAAGTTAAATTTTTTTATTTGTTTTCAAACTATAAGTCATTAATTTTTTTTATACAAAAAAAAAAAAAAAAAAATCCACTTAAAAGGCAATGAAACTAAACGACGAACAAGTCCATGTACAACCAATACCGAGCGTATCAATTCTAATTATCTAGAATTTGCGTAAGAATTTGTAGATGAAAATAAAAATAAAAATAAAAAATAGTAAATAAAATATAGCTTCTCCTTAAGCCTGGTTTGGATTGCCTAAAAAAATTTAAAAAATTAAAAAGTTACTTAAAAAATTAAAAAGTTATTATTATTCACAAAAAAAAATATTAAAAAATTAATTTTACACAAAATTAATTTTCAAACAACTCTGACGTCCCCACAGGCGGAGTTGACCTTTTGGAAAAATTGCACTTATTTAAGTGCACAAATAACACGTGCTGTTCGGCTCATGGGGGCCCATCACGGGTCCCATTTTAATAATTTGAACCGTTGAATGTGTAGAACTCGTCGAGTACTATATACTTTAAAAAAATCATGTTGATCGGATATCGCTAACTATATGATCAAATCAGTTAAAATTTATAAAATGGATGGTGTCATAGTTAACCGTTGAAAAAAAAAACTAATCCGATTAGATAGCTATCGATATCTGATCAATATGATTTTTTATAAACATATAGTATTGACGAGTTTTACACATTGAACGATTTTGATTAGCAAAATGGGACCCGTGGTGGTTCTCCACAGGTCGAACAATACCTCTAATTCAATGCTCGAAAAGCAGGGAATCATCTCCCAACCTATACTCTCCTCACGCTATCCCTTAATTCATCTCGTTGTACAGCTTATTCCATCTCAATCTTCTTCTATATATTAATTTATACAATTTTTTAATACATATTTTTTCGTAAAAAGTCAAAAAGTTATCCCAAACAACCGTATTTTTTTCCTCAACTTTTTAGTCTAAAAAGTCAAAAAGTACATTTATTTAAGGCACCCAAAATAACCCCTTATTTTACTTTTTTTTTTTTTTTTCATTTATGTTTCTCTCCGCGAAATCCTTCTTAAATCGGTTATTGCAAAAAAACCTTAAGATTTTCATGAATCTCATATGAGATACACATCAAAATAAAAAGGGTAAATTTTATTTATCTCTTTTGAAATTTAAAGAAAATACAATTAATTTTACATTTTGACATATTTATCCTGAGTGTTTTTTTCCCTTGGGTGAAACACCAATAAATCTCAAGATGTGATATTATGAACAGTTTAGTCCTCAATTTTTTTTTATAAACCCAAAGGTCCCATTAAAGTAGAAATTACATAAAAAGGTAGTCACTTACATGTTTGAGTTTAATTTTTTAAGAATAAAAGTGATTTTCTTAAAATGTAAAATTACACATCTGGGTAATCTACACTATAGAAGTTCTGGTTTTTCCCTCATTTTAAAACAAATCACACATTACGAACAAAAACTTAAATTTTAATGTAGCACTTCAATAATGTAACACTTCAATGTAACACACTAAAAAACTTATTAGTGTATTTTTTTCCAAACGTAACAACAATAACACTTAAAAAAAAAAATTTAGTGTATTTTTCCAAAACGTAACGTTCCAATGTAAAAAAAATAAAATAAAAATAAAATTAAAATTCCTTTGTATATGTTCTCCAAACATAACACTTCAATCAGTGTAATCTCAAACGTAACATTCCAATGTAACACACAAAAACACTAAAAAAAAATTATTTAGTGTACTTTTTTCAAACGTAACACTCACAGTTTGAAATTTTACATTTGTTCAAAACTTATTAAGGAATATTTGTACTTCTTGTGGAATGGTTTGAAGAATCTCATATTCTTTTTTTTTTTTTTTTAGTGTTACATTGGAGTGTTACATTTAGGAAAAATACACTAAAAAGTTTTTTTTTTGGCGTTACATTGGAACGTTCGTTTGGGATAAGTATACCAAAGAGATTTTTTTTGTGTTACATTAAAGTGTTACACAAAGAATTTTTTTTGGAGTTTTATATTGAAATGTTACGTTTGGAAAAAGTATACTAAAAAGTTTTTTTGTATGTTACATTAGAATGTTACACTAACGAGTTTTTGTGTGTTACATTACAGTGTTACATTGAGGAATTTTTTTAGAATATTATATTAGAGTGTTACATTTGAAAAAAGTATATCAAGAATTTTTTTGTATGTTACATTAAAGTGTTACACTAAGAGTTTTTGTGTGTGTTGCATTAGAGTGTTACATTAATAAGTTTTTTTGTGTGTTATATTAGAGTGTTACGTTTGGGAAAAATATACTAGTGAGTTTTTTGTGTGTGTTACATTAGAGTGTTACAATAAGAATTTTTTTTGTGCGTTACTTTAGAGTGTTACACTAAGGAGTTTTTTTTTTTAATGTTATATTAGAGTGTTACGTTTGGAAAAAATATAGTAATGAGTTTTTTTATGTGTTACATTAGTGATACGTTTGGATATTAAAATATTTCGGTCTTGTTTGGTTTGTGTTTCCCAAAAATTTTTTAAAAAAATTCTCTACAAATAAGTTTTCAAAAGTAATCAAACTAAACAAATTTTTTAAAAAAAATTTTCCAAAACTTGTTTGGTTTACAAGTTTTCCAAACAAATCTCTCTCTCTCATGCACATCAAATCAATCACTTTTTCCAAAACTCTCTCTCAAAACAATTTCAATCACTTTTTCCAAAACTCTCTCTCAAAATAATTTTTCAAAACATCTTTTGAAAAAAATCAGACCAAACAACTTTTCGTACTTTTTATCTCTAAAACTAATCTCCCAAACTCAAACCAAAGATACCCTTCAATTCTTTTGCAAAGATCAATAATTTAGCCAAATATTAGAATGATGATTCATGAATAGCTGTCAATTATATGAATTATTGTAAGAAAGTGATGGATAATTCAAATTCTCATGTCGGCCAATCAAAGTCAAACACTACTACATCCTGTGGAGACTATTGACTTAACAGCTTTATTTTTTTGTAGCATTTGACGGAAGTCTCAAGAAGCAAAACAAGGGTCCCAGTCCCCTGTTTGGAGTAATTTATCTTGTTTTATTTTAAAATTTGTATGTCATATTATTTAGTATAACTTATGTTTATTGGTTTGTTTTAAATAAGCTAAAAAATATGATTATCGAAAGGGGGGAAATTTGTGTTTTTTACTTTTTAACTTATACTTTCTAATTATCAACTTTTAACTTATAAAAAATTACACCAGATAGGTCTTTATGAGCGTTCAAGAACTAACTTAGTTGGATTTTTAGGTGAATTAAGAGTTGAGTTGATTCTTATGATTTTAAAAATTTATGAACCAAATCGAATTTTAGAACCTTCTTAATCAAATAGCAAAAAGCGGTTTAATTCTACTATTCTAACTTCAGAAAGATTATCCCAAACAAGCCATTCTCCGTGGTGACATTTGAAAAATAGAGGATGGTGAGAAACATCGGTCTCACATATTTGTTTAAATTTAAAGTGAATTTAAAAATGAGTAATGTTAGGAATCATAAAAAAAATATCATGAAATATTTTATGAAAATTTTTTATCCTTTGATTAGTGTGTAGTGTTTTATTGTATGTGTAATTCAAAAATTTAGCAATCAATTCAAATCTTAAAACTTTTGAAATTGAACTAGAATCAAATTGAAAAAAGCAATCACTTTTTTTAATGGTGACATTCTACGTCTTGGGTAAAACAATTTAGTATACCATACTATCTTAAGTCAAAAAAAAATGAATTCTACTTATAAAAACATTTCAAAAAATTCAAAAGCATTCTTAAAAGTTTCATAACATTCTTCAAACTAACTTTTATTAACTATGTAAATACATATCAAATTCTTCTATTCGCTTCTTTTGACCCTTAATCTAGTAATTCATCCATAATCAACGGTTCCCAATTACTTGGAACCAAAACCTAATCATCCTCTCAAAAAATTGGATCAAATGATACGATTTAAATTGATCTAGATTGATTTGTCAGTTTCACCAATGTTTTTTTGAATACTCCTAAAGAGTCTAAATGCATCTTAATCAATTTTAGCATGAAACACATAAAACAAAGTTTCATTGACCTACCAGCTAATCATGAGCCCATGCTTATCTCAACCATTAATGCCATGGAACCCAGGCAATTTGAAAGGTACATTGTGATAACAAATAGTGTCATCTATCAATACTTGATCATATTATTAGCTACAAACATTAAATTTTAGGTTGGAAACAATGCAGAGATTAGACAAGAAGTCCAAAATATGTGGTAGTGCTTCAACTTGGTTTTTATTTATTTAAACAATGAGACTCGTCACTGTTATGTTGATTTTTAAAAAATAATATAACAAAAAAGTCTCAACATGAATGATGTGAAATATTACTCCTCAGAGTCTGCTAAATAACTTCTCCATTTGTTGTGTGCATCAAAATAGCTGGGAGGTCAATCTTTACTGAAAATAGGATTTAATTATTTTTTTCTATGTTTGGATGCTATTTCTCAAGTTATTTATTTGTTCTCCATTATAGAACTCTTTATTGTATTGATATGGTTGGTGATGATATTTGTTACTCCCTCCGTCTCAAAATAATGATCCTTTTTGAGAAATCTAACTTTTTTTGGTAATAAAATTATTGCATTTAAAAAAAGTTGATTTTTCAAAATTATCTTTTTAATAGTACATTTTTTGAGAATATCAATATCATAATTGCACTTTTTATATTGTTTATTAATTTAAAAGAACGGCAAAATAGAAAATTTATATTATTTTTGTACTTGATTTTTAAGAATAAACTTATATTTTGGAACAATGAAAAATGGAATAAGCGAGTAATATTTTGAGACGTAGGGAGTATTAAACTTTCTTTATATTATTCAGTTTGATGCTCTTGATATTTGAAAATAATTTCCTACCAATTGAGAAGAAGATGCAAAATCACAATTCATCTGAGTATGCATTCATGAATTTGTGGAGGGAAAAAAGCAAAGCAAATGTATTTTCTCATTTGTTCTCATAAAAAAATGACACCCCTTGTATTTTATCATTTGGTTTCATGAATTAGAGTTTGGCGGGATTGTAAAAGTTGCAGCCTAAATTCAATTGTAGACTTGAGATAAATGCAACTTCATTAAAGTAATGTGAAAGGATTGAATTAATAAGTATCTTAAAAACATTAGTTAACAAATTTTAAAATAATTTTACATCTTTTATCATGCACACTATCATACATCATGTACATAAGGGAACTTGGTTTTGTTTTACTCTATCAAGTAGTGTCTTCAAACTACCCACCCAAATGATTTCTTCTGATTTTTATTAAGCCACAACTCCTTTATTTGTAGGGAACACTTTGGGTTATGCCAAAAGCAAGCACTTGCACAATAGCTATGATTGAAACCAATATAACCTAACCTCTGTAGGTTCACATTCCCTTAATTTATGAAATGTGTTAAGTGATGAATAACATATTTACAAGTATAATATATATATATACATATATTTGTCCCACCTTTTATATCATTGGGGTTGAGCTTCTCTCCCTCCCGTTCACTGATTGTAAGAGAAAAATGAAATTTAAAACAATAGAGTTCATAATTTTGGGACTCATCTCCCTCTCAAAGGACTGAATGATTCGATTCACATAAGAAAAGTCACTCTTCCCAAATAAAAATCAAAATTATTAAATACTTTAAAAATATTATGTAGCATTGTCTACGTGATATTCTCAATAAATAAAAATAGAGATCTTGTTTGGAAAAAGGCTATTTTAGCCTAAAAAAAAAACTAAAAATCACTACAAAAAACCAAAAATGTTTGACATACATCTAAAAAAAATGACTTCTACCGGTGTAAAAAAACCAACATAACCTCGCTTTAACTTTTTCCATACAACTAATATAAGGATTAAATGAGAATTCCCGACAAAAAATCAGATCACATCAGTTTTTCACATTTTTCTATACAATGAAAAAAAATCACGAAAAAAAAAATGCATTCCCAAACACGACTTTTTTCATCTCATAAAAAAGTCAAATAATCACTAAAAGAACTCTTCTCAAACAACACCTAAATAAAAAATATTACATGATAATCCAAGACTGGTGAATAATTATTCATTGAAAATCTTAGAAAAATGGTTAAAAATTAACAATGCATGGGCAAATGAATAAATCATTTGCATGGGACCAAGATAAAGTGAGTTTATTACTAATTCAACTATTAAAGATAAGCATGAGAATCTATTCTTAATAAAAACCTTTTTCTTTTTCTTTTTCTTTTTTTTTTTCTTTTTTTTAACAAATAATAAAACCATTTCAGTCACATAATTTTGATAAAGATTGGCACACATTGATTACTAGAAGAATATGCCCCCATGCCCCCACCATGAAACAGAGTTTGGAGTTGTGGCCACGCTTCAGCAATCATTGGCCAACCCACAACCTAAGTTTAATCTAATTAAAAGTCTCTACCAATCACTATTGCATAGACTCGCTATTTTTTCCAGACCTAATAAGAATAAAGATGTGACATATTCAATTTAAAAACTTGAAATTTTTAATTTTTTATGATATTCGCTCGCGCACACCTAAAAAAAAAAAAAAAAAAAAAAAAAAAAAAAAAAAAAAAAAAAACCCTTATATTTTCTAGTATAGAATATTTACTCTCGCGCGGATAGAATATGAAATTTTCTTATATTTTGAAGTCTTGACCCTTTGGACACGCACTCCCACTCAATGCTCAACCCAAAACCACATAGCTGCTATCTATAAATAGGAACCTAGCTTCAGGCCATAAAACACTACTCTTTCATTCCCAAACACCAACCAACCCAACTGAGAATGGCCAAAATGTTAGAGAACAGTTTTCTTCTTCCTTTCACCATGGCTATTGCCTTTGCCTTGTTGGTCTCATGTTCACAAGGGCTCAACACAAGCCTCGATCAACCTTCTTCTCTAGTCCCATCATCCACCATACTCAATTACCATGGCGGTCCACTCCTTACCGGACCCAGAACCATCAACATCTATCTCATCTGGTATGGAACCTTTTATCTGAAAGATCGAACCCCGATCACTGACTTCTTTGCTTCCTTTAATGGACTCAATCCACAGCCGAAGGAGTCCACGGTTGCATCGTGGTGGAATACTATTTTGTCGTACAAGGACAAGGTCGGGAAACCAGTTTCCAGCACTTTCACACTCTCGAAACAGCTAGGAGACATACGATACTCACTTGGGAAAAACATCAAACGTGCTCAAATAGCCAACTATATTAAAAGCAAGATTGATAGCAAATTATTACCTTTGGATCCCCATGGGGTGTACTTGGTTCTGACCTCTAAAGATGTCAGCGTGGAGCAGTTTTGCATGAGTTCATGCGGCTTTCATGGAAGCGTCATAACAACAGCAATGAAGAGAAGAGTAGTCTATGCACACGTTGGAGACCCCTCCAGGCAGTGCCCCGGCCTGTGTTCATGGCCATTTGCTCTTCCGGCTTATGGTCCACCTGGTCAGGCGGCTCTGGTGGCTCCCAATGGGGTTGGTACAGATGGCATCATTATGAACCTCGCAACAATTCTTGCTGGAGCTGCCACAAACCCTTTCAACTCCGGGTACTTTCAAGGAGATGTGTTGGCACCACTTGAGGCCGTCACAGCATGTCCGGGGATTTTTGGCCCCCGAGCTTATCCAGGGTATCCGGGTGACCTGAAAGTGGATAAAATTAGCAGGGCAAGCTATAACGCTTATGGCGTCAATGGCCGGAAGTTCCTTCTCCCAGCTATGTGGGACCCAGTGCAGACCAATTGCAAGGTGGTTGCCTGAAATTCAAAATCAATTTCAGTGAAGGAACCATATGTATATGAATATAGCTCATGTATGCACAAACTTTCTAAAACAAATACCAATTGCAAAACAAATAATATTAATCATGAGAATTAACTCTTCTTTCTAAAAATTATGCTTTGATTTTCCTTCAATCCACTGTTTCCATTACAAAAAAATGTGGGAGGTTTTCTCCTTATTAACCCCAATCAACAGCCAAGTCACTGAAAAGGATCCAGAAGACGAGAGCCGAACAGATAAAACCTCAAGAATATTGTTTTCTCAGAAAGATACAATGACCGTTGGATATTTATTTCCTACTCTCCAACTGATAGAGGGAAGGGGTGCAAAAATGGTTACATCATTGCAAACCCTAGAAGTTTATCAAGCTGGTTAGTCTGAGGGACCAATCATCTTTTCCGGTACTACAAGTTGGTCAAACTCTTCACTAGTGAGCACTCCAAGATTTAGAGCAGCTTCCTGCAAGATTAAATTTTGTCAGAATTGAGCACGCAGAGTTGCAAAATTTAAAAATACCAAGTTACTTGATTGCAAAAAGATAGTAAGTTTCCCGAATGCAAGTCATGGATATATAATCGAACAGCAAAAAGACACCCCAGCATTGCAAAGAAATGAGAGAAGGCCATCACCTTCAGAGTGCTTCCCTCCTTGTGGGCTTTCTTGGCAACTGCTGCAGCGTTGTCATAACCAATTTTCTGGAAAGAGGCAACAGCATATATTGTTATTCAAAACTCCCCCACAAGAGAGAGAGAGAGAGAGAGAGAGAGGGAAACTTACAGGGTTCAAAGATGTGACAAGCATTAGCGACTGAAAAACCATGCAGAGTAACACAGCAACAAGATACGATCAATTAATTTTGGGCTTTAGCATATAATATGATCTAAAATTTTACACCTTTTGTGCCTGCAGCTACTTACCTCATGCAGTAATTTTGAAATCCGTTCCCTATTGGCTTGAATTCCCCTCACACAATTCTTTTCGAAAGAAGCAGATGCATCCCCAAGCAATCTGACCGACTATCAGACGACGAATCACAAAATCTAGGTGAGTAAGGAATAATGTATCTATGGCTACCCAATAGAATATAAAATCACACATCATATATTCAGGCGACTCACAAAATTTCATCTGTATTACCATTAAGATAATATTAAATTTAAGGCAGGTCATTGTCAAACATGAATTCAGAATTTAATAGTTTGCATTCAGAGGATGCCAGGTGAGAGGGGAATCCATAACGCTTTTCACAGGGTTTTGAAACCACAACACTTGAAGCAACCACTAGCCCAAATGTCCCCTTTATTCACCATGAAGAGAAACTCTAAGGCTGTGTTTGGATCTTGGATTTGAGTAGAGATTTGTCCCTTTTCCCTTTCTCTCCAAATATCTACTCAAATCCAAGATCAAAACACACCCTAATAAATTTCAGGTCGGACATTACAGAAAAATTAAAAATATATTCAACAGACAAGACTTCTTTTTCCCAAACATTCAAATGAACAGGCAAAAAAAGTAGAGAGAAAAAATGAAAGAATCAGTAAAGTTTCAGTTGTGGCTAATTAGCAGATGCACCAGCTTCATTTGTGCCTCCTATAAGGAACCTAAGTTTCAAAATTACATGTTCTGCTATGCCTTCTCCAATAAAAATCAAAACAATAAATGATCACAGGACTTACATGTAGAAGAGCATTAGCAATCATAGGCTTGAACACATTCAGCTCAAAATGGCCATTTGATCCACCCACTGTAACGGCAACATGGTTTCCCATAACCTACGAGGCATAAAGAAACAGTTGATTGGTTGAAAAAGCACAAAAATGAATTGATAGTGACAGCCAAGAGAAATAAATCAATGACGGTACGTTATTGGACATGCATTATTACATTTCCTAAAACATCTGATTGATGAATTCTCCATTTAACATTATTTATCATCTAATTAAACCAGAATAAGACATTAAACCTTACCTGAGCGCAAACCATAGTAAGGGCTTCACACTGAGTAGGGTTAACTTTCCCCTGAAATAGAGTAAACTCACACATAATTTTTTTTTGTTTAATTTAGATTTTTTTTTTTTTTTTTTTTTTTTAAGTTCAGTAATGAGAGAAAAGGATAAAGATTTTTACAGGCATAATACTGCTGCCAGGTTCATTTTCAGGAAGAATGAGTTCACCAAGGCCGCAACGTGGACCACTGGACAAGGAAAAGAATATGAAAACCCCAAAAATAAAGCAATACAACAAAGAGAGTAAGGGTTGTCAAACTAGAATATATACCTTCCTAACAAGCGTATGTCGTTCCCAATCTTCATAAGGGAAACAGCAATTGTGTTTAGGGCTCCACTGCTTTCAACAAACGCATCGTGTGCAGCCTGGCATTACAAAAAATATATGACCATGCAAAACAGTTTTGCTTGAAGGATACAAGGTATTCAAATAAAATAACAACAGAAGCAAAATTCAGTGGAATCAGAGAATAACCAGTGCTTCAAATTTGTTTTCTGCTGTGACAAATGGTAAGTTTGTTTCCTCTGCTACTGCTGCAGCAATCTTTACATCAAACCTGAATAAGGCAAAAATATTGAGAAATGTGGAACTAAACAAGACAAAGCAAATCTAAGTGGATAACTAATCATTAAGACAGAACTGTGAAGTCCAACTTGTTGCCAATTATTTTTAAGGTTTGGATGTGCTCAGTGACAAGGTGATGACCAACTGCTTTCTCTGTCAAAAACAAGTGATCCATAAACTTGCAATTCTCAAAGACAAAGTTTCTACACCCTTTCTGATAACAAGGCAGAAAGTAGCGACCTGACATTCATTAATTTCAAATGAAGGTTGGTTCAATGCCATTGGGCCTTCTCTAACACCACTGATTAATGTGGGAAATTTCTTTTTAGAAACACAATATAGCAACTTGAAAAGAAAATTGCACATTCCCACAGGTTATCACACAAGAATCCTGTTTCAACAATTTTTAGCTATATGTTTCATTAAACTCTCACAACATTATCCCATATATCTTCAACTCCAAGGATGCACACAAGTTCAATAATTCAGGCAAATGAATATCTCCAGATTTTCAAATAAACGGCATGAATTTTTATTTTTTTTAAAAGATACTAAGTGCTAACAGTAACCACGTGTGTAATCCATGCATGTACATGGAAAAGAATGATGGAACAAGTAATAGAAAGAACACTGGTTGCAGAAAACTCAAACTATAAGAGAAATGAAACCAAAAGAATGAAAACAGAGCAGTGACTCTCATATAAAGGATGGGAAAGATCACAACCACAAAATATTGTAACACATACCCTTTTTTTGTGTTCAATCCAGTCCCCACAGCAGTGCCACCCTGTGCAAGCTGCTCACATGACACCTCCAATATTTAAGATCTCAAAAAAAAAAAAAGGTAACACAGAAAATATATATATATATATATATGAATTGCCAACCTGATACATGCGAGGTAGGGTGCACATGACTCGGTCAATACCATATTTCACCTGCAACCAAAGAGCATGCTTTAAGGAATCCCTTCCAACATAATTAAGGCTTGTTTTGTTCCTTCAACTGGGAGAAATCCATTTCTTAGTAAAAGCCAACACTCCAAAAGTTTGATAGCAAAGTAAGCTTACCTGTGTGGTATATCCACTAAATTCTTGCCCAAGAGTCAAAGGTGTTGCGTCTTGAGTGTGAGTACGTCCGATTTTAATAATATCTTTGAATTCAACTGACTAGAAAAAGCAAATAAGCACGATTGATTAGCAGTTGCAATCATAGTTGTAGTAGGACTAGTAGAGACATTATGACAATAATAGAAGCATGACAAATAAAAAAGCACATACATGAACATAAAGGTCAAAAACACACCACCAAAATCCTTTTACATGAACAAATAATTAAGATCAGTTAGGAAAATATTACGCCCCTGTATGATAGAATATATATCATAAGGAAAAGCAATTTGCAAGCCACCTTAGTAATTTTTCTTTTTTGCACTAGTGTTGCCAGGAAATGCTAATAGTTTAGCGAATTTCATGTTGGAACTAACAGTAAATTTAGTGAGCCCAAGCAATCCCAAAAGTTTTTTCCAATATATTTTCCTTAGGAGGAAAAAAATCATATATAATGAACTAAAATCTAATCTAATCTAAGATGAGTAAAGTTTTGATAGGACAAAACGTCAAAATTGGGTCATAACACAAAACTGTAATTTATTAGATGTGTAAAAGTATTTTCAATTCTTGTGGTGTAATCTATATGACTCTATTCCATATCTAACACATTTTTAGAGCATGTAGCATACCACATTCTCATTCCCGTTCCACATACTAGAGAGATCCACGTTCTAGGTAACACAGTTTTGCACTATATCCTAGACTCTATTTTCTAATCTTTCCAACAAGTCAATTGTTAGTACTTAAATTTTCCAAGATACAGCATTTACCAGTGCTGGTAAAACCTTAGTAAGAGACAAATCTCTTCATGAAGTTATACCAGTTTGTCCCTATCATTTTAGAGTATGGAGTGTACCATGTTCCCGCTTCTGTTCCACGCACCGGAACAATCCACGTTCAGGTCACATAGGTCCAGAATACCAAATGAAGATTAAGTAAATTTAAATGCCTTTGTAGACAAAGAAATGATGATTTGCACATGTTGGTTAGCTAGAAGTTCTTGAGAATTTCTTTATGTTTTTATTTATTACTATATCATTCATGTCATATGTGACATAAAACCAAAGCAGGGTTTATGATTTATAGTAAACAAACAATGACGAGAGAGATAATTGAAGTTGCCAAATATAAGAGTTTAGCAGATAGTTGCAGCCTATGAAGAAGTAGAAAATGGATAGTCACAAATTATTTCAGTGAACATGACATGCTAAACCCACACCATTGACCAATAAAATTTTCAATTAATCATGAGCTTCTTAAGGGTGAAAAAGTGAAATGCAAGCTAGATGCATGGACAACTTCATCAAATGCTCCACACAGAACAACAACCAAAAAGCACAATGTGGTTTCGCTGCATGCCCTCCTTACACCACACCCTCCTTTGGCCTGCCTGTAGTCTACAATGTAAAAAATATAATATGTCAAAGGACCATGCACACACCATGGATCCATATAAAAGACACGTAGCTACTTAAAAGAGGAAGATATATATATACGAATGTTCCACATTTTTTCAGTTTTTTGTCCATGCAGCATAGTAAGCTTTGTCTACCAATTTTAGTGCTGCATCAAAACCTTAACAACCTACACAGATTACAATCACAAAATCAGCATATGTATTACACATGTCATTAGTGGTAAAAATGCATTTAGCTTCTTTTTTTCTTTTTCTTTTTTTGATAAATAAGCAAATTTTATTAGAAAAACATCAAGACGATGCAAAGAATACAAAAACCAGCCAAAAACGAGCCTAACCGCTAATTGCAAATATAAACCAAAACAGCTCTAAACAGCAAGACAAAGAACAAACAAAACAGCTATTCCTCTACAAAAATCAACAAAAGTCAAAACATCCGGGTCCACTGTCAACGATATCCAACTATGCAGCACAATGAAAAAACGCTGCTCCAACCATGCCGCCGAACGCGTCTCCCCCAAAAAAGCTCGCCTATTACGCTCCAACCAAACTAACCACATTAGACAATGGCCAACCAACTTCCAGGCCTTTCGACATCTCTTCCCAACCCTTTCCCCGCAACCCAAATTTGAAGCACCGCCTTCACTGTCCCTGGTTAAACCCAGGCCAAACCAAAGATAGCAACAATAAACATTAAAAGGCATGAACCAACCGGACAGCAAATAAGCAAGTGATCCACCATCTTCGCATCCCCACAACACATGCAACACCAGTTCACTAAAATATGCCTACGACGAATCAAATTATCAATCGTCAAAATACGCCCTCATGGCGGTCCATTCAAAGAAAGCGACTTTGGACGGACAACCCACCACCCAAACACTCTCCCATGGGAACAACACCCCATCCCTACCCGTGAGCATATGGTAAAAAGAAGACACAGAAAATACCCCTTTGTACTTCGGGCAATCCCACCTCAAAGAATCCTCCCCAATCCCCCCAAACCGAAGACCGTACAAAAAGCCCAACAAATCTAGCAACTGTCCCACCTCCCAAACCTGCACTTCACGACACAACCCAACATTCCACACCACCACCTAGCCTTCCACTTGAGCATAAGAAGCCACCGTTGCTTCCCAATCAATCACAAGATGAAAAATCAACAGGAACGTCACCTCCAATGCCATCTCTTCAAACCACCTATCCCCTCAAAACCAAACCCTATCCCCCACCCCTACCCTAAAACAAACTCTCTTCCAAAACTCCTCTCGGCCCAACCAAATTCCTTTCCACAAACTCCGCCCATGTAGCTATCTAACCTCCAACCTCCCCAGTACTCCAATCCCCCCATCCCAAGCCATATTTAGCCCCCACTACTTTTCTCCATAACCGCTCCCTCTCTACCCCAAACCGCTAACCTCTTCCCTAAAAGAGCCAGATTAAATGAAACCGAACTCTGAATCCCCAAACCCTCCATCACCTTAGGAGAACAAATCTAATCCCATGCTACTAGATGGTAATGGAAAGACTCAAACCCTCCACCCCATAAGAAATCCCTCTATAATTTCTCCAACCGCTTTGCAACAGACACAAGAATAACATGAAATAAGTCAGAATGCTCGAGAGGACACTCTTTATCAATGCAATTCGCCCCCCTTTCAAAAGATATTGGCGCTTCCAGCCTGCCAAACGTTGTTGGGCCCACCACCCCATCCCACACCCCTTTCGCCTTATACGAAGCACCCAAAGGTAACTCCACATAAGTTGTGGGCAAAACTACCACCTTGCACCCCAAAATAGCAGTCAAACTCGATATCCGTGCCATTGCACCAACCGGAATCATCTCGAACTTCTCCAGATTCACCCGAAGCCCTGACACTACCTCAAAGCACAGTAGAACACACCTCAAATATCCAATCTGGCCATCCTCCGCTCCACAAAAAATGAGACATCATCTACATAAAACAAATGAGACGTCACCATGCTGGTATTTTGAGCCATGCCTACCTCGAAACCTGTCAACAAACCCCTATGAACCGCATTGGATAACAAATGCCCCAAAGCCTCCATAATCAAGATAAACAATAATGGAGACAAAGGATCTCCCTGCCGCAAACCCCTAAAAGTCGGGAAAAATCTTGTCAGCGTCCCATTCACTAGGATAGACATCCTCACAAAAGATATACAAAACTGAATCCACGTCCCCCATAATTCACCAAACCCCATTCTCTCCAACATATACATCAAGAACCTCCAGTTCATATTATCATACGCCTTCTCAGTATCAAACTTGCAAATAATTCCTGCTTGCCCCTGTCAAAGCTGCAAGTCAACATACTCATTTGCAACCAACACAACATCCAAAATCTGACGCCCACCCACAAAGGCATTGCGGGACTCTAACACCACCCCCTTCAAGACCACCCGCAATCTGTTAGCCAAGATTTTAGCCAGCAATTTGTACACACTCCCTAACAAGCTAATGGATCGAAAGTCCCTAATGTCCTCCACCCCTCCTTTCTTTGGAATTAAAGCTATGAAAATTACATTAAAGCTCCTCTTGAGCTGCCCTGTCTAATAGAACTGAGCAAACATAGCCAACACATCTGTCTTTACCACTCCCCAACACTGTTGAAAGAAGAGCATAGTAAAACCATCAGGACCTAGCGCCTTGTCCCCAAGCATCTTCTGCGAAGCCCCTAAAACGTCATCCTCTAAAAATGGCCTTTCCAACATCTATTTATCCGCCTCTGAAATAGCATCAAACTGAACCCCATCCAACCCTGGCCTCCAAGTCCCTCCATTCCCCCGAAAAAGATGCTAATAAAACTCACTATACCATCTTTCACCTCCTCCTCTAATGAAAACACCACACCATTAACACACATCTTCCCAATATGGTTCACTCGACGATAAGCATTCGCCATATAATGAAAAAAATTTGAATTTCAATCCCCATCTTTCAACTACAAACATCTGGATCTCTGGCGATAACTAACCTCCTCCGTGTGAGCCACATGACCATACTCCTTCCTTGCCCTTTCCCGGGCCGCTAACTTCTCCTCTGTCAAGCTACCCTCAACTTCCTTTTCATCTAACCCCTGCAACACAACCAAAAGATTTGTCTTCTGAGTTTCCAACCAACCAAATACCTCCTTGTTCCACCTCCGCAAATCAAACTTCAGAAGCTTTAATTTCTGAGCCAACCTACTGCTAGGATCTCCCCTCACATAGTAACCTTCCCACCACGACCGAACTGTATCCACAAAACCATCTAACTGCAACCACATATTTTCAAACCGAAATGGCACCGGTCCACTCCGAATCGCACCACTGTCCAACAATACCGGCCAATGATCTGAAACAGGACGCTCTAATCTTTGTTGAACCACCTGAGAGAAGTGCTCCTCCCAATCCCCATAAATCAAAAAACAATCAAGACAAGATAACACCCTGCTCCCAAACCAAGTGAAGCTACCTCCTTGCATTGGCAAATCAATCAACTCCAAATCATCAATCAACGATGAAAAAGCCCGCATTGATCCCACTAAAGCACCCAATCCCAACTTCTCCTTCGACCGACGCACCACATTGAAATCACCCCCTACACACCATGACTCCGACCATCAAAAAGCAATACTCTATAACTCTTCCCAAAAGTCATCGTTGCACCCCAACCTCTCCCCCTCCTCGTTTCGAGTTACAGTCCTCAGATGCAGCATCTGATTAAGCAAAACAACATTGCCCTCTAGAAGACTGGGCACGGGTTCACATCACGACGAGCTAGTCGTGGGGCTTGCGCAATGTTCCGTCGACCAGAGATTCGTTGCCGACAACCCATGCTCCTTTCCCGCCGACAAAGACGCCTCTATAACACTCGAGCCCACACTCCTTCATAATAGCTCCAAAACCCGCTGCACAAGCGGGTCATCCATTTGACTCAAGTGCTACAAATTTGGCCTAATAAGATTAAAACCCAACCCACCCCTAGTACCATGGACCAAATTTAAGTCTTCTAAGTCAACATTTAGGCCCCTTTTAGTCAAGCCCATATGCCTAACTTGCTCAACCTCTCTGTGTGCCTCGGTTTGGGCCTCAACTCGCTTCTCTTGGCCTAGCTGTTGCTGGGTCTGTGGTCTCCAATCCTGCCTGAGCCCCTGCCCTTCTAAACCACCACCCCTAAATTCCCCAAATCTTTGAGGATTAGGTTGAAATCCCCTCTGTCCCCCCGATCTCTGAGAATGATCTGTCCTCTGTCATCTTCGCCACTCATACCGCCCTAGATTCGCACCTTCCATACTTGACCAATTCTCGTCGCACGGAACTACCGTCATCGGAGCACAGACCACCACCGGCCCAGTTTCCCACCAAATTAGAAGCGTGTTGCTCCAAGAGCCCTATCAAACCGAGATTTGAAACAAAATCCCACTGACCATGCCGCGAACCTTCATCCAAACACACCCCAACAGCTCCGTCGACTGCCACAAATCCTTCGCACCTATTTCCAATCGCTCAGTACACCTCAATGCCTCGAAGATGATTCGGGAGGCCCAAGAGTTGCTTCGTGCCAGCGCTGGTACCCTTCCATCAGCATAAAGCGAATCCAGCGACCACTAACTCAAAACCAACTCGCGACCGGCTATCATCCACCTCCAACGCACCACCACCTCTGCCTCTTGCCTCGACCGAAAGACAAATAGGTAAAATTGGTCTCCAATACCAAAAACCTCCACCTCCCCCAACGATTTCCACCATCAATTCACCCAATCAATGACAACCCTAGTGTCCAAACCTTTTTCCCCCAAAACCCCAACCCTCCCCACCACTATTTTATTCAGCTTCTGGAACCACCCCCCTTTAGCTCCTACCTTAACCACAACATCTCCCTCAACCCCAACCTGGTGTACCACCACATTCGCCAACGGTGGCCCCTTTGATGCAACCACCCTCTGTTGGCTATTCTTTCGTCTGGTCCAACCATCCCCAAAAGCAAAACCCCTCATAACCAACACAATCCCCTCCCAGCCACCCCTAAATTCAGATTTCGGTACAAAAATATGTTCTCTTCTGCTACTTGTCGTGACCATAATCTGAATTGAGGACCTACCATCCTCCTCTCATCAAGTCCACACTACCACACTCCGCCATCCACCAATCAAACAACCCAAGTACACCAAACGACCTAGTTCCCTCGAGGCCCCCTCAAGCTTCTCACAACACCATCCAACCTCATACCCACAAAGGATAATCGCTCTACGGAGACCCTGCCCTCGCTCCACAATTGCCAAGCGTCGCCGCCCAATCTAATCTTCCCCTTTTTCTTCAATCTCAAAAGAACAACCTCCTAAGAAGAGAATCCTCCGACGAGGTGCATTCCTTCCTCCCGAGAACATCTCACTTTCCAACAATTATGCTCTAGTGCAAATGTTCTTTTTTCTTCCCTGCTACAAACTTCAATGGACTCCAATGAAATAAGGTTTATAAACTCAAAAAGCTATATGGATCTTGTCACTTCAAAACAAATTATCGCTATAAAGTGGCCCTATAGGATTGCACCCAACATTAAAAATGCATTTAGCTATTATATTAAAAAAGAGCTTTTAAGGATTACAGAAACATAATTAAACCTTGGAATGTAGTGAAGTTTGTAAAGTTTTCAGGTTTGGTATTAATCTCGAATTTATTTCCGCTGCAGCAGCAATGTGCATCACCTGTAAATAAAACACAATCGATTACAAACCAGCTAGAGACCAATCATTCCACAAAGATGATCAATACAAGCTCAGCAAGTTTCATAAGACTTACTGTAGGGAACGTGTCATTAGAAGATTGTGATCTGTTCACATGGTCATTTGGATGCACAAATTTTTCACCTCGCTTGTGGCCAAGAATTTCAGCAGCTCTATTTGCAATAACCTAGAACAATCAGTGACTATGTTATAAATTCAAAAAAAAACTGATATCAACAATAATCAACGTTGCCAAGAGATACCAAAAATCTAAGATTTGGTCACCTTGTGAAAGACTTAGAGGTATAGTCGAGAGCATGCACAATCACAAAAGGGATATGCATATAAAGATAGTTCCAGTGCATTGACAAGCAATACTAAATAAAACAATGAAAATAACATATATTGGCAAAAACTACAAATATTACAAAATAAGATACCAATGTAGAGAGCAATCTTGATGATCTGGATCGCCTTTAGTGTTAGTTCAACCAGCACAATTCCTCATAAACCTCCCAAATCATTGCCCATGCACAAGAGGAAGTCAACCAAAGCACCAACTCCTCTGTCTCTCACTCATGCGCGCACACACAAACACACATACTAGTCCAAAGTAGGCAAGAATTAGCATTGGCATCACAAAGCCCTGTAGCAACCCTGTCCAGCCAGTGCATGTACGTATAGAGTGCCCATGCAGGCAGCTCAAGTCTATATGAGGCCTTAGGCAAAAAATCTGAGCAAGGCCCTCTATAAATTTTTACATTGTAATTCTTTATTTAAAATTCATTTTTTTCACTTTTTTAGAAGCAAAATTACTAATTAAATTTTTATATTCAAATTTTGTTAACATAATTCATAGGAAGAAGTACAATTTATATTTTATAATTGACCGTTGCTAATGCAATAGTACTACACACATGGAATCAACCATAAAACCAACCACATAGTCATGTGTTGCAAAAGCTTTTGTGGCTGGTTATGTGGCTGTTTTCTCTAACATTTATCTTGTTGATCTGGATTTGCTATTTTGACCCAGAGAGGGATATAATGATGAGGATTTTTGTTTTCACTAAGAGAAATGTACAGTGATGAAGGCCTTTCATTTGTATAATGACAGAGTTTGTTTTTTTCTTCATATTTAACTCTTTAACTATACGAATATTTACTTTTTCTTTTGCCATTTTCCTTGTTATGATGCAGAGAAAGGGCAAAGTATAATGATAACTATTGAGAGATATAATAATGATAGGGTAGTTTGTTTTGATATGTATGAAATACGATTTAAAAAGAGATCATTTGTTGCCTATTTTTGCTTTTTCCAATTTCCTTTTTAACGTTTTTATTTTTATCTGATATATACATTGTATATAAAAAAAATGGGTCCCGCTTTTATGCAGGGCCTTGGGTGAGCACCTAAGTTGCCCAATGATCGAGCCAAGAGTTGCTTGAATCATCCATGACTCGAATCCGCACCTACACTAATAGCAAGCCTTTATAGTTAGGCCAAGCCGCCTACATAACCTAAAAGTTATCATATGAGACTAAATTTGGAACACAATGACCCTAGGTCCACACACAACAACAAAAACATAAAAAAAAATAACAAAAATTTGAACAAAGTTTTTTTAAAATTCCGCCAATGCAAATTGGGTGTTAGTAGCATACAAAATTAGAAAAACATGAAACCAAAAACCAAAGATTCATAAATATTTACTTACCTCATTGGCATTCATGTTGCTTTGAGTCCCACTGCCAGTCTGCCACACCACAAGTGGAAAATGGTCATTAAGCTTTCCTTCAGCCACTTCTTGGGCTGCTTGCATTATTGCCTTCCCTATGGATGGGTCAAGACCATATTCTATGTTGACCTGCAGTACAGTAAGTACATACAAGTCAAATTAGTAAGAGAAAACACATAAAATAGTAACATATCAATACCAAACCCGACTTAGCTATTAAATATAAATAACACAGAAGGTCAATCCAATGGGATCAATATGAAACAATAAGTTCACAAATATGTAAGACTCGTAGTTGACATTGATGCACTAGAATCCAAAAGTGAAAAATAATCTAAAACTTGTAATCAACCTTGGCAGCACATTTTTTAAGGATGCCAAAAGCGCGAATAATTGGCTCAGGCATTCGTTCACGATCACCTCCAATCTCAAAATTCTGCAATGATCTTTGAGTTTGAGCGCCCCACAACCTGAAATATTACAGTTACATAAGAAGAAAAAACAATTAGTCCAGCAAATATTTGGAGGATTACTAGAGTAAATATCTAATACAAAGTAATTGAGACTCACTCAAGTCTTTCCCACAAATACCCTTTTCCTAAAATGTCAAGTCCATATGATACAGATAAAAACATTATCAAATAATTACTAAAACAGCCTGAACTAAGTCCAATTGTGACACTAGAAGGTGTCCATTTTAATAAACACTCTCTGGATACAAACTAAGAAAGACATACACTTTTAAGAAGGAGATGTGTGACATGTGTTGGACACCGACACTAACACCTATCGAATACTTTCCAACACTCATTGAACACATCCAACACCTAATTTAGTATTCATCTTTTATTATAACATCAGTGCTTTGAGATTCATGGTGGACAAGAACACAGAAGCATCAGTGCTTAATTGATTGGAGCAAAGAAACAGGAAGGGACCACGTATAACATATCATACATAGACACATCAACTTACAAGGTATATATATGGAGCCTTTCAAGTTTTTGTGGGGCGCCCCCCCGGTTTCTCATAGTAGCTGCCAGCTTGCACCTTGCCGCCACTGGGGACTTGTAAAGACTTCGTATTGGTTTTATGCCATAGGTTGTACACGGTGTCTCATAGTAGCTGCCAGCTTGCACCTTGCCTGGGAAGTGTAAGGGCTCGGCTTGGAAAGGCAAAGGAGTGTTCCTATTTCAGTACTTGCAGTACAAGGATGGAGGTTTGAAAAAACCAGTTTTGGGGAAGCTCAAAAGGTTTTATTTATGTATCTCTTCAACCATTTCATGTATAAATATTGGTGTGTGAGATGGGTTCAGAGTGAGAAAGTGGGAGTCTCTCCTATCCTATGTGAGAGAGAGAGCATTGATGAAGAAATGGAGATGTATAGTAAGACACAAGGGTGAGCAGGGCTCTGAACTACCTTGAGCACTAGCTCAGGCAACGGTGTGGTTTTTGGTGTTTTTTTTTTTTGTCATCGCACATGTAAACTCCAATTTATTCATATAATGGATTTACCACTCTACCGTGTATGTAGCCATTGAGTTGTATGTGCATATTTACTTTGGGTATACTTGCAATGACACACGGGATCATATTTTAACAAGGTTGTATCAGAGTTTATGGGGGATTTATTCCCAACAGAACTAAGCACAGGTTTACATGATGGTCACATTTAATTTCAGTTGTGCACATGATTTACAGGGAAGATGATAAACTATAAATAAGATTATTCCAAAAATTATTAACTTTTTAATATGGTCTACTCTTAAGTAATGAAGACCAATGACTGCAACTTGAATTGAAGACAAAAATGCTCAGCCAAAAAAAAAAAAAAACATGGGTTATCTGCATTTGAACAGTAATTGATAAAAGAACATCAAAGACTTCAATAGTAACGTGAAACAATAACGAAATTAAGTAAAAAAGAACGAACTTATCGGAGGGAACAAGAATGGGTCCAAATGTGTCTCTTTCCTCCCTGAAAGAGGTCGAAAACGATCTCCAACAAACAGTGAAACGCATTAACGAAGCTTCCGATCCAGCAGAGAGACGACGAGACGCCATAAACATCGCCATGCCTTCGTTCTTCCAAATCTAATCACGAATCAACCAAACACGTCGTATCACATACATGAAATCGAATACATATAACGAAACAGGGGAATCGAAGAGAGTACTACCGAGTAATTAGGTCCAAAAAAAATACCTTTAAGATTTGGGTGGGAAATTAAACCTACAATGAATTGGGGTAATTGGGTTTGTTTGTCACGTGACGCTGGAATTAGGCATAGTGAGGCTTCGTTTGAAATTTCTCTTTTTTTTTAGTTAAAAAATCAAAAAATTAATAATTCATACAAAAAAAATTAACGATTCTTTTTTTTCTTTATTTTTTACACATTTTTTCATAAAAAGTTTAAAAATTATTCTAAATATACTAATTTTTTTAGCTCATATTTTAATCAAATAACTAAAAAATTATTAAATTAACATTTTTCCAAACGAGGCCTGAGCTCTTTCAAGGTCCAAGTTGGTGTGCTCTTCGACGGTCCAAGTTAGTGTGGTCTGGTGTGGCTCCTATAAGGGTAATTTACAAAGCGAGGTTTTCCTCTAGTCCAATCACAGATCGAAAAGTATTATTAGACTCGTAGAGTTTATTATGAGTTTTATTTTGATAATTCAAATCATTTAATATATAAAATTCGTCGAGTATTATATACCTATAAAAAATCACGTTCATCGAATATCAATAAATTATTTTAAATATAAATTGTTTTTTTTTTTGTAAATAGTAACGCGTTTCCGTTTAAATATAGATTTTTATTTTTGTAAAAAATCACATTCCCATTTACAAATACAGTCTATATTCAACATGATCGAGAGATAGTAATACGATCGCGGACTAGAGAGAAGTCATTCCCATTTACAAATATACTTTCAACTTTTTTTTAAAATATAGATTGTTCTTTTGTAGTTTGTAAAATTACAAATATTTTTTTATTATGATTTTTTATATAATTTCCCTTTTTAAATATTTTTGTAGTTTGTTTTTTTATCATAATTATCTAAACAAAATTATAATTGTTTTTTCATATAATAATAAAATTACCTAAATTATTAATTAAAACATATTTTTAATATAATTAAAAACTGTTAATTAAGCAATTTGTTATGAAATTAAAAATCTCAAAAAATAAAATGTAATTTTTAAAACTACAAAAAAAAATCATATTTTAATTAAATGTCAGTGGTGTATTTGTAATTTATAATTTACCTTTTCTATAACGGCGGTGTTACATGCACTAATACGAGCATCTATTTCCACACACCACTTCTCCTCTTTCCACACACTTAATGATTTTTTTTTTTTATTACATTTTTGTTCTAAAATAAAATTACCAAAATATCTCTTTATTCTTCATCCAAAACCCAAACCTAACCCTAACTATCCCTATCGTTGGCTGCCACCCCCTTCAATCGTTCCCTTCCTCAACACAGTCCCTCAATCCATCGCCTTTCCCCCAGCTCCCCTCTTCTCGAATCGAAACCCCTCTCTCATCCCGCTATCTGCAACTTCTCTCTCTCTCTCTTTGCAGATTGAGGATCGCGAAAGGGTGGGAGCTACAGCGGCGGTGGTGTTGCGTTACAAAGTAGAGGGTTATAGGGGTGGTGTTGTATCGCCGCCACCCCCTCCGCTTGAGAAGACAACCAACGTCGCCCCCTTCGCTTGAGAAGACAATTGATGCCACCCCTTTCGCCGTTTGTTAAACCAGGGTTGAAAGGAATAGACTAATTAGTAGATTAATTAGTGCATATAGCATTATTGCTTATATAAAGAGAAAGTGGCTTCTTGTCTAGTCTAAAACAAACTACCGAAAAAAGGACAATTGGAACACGCTTTTTAATAACCCCATGTCTCTGTTTGTTTCATTTTTATTTGGATAAATTATAGGGTTCATTTGAGAAGCTGGTTAAAAGTCAGCTTTTGATTTTTAATCCATTTTTTGTCATATCACTTCTCACATTTTTTATACACAAAGTTAAAAGCCAACTCTTAACCAACTTCCCAAAACACCAAATAGAGTAATGTTAAAGACTCCAAAAATTTTACCAAAAGCTCTAATAAATGGAGGTGTTTGTTTCAGCTTTTCAAAGCTAACTTATGACTTTTAGCTTTGAAAAATTTATTTTGGATTGTTTGGTTAAACTTATTTCAAACAGCTTCTGATTCTAATAACTTATTTTAACTTAAAAAAGCTGATTCTGCGAAGCTGCTCACCCCTTGCTTCCGATTATCAGCTTCTGCTGTAGACATGTTAATTTTTGGTTCTACTCTTAAATTTTTTTATTTTTTATTTTTTTAAAAATAGAAAAAGACCCAAATGGACTATAGATTATTATTATTTTTTTTAATGAGAAATGTAGACAAGCAAAAAATAAAAATTTATTGAAAAAGCTACTTCACAGCTTATTTAACAAACACTACTCAACAACTTAAATCTATAATCCAACAGCTACACCAAACAGATTAACAACTTCTGATTAAAGCCATAATCTATAATCTGTTAAGTTATAATCTATAAGCTATTTTAACAGCTACACCAAACGGGGCCAATATCTTACATGGGTGTGGGACCCACACAATGTGGGTCCCATATGGGATCCTACACCCATGTGAGACATTTGATAGAACGTTTGGTAGAATTTTTAGAGTCTTTAGCATTTTTGTAAATTATATTGGGTAAATTACAAACCTTACTTACGAATTACTTTTTGTAATTTTAAAAATTATATTTTATCTTTTTTAATTTCAATTTTATAATAAATTGTTATTTTTATTAATAAATTATGATACATTTATACACATGTCTTAATTTATGAACTTATACTTAAGATTTTTTAGACCTTCAAGTCTCATTAAATTTTTAATAGTTGGGATTGTCTTTGAAATAATAATTGTTCATTATTTATGATTATTTATAAAGGAATATGATGATTTGACATTTATTTAAAATTTTAAAATATCAACTTTTAAATTGAAAAAATTAAATAGTTTTTTTTTTTAAATTCAAAAAATTGATTTTTTATTTTTTTTTTGGGTGCAAAACTGAAAATTTTGTGTCTATAAAGAAGGAAGATTGTGGAATATTGATGTGCAAAACTAACAAAAAATAAATAAAAAAATAAAAAAGACTAACAACGTTCTCAATTTTAGAACTAAAAAACTATTAATATTTTCGGTTTTATTAGATAGTTGAATTAAAACAATAAGTAGAAGGGCTAAAACGTCTAATCTCATGCTCAAATTTTTTTTTATCAGTTAGTGAAATAATTACATGTAATATTACTATGTCAAATTGATAATGTTCTTATATTTAAAAATTGAGAAAAACTGATAATATTCTCAATTTTACTAAATAAGACTTATTGGTTCAAAAAATTTGAAATAGGATCGGACCTATCATAATATTTGTAAATAGGACTTTTAGGTAATTAACTCATAGATTATTAAGTCAATTATCAATTTTTAATAATGTCATAAATTTATTTCAATTGATAATTTTATTATTGTATAGGAGAGCAGTTTGAAAATTTTATTTTTTAATTAATTATGCTAAATACAAAATTATGATAAGTAAGTATTTGTAATTTTTCAAATTGCAAGAATAATTTATATTTTAAACAAATCTCGCTAGTATATTTATAATTTATCCAATTATATTAATTGCTTTAAGGTTTTAAAAAAATACAAAAAAAATATAATTTTAAAATAATTATATTAGCATTTTTTTAATAAAGGTTGGGCTCATCTCAAATACAAGGCTATGTTCAGGTATGGTATAGACTAGTAAAATATAAAAAATTAACTATCTTTACTTTTTTACACGCTTAAAAGTCAAAAAAAAATATATATATATTATTCACAAACAAAACATAAAAATGAATTTAAAATAACTTCAAGGGCCCATGGGTCCATTTGATAATTGAAACAATATTTTGAAAGACGTTATGTATATATTACTAATAAAAAAAGATTAAATTGATTTAATAATTATAATATTTTTATTTTATTGTATTTGCATTTGTATTAAAAAAAATAGATCAAAAAGAAAAATGTTTTAGAATTCTAATTCTTGAACTCTAAGGGAGCTCTGAACAAGTAGGTTCCACTTATGATGTGATGTGTGAAAAAATGCTTGGGACCTCTAATTAGAGGTGATACTAGTGATGTGGCACCACCCATTGCCACTGTTAGTGCTGTGTCTATTTTATTTTTTCACCTCATTAGAGGTGTGTTTAGAGCTTCTAAATTAGAGATCTCTAGCATCACTGGTGATGTGTGTGTCTTTGTTTTGTTTCGTTTTTGTTTTTTTTTTTTGGGCTGCCACGTTATTAGAGCTCTAATTAGAGCTCTCTATCATTTCTGTTTCAGAAATATACTTGTTTATTTTTTTACAAACAAAGATGATAAAATTAAAATGTTGTGATTATCGAACTGACTTAATTTTTTTCATTAATTATATATATAAAAAATCTTACAAAATAAACCATTCGAATAATTGAAATATGACTTATGATAGACCCTCACAAACTCATTTCCAAACGAAGATTTTTATCTCAAGCTAAAATAGCCATAAAGGCCAAAAAATCAAAAAACCAACTTACTTTTCAGATGAATCCTAAATTCATATTTTGGTGTTGTTTGACAATGCACTAAAATAAGTGCATTTATTTGTTTATTTACTATAGTTGTCATATCACCTCTTTATTTTTTTACATATTTTTTTTATAAAAAGTCAAAAAAATCACTAAATAAACTCAGAGTAATACTAGGGATCCCAAATAAACTATCAAATATTTTACCAAACCTCTCGCATGGGTGTAGGACTCACACATATATGGGTTTGTATGGGTCCCACACCCATGTAAAAAGATTTGATAAAACATTTGATAGATTATTTGAGATTTATAAAATTTTTCATAAACTCAACCCTCTAGTAAAGTTGAAATATAGTCTCTTTTATTAAGAAAAAATTACAAATCACATATACTTTCAAAAAAATAATTAAAAAGTTCATGATCTTAATAATTAAATTTTATAAAATTCACCATTAATCTAAAAAAAATTCAAAATATACCCTTATTTGTTATTCCTCTTTTATTAAAAGGTTGTCCTTTTTAACAATAAAAAAGGTAGAGATTTTAAATATTTTACTAAATACTTCATATCTGTACTATATATTAAGTAAAAGGGGGTTTTTAACCCCAAGCCTTGTGGGAGCTCCAATCTCCCAATCTAAATTTCTTGATTTTTTTATTTAAAAAAAAAATCTTAGCATTTATTAACTTCTCCCAACTCTCAAGTCTTACCCTCATAATAACACTTTAATGCATTAAGAACAAGCATAAAAAAAATTCTTTGAAATCCAACACATAAATTCTTTGAAAAGTTCCAACACATATGATTATTATCCTTCATAATAACACTTTAATGCATTAAGAACAAGCATAAAAAAAATTTCTTGAAAAATCCAACACATATGATTATTATCAAAATATTAAACTTTAATATAATATAATAATAAAAAAAAGACATTTAATTCCTTGAAAAGTTCAACACTTATGATTATTATCAAAATATTAAATTTTAATATAATATTAAAAAAGGAAAAAAAAAAGATATTTAAAAAAAAGAGAGAAGAAAATATTAAAAATCAAAATTCACATAAACACAATCCGTGCATAGCACGAGTGATATGTTAGGAAATATAAGATGTATATATAAATCTCACATTTATATAAAATATTTAATAAAATATCTGTGTCCTAGCCTTACTCTTTAACAATTGAACTATCCCGTGTGAGTAACATCACTGTCATTTATTACTCCAAGTTTACCGTTCATTTGAGAGTTTGACCCTTAACCCTTAAGCTATCCGCATGAGTCACTCATATTTCTTACAGCAATGATTCATCCCACTAAAAATATCATCACTAATAGTACTAATATATTAAAAAAAAAAATACAACTCTAAGATCAAAACATCACATCATTAATGGCGGGACCCACTGCCACCTAATTAGTGAGAGCACTAATTAGTGCTCCCAAGCATTTTTCTATTTCTTATTAGGGGTGTTGCAGTTCGGATAATTCGAGAGTATAATTATAAATCGAATGATAGATTAATGAATTGATGGATTGATAAATTGTAATTCGAATGATTTTAAACGGATTAACGGATTGAAGAATATTCAAACAAATTATCAAGTATTTACATAATATATAACACTAATTTCTATAATATTTTTCATATATATAATACAAACTAATTGTACATTATTATTTTCATATATATATATATATATAACTATTAATTTGTAATAAATTTCACATATTAAATATATCTCACACTCATTTTACTTTGATATTTCATTATAAGTTAAAAAATATAAATCTATTAACTATAGCAGAGCGGAACGATTTCGAAAGCGGATTATAAATTTTAAAATTTAAACTACAATTAACGGATAAAACAATACAAATTAATATATATCAATACAATTTTAATATATTAGGCGATATTTTACCCAAGGCTATTTCCTATGGTGTTCCAGTATGTCATGTATCTTCCTCACCCAAGGTGGAGACACAAGCTTCAAATTTCATGCTCATAAATTTGGTATGTCTTTTCTATGGTATTTTCAATGTCACTATGAAGTGTCTACATCAGCCCAAAATTTTGAAACATCTCTTTCTATATGGCCTTTAGTTTGAATTGAACTATCGCTCCATCTTAGGCTTATTTAGGTTGAATTAAATTATACTTAAAATAAATTTAAAGTCCTAGAGAGGATTATAGATGAATTGAATTGGGTCGAGTTTTGTAAAACTTGAGCTCCGCTCATTTGTTTATGGATCTCATTATTCAACTTGAGTTAGGCTTGTTAATACTCAAGCTTGAATTCAACTTAAAATTTGATAACAAAATTTCACTACAAGAAAAGAGGGCAAAAAAGACGGAATTATTAGCGACGTCGTGATCCCCGTCGCAAAAAATGGTATTTTGCGACGGCAAAACAAACCGTCGCAAAAAAGTAGTTTTAGCGACGGCGTTTAACCGTCGGTAATAAACTGCACGGGCGAGTATGAAAATCAGGAACTATTAGCGACGGCAATGTTGAACCGTCGGGAAAAAAAACTATTTGAGACGGCAAAAAGTTTGCTGTCGCAAATACTCGACCATTTGCGACGGCAAATATCCGTCGCAAAAAAGGATTATTAAAACGGCGTCGTTTGTTAATTGTTTTGTATAATTTGCGACGGTGTAAACCTTACCGTCGCAAAAAGTAAAAAAACATTTTCCCCCCTCTTCCCTCTCATCTTGCCGCTCGGTTCCATCGCAAAATCCCTAAAATTGATTTGAAGCACAAAATCCCTAAAATCCCTAGCGGTGTCCGATAGAAATCCCTCTCTTCTTGCCGCTCAATTTTCCCCCAAAATCCCCAAACCAGCGACGGGCGACCGGCGACGAACGGCGAAGGGCCAGCGGTGGTGCGGTGGTGCGGCGACGACGAACGGCGAAGGGTTAGCGGCGGCGACGACGAACGGCTAACGGCAACTCAGGTATGCTCTCTCTCTCTCTCTCTGTATATATATATATATATATATGTATGTATGTATTACCTGTTGCATATATATATGTATGTATGTATTACCTATTTCATATCTAAAAATATTATGAACCTCAAATTAATAGGAGGAACCTCAAAGAGAAAGGTCACATTCCAGAGGTGATTCAAGATTGTCGCTTTTTAAAATCAGGAAAAAAAAAATGTTATGTGTGAAAGACAACATTAATCTGACTTTCTATTTGGTTTTATGGAGCTCCAATAATCTGATAGTCTGATGAATAAAATGAAATCTTGACTTTAATAACTAAGATTTTATTTGGATAGATAAATTTCAAATGAATAAAATGAGAGAATTGACTATTATATATATATATATATAGATGTAGCTACTACGAAGAAAAGATAGCATAGTAGAATAAGCTAAAGAAGAGTTAATTATGACCATTGTGAAAATCCTTTGTAGAAACTATTTGAAATAACTATTTTTGCATTAGCAATGTTTCCTTTCACATTATTGGGCTAAATGACCCAATATTGGCCCATTCATCCGACATTCAATTCAAGCCTTAACTGATTTCAGCCCATTTATTGACTGGTTTTCTGGGTCAGCCCTACCCATTTGATTTATTAATCCTTGAAATCTCTCAAACTCATATAAGGGTAGGTGTGTAATTGGCTTGGTTTGATCGGTTTATAGTAAAAATCATGAAGAAAAAAAATAGGCACCTAATTGTATTACTGAAGTTGTCGGTTTAGCATTGGGCCAATTTGGTTTGATGAGTTGGGCGTCGTGAAAATTCATTGTGCCAAACAAAATTGGGTTCAATTATGAATTTAGCCTAATTTTTGGATTTACTAGAGCAATCAATTTTATTATGTGATTGGTTTCAACATTTATAAAGACTAAATAAAAACAGTGCCTGTACCTAGAATTGGGTATGAGAAAATTGATCCGGAAAATAAATGGAGTGTTGAGATTGTATATAGGTCCATGTATAGATTGAATTTGGGCTACACATTCATAATCCTTGATATAAATTATAGATTGATTTTATTTTGCTTGCTAATACTAATACACTTGGGATGAAATGAAATGTTCAGCTTACCCACAAATTAAGTCAGTCATTGTTTCTTTCATTATTTATATAACTTTTCTTTTTAAAGCAACGATTTCTTGTATGAAAATGTATCAAGTTATTTTAAACTGCTAAATCTCACAGATTGTCCCAGTCTAAAAAAAATTAGGGCAAATTACATATACCTCCCTCGAAGTTTAACTAAATTACAGATACCCCCTTGAGGTTTTGGAAATTACATCACGCATCCTGAGGTTTGTATTTTCATAATAATGAACAATTTATTTTCAAAATAATATTCTTTTTTAAAACATAAATACGATGAAATTATATTGTTATGATTATCAAATTAATCTAATTTTTATTATAAATGATCTACGCACCTATACCTTCAAAAACATCGAGTCATTAAAACACATTGGGCCATATTAATGTAGAAATCAAAATAAATTCATGAGACCAGATTGGACTGATTCATTCGGTACCATGAACCAGACCCCCAACGAATTTACTATGGAGATATTAGGCATCAATTATAATGTTATATCATTCTTTTAAATTTTTATATGATTATAATATACACATTCATGTTAAACATGTAATATGACATACATGATATATGTCCATAATTAAGTTTTGAACAAATAGATAAATAAAATAATGCACCATCAGTAAAGTCCCCTTTCCTCGTTATCCTTTTACTCAATTTACTTTTCTTTTGGAGCTTTGGAATGGATAGCTATATTCATTTCTATGGAATGGAAGTGTACTACTTGTTTTGATATATGAGGGTGTAATACGTAGGTATTATATTTAGAGTTACTTTGATGAGATATTTTTGTGGATGTCTACAGATGATGGATAAGAGTTGGATTGATTTGCCAAATAGGATGTCGAGCGAATACATTAATGGGATTGATGAATTCCTTGTGTTTGCCTACACCAATAGGGTTGAAGGTTCGATGATCAGTTGTCCGTGTAGGAAGTGTGAGAATCGATACTATTTTGTACGAGAGGGTGTACGGGAGCATTTGATTTTGAATGGTTTTTTTAAAAAATACAAACATTGGATTAATCATGGGGAATCTTACGTATCTGTACATGGAAATCGAGAGAATGAAACATTAGCTAATTTAGACATTGGGGATGATATGATTGGAATGATACAAGGGGCTATGGGAAATCCACATGCCGGTACAAGTGTTGAGGGTGATGACCCACAGGGGCCTGATCCCCATGCATCTGAATCCCAGCTCGGTCCAAATGCAGAGACTGCAAAATATTTCAAACTTCTTCAAGATGCACAAAGTGAATTGTATCCGGGTTGTCAGAAGTTCACATCTTTGTCATTCATTGTTCGACTTCTACATTTGAAGGTGCTTAATCAGTGGACAGACAAGTCTGTTGACATGTTGCTTGAGTTATTGAATGAGGCGTTCCCATTGGGTGTAAAACTACCGGACTCATATTATAAAGCTCAAAAGGTCACAACAGATTTGGGCTTTACGTATGAGACGTGGGATGCATGTCCCAACAGTTGCATGTTGTTTTGAAACGAGGACGCCAATCTTGATAAATGTGTTATATGCAACAGTTCTAGATGGAAATCAAATGGTGATGGTGGTTCAAATGGTCCTAACAAAGGTGGCAAACAAATAGCTGCAAAACAGATGAGGTATTTTCCTTTAAAGCCAAGGTTGCAGAGGTTGTTTATGTCATCCAAGACGGCCAAGTTCATGAGATGGCATGCAGAGGAACGAACTGATGATGGCGTCTTCAGGCATCCTGCTGACTCCCTTGCATGGAAAGATTTTGACCGTCGGAATATTGACTTTAGTAATGATTGCCGAAGTGTAAGGCTTGGCTTAGCATCTGATGGTTTTAACCCATTCAGGACGATGAATATAGTTCATAGCACTTGGCCTGTTGTGCTCATTCCATACAACTTGCCGCCATGGATGTGCATGAAGCAACCATTTCTAATTTTGTCTGTGCTTATTGACGGCCCGAAAGGACCTGGTGACAAGATTGATGTGTATATGCAACCGTTGATTGAGGAGTTGAACGAACTATGGAATGAGGGTGTGTCAACATTTGATGCATCAACAAATCAAATGTTTCAAATGCATGCAGCTTTACTGTGGACAATTAGTGATTTTCCTGCATACGCAAACTTGTCAGGATGGAGCACTAAAGGCGAATATGCATGTCCTTGTTGTAATACGGAAACTACATCGTGTTGGTTGAAGCATAGTAGGAAAAAATCATACTTGGGTCATCGCAGATTTTTACCTACTGGCCATAAATTCCGGAAGGATAAAGTATCATTTGATGGTAGTCGGGAAGTCAAACTCAAACCAAAATTGTTGTCTGGAACTGAGATGTTGCTACAATTAGAATCTGAGGGTATTTTAACCCAATACAAGAGGGATGACCTTAAGGAGAGGCATAGGAGACAGGTAGAGAAGGAGAAAGTTGGACATCGCACCCATAGTTGGAAGAAAAAGAGTATCTTTTATGAATTGCCATATTGGGAGCACAATCTAATAAGACACAACCTCGATGTGATGCATATAGAGAAGAATGTTTGTGATAATGTGTTGTGGACAATATTAGGGGTTGCAGGAAAATCGAAGGATGGTGTTAATGCTCGGTGTTAATGCTCGGGTTCCCGGTTTTGGAGTTAGAGCCGGATTTCACTTTAGGCAAACTAGTTTCTTAAAAAACTTGAACTCGAGGTGTTAACGCCCCAAAATCACCAAACGGCGTCGGTTTGGCACGAAACTTGGCACACACGACCGCCTAGGCACGAGAGACTTGTGGGAGAAGACGGGGCTCGAATCGGGTTCCCGGTTTTGGAGTTAGAGCCGGATTTCACTTTAGGCAAACTAGTTTCTTAAGAAACTTGAACTCGAGGTGTTAACGCCCCAAAATCACCAAACGGCGTCGGTTTGGCACGAAACTTGGCACACACGACCGCCTAGGCACGAGAGACTTGTGGGAGAAGACGGCGCTCGAATCGGGTTCCCGGTTTGGGAGTTAGAGTCGGATTTCGGTCTAGTCAAAATTATTTACTAAACTATCTTTGTAATTATATAGTAGTTAATTTTTTTATATTTTTCTGTAATTAAAATATTAACACCATTATATTGTTATTAATTACTTTTATTTTGTTTTTTTCAGATATTTCCTTAGTTGCAGTTTGCTTCTTGTGGAATGCGGGCGTATAAAGATTATAACCAGCTTTTATTTTTTGAACCCACGAAGGAAGCAAGACGAAAACTTTTGGTTTTGATTTTGATTTTGATTTATGTTATTTAAATTTGTGAACAATATTATGTATGTATTATGCGACATTATGTAGTGGTATAATTTTTATTTCTGTATTGTTATTAATGGAACAACATTATGAATGTTCATCATGTGCCGTCTTTTGTTTATATATGTATTTATATTATTATGTAATTTTTAGATTTTTTTTAGTTATTTTTCATTTAATACAGGTTTTTTTATATTTTTAATTATTTTTGTACAGGGATTTTTTTTTTTAAATTTTTTTTTGAGACGGCGGAGCTCCCCCGTCGCAAAAAATGGTATTAATCTTTTTGCGACGGCTCAAATACTGTCGCAAAAGGTAGGTATTAAATTGAGAATAAGACCTTTAGCGACGGCTTAGTTTCGCGTCGCCAATGGTCATTAGCGACGATACTTTTACCGACGGGATTAGGCAGTCGACAAAACTACTTTAGCGACGGCAAGTCTCTACCGTCGCAACAAAAACAGATTTTCGTAGTTTTTTGGCGACAGAATTATGCCGTCGCAAAAAAATGTTTTTACCGTCGCAAAAACAATTGCGACGGCTCTTGCCGTCGCTAAATCCCTTTTGCAACCCCCTCTCTTGCGACCCCCCACCTGCCGTCGCAAAAAACTGATCCCCGTCGCAAAAAACTATTAGCGACGGCGTTTGGAGTATTTGCGACGGCAAAACGCCGTCGCAAAAAATAATTTTTTTTGTAGTGTTTGTTGTTATTATTTATATCATTATATATAAATAATTTTATAATTTAAATAAAGATAAATTATCTAAACTTTACGAGTTGAGCTTAAGTTCGAGTTCAACTTACTTATTAAAGGAATTTAAAAGATTGAGTCAAATTCATTTATTTACTTAATAAACTTAGCCAACTTGTGCCAAATTGAATTTATGAACAATTTCATTCGTTTACACTCCTTATCACAGACTATATATATATATATATATATATATGTTTTTTGTATTCTAAGAACATCTTCACCCAAGTTACCAATTCTTACCAATTCTTATGTAACACTTTTGATAAGTACATTTGATATGCACTTGTATTTCACACGAACCTAAAAAGGTTATGTAACATTTGACAACATATCTTGAATAATGTCAATTTTCACATAGCAAAAAAAAAAAAAGAAGAAGATGACAAGTTATTTGATTTTTTTTTTTTTAATCTGTTAAAAAATATTAAAATAATTATCAAGTGGTGTGTTTTTTTTTGTAAAAAATATGCCAAATTTATACATAAGCTCAATGTTTTCAAACCTAAATCGAACCAGCCGGTTGGACTGGTGACCGGACCGGCTAGACCTAATTCCGGTCCGAATGACCCTCCAAATCCGCACTATGCTCAAAACCAGTTTCAGATTTGAAAATCGCAAGAACCACTGATTTAACTAGAATACCAGTTAACATAAGAACTAGTCGGGTTTGAAGAATTGAAGTTTTTTTAAAAATATGTTGTAGAGAGGGTTTAAACATGGAACCAAATGTATAAAAAGCAAACACTCAAACTATTAAGCTATCAATACAATTGTTGACAATGTAATAAGTGTATATATTATATATTCAATATTATCTTAATTATTTTTACTAAAATCAATGTATAAAAAAATGTAAAATAAATTTTAAGAAATATTTTTTTTGTAAATGTTTATTATTTATTAATTTTTTTAATTTTAATATCTATATTTTTTATATTTATAAGTTTTAATATATTTATGATATAAGTATGACATTACAATTCAATTCTTACTCACCTATGATTGAATTATTGACCCATCCACCTAATTACTTTATTGATTCGCTCATTGATCCGATTTTTAAACTATTAACTTAAATTTTTAAAATAATTTGACATAAATTTTTTTAAAGTTGAATTGAAAATGCTCTAAGTATATATATATATATTTATATTTTGTGTAAGTAAAACGCTTGATTGGGTGGGGGCATGAATGACGGGAGGAGGGGCAATTATCGGGAGGGTACCTTGGTCCCACACTCCAACATTTCCTCTGCTGATACCGCGTGAGCCACATGCAAACCTTTCCGTCCTATTCAACCACGTTACATACGCCTCAGTCATTATGAACCAGATTCCAAAATTCTAGCTCGCGTACTCTCTCTCTCTCTCCTATCTGTCACTCTCACCATGTAATAATTTCCCTATCTGTCACTCTCACCCCGTAATAATGAATAACTAACGTATGGCCGTGTTTAAAGATATTGTATAAATAATATTAAGATTAAAATATAATTATAATTTTAATATTATTTAAATTTATTTTTTAATTTGATAAATTCACAAATTTATTATAAAAATTTAGAGTTCTTATAAAATTTTTCACAAAAATTCGTTTTTACTTATATAATATATAACAAGATAAATAGATGTACTTGACATACATATAATTTTCACAGGCATACATATAACAATGCTTTTGTTTATATAATTATATAAAAATTGTATGTATGCCTGTAATGTCCTAGTGTATTATGGGCATACATACATTGTATGGAAATATGTGTAAAATATATTGAATAAAAATGAGAAAATAAAAAAATAAAAAAATAGAAAAAAAAATAAAAATGGGAAAAAATAAAATGAAAAGAGGGAGGAAGGTGGGATCATGGAAGGATGTGTGAGAAAATAAAAAAGTAAGAGAGAGAAGCTGTAAAATAGAAAATGTACATGTATGAGATTTTTTGAAAAATATATCTCAGCCATTGTTTTAAAATTTAAACAGATCTGAATCATCCAAATGTCATAATATAACAAAAATATGTTATAGATTCAAAAATCGTCCTAAATTATTAAAAAATGTTGAAAATTCATATGAGATCTAAATTTATGAAGTCTATCATGTATTCAATATATTTAAAAATAATAATTAATTGTTCAAATTCATTTAATTTGTGGAATATAAAATTTATTTAATTTGTGGACTATAAAATTCATTAATTCAATCTCTACAACAGCGAGTAAAATCTAGCTCCTAATTTTGGGATTGCAAACTTTTCCATATAATATGAATAAAAAATAAGGGAACAAAAAGAAGAAAATTAAAAAATTAAAAAAAAAACAAATAGAGAGAAAAATAAAAATGGGAGAAAATAAAAAAATAAAAAGAAAAGATAGAGGAATGTGGAATTATGAGATTATATAAGGATGGGTGAGAAAATGAAAAAGTAAGAGAGAAAAGCGGGAAAATAGAAAATGTACATGTAGGATATTTTTTTGAAAATATATCTCAACCGTTGTTTTATAAATTGAATAGATCTGAGTTGTTCAAATGTCTTAATAGGACAAATGTGTATAAGACAAATTTAAAAATCATCCTACTTAATTATATAGATATCAAACATAGCAGACAACTAATATAGGTGGGTTTGGGTTGGGTTTGGGTTGGGTTTGATGTGATGTGTTAGAGAGGTGATGTGATTTAAATAAGATGATGTGACTTAAATAAGATAGTGACTTTTTGGCTTATTTAGTACATGCCAAACTAGCTCTAAATAAGTTTTAAAGTGGGAAAAAATCTTTATGGCTCCGTTTGGATATACATTTGGACTAAAATAATTATATACGATAAAATGGGTTATTTTGATGAAATAAGATAAAATGTTACATTTAATTCATAATCATTTCATTTTACTTTCACAAAAGTCAGAAAAGTTAAAAAGTTTATCCTAAATAAAACTTTTTAAACTTATCCCAAACGAGACTTTTTAATTCCAGACATAATTAAAATGTTAAAAAGTCAAAAAATCATGCTACATCCCAAACGAACTCTATAAATATATCAGAAATAAAATTCATAAGAAGACATATTTAAATTACTAATCTTGTAGTGAGCTACAATAGTTCTAACTAAGGCACCGTTTGGGAAGGTGGGTTGGAGGCTTTTTTGGCTATTTTAGTCACAAAAGATAAAATAGGTTATTTTAGCCACAATAAACAAAACATCACATCCAACCCATAATCATTATATTCTTCTCTCACAAAAAAATTCAAAAAAATCAAAAAGCCAAAAAGCCCTTCCTAAACTAAGCTTTTTAGCCCAGGCTAAAATAGCCCAAAAAGTCAAAAAGCCAACACACTTCTCAAACCAGCCCTAATTAAAGTAGCATGTTAATTATCAACTAATGTTAAAGGAAATAATTTTTTATGTTCTTAATTATTTTTATTTTTAATTATTAAATTATATAAAAAATAAAATATGTGAATTTTTCAATATAATTCAATACTTAAGTGCTATAAAATAAATTTTAAACAATAGTTAATTTCACTTTTAGTTCCCAAATTATTGTTATTTTTTCTATTTCATTTTTTACCTACCAATTTCATTTATTTAGTCACTGTTTCTTTTTATAAATTTCAGTTCATATGTACTCTAATTAGAGATGGCCCGCAAACTTAATTCAATGAATGAAAATATAATTTTCCCTCCATTTCAAAATATAAATTTCTTATTTTATTTTTCATTATTCTAAAATATTAGTCATTATTCGAAAATTAAAGAATAAAACAATATGAATTTATTATTTTGTTCTTCTTTTAAATTCATTAATAACATAAAAAAATATAGTTATAACAATTAATACTCCAAAAAAAAAATGTACTATCAAAGAGTAATTTAAAAAAATTAATATTTTTAAAATGTAATAATTGTACTATAAAAAAAAGTTAAATTTTTCAAAAAGAATTCTTATTTTGGGATTGAAGGAAGTATTATAATTTGGACGATGTAAACCCTAACACTAAACACCCATCTTCATGTTCACATTATAGTAGACCACTTATATGATCAAATTCCCTTTTTTCTTCTCTAACGCTCATTTAAAAATAGTGAATAAAAAATAAAAGTGTTTAGTTATATAGTTTAAAAGTTGTTCAAATTTTAACATACTCCTTTTGGCCATCAAATAAGACAGTCTCGAATTAGGCCACATTAACTGAAATTATAGATTTAAGAGCTTGTTTGGTAATCTATCATATAAATGAAAATAAATAATTTGTTAAGTTAAAGGGAAAAAAAAAAAAAGGAAATTTAAGAAAATTTGTACTTTCTCTCTTCTTATTTGATTAAATTTTAGAAAAATGAAAAGAAAATATAATTATACCTTATTTGGATAAATTACTTAAAAAAGAAGGAATAAATTATTACATGATATATTGTTAAGACCTTTTATGTTTTTATTTCATTAACACCTAGATGTACAATTTTGGCACTATAAAATGTTTGTAATCAGTCAATTTATTTTTCCTCTCAACTTTTTTGAGAATTCAAAAAATAACTTTTAATATAAATTAATTTATCTCAATTCTTTATTATTCTCTTTAATAGTCTAAATAAGTGATTGGAATCTGTTGTCTTCCCTTTTAAATCACTTTCAAATTAGATGTAACAGAATCAAATATTAAAAAAAATGAAAAAAAATAAAAGGGAATTTTTTTAGGGTCCCTGGTATTAAAATTTTATATCATAAAGGATGTTTAATATTTTCATAATGTCTAAGGTCTCTCAACATTGATCCAGAGAAATTTCAATCCAGATAAATTCTTTTCCGAGAAATTCAAACCAGAGAAAATTCAAATTTCTCTGAATTCAAACTAGAAAAAATTGAACAACACAAAGAAATTTAAATAGGGCAAAGAAAATTATCTAGAGAAAATTGAAATTTCTCTGACTTTATTCAAAGAAAATTGAAATTTCTCTCTAGAGAAATTATGAACTTCTCAGAGAAGTTCTTAACTCAAGCCTTCGTCATCTTTTTCCTCCAGAGAAATTCCAGGAATCCAGAGAAATTCTAAAACAAATCATCAACACCTCTATGTACATGAAGCAATACATACACAATCATATATACATATACACAATTCAATTACGCATGCATATATGCATGTACATAAATGAATATATATATATAGAGAGAGAGAGAGAGTAAGGGAACCTGTGGTGTTAACGGCATAACCTAAAGGTGCCACGAACGGCTAAAGCTCTACTTTAGAGCTTTACGCTACCCTTTCCCCCCCCTCTCTCTCTCTCTCTCCATAGATTTTCGAAGGCGACTTGAATGAGAAACCAATGAATGATTTTCGCTCTGCTTGACGAGAGGTATATATATAAATGTCGTGGGCTGAGATCGTGTTAGTAAAAATTAATGTCTTTGCCACCACTAGGTCCGCGCTCTTTACCAGTGCTACTCTTTGCCACCTTTTTAAGGGGAAACTCATGTTGTTGCTGTTGCGAAGGAGGATGCGGTGGCTGATCTTGTTGCTCTCAATGAAATTGATGGAATTGGTGGTAATGAAGACTTTGATTCTCGGAAGCAACCAAATCAACTTTGGAGAACAAGTCTAGGTCATAGCTGTACATAGATTTATTGGCAGAATCAGAGAGGTTTGAGAATGGAGAAGTTCATAGAGAGAGAGAAATGATGTTTGATTTGGTAGAGTCAAATTTCTCTGTGATATATGGATGTGGAGTTGAGGGACCTTTGACATCACAAAATAATGTTGTGGATCTATTTTATTACTAAAAATAGGAGAAGAACATTAGACTAATTTCTCAAAATAGGGGTAAAAAAGGTAAAATCAAGAAGAATGCTAAAAACAACCTTTAAGATTATTGATAATATTGAAAAATATGTAAAATTTATATTAAAATATTTTAAACATACATTAAAATTTAAGAGTCATGCTAACTTTAGACCGTTATTAACGAGCAATATCAAGACTAACGACAATTTAATTTTAAATGCATGTTCGCCTTGTTTGGTAAATGTTATTTATTTTTTATTTTTTTGGATTGAAATCTATAAAAAGATAAAATAGGTTAAAATAATTAATAAGACAAAATGTCACATCAAATTTATAATCATTTTATTTTTTATTTCATAAACATCATATCTAACTATAAAAAATAAAAAAGTTTAGGAGTTTTAAAATAAGAGCTCTAAGGCCCCGTTTGTTTTCAAAGGTAGAATGTAAGGGATTCATAGTGAGGGGATTAAGTAAAATTGTGTTTGTTTTGATTATAATTGTTAGTGTAGGAATTGTTAAATTATTTTTATATAAAATAATAAAACAAATAAAAAAATATAAAAAATTAAACATTAATATTTAAAAAAAAAATTCCAATATATAAAAAATAAAAAAATTTCTTATCCTCTTATTATTTTTATAATACCATCTCCACCTCCACCTCCTCCATCTCAATCCCCCTTCCAACCTCCATCTATATCACCTTATTCATTCTAATCCCCTCTCCAACTTTACAAACAAACACAACACTAAATAACCTCACCTCCATCCTAATCCCCTCCCATCTATTTAACTCTAAAACAAACGGGGCCAAAAAAAGTTCTGAGGGGTGAAATCCACCCATTGAGCCTCCGTTTGGGAAGTGGGTTGGCTTTTTGGCTTTTTGACTTTTTTGACTATTTTAGCCTGGGCTTAAAAGCTTGGTTTGGGAAGGGCTTTTTGGCTTTTTGGCTTTTTTGAGTTTTTTTGTGAGAGAAGAATGTAATGATTATGGGTTGGATGTGATGTTTTGTTTGTTATGGCTAAAATAGCCTATTTTGTTTTTTGTGGCTAAAATAACTAAAAAAACCTCCAACCCACCTTCCCAAACGGTGCCTATATGATGTTTTGGATTTTTTTTTTTGCCACATCGAGTTCAATTAAAGTTATGTATCATCGCTCTACAAAAAAAAATAATCACCTTTTCAAATATAAAAATTTTAATTTTACTAAAATAATCAAAAATTAAAACAGTCAATTTTTCAAACACCCACGTTAACAAAATCTTTATATATCGATTTTATTAACGTGCATGCATCGTACGTTTGTACATTAGGTTTAAAAATAAATGTAATAAAGAATATATAATATTTTAAAACTTCTTTATGATGTGTCTTGAAGCTATGTTTAGTTTTGATTTTTTGGTTAAAAAAAAATATAAAGGATAAAATTGATTACAAATATACATTCAAATCATAATTATTATATTTTTTTCTCTCACAAAAGTCAAAACTAAAACCTAAACGAAACTAAAAAAGTCAAACTAAATTATTCAAAAAGTCAAAAAGTCAAACTATTTTAAGTCTTTTTAAATGAAGACTTAGAAACATATGTTAACAAATCCCATTATATATATTTTGAAAAATATTTGAGGCTCTCAAAAGTACCTACGTCCCGTTTGTTTTCAAAGGTAGAATGAAAGGGATTCATAGTGAGGGGATTGATAATGAGAGGATTAAGTAAAATTGTGTTTGTTTTAATGATAGTTGTTAGTGTTAGAATTGTTAAATTATTTATATATAAATAATAAAACAAATAAAAAAATATAAAAAATTAAACATTAATATTTTTTTAAAAATTCTCAATATATATAAAAAAAAAATACCAACTATGTTTCCTCCATCCCAATCCCCCATTCGAAGGCCTTTACTAATACCAGGGATTAGGAGTCCCCTCTCCATCTCTCAAAACAAACATCCTATATAGTAGTCCCACCTCACTATCAATCTCAATCCTCTCCCTATAACCCCAAATAAACGGGATAATAATATAATAAGATATGCATTAATTTTTAATTTGTTAAATTTTTAATATTGATAAACTCAATTCTCATGTGGTATCTTGCTGAATGAATTTATAAGTATAAATGTGAGAGTGAAATTTGTGAAAGGAAATCAAGCCATAGAAACAATCTGCCTTGTCAATAATTAAGGCCTCATTTGAAAAGTAAGAGTTTTAGGCCAAGTTTGACCGCTTAAAAATAATTAATTTTTTAATTTTTTAATTTTTTTTGTCATATTATTTTTTTATTTTTTTACACATTTTTTTCGTAAAAAGATAAAAAGTACACTTATTTAAGTCATCCCAAACAATCCCTTAGTTTAAAAGTAAAAAAAATTATTAAAAAAATAAAAAAGTGTATGAATTATATTGAAAAATAAAAAAAATTTGTTATTTCTCTACTTTTTATATATTTTTTCATAAAAAATTTAAAAAATCATTACAAACATAATTTTTCTACCTCATATATTAACCTCTAAAAAAAATTAAAAAATTACTAAAATAATCCGTTGCCAAAGCGTGGCCTGAGTGTCGGCAGCAATTAGCCGTTTGGAAAAGCGATCAATGGTTGTGGATTGATTAATGGGCAATTTACGATTCTAAAATTCTACAATTATAATTACTATTATTTTCAGTGCGCTTTCCATTGAATTCCAATTTCCATGTAGCACTACTAGTACTCAAAATGCTATGATTTGCTTCTTCATGCTATTTTTTTGTTGTTGTTGTTGTCGTCGTCTCTTTCTCTCTCCTTTTCTCTCTCTCCGTCCCTTCGTCTTTCCTTTTCTTTGGGTTCTATTCCATGCCAATTCACTTATTATTAATTGGCATCATCATGTTAATCTAATTATCACTACCCTTCTCTTCTTCTTCCTCTATCCGTTTCTCGTTTTTGTTTCTATTCACTGTGCTGGATGCTGGATGATATGGGGAAGAAGACGATCATGAAGAGGCTAGTAAGTACGTTGTTTTTGTTTTTCTGCTTTTTAATGTGTTTTTTGTTGATGGGTTTTCATTTTTAACGCTATTCAATCCAGTTTCAAGACTCACTTTTTTTTTTGGGTGATACTTTCATCGAATACCTGGGCTGCATAATTTGTTGATGTTTGAAATTTTTTCTCTACTGCATTGTGTGAGTGTCTTTGCCATAAAATTTAATGGTTTCAGAGTGTGTTTCTGTGTTAATTGGAAGATCCAGTCGCATATTGAATGTTTTTATTGATGGGTTTTCCTTCATGTTGTAATTTTATTTGATCCAGTTTGAAAACTTTTAGTTTTTTATTTTTATTTTTTGTTCTTGCATCAAATACTTGGACTGTGTTGAGCTTTGAAAATGTTTCTGTAGAGCATTGTGTGAGTCTCTTTGTCATAGAGTTTCGGAGTTTCAGAGTTTGTTGATGTGTTAATTAGAAGATCAAGTTTCATATAGTTACTTTTGGTTCTAATCAACTTGATCTTTGAGTTTTGTTGTGGTGTTTGTTCATTTGTTTACATTGTATGTATGGGCAATGAAATCTTGGACAGTTTGATTACAGTACATTTTCTTTGCCCTTGAAATTCACTGTTGTCCAAGCAAAGAAAGAGATCCAATATGTACTTTTGTGGAAGCAGATTATTAGGTTTTGTTTTCTTGTTCATGAATTCACATGATAGTTGCTTTTGTTTGTAGTTTTCATTTATTGCTTTGAAATCAATCGGCTACACAGTCTCCCATATTTATGTTTCTATGTCGTAATAATAATAATTTATCATCTGTTCTTCAGCCTTGTGCTAATCTTTTGGATCCTCTTCTATGGATCCAAATCGTACTGAGTTCTTTGAAATTGTTTTGTTTAAAAAATGAAAATTTTTAAATGATCGCTGTTTTTTGCTTATGGCTGGGTGATCTATACAGCTATTGATGTACCTGTAAAATTTTTCTATTTTCCCTGGACTGTAAATTTTCAATTAGTTTTTTTTTTTGAAATTTTTTCCAACGTCTCTTTCTAATTTCTTTATCCTTTTGTTAATAAATTTTCCCAAAATCTTCAAAAATTTGTTAAAGAGTCCAATCTGATAGACTGTTGCTTAGTCATGCTCTGCTATCTTTTTTATAATGCTTTTCACTGCTTCATTTGAGTGATTTTGCTGATTGAAGAGGCCATTAATGTTTTTCCTATTACTTTAACATTCAAATACAATTAATCCGAAATATTTTTTAATATAATTTATTGAGGTTCTTTGTTTGGTTCTTAAGTTTTGAATATTGAAATGGTAAGTATATCAATTCGAACCAAAAGAGAGATTGCATAAATAGTAATTTTTTTTTAGAAAGTAGGAACTAGGAACTGCTTGCATGTTGAATTTCTGTTTTACAATGCTCTTTACCTTTTTCTTTTTGTTCCCTCTTCTTTTCAGGTGGCACTACTTTTGCTTCTGGCAATAAGTGATGCTGTTGAACCCCTTAGGTTTCAAAATGAAGGACAATGTGAATCCACCACGCCTTTGGAACCTAGACCTCACAGCGTGTCCATCTTGGAATTTGGGGCTGTTGGGGATGGGATGACATTGAACACAGTTGCCTTTCAAAATGCCATTTTTTACCTTAAGTCATTTGCTGACAAAGGCGGGGCCCAGCTATACGTTCCATCAGGCAGGTGGCTTACTGGAAGCTTCAATCTTACCAGCCACCTTACACTCTTCCTGGAAAGGGGAGCCGTAGTTCTTGGATCACAGGTTTTTATTTCATTAAAATTTTTACTGGTTTCATAATTAAAAACACAAAACAAATGCATACTTGAATCTCTTAGTTTTGCTGCGGCGACTATGAAAACTATGGTATAAGTATGGGATAGAAAACAGCTAGCGCAGAATCATAGGGTTGTGGAACAACAGGGAATTTTACTGTTCTTATTCAAATCTATTTAATGGAGAAAAAGATGTTGTGTTGATTTCTAGGGTTATGATTTTATTTTTTGTTTTATTTTTTAGTTTTGGAGGTATTGATGAGAGACCTTTTTTTTCTTTTAGCCTTTGCACGGTTCTTGACCTCCCATATATATTATTCAATACGCTTGCCGCGATAGCTTATCATATTTCAGTTGCCAAAAGTAGAGTAAACTGTAACCTGTGGAAAATCTGAGGACTGTGATAGAATAAGCAAGAAATAGTGATATAAATAGAAATACAACCAATGATGGAGCAAGATAAGAATAAAGTAAGCAATCAGTAGGAGTTACTTTTCTTATTAGGTGAGAATCAATGTGCAGTTGGAAAGAGGCCAAGATAACTAGTGCCAAGAACTTTCTAAAACCAACCTTGTTGTTCTCCATAATTGTTTTTATGCTCCTACTTTTCTTTCTTTCTTTTATACATCCTAGTTGGAATATTAAAAGGCAAGCCATATCAGCCGACCCAACAAGAAAAAGTACCACATTCACTGTTATAATTGCAATTTAGTGTCCATTATCTAACTAATGGAGTTATAGTCTGGATGGAAAATAATATTCATACAGAATAGAATTTGAGGCTAGAATGATGAATGATGTGTCAATGACATTCTTGCAATTATGAATCATAGTGATGGGCATTTTGACTCTCGACACATCATTCTATATGGAGCTTTTGTATACAAATTCTATGTGTATAGCATTACCTATTTCGGATTCATATCAATACTTGCACATCCTTCCCACCAGGGTGAGTTTTAAATTTTATTTACTTTGCAGGATTACTCTCATTGGGAAATAGTTGGACCTTTACCATCTTATGGCGAAGAGACTGAATTGCTTGGTGGAAGATATCGCAGCTTGATTAATGGACATAGTTTAACTGATGTGGTGATAACAGGTAAGGATGTCTCCCTGTTTTTTTGTTTTTTGGTTTCTCTTTCCATTGTTGGTATTTCATAATTTTTTGTTAGTAATGCAAATTATGTACATCTATTGATTGCACCAGGTGACAATGGAACTATTGATGGGCAGGGTTCTGTATGGTGGGACCAGTTTCGTTCTCATTCCTTAAACTACAGTTGTCCGCATCTTGTGGAATTTATCAGCTCTGATGACATTGTTGTGTCAAATATAACCTTCTTAAATTCCCCTGCCTGGAATATTCATCCAGTATATTGCAGGTAGCTTGATTAACCTCCACCAAAGACTTTTTGTAAGCATTATAAGGTTTATAATTTAAACAAATATGACTATTACTTCTTGTTATGATGCAGTAACGTGCTAGTTCAAAACATAACCGCCCATTCTCCACCAGCATCACCTTACACTAGTGGAATAGTCCCAGGTTCGTACGAAAATATTTCTAAACTCGGGTTTATTTATGTGTGTTTTTTGGTTTTATGTTTATCTGAGGATAAGACTATTACCTTTACATATACTATTTTTTTTCTAATATTCAATATTTTGGTATAAATATAAAAAGCAAGACATTCAAAACATTACCAGCCTTATTTTCTTTCCTTTCTTCTATAACAGCTTAATCTTGTCTCATTTTATAACAATACGAGGCTATAATATTGCTTGATTTATTTATTTGATCACTTGTACACTGCTTTCTGTGTAGATTATATATGATAGAACAATTATTTCTGCCTTATACATAATGGTGTCAGCTGTACAGTTTCCTTTTTAACATTTTGAGTGCAAGATTGCTTGAGATCATATAATTCAATATCTTTATCTGACAAAAAGACGAAATAAAATTTATCAGATTCTTCTGAGCTTGTATGCATTGAGAATAGCAACATTAGCGTGGGTTATGATGCGATTGTGCTCAAGAGTGGTTGGGACGAGTATGGAATTTCTTATAGCCGACCAACCACAAACGTTCACATCAGGAATGTTCACCTTCAGTCTTCTTCCGGCTCAGGTCTGGCTTTTGGCAGTGAGATGTCTGGTGGCATATCTAACATACTTGCAGAGCATCTTCACCTTCATGATTCATTCATTGGCGTTGAAGTCAAAACATCAAGAGGTAGGGGCGGTTACGTAAAAGACATTCTTATATCAGATGTGGAGATGGCAAATGTTGATATTGCTATTGAGGCTACAGGTCAATTTGATTCTCACCCAGATGAGAAATTTGATCCGGATGCACTTCCAGTTGTCCAACTCATCACATTCAAGGACATAGTTGGCACAAACATCACTACTGCAGGGATGTTTTCGGGAATCTATGAATCTCCATTCACATCAATTTGCCTATTTAATATTTCATTTTCCATTGATTTTGACCCTTTGACTACTTCATGGGTATGTTCTAATGTGTCAGGTTACTCTGAGTTCGTGTCTCCTGAACCATGTCCCGAAACCTCCTCATTTTCTAATTCTTCCACAGCTTGCTTCTTATTTTTGCATTCAAGAAGCCGTGTAGCGATTTTATGATACCAAGATCTTAAGCTACATCTTATTGGTGTAATCGAGGGACTAAATGCTTCCCTGGGTTCCACTTTGAATTCAAGTGGATAAATCATCTAGTACGTTGCAAATTCAGAATCTTTCATCGATTGAGCATTCTCAAATCGTGCATTGGACTCTTCCAGATTGGTGTCTCATCCTGGCCAATTACCCATGTACAGCCTCATTTTTCTTCATTCATATGTGTAAGGAAATTTTTGGTAGTGCATTACATATAGAAGCTATGCTTGCTGAGTTTGATTCTTTTGCCTTTTTTTTTAATAATAAATTTTGCTTTTGAACTTCTTCTTTTGTTTTTTTGGTTATTTATTTTACAATGTAAATTTGTGTATTGTTGATAGACACCGAGATTGGTTAGTAGTTGATGAGCAAGGGAAGGATGTTCATGGGAGTGATGTTTGAATAAAATTTTCTTTGTTCTTGTGAAATTACCAACATACTCTTTCTTGCTACTTGTTAATAATTTGCATTACTTGGTATTTCTTGCATTAAGATCCCTCTTAAGTTGTTGATAACTGTAGAAATTTTTGTAGGATCCCAGCATAAGTACATCAGGTTCAACAGCATAAACCTCATCTAAATGCTGCATAATGTCCTATTTTGTGATTTGTAATGATTGGTGATCAATATGGATCAAGGACCGGTTTATGTCCACATTTGGTGTCAAGATATGCGAATTCTCGCTTTCAAAAATGATTTCCTATGTTGCAATGAAAAATAATTCTTGAAAGGAAGACAATAAAGTTTAATATCTCCCTCCTGATCATCTGCAACAATTTTTTGGAAATTGTTAGAACCATCACAAATCAACAAGCACTTGAATTATCCAGAATTAGACTCCGATGTCTCCACATGATGCAAAACAAATGAAATGGAACAGGGTAAAATATGACCATCTAATATATACACTAGATTAGGAATAATGCAAAAGAATTGCCTCATTTGTCACAACTTTTCACAAGTCACAGAAAATTGCAATATAAATGACAATAAAATAAAATAAAAATCTTTATCCCAACTCCACAAGCCCCAACTCGGAGAACAAGTTGGAAAAACAAAAAGCATTCAATCAAAACTGAGACAGACGTTGAATTTGTATACAACAAAAGGAGAAAAAACAAAAAGGATTTATGTTTATCCCAACTCCATAAGCCCCCAACCCGGAGAACAAGTTGGAAAAATGAGAAGTTTTCAATCAAAACTGAGATGGATGTTGAATTTGTCACAATCTCATGTGTCGTCAAGGTACAGCAACAGATTGAGAAGCAAGCTGAACCCAACAAAATTCCTCCTTGTAAGGTCCATTGTTTTCCTCACAAGAAGCTTCACATGTATAGACAACAATAGTTGCCCAATCAAGAGAATCCACATCATTTTTCACTCCAAAGTAGTAAAGCAACTGTGGCAAAATCTGGGATGACCAAATACAAACATAAACCAAAGGTTTGAATGGAAGATCAGATTTCAGATAAATAGGCACATACATAGAGCTACAGATTAAATTGAAAGACTGTAGCAATGACAGAAAAATAAAAAATTGAAGGAACATTATTTCATACCTGAAATTCAAATGCTCGAGGGCCGCCACAGTAATTGCATTTAGGAATATCAGTCTTGGATGGCTGGCCACTGAACATGGGCCATAAGGGTTTAGCACTTTCATACCTACAATACCTGTTATATTTAAAGAAAGAATTGAATTAACCAACCAGATCAATAATATTATAGCTCAGAGGTAAATTTGCCACAGGTAAATGTTATCAGAGGGAAAAAAATAATAATAACGATGAATGATATTCCAAGATGTGAATTGGCTAGTTATTAAATTAGAAATGTTCCAAGTCCAACACCTTAAGTGGGTCCATGCCTTTACACACCTGAAACATAAACTATAGACATGCAAAGGTATATATATACGTGACGCAAACAAATTTTATGTGGCATACAGCACACACATAGTGATGCTGATGCACAGAAATATTTATGTACAGATCTACATATTTTATACCATCGATGGAACACTTAAAGCTATTCCACTGATGTTTAGTGTGCCTAAAGCAAGATGACAATTTAAGTGCCATTACGTGCCTCAAACAAAATTTGCATGATTATTAGGAAATTAAGGAAGCCTGTAATCCATATTAGCGATTCAATACCTATTTCTGTTAGAATTTACCACTCACCTACTACCTCCACTATCTTTCTCCACACCTACCACCTCCACTATCACACACTCCACTACCATCCACCTCCACTATCACACACTCCACTACCATCTTCTCCTCTATATATAGGAATTGTATCTTGTAATCTATCAATCAAGACATCAATCAATAATACATAAATTCTTTCATGGTATCAGAGCAAGGTTAAGAATTTAATATTTTTTCGCTTCACCGGCGGGCGGCAACCTCGCCTTGGCCGCCCGCCGGACCTCAACCTAGTCCGCTAGAATTGTCTACTACATACCTACCTCCTCATCATATCTTCATAACATCTCATTCTCTCTCGGCATCATAGTAGCCGTGATACTGCTCATACTTCTGGACAGTGGAGAGAACATCGTCTTTCTCGATCTTTCCGCCGACGCCGGTGGCGAGATCCAAGGCTCCGGCTTTCGACATCACTCTCCCCAAATAGTCCATAGCAGCTTCTCCACCGGAAAGATACTCCTAACAGCAGCGGAAAAAAGGTGTTTCCCTCAGCCAAACAAGGCTCAATAGCTGTGGTCCTCATCAAAATACGTGTAATTGCTACTCCTGAACTTGGTTTCCCTATCCTTGCTAAAAAGCTTCTCAAATGCTTCCGGGCCATGTTCTTCTATGTACTTCTCAGCAGCAGTTAGAATGTCATCTGGCTTACTGAAGATGTCCTTCTTCCTTGGGACATACTAGACGTTAACAGTCTGCTGTGGGTTAAGAAAGAAAGGCCTCAAATAATGCTCATAAACATATGCAGCACCACTGATACTCTTTATGATGGTGGATATTTCAATGCCATTACAACACAGCACCTTGAAATTTATTTTATTTTATTTTCTTATCTCTCTTTCTGACCATTACAACACAGCACCAGCACACTTGTTCCCACCTTTCATCATGGTCTCCACTTTTTTTTCTTTTTTTATATTTATTTTAATCCATCTTTTTTGAAAACAAAACCAATATCACTTTTTTTAATTCCTTAATTTATTTTAATAACATGAGTGGCCTCTCTTTTCCACCATCTCCCTCTTTTTCTACACAATATTTTTGTACCACCGCCCACTCCATGATTTCCATATTAATATTATTATTATTATTATTATTATTATTATTATTTTCACAAAAAAAAAAAAAAAAAAAAAAAAAATTCATTCCAGTTGATTTTTCTGCCTTACCACACCTACCATTCGAGTTTGCCAAACACACTTATTTTATTCATGTCAGGATCAACCCCGATCATAATTTTACACGAGAAAAAAAAAAAAAAAAAAAAAAAAAAAAAAAAAAAACCACCATAACACACCCAACACCCACAGTGGGATTTTTCTTCTCTACTCTGCTGCAGATCTCTTCTTCTTTCCTCCGTCCTGGGCGGCCCTTGACGGTGCTGCCTCCGTGTTTCCTACGCCGCCGAGCACGTTCACTCCTCCATACTCCTCCACTGCAGCATACGGCGGACCTCCAAATCGGAACATCACAGTGGCCTTCCGCTTCAGCTCCTTATTTTCTGCTTTCAGCACACTTATCTCTGCTCGCGCATCCTTATACATGCGTTGGAGCAGAGCCAGCTGGGAATTTAAATGCTGCACCTCATTTGTCCTACTCTGCAGCCGGTTCGACAAATTTGTGACCGCCGTCATGGTTTCCACGCATGACTTCAGAGTATACTGATTAGCCTCAATATCAGTTTGCACCGCCATTTTTTGCTCCACCGACCGCATCGGAAAGTTCAATGGAGCAAAACCAGAGGTGTTTGGTTGAGGTTCACTGGCCACCGCACCAGTTCTCTCTCTTGTTGACTCGTTGAGGTCGGGAAAGAGGGTGAGCAGTCCACGGGAAGACGAGGACGAGGCCATTTTTCTGGGCAACAGAGTGTTACAGCGTATTACAGAGTTTCTCTCTCAGCACAACAGTGTTACAGCCTCTCTCTCTCAGCACAACGAAGAGTTTTTCAGACTCTCTCTCTCAGTACAACGAAGTTGTTTTTCAGAGGTTTTTCGCAGCTTTTCTTTGCCTCAGCCTCAGCCTCTGTCTTATAGCCGAGGCAGCCACGCGCATCGCGCGCCTCTTGACGCCCGACAAACTGGCACGCCTTTTCATGGCACATCTTTTGATAAAGTGGGCACGCCTTTTGATGGCACGCCTTTTGAAAAATTGGGCACACCTTTTGAGGGTGCAACTTTTACAACGGTCCGACATGACCCTATAAACTGTCCCGACATTGATTCCGGTTAGCTCCTTTATGGGTCCGACAAGACTCTGTAAACTGTCCCGACATTGATTCCGGTTAGTTTCTACAAGGGTCCAGCAAGACTCCGTAAACTGTCCCAACAACTGTCACAGCATTGTCTGCTACAACGGTCCGACATGACCCCATAAACTGTCTTCTACAACGGTCCGACATGACCCCATAAACTGTCTTCTACAACGGTCCGACATGACCCCATAAACTGTCCTCTACAACGTTATGACACCCCCATACAGTGTCCTCTACCACGTTATGACACCACCATACAGTGTCTTCACCAACGGTCTGACACGACCATACAGTGTCTCCTATCTTTTTTTATTTTTATGTATTTTTCTTGTTTTGTTCCTCTCTTCAAACTCAAGTTGGTTAGTTTCTATCCTCCTTGAGTTTGCGGGGGGCTGTTAGAATTTACCACTCACCTACTACCTCCACTATCTTTCTCCACACCTACCACCTCCACTATCACACACTCCACTACCATCCACCTCCACTATCACACACTCCACTACCATCTTCTCCTCTATATATAGGAATTGTATCTTGTAATCTATCAATCAAGACATCAATCAATAATACATAAATTCTTACAATTTCCCATCAACTAAAATGCAGGTGTAGACACCACTTGAGAGAGGAAGGATAACATAGGTCTTATAAAACCATCAGTCTAATTGCTGCCCAAGAAATCAATCTGGCATCAGAGTGGAAGCACTTTACAGAGTGAAACTTTAATCTCTAAATCACACAGCCAGAAATCACTGGTGATAGGCCTACAACATCTATGCTGGCAAAAGAAAATTTTGAAATATTTCTTCAATTTATGTCATATGCTAAATATAGCAGCTCATCATTAAATTATTACAATGATGCAGAAAGTACATTACAGCTGCAGTAACAATTTTCATCTTCATATATTGCACAGTGCTAATTCTATATATTTAGATTGATGTATATGGATTTATAGCATCAAAGGATCTCGCTATGCATCTTGAATTGTAGCAAAAGACATTAATGCATCATATCCTAAATTCTTATTTAATTTTCTTGACTGCGTGCTTCTACTAAATTATATTTATAATAATTTATTCTTAAAGCTGTATTTTGAATAAACTAAATGGCACCCAATGAAGATATAACATACATAGGTGCACCCAGAGTCAAATAAGAATTGAGATTTAGAAATCAAAGAATTACATAGACACAGCACTAATCTTTACCTAGGCTAGGTAACACAGGATACAACTATTTTAAAAAGATCTTCCCCAAGAAGGCAAGAGGCTGCAAATTTTTGTTACATCTTATCTTGTTTTCTCAAAATTGAGTTGGTGTATTTTCCCCGCATGTAATATGGTGCAAATGTTCATAAAATGATGACATGTATCCTTGTATGAAAGGTAAGCAGTCACCTCAACACTTGCTCAGGGCCCCTGGCTATACGCTCTTGGAAGGAGGCCCAACTCTTCTTGTCACTGTCCCCCTGTTTAGCAACAATGAAACAGAGCCTATAAAGGTTTGTAAAATAATTTCAAGATTGTGTAAACAAGCTATCCATACCTCAAAGTTGTCCAACAATGACTTGACTGCTTCACCCATTCGGCTCCCAGAAACCAATGAATTAGAATACTTAATATCTTCAGACAGCCCTGTGTCAAATTCACATTCGTCCTCATTTATGATCTCGTATTCGGGCCATATGGTGTTGCTTGCAACTGTTCATATATAGAAATTTGATCAGCAGTGAAATTCAGAAGAATCCAATCTCATGGATAACCTTTGCTAATGAAACCCTAGATTTAGAGTTGCTATTGACTGAACAATTTCTAAAATGCCATCTAAGAAATGAGTAGAGATTATGAGTTTCATAAAATAAATAAAAAAAACACGGGTCGTTTGTATCAGTGCAAGTACACATCCCCTATAAGCCTATGGCAGCCAATTACCTCCTTGTAACATAATCAATAATACATTAATACTGGCCTTTTTGTGTCTCTACTGAATTGTTGGTAGGGCTAGTGTTAGATGATTGAGGATAACTGTTCAACTGTTGACATTCAATTTTATGACCTGATCTCCAGTGCATAGCCTACAAGTAAAAAGGAAGGACGATTCAAGATTCAGGATTCAGGCCTGGATAACCTCAAATACTGGAGCATAAAAATAATAACAAAATTTTCTCTAATTACCTGATGTTTCTTCGAGCAATAACGTGCTCTTCTACAGCTACTACAAACTTTATCTCCTTTCCAGGTACCACACCAATTACACAGTGCAGCTAAAGCAAGCATCATCAAAGAGATAATATCATGAGGATGCTAAGGAAAAGAAACAACATGTAGTTTGAAGTACATAAATGCATCCACACAAGTTTCAGGCAAAGTCCTTGTGTCTGCTATCATTTAATCAGTTATTAATCACGATGGAAGCAAAAAAAAAAAGTACATGAATTGGCTTTTTACAATTATACACCATTAAAAGTTGAGAAGTATACAAATGCAGCAACAATTTCAAAATCTGACACAACTGGGTGTAAATTACAAAAAACTAATGAAGCAACTCCAAGAGAGCAGGGTTAAGGTTTTGTATAGCTGAGTTCATAATGATAATACTGATGATTGCCATCAGACCTATCAATAAATCTAAGTCTAGCAGAAACCAAAGAGTAAGACTGAACTACAAAGGGCAATGAAAGAATATTATACCTCCAATGCCAGAAGGTTTGTCAGTCCCATCATGTTTTGGGGGTTCACTTGAGTAAAAAGGATTCAAGCGAGCCAGCTGACTGCGAAAAACCTTCACGCTTAACAAAACAGTTTCATAATCAGAAACACAAAGTAAAAAAGGATAAAGTGAATAATTTGTTCAAAATTGATTCTCCTTGATGGGAAACCAAAAAGAGAGAAAAAAAAATTATAAAAAGAAAAAAGAAAAGAGATGAAATTATGAGGACTGAGTAATCCCAACCATTACCTTCGAGATGCCTTCTCTGGTTGCTGTTTCCATTGCTCATGTTGATCTTGGAGAAGACAAGTCATCGATAGACACATGAATACAAATAATGTGCGATGAAATGTAGGTTCCTTCTCAGAGAGGGGTGCATAAACCTAGGGAATTCAATGAACCAAAAAAAACTACCATCAAATTCAACTCTCACACCTCTGTTCCTTTTAGTGCTGCATAGATAAGTGAGTTGAAAAGGGACTGCTAAAGTGAAAGGAAGGATAAGATAAGAATTTGGCAATGCGTAACTTAAACATTGGACTAAAGCAGAAGTCACATTAATCCATCTTTTGGAGCAAAAAATTGACATGAAACAGAAAGTCATAAAATAGATAATTTTAATCTTTCAGTTCAGTCATTTGCTGCAATAATTTGTAGGCCCAAACTGACAGTTTCCATTTTGGAATTTTTGTTTTGTTTTTGTTTTTGTGCCTAAAGCCCAACCAAAATATAAACCATACAAGGGCAGACCAAGCCCTGAACATCAGCTTGAAACCTGAGAAAGACGCTAGAAGTGCACAATAATATCAGCTCTCTTTAGCAATCCAGGATTTGGGACACGCTCTCTTTAGCAATAATATCAGCTCACCCATTGGCCTCTCTCCATTGATGAGAAATATAGCCACACTAATTCCCAATTTGCAATTCAGACTCAAAAAAGTCTCTGATGGCATTTGCTTTCACTCTACAAACCAGCGGGACGTTTAAAAAGGTTGAGTCATTTGGATCATGAGAGGCACTCATAAATTGGCATCAGACACCTCATAACACCACACCTAACAACACTCAATGAGATGATGCAAAGCAGAGGTGGGAATGAAGGCTTCACACACCCTTCACTTATGAGTTGAAAGCTGAAAGAATCATCACACCATAACTGAACAGTTGGAATAAATTGACAACAATGGCAACTTTTCACTGAATTGATGATCTTTTCATGGTTGCACAAATATAACTATGCAAGAACAATAGGTACAAGAACTGCAAAGGACATGTCTCTTTGTTTAAACAGTTAAAATTACTATGAAAAGATATACACCTGAAGCAAAAACTGCAAAGGCTCGCCGCAAATTTCACAGTGACAAGATCTTCCAGAGGGCAAATTAATCGGATCCAACCAAGCCTAAATTAAATTAAATTTAAATTTAAAAAAAAAAAAACATGAATTAGATTTCTAAAATTCAGCAAAAACAGAATGAAAGATTAAAGAAAGGACTTTTAGACGTACAGGAACTCCCCCAGCCTTGCTTGGAAATAATTGACGAAGAAGCGACCACCGATTCCTGGGCTTTTCCACAAACCCTAGCGTTACAGGTACTTGTTCTTCATCTTCGTCTTCGTCTTCATCGTCGAATGTATCACCATCACCATCACCATCACCGTTAATTTGAGATTCGTCGTCTTCTTCCACATCAATGGGACGGATTGGGAGGGCACTCAGCTTCGGCAAATAAGTGATTTGGAGGGTTCTCAGATTCTTCAAATAAGAATCTTCACTCGTACCTCCCCCAATCTCGTTGGACATTTTAGCTAAATTTTGTGTGGAAATACACCACCCAAAGTTTACAATCAAACTACAGCAAATTACAGACACTGTTGAAAGATTGTTCTTGCTCAACTACAGATAAAGGTATACATATATATATATATATATATACAGATACATTCACAGAAGAAGAGATAATTGAGGAATGAATGCATGAATCAGCCAGGCAACCCTACAGGGTTTAGGGTTTTGCGACAAGAGAAGAAAAGAAAATAGGAACGAACCTGGGACAAATCAAAACCAACCAGCCCGAAAGCCCATTGGTCATAAGCCCACCAATCCAATGGATATAAACCCAAAATATGTGTCTACCCTCAATTTAAATTCATAAATTTAAATTCTTACTATATCCTAATATGAATTTATTAATAAAGATAATAAATATTAAATTTTATAATAATTTTTTTTTATTATATACCCTAATCAATTATTTCAATTCAAATCTTTGTATCTTCTTTTTCAAGACATCAAAATTATTTCTTATTCTTGTTCTTCTTCTTCATCTTCCCTCTAAAACCCTGATCTATCCTACCAAAACTCATTATCATCATCAATATTATTATTTTTGAAATCTTAAACCCTAGAAGAAAGTTTGAACGAAATCAAATAATGGATGACAGATGAGAGTAATAATTAACATAGTTTTTTGAAACAATCCATCAAAAAGGAGGTAAGTATTCATATAAAAGGGTTTCACAATTTTTGTAGAGTATCATCAATTATTTTTTAGATTATTTTTTTACAAAAATTAAAAGGTCAAATAATTAGATTAATAATAGGATAATGTTTCGTAGCTCGAAACTATCCCCCCGAATCCCCCTAATGCCCAAAACGATGTCGTTTTGGGCATTTTACTTTTTTTTTTTCTTCTTCTTCTTCTTCTTCCATTTCAGGTCTGAAACGCAGAGGAAGAGGGAGAGGGAGAGGGAGAGAGAGAGAAGAGAGGGGAAGAGGAGGAGTCGCAGCCCCGTCGCAGCTCCTCGCAGTCCGGCCACAGCTCGTCGCAGCAGCAGCAGCTCGCCTCCGGCCCCCTCCAGTTATGGCCCCCTCCAGTCCGGCCCTGTCCACTTCCACTCCTCCTCCTCCTCCTCCTCCTCCCTTCTCTTCTCTTCTCCTTCTCTGCTTCTGAAAACAAAAAAAAAAAATTAGGGGGATTCGGGGGAGGCTTTCGAGCTCCCCCCTAGCATCACCCTTAATAATAACATATTATTGGAGTTATTCTTATTTTGTCATTTAAATATTACATTATTTTTTTGTTACATTGAAAACCTAGACAAGTGCACCACCAATTTTAACAGTCCAAGTTCATAATCACTACAAAAGTAATTCAATGTTTGCAGAGCTAATCTTAAGCACTAAATATGAATTAAGAGGCAAACACGTTAATCAAAAACCCCAATCATCAACAATGAAAAAAGAAAGAAAGATTTTTCTTCTCACAAAGATGATACAGTCACAAATGCAAAAGTTGCAAGCTTTGGAATTTTCAGGCAGCTACAAAGAAGTAGCATGAACACAAATTTTACAAGAAACTTATATTATTGTTACTTAGATCTGTAAAATAATATTAAAAAGAGGTGAATTTGAACACACTACCCAAAAATTAAAAAATAAAATAAAATCAGATCAAACCCACTAAAAAATAAAATAATTTAGTTTTTTTAGTTTATTTATTATTCATTATTTGGGTTTAGCTTGAGAATAATTTAAGAAAAATAATAAGGGATAATAAGAGTAAAATAAAATTTTAAATAATTAAATAAGATGTACTTAAAAATTAAAAATACTTAATAATTTTTTGGTAAAATCCCCCAATCCAATCCCTTAACGTACCCAGAGCCTATTGGTCATAAGCCCATTTGCTATTACAATACCATACATATACATAAAATAATTATTATCATTACAAATGTGTCACCATTGTATTCGTAACAAATATTAGTGTGAGGGTGGTTTCAATTTAATGCAATAATGACATATGAAGTAGTAAATATTTTATGGTACATATAATGTAATAATGTCATACTGATTATATTTTTAGTACAATTTGATGTAGTATGTTACCACTATATAGGTTTAGTAGGTTCTTTCACTTATATTTATTTGAATGTAATCATGACAATTTACTTAGTAAACCAAATGTAATTCTTGTAGCATTATTAGCTGATTATGCTAAGAATGGTCCCATTCATATTGGTGTGATAGAAGAAAAATAGACTCTTGAGACACGAATTTAGTTGTTTCCAAGCTATCTGTGCGGCACTTCGACAATCTCAAGCTTCTCTTAACGATGCTAATGTTGGACAATCTTCACTGTATTTAAATAGATTAAATTCTGTTGTGTACAAAACAACAACAAGAATATAAAGAAATAAAGAAAATGAGAGAATTTGTTTGATTACAAAAATCAAACTCGAAATAATAAATAAATAAATAAATAAATAACAGATTTTATTTTGTTACAAAAACAAAATTTAAATATGATTTTAATAAATAAAAACAACACTGAAAATAAATTAAATAATTTACTTGATTTAATTTCTTCGAATTATTTTCTGATCAAGTCCAGTGTTTGACACTGTGTCCTTAAGATAGATTCGTCCTCTCCACTGTGCTATCAGAATTTGGACGTCTATCTCCCAGGATGAAATGATCTACCACAAACAATAGCAGCACTACAAATTGTTTGCCTTACGAACACACTAAGTGTTTGCACTCTTTCTTTCAGAAATAAAATGCAACAAAATGAAGAATAGAATAAGCAGAGGTGAAATATGAAATTTCTGAATGAATAACATCAAATGAGGGTGGTCCTATTTATAGATGTAAAGGTGGCTCTTGGTTTTAAATTGAACAGATATGATACCTGTTGGTTTTGAATTCAAACAGATTTGAATCTGTTAATAATTCAAACAGATAGCAAAAATTGGGAAGGGCCCTGTTTGGGTGTGCACTAATTCCAAATTAGTTTATTTCTGTTTGAAAACGGGAAGGGCCCTGTTTGGATGTACAGAAAATCCAAATCAGTTTAATTTGAATTCTGGATTTTATTTTACCAAAAATAAAATTAAATTCAAATGTTTTTGGCCCAAAAAGATTAGTATTGGGCCGAACAAGTCCAACCCAACCACACACCACGCACCCGCGTCCAAGCCCAGGCCCAGCCCGCCCGACCAGACGGGCGGCGGCGCGTGCGCGTGGTGATTTTTTGGGTCCAATAGGTTTAGCCCATTTTGCCCATAACCTCTCCCTCTAAAACACTTGGATACCCCTTGGGGCACACCCCAAGTACCAAACCCATGCCTTATAAACCCTTTCAAAACTTCCCACCAAATCAATGTGGGACAAGCCATTTTACAACCTTAAGGAATTTTCACCAAAATTCCATTTTCATGGAGCACACTTTGGCTTCAATTTTCCATTCACTCGGTAATGGTTTTGAGCAACCAAATATACCACGTGAATCACAACGCGGCATAGAACGCACTACTACTTTGACCCGAGTAAATCGACACTCAGGGCCCACCTAAAAAATAGATCAAACTTGAGAAAAAATTCTGGTTTTACCTAGAATTTTTCTACCATTTCCAACAATCCCCCACATGAATGGAATTTGATGACAACGGAAATGCAACAATATGCAGACTTTAACGAAAGAGTATAAGTCGAAAAATATCTTGCATCAGGATAGGTAGTTTTCGGCCTTGAACCTTCCCTAGTGATAACCTATCGGACTTACTGGCTAACCAAGGGACGCGATGCCTTGAATTGTTCAGCCGTTTGTGTAAGCCAAGACAATAGATTTCACACAAAATATCTTCTAACACATCGTGGTTCTCACTGTTGTGTTCATTTTGGTCTTGAACGCGCCTGGTTTTCATAAGTGTTTCTAGAGAATTTAGCCTTTTCATTCTCATAGAACCGGCCCCAGTTCAACACTCATATAGGTGATTCTTATTGTGAGTATCTCCTTATACTCGTCTTGATTTTATGCCTTAATCAAGATATAAGTAATCATTAAAAGCAAATCTTATCCTTATACCCCTGCAGACAACATATGTTGCAGATATCACTCTCACCATAGGAATGAGTAGGAATTTTAATCCATTGGTGATTTCTGGCGAGCCATACATAACTTCGTTGTCCCTTTGAACTTAGTTCTTGGGATCTCCAGTCATATAAGTAGGGTTACCATTATGACGACTCTTTATGTAATAGGCTTTAATCCCATCCCCTTTGATGAACTATACACTAGCTCTTTTGTCAAACCTTTTGTTAACGAATCCGCAATATTCTCTTTAGATTTTATATAATCTATTGAGATTATTCCGTTTGACAACAATTGCCTTACGGTATTATGTCGACGACGAATATGTCGTGACTTACCATTATACATATGATTCTGTGCCCTGCCTATTGCAGATTGACTATCACAATGAATGCAAATAGCTGGCACAGGTTTTGGCCACATTGGAATGTCTTCTAAGAAGTGACGAAGCCATTCTGCTTCTTCTCCTGCTTTGTCCAAAGCAATGAACTCGGATTCCATAGCAATGAACTCGGATTCCATTTTGTGGATCGTGCGATGCAAGTTTGTTTCATGGATTTCCAATAAACAGCAGCGCCTCCTAGAGTAAAGACATATCCACTTGCGGATTTTGAATCTTTAGTATCCGATATCCAATTTGCATCACAATAACCTTCAAGTACTGCTGGATATCGAGTAAAGTTCAAACCAAGATCACGGGTGAATCTTAGATATCTAAGAACCCGAATGATCGCTTTCCAATGGTCTTCTCCGGGGTTACTAGTGTACCTACTCAATTTACTGATAACATAAGCTATATCAGGACGAGTACAATTCATTAGGTACATTAGGCTTCCAATGATTTGGGAGTATTTTAACTGAAACACTGCATCACCTTTATTTTTTGATACATAAAGACTGATGTCTACAGGTGTTCTAGCTAAATTCAAATCATCCTTGATAAATTTATCAAGAATTTTCTCAATATAATGAGATTGAGATAATGCATATCCGTCAGATGTTTTAGTAATTTTCATTCCTAATATAACATCTGCGACCCCCATATTTTTCATATCAAATCTTTTGTTAAGCATTTGCTTAGTTGATTTGATCATGTTTTGACTGCTTCCAATGATAAGCATGTCATCCACATAAAGACAAACTATGACATATCCTTGGTCAGTGTTTTTAACATAGACGCATTTGTCACATTCGTTTATCTTAAACCCATTAGTAAGCATTGCATGATCAAATTTTTCATGCCATTGCTTAGGTGCTTGTTTTAATCCATAAAGGGATTTTACAAGTCAACAAACTTTCTTTTCTTGCCCTGATACTACAAACCCTTCGGGTTGTTCCATATAGATCTCTTCATTTAGATCACCGTTTAAGAAAACTGTCTTAACATCCATTTGATGTATTTCTAATTTAAACAACGCTGCTATAGCAATAAGCATGCGAATGGATGTTATTCTTGTCACAGGGAAATATGTGTCAAAATAATCCAGACCTTCCTTTTGTCTGTAACCTTTAACAACAAGTCTTGCTTTATACTTGTCAATTAAACCATCTGCTTTCATTTTTCTCTTGAATATCCATTTATATCCAAGAGGTTTAGAACCCGGTGGAAGATCCACCAATTCCCAAGTATGATTTTGCATAATGGATTCAATTTCATTATTAACAGCCTCTTTCCACAAAGGTGCTTCAGGACCTGTCATTGCTGCCTTAAAGCTTTGCGGTTCATTTTCTAACAAGTACGTCAGAAAATCTGGACCAAAGGATTTTGATGTTCTTACTCTTTTACTTCGTCTTGGTTCATCAGTTAAATCCTGTTGGTCGAGACCATTACTAGTCTCTTGTGTTTGATTGTCATTAGTCTCTTGACTTTGTGTACAATCAGAAGTTCTTTTCTGTGAATTTAATTCCTGTCCTTTCTTATAAGGAAAGACATGTTCAAAAAACACAACATTCCTTGACTCTATAATAGTGTTCACATTTATATCAGGTATTTCTGATTTATAAGTCAGAAACCGATATGCACTACTATTCTGAGCATAACCAATAAACACACAGTCTATTGTTTTTGGTCCAATCTTAGTTTTTTTAGGAATAGGAACTTCAACTTTTGCCAAACACCCCCACACTTTTAAGTATTTGTAGGAAGGCGGTCGACCTTTCCACAATTTATAAGGAGTGCTGTTGTTGTGGGGTATTCTATTAAGAACATAATTAGCAGACAATATTGCTTCCCCCCACAATTTCTGTGGTAAACCTGAACTTAGTAACATGGCATTCATCATTTCTTTGAGGGTTCTATTCTTCCTTTCAGCAATTCCATTTTGCTGTGGAGAATAAGGGGCTGTAGTTTGGTGAATAATGCCATGTTGTGCACAAAATTCATTTAATGGTGCATCATATTCACCACCTCTATCACTTCTAACCATTTTAATGGTTTTACCAAGTTGATTTTCAACTTCTGTTTTGTAGAGTTTAAACATTTCTAAGGTTTCATCTTTACTTCTAAGTAAATAAACATAACAATATCTTGTGCAATCATCGATAAATGTTATGAAATACTTTTTGCCTCCTCTAGTTTGAATAAATTTTAAATCACATACATCAGTATGAATTAATTCTAGAGGTTCGGTTTTTCTTTCAACTGATTTAAATAGAGCCTTAGTTAGTTTCGCTTCTACACAAATTTCACATTTATGATTAGGGTTAATTTCAAACTTTGGTATATGATCTAAACCAATTAATCTACGCAAAGTATCAAAATTCACATGTCCTAATCTACCATGCCATACATTTGACTCAAGAATATAAACAAAAGATGTGTTATTCTTATTCATAGCAATTTTTGGTACAACTGTCATTACATTCAACTTAAAGAGACCATCACTCATGTATCCCTTACCAACATACATACCACTCTTTGTTAATACAAATTTATCAGACTCAAAGACAAGCCTAAAACCATTTTTACTTAACAAAGAACCAGAAACTAAATTCTTCCGGATGTCAGGTACATGCAGTACGTTGTTGAGGGTCAGTTCTTTCCCTGATGTCATCTTCAAGATAACTTTTCCTTGTCCAGCCACAGTAGAAGTAGAAGAATTTTTCATGAAAAGTTGTTCATCATTTGTAGCCTCATTGTAGGTAGTGAACATCTTCTTGTCCGCACAAATGTGACGAGTTGCTCCAGTGTCAACCCACCACTCTTTGGGATTTCCAACCAAGTTAGCCTTAGACACCACAGCAGAGAGGTTGATGTCATTCACTCCGTCAGAGATGTAATCCAATTCTGTTACATTGGCCTGATTGGTGGTCTTCTTACTTGTACTTCCATGATCCTTCTTAGAGCGGCGGCAGTCAGAAGCTCGATGTCCAGTCTTGCTACAATTATGGCATTTTCCTTTGACCTTCTTGTTGCCATTGTTGTCGCCTTGTTTAGGACCATCTCCAGTAAACTTCCTCTTTTTGTTATGTGGTTTATGAACTTGTTCAACCACATTAGCCTTGGACTCAATGGGATTTTTCCCATTCCTCTTTTCAGTCTTTCGGTTATCTTCCTCAATTGTTAATCTTACAATCAACTCATCCATGGTCATCTCATTGCGTTTATGTTTTAAATAATTTTTGAAATCTTTCCAAGCCGGTGGTAACTTTTCCACTAAAGAAGCGACTTGGAATGACTCGCTAAGAGACATACCTTCTGAATGAATATCATGCAAAATTATTTGAAAACTTTGAACTTGAGAAATTACCGTTTGGGAGTCTACCATAACAAAGTCCAGAAATTTACCGACGACAAATTTCTTCGTGCCGGCATCTTCTGTCTTGTATTTCTTCTCCAAAGAATCCCACAATTCTTTTGCTGTTTTCAGAGGACTGTATACATTATACAGCATATTGTCAAGGCCATTCAGGATGTAGTTTCTGCACAGGAAATCTGAATGTTTCCAAGCATCTATAGCGGCAACAACTTGCCGATCACTTTCACCCTCTTTAAGTGCTGGAGCCTCTTCATGGAGAAACCGGGCCAAATTAAGAGTTGTAAAATAGAACAGCATCTTCTGCTGCCATCTCTTAAACTCGGTACCGTTAAATTTTTCCGATTTTTCTCCATGATTGATTGGTACATGAACATGGTTCTGGATAGGGACCGATGTAGGTGTAACAATAGGAGTACCACTGCCAGATGCAGTTTCAGTTGTAGTAGCCATAATCTCTGATTTAAAAAATCAGAAAAAAATAAAACACAAATTAATTTTCTAGTTACTAAAACCAGAAAATAAATTATAACAACAAAATAATTTTATTTTCCTTGTTACTAAAACTAGAAAAATAAAATATCACAATAATTTTCTGTAATACCAAATAATATTCTGCAATTGTTAATGACACCAGTATATTACTACTAGTTGTCAAAGAAAAGAGACAGTATATTACTACTATCTGTCAAATAGCATAAATCACTATTTGTTTTTCCAACCAGAATATTACTTTGAAAACACAGAAAATTAAATACAATGAAGATACCAAAAAAGGAATCTGTCTTAAGATTGTTGGACAATCTTCACTGTATTTAAATAGATTAAATTCTGTTGTGTACAAAACAACAACAAGAATATAAAGAAATAAAGAAAATGAGAGAATTTGTTTGATTACAAAAATCAAACTCGAAATAATAAATAAATAAATAAATAACAGATTTTATTTTGTTACAAAAACAAAATTTAAATCTGATTTTAATAAATAAAAACAACACTGAAAATAAATTAAATAACTTACTTGATTTAATTTCTTCTAATTATTTTCTGATCAAGTCCCGTGTTTGACACTGTGTCCTTAAGACAGATTCGTCCTCTCCATGGTGCTATCAGAATTTGGACGTCTATCTTTCAGGATGAAACGATCTACCACAAACAATAGCAGCACTACAAATTGTTTGCCTTACGAACACACTAAGTGTTTGCACTATTTCTTTCAGAAATAAAATGTAACAAAATGAAGAATAGAATAAGCAGAGGTGAAATATGAAATTTCTGAATGAATAACATCAAATGAGGGTAGTCCTATTTATAGATGTAAAAGTGGCTCTTGGTTTTAAATTGAACAGGTATGATACCTGTTGGTTTTGAATTCAAACATATTTGAATCTATTAATAATTCAAACAGATAGCAAAAACCGGAAAGGGCCCTGTTTGGGTGTGCACTAATTCCAAACTAGTTTATTTCTATTTGAAAACGGGAAGGGCCCTGTTTGGATGTACAGAAAATCCAAATCAGTTTAATTTGAATTCTGGATTTTATCTTACCAAAAATAAAATTAAATTCAAATGTTTTTGGCCCAAAAAGATTAGTATTCCGCGGCACGCGCGCGTGTGTGGTGATTTTTTGGGTCCAATGGGTCTAGCCCATTTTGCCCATAACCTCTCCCTCTAAAACACTTGGGTACTCTTTGGGGCACACCTCAAGTACCAAACCCATGCCTTATAAACCCTTTCAAAACTTCCCACCAAATCAATGTGGGACAAGCCATTTTACAACCTTAAGGAATTTCCACTAAAACTCCATTTCCATGGAGCACACATTGGCTTCAATTTCCCATTCACTCGGTAATGGTTTTGAGCAACCAAATATACCACGTGAATCACAACGCGGCATAGAACGCGTTACCACTTTGACCCGAGTAAATCGACACTCGGGGCCCACCTAAAAAATAGACCAAACTTGAGAAAAAAATCTGATTTTACCCAGAATTTTTCTACCATTTCCAACAGCTAAGTTAGCATAACTCACTAACTTAGAAGAAAGACAAGTAAGAGGAATACAAGAGAGTTTGAGCAAATGCCTTGTATTCACTATAAGAAAGTTTTACAACTCTTGGATCATTGATGGAGCAAATGAGCCCCTTTCCTATTTATAGGCATCTTAGGCCTTCTCCAGAGCATACAAGAAAAAGACTATGGAGAAACTTCTCATGGAAGCTTTTCTTATCCTACAAGAGGATCTAGATTCTTCCTTAAAAAAATCTATACAAACATCTACCTCATTCTAGAGGTAGGTACAATGATCTTTTACCACCTCCATTTCGCTAGGAGGTTCTAAAAGCTTCTCTTGCTTCCATCCTTCTAATATTCACTTGAATAATTTAAGACCTCTTTTAGATCCTTTATTGTATATTATAGAATTATGTACCATATTCTCATATTTTCTCAAGTTTTCCTAGAGCTTCCAGAATATTTCATTAGCCTCCCTTTCTTAAGACTTCCTTTTGGTAGGCAATTCTGTATGGGTAAGTTCGCGGGACGTGACATTGGGCCATGTTTGTTTGAGGTTATAGGAAGGGGATTGGAATTAATAGTGAGGTGAGACCCACTATATGGGGTGTTTGTTTTAAGTAGGGGTGAACATGGTCCGAATTGTACCGGATTAGGGTAAAACCAAGACCAATCCGTTATCTACAGTTTTTGAAAAATTGGAACCAATCCAATCTGTTTAAATTGTGGAACCAATCCATTTAAATACGGATTAGATCGGTTTACGACCACGGATTAACATAATTAAATAACAAAAATACATATATACCACTTTAATTTTATAAAAACATAAACATAGCACTGTATTAGTTCCACAATAGTAACATATCTTTCTATAATAGCAATATACTGTTCTATAATGTAAATATTTATAAGAAAACTGGTTTCACTATAAGTATTTGGATCATTACAAATAAAAACTAAAAACTAACAAACAAAAGTAGTAAAAGAAGATACTATGCGGGTTTATGTTTGTGTTTAGGTTTTATATGGAATAAGAGATGATATTATGCGGGAGAGTGTATAATAAAAATATAGACTATTTGTATACGGTTCGGATTGGTTCCAATCCGGAACCGTGGAGTTCAATCTGGAACCAATCCGTAGACTATGAATTTTTAATTCTTCAATCCGGAATCAAAACACGGATTCAAAAAATCAATCCAAACTACCGGATTGGACTAGATTGGATGGGATTACGGATTTTACGGATTTCTTATTCAGCTCTAGTTTTGAGAGATGGGAAGGAGACTCCTAATCCCTTGGTATTAGGATAGGCCTTAGAAGAGAGATTGAGATGGAAGAGGTGGAGGTGGAGGTGGAGGTGGAGGTGGAGATGAAGATGGTATTAGAAAAATAGTCCTAATGACTAGAAATTCTTTATTTTATTTATTTATTTTTTTACATGTTGGACATTTTTTTTGAACATTAATATTTATTTTTTTGTATTTTTTGTTGCGTAAAAATCATTGTTTTATTTGTTTTATTTTTTTTTTGAAATTTTTTAATTTTTTACATGTTGGATATTTTTTTGAACATTAATGTTTAATGTTTTTATATTTTTTATCTATTTTATTATTTTATATAAAAATAATTCAACAATTCTTACATTAACAACTATCATCAAAATAAATACAATTTTACTTAATCCCTTCATTATTAATTCTCTCACCGCTAAATTCCCTTTCTTTTACCCCTAAAAAAAACGAAACCAAAGAATATTAGCCAAACTCAACATCCAAATTTGAGTATGAGATTCTCCTATCTCTACCCTTTTCTAGTAAGTTTTAGTATTGAGATTCTTTTGTTCATTCCTTCCTCTTCCCTTGACGTCTCTATCATGTTTATTGGAAAGTGACTTGCACACAACATATATCTTAAAAAAATTAGATAAAATTAGATAAATTCAACTTTTTACGTCTGCGTCTCATCCTAAAGACATGGAGTAATGACGTAACCGCTTCCCTAATACCCTTTTGCTACTTTTCAACACTCGCAAAACCTCATGAACAAAACCCTACTAATAAAAATAATATTAGAAATCATAAAAAAAAATATCATGAAATAATTTATAAAGATTTTTCATTCTTTGATTAGTATATAATATTTTATTAAGTATATAATCTAAAAGTGAAGAATCTTCATAAAATTTTTCACGATGATTCTTTCATGCTGCCTAGCAATCCACCTACTACACTTAAAAACACACATGCCAACCTACCTTTAGCACTCCCAACAACATCTGGGGGGCTCAAAAACAGTGTATTGTGCGTTTCTGATTATGCCATTTTTGTGTGGTTTCACATACTTGGGCTGCACTAAAAGAAGGTTGGAGGATCAAGTTTTACCTCATCAAATGGGGGGATTAAAGTACACATATAGTTGTCCACAACACCAATATCCAGAAGATATCAATCTAATTGTGACCAATATTTAAAGCTAGAAAACAAACAAAGCAACTAATGAACCTTTTTATCTTCACAACTGAAACGCAGTTCAAACGTAAATTGTAGCTTCATAAGATGATGGCATTTACAACACTTTTATCTCTGAATGAAGAAACATTTGAGTATGTAATCTAGCAAATTGGAACGAAGATAGTAACAAAGACAAAGCAACCAGAATTATTTCTGCACTGACATACATACATATAAAAACACAAAAAACAAAAACAAACAATAAAAAAAATAAAAAATAAATTTGTAAAACTTCTTTTTGCTACATACAACCGTGACCTTCCCTACTTTCTAGTCCCAGTTTTCCGTTTAAATTCAGTTGGCCTCCCATTCCGCAGGGGAATGGGGCTTTTGCCATTTGACAATTTCTGTGATTGCAAGGGGCCGAACCTAGAAACAGTATTCCGGCTGGAGAAAGAACAAGAAGTTAGACAAGCAAGAACTGAAAAGGAGCAAATCAAGCATTATACCAATGCAAAATCAATGGCTTTACCTTAGTTCTGGTGTCTTTGCTGGCTTTGGACTATGTTTTGGGGCCTTCGAGCCATTTCCATTAGTTAAGTTGGTAAGTTTGGCATGATTGAATTGCCAAAGCAAATCGGGCTCTGAAGAGTCACTAGTAGTTCCGGCATCAAGCTCATCCAAATCATCCGTCGTAGCAATGTCAAACTGGTGGTTGCTCCCTGTCAGTACATTAAACGACGGTTCTGTGTAGATTTTGGAAGAATCTGAGAGATATTTCTGGTAAAAGACATCAGACATTTGTCCGCTTTCTGTTTCCCAATGTCCCAAAGGGTTGTGAACTCTGTGTCCAGCATCTAGCTTGTTCACCATAACCTTATCTACCCACTCACCTGAGACTGTTTCTTTATCGTCCTCCCCGTAATTTTGGCCAGGACTACTGACTGGAGGCCAGGGAGGTGAATTTCCTAATAGCTCATCAAGATCGAAACTTTGCCTCTTTTGCCTCGATAATGCTGAGTTGTTACGGACCTGCACAAAAATCATAAAAAGATCATAATCAAAATGACTAAAAATGGAGCAAGGCCCATTATAAAGATTTATCGAATAAATCTAATGATTGTGTGACTGCACAACAAATCTTGTAATAGCATCCTTCATATCTTTGATGATGTCTTAGAATGGTAAAAAACAAGGTGTTTTTTCCTGCCCCCGACCCATCTGCAGAGTCATAAAACTAGTTTTTAATGTAAGTGCTACTTGGACATATTTGCAGTTCGATGTTTCAAATTTTGTGTACATATTTTACTGAACTTGGTGCTAAGTGGCCATTGTTGACATAAATGGTCATAAAAGCAATCCTCACAAAATAACTAGGAAAAACATAAAAAAAATCATAATAATAACTACTTAGCATGGTAATGATCAAATCTTTGTGCAGAGTCAATATTTTACCAATTGATATACATCAAGATGTTAATATTCAAGTTTAGCATACAAAAAAGGTCAATAAGAGTGATACATTTCATTATTTTCGTAAATGGGGGGGTGATGTTTTACCTCTATGTTGCCAACATCTCCCATTGGTTTCCTGTCACTTTTCTGATCAGCCAATATATCTCCATTCTGTGGCCTAGGATGATAAGGTGAGGACACTGTGCTACATGGGCTACCATACACTTTCTGCTGTTGCATAGGCTCGCCTTGCCCTTCTTTCCTTGCCAAGGCTGCTTTAAGACTAGCAATCTGAAATTCGAATTCAAAAAATTAGTGAAATGAAAGAACTAAAGAAGAGTCAGATTTTCTTATGCAATCAAAGATAATGTAAGGACCTGCTCTTTGAGCTCTTTAACATCTGCACTGTCTTTGTTTACACGGGCAGCACCAAGTTCAACGGTGGCAACCCGCTCAGCAAATTTGAGTGTACTTATTGTTTCTCCAACAGCATCGAGCTCAGGGCTTATGTGAACAAACATTAGTGTCTTGGCTTGGCCCCCTAAAATGAAAATACAACCACAAAATATAAATAAAAGACAATGAAAAACAGAGTGAAGGTTGTGGTAAATGCATTTGTCTAGGCTTACCAAGTGAGTCTTGGAGCAATTGTGTGAGTTTGCTGTTCCTGTAAGGGACGTGTGAATTCTTCTGAGCAAGGGAAGAGATCACATCACCCAAAGCAGAAAGAGATTTGTTTATATGTTGCGCCTCTTTTAGTCTATCTCCTGTAACTTCAGATTTGTCTACTCTCTCACTTCCTGCCAGATCAACTAAATGCATACAACCACGAAGAATAGTTCCAGATGTCAAGTCCCTTCCTTGGACATGAACAGTCAAGCAACTGCAAATTGATTGGTAGTAAAAGTCAGCAATACCAAAAGAGATATGCTTAGAGGCACGCATAAGAGGAATAAATCCACACACACCTATGAGAGCGACTACTACGGTCATTGAGGGCTGTTGCACCCACCGCACGATTTTTTTGTCCTAAGTTCATCAAATCAATAACATCAGATGTTGATGTCACTCGAACAAGGCTTGCATCTGGTACATTGAGTCCAGTTTGAGAACTGTTGCGGATTTCTAATGTGTTAATAGATTAAGGAAATCCTGTGAGGTGCAGACAATGGTGTGGAGAGACTAAAACAAAATCCGGGTCATAAATGCTAGTTAGTTTTTTAATATCAATAGTTTATTTTAAAGGATATCTTTTGTCAAGATTCATATGTTTGAATGACAATCTGAAAATGCATGGAACAAAACCAATATTAAAGGATATCTTTTGTTAAGACCATCAGTAATGAGTAGATCTCTAACTTGTTCGTTATATATCTCAATCATCTGAACAGAAACATCATAGCTAACAGTGTTCTTTCTTTGTTCTGCCAGAAGAAACAAATCGCCCAATGCCCTGTAATTTACACCTTGATTTTGCTCTATAAGATCCGTGGGTCCACTCTGTGTATTAAAAATAGAAACCATCAATTATTTGTTTGACTACCCTACACAAATATCTCATGATATCGATGATTTCAGAAATAATTGTTAGCATATCTTACCATTGTGTAAGTTTTTCCTGATCCAGTTTGGCCATATGCAAATATACATACATTATACCCATCAAGAACAGATCGAATCAGTGGTTGGGTATCTGAAAAAACCTCCGCTGAAATACAAGGCAAAGGGATAGAGTTAAAGAAGTTCTAAAAAGTAAGGATCCATAAAAGCCCAAAGCCAGAGCCTTACAAACCTTGGGTTGCAGATGGCCCAAAAACTTTGTTGAAGTTGAAGGACCTATGCCCTTTTCCGTACTTTGATGGTGTAATAATAGTAATTGTTCCCTCTTCTATATGTTCCACTGTACTTAGATACTTCGATTGCCCACCCAAGAAGGGTCTAACTCGACAATAAACCCTAATACTTCCTAAGTAAGTAAAAACAAAGATGTATTCAATCCATTTGATGACTTGGATAGAATTTAAAAGCGAGTGTGATTGCTAGACTTTTAGGAAACTAGTAAAGTTACCCTTAAGGTCCTGCACTTGATTATATAGTTTGCGGTTTTCCTCAAGAACTTTGTGATATCCAGAAGCAGCATAGGCAAGGCCGTGAATGTGCAGACCTATGAAGGCAAGAAATTAAAATGAGATAAAAAATCATCTAAACGTTGAAGAAACCCAACTCCACCCGGCATAAAATAAATAAATAAATAGTTAATAATTTATTAAAACCAGCAACTAACACAAGAATCAATCTAAATTCCTACCAACATTGTGGATGTCCTCGTGAAACTTCATTTGCATGAACTGCATACCAGCTTTTGTAGTGTGAAGAGTTTGTTTAAGCTCCTACAGAAAAGCAAATTAACATTAATGCACATATATAAAAGACAATAAACAAAAACCGATGGAAAATATAATGCAGCTAGGTCATACTATAATATCTCTGTTCTGTTGTTCAAATATCATCTTCTGTTTCAGAAATTGTTTTTTTGATTCCTCATCAGGGACATGATTTCTATGAAAGCATTCCTCTTTCTTTACTCGCATGAAACTTTTCTCTTCTACCTACAACATTCCAGAAACGAGAGAAAAAAATCATCCTATATATGAATTTTAATTAAAAAATGTTAAAGCAATGCATCAAATATGTGCCCGAATAAAATAGCTAAATTTTTCGCATAAATCTGACGATTAACAAACCTGGATATCACCAGAACCATGCTTCAAGAGGGATTTGTTGCCCTGAGAAACGATCACATCTTTTGAAGTTTTTTTCTTCTATTAAAATACATTATACAAAAATAAATAACTAATAAATTTAATAATTAGCCAGAATTTTTTTAATTCAAAACATGCTTCTAAATGGTTCTTACACACATCAATTCTATATCAACTGTTTAATGTCAATGCACAGTGTTTTTTTAGAGCTGATAAACATCTCCCTGAGCACTTCAATATCTTCTTTAAAACTAAAACAAGTGGTACTAATAACAACATACCAACTCGGTTTGGCTTGCAATGCGATGCTCAAACTCTTCCACAACCTTACTTAGCACAGACTCCACCAGCTGTTGTAAGAAAAAGAGCGTTATTGAAATTTATGTGGATTGGACACTTGGCATCCCATAATGGAGCACCATAGTTTAGATTATAGAAGACTATAGATAGTTCCCCCACCTCCCCAAGCCTGATTACATGATTGATTTTCTCATTAAATAATCTAATTAAGGCACTGAGGACATTAACAACTTACTGTTGGCACTTCTTCAGGCTTCTTATCTAACAGAATTGCTCGAACAAGCATACTCAAAGAAGAATTACACTGAAAATAAGCACATATAAAAATAAGTCAATTCTTTTCGCTCAAACATAACAAAATAATCATGGATAGATATCACTATCATCAATTCCTAACCTTATTATTAGAATCGAGGTCAGTGGTTATAGCATTCAAAGATTTTTCGCCCATTGACAAGTTCCTTGTCAAGGAACCTGTGAATGGTTCTGAATTCTTTCGCATAAAATGCTTTCCAGACGTCACAGTTTTTAAATTTCCACCAAATTTCCATACTCCATTTCCACCTGTCTGTTTCCAGTCACTGTAGGATTTTAGTGCTAGAACACAAATCACAACCCTTGCAGATTTCCCTCCCTGAAAAAATTAATAGAGGATATATTAATGACCAATTTCTAAGTTGTGAGATTGCTTCTTAAAAACAACTATTCATGCAAGATCCTAATCGCATCGCTCTAGTAGATAAGACACCTACTTGTTCCAGATCAGATGCCTCAAAAGTAGGAAGCCCCAACTCTTGAACAGCTACAAGAAAATTTCTCACATTTTCAAAATATTGATATGCAGACAAAGCTGCTCCATCAGGTATTAGAGCCGAATCGCAAGGACTCTCCACCACCTAAATCAATTATGCAAATATAAATATAAAAGAAATTATAAAATAGGACAATTACAAAAATGCTAATTGAAACAAATTTGAAAGAGAATTAAAGATCACCTTTGGCACTGCTCCGGGTTGAACTTTATTGAGAACATTGCAGAGAATCAGACCGCTTCTCAAACCAAGCCTGAACTCTTCCTCAGAAGGTTCAGCTGGCAAATCTTTTGCTCCGACAACTCCAACCATCTTTCTTAACCACCCAGCTGCTTCATACCGTCTCGTTGCTAGAGGTCATAGATGGGAACAATTAGCACTCTTAAAAGAAGGTATGAAAAACAGAAATTTTATGTAACAAAATTGAAAAGGAAAAAGACTGAAATTTGTTAATATTCAATGATCAACTACAACATCAAATTACAAAAGAGAAACAGATTCCAAGAATCGCAAATATCACAAACCAGACAGATATTAAAAATGAGACAAGCTGTGCCATCAGAAATTAGAATGACACTTGGACACTACTAAGATAATAAAAGAAAAAAGAAAAGGCACAGAAAGAGAGAGAGAGAGAGAGAGAGAGAGAGAGAGAGAGAGAGAGAGATCCTGACTTCCCAGTTTCAGGCTGTTTTGGATTTCAGAAGATGGAAAGGCCATCTCAACTAAGCCAAACACCCTGCTCAAGCTTTGTAGCCTTGTGAATTTGTTTCTGGAGATGATCCAAAAACAAAAACAAAAATGAAAAGACAAAAAAAATTGATTTGTAAGAGCATCTCCAATCCTTGCTCTCTCTTTCTCAATCAAAATTTGAGTGAAAGCTTGATATGATGGAACTCAAAACCTTGCTATTTTTTTTATCGTATCATTTTGAAAAATTCCAAACTTATCCTAAAACATGTTTTAACCATTTTTAAGAAAAAAATCATCTCCAATCCAATACTTAAATCTTTTTCAAATTTCATCAAATTTTAGTAAAAATATAATTGTTAGAAATTTGATGAAGGATTTCGATCAACCCTTCCTTAATTTGATACAATTTTGATGAAATCATTAAAACTCACTTTTAGCTCTTTATTCATAAAAATTCAATGAAATAATTGGCGAAAGATTGGAGATGCTCTAAAGTCCAAAAGAATTAACAAGTCCTAAAAGTAGAACTAGTGATTTCAAATGGCTTCCTTTACCATATAGCCAAACAAAACATTACAGAAATTCTAGTCCCACCAAAATGGAATCAATAAACAAGATTTCATATGTTTCTATTCATAAAAAAATTTCATGGAACCACTCGAAGAAGAAACAGTTACCGGCTTCCTCTGCTCTGCGAGAATCCAAATCAAGTTCTCTGGATCGAATTCCGTGCTGCTGAAGAACATCCTCCACCATGGACGCTACAGAGAACGACAATGCACCTTCCGCAGCCATTCCAAAAACCTTACCAAAAAGAAAAAATGCTTTTCCCAACGCAAAAGCTCAAACCTCCATAATCAAAGCTCCAATTCACACAAAAGACACGAATTGTAACAACATTTCTCAATCTCTAGACAAATCAGAGATTTTCCGAGAAAAATAATAACGAAAACAAAATGATTATTTAGGATCTTCAGAGTCTTGAAGAGCAGTGAAGCAGAGCTAGGGTTTTCAAGGGGAAGATAGGAGAGAGAGAGAGAGAGGGAGAAGAGAAGATTAAGTGGGAAGCAACTGCTTTTGCTGTTGATGTTTTTCTTGCTTTCTTTCTTACGATGGTGGCACCTCGCCCATTTTCTTCTCTCTCTCTCTCTCCAACTACAGAGCACTCTCTCTGTCTCTGCTTTATACTACTACTATCTGTGTATATTTTCCTTAGAATATATATATCTTTCCGAACCTCGTTCCTAGCCTGCGCAAACCAGTGTTGTTTCTATTTCGAATTCAAATTTAATTATTCAAAAATTATTTAGAGTTATTATTTTGTGATTGAGATTTATTTTATATATTGATCTTACATCATCTAAATTTAATCACTTTCACATAATCATTCATCTAGATAAATTCCTCCAGAATTTATTCTATATAAACTCCTCTCTTCGGTAACACGTTAAAAGTCTTTTTTTTTTTTTTTTTTGCTTTTAACCTATTTTGATTCACACCACTTCTTTACTTTTTATATATTTTTTTAAAAAAAGTCAAAAAAATCAAAAAGTTAATTTTTAATATACTTTTCAAAACAACTAAAAACGTTAATTTCATTTTTATTTTTTAAACTATTATAATATTTTTATTTTATTTTTAAATTTTTTATTTAGTCTCTAAAATTTTTAATTTATGTTTACATGGTCTAGTTTGAGACAATTATATTATATAATTAATAACTGTTGAAATTTAATTTAATAAAAAAATTATTTCAAAATTTAAACAATTTAAATCATACAACAAAACACACTTTTCTTATTATTTTGAACAATCTACACCTCATAATCAATTTAATGGGTGTTTATTTGTATAAAACTTAAGTCGTTCAAATTTTTCCCATCAAATTGGGATTTATTGTTTATTAATTTGTATAATCGCCTCTAATTTGACCACATGGACAGAAATAAGAAATTTTAGAGACAAAGGGATCAAATAAAAACGAGTGATTGCTTAAGAGATAAAAGTAAAATTAACTATTTAAAATTTACAATAAGTTTTGCATGAACACAAAATGTCACAATTTTTTCAAAATATCCTTTGTATTTGTAACTGCAATTGGTGAATTCAATTACACTAACGCTGCGTTTGGTTAGGGGATTTAAGAAGGAATTTGAAAATGAAAAAGAAAAAGTTGTGTGAAACTAGGTGAAATATAAGTATTTTTTATTCACATTTCACATATATTTTCAAATACAGCAAACACAGCATAATAGTTAACACGGCATATTTTCACCTATATTTTCTTTTTCCTTTTCCAAATTCCTTAGCTAAACACAGCATAATAGATATGTAATTAGAGATTGCAAGCACACTTTTTAGTTCTTAATAAACGATCACAACACGGCACATATATATTTTTTATTAAAATAGTTTATAACATTTATATCACATTATTCCTAACAAACCACAACGTTTATAACATAAATAACTTTTATTTTGAAGTGTATCCACTCAATTTAGTCAGTCATAATTTTTACTATAAAATAACATAATTAACATTATAAAGTGACATAGTATTTATTATTATATCCAACATTGTGTTTCTCGGTAATTTTAATTAGATTTTAGGCAAGCCCAAACGTTTTTACAGTGCGTGTTCGTTTCGGTCAGTTGAATCATCATTATCATCAATTCTTTCATTTGGAATTTACTATTTTAATTATAAATGATTGTTGAAACAGTAAATGTCGAGAATTAATCATATATTATGTTCATTCAACTTAGGTGAGTAAATAAAATCTGACACATCTTATAAAATTCTTATTTATAAAATATATGTCTCAAAATTATTATTTAATATCAGTGTCATTGTGTAATAAAAATAAAATAAAACAAAGTCCAAGTTGAGTAATAAAAAGGGATTGAATCGTCCAGTCCAGCCGATTATGGGTTCATTTCGACAATTTGAGTTCATTTTGTATAGCTTGTTGAGTAGATTATTCATGTTAAAAATTATATTAATTGAATATCGTTAGTCACTTTATTTGATCATATTTACTTGTTATTTAAAAAAAAAAAAAAAAACTACTTTCAAAAACATACTATCTCAAATCTTTTTTAAAAAAAACATACTATTTCTTAATTATTATGTAATTCAATCTAGTGGTGGTTGATATCCGATCAATTTAATTTTTGATATAAATAATTCGATTAAAGAATTCTACAAAATAAATTGTTCAAATTATTGTGACAAGCCTATAGTAAGTCAAACTAAACAATCCAGTTAATCAAGCTGGTGGAAGATGATCGGTATCTAATAAAAATAAGATTATGGTTTTTTTTGTTTTTTGTTTTTTTGTTTTAAGATTATGGTAACTTGTTATCGAGAATTCCCAGAAGTGCGGGAGAGGTCAGACTAAAGTAAACATTTGGTAGTCAGCAACTTATTAGTTATGATTGGGAATATATAATAAACCATGCCTTTAACTTGGGTTGCCCCATCTCCGTAACACCTCCACTTCCAAAAGGAATCCAATGAAGACCAACGTAATTATACTATAAACTTCACTAACAAGGGAATTCCATTTGTCCGATTCACAATTATAAAAATAAAAAATGAGGATGGTAAAAAATATATATGTATAAAAATTGATTTAAAAATATTGTATCAAAACAATGGACAACACTCCAATTAGGGCTGCGCAAGGAATTCGTAAAATTCGTAATCCGATCCAGTCCGATCTAATCCGATAGGTTTGGATTAATTTTTTGAATCCATGGTTTGGTTCCGGATTGAAGAATTAAAAATCCGTAGTCCACGGATTGGTTTCGGATTGAATCTTATAGTTCAGGATTGGAACTGATCCGGACCATATACAAATAGTTTATATTTTTATTATACATTCTCCCCTATAGTATTTTCTCTTATTCTATATAAAACATAAACTCAAACTTAAACCCGCATAATATCTTCTTTTCTTACTTTTGTTTGTTAATTTTTAGTTTTAATTTGTAATGGTCTAAATACTTATGGTGAAACCAATTTCCTTATGGTTGTTTAAATTCTAGAACAATATGTCGCTATTATAGAAAGACATGTTGCTATTGTGGAACTAATATAGCGCTATGTTTATGTTTTTATGAAATTAAAGTGTTATACATATATTTTTTGTTATTTAATTATATGAATCCGTGGTCCTAAACCGATCCAATCAGTGTTTAAATGGATTGGTTCGGATTGGTTCTATGATTTAAACGGATTGGATTGATTCCAATTTTTCAGGAACCGTAAAAAATGGATTGATCCTGGTTTTACCTAAATCTGATCCAATCCGGACCATACTCATCCCTAACTCCAATCATGTAAAAACATGAACATTTTAAAAATTATAATTATTTTTTTGAATAAGTAAAAATTTAAAGAGTGCAACACGAAAACTTCTCATGGATCACTCATCTTAATTATTATTCTCACTCTTAGCTACAGAGTTTTGATAGAATAAAAAAAATTATAATTATGTTTTCCTATGAAGTTTTCTTCTCTGGATCTCTACTGAATTTTTTATGCCGACATTTTTTTTTATGAATTTTTGCATTTTTATAAATTATTAACACAAAAAAAAAAAAAATTCAAATAGGCACTTTACATGTCAAAAAGGCCCCTTGCTACAATGATGGAGGTTAGGCATGGAAAAGGAGGTCATTGGGCCATAGCATCTACAATGGAATAATTAAAATTGTGTGTTAAAATGTTATTAACTTATAAAAAAGAGACTTAATGTTGTATGTTTAATTTATAAAAAAGAGATTTAATGTTGTATGTTTAATTTGTTTTTTTTACTTTATAGAGCTAATGAATACTCTAATAGTGTAAGTAAAATGTGTTTTAAGTCTATAAAATAATCTGCTGGAGTGTCACAAAAAAAAAAATACTCCCTTTCTCTATCCAGTCTTCCCTCTTTTATCTCTCATCTTTACTAGTTTATAGGGAATTCTCGGCAACCAACTCTCTCTTTACATGCCTATTTTATGACCAAGACCAAAATGTTTATTCAAAAATTGGTTTATATATACATATATGTGAGGAGCATGTATATTTTTTCCTTATATATTCTGTTCATCAAAGTGGAGAAGATATATACTTATCTCTTATTAGAATATGCATATTGTGTGAGTGATTTTTCGATCACACTGTTCAATTCAGTATTCAGCTGGAGAGAACTGGCAGAATAGATGACACCTAACTGACCTGCAACAGAAAGAGAAGATTCCGGCGATGGTTCGTCCACCCGGGGGCACTCTGACGATCAAGTCAGTATATCTCTCAAAGATAATCAATAGTGCTCAACTTCACTATTCAGAATATAAATTGCGTACCTTAGACCCACGGGGGTGCCTCTCTTTTATAATTAATTCAATCCTTGTCCCACTAGAAGTCTAGCTTCAATGGACTCTTGCTCAGTGCTTATCCTAGACTCTTCAAGAGATAAAGATAAACTCCCTAAGAGCTTTATCTTTATCCATGCCAAAGTTCTTCATCATTCTAGGACTCTTGTCCCTTATCCGCTTATCTCGGATTTCGATATCTTCGGAGATAACCTCGGTCTTGCTGAGATCACCTCGGTGTTATGTCCTGGACACGTGGCACCTCGACTGACACGTCGGCGTCACCTTGGCCACGTGTTGGGACTCAGAAAATATATCCCCACAACTGTCCCATAGGTTCTATTATCTCGGCATTCTGAGATAATGAAACCTATATCGGTACTTCTTGTTAGTACATCGGTTTAAGCCGAGCTCTTTACTATAAGCCGACATGTCTTCTTAGCGACCAAGATTTTCAAGAACTTCTTCACGCGCATGAGCTGTCATGCATAACAACTCAACCATTTTTAACCACGTACTTTCCTCTTACAGGATCGTGCTTGTGACGCGCTTCTAAATCGTCTCGCGCATGCGTGCGCCGTCTGACGCTCACGTTGTTTTAGGCGCATTAATTCCGTCTGTCGCTGTTTCAAGTTTTAACAAAAAAAATTTCCCTCTCGTCGTCGTTTCACTGTTTGTTCAATCATCTAGCTCTTTCTCTCTTTAGCTCTCTTCCTCTGGTTCGCCGTTATACAAGCTTTTTGAGCTCTGTGACTTTGCTTCATTTACCACCTCCAACGTGATTTCCACCGATCTTCCGTCTCTGCAACCGTCGTCAAACTTTGGCAAATCCCATTTCGGCTTCCCTCTTTCTGGTAAGCCACTGTTCCTCCTGGTTCTTTATTTCTTGTTGCTTTTCAAGAAATTCTGCTTCATCATTAGTCACCATTGTTGTTTCACTCAAACATTTGATTTATGAATCATGCATCTGAATGTGTTTATTTCACGATTTTTCCCTTGCTCATGTCTTGAAAACACACACTACTCACAATTTTTCTGCAATTTTACAACTGTTCTTGACCTTGTACCCTTTCACACATTCTGTCACAGTGTTCTTGGTAGTTCACCATTGTTCTTGATTCTGAAACACGTTCTTGTTTTCTGTTTTCTATTTTCTGTGTCTTTTCCAGATTTCTGCCTCCAACCTTGCTTTCATAGAGTTAGGTTTTGGGATTTGCTTGTAGAACCCACAAGTTTTTAGGAAAAACTGAAACGAACTTCCTTTTAGATCCATACAAACCCTTACCATAGTACATTTTTAGGTTTTTAGCCGAGGTCATTTAAACCCTTTTAAAACACCTTTATTCTGAAATCCTGTTCCTCCTAACTTAGGCCGATATCATGGGTATGTGGAAACATAGGGTAGACACCCCGACAAAAATAGAATACTTCAGGCGAGAGTTTTCCATTCCTGCCGATGTCCATCTAAGGTTGGCTGGGGATAACGACTCTGTCATGCTCGATGTAAACCTCATGCCTTTCCCAGTAGTAGCGTTTATTGAGTGTGGACTTAGATTTTCACTTGACCCTTTCTTCCGTGAAATCCTTCATTTCTATAGGTTGAACCCAATGCAACTTGCTATCAATTCCTACCGAATTATTAATGGTACCATAGCCTTAGCCAAACAAGAGAATGCTAGGATTACTCTTGCCGACTTCCAGTTCTGTTATACTATGTGTCGCCTGAAATAAGAAAAATGCCACATCTATTACCTCAAGCCGAGGTCTACGGAATACAAAATTGTTGCCGACCTCCCTGACTCTAATAAGGGAGCGGGGGACGATTACTTCATCGTTTCGAGTAACTGGGAATTTCAGCCAAACGATGACCTCCATTTTTATCCCATAAGTCAAACAGTTTTCGGGGAAGGAGCTGGTAAGGGCCACCCTTCACAAGTTTTCTTGTTTTCTTGCATAAAGTTTTCAACATTCTTGCTCTGATATCTATGTTTTTTTCTTTTTTTTGCAGTTCTTCCTCAGCCACCAAAAGGCTTTCGTCAGTCTTTCTTAGTCCACAAGCGGAAAGCCCCTCTGCTTCTCAACTTCATCCCAACGTATAAATCGGCTCTTCCCGACGTCCCAAAGAAGAAGAAGAAAAGCCTTTCTCCACCTTCTGCCACAACTCTAGAAGTCGCGTCCACATCTCGGACTGATCAGGGATCAACCTCTGATCCGGCGAAGCAGCCGTCAACCTCGGCTCCATATCTGATCCCGATATCCCAACGACAACGCCGGCGACGAACCACTTTTCCTGCTGAGATGGGCCGTCAAAGAGCTGTTGCAAAAGATCTCCTGGCCAGTATCCCCTCTGATGTCGACGCTCAGCCAATACAAACCCAGCCTCCACCAAAACAGAAAAGAATAAAAAAGGCTCAACCAAAGGCAAAGGTGACTCAGGTTGATACTGAGGACACATTGCCGATTTCTAAATTGCATAAGAGTGATAAGTCCCAGCCTACCACGGAGAAGAGGCGTGCCGAGGCCCAACCATCTGATTCTCCGAAATCAAAGAGGCCGAGGTTATCCTCTGTAACTACCTCGGGGTCCAAAAAACATGATGCCCCCTGGGCCCCTAAAATTACCTTGGAAGATAAGCCAGTTATGGCCAACGATAGTGCTGATGACATCAACGTCGGCGTAGCCCTCAGCACTGCTCTGCTTCTCCCCGGCGATCTTGACCGAAACACCAAGTTGAGCGAGTATGAAAATTACGCTCTGATGCTTCAACGCTCCGTTCAAGTAAGTGTCTTTATCTGACAACTTCTTCTTTCTTTTTTGTTCTTTCCATACTTGTAATTTTTTTTAACAACTTCTGTTCTGTTTATTTTCAGGCCATCCAGCACGCCCATTCTTTCTCAGTTCAATCTTTTGAGAACCGGGAGAGGCTGGCCAAGATGAAAAGGGAGGTCTCCAGTCTTCAAAAAGCCAACAAAAGTTTACAATCAAAAATGAAAAAGTTGGAGGACCAAGCCGAGGCTGCCATCAAGGTCCAAAATGACGCCGAAGAAAATGCAGAATCTATTGAGGCCATCAAGAAGGTTCTTGAGGCCCAGAAGAGAGAAGCCAAGGAACCCAAAAAGAACTGCAGGACGCTCTGGCCACCAAAAAGTCCGAAGGCAAGGCAGCCGATGAAAAGGGCTACAACGAGGGGGTGGTCGATGTCACGGCGGATTACGAAAAGCAAGTAAAGTAGGCATGCAACAAGAGTTTCACCCTTGGCTGGATGACCTTGCTGAAAAAGCTTGATGTCCCCGAGGACTCCCCTTCAGGAATACCGATGTCCTTCCTCTGCCATTCCCCCCAGCTCCAAGCCAACCCGCCAATGACGACTTTGAGTCCGAAGAGGAGGTTTTGGTGAGGAAGCCCAAGGAAGCTGCTGGGGCCAAGTCACCTACTCAAAATGAGCAAGTCTTGGACTTGACTTAGGATAAGGAGGTTGAGGAGGTTCCCAAGGATGTTGCGCCTCCAAAGGCGATATCAGACATGCCCCTTGCCGGCAAGAGCCTTGATCAGACTCTTCAAGAGATTGATGCTGAGCTTGCGACCGAGAAGGTAGCCGAGATATCCTTCTAGCAGTTTTCTGAGACCCAGACCTAGCCTGCTGCTGAAGACTCTTGATTTCATGTTTTTCTCTTTCTTTTGTGCTTTGTACTCTTTCTTTTTGGAACAATTGTAGGCTTTGGCTGATTTGTCAACTTTTTAGTATAACTCTCTTTTCTAAATGCTTGTATGTGTGTTTTCTCTGTATTACTTTTGTATGATTCCATACTTAGAATATATCTTTAGTATACACTTCAATCTTTGTGCAATTTTCTCGGGATAACACACCTCGGTCATACAGACTTGGTTTAACTTGTAAACTTTTCTCAAGTTTCAACAAGTATCATCATCTTGGTTTGACTTCAATCTTGTAAACTTTTCTTAAGTTTCAACAAGTGTAAAACATCATATCGGTTTAACTTCAACTTGTAAACTTTTCTCAAGTTTAAACAATTGTTAAACATCATATCGATTTAATTTCAACTTGTAAACTTTTCTCAAGTTTCAACAAGTGTTAAACATAATATCTTCTCTTTGCCCCCTAATGTGAACCTAAGTTCCACTTGGGGTCACATTATGTACGTATTCCGGAACAACATTATGTATCTTCATCAGTCACAAATATAGAAGAATTCTGCTAAAATTTTATTCATGACGTCGGCAAATAACAAGGAAAATCTAATGGTAGAAAAACGTCGGGTTACAAGTATTCCAAGGTTTTGGCAACTCTTTGCCCTCACCATTTTTAAGCCGATATGCCTCGTTGCCCAATACCGAAGTGATTCTATAGGGTCCTTCTCAGTTTGGGCCAAGCTTGCCCTCTCTGGGATCCTTCTTGTTGGCGATGACTTTTCTCAAGACTAGGTCGCCAACTTGGAACTCCCTTGGGTTGACTCTTTTATTATAAGCTCTGGCAAGCTGCTGCTGGTAGCCTGCGAGCTGAATTACAGCTTTCTTTATTCTTTCTTCTAGTAGATCCAGATCTCGGGCTAAGAGTATATCATTAGTCCCACTCTCTACTCCTTGGGTTCTAATACCAGGGATGCCGACTTCAAGCGGAATGACAACTTCTGTGCCATAAGTCATAGCAAAGGGGGATTCCCTTATTGATCTTCTCGGCGTAGTCCGATATGCCCAGAGCACACTTGGTAGTTCATCTACCCACTTTCCTTTTGCTACTTGCAGCCTCTTTTTTATCCCCTAGGATAACTTTGTTGGATGCTTCTACTTGTCCATTGCTTTGAGGAAAGCTTGGGGTTGAAAAGTAGTTCTTGATTTTGAACTTTGTGCAGAAGTTCTTGATTAGCTTGCTGTCAAATTGTGTTCCATTGTCAGCAACTATTGCTCTCGGAATTCCAAATCTAGTGATGATGTTCCTCCATAAGAAGTTCTTCACGTCTACATCTCGGATTTTAGCTAGGGGTTCAGCTTCTATCCACTTGGTGAAGTAATCTGTTGTTACCAACAGGTACTTCCTTTGTCCAATTGCTTAGGGCAGTTGCCCAACGAGATCTATGCCCCATTGGGCAAACGGCCAAGGACTGGATACTGGGTTAAGGTCTGCTACTGGCTGGTGTATCAATGGTGCAAACCTTTGGCATTTTTTACATTTCTTCTGTCACGACCCAAACCCGGCCCTATGGGTTTAGCACCGTAACCGGCCAGTAATTCGAGATTACCGAAGGCCTGCCTAACAGTAATCCAGTAAAATAGAGTACAGGGCCTGGCGGAAGCCAATACAGTAAATAAACAATGTCCAATGAGCTGTGACAGTCTACACATACAAGTACAATCATTCAGAACAGGGATCTAATCCCTAATAAACGGTACAGTAATAGTCTATACAGTAAACAAAACAGTTACAGGGACAGACGGGGAATATTAAAACACCCCAAAGCCGAAGCTTGAACGGCTTAGAACCTCACAGTGAGGCACAGTGGTTGGCTGACAAAACAAAAGCTTGTCTGACGCTCCTAGCAGCGGTCCAGTGCCTGAACACCTACATATATATATGAGCAGTGAGCTAAAGCCCAGTGAATAACATAATGCGTAAAGAGGTTTAGGATGAATGTCTTTTCAAAATTTAAACAGTTCATTGATTCAGTATATCGGTCAGTCAGTTTGTGGCTCATATTGATGCCGTAACAGTCATTTAGAAATCATAGTAATCGTACGTGGCACATCCGTTAGCAGTACTAGTAGCAGTGTCAGTACAGTAGCAGTAACGGTAACAATAAAGTAGCAGTAACAGTAACAGTACAGTAGCAGTAACAGTAACAGTAACAGTACAAGCAGTACAGTAACAGTAACAGTACAGTAGCAGTACAGTAACAGTAACAGTGCAGTAGCAGTACAGTAACAGTAACAGTACAGTAGCAGTACAGTAACAGTAACAGTGCAGTAACAGTGCAGTAACAGTACAGTAGCAGTACAGTAACAGTAACAGTACAGTAACATTTCAGAAAACAGTACAGTTCTTATGGATTCAAGAGGTGTCTCGCACAGACTCTAGAGGTGGCTCACTCTGTAGCACTTAGTTCCGTGCAGCACTTTGCTCCAAGTTTCACAGATTATAACAGTCATATGTGGTACATCCAATAGCTAAACAGTACAGTAGGTCTTAACAGACCAGGTCTTAATAGACCAAACAGTGAATGATGGCCATCATATCAGTAAACAGTAGTGGTTCCAACATGGGAACCGACAGAGATCTCTGTAACAGTAACAGTAAGCAGTAGTTGCTAAGGATGCCACAATACAATTCAGAATATAGGTCATACATTCATTCATTCAGTTAACAATAACAGTTCAGAAACAGTTCAGTTTAATTGTTCAGAAGATAATCATTTTGAATATATCTTTACACAAATGTTACTCACAGAGTTCTGGGCTATAGTAAGCTAGAGCGTCTCCTCGGAAGTCAACCCTACACAGTCAACAGATCGAACACACACTAAGCTAGACAGTTGGGAAAGATAATAACTTAACCCCTAATTTGCCTTGGTGTGCTCTACATCTATATCCTCATTAAGATGTCTTAAACTAGGCCTAGGAATGCCTAGAATGGGATGAGGATGCAAAGATGCACTCAGAAAACATTTTTAGAAAATCAGAGGTCCCGCTCGAGCGTGGATTTCCCCGCTCGAGCGGACATGCTGACAAAGGTCTACGCTCGAGCGTACATTACTCCGCTCGAGCGGACTGTAAAACAGTGCAAGATGCTGGGAGCTCGAATTCCACGCTCGAGCGGCACTTCCCCCGCTCGAGCGGAAGTGCGAAATCTGGAAAACCCAGATTGCACCTCCAAGCTCAAAACCAAGTTCAAAAGCATCAAAACTCGACCTCTTGGGCTAAATTTCCAGAAAACATTTGTAAACTCATAGTTAAACATGATTCAAAACTCAATTTGAGAAATCAAAGCCCAAGGGTGTTTCATTCAATCCCAATTTCAAACCAATTTTCAAGAACAATCCTCAAACATGACATGCATGATCTTAAGTCATTTTCAAAGCTTTAATGCTATTTCAAAAGAGCTCAAACCTTCAAAACAAGATGAACTCATGGAGTATGACCAAAAGATGGACATGCATGTGACAATTTGCCATGAATTCAACTCAAAATCCAACAATATTAACATGCATGCATGAAATGAGCTTCAAATCATCAACAATGAACCAAAACATGACTTAGTTCTACAATGAAGCATGAATCATGCAAGAACTAGCTTAGTGGCAACAATAAGAAGATGAGTTTCCTACCTTAGTCTTGTATTCAAGGTCAAGGAGCTCAAATAAGAAATCTACACTTCAACAATTCTTTAACTTCCAAGCAATTCACAAGGTAGAACTCAATCTCTCTCCCTCTCCCTCTCTTGGTCGGTTAAGTACAAGAAATGAGCTGAGCAAATGTTTGATCTAGGTGTAATGAGGCTCAAATATGTTATATTGAGTGGGCCACTAAGTGTGGCAATTTGGTAATTAAGTCCAACTCTTTAATTAACTTATTTTAATCTAATTTAATCATACCTAATCAGTTTTTCAGGTAAATACACCATAAAATCACATTAATCATGACGATCATAAAACATTAATCGGTTTCTAATTCGGCCGCCGATAAGGCCTTCAATTAGCAGTTTAAACATATAAGCATGAACAGATAATCATACAGTCAAACAGATAGAATGCAATTTAACTAACATATATTCAATCAATTCGGTTTCCAATTTCAGTCAGTCAGTTCAGTACTTTTACCAGTCCAATTATCAGTCATAATCAATTCAGTTTAACGGTAATCAGTGTTTATTGGTAAACAGTAACGAGGGTTGTTACATCTTCACATAGGTTTCTGCATCTTTCTGCATGTAGGGCCACCAATACCCCTGAATAATGGCCCTGTGGGCAAGTGATCTGCCCCCAGTGTGGCTTTCACAGATTCCTTAATGTATTTCATATAAAAAATCTTCAACTTTTGATGGGTGTACATACCTTAAAAGGGGTCCAGTGAAGGATCTTTTGTAGAGATGTCCTTCTGCTGTTAGACTGAATCTTGCCGATTTCAATCTGATCTTGTATGCCTCCTTGTGGTCATCTGGCAGCTTTCCTTCTTTCAGGAATGCAACAATTGCATCCATCCAGCTTGGTCCCATGTCTACACACATTGCTTCATGCTCTGTGGTCAGTGGTTCGATGCTTGGGCCCGACAAGTATTCGACCATTATCGTCCGTGCTTTTACAGGTTGTATTGCACTGGCCAGATTGGCTAGTCCATCGGCGTGACTGTTATCATCTCGGCTAACTTGATGTAGTCGACAATTATGAAACAAAGCTACTAACCTGCTGACTTCCTTTGCGTAGGCTGACATCCTTTCATCTCGGGCTGCAAACTCGCCCATTGTTTGATTCACTATGAGCTGGGAGTCACAGAAGACTATTACTTCATCTATTTCTGCTGCAACCGCCAACTTTAGTCCTGCAATCAATGTTTTATATTCTGCTTCATTGTTTGAGGCCTTAAACCCCAATTGAATGGACTGTTCCAATACTTCACCATCTGGAGATACCAGTACTACTCATGTCCCTGCTCCTTGTCGGTTTGAGCTCTCATCGACAAACAGTCGAAAGGAGTCGCCGATGTAAATGCTACAGGGTTTGAGTTTTTTCTTTTTCCTTTGTTCTGTTGCATTTGGCTGGGCTTCTCTTTGCTTGTTTGGACATCATTTGCCTCGGCTCAACGGAGCCCAATGTGCGATGGATTCTGGTGTGAACTCGGCCACGAAGTTGGCCAAACTTGGCCTTTGATTGTTGTTCTGGGTCTGTACTCCAAGTCATACTGACCCAAAGCGACTGCCCATCTGGCTATTCTCCTTGTCAAGTCTCCTTGTTGCAGTAAGGACTTCAAGGGGTGCTCAGTTAGCACCACAATTTTATGGGCCTAGAAGTAATGGTTCAGCTTCTTTGAAGCCATTATTAAAGCCAGTGCCAATTTTTTTAAGGGTAGATACCTTGTTTCTGCATCGGCCAAGGTTTTGCTTACATAGTAAACAGTCATTTGCTCCCCTTTTTCTTCTCGGATTACCACTGCGCTTACTGCGTGTTCTGAGACTGCTAAGTACAAGAACAACTCCTCCCCAGGTTCTGGATTTGAAAGAACTGGAGCTGTGGTCAAATACTTCTTCAAGTCGGCCAGGGCAACCTCGCATTCTTCTGTCTATAAAAAATCTGTGGCTTTCTTCACTAAGTTGAAGAAAGGTTTGCACTTGTCTGAGCTTCTACTTATAAACCTATTCAGGATTGCGGCCCTTCCAGTCAACATTTTTACCTGTTTTGTCGACGTCGGGCTCTTCAATTCCAGGATGGCCTTAATCTGATCTGGGCTGGCCTCAATGCCCCTTCTAGTCACCAGGTATCCTAAAAACTTACCAGATCCTACTCCAAATGCACACTTCGCTGCATTGAGTCGGAGCCGGTATGTTTTAAGGATATCAAAGGCTGCTTTCAGGTCGGCTAGATGACCTTTAGGTTCCTTGGTCTTCACGACCATGTCATTGATGTAAACTTCCACCGTTCTGCCAATCAGGTGTTTCAACATCTTGGTTACCAGTCTTTGGTAAGTTGCTCCTGCGTTTTTCAACCCAAAAGGCATCACTCTGTAGCAGTACAGACCTTTTGGGATGATAAATGCAGTTTTCTTCTCATCTGGGGGATACGTGGCTATCTGATGGTATCCCTTATAGGCATCTAGGAAGCTCATCCTTCCATGTTCCGAAGTGGCGTCTACCAGCTGGTCAATCTTGGATAGAGGAAAATTGTTTTTGGGACAGGCTTTATTCAAGCTGGTAAAGTCTACACAGACCCTCTATTTACCATTCTTCTTCTTCACTACTATTGTGTTTGATAGCCCTGTCGGATAATCTACCTTTCGAATGGCCCTGGCCTCGAGAAGTCTGTCTACTTCCTTCTCCACTGCTTCGACGTGTAGCAACGTCGGTCTTCTTGCTCGTTGTATTACTGGTTTGGTCCACCTGTCAACGTTCAGCTTATGGCAAATGACCTCGGGGTCAATGCTAGGCATTTCGTAGGGCGTTCATGTGAACACCTCAATATTTGTTCTCAGGAAAACCTCTATCTCTCTTTCTTCTTCTTCGGCTAGGCTCGAGCCGAGAAGAAAGAAGCGTTCCTCATCCCCCTCTTGGACGAGGATTTTCTTTAGTGTTTCTTCACTCTTTTCGGCCGGCTCCTTGCCGACATCCTCTAGGACCTCCACGTCCTCGTCTTCAATTTCTGCCTTCTCTGGTTTTTGAATGCTGCAGGTGGATTTTATTACTGCCATGGAGCAATTCTTTGCCTGCAGCTGACCTCCTCTGACCTCCTCAATCCCATACTCTGTTGGGAACCGCAATAGTTGATATAGAGTTGAGGGAACAACCCTCATTGCATGCAACCATGGCCTTCCCAAAATGATGTTGTAAGTGGAGAGTGTGTCAATTACGGTGAACTCTGTTGTTATCTTCCTGGTGTCTGCCTGTACCTCCAAGCTGGTTGTTCCCAGTGGCCATGTCGGCATTCCATTGAACCCGACCATTGGGCTATTGGACTGCTCCTTATCGTCTGGATGAAGGCCAAGCTCCTTGTAACATTGGGCGTACATGATGTCACAAGAGCTACCTTGGTCAATCAGGATGCGCTTTACTTGGCATTCCCCAATCTGGAGGGATACTACCAAGGCATCATTATGCGGATGCTGCACCATCTCAAGGTCAGCTTCAGAAAAGAACACTACTGGTCCTTGGTACTCCTCTACCCGATGTCTCTTCTCCCCGACTTGATAGACATGCTGCAGATGTTTTACCTTCTGGGTCTCCCCCCCGAATCTCGTTTTCGTTGACCTTCGAGTGAATTACATTAATTACCCGAGGTCCTCTTGCTTGTGGTTTCTGTGCTGGGGGAGGTGGAGCTGCTGTCGCCTGAGGCAATCTTGCATGTTCTTCCCTTGTTCTGGCCTCATCAACAAGGTCTCTCAGATGGCCTTGTCTCACCAGGTCTTCCAAATGTGTTTTTAGGGCTCTACAGCCCTGAGTCATATGCCCGTTTTCATTGTGGTAAGCACAATGCCTGCCAAGCTTTCTTTCCATGAATTCTCCTGGTGCTTTTGCTGGTGTTCTGAAATAGGGTTGATTCCGAATTTGATCCAGAACTTTGTGAATTGGGATTCGGAACACAGTTGTCACTGCCTGTGCAGCCCTCAGTTCTGTCTCCTGCTTGCTGGATCCGTTGTTACCTCGGCCTCGCTTCGACGAGCCGTTTTCCTTTCTTGCTTTGCCTCCTTGATCCCCAATGTATCTTCTTCGGCTCTGGCGTACTTCTCGATCCTCGCCATGAGCTCTTCCATGCTTTTTGGCAATGTCTTTGCCAAAGATTTTCGTAGTGGACAATTTTCTTTTAGGTCGTTCTTGAAAGATACGACCGCCACCTCTTGGTTACACTCTGGTATTCGGTTGAACACCTCGTAGTACCATTTTGCATAAGCCCTAACGCCTTCATCCTTACTGATCTTCAGAGCCATTAGTGCGTCCACCCTCAATGGCTGCAGCTTGTTTGTCACGAACCTGGCCACAAACATGTCAGTCAGGCCTTTCCAAGTCTTCACGCTTCCCTTTGGTAATTTGTGGACCCAATCTGATGCAATCTCCCCAAAAGATGAGGGGAATACTTTGCAGAGCAATGGCTCGTTCCCACTGTACAACGCTATTAAATTCAGGTATAATCCAACATGAAAGTTGAGGTCCAACTTACCATCGTATATTTGGAACCTTGGCATACTGAATCTTTTCGGAGCCTCAAATTTGTCTAACTCCACCGAGAATGGTGTTCTCGGCTTTTCTGGGGAAGTTACCTCGGTATTAGCATTCTGCTGCTTCCTCTTGAGGTAATCTCTCAAGTCTTCTTTGCTCCATCCAGGAGCTTGGCTATCTCCTGACTTCAGTCTTTTCGGCATACTACTCCCAGCTTCATGGTGGGTCCTTTCGATCTTTCTTCGTGAGTTGTGTCGAAGCAGAGTGCTTGCCCTTGAATATGCCGATGTTCTTTGGGGTCTGCCTCCTTGGCACGGTGCGTCCTCCGCGACTCTTCTCTCATCGACTCTCCTCGCCCAACCTCCCTGGAAGGCCGGTGAGAGTGTTTTTTGCTTCTGGTGTGCTGAGGGGCTATTGAGAGTGTCTTCTGCCCTCCTTTCTGGGTATTGGCCGCGGAATCGGCGTGTCCTGCAGCGGGTATGGTGGCTACATGACATTGTTTTGCATCACGAAATTGACAACCGATTGCAGGTCTGCCAATTTGTTTGCCATCTCCTTTGCCTCTGCATCCCTCCGCAGGCATCTATCCTTCCATACCTGGAGGTTATCCTCATTGTAGTACCCACCTCATTGTAGTACCCACTTCGATCTGGCTTTTTCGGCACGTCGCCCTCCTAGCCGACGTCCTCTTCTCCGTGATTCTTATTACAAGTTTCTTCGTTGTAGTTGTCTTTTTCGACGCCAAGGTCGATATGTTTCCCATTCTCAGTAGGGGTGTCGTTCCTAACCTTCTCTTTCGGTCTGTCGTTGGCCATCTATTCTCCTTTCGTTCCCACAGATGGTGCCAAATTGTGTGAGTGATTTTTCGATCACACTGCCCAATTCAGTATTCAGCTAGAGAGAACTGGCAGAATAGATGACACATAACTGACCTGTAACAGAAAGAGAAGATTCTGGCGGTGGTTCGTCCACCCGGGGGGCACTCCGACGATCAAGTCAGTATATCTCTCAAAGATAATCAATAGTGCTCAAATTCACTATTCAGAATATAAATTACGTACCTTAGACCCACGGGGGTGCCTCTCTTTTATAATTAACTCAATCCTTGTCCTACTAGAAGCCTAGCTTCAATGAACTCTTGCTCAGTGCTTATCCTAGACTCTTCAAGAGATAAAGATAAACTCCCTAAGAGTTTAATCTTTATCCATGCCAAAGTTCTTCATTATTCTAGGACTCTTATCCCTTATCTGCTTATCTCGGATTCCGATATCTTCGGAGATAACCTCGGCCTTGCCGAGATCACCTCGGTGTCATGTCCTGGACACGTGGCACCTCGGCTGACACGTCGGCGTCACCTTGGCCACGTGTTGAGACTCAGAAAATATATCCCCACACATATAAAATTGGCCTTTTCTTTTTTCTTTCCTTTCCAATTTCAGTTGATTCCATGAATTATGAAAAGGGGAGAAATTCCAGAAAATCACATTATAAAAAAGGGGAGATGATCTGTAGTCTACTAAATACTAATGCTATAATCTCTCCATTTCTATCCAAATAAAATTCAAATATTTGAACTTTTTGTTTTGGGTGCTTGTGGTTGTGGCCTTGTGGGTGGCTTGTCCTCTCTTTGATGTTCTTGTAAAATAGTGTTGAACCTGTATATTTTAATTATGTTAATTTGTTTGCTTGCCCATTGGTCTAATGGATTCACTTTTTGTTCAAACTTGAGCGGGTCCTCCTAATGCATAATTAAAACTAGTACTCTAAATTTGTGCATCCCAAACACTATGAAAAGGCTCATGTGCAGACATATTGCAAGCTTATATATATATATATATATATATGTTGGCATAGATTCTAGGGTTTTTTCATTGAATTCAATGCATAAGAAAAAGACTTAAAAAATAAAAAAAAATACGAAACATTTTCATTGAATTCAATGTATTTTTTATTGAATTTTATACATTTTTTAACATTTTTATCTATTTTCAAGATACTTTTACATTAGTTCCAATATTAAGCCATGTCCCAGTAACATTCTTTAGCATTTACCTACATTCTAAATAGAAAAAAGGGTAGTTTGCTTAGTAGAATGGTTGGACCTCATTAGTACGTCACATTTGTTTAGAAGCACTAGACAATAGACTATATAGTGCAATATGACTATAATTCAAAGATATTTTGATATTTTAACTCATAGGTCGGACGTCTTTGATTTCTCATTTTATATCCTATCTTTCATATTACTCAATAGTATCACATATTGAGATATTCAATTTAAAAAACTGTCAATTCAAATGTTCACTTTATATTCAAATATGAGATTTAAAATTTGTTAGAATACATAATTCAATCATATAACCTTTTTCAAATTTTACAATCGCTAGAATGTTGCGCACTAATCTGCCCTATTTAGGAAGAACTACAATTTAGCTTAGAAGACTAAAATATTTATCAATAAGTGAGGTATATTTCACAAAATTTCTCACAATTTTGAAAACTGTGTCCCATAATTTATTGACATGTAGATCCCATTTTTTTAGCATGAGTGGTGGCATGTTCAAAAAAACCTTTGCTCCAAGATTAAAAAGATAGATATTATTGGCATGGCTCAAATTACAGCACCATGGTTGGAGTACACATTCTAGTGCCAATCTTGCTTGTTTGGCCATATATTATAAAATCTTCCACTCCATGGCTTATGATCTGTCACTGACCTTACAAACTCATTACTAATCATTAGGGTTGTGTTTCTCAAAAAAATAAAAATATATATAATAAAATAAAATCATTAGGGTTGTATTGTGTGACATAATTTATGAGTCACCACTCATGATATCATCCATATAAAGAACCCCCACCATCACAAATTATCAAATTTTCTTGGAAAATTAGATTTCAGTTGGACAGTGAAAAATAATTTTATTTTTATAATGACACAAGTCTTTTAAATATGTAGTGTAAGTCTTTTTTATATGTTAGACTTACATTAAAAAATATTCCATTTTCATGGAATGGTTATGTTATAGCATGTGTTTTTTTATTTTTTATTTTTTCATTTTTTAAATATTATTTTAACTTCAAGGATGGATAAGTTTTTAGTTATAAAAAAGAAAAAGAAAAAAAAAAGTTGATTTGGGACACAGAAAGCAATATGCTAGTTGTTATTTGTGGGAATAGTTAGAAATAGGAAAAATTATAAATAAATAGAATGCTATGCTAGTTGTTATTTGGGTACACTTAGGAATGGCAACGGGGCGGGGCGGGGCCGGGGATCACACCCCTGTCCCCGATCCCTGATGGTACAAATTGCTCCGTCCCCGTCCCCGATCCCCGACGGGAACCTATCGCCATCCCCACCTCCGTCCCCTAACGGGGATCGGGGTTCCCCGGTCCCGAAAATTCCCCGGTCAGAAAAAAAAAAAACATTGAATGAGAAGATCTAAATCCAACACACAGATCCAAACACACTATTCAACAAATCCAACACACAGATCCAAAAAAAAATTATAGATCTACTAAATATTTATATATATAAAGATCCTGAAAAAAAACATTTAGATATGTTAAAAAAAAAAATAAGATCTGAATCCATATATATAAAGATCTATATCTAAAAAAAAAACATAGATTTGTTGAAAGGATTTCAAAAAAAATCCAGTTGGTTAGTGTAGGCATAAAATTGATTGGTCCAGTTGGTTAGTGTAGGCATAAAAAAAATCTCAGGATGGACCATAGATTTGTTGAAAGGATTTCAAAAACATAGATTTCAAAAAAAAAAAATCATAGATCTGTTAAAAAAATCATAATATATATATATATATGGATGAAAGGATTGTAAGTTGTAACAGAGGCTTGCTTCAGATGCTTCTTCAATGGCTTGCTTCAGATGCTTCTTCAGATGCTTCTTCAATGGCTTGTAAGTTGTAACAGAGGAACTTTGAGTGAGAGGGAGAGAGAGAGAGATGAGATACGGTGAGTGAGTGAGAGGGAAAGAGAGATGAGAGACGGTGAGCACGACAGAGAGATCAGAGACGGTGAGTGAGTGAGTGAGTGAGTGAGTGAGTGAGTGCGAGGGAGAAAGAGATGGGAGGGAAGAGAGAGAGGGAGATTAGATGTGAAATGAAAAACAAATGAAATAAAAGAGAGAGAGAGAGAAACAGTATAGAAAAAATATATAATATATATATTGCTTCGGGGACAACCGGGCCGGGGATCGGGGCCGTGGCCGGGGTCGAGCCGAGGCTGAAACATGTGTCCCCGTCCCCGGCCCGAATATCATCGGGGATGAATTTTTGCATACCGTCCCCGGCCCATAGGAGATATTTTTCGGTGAATAACCATTAAATTCGGAGTCGGGGAGTCGGGTCACCGTCGGGCCGGTTTTAGATTGCCATCCCTAGGTACACTTATGTAGAAACTCTGTGCACCCTTTAGACAAACACATCCAAGTCATGTCTAATTATCCTCTTAAATTACACACAAACATATTTTTAAGTTGCTTCTATATTAGTGTTAGTCAATAAGCAGATACCAAATAATTTTATTTTTTTTTATTCCAATGGTTTTGCTAGATGTGTTGCTAGTTAGTGCAGATGTTCAAGTTTGCTAAACAGTTTGCTATCTGTGACGAGGCTGACTCACAAGTGAGAGAGTGAGTGAAGAGAGAGAAACAGAGAAAAGAGAGAGTGAGAGGACCAAGTGACGCACATAAATGGATACTTAGGCCTCGTTTGGGAACAGGCTAATTTAGTAACTTTTTGACTATTTGACTAAAATATGAACTAAAAAAAACTAGTATGTTTGGGATAACTTTTTGACTTTTTACGAAAAGATGTGCAAAAAGTAGAGAGAAAAGAGAATTTTTGACTTTTTAGTATGGATTGTTGGCTTTTTGACTTTTTTGATAACTTTTTGACTTTTTGACTTTTTGGCTAAACCAGCCTGTTGCCAAATGAGGTTTTAACACACGTAAATGAATCTTATTAACAGATACTTAACACACACAAATGGATCTTATTTTTTTACATTTTTTGTCATGTAACACATTTTAACAAACAATTTTAACAAGACCACAGCTCTAAGTGAGTGTTCAAACTAAAGTCTTTCTTCTTAATTTTGTTTCCATCAAAAGTGTTGTTGTTGTTGTTGTTATTATTGTGAGGAGGGATTCCAAGTAACAGAGGCCAAGCCAAACATAGGAAGCAAAGTACACCTCCATCATCCCCTGTTTAGTGTCTAACCCTTTTGCTTAAGTTTTAATTCTAAGATATTGTGTCACACATTGGCATCAATCTTATAAAATTTAAGAAAAATAATGTTAAGATAGTCAAATTTTTGTACTAAATTCACTTACCATATGACGTGACACCTTACATGTCATTCATTCTTTGGTATAATAAGCGAAAGGTGAATCAATGCATAACAAAATTGGGAATAAATTCAAAGTGTATGTGTTCGATTGAGTCCAATTTTGTTATCAAATTTGGTGTGTGGAAAATTTGCAAAATTAGTCATTGTAACATTATTCAAATGAAGAAGTTTGAAAGAATTAGAATAACAACGCTACAAACTCATAATTACCCAAAATTTAAATTATGTGAACAAGATTCATTATTAATAAGGACCAACAATACATCAAATTTAATCTCCATTTTACATCCATATTTTAAGAAATAACAATGCTACCGTCTTTCTTGTTTTTATAAATAAATTTACAGTGATAAATTTATCAGTCATGACTTGTAAGTAAATAAATTTAATTAATAGGAAGAACTGATTGGTAAATGTCCCTAATTTTTTTTTGAGTGTATCTTTTCTGAAATTAGAATTGAATTTGTTAATTTCAAATGGCCCACCAATAGGTAAACCATCTATTTGGGTATTGAACGGTTGTTGAAAACAGTTCTATCCACTCTATAAATTATCCAAAATCATCATGCCAATATTAACCAAACCACAAAACAGAATATGGTCTTGTGAATTATGACCCAAGTATTGATATGCTTTCCTACTTCTAGCTTTCTTTCAATCCAAGTATGTAAATTTTATGAAGAAAAACAAATTAATTAAGGTAAAAACATATGAATAAATAAATAAAAAGAGTCAATAATAATAAAAATATGAAGGTGCAAGCGAGCTTGTGCTCTAACATAAAAGAAAGTCATGATTTTATATGCGTGCACTTTCATATTTTTGCAATTACTTTCATTTCTTTCCTCTCTAATTTGTTATTTCTCCAAATTTCATCACTTGCAAGTTCAAGAATAATTAACTCATCATAATCAAATTGCTTCATGATTTATTTTATGTTTTTGGTTGTTGTTGTTGTTGTCAATCGAGGATTTTAAATTGAAGTAAGAGCATATGTGAAATTGTCAAGTTGTAATGAAGAACTTTCGACTACGTAGTGAAGATCCTATTTTAAGAAAACACAACAACAACTAATTATATTATATAACAAGTAAGAGATGTCCTTATTTGATATGAGGATGCAACACCAAAATGCGAAAAGGACACTTACATGGTTTTCAACCTCTGGTTTGGAAGATAAGATAGGATGAGAAACCAATCTTTCATTTGTCACCAAAATCATAAAAACTAGAGAAGTATTCAAAAAATAAAAATGTATAGCATATTTTTAAATTTGGTATGATATTATTCACATGCAAAATAAATTATTTCATACATTTTTTATTTATTAAATTCTTTAACAAATGCATAACATTATTGAAGAAAGGGTTGACCTTTTGTTCAATTAGGATGCCTGAATTGGAAGTCTAATCTGTGGAGATGTTACATATCCATTGCTCATACTGTTTTCTCCAATTAAGCCATTATTTTGATGAAAATATCATACGTGAATTGCAAGGTAGGTGAACTTGAGCTTAGTGCAAGTTGGTTGTGCTCATTTTCAAGAAAAAGGTTTGTAATTCGAGTCTATGAAAAAATTTGCTTATTGGTGAAGGTAATCTAATTTAACAACCCGTTATTATCTTATTTTAAAAAATAATATTAAATTGCAAGATAAGTGATGTATTACACATCTGAAAAAATATTGAGTGTGACTGTAATATCATCTTGCATGATGTCACTGATCAATAAAAAGTCACAAATAAATCTTTTATCAATAAAACATTATTCCGTGTGTTTGATTTGAGTTTTCTGGATTAAGTTTTTTGAAAATTGACTTTTTTTATTTTCGTGTTTTTTTGTTTTTAGTGAATATTTTTTACATTTTAAACATTTTTTTTACTTTTTTAGATGCACCTTACTTAGATGTATCTAAAAAGTAAAAAATTTGTGAAAAAATATTTTAAAAAATTAATAAATATACAAAAATACAGAAAATGTACTGAATTCTTATATTTTTTTTAATATTTTTGGTATTTAGTGAATTTTTAAAAGATTTTTTTTACAATTTTTTTATTTTTTAGGTGTATTTATGTTAGGTGTGTCTAAAAAATAAAAAAATTGATGAATTTTTGGTTGAATCAGAAACGAAGAAGACGAATAAGAAGGAAGGAAGGAAGAAGAAGAAGAGGAATGAGAGAAGGAAGGAGAAGCACTGGACTGGAGGGGCCATCAACCAGGAGCGGAGGCACGGCGAAGAGTTGCTGCGATGAGCTGCGATCGGCCGACGATCGGCCGAGCTGCTACGACGGCGGAGCTTCTCTCCCTCTCTCTCTCTCTTTCTCCCTCTCTCTCTCTTGCCTTCTCCCTCTTTTCCCACTGTTTCTATTTTCGGGGGATTCGGGAGGGAGGGAATTCGAGCTCCCAAGCTTTATCCTTTTTCAAAAGTGATAACAAGCAAGGTTATTGTAATCCCTACCAAAAAGTAACACCATACACTACCAACATTACATTCAATGTTTACTCACAGATTTAAGGGGTCATTTTCATATCCTACACCTCAATATGGAAAGTCAGGCAAAAAAATAAAAACTATAAAATCAAGGGTATGTATGTCAATTCAGTTCGCTTTGTTGCCTTAACGTTCAAAAAATTCAAATCATTGGTTCGGTTCCAAACCTAGGAGGTTCGGACAGAAGTAGGACCCAAAGGAACCGAAACTATCGGGACCCACTTCACCGATTAAACCTTTTTTTTACTTTTTTAGATGCACCTTACTTAGATGTATCTAAAAAATAAAAAATTTGTGAAAAAATATTTTAAAAAATTAATAAATACACAAAAATACAGAAAATGTACTTAATTCTTATATTTTTTTTTTAATATTTTTGGTATTTAGTGAATTTTTAAAAGATTTTTTTTACAATTTTTTTATTTTTTAGGTATATTTATGTTAGGTGTGTCTAAAAAATAAAAAAATTGATGAAAATATTAAAAAAATTCAATCAAAATAGAAAAACACGAAAAATAAAAAATAAAAAAAAATTGAAAAGTATTTTTTCAAAGATTAATGCTACGTAGCTCGAAACCAGTCCCCCCCAAATCCCCCTAAAGGTTTTTTTTTTTTTGGTTGAATCAGAAACGAAGAAGAAGGAAGGAAGGAAGAAGAAGAAGAGGAGGAATGAGAGAAGGAAGGAGAAGCACTGGACTGGAGGGGCCATCAACCAGGGGCGGAGGCACGGCGGAGAGTTGCTGCGATGAGCTGCGATCGGCCGACGCTCGGCCGAGCTGTGATCGGCCGACGATCGGCCGAGCTGCTACGACGGCGGAGCTTCTCTCCCTCTCTCTCCCTCTTGCCTTCCCCCTCTTTTCCTTCTGTTTCTATTTTCGGGAGATTCGGGAGGGAGGGAATTCGAGCTCCCAAGCTTTATCCTTTTTCAAAAGTGATAACAAGCAAGGTTATTGTAATCCCTACCAGAAAGTAACACCATATACTACCAACATTACATTCAATGTTTACTCACAGATTTAAGGGGTCATTTTCATATCCTACACCTCAATATGGAAAGTCAGGCAAAAAAATAAAAACTATAAAATCAAGGGTATGTATGTCAATTCAGTTCGCTTTGTTGCCTTAACGTTCAAAAAATTCAAATCATTGGTTCGGTTCCAAACCTAGGAGGTTCGGACAGAAGTAGGACCCAAAGGAACCGAAACTATCGGGACCCACTTCACCGATTATGCTGGCAAACATGCTGTCTCACTCTATAAAAATGTTCAGACGAGTAAGAAACTGCCACGAATTATAATCCGTAGCATTAATAAGATTAATATTGCTTAATATCTACGTGTCATATTTGGGTTGGGTCGTTTAAAAGCTTGCGTAACCATCAAATCCAAGTAGCATTCTTGCTCCCAACCTGCCGACGAGCAAGAGTTCAGTAGTCCACTCGCACATTAAGCGCGTGACAACAACCTAGCTTTTTGAGGAGAAAAAAATATAGTATAAATTATCTTATCTTTCATTATTTTTTTCAATGGTGTTATATGCACCAATTAGTATATATTAGGTAATGTTATGTTATTATTATTGAATACATTTATTATATAAATTACAAATTGTTGAAAATGGTAGAAAAATTTTGGGTAAAACAAAAAAAAATTTTCAAGTTTGGTCTATTTTTTAGGTGGGCCCCGAGCATCGATTTACTCGGGTCAAAGTGGTAACGCGTTCTATGCCGCGTTGTGATTCACGTGGTATATTTGGTTGCTCAAAACCATTACCGAGTGAATGGAAAATTAAAGCCAAAGTGTGCTCCATGGAAATAGAGTTATGGTGGAAATTCCTTAAGGTTGTAAATTGGCTTGTCCCACATTGATTTGGTGGGAAATTTTGAAAGGGTTTATAAGGCTTAGGGTGAGATATTTGGGGTGTGCCCCAAGGGGTACCCAAGTGTTTTAGAGGGAGAGGCTATGGGCAAAATGAGCTAGACCCATTGAACCCAAAAATCACCACACACGCGCGCCGCCGCCGGCCGTCCGGGTGGGCGGGTGCGTGGTGTGTTAAACTGGTTTGGATTTATTACTCATCCAAACATAGCCCTTCCCGTTTTTTATCTGTTTGATTTATTAACCCATCAGATTCAAATCTGTTTAAATTTGAAACTAACAGGTTTCATACCTGTTCAATTCAAAACTAAGAGTCACCTTTACATCTATAAATAGACTAGCATCCCATTTGGATTTCACTCCAATTTTCGTACTCCATCATCTGCTTTAAATCTCTGCATTTTGCTGCATTTTATTTCTGAAAAAAAGAGTGTAAACACTTAGTGTGTTCGTAAGACAAACAATTTGTAGTGCTGCTATTGTTTGTGGTAAGATCATTTCATCCTGGGAGATAGACGTCCAAATTCTGAAAATACCGTGGAGAGGACGAATCTGTCTTAAGGACACAGTGTTAAACACTGGACTTGATCAGAAAAGTTATTCAAATAAATTAACCAAGTAAGTTGTTTAATTTTATTCTGTTTTTTATTTGTTTATTTAATCAGATTTTATTTTGTTTTTGTAACAAAATAAAATCTGTGGTTTTATTTATTTATTTTTATTTCGAGTTTGATTTTTGTAATCAAACAAATTCTCTCATTTTCTTTATTTCTTTATATTCTTGTTGTTGTTTTGTACACAACAGAATTTAATCTTTTTAAATACAGTGAAGATTGTCCAACAATCTTAAGACAGATTCCTTTTTGGGTATCTTCATTGTATTTAATTTTCTGTGTTTTCAAATTAATATTCTGGTTGGAAAAACAAATAGTGATTTATGCTATTTGACAGATAGTAGTAATATACTGTCTCTTTTCTTTGACAACAACTAGTAGTACGATACTGGTGTCATTAACAATTCAGAATATTATTTGGTATTACAGAAAATTCTTGTGATATTTTATTTTTCTAGTTTTAGTAACAAGGAAAATAAAATTATTTTGTTGTTATAATTTATTTTCTGGTTTTAGTAACTAGAAAATTAATTTGTGTTTTAATTTTTTTTGATTTTTGTAATCAGAGATTATGGCTACTACAACTGAAACTGCATCTGGCAGTGGTACTCTTATTGTTACACCTACATCGGTCCCTATCCAGAACCATGGTCATGTACCAATCAATCATGGAGAAAAACCGGAAAAATTTAACGGTACCGAGTGTAAGAGATGGCAGCAGAAGATGCTATTCTATCTTACAACTCTTAATTTGGCCCGATTTCTCCATGAAGAGGCTCCAGCACTTAAAGAGGGTGAAAGTGATCGACAAGTTGTTGCCGCTGTAGATGCTTAGAAACATTCAGATTTCCTGTGCAGAAACTACATCCTAAATGGCCTTGACAATATGCTGTATAATGTATACAGTCCTCTGAAAACAGCAAAAGAATTGTGGGATTCTTTGGAGAAGAAATACAAGACAGAAGATGCCGGCACGAAGAAATTTGTCGTCGGTAAATTTCTGGACTTTGTTATGGTAGACTCCCAAACGGTAATATCTCAAGTTCAAAGTTTTCAAATAATTTTGCATGATATTCATTCAGAAGGTATGTCTCTTAGCGAGTCATTCCAAGTCGCTGCTTTAGTGGAAAAGTTACCACCGGCTTGGAAAGATTTCAAAAATTATTTAAAACATAAACGCAAAGAGATGACCATGGATGAATTGATTGTAAGATTAAGAATTGAAGAAGATAACCGAAAGGCTGAAAAGAGGAATGGGAAAAATCCCATTGAGTCCAAAGCTAATGTGGTAGAACAAGTTCATAAACCACATAACAAAAAGAGAAAGTTTACTGGAAATGATCCTAAACAAGGCGATAGTAGCAAGAAGTTCAAAGGAAAATGCTATAACTGTGGCAAAACTGGACATCGAGCTTCTGACTGCCGCCGCCCTAAGAAGGATCATGGAAGTACAAGTAAGAAGACCACCAATCAAGCCAATGTAACAGAATTGGATTACATCTCTGACGGAGTGAATGACATCAACCTTTCTGCTGTGGTGTCTGAGGCTAACTTGGTTGGAAATCCCAAAGAGTGGGGGGTTGACACTGGAGCAACTCGTCACATTTATGCGGACAAGAAGATGTTCACTACCTACAATGAGGCTGCAAATGGTGAACAACTTTTTATGGAAAATTCTTCTACTTCTACTGTGGCTGGACAAGGGAAAGTGATCTTGAAGATGACATCAGGGAAAGAACTAACCCTCAACAACGTACTGCATGTACCTGACATTCGAAAGAATTTAGTTTCTGGGCTTTTGTTAAGTAAAAATGGTTTTAGGCTTGTATTTGAGTCTGATAAATTTGTATTAACAAAGAGTGGTATGTATGTTGGTAAGGGATACATGAGTGATGGTCTCTTTAAGTTGAATGTAATGACAGTTGTACCGAAAGTTGCTATGAATAAGAATAACACATCTTTTGTTTATATTCTTGAGTCAAATTTATGGCATGGTAGATTAGGACATGTGAATTTTGATGCTTTGCGTAGATTAATTGGTTTAGATCATATACCAAAGTTTGAAATTAATCCTAATCATAAATGTGAAATTTGTGTAGAAGCGAAACTAACTAAGGCTCCATTTAAATCGGTTGAAAGAAAAACCGAATCTCTAGAATTAATTCATACTGATGTATGTGATTTAAAATTTATTCAAACTAGAGGAGGCAAAAAGTATTTCATAACATTTATCGATGATTGCACAAGATATTGTTATGTTTATTTACTTAGAAGTAAGATGAAGCCTTAGAAATATTTAAACTCTACAAAACAGAAGTTGAAAATCAACTTGGTAAAACCATTAAAATGGTTAGAAGTGATAGGGGTGGTGAATATGATGCACCATTAAATGAATTTTGTGCACAACATGGCATTATTCACCAAACTACAGTCCCTTATTCTCCACAGCAAAATGGAATTGCTGAAAGGAAGAATAGAACCCTAAAAGAAATGATGAATACCATGTTACTAAGTTCAAGCTTACCACAGAACTTGTGGGGGGAAGCAATATTGTTTGCTAATTATGTTCTTAATAGAATACCCCACAAGAAAACCAACAGCACTTTTTATAAATTGTGGAAAGGTCGACCACCTTTCTACAAATACTTAAAAGTGTGGGGGTGTTTGGCAAAAGTTGAAGTTTCCGTTCCTAAAAAGACTAAGATTGGACCAAAAATAGTAGATTGTGTGTTTATTGGTTATGCTCAGAATAGTAGTGCATATCGGTTTCTGACTTATAAATCAGAAATACCTGATATAAATGTGAACACTATTATAGAGTCAAGGAATGCTGTGTTTTTTGAACATGTCTTTCCTTACAAGAAAGGACAGGAATTAAGTTCACAAAAAAGAACTTATGATTGTACACAAAGTCAAGAGACTAATGACAATCAAACACAAGAGACTAGTAATAGTCTCGACCAACAGGATTTAACTAATTATGAACCAAGACAAAGTAAAAGAGCGAGAACATCAAAATCCTTTGGTCCAGATTTTCTGACATACTTGTTAGAAAATGAACCTCAAAGCTTTAAGGCAGCAATGACAGGTCCTGAAGCACCTTTTCGGAAAGAGGCTGTTAATAATGAAATTGAATCCATTATGCAAAATCATACTTGGGAATTGGTGGATCTTCCACCAGGTTCTAAACCTCTTGGATATAAATGGATATTCAAGAGAAAAATGAAAACAGATGGTTCAATTGACAAGTATAAAGCAATATTTGTTGTTAAAGGTTACAGACAAAAGGAAGGTCTGGACTATTTTGACACATATTCCCCTGTGACAAGAATAACATCCATTCGCATGCTTATTTCTATAGCAGCGTTGTTTAATTTAGAAATACATCAAATGGATGTTAAGACAGCTTTCTTAAACGGTGATCTAAATGAAGAGATCTATATGGAACAACCCGAAGGGTTTGTAGTATCAGGACAAGAAAAGAAAGTTTGTCGACTTGTAAAATCTCTTTATGGATTAAAACAAGCACCTAAGCAATGGCATGAAAAATTTGATCATGCAATGCTTACTAATGGGTTTAAGATAAACGAATGTGACAAATGCGTCTATGTTAAAAACACTGACCAAGGATATGTCATAGTTTGTCTTTATGTGGATGACATGCTTATCATTGGAAGCAGTCAAAACATGATCAAATCAACTAAGCAAATGCTTAACAAAAGATTTGATATGAAAGATATGGGGGGTCGCAGATGTTATATTAGGAATGAAAATTACTAAAACATTTGACGGATATGCATTATCTCAATCTCATTATATTGAGAAAATTCTTGATAAATTTATCAAAGATGATTTGAATTTAGCTAGAACACCTGTAGACATCAGTTTTTATTTATCAAAAAATAAAGGTGATGCAGTGTCTCAGTTAAAATACTCTCAAATCATTGGAAGCCTAATGTACCTAATGAATTGTACTCGTCCTGATATAGCTTATGCTATCAGTAAATTGAGTAGGTACACTAGTAACCCCGGAGAAGACCATTGGAAAGCGATCATTCGAGTTCTTAGATATCTAAGATTCACCCGTGATTATGGTTTAAACTTTACTCGATATCCAGCAGTACTTGAAGGTTATTATGATGCAAATTGGATATCGGATACTAAAGATTCAAAATCCACAAGTGGATATGTCTTTACTTTAGGAGGCGCTGCTGTTTCTTGGAAATCCACCAAACAAACATGCATCGCACGATCCACAATGGAATCCGAGTTCATTGCTTTGGACAAAGCAGAAGAAAAAGCAGAATGGCTTCGTTACTTCTTAGAAGACATTCCAATGTGGCCAAAACCTGTGCCAGCTATTTGCATTCATTGTGATAGTCAATCTGCAATATGCAGGGCATAGAATCACATGTATAACAGTAAGTCACGACATATTCGTTGTCGACATAATACCGTGAGGCAATTATTGTCAAACGGAATAATCTCGATAGATTATATAAAATCTAAAGAGAATATTGCGGATCCGTTAACAAAAGGTTTGACAAAAGAGCTAGTGTATAGTTCATCGAAGGGGATGAGATTAAAGCCTATTACATAAGAGTCGTTATAATGGTAACCCTACTTATATGACTGGAGATCCCAAGAACTAAGTTCAAAGGGACAACTAAGTTATGTATGGCTCACCAGAAATCACCAAGGGATTAAAAATTCCCTACCCATTCCTATGGTGAGAGTGATATCTGCAACATATGTTGTATGCAGGGGTATAAAGATAAGCTTTGCTTTTAATGATTACTTATATCTTGATTAAAGGTATAAAATCAAGACGAGTATAAGGAGATACTTACAATAAGAATCACCTATATGAGTGTCGAACTGGGGCCGGTTCTATGAGAATGAAGAGGCTAAATTCTCTAGAAACACTTATGAAAACCAGACGCGTTCAAGGCCAAAATGAACACAACAGTGAGAACCACGATGTGTTAGAAGATATTTTGTGTGAAATCTATTGTCTTGGCTTACACAAACGGCTGAACAATTCAAGGCATCGCGTCCATTGGTTAGCCAGTAAGTCCGATAGGTTATCACTAGGGAAGGTTCAAGGCCAAAAACTACCTATCCTGATGCAAGATATTTTCGACTTATACTCTTTCGTAAAAGTCTGCATATTGTTGCATTTCCGTTGTCATCAAATTCCATTCATGTGGAGATTGTTGGAAATGGCAGAAAAATTCTAGGTAAAACCAGAATTTTTTCTCAAGTTTGGTCTATTTTTTAGGTGGGCCCCGAGCATCGATTTACTCGGGTCAAAGTGGTAATGCGTTTTATGCCGCGTTATGATTCACGTGGTATATTTGGTTGCTCAAAACCATTACCGAGTGAATGGAAAATTGAAACCAAAGTGTGCTCCATGGAAATGGAGTTATGGTGGAAATTCCTTAAGGTTGTAAATTGGCTTGTCCCACATTGATTTGGTGGGAAATTTTGAAAGGGTTTATAAGGCTTAGGATGAGATACTTGGGGTGTGCCCCAAGGGGTACCCAAGTGTTTTAGAGGGAGAGGTTATGGGCAAAATAGGCTAGACCCATTGGACCCAAAAATCAACACGCGCGCGCCGCCGCCGTCCGGTCGGGCGGGCTGGGCTGGGCTGGGCTTGGGCTTGGGCTTGGGCGCGGGTGCGTGGTGTGTGGTTGGGTTGGGCTTTTCTGTACATCCAAACAGGGCCCTTCCCGTTTTCAAACAGAATTAAACTGGTTTGGATTTATTGCTCATCCAAACAGAGCCCTTCTCGTTTTTTATCTGTTTGATTTATTAACCCAACAGATTCAAATCTGTTTAAATTTGAAACTAATAAGTTTCATACCTGTTCAATTCAAAACCAAGAGTCACCTTTACATCTATAAATAGACTAGCCTCCCATTTGGATTTCACTCCAATTTTCGTACTCCATCCTCTGCTTTAAATCTCTGCATTTTGCTGCATTTTATTTCTGAAAGAAAGAGTATAAACACTTAGTGTGTTCGTAAGACAAACAATTTGTAGTGCTGCTATTGTTTGTGGTAAGATCATTTCATCCTGGGACATAGACGTCCAAATTCTGAAAGCACCGTGAAGGGGACGAATCTGTCTTAAGGACACAGTGTTAAACACTAGACTTGATCAGAAAAGTTATTCAAATAAATTAACCAAGTAAGTTGTTTAATTTTATTTTGTTTGTTATTTGTTTATTTAATCAGATTGTATTTTGTTTTTGTAACAAAATAAAATCTGTGGTTTTATTTATTTATTTTTATTTCGAGTTTGATTTTTGTAATCAAACAAATTCTCTCATTTTCTTTATTTCTTTATATTCTTGTTGTTGTTTTGTACACAACAGAATTTAATCTTTTTAAATACAATGAAGATTGTCCAACACAAATATCCAAAACTATATAAATAATGCCACATCATCACTAATGTATACATTAATTGATATATATAATATTATTCTATTTTTTTTCCTCCACAGATTATTAAATTTTGGATTACAACATTACCTTAATGTTTTATTTAAGGACTGTTTCGCAAGTAAGTTTGTGGCTAAAATAGCTACAAAAGACAAAATAGACTATTTTAGCCATAACAAACAAAACATCGCATCCAACCCATAATCATTACACTCTTTTCTCACAAAAAAGTAAAAAAAATCGAAAAGTCAAAAAATCATTCACAAACCAAGCTTTTTAGCCTAAGCTAAAATAACTAAAAATGCCAAAAAACTAAAAAACCAACCCACTTCCCAAACCGAGGCTTAATTTCATTTTTAAAATCTATTTTTAGAAATAATAAAATTTATTTTGAGAAAAATAAACACCAAAATAATGTTTTTGAATTTTAAAAACTGTTTTTGCATTAAATAAAAAGGAAAAATAATTTAAAAAATTTAAATTGTTTTAATTTTTTTTTAAATTTTTTCTACTAATTTCCATAATGAGGGCATTGAATAACCTCTCGTAATTATCATGGTTGTCAAAGTAAAAAATACATATATCATGGTTGTCTTTTAAACATTCAAAATAAATATAAAAGGCACATCAAATAAAAGATATCACATAATATTTACCTTCTGTATACTCAAATATTTCTCAACATGGGACTTCATATATATCATTACTTTTAAAAGCTTTATTGAATTACTATAATACCCTTCATCTTTTGTGGTGGGTAGTGGGGTGGGAAATGATGGGTGTGAAATGAATGGTTGGATTCAATACTCAACAATATCTTTGAATCAATGGATTATTATGATGCAAAAATGAAGTCCATCAAAGCAATGTCAATTATATACTACACATTGTGCAAGTTATGTCACAATGTCATGTGGGATATGTTAAATCAAAGTTGGACCAATTTTAATACCATTCAAAGTGTTCTTAGTTATGGGTTATAATTGTGTTGATTATGTTCTAAATTGGTGATTTTTATTACAACTCAAAATGTTGTTAGAGTTACGATTCAAAATTGTATTTAATTATACCCCAAAATAATTTTCTTTTACAAACCAAAGTGGTGAAAGGAGAAATGTATATAGCATGTTTACGGCGAGAGAGAGAATCCGAACAAAAGCATCTCTAGAAAAGTGGTGACCATTTATAGTCTTTTTCTTTTCTTTTTTCTTTTTTGAAAAGTAAAATGAAAATATATCTATTACAATAGGAAGTCTTATATCTAAAACTCTTTCGTCACATGTCCCCAAATTTATCTTCACCATACAATTGAAAGGAATGAGGGGAATAAGGGCCCATAGGAAATGAATGAGAAAATCAAAAATTGGGAGAAGGAAGGATTTCTTTGGTTAGAAGCACAAAATTAGCTAAACATTTATTTGAACAAATTTAAAACTGTGTATTACCAATTCTTCCTTTCTAGTTGAGAGACCAATCATTATTCAGATAGATGGGGAAAACCAATAAACTCAAATATTAATAAACTCTATAGAAGTTATCTAATAACACTCTTATTGATCTATTAATAAGTAAATTTGAAACTCTCATCCTGTGCCACAATTAGGTTAGAAAGACTAATCTTGCAATGCAAAATTATCGTCTTAAGATTGTATCTAATTGTAATATATGATTGAATTTTATGCACATAAAAAGAACTTATCCATTATCATTATCATCAGCTTTTTGGTTTGGCCATAAGGTATATATTTTAAAATTTAAAATAAAAAATAAAAAAGGTGTAAGTCCAAGATAGATATTCAAGTCTCGCTGGGAAAGCTGACTCCCACCCATTACCAGCGAACAATAAGCACATAAAAGGCTTTTCTTGAGTCTAGTATGTTGCATCCAAAAGTGTAATCTTTGTTTTCAAGTATAGTTTGTTGAGATAACCAAACTTCACTTTCTAGTTCATTCTCTTCTCCACAGAATGTGCTTGTTGTTAGAAGGTCCTCACTAATATTCAATTAAATTAAACAAAGGGCAACTAACTAAAAGTAAGAGGAAAAAGAGAAACAGAAAGATCATCATATGTTGGTTTGTTTTTTTTATTATTTATTTTAATTTATGGTTGGGGCAACCAGACAGGCATACCCATTAAATCATGAAAGCAATGCCGCACTCAAATTCCTTTTGGTGGCTTTGCACTTTCTGAACGACCAAACACATGATGAAGTGTGACCGATGAGTTCTTTCTGCTCTTTTTTTTTTTTTCCCTCCCCCACCCACGACCATCATATGATATACTTTAGACCTTGAATTCATGGCAATAAATAAAAATGGCCCTTTTGTTTTTCTTTCACAAATTTAAAAATCTAAGCATAACTCAATGTAGATCAATCATGAAAAATGTACCCACACTGTAAACTTATCACTGGATTGCTTTGATAATTTTTCAATTCATTCTTAGACCTTCACATGTATACATCATTCATAAAATAAAAATAAATAAATCAAGTCTAACCATACAAACATTGGCATCAGGCACCCTAGACCATTAAAATGGTGCCCAAGCCCAAGAAGTTTTTCCCTAAAGAGCCAACTCAAGCTGGCCCAAGCACTACCCAACGAGCTTTGTCAAAATAGGCTTTTTCCTTATTTTTTTCCTATTCTTGGTCAGCCTCACAAGGTGGGTCGACAATATGCCACTCATGGATCAATGGGCCAGGTTAAACTTCAACATGTCGAGCCAACCCAGCTGGATATAAGGCTGCACCTTCGGGGCCAAATGACAATCCTAAAACATGATTTAGCAAGAGGGCATACACCATTGCCATTAAAACATTTGGTCATGGATTCATGACCTAGTATGTCCAATTGTCTCAATTCCATGATTTTTTTCTAACATAAAGGTACCTTTGAAGCATTTCCTAACAACAAAACATGTCACATATCCTATTATTAGGCTAAACAATATATAGCATCAGTCCCACTGATACGTACAAATCACACTATGTAGCAGCCTTTCTCCAAGAAAGGCAAATAATTTTCCAAAGAATACACTCTAAATCAGCAGTTTTGATAAAAACTTGATGTCCCAAAGCTAATCAATATTGAAAAGATGCTAATTTAAGGATACAAATCTTTCAATGGACTTAACTCAACTAGCTATTTCTTGAGATAATACAACAAGAAAGAATCGAAAATTTAAGTTAAAAGATACAATGACCAGATGGTTTTCAAGAATGGTTTACTCAATGTCAAGTTTAAAACAATTTTAAGATTATTAAGATTGAACTTACTAGTTCTTTATCCTCTGCGAAGTGTTCATCCAATCCTCTTTTTGGACGACAATGGTGCAAAACTCTGGGGGAATTTTGTATCAGTAGTCGTGACGGGTTCATTATTTGAGATACCTTGGCTTGCTTTTGCTAACATACTTCCCAAAGCCATAGATACTGGAAATGCAACAGCATTCCCTACCTGTATATACCTGCAAATTGTATGAAAATAAACCAAGATTAGACACCAAAAAGAAAATTTTAGTTTTTTACCAAACTCGAGTGGTTGGAATCTTATTTCCTACACCCATGTGATGTTCAACTTATTTCCCAAATCAGATAATTTTATGAAGTCATGTTTTCAAAACACTAATTCACACTCTAGCTTGGTATTTAAATTAAAAAAAAAAAAAAAAAAACTCAGAAAAACTAGCACTCCCAAATCCATCAACTTACCAAAAAGACTTCAAAGTTGAGTAGTTGCAAATGAACTAAGCTGTTTGCAAGCTTGGCTCAGCTCATGACATGTATAAATGAGCCCACGTCAATTTTTTAGTTTCATTTAATAAAAAAATCTTAGCTTGAGCTAGAATAAGCTTGGCTCATAAGGTTAGGGTTGTTCATTATTTATTTAAATAATAAGATAATTATTTATATATTCAATAATATAAAATGTGTTATATAAACATATTTAATATAGAATAATATTTAACAAGCCAACCGAGCTTGATAATTGAGAGGAATTTTTTCATCATTATCGAGCTTCTATGCAAGCTCAAACATGATTAGTATAAATGGGCCAAGCCAAGCTCAAGCTGAATAACCGAGCTCAATCTTGATTTTCAATCTCAATAAACAAAAGAGCTAAGCTCAAGCCTTGCAAAGCTCTGTAAGTTTTCTAAACAACCTGTATATTAGATTGAATTAATTTGAACAAAGAATACATACATCATTTATATAGAGTACCACTAATTAATTCCTAACCCTACATGAATACATTACTGAGATATATAGAAGTCTAATATACATAGGACACTGAATCCTAATCCGAGAAGAACACATATTCTCACACCCCCGCTCAAACTCAAGGTGTTTTAGCAGAAAACACTGAGAGTTTGTCAAGAAAAAACCGAAACCGAGCAGTGGTGTGAGTCTTAGTGAAGAAGTCAGCAAGTTGCAGAGCCGAAGAGACAAAAGGAAGCGAGATAAAGCCAGACTGCAGATGCTGGCGGACGAAGTGACAATCAATCTCAATATGTTTTGTCCGTTCATGGAAGACTGTGTTATGAGCAATTTGAATAGCACTTCGGTTGTCACAATAGAGAGAGGTTGGGGAAGATTGAGGGACGCCCAACTCAGATAAGAGCTGACGAAGCCAGACAATTTCAGCAGTAGCATGAGCCATAGCACGATACTCAGCTTCGGCAGTAGAACGGGCAACAACAGGCTGTTTCTTGCTTTTCCAAGAAATTAGGGAATCACCAAGAAACATACAGAAATCAGAAGTAGATTTACGATCATTAACATCACCAGCCCAATCAGCATCAGCATAAGCCACCAAGTCTAAGGAAGAAGTAGAAGAGAACAGCAAGCCCTGAAATATAGTATTGCGAAGATAACGAAGAATTCGAAGCAAAGCAGCCCAATGTGTAGAGCGAGGGGCAGAAACAAACTGACTAATTACATGGACAGCATAGGTAAGATCAGGGCGAGTAACTGTCAGATAGACTAAGCAACCCACAAGCTCACGATACAACGTAGGATCATCTAGAGGAACCCCATCAGTAGTGTTGAGCTTTACATTAAGTTCAATGGGGGTATCAGACAGCTTAGTGTCAGTAAGTCTGGCACGATGGATAACCTCGTTAGCATACTTAGCCTGGGACAGAAAGTAACCCTTAGGAGAAGAAGCCACCTCAATGCCAAGAAAATACCGCAATGGTCCCAGATCCTTCATTTCGAAGGTGCGAAAGAGATGCTGCTTGACCTCAGAGATAGCAGAAGAGTCAGAGCCAGTGATGATCATATCATCTACATATAGTAAGAGAGCAACAAAACCAGCCGAGGTATGTCTTAGAAATAAAGCAGAGTCGGAAGCAGAAGGATGAAACCCAAGCTCGGTAACAGCAGTCTGAAAGCGATCATACCAAGCACGAGGAGACTGCTTCAGACCATATAGAGCACGCCGAAGACGACAGACTTGGCCAGAGGAATGGTGAAGACCAGGGGGAGGACGCATATAAACCTCCTCAGTGAGAGTGCCATTAAGAAAAGCATTCTTAACATCCATCTGATAAAGGGGCCAAGAACGAACAGCAGCGACAGAAATCAAAGTACGGACAGTAGTCATCTTGGCAACAGGAGCAAATGTCTCCTCATAATCAATACCATACTCCTGGGAGAAACCTTTGGCCACCAGACGAGCTTTGTAGCGCTCAAGAGAACCATCAGAATGAGTCTTGACTTTGTAGACCCATTTGCAACCAACTAGATTCTTACCAACAGGTAAAGGAACCAACTCCCAAGTACTCGTTTTCTGTAGAGCAAACAACTCATCCTCCATAGCTTGAACCCAATGAGGATCCTGACAGGCCTCCTTGTAAGACTGAGGTTCTGCAAAAGAGTGAATAGCAGACAAAAAGGTACGATAGGAAGCAGAAAAACAAGTATTAGACCAACCCAACCTTTTTGGAGGATGACGCGCTCGAGGAGGATATCGGTGTGCAGCAGGATCAGAGTCGTCAGAAGCAGGAGGATCAGCAGCAGGGGTAAAGACAGCTAGGGGAGGAGGAGCCTTGCGACGAGAATAAACTAACAACGGAGGAGAAGAAGAAAGAGAAGGAGAAGGCGAAGGAGGAGGCGAAGGAGGAGAAGTAGTCAGAGGTGAAGCAGAAGGAGAAGATGGAATAAGCTCAGGAGGAACTGTGGAGATGTACTCATCAGATGGGACCTCAGAAGGAAATGGATCAATATGAACCAAATCCTCTTTGGAAACTGGGGCGGTGAGAGGAGGAAGCTGAAAGTAAGATAGACGTTCGAGAAAGGCAACATGGCGGGAGACATAAAGGCGACGAGAAACAGGGTCATAACAGCGATAACCTTTCTGAGTGAGACTATATCCCAAAAAAACACATAGGACAGATCGGGCACTAAGTTTAGTCCTATCTTTACGGGGTAAAAGGACAAAACACGCAGACCCAAATACACGAAGGAGGGAGTAATTAGGAGGTTGAGAAAAGAGAGCCTCATAAGGAGACCGACCCGAAAGAAGAGGGGTAGGCATACGATTAAGAAGAAAAGCAGCAGTAAGAACTGCTTCACCCCAAAACGGAGCTGGAACGGAGGCAGAGAGAAGAAGAGATCTAGCTGTCTCAAGAAGATGACGGTGTTTACGCTCAGCTCGGCCATTTTGGGCAGGTGTATCAGTACAAGAAGTTTGGTGAATGGTACCCAAGTTGGCCAAATATTCACAGAATTCAGTTTTAAAGTATTCCCCACCCAAGTCAGACCGCAACAATTTAATAGTAGCTCCAAACTGTGTAGTGACCATAGACTGGAAAGTACGATATATTTGGTAGAAGTCAGACTTATGAGTCATAAGATAAATCCATGTGTAACGGGTGCAGTCATCTACAAAAGACACATAATATACTGAACCCCCTTTAGTAAGAACAGGAGAGGGTCCCCAGACATCAGTATGTACAAGAGAGAAAGGAGAAACAGAAATAGATGTACTTTTATTAAAAGGTAAAGCTGACATTTTAGCAAGTTTACACCCCCGACATTCATCAATTTGACTAGGAGAAACTTTACCCAACAATCCTGACTGAGCTAAAGACCGTAAGCGGTCAACAGACAAATGACCAAGACGAGAATGCCATAAGTAAAACTGACTCGACTGAGAATCTAATTGATAAGAGGAAAGTGCAGCTGGAGAGGTGGATAAGGGGAGATGCAAGCTTTCAACCACATAGAGATCTCCAATTCTACGGCCAGTCCCAATCTGCTTCTTGGACACCCGATCCTGCACACAACAGACAGAAGAGGAAAAGATAACATCAAAACCAGACGCATCAAGTTGACTGATAGATAACAAACTGACAGATAACTGAGGAACATAAAAGACAGAAGGAATAGTAACAGCAGACATGGCAGAGGGTAAGACAGACCCAACAGATAAAACAGACATACCAGATCCATTAGCAGTATTAATAGTAATAGGAACGGGTGGGGGAATACAATTTTGAAGTAAGGAAAGGTGAGGAGTCATATGATGTGAGGCACCAGAATCAAAAATCCAAACAGAAGAAGGGATACCTGAAGAGGACCCAAGCAAACCTGAATGAAGAGAGGTAAGAGCGGAGGCAGATGGGGATGACTGAGAGGTGGACAAGATATGCTGAAGTTGTGCAACCTGAGCACTCAGGAAAGCCAAGTCAGGATCGGGGGCCGGAGTAGATGCAGTGTAAGCAGCAGGAGGTCGGAAAGTACTCGAAGTAGTACCGCGGAACTGTGTCTGAGAAGACGGAGCAGGCTGACGTCCCTTTTTAGGACAATTGTTCTTCCAATGACCCCTCTGATGGCAGAAAGCACACTCATCTAGCCCTAATGGTCCTCTCTTGGGTTTCGTAGTGGCCTGAAGTTGATGAGAAGGAGGGGTCGATAACAAGGGCGGCTTGGCAGGAGCCAAGAACACAGAAGGAGGCAAAGTCTGACTGGCCGTCTTAAGACGGGTTTCCTCGGAAAGGAGTTCACGAACAATAGCATCCACAGAGGGAAGAGGAGATCGGTGAAGGATGCCATCTCGAATAGCCTCATACTGAGGGGAGAGAGCTGTTAAGAACTGGACTAAACGACCCTGTTCCCGAAACTCAATATACGCGTCTAATATTTTGAGACTAGGTGGTTCCATAAGAGCCAACTGATCCCAGAGACCTGTCATCTCAATATAAAAGTCTTGAATAGTTTGATCCCGCTGACGAGCACCCTGAATAGTTGTTTCCAACTCATACCGTTTGGCAAAATTGGACTGCTGATAAACACCGAGTAAATAATCCCACACTTCCTTGGCAGTACTGTACTTGGAAAACATCATTCCAATACGGTCATCTACAGAGTTGTGAAACCAGGTAAGAACTTGGGCATTATCACAATCCCAAGTGTCACAGGAAGACAGATACCCTTCTACCTTTGGGTCCGATGGACGAGGAGCAGAACCAGAAACATAGCCCCATTTTTTTTGACCAAGAAGAAAATTCTTCATAACACTGGCCCAATAGGCATAATTACCACCATTGAGTTTACATTTAATCGCTTGAATTTTAGAGTCCATTATTGTAATAAACAAAAGATTAATGGGTCAAAATATACTAATAACTTAATAAATGGGCCAAACAGGAATAAGGGTTTTAAATGGAAATACCCAAGTTGAAGCAGAGATCACGAAGCAGAGAGAGAGAGAGACTGAAGCTGAGATTGATTTCAGACGGAGCTCGCGAAGATCTCAGACAGAGATCACGAAGCATAGAGGCGACCACAGAAAGACGACCACAAGAGTCGACCAAGACGGAGACACGATGAGCCGCGAGGATGACTGAGACTGAGATGAGCAGTTCGATGGGTCAACTGAGACGACTCACTCGCGAGACGAGGCATCCAAAAGAAGCCCTTGCAGACGAAACAGATGGGTCACCCAAGTCATGAACAGAGATCGAACCAAAGGAGTTTGATCATGTACCAGATAATCGAGAAAGAGAGAACGCGATCAAACAGATGAATCACGAACAAGTTGAACCAGTTCGTGCGTAACCCTAGCCAACACGAAATCAGGAATCACAAAGCTCTGATACCATGTAAGTTTTCTAAACAACCTGTATATTAGATTGAATTAATTTGAACAAAGAATACATACATCATTTATATAGAGTACCACTAATTAATTCCTAACCCTACATGAATACATTACTGAGATATATAGAAGTCTAATATACATAGGACACTGAATCCTAATCCGAGAAGAACACATATTCTCACAAGCTCAACTCGACTAGTTTGCAACCCAAGTTGTGAGAAAATGCCCAACAAAAATATTAGTGGAATTAGCACCACTAAGTTTTTTTTAAAAAAAATTCTAATTCAATTAAATAAAATTGCAAAAAAATCACAAGTCTTGCTACTGATACCTTTCTTTGACAGGTCCCCAAAGTCTGTACCAATCAGGGAACCCTTGTAACCGTGCATTTTCACGAACTGTCAACACCCGGTCTTGCTCCGGATGGAGAATAGCCTACCAAAATAATTTGAATGTGAAGTTAGTCAAGTTTTTGGTCAACATTATAACTACACTTTGCTCAAGAAGAGGATGTTAACTGTTAAAACCTGGTTATGAGGTTCTGCTCTTGTCACTACCGTTAATACAAATTCATCCCACCACAATCGAGCAAACGGCCTGCATTTTAGCTTGTATTTAAAACAATTTGAAAATGAAGCAACATTTTAAAAGCTAGAACTTACAAGTATTGAAACAAAAGACATACTTGGATGAAGTACCACGGACGAATGTCATAGCATAATCTGGGACCTATATATTAAATTGGTTACAAAAAATTAGCCTGGTCTTGGACTTGGTCAGTGACAAGAAAAGAGTAATCAAACAAGAGTTTTAGCAATAATACAATACCAAAGGTTTTCCTGATTTGACTTTCACCCTTTCTACTGATGGGTCCCATTCGACCTTGTTGTTTGGGCCCACCAAAACACCAGGAAGATTCCTAAAGTTTGCTCCCTGTGAAAATATATGAGGAAGATTACTCAAGAATCATACAGAATCAATGACAACTTTGTGAAGGTTCTGAGTCAGAACAACAAACAATTGAACCTTCTTTTTTGGAATATGACAAACTCTTTCGTAATCATCGTCATTCAATTGCAAAGGTATGTGATCATACAATATCATCTGTTGTGATTCTTTCTTTGCAGTAACTATAGAATGAAACATATCTGCATAGCAGAAATAATTATATATCAGAAGCTTAATCCTTGCACAATGGTATCAATTCCTGAAGTTTGTAGCATTGTTCATAACATATGCAGAAAATGGTATATAGAAGCATGCATGCAAATTCCAACTGAAAGGGATCTCTTGTAAGAGAGATTATAAACATTCTTGCAATTCACTTGCAACAAAAAAATTGCTTTAGAACATCTTATATACATCTTCATCTAACACCAAGTTAAGTATGAAAAATACATTTCTAGTCAAGGAAGCATTTATTATTTCAAGAGCATTTCTCTAAGAATAACCTATGCTAAATGGACTCAGCTACAAGTGTTGGGTGAAGGTATGCATGTATTAGATTCATCTAATCTCATATAATGAACACCAAGACATAGCTATATATCATACTTTTACTTTTTGAGGGCAAAATGAAGTTTAGAAATGCAAATATAATATTTTATAAAATGGAAGCCTTTTACATAGTTATCTAAAACACTAAGGTATTTTATACATTCTTTTTGGATGCATGTCCAACTGAGTAATCAAGTGTCCAACACGAGTACTTAAAAAAATTTGTAAAGTCATGTAACATGGAAAGAAATAAAAGTACCCAAGTTTGTAATTCAACAAGATATAAAAACTAGAAGAAAAAAAAATCATGTCAATCAATGCCATATTGTATTTAGTTTTTTACTATTCATGTTCATAGTTTCAACGTTGAATAAATATCTACATAAAAAAAAATTTAACTCACCCGGCCTTCTCAATCTAATGTACTTCTGAAAATCGGTGCAAGGAGCATGACAATACACCATTTCATCTTGACTATCATAATTAGTAACCTAAAATAAGATGATACTGCATGTCAATGACAAGTGCATGTGGAATACATACTATTCAAGATTTATCACAACATATAATCAAAAACAATTTAAATAAAACATCTACCGCTGGTAACTCAGATATTGCATCAGAAAGTACAACACTCTTTTCCAACTTGCATGCTTGCCCTTTTTCATACCAGACAACAATTTCCTGCACTTAGAGGCATAATTATAACACAAAATCTAGAACATCCTCGTCAAATACTAAATAGAAACATCATTCGTACCTTGAATTCAACTGGACAAACCCCTTTCCCAACAAACTCGTGTGTAGGTAAAGGATATTGAGGCAACTTCTGAAACATGAAAAGAACCAATTACCAACATATATCTAATGAATATTGGCATTTTCTGTTAAGCCACCAATAGTCCATAAATCTTAAGTTGGTGGGCCCAACAATAGATGTCAAGCTATTCAACACCCTCCCTCACGTGCAACCTGTCTTGCACATGAAGATGCAAATATGCATGCATATAGCAAAGAAAGAAATAATGCAATCGGGAACCAAATGCAATCGAAGAGACTTGACCCAAGACCACCTCCAACCTAAGCTCTAATACAATTGTCAAGTCACCGATTGTCCCAAAAACTTTAAGTTGTTAGGAAATGGAAGCAATATTGTATATCAAACTATTCAATATTTTCATGTTAGAAAAGCACTTGCCTCCATTTGATATGCACCCCAAAGGAAGACTCGCATCCGACATTGAGGAACTCCAAATGACCCCGCAGCAAGTATTCCCAGTCGAGCTTGGTAGTCCATAGAAACTAACCGACCAACGGCATAACAACCCAAAACTCCTCCAGATAGTTTCAATATATCAACAACATTCTCCATTAAAACATACTTCGGCTTCAAAAATCCAACAATATTCATAAACACCTCAAGTTGATAGTTCTTTGGATCCTTCAAAGGGTCAATAAAATTTCTAAAACGATTGAAACCACTCATCCCTTGACATGGAGGGCCTCCACATATAAAATCAGCATCACCCTAAATAGACAATGAACGAAGTACTAAAAACAATTAAAAGGAATTTTAATGAGGAAAGGAAACAACTGAAAAGAAAGGGAAGGGAAAAACAATAAGCATTCACATCCAAAAAAATGAAAGGCACTAGCCACTCAAAACACATTAAGAAGATTCAAATAAATAAAACTTACTGGAAGAGGCAAAATCTTTGATTTAAACCCTCTTGTCACAAATTCCTTTATACTGTCAGTGCAATTACTGATGAAAAAATAAGAGGATTAAATTAAATTTAATATTTCATGGAAAACAACAGGAATGGCAAACTAAAATAGTTGGAAGACAAAAAAATGGTAAGACTAGCTACCTTAAACCATCAATTGGCTCCCAAGTGTCTTCACTTGGCCCATAGCCCCTCCAACGCACCTATATATTATCGATTTGGAAGAAAAATAAGCTATCAATCATTGAATGCCATCCCTGCAAAGAAGAGTTTTCTACATACATAGAGAAAAATCACCCACATATGCTTTAACCAATACCACTTCTAAGCAACTACTAGAGAAAAATTGAGCATTGGGCTTATTTTGTCGAATGTGCCAAGCCACTTTGGGCATTGAGCCTGTATGCCAAAGTCACATGGGATTGGACTTTTGGGCAAGGGCACATAAGGCCTTTGGGATTTACTGCCTCGATTAACCACAGCTTTAATAAGCCTTTAAAGACTGATTGGGTCACATGCTCATAATTTGAATGCCCAAATAAGCTGATTAGTGAGTGGATTGGGCATCATGGATCAAATTCAGAGTTATATGTTGAACGTCAAATATCAATGGGTCAGGTACTTCAAATAATGAACTGAATGTCGAATGTTAATTGGGCTTGTATCTCAATACCAGTTTTGGCCCATTAACTCTTTAATAACCCAATATACCCCTTAAGACCCAATTACCGCATATGAAAGTATTTTATCAAGAGCGAACCATTTCCAAATGTTGTGTGGCCTTATAATAATTAGCCACATGTTGTGATATCATTTGATGCGACTTCTTGTTCCAAATGTGACACCAACACAAGTTCTTTTGGTATGAATTTCTATCAAACTACAAGACTATGAGGCATCAACACTACAAAACAAGTGTCATAGGAGTGTCGGATACAAGGACATGATGGGGGTATGTATAGAACATGCCACGTGCCATGTCCCTTTATTTGATTAATTTATTTTCAAAGGACAACGGGGACATGCCAACTAATTTTCTTCCTTCTTTCCTTTAGATGTTGAGTGTTTATTACTTTTTGTTTAGATTTAAATACTTAATAGATCGTCCATAAAAAAAGATAAAAACTTTTTAAGTGTTAATATAACATGGGCCCTGTTTGGTAGAACTGTGGGAAAATGCTTATAGCTTATGCCTCAACAGCTTATGTGCCTGTTTGACAGAGCTTAATTACAACTTATTTCAACTTTCAGCTTAATTTAAACTATTTTCATGTGTTTAGTTTAGCTTATAGCTTATAGCTTTTTGGAAGTCAGAAATCAACTTATTCTTTGAGTGGGGCAGGAGATGCTTTAAAAATAAGCTGGAAATCAGCTTAAGCTGAAAGTTATAAGCTATAAGCTGTTAAGGCATAAGCTATAAGCACTTTCCCACAGCTCTACCAAACAGGACCTATAGCTTATAACTTTCAGCTTAAGCTGATTTCCAACTTATTCTTAAAGCATCTCCTGCCCCACTCAAAGAATAAGTTGATTTCTGACTTCTAAAAAACTATAAGCTAGAAGCTAAACTAAACACATCAAAATAGCTTAAATTAAGCTGAAAGATGAAATAAACTGTAATTAAGCTCTGCCAAACAAGCACATGGTATCAAAACAAAAGTTAAAAGAGGTCCTAGATTCAAGTCTCAATAAAAAACTAATCCAATCTCTTGTGAGATTAGAAAAGGTTAAGCACACATTTAATAATTCCACTAGAACTTTGACGCTAAAGTCATATAGGATACAAAAATAAAATCATAGTACGTGGTACATCAAACACCACTCAAGACATGAGTCTATGGTTGAAAATCTGATTGGGTACTGTTGCAGCTTCAATTGTTAAATATTAAAATACCTATCTAAAACATTTGAACTACAAAAGGTGACCAATTTGTTCATCAAAATAAGCATCTGTTTTGATCAATTAAGTTGGTGAGGCAACAAAATCCATGAAAGCAAGCAATCACATTGGAAGACATTCATAGGTCATTCTTGGTTAAAGTCTATATACCTTAAAATACAGCCCATGTTTGTTGACACTGTTTGGGTCACCATAACAAATGGCCAGTAATTTTCCCACTTCGAACTCTCCAGAAGGAACCTTAGAGCCATCATCAACATCATCATCACTGTCCAAGCTGTTTTGTTCAGAATTGGAATCTTCTGATTGATGGGAACCCAACAATTGAAATTCTTTACAAAGCTTTTCCCACTCCTTAAGCAAAGATAGGAAATCTTCTGCTGCTTCATTTCTCACCTATAATCATTTTGGACTTGTCCTTGATAAATATATATATAAATTACTAATAAAAAAAGTATAGGAAAAGGAACAAATATACTACCTCAGTTTCAGGATGGTTCAACTTTAGACTTTCGCATGCATTAGAATTTATATCCACAGCCCACCGCTAATAAACAAATACAAATAAAACATATATAAGCTTTTGCATGGAAGAGTGCATACAAAAATCACATTTACAATCACTTCATGACTTACAGTAACCAGTTTCAAACCAGATACGGATGCTCCAAGGCAGAGACCAGTTGACATGGCTCCACATCCAGAGTATAAATCTAGTAAAGTCATCCGAGACTCTTGACATCTAGAAACTTGGGAAGACTTTGCAGCATCAGTGTCTCCTAGTGCACTATTTGAACTAGCTTCACTTATTGAGGATGCATCACTATCCATCTTTAAGTTTTCTGGATTTACTGAAGCAGACAACATCTATTAGAAGAATTCATTTTAAAAAATGATTGTAGTCCTTGGAGAAACATACTAACCTGTAGCTGTATCTAGAGTTGTAAACGAAAAGTGTGGCAATGAATATGCCATATCATAATACAAGTCTGAAGACAAAAGTATTTTCTCTTTTTCAGCCAAGTCAACCTGTTTCACAGAGAAAACATTTCAGAAACTTGGAAAACAATAAACAGGAACAGAGTTTTAAAAAAACACACACACAAACAGAGACAAAATTAATAATAAGAATAAAAACGAACAGACAAAGATATCAGTAGCCAGAAGTAAGTGATGGTCATACTTTTGCTGCAAGTTGCACAATTTTCACTTTTGACACAATGGAATTCAATGGATTGTCATCTCTTATGTCTGAGTAAAACACTCGTCTTTTATCAATGAGGTCAGATTGGTTCTTAATTACCTGGAAACAACCAAATACATAATGATTGATTAGTGAATGAGGTATTTATCAAAAATACCTAAAACAGGAAGTGAGTTAATAAATTATCTCACCGTATCTTCAGCTCTAAAGAACCACCGAGCCGTAAAATATAGTTCTCTGTCAATCGTTTCAAACATCTCCACAATCTTGGCTATGTAATCAGGTTTTCCCTCTTCAGCCTAATAAACATACACAAAAATGAGAATTTGCATTTATTTCCAAAATAACAACTTATAGCTTATGATTATCCATTTATTAAGAATCAATAGCCAACTATAAAATTCATTATCAACATTGCAACAGCGTCTAGGCAACTAGTTTGTTAGTTAACAAGTGCAAGCAAAGAAAGAGGCTAGAAAAAAGGAAAATTCCAAATATAATTCACAAAACAAACCGGGGAGAATGTATTGAAATTATTCCAGATACCAGTCAATTTCCTTACTTTAGGGTGTACACCATAAATTTGCCATTCATGAATTTTTACCACAAATTGTCATAACACGCCACAAACATTTGTAAGTTTCACCATAAAAAAAAGCCATAACTTTCGTACAATTACAAATTTTTCTTACTATTGTAGCACCCGTCACCTTATTGAAGTGTGATTTTTTCATATTTCAAAATTTCTTTATTGCATTTTGTAAGATTTGTTAGTTGGTATGACATTTTTCTTTTAAATAACAACACTGTATATTTACATAAATGCATACACAAAATGCAAACTTAAAATTCATGAATTCACATAGTACTGAAAAATAACTAACATAAAACCAACAGATATATAATATAGGGAGAGATATAGAGAGAGAGCTCACTTGGACGTATGTATCATCACAAAGATTGAAAACGCAGCCATCAACCACAGCTTGAGTGTAGTGGCACCTAGCTTGCAGAACCTCCTTCTCGTTGGATTCAACACTACAATCGAATCAAAACACTCAAATACATCGAAATCTTCACACAACAACAACAACAACAAAAAACACTCACTTGTTCGATTCGGTAATTGAAACACCGAGCTTGACTTTTCTCTGCAAAACCAAAAATCAAAAAATAAAGCACAACAACAAAACAAAATGGAACTATATTGGACAAAAAAACCAAATCTCTGTATATTTCGTTGTTGAGAGACCTTGGATTGGTAACGGTGCGGCCATCGGTCCCTGGCTTCCTCGGCTGGAACAGGTTTTCCGGCGAACCTTACGTCATCGTCTTCCGGCGATTTCTTCGTCTTCTTCGGTGACGGAGACGAGTTTGACAGTGACGGAATGTCCTCCTTGGACTCTCGCTTAACGCCTCTACCCATTTTCTCTCGATGGATTCCACAGGTAGAAAGCAGAACCGTTAGAGAGGGGAAGAAGAAGAAGAAGAGGAAGAGTTTCAGAGGGACAGACAGGCACCGACACACACAGACGTTGAGAGGCGCAAACTTATGGAAAGTGAAATATTTGAATTTTTTGACCCTTTTTTTTATTAAGGCGGGAATATTCAATTTTTTTGAATTTGTTTTCGCTCAATCTTCCCATGAGCAATAATGTTAAAATAAACCTGTTGACACTTTTATCTTCCTATCAGCAATAAATATTTTAATGTTAAAATAAACATCCTATTTGACATTTTTATGAAATTAATTACTTTAGTAATTTTTAAATTTTTTTCAAAAAATATATATATATATATATAATTAAAGAAGATGTTGTGATAATTTGTAGTAATCTTTTTGACCAAAATTGACAATTGTCAAATAATTTTTTATATATATTTTTAATGGTTAAAACAAGTTTCTTTTGGAGAGTTAATTCTACTATTATATTACATGATGGAGATACCTAAACAAAGTCGTCCTGTAATAATATAATGAGTTATTTTAGGAATATGATTAAAAATAGTTTTTTTGCTTTTAACTTATTTTCAGTCGTGCTATCTCTCTATTTTTTTACATCTTTTTTTTTTAAATAATTAATTAATTTTTAACCAACTTTAAAAAACAGCCTAATAATATAGATAAACAAGCAATCCTTTTCTTGACAATATTTATCATTTCCTACTTGATAAGCCTCAGTGAAAGAGAGGCATGACCCAAAAAAATGTTTATAGGCCATCCTGCTGTGTGAGTCCGGATCCTCTAGGGTGAAAAGCCTACAGTCATCTCCTAGAGTGAACAATCCAACGGCTGACATTAAACCTCACCAAAACGACGTCGTTTTGGTGAGTAGTTTGACGGAAAAAAAAAAATCAATCCATGGCTCTCCTCTCCTTTTCTCTCTCTACCTTTTTGAAAATCAACCCATTCTGAAAATCAATCCATCCATGGCTCTCCTCTCCTTTTCTCTCTCTACCTTTTTGAAAATCAACCCATTCTGAAAATCAATCCATGACTCAAGTAATAGAAGAAATCTCACAAACTCATATCTGAAAATCAATCCATGGCTCAAACTCAAGAAATCTCACAAATCAAACGATGGATTGAAACAAAACCCAGAAAGGTTGAGTCAATCCATGGTTACTAAAATCAACAAACCCAGAAAGGTTGAGCCATGAAATCTTTCTGGGTCAACAAAACCAGGTTGAGTCGTGTGGGTACTAAACCTTTCTGGGCTGAGCCATGGATTGATTCTCAGAGCTCATTGTTCATTCATGGTGGATCATCGTCTTTGGGTAGTCATTGCTGTGATTTTCAAAGAAACTTTGAATGCTCTGTCTTATCTTTTCCCCAGATGAATTTTTTTTTTTTTTCAAAATCAATCCATGGTTTTTTGATTTCTTGAGCCATGGATTGATTCTCATAGATGAGTTTGTGAGATTTCTTGATTTTGAATAGTTTTCTCGAGCAAGAAAATGTCCAGATGAATTTTTTTTTTTTTTTTTCAAATCAATCCATGGTTTTTCGATTTCTTGAGCCATGGATTGATTTTCAGAGATGGTTTGTGAGATTTCTTGATTTTGAATGATTTTCTTGAGCAACAAAATGCCCAGATGATTTTTTTATTTTTTTTTCAAATCAATCCATAGTTTTTCTATTACTTGTGCCATGGATTGATTTTCAGAGATGGATCTGTGAGATTTCTTGATTTTGAATGGTTTTCTTGAGCAAGAAAATGGAAAAGAAAAGGTAGAGAGAGAAAAGGAGAGGAGAGCCGTGGATTGATTTTTTTTTTTCCGTCAAACTACTCACCAAAACGATGTCGTTTTGGTGAGGTTTAATGTCAGCCGTTGGATTGTTCACTCTAGGAGATGACTGTAGGCTTTTCACCTTAGAGGATCCGGACGCATCCTGTGTTTGGTTGAAAATTTTAAAAAGAGATGTGGAAAGAAAAAATAAATAAAATGTGAAAAATATAATATATATATATATATATATATACATCACATAATTTTACACATTTTTTCTTTTTATTTTTCTGAATCCTTTTCAAAAAATTTCAATCAAACACAACGTAAAAGTTGATCACATATCATAGGCCATCTGACTACCTAGTTGTCACACACATTCGCCGCATGTCTTATAGAATACCCAACCATGTGTGATGTTCGGTGTAGCTTGACTGAGTTATGTACGTAGAGTAGAGGCTTCACAATAGCTCTTTAGTTTTGGATTTTTTATCAGCCGATCCCAATAATTGAATCTATTATCCATTAGGTTTTAAGTTTCTATCTCATGCACTAGGAAATCTTGTTATATTTTTTTTTATCCCGATTTTGTCCCTGCTGTTATACTGCTGAAGCCATTGATTGCCCCACTATAATGTTGGGAGGGAGGCGAAGGGGTCACGGCGTTGACGGTGGTGAGGAAGTTTGCGCCAAAGACTCAACAATCGAACGGTTGTTCGCCGGCCTTGGTGAACATAAGAACTGTCTTTGTGACCCTTGGATTTAAAAGAGATGGTGTTAGATCTAAAAGAGATCAAGAAAATCAACATGAATTGACATTGGTGTGTCAATATTGATGAGTTCAAAGCTCTGTATCAATTAATAATGGACGAACGAGACGAAAAAAAAGACATGAGAGAGGCGTTCAGGATGTTAGATTAGAATAGTAATGGGTTCATCTAGGTATTTTCAATGCCAATCGGAACTCTTATCTTGTTTAAACTAGTGATAAATTTATCAGTAAATTTGTTAAAACCAGTGATAAATTTGTTTAAACTTGTGATAAATTTATCACTGTTAAATTTGTTAAAAAATTTACAAATAGCAAACTTGATTTGAAAGAGAAAGGGGAATCACAACAAATTTATCGTTGAATTAAGAAAAAAATTTATCAGATTAGTCACACGTCTGTAGAAGATCAACAACACCTTTCAATGCACTGATTGGATACTTTGCATCCCAAACTGGTAATGGAGGAAAATGGTGACAACGATGATGTCAAAGATTGTAGATTGATGATGAAGGATTGTGGTGTTAAAGCTAACAGATGAATGATGGGGAAGGAGTAGCGGTGATGGCAACCAAGGAGAAGGAGATAGTGGTTGATGAAACCAAACGAGCATATTAGTAATTTCAATTGAATATGAGATTTCACAGTTTTGATATTAAATTTCCTAAATTTGTACAATTTTAGGATGAAAATTATAATATTTGGGAAGTCTTGCCACATCTAGCCTACAAAAGAACTAATCAAAAGTTATTACACAACCCTGTAATAGACTCAGGATGCTAGATTAGGGAGGGCCAAACTAAACTTCTAACTCAAGCAACAATTCTGAGAAGTGAAGTTACAGGTTACAACATTGCTACTCCTATAGTTGCTCCATTCTTCTCAAGTGGTTCGGTTTCTCAGTTGAATATGCTAACTGAAGTCCAACCAGCAAAATAGTAACTAATGATCAATTCCCAGCAAACTTGACATGATTCTAACCAGTCAGCATACCAGATAAAACCTCCAGGAAAAACAAACAAATAAAAGTCTGTATTTTACTTCACTTTATCATCATTATCACTGTCAGTATAACTTGTAATCCTCCTCCTCACTCTCCATCAGGAGACTTATCATTGCATGAGTTCAACAATGTGTAATTGCTAATAAATATTTGTTGCTAAAAGCTACCAAAAACAATAGAAACACAACCAATTCCGGAACAACAATCATCCAAACAAAATAGGTTTGGCCTGGTTTGCTTTGCCTGTTGAATGATGCACCAATTTGCAAAATGGTTTTTCTGCCACTAGATCCTTGAGCTGAACATGATCAATCTTCACAATGCGTGAGGCTGTGGATCAGGAGGAAACAAATTAACAAGAAACCGATGAATCATTTCAAAGCTGGTGAATGTAATTACAGCAGCTGGTGTAGTCCTGAGCAGGTTGGTGGCACACCCTCGGTAAAAACCGGGGATGCCTTCTTGTTGAAATACTTTCTTAATGCAGTCCACGACACCAGAGTATCGTTTCTCGGAGTGGTGACCTTGTTCTTGTAGCCTGGAGCGTACTACCTGCAAATATGTTGTTAGAATAAGTAATTATAGTAAGAGCATCTCCAATGCTGAATTGACAAAATGGCACTAAAGCCAAATTCTGGCAATGAACAATATCAAAATGCTATATTTTAGCAATGCTGCTTCAATGGTGCAAATGTTATTTTTTCCCCCAAAGAAGTCAAATTAAATTGTGGGGAGAGATTTTTTGCCAAAATTTAGCTTATTGCTGAACCTTGTGACTAGTCACTGGAGAACTCAACCTTGAGTTTCATAGGGGATGATCTGTTGATATCATAGCAAGGCTAAAACTGAGGATGATCTGTTCATATCATACCTCATGTGGATATGTCAATGTTGATGCAAATATTTTGGAAACTGAGGAGGCAACAGCAACATCACTTGCACTGAGTGTATCCATTGTAGTGTTTCCTGATTTCATCAATTTTAATCAATAGATTTTTTATTTTTTTTTTAGAAGAAAGAAAGAGCTCATGAATGACTAATACAAGTGAACAGCTACCTCGGTTGGCCAAATAGATTTTGATTTTCTCATATGCTGGAAATTGAATGGCAACATGACTGATACCAGCCAATGCAGGCACAAGACCACTGTACACGACATAGAAAATCAGAAGCTGTCAGAATTAAAACTCACTACTAGAGATACGTTCGCTTCAAAGATATCAGCTAATTCTAATGACTAGTGATACGCAACCTGTATAATCCACGAATACCCTCTTCATGAGCAATTCTTCTCAAAGCAGACAGTGTACTCCTGTATGGCACCACACCTGTTCTCATTCCTTGAGTCTGCAAAAAATAAATAAATAAGAGACAGAAAAGTAAATGGTAAGAGATCAAACATGCAATGACAACAATACTAGATAATAGTTTATTTTTGGGAACATTCCCTTTTAGCCAAAAAACCAAATTAGCCAAAAAGCCAACAACCCATACCAAAAAGTCAAATATTCTATTTTCTCTCTACTTTTTGAATATCTTTTCATAAAAAGCCAAAAAGTCATCCCAAACATACTAGTTTTTTTTAGCTCATATTTTAGTCAAATAGCCAAAAAATTACTAAATTAGCCTGTTCCCAAACAAGGCCTAATACATATAAATCCCCAGAAAGTGGGAGCCTCATGCACTGGGACTCTGCCCTATTGCACTAATAACCATGGTTATTAAAACGAGTACATTTCACCTGACCAAGATAGGAAGTAGACCATCATGTCATCTCAACACATTGCCGCTAGCTTTTCTATGAATAAGAGATACTAACTGAATCAGCATTTGACAACATGTGATACACAGGCCTTTTCTTTTGTGTTAGGGGCTAAGTACAAAATAGGAAGTGAAAAAAAACCAAAGATTGCAGATGAGAATAAGTCAAAGTATACCTGATCCTAAAATGATAAACAAAAAAGTCCACAATATCCACAATTTAAAAATAGCTTTCCAGGGATTTTTAGGGCGGGGGCAGCAAACCTAGAGCCAATTGTAATGCAACTGAGTCACCAAGCTGCTAATGCATATCACTGGGCCAATGTGAATAAATGGACAATTCATCCTTGAGTGAGAAGTCCAGCGCACATGCCAATTGTGACACCATGTCACTCTTTTCTCCCTCCGTGGCTCAACTAAGGCAAGTAACATTACCTAGCTCCTCACAGGTCGAATGCCACTTTAGAGAGCCCCCAACCGTTCACTAATCCTACACTTCAAGATATCCCTGAGGCAACCGCCCAAATGGAAGGCTGACAACAAACACAACACCCAAGATTAGGTACTCAGAGCTCTGCCCCCAAACAAAGCAGGCACCAGGAGTCAAGGCATTCCAAGATGTTCATAGTTAGCTTTGTAGAGTTTTTTTGGAGCAGTTTAATGTATAAGTGACATAATATGTTTGGTTTCTTTTTGCACATCCTATGGATACTGGTGGCACCCCTCTTGGTGTCTTATAGTTAAATTTAATATTCCATTTACTTATTAAAGAAAAATCTTCACAAGACACCCTCAATGCTATGGCCATCCACACCCTTGATAAAGGATTTTAATTTCAAGTTATAAGCAACAAAGAATACAGTTTCTGTTGTCAACTATAAGGTCAACAAGAGCAACATGTATAATCCTACACATCTTAGAAAAAATAAAGAAAGACAGTTATGTAATAGTCGAATAGAGAGAGATCTGACTGGGAAGTGGAGAAAGAATATATGAAGTTCACTGCTTTCAATTTTATACAAAGCTATTATTAATATTATGTCCTCTAACTAGCCTCTATTTTTTCCTCTTTACATTGTACACTTGAAGGATAAGAAAATTCTGAACAGATCATGATGAGGGCGCCAACTGAGACCAACCAAAAAAAAAAAACAACAAAAAGAATTATGGCTTCGTGTAATATTATAATTAGGCGTTCCGATGCATTTGAGTCCATTCTATTCAACTCTATCTAAAGCGAATCTCCTATGAATCCTAAGCCAATCTATTTTTTCACTATGTCCTCTCCTCATTGCTGTCTTTCCAAGTCCAATCAGATTGGCTCCCCTAGACAGGTGTTTCATTAGTCTTCACTGCATATGGCTAGGTCACACCATCTATATTAGCTCATTGTTCACCATATCTCCTTCCAATTTCTGTTTTCTTTCCAGTAAAGTTGCTATTACTTTAGGCACCAACGCATAGAATTCTAAGGTTGAGTGTCTACTTTATAGAAAGAAGAAAGTTAACAACCAATGTACAACAATGAGAAAAAATACAAAATCCATTTTGCCTTTGGCTTTCAGTGAGCAAACGATTAAGTTCCAAATCATGTTTTTGTCATGTATGTCTGGGAAAAAGGGGGGAAGAAAACGAGTTCTCTTAACTTTGTCAATAAGACATGTATACCAGGAAAAAAAACATGCCTTATCCTGCAGCAGTGTGACAAGGTTAGTCAAATACAATTCATTAAGTGACAAAGGTAGTTCTGCTGCGCTGTTTATTAACCCAATATCCTTATACTGCTTTACTAGTAGACATCGAATGACTTTTCAACAGAGACTTGAAGCGATAATGTTTTACTACCACCAGCATGCCTTACCACGTAAATTACAAATCATCTTCTTATAAAACAATACAACCCAAAAAACAAAGCATCGGCACATGAAAGTTTGACACAACACCGCCACCTCCACTCTCCAAGATTTTATTTATTTATTTTTTATTTTAAAAAATAAAAAAAAAAGAACAAGAGGAAGAAGCACACCTGAAGTCTTGTCTTCACAACCCAAAGAGGGTTCGTAGCAATTGTTGTTGCAGCTCCAGCACCACAAGCAGCTACCACATTAGCACCAATTGAAAGTTGATGATTCCCATCTACACATGCATGTCAATCAAAACAACATTGAGCATAAATAAAACAACTCAGGAATTTCATTTGAAAAAAAAAAAAACTTAATATGGTTTAATCAAGAAATAATGGAACACATTTAATCATTTTAGTTCTAAATAAAAGTTGATGATGAACTAACCATCCGAGTAAAGAAAGCTTTTGAGCTGCTCATAAATTGTAAAATAAACCTGCATAAATAATAGCGTTGGGTCATTGGAAAGATATGCTCATAACAAATAAAGTGACAAGCTAGGACATTAATAATTCCTCTATCTAAATAGACTTGTTAAGTTGTTGGATCATTTCCTCAATAAAAGTTCTGTAGAACATTAGGTTCTAAAGCATGGACATCTATTCTAGTAAATAATGCAGAACTTGTTTTGAAGTTATGTCACGTATTTTCTCATACCCAAATTTCGCCTATGCAACTGTTCAGATTTTTTTGTTTCAATTTTTGATTTCTACAGATCTATTTTTCCTTCGATCTACATACATTCAGTTTTTTTTCCCCCCCATGACAGTTACAACTGTCCTTTATACAAATGTATAGTGTGTGTGTGTAGCCTTCTAGTAATAAATAAAGGTGTTAATGATTTATCTTTTCATCAATTACCCAGGTGATTAGCTTTAACCCAATACAAAATGTTAGCTGTGCATTTTGAGTCTTTGACAGCACTTGCAACAAGTTTAGATACTTCAACAATAATTAAGCATACTCCAAGAGATATTGGGAATAATTGGTTGTCTCTCAAAACATGTTTTTGGAGAAAAAATTCCAAAAATATGTTTGGTTGAAATTTTTTAAAACAAAATTCCAAAATCACTTTTTCTCTGTACTACACATCAATCAATCATATTTTCTCTCTCCTCTCTCCTCTCTCCTCCTCAATCATTTTTTCTCTCACATCCATCTATTCAACTACAAAAAAATATCAAATCATTCCAAACTCCAAAATTCCAAAACTATTTTCAAAATATACAACCAAACAAAATTTTAAATTTTCTAAACTCTCCCCAGAAAATTATTTTTGAAATAATATATCAAAACACAAACCAAATACGGCATTAATTTACCCATAACAGGAAGACATTGAAGTTTTAATTATAGGCACAAAAAGGAAGTCAACGTTGCTATAATGATGTTTTTGTGAAACAAAAAGGGAATATCAACGAGAACCCAGAGTACCTGCTATGCCCGGAAAGCTTTAAAACCTTATGGAGATGTTAGTTTTACCTTCACTACTCAGATAACGATGACAAGCTTGCATATTATGGCAGATACAGAATATATAATAAAAGAAAGAAATCAAAAGCAATAGCGAGAAAAAAAAGTCTGAAGATGACTTGAACTTATGACTAAATGACGATAAAAGATCTAAGCCAGATTATTATGTACCAACAATAAAAAGGTTTGGCATGTTTCATCCACCAACGACCATTGAATACGAGGATGGAAACATTGTTTGTTCGGTTAAAAACTGAAAGAAGTGTATCAAAAAAATTCTCCAGAGAAATGAACCATATCACTGTTCCACAATAAAAGCTAAATCAATTGCTGACCAACAAACAAGCATTACAACCAAGCATGGATGAAAATAAGAACTTATGAGAATGACTACTCACCGCCCAGTTTGGAAGCAATGCCAGCACAGTGGGTGAGAGCCCACGGTACATACCACGCAAACCCTCCTTTTGAAATATTTGTTCCAAACTCCCAACTATGACACTACCTGGTCAAATGACAAATATTAGCCTTTTGTTGAAAACTTTGCAAATGCTAACTTGCAGGCAATACATTTATTTCACCTCGCACTTTTAAAAATACTATTTGAATTTGATGTTAACCCACTTAAGGGAATCAATATCTTGCAAATAAATAATTTAACGAGACGTGCATATAGACGCTTGAAGCCCTGTTGAAATACCCTGTTATCCCAACTAACTCGGGCAACTTTATTTCAATACTAACTGGTCTTCCACAATGATTACTCTAAAGTCTAAACTATTAATGCTTCATATGAGTCCAAGTTGAATTTCAAAAGCCTTACTCTAAACTATTAAATTATTAATGCTTCATATGAGTATGAAGTGTACCTTTATTAGTTCCATTACTGAGCGCTGATAGACCATGAACCTGAAACCTAGTCTTGATAACATCTAAAGGACACACAAACGTTGCTGCAATAACTCCTGCACACAGAATTCCCAATTTCAACCAAATCACTCAAAATTGCATCACAACACAATCAAAAATATCAACAAGATTGAATTTTATTTTTATTTTTTTTAAAAAGGATTGAAAATTCCCAAGTTTGGTCTAATTTTCGATTTGTTTTCTCGGAAACCAAACAGAGATAGAAAACGTACCAGCGGCGGCACCAGAAGCAGCATTGCAGAGGAGGCCTTTGGAGCTAGGGCTGTGAGTATTGGTGGCGGCCATAGCTGAATCTACGAGAATCGGGTTGAAAAGATTCGAAACAGTAGTCTCGATTGGAAGTCAACGAAAAGTCCTCTCTCGAGAGGGAGATCGCAGAGAACCAGGGTCGCATGGCAAGGCGGTAGAGAGCTTTCAGCGAAGCAATCGAATCGGCTTTGAATTCAATCAAAATTAGGGTTTGGGTGGTGATTAGCTGATTGCTGGTGAAGGGGTTGTTAGGTATCGATGGGATCGAGAATCGAAATCGCCATGTAAAATGTGAGGAGAATGAAGTTTCTTTGCTTTCGTAGGTTTCTCTCTCCTCTCTCCTATCTATCTCATCTCATCTCATCTCATCAAACCTATCGTCCGCCTCACCACTCGACGATTCGCCGCGGGTGGGACCAGCGCTCTGGTTTACCAAAGCTTTTTTTCTTACGTCATGTTTGTCGAATTTTTATTTTTTTTTCAAACTTATTCGATTTGGATAGACGAATCTTATGAATTTTTAAAATTTCAAAAATAAATTTAAAATTTAAACTAAGCGAAAAAAAAATTGATTTATTTTTATGAGGATTTTTTTTTAAAACTTTTCAGTTCATCTCTCTGAGCTAAAAACTTTTGATTTTTTTTTTTAAAAAAAAATTTACTAACGCTATATTTGGTTTAAAAATTTGATGAGATATTTAAAAAGAAAAAATATATATATATGAAATTATATAAAATATAAGTATATTTTATTCACATTTTGGTTCCGTTTGGGGATTTACCTTTTTAGTTAAAAAGTCAAAAAGTTATTTTTTTAGCCAAAAAACCAACAACTCATACTAAAAAGTCAAAGATTCTATTTTCTCTCTACTTTTTGCACATCTTTTCGTAATTAGCCAAAAAGTCATCCCAAACATATAAAAAATTTTTACGTACTTTTTTAGTCAAATAGTCAAAAATTTACTAAATTAACATGTTCCCAAACGAGGCCTTTATCTTTGTTTTTCTTTCTTTTTTCAAATCTCTCTTCAAATCCTTCAACTAAACACAACGTAAACATGAAAATAAACCAACAAAATATCAAAAAAATAAACCTTGAATAAATATTTTAATTAAAGGGAAATTTTTTTAAAGGTTCGTAGTATTAAGATTTTAAAAATCTTGATACAATATTTTCATCCTAATTAAGATCTCTTAATATTTATACGTAGAAGATTCGATTCAAATAAATTTTGTATGACTCAAAGAAATTTTGTCTCAACTCAGAGAAATTTTAATTTTTACTTAGAAATTTTGAAATTTCTATCGAAATTTCTCTTAGTTAGGCAAAATTTCTCTGAGTCAAATTTTATCTGTAAAATTATTGAGGGACCTTAGCTAATAAAAAAATATTTTGGACTTCTCCTACTACACAAAGTTTGAGAGCTATGTTTTAGGCCAAGTTTGGCGCCTTTAATAAAAGTCAAAAAGTCATTATCCTATTTAAGTCACATCATTTTATTTAAGTCACATCACCTCTCTACCACATCATTTCAAACCTAACCCATATTTCATAAAAAGTCAAAAAATACACTTATTTAGAACATCCCAAACAGCCCCTTACTAATTTTTCTATAATTAAAAACTTATTATAAATTGTCAAATTATCCCCTTCATTTTTTATATCTTTTTATTAAAAAATATTTAAAAATTATTAAAAAGTCAATTATCAAACGAGATGTTAAACAAACAAAAAAATAAAAAGTTTATTATTAATTGAAATATGTCAAATAATTATTTTTTTTTAAATTAAGGGGCTGTTTTTTTTAAAAAAAAAATAAAAATTGTGCAATTTTTGTTTACAATTAAGGCCTCGTTTGGGAATAGGTTTTGTAATTTTTTAAACTTTTTTTGCTAAAATATACAAAAACTTATATGTTTAGAATGAATTTTTTATTTTTTACGAAAAGATGTGTAAAAAGTAGAAAGAAAATAAAATTTTTGACTTTTTTTTGTATAAGTTATAGGCTCTTTGATTTTTTTTGGTAACTTTTTGATTTTTAGACTAGACTATTACTTATCAAATGAGACCTAAGTATAAATAATTTAATTGTGCTAAAAATAATAATTGTTTATAAATGGGTGAGAATTATTTTAGCATTTTGATGCAACTTATTATAAGTAAAAAATTGATAAACGCAAAGTATGAACTAAAAATGCTCATCTCTTCGGAGTTTTTTTTTTAAATATTCCAAAAAAGAAAAAAATTAATTAGAGAATTGACGTACTTTTCAAACTATTCAGGGCAAATTACACAAATAGTCCCTCTAGTTTGGGACTCGTGTCACTTTAGTCCCTGATTTTTTAATTGTAACACATTTGACCCTAATTTTAAATCTTGTTTCAAATAAGGACAATTGAAGATACCATTGTTTAATTTTAAGGGCAAAATCTTCAATTTAATAAATATAAGTTAATTTGACAAAAATAAATGTCAAAAACATATTTTTAATTTTTTAATAATTATTTTTATCCACCAATGATAAAATTATGTAAAATTGATAAAAATTAATAAAAATTACATGATTAATTTTTTAGATCATCATCCAAACACATAATAAAAATTAATTTGGTAAAAAAATAAATAAATGTCTAAAATATTTATCAATTTTACATAATTTTATTTTTAGTGGGTAGAAATAATTTTTAAAAATTAAAAAATATTTGTTTGATATTTATTTTTGTCAAATTAGTTTATATTTTATCAAATTGACGATTTTACCCTTGAAAAATCTAATGATATCTTCAATTGTCCTTATTTGGAACAAGATTCAAAACTCAGGGTCAAATGTGTCACGATTGAAAAGCCAGGGACCAAAATGAAATAAGTCCCAAACTATAGGGACTATTAGTGTAATTCACCCAACTATTTAAGAAACTAACCTACTTTTTGAAATTACATTTTCAAAATGCGATTTTGAAATTGAAATTGCATCTTCAACATGCAATTTCACTTTAAAATCGCAAGTTGAAAATGTAATTTATGATGACATGATGAAATTACATGTTGAAAATGCAATTTCAAAAACAGGTTAGTTTTCCAAATAGTTTAAAAAGTGGGTCAATTCTCTAATTTGTTTTTTTTTAAAGAATATTTCAAAAAAAAACTCCATCTCTCTGCTTTTAAATAATCATCTTATTTAATTTATATTTACTAATGTCTCGTTTGGAAATAAGTTATTTTAGTAATTTTTTGAATTTTTATTAAAAGATATGAAAAAAATATGACAATTTATAGTGACTTTTTAACTAAAATATGTAATTGCCAAATAAGACCTTAATATATTATAAATAAAAATTATAATCTAACACAAAACTTTAAATTAAAACAAATTATAAACAACTCTTTTTAAATTGCATTAAACAATCTAAGGGGTGGTTTTAGAATTAACTTTTTTTTAATAATTTTTAATTTTTATGAAAAATATAAAAAATAAAAAATAAAGAAAAATAAATTGATTTTTAAAATTTTTGAGCTAAAATCTTATGTTGCCAAACGTGGCGTTATTGTCAAGCACACCAAACTAGAAGTAGTTGATTCCAAACAAGATCTAAAGCACGTGACGAGTATCTCGTACGTCAAGCATGCCCCTAGTCTCTCAAGAAAATAATAATATATATTAAAAAAAGGATAAATTACATTGACACCCCTTAAGTTTGGTTAAATTACATTGCACCCTTTGATGTTTTAAAAATTATATTATCACCCGTGTAATTAATAGTTTCATTTCACAAACCCTGCTTATATAAAAGATAACAACTTATAGCAGAAAAATATAAAAAATTACATTAAAAATCAAAAAGTAAAGCAAAAGAAAAGAGAAAAAAAAAAACAAAAACAAAGGAAAGTGATATGTATTTGTTGGCTACATATTTTGTAAAAGCCAGTTACAGTTCGACACGTAACAGAGTAAGGGTAATAAAGGAAGGTTATTTAAGCCTTCAATCCTGATCGTACACGTGGCAATAAATATTGGTTCTCACATGATCTGAGTAACACTAGATCAATAACGGGATGCAAGATAACATAGCTTCAACGGTTACTCATATTCAAATTCAAGTACAAGAGGGAAGTTCAACTGCCAGTAATGGCGTAATGGAGCTACTTGTAAGGAAGCATGATCAGCGATCATGGAGGAGCAGTTCGACGGTTCGAAGTGCAGTTCGAAAGTCATCACTGACGAGTATAAATAGCAGGGCAGCCCCTAGAAAAAAAGGGGACTCAGATCATACAAATCAGTCATTTACTTCATATATTTTCTTTTCCAGTCTTTTACATTTCCAGTCTTTAAATACCTGTTCTTTAAATACCTGCACTTTAAATACCCGCACTGCACTTCGATTCATAGGAGTAGCTTCAAGTAAATTCAAGTAGATTGCTGTTGTAAACCTCTCCGAGGCTGAGTTTGGACCATTGTAAGTGTTCATTTTTATGAAATACTTCAATTGTTCTTCATATTACTGTTATTTCTCTTAATTTCTCTTAAGTCAGGCCACCAGTAAAAGTCCTCTTCATTGAGGCTGAAAAGAACTAAAACACAATTGTCTGATAATTGGTTGGCAATCACAATTTCTGTAAGGACTGATTGATCCTTGCTGGCACGCTCACATTTACAAAAATACCCTTCGAAAAGCCAAAAAACCAACATATATTTTTGCCACGCCCAGTGGGACCTAATTAAAAATGGCTAGAAGAAGACGATAAGAAGAAAATGAACGCTTGGAAGAAGGCGTGGAAGGAGAGGTAGAAATACCAAATCCAGAGGATAATGTGGTAACACATCCTGTGGAAACTCCTATATTGTCAGAACCTATGGTCGAACAGACCAGTACTTCTGGACAAGAACCATATGTTCATATTATTGGACGAAACCAAGGAATTGGACCATCCACTGTGCCATTTACTCAACCAACAAATCCATGGGATGGTTTAGTAGATGCCATGGGACAACAATTAATGAACACAATGGAAAGGTGGGCAGCATCCTTTTTGGATCGAATGAATAACCACCAACCAACAAACACAAGACACACGGAGGAAGTTGTAAATGTCCCCCAACAAAGATTGGCTAGAGAAAAACAGCCTATGCAAGTTAATGGACATCCTAATGGTCAAACTTGTACCCAAAACTTTGAAAGACCATCACCTCAGTCTTGGTATGAACCCATTTCAAGGCCTATAGCAGGCCAAAATGCCTCAGTACTTAATAATGAAGCCACACAAGTTGGTGGATCTGGCCAAGTACAAGAAACTGGCATAAGAATGGTTACAAATCCCATGTTCGAAGCCATACCTGGCACAAGGGGGTACACTAATCCCTTATTCGAATTTACACCCGGGGGGTTTGAGGGTTTTCCTACAAATGGCAGAGACACAACACCTGTTCCAGCACCTTTTGCAGGTCCTTTCGCAGGTCATGCTTAAAGGGGTTACCCATACCCTCAACAGCAACCTGCACTGCAAGGACAACCAGCCCCAAATTTACCACCTTATGGACCAAGAGGACCACAAGCACAAGTTTGTCCACCAAATCCTGTGTTTGCCCCTCCAGTAGTGGTTCAGCAGGCACAAAATATGGTCCCTAGAGACCAGATTGCTGATATTGTTAGGGAGATATGTGGACCAATGGCTCGGGGGGTCCAGACTCCTATATACAGAAAACCATATCCAGAATGGGTAGATAGGGTACATGAATACCCAAGAGGATTCAGAATACCAGATTTTACTCTATTTTATGGAACTGGAAATCAGTCAACTGTAGAGCATATTGCTAGATTTGCTGCTCAATGCGGTGAATTCACTAATCATGATTATATGAAACTGAGATTATTTCCAAATTCTCTGACTGGAGGAGCATTCGTATGGTACATCAACCTTACACCTGGGTTCATTCAAAATTGGCAACAGATGGAAGAGGCATTCCATGCCCAATTCTTCCAATCAGAGCTAGAAGTTTCCATGGCAGACTTGGCTAGATTGAGTCAAAGGCCTGAGGAAAAGGCTACTCAGTTTATTGCCAGATTTAAAAGGGCTCGGAATAAATGTAGAGTCATTCTCCTAGAGCCAGAGTTTGTGAGATTGGCCCAAAACGGTTTAGAGTTCAGGCTTCGAAAGAAGTTTGATTCAACTGAGTTCAGGGATTTGGTCGAATTAACCTATAAGGTGTCTAGATATGAAACACTATTAGAAGAAGAACAAGATCGAAATAATGCCTCGTATAAGACATATTACAGAGATCTCAATTATGAAATCGATGCAGCAGAGATTGTGGGCAAAGAACCTGTAATTTGTGAAGCATTGATTTATAAAGACACCACCATCGACCAGCAATTTAAAAAGAAAGATTTCCATAGAAAGTATTCTTTCGATCTGGCAAAAGCAGATGACATTTTTGACCATCTGCTTGCAGCCAATTTCCTTAAGTTACCAAAGGGAGTAAAATTGCCATCTCCAGATGAACTTAAAGGAAAAATATATTGTAAATGGCATAACTCTTGGTCTCATTCGACTAAAAACTGCATTGTTTTTCGAGACAGGATCCAGGAGCAGATTCGGAAAGGAAGTCTGAAATTCCCAACCAAAACAGAAAAGATCATGGGGATTGATAGTAACCCGTTTCCAGAAGTTGGAAAAGGCACAGTTAATGTGGTTGTACCAAACTTCCAGAATCTATCTCTGCAGGAGTTGGAAGAGGTCAACGTGCAAATGCATACTGCCAACCAGACAGCTGCTAAGAAGGAGACTAGAAACCCACCAGCTATTGGACAAGGTTTCTCACATCAGAATGAGCAATCTGACGAAGAAGCACTAGATGACAATTCCTTGGAAGCAGCTGTAATGCAGAGTATGTGTCCCAGGTGCAGACTGAGTCATAAATGGTTGAGGGGGCTTCCAATTGATGGAAAGCAATACTACAGAGATGTTCAAAGACATTCTAAGCCAACCAATGCTTACAACAAAAGGCCGTACCCAGGTAGTGATAGGCAGCGACCATCAATGGTTGAACCTGCAGTGGACAGAATGCATGCTAAAGGCAAGAGGTCCTTGTATGAGTCTGGACCACCTAACTACTACAGAGTAGAAAGCAACCATTCTGAAAGAAGATTGGGGAAGAGTTCAGGTTACGGGATTAAAGCCAGGGATTGGCCTCCTAGACTAACCTCACGCAGAACTGAAAGTGGCCACTTTCATCAAAGGCCAGAAACAGACTCGAGACATGAAGTCAGGAACAAGCATCTACCTTCACAGCCAGTTTCGAAGGCGGTTTCGAAGGTAGAAAGAAACAGTTCCACATCTGGATCAGTAGGATCGTGGGTGCCTGGAGTCCTAGACTGGTTTGTAATGCAAAACAAACCTAGGGAAGTGCTTGCTTATGGAGATGTTGTAAACCAAGGCAGGATGATCAAGCCTCCTATGGTGGCTCCGAATAACTGGGTACTGCTTAAACATCCAAAGACGAGGGAACCAGACATGGTCCCAGTCATCTCAAGATCACAGAGGAGAAAAATTCAGCGCAAGTACACCCAGTACCAGAAAGATCTGAAGGAAGGTGGAGAAAATTCTTCACTAGTCAAAACGGAAGGAAGGAAGAACCCAAAGTCAGACCATGCTCCAAAGCCGGTTCCACAGAGCAAAGTGGTCTGCAGCCGAGAACAGTTGGCCAAGGTTCATTCTGAACTGAAAACCAGAGAGAAGGCTAGTTTGGCAAGGTTGGAGAAAGCTCTGATGGAGACATATAGCGAGACCGAAGAAGAGATTGGCATAAGCCAGAAGAAAGAGGTCGTGGAGGAAGAGATGTTCGAAGCCTTCATGGCTGAACAAACGTTTCTGACTGAAGAGCCAGTTGAGAAAGATCCTTCGAAGGGATCAGTTAGCAATGAAATACCAGAATGCATCATGCAGGATGTTTTTGAGGAAGTCGACCAAAGTGACCAAGAGGGGAAACAGGTACAGCCAGTCATCCAGTTTGGCTCGTTTCCCCCAGTATCAGTGAACATGGTACACATACTACCACAGGAATTCCAAGCTGGAGATGAGAATCAAGAGGGGCAGGAAGCTGATCCTGTTCAGATCTCTAGTGAAGACTCACAAGTAAGTATGGTGCAAGATAATTTCGAAATGGTTACCCCGATGGAGGATGAATATGAGAGCGAGGAAGTGGTAAGCATCAACCTATCGTATCCATTCGAGTATCCCTCGAATTCCATGACACAACATGTTAAGCCTTTGTACATCAAGGCTTTCTTCGATGGGATACAACTGAATCGAGTCCTAATAGACAATGGGGCAGCAGTAAACTTGTTGCCGAAATCTTCTTTGAAGAAACTAGGAAAAAAGAATCCTAGGTTGATACCAACCAGCACAACCATCGCTGGTTTTGCTGGAGATAAGCAAATGGCTCAGGGGATTCTACCCATTAATTTAGGTGTGGGAACCAGGGATTGCATGACAGCATTCTTCGTAATCGACAGTAATGCTAAATATAATGCTTTACTTGGAAGGGATTGGATCCACACTAACAAATGTGTGCCTTCTTCTTTGCATCAGAAAATCATGATGGCTTTAGGCAATGGAGAGACAGAGGAAATCGATGCAGATCCTCAACCCTTCATAGCCTGTGCAGACTTTGCGGAGGATAAATTGTATATTGAGGGAGTGACACCGCTCAGTATACTGATGGAAGATGACGGTTCAGCCGAAGTGACGGCTGATGAGGAAGTGACACACTTGAAACACTTAGTCCAAGAAAGTGCTGATGAAGAGGTCGTTCTAAAAGATGACAATGATGCCTGGTTATAGGCAAAGAAGTAAAAAGCAAGAAGCCACATCCTTGGCTCTGATTAAGTTCTCAACATTGGATGTAGAAGCTATAGTCCAGAGAGTACAGGAGCAAGAAAGGGAGGCCATGATACTCGGCTGCAAGCAGAAATAGCAACAGGTCAGAATTTTGACCCTTGGGAAATATTGTGCATTGGACATTGAGACAAAAGTCCAGGAGATACAGGAGGAGGATGCCTTATGGACAGATTTTGTCTATGAGGAGAAGGGCAAGGATGTTGGACTAAAGAACCTAGGAGCAGAACAGAACAAGAAGGCTACTTCGAAGGTTGAAGAAATCAAGGAAGAAGCTTTGGTAAGTCCTCAGGCACAAGACCCTTTAGAAGAAGTAAATCTAGGGGAAGGTTCTGTACAACAGCCCACTTATATAAGTGCTTGTTTGAATGCACTGGACAGAAACCAGCTATTGGTTGTTCTGAAGAAATACAAAGATTGCTTCGCATGGTCTTATAATGAACTACCAGGATTGGATAGGTCATTAGTGGAACATAGGCTCCCTATGAAGCCTAATTTCAAGCCTTACAAGCAGAAACCAAGGAGGATGAGTCCAGAAGTAATTCAGAAGGTCAAGGAAGAGATCCTTAGACTCCTCAAGGCAGATTTTATTAGAACAGCCAGGTATGTCGAGTGGCTATCTAATATTGTGCCTGTAGTCAAGAAGAATGGCAAAATGAGGGTATGTATCGATTTCAGAAATTTAAATCTGGCAACTCCCAAAGATGAGTACCCTATGCCTATAGTGGACTTGCTTGTGGACAGTTCAGCAGGTCACCAAGTCTTGTCAATGATGGATGGGCATTCCGGCTATAACCAAATCTGCATTGCAGAGGAAGATATCCACAAGACAGCATTCAGATGTCCTGGGAATATTGGCACCTTTGAATGGGTTAAAATGCCATTTGGTCTAAAGAATGCTGGAGCTACATATCAAAGAGCCATGAACACTATCTTTCATGATCTTATTAGAGGATATTTGGAATGTTATATTGATGACATTGTGGTTAAATCCCAATCCATGGAAGAGCACCTGTTTCACTTAGAAGCAGCCTTTGAAAGAATGAGAAGGTTCAAATTAAAGCTCAACCCTCTTAAATGTGCTTTTGGCGTATCATCTGGAAACTTCTTGGGTTATGTGGTACACAAGAAATGAATACAGATTGACCAGAACAAAGCCAAAGCCATCATTGCAGCCAGGCCTCCATCAAGTAAGAAAGAATTGCAGAAGTTCCTTGGACAGGTTAACTTTCTTCGAAGGTTTATTTCTAACACTGCAGGAAAAACTAAAGTATTTTCTTCCTTGTTAAGGCTGAAAGCTGAAGAAGAATTCGTGTGGTCAGCAGAGCATCAAATTGCTTTCGAAGGTATCAAAGCCTACTTGGCTAACCCTCCAGTGCTGATGCCACCAAAGGGGAACAAGCCCTTGAAGTTGTACATAGCTGCAGCAGAGGATTCATTGGGAGCTTTCTTAGCCCAAGACAACGAAGAAGGCAAGGAGCAAGCTATTTATTATCTTAGTAGGTTTTTAAATTCTTGTGAATGTAAATATTCAGCTGTTGAAAAACTGTGTCTTGCTTTGTATTTTGCTGCAATAAAATTAAGATATTATCTTTTGCCTACAACTGTCTTGGTAATTGCAACCACAGATTTGGTTAAATATATGTTATCTAGACCAATGTTGAGGGGAAGAATTGGCAAGTGGATACTTGCCTTGTCAGAATTTCATCTAGAATATGTCCCTCAAAGGGCAGTAAAAGGGCAGGTTTTAGCCAATTTTTTGGCAGATCATCCATCTCACATAGAGAACCAGGAGATAATGGAGCTTGGTATGGCTAATGTTGAGCCATGGTAGATGTGGTTTGATGGGTCGAAAGCCAATGGTTTAATTGGAATTGGTGTTGTAATAAGATCTCCACAAGGGGTAGAAACCACACATGGTTTCAGAGTAGATGAAGCTACCTGTTCCAATAATCAGGCTGAATATGAAGCCTTAATTGCGGGACTAGAGATTCTTATTGGATTACAAGTACATACAGTTGACATATTCGGAGATTCTCAATTGGTGGTTAACCAAGTGAAAGGAATTTTCAAGTGTCAAAGCATAAGTATCTTGCCATATTATGTTGTTGCATTACATTTGCTTTCTCAGTTTCAAATAGCAAATGTAACCCATGTTCCAAGATTCTTGAACAATAGAGCCAATGATGTAACTCAGAAAGCTTCGGACTTCAAGAGAAAGGATAATACCCAAAGGGACATAAGCCAAACAACATATCAGAGATTAATACAACCTTTGAATAAAAGGAATGTGATCTTGGAAGTCAATCATAATGACTTACAAGAACAAGATTAGAGGCATCCAATAATGCAGTACTTGGCTGGTCCATCTTCGAAGGCCAGTAGAAAAGTCAAATTGCAGTCTATGCAATATATGATATATGGTAATGCTCTCTACAAAAAGGCGGGAGATGGCTTATTGTTAGAATGTCTAGGCCCGAAAGAAGCATTAACAGCCATGGCTGAGGTTCATGAAGGCATCTGTGGTGCTCATCAACCTGGTGTAAAAATGAGGTGGTTGCTTCGAAGGCATTCTTATTATTGGCCAACCATCCTTAAAGACTGCATAGAATATGCAAATGGGTGTCAGGCATGTCAAAAGCATGGCACAATAAGGCACGTGCCCATAACTGACCTACATGCAGTAGTGAAGCCTTGGCCATTCAGAGGGTGGGCCATGGATATGGTGGGAAAAATACACTCACCTTCTTCGAAACATCATTGTTTCATTCTAGTGGCCACTGACTACTTCACTAAATGGGTCGAAGCTAAGCCATACAAGGCTGTAGACCAAATAGAGGTTATTGGTTTTATTAAAGATTTGATCCATAGATTTGGCATCCCGCAAACCATAACAGTTGATAATGGAACTGTGTTTGATGGGAAGATGGTGAAGTCTTTTGTGGCAGAATTTGGAATTAGTCTTGTTAATTCCACACCCTATTATGCACAAGCTAATGGTCAAGCTGAGTCATCCAATAAGTCCTTGAAAAAAGGAATACAAAAGGTTGTGGATGACAATCCCAGGGATTGACATAACCTATTATTGGATGTTCTGTGGGCATATAGAACCTCACCGAGGTCAAGCACAGGAGTCACTCCCTATGCCTTGGTGTATGGACATGATGCAGTCTTACCAGTGGAAATTAATGTTAAATCTTTGAGAGTAAGATGTCAAGATCAATTGAATCCTGAACAATACCATCAAAGTATGTGCTTAGAATTAGAAGGCATAGATGAAGCCAGAATTTTGGCATTAAATAGCATTCTTTTCCAAAAGAAGAAAGCAGCCAAGAATTATAATAAGAAAGTCAAACACATTGGCTTTGATGAAGGTGATTTGGTATGGAAAACAATACTCCCAATTGGGATTAAAAGCCATAAGTTTGGCAAATGGTCACTTAACTGGGAAGGACCATATCAAATTCATAGGGTTCTGCCTTTTGGAGCATACCATTTAAGAAATTTGAATGGTTATGTACATCCCAAAAAGATTAATGGCAGATATTTAAAACCTTATTTTCCAACCATTTGGGAAACACAAGGGATAGAGTGAACACCATATGCAAAAACACAAGCTTGCTCAAATGATATACAAAATATTGTGCTTTCATAAAGAATCAAGTACATTGTGCCACAAATTGGCCCAAAAATCATTACAATGCTTTAATTGTTTTTGTACAATAGCTTTCCTATTGCTAAGGGAAGGAAATAATTGAATAGCTACAGCCATGTCTTCTTTTCGATCAGCCAGCCCTTGATTGGTGATGTGCAGTTTCTTATCAGTTCGAACCAAGGCTTGGCTTACTGCGGCTAACTCCTCTTCAAGCTGAGCTTTCTTCTCCAGAAGTTGGACTCGAAAGTGGGAGGCAAAAGAGTGTTGTTCTTTCAGAGTTGATACTTCAGTATGCACTTGAGAAACAAAACTCTGGTCCTTAGCCAGCTTCTCATCCGCAGTCTTAGCAGCATGGCAAATGTTGAGATAAAAATCAATAGTAGCTGCAGCCTGAGATAGATGACTTGAGACACTCATGGCAGACTGCTCAGCAATGTTACAGCATTGAAGGAACCCATTTCTGATGATAGGCCTTTGTAGAGCCTCGAAGGGGATCCTTGAAAAAGAAGTCAACAGTTGCAAGCATGTGTCCAAATCTACTGAAGGTGCAAAAGGCTTGTTGCTGGAGGAAGGAGAACTCTTGAAGATTTCCAGTAGGGAGTCAGCCAAGGCTAATGGCTCAGCTTCAGCAGTAGAGGTGGGAGAGGTAGAAGGTATGTCAAAGAGACTAGCTAGTCTTCCTTCAAAGATGTCTACCTCGTCCCTTGACATGAAGGGCATAGAGAGTGTTGTGGTGGAAGACACAAAGGGCTGCATAGGGATGGGAGAAACGGATGGAGCATCTTTGGCAGCCTCTATGGTCTTGGCCACCAGCAAATCAAGTGAAGAGGGGCTGGAAGTGGGCATTGGTGATGAGCCATGAATTGAAGAGCTACCAATGTCCTCTGTGGAAGAATCAACTGCCCCTGGGAATGGAGCAGCAGTTGGAGTTTCTGTAAAGGACGGAAAAAGAGCAAGGCTCGAAGGAAAAGTAGACTGAGGTAGGTCACGAGCCAAAAAAGGGAGGTATGGTTTTAATCCAAGAAGAAGAGATGCAGGAATACTGGGACTTAAGGAAGGTACGTCAAATATAGGCTTTGGAAGTGGAAGTACGATTCGAACAACCCTAACATTCTGCATTTGATCAACCTCAACCGAAATTGAGGAAGGCCTCATTGGAAAGGTGAGTGCAGTAGTTGTCGCTGCAAAAGGAAGAAATGCAGAACAATGTTAAACTTTAATACCACAAGCTGACAAAGTAAAAAACAGTAGAGGTATGAAAGAAATTACTTGTTCCAGCGGCACTGGTACTGATGGGAGAACTGCGGAGAGAATAGTGTCCAGCAGTCCGTTGTTTTCTGGCTAGTTCCCTTTGTAATGCATCAACAACAGCAGCTCTCTCTCTTAAAATTTGTTGCTGCTGTCTTTTCTCAGCCCTTTCAAAGACGACTATGGCTTTGGAATGTTTTTGTTCCACGGCCTTGGCGGCTGCCTCATGAAGGGGATCTTCAGTCAAGGCAGTAGTTGAAGCAGTCATTTTCCTTCTCTTTCCTATTGCTTGGGCAATTGTCTCAGAATCAGAATCCTCATCAAAGTTGGAAGGGGAGATATCAAACTCAGAAGAAGAGACAGTAATCTTTCTTCTCTTTTTTCTTTGAATTGGCATTGTCTGCTCCTCAATTGTTTTCTCAGCTCCTTCAGCCTGAGGTTCGGATTCCTTAAAAATAACCTCCTCCTCTACTTCCCTAGTGGTTGTCTCTTCTTGGGACAAATCAATCACCCTTTTCCTCCTCATCAAGGGTGACTCATGCTCTTGATCTTTTGCATCTTCTTTTCCTTCTTCTTGCACCTCAATTGTTTTCTTCTCAGGCTCAAGCAGTCTCTGCTTCTTTTGTTTCTGATCACCTTCAACTAAATAAACTTCCATATTACTCACCCACCAACTCTGATATCTCTTCAAAAAGGTGCCTTGAGGAATGAAAGGGATGTACTCAAAAGTGGCCAGATCATCCATAAACTTGAAGGTTGCCTCTTCTAGCCTTGACTTTCGAACCTTCAAATCTCTCTTGGTCAGAGTTAGGTTGGTGTTGCTGCAGAGAGGTATTGGAACTCCTTGTGTGAGGCCAAATTGTCTAGCAAATTGAGCAGGACAATAAGGCTCAGCTATGCATTTATAGGCTCTGGGGTTGGTGGTCCCAATAAACAGTTCTCTGGGGATCAGTAGGGAAGCCCACATATCTTTGTGAATAGGCAAGGCACAGAGCCTGTCACTGAGGAAGTGACTCAACCAGGCTGGACCTTTGCTAGCTTCGAAGGGACGGAAACGGTGATCAGGAAGAGTAGCTGGTAGTTGATGAAAGAAGGAGAAATAAAAGGCAAAAGTAGCTGGATAAAATGAAGCATTGGCTAGTTTTATGCCATGAGTAAGAGAGTGTAGCCCAGAAAATTTAAGGCATTTGGATTGTAGTTCAGTAAAATAAGCAAAGAGCCAAAGCTGAAGGATCCAAAATGGTCCCCCTTGATTAGCATCTAAGGGTTTCTCACAAAAGAGGGAACAAACTCTATATACATGACCCAGAATGTATGGGGCTAAGGCTACTCTTTTCTGCAAAACCAAGGCTTTGGCAAGAGGAGCAAATTCAGGCATGATTCTTTAGGAGGAGGTGTAGAAAAGAAATTTGCAAAGCCAATATAATAAAAAGGAAAAGAATTCCCTATCAGTTACTGGACCCACTCTTTTGTTCTCTGCTCTAACAAAATCACTGTAAGATGAATTAAGAGAGGGGAGGGAGAAAGGGACTGCTAAGTCAGGAAAATCTGGTGTGATGGGGGTACCAATGGGGGATACTCCTAATAGATGGCAAATATCAAGAACAGTGGGGGCCATCATCCCACATCTAAATTGAAAGAAATTGAAGACGGGGTTCCAAAAGCACAAAGCAGTAGGAACTAGGAAAGGGTCCTCCGAGATAGTTACCCTAGATAGTCGAAGAGCATCGAGGAGGCAAAGCTCTTGGAGGTCCAGTGTCTTAGCAGGAATGATCCGATCATACCATTCTTGCCATTCGGGTCTTATCGTGGGCCAGCATCGATGAGGACGATTGCTTCTCCAGTTCTTCCAGTCAAGGCCATCTTCATAAAGGAGACGTTGGTCCACCAGACGCGGATAAAAGGTTGGGAGCTCAGTAAGGACTTCCTTGAAAATTGGTCCGAGCACGTAGTTCTGCTGCTCATGATGACGAGGGACGAAGATACGCCCATCGATAGCGCTTTTCTCTCCAGCCTTGTACTTCTCACATTCTGCGTCAATAAGCCTCTTCAAAGCTAAAGATGAGCCTACGCGCTCTGGGGCTGGCACTTTTGGTGAAGAAGAAGCCATTGATGATACACTCTTCAGAAGATGAAGACCGAAGCAAAGAGGAACCAGTAGAGAGAAGGGTTTGTAAAAGCAAGAGATTTCGGAACACGAAACGAGAGGGTTTTAAAACCTTTGTGTCCGAAATTATACCCCGTAAGTCGTTAAGTACTAAAAGTACGAATGCGAGGAATCTCTTCCAATATTGATAGTTTTGGAGGGAAGAGCTTATTCCGGGATTGGGGCCAGCTTCAAAATGAAATATTTGGCTTCGAAGACAAGATGTTGGCGCCAAAAAATCAAATAACAACGGCTTCGAAATACATAAGCCGGCTTCGAAGCCTATTATATGCTTAAAGGTGCTAAATTGCTTGATTATTGGTCTATTTCGAAGGGTTTAAAGACCTGTTTAGGGATTATGAATCAAAGTAACGACCTTCGGAGCAAACCCTAGTATTCTCTAAGTATGAGAAACACTGTTCGAAGCATCAAAACTAATTGTTGGTTTTTTGTACATACTACTCTTCGAAAGAAAAATAGTCAATTTGAAATTGATTGATTATATTAACCATGACCATATGTTGGTTGTAATTGGTTTTGAGGGGTAAGAAACACTGTTCGAAGCATCAAAACCAATTGTCGGTTTTTTGTACATACTACTCTTCGAAAGAAAAATGGTCAATTTGAAATTGATTGATTATATTAACCATGACCATATGTTGGTTGTAATTGGTTTTGAGGGGTAAGAAACACTGTTCGAAGCATCAAAACCAATTGTCGGTTTTTTGTACATATTACTCTTCGAAAGAAAAATGGTTAATTTGAAATTGATTGATTATATTAACCATGACCATATGTTGAGGGTTAATGTTGTTAAAATTTAAAGCATTAATTCCAGACGATATCGGTCAGAATTGTCAATTTTACTCCATAAATTGGAATAAGACATGTTGGTTCTTTTAGTACTTCATTAAAACAATTGACTCGAAGGATGAGATTGTTCAATTCGAAGTTATGAGTTAGCTTTTATAAAAGGAAACAGAGTCAAACGGTGTTAAATACAGAAAGACTTTGTTTATATTAAAGCCAAGACGATTACATTAAGTAACCCTATCTGGGTACAAATTCAAGTTCATAAAAATAAGGAATAGAATAAATAACAAGGTCATGAAATTTTGTCCAGCAATGGTCAATAAGTTTTTGTTCTTTCTTTATTATTTCTTCTATCTCTTCTAAAGTTGGTTGCATAAGCTGATGAGCTCTCACTTCATAATAGAGTTCTTCAGCCTTTGTTTCGAAAGCCTCTTCCCTCGATTTTTGTTCCAATTCATCTATAACCAAATCATCCCAGTACGCAGAATCTTTATTCTTGAAGTCATCAAACTCTTCGATAAAATTCTCTGCTTCATACTGGGCATGAATTCGGAGAGATAAAAGTTGATCTAGAGATTGGATGGTGATCTTAGAATTTCGATGCTAGTGGAGGAGCACTGGAAGTTGGTCCAAAAACAAATGAAGCTCTGCTTGGGCAAGAGGGTTGAGGACATAACCCCTAGTCAGGACATCACAAGCCCATTGAAAGTTCTTAAGAGGAATGTCATCCTCAAGAACATTGAAGGGCAGGTGGGAGAAAGCCGCGAGCAAACGTTGAGCTTGCTTTCGCTCGGCTGGAGAAGGGGGTGACGGAGGTTGGTAAGGTGGAAAAGCTTTGTCCATTGGAAGGGCAAGTCTTAGTTTCTCTGTCCAAGAAAGAATGGGAGAAGGAGAAGGAGAAGGTGGTCCTGCTTCGGAAGATGGGAAGAGAGTAGATGGCTCTGCTTCAGAAGACAAAGGGGAGGGAGCAGATGTTTCTATCTCAGAAGATGCAGAAGAAGGTGTGGATGCCTCTATCATGGGAGATGGCATGGGAGCAGAAGGAACAAAGGCATTAATATAATCAAGCCAATCAGAAGAACAAATCTTCGCCTTCTTGGCTAAGAATGAAGGGGTGTACCCTTGTGCTTCTTCTGGGCGCTGGGCAGGGTGCATTATCTTTGTAGGCATGGAAGAAGTATACCAAGCCACAAGCAGAGTCTCTTCCAAGCTACGTCGAAGGTCAATGGGCACGTAAGGGTAGACCACTAAGCTTCGAGCGTAGGAGGGAAACTCCAAGGGGTCAGTAAACTCAACAAAATGGTGATTGATTCGCTCTCTTAAATCATAAGTCTCAGGAGTTGACCAGCTTGTCCAGCCAGAAGCTCCAGAGGGTGAAGAGGTTACAGCTTCATCCCATGCAGAGGTCTGTGAAGAAGAGTTTCCTAAGTCCATATTTGCAACTTGTCGAAGCAAAGGCTTGAGAGTAGTTCGGTCAAAATACAAAGGGAGCTTAGGGGAAGAACTCTTTGTATCTGTAAGTTTGTAAACCAAGGGATTAAAGGCAATGTGTTCGTAGTCCAAAGGTTTATAATCTGCAAAAGCCTCCATTACCTTAATAGAGAAGGGCGGGTAAAGGTGGCTAATGAATGCGTGGAGGTTCTTTCGAGGGGGAATAACATCACTCAAAGGCTCTTCATATGCTTGATCAGTAGAAAGGGAAGTTGATACAGCCATAGCCTGTTCGAATACTAAGGTATTGGGATGTTTGACGAGTTAATGCAAATGATCACCAAATGGATGACGGTTGTGTTTCCAGAATTTGGACTCCATACACGTTCTAGAGGCGCGGGAAAATTGTAATCCACTAATATCACCAAGTATTGGGTATATTAGTGCGGGGGGTAATGTTGGCTACATATTTTGTAAAAGCCAGTTACAGTTTGACACGTGACAGAGTAAGGGTAATAAAGGAAGGTTATTCAAGCCTTCAATCCTGATCGTACACGTGGCAATAAATATTGGTTCTCACATGATCTGAGTAACACTAGATCAATAACGGGATGCAAGATAACATAGCTTCAACGGTTACTCATATTCAAATTCAAGTACAAGAGGGAAGTTCAACTGCCAGTAATGGCGTAATGGAGCTACTTGTAAGGAAGCATGATCAGCGATCATGAAGGAGCAGTTCGACGGTTCGAAGTGCAGTTCGAAGGTCATCACTGACGAGTATAAATAGCAGGGCAGCCCCCAGAAAAAAAGGGGACTCATATCATACAAATTAGTCATTTACTTCATATATTTTCTTTTCCAGTCTTTTACATTTCCAGTCTTTAAATACCTGTTCTTTAAATACCTGCACTTTAAATACCCGCACTGCACTTCGATTCATAGGAGTAGTTTCAAGTAAATTCAAGTAGATTGCTGTTGTAAACCTCTTCGAGGCTGAGTTTGGACCATTGTAAGTGTTCATTTTTATGAAATACTTCAATTGTTCTTCATATTACTGTTATTTCTCTTAATTTCTCTTAAGTCAGGCCACCAGTAAAAGTCCTCTTCATTGAGGCTGAAAAGAACTAAAACACAATCGTCTGATAATTGGTTGGCAATCACAATTTCTGTAAGGACTGATTGATCCTTGCTGGCACGCTCACATTTACAAAAATACCCTTCGAAAAGCCAAAAAGCCAACAGTATTAAACCCAAACTTTAGTAAGTGTAAGTGTAATTTACCCTACAAAAAAATAAAATCTTGTGCATTTTCTAATAATACAACAGACTTAATCCGAATAACTTTAGGATAATTCACAAAAGTTTTAAGACTTGACAATATATTTTAAAAATTAGCGCAAGTTTTGACCAAAAATTTAAAAGTACAAATTAAATTGAGGCCGACTTAGACAAAGATATCAAATAATCTAAAACTCATATGGTATACATATAAAATTTCTTTAAAACATGATATCAAATAATCTAAAACTCAAAAGTTTTCAAACATCAACAATTATGATTTTCTAATTAATAAAATTAATTATAACATATCAGAACAATTAAAAGATTTTTTTTAAGTTTGACATGTCATCATATTATTGGATAATTTTCATTTTCAGTCATCAACAATTTTAGTTTCTAATTAACAAATTAATGACAATTCATAGGTGGGAAAATGTCATTCAAATAATTCACTGTGAACAATAATTTCAAGGGCAAATTAGGCTGCATAAATCTTTATGAGTAAAAATTCAGACCCAAATTTCTTTTTTAAAGATGAAAATGAGAGGAAAAGAGAGCACTGAGGCCAACAAGTTGAAAGGCACAAAGATGCGGGCACCGATGAGAGGTGAAGTGGGGGTGAACCAAAACACAATACATTGGACAATGCTAGAAAAGTTAGCTATCTTATATTATTATTATTTTTTTTGCCAAATCATTATCTTACCATTGGTGAACGCATAGTTGAGACTCTTGACATGCCTGATAGACTATCTAGCGTGAATTGAAGAGAATCTTATACCAAGATTAAATTATCACAAGCAGATCAAGATCAAATAGAACATGATGAATATCTATTATTTAACATGTTTTATGTAGGGTTAAGCAAATCTTAGACTGATCTTGCACTATATGGTACGAAGATATATGTTATGTCAAATTTGACCCGTCGCGGCATGGGACTAATTTGACCATTGCAAGTTTGACTATTAAAGAAATTATAAATCTAAAAGCTATCCACTTAATCTAATACATATGGACTATTATTATTGTTATTATCTTAAAAAGACATATTAAGGGATTGTTTGGGATAATCTAAACAAGTGCACTTTTTGACCTTTTACAAAAAAACATGAAATATGGGTTGGGTTTGAAGTGATGTGATAGAGACATGATGTGATTTAAATGAGATGATATAACTTAAATAGGATAGTGACTTTTTAACCTTTTGAATTTTTTGTATTATGCCAAACTTGACCTAAATTATTTAAGCCCTTTTAATAATGATTTGAATTTGGAACGTTCACAAAATCCAATTGAAAACTAAATTTTGTGACTAAGTAATGTATAAATTAAAATTAATATTTTATAACTAGGCAGATTGGCCAAATTGGATTATTTATTTTTTTTATCTCAAGCTCAACTCAAATAATAACCATTCACAAAATTTCAATTCAATCGGATTTTATACGTTAAATATATACTTTTTTCATACACTAAAGATATGGGTCTCTTTTAGTAAAGAGCTTAAAAGTAGTTTTTTAACTTTTAACCTCAATCACATCACTTATTTACTTTTGTACATATTTTTACAAAAAAAATAAATTAATTATAAAGTTAAAAAAATTAACTTTTAACATACTTTTCAAAACAATCCAAGGTAGGGTTAGGTTGGGTTGGTCACCCCATTTCCATTCATTGAAAACGGAAGAAGGAGAGTGTTAATCAAATTGATGGTGTCTTAAGAGGTTTTTTTATTTTTGTATAATTATTTTTTATGATTTGTATGAGCGAGAAATAAGGTAACCGCTTGCAAAAAATGAAACTAAACAATTTTTTATTTTTATTTTTATTTTTTATGATTAGTTCAAATATTCACGTAAGCCATCTTAACGTTCATTTGGTATCATTATTATTTTTAGTTTTGACAAATTGTTCTTAAACATTTTCAAATTATGACTCTACTTTCTTGAAAATTTATTTCTATATAAAAAAAAAATAAATAAAAAGTGTTTTTCAACTTCATGTTTTTTTTTATTTATTTAGGCCTCGTTTGGGAACAGACCAATTTAAAGTAACTTTTTAGCTATTTGATTAAAATATGAGCTAAAAAAAACTAGTATGTTTGGGATGACTTTTTGGCTTTTTATAAAAAGATATGTAAAAAGTAGAGAGAAAATAGAATTTTTGACTTTTTAGTATGAGTTGTTGACTTTTTAACTAATTTAATAATTTTTTGACTTTTTAATTAAAAAAAAGAGTTTCCAAACGAGACCTTAGTTTTTGAATACGCATGTGACAGAAAAAAAATACAGAAAAATTGGGCTTATAAAAAGTATTGGACCAAACCAAATAAGGGCCCACTTGATAAAACAAGAAAGGTCAGCCGAATAGATTATGGATTCCATTCTACAAAAAAGTAAAAAAAAAAATAAAAAAGATTACAGGTTAGAGGTTAGAGGAGATGTGCCAACTAAATTAGTCAAAATAAGAGCCGGTTTGGCAATTTTAAAAAAAGTTAAAAAGTTAAAAAATTATCAAAAAAATTAAAAAGTTATCACTATTCATAAAAAAAATATTAAAAAATTAATATACAAATATTAAAATACAAATCAACTTTTTGACCTATCAACGTACTGACGTCAAAGCAACTACAGTGAAAGGGAAAAAAAAATTACATGTGTACATTCACTAAGTTAGATAGTAAAGTTGAGCCCGTGGGGGCCCACCATGGGTCACATTTTGATAATCCGAACCGTTCAATATGTAAAAATAATCTAGCACTATATGTTTGTAAAAAATCACTTATATCGGATATTGCTAACTACATGATCAAATCAATTTTGTATAAACAATGGATGGTGTTATAGTTAACAGTTGACAAAAAAAACTACATGATCAAATAGCTATCGATATCCAATCAAAGTGATTTTTTACAAGCGTATAGTACTCGGTGAGTTCTACACATTTGAACGATTCCGATTAGAAAAACAAGACCCGTAATGGGCCCCCACGGGCCAAACAACATCGTCCAATCAAAGCTAAAAAATGAGGCAATCTTTTCCCATCTACTCACCCAGTACGCCTTACTACACTATCTTCTCCTGCACACTTATTTATATAATTTTTTAATATGCATTTTTTCATAAAAAGTCAAAAAGTTAATCTAAACATCTATATTTTTTTCCTCAACTTTTTAGTTCAAAAAGACAAAAAGTACACTTATTTAAGCCCCTAAACAACCCTAAATCCCAAACATAAAATATTAGAAATAAGATAAAGTCAAATTATATCGACAAAAGAGTTGACCATTTTGCCGAACATATTTGATGGATTATGGATACTGGGAAGCAAATATCAAAATAATAACTTACTATTTCAAATAAAATATTTAAAAAAGGAAAGTAAAAACTATTTACAAGTAATCATCAATATCAATACTAAACGGTTGACATATTTTATTAAGACTTATACGAGCACACATTAATAATCTCACTATTGAAGTCCCTTCTGACCAAAAATCATCGAGTCCGGATCCTCGGCTGCTGTTTCCTGTGGCGATTCCTGCGGCACGTCAAAAATAACGTCGTTTTTGATTTTTTTTTTTGTTTTTTGTTTTTTTGTTTTGTTTTGGGTCTCCCCTCTTCTTTTCTCTGTCACCACCTAACCTAACCTAATAAAGAGACGTGAACTGAGAGACGAAGAAGAACGAGGGCGAAGGAGATGACTCTGGTGGCGACGCGAGATTGCGGCGGCGACAAGTTTTGTTCCACAACCCTTATCATCATTCTCATTTGCTCCTGTTTTATATTATATATATATATATATATATATATATTTGATTTCTTGAGTTGGATTTTGTACGAGAAAGAAATGCACCTCGTATAATCCTGTTGACTAAGTCCGCGCTCCTCCGTACGACGTCGCTTTGTCACCTGAAAATACAAACGTGAGCTAGCCGGCGGGTGTGTGCCGGAAACCTCTCTGATGCCTAAGTTAGCAAACTTGACGAATAGACAAAGCTCAATGTATTCAGAAAGCAAAATTGTATGTTGTGTTACCTCCTCCAAGGTGATGTTTGTGAGCTTTTATAGGTTTCGAATGGCACAATCCTAGTAGGACTTTTATTTCTCCATGCAGAGTCCTCCTAGGATTTATACTCTAAAAAGATAATGCTTATCCTTTTACACCTCCTCCCACTGCTTAAACCAAGTGGGATGGTTTTTACTATGGCCGGACTACAATTTGACCGAAGTACCCATGGCTATGTATAGCCGCAGAATAAGCCAAACTAATTCTTCCCTTCATTTCTCTTACATCGGCTTTTCATGTACAGCACATGGCGTGGTTGGACCGAACTAACAAAACGCGACCGGTATAACTCCAAGACCTGTCTAACTCAAAGGTACCGCTAGATCAACCTATTCAGAATGCATCTTGACCGGACTAACTCTGAGACCGGCCTAGCTCCAAATTGCCCGGACCGAAATAGCTTTACAATTCCTCAGCCGAAGTAACTTCATCTCTTTCGGCCGGAGTAACTTTATCTCTCTTGAGCCGGAGTAATTTCTCGGCCCTTTCTACCTAGTCCGTACTTTGGGCCATAAAATCCACTTCATAGCTCGGCCCAATTTTTACCAAAATTACCCTCTCAATTGCCCCTTAATTCCATCTGCATAGCATGATTAGGATTACCTGGTTACTAGCTGAGCTAACGTTTTTAAGCCTTTCCAGCCGGGCTAAAAAACCCCTTTAGTCTCTCCAGCCGAGCTAAAAAACCCGTTAACCTCTCCAGCCGAGCTTAATTTACTCCGGGTTCCGCTTGTCCGGTCAAAACGTCTCTTCAATCACTGTGATTGTAACGCTTCACTTTTCAATGACACGTGGCAGGCTCTGATAGGCTGCGGGCAGCTGTCACGCCACCCTCGTACTACGAAAAATTTGAACAGTCCCGCCCTTTTTGCCTTCCGTCTTTTTTCACAAAACAACCTTTTCATCTTTGAATCATTCACCTTCTCTATTCATCTTCTCTCTTCGTGCCTCTGCTTCTCCAACTTCCAAGCTCGTGCTCTCCATTTGCTGCTACTGTTTCCATCTCCAGTCCCCTTTCTTCGATCTGGTAAGCAAATCCATTTTCCTTCCCCTATTTTTGCTTTCTATGTTTTTGCGAAACATGCTTGTTCATTTTTGTTTTTGCTTCTGAACTTTCATGGGAAAACATTAGCAGAACTCATGCGTGTATGAACTATTCTGTAGAAAACTAGTCTTGAATCCAAAATCATGTAGCAACCGAACTAGGATACTGTTTGTCCTATATAGGTAGATCACTTTAGAAAATAACCGAACTAGAACTTGTAGAAATAATAGCAGTTTCAGTAGGTTACCAACTCCCGAATCACTCTGGCCGAGATAAGCTCATTGAACGAAGTTTGAACTCATTAAACTAGGAACCTCGGTCTTCAACCGAGCTAAGCCTTTGGGGCTAAGCCAGCTTTCCTAGTTTCTGAACCAAACTCAGAAAGCTGTCTCTAGAGGCTCAACTGAAGTAACAAAACTCATGTTTCAACCGATTTAGGCCTTTGGGGCTAAGCCAGCTTTCTTAGTTTTTAGACCGTACTCAGAAAGCTGCCCCTAGACAATGAACCGGTCTAACAAAATTGTTTCCAAAGCTAGTATGCCGAAATGCTCACCAAGATCTTGGCTAATAAAAACCCTGCTCAAATCGAGCTACCTAGCATTTTTGCCGAACCGAGATAGAACCTGTCCCCAAAACCGAAGTAGGGCTCTTTTACCTTGCTTTTAATTTGTAGCACGGTCCAACGATCTGTGCTTAACCCCTCTGTTTTCTACTTTGCAGACTTAGGTTGCCCAGGCACTCCTGCGTGCGCTCAACCGAGCTACTGAGCACAATTTTTGCACCGATATAACTTATTCGTAAATTATACAACAAATGGGTAAGTATAGGTATCTAGTAGACACTCCAGGCGGCCTAGCCGAATTCCGAAAGGACTATAATATACCCGATGATGTCCATTTGATCTTAGCCGAAAAAGACGTCATTCCCTGGGATAATGAAGGCTTTGTCCCCTTTACCCTTTTGTCAATTATAGAAACCGGACTACGATTTCCAATCCAACCTTTAATCTGTGAGTTTCTTAGGCAGACTAGATTATGCCCTACCCAACTATCCACCAATTCATACCGCATCATTATGGGAATAGCCGAACTGAACCGTCAAGCCAGACTAAACCTTGGCCTGGCCGAAATCTTCCACCAATATTCCATTGGCTCCAAAGAAGATGGGTGGGTCTATTATCTTAGGATACGTCGCCGCCGAGAGAAAATAATAAAATATACACCGGACAAAGACTTAAACAACGACGATTTTTTCTGGGTCTCTGGAAACTTTGAGGATTTTCAAGCCCAGATTCCTGGCCGACCTATAAATTGGAAAAAAGGAGAGCCCGGTAATTTAACTTCGGTCTTCTTCCTTGCATTTTTTTATACTTCGACTTTTTAATTTTTCAGCCGGACTAACAGTTGTCTTTTTTCGCAGATTCTGGCCACCTTCATTCTTTGTACAGCTACCCAAACCTAGCCACTTTGCGCGCCGCACTACGGTATCCTGAACGTAGTTGGGCCAAATTGCTGAAATTCGAGCCGACCTATCGATACAGTGGTCGCCGGAAAGCCAGAGTAACTGACTTTCTTCTTGAAGAGGCCCCAGAACCGGACCCATCCTTACCCGAGATTAGACTAATCCCACTAACAGCTGAAGAGGAGATGGCAAAAAAGAACAGAGTCAGGGCACTTTTAACCGAGACAACCAGGCCCGAAGTAATGCCACCAAGCCAATCACAGCCTGCTGTTGTGGCCCTTCCTTCTCAACAGCCGTCCTCTTCCCGCCGAACCAAGCGCGCCCGGACTGCCGAAGCCGAACGAAGTTTGGTTGATGAAGAAGAACCTGCTCTTCCACCGAGCTTGCCACCAAGCCCTCAACCGGAGCCTTTTGACCGAATTACCGGTAGCTGGGCACCAAAACTTACTTTCAACGACCGAGACATCCAAGACTCAGACTCGGTTATTGCTGAGAAAGACCACCAGTTGGCCTTTAACCTGGCCAAGAGTGTGTTCCTCCCCAAAGACATGGAGCACCACCAAAAATAACTAAACACCGAACTGAAGGCCATTCGGTCTTCGACAAAGTCCATGATCCTGGTAAGTAGCTTCGTCTGTTTTTCTTTTTAGTTTTCTCTGACTTTCACTTCGGCTCAAAGGGAAGTCTTTGTCTTGTCAGGCCATTCAGAAAAACAACGTCACTCACAAAAAAGTGTTAGAGCTCAGGAAAACTACGAGGCAAGCCGTGGCAGAGGCCGAAGCGAAGACGGCCGAGCTAGAGGAAGCCAGAAAGCAAATGGCCGAGCTACAAGCTGAGAACGACCGATTGGCCGGACTGGTTAGCTCGGCCGAAGCAGAAAAGCAGAAGGCAGTCATTGTTTTAAAGGATAAGTATATGCGGGAGCTGGTGAAGCTCGAAAGGAAGAAAGATGCCGAAATATCCCAACTGAAGGAAAGCGCCAAAGGAGCCGAAAAGAAAGGCTTCAAGAAGGCAGAGGATGTATATGTCAAGCAGTGTGAAGCCGCCAAGGAACTGTCCTTTAAGTGCGGCTGGCGGGGAGCCGTTGAGAAGCTCGGTCATGATCCACAGATCGAGGTTTTCAACCCTCCAGCCTACTTCATACCGAACTCCCTTGTGGAGTATGCTAATGCCATGCAATAGCAGTTTCTTGAAGGCTCAGACTCTGATGAAGACTCTGCCTCTGAGGATACTCCGGTTGTCAATGTGGATCAGACAGTTCAGCCGGAGCCCACGGTGGAAGACCTAACTATTGAACAACCAGGTGAAACCGTGGTTCCGACCGAAACCACCCTTGTGACCGAGAATGAGCTCCCGCCAGAAATCGGTCTTCATGTCGATGCCGATGCTGCCTTTGATGCCGAAATTGAAGATCTTTTCTCTTGATTTTGTTCTTTCTCTCTTTGTTGTTACCTTTTGTCTTTGTAACCGGGCTATGCCCCTCTGTAATTGCTTTTCAATTAATGAAAATTTTGCTTGAACTCTTATTCCGGTTTTGATTTGTATGCTTGCACTTGATTTTTTCATGTCCAACGTTTATCTCGGTTTTTGCTTGTTCGAACTAACTTATGCTTACCAGCCAACCACTCCTTAGCCGACATAATTACTTCGGCTGAGGAGTACACAGATTTGGTTTAATCCAGCCAACCATTTTTCAGCCATACCCTTACTTTGGCTGAAGAGTAACAGGAGTTTGTTTATTCCAGCCAACCACTCATTAGCCGACATAATTACTTCGGCTGAGGAGTACAATAAGTTGGTTTTAATCCGGCCAACCACTCTTCAGCCATACCCATACTTCGGCTGAAGAGTACCAAGAGTTGGTTTAATCCAGCCAACTACTCTTCAGCCATACTCATACTTCGGCTGAAGAGTACCAGGAGTTGGTTTATTCCAGCCAACCACTCTTCAGCCATACCCATACTTCGGCTGAAGAGTACCAAAAGTTGGTTTAATCCAGCCAACCACTCTTCAGCCATACTCATACTTCGGCTGAAGAGTTTCAAAGAGTTGGTTTAATCCAGCCAACTACTCTTCAGCCATACCCATACTTCGGCTGAAGAGTTTCAAAGAGTTGGTTTATTCCAGCCAACCTCTAAATTAGTTTTTTCCAGCTAACTTAGAACAATGTTTGGTTATTCCGACCAAACGTCCTGCAGCCTGGATCCTTATCCTGGGCTTAGGAAGGGTGTTGGTTTATTCCAGCCAACCTCTAAGTTAGTTTTTTTTTTTTTTTTAGCTAACTTAGAACAATGTTTGGTTATTCCAACCAAACGTCCTGCAGCCTGGATCCTTATCCTGGGCTTAGGAAGGGTGTTGGTTTATTCCAGCCAACCTCTAAGTTAGTTTTTTCCAGCTAACTTAGAATAAAAGGTTTGTAATATTCCTAACTTTACTAAAGCTAACTTTTACAGAGAACGATGTATACTGAAAAGAATTGATTGTCTTATTGAGGAAAGAAAAAATTACATATGTTTGAAAGAGAAAAAAGCTAAAAATAAAACAACTTGAGATTGGCCGTGTTCCACGGCCTAGGGATTGCTTTGCCGTCCTTGTCTTCTAGGTGGTATGCCCCTTTGCCTGCTAATCCGACCACTTTGTAAGGACCTTCCCAGTTTGGCCCTAACTTGCCATCTCTTGGTACCAAGGTGTTTCCCATTACTTTGCGCAGTACCCAATCGCCGATCTTGAATTGTCTTGGATGCACCTTTTTGTTGTATTTTCTAATTAACTCTCATTGGTAGGAGGCAATGTGAACCAGTGCTCTTTCCCTTCTTTCTTCCGCAAGGTCAAGTTCTAATGCTATGGCTTCTCCATTCAAGTCTGGATCAAAATTTTCGCTTCGAATTGTGGGGAGGCCAACTTCTAGTGGGATTACTGCTTCCATTCCGTAGGCTAAGGAGAATGGTGTCTCTCCTGTCGATCGCCGAGGTGTGGTGCGGTAAGCCCATAAAACATGAGAAAGTTCATCCTCCCATTTGCCTTTTGCCTTCTCTAACCTTTTCTTCAATCCATCCAAGACAACTTTATTTGATGCTTCTGCTTGGCCATTTGCTTGAGGATATGCCGGTGTAGAATTGTAGAACTCTATCTTGTACTCTTCACAAAAGCCTCTACAGATTCTGCCGTCGAACTGAGTGCCATTATCTGAGATTAGGGCTTTTGGTATGCCAAACCGAGTGTTGATATTCTGCCAAACGAACTTCTTCACATCTTTTTCCTTGATTGATGCCAATGCTTCTGCTTCCACCCACTTTGTGAAGTAGTCAGTTGCTGCGAGAAAGAACTTCCTGTTGCCGGGTGCTGTTGGAAGTGGTCCTACTATGTCCAAGCCCCACATTGCGAAAGGCCATGGGCTAGTTAATGGTAAGAGTTCTCTTGCTGGTTGATGTATTTGGTGTGCGAATTTTTGGCATTTCTCACACTTCTTCACATATTTCTCTGAGTCTGCCTGCATGTATGGCCACCAGTATCCTTGTGAAATGGCCCTGTAAGCTAGCGATCTTCCTCCTTGATGGCTTCCGCACACCCCTTCGTGTATTTCAAACAAGAATGCTTCCACTTTGCTGGGGTGAACACACTTTAGGTAAGGTCCTGAGAATGACTTCTTGTATAATGCCAAGGATGGGGAGAGCCAAAATCGCTGCGACTTCGCTCTTATTCTGTTGGCTTCTTTTTTCTCTTCTGGTAGGATGCCGTTTTTTAAGAACAGGATGATGGGATCCATCCAAGAGGGGCCTAGTTCTGCGCAGCATACCTCTTCTGCTTCTGGTTCTTCAATACTTGGTCTAGGTAGGTAGTCGATTAGTAGTGGATGAGGTATGGAGGAATCTGCCATTGAGGCGAGGCCTGCTAGTTCGTCTACTCTGTTGTTTTCCTCTCTGCCAATTTGTTCTATCCTTACTACTTCAAATTTCTTGATCTCTGTCCTGACCAACTCTTGGTACCTGGCCATCCTATCATCCTTCGCTTCATAGTCACCAGAAATTTGATTTACCACCAGCTGTGAGTCGCTGTAGACCAGCTGTGAGTCGCTGTGGACCATTAGTTCGGTGGCCTTCATGTAATATGCTGATTTGAGTCCTGCGAGAAGCGCTTCGTACTCTGCTTCATTGTTTGATGCTGGGAAGCCAAGGTTGATTGCTTGCTCTACAACCAAGTCGTCTGATGAGATGAGGACTATGCCAAGTCCTGCACCATGCCGGTTGGATGCTTTATCCACAAAGAGCTTCCACATCTCACCAACGAATAATTTCCAGCAAGTGGAGAGGTCAGATGATGTCGTGGGGTCAAGAATGGTGTTTTCTTCAAGGTCCATGCTTGCTGCCTGCCCCTCGCCATCTGATTGTACTGTTGGTGAGCCTTGGTTTGTTTTTTCCTTGTTGTCTTTAGTCTGGTCTGCCTTGGGGTCTGACTGAGTACCTTCTACTAGGGGTTGCGCTATTCCGGCGTCAACTTCCGTCCCTAGTTCGGTTGTGTCAGTTAGGTCGACTGGGCAGATATGATGACTTCCAGGAGTAAACTCTGCGACGAAGTCTGCCAAAGATTGGGCTTTTATTGCGGTCCTGGGTTGGAACTTGATGTCGAATTGTCCCAACTCTACTGCCCACTTCAAAATTCGCCTAGAAAAGTTCGCCATCTCAAATAAAGCTTTTAGTGGGAAAGCTGTGAGGACGACTATGGTGTGGGCGTGAAAGTAGTGTGCCAATTTCCTGGAGGCCATCATCAAGGCCAATGCCAGTTTTTCCAATGGCAAATACCTTGTTTCGGCTCCTAGCAGCGTCTTGCTGACATAATAGATGGGCAAGTGTTGGATTCCTTCTGCACGAACCAACACTGCGCTAACTGCGTGCTGAAAGACCGCCAAGTATAAGAAGAGTTCTTCACCAGGTACTGGGGTAACAAGTAGTGGTGGGGAAGACATATATTCCTTCAAGCTTTCCAGAGCTTGGTCGCATTCTTCATCCCACTCAAACTTGGTCTTTAAGGTATGAAAAAATGGTCGTAGTCTGTCCGACGACCGGCTGATAAATCGGTTGAGTGCAGCCGCCATGCCGGTGAGATGCTGCACTTCTTTCACAGAGTTGGGTCTCTCCAAATCTTGGATTGCTTTGATCTGGGAGGGGTCCGCTTCTATACCTCGGTTGGTCACCAGGAAACCCAAGAATTTGCCAGATCCTACTCCGAATGCGCACTTGGAGGCGTTGAGGCATAACTTGTGTTTCTTTAAGATTTCAAACATCTCCCCTAAGTCCTTGAGATGGTCATTCTTATCCTTGCTTTTGACCACCATATCGTCGATGTATGCCTCCATTGTTCTGCCTAACAATGGTTCAAACATCTTGGTGACCATCCGTTGGAATGTTGTCCCTGCGTTCTTCAGGCCAAAGGGCATGACCTTGTAACAGTATAGTCCTCTTGGAGTTGTAAAAGATGTGACCTCCTGGTCTGGCTCATGTATGGCGATTTGGTGATAGCCTTTGTATGCATCCAGAAAGCTAAGTCGGTTGTGCCCCCCCGTTAGGTCCACCAGTTGATCTATCCGTGGTAGAGGAAAGTTGTCTTTTGGGCATGCATTGTTGACTGTTTTGTAGTCGACGCAGACACGCCATTTGCCATTCTTCTTTGGCACTACGACCGTGTTGGAGATCCATCTTGGGTAGTGCACTTCTCTAATTGCTCCTGCCTTCAGCAGGTTTCCTACTTCCTCTGCCACTATTTCGGCATGGTGAAGTGCCGATCTGCGTGTGCGCTGAATAACTGGTCTGGCGGATGGGTGGACATTGAGCTGGTGACAGATGAAGTTTGGATCAATACCTGGCATGTCGTAGGGCGTCCAGGCGAACACTTCGATGTTAGAGGTCAAGAATTCCAAGACCTTTAATCTCTCAGTGCTGGACAACGATGAACCGAGCAGAAAGAACTTATCCGGGTTCTTTTCATCTATTTTTACCTCTACCAAGTCCTCCACTGCTTTCTGATCCGCCGCTTTGCCGACGTCTGCGAATAGCTCATTACTCTCTGGTTCTTCCATCGAATGAACATATCTTTTGGCAGCGCGCCTGCCATTTACCATGACGAAGCATTGTTTCGACATGATTTGATCTCCAAAGACTTCTTCAATTATTCCGGTGTCGTTGGGAAATCGCATCACCTGGTGGTAGGATGACGCCACCGATCGCATGGCATGCAGCCATGTTCTGCCCAAGATGATGTTGTAAGTGGAAGGGACCTTTAATACCCATAACTCCACTTGCTTTGTCACGCTTCCTGCTCTGACAGGAATAATTATTTTGCCGACGGGCCATTCTGGCATAGAGTTGAATCCAATTAAGGGTGATACAGCAGGCGCCAAGTCTTTGTCTTTTAACTTCAGTTGTTTAAATGTGTCGTAGTACATGATCTCACATGAACTACCCTGGTCAATCAGAATCCGCTTGACGTCAAAATCCTTGACTCGGAGAGTGACGACCAGAGCATCATTGTGAGGACAGTATATTCGATCCAAGTCCTTATCTGAAAAAGACATGATGTTTGTTGCCTCTGTCTTTCCCTTCTTGATGGCAGGTTGGGCACTTAGCACCTCTCTAAAGTGCTCAGCCTTTTTGATTGACCCCCTGAGCTCGCATACACGCTCAGGTTCAAAGACTCCATGTATCACATTGATAATGCCTTGAGGTGGGAGGTCGATTGGCATTCCGTTGGGGTTGTTGTGATCTTGGGGGGGTGGTTGCGTCCCTCCTTCAATGTACTTGTCCAAGTGGCCTGCTGCCACCAACTGTTCCAAGTGTTGTCTCAATGGTGTGCAATTCTCCGTGCGGTGTCCCTTTTCTTTGTGGAAGGTGCACCGCGATCTTTCGTCATAGTCCTTCTGGGCTTCTCCTAGCTTGGCTGGCCACTTGACGAAAGGCTCATCTCTTATCTCGCTCAGAATCCGATATATCGGTTTCTTGAACACCGTGGTTATGGCAGTGCGGATTCTCAACCATCTTTTATCGGGGTCTTCTCCGTTATCTCGTCTGCCACGTCCGTTTCTGCTCTGACGATCCACTGCATTGACCTTTGCTGAGGTCTTCTTTTCTGGTACTGCGGTCGCACTAGATTTCGCTTTGGCACGTGCGCCATCCTCTTCTACCCTGATATGCTGATGCACTCTTTCCATCAGGGCTTCCATAGTGAGGGGTGGCATCATGGTGATTGAGTCCCTTAGTCTATTCCCAACTGGAAGGCCTCTTTTATACCGTGCGATGGCGAGATTGGTGGGGCAGTCCCCAATCTAATTGAATGTCTCCCAGTAGCGACTGTTGTAGGATCTTAGGGTCTCTTTATCACCCATGTCGATGGAGAGTAGCTGATCGATCTCCACCGGGGTTTTAGTGTTTGTTCGGAACCTTGTCACGAAGGCTTCTGCCAATTGTGCCCAAGAGGCTATGCTGCCTTCTGGTAGTTTCTCGAACCAAGTCAAGCCTAGGTCGCTAAGACTTGATGGGAAGAGTATGCACATTAAGGCCTCGTTTCGTCTGTATACAGCCATGACTTGGCGAAAGTGGCTCAAGTGTGAGTAGGGATCCGTCTTCCCTTCATATGTGGTGAATTTGGGCTGAAGGAAGCCTGATGGTAGGGGCGCGTTTTCGATCGCTGGAACAAATGGCGAAGTCTGAAGTCTTGCCAATGCCTTGTCCGTTGGTTCGTAGGCAGGGCGCGGTATTGGCATTCCAACCTCGACGCTTCCATGCGTCTGAGGAGCCAACCGCTGTAAGGCAGAAACTCTGTGCGGATCCCGCGCCCTGGCATCCTCTTTGCATCGTGCTTTCTCTTCGAGCACGGTTCGTAAGTCAGATGATCTGGGTAATTCCGTCTATCTAGATCTAGTTTGATGCGAATGAGAGGGCCAGTATGTGTTTCCTTCAGTGTATGATCTTTCAGACTTCGTCCTCTCAGACCTGGTGTGACGAGTTCTGGAAGACCAGGATTGAGTGTCGCATATCCTGAGGCTTCTGCTCTCTCCTTGCGTAGGTGTAGTATTCCTACTACGATTTTCGGAGTGGCGAGGGGGCGTCTTGTTTTTGCGCCCCTCTCATGTCGCCACTTGTTTTTTCTTCATCTGGTGTTTCAAGGCCTCCATGTCCGCCGCCATCTTTCTTATCAATTCATCTTGCTCTTTCACGCGATCTTCCAGAGCTTGAGGATCAATCCTCCGCCTTTGCCTATCAGGACTTTGCGAACGAGAGTGATGAGGGCTGTTAGTTCGCCTCCCCCTAGTATCCCTTCTGGTGTTATGTCGTTAGGGCTCCAAGTCCGCCATGGGAGGGACATAGGGTAATCCTTCACGCCTTGCGCCCCCATCTGGAGTTAGCCCATCGACGGCGGACTGCGGTAATTCTTCAATGTGTGCTAAGAGGGTGATTTATGATCTGGAGTTGGGCCGAGGTAACGGCCGAGCAGGTTGAGAGCCCAACGGTGCATGGGGCCGAAATGATCGACTATCCGCCCAGAGATGGGCTGCCAGAACTTGGGCCAGGCAGAACTTGGGCCGAGTGTGTGCCGCCCAGACCGTAAAGAAGCTGCTCGGCAAGGCAGTGCTCGGTCGGACCGAGCTGCTCGATCAGGGGATGGCCGAAGCCAGACAAGCTGAGTGACCGGCGCCCGGAAAGGCGTGGTCAGCCGAGGTAACTGTTTGACCGGCAGAAAGGCCGACCACAGGAGGTGCCTCGGGCTAGGCTTTGCCAAGATGCCGCCTAGCCCGGTCCTCCTTGGTCTTAGCCGGTGAAGTGCTTGGGTATGAAGCACGGCACGACATAGCAACGGATAGAGCAGCTCGGCTGCCGAGCTTCAGCTGTGATGGCAGGCAGTTGAGATTAGGTGATGTTCAGCAAGGTTTATGCTGACAGATGGGATAGCGGAGCCACGTGTCAGGAGATGACTGAGAGTAGATATGGGGCACAGAGGGTATATAAGCATGTCTACGCCCCCCATACGCGACAGATGAACACTTTGTAAGGAATTTCTTACACTTAAACTCCTCTCTCCCTCTTTCTCCCTATCCTAAGGTGTGTGCTAACTTGATCGTCGGAGGGTTTTTCTGGCCACACACCGCCGGGTAGCTCACCATTATTTGCGCGCAGGTGATCGGACATAAACGGAGCTTGGAAGAAAGGAGTACGGGCTTGCTGGAATATTTGCTCCCCGTACATGTGCCATTGATCGTAAATGGGAGAAGCTTTAATCAAGAGGTTTTGTTCTGTCTGTTTTTCCAACAGACGGCGCCAATTGTACGGGAAAGAAATACACCTCGTATAATCCTATTGACTAAGTCCGCGCTCCTCCGTATGACGTCGCTTTGTCACCTGAAAATACAAACGTGAGCTAGCCGGCGGGTGTGTGCCGGAAACCTCTCCGATGCCTAAGTCAGCAAACTTGACGAATAGACAAAGCTCAATGTATTCAGAAAGCAAAATTGTATGTTGTGTTACCTCCTCCAAGGTGATGTTTATGAGCTTTTATAGGTTTTGAATGGCACAATCCTAGTAGGACTTTTATTTCTCCATGCAGAGTCCTCCTAGGATTCATACTCTAAAAGGATAATGCTTATCCTTTTACACCCCCCCCACTGCTTAAACCAAGTGGGATGGTTTTTACCATGGCCGGACTACAATTTGACCGAAGTACCCATGGCTATGTATAGCCACAGAATAAGCCGAACTAATTCTTCCCTTCATTTCTCTTACATCGGCTTCTCATGTACAGCACATGGCGTGGTTGGACCGAACTAACAAAACGCGACTGGTATAACTCCAAGACCAGTCTAACTCAAAGGTACCGCTAGATCGACCTATTCAGAATGCATCATGACCGAACTGACTCTGAGACCGGCCTAGCTCCAAATTACCCGGATCGAAATAGCTTTACAATTCCTCAGCCGAAGTAACTTCATCTCTTTTGGCCGGAGTAACTTTATCTCTCTTGGGCCGGAGTAACTTCTCGGCTCTTTCTACCCAGTCCGTACTTTGGGCCATAAAATCCACTTCATAGCTCGGCCCAATTTTTACCAAAATTACCCTCTCAGATTTGTTGTTGATTTTTTAAATGGGTTTGTTAAGTTGTTTGATTTCTAGAGTTTTATGGATTTGCTGATTTAGGGTCATTGATATCAGATTTTTGCGAATGAGAGATTTTGATATGAGGAAAGGAAAATGGTGAATTGATTTGATAAATTTTTGTGAATTAGTGATTTTGATTTGATAATAAATTTTGTAGACAAATTCATAGAAGAATCACTGCACTTTCTGCCATTGTTAATGGGGAGAGAGAGAGAGAGGGGGAGTAGAGGAGAGAGAAGCTCCAAAGTGTTTGCCTACCCAAGTTGAGTCCAAATCATCTGCTGTTTGGAAGAAGAAACATTTCCAAAAGATTTGATTCAATAACTTGTTTGATGAACTCAGACAACCTCTCTTTCAGAGGCTAGGTGAGGGTTGTGGAACAAAATAAATGACAGAGAAGAGAAATGAAGGGAGACCCCAAAAAAAAAAAATAAATAAATAAATAACGACGTCGTTTTTTACCCGCCGCAGGAAACAACGACCGAGGATCCGGACTCAAAATCATCCGCAGGTAACTTTAAAACATTGTGCTTTTACTAGATATGAATTCTCGTGTGAAATCATCTAGATTTCTTGAGTGTGATAAATTTTGCCCAACACAAATATAAACAATAATTTTTTTTAAAAAAAAATGGGTCCATTTTTTCGTTTCTTGTATTTTTTGGGTAATACATTCTTTAACCCTTTTAGTTGCGTATAGAAACTAAGAAGCAGACAAAGTGTACTTGTAACCATATAGCATTACCAATGTGTAGGGGTGTAATTTTGGCCTGGCCTGGCCCATGTCGGGCCTTGCGGGCTCCCGTAAAAAAAATCGGGTCGGGCCGGCCCAGTCCACGGGTCAGAAAATTAGGCACAGGCCCAAGGGTATTCGGGCTTTGGGCGGTCGGGCTCGGGCTTTAGGCGAGCCTAAACAATTTTTAAAATTTTTATTTTATTTTTTTCACCAAAAATTTATTATTTTCTATTAAAAATAACACAGGCCTTCGGTGGGCCGAGTGGGCCGGGCCTTGGGTCGGGATTTTGGGCGGGCCTTTGAGCGGGTCGGGCGGGACTTCAAAACGATGGCCTAGGCCTTGGCCCAAGGCCTCGGGTTGGGGTTGGACTTGGGCTCAGGCCTCAACGGGCTGGGCCCACTTGGGCCGCGGGCTGGCTTTAGCCGCCAGCGGGCCATGGGCCAAAATTACACCCCTACCAATATAGGTCATTTTCTTGACTTTTCCTGTTCATGGCATATGCTCCGGTATTGCATTGAAAGTTGATTATACCCCTGTTCTGATCATTATTTACGTTTTTGGAGTCTTTTGGGAACACACCAAAAAAACTAATTTTTTGGCTTTTTAACTTTTTTAACCAAAAAAATCGGCTTTTTTACCCAAAAGAAGCCAACTTTTTGCCAAAAAAGTCATCAAAAAAGTCAAAAAGTCAGTATTTTACCAACTTCCCAAAATACTCCTTTATACATGCAATGACAGAATGTCATGGGTATATACGTCAAGAATATTGATATACAAATACATTTTCTTAAACAAAAAATTTATATAAAATAATGTAATTTTTTCATCGAAAATTTGCTTGAACATTGTATGACTGAGCTATTTATGTTGTTAAAGTCATTTAAGTTTATTGATAGACTCTAAACTTAACTAAATTATTAGTCAAACAATTTTACAAAAGTAAGAGGGAAATAAGATTGAAAATATATATATATATATATATATATATATATATTTTTATTTGTAACAATAAAACTTGAATCTAAACATCCCCATGGTAAGAAAATATTTAATCTATCAAGTCAATTATTTAATCATAATTAGTTAAATGTACTTGCATTTTGTGATTGTGACAATTACGACACTAAAATTAGATTGTCATATTTTATACTGACAATTTTATCCCCATTACAACAATTTACACTTTTGGCGGTCAAATTTGGTGACTAAAAGGGATTTGGTCGCCAAAAGGTTAATTTTTGGTGACTAAAAATTATTTTGGTTGCCGTTGGTTTTGGTTTTTGCTACTAAATTATTTTAGTCGACATATATTATTTATTGGCGACTAAAAAGAACATTGGTCGGTAAATTTTCCACAATAGGCGACTTAAAAAATTATTGGTCGCCATTACTCTATTTTTTCAACTACTAAGTTTTATTCTAGTATACTACTTTTTGCTGGCTAAAATAAATTTAGTCGTTAAATAATAGCCACATTTGCACTGTTACTTTTTGGCGACTAAGAATTTGGTCGGCAAATATACAGTTTTGGCTACTAAAAAATATTTAGTCGCAGTATACTCATTTTTTTTCAACAAAAGAATAATTAGTCGCCAAATAGTGAACTTATGAAGACTGAAAAACACTTTAGTCGCTAAAATGTGGGAAAATATCTTACATGCCCAGATTTATTTATTTTTTGAACAAGTACGCGCCTAGATTTAGGCGCCCATATATTTATATCCATTTCCTCTATCTCTCTCTCACACAAAAAACCTCTCATCTTCTCACTTCACCGAAGTCCTTCACCACCGTTGCTGACTGTCGCACATTGCCACTGTCGCAAATCACCACCCCCACCGTCGCAATATGAACAAGTTCTTTATCTTTCTCCTCTCTCCCTCTCACTTTCTCTATTTTCCCATTTCTCGCTTTTGCTCTAGGGTTTTACATGATTTACCAAGTCTAATTTCGCGTTGATTTCTGAAATGGGTTTGGTTTAAGTGGTTTGATTTCTAGGGTTTTATGGGTTTGGTAATAATCAATTTGTTTGCTTGATTTTGGGGCTATTTTTTATGACTGAACCCTTACTGTTGTTTATTGGGTAGACAAATACAAGAAATTGGTTTTCATTTGCATATGGATGGGGTTTACCATTACTGGTGCCTACCCCTAGCCTCTTTTTTTCCACTGCTTTTCTTTTTTTGCCCATTATTTTTGTAAATATTTTGTGCAATTCAATTCTTAATTCCATTATCCTATTGTTGCTTGATTGAGAATTCTCTTGGCTCTCCGTGTCTGAGTTTGGTTTGTCGTCATATTGAATTGGATTTGTCGTTGTTGATTGGTACTTTTCATACATTTGTTCTTTCCCATGAATTTGTTTTTCCTGTTATATCTTTCGCCCTCTAACTGTTTAATGCAATGCCTGAATAAAAAATTTACTTGTTGTGTGCATATTATTGAAAATTAAATGTAGTGGCTATTTGTACTGATATATCATAAAAAGACAAGGAACAACTATATACAATAAATAGAAGACAATGGAGGATCTCTGTAACTCCCACCCATGGTATAACAATAAATCGCCACAAAAATGAAGAAAAGTACCTTAAATCGACCAGTTATGTTTATCGGAAGCAACCAACATCAGCACCAAGAAGAACCATAATAATAGATGGCAAAATCAAGCCTGAATCTTAAAAGTTTGAAGCCCCAGTTAAGTATATCTAAGTATAATCTGTATATATATATACAGATTACGTTCAAAATCATACTATCCATCCACGAAGCTGCCCCAAACAGATTATTTGTGAAATTTGGAAAATGTTACCTGCCCTCTGAAACTGAGGTGTACGGTGTAGATAACAAAAATAAGAGTAATGCTACGTAGCTTGAAATAAACCCCCCCGAATCCCCCTAATTTAAAAAATGACGTCATTTTTCCATTTGTTTTTTTTTTTGGGTTGAATCAGAAACGAAGAAGAAGAAGGAAGAAGAAGAAGAAGATGAAGAAGAGAAGGGAGAAGAAAAAGAAGGGACGGGAGAAGGGAGAAGTGGACAGGAGGGGGTATAAACCAGGGACGAAGGCGGGGCGAAGGCGCGGCGGAGGCCGAGCTACTGCGACGATCGGTGAGCTGCTGTGACGATCGGCCGAGCTTCTCTCCTTCTCTCTCTCTCTCTCTCTCTCTCTCTCTCTCTCGCCTTCACCCTCTTTTCCCTATGTTTCCCTCTGTTTCCATTTTCGGGGGATTCGGGGGGAGCTCATTCGAGCTCCCAAGCTTTATCCTAAAAATAATTTACTTTCTTGCTATGGTGATTATGTATTTTTTATTTTTTTTTTCAAGTAAAGTATTTGAGAGGAAGTGTTTACTTCAAGAAAACAGTTATGATAGGACCTATCTTCTCCTGCAACAACTGAACACAAGGATAGAAAATTAAAACGATTTTTGTTTTCCAGTTCCGGAACTGTAGGTGTTCCTCCAGTGTTGATTAGTTTAGTTTTGTTGCAGAGATATTCATTTAGTCAATTAAATGTTTTTAATTTTTTATAAATAAAAAATTTGAAAATTTTGTTTAAGAAATTTTTAAAATGGTCAAATCATAAGGAATAATATAAAACACATTATTCTATAAATAAATAAATAATAAAAAAAAACTCATAACTATATTATCAATTCATATATATCAAAAGAAATAATAACAACAATATAAAAAATACACAAACATCCACAAAAAAAAAACCTTCAAATTAACTCTCAAAACAAAGATAGTTAACAGATATATATTTATTTTCAATTAGTTGGAACTAAAAATACATTGGGAAAAAAAAGTCATATAGAGAAAAAAAAATACTCACACGAAAATATAAATTTACCAAAAAAAAAAAAATCACAAACAAACAAACTTGAAATAAGTTTGGACTATTGGCAAAGAGAGAAAATAACCATTGCATCATTACATTTGGGGAGAAATTGGCTGGGCTGGAAAAAAGATCAAATAATGAGTATTTTAAAGAGATAATTGTATTGAATTTTTAATTTGATTAGGTTTTTAAAATTCTAAATTTATATTATTTTCGGAAAAAGGTGAGAGTGAGATTAAGGTGGCTTACCTTATTATTTTGAAGTTTGAAATTCAAAATCATAGATAATTAGCGTTTTTATTTTATTTTTATTTTTTTTGAATTGTTTTGATTAACATTGTTTTTGGAAAAGAGTAAGTATGACTTATCATATTGTTTTGAATTTTAAAATTCAAAATTGCAATTAGATCTTTTTTTTTTTTTTGGATTTTTTACTTAAGGAATTAACCAATTGATTTTTTTTTTATTTCTTTAAAAATTAATAAATTAACAAAATTAGCTTGGAAGTTTGGAACTTCTGCAATCATTGCTCTTAAAAAGACCATTTTCCTTATATATATAGATTGGAAGTTTGGAGTTTTCACAATCATTGTTTTTAAAAAGAACATTTTCCTTATATATATAGATTGGAAGTTTGGAATTTCGACAATCATTGTTCTTAAAAAGACTATTTTTCTTATAAACAAAAAAAAATTATACAAAAATATTGTACAAAATATGGTGATGAAAGTGCTTTTATTTATTTTAAATCAAAAGATTCATTAAAAGGACTTACAATTTTTAAAATATTTCTATCACACCATTCTTATGAATTTTTTATTTCCAGCAATTTTCATTTTGAAAAATATGTTCTCCATGCTTTGTGTGGGAAATAAATTCAAAAATCAACATGCCTTTTGTAGAAAACTTGCAAAGATATGATTACAAGTTATTTAGGATGATCTAAATAAGTGTAATTTTTTCTATTTTTTTATAAAACAATGTGCAGAAAATTAAAAAGGTAATACGATCCAAAAAAGATAAAATGTTATATAGTATCAATCAATCATTTTATTTCACAAAACTATTTATTAAACTAGATAAACATTTTAAGTAAATTAATTCTTTTCATCTCATAAAAAAATTAGATAATTAAAATATCACTAAAAAAATCAAATTTCCAAACGCACACTTAGGCCTCATTTATCAAAAAAAAAAAAAAAAAAAAAATCAAAAAGTCAAAACAATTAAACAATTTCAAAGCTACACCACAATTTTGTGTGGCTCGACGGTCATCCATGGCCTTTACTCGATACCGAAACCCATTCATTATATACCCGTTGAACCTCCTTGCCAGGTTATGAGGACCATTTGCCAATACAGTAATCTCTTCAGAAAATGTGACATCACTAGTCCTTCGCAACGTTTGAACCTATTTTAAATAATAAAAATTAAAAATTTTAAAATATAGTTCGACTTAGGTAATTAGAATCTGTACATTTAAATACATACATGTTCCTTGAACCAAATGTGAAAAGTTTCAAAATGTTCACGCCGAAGCTGATGATCGTCAACACGAGGCATTTTGACCTTAAGTTCTTCAAGGTGTTTGCTATGTAAATTGAAATTTTATCAAAAAACAAAATTTGGTTCAAAATTCAATGAAACATAATAAAATATTGAATGAGTGACATAACTTACTTTATGAATGGTTGAACCGCGGCTGTATTGAATAAGACATACCGATGAGTTTGTACCCAAGAAACGTTATCAAGATAAAAGCTTGTGATTTCACCAACAGCACGACCCATATTATCATCACCACTGTAGTTCCTCGTGGGTCGATTAGATTTAGTTTCCACATCATTGAGATATTGTGCACAAAAATTCATGCATTCTTCCATAAGATATCCTTTAGCAATTGAACCTTCTGGACGAGCTCTATTACGCACATATTGCTTCAAAGTAAGAAGATACCTCTCAATTGGATACATCCATCGAAACTGAATCGCTCCACCCAATAATGCTTCGTCAACTAGATGTATAGGCAAGTGCTCCATTATATCAAAAAAAGTAGGAGGAAATATTTTCTCTAGATGACAAAGTGTTACGGCGATACGATCTTGAATATATTGCAAATCTGTCGCACGATTGACTTTGGAACACAATTGTCTAAAGAAATTGCTCAATTCAATCAAAGGTTCAATTACATTCTTCGGTAACGATCTTCGAATGGCCAATGGAATTAGTTGTTGCATCAGAATATGACTATCGTGGCTCTTAAGACCCCCAATACTTCTATCATGTAAGCGCACACGACGCGATATATTGGATGAATACCCGTCGGGAACTCTAACTTCCTTCAATACTTTCAAGAACAAATCTTTCTCATCCTTGGTCATCGTGAATTGTGCCGGTGGTAAATAAGCTTTATTCGACCCTCTTAATTGCAAATATAGGGGTTTTCTAATATTCATTTCTTGTAAATCACGCCGAGCATTAACACCATCATTCGATTTTCCTGCAACCCCTAATATTGTCCATAACACATTATCACAAACATTCTTCTCTATATGCATCACATCAAGGTTGTGTCTAATTAGATTGTGCTCCCAATATGGCAGTTCATAGAAGATACTCTTTTTCTTCCAGCTATGGGTGCGATGCCCAACTTTCTCATTCTCTACTTGTCTCTTATGCCTCTCCTTAAGGTCATCCCTCTTGTATTGGGTTAAAATACCCTCAGATTCTAATTGTAGCAGCATCTCAGTTCCAGACAACAATTTTGGTTTGAATCTGACTTCCCGACTACCATCAAATGATACTTTATCCTTTCGGAATTTATGGCCATTAGGTAAAAATCTGCAATGACCCAAGTATGATTGTTTCCTACTATACTTCAACCAACACGATGTAGTTTCTCTATTGCAACAAGGACATGCATATTCGCCTTTAGTACTCCATCCTGACAAGTTTGCATATGCAGGAAAATCACTAATTGTCCACAGTAAAGCTGCATGCATTTGAAACATTTGATTTGTTGATGCATCAAATGTGGAGACACCGTCATTCCATAGTTCTTTCAACTCCTCAATCAACGGTTGCATATACACATCAATCTTGTCACCAGGTCCTTTCAGGCCGTCAATAAGCACAGATAAAATTAGAAATGGTTGTTTCATGCACTTCCATGGCGGCAAGTTGTATGGAATGAGTACAACAGGCCAAGTGCTATGAACTATGTTCATCGTCCTGAATGGGTTAAAACCATCAGATGCTAAGCCAAGCCTTACACTTCGGCAATCATTACTAAAGTCAATATTCCGACGATCAAAATCTTTCCATGCAAGGGAGTCTGCAGGATGCCTAAAGACACCGTCATTAGTTCGTTCCTCTGCATGCCATCTCATTAACTTAGCCGTCTTGGATGACATAAACAGCCTCTGCAACCTTGGCTTTAAAGGAAAATACCTCATTTGTTTTGCAGCTACTTGTTTGCCACCGTTGTGAGGACCATTTGAACCACCATCACCATTTGATTTCCATCTTGAACTGTTGCATATGACACATTTATCAAGATTGACATCCTCGTTTCGAAACAACATGCAACTGTTGGGACATGCATCCCATGTCTCATATGTGAAGCCCAAATCTGTTGTGACCTTTTGAGCTTTATAATATGAGTCCGGGAGTTTCACACCCAACGGAAACGCCTCATTCAATAACTCAAGCAACATGTCAACAGACTTGTCTGTCCACTGATTAAGCACCTTCAAATGTAGAAGCCGAACAATGAATGACAAAGATGTGAACTTCTGACAACCCGGATACAATTCACTTTGTGCATCTTGAAGAAGTTTGAAATAGTTTGCAGTCTCTGCATTTGGACCGAGCTGGGGTTCAGATGCATGGGGATCAGTGCTCTGTGCTTCATTACTGTCAACACTCGTACCAGCATCTGGATTTCCCACAGCCCCTTGTATCATTCCAACCATATCGTCGCCAATGTCTAAATTAGCCAATGTTTCATTCCCTCGATTAGCATGCAGAGATACGTAAGATTCCCCATGATTAATCCAATGTTTGTACTTTTTAAAAAAACCATTCAAAATCAGATGCTTCCGTACACCCTCTCGCATAAGATGGTATCGATTCTCACATTTTCTACACGGACAACTAATCATCAAACCTTCAATCCTATTGGTGTAGGCAAACACAAGGAATTGATCAATCCCATTAATGTATTCCGTCGACATCCTATTTGGCAAATCAATCCAACTCTTATCCATCATCTGTACTTCTCTTATATGTGTTTCCCACTATTAATTTGCTTCAGGCAAACTTACTGGGAGATATACATCTCACATACAAAACAAATATGCCCTAGAAAAAAATATAATTACAACAAATGTAAGAGTCATAATGAGATGAAAGGGTAAAAATATAATTACAAGACATAATATCAAGATAAGACAAGATGCAAACAGATAAAATACAAAACAATGCCACTGCTAAAATCATAACTTTTAGGCTTTACCCACATTGTTCCCTCTCACATAGGTGGACCCGACATGAGAAAGGAGGCTGTGGAATCTGGATGCAGCCATAACGGTTGTGGATTTAGCAATCTCGTAAACACTACTAAAGAAGTGCATCATTCTCATGGCACCTTTACTGGCCAGACAAAGATTAATACATAACAAATATGATGGAAACAAATATGACTGGCACTTCGTCTTCAGATATGTTTAGATCGCTCACTTCATTTTAATTTTCGTATCTTCTCCATGTTCTTTTTCTTCCCTTTTACAAATCCAAGAACCAAACAAAACACAAAATAAATATTTGATGGAGAAATTACACAAATAATCCATGGCTTTGTCTAATCACAAATTAAACTTTTAATTTTTAATTTTTCTCAACTAAAACCCTGCACTTTATAAACTATATATATGTCGACACTCTGTCCATTTCTGTCTAGGTGTCTAACAGAGCAAAAAATGCATAGGACACATGGCACGCCTCCCCTATTCCTTGGCATAATTTTTATTCAAATATATATATGATGTGATACCATTTACAACAGAGGAAGCAAACTAAAGGCCAAAAGCATACCACTTAATTAAAAACAAACTACTAGTTATTAATTCAATTTGGAAATATTAAAAAGAAGATATGGACCGATAATAATAATCAATTCACCAAACTAATTTAGTCGTCCATCGATTATTCCGGTATCAAGATGCACGGATGCTGTGATATCCTCTATAAAACATCTTTTTTACTTTTAACAAAAATCTCACCAAATGCAAAATCAAATCTTTTTCACGGACTTGCATAACAATCAATTATAGTGATAGAATACATAGACAGTAGAGAGTAGATTCTGTGATCGGTCGTTGGGGGTGAAGAAGAGGGTTGAGGACTTGGTGAAGAGGATGACATTGTAGGAGAAAATTGGGTCCTTGGGGGACATTGGAGGGAGTGTGAGTAGGCTTGGAATTCTAGAGTACAAGTGGTGGTCTGAGGGTTTACATGGTGTAGCACCAGGCTGGCATGGTGGGACAAGGTTCTCTGAATTAGTCCCTGGAGCTACTAGCTTTCCTCAGGTTATTCTCACTGCGGCTTCTTTCAATGTCACTCTCTTTGAAGCCATTGGAAAGGTATATATATATATATATATATGTCTCCATTTATATAATAATGTTCTTTAGATTATATTTCTAGGAATACAGAAACTGATCATAGAAATGTGAGGTGAATTCTATCTTCTGGCGAGAAGGAACAGCCTCAAAAATGACATGACACGACAAGAATACAAAAAAAAACAAACACGTTGAAGGTTTGATTATCTGAAATGACACGACACAAATACGACTATCACGACACAATTTTCACCACTCGCTGTGAGGTTTGGCTTTACATATTCGAAGACAAGACACCAGTCTTATTGCAAAGGATTAGAGGCTATGAAGACGTATCGGACAAAAATGAGGAGGCTCAAGAAAGTGCAGTCATCAAACAAATATCCAGTTGCCCTAAAATGCAGGCCCTCTGGCACCTCATGCAGTCAAAGAACAGTTATAAAATTGGGCTAAGTGAGAACTAGTAAGGGTTAAAGAGAACCAGATACATAAGGAGCTAAATCATTCTTGAGATTTTACCTATTTTTAAAAATACTTTAAAAGAAGAGAAATTTCCAAGCACAAGCTTATAAACAGTGTAGTCAAAATACATAGCATACAAGGTTTACATGACTATGAACTTCCTATACAAATCATGTTTTTCCCATTCTGCATCCTCAAGAATGGCAACAACACCTGGTTTGAAGGTATAAACATCTCAACGAACAAATAAATACCTATAATAAATTTCTCACAGCATACAACAATGCAAGAGAAATCACCCCCTCCAATACTTCCTCGAGAAAATGTAGTTCGGGCAAAAAAAAAAAAGGTTATGAATTGGTTTCATCCTCAAAACGGAGGGAGACAAATCTACCTTAGTATCAAATAATATATTCAAATTTTAGTATAAAACAGAATAAGATCTATACCAGTGCAATTGAAGATTGATGTTAAAACTTGTACCTCAGAAAAAGATGACCTGTTAAAGCCAATATTTCAATCAGATGTATATTCGTTCGCTACACCTTGCTTGTCATTTGTTTGGTCAAAGATTCACTAAACCCGTATAGCATTTGTGCTTGTGTATCCACTTAGCAAGTCACCGAGGGCTTGTATTAATGATTTGGGTTCAAAAACTACACCCACATTTGGATCACGCACAGAATCAACAGTGATCTGCAAGATTTAAATCAGAACACCTGGGATAGTTGTGCACAAGTAGAGAGAGTTTCATCATTCCGCAAAGTAAATGAAGATTTTAATTTTAAAATCATAATCTTGCTAAAATTAGGCAGCTACCACAAATTATTGAATAAAAAGGAGCTGGGTAAAGATCGTTCATGAACTTCGTCATTCACCAATGGTTTAGATTCCAAGCAAGCCTCCAAACCACCGTCCTCCGCGGCAGATCCGCCGCCCTCCAAATCCTACATCCCACCAATCAAAAGCACAGGTCAAAAAAAACAAGGATTCAAGCTTTATGAGAGAAGGAACAGCCTCAAAAATGGCCTCTTTCACAGTCGCTCACAGTCGGTCGTAGGTCGTCGTTCACAGTCGCTCACCGTCGAAGGCCGTCACTCACCCTCGTCGGTCACCGCAGTCGGTCACAGGAGATGGAATTTAGGAATTTAGGAGATGGAATTGAGGGATTTCGATTTTAGGGATTTTGGAGATATGAGGAATTTAGGAATTGGACCGCGAAATGGGATAGAACAGCGGGAACCAAATTTTATTTATTTGCGACTGTATATTTTGACCGTCGCAAATGAGCGTAATTAATATATGAAACGACGTCGTTTTACCAGAGTTTTTTTGCGATGGTCTTCTGCCGTCGCAAATGGTCCCCCTTTTGCGACAGTAAAATTTAACCGTCACTAATAAGACGTTTTTTGCGACGATATACCGTGCGTCGCCAATATTTCTGCAAATTTCTTTTTTCAACCTTTAGCGACGGAATACTCACCGTTGCAAAAGTCCATGTTTCTCGACGGTAGATACACGCCGTCGCAAAGTCGTCTTTTGGCGACGGCAAATATATATCGTCGCAAAAAAATCTTTTTTTGGAGACGGTAACTATTTCCCGTCGCAAAAAAGGATTTTTTGCGACGGTAATCACCCCATCGCAAAAACCTCTGTGTTATTAGCCAGGTTTTCTTGTAGTGTTAGTTTTGTTTTGTTGCAGAGATATTCATTTAGTCAATTAAATGTTTTTAATTTTTTATAAATAAAAAATTTGAAAATTTTGTTTAAGGAACAATATAAAACACATTATTCTATAAATAAATAAATAATGAAAAAAAAACTCATAACTATATTATCAATTCATATATATCAAAAGAAATAATAACAACAATATAAAAAATATACAAACATCCCCCCCAAAAAAAACCTTCAAATTAACTCTCAAAACAAAGATAGTTAACAGATATATATTTATTTTCAATTAGTTGGAACTAAAAATACATTGGGAAAAAAAAGTCATATAGAGAAAAAAAAATGCTCACACGAAAATATAAATTTACCAAAAAAAAAAAAAATCACAAACAAACAAACTTGAAATAAGTTTGGACTATTGGCAAAGAGAGAAAATAACCATTGCATCATTACATTTGGGGAGGAATTGGCTGAGTTGGAAAAAAGATCAAATAATGAGTATTTTAAAGAGATAATTGTATTGAATTTTTAATTTGATTAGGTTTTTAAAATTCTAAATTTATATTATTTTCGAAAAAAGGTGAGAGTGAGATTAAAGTGGCTTACCGTATTATTTTGAAGTTTGAAATTCAAAATCATAGATAATTAGCGTTTTTATTTTATTTTTATTTTTTTTGAATTGTTTTGATTAACATTGTTTTTGGAAAAGAGTAAGTATGACTTATCATATTGTTTTGAATTTTAAAATTCAAAATTGCAATTAGATCTTCTTTTTTTTTTTGGATTTTTTACTTAAGGAATTAACCAATAGATTTTTTTTTTATTTCTTTAAAAATTAATAAATTAACAAAATTAGTTTGGAAGTTTGGAAATTCTACAATCATTGCTCTTAAAAAGACCATTTTCCTTATATATATAGATTGGAAGTTTGGAGTTTTCACAATCATTGTTTTTAAAAAGAACATTTTCCTTATATATATAGGTTGGAAGTTTGGAATTTCGACAATTATTGTTCTTAAAAAGACAATTTTTCTTATAAATAAAAAAAAAATACAAAAATATTGTACAAAATATGGTGATGAAAGTGCTTTTATTTATTTCAAATCAAAAGATTCATTAAAAGGACTTACAATTTTTAAAATATTTCTATCACACCATTCTTATGAATTTTTTATTTGCAGTAATTTTCATTTAGTAAAATATGTCCTGCATGCTTTGTGTGGGAAATAAATTCAAAAATCAACTTGCCTTTTGTAGAAAACTTGCAAAGATATGATTACAAGTTATTTAGGATGATCTAAATAAGTGTAATTTTTTTTATTTTTTTATAAAACAATGTGCAGAAAATTAAAAATGTAATACGATCCAAAAAAGATAAAATGTTATATAGTATCAATCAATCATTTTATTTCACAAAACTATTTATTAAACTAGATAAACATTTTAAGTAAATTAATTCTTTTCATCTCATTAAAAAATTAGATAATTAAAATATCACTAAAAAAATCAAATTTCCAAACGCACACTTAGGCCTCATTTATCAAAAAAAAAAAAAAAAATAAAAAAAATCAAAAAGTCAAAACAATTTCAACCCGTACAAAAAATATATATATTTCCATTTACTCTACCTCTTGTATTTTTTTTTTTTTGTGTAAAAAATAAAAAAAATATTTTAAATATATTATTTTTTATCTCATATTTTAGTTAAAAAAAATTGTAAAAAAAAAAAAAAATCACCTCCCCCTTTATAAAGTGTTTGGAATCACATAAAAAAAAGTCATATTATCTTTAGTAATTTTTTATTTAGAAGTATGTCAAAAAAAAAAAAATTTTCTATTCACCTCAAGTAAACGAATTCAAAAATTTTTTTTTTTTTATTTTTGAAAAGTTATATAAGAAAATTTTAAAAGTCAAAATAAGCAAAAAAAAAATTCATTATTTTTATTTATATTGTTTTTTTTAATAATTATTTAATTTGTTGATGTCTTTAAAAGGCTGATTTTTTATAAAAAAAATTAAAACGAAAATAACTTAAAGATGAAAATAAATCAAAAATAAAACCAAACAAACCCCAACAAACATATAATCAGCATGGGCAACGCGAGACAAGTAAAATAATGATGGATTAAACAATTTAGAAATGACAAAATTTATAAAGAAAAACAAGCACGGTCTTAAATTACAACTCACAGAACAATAATAACAAATAAAATTACCATCTAAAAAAAACAAAAAAAAAAAAACTCGAAAAGACAAAATTTATGAAGAAAAACAAGCACGGCGGAACGCGCAATCCGACGCCGTTCGCCAGTTTTTGTTTGGTTCGCTTTTGCATTTGCGATTCTTTTCCTTCTCGCAGTGTAGCCGACGGCGGAACCCTTCCGACGCCGTTCGCGATCGGCTATTGCTATTCTTTCCCTTCTCAGTGAGCGTGATCGATTGGAACGTGATCGATGACCTCATACCGGTCGGCGAGGACCCAGAAGAAGATTCCAAAGCAGACTCAGTTGAGAAGAATGAAGAATCAGACTCGACGTTTGAAAACAGCACTATTGCTGTGACTTCGACAGCAGAAATTATGGAGGAACCCCCCAACAAGAAGACCCACATAGACAGGTCAGTGATGAGGGACAGGAGGAGCAAAAAAACCAAAAAGGACCATTTCCAATACATTGTCGTTTGAGAGAGAGAGAGAGAGAGTTGGGGTGGGCTTCTGACTTCGAGAGCAGAAATGCCAGACGACCCCCCCAACAACAACACCCACGTAGGGAGGTCAGTGACGAGGGACAGGAGGGCAAAAAAAACCAAAAGCAACGATTTCCAATACATTGTCGTTTGAGAGAGAGAGAGAGAGAGAGAGTTGGGAGGGACTGAAACGAGTTCCAATCGAGAGAGAGAGAGAGAGAGTTGGGATTGGGAGGGACTGAAACGAGTTCCAATAAATATTCGAGTTTGAGAAATTATTTCCATTTCACAAATTCGATATTCCTATTTGGACGTTTTCTTCCATAATATTATTGATCTGATCTTTAAATATAACAGCTAAACCCTTATCGCCCATGTCCAGTGGCCAGCCATCCAAGATTCCTAAATGCAATTACTGTGGTGGCCCTCGAGGGTTGAATTCAAGGTATGAAATAATGTTCCTTCAATTTTTAGACTGAGGTATTATGTTCTTTCAGCTTTTGAACAATATTTGATGCTCCTCCCTCAAATGTGTTTTGTTATAGCTGACATGTTTGTTTAACTGGTCAGGTATTCCAAATACACTGAATGTGGTTTCAAATTTCCCATTCCTTGTAATTGGTATTGTAGGGGTTATACTTTGCTTTCATGGGAACTATTTTAGACTGAGGTATTATGTTCTACATGATCCTTATTAAACTGGAAGAGTGAGAAGATCCTTTATAAATTATACTTACCGATTACAATAACATCTAAATATATGTTTAGGTTGCAAGGTGAGGTTTGGGGTTGGACGTGTTTTTTCATTGGTGTGGCTGCTGTTCGTATTGGACCCTCATATTATCATCTCAAGCCAAATGACGCTACTCTTGTGTGGGATTGCTTGCCGGTGAGCTTCGTCTTGCCTAAGCCTCTTTTAAGATGTCCTCAATATTTTTCTGTTTTGACATTTGATCAATAATTATATAGATGACTATTGCATTCACATCAATCGTGGCAATCTTTATAATTGAAAGAATAGATGAGCAAAAGGGAACGGTGTCCATTCTTCCCCTACTCTTGGCAGGTGTTATAAGCATGTTGTATTGGAGGTAAGCATGTGTACCTTTCCTCAATTATAAAGGATTTTGTTTTTCTATTTTAGGTGATGAAGTTCATACTTGTGTATGGGACAAAATACCAGAATGCGACAGTGCCTTTGGATTATATAACATTTTGTTGTAATGCCTTTTGAGTCTTCAATAAATACAAATGTTTTGGTGTTTGAACTTCTCCCAAGGTTCAAATGATTCACATCTAAAGTTAATTTTGCCTAGATATTTGCATGAGCATGACCCTGCAATTCCAAGTAAACATTTATTGTATATGGACTTGTGCATTGTAACCTGTAGGCTTTTTGATGACCTCCACCCATATGCACTGGTTCAGTTTGTTCCTTGCATTGTAATTCCGATAATGGCTATCTTGCTGCCTCCAATGTACACACATTCCACATTCTGGCTTTGGGCTGCAGGTTTGTATATTTCATCATGTGGGCTCTTCTGTTGTTTACTAAATCTGTTAGTTATTTGTGCCATTCTGAGTAACATTTAATTGCATAACATGCAGGATTTTATCTTTTAGCTAAGGTTGAAGAAGCTGCAGATAAACCAATTTATAAATGCACACATCATATTGTCAGTTGGCACACTCTTAAGCATTTGTGTGCTGCAATGGTTCCAGTCTTCTTTACGCTTATGCTTGCAAAGAGGACTATTGAAACAGAGAGGTATTCTTTTTTTTATTCTTCAGCTTTGTTTGACTTCCTTCTATTGCACTTGGTTTTGAAGGGATTTTTAATAGGATAATTATGTTTAGTCTCTAATATTTTTAGGCACAATAATTAGGGACATTAAACTACTTAAAGATCATCTTGTTCGAAAACTATTTTTGATTCAATTATATGTTCTTAAAACATATCAAGTTTCTGTGGATCCTCTGTAAAGATCGCCTTTCATTGATCTTAAGATTGAGAGTGAGGGCATAAGACTGACACTCTCTTTTAAAGAAAGATCCCAATATTGGGAAATTCTGATAGTGGGAGCTTTTTATTATGGCTTCGTCCTCTTTGAGAAGTAGTACCCCTACACCCTCTTAGGGCATTCATCCCTGCAAAAACTCTCTTGTATGAAAATCAGGAAGGGAATTGGATCCTTTCTTTATATATTCAATTTGATGCATAGACTTTGGTTTGCTGTTATCACTTGCTAACTTCTAAACACAACATGTCAATTGATTGCATCTTAAATGCTTTTTTGTTATAATTTGCTTGAATAATGAATGAACAGCATGAGGTGGAATCCAAATACAAGTTGGGATTGAACCTCACTGGTGTGATGCATTTGCACCACCCTCCCTCCCTCTCTCTCTCTCTCTCTCTCTCTCATGTGCATTTATTGTTTCTTCTTGATGCAGGCAAAGTTTGCTCGAGACTCGGAAAATTTCCTGGACCAAATGAAGTGAAGGTGAAGAGTTACACTTGTACTTACTCAAATGTACCTGTCGAGGAATCTCCTTAACTAGTACATGCATACTTTCCGAGAAGTTATTTGGTAGTCCTGGGACATGGCCCCAACGCCTCTAAGAGCCGCACAATGACATGGGGTCCTCCCCTAAATGCAGGGAGTCTGCATGATCAGGTGGCTTTTGGAAACATTGGGACAATGCTCACGAGCACCAAATAAAATTTTCTCCTTTCCCTATAATGAGAATACTTAAATGTTTGACAGGTATACCGCAAAGGCTGTTAACCCATTCACAAAACATTGGTTTGGCGTACAAAAAAGAACTTTTTTTTTTTTGTTTTGTTTCCCTTAAAGAATGTGTACAGAACCCCTTTCCTTCAATGATGTATATAGAAAGTGTTGTGTTTAATGCTTACTAGTGTAGTTTGTGTATCAGATTGTGGCATCCTCTGTTTGTTGATATCGGAGGCAAGTATTTATCAAAAAAAAAAAAAAAAAGGTTGATATCGGAGGCAAGCAATTGAAATAAAAATTGGCGTCATTAGAACTGGAGGTGTAGTAAATAAACCAATCGGGCAAGGCGTCAACCAATATTTTCAAATTTTAAATATAACCTCCCTACAGCCAACAACACCAACATCTTCTTCAGGAAATTCTTTAGTATTTTTAGAACTGATTTTCACTCGCTTTTGTACAAAATAAAAAAATCACTTAGTACAAAAGAATTTTACTAAAGTAGAGTCTAGATGGATGGATATATTGCTTTTGATGACTATTTTCTAAAGTAGGGCTTGGAGTAGTTTTACTCCTATTTATGAAGTGGTTGCTTTCATGACTGGTGCCGTCAATATTAATGACAAAGTTTTGCTGTTTAGTGAAGTCACAATTCTTTATTTATTTTTTTTCATATGTGTACAATAACAAAATTTAATTAAGTGATTGTTGAAACATAGTTCATGATGATAATAATCATTTAGCTATAACTCGATAGCATAAAGGCTTTGCTAGTGATTTTAAGTTAGAATGAGCCTATGTTATAAAACTAATCTCAAATAAATTATAAAATTGCTTACAATAAAATATGGGTTTCGCGGATATGCGGCACATGAATTATATTATGAGGTTGTGAAGTAAAATAGTGACGGTTTAGATCCATACAATTTTTTATTTTATGTTATGAAGTTTTAAATAAAATAAACATTGGGATTGGGGGGCAGTTGGCTAGTGCCTAAGTCTCATAGGTATTCTGAGTTATCCTGAGGTTGAGAGTTCGAGCCTCTCTCACCCCAAATGTTTTGCATTCTTGTCATTAGCTTACTGCTTAATAAAAAATAAATATATATATATATATTTTTTTTAATAACGAATGACATTATCATCCTATTAAATATTTATTTTATTTTTTTTACAATGGTTAAGAAAAAAATATTTTATTTAATTTTCATTTTAATGAACTAAATGCAACATAATAATTACACTTGTTTGGATTTTTTTGGTTATGCTTTTTGCTTCTTTTTTTTTTTATTATAGGAAAATTGTAATTCAGTGTAAGTTTTCAAAATAAATTGTAAATCAGTGATAAAATTTTTCAATTTTCATGATATTGCAATTTGTTTTTGGTTATTAAAGTTGATAAACTTTATCACTGATTTACAATTTGTTTTGAAAACTTACACTGAATTGCAATTTTTTATTTTAATTTTTTCTTTTTATATATCTTCCTAGCCTTTAGTTTTGACACTTTGTAAAAGACCCAAAAGCCCAAACTAAAAAGGCTATTAATTGAACAAATGCTTATGAACAAAAATAGGAAACAACAAAAAAATCCAAAAAGATTTGGTTTATATCAAGGGTGGATGTAATTATTATATTTATTTATTTATTGAACTAGGTTATAGATACATTGTATGTCCTCATTCACCCACCAAATCTCACTATAAAATAACACTTTTATACAAATATTGAAATATTACCTTTCAAATAATAAAAAATATTATAATGTTTTTATTATAATATTTCATTCAGTTTTCGTTTATATTATAAGACGGTTCCGATTTGTACCTCGAATTTGGAAGCTCGAATTTGCCTCGAATTCGGAGAAGAAGAAGAAGAGAAGACGAATTCGGAGAAGAAGAAGAAGGAAGAAGAAGAAGAAGAGAAGGAGGAAGAAGAAGAAGACTGGCGGGGGCAACAAAATCGGGTGAATGCGGAGGCGGAGGTGGAGGCGGCGGCGGGCGGAGGCGGGGCTGCGATGCGACGATCGGCCGACAAGCGACGAGCTGTGACGCCGACGAGCTGTGACGACGACGACTCTGTCTCTCTCTCGCCTCTGCTCTTCTCTTGTGTTCAACGGAGAAGAAGAAAAGAAAGAAAGAAAAATAAATTAATTTTTAAAATTTTTGAGCTAAAATCTTATGTTGCCAAACGTGGCGTAATTGTCAAGTACACCAGACTAGAAGTAGTTGATTCCAAACAAGATCTAAAGCACGTGACGAGTATCTCGTACGTCATGTGTGCCCCTAATCTCTCAACAAAATATTAATATGTATTAAAAAAAAGATAAATTACATTGACACCCCTTAAGGTTGGTCAAATTACATTTCACCCTTTGATGTTTTAAAAATTATATTATCACCTGTGTAATTAATAGTTTCATTTCACAAACCCCTGCTTATATAAAAGATAACAACTTATAGCAGAAAAATATAAAAAATTACATTAAAAATCAAAAAGTAAAGCAAAAGAAAAGAGAAAAAAAAAACAAAAACAAAGGAAGTGAAGCAAAGCAAAAAAAAAAAAGAGTACATGAGTTCAATATTTTCAGTCCGTCTAAATAATTATAATGATAGAGAGTTAATATAATTTTCAAAACGTTAAGGAGTGATATATATTAAATCCAAACTTTAATAAGTGTAAGTGTAATTTACCCTACAAAAAACTAAAATCCAAACTTTAAATATTCCAAAAAAGAAAAAAATTAATTAGAGAATTGACCTACTTTTCAAACTATTTAGGGCAAATTACACAAATAGTTCCTATAGTTTGGACTCGTGTCATTTTGGTCTCTGATTTTTTAATTGTAACACATTTGACTCTAAATTTTAAATCTTGTTCCAAATAAGGACAATTACAGATACCATTGTTTAATTTTAAGGGCAAAATCGTCAATTTAATAAAATATAAGCTAATTTGACAAAAATAAATGTCAAAAAAATATTTTTAATTTTTTAAAAATTATTTTTATCCACCAATGATTAAATTATGTAAAATTGATAAAAATTAATAAAAATTACATGATTAAATTTTTAGATCATCATCCAAACACATAATAAAAATTAATTTGGTAAAAAAATAAATAAATGTCTAAAATATTTATCAATTTTATATAATTTTATTTTTAGTGGGTAGAAATAATTTTTAAAAATTAAAAAATATTTGTTTGATATTTATTTTTTTCAAATTAGTTTATATTTTATCAAATTGACGATTTTACCCTTAAAAAATCTAATGATATCTTCAATTATCCTTATTTGGAACAAGATTCAAAATTCAGGGTCAAATGTGTCACAACTGAAAGTCAGGGACCAAAGTGAAACATGTCCCAAGCTATAGGGACTATTAGTGTAATTCACCCAACTATTTAAGAAACTAACCTACTTTTTGAAATTGCATTTTCAAAATGCGATTTTGAAATTGTAATTGCATCTTCAACATGCAATTTCACTTTAAAATCGTAAGTTGAAAATGTAATTTATGATGACATGATAAAATTGCATGTTCAACATACAATTTCAATTGAAATCGCATTTTCAACATGCAATTTCAACATACAATTTCAATATGCGATTTCAAAAACAGGTTAATTTCCCAAATAATTTAAAAAGTGGGTCAATTCTCTAATTTGTTTTTTTTTTAGAATATTTCAAAAAAAAACTCCATCTCTCTGCTTTTAAATAATCATCTTATTTAATTTATATTTACTAATGTCTCGTTTGAAAATAAGTTATTTTAGTAATTTTTTAAATTTTTATTAAGAGATGTGAAAAAAATATGAAAACTTATAGTGACTTTTTAACTAAAATATGTAATTACCAAATAAGACCTTAATATATTATAAATAAAAATTATAATCTAACACATAACTTTAAATTAAAACAAATTATAAACAACTCTTTTTAAATTGCATTAAACAATCTAAGGGGTGGTTTTAGAATTAACTTTTTTTTAATAATTTTTAATTTTTATGAAAAATATGAAAAATAAAAAATAAAGAAAAATAAATTGATTTTTAAAATTTTTGAGCTAAAATCTTATGTTGCCAAACGTGGCGTAATTGTCAAGCACACCAGACTAGAAGTAGTTGATTCCAAACAAGATCTAAAGCACGTGACGAGTATCTCGTACGTCATGCGTGCCCCTAATCTCTCAACAAAATATTAATATGTATTAAAAAAAAGATAAATTACATTGACACCCCTTATGGTTGGTCAAATTACATTTCACCCTTTGATGTTTTAAAAATTATATTATCACCCGTGTAATTAATAGTTTCATTTCACAAACCCCTGCTTATATAAAAGATAACAACTTATAGCAGAAAAATATAAAAAATTACATTAAAAATCAAAAAGTAAAGCAAAAGAAAAGAGAAAAAAAAAACAAAAACAAAGGAAGTGAAGCAAAGCAAAAAAAAAAAAAAAGAGTACATGAGTTCAATATTTTCAATCCGTCTAAATAATTATAATGATAGAGAGTTAATATAATTTTCAAAACGTTAAGGAGTGATATGTATTAAATCCAAACTTTAGTAAGTGTAAGTGTAGTTTACCCTACAAAAAACTAAAATCTTGTGCATTTTCTTATAATACAACGGACTTAATCCGAATAACTTTTGGATAATTCACAAAAGTTTTAAGACTTGACAATATATTTTAAGAATTAGCGCAAGTTTTGACAAAAATTTAAAAGTACAAATTAAATTGAGGCCGACTTAGACAAAGATATCAAATAATCTAAAACTCAGATGGTATACATATAAAAATATTAAATATACATATAAATTTTTAGTCGTTGGATGATATATTAAAATAATTTTGATCATTATATCATATTCACTATATCTGTATTATGTACACAAGTAACACAACACAATTTTTTTTTTTCATTTCACTCTAAATTTACAGTGACCATAGTGGCGTATCGATTCTTCAATTGTCATATTTTTTACATCATATACATTATTTATTTTAATGTTATTAATGATTTTATCAACAACAAAAAATTACTAGAAGAGCATGTTTTTAACAAATTAATCAACCTAGTTAAAGAAGAAAAAAAAAAAACTCATTCGGGTAACTCAAACAACTCGAGCTTAACTTGGGTCAGGTTTGAACAAACAATTGCGTGCTGCAATTCAAGCTTGGACGGGCTTAACACAACTCAAGTTGAGCCTGGACAATCTTTCAACCTACCAAAACTCACTCAAATTAATAACTTGTTGTGAACTCATTTAATAATTTTATTTTTCAAACATCAACAATTATGATTTTCTAATTAATAAAATTAATTATAACATATCAGAACAATTAAAAGATTTTTTTAAAGTTTGACATGTCATCATATTATTGGATAATTTTCATTTTCAGTCATCAACAATTTTAGTTTCTAATTAACAAATTAATGACAATTCATAGGTGGGAAAATGTCATTCAAATAATTCACTATGAACAATAATTTCAAGGGCAAATTAGGCGGCATAAATCTTTATGAGTAAAAATTCAGACTCAAATTTGTTTTTTAAAGATGAAAATGAGAGGAAAAGAGAGAACTGAGGCCAACAAGTTGAAAGGCACAAAGATGCGGGCACCGATGAGAGGTGAAGTGGGGGTGAACCAAAACACAATACATTGGACAATGCTAGAAAAGTTAGCTATCTTATATAAATGGTGGAATTTGTTAACATATTAGTTTTTTTTTTTTTTTTTGCCAAATCATTGTCTTACAATTGGTGAACGCATAGTTGAGACTCTTGACATGCCTGATAGACTATCTAGCGTGAATTGAAGAGAATCTTATACCAAGATTAAATTATCACAAGCAGATCAAGATCAAATAGAACATGATGAATATCTATTATTTAACATGTTTTATGTAGGGTTAGGCAAATCTTAGACAGATCTTAAACTATATGGTACGAAGATATATGTTATCTCAAATTTGACCAGTCCCGACGTGGGACTAATTTGACCCTTGCAAGTTTGACTATTAAAGAAATTATAAATCTAAAAGCTATCCACTTAATCTAATATATATGGACTATTATTATTGTTATTATCTTAAAGAGACATATTAAGGGGTTGTTTGGGATAATCTAAATAAGTGCACTTTTTGACCTTTTACAAAAAAAAACATGAAATATGGGTTGAGTTTGAAGTGATGTGGTAAAGAGATGATGTGATTTAAATGAGATGATGTAACTTAAATAGGATAGTGATTTTTTAACTTTTTGAATTTTTTGTATTATGCCAAACTTGGCCTAAATTATTTAAGCCCTTTTAATAATGATTTGAATTTGGAACGTTCACAAAATCCAATTGAAAACTAAATTTTGTGACTAAGTAATGTATAAATTAAAATTAATATTTTATAACTAGGCAGATTGGCAGATTGGCCAAATTGGATTATTTATTTTTTTTATCTCATGCTCAACTTAAATATTAACCATTCACAAAATTTCAATTCAATCCGATTTTATATGTTAAATATATACTTTTTTTCATACACAAAAGATATGGGTCTCTTTTAGTAAAGAGCTTAAAAGTAATTTTTTAACTTTTAACTTCGATCACATCACTTATTTACTTTTGTACATATTTTTACAAAAAAAATAAATTAATTAAAAAGCTAAAAAAACTAGCTTTAAACATACTTTTTAAAACAATCCAGGGTTGGGTTGGTCACCCCCATTTCCATGCATTGAAAACAGAAGAAGGAAAGTGTTAATCAAATTGACGGTGTCTTAAGAGGTTTTTTCATTTTTGTATAATTATTTTTTATGATTTGTATGAGAGAGAAATAAGGTAACCGCTTGCAAAAAATGAAACTAAACAATTTATTTATTTATTTTTTTTTATGATTAGTTCAAATATTCACGTAAGCCATCTTAACGTTCATTTGGTATCATTATTATTTTTAGTTTTGACAAATTGTTCTTAAACATTTTCAAATTTTGACTCTACTTTCTTGAAAATTTATTTCTATATAAAAAATAAAAATAAAAAAGTGTTTTTCAACTTCATTTTTTTTTATTTATTTAGTTTTTGAATACGCATGTGGCAGAAAAAAAATACAGAAAAATTGGGCTCACAAAACGTATTGGACCAAACCAAATAAGGGCCCACTTGATAAAACAAGAAAGGTCAGCCGAATAGATTATGGATTCCATTCTACAAAAAAGTAAAAATAAAATAAAAAAGATTACAGGTTAGAGGTTAGAGGAGACGTGCCAACTAAATTAGTCAAAATAAGAGCTGCTTTGGCAATTTTAAAAAAATTAAAAAGTTAAAAAATTATTTAAAAAATTAAAAAGTTATCACTATTCACCAAATAAATGTAAAAAAATTAATATACAAATATTAAAATACAAATCAACTTTTTGGCCTATCAACGTACTGACGTCAAAGCAACTGCAGTGAAAAGGGGAAAAAAAAATTTACATGTGTACATTCACTAAGTTAGATAGTAAAGTTGGGTCCGTGGAGGTCCACCATGGGTCCCATTTTGATAATCTGAACTGTTCAATATGTAGAAATGGTCTAGTACTATATGTTTGTAAAAAATCACTTATATCGGATATTGCTAACTACATGATCAAATAAGTTTTGTAAAAACAATGGATGGTGTTGTAGTTAACAGTTGACAAAAAAAATTACACGATCAGATAGCTATTGATATCCAATCAACGTGATTTTTTACAAGCATACAGTACTCGATGAGTTCTACACATTTGAACGATTCCGATTAAAAAAACAAGACTTGTAGTGGGCCCCACGGCCGAACAACACCATATAATCAAAGCTCGAAAATGAGGCAATCTTTTCCTATCTACTCACCCAGTACGCCCTACTACACTATCTTCTCCTACACACTTATTTATATAATTTTATAATACACATTTTTTCATAAAAAGTCAAAAAGTTAACCAAAACATCTATATTTTTTTTCTCAACTTTTTAGTTCAAAAAGACAAAAAGTGCACTTATTTAAGGCCCCCCTAAACAACCCTAAATCTCAAACATAAAATATTAGAAATAAGATAAAGTCAAATTATATCGACAAAAGAGTTGACCATTTTGCCGAACATATTTGATGGATTATGGATACTGGGAAGCAAATACCAAAATAATAACTTACTACTTCAAATAAAATATTTAAAAAAGGAAAGTAAAAACGATTTACAAGTAATCATCGATATCAACACTAAACGGTTGCCATATTTTGTTAAGACTTATACGAGCACACATTAATAATTTCACTATTGAAGTCCCTTCTGACCAAAAATCATCGAGTCCGGATCCTCGGCTGCTATTTCCTGTGGCGGTCCCTGCGGCACGTCAAAAACGACATCGTTTTTTATTTTTTTTTTGTTTTTTGTTTTTTTTTTTTTGTTTTGGGTCTTCCCTCTTTTTTTCTCTGTCACCACCTAACCTAACCTAATAAAGAGATGTGAACTGAGAGACGAAGAAGAACGAGGGCGAAGGAGATGACTTCGGTGACGACGCGAGATTGCAACGGTGACAAGTTTTGTTCCACAACCCTTATCATCATTCTCATTTGTTCTTATTTTATATGTTATATATATATATATATATATTTGATTTCTTGAGTTTGATTTGTTGTTGATTTTTTAAATGGGTTTGTTAAGTTGTTTGATTTCTAGAGTTTTATTGCGAATTAGTGATTTTGATTTGATAATAAATTTTGTAGACAAATTCATAGAAGAATCACTGCACTTTCTGCCATTTCTAATGGAGAGAGAGAGAGAGAGAGGGGGAGTAGAGGAGAGAGAAGCTCCAAAGTGTTTGCCTGCCCAAGTTGAGTCCAAATCATCTGCTATTTGGAAGAAGAAACATTCCCAAAAGATTTGATTCAATAACTTGTTTGATGAACTCAGACAACCTCTCTCTCAGAGGCTAGGTGAGGGTTGTGGAACAAAATAAATGACAGAGAAGAGAAAAGAAAGGAGACCCTAAAAAAAATAAAAAACGACGTCGTTTTTTACCTGCGGCAGGAACCGCAGCAGGAAACAACGGCCGAGGATCCGGACTCAAAATCATCCGTAGGTAACTTTAAAACATTGTGCTTTTACTAGATATGAATTCTCGTGTGAAATCATCTAGATTTCTGGAGTGTGATAAATTTTGCCCAACACAAATATAAACAATAAATTTTTTTAAAAAAAATGGGTCCATTTTTTCGTTTCTTGTATTTTTTGGGTAATACAATCTTTAACCCTTTTAGTTGCGTATAGAAACTAAGAAGCAGACAAAGTGTACTTGTAACCATATAGCATTACCAATGTGTAGGGGTGTAATTTTGGCCTGGCCCGGCCCATGTCGGGCCTTGCAGGCTCCCGTCAAAAAATCGGGTCGGGCTGGGCTGGCCCACGGGCCAGAAAATTAGGCCCAGGCCTAAGGGTATTCGGGTTTTGGGCGAGCCTAAACAATTTTTAAAATTTTTATTTTATTTTTTTCACCAAAAATTTATTGTTTTCCATTAAAAATAATACCGGGCCTTCGGTGGGCCGAGCGGGCCGGACCTTGGGTCGGGATTTTGGGCGGGCCTTGAGCAAGCCGATGGGCAGGGCCACGGGCCGAGCAGGGCTTCAAAACAATGGCTCGGGCCTTGGCCCAAGGCCTCGGGTTGGGGTTGGGGTTGGGCTCGAGCCTTAACGGGCTGGGCCTACCTCGGGCCACGGGCTGGCTTCGGCCGCCAGCGAGCCATGGGCCAAAATTACACCCCTACCAATGTAGGTCATTTTCTTAACTTTTCCTGTTCATGGCATATACTCCGGTATTGCATTGAAAGTCGATTATACCCCTGTTCTGATCATTATTTACGTTTTTAGAGTCTTTTGGGAACACACCAAAAAAACTATTTTTTTGGCTTTTAAACTTTTTTAACCAAAAAAATCAGCTTTTTTACCCAAAAGAAGCCAATTTTTCACCAAAAAAGTCAAAACGTTAGCCTTTTACCAACTTCCCAAAGCACTCCTTTATGCATGCAATGACGGAATGTCATGGGTATATACGTCAAGAATATTGATATACAAATACATTTTCTTAAACAAAAATTTTATATAAAATAATGTAATTTTTTCATCGAAAATTTGCTTGAACATGGTATGACTGTGCTATTTATGTTGTTAAAGTCATTTAAGTTTATTGATAGACTCTAAACTTAGCTAAGTTATTAGTCAAACAATTTTACAAAAGTAAGAGGGAAATAAGATTGAAAAAAAAATACATATGTATATATATATTTTTATTTGTAACAATAAAACTTGAATCTAAACATCCCCATGGTAAGAAAATATTTAATCTATCAAGTCAATTCTTTAATCATAATTAGTTAAATGTACTTGCATTATGCAATCGTAACAATTACGGCACTAAAATGAGATTGTCATATTTTATACTGACAATTTTATCCCCACTACAACAATTTACACTTTTGGCGATCAAATTTGGCGACTAAAAGGGATTTGGTAGCCAAAAGTTCAATTTTTGGTGACTAAAAATTATTTTGGTCGCCGTTGGTTCTGGTTTTTGCTACTAAATTATTTTAGTCGACATATATTATTTATTAGCGACTAAAAAGAACATTGGTCGGTAAATTTTCCACAATAGGCGACTAAAAAAATTATTAGTCGCCATTACTCTATTTTTTCAACTACTAAGTTTTATTTTAGTACACTACTTTTTGCCGACCAAAATAAATTTAGTCGCTAAATAATAGCCACATTTGCACTGTTACTTTTTGACGACTAAGAATTTGGTCGGCAAATATGCAGTTTTGGCGACTAAAAAATATTTAGTCGCAGTATACTCAATTTTTTTCAACAAAAGAATAATTAGTCGCCAAATAGTGAACTTATGGAGACTGAAAAACGCTTTAGTCGCTAAAATGTGGGAAAATATTTTACATGCCCAGATTTATTTATTTTTTGAACAGGTACGCGCCTAGATTTAGGCGCCCATATATTTATATCCCTTTCCCCTGTCCCTCTCTCACACAAAAAACCTCTCATCTTCTCACTTCACCGAAGTCCCTCACCACCGTTGCTGACGTCCGTCGCACATTGCCACTGTCAAAAATCACCACCCTTACCGTCGCAATATGAATAGGTTCTTTATCTTTCTCCTCTCTCCCTCTCACTTTCTCTATTTTCCCATTTCTCGCTTTTGCTCTAGGGTTTTACATGATTTACAAGTCTAATTTCGTGTTGATTTCTGAAATGGGTTTGGTTTAAGTGGTTTGATTTCTAGGGTTTTATGGGTTTGGTAATAATCAATTTGTTTGCTTGATTTGGGGGCTATTTTTTATGACTGAACCCTTATTGTGTTTATTAGGTAGACAAATACAAGAAATTGGTTTTCATTTGCATATGTGTCACGACCCAAACCCGCCTCTATGGGTTTAGCACCGTAACCGGCCAGTAATCCGAGATTACCGAAGGCCTGCTTAACAGTAAGACAGTAAAACAGAGTACAGGGGCTTGGCGGAAGCCAATACAGTAAATAAACAATGTCCAATGAGCTGTGATAGTCTGAGCCAAAAAGACTTTTCGTATATATATATACACACAGTGCAGGACAGTATGTACAACATTTATAATAATCTAGACCAGGGACCTAATCGCTATTAAACAGTGCAGTAACAGTCTATACAGTCTACAAAACAGTTACAGAGACAGATGGGGAAAATTAAAACACCTCTAAGCCATAGCTTGACAGGCTCGGAACCTCGTAGTGAGGCATAGTGGTTGGCTTGACAAAACTGGAGCTTACCCCGACGCTACTAGCCGCGGTCTGGTGCCTGTACACCTACATATATATATGAGCAGTGAGCTAAAGCCCAGTCTACAAAACAGTTACAGAGACAGATGGGGAAAATTAAAACACCCCTAAGCCATAGCTTGACAGGCTCGGAACCTCGTAGTGAGGCACAGTGGTTGGCTTGACAAAACTGGAGCTTACCCCGACGCTACTAGCCGCGGTCTGGTTAGAATGAATATCCTTACAGTAATGAAAACAGTTCATTAAATCAGTATTTCAGTCGTTCAGTCAGTACAGTCATATGTGGTACATCCATTAGCATAACAGTACAGTGAACAGTAGGTCTAGAAAGACCGAACAGTCAATGATGGCCATCAATCAGTAAACAGTAGTGGCTCCAACAAAGGAACCGACAGAGATCTCTGTAACAGTAACAGTCAGTAACAGTAGTTGCTAAGGATGCTACAATACAGTTCAGAATAGAGGACATACATTGATTCTATTAACAGTATCGATTCAGAAACAGTACAGTTCAGTTGTTCAGAAGATAATTATTTTTGAACATATCTTTACACAGTTGTTACTCACAGAGTTCTGGGCTACAGTTAGGCTAGAGCGCGTCCCCAGTCGCCAACCCTACATAGTTTACAGATTGAACACACACTAAGCTACACAGTTGGGAAAGATAATAACTTAATCCCTATCTTGACTCGGTGTGGTTCTACATCTATATCCTCATTAAGATGCTTTAAACTAGGCCTAAGAATGCCTGGGATGAAATGAGGATGCAAAGATGCACTTTAAAAGCATTTTCAGAAAACAGAGGTCCCGCTCGAGGGTAGGTTAATTCGCTCGAGCGGACATGCAGACAAAGGTTTCCGCTCGAGCGCAAACTAAACCGCTCGAGCGTACTTCAAAATAGTCAAAAGTGCTGGATAGGTGAAATTCACGTTCGATTGGGCGCTCGACACCCGCTCGAGCGTAAACACAAGGTCCCGCTCGAGCGTAAATTACCCCGCTCGAGCTGACTCAAAAACAGAACAAAATGCTGGGAGCACGATTTCTACGCTCGAGCGCCAGTCACCCCGCTCGAGCGTGAGTTCAAAATCTGGAATTCCCAGATTCGAACCTCAAGCTCAAAATCGAGTTCAAATGTATCAAAACCAATCCCCTTGGGCTAGTTTTCCAGGAAACTCCTCAAAACTCATAGCTTAACATGATTCAAAACTCAATTGTAAAAATCAAAACCCAAAGGTAGTTTAAATAAATCCAATTTCAAACCAATTTTCATGAACAAGATGAACATGCAACATGCATGAACTTAAATCATTTTCAAGCTTTAAACACTTGCTCTAAAGAGCCAATTCTTTTCAAAACAAGATGAAATCATGGACTTAAACATAATATGAACATGCATGTAACATTTTGCCATGAAAACAAATTAAAATGCAACAATACAAACATGCATGCATGAATTAAGCTATAATTCAACAATTAAGAGCCATAACTTGGCTCTAGACTTCAACTTGCTCTAAAACCATGCAAGAATCAATTGAATTCACAAACAAGAGGGTAGTTACACTACCTTAGGTCTTGTAGTTCAAGAATGGAAGCACAATTTTGAAATCAACCTTCCATTCCTTTAGGTTTCTAAACAAATCAACAAGGACAATTCAATTCCTCTCCCTCTCTCTCTCTTGGTCGGCTAAGGCAAGGGAGATAAGCTGATGAAATGTTTGCCTAAGTGTATAATAAGGCTCAAATATAGTTCATGAAGTGGCCCACTCACAATGGCAAAGTTGTAGATAAGCCTAACTCTTTAATTAGCTTTACTTCAACTAATTTAATCATACCAAAACACATTTCAGATAAATATGCCATAAATCACATAAATTCTACTGATCATGAAACACTAATCAGTTTCTGGTTCGGCTGCCGATAAGGCCTTCAATTTGCAGTTTAAACATAAAAACATAAACAGATAATCAAACAGTCAAACAGATAGATAATGCATTTAAATAGATATAGTCAATCAATCAGTTTCAGATTTCAGTCAGTCAGTTCAGTATTTCAATCAGTTCAATTACTTTTCATAATCAGTCTCAGTTTAGCAGTAATCGGTAGTTTATCGGTGAACAGTGGTGAGGGTTGTTACAATATGGATGGGGTTTACCATTACTAGTGCCTACCCCCAGCCTCTTTTTTTCCACTGCTTTCCATTTTTTGCCCATTATTTTTGTAAATATTTTGTGCAATCCAATTCTTAATTTCATTATCCTATTGTTGCTTGATTGAGAATTCTCTTGGCTCTCCGTATCTGAGTTTGGTTTGTCGTCATATTGAATTGGATTCGTGGTTGTTGATTTGTACTTTTCATACATTTGTTCTTTCCCATGAATTTGTTTTTCCTGTTATATCTTTCGCCCTCCAACTGTTTAATGCAATGCCTAAATAAAAAATTTACTTGTTGTGTGCATATTATTGAAAATTAAATGTAGTGGCTATTTGTACTGATATATCATAAAAAGACAATAAATAGAAGACAATGGAGGATCTCTGTAACTCCCACCCATGGTATAACAATAAATCGCCACAAAAATGAAGAAAAGTACCTTAAATCAACCAGTTATGTTTATCGGAAGCAACCAACATCAGCACCAAGAAGAACCATAATAATAGATGGCAAAATCAAGCCTGAATCTTAAAAGTTTGAAGCCCCAGTTAAGTATATCTAAGTATTTAAAACAAGTGGGAAGCAACAAGAAGCAGAGAAAGGAAGAAAAATTGTGTAAACTTGTATTATGTGGCTTTAATGCCTAATCTTAGTACTGTATTTAATAAATGTCTTATTTTACATTACATTCGGCAGGGTAAAAAATTAGGTACTTAGGTTAATCTCATGTATCCTCAACTTCCTTTTTTACGGGAGGAAGATACTATTACCAGTATTTTTTAGTATTGTTGTTGTTATTCATATATATATATATATATATATATATATTTTAACATTAGTGTTTGTATTGATGTAAGCTGATTCTGTGTTTACCTGCAGGAGTTTGGTCATCATGTTAGGTTGACAACTCATGTTAACTTCTCCACTTTTGTAAAGTTAGCTGGAATAGACTTTTAACCTTTGGGCAGTGATTCTCGGGCTTTGGCAAGATGTAAGATGTCCTTGGCTTCTATTTTTTTTTTCAATTTATTTTCTTAATATGCATTACCTTTTTCAGTTGCGATGTTCTATTCTAGGCCTCATATTTTGTTTTACTTGGATTAGTTTTTAATCTTATGCAACCTTTAGGAACCTGCAGAGAAATGCATTGTATCATTATTTCTTATTTATTTGTTTTTAATTTGGTTTTGATGTATGTGCAGAGCTCAGTTCTTTATGACCAATGATTTGTTTAAACCAATAATATGTGTGACAACCCTCACTACTGTTTACTGATAACACTACTGATTACTGCTAAACTGAGACTAATCATGATAAGTAATTGAATTGATTGAAATTCTGAGTTAATTGATTGAGTGTGTTAGTTTAAATGCATGTCTATCTGTTTGACTGTTAAATTATTTGTTCATGTATTATGTTTAAATTGCAAATTGAAGGCCTTATCGGCGGTCGAATCTGAAATTGATTAGTGATTTATGTTAATTAACATTTATGTGATTTTATGGTATATTTAATTGAAATGTGATTTGGTATGATTAAATTAGATTTAATAATGTTAAATTATATAAGTTGGACTTATTCACCAAATTGCCATGCTAGTGGGCCTCTTTCTCCAACACCTTGAGGCTTGAGTACACTTAGACATACAACATTTCCTCAGCCATCTTCTTGAGCTCAACCGACTAGAGAGAGTGAGAGAGAGAGAGAGAGAGAAAAGCTTGATTTCAACCAATTGCTTGGAGAATTTAGAGAATTTGAAGGAGTCTTGCATAATTGAGCTTCTACACTTGTAATTCAAGGTCTAAGGTAGGAGAACCATCTTTTTGAGCTTGCATTTGAGTCATATCTTGCATGATTCATGGTGGTTAGGAGTCTAAGGTCATAAATTGGTTTAAGATGGTTGAATTGAAGCTTGAATCATGCATGCATGCGCATTTCTTAAAGTTTAGAGTTGTTTTCATGGGAATTATTGCATGCATGTCCATATTTGGGTTATAGTCCATGAATTCATCATGTTTGAGAGTGAATTAACTCATTTGATCATGCTTTGGAAGCTTTGAAGTTGATTAAATTCATGCATGTTGCATGTTCATCATGTTCTTGATGTTTTATTTGAAAATAGTGTTTAATTGACTTATCCTTGGGCTTTGATTTTACAAATTGATCTTCAAAACATGTTATATTATGGGTCTAAAGTGTTTTTCCAGAAAATAGGCCCAAGAGGTTGAGTTTTGATGCATTAGAGTTGAGTTTTGAGCTTGAGGTTCAAATCTGGATATTTCAGATTTTGGACTCACGCTTGAGCGAGGAACTCCACGCTCGAGCGAGGCGTACGCCTTGTGTTCATGCAGTCCGCTCGAGCGAGGAAAGTGGCGCTCGAGCGTGAAATGCGTGTATCCAATACTTTGCATGTGTTTACAGTCCGCTCGAGCGAGAGAGTTCACGCTCGAGCGAGAGAGTTCACGCTCGAGCGAGGACTTGTGTCTCACGCTCATGCGTGGATCGAGCGCCCGTCGAGCGTGATTTTTGTGCATCCAGTACTTTTACTGTAGCTTACAGTCCACTCGAGCGACGGAAGTCACGCTCGAGCGGAGCTCATTTGTCTGTATGTCCGCTCGAGCGTAGAAAGCCACGCTCGAGCGAGACCCCTGTTTTCTGAAAATTCTGAAAAGTGTTTTAAAGTGCATCTTTGCATCCTCATTTCATCCTAGGCACTCCTAGGCCTAGTTTAAGGCATCTTAACGAGGATATTGATGTAGAACCACACCGAGGCAAATTAGGGATTAAGTTATTATTTCCCAACTGTGTAGCTTAGCGTGCGTTCGTTCTGTAACTGTATAGAGTTGACATCCGAGGACGTTCTAGCTGCTTATAGCCCAGTGCTCTATGAGTAACAATATTGTAAAGATATGTTCAATTGAGATTATTTTCTGAACAAATGACTGTACTGCTTTATGAAATGACACTGTTTACTGAATGAATGCTTGTCCTATTTGTGAACTGTATTCGTGGCATCCATAGCAATTTACTGTTACTGAACTGTTACGGCTACTGTTATAGAGATCTCTGTCGGTTCCATGTTTGGAACCACTACTGTTTACCGATATGATGGCCATCATTGACTGCTCGGTCTGTTAAGACCTACTGTACTGTTTTGCTATTGGATGTACCACATATGACTATTATAGTTTCTGAATGACTGTTATGGCATGAATTATGAGCCACAAACTGAATGACTGATATACTGATAAACAACTGTTTTCAATACTGAAAGGACATTCATTCTTAACCTCTTTACGCATATGTTATTCACTGGGCTTTAGCTTACTGTTTATATATATATATAGGTGTTCAGGCACCGGCCCGGAGCTAGGAGCGTCGGATTAGCTCTTGTTTTGTCAAGCCAACCATCGTGCCTCACCTTGAGGTTCCAAGTGCTGCCAAGCTAAGGCTGTTTCGGGGTGTTTTAGATTCCCCCTTTCTGTCTCTGTATTGTATAGACTGTATAGACTTGTACTGTACTGTTATGGTAGGAATTTGGTCCCTAACCCAAATGTTTGTATATGTATGTATAGTACTGTTTTGTTCTGAATGTGAATATGTTTTAAAAAAGTCTTTTTGCATACAGACTGTCACAGCTCATTGGACATCTTTTAATTACTGTTTTGGCTTCCGCCAGCCCTGTACTCTGTATTACTGTCTTACTATTAAGTAGGCCTTCGGTAATCTCGGATTACTGGCCGGTTACGGTGCTAAACCCATAGGGACGGGTTTGGGTCGTGACAATATGCCATTAAATGCATCTCTTACTACAATCTTGAGATTTCAACCTCTTTAGATTAGACTTCATACTGCCAATTCTCAAACCAATAGAATGTTGATTAAATGGGAGGCAGGAATAACGAAGTACTAACAAATTTGATCAGACATTATGCTGATTGACACTTGTCTAAAAGACTAAAATTATAGTCACACTGATACTTGAGTGCTACTGTGCTAGTGCAATATAAAGCATAACTTCAGTATTTAAATTTTGATATAGTTTTGTTAGTTATGTTTGATATTAGAGATCTATTGGTTACACTAAAATTGTCAATCTTTGTATTCAATATGTTGGTTCAAATGTGATTGTAGACAAGATGAGACATAGTGAGACAATATTATGTAAGCATATATGACAGAAAGCAATGTTGGCAATAGTAAGGACTGAGGAGTGAATTTGAAGACTGGCTTCGTGTTGGATTTTGATGTTTTTAGATAAATAATGTGAAGACAATGTGTTGTGTAATCCTTTACTTCTAGGGAAATAGACAAGGTTTTGATGATTCTAGGTATTCATGAATCTATATAGCAAAAGATCTAATTGATGAAACTAGTTATAATTTTCTAGTTTCATTGAAATACTTAAAATGGTTCTAGTTGTAAAAAATCTATGTAACACCGAAAGATTCATTTAATGAAGTTGGTAAACATGGTTGTTTAGTGGAATTAGTTCATCATTGCTTATAAATGAATTTTTTTAGCAGTTACATTTGGTTAACCAAGCTGCCATTATTTTTTTTTCATCCTTCATTGTGACTTTAAAAGAGTCTTGTTTCTTGTAGGATTCAACGTTGAGACAGTAGAGTACAAGAACATTAGCTTCACAGTTTGGGATGTTGGTGGTCAGGATACGTATGCATATTTTTTAGGTTCAAGTGTTTACTAAGTGACATTGTCACCAATTTTGAAGTTCTGGAAATTTTCATATTTTTAGTTGCTGATTTTAGTCTTAAGGACTTAGCCTACATGGGTGTTGTTAACTCTTTAAGAGGTAGTTTGAACCAGAACTATTATGATGCACTTCTATTAAAAAAATGCAATTGGGAGGTTATAAATGTAATAGATTATAGATTGCATAGGAACTCAATGACTATAATGTGTTTAGAGTTTGTTGTTTCACATGAACAACTTTGCTCTCATTTGGTTGAGTGTGTGGCCCTGTTAATGCTGCAAAACAATTGAGATGATTTTTTTTTTTTTTTTTTTAAAAAATTATTCAAATGACACTATCATTGAATTGATTAATTAACTTATCGTAAGCACTTTGTCAACTAATTCAATGACTGGTGTTTTTGAGGTTCACTGTCTTATCTCCTCCTACTGTATGTGTAGGCTTGCTTTTTCGAGAAATCAAAGACTTCTGGCTTGTTGCATTATTGGCTTCTATGTTGTTATACCCCACCAACATTGATGTTACTATAGATTCATCAGATGAGCAGTTCAAATTGGAGAAGAGATCAGAATCATTTAAGATGATTGAGAATGCGATTGTAGAACTAGGTATTCTTGATTTCTCTTTTTATACATGCTATTATCTTCTCAATTGACCTTGAATTTTCTGTTATATTGCTATATCTTATCATAGCTTGCTAATATTATAATATATGAATTTAGTTATTAACTCCTGATCATACCCTTAAGATGTAAGCATCATATTTATCTAATTGTCATGTCAAGGACACTTGGACATGACTTTATTTCGTATTTCTTAGTATTTTTTATTATTATCTCAAGGGTAAAATGATGTTTATAAACTAAAATATAGTAGTTTATGCATGAACCAAGAGTCTTAATTGTTCTTATTCTTTTTCCCCTTCTTGAAGTAGATGTATATCTATTTGTGTCCTTACTTACAAAGTAAAAAAAATTCAAGCAGATCCTTCACCCACGGAGTGCATAGGTGTGTGGGTGTGCTAGGAGCTCAAGAGGTGATGTAAATCCCTTTGACTCAAAACATTTGAGAAATAAAGAAAAAGATAAAGGAAGCGAGAACACTCACACACACACACAGAGAAAGAGAGAGATAAGGGGAAAATTTTGATGGAAAGCTTAGAGGAAAGGCTAAGGTTAAAGAAAGGAAGAACAACAAAGAAGAGAAGGGGAAAATTATCAATATATTATCAATCAAGAACTCTAGGTAAGGATTACATGCTTGATTCTGGTAGATTAATTATCGAATAATTAAAATCAAGAAATGATTAGGCTCAATTTCATGTAATTGGAAAGAAATCAGGTTTAATTTGCATGTCGTATAGGTAAATTAGAAAGAGGATGAAGAAATTGAGCTAGGTTTAAAAACAAAAATTAAAGGAATTAAGAATTGGTTTGATTTTGGCTCTAAATTCATACACTGTTAGATATATTTTGCTCCTGCAGTTGACAAATTCTTGGTTGGAAATATGTAAGCTCTCTCAATCTAATATATAGGATAACTAAACTAATAAAATCCCATAATTAAAAAAGATTGCTTTACAGTATATGTTGAAGCTAAGGAAATTGGCATATTTACAAACTGGGTTCTGTTATTGAAGATAGAGATAAGGGGATACATAAATAAAATTCTTTTCTTGAAGTTGTCTCTATTTTTCTTATACCTAATGTGTGTTTGTGTGTGTGTTCCATTTTTTTTTGTAAACCTGGGACTTGCAATTATGTCTCCTATTGGTAAAATGCTCTGTCATGTTTACTGTTCCATGCTGGTGTTGAATTTGTGTAGGTCACAACACATGACAAAGCCTAGAATTGTGTTGAATTTGTGTATGTCATTTGGGTCCTCATTCGGTATTGACCTTAATTGTGTTGGATTTCAGTTAGTCTTTATTTTTTTTATCCATATTATTCCTCTATTTGACCCAATGTGCTTGCATGCCTTGTTCAATGGTCTGTGATTTTAGACTCAATCCCTATTTTGTGTAACATCTTTAGCTGAAGCTATTACTTTTGTACTCTTTATCTACTACTTAGAAGATTCATAGAATATATTCACTTTGTGGCTTGAACATTAATAAAATGATATGATCACGTTGATAAATCCCTAGCCAATATCACTACATTAGCCAACAAACCATTATCTCCAAGAAAGCAAGTCAAAGAAAATAACAAGCGAAGAAAATAAAAGTATAAAAAGAGAGCTTAATGACTTGAAAATGCAATTCAATTTCCTTCCAACTTGTTTTGAGACTAGGACCTATATACATTCATTTAAGTTAATTGACAAAAAATTTAAAATAATTAAACTTAAATAAATGCCCTTTTACCTATAAAGAGCACATTCAGTTTTAGCTGATGAAAGACTACTGATATAATGTGCTATCATAAAATAAGAAGACAAAGAAGGAAGCCACTAAATTGACTTGCAGTGAAAGTTGCCTAAAATTAGAAGACCACTATGACAGAGACTTAGGAATTTTTTTGGACTCAAAAACGCCTTTGTCCCACACTCAAATTTTCTCCATTTTCAACCACTGTGAGAATCATATTTAATTGTTTTTTGCTAGCAAAGATTTTCAGTTGAACCATGGATGACAATATTAAAAGATGAATCTAACTTGTAGATTCTAGCTTCACTGTCTTTGCACGCACTAGACCAAAGCAATCATTCAAAGAAAACTTTGAAAGCCTTCTTTTAAGCACAAAAGTTCATAAAATATGGATGTTGATTTAGAGTTGATTTTGTGCTATCCCTACTCTACATTTTATTATGTATTACATTGATTCCTTTCTTGTCCTGGTGATACTTGTTTGTGATTAATCTAAGATAAAAGATAGTTTGGAATAAGAAGCATTGTTAATCTATTGAGTTGTTTTAAGTTTTATTATCCTTTTTTTTTTCTCATTCAAATGTCCCTCACGAGCTGTGATAATGTCATTAAATTCAGTCTAGCTGCTTGTGCGTTATATTTTTCATTGGCAATCGGATGCCTTCTACATATTGAGAGGAACAGATTTGTAATTGACTGTGGTCATAAAGACTATTGATTTTACTTCCTCTGCCATGCCTTTATTATAGTGTTGTTGTACTACAAGTTTTTCTCTAATAGTTGTAGCATCTTCTTGTGGCTGACCCCATTTGATGGGACTTAAGGCTAGGTTTGGTTTAATTATAGCTGTTTATGTTATATGTGTGGGGCTAGTTGGCTTTTCTATAAGAGTAGGAAATATGTATTTGTATTTGTATCTGTATTTTTATTATTATTTTGGCTTGATAAGATGTCTCTGTATTTGTATTTATGTGTCTCTGAGTGTACTTTGAGGCTTACACTATATTTGTTTTGTCCCTTTTGTTGGAAAATTTAGTTTTTGTAGGCTTATTTTGGGCCAACTTTAAACCCAAAATTGAGTGGGGTCCACACATCTTTTGAGGTGGGTATGAAAAGGTGATGTGTTCATTGCCACATGGCAAGTCACGCGGTAAAGACGGTTCTTCAAAACCATTTATGAGTGAATGGGAACTTGACGTCATTTTTGGGTTCGTGGAATGGACTTTTAAAGAATTAAAATGTGGGTTTCCTTGTAAGGTTTGTCCCACATTGGAAGCTTAAGAGAACTTATGTGTGTATATAAGTTCTAGGTGGCAACACTTGGGTTGGGCACCAAGGGGCACCCTAAGTTTGTAGAAGGGAGGAGTTATGGACAAATGGAACCTTGGCTCAAACCATCACACACGCGCGTGCGTCGCCGCCGCCGTTTGTTCCATCAGTCGGCCAAGTCGGGTGTGGGTTGTAGGTCAGGTCAATTCTTATATTAATTTTTTAGACAAAATTTATTTGAATTTTTTCCAAAAATTCTTGCGGGAAAAATTAATTTAAATTTGGCGCTAATATAAATTGAATTTAAATTCAAAACTTTTTGTCCATAATGTGTACCTTTTTTTAGATTCGAATTCTCAACAGTTCAATCAGTCCGAACAGTTTTTCACCCGGACAGATTCAAAACTACCAGACTTATTCAAATCTGCCAGCAGTTTTCTAACAGATAGAAACTACCCAGCAGTTGTTGCACCTGTTCATTCAAAAAACCCACCTGTTCAGTTTGTTTTTTAGACCTGTTCAGGTCTTTTTATACCAAGGCATTTCAGCAGATTTTCCATTCCGAAAAATTGTTTTTCTTGCCTTCATTTTGCGCTCTTGCATTATTATTCTTCATACTAGTTTTAGAGAAAAAAATTCAGAGAGTATAGAACACAGGTTTTGTTCGTCGTACAAATTGTTTGGACTGCTACTACAATTTGTGAAGATCATTGTATCTTGGGAGATAGACGCCATTTATCCATAAGCACCGTTGCGGGGAGAATATGTCTTAAGGACAGTGTGTCATACGCTCGACTTTATCTTTTAATTATTTATTCGATTCGGTTAAATAAATTCGGTAAGTAATTTATTTAATTTGTTTGATATGTTTCATTATTTAATTTACACAGAAGTTTGTTCCATCAATCTTAAGATAGATTCGAATTATTCTGTTTATACAGAATTTTTCGTTTGTTTTCTTTTCTCTTTCTTCTTTTTACAGAAATTATTTTCTGTGGTTTTACAAAATAATATTCTGGTTGGAAAAATAAATAGTAGTAATATACTGTTTCACAGATAGTAGTAATATACTGTGTATTTTTTTTGACAACTAGTAGTAATATACTGGTGTCATTAACAATTCAGAATATTTATTTGTGAAGTTTGTCAAAAATTAATTTTGATTTTCAGAAATAATTTTTGAGTGTTCATTAATTAAAATTCTGTTTCAGTATTTTAATTATTGAAGTGTTACAGAAATTTAATTTTCTGTGTGAAATTAATTTGGTTAAATAAAATTTTATTTTATTTTCAAATTAATTGAAAATAAAAGTTACAATTCTTGTTTCTTTTATTTTACAGAATTCAATTATGTGGTTATGGTTTAATTTTTTGTGTAGTATAAAATTCTAATTATAATTCTGTTTTATAATTTAGGATTCATGGCTACTGAAACTGGTCAAGCTAATGCTCAAACAAGTATTAGTGTGGTGGCTGCAATTGCTCCAACCCCTTCTGTAGTGACTGTGCCAGTCAATCACAGTGAGAAGCTAGAGAAGTTCTCAAGAATTGATTTTAAAATATGGCAACAGAAAATGTTGCTCTATCTTACTACTCTCAACCTGGCTCGTTTTCTCCGTGAGGATGTTCCTATTTTGAAAGAGGATGAAACTGACCGGCAAGTGGTTGTTACGGTCGATGCCTGGAAACATGCTGATTTCGTTTGCTGAAACTACATCTTGAATGGACTTGACAACACATTATACAACATCTTCAGTCCTATCAAGACAGTAAAGAAACTTTGGGAGTCTTTGGAAAAAAAGTACAAAATAGAAGATGCTGGCTCAAAGAAATTTATAATTAGCAAATTCCTGGACTTTGTGATGGTTGATTCTAAGGCTGTGATCAGCTAAGTTCAAGATCTCTAACTCATTCTGTATGACATTCACACAGAAGGCATGTCTCTCAGTGAATCCTTCCAAGTTGCAGCCTTAATTAAGAAATTATCACAAGGCTGGAAGGAATTCAAGAACTACCTCAAACACAAGCACAAAGAAATGTCTTTAGAAGAATTGATTGTGTGTTTGAGGATTGAAGAGGACAACTACAATTCTAAAAAGCGGGCTGGCAAGCGTCCAATGGAGTCTAAGGCAAATGTGGTGGAACATGCTCCAAAAACAAAGAAACAGAAGTTTTCTGGAGAAAGTTCATCACAAGGCTCTAAAGGGGGGGGGGGGAACTAAAATGTACAAGTTTAATGGCAAGTGTTACATTTGTGACAAAGAGGGACATCGGGCCAAAGATTGCCGTAGCAAAGGCAAAAACAAAAACAAAAGAAGAACAAGCAAGAAACTTGCTCAAACCAATATGACCGAAGTAGACAAAATTTTCAATGGTGTTGATGACATAAATCTTTCTGCAGTTGTTTCCGAGGCAAACCTTGTCGGAAATCCTAAAGAATGGTGGGTGGACAATGGTGTTATTCATCATATCTGTGCCGACAAAAAGATGTTCACATCTTATTCTATAGTGGACAACGGTGAATAACTTTTTATGGATAACTCCTCGACTTCTAAAGTTGAAGGACAAAGAAAGATTATTCTGAAGATGATATCTGTAAAGGAACTCACTCTCAACAATGTGCTACATATATCAAACATTTGTAAGAACCTTGTTTTCGGATCTTTGTTTAGTAAAAATGGGTTTAGGACAGTTTTTGAAAGTGACAAGTTTGTACTTACCAAAAACGGGATGTATGTAGGCAAATGTTACGTGTTTGATGGCTTTTTCAAAATGAATGTAATGACTGTGGTACACTTTGTTATTAATAAAAATACATCTTCTTCTTACTTGCTTTAGTCTTCAAATTTATGACATGGTAGACTTGGACATATTAATTATGGAACTTTGCGTAGATTAATTAATATGGAATGTTTACCTAAATTTGACATTGATTCAAATCATAAATGTGAAATTTGCGTTGAGGCAAAATTATACAAAACTGATTTTCATTCAATTAAAAGAAGTACGGAATCACTTGAATTAATTCATAGTGACATTTGTGATTTTAAATCAATTCAAACTAGAGGTGGAAAAAAGTATTTTATCACTTTTATAAATGACTATGCTAGATATAGTTATATTTATTTAATTCGAACTAAGAATGAAATTTTGAAAACTTTCATTCAATTCAAGAATGAAGTTGAAAGTCAACTTGGTAAGAAAATTAAGAAACTTAGAAGTGATAAAGATGGTGAATATGAAACACCTTTTGGTGAGTTTTGTAAAGAACATGAAATAATTCATCAAACCTCCTTACTTACCTTAGCAAAATGGAATTGCTTAAAGGAAAAATAGGACTTTAAAAAAAATGATGAATGCTGTGTTAATAAGTTATGAATTACCTCAGAATTTGTAGGGGAAAAACAATACTTTCTGCTAATTATATTTTAAATAAAGTACCCCGCAAAAAAGTGAATCAAACATCTTATGAATTGTGGCATGAGAGAGTGTCATCCTACAATACTTAAAAGTGTGGAGGTGTTTGGCTAAAGGGGCTATTCCTAGTCCTAAAAAGACTAAAATAGGTCTTAAAACCGTTGATTACATTTCATTGGTTATGCCAAGAATAGTAGTGCATATCGATTTTTGATTCATAAATCAGAACATTCTGAAATGCATGTAAGTGCTATTATTGAATCTCGGAATGCATCGTTCTTTGAACATATATTTCTAAATAAGACTGGACAAGAGACTGGTAATAATAAAAGATCTTATGATGTTATTACTAGTCATGATCAAAAACAAAAGCAAGAGATAGATCAAAATGAAGAAGAGGAACCTAGGCGTAGTAAACGTGCTAGAACCTTAAAATCTTTTGGTCCAGATTTCCTAACATTTTTGTTAGAAAATGAACCTTTAACTTTTAAAGAGGCTATGTCCAGTCCTAAAGCTCCTTTATGAAAAGAAGCTGTAAATAGTGAAATAGAATCTAACATGCAAAATCACACTTGGGAATTGGTGGATTTACCACTGGGCTATAAACCTCCTGGGTACAAGTGGATTTTCAAAAGAAAAATGAAACCGGATGGATCAATTGACAAATATAAGGCAAGACTTGTGGTAAAAGGTTTTAGACGAAAAGAAGGTCTTGATTACTTTGACACATACTCACCAGTTACTAGAATAACATCCATTTGAATGCTAATTGCCATCGCATCTTTGTACAATCTAGAAATTCATCAAATAGATGTGAAAATCGATTTCTTAAATAGTGAGTTAGAAGAAGAAATTTATATGGAACAACCAGAAGCATTTTCTGTTCTAGGAAAAAAAAAGAAAGTGTGTAAATTGGTTAAATCATTATATGGTTTAAAACAAGTGCCAAAGCAATGGCATGAGAAATTTGACAAGGCAATGATGTCAAATGGATTTAAAATTAATAAGTGTGACAAATGTGTTTACATTAAAAACACAAGCAAATGTTATGTGATTGTATGTCTTTATATGAATGATATGCTCATCATAGGTAGTAATAATGACATGATTAAAACTACCAAGAAAATGTTGAATAAACATTTTGACATGAAGGACATGGGCATTACTGATGTAATTCTTGGTATGAAAATTACAAAAACATCAGAAGGTTATGCTTTGTCACAATTTCATTACATTGAGAAAATACTTGACAAATTCAGCAAAGATGATGATCATCTTGCTAGAACACCTGTGGATGTTAATTTGTTTCTTTCTAAGAATGTACAAGAAAGTATTTCTCAATTAGAGTATGCCCAAATTATTGGAAGCTTAATGTACTTGATGAACTGTACTAGCCCAGATATAGCTTATGCAGTAAGTAAATTAAGTAGATATACGAGTAATCCGAAAGTAGAACACTGGAAAGCTATTATAAAGATTTTAAGATATCTCCGATTTACTCGTAATATTTGGTTAAATTATACTAGATATCCAGCAGTACTTGAAGGATACTATGATGCAAACTGGATATTGGATACTAGAGACTCAAAGTCCACCAATGGGTACGTCTTTACTGTTGGTGGGGTGGCTGTATCTTGGAGATCTTCTAAACGAACTTGCATTGCTAAGTCTACTATGAAATCAGAATTCTTAGCTTTAGATAAAGTTGGGGAAGAAGTAGAATGGCTTCGCCACTTCCTTGAAGATATTCCAATCTGGCCAAAATCGGTGCCTGCTATATGCATACATTGTGATAGTCAATCAACAATAGATAAAGCACAGAGTCATATATATAACGGTAAGTCATGACACATTTGTCGTCGACATAACACTGCTAGACAACTACTCTCTAATGGAATTATTTCCGTTGAATATGTAAAGTCTAAAGACAACATCGCGAATCCACTAACCAAAGAGTTAGCAAGAAAATTAGTTGAGAATTCATCGAAGGTAATGGGACTTAAGTTTATTAAATAAGAGTTACCACACCGGCAACCCAACCTAGTTGACTAGAGATCCTAAGATCTAGGTTTAAAGGGACAACCGAATTGTGTATAACTCAGAAGGATCACTAGGAAGTCAAACTCCTACCCATTTCTAGGATGAAATAGTGATGTTTGTAGCGTTTTAGGTTAAGTAAAATTTTAATGATTCTTATATCTAGGTAAACCTAGTGGAGTATGGCAAGATACTCTTCATAAGAATCATCTATGCGAGTGTGAACTGGACCGATTCTATGAGATTTGTGAAGGGCTACAATTCTCTAGAGCACTTATGAAAGACCAGGTTGTTCAGAGCAAAAATGAACACAATAGTGAGAACTAAACTGTGTCTGGTAATATACTGTATGAGTTCTATTGTCTTGGTTTACACAAACGGCTGAACAGTTCAAGGCATCATGTTCATTGGTTAGCTAGTAAATCCGATAGTGTCTCACAAGGGAAGGTTTAAAGCCAAAAGCAACCTATCATTTGCAGAATATTTTCAATTTCTGTACTTCCTGTAATTAGATCATGTTGTTGCATTTTCTCTACATCAAATTCCATTCATGTGGGGGATTGTTGAAAAATTTGGTTTTTATAGGCTTATTTTGGGCCAACTTTGAGTCCAAAATTGAGTGGGATCCACACGTCTTTTGAGGTGGGTCTGAAGAGGTGACGTGTTCCTTGCCGCATGGCAAGTCACACGGTGAAGATGGTTCGTCAAAACCATTTATGAATGAATGAGAACTTGACGTCGTTTTCAGGTTCGTGGAATGAACTTTTAAAGAATTAAAATGTGGGTTTCTTTGTAAGACTTGTCCCACATTGGAAACTTAAGAGAATTTATGTGTGCATATAAGTTTTAGGTGGCAACACTTGGGTTGGGCCCCAAGGGGCACCCCAAGTTTGTAGAAGGGAGGAGTTATGGACAAATGGAACCTTAGCTAAAACCACCACACACGCGCTCGCGCTCGCGCTACCACCGCCGTCCATTCCACCGGCCAGTCGAGCCGGGCGCATATGTGGGTCGGGTTGGTTCTTATATTAATTTTTTAAACAAAATTTATTTGAATTTTTTCCAAAAATTCTTGCTGAAAAAAATAATTTAAATTTTGCGCTATGTAAATTGAATTTGAATTCAAAACTTTTTGTTCATAATGTGTACCTATTTTCAAATCCAAATTCTCAACAGTTCAATCGATCTGAATAGTTTTTCACCTGGACAGATTCAAAACTGCCAGACAAATTCAAATCTGCCAGCAGTTTTCCAACAGATAGAAACTGCCAAGCAGTTATCTATTGCACCTGTTCATTCAAAAAACCCACTTGTTTAAATTTTTTTTTTCAGACCTGTTCGGGTCTATTTATACCAAGGCATTCCAACAGATTTTCTATTCTGAAAATTATTTTTCTTGCCTTCATTTTGCTCTCTTGCATTATTATTCTTCATACTAGTTTTAGAGAAAAAAATTCAGAGAGTATAGAACACAGGTTTTGTTCGCCGTATAAATTGTTTGGACTGCTACTACAATTTGTGAAGATCATTGTATCCTGGGAGATAGACGTCATTTATTCGTAAGCACTGTAGCGGGGAGAATCTGTCTTAAAAACAGAGTGTCACACACTCGACTTGATCTTTTAATTATTTATTCGATTCAGTAAAATAAATTCGGTAAATAATGTATTTATTTTGTTTGATTTGTTTCATTATTTAATTTACACAGAAGATTGCTCCGTTACCTTTGTAGGTCGAACTTACTCAGAATGAAAAAAGGATTCCACTGACTGCTATTCAAATGTAACCTTAGACTACCGCTAATAACCATGGAAGGTTCTCTTTTCCCCTCTCTTTTGAACCAAAACTGGAGTTGAGCTTCTTTTTTTCATCATTGCCTTACATCCTTGGCTATTTTCTCAAGATTAAATTCTGCAAGAAAACTACTGCGCGAAAGCCTTGCTTCTTGCTTAGTACTTATAGCACTCACAGCACTTGAAGGAAAGTAATAAAAACCTACAGGCAGGTTGAACTTATACTGAATAACTTCTTTCCTTTTATTTGTTTTGTATGAAATTATTATTGTGAGTTGAAATATACTTGGTTTGTATGCAATGTTGACATTAAAAGTTTTTCTCTTGTTTGGATGGTTGTAAGTGAAATATATGTAGATTATGGAATGGGTGATAATATACATGTATTGTTTTTTTTTTTTTTTTTTTTGTATATTTGTTACAGGTTGCATGGGATACATACAAGTTGTGGACAAATTAATTAAAATAAATATAAAAAATATATATATAAAATGATGTTTTTGGCGACTAAACAATTGATAATAAAAAATGGTGTTAAATATTTTTAGCGACTACATAGTTAGTAGCTAAAAAAGAATTAAATGGAAACAAATCTTTTGGCGACTAAATATTTAGTAGTCATTTAAAAAAGACTTTATGCGACTAATGATTTAGTAGCCAAAAATTTAAAATAAAAAAAAAAGAACAAAACTTTTGGCGACTAAATATTTAGTCTCCAAAACCTAAAAATTATATGATAGGCAACTAAAATTTTAGTAGTTAAATAAAAAAAAATTAGACTTTAGCCGACTAAACTATTTAGTTGCTAAACAACAAATTGGACTTTCGGCCACTAAACATTTAGTAGCTAAAAAAAGTTAGATGAACCAAAAAAGAAAATTTATGACTAAAACTTTGGTCGCCCTAGATACCTCAAGTTTTGGCAACAAAAATTTTAGTAGCTGAAAATGTGATGTTAAATTAAATTGAAACCTTTTGGCGACTAACAGATTAGTTGCCAATTTAGCCTAATCAGCAACTAAAGATCATTTTGTCGCCAATACATTTTCTTTTGGCAACTAAAAAATTAGTCGCCATTTATAGGACTTTTGGCGACTAAAGATTTTTTAGTTGCCAATACCGTCCTCGACAATCTTCCTGCGACAAATCCGGTGACCAAAATATTAAGTCGGGAAAGTTTTTCGATGACTAAAATCTTACTTTTGACAACTAAAAAATTAGTCACCAAAAGTGCAATTTCTTGCAGTGCCCCAATAAAACAATTGAAAGCTAACATCCATACACATTACAATTGTTTTGGGCAATATTTTAAGAGAGACATGCATGATGTGCAATTCATTTAAAACCATAGATACAATTTAATTATGTAGAAAATCAAAAGAAATGACATCATTCTCCCACATATGTAGAAGATATTACTCTCACTCCATGTACATAACTAGTATGTCGAACATTTTTTGATTAATTTTGTTATCATCATCCAAATGTATGCAAGTATTATAGTAATTTTTAATAAGAGTCATTTATTGTACTATGTGTATTTTTTTAAGGTATTGTATTATGAAGTATTTAAGTAACGACTAAAGTAATATGGGAATGAATTAGGGTACCTGGCCTAATGACTGTGTAACACCTTTTTGTGGTGTGACATCTCAGGTTCAACACGTTAATAAACTTACACATTTCAATGTGAATTCTTAACTTATATATTATTTTCCTATAGGGATTCTCTAAAATTTAGTAAGCTTTTAATTCTAAATCTCCATATAAATCATTGTGCCTAGGACGGTTGCTATTTTTTATTTTACTTTTTTGATTGAAAATATGGTTGTTATGAGAATCCAATATATAAATGTAAAAGATTATAATAATTTGAAAAAAGAAAAAGAAAAATAAAGTATTATTGTCAACTTTAATAAGAGCTATTTATTGTCTCGTGAAGTACTTAAGTAAAACTCAAGTAATAATGGTAATTCTCTCAAATTTATCAAGCTATTAATTTTACATCACGATATCCAACCCATAAATGTCTTCACATGTAAAAATAAAAAATGATTCATTCCTCTAATTTTGCCTCTCCCAATTCCACTCTCAATAAGCTGGAATTAGAAAGAGTTAAAGATAAGAGGAGAGCAGTGTAAGACCGCTTCATATGAGTCTTAGCCACGTCATCATGAGTAGAATTGAAGGGGCAAAATTAGAGAGATGCAGTATTTCTCCATGTTGAAATTCTATTTTTATCTCTAATGTACATGGGTGAGAAATGTTTGTTGCCTTCTGCATACCTTGCTTCCAAGATCATCTTGCTCCGAATGAACTTTGATTCACTGCGAACAGAACAAATGTGAGCTACCCGATGGGTAGTTTGCCAGAAAACCCCTCCGACAGTCAAGTTAGTTCACTTGATGAAGAAAGAAAGCAGAGTGCCAGAGAGAAAATGGCTAAAGTATGCTTACTCTTCTCAAAGTCTGTTGCACCCCTTATCTAGGCTGGCCATGCAATCCCTGATTGTGCGCGTACTATCTCTATTGTCCTTCCCTAGACGCGTGGTTGTACTATCCTTTTTTTTTCCTTACATGTGTATGCGTCAATACTGCAAAACAATATTGGTCAAACTGCCAAATGGTGTTGACGCGTGCCTAGAGCGAATTCCTCTCCTCATGTCATTGGACCACGTAAAGCGCCTCAACTAAGCAACCCCTTGTGACATCCCCATGATGCCAACCTGAGACGACCTCAAACCGAACTGGGTCAAGCCGTCTCCCCGGCTAGCTTTGGGCAAGAACCAGTGCCGTAAAGACATTATGGTCATAGAATGGTCGATCCCTAGATAACCCGTTAGACTCCAACTCGGCCGATCTCTATTCTACCCGGGCCTCTATTGCCGCCCAAATCACGTCTAGCTCAGCCCATTTTTGCTGCCCAAGCATAGCCTACTTCGGCATGAAGCCGAAGACCACATAGATTTAGTTTGGTCCAACACCATGTCTCATGTTGGCTTAGCTACACCATGTTCCGTGTTGGTTTAGCCTGACCCAAACACCATATTTCGTGTTGTTTCAACTTGGGCAAACACCATGTCCTATGTTGGCTTAGCTCAGACCAACACCGTGTTCAATGTTGGTTTAACTTGGCCCATTTCCCCTCCCACCTAATAATTAAACTAAATTGCAAATCGAATGAAAATTGTTGAAGTTAACCGATATCATTAAAGTGGAGTTTGAAAAAAAATATCATTTTTTACATTATGATATTTTATTGATTTACATTTATTCTGTTAAACTATATTTGTTAAAAATTTGTTTATTGATTTACATTATGATATTTGTTTGATTTTTTGCATTGGCCTAAAAAATCACAAAAAGAAAAAAAAATCAAAAAATCACAAAAGGACAAAAATCAAAAAAAGACAAAAAAAAAAAAATTACCATTTCAAAAACAAGAATACCAAACGACCAAAAAAGTCTCAAGTTAAAAAAGTCAAAAAAGTCAAAAAATCAACTAAAAAAGTCATTGCCAAACGAACCCTAAATATAGTTTTCCCTTTGACAAACTATTATGTATTTTATTTAATTTTTTTTTTCTTTAAAAGGGAGAATAATAATTGAGTACATCTTTATTTTATTTTTTTTAATCATTGACTAATCTGTATGCATTTCGCAATCAAACAACATAAACATTACGTGATTGCACCTATTTTGGAATACGTCAATGATTGGTGGCCATAAATTTTGTAGTTCAAATGGTCCGAAAATGCCAAAACAATGTCGTTTTGGGTACAAAATAACTCCGAAAATGTCAAAATAACGTCGTTTTGGCATTTTCGGGCCATTTGAGCCACAGAATTTGTGGCCACCAAATATTTTACTTTGGAATATTAATGATTACTCACTAAATCTAAAAAAATTTGGTACAAATTAATAAATAAAAAATCTTAACATTTGAATCTCATAATAAAATAAATCCTCAATTTTAATTGTGTACTTAAAATTTAATTTTTGGATTTATTTTCATTAAAATATTTGCCTATTTTAGTTAAGTAAAATTAATGAAGAAAATTATATTTTAGTCATTATGCTCAATATAGGTTTACAAAAAATGTCTAAGATATATTTTTTTCCCATTGAGTTTAATAATTAAAATATTTTGTTTTCGTTAGTTTTACTTAATAAAAATATATAAACAATTTAGATTGAAAATAAATCAAGTGACTATGATTTAAATTGATAAAATTAAAAATTTATAATTTATTCTATTTTAAAGTTCAAACTCTATAATTTATTTTATATTTTTTCTAAAATTTTATATTGTTTCATTTATCGCAAACAAGACATGTTGGATGAGAATATTGACATAATAGTTATTATTATTAACAATATTTATAACTATGATTTTTTTTTTGGGAAAAAATTATACTAACCCTCTATATTTTTTTCTGCTAAATATTATTAATCTGTACTATTTTTACAATGTGAACAGGTCATTTTGGTATAATTTTTTTTTTTTTCCAAAATTGTGTAACGTGTTATTTGTTTTTTGAATTTGTGTAACAAAAACCACTTTATAACTCTTTGTAAGACTATTGTTTTGCATTTTTTGTGAAGATAATATTGCAAAAATTTCTATTTAAAATCAACAATTTAATTGCATTTCAAAAATTTATATTTAAAATCAACAATTTAATTGATGTTGTTATAATGCGTGTACACACAATCTGTGTGCCCATCGGTAGGGCTGCAAATGAACCGAACTATTCATGAACAAGCTCGAACTCGAGCTCACATAAGCACGGTTCGTATATCTTTATTTAAATTATATAATAAATATATTATTTTATATTAAATAATACAAATAATATTTTTTATTTAAATAATATAAATAATATTAAAAAATTAATCGAGTCGAGCTCGAGTTTCATTAATGTTAACCAGCCGAGCGGAGCCGAGATGAGCCGAGCTCGAACTTGATAAATAAGTTCGATAAGTAAACGAATCGAGTTCGAACTCAGTAAATCTTGACTCGACTCAGTTCGTTTGCAGCCTTACCCATCGGGCACATTGGATTGAGCTCCATCGAATTATTTTGTTAGTGGTTTTGCCAATGCTATATCTATTTAAAATTTTATTAATAATCCTATTAAAATCATGCATACTAAATATTATTAGAGATTTAAATATTATTATTTTGTTGACAATCAATCACATTTTTATTTTGACCAAACAATCAATCACATCTAACCTCTTACAGTATATATTTTAATAAGATTATTAGTTGCACAGAATTATTCTTTGCTTGTGAGATAAGGAGAAGGGATAAAGGGAGTGAAATATTTGAGTCGCACACGTTTTTACTCTAATGTTTATTTACGGAGTCTTTAAAAAAATTGGATACTTTTATGCATTAAAGGGGAAAAAAACCGTAGGGGATTAAATAATTATACTATTAGGAAGATTAGTCAAATTTGTTTGATCTTCTTTTCATTCAACGGCAAAGATAATGGCATATTTTTGTTTTATCATGCCCAAATATAACCGTTTGAAATCACTTATAAATTGTATTTTATGATTATAATTTTAGATTATTTTATTAGTTAGAAAAAATTTTAGATTATTTTATTAGTTAGAAAATTATAAATTTATTTAATGCAGCTTCTGATAGTATGTGAAAAAAAGAAACATATTTGATTAATTAAGCTATTCATTTTTTTGGGGAGGTGTGTAAATATCATAACACTATTGAAAATTATAATTATAATAAAAGAGTCTAGCTTGTCTCAAGTTGAGATCAAGACTGGACCCGTCCAGTTCGGTCCATGGGACCCTTTTTTGGACCCGTTTTGATAATTCGAACCGTTCAATGTGTAGAACTCGTCGAGTACTATATATTTGTAAAAAATCACGTTGATAGGATATCAATAGCTATGTGATCAAATCAGTTTTGTATAAAAAAAATGGACGGTGAAACAATTAACGGTTGATAAAAAACTGTTTTGTTCACATAGCTATCGATATCCGATTAACGTAATTTTTTATAGACATATAATACTCGACGAGTTCTACACATTGAACATTTCAGATTATCAAAACGGGACCCGTGATGGGCCCCCACGGGCCTAACAACATGGTCCAATCCGATCTTGGATTGAACCAAAGCCACTGCCATAATAAAACTATATTGAATTTGTAATCCATACATATTTAATGGTTTTAAATAAGCTACAAAAAGTTAAATAAGTTATTTTAAAATTGCAACCAAATATCATTATTATTATTATTTTTTTGTTTTAAAGCAAATAAACGGGATAAGTTGACTTACCAATACTACCAAACAGGGCACTTATATATATATATATATATATATATATATATATATATATGTATAGCATATCATTTGTGTTATGTACAGGATAAAATAATATATTATTTATTAAAAATACGATAATTATATGTAATTTTTTTATATTTTGTTTCTCGTAAATAAAATTTTATATATAAATTTACGGGTTTTGTTTCAAATGTTCATTTACTATAATATATAGTATAGACAGATTAAAATTGTTGTATCGACAATTAATAATTAAAATTATGCTTTATTATAAAAAAAAATGACATAATTCTAATACTTCACTATTTTAGAATAAAAATATATGAATTTTAAAAAATTATCATATTAGTTTTTGAAAGAAAAATAATTAAAGAATTTTAAAAACTTAATGAATAAGAAAGAATCATCGTAACATGTAAAACTACTAAAATCATGGTTAAACCAGCAAATCATTCAAACCAAAACGGTTTAGCTTAATCAGTTAGGTCAAAAGACCAACCAGCTTACACAAAACTTAATTAATTAAAATTTGTAAATTTTATTTTATTAAAATTTAAACTGTCACTAAATATGGAAAACAACCTATTAATTTTAATTTAAAATCGACATAATATAAATTTAAAATTATAATAATCTATCTCTTAATTTATAAGTTTTAAATACAAATTTAAAATTATCATAATTATCTTGTAATTTTTTTATTAAGGAGCGGTAAGAGTGACATTGAATTGAAATATGCACAACACTACAATTATCATAATTATCTCATAATTAATTAATTAAAACTTTAGTAATTAATTATTTTAAAATTATCATTTTAATTAATTAATTAATTATAATTATCTCATAATTAATTAATTACAACTTTAAAATTTAAACTATATTGAATTGAAACATGTACAACACTACAATATTAAATGAAATGGGAGTATAAGATTCACTTTATATGAGTAAAACAACTCATTTTTTTCCTTATTTTTTCGATGTGAGATTATCAAATAAAAGCTAGTCAATGGAGATTTTCTTAATCGTTTAAAATTAAAAAAATCAAAAAAATTAATATGAGATATTGAAACTCTCACAAGGTTCCTCACTAAATGAGATGAGAGTATAAGATTTACTTTATATGAGTAAAACAACTCATTTTTTTCTTCTTTTCCCGATGTGAGATTATCAAATAAAAGTTAGCCAATAGGGATATTATTAATTGTTTAAAATTTAGAAAATCAAAAAAATTAGAATGAAGATTTGGAACTCCTAGAAGGCTTCTCACGAAAAAGTCTATTTTCCTTGTATAATAGATTATTTAAAGGGTATATTACACTCAACTTTATAAAGTTTTTTTTAAAATATAGTTGATCTTACACTTTTGACATAATTATATTTGTCTTTCTTAAGATTTTAATTCACATAACAATTAGACTATTTTTTATTAGTAGTCTGTTAGTTGTGTGAATGAAAAAATGATGTCACATTTTTTCTACTAAAATGCATATTTATATTTCTTTATTTTCATTGTTTCAGTTACTCTAAATGGGAGATTAATTAGGGTTGGTTTGGGAAGTGAGTTAGCTTTTTGGCTTTTTTGGCTATTTTAGCCTGGGCTAAAAAACTTGGTTTGGAAAGGACTTTTTGATTTTTTCAACTTTTTTTTGTGAGAGAAAAGTATAATGATTATGGGTTGGATGCGATATTTTGTTGGTTGTGGCTAAAATAGTCTATTTTGTCTTTTGTGATTAAAATAGCCAAAAAAACCTACAAACCTTCTTCCCAAACGGTGCCATAGCTATGTCAAAAATGTAAGATTAATTATATTTTCTCAAAACTTTCAAAGTACGTGTAATTTATCCTTACTTGAAATAGGAAAGATAATTGTATAATTTCGAATATGTATGTTGATGAAATCTAATTTGATGTTGTGTAGATTATTGCAACAAATTGAAGACAACGTCAATCAGTCAATTAAACTCTCCTTACAAGTTCACAAATTTGCATTTTGATGGTAACTAAAATGAGCAGTTTGTTAATAGATGCGTAATAACGGTTGTACAAAAATGATACATACGTTAATTCATAAAAACTGTAAAATCTTGTCAATTTATTGCACATTAAAATCTTTATAATTTGGAAAATAATTTGACTCATAAAAAGGTCCTCTTTACATGAGGATTGGTTACAAATTTAATTATGTAAATCTGAACTCTTTTATTATCATTTGCAATGAATTGTGAATTTTAAATTGTTTGTATTATACTTTATACCATTTATTTGTTAAGATATTAAGAATAAAAACAATTATTTGTTGTGTAGATTATTGCAACAAATTGAAGACAGCATCAATCAGTCAATTAAACTCTCCTTACAAGTTCACAAATTTGCATTTTGATGGCAACTAAAATGAGCAGTTTGTTAATAGATGCGTAATTACAGCTATACAAAAAGGGTACATACGTTAATTCATAAAAACTACATAATCTTGTCAATTTATTGCACATTAAAATCTTTATAATTTGGAAAAAAAATTGACTCATAAAAAGGTCCTTTTTACATGAGGATTGGTTACAAATTTAATTATGTAAATCTGAACTCTTTTATTATATCATTTGCAATAAATTGTGAATTTTAAATTGTTAGTATTATACTTTACACCATTTATTTGTTAAGATATTAAGAATAAAAACAATTATTTGTTGTGTAGATTATTGCAACAAATTAAAGACAGTATCAATCAGTCAATTAAACTCTCATTACAAGTTCACAAATTTGCATTTTGATGGCAACTAAAATGAGCAATTTGTTAATAGATGCGTAATTATGTTTGTACAAAAAGGGTAAATATGTTAATTCATAAAAACTGCATAATCTTGTCAATTTATTGCACATTCAAATCTTTATAATTTGGAAAAAAAATTGATTCATAAAAGCTCCTTTTTTACATGAGGATTGGTTACAAATTTAATTATGTAAATCTGAACTCTTTTATTATGTCATTTGCGATGAATTGTGAATTTTAAATTGTTAGTATTGTACTTTATACCATTTATTTGTTAAGATATTAAGAATAAAAACAATTATTTGTTGTGTAGATTATTGCAACAAATTGAAGACAGAATCAATCAGTCAATTAAACTCTCATTACAAGTTCACAAATTTGCATTTTGATAGCAACTAAAATGAGCAGTTTGTTAATAGATGTGTCGTTACAGTTGTACAAAAAGGGTACATACATTAATTCATAAAACTGCATAACCTTGTCAATTTATTACACATTAAAATTTTTATAATTTAGAAAAAAATTTGAAAAACTACATAATCTTGTCAATTTATTGCACATTAAAATATTTATAATTTGGAAAAAAATTTGACTCATAAAAAGGTCATTTTACATGAGGATTGGTTACAAATTCAATTATGTAAATTTGAATTCTTTTATTATATCATTTGCGATGAATTGTGAATTTTAAATTGTTAGCATTATACTTTATACCATTTATTTGTTAAGATATTAAGAATAAAAACAATTATTTGAAAATTGATTACCAAACCAAAAATTAATTTATACTATTTTTATATTTAAGTTATGTATTGTATATTGTAAATGAAAATTATACAAAACAAATTGACATATATTTTTAAATAAAAAATAAAGTTATAAGTAGCTTCATAAATCATAATGATATTATTTATGTGATATTTTCGATTAATAAAAAACTATAACACATAAATGAGTCATCATTTTATAATTACTCGTGTCCCATTTGACAATGGATTACTTTAGTTGAAAAGTCAAAAAACAAGAAAGTCAATTTTTTGTTCAAATTTATTAGGAAAAAGAAAAAAAGATTCACCTTGTTTGGTTTTTATTAATTTTCTGAAAATTAAATTTTTTATTTTTTGTATTTTTTTAATATTTTAAATAATTTTTTTAAATTATCTATGAATTTTTTTTTATAAAAAAGTTCAATAAATACACAAGAATAAAAAAATGTACTAAATTTTTATATTTTTTAAATATTTTTTTATATTTGATGATTTTTTTAAAGGTTTTTTCTATAAATATTACATTTTTCTAAAGTATATCTAAGTTAAGCACATTTAAAAAATAAATTTATTTTCTAAAAATATTATTTTTTTTTACTATAAATAAAAAAATATGAAAAAAACACTTAAATTTATGAAAAGTTTACTCAATTTCCTGAACTCAAACAAGGTAATTATTTCTCATTAATTCTACAAAATTAATTACATTCTCATAACAAACGAATCCTTGATACTAGCGGTAACCCGTGCGATGCACGGAAAAATAGATTATTTATATTTTGTGTGATAAATAAGAGTAGTGCTAGAGATCCCAAATATTCTACCAAAAATTTTACCAAATGTCTCACATGTGTGTGGGACCCACACAATGTGGGTCCCATGTGGGTCCCACACCGATATGAGACATTTGGTAAAACTTTTGGTAGAATTTTTGGGGCCTCTAGCATTTTTGGATAAATAAATCATCTTAATCTTAAATTATATCTTAATAGCAACAAACCATGATATTAAGCCATCTGGGTAGATGTTAACAATAATTAATCCACAAAATTTCACAATAAAATTTGATATGCATAAGAAATTATTAATTATAAAAACTATTGAGAATAGTAGTATCATAATCACTTAATAACATAAATAACTTGTATCAAACTAAACAAAACATTAAAAAAGAGAAATTTTATAAACTCATAAAAGTTATCATAAATTTACTTGGACTTCTAAATCAGTAGTGTATATTATTATTGTGGGATCAAATTATGAATATCAACTTTTAATTATAATTTATAAGCAGTTTTTTAAAAATTTTAATATATCTTATTTATAAGATTTTGGAGAAATTACAAAAGGTTTGATTATTGTAACAAAATAAATCATAAGTTTTTAATTTTTTTCAATTTTAACCTTAATCATTTTATTTTCAATCTAAACCATATGTATATTTCCATTAAGTAAAATTGACAAAAAATATATATATATATATTTTAAATATTTTTCGTACAATTACAATGAATTTAATTAATAAAATACATATTTTTCCCATTAGATTTAATTAATAGAAATAGACGGATAATTTAAATTAAAAATAAATAAAAATTATTTTATTTTAATAATCAAAATTTAGGTCTTGTTTGTCGTAATTTAAAAAAGTCAAAAAGTCACTATCCTATTTAAGTCACATCATCTTATTTGAGTCGCATTACTTCTTTACCACATCACTTCAAACCCAACCCATGCTTCATAAAAAATCAAAAAGTACACTTATTTAGATCATCTCAAACCACCCCTTAATATGAATGCTACTAACCCAGAATAATATATCCAAAATTTATTCAAAAATATCAACATATGATTTAGATCCATTTTACACATAAATCTCATAATACATAATTTCAATGTTCACCACACACTCATTCTTGGTCAAAATTTGGGACTCAAAATTTGAGGCTAGCTAAAAAATTCATTATAAATTATTACATCACTTTATTTTTTATTTTTTACATATATTTTTATAAAAAATTAAAAAATTATTAAAGCAGTATGTTACATGTAGGGGTGTGCGCGGTGCGGGTCGGTGTGGTTTGAGAGAAAAATAAAAACCGTATGGCGGGTGGCGGATTGATAAAAGTGTCACTAGAATTTGTCATTTTTCTTATCAAAAACTGGCGGTTCAGTTGGCAAATAATGACGGATTTGCCTTGGCGGTTCGGGCGGATTGGCGGTTTATAAAAAATATAATTCAAATTACAAAACTTAAATCAAAGAGTAAAAAAAAGACGAGAAATATCGTGATGTTAAGCATCTTGCGAAACTTTCTTCTGATGCAGCAAGTGTAGCAACAACATGATAATATCAACAACTATGCCATCAGTTCATTACGAGCATCTGTGGAAGCTACAATGATCAAATACAATACATAAAATTCCTCTCGAGCAGTAATGTAATACTATATTCTAAGGTATAGAACAATAAGCAAACTTAAGTAAAAAAGAATTTTTAGAATCCTATAAAACATGATTTAATAGTGGTGCGGGTCGGTGCGGTTTGGAAGAAAAATAGAAACCGGCGGATTGATAAAAGTGTCACTAGAATTTGTCATTTTTCTTACCAAAAACAGGCGATTCGATTGACAAATAATAACGAATTTACTTTGGCGGTGCGGTTCAGTGCGATTTTGACGATTTCGACAATTTCGACGGTATTATGCACACCCCTAGTTACATGAGCCGCTAGAATTTATCTTTTAATGTTTTTATTTTCTTCAATAAATTTTAATTTTTTTTTATTAGGGACGCAGAGTGGAGCCAGCAAACGCTGAGCAATGCAAAACTCGGCACGTAAAAAGGGCGAGAGGCCTAAACTCGTCTCTTTATTACGCCAGTCGGGATTTTGTGTGTTGTTGCCAACACATATCTCTCTTGTCCGAACAAACAAAGCCAAACGGACACACACAGATACATACACACTCACTCATGGCCTCTTCTTTCTTCTCTCTACTACGTCTCAACACCTCTTAAAACCTCCAAAAACCCTAATCACACTCTCTCTCTCTCTCTCTCTCTTCCTGAATTCCCATCTCAAACTCTTCTCAATTCTCACCCATTTCACTGATCTCTCAAATTCATTCCATCTCAATTCTCAAACACCACACACACGCAAACATATATATTCGTATATATCGAATTTGAAGTAATGTCTGGTTCGGGAGGCTTCGCGGTGTCTCGAACCCACGCCGGAGACCGATTCTACAACCCGCCGGCGATTCGGCGCCACCAGCAGTTTTTGTTGCAGCAGCAGCAGCAACGGTTGCAGAGGCAGTTTCCGACGCCGGTGAAGTCGGAGGCGGCGGTGGTGGAGGCGGATACTTGGACTGACTCGGACGATTCGACTACCACATTGTCGAAACCGCCCTCAGTCTTTTCATCTTCTCCTTCCAGACCGGCGATGAGTGTGACTAACTTGGATCGTCTAGTGGAATCTGTTACTCCCTTCGTTCCCGCTCAATTCTTCTCCGAGGTATGGAAAAAATTAGGGGTTTTTGTTATAAAAATGCCCTGTGCCTTTGTTTGGTTAATGAGAAAATGTAGGGCAAGAATAGAAAATTTTGAATTCTCAACCTTATTTTTATATCGGTCATTCGAGAAAAAAACAAAAACAAAATGGTGTATTTGCTTCAACTGAACTTTACTTTTTAATTGTTGAAAAACCAACTTGCTATATACTCATGATTCAATTTTTATTTTTTATGTACTTACTTCAATTTCTCTTCTTTGACTAGTTCTTTAGTGATGGAATTTTGAAGTTACAGGTAAATGCGAAGGGTTGGAGAAATCGGGAATCTGACATGCAACCATACTTTTGCCTTGGTGATCTTTGGGAGTCTTTGAGAGAATGGAGTGTATATGGTGTGGGGGTGCCTCTCTTGTTGAATTGGGAAGATTCAATTATACAGTATTATGTTCCGTACTTGTCGGGTATACAGTTGTACGTGGACCCAGCGAAGTCTCCTGCAAGGCTTAGGTGAGCCTCTTGATAATCTTTTACTTATATGTTAACCAGTCCATGTTGATTATGTTTTTATTGCGGCCAACTGCATTCAAAATATACTTGCTTTGGTGTTGATGCATATCTTTTCGTGGCTTGTTGACATTCATTGATTATTATGTATCTTTGTACACAAGTTGGTCGTATAATACTAACACCTAATCATTCTTTTAGTAGTTGTGTCTTTTTATCTCCAAGCAGTGATATACTCATCTATTTAAGATTTTTCACCTTGATGTACTATTGTAATTCATCTACCGGCATGCTCCTTGCCATTCTAATATCGACTACAATATGAAGAATGAAACCTAAGGTGTGGCAAATTGGCAATTATGCTTGCCACATAATTTTCCAAGGAGTTGTCTGCTGAGATGCATGGGGAGACCAGTGAATATGGAATTTCAGATGTCTATATTGTGATGGTTTACTGGGAAATAAAGTGTTTTGTGACAGAGAGGGTTCAGTTCGTATTTTATTTTTTTAACTGGTCTTTTCTTCATTGAATTGTTAAGATGCTCATCAATTCAAAATCAAAGACAATCCAAAGATCGTAATTGGTCATACATGATCACATGGAAAGTGCAACAACTTTCCTGTTCTTTCTTATTGATGAGAGGGAATTTACCATAATTCGCAAGTCATTCTTGAACTAAGAATGAGTTTGAGACCAGTAACTTAAATTTGGCCACATGAATGATAGAAAAGGTATTAGGGGAAACAGAGACAAAGGTGTGGAGGAGCACACCAAGACTAGTGAATCATGAAAGAAAAAGTTTTCTGATTGCATTGAGTTTTAAAATGGTGGCTTGATGATTGTTGTGTGCTAAAAAGGTTTTTATGTTGAGTTCTATAAGGTACGTGGCCTTACAATTGTTTTTCCACGTACAAATGTTTTGTGTATTCTCTGGAATTGAATATGTAATGTGTTGCTTTTTGGCATGAGTCATTCAAAGAACATCTTGGTGGTAACATATGCTGTAACTACCATTATGTGAGGCTTCATCCGCACGTCTCTTGGTCTTGGGTTTTTGCCATATCGTTCATAATTTTGTATTTATGATATGGGCCCTACTTTCCTTGATAATATCCTAAAACGATCTATGGGATCGTTAACCATAACTAACTTTGTCCGGGAAATGGTGTCCTTGGTTAATTACTGCCATAGTCCAGTGCAATAAATATTCTGTTTATGAGCTGGCTACGATTACTACCAAATATGTTATTTTATTTGCTTGTTCGTTTTGATCTTCAAATGAACCTTATATTTGTTTAGCAAGAAATTGCAAGTGTCAGTGAATGTTTTTTTGAGTGTGGCTGCTCAATTTTTTTTTATTTTTTTGAGTGTGAAGATGTCTTTTATTTATTTTTACAAATTTAGAGTATTGTTTACAAATTTGTAACTCCGTTTAAGTTCTCAGAAATAATGTAGGACTTCAAAGTGGTCACCTAAGCTTGACCCTTGAAAAAGCAAGGGGTAAGCTCAACATGCTAGCCTGAAAGACTCGTTATCAATTTGGCCATGTTTTCAGGTCTTTCACCCTGGAGCTTCAAGCACAAGTTGCTTTATTTCACAAAACAACTCACACAAATTTCTACCACATATGGTAGTTTTCAACACAAAATCAATTTGCACGATGTAGGGGTGTTCACGCGCCTGTTTGGATAGTTTTTACCCTTGGCTCATCAACTGAACTAACATCATCGGGTTAGGAAATCACTCATCCCTTGTGGACTGACCTACTGTTTGAAATTGACTGAGTCAGGGCAATTGGTTTTGGTGATCGGTTCGGTTGTTTTCGAAGATCTGTTATAGAATGAAGGTGGACGAAAAAAATGGGAAAAAAAAAAGTATATAAAGTTCAAAAGAACAAACCCTAAACTCATATATACAAACAAATCTGCAAATGAAAGAGAATGGAGGGAAGAAAATGGGGAGAAAGGGGGAAAAAGAGAGGGGGCACTCACCATGCCATGTCCATTGCTCATCAACACACTGCCATCACTCAATGCCGCCGCCACCATTGGTAACTGCCATCATCTACCGCCATCGCAAAGGGAAAGATCAAAGATCGAAGATTTGATGGAAAAGAGAGACACAAAGATGGGAGAGAGCATTTGTCTTTGAGTTCCAAGAAAGAGTGAAACGAGAGACCTCCATGATGGAAGCAAGTCTCCAAACTCTTAGTTTTATGCTCTTTTAGGGTTTAGAGTTACTTTTGGAATGAAAAAAAAAATCATATTATAAGAGATTCGTTGAAAAAGGTATCGGTAAGTGGGACACAACTTGTTAACCGTCAGGTACAAAGAGACAAGGCTAACCCAGGAGCCAACAAGCTATCGACACCTGGAGGATCAAAGTTATAAATTTTAATATTTTATCAGTTGGTTTGGGTTGGCTAGGTGTAAATTCCATTAACTTGCTCCCGACTGCGAATTCCAGAAACCACTCATAATCAAATTGCAACCGACCCTGTGATTGTTTGAAATTGACCATGACTATGTCTTCATGAGTCTGTTTGGTTGGCGATTCTCTTGAATAGTGCTAGCACGATGTATACTCAACACACAACACATTTTCTGGGCAATTTTCTTCAATTTTTCATTTCATTCAATTTCTCATGCGAGTTCATTATTTACCTTTTACCATTTCCGCCATTCAAAATCATAACTCAAACACCCACATGAAGAAGTTATTCTCGATTTCGAAGATTTGTTATAGAATGAGGTTGGAGGGAAAAAAAATGGAAAAAATAAGATTCAAAGTTCAAAATAAAAAACCCTAAACTCATATATACAAACAAATTTGTCAGAGAAAGAGAATGGATGAAAGAAAATGGGGAAAAAGGGGAAAGAGAGAGGGGAGACTCAACATGCTACGCCCATTGCTCATAGACACTACTGCCATCACTCAATGCCACTACCACCGTTGGTAACCGCCATTGTCTACAACCATTGTAGAGGAAAGATCCAAGATTGAAGATTGGAGGGAAGAGACAGAGAGATGCAGAGATGAGAGAGAGATTGAGAGACGAGAGAAAGCTTTTGTCTTTGAGTTCCAAGGAAGAGAGATGAGAGACCTCTAAGAGTGAAAAGTCTAAAATCTCTTAGTTTTATGATCTTTTAGGGTTTAGGCTTACTTTTGGAATGAAAATAAATGTGAGATTATGAGAGAGAGAAGTTAAAAAAGGTATAGGAGTGTGACACAACTTGTCAACTGTTAGGTACAAAGAGATAAGGCTAACCGAAGAGCCAACAAGCATTCAACACGTGGAGGATCAAAGTTATAATATGCAATATTATATCGATTGCGTTGGCAGGGTGTAATTTCCATCTCCTTGTTCCCGATTGTGAATCCACGAAATCACTCACAATAATACCCTAACCAACTAGATGGTTGTTTAAAACCGACCTTGTCTTCATGGGTCAGGCTGGTTTGAACGGTTTAAGCAGGTTGGCGGTTCCCATGAACAACAATAGCACGATGTATACTCAACACACCCAACACTTTGACAAATTTTTGAGGCAATTTCCTCCAATTTTTCATTTCATTCAATTTCTATTATGAGCTCACCATTTACCATTTCCATCATTCAAAATCATAACTCAAGCACCCATTACCCACCCAAAAAAAAAAAACTCAAGCACCCACATGAAGTTATTCTCGAATTCCTTATGAAGGATGCAACCAAAATACCCACTCATTTCATGCTTTTAATTTCATCTCAACTAACAATTAAAAATCATAACATGCCTTAATTTCAATTTAAGCATACATTCCTAACGATCAAGGGTTTGAATCCCAAACTCTAATACCACTAATCTGGTTTTTTCCCTAGACATGCTCAATACCCAAATTTATGCTATCATATGTCGTAAGTCTCAGCAAGAAAATTCTATTACATACATTCATCAACTATAAATCAAGGATTCAACTTCCAACAACATTCTACCATATAAAATGTGCAATAATGTAAAGAAACTAGTGGAAAAACACAATACCACATGGGAAGAGAAGATAATCCCTATCTCAATCAAAGAAGAGAAGAGAGGGAAAATCTAAGAATGCAAAATGCGATGAAATGACAATTTGAAGCAAGAAGGTGGAAACCCTTGAGGAGCTCTCTAACTTTAAGGTCCACTTGCAAATCAACACTAACTTCTTGAAGCTCAAATCTAAGCTTAGAGAAGTAACAATGGTGAAAAAGGGCAAAGAGAGAAGAGATGGAAGAGAGAGAGAAGAGAAATATATATAGAGAGTGAAAGAGTGAATGAGTGATTACATTTCATGCATATAAGAAAAGGAAAAGGTGTAAAAGAGTGGCCCAAAACAAGCCACGTCACTAGAAAATACCTAATTCACGAGCTTCGCTCGGCCAAATCAATACCTTTACTTGGGGGCACCAATTTCAAGTAAATTTTCCAATTTCGAGCTAACTCTCTATGGCCCTCCGGTTGAGCACACCAATACCTCTGACTAATTGCACCACTTTACAAATTTTGTTCTCCTTTGTCTTTTCTACACGAGCACAATACACCCTCCGCCTAGGCGCACAACTCCAGAGAGAGATTTTGGTGTTCTCTCCTGCTGTCTATTCCAAAACTCGAACACCCCACCTCCTACTCCAATTTTAAGATACCAAAAGTATATGAGGTTCAATTACATCTTTCCAACCTTGAAAGCAAGAGGAGATAAATTAACAACTGACTGACCCATAACCGGAAATAAACAACCCTAACTGGGGATTCATTCATTAAAACTCGGGTTTGGAACCAGAACCTTGCAAATCTGGTGTCAATTGTCAACACACAATGACAAGACCTGGGATTCATTCTACAAGTCAAATCATAAAATGAATTTTTAATCATTCATGTCCTTCAAGGATGTTTGGCTACGTTCAGATTAAGTGGTTGTTTGGGGTGATCTACTTTAGATCATCTTTTTATCTTATTTGAATCACATCACCTCTTATTTGGATCCCATCACCTCTTGACCACATTGCACAACTTTTCGTAAAAAGTCAAAAAAATATACTTATTTAGATCATTCCAAACAACCCTTAAAGTAACAAACACGTTTTCTTGATTTTTGTAAAAATTAATAATATTTTGTTTTGTTGCTGATAAAAACATAAAAAAGAAAAGAAAAAGTAAGGGATGCATATTGTGCTTAGTTATCCCTTTGTCTGTAACTTTTGATTGTCGATGTCTCTTCAACCATGCTCGATGCTTAATTCTATATGTACCATGTTGTTCTGTGTTTTTTGGGTGAATAATGTTGTTCTGTGTTTGACATGCACCCAACCATTTTGAGTTGTTGTGTAACATAGGCATCCACACATGCTCATATATGATGTGCAAGAATGAGTGGTAGATGGTTCCATTATTGTATATTCTAAAAGATGCAGGCACCAATCCATTTATACACACAGACACTTAAAATAGGCATGCATACATATACAAATGTGATATTTGAAATAATTACTTAACTATCATATACACAAAGCAAAAATAAAAGAGAGAAAAAAATAGATAAAATAAAGTTAAATGGATATTTGAATCTATGTTTTATGCTAATGGTTGCAGTTTTAGGACATTTATTAAGGCAACGTGCATCGTGGTTGTAGAAGAATTTCCATGTAATTTTTTTATGAACACTGAAAAAATAAGTTGGAAAATAAGGTGAAATGTTTCTCTGACTCGTAATTTATCAATAATTGACAACTAAAATGAAATTTCTAAAAAAGAAAAAACAAAAAAAAAGAAGAAGCTGAGAATTAATATGAACTGTTAAGGTGTCATTCTTGTGAATTTACCTTTGTTTTGTTTATGTCGGTTAAGCCATGGGATTGTAGATTTGGACGTCCTAGGTTTGATTCCTCCTGATGTTGTGCTTGGGCTGATAAGTTGGGTCTTTTATGTGAGGCTTAAGAAGTAAGGTGCACTCATGGGAGACTCGGAGCTAGTCCTTTTACCTTACCTCCTCCATGCTACGATGATCCTCAAGACATGTGTAATAAGCTTTTAATTAAGGCTTTTAGATAGTTTACTTAAGTTGGCAACAATTAATGCCAAATGGTTTATTGTGGATTTAACATCGGCATACAAAATCCTTTTATATTCTTTCTTTCCCTTTATTTTATATACATGCCATTATCACACATTATAATATACTGCTGAAGTGAACAGATGCATTTTAGAACCTCCTGTTTATATTCCAAGTCATGAGGCCGTTTTCATTGAGCTGGACTTAGTTCTTATGATAAGAAACTTGTGTTAGCTTAGGAGCAAAATGTGTCCAAATTGGAAAAAACCTTTCAATTTTAATTAATTTGTTCATCTTCAAGTAGAATATTGGATTTTGTGATCAAGGAGCATAGTCAAACATTTAACTTTATAGTGGTCTTTAGCTTTAATTCATTACGGGCTTAAGAAAGATATTCTGAATGGCATTGTTGTAAATTTTCTGTATGTTATTTTAAAATTAGTATTTGTGTTTTGAACAAAATAGGAGAGTATATTTAACCTGAATAGATTCCAAGATCTTTCAAATATCAACCATTGAAATATCAAGTGTTTGTAGACGATGATGAGGGTTCAACAAAAAAGGGATTACTGAAATATATACTGCAGATCAGGTTTGCTAAGCTTATTCATTTCCCGACTGAGAAAATCTTGCACTGTGGGTTATGGACCTTATGGTCTCAAGTCCCTTCTGATCTAATTGGGAGCTATTCTGTCAAGGTCGTCGGATTTAGAGGTCTTTTCGCAAGGATCCAGATCATTCCATTGGGGACAAAGCAAAAGTGATCCATATATAGATGAATCGTACTAGTGGATTTGGATGCTGCTAGGTCTCTCACTTGTGGAAAAATAGCTCCCGCATCAGAAAGAGCGGTACCTCAACCAGCCACAGCCACATTAGCAGTTAGTTAAAATCTGATGTTGAATAGGGTGTTAACAGTAAGTTTAGTCTGGCATAAATAAGAAAATGAGAATAAGTTATATGAATTAAGAAAGATGTCAAGGAAAAACTATACATTTTGATACCTTAATTGTGTTGGTACATGGTAGAGCCTCGCTCTGGCTCTGCCTCATATTTTAACTAAACCTTTCCCGCCTCACATGCTTGTTTCTGAGTGTATGATATTTGTATGCATTTTCTTTTATGGATATGTTATATTGTATCAATTAATGCATTTTTTAAAATTTGGTATAGATTTATTCAATGTGTTTGGTTTGAGTTTTCTAGATTAAGTTTTTTGAAAGCTGAGTTTTTTGGTTTTCGTGTTTTTTTGTTTTTAGTGAATATTTTTTAAATTTTAAACATTTAAAAAATTTGTGAAAAAATATTTTTAAAAATTAATAAATACATAAAAATACAAAAAATGTACTGAGTTCTTGTATTTTTTTTGTATTTTTGATATTTAGTAAATTTTTAAAAGATTTTTTTTACAATTTTTTTACTTTTTAGGTGTATTTATGTTAGGTGCGTCTAAAAAGTAAAAAAATTGCTTAAAATATTAAAAAAATTCAGTAAAAACAAAAAAATACAAAAAATAAGAAAGTAAAATTTTCTGAAAAATGTTTTTTGAAAAATGAAAACAAACAAACTGATTGTTATTTGAGAACTATTGATATTATATTATAGGTGTTAAATAATTATTATATTTTAAATTTGCAAATCTTTGTTTGATAGCCTTAGTCTGTGCTGTTGTTTTATAAGGCAAAGTATGCTTTTTGTTTTCTGTGGAAATTGCATTGCTGATATTTTATCTACAATACAAATAAATATGCACATACATGATTTTTCCTTAAGGATATTCCTTAATACTGTGTTTGGTTGGGGGATCTGGAAAAGGAAAAGGAAAGGAAAAGGGAAAAAGTATGTGAAATGTGAATAAAATATACCTACATTTCACCTAGTTTCACAGACCTTTTCCTTTTTCCTTTTTCCTTTTCAAATCTCTTCCCAAATCCTCCAACCAAACATAGCGTAAAAGGGGCAAAAAAAGAAAGCCAGGCAGGCAAAGCTTGAACACGCAGGTGACCTACAATAGATTCTCTTTTCTTCTTATGTATGTCTAAATGTTTTCAATGAATGCTGCTTAAGCTATTCAGAATTATTCATAGATGCTTATGAAGCATCAATAGGCATATTTTATTGAATTGTATTCAATATCTAGTCATTTAACTATAATTTTGGTAGAGTATAATATTTTTCGAAGTTATATTCATTCATCTCGATATAGGAAATATGTCTGGTGGTTGACTGATGCTTTTAGTTTTGTCAAGGTAGCTACTTTTCTCTTTGTGCTTTGGCATTAACATTTCTTCCCCCTCTTCCTTATCTGATTTTAGTCATTCTTTGCCATCTTTTATTGTTTATTTTTTCTTTTACCAATAAATATTAACTCAAGTGGACAATGGGAGAAGACTGTGTACTTTTTAATAGTTTGAAATACCCAAGGTCAATTTTGTTTCAGCTTAATGTGTATTTTGATACATCCTTTTTTTGGGTGTGTTAGAGTGGCTCATAGGTAGGTAGGTGTGATACAACCATCAAGGTATTAGATGTCTTGGTCAAGCCCCATTTCTATTAAGACTGGTCTGAGTGGTCCTCACCCTGAGAGGGAGCTCGGTGTGTGCCTGGACAGTCCCTTCAACACTAGCCTCTAGTCCACAAATTCCTTGGTGGTCCTTCCTGAGTGAGGTTCCTAGCTCCTGCTACCAGTCAGAGCATAAGCGACGCATCTTGATTCTTTGAGACTCTGGGCTGGGCCTTGCTTAGTGTGGATTGCTGGTGAGCCAGGCGACCAAGTGAGCCTAACGTAGAGCAGTGCCTGAGACCTAGTGGCCTCAGCAAATGCGAGCCCAGTGATGGTGCTCAATCTAGATGATTGGTCCACGTGTCGCCTCACAGGGTCGACATGTGGCATGCAAGGGTTGTAGGAGCAGTCACTAGAGGTGATGTGGCAACAATGTGGATCTGACATGTGGTGGGCTTGACTCATGTACCTACGTTTATATTAGTAACCTAATTGCCTGAGTTAATTAGGTATGTCAACGAAAAAGGTTGAATTGTAGGATGACGTAATACATGTCATTTGATTGTCTTGTCAACTTTATGATCTCATTCAGATGTCTCAAGTGGCTAAGCAAATTGACCTATGTTGCAACTTGCTAGTTCACCAGTGAGCCTTATTCCTCAACATGCATTTTGAGCCTCATTGTTAGGAGAAATTGCATTGGTTGGTTGAATTGGAAAATTTATTGGTAACATTGGCGGTGTTTGGGAACCTTTGAGTTAGGCTATTGTCCCCTCAAATGGCAAAAAAACCTTTTAGCCTCACCTAACCCATTGATTTAAAAAAAAATAATAATAATTGAAAAGCAGCGGCTGTCCATCAGCACAGCAGCCTACAGTCACCAACAGTGTAGGCTTCAGACAGTTAAATGACGATTTTACCCCTATTGATCGATTTTGGAAAAAATAAGGTTAGGGGCAAATTTGTCATTTCAACTTTAAACATCATTTCAAACACATTTTTCAATACAATAATCGACCCAAAAATTTAACCCAACTTCCCAAACACAAAAACTAAAATAGCTTACTAAAATAGCCAAAAAGTCTAAAAAAAAGCCACTTCCCAAGCACCCACATTAGCAACTTGCGTTCATGCAAATTTTATTATATGCTTGTTGCATCTTATGATCATTTGTTTATAAATCTACCAGGAGGCCTGGTGAGGAGAGTGACGCTGGTAGTGGAGGTAGCAGCGACTGTGAAGCAGATAGACGGGCCCAATATGATGGGTCATGGAGTCAGCATAACCTCATGAACTTGAACTCCCACCGAATGTACAGACTCTCTTTGAGAGATAAATCTCTTGTGAGCTCATCCAGTGACGAAGCAGAGATCTGCAACTCACCTGGGATGCTCATATTTGAATATTTGGAACAGGAACAACCACATAATCGCAAACCTCTAACTGATAAGGCAAGCTCACTTCTTGGAGATTACTGCATTCTGGTTGATTTCCATTAATTTGCTTGTCCTGACATGAAACTCATTGCACTTTCGCCTTTCATCCCCACAGATTACGGTGCTCACATCTCAGTTTCCGGAGCTTAGTAAGTACAAGAGCTGTGATCTACTGCCTACAAGTTGGGTTTCTGTGGCTTGGTATGTTATTTTGCAAAATTAGAAAATATGTGTGTTGCAGTTTAGAATTTCATTCCATTTATCCTCGCACTGATTCTTTTATGGTAAATAAATCTTGCTTGCAGGTACCCAATATATAGAATACCTATGGGCCCAACACTACGGGATCTGGATGCATCTTTTTTGACCTTCCACTCTTTGTCAACACACTCTAGAAGTATCTCTCTCTCTCTCTCTCTCTCTCTCTCGTTAGAAGCTAAAAAAGCTAATGTGTTTGGGAAGTAGCTAAAGCAATTGTTTTTTGTGAGTGGGAAAGTGGAGCTGTTTTTTGGCTTTTTTAGTCAATGACAAACAGACTTTTCAGCTTTTTAACCAGCTTTTTAAGCTGCATCTCAAACAAGCTCTCAGTGTCTGTCAAAGTTGCACTCCCATATTCTCTTGTGATGTATTTATTTTTTTGATATATGTATTGCTACTCTTACAGGCAATGGTCAGGTGCAGTTTCATGGTGCAAGTGGTGGGAAGGTACATGGCGGTGTTGATGCATCTTCAAAGCTTTCTCTGCCAGTCTTTGGCCTTGCTTCCTACAAGCTGAAAGGTTCAATTTTGACTCCAAGTGGACCCTACGAGTGCCAGCAAGAAAACTCTCTAATGCAAGCTGCCGGCAATTGGCTCCAGCGTCTGCATGTCATTCTTCCTGATTTTCAGTTTTTTCGTTCTCATTACTCACAGTGGCGATGATGGGGTCATGTAGTGCCTTTCAACACCTTTCTTTCTCTTTCAAAGGGTCTTCGAGGTCAGTTTTGGGAATGAACAATGTCAAATGCTAACTTTGCTAGGAAAACCCTCGTTGTCTTCACAGCTTGGTTGAATATTGTGCAGTGTTGTTTAGTTCTTCTCATCTTATAGTATGTAAGCTTTCTCTTAGAGTATAGAGTTCAAAGTATCAGGTAAAAAATGCTTATGGTTCAGCCAGGCTCTGTGAGCCATCAGTTAGGTTTTGGGCTGCAACGCACCCTGAAATCCAGATGGCCTCTCGCTTATTTTGTTGTGTAAGGTGATAGAAACTGTTGATGATCTTGATATGTTGGTGGAACCACCAATTCTGTTTAGTCAGTGTTCAGAGAAACTCGACAATTGTCTGAGATAATGATGAAAATTTGTACTTTTAGTCTGCACATACACAGCTATACCCAGTTAATTTCAAAACAGGTTTCTTTCTTTCAAAATGTTTGTTGCCTGAATTACATGGTTGCTTTAAATTTGCATTATTGTTTCCAAATGTGATAATTGGTTGATTTATGATGTAGGTTTTTAGTTGGAATATATGATTCATAATGTCCAGAGGTTGCAAAGCAATCTTTCTTTCTTTTTTTAGATAGTGCAAAGCAATCTTTCAAAACATCCATTTTAACCAACCTATCTGATCTGATTGAGGAAATGGCTGATGTGTTGCATGTTGCTTTTAGGGCGATTAGTTGTTCTCTTACAATAATTTGGTCTGGTGGATGTTATGAAGGACGTATGAGGGTCTCAGTGGAAAAACTACTTGTCTAGTTTTTGTTGCCGGTGGATTGCTTTAGTGAACTGAAATCTTTGTTGTGAATAAGCCGAGTTTGTTTCTGTTAAGCTTTTGGGACAATCGGTGATTTAACATGGTATCAAGAAGTCTTAGGTCCAATCTCATCTATCTAGTTTTCTATCATTTTATACCTTATTTTTTCAGTCTATTTGTCTCTCCATGTTTGATATGGGGTTTCACGCGAGTGTTAGTTGGATATACATTATTAAGTTTATTTTTCTTTTCTTTTTTTTGGGAGCAATTGGTGATCAAACAGGTTGGTTTGGTTTTGGATTTTATCGCCATGTGAATAGGATCCCATGTGAATGAAAGTGTTAGTTTGATATACATTAGTCTATGTTGTAAAAATTAAGATTTTAGAATAATTGATTATCTAACAGGTTTGTTGGTTACCGAGTATGGTTTCACGAATGAACTGTATGAGTATAGTTTTTAGTGTTAAATACGTTTGAAATCGAGCCCCGGTGTGATTCAGGTTGGTTTTAAAATATACACCTAAACTCATTTACAAATATCTTTTGGTGTACGGATGTACAAAGGTCCAAAAATTACTTTCCAAAGAAAATATTTGACCCCAAATAGGTTGAACATAACTTTCTGAGTTCAACTTTCGTATGTAATTTTCTATAATTTTATGGGCAAACTTCATTTTATCCCCTTGTGATTTGGGCTGGATGGAGATTATTTCCTGATATTCGGAAATTACTACATAACTCTTATGTGGTTTATGGACTAAAACGCATACTAACTTCTGTTAACAGAATGTATAAATTTATTTTTATACTCCCGTCTTGTTCTTCTTCTCTCTTTTAAACCTGTAAATATACATATATATATATATATATACACACACACACAGAGTATCCATGAAATGGAGAGATCCTTCAATTACCAAAGAGTATCCATTTTTCATTTTTCATTTTTCTATCTTTTTTCAGTGCAGCTTGGCTAGCAATGTCTCATCAATAATTGTCTTATTCTATGAGTATAGGTTGTCTCACTCTGAGTTTAGGTTGTCTCCTTTTCTGTTTGTCCATTTTTATTTGTTCATGTAATGAACACAAATTTTGCTTGCAGTGGCATTGATTTTACGTGTTTGTTCTTTCCAACTGGGCCTTTATTGCTAGTCTTCTATATCCAAATTCCATTTCCAAAGCTCAATCCAACTGGGTGATCCTGATTCCTAAAATCACAAAATTGACTTTTTTTTGAAGAATTCAAACTCCATTTAAAACACTGTCAATTAAAAAGATAAACAATTAACTACCAAAATAGCAATAAACAAATTTCTGATTTACTCTGCCAAAATGTTTTCGAAAAGCAATCAAACAAATAGGTGCTTACTCACTGCTTGTCTCTCTCTCGCTTAAGAACTTTTGCTACAAATTTGGGTAAAGAAACTGAAATGAATCATCCAATTGGGACAAACAATAGCAATCAAAATGGGTTTGGATTTGTATATGTGAACTGGGTTTGTATATAATCAGAAAAATGGGTTTGAATTTGTGGATTTGTTTACAACAAATATGATCTCTCTTCATAGTAGAGACCCAGATTGGATTGACTGAAGATCATGAACAGTCCTGATCTAGAGTTGGAGCCCATTGATGGAGATGGAGCATCCTGAATCAAAAAGCATCTTTGACAGCTTGATATCACCATTTTCTTTGCTGTAAGGTTAGTTCTAATCAGGAAAAAGGGAGGGTTGGAGAAACAACCTTGGTCGTTCTGTGAGAGAGGAGGACGAGGAAGAATGGCAAGCTTTTGTAAATTTAAAGATATGCAGGGGGTATTTTGGTCATAAAACATAATTCATTCTCTTCATGGATATGTGAACCTCACAATCCGTTAATTTGGATGGAATAGCTAACTATGCGTTTTAATTCACAAATCACATGAGGGTTATACGGTAATTTTCAAATATTAGGGAATAATTTGCACTCGGTCCAAACCAAGGGGTAAAATGAGATTTGTCCTAATTTTATTATACAACATTTACATTTCACATGTAAATAACGTGAGTAACTTGGTGTCACTTATTATAAATTAAAAATTAAAAACACCTTTCATTTAATTTTTAGATAATTAATTTTTTTTTTCAATTTATTACCTAATAAGTTATAAACAAAAACTACATAAAACAGTTTGACACAAATAAAATAAAGTATAAACAATTCATATAAGCCAATGTTTTGAAAACCAAACCAATAAGCAAATCGGAAAAGTTAGCGAGTAGATGGGTCATTGATTTAACCGCGGGTGAACAGGAATCAAGCCGTAATGTCATAAATAATTTTATAATATATTTGTAAAATAAATTAAGTTCAAAGAAAAGAAAAAGTATATATATAAAATAAACCGACTAAAATAAACGTAGGGGTGTTTTGAGAACTTGGCTTTTAGTCACTTTTTTTTTATTTATAGCAAAAGTTAAAAGTTGACTTTTTTTTTTATATTTTTTTTGACTTGGGAAGTTAGGGGAGCTTCTATTTACACATCCCCCTTCCCCTCTTTGCACACATTTCATAAAAATTATTTTTATTATAATTTTTTTTAAGTAAAATTATTATTATGGACATCAAATAAACACATTCAGAAGTTGAATGTCGAAAAAATGATAAAAATTCAGAAGTCTACTTCCGAACCAATTGTTCATTTTCGGAAAGCTACTTCCGAACTAATTGTTTATTTTCGGAAAGCTACTTCTGAACCAATTGTTTATTTTCGAAATGCTACTTCTGAATCAATTATTTATTGAAAAAGATGTGTATAGAGTGTAATGGGTGTGTGCAAATAGAAGCTCCCGGAAGTTAATTTTTCGCCACTGGTGAAATTACAATTCTACCTCTCATAAATCAAAATGTGTTACATGGGTGAAGTTATAAATATTTTAAATTGAATGGGGGTAGTTTAATCATTTTATTGTGATTTGATATTACAAACAAAAGTCAAAAGTAATTTTTTATTAACTTTTCAAATCATTTGTTTAAAAAAATCAAAGACTTAATTAAAAGTTAAAAAATCACTTTTTATTAATTTTCCAAAATAGGCCTTATAATACAATTATTTTAGTATTAAACGTGATAGATTCATGAATAGCTTGTGGTTAGCATTTACAATACATTTCTAAAGGTTGGAGATTCGAATCCTTTTATAGCACATGATATATTATCGGAAAATGTCTCGTAACTCAAATTTTGTGGCTCAAAAGTGGCTCATCTCTCACTTAAATTCAAATATAATAATATATTTTTTTATGCTACTTGGTAGGCAACTCGATATCTTCTGCTTAATTTTAAGGGCAAATTACATATACCTTTTAAGATTTAGTAAAATTATAGATATTTTCTGAGATTTAAAAAATTACAGATACTCCCCTGAATGAACTATTTGCATAACAAATTAGGCGGCAAATTGTTATGAAAATATAAACATCAGGGGTAATTTGTTATGAAAATATAAACCTCAGGGAGGTATTTATAATTTTTAAAATCTCAAGGGGTATTTATAATTTAGCTAAATCTCGAAGGAGACCTATGTAATTTGTCCTAATTTTTAAAAAGAAAATTAACTTTAAACGTAAGTTAAACAAAATAAATTAAAACTTCAAATATCAAAATAAAAAAATAGTACAACATAAAAGTGATAAAGTTTAATTTGTCCTTTAACTTTCGAGCCCCGTTTGGGTTTTTTTTTTTATTTTTATTTTTGGAATAAAAATAGTAAAAAAAAAGATAAAATATCCAATCATATCACTATATTTTTATTCTTCTTTATATAAAAAATTTAAAAATCAATTAAGAACTATTTGACATAAACTAAGGCCTTGTTTAGGGTACTATAAAAAAGTTAAAAAATCACCATCTTATTTAAGTTACATCATCTCTTTACCACATCACTTCAAACTCAATCCATACCCAATTCATATTTCACAAAAAGTTAAAAAGTATACTTAGATCATTTCAAACCACTCCTAATTAAATACACTTATTTTGATCACATTATCTATTTATTTTTTATATTAAAAATCAAAAAATATAATTTTTTAAATTATCTCAAATAATCCCTAAAATATCTTATTCCCGGGTGGGCTAACGCACTTTTGATTGGGGGCGGTGATGAATGTAGAATATGATAAGGATAGGGCAATATTACGGGCGTGGTTAGCGTTGTATTCCAGCAACGAAACAGTTTCCATCTTATCCTGGAAAACCTTATCCCACCCCCAAACCTTACCAGATTCCTCACCAAAATTTCATCAAACTCACACTCGCTCCATCGCCCCTCGATTGGCAAATCTTTCCAATTCTCGACAAGGTTCGTTTTCATAATCTCTCTCTCTCTCTCTCTCTCTCTCTCTCTCTCTCTCTCTCTCTCTCTCTAACATATTCAAAGTTTATGTTTTGCAATTCTGGGTTCTTCGTTGGAACAACAAAGTATTATTATTGTTAGTTTAATTGAAATTCATAATTTTCTTTGAAATCGGGTTGTTATTGTTTTGAGTTCCATATCTTCGACGATGGTATCTGGTTTTATATATTTATTTATTTATAAATTTTATTTCATTAATTTGTTTTGGAGTGTATATCTTTAAGCTTTTAACCATGGAGATTTAAGTCTGTTGTTTGTGAAGGTTGCTGTTGGAAGTCTCACTTTCAATTATTCTTGGTTTTGGGGGTAATTTTAAGTTCAAACATTGTACTTTTTTCTTTATGGGTCCAATCCAATCCAACAATGGACTTTCCATTTCAGTATTTGCAGCTCTCAATTATAAAACCCATAAAAGGATTTTGTAAAGTTTTGTTACCAACCACTCCATATTGTGCTTGCCTGAATTATATAGTTGCCATTATAGTCTCAACCCTTAATTTGAGTAAAACCTTTATTTGATAGGTAAACTCATTTTAAGTATAAATAAATGTGAGTACAAGTTTCAGTAGTGGCAGAATTGTAAATGTTGCAAGCACAAATTGGCCTTGAAATTTTTTAGTAAATCTTCGAGTCTCCCTTGATTTGGATAAAAAAAAAAGAAGGTAAAACTCAATTTGCTATAAATATGAGTCAGAGTGGAGAGGTTTTTGAGTAGTTTTTTTAACCCAAGTTTTAATATGATATAGGTTTGAATAAAGGGTTGGAGATGGGGGATTTGGTGGGAAAAGAAGAGAAATTAAAAGAAAGTGAACTCTTTATCATTTGTTTGAATGATTGAGGTGGTGAAAAATTAATGTGAAAGAGTAGAGAAATGATGAGGAAAAATAATCAACTTAAAATTCATGTTCCTTTTTTTTCAGAAAAATCAGTGAGATTTGGTGAGAAAAAAAAGGCTGCTGAATATAATTTTTTATTTATTTATAATATTTAAATTGCCCATCTAAATGCAAAGCAAACAACTAAAAGACCATTGTATCTTCTTTTCTTTCTATTCGTCTCCTTAATGAGAAATCATAATCGTTTTCTTTCTTTTCTAACCTAGTTTTCTAAACGGTCTTTGATTTTAAAAGAGATGAGTATTAACACTACTTGATGGTTTTGAGCATCCCTGTTATATGAGGTGGGTCCCACCGGTATTTGTGTCTTCCTATATCCCGTGTTTGGTTGTTCCGGATATAGGGATTCCGGATAGTATATGATGCAAAAGGGGGGATATGCAATACCACTCCCCCCATGGTGTTGTATATTCCCCATCGTTGGATATAGCTCATCTTTCATCCAAAGGTAAAAAATAATTACTCTCTTCTTATCCGATCCTATATCCTATCTTAACCAAACATAGTATAAGTGACCCCCTGTATATATAATACATCTCATATCCTACAACATATTATATCCCATATTTATCCTTAGGTATTACATATCCTCCTGAAATCCTTATATCCATATTAGATACAGCTAAGAGCTCGATGGGGAACCAACAAACAGTGTAAGATAGAGGGAGTTTTATCTAGTTCTGCCTGCCAATTTTGTTGCCAGAATATTTGATTATTTGTGTCTTTTTAATATCATGTATCGTTGAGAAGGTTGATTGAATACATATATGTATGACAATTTGTTGTGGTAATTTTGTTGCTCATTTTGCTGTTGGGATTTCATATCTCTGAGGATAATGGACTTTTGTTTATTTTTGATACTCCTATTGATACCTTCTTTTAGATTGTAGGAAAATGGGTATTCGTGGACGAAGTGGTAGTGATCGCCTGAGGACAATTTGGACACCAGAAATGGATCGTTATTTCATTGACCTAATGCTAGAGCACGTCACCAAGAGGAATAGGATAGATGATCATTTATTCAGCAAACGAGCATGGAAGCACATGACATCATTGTTCAATGCCAAACTCAAATTCCAATATGAAAAGGATGTTTTGAAGAATCGTCACAAAACACTGAGAAATCTCTACAAAGCCATAAAAAACCTTCTTGACCAGAAAGGGTTCAGCTGGGACGAAACACGGCAAATGGTGACAGCTGATAATAAAGTTTGGGACGATTATATCAAGGTGCAGTTTTAAATATTTCAGAACTTGATTTGGTTGAGATTTCAAGAACTGTTCTGTTTTGTTTTTGTTTTTTTGTCTTTGCAAAAAACTAAAATCTAGTTTGTAAAATATGTGAAAAATTAAAAAAAAAGCACTTATCATTTTCATATGACTTTCTCTTTTTTGGGGAGAAAATAATATTTGAAAGTTCTAAAAAAAAAAATTGGTGCTTACCACCATCAAACTAGATTATTTTCTTAAAGAAAAAAAAGGAAAGAAAAGAAAGCAGTTTTTGAAAACTCAACCAAACATAGGAAGATTTTTCATATTTATTCCTGGATTCTTACAGGTTAATCTGCAGGTACACCCTGAGTCACGGTCGTACAGGATCAAAACCATCCCATACTATAATGAATTGTGCGTGATATATAGAAATGCAACTGTTGAAGGAAAAGCTAGCCTTTCTAGCGAAAACGCTAACATTGACAGAAATATACGTGGATCAGAAATTGGTGGATCGTTGGAAGGTTTAGAATCTCAAGCTCCTTCTGTTGGTGATGGAGAACTAGGTGATAATACGAAGACAGAATTCACTCCGCCAAGTAGTGTTAGTGAGGGAGCTGTGGCGGTTCTTCATGAAATCCTGATTGATGAAGACTATGGCACGTCTATGTCAAAAGCCAGTGACAATTTGATGCCGCAATCTATAGTAGATACTGGCTCGAGGATTGGTACTCGTTCAAGGACTTATTGGCAACCACCAATGGACCGTTATTTCATTGACCTCATGCTAGAGCATTTGCAGAAAGGGAATCAAATTGATGGTCTATTTCACAAACATGCGTGGATGGAGATGATTGCCTCGTTTAATGCTAGGTTTGGCTTTAAGTATGACATTGAGGTTTTGAAAAATCGATATAAAACTTTAAGGAGGCAGTATAATGTTATAAAGAATCTTCTTGACTTGGATGGGTTTTTCTGGGATGAAACAAGACAAATGGTGGCGGCTGATGATTGTGTCTGGCAAGATTATATTAAGGTGTGTATCCTATTCTTTTGTTTTTTTCAAAATCACCCCTTCTACGACATTTTAGATAGGATTTTATCAGGGCCAACGGGATTTTGATTTTGTTCTTCACAAGTATCAAAAGTACCTTGTTAGTTCATGGTTATAACAAATAGACAATACTAAATCACTGGAATCATAAGTTCATGCGCACACACAAACACTTGCATAGAGTGTCAAGAAACAGTTCTTTTCGATATTAGACGTTAGATTACTTTTGTGATCTTAAGAATTTACGTTGGTTAGATCTATCACTGCCTCTAATCAGTTTCTGTTTTCCAATATGTTTACTTACCCCCCCACCCACCCCCTTTGTTGACCCCCCCATTTTAATCAATTCATCGCACAAAACTAAGATCTTTGGACCTGTGGTGCCCAAACGCACTCAAGGGTTGAAAATTTGGGCACTTCACCCCCTTTCTTGTTTTTCTTCTTCTTTAGTGATGGAGTCTGCTGTTTTGAAATGGAATGATCAACCTATTCCAGGATGAATTTTTGAAGCATTTAAATGCAATGCAAAACAATGAATCAAAATGATTTTATTTCTACTCTTCTATAAGATTTGAAAAAACCTCCATCTTGTATATAATTTCCATGTAATTTTGGTGACAGTGATGATTCCATTTTTACACCCACAATTTTCGATTTTCATTACAAATCCTGTTCCAACGAGGTCTACATTAATAACATGCAGGCACATACAGATGCACGACAATACATGACCAGACCAGTGCCATACTACAAAGATTTGTGTGTTATATGTAAAGAATTGAGCAGTGATGGAAGAGACTCTCACTCCGGTCATAATTTAAGCCAACAATATGAAGTCACTGAAATCAAATTTGATAGATCATTTAAGGCTTTCGAATCTCCAGTTGCATCAGTTTCTAGTGATGATCAAGTTGGTGATGTACAGGAATCCTCACATGTGGGTTTCAAAATCAGTGGCTCTGATCAAAAGAAGCATCACTTAGAAAACCTTCCATACCCTGCACATTCCAAGAAAGCACGGGGCAAGGATGAGGGCATGGCTAGCGCTCTTCGTGAGATGGCAACTGCAGTTTCTTGTTTGGCAGATAAGAAAAAGGATGATGAGGAATCAAACTCAATCTCTGTAGAGAATGTGATCGAAGCAATCCAGGCTTTACCCGACATGGATGAAGAACTTGTTTTGGATGCTTGTGATTTTTTGGAGGATGAAAAGAAAGCGAAAACATTTTTGGCATTGGATGTTAAACTGAGAAAGAAGTGGCTGATTAGGAAGCTTCGTCCGCAACCGTTGTAGAGAACATTTTTGTGCAGTTGGTTCTGTAGAGCATTTTTCTGATTGATATGAACTGGCTTTTGCTGTTCACCCTGTAGTGAAAATTAATGAAATAACAAATGTCTTGATAGTGAAATTTGTTTTTATGGTCCATTTGTTGTTTTTGTTTCTTCAGGCTTAAAAGTCTTGTTTGGCTTAGCTTATTTGCTTCTCGGCCAAAAAATTTAGGTTGTGTTAGGTGAGGCTCTGTAATCAATTTTCCACCCACTGATTTGAATGCTATGTTTAGTTTTAGTTTTCAAAAATTATTTTCACACTTGCATTTGAAAACTCGTTTACTCGGTCATCCCTCCAGACGTTCTCCCGGTTGACCGGAATATTTTTTTTTTTGTTTTTGTTTTTTTGTGGCACTTGCTATTTTTATATTTTAAATAAAAATATTTTCAGAATTTTTTTTAAATTTTTTATGAGTTTTTAATAGAATTTTGGATTATATATTTGGTTATAAGTTGTAAGTTTTTGAATTAAATATCGTGTCACATTAAAATTTTTAAACTCAATTCAAAACTCTCTTCAAAACCCATAACGAAATAAATTTTCCTCATTCAAATCATAATTCTAAAACCCACAAACTCAAAATACAATTTTATATCAAATTTTAATTCTAAAATTTTACCAAACACTACGTTATATATATATATATATATATATTTTCTTTGCATGTGGCATGAGACATGAGACTTGTTTAGGTGAAAAATTTAAAAATTCTACTTAAGTCATTTTGTTGTCGTCGTTATTTAATTTGATTTTACTATTTTGTTCTCTACAAGTGTGAGAAGATCATTTATATAAAAAATGAAAAAGTAGAAACATTGAAGGGCAACCTACACAATTTGCAATGAAAATCTATGAAAACCAAAATTTGAAAGTTGACTTCTTAAATTATGCCAAACATGTTTTTTTAATCTTGACTTTTCAGTTGACTTTTTTCGAGAGTTAAAAAAGCAGCCCTGCCTCCAAACCACAATTATCCCAGCTCTCCGTCTAAACTCTCCCCCGAGAATTATTTAACTGACTAACAATGAAGTCTAACTTTTACAATGCTCAATCTGGAGGAAGAAAAATAGAGGCCGTGTTTGGTTGTATTTTTAAATTAATTTTTAGCAGGCGAATTCTCGCTTGACGTTTGGATAGAACACTCAAAATATGATTCCGCGTATTAATTCAAATTACGGTTTGAAAATCCGTTTCGCATCTCGTAGTTCATTTCTCCGCTTTCAACGTGTCTGTCTTCTTCGTCTTTTGCTCTGAAAAGCTTCCCCTTCCTTCTCCATCGTCTCTGAAAATTTCCCGTGACCCTCGTCTTTCTTTCTCTTTTGATCTGAAAAGCTTCCATGTCTTTCTCTATCGTATCTGAAAATTTCGCGTGAACCTTATATTTTTTCTCTGTATCAAACATCAGACATGGAAGCTTCGACTATCTGATAAGAAACTGAGTGGGAGGTGTGAGATGGGATCACCGGCCGGTTGACCTCCCGGTTGTCCCGGTCCGACTTCCTACTCCTTGACTATCTGAACCTAAGGTTCAGAAGGTTCATGTTATTTTTATTTTTTTTATAGAAAGGCTGAGGTTCAGAAGGTTCAGATTGTTTTTTATTTTTTATTTTTACTTTTTATTTCTTATCTATTATTTTTTTATAATATTAATAATTTTTTAATAATATTACATCCGTATACTGAATTACTAAATTAATAACGTGTAATAAATGAGAAAAAAAATTGATAATGTTTTGTAAGATTTACGTTATGATTTGTATTTTAAAATATTACACTTAGTGTATTTATGTTAATTTTTATTAATATGTATTCTCAAAAGTTGTTGACTTTAACAAAATTTTAAAAAAATATATAAAACGTATTGTAGAAGATGTTTGTACAGGCGTAAAAAATGAATTGATAGAAAATTTAATTGACACAAAATAATTGACATAGATTTATTTTAAAATGAAAAAAAAAATTTGGAAAAAAAAGTATTCAAAAAAAATTACTGAAAAAAATTAATTGAAAAAAAAAATTCAATTTTTAATTTCAGTATTTTAAAAATAATTTGGTTATTACTGTTGATAAAAAATACGGATATCGATATATAAGTTGTGTGTTTGATTATAAATTATTGATTGAATTATGTTTTGAAAACTATTTCCAAAACACATTACCAAACAAATTTTCTTATTTCACATGTCAGATCAAATTTTCAAAACTTAATTCAAAATACATCTTCAAAACACATTTCAACACTCTATTTAAAAATCATAACCAAACAAATTTTCTACACTCAAATCATAATTCCACAACACACAAACTCAAAATATAACTCATACTCTCAAATCACATTTACAAAACTCTACCAAATGGAACAAGAGACTTTCACACAATTATTGATTATTACAAACCAATTGGACAATTTGATGGAATTGAGAATCTCCGAATCTATGCTTTATTTTCAACTTGCACTGATTATTACAAACCAATTGAAAAATTGATGGAATTAGAGAATCTCGAGATCTATGCTTATTTTCAACTCCCTGATGTATTTCATCACTTACTATGCTCTTCCTCGTTTATGGGTGCCTAGGCAATGAAGCGTATAACGGAAATGGCAATTTATCCAGAAAATGCAGTGTATGCTATCAAATTAGTCAGCCTTGGTTTGGATTGACAAGAAATTTGTCAACAACTATTACTTGTCTTGCATCGACACCATAAAAAATAAATGAAGGCCAGAGTCAGATATATATATATATATGGAGTTACAATATTAATATATATATTTATTAAATTTTCCAAACAAGGAGAGATGTGACATTATAGCTGAAACAAGTAGAGCTCTAGAGCATTCAGCCTGTCCTAGAAGAAAATCCTACAGAAAACAAAATGCGAAAATGTCTATGTTAGCTCAGCTTGGTCACATCTTTCCATCATACACAACAGCTCTGACAACACTTCATATATGGCCTAACTAATTACACTGACTTTGTAGCATTTTCATTCAATTCGGTTTCTACATCTAGCCTCATTCATTCTCCCCCAATTAAATTTATCAGCGTTTTGAGCAGGCTACTATGGGATTCCCGGTTAACAGTTAAAGTCGAGACCTGTGGTTGCACTATTATTTCATTCACAAGTCGTCTTTGAAGATGGTAGAATACAGTAGCCCTTGTACAAACTCACACCTCTGGGCCTTCTCTTCCTGGTCCTTGTTAGATAAAGGAGACGGATCAATGTTTCTGCCACCACATAAAACCATCAGAAATATTTATAATATAAGAAATCTAATATGGTTACAATAATAGTAAATACAATATTATTTATAGTATAAGTAGTGTAAATTATCAAAAAGTATGAACATCGGGAACTGACATGTCTATTCAGAAAGGCACAAGTACGACAGGTTATTTTCAAGCAGACTAAGCATCTAACAAAGTAACCACAGGAAAGTAAGATCTGGAACAAACAAAGGAATTAGAAATCATTGCAAGCTACATTGTTGTAGCTCAAACCAAAATAGAGTTATGCTGAGGATCCCAAATAATCAATCAATTTTTCTACCAAACCTCTCACATGGGTGTGGGACCTACACCCATATGAGAAAGACATGGAAGTGTAACACGGTCATACCTAGCTTTACCAAGCTTGGGATAATAAGAAAGCAAGACCTGAACACATTAAACAACGGTTTTTCATTGTGGGCAAATAATTTTTCCTCTTCTACTTACAATGAGAATTATAATGTCAATGACAACAATAAGATGGTGTTCAGTGAATTTATCTCACTCACAAAAGTCCATTAATTGACTGCAAATTCGCAGCATTTCTTCTTCTTTATTTTTTATTTTATTTTATTTTTTGTCATGGTCTGCTAATGATAGCAGTCATCCTCTGTAACAAACTACATCCAAACCCTCTTCAGCATTTCTACATCCTCTATAGCTTCATAACCTAACCTATGCTCACTTCTCAATCAAAACCAAATAAGTGTGCTCCCATAGCTAGTAAACTTAAAACCAAGTATGCACTAAGCTAAGAACAGCACTGACTACAACTACCTTACTATCTAATAAAGACACACCAAAACATCTCGATGTAGTCATCGGCACTGAGATCATTTTCTTCACAAGCTTGTTTGCTAGCCAAACATTATGCTGTGCACCAAAGCAGACCAAGTCATCTCACATCAATGTGATAAAATTGTGTCAGTTACAATATATTTAGACACTCTACCCAACAAATTAAGCATCAAGCATCATTTTCCTGCATTCTGCAATTCTTAAATGACAACAAATTGAAATATCTAAATTGGCTGAGTACAATTTTGTAGTCCAGTTGATCTACTACAATCAACAATAGAAGCCAAGGTGCAAGGAATCTGAGTGCAGCATCAGAAGACAGGCAGATGATATAATAAGAAGAGTTAGTCTTTCCTCAAGTTCACCAAAAATAAACAAAATTCTCCTTGTAAGGTTATTCAAAGTACATCGAAGACGATATACTTGATCAGGTCAAACATAGCTTATAATAATGCAATCATATCCTAGTTGTTAATTTCATCAAACATAGATATACAAAGGAAGCATCGTTCACTCTCATACCCCAACTAGTTCAAACTTAGTTAAGTGGAGAACTTGATAGAACTAGGAGAGCCACAGCATGTAAATATAGAATCCCCCTACATATATATATATATATATAATGTTTCTTTTATTTGTTCTCTCTCTCTCTCTCTCTCTCTCTCTCGTGTATGACTGACTACATGTATGTGGTCAACAGAAGTACCAACTATGGTAAACAATGATGATGAATTTAGAAGGTCAAATTTCTAAGATAGTATGGTAGGATGGGCACATGCATAGTCTTGAGAAAATCATTTCCATACGCAGCAGGAAAGGCCCAAGAAAAATAAGGAGCAGGGCACAGAAAAACAGCTCCCATGTATGTATATTTCCTAATTCTATTCAATTCATATTTTATAAAAATCATGCATTTCATTGGGAACACCCGTTATCAGGCACTGAATGCATGTTAGAGGTTCAGCACAGAAGTGAATTAATCCTCAAAATCTACAAGACTAATGCAGACAGCAAATATGAGATGTAGACTAATGCAGCAAATATGAGAGTTAGTAGCAAATATGAAAAGCAATCATGAAATGTGCTGTTCATCATATTACACTTTCTAGGGAGATGTAGACTAATGCAGCGAAGCAAAATACTACTGTTAATGAAGTTAATTTGAATAATAGTGATTAGTATCCAGGCAGCCACTTGTTAATTCATGAAAAGAAGTGGAAAATTTCATGATGCCGCAAAGACAAATTTTGACTGGAATTTAAATTTGTAAGCAAGATTCTAAAAGAGAGTTAGTGTGCCTCTTACCAAATGCCCCCTCCCCCTCTATGTTCCTAACTAAAGAGAAACTCCTTTTTTTTACCTCATCGCCACCCTCTAAAGTCTTATTGCGCTGTGCTTAATTATGGTCTCAATGCACCATAGGGATTGAAACCATAATACCTCCACAACCCCACATGTTTTCGAACCTAGGCACTCATGGGGAATCTCCAAGGCACCTGTGTTAGTGCATTTGCCCGAATGTGCTCAACGCACCCCCCTTGGCTCGCTCAAGCGTGTTGTCTCTACCACTTGCGATTACATGCTCGGCACTCTCAGTCCAGTTGAGTGACTCTCCACCCAAACATGTCCCTCCTATACCTCATTTTCTCGTCTCCAATGTTATCTCCAAATGGTTCCGATGCTCTCACACTAACTTAAATTGGAAGTAGAGTCCACGGACCCCCACACAGTTGGTCCAATGGTCATGAGGGGCTAAGTGGCCTCATGATCCTTGTGTAAGAACTCTGGAGGCATGCGGCTCAGTAGATAAAGTTGAGGATTTGACAGTGTGTTCATTTCTCTCGAGGGACTTGCACTAACGCATTGAACAGTTTAGGGTGACAAACCACTAGAAGACATACTCCAAATCATGACAAACATGTGGTGTGTTCCTTACCTCTTCATGTGTGTGGCCGCAAGAAAATTTTGTAAATGTAGCCACTACAGAGGGCACCCGTTCCTTACCTCTTCACGTGCCTACAATACTTCCCACACAACTAGCCTACTCGCCCTCCTTTACCTCGCACAATCAAAGCTGCTAGTTGCCATACCTATTATAATGCTCACAAACCTTTCCACCCAAGCTTTATCCTTGTTATTACATTTAAATAGATGATAACTTAACCAATCTTGAAATTTACTTCCATTGACTCTGAATCTTCCATTCAGGTTTTAGTCTCGTCATCTGTGTCATCAATTCTAAAAATTTACTCAGCACAGGATTACTTAATAATGAGGATAATGGTTTTCTTTAATAAGGTCAGATTTCAAAATATCTGCTTGATTCATATAGTTACCATCTAATATTGTCAGATACAAAGTCTTGTCCCAGAACTAACCCCTGAAAACTCGTCTAAGTTAGAAACTGCATCCAACTGGTGGTTGACTGTTTATGCACTGTATTTTTTTTTCCTCCACACTATAAGAAATAAAAGAATGCTGCAAATCACCCCTTAAACTCCCAACAAAAAACTAAGAACTTTTATACCCAACATGTAAAAAGAAAACCCCAATTTTACAGTCTGCCAAAAACTGTTCTAAAGCAAAGTCAAACATATTAAGGAGTTGATGGGTTTCAGTTCCTTTGTTGATTGAAGTAACAACATAAGATGATATGTATAAAACAAGACGGCACGAATGGAATTTTTTCTGATACCTTTCTAACATATTCTCATCTGAGCTTTTTTTTGCTAGGTTCGCTTCAGTTGTAAAACTAGGCTGTAGAATTTCAGACTCTTCAGCAGCTGGCGGATTATAGATGAATGATGACAGCAATGGATCGGCATCCATATCAGAGGAAGAAACCACACAAGAAGACTCCTGAACAAAAGAATCCAGATATTCATCCTGTGAATTCTTCCTTAATAAAGATAGGGTTGAACGAGATACACTGTTGCGCAGTTTCTTTTTGTACAAAGCGTAAAATTTAGTCAAGGAATTCAAAGGATAGCGTCTACTCATCCATAATACAAAAGATATTTATAACTAGAAAAACGGTAAGTAAAAGTGAGATCTTAAGAAACATGATGTGATGAAATAAAAAAAAAAAAGAGGATAATGAAATTTACTTATAAAAAAAAAAACCTTTAAAAAAAAAAGAAATAGAAATTTATAGGTAAAAGGACTTCATTGACATTGGACTTAAAAATGAAAACAAAAATTAAAAAAAAGTGATGTTACATAAATGACAAGCAACATCGATCGATATACAAAACAAAGCACAACAGGAGAAATGAAAATTTGACTATGAAGACATCATTAGCCAATCAGTTTCAACCAACTATATAATTCAGTGTGTATGAGGGTGTTTCTATCTGTGCACGTGTGAAGCACACACCAACCCATATCACAACAAACCACAAAGATCTTGACTGCCAAATACCAATATTCATTTAATTACATTACAAGTTTCCTGCAACTTTTGCCAACGGAACTTGAAAAAAAACAAAAAGAGGCAAAAAGAAAAGTGATCAGTGAAGCTAGATAAGGAAATATCAAGCATCTTAGCTTCGTGACTTTACTACTTGAATGCAGCATCAATTTCAAATTTCAAAATTTAATGTTTTTGACATGCACAAGATGATACTTTAGGAGCAAAAGGCATATGAAGGAGAATCACTAGAACATTCAGTAAATAACAACCATCTCTATAAACAATGAAAGACATAAACTACTTGCTAATACCAGATATTTTAATTCGAATAGAATTTCATAACCATCTCAACAATTCACTTTTCAGAATAGACAAACTGTTACGCAAACAAATCATTTTCTGGGAGCATGCGGCATGTGAATGGGCATAATCGGTAAGCCAAAAAATCTGAATGACACAAATAAAGCTATAACTAATTTGAGAGAAAAATATAAAGGATATTTGTAAGATGCTTCCATGTTGCGTGATAATGTGCACAGCCATATTGATCCCCACCTTTTTTGCACAAATGGGACAGATCTGCAGACATGAAGAACCCTCACATAAACAAGGTTTATTTCAGAAAGCAACAAATAGAGTTGGTGTAAAGAGAGAACAATACAGAATTAGCAGTAAATTCATATGCATTAGCTGGTTAAGGTTTAATTCACAAACAGTCATGCCCATCAAATAAACCCATTTTGAATAAAAAATCAATTGATTTCCAAATTAAGAAGGATATTGGATTAATCCATTCATGACTTCTCATTTCATGTCTAAACTAGAACTATTAGGGATGAATTCCACCATAATTTTACCAACTTTGCTCTAGACCCCTCCTAAATTACCCATTTTTTTTACCAACTACACACATGGGACATAGGGAACAAGAGCAACGTGGCTTTTGGGAAGGGCAAGCTGCGCCGACTCACACTTGATAGTTTTCACACCTGTGTTAACAGGTAACAAAAATACCAGCAGAGAAAACTTAAAAGCTAAGGTGTCCAATAGAAACCCATATTCATGTTTGTTCTTTTATATACATATATATACAAAAATTTAAGCCTTGTATTTTTGTAAATATAATACACACGTATGCATAAATAATAATAATACTAAGATCTCTTATAAACAAGAAATTAAAGTGGGAAGTAATAATATTACCCCAGACTTGGCCTCAATGGGATGACCATCATCGATGTGACAGCAGAATCCAACAAGGTCGAAATCATCCAAACAAAATGGGCAAACGTAATCAGTCTTCAAATCATCGTCTTCCTCATCACTCTCATCTTCTATATCAATATGAAGATCTACTTCCATCAATCAACACCATTCACTCACCAGTTCAGTTTATCAAAGTATAAACATTTACATGTATACAAACAATCAATGAAAAACAAAATACAAAAAATACAGATTGTGTGTATTTTGGTTTCAAGTAGTAGTACTCACCCATGGTGTGATTTGAAGAAGTAGATAGAACAAGGTAGCGCTCATCATCCATTGCAATTTCACCCAAGATTTTCTGATAATTCTGTACAAATTTACAAACAGATTTATGTACAGAGAGGAATATAAAATTTGTCTAGGGTTTTAGAAATGCTCTCTCTCTCTCTACAAAATTTAAGGGAAAATTAGACGGAGAGGGAGAGAGAGAGAGCATTGAAAAACCTACTCTGAAAAACAGGGGAAGAAGTATCGAAGCAATTTCGGGTCGTGACTCGGATCCTTCGTGGGCACGGATTCTTGTTCAGAAAATAACCATGGACTCCCGCGTAATTTCGGATACTACCCTCCACTCCACCCGGACAAGACAACCACTTACACCGACCTTACTCGGATTATGTGACTTTCGGCACACACCTCAATTTCTAGAAACGCATGAAGAAATTATCATATGATTCAAATTTATTTATTTTATGTATAGGTTTTATAACACGTGAATTAAATTTAGATAAATTTAATTATCATAAAATAATATGATTTAAATCTATAAAATAAATTTTTAAATATTTTTGTGTGTACAAATTTTAGATATTTTATTTTTGGATAAATTATAAAAACGTCACTTGAGATTTATTAAAAATATGATTTATTCCCTGTGATTTTTAAAATTATATCTTGTCCTTTGAAATTTTTAATTTTATAATAAATAATTTTTTTTAAATAAATTATCAAGTCAATTAATAATTTAGATAATTTTATCATTATATATGAGAGTGAGAGGGAGATTAATGATATGGAATTGGACCGGACAGATTTGGGCCCGACAGAGTTGGGCCGGACAAATTTAGGTCGGACAGAGCTGTGCCAGACAGATTTGGGCCGAACAGGTATTGGGCCAAGTTGTGTGGCCCGGCCTTGAAGGAAGCTGCTCGGTTAAGGCAGCGCGTGGATTAACCGAGCTGCAAGGATCCGTGGTTACGAAGCCGGTCAGGTGAAAAGTCCAGCGCCAGGAAAGACAAGGCTGGACCGAGGTACCTGTTTGCTCGGCAGGTAGGTCGACCGCAGACAAGCGTGAGTTGTCCCGAGCTCGGCTTTGCCGATATGCCGCCGAGTCTGGTCCTCATCTGAGCTTAGTTGTTGGAGTACTTGGACATGAAGCGCAGCATGGCAGACGATGGCAGACGATGGCCGAGATGGCACTGCCCGGCTGCCGAGCTCCCAGGAGAATGGGCAGGCAGTTGGGTTAGGTGGTGCTCAGCAAGGTTTATGTTGACAGATGGGATAGCAATGTCACGTGTTGAGAGGTCACTGGGAGTAGATTTGGGGCGCAGAAGGTATATAAGCACGTCTGCGCCCCCCATACGTGGGCGGATGAACATTTGGTGAGACATGCACTAAACATAATTCTCTCCATTCTCTCTATCTATCCCCTGGTGTGTGTTCTAACTTGACCGTCGGAGGGGTTTTCCAGCCACACACCGCCGGGTAGCTCACCGCCTTTGTGTACGCAGGTGATCAGATAGAAGCGGAGCTTAGAAGAAGGGAGTACGGGCTTGCCTGAATATTCTCTCCCCGTACAATTGGCGCCGTCTGTGGGAAACTTTGCAGATAAAACCTTGTCTTCCAAGCTCATCCGATCGCTTTCTATGGCGAACAACGAAGAGATTCCGCTGTCCGCCATCGATGGAGCCACTCCGAAGTCAGGCAGACGGAGAGAGGGACACCCCACCATTACTCCGATGGGGGACTTGGAGACATTCCCAGGAGGACGGTCGGGAGACGCGCGGGATAAGCGTGGAAGAAGTCATGGTCATTCACGGAGTCCAGACGGTCACCGACGGAGGAGAGACTCATACGCCAGACGTCTGGAAAATAAGCTGAAGGACCAGGACGCCGTCATCCGGCGGAGATGGAGGAGCTGAAGCGACATGTCAAAGGGAAGGGTGTAGCTGGAGTGGGAGACCACAGTGAGCGCACCTAACCCCGCCGTTCAGGTAGTCAGAGTCAACGGCACACACCGTCCATCTCTATTACCAGAAGTTACAAGGTTGGTGATTCCGATGTGCGCGCAGAGAAATCCAGTTCGCAAGATAGCACTTACTAGCCCTCACGTCCGGCGACGACATCGAGGTACACCTATTTCGCTCGATCAGAAGATTTGCGGACAGTCTTGGAGGAACGGGCTCACCGGCGGGAGGCACAGAGGATACCGGCTTTCCAGCGGTTATCCTACGGGGTTCATGCCAACGAGGAGGTCGGAATGCCTCCACCCCGCCTAGCTGCGCCACTCCTTGTGGATTCCGACTTGGCAAGGTTGAGCACCACCCCTTTCTCCTTGGAAATAGAAATAACATCGCTTCCGGCAGGCTTCCACCAGCCAAAGTTCACGCTTTACAATGGAAAGACCGATCCTTACATGCATGTAAGCCACTTTCGACAGGTCATGGCCGAACATAGGCAGAATGATGCTCTTATGTGCCTCATCTTTCCGTCAAGTTTGGGCGAGCTGGGCTTGAAATGGTTTGAGTGGCTGCCGGAGGGGAGTATTGAGAGGTGGCATCAGTTGGCCGAAGCCTTTGTGACGCGCTTCAAAACCAACACTAAAACACCTAAAGAAGTTGATCACCTGCTGAGTGTCAAGATGGAGCCGAGCGATACATTGAAGGCATACAACTCCAGATATTAGGAGACTTTCAACGAGATCTTGGATTGCCCAGTCAACCTTGCAATCACTCAGTACAAGCGAGGCCTCCCAGTCGGACATAGACTACGGGACTCACTTACCATGCACCAGCTGACGTCCATGGGCCAGCTAATGCAGCGCATCAATGAGCACATCTGAGTAGAGGATGATGCGTCAACAGCTACCGCGAAGGCGACTCCGATGGCAATAGACAAGAGGTCAGCTAGCAAAGTGCACGTAGCTGGACAAGAGTCCAGCCGATCAAGTGACCGTGCTGAGGAATTGGACCGTGGCTCAAATTGTAAAAACCGGGGTAGGGGTCGTCGGAATGACCAAGATGACTACCCCCGGGATGATGTGGCCGACGCAAACAGAAGATTGAAGGCTAGGACGGGCATTACCACGGTCTTCAAAATTCCGATCTATCGCATACTTAGTGAAATCCGTGACGAGGAGTACGTCCGATTTCCTGCTAAGTTGGGCGACGGTCAGAAGGGCTTCAATTCGCGGTACCGCTGCACGTTTCACAGGAAGCGCGGCCACCGGACAGAGGATTGTTTGCCTTTGAGGCAACACTTGGAAGAGTTAGTCGCAGCCGGACACCTGGACCTTTACATCGATGGAGGTGTTAAGGCGAATCAAGCTCCGGTTGATCCGCGAGGACTGGATGACCGTGATGCACCCCCACAAGGAGTTGTTAATGTCATTCACGGCATAATGGAACCGGCGCGGGTATGCGAGCTCCGGGGTATGATAAAGAAGGCAGAACACATGAGGGAAGTCTTGTCGGTTCAGTCTGCAATCAAGAGGGGGAAGACTGAAGAAAGAGATGTGCTCAGTTTCTCCTCGAGGGATCTAGAACGCATTCAGACACCGCACAACGGCACCTTAGTAGTGACGCTCCGCGTCAAGGAGTTTGATGTCAAACGGATCTTGATCGATCAGGGAAGCTCGGTCGAGATCATGTACTACGATGCATTCAAGCAGCTTAAGCTCCGTGATACAGACTTGGCTCCGGCAACTTTGCCCCTGGTCGGTTTCAACTCACAACCGGAGTGGCCTTTGGGAAAGATTATCCTGCCGGTCAAAGCGGGATCCGTAGTCAAGCAAGTGGAGTTTTGGGTGCTGCAAGTACCATCCACTTATAACCTGATCCTTGGAAGGGGATGACTTCACGCGATGCAAGCCGTGGCGTCGACCCACCATCAGGTAATAAGATTCCCCTTGGCTATGGGGGCAATCGAAGAAATTTAGGGAGATCAAGTCATGTCAAAGCAGTGCTTCGTGGCGGTCAACGGGAGCCGGGCTGCCAAAGGCTTTGTTCAAATGATAGAAGGACCGGGAGACCAGGGAGTTCTTGAGGATGTGGGCACCAGGGCAGATGACAAAGCCGTTGAGGAATTAGTGGAAGTGTAAATTGATACAGAGCATCCAGACAAGTTCTTCCTTCTCGGCTCCAGCCTTACTACCCGAGAAAGGACTGAAATGGTGGAGTTTTTGGTGGCCAACATCGAGATCTTCGCATGGTCGCCTTACGACATGCCCGGCCTTGATCCAAGTTTTATCTGTCATCACCTCAATGTCTTCCCCGGAGCAAAGCCGGTCATTCAGCGAACAAGGAGGTCAGCGCTACATCACGCCGAGGTAGTTGCGGAGGAAGTGAAAAACTTGCTCGAGGCACGAGCAATTCAGGAAGTGCACTACCCTAGGTGGATTTCCAACACCGTAGTGGTGCCTAAGAAGAATGAGAAGTGGCGAGTTTGTGTCGATTACAAGACAGTCAACCAAGCTTGTCCGAAAGATAGCTTCCCTTTGTCTCGCATTGACCAGCTTGTGGACTTGACGGCTGGACATAATAGGCTCAGCTTCTTGGATGCCTATCGCGGCTACTATCAGATTGCCATGCATGGGCCCGACCGAGAGATCACCTCCTTCACGACTCTAAGGGGACTCTTCTGCTACCGAGTTATGCTTTTTGGTTTGAAGAACGCCGGGGCAACCTTTCAGAGGATGGTGACTAAGATGTTTGCTCCGATGCTTGGCCAGACAATGGAGGCTTACATTGATGATATGGTGGTTAAAAGCCGGCATCAAATAGACCACTTGTCTGACTTGGCCGAGATGTTCGCCATTCTCAAAAAACACAAGCTACGCTTGAATGCGTCAAAGTACGCCTTTGGTGTGGGGTCCGGAAAATTTTTGGGATTCCTAGTCACGAACCGAGGCATAGAAGCAGACCCCTCTCAGATCAGAGCCGTGTAGGAGTTGAAACAGCCCAGCTCGGCTAAGGACGTGCAGTATCTGGCCGGAATGGCCGCCGCGCTTAATCAATTTATAAGCCGGTCATCAGATCCCTGCCGCCCTTTCTTTCAGGCATTGAAATCAAAGTTCTCGTGGGATAAAGAGTGTGATCGGGCTTTGGCCGAGCTCAAGGAATATCTATCTTCTTCGTCAATATTGGTTACACCGAAGTCAGGCGAGGAACTCTATCTTTACCTTGCCGTCTCACAGCATGTAGTCAGTGCGGTGCTAGTCCGAGCTGAAGGAATTAAGCACCTCCCAATCTTCTACGTCAGTAAAACCTTGCTGCCGGCAGAGTCGAGATACTTGCCGTTGGAAAAGCTTGCATTGACATTGATGATGGCTTCAAGGAAGTTGGCGCACTATTTCCACGCCCATACCATCATCGTACTAACGGAGTTTCCCCTTAAGGCCTTGTTTGAACGGGCAGACTTCTCTGGCCGAATTCTCAAGTGGGCGGTCGAATTGGGTCAATTTGATGTTAAGTTCCAACCGCGCATTGCTATAAAAGCCCAGACCTTGGTCGTTTTCGTTGCGGAATTCTCACCCGGAACTCATCCGGTGTGCTCGGTCGACATTGCCGCGGCAGATGATGAGGCGAACCCAAGCACAACCGAGGTACAACAACTTGGTGGAGTTGGCGACGCAGAATTTGCACGCCCCTTCGGAACACCCTCAGTTTGTACAAATCCACCACCTGGTGATGCGATGACAGAATTGGGTATCACCGACCAACCTGCTCTGTCCGGTACCGCATCACAAAGGGGGGAAGAAATGGAAGCATTCAGCACAGAGCCTGCGGCCGGCATAGTACCGCAACCTGGAGATTCGCCTACGGACTTGGGCATTGAAGATCAACTTGCTGAGTCCGGTGCCGAATCACCGAGAGGGGCTGAAGTGGAACCAGTCTACACAAAACGTGCAGCCGAACAGCCGAACAACCGCGATCTTATCGACCTTCGAAACTCCCACGACCCTTCAGAATGTTGGAAGCTCTTTGTCGGGGAGATGCGGAAACTTTTCGTTGATGGAGCGTCAAACCGTCACGGCGCCGGGCTAGGTATCGTTCTTATCTCGCCGGAGGGCCTGACTATTGAACACTCTATTACCCTTGGCTTCCCAGCATCCAACAATGAGGCCGAGTATGAGGCGCTTTTGGCCGGGCTCAAGAGCGCGATTTAGATGCAAGCATCCAAGCTAATTGTATACAGTGACTCCCAGCTTGTGGTTAACCAAGTCTCTGGGGTTTACAAAGCGAAGGATGACAGAATGACGAAGTACAAAGCCCTGGTTAAGGACTAAATCAGGCTATTTCAAGCGATCAGGGTCCAACAGATTAGCTGAAAAGAAAATGACCGAGCAGATGAGTTGGTAGGCCTTGCTTCCATGGTCGATAGCGCATCTCCCAACCCTCTTTTGATTGAATTCCTTCCGAGACCCAGCATTGAGGAAGCCGGGCAGACAAAAGTACTATGCACTGAGCTAGGTACCTGTTGGATGGACCCTATCATCTTGTTTCTTAGAGAATGAACTCTTCCAACCGACAAAAAGGAAGCACATAAAGTGCGGGTGAAATCAGAGCGGTTTTGGCTCTCTCCATCCGGCGCTTTATACAAAAAGTCTCTCACCGGTCCCTATCTAAAATGTGTGCACCCAAACAGCGTAGAGACTTTCTTGCACGAAATTCACGAAGGCATCTGTGGCAGTCACATAGGGGGCAGGTCCTTGGCCTACCGAGCTATTTCACAAGGCTACTGGTGGCCATGCATGCAAGCCGACGCACAGAAATATGTTCGCAAGTGTGAAAAGTGCCAGAAGTTTGCCCACCAGATCCACCAGCCGGCCAGGGAACTTCTTCCCCTCACCAGCCCTTGGCCCTTTGCGATGTGGGGGCTAGATATAGTGGGGCCGCTCCCCACCGCACCAGGCAACCGAAAGTTCTTCATCGCCGCCACAGACTACTTCACTAAATGGGTTGAAGTGGAGCCTTTGGTAACAATCAAGGAGAAAGATGTGAAGCGCTTTGTCTGGCAGAATTTGGTCACGTGGTTTGGCGTTCCCAAAATTCTGATCTCTGATGACGGCACCCAGTTTGACGGTCGCCTCTTCAGAGGATTTTGTGAGGATTTAAAGATTGAATTTTACAACTCTACTCCGGCTTACCCGCAATCCAATGGTCAAGCCGAGGCATCAAACAAGACCATACTTGATGGTTTGAAGAAGCGGCTGGAGAAAGCAAAAGGCAAGTGAGCTGAGGAACTCCCCACCGTCCTTTGGGTATACCGAACAACCCCTCGGTGGTCTACCGGGGAAACTCCATTTGCTTTAGCTTATGGCATGGAGGCGGTCATACCTTTGGAAGTTGGCATGCCCACACTCAGAAGCGAAAGTTTTGTGCCCGAGCTGAACGCCGAGGCCATCGCCCTGGAACTGGATCTAGTGGAAGAGCGACGGGAAAAGGCTCTCATCTACGTGACGGCCTATCAACAAGAACTTTCAAGGAAATACAACAAGACGGTGCACCCCAGACCGTTCAAAGTTGGTGATTGGGTCTTGAGGAAGGTCATGGGCAATACCCTAGTGCCAGGAGACGGCAAGCTAGGGGCAAATTGGGAAGGACCCTACAAGATAACCGGTCTGGCGGGCAAGGGGGCATACCACTTAGAGGATCTGGATGGTAGAACAATACCCCCGCCGTGGAATGCGGCCAACCTCAAACTGTATTATTTCTAGCTTTAGCCTTCTTTTTGTGCAAAGAAATTTTTTGGCTTACACTTCAGAATGTAATTCTTTTTGTCAATAGATAGAAGTGTCTTCTTTACCTTTAGTAATTTTGTTCTTTGCTTTTTAAACACCCAACCGAGATAATTTATTCCGGTTGGAAGAAATGGATGACTTGTTCGACACCGGTTGGAAGAGTTGATGACTTGTTCAACTTAGGATTCCCAACCGAGATGATTTACTCCGGTTGGAAGAGTTGATGACATGTTCAACTTAGGATTCCCAACCGAGATGATTTATTCCGGTTGGAAGAGTTGATGACTTGTTCAACTTGGGATTCCCAACCGAGATAATTTACTCTGGTGGGAAGAGTTGAAGACTTGTGCAACTTTGAAGATCCCAGCCGAGATGACTTATCCCGGTTGGAAGAGTTGATGACTTGTTCAGCTTGGGATTTCCAACCGTGATGGTTATTCCGGTTGATGAAGTTGGTGATTTGTTCAACTTTGTCATTTAAACCGAGGTGTATACTCCGATTAGATTAGTTAGTTAAAGTGGTTTGCCACGCCGAGATATCTTGTTTGGCTGAAGTTGTGAGGCTTAAAAACCGCACAAACACTTAATGAAATTAAAGCTTTTTCATTGATGTAAAAGTAGTACAAAAGGAGGGGCAGAGAGCCCGGTTACATATGCAAAGCAAAAAATGGAAGAAAAAGAGAACTACACTAGGGGGGAAAGATTGGAGAATTCATCATCAGCTGCTTCCAGGTCGACCGTAGTTCGCTCTTGGACACCGGCCTCAGTTTCTCCGGCATTGACCTCGGTTTCTTTAGCAAGCTCTTCCTCAGCCTCAACTTGCAACGTGCTGAAGACGTCGTTGGCATACGGCACGAGGTAGACCGATAGGAAGGCAGCCGCGGAAGCAGCAAGTACGTCGGTGTTGGAACCTTGACCGAGATGTTCGCAGGCTGACTTCCAGCCCGCTTTGAAATAAATGTCTTGAGTGGCGAAGACCTACTTCTTGTAGCTGTCCTCGGCTTCCTGGAAGCCGGCATTGTTGGCATCTTCGCAGTCCTTCTCCCTGGACGCCTTGAGTGCGTCCAGCTCGGCCTGGAACTCCTCTCTCTTCTTCTCGGCCACCTCAAGCTGGCCGAGCAACCTGTTGTTGTCAGCATTGGCTATTTGAAGTGAGGACTTTGCTCGGCCGAGCTCGGTCTGCAGACCCTGGACTTGGCCGGTAGTGTCATTCGCCTTCTACCGCAGCCGATGGATTCGCTTCATGACTGTAGACGTCCCCGAACGCCCCCGGGAGGAACGAGTCCCCCGTTCCATTCGATATTGGGCTCACTACAGTTCGGACTCTCAATTTGTCACGGTTCTAAATCTGAACCAAAGAGTCCAAATCCAGCAAATCGTTTTGAAAAAACAGATTTTGAAAGAAGTGCCAAACATGGACTGCTTTGCCAGATACAGAGTCGCCATCTAAATATTTTATTTTGGGAAAATTTAGGAAACCCTGACTCATTTGCCTAAAGCTACGTGTCCGTCATCACCAAAGTTGCCTCAGCTTGGGAACTTGGGTACGATTGGGGAAGGTCACTTCGTGAGCACCCCCGCTCGCCCGATCAAAGATCGGCCTCTACTAACCATGATATCTATTTTTGAAACATTATGCATTCTTATTCCGGTTATTAGCCTAGATTTACTATGTGATGCGCACAACATACAAGTATAGACTGGATCGCCTGAATTGGAACAAAATATTTCATGTTTGTTTGTTTGAAAATGGTTTGATGGTGCTACTCGCAAGTAGGCTAAGACGTGGATTTGCCACCCTCAGGTGGGCTTAGAAAATATGATTTTGCCACTATCTAGTGGTCTTAAAACACACATTTGATGAATTGTTCCAATTCAAATAACCCAACCTTCACCCACAGGCATTCAGGCAGTTATATCACATAAGCATATAGCCTCATGGTAAGCATGTCTTTCATGGCAGTCACTCACACGCATGCAAGGATGCTAAAGCATAAAAACTTACCGAGTACTCCAAGCCAAAACAGAAGCTATGTTAGAAATCCATGCATGATCCTAACTATACAGAAATGCCTAATGCAACACATGCAAAAATGCAACTAAGATAGGCTCGGCTATTCTAAACATGGCACATGTAATGCTACAGCTAACAAGTATTCAACTCGAAATTGAAATATAATGCAGTTAGTATGATGCGCCGAGCCCGGTGCATGCAAGACAGATGAATGAATGCAAACATGTTATCATACTGTATGCTAATTGAAATATGCCCTAATCTAACCATCATAAGCTGGTAAATAAAAGGGGGAAAGACGTGGGGTTGGAAGACATACATCACACTCACGCACACTTATTACAACATTGCCCTCGCGCAGAGGATCCGAATAAATAATATACAGTCCCAAATGAATAATACAGTCCGAATTAATTAACAAATTTAACTAGGAAAGCAATAAATTGGCATGCAAGCCAGGGACTGCCTCAACCCTGATCCGGATGATGAATGATGCATGTTCGGGTTACCTTGCGCGGAAATCCATTGCGATGCCCTAATTAGCCTCTGTTTGTAATTGTTCTTGGGATGCGTGCCAAGCTCCGAAAGGTTGCTGACTCTTGATTTGCTGTAACAGAGAGCAAGCAAGGGGCATGGCAAAGTATTTTCACATATGTATGCATGACTTCCCTTCAGGGAGTGTAGTCCTCGATCCTCGTGCCACCAATCACGCATCTCGATGCATGATGGCCGAGGAGTCAAATTGCACGACTCAATATGAAATGAATGTACATGAAAACACGACAAGACCTAAACTCCATCATGGATAATCCAGAGTGTCGGCGACCGGGAATTAAGACACGTTCCGTCACTCGGAGTACGAAACGTCCCTCGTTTCCCGTGCTTGGGCTAACTCCTATCCCAAACACAATGCAATATGCATGACATGCATGAGTGCAACTAAGATACAACCTAACATGCACAATGCTATGAAATGGCATACACGATGCACGAGGTAACATGGCATACACAATGCGCTAACATACAACCTAGCATACACAATGCTATGAAATGAAATGGCATACACAATGCACAATGGACTTACACAAACACGAGTGGACCTCAGCCACACTTACATCAATGGCCATTAGATGAAAATGAGACACTCGAGATGCGTGCACACGTGTACGCAAACCGAGGACCGAACCTAAGGCACAAATGCCACTCTAACAAAGCATGGCAAGGTATGAAACATGATATGCAAACATGCAAATTTCAGTACCAAAAATATGATGCAAAACAGCCCCGAAACATGGCAATATGGTACCCGATGCATGAAATGAGACCCGAAACATGAAATTAGGTACATGGAATGACCTATGGCTATGCAAAGCATGCATTATTTGAACATGAAGTGTGAAGAAAGAATCGAGACAGTCCCAAAACAAGCATATTTACAGTTTTAAGAAATGCCAAAAAGTGAACACAAATAGGGCTAAGTTAACATGCAAAAATGGCCTCAAAAGAGAGAAAATGAAGCAAGTAGCATCTGCTGGCCATAAATGGCCAAGATCCCTTCAACAAAGTTGAAGAGGGACTCAAAATGAAACACTTTACAGTTTACAACAAGCCACGAAAATAAACACAAGTATGGCTAAACTATTGTGCAAGAAATGGGCCAAAAGGGAGACAAAGGAGCAAGTGATGGTTTCTGGCCTCAAACAGAGGAGGGCCTTTCAACAAAGTTGAAGAGGGGCCCAAAAAATGGTATTTTACAGTTAGTGATCAAACCCAAAACAGTGCACATGTAAGCTTAAAATACTATGCAAAATAAGGCCTAAAAAGAGGTTTAAACACAAAGAGCAAAAAGGGAGCTTCAAAAAGCAAAAGTCCCTTGACAAAACATGAATAGGGGGTCAAAATAAAATTATTTACAGTTCAGACCAGAGCCCAAAAATACAAGCACAAGGGGCTAACAAAACATGCAAAAATAAGGCCAAAAGAGGTATAAAGAGGCAAGTGACAAAAGGAAGCCTCAAACAGTGAAGACCCCTTCAACAATGTTGAAGAAGGGCTCAAAATAAGCCATTTTACAGTTTATAACCAAGCTCAAAACAGTTTACAAATAGGCCTAAAATACTATGCAAGAAAGAGGCATACAAGAGAGGTAAAGAAGCAAGTGGTAGCTAGAGACCTTAAACATGGAAGGACCCTAAAACAAACATGAAAAATACCTCAAAATAATGTTATTTTCAGTTAGGGTCGGAGCCCAAATATGCAAGAAAGTAAGGCTAATATATTGACCAAAATAAGGCAAGAAAGAGGGAGGAGAAGACTTACCCTTGAAGACCAAATCTTTGACAACTCTTGGACCAAGTTTGGTGGCTCCTTAGCTCTGGAAAACAACTCCAAGTGGCTGGAATGGACGGTGGTGGTGAGGTGCTAGGTGGTGGTGTAGAGATGGTGTAGGGTTTGGGAGGTTTTGAGGGTTGGAGTGTAGAGAGAGAGATACAATGTAGGAGCTCCAAACCAAAATTTCTAACCTCTAAACACAGTTGGGGGGCCTGGATATATAGGCAAAAGAGGGGGAAAAAAGGGAGGGAATGGAATTCAAGTTTCCCCCAAAAAGTTGGCCCCCCCCGGATACAAAATCTGGGAGGAAACAGAGGGCATTTCTGTAAAGTACCTGGAGAGAGGATCATGGCCGGCCGGTTTCCTAGGGTTTAGGTGGCCGGTCGGCCTTCCCCATGGCCGGTCGGCCGAGGGTCAAAAGGGTCAAGAAGTATTAGTGGCCGGCCACCCCAGATTGGTGGCCTCCCATGTGTGCACAACACAACCATGTGGTCAAAAACTGGAGAAAGTAAACTAGGAGAGAGAAAAGCCCACTTTTTGGAGGGGTTCAAAAGGGTCAAACACAATTACTGGCCGGCCATGTGATATTGGTGGCCTCTCAGGTGTGTACAACACAAATATGTGGTTTAGGGCTGGAAAAAGTGGCCTTAGGGTGGTCAACATTGGCTTTCAAGTGAGAAAAACGGGCGACGGAGGGTGATGGAGGAATAAAACTGGTTGTCAGAACAATTACTGGCCTCCCACCCTTCTACGACCTTCCTAACAATGAAACAAAGGTCCCTGCCAAAAATGAACTCAACCGATGCAAAATGGAGGTTCGGGGGCCGAAACGGGCAGCCCGAGGCCCCAAAAACTGACTGTTAGGCACCAGAAGTGGTGTTCGACCACGAAGTTGGTTTTTTGGACCACAGTGTCCCTCAGAAGGGAGCAAATAAGATGCATGCCAAAAACCGGAGCAAACGGAGGTGGTTAAGCGGTCCCGAACCGAGGCACACGGCCAACGGCTCCAAAAAATCGGAAACCGGACTCCAAACGGGCAAAATGGCCTACGACCACATAACGTAGCCTACGGCCACTGAGAGATGATCTATGAGACCTCTCCCTCCCTTCGGGAAGAGAAAACAGAGAAAACAGAGCCTGGTTCGCAAACCGAGGCAATGCATGAAAGAGTCCGGAAGTCCGGAGGCAAGGCTCGTAGCCGAGACTCTGAAACCTCTGAACGAGCACGATATGCAACATCACCAAGCGCTCAATCGGTGACGTCTGAGTCTTAAGGTCGGTCAAAAATGGGGTGTCTACAGTTGCCCCTCTTTGACAGAACTCGAAAGTCATAAGTGACGGGAGTGAATGTCAAAGCCTAGAGACGACCCATTTTTGACAAGGCCGAAGACTTAGACACACAGGTTAGATAAACAGAGATGTGCCCGTAGGCAGGGGGCAAAATGCAAAACGGTACACACAAAGCCAGATGCGACTTGATGATCATGCAAATGCGGCAAGCTGTAATGAAGCAAGTATTCGCAAATAGATGCAACAGTTTTAAGCAAGAATGCAAAGCAACAACTACATTTCATGCAGTAAGGATCATGTAAATAAAGCTGTAACGAAGCAAATATTCACAATAAATGCGACAGTTTTAAGCGGGAAGGCAAATCAAACTACATTTCATGCAGTTATGATGCAATCTTAGCGAGCATGTGTGATAGATACACAAAAGTGAAGAGAGTGTGATGGATACACTATATGAATAAAGTGTGATAGACACTAAAAGTGAATACAAAGTGTGATAGATGCACTAAGTGAACAGAGTGTGATTGATACACTGAAGGTGAACATAAAGTGTGATAGATGCACTAAGTGAACAGAGTGTGATTGATACACTGAAAGTGAACACAAAGTGTGATAGATGCACTATGTGAACAAAGTGTGATTGATATACTAAAAGTGAACACAAAGTGTGATAGATGCACTATGTGAACAGAGTGTGATTGATACACTAAAAGTGAACACAAAGTGTGATAGATGCACTAAAAGCGAACACAAAGTGTGATAGATGCACTATGTGAACAGAGTGTGATTGATACACTAAAAGTGAACACAAAGTGTGATAGATGCATTATGTGAATAGAGTATGATAGATACACTAAAAGCGAACACAAAGTGTGATAAATGCACTATGTGAACAGAGTGTGATTGATATACTAAAAGCGAACACAAAGTGTGATAGATGCACTAAGTGAACAGAGTGTGATTGATACACTAAAAGTGAACACAAAGTGTGATAGATGCACTATGTGAACAGAGTATGATTGATATACTAAATGTGAACACAAAGTGTGATAGATGCACTATGTGAACATGTGTGATGGATACACTAAAAGCGAACACAAAGTGTGATAGATGCACTAAGTGAACAGAGTGTGATTGATACACTAAAAGCGAACACAAAATGTGATAGTTGCACTATGTGAACAGAGTGTGATTGATATACTAAAAGCGAACACAAAATGTGATAGATGCACTATGTGAACAGGTGTGATGGATACACTAAAAGCGAACACAAAGTGTGATAGATGCACTATGTGAACAGAGTGTGATTGATACACTAAAAGCGAACACAAAGTGTGATAGATGCACTAAGTGAACAGAGTGTGATTGATACACTGAAAGTAAACACAAAGTGTGATAGATGCACTATGTGAACAGAGTATGATTGATATACTAAATGTGAACACAAAGTGTGATAGATGCACTATGTGAACAGGTGTGATGGATACACTAAAAGCGAACACAAAGTGTGATAGATGCACTAAGTGAACAGAGTGTGATTGATACACTAAAAGCGAACACAAAGTGTGATAGATACACTAAGTGAACAGAGTGTGATTGATACACTAAAAGTGAACACAAAGTGTGATAGATGCACTAAGTGAACAGAGTGTGATTGATACACTAAAAGTGAACACAAAGTGTGATAGATGCACTATGTGAACAGAGTATGATTGATATACTAAATGAACACAAAGTGTGATAGATGCACTATGTGAACAGAGTATGATTGATATACTAAATGAATGAAGTGTGATTGATACACTAAAGGTGAACACAAAGTGTGATAGATGCACTATGTGAACAGAGTATGATTGATATACTAAAAATGAACACAAAGTGTGATAGATGCACTATGTAAATAGAGTATGATTGATATACTATATGAATGAAGTGTGATTGATACACTAAATGAATGAAGTGTGATTGATACACTAAACGAGAATGTATGTGATTGATACACTAAAGTGAATATGTGCATGGTAGATACACAAAATGAGAATGTGTGTGATAGATACACAAAAGTGAATGATGTGTGATTGATACACTAAGTGAATGGAGTGAAGTGTGATTGATACACAAAACGAGAATGTATGTGATAGATACACAAAATGAAAGAAGTGTGATTGATACACTAAGTGAAGAGAGTGTGGTTGATACACTAAATAAATGAAGTGTGATTGATACACTAAGCGAACGAAGAAAGTGTGATAGATACACTAAGGGTGAATGAGGTGTGATTGATACACTAAAGAAATGAAGTGTGATTGATACACTAACTAAATGAAGTGTGATTGATACACTAAATAAAGGATCTCAAACGGAACTTCTTTGAATGAACCGTACATACAATATCGTATATGCATGAGAAAGAAACTTGATAGGTACAGTGCAATACAATGCATGATGTTTAAGGAACACAATAAACAAGCGTAGCGGCGCTTTAGAAAGCACCTCATGGGGTGAGTGGCGATGAACCGCTCTACTCTGACGGGGATCTCCCCTCGTGCTCTTCGAACACTTACCTTTAACTCACAGTACAAAGGCTCTAAAATACTGACAAGGATTCTTCACGTAGAACACTTTGGATGCTACCTTTCTTCCTGATCATATTCACAACTTTCCCTATTCTCCAACGGGGTGACAGACTAGGTTGGTTCAGTATCCAGAATTGAGGTGCATACACGCTATCTCAACCTATGGGGCTTCCATACAGATTTCAAGCTGGGGATACACCCCTGGGTATTTAAACCAGACTTTAGTCCCGGGAATCCCGAACCTTTATGTTCTAGGCATCAGCCATTCGAACTCTAGTTTCCACCGTCGCAGCTGGTCTCTTAGGAACTTATTGCAAACACGGCCAAGATGTCCCTGGCATGAAACGGTCCTCAAGGAGAGCACTTCTGATTGCCTATTCTGGCTTGAAGCAGACTTGATCTTGAGCTTGAGGTAAAGGTACATTCATACTTCGGAGCATTGGCAAGACCTGAAGAGGTACACACGGAATATAGTCCTGGAACTTACTGAAGTTGAAATAAACTCAGATACCCGACATTTTCCTCTTTTGCTTTTGTTTTGCAGTCTGGAACCATATATAGCTTCAGATAGGTCCTGGTTCTACTATTCTCACATGACCTGGGTTGAATCCTGCGATTTTATGAAAGAACAAATTCTGTTTTGTACAAATATGGAGAACGGCATGGCACTCGGAGCACAAAGCGATTTTATTTTTGAAATTGAGAGATGAGTTTTCGACCAAGTATTGAGCCTACGACTGATCACAGCAAAACGACTCAACAAGGAAATAAAAGGCACACAACCTAGACACATCGAGTAACACTCGAAACGACTCAAAACAAGAATCGAGATAAAACAAAAAGACACGACACTCAGACGTGCACAGGGAGCCTGTTTCACCGGGTAGTGTTTCCCACCCTTTCTCATTTGTGGTTCTCACATCACTCGGCCCTCAAGCTCTGTTTTTCTGAAAAAGCCCTCTTCTCACTTTTTCTCTCATCGCACATCTCTCTATTCTTCAATCTCTCATTTTTCATCCCTCCCCTGGGTGGTTGATGGATAAATAGGAAATTGTGGGCTCGTGCCCCTAGCATTCTGCTAGATTCTCTTTCTTCCGCTCACAGCTAGTGAATTCCTCCCACGGAAAGGTTGCGCTACAACTGGGTGTGTAGCAAATCTGCAGCTAACATCAGTTGATGATGCTTTGCTCGGGAGTTTGGACGTGATAAGATCTGTCCAGATGATGGAGTGGAATATCTTGCCCCATTCTAGTTTGTGCTTCACACTTTGCTTGATACCTCGTTGCTTGGAGGATGTGAGAGCTTTCTACCCTTTGTTGTGCCCTTTTCTGGCGAATACGGTGCCCTTTCCGACAAGTAGAGTGCCCTTTCTGGCAAGTATTTTGACAAAGGGGAAAAGACAGAACACCTGACTCAACTGTGCCCCTAGTTCATCATTTTGACCATTTTTTGTTTTTTGCTTTCTACTAAAACAGTTTTGACCAACATGAGAGTTAGATTAACGCGCTTGTTCGATTTTCTAATTTAAAATCATGCAAGTTAGGCTATGAGCACTGAGAGTTGTCCTTTTTTCTGGGTCCAAGAAATGGTCCAGTTTTGAAAAATGGAGTACTTTTCGAGAAGATTAGTCAACCTTAGTAAAAATTCTCAAAAACTATTTTTGCAAACGACCACTGCTCAACGAGCACGGAACCTACTCTTGAGATGTACAACCTCGGACCCATAGCAATGGAAAATTGCCCCTTGTCTGAAGGACACTGCATGGCAACGGAAAGTTGCCCCTTGTTTGAAATGACACTGCGGCGTTTTGAATGGCAACGGAAAGTTGCTCCTTGTTCGAATGGCACCGCAGCACATTGTAGTCAGTCCTCAAAGTGACGAATACAACCAGACTCTCAGATACAGAGAAGACAAAGATGATCAAAACCATCGCATGGACACAATCGAATTTGAAGTGTTTTACGGCTGGACTTCAGAATGAAGTTGCCTACGTATCCCAAAGATGGGAATCAAGCCTCACGTAGTTCGGGGTTAAGGTATACTCGGGTATTTTAGCCTTCACTTTTTAGGCTCTAACTTTTGCCAAGGCGCCCGTTGCGGGTTTTCGACCTTGCGAGCTTTGTTCTTCTTTTCATTTCTTTTCATCTTTTTTTTTTCTTTTGCTTCTTTTTGTTCTTTGCATTTTTCTTTTCTTTTCTTTTCTTTTTTTTTTTTTTTTGTTCTTTTTCTTACTCTAACTTTTGCCTGGGTCGCCCTTCCGGGTTTTCGGCCCAACAAGCCTCTCAAGGGGTAAAAGTATAACAAGTCCATGCCAAATGATTTTGAGATCCTGAAATTATCTGAATCCAGGAGAATGGCTGCTGTTCTAGCTTTGCAAGCTTCTTCTGATGAGATCTAATCTTCTTGACCTGACTTTGGGTGCCTCTTGTTCGAGGGCTGCTTCAAATCTGGCCACACAGGCCTTACATGGCGGTTGACCGTTGAACGTTCTGAATGGGTCCAAGGTTCAAAAACAAGTGGATTGAATCTTGAGGCTGAGAGCGATCCTAGGCTGCACAATCTCAAGAGCGATTCCGCACAAGTCTTTACAGGATTGCGCAAAACATTTTGTTTTTGAAAGTTTTTAAGAAAGTGACAAATCGCTCGCGCCGAAGATAGTGTGGAACCAATCTGGATCAAAGCTAGGGTCCTTCTCAGTGCTCACACTAATAAGCATGATTTCATTCATTAAGGGCTTAGCACGCCTCTCTTTCTCTCAGTTTGATCAAAGTTTTGCAAATCCCAAGGAATTCCTCCCTCTTTGTTTTCATCGCAACGTTCAAAAAGTTTTGAAAAACTCAGGTCATTACAATGACTTCAAGGCACAGAAAATGCAGAGTTCTTAGTCAAATACTGCCATCTCATTCAGAACTTCCGGCATAACTGGCACAAGGCAGAAGCAAATACGAGAGCATGAAAATCACTGCTGTTTCATTCAAAATCTGTCGGCACAACTGGTTCCTTGGCAGAAACAGACTCAAAACAAAACGAAAAGATAAACACAAAACAAAATGGTGACGCCCGAGGAAACACCCCCCGGAATCACCCGACTCCTATACAACAGGACTGACTCGATATAACAAGACAGACCCAAAACAAAAAGAGACTAACTCAAAACAAAAAGACAGACTCAAAATAAAACAACAAGACTGACCCAATACCCAAGTCAGAAAGCACAAAAGCTAGCATTGGCAAATGCTCAAAACAATGCATGCCATACACCCTATCTGAAATAAACTGAACGCCGCCCGCAGGTGGTTCATCCCTCGATCACATCACATTATCCCCCACAGGTTCACTGGTCGAGTGCCGATAGACTTTGCTGGACTGGCGCGGGGATGACCTTGTTGTCAAACAGATCTTATACATCATGGCGCAGACGAAAGCAACTGTTAGTGTCATGACCGGTTTGTTGATGGTACGCACAGTACCTAGTATGGTCATGCTTTGGAGGGAGAGGATCAGGTAACCGGCCAGTAATCCGAGATTACCGAAGGCCTGCCTAACAGTAAACCAGTAAAACAGAGTACAGGGCCTGGCAGAAGCCAATACAGTAAATGAACAATGTCCAATGAGCTGTGACAGTCTACACAGTCTATACAGTAAACAAAACAGTTACAGGGACAGACAGGGAATATTAAAACACCCCAAAGCCGAAGCTTGAACGGCTTAGAACCTCACAGTGAGGCACAGTGGTTGGCTGACAAAACAAAAGCTTGCCTGACGCTCCTAGCAGCGGTCTAGTACCTGAACACCTACATATATATATGAGCAGTGAGCTAAAGCCTAGTGAATAACATAATACGTAAAGAGGTTTAGGATGAATGTCTTTTCAATATTTAAACAGTTCATTGATTCAGTATATCGGTCAGTCAGTTTGTGGCTCATATTGATGCCGTAACAGTCATTTAGAAATCATAGTAATCGTGTGTGGCACATCCGTTAGCAGTACTAGTAGCAGTGTCAGTACAGTAGCAGTAACGGTAACAATATAGTAACAGTACAGTAACAGTAACAGTAACAGTACAGTAACAGTACAGTAGCAGTAGCAGTAACAGTAACAGTACAGTAGCAGTAACAGTAACAGTAACAGTACAGTAGCAGTAACAGTAACAGTAACATTTCAGAAAACAGTACAGTTCTTATGGACTCAAGAGGTGTCTCGCACAGATTCTAGAGGTGGCTCACTCTGTAGCACTTAGTTCCGTGCAACACTTTGCTCCAAGTTTCACAGATTATAACAGTCATATGTGGTACATCCAGTAGCTGAACAGTACAGTAGGTCTTAATAGACCGGGTCTTAATGGACCAAACAGTGAATGATGGCCATCATATGGGAACCAACAGAGATCTCTGTAACAGTAGCTGTCAGTAACAGTAGTTGCTAAGGATGCCACAATACAGTTCAGAATATAGGTCACACATTCATTCATTCAGTTAGCAATACCGTTCAGAAACAGTTCAGTTTAATTGTTCAGAAGATAATCATTTTGAACATATCTTTACACAAATGTTACTCACAGAGTTCTGGGCTATAGTAAGCTAGAGCGTCTCCTCGGAAGTCAACCCTACACAGTCAACAGATCGAACACACACTAAGCTACACAGTTGGGAAAGATAATAACTTAACCCCTAATTTGCCTTGGTGTGTTCTACATCTATGTCCTCATTAAGATGTCTTAAACTAGGCCTAAGAATGCCTAGAATGGGAAGAGGATGCAAAGATGCACTCAGAAAACATTTTCAGAAAATCAGAGTTCCCGCTCGAGGGTGGGTTTACCCGCTCGAGCGGACATACTGGCAAAGGTCTCCGCTCGAGCGTACATTAATCCGCTCGAGCGGACTGTAAAACAGTGCAAGATGCTGGGAGCTCGAATTCTCCGCTCGAGCTTCACTTTCCCCGCTCGAGCGGGAGACCAAAATCTGGAAAATCCAGATTTGAACTCCAATGCTCAAATCAAGTTTCAATGCATCAAATTCGATCCTTTTGGGCTAATTTTCTGGAAAACACTTCAAAACTCATAATATACCATGTTTCAAAGATCAATTTGAGAAATTAAAGCCCAAAGGTAGTTCAATTAAACATGATTCCAAACCAAGTTTCAAGAACAACAATTCAAATGTGACATGCATGGCTTTAATCAACTTCAAAGCTCCAAGGTAAGTTCAAATGAGTCTAAACTTCCAAAAACATGATGAATTCATGATCTACTCTCAAGACATGAACATGCATGTGAGGAATTATGAACTACAACCTCAAAACTTAGCGATATAAACATGCATGCAACAATTAAGCTTCATTTTAACAACTTAAGCTAGTTCTATACTCAAATCACTACTTTTGACATGAATCATGCAAGAACAAGCTCAATTCATAACAAGAGGGTAATTACACTACCTTAGGTCTTGTAGTTCAAGAAATGAAGCTCAAATGGGCAATCTACACTTCAAATCTTCAAGTTCTCTAAGCCAATTCACAATGAAATCAAGTTATCTCCTCTCTCTCTCTCTCTCTCTCTCTCTCTCTCTCTCTCTAGTTCGGTTATGCTCTCAAAATGAGCTGAGGAAATGTTTTGAATGAAGTGTAATATGATTCAAAGAGGGTCCATATAGTGGGCCACTAAGTGGTAGAATAGTAAATAAGTCCAACTCTTGTAATTGACCACTATTTAATCTAATTTAGTCATACTAAATCACATTTTAGATAAATATGCCAAAAAATCATATAAATTCCAATGGTCACAAACATCAATTAATTTCAGATTTGGCCGCCGATAAGGCCTTCAATCTGTAGTTTAATGCATATGACATAAACAGATAATTTGGCAGTCAAACAGATAGACAATGCTTTTAAACAGATACAGTCAGTCAGTCAGTTCTGGATTTCAGTTAGTTCGATTACCAATCGTAATCAATCTCAGTTTAGCAGTAATCAGCGACTAATCAGTAATCAGTGACGAGGGTTGTTACAGTCTTCCCTCCTTACAAAGAGTTTGGTCCTCCAAACTCGAATTAACATATGACAACAGAGATGATGCCTATCATAAAGGTAACTTTCACTCTATAACAGGAGCATATGACCTAATCTCAATCTCGGCAATGCACAGAAGCAGGGTCATAAATCATATACAGAGATTAGGGTCCGCATTAAAACAAAGTCTTATACTTAGTCAGATTTTAGAGTCAGGAACAGATTCAGATACATGTTCATTTTTATATTCTTGTCTAGATCATACATAGATGCCACAATCCTTACTTAAGCATACATGGCAGATATAGTACAGAAACAGATAGTTACAGATATAGCAGACATAGTACATATACAGATGTGGCAGATACAGAACAGATACATGATGGCCATGAATGACCAGTTCTATAAAGGAATCCCAAATCCGGGTAACAGAACAGAACAGAACAGATGCTGAGCCCCCATGACAAGGCCTCCGGTATGGGTAACAGAGTGCAGACAAATATAAGTCCCATAAGGAACCTCCAATACCGGGCAGCTAACATATACCATATGATATTAAGAGTCACGACTAGATATCAGGAATCAAACAATCATTCAGTAAACAGCATATAGCATTTCCGAGACAAAACTTATTTCGTGACACAGAACATGAATACAGTTGCACACAACTTTACTGTAGTAGTAATCACACTACTTATACCAAGTACTTATCGGGGTTATAGATTGCACTGGCCTCATTTCATAAGTAATTTCCCCCGTTAAGTTACAGAGATTTGATTCATTCATTTCTGAGTCATTCATCTGGTCTTTGTTCAATTTGTCCTTAATTCGGTAATCCATCATAGTCAGTCCAGTTCATTCGGGAGTTATTGGAAACATAAGGCGAATTTGTACATTACTTCCATAGCAGTAGGCAGAGTTCTGAAGTAATCATTCACATACTATTCATCAGTTTCAGTCCTTACAGATTCGATCATACTACGTATCAATACGGAAGCAGTCATACTGATTACATATACTTCCAGATAGTGAGGGTTCATAATTAAAACCAGTCTGTTGTCAATAAATCCCATCAGTTCTGAAGCACGGTAATCACCAAAACAATCATTCCCTAGTCAAACAAGTTCATAATCATAACGGTAATACCGGGTAAGTAATCACATGTCATGTACCCAGTTTCCCCATATTGTAAGTAAATCAGGTAATAGCTCTCAATAAGAGTTTTCTCAAGTCAAATCGATGAAAGTTCGACTAGGTCATTTCAGATGCCAGTTCTGCCCAATCATAATAAGTAAGAGTTCGAAGCACAAGCATCAAACAGAAGTTCTATTAGTTACACAAAGGGTTTCATCAACCCACGGTTCTATCAGATCAGATCAGGTAGCAGTTTCATACTCCAGTCATTTCAGTACATAGTCAGTAGTTTCGCAATTAGTCTGAGTCCATTTATTGTCAAACTTACATCAGGGTCTGGTATCATTATAATTCATATCGAAGCAGTACAGATCATATACAACGTGTTCCTCCCATTAAGTTTACAGGCAATGCAATTATTCACATCTAGAGGTAAACATCACAGTCAATATAGCAACTTCCAAATAAATATTTCATATAGGCATATGGCATACAGTAATACATTACGCGAGATTCTCGGACACATAATAGGGAGTTGCCCTACGAGGGTTCCAAATCAGTCATACAGTCACTAGAGCATAGGCTCCCAGGTCTATTCAAACAATCATGTCAATTTTCCACGATCACGATTCACAGTCAAGAGTTTATTCGTCGGGGTCTTTATTCAGTCACACAATTCTGGAGTCATAGTCCCAACGGTTAAGTTATCAACAAATTATACACCAATCAGTCCGAGCAAAGGTACAGTCATATATGTGCACTCTCAGAGTCCACTAATATTCCCAATACGGATGCATAAGTTCAATGTACAATACAAAATAGTTTTCCCCAGATACGATAGTTAAGGTAGCAAGTCATAAGTCTACCCAGTCTAGTAACATCCTTAAGCAAAGGTATACGAACATGTACATGAGTCCAAACAGTTTTCATAGCATAGGTAATTGTTAACATAAGGCGTTACGGTGTTGTACATAGTCCGCATCAAATAGTAAATCTCGAAAGATTCATTAACCACAGTCCATACGTGACAGTCTTAATAGTATTACAAGCATGGGAACATATGTACAGGTGTGAAAAATCAATTAGCATGTGAGCATTCGTTCGCAAATTCATACGCAGTAGTTCATCTTTACAAGCTAATATGGGTTCTTAATTTCAGAAGTCCCACACACAAACAGTTCACGTATATAATTCGAGTTCAAGGGTCCGATCATTTAATGATGTCCGTCAATATATAATAGTTCAGTCCGAATCATAGCTGTACAGATTTCTCGAATTACAGTCAGTCATAAGGTGTTCCCACGTTCAACAGTTCTAGCACAGTTCAAAAGGTCATGCTTAATAGTTCACATTCAGTTGTTGCAATACGATACAAGGACCTAACTCAGCAAGTTCTCGCTGTTCACAAGTCCTAACAATTCTCATAGCATAGGGTTCATAATTTCAGTAATTCAGTTGGTTCCGTCAGTATGTTCACAGTCGTTATCGGATTAAGGAATGTACGATTCCCACACAAATGTTCGTATAGGCAATTACACATAGTTAAGGTAATACCCGCGTCAGTCATTTCAGTGTTCCGAGCATTCTCTGGAGCTAGGGTCTAGATTTAGACTCAATGTCGTTCGGTTGAGTTCGTGGGCCAGATTTAGGCCAGTGTCCTTCCTGTCCACGTCTAAAGCGAGTTTCAGACAAGCGGTGGCAACGCCCCAATGTTATTTCCCACAATCGGTACAGATAGGTGTATCATTGGTCAAGGCTATTGCCCGAGGTTTTCCATTCGCAGTGGTCATTTTCACTTTCTGTTACTTCCGTTTCATTCTTTCTGATTCGGTTGACGATGTTGATTTGGATATTTCAATGCTGCTACGTTGTCTCAGGCATTAATACTCTATCCAGGACATCTACATGCTTTGTTGGGTTTTAGCACGTCAATTCAGTCAAACACATCTAGGTCACGCCCACCTTCAATTCTTTTCTATTCTTTTGTAGACAGTATCTAACATGTGGGGTGCCTATCGAATTAGCTGGGTAAATTTTACCTCGTATTCGACTACAGTCTTATCACCTTACTCAAGTTGTTCAAACTCGGATACTTCCCTATCTTGGATGCATTGGGGGAAAGTATTTTTCGAAGAACACTTCACCTATTTTCTCAGTTTCTGAACCCAAGCCTCAGTTTCAGTGGTTCGGTACTTCCCAGAAATTTCGGTGGTTTCAGTTTGTTGGGTTTCTCTATCAGTGTCATCAGTTCATATTCAGTTGGTTCAGGCACATATGTCTGCATTTATTATCTCAGATTTTCGATTAAGGCTTCAATCATTCATTCTAGCCTATTAATCCTAAGATCAGAAGATTCAGTTTCGTTCACAATCCTCGCCCTTTCCCTTGTTTACACACAACAGGGTGATTATCAATCCAGGAGAGGTTCTTACTGACTTTACGTTTTATTTCATATCAGACGTGTGTATGCTTTCAATTCAACTCAGGTACGGTCACATGACCCTTTACTACCACACGTCCATAATCCCATAGATTCCATATTCGGTATTAACATTCACATTGCATGTTATACCACTTAACTTCTTTAAGTATGCATGTAGGTTGCGTTCATTTCACCATAGACAGTACGGTAATCATAAGCATAGACAGTTGCATACTTAAACACATTAACACATTTATTCAAATCATGGCCACACACTTCTCATGTTCATGCAATGCCCTAATTACTTTTCTAGGACATCCCATAGCTCACTTGGACACGTGTGTGCAGTATAACTCATGGTTAAGTATCGCTCTGATACCACTCTGTCACGACCCAAACCCGGCCCTATGGGTTTAGCACCGTAACCGGCCAGTAATCCGAGATTACCGAAGGCCTGCCTAACAGTAAACCAGTAAAACAGAGTACAGGGCCTGGCGGAAGCCAATACAGTAAATGAACAATGTCCAATGAGCTGTGACAGTCTACACAGTCTATACAGTAAACAAAACAGTTACAGGGACAGACAGGGAATATTAAAACACCCCAAAGCCGAAGCTTGAACGGCTTAGAACCTCACAGTGAGGCACAGTGGTTGGCTGACAAAACAAAAGCTTGCCTGACGCTCCTAGCAGCGGTCTAGTGCCTGAACACCTACATATATATATGAGCAGTGAGCTAAAGCCCAGTGAATAACATAATACGTAAAGAGGTTTAGGATGAATGTCTTTTCAATATTTAAACAGTTCATTGATTCAGTATATCGGTCAGTCCGTTTGTGGCTCATATTGATGCCGTAACAGTCATTTAGAAATCATAGTAATCGTACGTGGCACATCCGTTAGCAGTACTAGTAGCAGTGTCAGTACAGTAGCAGTAACGGTAACAATATAGTAACAGTAACAGTAACAGTACAGTAACAGTACAGTAGCAGTAACAGTAACAGTAACATTTCAGAAAACAGTACAGTTCTTATGGACTCAAGAGGTGTCTCGCACAGATTCTAGAGGTGGCTCACTCTGTAGCACTTAGTTCAGTGCAACACTTTGCTCCAAGTTTCACAGATTATAACAGTCATATGTGGTACATCCAGTAGCTGAACAGTACAGTAGGTCTTAATAGACCGGGTCTTAATGGACCAAACAGTGAATGATGGCCATCATATCAGTAAACAGTAGTGGTTCCAACATGGGAACCGACAGAGATCTCTGTAACAGTAACTGTCAGTAACAGTAGTTGCTAAGGATGCCACAATACAGTTCAGAATATAGGTCATACATTCATTCATCCAGTTAGCAATACCGTTCAGAAATAGTTCAGTTTAATTGTTCAGAAGATAATCAGTTTGAACATATCTTTACACAAATGTTACTCACAGAGTTCTGGGCTATAGTAAGCTAGAGCGTCTCCTCGGAAGTCAACCCTACACAGTCAACAGATCGAACACACACTAAGCTACACAGTTGGGAAAGATAATAACTTAACCCCTAATTTGCCTTGGTGTGTTCTACATCTATGTCCTCATTAGGATGTCTTAAACTAGGCCTAAGAATGTCTAGAATGGGAAGAGGATGCAAAGATGCACTCAGAAAACATTTTCAGAAAATCAGAGTTCCCGCTCGAGGGTGGGTTTACCCGCTCGAGCGGACATACTGGCAAAGGTCTCCGCTCGAGCATACATTAATCCGCTCGAGCGGACTGTAAAACAGTGCAAGATGCTGGGAGCTCGAATTCTCCGCTCGAGCTTCACTTTCCCCGCTCGAGCGGGAGACCAAAATCTGGAAAATCCAGATTTGAACTCCAATGCTCAAATCAAGTTTCAATGCATCAAATTCGATCCTTTTGGGCTAATTTTTTGGAAAACACTTCAAAACTCATAATATACCATGTTTCAAAGATCAATTTGAGAAATTAAAGCCCAAAGGTAGTTCAATTAAACATGATTCCAAACCAAGTTTCAAGAACAACAATTCAAATGTGACATGCATGGCTTTAATCAACTTCAAAGCTCCAAGGTAAGTTCAAATGAGTCTAAACTTCCAAAAACATGATGAATTCATGATCTACTCTCAAGACATGAACATGCATGTGAGGAATTATGAACTACAACCTCAAAACTTCGCGATATAAACATGCATGCAACAATTAAGCTTCATTTTAACAACTTAAGCTAGTTCTATACTCAAATCACTACTTTTGACATGAATCATGCAAGAACAAGCTCAATTCATAACAAGAGGGTAATTACACTACCTTAGGTCTTGTAGTTCAAGAAATGAAGCTCAAATGGGCAATCTACACTTCAAATCTTCAAGTTCTCTAAGCCAATTCACAATGAAATCAAGTTATCTCTCTCTCTCTCTCTCTCTCTCTCTCTCTCTCTCTCTCTCTCTCTCTCTCTCTCTCTAGTTCGGTTATGCTCTCAAAATGAGCTGAGGAAATGTTTTGAATGAAGTGTAATATGATTCAAAGAGGGTCCATATAGTGGGCCACTAAGTGGTAGAATAGTAAATAAGTCCAACTCTTGTAATTGACCACTATTTAATCTAATTTAGTCATACTAAATCACATTTTAGATAAATATGCCAAAAAATCATATAAATTCCAATGGTCACAAACATCAATTAATTTCAGATTCGGCCGCTGATAAGGCCTTCAATCTGTAGTTTAATGCATATGACATAAACAGATAATTTGGCAGTCAAACAGATAGACAATGCTTTTAAACAGATACAGTCAGTCAGTCAGTTCTGGATTTCAGTCAGTTCGATTACCAATCGTAATCAATCTCAGTTTAGCAGTAATCAGCGACTAATCAGTAATCAGTGACGAGGGTTGTTACAGTATCTTGCTGCATGGCTTTCATACTATCCTGGAGTTGGCGCACCATCTCTTCCAGATCTGACATATTGTCCTGATCTAACTGAGCAACTGGTATACCTGTGTCTGCAGTAGGCTCCGAAATCTCAACCTGGCTGTTCAAAGACCACTGAGCTGGTATTTTCACCCTGCCTCTGGTAAAGGAACACTGATTGCCTTTGAACTGAATCTCTGACCCGACAAAGTCTATCAACACAAGTTCGGTGTACCTGGGGGATATTGGAGCCCTCTGAAGCTATGGTTCCCAGACTACCCTAGTAAAAGAGAAAACATGCAGCATCTCAGCCCGATTTCACGATAACCCATATGAACAGAGTTGAATGATTGTGCCTCCTACAGAATTCTGCCCAAAATTCTGCCCGTAAACTGATACCCTCAGGTGAACTGAATCCTAAAGTACTGAACTGGTGCCCGCAGGCCTGATGCCCAAACTTGTAGACTGATACATGCATTCCTATAAAGACGCACTCTAAAAGCACATAGCAGACAAGTGAGAGCCAAAACATCCCTATGTTGGGGTAGGGTTTCCCTGTCCTATTTTGTCAGGAGCTAGGGTTTCACTACGCACGTAGCGGTTTCAAACAACCTACGATCAGGTAAGCAACCTGTCCTAGCTCTGAATGGTCACTACAGATTCCGAATATGCACTAGGTCGAATGGTCAAAAGGGTGCCCCGGTAAGACCGGGGTTTGTGTTCCCATACTGGCAGAGCCCACAACCGGTCAGCCTTATGGTCATGCCTGGACAAGACAAGCCTCCGGCAAACCGTTCAGGAATAGCAGATAGCAAACACGGTATCCTAGGCGCACCAATGCAAATGCAATGCAAAGAAACACTTAAGTGTAGTCAAAACTAGATATCATGAGTTCGAGTCAAGTTCTTTAAGTCCCCAGCAGAGTCGCCAGAAACTGTAGACGTCCCCGAACGCCCCCGGGAGGAACGAGTCCCCCGTGCCGTTCGATATTGGGCTCACTACAGTTCGGACTCTCAATTTGTCACGGTTTTAAATCTGAACCAAAGAGTCCAAATCCAGCAAATCGTTTTGAGAAAACAGATTTTGAAAGAAGTGCCAAACATGGACTGCTTTGCCAGATACAGAGTCGCCACCTAAATATTTTATTTTGGGGAAATTTAGGAAACCCTGACTCGTTTGCCTAAGGCCACGTGTCCATCATCACCAAAGTTGTCTCGGCTCGGGAACTTGGGTACGATTGGGGAAGGTCACTTCGTGAGCACCCCCGCTCGCCCGATCAAAGATCGGCCTCTACTAACCATGATATCTATTTTTAAAAATATTATACGTTCTTATTCCGGTTGTTAGCCTAGATTTACTATGTGATGCGCACAGCATACAAGTATAGACTGGATCGCCTGAATTGGAACAAAATATTTCATGTTTGTTTGTTTGAAAATGGTTTGATGGTGCTACTCACAAGTAGGCTAAGACGTGGATTTGCCACCCTCAGGTGGGCTTAAAAAACATGATTTTGCCACTATCTAGTGGTCTTTAAACACACATTTGATGAATTGTTCCAATTCAAATAACCCAACCTTCACCCACAGGCATTCAGGCAGTTATATCACATAAGCATATAGCCTCATGGTAAGCATGCTTTTCATGGCAGTCACTCACACGCATGCAAGGATGCTAAAGCATAAAAACTTACCGAGTACTACAAACCAAAACAGAAGCTATGTTAGAAATCCATGCATGATCCTAACTATACAGAAATGCCTAATGCAACACATGCAAAAATGCAACTAAGATAGGCTTGGCTATTCTAAACATGGCACATGTAATACTACAGCTAACAAGTATTCAACTCGAAATTGAAATACAATGCAGTTAGTATGATGCGCCGAGCCCGGTGCATGCAAGACAGATGAATGAATGCAAACATGTTATCATACTGTATGCTAATTGAAATATGCCCTAATCTAACCATCATAAGCTGGTAAATAAAAGGGAAAAAGACGTGGGGTTGGAAGACATACATCACACTCACGTACACTTATTACAACATTGCCCTCGCGCAGAGGGTCTGAATAAATGATATACAGTCCCAAATGAATGATACAGTCCGAATAAGTACAAAACTCTAATTAATTAACAAATTTAACTAGGAAAGCAATAAATTGGCATGCAAGCCAGGGACTGCCTCAACTCTGATCCAGATGATGAATGATGCATGTTCGGGTTGTCTTGCGCGGAAATCCATTGCGATGCCCTAATTAGCCTCTGTTTGTAATTGTTCTTGGGATGCGTGCCAAGCTCCGAAAGGTTGCTGACTCTTGATTTGCTGTAACAGAGAGCAAGAAAGGGGCATGGCAAAGTATTTTCACATATGTATGCATGACTACCCATCAGGGAGTGTAGTCCTCGATCCTCGTGCCACCAATCACGCATCTCGATGCATGATGGCCGAGGAGTCGAATTGCACGACTCAATATGAAATGAATGTACATGAAAACACGACAAGACCTAAACTCCATCATGGATAATCCGGAGTGTCGGCGACCGGGAGTTGAGACACGTTCCGTCACTCGGAGTACGAAACGTCCCTCGTTTCCTGTGCTTGGGCTAACTCCTATCCCAAACACAATGCAATATGCATGACATGCATGAGTGCAACTAAGATACAACCTAACATGCACAATGCTATGAAATGGCATACACGATGCACGAGGTAACATGGCATACACAATGCGCTAACATACAACCTAGCATACACAATGCTATGAAATGAAATGGCATACACAATGCACAATGGACTTACACAAACACGAGTGGACCTCAGCCACACTTACATCAATGGCCATTAGATGAAAATGAGACACTCGAGATGCGTGCACACGTGCACGCAAACCGAGGACCGAACCTAAGGCACAAATGCCACTCTAACAAAGCATGACAAGGTATGAAACATGATATGCAAACATGCAAATTTCAGTACCAAAATATGATGCAAAACAGCCCCGAAACATGGCAATATGGTACCCGATGCATGAAATGAGACCCGAAACATGAAATTAGGTACATGGAATGACCTATGGCTATGCAAAGAATGCATTATTTGAACACGAAGTGTGAAGACCGAATCAAGAAAGTCCCAAAACAAGAATATTTACAGTTTTAAGAAATGCCAAAAAGTGAACACAAATAGGGCTAAGTTAACATGCAAAAATGGCCTCAAAAGAGAGATAATGAAGCAAGTAGCATCTTCTGGCCATAAATGGCTAAGATCCCTTCAACAAAGTTGAAGAGGGACTCAAAATGAAACACTTTACAGTTTACAACAAGCCACGAAAACAAACACAAGTATGGCTAAACTATTGTGCAAGAAATGGGCTAAAAGGGAGACAAAGAAGCAAGTGATGGTTTCTGGACTCAAACAGAGGAGGGCCCTTGAAAAAATTTGAAGAGGGGCCCAAAACATGGTATTTTACAGTTAGTGATCAAACCCAAAACAGTGCACATGCAAGCTTAAAATACTATGCAAAATAAGGCCTAAAAAGAGGTTTAAACACAGAGCAAAAAGGGAGCTTCAAAAAGAAAAAGTCCCTTGATAAAACATAAAGAGGGGGTCAAAATAAGGCTATTTACAGTTCGGACCAGAGCCCAAAAATACAAGCACAAGGGGCTAACAAAACATGCAAAAATAAGGCCAAAAGAGGGATAAAGAGGCAAGTGACAAAAGGAAGCCTCAAACAGTGAAGACCCCTTCAGAAATGTTGAAGAAGGGCTCAAAATAAGCCACTTTACAGTTTATAATCAAGCTCAAAACAGTTTACAAATAGGCCTAAAATACTATGCAAGAAAGAGGCATACAAGAGAGGTAAAGAAGCAAGTGGTAGCTAGAGACCTTAAACATGGAAGGACCCTAAAACAAACATGAAAAATACCTCAAAATAATGCTATTTTCAGTTAGGGTCGGAGCCCAAATATGCAAGAAAGTATGGCTAATATATTGAGCAAAATAAGGCAAGAAAGAGGGAGGAGAAGACTTACCCTTGAAGACCAAATCTTTGACAACTCTTGGACTAAGTTTGGTGGCTCCTTAGCTCTGGAAAACAACTCCAAGTGGCTGGAATGGACGGTGGTGGTGAGGTGCTAGGTGGTGGTGTAGAGATGGTGTAGGGTTTGAGAGGTTTTGAGGGTTGGAGTGTAGAGAGAGAGAGATACAATGTAGGAGCTCCAAACCAAAATTTCTAACCTTTAAACACAGCTGGGGGGCCTGGATATATAGGCAAAAGAGGGGGGAAAAAGGGGGGGGAATGGAATTCAAGTTTCCCCCCAAAAGTTGGCCCCCCCGGATACAAAATCTGGGGGGAAAGAGAGGGCATTTCTGTAAAGTACCTGGAGAGAGGATCATGGCCGGCTGGTTTCCTAGGGTTTAGGTGGCCGGTCGGCCTTCCCCATGGCCGGTCGGTCGAGGGTCAAAAGGGTCAAGAAGTATTAGTGGCCGGCCACCCCAGATTGGTGGCCTCCCATGTGTGCACAACACAACCATGTGGTCAAAAACTAGAGAAAGTAAACCAGGAGAGAGAAAAGCCCACTTTTGGAGGGGTTCAAAAGGGTCAAACGCAATTACTGGCTGGCCATGTGATATTGGTGGCCTCCCAGGTGTGTACAACACAAATATATGGCTTAGGGCTGGAAAAAGTGGCCTTAGGGTGGTCAACATTGGCTTTCAAGTAAGAAAAACGGGCGACGGAGGGTGATAGAGGAATAAAACTGGTTGTCAGAACAATTACTGGCCTCCCACCCTTCTACGACCTTCCTAACAATGAAACAGAGGTCCCTGCCAAAAATGAACTCAAACCGATGCAAAATGGAGGTTCGGGGGCCGAAACGCGCAGCCCGAGGCCCCGAAAACTAACTGTTAGGCACCGGAAGTGGTGTTCGACCACGAAGTTGGTTTTTCGGACCACAGTGTCTCTCAAAAGGGAGCAAATAAGATGCATGCCAAAAACCAGAGCAAACGGAGGTGGTTAAGCGGTCCCGAACCGAGGCACACGGCCAACGGCTCTGAAAAATCGGAAACCAGACTCCAAACGGGTAAAATGGCCTACGACCACGAAACGTAGCCTACGGCCACTGAGAGATGATCTACGAGACCTCTCCCTCCCTTCCGGAAGAGAAAACAGAGAAAACAGAGCCTGGTTCGCAAACCGAGGCAAAACATGAAAGAGTCCGGAAGTCCGGAGGCAAGGCTCGCAGCCGAGACTCTGAAACCTCTGAACGAGCACGATATGCAACATCACCAAGCACTCAATCGGTGACGTCTGAGTCTTAAGGTCGGTCAAAAATGGGGTGTCTACAATGGCCAAGTGCTGCTTCTGGATGGCCTGCAAAAACAGAATTCGATCAGAGAAGAAACCATGCAAACACTTGTGAAAATTGGAGTAGAAGATTGAGATTCTTACCCTGGTCATAGACTTCATGGCTGATTTCACCAGCCGGGTGTCAGGAACGTGGTCGCTGCCAACCACGTCGCTCGGCAGGAGAAGGGCTTTGGAGAGGTCAAAGGCAAGAAGATGTTCTTTGTCTCCCTTTACGGAGGCCATTGCCGGGATCTCCTTTCCCTGATGCTTGAGCTGCGGTCTCCATGCCGGCGTTGGGTCTACGGTGACGGTTTGTTGCTCGGTAGTCAGCTTTTCAACCAGCTCGGCAGAAGGATCTGCGCGAGGCCTTTTCCCAGCTTAGCGGGCTTCTTGCCGAGCTTGACCGGCGGCTGGAGAAGCCAACGCCACGACGGCGCCACTTGATTGACCGGCGGCTGGAGAGCGGGTGATGACGCTCGGTATCTCGGCGGAAGTTGCAGTTAGGAGGTTTTTGATGTGGCTTCATTTTGCCATCTCCTCGACTTCTGTCAACCAAATTAGTGGGACGTCAGGCAAAGTTGGGTCTGGAAGAGGTGATGGAGCGCGGAGAAAGTCTGTTACTTTACTCCGGCGTGGTGTTGAGTATCTGTAGGTTGGCGTGTAGCCGAGCAACGTGTTGCAATCCCGGTGGCTGTAGCGGAGCACGGTCCGAATTGCTTCTATGTTGGGGTATTGGTAGTTTGCTTGCAAGGCTTGAATTGCTGCAAGAGGAACAGGAAGAATGGTTAAGTGCAGAATAATAAAGTGAATTGACCGAACAAGACAGCACGGCTTACATGTGGAACCGAAGTTCTTGCTTATGAACCAGCCCAGTACCTCGGCTGTTTCATAATTGCCGGTTACCCAGAAGAAATCGTCATCGTGCAAGTCCTTGTCTGGTGTTCCGGTCACGATTTTTTCTTTGCCAGGCCTAATCTTAAGGTAATAGGCGAGGCCGTCGCCGGTGTGCCCCAGGGTGTACTGCCGCAGTATCTCGGCTAAACCTAAGTTAGTGCCTAGCCGGTTGTTAAGCTCGTGCACGCCGTTTATTATTCGGTATGTGTTGGTGGACACTTGAGTGGGTGCTAGCCCGGTACGGCGCAGGAACTCTGTAATCAATGGGTTAAAGGGGAAACGAAGGCCTCCTTCGATGATTGACAGCACGGTAAAGGGGCACTGCTCTCTGCCCCAAGGCGTTGTCTCAATGTCTACAAGCTCAAGGTAGACGTCGGCCGGGATGCCGTACTCCTGCCTGAACGTGGCCAGAGCAGCCGGAGTATCTACCAGGAACCAGAATTTCCCCATGTACGGCTAGCCTAAGTTAGCTCGGCTTAGGAGGTTTGGCACAGTGGTGATTGGAGGTTGACTGGTCTTTGTTAACCTCAGTAATGGTCAGTGGTCCATTTGGACTCTGCAGGAAAATGATGGCAAGTGTAAGAGGAAGCGTGGTCACGCAAAGCGAGCTTGACTTTAGCTCGGTCATGAAGAGTGCCAAACCACCTCAGTCGTAAAGGCTAACCAAGGAGCTCGATCGCCCAAGCGGACCAAATGTTAGCCCGGTCGAGCGACCAAGTCCTTTGGCTATCCCGGTTTTTACTAAGGTTGGGGCGAACAGGTTCTTTGCTCGGTATAAGCGGTTTTTTGGATCTAAGGAGGACCTGGAGCCTGGTCGTCCCCAGATCTTCAAAGTTCATCAAGGAAAATGAAGAACACCATAAACAGTAAGGGGTTTGGGACGATTCTGTATGCCTAAATCCTAAAACCTAAGGAATAGGTGCCCTAAAGTGTAGAATAACAAATGTAATAGCAAAAGCTCGAAGAGACTTACCAAGATTTGGTGCAAATGCAGTTCCTTCCAACGCAAACACAGAGCAAGAACGAGAATGGAAGCTTGGCGAGGGCACAGCAGCTTCGAAGTGCTTGGAATGCCAGAGAGTCAGTAAGAATCAAAGGAAGAAGGAAGATGCATGTTTATAGGGGTAGTGAGGCCGCCCAAATTCAAAATTGAGGAAACGGATGGGTTGGCTGCTCGAAGACCAATAGAGGGTTCACACATGTCCCCATTTATGGCAGCATCATAATTGAAGAGACAGGATGAAGAGTCGAGGGGTCAACCGGGCAATTTTTGAAGACAGGAATGTCAACTAGCTCGGTCGCCATTCTGCATACTGAGGACCGAGGAAATATTACCCCAGTCAGGATAGGTAATCCCAGTCACGCTTCAGCGGACGGAATTAAGGGGCAATTGAGAGGGAGATTAATGATATGGAATTGGGCCGGACAGATTTGGGCCGGACAGAGCTGTGCCAGACAGATTTGGGCCGAACAGGTGTTGGGCCAAGTTGTGTGGCCCGGCCTTGAAGGAAGCTGCTCGGTTAAGGCAGCGCGTGGATTGACCGAGCTGCAAGGATCCGTGGTTATGAAGCCGGTCAAGTGAAAAGTCCAGCGCCAGGAAAGACAAGGCTGGACCGAGGTACCTGTTTGCTCGGCAGGTAGGTCGACCGCAGACAAGCGTGAGTTGTCCCGAGCTCGGCCTTGCCGAGATGCCGCCGAGTCCGGTCCTCATCTGAGCTTAGCTGTTGGAGTACTTGGGCATGAAGCGCAGCATGGCAGACAATGGCCGAGATGGTACTGCCCGGCTGCCGAGCTCCCCAGGAGAATGGGTAGGCAGTTGGGTTAGGTGGTGCTCAGCAAGGTTTATGCTGACAAATTGGATAGCAGTGCCACGTGTTGAGAGGTCACTGGGAGTAGATTTGGGGCGCAGAAGGTATATAAGCACGTCTGCGCCCCCCATACGTGGGCGGATGAACATTTGGTGAGACATACACTAAACACAATTTTCTTCCTTCTCTCTATCTATCCCCTGGTGTGTGTTCTAACTTGACCGTCGGAGGAGTTTTCCGGCCACACACCGCTGGGTAGCTCACCGCCTTTGTGTACGCAGGTGATCGGATAGAAGCGGAGCTCGGAAGAAGGGAGTACGGGCTTGCTTGAATATTCTCTCCCCGTACAGAGAGTAGTTAAGAAATTTTTTTAATGATATCATAAATTTATTTCAATTAATAGTTCAGTTAATTTTATCATTATATATGAGAGTAGTTAATAATTTTATTTTTACAGTTAATTCTATTAAATAAAAATATATCATAAGGGATATTTGTAATTTTTCAAACTATAAAAATAATCTGTATTTTAAGTAAATTTTAAATTTTTTTTTTAATTTGTCTCTTTTTTTATTATTTTCTTTTACAAATTTAATTTGACATTTTCTTGTTTGATTTGAAGGCCAATTTTATTGACAAATTTTGTGTGTACTCTTGAACTCTTCTTGACTTTGCCACCATCCCTATGTCTCACCACCATTCCTTCCTCTCCGTTATAACTAATCACCTCTGCCCCCTCCCACTCAAACTGTGATCACTTTATATTTTAGGAGAGGCTTCTCTACAGTTTATTATGTGAACTAGATTGTATTGTTGAGTCTATAGAGTCCATCATATGTCCCGTTTCAATGATCTAAACCATTTAATGTATAAAACTCGTTGAGTACTTTACACTTACAAAAAATCACGTTGATTGGATATCGATAACTCCTTAATCAAAACATATATTTTTTAACAATTTATTTTTAAAATCATATTTACATTAACGAAAATGTGTTCTGATCAAGGGGCTACTGATATTCGATCAATGTAATTTTTTTCAGTATTAGAAGAACTTTTCAAAACATATTTGTAAAAACGAGTATGTGACCAAAACTTAGATCTTTTCCTCAAGCATGGGCGGTAGGTGAGATCAAAAGAAAGTACATGTAAGCTGTAGCATCACAAGGGGTATTGTTTAGATAGATAGAGGGCAATCTTATCTATGAATCTTTCACAATGCTCAAGTCAGTCTCTTCAAGTGGAAGCAATTATAGGAGCTTCGGCTTTGAGGTAAGCCTACTTATTTTGAATCGAGTTTTACACATTGAACGATTTGAATTATCGAAATAGAATCTGTAACGGGCTTCACAGCCCCAACAATACACTCTAGTCCACATAGGGTGTGTTTGATTGGGGGGATAAGGAGGAGGGCTATTTACTGTGCGGATTGTAATCTAGAGGAAGTATCCAATCCGCCGTTTGTTTTTTTTTTAGTCTGCCAGACATGGAGTCCGGCCAGACTTCTTATCCTCTATATGGGGGACTATTGTGTCCTAGGGAGGGTGTGGGACAATTTTGGAGGGACAATCCACTGTTGGGATTAGGTGATAAAATGACCATTTTGACCCTCTACTATTTAATTATTTTATTATACTTAGTAAAATTTAAATGTCTCAATTTAAAAATAAAATAATTTTATTTAACTTTTTATTGATGTTTTATTTATTTAATTTTTTAAAAATAATTTTTTATAGATATTTTGTTGATGTTTTATTTTAAAATTTTGTTTATATTTTATTTAATTTCATTATTTAAATTTTAATAGATTTTTATTTCATTTCATTGTTTAATTATTATTATTTTTAAAAACAAATTTGTTTAAAATTTAATTAAAAAATAACATATATTTTTATTGAAATTTTATTTATTTAATTTTTAAAAAATAAATTTATTTAATTGTGTAAAAAATAAAATAAAATAAATTTTTATTTAATCTAGATAAAAATAATTAAAATATTAAAGATGTGTTTAATATTGCTATTATTTAATAATTTATTAAAAAATGGTAAAATAGTCTTTTGGTCATTTATCCTATCCAATCCGTCCAACCAAACGTTGGAGTCACTAAAAATAATCATTTCAATACATCTAATCCCATGAAAAAACAAACATAGGATACATATCCAATCCAACCAAATAGTTCGGGGAATTCACAGTCCCAGGACTCAAATCCGATGGATTCTAATCCTCCCTTATCCAGTTCGTCCAATCAAACACACCCATAGTGGATTGGAGTGCCTCTCCCTATATGTTATATTATCAAAGCGATATAAAGCATCTTCTATAGTTAACATTAATAGAATTAGGATAATATGTTACTTTGATTTACAGTAATATTTTACTGTTATAAAAAATAGAGTACATACTAGATAAACTAACAAAAAATATAGACACACAACAATTTTAAATTTGTATAAAATAAAATAAAAGTATTTTTTGTCAAAAGAGTTCCGTGATATATATATATGCCTGGAGAATATTATCCAAGAAAAAAAATTGTTCTATCCTTACTCAATTATGCATCTCCTTCTTAGAAGGTCTATGACATAAAATAAATTGAATCTTTTTTTTCACTAAATATGGATCCAATTGAAAATTTTTGACTAAACTTCCCACATTTCTAGACACAAGTGCTTCTATATACCCAGGTAAAAATTTTCAAATCAAATAAAATATCTGATCTTTCTAGTTTTGGGGTTGCATATAATCTCTTGGACTTTTTTTGGGGTTTCAAATTCATATAATTTTCGTATTGACCCAATTACCAAAATCAAGTTCACAATGAAGCAAAGGTTGTAACTGAGCTTGTCACAATCTAACCAAGCCAACTACTTGATCCCAGTCTAAGGCATCTCTTAATGCTCACCAGTTGTTGAAGACAACTTCCCCATAATATATTCTTCCTCAACTCCTACAACTTTCTGTGAGATCATTTTAGAATCTTATACCAAATGTCTTGTTTTGAAAACTAGGTTAGAAGCTGATTTTTTAATTTTTTTTTATAAATATGTATAAAAAATAGATAGATGATGTCACTCCAAAAAGTTAAAAAGCCAAGAAAAAAAAAAAGACTTTTGGCCGAATTGCCAAAAACAAACCAAATTCTACGGCCTTATTTGGTTTGGCTTTGGAAAAAAAATTTGGAAATTTTGTTTGGTTTGTAAATTTTTTTCAAAAAAATTCACTTTCTCTATCCTACACATCAACCTATCACTTTTTCTCTCTTCTCTCTCATTTTCAATTACTTTTTCTCTCACATACATCTATTCAATTATAACAAAATATCAAATCATCCCAAACTCTCAAACTATTTTCAAAATATACAACCAAATAGAATACAAAAATTTCTAAACTCTCTTCTCAAAATATTTTTTGAAAACTTATCTCCCAAAGTCAAATCAAACAAGGCTGAATCTCTAGAAACTCAATAAAAATTAACCCAAGCTTGACAAAATATTATTCTTTCAAAATGTTTTTACAGAATCATATACCAAAATGACATGGCAATAATTTTTTCCAAACCAAAAGCATTTAGATGATTTTTGAGTTTTAAAATGATAGAATCAAAGCTCAACATATTATTTTGTATTTGTTTTTTTGATTGTAAACCAAATCATTTTGGACCGTCACATCAGTTCTATAATCTCTATGGACAAATATTTTGCAACCATTCCCTGCTACAAAAGAAAACTGCACATAATAGTAATCATGTAACTGAATCATTAGAAGTCGAAAAATTACATCAATAAAATGATCCGAATTTGCCAACAATGAAATACAAAACAACGTAGAATTTTTGTTAATATAATTGTTAAATTAGTATATAATTGTTAATTGAATCTTTAGCTTTAGTATAATTATTAATTGTATAGGTTTATGCTTTCCTTTTTGCTTTCGGTGATAGTGGAGCACTTTGGTATCCAATGTAACCATTCTTCTCTCTATAAAAAAGAGAGTTCATTCCTCTTTGAATGTATCACATCAATCAATACAACAATCAGTCAATAATATACATCAATTTATCTTACATGGTATCAGAGCTAGGTTAAGAACCTATTCATTCTGCTTCACCGGCGGGCGGCAGCCTCGCCTTGGCCGCCCGCCGGACCTCCACACATACCCAGACTGTAACTTCATCTTCCTCTCTCTTACCTCTCGGCTCTCTCAGACCATGACAGCCATCTCTCTCTCTCTCTCTCGACCATACCATGACTCACACATCTCTCTCTCTAGAGACCAAAGAACACACACCACTCACACATCTCTTTCTCTCTTGATCTCTTTTCATAAGGACATTTTTCTCGAGGCACAAATTAACAACGGCAGCTTCGAACCAACCACTGTCGCCACCATCATCCATCGTCCTTCTCCACATTTGCCACGTCGATGGTGCCGCCGCTGCCTGTCCTCAACCGCAAGACCCAGATGCAAATCCACCACCACCGCCGGACCTCAACCCAAAGTCTCTCTCCATCTTCATCCTTATCTTCTTCCTGAACCATCCACTACAGTCGACCCTCTATCTTCATTTTGATCATCATCACCACCAGTGCTCCAACAGGGTTGAGATCGTCCAGCTCGACGACTCCAACGGGGAGATCCGCCAGAAGCCAGACCTCCTAGCCACCTCCAGCGACTTCCTCCGCGTCTGGCGCATCTCCTCATCCGACGAAGACGATGAGGACCACAACCACAACCACAGTACCAAACGACCATCGACGAGCTCTGAGCTATGGCTTCCTCCTGGGCGTCGAAGGCGGCTCGTCAAGCCGCAATCGTTTCTCGGCTCTCCTCTCCGACTTCATCAGCTCACGCCGCGACTCTTGTCCAGCGCCGCGGCCTTGCTGGCGCTTGCCACATCTCTGCCGACACTCCATCGCTACCGTCTTCTTTGATCTGCCGCCGTCGCCAGCCTTCCCTACCGTCGCATCTCTCCTATCACCGCTATTTTCTACTCTCTCTCATCTCCTCTTCTCTTTCGAACCAGAGCACCGACTTCAATGGTGGTTTAGCTAATGGTGGAGGATCGAGCTCTGCTAGGGTTTCTATGATATCCATCTCCTCCTAGATTGACGGTAGTGGTCGTAGTAGGATCTCTGCCATTAATATACCAACTCCTCCGTTGAGATTTGTTATAATCTACTCTAGCTTTGTTGGTTTTCAAGAATAACCACACACACACCCACCCCACTTCTTCTCTCTCTCTCTGCGCACCTACAACGGTCCAGACCTTTTCTTCTTTTTTTGATTCTCTCTCACTTTCCACCCTCTCTCTCCCAGCTCTTTCTCTCTCTCTAATAATCAACCCACATGCCCCACGATATTTCCCTTTACAAAAAAAAAAAAAAACTCCCTACGCACTAACATCTTATTGTTATTTCTTTCCTTTCTTTTATTTTTTTTTTATTATCCACCCACTCTTCCCAATCCAGAATCAGCGCGGTGTGGGTGTGGGTGGAAGGGTTGCTCAAAAAAAAAAAAAAAAAAAAAAAAACAACTACTCTCTTTCTGCCCGAATGCTCTCTCTCTAGGCTTTTTCACTCTGCAGATTTGAACTTTGAACAACCTTGTGTCACTCTTAAAACAAAAAAAAAAAAAAAAAAACAACAACAACAACAACAAACAACACTGCACACCAAACTCCTTTATTCATGTCGGAATCATCCCGATCACAATTTTACACCACAAAAAAAAAAAAAAACAAAAACAAAAACAAAACAGAAAAAAAAAAAAAAAAAAACCACAACAAACCAACCCACACCACCAAAAGATTTGTTTTCTTTTCTGCAGCCGGCCACCCACCGCCCTCACTTCTTCGCCTATGCCGCCGGTCTTTTCTTTTTGCCTCCGTCCTGGGCGGCCCTTGACGGTGCTGCATCCGTGTTTTCCACGCCGCCGAGCACGTTCACTCCCCCATACTCCTCCACTGCAGCATATGGCGGACCTCCAAAGCGGAACATCACGGTGGCCTTCCGCTTCAGCTCCTTGTTTTCTGCCCTTAGCACGCTTATCTCTGCTCGCGCATCCTTATACATGCGTTGGAGCAGAGCCAGCTGGGAGTTTAACTGCTGCACCTCATTTGTCCTACTCTGCAGCCGGTGCGACAGGTTTGTGACCGCCGTCATGGACTCCACACATGCCTTCAAAGTATATTGATTCGCCTCCACATCCGTTTGCACTGCCATTTTTTGCTCCACCGACTGCATCGGAAAGTTCAACGGAGCAAACCCAGTGGTGCTTGGTTGAGGTTCACGGGACACCGCACCCGTTCTCTCTCCTGTGGACTCGTTCAAGTCAGGAAAGAGAGTTAGCAGACCACGGGACGACGAAGCCATTTTCTCTCAGCACAACAGTGTTACAGCCCCTCTCTGGGCAACAGAATATTACAGACTATCTCTTGCAACAGAGTGTTCCAGCGTCTCTCTCTCAGCACAACGAAGAGTTTTTCAGAGGATTTCGCAAGTTTTTTGCTTCTGCCTCGGCCTCAGGCTCTGTCTTGGTTAAATAGCCGAGGCAGCCACGCGCATCGCGCGCCTCTTGACGCCGACAACCTGGCACGCCTTTTGATGACTCGGGCACGCCTTTTGATGACACGCCTTTTGAGGGTGCGGGCACACCTTTTGAGGGCACGACTTTTGAGGGCTCGATATCTACATCCATGTATATCTTTTGGGCAGCCTATCTACACACTCATACAGTGTCTTCTACACCAGTCAGCTTTATCAATCCCTTTGTTTCAACCTCAAATAGGTTTCTATCTTCACACCTATTTGAGTTTGAGGGGGGGTTATACACAGTATCATGTTCAAGCCACCTCATGGCGCACTCCCTAAGTCGCCCCCTTGGTGCACCACCACAATCTTCTACAACGGTCCGACATGACCCCGTAAACTGTCTGCTACAACGGTCCGACATGACCCCGTAAACTGTCCTGCTACATCGGTCCGACATGACCCCGTAAACTGTCTTCTACAACGGTCCAACATGACCCCATAAACTGTCCCGACATTGATTCCGGTCAGCTTCTACATCGGTCCGACATGACCCCATAAACTGTCTTCTCCAACGGTCCGACATGACCCCATAAACTGTCTTCTACATCGGTCTGACACGACCACACAGTGTCTGCTACAACGGTCCGACATGACCCCGTAAACTGTCTGCTACAACGGTCTGACACGACCATACAGTGTCTCCTATCCCATTTTTAATTGTCAGCTTATTTTTCTGTTTTGTTACTCTCTCCAAACTCAAGTTGGCTAGTACCTATCCTCCTTGAGTTTGAGGGGGGCTGTTAATATAATTGTTAAATTAGTATATAATTGTTAATTGAATCTTTAGCTTTAGTATAATTATTAATTGTATAGGTTTATGCTTTCCTTTTTGCTTTCGGTGATAGTGGAGCACTTTGGTATCCAATGTAACCATTCTTCTCTCTATAAAAAAGAGAGTTCATTCCTCTTTGAATGTATCACATCAATCAATACAACAATCAGTCAATAATATACATCAATTTATCTTACAGAGAGAAATAAAATATCTGGATAGAGAAATAAATATGACCAATTCGACTAGTAAATAACAAATAAGAACAGAAAATAAAACTAAAACGTGAAGTTTTAGTAAGTAAGAAAAATCAATAAATAAATTGAATACATTGTCTACATGTTAAAAAATAAAAATACAAAACTTGCTTTGCTATGTTCTTTTAATACATAAGCCTCAACTATCGCAACAAAAATGTAAAGCTTCTTACACTTTTGAGGTGGCTAATCTTTTGAATCCGCTATTAATGGGTCATCAGGTTAAACAAAATCATTTGAAGAGCGCAAAACAGCTAAAAATAAAATTTTGAAGTAGAGATTTTTTAAAATGAAGAAGAGGAATAAGAAGTTATTGCACAAACAAGAGCACTAACAACGCTAGAAGAATGCTGCGAAAACTGGTATGTGCACCTATTTTATGACTACTGCCCGGAAGTATAGAAGGAAGCGAGCACTCTTCCCCGTTAAAGTACACTTTCGTTGGAAAACCGTCTCCCCGAGCCACATTAATCCCCGGTGTTGTCTTCTTTGTGAACGATATCACAGATTGCTGCATCCCCGGAACACGAGGATCTTTCTTCGGATTATGTCCATCTTTTTCAGCCAAAAGATAGTTCAACCCGGGAAGACCTTGGAGAAATATTGTATTGGTAGCATTAGGAAGCACGCTTCCATTGAAAGAGTACATTGCTTCAAAGCCAGGAGTGGCTTTATCCAATTGCACAGCAGCGAACCAATCAACAAAGTCAGTTTCGCCCCAATTGAAAAGTGTAATTCTAGCAGTCCAACCGCCACTGTAATCTGTCAGCAAATGCCAATTGATGCTAATGCCACAATTATCCCCACAAGGCAATGGATTAGGCAAGGCCTGTTTTTTTAGCTTGGCCCTATCCGCTGCTTCTTTTGTTCTGTTCTCAAACGGAACAAGAAGAGCTTCTGATGGAAGCAGAAGTGATGGTGTAGTTTCGCTACATACGCTGTTAATTGGGCGGTTATCGCAACCACAAGCGCACGTGTTGCACGGGACAACAGAGTCGTTGAAAAACGCTGAGAATGATACACAACATTTCGGTTTCCCCAAATTGGATTGTGTTATGTTGCAAACAACTTGCCAGCTAGCAACTGCTGCTGATTCTGAAGGTATGCCGCTAGGGTTGGGGAATAGGCTCGGGCTTACCATCGCCGGAGGCCCACATTGATAATCCGAGTTGACTGTGCCATTGATCTTCCAATTTTGAGGTGGGGTGAGTTGGCTTATGTTCAAGTCCGGTGGCATTTTGTAAACTTGCATTAGGAAAACTGATTTGGACTTGCTCGAGTCCATGTCAGGCGGTAAGATTGTTCCATTGCGACAACAAAAGGGGACAAACCCGAGATTTGGGTCATTTGTCTTCGTTAGAGGAAGGTCTATGATGGTTGGCCGTCTCTCACAATTCAATGCTGTCGAAAAATCCATCCCCTGGTAATAACACAAAAAAATTAAACAGATTGGGTTAATATTAAGCAAATTCTGATACGAACTAAAAAATGACATGACACAACACGACGTCCACCCCTACCTTGTAGTACTGTCCTTGTGGGCCAAATACACAGTCTGCTGTATCGACCAAGTAAGGGTAACCGCCTTTCATGGAGGCGATAAATTCGTCCCTTGTCCAGTCCCAACTTAGCTGCCAATTATCAAGACGGACTAAGGGGTTGTGGTTCGAGATGGTTACTTGTGCCCAGTAATTGGTGTCAAACGATTTGATCACATCGTACATAATGGTGAGATCGCCGTTTCGACGCGATTGAAAATCTTTATTTACTGTGAAGTTAGACTTGTAGCTCGAATTTTGGGTGCAGCACAAATGGAGCTCATTGTTCCCTGTAGATTTATATCCAACAAATATATTAACATCCAAAACTTAATTTGTAAACTAAACATCTTTTTTGCCTCTTTTTAAAGATGGTATTGCATGCATATATCCCCTGTTTCTAATTCTCTGTTTCATTCCAAATACAGAGTGGTCTTACATAATGGTACACAAAGACCCAATCTCAAGTTATCTCCTTGCTTTTCAATTGTTGCAGACAAAATCCTATACAAGTGTCAATATCCACTTCCTTCAAATTTCTTAGAGAAATTGAAAGAAATTGTCACACCCCGATCGTAGTGACAATTTTATGCATTTTTTTTTTATAACAAATATGAATGGGGAACATTGGTATTTGATATGAGGGTTTGATTGTTACAATTAAAAAGTAAAAAGACGTAAGACTGAATGTGAAATAAAAGTATATTTTGGTTTTAAAAAAAAGAAGAAGTAAAAGTATACAAAAATGTAATTTACCCTATACTTTTTTTGTTTTGAAAAAAGTTCATATATGTAAATATGCGTAGTCTTATATTATCCACATTATATAGAGGTGGTTTTTGTATTAATTCCCTATTACTAAACATTTTTTGGGGTAAGCAAATAATTCATTGAAATCCCTTGTTTGTGAACCTGAATTCCTTAATGAGTGGTGTTACATGCATTAATTAGTGTACTAATTAGGAAATTATACATTATTATTGATTCCACTCATTATATAAATTATAAATATCAAAAATATCTTAAATTATATCATATCATTTATTAGTACACTAGTTAGTATACTTATTGGCCTATAGCGTTACTCTTCCTGAATAATCTAAGCGAAGCAACCTCAATATGACCCTAAAACTACATAGTTAAATTTATTTATTTAAAACAAGTAAATTGACAAAACAATTTCAAGAAAGCAAAAAGAAGATCGAAAAAAAATCAATTTGGTTCTAATTTTCAAAAAAAATTACTTTTTATTTTTCGTATTTTAATGTTTTCAATGAATTTTTTTAATATTTTAAATAATTTATTTTAATTTTTAGACACACCTAACATAAAAACACTTAAAAAGTATTATTTTTTTTTTTTTTTAAATACACTAAATACCAAAAAATACAAAAAAAAAAACAAAAATTTAGTATATTTTTCATATTTTTGTGTATTTATTAATTTTTTAAAATATTTTTTTACAAATATTTTACTATTTAGATATATCTAAAAAAGTAAAAAATTATTTAAAATTTAAAAAATATTCACTAAAAATAAAAAAAATACAAAAAACAAAAAAATTCAATTTTCAAAAAATTAAATTCAAAAAACTAAAAACAAACACACTTACAATTCTCTATAATTAAACAGTAAAAAAAAAAAATCAAAACAGTTGAGGAAAGCTAGTTACCATTCTTTGTGGGGGCAGGGCAGAAAAACCCATCATTGGCAAGAGACAGAGTAGCCGGCATAGGAACATCCGGAGCTCCAATTCCGAACTGGGTCCCCACCAATTCAATTTTCACTTGCATCTGATTCAAATCTCCTGCAGTCTCAGCCGCCGACTTAAGGTCCGGCGACGACGACCCGGCAAATACCGACCCGTTACCCACATCCGCAGGAAGCGAAGTCCCATCAGCCAAGACAGCCAGCGGTGCAGAGACCAAGAACTCACGGTGCTGAAACCCGACAAAGACCCGCCAAGACTTGAGCTCATAGAGAGCGTTGTTGAGGACAGTGAGGAAGGATTGGAAGCGGTACGGTTGGTGGGTCGGGTCGGAGGGGAGGAGTGTGGGTGGGAGAGGATACCCTGAGTTGTAGGTGTATGATATTAATATGCCATTGCAAGTTTCATTGGGTTGGGATAGTGATGAGATGGGTAGTACTGAAATGGTGATTGCAAAAAAGAGCAATGTAGTTAGGGAATGAGAAAGATTGGCCATGTTTGGTTTGAATTGAAGAGAGAAAAAGAGATACAGAGATATAGAAAGGTGGAGACTGAATTAGAGATTATTAGTTAATGAGTTGTTGTCTAGCCGGCTTTGGATGGTTCTTTTGTTTTCGTTCTTTAGTTTTTGAGAATGGCAACAATAGGAACAATCTAATTCTAATCTAATCTAATTCCAGAGAGTTTGGGAGGACGGCCAACAACACAAAGCTTGAATGGGTAAGCCACAAAAAAAAAAAAAAAAAAAAAAAAACACTTATATATAGATTCTCTAAGAGTATCTTCAATGGTTGTTGCTATATTAGGATTGCTATTGTTATAATTTAGTAATGAATAGTGTTATTTTGTCAAATTATAGCAATGGTGCTCTAATGGTCATTTGCTATTTTTGGCAAATCTCAACCAACTTTTTCCTCCAACTTTGTAGGTGTTGTTTGGATATAGGTTTTTTGTGATTTTATTTTTGTTTATTTTTTTGTCATTTGTGACATTTTTTTACCTGTTTGTTAAAAAAATTATATATTTATATTATTCCCAACTAAACAAATATAAAAAATTTAAAAAAATGAAAAATTGAAAGAAAAAAAAAATTGTTTGATTAATTCACCCCAAACAAATATTGTAATTTTATATATTTGTTTGAAAAATTTGTTGGGCTCTTTTATATATTTGTTTGAAAATTTTGTTTAAAAGAGCTGTTGTAAAAAATTTATTGTAATTTTTTTTTTTTTTAACAAACCAAACAGAACCCACCGGCTCTTTAGCTCTTTATTACACTATTGAAATATATATGTTTTGATCAAGACAGATCAAAGCATCACTCTCTTCTCACTCTTCTCCTCCACGGCTCTTCCTCTCCCTCTCATTCTCACTCTTTCTCTTCCATGGCCGAAATCAAACATAGCACAAACCAAACCAAACAGAGCACAAGATCGGAACCCCCTCCTCCATGATCTCCTCCAAGATCGGAACCCCTTCTCCTCCATGATCTCCTCCATTATCGGAACCCGATCTCCCCCTTCTCCTCCAAGATCGAAACCCCCTCTCTCCGGTTCACTATGCCTCCCTCTCAATCCGCACCTCCGATCTGTGTACTCTCCAGAATAATGGTACGATCTCCATCTATATACATACTCATATATATATATATATATGTGTGTGTGTGTGTGTTTTGATCTGTCTTCATATATATATGTATCAATTTTTTAATTTTGTCATGAATTTTGTCTTGATCTCCTTCTATTTTGATTTTTTTTTTTTTTTGATTTGTTCCTTCATCAATATATATATACGAATTTTTTAATTTGATTTATCTTCAATTTTGTTATATCTGTCATGAACAATTTTTTGATTATCCGGTATACAGAAATTTGCATTGATATATATGTTTTGATATCTGAAACTGAAATTTGCTTGATTATGAAAATTGGGTCTCCAATGGTTTGATTTTTGTTGATCTGGCAAGCTTGGCATCTGCCATTTCACTTGCCAAATTTGAGAACACATATGGCATCTGCCATCTTTGGCAAGTGAAATAGCAGACCGTTGGAGACTCATTTTTGCCATACCTGTCATTTTTTAACTTTAGCAACTAATATAGCAGAACCATTGGAGATGCTCTAAGTGGGTTTATTGTTAAATAGATCTTATGATAATTAATAAAAAAATTCATCAAATACTTGTTGTTTCCATTTTTCAAAAAACACTTTTCAGAAAATTCTACTTTCTTATTTTTCGTATTTTTTTGTTTTTACTGAATTTTTTTAATATTTTAAGCAATTTTTTTACTTTTTAGACACATCTAACATAAATATACTTAAAAAGTAAAAAAATTGTAAAAAAAATATTTTAAAAATTCACTATATACCAAAAATAAAAAAAATACAACAATTCAGTACATATTTTGTATTTTTATGTATTTATTAAAATTTTAAAATATTTTTTCACAAATTTTTTACTTTTTAGATACATCTAAGTAATGTGCATTTAAAAAAGTAAAAAAAATGTTTAAAATTTTAAAAATATTCACTAAAAACAAAAAAATCAGAAAATTCAAACCAAACACACTTGATTAGAAAATGTCACTACTTATTAATTTTCAGTGATAATTTAAAAATTTTATCACAAAAAAGTAATTATAAGTTTTATCAACAATTTAAAGAATCATAAAAAACAAACGCCCCTAATTTTGAATTTTAAGTGACAATTTAAAAAATTTATCACAGAAAAAGTCATTAATTATAAATTTTAAGAATAATTTATAAAAATTATAAAAAAATCACTAATTATTAATTTTTATTTTTAGTGACGTGCAAAAAATTATTATAAAAAACTACTTTTAATAATAATTTTATTAAAATTTATTTTCAATAGGATTCGATTGAAATGAAATCCACCTATTTTGATCTATTTGTAGTTTAAAAAAAAAAATAGACGTCGGTTGGATTTAAATTCTGATTGTGGGACCGACGCCTTTTTGTTTGGATGCTGATAAATGATACTCTCCGGCTAAACAAGGAGGACCAAGTTTAGCCAAATGTCCCCAATTCGTGATCAAAATTTGGTAGGATTTTTTTATTTTTTTATTTTGAAAAATAAGAATAATGAAAAGTTTGGAAAGGCTTTTCAATTTCAATTTTATTATTATTATTATTATTATTATTATTATTATTATTTTTTTTTTATAGATTTGTTCAATTTCATTTTCATCCTAAAGCAGATTTTATAAAGTACCTTAAGAACACTTTTGATTATTGGATATTAATGTGATTATTAATAAGAATGTAAAGAATAAGTTATACTGTGAGATTAGATAAGATGAATGATTGATAAAATTATGACGAATCACGTGATATCTAAACATGATTAAAAAAAAATTGAATAGAGAAAATAAGGTATTATATGTATTTGGTTAGAATACATTTTATGAAGAAGAATTTAATTCAAATAGGCCTAATCACTGAAATAAAACAATTCTTAAAATATTATTTTACCCCTATTTTTTTTAACTTAATCTTTCATATCCGTATTAAAATTATTTAGAGTTTTATTACTGTATATGGGATGCTATCTTCCACATTTAATCCTCTCCTTGGTATTATTTTTATCGTGGACACGAACTATCTCCTCTTCCAAATCCCCTTGTCCCATTATTAAACATGCACTAAAAGTATTACCTAAAATATAGTACGTTTTGAGAAGAAAAAAAAAAAAAAAAACTTTCTCGAAAACAATATTCAAAAACCAGTTTGTCACAATTTTTTCATGTGAAATTTCATTTTCATTAACACAAACAATTAAAACAACAGCAAACGGGCCCTAATTGATTTTTTTTTCCTTTTTCAAGAACATAACACAATTTAAAAAAACGACTATGCTACGTAGCTCGAAACCGCGGCTCGACACCAAAACGACGTCGTTTTGGTGTCGAATTTTTTTTTTTTTCTTTTCTTTCTTTCTTTCTTTCCTGGTTTTGTTACAGAACGAAGAAGAAGAAGAAGAAGAAGGGAGAATAAGATAAGGGAGGAAGAGGAGGAGGAGGAGGAGGAGGAGGAGGAGGAGGGAGGGGAAGGGGCCATAAAAACCGGTTGGAGGAGGAGGGGAGGCTGGACAGATGACGGTGGTGCTGCGACGTCGGCGGGGCTGGGCGAGGCGACGGTCTGCTGCGACGATCGGCGACGACCCACGGCGACGAGCCCTCTCCTCTCTCTCTCTCCCTCTCTCCTCCTCTCCCCTCTCTTTCTCCCCTCTTCTTCCATTTTCGAGCCGTTTCGAGCTCGACCCTTTCGAGCTACGAGACATTTTCGTTAAAAAAAAACAATACCACGTGACATACAAACCGCCCATCCTAACACTGCCTTGTGTGTTCTTTTTGAGATTGTGTATAGTTTTCTTTTGGAATTTGGTGTGAATTTTGAGCATTGATTTTTATTTTTTGTGTGCAGATAATGTTAATTCCTGTAAACCAAAAGCTAGGTTTTTTTTTTTTTTGGACAGAAGCTCATGGAGAGAACATGATTGACAAAAAAGATGTTGATACAAGATTGCCAAGGTTGGTTTATGTGTCTTGGAAGAAGGAGCCTGATTTTGAGCTATGAATTAGACTTTTTAACTTATAAATATTGCATTTGCATTGTAACCGTTTAACTTTAAAATTGTATTAACTGCTTAAGGTTATTGCCATTTGTGTTAGAGTTATAACCCCTCTTATTCCTTTTCTTCTTCTTCTTCTTCTTCTTCTTCTTCTATCTTCTCTTTCTCTTTTCTTCTACTGCGCTCTACATCAATTGCTCCCGAAGGTTTTAGTCCACCTAGAGCCATAGAACACCAAGAGCGGTTAGGTAGAAGAAAAAAAATTAATAAAATTCTCTTTAAATGAGAATTTCATTTTTCCTTCTAGAGTATAGAATAGAATTTTATGGGCTGCTCATGCTAGAGGGAACTTGTTTTGCCCCCTTGGCCCATCTTTTAAACTCTATTGGATATCTATGGAAAGAAAACAATAATAATGGGCCAGTCTCCATCTCACATTTTTAATTTAAAAAAATGATTTATAGAGGACACTAAAGCCCAAATAAGACCGAGGAATAAGAACAAAATTTATAGATTATTTGCAAATACTTCCACAAAGCTTCATTTGAGTTTTTATCCTTTGTTTAATGATGCTATAATCTTTGCTCAAAAAAAAATTTAAAAAATTCACTTGTTTATTGGGCAAGTAGAGGATTGTTTCACCCACATATGCATATGTCATTTGGCGAGGCCCCACATGTTTAGTAGGTAGCACTAGTGTTTGTCCTCTTCAAAGGAGCAGTTAAGTTGCTGCCATGTGATTTTAAGGCCTCTTTTGAAAAATGGATTATAATTTATTTTTTAGATTATAACTCATTTTTCTTTCTCATAAAAAATTGATCATAATAATTTTTAATTAAAAAGTTAATTGTAATCATGTTTCCAAAATAACTCAAGGTTACATATAGCAAAGCTTGTGAATGTAGACCCAGGTCGCTACATATACAAATCTATGTATGTATTAAGATATGAAAATTCATTAAGTAGTTTCAACTTTCAATTATTATTTATATAATATTTTTGAGAAATAAGAAATCACAAAACACACATCGTGGGTCATTTATTATATTTCTCAACTATTTAATAAAGTTTTTTTTTCTTATTTAAGAGTATCATATAAGTAATGTTACATAATATTCTATACATTCAATAAGTGATCATTTGTCTACCAACTATCTAATAAAAATAAGTTAACATGTTATATTGAGAGGGTAATTTGTAAACAAATTAGGCTGAGCTAGGAAGAGTCTTCTTTGGGAGTTGGACCACGTAACGGGCCGAGATAAAGGCTGGTGTAGCTCGGTCTTAGGCCAAGAAGACATCTCATATTTTGGGTTTGGACCGAACTATGGATCGAGGTATCGGTAGAAAGAGGACCGAGCTAAACGATAGCTCTGCAGGGCGTCATCTCAAAGTCAAAACTGGTAGTAATGCTTAAAGTATCACAGAGCCGAAATAACTTGGCCGACCGCAATGTTAGCCGAGGTAAAGATATCAGCCGAAATAAGTGGGCCTGGTGGTTAGCCGAGGTATTGGTGAGAAAGGATGTCAGGGCTTGGTATAGCTCGGCCGGTCTTGGTATAACTCGGCCGGGCGCCATTTACATCATTACTTAAGTGTGTGACCGAGGTAACTTAGCTCGGTGTGGTTGCAGCAGCTTATTAAAAGGAGGTAGCATCAATGGCGAGGGCCGAGCTGTGTATAGCTCGGCAGGGTGGCATCCGTTAGATCGACTTTCGATCACACGGTCCGAAGGGCAGGGGATCGAGATAAAGCAGTTCGGGCAAGAATGTATAACCGAGGTAAAAGGTTCAGCCATCTCACTTGGCTTGCAGTGATGAGACTCCTAGTAGGACTCTGCTAAGGAGAGTTAGAGTCCTACTGGAATTGTGTAAACCATCTCACTTGGTTGGTAGTGAGTAGGGTGTGTGATTCCTAGGAGGACTCTCATAGGGAGAGTTGGAATCCTTCTAGGATTGTGCCAAGTAAAGTCTATAAAAGCTCATGATCAGACCTATGTAGAGGTATCACAATTCTTACTCTAGAATACACAGAGCTTATTGTCTATTGTGTAGTTGTTGACTTAGGCATCGGAGGGTTTCCGACACACACTCGCCGGTTAGCTCACGTTTGTATTTTCAGGTGGCAAAGCAACATTGTTTGGAGGAGCGCAAACTTGATCAACAGGATCATACGAGAAGGTTTATTTCTTTCCTGTACACATATCTACAAAAAAATTCATTGGGAATTGTACATATCACTTGTATTTTTTCATTTTTTCCCAATTTCATAACAAGATATTGTTTGTTTTTATTAACTACATAATAATTATCTTACGGGTTCTAACTTTTTTGAGCTTCAAAGCGAACTCTAAATATGGAGCATTTTATGTATATTAAAAAAAATTGATCAAAAGATTATGTATCAGATTTGTTTTAAATTTTTGCATTTAATAGTGCTCGTAAAAAGACAATTAAAATTTATTTAAATATATAACAAAGTTTACAATAATAAAAAAAGACTAAAATATAAGTTGAAGTGCCAAATAAAAAATAAACTAAGGTCTCGTTTGACAATTTATTATTTAAAAAAAAAAACCCCAACAAATATAAAAAAAGTTACTAAAAGATTCTTTTCCATTCAGTCTACTTTTTACATATCTTTTCTTAACAAATCAAAAAATCATCCCAAATATATTAATTTTTATCATTTCATATTTTAACAAAAAACCTAAAAGTCACTAAAAAACATGTTCTCGAACGAGGCTTAAGTCTTCTATTATTTGTTTCTTTTCTTCTCTTTTTTTTTTTTCCTTTTTTATTTATGTTCAAAATTATACTTTCTAGGAATAGTGACATTTTTGATATAGTGTATCAAAAATTATTAACATCATCATAATGCTAACTTAATCCTTAATCATTACAAATCAAATAATCAATTAAAGGAAACATAAAAAATAATAAAAATATATAATTGTAACAGACAAAATATATATAATCAATGATCAAATAAATATTTAATCAAACAAAAATAAGAATTCATCTCTATTATAAAGTTTGTATCTTGAAATGCAAATTTATATTACAATTTTGAGACTTTCCATCATACCTGAACAAATAAAAAAACAGAAGAAAAAAAAAAATCAATACATAAAAAGCTAAAAAATATTATAATTCTTCAATTAAATTTTTTTTAAAAATTAAATGAATACTTCTAATTCTTATTGCTGGCAGAAACCAACTGATAAAAACTTTAATTTAATTTAATTATATCTCAAATATAAATTGAGAGCATCAAAATGTTGGGTCTCTTTATTCAGATTGTGTCTCCTCTTATAAAAAATTTTAGATCTTTCTAACTCAAGTAAGTATTTTTTTTTTGTTTTTGTTTTTTTCTCAACCAATACCATACTTACTATAATTTTGATACCTTTTTTTGACATTTTATAAAAGCGCTGCTTTGCGGGTTTTGCCCCAAAGCCGGTCAGGTAGGAGGTAATATAAAACAATGATATAAGGGTATGTTTGATAACGTTTACGTTTTTAGTTTATATTTACAAAAATTTTATAAATTGGTTTTTGTTTATTTTTAGAAAAACATAAACTACAAACGCGTTTGGTAATTGACAAAATGTTTAAAAAAATTTAAAAATATAAAAAAGAGTGAGAAATGGCAAGTGGTGGCAAGTGGCGGCGAAAGACGGTGGCGGAAAGTGGTGACGGTGGGTGGTGGTGGTGGATGGGTAGGTGACGGTGGCAGATGGTAGCGAGTGGGTGGTGGTGGTGGTGGTGGTGGTGGCAGGTGGGTGGCGGATGGCGGGTAGTGGCGGTGGGTGGGTGGGTGACGATGGTGGGTGGTGATGGCAGGTGGTGGGTGGTGGTGGCAGGTGGATGGCGGATAGCGGGTGGTGGCGGGTGGGTAGTGGATGGTGATGGTGGGTGGCTGGATGGGTGACGGTGGCGAGTGGTGGGTGGTAACGAGTGGGTGGTGGTTGCAGTGCCACGGGTGGTGGTGGTGGTAGGTGGGTGGCAGATGGCGGGTGGTGGTGGGTAGTGGCGGGTGGGTGGTAGGTGGTGATGATGGGTGGGTGACGGTGGCGGGTAGTGGGTAGTAGCGAGTGGGTGGTGGTGGTGGTGGCGGCGGGTGGTGGGTAGTGGGGGCAGGTGGGTGGTGGATGGGTGGGTGATGGTGGGTGGTGGATGGGTGGGTGACGGTGGTAGGTGGTAGCGAGTGGGTAGTGGTGGTGCTAGTGGGTGGTGGTGGCAAGTGGGTGGTGGGTGATGGTGGTGGTGGCGATGTGTGGTGGTGGCGGGTGAGTGGCAGATGGCTGGTGGTGGTGGGTGGGTGGTGAGTGTTGGTGGCAAGTAGGTGGCGGGTGGTGGTGAAGGGCGGTAGATGGTAGTGACGGGTGGATGGCAGGTGGGTGATGGTGGTGGCGAGGGATGGGTGGTGGTGGCGAGTGGATGGCAGGTGGGTGGTGGCTAGTGGGTGGTGGTGTGTGGTGGTGGCAGGTGCGTGGGTGGTAGTGGCGGAAGACGGTGGTGGAAAATGGTGGCGGGTGGTGGCTAGTGTTGAGTGGTAAAAAAAAAAAACTCAAAACTCAAAATGGAAACACATTTTTTGTGTTTTCATTTTTTGGTCAAATTTATAAACTGAGATCACTGATTTATAAATCAAAAATTTTACCAAACAAGTTTTTATTTGTGTTTTTAAAATTTTTGTAAATATAAATAGAAAACTGAAAACGTAAGTGTTACCAAACGGCACCTAAGCTCTTTTTGTTTTGTTTTGTTTTGTTTTGTTGATACAACTGAATAATTAACCAGTAATTACCCATAAAATATGGTAAACAAGAAAAAGTGGGTAAATGAAACATAAATTATAATTAGTTTAAAATAATAAATTTTATATTTAAAAATATATTAATCCTATTTAAAATTGAAAAAATGCTTGGGACCCCTCTTTTGGGAACCCCACAACCCTCTTTTAATCTCAACCATTGATATATGTATAGGATTTACTCATATATGTGAAGGATCCACATCATTAATGATTGGCATTCAAAAGAGATTGTGGAGGTAAAAAAAAGAAAAGAAAAGAATCTTAATCATTGTTGAATTGTAGGTTCGTCAACAAGTAGTGGTGGTGGGACATCGGTTCTCAAATGGTGCCATCGAACTCTGATCAATGCAATTGGGCTGTTTTCTAGCTGTAAAGGTTCCATAAGCCTCAATCTGTGTATCTTTTTTCCCCTTTGTACCTTTTTTCTCACATGCACAACTACAATTGACACCAAAAAAAAAAAAAAAAAGAGATGTATGTTTGTTTGAGCCCCTAAAAATAAGTGATGATGGGTCAACGTCTCAATGGGGATGGAGATCAGATGATACAAATCCAACAAAAGAGATATGTTTTGGATCTAATAGGCATTTCTTCAAATTAAAGACCCCCAATCCTAGCCAGTGGCAAATCACCATCACCAAACTGTTTTTCCTCTTTTGAGTTTGTTTAATTTTTTCTTTAATAATCGGGACAGTATCCTAAGCAATGGCCTTACGCTCCATTTGTTTGGGATATAGGAAGGCGATTGGGATTACTAATATCTTGGTATTACTAATACCTTATTTGTTTTGAGAGATGAACTTGGGACTACTAATACCTTGGTATTACTAATACCCTTGGAAGGGGGATTTATAGTGAGGAGGTAGAGATGGTATTAGAAAAATAGTGAGGGGATTAGAAATTTTTTTATTTTTTTATTTTTTATATATTGAGAATTTTTTTTAAAAATATTAATGTTTAATTTTTATATTTTTTTATTTGTTTTATTATTTTATATAAAAATAATTTAACAATTTCTCACTATTCATCCTCTCACTATTAATCCCCTTACTATCAATCCCCTCGACTCTATCCTTGAAAATAACCGGGCCTTAGGGTCTACCCCAGGAGCTGCAGGATTATGTTATGAAATTGATATACCATGATCTTATTTTTTAATATATAACCACAAGTTTTGGAGAAAATCAATTTGGAGATTTTGTTTCAGTTTGCAAAGAACTTGTTCTGAGTGGTCGATTGGTAATTGGCCTCTCTGAATTTTCATGACTTGCAGTCGATCCTTGAGCAGTAGACGGGATCTCAATTTTAACAATTTTTAGTTTATTTATTTATTTTGAGATTGGAAACATGGCAATGGAAATTGTGAGAGATTGGGAGAGAAGCTCTCAATAAACCATTGTAGCTCTTTAAATACTTGCTCTGGTTAATAGTATCTCTTGTGTTAAACCTACTCCACTAAACCTAACCCACTACACCACTACCACCTCACCTACTCCACTAAACCTAACCCACTATACCACTACTACCTCCACTTCACCTACTCCACCACTCCATCTCCACTTTACATCTCCTATATAATGTACATTCAATACAACATTCAATACAACATTTCAATACACAATTCTTTTTCTTTCTTTATACATAAAACTTTCATGGTATCAGAGCTATAAGTTAAAGATCTTGGTGTTCTTCGCCTTCCGGCGGGCGGCAACCTTGCCTTGACCGCCCGCCGAATCTCAACCAATTCAAACCTCCCTCTCCCTCTCGACACCTCACTGAAACACACCACCATTACCATCACTCGATGCGTACACACACACGGTTTTGAGGGAAGATCCATACACATGCACTCTCTCAACCATGCAAGACACGGTCTCTCTCTCTCTCTCTCTAATCTCTCTCTCGATGTGCATGGGGAGAGGGCCTTGATCCACACACAACCCACACACAGCAGACACATGCACACTGCCACAGACACCACCGCTGCCATCATCACGCCACAGTAGCAGCAGCCACGGGAAGCACCACATCACTCAATCAATTCACAGACCCATGATCATCAGCTCAATCATCGACCACTACCTCGCCGTCGCCGTCCACTTCTCAACCACCACCAGCAGCCTCATCTCCGCCGCCAGCATCTTCGCCTCCACCACCCATAGCGCCAGTCGCTTCTCCGCCTCCGCCCTCGACTTCCCTTCTCTCTCCTCCGCCACCGAGACCACCACCGCCATGGCCGTCGATACCTCCTTCTATGACTCCTCCTCCACCGCCCTAGACAACTCCAAGCCCATGCACCCACAAGACATGATTCACGCACCTCTCTCTCTCTCTAGGTCTCGGTTGGCTATCACACAAACACACACAGAGGCGGCACCTCTCCCTCTCTATACACTCAAGGAGGATATTCACAAACACACACCAGCTCTCACACATAGACTGAGCTCACTGAGCTCCTTCTCCCTCTCGGCTCTCTCCATAGCCACAGCCCACATACACATTGACAAACACACACCCTTGGAAGCTGCACACACTGATACACACACCCTGGACGCACCAGCACACACACGGCACACACCAAACAACCAGCAAATGGGGGGCACCCACTCAATCTCTTTCTCTCTCATATTTTATTAATCTCTCTCTCTTCATCCAACCCACCAACTTAGCCGCTTTTGTCCCCCTACCATAATTGTTTTCACCACCCACCACCCCCACTCAACTTTCTTTTACTTTATATATATATATATATATATATATATATATATATATATATATTTCTTTTGCTCCACCTTTTCAGCGTTGTTCTAATTTTTTTTTTTATTCCTTTTTCGTTCTCTCAGTGCTTAGTCCACCAACTCACTCTCCCTCTAACATCATAATTCTCCACCGAATTGGACACCCTATGAGGGAGATATATTGTATTAAAAAAAAAAAAAAACAAACAAACAAACATTTTCCACCCACCACCGGTCCGACATGACCCCATAAACTGTCTTCAACAACGGTCTGACACGACCACACAGTGTCTGCTACAACGGTCCGATATGACCCCATAAACTGTCCCGACATTGATTCCGGTCAGCTTCTACTACGGTCCGACATGACCCCATAAACTGTCCCGACATTGATTCCGGTCAGCTTCTACAACGGTCCGACATGACCCCGTAAACTGTCCCGACATTTATTCCGGTTAGCTTCTACAACAACGGTCTGACACGACCACACAGTGTCTGCTACAACGGTCCGACATGACCCCGTAAACTGTCTTCTACACCGGTCCGACATGACCCCATAAACTGTCTTCTACAACGGTCCGACATGACCCCATAAACTGTCTTCTACAACGGTCTGACACGACCACACAGTGTCTGCTACAACGGTCCGACATGACCCCGTAAACTGTCTGACACGACCATACCGTGTCTCCTATCCTGTTTTGTTTTTATTTATCAGTTTACTTTCATGTTTTGTTACTCTCTCCAAACTCAAGTTGGTTTGTGTCTAACCTCCTTGAGTTTGAGGGGGGCTGTTAAACCTACTCCACTAAACCTAACCCACTACACCACTACCACCTCACCTACTCCACTAAACCTAACCCACTACACCACTACCACCTCCATTTCACCTACTCCACCACTCCATCTCCACTTTACATCTCCTATATAATGTACATTCAATACAACATTTCATTACACAATTCTTTTTCTTTCTTTATACATAAAACTTTCATCTTGAAAGGTTATCTTTGGATATAACATAGGCTGAACTACTTTGATTTCATTTGGGAGTCGGCTAAAAATCTAATTTATTGACTAAAAATAAATTAAGTCTCATTTGACAATATTATTTTTTAGTTTAAAAGTAAAAAAATCACTAAAAAAATTAAAAAATCAACATATATTAAAAAGTTAAAAATTATCTTTTCTCTCTATTTTTTGTATATCTTTTCGTAAAAAATTAAAAAGTTATCCCAAACATACCAATTTTTTTTTACATCATATATTAGTCAAAAAACCAAAAAATTATTAAAAAAGTCTATTCCCAAACGAGGCCTTATTAAAAAATCTAATACTAAAAAATTAATTTGTTCCATACGTTCCTTTTTCTTTTTTTCTTTTTGTAAAAAAAATCAATTTACTAAATGAGCTAAGGCCTTTTAAGCAAAACTGATTTTCCAGCTAGTAATGAGATGACTTTTAAGGGACAGCCAAACGAAATCTTAAATATCAATCTTGTGTTTGTGGTTGTTTCACTCTTTGTTTTCCTTGTGGTAATTTGGTTATTTTGTTATGAATATATTAGCCATCAACTTTTAAGATTCCAATTCAAGGGATCCTTGCATGTAGACATTTTTTTAAAAAAAAATTAACGGGTTAAATTTTACTCACTTATTTACAAATTCAATATTTGATTCAAGTATAGAAAAAAGAATAATATTACATGCATTAATTAGTATACTAATTAATTTATCAATTGATGATATGATACGACATAATTTAAGAGATTTTTAATATTTTTAATATGATTAGTAAGTAGAATCAATTATAATGTTATAAATAGTATTGATATACTAGTTAGTACATTAATTAGTGCATGTAACATCACCGATAAAAAAAATTTCAATATTTAGCCTCCGTTTGGAAAGTGGGTGGCTTTTTGAATTTTTGGCTTTCTTGACTGTTTTAACCTGGGTTAAAAAACTTAGTTTGGGAAGGATTTTTTGACTTTTTAATTTTTTTAATTTTTTTTTGTAAGAGAAGAGCATAATAATTATAAATTGAATATAATATTTTATTTATTGTAACTAAAATAATTTATTTTATTTTTTATGATTAAAATAATCAAAACAATTTAGAAACCTTCTTTTCAAACGGTGCCTTAATAACATAATAGGTAAGTAAAGTCTAAATCGTGAATTCACAAAAAAAATGTGGAGGAGGTGGCACAATCTGAATGGTTGAACAACACCTTTCAATGACAAGGCGTTTCCCAGTTATCATTAATCAACTATTTGATGATGGGCTTATGCTTGACTATCCTATTATACAAAACAAACCATATGGCAACGGCTAGATTATACCCAACAATTCCATACACATGAATTACCTACCATCTCTCTCTCTCTTGAAAAATTCTTTTATGTGTGTTAGGGAATGATAGAAAAAAACGAATACAACAGATATATATGATTAGTATATGATGATTCCAAAAACAAAGCTGTCAAAATCAGGTTGATAATCTTGGGTAGGGGGGGCTAGTAGTATATCATCAGTTGCAATGTCTTAATCATTTTTTATTATATGTTAAATTAAATTAAAAAATAAATTATATAAATAGTCTCTATAATTTATACGATATTTTAATTTATTTAATTTTTGTTATTTTAATTTTTTTAATTTTATCTATTAATTTAATGAATTGTGTCATTTTAATCCAATAAATAACGATTGTTAAGTTTGGTAGACGGAAAGTCAAATTATGTGTCAATTTAGTCCATGTAATTTACACAATGTGTCAATTTGGTCCTGTCAAAATCAAGTAAATCAACAACATGGACTAAATTAACACATTGTATAAACTATAAGGACCAAATTGACACATTGTGTAGACTTTCCATCTACCAAACTTAACAACCTATTTATTGGACTAAAATGGCACAATCTGTTAAATTAAAGAACAAAATCGAATAAATTTAAACAACAGAAATTAAAATGATACATCGTGTAAACTATAAAAACCATTTATATAATTTACCCTAAATTAAATAATAAATATATGTAAAAGAGAGACGAGCAGCCAAGTTCCCGTTGCCAAGTCAGAACAATAAAATATGTGCAATAATAAAACGATTAGAAGACTCACCAAATATTAAATTAAACCAGTGTGTTACAGATAACAAATCCCAATCAATCATACATATAAATAATAAATAATAGATAATAAATAGTAGTAGTAGTAGTATTGCTGAGTCAAAAAAACAAGCAGCCCCAGCTCAGCCCCCTGAGTGCACAAGTCTACCCAAGCATAACTGGCCACGTGTTCTGCCAGGAAGAAAGGAATCCCCCCACCACACCAAGGATCCTCTAGAGTGAAATTTCCCTAAAGTTTCCTAGAGTGCCCCATTGTGTGGTTGAGATTCACTGGCAAGTCACATCAGAAAAATTGATGTGACTTGCCAATAAATCTCAACCACACAATGGAACACTTTAGGAAACTTTAAGAAAAAATCACTCTAGAGGATCCTTGCTCCCCCCACCACCCCATCATCCCCGAATCAATATCCTCTACTTCAGTTCTCTCCTTTACTTCTTACTAACAAGGTTGTTGGGTTCATTTTTTGGCCCAATTTTAATGATTCGAACCGTTCATTTTTTAAGATTTATTGAATATATCATAACTGTAAAAAATCAAGTTGATCGAATTTAAGAAAACATGTGTTCGGAAAACTGTTTATTAATTTTTTTAAAAAAATAATTTTTAGTTTGAAGATCTGAACATGAAGTTTTTGATATCCGATCAATTTGATTTTTTACACATATGATATACTCAATAAATCTTAAAATGTACACGGTTCAGATCATCAAAATTGAATCCAAAAGTAAACCCAATAACTTTGCAAGTAAGAAGTGAAGAGGAGAACTCGAGGAGGGAATCTTGATTCATCATCCCCATCCATCCCTACTTTCACAACACGCAACAATGACGACTCCCTTGCTCAATCACTTTCTGTGTTTAACCCCCGACAAAATATACCAACAATATATATATATATATATATGTATATATTTTTTGATGAGTCTAAAATTATATAGTCTATCTATCAATTTAGACGATGATAACACCTTTTTTTAATTTCAAAATCAAAATTTTGAACCAATCAAATAGCTGTTGCAAAAGAAAGAATAAATAAAAAATTTCCCTTACAAAATATTTAGGTAAATTACATTATGGTGGGAATGCAAATAATTGAGTCAATTTGAACAATAAGTCATTTGATTTTAAAATTTAAATAGTTTCAAAATGTGTTAATTTTGACTTATTTATATAATAAGCCAATCTCTAATAATTTTTTTATGAGCATTTGAACTCTAATCAAGTTTGAGTAATTTAACTTTTTATTAGACATATATATGTTTATTAAGGCTATGTTTGGCAATGGATTTTTGGCTATATAAGTACAAAAAGACAAAATTGACTATATAAGTTAATAAGATGAAATATCATATCCAAACTATAATCATTATATTTTTTCTTTTACAAAAGTAAAAAAAAAACAAACCAAACCGAACGAGGCTAAAAAAGTCAAAACACAAAAAAGTCAAATAAAAAAGCCAATGTCAAACGAAGACTAAGTTGAATAATAAATTATTTAAATTTGATCTAAAAACTTAACAAATTTTAAAATATATTCAAATTTGATTTATTTACAGAGCAAACCGAATACAAGTGGTGTTCAACACCAGAGTTGGATAGAAAAAGGGGGGGAGGTAGTTCACGAGACTTCCACCCGACTGCCACCACCAAAGCACACTCAACAGCGCTTCATGAAACAGTCCCGTGTACTCGTTAATTTTGCAAATTACAATATAAAACCCTTCACTGCAAAAGGTTTATTCTATTTATTTAGTATAATATTTTGTAAATTAAAAGTTGATATTAAAATATAAAAAAAACAAAAGCACTCCCTACTCAATTTTCATATAATTAATTTTTTAATTTTTTATCTAATAAATTATAACCAGAAGTTGCAAACAAAAATCTTGGTTGTGATTTGTAAACGTGTTTCTACACGTGCGTTTGAGTATGATGTTTGATTGTTGTTTTGGAATCAATTTTCACGAGCTCTGCAGAGAGCTCTGTGCATCAGCCGCTGCTTTTGTGAAAATTTTGCTCAGGGGAAGACCGCCCGAATGTCCTCTGGGTCATCCGCCCAGACGTCCTTAGGGACATCCACCCGGATGTCATCCGCTGTACAGATTTATTTATTTATTTATTTTTTACCAAACAAATTTTCTACACTCAAATCTTAATTTTACAATATAAACTCAAAATATAATTCATACTCTCAAATCACATTTACAAAACACAATCAAACGCAAACTAAAATGCTCTCCTAAAATAAATAAAGAAAACTTATAAACAATTCATATAAATTCTTTGGATCGTTATTTTAGATGATAAAATAACATTTTATTTTAATTTTTTTTGGGATACCGCAAAAAGGCAAAAGGACAATAAAAAGATAAAATGCGACAGAATACCTTCACAACACGCTCCCAACCGTTACTCCTCTTCTCTCCTCATAAACAACATTTGCCCCTCCCACCTGCCACCACCTACTGTGCTACATTTGGAATTATTTTAAAAAATTAATTAAAAATTAATTTTTTAACTTTTAAAAAAAAAACAAAAAATGATATGAACTAAAATAATTTAAAAATTAAAAGATAATTTTTAATCAACTTTTCAAAATAGCCCTCAAATGTACTGCACTATCTCCCCCCAACACTTCCAAAATAATAATAATAATAATAAATAATATTTTCATCCCCATATAAAAAAGAATAAACTAATAATTCATCAAATTACAACGTCCTCCACATTACAGACCACCAACTATTAAACTATTTCCCTAAATAAATTAATAGCAACTACAAAATAAATCCATCCCTAATAAAAAGAAAAGAAAAGAAAAGAATAAACTAATAATAATTGCTTTTGAAAGAAAATAAAATAATAATAAATTAACAAAAACACAAAATGAATACAACTAGTAGACTAAGATATTTTACATTTTTTTATATTAATGCCACACCAAACATTTATTGAACAGATCATGTTTCAGATTTTACAGATTTTTTATTACATGCCACATTAATTTGTACAAAATTGTAAAATTTGTTACTTCATATAGTATTTTCCGAAAGATAAAATGCCCTTTTAATGGGTGTTTTAAAAATATTGACTCAAAAAATTAAAATTATTGTATATTTTTTTACAAAAACACTTTTTACAATAAAATCTGAAAGAGAAATGTTTCATCTCCTATTTCATCTCTAATTAGGTGATAAATGATACCAATCAATTAACTTCATTCAAACTCTTCTCTCTCTTTTTTAAATTATTTGCCACGCCATTAAATGTGTAATTGGGGAGGAAGAAATAGAGAGATGTAGCAAAACTCGATGTAAAATCATAGAAATAGACTCAGGATTCCAACTTTGTGAAACAAATATACACACTAACAAAAATTTTGAAAAATAATACACTACAACATGAATTTTTATCCAAAAATAACATCAAAACATATACTATAAATAAGTCCCAATAAAATCTTTTTAAATACATATTTTTTCTTGCCTTCGTGTCAAATTATGTAAGACATATTTTATATTAATCCCTTATAATCTAGCCTATGTTCAGATTATCTCTCATTTGAAAATAATTACATAACTCCTTCTGTTTTGTAAATTAAAGTTCACCATTAGGACGTGAAAAAGACTACAATACCTTGCATATAAGTAATCTAAGTGTATAAATTACGGATATTTTTATCATTTGTTTGAAAGGCAAAACACACTTTAACTCCAGTGCTTTTAATCTATATGCGATTTATCTCCTTAAAATTTAAAAATGAGCATAATCTTTATGTTTGGCACGTATTTCACACTTGCTGTTAAGTTTGACGTGTTTAATGATATATTTCAGTCCACAAATCACAAATGAGTTATGTTATTATTTCTAAACGAGAGGAGGGTAATCCACACATGGGTAAAAGCACAAGGAGCAAAGTAAAATTTGCCTAAGAGAAATTCTATGGGGGTGTGTACCACATTCATACTAGTTATGATCTTTCTGGTTTTAATTATGACCTATTGGGTGTTAGAGCAAATCAAAAATTTCATCAAATTTGAGTAAAAATTTAATGATTTGTTTGATTTGATATTGTTTACTCCAATACTAATAAGACTAGAATTTTCTTCAATTTTTTTCACATGTTCGGTTGTTCGGGAGGATCACCAAGCGGATGTCTTGAAAGTCGTCCGAAAATGAACAAAAAAAACTATCAAAGTAGCTCTTGGGTGGACATTCGGGAGAATGTCCCGCCCAACGGTAACAATTTAAATTTGATAAAAGATAAAGGCTCCTTCATTTGATGAAAGTTTTAGTTCATCCCTCATTTGATATGAGTTTGATGGAAGGATTAGAGTTAAACAGTTTGCCATTTTTAATCAAATTTAAATTTGATGAAATATTAGATGCAGCATTGAAGATAGGTTTAGTTATTGTAGTATTAATTATTATTCCAATTATGATCCAAAAACTCTTTAGTTATTACTTTATTCGGTGTTTGGTTAGTTATGACTCTTATAAGATTGAACTATTACATTTATAATAATCAATCCTACAAATGTCGTAACTTACCGATGGTACACATTTTTTTTTATGGAAACGTGCCCTTTGCCCCATTATATATGATGATTATATATTAAGAAAACTCTATTATATACACCCCATCATATACATCTTTAAGTTATGTTATTTCTTTTTAATTATGACTAATTTTTTCTCTAATTATGACTCATGAAATCTTTCATTATGTCTCATATGTTGTTTGATTATAACTGTTTTTTTTAGTTGACTCAAAATATAAAATTATGTCATTTTCTTTTTTAATTACAAGGTACTTACGATCCCATAAGATATTAGTGTATGAGAGGAGTTCTCTAGACCACTTTGACTATCTTAATATGCTAAAATTGTTGTGTTTGGAAAGATGATTGAATTGTTTTATAATTAAGCCTTCATTTGGCAAGTGTTCCTTTTAGCCAAAAAGTCAAAAAGTCACTAAAAAAATCAAAAAGTCAACAACTCATACAAAAAAGTTAAAGATTCTCTTTTCTTTCTACTTTTTACACATTTTTTCGTAAAAAACTAAAAAATCATCCCAAACATACTAATTTTTTTTAACATCACATTTTAGTCAAAAAGCCAAAAAATTACTAAAAAAGTCTGTTCCAAACAAGACCTAATATTTGTGTAAAATAATTATAAATTTAATGTGATATTTTATTTTATTTATTATTTTAATCTATTTTATCTTTTGTAAATTTTAGCCAAAAATAAAAAAATGAAACCCAACTTGACAAATAGGAAAATAATTGAACTGGCATGGCACCTATTATTGTTATCATTTACAGTAATTTAATAGGGTTGAGCAAAGAGCAATTTCGTCATTTCAACACCATCCCTTCCCCCATTTCCCCTACTCAATGCTTTCTTATCCCTTCCCCTGATGTCGGTTCTTCATCTATGTTCTACACAGACTACTCTATTAACCCTAATCGCAAAATGTAAGGATTTACCAGACAGACAAAACTAACAGTAACAAAATGGCAACAAATTTGAATCGAATAACCAACCCCATTTCCTTTTTATTTTCAAAAGCAGGAATAATAGAATAGAGTACAAATCGCCTGAGATGATGATGATGGTGAGTTATAAGAAGTAAAAAAATAAAAAAAAATAGAAAGACAAATTAAACACCAGAAAAAAAAATTGGAAAATGATGATGAAGAGACCAAAAAAGAGTCACGAGAGGAATTTACCGGCGAGGAGTCCCGTGGGGCAATTTCAAGTTGAATGTCCGTACAAATCGTATGGTGCCCAGAGAGCATCGAGGGGGCATGGTTGTTTGGAATCGAGTCTCAGCCAAGCCTTGCCACTCCCGCTCCAGTGTAGCAGGCTCACCGGACCAGGGTGTAGATCACGGCAGCTCCCTCTGATGTTATCTCCTCCCAATCCGTGTTGATTCCACCGGTGCTCGATGGGCGCCACGTGTCCGGCGAATACCAACAGGAACGGAGGGAGCGACCCGAGCTCGTAGATCCGACCGCTCTTCTGGATCTCCATCCACCTCTCGATCCGCTTCGTGTACCCGAACCGCCTCCACTTCGCCAGATCTATCACCATCACGCCGGTGTTGAAGTAACAAGGTTTCCGGCCGACGAACGTGCCGGAAAGCCGCTTGTCCGACCAAAAACTCGCCGTGAAATACTTTGTGAAGTTCGCATGGCAGTATTCCGGCGCTCCAATCGTCTTACTCCCTAAACTTGTACTCCATAACTTCCAGATATCATCGACGACTACGAGATCAGAGTCCAAGTATATCACTCTTCGAACACAGGGCTCGAGTAGATCGGCCAAGTAATTCCTCGCGTAATTAAGCGGCTGTTCTAGTGCTTGCCGAACCGAAGTCGAGATCAGGCCCCGCACAATCTCCGGATCAAAGTAATACACCTTGAACTTCAACTGAGGGAAAGTGGATCGGACTAGGGTATCGAGATTGATCTCCGAGACAAGAAAATGAAAGAATACGCTCTCTGGACACAACGAATGTTGAAGAATCGAATGGACGGCGGCGATGGAACCGCGAAGGTAGTCGACATCGAGAGTAATCGCGACGTGAACGAGAGAGGGATCGCAGACGCCAGTTTTCCCCAATGTTTTCCTCTCATTTGAACTGCATTCTTCGGCATTGCGGAATGTAGATGCTTTCCTGAATGAGAATCGATTGAGCGAATCGGTTGCTGTAATCTGGCCTGGAAATCGAAGGTAGCCATCAAGATTAGAAGATCTAATGGCTTCTGCCGGTGGAAATGATTGCAGAGATGGAGAAAGAACGATCATCACCATTGCCGCGGAGAAAAACCACGACAATCTCATAATCCAAAACATTATCACACACTAAAATCCTCTTCTCTTCTTTTCTCCTTCTTCTTGGATTAAAATCAAATCGATCTGCTAAACAAGAAGATATCGAAGAGATGATGAGGAACGTTAGGGTTCCTTCCAGAGTCAGAGAGAGATTGCTTGAATCCAATCGTCCTTTCCTTTTCTCTCCCTCTCAATCTCTCTCTCTCTCTCTCTAATCGAATGCCGTGGGAACAAAGCGACCTTCGATGAGAGAGAAAGTAGTAGAGAGAGAAGAATCAATAAACCGAACCAGAAAGGAAAAGCGGGGTGTGACGCTACTCTGCGCCGACGTGCGCTGCAGTCTCTCTCTCTCTCTCTCTCTTTCTTGCAGAAGGTGAAGCAGCAGAAGCGCAGAAGCAGAGGCACTGCACAAGTAAAGAGAGAGAAAAGGGTACTTTCTTTTGTTATTTTTTAAGCTTTTGCGTTTTTTCCACCATAGAAATCCACGAGCAAGTATCGAATAATAATGATAAAGTAATACATAAATATCAGAATGTTGATAAAAAATTTTAAAAAAAGATTGATAATTATATTATAATTTCAAAAATAAATTTGTTGGCACAATTGTTTAAATTTTATTTTTATTTGTTCAAAATAATAACAATAATTTTAAAAATTATATTATATATATTTATTTATTCATTTATTTATATATTTATGCACATAATTGCTTATATGATCACCGCGAGGATTGTCAATCGTCACCGTATTTTTAGAATTGCTTGTGACGGGGTGGCAACCACCATCAATTGATATTAGGATTGATTTGACATAAATTAAATAATATAAAAAGTTAAAAAGTTACTGTCTTATTTAAATTGCATCATCTTATTTAAATCACATCACCTCTCTAACATATCATATCAAACTTAATCCAAACCCAACTCATATAAGTCAATAAATTAAAAAATATACTTTTTTATAACATTTCAAATCAACCCTTAATGTGTGAGAATAATAAAAAAAATAAAATGTTATTTAAAATAATAATTTCCATATATTTCAGTTTCTTTCTTTTTATAACAAAAAATAAATCAATCATTAAACTTAATACATATGCACTCAAAAAATAATGTACTTTTCTTCCGTCCTTCCAAAAAAAACAATTTGTAATTGTAAGGTTTAATTTCATCTTATCTCATAAATTATCAAGATTTGTTTTCTTAATTCTTAAATGCATAATTTTACTTATTTTAGATATGGTTTATAAGCTGATTTTTTTATTTATTACAAAAACAAGTGTTAAAAAATAAAGGGTATATTTGGTTTGGCTCTGAGAGAGAAATTTTTAAAAATTGTTTTACGGAAAGAGTTGATAAATTTTTTTGGTTTGTTTGGTTGTGTATTTTGAAAGTAGTTTTGATATTTGGAATGATTTGATATTTTGTTATAATTGAGTACATGTGTGTGAGAGAAAAAGTGATTGAGGAGGAGAGACAAAAAGTGATTGATTGATGTGTAAGAGAGAGAAAGTGATTTTGAAAATTGTTTTGAAAAAATTACAAACCAAACAAGTTTTTTAGAAATTTTTTCCCAAAATCACTCTACAAAGCCAAATTTGGTTTGTTTTAGGGAAAAATTCTCTACAAACAAATTTTCAAGAATAATCAAACCAAACAAATTTTTTTAAAAAAAATCTCAGGGTGTGTTTGGTTTGTGTTTGTAGAGTAATTTTTGAGATAAAAAGTACGAAAACTTATTTGGTTTGCCTTTTTTCATAAATGGTTTTAGAAAATTATTTTGGAAAGAGAGTTTTAAAAAAAGTTATTGATTTGATGTGTATGAGAGATAGAGTGGTTTTGGAAAGTAGATAACCAAACAAAATTTTAAAATTTTTTTTAAAAAAATTTATTTGATTTAATTACTCTTGAAAATTTGTTTGTGAAGAATTTTTTTCAAAATTTTTCCTGAAAAACTAACCAAACAAGGCCTCAAAATTTTGTTTGGTTTGTTTCTTTCCAAAATCACTCTCTCTCATACGGAAGTGGGGACGCTGCTGCGCAGCCCGCACAGCAGCGTCTGTTGTGCTGCGATTTGGGCCCATTTTGATAATCTGAACCGTTCACATTTTAGAATACGTTAAGTAGAACATGACTGCAAAAAATCAAGTTAATCGGATATCGTTTACCCATTCATCCATCACATTTGTATCTATAAAAATTATTTTAACTTAATTAAAATGAATACAAATGTGAGTGGATGAATAGGTAAACGATATCCGACTAACTTGATTTTTTGCAGGCATGTTCTACTTGTCGTATTCTAAAATGTGAACGGTTCAGATTATCAAAATGGATCCCTAAATGAGCCCAAATAACCGCACAGCAAACCCACTTCTCTTTCATACACATCAAATCAATCACTTTTTTTAAAACTTTCTCCCCAAAACAATTTTCCAAGACCATTTCTGAAAAAAGACAAACCAAACAAGTTTTCGTACTTTTTATCTCAAAAACTACTCTACAAACACAAACCAAACAAACCCGATATAATCCAAATAAACTAATAAGCCAATAAATAACTTGTTTATGATGTTGCCAAGAAGGCCTTTCAAAAAACGTTAGCTTTAACTAATGTAATCTAATTATAGCATCTCCAATTATCCATCAATTTTATCCTCAAATTAAAATTTGTATCAAATTAAGAGAAAGCCAATTTTTCCACTAACATGGACGGAAAACAAAAGTCAACAAAAAACAATAGACGTAAAATGTTTTTCACTTTTAAAATGTAGAAAATATTTTTGGAATAAAGTTTTTACCAATGTCACTACACTACCACCACAACTACCACTCTCACCTCCACCACCATGCCATTCTCACCACAGCCACTACCACCATCACCGCCGCTATCATCGTCATCACCATGGCACCACCTCAACCACCACCTTCATTCCACACCATCACCAATTGTTTTCTCTATGAAATTTGAAAAAAAAATATATATATATAAATCAATAAAAAAATATTAGAAAATATTTTCTATCTAAACAAACGGAGTGTAAATCAATAATAAACCAAATCTTTTGCCATTTTTTTAACAATCGTATTTTCACTCAAAATTTAATAAAGAAAAAGGATTGGGTATGGGATTATTTAATAAAAAATAATTAAATGGATTTTTAAGATAAGTTTGAACTTTTTTCAAACAAAAGTTGATTTTAAAAATAGAATTGGGAGTGTTCGATATGATAAAAGAAGAAGAAGAGGCAAAAGGGGACAGAATAAGAATTGGAGGTATTCGTAAAAGAATAATGCTTGGGACTCCCTTTTGGGGGTTACCCCCTTTGCCACGTAGTAGGTGGTGATTGAAGGAGCAGGAAAAAAAAGAAAAAGAAAAAGAAAAAGAAAATGTAATCAATGAGAGAGAGGGGGGGTCAAAGGGGGTGGGGAGAAAAGGGGGGATTAATCATTGTTGAAATGCAAATTACAACCGTGTGGACTATTAATAATATCGAAAGATATGTGAAGATTTTTGAAATGTGTAAAGTTGTATTAAAATTTTAAACTTTTGACATTTTATATCTTTTATTGATAACTTAGGGCTCTCGATGGGCATTACCATTTTTTTATTCACTATTTTGAGATAACGGGTGTATAAGAAATGAATAAGTGGTTGTATAATGCAAGTACGAAAATATGCCTTTGAGTACTTCTGAAGTTTATTCAACTGTTTATTAAATTTAAATTTGGTGAAACATAACTTGTTTTTTCTTCTACTTCAATCATGAAATTAAATTCATATCAAATGAAGGAAATGCCAGAATTTTTATCAAATTAAAGAAATATTTAATATTTCATCAAATTTCGTAGGCAACTATTAGTGGACGATCGGCCGGTCAACCGGGTAGATGACCCAAATTTTACTGAAATTTGCATTAGGCTGGATGATTGGCCAAATTTGATGAAATGATTAGAGCTCAGCAAATCAAAATAAATTTTTACTCAAATTTATAAAAATTTTGAATAAACATTGGAGATATTCTTAGAAAATATATTTCACATTGTATAATTTATAAAATTATTTTTTTACCCTATGTTTCTATAGTTAATTATTTGAATTAACTGTTTACAATTGAATCATATGAATTAAAATAAAAATAATAATTTTAAAGCTAAATTGATGATCCACTAGTATTGTTTTGATAATTTAAACTGTTTATCTTGTAGAACTCTCTATAAAAACTAAGTCAAATTAGTTTTTGTTTGGCATTAATTTTTTTAACCGCTTGTTTTTTGTGCTGGGGTTTTTTAGTCTCGCTTGGTTTGGCTTTTTTAATTTTTGTGAAAAAAAAATGTAATGATTATGATTTACATGTGATATTTTATCTTATTAGCTTATGTAGCTAATTTTGTACTTTTTTAACCAAAAATCTAAAACCAAACAAAATTTTAATAATCGTAATTTTTTTATTTTATAATATTTATTTTAAAAAAAATGAATAGACTTTTTAAAAATATACTTGCCCCTATGTTTTTAAGGACACGCGATAAAATAAAAAAATTATAATTATCAAATCGATCTAATTTTTTCATCAAAAATGAACTGGTAGTGAAATCCATGATCCTTTAAATTTTCTCAAAATTGAAATTGAAAATTCAGAAAAAGTCAAAACCAGTTAAAACAGAAAGAATAATGCTTGGGACCCCCTTTTGGGGGTCACCCCCTCACCCCCTTTGCCACGTGGTAGGGGGTGATTGGTGGAGCAGGAAAAAAAAGAAAAAGAAAAAGAAAAAGTGACCAATGAGAGAGAGAGGGGGTCAAAGGGGGTGGAGAAAAAAGGGGGGATGGATCATTACTCAAACAGAAAATAGGAGGAGCTTTGTAGAAGGAGAAAGAGAACCAACTGTCCTCGTCTTCTCTCAAAATGACAATGGCGTCCTAGGGGCCAGCTGTCCTTGTCCACGTCACCATTTTTCACCTTTGTTTGGTATACACAGAGGACAGCAAGAGCGGCAACGGCAACATTTCACAATTTACCAAACACGTCCCAGTAAAGCCCAATAGATCTCTGTCCAGCCCAATCCAACAGTCCATACTCTCCAAACCCTCATGGGAAAGTCACATTGATTACACCTGACCCTGAACACAAAGCCTAAAGATCTGATCTTCGTTTATAATATAATAAAAAGGAAAAATAATTGAAGTTTCTATTGACAACTATCAATATTCTTTGATTGCTCCTTCATATCTCGACAAATTTAAGACATTGTTACAAGTATCTCTAACATCATTAATCAATCAAAGTATTTATTGATTTTATTTAAGAAACAAGATTTCATTTAGATATTAGGGGTTGGTTTGGGATGTTCTAAAAAAGTACACTTTTTGACTTATTGGCTTATATGGGTTGGGTTTTGGTTGGGTTTGATGTGATGTGTTAGAGAGGTGATGTGATTTAAATAAGATGATGTGACTTAAATAGGATAATGACTTTTTGACTTTTTGTATTATTTAGATCATGCCAAACTTGGCCTAGATATAGATATTTCTGTTTTTGTTTTCCACAAACAGAAACATAATTTGCCTATGTTTGGGAAGTTGAGTTTGAGGATTTTTTTGACTAAAATAATTACAAAAAACAAAATAAAATTTTTAATCTAATAAAATAAAACATCACATCCAACTCATAATCATTACATTATTTCTCTCACAAAGAGTCAAAAAAGCCAAAAGTCCTTTCCAAACCAGGCTTTTTAGCCTCAGGTTAAAATAGCTAAAAAAATCAAAAAGCCAGAAAATCAATCCACTTTCCAAACGAAGCCTTTATAATCATTTTCTTGACCCATGCTGGAGTTCTCAGCCCATCACACTTTAACTTGGGTGGTTTGGAATGACCTAAATAAATGTACTTTTTGACTTTTTACGAAAATATGTGTAAAAAAATAAAGATGTGATTTGACCCAAAAAGATAAAAAAATAAAAAATATGTACTTGCTAGTACACTCCAAACAATCTTGCCATTCAAATTTATTTTGAGTATAACTCATATATCTAAATTTTTGAATTATATCTAATTTGTTATTGGGTAGTGCTTCGTCCCCCGAAATGGGGGTCCCCCGAATCCCCACAATTTCCGTTTTTAGTAAAAAAAAAAAAAAAAAAAAGAAGATAGAAAAAAAAAAAAAAAAACAGTTTCTCAAAAAGGAAATTAGGGGGATTAGGGGGACTTTTTTTAGTGCTACAAAGCATTTTCCTTTGTTATTGTATCCAAGGGCCATGTATTTTCCTTGAAATAGATATGCCAAATTTAGAAATTTGACTTAGCATTATCATAATCTAATGATATGGGGGGCATGTGTTTGATTCAATCTTAAATTAAAATTATATATTAATAAAAGTAGGTATTGGTCATAAAATTTCAACCCACGTTTTTACGAATTAAATAATTATAGTAGATCATAATCTGATTCGGAAGATGGAGAGATGGATTAAAAAATGGATTTACCATCCACCGTGGTGTAATTAATTAACTCATTTAATAAGATTGATTTATCCGCATTGTTTTTTGAGAAAAAAAATAACCAAGTCAAATTTACTTCAGCAAATTTCTAATCTAAAATAATTAATGAAAATGAACATGTTTTGAAAGTATTTTAGGTAGATTTTGGATTTTGTATTTAGTGAAAGATACCAAGAAAGAAATTTTTTTTTTTTAAAAAAGTAATTATACTTTCCGACTTTTAGAAGAAAAACATATTTTTTACTTTAATCATTAAAGAAAATATATTTTCACTCTGATACTTAAACTATCAAATTCTTTTAACTTCAGTTCAATTTCTAACGATTGGGAAATGCATGTGTGGCTTTTGTTGATCCGAAACTCAATACATATATAGGGACAATTCACAATTAAAACTAAATTACACTTTTACCCGTAAAGAATGGCCACTTTCTCACTTTAGTCCTTTAAAAAAAAGATTTTACCACTTCAATCATCAACCACCCATATATCTCAATAAAAAAGTAATTTCTCCCAATTATAACATGCCACTGTTCACTAAAATGTGATTTCACAATACTAGAACCTTTGCCTCTTCATTTTTTCCTTATTTATCCTTCTTTACACCCCTTTTCACTCTGCCACCACAATAAACCACATTTCCTGGTTCATCTTACTGTCATCATAAAAATAATCTCTAAAGCCCTATTTATTTTGGGGTTAAATAGATGGGAGGAGATTAGGATAGATATGCGGTTATTTAGTATTGTGTTTGTTTGTAGAATTAGGGAGGGGATTAGGATGGAGGAAGTGATATAGATGGAGGTTGGAAGGGGGATTGAGATGGAGGAGGTGGAAATGGTATTAGAAAAATAGTGAGGGGATTAGAAATTTTTTTATTATTTTTATTTTTTATATATTGGGAATTTTTTTAAAAATATTAATGTTTAATTTTTTATATTTTTTATTTCTTTTATTATTTTATATAAAAATAATTTAATAATTTCTACACTAACAACTATCATTAAAACAAGCACAATTTTACTTAATCCCCTCACTATGAATCCCCTCCATTCTACCTCTGAAAACAAACGGGGCGTAAGTATCTATCAACAGACAACTTCCAATTGTGTTATCATCAAAATAATCTCCCAAACTACATAACCTTCTATAAACCTTTTAATAAATTCAAAATGCAAACATAACATTTGTAAACCGGAATGTCCTTCCACATGCTTAAGCCCCAAACTTTCATTGTTAGTGATTTGGTATGTGTAGCCCTAAAATAATTAGTGCATAGTGCAATAATCGAATCTATCTGTCACGTGAAGAAGATTAGTAGACAAAATTATATAATCTGTGAGTTAGCAAACAAATTGATTAAAATGAACAAAAACAATATATCTATCTATATATCGACATATATTATTAGAAAAGGGACTATAATTTTGTTAAATGACAATTTATAAATTCATAATTAGATCAAAACAATTTGATTTAGCGTAAGGCCTTTGTTTGACATTAGGCTAAAGTCACTATAAATTGTTACAATATTTTTTTTTCCTACACATCTTTTTCATAAAAAGTCAAAAAATAAATTAAAATAGCCAAGTATTAACTATGATTATTCAAGATCACGTAGGCCCACATATGTCGCTCAATTAATAGGGATGACAACGGATAGGTATGGGTTAGCACCCTTACCCACTCTTCCGCTCTCCCTCACACTTGTCTGTACTTGGCTTAATGTAATCCTCTCTTGACCTATTTATATCTTCAGTATTAGATTTTAAAAATATGATTTCATAGCTCAAGACGATAGATCAACAATCATAGTTTCATCGTTAATGTGAGAAAGATCATGTAATAAATAATATTTTACAGCATTGCTCAACACAAATAATTTGTGAGATTTGTCATGTTGTTTTACTAAAAAATAGGATAAAAGTAATGAATCATTCAGTTTAAACTAATAAAAATCAAAAGCGAATACTACATAACCTTTAACTAAGAACATTAATTAACTTTCCCCACACCATCCACTCAACATTGTTAAAATGTGCAACTATTGGTGTCTTGAATTCAATGATAATATAGAAATTATTGTAGAACAAATGTAAGATTAAAATAAAAAAATGCACAACTAAAACTGGTATGGATAATGTAATAGTAATAAGGATTTGTTTTGAATTTAATTGTAAGGCTTTTGTGGGAATTAATTCAAAAGTTAATTTATTGGTGAAAAACTTAGCTAGTTGGACAATATTGGCCTCTTTGGGTAAAGAGGTTAAAGGCAGTTTTTTTTTAACTTTTTAGTTTTTTTTGGATAACATAACATCTTTATTTTTTTAAATTTTTTAAAAACTAAAAAATCAACTTTTAACCTACTTCTCAAAACAAGTCAATACCAAATTTTTAAAATTTATTCAAAGATTTTTCAAAGACGTTAAAGATTTTAGGCTAATTGGATTTGTCAAATTAGCTGAAAAAATTTATCGATAAATTGGTTTGGAGATAGGTTATTTTAGCCTAAAATTTAAAAAAAATAAAAAAGCTTACTATAAATTGTTATATTATTTTATTTTTTTATACATATTTTCATAAAAAAGTAAAACATTCAATTTCCAAATCACCCATTAATATATTAATTAATAATATTAGAATTTGTATAAAAAATTTTTAGAAATAATAAAAAAAAATTAAGCCTCCGTTTGGGAAGTGAGTTGGCTTTTTGACTTTTTGGCTATTTTAGCTTGAGCTAAAAAGCTTGATTTTGGAAGAGTTTTTTAGCTTTTTAGTTTTTTTGACTTTTTTTGTGAGAAAAGAATGTAATGATTATGGGTTGGATGTAATGTTTTGTTTGTTTGTTGTGACTAAAATAGCCTATTTTGTTTTTTGTGGCTAAAATAGTCAAAAAAGCCTCGAAACCTTCGTCTCAAACGGTAAGTGAATTTTAAATTGCAGGAACCACAGTTATTTTTAGGAATTGTTTAAGAAGTGTTAGATTAGTATATTTTATAACTTTTTATAAAAAAAAATATAAAATATGAGTTGAGCTTAAAATAATATGATAAATAATTAATATGACCTAAATAAGATATTATGTGATCCAAATAACTTACACAAATAAAATAATATGTAAAAATACAAGCTCCTAGAGTGACCAATTTGACAATGTGTACCTGCCAACCAGCAATCCAAGGGGCAATAACATATAAGGAAACACTATGGTGCACACTGCTGTGCACCATATACATTTGATAATTATAAAAATATATATATTAGTTATCATTATGATAGTGTTTGAAATGATCCAATGTAGTATAATTTTTGACTTTTTATAAAAAAAAAATGTGTAAAAAATAAAGAGATGATGTGACCTTAAAAAGATAAAAATATAAAAAATATATATTTTTGTAGGAGATGTCAAAGTGATATGACTTAAATAAGATGATGCGACTTACATATGATAGTGACTTTTTGATTTTTTTAGATCATACCAAACAAGACCTAAATAAAAAAATTATTCACAACTATATAAGAAAATACTATAAATAAAAATACATATGATACACTCTTTTTAAAGAAATGTATATTAGATTTTCCTTAACATAAAACAATTTTGAATATGTATATAAAACGATTTTGTTTTATTTATGTTTTGTGCGGTTGTATTCTTGCTGAAGCATGTCTTCTTCTTCTTTTCTTTTTTTTATAATAAAGATTGAAATTAAATTAATAAAGAGTTAAGCGGTTACATTTTTAGGGTAAAAAAATACCATAGCGTCTTCAAATACGTGAAAGGAAATATAGTTAGAAATAAAAGAGAAAACAAGTAGACTCTCATAATTAAATTTTTTGTTAGCAAGTAAGTTCGCACATTTGTTTCTCTCGCAAAAGGTATGGCTAATAGTCGAGATTCTGAGCTGATCTAGGAGATACTTACAGTCATGAATTACTAAGTTGATGACAATGGCTGGAGTTACTAAGAATGAGATTTTTCATGATGATTGCATCTATTTCCACTTCTATTCTTGTGAGATTCAAGTCAAGAGCAAGTTTTAGTTCATCTCGCATTGCCCATAGTTCAACTTCGATATTGGTCGAGAGGCCAATGTTGCTATTCACACTGTTTGGTTTTGAAATCTCAAAAATAATATATCAATTTTTAATTTGTATTTTTTGATTTTTAGTAAAATTTTTAATATTTTAATCAATTTTTTTTACTTTTTAAATTTACTTAAACTATATACATTTAAAAAATATATAAAATTTGTGAAAAATGTTTTAAAATTTTGCTAAATACAGAAAAACAAAATATAAGAAAATCTAATATATTTTTATTTATTAAAATTTATTTATAAATATTTTCTTTTTAAAAATTATTTAAATTTAAATACATCTAAAATATTTATATACAAAAAAAAAAAAAAAAGACGACAAAATGCGAAAACCAAAAAACGAAAAACTGTTTTTGGAAATTTAAAATTGAAAAGAGTGTTTGGAATTTAGTGCATTTCAGTCAAAAATCAGACTGTAGCAGAAAAAAATCAGAAGAGTTATTACGAGGCAACGGAGTCTCATCAATCATATTATTGCTTTTGATTGCTGTGATGTCATGTCAATTTTTTAGTGGAGGATGATGCAGGCGTACGGTTATTCTTTCCCCTGCAACACAGCTGAGCACTACTCTTTTACATCACTACTTTATCAGTCCGTACCATGGTTCTCCTCTCCGCCAGCCTGGCACGCACTGTAAAAATTGAGGCCACATTTGGTTTATTTTTCTAAAATTATTTGGGATTTTTTTTTTAACATCCTAATAAAAAGTGATGCAAAACTAATATTTTTTAGAGTTCTCTAAGCCTTCGTTTAGAAAGTGGGTTGGCTTTTTAACTTTTTGATTTTTTTAGTTATTTGAGCCTGAGCTCAAAATCTTGGTTTAAGAAGGACTTTTTGGATTTTTGACTTTTTTTACTTTTTTTGTGAGAAAATAATGTAATGATTATGGGTTAGATGTGATGTTTTGTCTGTTGTGGCTCAAATAGCCTACTCTGTCTTTTGTGGCTCAAAGAGGCAAAAGAGCCCAAATGAGCTCTTCCCAAACGACACCTAAAGTTACTTTTCTAGAGCTCTCAATCTTTATTTTCTTAAGATTTTGTCTTAATTTGGAAACTTTGTTAAAAATTAATTTTTGACTTTTAATTTATTCTGGATTATATTATCTTTTTACTTTTTTATACATTTTTTTAAAAAGTAAAAAAAATTAAAAAATTAACTCTTAATCTACTTCCTAAAATAACACTTTATAAGATAAAAGACACATAATATTTTCATAAAAAAAATTCGACTCAGAGAAATTTTGCCCAACTCAAAGAAATTTTCTCCTGACATAGAGAAATTTCAGCCCCAACATAGAGAGAGAAATTTCATCGAGAGACTTAGCTAATAAAAAAAATCTTGGACCTCTTCAACTATACAAAGTTAGAGAGGGATATTTCATTAATTTTCTCAAAATATTTTAATATATTTTTTTTGAAAAAATATAAATTAATTTGACAAAAAAATACTAATAAGTTATTTTTAAATTTTTAAAAATTATTTTTGTCCTCTCTCAAAAGATAAAACTATATAAAAATAATTTTTATTTTTATTTTTTTCAGTTTTTTACAAATTAATTTTCAATTTTTAAGAAAATTTTTCTTAAAATATATTTTGAAAAGCAAACCAAACAGAGCCTAACGCCTTGCTTGGGGACAATGTTTTTCAAAAAAAAAGTTCAAAAAATATTTTAAGTTACCATATTACCATCTATACTTTTTTAACTACTTTTTTAAAAAAATTTAAAAATTAATTAAAATAGTCAATTCCAAACCGGGCCTAAGGCATCTTTTGGGAACATGTTATTTTAGTAATTTTTTTAACTTTCTACGAAAAAATGTGCAGAAAAAATAGAGAGAGTAATGTGATAATTTCTAGTAACTTTTTGACTAAAATAATTACTCCTCAAACGATGCCTAAATATGTCGAAATATGCCATATGATGCAATTTTTCTCAAGCATTAAGAGTTCATTTTGTAACAGATAAAATTAGTCAAAAAATTATTAAAATATTTTTACAACAAAGTCGAAAAATATTTTTTTTATTCTTTTTACTATTTTTTTTTTATATAAAAAGTCAAAATTTTATTTTCAAATACTTCAACTTTTTGTATCTCATATTTTAATCAAAAATTGTTGGAACAATCTTCTGTGTAAATAAAAAACTAGAAATAAATTCAAACAAAATAAATAAATAACATACCGGATTTATTTTGTCGAACCAAATAAAATTACAAGACCAAGTCGAGTGTGTGACACTCTGTCCTTAAGACAGATTCGCCCCGCTATGGTACTTACGGTTGAGTGGCGTCTATCTCCCAGGATACAATGATCTTCACAAATTGTAGTAGTACTCCAAACAATTTGTTCGGCGAACCAAACCTGTGTTCTAACTCTCTGAATATTTTTTCCTAAAACTAAATATGAAGAATAATGCACTAAAAGAAATGAACAGCAAAGGGACCAAATATCAGACTGAATTTCCGGATTGAACTTTTATATCTCAGACTGATTTTTTGGGGATCTTTTAAACTGCTAGAATAAGCTCTATTTATAGGCAAAAAAATACACAATCCGAACAGGTACTGATAGACAGAACCGGTGCAACAGTTTTCGAATTCAAAAAAGAGATTCTAACTGAAGCACATTTGAATACAAATATTCAAACCAATTGTCCGCTAGTGGAAATTTTGTCCGTTAGTGCAACTGATACAAACTATTGCATCTTTTATTTATATAAACTATTTTGAACAAATTGAATAGTTTACTAAATAAATAAAGAGGTACAAACTTTAAGAAATCACTTAAGAACTTAAAATTTGAATTTAGAATTAAATTAAATTCTCATAATTACAATTTTTAAGAAACCACTCAGGAATCCAAAATTTGAATTTTTAGAATTAAATTAAATTCCCACAATAATTTTTATTGAAAAAATTCAAATGAATTTTATCTAAAAAATTAATGTAAAACCCGAAAACGACGTCAACTTCCCATTCACTCATAAATGGTTTTGACGTACCGTCTTCACCGTGTGACTTGCCACGCGGCAAGGAACACGTCACCTCTTCGGACCCACCCCAAAAGACGTTTGGGGCCCACCCAAAATGGGCTCACCCAAAATGGGCTCAAAATTATGCCTATATAAAACCATTTTCCAACAATCCCCCACATGAATGGAATTTGACGGAGAGAAAATGCAACAACATGATCTAATTACAGAGAGTACAGAAATTGGAAATATTCTGCAAAGGATAGGTAGCTTTTGGCTTTGAACCTTCCCTTGTGAGACACTATCGGATTTACTAACTAACCAGTGAACATGATGTCTTGAACTGTTCAGCCGTTTGTGTAAACCAAGACAATAGAACTCACACAGTATATTCCCAGACACAGTTTAGTTCTCACTATTGTGTTCATTTTGGCCCTGAACAACCTGGTCTTTCATGAGTGCTCTAAAGACTTGTAGCCCTTCACAAATCTTATAGAACCGGCCCAGTTCACACTCACATAGGTGATTCTTATGAAAAGTATCCTGCCATACTCCACTAGGTTTACCTAGATATAAGAATCATTAAAAGTATTACTTAACCTAAATCGCTGCAGACATCACTTATTTCATCATAGAAATGGGTAGGAGTTGGACTCCACAGTGATCCTTCTGAGTCAATCACAACTCGGTTGTCCCTTTGAACCTAGATCTTGGGATCTCCAGTCAACTAGGTTGGGTTGCCGTTGTGGTAACTCTTATTTAATAGGCTTAAGTCCCATTCCCCTCGATGAATTTTCAACTAACTCTCTTGCTAACCCTTTGGTTAGTGGATCCGCTATGTTGTCTTTAGACTTAACATATTCTATGGAAATAATTCCATTAGAGAGTAGTTGTCTTACGGTATTATGTCGACGACGAATGTGTCGAGACTTACCGTTATACATATGACTCTGTGCTCTACCTATTGCTGATTGACTATCACAATGTATGCATATAGCAGGCACCGGTTTTGGCCAAATTGGAATATCTTCAAGGAAGTGACGAAGCCATTCTGCCTCTTCGCCTGCTTTGTCTAAAGCTATGAATTCAGATTCCATAGTAGACCTAGCAATACAAGTCTGTTTGGAAGATTTCCAAGATACAGCCGCCCCACCAAGAGTAAAGACATACCCACTGGTGGACTTCGAGTCTCTAGTATCCGATATCCAATTTGCATCACAGTATCCTTCAAGTACTGCTGGATATCTAGTATAGTGAAGCCCAATGTTACGAGTAAATCGAAGATATCTTAGAACCCTAATCATTGCTTTCCAGTGTTCTACTCCCGGATTACTCGTGTATCTACTTAATTTACTTACTGCATAAGCTATATCTGGGCGAGTGCAGTTCATCAAGTACATTAAGCTTCCAATAATTTGGGCATACTCTAATTGAGAAATACTTTCCTGTACATTTTTAGAAAGATACAAATTAACATCTACAGGAGTTCTAGCAAGATGATCATCATCTTTGCTGAATTTGTCAAGTATTTTCTCAATGTAATGAGATTGTGACAAAGCATATCCTTCTGATGTTTTGGTAATTTTCATACCAAGTATTACATCAGCAATGCCCATGTCCTTCATGTCAAAATATTTATTCAACATTTTCTTGGTAGTTTTAATCATGTCATTATTACTACCAATGATGAGCATATCATCTACATAAAGACATACAATGACATAACCTTTATCTGTGTTTTTAATATAAACACATTTGTCACACTCATTAATTTTAAATCCATTTGACATCATTGCCTTGTCAAATTTCTCATGCCATTGCTTTGGCGCTTGTTTTAAACCATATAATGATTTAACCAATTTACACACTTTCTTTTCTTTCCCTGGAACAGAAAACCCTTCTGGTTGTTCCATGTAAATTTCTTCATTTAACTCACCATTTAAGAAAGCGGTTTTAACATCCATTTGATGAATTTCTAGATTGTATAGAGATGCAATGGCAATTAGCATTCTAATGGATGTGATTCTAGTAACCGGTGAGTATGTGTCAAAGTAATCTAGACCTTCTTTCTGTCTAAAACCTTTGACTACAAGTCTTGCCTTGTATTTATCTATTGATCCATCCGCTTTCAATTTTCTTTTGAAAATCCACTTGTACCCAAGAGGTTTACAACCTGGTGGCAAGTCCACTAATTCCCAAGTGTGATTTTGCAAGATGGATTCAACTTCACTGTTGACAGCTTCTTTCCATAAAGGAGCTTCAGGACTGGACATAGCCTCTTTAAAAATTAAAGGCTCATTTTCTAACAAATATGTTAGAAAATCTGGACCAAAAGATTTTGAGGTTCTAGCACGTTTACTACGCCTAAGTTCCTCTTCCTCATTTTGATCTAACTCTTGTTCTTGATCATGTTCTTGATCCTGACTAGTAATAGCATCAAAAGATCTTTTATTAGTACTAGTCTCTTGTCCAATCTTCTTTGGAAATACATGTTCAAAGAAAGATGCATTCCGAGATTCAATAATAGTATTTACATGCATTTCGGAATGTTCTGATTTATGAATCAAAAACCGATATGCACTACTATTCTTAGCATAACCAATGAAAATGCAATCAATGGTCTTAGGACCTATCTTAGTCTTTTTAGGACTAGGAATAGCCACTTTAGCCAAACACCCCCACACTTTTAAGTATTTGTAGGATGGTACTCTTCCATGCCACAATTCGTAAGGTGTTTGATTCACTTTCTTTCGGGGTACTTTATTTAAAATATAATTAGCAGAAAGTATTGCTTCCCCCCACAAGTTCTGAGGTAATCCAGAACTAATTAACATGGCATTCATCATTTCTTTTAAAGTCCTATTTTTCCTTTCAGCAATTCCATTTTGCTGAGGTGAGTAAGGAGCAGTGGTTTGATGAATTATACCATGTTCTTTACAAAACTCACCAAAAGGTGATTCATATTCACCACCTCTATCACTTCTAAGTTTCTTGATTTTCTTACCAAGTTGATTTTCAACTTCATTCTTATATTGAATGAAAGTTTCCAAAGCTTCATCCTTGGTTCGAATTAAATAAATATAACTATATCTAGTATAGTCATCTATAAAAGTGATTACATACTTTTTTCCACCTCTGGTTTGAATTGATTTAAAATCACAAATGTCACTATGAATTAATTCAAGTGGTTCCGTACTTCTTTCAATTGAATGAAAAGGAGTTCTAGATAATTTTGCCTCAACACAAATTTCACATTTATGATTTGAATCAATGTCAAATTTAGGTAAACATTCCATATTAATTAATCTACGCAAAGATCCATAATTAACATGTCCTAGTCTACCATGCCATAAATTTGAAGACCCAAGCAAGTAAGAAGAAGATGTAGTATTATTAATAACTGAGGGTACAACGGTCATTACATTTAACTTGAAAAGGCCATCAGACATGTAACCTTTTCCTACATATATCCCATTCTTAGTAAGTACAAATTTATCACTTTCAAATACTAGCCTAAACCCATTCTTACTCAACAAAGATCCGGAAACAAGATTCTTGCGAATGTCCGGTACATGCAGCACATTGTTGAGAGTGAGTTCCTTTCCAGATGTCATCTTGAGTACAATCTTTCCTTGTCCTTCAACTTTGGAAGTTGAGGAGTTGCCCATAAAAAGTTGTTCACCATTATCTATTGTAGAATAAGATGTGAACATCTTTTTGTCGGCACAGATATGGCGAGTAGCACCAGTGTCCACTCACCATTCTTTAGGATTTCCGACAAGATTTGTCTCGGAAACGACTGCAGAAAGATTGATGTCATCGACACCATTGGAAATATTGTCCACTTCAGTCATGTGGGCTTGAGCAGGCTTCTTGCTTGTTCTTCTTTTATTTTTGCCTTTGCTACGGCAATCTTTGGCCCGATGTCCCTCTTTGTCACAGATGTAACATTTGCCATTAAACTTGTACTTTTTATTATCCCCCCCTTTAGAGCCTTGTGATGAACTTTCTCCAGAAGACTTTCGTTTCTTGGTTTTTGAAGTATGTTCCACCACATTTGCCTTAGACTCCATAGGATGCTTACCAGCCCGCTTTTCTGAATTGCGGTTGTCCTCCTCAATCCTCAAACGCACAATTAACTCGTCCATAGAAATTTCTTTGCGCTTATGTTTGAGGTAGTTCTTGAATTCCTTCCAGCCTTTTGGTAATTTTTCAATTAAGGCTGCAACTTGAAAGGATTCACTGAGAGACATACCTTCTGCGTGAATGTCATGCAGAATGAGTTGGAAATCTTGAGCTTGGCTGATCACAGTTTTGGAATCAACCATTACAAAATCTAAGAATCTGCCAACCACAAATTTCTTTGAGCCGGCATCTTCCGTTTTGTACTTTTTCTCCAACGATTCCCAAAGTTCCTTTGCAGTCTTGATTGGACTGTAGACGTTGTATAATGTGTTGTCAAGTCCGTTCAAGACGTAATTTCGGCAAAGGAAATCGGCATGTTTCCAGGCATCAACCGCAGCAACCACTTGCCGGTCGGTTTCATCCTCTTTCAGGATAGGAGCATCTTCACGGAGGAAACGAGCCAGGTTCAGAGTTGTAAGATAGAACAACATTTTCTGTTGCCATCTTTTAAAGTCAGTTCCTAAGAACTTCTCTGGCTTTTCACCGTGATTTACCGGTACTGTTACAACAGGAGAGGGGGTTGGCGTCATTGCAGCCACCACAGTAGTACTTGTTTGGGCATTTGTTTCAGTAGCCATCAATTCTAATATATAAAACAAAATTATAATTAGAATTTACACTACACAGAAAATTAAACCAAATTCACAGAATTAAATTCCGTAAAAATAAAAGAAACAAGAATGTAACTTTTATTTTCCAATTAATTTGAAAATAAAATAAAATTTTATTTAAACAAATTAATTCCACAGAATATTAAATTCTGTAAAATAAAATAAATAAAAACTATAACTTTTATTTATCAATTAATTTGGAAATAAAATAAAATTTTATTTAACCAAAATAATTCCACACAAGAAATTAAATTCTGTAAAAATAAAAGAAATAAAAACTATAACTTTTATTTTTCAATTAATTTGGAAATAAAATAAAATTTTATTTAACCAAAATAATTCCACACAAGAAATTAAATTCTGTAAAAATAAAAGAAATAAAAACTATAACTTTTATTTTTCAATTAATTTGGAAATAAAATAAAATTTTATTTAACCAAATTAATTCCACACAGAAAATTAAATTTCTGTAACACTTCAATAATTAAAATACTGAAACAGAATTTTAATTAAAGAAAACTCAGAAAATAATTTCTAAAAACCAAAATTAATTTCTGAAAAAATTCCACAAAAATATATTCTGAATTGTTAATGACACCAGTATCGTACTACTAGTTGTTGTCAAAGAAAAGAGACAGTATATTACTACTATCTGTCAAATAGCATATAATCACTATTTGTTTTTCCAACCAGAATATTATTTTGTAAATTCACAGAAAATAATTTTCTTCCGAAATTATTTACGAAGAATGAAAAAGGAAAACAAACGAAAAATTCTGTAAACAGAATAATTCGATTCTGTCTTAAGATTGTTGGAACAATCTTCTGTGTAAATAAAAAACTAGAAATAAATTCAAACAAAATAAATAAATAACATACCGGATTTATTTTGTCGAACCAAATAAAATTACAAGACCAAGTCGAGTGTGTGACACTCTGTCCTTAAGACAGATTCGCCCCGCTATGGTACTTACGGTTGAGTGGCGTCTATCTCCCAGGATACAATGATCTTCACAAATTGTAGTAGTACTCCAAACAATTTGTTCGGCGAACCAAACCTGTGTTCTAACTCTCTGAATATTTTTTCCTAAAACTAAATATGAAGAATAATGCACTAAAAGAAATGAACAGCAAAGGGACCAAATATCAGACTGAATTTCCGGATTGAACTTTTATATCTCAGACTGATTTTTTGGGGATCTTTTAAACTGCTAGAATAAGCTCTATTTATAGGCAAAAAAATACACAATCCGAACAGGTACTGATAGACAGAACCGGTGCAACAGTTTTCGAATTCAAAAAAGAGATTCTAACTGAAGCACATTTGAATACAAATATTCAAACCAATTGTCCGCTAGTGGAAATTTTGTCCGTTAGTGCAACTGATACAAACTATTGCATCTTTTATTTATATAAACTATTTTGAACAAATTGAATAGTTTACTAAATAAATAAAGAGGTACAAACTTTAAGAAATCACTTAAGAACTTAAAATTTGAATTTAGAATTAAATTAAATTCTCATAATTACAATTTTTAAGAAACCACTCAGGAATCCAAAATTTGAATTTTTAGAATTAAATTAAATTCCCACAATAATTTTTATTGAAAAAATTCAAATGAATTTTATCTAAAAAATTAATGTAAAACCCGAAAACGACGTCAACTTCCCATTCACTCATAAATGGTTTTGACGTACCGTCTTCACCGTGTGACTTGCCACGCGGCAAGGAACACGTCACCTCTTCGGACCCACCCCAAAAGACGTTTGGGGCCCACCCAAAATGGGCTCAAAATTATGCCTATATAAAACCATTTTCCAACAAAAATTACTTCTTAAACAAACTCTTGACAATGAGAAGTCAATGTAGAAGCTAATGACAAGAGAGTTTCCATTTGTTGGTTATTTTATTAAAATTAAGAGAAGAAATAAAGAAAAAGAGAAATTGTGTAAAGTATGAATAAAATGACCCTATTTTGGGAGGATTATTTTAATTAAAATAGTCAATAAAAATAAAATAGTTAACTTCTTAAATGAGGCCAAGAAAAAGTAGTGACTCACGAGTTATCTCCTTTTACTTACACAAGATAAGGAAAAATAATTTTTAAAAGAATGTGAATTTGAATCCTCGCTTGCGTGTGAGTCGATAATTTATCATTACACGATTAAGTAATTCTGCTGTATAGCACCACCTAACGGTGATTTTTGGAACTTCCGTTTCTTAAAATCTAACCTCAGAAATTACCTCTATAAGCTTTCGCTTGAGATGTGGATTGACTTTTTGATTATTTTAGCATTTGACTAAAAAGTATGGTTTGAAATAGGTTTTTTGGATTTTTTTAGACTTCTATGAAAGAAAAAATGAAGTGATTATAGTTTAATGTGATATTTTATCTTATTAGGCTAAAAAGCTTATTTTGTCTTTTTGTGGCTATTTTAGCCCAAACTCTATATGCCGAATAAAGCCTAAAATTAGGTTATTTTTTATAAAAGGGTAAATTACAAATACACCCCTGAGATTTGATCAAAATACAAATCGGCTCATGTGATTTTGAAAATTACTTTTCACTTCTGAGGTTTCTAATTTCATAACAAATTGACCCTTTTATTAATAAATCATCAAGTCAATTAACAGTTTTTAATGATGTTAAAAATATATTTCAATTAACAATTTAAGTAATTTTATTATTGTATAAGAGAGCAATTATGAATTTTTTATAGTTAATTCCATTAAATAAAAAATTCTAATAATAGAGTATTTGTAATTTTTCAAACCACAAAAATAATCTGTATTTTAAAAAAACCTCAAAGAGTATTTGTTATTTACCCTTTTTAAAACTTTAAAGTATTGGATTGTCCAAAAGATTCTTTAGCCTTGGTTTGGTTTTCATCTTTGGCTATATAATCACAAAAAGACAAAAAAAAGTTACAAAATTATAAAAAGATAAAAAAGCTACAAAAGTATCAAACTACTCCATATACAAACAAAAAGTCAAAAAAGTATCATTCTATACTAAGGGAAATTTTGTCATTCCAAAGTTAAAAAAGCCAAACAAGAATATCAAACAACTAAAAAAGTCTGAGCCTAAAAAAGTTTTAAAAAAAAAAAACTAAAAAACTAACTAAAAAAGTTATTACCAAATGACCCCTAATTAGTGAATGTTTTTTTTGCTAGCCTCAAAGGCAATAAAATAATTCTGCTTCACTTTTTTCAATCCAACAATTTAATTCATAAGGCATAAAAATCTATAATCTTGTTAACACATTCATAAATTGACTAAAATATATATTTTTGTTCAAATTTTATTTGTTTGAATTGAACTTTTTATATTTGATTTTTTATTTATTTAAATGCATCTAATCTTTATGATAAAAAAAGTGAAAAAATATTAATAATTAGAATATACAAAAATTGACTAAAAATAAATAAATTTAAAATTTTTAAAAAATCAAACCAAACAAAATTTCATGTTTCCACCGTTGTTGTTTACTGTTAAACTTATTTATTTTGATGATTTATTTAACTATGTTTTAATTTATTTGAAAGAAAAAAATAGAATCCAAAATTTATTTAATTATATTTTAATTTATTTGAAAAAGAAAAATAGAATCCAAAATTTATTTTGATGATTTATTTAATTATGTTTTAATTTATTTGAAAGAGAAAAATAGAATCAACATTTTTTTGGTCCTATTATTTCTCATCTAAACTTTTATCCCAAATATTGTTAGAATGTATTTAATATTTGATTAAATCAGGAGTTCAAACAGCCCAAAAATAGAGGTTCAAACAGCCCAGCACAGCAGCAGTTCAAAATGTTCAAGTAGAAGATATTCAAATTAGTAATGATGGAGTGGAAGATATTCAAATTAGTAATGATGGAATAGAAGATATTCAAATAAATACAACGGCTATAAACGGCTATAAGTTTCATTATATATACCAAAGCCTCTAATGTAAATAAGTTACAAAAAAAAAATCAGAAAATATTCTTTAATCTATAATCACTCACATCTATTCTCTGAAAAATTCTCTGAGAAGTGTTCTTCAATTTTTGTTTACATCCTCTTTCAAAAATTATACACTGAGAGATATAGCTTTAAGCCCATCTTTCCTGTGTGAGGTTTACAGAAAAATCAGAGTTTCATTTTTATATCTATCTTTGAGAGATAATTTTTGTAGCTTTCTGTGAAAGAAAAAACACATTCTTTTCAACCTTGTAAGAGTGTAGTACGCTCAGTGTTCTTGACTCAGAAAACCTGTGTAAAATCTGTAGAGGATTGCTCCATCTGTGAAAATGTTGCTAGCACTCTGTGAAGCTAGAGTATAGTGGAAAATCTCAAGTAAAGCTTGAGGAGTGGACGTAGGCCGAGTTGAAACCGAACTATTATAAATTTGTTTGCCCCTCTCTCTCTCTCTCTCCCTCTCTCTCTCTCATCGCTTTATTTTATTTAAATTGTCATAGCTATATTTCACATTTTCACTGTGCTAAAATCATTAACTAACATAGTTGTTAGAACACTTGTTTTAATTATTTTTATTTCTTACCTACATTTATCTATTGTGCTAGTCAGAATTTTTATTAGGGTATTATTATTTTTATTTGTTAAAACCTAATTCACCCCCCTCTTAGGTTGTCTTTTAGGTAACAATTGGTGTTAGAGCCTAGACTCTTATTTTAGATTTAACCATATGAGAGTTTCGATCTATGGCAACCTTAGCTAGAACTGCTAAAAGACAAGCCACTAATAGGCCACCACTATTTGATGGAAACAATTATAATCATTGGAAAGATAAAATGACCATATACCTTCAAGCCATTGATTATGCCATGTGGATTATTGTCAGCAAAGGTCCAAAAATTCCTACCAAATTAGTAGACAATATTAGTGTACCTAAAACAGAAGATGAATGTGATGAGAGGGATCACAAATTATTGCAAGCTAATGCTAAAGCCAAACTCACTCTTGTTTGTGGATTAGACTCTAAGGAGTATAATAGAATTTTAAGTTGTGATTCGGCAAAAGAAATTTGAGACAAACTAGAGATAACGTATAAAGGAACAAATGAAATGAAGTGAATGAATCTCGTATTGATATGCTTGTTCATAGTTATGAATTGTTTAAAATGAACTCTGATGAATCTATTTCAAGTATGTTTACTAAATTTACTGAAATTGTAAATTCTTTGAAATCTCTTGGCAAAATTTATACTAGCAGTGAGTTGGTAAGAAAAATTCTTAGGTTTTTACCAAGGAATTGGGAAGCAAAGGTCACCGCCATTATAGAAGCCAAAGATCTTTCCACACTTTGATTGGATGAGCTTATGGGTTCCCTTATGACTCACGAGATCACCATGAGATGACATGAGGATGTTGAAAACAAAAAGAAAAATGGAATTGCATTCAAAACCTCATCAAATGAAGAAGAACATGAAAACACCAGTGATGATAAAAGTTATGTCATGTTTAGTAGAAATCTCAAAAAGCACTTCAAGAAAAACAATTATAGAGAAAGAAGATCTTTCAAGAAAGAGTACAACAAAGATAACAAAAAAGAGTCTATTATTTGCTATGAGTGCTGTTAATCATATTATTTAATTTTGATGATGTTTAAAATATTATTTGTAACAATTTAGATTTTTTTAATATACATATTATTTGACACAAAATATTATCTTTTTAAAATATATATATTTGTTAAATATTATTTAAATAAAAATATTTTTGAACACTTTACTATTCACTTTTTGAAAATTTAGGCTAATCACTATTCACTTTTTGACAAAATTAAAATTGATTAATTATATTATTTTGACAAATGTGATATTGATAATTTGTTTTCTTTTGATTTGATCACATAAGATGAATGGTATATAGCAAAATTATTTGATTTATATTTTGCATGCAAAGTGAAACTTACTCAAGTGGTGTTTGAAAACAAATCATACCTTTTTATATATATATATATATATATATATATATATATTATATTGTAAAAAGAAAATGATGAGCAAATCATTTGACGGTGGATTTTGCATCATTGATAAATATATATATATATATTACTATAATAAATAAGAAAAGGTAAGTGTAAAAGTTTGACAAAATTATTGCATCTTATATATATGCATATATATACAAGATATTATATTCAAAAGTGTTGATTAGATTATATATTCAAACCTTGGTGATTTGTCTGTAAAGTTTGAAAAAGTGAACAAAGAAAATTTATACAAAAGAAAAGGTGCCCATGATTACAAGAGAAGACTTATGTAATTGTAAATCAATCTTTGACGATGTTTTGCCTACAAAATTAAAAAGAAAAGTTGCAAAATGCTTTGAATTTGCTTGAATAAGAAAATAGACACAAAATCATGTAGTTCTTGACTTCAAGGAGTCCATAATGATGGAGCAAAATCAATTCCCTATTTGAATTCAAAGATGTGATTCAAATTGTCTACAAATCGGTGGCTCATTTGAATTTTGTATCATCTCACACACACACACACACACACACACACACACACACACACATATACACTAATGAAACAAGAATAAAAAGTTGAAGCAAATTATTTGCTTGGTTGAAAGTTGTGTTTTATATCAAAATTTTCTAAAACGGTTGCTGTATTTTTTACTAAACAAAAAGGGAAAAGAAAAAGTTACTCTTACTAATTATTTTCATCTTTTTCTTTATTAACATGTGCTGAATATTTAAAATTAAAGAGCGTGCTTATGTAAGCCATGACGTCAGTAAGGAGCGTCCAACGGGTATATTTTTGTGTATAAATAGAAGTGTTGTGTGTGGAGAAAAATCAAAAACTTGAAGAGAAAATTTTCTACGAGCTCCAAAATTTTGAGTACATTGTATTCTGCTCTTTCACTTTCAGATTTAAGTCTAGCCTTTGTTCTTACACTTTCATATCTATTCTTTGTGAGAGAATTATTGTAAAAGAGGGTTTAAGTACCACTTATTCTTATTCCTTATTTTTGGGAGAGATTTTGTAAGGATAAGACATTTATTGTTGAGTGAGGCTCAATAGATAAGAGTAAGTCCTATGCCAAATCTACAAGCTTGGTGGTGTATTTATTTAATTGATAGTAAAGAAATTCTCAAGGAGGTTCCTTGGGGAGTGGACGTAGGCCTGGCATGCCGAATCACTATAAATCGCAGTGTTTGATTTTCTCTCCCTATCTCTCTTACTTTTATATTGATAATTATTATTCTGTTTTTATTTATTTATTAACATTCTGAATATTGTGTTAATTTTAATATTGTGAAATTTTTAATAACTCAATTCACTCCCTCTTGGATTGCCTGTCTGGGATAACAAGTGTAAAAATTCTGGACATATGAAGATGGATTGTCCAAAATTGAAGAATCATGAAAAAGACTACAAAAGAAACAAAAAGGCCATGGTAGCAGCTTGGGGAGAAAGTGAAGATGAAAGCTCAAGTGATGAAATTGAAAATGAAGTAGCCAACTTATGTCTCATGGCTCTTGAAGATGAAGACTCTACTCAAGATGAGATAACTATTCTTTATGAAGAACTTAAAAGTACATTCCATGAGCTACAAGATGAATTTAGAAAAGTTTGTGCTAAAAATAATATGTTGAAGAAATCTGTTACATCTTTATCTATTAATGTAGAAGAATTAAAGAAAGAAAAAATTGTTTTGAAAAATGATTTTGATACTATCTCTAATGAGAAAATTACTTTAAAAAATAATATTGATGATTTAACAAAAACACTTGAAAATTTTGTAAAAGGTAGAAATAATCTCAACATACTTCTTAGAAATTAAAGATGTGTTTTCAGTAAAGCGGGCATTAGATATGACCCTATTAAAAAATAAAAGAATCTCAATACAATTTTTGAAAAGGCACCACTCATGACTCACCTTCATATTACTTGTTATTATTGTAGAAAGAAAGACCATTATATATCTTCTTGTCCATTCAAAAATAATATAAACATGGGAATTAAAAAGATTTGGATTGTTAAGGGATCTAACAAAACTAACCAAGAAGGACCCAAGAAACTATGGGTATCAAAAACCAACACTTGATTGTCATCTTGTAGGTTTTCTTTAAGTCCAAAACTAAAGAAGGGAAGTGGTACCTTGATAGTGGATGTTCCAGACACATAACCGGAGATAAATCATTCTTTACTACACTGTCATCCAAATATGGAGGCTTTGTTACTTTTGGAGACAACAAGAAAGGAAAAATCATCGATATTGATAGCATCGGTATTTCTCCTAACCCTTCTATTGAAAATGTTTTACTTGTTGATGGACTTAAGCATAATTTACTTAGTATTAGTCAATTATGTGATAAAGGTAATTGAGTTATTTTTGATAAATCACAATACACAATTGAAAACACAAATGATCATAAAGCTTTATTCGTTGGTAATCGCTATAATAATGTTTATGTTTTTCATCTTAATGATCTCTATGCTAGTGATGTTAAATGTTTATATGTTAATAATGAAAATAGTTGGTTATGGCATAGAAGACTTGGTCATACTCATAGGCCCTGTTTGATTGGGGGATATGAAGATTGGGATTGGATATTATATCCAGTGGGGTCCATATATCCCATGTTTGTAATTTTTTTTTGAAGGGGATATAATATCCGGTGGGATTGTATATCTCCAAAAAGTGGAGAATATACAATACCACCCTCCATTATATCATATCCCCTTGGTTGGGATATGATGTAAAAAGTCCAATTTACCCTTTTGTCTATCTAACATAATATAATTTAATATATTTTTTTGAATTTAATATAATATAATTATTGAATTTAATTTAATATTATTGAATTTAATATAATATAAATATAATATTATTTAATTTAATACAAAATTTGAATTTAATATAATATAATATTATTTAATTTAATTTAATATAATATTATTGAATTGAATTTAATATAATATAATTTAATATAAATTTTGAATTTAATATAATATAATATTATTTAATTTAATTTAATTTAATATAATATTATGAGGGCAATCTTGGAAATTACTTGTTATATCCCACAATAAAATAAACATGCATAACTTATATCCAATCTTATATATCAAGTCAACAAACATGACTTGAGGGATATACTATCCAATACCTATATCCTATTCATTATATATATCCTGACTAAATCACACATCATATTATATCCTCCATTTTATATCTAGTGAAACAAACAGGGCCATATGGATTTAATTGCTAAACTTTTGAGAAAGGATTTGGTCATTGGACTTCCAAAAATTAAATTTAAAAAAGATCATATTTGTAGTGCTTGTCAACAAGGAAAACAAACTAAAACATCATTTAAATCAAAATCTCATATTTCCACAACTAGACCTTTACAACTATTGCATATGGATTTATTTGGTCTCTCAAGGACATCTAGTCTAGGTGGTAAACATTATTATCTTGTTATTGTTGATGATTATTCAAGATTTACATGGGCTATGTTTTTAGCACACAAAGATGAAACATTTTCTTCTTTCACAAAACTCTGTCGTAGAATTCAAAATGAAAAAAGCTTTCTTATTACTAATATTCGAACTGACCATGGTAGAGAACTTGAAAATGAGAAATTTGAATTGTTTTGTGATGAGCATGGTATTGGACACAATTTTTCAGCACCTACAACCCCTTAACAAAATGATGTAGTAGAAAGGAAGAATAAAACTTTAGAAGAGATGAATAGAACAATGCTTTGCGAAAATAATCTTCCTAAATATTTTTGGGCCGAAACCGTTCACACCGCATGCTATATTTTAAATCGTGCATTAATTAGACCAATTTTCAAAAAGACTCCTTATGAACTTTGGCATGATAGAAAACCCAACATTAGTCACTTGTATGTTTTTTGTTGTAAATGTTTTGTGCATAATAATGGTAAGGATAACTTAGGTAAATTTGATTCAAAATTTGATGAAGTAATTTTTCTTGGCTATTCCTTAACTTACAAAGCTTATCGTGTTTTTAATAAAAGAACTCTTGTCGTGGAAGAATCTATACATGTGGTATTTGATGAAACTAACATCTCTGCTCAAAAGTAAATTGTTAATGATAATATAGATTTTGAACCAAATGTGAAAGATTCAAGTATCTACAAAGAAGAAAACCAGCCATGTAAGTTGAACAAAGAGATTGAATAACCTATTCTCCCACCTCAAGAAGAATGAGAAAACAATGATAATTTGCCAAGAAAATAGAAGTTTGTTCATAATTACTCTACGGATTTAATCCTAGGTGACCCTACAAAAGGTATTGAAACTCGCTCTTCACTTAGAAATATTTGTAGTAACTTGGCTTTTCTCTCACAGATTGAGCCTAAAAACTTTCAAGAAGCCGAATTCGATGAACATTAGATAATAGCTATGCATGAAGAGCTTAACCAATTTGAGAAAAACAAAGTGTGAGAACTCGTGCCAAAACCTAAAGATCATACCATTATCGGTACCAAATGGATCTTTCGAAACAAGCTTGATGAATCCGGCACAATTATAAGAAACAAGGCTAGACTTGTTGCACAAGGATACAATCAAAAAGAAGGTATTGATTTCGATGAAACCTTTGCTCTGGTTGCTAGATTAGAAGCCATTCGCATGTTACTTGCATTTGCATGTTTTAGAGATTTCAAACTTTATCAAATAGATGTAAAAAGTGTATTTCTTAATGGTTTTATAAATGAGGAAGTTTACGTTAAACAACTCCCAGGTTTTAAAGATCATGCTTTTTCAAATCATATTTTTAAACTATCAAAAGCTTTATACAGTTTGAAACAAGCACCTCGTGCATGGTATGAACGATTAAGTAAATTTTTGATTGAAAATAATTTTTTTAGAGGAACGATTGACACAACACTTTTTGTTAAAACTAAAAATGATGATTTACTTATTATGCATATACATGTGGATGCTATTATATTTGGTGCTACTAATGAAACCTTGTGTAAGAAATTTGCTAAATGTATGCAAGGTGAGTTTGAGATGAACATGATGGGGGAGCTAAATTATTTCCTTGGGTTTCAAATCAAACAATGTAAGGAAGGAATTTTTATCAACCAAGCTAAGTACATAAAAGAACTACTAAAAAAGTTTGGTATGTATGACACAAAAATAGCTGGAACATCTATGAGCACATCCATTAAGATAGATAAGGATGAAAAAGGTAAGTCTATTAATAAAAAAAAATATCAAGGTATGATCGGCTCACTTTTTTATTTAACTGCAAGTAGACCCGATATTATGTTTAGTATTTGTATTGTGCTAGATATCAATCAAATCCTAAGGAATCACATCTCAGTGTTGTTAAAAGAATTTTTAGATATCTTGTTGGCACTCAAAATTTGGAACTGTTTTATCCTAGAGGTGTTGCATTTGATTTAATTAGTTACTTAGATGCCGACTTTGCCGGATGCAAACTTGATAGAAAAAGCACCAGTGGCACTTGTCATTTTCTTGGTAACTCATTAGCGTCTTGGTTTAGCAAAAAGCAAAATTCTGTTGCTTTATCAATGGCTGAAGCTGAATATATAGCTTCCGGAAGTTGTTGTGTCCAAATACTTTGGATGAAGCAACAATTGGAGGACTTTGATTCGCATTATGATCATATCCCTAATGCCATCAATTTAAGCAAAAATTCGGTTCAACACTCACGAACAAAACATATTGAAATTCGACATCATTTTTTAAAAGATCATGTTCAAAAATGGGATATTGTACTTGAATTTGTAAACACTGACAAGCAATTGGCGAATATTTTCACAAAACCCTTAAGCGATGATCGTTTCAATTTTATTCGTGGCGAGCTTGGAATGTCGATTTTTACTTAAAAAGTTTTGTTATGACTGTGAAACTTGAATTTTTGTTCAAATGATACATGTGTATTGCTACATTGATATGAAAACATTTATATCAGTTAAATGGTCTCAAGTCCTTCATACATTTATTCTCCTTAACAGTTTACTATTCTCAACTGTGTAATTTTTTTTGGGTTATGACTTACTTACCCAAAAAAAAAAAAATTTTTTGGATTCTGCATCTTGAGGTAAAATTAACTTTGCATACAATGATTTTTTTTAAACCCTCATGGTATTTTTTTTGCATTATCATTCCAGCAACACCAACGTCCCATTAAGTTTAATTTTTGCTGGTATTATTTTATTTTGCTATTAGGCTTAATTTCTTTTATTTTTATTTTTATTTTCATTATTATTTTTTGTTTGGACTTAATTTTTTTTTCTGCTTTTTAATTTCATTTTTCAGTACTTAAACATAAAAACAAAAACAAATCAAAATACAAATACAAATATTTACATAAAAAAAATACCCTTTATTTTTTTACGGTCATACGCCGATCAAAATAAACATATTTACATAGAAGAAAAAAACTTTCATTTTTTTTTACGGCCATACACCGATCTTACTTACTCGCCTCTTCCACGGCTCTCTTCTTCTTTTTATCACCTTGGGCAACGCTTGATGTTCCTGCCCCCGTGCTTTCGTCGGGAGCGAGCACTCTCCACTGACTATCAAAAGCCAAGAACGACATTGCTCCAAATCGAGCCATGGAGGTGGTCTTCCGTTTAAGCTCTTTATTTTTGGCCTTCAGTGCGCCTATCTCTGCTCGCGCATCCTCGTACATACGCTAGAGCAGCGAGAGTTGGGCGTTGACCTGGTGGAGCTCACTCGTCTTGTTCTGTAGTCGGTGAGCCAATTTTGTGACTGCAGTCATCGTCTCCATATAGAACGTCAGTGTGAAATGATTGGCTTCAATGTCTGATTGAGCTGTCATTATTTGCTCAATCGACATCATAGGAAGGTTGGGAAGAGTAGGAGCCGGGGCACTCGGCCCAACAACACTTATGAGATCATTTAAGTTCGAAAAGAGAGTAAGGGAACGAGACGAGGCCATGAAGTAGAAGAGAGAGTTGTAATCAAAAGGAGGGTCGTTTTTGGCATCCTTGCTGCTCTGCTCAGTCTCTCTATTCTATCTCTCTCATGCAGAAGACGAAAGAGATGGAAGCGAATGAGGAAGAAGAAGGCGAAGAGAGTGCTTAAGAAGAAGAAGGAAAAGAAGACAAGAGGGAGAGAGAGCCGAGGCAGCTGATTGACCTGTCTCGCTTTTGTTGGTCGGTTGACGCAAAAGTGAGGCCGCGTATCCGACGCGATTTTCAACGAAAAAAAGAGACGCGGGCAAATCATATATATATGTATATATATGTTTTGATTATCTATTTTTTTTTTATGCCATTTATCCCTATCATTTTTCTCCTCCTCCTCTAGATTCTGACTCATGATTTCCTTTTGATAATGTCACAGGGAGAGAAAACTTATGATGTTATGTATTATGGTATTATTTTCAAATTATGATATTATTTTCAAACTAATATGATGTTATGTATTTATAGTTTGATATCTTAGTCTCATATTATGTCTCTAATTAAAGTTTATTTATTACACATGTGCTAACCTATGTATTTATAAATGAATTCAGGAAGCATGACTTGAGAGGGAGCTTTTCTTACTCTCAAATCAAATCAAAATATCATTGTATGCCATCATCAAAAAGGAGAAGATTGTTAGACTTATTTATTTTGATGATTTATTTAATTATGTTTTAATTTATTAGAAAGAGAAAAATAGAATCTAAAATTTATTTTGATGATTTATTTAATTATATTTTAATTTATTTGAAAAAGAAAAATAAAATCCCAAATTTATTTTGATGATTTATTTAATTATGTTTTAATAGAATCCAAAATTTATTTTGATGATTTATTTAATTATGTTTTAATTTATTTGAAAGAGAAAAATAAAATCAAAATTTATTTTGTCCCATTATTTCTCACCTAAACCTTTATCTCAAATATTGTTAAAATGTATTTAATATTTGATTAAATCAGGAGTTCAAACAGCCCAAAACAGAGGTTCAAACAGCCCAGCACAGTAGCAGTTCAAAAGGTTCAAAAGATTCAAGTGGAAGATATTCAAATTAGTAATGATGGAGTGAAAGATATTCAAATGAATACAACGGCTATAAACGGCTATAAGTTTCATTATATATACCAAAGCCTCAAACAAATTACAAAAAAAAAATCAGAAAATATTCTTTGATCTATAATCACTCACATCTATTCTCTGAAAATTTTTATGAGAAGTGTTCTTCAATTTTTGTTTACATCCTCTTTAAAAAATTATACACTGAGAGGTATAGCTTTAAGCCCATATTTTCTGTGTGAGGTTTACAGAAAAACTAGAGTTTCATTTTTATAGCTATCTTTGAGAGATAATTCTTGTAACTTTCTGTGAAAGCAAAAACACATTCTTTTCAACCTTGTAAGAGTGTAGTACATTCAGTGTTCTTGACTTAGAAGTCTGTGTAAAATATGTGGAGGATTGCTCCATCTGTGAAAATGTTGCTAGCACTCTGTGAAGTTAGAGTATAGTGGAAAATCTCAAGTGAAACTTGAGGAGTGAACGTAGGCCGAGTTGAAGCCGAACTACCATAAATTTGTTTGCCTCTCTGTCTCTGTCTCTGTCTCTCTCTTATCTCTTTGTTTTATTTAAATTGTCGTAACTATATTTCACATTTTCACTGTGCTAAAATTATTCACTGACATAGTTGTTAGAACACTTATTTTAATTATTTTTATTTCATTAACTATATTTATCAATTGTGTTAGTCATAATTTTTATTAGGGTATTATTATTTTTATTTGTAAAACCTAATTCACCCCCTCTTAGGTTGTCTTTTAGGTGACAAAAATTTCGGGTATGTTTGGTTTGGATTTGTAGAGTGATTTTGGAAATTTTTTTCTAAAAAACTTGTTTGATTTGTAATTTTTCTAAAACAATTTCTAAAATCACTTTCTCACTCTTATACATTAATCGATCACTTTTTCTTCCCTTTTTTTCCTTCTCAATCACTTTTTGCTCTCATACACATCTATTCAATTACAACAAAATATCAAATCATTTCAAACTCCCAAACTCTAAAACTACTTTTAAAATACACAACCAAATAAACCAAAAAAAATTTTAAACTCTCTTCTCAAAATAATTTTTAAAAATTACTCACTCACAATCAAACCAAACCAAACCAAACCAAACATGCATGTTTCCACCGTTGTTTACAAATTTCACAGTTCTGATAACAAAAATGCTTCCTACCCCCAGTTAGCCTGACCTCCAGTGACCCCCAGTGAGGTGGCACTCACATGATAGTCACGTGACTGTGTTTACAAGACCCAAACAACAGGTTCACATTTCATTTGAAATTTCCCCCCCTCCCCTCTCAAACAACAATAACAGAACCATAAATCTGAGTTGCTACTGCCCCCCACTCCAATGCCTGACTCCCACTCCGACGCCGGCGACCACTCATTCCCTTCACTCCGACACCGACAACTCGTTCCCTCCCTTTACTCGCGAATCTCTCTGTCTCTTCTTCCCTTCACTTCAAATGTATGTATATCTGCGTATATATATATATATCTATCTATCTATCTATTTCCTGTTCGATGAATTGTGGAATCTCTCTGTCTCTCCTTCCCTTCACTTCAACTGTATGTATATCTGCGTATATATATATATATATCTATCTATCTATCTATCTATTTTCTGTTCGATGAATTGTGGCATTTGGGAAATTTGTGAAATTTCATTTATTAGCTGTGAAATTTGTATGTATTATCTGTGAAATTTCCTTTTGATTTGGGAATTGTGGCATTTTCATTTACGAATTGTGGCCTTTTCAGTTGGAGTTTTACATTGCCTTAAACGTGTTCGATGAAATTCCCCAACGAAATGTTTAATCTAATCATTTACCTTTTTGAATTGGTTCAATTTCTCCAGTGCATAATTTCTTCATTAAATCAATTTCAGGATTCATCTTGATTATACAGAAATTTCTGTGCATAATTGGTTCAATTGGTTCAATTTCTATGCACCAGAAGATGGTTTAATAGTCAATGCCCATTATATGGTTTACCTTTTAATATGCTTTTATAGTCAATGCTGAAGGTGCATAAGGTGAATGCTTTGATTATAAGCAATTGCTAAAGGTGCATAATTTCGACTAAATAAATGGCATAATGAATGCTGAAGGTGCATAATTTCGACTTGTCATTTCTGTTGCTTATAATCAATTATGAAAACCAGTGGGTCCTGTGACAGATAATTCAAGCCATTAAAAATATGATTAAACAATAATAATTATAGAATTATAATAAATAATAAGTAACCAGTTATAATAAAAAGCATAATGAGTAACCAGTTATAATAAAAAGCATAATGAGCTCTAGTTTCTCTAATGCATAAGAAGTTCTCATTATTGCAGAATTCTTTTCAAAACAAGGGAGGAATAAGACAAGTAGCATTAGTCTAAAAGCAAACTTGTACTTAACACACATATATCAGCATCAGTGACCTCTACAAATGAAGAGTGGGAATCCATCTAAAAGAGCAAACCTAGGATTGATCATTATGGAATGACTTGATGGCAATCTCTGCAGAGTGTTACCTGATTTGCAGTGGTCTCAACCACAAGCTTCTTCAGTTCTTTGTCCACACCAAGCCACTGTCATATATAAGAATGTAAATAAAAAACTGAACCTTGTCATCCAGAGCCTTGTAAAGCTGTACCTTCAGCATTCATCTTCTGTATACAGAAATTTCCTCCCTTTATGTATTATTTTTAATTGCTAAATTATAAGATCATTTGAATATATATATTTGAAATTTCTGTTTTATCAGTGAGTAAATAGTACATAAAGGAAAACTGAACTTCAGAATGTGAAATGGTTTCCTCAACTTGAAGTATTATGTTGGTACCAACACCAACTGAACTCCTGCAGTTATAGAATGGGTCTGGCTAATAAAATTCATATTGCTTACTCTAAGTGGATTTTGGTTGATAAGCTTATATTTTGGTTGCTACAGGACTCCTTATAACTGTAACTTAACTTATTAAGTTAACTTAACTTATTCTCCATTAACTTAACTTAACTTGCTATTTGTCCCTCTTTGCAGATGTCAACTTCAAGTGTCAGTGGCAGTAGCTTAGGTTGGTTGACATACGTGAACAGAATTTGTCGTACATGTAACAAAAAGGCCACCATCAAAATATCACAAACCGAGCAAAACAAGAACAAGTTATTCTACTATTGTAATGTTTATGGTTTTATCGGATGGTGTTTACCGACGAATCCAGAATATGGAGGTCATCAAATTCAAACAGACGAAGTCCCAACTGTTGGCGAACAAGTTATGACCGAACAACTTCAAGCTATGACCGAACAACAAATACAGCTGACGAAACAACTTCGAATTTAGAACGCAAAGATGCAAAAGTTGATATATATGTTGTCCGTGTTGTTTGTAATTGGTGCCTTTAAACTTATGAATATGTAACAAGTAGAAGTAGATGTCAATGTACAAGTTGAAGTAGACTTAATACTTTTGTGATGTTTTGGAGGAAGTCATGTTTTGTTGTGTATTGAAACCTACTTATTGTACCTCTTTTGTTGTTAGTGGAATGGAAAATGGCTTGTTCAAATTTGTAAACTTTCTTCAATACCCATTGAATGGACATTGTTAAATACAGGAAACTGTTGAATACAAGGTAACTATTGTTGAATACAGGTAAACTATTGAACATGGTAAATTGAACATGCTAAATAAACATTGTATATTAAATAACAAAGTTTGAAACTCATAATAGTAGACTACATAATATCCAATCTTCTCAACATCAAAGTTTGAAACTCATGATAATAGACTACATAATTTCCAATCTAAAAAACAAACAGTTGGAATACATAGAAACTAGTCAAACAAGTCTGTAATATCCAAGTTTCCCGATGCAGAACCATAAATCTGAGTTGGAGCACTCATCAAACTTTCCTGTGTGCCACTTATGAAGTCTGATGGAGTAAGAGATGTGCCTCCAATACCATGGGCCACCTATGACAATTCATTGCAAAAAGTACATGTTAGAACAATACAAAGATGCAAAAGTACAAGAAGTACTCTTTCGAATACACTTTGTAAAAGTACATGAAGGCCTCTTTGGAACACGTACCGGTACATACATACTATTTTCTGTGCCAACCATATAAGGATAATACGGTGTTTGAGCTTGAGCTTAAGCTTCAGGTTCAAATCGGAGCAACTTAGCAGCCTGCATGTTTTGAAGAATAATTACATATTGAAATTTATGAATTACTTTTACATACTTCAATATACTTTGTCCAAAAAAACATTTGAATACACAATTTACCTTTGCTTTTGTTTGTTTTTTTGCTGTTGCCTTGAACCGATTAACAATTTGATCTACTTTGGCAACCTTCCGTTTCGTAACTGGACGACCTCTTCGCCGAGCAACCAAAGGACTAATCACCTTCCTACTAGTACCTCCTTGTGTAGAACCGGTGTGAATCGGACTTCTTGTTGAACATGGTAAATTACTCCCATCACTGGATTCTTCTTTCATGACTCTCTCCTTGATTTCATCCAACCCAAGGTCTACAATTCTAGTTTTGCCTTCACAGTTAGCAGCAAGTTGTACAATGGCAATCAATTTTTTGTTCATCCTCTCATAGGTACTTGCATTGAAATCATTCCCAAAGCCGGTATATGTAGTTTTGATGCATGCGTATTCTCTATCCACATCTTTTCTCCACCGGGGCAAAATGTATTTACTTGGCACCTCATTTATGCAACTTCCGACAAGCACAGCGAGTGAGTGAGCGCACATAATGCCTCTAAACTTAAACAACCGACATATGCATTGAACTTCACATTCAGTTGAATTAAAATAGATAACAAAGTCCACATGCTTCATCTTCTCAGAAACTACCATCGCTTCTTGGACATTATATGTACAAATTGATCCCTCCTCTTTCATAATCACCGCCTGACAGTAAACTAATCTTTTTATCTCTCCTTGAACTTCTTTGAATTTCGCATTGGTGTAGGCTTACTGAAATTGCTTCTCAAACCTGTATATAGTTAGGCAATCAAACAATTTGTGTCGAGACTTGAAGTCTGCTTTCTTCTCTTTCTCTACCTTATTTCTCAAGGCATTGTTATATTGTTCAACGAATTGCTTCAATGTAGTTTTTGGATTTACATATCCATCAAAAAACGCATTCATACTTTCACTTCGTTGTGTAGTTGACATGCCTGCTCAAAAAATGTCTTTAACATAAACAGGTACCCATCGATTCCGCTCATCATATAGTACCCCCAACCACTCATTATCATAAAGATTGAATGTTGCAAGCATCTCTTCCCATTTACTCTCAAATTCAGCTCTTGTCAAACAGTCATAAACTGCATTTTGCATAGACAACTTTATGGCTTCATATTAAGCATATCCTTTCAACTTCTCCGTAATTTTCTTCATGATATGCCATAAGCACCACCGATGTCGAGCTTGTGGAAACACAATTTCTATAGCATTTTGCATAGCTCTACACTGATCAGTTATGATAGCTTTTGGCAGATGATTTGACATGCAACTTAACCATGACTTGAATAGCCAAACAAATGTGTTAGTGTCTTCACTAGACAACAATCCACAACCAAGCAAAATGGACTGACCATGGTGATTAACTCCGACAAATGGAGCAAATGGCATGTCATATTTGTTCGTCAAATAAGTTGTGTCAAATGAAATGACATCTCCAAATGCTTTATAAGTCGCCCGACTCCTTGCATCAGCCCAAAACAAGTTTCTAATGCGAAACTCCTCATCAACATCAATCACATAAAAGAATCTCTCACTATGTGCTTGCATCCTCATAAAATAACTTTGAAGTGATTCGGCATCACCTTCCCCAAGCCTTAACCTTCTAGCTCTCTCAATGTAATTTCTTGCATCTCGCTCATCAAATGTTAATGACTTGTATCCCCCTGCTTCGACAACCATTGAATGAAAGTTCTTAGACACCCCAATCCCTGCTTCATCATTAATTTCTAATCTTCTCTTCACAGGAGTAAGAGTTTTCTTATTCATTGTAAAATGACGTGAGTCGGTGGAAATCAAATCATGATTATGCTCAAGGTTAACTGTGGTTAGTTTATATCTCCCATCCTTGTGTACACTACCTCGTACCCTTGCTGTACAACCGATTTTTGTGGACAAACATGGCTTCAGAGGGTTGACTTCTGATGTCTTTCTTCTCTGTCCCGCTCGAGAACATTCAATTGCAAAGTTTAGCAATTGCCCATCATCTCCAAAATGTTGTGCTCTATGAGCTATAGAAAATCCGACATGCTTAGCATATTTGCCATAAAATGTGTACACCTCTTCCCTTGAGCTAAAACACATACCCTTTTTAGGTTCTTCAACGTGTTCGCCCTTATTTATTAAAGGATTCTCACCTTCAACATTTGAATCAACCTCTATTTCTCCACTTTGCGTACTGAAATAACAATTAAACAAATATCATTACAGATTATGGAACTAAACTTCATATTTCAGATTTTATATAAACTGTTTACAGATTATGGAACTACACAGTTTACAGATTATGGAAATTATATGAAGTTTGCTACCAAGCTTATGAAGTTTGCTACCATAGTTGAGCACAATTACTCATAAATATAAATTGTATTTGGTTAAAATGGTGTTATGGTTGCAGAAAATCCATAAATAAAATGTTGAGGGATACAATTTCACGCATATTCTAGTTGCGCATAATGCCCAGATTATCTTTTTGCTACCAAGCATGCCTTTCTTGGCTGGAGGGCCACGGACTGTAGCCAAACAGAGTGCTAGAGTTGGAAGAGTAGAGTTCCAATATGCACTATCAATGCAAGGTAATAGTGGACGAAACTTCATTTCACACTTAGTAATTGCAATTCTATGCAGAAGGGATCCAAGAAAATGGAAGCCCCCACTTTTTTCATGTATATTTTTATTATCTTTATTTTAATCTGTGAAGGGGTTTGCTCTTGTAGGAACTCAGTGACGATTACCACCTAGAGCCAACTCACTAACGGTGATGTTTCACTATGTCAATCTAGTGTAGCCAAGTTAGTCAGATCAGTTAACAGATTTGTCCACAGCTAACAGATTTACCTAAAAAACATAACTCTTGTCCAAAATGACAAATTGATTATAGTTTACAGATTATATTTCAGATTTCAGAATTAGCATATAACTGAAAGATTAGCATATGAAATTGATTTTTTACCTCATAAACCAGATTGATGGATAGAGACAGAGCAGAGCAAAACCAGACAGAGCAAAATTACAGGAATTCTAAGGATAGATGAGAGCTAGTAATCTGATATGGTGGAGGAGGAGGAAATTTCACATTCTTCTGAAGAAATGAGTTAACATCTGAGACCCACTTCCACAACCCATACGGAGAATTTCAATCCTTCTGGAGAAAGACTAGCCACTAGTTTTTGCAGAAATTCCCGGCGAGCTATGGTGGAGGAGGAGGATGACGGCGAGAGGTGAGGATAGGCGGGGGAAGACAGACGAGGACAGACGAGGATGGCGACGAGAGTTGAGGACATACGAGGGAAGACGAGGGAAGACAGAAATTCCCGCTTTTTCCTTTTTTTTTTTTTTTTTTTTTTTTCAGCTGTGTTTACACATCAGCTGCCACCTCATCACCACGTCACTGGGTGTATGTAGCGGGATTGGTTCTGATAAATGGAGCACATGCATTAAAGAGATGTCCAAAAAAAAAAAAAAAATGAGTGGAATGTAACATCATCTTATGTGATGTCATCGGCTAATAAGTGGCTGTAAATGTAATAAGTGTTCAGTCCCTGTCTCCTATTAAAATAACGGTGGTGTTATATGTACCAATTAATATATACATTAATATATCAACTAGTGTTTATATACTAATTAATACATTAATTGGTACGTATAACATTATTCTTAAAATAATAATGTTATAATTTTTATCATAAATCAACAATATTAATTAAATGATAATACAAATCACTTTATTTGATTTGGAATTTTCAAAACTAATTTTTTAAGTTTTTGATTCATATTTTTATACTTTTAGTGATTTTTTAAATATCTTAATCATTTTTTTTTAACTTTTTAGATTCAAGAAAATCTAGATATACTTAAAAAATATAAAAATTGTACAAAAAAATTTTTAAAAAATCATTGAATACAAAAAAAGAAAAAAATGAAAATGTACTAATTTTTTAATTTTTTAAATTTTGTGAATGTTAAAAAAAATTAAAAAATATTACTATATTTTTAAATATATCTAGATTAGGTATATCTAATTTTTTTTATTATAAATTATTAAAAATATTTAATAAAAATAAAAAATAAAAAAATAAAAATTTAATTTTTTAAAAATAATTTAAACTAAATAAAATAAATATCATTGCGTCAATTATTTACTCGTAATAGGGGTTTGGAGGGTTAGCCGTTAGTTGCACATTATTGACTGCCGCAACTCAAAAATAGAAAAGAGGACTTGTCTGACCAATGAAAAGTGATCCAGTCCGGTAGTCTTCCCTGTCATTTTTAGCCGTTGGGCTGCTGAAATCACTGTGACTGAAGCCTTAAAAAACTGGACTCCTAAAGTTCTTTAAGGCTTCGTTTGGGAAGTTATGGTTTGGATTTTTTTGGTTATTTTAGTCACAAAAAATAAAATAGGTTATTTTAGTCATAATAAACAAAACATCATATTCAACTCATAATTATTACATTCTTCTCTCACAAAAATATTCAAAAAAATCAAAAAGTCAAAAAGTCCTTCCCAAACCAAACTTTTAAGTCTAGGCTAAAATAGCTAAAAAAGTCAAAAAGTTAAAAAGCCAACCCACTTCCCAAACGGAGGCTAAGTTTGATTTAAGATTTGTTTGGTTTTAGATGTTTAGTTAAAAAAATACAAAATATAAATTTGATTACATAAATCAATAAGATAAAATATCACATTTAAAGCAGAATCATTATACTTTTTCTCTCATAAAATTTAAAAAAACCAAAAAAAAACCAAACCAAACGAGACTAAAAAAATTAAGCTAAAAAAATCCCAATACAAAAAAGCTAGCTAAAAAAATTAATGCTAATGTCAGCCGTTAGTGGCACATTCTTAAGTTTTTGTTTGAGAAAAGAAAATTAGCCTGATTTTTTAAAATTATTTTAATTTAGTTAAAAAAGTTTCATTTGGAAAGAACTATGGACTTTTTTATGAGAGAAAAAATAAAATGATTATAATTTAAATTTGATATTTTCTCTTAATAATTTTTTAACTTATTTTACCTTTTAATGGGCTAATTTAGTCCTAATTATCTTCTCAAACGGAAATTATTTAGAACAATTTTTAATTGTGAAAGGTAAAATTATTCTATCAAAATTATTTTAGGCTTGTTATATAGTATAAAAAATTTATATTTTAATTTTATCACTCTAATGGTGATTTGTGCTTTTGGCATAATTTTGAATAAAATCAACACACTTTTTAAATATGAAATTCATTATTATTTTTTCAAAGTGTTCACTTTCATCAAGCAAGCCTACAACTCTCAAGACCATTTGGATTGAGTCAATTGTTTGTAAGGGGGCCTTAAAAGTGAACTAAAGTTTTTCTTGGTATGAAAGAAATGTAGTGAAGTGCTTACCACCGAGAGATGCTTTTTGGAAAGCATAAGAGAAAGTGCTAATCACTAACAAATTTTGGACAAAGCACTTTAGAAGTTGGTTTTGATTTCTTTCAACTATCTAATTTTTGTCATTTCCTCAATCAATTCACATTCACATACATGGTATGTTTGTATCTTCGATTTCATAGGCCATCCTCACTATTTATTCAAAAGAAAAAATTATCTTAATTTTCCTTTTACTTTTTACTTTTAATTTTTCTTCACATCTTCTATGTAGTAGTTATAATGTTGACTGTAAGGACACCCAAAACGAAAAACAAAAACAAATATACACAAAGAGGAAGAACTTTTAGCACCACCAACCAAACTTTTTAAAAAAGAAAAAATTATAAATAAATTAGACAGTTTAAAAATAATGACATTATAGGTGATTTTTTTTTGGGTATAAATATGACCCAAAAAAAAAAAATTATACCACAATAAAAATGAAAATATTTTCTTACAATTCTACTAAACAACAAACTTTTATCGTGAAAAATCACCTAAATGTACACATCTTTGATTATACGTTAAAAAAAAAAAAAAAAAAAACCAATCACGAATCACTAGTCTTCATGTTTGTTTTTCATAAACCAATCAAAGGGGAGGAAAAGCATGACTTTGGTTATTCCCTTCCATTCTCACATAAGAAAACGAGTAATGATTAAGACTTCACTCTCATAAGATCCGTACAAATTTAAATCACTTATGATATAAACTCTACATATATATAAATATACCCCACATATACATAGAGGATTATGATCATTTTGAGAGTGTGGATCATTTCTACAAAATTGCCGCTTAAACAAAAATTAATTGGTGAAGGATACACATGGCATAGCCACTTGTACCTTCTTCACCTTCAATAATTTGTTTTCTTAGTGAGGCGAAACTTTATGACTAGCTTTTTTTTTATTTTTATTTTTTTACTCTTATTTAAATAAAGGGTAAATTATATTGACACCTTCTGAGATTTATATTTATTACAATTATTCCTTTCACATTTTGAAAATTACATCTCCCTCTTTGAGGTTTAAAGTTTCATTACAAATTCCCTCATCAGCAATTTAATTTTTGGGTAAATTACACTAATACCACTAGAGGTTTATATTTATTATAGTTCCCTACTCACCTTTTGGAAATTATATCTCCTTCCCTGTGGTTTAAAATTTCATTACAGATTTCTCCCTTAGTAATTTAATTTTTTTAAATACCAATTTTGCCTTCACTGAGTAAATTACATTGACACTCCTCACATTTTAGAAATTACAATCCTCTCCCTAATGTTTAAAGTAGCATTACCAATTGCTTCCCCGGTTAGTATTAGTTGGATTGGAAAAAAAAAATTAATTGAAAAAAAAAATTGTTAGTAAAATTTTTAAATTTATGTTTAAAAACCAACGTAAACTCATTTTTTGAATTTACGTTTTTTTTCTTCAAATTTACAAACTGAGACAACAATTTATAAACCAAAAAAATTACCAAACAAGTTTTTATGACAGTTTTTAAAATTTTTGTAAATATAAATTGAAAACTGAAAACGAAATGGTTACGAAATCGTTTTCAGTTTTCAATTTATATTTACAAAAATTTTAAAAACTATTATAAAAACTTGTTTCGTAATTTTTTTGGTTTATAAATTGTTGTTTCAGTTTGTAAATTTGAAGAAAAAAACGTAAATTCAAAAAATGAGTTTATGTTGGATTTTAAACAAAAATTTAAAAATTTTACTAATAATTTTTTTTTCAATTAATTTTTTTTTTCCAATCCAACTAATACTAGCCGATGGGGCAATTGGTAATGCTACTTTAAACTTTAGGGAGGAGATTGTAATTTCTAAAATGTGAGGGGTGTCAATATAATTTACCCAGTGAGGGCAAAATTGGTGTTTAAAAAAATTAAATTGCTGAGGGGCGAATCTATAATGAAACTTTAAACCTCAGGGAGGGAGATGTAATTTCCAAAAGATGAAAGAAAAAACTGTAATAAATATAAATCTCAGGGGTGTCAATGTAATTTACCCTTAAATAAAATAGTGCAAGAGCTTGGAGTATCAAGCCCCTTTGATACCATTACACAATTGATTTGTAATGTATATATAGTGAAAAATGTGCAATTCACCAATTGTCTTTTTTCTTGATTTAGTAAGATATCAATATGGTTCACTTTCATGTAGACATGGTCAATAATTGTTACCTTCAATTGGTTCAAGAGGTACTTGCAATCACCAAGGTTATTAAGGTGATGATGGACAATAAGAACAAAACCTCAACATGAAGTCCTCAAAAAATAATAATAATAATAATAAATAAAGAATAAAAACACTAATAATAGTCTTTTGGATTGTCATCTATCATCATTTTTTTAGTAATATTATAAATTTAAAAATTTTACTCTAAATTTTATTTAAAAACATCAATTTATAGATCACAAGTGGACAATATATTGTACCAATTTAATATTACTATTATATATTGATACCCTCTTGGTATACAAATTTTTTTCCAATCACACAAGCACATTTGAGTTAGCATGTCTGGGACAATAGTATTTCTATGGCATTGATTGAGAAGATAATTCAATTAAAATAACTCACTAAAAGATAACATAAGTTAAAATAGTTAATAAGATAAAATGTCACATTTAATCATAATTATTTTATTTTTTCTCTTACAACTATCAAATCAACTATAAAATAAAATAAAAAAACTAATTAATTTTTCAAACACAAGTTTTTTACCTAAACTAAAATAACCACAAAGTCAAATGGTCAATCTCCCCAACAATACCTATATATACATAACAGCATCCGCAAGGGGCACGTTGAGTTGACAAAATACATCTACATCATAACTTGTATTCATCCTTTTTTAAATCATAATTTTAAGATTTAGAGCTATAATTGAATATTGCTTTGCTTTTCTTAAGGACTAAGGATTGACGTTTAAAAAAGAAAAGTTCTCATTTTTCCTTGAAGTGCATTTTAATAATCGAGCATTTTCATCTTCTGCAGTCCTATATACACCTACTCATATTTTTTTTAACATTCTTCACTTGAGAGACTTTTATCCACCATCATAGGGGTTGTTTGGGGTGTCCTAAATAAGTGTATTTTTTTGTATTTTTGGACTAAAAAGTTGAGAGAAAAAATATGGATGTTTGGGTTAACTTTTTGACTTTTTATGAAAAAAATATGTAATAAAAAATTATAAAAATTGGTTTGTAGAGGAAAATTAGAATTGGAAGTTGTGCAACCGTAATTGTTAATTTTTGATAAATAGTATTAACTTTTAAACTTTTTAAGTAACTTTTTGACTTTTTGACTTTTGTCAAACTTCCCAAACTAGGCCTTACCTACCAAAAACAACAACTACTTTACCCTGCCAAAACCGTGTCTCACAAGGAGGCGACTTATAAACATTGTTATCACAATTTTATTTTACAGTAATAATTTGGAACACTAATTTTGGTACTCTAATACTGTATTTAGTTGGGGGATTTGGAGAAGGATTTGGAAAGGAAAAGGAAAAATGTGTGTGAAATTAGATGAAATGTAGGTATATTTTATTCACATTTCACCTAACTTTTCTCTTTCCCTTTCCAAATCTCTTCTCAAATCCTTCAACCAAACACAGCGTAAAAGAGTACTAATGACATGATAAGGAGAAAAAAAAAACAAATTAAGATCAAAATATCAAATCACTATGACCCATTGTCATTGTCAGTTCATTAGAATTAATTTTAGAGCTCAAGAATTATAATTCTAAAATATTTTTCTTTATTTTATTTTTAATAAATGAGAATCATGTCCAGGCTAGCCTAGCCTAGAAGTGTGAACTTAAAATTCAAGCGATACTCTCTAATTACATGATGCGAACAAATAAGAAAGCTATTGACAAGAGTTAAATTTGGGTTGGACATGGTGGGTGAGAGGAAAGGGAAAGCTTCGAGTACTTAAAGGGCATGTTTAATTGGAAGGATTAGAACATGTGATTGGAATTATTAATCTGTGAGCCCAATTATCTCATGTTTGTTTTGATAATTTGTTTTAGGATTATTAATCCAATACATAATTAATCCAATAAATTTGTAAAATTATTAATAATGGGGTGGGAGTGAAATTGTGAATACTATACTAATTTAATAGGATTATTTATACCTCACTATTAGTCGGTGGAATCAGACAAGGGCAAAGGTGCTTAATTGGTGTCAGAGATATGCAAGAATTAATGAAGTTGGTTGTAGATTAGTTCGGGAATTCCGGTCATAACGTTGTGTTTGTTGAGGTAGAAAATGAATTTTGAGTATTTATATCTGTTGATGTTTTTATGAAAATTAATATATTAAAAAGAAAAAACTTATTTTTAATAAACAAAAATACTTTCAAACTAAAATTTTATCCATATCACCGTATTACCACAACTACAAGTCACCAACAGTAATGGAAACACTTGGCACGATAATTTGAAGAAAAAATGACAGATTATATTCAAGAGCTGAACAACAGAGAAATTGCACCCAATTGACATGGTCCCCTAATCCCCGACACTAAGGTCCCGTTTGGCAACAAATTAGTTTAGTTAAAAATTGAAAAAGTTATTAAAAAAGTTAAAAAGTCAACAATTTATACAAAAAAGTCAAAGATTATCTTTTTTCTCTATTTTTTGTACATCGTTTCGTAAAAAATTAAAAAATCATCCTAAACATACTAATTTTTTTAACTCATATTTTAACTAAATAGTCAAAAAATTACTAAATTATCCTGTTCTCAAACGAGACTCAAAGCATCCTGAGTCTTCGTTTGGATGTGCATTGACTTTTTATTTTTTTTTATTATGTTAGTCTGAAATTAAAAAGTCTCGTTTTGAATTAATTTTTTTGACTTTTTTAACTTTTATGAGAGAAAAAATGAAATGATTATAGATTGAATATAATTTTTTATCTTATTGATTTTTTAATTTATTTTATTTTTTTATGATTATTTTAACTTAAAAAATTTATTTATTTATTTATTTTTTATTTTTATCTATCTCTAGAGTTTCAAAATTGGATCATTGGTTTCTAAAATCTGATTTCGGATTTTCCGTGCATTGCATGTGAGTAATTGTGCTTAGATGTCAGTGTCAGCTTTTTACTTTAAGCTTTAAGAGGGAAATAAAATAAAATTCAATAGATGCCTTTAACTTGATTTTCTACATACAATTTCTTTCAAATGCTGATTGATTTGAACTTATTTGAGAAAATATCTTTTCAGTGCAAGTTTAAGAAAATATTTTCAAATTAGTAATAAATTTTAGGGCAAATTACATATAAATGAATTGAAGTTCAGTTTTTAAAAATATGACTTCACAAAATAATTGAGTTTTATATTTGCATTTCCAAACAAATTTTTTTTTTTAAAATCACATGGTTTGGTAAAAAAAAACTCCGAATTCTCGTGTAAAGTATTTTATAAGAGACCAACAAGGCCAGTTACTCCTACAAACATGGGCCTAAAAAGCAGAAACAGGCCTGAGACTCTGGCCCAAATAAATTAGGTCCTATCACTCAAAGAACTAGTCAAGAAAGCCCAATCAAACCTCATTCATTTGTGGTCTTGTGAAAATACAGGCTTGTTAGTTTTTTTTTTTGAACGGAGGCTTGTTAGTTTATTCGGAATTTTTTTCATTGACAAGGTTTTAGGCCCATTTAAATTCTAGCCCAATTGAAATTGTTTTCCCACAATCTTTCCCAATGGAACTAAAGAAGTTGGGCCAAATCATATAAAAAAATTCGATGCTTGAGGGCAAAATGGTTACGCCACTCAAATTCACATCTCATTTGAAAATTGGGATACTTACAACCAGGGGTTGAGGGTTGTTGTTGTGCCATAAGGCATAAAAGTCTTGCTGTGTGAGTTTTTAGAGGTATTTTTCCAGTATATTTTAATAATTTAAACCATTCAAATTATAAGGTTTGTTGAGTATATCATTCATATAAAAAATAAAGTTAATCGGAAATCGGTAATCCCATGATCAAATCCTAATTATTTTTTAAAAAATTAGTAAAATCATGTTAACCTTTTACTTTTTAAAAACAAATGTGCTCTTACCATGAGGTTACAGATGTTCAATTTTCTTGAGTTTTTGCATGAATGATCTACTCGACGAATCTTATAATATGATGGCTTGGATCATCGAAAAAGACTCGAGACATGCCCTCAACGAACCTCACAACAACATGCTGTCCCATCTCTCCTATCTTACAAACTGGACTTATTTACTTTAAATAAATTTTTTTACCCAGGTACTTAGGTCTTTTATTTTGATAATGAGAAAATTTTGAAAATTTTTCGTGGTATATTTTGTTTTGTTAAATAATCATTTGGGATGATAATGATACTGAAAATTTTAAGAAAATTATAAATGATTGAGAGATTTTAATTTTTGTTTGTGAGCTATAATTTATTTTTAGATTATTTGTATTAATTTGTATTGAAATATGATGTAGGAAGTGTAATTAGTTGAATTATAATCTTTTATGATATTTTATAGTGATAAATTTATCATTGAATATTAAATCAAAACATATTGCTAAGTAAATCGGATCCATAAGATCTACCATAACTACACTTGAATTTTTTTAAAACAGAGGTGTTATACACACCAATTGGTATACTAATTAGTATACCAACATATATTATGATATTATTATTTTAAAATTACGACCTTACTCATTATACAAATCATAAATATATAAAATTGTGGGGACATATTTTTTGAATAACAACACGTGGTCAAGGTGGCATTGAAGTGCCAACCGAGGTGCCACGTGTCCTGGTCATGGCGCCAAGGTAATCTCGGCTAGGCCGAGGTTATCTGCGGAGATACCGGAATAAAGGGTGAACGGATAAGGGTCAAGAGTCTTAGAATGGGGAAGGATCTCAGTCTGGATAAGGATAAGAGCTCTTAGGGAGTTTATCTTTATCTATTTGAGAGTCCTAGATAACCATTGAGCTAGAGTCCACTGAAGCTAAACTTCTACGGGGATCAGATCAGTGCTGATTATAAAAGTAAGGCACCCTTGTGGGTCTAAGGTACACTTTTGGTATTTTGACTAGTGAGTAAAAGCACTATTTGCTATCTCTGAGAGATAATTGAGTACTGACTTGATCGTCGGAGTACTCCCGGGTGGAAGAATCACCGCCGGGGTCTTATCTTTTTGTGATAGGTCGTTCGGGCGCAATCTATTCTGTCGGTGCTCTCCAGCTGAGTACCTGTTTAGCAGTGTGGTCCGAAAACAGCACACACAATTTGGCACTGTCTGTGGGAAATAAAGGAGAATAGATGGCCAACGACGGACAGAAAGAGAAGATTTGGGATGACATCCCTATTGGAAATGGTAAACACATTGACCCTAACGTAGAGAAGGATAACTGTAATGAAGAAACTCAGGATCAGAATCCTAGAGAGAAAGACATTGGCCAGAAGGGAGACGTACAAAAAAAGGCAGACCGAGGCGGGTATTATAACGAGGATGATCTCCAGGTATGGAAAGATAGATGCACACGGAGGGACGACAAGATGAAGAGAATGGCGAACAAATTGGCAGACCTATAATCGGTTTTCAATTTCATGATGCAGAACAACGTCATGCTGCCACCGTTTCTGTTACAAGATATGTCGATTCTAGCGGCCAAAAAAGATGCCCAAAAAAGAGGGCAGAAAATAGTTCCTACAGTCCCTCAACACGACAGGACCAAGGAACATTCTCACCGGCCTTCACAGGAGGTCGGACAAGGAAAGTCGATGAAGGGAGAGTCTCGGAAAACATATCGTACCAAAGAAGTCTATGCCAAAGAACATCAGCATGCTTAAGGGAATGAGCTTTGTTTCGACACGACTAATGGAGGGAGCTCCAAGAGGACTCATAACGACACCGGGAGTAGTGCACCAAAGAGGCTAAAATTCGTTGATAGCCGAGCTCCTTGATGGACCAAAGAGGATCTAAGAGATTACCTCCAGAGGAAGTGACAAGATGTCGAGGTAACCTCTCCGGTCATGCCGAGAACGCCGTTCTCGGTAGAATTGGACAAATTTGAGGCCTTGAAAAGGTTCCACATGCCGAGATTCTAGATATACAACGGTAAGTTTGACCTTAACTTTCACGTCAGCTTGTACCTGAACTCAATGGCACTATACACCGGAAACGAGCTGTTGCTCTGCAAGGTGTTCCCCTCATCTTTTAGGGTAATCGCATTAGATTGGTTTCACAAGTTGCCGAAATGAACTGTGAAAAGCTGGGAAGGCTTGGCCGAGATGTTCGTGGCGAGGTTTGTGGCAAACAAACTACAATCGTTGAGGGTGGACTCCCTGATGGTTCTGAGAATTGGCAAGGATGAAAGTCTCAGGGCTTATGCCAAGAGGTAATGAGGTATTCAACCGAATACCAGGGTGCAACCAAGAGGTGCAGTCGTGTCTTTCAAGAATGGCCTGAACGATGATTGTTTGCTTCGAAAATCGCTGGGAAAGACATAGCCAAAAAGTATGGAGGAACTTCTGGCCAGGATAGAGAAGTATGCGAGAGCCAAGGAAGACAAGCCGGGGACAAAGGTGTCAAAACCAGAGAAGAGAAACGGCTCGCTGAAGTGAGGCCGAGGTAACACTGGATACAACAAGCAAGAGACAAGACTGAGGGCTGCACAGGCAGCCACAACCGTATTCCGAATTTCAGTTTACAAAGTCTTGGAAAGAATCTGGAATCAGCCCTATTATAGAGCACCAGAGAAAATTCCTGGCAAATTTATGGGAAGAAGTCTGGAGAAGCACTGCGCCTACCATAATGAGGATGTGCATCTAACTTAGGGGTGTAGAGCCCTAAAAACACATCTGGAAGACCTAGTAAGACAAGGTTATTTAAGGGACCTAGTAAATGAGGCCAGGACAAGGGAGGAACAAGCGAGACTGCCTTAGGCACCACAGCACCACCCCCGCCACACCACAACCGCAGGTAGGCAAACCTCGAGTGATCAATGTGATTCACTCGAAGGTCAATGAGAACGAGATACGTGGGAAGACTCAGAAGGTAAAACACTTGTAACATGTGTATCAGGTCCGGTAGAAAAGACCTAGGGTAGACGAGCACCAGGGACTAATGGTGTCCTTTATTGAAGACGATCTAGACATGGTACAGCATCCACACAATGACGCCCTGGTAATATCCCTAAAAATTAGAGAGTGCCAGATAAAGCGCATCTTAATTGACCAAGGCAGCTTTTATGACATCATGTATGTCAGGTGTTACAAAGAGCTTGGCCTTCACCAAGATGATTTGGAGCAGTCCAATGGTTGGGTTCAACGGAACGCCAACATGGCCCCTAAGAACAATAAGTTTAGAGGTGCAGGCTGGCACCAAGAAGGTAAACACGGAGTTCACAATAATTGACACTCTCTCCCCTTACAATATTATCCTGGGAAGGCCATAGCTGCATTCAATAAGGGTTATTCCTTCAACAATGCACTAGCTGTTGTGGTTCCCAACAGACCATGGAATTGAGGAGGTTAGAGGGGATCAGGTGCAAGCGAAGAATTGTTTCATGGCAGTAATGAAGTCCACCTGCAGCGTACGAGGAGCAGAATTGCAGAAATTGAGGACGAGGACATAAAGGTCCTAGAGGACGTCGGCAAAGAACCAACCGAGAAGAGTAAGGAAGCCCTGTAGAAGATCCTAGTCCAGCAAAGGGATGAAGAACGCTTCTTCCTTTTCGGCTCAGGCTTGGCAAAGGAAGAGGAAAAAAAGTTAGAGGCATTCTTGAGAGCAAACATTGAGGTGTTTGCCTGGACACCATACGAAATGTCTGGCATTGACCCCGAGGTCACTTGCCATAGACTAAATGTGGACATGTCGGCCAAACCTGTCATCCAACGAGCAAGGAGGCCTACGTTGATGCATGTTGAGGCAGTAGAAGAGGAAGTGGATAAAATTCTTGAGGCCAGAGCCATTCGAAAGGTAAACTACCCAACATGGTTATCAAACACAGTTGTTGTGAAAAAAAATAATGGGAAGTGAAGGGTCTGTGTGGACTTCACCAGCCTGAACAAGGCTTGTCCCAAAGACAGTTTCCCACTCCTGAAAATTGACCAATTGGTGGATGCCACCTCAGGACATGGAAGTATGAGCTTCTTGGACGCTTATAGAGGGTACCATCAGATAGTCATGTACCTCCCAGATGAGGAGAATACTACATTTATCACCCCAAAAGGGCTGTATTGCTACAGAGTGATGCTTTTCAGGTTGAAAAATGTAAGAGCAACTTACCAAAAATTGGTGACTAAGATGTTCAGACATCTAATAGGCAAAACAATGGAGGTATACATTAATGACATGGTTGTGAAGACCAAAGAACCTGAGGATCATTTGGTCGACCTGAAAGCAGTCTTCGATATCCTGAGGACATTTTGGCTTCGACTTAATGCGTCAAAGTGCGCATTTGGAGTTGGGTCAGGAAAGTTCTTGGGATACTTGGTCACCAGAAAGGGCATTCAGGCAAACTCGGATAAGATCAAGGCCATCTTGGACTTGAAAAGCCCAACATTGGCAAAACAAGTGCAGATGTTGACTAGAAGGGCTGCAGCCCTGAATAAGTTCATAAGTAGAAGTTCTGACAAATGCAAACCTTTCTTTAGTTTAGTAAAGAAAGCCACAGACTTCTTATGAACAGAAGAGTGCAAAGTCGCCTTGGCCGACTTGAAAAAATACTTGACCATAGATCCAGTTCTTTCAAATCCAGTACCTGGAGAGGAGCTGTTCTTATACATGGCGGTTTCAGAGCATGCAATGAGTGCAGTAGTAATCAGAGAAGAAAATGAAGAACAAATGACAGTTTACTACGTGAGTAAAACCCTAGCAGATGCAGAGATCAAATACTTACCCTTGGAAAAACTGACACTGGCTCTAGTAATGGCCTTCAAGAAGCTGAATCATTACTTTCAAGCCCACAAGATTGTGGTATTAACTGAGCATCCTTTGAAGTTCCTGTTGCAGCAAGGAGACCTGACAGGCAAAATAGCCAGATGGGCAGTGGTGTTGGGCTAATATAACCTGGAATTCAGACCTAGAACAACAATCAAATGCCAGGTTTTGGCCGACTTCATGGCCGAGTTCACACTAGGCGCCACTGTACATTGAGCTCCGTTGAGTCACGGTATAGGATGTCCAGATCAACAAGAAGAAACCCAGCGGAGGATAGCAGAACAGAAGAAAGAAGAGAAACTCAGTCCCTGCGGTATTTACGTCTGTGACTCCTTCCGCCTATTTGTTGATGGGAGTTCAAACCGACAAGGAATGAGGCAGAAATAATGCTAGTATCGCCAGATGGGCGGATGCTGGAACAATCCATTCATTTAGGGCTTTAAGGCCTTAAACAATGAAGCAGAATATGAAGCACTGATCGCAGGATTGAAGTTGGCAGTAGCAGTGGAAGCCGACGAGGTGATGGTTTTCTTTGACTCCCAACTTATCGTCAACCAGGCAATAGGCGAATACGTAGCCCGAGATGAAAGGATGATGGCCTATGTAAAGGAGGTGGGCAGACTGGTAGCATTATTCCATAATTGCCGACTACAGCAAGTTAGTCGAGATGACAACAGCCATGCTGATGCCTTGGCCAACCTGGCTAGCGCAATGAAACCAGGAGAGGCAAGAACAATAATGGTTGACTATTTGTCACGTCCAAGTGTAGAACCACAGAATACAGAGAATGAAGCAATGCGTGTGGAGATAGGACCAAGTTGGATGGATGCGATAATAGTATTCCTTAGAGAAGAGAAACTGCCAGATGATCGTAAAGAAGCATACAAGATCAGACTGAAATCGGCAAGATTCAGTCTAATTACAAAAAGACATCTCTACAGAAGGTGTGTGCATCATTCACAAGTTGAAGACTTCCTGTATGAAATACACGAAAGAGTATGCGGAAGCTACGCAGGGGGCAAGTCACTTGCTCATAGGGCCATTACTTAGGGGTACTGGTGGCCCTATATGCAGAAAGATGTTGAAGCTTATGTCAAAAAGTGTGAGAAATGTCAGAGGTTTGCACCTTTGATACATCAACCAGCAGCAGATTTAAATCTAGTATCCAGCCCTTGGCCATTTGCCTAGTAGGGCATACATCTTGTTGGATAACTACCTTAAGCAATGGACAAAGGAAGTTCCTACTGGTGGCAACAGATTACTTCACCAAGTGGGTAGAAGCTGAACCCCTTGCAAAGATTCGGGACATTGATGTAAAGAACTTCATATGGAAGAACATCATTACCAAGTTTGGGATGCCAAGGGAAATAATAGCAGACAATGGTACGCAGTTTGACAGTAAGCTAATCAAACGCTTCTGTGCAAAGTACAAAATCAAGAACTACTACTCTATTCCAAGCTTTCTTCAAAGCAATGGTCAAGCTGAAGCATCAAACAAAACTATTTTGGATGAGATTAAGAAGAGGCTGGAAGTAGCAAAAGGGAAGTAGGTGGAAGAGTTGCCCAATGTACTTTGGGCATATCGGACTACGCCGAGAAGATCAACTGGGGAATCCCTATTTGCCATGGCTTATAGCACAGAGGCAGTAATCCCATTACAGGTCGGTATCCTAGGGGTTAGAACCCAGGGAGTGGAGAACGAGACTAATGATGCATTTTTAGCCCGAGATCTGGACCTATTGGAAGAAAGAAGGGAGAAAACAGCAATTCAGCTGGGGGCATACCAGCAGCAGCTTGCTAGGGCTTACAATAAGAAGGTCAACCCACGAGACTTTCAAGTCGGGGACCTCGTCTTGAGAAAAGTCGTCGGCAACAAGAAGGATCCCAGAGAGGGCAAGCTTGGCCCAAATTGAGAGGGACCTTATAGAATCATCTCGATCCTGGGGAATAGAGCATATCGGCTTGAAGATAGTGAAGGCAAAGAGTTGCCAAGACCTTGAATACTTGCAACCTGAAGTTTTTCAATCATTAGATTTTTTGTTTTTTAAAAGTTTTTTGTTATTAGCCAAAGTAAATAATAAAGTTTAGCTCAATTTTTTCAAACTTGTGTAAAATGATTGACCAGTCGCTTGGTGATGTTTCTGATTGAAACATGACGAATAACTAAGACTTATTATATGACAGAGTTAAATTATACTTGCATATAATAGAGTTGAACTAAGTTGGTGATGTTTCTGAGTGAAACATGACGAATAACTTAGACTTATTATATGGCAGAATTGAATTATAGTTGCATATAATAGAGTTGAACTAAGTTGGTGATGTTTCTGATTGAAACATGACGAATAACTTAGACTTATTATATGGCAGATTTGAATTATACTTGCATATAATAGAGTTGAACTAAGTTGGCGATATTTCTAATTGAAACATGACGAATAACTTAGACTTATTATAGGGCAGAGTTGAATTATACTTGCATATAATAAAGTTGAACTAAGTTGGCGCTGTTTCTAAGTGAAACATGACGAGTAACTTAGACTCATTATATAATAGAGTTGAATTACACTTGCATATAATGGAGTTGAACTAAGTTGAATTAACCTGGACTTGCCATATCGGCAGAGTAAAACACAGATTGAAACTAAGTACATTTGAGTAAGATTAACAAAGGAACCAAGGTTGAGAACCTCGGCTAGTCTCTGTTTGAACATAACTTCGGGAACAAGGCCATAGCCACATGCTTAATGAAAACCTAAGTAAAACTTAAGTTCACATTACGGGGTAGAGAGCTGGAGAATGATGCTTGAAACAACACTTGTTGAAATTTTCAGGAAAATTTACAAGTTGAAGTTAAGCCGAGGTGATATTGAAATAAGTATTTACTTACTTGCCAAGATTACCAGGTTGCCAAGCTTGGAAAGCATTGGGGACTGAAGTCTTGATAGAAGACAGTAAGTAAAATGGCAAGTTTTAGATAAACACTTGTGAAAAGTCTAAGTTACAATGTTTTTTGAGCGTTAAGACAAAGCTGAGATAAACAAGTTGGAAGTTGTGTCCGAGGTATTTTTACCCGAGGAGATTGCACAGATAAGGTGCACTTTTGAAAATGTACAAAAATAGTCTAAGGATGGAATGACACATAGAGGAAAAGAAGGCATACATTCAAACACGTAGAAGAAAATGTAAAGACTTGTATTTAGATAAGGAAGTTGTTCAGATACAAAAAGACACTTCGGCCTGACATAGGAGATTACTTGTTCAATTACAAAGAGTAAAGAGGAACATCAGTCAAATATAAGCTATATATCGTTTAAGAAGCAAAAATTACAATGCATAGAAAATAAAATGTCCTAGCAAGACTACTCAGCGTTGGCGGCAGGCTGTGTCTTGGCCCCAGAAGACAACTGGGAAGTCTTCTCGGCAGCCTTCTCAGTCTCGAGCTCGGCATCGATCTCTTGTAGAGTCTAATTGAGGCTCTTCTCGGCGATAGGCACCTCGGATGTAGTCTTCTTGGAGGAGGCACCTTTTGAGACCTCGTCCTCCTCATCCTGAGTCAAGTCTAGGACTTCCTTATTTAGAGTTGGGGACTTGGCCCCAGTAGGAACTTTAGCATTAGTTGCCACCTCGGCCTCTTTGTCTTCGACTTCCTCTCCTTCTTCTTCCCCCCCAGCCTTAGCCTCAGATTGGCTTGAAGCGGAAGGGAATGACGGCACAAGTCGGCCTTCATCTTTGAGAGGAGAGTCCTTTGGGACAGACAACTCCTTCAAAGCAGCAATCCAACCAAGGGTGTAACCCTTGTTGCATGCTTGTCTGACTTGTTTTTTGTGGTTCTCGCGGACGTCGGCGGCCCCTTCGGCATAGGCCTTCTCGTCCGCTGCTTTGATCTCGGCGGCTTTTGTGGCCAAGGCATCTCGGAGCTCGGCTTAGACTTCGATTGTTTTTGCTATGGCCTTTTTTTTCTCGGCCTTGAGGACCTCAGCAACAGCCTCTGCATCCCCAGTCCTTTTTTCGGCCTCGTCTTGAGCTTGCTTGGCTGCCTTGGCCTGATTTATCAGCACCCTCATCTTGGTCTCGACATTGTTTAACGATTTAAGCAAGCCAGCAGCTTCCATGGTCTTGTAGACGAAATCCTTCTTTATTTCCTCGGCCTGCATCGCGAAGGAATGGGCGTACTGGATTGCCTGAAAAAAACTAAATAAAGAAAGTTAGTAAACTTTAAGTTTAAGGACAAAGAATGAAGAGTACCAAGTGTTAGGGATTTACCAGTACAGAATGTTGCACCATCAACGCGAAATTTTCATATTCGCTGACCTCGGCAATACGGTTGAGGTCATTGGGAAGGAGCAGCGCAGTGGAGAAGGAGACATCGACCTCAATATCAGAGGCGCTGTCACCGGTTTTGACTGGCTTATCCTCAATCATGATGGAGGAGGCCCAGGAGTCATCAGATTTAAGAGAACCCGAGTTGGCTGCTGAGTTCGACCTCGGCTTCTTTGACTTAGTGGATTCGGAGGGGTCAGCCTCGGCGGGCTTCTTCTTGGCGGCGGAGGAACTTTTTTCTGCCTTGGCCATTTTTGAAATCGGCAAGGTATCCTCAGAATCAATCTGAGTCACTGTTGCCTTTGCTTGGGCCTTCTTTAGCCTTTTTGGCTTCGGTTTGGGCTGGGATTGTGAAGGTGAAGATTGGATTGTGACAACGTTGGGAATATCGGCTAGAAGGTCTTCAGCAACGGCCTTTTTATGCCCTATTTCATCGGTGGCAACGACGACAGTGACTTTAGTGCCTTGGAACTCGACGTCGGCGTTGACGCTGAGAATGTGGAATCAGTTGTGAAACAGAAGTTGATGGCTGTTCTGCTAGGTCAGATGTCGAGGCTTGGTCAGGCCTTGGTGATGAGGTTGTTGGGGGAGTTGTTGCTAAGGGTAGAGACTTGCTCTTCTTGGGGACGTCGGGCAATGTGGATTTATAGGTCGGGATGTAGTTCAGGAGTAGAGGAGCCTTACGCTAATTAACATACCAGTCCAGCAATCTCTTGAAGTCTTTGCTGGAGAAGAATGTCTTGCGAAATTCTTTGGGCGGCTGATGAAGGATTGCAAGTAAGAAACAAATATTAAAACATACAAAAGTATCAAAATATAAAGACTTGAAAGCAAGTAAAGTGACACTTCACTCTTACTATTTTTCTCTTTGAACACTATTCGGTATGAGGGGTAGAGGTGAAGGTCATCATCTGGTGGGAACTCCCAGTTGCCCGAGACGATGAAATAATCGTCTCCAGCACCCTTGTTGGAGTCTAGGAAGTTGGCGATGAGTTTGTATTCTGTGGACCTCGGCTTAAGGTAATAGATGTAGCCCTCTTCTGACTTCAGGCCACACATGGTGTAACAGTATTGAATGTCGGCTAGAGTAATCCTAGCGTTCTCTTTGTTGGCTAAGGCAATTATTTCGTTCATGACTCTATAAGAGTTAATGGCCAATTGCATCGTGTTGAGCTTATAGTAGTGGAGGACTTGGTAGAAGAGGATGTCAAGAAGGAACCTAAGACCACACTTGATGAAGGAGACTACTGGAAAGGGCATGAGGTTGTCGTTGGGCATAATGGAGTCCTCCTCCCCGGCCAACCTGAGTTGGACGTCGGCAGGGATGGAGAACTCCCTCCTAAAATGTTTAAGTTTTTCCGGGATATCTACCCTCCACCTAAACATACCTATAACGTCGGCAAGGGATAAGGTATGGGAATTCAGAAGAATGAGGTTTTTGTGGGTTTCAAGGACCTCGGCTAACCCCTAGAGAGCACTGAAGTAAATTTTTCAACAAGATCTAAAGGGTTTTTGGTTCGGTTTTCCTAAAGATCAAGTTTCTAGAACAAAATCCCAAGCCTAAGACTATGGAAACAAGAAATGAAGGCAAGAATCTGGAAAAAAAGACACAGAAAACATAGAAGAACAATAATTCAGACTCAAGAAAACCATAAGGGATTCAAGAATATTGAATAAAAATGTGCATTAATCGAAGACAGTGGCAATTTACAAGAATATCAAGTGTATGAATAGTATGTGTGTGGTTGTGTATACCTAGAAATAGATTGAACAAATAAAAATTCCCAAACAAAGCATGCTTTTGTACGCAAAGTGATGGAATTCAAGTCACAGACAAATATATTCAAGAACGTGAATGCATTCACAAAAGTAGTGTACAAAAGCAACAAAGTTCGAGGTCAAAACTGAAAGGAGGGGAACAGTGACTTACCGAAGAAAATGAAGCTAGTACGAAGTGCGCCGGAGTTAGACGATGGCAGTGAGCGGAGAAGAACAACAAATGTTTCGCTGGAGAAGGTGAACGAAGTAGTTGCAGGAAGCTCGAAGAAGGCAACAATGGAGGTAGGGGATTTTTAGAGAGAGAAAAACTTGTAAGCTTGGAAAAAACGAGGATGCAAAGGTGAAAAAACGGAGAAAGAGAGGTGTTTTTGAACAAAACATGAAAAGACAGCAAAATCACAATTAGTGTGCCTAGGACGACGTGTCTGTTAGGCGGCGTGCGCAAAAGCAACGCGACCTGATGGCGCGTGTCAGGTACGGTTCAATAAGGAAGAGACGTGTGGCGAAAATGGTTGAGTTACTGTGCGTGACAGCTCATACGCGTGTAGGAACTCTTGGAGTTCTTGATTTAATGAAGCAAAAACCTCGGTTAGGGGAACGATCTCGGTTAAGGAACTTGGAAAACTTGGCTCTTGGTTTTAAGGCATTGACAAACACACTGAAGTCTTGGTCATATGGAGCTGATGTGAGATAACCTCGGTAATGAAGGATAAAGTAAGCTTTAGCCGATATGCTATGTGAACGAATGATATAGGTTCCATCACCTCAAGATGCCGAGGTAATAGAACCTAGGGGGCAGTTGTGGAGACATTTTCTGAATAACAACACGTGGTTAAGGTGGCACCAAAGTGCTAGCCGAGGTGCCATATGTCCTGGTCATGGCGTTGAGGTAATCTCGGCTAGGCCGAGGTTATCTGTAGAGATACCAGAATTCTGGGTGAACGGATAAGGGTCAAGAGTCCTAGAATGGAGGGGGATCTCAGTCTGGATAAGAATAAGAGCTCATAGGGAGTTTATCTTTATCTATTTGAGAGTCCTAGATTAGCATTGAGCCAAAATCCATTGAAGCTAGGTTTCTACGAGGATCAGGTCAGTGCTGGCTATAAAAGTAAGGTGCCCTCGTGGGTCTAAGATACGCTTTTGGTATTTTGACTAGTGAGTAAAAGCACTATTTGCTATTTTTGAGAGATAATTGAGTATTGACTTGATTGTTAGAGTACCCCTAGGTGGAAGAACCACCGCCAGAGTCTTATTTTAATCTATTCTGCCGGTGTTCTCCAGTTGAGTACCTGTTTGGCAGTGTGGTCCAAAAACAACACACACAAAACCTTTAAAATTATATCACATCATCTGTTAATACACTCATTATTCTTTCTAAACTCTTAATCTTAATTTTCATGATCAATGTCATTGCCATCAACACCCTAAGCATTTATCATGCCTAGTGTTCAATAGCATTATGTAAGGGTGTAAAAATGGCTTGTAATTCGTAAACAGCTCGAAATTTGCGTGCGGCTTTGGGTGAGCTTGGCCTGGTTAGGCCTGAGTCTGAGTCCAGTCTCAGATCTTGGGCCTGAGCCTTCCTTTTGAAGATAGACCCAAGCCTATGGGCCTGGCCCATGGCTTGTCTCATTAGCCCTCGTAAAGCCCACTCAAAACTCAATCCACTTGACACTTAGTATTATTTTTAATGAAAAAAAATAAAATTTAGGTGAAAAAAAAAATATATATATATATATATATTTAGGCTCTCCCAGGCCTGGCCCGTTGAAAGCCCAAATGCACATAAGTTTGAGACTTGGCCTAATTTTTTGACCCGTAAACTGGTCCAATTCAACCTTAATTTTGCCTGAAACCCACACAACCCCACATGGGTCAAATCGAATCAGATCCAGCCAAATTTACACACCCATATTTATGTAAGAAATATATCACAATCTTTATCTAAAAGTTACAAGATAAAATAATAATGTAGTTCCTACTTAAATAATTTCTACCTACATCTCATACCTAAAGATAAAATACTAACGTGTTTCCTATGAATGATAAGACACACCACCTATATATTGTTCCTACTTACATAATTTACACCTACATCTCATACCTACTACTTTATATTTTCTATATTCAATAAGTCCATAAGTCCATAGATATAGAATTAATCATATAAAACGTAAGTTGAGCAGTCTAATTGAAACTTTTTGAACAATTTAATAAAGGAAATGACCATAGAAGTTGAATTAAATATTCATATTTTAAAATAATAATATTATAATAATCATATTTACTTATTATATTATATTTATGATGGGGTAAAATATCAATAAATCTCAAAATATAATTTTATGAATTATTTAGTTCTTTATTTTTCCTTATGAACCCAAAGGTCTCACTCAAGTAGAAATTATACAAAAGAGTAGTCAGTTACACATTTAGGTTTAATTTTTAGGAGATAAAATTGAGTTTCTACAAATATAAAATTACACATTTAGATAATTCACACTATAGAGCTTTTGAATTTTCTCTCATTCTTAAACAAATCCCACATTACGAACAAATACGTAACACTCTAATGTAATACTTTAATAACGTAACACTCTAATGTAACACTCCAAAAACTCTTTAATGTATTTTTCTTAAACATAATAACATAACACTAGGCCCCATTTGTTTTCAGAGGTAGAATGGAAGAGATTGATAGTGAGGGGATTAAGTAAAATTGTGTTTGTTTTGATGATAGTTGTTAGTGTACAGATTGTTAAATTATTTTTATATAAAATAAATATAAAATAACAAAACAAATAAAAAAAATACAAAAATATTGAACATTAATGTTTTTTTAAAAAATGCACAACATGTAAAAAAAAATTATAAAATAAAAATAAAATAAAAAATTTCCAGAAAAAAATAAAACAAATAAATTAATGATTTTTACTTAACAAAAAATACAAAAAAATTAAATATTAATGTTAAAAAACAAATGTCCGACATGTAAAAAATAAAATAAAAAATTTTTAATCCGCCGGATTATTTTTATAATACCAAGTCCTGGAGGCCCATCCGAATCCCCTTGGGGAGGCCCATCATAATCTGGAGCTTACTATCAATCCCCTCCTCATCTCTCAAAACAAACACAATATTAGTGGGTCCCAACTCACTACTAATCTCAATCCCCCATTTAATTCTCCAAACAAATAGTGTCTAAAAAAACTCATTAATTGTCCTCCTTTTGGAATGGTTTGAAAAATCTCATATCTTTTTGAAATGATTTGAAAAATTCCACATGTTTTTGGAATGGTTTGAAGAATCCATATCATTTTTTTAGAATGCTATATTGGAGTATTACGTTTGAAAAAAATGTAGTTAAGTGTTTTTTTGTGTGTTGTGTTACATTAGAGTGTTACACTATAGAGTTTTTTTAGAGTGTTATATTAGAGTGTTACGTTTGGAAAAAGTACATTGGGGAGTTTTCTTATGTGTTATATTGGAGTGTTATACTAACAAATTTTTTTAGAGTGTTACGTTTGAGAAAAGTACACTAAGAAATTTTTTTGGAGTGTTATATTGGACTGTTACGTTTGAAAAAAGTACACTAAGGAGTTTTTTTTGAGTGTTTTGTTTGAGTGTTACATTGAAGTATTACAGTTTGAAATTATACATTTACTCAAAGTTTATTAAGAGGTTTTTGTACTCATTTTGAAATGTTTGAAAAATGTCACATCCTTTTGGAATGTTTGAAGAATTTCATATTTGAAATCATTTTTGTACTCATTTTGAAATGTTTTCCAAATTAAAAAGATTTTTATATAAAAATTTATCCCAAATTTGATTATCGTAAATTGTGAATCTTACCTTTCTAGCACAAAAGGAAAAAAAAAGAAAGAAAAAGAAAACATAATAGAAATATGAGTATAACCGTAAATTCAATTTTCAAATAATATATTAAGGCCAAGTTTGGAAAGCTTCAAAAAAGTCAAAAAGTCAAAATGTTATTTAAAAAGTTAAAAAGTTATCACTATTCACCAAAAGTCAACAATTACGGCTGCACAACTCCTAATACTAATTTTTTCCTACACATTAATTTATATAATTTTTTAATACACATTTTTCTATAAAAAGTCAAAAAGTTAACTCAAACATTCATATTTTCAACCTCAATTTTTTAGTCTAAAAAGACAAAAAATACACTTATTTAGAACACCCCAAACAACTCCTAAATATACCTTTCCAAAATCAATGGTACTAATTAGTATATAAAAATATCATTGGGACTAAACGGATCATTTCTAAAGATAGGACTTATAAGTAAATTTTCCATTATAATGTTACGTGTTAAAGTTCTATTAAGGGTAAATTACAAATATACCTCTTAAGATTTGCTTAAAGTACAAATTACTTTTTGTGGTTTGGAAAATTACGAATATCCCTTGCCAAAAAATTTTATTTAACAGAATTAACTAAAAAAATAAAATTTATAATTGTTCTCCTATACAATAATAAAATTACTTAAATTATTAATTGAAACATATTTCTAATATCATTAACAACTATTAATTGACTTGATAATTTATTAATAAAATGGACGATTTGTTATGAAATTATAAATTTTATTTAACAGAGAGCAATTTGTATTTTAATCAAATCTCAGGGATATATTTGTAATTTATTCTTGTATTTAATTTACAAAGGTCCACTACTAGTATTAGTGATTAATCCAATACAATGGTGCTACATACACCAATTAATATATACACTAGTATATTAATTAGTGTTATATCATTATTATTGACCTTACCTATTATATAAATTACAAATATTTAAAACTTCTAAAATTATATTACATTATCAATTGATACATTATTTAATACACTAATTGATGCATATAGCATTAGTCAATCCCGTAATGCCACATGAGATAATGAATAAAAACGTGGTAAATAAATGTATATATTTTAGCATTATTAATTTTAGAATTTCAATTAATAATTAAGCCACCCATGCAAGAAAATGAGCAAACAATGTTAGGAATTTTGTTAAGTAATTAATACATGATAGTACAATTGTGTTAAATGGCTTACCAAACTAGGCACAGCACAGACCAGGATGACAATATGAATAAGAAAATTAATTACAAACACAATTTATATATATATATATATATATATATATATATATATATATATCTACATAATAAAGCATGATAATTTTTAAATTTATCTTATAAATATTTATCTTAATAGGACATTTGGATGGCTCATATATATTCAAATTATAAAACAACGGTTGAGATATATTTTTAAAAAAATATCCTATATGTACATTTTCTATTTTCTCGCTTCTCTCTTACTTTTTTTTTTCTCACCCATCATTCTATGATCTCATGATCCTAACTTCATCTCTCTTTTCCTTTTATTTTTTTTTATTTTTTCCTATTTTTATTTTTCTCTCTATTTGTTTATTTATTTATTTATTTTTCATTTTTGTTTATTTATTTTTATTCATATTATATGGAAAAGTCTGCGATTTCAGAATTAGAAGCCAAATTTTACTGTATGTTGTAGAGATTATATTAATGAATTTTTTAGTCCACAATTTGTCCTACACACATTTGTCCTACTAGAACATTTGGACGGCTCAGATCTATTTAAATTATAAAACAATGGCTGAGATATATTTTCTAACAAATATCCTACATATACATTTTCTATTTTTCCACTTCTTTCTTTTACTTGTTCCTTTTCTCACCCATCATTCTATGATCCCATGATCCCACCTTCCTCTATCTTTTCTTTTTATTTTTTTTATTTTCTCTCATTTTTATTTTTCTCTTTATTTGTTTTTTTTATTTTTTATTTTGTCCTTTTGGTTTATTTATTTTTATTCATATTATATGGAAAATCATGCAATCCCAGAATTAGGAGTCAGATTTTACTGTATGTAGTAGAGATTATATTAATGAATTTTATAGTCTACAAATTAAATGAATTTGAACAATTTATAATTATTTTTAAATATATTGAATACCTGATAGACTTCATAAATTTAGACATCATATGAATCTTCAACATTTATATAATAAAGTAGGGTGATTTTTGAATTTGTCCTACACATATTTGTCCTACTAGGACATTTGGATGACTCAGATCTATTCAAATTATAAAACTACGATTAAGATATATTTTTCAAAAAATATCCTACATGTATATTTTCTATTTTTCCACTTCTGTCTTACTTTTTCTTTTTCTCACCCATCATTCTATGATCACACCTTCATCTCTCTTTTCCTTTTATTTTTCTTTCTATTTGTTTTTTTTTTTCTTCTCATTTTTGTTCACTTATTCTTATTCATATTATATGGAAATGTCTGTAATCTCAAAATTAGGAGTTAGATTTTACTGTTTATTGTGGAGATTATATTGATGAATTTTTCAGTCTACAAATTAAATGAAGTTGAACAATTAATTATTATTTTTAAATATATTGAATACATGATAGATTTCGTAAATTTAGATCTCATATGAATCTTTAATATCTATATAATAAAGTATGATGATTTTTGAATTTGTCCTACACACATTTGCTCTACTGAGACATTTGGATGGCTCAGATCTATTCAAATTATAAAATAACAGCTGAAATATATTTTTCAAAAAATATCTTACATGTACATTTTTTATTTTTCCGCTTCTCTCTCTTACTTTTGCCTTTTCTCACCCATCATTCTATGATCTCATGATCCCACCTTCCACTCTCTTTTCTTTTTATTTTTTTTATTTTCTCCCATTTTTATTTTTCTCTTTATTTGTTTATTTTTTTTATTTTCTCCTTTTTGTTCACTTATTTTTATTCATCAGATTTATTCAAATTATAAAACAATGGCTGAGTTATATTTTTCAAAAAATGTCCTACACATACATTTTCTACTTTTTCGCTTTTCTCTCTCTCTTACTTTTTCCTTTTCGCACCCATCATTCCATGATCCCATGATCCCGCATTCCTCCCTCTTTCATTTTTATTTTTTTATTTTCTTCCGTTTTTATTTTTCTCTATATTTGTTTATTTGTTTATTTTCTTCTTTTTGTTCAATATATTTTACACATATTTTCATACAATGTATGTATGCCCGTAATCCACTAGGACATTACGGGCATACATACAGTTTTCATATAATTATATAAATAAAAGCAGTATTGTATGTATGTCCGTGGAAATTGTATGCATGCTAGGCACATCTATCTATCCAGTTATATATTATATAAGCGAAAGCAAGTTTTTGTGAGGAGTTTTCTGAGAACTCCAAAATTTTATAATAAATTTGTGATTTTATTAAATTAAAAAATAAATTTAAATAATGTTGAGATTATAATTATATTTTAATTCTAATATTATTTATATCGTGCCTTAACACACAGACATACGCTAGTATATATATATAACGGGTCATTCTATAATATATATAATATTACAATCAAATACATTATTGTATATTACTTGAGCGTTATTTTTACAATCAAAATACAATGGCCCAGGTATTTTTGCAATTAAGAGCTATAATAGTAGTATTTTGACTTGAAATAAGAGAATCATAAAAATCATATCATTATGCATAAAAATTTTGTTGTATGAAAAAAACAAAGAAGAAAAGATTAGCACTAAAAAAAGTGGTGAAATGATTAACAAACTTTTATCGCAAACACACTACAACTATTTGTAATTTTCAGCACAATTTTTATTTTTTTATTTATTTATTTTATTTAAAAATGCCTTAGACCCCTAGCTGGGGTGCTGGGATCGGCTCCTATTGGCCAAAAAAAAACTTTTTTCTTTTTTTTTGATTTTCGGCCAATCCCAGTGCGCCACGTCACTGGGATTGACCCCCATTGGGGTCTGAAGCACAACCCAGAGGTGAAAGACAATAAATATTTCAACAGTATAAATTGTTATGGACAAATTATTTTTGTGGAAATCGTAAAACCTACTATATAGACCTCAATAACAACGCACCAAAGTTAATTTTTGGTTAATACTTGGAAGTAATTATTTATATAAATTATTGGATAAGTTTTGACTACCTTTTATTAGCCAACAAATTTGATTAATTTTCTTTATGGACAGAAATTATTCAACGAAATTGGTTGGTCTTAAAAACTCATCATAATAACCATTTGTAATGGAATTTCATGAAAGCATTCCAAAACACAAATTCTAATATGTTTGTATGTTGAATTTTAAAAATATAATTAAATAAAATTAATTCTATATACTTATTTTATATAAATAATTAATCAAAAATAAAATTTTTAAAATGATATTTATTCATTTTCTTCCAATTATTTCAACCCAATCAAAAAAAGGAAAAAAAATGTGGGTTCTTTGCAAGTATCCAAATTCACATCACAAGATACTCATCCCAAGAGCACCAAATAATAAAATTTCCCCAAGGCTCCATCTCATTTAAAAAAGAAAAGAAAAATTAGAGAAGTGTGAAACTGAAAGAATAAATTTAAGTTTTCTTATAATTTTTTTAAAATAAATTATTAACTTAATTACCATATTAATATGAGTGGTATAATTATTATTATTTTTTTGTGTGTGGATATTTTCATCAATCTCTAAACAATATTTATTTTTTTTCATTCACATTCTACCACTTTTATCTATACTATTGTATAAAGTAAATATTTGAGTCGATGTCATAAAACTTCTTTTATATGCCAAAATTACTCTTCATCATTTTTTTAAAAATCTACTCATAATTTCATAGTCACCAAAAAATTTAATCTCCAAAATATTAATTACTTGGGTGTATTTGATAATCATTTCGTTTTCAATTTTTAATTTTTAATTTATATTTACAAAAATTTAAAAACTGTCATAAAAACTTATTTAATAATTTTTTTGATTTATAAATGGGTGTCTCAGTTTATATATTTGAGGAAAAAATATAAACTCAAAAAATAAGTTTACATTAATTTTTAAACAGAAATTTAAAAATTTGATTAATAATTTTTTTTAATTATTTTTTTCTCAATTAATTTTTTTCAACTAATTTTTTTTAATTATTTTTTTTTAAAATTATAATAAGTAGGACTCCATTGTCATAAATAATAAAAAATAAATATAAATATTATAAGCCTAAATAAACATATTTTTTAGTTTATGTTTTTAAAAAAAAATTAACATTTTATTCAAACTAAACGCGTTTGTAGTTTATATTTTTCTAAAAACAAACAAAATCAATTTATAAAATTTTTATAAACATAAATAAAAAACGTAAGCATTACCAAACGCGACCTAATTATTAATAATTCTTATTCATGTAACCCGCTCATTTAACAAGAGATTTATCTTGAGAGACCTCAACTGATACTCATCCAAATCAAAAGTAAAATTTCTTGGAGAAACTCACAAGTTGAAGAAACATAGGTATGGTTTGGAATTAGGTTAAAGGTTGGTTTTCTTAATTTTTTTGTAATCTTTTCTAAAAAAAAGTACAAAAAAATAAAATAAGGTTAAGTTTGGCAATACTAAAATAATCTATCTTTTTATCTTTTTTCCATTACATCCCCTCTCTATTTTTTTTACACATATTTTCGTAAAAAGATAAAAAATACACTTATTTAGACCACCCTAATAAAATCAAAAAGTCAATAAACTATCCTTAAACCTTGTTTTCAAAATAGGCCATAGTAACGAAGTAGAATTTATTGACAATTCATTAGAAAATAGTTAGTAAACTGTTACAATTACACCAACAAGAACAGCTCTAACCACAGAAATAAAATAAAAATAAAATGAAAATGAAAACATATCACAATTTATTGAATTTCATTTCACTAATTTTCTTTTTTTCCAATTTTTTTGAGTGTTTATTATTATTACTATTAATTAATCACTCAACTTTCATGGTTGACAAACAATCTGGGAACCGAGTATCCCTGCATCGCGGGGCACGAATTGAGCCTGCGCCATCACCAACGACTTGTAGATCTCGATGATCATCTTCTCATCATACTCCTTCACTGGGCCCCTCCCGAACCCAGCAATCGAATTATCAACCACTCCTCCGAACCCACTGCTCATCACTCCCTTGTTGGCGATCCGAATCATGAAGTTCACGTACGCGTCCCGAAGCCCGATCAGAAATTTCTTCGGAGAGAAGAATCGGAGCTTCGGAGAGATTTTGATCCGCCAGAACCGCCGTCTGCGGCGGCCGGACCGCCCTAGCTCCACCTGGTTGTTGTTCTTCCGCCGCCGGCCCGACTTACTGAGCCGCTCGTAGTTCTTCCTCTTCCAGTACCCTCTCAGGCCTTTGCACATGGTCGCCGACACACCTTCCATTTTGTTGTTTTGGCTTAATTTTCTCTTTCGAGTATTTTGGGGTAGAAATGAAGAGGGTAGAGAGAGAGGAGTTAGTTGGAGACATAAATGGAAGTGGTGCCAACTTTTAGGAGTTGCTTGACATATTTTAAATAAGTGTATTTTTTATTTTTTTAAATTAAAAAATTAAAGATAAAAATATGAATGTTTGAATTAATTTTTTGATTTTTTATAAAAAAATATATATTAAAAAATTATATTGATAAGTGTTTAGCAGAAGTTAGTGATGGAATAAACCGTACAGACAAAAGCGTAGGGGCAGCGTGGGGCAGGGGTAGGAGATTGATTCTCTCTTTTTCGGGAATAAATTGAACGGTATTGTTCGACCTATGGGGGCCCACTACGGGTCCCTGTTTTGTTAATCGAAACCGTTAATATGTAGAGCTCATCGAGTACTATATATTTATAAAAAATCACGTTGATTGGATATCAATAGCTATCTGATCGTGTTAGTTTTTCTTGTCAATTGTTAATTATAACACCATTCATTTTTTATACAAAACTGATTTGATCATATAGTTACCGATTTCCGGTCAACGTGATTTTTTACAAGCATATAATTTTCGACGAGTTCTACATATTAACGGTCCGAATTATCAAAACAAAACCCGTGATGAACTCCCATGGCCCAACATTTTCGTCCAACTTAGTGATTTTACATGTGTAATTCTTTTTTTTTCCCCTCACATGGTAGTAAAGGGTCAATTCAGCCTTGAAAATTGTGTAAATTTTGTTTGATTAAAATATTATGTATATTAATTTTTTAATTTTTTTAATTTGTGAATAGTGATAACTTTTTTGTTCTTTTTGTAACTTTTTAACTTTTTTGAAACACCCCAAATCAGGCCTTAGTGTCACTTGGTCCCCGCAAAGTGAATTGAGTTAGGGCTGAGCAAGGAATCTCTGAAATCCATAATCCGATCCAGTCCAGTCTAATCCGATAGGTTTGGATTGGTTTTTTGAATTCGTGGTTCGGTTTCGAATTGAACAATTAAAAATCCGCAGTTTACGAATTGGTTCCGGATTAAACTCCATGGTTCCGGATTGGAACCGATCCGGACCATATACAAATAGTCTATATTTTTATTATACATCCTCCCCATAGTATCTTTTCTTATTCCATATAAAACTTAAACTCAAACCTAAACCTGCATAATATCTTCTTTTATTACTTTTATTTGTTAGTTTTTAGTTTTAATTTGTAATGGTTTAAATACTTATGGTGAAACTAATTTTCTTTTGGTTGTTTAAATTCTAGAACAGTATGTCGCTATTATAGAAAGACATGTTACTATTGTGGAACTAATATAGCACTATGTTTATGTTTTTATGAAATTAAAGTGTGATATATATATTTTTTGTTATTTAATTATGTGAATCCGTGGTCCTAAACCGATCCAATCCGTGTTTAAATGGATTGGTTCGGATTGGTTCCATGATTTAAACGGATTGGATTGGTTCCAATTTTTCAAGAACCGTAAATAACGAATTGGTCCTGGTTTTACCTCCAATCTGGCCCAATCCGGACCATGCTCACCCCTAAATTGGGTTGCGTTTGGACCGTCTCTAGTCCAAATCTGAGACAGTCCGTCCAGTACAGCCTATTGAATTTATTTTTGGATTTTTTTTGATAATTTAAATCCTTCACATTTTTAAATTTGTTGAATATATTATTTCTGTAAAAAATCATGTCGATCGGATAATGAATACTATGTATTCGAATCACTTGTGTCTAAAAAAATGAATGGTCAGAAAATTAACGGTTCATAAAAAGTTGATCTGAATACATAGTATCTGTTATCCGATAGACGTGATTTTTTTACAGGGATAATGTACTCAACAATAAGGGTGCAACTCGGGCAGGTTCGGTCTGATTGAGAGATTGTCTAAACCTAACCCAAGTTGTGCTGAGACCTACCTAGGCTCGAATTGTAACCCGAGGTTGCCTGTCCAAGTCCAACCCAAGTTAAACCCGAATTGTTAATGAATTTCAATTTTTTTTTTTTGCAGCTGCATTATTAAATTCGGTGGTGCTACATGCACCAATTAATGTACACACTAGTGTACCAACTAATCTTATGTCATTATTACTAATCCCACATATTATACAAATTATAAATATCCAAAAACTCTAAAATTATGTCACATCATCTGTTAGTATATTAATTGGTACATATAGCATTATTTTATTAAATTATTAAAAGTTAACTCTATTTACATTTTTTTTAGAAAATCATTAATAACATCAAAAACAAATAATTTGTATAATGTAAGAGATGTGCCGTTATAGTAGTCTTTACAATTTATGAGTGAAAAAAAAGATTTTATATTATTTGTATATATACTATATATTCAATAAGATTTAATAATTTAAATTATTTTAATATCATGTAATGACTAACAATTTATATGTATATTTGATATTTTTATATATCTATATATGTATAATTCGGGATTCGGGTTGCTCGGATTATCTGACATCTTTGTCCAAACCCGTTCAAATTTAATTCGGCCTTTTGAATTTTCACCAAAGTCCATAAGAAATTTGAAAATATTTTATCCAAATCCTAAAAAAAATCGGGGTGGGTTCGGATTGCTTGGGTTGAGCCCGCCCAAGTTGCACCCCTACTCAATAAATCTTAAAATATGAACGGTTCAGATTATTGAAGAAGGACCCAAAAGTATATCCAATGGGCCGGACTGGACCCTCCAATCTAGATGGTGGACTAGAGACAAATATTATATTTAAATTATAAGTATTTTATTTTTTTAAAAAAATAAAAAGTTAAAAAATTCTTTCTAAACTAAATTTATTTACTTAAATTAGTTAAAAAATTAAAAGTCAAGTTAAAAAAATTCTTCCTAAACGAATCATTAACAAGTCCTTATTAAAATAATGAGAATTATATCATATACACTCTAGTATCATATGTACATTTAATCATGTCATTTTTTTTAATTATGACATTATTTTAAAAATTTTAGTTATGCCTAATTTGTATTTAGTTATAAATTTTTTAATTACAACTTAAAAAATATAAAATTATAGCATTTTTATATGATTATAAAATATATATAATACACACCCTATAGACATAGTCTTTCCCGTTAAACTATGGACATGACACATGTGAGATAGAGGTGTAATTTTGGCTCGGCCTGGCCCATGTCAGGCCTTGTGGGTTACTGTCAAAAAATCGGGCCGGGCAGACCCACGGGTCAAAAAAATAGGCCCAGGTCTAAGCCCAGGCCCAAGGGTATTTGGGCTTTGGGTGGGCCAGTGGGCGGGCCCTTGAGCTTGGGCCTGGGCTCGGGTTTTGGGCAAGCCTAAACAATTTTTAAATTTTTTTTTATTTTTTCCACTAAAATTTTATTATTTTTCATTAAAAATAACACTGGGTCTCGGGCGGGCTAGGCTTTTGGGCGGGTCTGTGGGCCGGGGTGGGCTTCAAAACGATGGCCCAGGCCTCGGGCTGGACTTGGGCTTGGAGTTGGGCCTAAACAGGTTTTAACGGGCCAGACCCACCTCAGGCCGCGGGCCAAAATTTCACCCCTAATGTGAGACAACCAAAAAATCCTCGCCTGAATTGATTTTTTTAAAAAATAATGTAAATATAATTTTTTATTTGCTTTTATATATATATATATATATATATATTTTGCGGGGCAAGGATCATTTATTTGTGCTTGTTTGGTATGTAGATTTGGGTGAGACTGAAGTTATTTTAGCTAAAAAGATAAAAAAGTTTTTTTTTTAATCTCGATAAGATAAAATGTCACATTTAAATCATAATTATTTCATTTTTTTCTTATAAAAGTTAAAAATTAATCAAAAAAAAAAAGTCTTTTTAGTTTCAGACTAAAAAAATTAAAAAGTCAAAAGACCAACCCACAAACGAACCTTTTGTTTCTTAATTTCCTCTTCGTTTGGTAGGGTACCGTTGGTCCAGGTTCAATTGGGTTGAAAAGTTATTCAAATCTCTTCCAGTTATGTTAATTAATCAAAAAAAAAAAAAAGTCTTTCTAGTTTCAGACTAAAAAAATTAAAAAGTTAAAAGACCAACCCACAAATGAACCTTTTGTTTCTTAATTTCCTCTTCGTTTGGTAGGGTACCGTTGGTCTGGGTTCAATTGGGTTGAAAAGTTATTCAAAACTCTTTCAGTTATGTTAAATATTGTTCGAACGTAACTCAAGCATAATAAATTAAGCTTGCACTAGACTTGAATTTCACACAACTTATTCCCTCTAAATGACGTGGCAAACAAAATTAAAAAAATTGACTCACATTCAAATATTCCTTTAAAACTCTTATTATATGTATTTTGTCTTGACATCTCATTAGGGAAATTATCAGAAGAAAAAATTATGTGAATGCAATACTGTGATTAATGAAAGGAAATTTGAAAATAAAGGTGAGTGTTAATACATGATAAATTAAGAAATATTTTAAAATAAGCGAAAATTATCTCTTACATTTTACCACCATAGTAAATCATATGGCAACGCACTTCTCCACCCGTATGACGGGATTAGTGCGATGACAAAATGGGGATGCAGAATTTTTAAATTTTTTTTATTAATTCCACAAATTATTTTTATCATATTATTATAACAATCAAGTTATAAAGAGGTTATTAACATTTTTAAAAGAAAAGATAGAGCATGGCATCTGCGAGGGCATATTTTTGTGAATGACAACACGTGGTCAAAGTAGTACCGGGGCGCCAGCCGAGTGTAGACAATCCATTTTTGACCGACCTTAAGACTCAGACGTCATCGATTGAACGCTCGGTGATTGCGCATGTTGTGCTTGTTCTGAGGTTTCGGAGTTTCGGCTAAGGTCCTTACCCCCATACCTCGGGCCCTTTTTGTATTTTGCCTCGGTTTACGAACCAAGTCTTGTTTTCTCTTCCCGAATGGAGGGAGAGGTCTTGTAGACCATCTCTCAGTGGCCGTAGGCTACTTTTTGTGGTCGTAGGCCACTGTTCCCGTTTGGAGGCTAGTTTTCGATTTTCGGAGCCGTCGGTCGTGCGCCTCGGTTCGGGACCACTTAACTTTCTCTGTGTGGCACGGTTTTTGGCACACACCTTGCTTCCTCTCTCTGGAGGGACACTGTGGCCCGGGAGACCACCTTTGTGGTCGCACGCCGCTTTCGATGCTTAACAGCCTGTTTTCGGGGCACCCGGCTGTGCGTTTTGACCCCCGAACCCTCGTGTTGCATCTGTTTTGGTTCATTTTTGGCATGGACCTTGTTTTCATTGTTTGGGAGGTGATACAAGGGTGGGAGACCACCTTTTCTCCTTGGAGACCACTTTTCTTCCGCCAGCCGATTTTCTTGTCAGGAAGCTGGTCTCCTTGGTTTTTGAGCCACATTTACTGGTCTCCCACCATACCACTAGCTTGCATTCAATGTGGAGACCATCAAATGGGTTGGCGACCACCTTTTTTTGAGTTGAACCTTTTGAACTGGTCGCCGACCAGGGGAAGTGGTCGGTCGACCACCTTAACTGGTCGGCGTGCTCCCTCCAGTTTTGTCTCTGTGAGTTGGTGCCAACTGTGCCAGCTGGAAGGCACAGACTGCATCCTCCATACACGTGTATGGAGGATCTTGAGCCTTGTTTTTTAGCTTCTTGAAAAAGCTTTGGCCTTGTATCGCTATAAGAGAGAGCCTTCCTCTCCTTATACCAGGTTCTGAAATTGCTCTAAGGCTCCAAGATATATCCCTATCTATATCTCTACACTTTGAGTCCAAAAGGGTCTTGTTCTTGACCTATCACACCACACCTCATAGCCACACACCTCCACCATTGTTCTAAGGTTCTTGGAGGGTCTTAAGAGGTCTCAAAGAGTTGGTTTTGGACTGGAGAAGTTGCTAGTTTTGCTGAGCTACAAGGGTAACACTTTTTCCCTCTTTTAAGCTTTATTTGGATCCATCTCTTAGCCTTATTTGCATGCATATTTGAGCTTTGTTGTCAACTGAAAAAAGTATTTTTTTGAGGTCCTTTTGATGTTTGTTTAAGGTCATTTTGTTGTTGGGGGTCATCTAGTCCCTTGCATGCTTCATTTTGCCTTGTTTTGAGTCATGCCCAAAGGCCTTTGTGTTGACCTTTGCTTGGCCTTTTAACTACTAAAATCTAGAAAATTTTTAGTGGTTAACATGTATTTTTGAGAGCCAAAATCAGAGAGGGGTGACCCTCTCCCTCATTATCTTGTTCACTAGCATTTTTGGCCTTACAAAGGAGCCTTCATTTGCATACAACCAAGCCTTGTTTTAGGCCCTTTTCAGTGACTTTTAGGGCCTACCTAGGCTCTGTCCAGAGTTGGTTTTGTCACCTTGGGTGTGTCTCTTGCATGCGTAGAATAACCCCTCTTATAGCCTATCAAAGGAGCATGTCATTCTTGCATGCATTGATCATGTTTTAGTGGGTTTTTGGGCTTTATTTGGCATTTCATGTCTCTAACTTTTGCTGGTTTAGTGGCCTCTTGAATGCTTCATATGCTTATAGTGTAAACCATGCTCACTAGCTTTCATTGCATGTTGTTTTGGCCATTGATTCTAGAATATTTTGGCCATGTTCTAAATTGATTTTATTAATGATTTGGGCTTCCTTAGCTCTATTTTGAGGTCCCATGGTCGAATGATGCTTGCTATGCATGCTTGTAGTGTAATACCCTTGCCTAGCTTCGAGTTTTGAAGCCTCTTGCATGCTTAACTTGAGTTATTTTCTTGTTTTGGCATCGTTGAATATGTTATTTCAGAGCTTATACTTGTGTCATATTCCCATGTTTTCCACTCTTTAAATGCGTTTGAGAGCTATGCTTGTATGCCTCATTTTTGGGCTATTGCATGAGTTTCATTTTTGTGCATTGCAAGCCATCGTTTTAGTCCATTTCACCACTATTTTGGGTCTGCATAGGGAATGTTTGGGGTTGGTTTGGTCATTTGGGCATCGCTTTGCATACCTTTAGTGTAATGCACTTCACTAGTTTCGGTAATTGTGCCATCCAACATGCATCGGGTGAGTTGTTTGCATGATTCAGGACCATCTTGCATGTCATTTCAGAGCTGGAACTTGTGCCATTGTATGTCATATTTCATCCTTGTCATGCTTTGGTAGAGTTGTATCTCGTACCTTAGGCTTTGATCCCTTGCATTGTACATGCTTGCGTGTGTGTCATTGCCTTGTTTTCATCATGTTTGGCCACTGATTTGGGTGTGGCCGAAGCCCATCCATCTTGGTTTAAGTCCATCTTGCATTGAGTATGCCATTGATTAGTTCATTGCATTGCGTATGCCTCGTTCATAACATTGTGTATGGTAGTGCATTGTGTATGCATGCCATATAATCTATGTGCATTGAGTATGCCATTGATTAGTTCATAGCATTGTGTATGCCATTTGCATGCTTGCATGTCATTTCGTGCATCTTCGCATCACTTAGTTGCATTGCATTTAGATCGCATGCTAGAGTTGCATTTGTCCATTCATTGTTTGTTACATTATGTTTGGAGTAGGGTTTAGTTTGAACGCGGGAAAACGAGGGACGTTTCGTACTCAAAGTGACGAAACGTGCCTCGATTCTTGGTCACCGACACTCTTGACTATCCATGATGGAGTTGTTGGTTTTAGTTGCTTATATATGCATTCATGTCCCATTGAGTCGTGTAATTCGACTCCTCGGCCATTATGCATCGGGATGCGTGATTAGTGGCCCGAGAATCGAGGACTACACTCCCTAGATCTTATGCAATGATGGGGGGAGAATGGTTGGGCACACATATGTTGAAAATACCTTGCATTCTCTCTCCCTTGCCTTTGTTGCAGAAAAAGCAAAAACCAAGAGAATGAACTGGTCGGCCGACTAGGTTTTCTGGCAGGCCGACCACCTTTTTTGGTCTTCACCACCAAGGGTGGTCGGCAGGTGGTCTCCCTTGCCCATAGCTTGGTCGGCAGCCTTCTTACAGCTTCCTTGGGTGGAGTTTCATCTCTCTGGAGCCTCGTGCAACTTTCTGAAATCAATTACAAACAAAGGCGAGTCGGGACTTCGCGATGGATTTCCCGACAACACTTTTTGAACAAAAAGCTATTTTATTCCATCATGATCCTTTTGTTACAACATTTTACAACAAGGTACAAGTTTTAAAGAAAATAAAACTTCCTAAAAGCTAATGTGCTATAACTACTAGTGATAAAAGAAAATAAAGCAAGAACATCTGTATCAGTGCTATCCAGCGCAAGACTGAGAGGCCTTCTTCGTCCTCTTCGGCTGAGAAACCTCTACACCATTACCATCCGAATCAGAGTCGCCACCCTCAGAATCCTCCTCGGCATCACCTCTGCTCTCAGAACCGGATTCAGAGTCATCCTCTCTGCTCGCAGATGTCTCTGACTGAGGATGTGCAGACTCCTCCTCCTCGCTGGACTCTGGATCATCTCGGATAGGTGCTCTACGCCTGCCTCGGCTGCGAGTCGAATTCCCTCTCCCAGCTCCTCTAGAAGGCCTGGATGGCCCAGCCTGTAGCTGTGGCATCTGAAAAAAAGGGCAATTTGAATACATTAGCCAACATGTATACCAGATGCAGAGACAAGAAAGCTACATGGAATGGGTGTATGCCGATACGGTATATGAATGTGGTGTGTATCAGATGCGTTCTACACATGCTGTCAACCAATGCAGTGAAATGGTCAAATTCAGCATGTCATCAGAAGTATGATAAATACAATGAAATTGAAAAGTACCGAAACATCGGCGATGAACAGCTGCGTCTCCCTCCGCAGGACCATGCTCTCGAATGAGGCCACCACTCCGAGTAACCCATCACAATACTCGATGGGAGGCTGCAGATGCAAGTGCAAGTTATCAGTGAATGAATAAATGTCCAAATATCTGAGTAATAAATCAAAACTGTAAAGCATACCGGTGACGAGTCGGGGTCTCTGACGTATCGGTGATCAGGCAATGGAGGCTCCAATGGGATTGGGTAAGATGCCCTGTATCGCCATCCTATCAACTCGGTCAGAAGATCTGGCCATCCAGCGTGCTGATAAGTCGAGGGAATCAGGGGAATCTGTCTAGCCCCACTCCTCGATATGCCGGCCCTGCTAGTCGAAGGAGCATCTGCAGCCTGGGCTCGAGCTGATGATGATGCACCAGCAGCCCTCATCGCAGGAGTACGGATACCTGTCAATGGGGGCATCAAGTACGTATGGCGGTAAGTCGCGTACTCCCCCTCCTCCGTGTGCAGAATTGCATCAGTGACCAACATAGCGATATCGACCTCCTCGGGAGTGAGTCCCTCAGCGGACCGCATGTCATCTGGAGGTGCTGAGGGGATACTCTGATCAGGGACGCCCATCGTTTGACACTTGAAGCGATCCCCTAGAAACCAGGCCCTGCCAACCGGCCCCTCAAATAAAGTCCTATATAGAGAAGAGACCCACCCCCTAGTGAATCGGAAACGGATATCTCCTCCTAAGGGCGCCCAGGGCTGCCAAGTGATCTGCGGATAACCAGTGCATGAGCTGATTAGATATCGTAAATATGCAAGATGAATCAAAGCTGGAAACATGAAGAACTGAGAGTTCTGAATTACCTCGGTCGCCCGCACCGTATCAAAGAACTGCCGCAGGTAGGGCTGAGTCTCCCGATCCCTGGGCCGGCACCGGCCCTCAAATACGTGAGAATAAGGAATCACAAGAGGCACCTCCACCTCGAGCTCCGGGGCTAGCGTCGAAAAGTATACATAAACCCAAAGCTGTAGAAAATAGGGCAATAGCCATCAGAATACAGAATATATAGCAAATACAGAATGCTGAATGCATAATATGAATACAGAATGGAGAATACAGAATGCAAAGTACAGAATGTAATGTGTGCCATGTGTGCAATGTACAGATAATGAAAAGCAGGAGTGTAAATCAAGAGGACAGAAAGTACCTCTCAAGCTCTCCAATAGCCATTGATTATGTTCCCCCGCCCGCGGGAGGTCGCACTCATGTAACAGTAAAGGGTAGCGAGGCCGGCGCCACCCCAGTCATACTGGCTGACCTGTGATAGGTCCACTAAAGCACTGAACAGATACAGTCCAACTGTGTTCCCCCTGTCGAAGAACAAAGTGGTCCTAAGGAGGAACATCAAAAACCCTCGAGCGTACTGCTCTATCTCCTCGAGAGTCTCGGGCATAGTCCCCCTGTACTGCACGGGAAACCAGGTGTACCTGACTCTACCTGAAGATCTGTCAATCGGCGGGCGAGCTCCCAGCAGATGAATCCAAGCCACCTCCTACTTGCCCATGTCTGCGTCGTAAGGGACCGGTCGGTTGGCCACATCAAGGTCAGTCAGCATGGTAAAGTCAAACGAGGTCATCGTCATATCCCCGGTAGCCGAAAAGTGAAACGAGTTGGTGGTGTCCCATCATCTCTCCACAAGTGCCCCCATCAAGGTCCTGCTCGCCGGGTAACGTGATAGCCCCGCGCAGAAGGGTCAAAACCCTGCCTCGTCAACCATATGACGAACGGTAGCTGGGAGCTCCGCATACCACTCCCTAGCGACGATCGAGCCATAACCTCGCGTAGAACGGGAAGATACCTACATTTAGAATGAACATATGTATTTAGTTTAAAAAGAAATGTATGAGCTGCGTGCAAATGAAGCAGATTGAACTGTGTGTTCAGAAATGAAGTAAACATATGGACTGTATGTTCAGTATGAGCTGTGTACAAATCAAATCAGATACTGTGTTGTGTGCTGTGTGCCTGAAAACGAGCTGTGTGTCCGAGAATCTGCTGTGTGCCTGAAAACGAGCTGTGTACTCGAGAATGTGCTGTGTGCCTGAAAATGAGCTGTGTGCCTGAGAATGTGCTGTGTGCCTAAAAACGAGCTGTGTGCCCGAGAATGTGCTGTGTGCCTGAAAACGAGCTGTGTGCCCGAGAATCTGTTGTGTGCCTGAAAATGAGCTGTGTGCCCGAGAAACAAACTGTGTGCCCGAAGAACGAGTGTGTGCCTGAGACAAATTGTGTGACAAGAATGAACCGTGTGTTCAGAACAAGCTGTGTGCCAACTTAACAAAATACTGTGTTGTGAGCTGTGTGCCGAATAAGCAGAAGTATGGTGTGTGAATGTGTTCAGAACGAGCAGATAAAAAATACATAGCGAAAGCATAGAATGTGCAGGAAATGCAGAATACATTACAGAAAATGTAAGAGTGAAGTACGTACCTCTCGTGCCTGATGAGAGAGATGAGACTCTGGCTCCCGTAGTAGCAGATCCACGGGTGCTCGTTGAACAAAGTCAGTGAAGTGATAGAAAGTGGTCGGAGGTAGGACGTGCTCCTGAGGATGATACCTCTTGGGGTCGAAAGGCTGAACTCTCGGAGGCAGGGACATGATGTCTGGCTCATCCCTGGCACCTGGAGGACCTTCACCATGATGAAAATGACTCGCCATTTGAAGAAATCTGCAAAATTGAGCAAAAATGAGCAAAATGAGCCAAAATTGAAAAAATTCAACAAAAGTCAACTCTCGGGAAATAAAAAAGTCAACAAAAGTCAACTCCCGAGAAAATGTTCCAAATTTTGAGACAAACTTACCTCAAGCGGTGAAAATGGAGAAAGAAGCTCCGAAATCAAATTTTAATCGGTTCAAAGTGAAGAGAACTGAAAGTATTCACGAAATAACTTTGCGTGGGGCGTTGGAAAACGCGTATAAAGCGCAGATCTGAGGGAGAAAATGGTCTAAGAAGGAAGAGAGACTGATTTCGGACTTGGAGTTGTGAGCAACAATGTTTAGGATGTGTGTACTTAAAGATCGAAGCATGAAAAGACAAAACTGCCCCGGATTTAGCAAAGTGGTCGGCCGACCAGGTTTTCTGGCAGGCCGACCACCTTCTGGGCAAAAATTGGTCGGTGGGACTGGTAGGTGGTCGGCCTTCCTTCCTGGGTGGTCTCCCAGGTCCCTTTGTTCTCCCTTTGAATATTGGTGATAATTGGAGTCCCCGGCTCTCGAGAAAGTACAAGAAAAGTGCACTCTTCGACATGAAATGTCTCCGTTGGAACTTCAATTCAAGTCTTCGACATGTGGCTTGTCGTTACTCGCCAAGAGCAAGGTGTATCCTTTTTGAGTACGTTGCGACTCCTCCGAGAGGTAAATCGGAGGTCGCATTGGAGATGCTCTCTTCAAAGCTTGCATTTCTTTACTCAGCGTTTTGTTTCAAACCTGCTGTTGAAATTGTACTTATCCTGCATTGTTATGCACATCGCTTGCATTGTTGTGCACATTTCATTGGCATTGTCATACATCCATACTTAACTTGCGTCGTCATGCACGTTTCTCTTGTATTGTGATACACTTTTCCATCGGCATCATGTCTGTCCGCGTTCGATATAGCATTGAACATATGTTGCTAACTATGTTGTGCCTGTTAAGTTTCTCTCTTTTGCAGGCGCGATATTGTATGTACGGTTCTTTTGAAGCTGGTGCGACCAGACGAACCAGACGGTATTGTATTCTCTGTGAGAGACGTAACGAGAGTTGTATAATTCTCCTATATCATAACTGTATGAAATGAAGTTTGATTTGCATGGCATTCTTGCTTAAAACTGTTGCATTTATTGTGAATATTTGTTTCATTACAGCTTGCTTTGCATAATCATGAGTTATGTTCGGCTTTGTGCATACCCCTTTGCATTTTTCCCCTGCCTGCGGGCACATCTCTTTGTTTATCTCGCCTGTTTGTCTAAGTCTTCGGCCTTGTCAAAAATGGGTCGTCTCTGGACTTTGACATTCACTCCCGTCACTTGTGACTTTCAAGTTCTGTCAAAGAAGGGCAACTGTAGACATCCCATTTTTGACCGACCTTAAGACTCAGACGTCATCGATTGAGCGCTTGGTGATTGCGCATGTTGTGCTCGTTCTGAGATTTCGGAGTTTCGGCTAAGGTCCTTACCCCCGGACTTCGGGCCCCTTTTGTGCTTTGCCTTGGTTTGTGAACCAGGTCTTGTTTTCTCTTCCCGAAGGGAGGGAGAGGTCTTGTAGACCATCTCTCAGTGGCCGTAGGCTACTTTTCGTGGTCGTAGGCCACTGTTCCCGTTTGGAGACCAGTTTTTGGTTTTCGGAGCCGTCGGTTGTGCGCCTCAGTTCGGGACCGCTTAACTTTCTCCGTTTGGCACATTTTTTGGCACACACCTTGCTTCCTCTCTCTGGAGGGACACTGTGGCCTGGGAGACCACCTTTGTGGTCACACGCTGCTTTCGATGCTTAACAGCCTGTTTTCAGGGCACCCGGCTGCGCGTTTTGACCCCCGAACCCTTGTTTTGCATCCGTCTTGGTTCATTTTTGGCATGGACCTTGTTTTCATTGTTTGGGAGGTGGTACACAAGTGGGAGACCACTTTTCTCCCGCCAGCCGATTTTCTTGTCAGGAAGCTGGTCTCCTTAGTTTTTGAGCCACATTTACTGGTCTTCCATCATACTACTAGCTTGCATTCAATGTGGAGACTATCAAATGGGCTGGTCGAACACCTTTTTTTGAGTTGAACCTTTTGAACTGGTCGACCGACCAGGGGAAGTGGTCAACCAACCACCTTAACTGGTCAGCCTGCTCCCTCCAGTTTTGTCTCTGTGAGTTGTTGCCAGCTGTGCCAGCTAGAAGGCACAGACTGCATCCTCTATACACGTGTATGGAGGATCTTGCGCCTTATTTTTTAGCTTCTTGAAAAAGCTTTGGCCTTGTATCGCTATAAGAAAGAGCCTTCCTCTCCTTATACCAGGTTCTGAAATTGCTCTAAGGCTCCAAGATATATCCCTATCTATATCTCTACACTTTGAGTCCAAAAGGGTCTTGTTCTTGACCTATCACACCACACCTCATAGCCACACACCTCCACCATTGTTCTAAGGTTCTTGGAGGGTCTTGAGAGGTCTCAAAGAGTTGGTTTTGGGCTGGAGAAGTTGCTGGTTTTGCTGAGCTACAAGGGTAACACTTTTTCTCTCTTTTAAGCTTTATTTGGATCCATCTCTTAGCCTTATTTGCATGCAGATTTGAGCTTTGCTATCAACTAAAAAAAGTCTTTTTTTGAGGTCCTTTTGATGTTTGTTTAAGGTCATTTTGTTGTTGGGGGTCATCTACCCCCTTGCATGCTTCATTTTGCCTTGTTTTGAGCCATGCCCTAAGGCCTTTGTGTTGACCTTTGCTTGGCCTTTTAACCACTGAAATCCAGTGGATTTTTAGTAGTTAACATGTGTTTTTGAGAGCCAAAATCAAAGAGGGGTGACCCTCTCCCTCCTTGTCTTGTTCACTAGCATTTTTGGCCTTACAAAGGAGCCTTCATTTGCATACATCCAAGCCTTGTTTCAAGCCCTTTTCAGTGACTTTTAGGGCCTGCCTAGGCTCTTTCCAGAGTTGGTTTTGTCACCTTGGGTGTGTCTCTTGCATGTATAGAATAACTCCTCTTATAGCCTATCAAAGGAGCATGTCATTCTTGCATGCATTGATCATATTTTAGTGGGTTTTTGGGCTTTATTTGGCATGTCATGTCTCTGAATTTTGCTGGTTTAGTGGCCTCTTGAATGCTTCATATGCTTGTAGTGTAAACCATGCTCACTAGCTTTCATTGCATGTTGTTTTGGCCATTGATTCTAGCATATTTTGGCCATGTTCTAAACTGATTTTATTAATGATTTGGGCTTCCTTAGCTCTATTTTGAGGTTCCATGGTCGAATGATGCTTGCCATGCATGCTTGTAGTGTAATACCCTTGCCTAGCTTCGAGTTTTGAAGCCTCTTTCATGCTTAACTTGAGTTGTTTTCCACTCTTTAAATGCGTTTGAGAGCTGTGCTTGTATGTCTCATTTTTGGGCTATAGTATGAGTTTCATTTTTGTGCATTGCAAGCCATCATTTTAGTCCATTTCACCACTGTTTTGGGTCTGCATATGGATTGTTTGGGGTTGGTTTGGTCATTTGGGCATCGCTTTGCATGCCATCCAACATGCATCGGGTGAGTTGTTTGCATGATTCGGGACCATCTTGCATGTCATTTCAGAGCTGGAACTTGTGCCATTATATGCCATATTTCATCCTTGTCATGCTTTGGTAGAGTTGTATCTCGTACCTTAGGCTTTGATCCCTTGCATTATGCATGCTTGCGTGTGTGTCATTGCCTTGTTTTCATCATGTTTGGCCACTGATTTGGGTGTGGCCGAGGCCCATCCATCTTGGTTTAAGTCCATCTTGCATTGAGTATGCCATTGATTAGTTCATTACATTGCGTATGCCTCGTTCATTACATTGCGTATGTTAGTGCATTGTGTATGCATGCTATATAATCTATGTGCATTGAGTATGCCATTGATTAGTTCATAGCATTGTGTATGCCATTTGCATACTTGCATGTCATTCCGTGCATCTTCGCATCACGTAGTTTTATTGCATTTAGATCGCATGCTAGAGTTGCATTTGTCCATACATTGTTTGTTGCATTGTGTTTGGAGTAGGGTTTAGTCCGAATGCCGGAAAACGAGGGACGTTTCGTACTCAAAGTGACGAAACGTGCCTCGATTCTTGGTCACCGACACTCTTGACTATCCATGATGGAGTTGTTGGTTTTAGTTTCTTATATGTGCATTTATGTCCTATTGAGTCGTGCAATTCGACTCCTCGGCCATCATGCATCGGGATGCGTAATTGGTGGCCCGAGGATCGAGGACTACACTCCCTAGAGCTTATGCAATGATGGGAAGAATGGTTGGGCACACATATGTTGAAAATACCTTGCCTTCTCTATCCCTTGCCTTTGTTGCAGAAAAAGCAGAAACTAGGAGAATGAACTGGTCGGCCGACTAGGTTTTCTGGCAAGCCGACCACCTTTTTTGGTCTTCACCACCAAGGGTGGTCGGCAGGTGGTCTCCCTTGCCCATAGCTTGGTCGACAGCTTTCCCACAGCTTCCTTGGGTGGAGTTTCATCTCTCTGGAGCCTCGTGCAACTTTCTGAAATCAATTACAAACAAAAGCGAGTCGGGGCATCGCGATGGATTTCCCGACAAGGCGACTCGAGCATGCATGCATCCTTTATCATTCGGAACAAAGCTGAGGTAGTCCATTTCATGTAGCTTGCATGCTAATTTATTTGCTTCCTTAGTTTAATTTGTTAACTAATTAATGCGGTGTAATATTTAGCTGTAATTCGTTATTCATTTCGATTATGTAATAACTAATTTAATTAGCTTAGATTAGCTAGTTGGTTCTGTATTATTTATTCGGACCCTCCGCGAGATGGCGAACTTTGTAATAAGTGTGCGTGTGTGTGATACATGTCCTCCAACTCCATGTCTTTCTCCCTTTTATTTACCAGCTTATGATGGTTAGTTTTAGGGCATGTTTCAATTAGCATCTATATGTTCGCATGATTGCATTCATTCATCTGTATTGCATGCACCGGGCTCGGCGTATCATGCTAACTGCATTGTATTCCAATTCCAAGTTGAATACATGTATCGATTGTTGCATCTCATATGCCATCTTAAGATAGCCGAGCCTATTGTAGTTGTATTTTTGCATGTGTTGCATTAGACATTCTTAGCATAGTTGCATGATTTCTAATTAGCTTCTTTCTTTAGCTCAGAGTACTCGGTAAGTGTTTATACTTTAGCATCATTGTATGTGTATGAGTGACTGCCATGATAGCATGCTTACCATGAGGCTATGTGCTTATGTGATATAATTGCCTGAATGCCTGTTGGTGAAGGTTGGGTTGCTTGAGTTGGAATAATTCGTCGAAACCCGTGTTTTAGCCTACTTACGAGTAGCAAACTTCAATCCATTTTCAAAACAAACGGATATGCGATGCTTTGTTCCAACTTAGGCAATCTAATCTATACTTGTATTTTGTGTGCATCACATAGTAATTCTAGGCAAATAAATCGAAATAAGAGCATATGTGTTTTCAAAAACTCGATATCTTGCTTAGAAGTGGCTGATCTTTGATCGGGCGAGCGGTGGTGCTCATGAAATAACCTTCCCCAATCGTACCCAAGTTCCCGAGCCGAGGCAACTTTGGTGATGACAGATACGTGGCCTTAGGCACGAGTCATGGTTTCCTAAATTCTTCTAAAATAAAATATTTAGGTGGCGACTCTGTATCTGGCAAAATAGTCCATGTTTGGCACTTCATTCTAAAAATCAAATTTTCAAAACGATTTGTCGGATTTGGACTCTTTGGTGATTTATCGATCTTGCATTGCACTCTGCGAGATTAGATTCAGAACCGTGACATCGAGTCCGAACTGTAGTGTGCCCAATGAACAAAACGGGATTTTTCCCGGGACGTTCAGGGACGTCTACACCGAGGTTACACGTGTCCTGGTAATGGCGACGAGGTGATCTCGGCTAGGCCGAGGTTATTTGCTGAGATATCGAAATCCGAAATGAACAGATAAGGAACAGAGTCTTAGAACGGGGAAGGACCTCAGTCCAGATAAAGATAAAGCTTTTTGGGAGTTTATCTTTATCTAGTTGAGAGTTCAGGATGAGCATTGAGCTAGAGTCCAAAAGAAGCTAGGCTTCTACAGAGATCAAGTTAGTGCTGCCTATAAAATTAAGGCACCATCGTGGGTCTAAGGTAGGCTTTTTGTATTCTAGCTAGTGAGTTAAGTACTAATTGCTATCTTTTAGAGATAACTGAGTATTGACTTGATCGTCAGAGTGCCCCCGGGTGGACGAACCACCGCCAGAGTCTTATCTTTCTGTGACAGGTTGTTCGGGCAATATGTATTCTGTCGGTACTCTCTAGCTGGGTACCTGTTTGGCAGTGTGGTCAGAAATCAGCACACACAATTTGGCGCCGTCTATGGGAATCGTAAGAAGAATAGATGGCCAACGACGAACAAAAAGAAAAGATTGGGGGCGACATCCCTAGTGGGAGTGGTAAAAACACCGAACCTAATGTAGATGAGGATAACTGTAACGAAGAACTTCGGGATAAGAATCTTGGAGAGAAAGACGTCAGCCAAGATAGAGACGTATCGAAGAAAGCATGTTAGGGCAGGTATTACAACGAGAGCAACCTCCAGGTATTGGAAAGATAGATGCCTGGGGAGGGACAACGAGATGAGGGGAATGACAAACAAATTGGCAGACCTACAATCAGTCGTCAATTTCATGATGCAGAATAACGTCATGCACCCACCATTCTCATTGGAGGACACGCCGATTCCAGCAGCCAAGAATGATGCCCAGAAAATCGGGTAGAAAGTAATCCCTGCAGTCCCTCAGCATGACAGGGGAATGGAGCATTCTCATCGGCCTTCACGGGAGGTTGAGTGAGGAGAATCGATGAGAGAAGAGTCTTAAAAGACACATCGTGCCAAAGAAGCCTACACTAAAGAACATCGGCGTATTCAAGGGAAGGAGCTTTGTTTCGACACGACTAATGAAGGGAGGTCCAAGAGGACTTGTAACGACACCGGGAGTAGCGCACTAAAAAGGCTGAAGTCCGTTGACAGCCAAGCTCCTGGACGGACCAAGGAGGATTTGAGGGATTACCTCTAGAGGAAGTGACAAGATGCTGAGGTAACATCTCCGGTCAAGCCGAGAACGCCGTTTTCAGTAGAATTGGACAAATTTGAGGCCTTGAAAAGGTTCCACATGCCGAGATTCCAGATATACGACGGTAAGTCTAATCCCAACTTTCATGTCGGCTTATACTTGAATTCAATGGCACTGTACACTGGGAACGAGCCATTGCTTTGCAAGGTGTTCCCATCATCCTTTAGGAAAATCGCATCAGACTGGTTTCACAAATTGTCGAAAGGAACTGTGAAAAGCTGGGAAGGCCTGGCTGAGATGTTTGTAGCAAGGTTTGTTACAAACAAACTGTAACCGTTGAGGGTAAACTCCCTGATGGCTTTGAGAATTGGCGAGGATGAAAGCCTTAGGGCTTATGCTAAGAGGTATTATGAGGTGTTTAACCGAATACCAGGGTGCAACTAAGAGGTGGTGGTCGTGTCTTTTGAGAATGACTTGAACGATGACTGTCTGCTTCAAAAATCACTAGCAAAGACACTGCCAAAAAGTATGGAGGAACTCATGGCCAGAATTGAGAAATATGCGAGAGCGAAGGAAGACACGCCGGGGACAAAGGCATCAAAATAAGAGAAGAAGAACGGCTCGCCGAAGCGAGGTTGAGGTAATACAAACTTTAACAGACAAAAAAAGGGACTGAGGGCTGCATAGGCAGTCACCACAGTGTTCCGAATCCCGGTTTACAAAGTCTTTGAAAGAATCAGGAATCAGGCTTACTATAGAGCATTAGAGAAAATTCTTGGCGAATTTATGGGAAGAAGTATGGGGAAACGTTGTGCCTACCACAATGAGGATGGGCATCTGACTCACGGGTGCAAAGCCCTAAAGGCACATCTAGAAGATTTGGTAAGACAAGGTCATTTAAGAGACCTAGTAGATGAAGCCAGGACAAGGAAAGAGCAAACAAGGCTGCCCCAAGCACCAGCAACACCACCTCCACCAGCACCACAATCATAAGCAGACGGACCTCGAGTAATCAATGTAACAAGATACGTGGGAAAACTCAGAAGGTGAAACACTTACAACACGTGTATTAGGTCCAGCAAAAAAGACCTAGGGCAGACGAGTGCCAGGGACCAATGGTGTCCCTTCTTGAAGCCGACCTAGACATGGTGCAACATCCACACAACGATGCTCTGATGATATCCCTGAAGATTGGAGAGTGCCAGGTAAGGCACATTCTAATTGATCAAGGAAGCTCTTGTGACATCATGTATGTCAGATGTTACAAGGAGCTCGGCCTTCACCATGATGATCTTGAACAATCTAACAGTCCAATGGTTAGGTTCAATGGAACATCGATATGGCCCTTAGGGACAATAAGTTTGGAGGTGCAGGCAGGCACCAAGAAGGTAAGCACAGAGTTCACAATAATTGACACCCCCTCCCCTTACAATGTTATCTTGGGAAGGTCATGGCTGCATACAATGAGGGCTGTTCTATCAACATTGCACCAGCTGTTGTGGTTCTGTAATAACCCTCACCACTGCTTACCGATAAACACTAATTACCGTTAAACTGAACTGATTATGACTGATAATTGAACTGATTAAAGTACTGAACTGACTGACTGACTGAAAACTGGAACTGAATTAACTGAGTATGTACGTTTGAATTGCATTCTATCTGTTGATTATATATTTGATCTGTTCGTATTTTAGTGTTTAAACTGCTAATTGAAGGCCTTATCGGCGGCCGAATCGGGAATTGATTGATGTTTTATGATCCTCATAATTAATGTGAATTTATGGTGTATTTACCTGAAAACTGATTAGGTATGATTAAATTAGATTAAAATGAGTTAATTGCAAAGTTTGCCGTAATTACCGTTTTGCCACCGAGTGGCCCACTACCTAGTTATGCTAGAGCCTTGCATACTTGACTCTAAACATCTCATAAGCTCCATTTCTTGCACACAAACCGACCATAGGGAGGCGAGAGTGAGAGATTGAGTTGTTCATCTTGAGTTCTTGAAGATTTGGCTTAGACAACTTGGAGAATTGAATGTTGATTGTTGATTTGTGGTTCTACACTGTAATTGAAGCTCTAGGTAAGAGAATTCAACCTTTATTGATGTGTTTGAGCTTGTTCTTACATGATTCATGTCAAAATTGAAGATTGAGCCATGGATTAGTTCTAGCATGTTGACATAGAGCATAATTCATGCATGCATGTTTGAATTGTTGAGTTGTGAGTTGATTTCATGGTAAAATGGTACATGCATGTCCATAACTTTGTAATGGTCCATGTTTTCAACTTGTTTTTGGATCAATAGGCTCCTTAGAGCATTAAATTGAACTTTGAAGTTGTTTAAAATTCATGCATGTTTGCATGTTCATATTGTTTTTGATATTGATTTGAAATTGGGTTTCAATTAAACACCCTTGGGCTTTGATTTCTCAAAATTGAGCTTTGAACCATGATATTCTATGTGTTTACAAATGTTTTCTGGAAATTCAGCCCAAGAGGTCGAGTTTTGAATTGTGAAAACTTGGTTTGAGCTTGGAGGTGCAATCTGGGTTTTCCAGATTTTGCACTTCCGCTCGAGCGAGGAAGTGGCGCTCGAGCGTGGAATCCGAGCATCCAGTATTTCTTTGCACTGTTTTACAGTCCGCTCGAGCGGAGTATTGGGCGCTCGAGCGGAGGATTGTGTCTCAAGCTCGAGCGGGCGTCGAGCGGAGATTTCACCCATCCAATACTTTTACAGTATGCTCGAGCGGGAAAGTTGACGCTCGAGCGGGTACCTTTGTTGCATGACTGCTCGAGCGGGGAAACCTGCGCTCGAACGGGACTCTATTTTTCTGATATATTCTGAAACTGCTTTTTGAGTACATCTTTGCATCCTCATCCCATCCTAGGCATGCTTAGGCCTAGTTTAAGGCATCTTACTGAGGATATAGATGTAGAACACACCGAGGCATTAGGGATTAAGTTATTATCTTTCCCAGCTGTGTAGCTTAGTGTGTTCAATCTGTTAACTGTGTAGGGTTGGCGACTGGGGAGACACGCTCTAGCATACTGTAGCCCAGAACTCTGTGAGTAACGATTGTGTAAAGATATGTTCACAAATGATTATTTTCTGAACAACTGAACTGTACTGCTTTCTGAACTGATACTATTAACCGAATGAATGTATGTCCTATATTCTGAACTGTATTATGGCATCCTTAGCACCTACTGTTGACTGTTACTGTGACAGAATTCTCTGTCGGTTCCCTTGTTGGAACCACTACTGTTTACTGACTGATGGCCATCATTACTGCTCGGTCTTTTAAGACCTACTGTTTACTGTACTGTTATGCTAATGGGTGTACCACATATGACTGTACTGACTGAGCAACTGAAATACTGTTTAAATGAACTGTTTTCATACTGTAAGGACATTCATTCTTAACCTCTTTACGCATTATGTTATTCACTGGGCTTTAGCTCACTGCTCATATATATATGTAGGTGTACAGGCACCAGACCGCGGCTAGAGGCGTCAGGGTTACTCCAGTTTTGTCAAGCCAGCCTATGTGCCTCACTGCGAGGTTCCGAGCCTATCTTGCTAAGGCTTAGGGGTGTTTTAGGATTCCCCCTTCTGTACTGTCTTACTGTTCTGTATAGACTGAATGTTTACTGTACTGTTATGCAGGGATTGAGTCCCTAGTCTGAATGATTGTAAATATTGTGCATACTATTCTGTACTGTTTACGTATAAATCTATGAAAAGTCTTTTTGCATATAGACTGTCACAGCTCATTGGGCATTGTTTCTTTACTGTATTGGCTTCCGCCAGGCCCTGTACTCTGTTTTACTGTACTACTGTTCTGCAGGCCTTCGGTAATCTCGGATTACTGGCCGGTTACGGTGCTAAACCCATAGGGCCGGGTTTGGGTCGTGACAGGTTCCCAACAGAGCATAGAATTGAGGACGTCAGAGGGGATCAGGTGCAGGCAAAGAATTGCTTTATGGCAGCAATGAAATCCACCTGCAACGTACGAGAAGTAGACACAACTGAGATTGAAGACGAGGACATGGAGGTCCTAGATGATGTCGGCAAAGAACCAACCGAGAAAAGTGAGGAAGCCCTGAAGAAGATTCTTGTCCAACGAGGGGATGAAGAGCGTTTCTTCCTTCTCGGCTCAGGATTAGACAAGGAGGAAGAGAGGGCGTTAGAAGTCTTCTTATGAGCAAACATTGAGGTGTTTGCCTGGACGCCATACGAGATGCCTAGCATTGACCCCAAGGTCACTTGCTATAGACTGAATGTGGATAGGTCGGCTAAACCTATCATCCAACGAGTAAGGAGGCCAACATTGATGAATGTTGAAGTAGTAGAAAAGGAGGTGGGAAAACTACTGAAGGCCAAAGCCATTCGAGAGGTAAATTACCCAACTTAGTTATCAAACACAGTTGTTGTGAAAAAGAAGAATGGGAAGTGGAGGTCTGCGTGGACTTCACTAGCCTAAATAAGGCTTGTCCCAATGATAGTTTCCCACTCCCCAAAATCGATCAATTGGTAGATGCCACTTCAGGGCATGGAAGGATGAGCTTCTTGGATGCATACAAGGGGTACCATCAGATAGCAATGTACCCACTGACAAGGAGAAGACTGCATTTATCACCCCAAAAGGGCTATATTGTTACAAAGTAATGCCCTTCGGGTTGAAAATGCAGGAGCAATCTACCAGAGGTTGGTAACCAAGATGTTTAGACATCCAATTGGCAAAATAGTCGAAGTATACATTGATGACATGGTCGTGAAGATCAAAGAACCGGAGGATCATCTGGCCGACTTAAAGGCAGTTTTCGACATCTTTAGAACATATCGGCTCCGACTCAATGCTTCAAAATGTGCGTTTGGAGTTGGGTCTGGTAAGTTCTTAGGATAATTGGTTACCAGAAGGAGCATTGAGGCATGCCTAGATCAAATCAAGGCCATCCTAGACTTAAAGAGCCCAACATCAGAAAAACAAGTGCAGATGTTGACTAGAAGGGCTGCAGCCTTGAATAGGTTCATAAGCAGAAGTTCTAACAAATGCAAACCTTTTTTTAGTTTAGTGAAGAAGGCCACAAATTTCTTGTGGACAGAAGAGTGCGAAGTCGCCTTGGCCGACTTAAAAAAAATGTACTTGACCATTGCTCCACTGATCTCAAATCCAGTACCTGAAGAAGAGCTGTTCTTATACTTGGCGGTTTCAGAGCAGGCAGTGAGTGCAGTGGTAATCAGATAAGAGAAGGGAGAACAAAGGACAGTTTACTATGTGAGTAAAACCCTAGCAGGCGCAGAGACCAGGTATTTACCCCTGGAGAAATTGACACTGGCCTTGATAATGGCCTCTAAGAAGTTAAACCATTATTTCCAAGCCCACAAGATTGTGGTACTGACTGAACACCCTTTAAAGTCCCTACTACAACAAGGAGATCTGATAGGCAGGGTAGCCAGATGGACAGTGGTATTGGGCCAGTATGATTTAGAGTTCAGACCTAGAACAACAATCAAAGGCTAGGTTCTGGCTGACTTCGTGGTCGAGTTCACACCTGGCGCCATACCACACCGAGCTCTGGAGAGCCGCAGTGTAGGGTATCCAGGTGAACAAAAAGAAACCCAGCTGGGGATGAAAAACCCCACAGCAGAACAGAAGAAAGAAGAGAAGCTCAAGCCCTGTGACATTTACATCGGTGACTCCTTCCGCCTGTTTGTTGAAGGAAGTTCAAATCGTCATGGAGCGGAAACAAGAGTAGTGCTAGTATCACCAAATGGGTGGATGCTGGAACAATCTATTCGTTTGGGGTTTAAGGCCTCAAACAACGAAGCAGAATATGAAGCACCGTTTGCAAGATTGAAGTTGGCAGCAGCAATGAAAGTCGACGAGGTAGTGGTCTTCTGTGACTCCCAACTTATCGTCAAGCAGGTAACAGGCGAATACGCAGCCCGAGATGAAAGAATGATGGCCTATGTAAAGGAGGTTGTCCGACTGGTAGCCTTATTTCAAGATTGCCGACTACAACAAGTTAGCCGAGATGATAACAGCCATGCCGATGCATTGGCTAACCTGGCTAGTGCAATGAAATCAAGAGACGCAAGGACAATAATGGTTGACTATTTGTCAGGCCCAAGTGTAAAACCACTGAACACAGAGTATGAAGCAATGTGTGTGGAGATGGGACCAATTGGATGGATGCGATAATAGTATTCCTTAGAGATGGAAAACTGCCAGACGATCACAAAGAAGCACACAAGACCAGACTGAAGTCGGCAAGGTTTAGTCTGACAGTAGAAGGACATCTCCACAGAAGGTCTTTTACTGGTCCCCTTTTGAGATATGTACATCCTTTACAAGTTGAAGACTTCTCATATGAAATACATGAAGGAGTATGTGGAAGCCAAGCTGGGGGCAGGTCACTTGCTGACAAGGCCATTACTTAGGGGTACTAGTGGCCCTATATGCAGAAAGATGCTAAAGCTTATGTCAGAAAGTGTGAGAAGTGTCAGAGGTTTGCACCATTGATATATCAACCAGTAGCAAATTTAAACCCAGTGTCCAGCCCATGGCCATTTTTTTAGTGGAGCATGGATCTTGTTGGACAACTACCTCAAGCGACTGGACAAATGAAGTTCCTACTAATAGTAACTGACTATTTCACAAAATGGGTAGAAGCAGAACCCCTCGCAAAAATTCGAGACGTTGATGTAAAGAACTTCATATGGAAGAACATTATCACTAGGTTTGGGATCTCAAGGGCAATAATAGCAGACAATGACACACAGTTTAACAGTAAGCTAATCAAGAGCTTCTATGCCAAGTACAAAATCAAGAACTATTACTCCACTCCAAGCTGCCCTCAAAGTAATAGTCAGGCAGAAGTGTCCAACAAAACTATCTTGGATGGGATTAAGAGGAGGCTGGAAGCAACAAAGAGAAAGTGGGTAGAAGAGTTACCCAATGTACTCTGGGCATATTGGACTACGCCGAGAAGATCAACTGGGAATCCCCATTTGCCATGGCTTATGGCACAGAGACAGTTATCCCATTAGAAGTCGGTATCACAGGGAGTAGAGAATGGGACTAATGAGGCATTCCTGGCCCGAGATCTAGACCTGTTGGAAGAAAGAAATGAGAGAACAACAATTCGGCTGGGGGCATACCAGCAACAACTTGCTAGGGCTTACAACAAGAAGGTTAACCTAAGAGAATTCAAAGTTGGGGACCTTGTGTTGAGGAACATGGTAGGCAACAAAAAAGATCCCATAGAGGGCAAGCTTGGCCCAAATTGGGAGGGACCTTATAGAATTATCTCAGTTGCCGGTAATGGTGCATATCGGCTTGAGGACAGTGATGGCAAAGAGTTGCCAAAACCTTAGAATACTTGCAACTTGAAGTTTTTTTATCATTAGATTTTTTGTTTTTTAAAGTTTTTTTGTTATTAGCCGAAGTAATAATAAAATTTTAGCCTGATTTTTAATTTTAAACTTGTGTAAAACAACTAACCAGTCCTTTTGGCGATGTTTCTGATTGAAATATGACAAATAACTTAGACTTATTATATGGCAGAGTTGAATTATACTTGCATATAATAGAGTTGAACTAAGTTGGCAATGTTTCTAATTAAAGCATGACGAATAACTTAAACTTATTATATGGCAGAGTTGAATTATACTTGCATATAATAGAGTTGAACTAAGTTGGCGATATTTCTGATTGAAACATGACGAATAAACTTAGACTTATTATATGGTAGAGTTGAATTACTTGTATATAATAAAGTTGAACTCAGTTGAATTGAAATTAGAATTTCTATGTCGGCAGAATTAAACTTTGAATGGAACTAAGTACATTAATAAAGAAACCGAGGTTGAGAACTTCGGCTAGTCCTTGTTTGACTCTGACTTCGGTGAAAGGTTATACGCGCTTAATGTGAACATAAGTGAAACTTAGGTTTACATCAGGGGGCAGAGAGCTGGAGAATGATGAATGAACTTTAAAGTGTTTTGGACTTGTTGAAATTTTTTAGAAAAATTTACAAGTTAAAGTTATTCCGAGGTAAATTTGAAAGAAGTACATACGTACTTGCCGAGATTACCACGTTGCCAAACTTGGGAAGTATGGAAGACTGAAGTCTTGATAGAAGACAATAAGTAAGAGTGAAGTGACAAGTTTAAAACAACACTGTGAAAATATTTTTACAATGTTTTCAAGTGTTAAGCCAAGGCCGAGATGAACAAATTGGAAGTTATGTCCGAGGTATTCTACTCCGAGGAGATTATACAGTTATAGGGATAAATTGACGATATGCCAAAATTATTCTAAGTATGAAAGTGGAAAACATACATAAAGAAAAGAAGACATTCAAACACTTAGAAGAAAGGAAGAAACTTGTATTCACAAAAGATTACTTGTTCATATTACAAAAGCGGCACATCGGCCAAATATTAAACAAAGGAAAAGAAGAAATGTTCTAAGTGCTAGGATTGGCTTGATTGGCTGGTGGTGTTGCACTCTTGTCGGCCGCTATCTCGACATCAATCTCCGACAGAGTCTGATCCAGACTTTTCTCGGCGCATTAGATCTCGGCCTCAGAAGTAGTTGGATTAGGAGAGACGTCCTTGGAAGCCAAGTCATCCCCTTCATCCTGAGTTAGGTCTATTTGTTCATTGAGGGTTGGGGACTTGACATCAGTGGCAGCCTCCTTCTCCAATTCGTCGGCTTCATCGTCCTCCGCGTCATCTTGGGCTCTGGCGGGAAGGGCATCAATCTGGTTGATATCTCGAAGCTTGGAGTCCATGGAAACAACCAACTTATTAAGGGTCGCTGTCTAATCGAGGTAGTGACCTCGGTTACAAGCCAAGTTGGTTTGTTGTTTGTATTGGTCACGAACGACGGCCTGCCCCTTGTCAAAGGCTTTTTCATCAGCCGCCTTTACCTCGACCTCTTTATTGGCAAGAGCCTTCTGAAGCTTAGCCTCCATGTCAGCCACTTTGGCATTGACAGCTTTGAGGTTGGCTCTTACTGCCTTGGTTTCATCTTTTGCCGTCTTGGCCTTTTCCTCAGCTAGACTTTGAGCAGTTTTAGCGTACTTGGCCTGGTCTATGAGAGCGCGATTGCTGGCCTCGGCTTTGTTGACCGGGGATAGGAGTTTGGCTGCTTCTTTGGTCTTTTTCACCAAAGCTCATCATCTCGGTCTTCGTGGCATAGGAGTGAGCATGCTGGATGGCCTGCAAGAAGTAACACAGATTAGTGGAATCTGACTAAGTATGGAAAAACTACCAAAAGAGTATGAAAAAGGTTTACCAAGACCAAGTGTTGCATTATAAAAGTGAAATCTTCATACTCGTGTAACTCGGCCATACGGTTTATGTCTTCAGGCAGAAGAACTGTTGTGGACAGGGCCGCGCCGACCTCAAGGTTTGCAGCACTGTTGCCGGCGGTAAGAGGTCTGTCGTCAAGTATGATCTCGGATGCCCAGACCATGCTTCGGGAATAGCTGTTGCTTTCTTGGTGGTCGGACCTCGACTTTTTGGCCGGTGGGGCCTCAGATGCAAGGTCCTCGGCTAGGCGTTTTTTAGCGGAAGGGGCGCTCTTCTCAGCCTCAACGAGCTTCAAGATGGACATAGTGTCCTCATAATCGATTTGAGTCACTATGGCCTTTGCCTTGGCCTTCTTTATCTGTTTTGGCTTTGGTGTTGGTTGGGAAAGAGAGGATGAGGATTGAACTGCCACCACCCCGGGGATGTTAGCAGGCAGGTCTTCAACAACTGCTGGTTTGCGTCCCATCTCGTTGGCGATAGCGGCAACAGTGACTTTGGTGCCGAAGCGAATTGTTGATAGTGCAGTGGGTGGGTTAGCTGGATCATAAGCCGACGCCTCAGTACTTTGGCATTTTCGGCTACGAATTTTGCCTGCAGGAGCAAGGATAGGAACTTGGCGATGGCGTTGACGTTGCGCTGGAGGAATTAGTTAGGGAGTAGATGTTGATGGCTACTCTGCTGGGTCAGAGGTTGAGGCTTGGTCAGACCGTGGTGATAAAGTGGTAGGATGAGTTATTACTGAAGGTGGAGACTTGCTCTTTTTGGGGACGTCGGACAAGGTGGATTTGTAGGTTGGGATATAGTTGAGCAGCAGAGGGGCTTTACGCTGATTAACTGGCAAGGCCAACAGTTTCTTGAAATCTTTGTTGGGGTAGAAGGTTTTGCGAAAGTCTTTTGGTGGTTGAGGAAGAGCTGCAAGTAAAAAACAGACATCAAAACATATAAAAGGAACAAAGTAATAAAGACTTAAAAACAGGTAAAGTGACACTTGGCTCTTACCATTACCCTTTTTAAAGATTGTTCGGCTCAAAGGGTAGAGGTAGTTGTCATCATTTGGTGGGAACTCCCAGTTGCCCGAGACGAAGAAACAATCATCTCCAGCACCTTTGTTAGAGTCTGGGAGGTTGGCAATAAGTTTGTACTTAGTGGATCTCGGCTTGAGGTAATAGATGTAGCCTTTTTTTTTTATTTCAAGCCACACATGGTATGATAGTATTGGATGTCGGCTAGTGTTATCCTAGCGTTTTTTCGGCTTGCTAAAACAATGATGCCATTAATGACTTTATAGGAGTTAATGGCCAATTGCATCGGGTTGAGCTTGTAGTAATGAAGAACTTCTCAAGAAAGGATGTTTAGAGGGAACCTAAGTCCACACTCTATAAAATTAACTACTGAGAAGGGCATGAAGTTGTCATTGGGCATGATGGAGTCCTCTTCCCCAGCCAACCTAAGATGGACATCGACAGGGATGGAGAACTCTTTCCTAAAGTACTCAAGCTTTTCTGGGGTGTCCACCCTCCACCTAAACATACCCATGACGTCGGCTAAAAGGGGAAGGTGCAAGATTTTAGAAAAGAGTGGTTTGTATTGAAGACCTCGGCTAAACCCTGAACAGGTATTGGGGCAAGGGTTTTTGAAGGTCTAAAGGGAAATTGTTTCAATTTTTCCTAAGAATAGGAGTTCTAGGGCAAGTCCCAAACCTAGAGCTACTAAAACAGGAATTAGGAGCAAGAATCTGGAAAATAAAACAAAGAAAAAAGAAAATGAATGTAATTCAGAACCCAGGAAGCAAAATTGAGAACATTGTACAAAGTGTGTATAGATTTGCAAAGCCAAGAAAAGTGGCAAGATAGCAAGTGTGTGAGCAATTTGTGTACACATATACCTAGAAAAAGATTGGACAGAAACAAGATCGCAAACAAACATGATGAAATTTAAAACACAGACGAAGGTTCAAGAACATGAATAGATTCACAATGATAGCATATAAGCGTAACGAAGTTTGAAGTAAATCAAAACTGAAACGAGAGGAAACAGTGACTCACCAAAAAGAATAACGACGGTATGAGGTACGCCGAAGTCAGACGATGGTAATGAGTGAAGCAGGACAGAGAATGCTTTGCCGGAGGAGGTGATCGGAGCGAGATGCAGAGCTTGAAAAACTTGAAACAATGGCGGTTTTTTTCTTTAGAGAGAGAAAGCTTGAGAGAAATCAGAAAACATGAAGTGAAAAGACGGAAAGAGAGAAGTGTTCTTGTTAAAACATGAAAATGCTGCAAAATTACAATGAATGTGCCTTAGACGACGTGTCTGTCAGGCAGCGCGCACAGAAGCGACTCGACCTGATGGTGCGTGTCAGGTACGGGTCAATGAGGAAAAGATGCGTGGCGAAAACGGTTCAGAAACCGTGTGTGACAGCTCATACGCAGATAGAAATCTTGGAATTCTTGATTTAATGTAGTAAGAACCTCGGCTACAAGGATGGTCTCGGTTAAAGAACTTAAAGAACTCATTTCTTAGTTCTTGGTCATTAATAAAGTAGAACTGCAGGGTAATGGTCATGAGAGCCGACGTATGATGATTTCGGTCAGGAAGGATGGAGTGAGTCCTAGCTGGAGTGCTATATGGACAAACGATGTAGGTTCCATCACCTCAGAATGCCGAGGTGATAGAACTTAGGGGGTAATTGTGGGGGTATATTTTTATGAATGACAACACGTGGCAAAGGTGGCACCGAGGTGCCAGCCGAGGTTACACGTGTCCTGGTCATAGCGACGAGGTGATCTCGGCTGGGCCGAGGTTATCTGCGAAGATACCGGAATCCGAGATGAACGGATAAGGAATAAGAGTCCTAGAACGGGAGAGGACCTCAGTCTGGATAAAGATAAAACTCTTACGCTGTGTTTGGTTGAGGGATTTGAGGAAGGATTTGGAAAAGGGAAAGGAAAAAGTTAGGTGAAATGTAAATAAAATATCCCTACATTTCACAAAATTTCACCTACCTTTTCACTTTCCCTTTCCAAATCCCTCCCCAAATCTCTTAACCAAACACAGCATTAGGGAATTTATCTTTATCTATTTGAGAGTCCAAGATGAGCATTGAGCCAGAGTCCAAGAGAAGCTAGGCTTTTACAGAGATCAGGTTAGTACTGGCTATAAAAGTAAGACACCCTCGTGGGGTCTAAGGTAAACTTTTTGTATTTTAGCTAGTGAGTTAAGCATTAATTGCTGTCTTTGAGAGATAACTGAGTAGTGACTTGATCGTCGGAGTGTTCCTGAGTGGACAAACTACCGCCGGAGTCTTATCTTTCTGTGACAGATTGTTCGGGCGAGATTTATTCTGCCGGTGCTCTCCCAGCTGGGTACCTGTTTGACAATGTGGTCAGAAATCAACACACACAGCATCTATTGCCAACTACTTCTTTCACACTTCTTGAATGGCAAGGATAGGTAGGAATGTGGTGTAATTTGCAATTGATTGAGGCAAATAACAAAACAAAATGCAAAATAATTTACAAAAAAATATTTTGGAGATATTCTTCATATAATTTTGAGTCACAATAACAAAATTCCATGACTTGAAATAAAAGGATAAGATAACATAAATTTTTTGTATAAACATTATCCAAACAAAATTTATGTAGATGACTCTAAATAATTTGGATTTTTTTTTATTTTGTTAAAATGGGTTGATTGTAACTTTTAATTTCCTCTAGAAAATTTGATCTCAATTAAATGAGTTGGGTATGGATGTCAGAAAAAATAGAAAAAAAAAAGAGAAATAAATTAAATTCATGCGTTGAAAATGTTTCAATTTCTCATTAATTGTTCACTTTACAAGAAAATTTAAGTACAAAAATAATTTAATTTTTTTCACAATACATAAAAGAAAAAAAAAATAGTAATTATATTTTCACATTTTAATTTTTATGCGAATTTAAATTAAGACTTTGGGTCATAACTACATAAGTCTAATTTCAAAACTTTGGAAGCAATAATATGATTTCAAAACTTCATAAATCTATCTGTCTATCTGCCCACGTGTCATTCATTTGTTAAACTAATATACTTATTTGTCCATATCAATACCACGACCAATTGTCGCCTTCTACCACCTCTGGCAACTTTTTCGATGATCGGCCGGTAACAGTGGAGTAAAAATAAAAATAAAAATTAATATTTTGTTTTTTTTTTATAGATAATTTCATTATTCATATTTTTTTATCACTGAAATAATCAAATCTAATACCTAATCCTTCCAAAAAAATAGACTTCTCACTAATATTTTATTTATTTATTTTTACGCAAACTTGCTAGGGTAGATTACGAAGGACCACTTTAAAAAACAAAGTGGAGTGAGACAACTGATAAGCGTGGGTGTCATATGCTTTGTTGTATTTAGGATCAAATTCTCGATGCCAAAGGTTGAACGAGAATAATCCAAAAATAATGGGTCCGTTTGGTGTAGCTGTTAAAACAGTTTATAGATTATACCTTAACAGATTATAGATTATAACTTTAATCAGAAGTTATTAATCTGTTTAGTGTAACTATTGGATTATAGATTTAAGTTGCTAAGTAGTGTTTGTTAAATAAACTGTGAAATAACTTTTTCAATTAATTTTTATTTTTTGTTTGTCTACATTTCTCATAAAAAATAATAATAATAATCTATAGTCCATTTGAGTCTTTTTCTATTTTTAAAAAAATAAAAAATAAAAAAATTTAAGAGTATAACCATAAATTAACATGTCCACAGCAGAAGCTGATAATCAGAAGCGAGGGGTGAGCAGCTTCTCAAAATCAGCTTTTTTTGAGTTAAAATAAGCTTTAGAATCAGAAGTTGTTTGAAATAAGTTTAACCAAACAATCCAAAATAACTTTTTCAAAAGTAAAAACCATAAATTATCTCTGAAAAACTGAAACAAACACCCCATATAAGCTTGTCATGTTGGAATCTTTGAATGAAATTAAGAAATGAAGATGCCATGCCAGTTAGCTCACTTTAAATTATGCATGTATTCTGCGCTGCCGGTCAACATTTACTACTACAAAAATAGTTAAAGATTACATTTTGATAAGAAAAAATATCTCATTTTTATTAAAAATGTGATAAAAAAAAATTAGATTAATATTTTAATCACACTTAATTTGATTGTATGTAATAATATTTATTTTTTATGTCACTTTTCAATTAAGTGTGATTATATATACATTTTTTTAATCACACCTTCTAACTAAAGTGTGATTATATATACACTATTACTTTTTAATCACACTTTTTAAATAAGTGTATATATATATATATATATTTTAATCACACATTCTAATTAAAGTGTGATTATTTACATATTTTTTAATCACACCTTCTAATTAAAATATGATTATATATACACTACTACTTTTTAATCACACTTTTTAAATTAGTGTGATTATATATATATATTTTTTAATCACACATTCTAATTAAAGTGTGATTATTTATATATATTTTTAATCACACCTTCTAATTAAACTGTGATTATATATACACTATTATTTTTTAATTACACTTTTTAAATAAGTGTGATTATATATATATATATATATATTAATCATACATTCTAATTAAAGTGTGATTATTTGTATATTTTTTAATCGCACCTTCTAATTAAAGTGTTATTATATATATACGCTAAAACTTTTTAATCATACTTTTTAAATGATTGTGATTATATATATATTTTTTAATCTAATTAAAGTGTGATTATTTATATACTTTTTAATCACATTTTCTAATTAATATGTGATTATATATACATTACTACTTTTTAATCACACTTTTTAAATAAGTGTGATTATATATATATATATATATATATTTAATCACACTTCCTAAATAGGTGTGATTGTATAAAATATTCCAAATTGATTTTTATATAAAATATACAATTCTCAAATTTTTAATCACACTTAGTCTGATTGAGTGTGATAATATTTATTTTTTATATCACTTTCTAATTAAGTGTGATTATATATACACTACTACAATAATATTTATTTTTATTCACACTTTTTAAATAAATGTGATTATATATATATATATATATATATTTTAATCACACTCCTAAATAGTATGGTTGTATAAAACATTTCAATTTGATTTTTATATAAAATATACTATACAATTCGCGCCTTTATTTTACCCATACCCGTGAATGAGAGAGACGCCTCTTCCATTCCCCGCAAACATACATGTCTCTTCTCCTTCTCCTTGCCTTATGTTTCTGAAACGAAGCCCTATTTCGTTAGCTCCGAACCACCATTGAAGTTACTCACGGCTCCCAATTACCATTGAAGTTACTCAAATTTGTCTTTTGAAATAAAAAAACTCTTGAAATTTCTAATGAGTTCTCTGTTTTTTATGCCCCTTCTGTGTGTATATATTTGATTATTATTAGTGAAATTTTATAGATATAGGTTTCACTACTACAAATATGCTTAAAGATCACACTTAAGGAAATTAAAACATGACTTTTAATAAAAGTGTGATTAAAAAATCAAATTAATATTTTAATCACACTTAATTTAATTGAATGTGATAGTATTTATTTTTTAAGACATTTTTTAATTAAATGTGATTATATCTTCTTCTTCTTTTTTTTAATCACACTTTCTAATTATGAGTTGTTTGGGAAGTTCTAAATAAGTGCACTTTTTGACTTTTTATAAAATATGGGTTGGGTTTGAAGTGATGTGGTAGACAGGTGATATGACTTAAATAAGATGATGTGACTTAAATAGGATAGTGACTTTTTTATTTTTTGACTTTTTTAGAATATCCCAAACAAGGCCTTAGTGTGTGATTATATATATTTTAAAATTTATTGTTAGATCTAATATTCTCACCGAAGCATCCTTATTTTGAATACGGCAATGATAGGTAGCTCGAAACCGAGCGGCTCGAAATGGCTCGAATTCAAAAACGGCCTCGTTTTTTAGATGAAGGTGAAGCAGAACCAGAAGCAAGGGAGGGAGGAGGAGGAGGAGGAGAAAGGAGGAAGGAGGAGGGACTGGAGGGGGAGGAGGATGAGGGACTGGAGGGGGCCCAACATTTGGGGCTGGAAGCGGGGGCCGGGGGGCGGAGGAGAGGCAGAGCCGGCGATCGCTAGTGCTGCGACGATCGGCGGCAGCGAGGCGATGGCGGTGGCGGTGGCGAGGCGAGCAACGACGATCCTCTCTCCATCTTTCTCCTCTGTTCTTCCTCCTCTCTTCTTCCTCTCTTCTCTCCCTCTTTCTCCTCTGCTTCTTCCTTCTCTCTTCTCTCCCTCTTTCGAGCCAATTAGAGCCATTGGATTCGAGCTACGGCTCATTTTCGTTTTGAATATGAGGGAAACCAATCGACTCTGTCACTCTCTATCTCAATATCAACCTACTCTTTTATTCCAAGGTTCTAATCAACAGATTCAACACGGAGCCTTCATATTCAGCACAGGGTTCTGATTTTATATAATTATGTTGTAAATCTTTCTCTCTGGCTTTGCTGTTCTTGTTTGAAGCTTGAATCTCTCTCTCATTGTGGTTGATTCTTCGTTTTTGCATTTGAATTCAAGTATCTGATGATTCAAAGGCCTAATTCATTTCTGGTAAAGATTCTAATCTTCTCTCTCTGGCTTTGTTGTGCTTGTTCGAAGCTTGAATCTCTCTTTCATTTCTTAAACATGTTCGTTTTCTCCTTTTTTTGCATTTGAATTCAAGTATTTGATGATTCGAAGCCCTAATTCATTTCGTAATGACTCGAGATAAGGAGTTTTCCATGGCTATACAATACTCATTTTGATTTTGCATTCGATCTCAATTGTTTTTATTCATTTTTTATTATGAAACTACCTGGATCTATATTCAATTAGTTTGTATTTGGTTAGTTTGTTCGATTGACTTATGGTTTCGATTTTGGGGTTTTGAAACATTTGTGTTATCGATGTTTTGGTGGTGTAGAGATTTTTAGGTTTTTCTTTTTAAACATTTGTGTCGATGATGAATAACTTTGATTCTTTCCCAATCTATCCTTGGTAAAGGTTTTGACTTCATCTTTCTTCACATCTTAACTTCTTCTTCTCTGTTATATATATATATATATATATATATATATATATATGTGATCTATAGACTAGTATATATGTGTTTATAATACATGCATATATATCTGTGAGTGTGTGTGTATGTATTATACGAATGATTGAATTACAATAATGTTGTCAATTAGGTTCAATGCTCTGTTATCTTTTTGTTATTTATGGAGGAGTTTTGATAAAGTAGTTTTTGATGAGATTTGGTTATTTGAATGGTGTTGTTCATATGGGAGTTCAAGACGGTTTATTTACAGTTTCTATTAGTTGAGATCAACCTAAAGGTCAGTGGATAAACTTGGGCTATAGACTATAGTGTTAGGCATGTTTTGAATTGGGGTTAAGAAATTCCAATAGGAGATTTGTGGGCTGACGGTGTTTAGAAACTGTATTATTGCATGTTAATGTTATGAGGAATTTGCAATTACAATTAAGGAACACACACCCTATGTGAGAAATTTCTTGGAAAGTTCTATGCTTGGGTTAAAAAAAAAAAAAAAAAAATCCACGTTACCTTGCTCTCTCTTTCATTTCTGCAATCTTAGGATGATTAAATGTGCAACAATAGGGTATTCTTTTCAAATAGGTCTATGTATTTTCTTTCATAGACTTTGTTACAAACATTTTTTGGATTGATTTGACTCTTGTCTCTTGAAGGTCTCACGGAAAATTGATATGTTCCAATTTCTTTTATTTTTCACTGCCAATATCTACATGTTCAATTTCTTAAATAGTTCACTTCCTTCATGTTCCTAATTGACAAGGTCAATGATCTTACTTTATTGAATTTTAGATCCTTTTTCTTCATTAATTTACATCACCATCTAAAATCTTGCTTGTATTGACACTAATTGTAATTCTAGTAGGATCTAAGGCATGACATAAAAGAGAATAGTCATAATTGTAGTCTTTGGAGCTAATTTTAGCAGTCACTGTCAATATGCCACATTTGTAAGAAGATATATTCATTACTATCATTAGATTAATTCTTTGTGGAAAAAATTCAAGGTGTCTATTATTGTTGGCATGTAATGATAATTTGTTAATGAGTAAGATAAATACAATCTGACTGGCATAGAGCATAGCAGCAAATTGGGGTTTAAGAATCCAAACAAGAGAATACCTTTCTCAAAAAATCTCAGAATTGTATATAGTCCATCATAGCAATCTATGGTAATATGTAACATTAGAAAGATATTTTCATTCTGTTTCCTACTATGTTGTGTCACCCAATTGTCCCAACTCAAGCTGATCAAAAAAAAAAAAAAATTTGTCCCAACTCAAGATGTCTCATTGTTGAAATGTGTGACTAGATTAGTTGGTAAGTCCCAATAAGTTGGGCAGACTTGTTTCATAAAATCAAAAAAACAATGTTATGTCAAGGTATTGTACTCTGTTATGGATGTAACTTACCAAAGGTTGATCCCATGATTCGTCATTACTAATTTCTATAATTTTTATCAGGTTACTCTAGGAATATGCCTAGATATAAAATATGTCAAGCATAATGAGTGAATAACACATTTAGTATGTTTGTAATTAGCAACTCTCTGGCTTTAACGCAAAGAATGAACATATTCGTGTTTGTACAACTCTGTAAAGTTAGGCTTGGCTACACATGCTACTGCAATTTTGGTTGAAGAAATTTCTAGTGAAACGTGAACATTCATCAATAGCAACATGAACAATTTCACACCTAATGTCAAAGGCACAAGTAAAATAGTTCTTAGGCATCATTGATAATCTTTCTCACAGCATGGAACAAACACATCAATGCAAAGAATCATGTAGATCATCTATATTTTTATAGGGGCAATAAATACATACACATGTTGATAAGTTACAGAGGCCATAATTTTGAAGTCAATGGTTTTTGTTTGTTGGAGCTAAAGCCACCATTCAAAAAACAAATTTTTAATTGATACAAGTGGTTACAAGTGAAATCACCCATAAAATTCCATCCTAAGCTACAAGAGACTAGACCACAGTGACATTCACTAGCAAAAGGACACAAAAAATGCAACGAAGAGATGAAAATTCTAGAACATGAAGAAGTGTAGCCTTAATATGTGAGAAGATTGTGGGCCACTAATTCATTCATTCATGAAGAAGTGCTTGTGAAAAAAAAAACTTGACAATGTTGTTTAAACTCATGTTTATTATCTCTTTTAGAGGAAATGGGGCTAGTGTCCTTCGGATTGTTCCCTATGCAGCATTACATTTCATCATGAAATATGAGCAGTATCGCGTTTGGATCTTGAACAATTACTCTGCCTTGGGAACGGGCCCCATTATAGTACTTTTCTACTCCTTTGTCATTGATTTGGTTATTTAGTTTTTGTGGGTCTAAATTTAACATTCTTCTTTTGTCATATGATGGAAATTAGGAATGGTGAATGGGGTGATCATGTCACTTTGCAGGCTGCAGATTCTGTATGGTTCTGCAACTTCATTTTTTCTTTTCTCTTCATTATTAATATAGGCTTGTTGGTATTTTTTGTGTACTATCACTGTGGATGGGGGGTGAGGATTTTGTACACAATCACAGATAGAAAAGACACTTCTCGTCTAAGTTGCATGCAAGGATGAAGTTTTGGCATGGCTATGAAGTATGGATACTTCAAATAGGGTGACGTATCCGTATCGAATACCGATACTCCTTGGATATTCGCAGATACGTATCAGATACTTATTAAAAGTATCGAATACTTCTTAATTAATTTTTCATTAATTTTAGAGTATCGGATACTTAATTTTGAAGTATCGGATACTCCAAGTCATGTTTACTTGTTTTATGAAATTAGAATTGTAACATTTATTGCATAGTAATAGAATTTAATATAATTGCAAGTATAAATATAAGAATATTTTTCTAATACTTTGTTAAGTTCTTCGATAAGAAGAGCATAGTGAGTTAAATAATAGAATTTATTAAATTGATGTATCCTAATTATTTCTTACATGTCCCCTATAACTACATAGAAACTAAGGATTAACAAAAGAATATAGCAATGATAAAATTAAATATCAATAAATAAATAAGCAAGTAAACTTGAATATAATATTTTTTACTAGTGTCAAAGGAAAAAGCATAGGGACAAGTTGTAAATTGTTCTATTATTGTAATATAAATATATTAAACTTGATACTGAAATGAAATATTTGCAAGACCTATAAAAAATTTAAAAAGTAAACAAGCTACTGGCTTAAATTAATACAAAATTCTTAAACAATAGTATTGTGCATTATAAAATTACATTGTGATTTCTTAACATTCTTTAGCTTATGTGTAACTCACTATTAATAATTTTAAAAAATATATTTTCCACAAACGTATCCTAGCCGTACCCGTATCCTATTTTTTTAGGTTTTGTTGTATCGCCGTATCCGTATCGTGTCGTATCCGTATCTCGTATCCGTATCTATGCTTCCTAGTGGCATGGTAATAGAGCCCATTGTAACAAGACTTGGTCCCTTGAAATCCAATTTTTGGAAATTTATGGGACATTCCAGACAAATGCAATATTATGTCACATTCTATTATGGTCAAAGTGTACATCCCACGAGCTTCATATTTTTTCTTGCGGAAATGAGCCGTAGCTCGAATTGGTTGGCTCGAATTGGCTCGAAAGAGGGAGAGAAGAGAGGAAGAAGAGAGGAAGAAAGAGACAGAGGAGAAAGATGGAGAGAAGAGAGGAAGAAGAGAAAGAGGAGAAGAGCCAGCACCACCGCCGCCGTCGAGGATCGTCGTTACTCGTCACCGGCCGTTGCTGCTCGTTGCCTCGTCACCCGCCGTCGTTGCTCGTCGGCTCTGCCTCGCCTCCGCCTCCTGCCCCCCGCCTCCAGCCCCATTTGTTGGGCCCCCTCCAGTCCCTCCTCCTCCTCCTCCTCCCCATCCAGTCCCTCCTTCTCCTCCTCCTCCTCCTCCTCCTCCTCCTCCTCCCTCCTTCCTCCTCCTCCTTCCTTCTCTTCTCCTTCTCTGCTTCTGATTGGAGCCAATTTCGAGCTCCACCTTTCGAGTTACGTAGCACTACCGTTTTTTCTTGTGTGTGTGTCAAGACTAGTCTTCCAAATAACTTTTTGAAAAGCTGTATTTTCCTCTACATTAATATGCTACTTACTCATTTGTGTATTAAATCTATTCAAACTCATTATCATTATGTCATATTTATATATGGTAATACAAATATTTTATACTAGTAACAATCAAAGTTGTTATTCCTTTTCTATTGATGCAGGGGATGAAAAGTCAATGTGATGAGAAAATATCCAATTTTATCTTTTGTAAGACAAGAACAGTCTCTACAAAAATAAAAACTTAGTTTTTTCAATTTTTTTCATTTTTTAATATATGTAATCGCAGTTAAAAACTTTTTATTAATTCCTTTGTATATACTTTTGAACATTTAACTTTCATTTATGAAATATATGACGTTATTCCATTCAATATATGATTGTGATTCAAAATATAGCATATAATGTGTATTACATTCTTAAAATGCGCGTACAAAAATAATATTGATTATTCTTCAAATATGTAGAATTCTTTTTTTTTTATCACAGATTTTATTAGTTATTAATCACACTTAAAAGATGTGATCTAAATGTTTTTCATCACACTTAAAAGATGTGATCTAAATGCTATTGATTACATTTAAAAGATGTGATCTAAATATTTTTTATCACACTTAAAACATATGATCTAAATGTTTTTAATCATACTTAAAAAATGTGATCTAAATGTTTTTAATCACACTTAAAAGATGTGATCTATATATTATTAATCACACTTAAAAGATGTGATGAAATCATTTTTTAATGACACTTAAAATGTGTGACTCCCTCCGTCCCAAAATAATGGTCCCTTTTGGGGAATCTAACTGTTTTTGGTAGTACAATTATTGTACTTTTAAAAAGTTAGTTTTCCAAAATTACCCTTTGATAGTACACTTTTTTGAGAATATCAATGTCATAATTGTACTTTTTATATTATTTATGAATTTAAAAGAAGGGCAAAATGGAAAATTTATATTATTTTTGTACTTGATTTTTGAAGAGGGACTAATATTTTGGGACAATGAAAAATGGAATAAGGGACTAATATTATGGGACGGAGGGATTAAAAAACATACATCACACAAAAAAAACATACATCACACAAAAAAAATGTGATCTTTATCTATATTTGTAGTAGTGATTCTGTCTCTATTCATCAATTATTATTATTTGGGAAATTTTATTATATACGTCATAAAAGCGTGTATCATATATACTCTTAATTATGTTATTTTATTATTTAGGAATTGTTTAAGAATTATTAGATTAGTAAATTTTTTTGATTTTTTATGAAAAAACGTGAAATATGAGTTGAATTTGAAGTGATGTGGTAAAGATGATGTGAGCCAAATAAGATGATCGTGACCCAAATAGGATAATATGTTAAAATAGCATGTGTTATTTATTTTAGAACGTCTAACAAGCACTTAGTTATGACTAATTTTTTCTTTAGTTATAACATTATTTTAGTTGTGACTTAGGCCTCGTTTGACAAGTGGCTTTCTTAGCTAAAAAGTCAAAAAATTACTTAAAAAAATTAAAAAGCCAATAACCCATACCAAAAAGTCAAAGATTCTCTTTTCTCTCTATTTTTTACACATCTTTTCGTAAAAAGTCAAAAAGTCATCCCAAACATATTAGTTTTTTTAACATCATATTTTAGCCAAAAAGTTAAAAAAATTACTAAAAAAACTTGTTCCCAAATGAGGAAAGTGACTTTTTTGGTATGGGTTGTTGGCAAAGTGACTTTTTTAGTTAAAAAGTCAAAAAATCACTAAAAAAATCAAAAAGCCAACAACTCATACCAAAAAGTCAAAAATTCTATTTTCTCTCTACTTTTTACACATCTTTTCGTAAAAAGTCAAAAAATCATTCCTAATATACTATTTTTTTTTACATCACATTTTAGTCAAAAAGTCAAAAAATTACTAAAAAAACTTATTCTCAAACGAAGATTTTTAGTTATGCTTCGTGTAGTGTTTAGTTATAATTTTTTTAAAAATTATGACTCAAAAAGTATAAAATTATATCATTTTATTTTTTAATTATAAAATATATATGATACACATCCTTTAAGGGTATGTACCTTTATTATTATTTTGTTTATTCTTTCTATTTAATGAAGATGATGGACAAATTAATGGACTGTCATTTTGCTAGCACATCAAGTTTCTCATAAACATAAGAGCATCTTGAATAGTTGGTATCAATTTAGTAATAAGAAAGTTCAATTTTTAGATGCAATAGTTTCAAAATGTTATAATCTAATAAAGTTATTCTGATAATGTAAATGTTATTTTTTCTTATTCTTTTTATTAACAAAATTCAATTATAAATATTATTTGTAAATTCATCATATAACTCATGACAAATAGCTAGAATAGAATTTTTTTCAAACTCGGACATTATGGCTTCGTTTAGAATGTGAGTTGGCTTTTTAACTTTTAGTCTAGGCTAAAAAATCTTGTTTAGGTTGGGTTTTGGCTTTTTGACTTTTGTGATAGAAAAAATAAAATTATTATGATTTGAATGTGATATTTTATTTTATTGATTTTTTAACTTATTTTGTCTTTTTATAATTATTTTAACCTGATAACTCTAAAAATTAACATGCCAAACAAGGGTTATGTTAAACTTTGTACCAAATTTTATACTTGGCATTACTATAATTTGCTATCAAATTAACTCAATAATGAAGATGAATTTGAAAAAGAATTTACTAAAATTCAGCTTGATATTGAAAATAACACACTATTAAAATCGCTTAAGAAAATTATTAACACCTTATCTCTATGAGATAGAAAAATGTTCCCTTCCTAAACCCTTAGGAAGCACTTCTAATCATTACATTGACTTAAAATAAATAAAGGAAATGGCTTCTGTCCAGTCCTTAATCGGATTGGATCATACTGTTAGACCCGTGGAGGCCCACCAAGGGTCTCGTTTTGATAATCTGAATCGTTCAATATGTAGAACTCGTCGAGTACTATATGCTTATAAAAAATCACGTTGATCGGATATCGATAGCTATGTGATCAAAACAGATTTTTGTCAACCGTTAATTTATTCACCGTCCATTTTTTTTTTTATACAAAACTGATTTGATCACATAACTATCGATATCCGATTAATGTGATTTTTTCCAAGCTTATAGTACTCGACGAGTTCTACATATTGAACGGTTCAGATTATCAAAACGGAACCCGCGGTGGGCCTTTACAGGCCCAACAGTACGGTCCAATCCGATTAATGACTGAACAGAAGTCATGCCCATAAATAAATTAGATTCAATCACAACGTGGGTACGATAACCAAACAAAACATTTAGGATCTATTTGGTAATTATTTCGTTTTAAATTTTTAATTTATATTTATAAAAATTAAAAAAATTGTCATAAAAATTTATTTGATAATTTTTTTATTTATAAATAGTTGTCTCAGTTTATAAATTTGAAGAAAAACGTAAACTCAAATTTTTAAAATTAAATTTAAAAATTTGACTAACTATTTTTTTTTTCAGTTATTTTTTCTTCAATTAATTTTTTTCCCCAATTATAATGTGTATGATCCTATTGTCATAAATAATAAAAAATAAATATAAATATTTTAGGCCTGAATAAACATATTTTTTAATTTATGTTATTAGAATTTTTCAAACATTTTATTCAAACCAAATACATTTAGTTTATGTTTTTCTAAAAATAAACAAAAATCAATTTATAAATTTTTTTTAAACATAAACCAAAAAGGTAAATGTTACCAAACGCTACCTTAGAGTTTGCTTGGTAACCATTTCGTTTTCAATTTTCAATTTATATTTACAAAAATTTTAAAAATTGTCATAAATACTTGTTTGATAATATTTTTGGTTTATATATAATTGTCTCAGTTTATAAAAACATAAACTCAAAAAATGAGTTTATGTTAGTTTTTAAACAGAAATTTAAAAATTTGACTAACAAAATTTTTTTGTCAATTATTTTTTTTAAAATATTTTTTTCCAATTAATTTTTTTTTCAATTATAATGTGTATGATTCCATTGTCATAAATAATAAAAAATAAATATAAATATTTTAGGCCTAAACAAATATAATTTTTAGTTTATGTTTTTAAAATTTTTCAAATATTTTGTTCAAACCAAACGCGTTTGTAATTTATGTTTTTCTAAAAATAAACAAAAATCAGTTTATAAATTTTTTATAAACATAAATAAAAAACGTAAACATTACCAAACGCTAATTTTGCTCTAATTTTATTTAGTTGAATTTTTAAAATCTTATTTTTTTAGTTTTTTTTTTATCTTTTAAAAATTAAATATTAATTTGATAAAGAAAAAAAAATATTCGTCATTTTCATATATTTTTTTAAATTTGGTGGAGAGCAATGAAGCAAGGGCCATTGTCATGAGACTCGCACATCATACAACTGCCAGTGGTTGGGTTGGGACCGCCTCGCCTATTAACTGCACTTCTCGTGCTGAGACTTTTTTGTTGGATAAAAGAAAGTGGGCGAATTACACTAATAATTGTGTCTGTTTGGTACAGTTTAAAAGTTATTTATTTTAATTTTCAATTTAATTTAAGCTATTTTGATATGTTTGGTTTAGCTTATAGCTTATAGCTTATAGTTTTTTGGAAGTCAGAAATCAGATTATTCTTTGAGTGGGGCATAAGATGCTTAATTTATAAGTCAGAAATCAGCTTATATTCATAGTTATAAGCTATAAGCTGTTTAAGCATAAGTTATAAGCACTTTCACACAGCTCTACCAAACAGGGTCATTGTCTATAGTTGGAATTTGTGTCATTTTTATTTTTGACTTTTTAATTGTGATATATTTTTTAAAAATATTGTTCCAAATAAGAATAATTAAAGATATTTATTTTCCAAATGATCCATTTCAATGGCAAAATTTATTTTGTGTTGGTTAATTTATATGTTATTTGAAATGTAATGATCTTTTCTTTAATGAATAATGTTGGAACTTTATTGGTTATACTTTGATTTGGTTTTCAGAATTTTTTTTAAGAAACTAAAAACTAAAAACACATCATTTTTATATAATTTTATCTTTTGAGAAGGTATAAATGATTTTTTTAAATAACTTTTTTTTCGTTAAATTAGTTTTTATTTTTTCAAAAGTCAAACATGTTGACAATTTTGATATAATTATTAAACCAATCCAGTTCATATATTAAATATATCGATTACACATTAAAAATTTAATAATCATCTATTATATGATAACTATCTAAAAATATATACAAAAATAACCATCACATGATCATCATTCAAACACATACTAAAAATTAATTTGGTAAGAAAATAAAAAAAAAATGTAAAAAAATTATCATTTTAATATAATTTTATTTTTCGTGGATAGAAATAATTTTTAAAAATTGAAAAATAATTTTTTGACTTTATTTTTGTCAAACTATTTTATATTTAATCAAATTGACGACTTTACCTTTGAAGTGGAATAACAGTGTCTTCAATTATTTTTATTTATAACGAGATTCAAAATTTAAAATTAAATGTACCACAATTGAAAAGTTATAAATCAAAATAATACAAAAATCAAACTATAAAAACCAATAATGTAATTCACCAAAGAAAAAGCTAAATCATTCTAACCTTTGTTGAAAAAAAATATATGAACAGTACTAAAGGCCGCGAAATTTGAGCCGTGAATTTGCCTCGAATCATGTTATTGTTGATGTTGTTGGTGGTAGTTTTTTTTTGTTTTTTTTTTTTTTTGGCTAAATCTTAAACTTTAAACCTTAAATTCTAAATCTTAAAATTTCAAATTCTAAATTCGAAATCTTAAAACCCTAAGGCCCCGTTTGTTTAGGGTTATAGAGAGGGGATTGGGTTTGATAGTGAGGTGTGACTACTATATGGAGTGTTTGTTTTGAGAGATGTGGAGGGAACTTCTAATCCCTTGGTATTAGTAAAGGCCTTGGAAGGAGGTTTGAGAATGAGGAGGTAGAGATGGTATTAGAAAAATAGTGAGGGATTAGAAATTTTTTTATTTTTTTTATTTTTTATATATTGGGAATTTTTTTTTAAATATTAATGTTTAATTTTTTATATTTTTTTATTTGTTTTATTATTTTATATAAAAATAATTTAACAATTCCTACACTAACAACTATCATCAAAACAAAGACAATTTTACTTAATCCCCTCACTATGAATCCCCTCCATTCTACCTCTGAAAACAAACGGGGTGTAAACCTTTTAAATCTTAAACCCTAAAATCCTAAATCTTTTAAATCCTAAACCCTAAATCCTAAATCCTAAACTCTAAACCCACCCCTACACATAACCACCCTTAAAAATAAAAAAAATAAAAAAAGACCAACAAATAAATAAATAAAAACAACCAAACCAACATAGCCCAACAAATAATTAAAATAAAAATAAAATAAAAACAACCAAACTAACACAGTTCAAAAAAAAAAAAAAAAAACATTCGAGGCATCCGAGGCCTCAATCTTTTTCCAATATATATATGTATAATAAATCTTACATTTTAGTAAGTGCAAAATAAATGAAATTAATATAGATGGTGTGTGAATACAAAAATAAAAATAAGTGATTTTTTTAGAGTAATTTTTTAAATAATTAAAATTTAATTTTATAAAAATTGAGATAATCTAAACTATCTAAAAAAATCACTTGTGTTTGGTTGGGGGGATTTGGGAAGGAATTTGGAAAAGGAAAAGAAAAAAGTGTGTGAAACTATGTGAAATATAGATATATTTTATTAAAATTTCACTTTTTAAATCCTTTTTCAAATCCCTCGAGCGTTAGAGAAAAATTACTTTTGAGAATCTGGATACTCTCTCTTTTGACCCATATGATGAATGGATGACTTGCAAAGAGGTAAATGTTGTGTGAAAAGGTGTCAGGATCCTCTGGAGTAGAAACCCTACAGTGATCTCCTAGAGTGGAAGATCCAACGGTTGACAATAAAACTCACCAAAACGATGTCGTTTTGGTGAGTAAGTTGAAAAAAAAAAAAACAAAAAACAAAGAGAGAGACAAGAAGATCTCCAAATTCTGCTATGGCTGGGTTTTCAAATTTTTGAGTTTTTCTTCCCTCACCCCTTCATCTTCCCTCTCCTCTTCTTCATTCTCTCTTCGGTGATCGTGACCTATGTTCTTCACCAGCGAGCACTTGATGAGTGGTCATATAAGGATTTGAGAAAAGTATATTTTTTTTTTATAATTTCTGCACTTGATGATGATTCAAATCCCCTCCTTCTTCTTCTCTAAAAACTACAAAGCAATTCTTCTTCTCTGATTACACCCACACTAAACCCACTTTTGTGATTTAAAATTTTTTTTTTGATAAAATCGTTTGTATATTTATTTGTTTTGATTTACATATATATATAGAGAGAGTTTTGCTTTGATTTGGGAATGATTCTCTGTGAGGACAAATAACAAACACCAAAGCTATAAAATCAAAACAATAAAGAACAAAAGACATAGACATGTAAGATTAATCTCAGATTTCCAAAGAAACAAACAAGCAGAGCCTGAACCATAATTATACAGAGCAATGCCACAAAGATCATATAGATATTTATTTGACTCCATTACTTGCTTCTTAACAAGGAGACAGTATCATCAAACGAAGGCATTGTCTTGAATATTTTGAAATTGTTTTTGGAATCTTCATCTTTATCTAAAAGGCTAGGTTTTGCTTCTTCCTTAGCAAAAACGCAGTCATCATCGTCTGTAATCGACTTCGGAAGGAAAACTCTCATGTATATTGTAGCTATCACCCAGATGAGAGATTGACAGTATTAGAGGCAAGAGTTGTAACCAATATGAATCGGCGGTGTCTGGTGGCGGCAAGGCGGTGAAGAGGAGAGGGAAGATGAATGGGTGAGGAAAGTAAAACTCAGAAATTTGAAAACTCAGCCATGGCAAAGTTTGTGATCCTCTTCTCTCTCTCTCTTCTTGTCTCTCTCTCTGTTTGTTTTTTTTTTTTTTTTTTCAACTTACTCACCAAAACGACGTCGTTTTGGTGAGTTTTATTTTCAGCCATTGAATCTTCCACTTTAGGAGATCACTGTAGGGTTTCTATTCTAGAGGATCCTAATGCGTGTAAAAAGAACAATAGAGATGTATCACTTTTATTTCAATAGGTGAGTGTTATGTGAAAAGAACAATAGAAATGTATCACGAGATACGTAGGGCTGAGTAAGGAATCCGTGAAATCCGTGATCCGATCTAGTCCAGTCCAATCCGATAGGTTTGGATTGATTTTTTGAATCTGCGGTTCGGTTCCGGATTGAAGAATTAAAAATCCGTAGTCCACGGATTAGTTCCGGATTGAACCCCACGGTTTCAGATTGGAACCGATCCGGACCGTATGCAAATAGTCTATATTTTTATTATACATCCTCCCTCATAATATCTTCTCTTGTTCTATATAAAACCTAAACTTAAACCTAAACCCGTATAATATTGTCTTTTATTACTTTTGTTTGTTAGTTTTTAGTTTTAATTTATAATGGTCTAAATTTATATGGTGAATCCAATTTTCTTATGGCTGTTTAAATTCTAGAACAGTATGTTACTATTATAGAAAAATATGTTGCTATTGTGGAACTAACATAGTGCTATGTTTATGTTTTTATGAAATTAAAGTGTTATATATATTTTTTTGTTGTTTAATTATGTGAATCCGTGGTCCTAAACCGATCAAATCCGTGTTTAAATGGATTGGTTCGGATTAGTTCCATGATTTAAACAGATTAGATTGGCTCTAATTTTATCCCATTCTGATCCAATCCGGACCATGTTCACCTCTAGAGATATGTGTTGTGTGAAAAGCACAAAAGAAATATATCACTTTTATTTCAATAAGTCATCCATTCATCATATGGGTGAAAATAGTGGCACTGTTTTTTTTTTCTTTTTTTTTTTTTATACTTTTGTCTTGTGCCAAAATTTTTATTTTTCAAGTCCACCTAATCTATAAAAAGATCTAATTTTTTTAAAAAAGAAAAAAAATACTAAAGCCATTGGAAAACGCCAAAAAAGTAATTTTTGTTTTTCTTTGAAAGCCTTTTTTCAACAGTTTTTAATCCTTGGACACTTTGGAAAGTTTGGTAAAAAGTCAATTTTTTTACTTTTTAATTTTTTTAGTTAAAAAGGTCAGTTTTTTTTATCCAAAACAATCAGTTTTTTGTCAAAAAAATTAAAAAATCAATTTTTTACCAACTTCTCAAAACACCACTTAGTTTAATCTATCAAGACTTAGCATTCGTTTGGGAAGTCAAGTTTGGAGTTTTTTTTGGCTATTTTAGTCACAAAAAATAAAATAAATTTTTTAATCTAATAAGACAAAATATCATATCTAACACATAATCATTACATTATTTCTCTAAAAAAAAGTCAAAAACTATTCTCAAATGAGACTTTTTAGGCACAGGCTAAAATAACAAAAAAAAACCTAAAAAATCAAAAAGTCAACCAACTTTCTAAACAAACTAAAAATGGAAACAAAGATTAATTTTTTTAAAACAAAAAAAAAAAAAAAGCTTGTTTTGGGAAGTAGATTAAAAATTGACTTTTTAATTTTTTTTTAAATGTAAAAAAATAATGAAATGATATGATCCAAAAAAGTCAAAAAAACTATTTTTAACCGAGTTACCAAAATAAGCCAAACTCAATCTTAAATTTTAAAAGAGCATAGCATAATTTTGTCAAATTTATAAAATTTACTTTATTTCCAAAATATTAAAGGAGTTCAATTAATTTACCTTTGTAAAAAAGAAAAAGAAAAAGGAAGAACGAAAAAAGGATTAATTACACCGAGGCTCTCAACTATTAACGGAGGCTCTCCACTATTAACAAATTCGAAAATGTTTGAGGGCCCTAATTTCTGTGGCTCAAATGGCTCAAATTTGCCAAAACGACGTCGTTTTGGTAATTTTGATGTTGTTTTGTACTCAAAACGACGTCGTTTTGACAAATTCGAGCCATTTGAGCCACAAAAATTAAGACCCTCTATCATTATTGTAACAAATATTACTTCATTTCTTTTAATTTTTAACTTGTATATTTTGACCCTCTCATAATATAAACTTATCACTTTCACTCTTTCGTACCATTGTTAGAAAAAAAATATATTTGTACAACTTTCAATATTCAAAGGATTAATATATATAAATTTATATAAAAAAAATAAATTAATATTTACTAATAATTAAGCACTCTGTAACCTAAAAAAACAGAAGGAAAAAAAAAAAAAAAAAAAAAGAGGAGAGGAAGCGAGGAGTGTTGTTAGCTTAAAATTATATAATGAATAATGCTATATATAGAAAATGTTATGGATTCCAAGTAAATTACGAAATAAATTACCAAACCTCTCACATGAGTGTGGGATTCACACACATGTGATTTGTGTGAGTCCCATACCTATGTGAGAGGTTTGATAATTTATTTAGGGTCCGTAGCATAACTCTTAGGGTGTGTTTGATTGGGGGGATTATTTACTGTGCGGATTGTAATCTGCACAGTAAATCCAATCCGATGTTTGTTTATTTTTTAGTCCGCCGGACATGGAGTCTGGCCGGACTCCTTATCCCCCATATGGGAGATTATACTATCCTGGGGGGTGTGGGACAATTTTGGGAGGGATTATTTACTGTTGGGATTAGGTAGTGAAATGACCATTTTGACCCTCTACTATTTAATTATGTATTGTATTTAGTAAAATTCAATAAAATTTAAATGTCTCAATTTAAAAATAAAATAATTTTATTTAACTTTTTATTGATGTTTTATTTATTTATTTTTAAATAATTTTCCATTGATATTTTATTGATGTTTTATTTTAAAATTTTGTTTATATTTTATTTAATTTCATTATTTAAATGTTAATAGATGTTTTTATTTAATTTCATTGTTTAATTATTATTATTTTTAAAAACAAATTTATTTAAATTTTTAATTAAAAAAATAATATAAATTTTTATTGATATTTTTTTATTTATTTTTAAAAAAAATAAATTTATTTAATTGTGTAAAAAATAAAATAAAATAAATTTTTATTTAATCTAACTGAAAATAATTAAAATATTAAAGATATGTTTAATATTGCTATTATTTGGTAAATAATTGAAAAAGGGTAAAATAGTCTTTTGTTCATTTATTCTATCCAGTTCATCCAACCAAACGTTGAATTCACTAAAAATAGTCATTTCCAGACATCTAATCCCATGAAAAAACAAACATAGGATACATATTCAATCCAACCAAATAGTCCGGAATATTCACAGTCCCAGAACTCATGTCCGATGGATTCTAATTCCCCCTTATTCAGTCCGTCCAATCAAACACACCCTTATAATGTAATTAATGAATATATTCAATAATAATGTTATAACTAATACGCTAATTAATGCATTAATTAATATATGTAGCACACCAAATATAATTAACAAAATATTATATATCCCAAATATTCTATCAAATATTCTACAAAACCTCTCAAAAAAAGACACACACATCCACATAAGAATTTGATAAAATATTTAATAAAATATTTAAAACTCCTAACATAATTCATATAATTAATCCCTACCGTATGATTTTCCTTATGGAAATGAGTAGTACATTCATTCATGTAGCAGAGTTGCATCATGCATGACGACGGACAAAAATTCTTTTCATTGACTATCAACATCATGATTACTTTTCTCACGTAGCGTTAAAAAACGGGGTATCGGTAATTAAGAGTGGATTTGACAACAACATAAATAAGTATTTATTAATTTATTTATATTATATCATTTTTATTTTTTATATGTTTTTTTATAATAAATAAAAAAATTAATATATAAATCATAGCTAAAATAATCCTAAGAAATAAATAAATGCATGAGGACTGACAAAAATTCTTTTCATTGAATATTAACATCAATATTACGTTTTCTCACATAGTGTTAAAAAACGAGATATCGGTAATTAAGAGTCGGTTTGATAACAACATAAATAAGTTATTTATTATTTTATTATATTATATCATTTTTATTTTTATATATGTCTCTTTATAATAATAAAAAAAATTAATATATAAATCATAGCTAAAATAATCCTAAGAAATAAATAATTAGTGTATTTGGTCTAATAATTTTATAACATCACTTGTTACTATAAGATTCCTAGTTCTATTCTTATAGAAAGTAGTAATTTGATAATTTTTGTGGTTGTTTTTTTATTATTATTTATAATTATGAAAGCTATATGTAATTTATTTCTTTTTTATGTTTGGGCTATTTGTTAAGTTTTGTAATTGTTCGTATTCATATTCTTAATTGAGTTGAGTTTCTCTAATGTTTATATATCAAAATTAAAGTGAACTTGTCGCTTCAATTTTTCCGTTAAGACATAAGACTCAACAACGCTACTTGATTTTACACTTTTGTTTTAAGTTTGATAGAATTTGAGAGATCTATAAAATTTATCAGGAGTCTCGTTTTAATGGTTTTCATTATTTGTTTTGTATGATTCTTAATGTATATTATTTATGAAAAAAAGTTAGCAATTCAATTAATTATAACAATTTTATTTTGTTATCTTTGTCTCCAAAAGAATTGAAGATGATTATATTTTTGAAAAAAGACTATACATTTTTTTAGAAATTGACACGATAAGTAAAAATGTTACAATTATCATATCAACTTAATTTTTTTTTATGCATAATCACAAAATGAACAATATAGATTATCAAAACAAAATTTATGGTGAATCTCGTAGACTTTTAAATTCATTCAAATTCAAACTTTGAAAAACACCTCCAAATTCATTCAACCCTCTTTATATTGGACTATTAAGGGCTTTGTCATCGTTCCCTTTTAAGTCCTAAATTGCTTTTTTCATCTTTTGTATTTGTCTCCTTTAATTGGATTAATAGATAATATATTTTCATAAAAAATAATTTTTCTTTTTTTATAAGTTAAAATATTTCAATTAATTTTGTAGATAAAGTATTCAAAATTATTGAAATAATAAATATCAATATAAAACAATTTTTTAAATGTCTAAAATAATGAAAATGCATAAATACTTTAGGACTAAGGAATTTAATTTTTATTGAGCCAAAAAACTGTAAATGTGATGAAATATGTGAACCATGAAATTGCTGCAAGACACGTAAAGGGATGTCTACCGGACCAGGCAGCCACGCAATCGACCTTTTACTTTTCTTTTCTTATTTTATTTTATTTTATTCTTGTTAGTTTGTTTTCGTTTATACTCAAAAAGCTTTAAATTTCTAAAATCTAACGAATTGAAAAATTAAAAAAAAAATCAAAATAAGTAAAAAAATAATAAACTTTTATTATACTTATTTTGACTAATATGTCTGCATAAAATGGATTGAAAAATAAAAAAATTAAAAAAATTGCATAGAAATTTACATGCACTCTAGCACAAGTAAAGTTGATTGAAAGATTTGGAGATAAATTTAGAAAGAAAAATAAAAAAAAATGTATAACTGTGAATAAAAAATACATATATTTTACTCAATTTTATACACTTTTTTCTTTTTAAATCCTTCACCAAATTTTTGAACCGAAGACAATGAAGAGTAAAAAAATTCTTCACATTACCAGTTCATCGCATAGAATGGCATTGTTTGAGAAATTAACTATTTTAGCTAGCTATTTAATTTTTCTGCTATTTTAGTCTAATTAAAAAAATTGTGTTTAAGAAGTTAGTTGATTTTTTTTTTTTATAGTTGATTTGATAATTGTAAAAAAAATATAATAATAATTATGAGTTAGATGTGATATTTTATTTTATTAATTATTTTAACTTATTTTATATTTTAATGGGCTATTTTAACCTAACTTTCTTCCCAAACAAGAGTTCAAAGAGTTGGTTAAGGGCAATTTTGGATCTGTTTGATGTAGCTGTTAAAATAGATTTATGACTTTAATCAGAAGTTGTTAATCTGTTTGGTATAGCTGTTGGATTATATATTTAAGTTGCTGAGTAGTGTTTGTTAAATAAGTTGTGAAGTAGATTTTTCAATTAATTTTTATTTTTTAGTATTCACTATTTGTCTACATTTTTCATAAAAAATAAAAAAAATATTTTATAGTCCATTTGGGTCTTTTTCTATTTTTAAAAAAATAAAAAATAAAAAAATCTAATAGTATTACCGTGAATTAACATGTCCACAGCAGAAGCTGATAATCAGAAGTAAGGGGTGAGCAGCTTTTCAGAATCAGCTTTTTTGACTTAAAATAAGTTAGAATTAGAGGCTGTTTGAAATAAGTTTAACCAAACAGTCCAAAATAACTTTTTAAAAGACAGAAGCCATAAGTTGGCTTAAAAAAGCTCTACGAAACACCCCCTTTGACAACAGACTTTTTTGGTTAAAAAATTAAAAAATCATTACAAAAAAATTAATTATTCTTTTTTTTTTACATATCTTTTTATATTAAATTAAAAACTTAATTAAAATAATCAATTCTTAAAGAGTAATCTATATCTATACTATATATTAAGCAAAAAGGAGTTTTTAACCCCAAAGACTATGGGAGCTCCAATCTCGTAATCCTAATTTTCTAATTTTTTGATTTTAAAAAAAAAAACCTCAGCATTTATTGACTTCTCCCAACCTACAATCCCTTTTGACTCCTCTCATAATTATTGCAACACCCTTTTCAATTTTTCCCATACACTATGGTTACACACAAAAAAAAAAAAAAAAAAAAGAATTTAGCTATAGATCTCAAAAAGATATAACATCTAAATTTGAATTATGATCTAATAATATAATTATATATTTTTTTTATGTATATCTATCAAAATTTTAAATCACTTAATGAGACAAATTAATCAATTTTCCAAAATTATTGATTTTTAATTTACAAAATAGATTAAAAAAAACTATTGACTGATTTATTTATTTAATAACAAAAATATTTCATAATCTCTCCCTCCTAATCTCTCTCACAAATTTTCTTTTCCCCAAAAAATCAGATAATATTTTCTATTAAAATTGTAGATATCTATCTATATTTTATATATTATATTATAGCATAACAAAAAAAAACTAAAAAACTAAAAAAAAAATCTTTAAAGTTTATCTAAATAAACTTTAAATCAATAAAATTCACATGTTTATCACATATCTATCTCACATCATAACTTACCTAAATAATAATAATTAAAAACAAATAGAAACCACAGATAAATTAAATTTTAAAAAAAAGATACCCACAACTCCATTTTAAATAAATTGAAGAAAAAAAATATCCGAATAGAAACCACACAAAAATAAAAATAAAAAGATATATCTATCTATCTATCTATATCTAGCAAAAGGGTGTTTTTAACCCCCAAGGCCTATGGGAGCTTCAATATTCCAATTTGAATTTTTTAAATTTTTTATTTAAAAAAAAAAAACTCAGCATTTATTGATTTGGTCAAAATTCCCTGATCAGCATTTAAAATTCCCTCATACAAATAATTATAGATACAATTCGTGTATAGTTACTGCAGTATCCTTTTCAACTTCCCCCATACACTATGGTTAGTGATAAGAAAAAAATCTTAAAAAACATAATTTATATATTAAAAAAATCTAAAACAAATATAAATATATATAATTATTCCGTGCGTAGCACGGGTGACAGGCTAGTATTATATAAGGAAAATAGTCTTTTTAGTGAGGAGCCTTATAAGAGTTCCAATATCTCATATTAATTTTCTTGATTTTCTTACTTTTAAATAATTAAGAAAATCTTCATTGGATAGCTTTTATTTGATAATCCTACATCAGGAAAAGAAGGAACAAAATGAGTTGTTTTACTCATAAGTTGTTTTACTCATATAAAGAGAATATTATACTCTCATCCCATTTAGTGAGGAGCCATGTGAGAGTTTCAATATCTCATACTAATTTTCTTAATTTTAAACAATTAAGAAAATCTCCATTGACTAGCTTTTATTTAATAATCCAACATCATGAAAAAAAAAATGAATTATTTTAATCATATAAAGTGAATCTTATACTCCCATCACATTTAATATTATAATGTTGTGCATGTTTTAATTTAATATAGTTTAAATTTTAAAAGTTTTAAACAATTAATTATAACCTAGCTAATTAGATTAAATCATTTTTGATTTGATTGATTCGTTGATTTAATCGCGATTTTAACGATTTTATCAAAATATATTGATTAGATTTGTTTGATTCGAAATAAACTAAAGAATGATTTGATTAAAGATTGAAAGACTGAGATTGCTTGATTAGAAATAAACTTTCCGTCTAAATAATTGTTAATTTTTATTTTATAATCTCACATTGAAAAAAGAAAAATAAAAGTGAGTTGTTTCACTTATATAAAGTGAATCTTAATAGTGTAGTATTGTGTATACTTCAATTCAATACAGTTTAAATTTTAAAATTAAAATAACATTTAAAAGTTTTAATTAATTAAGTTTTGTATAAGTTGGTTGGTCATTTGACCTAATCGATTAGGCTGAACCATTTTGGGTTTGACCAATTCGCCAGTTTAATCGTCATTTCTCATATTTATTTTATTAATTTTAAACAATTAAAAAAAATTCCATTGGCTAACTTCTATTTAACCATATAAAAATAAAACTCTAATTAATTTATGATTTATTTTGTAATTCCACATAAAGAGAAGAAGAAAAAACAAAATTTGTTTCATTGTCTATTTATCTATACTATATATTAAGCAAAAGGGGGCTTTTAACCCCAAGGCCTGTGGGAGTTTCAATAACTCAATCTGAATTTTCTAAATTTTTTATAAAAAAAAAAAACTTAGCATTTATTGATTTGATCAAAATCCCCTGATCAGCATTTAAAATCCCCTCATACAAATAATTATAGATACAATCCATCTATCTATACTATATATTAAGCAAAATGGGGTTTTTAACTCACAGGCCTTGTAAGAGTTCCAATATCTTAATCCTAATTTTCTAATTTTTTGATTTAACAAAAAAAAAAAAAAAAACCTCAGCATTTATTGTTTCTCCCAACCAAACCTCAAGATTTATTAACTTCTCCCAACCCATAATCCTTTTTGACTTCTCTCATAATTACTGCAGCACCCTTTTCAATTTCTCTCATACACTATGGTTACACACAAAAATAAAGAAGATAAGAATTTAATTATAGATCTCAAAAAAATATAACATCTAAATTTGAATTATGATTTAGTAATATAATTATGTATTTTTTTTATATATATCTATCAAAATTTTAAATCACTTAATGGGACAAATTAATCAATTTTCTAAAATTATTAATTTTTTAATTTACAAAATAGATTAAAAAAATATTAACTGATTTATTTATTTAATAACAAATATATTTCATAATCTATCCCTCCTAATCTCTCTCATCAATTTCAAAAAAAAAAAATTAAAATTTGCATTCGTTTTCTCTTCCCCGAAAAATCAAATAATATTTTTTTATTAAAATGGTAGATATCTATCTATATCTTATATATTATATTATAATATAAAAAAAACTAAAAAAAAATCTTTAAAGCTTATCTAATAATTATAATAATTTTTTTTTAATTTATAAAGTTCCGTGCATAGCACGAGTTACCGCTATCTATATATCTATATATATATACTATATATTAAGCAAAAGTCGGTTTTTAACCCCAAGGCCTGTGGGAGCTTCAATATTCCAATTTGGATTTTCTAAATTTTTTATTAAAAAAAAAACTCAGCATTTATTAACTTTTTTCAATCCACATGTGTTTCTACATGCCTACTATAGCGGTCCCGATATTTCCTGTTGTTGTTTAACTATAATCCGGACTCGGTTCCGTAGATTCGTTGTTATCTTATCCTCATTTCTATCCCTTACTCTTTTAATTAGAATTTTGGGTTGTGTTGGGCAGGTTGGGAATAAGTGGGTCGTGTTTTAAAACTTAGAAATTTTGCCCAGGTTTTGGTCTCTCCGCTCGAGCGGTGATTTGACGCTCGAGCGGGATTTTGTTGTTGCCTCTCCGCTCGAGCGGCAGTTTGGACGCTCGAGCGTGAATTTCCTTCTCTCAGCATTTTGGTCGTCTGCAGAAAATTCTGGGAGAGTGCACCCGGCGCTCGAGCGGATCTTTGGACGCTCGAGCGTGAACCTGTGTCTGTACGCTCGAGCGGGGTGTTGTACGCTCGAGCGGACCTGCTTTTATATCAGTTCGTGAAACCACCTTTTTGATCACTTTTTGATTTCCTTTCTCTCTCTTACTTTTTCAAAACCTCCATTGGAGAGCACCTCACTCTAAAACCGAACTTCTCTCTTAGGATTGATCTACCTAGAGTGTTTTCCTCACCTTGGGCCTTTGTAAGAAGTGTGTTGATCGTCGAGGGCTTTGTTGAGATCTGAGAAATTTGGGATTTGGAGCACTTCTGAGTTTTACTCATCTTCTCCCTTGGAGCTCTGAATTTGAGGTAGGGATATCCTACTCCTCTCTATGGATTTTGTCTTTAAATTTTGGTAATTTGAGAGGTTGGGGTTGGTTTGGTAATTTTGTGAAAGTTTGGGCCTTTTGTGTTATTTTACAAAAGTTGGGGTTTTATTTGTAATAAACCTAGATGCATGTTTGGTATAGAGAAATGGAATAAATGTTGAATCATTGATGAAAATGGGACCTAAGGGTGGTAATGGTAATTATGGAAAATGACCTAATTACATTGTTTAATTAATTGAGATAATTAATTGTGGGAAATGAGGAAATGAAATGGAATTGTTGAGATTGGGAGTGCATGGGGTTAAAGGGTGTAGTTGAATTATTTATCACTCACCGAATTGAAATGTCGATTGAATATCCATTGTGCATTTATTTCCTGCTTAGAAATAATTGCTTTGGGCTACCGGTGGAGGGTAGTGTTGATTGTTGTAGACAATGCTTGATGATTAGGCAAACTAAAACTAATCAATTGGATGTGTCATAGAGCATGTTGGTTGATAGAATACATTAATTTTATGTATTGATTGATTGCATATGTGATTCTGTGTTTATATGCATTACTTGTGTATGGGAGGAGATAGGGGATGTACTCCACGGTTTAGGGGAAGATGGGGGATGTACCTCTAAACCGGTTAATGGTTTAGGGGAAGATGGGGGATGTACCTCTAAACCGGTTGTTGGAATGTTGATATAGCTCATATACTTATCGGTTGAAGTGTTGATACAGCTCATATGCTTATCTGTTGTAGTAGTGATATAGCTCATATGCTTATCTATTGAAAAGTTTGTTTGATTTGATATAGCACTAAAATGTATATCATCATTGTTTGCGAAGTATATGGGAGTAGTTTATGTGTTATTGATACAACACCATAATGTGTATCCACCTTGGATTTCGAAAGTGTTCTAGTGATGAACTATAATCTCATCAAACGTTCTGGCCAGAGTACTGAGCCTTGTTTTCAAACTCAAAGTTGAACAAAAATGAGAAGTGAATTGTAACATAGACTTGGCTGTCATGGTAACGTAGGGAGATGTAAATGGAAGTGTCAGTGTTGACCATCTATCAGTTGCTAATCTTTTAGTCATTGTTCATGGTTGGTTTAGTGTATTTCTACTGGGCTGTGGCTCACCCTATATGGGAATATCATTTTCAGGTACAGGTAGCATGCCACCTCCAAGGACGTAGCTTGGGAGGCCAGAGGCGGACTTTTTGTTGTTTTACTTTTGATGTATTACATGTAAATTCAAGCCAAGGGCTTAACGTGTTTGAGTTAGTACTCTTTTGTTGTAACCAAGTGTTAACTTGGAAAGCTGTAAGCCCATAGGGCATTTGCTTTTGTTGTTAACATGTAATACTGTTCGTAATGAAACTCTGATAAATGAAAGAATGTGAAGCTTTTGAATATCAATGCATGTCTTATTTAATGGGTTTAAAGTTATTATTTTGAGGACGTTACACCTACATTTATTGATTTGGTCAAAATCTCCTTATCAGCATTTATTAATTTTTTTCATTTCACATGTGTTTCCACATGCATACATTTATTGATTTGGTCAAAATCTCCTGATCAACATTTAAAATCCCCTCATACAAATAATTATAGATACAATCCGTGTATAGTTACTGCAGTATCCTTTTCAACTTCTCCCATACACTATGGTTAGTGATAAGATTGTTAAAATATTTTTATAAAAAATCTTTAAAAACATAATTTATATATTAAAAAAAATCTAAAACAAATATAAATATCTATAATTATATAAGGAAAAGGGACTTTTTAAGAATATTGATCGTGAGAGTTCCAAACTCCCAAACTAATTTTGTTAATTTGTTAATTTAAAAAAAAATAAAAAATAAAAAAACTCTATTGGTTAGTTCCTTAAGTCAAAAAATCAAAAACAAAAAAAAGGCCCTAATTATCTATGATTTTGAAATTTAAAATTTAAAACAATATAATAAGTCACCATCACTCTTTTCAAAGTAATATTGATGAAAACAATTTAAATAAATAAACAATAAAGACACTAATTATCTATAATTTTGAATTTCAAAATTTAAAATAATATGGTAAGCCACCTCATCATTTCCGAAAATAATATAAATCCTAAAATTTTAAAAACCCAATCAAATTAAAAATTCAATACAATTCTCTCTTTAGAATAGCTAATATTTGATTTTTTTTTCCAGCCTGGCCAACTCCTCTCCAAATGTAATGATGCAAAAATTAGTCTCTCTCTTTGTCAATAGTCCAAACTTATTTCAAGTTAATTAGTTTATATATATATATATATATATATTTGTAAATTTTTATTTTTGTGTGAGTATTTTTTTCTTCTCTATATAACTTTTTTTTTTCTAACTAAATTGATAATAAATATGTTGGTGAAAATACTAGAAAAATTATATTTATTAATAAATAATGCAGAGAAAAAGAGATACAAATAAATCAAGCTGAGACACGGATATCTCGTTTTCTTTAAGGAGATCAAGCTCACTGGGGTAGGAAAAACCCAAATACCGATGCAGTAGTCACAAAACTATGACTTGTCCCCTCCAAGATACAATAGCCCGACCATTTGTCGTATGGTTCAGGCAAACTCTGCACAAGATGGTGAACCCAAAACTCCACCAAGAAAAACACCCTTCTTTGCTAGTAATCTCTCAAGTATAAACAATAGTTGGTGTATGTTGGTGTAGGAAAGAGTAGATGAGAGAAACTATTTATAAACCACTAAGACTTTACAAAATACAACAAAAAATAATAATGACCACGAATCTAGAGAAAATAGAGAGTCTCCAAAAAATTAACTCATCACCAAGTTTATGAACTCCAATTAATCTCAATTCATGAACAAAACAAAAGGTCACTAAAACAATGAATCTCCATTCATGAACAAGATGAGATTCATGAACAAGACAAAAGAAGATTCATGAACAAAATATATAAATAAATAAATAAAAGAAATTAAAATGGTCCAACAATCCTCCACTCATTTTAATATCAACAACGACAAGAGAGATTACCAAACAAAGATGGATTAGTATGCATCATGAAGGTGTGCTTTGTATTAAACCTTCATTAGTGAAATAGCAAAGTCTACTCTAGAGTTAGTAGTGGTCTCAGACTTGAACTATAACTATTTAAGGGAAATAAAGTATTACTGCTCATACATAATAATCTAGGTGTTGACATGAGCTTTTAATAGCCAGCACATTACGACCTTGTGTTAATCTTAGTTTTCATGAGCATATTTGAGAATAAGCCTTGTTCTCATAAAAAGCGGCCCCATTTTCATGCTCACATAGGTGAAATTTGTCAAGGATGTTCTTGTAATTGACACAACCTACTCAACAAGAGCTACATAATTTCATTAAGAGTATAAAAACCCAACCCTCCAACATTACAGGACAAATGCACTTACATTATAGGGATGGATAACAAAATATTAAAGAGTGCATTTTTTTACAACCACCATATGATTCGTTCTTCTTATTAAACCTAGTTACAGGATCTCTGGTCCCCAGGTTGGGTGTCCTCATACATGGTTTATGATTTTATAGGCTTCAAACCCATCCCCGTCGATGTATTCCAGATCATATCTCTCGCCAAGGCCTTGGTTAATGAATCCGTAAGATTATCACAAGATTTTACATAATTCATAGTTATGATGCCATTACTCAAATAGGATCTCACATTACTATGTTTCCTTCGAATAAATCTGGATTTACCATTATAAAAACGGTTGTTCACTCTATCAATAGCAGCAGTGCTATCACAACGAATTAACACAAGGGGAATTGGTTTTTCTCAAAAAGGGATTTCATGTAACAAATCTCTCAACCAATTCCTTCCTCACATGCTGAACCTAACGCTATAAACTCAGCTTCCATAGTAGAATGAGCAATTATAGTCTGTTTTTTAGACTTTCAACATATAGCACCACCACCAAGGTAAAAATAAAGCCTGAGGTAGAAAGAGAATCACCTGACAAAGTGTTCCAATCAGCATCACTATATCCCTTAAGAACTGCAGGATACTTGTTATAAAACAAACCATAATTTTTTGTACCAGATAAATATTTCATAATTCTTCCCATGGCTAGCCAATGATCTCGACTTGGCTTGCTAGTAAACCTGCTAAGTACTCCAATAGCATATACAATGTCAGGTCTAGTGCAGTTAGTAGCATATCTTAAACTACCAATCATGCTAGCATATTCCTTTTGATTAATCACTTATTTTTCATTTGTTACAATAGATAAATATATGTTTGCATCAAAAGGAGTAGCAACATGTTTACAGTCTAGAAAGTTATATTTCTTTGAAATTTGCTCAACACAATGCGACTGATCAAGAAAAATGCCATCATTAGTCTTCGTAATTTTAATTCCCAAACCTCCAAAGTGATCTTGACCCTCTATGTAAGTATGTGTCAGACCCACATTATGAGTTTTTCAAATTTGTGAAAGTCTTGTAAGGATCTTATAGGGGTGAAGGTCTCAATCCTTCCTCCAATTAAAATATGTTTTGGATAGGATGACTTAACCACCAAATCAATATGTTGACATGTTGTTTTTGAACAAATAAAAACATTAATTACATGATTGAAACTCATTTTATTCACTTTAATTAAAGTAAGTAGAGACAACATCAGCTTCAGTGGAAAATAATTTTGTGCTACCTTATTGGCCGGCACTCGAAAGCATCATATGCATAAATATTGTGGTGTTATTTTAGAATTACTGAACGATTTTTCAACAAATGTAGTTATTATTTCAAGTGCTAATATTTAATTAATTTGTGTAAGAAACTTCATTCCCGAGTCCAATTGTCAAGGTTTATCTATGATATAAGGATTGGAGAGAGGATCAATTCGATTTTCACACCTCATAGGTGCTTAGATGTAAATTGTAATAAAAAGGCACAAAGCATAAGTAGGGTTGGCAATGGGGGTTAATGGAGTGGATATTAATTCTCCATTCGCATTCCCCTATAATAAATTTTCCACATTCCCCATTCCCCATGGGTACCACCCTCCCCATTTCTTAATGGGTTTGGATTTTCCTCAATCCACTTTAATTCTCATTTTTATTTTTATTTTTATTTTTATTTTTAATTTTATATTTAATGTTAACAACCTTTTTTTTTTTTTTTTAAGGTTCACAACAAAAGTTAAATATACCTTCAATATTTTTTCTTTCTTTTTTAATATATTTAATGTTAACAACTTTTTCATTTTTTTTTTTAAGGTTCACAACAAAAGCTAAATATACCTTCAATCTTTTTTCTTTCTTTTTTAATATATTTAATGTTAACAACTTTTTTTTTTTTTTTTTTAAGGTTCACAACAAAAACTAAATATACTTTCAATCTTTTTTCTTCCTTTTTTAATATATTTAATGATAACAACTTTTACTCTTTTTTTTTTTTTTTTTTGAAGGTTTTAGCTAAGGCCAAGTTTGACAACCCAAAAATAATTCATCTTTTTATCTTTTTTTAATCGCATCATCTCTTTATTTTTCTGCACATCTTTTCGTAAAAAGACAAAAAGTACACTTATTTAGGTCATTCTAAACAACCCCTAAATATACCTTCAATTTTTTTTTTCTTTTTAATATATTTAATGTTAACAACTTATTTTTTTATTTTTTTTTAAGGTTCGCTATAAAAGCTAAATATACATTCAATCTTATTTTATTTTATTTGGTTCAACAACAAAACCAAATACACATTAATTAATTAATTAAAAAGTTTTTTTTTATAATAATCAAATATATAATTTTGAGACAATCAAATAAGTTTTAGTAATTGGAAAAAAAAATGTGGAAGAACGTGAGAGATTAAAAAAAAATTACAGCCATCTCTCTCACTCTCACTCTCTCCCCTACATGTTATAAGAACATGATTACAATGTTATAAGAGCCTGTTTGAAGAAATAAAATGTGAAAGAACCTGTTTGAAGAAAGTGTTATAAGACCCATATTAAATTGCATCAGGACATAAACAAGGAATTGTTTATTGATCTCTTAGCCACGAACATTTTAGACATTAAACCATCTTTCTCTTAGCAAATTTGAACCATTCATTTTAATTTACCCAAAATCTAATTATACCTTTTAACAAATCTGAACCATTCATTTTAAGATATCTATGCCTTACCACACCCAATCCATCCTCCATCTTCTTCCTTTAGTCCTCCACGAATTTTGTTGTTTGTTACTTTTAAAAAATAAAAAATGTTTTTTCAATTAAATTTTTACTAATTTCACAACGCCATCACCACCATTCTCACCTTCACTATCACACTACCATCACCATAGCCACTACCATCATTACTGCCACCACCACCCCACCACTATGTCACAATCTCTACTTTCACCTTCGTTTCATCACCACCACCACCAAATATAAAAAAATATATTTTTAATTTTTTTTATAAAAAATATTTTTCATTAAAAAATATTTTCTATCTAAATAAATGAAGCATAACATTGGGAAACAAGCTGATTTCAGTTAAATCTGTTCATAACTAAGAAAAATTCTTTTATTTAAAAAAAAATTATTTAGTAAGACTTTGTATCCCTTTTTTGTTTTTCCAGCAAATAAATCTTTGTACCCATCCTTTCTAACCAATCACGACTCATGCTTGTTTCAATTCTCTACAATTTCCTTATTTTCAAATACATTCATATATATATATATATATATATATATATATATATATATGTATGTATGTTGTATAAATTGTGTGATAACATAAAACAAATAGATTCATACTCGTTAATTGAAATTTCAGAACAAGTAAACCATTCTGAAAATTACAATACATAACAAAATAAAATAACATAGAAAAGCAAACCGAAATTTGTACTAGACAGTGTCCTTAATTTTTTTAAATAAATTTAAAAAATTCTAGATATACATAAAATTTGACAAGAATATTGTGACAATTTTAATTAATGTGTATTCGATTTTATTGTTGAGCCAAATAAAATAAAATAAGATTGAATGTATATTTAGCTTTGGTTGTGAATCTTAAAAAAAAAAAAATGGTTGTGAACCTTAAGAATAAAAAATAAAAAAAGATTGGATGTATATTTAGTTTTGGTTGTGGATCTTAAAAAAAAAAAAAAAAAAAAAGAGTTGGTAGTGAACCTGAAAAAATAAATAAACAAATAAAAGAAAAAAGATTGAATGCATATTTAGTTTTGATTGTGAAGTTTTTTTAAAAAAAAAAAATATGGGGAAATTAGTGAGTACCCATCCCCTGTGAATATTTAAAAAATATCACTTATCCTACCCAATGGATAAGAAAAAAAAGAGAAAACCCATGTATTTAGGTTGGGTTTCCATGGATACCCACAGGATAGGTTATCCATTGCCATCCCTAAGTATAAGTTTTAGGCCTCACTTTAGAATCATTTTGCAAAAAGTCCCATTTTCTAAACACTTGAAACATAGTTGTTAAATAATTCTATATATTTTTTTAAATGCCCCCTTTAAAAAAGGCCTTCACACAACTAAGAGGAAAACAAAAAGGGAAAATCGGTCTAAGGTCCCTATCCAACTTTTAGTAATAGATTAGGTTCACAATCTGTTCTTTTGTAGTCTAAGGTCCCTCACCCCATTCCCACTCCTAAACTCACCCATCTCACACCACTCTCACCACCACCACCACCACCGCCGGAATCTGACCCATCAGGAGGACACAACAACTCGGACAACGAGCTATCACCGAGGGAGCAAGACAGGTTCCTTCCAATCGCGAACGTGAGTCGAATCATGAAAAAGGCTTTACCGGCGAACATCAAGATCTCCAAGGACGCCAAGGAAACAGTTCAAGAGTGCATTTCAGAGTTCATCAGCTTCATCACCGGCGACGATTTGCTCTGGGCCATGACGACACTAGGGTTTGAAGAATACGTTGAGCCATTGAAGGTGTACTTGCTGAGGTTCAGCGATATGGAAGGAGAGATATGTTGTGTCCTGTTTGGTAATTGATTTATGTGCATTTAAAAAAATTTTATGAAAAAATTTGTTGCAGTTTTAACAAGTCGAAGATGAGTTGAGTATGAATAATTTGATTTTTTTAAAAGTATACACACAAACTAGTTCTTACAAAATTCTCTGGTTTGGTTGGACTGAATTTTCTCTAGGTTGTTGGACTGAATTTTCTCTGGGTTTACTTTGAATTTTCTCTGGGTTAGATGTGTATATAAGAACCAGTTTGTAAATGTTCATTCATTGACCAACAAAAAGAGCTTGGAATAAACATGAAAAATATAGAAGGCCAAGTCAAACTTGGTGTAAACTGGTTGTTGATTGATATGCAGTTGGTTTTGCATATTTGGCCAATTCTGCAAACTAATACGAGTTGAGCAGAACAGGAGTAGAAGCAACAAGAGAACCCAAAAATTTTGGAACAAAGCTACGATTAGAATTGGAAATTGGTTGTGCTATGTTAGGAACAGGTACTGGTATTCTGGTTATAAATGACGAGTTTGCAAGCTTGGAAACTGATATGTTAGACACACATGATGACTTTATTTCTTCTAATGAATCAGAAATAAAAGAATGGGATTTTCCTGAGGAGGAACTAGAATCTAATGATTTGGGAAGCCGCAATTTATCATGAATATCAACAGAAACAGAAGCTATGGCAACAACAGCTATTGCATCTGGTCATGCCCAGAGAAATTCTTTGGGTTGAGAGAATTTCTCGGGCTGGAAATTTTCTCTGGATTGTGGAGTCTAGAGAAATTCTCTGGGGTGGGAGAATCTCTGGAAATGTATGTCTGAGAATTTCTTTGGGTTTGGGGAGTCCAGAGAAACAGAATCCCTTTTCTTTCCCTCCCCTCCTCACAGCAGCTTCCTTCATACCTTCTCTCTTTCCTTCCCTTTTCTCCCCTTCCACCTAATTGGCAGTCATAGTTATATATATATATATATATATTCACAATTCCCAGAGAAATTTGAATTTTCTCTGGGTTGAATCCAGTGAAATTCAAAATTTCTCTGGATGAAATTTCTCTGGATCAATTTTCTCAGGACTAATTTTCTCTGGACCAATTTTCTCTGGATCAACCTGAGGGACCTTAGACGTTATGAAAATATTTGATGTCCTTTATGCTAGAAAATGTTAATACCAGGGACCTTAAAAAAAAAACCCCCAAACAAAAATTCTTATCTATAAGCATAATACAAGTTTTATAGATTTTAAAAAGACTTCCACCAATGTGTTTTATGCTAATCAAAATGACTTAGATGAAATTTGGCATCCTCTAAATAAGTGCATTTATTTGAATCACATCACCTCTTTATTTTTTGTATTTTTTTTTATAAAATTTAAAATTATACTTATTTAGATAATCTCAAACAACTCATTATTCTATTATATTTTAGAAGGTTTACATTACAAAAGAGCTCCATGTGTTTTATAAAGTATCAAGGTTGTTATCATAAGAAAACCCACTTTAAAAAATAAATAAATTACCAATTTAGAATAGGTTCTACAAATTTAATTTTTATTTTCTAAAATAGAATTTTTATTTATTAGATAGTTTATGACAATTTTATTTCTTTTAATTTGATAATAATCTTCGTAAATGCTTTAGATAAACCTTAATACTAATAGTATTATTTGACTTATATTTAAATATCAAAAAAAAAATCCCATTTTAAATTTTGCTTTAGGTCTCAATGAGAGTTGGACTGGCCTACATAGAAAACATTTGAGAATACTTTTAAAATATCTCTCCTAATTATACTTTTAAAATTCTAATTGGTTTTACAATGATATGATAAGTATTAATTTTTAATTTATCATATATTTCATATTATATATATGGCTCAATTACTTTGTTACATCATTATAAATGAATTTATAAATTTAAATTATGAATTTTTGACAATATGTACTCTCCTTTCTTTGAGTAGCCAAGTACATTTTATTCCTAATAGGAGTGACCCAATCTACACATATGAAGAAATAATTTCTTATACAGTCATCATCTCACATCGTGACCCCAATCTACACATACGAAGAAATCATTTCTTGTACAATCCTTTGTCCATAGTTTGTCATCATCTCACATTTGTCCTCCTATTGACCTAATTTGTTTGAAAGATTAAATAAGATGAGATTATGAGTATAGAGAAGCTGAATAAGAAAATTATTAGTGTGATGATATTAAATTAGAGATTTAAAATAAAGTGTGTTTGTTTGTGTACTAATATGGTGATATTAGTTAGCTATGACTAAATTTATAAAATTACCTAAAAACCCTCCTCATATATAATATAATTTTGTTAGTTTTATAAAGTGGAGGGCAAAATGATAATTTAGCCATCAATTTGTACGAGGGGTCCAACCCTCTCATGGAAATGCTAATCCCACCATAAAAGGGGATTTATACTTCTATGAGATTGTTAATCCCATCGAATTTTATTGCACACAAATATAAGTTTAGTGAGTCCCAATAATAAAATCTTTCCTCCCAAACCCCCCATCAAACATGACCCCTAGGCACCCTTTTTTCTTGTTGTTGTTGTTTTTTTTTTTTTTTTTTTTTTGGAAAGCTTCTCATAAGGTACTTTGACAGATTCTTTCTAAAGCAATGCAACTCCATCATTGAGGAGGTTATTGGGTGAGGAAATTATTTATTGTTATTGGAGTAAATACATGCGAGGATTAGAGTATCTCTATCTCATATTTCATATTTGATATGATATTTTAACAGTTATATTTGATTGTTTAGAATTATGTTATTTTAGTAATTTTATTTTATTTTTAGTTAAAATATGAGGTAAAAAAAAATTGTATATTTAGAATGACTTTTCAATTTTTTATAAAAAGATGTACAAAAAATAGAGAGAAAATAAAATCTTTGACTTTTTTAGTATAGATTATAAGCTTTTTGATTTTTTAATAACTTTTTGGCATTAGACTAAAACTTTTTCTTGATTTGAAAGAAAATTTTACTTTCTTGTTTTTCATATTTTTTATTTTTACTGAATTTTTTTAATATTTTAAGTAATTTTTAAAATTTTTAGACACACTTAATATAAATACATTTAAAAAGTATAATTTTTGTGAATTTTTTTAAAATATCAAAAATACCGAAAAAATACAAAAATTTAGTACATTTTTCATATTTTTGTGTATTTATTAATTTTTTAAAATATTTTTTCACAAATATTTTACTTTTTAGACACATCTAAGTAAGATGCATTTAAAAAAGTAAAAAAAAAATGCTTAAAATTTTAAAAATATTCACTAAAAACAAAAAAAAAATATGAAAAATAAAAAACTCAATTTTCAAAAAATTTAACTCAAAAAACTCAAATCAAACACGCTGATTACTTCCCAAATGAGGCCTAAATATCAACTCTATCCGATGTTCTAAAAGTTAATATGATTTTTAGTATCAACTTTTTATATCAATTTTGACATGAAGACCACTTGATACCTTTTTTTTCTTTTTTTCTTTTTTCTTTACAATTGGTAAAATAAAATAGCTTAAATTTTAAAAATAATATAATAATATTTCACATATCAGATGGAAAGTTTCTATGTCAAATTAGCATATGTCAATTTGCCACCTAAGCCTTCAATAAAATTTGGCATACCAAATTTTGAATGGAAATACTCTTACATATATATATATATATATATATATATATATATATGTTGTCAGTTTAGTTCTTTCATTTTTTAATTGGTTCGATTTTAATCTTTAATTTTGAGTTTTATGTTAATTTAGTCTAATTGATAATGTTGAGAAAGATTTTATATGAAAAATGATTGCTAAATTGGTTGAAATTAACTCATTGAATTTAGCTTGTTTATAATTTTATTTCTAAAAGTATGGCACGTGTTGCTTATGTGTGTATTTTCGATCAAATATGCTATTGAGCATAATCAATTAGACTAAATTGACATAAAATCATAAATTAAACGTCAAAATTGAACCAATTAAAATTACACAAATTAAAATGGCACAATAATTAAAATATAGGAATTACATATATAATTTGTCTTATTATTTTTCTGTCCCTTTTTTAAGAAAATGGGACAAGAGTTCTAATATAAATAGTGTGGAGCAATCTTTCCAACTCCGTCGAAGTTGTTAACAACTCCGCCAGTTCCAAGCTCGGGTTAAGGAGGAGGATTGTGTGTTAGGTAGTCAACAGGCAACACGTAAAAAGCTGCTCAGATCCCTTATGACAATGAATACTACTTTGAATTATTTAAATGTTAGGTCGTTCTCCTCAAGTGACGCGTTGCGCTTGCCTTCGAGTGTTTCGAAAAGTGAGCAAGGGGCACCGCATCGATGCCTCGGTGCGGTGAAAAATGGGCAAAGGTTCTCGTGTTTTTCTAGATTAGCGCGGGTAAAGAAACTGGTCCAAGACTATGGGTTTAATGTAGCCACTTGGAATATAGGAACCTTAACTGGTAAGACGATGGAGTTGGCAGATGTTATGATTAGGAGGAGAGTTAATATAGTTCGCGTACAAGAAACTAAGTTGACGGGTAAGAAAGCTAGGAAAATTGAGGATACTGGTTTTAAATTGTATTATAGTGGTAAGGATAGACGCAGGAATGGGGTATGAGTCTTAATTGCCAAGGGTCTTGTGGAGAATGTAGTAACAGTCATTAGAAAAGATGATAGGATTATGTTAGTTAAGCTAGTTATTGGAGGGAATATAGTGAACGTTATTAGTGCATACGCCCCTCAAGTAGAATTAGATGATCAGACTAAAAGGGATTTTGGGAACAAATGGATGAGATCTTACAAGAGATACTTGTAGGAGAGAATCTGGTTATAGGTAGAGATTTTAATAGCCATGTAGGTATAGATAAACTAGGCTATGAAAGGGTGCATGGTGGGTTTTGGTGACAAAAATGAGGCTGGAGAAAGTATTTTAGATTTTGCGTTGGCTTCTGACCTGGTGGTGGCCAATACTATGTATAAGAAGAGGGATGAGCATTTGATAACCTTTAAGAGTGGGTCAGTTAAGTGTTAAATAGATTACTTCTTAGTGAGAAAAGTGGACTGCCGAAAATGCAATGATTGTAAGGTGATTCCTAGAGAGAGCCTAACCTCTGAACATAGGATTTTGATACTATATTTATGTTTTAGAGGGTAATACCAAGCTAGGAAGGATAGTTGGTGTCATAGGACGAGATGGTGGGACCTAAAATGGGATAAATTAAAAATATTTAAGAATATAATGGATAAGGAAGGTACTTAGGACTTGGAAGATGATGCCAACACTATGTGGAACGCGATGGCCAATTGTATGAGGAGAATCTCAAGGGAAATTCTTAGAGAATCGAAAGGAACGGGACCCAGCTCTAAGGAAACTTGGTGGTGGAGGGAAAATGTTCAAGCGGTAGTTAAGGCAAAAAAAGAGTGCTTTAAAAAGTGACAAAATGACAGAACTGAGAAAAATCTTAAGAGCTATAGATAGGCTAATAAAGAGGTCAAGAAAGTAGTGAGAGAGGCTAAGCTGAAAGCTTATGATGACCTACACACTAGATTAGATAGTAAGGAGGGAGAGAAGATGGTATACAAACTTGCTAACATATGAGAGAGGAAAACAATAGATTTTAATCAAGTTAAGTGCATCAAGAGTGAGGATTCTAAGGTATTGGTGAGAGATGAAGAGATTAAGGAAAGATGGAAGAACTATTTTGAGAAACTATTAAATGAGGAACATAGAAGTACGGCAATAGGGGAAAAAATATCCAGTAATACGATAAACCAAGATTATAAGTTCTATCTTAGGATTAGGAACTTTGAAGTGGAGTTTGCACTTAAGAAGATGAAATCAAATAAGGCTTAAGGACCAGATTATATCCATATTGAAGCTTGAAAGTGTTTGGGTAAAAAGGGGGTTGCTTGGTTGACTAGGTTGTTTAGCAAAATTTTGTTGACTAGGAACATGCCAGATGAGTGGAGGAAGAGTATTTTAGTACCAATCTATAAGAATAAAGGGGATGTCTACAATTGCAACAACTATACAGGAATCAAGCTAATGTGTCATATAATGAAAGTGTGAAATAAGGTGATAGAACACCGATTGCGAGATGTAACAGAGATGTCAGGGAATCAATTTGGGTTTATGCCAAGCAGGTCAACAATGGAAGCAATCTATCTTTTGAGGAGAGTAATAGAAAAGTATAGAGAAAAGAAAAAAGACATTCATATGGTGTTTATCGACCTTGAGAAAACATATGATAGAGTGCCCCGGGAGATAATACGGTGGGTATTAGCGAAGAAAATGGTGACAAAAGGTTACATTGATGTGATTAGGGACATGTATAAAGAGGTGGTGACCACTATTAGATTGCCTGCTGGAGAGACAAATGAATTTTCTATCATTGTAGGGTTACACCAAGGATCTAGCTTAAATCCATATCTTTTACTTTAGTTATGGATGAGTTGACGAGAAATATCCAGGATGACGTGCTATAGTGTAGGTTTTTTGTAAACAATATAATGCTAGCGGATGAGACTAGATAAGGAGTTAATACAAGGTTGGAGATTTGTAGAAAAGCTCTTGAATCTAAATGATTTCGGATAAGCAGAATTAAGACATAGTACATAGAGTGTAAATTTGGTAAGAGTAACAATGAAAGCAGAGGAGAAGTGAATATTGAAAAACAAGAACTGCCTAAGAGTGAACATTTTCGTTATTTAGGATCAATTATCACAATAGTAGGGGAGATTGATACAAATGTGGCCCATAGAATCAAGGCGGGATGGTGTAAGTGGAGAAGTGGGTCTGGGATACTGTGCGATAAACGAACACCCACTAGACTTAAAGATAAGTTCTATAGAACAGCTATTAGACCAGCGATGTTGTATGAGGCGGAGTGTTGGGCAACTAAGAAACAACATATAGATAAGATGAGTGTGGCAGAGATGAGAATGCTAAGGTGAATGTTTGGCAAGACTAGGCAAGACAGAATTAGGAATGAGTGTATTCGGGAATAGGTAGGAGTAGCACCGATAGAAGATAAGGTGAGAGAGAATCGATTGAGATGGTTTAGTCATATTCAGCGGAGACCAACAGAGGCAATAGTGAAGAGATGCGATATTGTAACGGTAGATGGAAGTGTTAGGAGACGGGATAAGCCTAGATTAACGTTGGTTAGTGTTGTAAATAGAGATATGGATCTACTTAATTTGACTAACGAAATAGCCTTTGATAAGGCCGCGTGAAAAAGAATGATTCATGTAACTGATCCCATTTGATGGGACTTAAGGTTTGGTTTGGTTTGGAGCAATCTTTCAACAATGCTCTAGACCATTCAATTTGTAATACTTTTGTGCTATCTTCTAACAAATAATATAAAAGGTGGTACACTTTTAAATCAAAGAAAACCAACTGATAATACCACACAAATTTACTACAAGAACACTAAACAACTTTTCTCATTATTGGCCATAGTTACGTCGTCTAGAGTTTAAGGATAATCATAACGGTAGAACTAAATTTATGTATTATAAAACGTTTATTATTATGTGTAGCTATTGTACCATTGAGAACATATGATGACACACATATTGATATAAGAATTTGTTTTGGAAACATTAAAAAAATCTATTTTTTATTATTTAAGCCAAAAATAGTTTAGTTATTTGGTTACATTTCATTTAGCTAAAACTTAATATTAAAAAAAAAATGGTAAAAAATTCACCTGTTTGATAAATAATAAACATTCACATTTTTTTAAAAAATTTAAAACTTGCATTATATATATATTTTTTAATTTTTCAAACCTTTCTATTTAGAAGGATTTAAAAAGTAAAATATTTTGTGAAAAAAAAATTTCTAAAGTGAAAAAAAATCAATCTACCTAAAATTTTCCTAATAATAAAAACTATTTTTTAGCATTTTTTTAACAAGAATTTTATCTATATATAAATAAATAAATAAATAAAAGTAATTTCAAAACCAGTCCTAAATAAGTATTGGGTTTTGGGAAATTGGGCTTGCATGAAAAGCCCACATAATAATAAAGTTGAGGTCCAAATATATGAAACAAGGAACGGGAGACTTCTTATGGGCCCTATATGGGCCTCAATTCTTGACACGAATAAATGGAATGGGCCTATCCCATCCCAATCTAACCAAAATAAATGTTAATTCACAAAATTATACACACAGAATTAATCATAATTTAATTATGAGACCGACTATATTCTCTAAATCTTAGAGATGCCAGTATAATTTATCTTAAAAACCACATATAATTTATAGAATAAAATACACTTACTTTCCTAAGATTTGAGAAAAATACAATTAGTTCCACATTTTTAATATGATTACACTAATTTTTTCCAAGTTTTTAATTCACAATACGCTTAGGCACTTTTTTATAAGTAATTCGTTAATCATATAAATAAAAAATTATATTATAATTTTTTTTCCTACTAAAATGAATACTTATATTTATTTATTTTAGTATTTATTCATCATTTATGCTAGTTTTGGTTGTTTTAATCATATTAGAAAAAGTGCTAGTGTAATTACGTCAAAAGTGTAAGGTTAATTATAGTTTCTCCAAACCTCAAGGAAAGTGATTGTAATTTTCCTTTTTTTTTATGAGGTTTTTTTTTTTTGAATAGAAATAATTTGTAAAATTTTAAAATTAATTTCCAAAAACAAATTAAAATTTAACTAAATGTATTCATTTTTTACTAATTTAAAACAATTTTCTTATAATTTTAAAATATATATATATTCAAATTTAATTTATTTCGAGGATATCAAACAATTTTTAACAATTCCAATTACAAGTTAGAATTTAGTTTTTTTTACAACCCTACAATTAATAACAATCACGGACTAGGGGTGTAACTTAGACGGGCTTAACCCGAGCAACCCGAACCTAATTCAAATATTTTTAGGACTTAGACAAGATATTTTCAAATTCGGTACAGGCTTGGGCAAAAAATCAGAAGTCTGAATTAAATTTGGATGGGTTCGAGCAAAGATGTCAAATAACCCGAGCAACCCGAATCCCGAATTATACATATATAAATATATAAAACAAAAAGCATTATTAATAACAACAATTATTATCAGGGCACATACAAGCCATGTTCCCATCCCGTCATCAACTAGTATGTATATTTGCTTAGAACTTATCAACCAATTTCTTAAAAAATAAAATAAAATAGCTTGTCTTGAAAAGAAAAATTATATAGACAATGGATTGGCTATATGTTCTCTTCTTGTGCATGTTGTAAATTGCTACTAACTAAAATAAAGGGTCACACTATGAACTATAGCATGGTTTTTTAATGGGATTATTACAATTAAGGCAAAAAAATAAATAAATAAACATATTATTTACCAGCCAGTTCATTAAATAAATAAATAAATCTTGTAAAGTCTATGCATAAGAATTTATTTATGAAGGCAAAATTATGGGCTTGCTAAGAATTTGTAAACTTTAGCCTTTATTACTAGGAGAATGAAATGTTTTGATCGAGTACAAATAGTGATATTTGTTCCTATGTAATCAGATGAACTAGGAGAATTTGAAGAAGATATCTGGAGTCCTGCGATCTCGCCCATTCAATCAAAATGCGAAGACAAATCAGACGACTGTAATTTCGTCTACATTTCAGAGATCCTTCGAGCTTCCAATTACCTCCTTGAAGACTATGATATATTCCAATTGTTAGAGAAGCAACAGTATCTCATAGGGAACAATACCTCTAGAGTCTCCAGCCTCGAAAGAAAGCTAATCTTCGACACTGTCTCTGAAATTCTCGACAGGGATAGAAAAATGCCTCCGTGGAAGGTCTTATCACGGTCAAATTCCAGTATCGGAAAGCCTTCATTGCATCGAATTTGATCAGAATTTCTGAGAATTCGAGAACGTGACACTGCAGAGGACTTGTTTGATATTATTTGCGGTGTGTATACCTACGAAAGGACTTGGCAGGAGATGCAATCAGCAGGTGGGGAGATTGTCCGGTGGAGATGTCGGAGGCAACGTTGGACATTGAACGGATGATATTCAAAGATCTGGTCGGCGAAACAATTGGAGATCTGGTGGCATTTGCCGAGAATAGAAAATCCTCGGCGCGCAGGAAATTGGTTTTCTGATGCGAGGGCACAGGGAAGCCTTTTTAGTTTTTGTTTTTAATGTTTTCTGTGTGTCTCAATTGCACTTGTGTTTTAAGTTTTATTTTTGTTTTTTCCATTTTCTTTATGTTTATTTTTTTGAAATTTGGAAATCTGGTATTTCGTTGGGGTTTTTAACCCTGGAAACCAGGAAAATCTAACTGGTAGCTTTTGCAAAGCCTGTAAAAACTAGGATTGAAAATATCAGACAAGTGCATGTGTGAGCTTTCAAGCTTAAATCACTCTTTTTCAATATAGCATAATGTTTCATTGTTTATCTTAGTATTTAGAGGCAATTTGGGAGCTTGTTAAAAAAGTAGTTTTTTGACTTTTTAGTTTTTTAACACAAAAAAGTTACCAAAAAACCAAAAAAATCAAAAAATTAGTTTTTTACCAATTTCTCAAAACACCACTTAATGTATCAATCTAATTATGGTGAAATTTATTATATCAATATTGTGCTCATAAATATGACATTACAACTTCCTCTAATTGAACTATTTTGCATGGAAAAAAAAATTTGTTTGGAAAATAGGGCATGTTTGGTAAGTTCAGGATATTTTGTTTTTACAATAGTATGTTTATGGAAAAATTGAGTGAGATCTGTTTTTAATTGTATTGGATCATCTAAAAATTATTTTTTATTTTTTATGTTTTAAATATAATAATTATGTATTTCCATAACTAAAAAATGTACAAACCACCACGTGGTAAGTCTGATCTATCAATTAAATTTTTCAATATTATCATTACAAATTTAATTTTATAAAAAAAAAATGCGAACGTGTTATTTCAAAATGAGGGACATATATGATTACAATGGTTTTTAAGGAAAGACTTTAAGAGCAAGTTTAATTCGTGTGGGTTATGTCTAAAAAAATGATGTGAAATGGTTTATTTCTGTGTTCCTGTAATCATTTTTGGAAAAGTTTCAATACACCGATGTGTTTCTATGACCTATTTTTCTTCCTAATTGGTTGCAAATATGACGGGATTCTTTGGAAGATGGAGGTGAAAAAATTGAGTCAAAGAAACACAAGAAGAAGAAGAAGAAGAAGAAGAAGGATAAGGGACAAAAAAACAAAAGGTTTGTTGCCATTGACCATTTCATCCTAGTCAAATCAAAATTGTAACCTTTGCTTAGTCTTTAATGTTTTTCTGTTGCAGTCATCAAAGGACATTGCAGATGCTATAGTGAAACGGCCTAAAAAGAAGCTGAAATTGTGATTCAAATAGAATTCGATTCCAACTGTTTGTCTGAAGGCATATTGAAGGGTTTACAAACTGATTTATCAGAGCATCTGCTTTTGCTTTTAATTAGAACAGACACTATTCCAATGAATTTTCAAGGAGTTTTTTTTTTTTTTTAATTAGCTTTTTCAATTTTTTTTTTTTTTAGAATTTATTTGATGCAAATGATTCAAAACCCTAATGATTAAATTCTTGAGTTGTGCAATTCAATCTATTCTTCTGGTTCTTTGTTAAAGTGGATTTGTACCTAGAAACTTCTTGCAATGTTTTCCATATGGTGTTTTGGTTGAGTCCATTACCTCATTTCCATTGAATGATTGTTGTGTTGTGTTAATTTTCTAAGGAATTTCATAACATTCTCTTAAATGTGTCTCAATAGGATATTTAATTGTTGGTTAATATTTCAAGCATCCGTTGGTTGTCTTGTTTACGTCCTCACTCTCTCTACTAAACAACCAAATGTGGTTTGACTTCTTGTGTTTATACTCACAACCTCATGGGCCAAAATGATCCAGGCCCATATGGTAAGGTTTGCCTAAATTTTTTGAGACCCAAAACAAACTCAGAAATAGGGCTCAACTTTAAATTTTTTTTAAAGAATATATATTGGTAAAATATTAAAAATCTTCAATTTATTTTACAAATTACATTCCACTATTTCAGAATGCACGATTGATCACGATTCAAACTTTTTTTTTTTCAAAATAAAAATACATAATAATATTAATATTCCTTATAATATTATTTACTTTTAATAATAATATTTTCCTTTTATTGATTGATCTTCATTGCCTTTATAAAATTATTTTCCTTTAATAATAAAATTTTCTTTCATATTCACTGATTCAACTTCGTTCTCCTATATGTATATATACGTATTGTATTGCATAGCTTACAGATACAACAAACAAAGAGAAAGAAAAAGAGAAAGAGAAAGAGAAGGAGAGACAAAACATTTCAATGGCATTCAAGGCTTTCATCTCCCGTGTGACATCAACCTTCAAATTCCGCCGCTCCAAAAATCCGTCCAAAATCCCAGATAATCCTATCCAACTCTCCCCAACCCCTCTCTTCGTTGACTGCCAGCCGGCCACCCCGCTCCCTTTCAAAAAACCCCACCGCTCCTTCAAGCACCACGTCTCCTCCTTCTTAGTCTGTGGGTTCCGCACACACGAAGACGACCTCCCCGAATCACCGCCATGCAAGTGGGACGAGACGCCACGTCGCGACTACAACTCCTCCATCTCCAGCGATACGGACGACGAACTCTTCCCTCCTCCTCCTCCGCCGACACCACACCCTATCATCACCTCCATCTCCGGCGATTCCGACGACGAGCTCTTCTCTCCTCCTCCTCCTCCTCCTCCTCCTCCTCCGACGCCGACACAACAGTCTATCACCACTTCCTTGGCCGACAGTGGTTTGTGTGGTTACGAGGGTGACGATGAAAAAGAAGAGATCGTGCCACTTTCACTAAATCGCAAGAACAGGATGCAGAAGCTGCTACCGTCATTTCCGGCAGAGGTACATGCATTAAACTGGGTTTAATTTTAATTTATTAACTTCAATTATCACTTAATTTTGATTAATTGTTTCTAATTAGTTTGATTAATAATTTTGTGGGGGTTGAAGAGATCGAAGATGGAAGGAGGGAGGAGTCTGTTGGAGAGGTGCGATAAGCTGTTACACAGCATAGCGGAGATGACGAGTGGGACTAAGTTGCAACCGAGTACAGTGTCGGTACTCGACTCGTCGTTCTACAAGGACAAGTCGTCCTCTCCATCGCCTGTCATGAACCGCACCATTGAGTTCAAAGGTACGTAAGTCTCTCACAAATTTGCTAGTAATTAATTATCCAATGATTTTATTAAATACTGTAGTCAGATGACGTCTTCACTGCTATGTCATGGTTTGACTCGGAGGGCCGAGCCTAGCCGTCGGTTGTTCGTTTGGTTATGCTTTAGTCAACCTACTCATTAACTGAAGTTTGCTTGTTTGTTTATTTATTTTGTTTTTTATTTTTATTTTTTTAAATTTTATACATGGTACTCATTAACTGAGGTTTAATTGTAACTGAGCTGCAACCTCCTCTTCTGAAAATTTTATCCATAGTCAAAATGATAACCTGATTTCTGAAAATTTTACTCATAGTCAAAATGACAACCTGATTATAGGATTGCAAACGAATCGAGTTGAGTCAAGTTTTATTGAATACGAACTCGGTTTATTTATTTATCGAACTCGTTTATTGAGTTTAAGCTTAACTCGATAACTAATTGGGTTAGAGCTTAGCTCGATTCGTCAGCTTGACTCGATAAGAATTTTTTTATTATTATTTAATATATAAATAATATATTTATACTTATATTATTTGATATATAAAAAATATATTTATTATGCAATTTAAATAAAAAAACGAGTTCGTTTAGTAAACAAGCCAAACCGAGCCAGTTCGCAAACAATTTGGTTCGTTTACAACCCTACCCGTATGATAGCTAGCTCTAGTTGAAAAAGGAAAATAGTTAAAACTTTCAAGACATTCCTCTTAAATTTATTTCAATGAGGATATTTACAGGAAAGTTTTTTTTTTAAATTTAAGAAAGATTTTAGGGTATCTACCATTAATGATTGAAAAATAGAAAGGGCTATGTTAAAAAGAAAAAAGGAAAAATATTAAGAGTGACTCTTTGTTCGACTCTAAAAAAAAGTGTCATCCTTCGGTAGGTGGGGTGGCAATTTTTCTAGACGTATTTGGGGTCGCTTTTGTGTAATAGAAGGGTGTTATTTTTTCTTTTTGTTTACACATGTTTTTTAATGTATAAACAAAAATAAAAAAATAAAAAGAAAAGAAAAGAAACAAATTTTAAATCATAAAAGCTAAGCCATTTTGATGCATGGGACGGATGGATTGTCATAACTCTTTAACATCGTGTTTGAAGAAATTTATGAACTTTTACTATCTTTGTTTTTGCCCTTTACATTGTTTAGACAATTTTTTTTTTTTGGGGGGTACTTTATAGACCATGACGTGGAGAGGATAGTCTTGCCAATGAAAAAATTTGAACACTCAACTTCTATGCAAACGTAATGCATTTTTTTTTTTTTTTTCAGTTATGATTGAGATCACTAAAAAACCAATCACTAACATTTCTAATGAGCTGAAAAATGTAAAATAAATAAATAAATAACAATATAAACAACCATCACATCAAGAGGGGATCCAACTCATTAGTGCTCCCCTTAATGGTCTCTTTTTAGTGTTTCCAAGCATTAATCTTTTTTTTGTTAACAAATGTACTTTGAAAAAAGAAAAAAGAAAGAGACTCAAAATATAACTACAAAAGTTATCAAAGATATAGTTAATTATATTAATTCAGACTCTGTTAATGGATTGGCTATATGTTCATTTAAATGAAATAAATTTATTCTGAAATATTACTACTAAATTTAAATTATAAATGTTGTTTTTTTTCTCTATCTAATAGTGACCACTGGCCAGCCTTGAGTTGAATACTACTACTTTTTTTTTTTTGTTTTTTTTGAACAGTGAATACTACTGCTTCATGACATGAAACAAAAAGCATTATTATAGTTTATTTGGTGTTGTTAATAACAACAATAATTATCAGGGCACATGCAAGCCATGTTCCCATCCCATCATCAACTAGTATGTATATTTACTTAGAACTTATCAACCAATTTCTTAAAAAAAAAAAAAAAATAGTTTGTCTTGAAAAGAAAAATTATATAGCCAATGGATTGGCTATATGTTCTCTTGTTGTGAATGTTGTAAATTGCTACTAACTAAAATAAAGGGTCACAATATGAACTATAGCATGGTTTTTTAATGGGATTATTACAATTAAGGTAAAATATATATATATATATATATATATATATATATATATATATTATTTACCAACTAGTTCATTAAATAAAAAAATAATAAAATAAAAATCTTGTAAAGTCTATGCATAAGAATTTATTTATGAAGGCAAAATTATGGACTTGGTAAGAATTTGTCAATTTTAGCCTTAATTACTAGGAGAATGAAATGTTTTGATCGAGTACAAATAGTGATATCTATTCCTATGTAATCAGATGAACTAGGAGAATTTGACGAAGATATCTGGAGTCCTGCCATCTCGCCCATTCAATCAAAATGCGAAGACAAATCAGACGACTGTGATTTCGTCTACATTTCAGAGATCCTTCGAGCTTCCAATTACCTCCCTGAAGACTATGATATATTTCAATTGTTAGAGAAGCAACAGTATCTCAAAGGGAACGATACCTCTGGAGCCTCCAGCCTCGAAAGAAAGCTAATCTTCGACATTGTCTCTGAAATTCTCGACAGGGATAGAGAAATGCCTCCGTGGAAGGTCTTATCACGGTCAAATTCCAGTATCGAAAAGCCTTCATTGCATCAAGTTTGGTCAGAATTTCAGAGAATTAGAGAGCATGACACTACAGAGGACTTGGTAGGAGATGCAATCACCGGGCGGCGAGATTGTCCGGTGGAAATGGCAGAGGTGACGTTGGACATTGAACGGATGATATTCAAAGATCTGGTCAGCGAAACAATTGGAGATCTGGCGGCATTTGCCGGGAATAGAAAATCCTCGGTGCGCAGGAATTGGTTTTCTAATGCGAAGGGCATAGGGAAGCCTTTTTAGTTTTTGTTTTTAATGTTTTCTATGTGTCTCAGTTACACTTGTGTTTTAAGTTTTATTTTTGTTTTTGCCATTTTCTTTATGTTAGTTTATTTTTTTTAAATTTGGAAATCTAGTATTTCGTTGGGGTTTTTTACCCTGGAAACCAGGCAAATCTAACTGGTAGCTTTTGCAAAACCTGTAAAAAGTGGGATTGAAAATATCAGAAAAGTGCATGTGTGAGCTTTCAAGCTTAAATCACTCTTTCTCAATATAGCATAATGTTTCATTGTTTATCTTAGCATTTAGAGGCAATTTGGAAGCTTGTTAAAAAAAGTAGTTTTTTGACTTTTTAGTTTTTTAACACAAAAAAGTTACCAAAAAACCAAAAAAATCAAAAAATTAGTTTTTTACCAATTTCGCAAAACACCACTTAATGTATCAATCTAGTTATGGTGAAATTTATTATATCAATATTGTGCTCATAAATATGACATTACAGCTTTCTCTAATTGAACTATTTTGCATGGAAAAAAAAAATTTGTTTGGAAAATAGGGCATGTTTGGTAAGTTCGGGATATTTTGTTTTTACAATAGTATGTTTATGGAAAAATTGAGTGAGATCTGTTTTTAATTGTATAGGATCATCTAAAAATTATTTTTTATTTTTTATGTTTTAAATATAATAATTATGTATTTCCATAACTAAAAAATGTACAAACCACCACGTGATAAGTCTGATCTATCAGTTAAATTTTTCAATATTATCATTACAAATTTAATTTTATAAAAAAAAAATGCGAACGTGTTATTTCAAAATGAGGGACATATATGATTACAATGTTTTTTAAGGAGAGACTTTAAGAGCAAGTTTAATTCGTGTGGGTTATTTCTAAAAAAATGATGTGAAATGATTTCGGAGAGGGGCCTATTGTGGGAGTCCCCAAATTTAATCTACAGGGGCGTAGTAGCGGTCCATTTCATTTGCAAATTTAAAGGTCATTTGAGATTTTTCTTTAAGTATTTTATTTACTTGTTTTCAATAAAATTAATTTAGTTTTTTAAAATTTACTCCACTAGATGAACCAATTTGTTTTAAAAAACTTTCACTATTAACAAAGGAAGGAAGAAACAGATGATTTTTTTTTTTTTTTACTTTTCTTATTTTTAATGATTTTTTTTTTTTAATTCCTTTATACTACACTAACTGGGAAAAAATTGACATAAATTAAAAAAAGATTATTAAAACAAAAAAATTAAAAAAAAAATTGACTATTTTAATTGGAGGCCAAATGAAACCATAGTGAAAGTTCAAGAGGAAAAAGAAGCGAGTTGAAATTGAAATTGTCTTAAAATTTTTGTTGTGACAATTCAAACAAGGTAAAGCATGAGAAAAATAAGAGACACATTAGTGCTTCTTGCTCTGAAAGTCTTGGTCTTAGGAGAGACTTTCGGGTGTAAATGGTGAGTCACTCTAGTCTCTTGTATGCCGGTTACATAAAATATATGACATCATTTATGTTGTGTTTTTTAATAATGAAAAATTATAATACATGTTAAGCAAATCAGTTTATATTCTAACTAGCTAATAAAGTATACTAATGTGGTTTTACCTATAAAGATTTTTGATACATCATTATTTAAAAGTACTATTTTATCAATGTATGCTACAAAATATTTTAAGACTACTCATTAATTATCACAATTAAGAAAGGCAACAAGACATGGTGGGTTGAGTTGGGTTTGTAATATTCCATTCTCAACCCTTACCATATCAAAGCGGGAACATCCTTCTTTTGTCTATTGTTAATTCCTAATCATTGAGATTCATGAACAATTTGGATTTTTAGGGGACCCTATCTTTTTCTCCTCCGAAACAAATCAAAATGATTGAGCTTTTTCTATTTGGAATTATGTTAAGTCTAATTTCTATTATTTTTGCGTATTTACAATATAAACGCAATAATCAATTGAACCTTTAGTTAATCAACAATTTTCTTTTTACTTTTTTCTTTTTTAAATCCAAATCATGGAGAGCGGAATAAGGTTGGGAATGATTAATTTTATAACTCTAAAAATGACTACACTTACAAATTTATGTCAAAAAAAGAGTTTGTAATAAGTAGACAAAAATGAATACTTAGCCTTTATTTGGGATGTGGGTTGACTTTTTGACTATTTTAGACTAAAGCTAAAAAATGTTGTTTGGAATAGGTTTTTTAGTTTTTTTGACTTTTATGAGAGAAAAAATGAAATGATTATAATTTAGGTGTAAAATTTTATCCTATTTAATTAAAATAGCCAATTTTATTTTATATAGCTATTTTAGTCCAAATAAGGATGCCAAACATAATCTTAATAGCTTTATTTTGAATCTTGTTCATTATTGTGAGCCTTTGAAAAAGTCTCCTCTCTATGCCTATTCTTCTATTCATTACTTCCAAAAACTTGTCCATTACGTGGCCTTCTATCTAGTATTTGGCCACTCACTCCCAACAAAACAACTAAAATTTCACTTGCATGATAATATTGTGTGTCATTTGGATCTTAACTCTGACTAAAGAGTTGTTTGGAGTATCTTAGATAAGTGTATTTTTTATTTTTTTAGACTAAAAAATTGAAAAAAAAAATATGCATGTTTAGGTTAACTTTTTAACTTTTTATAAAAAAATATGTATTAAAAATTATATAAATTAGTGTGTAGGGAAAAATTAGGATCGGGAGTTGTGCAGCCGTAATTTTTGTCTTTCGGTGAATAGTGATAACTTTTTAACTTTTTGAGTAACGTTTTAACTTTTTAACTTTTTAACAACTTGCCAAACTTGACCTAATTCAATGTAATTTTTTTGGGGTGGTAATAATTGTTTCCAAATTAGCATAGACAGTAGTACTATTTTGTAACATATTTTTGTAGGACACACCCTTGTCAACTTCTAGCAAGAAGAGGGCTGATATGTGGAGAAAATCCAGGCTATAGAGCCATGATGACTTCAACAACAATACAAACGGAAAAATTTGTGGCCCCAATCCTTTATTAACGTATAGGTAAATTATAAATAATTTTTTTGAGATTTATCTAAAATATAAATTACTCTCTAAAGTATTGAAAATTACTATTTTTTTGTCAAAATTTGTCATTCAACAGAGTTCACAAAAAAAAAAAAATTAACTATCTTTCTATACAATAATAAAATTACTAGAACTATTAATTGAAATATATTGCTAATTACTTAATTAAAAATTATTAATTAACTTAATGGTTGATTAATAAAAGAGGCTATTTGTTATAACTTATAAGATTAGAAATTGTAAGGAGCGGGATAAAACTAAAAAATTACAGGGAACAACTAGTATTTTAAATAAATCTTTAAATAAATCTCAAAAGATGTGTTTATGATTTATTATTAATATATATATATATATATATATATATATATATATATATATATATATGTCATGCCTTATATATATAGTATACATTTATTTGAAGCTATGTATTCTATAATAACCCAATAGAGAAACTCAATCCTTTGAATTCATACCATACCATCGAAAACGATACGTTTAGCATTAATGTAGGAAAGAATTAACTTTTTTTTTTTGACTTTTCTGGAGTCAGTAAGTTACTTTACTTTTGCTAAAAATTGTTAATGAGAAAAAAGAAAGCATATATAAAAAAAATAATAATACATTGTTAATTGGTGAGATAATGAGTTTTACTAAAAAGGGTTAAAACACTTCATGGTTGCGTGTCGTAATTTTTTTCTTCTATTTTTCAATCCTACTAGTATTATTCATTAAGAAAAGGGGTAAACTTTGAACTCAACCATCCCTAATTACTCCTCAAGTGCATCATTCACAAAGGCAATGCCAATGGGCTCAATCAAAATGCTTCTCACACTGAGCATCTCCAATGGTGTGTTTTATGGCTTATTATTGCTATAATTTATCATGAAATTTTTAAATTTTCACGCTAATAATAAGGCATATGACTTACTATATATATTACTTATATGTAAATATTGCGTCAAATATAGCATAAATTTTACCTATAACTAAAATCTTTGTGTGTCTCTCTTTCTTCTAGTGATCTACATATAACATTTTGATTTGACATTTTATATATGTGAAAAGTTAAATTTTTTTACATTGTATCATTGCAGCGAAATTGCTAAAATAAATATTTTAACACTATTCATTATTAAATTATAACAATAACTAGCACTTTACCTATCCAAACATTAGAGATGCTAATTATAACTTGCTTAATTAAAAGGAAAATGTTTGGGATCCCCTTTAGGGATGATTTCCACACCTCCAAAGCGATCTTGACCCTCTATGTAAGTATGTGTGAGACCCACACTATGAGTTGTTCAGATTTGTGAAAGTCTTGTAAGGGTCTTATAGGGGTGAAGGCCTCAATCCTTCCTCTAATTAAAATATGTTTTGGATAGGATGACTTAATCACCAAATCAATATGTTGACATGTTGTTTTTGAACAAATAAAAACATTAATTACGTGATTGAAACTCATTTGATGCACTTTAATTAAAGTAAGTAGAGACAACATCAGCTTCGATGTAAAATAATTTTGTGCAACTTTATTGATCGGCACTCGAGAGCATCATATGCATAAATATTGTGGTGTTATTTTAGAATTACTGAACGATTTTTCAACAAATGTAGTTATTATTTCAAGTGCTAATATTTAATTAATTTGTGTAAGAAACTTCATTCCCGAGTCCAATTGTCAAGGTTTATCTATAATATAAGGATTGGAGAGAGGATCAATTCGATTTTCACACCTCATAGGTGCTTAGATGTAAATTGTAATAAAAAGGCACAAAGCATAAGTTTTAGGCCTCACTTTAGAATCATTTTGCAAAAAGTCCCATTTTCTAAACTCTTGAAACATAGTTGTTAAATAATTCTATATATTTTTTTAAACACCCCCTTTAGAAAAGGCCTTCACACAACTAAGGGGAAAACAAAAATTCTTATCTATAAGCATAATACAAGTTTTATAGATTTTAAAAAGACTTCCACCAATGTGTTTTATGCTAATCAAAATGACTTAGATGAAATTTGGCATCCCCTAAATAAGTGCATTTATTTGAATCACATCACCTCTTTATTTTTTGTATATTTTTCTTATAAAATTAAAAATTGTACTTATTTAGATAATCTCAAACAACTCATTATTCTATTATATTTTACAAGGTTTACATTAGAAAAGAGCTCCATGTATTTTATAAAGTATCAAGTTTGTTATCATAAGAAAACCCATTTTGAAAAATAAATAAATTACCAATTTAGAATAGGTTCTACAAATTTAATTTTTATTTTCTAAAATAGTATTTTTATTTATTAGATAGTTTATGACAATTTATTTCTTTTAATTTGATAATAATCCTCGTAAATGCTTTAGATAAACCTTAATACTAATACTATTATTTGACTTATATTTAAATATCAAAAAAAATCCCATTTTAAATTTTGCTTTAGGTCTCAATGAGAGTTGGACTGGCCTACATAGAAAACATTTGAGAATACTTTTAAAATATCTCTCCTAATCATACTTTTAAAATTCTAATTGGTTTTACAATGATATGATAAGTATTAAGTTTTAATTTATCATATATTTCATATTATATATATGGCTCAATTACTTTATTACATTATTATAAACGAATTTATAAATTTAAATTATGAATTTTTGACAATATGTACTCTCCTTTCTTTGAGTAGCCAAGTACATTTTATTCCCAATAGGATGACCCAATCTACACATATGAAGAAATCATTTCTTGTACAGTCATCATCTCACATTGTAGCCCCAATCTACACATACGAAGAAATCATTTCTTGTACAATCCTTTGTCCATAGTTTGTCATCATCTCACATTTGTCTTCCTACTGACCTGGTTTGTTTGAAAGATTAAATTAGATGAGATTATGAGTACAGAGAAATTGAATAAAAAATTTATTAATGTGATGATATTAAATTAGAGATTTAAGATAAAGTGTGTTTGTTTGTATACTAGCATGATAATATTAGTTAGCTATGACTAAATTTATAAAATTGCCTAAAAACCCTCCTCATATATAATATAATTTTGTTAGTTTTATAAAGTGGAGGGCAAAATAATAATTTAGCCATCAATTTGTATGAGGGGCCTAACCCTCCCATGGAAATGCTAATCCCACCATAAAAGGAGATTTATACTTCTATGAGATTGGTAATCCCACTGTATTTTATTGTACACAAATATGAGTTTAGTGAGTCCCAATAATGTAATCTTTCCTCCCAAACGCCCCATCAAACATGACCCCTAGGTACCTTATTTTTTTGTTTTTTGTTTTTTTTTTTTGTTTTTTTTGGGAAAGCTTCTCATAAGGTACTTTGACATATTCTTTCTAAAGCAATGCAACTCCATCATTGAGGAGGTTATTGGGTGAGGAAATTATTTATTGTTATTGGAGTAAATACATGCGAGAATTAGAGTATCTCTATCTCATATTTCAAATTTGATATGATATTTTAACAGTTATATTTGATTGTTTAGAATTATGTTATTTTAGTAATTTTATTTTATTTTTTTGCTAAAACATGAGGTAAAAAAAGTTGTATATTTAGAATGACTTTTTAATTTTTTACAAAAGATGTACAAAAAATAGAGAGAAAATAAAATCTTTGATTTTTTTAGAATAGATTATAAGCTTTTTGATTTTTTAATAACTTTTTGGCTTTAGACTAAAACTTTTTCTTGATTGGAAAGAAAATTTTACTTTCTTATTTTTCGTATTTTTTGTTTTTATTGAATTTTTTTAATATTTTAAGTAATTTTTGTAATTTTTAAACACACTTAATATAAATACACTTAAATAGTATAATTTTTGTGAATTTTTTAAAAATACCAAAAAAATACAAAAATTTAGTACATTTTTCATATTTTTGTGTATTTATTAATTTTTTAAAATATTTTTTCACAAATATTTTACTTTTTAGACACATCTAAGTAAGATGCATCTAAAAAAGTAAAAAAAAAAAAGGCTTAAAATTTTAAAAATATTCACTAAAAACAAAAAAAATATGAAAAATAAAAAACTCAATTTTCAAAAAATTTAACTCAAAATGCTCAAATCAAACACACTGATTACTTCCCAAACGAGGCCTAAATATCAACTCTATCCGATGTGCTAAAAGTTAATATGATTTTTAGTATCAACTTTTTATATCAATTTTGACATGAAGACCACTTGATACCTTTTTTTTTCTTTTTTTCTTTTTTCTTTACAATTAGTAAAATAAAATAGCTTAAATTTTAAAAATAATACAATAATATTTCACATATCAAATGGAAAGTTTCTATGTCAAATTAGCATATGTCAATTTGCCACCTAAGCCTTCAATAAAATTTGGCATACCAAATTTTGAAAGTTTGAATGGAAATACTCTTTGTCAGTTTAGTTCTTTCATTTTTTAATTGGTTCGATTTTAATATTTAATTTTGAATTTTATGTTAATTTAGTCTAATTGATAATGTGTGAGAAAGATTTTATATGAAAAATGATTGCTAAATTGGTTGAAATTAACTCATTGAATTTAGCATGTTTATAATTTTATTTCTAAAAGTATGACACGTGTTGCTTATGTGCGTATTTTCGATCCAATATGCTATTGAGCATAATCAATTAGACTAAATTGACATAAAATCATAAATTAAACGTCAAAATTGAACCAATTAAAATTACACAAATTAAAATGGCACAATAATTAAAATACAGGAATTACATATATAATTTGTCTTATTATTTCCCAAGCCCGGGTTAAGGAGGAGGATTGTGTGTTAGGTAGTCGACAGGCAACACGTGAAAAGCTGCTCGAATCCCTTATGACAATGAATACTACTTTGAATTGTTTAAATGTTAGGTCGTTCTCCTTAACTGACGCGTTGCGCTTGCCTCCGAGTGTTTCGAAAAGTGAGCAAGGGGCACCGCATCGACGCCTAGGTGCGGTGAAAAATAGGCAAAGGTTCTCGTGTTTTCTAGATTAGCGTGGGTAAAAAAACTAGTCCAAGACTATAGGTTTAAGGTAGCCACTTGGAATATAGGAACCTTAACTGGTAAGACGATGGAGTTGGCAGATGTTATGATTAGGAGGAGAGTTAATATAATTTGCGTACAAGAAACTAAGTGGACGAGTGAGAAAGTTAGGGAAATTGAGGATACTGGTTTTAAATTGTATTATAGTGATAAGGATAGACGCAAGAATGAGGTATGAGTCTTAATTGCCAAGGGTCTTGTGGAGAATGTAGTAACGGTCATTAGAAAAGGGAATAGGATTATGTTAGTTAAACTAGTTATTAGAGGGAATATAGTGAACGTTATTAGTGCATACGCTCCTCAAGTAGGATTAGATGATCAGACTAAGAGAGATTTTGGGAGCAAATGGATGAGATCTTATAAGTGATACTTGTAGGAGAGAATCTGGTTATAGGTAGAGATTTTAATGGCCATGTAGGTATAAATAAACTAGGCTATGAAAAGGTGCATGGTGGATACGGTTTTGGTGACAAAAATGAGACTGGAGATAATATTTTAGATTTTGCGTTGGCTTCTGACCTGGTGGTGGCCAATACTATATATAAGAAGGGGGAGGAGCATTTGATAACCTTTAAGAGTGGGTCAGTTAAAAGTCAAATAGATTACTTCTTAGTGAGAAAAGTGGACTGCCTAAAACGCAATGATTGTAAGGTGATTCCTAGAGAGAGCCTGACCTCTCAACATAAGATTTTGGTACTATATTTATGTTTTAGAGGGCAATACCAAGATAGGAAGGATAGCTGGCATCATAGGACGAGATAGTGGGACCTGAAAGGGGATAAATTAGAAATATTTAAGAATAGAATGGATAAGAAAGGTACTTGGGACTTGAAAGATGATGCTAACACTATGTGGAACTCGATGGCCAATTGTATGAGAAGAATCTCAAGGGAAATTCTTGGAGAATCGAAAGGAACGGGACCCAGCTCTAAGGAAACTTGGTGGTGGAGGGAAAAGGTTCAAGCAGTAGTTAAGGCAAAAAAAAGAGTGCTTTAAAAAGTGGCAAAATGATAGAACTGAGAAAAACCTTAAGAGCTATAGATAGGCTAATAAGGAGGTCAAGAAAGTAGTGAGAGAGGCTAAACTGAAAGCTTATGATGACCTATACACTAGATTAAATAGTAAGGAGGGAGAGAAGATGGTATACAAACTTGCTAACATATGAGAGAGGAAAACAATAGAAGTGTATCAAGAGTGAGGATTCTAAGGTATTGGTGAGAGCTGAAGAGATTAAGGAAAGATGGAAGAACTATTTTGAGAAACTATTAAATGAGGAACATAGAAGTACGGCAATAGGGGAAAAAATAGCCAGTAATACAATAAACCAAGATTATAGGTTCTATCTTAGGATTATGAACTTTGAAGTGGAGTTTGCAATTAAGAAGATGAAATCAAATAAGGCTTAAGGATCAGATGATATCCCTATTGAAGCTTGAAAGTGTTTGGGTAAAAAGGGGGTTGCTTGGTTGACTAGGTTGTTTAGCAAAACTTTGTTGACTAGGAACATGCCAGATGAGTGGAGGAAGAGTATTTTAGTACCAATCTATAAGAATAAAGGGGATGTCTATAATTGCAACAACTATACAGGAATCAAGCTAATGTGTCATATAATGAAAGTGTGAAATAAGGTGATAGAACGCCGATTGCGAGATGTAACAGAGATGTCAGGGAATCAATTTGGGTTTATGCCAAGTAGGTCAACAATGGAAGCGATCTATCTTTTGAGGAGAGTAATAGAAAAGGATAGAGAAAAGAAAAGAGACATTCATATGGTGTTTATCAACCTTGAGAAAACATATGATAGAATGCCCTGAGAGATAATATGGTGGGTGTTAGCGAAGAAAAGGGTGACAAAAGGTTACATTGATGTGATTAGAGACATGTATAAAGAGGTGGTGACCACTATTAGATCGCCTGCTGGAGAGACAAATGAATTTTCTATCACTGTAGGGTTACACCAAGGATCTACCTTAAATCCTTATCTTTTTACTTTAGTTATAGACGAGTTGACGAGAAATATCCAAGGTGACGTGCTATAGTGTAGGTTTTTTGCAAACAATATAATGCTAGTGGATGAGACTCGAGAAGGAGTTAATACAAGGTTGGAGATTTGGAGAAAAGCTCTTGAATCTAAATGATTTCGGATAAGCAGAACTAAGACATAATACATAGAGTGTAAATTTGGTAACAGTAACAATGAAAGTAGAGGAGAAGTGAAGATTGAAAATCAAGACTGCCTAAGAGTGAATATTTTCGTTATTTAGGATCAATTATCACAATAGTAGGGGAAATTGATGCAAATGTGGCCCATAGGATCAAGGTGGGATGGTGTAAGTGGAGAAGTGCGTCTGGGGTACTGTGCGATAAACGAATACCCACTAGACTTAAAGATAACTTCTATAGAACAGCTATTAGACCAGCGATGTTGTATAAGACGGAGTGTTGGGCAACTAAGAAACAACATATAGATAAGATGAATGTGGCTAAGATGAGAATGCTAAGGTGAATGTTTGGCAAAACTAGACAAGACAGAATTAGGAATGAGTGTATTCGGGAATGGGTAGGAGTAGTACCGATAGAAGATAAGTTGAGAGAGAATCGATTGAGATGGTTTAGTCATATTCAACGGAGACCAACAGAGGCTATAGTGAAGAGATGAGATATTGTAACGGTAGATAGAAGTGTTAGGAAACGGGATAAGCCTAGATGTTGGTTAGTGTTGTAAATAGAGATATGGATCTATTTAATTTGACTAACGAAATAGCCTTTGATAGGGCCTCGTGAAAAAGAATCATTTATGTAACTGATCCCATTTGATGGGACTTATGGCTTGATTTGGTTTGGAGCAATCTTTCATCAATGCTCCAGACCATTCAATTTGTAATACTTTTGTGCTAGCTTCTAACAAATAATATAAAAGGTGGTACACTTTTAAATCAAAGAAAAACAACTGATAATACCACACAAATTTACTACAAGAACACTAAACAACTTTTCTCATTATTGGCCATAGTTACGTTGTCTAGAGTGTACTTCTTCAAGTTTTAAGTACTGTTTACAAGTATTGGGTACAAATTCTTCAATTTATGTTTATTTTGTGGTTAATGTTCAAACATCATTTATGGATGTTATTTTGTGGTTAATGGTGATTAGATATTAAATTGAATGGGAAAGTGAATTAATGTTGTATTTGTTATTTGAATGAGAGTTATTATTTTATATAGTGCTATTTAGTTTTATTATAGGTATTTTTTTAGTTCATCACATAAAATTAGCACAATTTGATTATAAAAAAAAAAAAGATATCACGGCATTTCTAAAAACGCCACCTAAACATTAAACCTAACGGTCAAATTAAAAAAAAAAAAAAAAAAGAAGAAAAGATATGACGGCGTTTCAAAAACGTTGCTAAATATCATAGTCGCGTCATAGTATGGTTAGGGAAGGACATTACGCCGCCTATACTAATATGACGATGTTTTTCAAACGCTATAAAGCTATAGTGACGGTCGTGTTGTCGGCGGTTGGTACTAAACGTCACAAAAAGAATTAGCGACGTTTTTAGTACCTATTGCGGCATTTTTTAAACGCCGCTAAAAGTAATTTTCCATACTAGCAGTGTTCGAAAAGAATGTGCATTCTCACAAGTTTTATAATATATGCACTTATCACATTCATTAGTCTTATAGTCATTTTCAAGCATGCATGAATCACATTTCTCATGCCACTGTTTAGGAGTTTGTTTTAAACCACAAAGGGATTTAGTTAGCTTACACACCTTACTTTCTTGGCCATGTTCCACAAAGCCTTCGGATTGGTCCATGTAAATCTCCTCATCTAGATTTCCATTTAAAAATGTTGTTTTTACATCCATTTGATGAAACATTTAAATCATGAATTGCAAGAACTGCTATCAACAGTCTAATGGATGTAATTTTAGTAACCGGAGAAAAAGTATTAAAGAAATCAAGATCAACTTGTTGCTTAAAACCTTTAGCGACAAGCCTCGCTTTATATTTATCTATAGTTCCATCTGGTTTAAGTTTTTTACGAATGACCCATTTACACTCAATAGTTTTACAACCTGGAGGTAAATCCACTAGCTTCCATGTTTTATTTGAAAGTAGTGAATCTATCTCATCATTTACAGCCTCTCTCCAAAAAATAGCATCACGTAATGATAAAGCTTCTTGTATCGTAAGAGGAATTTCTTCCACATTGTAAAGATAATAGTCAGGGCCAAAATCTTTTTCAACTCTAGCTAGTTTACTCGTCCTTGGTTGGATTTGAGAATTTTTTTGTTCTTGAAAAACTTGAGATGGAATAGAAGAGCTAGGCACGAATAAAATATTTTCAGAAATTATTTGACCCCCACTATTTCTAGATTTGAAAGAAAATTTATTTTCATGAAAAATAGCATCACCTGATTCAAAAATTATGTTATTTTCCATATCAAAAATTTATAAGTTGTACTATGCAACGCATACCCAAGAAAAGCACAAGTGGTAGCTTATTCACCCAATTTAGGTCATTTAGGGTTTGCAAGCCTTACAAAAGCTAAACAACCCCAAACCCTCAAATAACCTAGATTTGGTTTATGCCCCCGCCACAACTCATAAGGCACAATTTTAGTCTTTTTGTGTGGCACTCTATTTATCGCATAGCAAGTTGTCAAAATAGTCTTGCCCCAAAGATTTGAGGGAGCATCTAAATCAATAATGTGACAACCCTCCTCTCTAATTAGTGCTAAACTGTGATTGAGCATGATAAGTAACTGATTAGAATGAAATCCTGATCTGTTTGTATGAGTGTGTTGCCTAAGTTTCATTTCTATCTGTTTGTCATTAAATGATCTGTTCATGTTTTTAATTTCAAATTGCAAATTGAAGGCCTTATTGGCGACCGAATTAGAAATTAATTAGTGTTTTATGCTAATTAGGATTTATGTGATTTTAGGGTAGGTTTAATTAAAATTCAATTTGGAATGATTAAATTAGATTAAATAAAGTTGTATTACATTAGTTGGCTTTTACTACCAAATTGCCATTAGTACAACATCTTGAGACTTAATTCATACACCTTGTTTAGCACCATTCAGCCACTTTTCTAGACCAATGTGAGAGAGAGAGAATTGGGAGAAAGATTGAATTCATCTAGAATTCTTGCTTGAAATTAGAAGGATTGAAGAAGATTTGTAAAATTAGACCTCCATACTTGGAATTCAAGACCTAAGGTAGAGAATTCATCTTCTTAATTGTGAATTTAAGTTGTTCTTGCATGGTTCATGGGTAGATTAGTGATTTGAGTCAATGATTAGCTTAATGTGTTAAATTGAGAGTTAATTCATGCATGGATGTTCATATCATAGCATTTTGAAGTTGTTTTTCATGAAATCCTCACATGCAAGTTCATATTTTTGTTGTAGTCCATGAATTCACCATGTCTCTCTATTAAATTGCCAGTTTAATCTTAGTTTGAAGTGTTGAAATTCAAGGGAGATCATGCATGTTACATTTAAGTTTTATTCTTGGAGGTTTCTTTGAAATTGTGTTCAATTGTCTCACCTTTGGGCTTGATTTTACAAAATTGATCTTCAAAACATGTTGTAGTATGAGTTTGCAAGTGTTTTCCAAAAAATTGGCCGAAAAGGTTGAGTTTTGATGTGTTGAATGCTTAGTTTGAGCTTTGAAGGCAAATCTGGAAATTCCAGATTTGGCTTCCACGCTCGAGCGACCATCGTTTTGTTCAGAGCTCCGCTTGAGTGACGGAATGCTGGCTCGAGCATAGATTGCAACCTCTTAGGTTTTTGGTGCACCTAGACGCACGCTCGAGCGACGAGACCTACGCTCGAGCGATGAGCTGTGTCTCACGCTCGAGCGAGCATCGGGCGGGGATTTTCAACATCTGGCACTTTTTGCATTTTTACAAACCGCTCGAGCGCGGAAGTCCACGCTCAAGCGACCCCTCTGTTTTGGAAAGCTTGTTCGAGCGTAGAAAGCCACGCTCGAGCGAGACCCCTGTTTTTAGCAAATTTTGAAAAGTGTTTTAAAGTGCATTTTTGCTTCCTCATTCCATCCTAGACATTCCTAGGCCAAGTTTAAGGCATCTTAATGAGGATAATGTTGTAAAATCACACCAAGTCAAGTTAAGGGACTAAGTCATTAATCCCAATAGTGTAATTTAGTGTGTGTTCATTATGTTACTGTGTAGGGTTGGCATCTAAGGACGCTCATTAGCTTGCCCATAGCCCAGTACTCTGTGAGTATGTATATATGTTCTGTTCATGTGTATATATGACGTATGTATATATGTTCTGTTCATGTATTCGTGGCTTGGTTATAAAAGTCTTTTTGTACTCAGGTTTTCACAGCTCAATGGATATCTTTTATTTACTGTTTGGCTTCCGCCAGCCCATTTACTCTGTATTACTATCTTTACTGTTAAGCAGGCATTCGGTAATTAGGGATTACTGGCCGGTTGCGATACTAAACCTATAGGGGCGGGTTTGGGTCGTGACAAATAAGCATAGTATTCGTTAAGTCAATTAACGTTCTTATTTTTTTTCCAACTACGCCGTTAGATGAAGGTGAAAATGGTGGAGTAGTCTCATGAATAATTCCCAATAACTGAACAAAAGGGTTGAATCCAATAGATTTATACTTCCGGCTTCTATCACTTCTAATTCTCTTAATCTTTTTACCGAATTGATTTTCCACTTCATGAATGAATTCTTTAAATTTCTCAAAAGCATAACTTTTATTTTTTTAATAAATATATGTTTGTGTATTTTGAAAAATCATCAATGAAAGTGATAAAATATCGGTTGCCACGCCGAGTTAAAATTCCTTTAAACTCATACAAATTGATATGAAATAATTCTAGTAGTTCGGTGTTTTTTTCAACACTTTTGTGAGGCCACTTGGCAATTTTTGCTTTACTACAAATTTCACATTTCTCAAATTTTTTTGTTACTTTAGGAATTAATCCTAAACTACTCATGATTCCCACATATTTACTGTTAATATGACACAAGTGAGCATGTCAAAAATTAATAGAAGACAAAGTATTAAGTGGTGTCATAGTAATAATCACAAAATTAATCAGCAAGGCAATTAAAGAGATAAACGCGACATTTATACTCATCTATATTATAGGAAGCCACTTTTGCTTCATGTGCCTCGTAATCTTCATCATTCATCTCTTCAGTTGGGATTTTGTTTAGGTTCTTCTCGGTAAGAACATATGCAACTTTCAAAAGGTTGAAGTAAAAAAAAACTTTTCCTTTCCACCTCTTAAAATAAACTCCCTTGAACATGAAAGGCTTGTTGAGATCTCCAATTCCATCATTGATTTTTTTTCTGGTACTTGTTCCATATTTGATCTCCTTAAAATTGTTGGTGAAAATACCAGAAAAAATTATATTTTATTGATAAATAATGCAAAGAAAAAGAAATACAAATAAATAAGGCTGAGGCACGGATATCTCATTTTCTTTAAGGAGATCAAGTCTACTGCGGTAGGAAAAATCCAAATACCGATGCAGTAGTCACAAAACTATGACTTGTCCCATCCAGGATACAACAGCCCGACCACTTGTCGTATGGTTCAAGCCAACTCTGTACAAGATGGTGAATCCAAAGCTCCACCAAAAAAAACACCATTTTTTACTAGTAATCTCTCAAGTATAAACAACAGTTGGTGTGTTGGTATATGTTGGTGTAGAAAAGAGTAGACGAGAAGAACTATTTATAGGCCACTAGGACTTTACAAAATACACCAAAAAATAATAATGACCATAAACCTAGAGAAAATGGAGAGTCTCCAAAAAATTAACTCACCACCAAGTTCATGAACTCCAATTAATCTCCATTCATGAACAAAATATATAAATAAATAAATAAATAAATAAAAGATATTAAAATGGTCTAACAAAATATATATATATATATATATATATGTTTAACTATCTTTGTTTTGGGAGTTAATTTGAAGTTTTATTTTTATTTTTTTGGTGGATGTTTGTTTATTTTTCATATTATTGTTATTATTATTTTTGATATATGTAAATTGATAATATAGTTAAGAGTTTTTTAATAGAATAGGGTGTCTGATATGCTTCTTTATGATTTGGGCATTTCTTTTTAATTTCTCTTTCAATTTTTTTTATTTGTAAAAAATTTAAAATATTTAATTGACTTGCCCATCAATAAATAACAATTTAAATAATGAACATTGTTCCATAATTTATGAATTTTAAAAAAATTTATCACCCATGTATGGAATAAGAAAAACTAAAACCACACATTTTTTTAAATTTTTTTTAACTTTTTAAAACTCTAACGGTACCCTTTTATTTCCCCAACATTGGAGCAATTTGGGAACTTGGTAAAAATCCAATTTTTTGGCTTTTTACCAAGTTCTTCCAAAAAAGCCACCAAAAAAATCAAAAAGCCAAAAAATCAGCTTTTTACTAATTTCCCAAAACACCTTGTCGTCTTTTTAAATTTACAAAGATAAAAATTATACCGGAGTTGCATAGTGGTTAGCAAAAGTGGTGAGCATGACAACAAAAAGGATGATGATGAGCTTGGTCAAAGTATATTATTTGGGTGAGTTTTGAAAATGTGAATATTACATAAAAGAATAGTAGATAGTTTGGATGATGGATTGATTTAGAAAACTAATGTGTGGTTGATATTAAGTGTGAATTTTACTATATAAAAATTGAATATGGATCATATATTATTTTTTATATATATCATTTTTGGTGCTTTTGTATAATTATAAAAAATTATTGTAATCACATGTTATTTATCATCTAATATATTATTATTGTATTATTGTAATGAGTTTTATTATTAATGTCTATTATCAATGTATTGTTAAGATGTCACATGATAAGTAAAAAGATGTTTTGTTATTATTATTATTGATAATATATTATTTATTTATTTTTTATAATGTTCAAAAAAACAATTTATGTTCATTGTTAATTTTTGTGGATGATAAATCAAAAATAAATTATATATAATTGAAGTTATAACTTACTTGAGATTGAAAAGGAAAGTTCAAAAGAAATTATAATTATATATAATTTTAAAATATTTTTAAAAAAATACAAAGAAAAATTGGAACTATAAATTATAATTATCAAATAACCTAATTCTATTATGGAAAAAATTAAATGAAAAATTGATCAAATTTAAATTTATAATTATTTAATATTTTTAATAAGCCATCAATTTTTTTTTTTATTAAAGTTCTAGTCTCATCTGATCTTAAATAGTTTTTCAGATATAAATATATCTTAGACATATTTTAAGAAGGGTAAATTATATAGGTAGTCCTGGCATTTTGTCTCTCGTGTCAATTTGGTCTCTGTAATTTTAATTAGCTTGATTTTGATCATTAATTTTAGATTTTATATAAATTTGGTCCAATTAATAATGTCGGTTAAGGTTTTTAAAAAAAAAATAGTTATTAAGTTGGTTGACATTAACTTACTGAGTTGAATAAATTTATAATTTTGTTTATAAAATTATAACAGATGCTACTCATGTGTATATTTTTAATAAAAAAAACACTAAAAATTATAACAATTGGATCAAATTGAAACAAAATTATAAATTCAGGATTAAAATCGAGCAAATTAAAATTGTAAGGACAAAAATAAAACGGGATAAAATATAAGGACTACCAATGTAATTTATTCTTCTAAGAATAACTACATAATTTCTTAATTAATTTTAAAATTGTTAATAAATATACCAATCAAATATGTACATATTTGCTATTTTTGTTAGAAATTTTAAAATATATATATATTTACTAATTAAAAATTAAATAAATAGGTGGGTCTACTAACTTATGAATTGGACATGAACTAGACGATTCTCCGAAGATTAGACTTAAATCAAGAATTATTGGCAAAAAAATCAACTTGAACTAAATTTTCTTGACTATTTTTTAATGTTTAATCAAATATTAAAACGCTCCAAATTAGCTCATATAAGTCACGAATTGATAAGTTATGATAAAATTTAAATTTATTAGGATTAGAATATGACCTACACTTTAGGGTGACTCTATTTTATATAATTTTTTCATCCATAAACATGTATAACTATTCATTTAATTGTTTTAAACATAAATATATTGTTTTTTTAAACTAAGTTCAAAATTTTTAATTATAATAAAAAATACTTACAAATATCTATTTACTAGTTTAATAAATAGATAGGTCAAATGATTCTTATAAGTTGAAAACAAACAAAGATAATTTTAATGATTAAGTGAAGACTAAGTTGGTGTAAATAATGTCAAGCCTAAATTTAATATCACGAGTGAATTGTAATATATTTTTACGTAAATCTTATAAAATAAGATAAATTATAATTGATGCTAGACAAATTTTTAGACTATACAAAATACGAAAAAATTAATATATTGATAAATGTAATTTATCACTATCATATGATAAATTAAATTTACACGAAACTCATAAAACCAAATGCATTTATATTTTATAATAAATATAATTTTTGTGATTTATTTTTTAATTTTTACCAATTAAATTATGACATGTATTTGTTACTAAGAACTTAAAATACACAATTAATGACATAAAAAAAAAAAATCTCTTATATATAACTGTGATAAAAATGAATAAAATTTCATTGATTGTAAATTTTCTTTACTAAATATTTTAGGTAAATTTTTTGGATTATTATTTAATTTTACAAATTAATTATAATTTATTTATACATGTGCATAATACAGATAATTATGCTATTACAATAGATACCAAAATTGATATCAAACAATGAGTGTGTAGCCCACACTCATATTCCATAAAACATTTGGTAAAAATTTTAAAGCCTCTAATATTTTCCATTCTCAAAACAACCTTAAATTGTGAGACATTTGAAATGTGAAACATTTGATAAAATTTTGAGTCTCTTAACATTTTTCCAAAAATAAACAGTAACAAGAAGTTCAGTTCAAAAGCTTCAAAAAAAAAAATAACACAACCTACGCATCAAATTCAAAAACAACAATAATTACAAGCAAATTAGAAGAAACGTAGATCTAACAGTCAGATTACTATTACTACATACCATATTCCTACTACATATGTATAACTTGAAATCACCATTAAACATCATCATCATCAAGCCCTAGCCTTGACCGACTTGGATGCGTTCCTCTTCGCAGGGGTCGAAACTTTCTTCTTCTTCTTGAGAGCCTCTGGAGTTTTGACTTGGCTCAGCCTCTTCGTCTTCTCTCCGTTCTTCTTCACAACAGCCTTGTCTGTTTTCTTCTTCTCGGATTCTTTGATAGAAGCAGCAGCAGCAGCAACCAATTTCACGTTCTCGGATGCAGACACCTTGTAGGAGTTTTTGATTTTGACAAGTTTCTCCGATTTCACAAACTTCTTCAACTGAATCGACAACAATTTCTTGAAATTTGGGGGAAGCAGAGAGCTGTACTTTTCTTCCATGAATTTCGCGATCGCTGGCTGGCTCGAACCTGTGCGATCCTTCAATGACGATATTGCTTCGCTTATCATCTGCATCAAAAAAAAAAACAAAAAAAAAATTAAAAATGTTTTCACTGTTGATCCACAAGAACTAAAAGTTGAGAGAGAGAGAGAGAGAGAGAGAATGAGAGGACCTGTAAGTAAGGAGGATGGAGAGTTGAAGATGGATTGGTGGTGGTGGTGGTTTTGCCTGAGACAGCCATAGATTAGTAGCTTAGTTTTGCCAATTCTTTGGAAGAAGTCTATCGTTTTGGGATTGATGGGGGAAGTGAAGTCCTGCGCTCTTTATGACGACTTTTAAGTCTGAAATTTCAATTTCAAAATTTATGTTTTGGCGGAAATTTTTTTCATGTTTCCAATAATCCAACTGCCTGAATGATGTCAAGCCTAAATCATTTGATTGGATTAGTCTTTGTCAAGTTGAAAAGCACAAATGCAGATTTTATTTTGTTTTTAAACAAGAAATATATATACATATACAAAATTGACTAATCTTAGAGCATCTCCAACGATGTACCAAATGTTTCACCAAATCTGAGTCAAAAAGGGGTCATTTTCTTAATTTGATACTTCGCGCTCCAACGATTCAACATCAAATCCGTTTCATGGCAACCGATTGGTCGACCGGCCGGTCAACCGGTAACGGCAAAATTTTTTTTTTTTTTTTTTTTTACCGGTTTGAACCTTTTTTTTTTTGAACTTTTGGTGGTCGACCGGGTGGTCAACCGGCCAGTCGACCGGGTGGTCGACCACCTAGGCAAAATTTTTTTTTTTTTTTTTTTTGACTGGTTTCAACCTTTTTGTGAACTGTCTGAACTTTATCCGAGGCGACCGGTTGGTCAACCGGATGGTCGACCCGTTCGTCTCATCCCAACGGTTAGGAACAGTAATTTGGTGAAATGCTTCGCCTGCACTCAGTTTGGTACCATTTTTGCTGAATTCTGGATTTGATATCGATTTGGTGAAAACGTTGGAGCTTAGAAAAGTGACTTTTTCACCAAATTTTAAATTTGATGCCAGGTTTGGTTCACCGTTGGAGATGGTCTTATGTAACAAAAGTAATATCATCTTATCATCACCTGTGATACCAGCGATTAGTAATCAATTTACACAGCATATCCAGAGGCATCATAGGGGAATGGAGTATTTTACTAATTTTTTAACTTTTTTATAAAAAGATGTGTAAAAAATAGAGAAAGAGTTATGAAATAATTTATAGTGACTTTTTGACTAATGTATAGTTGACAAATAAGATCAGAGTAAAGAGATTTTTAAAATAATCTAAATAAATATATTTTTGACTTTTTACAAAAAAAATAAAAAAAATGATATGACCCAAATAAGTAAACTTATCTAAATAAATACACTTACTTAATTTATGTCAAATAACATCTAAATTTTATTATATCTACATCACATTTTGTTATTTATAATAGTGAACCCCCATTTTTGCTTCCTTTTACCTCCTCCACCCAACTCCTCCTTAACCTTACCTCAATTAGGGATGGCAATCTAAACCTGACTTGACAGGGACCCAGTCTCGGCCTCATTAGAATGGTTTTTCCTTGAAAAATATTTCCAACGGGTTGGGGCTAGTTTTCGAAATTACATCCCTAACGATTTTTGGGCTGAGAATGGTGATAGGTTTCCTCCCGCCTTAACCCCAAACCATCTTTGAATGGTTAATTACAATTATACCCCATCATATATATATATATATATATATGTGTGTGTGTGTGTGTGTGTGTGTGTGTGTGTGTCTTTAGGGTTTTTTGGCCTCACTCTTCACTTCTCCATTATTTTATTTTATTTTTGCCTCTCTTCTCAAATGCTCTCTCTAACAATTGCTCCTCTCACTTTTTCACACCGGCATTGTTTTCCTCTCTCATTGGCGTCATCCACTCTCCCTTATGATCACGGTGTGGTATCTTCTCCCCTCTCTCACGGCGGCATCTTCTCTTCTTTTTCTTAACAGAGGATTCGATTTTCTTCCTTTGTCCCCAATCTTCCCAAGCTTTCCATTTGCGTTTTCTTTAAACCTTATTTTTTTCAATTGGGTTAGTGTCGTCAGATGCCAACGATGTTGTATGCTGCGACACTCTGACGATCTAGGCCAATAGCATCAAGAAGAAGAGAAAGAGAAAGATGAACAAGTACAAGTATAAGAAGCTGATGACGCGGCTCAACAAATAGAGTTTGCTACTCTTTTTTTTTTTTTTTTAACTCACTGTTACTGGTGTCGTTGTTCACTAATTTTCCATTTACTGGTTTTTTTTTTTTTTTTTTTTTTTGCCCAGGAAATTTTCGAGGTCGGGAAACTCGATCCTCATTAGGGGGTGAGAGCAGGTTGGTGATAAGTGTTAGAATTTCACTATCACCTATTTCACCCACTTAAACCTACTCCACTAAACCTAACCCACTACACCACTACCACCTAACCTACTCCACTAAACCTAACCCACTACACCACTACCACCTCCACTTCACCTACTCCTTACCTACTACACACTCACCCTCTTCTATATATAGGAATCATGAATCATTGTAATAAATAGAACATTATATCAATCAATAATACATAATTCATTCTCTCTATTTCTCTATACATCAAATTTTACATGGTATCAGAGCTATAGGTTAAGCTCTTGGTGTTCTTCGCCTTCCGGCGGGCGGCAACCTTGCCTTGACCGCCCGCCGGATTTCATTTCCCTATACAAATCATAACCCTCTCAAGGCTTGTGCAGCCCGTGGAGTGTACTGTTCCACTGTGATCACAGCTGTCACTGCTCAGAACACCATTGGAGTTCAGGGTGTGAACATTGTGCCCGAGGATTTTGTTGCAGAGCAATTAAAGTCCGTGCTGTTTGACATGAATGTTGATATTGTGAAAACAGGCATGCTTCCTTCCATTGGCATAGTCAAGGTTCTTCATCACTGTCTCAAGCAGTTCCCAGTTAGAGCTTTAGTCGTTGACCCTGTAATGGTATCTACAAGTGGAGATGTACTGGCTGGACCTTCCACACTTATGGAATCTTTAGTGGGTTTTGATGAGGGCAGAACAGCATTGACATCTGAAGAAGGTGGAGTGCTTGCAGTGGTCGAAGTTCTGGAAAGTGGGTCTCTTCAAAGCCGTGAGCACGCAGTGGATGTGTGAGGCTTCCTCACCAGAGTGTTTCTCTCCATTGTTACTTGGAATCCAAAACAAACCAATACTTTGCCTTTCTTTCTTTTTCTCTTCCCTTTTCCAACCTTCTCCACTCATTTATTTTATTATTATTTTGTACAAATCCAACCCATCCTTTTTCTTTTTCATTCTTTCCACACACTCATGTTCCCCACTCAACTTTTTTACTCCATCTTTTGAAAAGCAACCAACACACCCGCCCACAACTTTAAATCTCCCATTTCTTTTTTAATTTTTTATTACTTTCACATTCACACACTTCTCTTCAATTTTCTTTTCTTTTAAAAAAAAAAAAAACAAAACAAAAAAAAAAAACAAAACAAAAACAAAAACAAAAAAAGACGCAGGAAGATCTGCACACCAAACTCATTTTATTCATGTCAGGGCTCACCCCGATCACCATGTTTCCACATACAAAAAAAAAAAAAAAAAAAAAAAAAAAAAAAACAAACAAACAAACAAACAAACAAACAAACACCCACATTCACAGGTGGGATTTTTCTTCTCTACTCTGCCGCCGGTCTTTTCTTCTTGCCTCCGTCCTGGGCGGCCCTTGACCGTGTTGCCTCCGTGTTTCCCACTCCACTGGGCACGATCACTCCACCATACTCCTCTACTGCAGCATATGGCGGACCTCCGAATCGGAACATCACGGTGGCCTTCCGCTTCAGCTCCTTATTTTCCGCCTTTAGCACACTTATCTCTGCTCGCGCATCCTTATACATGCGCTGGAGCAGAGCCAGTTGGCCGTTTAAATGCTGCACCTCATTTGTCCTACTCTGCAGCCGGTGCGACAAATTTGTGACCGCCGTCATGCTTTCCACACAGGCCTTCAAAGTATACTGATTGGCCTCCACATCTGACTGCACTGCCATTCTTTGCTCCACCGACCGCATCGGAAAGTTCAACGGAGCAAACTCCGGGGTGTTTGGTTGAGGTTCACTGGCCACCGCACCAGTTATTTCTCTTGTTGACTCGTTCAGTTCGGGAAAGAGAGTAAGCAGACCACGGGAAGAAGAGGAAGAAGAGGCCATTGTCTGGGCAACTGAGTGTTACAGACTCTCTCTCTCAGCACAACGAAGAGTTTTTCAGACTCTCTCTCTCAGCACAACGAAGTTTTTTTCAGAGGTTTTTCGCAGTTTTTTCTCTGCCTCTGCCTCAGCCTCAGCCTCCGTCTTATAGCCGAGGCAGCCACGCGCATCGCGCGCCTCTTGCCACCGACCCGACAAACTGGCACGCCTTTTCATGGCACATCTTTTGATAAAGTGAGCACGCCTTTTGATGGCACGCTTTTTGAAAATTTGGGCACACCTTTTGAGGATGCGATTTTTTAAGGGGTCCGACAAGACTCTGTAAACTGTCCCGACATTTGATTCCGGTTAGCTCCTTTATGGGTCCGACAAGACTTTGTAAACTGTCCCGACATTTGATTCCGGTTAGCTCCTTTATGGGTCCGACAAGACTCTGTAAACTGTCCCGACATTGATTCCGGTTAGCTCCTTTATGGGTCCGACAAGACTCTGTAAAATGTCCCGACATTAATTCCGGTTAGCTCCTTTATGGGTCCGACAAGACTCTGTAAACTGTCCCGCCATAGATTCCGGTTAGTTTCTACAAGGGTCCGACAAGACTCTGTAAACTGTCCCGACATAGATTCCGATTAGTTTCTACAAGGGTCCGACAAGACTCCGTAAACTGTCTTCTACAACGGTCCGACATGACCCCATAAACTGTCTTCTACAACGGTCCGACATGACCCCATAAACTGTCTTCTACAACGGTCCGACATGACCCCATAAACTGTCTTCTACAACGGTCCGACATGACCCCATAAACTGTCTTCTACAACGGTCCGACACCACCATCCAGTGTCCTCTACACCGTTATGACACCACCATCCAGTGTCTTCACCAATGGTCTGACACGACCATACAGTGTCTCCTATCCTTTATTATTTTTATGTATTTTCCTGTTTTGTTCCTCTCTCCAAACTCAAGTTGGTTAGTTTCTATCCTCCTTGAGTTTGCGGGGGGCTGTTAGAATTTCACTATCACCTACTTCACCCACTTAAACCTACTCCACTAAACCTAACCCACTACACCACTACCACCTAACCTACTCCACTAAACCTAACCCACTACACCACTACCACCTCCACTTCACCTACTCCTTACCTACTACACACTCACCCTCTTCTATATATAGGAATCATGAATCATTGTAATAAATAGAACATTATATCAATCAATAATACATAATTCATTCTCTCTATTTCTCTATACATCAAATTTTACAATAAGTTTTCCATAAGGGATCGGGGTCGGAGACGGGGAAAATTTTACCATTTGGAATCAAGGATGAGGGGTGTGATCCCTAGCCCTATCCCAACCTGTTGCCATCCCTACCCTCAATGACCCACCGTGCCCTTCTCTTGCCTTGCCCACTTTAATTACTACCGCTGCTACACACCACCTTAAGAGCATCTCCAACCCAATCCTCTCACCAAGAGGATGAAAATAATTTTTTTTATTCAAAAAGTAAATATAGAGTATGTTACTATTCATTCAAACTCCAACCACAAACCTTCAAAACTCTTCATCCTCCCTTCATCAAAAAGTAATTTTTGTTCATTAACAAATATTTAATTTTAAATTTTTTGTAAAATATATTTAATATTATACTCAGGTTAAAGGTATGATTTCACATTTTTTAATAATGTCAATTTTAAAAAAATTAAATTTACATATTAAAAGTTATTTGTAAAATAATAAAAAATATAGAATGAATAGTGTTTTAGAGGACATCCTCCATTTTTCATCCTCCCTTCATATTTAGAGGATCAACTCATCCTCCTCCCAAATAGAGATGGATTTGGAGGATGGGTTGAAGCAACAAATCCTCTATATCTTCGAATATAGAGGATGCACTGGAGATGTTCTAAATCCATAGATGAGAGAGGGAGAAAAAAAAAGGAAGAAAATGCAAAGTTAAGAATGGAGATGAGAGTTAGGGTAAAATAAAAACAAAAACAATCAGTGTGTTAAGTTTTAATTTTATGGATTTAATTTTTTATTTTTTGTATTTTTTTTATTTTTGGTAAATATTTTTTTAATTTTAAACATTTTTTTTACTTTTTTAGATGCACCTTACTTAGATGCATGTAAATAGTAAAATATTTGTGAAAAAAATATTTAAAAAAATTAATAAATACACAAAAATATAAAAAAAATGTACTGAATTTTCATAATTTTTTTTTTTTATATTTTTTGGTATTTAGTGAATTTTTTAATTTTTTTTTCCACAAATATTATACTTTTTAAGTTTATTTATATTAGGTGTATCTAAAAATTAAAAAAAATCCATTGAAAACATTAAAATACAGAAAATAATAAAAAAAATTGTAAAATTTTTTGAAAATTATTTTCTGAAAACTAAAACTAAACAAGCTAAATATTTTTATTTGTAAGTATAGGGGCAATTTGAAAAGTTAATAAAAAGTTAACTTATTTTGATTTACATCACTTTTCACAATTTTTTTTACACAAAAAGACAAAAAAATCAAAAAAATCTACTTTTAATTAACTTTTCAAATTACCCCAGAATGAGAAAGTGAATGTAATGAGTCCAATGTGTTGCATAAATTAAAGCTCCCCTAGAATAACGACGAGAGGACTTTCACGACACCATAATAATCTTTGAATTGGGTTTAATTAAAAGATTTGATAAGAGAGAAAAAAAAAAAAAGTAAGTGAAATTATATAAAATATAAATATAATTTTATTTATATTTTACCTCCGTTTTCTCTTTTCCTTTCAAAATCATTTTCTAAATGGGCATAACTTCCCTCTATATCCGACTGAAGGGCTGCTATTAGACTTGTGAAGACCCACCACAGGTTCTGTTTCGATATTCTAAACCATTCAATATACAAAACTTCTTCAGTTATAAAAAATTACATTGATCAGATATTGATAACTATTTCATCGAATCAATTTTTGTCAATCGTTTATTTTTTTCTGTTTATTTTATTTTTATAAAAAATTAATTTGATCACGTAACTATTGATATCCAATCAACGTAATTTTTTTATAAATTTATAATATTCGACGAGTTCTACATATTAAACGATTTAAATTATTAAAAGAAGACTCGTAATAAATCTCCACAGATCCAACAACACATTCCAATCTCAAAGCAGACTGGAGGAAACCAGTGCCTTTTTAAATCCCTAATCAAACACAAGTGTTATAGGTTAATGTCAAGACTGGACAGCCTTTCTCACAACACTCGCTCAGGTCGGCTACCAGCCTATACCTCTCACCAAAGAATAGTGTGTGCGTGCGTGTGTACGCACGCGCGTCAGAGAGAGTACAAGGCACACAACCAAAGTTAAGGTAGCAAATGGGATTTGCAAAACAACATACCAATATATACTTCATCCAGCCATGAAATTTTCTAATATCAATAACAAACATGTATTTCCCTTGCATCCTCCACACTGACAAGCCTTTCTAGTCATATATACCTTTCTTTTTATTTACTCTTTTTAACTACAAACCAAACAATATATATGTATATATATATATATAAACCATGATTCCATAGAGGTATGCTCCACCCCTGGCATTCAATTTACCATTTTTTTAACAGCTTGCATTCAAGCTCAGCAGGGATAAAAAAATAAAATAAAATAAAATAATATTAAGGACTCCATTCATGCAGTTCCCCCATGGGAAGGAGATCCCAAACGGTGCTCAACATCTACACTTCATGGTTATCAGGCAACTGTCTTCTTATTCAATCAACCACTGCAAAGGCGCAAACAATATTTGACCAGCATCTCTACAACCCATACCTAAATCTGCACCAGAGAGTACCATAAGACAATGAAACGACTCTCAACCCACAAGACCTCAAACAAATGTTCGACCAGCCCAAACCTGAACTTCTTACATTCCAACACCATCTGAATATCTGCAAAATGCCAATGCAGTGACAAGCACCATTAACAATGATATATGACACTAGACTACCATTAACAAATTAAAAGACGTTCCACAAATCCTATCAAGCCCAACAAAGACGAGAATGAAAATTGGACCAAGTTTGGATGGAATGGCCAAAAACAACCCCAAACAAACAATTGAAGTCTCAATTTCAACCAAATAGGGATGGAGCAAGTTGGCATTTGACTAAACATGTTGATTCACATGTTAATCATGTCCTTCATTACATATGCTACTACATACAATTCTTGATTAGAGGGGATTAAAAATTAGAAAAAAGTGCCCCAGCCCCAAGGCCAGCCTGGGAATGTTGTTAAGCTATAGAAATCACAGGTCTATCCCAGTAGGCAACCTCTTCACCACACCTCAGGTGAAGACCATAAACGAATAAATGGTTGTGCAAGCCATCAAGAACAAAAGAATCACAAGACTACACAATCAAGGTAAATGTTACATGGAATTCTTCAAATTTGAGAAATACCCGTGTCAAAGGCTTGGCACTAAGGTAAGGATATGGGAAATGTGTCTGATATTTTTTTTTTACCAATGGAAATGTGTCTGATATGCCTAGTTGGACATGCACCCAACAAGTATGTATAATCAAGTATACTATATAATTTATGCATAAGACTTCTATTTTGTACATACAATAATAATCTATTTTAATTTGTAAACATCATTTTTATCCTTAAAAAAAATAGCACTTAAAAAATATGAATACATCACATACATACTTGCACCAGCCACCTGTCTTGTGTCATGTAACTGAGATCAAGGTAAAAGAAATGCATACCTTCAACTGAAGTTGAATCCACCAGATGGAACTGGAGGTTCATTCCCACCAAACTGGAATCCGGATTGAGAAGCATCAGCTGGTGGCAACTGCTCATCCTCATCTTCCAACCAATATGTCTCAAGAATCTTCACTGCCTTCTCATATATTTCATTGTTGTCATGACTCTGCAGATTTTCTATCTTTTCTAATCCTTCAGCTTCATCAATGAACTGGGCATATAAATTTACATTGCTTGAATTACCTAAATTCTTTTCAACTTCCCCAACCTTCAGGATATTCTCAAGCCCTTCCAAGCAAACCGTGACTATTCTTGGGTCAGGACAAACTAGGAGATCACACAGTGGCTTTATACACCCCTGGTCCACCAAGAACCTACCAACAAATAAACAAAATCGTATCTCTAAATTCAGAATTTCAACCAAAAAAAACAAACAAACAAACAAAAACAGAAAAAAAACAGAAAGGTAAAGAAAAAATAATTGTTAAAAAATCGTACTTTATTTGCTCATGGGTACCACCAGATGTAGCATTTGAAATCGCCCAAGCAGCCTCCTTCTTTATCTCAAACTCAGCATTTTGAAGCAGTTGGGCAAGTGGTGCAACAATACCAGCCTCAATTACAGCCTAAATGATTTTAAATGTCAGGTATTACCCCTTTTGAATACGCAGACAATGGCGACATGACCATTTCAACAAAACTAAAGGTGAAGACCTTTTTTCATAAGATTTTCCATGTCAAATCTCATTGTCAAGATAGGTAACATAATGATTAAGAATCTAACTCGACCATTTTTTAAGTAAGGGGTTCCTTGCCACAGGAACACAGCTGTATATGTACCCTAACTCTATCTGCGATATTCAAGATATTGATTAAAACAAAGGGATTCAGGATACAGACTATCAAGAGATGCAACATACTGGCAACTGAAGTAAAGGTATCTAATTGGACATTTTAAAGCATGGGTCTTTTTTCACAGATATCCCACCTGTATCTGATCCCTATTTCCAGCTGTGATGTTTGAGATGGTCCAGCAAGCTTCCTTCTTGACGCTCTTCTTGTAATTTTGTGTCAGAAGGTTCAGCAGACAAGGAAGAGCTTGATGATCTAAAATAACCTGAAAGGAGGACGAGAAGAAAGCATCAGATAGCCATCCCAGGAGGAAACTATAGCATGTGGAGCTTTATGAAGATGGAAAACCAACTACAAATACCAATATCACATGAACAGATGAACCACTAAAATTCAACCAAAGGAAGTGTACGATTCCTTTTCCTTGCAAATAAATTAGAACACAGAAGTGGAATAATTGAGAAACAAACAAAAGTTGAATAATTTATACAGGAATAAAGTATTTGTTAATGTTTAAACTTTAGAAGTGGAGACAGTACAATACTCTGAAAAAGTAAAAACAAAGATTACTCTTTTGCTTTCCTGAGATTAAAATTTCTCTTTACTTATTTTATTTTATTTTTCTTCATATTGTAGCACATGTCCATGCATCTAATCTGACATTGTGTTAACACTTCTTTCATGGTGTATGTGACCTTAAGATCACCACATTACAAATTCTCTCCATGATAGGGGATGGTGTCAGGTTTTAATAGTAACTTACAATAAGTAAACTAGGAAAAGTTTTTAGCATTAATCTACTTGGCTAGGGTAGCACCAACAAAGGAAGGCAGGAAAATATAGGGAAAGTTGTCTACTATGGGTATTCCATGAGCAATCCCAAATGTCCACAGTAGTACAGAAGTAAAGTGAGATGAAGTCGCAGGAACAAAAAATAAGGAAATTACAAAAGCCAACACAATAAATGGAGACAGGATATTCAGTTTTTATTCACAAAGACTTGAACTGGATTGCTATATGATTCTGTCCAAAAACCAAAATATCTTGAACACACCTATACACTTGTTCATCCAGCACATTTTGTTATGAAATCACAACTCAAGAATTAATCATGTTTTAGTTTGTGAAACTGTAGCTCAACTATTCTAAATCTTCCATTACATTACTAAACTTAGGAAAACATTACAGCAACTTGTAGAGGATTCCATCTTTTAGATAATTGACCAACAAAAAACCAAACTGAAGTATTCAAGGTGAGTTCATAGAACACCATAGCTAGAAATGACGGGCTCGTTTGGGAACTTAACTATTTTAGTTGGTTTTTTGGCTATTTTAGCCTAGATAAAAAAAAGTTGTGTTTGGGTTGATAAGTGCCTTTTTTTTGTGTGTAGTTGATTTGATGGATGTGAGAGAAAAAGTGAAATAATTATGGTTTGAATATAACATTTTGTCTCATTAGCTAATTTAGCCTATGTTGTCTTCATTAGCTGTTTTAGCCTTGTTGTTTTTATTGGCTATTTTATGGCCTATTCAAGACTTTATTGACAGCTCTGACCCTGATAAAATGTCCCCCCCCCCCCCCCCCCAAAAAAAAAAAAAAGAGCCCTGGTGATGATACCTTCAAGCTATCCCAAGAAAGCGCTGGTAAAATAAATTGTATATATGTTACTTAGTTGTATGTATATACACTATAAAGATATGCATAAATCTTCATAAATACTCTATGCCCTCCTCTTCAACATCAACATTGCTGTTAACAGCGGGCATAAACCCACCATTGCCTTCTCAATGACAACTCATGTGCGTCTATGTTGAAAAATGTAAGTGCTGCAGTAAGTATGCTAAGAATTTCCAATCATTAAAAGTAGAAAAATGAGAAACTGACACTGCAATTCAACTCACATAAACACATGACAAAATGCACCTGAAATATCATCAATTTGCAACCCATTGCCGGCACATCCAAAATTCAAAAACTGGAAAAGTAAATTATGGAAAGCATATTTTATCGTAACATACTAAAAAGTTGCGTGCAAGATACCTGAGTTTGGATATCATCCCCAGTAACAATGTTACCAACTGTCCGCAGGGCAGGAATAAGCACTGATGGCGATGGATGACTAGAAAGGAAAAAAAAAACATATGTCAATAAAAAACAACGAAGAAAGATTTCCACAATCATAGATCAAAATGAAAACCAGTGCTTACAGCAAAAGCTCAACAAGACGGGGGCAGACAACAGCCTCAATAACAGCTTGAATTTTGTCATTTGTACCATCAGAAAGATATGATAACGCCCAGCATGCATCAGTGAGGACTTCTTCATCATTTGAATGTATAAGACGTGCAAGAGCTGGTAGTGCAGGCTTTGTCTACTCAATGGATTTCAAAATCATTAGGATTTGAGAAACAAACACCAGGGAGAAAAATGACAAAAACAAATACACTACACCCCAATAGTATCTTTCAATAGTCTAACCTGCTCAAACTGAGGTTGCGGCTTGCCCCTACAAAAGTTTGACAATGTCCATGTTGCATTTCTCAACATAGAAAGTTTTGCATGCTCATTGAATTGTGCCAGTAACGGCATCAAGGCTCCATGGTTGAGAACAAGATCACGACATTTGGGTGAGTCACCGGCAATATTTCCCAATGCCCAAACAGCCTATACAATTCAAATAACAGGCTTACTTAATACAGCTAAGAATTCTTCATTATCAACTAAACCAAATGACAGGCAACTCACTGTATAAAAGTACAAGGTTCTAAAAGGCTTCTTAGGAGGTAGAAAATAGATCAAGTCGAAAATAAAGCATGAAGCACTTATGGGTTGTGGACTTCTGTAATATACCTGTTCACGAACATCATCGCTTGGAGAACCAAGAAGTCTCACAAAAATTGGAACAGCACCATGATCGATTACAACCTTTGTGTTCTCAGATGTTCCAGATGCAATGTTTGTGAGAGCCCAAGCCGCCTCAAACTATACAGAATTAAAACAATTAACAATGTAAACAGGTGACCATTCAACATTGAGAAAATCAACACAAAAACAATTAACTAAAAAGAACAAGTTCAAACCTGAAGTTGTGGATAGTCATCCCTGGCAAGAAACTCAACAAAGCGAGGAACAACACCAGATTGTATCACCTCCTCGATAGGAGGATTGCGCTCTGTTGAAAGAATCACAATGAGAAAAAATATTTAACTAATTATGCACAAAATAAAATAAGTGAAACAAAAATAAAAACCTATCGAAAGCAGTTTTCGAAATTGGGTGGTTGCTTCAAGCTGTAAGCTGCTATCTTCAGACCAAACCCCAGCAATCATGCCAGGAAGGCTTTCTAACTGCAGTCCAATATATGATAATACAGCCCACCATGAGAATCGATAATTATATCACAAGCTACCAAGAAATTGAGTGTTTGATTATGGGTCTGTTTGGTACAACTTATTGTAAGCAAAAAGTTGACAATCAAAATGCAAAATCAAAAGTACCCCTCCCCATCTTCCATATAGTCAACTTTTTAACTTATTTAAACTATTTTTGCCTAATAAACTCTTAAGCATAAGTATACCAAACAATCTTGTACAAATTCCCACATTTCAAAAATAAATCTATAAGCAGCTGAGATAACCTAAAAATGGGGAGATTTTGTATACTGAGGGATGTGGTGGTGTCCAAATAGAGAAAATCACCTCTTCTTTTTCAGCTCATTCAAGCTAATTTCTGACTAAAAAGATCAACCGGTCTAGCACAGACACCCAAAATAAAATAAGCCATTTGGAGTTTATTTAATCTGCACTACACACCCCCAATCTATAGTTTAATGACAAAATTGAAAAAACAAAATGGGCATAAAAAACTGAAATCAACGCTAATTTAATACGTTGGACAGTTCATTATCAGCAAAATTGGGAAAATACTTTGTTGAGTTGAGTTGAATTCATTCTCAAAAAACTAAATCCCCATCGTTAATTGCAACCCAGCAACACAACAACAACACAGGACTTGAAATCAGTAATCAACTAAAATAGAAAGCAAGGAAGAGAGACCTTCTTGTCGATTTGAGAGACGTTGATGGTAGATGGGAATTGGTGAGCTTGAAGGCCCTCACGACGCTTCTTAAGCAAACTCTCTTCTCTTTTGTTCTTTCGGATCTCAACCATGTTGTCTTCTCTCCTTCGCCGACCTTCCTCTGCATCGACGGCCACCTTGTACTTGCTCCGACGAACTTCGGTTCTAGCACTCGGTCTCAGAGACATGGTTGCTCGATCGATCGAACGAAACCCTAAGGTATTGTAGACAATCGATGTGTGTGAATTATATGAAAGTGTTTGTATTCATAACCACGAAGATATCGATGATGATGAAGATACTTGTAGAGAGAGAGAGAGAGAGAGAGACTGGAACAGGAGTGAGAGCAGGAGACGCAAGAAGGGGATTAGCTAAGCTGAATTGTGTATGGGCGGCGACCATTTATAGCGGTTTTCACTTTCAATCACCGGAGCTTCCCAAATACGAAAACACCCCTTTTTGAGGGATTGTTTAAGTTTTATTTTTTTTTTGATTTTTTTATAAAAATATATGTAAAAAATTAAAAAGATGATATAATATAAAAAAAATAAAAATGTGTGCCTATATATCACACCTTAAACAAACTCTAAATGCGAAGAGTTCTAGCCTCATTTTGGTAACAACATTTCCAACATTTTACTTGTACGGAAAAGAAATAAACATTCTCGTATAATCTCGTTGATCAAGTCTGCGCTCCTCTAAACGTCGTCGTTTTACTCCCTGAAAACACAAACGTGAGCTAGCCGGCGGGTGTGTGCCGGAAACCTCTCCAATGCCTAAGTCAGCAAAATAGACAAGTAGACAAAAACTCTGTGTATTCAGGAATCAAAGTTGTATTATCTCTCCATAGGTGATGTTGTAAGCTTTTATAGGTTCCGCATGGCACAATCCTAGTAGGACTTTTACTCCTCCATGTAGAGTCCTCTTAGGATTCATACTCCTGAAAAATAATGTTTATCCTTCAACACCCCTCACTGCATAAACCAAGCGAGATGGTTCTACCATGGTCAGACTTCAACATGACCGAGGTAAGCATGGCTATGCTAAGCCGCAGACTAGACCGAGATAACATTAGCTCGGCTCTTCCATTCACTGCTCTTACCTTGGCTTTTCTTAATGCTAACCACCGTATGTCTAGACCGGAATAACCAAATACTCCGATCCAAACCGGGATAACTTTGTGAGTGACGACCGAACTTACCGTAAGCTCTTTGAGACCGAAGTAACTTCAGATCTCTCGCAGACCGGAGTAATTTACACCTCTTTTGGGCCGAAGTAACTTCATGGCCTTTTTACTCAGCCCTTCGCACTGTGGCCCATAACGGCCCATTACCCAGCTCGGCCCAATTTTCATATAAATTACCCTCTCAACTGCCCCTTAATTCTATCTGCGTAGCATGATAGGGATTACCTTGTCTACCAGCCGAGCTAAAAAACTCTTTAGCCTTTCCAACCGAGCGAAAAGACTCTCTTAGCCTCTCCAGCCGAACTAAATTCACGCCGGCTCTACCTGTCCGATCAAAACGTCTCTTCAATCACAGCAATTGAATCGTTTCTCATTCCAAGGACACGTGGCCCCCTCTGATTGGCCCAATCCAACTGTCACGCCGTCTTCGTTCTTCGTGTATTTTGAACAGTTCCCGCATCTGGTCCTTGCATCAAAACAAAATTCTTTGTTTTTTTGAATCACTTACCACACTATTCATTTCCTCTTCTCACTCTTTCGTTCCTGAGCTTCTTTAACCCTAAACTTGCTGAGTTCGTGTTCTTCATTGTCGTTGCTTCCATCTCCGATTTCTTCCTCTTTGACCTGGTAAGTTTACTCAAATCTGCCTTGTTTTTGTTCTTTTCGCATTTGCTTTTACAATACATGTATTTTGTGTGTTTTTTCAAAACACATACCTTTCTTTCGTGTAATAGAACCTCTCGCTTTTCACGAATAAACTGAAAAACACTGATTTTGATCCAAAATCATAGTATAACCGAACTAAAAAGTCGTTTGTAGTTGATGTCATTCTAGCCCGACCATTCAACCGAACTAACACTTCACGTTATACCATTAGTTTTAACAAGTCAAACCACCTTTTGTTTTAACTCAGCTGAGCTAGCAATCCGCACTAAGTCTGCGCAATAGCGCGTCTGTTAGTCTTAACCACGGCCGAGCTATAACTTGGGGCTAACCCAGCCTTCGTAATTCAAACCGAACTAAGAGCGCTGCCCCTAGAGGTTCAATTGGGCTAACACTAACCTTTGCACAAAACGAAATAACAAACCCCTTGCACAAACCAAGATACCAAATTCTTTCTTCAAACTGAGCTAGGACTATATCTATCTTGCCCCTTTTTGTTCTTTTAGCACGGTCCCACGAGCTGTGCTTAACACCTCTTTTTTTCACTTTGCAGACTTTAGGTTGCCCAGGCACTCCTTTGAGCGCTTAACCGAACTACTCAGCACCTTTCTCCGACCGAGCTAACACAAGCTTAATTTATTTGTAACTTAAAAGAGAATGGGTAAATATAGGTTCTTAGTAGACACACCTGGGGGTTTGGCCGAATTCCGAAAGGATTATAACATCCCTGATGATGTTCACCTAACTTTAGCCGATCTAGATACCATACCATGGGGAAACCCTGGTTTTGTTCCCTTTACACTTTTGTCCATTATAGAAACTGGACTAAGATTCCCTGTACAGCCTTTACTTTGTGAATTCCTCAAGCAAACTAGGATATGTCCCACACAGCTTTCCAAAAATTCATACCGCATAATAAATGGCATAGCCGAGCTAAACCGCCGAGCTGGTATTAACCTTGGCCTAGCCGAACTCTTTCATCAGTACTCCATAGGCTCAAAAGAAGACGGGTGGGTTTATTATTTAAGAATACGATGCTGGCGTGAGAAAATAATAAAGAACACACCGGACAAAGACTTAAATGATGACGATTTTTTCTGGGTATCTGGCAATTTCGAAGACCACCAAGCCCAGATCCCAGGGCGCAGTATAAACTGGGATAAAGGAACTCCCGGTATAGTTACTTCGATTTCTTTGCATGCTTCTATTTTATTTCGGTATTCTATTCCTTAACCGAACTGACAGATGTCTTCTTTATGCAGATTCGGCCCACCTTAAATCACTATACAATTAACCCAATCTAAACACACTTCGCGCCGCACTACGATACCCTGAAAGAAGTTGGGCCAAGTTACTGAATTTTGAGTCGACGTATAGATATAGCAGCCGATGAAAAGCCAGAGTAACAGATTTTTTGCTAGAGGCCTCTCCTGAACCGGACCCGACCTTGCCACAAATCATCCTAGTCCGTACTACTGCTGAAGAAGAAATGGCGAAGAGGAACAGAGTGAGGGCCCTCATAACCGAAACACATCCAGCCGAAGTACCACCAACCACCCAGACTCAAGAGACCGTGGTGGCTCTTCCATCTCAACAACCCTCCTCATCTCGCCCCAGCAAGCGTGCCCGAACTACCCAAACCGAGCAACGCCTTGTTGATGAAGATGAAACTACTCTTCCACCAAGCCCTCCACCGAGCCCTCAGCCGAAGCGTTTTGACAGGGCTAGCTCCTCCAAGTGGGCTCCAAAAATGTCTTTCCAAAACCGTGCTATCCGTGATACTGACTCAGTAGTGGCTGACAAAGACCATATGCTAGCCTTCAATCTGGCTAAGAGTGTATGTCTGCCCCCTGATATGGAGCATCACAATAATTTGACCGAGATCAAGGCCATCCGGTCTGCAACGAAATCAATGATCCTGGTAAGAAGCCCCTCTGGTCTCTCTAATTTTTCCAATTTTTTGCTCGGTTTTGTCATTAGTTTCTTTGCATTCTTCTTCAGGCCATGCAAAAGAGTCAAATTGCCCCACAAGTGTGTGTTGGAGCTCCGAAAAACAGCAAGGCAAGCCATGGCCGAAGTAACTGAAAAAGCTACCGAGCTAGAAGAGGCTAGGAAGCAGCTAGCCGAGCTAAAATCCGAGAACGGTCGTCTGGCCGGTCTTGTTAGCTCGGTTGAAGCAGAAAAACAAAAAGCTGCAGCCGTGATCAAAGACAAATATTTGCGCGAACTTGCTAAACTTGAGGGCAAGAAAAATGCCGAGATAGAGCAACTGAAGAAAGATGCTGATGATGCCGAGCTCCGGGGTTTCAAGGAGTGGGAGGCTACTTACATTAAACAATGGCCCCGTTTGGTATAGCTGTTAAAACAGCTTATAGATTATAGCTTAACAGATTATAGATTATGACTTTAATCAGAAGTTGTTAATCTGTTTGGTGTAGCTGTTGGATTATAGATTTAAGTTGCTGAGTAGTGTTTGTTAAATAAGCTGTGAAATAGCTTTTTCAATTAATTTTTATTTTTTGTTTGTCTACATTTCTCATAAAAAATAATAATAATTTATAGTCTATTTGAGTCTTTTTCTATTTTTAAAAAAAATAAAAAATAAAAAAATTCAAGAGTATAACCATAAATTAACATGTCCACAGCAGAAGCTGATAATCAGAAACAAGGGGTGAGCAACTTCTCAGAATCATCTTTTTTGAGTTAAAATAAGCTGTTAGAATCAGAAGCTGTTTAAAATAAGTTTAACCAAACAGTCCAAAATAACTTTTTCCAAGCTAAAAGCCATAAGTTGGCTCTGAAAAGCTGAAACAAACACCCCCAATGTGAAGCTGCCAAGGATCTCTTCTTCAAGTGCGGTTGGAGGGCGGCTGTAGAGCAGCTCAGTCACGATCCAGGGACTGAGATCTTCAACACTCCAGCATACTTCATTTCGGGCTCTATGACGGAATATGCTGCTGCTCTTCAGCAACAATTTCTTGAGGACTCAGATAATGGAGAAGAAGCTGCGCCAAAGGATACTTTGGTTGTCAATGACCCTGTCGAACAATTAGTTCGGTTGGAGCCATTGGTGGAAGACCTGACCAGAGAGCTGCCTACTGAAATCGTTCATCAAACTGAGACCGCGCTACCAAATGAAACCAGGCTCCGTGTAAATATTGATGCCGATCTTGATGACCTGTTTGACTGACTTTTGTATTTTTCTTCCTTTTGTTGGAAAAAAAGTTTGTAACCGGGTTGGGGCCCCTCCTTTATATTTGCTTTAAACTTTGCTAATGAAAAAATCTTCTATTTCTCTAACTGTTATCTCGGTTTGCTGCTCTACTTGTTGTTTTTTACTGTAATTTGAATGAAGTAGTGCATTCTTTTGCAGAGATAATTCATCCCGGTTTTAATTTTGTAATCAGACTGGCCATACTAGCCAACCGCTTCAACCTAGATTTATATCTCGGTTGAAGCATAATAAGATTTTGGTTTTTCCAGCCTCTTTGGCTTTGATCCTTATTTCGGTTGATCTTTATGCTTATACCTTTACTTTCTAACTGATGTCTTGCATGAGGTACAGCATTCTTTTGCCGAGATACTTTATCTCGGTCTTTACATTGTAACTATAAGTATACCTGCCAATCATTTTTTAGCCGAGATCCTTACCTCAGCTGAAGAATACGTAAAGTTGGTTTAATCCAGCCAACCACACTTTAGCCGATGTCCTTACTTCGGCTGAAGCGTACCAAGAGTTGGTTTAGTCCAGCCAACCACTCTTTAGCCGATATCCTTACTTCGACTGAAGAGTTCTAAAAGTTGGTTTAATCCAGCCAACCACTCTTTAGCCGATATCCTTACTTCGGCTGAAGAGTACTAAGAGTTGGTTTAATCCAGCCAACCACTCTTTAGTCGATAACCTTACTTCAGCTGAAGCGTACTAAGAGTTTGTTTAGTCCAGCCAACCACTCTTTAGCTGATATCCTTACTTCGGCTGAAGAGTTCTAAAAGTATTTTAATCCAGTCAACCACTCTTTAGCCGATATCCTTACTTCGGCTGAAGAGTACTAAGAGTTGGTTTAATCCAGCCAACCACTCTTTAGCCGATATCCTTACTTCGGCTGAAGAGTTCAAAGTGTTGGTTTAATCTAGCCAACCTCTAAATTGGTTTTTCCAGCCAACCTAAAGTAAAGTGTTTGGTTTATTCCGACCAAACGTCCCGCAGCCTGGATCCTTATCCTGGGCTTAGGAAGGGTGTTAGTTTTTCCAGCCAACCTGTAGATTGGTTTTTCCAACCAATCTAAAGTAAAGTGTTTGGTTTATTCCGACCAAACGTCCTGCAGCTTAGATCCTTATCCTGGGCTTAGGAAGGGTGTTAGTTTTTCAAGCCAACCTATAGATTGGTTTTTCTAGCCAACCTAAAGTAAAGTGTTTGGTTTATTCCAACTAAACGTCCTGCAGCCTGAATCCTTATCCTGAGCTTATGAAGGGTGTTGATTTTTCCAGCCAACCTGTAGATTGGTTTTTCCAGCCAACCTAGGGTATAGTGTTTGGTTATTCTAACCAAACGTCCTGCAGCCTAGATCCTTATCCTGGGCTTAGGAAGAGTGTTGGTTTTTCCAGCCAACCATGTTTTCAATGCCCCTAATTTACTAAAACAATTTTTACAGAATAAAACACTTATACTGAAAAAATTACTTGTTTTATTGGGAAAAAGAAAAAATTACAAGTATTTTAAAGAAAAGCTAAAAATAAAATAGTTTGAGATTGGCAGTGTTCTATGGCCTGGGAATTGCTTTGCCGTCCTCATCTTCTAAGTGGTATGCCCCGTGCCTGCTAATCCAACCACTTTGTAAGGTCCTTCCCAATTGGGCCCTAACTTGCCATCTCCCGGAACCATGGTGTTTCCCAACACTTTGCGCAGTACCCAATCTCCGATCTTGAATTGCCTTGGATACACTGTTTTGTTGTATTTCCTAGATAACTCTTGTTGGTATGAGGCGATGTGAACCAGTGCTCTTTCTCTTCTTTCTTCCGCAAGGTCAAGCTCCAATGTTATGGCTTCGTCATTCAAGTTTGGATCAAAATTCTCGCTTCGAATTGTGGGGAGGCCAACTTCTAGTGGGATTACTGCCTCCATACCATAGGCTAAGGAAAATGGAGTTTCTCTTGTTGACCACCGAGGTGTGGTGCGGTAAGCCCATAAAACATGAGGGAGCTCTTTTGCCCACTTGCCTTTGGCTTTCTCTAGTCTTTTTTTCAAGCCATCCAAGATGACCTTGTTTGATGCTTCTGCTTGGCCATTTGCTTGGGGATATGCTAGTATAGAATTGTAGAACTCTATCTTGTATCCTTCACAAAAGCCTCTAAAGATTCTGCCGTCGAACTGAGTGTCATTGTCTGATATTAGGGCTTTAGGTATGCCGAACCGTGTGATGATATTTTGCTAGACGAACTTCTTCACATCTTTTTTCTTGATTGATGCTAATGCTTCTGCTTTCACCCACTTTGTGAAGTGGTTTGTTGCTGCGAGAAAGAATTTCCTGTTTCCGGGTGCTGTTGGAAGTGGTCCTACTATGTCCAAGCCCCACATTGTGAAGGGCCATGAGCTGGTTAGTGGTAGGAGCTCTCTAGCTGGCTGATATATTTGGTATGCGAACTTTTGACATTTCTCGCACTTCTTTACATACTTCTCCGAGTCTGCTTGCATGTAAGGCCACCAGTATCCTTGCGAAATGGCTCTGTAAGCTAACGATCTTCCTCCTCGGTGGCTTTCGTACACCCCTTCGTATATTTTGAACAAGAATGCTTCCACTTTGCTGGGGTGAACACATTTTAGATAAGGTCCTGAGAATGATTTTTTGTATAATGCCATAGATGAGGAGAGCCAAAATCGTTGCGACTTTGCTCTAATTTTGTTGGCTTATTTCTTTTCTTCCGGTAAGACGCCGTCTTTTAAGAACAGTATGATGAGATCCATCCATGAGGGGCCTAATTCGGCGCAACACACCTCTTCTACTTCGGGGTCCTCAATGCTTGGTCTCGGTAGGTAGTTAATTAGTAGCGGATGAGGGATAGATGTATCTGCCATTGACGCAAAGCCTACTAGTTCGTCTGCTCTGTTGTTTTCCTTCCTGCCAATCTGTTCTATCCTTACTACTTCAAATTTCTTGATCTCTGTTCTGACCAATTCTTGGTACTTGGCCATTCTGTCATCCTTTGCTTCATAGTCGCCAGAAATTTGGTTTACCACTAGCTGTGAGTCGCTGTAGACCATTAGTTCGGTGGCCTTCATGTAGAATGCTGATTTGAGTCTTGCAAGAAGTGCTTCATACTCCGCTTCGTTGTTTGATGCTGGGAAGCCAAGGTTGATTGCTTGCTCTATAACCAGGCCGTCTGGTGAGATGAGGACTATGCCAAGTCCTGTACCATGTCGGTTGGAGGTCCACAAAGAGCTTCCACATCTCTCCAACGAACAATTTCCAACAAGTGGAGGGATCAGATGATGCCGTGGGGTTAAGGATGTTGCTGGTGTTTTCTTCAAGGTCCATATTGGCTGTTTGTCCCTCGCTATCTGATTGAACCAAGTCTTTATTTGTTGGTGAGCCTTGGCATAGTGTAGCATGGTTCGCTTCTGCCTTACTCTCTTTATTCTGGTCTGCCTTGGGGTCTGACTGAATATCCTGCACCAGGGGTTGCGCTATTCCGGCGTCAACTTCTATCCCTGGTTTGGTTGTATCAATCAGGTCGACTGGGCAGATATGATGACTTCCTGGGGTGAATTCTGCGACAAAGTCTGCCAAAGCTTGGGCCTTTATCGTGGTTCTGGGTTGGAACTTGATGTTGAATTGTCCCAACTCTACTGCCCACTTCAAGATTCGCCCAGAAAAGTTCGCCCTCTCAAACAAAGTTTTTAATGGGAAAGCTGTGAGGACGACTATGGTGTGGGCGTGAAAGTAGTGCGATAAATTTCTTGAGGCCATCATCAAGGTCAATGCCAGTTTTTCCAGGGACAAGTACCTTGTTGCGGCACCCAGCAATGTCTTGTTGACATAATAGATGGGCAGATGTTGGATTCCTTCCGCACGGACCAACACTGCACTAATTGCGTGCTGAGAAACTGCCAGGTACAGGAAGAGTTCTTCTCCAGGTATTGGGGTTACCAATAGTGGTGGAGAAGACATGTATTCTTTCAAGCTTTCCAGAGTGCGGTCGCATTCTTCGTCCCACTCGAACTTAGCTTTTAATGCTTGAAAAAATGGTCGTAGTCTGTCTGACGACCGGTTAATGAATCGGTTGAGTGCAACTGCCATGTCGGTGAGATGTTGTACTTCTTTTACTGAGTTAGGCCTCTCCAGATCCTGAATAGCTTTGATCTGGGAGGGGTCTGCCTCTATACCCCGGTTGGTCACCAGGAAGCCCAGGAATTTGCCAAATCCTACACCGAACGCGCACTTAGATGCATTAAGGCGCAACTTGTGCCTCTTTAGAATCTGGAACATCTCTCCTAGGTCCCTTAGATGGTCGTTCTCATCCTTGCTTTTGACCACCATATCATCGATGTAAGCTTCCATTGTTCTGCCTAATAACGGCTTAAACATCTTGGTGACCATTCTCTGAAATGTTGCCCCTACGTTCTTTAGGCCAAAGGGCATGACCTTATAGCAATACAGTCCTCTTGGAGTGGTAAAGGACGTGACCTTCTGGTCTGGTTCGTACATGACAATTTGATGGTAGCCTCTGTACGCATCTAGAAAGCTAAGTCAGTTGTGCCCCGCTGTTAGGTCTACCAATTGATCTATCCGTGGTAGGAGGAAGCCGTCCTTTGGGCATGCTTTGTTGACTGTCTTATAGTCGACGCAGACACGCCATTTGCCATTCTTTTTTGGCACCACGATTGCGTTGGAAATCCATCTGGGGTAGTGCACCTCTCTGATAGCTCCTGCTTCTAGCAGATTTCCCACTTCTTCCGCCACTATCTCGGCGTGGTGGAGTGCCGATCTGCGAATACGCTGAATGATTGGTCTGGCGGATGGGTGGACATTGAGTTGGTGACAGATGAAGTTTGGATTAATGCCTGGCATGTCGTAGGGTGTCTAGGCGAACATTTCGATGTTAGAGGTCAAGAATTCCAAGACCTCTAATCTCTCAGTGCTGGACAACGACGATCCGAGCAAAAAGAATTTATCCGGGTTCTTTTCATTTATTCTTACCTCTACCAAGTCTTCCATCGCTTTTTGATCAGCAGCTTTGCCGACATCTGCGAACAGTTCATTGCTTTCAGGTTCTTCCACCGAATGAACATATCTCTTGGCAGTGCGGCTGCCATTAGCCGTGACAAAGCATTGTTTGGACATAATCTGGTCTCCAAAGACCTCTTCAATTACTCCGGTTCTGTTGGGGAACCGCATTACTTGATGGTAGGATGATGCTACTGATTTCATGGCATGGAGCCATGTTCTTCCCAAGATTATGTTGTAAGTGAAAGGGACCTTCAACACCAAAAATTTCACTTGTTTTGTCACGCTTCCTGCCCTGACTGGCAGGATAATTTTGCCGACTGGCCATTCTGGCATTGAGTTGAATCCGATCAGGGGGGATACAGCCGATGCCAGGTCTTTGTCCTCCAATTTCAGTTGTTTGAAGGTGTCATAGTACATTATCTCACACGAGCTACCTTAGTCTATTAGAATTCGCTTGACGTCGTAGTCCTTGATGCGGAGGGTAACGACCAGTGCATCGTTGTAAGGGCAATATATTCTTTCTAAATCCTTGTCTGAAAAAGACGTGACGTTCGTAGCCTCTATTCTCCCCTTTTTGATGGTAGGTTGGGCACTTAGTACCTCCCTTAAGTGCTCAGCCTTCTTGATCGACCCTCTGAGCTCGCATACACACTCAGGTTCGAATACTCCATGTATCATATTGATCACACCTTGAGGTGGGGCGTCAATTGGCATTCCATTAGGGTTATTGTGGTCCTGGGGGGCTGGTTGCGTCTCTCCTTCAATGTATTTATCTAGGTGACCGGCTGCCACTAACTTCTCCAGATGCTGTCTCAATGGCATGCAATTTTCAGTGCGGTGCCCCTTTTCTTTGTGGAAGGTGCATCGCGATCTTTCATCGTAGTCCTTCTGTGCTTCTCCTAGTTTAGCTAGCCATCTGACGAAAGGCTCATCACGTATTTCGCTCAGAATCCGATAGATCGGTTTCTTGAATACCGTGGTTATGCCAGTGCGGACTCTTAACCATCTTTTATCCTGGTCCTCTCCGTTGTCTCGCTTGCCACGTCTGTTTCTACTTGGACGATCTACCGTGTTGACCTTTGCTGAGGCCTTTTTCTCTAGTATTGCGGTCGTGCCAGATTTTGTTTTGGTACGGGCGTTATCCTCTTCCACCCTGATATGCTGATGCACTCTTTCCATCAAGGCCTCCATGGTGAGAGGCGGTGTCATGGTGATTGAGTCCCTTAGTCTGTTCCCGACTGGAAGGCCTCTTTTGTACTGTGCAATGGCAAGATTGGTGGGGCAGTCCCCAATCTGGTTGAATGTTTCCCAGTAGCGACTATTGTAGGATCTTAGTGTCTCCTTTTCGCCCATGTCGATGGAGAGTAACTGGTCAATCTCCACCGGGGTTTTGGTGTTCGTTATGAACCTTGTGACGAACGCCTCCGCCAATTGCGCCCAGGAGGCTATGCTGCCTTCTGGAAGTTTTTCGAACCAAGTCAAGCCTAGGTCACCAAGGCTTGATGGGAAGAGGATGCACATCAAAGTCTCGTTTCGCCGATATACCGCCATAACTTGGCGGAAGTGGCTTAGGTGTATGTAGGGGTCCGTCTTCCCCTCGTACGTGGTGAATTTGGGCTGAAGGAAGCCTGAAGGTAGGAGCGCGTTTTCAATTGCCGGAACGAACGGCGAGGTCTGCAGCCTTGTTAATGCTTTGTCCATTGGTTCGTAGGTAGGGCGTGGTAACGGCATTCCAACCTCGACGCTTCCGTGCGTCCGAGGAGCCAACCGCTGAAGGGCAGATACCCTGCGAGGGTTGCGCGCCCTAGTATCCTCCTTCCATCGTGCCTTTTCTTCCAGCATGATCCGCAAATCGGATGATCTTGGCAACTCCGTCTGCCTGGATAATGTCTGGTGCGAGCGCGAGGGTCGATAGGTACTTCCCTCAGTGTAAGACCTCAATGATCTCATTTTCTCAGACCTGGAGTAACGAGTTCTGGAGGTTCTGGATTGAGTATCGCCTGTCCTGAGGCTTCTACTCTTTGCTTGTGATGGTGTGGAATGCCTTCCATGGTCTTCTGAGCGGTGAGGGGGCGTCTTGCTTTTGCGCCCCTCTCCTGTCCCCACTCCGTTTCCCTTCATCTGGCGTTTCATAATCTCCATATCCGCCGCCATCCGTCGTATTAATTCGTCCTGCTCCTTTACACTATCCTCCAAAACTTGAGGATCAATCCTCCGCCTTTGTCTGTCAGGACTTTGTGAACGAGAGTGACGGAGGCTGTTAGTCCGCCTCCTCCCCCTTGCATTCCTCTTGGGATTTTGTCGTTGATGCTCCAAGTCCGCCATGGGAGGGATAGAAGGTGGGCCTTCGCGCCTTGCACCCCCCTCTGGTGTTTGTCCGTCATTGGCGGACTGCGGCAAATTTTCGTTGTGCGCCATTGTTTCTAAAGAGGAAAAGCTTGATCAAGAGGTTTGTTCTAGTCTGATATTCCCACAGACGGCACCAATTGTACGGGAAAGAAATAAACCTTCTCGTATAATCCTGTTGATCAAGTCTGCGCTCCTCCAAACGTCGTCGCTTTACTCCCTGAAAACACAAACGTGAGCTAGCCAGCGGGTATGTGCCGGAAACCGCTCCGATGCCTAAGTCAGCAAAATAGACAAGTAGACAAAAGCTCTGTGTATTCAGGAATCAAAGTTGTGTTACCTCTCCATAGGTGATGTTGTAAGCTTTTATAGGTTCCGCGTGGCACAATCCTAGTATGACTTTTACTCCTCCATGTAGAGTCCTCCTAGGATTCATACTCCTGAAAGATAATGCTTATCCTTCAACACCCCCCTCACTGCATAAACCAAGTGAGATGGTTCTACCATGGTCAGACTTCAACATGATCGAGGTAAGCATGGCTATGCTAAGGCGCAGACTAGACCGAGATAACATTAGCTCGGCTCTTCCATTCACTGCTCTTACCTCGGCTCTTCTTAATGCTAACCACCGTATGTCTAGACCGGAATAACCAATACTCCGGTCCAAATCGGGATAACTTTGTGAGTGACGACCGAACTTACCGTAAGCTCTTTGGGACCGGAGTAACTTCAGATCTCTCGCGGATCGGAGTAACTTTACACCTCTTTTGGGCCGGAGTAACTTCATGGCCTTTTTACTCAGCCCTTCGTACTGTGGCCCATAACGGCCTATTACCCAGCTCAGCCCAATTTTCATATAAATTACCCTCTCAATTGCCCCTTAATTCCATCTGCGCAGCATGATAGGGATTACCTTATCTACCCACCGAGCTAAAAAACTCTTTAGCCTTTCCGACCGAGCTAAAAGACTCTCTTAGCCTCTCCAACCGAACTAAATTCACGCCGGCTCTACCTGTCCGGTCAAAACGTCTCTTCAATCACAGCAACTGAATCGTTGATATGAAATATTTTAGTCTTTTAAATTATTTTATCTCAAATTTCATTTGGAAACAAATTTTATCTACTCCTTCATCTTTTTTAATGAGTTATTAATTTAATTTAAAAAATTGCCTCTTTTTTATTTGATTAATGTTTTTATAATATAATTACATATGATTTTTTAGTATTTTTATCAAATTTAAATTTAATAACATAAAATATAAAGGATTAGAGATGCTTTTACAATAAAGAAATAACAATTATATAAAGGGTAAATTACATTTACCTCCCCTGAGGTTTCTGACAAATACAAGGACCTCCACTGTGTTTTGAATAATTACAGTAATCTCCCCTACTTTGCCTGACAATGTCAAGATTTCCCCATTCTATCTATTTTTCACAAACGGCATTAGTATCATATAGAAAATTACCACATTACCCTTGCTTTTGCCTGCAAAAAGACAAAAAACCCTTTGTTCTACCATAACCATAAAACCCTTTGTTCACTGCCACTGCCCATGATTTACCAACACAATCATAAAATAAAATAATTTAAAAATATTTATAATAAAAATTATACATTTAAAATAAAAAATATATTTTTTAAAATTTTTAATATTTAAAATATTAAAAAATACAACACATAAATGTATGAAATATAATGCACATTAAAATAAATATAAAATATTTACCCTAATAAAATAAATTAGAAAAATTTCAAAATTTATAACCAAACAAATTTTCTCTATTCAAAACTCATAACTCAAAATACGACTCCATACTCAAATCATGATTGTAAAAATAATTTTAAAAAATAAAATAATTTTTTTTAAAATTTTTTCTTTTAAAATAAAGTTTTGGAAAAAAGTTTGGTTTTGGATTTTGAAAGAGTTTTGAATTGAGTTTTAAAATATGTGTTTGGTTATGAGTTTTTGAAAATAATTTTTGAATTGAATTTTGAGTAAAAACATGTTCCGAAAAAATATTTTTTTTAGAAACATGTTTGGTTTTCTTTTAGAATCACAATTACAATTAGAAATTTTCAAAAAACTTTTCAAAACTCATAGAGTCTTAACCAAATATATAACTCAAAACTCATAACCAAACTTATGTTAAATATATAATTTTTATTTTAAATATATAGTTTTTATTTTAAATATTTTATTTTATTTTATAAATATATTTTTAAATATTTTATTTTTTTTGTTATGTGTTTTGTTATGATTTGAGTGTAGAGTTTTGAAAATAGTGTGGCGTTTCGACTTATGTATTTGGTTTGAAAATAATTTTTGAATTGAGTTTTATGGTTGTGTTGGTCAATTTAAAAATTATTTTCAAAACTCATAACCAAACACAAACTTAAAAAAAATACAAAATTATGTTAAATATATTTTTTAAATATTAAAAAATTCTAAAAATTTTATATTTTTAAAAAATATATAATTTTTATTTTAAATATATAGTTTTTATTTTAAATATTTTATTTTATTTTATAAATATATTTTTAAATATTTTAATTTTTTTGTTATGTATTTTGTTATGATTTGAGTGTAGAGTTTTAAAAATAGTGTGAAGTTTCGAGTTATGTGTTTAGTTTGAAAATAATTTTTGAATTGAGTACTATGATTGTGTTGGTTAATTTAAAAATTATTTTCAAAACTCATAATCAAACACAAACTTAAAAAAAATACAAACTTATGTTAAATATATTTTTAAATATTATAAAATTTTAAAAATTTTATTTTTTTAAAAAATATATAAATTTTATTTTAAATATAGAGTTCTTATTTTAAATATTATATTTAATTTTATTTTATAAATATATTTTTAAATATTTTAATTTTTTTGTTATGTGTTTTGTTATGATTTGAGTGCAGAGTTTTGAAAATAGTGTGGAGTTTCGAGTTATGTGTTTGGTTATGAGGTTTGAAAATAATTTTTGAATTGAGTTTTAAGTTATGTGTTTGGTTACAATTTGAGTGCGAAATTATGTTTTGAGTTTAAAATATTAAAATATTAAAATATTTATAAAATAAAATCAAATATTTAAATAAAAATTATATATTTGAAATAAAAAATAAAATTTTTTAAAAACATTTTCAGTTCTTGAATTGGGCACTTGAGGACATTATAGGCATTTTAGTGCTTACATTTGATGACATCAGCAGGGTCGGTTAGGTGTATAGACGACAGTCAAATTTTGGGAGAATCTTGACATTGTCAGGTAAAGTGGGGGGTTACTGTAATTATTCAAACTATATGGGAGGTCCCTGTATTTGTCAGAAATTTCAAAGGACGTAAATGTAATTTACCCTTATATAAATGTGAGATCTAACACTCTTGTTTTTCTGTCTTTTAAAACCAAGCTAGTTATAGTTGATTGAATTTAAATTTAATACAATTTTTTTTTCATCTGTTTAAAGTTTAGCCCATAGCTTATTATTATTCTATCAGTTGAAAATAATAACATAACCCCTTTATTGTTTATAAATTGAAGTGCACCACCCAAATGTTTATAGCTTAATATCAGATATTAAAATACTATTGTTTATAAGTAAACTCACCATTGAAAACATTTTTTTTTTCATTTTTTAAGGGAAAATTCACTTTAACTCTTTATGGCTCCGTTTGGGAAGAGAGGTTTGGAGCTTTTTTGGCTAAAATAACCACAAAAAGCAAAATAAGTTTTTTAATCTAATAAGACAAAATATCACATCTAATCCATAATCATTATATTATTTCTCTCACAAAAAGTCAAAAACCTTTCCAAAACTAGATTTTTTAGCCCCATGCTAAAATAACCAATAAAGCTAAAAAGCCAAAAATTCAAAAAACCAACTAACTTCCCAAACGAATCCTATATTTTCTCCCATGTGTGATTTATTTATAAAATTTATAAATGAACACGTAGTTGTTATGTCTAATGCATGTTTCATACTTACTGTTAAATTTAATAATAAATCATTTTAGTTTATAAATCACAAATAATTATGTAATTGTTTAAAATAACGGCTTCGTTTGGGAAGTTGCTGTTTTAGTAGGCTATTTTAGTTTTTAGTAGGGGTGCAACTCGGGCGGGCTCAACCCGAGCAACCCGAGCCCAGCCCGAGTTTTTTTAGGGCTTGGGCAACTATATCTTGTAATCTGGACGGGCTTGGGCAGATTTTTGATGCCCGAATTACAATTCAGGCCGGGCTTGGGCAGAACCAATGGCCAACCCGAGCAACCCGAACCCGAATTCAATTTAATATATTATATAAATTATATAATATATAATATATAATATATATATAATTTAATAAATTATGTAATATATATAAATTAAGTAAAAGAGTTAGTCTTAATTTTTATTTTTATTTTTTGGTTAGTCTTCTATTAAGTAAAAGAGTTAGTCTTAATTTTTAATTTATATTTTTTTTGGGTTAGTTTTCTACCATTAGATTAGCATCTTTTATGTCTACCCTTAGATCTACCTACAGGTTTCTGAACTCGGGCAATTCGGGCAACCCGAGTTTAAAATACAAAGCTTGGGCCGGGCTTGGGTAACAATGTTCGAGTTCATGGTCGGGCTTGGGCGGGCTTGGGCAGTGCCAAATACAATTCGGGTCGGGCTTGGGTAGACCCCCAACCCGACCGAACCCGCCCGAGTTGCACCCCTAGTTTTTAGCTATTTTAGTAGGCTAAAATTTTTGTGTTTGGGAAGATGATTGGATTTTTTTATGGTTGGATGTGATGTTTGTGAGAGAAAAAGTGAAATGATTATGTGTTTGATGTGATATTTTGTCTTATTAGCTATTTTAGTCTATTTTATCTTTTTGTGAATTTTAACCTAAATTGAGCTATTTTTTTTCTTCCCAAACATCCCCAACAAGAGGTTATCACGCATGAGCCAAATCATAAAAGAGGTGGAGTAAAATTTGTCTTTAATTTTTTGTCATTAATTTAATTTTCCTATGGTTTGGTGTTTGGGTGGCATTTAGCTTTAGTGGGGTTTTTTTATTTATTTATTTTTTTTATTATTTAAAAAAAGATTATAATTTAAGCAAAAATTAAAAACTTTAGAAAAGATTCAAATAATATTTGTTTGGACTTTATTTTTTTTTTAATCTTTTAAAAGTTACTTTATAAATTTGGGCAAACTTTACTTTACTATCCTGTGATTTGGGTTATGTATTGTTTATCACCATAATCACATGAGGTTGTGATTTGTGGATTGAAATGTACTATTAAGGTCTCGTTTGGGAAGTGACTATTTTAGTAGGCTATTTTAGTTTTTGACTATTTTAAGTAGGCTAAAATTTTTGTATTTGGAAAGATGATTGAATTTTTTTGTGGTTGGATGTGATGTTTGTGAGAGAAAAAGTGAAATGATTATGGGTTTGATGTGATATTTTGTCTTATTAGCTATTTTAGCCTATTTTGTCTTTTTGTGATTTTTAGCCTAAATTTGACTATTTTTTTTCTTTCCAAACACTCCCTAAATATCGTTAAACATTTTGTCTAACTTCATAATAAATATGAAACATGTGGTAGATATAAGAAGGTTATATGTTCATTTTTAAATTTTAATGAGGTAAATCACACAAAAAATAAAGTAAATAGGTTACAGTGCATATCACTTTATAAACAAATGATCAAAATATAAAAATATTTTAATTTTTTCATTAAAATGTTAACGGACATAATTGTATACTTTAATCACAAACCACAAAAAAAAATTATATGATTATTTTTAAATATTAAGAAATAAACAACCTATAACTCAAACCACGCCCTATAAATTCGTTTACACATATAAGAAAAGTAAAAAAATTATTTTGAAAAACAATTTATTTAAAAAAAAAAAAGAGTAAAAAATAGGTGGCTTATTTGAGGTTATCCAAACAGCCCCAGTTATGAATTGAAGGGAGTCATATGTTATTCCCTGCTCCTCCTCCTCCTCCTCCTCCTCCTTCGAACAGGCATGGCGGAGAAACTGTCGGCAGTGGCGAAGATTCTAACTCCGTCTCCAATTCAACAACTGTCGCTACTTGCCCAGAGATGCAATGCCGTCAACCTCGCCGAAGGCTTCCCCGATTTCCCTGCTCCTCCCCACATCAAGAACGCCGCCATCTCCGCCATTGTTTCCGACTTCAATCAATACAGGTTTCTCTCCCTCCCAAACTCCCCTTCAACTTAACTTTAGCCATGAATCACATCCTTGGAACTTCATATTATAATATTAACTTACTGTGAAATCATTGTTCGGCTTTTATTTTCATGTTCCCTTTGGTAGGTTGAGAAATATGTCTGAAAAAAGTAAAGGAAGTAAAGGGGGATTTAGTCAAAAGCCACTCTTAATAAAATTTTCAGAAATATGTCTAAGGGGATTTGATCAGAGTCCCTTGTAATAAAATTTTCAGAAATATGTCTAAGGGGATTTGATCAGAGCCCCTTGTAATAAAATTTTAATGGATTAAGGGTGAGTACAAAATGTTTGTTTTGAAAAATTAACACATACTACGAGCACTAAAATAATATAATTTTTATTTAGATGTCAATTTTTAATAAAATTAATATTTTTAAAATTATTTGATCTATTAAATAAGATTTATGTTATTTATTAAAATTTTAAATAAAAAATAATAATAATTTGTTACCATCAAAATTGATATATATAATAACATATTATTCTATTTGACAGTAACATACAAATATTGTTAAAAAAAAAAAATATTTTATTTTGTTTTTACTCAGAGGTTTATGAAGTAAAATAAACTGAGCTATCATTTTCACCAAACAAGGGTCCAATAGAAAGGTTTTGGCTAAATTTCCCGTAAGTAAATTAGTTTTACTCAAATTTTTACATTGCTAGTGGAGTAGAATTATCGTTACATGAAAGTGTCTATTCTCATGATTGGTTGACTAAAATAAAATAAAATAAATATATTATAAATAGAATCACCATTTATCATTCCATAGAAAAGCCTACGGAATTTCATTACCATCTCATTCCAGTGAACCAAATGGAGCATTTGAGCTTGTCTAATGGTGAGCTATAAGAGTTGCTATTGGTAAATTTAGGAGCTTCTTTACGCTGTGTTTGGTTTAAGCATTTAGGTAGGGATTTGGAAAGAAAAAAGAAAAAAGTAAGTGAAATATAAATAAAATATAATTACATTTCATACACCTTTTCCCTTTCATTTTCCAAATTGTTTCCCAAATCCAGGAACCAAACACAGCCTCAAGGAGGATGTTGGAGATGAATTTTGGAGTTTTCACTTCCTAAAGTAGCTAAAATTTGAGAATAAAGTTTTTACAATACCCACTCTACCATGGTATTTTGATTATAGAATGTTTGGTGTTCCTATTTTTAGATGCCACTTTCAATACTGTTTAGGGTTGGCATGCTCGTACATTCATCTCATGTGTTGTATTAAGCAAGTCATTGAAACAGCCTAGCTCAGTAACAATATTACCCAATGATAGTTATACATTCCTTGGAAATTTTCCCTTTTTCTTTTCTTTTTGGTTGAAAAATTGAAGGCTTTTTTTGGTTACTCAAGGCATGTTCAAGGAATTTGTGACCATGTGGCTAAGATTATGAAACATATGCATGGCTTAGATTTCAACCCTCTAACGGATATAGCTATTTGCTGTGGTCAATCTGAGGCATTCGCAGCAACAATGTTTGCAAGTATGTTTTCTTATCTTAGATGGTTTATTATGTGAGATTCTTACGTACTGTGTGGTGTCTTTGCTGGACTTGTGTATAATTGTTTAATTGTTCTGTTGGACAGCAATAGACAAAGGTGATGAAGTCATTTTGTTTGATCCTTCGTTTGAGACATATGAAGCATGTATCAGTATGGCTGGAGGCATTCCAGTAAGCTTCTTTACTTCACCCAGGGTTATCTCCCTGCATTATCCTTTTAACATAGATCTGGTCAATTTTTAATGCTAAAATTTGTCACTTCTGTATCAATATTTCAGAGATCCATACTTTTTGTTGGTACTAATAAAAAAATGAACAGGTATATGTGCCCCTTGATCCACCTTTTTGGACTTTGGATGCTGACAAACTCATGAAATCCTTTACTACTAGAACAAAAGCTATAGTATTGAACAGGTGCAGAAATTTCTTGTGTATTATCTTTGAAACCAAGGATTCAAATATAATGACTCGCAATATACATAAAGGTCAAAAAGTCACAATATGCACATATATGAACATAATAGGGTTTCCAAAAGAACAATTCCAATTACATTAGATGTTTGGAAGTTGTGATCTTCAGTTGGCACTGTTGTCTTGACTCTAATGCCTTCATGATTAACTGGTATCAGTGGTATGATATTATTTTCCTTGTGAGGTTTATACTAGGACCTACAAAATATTGAGTTTGTGAACTAGGTGCTGATTTTGAGTGGATAGAAAAATGACAATTTAGCACCGTAGTGCATAAAGTTCCAGATCAATGCGAAGTATTGTCTATAAACTTAATTTTCTCTATGCATCGATTCCAAACTCAATGAAATTGATATTGAATCTAGAACACCACTATTGCAAAAGCAATATACGAAAGGCTTGGAGGACAGAAATTACAATAAAAGATTTGTAGCAAATAAGTAGCCATCTTTTGTCCACCATTAGTAATTTTCTGTTATTGTTGCCATTTTCTCATAAAGTGTAGCACAACATTTAGTTTGGTCATATGGTTGGTGTATGTTGTGATTTGTGATGATAAATTTACTATCTCTTTTCTTTGTGTAATTGTATATTCAGTTCAGAGGGCATTAAGCTTCTAGGTTAAGTGGCTGAAATTTGTTTGGAATTCAATGGAAGTTTGCATTATCAAAATTATTGTGCACACTGCGCAGACAGCTCCAATGATGCTTGAACCATTACTTGAAGTTTTTCTGAATAATGTTTAGAAATGTTCAATTTTTTGTAATTATGCTTTTCTCTCCCAAACACACATTAATGTGTCTTAATTGGGCATTGTTTTTTTTTTATTTATTTTTATGATATCTTTATATCGAGTTAAAAATGTACTGATATATAATTGCACAGCCCTCATAATCCAACTGGAAAAGTATTCACCAAGAATGAGCTTGAGACAATTGCTGGAGCTTGCCACACCAGAGATTGTCTAGCTATAACTGACGAAGTATGAATATCAACATCATCTCTCTTATACTCTGTCGAGTATTATAGTTATTCCACATGAAGTGATAGTTATTTTCATTCTCCTTGTGGCTTTGTTGTATAACAGACTTAAATGATTTAGCTGTCTCATAACTTGTAAATGGAAAAAATATGTCAAATTCATTGGGTTTCTTAGATGTGCACAAACCATAACTATGAAATGAGGACACAAGACTTGCTTTGAGTTTATATTCTCGGTTTTGAATTGTGTAACATGAGTCCTATATTGGGTCATCTGTATTAGTGTGAGTTCCAATCGCATCAAATGAGTGTGAATTTGGCTGAAGAATGAAAAAGAACTGCTGCTGAACATGGTTGGATCATTGATTTCTATTGTTAAAGTTGGAGACATTTATTGTTTATGACTAGACAGAGTGCATACAAACTGCGTTAGAACATAGTTCATGTCAAGGGGAAAGATGGACACAGAGATGGTGGATGATACTTATTAATAAATTAATAAGAATGAGACCTAGTTGAATACCATAAGGTATTCTCAGTTGCATAGTTTCAACTTTCAAGTACAAGAAGTAGAAACATGCATGGTTTGTCAGACCCCATGTGGCCGACTGAAATGGGTTTCGAAAATAGCAAAAACAGGATCAAGATGACCATATGAAAGGTTTTGTTTAGCAGATCAAATGTCCCAACAGTCCTTTTTGTATGACAGTGGTTACCATCTAGTCACAATTGCATACACTGTTGAAGATTGAAATGGCAAGTTGAAGTGGTTTGAGAAGCACAACCTAACCTGATTAGAATAGATGACAAGAGCTACTAAAACAGCTGGACTATCTATATATTTAACACAAAAAGGGAGAGGGTTTCAATAGGAGGGAAAGAATTTCCTTAAACAATTCATAAAAAGAGGAAAAGAAGTTCATCAAATTAGGGAAAGTGAAAGATCTTTGAGGACCAGGTTGTGACTGCAGGAGACTGAACCTTCATGAAAACTATTACGGTCAATATTGTGGTTTCTTTTAGTCAATTTGTCACTTTCGTTCACAAATATGCATGAGAAGATGTTATGAGTTATATCCTAATGAAATATGAAAAGACAGCAAATAAGTGAAAAAACAGTCATAGTGCTAACCAGTCAATTCATCTTCTTAGAACATCATGCATCTTCAGTGTGCTAATTCCATGATTAGAGACCTAAACATCACTATTAACAGTGAAGATTTCTTTACCGGTATTGGATTTTTCTCTAATGAGCGAAATCTACCATCCCCTAAACAACTTTCCACATGCAATGGCCTATTTTTAATGCTAATTACCAAGAAAAGTGAATTTGAAGTTGCTGATTTTTCTTTCATTTGTTAACCAAAATCTACTGTTTGTTTCAATTGATCTTTTATGTTTTCTCAATGTTCTGCTGGTATATGAACATATAACTTATGACAATGAGAAACATATATCCTTGGCCTCACTTCCAGGAATGCAAAGGCGAACTATCATCACATCTTCCCTGTCCAAGACTTACAGTGTTACAGGCATGCTTCAATATCTTACCTACCAGAACTGTGCTTTAAATGTGCTAATCTTGGAATGTTCTTTCGAAATTCTGTTGAAGTTCCTCTACCATGTGTGCATTATGTTCTATTAAGAAGCACGGATCCAAACACAGGACATGTTGATTCTTAAAAAATAAAACACGGGCATGGCGTGGATTCAACAATTTTTTTTATTTACTGTGTATAAAAATATAAATTTAGGATTCATAGATATGAGAGGCGTCGTTGTATATTTGGGTGTATTTTAATTTTTTTGTACTTATTTTTGCTTTATTTCCATATATTTTACTTTGATTCCAAATCAGCTTTGTGAAACTACAGAAAAAAACTGCAAAAGTGTCCTGAGGTGTGTCCAAACACAGGATGCTTGTCCATGAAGTGTTCCCATTGTGTCCTACAAACAAATAATAATTAAAAATTTTGACACGCCACGTGGCGTGTTGGACACATGGACACACGCTCCCCATAGTGTCAGACAGACATGGCACCCATCTTGGAGTGTCGGTGCTTCTAAGGTTCTATCACTACTTAAATGACTGGTAAACGGTTTCCGTGTGTGCTCATGTTTTGATCTGCACTATGTTAACATGGGTGTGTCTTTATCAGGTTGGAGAATTGGATGGGCAGTTGCTCCTGCATGTATTGCATCTGCAATTAGAAATATCCATACTAAATTAACGGACTCTGCTCCAGCACCTTTCCAGGAAGCTGCCTTGACTGCTTTGAGAAGCCCTTTAGAATACTTTGAATCGTTGAGAAGAGTAGGATTTAGAAAGCACTAATTTGTCAATTTGATTGCATGCAATAGCTTACTCTGATAAAATTTGTATTCATGATAATGCAAATTGTTTTTGTAATGCGTATTTGCATTGGTGCTTAGGATTATGAATCAAGAAGAAATTACACTATCAAATTGCTTGCTGGGGTTGGCTTCCAGGTTCAATTTAAGCCTCAAGGTTCATTTTTTCTATTTGCGGAGCTTCCTGAGAATTGTGCGCTATCTGATGTACGTGTCTTCTTTACCTAGTCTATTCATATCAAGAATCCAATACATGTATATACTATTGTATTTGCTTTTTTGAAATTGGATGAATGACAACCTATTGTGATTATTTCTGGAGTTGGTTATGTTTTAGAAGTATTGCCTCTAGGGCATGACAATAGGAACTATCAATCAAGATAACTTATTTGTTCAATATTCTCATCATCATACATTAGTTTATACAATATTATAAATTATAATGCATCATATTTATAGAACTTGCCTTTTCATTTCTTGGTTCAGTTATAGGGCACAATTGTTAAAATTTGATTTTACTTTAAAATAGCCGCATTTAGTTCAAGATAATAAAACACTAAAATTTTTTCCTTCGTGGTTGGATCCATTCTATGGATTTTCAACTTGGTGGTATTTTTTATTTTTTGGGCCTGAACCTGGTTTGATTCAAATTCATTATTATAGTTCTTGTAATTTGGTCATTTTTTCCTAGATCTTAACTGAGGTTCTGAAGTGTGTGTTTGTATTCCAGTAGGAAAACTTTTGAATGCAACTGGCACTTGAATAATGAACCGTAAATTAAGATCGACCCAACACAAGTTTGTTATCTGTTATATAATGGCTGCTTGTTATATAGCAAAATCCTTTTTGGCTTGCTAGACCAAAACACTATTGCAATTTGCAATCAACCAAGTTTAGGAAAGAAGTTGACCCTGTTTTCTTTTTCTTAGTTATTCATATAAGCTATTTAATCTGTTTATAGCTGATGCATACTCCAAGGAAAAACTTGATGAACTTGGAGAAACTCATTGTAGTTTGACTACTCATGTGAAACTTAAGCAGGTGTTTGTGACATTGGATGATCCATGAAGCTTCTTACTTTGGTTCAGCTTACGAAACTGCTTATAGTTTTGTTTATTTTAGGAAATTGTGTCAGATTGTTTGGTCAGTTTCTGTTTACATATTGTGAGGCAAAAATTGTTTAAATAACCTGAACAAAATTTATTATTTGAAAGTTGGGGGAGAGATGCTTTTAGCTTTTTCTTTTTGATTTTCTATTTTCCACATGCAAAAAATTGCACCAAATAGTCTCATGTATGTCCACAGCGAACTGGATTGATCAGATTTTATGTGATGGAGTATAGGGTTTTTTTAAGAGTTTAGTCTAGTTTTGAGATCATCTAAATATCTTATTATTGTTATGTTGTGTTATGTTTTAATGGATTAACACCGAATTTGATGCTTTCAGATGGAATTTGTCGAGGAACTAATTAAACAAGCGGGAGTGGTGGCCGTGCCAGGGTTTGGTTTTTTCCATAGAAACTTGTATTTGGAGAAATTTCCTCCAGTTGATTATAGTTATCAGGAGAGATATATCAGGTTTGCTTTCTGCAAAAGCGATGCAACTTTGGCTGCTGCTGCACAAAAAATTGGCGAGCTTGTGGATTCTTCGGGGCTTCTCAAACTATTTAAATTTGAGAGAATGGCTATTAAAATCTGATTTTTGTATGAAAGACGCACTGAGAAGGCAAATGAGAATTATTGAGATGTTATGTACCTCATTGAATTTGTATGCATAAACATTGTTATTGTTGAGAAACATATTAAAGTCTGTCAAAAATTGAGGAAACAATGGGGGCTTACAAAAGAATGTTTTTAGGTCCAACATATTTGAAGCCAGAGGCAGCTTAACCTTTTATGGGGTGTGAACCCAAAACTCTAAATGAGACCTTTTCATATATTTTTACATCATTAAAAAAAAATTTAAACATTTGTTTTTCATGCTTTTTATGATGCAATGGTACTAATTAATTTTTTTGTATTTTAGTTTTTTAACGTATTATTCTCATTTGGTATTATAGCGACTAACTTGAGTGTAACCGTATTTTCTTTTGTAGATCTTGAATACATGGTGGCTTGGATGAAAATGCATTGTGTTATCTTTGTCAACAAGGTATGCTTTATTCTATAAGATAAAATGAACTTCATGTGTAATATTCAAATTAAATTGGTAATAATGTTGTTTTGCTACTGGAAATTTCAAGAATTTGTGCCATTACTTTTTGTAGGAGAACCATGTCCTTAACATCATAGCCTCATTATCATTACTATGGTCTATAGCTTCATACATTGTTTTTTCCATCTTTTGTCATGCATGCAGAGTGATTTTGGTGGTATTTGAATCTTGAATTTACGGAGGAAAAATAAAAATTAGCTTATATTTTATTTCTCTTTTGCTTTACTTTTATGTTCTTTCTATCAATCTAAAATCTTAACACGACCTTAGCAAATATTATTTGAAAGGCCTTTGTCTCGACAATAATGTTCATGACACTAACAAATCCAAATGCCTATTAAGTCCCAATCAACCTTCAATTTAGATTAGTTTGAGACTCAATAGTATAACTTCTCCCAGATTAGTTTTTGACTCAATAGTAGTACACTTTATTTCAATTTTACATTTTAAAATTTGTACAAATTCTAGTAAAGAAAAGTATAAACGATTGAATATAAAGAATCATTCATCTTCGTAATAGAACATAAATCATTTATTATTAATACTAACTGACAATATGTTAGGGGAAAAAAAATTATAGTCATAATTAATTGAACACCAAAACAAATTAATACTTGGGCAAATTACACTAACAGTCCCTATTGTTTGGGTTGTGTAACTTTGGTCCTTAACTTTTTAATTGTGACACATTTGATCTTAAATTTTGAATTTTGTTCCAAATAAAGATAATTGAAAATACCATTACTCAATTTCAAGGGCAAAGTCGTCAATTTTATAAATATAAATTAATTTGACAAAAAATATATGTTAAAAAAATATTTTTGAATTTTTAAAAACTATTTCTACTCACCAAAGATAAAATTATGTAAAATTGATAATTTTTTTAAACATTTATTTTTTTTACCAAATTAATATTTATTATGTATTTGGATAATGATCATGTAATGGATGACTATTTTTATTTTCATTAAATTAGATTCTATTTTTTCAAAACTCAAATATGGTGACAATTTTGATATCATTATTAAATCAATCAATTAAATCAAAAAATTTAAGACTAAAAACATTTCATATATTAAATATATTAATTACACATTAAAAGCTTAACAACCACACATTGTATGATCATTAACTAAACACATAATAAAAATTAATTTGGTAAAATAAATAAATAAAAGCGTAAAAGATTTATCAATTTTACATAATTTTATTTTTGGTGGGTAGAAATAATTTTTAAAAATTCAAAAATATTTTTTTGACATTTTTTTAAATTAGTTTATATTTTATTAAATAGATGACTTTGTTCTTAAAATTGAGCAATAGTATTTTCTCAATTGTCCTTCTTTGGAACAAGATTGAAAATTTATGATCAAATATGTCACAATTAAAAAGTCAGATATTAAAGTGATACGACTTTTAAACTATAGGCAATGCTAGTGTAATTCGTCCTTAATACTTTGTCACAAAAGTCTTTCAAAATGAATACAACAATTTGTTCCCATCTTGAAGGGTATGATTGGATTAAAGTATGTTATTGTGGAGTCTTGAACTTATTTGAGAGAAATTAAAAAAATATAGGACTTAGTTATCTAAAAATTGAAAGTTGAAAAAATTGAATGACATTTTGAAGGAAAGAGTGATACTTATTTGTAATTTTTTCTAATATTTTGTTGCCATATTTTGTCCCAAAAACTGTAAAAATTATTAGATACCTCATAGTATCATATGGTATTGTTTACGTTGTACTCCAAACAAATGAAAAAATGCAACACATACTAATGGGTTGGTCATATTTTGTTTCCAACTACTTAACAAAGTAAGTCAATATATCTCACTCATAAAAATTTTCTTTGCGTAATTGGTTTGAATTATTATATGAAAAATGCTTGAGACTCCCATTTTTTGGGACTCTCACAACTTCTTTTGGATTTTAACCATTGATATATGTGTGAGATTCACTCGTGTATGTGTAGGGCCCACACCATCAATGGTGGAGATCAAAGGGAATTGTGGGGGTCTCCAAAAAAAAAGGGTCTCAATCATTGTTGTTATTATATAACTAATATCACATAGTGATTCAAGGCTACCCCATTCCGTCCTGATGCAATTGCAACACAAAATTTGGCTAATTAAGTATAAAACATTGGAGAAATCACCACTTTCATATATAATAATAGCAACTCAACAAAGTTATACAGAAGATATAGAAACAAAATTATTTTTTTTGTTTTCACTAAGAAGAATCCCATGAGGTTTCCACCAACCAAAAATCTCTCCCCAAATAAAAAAAGAAACATACAAACTTAAAGAATCAAGGAAGACACTGGCCTATTCTAGAATTTTTCCTGTCTCATTCTAAATATTTTTCTCGCTCAGTGATTTTCTTCAATTAAAAAAAAAGTACAGACTACAATACAAAAGAAAAAAGAAAGATAAATTTAAATAAAACTTAAAATTTATTATTGAAATTACACCAACCCATGAACCCCTTTTTACTTCTCTCTTGTCCTTCCTCCCTCCTTCCAACTTCCTCACTTCTTTATTCGAAATCATATTGAAAATAGAAAGAGATTGAAAGGTTAAATAGAAAGAAGTGCAAAGATATATAGTACGTACGTGCATGCATGCATGTGACATGCACGCCTAATATTATGTAATTACCCCTCGGCATTAGATTCTGTGTCTCCAAAATCTTCTTATTATTCTATTCAAACATTCACGTTCATTGAAATAGGTCTTGAGATTATAGCTGACTGTGAGTGTTTCGAAGTAGAAAACGGGAAGACTTAGAAAAAAGAAAGAATACTTGGCCTATGCGCTCAATGTCTTGGCCTTTCCCTTTGTCTTATGGTAACGTTCGACCGCTTGAACCCTTATTTGGTGGTAAAACTGTGCTATGAACTCCTCGGCTTTTGCATCTATCATCTCATCTCCGCCATTATCGTTGATTCTAGCATCACTCTCATCATCATCAAGTTCTTGGAGATTCAATGCCGAAGCATATCGGCTTTCCGATCCCTTGGCAAGTGCCTGGAGATTTGGCATAGAAGCATATCGACTCTCTGATCCCTTGGCAAATGCCTGGAGATTTGGCGAAGAAACATATTGACTCTCTAATCCCTTGGCAAGTGCCTGGAGATTTGGCGAAGAAGCATATCGGCTCTCTGATCCCTTGGCAAGTGCCTGGAGATTCAGCGAAGAAGCATATTGGCTCTCTGCTACCTTATCAAGTGCATGGAGATTTGGCAAAGAAGCATATTGACTCTCTGACCCCTTGGCAAGTGCTTGGAGATTTGGCGAAGAAGCATATTGGCTCTCCGATCCTATATCAAGTGCCTGGAGATTTGACGAAGAGGCATATCCATTCTCCGATCCCTTGGCAAGTGCCTGGAGATTCGGCGAAGAAGCATATCGACTCTCCAATACGTTGTCGAGTGCATGGAGATTTGGTGAAGAAGCATATTGGCTCTCCGATCCCTTGGCAAGTGACTGGAGATTTGGCGAAGAAGCATATCGACTCTTCGATCTATCGTCACGTGCCTGGAGATTTGTGGATGAACCATATTGGCTCTCTAATCCACTGTTCTCAAGTTCTTGGAGATTTGCTGATGAAGAATATCGGCTCTGATCTCCTCCCCTGTCAAGTGCCTGGAGATTGGTGGCCGAAGCATATTGGCTGATGCTATCCATAGAACTGGTGGAGGACCGTTGTGGTGATGCTGGCGCTTCTTTGAGCGGTGATGAAGGCAAGGCCTGATGAATGGAGGAAGGCGGTGATTGATTGTCTTGGAGGTGCAAAGGACGCATTGATCCAAGTCTCATCAGCACGACATTTGAAGCCACCTCTATTTGAAGAGGCTTCGTTTTCTGATCTGATCGGCGGCGCATCATGAACAATGCCGCCTTGATGATGGTGAATGTGCCTCTCTTCTTCTTGTTCTTGTCTTCATTGCGAGTGAGAGAGGACTGCTTGCCATTTTTTATGACGGTGATCGTGGTGACTGTGTCGGTGGTGGTTGCGGTTGATTCAGCTTCCATTAGGTTGAGAAAGATGTGAGATAATTGGTGGGTCTTGTAATCCTTTCGATTGCCCTGCAAATATGCAGGGCCAGACTGGGAGGGTGATTCTGGGGGAGAGAGTTTGATGTCATTGCACTATTTATAGGGGGAGATGTGAGGTTGGACCAATGACAATTAGGAATATTTTGAGGTTCACAATCATGGTCTAATAACTAACCCTTCTTAAAATAGGCACATAAGTGGAAATGAATCGTATGGCCTAAGTTCAACTTTTTTAGAAGTAAAGTTGAAAGTTCCCACATTAGAAGGGAAGTCCTAAAGTTCAATGGACCAAAATTTTGTAAGTTGGCTGAAGTCCCAAATTTCAGCCCCATCCCTTTCTTTTTGAATGGAATAAAATATAGAATGATTATTTCTTAATATATAGAATATAGAATGGAATAAAATATATATTTCTTAATCTTTTTATTATAGAATGATTATTTACTTATAATGATGAATGATAATTTTATCAAAATGTATTTTCTTAATTATTTTTAGTGAATCAAATGTGAGAATGAATATTCTAATGAAATAATCATTCAATTCCACCTCTATTCAAATAAATTAACAATTATCTTAAAATCAGGTAGATTAAATGTTATAAATGGCAATTTATATTCTTCAAAAATGAAAGAATAGAGGGTCCATTTGTTTTCAGAGTTAGGTTAGGTGAGATTGTTAGTGTAAGAATTGTTGGTGAGGGAGGGGGACTAAGAAAAATTATGTTTGTTTGTGATGTATTTTAGTGAGGGGATTAATTATATGAAATACCATAAATTCCGTTTGGTGTTTTTGATATATTTTAATATTTAAAATTATATTTTGGTAGTATATTATTTTATGTTGATAATTTTGGTATAAATATATTATTATACTATTTTATTTTAATATTAAAAATTATTTTTATATTAAATTAATTTTATAAAATGAGGGACAAAATAGTATTTTTATTTCCAATCCTATTGGATTAGATATCAATACCAGGATTCTATTTGAATCCAAAATATGTCCCAATAAACCCAATTTAAATTCATAAATTTAAATTCTTATTATATCCTAATATGAATTTACTAATAAAGACAGCACATATTAAATCCTAAAATATATATATTTTTTCTCATTGTGTACCATAATCAGTTATTCTTATTCAAATCTTTGTATCTTCTTTCTCAAGAGATCAAAGTTATTTCTTCTTTTTCTTCTTCATACTTCTTCCAAAACTCCAATCTACCCTATCAAAACTCACGATCATTATTAACATCATTATTTTTTATTATTTTGAGATAATAAACCCTAGAAGAAAGTTTGAACAAAATCAAATAATGGATGAAAGTAATAATCAAAATAGTTTTTGAAGCAACCCATAAAAAATGAGGTAAGTATTCATATAAAGGGATTTTACAATTTTTGTAGAACACCATCAATTATTTTATATATATTTTTTTGACAAAAATTAAAGGATTTAGTAGTTAGATAAACAATACATATTATTGGAGTTGTTCTTATTTTGTCATTTAAATATTACATTATTTGAGAACTACTTTTTCTTATTAGTGCTTGATGCTTATGTGTTCATAAGTTTGGTTTTTTACATTTCCACGAGTATTTTTGTGGATAATTTATAATGTAAAAGTTTTTATTTTTTATTTTTTTATTTTTTTCCTGTGTTGAAAAGTTTTATAATACTTATGTAAAAGTTTAGTTTTTTCTGTATTTATAATGCTTATGTGCTTATAAGTTTAATTTGTTTGTTTGTTTGTTTGTTTGTTTTTGTTTTTGTTTTTGTTTTTGTTTGTATTGAAAAGTTTTTGAAATAATTTATTTTTTTTAATTTGTTTATTATTTATTATTTGGGTTTACCTTGAGGGTAATTTGAAAAAAATAATAGGATGTAATGAGAGTAAAATAAAATTTTAAATAATTAAATAGGGTGTATTTAGAAATTGAAGTACTTAATAATTTTTTTGGTGTAAATATAATTCCCCCCACCTCTCTCATGGGATTGTTAGTTCCCCTTTTTGGAGGCCTTTCATAGTCTCATAGGACTTTTAATTCCATGATCACTTTTTAAAACAGACACATATTAACTTTCACATTATTCAAAAAAAATCCCATCTTACTATTAATATCAAGAGTGCTGCTGTTAACACATACCTTTCTTCTTTGGACCCTCCATTTCTTTTATTTTTTATAATTCCAATTTTATCCAAATATTAAGTTACATTTTTACTCTCATCCCTAACATTCTAACCCTAATTTTTCAAGCCCTAACCCTAACCCTAACCCTAATTTTCCAAACCCTACCCCAATACCTAACATAACAACGCCTCTCTCTCTCTCTCTCTCTTTATTTTCCTGTCGACGCAACTGATGGCCCCTGTCGTCGTCACCTTGCCACTGCCTCTGTTGATCGCCACTGCCTCTGATGTCATCGCTAGCTTTAGCGTCGGCGGCGTCCTCGCAGCCCTCCTCTTCAACACTCGCGGTAGCGGAGGTCCGATTTGCACCGCCGAAGAGGCGTTGGAGTTCGTGACAATCTGAATCGGCTTGATCAGATATGGAGCTACTCACAAGTTCTACAAGTTCTATATCAAATCTGAAGCTACGCGATCTGTACATCAGATTTGGACTCCTCCTCAACTCCGTCGCCGCTAGAGTTTACAAGGTGGTTTGTAAAACAGAGTGAATCGATGACTCATAAAAACAAATATGAGAGATTTATTGAGCAATGTATTGTTGGTGCAGTAGATTTCTTCTATGATGCTCCTAGTGTGTGTGTTTGCTGCAATTTATGAAGTTCTTTGTTGTCTAAGAGATAAATGGGCTAATGATTTCACCTCAAATCTTAATTTCAATATAATCGTGTTGAAATCCACAATACTTATCCTGTTTGCAGATTTGAGCTGAGAGGTTGCTTTGAAGATAATGATAATGAGGAGTCAAAAAGATGAGGGATATAGTTGGTATTAAGGTAAGGGTTTAAAGAAAAAAGGAAGGGGGTTCATTTTGTTAATTGGGGGTTCAAAGAAATAGGGGGGCCAAAGTAAAGAGATAGGTGCTAATAACAGCCCGCTAATCTCAATCCCATCTTTCAACTCTAGAAATAAATAGGGTGGAGGCAATTAGTTTGTTTGGACTAGGTAGTCACATCTAAGTCCATTTGGGATGTTGATCTACTCATTTGGGATGTTTATATAAATTTCATTTTAAGGTTATAATTGATGGGTCATTGAACACACCAAAAATAAATCACTAAACTATACCAAATTCTTTTAGAATAATGGCAAGTTCAGGTATCGATTCACTGGGACAAATGTGAAATTAGATTAATTCAATCGCAAAATTCATAAATTAATTTTGATTAAAAAGATAAGATTGATTTTATAACTAAACAGTAATTAAATAAAATTGAAGAATTATATTGACAATTAAAATTAGGGTTGGAGATGTTAATTTTCGGGAAAAATCCTAGGGTAGAGAATTCACCACTAACCACATCAATGAGACTTAACATCAGCCATCAATCACAATCCGGTTTGAACCACCCAATATTTCATAACTACAAGTTTGAAATATTAATCCAGAGAGTTGTCGCATTCAATGTACAAGCACAAATCATCTCGAGAAGTACGAGTCGTTTGCTCTAAACTATGTTAGCAAAATGACCTGTCTCTCATAGCATGACTTATCGCGTACTTTGAATACAAACACAAAGAATATTAATATATGGAAAGCATTAAACAATCACAGAGAGTAAAATACTTGAAGAGATGAAAGAAACAATTATTAAAAACTTCTAAATCATCCACACATTTATTCAAACCAATTTACAATTAAAGCTCATGAAAAATTCTATTACATGGCTAGGGTTTCATCAAAACCCTAGAAAAGACGACTAGCCACGCATGGAGGAGTGGAAAGAGGAAGAAGATGATGAAGAAACCCCCATGGAAGTGTCCTTCAAGCTTTAGGAGAATAATCACCTATTTAGAACCCTAGCCTCCCTTTTCTCTGAAATAATTTTTGAACCCTCATTTTGGCTATTTTTCTGTCTTTTATTCGGAGCAAAACAAACCAAAAATTCAGTGCACGCGTCCCTAGGTGGGCCGCTCGAGCGCCCATGTGAGCCGCACGACATGGGTGGTGGTGGGCCACACGTGCGGTGGTCTGGCTGGCTCGGATTCTTCACTTCTTGCTCGGAGGATTTGCTTTTGCCCCTTTTTTGATTGAATTTTCATATTTCCTGCCAAATCTGTACAAGTGCACGAAACACATTATCTCCACCAAATAAATAAAATTAAAAGACTAAAAATGTAACTTAAGCGGCCTCAATGTGGTACCTTTCGGCCTATATCACACCCCCAACTTATATTTTGCTAGTCCTCAAGCAAAACAAAAGAAATAACAAAAGTAAAATACTCTCAGCCACTTTCGTAAGGATCACGATTGCATTTAGCATATGCAACAAGCTTTTAAACCACAAGGTTACCCCAAGTGGACGAGTATAGTCTCGTGAGGGTTTTCAGATATGATACCCACAAATATCAACATATTCATATCCGCTCAACAACAATTAACCACATTACTCCACACAACAATCAACTTATGTGCCACTACAATATGATATTAAGACATGATGTGTCATTGGAGACATAGTGGACAAGTATGAAGGAATCTATTGAGCCAAACCCGCACTTCAGTTTATACAAAAGTAAAGTCCCCTGTACTTGTGAATGCTAGTAGACACATCATTAGTACCCTCGATGTAAAGTGCAATCTCCATATCAGTTAACTGTCCACTATAATAGCCCAGTGTAACTCATAATAACACTCAACATATACAGAAAAACTAAACTGTTGCAACTAAGATTCTCAATTTTTTTTTTTTTTGAAAGGTTGTGCAATGTCCTAATCCATTAAGCTTTATAGTCAACCCTTGTAACAAGCATTGGGCCAATGACTCCCAAACCAGACGGTTTTAGGGCACTAAGTGTAGAGACACCCTTACGGGCTTAATAACTCGAGCTGAAAAGGCTATGAATCCGGACAAGTCATTCTTATTTTTCCGTAAGTGTGCAATGTCTAGGTCCCTTAAGCTTTCTAATTAACCCATGTAGCAAGTATTGGGCCAATGACTCCCAAACTAGACGGTTTTAAGGCACTAGGTGTAGAGACACCCATACGGGCTTAGTAACTCGAGTTAAAGAGGCTACGAACCCAAACAAGTCAAGTTTTTTTTTTTTAACAAGAATCTTGGCTACTCATTTATTCTTTTCTGCAACCTCAACCATTATCGATGATGTACACCAGGGATTATAATAAAGAAATCACTGCTATGATAGTGTGTTCATGTGAATTAAGGCATACTCATGACAAGTGTACTAATACCACAAACACAAACAACTATCCTAGTGCAAACATCACATGTGAGTATTTGTGACAACCCTCACTTCTGATTAGTGCTAATGTATGATTAAGCATGATACGTAATTAAACAGATTGAAATTCTCAACTGAACGCACGAGTATGTTGCTTGATTGCATTTTCTATCTGTTTGTCATAAATTGATCTGTTCACGTTTTTAGTTTCGAAGTGCGAATTGAAGGCCTTATCGATAGCCGATTCAGAAATTGATTGGTGTTATGTGTTAATTAGAATTTATGTGATTTTATGATAGATTTAATTAAAAATTGATTTGGAATGATTTAATAAAGTTCAATTACATTAGTTTGCATTTATTACCATTTTGCCATTGGGTGGGCTAATGCAAGGCCACCACTTCTCACACTTCACACATGTTTGATACATCACACTTCAGCCCTCTTCTTGTAAACGTGAGAGTGAGGGAGAGAATTGGGAGAAGTTGAATTCAACAAGGAGTTTTGCTTGGAACTTAGGAATTTGAAGGACATTTGAGAAGTTAGGCTCCTACATCTAGAATTCAAGATTTAAGATAGGGAGTTCTTCCTCTTAATTATGGATTTGAGTTATATCTTGCATGGTTCATGGAAATTTAGAGTTTAAAGTCAAGAATTGGTTTAAAGAGTTGAATTTGAGAGTGAATTCATGCATGCATGTACACATTCTTGAGTTTTGAGGTCTTTTCATGAAATTTACTACATGCATGTTCATATTTTGATTATAGTTCATGAATTCATCATGTTTTTAGAAGGATTGAGTTATTTGACCATGTATTTGGAGCTTTGATTTCAATTGAACACTTGCATGTTATATATCCATTATGTTTATGAAGTTTTGTTTGGATTTGTATTTAATTGAACTACCTTTGGGCTTTGATTTTGCAAATTGATCTTTGAAACATGTCATATTAGGAGTTTTAAAGTGTTTTCCAGAAAATTGGCCCAAAAGAATCGAATTTGATGCTTTAAATGTTGAATTTGAGCTTAGAGGTTCAATCTAGAAATTCCAGATTTTAGACCCACGCTCGAGCGTAAGACATCACGCTCGGGCGTACAATCTGAGTACATGCATCTCGCTTGCGCGGGGAAAGTAACGCTCAAGCGTGAAATGCGTGTATCCAGTACCTTTCATGTGTTTACAGTCCGCTCGAGCGAGGGAATACACGCTCGAGCGAGGACTTGTGTCTCACGTTCGAGTGGAGGTCGAGCGCCCATCGAGCGTAAATTGCATGCATCCAGTACTTTTACCTGAGTTTGCAGTCTGCTCGAGCGGGGAAAGTCACGCTCAAGCGGAGCTCCTTTGTCTGCATGTCCGCTCGAGCGTAGAAAGCCACGCTCGAGTGTGGACCCTTGTTTCAGCAAATTTTGAAAAGTGTTTTAAAGTACATCTTTGCATCCTCATTTCATCCTAGGCATTCCTAAGTCTAGTTTAAGGCATCTTAATGAGGTTATTGATGTAGAACCACACCGAGTCAAGTTAGGGACTAAGTTGTTGATTCCCAAGTGTGTAGCTTAGTGTGTGTTCGTTCTCTAACTGTGTAGGGTTGGCATCCGAGGACGCTCATTAGCTGCCTATAGCCCAGTGCTCTGTGAGTAACAATGTTGTAAAGATATGTTCAATCATGAATATTTTTTGAATGATCTACTGTACTGCTTTCTGAAATGATATTTCTTACTGAATGAATATTTGTCCTATTTGTAAACTGAATTCGTGGCATCCATAGTAATCTACTGTTGCTGTACTGTTACTGCTACTGTTACAGAGATCTCTGTCGGTTCCCATGTTTGGAACCACTACTGTTTACTATTATGATGGCCATCAATTGACTGTTCGGTTTGTTAAGACCTACTATACTGTTTTGCTATTGGATGTACCACATATAATTGCTATGGTTACTAAATGACTGATGTGACTGTTTAATGACTGAAAGGACATTCATTCTAACCTCTTTACACAGTTGTTATTCATTGGACTTTAGCTCACTGTTTATATATATACGTAGGTGTCCAGGCACCGGACCGGCGCTAGGGGCGTCGAATTAGCTCTCGTTTTGTCAAGCCAACCGTTGTGCCTCACTGCGAGGTTCCAAGTCGTTTCAAGCCAAGGCTGATTTAGGGTGTCTCAGTTTCACCCTTCCGTCTCTGTTTTATAATACTGTTTAAGACTTATACTGTACTGTGCTAATTAGGGATTTGGTCCCTAACCTGGATATTGTATATATGGTGTATATATGTTTTGCTTATGAATGTGAATATGTTTGAAAAAGTCTTTTTGCATACAGACTGTCACAGCTCATTGGACATCTTTTATTACTGTTTTGGCTTCCGTCAGCCCCTGTACTCTGTATTATTGTCTTTACTGTTAAGCAGGCTTTCGGTAATCACGGATTACTGGCCAGTTATGGTGCTAAACCCATAGGGGCGGGTTTGGGTCGTGACAGTATTTACCCAATAAACCCTTTTCATACAAGCCCACTATGTTCCCCAATTAACATATGCTCATATCATTACCATATTGGCACAAAGTAAACATTAAGTGAAGTGGTGCAATCAAGTGCAGCAAGTACAAACATGAATAGTTATTACAAATGCCCTCACCCCCCAACTGGAATATAACATTGTCCTCAATGTAAGCAAGTAGACATTAGATAGTAAAATGAGAGAGAGGATCTTACCAGACAGCATGGGCGCACAGCTAGCGAGGTAAGGACACCCAAACACACTTTTGGAATATATATATATATATATATATATTTTCGGTACAGTATAAAAGAGAGAGGAAAAGAAAATAAAACAAAACAAAATGAATAAGGAAAGAAAATAAAGGAAATATACAGAACTCACTGATGTGGATCTGGCGGTGGTGGTGGGAAATGCTACTCAAATAGGGCATGCATCAGTGTCCGAGTCTCGAACGCCTCATCATGAACCCTAGTGCCATGCTGATCAAACTGCCGATCAAACTGATCAAATCACTGATCAAACTGATCAAATCGCTGCCCACTCGAATTCTGGTGTGCATAGAAGTCAGTTTGCAGAGAGGCAACTTACTGCTGATACCCATCAAATGCCGGCTGTGAATAATCCCGGTAAGCCTGGTAGTCGGTCCGGAGATCAATCATAGATTGCTGAAGGGCAACTTGATTATCCAAAAGAGCCTGATATTGCGCCCTCGTCATACGGAATGGTAGTGGTGCTGGCGCTGGTGCGGCAGCGGGCTCGATTGAGGCATCATTAGGATTGGCCGGGGGCCTCGGGAAGAAGTAGTGGAGGGGGTAGGCGAGCAGTGGTTTGACGCCAGTGGGTTTTACCATAAAATATGGGTGGCGAAAGTTGAACCTCATTGGCCCAAAGTGGGTATGTCTCTTGGGCTTTTATGAGCGCTGTAATGAGGTTGGCAAAAGGGAGGGCCCATGTAGAACTGCCCAGGGTATTGCGTATTTTGACTTCATTAAAGACTCGGTGCATCTGGTTGTAGATCAAAGTAGGGATGTCAATCCGAAGTCAAAACGATGTAAGGTACGGAGGAAGTCCCCTTGCCGCTCTTCCTTGTGGCCAAGAGGAATAACATTCTTTTTCAATACCACATCGAGGAAGAGAAGGCGGCGTGGTAGATTAGCCCGCCGGATGCTAGTACGGTTGTCATCATCCTGACGTCCCTCATAAAACTCAGTGACCAGTGCCGGGATGGTGAGTTCCCGAGTGAATACCGGGAATTGTTCTGCAGTGATAGGGTCCATGGAACAATGGAGGACCTCGGCAATTGAAGCTGGAGTGACCACTAACTCCACTCCGTCAACAAGGGAGCAAAGAGCTCCCGGAGCCTCGTCGCTGATGTACATATGCTGATAGAAGAGTCGCACAATGCGCGGGTATGCCAGTTCAGTGACAGTGCAGATGTCCAAGAGGCCCGGTCTTCAAGTTGTTGAATACTCCACGCAGTGGTTTGATGGTGACGAAAGAAGTCTACATCAAAGGATGTATCACATGCAATTGGTTTGGTGGCCCAAGCATCGGTTGGCACATCCCTAAATGCAATGTTGGCATTGCGAGGCCGTTTGGGTGCTCGGCGGGATGATGAAGACATATCTGCATAACATAATTCAACCAACACAACCAAAAATGTAGAACCATTATATCAACACTCATAAAAAATAGCATGTATGCATATATCACTCAAAACCGCATCATCCTCACACCACCGAATTGATTGGTATTTATTTATTTACAAACTCACAGTGGAACTACAAATATGAAATAAATAAGAAAATAAAATTAAATTAAACAATCTACGTTAGTAGAAGAGAAGAAAATAAAATAAAATAAACTAAAGTAAAAATTTAGAAAATAAAATAAAATAAAATAAAAACTAAACTACTTAACAATTAAAATAAAAATAAAAATAAAATCACTAACTAAACATGCAAAATAAAAATAAAAATAAAAATAGAAACAATTTACTAACTAATTAAACTAGCCAGAATCATTAATGAAACAATTTAAACTAAGCAAATATAGGAAATAAAAATAAACTAAATTATTATTAGTATTAGTGGCTTTATTTCTGAAGTTTTTTTTTTTTTTGGCTTGGACAACACGTGCGTCGGAGAGGGCCGCACGTGTAGCGATCGTCTTCTTGCCTAGATTTTTTTTTTTTTTTTTAAAAGATGAACATTGGATCTATGGTACACTAACCCTATTATCTACTATAATGCAAGATTGACAGAATAAATGAAAAGTTTGAAATAAAAAGGGAAGATTTACCTTGAAGTAGTGAAGAAAGAGGAAGGAAAAAAAAGAAAAAAAAAAAATGATTCGCCGAAAAAAATGGTGGTCGTCGGAGATTCGATGGACGGAGAGGAAATAGGGCACCGGCAGTGAGATGGTGGTGAGGAAGAATGAGGGTGAAGGTTGGTGATGGTGGGGTTGGTGGAGTTTGTGTGTGTGTGTGGGGTTTAGAGAGAGAGAGAGAGAGAGAGAAAGAGAGGGAAGAAGAAGAAGGATGAAGATGATAGGAAGATAGAGAGAGTTGGGAAAGTGAGGGTCAACAAAGTAGGTTAGGGTTTTATTAATTTTTTATTTATTTTATTATTATTATTATTATTATTATTATTATTATTATTATTTTACAAAATAAAGAAGAATATATAAATATATATATATACACGATTTTTTATTTTATTTTATTTTATTTTATTTTAATGAAATATAAAATAAATAAATAAACAAACTGCAATTTATTTATTTATTATTATTATTAATTTTTTTTTACAAGAAGAAGAAAAAGAAGAAATAGAAATAAAAAAAAATGAAATCAGATTAAAATAAATCTGCAGTTTTGTTTTTTTTTTTTTGTAGACCGCTCGTGCGCCTATTTGGGCCGCACGAGTGCCTATTTATGGCCACTCTTGCGGTGTGAAGCAGTATGCCTTTTGGGTTGGGCCGCTCGTGCGCCCAGCCCAACCGCTAGTGCGCTAAGTGGGGCTGTACGAGCGTTGATTTTGGGCCGCTCCCAGCCCAACCGCTCGTGCGGTCTGGGTTTTTTTTTTTTTTTTTTTTTTTTAACTTGACCAAGAACAACATATATATATATATATTTATTTTAAAATTAACTAAGTACAACACACAATTTATTATTTATTTATTTATTTTTTTGTAAAAATGTGTATATATATATATATATGTTTTAAAAGATTAAAGAAAAGAAATTAAAAAAAACCAAGTACAACCCAAATCATGCTAAACCATTTCTACCTTCCTTTGACATCCAGAATAAATATATCACTTAAGAAAATATCGGAATGCCGAATAAAGGTATAATCTTCACGCGAAAAACACGGGTACTACTTTTCTCCCTAACAGTGTTTGTAACTTTCCCTATTCTCCAACAGAGTGACAGACTAGGTTGATTCGGTATCTAGAATCAAGGCGCATAAAGCTACCTCAACCTATGGGACTGCCATACAGAGTTCAAGCCGGGGTAGTTTTGAAGCAATCTCCACACCCTTGGGTATTTAAACCAGACTCTAGTCTCGGAAATTCTAAACCTTTGTGTTCTAGGCTTTGCCATTCGAACTCTAGTTTCCACCGTCTTAGTTGGTCTCCTAGGAACTCACTACAAACACGGTTAGGTGGCTATACCAGACCATCAGATGCCGTTCGGGCACGGCTAACACCAAAGTAATTACACCTTTAGAAGATTTAAAGTCTCCTAGACTCAAAGTAATCACTATGGAAGATATATTGGGTCCGTTAGATGGACAACCTCAATCATCTCCTCTTTCTCAATACCATCCACATACTGTTTCAATCTTTGGCCATTAACCTTGAAGGTCGTACCATCTTATGGGTTTTTAATTTCAACCGTTCCATGCGAAAAGGCTTCTATAACCTCATATGGGTCATCCCATCGAGACCGGAGTTTACCCAGGAACAACCACAATTTGGCATTGAATAGCCACACTTTTTGGTGAGGCTCGAAGGACTTACGAGAAATATGTTTATCATGAAATGCCTTAGTTCTAGCCTTGTAAATTTTAGAACTCTCATATGCATCATTGCGGAGCTCTTCTAACTCATTGAGTTGGAGTTTTCGATGGTCACCGGCTTTGGCCATATCAAAATTGAATTTCCTAATGGCCCACAAAGCCCGGTGTTCTAACTCAATAGGGAGATGACACGGTTTTCCAAACACAATCCTATATGGAGACATCCCGATGGGTGTCTTATATGCAGTACGATAGGCCCATCAACTAACCTAGTGGACCAATCTCTCTTATCGGGCCTCACAGTTTTCTCGAGGATGTGTTTAACCTCCCTATTAGAAACCTCTACCTGACCACTAGTCTGGGGATGGTAGGGAGTGCCAACTTTGTGAGTGATCATATATTTGCGCACCAATGCCTCAAAGAATCGGTTGCAAAAATGTTTGCCACCATCACTAATTATGGCACGTGGGAACCCAAAACGACAAAAAATGGTCTCATGGAGAAATTTAACCACAACCTTATGATCATTCGTTCTGGTTGCCACTGTCTCCACCCACTTGGAAACATAGTCCACAGCCACCAAAATGTATTCAAAGCCAAAAGATGGTGGAAAAGGACCCATAAAGTCAATGCCCCAAACATAAAAAATGTCAACAATTAAAATAGGAGTCATTGGCATCATATCACGTCGTGACATAGCACCCATGCATTGACAACGCTCGCAAGCTCTACAAAAGTTATGGGCATCTTTGAAGATAGAAGGCCAGTAGAACCCACATTGTAAAACCTTGGCAGCCGTTTTTTGCCCACTGAAATGGCCGCCACATGCATGAGATTAACAAAAGGTAAGAATGCTATGTGTTTCACTCTGAGGCACACAACGTCGAATCACTTAATCCGGACAATACTTAAACAATTCTGGGTCTTCCCAAAAATAATGCTTGGCTTGTGAGAAAAATCGGTCTTTGTCTTGCTTAGACCAAGTTTTCAGAATTTGACCAACTGCCAAGTAATTTACTATGGGAGCAAACCATGGGAGGGTCGCATGTGAAACCGCAAGAAGTTGCTCGTTCAGAAACGAGTCGTGCAAGGCTAAGGGATCACTCGTGTGCTCAATAAAGATGCGGGATAGATGATCTGCAACTACATTCTCGGATCCCTTATTGTCCCGGATTTCTAGGTCAAACTCCTGAAGGAGTATAATCCACCTAATCAATCTAGGTTTGGTCTCTTTCTTTGATAGTAAGTACCGCAAAGCGGCATGGTCAGTGAACACAATGACTTTAGACCCAAGGAGGTAAGACCAGAATTTATCTAGGGCAAAGACCACAGCTAGAAACTCTTTCTCAGTGGTAGTGTAATTCAATTGAGCATCAGAAAGAATACGACTAGCATATGATATGACATGGGGTATTTTATTCACCCTTTGGCCCAAGACGGCGCCAAGGGCATAATCAGATGCATCGCACATGATTTCGAAAGGAAGAGACCACTCAGGAGATTGCATGATAGGGGCAGTGGAAAGGGCCGCTCACAATGTTTCAAAGGATTTAAGGCAAGCCTCATCAAAGACAAAAGGTGTGTCCTTAGCAAGTAAACTACACAAAGGACGGGATATTTTACTAAAATCTTTGATGAATCGACGGTAAAAACCTGTGTGCCCTAGGAAAGACCTAACTTGACGCACAGAGTTGGGTGGAGGAAGACCTACAATGAGGTCAACCTTAGCTTTGTCAACCTCTATACCTCGAGGGGACACAATATGTCCCAACACTATCCCCTCGCGAACCATAAAATGACTCTTCTCCCAACTCAAAATCAGATTTGTCTCCACATAACGAATAAGGACTTTAGTTAAGTTTTGGAGACATTCCTCAAAAGACGGCCCAAATACGGAGAAGTCATCCATAAGGACCTCTAAAAATTTCTCTACCATGTCAGAAAAAATAGCCATCATACACAGTTGAAAAGTCGCTGGTGCATTACATAGCCCAAATGACATGCGCCTATAAGTAAAAGTGCCAAAAGGGCAAGTAAATGTGGTCTTTTCTTGGTCAGCAGGGTACACCGGGACTTGATTATACCCCGAGTAGCCATCAAGAAAACAATAGAACCCCTGACCCGCTAACCTCTCAAGAATTTGATCAATAAATGGCAGACGAAAATGGTCCTTCCTAGTCATAGAATTCAATCTTCTATAGTCAATGCACACTCGCCACCCAGTAGTGGTTCGTGTGGGGACCAACTCTCCTAGCTCATTCTCAACAACAGTGATACCCGATTTCTTGGGCACAACATGTGTGGGACTCACCCACTTGCTATCCGAGATGGGGTATATAATACCCGCATCTAACAGTTTCAATACTTCTTTTTTCACCACCTCTTTCATATTCGGATTAAGCCTCCGTTGCATTTCACGAGAAGGTTTGGTGTCCTTCTCAAGATGTATATAATGCATGCACACAGAGGGATCTATCCCTCTCAAATTAGCCACTGACCACCCTATAGCACTCCGATGTGCCACAAGAACACTCATTAACCGGCTCTCCTGCTTAGCAGTCAAGTCAGATGCAATGATGACTGGTAAAGTGTCCTGGGGTCCTAAAAATGCATACTTGAGTGTGGCCGGGAGTGGCTTCAACTCAAGTGTAGGTGGTGTGACTGAAGATGGTATGGCGGGCTTTCTTGACAAAGGAGGAAATGACTCAAACTGGGTTTTCCACAGAGGAAAATCCAATGTAGAGGAAGCATTAAGTAAAGCCTTTACCTCCTCAACTGACCCGTCAATATCTATGGTCTCAAACCCAAAATGAGCTAGACAAGCCTCTAGAGGGTCCTCTACAAGTATAGAAGGTAACTCTTCCTCTACAATCTCATCCACAACATCCACAAATAAGCACTCCTCTCTCTCATGGGGTTGTTGGGATGTTTGGAAAACATTAAGTTTCACTTGCATGTTACCAAATGAAACTTCCATAACCCCGATCCGACAATTAATGCATGCATTGGCCGTAGCCAAAAAAGGTCGACCTAAGATCACCGGGATTTGTTTCCTATAACTGGTTACCGATTCCATAACTAAAACCAAAAAAGTCAACAGGAAAGTAAAACCTATCGACCTTCGCTAGCACATCCTCAATCATGCCGCCTGGCACCTTGAGGGACTAGTCAGCCAACTGAAGAGTCACAGTAGTGGGCTTCAACTCACCAAGCCCAAATTCCTCGTACACAGAGTACGGCAACAAATTAACACTAGCCCTTAAATCTAATAAGGCCCTATCAATGAAATGGTCCCCTATAATGCATGCAATGGTTGGGGCACCCGGGTCCTTAAGCTTGGGAGGTGTGTCATTCAACAAGATGGAGCTTACTTGCTTCGTGAGTAGGACCTTTTAGGACACATGTGTCCTAGATTTACGCTTTTACGTACAAAGGTCCTTCAGAAATTTGGCACAGGAGGGTACTTGCTTAATCGCCTCCAACAGGGGAAGATTGATTTTTACCTGTTTAAAGACCTCCATCATTGCTTCCATAGATGTTGCATTCTTATTAAAAGGGGACGGTGTATCAAGACATTGGGGAAATGGTGCCTTAGGCACATATGGTGCCTTGGGCTCAAGTGAAGTGCTAGGGACTAAGTCATCCCTCTTAAGTGTTTTCCCCTCACCCTTGCTCTCATTGGGTGTACCACCGTGGTCACCCTTCTTAACTCTAGTTGCATCAGAAACAACTGACTGAGGCTCTAGCTCCCTCCCACTTCTCAAACTAATCACTGCTTGCACCTGCTCATGGTGCTTTCTATTCCCACCCGAACTCTCTACCCCGTATTGTCCTTTAGGGTTGACCACAGTTTGACTTGGTAATTTTCCCTCCTCTCTCCGATTCATGTTGTTAGCCATTTGACCTAATTGGGCCTCTAGCTTGGCAATAAAGTGAGTGTGGGAGTGAACTACCGGTGCTAACCCCTTAAGTTCTGAGAGAACTTCCAACACCTGAGTCTCAAAGGCAGAGTTGCCCTGAGGAACAGGCGGGGGTTTTGGTTGCCGGTACGATTGTGGGGGTCTATAAGGTTGCGGTGGTTGGTAGGATGATTGGTTGGCAAAATTATTAAAATTCTACCTTGGTGGTGGAGGATTGTAAGAAGTGCCTTGTGAAGGGGGTCTCCATGAAAAATTAGGGTGATTTCTTCATCCCGGATTGTATGTGTTGGAGTATGGATCATTACCCGGGTTGGAAAATCCTTGAGCCGCATTCACATGCTCTTGGACTAACTCCGGAAATTGTGATGCCGAAGGGCATTCACTCAAGTCATGAGCAGGGCTCGCACATATAACACATGCCTCGTGAAATTGAGGCTGATCTTGCTGGGTAGGGATATGTCCCGTAGCTAATAATTGGTCCATATTGCGGGACAATGCCTCTACTTGTTGGGCTAACTCTAGGTTTTACCCGACCTAAAAAATGTCCCCTCTTTTCGAGGCTCCAACTACTGGTTGCCGGACTTGCCTGGCTATGGAGGAATGGTGAAGGGAATTATCACTTAGGTTCTCAAACAATTGTCATGTCTCGACATTATTTTTGGACATGAATGTCCCACCATAGGATGAATCCACCATTTGGTGGTGCGGCTCAGTTAAGCCATAATAAAATGTTTGAACAAGTTGCCAATCAGGCACTTGGTGGTGGGGACACTGTTGGAGAAGGTCTTGAAGTCTTTCTTACGTCTCATGGAATTGCTCGTCATCCATTTGAGCAAAGTTTGTGATGGCTCGCCTAAGTTGTTTGGTTTTACCTATGGGAAAGTACTTCTCCAAGAACCGTTGCTGTAATTGGTCCCAAGTTGTGATTGAATTAGCAGGTAAGGAATTCAGCCAGTGTTTGGCTTTATCCTTTAATGAGAATGGAAACAATCGCAACATTAAGGCCTCATTTGAGAAATTCTGGATCCTCATTATCGAGCAAATTTCCAGAAATTCATTCAAATGTTTGTAAGGATCATCATGAGTTAGTCCACGGAATGATAGAAGCATTTGTATGGTGCTGGACTTAATCTCATAATGAGCAGCAGTGGCGTTGGGTAATTGGATGCATGATGGTGATGTATATGTAGTGGGTGTGAAATAATCCTTAAGAGTCTGGTTAAGTACATTTGGGACATCTGGATCTGCCATCTCTAATGGCTTAATGTATAAATATGAATACTCAAGCCTAGGAACACGGGCAGAGGCCGTAAGTCTCCTAAGAGTCCTTTCTAGTTCAAGGTCCAAACTCCACAATTCAGGGCGACAAGAACGGCGCCCTTGCATACACTACCCACTCATACACAAAAAGTTCCGACTCTGTGCACTAAGTTATGAAAGCAAAATACCAAAGGGAGAGATACTCACAGCGGTTTAACAAAAACGCTTTACTCGTCTTGCGGGTGCTTGACGTGTAGACGTTGTCTCTAACCTCTAATTGAGCTTCATCTTTTTTTTTTTAGCACTTTTGTGCTTTGCTTGCGAGTTTTTGCTTCTGTTTACGCACTTTAGTGCTGTGGTTTTTTTTTTTTAATTTTTAAAGCTCGGTTGCGCTCCGCTTGCACTTTGGTAATGGCTCCAATTTTAAACGCTTTTCACACTTAGCAACACGAAAGCATAAAATCCTAAACTAAAAATTAAAATAAGAATATAACTTTAAATTAATTAATTTCGCCAGAAGTCCCCGGTAACGGCGCCAAAATTTGATGGGTCATTGAACACACCAAAAATAAATCACTAAACTATACTAAATTCTTTTAGAATAATGGCAAGTCTAGGTATCGATCCATAGGGACAAATGTAAAATTAGATTAATTCAATTGCAAAATTCCTAATTTAATTTTGATTAAAAAGATAAGATTGATTTTATAACTAAACAGCAATTAAATAAAATTGAAGAATTATATTGACAATTAAAATTAGGGTTGGAAATATTAATTTTCAGGAAAAATCCTAGGGTAGAGAATTTACCACTAACCACATGAATGAGACTTAACATCAGTCATCAATCGCAATCCGGTTTGAACTATCCAATATTTCACAACTACAAGTTTGAAATATTAATCAAGAGAGTTGTCGCATTCAACGTACAAGCACGTATCATCTCGAGTAGTACAAATCGTTTGCTCTAAACTATGTTAGCAAAACGACCCGTCTCTCATAGCATGACTCGTCTCGTACTTTGAATACAAACACAAAGAATACTAATGTATGAAAAGTATTAAACAATCACAAAGAGTAAAATGCTTGAAGAGATAAAAGAAATAATTATTAAAAACTTCTAAATCATCCATACATTCATTCAAACCAATTTACAATTAAAGCTCATGAAAAATTCCATTACATGGCTAGGGTTTCATTAAAACCCTAGAAAAGACGACTAGCCACTTATGGAGGAGTGGAAAGAGGAAGAAGATAATGAAGAAACCCCCATGGAAGTGTCCTTTAAGCTTTAGGAGAATAATCACTTATTTAGAACCCTAGCCTCCATTTTCTTTGAAATAATTTTTGAACCCTCATTTTGGCTATTTTTCTGTCTTTTATTCGGAGCAAAACAAACCAAACATTCTGCGCATGCGTCCCTAGGTGGGCCGCTCGAGCCCCGTGTGGGCCACATGAGCGGTGGTGTGCTGCACGTGCGGTTAAGCTTGGCCGCACGTGCGGTGGTCTAGCTGGCTCGGATTCTTTACTTCTCGCTCGGAGGATCTGCTTTTGTGCCCTTTTTGATTGAATTTTCATATTTTCTGTCAAATCTGTACAAGTGCACGAAACACATAATTTCCACCAAATAAATAAAATTAAAAGACTAAAAATGTAACTTAAGTGGCCTCAATGTGGTACATTATTAAAATTTAAAATCTCACTTATAATTATTATGTTAGTATATGTATATTTTAACCATTTTTTTAAATGATAATCTTTATGAGGTTAAATATAAATTCTTGAATCTACTTTTGAAATCCATTTTGCATTTAGGTGAAGAGCAAAGCTACAAACAAAATTTCTATACAGTAAAATAATGTGCCACATTTTGATCCCATCATTGGTATCTCAAAAGACTAATTTCCTAGGATTATAATTTCAACAATAGATCTATCACGTCAGTTTTTATGAAATTTTTATATAAACAATTTATTTGTTTGTCATTTTATTTATATATATATTTTTTTATCTACAAATAGGAGAATGAGGTTCACATTGTTAGGGGACTAAATATTTTAGTTAAAAAATCAAAAAAATCATTATAAATTATTACATCACTTTTTTTATTTACTTACACATCTTTTATAAAAAAAATTAAAAAATTACTAAAATAATTTATTCTGAAATAGCTTATTTATTTGTGTCCAGTGAATAATACATATTGACCACATTGGTCATAGGATTGGATTGGCATTTCTGTAAGCCTTACAGAAAATATGTTTGGTTGGAAAAAATTCAGCTCGGGCAACATTTTTAGAGCCCAAAGTAGAGTCTTGATGGGGGCCTTTCATATATTTAAATAAAAAAAGCAAAAAAAAAGAGTGATAAAATGATTACGTATTTATATTTATTTATTTATTTTTTGATGGTACTTACAAAAACGTTACTTAGTCTTTAAACTACATCAAATTGTTTATTTAACCTCAGAATTATCGATTATGCCTATTAGGTCTCTACAGTATATAAATCAAACTCTATTTAGTCTTTAAACTGTTGATTGAATCCATTAAGTCCTTAAAATATTTAATTCAAACTTATTTAATCTTTAAAAGGATTATAAAAATAAAATATAAGTTCATAAATATTATAAAGTAATAAAAGAATCTATTTATTTAAAATTTTATTTCCAACAAATTTTGAAATTTTATTTTGTTTTTGAAAAGTGGACGTCAATCTATATATTGAATTTCTTTATAAGAATAAAGGTAATTATCTATAATATTTTATTACTTATCTTTTACAATGAATATGTACTTTCTTTTTATCTAGTATTATATGTTAGATTTTGTTTATAATTTCTAATTGATTGTTTTTAAATTTTTTGCTAATTTTTTTATTCTATTACTATTTGTAGAGAAGTATTATTATTTAAATTATCTAATTCTACTTTTTCAGTATATCTAATATTCATATAATTTATTAGCAAGACTGAAAAATCAGACTCTAATATTAAGTTAAACACACAACGAAATAAAATACCTTTTGAAGATAAAATAAAAACTTAAAAGATTTTCCTGTAGTAAAATCTTAATTGGGGATAGTCTTTTACTAATTTATAATAAGTATGAGTATATATTTTATTTTTGTAATTGTATTAGAGACTAAATAGATTTTAACGCCCTCAATTTAAGACATAAATCATTCATTCACAAGTTTCATGAATACAAAGAAAAGAATACAATACATTTCATTCATCAGAGTCTTCTTTACAAAAATATTACATGTTATCAACAAAGTAAAATGCTCTATGGGCTTACAGCTTTCTAAGTGATCACTTGGTTACAACAAAAGCCCTCGGCTTGGATTTACATTTAACACAACATATAAATAGCAAAACGGAGTCTTCAACTCTTAAACCTCCCAAGCTAAGACCTTGGAGGCGGCATATCACCTGTACCTGAAAAATGGTGTCCCAAGTAGGGTGAGCCAATGCCCAGTAGAGATATGCTAAACAGTATATAAGAATTAACTAAAATATTAGCATTCGATAAATGTTTAATACATGTAAACTACGTACATCCTTTCCATAACCAATCAACATTGATACCCACATTTTAATTCACTTCTAGTTATTACCCAAGTCAATTCATTGACATAGTTCATTATCATATAAACAATTCAAAATGAGACTACAACTCATTTATTAACATATCAATCATAAACATCATTCATACACTTCCATATTTTGGCATTTTACGGAACTACGTCCGAGGGAACCGGCACCCAACTATAAATAAGATCTCGGGACTTTCACCCTGAACACTCCGGCCAACTTAATTATCTATGGAATCCATCCCCTATCTCCTCCCAAACAATGGAGTACATCCCCTATCTCCTCCCAAACAAGATATATATACAATGTATTTAACACGTCGTTATATACAATGACCACTATTTATGTTAAAGCTCATAAAAATGAGTAGATTATCCTTACCTCAAGAAGAGAAGACGAACCAAGCAAGAGATGAACTCCAAGAATGACGAAACCAACTTCTATTTTGATGAAAATGGAGATCTTGAAGAGCTCAAACTTTTTATCAAAGGAAGGAGGGTGAAAAGACCACTAGATCTAGGTCAAAATGTAGAGAGAGAGGGTATTTTAGAGAGAGAAGCTCTCAACTTAGAGTTTTGAAAAGTTTGAGAGAGAGAAAGGACAGAAAAAGTGATTTAAAATGTCACTTTCGCAATCTGATATATGTACAGTCCGTTCGAGCGGAGAGTTTGACAATGGAGCGTCAGACACAAAAATTATACCTGCTCGAGCGCAATAAAGGCCGCTCAAGCGCCAAGACACAACAACAAGGCACTACCCGCTCAGGCGCAAAAATACCCGCTCGAGCATAGAATACACTCGTCTAGTATTTTACAGACTTCAGACAGTTGCTCGAGCTCAAGAAAGGCCGCTCGAGCTTAGACTCGCTCGAGTGTAAGAAACTCCGCTCGAGCGTGAAAAACACTTCTGCAGTATTTTTGCAGACGCACCAAGTACTGAAGGATTGCAAACCCCACTTGAGCGCAAAAGGACCCACTCGAGCAGAAGACCAAATTTCTGGGCAACAAGGTTCTAGACCAACGACCAACCAACTTGTTCTGAACACGCTTAAGACATCCCAAAACTCAAATTCAAAGAGTATGAGGAGGAAGAGACATAACAACAACATTAAACCATAATACCCGAGTCCGAAACATCATAAAGGTCGAGTTAGAAACCTGGATCGCTATATAGACTTTGATTTATATACTTTAGGGATCTAATAGACACAATTGATAGTTCAGGAACCAAATAGATTTTGATTTATATATTTTAGGGACAGATTCAATTGATAGTTTAGGATTTAAATAAACAATTTGATGATAGATTAAGGATAAAAAGTGTAATAAACCCTAGATATAATTACTGAAATTTACTTAAATATATAACAAAATTTACAATAAGAAAAAGAACTAAAATAATCCAAGCTCAAACACCAAATAAAAAATTAACAAATTATAACACAATATCATTTAAATATTACATTTTTTGCATTTTTAGTTACAAAATGGCTAATCAAGCTTGTATAATATAACTTATCAACTATTCTTTTCAATTGACAAAAATACTGATCCATAATATTTCTTATGACATTAGTTCGCCAAAGGTAAGATATCAACTTTAAACTTAAAAATATTTATTTTTTGTTAGAAATAACTGTAACTAGTATAATTAATTATATTTTACACATAATTTATATATTTAGGAAACAACCATCTATTAATTTTAAATAATTCATCATAGCAATTGGCTTTATAGTTTTTCTTATAAATAAAATAATTATTTATTAATTTTAAATAATTCACCACATTAATTATTTATTAGTTTCAAATTTTCACCAAAATAACTTTTTAATTCAGGTGATTTTTTTTTATTCGTTGGTATAATAACTAAAACAAATGGGGCATTTCTTAAAATCATTTTTCGGAGGTCTAAAGCAATAACTTTGCCTAGTTTAGGCCAAAGCCGGCCTTCAAAAAACAATGTCATGGGACTATAAATACCGTTCAAGGATGTGATTAACATTTTCATGAAGAAAGCGAGATGTCAATCCCATGAAATTGGGAGTAAAAATATTATTTGATCGCATAGTCATTTCTATTGAGAATTTTTATATAATTTTATAAATTTAACCTCAATTAACTAATACTACTGCAATAATGCATAAACAAATATAATTTATTTTACATCTCCAAATTAATATCATCAGACCAACAAAGTCATTTGGCTCCGTTTGTTTTCAGAGATAGAATGGAGGGAATTGATAGTGATGAGATTAAGTAAAATTGTGTTTGTTTTGATGATAGTTGTTAGTGTAGGGATTGTTAAATTATTTTATATAAAATAATAAAAATACAAAAACATTAAACATTAATATTTAAAAAAAATGTCCAACATATAAAAAATTTTAAAAAAATAAAAATAAAATAAAAAATTTTCAGAAAAAATAAAATAAATAAAATAATGATTTTTACTTAACAAAAAATACAAAAAATTAAACATTAATGTTAAAAAAAAATGCCCGACATGTAAAAAATAAAATAAAATAAAATATTTTTTAGTCCGCTGGACTATTTTTCTAATACTAAGTCCTAGAGGCCCATCCGAATCCCATCTGTAAGGCCTATCCTAAGCCCTTCGGCTTAGCAGTCTCTTCCTCGACTCTGTAAACAAATAGCACATTAAATGGGACCCACAGCTATCCTAATCTCAATCTCTCTCTCATACCCCAAAACAAACGGGGCCTTTATATATATTGAGAGTTTTTACATAATTTAATATATTTAATCTCAATCAATTAATGTCATTATAAGAGTGTAGAAACAAACATAATTTATTTTACATCTCCAAATTAATATCATTAAATTAATAATCCTATCACTCGAGTCCGGATCGTCGGTCGCCCTTTCCTGCGGTGCGTCCTGCAGCACCCCCAAAACGACGTCGTTTTGGGGGAAATTTCAATTAAAAAAAAGAAAGAAAAAAGAGATTGAACAGAGGCAAACTAGAGACGGAGGAGAAGGAGGGAGAAGGAGGAAGCTTAGTCCGAACAAGGCATCATTGAGTTCCAAACCGAGATTCAGATGCTATCGAAGGTCAGACATCGCCATTTGGTGTCGTTGATTGGTTATTGTGATGAGAACTCAGAAATGATCTTGGTTTATGAATGGATATATATATATATATATATTTATAAATCAGCGAAGAAGAAGAAGAAGAAGAAGAAGAAGAAGAAGAAGAAGAAGAAGAAGAAGAAGAAGAGGAGGAGGAGGAGAGAGAAACTGGGGGAGAGTGAATGAACAATAATTGAGAGTTCTACGATACGAATAAATTGTCTATCATTTGATTATCATAATGTTTACAATACATCCAAAACCTATTTATAAAATTGAAGTTGTGAAAAGCCCCAAAACAATGAAATCCAAACAAAAGTAAACACAGAAATCCTAATATTAAAGAAAAAGTTGAAGCCAACCCAATTTGTGTAACCTAATCAACAATCATGAAGCAGATTAAACGGAATTGAAAAACCAAAAACACAAAAAGAGGGGAAAAAATCACTTGCGAAAAATCATTATTATTATTGTTGGATCATGGAAATCGTATCACAGAACTCTTAATTATTGTTGCTCTTCCTCTTTTTTTTTTTTTGGTGAATAAATTAAAGAAAGAAAGAATATTCCAGTAATTAAAGGGCCTGAAAAATCAGCAGAATCGGATCAGATTTAGGCGAGTATAACTAGATAGATTTTGGTGTCGCAAGTTTTTTGTATGTATAATCTGTTTCATCAGATTAACATAGAAAGGATATATATATATATATATATATATATAAATCAAAACAAACAAAGTTTTTGATCAGATTAACATAACAAACAAAGGATATATATATATATATATATATATATATATATATTTATATATCTGTTTCATCAGATTAACATAGCAGGCAAAGTCTTTGATCTCTTCCTTTCTTCCTTCTCATCCGTCTCTGGTTTGCCTCCGTTCAATCTCTCTCTTTTCTTTTCTATTTTTAATTGAAATTTTCCCCAAAACGATGTCGTTTTGGGGGTGCCGCAGGACGCGCCGCAGGACAGGGCGACCGACGATCCGGACTCCTTATCACTCAATGGTATTTTGAGAAGTTGGTAAAAAATTAACTTTTTAACTTTTTTAGTCTATTTTGTCTTTTAGTGGATAAAAAATATGAGAGGTGATGTGACCCAAAATGGGTAAAAACCTCTTTGCCAAAGCACCCAATCTCACGTTACTCATAATTCTAATCTATCTAATATGACAACCAAACATGCTCATTTACGCCTCGTTTTGGAAATATACTATTTTAGTAATTTTTTAACTTTTTACAAAAATATAGGTAAAAAAATAGAGAGACTGATGTGATAATTTATAGTGACTTTTTGACTTTTTAATTAAAATATATAATTGATAAATAAGATTTTAATAAAGACGGATGGTCTTAAAATAATAATAATAATAATAATAATAATAAAGACGGGTATACAGTGGAGCTGATTTAAACATCAAATTAGTTACTATAACATTATTTTATTGTTAATATTATTATTTTGAAAGGAGGAGTCACTATAACATTATTGATTTCTCTGTTCATTTTCAAATATTTGTATCAAAAATATTTTATTTATTTATTTTTTATTTGGTTGAACAAAAAGTAAGTAAAATATTTTTTTAAAAAAATATTTTTACATCACTTTCTAAAAAATGACTTATCGTTAAAAATTTTGTAAATCAATTTTTACACAATTAACTCTGACTCACACACATTTTCAAATAAGTTTTTTAGCACACTAAAAAGTCATAAATTACATTTTATTGAATCAAAAATTTGCTTTTTAAGCAATAAAATATTTTTGTTTCAAGTATCAATCAAACGCTAAAAAGCAAAAACTTTTTTTTTTTTTTTTTTTGTAAATCAATTTATAAGAAAAAAATTTATGTAAAATGTTTTACGTCTAAACAAACGGAACGTAAAAGAAAAATGAGAAAAACGAAATAATGTTGGAAACCTCTTAAGCCTCCGTTTGGGAAGTGGGTTGGCTTTTTGGCTTTTTGACTTTTTTGGCTATTTTAGCCTGGGCTAAAAAGTTTGGTTTGGGAAGGGCTTTTTGGCTTTTTGGCTTTTTTGATTTTTTTTGTGAGAGAAGAGTGTAATGATTATGGGTTGGATGTGATGTTTTGTTTGTTGTGGCTAAAATAGTCTGTTTTGTCTTTTGTGACTATTTTAGCCCCAACCCAACTTGTTCTTAAATAAATGACATGTAACTATCTATCTTATTAGGAGTCAATTAAAATACTTAAAGAAAAAAAAGCACAGTTATTTCAAAAGGATATTTATTTATAAATATTTCTTCACCTACTTATATTTTACGTAATTCAAATTATTTTCTTATATTCGAATAAGTCATATGGTTGGTTATGTTTGGCATGGGCTTTTTTGGGCTGTTAACAACAAAAAGACAAAATAAGTAAAAAAAATCCATTCCAAACGAGATTTTTTAATCTCAGGCTAAACTAGTCAAAAAGTTGAAAAGCTAAAAAATCAACCCACATCCCAAACAAAGACATAGTTATAAAAACACCCCTAATAATAATAAGATAAAACTCATATTAATGTTCATATTGATAGTGTGAATGTTTCATAATGTAAATATTTATAATGTCAAATTTATTTAATGTGAATGTTCACATCACTAAGTTATTGAAGGTTCAAAAAGTATTTGTAAGAGCAAAATAAGACTTACTGAAATATGAAAATATCTTATAAACTAATTGGGATATAAGTATTTGATAAGAATTTTTTAATAGATTTCCCTATTTTAAATTTGTCCGACATAAATCATTTAAAAATGTTAAAATAATTTAAGCATTTTCCACGGAGAAAATGGGCTACTAGAACTAGGGGTGGGTGCGGGTCGGTTGCGGCAACAAAACCTTCAATCTGCCATCCGTCCGCTAGATTGGCGGATTGGAGAAAATCAATCCGCATCCGTCGGCCAATCCGGCGGATGTAGATTGAGCGGATTGACGATTTGGCGGATGGATGTGAATCGGTTTGGCGGTTTGAAATTTTATAAATTTTCAACATAATTCAACTTGCGCACTTCCTCAAAAAAAAAGAAAAAAAGAAAGTATTACAGTTTAATGACTTAAAAAAGTATTACAATTACTGTATGTCTCATCCAAAGAAAGAAAGTTTGAAACTTTAGAATATCACAATCACTGCATGCCTCATCCAGATATTACAATCACAACATGCCTCATTCACATAAAATATTACAATCTGTGATTCTTAAAATATAAAAACAATGCATACCACCAAAACCAAAAATAAAGCAATAGTAGAGATTGTATGTCTCTGTATTGTTACATTTATATATGTTTTTGAAAACAAAAACCAACCAGCATATATTATATTTTCTATTTATTACTTTTAGAGTTAGATTTAAAAACCAAAAAATATAAATAAATAACATATTTATTTTTTTCAATTCAAAAAATATATTCAAGTTAAAAACTTTTTTTCAGCAGAATATTTGAACTCTTTTCAATTGAAAACACAAACAAAATATTCAAACAAATTGAAAACACGAAATCTTATAAATTACAAAGGGTACTCGCGATTTGACGGTTCGGTTGCGGCCAAAGGAACCTCAAATCCGCCATCCGTCTGCCAAATTGGCGAATTAGAGAAAATCAATTCGCAACCGTCCACTTGACATCATGCATCCATCCAAAATGCGACGGATCGATTTGATTCGATCGATTTTGATGGATCGATATATCCGTTGCCCACCCCTAACTAGAACTGTGGTGGTAATAAAATGCGAAGATGTGGTTGTTTCGAGCAAACGTGTAGACCGCAGCTTTAGGCGGAGGAAGCGGTCCTTTGTAAGGAACATAAACATATCATCAATCAAACGGTTCTTATTGATTTTGATGTCGTGTCTTCCCGAAGTCATTAAAATCTAAATTTTAAGTGAGATTATTGAGAGGTATTTATAAATGGAATCGCAAAATTGGATTGAAAATTATAAGATCATATTTTTAATGTAAAATAAAATGAAAATTTATTAATAATGATAATGCTATATAATTTTAAAAGGATTAAAGGAAATTTATGAATTTGATGTAATGTATTAACTATGTTAATATAAATTAGAGTAGATATTTGAAAAATGAGTTTATAGTCAAATTTTTATATAGATATAACACACACATATATAAGAAATAAATAAATAGTGATAGGATTAAGATCTTATAGTAGGATTCTATACGATTTTATGATTAAGATTGGAGTCACCTTAAGATTTATATGGATCATTTAACTCAATTAAAATCATGAAATTATGAGATCTTACTATTGTGATCGAAATTTTAATAATCACTTGATTTACATTTTAAACGAGTAATATTATACACGTATAATTTTTATATAAAATAATGTAGATTTAAAAAAAAAATTTATTTTAAATCAAAATAATAATATCTTTACCACATTATTCTAGTTATGTTTTTTTTGAATTTTTTGAAATTTCTTCCTTGGGAATTAAAGCACTTCTGGCGTGAGCTATCACAAAGTTGTAATGTGGGCCCACTCTGAGAAACAGTATGGCACCGCACTTTTCTGGCAAGGGACCCTTCTGGTTGGTGTAAATATAGTATGTGTTTCTTTTTTTTAGTAAGTAAATATTTTATTGAACAAAAATAAGCAATGTAAAGCCAGTTGGTGTATGTCTGTTGGTTGGAAAACAATGGGGACAAGCAGATTGAGTCTTAATTTAAGCGGAGCTTATCTTGAGAGATCGGGACAAACTTTTAAGTTATAGTCTCTTACTTGGAACGGACGACAGGACACCCTGGTGATTTCCTTACGGGGCGCTGCCTTGGACCTGCGGAAGAGTGAGAGGATTTTCCTGTAACAAAAAAAGAAAAAGAAAAAAAAGGGGTATGATTAGAGCATCTTTAATGGTGAATTATTATTTTTATCAAATTTGAGAAAGAAAAATGTAATTTTTCAATTTGATACGAGGTACTCCAACAGTATCGGATGTTAGCTTGCATCAAAAGACAAGGACGTCTGCCTGGACGACCAGCCGATCAACCAGAAAGTCACTAAATATTTTTTTTCTTCCATTTCTATTGCCCATTTCTTTTTCATTCCATTAAGAATTAAAAGCACCCTTATACACACACACACTCTGGTAAAGTTAGAAGCATAACCCACATAAACCATCATTCTCTCTCTCTCTCTCTCTTTCTCTATATCTTTTTCTTTTTTAACTTTGGTCATGCAATTCTTTTCTTTCTTTGCAAACCATACATATGGACACTAATCATTTCCACAATGTAAAAGAAATGGAGGTTTCATTGAACTCTTGGACTACTTGGACTACGCAGTTGTTTGTTTGGTGTGTCTTTGTAGTCTTGGGGGTTTCAAGAAATTTTCAGAATTGGGGTTTTTAAGAAAAACCATTTTGAGCTTGTAATTTGTGAAGTCATTTCTTTGATGGGTTTTGTCTAGGGCTAGTATTTGTAGTTAGATATAGAGGGGGAAAGTAATGAGTCTATCGTTTACCATGTATTTTTCTCTTTAATTCTCTGTCTGTGCGAAAAAAATTCAAAAATTTCTCTTTGAGCCTGTATAGTAATAGTTCCCAGGTGAAACAGAAGCAACTGTGCATTAATAAATCGGTCGACTGGTGGGACAACTTTCAACGTAAACACATAATGTTTTGGGAAAACTTGACCCAGCTCCTCGATTTGGTGAAAATTTTGCTCTATTCTCAATTGGATATCACTTTGGTGAAACCATTGGAAAGATAAAAGTGACATTTTTTCATCAAATTCAAATCTGGTGTTAAATTTGATTTAACGTTGGAGATGGTCTAAAACAGTACATCTAAGAGCTTGTTTGGCATAAAAAAATTCAAAGGTTTTATTGGCTAAAATAGTTACAAAAGAGAAAATAGATTTTTTAACTCAATAAGACAAAATATCACATCTAACCCATAATTATTTATTTTTTCTCTCACAAAAGTCAAAAAAGTCTAAAAAACTATCACGAACGAGACTTTTTAGCCACAGGCTAAAATAGTCAAAAAGTTAAAAAGCTAACGCACATCCCAAACGAACCCAAGTAGTGTTTGTTTGGGAGATGCAGCCTTGAGATTAAATTAATCATCTAATTAATATACATATATAGTTTTACGTTTGATAAGAAAATTGGCATTGAGATTGTGGAATACAAAATAAAAGATTAAAAAAAGGTTTATTAATTAGTTAAATAAGAACATCGATTGGATTTTGTCAATCCTTTCTCGTAATTCTGAACTAATCCAAACAAAAGATAAAATATACAATTAACAATCTTAAATTTATTAATCTCAGTTAATCTAGTATGTCAAACAAACATGGTGCTAGTTGACTCAGACTGTTTGATTGCAAAATTGATGAGTATGCGATTGATAAATCTTGGGGTGCTTTGGTTTTTTGATTGGAAACAACTGAACTTTCACAAGGCATCAATGAACAAACTGTTGGAACAATTTTATGTGAAAATAAAATAAATAGAAACTAATTCAAACAAAATAAAATAAAACTTATAGAATTTATTTTGTCGAACCAAATAAAAATCAAAAGACCAAGTCGAGTGTGTGACACTCTATCCTTAAGACAGATTCAACCTGCTACGGTGCATACGGATATATGGCGTCTATCTCCCAGGATACAATGATCTTTACAAATTTGTAGTATCACTCCAAGCAAATTTGTACGGCGAACCAAACATGTGCTCTATACTCTCTTTGATTTTTTCTAAAACTAGAATGAAGAATAATGCACTAAATAAAATCTGGACAGTAAAGGCATGTATTGCAGACTGATTTTTTCAGATCATTTGGACTGCAGGAAATGAATCTATATATAGGCACAAAAGGTGACCAAAAATCTGTCTGAACAGGTGCATAATCTGCCGAACAGATGTGACACTATTTTGAACAGATTTAGTTCAAATTTTGAACAGATCTGCAACCTGATTGAATCTGTAACTGCTGGCAGTTTTCCAGCAGTTAAAAACCTGTTAAACAGTTTGGGAAAGAATGGAACTTAGAGATACAATTATTGGACAATAAAATTTGAATTCAAATTCAAATTACAAAATTTAAACTAATTTTTCTCACAAGAAATTTAGGAAAAATTCAAATAAATATTGTCTAAAAAATTAATCTTTAGAACCGACCCACCATGGCTCAGCCAGACGGATGGCGGTGGTGGCGTGCGCGCGCGTGTGGTGGTTTGGGCTATGGTTCACTTTGTCCATAACTCCTCCCTTTTACAATCTAGGGGTGCCCCTTGGGGCCCAACCCAAGTGTTGTAGTTTAGAGCTTATATACATACACAAGCTCTCTTAAAGTTTCAACGTGGGACAAGCCTAAAAAAGGAAACCCACATTTAAAGCTTAAATGTTCAATTCCATGAACCCGAAAACGACGTCAAGTTCCCATTCACTCATAAATGATTTTGACGAACCGTCTTCACCGTGGACTTACCACGCGGCAAGGAACGCATTACCTCTTCGGACCCGCCCCAAAAGACGTTTGGGGCCCACTCAATTTTGGGCTCAAAGATGGCCCAAAATAAGCCTTTATAAACCTATTTTTCCAACAATCCCCCACATGAATGGAATTTGACGGAGAGAAAATGCAACAACATGATCTAATTACAGAGAGTACAGAAATTGGAAATATTCTGCAAAGGATAGGTAGCTTTTGGCTTTGAACCTTTCCTTGTGAGACACTATCGGATTTACTAGCTAACCAGTGAACATGATGTCTTGAACTGTTTAGCCGTTTCTGTAAACCAAGACAATGGAACTCACACAGTATATCCCCAGACACAGTTTAGTTCTCACTATTGTTTTCATTTTGGCTCTGAACAACCTGGTCTTTCATGAGTGCTCTAGAAAATTGTAGCCTTTCACAATTCTCATAGAACCAGCCCAGTTCACACTCATATAGGTGATTCTTATGAAAAGTATCCTGCCATACTCCACTAGCTTTACCTAGATATAAAAATCATTAAAATTTTACTTAACCTAAAACGCTGTAGACATCACTTATTTCATCATAGAAATGGGTAGGAGTTGGACTCTCCAGTGATCCTTCTGAGTCATTCACAACTCGGTTGTCCCTTTGAACCTAGATCTTGGAATCTCCAGTCAACTAGGTTAGGTTGCCGTTGTGGTATTTAATAGGCTTTAGTCCCATTCCCCTCGATGAATTCTCAACTAACTCTCTTGCTAACCCATTGGTTAGTGGATCCGCTATGTTGTCTTTAGACTTCACATATTCAATGAAAATAATTCCATTGGAGAGTAGTTGTCGCACGGTGTTATGTCGACGACGAATGTGTAGTGACTTACCGTTATACATATGACTCTGTGCTCTACCAATTGCTGATTGACTATCACAATGTATGCATATAGCAAGCACTGGTTTATGCCACATTGGAATATCTTCAAGGAAGTGATGAAGCCATTCTGCTTCTTCCCCAGCTTTGTCTAATACTATGAATTCTGATTCCATAGTAGATCTAGCAATGCACGTCTGTTTGGAAGATTTCTAAGATACAACCGCTCCACCAAGAGTAAGACATACCCACTGGTGGACTTTGAGTCTCTAGTATCCGATATCCAATTTGCATCACAGTATCCTTCAAGTACTGCTGGATATCTAGTATAATTAAGCCCAATGTTACGAATAAATCGTAGATATCTTAGAACCCTTATAATTGCTTTCCAGTGTTCTACTCCTGGGTTACTCGTATATCTACTTAATTTACTTACTGCATAAGCTATATCCGGGGGAGTGCAGTTCATCAAGCACATTAAGCTTCCAATAATTTGGGCATACTCTAATTGAGAAATACTTTCCTGTACATTCTTGGAAAGATACAAATTAACATCTACAGGTGTTCTAGCAAGATGATCATCATCTTTGCTAAATTTGTCCAGTATTTTCTCAATGTAATGAGATTGTGACAAAGCATATCATTCTGATGTTTTGGTAATTTTCATACCAAGAATTACATCAGCAATGCCCATGTCATTCATGTCAAAATGTTTATTCAACATTTTCTTAGCAGTTTTAATCATATCATTATTATTACCTATGATGAGTATATCATCTACATAAAGACATACAATGACATAACCTTTGTCTGTGTTTTTAATATAAACACATTTGTCACACTCATTAATTTTAAATCCATTTGACATCATTGCTTTGTCAAATTTCTCATGTCATTGCTTTGGCGCTTGTTTTAAACCATATAATGATTTAACCAATTTACACACTTTCTTTTCTTTTTCTGGAACAGAAAAACCTTCTGGTTGTTCCATGTAAATTTCTTCATTTAACTCACCATTTAAGAAAGCGATTTTTACATCTATTTGATGAATTTCTAAATTGTATAAAGATGCAATGGCAATTAACATTCTAATGGATGTTATTCTAGTAACCAGTGAGTATGTGTCAAAGTAATTAAGACATTTTTTTTGTCTAAAACCTTTGACCACAAGTCTTGCCTTGTATTTGTCAATTGATCCATCTACTTTCAATTTTCTTTTGAAAATCCACTTATACATAAGAGGTTTACAACCTGGTGGCAAATCCACCAATTCCCAATTGTGATTTTGTAAGATGGATTTAACTTCACTATTGACAGCTTCTTTCCATAAAGGAGCGTCAGGATTGGACGTAGCCTTTTTAAAAGTTAAAGGTTCATTTTCTAACAAATATGTTAGAAAATCTGAACTAAAAGATTTTGAGGTTCTAGCACGTTTACTACGCCTAAGTTCCTCTTCCTCATTTTGATCTAACTCTTGTTCTTGATGCTGACTAGTAATAGCATCATGAGATCTTTTATTATTATTAGTCTCTTGTCTAGTCTTATTTGGAAATACATATTCAAAGAAAGATGCATTCCGAGATTCAATAATAGTATTTACATGCATTTCGGAATGCTCTGATTTATGAATCAAAAGCCGATATGCATTATTATTATTGGCATAACGAATGAAAATGCAATCAATGGTCTTAGGACCTATCTTAGTCTTTTTAGGACTAGGTATAGCCACTTTAGCCAAACACTCCCACACTTTTAAGTATTTGTAAGATGATACTCTTCCATGCCACAATTCATAAGGTATTTGATTCACTTTCTTTCGGGGTACTTTATTAAGTACATAATTAGCAGAAAGTATTGCTTCCCCCCACAAGTTCTGAGATAATCTAAAACTGATTAACATGGCATTCATCATTTCTTTTAAAGTTCTATTTTTCCTTTAAACAATTCCATTTTGCTGAGGTGAGTAAGGAGCAGTGGTTTGATGGATTATTCCATGTTCTTTAAAAAATTCACCAAAAGGTGATTCATATTCACTACCTCTATCACTTCTAAGTTTCTTGATTTTCTTACCAAGTTGATTTTCAACTTCATTCTTATATTGAATGAAAGTTTCTAAAGCTTCATCCTTGGTTCGAATTAAATAAACATAACTATATCTAGTATAGTCATCTATAAAAGTGATAAAATATTTTTTCCAACCTCTTGTTTGAATTGATTTAAAATCACATATGCCACTATGAATAAATTCAAGTGGTTTCGTACTTCTTTCAATTGAATGAAAATGAGTTTTGGATAGTTTTGCCTCAACGCAAATTTCACATTTATGATTTGAATCAATGTCAAATTTAGGTAAACATTCCATATTAATTAATCTACGCAAAGATCCATAATTAACATGTCCTAGTCTACCATGTCATAAATTTGAAGACTCAAGCAAGTAAGAAGAAGATGTATTTTTATTAATAACTGAGGGTACAATGGTCATTACATTCATCTTGAAAAGGCTATCAGACATGCAACCTTTTCCTATATACATCCCATTCTTAGTAAGTACAAATTTATCACTTTCAAATACTAGGCTAAACCCATTCTTACTCAACAAAGATCCGAAAACAAGATTCTTGCGAATGTCCGGTACATGCAGCACATTGTTGAGAGTGAGTTCCTTTCTAGATGTCATCTTGAGAACAATCTTCCCTTGTCTATCAACTTTGAAAGTTGAGGAGTTGCCCATAAAAATTTGTTCACCATTGTCCACTGTAGAATAAGATGTGAACATCTTTTTGTCGACACAGATATGACAAGTAACACCAGTGTCCACCCACCATTCTTTCGGATTTCCGACAAGATTTTCCTCGGAAACAACTGCAGAAAGATTGATATCATTTACACCATTGGAAATATTGTCCACTTCGGTCATATGGGCATGAGCAGGCTTCTTGCTTGTTCTTCTTTTGTTTTTGCCTTTGCTACGACAATCTTTGGCCCGATATCCCTCTTTGTCACAGATGTAACATTTGCCATTAAACTTGTACTTTTTATTTCCCCTCCCCTTTAGAGCCTTGTGATGAACTTTCTTCAGAAGACTTTCGTTTCTTGGTTTTTGAAGCATGTTCCATCATATTTGCCTTAGACTACATAGGATGCTTACTAGCCCGCTTTTCAGAATTGCGGTTGTCCTCTTCAATCCTCAAATGCACAATTAATTCTTTCACAGACATTTCTTTACGCTTGTGTTTGAGGTAGTTCTTGAATTCCTTTCAGCCTTGTGGTATTTTTTCAATTAAGGCTGCAACTTGGAAGGATTCTCTGAGAGACATGCCTTCTACGTGAATGTCATGCAGAACGAGTTGGAGATCTTAAACTTGGCTGATCACAGTTTTTGAATCAACCATTACAAAATTCAGAAATTTGCCAACCACAAATTTCTTTGAGCTAGCATCTTTCGTTTTGTATTTTTTCTCCAAAGACTCCCAAAGTTCCTTTGCTGTCTTGATAGGACTGTAGATGTTGTATAATGTGCTGTCAAGTCCGTTCAAGATGTAGTTCCGGCAAATGAAATCAGCATGTTTCTAGGCATCGACCGCAGCAACCATTTGCCGGTCGGTTTCATCCTCTTTCAAAATAGGAGCATCCTCACGGAGAAAACGAGCCAGGTTCAGAGTTGTAAGATAGAACAACATTTTCTGTTGCCATCTTTTAAAATCAGTTCCTGAGAACTTCTCTAGCTTCTCTCCGTGATTTACTGGTACTGTCACCACAGGAGAGGGGGTTGGCGTCATTGCAGCCACCACAGTAGTACTTGTTTAAGCATTTGTTTCAGTAGCCATTATTCTAATTTATAAAACAAAATTATAATTAGAATTTATACTACACAGAAAATTAATTCAAATTCACAGAATTAAATTCTGTAAAAATAAAAGAAACAAGAATATGACTTTTATTTTTCAATTAATTTGGAAATAAAATAAAATTTTATTTAACCAAATTAATTCCACACAGAAAATTAAATTTCTGTTTCACTTCAATAATTAAAATACTAAAACAAAATTTTAATTAATGAAAACTCAGAAAATAATTTTTAAAAACCAAAATTAATTTCTGAAAAAATTCCACAAAAATATATTCTGAATTGTTAATGACACCAGTATATTACTACTAGTTGTCAAAAAAAATAGACAGTATATTACTACTATCTGTCAAATAGCATATAATCACTATTTATTTTTCCAATAAGAATATTATTTTGTAAATCCACAGAAAATAATTTTCTTAAAAGTAGAAAGAGAAAAGGAAACAAACGAAAAATTCTGTAAGCAGAATAATTCGGATCTGTCTTAAGATTGTTGAAGCAATCTTCTGTGAAAATAAAATAAATAGAAACTAATTCAAACAAAAAAAATAAAACTTACAGAATTTATTTTGTCGAACCAAATAAAAATCAAAATACCAAGTCGAGTGTGTGACACTTTGCCTTAAGACAGATTTGCCCCGCTACGGTGCTTATGGATATGTGGCATCTATCTCCCAAGATACAATGATCTTCACAAATTTGTAGTAGCACTCCAAACAAATTTGTACGGCGAACCAAACCTTTGTTCTATACTCTCTTTAATTTTTCCTAAAACTAGAATGAAGAATAATGCACTAAACAAAATCTGGATAGCAAAGGCATGAATTGCAGATTGATTTTTTCGGATCATTTGGACTACATGAAATGGATCTATATATGGGCACAAAAGGTGACTAAAAATCTGTCCGAACAGGTGTATAATTTGCCGAACAGATGTGACACTGTTTTGAACAGATTTAGTCCAAATTTTGAACAGATCTGCAACCTGATTGAATCTGTAACTGTTGGCAGTTACAACTGTAAACTGATGGTAGTTTTCCAACAGTTAAAAACCTGTTAAACAGTTTGGGAAAGAATGGAACTTGGAGGCACAATTATTGGACAATAAAATTTGAATTCAAATTCAAATTACAAAATTTAAACTAATTTTTCTCGCAAAAAATTTAGGAAAAATTCAAATAAATATTGTCTAAAAAATTAATCTTTAGAACTGACCCACCACGGCTCGGCCGAACGGATGGCGGCGGCGGCGGCACGCGCATGTGGTGGTTTGGGCTATGGTTCACTTTGTCCATAACTCCTCCCTTCTACAAACTTGGGGTGCCCCTTGGGGCCCAACCCGAGTGTTGTAGTCTAGAGCTTATATACATACACAAGCTCTCTTAAAGTTTCAATGTGGGACAAGCCTCAAAAAGGAAACCCACATTTAAAGCTTAAATGTTCAATTCCACGAATCCGAAAACGACATCAAGTTCCCATTCACTCATAAATGGTTTTGACGAACCGTCTTCATCGTGTGACTTATCACGCGGCAAGGAACACATTACCTCTTCGGACCCGCCCCAAAAAACGTTCGGGGCCCACTCAATTTTAGGCTCAAAGATGGCCCAAAATAAGCCTTTATAAACCTATTTTTCCAACACAAACAACAATATACAAATTGCATATTGTTTTATTCATTCCGCTTTAAGTTTTTTTTTTTTTTTTGGGAAAAATATTAGTGGTTTTGTAGGCCAATATACATTTTTAAGTTGCATATTCATTCACTCATAAAATTAGAATCTTACATTTGACCATACTTGTAACACCCCAAATTTCTAACCCAAATGATAAGACAACAATCATGACTCTTTCAAGAAAAATCGAATATAAATCTTTAAACTTACATTATATGATACAATAGTTACTCATGTAACAATACATTAATCCAACAACAAGTAAATAAATAAACAAATATTCCCAAGGGTTTACAAGTTTCCAAGACTTGATCCTGGTTACACAAAACGTGTAACACCCTCAAAATAAACCCATAATAACCATAACATTAACATGCATTTATAAAAGAAAATGAATCATTTGAGTTAGTCATCAGAGTATTCTTATTGACAGACTTTACTTGTAACATCCTGCAACATCAAAATAAATGCCCTAAGGGCTTACATCTTTCCAAGCTAACACTTGGACACAAAAAGGATGAGTACTAACTCATTTACAAGTTAAGCCCTAGGCTTGAATGTTTACATGAAATCCCAAAAATAACAAAATAAAACATATAACTAAAGACAAGTCTTCAACATCCCAAACATCAAATCCTTCCAGGCTAAGTCCGTGGAGGTAGCTTATCACCTGAACCTGAAAATGATGTTCCCATAAAGGGTGAGCCACAGCCCAGTAGAAAAATACTAAACCAAATATAAGCATTGAATAAAGCTATAGCATTCAATAGATGGTTAATCAAGATAATCAATTTTATTATTAAACAGTCTCGTAACACTAATGTCTAAGACACATGTCACTTTCCATTATTATCAACATGGCTCAGAACCTGGCCAAACTTACAACAATGAATTATATAACATAATCACATTACTTCCAATATCAACAAAACAAATGAGACTCATGCTCATATCAAAACACTTCATACTTCCCATTTGATACACATTTTAGTGCTGTATCAATAATCATGTAGAAACACTTCAATATAATAAGCACACATAAAAATGGTGCTAATGGAGTCCATCCCCTATCTCCTCCCAAACAAAAATCCGGTTTAGAGGTCCATCCCCTATCTTCCCCTAAACCGTGGAGTACATCCCCTATCTCCTCCCACACACAAAACAATGTATGCAAATGCAATGCTCAATCAATACACGTATTTTCTATATTAATGCAATAGTCAAAATTAATGACTTAACCAATGTGATTAGTTTCAGTTATTCCTAATCCACATGCAATGTCTACAACAATCATGACTATCCTCCACCGATAGCCCAAAACAGTTATTTCTAGACTGGAAATAAATATATCAACAATTTAATAGGTGAGTGATTTAAATCATCCAACTACACCATTTAATCAATAAATTCCCCAATTTTATGAGTTTAACCAAATTCCCCAATTTTCCTTAAATTAATTACTCCAATCAATTTAGCAATTTAACTAGGTTTTGTTCCCAAAATTATCAAAGTGTCCCCAACCTATCAAAATACCAAACTTAGAACAAAGCTTATAGAATAGAGTAGGAAATCCCTACCTTGAAGATCACAACTAAAATAGAGAAGATGGAGATGATGATCCAAAATCCAAAGTGCTCCAAATCCTCTCTTTTTCAGATTAAAAGAAAAATCTCGTGAAGCTCTACCTTTCTTCCAAAGGAACTAGGGTAGAAGACCACCGGAAATAGATCAAATCTAGGAGAGAAGGTAAGAGTAGAGAGAGAGACTCTCAAGGGGCGGTTTTTAAAAGTTAAGAGATGAAAAGGTAGGTCAAAAAGTGATCAGAAAAGTGAAAACACGGACTGATGTAGTCGACTCTACGCTCGAGCGTAAAAAGCCCCGCTCGAGCGTAAGACACAGAATCATGCTCGAGCGTGAAGAAAGCCGCTCGAGCGTCGATTGCACCCTTTCAGAAGTTTTGCAGGCGCTACGCCCGCTCGAGCGTCAAACTCCCCGCTCGAGCGGAGGAACAAAAACAAGGGATCACGCTCGAGCGTAAAAACTACCGCTCGAGCGGAAGAACTGCAGAGCAAAATACTGGGAGATGGAAAATCCCGCTCGAGCGTCAAAACTCCCGCTCGAGCGGAGAAGCAACAACGAAGGGCCCGCTCGAGCGTTAAAACCTCCGCTCGAGCGTGAAGGCCAAAATCTGGGCATCACCTAATGGCATCACTATCAACCAACCTGTAACAGACCCGTCCAACACAACCTATAATTCAAATACTAAGAGATTAAAGGACAACAACAACCAATAAGTAATGACAGGATCCACGGAACCTAAGTCCGGATACAATAATCTAAAGAGAAAAGACCGGGGTCGCTATAAAACGGTTATTCAAACCCACACAAATACAGCCCTTGACTTACACACAGAGTCATAGCAAAATAAGAGCATTGTACTCACAACACACATACTTCTACGCCCCTAGTTGGATGGGATCACTACATATTTTCCTGCACAAAAATCCCGTAGGGTGAGCATAAAGCCCAGTAGGAAATTCTTAACAAAGTATATACATTTTATACAAGTCTCAAGAGATGAAATGCACATGCCATGCTATGCCCTTTTTGAAGATAAATCATATTTTCATCTTTTGAAAACCATCATGCTCAATGATATCATGCAATTTCAATTGTTCAAAACTTAACAATTTACTTCAAGGGCGGTAAATACGACTCTGGTAATCCCTAGGTCGATGTCTACAAGTAGACTATACAAGTACTACCAAATTGTCATTTTTACCGGTATTAACAGGAAGGCTCGACACCTATCTGCGTGGATTTTCGATCTTTCACTTGGACTCTCAGGCCAACTTATTCAATATCATCTATGCCACCTATCAAAACTTACCAACGTATTTACCCCAAAACCATTTCATGAAAACTTATTTCTCAATATTCTTTTCTCAATACAAGTTTTCAAATCAGCTTTTAAAGTTTAATGTAATCAAATGAATTGATATGCCAATTTCACAAGATGAATATAAATACTTTTATTCCAATGCATCATCCAAGGAATAACACAATTCTCTTTTCTCAAGTATCCTCGACAATTAGTTATTTCAAGACTATTTTAATGTTTTGAACAATAATTTTCAAAATGAACAATAATTCTCATATTCCCTGAAATTCATCATTTATATAAATATAAAAAATAATTTTTCTAAACATCCATTTATTTTGACACACAAAATAAATATAAAAATATCATTCATGGATTTTCAGTCTCCTTTAAAAAAAATTCCCAAATTCTAGGTTTTCTCACCAAAACTATACAACTCAAATCTTTTGAAAGAAAACTTTCCAAAATCATCTTTTCTTCAATCAACAAAAATCAAAACTCATAAGATCATTTTAAAAGAACAAGACACAAACTCACTTTTAAAATCACTCAACTTCTTGAATCAACAATCAATTTTCAAAGCTATCGAAAGATGATTTCAAAATCATATAGATCTTGCAAAAATATATATATAACTCTAAGAAAATCCCTACCTCAAGTTTTGAAGAAGAAATGAGATGAAACCCCCAAAATCAACGGTGTCAAAACTCGATATTCACCGCACACAACGAAGCCCTCGAGAACTTAACCAACTTTGATAAAGAACTTATGGCAAAACTCTAATGGATCTTGAGAAATCAAGATTTTGATCCAATTTGGCGTAGGGAAATGTAGAGAGAAGGGAGAGAAAAGGGTTTTTAGAGAGAGAGATATACAAAAGAGATCTGAAATATCAGATTCACAAACTGATATTACATGGTCCGCTCGAGCGTGGAAAGCCCTGCTCGAGTGTCAAATACACTTTCCCAGTAGTTTTGCAGACATGTCAAACTTCTAGAACCAAACATTCTCCGCTCGAGCACATAAACGGCCACTCGAGTGGACAAGTAACTTCTAATGCATTTTGTATTTTTGCTTCGAGAGCGCTGCCCCTTGGACCCCCGCGAGCTGATCGAGAAGCTCGATTCTCGACATACTCAGCAAATGGAAAAACTCGATCGCTACAATACTAGAAAAGATACAAATTCTCTTTTACATATCAACTTGATCTCAAAAGTTTGATCATTTGAGTTATATAAACCCAACTGACCAAATACCACTGAACAATTGAACCATATGAGTAATATTAACATTTTTCATGCGGCTAAAAAAAGATTTTTAAGCATTTATAGGACGTCACATGGCATTACTTCATGTTAGTCACTAATTATCACTATATGGTCATTTGGGAACCCAATAAAAAGCTGCGTTTTGTAGCTTCCAAAGACGTAGCCTAGGCAGATACAAAAAGCTAGAACATCATTTAGGAAGCTCACAAAATGCAATGTGTGAAATTACATGATTACCCTCCTCCATGTTCCAACAAGCAACTAAATGAGTCACATTGGTCAAAAAAGTAAATTTCCTAATTTGGGTGGGGTATTTTGGTCATTTTATTGTGATGTGACATCATAAACAAATATTAACTCAAAAAAATCAAAAGCAATTTTTTACCAACTTCCCAAATCATTTTCCAAAAAAGCTAAAAAGTATGGTAAAAAGCTAAAAGTCAACTTTTTACTATATTCCCAAAACACTCCTATATATTAATATTATTGGGTAAACACTAACGTAAAAGTTTTGCAAAGCATGCTACAACCAACCCACAATGAAAAACAATATATAGTTGAAATTTGAAAGAGTAATCATATATAAATTAGGGGTGGGCGCGGGTCGGTTGCGGCCACGGAACCTCCAATCCGCCATCCGTTCGCCAGATTGGCGGATTGGAGAAAATCAATCCACATCCGTCCTCCAATCCGGCGGATGTGGATTTAGTAGATTGGCGGTTTGGTGGATGAATGCGAATCAGTTTGACGGTTTAAAATTTTATAAATTTTCAACATAATTCAACTTGTGCACTTCTTCAAAAAAAGAAGAAGAAAGTATTACAGTTAATGACTTAAAAAAATATTACAATCACTACATGCCTCATCCAAAGTAAGAAAGTTTGAAACTTTAAAATATCACAATTACTGCATGCCTCATTCATATACTACAATCACAGCATGCATCATTCACATAAAGTATTACAATCTGTGGTTCTTAAAATATAAAAGCAATTCAAACCACCAAAACCATGAACAGAGCAGTAGTAGAGATTGTATGTCTCTGTATTGTTACATTTATATTTGTTTTTGAAAACAAAAACCAACCAGCATATATCATATTTTCTATTTATTATTTTTAGAGGTAGATTTAAAAACCAAAAAATATAGATAAATAATACGTTTATTTTTTTCAATTAAAAAAGATATTCAAGTTGAAAACTTTTTTTCAACAGAATATTTAAACTCTTTTTTAATTGAAAACACAAACAGAATATTTAAATAAACTGAAAACATAAAGTCTTATAAACTACTAAGGATGTTTGCGGTTTGGAGGTTCGGTTGCGGCCAAAGGAATTTCAAATCCACCATCTGTCCGCCAGATTGACAAATTGGAGAAAATCAATCCGCAACTATCTACTCGTCATCACGCATCCGTAAAAAATGCGACGGATCAGTTCGGTTCGGTCGATTTTGGCGAATCGGTATATCCGCTGCTCACCTCTAATATAAATAGAAAATTTATCAGAATAATATGACTCAATATAGAATTTTTCCATCAAAACAAAACACACATGAATATGATTCATATTTACAAAAAAAAGAAAAAGAGAGGCACTATTACATCATTGTTGTATTAATTTTTTTTATAGAAATTTTATGTATAAATAGAATTCTTCAATTTGAATGGTTGGTTTTAAATGAATTATTTAGCAAAAAATTCAAACCATCGATGTCTCTGATAACGTATAGATTCAAGTGCTCAATAATGGAGTGAGTGATAGGTGGGAGTCCATACCAAGTGTGGGTCAGGACAAATCAACACAATGGGCTCGAACCACATACAGCAATTTAACCTAAATTAGACTAGTCTTTTTGTTTCTGTTTTGAGTGGTAGCCAACTCATATCATGCACCACATGTTCTACCTAACAGCTCCCCATTGACCACAAATTTTATTTTATGTGCAATTTTCAAATTTTATAGTTTTATTCATTTTTTATTTTATTTTACTTATACTGAGAAAAGGTTGTCACCTTTTGAAGTTTCCCCAATGGACATAGCTGTCTCTAGTTAGTTATGTGTAGACAGGACCATGTTGTTGGCTCATTTCGGCCCGGTCCACTTTTATGATTGGTTGGATCATTTTTTTAATTGTTTCTACATAGGTTTTTCATAAAAATTTAAAAATAAAAATAAAAATAAAAATTTAATTGATTGGATAATTAATATTTATCGTCACACAAATAACGATACAGAATAATTATGATAAAATCATATAATTATAATTATTATATTAAACTAATTTTAGTCTAGTAATTGAACCATTCGATTATTAAATTGGGTAGGCCCAATACACCCAATAATACAGTTTAATTCATATAGGGTTCGTTTGGCAAGAAGAGTTTGGGGTTTTTTTGGCTATTTTAGCAACAAAAGACAAAATAGGCTATTTTAGCCACAAAAAATAAAATATCACATCCAATCCATAATCATTGCACTCTTCTCTCACAAAAAAAATTAAAAAAGCCAAAAAATCATTTCCAAATCAAACTTTTTAGCCCAGGCTAAAATAACTAAAAAAACCAAAATATTAAAAAGCCAACCTACTTCCTAAACGAAGACATAATAAATTAGAGAGAAATTATATTTGTATTAGATGTGACTTATCGATGATTATATTATATGTGATCTTTTCATTGATGATATAATTTATGATCTGTCCATTCAAAATACTTAAAAAAAAGACACTACAAAATGGTTGTTACAATATTTTAAATGAAAAAAAAAAGATATTATAAAATAAAATAATATCATTGGGAGCCCCAAAGACACGGTTTTAGTTAAAAAGTATGGCAATCATTCATTAGAAGCCCGCGCCCCAGTTGTCTCTCTGCTTTGGATTCTTTTTCTTTGTTTGAAAGTAATTAAAAAAAATAAAGATGGAACCAATTGACTTTGCAAAGTCTTTAACCCTTGTAAGAGGGTTTCCTAGAAGACACAGAGTGTGTGAAAGCAACTTATATAAACAAATGTCCCAACCAGAATATGTTGATTTCAAGTAGGTACGAACCTTTTCTTCCACAAGTAATTCATTTATACGACGAAAATGACCTTTATATACAAAGCCACTCTCATTCCCTTAATATTATTGGAATGCAATTATAAGAAAATGCTAATTTTGTATGAGCAATATTAGAAATCTCAAAAAAATTATCAAATATTTGATAACATACTCATAAGGATATGGGATCCACTAGGGATCGCAACGGGTCTAATTTTTTTGGGTTTCACATATGAATTCTTTATTTTAAATTTAATTATTTTGGTGATACAATTTTATACTTTACTTTAATATTTGACAATTTGAACTTCATACTCCTATAATTTATCTTTCGCTATCATTGTTCTCCCAAACCTTTTTTATTAACATCGGATTTAGACAAATACAATCGAGTAGGGTAATTTTGTCATTCTTAGATCCATACTTGTGTAAATATTGTGTAGAATATTTAATAATTATTTAAGTTTAATGATTAAAATATTATTTTTATAATCAATTTTACTTAACAAAAATAAGTGAAAATAAATTACAATTTTAATATTTAAATTAACAAATAAAAACTCAGTATTTATTTTTTGTATAATAGTCAAATCTTAAGACTTTTTTTTGTAATTTTTTTAAAATAAATTTATTCACACACTTTTTTAATCTATGAACAATATACAAAATATAATCAATTGCAAAATATGAATCCTGGGATTCATAAGTTGGTTACGCTATTTTACACTAATCAAAATTTATGTATTATTATGGGAAGAAAATGGATCTCAAATAAAATGTAGAAAAAAAAAAATTATAGTCATTTTGAGTATTAATTAATTCAGTAATGCTATGTAGCTCGAATCTGCCCTTCCCCAAATCTCCCGAAATCAAAACGACGTCGTTTTCATCGTTTTGATTTTTTTTTCAGAAGAAGAAGAAAATCAGAAAAAAAGAAGGAAGAAGAAGAACTGGAGGGGCCATCAACCATTCATCTTCATCATCAACATCATCAACCATTTCGGATCCAGAAAAAAAAAAAAAAAACAAAATCGGGCAGGGGCGGAGGCGCAACGATGGGTGACGAAGGTAGAGGCAGAGGCGCGGCGATTTGCGATGAGCTGCGACGATCTGCCGGGCTATCGGCAGAGGCGGAGGGGCCTCTCTCTCTCTCTCTCTCTCCATTCCCCTCCATTCCCTCTTTCCCTCTTCGTTCTCTTCTCCTCTCCTCTTCTCTCCCTCTCTCTCTGTTTCCATCTCTCTTTCTCCCTCTCTCTCTCTTGCCTTTCCCCTCTTCAGATGTAAACGAGAGAACAAAAAAAAAACGGGGGAATCGGTGAATGATTTTTCAGAAGAAAAATCATTTTTGATTAATTAATAATTATGCCAAAAAAACAATCATTATCATAGACAAGGGTTACATTAGGAAATAAAGGAGCCGCACTCTTGATTGCCCCGCGTACAGCCCTGTCCCCTTCCAAACTCCACCGCCGACACACTCACCTTCCCCCCTCCGCTCCCTCTACACCGCGTGTCATTTTCCACACAATCCCTGTATATATAGCCACTCTCTTCTCTTCTTCCCTCACTATCTAACCTCTCAAACTCAAAACAAAACAAAAAAACTCTCTCAAGTCTTACACAATTACCAGCACAACAGTCTCAGTACCAAGCAATCTTCTCTAATTCAATCAATTCTCTCTGCACATTGTCTCATTCATTCATTTACACCAATGAAGATGCAGACAAAGAAATCGAGCGCAGCTCAAAAAGCGTGGAACATCCTCCGTCTAGCCTTGCTATGGGCAAGAAAAGGAGGAGTTTTCAAAATCAGGAGACTCATGATGGACCTTCGTCTCTTCCCCAAATTCCTCAAAACCCTAGCTCACTCCGCCACCTCTCGCCGCCGCAGCGCCACCGCCATTCATTACGGCGAACGCCAGCTTTCCTTCGATAACACCCCCATTATCCACGTCAAGATGCACCGCCCTTCCTCGATGCGTTTCAAGATGCCTCGCATCCCTTGCATAAATCATCCGCAAGTCGATTTTGATTACGATTTCGAGTCCAATGGTGACAATGACTATGTTGTGAATTGTGATTGTATTGATGATGATGATGGAGCAAGGAAGAGTTTCTTAAAAAATGGAGATGAAATTGATCGCAAGGTTTGCGAAGAGATGATTGTTGCTTGTGATGATGAAGGAATTGATATCAAAGCAGAGCAGTTCATAGCTAAATTCTATGAGCAAATGAAGATGCAGAGACAGGTTTCATATTTACAGTACAATGAGATGATTAACAGAGGCACAAGTTGATCACCATGATGTCCCGTGGAAGAGAAGAAACATCACCATTCATTTTTCTCTCTGGTTTTCACATCTACAATTTTTTTGACCTACATAGATATATTTTGTATAAGAGGCATTGCGGCATTTCTGTAAATACCGGAGGCTTCGGTTGAGTGTTCACATTTTTCTCAAATAAAGGATTTCATTTTTTTTATTTTGATTCATGAAATGCTTGTGTAATGGTATAAAATATTTCATTACTTTTTTTCCCCCCCTCTTATTTTTACTTTCAATTTATAATTTAGACTGACTAACTACATACATAACTTAAAATTACTTGAACTAACTAACAATATGTGTGTCGCTTGGAAGTATTTTTGAAATGCTAAATAATTTTTGTATTTGGAGGGACCTAAAACTCAAAGATTACCTAACTGGATAGAACCAAATATCACTCAATCACACGATTAGAATTGATATTTTTTTTCATGCGGCCTTAATCAGATCTTCAGTTTAGTTAAAATTTTGCAATGCATTTTGATCTTGGCATAGAAAGTAGCAACCAAACCCATAATGAGAAGCACCAGACATTAAAATGTTGGTTTAGCTGTGTTGAAGACATGTCAAAGTGTTCAAAAATATACCAAATGGAATGAGTTTTTTAAGCACTAAATTGATTGTAGATTTATTTTAAGCTAACTTACAAGTTGAACACCAAGGGAGGCTTTAACGCTAATTAATTGTCTCTAAGGCCAAGTTTGGGAAGACTAAAAAAGTGCACTTTTTGTCTTTTTGGACTAAAAAATTAAGGTTGAAAATATGGATGTTTGGGTTAACTTTTTGACTTTTTATTGAAAAATGTGTAATAAAAAATTGTAAAAATTGATTTGTAGGGAAAAATTTGAATTGGGAGTTGTGCAGCCGTAATTGTTGACTTTTGGTGAATAGTGTTAACTTTTTAACTTTTTGAGTAACTTTTTGACTTTTTAACTTTTTTTAAAGTCCCCAAACTTGGCCTAAATATTTTAATATGGATTAAGAATGAATCTTGGATGTCATTGCAATTCAATTTCGTCTCACATATGTTTTTTTTTTTTTATTTTTTTATCTCCCATCTTTCTGTTACTTCTAAGTTCTACATGTGAGGATCTTCTGTTCCTATACCTTGTTCCTATCTTCTGTACCAATTTCTTTTAGACTGTCACGTGTCTATAGTTAAATCCCAACCATTGAAATGAATACTCTCTCTCTCTCTCTCTCTCTCTCTCTATATATATATATATATATATATCTCCATCTCCGACTTCTCCATGCAGCCGTCGACGAACAACGATTGACCTCTCACCACCAACTCTCACCAACCAGACCTTCCTAACACCTCACTCCAGCAATATCCCTCTACCATCGCTTCCTCGAGTCCCCCTCTTCTGTATCCTTCTGTCTTTGTCTAAATATCCATGAACCAAAACATTTACACAATTTCACAATATCTACATTACCAGATTGTGATTTGTGATGAAAATATAAAATTTCATTTGTATTCACTGAGCTTGAGTTACCGACTCAAAATATTAGCGATGATAGATTTTATATTATTGTTCAATCTGATGATACTTTTATTTATGATCAATTCGTTGTTCAAATTCTTTATTTCACTACTTTACTCATGATTCATAGATATTGTTTTTCACTGGGAATGAGATTTAAGAGGGGTCGTTCAAAAAAAAAAAAAAAAAAAGATTTAAGAGGGTACTTACCCAAAAAGACATTTAAGAGGGGATGAAAATGATGATAGTTCGTTGGCGATGACGTTAGGAGTTGAAGAATGTGATGGGTTCACCAGATAAGTATAGGGAGAGAAGGGAGTTACACCAAGGGTTGAGATTTAACTATAAACATGTGGCAATTTAAGAAAAATTGGTATAGAAGATGGGGACAAGATACAGGGAACAAAGGATCCCAAACCGATCAAACGTTATGTACAAGAGAGCATTACAGAATTGTTCCATGTAGTTTCTCTAAATCACCCAAACTTACCTATTACGCACTCTAAAAATCTATGCAGTTATGTCCAGTTTGTTTTCCGTTGTAGGAGTTTAAAGTGGACTCCTAGTGATGAACAGTGAAGGTAAATCATGTTTGTTTTGTTTATGGAGGTTCGGATTTGTAGGCCTTGGGCGAGTGAATTACGAGTCTGGGCGAGGAGATGATATTAGAAAATAGTCCGTTCGGCTTAGGGTATTATCAACAGTCCAAGGGAACGTCTGGCCGGACAACCAGCCAAGTGCAATTTTTTTTTTTTTACACATTGGGCAACACAATTTGAATATTAATGTTTAATGTTTTTGTATTTTTTGTTAAGTAAAACCCATAGAGATAAAGTGGGACCAGGTGGTCTGTAACAATAATGAGTAATGTTAGGAACTCTAAATATTTTATTAATATTTTTATCAAATATCTCATATGAATATGAGACTCACAAAATATTTTTCGACTAAATAATAGAGTGAGCTGTGGGAGTCCATATCATTTGGTCTGTACAAAGAAACCCAATGGGCTCGAACCACACACAGCTATTTTTTGAAGTAAGGTCTCATTTGAGAACAAATTATTTTAATAATTTTTTTGACTAAAATATGAGATAAAAAAATTAATTTATTTGGAATAGCTTTTTAGTTTTTTACGAAAAGATGTACAAAATGTAGAGAAAAAAAGAATCTTAACTTTTTGATATATGTTATAAACTTTTAATTTTTTAGTAATTTTTTAACTTTTGATCTAAAACTATTACATGTTAGACGAGACCTAAATCTTGATTTTTAAATTTTTTTTAAAAAAATCAAATTCTAGAAACTTAACTATACAGATTTGTGTACGAGTAGTATGAAACACAGATATTGCAGCACATGTTCTACGTAACAACCACATTTTTTTTTGGGTTTTTGGTGTTCAATTTTCAACTTTTCTTATTATTTAAGAAATTTTCTATTTTACTTATTATAGTGAAAAAAGGTTGTCAATTTTTTTAGTTTCCTCACATGATATGGCTGCCTCCAGTATTATATGTGAACGGTAGCCATGTTGTTGGCTCATTTGGGCATATCACAGGACTTATTTTATAATTTAATAATTGTGATTATATAATTTTTATTAAATAAATAAATAATAAATATGATTTTAAAAGTACATTAGAAAACAATTATAATTAAATTATGTAATTATGATTATCAAATCATTTTTTTTTTTAATGACTGATCTTACGTATAAATCCAGAAAATGAATAGGCTGATTATTAAATTGGGCCTTGTGGTAGACCCAATAATAGATAGGAAAGCAAATTTATATTTTTCAATATAATTTTTTTTTGATGATATATGTGATTTTATGATCTAATTCATTCTAAATATTTTTTTTAAAAAAAATTATAAAACGGTTTCAACAATATTTTAAATGGAAAAATTATATATTATAAAATAAACGATTTCATTAACAGCCCAACACGGTTTAGTTGAAAAAATATGGCAATCATTGGAAGCCCGTGCCCCAGTTTTCTCTCTGTGCTTAGGATTCTCTTTTCTTTATTTGGAAACTAGTATAATACCCGTGCTATCCACAGGTTAAAATAAAAAATAAAAAATTATTTTTAAAATTAAATAATAATAAAAAATTTATTTATAATATAAAATAAATTTTATTTAACATTAATTAGATCCCATATAATAATTATATTTACAATAAAATATAAATATATTTTGTCTTGATAAATTTCATAATTTTAGTTTTTCAATTTACCAATTATCTCATATCTATTATGTAAAATCAATTACCTTATCAATAAATCAAAATTAAAGAATAAATAAAAAATAGAAAAAAAAAATAGAGTATTAGTGACCCCAATGTTCAACCCAGTCCTCAAATAAGATTTCGATTATTTCGATTTTGCTAGGCTGCTTTGCAAACCTTATAGCCATTTTCTTAATTTGAACTCCATACAGATCATTTTTAATTTTTAATTTTTGATTTTTTATATTTTTTAATTGTTTTATATTAAAAAAATTTTAGAACTAATATACTAAACAAATAAATTAAACTGAATATGTATGTAAAACAATTTAACTTTAGCCCATAGGCCTGAGTTTTTTTATTGTGTATTTGATTGAAAATGTGTTGGACTATTTTAATGGCTAATACCTAAATCTCAATATTTATTCAGTAGGTAACTTAAGTCATAATGACTACTTGATTTATAGTTAGCATGGTTCAAATAAAAGGTAATGCATTTACTATATGTGAATTTATAAATTTTTTTTCTCATTTGTTAATAAATTTATGCATAATCCACATTTCAAATGAGAATTTTATATATTTTTAAGAGTTAATCACAATTTTTTTTTAAAAAAAATAGACATGATACATTATAAATATGTATGAAATAGCTTTATTAATAAACCATTTTTATTAAAAAAATTCAATACTTAATCAAATAATTCTTCTAGCATTTGAAAATTTAATATTTATTAATAAATTTAATATTTTCAAATACTCCAAGCATTTTTCACATTTAAAATTTATGAATAAATTTATGTAATTTAAAATTTTTATACTTTATTAAAACTTTTAGCATTACAAAATCAATAATTAAGTTTTATCAAATATACTTTGAATCTAATCATCAACCTATTTTTTAAACAAAATTTTCTCATTCAAAATTTTGGCAAATATTTATTTAGGAAAACTATCCACATGTTAGTGCACCATGTTCGCGGTCAATATTAAGCTTATGTAACTTATACCCTAATCTAAATGCACCTTGTATTTTTAAAATTTTGTTTAATATTTAACATAACCTATAAAATGGTTATAAATTATAAGTAAAATTTTAAATTATTAACTTAAAATAAGTTGTAAATTTATTTGGTGTAACGTAAATTTTGATAATCTATATAACATTTTTATTGTGTAAATATACATAATGCCTCAAAAGTTATTACTAAAACAAAAGATGTGAGACTTGTATATTCATATATATTTGGATTTCAAATAAGTTTAAAAGAAGAAGGAAAAAGTTACAAATTGTAGTTTAAAAAACCTCTATTTTTTAGTCAAATAAGCTATAAAAATATCAAATAAATTATAATTTAAAATTAAAACCAAATCAACTTAGTCACACAATAAAATACAATATAATATAATATAAAAATATAATAAGTATAACATTATTTAAGAAAAAGTGCACCAACTATAAACTCTGAAAATTAAAAGTAAACCTTATAAAAATTTTGAAATATGAAATCATGGAAATTACAAAACATAAATGCATAAGTAATATTATAACCATATGTGTCATCCAAAAGAAGAAGAAACTTACAATGAAAATTTGTTAACAAATATGCACATTTTCTCAATAGCCTTTGTCATCCATATTTATGTATTTGATAAATATAGATTTTAAACCGTTGAATCTCGACCGAAGAGATTGGAGATTTATTTTATAAAATACACTTAGATTAGCATGCAATAAATTTTTAGAAATTAACATAATTGTTAGATGTATAATAGAAATAAGGATGTGAGAGGCTAAGATTAGAAATTGATCTTTATAAAAAAGCATAAACTTACAATGAAAAAATTTATCAATTGAATTTTTCACAATTGCTCCATCACTAACAGTTGCAACACTTGATGAACACCGACTCTAGTTTGACTCAAATCCAATAAGTATAAGAGAGAAGATTTATGAGAGATGTGAATTGCTTTTCATAATTTGTGATACACTGTAACAACCCCCATACTGTTTACTGATTAATGACCGATTGATTACCGATAATCACCGATTACTGCTAAACGGAGCTGATAATGACTGATAACTGACTGATAATCGAACTGAATGAAATACTGAACTGACTGACTGAGATTGAAACTGAATTGACTGAGTATATGTTAGTTAATTGCATTCTATCTGTTTGATTGTCTGATTATCTGTTCATGTTTATATGTTTAAACTGCTAATTGAAGGCCTTATCGGCGGCCGAATTAGAAATCGATTGATGTTCCGTGACCCTCATAATTAATGTGATTTTATGGTATATTTATCTGAGAACTGATTAGGTATGATTAAATTAGATTAAAATAAGCCAATTAAAGAGTTTGCCATATTTACCATTTTACCACTATCTCATATACACACACTTGAGCCTTTTACACTCCACGTATGTGATCAAACCAAACATTTCTTCTACTCTTCTTACCTCAACCGACCTTAGAGAGAGAGAGACTTGAGGAGTTGGTTTTCATCTTGAATTGCTTGGAATTGTTTGAGAATTGAAGTGTGATTGCTACTTTGAGCTCCTAGACCTTGAATACAAGACTAAGGTAGGACATCCATCTTCTTGTTGCTGTTCTTGAGTTCATTCTTGCATGATTCATGTTAATTTGTAGAGCTAAGTCATGATTTGGTTCATTAATGGTGAATTGAAGCTTAAGTGTTGCATGCATGTACATATATTGAAGTTTTGAGGTTGTAGTTCTTCATACCTCACATGCATGTCCATCTTTTGGTCATACTCCATGAGTTCATCTTGTTTTTGAAGGCTTGAGCTCTCTTGAAACAGCATTAAAGCTTTGAAAATGATTTAAGATCATGCATGTCATGTTTGAAAATTGTTCTTGGAAAATGATTTGAAATTGGTTCGAAATTGGGTTTGAATTAAACACCCTTGGGCTTTGATTTCTCGAATTGAGCTTTGAATCATGTTACTCCATGTGTTTATAAGAGTTTTTCAGAAAATGAGCCCAAGAGGATCGGTTTTGATGCATTTAAACTTGAGTTTGAGCTTAGAGGTGCAATCTGGGTTTTCCAGATTTCGCACTTCCGCTCGAGCGGGGAACGTTACGCTCGAGCGTGGAATCCGAGCAACCAGCATCTCTCTGCACTGTTTTGCAGTCCGCTCGAGCGGAGGATTGGGCGCTCGAGCGGAGTCATGTCTCAAGCTCGAGCGGGCGTCGAGCGGAGATTTCACCCATCCAGTACTTTTACAGTACGCTCGAGCGGGAAAGTTTGCGCTCGAGCGTGTACCTTTGTTTGCTTGTACGCTCGAGCGGGGAAACCTGAGCTCGAGCGGGACTCTGTTTTTCTGAAAATCCTGAACATGCTTTTAAATGTACATCTGTGCATCCTCATCCCATTCTAGGCATTCTTAGGCCTAGTTTAAGGCATCTTGTTGAGGATATAGATGTAGAACACACCGAGGAATTAGGGATTAAGTTATAATATTTCCCAACTGTATAGCTTAGTGTGTGTTCAACCTGTGAACTGTGTAGGGTTGGCAACTGGGGAGACACGCTCTAGCATACTGTAGCCCGAACTCTGTGAGTAACAATTGTGTAAAGATATGTTCAACTGATTATCTTTTGAATACTGAACTGAACTGTTTACTGAACTGGTATTATTTACTGAATGAATGTATGTCCTTTATTTCTGAACTGTACTGTGGCATCCTTAGTACCTACGGTTTACTGTTACTGTTACTGTTACAGAGATCTCTGTCGGTTTCCTTGTGGAACCACTACTGTTTACTGACTGATGGCCATCATTACTGTTCGGTCTTTTGAGACCTACTGTTACTGTTATGCTAATGGATGTACCACATATGACTGTTTACTGTACTGAGCAACTGAATTACTGATTGAAATGAACTGTTTTCATTATTGTAAGGACATTCATTCTAAACCCCTTTACGCTTTATGTTATTCACTGGGCTTTAGCTCACTGCTCATATATATATGTAGGTGTACAGGCACCAGACCGCAGCTAGAGGCGTCAGGGTTACTCCAGTTTTGTCAAGCCAGCCTTTGTGCCTCACTGTGAGGTTCCGAGTTGCCATGCTATGGCTTGGGGGTGTTTTGTCTGTTTTTCCCCCTTCTGTACTGTTTTACTGTTTTGTATAGACTGACTGTTTACTGTACTGTTATACAGGGATTAGGTCCCTGTACTGTGTGACTGTTAATTTTGTATACTGTGTTGTACAGACGGAATGTTTTCTGTACTGTTATGTGGGGTTGAGTCCCTAGTTAAGTGGATGATGTGAATATTGTGTATACTGTTCTGTACTGTTTTTGTATAATGTATGAAAAGCCTTTTTGCATACAGACTGTCACAGCTCAATGGACACTATTTATTTACTGTATTGGCTTCCGCCAGGCCCTGTACTCTGTTTTACTGTATTACTGTTCTGCAGGCCTTCGGTAATCTCGGATTACTGGCCGGTTACGGTACTAAACCCATAGGGCCGGGTTTGGGTCGTGACAGAGTGGTATCAGAGCGATACTTAACCACGAGTTATACCGCACACACGTGTCCAAATGAGCTATAGGGTGTCCTAGAAAGTGATTAGGGCATCTCATGAGCATGTTAAGTGTGTGATTACGTTATGACTGAATATCTGCTAATGTGTTAAACTGGTAAGCAAATGACTGCTTATGTTTAAAACTGTTATAACTGCTTATAGTGAAATGGACAATGCAAATGAACCCGAATCCTCGTCTACCGAGGCAAGAATGGAAAGAATGAAAAGAATGATAGAACTGATAACTGCTAGACTTGAACAACAACAGAACCAACTGCCTCCTCCTCCTCCTCCGGTACAGCCGGAACCTAATGTTAACGTGGATGATGGGGATATTATTGCTCTCACCCATAAATTCAGCAAGATGAAACCGCCATCCTTTCAGGGAGGCCTTGAACCGTTAAAAGCTGAAGCTTGGGTTCTGGAAACGGAAAAATTGTTCGAAGTGTTTCCGTGCTCAGAAGCAAACAAAGTATTGTTAGCTACCTTCACCCTACAAGAAGAGGCTAGAAGGTGGTGGATGTTGATTCGCGAAACAAACACTGTTATGACTTGGGCTCAGTTCAAGGAGTCCTTCTTTGAAAAGTACTTCCCTCAGTGTGTTAGGGATAGAAAAGTGACTGAATTTGAACAGCTGAAGCAGGGCACAATGACTGTTGCGGAATATGAGACGAAATTTACTGAGCTTGCTAGATATGCACCGCATATGGTGGATACTGAATATAAGAAGGCCAGGAAATTTGAAGGTGGCCTTAATGTGGCAATACTTGACCGGATAAATGTTTTGAAATTACCGACTTTTGTGGGTGTTCTCGACCGGGCATTGATGGCCGAGTCGAACATTGCAGCAGTGAAACAATCTGAAACACCAACAACTGAATGGCCTGGAAAAAGGCAGGGTTTCAAATTCAAGAAAGGCAAGCACAACCCAGCCAACAAGAAACAGAATACGGGGTCGACAACTAGCCCCAGCCAAGGGAGTGGTTTCATACCACCCTGTCCTGAGTGTGGCAAGAAGCACAAGGGGGTCTGTTACAGAATATCTGGAGCCTGTTACAGGTGTGGCAAGGTGGGCCACATGGTTAAAGACTGCCCCTCTGCTCCACAAGCCAGTGGTAAAGCTGCACCAAGCGCAGCAGCATCAAATGCTCCATCAAAGCCTAACCCTAAAGCTACCGGGAAAGAGCCTGTGAGGCAAGGCCGAGTGTTCGCACTAGTACCGGGAGATGTGCAGAATACCGAGACCGTTGTGTCAGGTATTCTCTCTATTTGTGCACAAAATGCATATGTATTAATTGATTCGGGGTCTACGCATTCTTATGTATCGCATGCTTTCTCACGGAAATTGGATAGACCCTTAGAACCCATGAACTATCTGCTAGCCGTATCATCACCCGTAGGGGGATCCATGACATGTGCTTATATGTACCCCGCATGTGAAATTATTGTTGGGGATATGCATCTGTTTATTGATTTACTACCAGTGAACATTGATCATTTTGACGTAATATTGGGGATGGATTGGTTACAAAAATATCATGCCACTATTGACTGTGTGACCAAGCAAGTTGTTTTCCGTCCACCTGGTTTGCCTGAATTCGTGTTTAATGGGAGTGGAGTAGTACCTCCTCCGTATTTGATTTCGTCAGTGAAAGCTGTTAAATTAATTAGAAAGGGGTGTAAAGGATATCTGTGTTCTGTACTGACTGTGTCGACTGATGATAGTATTAAAACTGATGTGAATTGTATTCCTATAGTCAGGGAATTTCCAGATGTTTTTCCAGATAATCTTCCAGGAGATTTGACTGATAGGGAGATTGAATTTACCGTTGATGTGATTCCCGGAACACAACCAGTTTCTAAAGCTCCGTACCGAATGGCCCCAACTGAACTGAAGGAGTTGAAAGTGCAACTACAGGAACTACTGGATAAGAAGTTTATCAGACCTAGCACTTCGCCATGGGGTGCGCCTGTTTTGTTTGTAAAGAAGAAAGATGGCTCACTGAGACTGTGCATTGACTACCGTGAATTGAACAAGGTAACTGTAAAGAATAAATACCCATTACCGCGTATTGATGACCTGTTTGATCAGTTACAGGGTGCTAAAGTATTTTCCAAGATTGATCTTAGATCCGGATATCATCAACTGAAGGTTAAACCGGAAGACATTGATAAAACTGCTTTTAGAACGAGGTATGGACATTACGAATTTTTAGTTATGCCTTTTGGAGTCACGAATGCACCAGCTGCTTTTATGGACCTCATGAACAGAATTTTTAAACCATACCTTGATGACTTTATTGTTGTATTTATCGATGACATATTGATTTACTCCAAAAGTATAGAACAGCATGAACATCATCTGAGACTTGCCCTACAAACCTTAAGAGAACAGAAACTGTATGCTAAACTGTCTAAATGTGAATTTTGGCTTGACCATGTTATGTTTTTGGGGCATGTTGTTAGCAAAAATGGAATTTCCGTTGATCCGCAGAAAATTGAAGCCGTAGTGAACTGGCCTAGACCAACGAATGTGACTGAAGTCCGAAGCTTTTTGGGACTGGCTGGATATTACAGAAGATTTGTCAAAGATTTCTCCAAAATTGCTCTACCATTGACTCAGTTAACTCAAAAGGGGACATCATTTGACTGGACCGACCAAAGAGAATCTGCTTTCCAGGAGTTGAAAACTCGACTTGTGACTGCACCAGTTTTGACTTTACCCTCAGGTACGGATGGTTATACTGTATTTAGTGATGCTTCTCATAAGGGTTTGGGATGTGTTTTAATGCAGAATGGGAAGGTTATAGCTTATGCTTCCCGACAACTGAGACCACATGAAAAGAATTACCCGACCCATGATCTGGAACTTGCTGCAGTAGTATTTGCACTGAAAATTTGGCGTCACTACCTGTACGGGGTAACATGTGAAGTATATACCGACCACAAGAGCTTGAAGTATTTCTTCACACAGAAAGAACTGAATATGAGACAGCGGAGATGGCTAGAACTGATAAAGGATTACGACCTACAGATCTTGTACCACCCAGGAAAAGCCAATACCGTTGCCGATGCATTGAGCCGGAAATCGATTGGAAACTTAGCATGTTTGCTTACAGGACAGAAAGAGTTGCTTTGTGACCTTGAAAAATCTGAAGTTGAAATTGTTTTGAGAGAACAAGGTGGAACCTTAGCTGCTATTTCTGCTCAACCGGCGCTGATTGAAGAGATTAAAGAGAAACAGCAACTGGATGACTTCTTGAAGAAGATCATCGAAGAAAGAGAATCTAAACCGAGACCGGGATTCAAATTCGAGAACAATGTACTGAAATTTCATGAAAGACTGTGTGTACCAAATGATACTGAACTGAAAAGAAGAGTTCTGCAAGAGGGCCACAACTCAAGATTGTCTATCCATCCGGGGAATACGAAAATGTATCAAGATTTGAAACAGAATTTCTGGTGGCCGGGAATGAAGAAAGAGATTGCTGATTTTGTATCCAAATGTCTTCATTGCCAACAGGTCAAAGCTGAACATCAACGACCTGCCGGACTATTGCAACCTCTACCCATACCAGAGTGGAAATGGGAGCATATCACGATGGATTTTATCGTTGGATTACCTCGCTCCAGAAAAGGTATGGATTCAATTTGGGTTATTGTTGATAGACTAACCAAATCTGCTCACTTCTTACCTGTCAAGACAATTTATAATGCGGACAAATTGGCTGTTATCTATATTGATGAAATCGTTAGACTGCATGGAGTGCCTGTGTCTATTGTTTCTGACAGGGATTCGAAGTTTACATCGAGGTTTTGGCAAAGCCTACAGACTGCATTGGGTACTGAATTGAGGCTGAGTAGTGCCTATCATCCTCAGACAGATGGCCAATCTGAAAGGACCATCCAAACTCTGGAGGATCTACTGAGAATGTGTGTCCTTGATTTTCAGGGAGACTGGGAAAGCCATTTGCCCTTAGCTGAATTCGCCTACAACAACAGCTACCATTCGAGTATTGGTATGGCGCCTTTTGAGGCATTGTATGGCAGAAAATGTAGATCTCCAATTTGCTGGGCAGAAGTTGGAGATGGGCCTTTGCTTGGGCCCGAGATTGTGTATGAAACAACTGAAAAAGTGAAACTGATACAGCAAAGACTGAAAACTGCGCAGAGTAGACAGAAAAGTTATGCAGATGTCAGAAGACGGGACAGAGAGTATGAAGTGGGTGATCACGTTTTTGTGAAAGTGACACCAATGAAAGGCCAGACTCGTTTTGGAGTCAAAGGCAAGTTAGCACCGAGATACGTCGGACCATATGAGATCATTGAGAAAATCAATCCGGTGGCGTATCAAGTTGCGCTTCCTCCTGAAATGGAGCATATGCATAACGTCTTCCACATCTCTATGTTGAGAGACTATCTTCGGGATCCTTTCCATGTAATAGAGCCTACTCGTGTAGTGCTGAGTGATGACTACACTTACGAGGAACGGCCTATACAGATTGTTAACAGACGGATCAAGAAACTGAGAAACAAAGAGATCCCGCTAGTGAAAGTTGACTGGCAGAACCATGGTGGTGTGTATGCCACTTGGGAAAGGGAAGATGACATGGCCAAAAGATATCCTGAACTGTTTCCACTGAATCCTGTTTTCTTCCAGAATGAAGGTAACTCGAGTTTAGAGGACTAAACTCTTTATAAGGAGGGGAGACTGTAACAACCCCCATACTGTTTACTGATTAATGACCGATTGATTACCGATAATCACCGATTACTGCTAAACGGAGCTGATAATGACTGATAACTGACTGATAATCGAACTGAATGAAATACTAAACTGACTGACTGAGATTGAAACTGAATTGACTGAGTATATGTTAGTTAATTGCATTCTATCTGTTTGATTGTCTGATTATCTGTTCATGTTTATATGTTTAAACTGCTAATTGAAGGCCTTATCGGCGGCCGAATTAGAAATCGATTGATGTTCCGTGACCCTCATAATTAATGTGATTTTATGGTATATTTATCTGAGAACTGATTAGGTATGATTAAATTAGATTAAAATAAGCCAATTAAAGAGTTTGCCATATTTACCATTTTACCACTATCTCATATACACACACTTGAGCCTTTTACACTCCACGTATGTGATCAAACCAAACATTTCTTCTACTCTTCTTACCTCAACCGACCTTAGAGAGAGAGAGACTTGAGGAGTTGGTTTTCATCTTGAATTGCTTGGAATTGTTTGAGAATTGAAGTGTGATTGCTACTTTGAGCTCCTAGACCTTGAATACAAGACTAAGGTAGGACATCCATCTTCTTGTTGCTGTTCTTGAGTTCATTCTTGCATGATTCATGTTAATTTGTAGAGCTAAGTCATGATTTGGTTCATTAATGGTGAATTGAAGCTTAAGTGTTGCATGCATGTACATATATTGAAGTTTTGAGGTTGTAGTTCTTCATACCTCACATGCATGTCCATCTTTTGGTCATACTCCATGAGTTCATCTTGTTTTTGAAGGCTTGAGCTCTCTTGAAACAGCATTAAAGCTTTGAAAATGATTTAAGATCATGCATGTCATGTTTGAAAATTGTTCTTGGAAAATGATTTGAAATTGGTTCGAAATTGGGTTTGAATTAAACACCCTTGGGCTTTGATTTCTCGAATTGAGCTTTGAATCATGTTACTCCATGTGTTTATAAGAGTTTTCCAGAAAATGAGCCCAAGAGGATCGGTTTTGATGCATTTAAACTTGAGTTTGAGCTTGGAGGTGCAATCTGGGTTTTCCAGATTTCGCACTTCCGCTCGAGCGGGGAACGTTACGCTCGAGCGTGGAATCCGAGCAACCAGCATCTCTCTGCACTGTTTTGCAGTCCGCTCGAGCGGAGGATTGGGCGCTCGAGCGGAGTCATGTCTCAAGCTCGAGCGGGCGTCGAGCGGAGATTTCACCCATCCAGTACTTTTACAGTACGCTCGAGCGGGAAAGTTTGCGCTCGAGCGTGTACCTTTGTTTGCTTGTACGCTCGAGCGGGGAAACCTGAGCTCGAGCGGGACTCTGTTTTTCTGAAAATCCTGAACATGCTTTTAAATGTACATCTGTGCATCCTCATCCCATTCTAGGCATTCTTAGGCCTAGTTTAAGGCATCTTGTTGAGGATATAGATGTAGAACACACCGAGGAATTAGGGATTAAGTTATAATATTTCCCAACTGTATAGCTTAGTGTGTGTTCAACCTGTGAACTGTGTAGGGTTGGCAACTGGGGAGACACGCTCTAGCATACTGTAGCCCGAACTCTGTGAGTAACAATTGTGTAAAGATATGTTCAACTGATTATCTTTTGAATACTGAACTGAACTGTTTACTGAACTGGTATTATTTACTGAATGAATGTATGTCCTTTATTTCTGAACTGTACTGTGGCATCCTTAGTACCTACGGTTTACTGTTACTGTTACTGTTACAGAGATCTCTGTCGGTTTCCTTGTGGAACCACTACTGTTTACTGACTGATGGCCATCATTACTGTTCGGTCTTTTGAGACCTACTGTTACTGTTATGCTAATGGATGTACCACATATGACTGTTTACTGTACTGAGCAACTGAATTACTGATTGAAATGAACTGTTTTCATTATTGTAAGGACATTCATTCTAAACCCCTTTACGCTTTATGTTATTCACTGGGCTTTAGCTCACTGCTCATATATATATGTAGGTGTACAGGCACCAGACCGCAGCTAGAGGCGTCAGGGTTACTCCAGTTTTGTCAAGCCAGCCTTTGTGCCTCACTGTGAGGTTCCGAGTTGCCATGCTATGGCTTGGGGGTGTTTTGTCTGTTTTTCCCCCTTCTGTACTGTTTTACTGTTTTGTATAGACTGACTGTTTACTGTACTGTTATACAGGGATTAGGTCCCTGTACTGTGTGACTGTTAATTTTGTATACTGTGTTGTACAGACGGAATGTTTTCTGTACTGTTATGTGGGGTTGAGTCCCTAGTTAAGTGGATGATGTGAATATTGTGTATACTGTTCTGTACTGTTTTTGTATAATGTATGAAAAGCCTTTTTGCATACAGACTGTCACAGCTCAATGGACACTATTTATTTACTGTATTGGCTTCCGCCAGGCCCTGTACTCTGTTTTACTGTATTACTGTTCTGCAGGCCTTCGGTAATCTCGGATTACTGGCCGGTTACGGTACTAAACCCATAGGGCCGGGTTTGGGTCGTGACATACACAATTTTAAATTTTTAAAATTGATTTAGTCTTCTTTCTTTTTAAAGTCATAAATTATGAGAAAATTATATATATATTTTTAATAGTTATATGGCACACTTTTGAATTTTGAAATGGGTTAGTATACTTTCTTATTAAATTTCATAATCATTAGATAGTTATATTTTTATTGTTGAGAAAGTGTTACCCAATAGATTTTTAATTTTTTTTTTTCATAATAAATAAACATTAATCAAGAAACTTAGTATGTGAGTTTGGAAATATATAAAAAAAAAAATGTAATTTTAAAAGTTTACTATATTGAATTTTGAAAGGAGCATTATTATCAATTTTGAAAAAGATTTCTATATTAATATTAGTTATAACATAGATAACGTGACCATTTGAAAGGTTTTTTTTATAAATTTTAGATTCTATTAAATTGTTTATCATATTTAATGATACATAATTTTAAATCTTAAAATAGAAAAAAAAAATATATATATATATATTTAAAAATCATAAATTATGAAATAATTAGAGTTTTTTTTTATGATTATAATTAGATTTTAGCGAATTGTTTCCATATTAGTGGCACACAAATTTAAATTTTAAAATAATTGAGCATACTTTCCTTTTAGAAATCTTAATTTATGAAATAATTAGAGTTTAATTTTTATGGTTAAATTAGAGTTAACCAATAGACTTTTTTTAAAATAAAAAATAATTAGATTTTAGTGAATTGTATCTATATATAGTAGCACACAAATTTAAAATTTAAAATAGTTGAGTATACTTTCCTTTTAAAAATCGTAATTTATAGAATAATCAGAGTTTTATTATTATGATTAAATAAGAGTTTAACTAATAGAATGTTTTTTATTATTTAAAAAATCAAAAGCGCATAAAATTTAGTTTGAGGGTTTAGAGGTCCCACAAGCATTGTCATTAAAAAGATGACACATAATTTTAAATCTTGAAATAGAAATATATATATATATATATATTTAAAAATCATAAATTATGGAATAATTAGAGTTTTTTTATTTTTATTTTTATTTATGATTATAATTAGATTTTGTAACGCCCTCAAAATAAATCCCAAAACAGACATCCATGATACAAGAAAGAGATATCACATTTCATAAATTAGAATATTCTTACAGAACGTATTACATGTTGACAACAAAAGTAAATGCTCTACGGGCTTACAACTTTCCAAGTCAACACTTGGTTGCAAAAAGGAGAGTACTAACTCTACAAAAAATAAGCCCTTGGTTTGATATACATGTAATACAAAAAGTAATAAAAAAGGTCTCTCAGCCACTAAGCCTCCCAAGCTACATCCTTGAAGGTGGCATGTCACCTGCACCTGAAAATGATGTCCCAAATAGGGTGAGCCAACACCCAGTAGAGATATGCTAAACATAAAACATTAGCACTTGATAAATGTTTAACTCATATAAACCAACATATATCACATTCTAGTTTCATGACAAAATGTCCATGTCCATGTTCATTTTATTTTCCTTTACTTAGCCAATTTTCAATTCATACACATGGCTCAGAACCTAGCCAAACAACTTAATGAGATTATAACTCATATCAACAATGTTTCCATTTATCAATAATTCAAATGAGATAACACTCATATTAGACACTTCCATACTTCACAATAGATACACATATTTGCTGTATCATTAACATATTAAAACACTTCCATACTTCACAATAGATACACAGATTTGCTGTATCAATGGAGTCCATCACCTATCTCCTCCCAAACAATATCCGGTTTAGGAGTTCATTCCCTATCTCCTTTCAAACCATGGACTACATCTCCTATCTCCTCCCACACAATACAATGTATATAAACAATTATCATATACACAATTAGTCAATACACAGATTCGATGTATTATTCCAACCATCATACTCAATGACATATTCAACGTGATTAGTTTCAATTTGCCTAATCATCATGCATTGTCTACAACAATCAAGACTATCCTCCACCGATAGCCCAAAGCAATTATTTCTAAATAGATAATAAATGCATCAACAGATAATTTATCGACAATTTCAAAAGTGAACGATTAATAAATCCAACTCCACCATTAAATCTCATAATAAGCCAATTTCATTATTTTCAACTCAATTTCATATTTCCATAACTTTTTCCAAATTAATTTATAACAAAATTAGAGCTTTCCTCAATCTTTACTCAACATTGACCCAAGGTCCAAATATTAACAACTAACATCATTAATCTCGTTTTAAGACCCAAAATACACATTTATGGGTTAAAATAACAAAACCCATCTTTCTTAATTTTCCAAATCTTAAACCCTAACATCCAAATTGAACCATTTATACAAAATGCTCAAAATCTATGTCAAAACTCATAAAGATGAGTAGTTATCCCTACCTCAAATTCGGAGCTCAAAAGAGGAGATAAAGAATTTCGAAGTTGATCCAAATCCCAAGATTTTCGGATCAAGATGTAGCTCTCACTAAGCTCAACACTTTTTACAAAGGTCCAAAGGTAGGAGATCACTCAAACTAGATCAAATCCTAGAGAGAGGTTGAAGTTTTAGTGAGAGGTGCTCTCCAATGGAGGCTTTGAAAGTTAGAGAGAGAGAAGAGGTTGAAAAGTGATCCAAAAAGTGATTTCATGGATTGATATAAAAACAGGTCCGCTCGAGCGTGGGATTCCCCGCTCGAGCATCAGACACAGACTCACGCTCGAGCGTCAGAACCCCTGCTCGAGCGTCGATTGCACACTTCCAGAAGTTTTGCAGACCATGGTCCCCGCTCGAGCGGAGGAACAAAATCGAAAAGGCCCGCTCGAGCGTCAAAACTCCTGCTAGAGCGTCGATTGATCTGCAGAGCAAAAATGCTGAGAGATGAAAAACCACGCTCGAGCATCAAAATGCCCGCTCGAGCGTAGAAGCAAAAACGAAGGGCCTGCCCGAGCGTCAAAAGTCCCGCTCGAGCGTGAAGGCCAAAATCTGGGCATCAACTCTAGGTTTCTAAACACATCCAACCTATTTTAAACCTGCCCAACATAACTCAAGACTCAAATGCAAAGAGTAAAGGATAGAAATGAGAATAAGACAACAACATAACCACGAAACCAAGTCCGGAATATAATAAACAAAGGAAAAGAAAACCGGGATCGCTATAGATATTAGTGAATTGCTTCCATATTAGTGGTACACAAATTAAAATTTTAAAATAATTGAACATACTTTCTTTTTAGAAGTCGTAATTTATGAAATAATTAGAGTTTAATTTTTATGTTTAAATTAGAGTTAACCAATAGACTTTTTTTTTTTAAAAAATAAAAAATAATTAGATTTTAGTGAATTGCTTCTGTATATAGTAGCACACAAATTTAAATTTTAAAATAGTCGAGCATACTTTCCTTTTAAAAATCGTAGTTTATGGAATAATCAGAGTTTTATTGTATATATTTAAAAATCATAAATTATGGAATAATTATATATTTTTTTTATGATTATAATTAGATTTTAATGAATTACTTCCATATTAATGGTACACAAATTTAAATTTTAAAATAATTGAGCATACTTTCCTTTTAGAAGTCGTAATTTATGAAATAATTAGAGTTTAATTGTGATGGTTAAATTAGAGTTAACCAATAGGCTTTTTTTAAAATAAAAAATAATTAGATTTTAGTGAATTGCTTCTATATATAGTAGCACACAAATTTAAATTTTGAAATAGTTGAGTATACTTTCCTTTTAAAAATCGTAATTTGTGGAATAATTAGAGTTTTATTGTTATAATTAAATAAGAGTTCAACCTATAAAATGTTTTTTATTATTTAAAAAATCAAAAAATTATAAAAATTTAGTTTTAGTGTTTAGACCTCCTACAAGCCTTGTCATTAAAAAGGTGACACATAATTTTAAATCTTGAAATAGAAATATATATATATATATATATATTTAAAATAATAAATTATGGAATAATTAGAGTTTTTTTTATGATTATAATTAGATTTTAGTGAATTGTTTCCATATTAGTGGCACACAAATTTAAATTTTAAAATAATTGAGCACACTTTCCTTTTAGAAGTCATAGTTTATGGAATAATTAGAGTTTAATTGTTTGGTATGGTTAAATTAGTATTAACCAATAGACTTTTTTAAAAATAAAAAATAATTAGATTTTAGTGAATTGCTTCCATATATAGTAGCACCCAAATTTAAATTTTGAAATAGTTGAGCATACTTTCCTTTTAAAAACGTAATTTATGGAATAATTAGAGTTTTATTGTTATGATTAAATAAGAGTTTAACCAATATAATGTTTTTTATTATTTAAAAAATCAAAAAATCATAAAATTTTGTTTGAGGGTTTGGAGCTCCCACAAGCCTTGTCATTAAAAATACTCTTTTCCTTATATATATATAGATAGATAGATAGGGTAAATTACACTTATCTCCTCTGAGGTTTAGCATAATTACAAAAACTTCTCTGATGATTTAATAAATTACTCTAACCTTCCTTTTGAAACTAATATAAAAAAACCCCTTCTGTTACTTATCCGTCTAAAATCAAATAGATTCTATTGATGTCATCCATAATTATTCTACAAATCCCAATACTACCCTTCAACTACTTAACATATTGAAATAAATTACACTTACCTCCCCTTACACACACACACACACACACACACACACACACACATATATATATATATATATAAAAACACATACATATCTATATATGCACATTTAAATATCTAGTATATGTATAAATCAAGTTATAATACACATCCTCAAAATAGTGTATCATATGTAAGTTATGATATTTGTGGTTGTAACGCCCTCAAAATAAATGCATAAATTAATCATTCATAATATCCATAGACATAGGAAAATAAAATATATCCATTCATTAGAGTATTCATTACAAAAAGTATTACATGTTGACAACAAAAGTAAATGCCCTACGGGCTTACAAACTTTCCAAGTCAACACTTGGTTACACAAAAGAGAGTTTTAACTCTTTATATATTAAGCCTTTGGCCTGGATTTACATATAACATCAACAAAATAACAAAAAAGGGAGTCTTCAACTCCTAAACCTCCCAAGCTATCTTGGAGGCGGCATATCCCCTATACCTGAAAAATAGTGTCCCAAGTAGGGTGAGCCAAAACTCAGTAGAGATACGCTAAACATCATATGAGAATTAACTAAAACATTAACATCCGATAAATATTTAACATAGATCATTATTCATCTCAACAAATCACAATGAGACTACAACTCGTATTATCAATACTTTAATCATCAACAATTTAGAATGAGACTACATCTCATATTATCAAAATTTCAATCATCAACGTCATTCAAACGTATTTAAGATTTCGGGACTTTCACCCTGGACACTCTGGCCAACTTAGTTATCAATGGAGTCCATCCCCTATCTCTTCTCAAGCCGTGGAGTACATCCCCCATCTCCTCTCAAACCATGGAATACATCTCATTTCTCCTCCCAAACACAATATATATGTAATGTATTTAAACACTTTATCATATACAATGATCAATTAAAGCACATATTCAATGTGTTAATCCAACCGTCATATTCAATGACTTAATCCAATAGATTAGTTTCGGTTTACCTAATCGTCATACAGTTCTACAACAATCATGGCTATCCTCCACCGATAGCCTAAACAGTTATTTTTAAACAGATAATTAAATTTATCAAACATATAAATTAACACATTTTCCATAGGTAAGCGATTTTCAATCCAACTATACCAATTAATTACATTTTCCCCTAATTTCATCATTTCCAACTCAATTATGTATTCCCGTAATTAATTTCATTATTTTGACAAATAATTCATTTAATCCCAATTAGGGCATTTTCCCCTCTTTCTCAAACAACACTTCTAAGGCTCAATTTCATCAATTGTACAACCATAAACCCATTTCAAAATCTCACATTTACAATAGAATCCAAAACCAAGAAACCCCTCTTTTATAATCTCAAATCAAACCCTAACTTTTCAAAATTCTTACATTTATACAAATGCCCAACATTTATGTTAAAACTCATAAAAAGGAGTAGGTTATCCCTACCTCAAAGTTAGAAGCCCAAAGGAAAAGATGATGAAACTTGAAAGTGCTCCAAATCCAAGATTTTTCGAATCTAAACATAGCCCAAACCAAACTCTAACTTTTATACAAAGGGACTAGGGTAGAGAACCACTAAAGCAAGGTATATTTGTAGAGAGAGAGTGCATGTAGAGAGAGTGTGTGCAAAATCTAGGGTTTGAGACGAAAAAGAGATGAAAAAGTGATGTATAAACTCCCTGCTGTGAACTGATATATACAGGGCTCGCTTGAGCAACCAGACACAAATGGACCTCGCTCGAGCGTAAGAAGCATTGCTCGAGCGAAAAATGAGAAACTTCAGGTCTGCAACCCAGACGTACGCTCGAGCGCAAGAGTGCTCGCTCGAACGAGAAAACACAAAACATAGAGCTCGCTCGCTCGCTCGAGCGCAAGAAAGCTCGCTTGAGCGAAGAATACCAACCTTCAGGTCTGAAAGAGACGTAGACGCACGCTTGAGCGCAAGAGTGCTCGCTCGAGCGAAGAGACACACCAGACCAGGCTCGCTCGAGCAGAAGCTGCGTCTGAAAAGAAACCTGAAGACCCTCAATCCTCGCTCAAGCGCAATAATTCTCGCTCAAGCGAAGAAGCAAATACACAGGCCTCGCTCGAGCGCAAAAAGCCTCGCTCGAGCGAAGAAGCCAAATTCTGGGCAGCAACCATTTGTTTTAACTCATAACCAACCTCACCCAACACATCCCAAAACTCAAATACAAAGAATCAAAGGATGGAAATGAAATACAGACAACAACATACAACCATGGAACTCGAGTCTGGAATAGAGTAAATAACAGGGAAAAACCGGGATCGCTATAGTGGTATTCATAATTAAATCTTTTTTAATCATAATTAAATACCACATAAAGTTTAATGAAAGACATTTTGGATCATAACCAAAATAATAATTACAATAAATGATAACTAATATCACAATAAGTTATAAGTAACACCATAATAACTCATAATTAACACCACAATAAATCATAATCAAATATTACAAATATCATAGTTAGGACATATGATCCTCTCTCTCTCTCTCTATATATATATGAGCGTGTGTTAACTTTTAATCTAAGTAACTATATATATATATATATATATATATATTTTATTTTTCTTTTTCTTTTTTTATGTGGCTTTCTTTACTTATTTATTTTTTCTACACTATCTCTCTTTATAGAAACTCTTTCTCCTCAACAGTTCATTGGTTGGGTTATTGATAACTACCAATGCATAATCCAATCTTATTGTCAAATAAATTCTCCAAACCTTATCAACAATTCAACACACACACAAACACACACACACACACACATATACACACACACAAATAAATTCCCTCATTCTTAGAGTAAATTTTGGGACTTTTGAGTCTTTGAGTTGATCAATTACAATCCTAGCTATAGTTAGAAGAGAAAAGGGAGAGAAGATGCGTTGTGATCTATAGTTGTTGAATTATGTTTAAAAAATAAATAAAAAATTGTGGCTTCAAAAGAAATTAAAAAGAACTAAGGGTAAATTAGTCATTTTATTATCAGTTTTAACACTATTTGAGCCAAAATTAACCTAAGAAGGGAATCTTGATATTAGTTTAAAAAATAAGAGAAGTTAGAGTAATTTCTCAAATCACAAGAGAGATCCCTGTAATTATGCTAAATCTCAAGAGAGGTAAGTGTAATTTATCCCAAATAAAAAATTGAGGCTGTAAAAGAAATGAAGAAGAGCTAAGGGTAAATTAATCATTTTGTTATCAATTTTAACACAGTTTGAGTCAAAGTTAACCTAAGAGGAAAATTTAATAATAGTTTAAAAAATAAGAAAGGTTAGAGCAAATTTTGAAACTACAAAGAAAGTCCCTGTAATTATACTAAGCCTCAAGCAAGGTAAGCATAATTTACTCTTGAAAATATAAAATAAGTAAAATTAATTAAACTAACTAAAAACAAAACCAATTGACTTTACAAAGTCTATAGTAACCTTCTATGAGGTTTCTCATTTAGAGGACAGAAATGCAAAAGCAGGTTTTCAACAAAGTGGGCCTAAGATCCCTTGCTTCTATAATTTTAATTGATTTAGAATGACTAAGATGACCTTCATGTGCACTTTGTTTAGTTGTCAAAAATTTTGTACGGAAAAGTCATTTTTCAGGAAAAATTTAGTAAAGTAGAAGGAAGCTTATTTTGTCTATTTGTCAAGAAAAATAAAATGTACTGTTGAGTCTCTTGTAAAATCTTGTATATGTTGCAAAATTTCAAAACATTCTTGTTAAGTAAACATAAAAAAATTAATTATATTTTACTTTCTTTTCCTTGACCTAATGGAGCTATAGAGAGTCTTGTTACTTTGGAGTTATTGAATGTAATTTAAACATTCCGGTTCCTTACAGGATGAGGATTCTTTTCAATCCACACAATGAATATAGGTCTCACTCTAACAAGTATTTACATTTTGATTTAACTCATAATTTTCTTTAGTTTTCCTTCTGCTCCACAAATTCTTTATGAAATTCAATTTCTTGCTACCAAACACAAGATTATTTATCTCAAGACAGTTTAATCCAAACTCATCCCTTATCCTAAGAATATGTGAGTGAATCTTCACTTTGACAGCAGACATTCTTAAATTTGAACAATAATGCTACAATTTCTCCTTAAAAAAATTAATAATGCAATCATGAGCTTTATTTTTGTTTCAAATGTAGTGTTTACAACTAACTTGATAAATTAAATATGATACAAAAAAATGAGATGTTTATATATAATATTATTGAAATGGTCAGGTTTCTCTACAGAACAAATAAACTCTTATCATTGTTAAAAAAAAAAAAAAAACTTATTAATTATGCCAAAGTAATAATTATAATAAACAAAGGGTACATTCGGAAATAAACAATGCTACACTTCTGATAAACCCGCGTACAACCGTGTCAGTCCTCCAAACCAAACTCCACAGCCCATAGCTTGCGACGCGCTCACCTTGCACACACCGCGTATCATTTCCCCCTATACACTACGTCATCTAATATATATATGTCTCTCGCTTCTCTTCTTCCCTCACTATCTAAACCGCCTCATACTTTAAAAAAATCTATAAAAAAACTCTCTCAAATCTCACGTTGCCTCGTTCATTCACATTGCTTTTAAAAATCACAGTCTGAGGTCGAAGTCGAAATTGAAGATGGATAGGAAGAAATCTAGGGCAGCTGCAAGAGCATGGAACATCCTCCGACTAGCCTTGCTATGGGCAAGAAAATGTGGAGTACTCAAAATCAGGAGACTCGTGATGGTACTCCGTCGCTTCCACAAATTCTTCAAAACTCTAGCCCACTACTCCACCGATTGCCGCCGCAGCACCACCACCATTCATTACTGCGAACGCCAGCTTTCCTTCGACAACACCCCCATTACTCACGTCAAGATGCACCGCCCTTCCTCGATGCGATTCAAGATGCCTCGCATCCCATGCATAAATCATCCTCAAGTTGATTTCGATTACAATTTCGAGTCCAATGGTGACAATGACTATGAAATGAATTGTGATTTTATTGATGATGATGATGATGATGATGATGATGGAGCAAGGAAAAGTTTCTTGAAAGGTGGAAATGAAGATGATTGCGAAGACATTGTTGCTTGTGATGATGAAGGGATTGATCTCAAGGCAGAGCAATTTATAGCTAAATTCTATAAGCAAATGAAAATGCAGAGACAGGTCTCATATTTACAGTACAATGAGATGATTGATAGAGGCACAAATTGATCACCACCAGAGTTCATATTTTTGACTTGCACACACACACACATATATAGATTGTATGAATGAGAAGCATTGCGGCATTTCTGTAAATACCGGAGGCTTCGGTTGAGTGTTCACATTTTTCTCAAATAAAGCATTTCAGTTTTTTCTGTTTTGATTCGAGAAATGGTTGTGTTCTGGATGGACTGGAAAGAGTGGACTCAAGGCCTACCAACCTTTTTCTTATTAGTATTTTATTTGTAGTCATCACAAGCACAATGATTATTTACAATCATTGTAATTATAAGACTGGACATTTAACTATATAAAATAAATAAAAATCCAACTGTTGGATTTTGGTATGAATCGCGAGTGTCTTGCATAGTTTGAATATATATATATATATATATATAACAAATTCAGCAAGATTTCAAAACAACGTCCGAGCATCATTTCTTTCTTGATTGCTGCAAATGTTAGGTGGAAGGATGAAACAAATGTTGGAATTTTGATCTTTTGGAGCAATTTGAAAAGGCAACAGATTGTCTCCGATCTATGAAGCGGATTCAATCATGTTTTTTTGGACTTGTGGGACTCATCACGAGTTTTGACTCAATAATTCAAATTATTTATTTTTTAGATCACAATATGTAGATTATTCATGAAAAAATCAAGTTGATCCGATAACTATAGTTATGTTATTTTATGACATTTATTTACAAAAAAAAAAAACGACAAATATTATTTGAAAATTAGACCATTCATTTTTTGAAAGACAAATATAATAAACTAAGATAACTACGATTATCAAATCAATATGATTTTTTTCCATAGATGATGTACACGTTGTGGTCTAAAAAATAAAAGATTTAGATAATCGAGAAGGGACCCGTAGGGGGCCTTACAAATCCAAACAGCACGGTCCAATCCCGAAGACAAGTTCAAACGCGAAACACTCTTAACTATGTTATTTTTTTTAGGAGGATTCTGGATTGGAATGGGCTATTTGGGCACATGAGATCCACTATGAGTTCCATTTCAATGATTCGAACTGTTTATTTTGTTGGGCATTTTGTTTATTTCATTCACAAAAAAAACTAGGTCGATCTGATAACTGTAATTTGTTTAACTTATCGAGTTTTCACTAAAAAAAATGGACGACAATTGTGTTTTTAAAAAATGAACCATACATTTTTTTTATGACAAAAATAATAAATTGAATAAGTTGCAACTATTGGATTAATCTAATTTTTTTATGGATGAAATATACGAAATGCCCGAAAAAATAAACAATTCGAATAATCGAAACGAGACCTATGATAGACTCTCTGTGACACCCTGAACGTTTAATTAAAAATCATATGAATATTTAGAGCTATATTTAATCATGGTTGTATGTGATAATATATTATTAGTGATAATATATTAAAATGAATAATAATAATAATAATAATAATAAGCATACCATATGTGATAAGGTTAACAGTAAGTGAAAAGGTTAATTAACTAGCATTTAATTAAGGAGATTTGTAAATCCTCTAGGAGAAGGATGTTACGCCACCTGTATTGTCTAGGCCTTAGGAGAGGTGAGTCACCATTTGTTAGGCATCAGGTGCTATGTATATATAAGAGAGAGTGGGGCTACAAATTGCATAAAGGAATGAGGAGAAAAGAAAAAAAAAGAAAAAGAAAAAAAGAAAGAGACAGAAAGGAGGAAGGAAGTGATCTCGAGAAGCTAGCGTAAATAGGAGGAAAATAGTAAGGGTCAATATTAAGGTGAGTTATATTATATCTTGAATCACCATAATATATTTTACGTATGTTTTGATTTACCATAATTTATTTTATATAAGTTATATTTTATGAGTTATATTAATACAAGTTATACTTTATAAGTTATATTAATATTTCAATTACATTGATTAATTTCTGAACTCTATTTGTTTAAAATGAAACCCATTGATATGTTTGTTTAAATTTTAAAGAATATTTGACTATGACTTTATAAACAATTATGTTTTGTAAGTACCACCAAGGGAGTCCCATGTCTTGGGAGACTTAAATAACCGTTGGCTTCTGTTTGGTCACTTTGTGGTCCTCTGTTTGTCATGGATCCATTGATTTCTGTTCTGATTGTCATTCATGTGACTTCCGTTCTGTTCTGTTTGGTACCGTAGTTATGGTTATTTATTCATATAATTTTTCTATTTCAGTTTCTGCCACTTAAATAATTTATTTACCAAATTAAGTTATGTAAATGTTTTGGCTTAACTAACTATCCATAGTTATTTTGTATTCCCTATACTCTTGGCATAATATTTCTCACTCTGCTGTGTTCTTATAGCTGTTACCTTTTTAGGTGATGAGATGTAAGGAAGACCCATAATCTCGTGTAGTGGAACCTGTGCAAGAAATTGATGCAGATCCATTAATTTGTTTTTCTTTTCTTTTCTATTCTTCCTGTCATTTTTTTCTGATGGCCAGTCGTAGCATAATAAAACAATAAAAGCCTATGGATGTGCTCTATTTTTTTTAGTAGAATGAAGTAACTTTCAGTTTATTTATTTTTATTTCCGTTTGCTTCTGCTTGCGCAGTTTAATTTGCTACGATTATATTAAGTTAGTAAGTTGCGATTCTAATCTTAAGCCCCTAGGGTTGGGTCGTGACAAAGGTGGTATTAGAGCAATGGTTCATTTAAAAAAAAAGAAGCTATTTTAATTTGATTAGAAAGTTCGAAAGGTTATAAATAAATCTATAAATAAAACTATATAGCTAGATAAACATAATAAAATAGAATAAAATAAAATATAAATAAATATTTACCTGCAACGTTAGCCCTTTTGTGTAAAATCTCATGTTTTTTCTGGTGATGTAGGAATGTCCGAGATTAACCTTAACGAGGCTTTTTGGGAGGAGCTCGGGGCTATTAATTTGGATGAGATTTTAGCAGAGCACCCCGCCCCCGCCTCACCTGAAGGATGAAGAGATTCAAAGGATATAATTAGAGGATTGCATCTAGGCCTTGCCCAATTGATGGGTCGGCCAATCTATATATACAAGCTGATCCTACCGATGTCCAATATTTACTATGGAGGTAGAGCCATGCCTATACACACGGATGTTTTCTTGGACCCACTCGTGTCCTTAGCGTTACCCTAGGATATGACCGCCCGCACTACATCGTAGGCCCTCTATCCCCAGATTTTGTGGCAAGAAGGGGAAACGTGTACCCTGAGGAATACATTTTTACCACGGTCCCTAACCCGTTGGAGATTATTAATATTCAAAATGTTGACTTTAATAATGACTTGTCATATATCGAGACACTCGGTTGGATTGTCGATCGAGCATTTTTGGGATATATACAGTCCGTCCCCATTTTCACAGTCTAGGCAGCATGGATGTGTTTTGGTTTGGTCCAGTTAGGATGGGAATTTGAGCTTTTTATGCAGCACTATTTCCCATGGTTGTTTGGCTTGTTTGACCCACCACTCTAGAATTGGTAGAAGAAAACTTTTTTTACGCTAACCATGATGTGTTCTAGTCCCTTTTTGTTGTTTTTTGTTTTTGTTTTTGTTTTTGTTTTGTTATACCACAAGGATGAGACACTAACATATCCTGACTTTTGAAACAAAGATGTAATATTAATTGAAAAAAATGTAAAGTTGGTATTTTATATAGATATAGATTGCGCTATATATGCTTATATATATATATGCTGCATTATGAATGTAATGCCTCATTTATTACTTTATAGAATGACCAATAATGGTAATGGAAGCGAGTCATCAGTCTGTGGCACTGAATCAATGGAAAGAATCATGGAAAGAGCGGTTACTAGCTTTTTGCAAGCCTTGTAGACTAACATCAACAATGGGATATTGGAACGACGAGAAGAGCCGGTTACCATAAAACAATTTTAGGATCTGAAACCCATTACATTTACCGGCGGCCCAGACCCAATGGTAGCAGACGCTTGGGTTAAAGACATGGAAAAGATTTTTCGCGCCCTACCCTGCACCGAAAGACAGAAGGTAACTTTCGCCACTTTCACTTTCAAAGACAATGCACAGCAATGGTGGCTTCTCACTTTGGAGAAAGAAGAAATTGCGACTTGGGCAAGATTCTTGGAAGTATTTTACAAAAAATACTTCCCAGATTCATTATGGGAACAGAAGGCATCAAAATTCATACATCTAAAGCAAGGGACTAGAGAGCAAGTTCACACAACTCGCTCGGTTTGCAACATACGTTATCCCTACCGAAACTCAAAAAGCAAGAAAATTCGAAGCAGGATTGGATGCTAAAATTAAAGATAGGCTCGAGGTCTTGAAACTGCCAACCTATGCATAAGTGGTAGACCGCGTGTACATTGCCGAAAAAGGGATTAAAGCTTTTTCGATGAACCAAGCCAAAAGAAGCGATTCTGGGAGAGAGACAACTGAAGACCCAGTGTTGTGCCTCCTAAAAAGGTGAATACGGGCACAACCAGTTCAGGCCATCAAAGTCCTACCAACCCCTGAGGTGGCACTATTCCAATTTGTCCTACTTGTGGGAAGGCTCATTGGGGACAATGCCATCGAGACACTAGAGCATGCTTTAAATGCGGTCAAGTTGGCCACTTACTTAGGGATTCTCCATAGCTGACTAATCATATAGCTAGCCCTTTTGGCCTAGTCAGAAAACTCGCAAGACCTGGAGGAGAGAGGAAGAATCAAAAACGCCAAGGAAGGGCTTTTGCCTTGGTACCTGGAAAGCTAGAAGTTATCGAAAACGTTGTGTCAGGTACACTTTCTATCTGTGGTCATTTAGCTCATGTCCTCATTGACTCTGGGTCAACTCATTCTTTTGTTGTGCCACACTTTGCTGCCAAGTTGGCATCAACACCCGAACCCTTAGGATATATATTGTTTGTGTCTTTTCCTTCTGGTAATTCTGCCCTTAGTGCTGATATATACAAATCTTGTGCTATATTCCTAAAAGGCAAAACTTTATACGTAGACTTGATTCCCCTCCGCATTGGAAACTTTGATGTGATCTTACGTATGGATTGGCTGGCTGCCAACCATGCCTCTATTGATTGTAAAGCCAAAAAGGTCTCCCTCAGGTTACCAAACCAACCCGAGCTTGTCTTTGATGGGACTGGAGTTTCCAACCCTCGCTGTATTATATTCTCCATGATAGCCCAACGACTTCTAAGAAAGGGTTGTGGTAGTTATATTTGTTATGTGATCGATACACAAAAAGAGGCCCCCACCGTTGATGCGATCCCCGTAGTGCGAGAATTCCCGAATGTTTTTCTTGAAGATCTACCCGGTGTCCTGGTTGATCGGGAAATCGAATTTACCATTGAAACCCAACCTGGCACATAACCAATATCAAAAGCTCCTTGTTGCATATCGATGACAGAATTGAAAAGGCTGAAGACTCAACTTCAGGAACTACTGGACAAAGGCTTCATTCAATCTAGTACCTCACCTTGGGGAGCTCCAGTATTGTTCGTGAAGAAAAAGGATAGCATGATGAGATTATGCATTGATTATCGGGAGCTGAACAAGGTCACTATCAAGAATCGGTATCCTCTGCCACGAATCGATGATTTGTTCGATCAACTTCAAGGTGCCCAAGTATTCTTAAAAATTGATTTGCAGTCTGGCTATCACCAACTAAAAGTCAAAACGGAAAACATCGAAAAGACTGCCTTCAGAACCCGTTACGGGCACTACGAGTTTCTTGTCATGCCTTTTGGCGTCACAAATGCTCCAGCAGCCTTCATGGACCTCATGAACTGATTATTTAAACCCTATCTTGATGAGTTCGTCATCGTCTTCATTAACGACATTATCAAATACTCCAAGTCACTAGGGGCCCATGAGCAGCACTTGCAAACGGTTCTACAAACACTTCGTGATCACAAACTTTATGCCAAGTTGAAGAAATGCGAATTCTGGATTAGTAGTGTACACTTTCTCGGTCACGTCATTAACAAAGATGGCATCTCAGTTGACCTCCAAAAAGTTGCAGCAATTGTAAATTGGCCACAACCTACCAATGTGTCAGAAATTCAAAGTTTCTTGGGTCTAGCTGGCTATTATCGACGCTTCGTGCAAGATTTCTCAAAGTTAGCATCACCTTTGACTCAGCTAACTCAGAAGAATACACCCTTTGAATGGACTGACAAACAGGAGTGTTGCTTTCAAGAATTAAAAAGTCAACTTGTGTCAGCCCCTATACTAGCACTCCCTACAGGAGCAGATGGGTTCGTAATTTATAGTGATGCCTCATACAATGGTTAGGGTTGCGTTCTTATGCAAAATGGAAAAGTCATCGCTTATGCCTCACGCCAATTAAAGACTCATGAGAATAACTACCCGACTTATGATTTGGAATTGGTTACGGTGATCTTTGCCCTCAAAATCTGGCGTCATTATCTCTACGGTGCAACCTGCGAGATTTACACTAAACACAAGAGTCTTAAATATTTGTTCACATAGAAGGAACTGAATATGAGGCAACGACGGTGGTTAGAATTTATGAAAGACTATGATGTAGAGATCCATCACCATCCAAGCAAAGCTAACGTAGTGGCCGACGCACTGAGCCGAAAGATGACCAGAGGATTGGCATGTACTCTCGTTTCCTGCAAGATCAATGGACTACTCGCCAACATAACCATGGAACCTACATTGATGGAAGAAATTAAAGCGTGCCAATAGGAAGATAAACTTTTGAAGAAAAAGTACGAGGAGCAAAAGAGTACGCCTGATCCTGATTTCATTATAAACAATGGGATACTAAAATTTTGGAATCGAATTTGCGTACCCGATATTTCGGAACTCAAGAAGAAGATATTGGTGGAAGCTCATAGCTCGAGATTTGTAGTCCACCCTAGCAACACAAAGATGTACCATGATCTAAAGGAATATTACTGGTAGACAGGACTGAAAAGAGACATAGCAAGTCATATCTCTAAATGTCTGCATTGTTAGCGTGTTAAAGCAGAACATCAGAGACCTGCAGGACTGCTGCAACCACTCTCTATTCTTGAATGGAAATGGGAATACATCACTATGGACTTCGTGGTCGGGTTACCACAGTCATTTTCGAAGAATGATGCAATATGGGTTATAGTAGACCGATTGATGAAGTCAGCGCGTTTTCTGCCAATCAAAATCATGTACTCCCTTAATAAGTTTGCTACTTTATACATCAAGGAAATTATTCGTTTGCATGGTACCCCAGTTTCAATCGTGTTTGACCGAGACCCCCGCTTCGTGTCTCACTTCAGGAACAAATTGCAAGAAGCTTTGGGAACCACATTGAAATTTAGCACTGCTAATCACCTACAAACTGATGGGCAATCTGAAAGAACAATCTAGACGTTAGAAGACATGTTACGTGTATGTGTGTTAGACCTCAAAGGTAACTGGGATGAACACCTACCTTTAGTGGAATTTGCTTATAACAACAGCTACCAAGCAAGCATTGGAAAGGCACCGTATGAAGCTCTGTATGGAAGGAGATGTCGATCACCTCTGTGTTGGATAGAAGTCAAGGACAGGAAACTGTTAGGCCCCAAGATCGTGCAAGTCACAAGTGAGAAAATCTAACTCATCCAACAGCGAATTCGCACTGCTCAGAGTCGCCAGAAAAGTTACGCAGATACACGAAGATGGGACTTGGAATTTCAAGTAGGGGATCATGTGTTCCTCAAGATCTCACCAACAAGAGGAGTTATCCAATTTGGAAAGCGAGGAAAGCTAAACCCATGTTACATTGGGCCATTCAAGATACTGGAAAGGATTGGCCCCGTAGCCTATCACCTTGCACTACCACCTGAATTATCCAATGTCCACAATGTGTTTCACGTTGCAATGCTTCGACGGTATCTTCGAGATCCATAACATATTGTTGATTATGAGGACCTAGAAGTTCAAGATGATCTCTCTTATGAAGAGCAGCCAGTGTAGAGTCGTGATCAAGTTCTCCGAAACAAGACCATACCACGGGTAAAAGTCTTATAGCAAAATCATTGTATCGAAGAAGCTACGTGGGAAATAGAAAGTCAAATGCGAGCTAAATACCCACACCTCTTCGAAAATTAAGGTACGTCAAGTTTGGGGACAAACTTCTATTTAGGAGGGGAGAAATGTGACACTCTGAACATTTAATTAAATACCACGTAAATATTTATAGCTATATTTAATTATGGTTGTATGTGATTATATATTAAAATAAATAATAATAATAATAATAATAATAATAATAATAATAATAATAATAATAATAATAATACCATATGTGATAAGGTTAACAATAAGTGATAAGGTTAATTAACTAGCATTTAATTAAGGAGATTTGTAAATCCTCCAGGAGAAGGATGTTACGCCATCTGTATTGTCTAGGCCTTAGGAGAGGTGAGTCACCATTTGTTAGGCATTAGGTGTTGTGTATATATAAGAGAGAGTGGGGCTACGAATTGCATAAAGGAATGAGGAGAAAAGAAAAAAAAAAAAAAGAAAGAAAGAAAGAGACAGAAAGGAGGAAGGAAGTGATCTTGAGAAGCTAGCGTAAATAGGAGGGAAATAGTAAGAGTCAATATTAAAGTGAGTTATTTTATATCTTGAGTCACCATAATAAATTTTACGTATGTTTTGACTTACCATAATTTATTTTATACAAGTTATATTTTATGAGTTATATTAATACAAGTTATACTTTATAAGTTATATTAGTATTTCAATTACGTTGATTAATTTCTGAACTCTATTTGTTTAAAATGAAACCCATGGATATGTTTGTTTAAATTTTAAAAAATATTTGACCATGACCTTATAAACAATTATGTTTTGTAAGTACCACCACGGGAGTCCTACGCCTTGGAGGACTTAAATAACCATTGGCTTCTGTTTGGCCACTTTGTGGTCTTCTGTTTGTTATGGATCCATTGACCTCTGTTCTGACTGTCACTCATGTGACCTCTGCTCTGTTCTGTTCGGTACTGTGGTTATGGTTATGGTTATTTATTCATATAATTTCTGTATTTCAGTTTCTGCCACTTAAATAATTTATTTACCAAATTAAGTTATGTAAATGTTTTGGCTTAACTAACTATCTATGGTTATTTTGTATATCCTATACTCTTGGCATAATATTTCTCACTCTGCTGTGTGCTTATAGCTGTTACCTTTTTAGGTGATGAGATGTAAGGAAGACCCATAACCTCATGTAGTGGAACCTGTGCAAGAAATTGATGCAGATCCATTAATTTGTTTTTCTTTTCTTTTTTTCTTGTCATTTTTTTCTGATGGCCGATTACAGCATAGTAAAATAATAAAAGCCTATGGATGTACTCTTTTTTTTTTAGTAGAATGAAGTAACGTTTAGTTTATTTATTTTTATTTCCGTTTGCCTCCGCTTGCGCAGTTTAATTTGCTACGATTAGATTAAGTTAGTAAGTTGCGATTCTAACCCTCAGCCCCTAGGGTTGGGTCGTGACACTCTTAAGGGCCCAAACAGCCCCCTCCAGTCCAGATTTTAGACAGGAGGGAATCCTCCTCCTTTTTTTCATGAGCTTTGCTTTTCTTTCTTTCTTTCTTTCCTTTTTTTTTTTTTTCTAATTATGTCAATTTTTTTAATTGTCTTATATAAATGAAAGTTGAAGCACCAATAAATTCCAATTTGTGAAATTGTACACTAGTTAGTCCTGTCTTTTTTTTGTTAAACCAAAAGGTCCTAAAACAATTAGATTGACACATCTGTCCTCTTCCATGCACATTTTTATGTGTTTAATGGGGGCGAATGTGGAATTTTTTTGTGGGTGAAATTATATTTGTGGACATAAAGCGCACTATAGGCATTTTTTGGTTTCCCTCTTTTTGATTGAATGTTTGATCTGCATATGGAAACATTGCCAAGAAACATTCTCACATTAAAACCTTTCCATGTTAGGGGATTAGAACACAAGACACTACAAGAAAATACATTTTTGGTGACCACTTTTGCCGACTAAAAATATTTTGGTCACCAAAAGTTGTGGAATTGACGACCAAAAATTATGTTAGTTGGCAAAAGTACAATATTTAGCTACTAAATTTTTTTACTCGGGGTATATTGATTATTGGCGACTAAAAAAATTTTAGTCACTAAAAATGCCACAATTGGCAACTAAAAAAAATTAAGTCGCTAACTAAACAAATATTTTTGTCACTGTATAGTTAGTTTTGGCTACTAAAATTATTTAGTCGCTGAATGAAAAAACGAAAATTAACTTTTTATCTTTGGCGACCAAAAGTTTGGTCACCAAATATTTATTTTCAGCGACTAAAACAATTTTTAGTCGCTGTATAGTTAGTTTTGGCTACTAAAATTATTTAGTCGCGGAATGAAAAATAAAAATTAACTTTCCATCTATGGCGACCAAAAGTTTGGTCGCCAAATATTTATTTTCAGCGACTAAAACAATTTTTAGTCGCTGTATAGTTAGTTTTGCATACTAAAATTATTTAGTCGCCGAATGAAAAACAAAAATTAACTTTTTATCTTTGGCAACCAAAAGTTTGGGTGGCAAATATTTATTTTCAGCGAGTAAAACAAGGTTTAGTTGCTGTATAGTTAGTTTTGGTTACTAAAATTATTTAGTTGCCAAATGAAAAACAAAAATTAACTTTCCATCTGTAACGCCCTCAAAATAATACATAATCCCAACACCCAACAGTTCTATATACATGATAGATAGATTACATCTCCATACATATATCAGAGTTAATATTACAAAAGAGTATTTCATATAAGTTACAAATGTTACAAAAATAATAGAATGCCCTGTGGGCTTACATCTTTCCAAGTTGTTACTTGGTTACACAAAAGAAGAGTTCTAACTCTTTTACAGGTAAAGCCCTCGTCTTGCATTTACATAAAATCAAAAAAACAAATAACAAAACCAAGTCTTCAATTTCGAAAACCTCCTAAGCATAGATCTTGAATTTGGCACGTCTTCGGTACCTGAAAATGGTGTCCCAAGTAGGGTGAGTCAAAACCCAGTAGAGATATACTAAACCCAATATGAGAGATAACTAAAACATTATCATTTGACAAGTGATTAACACGTGTAACCCAATTCACACCCTTCTCATAGCCCAACAAGTATTGCATCTATGTTTCCATCCACCTCCCTTATTTATCCAATCTAATTCCTAGGTATGGTTCATTATCTAACCCAAACAATTTAAGTGAGACTACAACTCAGTTTATGAACACCTCTATTTCCTACAATTCAAAATGAGACTACATCTCACGTAGTTACTACTTCAATTGACAACTTCATTCCTGCACTTCAATTATAAGGTTTCGGGACTTTTACCCCGGACACTCCGGCCCGCTTACTTATCTATGGAGTACATCCCCCATCTCCTCCCAAATAAATATACATATACAATGTATTCAAACATATAATCACCTATGGAGTACATCCCCCATCTCCTCCCAAACAAAGATACATAAACAATGTGTTAAAGTATATAAACACATATGGAGTACATCTCCCATCTCCTTCCAAACAAAGACACATATAAGCATATGTGGAGTACATCCTCCATCTCCTCCCAAACAAAGATACAAAAACAATGTGTTAAAGTATATGAACACATATGTGTGTGGAGTACATCCCCTATCTCCTCCCTAACAAATATACATACATAATGTATTTAAGCACTTCATCACATACAATGATCAATCAATACACATATTTGCTGTATTATTTCAACCATCATATTCAATGACACAACATGTTCGATTAGTTTCAGTTTTCCCCTATCAACATATAGTGTCTACAACAATCAAAACTATCCTCCATCGATAGTCCAAAGCAGTTATCTCTAAACAGATAATAAATTTATCAACAGATAAAATGTTGACATTTTCATAGGTGAGTGATTAAATTATCCAACTACACCATTTACTTCCACCATTTCCCAATTTCAGTATCCTCAACCCAAATTATTATTCAAATTAATTATTTAATGTAATTAGGGCATTTTTTTACTTATTCACAAGATTGCCCCCAAGGCTCATATTTCACTCATAATTCATAAACAACTCCCAATTTCAAGTCTTTAACACATGTTTGACTCACATATGAAGAACCCCTCTTTTATAAATTACAAATCAAACCCTAACTTTTCCAAAATTACCAAACAACACCAACTAATCAAAATGACTAAAATTTATGTCAAGACTCATAGATTAGAGTAGGTTATCCCTACCTCAAATGGAGAGACCGAAAGGGGAAGAGAGATGAAACTCAAGGTGCTCCAAATCCACAAATTTTTAGATTAAAGTGAAGCCCATGCCACCCTCTATCTGTCTTACAGAGAGACTAGGGTAGAAACACTCTAGAAATAGATGAAACCCTAGAGAGATGATGCATTGAGAGAGAGGTCGGATCTAGGGTTTGAGGGAGAAAAGGAAATCAAAAAGTGATGAAGGGGATTGCTGCTGCGTACAGATATAACAGAGGCTCGCTTGAGCGAAGGAGTGGTCGCTCGAGCAACCAGACACAAGGAATACTCGCTCGAGCGCTCTAGCCAACAATTTGAAGATTCAGGTCTGCAACCCAGAAACACGCTCGAGCGAAGGAATTCTCGCTCGAGTTCGCTTGAGCGAAGAAACTCAAAACATACAACTCGCTCGCTCGAGCGAAGGAAAGCTTGCTTGAGCCATGACATGCAACTCTCAGGTCCAGAACCAGACGCAGACGCAGGCTTGAGCGCAAGACTTCTCGCTCGAGGCACCGGACACAACACCCAACTCTCGCTTGAGTGAAGGAACCCTGGCTCGAGCGAAGGAACTGAAACAAAGAGCTCGCTCGAGCAACAAAAGCCTCGCTCGAGCAAAGAAGCAAAATTCTAGACAGCAACTATTAGTTTAAACTCACAACCAACCTGTAACGAACCTGCCCAACACATCCTAAAACTCAAATATATGGAATTAAAGGATGAACACAAGATATATGCAATAACCCACACCATGGAACATAAGTCCAGAATACAACAACCAAATGGGGAAAACCAAGATCGCTATACCATCTATGGCGACCAAAAGTTTGGTCGCCAAATATTTATTTTCAACGACTAAAACAAGTTTTAGTCGCTGTATAGTTAGTTTTGGTTCCTCAATTATTTAGTCGCTGAATGAAAAACAAAAATTATTTTTAATCTTTGGCGACCAAAAGTTTGATCGCGAAATATTTATTTTCAGCGACTAAAACAATTTTTAGTCACAAAAGAACTAAAATATTTGGAGGGAGACATTTCAAATTTTGGAGGGATTTATAAAATATTTTTAGCGACTAAAAAATATTTTAGTTGCCAATAACCATACATATATATATATATATATATTCTTCTTTTCCCATTTTGTTGCCCTAAATTGAATTTGTTTCTCTGAAGGAGCTCTCTCTTCGTCATCTGTAGGTCATCGAGATCAATCCCTCAAGCTGCTCTGTATGTCCTTGCCACCATCGACAACACCACTGGCAGTCTTTGCCGGTACATTTGACTATAAGCCTTGTGGTGGTGATATTAGAGAGCAACTCATCGGTGGCGGCTGGGCTAGAGCTCCACACCGATCAAGCTGTCACCGGTTTGACTAATTTGATGGTGGGTCCACCATCATTCTATGGGAACAAGTCGACCACGCTTGATCTTCTTGGGTTGGGGATTGGAGCTGGTGGAGCCTCCACTGCTGGCTTCTCGACTTTGTTCACTTCTATTGGAGGTGGGATTGATGTTGCAGTGGCTAGTGGTGGAGGAAGGAAATTAAGTTAGAGGGGGCACTTGTTAATTACAATTTTCTATTTAAAAAAAAACGTGTTCAACATTAAGATAATTTTAATTTTATAGGCTAAATTTAAGCATAAGAAATTAAAAAAGCATTATTAATAGGAACAAATCAAAATTCTATAATAGTGTATAATAGCTCGGTACGGGATGGTGATGTAAGTTTGTAATTTTAGTACAAAAAATTATAGATCAAAATTTCTAATTTTAGAAAATAAAAACATATCATTTATAGCACAAATTATTATAAAATCTATTTAATTTTTATTTGACAGAAAATATTAAAGAGATGATATTGCGTATAAATGATTTGTTTTGAATGGAAATTATTACATAGTCTTATAGTACCATATGGCGTTGCCTATGTGATACTAAAAGCATGAGAAATCACAAATAACGTTAAATAGTTTGTCAACTACCTGAAAATAATAAGTTAATTATATTCAATCTATAAGATTTCCCACTACATTATTGGTTTAAACTACTACATAAACAATACCACATAGTGCTCCCAAAGTATAAAATAACTACTTATTATTAATAATACAATAAATTCTTAGTCAAAGAAAATGTTAAGAAAAAAATAAATACATTTGATATATGATCACAAAAATGAAATAGCTTGTTTGGTTCCAGTTTTCAGAAAATTTTAATTTTTAATTTTTCGTATTTTAATGTTTTCAATGAATTTTTTTAATCATTTTTAAAAATGTTTAAACACACCTAACATAAATACACTTAAAAAGTATAATATTTGTGAAAAAAATCTTTAAAAAATACACTAAATACCAAAAAATACAAAAATTCAGTACATTTTTCATATTTTTGTGTATTTATTAATTTTTTAAAAATATTTTTTCACAAATATTTTACTATTTAGATACATCTAAGTAAGGTGCATCTAAAAAAGTAAAAAATTTACTTAACATTTTAAAAATATTCACTAAAAACAAAAAAAACACAAAAAATAAAAAACTCAATTTTCAAAAAACTGAATTCAAAAAACTGAAGCCAAACACATTGTATTACATTTTGTATATGTTAAGAAAGTGTTAAAATTACCACATAGTGCTCCAAAATTAGAATTTTCTGCGACTAACATTGAAATTTGGTCGGCAAAGCTCGAATATGGAAGACCAAAAAAAAGCGGAAAAATGAAAAAAAAATTAGCGACTACAAAAATTTGGTCACAGATAATAAAACGACGCCGTTTTGAATGTAATTTAAGTAATTGAAGGACAATGCCGCCCAAATAGTTCTGTAGGCAAAAATTGGCCTATACCAACGGAGTAAATTTTTCAAACTCTTTATACAGTATATACCGCGCACCACTCCTCATACACACCTCTTTGTCGATTCTCCTGCTCGATTGCAGTCACCGAAGTCGCTCCTCTTCCATCATCGCAGTCGCCTGTGTCGCTTCTTCGACCAAGCATCAGCGGCGCTTGGAGAAGTACTTGGGCCTCCATTGTTAGGTACGTATTTTATCTCTGTCTTTGTCTCTCTGTCTCTGTCTCTGTCTCTCTCTCAATCTTTGTATTTGTGTTCCATTACTCCTCTTACTCACATGGTTGCTCTCTCTTTTCGCACCTAACAGCACCATCATCACCATTTTTCTGCTACTACCAGTTCGCCTATCTTCAAACAACCCCGAGATCAGGTATGGGTTCTCTCTCTGTGTCGCTCAATTTCTCTATTTTCCTTTGTTTTCCCTAATTTTCAAAACCAATTTTTTTTTTTGTTTTCCCTAATTTTGAAAACCCTAATGGGTGAATGTTTGAAGGGATGGACTAAAATCATACTCTCTAGACAATGCAAAAAATGAAAACTGATATATATACACAACAATGATATGTGGCTCAAATGGCTCGAAACATCCAAACGACGTTGTTTTGGGTGTAAAACGACGTCGTTTTGACACATTCGAGCCATTCGAGCCATAAAAATTTAGGCCACCAAACATTTTCCATATATATATATATATATATGTAAATATATGTATATTCTTGTTTGTTCTGGTTGGGATGACAGAACACATGCAAGTATATAATTTGCTTATTAATTGGGAATTTTGTGTATCACTGTTTGTATGATTTGGGTAATCCTTGGATAGCATGAACAATAATTTTTATCTCATCGATTGCCTTGTATGCACACACACACACACGCATATATATATATATATATATATATAAAGAGGTTTGATCTTTTTCTCTGTGAAAATGACTCTTTTTCATTATTATTTTTTTATTTTTTCTCCTCCCAAAAGGAATATTCTTTGTTTATAGATTAGCTTTATTGTGTCCTTAGAAAAGTAATGTTGTGTCCTTCTATTTTTTTTTTCTGTCCTTTTAGAAAATTTTCCTGTTCTTATAGTGAAGAATAGTGCAATTTTTAGTAAACATTATGACTGGAACAGTGAAAGCAATGAGGAGTAGAAGTCAAACCAAGTAGCCTACAAGAGTAGGATTACAGAGCTTTCTGTTGCATGTAATTGTGGTAAATATTGCATGAAAGAAGTGAAATCCCACTTATTATCCTCTTTTAATTAAGGAGTCATCATATTTTCAAATCTGGATTATGCTTTTCTTTCATGTTTGCAAACAAGAAAGATATTGGTCTTTCTTGCCTACAGAGTTTTTATTTTTCTTATTTCTACATTGATTGGAGTTTTGCATGTGCCAAGATTTTAACCCTCGACCTCCTAGCAAGGTGAAATGGTTCTGGCCAACTGTGCTTGCCCCAGTTGGTTCTTTCTTACCTATGGAGTTAATAAAAGTTGTGGCTTAGACTATAATGCTAGAATTGAAATATAGACCTATGAACTTCCATTAAATTTTACTACTTCGTGTGTCATTTAGAAACAAAATTGTTTTTGTTGTTATCTTGTGAATGGCTTCTTTGCTTGTTATTGGCATGCGAATTATTTTTGCTTTAGCATCTTTCCCTTGTATTATAAGCTTATTATGCACCCTCAAGACTACAAAATATATTTTCTAGAATTGAAATCTAGACTTATGAACCTCCGTTAGATTTTATTAGTTCATGTGTTATTTAGGAAGACAACAATTTTTGCAGTTATCTTGTGAATGGCTTCTTTGCTTGTTATTGGCATGTGAAAGCATCTTTCCTTTGTATTCTAACCTTGTTATCCACCCTTAAGACTACAAAACATATTTGTCCTACGTTCTTGTTGAGTGGCTCATTTATCAAAACATAGATTAGACTTTGTTTATTTGGATTTAGTTATTTTAGTTTTCACCTGTCTATTGTTGGGTTCTCAATTTTTTTTGAGGAAATCAAGGAGCAGCAGCAAAAAATGGAACTTCAAAATAATAATAATAAACAAAGTTGTGCTAATTTGAGTTGAGTTGAGTTAGAGGTCTTTATTTTCTCTGCTTCAATCAAAAGAATTTATTTTTGTTGAACTTTGCAATGATTTCGATTGTTTGTTTTGTTTTTGTAAAGTTTATGTATCTTTGTGCTTCTAGTTTATTTCATGATGTTTCTTGAGTAAGCTTTTTATTATGTATATGTTTTCACCAAGTGAATTCTGAGCATATCTGATTAAACGAAGTATGTTTATATAGTGGATTTGTTTGGTGATTTGATTGGGACCTACTTCTTTAGGGATCCGATTAGTTATACACTATCGAGGTTAATTATTATTATTGGCTATGAATCGGATGACTTGTGAGTTAGGATGATGGTTACCTTGAAAAGGCATTTCATGTGTGGTGGCAATTTACCTAATAGTGTCTACTGGTTCAATTATAATTCTATCGGACGTGTGGCATCATTGGCCAAGCCCCAACAATAGATTGAGATTTCAGATGTGTTGTTGCCTTTTAAATGTAGAAAAATTTTAAGTGGTTTGAATTCCTACCCCTCAATAAAACAAAACCAAGAAATTTAGATATCTCATTTCATTTCTCTTTTCTTTCTTTCATCATCACTTTCACTTTCCTTTTCTTTTAACTTAACAAATCCAAGTTTCTAAACATATGCTATCAAGTCAGAGGCACTTTGCAAAAAATAAATTAAAATTGCTCTACATACCAAACCTGTAGGTTATTACTTGAATGGGACTGAATATGTATACTTGTTGCAGTCTATCATTGATTTTTTTTAAATCTGTGACATTGATATCTAAGGATGGGCCCTGTTATGGTGCAGCCAGTTGATTTGTTTTTGTCTTAGTATGAAGATGCCCCATAATATTGTCTTGTTTTAATGTGTAAAACAATTATAAGATACATGGTCTTGTCATTCTATTTGTGATTTAACGACATAAGAAACAGTAGCATCATAATTTTTTCTTCCTTTACCAAATTCACATGAACAGAAACACAATAATGCTGTATACACAGAACACACACATACATTAGTCACATCTGGAATTATAAACTTCTTAACTACTTATGTTTTGAATAATGTGCACTTCAGTGTGTGACTAATGACAAAACCTTTTACTGAGGGAATTGATTTTCAGCTTCTACATCTGCATATTAAAGGATAAGTTTTATTATATGCTCTTTTTTCGAGCTAGAAAGGCATGTTTGCACCCCTTAATCCAGTACCCTAAAGTGTCATTGAGTAGTTGTAGAGATGGCTAGAGACAAAAACAAAAATAACGTTAAAGCTAACAGCAACATCATTAGTACTGATAATGCAATTATTTGATGACTGCTGCAGTTGATGACATCAACAACTGTATAATAGATAGCATATTAAGGTATTGTTGCCTTTTAAATGTAGAAAATTTTATGTGGTTTGAATTCCTAACCCTTTTTCCAAATTTTCAATTGTTTTTATATTTCTCTTAGCCTTTAGTCATTTCTTCTGGAAATCTCAAACTTCCATATGCTTATTGATCGTATTGAATATTCAAATGTGTTTAAATATATGATAACCATGGATCTGAAATGCATAATGCACCATGCTTCTATAGTTGATTGTCCTTCATGAATTTTGGGAGGGACTATAAGTAACTTGTAGAAACTTACAGAATAATCAAGGTACTCATCATTGTAAAGTTAAGCTCTAACTTGCATTTATTGAACGCTTGAACTTGGAAATAAGCACTTAGAGGGAAAAATCATAGAATAACAAGCTGTACATACTTGAAAATCAGTATGAATAGCTTAGCAAGCATAAAAGTAACTTGTTGAAACTCACAGAACCATACCATAGATATTAGTCATAAAGAAATTATCCCATCACCAATCCTTAACTTAGTTACACATGTTTATTAAGTGGGAATTGAAAGAAGCAACAAATAATGTATCAATCCAAATCATTGAAAATGAGTTGATAACATCTGTAAAAAATAGTTTCCATTGTGTTTAGGGTTCAAGTAATTTGTGGATTCTGTTGTTATTGTGTTTTTTTTAGCTCCAACTGGGAATGCTTTGTTGTAGTGTTGATCACCATTTTGTTTTGAGGTTTGGCCCAGTGCTAACAATGTGTTGATGTTGGTTGTGGCATGATTGCTACTGTCTTGGGGCTGGTTTGGTTATTTTATTTGTTTGCTGATTTGTGGTGCTTCTATGGTAGCTTTGATGTTATTGGTTTAATTATTGTTTGGTGATTTTAGCTTAACTCTGAAATAGGGGCAGCAGGGTTATAAGGTCTTAAGCATTGTAAAACATAACACCTTAGGTTGTATTGGCTGTGTCTCTGGATGGCCTTTGTGTAACAACCAGAAAATTTAAGTTGCCCTTTAAATTTTATATTAGTATTATTTAATTATAAATGAGAAAACCCTAAATGTTTAATTAAATATTTCGTAAGAGTAAAATAAAATATTGAATGTTATGGGTATATGAGATAAAGTGTAATTAAATTAGGGATTATATATTATTGAGAAAAAAAAGATATATAATTAGTTTAAGATTTGGGCCCAAGTATAATTAAGCAACTAAGCTAAACTTATCCATCTGAGGGGATAAGCTCCAAATGTAGAGCATAATGATGCAGCTAAATAGAGGGGCTCCGTGGCGTGGTTACACGTGTCACTAGAACTTGTTGAGCAAGCATTAAACTTAGTATAAAAGGAGGAACAAGTGTTGTGAATGGAAGATGGGAAAACAAACTAAGAAAGGGGAAGAATATATTAAAAATCAAGAAGGTCTTTGATAGTGGAAAGAAAGAGTGATGTATTAATTTTAAAGTGAGTTATGTTATACCTTGAGTCACCATAATATATTTTATGTATGTTTTGAGTTACCATATTTTGTTTTACGTAAACTATGTTTTAATTATGTTATTTATTTATGAATCTTATTTGATATTCTAACGAAAACCCATGAATATATCTGTTTATTAAAATGTGTTTTGAGTAATTATTTTATAAGTACCACCACAGATGTCCCATGTCTTGGGGGACTTAAATAACTATTGGCCCTCTAATTAGTCATTTTGTGACCTTCTGTCTGTCATGGATCCATTGACACTCTGATTTTTGGTGTGGAGCAAAGTGTTGTACGGAGCTAAGTGCTACACTATTGTGGGAGCCACCTCTAGAGTTCGTACGAGCCCCCTCTTAAGTCCATACATCTGTTCTGTTTTGTACCGTGGTTATCATTATTCTGTTTATATGATTTCTGTATTATATGTCAAATGATTTCCGTATTATATACTCTATATTTTAATATCAAGCTCTATTTAGCCAATAATTATCCATGGTGAATTTTATGCCCAATATTTCTCACTCTGCCATGTGCTTATAGTTGTTTACCAATTTTCAGGAAACAATGCAATTCAGAAATAGCTTTTGGAGAGTCTTAGACGTGGGGTTGCGGAATAGACACATATAGCATTTTTATAGTATTTATAATTCTAATTTTCATATGTAAATATTGGCCTTTTCGGTCTATAAATTTTGTTATAAAAGTAGAAGCTCCAATGATTATTTTGATACCCTCACTTACATATTTTTTCCGCTTGTATTTAATAATTTGTTTAAGAATTGGCTGGAGGTAACTTCAATTACTGGCCATCCTGATGCTTAACACTTGGGTACGGGGAGCGGGTCGTGACACTTTGTGCCATGGTGAAATTGAAATTGACACTAACCTTAAGGACAAGTTCTTTCTCTGCTTGGGACAATGATGCAACCTAGAATTTGCCTATGTTACCGATGGATGCCCTCTCAGCTTTCTTCATGTTTTGGACAATGCTTGGTATAGTTTATTAGTTCATCTAGTGCAGCAAGCTTTTATAGAACTCTAATTTTCTCCTGATGTGGAGAAATTGGAAATTATGAAATGATGTGTGCTTTACATGTCATCATGTACACCTACGCATGTCTGGTATGAGCGACACTTGTTTGGTCACACCAAAGAAGCTCAAGAGGACCAACAACACTTATTGTGTGCTTCAGTTTCTTTCTTGACACTCATGAGAGTAAAATATTTACGTCTCACAAGAGTCAAGGACTCGGAAGTGTAGGTCACACCTCATGACTATTTTCTGCAAGAGTTACACCACCTGTTTACTCACCTAGGCGCTGAGGTAGTTGCCTAACATGTACTGTGAGACTCTAGGGTCTTGTGGAATAGAGGCTAGAGATAAAGGCTTTGCTATGGTGCTTTCCCCCTCTCATGGGTCAAGCTACCTTAGGCTAGTCCAACTAAGAGAGAGACTTCACCATTGCAATCCCTCGCCAAAAGACAATTCTAGTAACCTAACAGATTTCCCTACTGTTGCCAGCCTTCTCATACATATAGTTATAGTCTTGTGCTCACCTTCTATGAATAGATGGACATACTTCTCTTACGTCATGAATACAACACTGAGATTGAGGCTTCTATTTCGAGTTATGGATCTCTGTACTTTCACAGAGAACTGTATGTAAGTTTTAGATTCTTTCACTCTCTCTTTCGACTGGACTGGTACATCTCTCTCCCATGCTCCCTTGAGTCTCCGGTGCCTCTGGATGAGTTTTTCCACTTCTCAACAAACCTCCATAATCCTACCTACACTGGGTTCTAGTATGATGCCACTTGATTTGTCCTATACATTTTGGTTCAAAATGGATAGTGTTTTTGTTTGATGTGTATATTTTCTCACTATGTTTCTTCAATCTTTATAATTTTATTATTTTTATGTACATAAATATAAAAATATTGTATGTTTCTTTATTTGTGTTTTGTGCTCCATATTCTCAACATGAAAGTTATTGCATTGTTGTTTGGACTTGAGAATTTGAAAATACTTTACCTTTATAGGTTTCCATGTGGATGACTCAGAAGTTACTTTGAATGTTTGCTTGGGCAAGCAAATTTCTGGTGGAGAATTGTTCCTTCGGGGCGTCAGATGTGAAGATCATGTCAATGCAGAAACTCAATCAGAGATATGTGTGCTTCTTTATCCATAAGAGGTTAATTCTTATAAACTCATGGATAACTAAGCTTGGTTGATAGTTCTATGACAAAGCAAGTGCTTGACTCATTTAGCTTGACCAGGACAATTCTAATGTTATGCCTTTTGCTTTCTTCTTCTTTGTTTCATTTTGTAGTAGGATACTTGTAATGACTTGGATTCTAGTTCATATCGGATTGGTGTAAAGTGGTGCTCGTCACCTTAAAACTTGTATGGTTGTCGGACTCTTGGTATTGATGGGTTGTCAAGTGAACCTTAAATATTGTAATTGAGGACCCTTGGGTGATGTTTGGAACCTTGATCGAAGCCTTAACAAGGTATTTAGGCAAGATTAGATCAAAAGCCCCAAGTTTAAGTTTTTGTTTTTGACCAACCTTCACTCTTTTGCCCTTTTCTCCTTCCATACTTTGAATTTGAATGTGAGGTTAGAACCATTGGAAATCTTGTTTCCGGAGCTTCAATTTGGACACAAGAACGACCTAAAACGGAGTCCGAACGAGAGAGTTATACCTGTTTGAATTTTGAGTTTCTGTGCTGGAAACATGCTCGCTCAAGCGAGCTTCTTCGCTCAAGCAAACTGCGTGATTTTTAGAGATTCTGGAAGCTTATTTTCTATGCTCGAGCCAAGCTTCCTTCGCTCAAGTGACCAGGTCACTAACAGACATTATAAAGTGACTTTTTGGCCAAAAAACTTTATTTTTCTCCCTCTCTTCTCCTCCCATCCTCCAAACCCGAAAACCTAACCTTCCAAACTCTTTATTTCTCTACTTTTTACCAAAGATTCACCCCAAATCTTTCAAGAAGGTTGAAGAACAAGCATGGATCAAGACTTTTACCAATTATTTTGTGATTTCATTAGAGTTTGAAGATGGGTCTTGTAGACGTCCCTGAACGTCCCAGGAAAAATCCCGTTCTGTTCGTTTGGGCTCACTACAGTTCGGACTCAAATTGTCACGGTTCTTAATCTGATCTTGCAAAGTGTAATGCAAGACTGATAAATCACCAAAGAGTCCAAATCCGGCAAATCATTTTTGAAAAACAGATTTTTTAGAAAGAAGTGCCAAATGTGGACTGCTTTGCCAGATACAGAGTCGCCACCTAAATATTTATTTTGGGAGAATTTAAGAAACCCTGACTCGTTGCCTAAGGCTAGGTGTCCGTCATCACCAAAGTTTCCTCGACTCGGGAACTTGGGTACGATTGGGGAAGGTCACTTCGTGAGCACCCACGCTCGCCCGATCAAAGATCGGCCTCTACTAACCATGATATCGAGTTTTGAAAACATTGTGTGCTCTTATTCCGGTTATTAGCCTAGAATTACTATGTGATGCGCACAGCATACAAGTATAGACTAGATTGCCTAATTTGGAACAAAGCATCGCATATCCGTTTATTTTGAAAATGGATTGATGTTTGCTACTCGCAAGTAGGCTAAAACACGAATTTCGACGAATTATTCCAATTCAAGCAATCCAACCTTCACCCACAGGCATTCAGGCAGTTAATCAACTAAGTAGATACCCTCATGGTAAGCATGCTGTTATGGCAACACTCACACACATGCAAGGATGCTAAAGCGTAAATGCTTACCTAGTACTCCAAGCCAAAACAGAAACTAGTTAGTAATCAAATGCATGATCCTAGTTCATGTTAAGATGGCTAATGCAACACATGCACAATGCAACTGGAAATAGGCTCGGCTATTCTAAAGATGGCATGTGAAATGCTACAACTAACAAGTATTCAACTCGGAATTGAAATACAATGCAGTTAGTATGATGCGCCGAGCACGGTGCATGCAAGACAGATGAATGAATGCAAATATGCTATCATAAGTATGCTAATTGAAACATGCCCTAAAACTAACCATTGTAAGCGGTTAAATAAAAGGGAGAAAGACGTGGGGTTGGAAGACATACACACACTCACACACACTTATTACACAATTGCCCTCGCTCGAAGGGTCCGAATAAATAATACAAACCCAAATAAATAATTAACTACCTCAGCTAATTAAATATTACAAAACTTCTAATTAATTTAACAAATTAAAATCAGAGGGGAGGTGGCCGCAGCCCTGCCTTGGAATGATGGGATGATGCATGCTCGATTCGCCTCGCCAAGAAACCCGTTGCTATGCCACTGTTGCCTCTGTTTACACTGCCTTGTTCCTCTGAAAGTTATGAAAGTTTCCAGAGCCCTTCTGAATCACTCCTTGAGTGTGGTGGGATGTCACCGGCCTGGATATAGGTCCACCGACCATGGGAAAATTATCATTGACCAAAAGTAGGACCACCGGCTAGACTTTGATGGTCGGTCGGCAATAAGAGTGGCCGGCCGGACGTTTTTTCCTGCAGAATTCTGGTTTTGCTGCAACAGAGGACAGACAGTGTATGGCATGGAATTTTCAAGACAGTGTGTGCATAGCCACCCTCCCTATCATGCTATGATCCCAAAGGAGTGTGGCCCTCGGTACTCGAGCCACCAATCACGCATTTCGACGCATGATGGCCAAAGGTACCAAGTTTGCAAATCAATGTAAATGCATGCAACAAAACAAATGGATGCTTCACGCCCTATCATGTTGAGATTAAGAGTGTCGGCGACCGAGGAGTGAGACATGTTTCGTCACTTTAAGTACGAACACATCTCATTCCTCATGTTTGGCTTGACACCCCAAACCAAACACAATGCAATGTAAGTATGCAATATGGCTCAAATATGTAAAATGGCTCAAGTATGCAACATGAGGCTAAGTTAGCAAAGCATGCCAAATGTAATGCAAGCTAAACATGCAAATGTGCAATATGCCGAGTATGCAAAATGCAATGTGGCAAACATGGAAAAATATGCAATGGAACTAGCATGTGACAACACACAATGAATCAAATATGCAACCAACATGCGACAAACATGCAATGGTGGACTTAAACCCAAAAGGGCAGACCTCAGCCTTGCCATAAACAGTGGCCAAAAGTGATGGGTGAAGGAACCAAAATGCAAAGCAAACAAGCGTGCTAATTAGCCTACCACCTAAACATGAAGAGGGAACTCTTAAACACATTCAAAAGAGACTAATATGGACAAATGGCAAGCATGAAAATCTCTGAAAGTGTGCAAGGGATGATGCCAAATCACCCAAACCATGCAAGTATGGTATGCAATGAAAGGCCAAAACTTGAGGCTAACAAAAAGGGGTTCAAGCCATGGTCATACCAACCAAGCCTCAAAGAGCCAAAATGACTTAAATCACTCCTAAGGCAGACCAAAATAAGGCTAGGACATACATTGGATGGAGTCAAAACATGCTAAGAAATGGGCCCAAAACAAAGGGCATTCAAGGCCACAAAAAGGAGCATTCCACTACAACTATCACAACCGAACATGGCATGGATTATGTGATGAAAAATAGAGTTATAATATGCCAAAATGTCCCCCAAAACCCGCTTAGATGGCATCTAAATGACTTAGACAAAGAGGCATGCACAATGGCCCAAACATGGAGCATAAGACCACAACTCTTCAAGACATTGAAGGGGTGGTAGATGCAAGTATATAAGCATAAAACATGGACTAAAATAGCATGATAAGTGATTCCAAATCACTAAAATAGCCTAAGTAATGCATGCTAAAGACTTACACACCCGAAGCCAACAAGCTAAAATGCAAAAAGGCTATACAAAGCATGGCAAACATGGCTAAGACAACCAAAGTCAGACCTTAAGCATGGTAAAACATGACTAAAAACTTCACAAAGTTAAGCCAAAATATGTGAGCATGATGGTCCGAATGCAAGACGCATGTTATGACAATAAAGGGGATTACAAAGCAAGTGTATGATGCATGCAATGGACTATCAATCTGACCAAAAACAGAGGTATAGTATGACCAAATAACACCCAAAAGCCTCTAAGATGGAACTAAAACTAACTAAGCATGCATGCTACCTTTATGAGCCAAAAACACAAGCATATAAGACATAAAGGGGAGAGGGGTGTCCCTCCCCTATGCAAGACCTCAAAACTCCTTCACCACCATTGAAAATCCTTTGGATTTCAGTGGTGAGAAGGCCAATACACGAAGGTCCTTAAAGCTCAAACAAGAAGGCACAAAAGGGGCCAAACAAGGCCTAAAGGGGGGGGGGGGGACAACCCCAAACACCAAAATGAACTTAATGAAACATCTTAAACATGAAAAATTAGAGCTTTTATTAGTTATACACTAAGCCTAAAACAGCATGCAAGATAGGTTAAAAGCTAGTGCAAGAATAGGGAATATAAAACAATATTGCTCACCCTTGAAGAACACTTCAAGAACCAAAACTCCAGCCCCTTTTCTGATCAAAACCAACTCAAAAGCTCCAAGAACAACCTCTCAACACCTCAATAACCAAGGTATGGTGTAACACTAGGTGTCTTAGTGCAAAACTAAGAACAAAACTCACTTTTGGACACTCTAACACACACAAATGTAGAGAGAGAGGGAGATATGGAGAGAGAGTGGTATATATATCATATATATCTCTGATTTTGCTGAACCTCTCTAAAGGAAGGAGAGGCCTCCTTTTATAGAACAAATAAGGGCCAAAGCTTCTTAGAGAAGCTAAGGCAAAGGGGTCAAGCTTCCTCAAGAAGCTAGACCAAAGGTCCAAGCTTCTTGGGGAAGCTAAGACAGAGGGTTCAACCTTCTAGAGGAAGCTAAGACTAAGGGTCTAAGCTTCTTTAAGAAGCTTAGAGCAAAAAGGGTGCAAAGGGTGCAAGTCCTCAATACACGTGTATGGAGGACAAGTCTGTGCACTCCAGCTGGCACAGTTGGCATGCACAATGCCTGGAAAAGGCAAAAAGGAGGTATCGACCAGAAAAAGAGACAATCAGCCAAATAAATGGCCGATCGACCTGATATCCGTGCCGACCGACCAGATATTTGGTCGGTAGAAAGAAAGAAAGGTTGGTGGCGTCATGCCACGGCCTGTGGGTTTAAGGGATGGCTAACAAGTCACTTCCTACCTTCAGGTGCAAGAACCACAAATTCTTGGTCCATAACCAAGCACAAAACAGTCAAGTCGAGAGATCCTAAGGCAAGGCACGCAGCCGAGTCCTGCGGGATCTCAAAATGAACACGAACATGGATGATCACCGAGTGTTCAAACGATGATGTCCAAGTCTTGAAGATGGTCAAAAATGGGGTGTCTACAGGTCTTTATCCTTAGCTTCCAATCTTGAGGTAGGGATACTTTTACCCTACTATTTCTTTATTTTGAAGAGATTTCATGGTATTGTTGTGACCCATGAGCTAGTTTGAGCATATTGTTGGATTAAACCCATGTTTTACATAAATAGACCATCTTACTTGATTTTTGCTTGAAATTTCTTAACTCGTTTTTCAAAAAATGTATATAAATGTTGTTAAAACCTATATCTATGATAAAGGAGAAGAACCCCCAAATTTGGTAAAACCCTAGCTTGGTCAATGAAGATAGATGATAGTTTTGCTTAAATTGAAAGTAGTATCATGAAATTGAGATGTTAAATTGAATATATACAAGTTTAATTGAATTTTGGAAGTGTTTGGAAATTTATGTAAAGTTTGCGATTGAACTCTTATTTTTGATATTTTAAATTATGTGATAATATGAAACAAAGTTTGGGAGGGAGAAATTGTTAATGGTATGGATGATATGAATTTTGTGATGAAATGATGAAGTTGAAGATTAAGAGGTTTCATTGAATTATGTTGAATTGCATTGTTGGATTGTGTTGAGTTGTGTTGGATGGTGTTATGTTGGTACTCACGCGGGGAGATGAAAAAGGATTTTTGAGGGCCCACGTCCCGCTGTATAATAGTCAGCAAATGTGGGGGAGTTTAAAAGGTTTCCAAATGCTTTGTCTAGGCTTATCGCTGGACGAATGCGGGAAAGATGTTTTAGTGTGTCCACACAGTCCCGCCGTATAATAACCAACAAAAGTGGAAAAACAGATGATTTTCTTGAGGAGCCCACTTCCCGCCATATAATAGTCGGCAAAATGTGGGGATGTTTTGTTGAAACTAAAGCAACTTGTGTTGGACTATTACATGGGACTCATGGTTTGTTTTCCATTGATGTGATTGTTTAAATGTGTGTTGTAAAGGTGTGAAATGCAATTGTCCATGCTTAATCATTATGTATTTACATAATTGGTGAAGATTACATATGTTCATAACTCATTAAGTTTTGTCTCAAGGCTGCCATAAATTTATTCGAATGATTAAATACTTGGTTAAATGTATTCCTACTAGGCATATAGCTCACCCCTATTTTGTTTTTCAGGAAATAATGTTGTATAACTACAATGGTGACTGGAAGTAAGCTGTGTTGGGATTGAGAATTGAGAATATTTTGCTGTGAAGACTTATAGTTTTGTATTAGGACTGTTAGATTTATTTTGTTGTTGTCTTGTACACCTATGGGGTCCTTCTTTTGAAATTGTCATTTTGTTGTTGAACTTGGAGTTGGATACTGTAACACTTGGGTGTTTTAATCTATTGGAAGGTATGTTTAATATCTTTATTTTTGTTTTGGGAGTCTTTGGAGTTGTTGTATATTGGTTTTGAAGGAGTACAATCCGATTTAAACTCGTTGGGTTTGTTCGTTCGCATTTATTCTTGTCAAAAAGTTCATTGGAAACTTAGAAATTCTATTTTGGGGTCGACACTAGCCTTCCTAAGGGTTGACCCTTGCATGTTGTAATGTTTTTGGAGGTGTTACTGGAATTTAGGGTCGACACCAGCCTTGGTGGCGTCGACACTGTTCTTTTGTTGTTGGTCTCAAGCGTCGACACCAGTCTGGGAAGGGCCGACCCTTGTACATTGCAGAATTTGTGTGTTAGTTGCTGGAAATTAGTGTTGACCCTTCCTATCTAAGGGTCGACCCCTTGCTTGTTGCCAGATTGTCTCTTCTACTTGAAGAGTCGACCCTCTTGCCCGAAGGGTCAACCCTTGCGTGCTTTTTTTAGAATTTTGGGATTCGAATGGGCCCTACTTTTGGGGGTTTTGGACTTATCATTTTCATTGACTCTAGGGCTATTCTCTACTACTATAAATAGACCCAAACCACACCTCTCTCATAATTTTCTTCTCTTTTTCCTCTCAAAATCGAGAGTCTCTCTCTCTCTCTCTCTCAAAAACTCACTTTTCCATTTCAATCCTTAGATCTACTCTCTTAGAGGTGTTTTCTCACCTTGATCCTTTGAGATAACTTGTAGATCTTGTCAAGGGCTTTCTATTGGTCTGAGAAGTTCGTGGCTTCATCAACCTTGAATTTTTCAGGTTTTCTTCATCACGACTTGAGGTAGGGATACTTTTACGTTAGTCTTTCTTTGTTTTGAAGGGATTTCATGGTATGATTGTGATTTATGAGTTAATTGGAGGGTATTGTTGGGTTAATCTTATGTTTTACATAAATAAACCATTTTACTTGACTATTGCTTGAGATTCCTTTACTCTCTCTTTTCAAAACATGTATATAAATGTTGTTACAAACCATATCTATAATAGAGGAGAAAAACCCCCAAATTTGGTAAAACCTTAGATTCTCCATTTGAGTTGAAAACACCACATTGAAAGGGAAATTTCCTTGATTCATGAAATATTAGGAATAATAAATAGATGAAGGATGTGGATGTTCATATAGTAAAAGAATTGTGGCTTGGATGTTATTTGTTTTCCTTAAATCTTGTGTTGTATTCAATTCTTGGGTAATGTTGGATGGTTGTTGATGGAATAAAATGTGAATGAATTGTTAATTGTGCATGAGTTCGAGTAAGAGTCAGTTTTCCAAATGTCGTGTTGTGTTGGTACCGGCACGGGGAGTTTAAAAAGGTGCCCAAATGCCCTTTCTAGGCTTACTGTTGGACAAATGTGGGAAAAATATTTTTGGGTGTCTACACAGTCCTGCTGTACGATAGTCGGCAAAAGTGGAAAAATGGATGGTTTTCTTTAGGGTGCTGTGGACTTGCCTTTTTCTGTGCCCCGCCTTTTGGAAGGTTTGAAATGAAAGGCCTCACAGTTCGTACTCCAGCGGTTTTGAATCTAGTCTCACCAGTGCAATGTGAAACTGATAAACACCAAAGAGTCCAAATCCGGCAAATCATTTTGGAAAATTGATTTAAAATCAAATAATGCCAAAATTGGCTACTTTGCTAGATATAGGTCGTCACCTAAATGTTTTTTATTTTGGGGAAATTTAGGAAACCTTGACTTGTGCCGAAGGCCATGTGTTCGTCATGACCAAAGTTGTCTCGGCTCGGGAACTTAGGTACGAGAGGGGAAGGTCCTGAAATGAGCACCCCCTGCTCGCCTGATCAAAGATCGGCGTCTACTAATCATGATATATTTTTTATAAGCATTATGTGTTCTTATTCTGGTTATTAAACTAGCCTTACTATGTGATGCGCACAAGCAAGTATAGACTAGTTTGCTTAATTTGGAACAATTCAACACATGTTTGTTTGCGAAAATGGTTTGAATTTGCCACCAAAAATAGTGGGCTTAAAACATGATTTGCCACTCAACAAAGTGGGCTTAAAACTTACATTTGTTAAATCCTTCCAATTCAAACAACAAGCCTTCATCCACAGGCATTCATGCAATTTAGCAAGTAAGCACATAGCCTCATGGTAGGCATGCTAATCATGGCATCATGGCAATCACACTCATGCAAGTATGCTAAAGCATAAAAACTCACCGAGTACTCTAAGCCAAAACAGAAACTAGTTAGAAAGATGCATGATCCTAACTATGCAAGATGCCTAATGCAACACATGCAATATGCAATTTAATAGGCTCGGCTACTAATATGGCATATGAGGAAATTTGAACAACATGCGATTAAACATGTACTCAAAGAAGTATTGAAATTGCAATGCAGTTTGAATGATGCGTCGAGCCTCGATGCATGCAATACAAATGAATGGATGCAAGCATGCTTGTTGCCCCTCTTTGACAGAGCTCAGAGTCATGAAATGACGTGAGTGAATGTCAAAGCCCAGAGACGGCCCATTTTGACAAGGCCTTAAGACTTGGGCAAACAAACAAAATGCAGATGTAGAAACAAATGGTTGTGCCCGCCGACTGCCTATGTATCCCTTTGCAAGGAATCAAACTAGCGTAGTTCAGCGGTAGGATGCAAAATGATATGCAATTGTAATAAAATCATGCAAATGATATACAATGTGACAAAATCATCAAACCATAAGCAGTGCAAAACACACGAATACCATAAAGGGATGGAGATACAAAATCAAACTACATTTAACATAGAAAAGGTGTCGAAACCCACAAACCATAATTCTCTTAGTGGGATAGGCGTGTGCACATGCAAAACTATGTGTTTCACAGAAAGAATACAAGTAATTAGGTGGCATGATATAAGTGAGGAATGATCTGCTGAGGAAAGATAATGATCCTACATGCTGAATGCAACAAAACAAAGTACAATGCAATGGATGCAGTGAATAAGGCGTAAGCTGAACCACACTTTACTTAGAAAAGGTATGGACACAAAACAGACCACGTTTAACACAAAAAGGTGCCGAAACGCTCAGACCACAATTCTCTTAGTGGAATAGGCGCGTACACATGCGGAGCTATGTTGTAACATGAAAAGTATGGGCACATGCCAAACTAAGCTTAACATGGAAAGGATGAAGGCGATAAAATGGTATGATGTAGTAGATGAATAGGGTGACATACTCCAACCACGCTGGAATCGTGAGAGGAGAAAGAACAAATCTGAAACACGCTAAAATCGTGTTTGGAAAGGAACACTTAAACTACACTGAAATCGTGAGAAGAAGTCCTAAGAAAACCACTTAGGGGCGCGTTCAATGCATCTTGAGATAAATTCCAAACACGTTGAAATCGTATAAGGAAATGAGCACTCTAACCACACTGAAATCATGAGAAGAGATCCTAAGAAAAGCATTCAGAGGCACGTTCTACACGTCCTGAGATAAATCCAAACACGTTGAAATCATGTGGGGAAAAGAACATTCTAACCACGCTAAAATCGTGAGAAGAGGTCTGAAAACAACTACTCAGGGGTGCGTTCCACACAAGCTGAGACAAATTCCAAACACGCTGAAATCGTGAGAAGAGGTCCAAAGAAAAACCAATCAGGAGTGCATTCCACGCATCCTGAGATAAATTCCAAACACACTGAAATCGTGAGTAGATATCCAAAGACAACCACTCAGAGGCGTGTTCCACGCGTCCTGAGAAAGCCCCGGGGGACAACGATCCTAAACGCTACTCAGCGTAAAAGGATAAATGATACAAGATAACACAAGATGCAAATAAATGCAATACGTGCGACGATATGATACATGTTACAAGCAATGTAGTGCATGATGCTTAGGGAATGCAATAAACAAACAAAGCGACACTTTAAAAAAGCACCTTATGGGGTGAGTGGCGATGAATTGCTCTACTCTGATAGGGATCTCCCCCTTGTGTTCCTCGAATTCTTACCTTGTATTCTTTGAACTCTTACCTATAACTCACAGTACAAAGGTCCTGAAATACTGACAAGGAACGACATCTGCATGTAGAAGACACAGATGCCGCTTTTCTTCCTGATCATATTCACAACTTTCCCTATTCTCCAATGGGGTGACAGACTAGGTTGGTTCAATATCCAAAATTGAGGCGCATATAAGCTATCTCAATCTTTGGGGTTGCCATACAGATTTCGAGCCGGGGGTACACCCCTGGGTATTTAAACTAGACTTTAGTCTCAGAAATCTCGAACCTTTGCGTTCTAGGCATCGCCATTCGAACTCTAGTTTTCACCATCGCAGTTGGTCTCCTAGGAACTCATTGCAAACACAGCCAAGATGCCTCTAGTAGAGAATGGTACTTAGGGAGAGCACTTCTGAACACCATTCTTGCTTGAAGCAGGCTTGAGCTTGAGCTTGGGGTAGAGGTACACTCATACTCCGAAGCATTGACAAGGCCAGAAAAGGTACATCCTGAATGCAATATTGGAATTTTCTGAAGTTGAAACACACTCAGATGCTCTGCATTTTCCCTTTTTTCTTTTGCTTTGCAGTCTGGAACTCATGTAGCTTTAGATAGGTTCTTGTTTTATTGTTCTCACATGACCTAGGTTGAACCCTACAGTTTATGAAAGAAAGAATCCTGTTTTGTACATATGTGGAGAATGACACAATACTCTGAGCACAAAACGATTTTTTTGAAATTGAGATTGAGAATGAGTTTTTAACCGGGTATTGAGCCTATGACTGACCACAGTACACTACAACTCAAAAAAGAGAAAACGAAGGTAAAACAACCTAAACACATCTATTGATACTCGAAACGACTCAAAACAAGAATCGAGATAAACAAAAACAACACACAACACTTGGATGTGTACCACTAGTGGAAGACCTCTCGGTTCATGGGGAGCCCACAGCTTCTCCAGGTATTGTTTCCCACCCTTTTCTTATTTGTGATTCTCACATCACCCAGGCACACAATCTCTTTTTTTTTCTTCTTCTGAAAAGCCCTTTCCTCACTTTTTCTCTTACCGCACATCTCTCTATTCTTCAATCTCTCTTATTTTTATCCCTCCCCTGGGTGGTTGATGGATAAGCAAGAAGTTGTTGGCTCTTGCCCCTGGTATTCTGCCAGATTCTCTTTCTTTCACTCACAACTAGTGAGCTTTCCCACAGAGGGGTTGTGGCGCGACTGGATGTGCAGCAGATCTGCAACTGACATCGGTTGACGATGCCCTTGGCTTAGCTTGACTGAGATGAATTACAGCATGTCCCACCGGCCATGCATACAATCGATTGGTCTCACACATTGCGTTTTCTACGTCCCCATTCCGGGTCAAATACCAATTTGAGCGTGATCGTCCAGATGAGGGGGCCGAACATCCAGCTCCATTTTCAACTTGTGCTTTGCACTTGGCTTGATACCTCACTGCTTGGAGGATGAGAGCTTTTGGCCTTCTGCTGTTAGCTTCAGTTGCGCCTTTTCTGGTGAATATGGTTCCCTTTTCAACAAGTATGGTGCCTTTTCTGGCAAGTATGGTGCCAATGGGAAACAGACAGAAAGCCTGACTTAACTGTGCCCCTAGTTCATCATTTTGACCATTTTTTTGTTTTGGCTTTCTACTAAAACAATTTTGACCAATATGAGAGTTAGATTAACATACTTGCTTGATTTTTGATTTGAAATCATGCAAGTTTGGTTGTGCGCACTAAAAATTTTCCTTTCTTAGGTCCAAGACATGGTCCAGTTTTGGAAAAATGGAATAATTTTTGAGAGAATTAGTCAACCTCATTAAAAATTCTCAAAAATTATTTTTGCAAATGGCCACTGCTCGACCAACATAGAATTTACTCTTGAGATGCACAACCTCAGATTTGAACTTGAATTATCTTGCAGTTGAATCTTCCAACGGAATAGAGCAACTAATTTTGAACAAAGACGAGCCAATTTGCACATGGATAAGATAGCTGAGTTGAACAAGGGTAAACCAATCAACATAGATGAGACAGGCAGGTTGAAAATTATTGGGGCTGAACTTCAGGATGAAGTTGCCTACGTATCCCAAAAATGGGAATTAGGCCGTACGTAGTTTCGGGTTGAGGTTCACGCAGGTATTAACACTCTCCTTTTATGCTTTTACTTTTGCCAAAGCCAGCCTTTCAGGTTTTCAACCTTGCGAGCTCTGCTTTTTTTTTTTTCATTTCATTTGTTATTTTCTTTTCTTTTCTTCTTTTTCTTTTCATTTTCGTTCTTTTCTTTTCTTTTTCTTGCTCTAACTATTGCCTGGGTCGCCCTTCTGGGTTTTTGGCCCAACGAGCCTCTCAAGGATTAAAAAGGTTTAACTTGTCTATGTTGATCGGTCATAGGATCTCTAAGCCATCTGAATTCATGAGAATGGCTGCTGTTGCTGACTAAATAGTCTCAATGATATGAGAGACCATCCAATTGGGGTTTGAATTTGCCGCTAGTGTTATGGATAGGAACTCGATTGCCCTTCAGCAAAAACTTTCTTCTTTTTAGATTCTGGGATTTGGGCTTTCTTGCCGATCTTCATTGGTTTGCAGAATGATTCATCTTTGACTCTTCAAACATTTCTGACCTTTTTGCCCCTAGTTCAAGGGCTACTTCTGTTCCAGCTTTGCAAGCTTCCTTTGACGACATCTGACTTTCTTGATCTGACCTTCTTTCCTCTAGTTCAAGGGCTGCTTCCGATCCGGCCATGCAAGCCATATGTTTTGGTTGATCCTTTGAACATTCTGAGTCAAGGTTCAAGGTTTGAAAGAAAAATGGGTCGAGTCTCGAGGCCGAGAGTGATCCTATGCTGCATAATCTCAAAATCAATTCCACACATCTTCGCAGGACCACGCAAAATATTTTTTGAAATCTTTTAAGAAAGCGACTAGTTGCTCACGCTGAAGGCAATGTAGAACCAACCTGGATCAAGCTAGGATCCTTCTCAGTACTCACATTAACAAACATGATTTCATTCATCAAGGGCTTAACAGGCCTCTCTTCCTCTCAATTGATCAAATTTTTACAAATCCCAAGGAATTCCTTCCTATTTGTTTTCATCACAGTGTTAGAAAAATTTTGAAAAAACTTAGGTCAATGCAATGATTTCAAGGCACAGAAAAGTAGGTGAAAATCTCTGCTATTTCATTCAAATCTTCTGGCGCAACTGGCTCAATGGCAAAAACAGATGCAAAAGAAAGAGTGTAAATGACAAACACAAAACAAGGAAGTGATGTTCGAGGTAACACCCCCAAAATCACCTGACTCTAACACAACAGGACTGACTCGATACGACAAGATAGACTCAATACAACACAACAGAACTGACTCAATGCCTAAGTCAGAAACTAAAATAAATAGCATTTTCAAATTGCTCAAAATAGTGCGTGTCATCCCCATATCCGTAGTAAAATGAGTGCCATCAGCAGGTGGTTCATCCTCCGATCACATAATCACATTATCCCCCAAGTTCATTGATCCAGTACCGATAGACTTTGTAGGACCTGGTGCGGCGATGACCTTTTTATCAATCATGTTAGGACCCTTTGTTGTTAAAATTCATGGCACAAACTATTTAGAAATTTCTAGATTTTCAAGTTTTGGTCTTCCCGCTCGAGCGGGGAAAGTGACGCTCGAGCGGGGTTTGCACACTCACAGTATTTCTGTCAAGCCTGCAAATATATTGGATGGTGTGATTCGACGCTCGAGTGTGGAAACTTCTGCTCGAGCGTGGACCTTATATGAATAACGGAATATGCAGTCTCCGCTCGAGCGGGAAATCCCACGCTCGAGCGGACCACACGATCTCAGATTCTATATATTCGCATTTTGGGTCAACTTTAGGATTACTGTTCCTAGATCTGATAAAAGAGTCTTAGGGTTTTGTTTAAGGTTTTCTTCTGAAAGTCTTGTGAGTTTTCCTTGATGTTTTGAGAGAGTTCTTCACTCATGATCTAAGATACATACATCAAGAAGTTTGTTACTTTAAATTCAAGAGAGTTCTCTTTGGTGGATTCCGAAGATTCAAGCGTAAAGTTTCAAAAGGTGTTTGATTCTGTACGTAGTCATTAATTTGACAAGTGAAGTTGTGGATTCAACTTCAGGATTGATCAGTTCCGAGACGAAGGCATGGTGAAAGAGTTACAGAAGATTCGAAGACAAATTGACTGAGTTGGGTAATTTGTGTGTTATCTTTGTAATCTTTCTTTCTTCAGTAGTGGATTGATTAGTGGCGTTTTGCCCGTGGTTTTTTATTACAATTGAAGGTTCTTCAATTGTGGTTTTTTCCATGTAAAAATCGTTTGTGTCGATTTATTGTTTATTCAGAAAAACAACAATCTAAATCACTTTCGTAAGTGCTTGATGATTTAGATTGCGTGTTTTGAATAATTGGAATTTGGAATATTTTCACAAATCACTTAGGATTTTCAAATCAGATCTTGTATTTCATGGTGAAGAAGAAAACAACTGTCAGTGTCATGACCGATTTGTTGATGGAAGGCACAGTACTTGGCAGCATTGTGCTTGGCTGGAAGGGGATCTGGGAGAGGCTGAGGCTAAAGAAGTTTGAGATCGCCTTGTCCTATAAGGATTTGGAGAGCTTTGGACAAGGTCTTGTAAAGCGGGGTGAAGACCCTCTGACCTCGGGGTTGGTGCTTCGAGGTTTGTGGAGTTGTGTTGGATGTACCAGCAAAGGGGGTGACAAGTGCTGACTAGGTTTGATGATCTCTTCCGAGTGTAGGATTCGAGCTGAAAGGGGTGTTTCTGGTACGACATCCCTTTTCCCAGCTTACCCCTTGATTTAGAATGCTCTCATCTTGAGTGGCAAAAGTGTCATCCACAGTCTTTGCAATAACTGCGAACATTTGCTGTTTGTTCAGTCCTTCAGCCTTCAAAGCCTCAAAAACCCTTTGAAGATGTTCATAGGGACCAATACTTGCCTCGACCTTGTTCTTACCACTTGCCTCCTCTTTGCCAAGGGATTGGGTCGCTATATTAGAGCGAAGCCTAGTTGTTGTCGACATGTCATTGCCCAAACCTAGGATGGCTTCAGGTTGGCCATTTTCAATTGCAACTCACCCCAAGATTAGGGAACCTTTTGGCGTGAAATTTCTAGCATGTGATGTGGTCAATGACGAAGCCAATATCCCAAAGGCTAAATCTGCCACCATTCTCTAAAGATCTTTAATCATGCTCATTAGCTCAGAAGTAGTGGGTTCATGGGTTTGAGGTGATTGGGGCTCGAGTGCATCCATCATGCACAAATCAGTACTTTTTGGAATGAGCACCTCAAGCTTGGGTAAATGGGCTGGGGTGATGTATATGCTGGGGTTGTAGGTAGATGGCAGTGTATGGATTAAATTGAGATGTGGAGGTGATAGGTTAGGGGTGGCCTGAGGTCTTTTTGGTGGAGTTCTGGTCTCTTCGTCAATAAGATCCTGAATCTTATGATGGAGGCGGATGCAATGGTTCGTATCATGACCGTGCTGTTGATGATAGGCACAGTGTTTAGCTTGGTCATATCTTGGTGGAAGAGGATTTGGAAGGGTTTGGGGTTCTAGGAGTTCTAGGTACCTTTTTTCTCGTAGCATTCTCAAAGCTTGAGAGAGACTCATGTAAAGAGGATAGAAATTTCGGACTTGAGGCCGAGTTGAAGTGGTTGGTTTTTGGCCATTGAGGGGAGTGGTGACCGTATTTAGTTTTGAGCATTTCGCAGCTGTGCTACCATCAGTAGTAGCATTGGAACTGCGAACAACATTCTTTTTCAAAGGCTCATTATCTTCCACAAAGATCCCTTGTCTGATGGCATCCTTGATTTGAACCCCCATTTCATGAAACCTTGGAAAGGTAAACAGAGGTAGAACGATCATCTTCGGCAGTAACTTGCCATGCAGATTTCGAACAATCATCCTGATCTAATCTTTTTCGGAAGGCCTTATAGTCATCATCGAGGCCTTCGCTCTCCACCTTATCACGAACTCTGAGAAACCCTCTTTTAGCTCTTGGCGGGTGACTTCGAGATCACGAGTTGTGACCTCGGTCTGTGTGTTGTAGGAGTATTGAGCAATAAAGGCCTCAACCATCTTTTCCCAGTTCTATTTCACAGAGTCCTCCAATTTAGCATACCAAATTACGGCTATCCCAGACATGGTTCGGCCGAAGAGAGACAACTTTTGGGCTGGGGTCAAACCCATTGGCCTCAGGATATCAGAAAATAGGCGGAGATGCACCATTGGGTCTCCAGAGCCATCGAAGCGGTCGATATGCGGCATTTTAAACCGCTTTGGTAAGGTAACTGCAGATTCAGTATACCCATCCTCTAAATCCGGGATGGAGTTCACTCCTTGTGCTCGTTTGAATAACTTCTCCAGTTTATTGACCTTAAGTGCAGTTGGGTCAACCTCGAATTCAAATGGAGCTTCAGTTTGATAGACATGAGCTTTAGAGGCCTGTTCTAGGATTGGCTCCGCTGGATTGCTGTGAGTCTCTTGGACATTAACAGTATGGGCAGTGGCTTTAGGTGTTGGGTTACCCGTGGAAGGTGCATGAAATACAGAAGCTACGACCGTTTGTTGTTGCTGTTGCTAAAGCCTATCTATCACTTCAGCTTAGCAGGGCTACGACCTCAGCTTGGGGGGCTGTGACCTCAGCTTGGTGAGCAGCGTCTTGCTGCAGTACTTCAACTGTTTGTTGTAGGTGCCATATGAGTTCTTCCACACTGGATGGGGGATACAGAGCCATGGGAATGGGTGATTGATCTCATGCTAAGCTGAATGCAGACAACTGTTCCCAAACCAAACTAGACTCGGGTAAACTGAGGTGTGACTGCTGTAGACACTGCACTGGTGAATTCTGCTTGAACCTCCTTCGTCTTGTAATCGGTGGGGGTGAGGTAAACACAGGTTGCTTCTGAATAATTTCTAACCTGACAAAGTCTATCGACACAAGTCTAGAGTACCTGGGAGATATTGGAGCCTTCTGAAGCTATGGTTCCAAGACTACCTTGCAAAAGAGAAAGTAGACAGCATCTCAGCCCAATTTCACTAGAACAGATATAAGAATAGCTAAATGACTGTACTCTCTGCTGAATTCTACCCCAAAATAGATATTAACTTGGCAACTGATATGTACACCCTTGTACAGTTTCACTGTAAAGTACATACCAATTAAAGAGAACCAAAACACCCCTATGATGGGGTAGGGTTACCCTGTCCTAACTATTCAAACAAAGTGGTTTCACCACAATCCTGCATTCGGGTAAGCAACCTGTCCTAGTTTGGAATAGTCTCTAAGGCTTCCGATATGCAACTAGGTCGATTGGTCAAAAAAGGGTACCTCAACAAGACTACCTAATATACCTATCACACCTAACATCGAGAAGTGAAAGGAGGATCAAACGATACAGTGGTAGTCTAGATCCAAGGGTTGTGTTCCCATCGTGGCAGAGCCCGCAACCGATCAACCTTTTGGTAAGATTTTCCAAACAAGCCTCCGGCAAACCGTTCAGGAATAACAGATGGCAAACACAGTGACTTAGGCGCACCGACGCAAATGCAAATGAAAAGAAACACATAAGTGTAGATAAAACAACATATCATGAGTTCGAGTCAAGTTCTCTAAATCCCTAGCAGAGTTGCCAAAAAATATGGACTCACCTTTTTCCCTGCCCCCGCATTTCGAAAAGGGTTTGAAAAGAAGGCCTCATAGTTCGGACTCACATGGTTCTAAATCTAGTCTCACAAGTGCAATGTGAAACTGATAAACACCAAAGAGTCCAAATTCAGCAAATCTTTTGGAAAATCGATTTTAAATCAAATAATGCCAAAGTTGAATTGCTTTGCCAGATACAGAGTCGCCACCTAAATATTTTATTTTTGAAAAATTTAGGAAACCCTGACTCGTGCCAAAGGCCACGTGTCCGTCATCACCAAAGTTGCCTCAGCTTAGGAACTTGGGTACGAGAGGTGAAGGTCCTGAAATGAGCACCCTCGCTCGCCTGCTTAAAGCTCGGCCTCTACTAATCATGATATGTTCTTTTATAAACATTATGTGTTCTTATTCCGGTTATTAATCTAGCTTTACTATGTGACACATACAAGCAAGTATAGACTAAAGTCGCAAGAATTGGAACAACTCAACTCTTGTTTATTTTTGGAAATGGCTTGAAGTTGCCACCCTCAAGTGGGCTTAAAAATGCAGATTTGCCACTAAACATAGTGGGCTTAAAACATGATTTTGCCACAACAAAGTGGGCTTAAAATGCACATTTGTTGAATCATTCCAATTCAAGCAACAAGCCTTCATCCACAGGCATTCATGTAGTTTAGCATTTAAGCACATAGCCTCATGGCAAGCATGAGAAACATGGCAATATGGCAATCACACTCATTCAAGTATGCTAAATCATAAAACTTACAGAGTACTCCAAGCCAAAACAAAAACTAGTTAGAAAGATGCATGATCCTAACTATACAAGATGTCTACTGCAAAACATGCAAACATGCAATTTAATAGGCTCGACCACAAATATGGCATATGAATCAATTTAAACAACATGTGATAACCACGTATTCAAAGAAGATATTGAAATTGCAATGCAGTTTGAATGATGCGCTGAGCCTCGGTGCATGCAAGACAAATGAATGGATGCAAACATGCGAGCATATGGTATGCTAATTGAAAATGTCCCTAATCTAACCATCAAAAGCGATTAAATAAAAGGGAGAAAGACGTGGGGTTGGAAAACATACACACACGCATGCACACTTATTACAACATTATGCCCTCGCGAAGGAGGGTCCGAATGAATAAACTAACTAGCTAGCTACGCTAATTAAGCTAATTAATGACAAACTAAAAGCTAATTAACTATTGTAGTTAACTAATTATTACAAACCGAATTGAATAACTAGATACGCTAAGCTAATTTAGAGCAATTAAACTAATTAACTATCTAAGCTAATTAAATAATTACAACATGATATTTAACTAACTATTCTAAGCTAATTAAATATTACAAAACAAATTAATTAGCTAAACACTTTAACTAACTAATTACAAAGCAAGTAAATTAGCTACCACTAATTAACTAAATAAAGCAGTTAAATGGCCTCGAGGGGCGAGGGATGCATGCATGCTTGGTTGGTTTCCTCCAGAGAATCCTCCGCCTTGCCATTGCAGCCTCTGTTTGCACACACTCGACCACTGAAAATTGCCGACTTCCAAAATGCCTCTGCTCCACCTCAGAAACACACTAGTGCAAAAATTTCCATTGATGGACGATTGGCTACCAATGGTGGCCGTCGGCTACCATTGGCGGCCGATCAATTATTGCTGGTGGTTGTCGGCCACTCCTTCCTTGAACTTCCTTTTTTGCTGCAACAGAGAGCAAACAGAGGCAAAACACCGTATTCTCAAGGAGTGTATATACTGCTACCCTCTTTATCATCACACAAGCTCAAAGGAGTGTAGCTCTTGGCCCTCAAACTATCAACCAAGCATTTTTCATGCATGATGGCTAAGGAACCAAGCTTGTACAAGCTTAATGAATGCACAAACAAGACTCAACAAAGCCACAACCCTATCATGCATGATCAAGGGTGGTGGTGACCAAGGATAGTGGTACGTTTCATTACTTTGAGTATGAAACGTGCCATTTTCCTTGTGTTCGAATTAACGTATGATCCGAACACATGCAATGCAACACATAAGATGCTTATCTTGCCTCTTTTACTTGCCATGTTTTATTTACTCATTTTAGTTACCGATCCATTCTTTAATCGATTAAGTCCAAAAGTGAGTGTCCTCTAATGGAAAGACGGCTCAAACCACAAGTTACTTTGGGCATGAAAGAGGCATTACACTATTGGTAATGAACCCCCTAAGGGATTAAACCATTACGTGCAACACCTCAATTCCACACTTAGGCAAACAAGTGGTTTGAAACCACTTTCAAAGCAAACAAAAGAGTGAAGAATGAAGGGAGGTTGCAAAGATTAAGGTGCTGAAATTACATGCAAAATAATACCAAAACATGCAATCAACTCAAGGAAATGATGTTTAAAGGCCTAAAACACCGAACTAGTGAAGTCCTTTACACATAACCATGCAAAACAAGACTCATATGACCTAACCAGCCCAAAACAGAGCTAAAGAAGTCCAAATCAGAGGCAAAAACATGCTGGAATTAAGCTAAGTTAAGCTAGAAAAACATGCTAACACATAGAGCTAACTAGGCATGCAAGCAAGATACAAGGAGGGGAGGCTAACCCCTTCAATTTTGGACTTCAAAACAAAGTTTTTACTACTGAAATACCTTTGAAAATAAGTGATTAAAAGGCCCAAAAATGATGATGCAAGGGTGGCAAACACAAGGGTAAATGCCTCCAAAACAAGGTACAAAGAAGGGGTATCAATCCCCTCAACCTTTAATGGCCTTAGGACCCAAGCTTCAGCCCAAAAACACATATTTTTTATAGCCCAAAATCAGTTAGAAAACACGACAAAAGAAGCTAAGACAATAAGCTAAAACATGGAGCTTTTGAACTAGTAAACAAGTATGAAGAGGGCTGGCCAACCCCGCTATTTTTGGGGCCTCAAAACAACATTTTTAGCCTCTGAAAACCTCTGAAAATTAGTGGTAAAAAGGCCAAAAAAATTTGGTTTTAAAGTGATAAGAAATGGCACAAAAAGCTTAACAAGCTAATAAGCAAGAAGGGTGGACCACCCCCTAACTCAAAAGGGGCTTAAACCACCATTTTTAGGTCATGAAAACAGAGGTTTTTGTAGTTAAAAACCAGGCCAAAAATAGTACAAAAAGATGGCAAAACAAGTTATGCAAAACAAGTTTTAAAGGTAAGTCTTATACCTCTTGAAGCACAACACAATTCAAGCAACAATCCAAGCTTAAACCTTCATCTAGAGCTCAAAACAAGTCCCAAGGAATCTCAGCCCAAAGATAAGCAACTTTGGTTAAGGGTTAATAAGCAAACTAGAAGTGTATCACTACTTGTATGCACAAAAAGACAAGAAAGAGAGAAATCTAGAGAGAGAGAATTGTAGAGAGAGAGGATTTGTAGAGAGAGAGGCTCCCAAAATTTCCAACCTTCAAAACAATAGAGAAGGGCCTCTATATATAGAAAAATATGGCTTTAGATCAAAAATGTCAAAGAACAGACAGCTGGAGCATTTGGAAGATAGCTGGAGGAAAATATCTACAAAATTTGAGCTTTTTTCATTGGTGGCTGATTGGCCAGAAGTGTGCATTGTCGGCCACCAAAAAGCTACTTCCAGCCCGACTTCAAATGGGCATAACTCCTTCATTTGGACTACTTTGCAGGTCATTCTTGTGCCTAAATTGAAGCCCCAAAAGTCTTATTTCCAATGGTGGCAGCCTAAAATCAAAATTATAAGTGTACAGAAAGATATGCCTCTTTTAGTGAAGGTTGCTCAGTTTTAGCTCAATTGGATTGATGCCTAACTTCAACTAACCATATCTCCCTCATCCGGACTCGGCTTAAGGAGATTCTTGAGTGTAAAATGAAGCCTCGGAATTCTTATTTTCAATGGTGGAGGCCTCACAACTTAAGTCCAAGTGTACAAAAGGATAGACCTGATTTAGCAAGGGCTGCTTGACTCTCTCTTAACGGTTCATGCCCAACTTCTTCCCCCAACTTGGTTTCTTCCCTCTCCTCTAATTTTCTTCAATTACAAACCTGTAAATAAGGTGTTTTGAAATATTTTTCAAAAATTTCACGTCTCTTTCATTTATTCCCACTTTGTCCTTGCTCGGTTTACCAAAAAGCGTAACATTTAACGAAATGCGAGCGTCGGAACAACGTAGAAACTTTTTTCAAAAATATTTTGAAAGAAAGGGTTTTAAGGTCTAAAATCATTTTAGTCAAAATGGTTGTGGTCCAAAAAGGGGTGTGAGGTTTGGGATTTGACGCTCTCATTGCCGAAGAAATCGAACCTTTGCACTGCACAACTTTCATCACCAAGTAAGCAACCAGTGGCGCCCAATTCTTAAGGGCGGTCAAAAATGGGGTGTCTACAGATATGCTAATTGAAATATGACCATAATCTAACCATCACAAGTGATTAAATAAAAGGGAGAAAGACGTGGGGTTGAAAGGCATACACATACGCACACACACTTATTACAACATTACACCCTCGCGAAAGAGTGTTCGAATGAATAAGCTATCCAACTAGCTACGCTAATTAAGCTAACTAATTATTACAAACTAAAACTAATTAACTATTCTAGCTAATTAATTCAATAATTACATCACATCTAATTAACTACTTAGCTAATTAATGGATTACAAGTCAATTGCAAGTAAACTAAGTAATCAACTACTTAGCCCCAGGAAGTGATGGATATGCATGCGTATGCTCGATTCTACACTGGAAAAGCCATTGCCCTGCAGCAAGCCTCTGTTTGCACATTTGATCACTGAAAATTTTGCCAACTTCCAGAATACCTTTACTTCATCTTACCAACACATTGTGTAGAAATCACTGATAGCCGACAAGAGGGACAAGGGGTGGTGGCTGTCGGCCACTGATGAGCTGAACTTCCTTGTTGCAACAAAGAGAAAAATAGAGCAAAATAGTGTATTTTCACAGGTTACTTGTACTGTCTACCCCTCTTATCATCACACAAGCTCGAAGGAGAGAAACTATTGGCCCTCAAACCATCAATCAAGCAATTTTCATGCATGATGGCTAAGGAACCAAGTTTGTACAAGTTCAATAAATGCAAAAACAAGATCAAAATGTCCATCACCCTATCATACATGATCAAGGGAAATGAAGACCAAGGAAAATGGCACATTTCATCACTTTTGAGTATGAAATGTCCCATTTGCCTTGTGTTCAAATTAATGTCTGATTTTAACACATGTAATGCAATACAAAGAATGCTTATCTTGCCTCTTTTACTTGTCCATTTTGTTTACTCATTTTAATTACCAAATCATCCATTAATCCGTTAAGTCCATTGGTGAGTGTCCTCTAATGGAAAGAGGGATCAAACCCCAAGTTGCTTTGGGCATGAAAGATGCATTACACTGTTGGTAATGAACCCTCTAAGGGATATAACCATTAGGTTTAGCACCTCCATTTCACACTTCGGCAAACAAGTGGTTTGAAACCACTTTCAAAGAAAAACCAAAAAGTGAAGAAATAAAGGAGATTATAGAGATTTAGGTGCTGAAAATGAGTGATAAAAGCATAAACAAATACTATCAACTCAAACAAGAAGGTGTCTAGAGCCTAAAACACTAAGCTTGTGAGGACTATTGCACTACAACCATGAAAAATAAGACTCAATTGACCCAAACAGCCCAAAAAAGAGCTAAAGTAGGCTATTTTAGAAGCAAAAACATGTTGGAATTAAGCTAAGTTAAGCTAGAAAAATATGCTAACATATGAAGCTAACCAAGCATGCAAACAAGACACAAGGAGGGGAGGCTAGCCGCTCCAAATTTGGACTTCAAAACATGATTTTAGCCACTAAAATAGCTCTGAAAAATAGTGTTTAAAATCTCTGAAAAAGATGATGCGAGGGTGGGAAACACAAGGGCAAAGGCCTCCATAACAAGGTACAAAGAAGGGCTATCAACCCCTCAACTTTTAATGGCCTTAGGATCCAAGCTTCAGCCCAAAAACATAGAGTTTTTATAGCCCAAAATCAGTTGGGAAACATGCTAGAATGAAGACAAAAGTAGTTAAAACAATAAGCTAAAACATGGAGCTTTTGAGCTAGTAAACAAGCATAAACAGGGGTGGCTACCCCCTCTATTTTTGGGACCTTAAAACAACATTTTTAGCCTCTGAAAACCTCTGAAAATTAGTGGTAAAAAGGCCCAAAAAATTTGATTTGAAAGTGATGAACAAAGGCACAAAAACTTTACAAGCAAAGAAGCAAGAGGGGTGAACCACCCCTTAACTGAAAATGGCCTCAAACCACCACTTTTAAGCCACAAAAACAGAGATTTTACAGTTCAAATACAGGCCAAAAACAATCCAAAAATAGTGGAAAGAGATAGGAAAATAATTGTGCAAAACAAGCTTAAAAGGAGAATGCTATACCTCTTGAAGCCAAGACACAATTGAGGCAATAAACCAAGCCAAGAACACCTTCTAGAGCTCAAAGAGGGTCCCAAGTAACCTCAGCCCAAAGATAAGCAACTTTGGTTGAGGGTTGATGGGCAAACTTGAAGTGTTTCTATACTTATATGCACAAAAGTTCAAGAGAGAGAGAGAGAGAGAGAGAGAGAGAGAGAGAAATCTAGAGAGAGAGAATTGTAGAGAGAGAGAATCCCAAAATTTTTCCAACCTTGAAAAAAATAGAGAAGTCCTCTATGTATAGAAAAATGTAGCTTCAGGGAAAAAATATCCATATAGGACAGCTGGAACATTGTGAAAATAGCTGGAGGAAAATATCTGCAGAAAACTGCGTTTTGACACCAGTGGCCGACTGGCCACCACTGATGGCCGAAAAAAGTCACCCTTGGATGACACATGGCCGAAAAATTCCATTCATGGCCAACACATGGCCGTCAAAGCCCATCCATGGCCAGTAAACTCCACCAGTGGCTAGCCAGAAAAATCTGCTTTCCAGGTCCAACTTCAAATGGGCACATATCTTCATCATCTGGACTCTTTTTCAGGTCATTCTTGAGTCTAAATTGAAGCCCCAGAAGTCTTATTTCCAATGGTGGAAGCCTCACATCAAAATTATAAATGCGTAAGAGATATGCCTATTTTAGTGAAGACTGCTCAGTTTTGGTCATAACCGGATTCATGCCTAACTTCTCCCAAACTAGTTTTCTTCTCTCTCCTCTAATTTTCATCAACTCTAAACCTCTAAATAAGGTTTTTTGAAATATTTTTCAAAGACTTCACCTCTCTTTCATTTATTTCCACTTTGTCCTTGCTCGGTTTACCGAAAAGCGCAACATTTAACGAAATATGATCCTTGGAACATTGTAGAAATTTTTTTTTTTCAAAAATATTTTAAAAGAGAGGGTTTTAAGGTCTAAAATCATTTTGGTCAAGATAGTTTTGGTCCAAAAATGCAGTGTAAGGTTGGGATTTGGAGCTCTTCTTGCCGAAGAAATTGAACCTTTGCACAACATAACCTTCATCCTTGAGCAATCAACTTGTGGCCCCTAAGTCTTAAGGCCGATCAAAAATAGGGTGTCTACAGGTGCCCACTCCCTGCCGTATGATAGTCGACAAATGTGGGGGTGGTTTTAAAACAAAAGTAAAGCGTGTTTTAAATTGGACTCTTACAGGTGGACTCATGGCTTGCGTTATATGGTTGCGCATGTTTGATTATTGTGCTTGATGACATGAATAGTCATTGTTATTGTTTGGTTGTTATGGATCTATATGTTTATTAAGGATTACATGTAAAGATAAATTTCCTTGTAATGTTTTGTTGTAAAGATACCATAATCTTATTCAAAGGGTTAAATACTTGGTTAAATGTGTTCCTACTGGGCATATAGCTCAACCCTATCTTATTTTTTAGGAATTGATGAAGTACCACCTCCCTGAAGGATTGGTCAAGTAATAGCTCTTTTTGGAAAAGTTGATCCATGTGTATTTTGTTATTTTGAATGGGAATTTTGTAACAAGACTATTAATCTATTTTGTTGTAATTGTATGCCCTAGAGGCTTATATTTTGTAAGGCCACCTAGTTCATTGAATTGGAATACAAATTTTGAACATTATGGGAATGTAAATGGTGAATTGTAATCTCTTATCTCTTAGTTTAATGAGAAGGTTGACTTTTTGGGTATATTATTGTATTTATTTTGGTATATTTTTGTGGGAAAATTTCAGGGCGTTACAAATGGTATTAGAGCAATAGGCTAGAATACCTTAGGCTCGTGGGAAGTGACGTGTGTCACAATAGGGTCCCTAGGCTAGGATGGAATGCTTGGGATGCCTTGTGTGTTATGTGTTTTCATGTGACTATGTGGGTATGGGGTTAGAATCCTATGATATGGCTTTTGTCCGTTACATTCATCAAAATCCTTTTGGAAAGGCACTTGATCACTGTTTTTTCCACTTGGAGGTCCTTGATTGCCATGGAACTAGCTAATATCTAGGCATGACAACTCACGTGTGCTTTTATGTGATTGTATGTGTCATGACCCGAACCCGCCCCCAAGGATTAAGGTCATAACCGGCCAGTAATCAAGAGATTACCTACGACCTCAAACCTAATTAAAACATATTTTATCAGAGTTAAGAGGCCAAAACGGAAGCAAACTTAACTTTTTTTTTTTTTTTTTTTTGTCCATAGAGCTGTGCTTAGATGGCACATCAAACATTTCACATATGCTCATTAATAACTCACACCAAGTAAATAACATACGATTTTTCACTTACTGGATCATTCAAGTCTTAGTCTGCCAAACCCAAAAGCTTATGTACATGGTGATGTGACATGTTCACCAAAACAACAAAAGGGTAAACTAAAAGAAACAAAATAGTGTCTCGTACGTGAGACATTCGGGCTAACTCCACAAAACTTGACTTTCCTCACATACTTCATAGAGGCTGGGTTTGGACATCTCTTTTCTCATCTACATACACATGAATGAGAGTGAGCGAAAGCCCAGTGAATAATATCAAATAAAGAAGATACATGAGTGAAACTTGAAATAGATATATCAGATGACCATGGGCCTATTCATAGTTCTATTTAGTACATTAAACGGCTATAATCCCAAACGTATCAAATGGCCTCTGGCCCACTTCATCTTTAACAAATGGCCACGTGCCCAATTCATTCATGTTGAACGGCCTTTGGCCCAATCATTCACATCAAACGACCTTTGGCCCAATCATTCATGTCATATGGCCTTTGGCCTAATCATTCATGTCCAACGGCCTTTGGCCCAATCATTCATATCAAATGGCCTTTGGCCCAATCATTCATATCAAATGGCCTTTGGCCCAATCATTCATATCCAACGGCCTTTGGCCCAATCGTATGGTATAACGAATATTTGTCCACAATTCAAATTAACAAACTTATGAAACTCAAATAGGAGTAAGCAATTAGACAAATAGCATACTTCAGAATATCTTTACTTAAGATATTACTCACAGTGTTCTGTCGGTGGATTCGTTCTTGTGCTCGACCCTACATAATTCATAACACATATTGGGTCACAAACAATTCAATCTGTTCTTTAATCTATTATTTCTCTTAGGCTTCTTTCTTTACCTTTTAGGTCATTTACAATGCTCAATGTATACCTAAGAGTTCTTAGGAATGAAAGAGAATGGAAAACAAATCACAAAACCATTTTTTAGAATTTCTAAAACAGGGCTTTCCGCTTGAGCGCAGCTTTTGCCGCTCGAGCGGACCCCTTTGGTCTGCAAAAGTACTGGTTACTTCATTTTTGCGCTATAGCATGACTTTGGATGCTCGAGCTGTGAGTCAAAACATGTGACTTGGCGCTCGAGCGTGACTCTTTTCACTCGAGCGGACATCAATGTCTGCAAAAGTTCTAGGAGCTAACATTTTACGCTCGAGCGGACCCGACGAATTCTGGAATTTCCAGGAAGCTATTTGAGTTTCAAACTTGCATTCAAACTAATGTAACTTGCATGATGCGACCCATTTTTCACATGTACAGCTTCTAACATGATATAAATACTAAATTTATAACATTATGAAGCTCAATTCCCATGAATCAATTACATGCACATACAATTCTTGCCAAATTCATCTTCAATACTTTAATTTATGCAACCAAAACTCACACCTTTATGAATTGTGCTTGCATGTGGAATATAGCTCCCATTCTCAACTTAAATGATGTAAATGATGATCAAAGGCATGAATCTTCACCAAAATTCAACATGGATTACATGTTTCATGCTCAAATACACAAATTCATGGCAATCTTTTACATGCATGCTTATAATGACTTCAAACTCACCAAATTCAACTCAATTCATGTTCTTGATTAAAATTTATCTTTGAGTTTACAAAATTACAACTCAAGCTCATGAATTCAGGTATAATTACTCACCTAGAGGTTTAAATCCTCCAATTCCTAGCTAGTTCTTGAGTCTAGCTTCCAACTCTTGAATTCTCTTGCAAAAATCCACAAAGATGCTTTCTCTCTCTTTCTCTAGAGAGAAAATTTAGATCTTTGAGCTCATAAGTAATGGGCATGAGTGCAATTAGGCCTTTATATACACACTTGGCTAATCAACTTAATTAAGGCTAATTAACTAAACTTAAATTAATCAATTTAATCTAATTATTTTGATCCGAATCAATTTTCAATTAAACTTCACTGTAGGCTCTAAAAATTACGTTAATCACAATGGCGTAGTCGATTTCGATTTTTGTGGCCGATAAGGCCTTCGATTTAAATTCTAAAGCAGAAAATCAAACAGATCTTCCTACGGTGAACAGATAGAAATACAAAAACACATATGATCATATAATTATTACTCAAAACCATATCAAGCATATAATCATAATTAAGATCAATTAACATAATGCGAGACAGGGTTATCATAGTGTAGACACCCAATTTTTGACCGACCTCAAGATTTTGACGTCATCGGTTGTGCACTCGATGATTGCGCATGTTTATGCTTGTTTTGAGCGCCCGAAGGGCTCGGCTGAGCGCCTTGTTTTTGAGCCTCTTAACTCTCTATGTTTTGGCCTTGTTTTTGGGCCAAACCTTGTTACCTCTTACCTAGGAGGGGAAGACGGCCTCGCTGGCCACTTGTGGCACTTGCCAGTCACTTTCCTCTCTTGTAGGCCACTTGAAGTGGTCGGTCGGCTAGGAGAAGTGGCTGGCCGGCCACCTTAACTGCCAGACGGCCAATTTTTCTCATTTTTAGATATTATCAGATCTTTTGAGCCAGCTGTGGCTCACTGAAGTTCATCCTCCATACACGTGTATGGAGGGATCAAGCAAGGCTTTTTGCTTGCTTGCTCTATATAAGGGGAGCTCCCTCCCCCTTTAGAGAGGTTCACAAATTTCAGAGTTGAAATTTCCCGCTCTCTAGAATTCTTACACACTCTCTCTCTATATTGTGCTATATTGAACTTAAAAGTGTATTTTCTTCACATGCTGTGCTCGTTTCAAGGTTTCGGAGTTATTGGCCGAGAGCCTCACCTTCGGACCTCGGGACCCTTTCTACTTTAGCTCGATCCGCGGACCGAGTTTTGTTTTCTCTTCTCAGAGGGAGGGAGAGGTCTTGTAGACCATCTCTCAGTGGTTGTAGACTACTTTTCATGGTCGTAGGCCACTGTTCCCGTTTGGAGACTAGTTTTCGATTTTCGGAGCCGTCGGCCGTGCGCCTTGGTTTGGGACCGTTTAACATTCTCCGTTTGGCACGTTCTTTGGAACACACCTTGTTTCCTCTGTCTAGAGGGACACTGTGGTCCGGGAGACCACTTTTGTGGTCGTACGCCACTTTTTGTGCTCAACAGCCAGTTTTCGAGGCCCCCGGCCGGGCGCTTTGCCTCCCGAACTCTCGTTTTGCATCCGTGTTGGTTCATTTTTGGCATGAACCTTTTTTTCCTTATTTGGGAGGTGGTACAAGGGTGGGAGACCACCTTTTCTCCTTGGAGACCACCTTTTCCCTGCCAGCCGGTTTTCTTGATCTTTGCGCCACATTTACTGGTCTCCCACCACACCTTGGGTTTGCTTTCAGTGTGGAGACCACCAATACCCTTGGCCGACCACTTTTTATCTGGGAGACCACTTGCCCTGGTCGGCCGACCAGGGAAAGTGGTCGGCCGACCACCTTTTTTGGTCGGCTGGCTTCCTCCTGTTTTGTCAGATTGTGTGGATGCCAGCTATGCCAGTTAGAAGGCATAGACTGTATCCTCCGTACACGTGTATGGAGGATTTGCATCCAAGCTTTTAGCTTCTTGAGGAAGCTTTAGCTTCAAACCTTAATAAGAGAGGCCCTCCCTCTTCTTTGCACAGGTTGAGAATTTTCTTGAAGGCAAAATACATATCTCTCTCTATATCTCTATATTTTGGCTCAAAGTGTGTATTGTTCTTGACCTATTGCACCACACCTCATAGCCATACACCTCCACCATTGATCCGAGGTTCTTGGAGGGTATTTTCAGAGGTTGAAAAGTTGGTTTTTGGTCCCAAAACTTGCTGGTTTTGCTGAGCTTCAAAGGTAACTCATTTTCCCTCTTTTTAAGCTCTATCTTGATCATTCTCTTAGCCACACTTGCATGCATATTTAGGCTTTGTTGTCAACTGAAAAAAGCTTCATATTTAAGTGTTTTTCATGTTTGTTTAAGGCTCTTTTGGTGTTGAGGGTCATCCACCCTCTTGCATGTTCTATTTAACCTTGTTTTGTGCCATGCCATGAGACCTTTGTGTTGATCTTTGCTTGGCCTTTTAGCCACTGAAATCCAGTAGACTTTCAATGGTTGGCATGTGGTTTTGAGGGCCTAATCAGAGAGGGGAGACCCTCTCTCTTTTGGCCTTGTTTGTTTTCATTTTTGGCCTTTCAAAGGAGCACATACTTTCATAATTCCAAGGCTTGGTTCAGACCCTTTTTGGTGAATTTTGGGACCTGCCTAGACTCTGTCTATGGCTGGTTTGGTCACCTTGTGTTTGCCTCTTGCATGTGTAGAATAATCCCTTTTATGGCTTATCAAAGTAGCACCTCATTCTTGCATGTATTGGTCATGTCTCAGTGGGTTTTTGGCCATCATTTGGCATGCCATGATTCTGTTCTTAGCTGGTTTGGTAGCCTCTCATATGTTTCATATGCTTGTAGTGTAAATCATGTTTACTAGCTTGAAATGCATGATGTTTTGGCTCTCTATTCTAGCATATTTTGGCCATGATCCAAACTGATTTTGTTCATATTTTGGGCTTCCTTAGCTCTATTTTGAGGCCTCTTGGTCGAATGATGCTTGCCATGTATGCTTGTAGTGTAATAGCCTTGCCTAGCTTTGAGTTTTTGAGGTCCCCTGCATGCTTAACTTGAGGTATTTTCATGTTTTGGCATTATGAGGAATGTTATTTTAGAGCTTATTTCTTTGCCATATTCTCATGTTTGTCACTCTTTCAATGTGCTTGAGAGTTGCATCATTAGACCTCATTTGTGAGCCATTGCATAAGCTTCTTTTTTGTGCCTTTCAAGCCATCATCTTAGTTCACTTTTGCTCCTATTCTGGCCTGCATAGGGTCTATTTGGAGTTGGTTTGTCCATTTGAGCATTGCCTTGCATGCCTATAGTGTAATACACTTCACTAGTTTCGGTGCTTGAGCCATTCAACATGCATTGTGTGAGTTGTTTACATAATTTGGAGTCCTTTTGTATGCCATTTCAGAGTTGGAACAAGTGTCCTTGCACTTCATATTTCATCCTTTTCAATGCGTTTGGAAAGTTGTGTTTTATGCCTTAGGCTTGGGGCCATTGCATCGGGCATGTTTGCATGAGTTTTGGAGCCTTGTTTTCATCATCTTTGGCCACTGATTTGGGTGTGGCTGAGGCCCATCCATTTTGGTTTAAGTCCATTTTGCATCGAGTATGCCATTGTAGTTCATAGCATTGAGTATGCCACGTTGTCACATGATTGATCATTGCATTGTGCATGCCTTGTTCATCTCATTGTGTATATTAGTTCCATGTGCATTGTGTATGCTAGTGTCATGAGCATTGTGCATGCCATATAGCTTATAGCATTGTGTATGCTAGTTACATGTTTGCATGTTATCCCTTGCATGTTTGCATCACTTAGTTGCATTGCATTAGGATTGCATGCTAGAGTTGCATTTGTGCATGCCATGTTTGTTGTATTGTGTTTGGGATAGGAGTTAGTCCGAACACGGGAAACGAGGGACGTCTCGTACTCAAAGTGACGAAACGTGCCTCGATTCCCGGTCGCCGACATTCTTGACTACCCATGATGGAGTTGTTGGCTTTAGGTGCTTATATGTGCATTCATTTCACATTGAGTCGTGCAATTCGGCGCCTCGGCCATCATGCATCGAAATGCGTGATTGGTGGCCCGAGGGTCGAGGACTACACTCCCTTGAGCTTATGCAATGATGGAGAGAGTGGTCATCCACACATGTGTTGCAAATACTTCATCGTGCCTCTCTCTTTCCTTTTGTTGTAGAAAACCAGAAACCAGGAGAGGAAACTGGTCGGCCGACCACTTTTTTTGGTTTCCACCACAAGAGGTGGTCGGTAGTTGGTCTCCCAGGCCTATAAGCTAGTTGGCAGCCTTCCCACAGATTCCCAGGGTGGAGTTTCATCTCTTTGGAGCTTTGTGCAAGTTTCTGAGATTAATTGCAAACAAAGGCGAGTTAGGGCGCCGCGAGGGATTTTCGAACAGGGAAATTCAAGCATGCATGCGTCCTTTGTCATTCAAAGCAGAGCTAAGGCAGCCCACATTCATTTAGTTTGTATGCTCATTTAGATTGCTTACTTAGTTAATGTTGTGTAATAATTAGCTGTAGCTTATTATTCATTTCGTTGTGTAATAACTAGTTTAATTACATTAGCTTAGGTTAGCTAGTTGGTTTTGTATTATTTATTCGGACCCTCCGTTGAGAGGGCGAATTTTGTAATAAGTGTGCGTGTGTGTGCTGCATATCTTCCAACCCCACGTCTTTCTCCCTTTTATTTACTAGCTTACAATGGTTAGTTTTAGGGCATGTTTTAATTAGCATCCTTATGCTTCACATGTTTGCATTCATTCATCTGTCTTGCATGCACCGGGGTCGGCGCATCATACTAACTGCATTGTATTTCAATTCTGAGTTGAATACATGTTATCTGTAGCATCTCATATGCCATCTTAGAATAGCCGAGCCTATCTTAGTTGCATTTCACATGTGTTGCATTAGCCATCTTAACATGAACTAGGATCATGCATTGATTACTAATTAGTTTCTGTTTTGGCTTGGAGTACTCGTTGAGTGTTTATGCTTTAGCATCCTTGCATGTGTGTGAGTGACTGCCATGATAGCATGCTTGCCATGAGGCTAATTGCTTATGTGATATACCCTCCTGAATACTGTGGGTGAAGGTTGGATTATTTAAATTGGACCAATTCATCGATTGCGAGTTTTAGGCCCACTTGAGAGTGGCAAATCACTATGTTTTCTAAGCCCACTTGAGGGTGGCAAAATCCGTATTTTAGCCTACTTGCGAGTAGCAAACCGCTTTAAAAAACAAACATACGATGTTTTGTTCCAACTTAGACGATCCAGTCTATACTTGTATGCTGTGCGCATCACGTAGCAATTCTAGGCTAATAAACCGGAATAAGAGCACATATGTTTTCAAAAACAAGATATCATGTTTAGTAGTGGTCGATCTTTGATCAGACGAGCGGGGGTGCTCATTGCATGACCTTCCCCAATCGTACCCAAGTTCCCGAGCCGAGGCAACTTTGGTAATGACGGACACATGGCCTTAGGCACAAGTCAGGGTTTCCTAAATTCTCCCAAAATAAAATATTTAGGTGGCGACTCTGTATCTGGCAAAGCAGTCCATGTTTGACACTTCTTTCTAAAAATCAATTTTTTAAAACGATTTGCCGAATTTGGACTCTTTGGTGATTTATCAATCTCGTATTACACTTTGCGAGATCAGATTAAGAACCGTGACATTGAGTCCGAACTGTAGTAAGTCCAATGGACAAAACGGGATTTTCCGGGGATGTTCGGGGACGTCTACAGTTTCTGGCGACTCTGCTGGGGAGTAAGAGAACTTGACTCGAACTTATGATATCTTGTTTTGACTACACTTATGTGTTTCTTTGCATTGCATGTGCATTGGTGCGCCTAGGACATAGTGTTTGCCGTCTGCTATTCTTGAACGGTTTGCCGGAGGCTCGCTTTGAGAAGCGTGCCATAAGGTGGACTGGTTACGGGCTCTGCCACGATGGGAATACAAACCCTGCTTTTTACCGGGGCACCGTTTTTGACCATTCGACCTAGTGCATATTCGGAATCCATAGTGACCATCCCAAACTAGGACAGGTTGTTTACCCGATTATAGGTTGTTTGAAACTGCTGTGTGCGTAGTGAAACCCTAGTTCTTGACGAAACTAGGACAGGAAAATCCTACCCCTCCATAGGGGTGTTTTGGCTCTCACTTGCTTGCTATGTGCTTTTAGAGTGCGTCTCTACAAGAATGCATGTATCAGTTTGCAAGTCTGGGCATCAAGCCTGAGGGCATCAGTGTTTTGAGAATCAGTTATATCCGTGGGTATCAAATTCAGATTTGGGGCAGTGGTTTGGAAACAATGATCAGTAGTTGAGAACAGTATATTCAGCTTACAAATGCCAACTGTGTGTTGTGTTTATTTAAGCTGTTATGCTGTCCATTTTTCTGGTTGTTTATTTCCTTATTATGCTTTATTTATCTTTTTGCTAGGTAGTTTAGCACAATTGCTTCCGACCAAGTAGATATTCCCCAAGCACTCTGGACTAGAGGTCGCAGACTCCATCAATCTGAGGATCTGATAGACGGACAACCAGTGTTTTACTCTTTACCCCCGGTTGCTAGACGGAGGTCAGTGAGGCATAGTGTATCGGTACCGCGGTTCCCAGATCAGTGGTCCTTGAGCAGTCGGGTTGAGATTTCCGAGTCTACTGCAGAGGCAGATATACTGGCAGTTCAGTTAGATCAGGGCAGTATAGCAGGAATGGAGGAAATGATGCGTCAACTCCAAGAAAGTATGAAAACTATGCAATAGGACGTTGTTCGTCAAGCAGAATTTGCCAAACAACAGGCTGAGGTCATGGCTCAACAGGCAGAGTTAATTGCCAGGCTACAACAGCAAACCGAAGCATCTGCTTCACACCAAGCTCCTCCCCCACCAAGAGTCCCAATACCCGGGGAGACGGCAAATGTTTAGAATGTCCAAGAGGATACAGACATCCCAATGGGGTCACCTCCGCCCCCGATTCTACCTCAACTATCCAAGGCACCCACGCCTATCAATCTAACGGATTCTCCCTTCGAGTTCGAGGTGGACCCCATGGCATTAAAAGTGAGCAAGCTTGAAAAGCTGTTCAAGAAATCTCAAGGTGTGAAGTCCATTCCAGACATTGAGGACGAGTATACCGATGTGGCCATAACTTTGCCGGACCAGTTTAAGATGCCACATATTGACCGCTTTGACGGATCTGGGGATCCCTTGGTGCATTTGCGGTTGTTTTCAGACATACTAAGGCTGATAGGCCTCACCAGATTACAGAAGCTTTCTTTGTTCGGCTGGACCTTGTCGGGTGTAGCGGCCATTTGGTATGCAAAATTGGAAGATTCCATCAAGAGGAACTGGGAGGAGATGGCCGAGGCCTTCGTAGCTCAATACTCCTACAACACATAGATTGAGATCATAACTCGTGATCTTGACACAACTAGATAGGAGCCGAAGGAGAGCTTTACTGACTTCGTAACCCGCTGGAGGGCCAAGGCCTTGATGATGACCATTAGGCTAACAGACAAAGATCAAATATGGATGGTTGTGCGCAACCTCCAGCCCAAGATCATGCAAAAGATGATCGTCCTCCCTCTCCCCACTTTTGGAGATCTACATGAGAATGGGGTGCAGATCGAGGAGGCCTTGAAACAGGGTCTGATTGACAATGATAGAGAGCAGCCCAGGAGAACTTTCAACCGCAGTACGAATGCAGGCATAAGCAGTGCTGTAGCTACCAGAGCTTCAGATGTGAGCATGGTCACCACCACCACCCCAAGAACCCTTGCAGCTACACCATTCACCGGCGCGTCTGGAAGTAGCTCATAAACAACCAAGTACCCACCTCGAGGCCAAAGAACCTTCACCGCACTATACATGTCTTTGTCCAAGGCTTTAGGGGTTTTGATCAGGAAAGGGCACTTAAAGCCCCTAGAGCTGTGACCATTGCCAGAAAAACTTCCCCCCTTCCACAACCCAGCTAAATACTGTGCGTTTCACAAACAGCATGGTCATGACACCGACCAGTGCTATAGATTGCGTCATGAGATTCCGGATCCCATTGACAACAGGGTGATTGTGACTCCGGAGAAACCGAATGTCACAACCAACCCTCTCCCACCACACAACCAAGCTCCACCTCCCAGACGCATCAACTTAATCCAAACTGGGGTTGTGTCATACGACCCTAGCATATACATCACCCCGTCTCACCTAATCAAGCCAGAGGTGTTCATTCCTGACAGCACTGACTTGTGCATGTTGGATATCTCCCGAACCCAACCTGAACCAATGGTGGTGACTATCAAAGATAGAACATGGATGACTTCGGAGGAAAGTGGGACTAGTGATTTAGGGTCTGAGGAATTTGAGAGCTTTGCTGAGGAGGTATACAATGCGGGTGGCTACATTACGCCAATGGGCCGGGTTAGGCCGAAATGTGGAATTGCCAACGGGGGCAGAGATTTGTGCAGTACGGGAAGGTGGACTTAATCAGAGGCTAGATGACTTAGTGGATTTGGAAGAGGACATTGCTAACCTTCAGTTTTTCAACGAACAAGATCCAGCAGACATGACAGTCAACTGGTTTGATTTTGATGGGTCAGCAGAGGTTACAGGGTGGCTTGATGACCAACCAGATGTTGTTGAAGAATCTCAGCCTGAACAGGGCCTGTCGGAGACAAGGACATCAGTCGTGGAGAGTGCCGGTGCCAAGAATTTTGCTCGAGATTTGTGGAAGCAGAAAGAAAATCTACTTGAAGAAGAGGTCATACTGAAGCAGTTGGAAAAGATACAAGCAGACATCTCCATCTGGGGACTGCTTATGGTTTCACGTGTTCATAGACAAGCTGTCCTATCAGCAATGGACAAGGTCAAACTCTCAATAGACACCACACCTGAACAGCTGGTGGGATTGGTTTTTTCGGGAGGGGCTTCTCCGATGTTGGCCTTTTCCGACAAAGAACTGCCACCTGAGGGCGCGAATCATAACAAACCGCTCTACATCTCTATGGAGTGTAGAAACAATGGATACCGGTGGTTCTTGTCGACACGGGATCCGCCATTAACGTGTGCCCGTCAAGGACGGCATATGCAATCGGGTTGAAGCCCGCGGACTTTGTGCCAACAGCCCAGGTGATTCGGGCATATGACAACACTAGCAGAGAGGTGATGGGGACCGTGAAGATTCAAACTCAGGTTGGTCCAGGGCAGCACGAGATTGACTTTCATGTCTTGGACGTTCCCACAACCTTTAATTTACTCCTAGGGCGGCCATGGCTGCACCAGGTGAAGGCAATCTCTTCCACCCTTCATCAGATGTTGAAATACCCCCACGGGAAGGGGATGGCTATTGTTTTTGGGAATTCATCAATCCATCCGCCGCTAGAAGTGTCTACACCGATTTTGGAAATCGAGCATGGCACGGAGGATGTGTTCCTATTGGGTTTTACCCTAGCCGAGGCTCGGGTCGTACAGAACATCTTAGTTGTTGATGAAGGGTTGTATGTTAGTGCTCAGTCAGTATACCTCACGAACAAACTCCAGCACGTCCCTGGGATGGGACTAGGAAAAAGTGGCTGGAAGGGCATTGCAATATCGGCCGAAGTGCCGCACAACCCTCATACCTTTGGTTTGGGTTATTGGCCCACCAAAGAGGACTGGGTGAGGAAAGGCAAGGAGATGGCTGGGAGAGCAAGAGCAAAGCAGGCGAGAAAACCTTATGAGTTAATACACCGACCCATCCAGGGTACCCTAAACAGACGCTTTGTCCGGGAGGGGGAGGATTTTCCATTCTGCGATTTTCCAAAGCCATGGTTGAAGGCAGAGAAGCGTCGCTTGCCAGGGTTTGAGATCTTCTTTGACCTGCAGTTATCCGGGGATGATGTTGCCGAGGAGCAGACAGACCCATCAGCCGAAGTTGAGCAGTATGGGAAAGTGGATTCTGAGAACACCGAGATTGAAATGGCGGTAGCACTGGCTTCTCTACTTTCAGATCCTCCGATCGTACAGAAGTACTTGGGAGATAACTTCTCGGTGTCCGTGATCGCGAATGAAACGACTGTGAGCCCACCTTCAAACATTTTGGATGCATCCATCGCACTCTCCCTCATCTGGCAGTACGAGGAGGGATTTTTATCAAGCAGAATCGGGTCAAGTAGTGAGCCGGAATCTGATTCCACCGAGTCTGTGGAGTCGGAATCAGGTTCCAGCTCGTCTGAGTATAAGTTCGGTATTCCTGGTGGTGACAACCCGGATGCCATAGTCTTGTCTAGGTCGTCTTTTTCTTTCTCTTTTGAGTCTGTTGTGATAGAGGAATCAGACGATTTGGAAGTGATTAATGAGAATGGAATGGTTGTGGCTTCTGAGTACTTTTCTGTGCCTTTGATCTATTGTATTAATCAGAACTTTCAAAATTTTGATGAAAATGACGAGGAAGAAATTCCTCCAGCTTTACAATGTTTAATTGATCAAGAGTAGGAGAGATTTGTTAAACCCTTGATTGATGAAATCACTACAGTTAATGTTAGTACTGAGAAGGACCCGCGGCTGGTCCAAATCGGGTCCACGTTGTCTTCGGAGGAGCGTGAGCGCTTAGTCGCTTTATTAAAAGATTTCAAAGATGTTTTCGCGTGGTCCTACGAAGACATGCCTGGAATCGATCCTGAGATTGTACAGCACCGGGTCCTTCTTGACCTAGAGGCTCGACCCATTAAATAGAAACTCAGGACGATTCGCCCGAACTAGGCTCTCAAGATTAAAGAAGAGGTCACCAAGCAAATTGATGCTGGGTTCCTGCTAGTATCTGAGTACCCAACTTGGCTAGCCAACATAGTTCTGGTGCCGAAGAAGGATGGCAAGATTCGGGTATGTGTGGATTTCAGAGATTTGAACAAAGCCAGTCCGAAGGACAACTTTCCTCTACCGCATATTGATGAGTTAGTGGACTTCACAGCGGGGCATGCATTGCTCTCATTTATGGATGGCTTTTCAGGCTACAATCAGATTATGATGGCACCCGAAGACCGGGAGAAGACTGCTTTTACCACCCTGTGGGGGACCTACTGTTATAGGGTGATGCCATTTGGGTTAAAGAATGCTGGAGCTACATATCAACGGGTTGTAACCACGATATTGCACGACATGATTGTCAAGTCCAAAGAAAGAGAGGGCCACTACACAGCCTTGCAAAAGTTTTTCGAATGGATCAGAGAATTTTGGTTGCGGCTGAATCCTTAGAAATGTACGTTTGGTGTTACAGCAGGGAAAATACTAGTGTTCTTGATTACACAGAGAGGTATCGAAGTCGACCCTTCCAAAATCAAGGCCATCTTAGAAATGCCACCACCGAGGACTGAAAAGGAGGTGCGAGGCTTTCTAGGTAAAGTGCAATTTATAAGACGGTTTATTGCTAAATTAACCTTGACTTCTGAACCACTCTTTGGTCTCCTTAAGAAAGGAACGAAGTTCCAATAGGACGGCTGATGCCAAGCTGTTTTGAACAGATCAAGCAATACTTATAGAACCCACCTGTGTTCTCACCACCTGAGCCGGGGAAACCGTTGATTTTGTACCTTTCAGTAATTGAAACTACAATGGGCTGCATGCTTGCACAGGAGTCCGAGGACAAAGTGGAAAAAGCCATCTACTACCTGAGCAAGAAGATGCTGGAATACGAGACCCGCTACACTCCGCTGGAAAAGGCTTGCTTAGCCTTGGTATGGGCTACCAGGAAGCTGCGGCACTACCTATTAGCTCACTCTGTAATGTTGGTTTCAAGATTAGATCCCATCAAATATCTCTTCGAGAAACCAGCACTTATGGGTAGGCTAGCCCGTTGGTTGCTTCTGCTTTTTGAATTCGATCTGAAGTATGCGACTCGCAAGTCAGTAAAGGGGAGAGCGGTAGCGAAGTTCCTAGCCAATCACCCAGTTGAGGGGGATGAAGCAGTTGAGTACTTATTCCCAGACGAGGCTATTCTGCATATCGAAGATGAGTTTTGGACGATGTATTTTGACAGAGCATCAAACTAGTACGGGTATGGGATAGGGTGTTGTTGATAGCACCCGATAATTTCCGTATCCCTCTAGCATTTAAACTCTGGTTCAAAGTCTTGAACAATGAAGCAGAGTATGAAGCATGCATTGCTGGTTTAGAAGCCGCCCTAGAACTAGGGGCAAAACGGTTGGACGTCATCGGGGACTCGAACCTTGTTGCATCTCAAGCTAAATGAGATTGGAAAGTCAAAGAAGAAAAGATGAGAATTTACCACCAGACCTTGGACTTGCTGATTCCTCAGTTTGAGAAACTGAACATCGCTCATCTGTTAAGAGAAAACAACAGGTTCGCAGATTCATTAGCAACTCTATCTTCTATGATAGACATCCCTTTTGGAGTCCGGATGTGTAGACACCCCATTTTTGACCGTCCTCAAGACTTGGACGTCACCGCTTGGACACTCGGTGATTATCCATGTTTGTGTTCGTTTGGAGTTCCCGGAAGTCCCGGCTCGCGCGTCCTGCCTCAAGATCTCCGAACTCGACCGTTTAGTGTCTGGTCTCATACCGAACACTTGTGCTTTGCCTTGGAAGGGCAGGGAATGCCTTGTGAGGCATCCCCACACACCACCGGCAGTGGCCAGAGGCCATTGGCTGGTCTTTTTCTGCCACCGGCACTATTTGTTGCCGGTCGGAACATTTTATTGCCGGTCGGCACTTTTTTTTGTCGAAATGACATTTTTGGGCAGCCGACCACTGTTCATCTACTTTATGGAGATATTTTGTGCCAGCTGTGATAGCTGGCACCAACTCTGCCTCCCTCCATACACGTGTATGGAGGGATCTCCCTCTAAGCAAGCTTGTTGTATAAGCTTTGCAAGAGGGAGTCTTATAAGAGGAAGGGCCTTCCTCTTTGATCTAGGTTAGAAAGTTAGAAGCAAAAACCAGAGCTTAGACATATAGATATATCCTATCTCTATATCTCCCTCTCTCTCCTCCTTTGTGTGTGATTTTTGGCCCAAAAGTGTGTTTTTACCTTACTTTTGCACCATTACACACACTATTACACCTAGCTCCGAGATTGAAGGACTTGGAGGGTTGATTCTTGAGTTTTTGGACTGGTTTTGATCAAAAGAAGAGGGCTAGACCATTTGTTCTTCAAGGGTTCTTCAAGGGTGAGCATCTTGCTTTATATTTCCCAAACTTGCAATAGTTTTTTACCTACCTTGCTTGCTGTTTTAGCTTTTGTGTATAACATAAAAAGGGCTTGTATTTTCATGCTTTAGAACTTTCATTAAGGTCGTTTTGTGGTTTGAGTGCAAACTCACCCTTCTAGGCCTTGTTTGGTCCATTTTGGTGCCTCTTTGGTAAGGCTTTGTTCACTTCAATGTTTTGGTCCTTTCGCCACCAAAAACCAGTTGATTTTTAGTGTTAAAAAAGGTGGTTTGAAGTCTTGCATAGGGGAGAGACACCCCTCTCCCTTCATTGTTTTGTTTCCTTGCTTTTTTTTGGCTTAAAAGGGTAGCATGTGTGCTTGATCATTCTTGGCCTCATTTCAGAAGTTTTTTAGGTGTTTTAGGTCATATGTAACCTCTGTTTTTTGGCCAGATTTGTGCCTCCTTGTATGCTTGTAGTACTTGCTTTGTATTGCTCCATTTTGCTTAGAAGTGCATCTCATGATTAGGCCATGATTCTTGCGTGTGTTGGCTTAGTTCCATGAAGCTTTTAGTATTGTTTTTCCATGCTTAAAGTCTGTTGGTTATCCATTTGGTCATGCTTGACATGTTTGTTATGGGTGCTATGTATTTTGGCTTGAAAGCTTTGAGCATGTTGACCTCTAGCATGCATGGTTGTGATCACCCTCATGATTTAACATCATTTAGGACCACATTTTAGTCCAAGAATCATGTTTGTATGTGTGCATGCATGACCTCTTTTATGCCTTGAAGGTGTACCCTCTTATGCTTAGGAATGAGCCTTGGTGCATATGCCTCTTGGGAGTCACCTTAGCTGCCATATTAGGAGGGTTTGGAGTCCTATCTTGGTCTGTAAAATTCTGTTTCTACTTGTTTTAACCATGCCATGAGAGGTCATGTTGGTGGGGGTAAAATGTCTCCTTTTTTGTGCCTTAACCTTGGGACCATTAGTTTGCTTGTTAGCATGAGTATTGGTCCACCTTTTAGACATCTTTTGGCCACTGTTTTGGGGCAGATCAAGGTCTGTCCCTTTATGGCTTAAGGCCCCATTGCATGCTTGTTCCATGTTTGTTGCATGGTTGCTTCATTAAGCCTCGTAGCATGTTAATCCCATTCCCAAATTGGTCCATGTTTGCATCACATTTGCACCTTGTATGCTTGGCATTACACATTTGTCATGTTGGTTGCATAGTACTTGTTGTGCCTTGCATCTTGGTATCATGTTGCATTTTAAGCCATGTTTGCATAACATGCATTGCATTTACTTGGTTTGGGGTGTCAAACCAAGTGTGGGAATCAAGGAACATTCATACTTCAAGTGATGTAATGTGCCTCGATTCCCGGTCACCGGGGCCTTTGACTCCAACTTGATAAGGCTTCGGTTTTCATTTTGTTTGTTGCATGCATCTTTATATCAAATGGCAAATTTGATTCTTCGAGCCACCATGCACATTGATGGTTCGGGGATCGAGGGACATGCTTCCTTGAGTTCAAAGCATGATAGGAAATATGACCATGCTTACATGTGCTTGAAAACCCCATGCCATGCACTGTCTATTCTTTGTTTGCTGTCAAAACTGTCTCTGCAGGAAGTTTCTGCCGACCGGCAGAATTCAGCGCCGGCCGGCAATATTTTAAGTGCCGATTATCAATTCAACAGCCGATGGAAATTCTGGAGTGCCGGTGGGAATTCTGTCTGGCCGGTGGTGCTCTGCAATGTGTGAGGAACCTGCTCCAGGACTTTGGCAATTTTCAGAGAGACAGGGCAGTGTAAACAGAGGCAGCAATGCTATAGCAGCGAGTTTCCGGGCAAGGCGGACCGAGCATGCATCATCTGCGCATCCCGAGGCAAAGGCTGTGGCCACCCTCTTCTTTCTTTTGCATCCTTTTTTTTTATTAATTAGAAATTTTGTAATAATTTTATTTATTTATTATTTGGGACTGTAATATTTATTTGGGCCCTCCGAGTGAGGGCAAATCTGTAATAAGTGTGCGTGAGTGTATGTATGTCTTCCAACCTCACGTCTTTCTTCCCTTTTATTTACCTGCTTATGATGGTAGATTAGGGCATGTTTAATTTAGCATACCTTATGCTATGCATGCGTGCATTCATGCATTTGTACTGCATGCATTAGGCTCGGTACATCACGCTAATTGCATTTGTACTTCAATTTACAAATCGAATATGTGATAATTGATCGCATTACATATGCCATGCTTAGGTTAACCGAGCCTATCTAAATTGCATCTTGTATGTGTTGCATTAGGCAATTTAACATGAACTAGGACACGCACGTTTTGCTAACTAGTTTACTGTTTTGGCACGGAGTACGATGTAAGTATTTATGCTTTAGCATCTCGCATGCGTGTGAATGTTAACATGAGAGTATGCTTGCCATGCGGCTAAATGCTTATGTATTAAACTGTTTGGATGCCTGTGGGTGGAGGTTGGATTGTTTGAGTTGGAAAAACTCATTGAAATCCGTGTTTTAGCCTACTTACGAGTAGCAAAATCTAAAGTATTTCCAAAGCAAACGGATATGCAATGTTTATTCCCAAGTTAGGCAATCTAGTCTATACTTGTTTGCTGCGCGCATAACATAGTAATTCTAGGCTAATAATTGGAATAAGAACACGTAAAGTTTTCAAAATCGGATATCATGGTTAGTAGAGGCCGGTCTTCGGACCGGGCGAGAGGGGGTGCTCATAGCTGACCTTCCCCGATCGTACCCAAGCTCCCGAGCCGAGACAACTCCGGTGATGACGGACATGTGGCCTTCGGCACCGAGTCAGGGTTTCCTAAATTTCCTCATTTTAAAAATATTTAGGTGGCGACTCTGTATCTGGCAAAGCAGTCCATGTTTGGCACTACTCTTTCAAAAATCTGTTTCTCAAAACGATTTGCCAGATTTGGACTCTTTGGTTCAGATTAAGAACCGCGACAAACAAAAATCGCGAGTCCGAACTGTAGTAGCGGGGTCCCTCCGCGGGTGCGTGCTACAGTTTCTGGCAACTCTGCTGGGGAGTTTTAGAGAGCTTGACTCGAACTCATGATATCCTGTTTTGATTTCACTTATGTGTTTCTTTGCATTGCATGTGCATTGGTGCGCCTAGGAACACAGTGTTTGCCGTCTGCCATTCCTGAACGGTTTGCCAGAGGCTTGTCTTGTCAAGACATGTCCATAAGGCTGACCGGCTATGGGCTCTGACAGCATGGGAACACAAACCCCAGTTTTTACCGAGGCACCCTTTTTGACCATTCGACCTAGCGCATATTTGGATCCATAGTGACCATTCCAAATTAGGACAGGCTGCTTACCCGATGTTAGGTTGTTTGAAAACTGCTGCGTGCATAGTGAAACCCTAGCTCCTGACAAAATAGGACAGGGAAACCCTACCCCAACATAGGGGTGTTTTGGCTCTCTTTACTTGCTATGTGCTTTTAGAGTGTGGCTCTACAGGAACGTGCATGTCAGTTTGCAGGACTGAGTAGTAGGCCTGAGGGCATCAGTATCAGTTTATGAATCAGTTATCTGCGGGTATCAGGTTCAGTTTTGGGGACAGAGATTTTTTTTGGGAACAGTGATCAGTATCGAGGGACAGTGTGTTCGGCTTACTGACTATGTATTGTGGATACTCAACTGTGTATTATATGTTTATTTTATGCCGTTGTGCTGTCCAGTTGTTGGTTTATTTATCGCTTTATTTATCTTTTTGCTAGGTAGTTTAGCATCATTGCTTCCAACCCAGTAGACATCCCCCGAGCACTCTGGATCAGAGGTCGCCGACTGCATCGATCTGAGGATCTGATAGCAGGACAACCGGTGTACCACTCTCTACCCCCGGTTACTAAACGAAAGGCAACCAGGCAGAGGGCATCGGTTCGACAGTCAGTTCAGAGAGCCTTATCTACCCCGTCGGAGTTCAGTAGGGATCAGGGTCCTGTCTCACCTACAGAAAGAGAACGTATACCAGTAATTCAACCAGAGCAGAATAGTATGGCTAGCTTAGAGGAGATGGTGCGCCAACTTCAGGAAAGCATGAAAATGATGCAGCAGGATGCTGTCCGACAGGCAGAATTCACGCAACAACAAGCCACAGTTATGGGTGAGCAAGCAGAGTTAATTGTGAGATTGCAGCAGCAAACTGGGACGTCAGCTTCATAGCAAGTCCCTCCCCCACTAAGGGTTCCAATACCCGAAGAGACTCCAAATGCCCGGAATGTCCAAGAAGATACGGATATCCCAGCGGGGCCAGCTCCACCCCCGATTCTGCCTCAACAATCCAAGGCACCCATTCCTATCAATCTATCGGATTCTCCCTTCGAGTCTGAGGTAGACCCCGTGGCATTGAAAATGCATAAGCTTGAAAAGTTGTTCAAAAAATCTCAGGGTGCGAAGTCCATTCCGGACATTGGAGACGGGTACACTGACGCAGCCGTGACGCTGCCAGATCGGTTTAAGATGCCACAAATCGATCGTTTTGACGGATCTGAGGATCCCATGGTACACCTGCGACTATTTCAGATGTCCTAAGGCCAATGGGCCTCACCAGATTGCAGAAGCTGTCTTTATTTGGCCGGACCCTGTCGGGTGTAGCGGCCGCATGGTATGCAAAATTGGAAGATGACGTCAAGAGAAGTTGGGACGAGATGGCTGAGGCCTTCATCCTGCAGTACTCGTATAACACACAAATCGAGATCACGACCCGGGATCTCGAGACAACGAGACAAGAAACCAAGGAGAGTTTCTCAGAGTTTGTAACCAGATGGCGGGCTAAGGCTTCGATGATGACCTTAAGACCCACGGACAAGGACCAGATTCGGATGATTGTGCGCAATCTTTAGCCGAAGTTAATGCAGAAGATGATTGTAATCCCCTTCCCTACTTTTGCTGATCTACATGAAATGGGGGTGCAGATCGAGGATGCCTTAAAACAAGGCCTGATTGATAATGACCGGGAACATCCCCGCAGAACTTTCAATCGAAATACTACCGCAGGCCCGAGTGGCGCTACAACTACCAGGACCTCCGAAGTGAGTATGGTCACCACCAACCCTTCCCCAAGAACTACAGCAGCCACACCATTCTCCGGTGCGTCTGGAAGCAACCCTCAAACAACCAAATACCCTCCCAGAAATACCAGAACCTTCGCTCCACTTTATATGCCCCTATACAAAGCTTTGGGGGTTTTGATCAGAAAAGGGCATCTGAAGCCCATAGAGCCGCGGCCCTTACCAGAAAGACTCCCCGCCACCCACAATCCAGCCAAGTATTTTGCATTCCACCAGCAGCATGGTCACGACACCGACCTGTGCTTTCGATTGCATCATGAAATCCAAGATCTCATTGATAATGGGGTGATTTTACCCCCTGAAAAACCCAATGTTACTACAAATCCTCTCCCCACACATAACCAAGTTCCACCACCCAAAAGAGTCAATTTCATCCACACTGGGGTCGCATCCTATGATCCTAGTATCTATATCACACCCTCCTACCTGCCCAAGCCGGAGGTCTTCCTTCCTGATAGCACCGATTTGTGCATGATGGACATCTCCATAACCCAACCCAAGCCAGTGGTGGTGACCATCGAGAACAGGAAAGAGATTGTCGAGCCAGAGTCTGCGGAATCTGGAAGTGATGTTGGGAACGCTTATAGTCCAAGTGACTACATTTCACCAATGGGCCAGAATAGACCAGATGTCGAATTTCCAGTCGGGGGAGAGCTGTGTGCAATCCAAAGGGACAGTCCAGGACAGGGAACGGATGATTTGACAGCTGTGGAAGAGGATCTTGCCAAGTTCCAGTTTCAAGATAACCAAGACCCAGAAGACCCAACCGTCAACTGGTTCGATTATGAGGAATCGGCTGAGGCCACGGGATGGTTGGACGATCAGCCAGATGTGGTAGGAGGGTTTCAGTCAGAACAAGGCCCGGCAGGGGCAGAAGCGTCAATAACAGTCGGGAAGGTCGAAGAACAGAATACATCACCGGAGAGCGCCGGTGTCGAGAGTTTCGCTCGGGAATGGAGCATTTTGAGTACAGGGATCATTGAGCAATCTTCTGCGTTGACACAGTCAGAACAGGAAAGATTCGAAGATTCTGAGAGGATCAGGAAGGCGAAAGGCCATGTGGAGGTTGACACTGCCACAAGTACAGAAATGGAGAATGCTGCGGGCATAGGGATAAAAGGGACTGCAAGTATCAGGACAGTTATGCCAGAACCAGACAGATGCCTGTCAGCTGCAGATGGTATGTGTAGACACCCCATTTTTGACCGACCTTGAGACTCAGACGTCACCAGTTGAGCACTTGGTGATATTGCATAATGTGCTCGTTCAGAAGTTTCAGAGTCTTGGCTGCGAGCCCTGCCTCCGGACTTCTGAACCCTCTTTTGTGCCTTGCCTCGGTTTGCGAACCAGACTCAGTTTTCTCTGTTTCTTTTCCTGAGGGGAGAGAGAGGTCCTGTAGACCATCTCTCAGTGGCCGTAGGCTACATTTTGTGGCCATAGGCCATTTTGCCCATTTCGGAGCCCGATTTCCGGTTTTTCGGGACCGTTGGCCGTGTGCCTCGGTTCGGGACTGCCTAACCATCTCTGTTTGCCCCGATTTTTGGTATACTTCTTATTTACTCCCTTTTGAGGGACACTGGGGTCTGAGAGACCCACTTCATGGTTGAACACCACTCCCGGTGCCTAACAGCCAGTTTTCGGGGCCTCGGGCTGCGCGTTTCGGCTCCCGAACCTTCATTTTGCATCGGTTTGGGCTCATTTTTGGTGGAGACCATATTTTCACTATTAGAAATCTTGTAGGAGGGTGGGAGGCCAGCAATTTTGCTGAAAAGCCAACTTCTTTTTGGTCAAAAGTGGTTCAGCATGAATCCGGGAAGGAGAAAAATCTGCGCGGCTTCACCGAAACGGGCGTAACTCTTTGCACAAGAGGAATTAAGATATGAGGCCACCACCATTGGAAAGATTACTTCCGGGGCTTCATTTTTCACTCAAGAATCTCCCAAGTCCAAGTCCGGGGGGGGGGGGAGATGTGGTTGGTTGAAGTCTGGTTGGACCGAATCTGCGCGGCTTCACGGAAAAGGGCATAACTTTTTCTACAGGAGGAATTTTAATGCAAGGTTTGCGCCATTGGAAAGCTAACTTCTGGGGCTTCATCCTAGGGGGTGGCCGGTCACTTTTTTCCCTTTGACCTAGCCGGCCGGCCACTTTTTATGGCCGGCCGGCCACTTACATGGTGGTTGACCTTTTTCTCCCTTTTAAACTGGCCGGCCATGATCCTCTCAATTTGCACTTTACAGCTGTATAGCTGTTTCCCCCAGAAAATATCTCAATCTGGGGGATATTTTGTGGGGGAAGACTTGCCTCATTTTCCCCCACCTTTTCCCCTCCTTGTCTCTCCCTTTTTGGTCCTTATAACCAGCTGCAAGCATTGGTCTTGAGGTGGAGAAAAATTGGTCTTCAAGCTTGTATACAAAAATCCTCCTCCATTTCTCTCATTTCCTTGAAAACCTCCAAGTCCTACACCACCATTTCTTCTACACCACCAACCCCCACCCTTCCATCCTCCATTCCAGAAGTTTTAAGGTGTTCTCCAAGGTCTAAGGGTGCTACAAACTCAAGCCAAGAGTTGCTAAAGGCTTGTCTTCAAGGGTGAGTTGCATTTTCCCCTTTTTGGTCCATTTCTTGTATCTTTTGTAATCCATACATGCTTACTGTTTTGAGCTCCGGCCCTAACTGAAAGTGGCCTTCTTTTGAGCTCTTTTTCACTTTTTCTTAAGGGCTCAACCCTGTTTGAGCCCCCCATCTTGCACTTGCTTCAATATCCTTCTTGAATGCCATTTTCTTGCATGATATTTTTAGCTTGTGTATGATCTGTTTTGGAGCATGATGTAAACTTTAAGTAGGCTTATTTTGAGCCCCTTTTCAACATTGAAGAAGGGCTCATCACCGTTTGGGACCTCCATGTACCACTTGTCATTATATCCATCTTTGGTCCCCATTTTTGCATGATTTGTTAGCCTATTGTGCTTCCATTTTTGGTCATTTTACAGAACTGAAGATAGTCTTATTTTGGCCCATTATTCATGTTTCATTAAGGGCCTTTGGCTGTTTGATGGATATTTAGTATACTTTGTGCTTTGGCCATCTTTTGGCCCATTTCTTGCATAAGAGCTTAGCCATATCTATATTTGTTTTTGGGATTTTTATAGTTCTATAAATATGCATATTTTTGGTCTCTCTTCAATGTTGTAGAAGGGAATTTTTCAGTTTGGGCTTTGCATATACCACTTGCTTCTTTGGCCACCTTTTGGCCCATTTTCTTGCATAAGAGCTTAGCCATATCTATGTTTGTTTTTGAGGTTTTTACAGTTCTTTAAAGTGGCTTATTTTTGGCCCCTCTTCAATGTTGTTGAAGGGCCCTAACCCGTTTGGAGTCAGATGCTGTGAGTTGCTTCATAATCTCATATTTAGGGCCATTTTTGCATACTAGTTTTGCCCTATTTATGCTTGCTGTTTGGCCATTATTTGTATTGGTAAAATGCTAATTTTGGGGCTGCCTTGTTTCTGTATTTTCATTCCATGTACCAATTATGCATGCTTTGTATAGCTGTAGTTCATTCTATGTGCCTAATTTTGCATTTCGGGAGAGATTCCGTGCATCGGGTGTGTTTTCGCCTTATTTTGGGGCTGTTTTCCCCACATTTCAGTGCTGAAATTCCATTAGCATGTTTGCATATCATTTTCATGTCATATTGCATTGCGTATTCCATTGCCTCGATTTGCGTGCCCGTGTGCACGCATTTCGAGGCACTTCATTTTCATTCATCGGCCTCTTGTGTGAGTGTGGCTGAGGCTCTCTCATGTTAGTATAAGTCCATGTTACATTCTATATGCCATTTTAGCCATATTGCATTGCGTATGCCATTGCCTCGGTTTGCGTGCCCGTGTGCACGCATTTCGAGGCACTTCATTTTCATCCATCGGCCTCTTATGTGAGTGTGGCTGAGGCTCTCTCATGTTAGTATAAGTCCATGTTGCATTCTATATGCCATTTCCATGCCATTGCATTGCATATGCCATTGCCTCAGTTTGCGTGCCCGTGTGCATGCATTTCGAGGCACTTCATTTTCATCCATCGGCCTCTTATGTGAGTGGGGCTGAGGCTCTCTCATGTTAGTGTAAGCCCATATCATATTTCCATGTCATTTGCATTGGGTATGTCATTTTCTCGGTTTGCGTGCCCGTGTGCACGCATTTCGAGGCATCTCATTTTTACAGCATAGTGCATGCTAGGTTGTATCTTAGATCGCATTCATGCATTTCCTCGGTTTGCGTGCCCGTGTACACGCATTTCGAGACATCTCATTTTCATAGCATTGTGCATACTAGGCTGTATCTTAGTTGCATTCATGCATGTCATGCATATTGCATCGTGTCCGGGATAGGAGTTAGCCTGGGCACGGGAAACGAGGTGCATTTCGTACTCCGAGTGACAGAACGTTTCTCAATTCCCTAGTCACCGACACTCCGGATCATACATGATGGAGTTAGGTTCTTGTTGTGTTTATACATGCATTCATTCTATATTGAGTTGTGCATTTTGACTCCTCGGCCATCATGCATCGATATGCGTGATTGGTGGCTCGAGGATCGAGGCATGCATATATCTGTGAAAATACATTGCTATGCCCCTTTCCTGCTCTCTGTTGCAGCAAATGAAGAATCAGCAACTTTTTGGGACTTGGCACGCGTTTCAAGAATAACTGCTAAACAGAGGCTAATTGGGGCATCCCAGTGGATTTCCGCGCAAGGCAGCCCAGACATGCATCATTCATCATCCGGAGCCGAGTCAAGGCAGTCCCTGGCTTGCATGCCAGTTTACTTATTTTCTTTGTTAATTTGTTAATTAATTAGGAATTTGTACATATTCGGACTGTAATATTTATTTGGACTGTACTATTCTTTTATTCGGGACTGTATATTTATTTGGACCCTCTGTGCGAGGGCATAATTGTAATAAGTGTGCGTGAGTGTGATGTATGTCTTCCAACCCCACGTCTTCCCTTTTATTTACCAGCTTACGATGGTTAGATTATGGCATGTTTCAATTAGCATACAGTATGATAGCATGTTTGCATTCATTCATCTGTTTTGCATGCACTGGGCTCGGCGCATCATACTAACTGCATTGTATTTCAATTTCAAGTTGAATACATGTTAGCTGTAGCATTTCATATGCCATGTTTAAAATAGCCAAGCCTATCTTAGTTGCATTTTGCATGTGTTGCATTAGGCATTTCTGTATAGTTAGGATCATGCATGAATTTCTAATAAGCTTCTGTTTTGGCTTGGAGTACTCGGTAAGTTTTATGCTTTAGCATCCTTGCATGCGTGTGAGTGACTGCCATGAATAGCATGCTTACCATGAGGCTATATGCTTATGTGATATAACTGCTTGAATGCCTGTGGGTGAATGTTGGGTTATTTGAATTGGAACAATTCATCAAATGTGTGTTTTAAGCCCACTAGATAGTGGCAAAATCATGTTTTCTAAGCCCACCCGAGGGTGGCAAATCCACGTCTTAGCCTACTTGCGGGTAGCACCATCAAACCACTTTCAAATAAACAAACATGAAATGTTTTGTTCCAATTCAGGCAACTCAGTCTATACTTATATGCTGTGTGCATCACATAGTAACCTAGGCTAATAACCGGAATAAGGACACACAAAGTTTTCAAAAATTGATGTCATGGTTAGTAGAGGCCGATCTTTGATCGGGCGAGCGGGGGTGCTCACGAAGTGACCTTCCCCAATCGTACCCAAGTTCCCGAGCCGAGGCAACTTTGGTGATGACGGACACGTGGCCTTTGGCACCGAGTCAGGGTTTCCTAAATTTCCCATTAAAAAAAACATTTAGGTGGCGACTCTGTATCTGGCAAAGCAGTCCATGTTTGACACTTCTTTTCAAAAATCTGTTTCTCAAAACGATTTGCCGGATTTGGACTCTTTGGTTCAGACTTAAAACCGTGACAAATTTGAGAGTCCTGAGCTGTAGTGACCCCAAAATGAACGGAACGAGAGCTCGTTCCTCCTGGGGCGTTCGGGGACGTCTACAGTATGTGGTGGGAAGACGACGATCTATGTCTGGCCCACACGGACGAAGATTGGGAAGATAACCAACCAGATGATACCTGGTATATCGGCGAGGTCGATCACATGACCAGGAGTGGACGGTACTTCAAGCCTCCACACCTGGATCAACCGGAAGCGTCGGGAAAAGATAAGGAGGCAGAGAAGCAAAAGGAAAAGCAACTCGAAGATGAGGCCGTATTGAGACAATTGAAAAAGATACAAGCAGACATCTCCATCTGGGGACTGCTTATGGCTTCTCGAGTACATAGACAAGCCGTCCTCACAGCCATGGACAAAGCCAAGCTTTCCATAGACACCACGCCCGAACAGTTGGTGGGCTTAGTCTTTTCGGGAGGAAGTTCCCCAGCATTGAGTTTTTCTGACAAAGAACTGCCACCCGAGGGTGCGAACCATAACAAGCCACTCTACATCTCTGTGGAGTGCAGGGATAAATGGATACCTGTGGTGCTTATCGACACGGGGTCCGCCATCAACGTCTGCCCGGCAAGGACAGCTTATGCGATTGGTTTGAAAGTCGCGGATTTCGTGCCAACGGCCCAGGTAATTCGGGCGTATGACAACACAAGCCGGGAAGTAATGGGAACAGTTAAGATTCAAACAAAGGTTGGGCCGGGACAGCACGAGATAGATTTCCATGTCTTGGAGGTTCCTGCAACGTTCAACCTGCTTTTGGGGCGGCCGTGGCTGCATCAGGTAAAGGCGGTCTCCTCTACCCTGCATCAAGTGGTGAAATACCCCTATGGGAAGGGAGTAGCCATTGTCTTCGGAAATTCATCAATTCATCCGCCGCCAGAAGTATCCACGCCTGTTCTAGAAATTGAACACGGTATGGAAGATGTGTTCATATCAGGTTTTACCTTGGCTGAGGCTCGGGTTGTACAGGACATCATGGCAGCTAATGAAGGGGTATACGTCAGTGCCCAAGCAGTCTATCTCATGAACAAACTCCAGCACGTCCCCGGGATGGGATTGGGCAAGAGCGGCCGAAAAGGTGTCGCAACATTGGCCGAAGTGCCGCATAACCCTCATACCTTTGGTTTGGGCTACCTACCCACCAAAGAGGATTGGATAAGGAAAGGAAAGGAAATGGCCGGAAGGGCCAGAGCGAAACAGATGGGGAAGCCCTTTGACTTAATGCACCAGCCCATTCGGGGGACCCTAAACGGACGCTTCGTCCGGGAGGGGGAGGACTTTCCGTTCTGTGGCTTCCCAGAGCCGTGGCTCAACGCGGAGAAGAAGCGCGTACCGGGGTTTGAGATCTTCTTTGATTTACAGTTACCTGAGGATGACATCGTCGAAGGGCAGGCAGATCTATCGGCTGAGGCTGAGCAAAGTAAGGAAGTGCAGTCTGAGGACGCTGAAAATGAAATGGGGGCAGCGCTGGCGTGTCTGCTTTCAGATCCTCCGATCGAACAGAGGTGCTTAGGGGATAGCTCCTCGGTATGTGTGATTGGGAATGAAGCGGCTGCGGGCCTACCATCAGCTATTTTAGATGCGTCCATCGCACCTTCTCTCATCTGGCAATATGAAGAAGGCTTTTTATCTAGCAGCACCGGGTCAGGTAGTGAGCCGGAATCTGATTCCACCGAATCTTGTGCGTCGGAATCAGGTTCCAGCTCAACTGAGTCTGAGTCCGGTATTCTTGGGGGTGATAACCCGGATGCCACAGTCCTGTCTAGGTCGTCATTTTCATTTTCTTTTGAGTCTGTTGTAACAGAGGAATTCGACGGCTCGGAAGTATTTAATAAGAACGACGTGGATGTGGTTTCGGAGTATTTTTCTGTGCCTTTGATTTATTGCTTAAATCAGGATTTTCAAAATTTTGATGAAAACGACGAGGAAGAAATTCCTCCGGTTTTGCAACGGTTAATTGATCAAGAGCAGGAAAGATTTGTTAAACCTTTAATGGATGAAATCACTACTGTGAATGTTGGTACTGAAAAGGACCCGCGGCTGGTCCAGATCGTGTCCACGTTGTCTTCTGAGGAACCCGAGCGCTTAGTCGCTTTGTTAAAAGATTTCAAAGATGTTTTCGCGTGGTCCTACGAAGACATGCCTGGAATCGATCCTGAGATTGTACAACACCGGATCCCTCTTGATCCCGAGGCCCGACCTGTCAAACAGAAGCTCAGAAGGATCCGCCCTGATTGGGCCCTTAAGATCAAGGAAGAGGTCACCAAGCAAATTGACGCAGGCTTCCTGCTGGTATCTGAATACCCGACTTGGTTGGCTAACATTGTTCCGATGCCGAAGAAGGACGACAGAATTTGGGTCTGTGTAGACTTCAGAGATTTGAACAGGGCCAGTCCGAAGGACGACTTTCCCTTGCCGCACATTGATGAATTGGTAGATTTCACGGCAGGACACGCCTTGCTTTCGTTTATGGATGGCTTCTCAGGCTATAATCAGATAGTAATGGCACCCGAAGACCGGGAGAAGACTGCATTCACTACCCCGTGGGGTACATATTGTTATAGAGTGATGCCATTTGGGCTGAAAAACGCTGGAGCTACCTATCAACGGGCAGCAACTACAATATTGCATGATATGATCCATAAAGAGGTCGAGGTGTATGTGGACGACATGATTGTCAAGTCCAAAGAAAGAGAAGACCACTACACCGCCTTACAAAAATTCTTCCAAAGGATCAGAGAGTTTCGGCTGCGGTTGAATCCCCAGAAGTGTACTTTTGGTGTTACAGCAAGGAAGATGCTAGGGTTTCTGATTACACAAAGGGGCATCGAGATCGACCCTTCCAAAATCAAGGCCATCTTAGAAATGCCACCACCGAGGATTGAAAAGGAGGTGCGAGGCTTTCTAGGGAAAGTGCAATTCATAAGACGGTTTATCTCTAAATTAACCTTGACTTGTGAACCACTTTTTGGTCTCCTGAAGAAAGGAAAGAAATTCCAATGGGACGGCCGATATCAAGCAGCTTTTGAACAGATCAAAGAGTATCTACAGAACCCGCCCGTGTTGTCACCGCCAGAGCCGGGGAGACCGTTGATATTGTATCTTTCGGTAACTAAGACCACCATGGGCTGCATGCTCGCGCAAGAGTCAGAGGATAGAGTGGAAAGGGCCATCTACTATCTGAGCAAGAAGATGCTGGATTACGAGACCCGCTACACACCACTGGAGAAGGCTTGTTTGGCCTTGGTATGGGCTACCAGGAAGCTGCGGCACTACCTGTTAGCTCACTCTGTAATGTTGGTTTCACGTTTGGATCCCATGAAATATCTTTTCGAGAAACCAGCACTTACGGGTAGGCTAGCCCGTTGGCTGCTATTGCTTTCTGAATTCGACTTGAAGTATGTAACACGCAAGTCAGTGAAAGGAAGAGCGGTAGCGGAGTTCCTTGCCGACCACCCGGTTGAGGGGGATGAAGCGGTTGAGTACCTATTCCCAGATGAAGCCATTCTGCACATCGAGGATGAAACTTGGACGATGTACTTTGACGGAGCGTCAAACCAGTATGGGTATGGGATAGGGGTGTTGCTGATAGCGCCTGACGATTCCCGTATCCCTTTAGCATTCAAGCTCCAGTTCAAAGTCTCGAACAATGAGGCAGAGTATGAGGCATGTATTGCTGGTCTGGAAGCGGCCCTAGAATTAGGGGCAAGACGGTTGGACGTCATTGGGGACTCGAACCTTGTTGTGTCTCAAGCAAAAGGAGACTGGAAAGTCAAGGAGGAAAGGATGATAATTTACCACCAAACCTTGGATTTGTTAATTCCTCGGTTCAAGAAGCTAAATTTCACCCACCTCGTAAGAGAGAACAACAGGTTCGCAGATTCACTAGCAACTCTATCTTCCATGATTGACATCCCGTCCGGAGTCCGGATGCGTCCAGTCATCATTGATCAGAAGTTTGCACCAGCATACGAGTCAATTTCCGCCATAGATGAGGCTCAAGACAACAACCCCTGGTATTACGACATTTGGAACTTCTTAGAAAAGGAGACGTATCCGCCAGGGGCAAGTGCCAAGGATAAGAGGGCCATTAGAAGGATGGCTATTCAGTTCATCATCTGCGGGGGTAAGCTGTACAAAAGGGGTCATCTGGGAATGCATAAGCTCTGTGTAAAAGCTGAAGAGTCGAAGTGCCTAATGGAGGCCATCCATGGAGGGGAGTGCGGTGCGCACATGAATGGAGTAATGCTGGCCAGAAAGATCCTCAGACAGGGCTACTACTGGTCAACCATGGAGGAGGATTGTATCGGCTTTGTTCGGCGATGCCACAAATGCCAAATCCATGCGAACCGTATGAACATCCCACCGTCCAAGCTATACAACATGACGTCCTCGTGGCCATTTTCCGTTTGGGGAATTGATGTGATCGGAGCTGTTACCCCGAAGGGGTCGAACGGACATGAGTATATCCTGGTAGCGATAGATTATTTCACAAAGTGGGTCGAGGCCAAATCATACGCGGTGTTGAAGGCATCACACGTCGCAAAGTTCATCAGAAACAACATCATTTGTCGCTACGGGGTGCCAAACGAGATTATTTCGGATAATGGATCCCACTTTAAAAAAGAAGTGGTCGACTTGTTGGAAAAGTATAACGTGGCTTTTCATAAGTCATCTACGTACCAGCCGCAAACCAATGGAGCAGTTGAGGCCGCCAACAAGAACATCAAGCACATACTGCGGAAAATGGTGGAGACCTACCGAGATTGGCCAGATAAGTTGCCGTTTGCTCTGTGGGGCTACAGGACTTCAATTAGAACTTCTACCGGAGCGACTCCGTATTCGTTAGTTTATGGAATGGAGGCTATTCTACCTATTGAAATTGAAGTTCCGTCTTTACGGGTATTGGCTGAGTGTTAGATAGCTGAGGCAGATTGGCAGCAGAGCAGGTTTGAGGAACTCATGCTCTTTGACGAGAGAAGGCTGAAAGCACTGTACCACGTCCAAAGTTATCAACGCAGAATTGCGCGGGCTTTTAACAAGAAGGTTAAGTCCAGAAATCTAAAGGAAGGGGATTTGGTGCTCAAGGACAACCGAGCTCCCATCCACGACCCGAGGGGCAAGTTCAGACCCAATTGGACTGGTCCCTACATCATCAAAGCTATCTGGTCAGGTGGAGCTGTGGTTCTGATGGACTTAGATGGCTTGGAATTCTCCCAACCGATCAACATGGACAAGTTGAAGAAATACTACCCTTGAGAGGCTCGCTAGGCCGAAAACCCGAAAGGGCAACCTAGGAAAAAGTCAGAGCACAAAAAAATTAGAAAATATAAAAACTGAGCTCGTAAGGCTGAAAACCTGCAAAGGGCGGCCTTGGCAAAAGTTAGAGCGCAAAAGGAGAGTGAAAATACTCGAGCGAACCTAAGCCGGAACTACGTAAGGCTTGATTCCCATCCTTGGGATACGTAGGCAGCTTCATCCTGAAGTTCAGCCATAACACTTCCCCGATCAACTTTGTCCATTTGATCATCTCAGTCATCTTTGTCTATCAGCATTCGTTGGAATCCCCAGTACAGTGCTACTCAGACTAGGGGCAACTTTTCGTTGCTGTGCGGTGCTGCGGCGCTCTTTAGACTAGGGGCAACTTTCCAGTTGCAGAGATCTGGGGTTGTGCATCTCAGTGACAGATCTCAGGCGTGTCCAGTTCTGATCCACATCAAGGATGTTTTTGAGAAGTTTTAATAAAGCCGATTTCGTTCAAATAATCTTTTTACAACTTTGACCATTTTTGGACCAAACGGAAAATTTTCAGTACCACAACTTTCAATTTCATTGATTTCAAAACAGAGTCCTCCTGCTCTTGCATACAATTGAAGTTGCTTTTTATTACGTTCATAAAGAAAACTTGAAAGTACTAATAAAGCAATAAATCTGGGGCATAGTCAAGTCAGGTGTTCCTGCCCCCCCTCCCAGAGCTGGTCGAAGCCTCTGATGCCAAGCTGGGCCCAATCTGTGCTTCTTCGTTGAGCCAATCCATGCACTCGTCAGACAAAGTGCAACTGAAAGTAAGAGCGGGGGCCAGGAGATCTCTCATCCTCCACGCGGTGGCCTGCCAAGCAAGTTGTGCGCCTCGGGCTGGGAATGCCGCAGGATACTCTATCCCCTCTGGCGGGCAGGTCTGATCATGGCCAAATTGGCGTCGAATCCGAAATGGGAAATAGAATACACAGTGAGTGAGACCAACCAATTGAATCCCAATCTGCCGGGGCATGTTGTAACTCATTGCCGGGAGGTTCAGCCAAGGGCACCGCCAAGCAATACGGTCTGCGGACAAGCGGCACATCCAAGCGAACCACCATCCCTCATCCAAGGCATTGACCAGACGGTGCCGGAAGAAGTAGCCGCGAGCTGAATATGCTGGGCAAGAGTCCACAACCTGCAGTTTGTCCATCAACCATACCTGGGAAGGGATGAAAAATGAGAGAGTAAAGAATAGAGAGATGTACAATGAGAGAAAAGTGAGGATGGGGTTTTGTGAGAAAAGACCGAGCTTGAGGGCCGAGTGATGTGAGCAAAACATAAATGCGAGATTGGGTGGGAAACATTACCTATAGTAGTAGTGGACTTCCTGCTAATCTGGTCGTCTCATGGCGATAAAAGGTGTCTAAGCCCATTAACGTTTCGGCCAGAGTCATAGCAATACAGCTCTTGCCCTCCTTCAAGCCTTGGGCAACCTCGATCAGCCGGACACTAGCCCCTCCAAAGCCCGAGACAAATAGAAAATGGGATAGCATGCACAAACAGAGGGCGTGTCGCCGGAAGCCTTGCCAGTAATGGTTGTTGTGATCGCCAGCATCAGAAAATCGATTGGCCAAACTCGGAATGTCCAGCATCCCGTCGCAAATTAGGGACCGAGCGTCACGCATGCTGAGTCCGCACATGCGCCCTAAGGATTGGGCATGACCAAAATTAAGTTGGGGCAGGAGCTCCTCTTCGCGCTCGGATTCCATTAAGGCTCGGAAATCTTCAAACGTAGGACATATCTCTTGCCCGGCGAAGCTAAAGACATGCGTCACCGAATTTCAAAACCTTGCCGCAGCATGAAGAAACGAGAGGTGCAATGGGGTGCGGCCCAGAGTGAATAGTGCATTTATGCCAAAACCCCGGAAGTTCACTTTTTCCGAGCAATCCAAGCTGTGAGATTTTGAGCAAGAAACTCTTCCATTGGAGCAAATTAGTGTGAAAATGAGAAAAACTACGAAGCTGGGATCTTTTGTAGGAGATAAGGTTGACTGGGGGACAGGTGTCAACATTCTGGTGATCCCCTCATTTAGTGCCGGCCGGCCAAACTTTTTGCCGACCGGCCATAATAGTTTGCCGACAAAGAAATTTTATGGCCGGTAGCCATTCTTTGCAGCCGGTGGTCTCTACCCCAAGCCGATGGGCTTCCTTCTGGTTTCCTAAGCTGTTTATGCTAGGCATTGGGGAATTTCACCACCTCCAGCCCCTCCCCGGCAATCGATTCTTGCGAGGACACGCTTATCCGATTGACAAGTTATTATGCATTTGCTTATCGAGTTGTATTTCACCTTCTTTGAACTCTTGATTTGTTTATCGAGCTGTACTCACGCTTGTTTGGTCCTATTATGCCTTTGTACATTTGCTTATCGAGTTGTAAGTCGGTTCACTACCTGATTATTACGATGCAAATTTCCAAAGTAAAATTCGTTCACATTGTGGTATGATACCTTGCGATGCGATGCACAGAAAGTCCACAAATGCAACATCTTTTGAACAAAATGGATTGTTTCATTCCCATCACGTGTTTTGCAAAATGTGTAACCTTGAAAAAGAATAAAACCTGCCCGAGGCAGTGCAATGTGCTTAAATTACTAGTAAAAAGGAAAGTAAAGCATAGAGTGACAAGGAAGCAAAGTATCAGAATTGATACCAATGAAACTCCCCTTGCGGTCAGCGCACCTTCCGTACCTTTGTTCGGGTCAACGACGCGTTTGCGCACCTTCGTTACTTTAAACCATGTGAGGACGCGCACTTTTGAAATGTGAACCTTCGAGTTGACCTCAGGTCACAACTTCTGCGAACAATGCTCGATGCGTGCGAAGAATGTCCCGCCCTGTATCCTTTTCATGCCTTGTGAATTCCACAAATTGTTTCAACCATGCTGTGTAACAATACCTTTCATTGATTGCGTAGACCGCATCTTTATTAATTTCATTACCTGCGTAGACCGCATATTTTGATTGCGTAGACCGCATCTTTATTAATTTCATTACCTGCGTAGACTGCATGTTTCGATTGCGTAGACCGCATCTTTATTAATTTCATTACCTGCGTAGACCGCATGTTTTGATTGCGTAGACCACATCTTTATTAATTTCATTACCTGCGTAGACCACATTACTATTTTCATTACCTGCGTAGACCGCATGTTTTGAGCGTAGACCGCATTACTATTTTCATTACCTGCGTAGACCGCATGTTTTGATTGCGTAGACCGCATCTTTATTAATTTCATTACCTGCGTAGACCGCATGTTTCGATTGCGTAGACCGCATCTTTATTAATTTCATTACCTGCGTAGACCGCATGTTTTGATTGCGTAGACCGCATCTTTATTAATTTCATTACCTGCATAGACCGCATGTTTTGATTGCGTAGACTGCATCTTTATTAATTTCATTACCTGCGTAGACCGTATGTTTTGATTGCGTAGACCGCATCTTGTAGACACCCCATTTTTGACCGACCTTAAGACTCAGACGTCACTGATTGAGCGCTTGGTGATGTTGTATAATGTGCTTGTTCAGAAGTCTCAGAGTCGCGGCTGCGAGCCCTGCCTCCGGACTTCCGAACCCTCTTTTGTACCTTGCCTCGGTTTGCGAACCAAGCTCGATTTTCTCGGTTTCTTTTCCTGAGGGAAGAGAGAGGTCCCGTAGACCATCTCTCAATGTCCGTGGGCTACATTTTGTGGTCGTAGGCCATTTTGCCCATTTCGGAGTCCGGTTTCCGGTTTTTCGGGATCGTTGGCAGTGTGCCTCGGTTCGGGACCGCCTAACCGTCTCCGTTTGCTCTGATTTTTGGCATACTTCCTTTATACTCCCTTTTGAGGGACACTGGGGGTTGAGAAACCCACTTCGAGGTCGAATACCATTTTCGGTGTTTAACGGGCAGTTTTCGGGACCTCGAACTGCGCGTTTTGGCCCCCGAACATTCGTTTTGCAACGGTTTTCGTTCATTTTTGGCAGGTACCTCTGTTTTATCACCGGGGAGGTCACTGAAGGGTGGGAGGCCAGTAATTTTTGCAGCAACCAGTTATACATCCTCCGACGCCCTCCGACGCCCGTTTTTCACACTTCCGGGCTAATGTTGAACACCTTGGACCCACTTTCTTGAACTTTCAACCACATATTTGTGATGCACACACTTGGGAGGACCCTAAAAGTTGGTGGCCGGCCAGTAATTCCATTTGACCCTTTTGAACCCCTCCTTCCGGGCTAATGTTGAACACCTTGGACCCACTTTCTTGAACTTTGAACCACATATTTGTGATGTACACACTTGGGAGGACCCTAAAAGTTGGTGGCCGGCCAGTAATTCCATTTGACCCTTTTGAACCCCTCCTTCCGGGCTAATGTTGAACACCTTGGACCCACTTTCTTGAACTTTCAACCACATATTTGTGATGTACACACTTGGGAGGACCCTAAAAGTTGGAGGCCAACCAGTAATTCCATTTGACCCTTTTGAACCCCTCCTTCCGGGCTAATGCTGAACAGCTTGGACCCACTTTCTTGAACTTTCAACCACATATTTGTGATGTACACACTTGGGAGGACACCATCATGTGGTGGCCGACCACTAAATCAGCTTGACCCTTTTGATCCCTAGCCGGCCGGCTAGGGGATGTGGCCGGCCGGCCACCTGCAACAAAAATACCTGGCCGGCCGAGATCCTTGCACTGTTCACTTTACAGCTGTAGGGCTTTATCCCCCAGAAAATATCTTTATCCGGGGGATATTTTGTGGGGGAAAGTTTGTCTCCTTTTCCCCCACCTTTACACCCCCTTTTTGGTCCATATAACCAGCATTCCATATCATATGTTGGGGTTAGAAAAAATTGTCTTCAAGCTTCCATACACAAATCCCTCTCTATCCCTCTCATTTCCTTGAAAACTTCCAAGTCCCTAATCACCATTTCTTCTACACCACCAAGCTCTACCATCACCACTTCATTTCCAGCAACAAGGAGGGCTTCTCAAAGGCTAAAGGAGCTGCAAATTGGTCCAAGAAGCAACAAAAACTTTAGTCTTCAAGGGTGAGTGACATTTCTCCTCTTTGACCCTTTTTCTTGATCCATTTGTAAGCCCTATATGCTTATTGTTTCAAGCTCCGGCCCTAACTGAAAGGGGCCTTCTTTTGAGCTTATTTTCACTTTTCATTAAGGACTCAACCCTGTTTGAGCCCTCTATGATGCACTTGCTTCATTGATCCTCTTATATGACATGATCTTGCATGCTATTTTTGGCCCATGAGTAATCTGTTTTTGAGCATGATGTAATCTGTGAATATGCTTATTTTTGGCCCTTCTTCAACATTGTTGAAGGGCCCCTCACCATTTGATGCCTCCATGTGCCACTTGTAGTTATATCCCTTATTTGGCCCCATTTTTGTATAAATTGGCAGCCCCCTTTGCTTCTGTTTTTGGCTTTTCCACAGAACTGAAAGTGGCCTTATTTTGGCCTATAATTCATGTTTAATTAACATCTTTTTTCTGTTTGGTGATTATTTTGTATACTTCATGTTATAGCACCTTTTGAGCCTCAATCTTGTGCCTTTTTTTTAGCATATTTTTATATTGATTTGAGGCTTGTCATATACTGTAAACATTCATATTTTTGGTCCCTCTTCAATGTTGTAGAAGGAAATTTTTCAGTTTGGATTTTTCTTATATCACTTGCTTCATTACCCCTCTCTTGGCCCCTATTCTTGCATGCCATTTTTGCCATACCTATGCTTGCTGTTTGGCCATGTTTATAACTGTGAAAGTGCCTTTTTTGGGACTGCCTAGCTTCTGTCTTCGCATTACATGTCCATGTTGTGCACGCATTGCATAGCTATGGGCCATTTCGGGTGCCTAAATTCGCATTTCGGGACTATTTCATGCATTTGGTGTCATTTCGCCTCATTTCGGGACTGTTTTCCCCCATATTTTGGTGCTGAAATTCCATTAGAATGATTGCTTTCCATTTCTATATCATTGCGTCGCATTCTGCCATTGCCTCGGTTTGCGTGCCCGTGTGCACGCATTTCGAGGCACTTCATTTTCATCCATCGGCATCCTATGTGAGTGTGGCTGAGGCTCTCTCATGTTGGTATAAGCCCATACCATGTTTTCATGCCATAGTTCACATTTTTGCATTGCCTCGGTTTGCGTGCCCGTGTGCACGCATTTCGAGGCACTCCATTTTTATCCGTCGGCATCCTATGTGAGTGTGGCTGAGGCTCTCTCATGTTGGTATAAGCCCATACCATGTTTTCATGCCATAGTTTGCATTTTTGCATTGCCTCGGTTTGCGTGCCCGTGTGCACGCATTTCGAGGCACTCCATTTTTATCCCCCGGCATCCTATGTGAGTGTGGCTGAGGCTCTCTCATGTTGGTATAAGCCCATATCATGTTTCCATGTCATTTGCATTGCGTGTGCCATCGCCTCGGTTTGCGTGCCCGTGTGCACGTATTTCGAGGCACTCTATTTTTATCCGCCGGCATCCTATGTGAGTGTGGCTGAGGCTCTCTCATGTTGGTATAAGCCCATATCATGTTTCCATGTCATTTGCATTGCGTGTGCCATCGCCTCGGTTTGCGTGCCCGTGTGCACGCATTTCGAGGCACTTCTTTTTTTATCCGCCGGCATCCTATGTGAGTGTGGATGAGGCTCACTCATGTTGGTATAAGCCCATATCATGTTTTCATGTCATCGCATCGTATTCTACCATCGCCTCGGTTTGCGTGCCCGTGTGCACGCATTTCGAGGCACTTCTTTTTTTTATCCATCGGCATCCTATGTGAGTGTGGCTGAGGCCCTCTCATGTTGGTATAAGCCCATATCACATTTCCATGTCATTTAGATCGCATTCTGTCATTTTCTCGGTTCGCGTGCCCGTGCGCACGCATTTCGAGGCATCTCATTTTTATAGCATTGTGTATGTTAGGATTGTATCTTAGTTGCATTTCATGCATATCATGCATATTGCATCGTGTTCGGAATAGGAGTTAGCCCGGACACGGGAAACGAGGTACATTTCGTACTCCGAGTGACGGAATGTATCTCAATTCCCCAGTCACCGACACTCCGGATTATCCATGATGGAGTTAGGTTTTAGTTGTGTTTTCATGTGCATTCATCCTATATTGAATTGTGCATTTCGACTCCTCGGCCATCATGCCTCGGTATGCGTGATTGGTGGCACGAGGATCGAGACATGCATATATTTGTGCAAATACATTGCTATGCCCCTTTCCTGCTCTCTGTTGCAGCAAAACGAAGAATCAGCAACCTTTTGGGGCCTGGCACGCATTTTAAGAACAGGTGTAAACAGAGGCTAATTGGGACATTTCGGTGGATTTCCGCGCAAGACAACCCGGACATGCATCATCCATCAGAAGCAAGGCAGTCCCTGGCTTGCTTGCTAGTTTTATTTATTTTCTTAGTTAATTTGTTAATTAATTAGGATTTTGTAATATTTTGGACTGTACTATTCTTTTATTCGGGACTGTAATATTCGGACTGTATTATTTATTCGGACCCTCTGCGCGAGGGCATAATTGTAATAAGTGTGGGTGAGTGTGATGTATGTCTTCCAACCCCACGTCTTTCTCCCTTTTATTTATCCGCTTATGATGGTTAGATTAGGGCATGTTTCAATTAGCATACAGTATGACAGCATGTTTGCATTCATTCATTAGTTTTGCATGCACTGGGCTCGGCGCATCAAACTAACTGCATTGTACTTTCAATTCCAATTTGAATACATGATAGTTGTAGCATTTAATATGCCATCTTAGAATAGCCGAGCCTGCTATAATTGCATTTTGCATGTGTTGCATTAGGCATTTCTGTATACTTAGGATCATGCATGATTTCTAACGTAGTTTCTATTTTGGCTTGGAGTACTCGGTAAGTTCTACGCTTTAGCATCCTTGCATGCGTGTGAGTGAATGCCATGAATAGCATGCTTACCATGAGGTTAATTGCTTATGTGATATATCTGCCTGAATGCCTGTGGGTGAAGGTTGGGTTACTTAAATTGGAATAAATCATCAAATGTTTCAAGCCTACCTGCGGGTAGCAAACCATTTTCAAAAAAGCGAACATGAAATGTTTTGTTCCAATTCAGGCGACTCAGTCTATACTTGTATGCTGTGCGCATCACATAGTAACCTAGGCTAATAACCGGAATAAGAACTCACAATGTTTTCAAAAATAGATATCATGGTTAGTAGAGGCCGATCTTTGATCGGGCGAGAGGGGGTGCTCACGAAGTGACCTTCCCCAATCGTACCCAAGTTCCCGAGCCGAGGCAACTTTGGTGATGACGGACACGTGGCCTTTTGGCACCGAGTCAGGGTTTCCTAAATTTCCCATTAAAAAACATTTAGGTGGCGACTCTGTATCTGGCAAAGCAGTCCATGTTTGGCACTTCTTTCAAAAAAATCTGTTTTCTCAAAACGATTTGCCGGATTTGGACTCTTTGGGTTCAGACTAAGAACCGTGACTACAAAATCGAGTCCGAGCTGTAGCGAGGCCCCCTCGCGGGCTTGTTACACATCTTTATTAATTTCATTACCTGCGTAGACCGCATGTATTGCTTGCGTAGACCGCATTATTATTTTCTTTACCTGCGTAGACCGCATGCTTTGATTGCGTAGACCGCATTATTTCTTTACCCGCGTAGACCGCATGCTTTGATTGCGTAGACCGCATCATCGTTCAACTTCATTACTTGCGTAGACCGCATGATTGTTCAATATCATTACCTGCGTAGACTGCGTGTTTCGTTTGCGTAGACCGCATGTTTTGCTTGCATAGACCGCATAATCTGTTGATTTCATTACCTGCGTAGACCGCATGCTTATGATCAATTTCGTTACCGGCGTAGACCGCATGCTCCACTTACATGTCTGTATTTCCACAAGCATTGTTATTCTCCCCACTTGCTTTGCCCTGTCATGCATTTCGAGTATACTACTATGCATATTGCTAACGATATTGTACCTGTTAAAGTTTGTTTTCTTTTCAGGCACGATATTGTATGTACGGTTCATTTGAGGCTGGTGCGACCAGACAGCCGCACAGATATTGTATCCTCCGAGTGAGACGTATTGAGAATTGCATAATTCCCTTGCATCCTTTCTGCATTGTAGTGTAGTTTGGTGTACGCTAGCTTAAAATTGTCGCATGTATGCTTCGTTACAGCTTTCTTTGCATGATCATAAGTTATGCTCGGCTTCGTGCATTGTCTTGCGTTTTGCCCCTGCCTTCGGGCGCATATCTTGTTTGTCTCGCATGTTTGTCTAAGTCTTCGGCCTTGTCAAAAATGGGTCGTCTCTGGGCTTTGACATTCACTCCCGTCATTGTTATGACTTTCGAGTTCTGTCAAAGAGGGGTCACTGTAGACACCTCATTTTTGACCGTCCTCAAGACTTGGACGTCACCGCTTGAACACTCGGTGATTATCCATGTTTGTGTTCGTTTGGAGTTCCCGGAAGTCCCGGCTCGCGCGTCCTGCCTCAGGATCTCCGAACTCGACCGTTTAGTGTCTGGTCTCATACCGAACACTTGTGCTTTGCCTTGGAAGGGCAGGGAATGCCTTGTGAGGCATCCCCACACACCACCGGCAGTGGCCAGAGGCCACCGACTGGTCTTTTTCTGCCACCGGCACTATTTGTTGCCGGTCGGCACATTTTATTGCCGGTCGGCACTTTTTTTTGTCGAAATGACATTTTTAGGCAGCCGACCACTGTTCATCTACTTTATGGAGATATTTTGTGCCAGCTGTGATAGCTGGCACCAACTCTGCCTCCCTCCATACACGTGTATGGAGGGATCTCCCTCTAGGCAAGCTTGTTGTATAAGCTTTGCAAGAGGGAGTCTTATAAGAGGAAGGGCCTTCCTCTTTGATCTAGGTTAGAAAGTTAGAAGCAAAAACCAGAGCTTAGAGATATAGATATATCCTATCTCTATATCTCCCTCTCTCTCCTCCTTTGTGTGTGATTTTTGGCCCAAAAGTGTGTTTTTACCTTACTTTTGCACCATTACACACACTATTACACCTAGCTCCGAGATTGAAGGACTTGGAGGGTTGATTCTTGAGTTTTTGGATTGGTTTTGATCAAAAGAAGAGGGCTAGACCATTTGTTCTTCAAGGGTTCTTCAAGGGTGAGCATCTTGCTTTATATTCCCCAAACTTGCAATAGTTTTTTACCTACCTTGCTTGCTGTTTTAGCTTTTGTGTATAACATAAAAAGGGCTTGTATTTTCATGCTTTAGAACTTTCATTAAGGTCGTTTTGTGGTTTGAGTGCAAACTCACCCTTCTAGGCCTTGTTTGGTCCATTTTGGTGCCTCTTTGGTAAGGCTTTGTTCACTTCAGTGTTTTGGTCCTTTCGCCACCAAAAACCAGTTGATTTTCAGTGTTAAAAAAGGTGGTTTGAAGTCTTGCATAGGGGAGGGACACCCCTCTCCCTTCATTGTTTTGTTTCCTTGCTTTTTTTTGGCTTAAAAGGGTAGCATGTGTGCTTGATCATTCTTGGCCTCATTTCAGAAGTTTTTTAGGTGTTTTAGGTCATATGTAACCTCTGTTTTTTGGCCAAATTTGTGCCTCCTTGTATGCTTGTAGTACTTGCTTTGTATTGCTCCATTTTGCTTAGAAGTGCATCTCATGATTAGGCCATGATTCTTGCGTGTGTTGGCTTAGTTCCATGAAGCTTTTAGTATTGTTTTTCCATGCTTAAAGTCTGTTGGTTATCCATTTGGTCATGCTTGACATGCTTGTTATGGGTGCTATGTATTTCGGCTTGAAAGCTTTGAGCATGTTGACCTCTAGCATGCATGGTTGTGATCACCCTCATGATTTAACATCATTTAGGACCACATTTTAGTCCAAGAATCATGTTTGTATGTGTGCATGCATGACCTCTTTTATGCCTTGAGGGTGTACCCTCTTATGCCCAGGAATGAGCCTTGGTGCATATGCCTCTTGGGAGTCACCTTAGCTGCCATATTAGGAGGGTTTGGAGTCCTATCTTGGTCTGTAAAATTCTATTTCTACTTGTTTTAACCATGCCACGAGAGGTCATGTTGGTGGGAGTAAAATGTCTCCTTTTTTGTGCCTTAACCTTGGGACCATTAGTTTGCTTGTTAGCATGAGTATTGGTCCACCTTTTAGACATCTTTTGGCCACTGTTTTGGGGCGGAACAAGGTCTGTCCCTTTATGGCTTAAGGCCCCATTGCATGCTTGTTCCATGTTTGTTGCATGGTTGCTTCATTAAGCCTCGTAGCATGTTAATCCCATTCCCAAATTGGTCCATGTTTGCATCACATTTGCACCTTGTATGCTTGGCATTACACATTTGTCATGTTGGTTGCATAGTACTTGTTGTGCCTTGCATCTTGGTATCATGTTGCATTTTAAGCCATGTTTGCATAACATGCATTGCATTTACTTGGTTTGGGGTGTCAAACCAAGTGTGGGAATCAAGGAACATCATACTTCAAGTGATGTAATGTGCCTCGATTCCCGGTCACCGGGGCCTTTGACTCCAACTTGATAAGGCTTCGGTTTTCATTTTGTTTGTTGCATGCATCTTTATATCAAATGGAAAATTTGATTCTTCGAGCCACCATGCACCATTGATGGTTCGGGGATCGAGGGACATGCTTCCTTGAGTTCAAAGCATGATAGGAAATATGACCATACTTACATGTGCTTGAAAACCCCATGCCATGCACTGTCTATTCTCTGTTTGCTGTCAAAACTGTCTCTGCAGGAAGTTTCTGCCGGCCGGCAGAATTCAGCGGCGGCCGGCAATATTTTAAGTGCCGATTATCAATTCAACAGCCGATGGAAATTCTGGAGTGCCGGTGGGAATTCTGTCTGGCCGGTGGTGCTCTGCAATGTGTGAGGAACCTGCTCCAGGACTTTGGCAATTTTCAGAGAGATAGGGCAGTGTAAACAGAGGCAGCAATGCTATAGCAGCGAGTTTCTGGGCAAGGCGGACCGAGCATGCATCATCTGCGCATCCCGAGGCAAAGGCTGTGGCCACCCTCTTCTTTCTTTTGCATCCTTTTTTTTTATTAATTAGAAATTTTGTAATAATTTTATTTATTTATTATTTGGGACTGTAATATTTATTTGGGCCCTCCGAGTGAGGGCAAATCTGTAATAAGTGTGCGTGAGTGTGTGTATGTCTTCCAACCTCACGTCTTTCTTCCCTTTTATTTACCTGCTTATGATGGTAGATTAGGGCATGTTTAATTTAGCATACCTTATGCTATGCATGCGTGCATTCATGCATTTGTACTGCATGCATTAGGCTCGGTACATCACGCTAATTGCATTTGTACTTCAATTTACAAATCGAATATGTGATAATTGATCGCATTACATATGCCATGCTTAGGTCAACCGAGCCTATCTAAATTGCATCTTGTATGTGTTGCATTAGGCAATTTAACATGAACTAGGATACGCACGTTTTGCTAACTAGTTTACTGTTTTGGCACAGAGTACGATGTAAGTATTTATGCTTTAGCATCTCGCATGCGTGTGAATGTTAACATGACAGTATGCTTGCCATGCGGCTAAATGCTTATGTGTTAAACTGTTTGGATGCCTGTGGGTGGAGGTTGGATTGTTTGAGTTGGAAAAACTCATTGAAATCCGTGGTTTAGCCTACTTACGAGTAGCAAAATCTAAAGTATTTCCAAAGCAAACGGATATGCAATGTTTATTCCCAAGTTAGGCAATCTGGTCTATACTTGTTTGCTGCGCGCATAACATAGTAATTCTAGGCTAATAATTGGAATAAGAACACGTAAAGTTTTCAAAATCGGATATCATGGTTAGTAGAGGCCGGTCTTCGGACCGGGCGAGAGGGGGTGCTCATAGCTGACCTTCCCCGATCGTACCCAAGCTCCCGAGCCGAGACAACTCCGGTGATGACGGACATGTGGCCTTCGACACCGAGTCAGGGTTTCCTAAATTTCCCCATTTTAAAAATATTTAGGTGGTGACTTTATATCTGGCAAAGCAGTCCATGTTTGGCACTGCTCTTTCAAAAATCTGTTTCTCAAAACGATTTGCCAGATTTGGACTCTTTGGTTCAGATTAAGAACCGCGACAAACAAAAATCGCGAGTCCGAATTGTAGTAGCGGGGTCCCTCCGCGGGCGCGTGCTACAGGATACATCCGATCATCATTGACCAGAAGTTTGCGTCGGCCTACGAGTCAATTGCTGCCATAGAAGAGGTTCAAGATGAGAACCCCTGGTATTGCGATGTCTGGAACTTCTTGGAGAATGTAGCGTATCCACCAGGGGCAAATGTCAAAGACAAGAGGGCAATTCGAAGAATGGCTGCTCAGTTCATCATCTGCGGAGGAAAACTGTATAAGAGAGGTCATCTGGGGATGCATAAGCTGTGTGTTGATGCTGAAGAATCAAAGCGCCTGATGGAGGCCATCCATGGAGGAGAATGCGGAGCACACATGAACGGGGTGATGCTAGCCTGAAAAATCCTCAGACGGGGTTACTACTGGTCCACCATGGAAGAGGATTGTATCGGCTTTGTTCGACGATGCCACAAATGTCAGATCCATGCAAACCGCATGAACATCTCGCCATCGAAGCTGTACAATATGACTTCGCCATGGCCATTTTCAGTTTGGGGAATCGATGTGATCGGGGCTGTCACTCCAAAGGGGTCTAACGGCCATGAGTTCATTCTGGTCGCGATAGACTGTTTCACAAAGTGGGTTGAGGCCCAATCTTATGCAGTGTTGAAGGCTTCACATGTTGCGAAGTTCATCAGAAACAACATCATCTGTCGCTACGGGGTCCCAAACGAGATTATTTCAGATAATGGTTCCCACTTCAAGAAGGAAGTGATTGACTTATTGGAAAAATACAACGTGGCTTTTCATAAGTCATCCACATATTGGCCGCAGACCAGTGGAGCAGTTGAGGCCGCCAAGAAGAATATCAAACACATTCTGGAAAAAATGATGGAAACCTACCAGGACTGGCCAGATAAGCTGCCATTTGCTCTGTGGGGCTATCGGACGTCAATTAGAACTTCTACTGGAGCGACTCCATATTCATTGGTTTATGGAATGGAGGCCGTTCTACCGATCGAAATTGAAGTTCCGTCATTACGAGTACTGGCTGAGTGTCAGATAGCTGAGGCAGATTGGCAACAGAGTAGGTTTGAAGAACTCATGCTCTTTGACGAGCGAAAGCTGAAAGCACTGTACCATGTCCAGGGTTATCAACGAAGAATCGCCAGGGCTTTCAACAAGAATATTAAGTCCAGAAATTTGAAGGAAGCAGATTTGGCGCTCAAAGACAGCCGAGCTCCCATCCATGAGCCTAGGGGCAAGTTTAGACCCAATTGGACTAGTCCCTAAATCATTAAGTCTATTTGGTCGGGTGGAGCTGTCGTTCTGATAGACCTAGATGGCCTAGAGTTCTCACAGCCGATCAACATGGACAAATTGAAGAAATATTACCCCTGAGTGGCTCGCTAGGCCGAAAACCCGAAAGGGCGACCTAGGCAAAAGTTAGAGCATAGAAAAATTTGAAATTATAAAAATTGAGCTCGCAAGGTTGAAAACCCGCAAAGGGCGGCTTTGGCAAAAGTTATAGCGCAAAAGGAGAGTGTCAATACACGAGTGAACCCAAGCTAAACTACGTAAGGCTTGATTCCCATCTTTGGGATACGTAGGCAACTTCATTCTGAAGTCCAACCATAAACACTTCCCCGATCAACTGTGTCAATGTGATGATGTTTGGTCATCTTTGTCTGTTCCGCATTCAAGAGCTTCGGTTGTGATCTCCGATACAACGCTATTCAGACTAGGGGCAACTTTCTAGTTGCCGGGATCCAGGGTTATACATTTCAGTGACAGATCTCAGGCGTGTCCTGTTCTGATCCATATCGAAAATGGTTTTGAAAAGTTTTAATAAAAGTTGATTTTGCTCAAATTAATCTTTTTACGACTTAGACTATTTTTGGACCAAACGGAAAATTTTCAGTGCCCACAACCTTCAATTTTATTGATTTCAATACAGAGTTCTACTACTCTCGAATACAAATTGAAGTTGTTTTTGGTTACATTCATAAAGAAAACTTGAAAGTTCTGATTAAAAGCAAATAAATCCGGGGCATAGTCAGGTGTTCCCACGTCCCCTCCCAGAGTTGGTCGAAACCTCTGATGCCAAACTGGGCCCTACCTGTGCCTTTTCATTGAGCCAATCTATGCACTCGTCAGAAAGGGTGTAACTGAAAGTTGGAGCGGGGGCCAGAAGCTCTCTCGTCCTCCATGCCGTGGCATACCGAGCTAGCTGTGTGCCTCGGACCGGAAATGCAGCTGGGTACTCTATCCCCTCTGCCGGGCAAATCTGATCATGGCCGAACTGGCGTTAGAACCGGAAAGGAAAGTAGAAGACACAATGTGTCAGACCAATCAACTGAATCCTGAGCTGCCGGGACATGCTGTAGCTCATTGCCGGTAGATTGAGCCAAGGATAGTGCCAAGCAATGCGGTCTGCGGACAAATTGCACATCCAGTCGAACCACCATCCCTCATCATGGGCATCGACTAGACGTCGTCGGAAGAAGTAGCCGCGAACTGAGTATGCTGGGCAAGAGTCCACAACCTGCAATTTGTCCATTAACCACACCTAGGGAAGGATGAAAAATGAGAGATTAAAGACTAGAGAGATGTATGATGAGAAAAAAGTGAGAAAAGGGTTTTGAGAGAAAAATTGAGCCTAAAGGCCGAGTGATGTGAGCAATATATATGTGAGGAAGGGTGGGAACATTACCTGCAGCAATAGTGGACTCCCCGCAAATCTGGTCGTTTCCCGGCGATGGAAAGCATCCAAGGCCATCAATGTCTTGGCCAATGTCATGGCAATGCAGCTCTTGCCCTCTTTCAAGCCTTGGGCAACTTCGATCAGACGAATGCTAGACTCGCTGAAGCTTGTGGCAAGCAAAAAGTGAGACAACATGCACAAGCAAATGGCATGTCGCCGAAAACCTTACCAACGGTGATCACCGCGGTCACCGGCATTGGAAAAGTGATGAATTAAGCTGAGGATGTCCAATTCCCTGTCACGGATCAAAGACAAAGCGTCGTGCATAGTGAGCCCACACATTCGCCCTAAGGCTTGTGCGTGGCCAAAGCGAAGCTGGGGCAAGATTTCTTCGTTGCGTTCGGATTCCATCAAAGCTTGGAAGTCTTCGAAGGTAGGACACATCTCTTGCCGGCCAAAACTAAAGACATGTGTTACCAGGTTCCAAAACCTTGCCGCGACATGGAGAAACGGAAGGTGCAGCGGAGTGCTACTCAGCGTAAATAGTGCATTTATGCCGAAGCCTCGGAAGTTCAACTTTTTCGAGCCGTCTAAGGTAGCAATCCAAGTTGTGAGATTTTGGAAGAGAAATGCCTCCATTCTGATGTAAAACTGCGATAGAATGAGAGAACCACGAAGCTGGAACTTTATGGAGGATAAGGCACTGTTTGGAGGACAAGTGTCAAAAATTTGGAGGTCACCATGCCAACTAATCGGCCGACCACTTTTTTCTGGTCGGCCAACCAGTTTTTCTGGTTGGCCGACCACATAACTGGTTTACTGAGCAAAAAACTAGTCGGCTAGCCAGTTTTGGTGGTCGGCCATGGAGAAAAACTGGTTTTTGGCCTTTCCCTAGTCTTTAGAAGAGAGCTTCTAGCCTTTCCTTGTGTTGGGAGTGTTGAAGGTCCGAGTTCACCTCTGTTTTGGATGCGTTCCGTCGCCCCGTTTGTCTGAAATGTATTTGCTTATCGAGTTGTTAAATTTTACCGAGTTGTCGAGTTTTGTTCACCAAATTGTTGCCCTTTGTTTATCAACAATTGTCGAAGTTTGTTTATCGAGTTGTAAACTTGCCAAGATTTTGTTGTTTCTTAGTGAGTTAAGATGTTTAGTTTTCTATGTTGGCTCATTACCTGACTTGGCGATGTATAATGCTCCATTTCCATTCAATCTCATTTTTGTGCAAAATGATGCGATGCGATGCTAAGAATGCAAAATACAACACTTTTTGAACAAAAAGCTGTTTCATTCCATCATAGCTCCTTTTGTTACAACATTTTTACAACAGGGTACAAGTTTTAAAGAAAATAAAACTGCCTAAAGTTGATGTGCTACAACTACTAGTAAAAAAAAAAAGAGAAAATAAAGCAAGAACATCTGCATTAGTGCTGTCAGGCTCAAGATCGGGAGGCTCTCTCCATCCTCTTCGGCTGAGCAGCCTCTGCACCACCTCCACCAGCACCATCATCCGAATCGGAGCTGCCGTCCTCGGAACCCTCCCCGGCATCACTTCCACTCTCAAAACCGGAGCCAGGGTCCTCCTCTCTGCCTGCGGATATCTCCAATTGAGGATGTGCAGACTCCTCCTCCTCGCTGGACTCTTTATCATCTCTGATAGGCGCTCTACGCCTGCCTCGGCTGCGAGTCGAGCCCCCTCTCCCAGCTCCTCGAGAAGGCCTGGATGGCCCAGCCTGTAGCGGTGGCATCTAAAAACAAAAAAAGAGGGCAATTTGAATACATCAGGCAAAGTATGTATATCAGATGCAGATGTGGGAATGTTGCGTAGAGTATGTTCTTGTAGATGTAGTATGTGAATGTGGTGTGTCAGATGTGCTCTATACATGCAGTCAAACCAATGTAATGAAATGATCAATTGCAGTCTATCATCAGAAGTATGATAAAGCAAGGAAATCGAAAAGTACCGTGACGCCGGCGATGAACAGCTGCGTCTCTCTCCGTAGGACCATGCTCTCGAGTGAGGCCATCACTCCGAGTAACCCCTCAGTGTACCCTCTGGGAGGCTGCAGATGTAAGTGCAAGTCATTAGTGAATGAATGAATGTCTAAACAACTGAGTGATAAATCAAAACTGTAAAGCATACAGGTGGCGAGTCAGGGTCACTGACGTATCGATGATCAGGCAATGGAGGCTCCAATGGAATCGGGTAGGATGTCCCATACCGCCAGCCTGTCAGCTAGGTCGGAAGATCCGGCCACCCAGCATACTAATAAGTCAGGGGGATCTCTCTAGCCCCACCCCTCGATGTGCCGGCCCTGCTAGTCGAAAGGGTATCTGCAGCCCGAACTCGACTCGATGATGGCATGCCAGCAGCCCTCATCGTGGGAGTATAGACACCTGTCAATGGAGGCATCAAGTATGTATGGCGGTAGTTCGCGTAATCTCCCTCCTCCAACAGTAGAACTGCATCAGTACCCAACATGAGCTCCTCGACCTCCTGGGGAGTGAGTCACTTAGTGGATCGCATGTCATCTGGAGGTGCCGAGGGGATACCCTGATCAGGGTTGCCCATCGTTTGATGCATGAAGCGATCCCCCAGAAACCAGGCCCTGGCAACTGGCCCCTCAAATAAAGTCCTGTATCAAGAAGAGGCCTACACCCCAGTGAATCGGTACCGGGCATCTCCTGACAAGGGTGCCCAGGGCTGCCAAGGGATCTGCGGATAACAAGTGCATAAACTGATCAGATGTCGTAAATATGCAAGATGAACCAAAGCTAAAAACATGACGAACTGAGAGTTTTGGATTACCTTCATCGGCCGTACAATATCGAAGAACTGTCGGAGATAGGGCAAAGTCTCCCGAGTCCTCGGCCGACACCGACCATCAAATCTGCGGGAGTAGGGGATCTCAAGAGGCACCTCCACCTCGAGCTCAGGGGCCAGCGTCGGGAAGTATGCATAAATCCATAGCTGTGAAAGGCAAGACAGCGACTGTCAAAACACAGAATCTATTGAAAATACTGAATGCCAAGTGTAGAATGTGAACATGAAAAATACAGAATGCCAGGTGTAGAATGCAGAGTACAGAATGTAATGTGTGCTGTGTGTGCAGTGTACAAATAATGAAAAACGGAAATGTAAACCAAGAGGGCAGAATGTACCTCCCAAGCTCTCCAGTAGCCACCCACTATGCTCCCTCGCCTGCGGGAGCTCGCGCTCATATAACAGTAAAGGGTAGCGAGGCCGGCGCCACCCCAATCATACTGGTTGACCTGTGATAGGTCTACGAAAGCACTGAGCAAATAAAGTCCAACTGTGTTCCCCCTATTGGAGAACAAGGTGGTCCCGATGCGGAACATCAAAAAACCCAGGCATACTGCTCTAGCTCCTCGATAGTCTCAGGCATAGTCCTCCTGAATCGCTTGGCGAACCAGGTGTACCTAACTCTACCTGATGACCTGTCTATCGGCGGGCGGGCTCCTAGCAGATAAATCCAAGCCGCGTCCCACTTGTCCATATCTGCGTCATAGGGGACCGGTCGGCCAGCCACGTCAAGGCCTGTCAACATAGAGAAGTCATATGGGGTCATCGTCATGTCCCCAGTAGCTAAAAAGTGGAATGAGTTGGTGGTGTCCCACCATCTCTCCACAAGTGCCCCCATGAGGGTCCTACTCACCGGATAACGTGATATCCCTGCGCAGAAAGGTCCAAATCCTGCCTCGTCCACGATGTGACGTACAGCATCTGGGAGCTCCGCAGACCACTCTCTAGCAAGGATCGACCCATAACCTCGTGTGGAACGAGAAGATACCAGCATTCAGAATGAACAGATGTATTCAGTTTCAGGATGAAATGTATGAACGGTGTGCAAATGAAGTAAATGAGTTGTGTCTTCAGAAATGAAAATGAGCTGCGTGCAAATGAAGCAAATGAACTGTGTATTCAGAAATGAAGCAAAATGAACTGTGTGTTCAGAAATGAAGAAAATGAATTTTGTGTTCAGAATTGAAAATTATGAACTGTGTTCCAAGTGGAATGTATGACCTACGTGCAAACAAAAATGTATGGGCTGTGTGTTCAGAATTGAAAGGTCTGAGCTGTGTGTTCGAAGTGGAATGCATGAGCTGCGTACAAAATTAAATCAAATATGGTGCGTCCAGAATGAGCTGCGTTCAAATGAAATGTGTGAGCTGTGTGTTCAAACAGAAAAGTGAGTTGTATGCCCGAAAAAATGAGCTGTATGTGCAAAGAATGAGCTGTGTGCCCGAAAATGCGCTTTGTGCCTGAGACAAACTATGAGGTCAGGACGAACCGTATGTTCAGAGTAAGCTGCGTGCCAAATGAACAGAATACTGTATTGGGGGTGCTGCGTGCTAAGCGAATAGAGTATTGTTATGTATGAGCTGTGTGCCAAATGGACCGGATGTTGTGTATATAAATATGTTCAGAACAAGCAGATATAATATACAGTGAGAACATGAAGTGTGTGATGAATGCAAAAATACATCGCAGAGCATGTAAAAGGGAAATGCGTACCTCTCGCGCCTGGTGAGATAGATGAGACACTGGCTCCCGTAGCAGTAGGTCAGCGGGTGCTCACCGCTCGAAGTCGGTAAAATGATAGAAGGTGGTAGGATGTAGGACGTGCTCCTGAGGGTGGTACCTCTCCGGGTCGAAAGGCCGAATCCTCAGAGGCAATGACATGATGTCTGGCTTATCCTCGGCATGTGGAGAACCTCCCCTGTGATGGAAATGATCCGCCATCCAAAGAAATCTGCAAAAATGGGCAAAATGAGCAAAATGAGCCAAAATTGCGAAAAGTCAACTCATGGGGAAAAAAAGTCAACAAAAGTCAACCCCCGGGAAAATGTGCCAAACTTCGAGACAAACATACCTCAAGTGGTGAAAATGGAGAAAGAAGCTCCGAAATCAAATTTTATTCGGTTCAAAACGAAGAGAATCGAAAGTTTTCGCGAAACAACTTCACGTGGGGCATTGGAAAACGCGTATAAAGTGCAGATCTGAGAGAGAAAAGGGTCTAGGGAGCAAGAGGAGCTGATTTCGGCCTTGGAGGTATGAGCAAAAGTGTTTTGGACAAGTGAACTTAAAGATCTGGCCTTAAAAGACTAAACTGCCCCGAATTTCTGTAAGCTGGTCGGCCTACTAGTTTTTCTGGTCGGCCGACCACCTTGGTGAGCAAAAGCTGGCCAGCCACTAGCCTAGGTGGTCGGCCATCCTCCTGGATGGTTTCCAAGGTCTCTTTGTTCTCCCTGTGTATTTTGGTGATGATTGGAGTCTTCGGCTCTCGAGAAAGTACAAGAAAAGTAAACTTTCCAACGCGAAATTGTCTCCGCGGGAACTTCAAATTCAATTCTTTGATGCGTGGCTCATCGTTACTCGTCAAGAACAAGATGTATCCTTTTTGAATACTTTGTGATCCCTCCAGGAGGTAAATCGGAGGTTCCGGTTAAATCGCTCGCGTTGAGGCTTGTATTTCCTTATTTGGCATTATGTTTCGAGCATACTATTGAAGTGGCACTTCTCTCGCATTGTTATGTGTCACACTTAGGTGGCATTGTCATGCACCCCTTATCGCATTGTTATGCGTCACACTTAGGTCGCATTGTCATGCACCCCTTATCGCATTGTTATGCGTCACACTTAGGTCGCATGTCATGCACCCCTTCTCGCATTGTTATGCGTCACACTTAGGTCGCATTGTCATGCACCCCATCTCACATTGTTATGCGTCACACTTAGGTCGCATTGTAATGCACCCCTCCTCGCATTGTTATGCGTCACACTTAGGTCGCATTGTCATGCACCCCTTCTCGCATTGTTATGCGTCATACTTACGTCGCATTGTCATGCACCCCTTTTCGCATTGTTTTGCGTCACACTTAGTTTGCATTGTCGTGAACCCCTTCTCGTATTGTTATGCGTCACACTTAGGTTGCGTTGTCGTGCACCCCTTCCCGCATTGTTATGCGTCACACTTTGGTTGCATTGTCATGCACCCACACTTCGCTTGTGTCGTCATGCACTTTTCATTTGCATTGCCATGCATATCTCTAACGAATATTGTACCTGTTGAGTTTCTTTTTTTTACAGGCATGATATTGTATGTATGGTTCATTTGAAGCTGGTGCGACCAGACGAACCGGACGGTATTGTATTCTCCGTGTGAGACGTGACGAGAATTGTATAATTCTCTTACATCCTTTCTGCATGAAATATAGTTTGATTTGTATTCGTTCAAAACTGTCGCATTCATTGTGTATGATTGCTTCGCTACAGTTGTCTTTGCATAATCATAAGTTATGTTCGGCTTCTTGCATTGTCACTTGCATTTTGCCCCTGCCTGCGAGCACATTTCTTTGTTATCTTGCCTATTGTCTAAGTCTTCGGCCTTGTCAAAAATGAGTCGTCTCTGGGCTTTGACATTCACTCCCGTCACTTATGACTTTCGAGTTCTATCAAAGAGGGACAACTATAGACACCCCATTTTTGACCGACCTTAAGACTCAAACGTCATCGATTGAGCGCTCGGTGATCGCGCATGTTGTGCTCGTTTCGAGGTTTCGGAGTTCTTGGCTGAAAGCCTCACCTCCGGACCTCGGGACCCTTTCTACTTTAGCTCGATCCACGGACCGAGTTTTGTTTTCTCTTCTCGGAGGGAGGGAGAGGTCTTGTAGACCGTCTCTCAATGGTCGTAGACTACTTTTCGTGGTCGTTCGCCACTGTTCCCGTTTGTAGACTAGTTTCAAGTTTTCGGAGCCGTCGGCCGTGCACCTCGGCTCGGGACCCCTTAACATTCTCCGTTTGGCACGTTCTTTGGAACACACCTTGTTTCCTCTATCTAGAGGGACACTATGGTCCGAGAGACTACTTTTGTGGTCATACGCCACTTTTTGTGCTCAACAGCCAGTTTTCGAGGCCCTCGGCCGCGCGCTTTGCCTCCCAAACTCTCGTTTTGCATCCGAGTTGTTTCATTTTTGGCATGAACCTTTTTTTCCTTGTTTGGGAAGTGGTATAAGGGTGGGAGACCACATTTTCTCCTTGGAGACCACTTTTCCCCGCCAGCCGATTTTCTTGTCGGGAAACTGGTTTTCTTGATCTTTGGGCCACATATACTGGTCTCCCACCACACCTTAGGCTTGCTTTCAATGTGGAGACCACCAATACCCTTGACCGACCACTTTTTATCTGGGAGACCACTTGCCCTAGTCGACCACCTTTTCTGGTCGGCTGGTTTCCTCCTGTTTTGTCAGATTGTGTGGATGCCAGCTACGCCAGCTGGAAGGCACAGACTGTATCTTCCATACACGTGTATGGAGGATTTGCATCCAATTTTTTAGCTTCTTGAGGAAGCTTTAGCTTCAAACCTCAATAAGAGAGGCCCTCCCTCTCCTTTGCACAGGTTGAGAATTTTCTTGAAGGCAAAATACATATCTCTCTCTATATCTCTATATTTTGGCTCAAAGTGTATTGTTCTTGACCTATTGCACCACACCTCATAGCCATACACCTCCACCATTGATCTGAGGTTCTTGGAGGGTATTTTCAGAGGTTGAAGAGTTGGTTTTTGGTCCCAAAACTTGCTGGTTTTGTAAGCTTCAAGGGTAACTCATTTTCCCTCTTTTTAAGCTCTATCTTGATCATTCTCTTAGCCATACTTGCATGCATATTTAGGCTTTGTTGTCAACTGAAAAAAGCTTCATATTTAAGTGTTTTTCATGTTTTTTTAAGGCACTCTTGGTGTTGAGGGTCATCTACCCTCTTGCATGCTCTATTTAGCCTTGTTTTGTGCCATGCCATGAGACCTTTGTGTTGATCATTGTTTGGCCTTTTAGCCACTAAAATCTAGCAGATTTTCAATGGTTGGCATGTTGATCATGCTCTATTTGGCCTTGTTTGTTTTCATTTTTGGCCTTTCAAAGGAGCACATACTTTCATACTTCCAAGGCTTGGTTTAGACCCTTTTTGGTGACTTTTGGGACTTGCCTAGACTCAGTCTATGGCTGGTTTGGTCACCTTGTGTTTGCCTCTTGCATGTGTAGAATAATCCCTTTCATGGCTTATCAAAGTAGCACCTCATTCTTGCATGTATTGGTCATGTCTCAGTGGGTTTTTGGCCATCATTTGGCATGCCTGTGGACGCGCCCTTGCGCTTTATGCCACCACAGTTCGGACTCATTTGTCACGATTCTTAATCTGATCCCATAATGTGCGATGTGAGATTGATAAATCACCATAGAGTCCAATTCCGGCAAATCGTTTTGGAAAACTGATTTTTAAGAAAGAAGTGCCAAACATGGACTGCTTTGCCAGATACAAAGACGCCTCCTAAATATTTTATTTTGGGGGAATTTAGAAAACCCTGACTCATGCCTAAGGCCACGTGTCCATCATCACCAAAGTTGCCTCGGCTCGGGAACTTGGGTACGATTGAGGAAGGTCAGCTATGAGCACCCCCGCTCGCCCGATCAAAAATCGGCCACTACTAAACATGATATCTTGTTTTTGAGAACACATGTGTTCTTATCCCAGTTAATTAGCTAGAATTACTATGTGATGCGCACAACACACAAGTATAAACTAGATTACCTAATTTGGAACAAAGCATCGCATATCTGTTTATTTGGAAATGGTTTGAAGTTTGCTACTCGCAAGTAGGCTAAAATGCGGATTTGATGAATTGCTCCAATTCAAGTAATTCAAGTTTCACCCACAGGCATTCAGGCAGTTATATCACATAAGCAATTAGCCTCATGGCAAGCATGCTGTCATGTTAACACTTACACACATGCAAGATACTAAAGCATAAACACTCACAGTGTACTCCGAGCCAAAACAAGAACATGTTAGTAATCAAATGTATGATCCAAGTCCATGTTAAGATGGCTAATGCAACACATACGAAATTCAATTAGAATAGGCTCGACTAATCTAAGATGGCGTATGGTATGCGGCAATTTGATATACGTATTCAAGTTGGAATTGAAATACTGTGTAGTTAGTATGATGCGCTGAGCCCGGTGCATGCAATACAGATGAATGAATGCAAACATGCATAGCATAAGGTATGCTAAATCAAATATGCCCTAAAACTAACCATCATAAGCGGTTAAATAAAAGGGAGAAAGAAGAGGGGGTTGGAAGACATGCATCACACAAACGCACGCTTATTACACAATTGCGCCCTCTCGAGGGAGGGACCGAATAAATAATACAAATCAACTAACTAATCAACTAACAAGCTAATTAATTAATTACACAACCAAATCGAAATAAATAACCAGTCTAAGTTATTAAAACGCTGAAATGGCCTCGAGGCGAGGGATGCATGCATGCTTGTACGACTTCGCTCAGAAATCCATCGCCATACTCATGCTGCCTCTGTTTACACTGTTCTGCACCTCTGAACACTGCGCAAGTCTCAAAGTTGCTTCTAAACTACTCCCTGAGGGCTGTGGGAGGTCACTGACCAAGAGGTGAGGCCACCGGCCATGGAGAACTAGTCATCGACAATTTGTGGTAATCTTGGCTAACAATTAATGGCCAGCCGGGACTGAAGATGGTCGACCGACCATCTCTTCCTGCAAAATCCTGTTTTGCTGCAGCAGTGGACAAACAAAGCATGGCAATGCATTTTCAAAGCAATTTATGCACCACCACCCTCCTCAGCATGTTTGAGACTTAGAGGAGTATGATTCTCGACCCTCGGGCCATCAATCACGCATTTCAATGCATGATGGCCCAAGGTGCCAAGTGTGCAAATCAATATGGAATGAAATGCACATAACACGTAAGGGGCCCCAACCTCTATCATGATTGATCAAGAGGCAAGAGATGCATGCAAGAAAAACTAATGCAACATGATCATGTTAAGGTAACAAGCATGCCAAATGCCATACAACCTAGACAAGCATGCAAGATGCAACATGGGCGTTCAAGCATGCAAGGCGAACATGTGAGGATGGGCAAGCATGTTACAACTTGTTAGGCAACTTAACGAGAGATGCATACCAAATGCAATACCACTTAAACATGCAACAACATGTTAATATGCCAAGTGTGCAACAACATGTCATGGATTAAGTACACAACGAGGCACAATTAAACTAGCATGCTACAACATGCAACTCACCAAATATGCAACAAGTATGTGACAACATACAAGGCAAGCATGCAACAACATGCGGGGATGGTCTTAAACCAAAATGGGTAGCTCTCAAATAGGCCCAAATCAGTGGCCAAAATGCTAAGGACATGAGGGCAAATGCACATACAAACATGCATGCTAAATGGTCCAATACTTTAAGCACAAAAGGGAAACCTTTAAGCACACTTAAAATGAATGAAAAACATGCAAATGTGACAACATTACATGCTCTGAAATGAAGCTAGGAGTGATGCCAAATCACATAAACAAGTCAAGCATGGCATGCCCAAGCCTGAAGCTTAAGACTAGTCGAGGGACTTGAACCAATACTACACAAAACAAAGAGCATATGGCAAGTATGACCCAAAACAGTCCTAAATCAAGCTAAAGTGAGCATAAAACATGCAATGACCAAAACCAAAACACGCTAAAACGAAGGGGCAAAATCATGAGGCATGCAAGGCCATCAAAGAGGTGTTACACTACACCTAATACAACCAAACAGGGCATGATTTAGGCAACCAAAATCAGTGGTATGACACGTCAAAATAAGCCCAAAAACCCACTTAGATGTTATCCCAAATACCCAAACATGTTGGCATACACAATGACACATTTATGAGGCATAAAACACAAACTCTTTAAGACATTAAAGGAAGGATAAGTGTAAGTTTATAAGCATGAAATATGGACTGAAATAACATTCTAAGTGATGCCAAACCACTGAAATGATCCACATAGAGCATGCTAGCAACTTGGACACTCAAAGCTAACAAGCTAGATTGCATGGTGGCTATACAAAACAATGCAAACATAACCAAAACAATGAAAAATAGAGCTTAAGCATGCTACAACAAGGCTAAAAGCTTCATGGAGTTGAGCCAAAATCATGCTAAAAACACATGTTACAACATGATGCATGTTAAGGCCAAATCATGGGATTACAAGACAAGTGTATGAAGCATACATGGCATGTCTAAACCAACTCAAAACAGAGGTGTATCATGGCAAAACAAAGCCTAATACATGCTGAAATGGAGCTAAAACAAACTAAACAGACATGCTACCACATAAGCCATTTATGCAAGCATTAAAGACAACAAGGAGAGGGGATGACCCTCTCCTTTTTAGGACTTCAAAGCCACCTCTCCACCGTTGAAAATCCTCTAGATTTCAGTGGTAGAGAGGTCATGCAAAGATCAAAACAATGGCCAAAAGGTATGACCTAAAACAAGGCCTAACAAGGCCTTGGAGGGGGGAGACAACCCCAAACCTCAAAGTGGCCTTAAACAAAGTTCTAAAGCACACAAAATTAGAATTTTTATCAGTTATAGTCGAAGCTTAAAACAATAAGAAAGATAGGCTAAAAGCTTGTGCAAAAATGGGGAATAAAGAATGTAGGTTCTCACATTTGAAGAACCTCTTCAAGAACACCACTCCAGTACCTTCCTTGGATCAAAACCAGCCCAAGAACCCTAAAAACAACTCCTTAGAGCCTTAACAACCCAAGGATGGTGTAACACTAGGTGTCTTAGTGCAAAACTAAGAAGAAAAACCCCTTTAGGGCACAAAATATAATCACACAAGGGAGTATAGATACAAAACTATATCTAAGCTCTCTAACCTAATTTTTCTGAACCTTGGAGGACGGAGGAGGAGCTCCCTCTTTATAGAGGCTCAAAATCTAAGGCTTCCAAGAGAAGCCAAGCAAGGAGCAAATCCCTCCATACACGTGTATAGAGGGGATGTAATGTGGATGCCAGCTGTGACAGCTGGCATAAAATATCTGCCAAAAGCAGATGAAAAGGGGTCGGCTGGAAAACATGGCCGATTGACCAACAAAAATGGCCGACCGACCAAAAACATTGCCGACCGACCAAAATCTTTGGCTAGTAGCAAGAAAACAAGGCCGGTGGCCTCAAGCCAAGGCCGGTGATGTGTGAGGATGGCCAACAAGCCATTCCATGCCCTCAGAAGCAAAAACACAAGTGTTTGGTGCACAACCAAGCACAAAACAAACAAGTCGAGAGGTCTCGAGGTAAGGCGCGTGACCGAAACCTCCGAGAACTCCAGACGAACATGAACATGGATGATCATCGAGTGTTCAAACGATGACATCCAAGTCTTGAGTACGGTCAGAAATGGGGTGTCTACAGTTGCCCCTCTTTGACAGAACTCGAAAGTTATAACAATGATGGGAGTGAACGTCAAAGCCTAGAGACGACCCATTTCTGACAAGGCCGAAGACTTAGACAAAGCATACAAGCTAGCAAGGTATGTGCCCGTAGGCAGGGGCAAGATGCAAAAAACATGCATGATGCCGAACATAACTTATGATCATGCAAAGAGAGCTGCAACGAAGCAAATACATACAATAAATGCAACAGTTTAAGCAGGCGGATACAAATCTAACTACATTACATGTAGAAAGGATGTAAGAGATTATTCAATTCTCGCTACATCTCACGCGGAGAATACAATACCTGTGTGGTTCGTTTGATCGTGCCAGCTTCAAATGAACCGTACATACAATATCGTGCTTGTGCAGTTTGTCTGGTCGCGCCAGTTTCAAATGAACTGTACATACAATATTGTGCCTGAAAAAGAAAGAAAATTTGACAGGTACAATATTGTTAGAAACATGCATAACAACGCAAGTGAAAAGTGCGTGACAACGCGAGTGAGAGGGTGCATGATAATGCGGGTGGAAGGGGTGCATAACAACGTAACCCGAGTGTGTGCATAACAATGCGATTTGAAACAAGCATAACAATGCTATGAAGGCACAAACACATGTAAGTAAAGCATACGCGACAACGTATACAATGTGTGAAGGTGAGGAAAAGTATACACATGTAAGTAAAGCACACGAGGAAACGCATGCAATGTGTAAAGCAAAGAATAAAATGTACACATGTAAGTAAAGCACATGCGACAACATGTACAATGTGTAAGGCAATTGTGAAGATAAGCATGACCACATGTAAGTAAAGCATGCGCGATAACGCAAGCAATGTGTAAAGTAAGGAATAAAATGTACACATGTAAGTAAAGCACATGCAACAACATGTACAATGTGTATGGCAGGAATGCACACATGTAAGTAAAGCTGCACGATCTCAAGAGCGATTCCACACAGGTCTTCGTAGGACCATGCAAAATATTTTTTTGAAATCATTTAAGAAAGAGACTAATCGCTCACGCTGAAGACAATGCGGAACCAATCTGGATCAAGCCAGGATCCTTCTCGGTACTCACATTAACAAACATGATCTCATTTATTAAGGGCTTAGCATGCCTCTCTTTCTCTCAAGTTGATCAAATTTTGCAAATCCCGAGGAATTCCTTCCTCTTCGTTTTCACCACAGTGTTCAAAAAGGTTTTGAAAAACTTAGGTCAATGCAGTGACTTAAAGGCACATGAGGAGTAGGTGAAAAGCACTGCCGTTTCATTCAAATCTTCTGGCACAACTGATTCAACTGATTTAAGGCAGAAATAAACACAAAACATGAAAACCACTGCTATTTCATTCAGATCTTTCTGGTGTAACTGGCTCCCTGGCAGAAACAGACTCAAAAGAGTGTAAAAGACAAATACCAAAACAAGCAAGTGATGTTCGAGGTAACACCTCCGAAATCACCCGACTCTAACAAAACTGGACTGGCTCGATACAACAAGACAGACCTTAATCAAAAAGACTGACTCAAAACAACAAGATAGACTCAAAATAAAACCACAGAACTGACTCAACACCTGAGTCAGAAACTACAAAAGCTAGCATTCGCAAACGCTCAAAACAGTGCGTGCCATACGCCACATCTGAAGTAAACCGAGCGCCGCCCACAAGTGGGCCAACCCCTGATCACATGCTTGTATTATCCTCGAAATCCACCAATCCAGTGCTGACAGACTTTGCTGAGCTCAGCGGGAGGATGACTTCGTTGTCAATCAAATCTTGCACTTCATGGCAAAGGCGGAAGCAATTATCGGTGTCGTGACCAGTTTGCTGGTGGTACGCGCAGTATTGAGTAGCATCATGTGAGAGAGAGAGAGGTTACTTGGGAGAGGTCGAGGCTCGAGGGGTTTAAGATGCCCCTTTTCAGCCAGGATTTGAAGTGCCTCAGACAAAGGCATGTAGAGGGCATGGAAGACTCTACGACCTCGGGGCAAATACCTTGAAGTCTGTGGACTTTTGCTGGACGCACTAGCAAAGGGATCGGCAGGTGCTGCCTTGTCTCTCTGATCTTTTCCGGGCGTAAGGTTAGGATTGGCAGGAACAGTTCCGGTGCGACGATCCTTATCCATATTTTCCCTCTGGCTTGAACTACTCTCGATCTAAGTGGGGAAGATGTCATCCACAGTCTTGCTTATTCAACCCCTCGGCTTTTAGAGCCTCAACAGCTTGCTGAAGTTGTTCGTAGGGATTAGCATCCACCTTCATCTTGTTCTTTCCACTAGCCTCAGCTTGGTGGGAGGTTTGGGTTGTTGCTTCAGTGTGAAGCCCTGTCATCGTTGATACGTCATTGCCGGAGTTTGAGACAGCATCAGGTTGGCCGAGCTCAATTACAATTCACCCCAGTAGCGGGGGTTCCTGCGGCATGAAGTTCCTAGCATACGATATGGTTAGTGGTGAAGCCGACATTCCATAGGCACGGTTAGGCACAGACCTTTGGTGGGCTCACGAGTTTGAAATAACTGGGAGGTCCAGATTGGGTACGCGACAGGCGACCTAGGCGGATGTGGTATTTCAACATTGGTCACATCTTGCAAGATGATTCCTTGGTCCAATGCGGCTGCCATAACCACAATTTCGTCTAAATTTTGTGTCATCATAAGTCTACTGACCTGAACGGAGATGATGTAATCGGTGACTGATGGAGCAGGTGAACCGGTAAGCCTTGACAGGTCTTGCCTCAACAAAGGAGAATGATGGCTGCTCCAAACTGAATCTCTGAACTGAAAGAGAAAGTAGGCAACATCTCAGCCCAATTTTACTAGAGCAGACATAAGTATAGCTGAATAACTGTATTCGACCACTGATCACTGTTCCCCAAAATTACTGCCCGAAATCTGAATCTGATACCCGCAGATATAACTGATTCTCAAAACACTGATGCGCTCAGGCCTGATGCCCAGACTTGCAGACTGATATGTGTATTCCCTGTAGAGGTCAACTTCAAAAAGCACATAATAAGCAAGTAAGAGCCAAAACACCCCTATGTTGGGGTAGGGTTTTCCTGTCCTATTTTGTCAGGAGCTAGGGTTTCACTACGCACATAGTGGTTTCAAACAACCTACAGTCGGGTAAGCAACCTGTCCTAGTTTGGAATGGTCACTATGGATTCCGAATATGCACTAGGTCGAATGGTCAAAAGGGTGCCCCGGTAAAAACCGGGGTTTGTGTTCCCATCGTGGTAGAGCCCGTAACCGGTCAACCTTATGGCACGCTTCTCAAAGCGAGCCTCCGGCAAACCGTTCAGGAATAGCATATGGGAAACACAGTGTCCTAGGCGCACCAATGCACATGCAATGCAAAGAGACACATAAGTGTAATCAAAACAAGATATCATGAGTTCGAGTCAAGTTCTCTAACTCCCCAGCGGAGTCGCCAGAAACTGTGGATGCGCCCTCGGGCTTTATGCTACCACAGTTTGGACTCATTTGTCATGGTTCTTAATCTGATCCCACAATGTGCGATGTGAGATTGATAAATCACCAAAGAGTCCAAATCCGGCAAATCGTTTTGGAAAACTGATTTTTAAGAAAGAAGTGCCAAACATGGACTTCTTTGCCTGATACAGAGTCACCACCTAAATATTTTATTTTGGGGGAATTTAGGAAACCCTGACTCGTGCCTAAGGCCACGTGTTCTTCATCACCAAAGTTGCCTCGGCTCGGGAACTTAGGTACGATTGGGGAAGGTCAGCTATGAGCACCCCCCCTCGCCCGATCAAAAATCGGCCACTACTAAACATGATATCTTGTTTTTTAGAACACATGCGTTCTTATCCCGGTTAATTAGTTAGAATTACTATGTGATGCGCACAACACACAAGTATAGATTAGATTACCTAATTTGGAACAAAGCATCGCATATCTGTTTATTTGGAAATGGTTTGAAATTTGCTACTCGCAAGTAGGCTAAAATGCGGATTTGATGAATTGCTCCAATTCAAGTAATCCAACCTTCACCCACAGGCATTCAGGCAGTTATATCACATAAGCAATTAGCCTCATGGCAAGCATGTTGTCATGTTAACACTTACAAAGATGCAAGATGCTAAAGCATAAACACTCACAGTGTACTCTGAGCCAAAACAAGAACATGTTAGTAATCAAATGTATGATCCAAGTCCATGTTAAGATGGCTAATACAACACATAGGAAATGCAATTAGAATAGGCTCGGCTAATCTAAGGTGGCGTATGATATGCGGCAATTTAATACACGTATTCAAGTTGGAATTGAAATACTATGCAGTTAGTATAATGCGCTGAGCCCGGTGCATGCAATACAGATGAATGAGGTATGCTAAATCAAATATGCTCTAAAACTAACCATCATAAGCATTAAATGAAAGGGAGAAAGAAGTGGGGGTTGGAAGACATGCATCACACACACGCACGCTTATTACACAATTGCGCCCTCTCGAGGGAGGGACCGAATAAATAATATAAATAAACTAACTAGTCAACTAATAAGCTAATTAATTAATTACACAACCAAATCGAAATAAATAACCAGTCTAAGTTATTAAAACGCTGAAATGGCCTCGAGGCGAGGGATGCATGCATGCTTGTACGGCTTCGCTCAAAAATCCATCGCCATACTCATGCTGCCTCTGTTTACACTGTTCTGCACCTCTGAACACTGCGCAAGTCTCAAAGTTGCTTCTAAACTACTCCCTGAGGGTTGTGGGAGGTCACCGACCAAGAGGTGAGGCCACCGGCCATGGAGAACTGGTCATCGACCATTTATGGTAATCTTGGCTAACAATTAATGGCCACCCGGGACGGAAGATGGTCGACCGACCATCTCTTCCTGCAAAATCCTGTTTTGCTGCAGCAGTGGACAAACAAAGCATGGCAATGCATTTTCAAAGCAATTTATGCACCACCACCCTCCTCAGCATGTTTGAGACTTAGAGGAGTATGATTCTCGACCCTCGGGCCATCAATCACGCATTTCAATGCATGATGGCCCAAGGTGCCAAGTGTGCAAATCAATATGGAATGAAATGCACATAACACGTAAGGGGCCCCAACCTCTATCATGATTGATCAAGAGGCAAGGGATGCATGCAAGCAAAACTAATGCAACATGATCATGTGTAACAGCGCCCGCGTGGGCCTCATGCTACAGTTCGGACTCGCGATTTTTGTTGTCGCGGTTCTTAATTTGAACCAAAGAGTCCAAATCTGGCAAATCGTTTTGAGAAACAGATTTTTGAAAAAGTAGTGCCAAACATGGACTGCTTTGCCAGATACAGAGTCGCCACCTAAATATTTTTAAAATGGGGAAATTTAGGAAACCCTGACTCGGTGCCGAAGGCCACATGTCCGTCATCACCGGAGTTGTCTCGGCTCGGGAGCTTGGGTACAATCGGGGAAGGTCAGCTATGAGCACCCCCTTTCGCCCGGTCCGAAGACCGGCCTCTACTAACCGTGATATCCGTTTTTGAAAACTTTATATGTTCTTAAACCAATTATTAGCCTAGAATTACTATGTTATGCGCGCAGCAAACAAGTATAGACTAGATTGCCTAATTTGGAAAGAAACATTGCATATCCGTTTGTTTTGAAAATGCTTTAAATTTTGCTACTCGCAAGTAGGCTAAAACACGGATTTCAATGAGTTTTTCCAACTCAAACAATCCAACCTTCACCCACAGGCATTCAAAACATTTTATCACATAAGCATCTAGCCACATGGCAAGCATACTGTCATGTTAACATTCACACGCATGCGAGATGCTAAAGCGAAAATACTTACATTGTACTTCGTGCCAAAACAGTAAACTAGTTAGCAAACATACGTGTCCTAGTTCATGTTAAATTGCCTAATGCAACACATACAGGATGCAATTAGATAGGCTCGGCTAACCTAAGCATGGCTTATGAAATGCGATCAACTATCACATATTCAATTTTTGAATCGAAATACAGATGTAGTTAGCGTGATGTACCGAGCCTGATGCATGTCAACAAATGCATGAATGCACGCATGCATAGCATAAGGTATGCTAAAATAAATGTGCCCTAATCTACCATCATAAGCAGGTAAATAAAAGGGAAGAAAGAAGTGGAGGTTGGAAGACATGCACACCACGCACACACACTTATTACAGACACGCCCTCACTCGGAGGGACCAAAATAATAATACATATTAATTAACTACGCAAGCTAATTAAATATTACAAATTGCTTAATTAATTAACAAATTAACTAAACTAAAGAAAAACAGTAAACCGCCTCGGGGCGAGGGCCAGATGCAACACATGCTCGGGAGTGGCTCGGAATCGCACTGCCATGCGTAGTTTGCCTCTGTTTTCCCTGCTCTGCTCTTCTGAAAACTGCCAAAGTCTCAGGGATGCCTCTCAGGACACTGGGGGATATCATCGGCTGACCAGAATTTCCACCGGCAGTAGCATTTAGTCACCGGCACAAAATAGATCCACCGGCCATCTATTGACTGCCGGTCGGCACTAAATACTACCGGCCGGCAATCAATTCCTGCAGAACCTGCAACTCACAGCAGCAGAGGGCAAAATCTTGCATGGCAATGCAATTCAAACAATTTATGCATCAATCACATTCCTTATCATGTTAATGACTCAAAGGAGGATGTGCCCCGATTCTCGGACCACCAATCACGCATTTCCATGCATGATGGCCCAAAGAATCAAGTGTGAAACTTCAATTTCAAAATGCATGCAAACCAACTAAACACACAAGGGGGCCTAACCTCTATCATACTCATCTCAAGAGGCAAGGTGATGCATGCAAGATGCAATGCAACTTAGGCATACGAGCTAAGGATGCAACATGCCGATACAAGCAAACATGCAAGATGATGCATGCAAATAAGCCAAGGATGGTCTTAAACATGAATTAGACAGCTCTAGTTAGGCCCAAAACAGTGGCCAATGGAAGAAAATGAAGTGCCTCGAAATGCGTGCGCACGGGCACGCAAACCGAGGCAATGGCATATGCAATGCAATGGCTAAAACGGCATATAGAATGCAACATGGACTTATACTAACATGAGAGAGCCTCAGCCACACTCACATAAGAGGCCGATGAATGAAAATGAAGTGCCTCGAAATGCGTGCACACGGGCACGCAAACCGAGGCAATGGCATATGCAATGCAATGGCATGGAAAATGACATGCAAATATGCTAATGGGATTTCAACACTGAAATATGGGGGAAAACAGCCCCGGAATGAGGCGAAAACACATCCGATGCATGGAATAGTCCCGAAACATGGACTTTGGCACCCGAAATGGCCTATAGCTATATCAAACATGCACAACATGGATATGCAATGAATAGACAGTAGCAAGGCAGCCCCAAAATTAGCATTTTACTAGTACAACTCATGGCCAAAAAGCAAACAAAGATAGGGCAACAATGGCATACAAAAACGGCCCCAAACATGAGATTATGAAGCAACTCACAGCTGCTGTCCCCAAACATGTTAGGGCCCTTCAACAACATTGAATAGGGGCCCAAAATATGAACATTTACAGTTCAGGGAAGCCCCGAAATCAGTATAAAAACATGCTAGAAATACAATGCAAAATGAGGCTCAAAAGTGGCTATAACATGAGGTATACAAAACATTCACCAAACAAGAAAATAACCTTAATAAAACATGTTCAGGAGGTCAAAATAAAGCCACTTTTAGTTCGGACCAAGGTCCAAAAACAGCAACATCAGGGGCTGCCAAGACATACAAAAATGGGACCAAAAAGAGGATATAAAGGGAAGTACAACATGGAAGTCCCAAACAGTGTTGAGCCCTTCTTCAATGTTGAAGAAGGGCTCAAAATAAGCCTATCTACAGTTTACTACATCCCAAAAAACAGATTACACATAGGCCAAAAATAACATGCAAGATTAGGGCCTAAAGGAGAGATAAAGAAGGAAGTGCTAGCTACTATCCTCAAACAGCAAGAGGTCCTCAATCAAACATGAAGAGGACCTCAAAATATGATGATTTGAAGTTTGGGTCGGAGCCCAAAGATGTAAGCAACTATGGCTTAGATATGAAGCAAGAAAAGGCTAGAAAAGGGAAGATGAGGACTCACCCTTGAAGACCAGCAAATCAGCACCTCTTGGACCAAGTTTAGGTGCTCCTAAGCTTTGGAGAACAGCCTCAAGCTACTGGAATGGGCGTTGGATGCCTTGTGCTATGAGTTGATGAAGAAATGGCCCAAGAACAAAGGTGTTTGATGGTTGAATGAGAGAGATATCGAGAGAGATGGAGGTTTGTATGTATGTATATCAGATATATGTGGTATATCTCTGGTTTTTCTTGCCTCAAATCTCTAACCTAAACAAAGGAGGAGGAGAGGTGCTTATATAAGCAACGCTAAGCTTCTAAGACAAGCTTCAAAGGGGCCAAGGGGTTCAAGGGGGGTGCAAGGCTTCTAGAGGAAGCTAAAACAGCTGGCCAAGCTTCTCCAAGAAGCTTGGCCAAAAGGTTCAAGCTTCTAGAAGGTTAAGGGGTTCAAAGGCTCACAAGGTGCAAAACAAACACACATGCACGTGGGGGATCGATTCTGTGCATTCCAGCTGGCACAGCTGGAATCCACTCAATCTGCAGAATGCTCCGGAAGGTCGTCGGCTAGCAAAAATTGCCGGTCAGCAAAATAAAGTGCCGGTCGGCACAATAAATTGCCGGCCGGATAAATATAGTACCGGTGGATGGCCGGTAAGGTCAAAAAACTGCCGATTGGTGTCCAAATTGAAGCCCCGGAAGTTAGCTTTCCAATGGCGTAAACCTTGCATCAAAATTCCTCCTGTGCAAAAAGTTATGCCCTTTTCCGTGAATCCGCGCAGATTCGATCCAACCGGGATGATGCCCGACTTCAACTGATCATATCTCCCCCACCCGGACTTGGCTCTAGGAGATTCTTGAGTGCAAAGTGAAGCCCCGGAAGTAAGATTTCCGACGGTGGTGGCCCTATAGCTAAACTCCAAGTGTACAGATAGATAAGCCCGATTCAGCGAGGGCTGCTCGACTCGCTTCTAGCAATTCTTGCCTATCTTCTTCTCCAACTTGGCTTCTCCCCTCTTCTCCTTTTTTCTTCAACTCCAAAACCCTAAACAAAGTGTTTTGAAAGATTTGCCTCTCTTCTAGCCGAAGAAACTGATTTTTTGCCCTGCACATCTCTCAACACCGAGCAAACCATCAGTAGTGCCCAAGTCTTAAGGGCGGTCAAAAATGGGGTGTCTACAGTTGCCCCTCTTTGACAGAACTCGAAAGTCATAACAATGACGGGAGTGAATGTCAAAGCCCAGAGACGACCCATTTTTGACAAGGCCGAAGACTTGGACAAACAAACAAAATACCGATAAATAAATGGTTGTGCCCACAGGCTGCCTACGTATCCCTTTGCAAGGAATCAAACCAGCGTAGTTCAGGGGCAGGATGCAAATGATATGCAGGAAGACTTTGATAATTGGACTTATACGCCACGCGAAGCCAGTTTTGAAAGTTGGACTTATACGCTACGCGAAGCCGGTTTTGAAAGTTGGACTTATACGCTACGCGAAGCCGATTTTGAAAGTTGGACTTATACGCTACGCGAAGCCGGTTTGCACTCAAAACAATGCAATGTACTAACAAGTACAAGTGAGGTGTGCAAAATAGCGCGAATGTAGCTGTGATGAAGCAATTATGCAAAATAAATGCAACATTTTAAGCGAATGCTATGCCAGCAAGTAGACATGAACCAAACTACATCTCATGCAGAAAGGATGTAAGAGAATTATGCAATTCTCACGAACATGTGCGTTAGATACACAAAAGTGAACGAAGTGTGATAGATACACTAAGTGGACAAACATGCATGATAGATACACAAAAGTGAAGAGAGTGTGATGGACATGCTTACATGAATAAAGTGTGATTGATACACTAAGCAAAGCAAAGTGTGATAGATACACAAAGCGAAACAAGTGTGATGGATACACTGAGCAAATATGTGATAGATACACTAAGCAACCGTGTATGGTGGATGCACAAAGGGAGCGTGTGATGGATACACAAAGTGAACGTGTGATAGATACACAAAGTGAGCATAGTGTGATAGATACATAAAAGGTGAAGCGAGTGTGATGGATACACTATATGAAGCAAAGTGTGAGCGTGTGATAGATACACAAAGTGAGAGTGTGTGATTGATACACAAAGCGAACGTGTGTGATTGATACACAAAGCGAGCATGTGATAGATACACTATATGAAGCAACATGTGATACATACAGTAGTTGAGCGTGTGATAGATACACTAAGCGAGTATGGTGAGCATAGTGTGATAGATACACAAAGGGTGAACACAAAGTGTGGTAGATGCACCTGGTGAACAAGTATGATAGATATACTGAAAGCGAACACGAAGTGTGATAGATGCACTTAGTGAGCAAGGTATGATTGATATACTGAAAATGAACACAAAGTGTGATAGATGCACTATGTGAACAGAGTGTGATTGATACACTAAAAGTGAACACAAAGTGTGATAGATGCACAGTGTGAACAAAGTATGATTGATATACTGAAAATGGACACAAAGTGTGATAGATGCACTATGTGAACAGAGTGTGATTGATACACTAAAAGTGAACACAAAGTGTGATAGATGCACAGTGTGAACAAAGTATGATTGATATACTGAAAATGGACACAAAGTGTGATAGATGCACTATGTGAACAGAGTGTGATTGATACACTAAAAGTGAACACGAAGTGTGATAGATGCACTTAGTGAACAAGTATGATAGATATACTGAAAGCGAACACGAAGTGTGATAGATGCACTTAGTGAGCAGAGTGTGATTGATACACTAAATCAATGAAGTGTGATACCGAAAACGAGAATGTGCGTGATAGATACACAAAATGAAAGAAGTGTGATTGATACACTAAGTGAGAGTGCAATAGACACAAAAGCAAATATGTGTGCGATAGATACACAAAATGAGAATGTGTGTGATAGATACACAAAATGAAAGAAATGTGATTGATACACTTAGTGAAGAGAGTGTGATTGATACACTAAATGAGAATGAAGTGTGATTGATACACTAAAGTGAGTGTGTGTGATTGATACACAAAAGTGAATGACCTTAAAACAGAACTTCTTTGAATGAACCGCGCATACAATATCGTGCATGACTGAGGAAGAAACTTGATAGGTATAATGCATTACAATGCAAGTGAAGTGGGTGCATAACAATGTAAGTGGAAGAGTGCATAACCTTGAAGCAGGATTGATCTTGCGCCTGAGGTAGAGGTACACTCATATTTCAGAGCATTGACAAGGCCCTGAAGAGGTACGTTCGGAGTACAATCACAGAATTTTTTGAAGTTGACACAAACTCAGATACTTCGATTTTCGCTCTTTTGTCTTTGCTTTGCAGTCTGGAACCATCATAGCTTCAGATAGGTCCTGGTTTCACCGTTCACACTTATCGGGGGTGGACCCTGCAGTTTTATGGAAAAAAAGAATCTTGTTTTGCACAAACGTGAAGGATGGCACAGCACTCTGAGCACAAAATGATTTATTTTTGAAATTGAGAGATGAGTTTTCGACCAGGTATTGAGCCTACGACTGAACACAGCGAGAAAGACTCAACAACGGAAAACAAAAGGTAAACAACCTAAACACGTCGAGACACGCTCGGAACGACTCAAACCAAGAATCGAGACAAACAAAACAAAAGACACGACACACAGACGTGCACAGGGAGCCTGTTTCACTGGGTATTATTCCACCCTTTCTTATTTGTGATTCTCACATCACTCGGCTCTCAAGCTCGGTTTTTCTCTCAAAACCCTTTTCTCGCTTTTTCTCTCAGCTCACATCTCTCTATTCTTTAATCTCTCATTTTTCATCCCTCCCCTGGGTGGTTGATGGATAAGCTGGAAATTGTGGGCTCTTGCCCCTGGTATTCTACCAGCTTTTGATTCTTGTTCACAACAGTGAATTCCTCCCACAGAGGGGTTGTGCTACAACTGGGTGTGTAGCAAATCTGCAGCTAACATCGGTTGATGATGCCCTGCTGGGGAGTTTGGACGTGGTTAGATCTGTTCAGACAAAGGAGTGGAATATCTTGATCCGTTCCCGTCCGTGCTTCGCACTTGGCTTGATTCCTCGTTGCTTGGAGGATGAGAGAGCTTTTAGCCCTTTGTTGTTGACTTCAGTTGTGCCCTTCTTGGCAGGTGCCCTTTCTGGCAGATGCATTGACAACGGGGGAAAGACAGAAAGCCTGACTCAACTGTGCCCCTAGTTCATCATTTTGACCATTTTTTGTTTTGGTTTTCTACTAAAACAATTTTGACCAATATGAGAGTTAGATTAACACACTTGTTCGATTTTTTATTTGAAATCATGCAAGTCAGGCTATGAGCACTGAAAATTTTCCTTTTTGGGTCCAAGAAATGGTCCAGTTTTTGGAAAAGATGGAACAATTTTCGAGAAAAGTAGTCAGCTTCAGTAAAAATTCTCAAAAACTATTTTTGCAAACGGCCAATGCTTAACAAGCACGGAACACACTCTTGAGACGCACAACCTCGGATTTGGAGGAAAATTGCCCCCTTGCTCGAAGAGAGCTACATGGCAACGGAAAGTTGCCCCTTGTTTGCACGGCACCGCAGCGCATTGAATGGCAACAGAAAGTTGCCCCTTGTCTGAATGGCACCGTAGCGCATTATAATCAGTCCTCGAAGCGATGATTGCAACCGAACTCTCGGATACAGAGAAGGCAAAGATTATCAGAACCATTACATGGACATGATCGAATTCAAAGTGTTTGTGGCTGGACTTCAAGATGAAGTTGCCTACGTATCCCAAACATGGAAATCAAGCCTTACGTAGTTCGGGGTTAAGGTACACTCGGGTATTTAACCTCTCCTTTTTAGGCTCTAACTTTTGCCAAGGCGCCCGATGCGGGTTTTCGACCTTGCGAGCTTTGTTTTTCTTTTCTTTTCAATTCTTTTTATTTCTTTTCTTTTCACATTTTTTCCTTTTTTTGATTTTCTTTTTTTTGTTCTTTTCTTTGCATTTTTTCTTTTTTGTATTTTTCTCTTGCTCTAACTTTTGCCTGGGTCGCCCTTCCGGGTTTTCGGCCCAGCAAGCCTCTCAAAGGGTAAAAGCGTAATTTGGTCCATGCCAAATGGTTGTAGGATTTTGAAGCCATCCGTATCCAGGAGAGTGGCTGTTGATTTGCAAGAGGACTCATCTTCGGCTCTTCGAGCACGTCTGACATCTTTGCCCCTAGTTTGAGGGCGGGCTTCTGATCTAGCTTTACAAGCTTCCTTTGATCTGATCTTCTTGATCTGACTTTGGTGCCTCTTGTTCGAGGGCTGCTTCAAAATGGCCACATAGGCCTCACATTGTGGTTGACCGTTGAACGTTCTGAACTCAGGTTCAAGGCTTGAAAGTGAGGGGTCGAATCTCGAGGCTGAGAGCGATCCTAAGCTGCACAATCTCAAGAGCGATTCCACACAGGTCTTCGCAGGATCGCGCAAAACATTTTTTTTTTTTTTGAAATCTTTTAAGAAAGCGACTAGTCGCTCGCGCTGAAGACAGTGTAGAACCTATCTGGATCAAGCCAGGGTCCTTCTCAGTACTCACATTAACAAGCATGATCTCAATCATTAAGGGCTTAGCATGCCTCTCTTTCTCTCAAATGATCAAAATTTTGCAAATCCCGAGGAATTCCTTCCTCTTCGTTTTCACCGCAGTGTTCAAAAAGGTTTTGAAAAGCTTAGGTCATTACAATGACTTCAAGGCACAGAAAAGGCACAGCTTCTAGTCAAATATTGCCATCTCGTTTAGAATTTCTGGCACAACTGGCACACGGCAGAAGCAAACACAAGAGTGTGAAAATCACTGCTGTTCATTCAAATCTGTTGGCACAACTGGCTCCTTGGCAGAAACAGACTCAAAAGGACAAACACAAAGCAAAATAGTGATATCCGAAGTAACACCCCCCGGGATCACCCGACTTCTGTACAATAGGACTGACTCGATACAATGAGACAGACCCTTAATCAAAAAGACGGACTCAAAACAAAGAGACAGACTTAAAACAAGACCACAAAACTGACTCAACACCCAAGTCAGAAGCTACAAAAACCAGTATTCGCAAATGCTCAAAACAGTGCGTGCCACACGCCACATCTGGAGTAAACTGAGTGCCGCCCACAGGTGGTCCATCCCCTGATCACATATTCGTACTATCCCCCGAGTTCATTGATCCAGTGGTGATAGACTTTACTGAGCTGGTGCGGCAATGACCTTGTTGTCAAACAAATCCTGTACATCATGGCGCAGACGAAAGCAGCTATCGGTCTCATGACCGGTTTGTTGGTGGTACGCACAGTACTTAGTCTGGTCATGCTTTGCAGGGATAGGATCGGGTAGGGGCCGTTGTTCCAACGGTTTCAGATGTCCTTTCCGGAGTAAGACCTCCAGAGCCTTTGACAAAGGCATATGAAGTGGAGTGAAGACCCTCTTCACTCGAGGTGGATATTTGGTTTTTTGTGAGCTACTTCCGGACGCACCGGTGAATGGGGTGGCTGTTTTTGATGCAGTGGTGGTGACCATGCCCACTTCAGAAGATCTTGAACCTACATCACCACTGGTGGTCGCATTCGAACTGCGGGAAAACGCCCTCCTGGGCTGCTCCTTCTCCTAGTCAAACAGACCTTGCCTCATTGCATCTTCGATTTGTACCCCCATATCATGTAAATCTGAGAAAGTGGGAAAGGGGATTACAATCATTCTCTGCATTAGCTTAAGCTGGAGATTGTGCACAATCATCCGTATTTGATCCTTATCTGTTGGCCTAATGGTCATCATTGAGGCCTTGGCTCTCCAGCGGGCCACGAATTCTGAGAAGCTCTCCTTAGGCTCCTGCCTCGTCGTCTCGAGATCCCGGGTCGTGATCTCGATTTGTGTGTTATACGAGTACTGCAGGATGAAGGCCTCAGCCATCTCGTCCCAACTTCTCTTGACGTCATCCTCCAATTTTACATACCATGCGGCCGCTACACCCGACAGGGTCCAGCCAAACAAAGATAGCTTCTGCAGTCTAGTGAGGCCCATTGGCCTTAGGACATCTGAAAATAGTCGTAGGTGCACCATGGGATCCCCAGACCCGTCAAAACGATCAATTTGTGGCATCTTAAACCGATCTGGCAGCGTCACGGCTGCGTCAGTGTATCCGTCTCCAATGTCCGGAATGGACTTCACACCTTGAGATTTCTTGAACAGCTTTTCAAGCTTGTGCATTTTTAATGCCACGGGCTCCACCTCGGACTCGAAGGGAGAATCCGATTGATTGATAGGAGTGGGTGCTTTGGATAGTTGAGGCGGGATCGGGGGCGGAGCTGGCCCTGTTGGAAGGTCGGTATCCTCCTGGACGTGGGTTGCCTCCCCGAGTATGGGAACTCTTGGTGGGGAAGGAGTCTAGTGCGAAGTAGATACTCCAGTTTGCTGCTCCAATCTGGCAATTGTCTCTGCCTGTTGGGTTATGGCCACAGCCTGTTGTTTGGCGAATTCCGCTTGACGGACAGTGTCTTGCTGCATGGCTTTCATACTATCCTGGAGTTGGCGCACCATCTCTTCCAGACTCGACATACTGTTCTAATCTAACTGAGCAACCGGTATATCTGTGTCGGCAATAGGCTCGGGAATCTCAGCCCGACTGCTCAAAGATCACTGATCTGGTAGCTGTTGTACTGGTGGCCTGTGCCTGACTAGCCTTCTCTGGCTCTAATTACCCTTGAACTGAATCTCTGACCTGACAAAGTCTATCAGCAAAAGTCCGATGAACCTCGGGGGATATTGGAGCCTTCTGAAGCTATGGTTCCAGGACTACCTTGTAAAAGGGAAAACAGAGAGCATCTCAGCCTAATTTCACTGGAACAGATTTGAGCATACTAGGATGAATATACCCAATACTGATCACTATTTCCCAAATATCTGCCTGTAAACTGATACCCTCGGGTAAAACTGATTCCCCAAATACTGATGCTGATGCCCACAGGCCTGATGCCCAGACTTGTAAACTGGTATATGCATTCCTGTAGAGATACACTCTAAAAGCACATAGCAAGTAAGAGAGAGCCAAAACACCCCTATGTTGGGGTAGGGTTTCCCTGTCCTATTTTGTCAGGAACTAGGGTTTCACTATGCACACAGCTGTTTCAAACAACCTAACATCGGGTGAGCAACCTGTCCTAATTTGGAATGGTCACTATGGATTCCGAATATGCACTAGGTTGAATGGTCAAAAAGGGTGCCTCGGTAAACCGGGGTTTGTGTTCCCATGCTGTCAGAGCCCATAGCCGGTCAGCCTTATGGTCATGCCTTGACAAGACAAGCCTCCGGCAAACCGTTCAGGAATGGCAGATGGCAAACACGGTGTCTTAGGCGCACCAATGCACATGCAATGCAAAGAGACACATAAATGAAATCAAAACAGGATATCACGAGTTTGAGTCAAGCTCTCTAATCCCCAGCAGAGTCGCCAGAAACTGTAACAGCGCCCGCGTGGGCCTCATGCTACAGTTCGGACTCGCGATTTTTGTTGTCGCGGTTCTTAATCTGAACCAAAGAGTCCAAATCTGGCAAATCGTTTTGAGAAACAGATTTTTGAAAAAGTAGTGCCAAACATGGACTGCTTTGCCAGATACAGAGTCGCCACCTAAATATTTTTAAAATGGGGAAATTTAGGAAACCCTGACTCGGTGCCGAAGGCCACATGTCCGTCATCACCGGAGTTGTCTCGGCTCGGGAGCTTGGGTACAATCGGGGAAGGTCAGCTATGAGCACCCCCTTTCGCCCGGTCCGAAGACCGGCCTCTACTAACCGTGATATCCGTTTTTGAAAACTTTATATGTTCTTAAACCAATTATTAGCCTAGAATTACTATGTTATGCGCGCAGCAAACAAGTATAGACTAGATTGCCTAATTTGGAAAGAAACATTGCATATCCGTTTGTTTTGAAAATGCTTTAAATTTTGCTACTCGCAAGTAGGCTAAAACACGGATTTCAATGAGTTTTTCCAACTCAAACAATCCAACCTTCACCCACAGGCATTCAAAACATTTTATCACATAAGCATCTAGCCACATGGCAAGCATACTGTCATGTTAACATTCACACGCATGCGAGATGCTAAAGCGAAAATACTTACATTGTACTTCGTGCCAAAACAGTAAACTAGTTAGCAAACATGCGTGTCCTAGTTCATGTTAAATTGCCTAATGCAACACATACAGGATGCAATTAGATAGGCTCGGCTAACCTAAGCATGGCTTATGAAATGCGATCAACTATCACATATTCAATTTTTGAATCGAAATACAGATGTAGTTAGCGTGATGTACCGAGCCTGATGCATGTCAACAAATGCATGAATGCACGCATGCATAGCATAAGGTATGCTAAAATAAATGTGCCCTAATCTACCATCATAAGAAGGTAAATAAAAGGGAAGAAAGAAGTGGAGGTTGGAAGACATGCACACCACGCACACACACTTATTACAGACACGCCCTCACTCGGAGGGACCAAAATAATAATACAAATTAATTAACTACGCAAGCTAATTAAATATTACAAATTGCTTAATTAATTAACAAATTAACTAAACTAAAGAAAAACAGTAAACCGCCTCGGGGCGAGGGCCAGATGCAACACATGCTCGGGAGTGGCTCGGAATCGCACTGCCATGCGTAGTTTGCCTCTGTTTTCCCTGCTCTGCTCTTCTGAAAACTGCCAAAGTCTCAGGGATGCCTCTCAGGACACTGGGGGATATCATCGGCTGACCAGAATTTCCACCGGCAGTAGCATTTAGTCACCGGCACAAAATAGATCCACCGGCCATCTATTGACTGCCGGTCGGCACTAAATACTACCGGCCGGCAATCAATTCCTGCAGAACCTGCAACTCACAGCAGCAGAGGGCAAAATCTTGCATGGCAATGCAATTCAAACAATTTATGCATCAATCACATTCCTTATCATGTTAATGACTCAAAGGAGGATGTGTCCCGATTCTCGGACCACCAATCACGCATTTCCATGCATGATGGCCCAAAGAATCAAGTGTGAAACTTTGATTTCAAAATGCATGCAAACCAACTAAACACACAAGGGGGCCTAACCTCTATCATACTCATCTCAAGAGGCAAGGTGATGCATGCAAGATGCAATGCAACTTAGGCATACGAGCTAAGGATGCAACATGCCGATACAAGCAAACATGCAAGATGATGCATGCAAATAAGCCAAGGATGGTCTTAAACATGAATTAGGCAGCTCTAGTTAGGCCCAAAACAGTGGCCAATGGAAGAAAATGAAGTGCCTCGAAATGCGTGCGCACGGGCACGCAAACCGAGGCAATGGCATATGCAATGCAATGGCTAAAACGGCATATAGAATGCAACATGGACTTATACTAACATGAGAGAGCCTCAGCCACACTCACATAAGAGGCCGATGAATGAAAATGAAGTGCCTCGAAATGCGTGCACACGGGCACGCAAACCGAGGCAATGGCATATGCAATGCAATGGCATGGAAAATGACATGCAAATATGCTAATGGGATTTCAACACTGAAATATGGGGGAAAACAGCCCCGGAATGAGGCGAAAACACATCCGATGCATGGAATAGTCCCGAAACATGGACTTTGGCACCCGAAATGGCCTATAGCTATATCAAACATGCACAACATGGATATGCAATGAATAGACAGTAGCAAGGCAGCCCAAAAATTAGCATTTTACTAGTACAACTCATGGCCAAAAAGCAAACAAAGATAGGGCAACAATGGCATACAAAAACGGCCCCAAACATGAGATTATGAAGCAACTCACAGCTGCTGTCCCCAAACATGTTAGGGCCCTTCAACAACATTGAATAGGGGCCCAAAATATGAACATTTACAGTTCATGGAAGCCCCGAAATCAGTATAAAAACATGCTAGAAATACAATGCAAAATGAGGCTCAAAAGTGGCTATAACATGAGGTATACAAAAAATTCACCAAACAAGAAAATAACCTTAATAAAACATGTTCAGGAGGTCAAAATAAAGCCACTTTTAGTTCGGACCAAGGTCCAAAAACAGCAACATCAGGGGCTGCCAAGACATACAAAAATGGGACCAAAAAGAGGATATAAAGGGAAGTACAACATGGAAGTCCCAAACAGTGTTGAGCCCTTCTTCAATGTTGAAGAAGGGCTCAAAATAAGCCTATCTACAGTTTACTACATCCCAAAAAACAGATTACACATAGGCCAAAAATAACATGCAAGATTAGGGCCTAAAGGAGAGATAAAGAAGGAAGTGCTAGCTACTATCCTCAAACAGCAAGAGGTCCTCAATCAAACATGAAGAGGACCTCAAAATATGATGATTTGAAGTTTGGGTCGGAGCCCAAAGATGTAAGAAACTATGGCTTAGATATGAAGCAAGAAAAGGCTAGAAAAGGGAAGATGAGGACTCACCCTTGAAGACCAGCAAATCAGCACCTCTTGGACCAAGTTTAGGTGCTCCTAAGCTTTGGAGAACAGCCTCAAGCTACTGGAATGGGCGTTGGATGCCTTGTGCTATGAGTTGATGAAGAAATGGCCCAAGAACAAAGGTGTTTGATGGTTGAATGAGAGAGATATGGAGAGAGATGGAGGTTTGTATGTATGTATATCAGATATATGTGGTATATCTCTGGTTTTTCTTGCCTCAAATCTCTAACCTAAACAAAGGAGGAGGAGAGGTGCTTATATAAGCAATGCTAAGCTTCTAAGACGAGCTTCAAAGGGGCCAAGGGGTTCAAGGGGGGTGCAAGGCTTCTAGAGGAAGCTAAAACAGCTGGCCAAGCTTCTCCAAGAAGCTTGGCCAAAAGGTTCAAGCTTCTAGAAGGTTAAGGGGTTCAAAGGCTCACAAGGTGCAAAACAAACACACATGCACGTGGGGGATCGATTCTGTGCATTCCAGCTGGCAAAGCTGGAATCCACTCAATCTGCAGAATGCTCCGGAAGGTCGTCGGCTAGCAAAAATTGCCGGTCAGCAAAATAAAGTGCCGGTCGGCACAATAAATTGCCGGCCGGATAAATATAGTGCCGGTGGATGGCCGGTAAGGTCAAAAAACTGCCGATTGGTGTCCAAATTGAAGCCCCGGAAGTTAGCTTTCCAATGGCGTAAACCTTGCATCAAAATTCCTCCTGTGCAAAAAGTTATGCCCTTTTCCGTGAAGCCGCGCAGATTCGATCCAACCGGGATGATGCCCGACTTCAACTGATCATATCTCCCCCACCCGGACTTGGCTCTAGGAGATTCTTGAGTGCAAAGTGAAGCCCCGGAAGTAAGATTTCCGACGGTGGTGGCCCTATAGCTAAACTCCAAGTGTACAGATAGATAAGCCCGATTCAGCGAGGGCTGCTCGACTCGCTTCTAGCAATTCTTGCCTATCTTCTTCTCCAACTTGGCTTCTCCCCTCTTCTCCTTTTTTCTTCAACTCCAAAACCCTAAACAAAGTGTTTTGAAAGATTTGCCTCTCTTCTAGCCGAAGAAACTGATTTTTTGCCCTGCACATCTCTCAACACCGAGCAAACCATCAGTAGTGCCCAAGTCTTAAGGGCGGTCAAAAATGGGGTGTCTACAGTTGCCCCTCTTTGACAGAACTCGAAAGTCATAACAATGACGGGAGTGAATGTCAAAGCCCAGAGACGACCCATTTTTGACAAGGCCGAAGACTTGGACAAACAAACAAAATACCGATAAATAAATGGTTGTGCCCACAGGCTGCCTACGTATCCCTTTGCAAGGAATCAAACCAGCGTAGTTCAGGGGCAGGATGCAAATGATATGCAGGAAGACTTTGATAATTGGACTTATACGCCACGCGAAGCCAGTTTTGAAAGTTGGACTTATACGCTACGCGAAGCCGGTTTTGAAAGTTGGACTTATACGCTACGCGAAGCCGATTTTGAAAGTTGGACTTATACGCTACGCGAAGCCGGTTTGCACTCAAAACAATGCAATGTACTAACAAGTACAAGTGAGGTGTGCAAAATAGCGCGAATGTAGCTGTGATGAAGCAATTATGCAAAATAAATGCAACATTTTAAGCGAATGCTATGCCAGCAAGTAGACATGAACCAAACTACATCTCATGCAGAAAGGATGTAAGAGAATTATGCAATTCTCACGAACATGTGCGTTAGATACACAAAAGTGAACGAAGTGTGATAGATACACTAAGTGGACAAACATGCATGATAGATACACAAAAGTGAAGAGAGTGTGATGGACATGCTTACATGAATAAAGTGTGATTGATACACTAAGCAAAGCAAAGTGTGATAGATACACAAAGCGAAACAAGTGTGATGGATACACTGAGCAAATATGTGATAGATACACTAAGCAACCGTGTATGGTGGATGCACAAAGGGAGCGTGTGATGGATACACAAAGTGAACGTGTGATAGATACACAAAGTGAGCATAGTGTGATAGATACATAAAAGGTGAAGCGAGTGTGATGGATACACTATATGAAGCAAAGTGTGAGCGTGTGATAGATACACAAAGTGAGAGTGTGTGATTGATACACAAAGCGAACGTGTGTGATTGATACACAAAGCGAGCATGTGATAGATACACTATATGAAGCAACATGTGATACATACAGTAGTTGAGCGTGTGATAGATACACTAAGCGAGTATGGTGAGCATAGTGTGATAGATACACAAAGGGTGAACACAAAGTGTGGTAGATGCACCTGGTGAACAAGTATGATAGATATACTGAAAGCGAACACGAAGTGTGATAGATGCACTTAGTGAGCAAGGTATGATTGATATACTGAAAATGAACACAAAGTGTGATAGATGCACTATGTGAACAGAGTGTGATTGATACACTAAAAGTGAACACAAAGTGTGATAGATGCACAGTGTGAACAAAGTATGATTGATATACTGAAAATGGACACAAAGTGTGATAGATGCACTATGTGAACAGAGTGTGATTGATACACTAAAAGTGAACACAAAGTGTGATAGATGCACAGTGTGAACAAAGTATGATTGATATACTGAAAATGGACACAAAGTGTGATAGATGCACTATGTGAACAGAGTGTGATTGATACACTAAAAGTGAACACGAAGTGTGATAGATGCACTTAGTGAACAAGTATGATAGATATACTGAAAGCGAACACGAAGTGTGATAGATGCACTTAGTGAGCAGAGTGTGATTGATACACTAAATCAATGAAGTGTGATACCGAAAACGAGAATGTGCGTGATAGATACACAAAATGAAAGAAGTGTGATTGATACACTAAGTGAGAGTGCAATAGACACAAAAGCAAATATGTGTGCGATAGATACACAAAATGAGAATGTGTGTGATAGATACACAAAATGAAAGAAATGTGATTGATACACTTAGTGAAGAGAGTGTGATTGATACACTAAATGAGAATGAAGTGTGATTGATACACTAAAGTGAGTGTGTGTGATTGATACACAAAAGTGAATGACCTTAAAACAGAACTTCTTTGAATGAACCGCGCATACAATATCGTGCATGACTGAGGAAGAAACTTGATAGGTATAATGCATTACAATGCAAGTGAAGTGGGTGCATAACAATGTAAGTGGAAGAGTGCATAACCTTGAAGCAGGATTGATCTTGCGCCTGAGGTAGAGGTACACTCATATTTCAGAGCATTGACAAGGCCCTGAAGAGGTACGTTCGGAGTACAATCACGGAATTTTTTGAAGTTGACACAAACTCAGATACTTCGATTTTCGCTCTTTTGTCTTTGCTTTGCAGTCTGGAACCATCATAGCTTCAGATAGGTCCTGGTTTCACCGTTCACACTTATCGGGGGTGGACCCTGCAGTTTTATGGAAAAAAAGAATCTTGTTTTGCACAAACGTGAAGGATGGCACAGCACTCTGAGCACAAAATGATTTATTTTTGAAATTGAGAGATGAGTTTTCGACCAGGTATTGAGCCTACGACTGAACACAGCGAGAAAGACTCAACAACGGAAAACAAAAGGTAAACAACCTAAACACGTCGAGACACGCTCGGAACGACTCAAACCAAGAATCGAGACAAACAAAACAAAAGACACGACACACAGACGTGCACAGGGAGCCTGTTTCACTGGGTATTATTCCACCCTTTCTTATTTGTGATTCTCACATCACTCGGCTCTCAAGCTCGGTTTTTCTCTCAAAACCCTTTTCTCGCTTTTTCTCTCAGCTCACATCTCTCTATTCTTTAATCTCTCATTTTTCATCCCTCCCCTGGGTGGTTGATGGATAAGCTGGAAATTGTGGGCTCTTGCCCCTGGTATTCTACCAGCTTTTGATTCTTGTTCACAACAGTGAATTCCTCCCACAGAGGGGTTGTGCTACAACTGGGTGTGTAGCAAATCTGCAGCTAACATCGGTTGATGATGCCCTGCTGGGGAGTTTGGACGTGGTTAGATCTGTTCAGACAAAGGAGTGGAATATCTTGATCCGTTCCCGTCCGTGCTTCGCACTTGGCTTGATTCCTCGTTGCTTGGAGGATGAGAGAGCTTTTAGCCCTTTGTTGTTGACTTCAGTTGTGCCCTTCTTGGCAGGTGCCCTTTCTGGCAGATGCATTGACAACGGGGGAAAGACAGAAAGCCTGACTCAACTGTGCCCCTAGTTCATCATTTTGACCATTTTTTGTTTTGGTTTTCTACTAAAACAATTTTGACCAATATGAGAGTTAGATTAACACACTTGTTCGATTTTTTATTTGAAATCATGCAAGTCAGGCTATGAGCACTGAAAATTTTCCTTTTTGGGTCCAAGAAATGGTCCAGTTTTTGGAAAAGATGGAACAATTTTCGAGAAAAGTAGTCAGCTTCAGTAAAAATTCTCAAAAACTATTTTTGCAAACGGCCAATGCTTAACAAGCACGGAACACACTCTTGAGACGCACAACCTCGGATTTGGAGGAAAATTGCCCCCTTGCTCGAAGAGAGCTACATGGCAACGGAAAGTTGCCCCTTGTTTGCACGGCACCGCAGCGCATTGAATGGCAACAGAAAGTTGCCCCTTGTCTGAATGGCACCGTAGCGCATTATAATCAGTCCTCGAAGCGATGATTGCAACCGAACTCTCGGATACAGAGAAGGCAAAGATTATCAGAACCATTACATGGACATGATCGAATTCAAAGTGTTTGTGGCTGGACTTCAAGATGAAGTTGCCTACGTATCCCAAACATGGAAATCAAGCCTTACGTAGTTCGGGGTTAAGGTACACTCGGGTATTTAACCTCTCCTTTTTAGGCTCTAACTTTTGCCAAGGCGCCCGATGCGGGTTTTCGACCTTGCGAGCTTTGTTTTTCTTTTCTTTTCAATTCTTTTTATTTCTTTTCTTTTCACATTTTTTCCTTTTTTTGATTTTCTTTTTTTTGTTCTTTTCTTTGCATTTTTTCTTTTTTGTATTTTTCTCTTGCTCTAACTTTTGCCTGGGTCGCCCTTCCGGGTTTTCGGCCCAGCAAGCCTCTCAAAGGGTAAAAGCGTAATTTGGTCCATGCCAAATGGTTGTAGGATTTTGAAGCCATCCGTATCCAGGAGAGTGGCTGTTGATTTGCAAGAGGACTCATCTTCGGCTCTTCGAGCACGTCTGACATCTTTGCCCCTAGTTTGAGGGCGGGCTTCTGATCTAGCTTTACAAGCTTCCTTTGATCTGATCTTCTTGATCTGACTTTGGTGCCTCTTGTTCGAGGGCTGCTTCAAAATGGCCACATAGGCCTCACATTGTGGTTGACCGTTGAACGTTCTGAACTCAGGTTCAAGGCTTGAAAGTGAGGGGTCGAATCTCGAGGCTGAGAGCGATCCTAAGCTGCACAATCTCAAGAGCGATTCCACACAGGTCTTCGCAGGATCGCGCAAAACATTTTTTTTTTTTTTGAAATCTTTTAAGAAAGCGACTAGTCGCTCGCGCTGAAGACAGTGTAGAACCTATCTGGATCAAGCCAGGGTCCTTCTCAGTACTCACATTAACAAGCATGATCTCAATCATTAAGGGCTTAGCATGCCTCTCTTTCTCTCAAATGATCAAAATTTTGCAAATCCCGAGGAATTCCTTCCTCTTCGTTTTCACCGCAGTGTTCAAAAAGGTTTTGAAAAGCTTAGGTCATTACAATGACTTCAAGGCACAGAAAAGGCACAGCTTCTAGTCAAATATTGCCATCTCGTTTAGAATTTCTGGCACAACTGGCACACGGCAGAAGCAAACACAAGAGTGTGAAAATCACTGCTGTTCATTCAAATCTGTTGGCACAACTGGCTCCTTGGCAGAAACAGACTCAAAAGGACAAACACAAAGCAAAATAGTGATATCCGAAGTAACACCCCCCGGGATCACCCGACTTCTGTACAATAGGACTGACTCGATACAATGAGACAGACCCTTAATCAAAAAGACGGACTCAAAACAAAGAGACAGACTTAAAACAAGACCACAAAACTGACTCAACACCCAAGTCAGAAGCTACAAAAACCAGTATTCGCAAATGCTCAAAACAGTGCGTGCCACACGCCACATCTGGAGTAAACTGAGTGCCGCCCATAGGTGGTCCATCCCCTGATCACATATTCGTACTATCCCCCGAGTTCATTGATCCAGTGGTGATAGACTTTACTGAGCTGGTGCGGCAATGACCTTGTTGTCAAACAAATCCTGTACATCATGGCGCAGACGAAAGCAGCTATCGGTCTCATGACCGGTTTGTTGGTGGTACGCACAGTACTTAGTCTGGTCATGCTTTGCAGGGATAGGATCGGGTAGGGGCCGTTGTTCCAACGGTTTCAGATGTCCTTTCCGGAGTAAGACCTCCAGAGCCTTTGACAAAGGCATATGAAGTGGAGTGAAGACCCTCTTCACTCGAGGTGGATATTTGGTTTTTTGTGAGCTACTTCCGGACGCACCGGTGAATGGGGTGGCTGTTTTTGATGCATTGGTGGTGACCATGCCCACTTCAGAAGATCTTGAACCTGCATCACCACTGGTGGTCGCATTCGAACTGCGGGAAAACGCCCTCCTGGGCTGCTCCTTCTCCTAGTCAAACAGACCTTGCCTCATTGCATCTTCGATTTGTACCCCCATATCATGTAAATCTGAGAAAGTGGGAAAGGGGATTACAATCATTCTCTGCATTAGCTTAAGCTGGAGATTGTGCACAATCATCCGTATTTGATCCTTATCTGTTGGCCTAATGGTCATCATTGAGGCCTTGGCTCTCCAGCGGGCCACGAATTCTGAGAAGCTCTCCTTAGGCTCCTGCCTCGTCGTCTCGAGATCCCGGGTCGTGATCTCGATTTGTGTGTTATACGAGTACTGCAGGATGAAGGCCTCAGCCATCTCGTCCCAACTTCTCTTGACGTCATCCTCCAATTTTACATACCATGCGGCCGCTACACCCGACAGGGTCCAGCCAAACAAAGATAGCTTCTGCAGTCTAGTGAGGCCCATTGGCCTTAGGACATCTGAAAATAGTCGTAGGTGCACCATGGGATCCCCAGACCCGTCAAAACGATCAATTTGTGGCATCTTAAACCGATCTGGCAGCGTCACGGCTGCGTCAGTGTATCCGTCTCCAATGTCCGGAATGGACTTCACACCTTGAGATTTCTTGAACAGCTTTTCAAGCTTGTGCATTTTTAATGCCACGGGCTCCACCTCGGACTCGAAGGGAGAATCCGATTGATTGATAGGAGTGGGTGCTTTGGATAGTTGAGGCGGGATCGGGGGCGGAGCTGGCCCTGTTGGAAGGTCGGTATCCTCCTGGACGTGGGTTGCCTCCCCGAGTATGGGAACTCTTGGTGGGGAAGGAGTCTAGTGCGAAGTAGATACTCCAGTTTGCTGCTCCAATCTGGCAATTGTCTCTGCCTGTTGGGTTATGGCCACAGCCTGTTGTTTGGCGAATTCCGCTTGACGGACAGTGTCTTGCTGCATGGCTTTCATACTATCCTGGAGTTGGCGCACCATCTCTTCCAGACTCGACATACTGTTCTAATCTAACTGAGCAACCGGTATATCTGTGTCGGCAATAGGCTCGGGAATCTCAGCCCGACTGCTCAAAGATCACTGATCTGGTAGCTGTTGTACTGGTGGCCTGTGCCTGACTAGCCTTCTCTGGCTCTAATTACCCTTGAACTGAATCTCTGACCTGACAAAGTCTATCAGCAAAAGTCCGATGAACCTCGGGGGATATTGGAGCCTTCTGAAGCTATGGTTCCAGGACTACCTTGCAAAAAGGAAAACAGAGAGCATCTCAGCCTAATTTCACTGGAACAGATTTGAGCATACTAGGATGAATATACCCAATACTGATCACTGTTTCCCAAATATCTGCCTGTAAACTGATACCCTCGGGTAAAACTGATTCCCCAAATACTGATGCTGATGCCCACAGGCCTGATGCCCAGACTTGTAAACTGGTATATGCATTCCTGTAGAGATACACTCTAAAAGCACATAGCAAGTAAGAGAGAGCCAAAACACCCCTATGTTGGGGTAGGGTTTCCCTGTCCTATTTTGTCAGGAACTAGGGTTTCACTATGCACACAGCTGTTTCAAACAACCTAACATCGGGTGAGCAACCTGTCCTAATTTGGAATGGTCACTATGGATTCCGAATATGCACTAGGTTGAATGGTCAAAAAGGGTGCCTCGGTAAACCGGGGTTTGTGTTCCCATGCTGTCAGAGCCCATAGCCGGTCAGCCTTATGGTCATGCCTTGACAAGACAAGCCTCCGGCAAACCGTTCAGGAATGGCAGATGGCAAACACGGTGTCTTAGGCGCACCAATGCACATGCAATGCAAAGAGACACATAAATGAAATCAAAACAGGATATCACGAGTTTGAGTCAAGCTCTCTAATCCCCAGCAGAGTCGCCAGAAACTGTAACAGCGCCCGCGTGGGCCTCATGCTACAGTTCGGACTCGCGATTTTTGTTGTCGCGGTTCTTAATCTGAACCAAAGAGTCCAAATCTGGCAAATCGTTTTGAGAAACAGATTTTTGAAAAAGTAGTGCCAAACATGGACTGCTTTGCCAGATACAGAGTCGCCACCTAAATATTTTTAAAATGGGGAAATTTAGGAAACCCTGACTCGGTGCCGAAGGCCACATGTCCGTCATCACCGGAGTTGTCTCGGCTCGGGAGCTTGGGTACAATCGGGGAAGGTCAGCTATGAGCACCCCCTTTCGCCCGGTCCGAAGACCGGCCTCTACTAACCGTGATATCCGTTTTTGAAAACTTTATATGTTCTTAAACCAATTATTAGCCTAGAATTACTATGTTATGCGCGCAGCAAACAAGTATAGACTAGATTGCCTAATTTGGAAAGAAACATTGCATATCCGTTTGTTTTGAAAATGCTTTAAATTTTGCTACTCGCAAGTAGGCTAAAACACGGATTTCAATGAGTTTTTCCAACTCAAACAATCCAACCTTCACCCACAGGCATTCAAAACATTTTATCACATAAGCATCTAGCCACATGGCAAGCATACTGTCATGTTAACATTCACACGCATGCGAGATGCTAAAGCGAAAATACTTACATTGTACTTCGTGCCAAAACAGTAAACTAGTTAGCAAACATGCGTGTCCTAGTTCATGTTAAATTGCCTAATGCAACACATACAGGATGCAATTAGATAGGCTCGGCTAACCTAAGCATGGCTTATGAAATGCGATCAACTATCACATATTCAATTTTTGAATCGAAATACAGATGTAGTTAGCGTGATGTACCGAGCCTGATGCATGTCAACAAATGCATGAATGCACGCATGCATAGCATAAGGTATGCTAAAATAAATGTGCCCTAATCTACCATCATAAGAAGGTAAATAAAAGGGAAGAAAGAAGTGGAGGTTGGAAGACATGCACACCACGCACACACACTTATTACAGACACGCCCTCACTCGGAGGGACCAAAATAATAATACAAATTAATTAACTACGCAAGCTAATTAAATATTACAAATTGCTTAATTAATTAACAAATTAACTAAACTAAAGAAAAACAGTAAACCGCCTCGGGGCGAGGGCCAGATGCAACACATGCTCGGGAGTGGCTCGGAATCGCACTGCCATGCGTAGTTTGCCTCTGTTTTCCCTGCTCTGCTCTTCTGAAAACTGCCAAAGTCTCAGGGATGCCTCTCAGGACACTGGGGGATATCATCGGCTGACCAGAATTTCCACCGGCAGTAGCATTTAGTCACCGGCACAAAATAGATCCACCGGCCATCTATTGACTGCCGGTCGGCACTAAATACTACCGGCCGGCAATCAATTCCTGCAGAACCTGCAACTCACAGCAGCAGAGGGCAAAATCTTGCATGGCAATGCAATTCAAACAATTTATGCATCAATCACATTCCTTATCATGTTAATGACTCAAAGGAGGATGTGCCCCGATTCTCGGACCACCAATCACGCATTTCCATGCATGATGGCCCAAAGAATCAAGTGTGAAACTTCGATTTCAAAATGCATGCAAACCAACTAAACACACAAGGGGGCCTAACCTCTATCATACTCATCTCAAGAGGCAAGGTGATGCATGCAAGATGCAATGCAACTTAGGCATACGAGCTAAGGATGCAACATGCCGATACAAGCAAACATGCAAGATGATGCATGCAAATAAGCCAAGGATGGTCTTAAACATGAATTAGGCAGCTCTAGTTAGGCCCAAAACAGTGGCCAATGGAAGAAAATGAAGTGCCTCGAAATGCGTGCGCACGGGCACGCAAACCGAGGCAATGGCATATGCAATGCAATGGCTAAAACGGCATATAGAATGCAACATGGACTTATACTAACATGAGAGAGCCTCAGCCACACTCACATAAGAGGCCGATGAATGAAAATGAAGTGCCTCGAAATGCGTGCACACGGGCACGCAAACCGAGGCAATGGCATATGCAATGCAATGGCATGGAAAATGACATGCAAATATGCTAATGGGATTTCAACACTGAAATATGGGGGAAAACAGCCCCGGAATGAGGCGAAAACACATCCGATGCATGGAATAGTCCCGAAACATGGACTTTGGCACCCGAAATGGCCTATAGCTATATCAAACATGCACAACATGGATATGCAATGAATAGACAGTAGCAAGGCAGCCCCAAAATTAGCATTTTACTAGTACAACTCATGGCCAAAAAGCAAACAAAGATAGGGCAACAATGGCATACAAAAACGGCCCCAAACATGAGATTATGAAGCAACTCACAGCTGCTGTCCCCAAACATGTTAGGGCCCTTCAACAACATTGAATAGGGGCCCAAAATATGAACATTTACAGTTCATGGAAGCCCCGAAATCAGTATAAAAACATGCTAGAAATACAATGCAAAATGAGGCTCAAAAGTGGCTATAACATGAGGTATACAAAAAATTCACCAAACAAGAAAATAACCTTAATAAAACATGTTCAGGAGGTCAAAATAAAGCCACTTTTAGTTCGGACCAAGGTCCAAAAACAGCAACATCAGGGGCTGCCAAGACATACAAAAATGGGACCAAAAAGAGGATATAAAGGGAAGTACAACATGGAAGTCCCAAACAGTGTTGAGCCCTTCTTCAATGTTGAAGAAGGGCTCAAAATAAGCCTATCTACAGTTTACTACATCCCAAAAAACAGATTACACATAGGCCAAAAATAACATGCAAGATTAGGGCCTAAAGGAGAGATAAAGAAGGAAGTGCTAGCTACTATCCTCAAACAGCAAGAGGTCCTCAATCAAACATGAAGAGGACCTCAAAATATGATGATTTGAAGTTTGGGTCGGAGCCCAAAGATGTAAGCAACTATGGCTTAGATATGAAGCAAGAAAAGGCTAGAAAAGGGAAGATGAGGACTCACCTTTGAAGACCAGCAAATCAGCACCTCTTGGACCAAGTTTAGGTGCTCCTAAGATTTGGAGAACAGCCTCAAGCTACTGGAATGGGCGTTGGATGCCTTGTGCTATGAGTTGATGAAGAAATGGCCCAAGAACAAAGGTGTTTGATGGTTGAATGAGAGAGATATGGAGAGAGATGGAGGTTTGTATGTATGTATATCAGATATATGTGGTATATCTCTAGTTTTTCTTGCCTCAAATCTCTAACCTAAACAAAGGAGGAGGAGAGGTGCTTATATAAGCAATGCTAAGCTTCTAAGACAAGCTTCAAAGGGGCCAAGGGGTTCAAGGGGGGTGCAAGGCTTCTAGAGGAAGCTAAAACAGCAAGCTTGGCCAAAAGGTTCAAGCTTCTAGAAGGTTAAGGGGTTCAAAGGCTCACAAGGTGCAAAACAAACACACATGCACGTGGGGGATCGATTCTGTGCATTCCAGCTGGCACAGCTGGAATCCACTCAATCTGCAGAATGGTCCGGAAGGTCGTCGGCTAGCAAAAATTGCCGGTCAGCAAAATAAAGTGCCGGTCGGCACAATAAATTGCCGGCCGGATAAATATAGTGCCGGTGGATGGCCGGTAAGGTCAAAAAACTGCCGATTGGTGTCCAAATTGAAGCCCCGGAAGTTAGCTTTCCAATGGCGTAAACCTTGCATCAAAATTCCTCCTGTGCAAAAAGTTATGCCCTTTTCCGTGAAGCCGCGCAGATTCGATCCAACCGGGATGATGCCCGACTTCAACTGATCATATCTCCCCCACCCGGACTTGGCTCTAGGAGATTCTTGAGTGCAAAGTGAAGCCCCGGAAGTAAGATTTCCGACGGTGGTGGCCCTATAGCTAAACTCCAAGTGTACAGATAGATAAGCCCGATTCAGCGAGGGCTGCTCGACTCGCTTCTAGCAATTCTTGCCTATCTTCTTCTCCAACTTGGCTTCTCCCCTCTTCTCCTTTTTTCTTCAACTCCAAAACCCTAAACAAAGTGTTTTGAAAGATTTGCCTCTCTTCTAGCCGAAGAAACTGATTTTTTGCCCTGCACATCTCTCAACACCGAGCAAACCATCAGTAGTGCCCAAGTCTTAAGGGCGGTCAAAAATGGGGTGTCTACATCATGTTAAGGTAACAAGCACGCCAAATGCCATATAATCTAGACAAGCATGCAAGATGCAACATGGACGTTCAAGCATGCAAGGCGAACATGTGACAACATGTGAGGATGGGCAAGCATGTAACAACATGTTAGGCAACTTAACAAGAGATACATACCAAATGCAATACCACTTAAACATGCAACAACATGATAATAGGCCAAGTGTGCAACAACATGTTATGGATTAAGTACACAATGAGGCACAATTAAACTAGCATGCTACAACATGCAATTCACCAAATATGCAACAAGTATGTGACAACATACAAGGCAAGCATGCAACAACATGTGGGGATGGTCTTAAACCAAAATGGGTAGCTCTCAAATAGGCCCAAATCAGTGGCCAAAATACTAAGGACATGAGGGCAAATGCACATAGAAACATGCATTCTAAATGGTCTAATGCTTTAAGCACAAAAGGGAACCTTTAAGCACACTTAAAAGGAATGAAAAGCATACAAATGTGATGACATTACATGCTCTGAAATGAAGCTAGGAGTGATGCCAAATCACATAAACAAATCAAGCATGGCATGCTCAAGACTGAAGCCTAAGACTAGTCGAGGGACTTGAACCAAAACTACATAAAACAAAGAGCATATGGCAAGTATGACCTAAAACAGTCCTAAATCAAGCTAAAGTGAGCCTAAAACATGCAATGACCAAAGCCAAAACAAGCTAAAACAAAGGGGCAAAATCATGAGGCATGCAAGGCCATCAAAGAGGTGTTACACTACACCTAATACAACCAAATATGGCATGATTTAGGAAACCAAAATCAGAGGTATGACACGTCAAAATGAGCCCAAAAACCCACTTAGATGTTATCCCGAATACCCAGACATGCTGGCATACACAGTGACACATTTATGAGGCATAAAATACAAACTCTTTAAGACATTAAAGGAGTGATAAGTGTAAGTTTGTAAGCATGAAATATGGACTAAAATAACATTCTAAGTGATGCCAAACCACTGAAATGATCCACATAGAGCATGCTAGCAACTTGGACACTCAAAGCTAACAAGTTAGATTGCATGGTGGCTATACAAAACAATGCAAGCATAACCAAAACAATGAAAAATAGAGCTTAAGCATGCTATAACATGGCTAAAAGCTTCACGGAGTTGAGCCAAAATCATGCTAAAAACATATGTTACAACATGATGCATGTTAAGGCCAAATCATAGGATTACAAGACAAGTGTATGAAGCATACATGGCATGTCTAAGCGAACTCCAAACAGAGGTGCATCATGGCAAAACAAAGCCTAATACATGCTGAAATGGAGCTAAAACAAACTAAACACACATGCTACCACATAAGCCATTTACGCAAGCATTAAAGACAACAAGGAGAGGGGATGACCCTCTCCTTTTTAGGACCTCAAAACCACCTCTCCACCATTAAAAATCCTCTGGATTTCAGTGGTAGAGAGGTCATGCAAAGATCAAAACAATGGCCAAAAGGTAAGACCTAAAACAAGGCCTAACAAGCCCTTGGAGGGGGGAGACAACCCCAAACCTCAAAGTGACCTTAAAAGAAGTTCTAAATCACACAAAATCAGAACTTTTATTAGTTATAGTCGAAGCTTAAAACAATAATAAAGATAGGCTAAAAGCTTGTGCAAAAATGGGGAATAAAGAAGGTAGGTTCTCACCTTTGAAGAACCTTTTCAAGAACACCACTCCAGCACCTTCCTTGGATCAAAACCAACCCAAGAACCCTAACAACAACTCCTTAGAGCCTTAACAACCCAAGGATGGTGTAACACTAGGTGTGTTAGTGCAAAACTAAGAATAAAACCCCTTTAGGGCACAAAATATAATCACACAAGGGAGTATAGATACAAAACTATATCTAAGCTCTCTAACCTAATTTTTCTGAACCTTGGAGGACGGAGGAGGAGCTCCCTCTTTATAGAGGCTCAAAATCTAAGGCTTCCAAGAGAAGCCAAGCAAGGAGCAAATCCCTCCATACACGTGTCTAGAGGGGGTGTAATGTGGATGCCAGCTGTGACAGCTGGCATAAAATATCTGCCAAAAGTAGATGGAAAGGGGTCGGCTGGAAAATATGGCCGATTGACCAACAAAAATGGCTGGCCGACCAAAAACATTGCCGACCGACCAAAATCTTTGGCCGGTAGCAAGAAAACAAGGCCGGTGGCCTCAAACCAAGGCCGGTGAGGTGTGGGGATGGTCAACAAGCCATTCCCTACCCTCAAAAGCAAAAACACAAGTGTTTGGTGCACAACCAAGCACAAAACAAACAAGTCGAGAGGTCTCGAGGCAAGGCGCGCGACCGAAACCTCTGAAAACTTCAGACGAACACGAACATGGATGATCATCGAGTGTTCAAATGATGATGTCCAAGTCTTGAGGACAGTCAAAAATGGGGTGTCTACAATGCCATGATTCTTTTTTTGGCTGGTTTGGTAGCCTCTCATATGTTTCATATGCTTGTAGTGTAAATCATGTTTACTAGGTTGAAATGCATGATGTTTTGGCCCTCTATTCTAGCATATTTTGGCCATGATCCAAACTGATTTTCTTCATATTTTGGGCCGCCTCAGCTCTGTTTTGAGGCCTCTTGGTTGAATGATGCTTGCCATGCATGCTTGTTATGTAATAGCCTTGCCTAGCTTTGAGTTTTTGAGGTCCCTTAATGCTTAACTTGAGGTATTTGCATGTTTTGGCATTATAAGGAATGTTATTTCCGAGCTTATTTCTTGGCCATATTCTCATGTTTGTCACTCTTTCAATGTGCTTGAGAGTTACATCATTACACCCCATTTGTGAGCCATTACATGAGCTTATTTTTTGTGCCTTTCAAGCCATCATCTTAGTTCACTTTTGCTCTATTCTGGCCTGCACAGGGTTTGTTTGGAGTTGGTTTGGCCATTTGAGCATTACCTTGCATGCCTATAGTGTAATACACTTCACTAGTTTCGGTGCTTAAGCCATTCAACATGCATTGCGTGAGTTGTTTACATCATTTGGAGTCCTTTTGTATGCCATTTCACAGTTGGAACATGTGTTCTTGCACTCCATATTTCACCCTTTTCAATGCGTTTGGAAGTTGTGTTTTATGCCTTAGGCTTGGGGCCATTGCATTAGGCATGTTTGCATGAGTTTTGGAGCCTTGTTTTAATCATCTTTGGCCGCTAATTTGGGTGTGGCTGAGGCCTATCCATTTTGGTTTAAGTCGATTTTGCATCGAGTATGCCATTGTAGTTCATAGCATTGAGTATGCCACGTTGTCGCATGATTGATCATTGCATTGTGCATGCCTTGTTCATCTCATTGTGTATGCTAGAGTCATGAGCATTGTGCATGCCATGTAGCTTATAGCATTGTGTATGTTAGTAGCATGTTTGTATGTTATCCCTTGCATGTTTGCATCACTTAGTTGCATTGCATTAGGATTGCATGCTAAAGTTGCATTTGTGCATACCATGTTTGTTGCATTGTGTTTGGGATAGGAGTTAGTCCGAACACGGGAAACGAGGGATGTCTCGTACTCAAAGTGAAGAAACGTGCCTTGATTCCCGATCGCCGACATTCTTGACTACCCATGATGGAGTTGTTGGCTTTAGGTGCTTGTATGTGCATTCATTTCACATTCAGTCGTATAATTCGGCTCCTCGGCCATCATGCATCGAAATGCGTGATTGGTGGCCCAAGGGTCGAGGACTACACTCCCTTGAGCTTATGCAATGATGGGGAGAGTGGTCGTCCACACATGTGTGGCAAATACTTTGACGTGCCTCTCTCTTTCCCTTTGTTACAAAAAACCAGAAACCAAGAGAGGAAACTGGTCGGCCGACCAGATTTACTGGCAGGCTGACCATTTTTTTTGGTTTCCACCACAAAAGGTGGTCAGTAGTTGGTCTCCCATGCCTATAAGCTGGTCGGCAGCCTTCCCACAGATTCCCAGGGTGGAGTTTCATCTCTCTGGAGCTTTGTGCAAGTTTCTGAGATCAATTGCAAACAAAGGCGAGTTGGGGCGTCACGAGGGATTTCTGAACAAGGCAATTCAAGCATGCATGCGTCCTTTGTCATTCAAAGCAGAGCTATGGCAGCCCACATTCATTTAGTTTGTATGCTCATTTAGATTGCTTACTTAGTTAATGTTGTATAATAATTAGATGTAGCTTATTATTCATTTTGTTGTGTACTAACTAGTTAATTAGATCAGCTTAGGTTAGCTAGTTGGTTTTGTATTATTTATTCGGACCCTCCGTCGAGAGGGCAAATTTTGTAATAAGTGTGCGTGTGTGTGCTGCATGTCTTCCAACCCCACGTCTTTCTCCCTTTTACTTACCAGCTTACGATGGTTAGTTTTAGGGCATGTTTCAATTCGCGTCCTTATGCTTCGCGTGTTTGCATTCATTCATCTGTCTTGCATGCACCAGGCTCGGTGCATCATACTATCTGCATTGTATTTCAATTCTGAGTTGAATACATATTATCTGTAGCATCTCATATGCCATCTTAGAATAGCCGAGCCTATCTTAGTTGCATTTCGCATGTGTTGCATTAGCCATCTTAACATGAACTAGGATCATGCATTGATTACTAACTAGTTTTTGTTTTGGCTTGGAGTACTCGGTGAGTGTTTATGCTTTAGCATCCTTGCATGTGTGTGAGTGATTGCCATGATAGTATGCTTGCCATGAGGCTAACTGCTTATGTGATATACCTGCCTGAATGCCTGTGGGTGAAGGTTGGATTATTTAAACTGGAACAATTCATCGATTGCGAGTTTTAAGCCCACTTGAGAGTGGTAAATCACCATGTTTTCTAAGCCCTCTTGAGGATGGCAAAATCTGCATTTTAGCCTACTTGCGAGTAGCAAACCGATTTCAAAAACAAACGTGAGATGTTTTGTTCCAACTTAGACGATCCAGTCTATACTTGTATGCTGTGCGCATCACGTAGCAATTCTAGGCTAATAAACCGGAATAAGAGCACATATGTTTTCAAAAACAAGATATCATGTTTAGTAGTGGCCGATCTTTGATCGGGCGAGCGGGGGTGCTCATTGCATGACCTTCCCCAATCGTACCCAAGTTCCCGAGCCGAGGCAACTTTGGTGATGACAGACACATGGCCTTAGGCACGAGTCAGGGTTTCCTAAATTCACCCAAAATAAAATATTTAGGTGGCGACTCTGTATCTGGCAAAGCAGTCCATGTTTGGCACTTCTTTTTAAAAATCAGTTTTTCAAAACGATTTGCCAGATTTGAACTCTTCGGTGATTTATCAATCTCGTATTGCACTTTGCGAGATTAGATTAAGAACCGTGACATTGAGTCCGAATTGTAGTAAGCTCAATGGACAAAACGAGATTTTCCTGGGACGTTCGGGGACGTCTACAGAGGTTCACAAATTTCAGAGTTGAAATTTCCCTCTCTCTAGAATTCTCACACACACTCTCTCTCTCTCTCTCTCTCTATATATATATATATATATTGTGTTATATTGAACTTAAAATTGTATTTTCTTCACATATTTGCACTAAGACACCTAGCCAAACACCTTCACTTTGGAGCTGAGGTCCATTGAAGCTTGATTTGAGGTCTTAGACTTTGTTTTGGCTCATAATTGCTGCTGTCTTGCTGCTGTTCTTCAAGGGTAAGCTTTTTCCCCTTTAAAGCTTGTCTTTTGTACACTAGTTTGGGCCACCTTTGAATGTTGTTTTGACCTAGTTGTCAACTACAAAAACTTCTATTTTTAAGGGTTAAAAATGTTGTTTTGAGTCCTTGTTGGAATTAGGGGTGGTCCACCCTCTTTCATTGCTTATTTGCTAAGCTTTGTGACATCCTTTAAAGCTTTTGAAACAATCTCTTTTTGGCCCTTTAACCACTGAATTCCAGAGGAATTTCAGTGGTGGAAAGGTGGTCTTGAGGTCCAAAATGAGAGGGGGTGGTCCCCTCTCCTCATGTCTTGCTTGCATGTGTTGATGGCCTACCAAGTGAGCATGTGTTTCTTCATTTTTAAAGCTTAGTTCAAGCATGTTTTTTTGACTTTTTGGACCTGCTCTAACTCCGTTTTGGGCTGGTTTGGCCACTTGTTGCTTATATCTTACACTTGTAGTGCAATCATGCTTGTTGGTTTAACCTGCTTCATGCTTTAGCCTATCATCCTAGCTTGTGTTAGCTCTACCTTAGCATGTTTTTGCCATTATTTTAGCATGCTTAAGCTCTGTTTTGAGTGGTCTTGGCCATGTGAGACTTGTTGTGCATGGAGGTAGTGTAAAGACACTTGACTAGCTTTGAGTTTCAAAGTCCCTAGCATGCTTTTCTTGAGTTGTTTGCATGCTTTAGCCTCATTTCTCATATGATTTCGGTGTATATAGCATAGTCACATTCTCACATATTCCACTCTTTCATAGCTTTTGTGAGTTGAGCCTTATGCCTTGTTTGTGTGCCAATTCTTGAGCATGATTTTATTGCCTCATGGATTTCCATCTCAGCATGTTTTGGCCTTTATTTTGACATATTTAAGGTCTATCCAGAGTTGGTTTGGTCCTTTGAGTTTGATTTTGCATGCTTCTAGAGTGATGCTCTTTACTAGCTTAATGTGTTTGGCTTTTGAGCATGCATTACATAAGTTGTTTGCATTGTTTTTAAGTCACTTAGCATGCTATTTCAGTGCTAAAATGTGTGTCATTGCACTTCATTGTTTCAAACTTTCATTCATCTTGAAAGTGGCCTTATGCCCCTTGTTGGCTTGAGCATAAACTTGAGGCATTCATGCCCATTGGTTTTAATCCTCCCTTGAGGATTTCTACTAACCAATAGCATGATACTTTCTTCATGCTCAAGGCACTCGAAGCTTAGGTCATCTTTCAAATTAGAGGACCTTTCACATTGAACTTAACCAATTGAGGAATGGTTTGGTAATGTAAATGAGTGAACAAGAATGAGCAAAGTAAAACATGCCAATATAACATATGTGTGTTGCATTGCACGTGTTTGGATTAGACGTTAATCCAAATGCAAGAAATGTGAGACGTTTCATACTCAAAGTGATGAAACATGTCGTATTCCTTAGTCGTTGTCACCCTTGAGCATGCATGATAGGTTGATGACACTTTGAGTCTTATGTGCGCATTCACTAAGCTTGTACAAGCTTGGTTTTTGGGCCATCATGCATTGAGATGCTTGATTGGTTGCTCGAGAGCCAAGTACCACACTCCTTTGAGCTTAAGACATGATAAGAAGGGTGGTAGTACACACATTTCTAGCCAAATACATTGCCTTGGCTCTGTTGCTCTCTGTTGCAGCAAAGGCAGGATTCTGGAAAGAAAAGTGGCCGGCCGGCAACCTGGAAGTTCATAAAATGTTCTGAGATCACAGTGAGTGCAAACAGAGGCAACTCATGGCAAGGCAATGTGTTTTCGGGCGAAGCACACCGAACATGCATGTCTCCCTCCCCCGAGGCCATTTTACTACTTTACTTAGCTAGTTAATTTACTGGTTTTATAATTAATTAGTTAATGTGTTTAGCTAATTCAATTCATCTTTGTAATATTCTAATTAGCTTAGATTAGCTAGTTATTCAATCTCAATTGGTTTGTAATAATTAATTAGTTGTTTTGTAATAAGCAGTTTAGCTTAGCGTAGCTAGTTAGCTTATTTATTCGGACCCTCCTTCGTGAGAGTGCAATGTTGTAATAAGCGTGCGTGTGTGTGTGCATGTCTTCCAACCCCACTTGTTTCTCTCTTTTACTTATCAGCTTTTGATGGTTAGTTTTAGGGCATGTTTTGATTAGCATCCTTATGTTTGTATGCGTGCATCATTCATTTGTCTTGCATGCACCGATCTCGGCGCATCATTCAAACTGCATTATATTTCAATACCTATTTGAATACATGTATCAAATTGTTGCATTTCATATGCCATCTTAGATAGCCGAGCCTATTTAGTTGCATTATTGCATGTGTTGCATTAGGCATCTTGTATAGTTAGGATCATGCATATTTCTAACTAGCTGTTGTTTTGGCTCGGAGTACACTGTAAGTGTTTACGCTTTAACATACTTGCATGAGTGTGAGTGTTGCCATGACAGCATGCTTGCCATGAGGCTATTTGCTTAAGTGCTTAACTGCTTGAATGCCTGTGGGTGGAGGCTTGATTTCCTGAATTGGAACAATTCATCAAATGTGAGTTTTAAGCCCACTTTTCGGAGTGGCAAAATCATGTTTTCAAGCCCACTTGAGGGTGGCAAATCCGCGCTTTAGCCTACTTGCGAGTAGCACATTCAAACCATTTTAAAAAACAAACATGAGTTATTTTGTTCCAATTCTCGTGATTGAGTCTATATTTGTATACTGTGCGCATCACATAGTAAAGTTAGCTAATAATCGGAATACGAACGCATGTGTTTATCAAACAACATATCATGCTTAGTAGAGGCCGATCCTTTGATTGGGCGAGTGGGGGTGCTCATTTCAGGACCTTCCCCTGTCGTACCCAAGTTCCTGAGCCGAGGAAACTTTGGTGCTGACGGACACGTGGCCTTTGGCACGAGTCAGGGTTTCCTAAATTTTCCAAAAATAAAATATTTAGGTGGCGACTCTGTAATCAGGAAAAGCAGCCCATGTTTGGCGTTTTTTCATTCAAAATTGATTTTCCAAGACCAATTGCCAGATTTGGACTCTTTGGTGTTTATCAATCTCGCATTACACTTTGTGAGATTAGATTCAGAACCGTGGTAGGAGTCCGAACTATAATAAGACCAAATTCGCGCCTCTCCGAAAGGGGGGGGTGCCCGAAGTCGGGTCTACACATAGCATGTGTGATTGTTTGGATTATTCTATGTGAAAGTTTGTGTGTTTACTTGGTGTATAAGTGTGAGGATTAAGAATGGAGCACTTAGGTGCGGCAAGTTGATCTTGAATTTAATATTGGCTCTACTTCCTATAGATGTCTAGATGTGCTAGAGCTCGCGGTAGACCCCGTCAGGGAGGCAGAAATATTCTAGCCCAACCCGAAATTCCTCTGCAAGAAGAAAGGGTAGGTCAAAATAATATACCCGTTCCACCAACCTAAGAAGTTATGGAGACCTTGGCTAGGGAAATGGCAGGGGCTCTACGGTAGTCCATGGAGATATTGAGAGCCGAGCAAGCGGCTAGGGCCATTGAGGGAGAAACAAGAGCTTCTTTTTTGAAAAAGGAGTTCTTTCGTTCCAATCTTGCTGAGTATAGCAACGAGCCTGATCCCATGAAAGCTGACGAGTGGTTGGAGCAATTGGTCAAGTCCTTTGAGATCTTAGACATTCGAGAAAATGAATTATGGGTGGCATTAGTGGCCTACCAGTTGAAGGGGCAGGCCAGGCAATGGTGGAAATCCATAAAGAATATGGTTGAACATACTTAGGAAGCCTTTGTGCAAGCTTTCCAAGATAAATTCCCCCCTCCCATGGCTAGGGAGCGGTTAAGGAAGCAGTTGGAGGAGTTATTACAATTAAATACACTAGTGGCGGAGTTTGAAGCCAAATTTACTAGCCTCTTACGTTTTGCACCTAAATCAGTGGCAACAGAAGAACGAAGGTGCCTTCAATTTGAGAAAAGGTTGAGATCAAAGATCCTAATGAAGGTGGTTGGCAATATGATATGTGATTATGACCGTTTAGTTGAAGCGGCAGCTTATGTGGAGATTACTGTAGAGGCCGAAGAGGCAAGGCAGAGATTGAAGAGAGTAGGACATTTTGATGCTAGGGGTGACATGGGTTCTTCAAAGAGGTCGAGGGGTTCATCATCATCCTTTTAATCGCCTCCATTACAAGCTAAATCCTCTAGTTCTGTGATGAGTGAAAGTTTGGAAAGCATGACCCGAGTTGCTGGTGCCTGTTATAGATGTGGCCAAATGGGTCACAAGGCTGCAGAGTGTGGACAAAAAAGTGGAGCATGGTCCCAACCTATGCGCCCACATGGTCAATCTCAGAATAGGTGCTAGCCCCAATCTTGTTATCAATGTGGTCAGCCGGGACATTTGAAGAAGTTCTGCCCGCAGAAAGTAGGGACTTCGAGTGTGGCAGGGTCAAGACAATTAGGAGGTTTACAGATGGGTTAGGGACAGAGATAATCTTATCAGCTGGTTCAGTTAGGACGAGCATCCAAGACAGTTCAGGGAGCCACGTCTGCTCAATCTGCACAATAAGCTTATGTTCAGAGAGGTGATGTAGGGAAGTAGAGGTCACAGGGAAGAGTGTAAGCTGTCACCGCTTCTGAGCAAATGTCAGGGCCATCAATTGTGAGAGGTACATTCCTCATTTTCAATACTTGGGCTAATGTGTTGATTGACACTGGAGCATCACATTCATTTATTGCCACATCTTTTTAATCATTGTTTGTGTTAGAGAGTAAGCAACTGCAATCTTCACTTACAATGGAGTCCCCAGTTGGGGGTAAGGTCATTCTGACCCAGGGATGTCAGGGGTGTGTAATTGAGGTGGCAGGTCGACAACTTCCGTTTAATTTTGTCCTGTTGGAAATGTCATGTTTTGACGTAATTCTCGGTATGGATTGGTTGTTTACTTACCGGCGACCATAGATTGTTATCGAGAGAGAGTTACGGTGTGCACTGCAAGCGGTGATCGTTTTACGTTTCTGGGAGACAAGTATGGTAGATCCTTATCCTCCTCAAACTATCTACGTGGCTGGGACCAGTTTAATTCCCTTTTAACCGCGTTTTTGGATGATGGAAGTGGTATAGTCCGGGGCAAATTTCCAAAGGTAGTATGTGAATACCTTAATGCCTTTCCTGATGATCTTATAGAATTACCACCTCATAGCGAAGTAGAGTTCAGTATAGAATTGCTTCTGGGTACGACACCTATCTCCTTGTCGCCATATAGATTTGCCTCAGCTGAATTGGTGGTTCTAAAGGAACAATTGCAAGAGTTACTTAGCAAGGGCTTTATATGCCCTAGTACCTCACCTTGGGGAGCCTTGGCGTTGTTTGCAAAGAAGAAGGACGGATCCTTAAGATTGTGCATAGACTATCGTAAATTGAATCAAGCCACAGTCAAGAATAAATACCCCTTGCCTAGGATAAATGATCTCTTCGATCAACTTAAAGGCTCTCATTGTTTCTCCAAGATATATTTAAGGTCGTGTTATCACCAAATTCGAGTTGGAGAGGAGGACATCCCCAAAATTGCTTTTCGTACCCGATATGGTCATTATGAGTTCTTAGTTATGCCCTTTGGGTTGACTAACGCTCCAGCCACATTTATGGATTTAATGAATAAGGTCATTCGGGAGTTTCTTGATAAATTTGTGGTTGTCTTTGTAGATGATATACTTATCTATTCACCTTTCAAAGAGGAGCATGAAGGGCATCTTCGTACTATCCTGCAACTTCTTAGGGAGCACCGTTTGTATGCAAAATTTAAGAAATATGAATTCTGGCTTTCCGAAGTGAAGTTCTTGGGTCACGTAGTTTCGGGAGACAGAGTTATGGAGGATTCTTCAAAAATAGAAGCTGTGCAGAATTGGGAGCAGCCTAAGAACACCCCAGAAGTTCGCAGCTTTCTGGGTTTAGCCAGTTACTACCGCCGATTTGTAAAGAATTTATCTTCCATAGCATCACCATTAACTAGATTGACCCGTAAGGGAGTAAGATTTGTTTGGAGCGAAACTTGCAAGAATGCTTTCCGAGAACTAAAGCTTAGATTGACCACTGCTCCAATTCTCATCATTCTGGAACGAGGTTTAAGTTATACGGTATATTGTGATGCTTCTAGAGAGGGATTGGGATGTGTTCTAATGTAGAAGGGTAAAGTGGTAGCATATGGCTTGCGTCAACTGAAGACGCATGAAAGGAACTACCTGACACACAAACTAGCCGCTGTTGTTTTTGCCTTGAAGTTGTGGAGACACTATCTATATGGTGAAAAGTTTGAAGTCTTCTTCGACCATAAAAGCCTCAAATACGTATTCTCCTAGAAGGAATTGAATCTACGCCAACGAAGATGGATGGAGTTTCTAGAGGACTATGATTTTGAAATACACTACCACCCCAGCAAAGCCAATGTAGTAGCGGATGCTTTGAGCAGAAATCTATAAGTACGATGGCTAGTCTAGCGATGAGGGAATGGAAGATGATGGAGGATGCCAATGAATTTGCTTTACAGCTCGGTGAATCTTTAGAAAACGCTACCTTTTTCACCACCATCGCCCAACCTAACCTTGTTGCAAGAGTAGTTAAAGCACAACTGGGTGATCTAGAAGTGGATGCAATTAAAGGGAGAATTCTTCAAGGGAAGGAAAAGAGAGGTTTAAATATTCATGCAGATTCTAGTGTTTGTTACCTCGACCAATTATTTGTACCTGAATCTATGAGAAATGAAGTTTTGAGGGACTTCCATCATTCCCGCCTAGTTGTGCATCCTGGAGGGACTAAAATGTACCATAACCTAAGCCGTCAATTTTGGTGGAGGGGTATGAAAAATGATGTAGCTTCATTTGTGTCTAAGTGTTTGACATGTCAACAAGTTAAGGCTGAACACCAAAGACTGGCAGGATTACTACAACCTCTTCCGGTTGCTGAATGGAAGTGGGAACACGTCAACATGGACTTTGTTTCTAGCCTTCCTAGAACTCAAAGAAACAATGATGCAATATGGATAATTGTGGATAGACTTACTAAGTCCGCTCACTTCCTTGCCATGAGCATGAGAGATTCCATAGAGTTTCTAGCTAAACTTTACATCCGTGAGATTGTTCGCCTCCATGGGGTACCAGTGAGTATAGTGTCTGATAGAGACCCTCGCTTTATAGCCAGGCTATGGCAGAGCCTTCAAAGTGCCTTGGGTATTCAACTGAATTTTAGTACTGCTTACCACCCCCAGACCAACGGGTAATCTGAGCGTACTATTCTGATTTTGGAAGATATGTTGAGGGCATGTGTACTAGATTTTAAAGGGTCTTGGGAGAAACACCTACCCTTAGTTGAATTTGCTTATAACAGTAGTTACCAAGCAAGCATCGAGATGGCACCTTTCAAGGCATTGTATGGGCGTCCGTGTAGATCACCGGTATATTGGATTGAAGTGGGAGATTCACCCTTGCTAGGCTCAGATCTAGTTCGGGAAACTACCGAGAAAATAGCCTTCATTCGGAAAAGGTTAGTTACTGCTCAAAGCTGGCAAAAGAGCTACGCAGATAGAAGAAGATGACCCTTATCCTTTGAAGTTGGTGACAATGTCTTTGTGAAGATATCTCCTAGAAGAGGGTTAATGAGATTTGGCCGGAGTGGAAAGCTATTACCTAGATTCATCGGCCCCTTTGATATCATTAAACGGATTGGAGAAGTTGTATATCACCTTGCATTGTCGCCACAACTCTCCGGCGTCCACAATATGTTTCACGTATCTATGCTTTGCAAGTATGAACCCAATCCCTCTCATGTGTTAGATTGGACGGAGATTAAGATAGACAAAAATGTGTCTTATGAAGAAAAACCACTCCAAATCTTACTTACTAGAGAGAAAGTTTTGAGGGGTAAAACAATTCCCTTAGTTAAAGTGTTATGGCGCCATCATGGTGTGGAGGAAGCTACATGGGAACGTGAAGTGGAGATTCGCGAGAAATACACTGACTTATTTTCTAAATTGTGATGTATTTGTTTTGTTGTTCCTTTTTTTGTACTTGATGAATTGAGCATGAGCCAAAACCTTCTATTATTTCCTTGTCTTGGAGTCAAATTGATATATATATATATATATATATATATATATTTTGCTTGGTTATGAGTTTGTTGAGGATTGAATAAATATGATGTTGTTGCCAAACCTTGTTATCATGGTGAGGACGAACATTATTTCGAGGGTGAAATTTCCTAAGGTGGGGAAGTTGTAACACTTGGGTGTTTCAATCTATTGGAAGGTGTGTTTAATATCTTTATTTTCATTTTGGGAGTCTTCGGAGTTGTTGTATATTGGTTTTGAAGGAGTACAATCCGATTTAAACTCGTTGGGTTTGTTCGTTCGCATTTATTCTTGTCAAAAAGTTCCTTGGAAACTTAGAAATTCTATTTTGGGGTTGACATTAGCCTTCCTAAGGGTTGACCCTTGCATGTTGTAATGTTTTTGGAGGTGTTACTGGAATTTAGGGTCGACACTAGCCTTGGTGGTGTCGACACCTTTCTTTTGTTGTTGGTCTCAAGGGTCGACACCAGTCTGGGAAGGGCTGACCCTTGTATATTGCAGAATCTATGTGTTAGTTGCTGGAAATTAGTGTCGACCCTTCCTGTCTAAGGGTCGACCCCTTGCTTGCTGCCAGATTGTCTTTTCTACCTAAAAGGTCGACCCCTCTGCCCGAAGGGTCTACCTATGCGTGTTTTTTCAGAATTTTGAGGTTCGAATGGGCCCTACTTTTGGTGGTTTTGGACTTATCCTTTTACATTGACCTTAGGGCTATTCTCTACTACTTTAAATAGACCCAAATCACACCTCTCTCATAATTTTCTTCTCTTTTTCCTCTCAAAACCAAGAGTCTCTCTCTCTTTCTCTCAAAAACTCACTTTTCCACTTCAATCCTTAGATCTACTCTCTTAGAGGTGTTTTCTCACCTTGATCCTTTGAGATAAATTGTAGATCTTGTCAAGGGCTTTCTATTGGTATGAGAAGTTTGTGGCTTTGTCAACCTTGAGTTTTTCGGGTTTTCTTCCTTACGACTTGAGGTAGGGATACTTTTACCTTAGTATTTCTTTGTTTTGGAGGGATTTCATGGTATGGTTGTGATTTATGAGTTAATTGGAGGATATTGTTGGGTTAATCTTATGTTTTACATAAATAAACCATATTACTTGACTCTTGCTTGAGATTCCTTTACTTTCTCTTTTCAAAACATGTGTATAAATGTTGTTACAAACCATATCTATAATAGAGGAGAAAAACACCCAAATTTGGTAAAACCTTAGATTCTCCATTTGAGTTGAAAGCACCACATTGAAAAGGGAATTTCCTTGATTCATGAAATATTGTGAATAATAAATAGATGAAGGATGTGGATGTTGATATAGTAAAAGAATTGTGGCTTGGGTGTTATTTGTTTTCCTTAAATCTTGTGTTGTATTCAATTCTTGGGTAATGTTGGATGGTTGTTGATGGAATAAAATGTGAATGAATTGTTAATTGTGCATGAGTCCGAGTAAGAGTCGATTTTCCAAATGTCGTGTTGTGTTGGTACCCGCACAGGGAGTTTAAAAAGGTGCCCAAATGCCCTATGTAGGCTTATCACTGGACAAATGTGGGAAAAATATTTTTGGGTGTCCACATAGTCCTATCGTATGATAGCCGACAAAAGTGGAAAAACGGATGGTTTTCTTTGGGGTGCCCACTCCCTACCGTATGATAGCCGGCAAATGTGGGGGTGGTTTTAAAACAAAAGTAAAGGGTGTTTTAAATTGGACTCTTACAGGCGGACTCATGGCTTGCGTTATATGGTTGCGCATGTTTGATTATTGTGCTTCATGACATGAATAGTCATTGTTATTGTTTGGTTGTTATGGATCTATATGTTTATTAAGGATTACATGTAAAGATAAATTTCCTTGTAATGTTTTGTTGTAAAGATACCATAATCTTATTCAAAGGGTTAAATACTTGGTTAAATGTGTTCCTACTGGGCATATAGCTCAACCCTATCTTATTTTTCAAGAATTGATGAAGTACCACCTCCTTGAAGGATTGGTCAAGCAATAGCTCTTTTTGAAAAAGTTGATCCATGTGTATTTTGTTATTTTGAATGGGAATTTTTGTAATAAAACGATTAATCTATTTTGTTGTAATTGTATGCCCTAGAGGCTTATATTTTGTAAGGCCACCTAGTTCATTGTACTGGAATACGAATTCTGAACATTATGGGAATGTATATGGTGAATTGTAATCTCTTATCTCTTAGTTCAATGAGAAGGTTGACTTTTTGGGTATATTATTGTATTTGTTTTGGTATATTTTTGTGGGAAAATTTCAGGGCGTTACTGATACAAGGTTTCATGGACATGTAACATGGAAATTGTAAATTTAAATCTTAGTTCAGTGAATAGGATGGCTTTTGGAGTAAATTGTTATATTGGTAGCAATGGATTCATGTATAAAATAGCAGTGCGTTACAAATTGGTATCTGAGCATTAGGTTCGAATACCTTAGGCTCGTGGGAAGTGACTTTTGTCATAATGGGATTCCTAGGCTAGGATGGGATGTTTACGTGCCTTGTGTGCCTTGTGTATGTATGTGGGTATGTGTGTATGGGGTTAACTTCTGAGATATAGCTCTATTTTGTTGCATTCATCGAGATCCTTTTGGAAAGGTATCTGATCAATGCTTTTTCCACTTGAGGTCCTTGATTGCCATAGAACTGGTTAGTATCTTAGGAGGGTAACCTATATGTGCTTTATGTGATTGCATGATAATGTGGATGATCTTATGTAAAAGTAGATATTTGTGTAAATGCTTGTTTGGATGGTGAGTAGAGCATGAAAATCTTGAGTAGGGCATCTTGGTGTGTATCACATGGGTTAGGTGTTAGCATTGGTTGTGAGTCGGCATAGGTTGCCCTGGTGGTGGTTGGCATGTCTTGAGAGGTAATAATACTTTTTGATCCTTTATGGCAGTGTGAGTGGTTATGGCACGGTAGGGATTATGATGGGTGAACAGAGACTGATTGATTGAGAATTTGGCTAATTTGGAATCTAGAAGAGAATTTTTTTTAGAAAGTGAGTTAAATGTAGAGGTTTGAGGTAAGTTAGACTGTGGATAATAAGTGAAAGAGGTTGTAATAATGGTGTTGAATCTCTGGTAGTGGAGATGGTGACTTGAGGGTTGAGATATTGAGTGCTAGAATTGGTTACTCTCTAGAAATTATGGTGTAGTGCATAAGTAATTGGTCTTGATGCTTGATTATTGGAGTGCTTTAGTAGAAAAGAGTATTGTCAATTAAGTGGTGTAGTTATTTTATCCAAGGTCTTGATGGCATAATAAATGTTCTTAGAAGAAGCTCTTGAAGTTAACTTGGGAGGTTATTATGGTTCAATGGAGCGTGTGACAAAAGTGTGTTGGATTGATTAGTGAAGTTAGATCGGTTTGTCCTCATAAAAATCTGTGCTTGATAGTTTGGGAATCTTTGATATTAATTTTTGTGGCTACTTTTGACTATGAGTTAGAAGTTTGTAATGGTTGAGGGTATATGTGAGTATTTTGGTTGGGCTTAGAAAGTGTTTATAATGTCATAGTTTCAAATATTGAGATGAAGATACAATTTGGTTATTGTAGCTTGTTTATGAGGTTGATTCATGTCAAGTAAGTCACCAATTGGGGTGTAAATGTGGAGATTTTCTCGAGTAAGAGTTGTCTTAATTTTTCTTTTTAGTTTTCTGTTATACTGTAGGCATGGAGGAGATTTCAGGTTGCTAGTGGGTCGGTGTAGCATTACCATTGTGTTGGTTTATGTTTGTCCTATCTTGAATGTTTGGAGTTAGCTCAGATTCAAGGGTACTTGGTTTCCCTTGGTAAAAGAGGACGATTCCTTACCTTTAGTTTTAATTGGAAGTATTTGTCGGTGATGGTATTTTGTATATTTCTTGGTTAGTATTTCCTTGGAGGAACAAGCTAGTGTGGAGGATATTTTTGTTGTTGTTTTTAGTCTTGGAACTTATTCTTGGGTGACTTGGATGTGCCTTACTCTTGTGGGAATGTTAGCGGTGTCTTCAGAATGAATGGCTGGAATATGTCTCGTGAGCATTACTTTTGGAAATCTTATAAAGGAATGGTTTGACTATTGGTTTCAAGTAGACTTCTGAGGATGAATATGACAGTGTGATTGTTGGTTGATGTAACCTTGACGTGAATTATGCTAGCCTTGTAGTTGTTTCAGGGAGAAATAAAATAAAATAAAATAAAATAAATGTGTGAAGTGCCTACTTGATAGGAAACAGGAACTGTTGGTTGGTCTAAGGGATTGTATAGTTGCTTAGTACTATGTGGATGGTGTCAGTGGGTTATTGTTAAGTATAGGTTGGGCATTGTGAATCACCATAGTACTAGTGTAGTATTGTGTGCTAATTTTGGGGTAGGTTCCATGGTGTGTTGGATTTAAGGAATAGGTGTTGATGTGAGTTAGCTTGTTGACTTGGGGTGCTGAAATATGGTTTAGTTGTATACCTAGTCGTGAAAGAGCCTAGAATGAACTGAGAACATATAATTGGAAGTTTTTGGTGAACACCACATAGGAGTAAAACTAGTTGACTTGATGTTGACAGGTTGTGGAGGTTGTTGGTAGTTATTGGTGGTAAGTTTATTAACTGTCGTGTGGAAAAGAGTTAGTGGGTTAGTATTTTTCATGAAAATTTGTGTTTGGTCCATTTTTAGTGATTGGTGTCAATTCTTAGAATCATTCTTACCTAAAGGATAAAAATTGTGAACATGAGAAGTTATTTGATGGACTTCTTGTCAGGAAATGAAAACGATACGAAGTGCCTTTGTAATTTGGTTAGTTATAGAAATTATGTTAGAGTGACTATTATTGACCTGGAGATTCTTTAAAATGAATGAGTATTTGCTGATGTACCCTTTTCATCTTGAGTTGTATAGGATTTTAATGAAAGGTTTGATATGACGGTTGGTGTTATTGTTTTGTGACTTGAGCAATTGAGAGAAGTAGATTTTAATTTCATTGGGTAAGCCACAGTGAATGACTTTCTGAGTTAAATTATTTTTAGGGAGAAGCAGCTATAGTAATGATTGGATTGAAGTACTGAAGGTACGACTTTGTTACAATTTTAAATTAGAGGCGTGGTACTATCATTAATGGTGAGAGTGTTTGTTATGGAGTAAGTCTGTGTTATAAAAGGTGTTTAATTTGGGTTTGACCTCCAAGGACATCATAATCTTAGTGTGGTGGGGGAGCTGTGTTTTAACCTTGGAAGTAAATACCATGGCATTGACTTTAGAGAATGCGGTGTATTATACAAGTATAGTCTAAGGATTTTTCTTTACGTGGTGTTAGTAATTGTGGTGTTAGTGAGTGTGTGTGCGTCACCCAGGGGAGTGACAAGTCTTGAAAATTGCTTGGAAATTGTTTTAGTTGATTATGTGCGATTCCCCAAAATAGGGTTAATAATGAAAATTGTGATGCAAATATAAATTAAATAAAGAGCAATTGGTGAATTTTGGTGGTGATTGTAAATGGGATGTGATTTCCCCAAACTCTTGATGTTTAGTCCATTCGTGTTATTATGTGTGGTTATTGTTTGAATAACTATAAAGAAATTATGGCATCACTATAGTGATGGGATTATTGGTTGGGTGACGGTTGAGAGTCACCAGTTGAAATATGCTAGAGAATAGAATTGGGAACGGGGTTCTCCCATTGAGCATGATCTTGTTTTTATCGAAATTGGGAATATATTATGATGGATAAAAATGCTAGTAAATTTGAAACAATTATGAACAATGCATATTGAGCTTTATGATGTGTATGATTCTTAATAACCTTAAAATAAATAAATATATCTTTTCTTAAAACCCTGTACTTTTACAAATCATTCGTATGTAATTAAAACATTTTCAGATAAAGTCTTCTACCATGAATGATCTCTTTTAAAAATTTAAAGATCAGAAAATATATTTTTGGATGTTCTTTTCTTTTTGGTTATTAAATATTTTAAAATCACAAGTGAGTAATGAGAAGGCATAATGCCAGTTGTGTTGCAAGCACGAGGTTTAAGGTACTTGGTTTCATTGAGTTGTGCTTTGTTGAAGGCCATGATTACGGGATAAAACATTTATTAAAATCTTTTCGTCTCATGAAAAGGGATTGAGGACCTGGGTTGTAATGTGAGGTAATTGTTTAGAAATTTGTTGCCGAGAGACCAATAGTTGTCTCTTGGGGTGTGAATGTAAGGTGAAAGCTCAGTCTCCTAAGGTTCTACATTGTTAGACAACTGAAAATTATTTTCTTGAGGTTAAGTTTGTTTGAGATACGACTGTAGGGTATGTTAGTGATTCCTTCACTTGACTTCGTGTTTCATAGAATTGATGAATTCTTGTGGCTTGTTAAAGGTAATCATGTGAATAAGTTGAAAAAGAGGTCCACCACTTTGAAATTGTCGTTCGCATTATTTGGGTGTTATCAGAATATCAATGTGGGATTGAAGTAAGGAAGTTTTCCTTAGTTTTCAAGTTAGATTTTTGGTGTGGCAAGTGTAAACCAACTGGGAGCTGTTTCTTGTCCAACTCGTGTGTGGACGCGCCCCGAACGCCGCGGGAGAATCCCGTTTCGTTCATTTGGGCTTACCACAGTTCGGACTCAAATGTCACGGTTCTGAATCTAATCTCATAATGTACGAAGTGACACCGATAAGTCACCAAAGAGTCCAAATCCAGAAAATCATTTTGGAAAACTGATTTTTATAAAGAAGTGCTAAACATGGACTGCTTTGCCAGATACAGAGTCGCCACCTAAATATTTTATTTTTGGGGAATTTAGGAAACCCTGACTTATGTCTAAGGCCACGTGTCCGTCATCACCAAAGTTGCCTCGGCTCGGGAACTTGGATACCATTGGGGAAGGCCATTTAATGAGCACCCCCGCTCTCCCGATCAAAGATCGGCCTGTACTAAGCATGATATCTTGTTTTTGAAAACACATGCGCTCTTATTCTGATTAATTAACTAGTCTTACTACGTGGTGCGCACAGCAAACAAGTATAGACTAGATCGCCTAATTTGGAACGAAGCATCGAATATCCGTTTGTTAGGAAAATGGTTTGAAGTTTGCTACTCGTAAGTAGGTTAAAATGTGGATTTCAATGAATTGTTCCAATTCAAGTAATCCAACCTTCACCCATAGGCATTCAGGAAGTTAATCACATAAGCAATTAGCCTCATGGTAAGCATGCTTTCATGGCAACATTAGCACACATGCAGTATGCTAAAGCATAAACACTCACAGTGTACTCCGAGCCAAAACAAAGAACTAGTTAGAAATCATGCATGATCCTAGTTCATGTTAAGATGGCTAATGCAACACATGCGAGAATGCAACTAAAATAGGCTCGGCTATTCTAATCATGTCATGTGAAATGAAACTCGGTACATGTATTCAAATTGGATTTGAAATACAATGCAGTTAGCATGATGCACCGAGCCCGGTGCATGCAATACAGATGAATGGATGCAAACATGCAAGCATCAGGTATGCTAAGTGAAACGTGTCCTAAAACTAACCATCGTAAGCGGTTAAGTAAAAGGGGGAAAGAAATGAGGATTAGAAGACATGCATCACACACACACACGCTTATTACAATGATACACCCTCTTGAGGGAGGGACCAAATAAGAAGCTAACTAGCTAATCTAAGCTAATTAAACTAATTATTACACAACAAATTAATTAACTAATCCTAGTTAACTAATTATTACAAAACGAATTGAAATAGCTAAACGCATTTAACTATTAAAGGTACAGACCAAAGCAAAACCTAGCTATCTAAGCATGGTAGCTAAGGAAAGCAGTAAATCAGGAGGTTCTCGAAGGGAGAAGACTAGATGCATGCTTGGTCGCCTCGTTCGGAAATCCAATGCGATGCCCCGATTTGCCTCTGTTTGCATTTGTTCTCGAAAACTTGCACCAAGCTCCAGAAAGCTGAAACTTCACCTTGGGAGTCTTGTGGGAGGGTGGCCGACCACTTTTGGTCTCTCCAGACACTTGCTGACCACTTTTGGTTGTTGAAAAACAAGAAAAGTGGTCAGCCAGCTAGTTTTTCTGGCTGGCCGGCCAGTTGTTGCTGCTGAACTGCAATTTGCTGCAACAGAGAGCAAGAAAGGGCATGGCAATGTATTTGCAAGATATGTGTGCACAACCACCCTCCCTATCATGCCATGAACTCAAGGGAGTGTAGGTTCTCGACCCTCGGGCCACCAATCATGCATTTTCATGCATGATGGCCGAGAGGCAAAGATACACAATTCAATATGAAAATGAATGCACAAGTAAACACATAAAGCCTAAAACTCTATCATGGATGATCAAGAGCGTCGGCGACTACGAATTAAGACACGTTTTATTGCTGTAAGTATGAAACGTCTCTCTTTTCCCATGTTTGGACTAACACTTATTCCAAACACAATGCAAGCAAGCATGGCATACACAATGCGAATGAACTACATGCCATACTCAATGCAACTCGCAACCTAGCATACACAATGCAAGGCATAACATGGCATACACAATGCTAAATGCTAAGAACTAGATGGCATACTCAATGCAAGACAATCATGAGGGTTCTTAACACAATGTAATGCGTGCATGCACAATGCAATGCAACAAGGGAAACAATGTGCAATGCACCAAACATGCTACAACATACCACATACTCAATGGACTTAAACTGAAATAAACAGACCTCAATCATGCCAAAATAGTGGCCATAATGCTAAAATGAAGGCACCGAAGACGCATACAAACATGCATGCCAATTGGCTCACCAACTAAGGCAATAAGGTGCAACTCTCAAGAACACTTAAAGAGTGAAAAGCATGGAAGTGTAGCAACACTAAGTGTACTGAAATTAGACAAGGAATGATGCCAAATCATTCAAACAACACAAGTATGGCATGCAATGGTCCCTAAAGCTTAAGACAAGCAAAGAGGACTATACATGAGGCATGCAATACATGGCGTAAATGCATGAACTAAGCATGGACAGAGCTCAGGTAGGTCTAAACAAGGACCTAAACATGCTGAGATGAGGGCTCAAATACCTAGGCATGCAAGCATACAAGCTAAGGCATAAGCTAGGCAACGAAGCACAACACTCAAAGACACTTAAAGAGTGAATGAAGTGGGAACATAAGCATGCTATAAGCTCTGAAATGTCATGTTAGATGATGCCAAATCATGTACACAACACAAATGAAGCATGCAATGGTGCTCAAAGCTTGAAGCAAACAAGAGCACTTGTACTACAAGTATACAAAACATGAAGCATGTGACCAAGGCAACCCAAAACAGTCCTAGTACATGTTAGAATGAGTCTAAAACATGCATGGAAGGAAGCCAAAACATGCTAGCATGAAGGGCATAAGGCATGATTCATACAAGGAAAATAAGGCGGATTACACTACACCTATTAAGACCAAGCATGGAATGGCTTAAGCAATAAAAATCAGAGTTATATCATGGCAAAATAACCCCAAATAAACACTGAAATGGTGGCTCGCAAAAGGCATGAAGGCATACACAATGGTTCATGTTAAGACATAAAGGGGGAAACCCTCCAACGCATTGAATGAGTGATAAATGCAAGTGCATGGCCATGAAACATGGACTGAAATTAAATAACAAGTGATGCCAAATCATTCAAATAAGCCAAGTAGAGCATGCTAGTGGACTTGGTGTACAAAGCTAACAAGCTAGATTGAACTATAGCTATACAAAGCAAGTCATGCATGGCCAAAACAACCAAAATTAGAGCTAAAGCATGTTAAAACATGGACAAAAGCTTCGTGAAGTTAAGCCAAAAGTATGCTAGAATGACATGTCACAAAATGATGCATGTTAAGCTATTTCACGGAAATGCACTACAAGTGCATGGAGCATGCAAAGGCTAACCAAACCAAACCTAAACAGAGGTATGACATGATAAAACAAGCCCAAAAACATGCTGAAATGGAAAGAAAACAAGCTAGAATGACATGCTATTTCATGAAGCACATAAAACTAGTGTGTGTGATTTACACTACAAGTGTATTAACCATGCATGGAGTGACCAAAGCAAGTAAAAACAGTGTTATACCTCAGAAAAATAACCACAAATACAAGCTAAGACATTGTCAACATACACTTAACAAAGGTGCTCAAACATGAGGCATATTAAGGCATGTAAAGAAGACACAAGGAGAGGGGATGGCCCTCCCTTTTTTAGGACCTTAAAACACCATCCCCACCACTAAAATCCCTTTGAATTTCTATGGTGATGAGGCCAATATAAGGTGGTCCCGAAGCTCACAAAAGAGGCTCAAAAACAAGGCCAAACAAGGCCTAAGAGGGGGTAAACAACCCCAAACACAAAGTGATCTTAAACAAAGATCAAAAGCATGCAAAAACAGAACTTTTATCAGTTATAAGTTAAGCTTAAAACATCATGAAAGATAGGCTAAAATCTTAAGCAAGAACGGGGGATTTAAAGGTCAAAAGCTCACCCTTGAAGACCTTCTTTATAACTGCAACTTCAGTAGGTTTTTCAAGCTCAAGGCAACCCAAGAACACCAAAATCAGCCCCTACGCACCTCAGTAGCAAAAAGATGGTGTTTGAGTGTGTGTTTGTGTGTTAAAGTAAGACAACTCTACACTTTAAGGCACAAAAATGAAGCAAACAAGGCAATATAGATACAACACTATATCTATCCTCTTCCCTCAGATTTTCTGAGCCTAGAGGAGGGAGGAGGAGCTTCCCTCTTATAGAAGAGGAAAGGCAAAGCTTCTAGGAGAAGCTAAGCCCCAAAGCAATCCCTCCATACATGTGTATGGAGGATGGCCCTAATGTCTTCCAGCTCAGCTGGAGGAAAATATCTCTAAAAAGGTGCCAAAAAGCAGCCGACCACTTAAGTGGTTGGCCTGCTAGTTTAAGTGGTCGGCCGACCACTTTAGGTGGTCAACCAGAGCAAAAACTGGTCGGCCATAGGTGGGAGAGGTCAACACACTAAATGCAAGGTGGTGGTGTGGTGGCCGACCAGAAAAGATAGTCCAAAGACCAAGAAAGCCAGTTATCTGACAAGAAAACTAGCTGGAAAAAGGAAAAGTGGTCTCCAAGGAGAAATATTGGTTTCCCACCCTTGTACCACCTTCCAAACAAGGAAAACAAGGTTTGTACCAGAAACAAACCAAAGCGGATACAAGACGAGAAATCAGGAGGCGAAACACACAGCCAAAAGTCCCGAAAACTAGCTGACGAGCATCAAAAGTGGTATGCAACCACAAAAGTGGTCTCCCGGACCGCAGTGTTCCTCTAGGTAGAGGAAACAAGGTGTGGTTCAAAAATCACGTCAAATGGAGAATGTTAAGCGATCGCGAGACAAGGAGCGCGACCAAAGGCTTCAAAAACCGGACACTAGTCTCCAAACGGGAAAAGTGGCCTCTGACCACGAAAAGTACTCTACGACCACAGAGAGATGGTCTACAAGACCACTCCCTCTGTCTGGGAGGGGAAAACAAGACTTGGTCTGCAAACCAAGCCAAAGCACAAAGAGTTCAGAGGCTTGGAGGCAAGGCTCTCAGCCAAAACTCCGACACCTCAGAACGAGCACAACATGCACCATCACCGAGCGCTCAATCGATGACGTCTGATTGGGTGTAGACGTCCCCGAACGTCCTGGGAGGGAAATCCCGTTTTGTTCATTTGGGTTTACTACAGTTTGGACTCAAATTGTCACAGTTCTGAATCTAGTCTCGCAAAGTGCAATGCAAGACTGATAAATCGCCAAAGAGTCCAAATCCGGCAAATCGTTTTGAAAACAGATTTTTAGAAAGAAGTGCCAAACATGGACTGCTTTGCTAGATATAGAGTCGCCACCTCAATATTTTATTTTGGGGGAATTTAGGAAACCCTGACTCGTGCCTAAGGCCACATGTCCGTCATCACCAAAGTTGCCTCGGCTCGGGAACTTGGGTACGATTGGGGAAGGTCACTTCGTGAGCACCCCCGCTTGCCCAATCAAAGATCGTCCTCTACTAACCATGAAATCGAGTTTTGAAAACATTATGTGCTCTTATTCCGGTTATTAGCCTAGAATTACTATGTCATGCGCACAACAAAACAAGTATAGACTGGATTGCCTAAGTTGGAACAAAGCATCGTATATCCGTTTGTTTCGAAAAATAGATTAAAGTTTGCTACTCATAAGTAGGCTAAAACACGGGTTTCGACGAATTATTCCAACTCAAGCAACCCAACCTTCACCCACAGGCATTCAAGCAGTTATATCACATAAGCACATAGCCTCATGGTAAGCATGCTATCATGGCAGTCACTCACACACATGCAAGGTTGCTAAAGCATAAAAGCTTACCGAGTACTCCAAGCTAAAAAAGAAGCTAATTAGAAATCATGCATGAATCCTAACTATGCTGAGATGCCTAATGCAACACATGCAAAAATGCAACTTAAGATAGGCTCGGCTACTCTAAGATGGTATATGAGATGCAACAGATAACATGTATTCAATTTGGAATTGAAATACAATGCAGTTAGCATGATGCGCCGAGCCTGGTGCATGCAAGACAGATGAATGAATGCAAACATACGAGCATAAGTATGCTAATTGAAACATGCCCTAAACTAACCATCATAAGCTAGTAAATAAAAGGGAGAAAGAAGTGGGGGTTGGAAGACATGCATCACACACACGCACGCTTATTACACAATTCGCCCTCTCTCGGAGGGACCAAAAGAATAATACAAATTTAACTAACTAACAAGCTAATTAAATAGTTACAGACCACTTAACTAGTTAAGCAAATTAACTAAGATAATAAAGCGGTAAAGTAGCCTCGGGAAGAGGGTCCAATGCATGCGTGCTCAGTTTTGCTCGGAAATCCACCACCATGCACAAGCTACCTCTGTTTACCCTGCTCTACTTCTTTGAAAATTGTGCAAGTCTCAATGATGCTCCAAAATCACTTCCTGATCACTGTGGAAGGTCGCCGACCAAGAGGAAACACCACCGACCAGGGGAAACTGGTCATCGACCATTGGTATGGCTCTCGACCAAATATGTTTAGTCGGCTGGCACTCAATATGGTCGATCGACCATATCTTCCTGCAGAATCTTATTTTGACAGCAACAGAGGGCAAACTAGGCATGGCAATGCATTTTAAAGCAAATGTTTGCACAACCAACCTCCCCATCATGCTGTGAACTCAAGGGAGTGTGGCCTTCGACCCTCGGACCACCAATCGTGCATTTCAATGCACGATGGTCTGAGGTGTCAAGTTGTGCATTTTGATGTCAAATGAAATGCACACAAACACCTAAGGGGCCCAACCTCTATCATGGTGATTCAAGAGGCAAGGCATGCATGCCAAATGCAACCTAAGCATGCAAGCTAAGCATGCAACATGAACATAAGGGCAAACATGCACACATGCAAGCATGTAATAACATATCAATGGCAAAACATGCAACAACATGTTAGGCAACTAAAAGAGAGAATGCATGCCAAATGCATTATAACCTAAGCATGCAACAACATGCCATATAGCTCAAGTAATGCAACAAAATGCAATATAGCTAAGCATGTATCAATAATGCAAGCAATGAGCATGCAAAACACTATGCAACCAAAACATGCAAGCATGAAGCAATGTAACAACATTTGAACAACATGCAAACGGTGGACTTAAACTAATATGGACAAGCCTCAGCCATGTCTAAATAAGTAGCCAAAATGCTATGGAAATGAAGGCAAACTTACATACAAACATGCATGCGAACATGGTCCAGCACTTAAGCACAAAGAGGGGACCTTTAAGCACACTTAAAAGGAGATGATCATGAACCAATGACAAACATGGAAAACTCTGAAAATCATGTTAAGGATGGTGCCAAACCAACTAAACAAAGCAATCAAAGCATGCAACCAAGGTCCAAAGCTCAAAGCTAACCTAAGGGATCAAACCATGGCTATGCAAGGCGAGTCCCAAAGGGTCGAGGGGACTCAAAACAGTCCCAATGTAGGTCGAGACAAAGCCCAAAACACACTTAGATGGCATCTAAATGGCCTACACATGGAAACATACATAATGGTCCAAACATGGAGCATAAGACATCAACCTTTTAAAGCATCAAAGGAGTATCAAATGAAAGCATACAAGCATACCATATGGACTGAAATGACATGATAAGTGGTGGCAAACCACTGAAATGATGCAAGGAGAGCATGCTAGAGAGGCCAACACTCAAGGCCTATAAGGGAGATTGCATGGTAGCTATACAAAGCAAGTCATGGACGACCCAAATAACCAAAATCAGACCTCAAGCACATCAAAACATGCATAAAAGCTTCACAAAGCTAAGCCAAAATCATGCTAGAAACAAGGCTCAAAGCACAAAGCATGTTAAGGCAATTTCATGGCATTACAAGACAAGTATGCAAAGCATGCATGGTGTGTCTAAACCAACTTGAAACAATGCTATATCATGACAAAATAAGCAGCAATACCAACTAAGACATGGCCAACATGAACTTAAGAAAGGTGCTCACGCATGAGGCTAAAATGACAAGTTTTGAAGACAACAAGGAGAGGGGATGGCCCTCTCCTTCTTAGGACCTCAAAACACCATCCTCACCACTGAAATCCCTCTAGATTTCAGTGGTGAGGAGGCCAATACAAGGTGGTCCCGGAGCTCACCAAAAATAGCACAAAAAGGAGGCCAAACAAGGCCTAAGGGGGGGTAAACAACCTCAAACACCAAAGCAACCTTAAACAACTATTTTAAAAAAGTAAAATCAGAACTTTTATCAGTTATAGACTAAGCTCAAAAACAGATGTAAGATAGGAAAAAGGCTTATGCAAAAATGGGGAATAAAGAGCAAGGATCTCACCCTTGTAGACCACCTTCAAGAAGAAGGCTCCAGCAGCCTTTCCAAGCTTAAATCCACTCAAAACTTCAAGAACAACCCTTTGGCACCTCAACAACCAAGGTAAGGTGTGATACTAGGTGTCCTAGTGCAAAACTAAGAACAAATACACCTTATACACACACAAGAGTGAAATAGAGGGAGATATAGAGATAGAGAGATACAAATCCTAAACCCTAATCTCAGACCCTCTCTGGAAATTTTTTGGAACCTTTGAGGAGGGAGGAGAAGCCCTCCCTTTATAGAGATTCACTCTTGCAAAGCTTACAAAACAAGCTAAGCAAGAGGGAAATCCCTCCATACATGTGTATGAAGGGAGTGCATTGTGGATGCCAGCTATCACAGCTAGCATAAAATATCTGCCAAAAGCAGATAAACAGTGATCGGCCAGCCAAAAATGACAAATTGACCAAAACAATGGTCGGCCGACCATAAATAGTGCCGGCCTGCCATTACCAATGGCCGGTGGAAACAAAACATGGTCGGTGGCCTCAAGCCATGGCCGGTGAGGTGTGGGGATGGCCAACAAGCCATTCCCTGCCCTCAGAAGCAAAACAACAAGTGTTTGGTGCAAAACCAAACACAAAACAGGCAAGTCGAGAGGTCTTGAGGCAAGGCGCGTAGCCGAGACCTTCGAGTACTCTGGACGAACACAAACATGGATGATCACCGAATGGCCCTCTCCTTCTTAGGACCTCAAAACACCATCCTCACCACTGAAATCCCTCTAGATTTCAGTGGTGAGGAGGCCAATACAAGGTGGTCCCGGAGCTCACCAAAAATAGCACAAAAAGGAGGCCAAACAAGGCCTAAGGGGGGGTAAACAACCTCAAACACCAAAGCAACCTTAAACAACTATTTTAAGAAAGTAAAATCAAAACTTTTATTAGTTATAGACTAAGCTCAAAAATAGATGTAAGATAGGCAAAAGGCTTATGCAAAAATGGGGAATAAAGAGCAAGGATCTCACCCTTGTGGACCACCTTCAAGAACAAGGCTCCAGCAGCCTTTCCAAGCTTAAATCCACTTAAAAACTTCAAGAACAACCCTTTGGCACCTCAACAACCAAGGTAAGGTGTGATACTAGGTGTCCTAGTGCAAAACTAAGAACAAATACACCTTATACACACACAAGAGTGAAATAGAGGGAGATATAGAGATAGAGAGATACAAATCCTAAACCCTAATCTCAGACCCTCTCTGGAACGTTTTTGGAACCTTTGAGGAGGGAAGAAAAACCCTCCCTATATAGAGATTCACTCTTGTAAAGCTTACAAAACAAGCTAAGTAAGAGGGAAATCCCTCCATACACGTGTATGGAGGGGGTGCATTGTAGATGCCAGCTATCACAGCTGGCATAAAATATCTGCCAAAAGTAGATGAACAGTGATCGGCCAGCCAAAAATGACAAATTGACCAAAACAATGGTCAGCCGACCATAAATAGTAATGGCCGGTGGAAACAGAACATGGCTGGTGGCCTCAAGCCATGGCCGGTGAGGTGTGGAGATGGCCAACAAGCCATTCCCTGCCCTCAGAAGCAAAACAACAAGTGTTTGGTGCAAAACCAAACACAAAACAGGCAAATCGAGAGGTCTTGAGGCAAGGCGCGTGGCCGAGACCTTCGAGAACTCAGGACGAACACATACATGGATGATCACCGACTGTTCAAACTGTGACGTCCAAGTCTCGAGGATGGTCAAAAATGGGGTGTCTATTGTTGCCCCTCTTTGACAGAACTCGAAAGTCATAACAATGACGAGAGTGAGTGTCAAAGCCCAGAGACGACCCATTTTTGACAAGGCCGAAGACTTAGACAAGCATACAAGCTACAAATAAAGATATGCGCCCGAAGGCAAGGGCAAATTGCAAGAACAATGCACAAAGCCGAGCATAATTTATGATCATGCAAAGAAAGCTGTAATGAAGCATGACAATGCAACAATTCTAAGCAAGCCAAAAACCAAACTACATTACAATGCAGAGAGGGTGTAAGAGAATTATGTGATTCTCGCCACGTTTGACGCGGAGAATACAATACATGTGCGGTTCGTCTGGTCGTGCCAGCTTCAAATGAACCATACATATAATAACGTGCCTGCAAAGGAAAGAAACTTAACAGGTACAATATTGTTAGCAATATGCATGACAATGCAAGCGAAAAGTTGCGTGACAACGCAAGTGGAAGGATGCAAGACAATGCAACCTAAGGGCGATGCATAACAATGCGGGATAGATGCAAAACAATGCAACCTAAGACAAATTCCAAACACGCTGAAAATGTGTGAGGAAAGGGAGAACCTCTCAGCGTAGCACACGCGAGAGAGGAAAGGGGATGGTACAAAAATTGGAACATATTCCAAATGTTCTAAACCAAAGAAGGAGAAGAACAGGGACATATCCCGATGTTCGGAATGGCATAAGCCTTGGAACATATTCCGAATGCTCTGATCCAAAAAGGGAGAAACATGGTCACGTATCCCGGTGTTTCAGAAAGGTATAAGCATTGAAATGTATTCCAAATGCTCTTAACCAAAGGGGGAGGAATATAGGGACGTATCCCAGTGTTTCGGAAAGGTATAAGCATTGGAACATATTCTAAATGCTCTTAACCAAAGAGGGAGAGACAGAAGGACGTATCCCGGTGTTTCGAAATAAGAGGGAGAAACATAGGGACATATCCCGGCGTTTCGAAATGGTGTGAGCATTGGAACGTATTCCAAATGCTTTTAACCGAAGAGGGAGAAACGTAGGGACGTATCCCGACGTTTCGAAATGGTGTGAGCATTGGAACGTATTCCAAACACTTTTAACCAAAGAGGGAAAAACAAAGGGACGTATCCCGGTGTTTCAGAAAGGTATAAGCATTGGAATGTATTCCAAATGCTCTTAACCAAAGGATGAGAAACATAGGGACGTATCCCGGTGTTTCGGAAAGGTATAAGCATTGGAACATATTCCCAATGCTCTTAACCAAAGAGGGAGAAATAGAAGGACGTGTCCCGGTGTTTCAGAATAAGAGGGAGAAACATAGGGACGTATCCCGGCATTTTGAAATGGTGTGAGCATTGGAACATATTCCAAACGCTTTTAACCAAAGAGGGAGAAACATAGGGACGTATCCCGGTGTTTCGGAATGGTGTGAGCATTGGAACGTATTCAAAATGCTTTTAACCGAAGAGGGAGAAACATAGGGACGTATCCCGGTGTTTCAGAATGGTGTGAGCATTGGAACGTATTCCAAACGCTTTTAATCGAAGAGGGAGAAACATAGGGATGTATCCCAGTGTTTCAAAATGGTGTGAGCATTGGAACGTATTCCAAATGCTTTTAACCGAAGGGGGAGAAACAGAAGGACATGTCCCGGTGTTTCGAAAATGAAGAGATCGTGCAAAATGATGCAATTGAAAGGGTGCATAACAAAACGTGCATAACAATACAGGTGGAACGATGCATAACAATGCAAGCGAATCAGTGCATGACAATGCAGGAGGAATGGGTGCATAACAATGCAAGTGAAGTGTGCGTGACAACGCAAGAGGAATGGGTGCATAACAATGCAAGTGAAGTGCGCGTGACAACGCAAGTAAAGAGGTGCATGACAATGCAAGTGAAGTGTGCGTGACAACGCAAGTAAAGAGGTGCATGACAATGCAAGTGAAGTGTTCATGACAACGCAAGTAAAGAGGTACATGACAATGCAAGTAACGTGCGTGACAACGCAGGTTAAAGAGGTGTGCAAGACAATGCAATACAGGTACACATGACAGTGCGATGTAGATTAAATGCACAAAACAGTGCGATGCAATGCACTAACAAGTACAGGTAAGGTGCGCAAGATAGCGCGATGCAATGCACTAACAAGTGCAGGTAAGATGCATAAGAAAGCGCGAACAATGCAATGTACTAACAAGTGTAGGTAAGGTGCGCAAGACAGTGCGAGTGAGGTGCACAAAAGAAGTGCGATAAAATGCATTTTCTATGCAACATGGAAAGCATATTCTATGCAATATTGAAGACATATTCTGTGCATGAGACGAGCATATTCTATGCAACATTGAAAGCAAAGCATATTCTATGGGGAATCGAAAGCAAACATATTCTATGCGGAATCGAAAGCAAGCATATTCTATGCATGAATCATAACGATACGCGGCACGCATGTAACAAAAGTGTATATGAAAGTGCACATCCTATGCAATAGAGGGGCATCAAACATGTACTCTGGTGCCTCCGATTTACCTCTCAGAGGACTTTGCAACACACTCAGCTTTAAAAGGGCACACCCTGTTCATATTAGCAAGCGATGACATCTATATGTGAAGACCACATGTACTGCTTGGACTGCCATTCTAACTTGAAGCAGGCTTACACTTGAGGTAGAGGCGCACTCATACTTCGGTTGCATTAACAAGGCCTGAGGAGGTGCATCCGGAATACAATCACGGAATTTGAAACAAACTTAGATGCTCCGATTTTCCCTCTTTTCTTTTGCTTTGCAGTCTACAACCTATATAGCTTCAGATAGGTCCTGGTTTTACTGTTCTCACATGACCTGGGTTGAACCCTGCAGTTTTATGAAAGAACATATTTTGCACGAATGTAGAGAATGGCACAGCACTCTGAGCACAAAACGATTTGATTTTTGAAATTGAAATTGAGAAAAGAGTTCTCAACCGGGTATTGAGCCTACCACCGAACGCAGCGCACCACGACTCAATCAAAGTAAAACAAATGGCAAACAACCTAAACACATCGAGTAACACTCGAAAAGACTCAAAATAAGAATTGAGACAAAATAAAAGACACGATACTCAGACGTGCACAGGGAGCCTATTTCTTCAGGATTGTTTCCCACCCTTTCTTATTTGTGATTCTCACATCACTCGGCCCTCAGGCTCTATTTTTTCTGAAAAAGCCTTTTTCTCACCTTTTCTCTCAGCGCACATCTCTCTATTCTTTAATCTCTCATCATTTTTTTTTATCCCTCCCCTGGGTGGTTGATGGATAAGCAGGAAGTTGTGGCTCTTGCCCCTGGTGTTCTACTAGATTTCCATTCTTGTTCACAACAGTGAGTTTCCCCACAGAGGGGTTGTGCTACAACTGGGTGTGTAACAAATCTGCAGCTGACATCGGTTGACGATGCTCTGCTGGGGAGTTTGGGCATGATCGAATCTGTCCAGATGAGGGAATGGAATATCTTGATCCATTCCAATTCATGCTTCGTACTTAGCTTGATACCTCGTTGCTTGGAGGATGTGAGACCTTTCTGCCCTTTTGCGGTCAGCTTCAATGGTGCCCTTGTCTGGCAAGTAGAGTGCCCTTCTTGGCAAGTATGGTGCCCATTCTGGCAAATGCATTGTCAATAGGGAAAAGACAGAACACCTAACTCAACTGTGTCCCTAGTTCATCATTTTGATCATTTTTTGTTTTTTTCTACTAAAACAATTGACCAAAATAAGAGTTAGATTAACACGCTTCTTCAATTTTTTGATTTGAAATCATGCAAGTCAGGCTATGAGCACTGAAAATTTTCCTTTTTTTGGGGTCCAAGAAATGGTCCAGTTTTAGAAAAATGGAATAATTTTCGAGAGAATTAGTCAACCTCAGTAAAAATTCTCAAAAACTATTTTCACAAACGGCCACTGCTCGACAAGCACGGAACCTACTCTTGAGATGTACAACCTTGGATTCATAACAATGGAAAATTGCCCCTTGTCTGAACGACACTACATTGCAATTGAAAGTTGCCCCTAGTCTGAATAGCACCGCGGCACTGCACGACAACAGAAAGTTGCCCCTAGTCTGAATAGCGCCGCAGCACGTGGCAACCAGTCCTCAGAGTGACGATTACAACCAAATTCTCAGATACAGAGAAGACAAAGATGACCAGAACCATCACATGGACATAGTCGAATTTGAAGTGTTTTACTGTTGGACTTCAGAATGAAGTTGCCTACGTATCCCAAAGATGGGAATCAAGCCTTACGTAGTTCGGGGTTGAGGTACACTTGGGTATTAACCTCTCCTTTTGCGCTCTATCTTTTGCCAAGGCCGCCCTTCTGGGTTTTCGACCTTGCGAGCTTTGTTCTTCTTTTCTTTTCAATTCCTTTTCATTTCTTTTCTACTTTTTTTTTCTTTTCCTTTTTTCTTCTTTTTTCATTTTCATTTTTTTTATCTTTGCATTTTTCTTTTTTTTGTTCTCTTTCTTCTTTTTCTTGCTCTAACTTTTGCCTGGGTCGCCCTTCCAGGTTTTCAGCCCAGCGAGCCTCTCAGGGGTAAAAGTGTAGCTTTATCCATGTCAAATGGTTTTGAGATCCTAAAGTCATTTGAATCCAGAAGAATGGCTGCTGTTCACTGACGATGTAGAAGTACCTCCAATGGAGGGTTGAATGTGCCCCTAGTGTTGTGGATAGGAACTCGATTATCCTTCAGCAATATCTTCTTCTTTCCTCCCTTCTGGGATTTGGCACTCTTGCCAGTCTTCATTGGTTTGCAGGAATGACTTATCTTTCGCTCTTCGAACACATCTGACATTTTTGCCCCTAGTTCCAGGGGCACTTTTGATCTAGCTTTTCAAGCTTCCTTTTGATCGCATTTGATCTTCTTGATCTGACTTTCCTGCCCCTAGTTCGAGGGCTGCTTCGAATCTGGCCACACAGGCCTCACGTTGTAGTTGACCGTTGAACATTCTGAATTCAAGTTCAAGGTTTGAAAGTGAGGGGTCGAGTCTCGGGGTTGAGAGCGATCCTAAGCTGCACAATCTCAAGAGCAATTCCACACAGGTCTTCGCAGGACCGCGCAAAACATTTTTTGAAATCTTTTAAGAAAGCGACTAGTCGCTCGCGCCAAAGACAATGTAGAACCAATCTAGATCAAGCCAGGATCCTTCTCAATACTCACATTAACAAACATGATCTCAATCATTAAGGGCTTAGCACGCCTCTCTTTCTCTCACTTGATCAAATTTTTACAAATCCCAAGGAATTCCTTCCTATTTGTTTTCAACACATTGTTCGAAAAGTTTTGAAAAACTTAGGTCAATACAATGACTTAAAGGCACAAAAGAGCAGGTGAAATGCACTGCCATTTCATTCAAACCTCTGGCACGACTGGCGCAAGGTAGAAGCAAACACAAGAGTGTGAAAATCACTGCTGTTTCATTCAGATCTGTTGGCATAACTGGCTCCAAGGCAGAAACAGACTCAAAAGAAAGCAAAAATACAAACACAAAACAAAACAGTGATGCCCGAGGGAACAGCCCCGGAATCACCCAACTCTAACAAAACAGGATTGACTCGATACAACAAGACAGACTCAACAGGATTGACTCGATACAACGAGATAGACTCAACAGGACTGACTCGATACAACAAGACAGACTCGACAGGACTGACTTGATATAACAAGACAAACTCAACAAGACTAATTCGATACAACAAGACAAACTCAACAGGTTTGACTCGATACAACAAGACAGACTCAATACCCAACACAGAAAGTACAAAAACCAGCATTCACAAATGCTCAAAATAGTGCGTGCCATACGCCATATCTGGAGTAAACTGAGTGCCGCCTGCAGGTGGTTTATCCCCTGATCACATAACAACACAGGTCCAGAGTACCCGAGGGATATCATACCCTTCTGAAGCTATGATTCCAAGACTATTTAGCAAAAGAGAAAACAGACAGCATCTCAGCCTGATTTCACCAGAACCATCACGAGCGAAGCTGAATGACTGTGCTCCCTACAGAATTCTGCCCAAAATACTGCCCTATAAACTGATACTCTCAGGTAAAACTGATTCTTCAAAATACTAAGGCCTGATACCCAGACTTGCAAACTGATACATGCATTCCCTGTAGAGACATACTCTAAAAGCACATAAAAAGCAAGTGAGAGCCAAAACACCCCTATGTTGGGGACATGGTTTCCCTGTCCTATTTTGTCAGGAGCTAGGGTTTCACTATGCACGCAACGGTTTCAAACAACCTATAATCGGGTAAGCAACCTGTCCTAGTTTGGAATGGTCACTATGGATTCCTAATATGCACTACGTCGAATCGTCAAAAGGGTGCCCCGATAAAAACTGGGGTTTGTGTTCCCGTCGTAGCAGAGCCCGCAACCGGTCAGCCTTATGGCACGCTTCTCGAAGTGAGCCTCCGGCAAACCGTTCAGGAATAGCATACGGCAAACACGGTGTCCTAGGCGCACCAATGCACATGCAATGCAAAGAAACACATAAGTGTAGTCAAAACAAGATATCATGAGTTCGAGTCAAGTTCTCTAATTCCCCAGCAGAGTCGCCAGAAACTGTAGACGTCCTCGAACGTCCCGGGAGGGAAATCCCGTTTTGTTCGTTTGGGCTTACTACAGTTCGGACTCAAATTGTCACGGTTCTGAATCTAGTCTCGCAAAGTGCAATGCAAGACTGATAAATCACCAAAGAGTCCAAATCCGGCAAATCGTTTTGAAAACAGATTTTTAGAAAGAAGTGCCAAACATGGACTGCTTTTCCAGATACAGAGTCGCCACCTAAATATTTTATTTTGGGGGAATTTAGGAAACCCTGACTCGTGCCTAAGGCCACGTGTCTGTCATTACCAAAGTTGCCTTGACTCGGGAACTTGGGTACGATTGGGGAAGGTCACTTCGTGAGCACCCCCGCTTGCCCGATCAAAGATCGGCCTCTACTAACCATGATATCGAGTTTTGAAAACATTATGTGCTCTTATTCCGATTATTAGCCTAGAATTACTATGTGATGTGCATAGCAAAACAAGTATAGATTGGATTGCCTAAGTTGGAACAAAGCATCGTATATCCGTTTGTTTCGAAAAATGGTTTGAAGTTTGCTACTCATAAGTAGGCTAAAACACGGGTTTCGACGAATTATTCCAACTCAAGCAACCCAACCTTCACCCACAGGCATTCAAGCAGTTATATCACATAAGCACATAGCCTCATGGTAAGCATGCTATCATGGCAGTCACTCACACACATGCAAGGTTGCTAAAGCATAAAAGCTTACCGAGTACTCCAACCCAAAAGAGAAGCTAATTAGAAATCATGCATGAATCGTAACTATGCTGAGATGCCTAATGCAACACATGCAAAAATGCAACTTAAGATAGGCTTAACTACTCTAAGATGGCATATGAGATGCAACAGATAACATGTATTCAATTTGGAATTGAAATACAATGCAGTTAGCATGATGCGCCGAGCCTGGTGCATGCAAGACAGATGAATGAATGCAAACATGCGAGCATAAGTATGCTAATTGAAACATGCCCTAAACTAACCATCATAAGCTAGTAAATAAAAGGGAGAAAGAAGTGGGGGTTGGAAGATATGAATCACACACACGCACGCTTATTACACAATTCGCCTTCTCTCGGAGGGACCAAAAGAATAATACAAATTTAACTAACTAACAAGCTAATTAAATAGTTACAGACCATTTAACTAGTTAAGCAAATTAACTAAGCTAATAAAGCGGTAAAACAGCCTCGGGAAGAGGGTCCAATGCATGCGTGCTCGGCTTCGCTCGGAAATCCACCACCATGCATAAGCTGCCTCTGTTTACCCTGTTGTGCTCCTCTAAAAATTGTGCAAGTCTCAATGATGCTCCAGAATCACTTCCTGATCACTATGGAAGGTCGCCGACCAAGACGAAACACCACCGACTAGGGGAAACTGGTCATCGACCATTGGTATGGCTCTCGGCCAAATATGTTTAGTCGGCCGGCACTCAATATGGTCGGTCGACCATATCTTCCTGCAGAATCTTATTTTGACAGCAACAGAGGGCAAACTAGGCATGGCAATGCATTTTAAAGCAAATGTTTGCACAACCAACCTCCCCATCATGCTATGAACTCAAGGGAGTGCGGCCCTCGACCCTCGGACCACCAATCGCGCATTTCAATGCACGATGGTCCGAGGTGTCAAGTTGTGCATTTTGATGTCAAATGAAATGCACACAAACACCTAAGGGGCCCAACCTCTATCATGGTGATTCAAGAGGCAAGGCATGCATGCCAAATGCAACCTAAGCATGCAATATGAACATGAGGGCAAAACATGCAACAACATGTTAGGCAACTAAAAGAGAGAATGCCTGCCAAATGCATTACAACCTAAGCATGCAACAACATGCCATATAGCTCAAGCAATGCAACAAAATGCAATATAGCTAAGAATGTATCAATAATGCAAGCAATGAGCATGCAAAACACTATGCAACCAAAACATGCAAGCATGAAGCAATGTAACAACATTTGAACAACATGCAAACGGTGGACTTAAACTAATATGGACAAGCCTCAGCCATGTCTAAATAAGTAGCCAAAATGCTATGGAAATGAAGACAAATTTACATACAAACATGCATGCAAACATGGTCCAGCACTTAAGCACAAAGAGGGGACTTTTAAGCACACTTAAAAGGAGATGATCATGGACCAATGACAAAGATGACCAAGGTCCAAAGCTCAAAGCTAACCTAAGGGATCAAACCATGGCTATGCAAGGCGAGTCCCAAAGGGTCGAGGGGACTCAAAACAGTCCCAATGTAGGTCGAGACAAAGCCCAAAACACACTTAGATGGCATCTAAATGGCCTACACATGGAAACATACATAATGGTCCAAACATGGAGCATAAGACATCAACCTTTTAAAGCATCAAACGAGTATCAAATGCAAGCATACAAGCATACCATATGGACTGAAATGACCTGATAAGTGGTGGCAAACCACTGAAATGATGCAAGGAGAGCATGCTAGAGAGGCCAACACTCAAGGCCTATAAGGGAGATTGCATGGTAGCTATACAAAGCAAGTCATGGACGACCCAAATAACCAAAATCAGACCTCAAGCACATCAAAACATGCATAAAAGCTTTACAAAGCTAAGCCAAAATCATGCCAGAAACATGGCTCAAAGCACAAAGCATGTTAAAGCAATTTCATGGCATTACAAGACAAGTATGCAAAGCATGCATGGTGTGTCTAAACCAACTTGAAACAATGCTATATCATGACAAAATAAGCAGCAATACCAACTAAGACATGGCCAACATGAACTTAAGAAAGGTGCTCACGCATGAGGCTAAAATGACAAGTTTTGAAGACAACAAGGAGAGGGGATGGCCCTCTCCTTCTTAGGACCTCAAAACACCATCCTCACCACTGAAATCCCTCTAGATTTCAGTGGTGAGGAGGCCAATACAAGGTGGTCCCGGAGCTCACCAAAAATAGCACAAAAAGGAGGCCAAACAAGGCCTAAGGGGGGGTAAACAACCTCAAACACCAAAGCAACCTTAAACAACTATTTTAAAAAAGTAAAATCAGAACTTTTATCAGTTATAGACTAAGCTCAAAAACAGATGTAAGATAGGAAAAAGGCTTATGCAAAAATGGGGAATAAAGAGCAAGGATCTCACCCTTGTAGACCACCTTCAAGAAGAAGGCTCCAGCAGCCTTTCCAAGCTTAAATCCACTCAAAACTTCAAGAACAACCCTTTGGCACCTCAACAACCAAGGTAAGGTGTGATACTAGGTGTCCTAGTGCAAAACTAAGAACAAATACACCTTATACACACACAAGAGTGAAATAGAGGGAGATATAGAGATAGAGAGATACAAATCCTAAACCCTAATCTCAGACCCTCTCTGGAAATTTTTTGGAACCTTTGAGGAGGGAGGAGAAGCCCTCCCTTTATAGAGATTCACTCTTGCAAAGCTTACAAAACAAGCTAAGCAAGAGGGAAATCCCTCCATACATGTGTATGAAGGGAGTGCATTGTGGATGCCAGCTATCACAGCTAGCATAAAATATCTGCCAAAAGCAGATAAACAGTGATCGGCCAGCCAAAAATGACAAATTGACCAAAACAATGGTCGGCCGACCATAAATAGTGCCGGCCTGCCATTACCAATGGCCGGTGGAAACAAAACATGGTCGGTGGCCTCAAGCCATGGCCGGTGAGGTGTGGGGATGGCCAACAAGCCATTCCCTGCCCTCAGAAGCAAAACAACAAGTGTTTGGTGCAAAACCAAACACAAAACAGGCAAGTCGAGAGGTCTTGAGGCAAGGCGCGTAGCCGAGACCTTCGAGTACTCTGGACGAACACAAACATGGATGATCACCGAATGTTCAAACGGTGACGTCCAAGTCTCGAGGACGGTCAAAAATGAGGTGTCTACATTGGGTAGAGATTGTTCACGATTAGTTGGAATAACTGTTAATTTTAGAATCTATTCCATTTTGGTTGTTCGAAACTCTAATTCATGAAGTGCCTAATTTTGGGGGAGAAATTTCTTAAGGAGGGGAGATTGTAATAACTCGGATTCTAATTCATATCAGATTGGTGTAAAGTGGTGCCCGTCACCTTAAAACTTGTATGGTTGTCGGACTCTTGGTATTGATAGGTTGGCAAGTGAACCTTAAATATTGTAATTGAGGACCCTTGGGTGATGTTTGAAACCTTGATTGAAGCCTTAACAAGGTATTTAGGCAAGATTAGATCAAAAGTCCCAAGTTTGAGTTTTTGTTTTTGACCAACCTCCACTCTTTTGCCCTTTTCTCCTTCCATACTTTGAATTTGAATTTGATGTTAGAAACATTGGAAAGCTTGTTTCTGGCGCTTCAATTTTGACACAAGAATGACCTAAGAGTTGTACCAGTTTGAATTTTGAGTTTCTATGCTAGAAGCATGCTCGCTCGAGTGAGCTTTTCTTTGCTCGAGCGAACTGCGCGATTTTCAGAGATTTTGGAAGCTTGTTTTCTATGCTCGAGCCAAGCTTCCTTCGCTCGAGCGACTAGGTCGCTAACAGACATTATAAAGTGACTTTTTGGCCCAAAAAATTTAATTTTCTCCTTCTCTTCTCCTCCCATCCTCCAAACCCGAAAACCTAACCTGCCAAACTCTTGATTTCTCTACTTTTACCAAAGATTCACCCCAAATCTTTCAAGAAGGTTGAAGAACAAGCATAGATCAAGAATTTTACCGATTATTTTGTGATTTCATTGGAGTTTGAAGATGGGTCTTCATCCTTAGCTTCCAATATTGAGGTAGAGATACTTTTACCCTAGTATTTCTTTATTTTGAAGAGATTTCATGGTATTGTTGTGACCCATGAGGTAATTTGAGGATATTGTTGGATTAAACCCATGTTTTACGTAAATAGACCATCTTACTTGATTTTTGCTTGAAATTTCTTAACTCATTTTTCAAAACATGTATATAAATGTTGTTAAAACCTATATCTATGACAAAGGAGAAGAACCCCCAAATTTGGTAAAACCCTAGCTTGGTACATGAAGATAGATGATAGTTTTGCTTAAATTGAAAGTAGTATCACAAAATTGAGATGTTAAATTGAATATATACAAGTTTAATTGAATTTTAGAAGTGTTTGGAAATTTATGTAAAGTTTGCGATTGAACTCTTATTATTGATATTTTAAATTATGTGATAATATGAAACAAAGTTTTGGAGGGAGAAATTGTCAATGGTATGGATGGTATGAATTTTGTGACGAAATGATGAAGTTGAAGTTTAAGAAGTTGCATTGAATTATGTTGAATTGCATTGCTGGATTGTGTTAAGTTGTGTTGGATGGTGTTATGTTGGTACTCGCGCGGGGAGATGAAAAAGGATTTTTGGGGGCCCATGTCCCGCCGTATAATAGTCGGCAAATGTAGGGGAGTTTAAAAGGTGCCCAGATGCCTCGTCTAGGCTTAGCGCTGGACGAATGTGGGAAAGATGTTTAAGGGTGTCCACACAGTCCCTTCGTATAATAACCGGCAAAAGTGAAAAAACATATGGTTTTCTGGAGGAGCCCACTTCCCACTGTATAATAGTTGGCAAATGTGGAGATGTTTTGTTGAAACAAAAGCAACTTGTGTTGGACTATTACATGGGACTCATGGTTTGTTTTCCATTGATGTGATTGTTTAAATGTGTGTTGTAAAGGTGTGAAACATAATTGTCCATGCTTAATCGTTATGTATTTACATAATTGGTGAAGATTACATATGTTCATAACTCCTTATTAAGTTTTGTCTCAAGGATGCCATAAATTTATTTAAATGATTAAATACTTGGTTAAATGTATTCCTACTGGGCATATAGCTCAGCCCTATTTTCTTTTTTAGGAAATAATGTTGTATAACTACAATGGTGACTGGAAGTAAGCTGTGTTGGGATTGACAATTGAGAATATTTTGCTGTGAAGACTTATAGTTTTGTACTAGGACTGTTAGATTTATTTTGTTGTTGTCTTGTACACCTATGGGGTCCTTCTTTTGTAATTGTCATTTTGTTGTTGAACTTGGAGTTGGGTACAAGGTTTCATGGACATGTAAACATGGAAATTGTAAATTTAAATCTTAGTTCAATGAACACGATGGCTTTTGGGGTAAATTGTTATATTGGTAGCAAGGGATTCATGTATGAAATAACAGGGCGTTACAATACTCATAAGGCCATGTGTTGCCCTCTGTTGTTTATAAACAGAAGGTGTACCTCCTTACTTTCTCATATACATTTATTTGAACCACAAACTCTTGTAATATAATTATAATTAGTAAGAATAACAGGTAGGTTGAACCACAAAATATGCCTTTTGAGTACCTTATGGTTCTACGATTGGAAGGTTGAGGGAAGTAATAATAACGCCCGTGTTTAATGATGGAAAAAGATGGTTTAAATTTGGTTTATGTGTTATTAGAAGCTAAGATGCAAAAAAATAACAAGAAGAAGAAAAATTTAGAATTCACTCCTAGAAGCCTTAAGCATCACACCTGGGGTTTGATTATATCACATATCATAAAGAGCTTCAAAAGTTTCACAATCAAAACATGTTCTCTGTTGAATTAAACTAAATTACATTGCTTTATAGACTTCAAGGAATTTGCTACACTAACTAGGATTAGGACTTCTAAATATTGCTACTACATAAGGAATTAGATTTTATTTCCAAAAACTTATAAAAGTAAGACTCGAAAAAAACAAACAGTTATTTATCTTGACTCCAAGACTATAGATGGATGGTACAACCCATGCTTGCAAATTACCGAAATACCCTTATGAAATTCTATAAAACTTGTAAGAAAATAACTGGTTCAATACCCAGCCTAAATAACTATAAATCTAGACTTTAAAAAGGCTAAAAACTTTAATACACATGATTCCAATTGGTCTCGAGTGGATTTGAATTTCAATTAATTACAATTTTCGAACTTTGCCACTTCTTTAATTTCATTGTTCTCAACCTTATTGTTTGCATTACTTATTGGAGTTTATTATTTTGCATTCATAGGAAATCTTCGACTATTCCCATGTTCCGGGACATGCAGTTCTTCATTGTGGTCGGCATCGACATGGTGTGAGACCCACAAAATCTGGGCATAGGATCAACTTACTGCTATGGTGCAGAAGGTATATTGGTTCCTCACCTTTCTTTGCATGCTTGTTGAACATGTGATTCTAATAATAAGAAGTTGCTGCATTTTTTTTTCTTCTTTTTCATTTGTTACCATTGGCATACAACATAAGTTGTTTGAATGTTATCTCAATTTCTTAGAGGCCAGGCAACTCTGAATCAAAAAGCTTAGGAGGATCCAATAGGATGCACAGTTACATATTTAGACAAACAAATGTGATGGAAAAAGGTGAAAATGGGCCATTTGGGGGCAACTATTGGAAACAACCTCGAAACAGCCCCGATATCATACTATCACTATGGCCTAGATTAAACAAACTTGTAAGAGCCCTGGGCTACGTCGATAGGATGCACAGTTAGAGATTTATGCAAGAAATTGTCCACTGAGATGCGAAAATATGCGTAGTTGGAAGCAAAAAAGGACATATAATGAGTAAACATCTAATGCAACAGACTTTTCTTGGCAACCTCATATACGAAAGATATGCTTTCGGCTTCACAGAGATGCAACAGTTGGAGAAATAGGAGATAATGCTGGTACTAAATAACGTGCATTCACAAAGTTATCATATAGCAAAAGGCTACATATATTTTCAATAACCTTGAGACTCCAACAAAATGTTTTCAGAAAATCCTTTCAATCACATGGACTTACAATTGATAGAATTTGACACTTTATCCTAGAAACAGCTGCTACAACTTACGACAATGGTGTGACTTCTAAGTTCAAAATAGCTCGAGCCAGCAACAAAACACCACTTTTTCCACATAGTTCTTGAAATAGTAACAAAAACAGACATTTCTTTAAAGAATAATAAAAAGAAGCCGTATTTGAGTAAAAATCACAGATGAAAAACTCTGGTGATGAGGCCAATGCAGTTGGTATTAAAAGTAGACGACAAACAACATTGGAAATGATCATATTGATAGAATTGTAGTATTGGCTGGATATATACATATGAATGTTGTTTTATTTACAAACTGATATTGAAAGTTTAATAATTTGTTCCTGTTACCTTTATTGAAATTGGAAAATTTTCATTTTTTGTCCAATTTTACAATAATTTGATTTGCAAATTTTTCAAAAAAAGAGTACCTGACATTATTTATCTTTTTATTTGGTATAGATGGATGAACTCGTGCACGAAGCTGAATTGTATAGGACTAGTTGGCACTTGTTACATTTTTTGAAGAATTAAATATTTTTGGATAGATGTTTTGGTGGAACATATTTAGGTAGAATAATAGTTATATTTTTGGATGGATGTGTATGGAAAATATTTGGGTGGACTACTAGTTATATTTTTTGATAGATGCGCATGGATAAAAATTTAAAACATAACAAATACTTGTTATGTTTTAAATTTTTAAGCTAGATGGATGTGACTTCGATGATTATATAAATTATAAATGGATTTTTAATTGGAGGAATATGTAGTTTGGAATTACTTGTGGATGAAAACTTATAATAATTGCTTTCATTAAATAGGTTCAGGATTGGATTTATATTTTGTCGAATGTTCATGATTTAGTTGATTTGAATGATGCTTGCAAATTACATATTATATTGAATTGATTGGATGGATTATTATGAATTACAGGCTTATTTTGTTGGATGTTGGGTCCCAAATTTTGGTTTTGTTTTTCCTGTTTTGGCGACCAAGTGATTAGTTGGGAAAGATAAGTAATACTTTTGCCAACTAAATAAGGTAGGTGAGAGGGTACATTTGGCGACTAAATATTTAGTCATTAAAATCATTAATTTTGGTAACCAAAGGATTTTGTCGCTGATAATTCTATTGCCGACTAAAGTTTTAGTTGCGCAAACATTTTTTTTGGCAACTAACATGTTTGGTCGTGGAATGTGACTCTTGGCGACTGTAGACCCGACTTTCTTCGTGCGCCTCCCCTCGGAGAGGGCACTAATTTTGTCTTATTACAGCTCAGACTCCTGTCACAGTTCTGAATCTAATCTCACAAAGTGCAAGGCGAGACTGATATACACTAAAGAGTCCAAATCCGATAATTGGTTTTGAAAAATCAATTTTGAATGAAAAAGCGCCAAACATGGATTGCTTTGCCAGATTGCAAAGTCGCCACCTAAATATTTTGTTTTGGGAAATTTAGGAAACCGTGACTCGTGCCTAAGGCCACGTGTTCGTCATTACCAAAGTTGCCTTGGCTCGGGAACTTGGGTATGAGAGGGGAAGGTCCTTAAATGAGCACCTCCGCTCGCCCGATCAAAGGATCGACCTCTACTAAGCATGATATGTTGTCTTATAAACACATGTGTTCTTATCCGGTTATTAGCTAACTTACTATGTGATGCTCACATCATACAAGTATAGACTAAAAATCGTGAGAATTGGAACAAAATAACTCATGTTTGTTTTCAAAAATGGTTTGAAAGTGCTACTTGCAAGTAGGCTAAAGTGCGGATTTGCCACCCTCAAGTGGGCTTTAAAACATGATGATTTGCCACTTTGCAAAGTGGGCTTAAAACTCACAATCATCGAATTGTTCCAATTTAGGCAATCTAGCCTTCACCCACAGGCATTCATGCAGTTAAGCATATAAGCACATAGCCTCATGGCAAGCATGCTATCATGGTAACACTCACACTCATGCAAGTATGCTAAAGCGTAAACACTTACAGTGTACTCCGAGCCAAAACAAAGGCTAATTAGAAATCATGCATGATCCTAACTATGTTAAATGCCTAATGCAACGCGTGCAGTATGCAATTAAATAGGCTCGGCTATCTATGATGGCATATGAATGCAATAGTTTGATACATGTATTCAAAGAGGTGTTGAAATACAATGCAGTTTGAATGATGCGCCGAGCCCAGTGCATGCAATACAAGTGAATAATGCAAGCATTCAAAGCATAAGGTATGCTAATTGAAAAAATGCCCTAAAACTAACCATCGAAAGCGGTTAAGTAAAAGGGAGAAAAAAGTGGGGTTGGAAGACATGCACACACACACACACACACCCTTATTACAACATTGTGCCCTCTCGACGGAGGGTCCGAATAAGTAAGCTAAGCTACTCTAAGCTAAGCTAATCAACTAATCTAATTAAACTAATTAGGCTAATTGTTACAAACCAAACGAATAACTGGCAAACTACTTACTAATTATTACAACACTTTACTAATTAACAAATTAGCTAATTAAATTACAAAACCTACTAAACATGCATGATATTTAAATTAGGTTGCCTCAGCTCTGCCTTGAGTAATGAAGAATGCATGCTCTCGGTTGCCGCCCTGAAACGCCTTCCAGTTTGCTCTTGGGAGGCTTTATTTGCAGGGTGTCTCCAAGAACTTCCTGCTCTGCCTTACCAACTCACAGCTGAGGAATGCACCAGTGGCCTACTGGCCATGAGGAGCTACTGCCGGCCATCTACCAGCCAAGGATGTGCACTGCCAGCCAAAGATGAAGCAGTGCCGGCCATCTGTGAGGTACTGCCGGCCACTAGTGTGTTGCATCACCATTCTGCAACAGAGCACAAACTAGAGGAAAATGGAGGGTCTCCCAAGGGTATGTATGTACTGTGCCACTCATTGTCATCTCAAAACATCAAAGGAGAGGCACCATTGAATCTAAAACCATCAATCAAGCATTCACAATGCATGATGGCCAAAGATCCAACTTGTACACATTTAATAAATACACAACAAACAAGACTCTTAGACCACTACTTTATCATGAGTAATCAAAAGCGATAGAGACAAAGGAGATTGGCTCATTTTCATCACTTCAAGTATGAAATGGATCAATCTACCTTGTGTTCAATATAACATCCGATTGAACACAATGCAATGCACACAAAACATGTTTATCTTTGTCATGTTTTACTTGTCCAATTTTGTTTACACATTTTAGCTTTTACCAAGCCATTCATTAACCGGTTTAGTTCAATGTGAAAGCCCTCTAATGGGAAAGATGGCCTCAGCCACAAGCACCTTGAGCATGAAAGAAGCCTCATGCTTTTGGTTAGTAGAAACCCTCAAGAGAAGGCTAAAACCATTAGGCATGAGAGCCTCAATTCTATGCACAAGCTAACAAGGGGCTTAAGACTACTTTCAAAGCAAATGAAAGGGTGAAGCATGAAGGAGATTGCAAAAATTTAGTGCTGATATGGCATGAGAAAGGACCATGACATGCAAACAACTCATGTACAACATGTTAAGAGCCAAAAACATTAAGGCTAGTGAAGGATACAACACTAGAGGCTTGCAACATAATGCTCAAAAGGGACAAATAGTCCAAAACAGTCCTAAAACACCCTAAATGGAGTTCTAAAACATGCTTGAAATAAACTAAGGATAGCTATATTAAGAGGCCAAAACAATAACACATGCTAGGCAATTTAGCACACTTACACTACAAGCATATAAAGCAAAGTTCATGTGATCAAACTAGCTCAAAACAGACCTTAATCATGCCAAATCAGGGGCTCAAACATGCTGAAATGGAAGCATAGATGGCAAAAAAAACATGCACACATGTTGGCTCACAAATAAGGCACAAAGCACACCTCCCAAAAGCAATGAAAGAGTGGAATATGTGAGTGTGACAATGATATATGCTTTGAAATCACATGTAAAATGATGCTATGGCATGCAAATACCTCAAGCAAAGCATGCTAGGGGCTTTAAAACACAAAGCTAGTAAAGGCTATTTACACTATAGCTATACAAAAGCAAAGCACGTATGATTAAGACCATCCAAAACAGAGCTAAAACATGTTGAATTAGTAGCAAAAACATGCTGGAGTCAAGCTAATGCATGCTAGAATGATAGGCTAACTCATTAGGCATGCTAGGCTAGTAAGCAAGATTACACTACAAGTGCAAGAATCAAGCAACAAGTAGCCAAACCAGCCAAAAAATGAGTTAAAACATGTTAAATTAGAGCCTAAAACATGCTTGAAATAAGCTACAAAAAGGTAGAAATACATGCTCACAAGTTAGGCCATCTACACTTGCAAAGAGGATATGAGGAGGGGGGACCACCCCCTCCTATTTTGGTCCTCAAAACCAACTTTCTACCACTGAAATTCATCTGGATTTCAGTGGTTAAAAGGCCGAGAAAATATTGTTGGAAAGGCCTTGAAATGTAGCACAAAGCTTAGCAAATAAGCTACAAAAGAGGGTGGACCACCCCTAACTCCAAAAGGGCCTCAAACTACCATTTTTAACAATTAAAAATAGAGGTTTTTGTAGTTGACAACTAGGCCAAAAACAGCATGCAAAGGTGGCCAAACACTTAACCAAAACAAAGCTTAAAAGGGACAAGTCCTTACCTTTGAAGCACAGCAGCAAAACATGTATATCTCTGAGCTAAAACCAAGCTTTAGACCTCAAATAGAACCTCTAAGAACCTCAGCTCCAAGATGAAGGTTTTTGGCTAAGGGTCTTAGTACAAATATGTAGAGATTTCCCACTTCTAAGCACAAAATAGGAAAGAGAGAGAGGATTCTAGAGAGAGAGGCAGAAATTTTTCTCACAAAATTCTGTTGAGAGAGTGAGATTTTAGAGAGAGAGGCTCCCAAACTTGATCTCCTTGCAAAAATGATATATATGGCATTCATACATAGCAAAAACAAGAGCTTGGTCGAAAATATCTGATCTAGAGACAGCTGGAGCAGTGTGGAGACAGCTAGAGGTAAAAATCTGCAAAAAAATCTGAGTTTTTCCATCGTTGCCCAGCAGGGGATCATTGATGGCCAGCACTACATCATTTCTGGCCGGCACTGCATCATCCATGGCCGGCACCCTTCACCAATGGCCGGCAGAGAAAATCTGCTCTCCAGGTCCAACTTCAAATGGGCGTAACTCCTTCATCTAGACTCTTTTTCAGGTCATTCTTGTGTCTAAATTAAAGCCCTAGAAGTAAGCTTTCTAATAGTGGCCGCCTCACATCAAAATTCCAACTGTTGAAAAAGTTATTTCTGTTTGAGTGAAGACTGCTCAGTTTCGATCCTACCCAGATTCATGCCAAATTGCTCCTCAGCTAGTTTTCTTCTCTCCTCTCCCATTTTATTTAACTCCAAACCCCTAAATAAGGTGTTTTGAAATATTTTTCAAAGAGTTCACCTCTCTTTCATTCATTTCCACTTTGTCCTTGCACGGTTTAACGAAAAGCGCAACATTTAACAAAATGTGAGCATCAGAACATCGTAGGAACTTTTTCAAAAACTATTTTGAAAGATAGGGTTTTAAGGTCTAAAAACCATTCAAAATAGTTTTGGTCCACAATGGGGTGTAAGGTTGGGTTGTGACTCTCCTCTTGCCGAAGAAATCGAACCTTTGCACTGCACAATTTTCATCACCAAGTAAACCATCAGTGGCGCCCAAGTCTTAAGGGCAGTAAAAAATGGGGTGCTTACAGCGACGAAAATTTTTGGTCGTGGAATGTGACCATTGGCGACCAAACCTTTTAGTCGTGGAATGTGACAATTACCGACCAAACTGTTTGGTCGTTGAATGTGGCAATTGCCGACCTAACTTTTAGATCGTTGAATGTGACAATTGGTGACTAACATGTTTGGTCGTCAAATGTGATAATTGGCGACTAATATGTTTAGTCGGGAAAATATGACTTTTCGTAACTAAAGTGTTTTAGCTACTAAATGGGTTAGTCGCAGTAATTATATATTTAGCGACCAAAAATTTAGTCGGCAATAGAATTTTTTCCCAACTAAAAATAATTACTTTTCGCGACCCTCAATTGGTGACCAAAGCGGCGACCAAAAAAATTAGTCGCGGATAACTTTTGCCTACTAAAAATGGACTTTTGCCCACTAAATTTTTAGTCGGCAAAAGTGTGATTTCCTGTAGTGAGATGTGATTGAGGGTTTTCTGAAGAGTTGTTCCCACAAATTTCACATTTGTGTTTTTGACTGAAACCCTAATTAGAGGAATCTTTTCGTCAACGGATCACCTTCAACAATAGCCAATCAATCTCCGCCAGTGAGGGTTTGACGTCATCGTCTTCGGAGACTTACATACAAACACAATGGACAATATTCATCGTCTTCAAAGGTGTGTGATCTTTGACACTTTAAATTGTTGATGTGTGTTGTAATTTGTTACCTTTTATTTGTATTCGATTTTGGTTCTGTGGTTTGAGTCGTCGTTGCATGCCTTAATTGGTTGATGTAATGTGCAATGTGAGATTTGGGATAAATTTAACATTGTGATTTTGATATATGATGATTCCCGCACATCGAATGTGTATGATTAGAGGTGATGTTCGTATGGTTTTAATATTATGATGTTGTGTATTGAATGTTAATAGTCAAAGTTATCTATTAGTTTATGGTAGAAGGCGTATGTTGCTATTGTTGTGTGTATTTATAGTCAGAATAATGCCCTGTTTGGATGTAGGATATGCATTCTATTGTTGTGGTAATTTATAAGTGTGGGTGTTGTTAACATCATCCATCCAATGCAAGCAATGGGGCTTTGCGTCTCGACATTGGTTGTTCATGTTGCTTTTAAAGTGAGATCGGCGGGTATATAGTTATGTTTCCCATGGGCCGTATCAATATGTTCAATGTGAAAATATGTTGTGTACTATAAGTGTGTGTCTTGCAATATGGTATTTCATTTCGTAATGTTTGTGATTTATGTTGGACACGTCGTAATATGCTTAGTGTGTGATGTGGTATGTTGTGATGTTTCCCAGAAAAAGCAAAATTGATTCTCACGTTACAAGAAAACAACATCAGCAATTGAAACTCATCTATCGTATATCACTCTACAAAAATCAAACACACAAAAATAGAAATGTAAAGCGTTATCCTCTCAATCATTAAACACAAATGAGCAAAAAAGAATCCCCCAAAATCATAGCAAGGGTAAATGTGTAAACTCCACCCATGCCAAATCAAAAGAAAATATTCCTTACCAATTAAATAGGACCAAATGGTTCATAAGAAAAAACGCAGGACTAAATGGATCATCATTCCCTAATTTGAGATTTATCGGTAATTTCTCCACAAATGAATCTAAAAAAGTAAAAATATAAAAATAAAATGTCAAAATAAGTCCAAAAAAATTTTTTTTTTTTGTTTATTTTTAATTTTTCTTAGAATCTTTTTTTTTAAAAAAATTCAATTCGTCTTATTGAAAAGATTTTAGAAGTTTATAGATTTTTGAAATTTTTTTTAACAAAATCACAAAAACAAAAATAAACTAACAAAAAATTACTAAACAAAAGGGGATTAAATTACAAATACTCTTCTTGAAATTTTTTAAAATATAGATTGTCCCTATGATTCTGAAAATTATAAAAAATCTCATTATTAGAATTATTCATTTAACAAAACTAATAGAAACATATATATAATTTTTCTCCTATACAATAGTAAAATTATTTGAGTTATTAATTAAAATAATTTTTTTACATCATTAAAATATATTAATTAATTTTTAAAAATTTATTAATAAAATAAGTAATTTGTTAAACAATGAAAATTTTGAAGAGATATGATACATAATTTTTAAAATTGTAAGACAATTTGCATTTTAAACAATCGTAATTTATTATTGAAAAATAAAAATAAGAAAAAAAATTCAAACACTAGAATAAACTCTCTCCACATTGACGTTATATAGATTTAAAAAAGGGCAAATTATGTTAAATCTGCTCAAACTATTGACCATTTATACTTTATCATTCTAATATTTGAAACTTAACAATTATTCCTTCAAATTATTTGAATTTGAACATTGAGTCATTTTGTTAGTCATCTATTAAATATTTTTTTTAACCAAATATCTAACAGATAACTAATAGAAGGATTTAATGTTCAAATTCAAATAGTTTGAGGGGGTAATTGTTGGGTTTAAAGCTTTAGGGGGTAAAACGTAAATTGTCAATAGTGTGAGGGGGTTTAATATAATTTGCCTTTTGAACAATAATCAACTTGTTTGATTTGAGTTTTCTGAATTCACTTTTCAGAAAACTGAAACATTTTATTTTTCGTATTTTTTTTTTCACTGAATCTTTTTAATATTTTAAGCAATTTTTTTTATTTTTAAAATACACATAACATAAATACACTTAAAAAGTATAATATTTATAAATAAAAAAATTTAAAACCAAAAATATAAGAAAATAAATAAAAATTTAGTACATTTTTTATATTCTTATGTATTTATTAATTTTTTTAAAATATTTTTTTATAAATATTTTATTTTTTTGATACATCTAAATAAAATATATCTAAAAAAATAAAAAAAAAATTATTTAAAATTTTAAAAATATTTACTAAAATTAAAAAGAGTAAGACACCAATAAATCCTAACTTTTAGTTTTATGAACCATTCAGTCCTACCTTTTTGCTTGTAAACTAACAAGTCCCATACCAATGTTAAAGTGGCTAGTATGTTTGTACAAAAGGTAGGGGTATGAGGGGTATTTCGGTGATGTGGATTTGTGGATTTTACCAATTTGTCCAAAAAGCTCTATGTAGAGGTTTTTGGATTTCCATATCTTCCTATCAATTCGGAAGATATGAATTTGGAAAGTTCTGGGTTGGCAATTTTGTTATGCTGAATAATTCATATTATTTTTGAATTGCAATGTTGGTTTGGGAATGTTTGAACATCACGCGTACCCTCCTATATCAACGATTGACGTCCCACATCAGCGAACATGCAAAATGGGCAACAACATGAACACCCCACAAACACTCCACGCACTCCCCAAAACAACATTGAATTGATATCGTCATACATAAACCCACCCAACATCAGTAGAAAGAACGAAAATCAAATAACAAATAAACAGCGAATGAAACATTCCACATTAGAAACCCACACCAAATGGGTAACATCACTAATCCCCTAAATCATTCCACAAAATCTCCCACAAAAAATTTGAAAATAACAGCATACCATAACCAACTCACCACAACATCAAGAAAAAAGCAAAACCAAAATCATACCCAAGGGTAAATAAGTAAACTCCAAAACTCCCAAATTAAACCAAAACAACATACCATAAATAAAAGGACTAATTGGTTTAGAAGAAAACATCCAAAACTAAATGAAGCAACATTTTCTGAAATGAAATTTTTGAATAATTTTTCCAAATAAAAATATATAAAAAATAAAAAATTAATTTAAAAAAAATTGAATTTCAATTTTTATTAGAAGCACAGTGCATAACCATCAGAGAGTTGTATGCATTCTCTCCTCGTTCAAATAAACAACGATTGAAACATTCCACATTAGAAACCCACACCAAATGGGTAACATCACTAATCTCCTAAATCAGTCGACACAATCCCCCACAAAAAAATTGAAAATAACACCATACCATAACCAACTCACCACAACATCAAGAAAAAAATCAAAACCAAAATCACACCCAAAGGTAAATAAGTAAACTCCAAAACTCTCAAATTAAACCAAAACAACATACTATAAATAAAAAGACTAATTTGTTTAGAAAAAAAAACATCCAAAACTAAATGAAGCAACATTTTCTAAAATGGAATTTTTGAATAATTTTTCCAAATAAGAATATATAAAAAAATAAAAAATTAATTTTAAAAAAATTGAATTCCAATATTTATTGGAAGTACAGTGCATAACCATGTATGCATTCTCTCCTCGTTCACAGAGCGCTCTGTCTAATTATTGTGTGTCCAACAAGCCAATGATAAATAAATAAACTCCAAAATTCTCAAATTAAACCACCAAAACAATATGCCATAAATAAAAGGACTAATTAGTTTAGAAAAAAAATACAAAACTAAATAAAGCAATATTTTTTGAAATGGAATTTTTGAATAATTTTTCCAAATAAGAATATATAAAAAATAAAAAAATTAATTTTTAAGAAATTGAAGTCCAATATTTATTGGAAGCACAACGCATAACCATGTATGCATTCTCTCCTCATTCATAGAGCTCTCTGTCTAATTGTTGCGTGTCCAACAAGCCAATGATAAATAAGTAAACTTCAAAACTCCCAAATTAAACCAAAATAACATACCATAAATAAAAGGACTAATTGGTTTAGAAGGAAAACATCCAAAACTAAATGAAGCAACATTTTCTAAAATGGAATTTTTGAATAATTTTTCCAAATAAAAATATATAAAAATTAAAAATTAATTTTTAAAAAATTGAATTCCAATATTTATTGGAAGCATAGCGCATAACCATCAGAGAGCTGTATGCATTCTCTCCTCGTTCGCAGAGCTCTCCGTCTAATTATTGTGTGTCCAACAAGCCAATGGTAAATAAGTAAACTCCAAAACTCCCAAATTAAACCAGAACAACATACCATAAATAAAAGGATTAATTGGTTTAGAAGAAAATATCCAAAACTAAATGAAGCAACATTTTCTGAAATAGAATTTTTGAATAATTTTTGTATATAAAAATATATAAAAAAATAAAAAATTAATTTTTAAAAAATTGAATTCCAATATTTATTGGAAGCACAACGCATAAATAAAATTAGTATTTTGTAATAATGTTATATATATTTTTATAATATTTTTTAACAATAAAATATGTATAATCACTACAAAAATACGTAAGATGCTTATAGCGATCCCGGTTTTTCCCCTTCATTTATTGTATTCCAAACTCGAGTTCCGTGACTGGTTGTTGTTGTCTATATCTTGTTTCCATCTTTCAATTCCTTGTATTTGAGTTGTGGGATGTGTTGGGTAAGTTTGGAACAGGTTGGTTGTGAGTTGAAACAAATGGTTGCTGCCCAGGTTTTTCCTTCTTCGCTCGAGCGAGCCTTGGGTGTTTCCTTCTTCGCTCGAGCTAGGGTTTCTGTGCTCAAGCGAGCTTTTTGTGGTGTGTGTCTTCACTTGAGCAAGAATTCTTGCGCTCGAGCGTGCGTCTGCGTCTCTGAAAGACCTGAAGGGTTGGTATTCTTTGGTCGAGCGAGCTTTCTTATGCTCGTGCGAGCAAGTTCTATGTTTTGTGTTTCTTCGCTCGACCAAGAACTTTTGCGCTCGAGCATGCGTCTGAGTGGTGGCAAACCTGAAGCTTTGCATTGTTCGCTCGAGCGACGCTTCATGCGCTCGAGCGAGGTTCTTTTGTGTCTGGTCGCTCGAGCGAGCCTCGTATATAGTAGTTCGCAGCAGCAGGTTTCCACATCACTTTTTCATCCACTTTTCATTCCAAACCCTAAATTTGGCTGTCTCTCTCTCTAAACACACTCTCTCCCTTTACAAATACACCTTGTTTTAGAGGTTCTCTACCCTAATCCCTTTGTATAAAAGTTAGAGCTTGGCTTAGGCTATCTATTGACTAAAAAAGTTTGGTTTTGGAGCATCTTCAAGTTTCTCCTCCTTCTCCTTTGAGCTTCTTCATTTGAGGTAGGAATAATCTACTGCTTATTATGAGTTTTAACATAAATTTTGGTCATTTTGTATAGATGGAGGTATTTGGGAAATTTGGATGAAGTTAGGGTTTGATTTTGAATTTATAAAAGAGGGGTTTTCTAATGTTGGGTTCCATATGTTTGTGGAGTCTCAAGAATGTGTTGTTTGTATAAAATTGACGAAATTTTGGCCTTGGGTACCATTTATGGGAAAAAGGAAGAATGCCCTAATTTTGAATTATATACATTGTTGGTAAAAGAAGAAAATTGTGGAAGCATGAAACTGGTTTGGAAATTGTGAAATTGAAGGAAATTATGATTATATGATGTAGTTGGATTGGTAAATCACTCACCTATGGAAAATGTGGTAGTTTATCTGTTTAGATATAACTACTTTGGGCTATCGGTGGATGATAGCCATGATTGTTATAGAAAATGCATGATGATTAGGTAAATTGAAACTAATCAATTTGAATATGTCATTGAATATAACGGTTGGATAATAACATTGAACATGTGATTGAATTGGTCATTGTATATGACAACTTGTCTAAATGCATTGTATATGTATATTGTTTGGGAGGAGATATGGGATGTACTCCATTGTTTGGGAGGAGATAAGGGATGTACTCTATTGTTTGGGAGGAGATAGGGGATGGACTCCATTGATAACTAAGTTGGCCGGAGTGTCCTAGGTGAAAGTCCCGAAACCTTATATACGTCTGAATGATGTTGTTGATTGAAGTGTTGATTATATGAGTTGTAGTCTCATTCAATTTGTTTGGATGAATGATGAAACATGTCTATGAATTGAGTTAGATAAATAAATGGAAGTGGATTGGAATTATAGATGTGAACGTTGATGCGTTATGGAAAGGGTGTAATTTGGTTTACAAGTATTAACCATTTATTGAATGCCAATGTTTTAGTTATTTCTCATATTTGGTTTAGCATATCTCTACTGGGCTTTGGCTCACCTTACTTGGGACACCATTTTCAGGTACAGGTGACATGTCACCTCCAAAGTCTTAGCTTGGGAGATTTAGGAGCTGAAGACTCCATTTTGTCTATTTGTTTTTGATGTTATATGTAAATTCAGGCCGAGGGCTTATTATGTAAAAGAGTTAGAACTCTTCTTTTGTTGTAACCAAGTTAATACTTGGAAAGATGTAAGCTCGTAGGGCATTCATTTTGTTGATAACATGTACTATCATTTGTAAGAATACTCTGATGAATGAAAATATAATATTTCTTTTATGATTATGGATTTTATGTATGATTGCCATATGTCTTATTTTGAGGGCATTACAATGCTTATACACCATTTGAAGAGTGTGGGATTCCCTTTTTATAAAATTTCAATTTCTTATATAATTTTATTTAGTTGAATAAGAAAGTATGTAAAATAGAATTTTAAGCTCAATATAATTCTTTTGCTTTCTATTTGAATGAGTCATTTAATAAAAAAAATAAATATAGTATCTAATTTATTAAAAATTCATATTTCACATATTCTGTACACTTTTTACATATTTTAATATAAGTTTTATACACATACAAATATTAACCACTGCCCAATGGCCCATGGTAAATATGGATGAAATTACTCATAAAATTTAGCCCTTGTTTGGGAAGTGATTTTTTTTTTACTAAAATATGAATCTATGACTTTTTAAAATATTTTTAATTTTTTTGACTTTTGAAATAAAATAGTCACTTGCTAAGTCAATTCCATTTCAAAATTTCAAAAACAAAAAATGCTATGAACCTACCCTTATCAACCCATAATTTACCCTGAATGTGTTTGTATGGTGGAGATTAAATTGATGAAGTGTGGGGTTCATAAGTAAAATGAATTTGAGCCAATAATTCATTTTTCTGAGTAAATTCTAGATTGAGAAGGGTGAGTTTGTAGTATTGTTTCAAAAATCAAAATCTATTTATTGTTTATTAAAAAAATGAAAGCAATCCTAAAGACTTTTGTTAGTATTGAAAATTTGTATAAAAAATGTGTTAAAGTGAAAATGTAAAGGAATTTCTTAGAAATACTATTTAAAAAAAAAAACAAAGGGACAAATTCTTTTATTTTTATTTTTAATAATGCAGCAAGAAGTAAATCGAAGCTTTGTTGGCACAAAACGACACCTCATCCCTTATTGGCGTGTCCAACAAGTTAATGGTAAATAAGTAAACTTCAAAATTCCTAAATTAAACCAAAATAACATACCATAAATGAAGCAACATTTTCAGAAATGAAGCAACATTTCCAAAGAAGAAGAAAACATCCAAAACTAAATGAAGCAACATTTTCTGAAATGGAATTTTTTTTTTAAAAAAATTCCAAATAAAAATATATAAAAAATAAAAAATTAATTTTTTAAAAATTGAATTCCAATCTTTATTGGAAGCACAGTGCACAACCATGTATGCATTCTCTTTTCATTCACAAAGCTCTCTGTCTAATTATTGTGTGTCCAACAAGCCAGTCAAACTCGTTTCAGTCCCTAAGCCCACCCCAACTCTCTCTCTCTCTCTCCCTCTCTGTCAAACGGAAAAATCCCACCACCTCCAATGTATTCATCTTTTTATTTTTATTTTTATTATTTTTTTTTCCTCCTACCACTCACAGACATGTGTCTGTGGGGATTGTTGTTATGGGGGTCCTTTATGATTTATGCTCTCGAACTCACACCAATAATGCTCTTTTCAAACCGTAACAATGGTGAACCAAACGTCGACTTTCACTCGTTCAACAATGGTGACACCAACAATGCTCACAAAAACCACCTTCTCAACGAAGAAATCAACAACACATGTTCCACTCCCTATGTCTCCGCACCTTCAAGCCCCGATCGTGGCTGGCCCGTCATCGGCTACTTCTCCAATGCTCTTGCAAGTCCTATGCACTATGTGTTATCCACCGCTCCTAGGTCTGATTCTTTCTTGTCAACTGAGTCTGGCTCGTTTGAGTTCAAATTTTCTTTTGAGTTCTCATTGAGTGGTATGAGTTCGGCCGACAAGTTGTTCTTGAACGGTCAGATCTGGCTGATGTCACCACTACGAGCAGCACAGTTCCAATGGCAAGAACACGAAGAAAATGAGGCCTCTCATCATCATTATCATCATCGCATTCTGGAGTTAGAGGATTCTGAGAACAAAGAAGCTGAAACTCCGTCAATCGAGACAACACCGTCACGCTCTGCTTCATCTTCAAGCTCTTCACCGTCTGGAAGGAACTCAAAGATCTAACGTCCTGAAAATTAGGCAGGGTATATATATTTATACAACAAACCCACCTAATAGACAAACACATATATATAGCTAACTATTCCATGCATCTTTTTCCATTTAATCCCAAATGCCAAATACATGTTGTTCACATCTCAATGCTCCAATTCCAATCCCAAGCATGCATTTTACAACAAATATGAAATGGAAGCCAAACAGGTAATAAGTGCCCTACAAGCTTACAAATTTATCCAAGAACATTCTGGGTTACACAAAATGGAGTTTCAACTCAATACAAAAACAACCCTGGGCTTAAATTTAATAAATAGCCATAAAACAAAAATGGAGCCTCAGCTCCGAGTCCTCCCAAGTCAGTGCCTTGGCGGAGGCATATCATCGGTACCTGAAATGGTTTCCCTTATAGGGTGAGCCATAGCCCAGTAGAGATATACTACATAACATATGGACCGTGACAAGTGTAACGCCCTCAAAATAATACATAAAACCCCATATTCTTGGCATGCATTGATATAAGAGAAATTAACACTTTTTCATTCATCAGAGTAGTCCTTACAAATGTAATACATGTTGACAACAAAAGTAAATGCCCAACGGCTTACAACTTTCCAAGCCAACACTTGTTTACACAAAAGAGAGTACTAACTCATATCATATTAAGCCCTTGGCCTAAATTTACATGCAATACAGCAAAAGCTAACAAAACAACAAAAAGAGTCTTCAACTCCCAAAACCTTCCAAGCTATGTCCTTGGAGGTGGCACATTACCTGGACCTGAAAATGATGTCCCATATAGGGTGGCCCACAGCCCAGTAGAGATATACTAAACCAAATATAAGCAATGACTAAAATAAGAGCATTTGATAGATGGTCAACACTTATAAACCAATTATATCACACTACAGTTCCATGACACTTGGGCCCATGTTACACTCCATTTTCCTTTACTTATCCAAATCATTTCATATACATGGCTCAGAACCTGGCCAAACAATTCAATGAGACTATAAGTCATATACTAACACTTCCACATTTCACAATAGATACACATATTTGCTGTATCAATACTTCAATTTAATACACATATTTGTTGTATTAATGGAGTTCATCCCCTATCTCCTCCCAAACAGGTTTCAGAGTTCATCCCCTATCTTCCCTCAAACCATAGAGTACATCCCCTATCTCCTCTCACCCAATACACATATTCCAAGTTTATAAACAATTATCATATACAAGGGTTAATCAATACACATATTTGATGTATTATACCAACTGTCATATTCGATGACATATTCAATGTGATTAGTTTCGGTTTTCCCTAATCAACATGCAGTGTCTACAACAATCAAGACTATCCTCCACCGATAGCCCAAAGCAGATATTTCTAAACAGAACATAAATGCATCAACAGATATGATATCAACATTTTCATAGGCGAGTGATAAATTCATCCAACTACACCATTTAATCCCATAATTTCCCAATTTCATTATTCTCAATTCAATTTCATGTTTTCCCAAATTAATTATACAAATTAATTATTTATTACAATTAGGGCATTTTTTCCCCTTTTCCAATAATAGCTCTAAGGCTCATTTTTCACCCGCAATCCATAAACAACCTCCATTTCAAGTCTATGACACAAATATAACTCAAACATGGAAAACCCCTTTTTATAAATTACAAATCAAACCCTAACTTTTTCAAAAATTACCCAACAACCCCAACATATCAAAGTGCCCAAAATTTATGACAAAACTCATAGGATGGAGTACGGTATCCCTACCTTGAAATGGAGAAGATGACCAAAACCCAAAGTGCTCCAAATCTAATATTTTTCAGATTAAAACGAAGCCCAAGCCACCCTCTATCTTTCTTACAAAGGACTTAGGGTAAGAACACACTAAAACTAGATGAATCCCTAGAGAGAAGGTGTGTAGAGAGAGAGAGAGCTCAGATCTAGGGTTTGCAAAACAAAAGAGATGAAAAAATGAAGTGTTTACCCGCTGCTGTCTACTAATATAACACAGGCTCGCTTGAGCGAAGGATTGGTCGCTCGAGCGACCAGACACAAGGAACTCTCGCTCGAGCATAGAAAGCCTCGCTCAAGCCAAGAATGCGAAGCTTCAGGTCTGCAACCCAGAAGCATGCTCGAGCGACAGAATGCTTGCTCGAGCGATGAAATTCAAAACATACACCTCGCTCGCTCGAGCCAAGAAATGCAGCTCTTAGGTCCAGAACTAGACGCAGACGCAAGCTCGAGCGAAGGACTTCTCGCTCAAGCCACCAGATACAACACTCAACTCTCGCTCGAGCAAACAAATCCTAGCCTGAGTGAAGGATCTAAAACAAAGAGCTCACTTGAGTGACAAAGTTCTCGCTATAACGAAGACACCAAAATCTGGGTAGCAACCATTTGCTCCCAAGCACACCAAACTTGTAGCAAACCTGCCCAACATATCCTATAACTCAAAAATAAGGAATTAAAGGATGACAACAATATATAAACAACAACGAGCTCCACGGAACCTAAGTCCGGATACAACAACCAAATGGAGAAATACCGGGATAGCTATAACCTCCCCTCCTTAAAGAATTTCGCCCCCGAAATTAAGTACGAGTTTTCAAAAAGAAGTTTTTCTCAATTCTCAATAACACTGCAATTTAAAATTTCATAACTTGACCCATTACCGGTCATTCCATCTCTATTTAGGAGGCATATTACAATAGATATTACAACATGCATTATCAACATGCATTTCCTTCAAATCCAACAATTTCCAAAATACATGATTCACAATTCCATACCATATTCCCTGTTCATGATATATTTCCATTTCTACAACACATTCAACATATACAATGTTATAATAAACTTCCATTTCAAGGCAAGTTCTACAATACTTCCATAAACCGAAACATATACAATGTTTAACAACTTAAGACACATTTAATGCTCTTAAAGTTTAACAATACCATAAAATATACAACAAATACTCAAACATCCACAAATAGATCCGGATATTTCTCTCGGACCTCCAACTCACGTTCCCAAGTGGCTTCCTTCACCCCGTGATGTTTCCACAAAACTTTTACCAAAGGAATAGTCTTGCCTCGCAAAACTTGATCTCACCTATCCAAGACCCGAACCGGTCTCTCCTCCAACGAGGCATCCTCATCTACCTCTAAGTCGGTCCAATCAAATACATGCGACGGATCCGGCTCGTATTTCCAAAGCATACTAACACGAAACACGTCATGAACTCTAGACAACTGCGGCGGCAAAGCTAAACGATAGGCAACTTCGCCAATCCTCTCAAGGATCTCAAAAGGCCAATAAATCGAGGGGACAACTTCCCCCTTTTACCAAACCTCATCAAACCCCGTTTAGGTGATATCTTCAGAAACACATGATCACCTACCTCAAATGCCAAAGGCCTCCTCCTACGATTGGCATAACATTTCTGACGACTCTGGGCTGTAACAAGCCTCCTACGGATAAGCTCAACCTTCTCCGTCGTTTCCCTCACCAACTCCGGGCCCAACAAAGGTGCATCACCCACCTCGGCCCAACAAACTGGAGACCTACAAGGTCGGCCATACAAGGCCTCAAACGGTGCCATACCGATACTTGACTGAAAACTGTTGTTGTAGGCAAACTCTACCAAGGGCAAGTGCCTCTCCCACGACCCACTAAAGTCAATGACACAACCTCGAAGCATATCCTCAAGGATCTGAATAGTACGCTCGGACTACCCGTCAGTCTGAGGATGATAAGCCGTGCTAAAGGTCAACCTAGTGCCCAAGGCACTCTGCAAACTCTGTCACAACCTTGCAGTAAAACGTGGATCTCTATCTGAGATGATCGACACTGGGACCCCGTGCAACCTCACTATGTCCCGAATATACAAGTCGGCAAGATGATCTACCGAATCTCTCACGCGCATAGGGATGAAGTGCGCCGACTTAGTCAACCGGTCTACAACCACCCAAACAGCATCACTACCCCACTGAGTCCTTGGAAGACCTACAACGAAGTCCATAGTGACAGGCTCCCACTTCCACTCGGCAATAAGCAAGGGTTGTAACAAACCCGCTGGCCTCTGATGCTCGGCCTTCACTTGCTGACAAGTAAGGCACTTCGATACAAAAACTGCCACATCCTTTTTCATACCCCGCCACCAAAACTGGCGACTCAAATCACGATACATCTTAGTGCCTCCCGGATGCACCGCAAGGCGTGAATGGTGAAACTCTCGGAGTACCTCCTCTCGGCAAGACACCGATACAAATAATCGGTCTCGGTATCTCACACTCAGGTCGGGATACACAGACAAACCCTTCTCAACCTTCCCACTGGAGATCTTCTCTCGGAGGGATTCTACCTCAAAGTCACCTCTCTATGCTTCTAACATTCGAGTCACAAGTGTAGGCTGCGCAACAACAGAAAACAAGGCCGCAGCCTCAACGGATTTGCCCAGAAGCAAATCAAACTCACCAAGTGCCCCTAACAACTCCCATTCCCGGATGGCTATACAAGCTACATCACTAATGGATTTCCTGCTAAGGGCATCGGCCACAACATTGGCCTTCCCCGGATGATAATGCAACTCGAAGTCGTAATCCTCAATAAATTCCATCCACCTCCTCTGCCTCAAGTTCAAGTCTTTCTGTGTAAACAGATACTTTAAACTCTAATGATCTGAGAACACCTCGAATCTCTCACTGTAAAGGTAGTGCCTCCAAATCTTCAAGGCAAAAATCACAACCGCCAACTCTAGGTCATGTGTAGGGTAATTCTTCTCGTGTATTTTCAACTTCCATGAGCCATAGGCTACCACTTTCCCCTCTTGCATCAACACACAACCCAAACCTTCTCGTGAGGCATTATAATAAACCGCATAACCCAAACCTCTCTCCGGAATAATCAAGATCGGAGCGGTGGTTAATCTAACTTTCAATTCCTGGAACGACTTTTCACAAGTCTCACTCCATACAAATTTGACCCCTTTCCGCGTCAATCTAGTCAATGGTGAAGCTAGCCTGGAGAAATCCTTCACAAACCGGCGGTAATACCCAGCTAATCCCAGAAAACTGCAGATCTCAAAAACACTCTTAGGTTGTGCCTAATCTTGCACTGCCTCAATCTTGGATGTATCAACAGACACCCCTTCCCCGGAAACCACATGGCCTAAGAACTTGACCTCTCCTAGCCAGAACTCACACTTCCCAAATTTGGCATACAGCCTATGGACACCACTCTCAAGTGTTCCTCGTGCTCCTCCTCAGAAGGCGAATAAATCAGAATGTCATCCACGAAAACGACCACAAAGCGGTCTAGGAATTCCCGGAATATCCAGTTCATCAAGTCCATAAAGACTGCTGGTGCATTGGTGAGCCCAAAAGGCATCACCAGAAACTCATAATGGCCATACCGCGTACGGAATGTCGTCTTCGGAATATCCTCCTCCCTGACCCTCAACTGATGGTAACCCGATCTCAAGTCTATCTTAGAGAAACAACGAGACCCTTTCAACTGGTCAAACAAATCATCTATACGAGGCATAGGGTACTTATTCTTGACTGTAGCCCGATTCAACTTCCTGTAATCAATGCAAAGCCTTAAGGCACCATCCTTCTTTTTAGCAAAGAGGGTCGGGGCTCCCCACGATAAAGTACTAGGGCGAATAAAACCCTTATCTAGCAACTCCTGGAGCTGGATCTTTAACTCAACCAACTCTGCTCGGGCAAAACGATATGGTGCCATAGAAATCAGCGTCGTGCCGGGCACTAGATCAATAGAGAACTCAATCTCTCGATGAGGTGGTAAGCTAACAAGGTTCTCGGGAAAAAACATCTGAATACTCACAAACCACTCTCGGCAATACAGTCTAGGTCTCATCACACTCACCACTCATGAAGCTAGCGAGAAGACCACTAAGCTCACTCCGCCCTTGCGGATCATACACCGGTGGCAACACACTACCAACCTGATCCCCCAAGAAATGGAAACAATCCCCGCTCAAGGTACATACTGTGACCCTTTGGCGGTAACAACCGATAACAGCCCGATATGACAATAACCAATCCATACCCAGAATCACATCAAAACCCGACATAGGCATAACTACAAAAAGTAATGGAAGCCGGCGGTCGACGACCTCTATATCATAGCCCCGACACCCCTGTTTCAAAATCAACTTACCCTCAATAGGTGATACAACACATATAGGAGATGCTGACTGTGTCAACTCCAACCCCAAAACGGATGCAAATGCAGCAGATATAAAGGAATGGGATGCACCCGTATCAATCAACATATTGGCAACCGAGTTACAAAACAAAAAGGTACCTCTCACAACAGATGGAGTCGGCACAAGATCTTGCGCGGTAACAACATACACGCGCCCAGAAGGTCTCTAATCTACCTGCTCACCCCTAGGAGCAAAACACTGCTGCACAGACTGGGACAACGAAGCTCCATGATTGTCCCTCGAGGCCTGAACTAACTGTGCTGGCTGAAAACTTTGCGTCTGCCTCGAACAAGATGCACCCAATGTGGCACTCAGCTGCGGGCAAAACCTCTTCAGGTGCCCCGCCTGACCACACTGATAACATAAGAGCGGCTCGCCTCTGCCCTGACTCTGGCTCTGAGCTCGAGTTGAAGATGAAGCTGCTCTCTGACTTGCTCCCCTCTGAAGGCAAGCTGGAGACTTGTGACCCAGCTGGTCACATTTGTAACAAGTAATGTCTCCCTGACTGCCTCTTCCAGAACTTGCACTCGGCACTGGAAAGGTAGATCTAGCAAAACCACCCTGGGACTGCTGAGGGTTAGGACCCCTCTGTCTCATGCCATCCCCCTGGCCCTCTTGACTCCTCTTGGAGCCCCTTAACCTCTCATCCTCCTCATGCATCATAATCTCCATATGGGCCACAGCATCCACAAGGCGCCCATACTCCCGAGTCATAGACCCGCCAACCCTCATCTTGAGCCCATGCCTCAATTTCCTCTCAAACTTGAGACAACGGCGTTCTTCAGACGTCACAAGCTCAGGTATAAACCTGGATAAGCTAGTAAATGCAGCCTCAAACTTGGCCACTGATAAACTCAGCTGCTTTAGCTGGTATAACTGATCTCTCAACTTCTCCCTGACAGCTGGAGACAAGAATTTCTCCTGGAAAGCATCTATAAAGGCCTCCCAAGTACCACCAATACGGCCTTGGATAAACTTCCACCACTGACCCACGTCTCCCTTCAGCTGGAAAGACACCAAGGTCACCTTCAAAGCCCGTCTTCGATGCCAAGCATCTCAAATGTCTTCGTCATCTGCTCAAGCCACTCATCAGCCTTAAGTGGCTCTTTCGGATCCCCCGAAAACTCATCCGGATTAGACCGAAAAAACTCCCTCTTTAGAAAGGAAGGCCCTGCATCAACAACCTAGGCCTGAACTTGATTCTCAGCTCTGAGAATGCCCACGAATTCCCTAAATGCTCCTGCTATCTTGCGGGCTAAGGCACCCATGGCCTGCTAACCCACTGGCTCGGCCACATTGGCCTAGCCAACCCCCTCCTGTTGCGTCGGAATATTATTCGATATAGGCATCTCTCGCCTCCCTGGCCTACCTCACCTACCACCACGTCCTCGTCCTGACATCCTAATAAAGGTAACGAAGAACATTAGCACATTCACAAATGTGCCGAAGCTATAACACTCACGTCCTAATGCAATGGACAACAGTAATTCACTCCACGTAAGCACATAATCACATAAGCACTTACGAATTTCATTTCTGGATAATGACAGTCCCGAGGCGTTGCTAAAGTTCCAGTTAGAAATAGCATTGATCAAGTGCTTTTCCAATAGGACTCCCAGAAACCCAAGGATCCAATCAACATCCTAGAAACTACATTCCATACCCAAGTAGTCACGTAAACATGTTATCACAAAAGCATACAACACTACATCTAAGTCTCTAACAAGCGAGACGAACCCATTGTGGTACTAACCACTTCCCTCGTACCCAAAGTATTCGAACCCGGTAAGCTCTGATACCAAGTTGTAACGCTCCCAAAATAATACATAAAACCTCACATTCTTGGCATGCATTGATATAAGAGAAATTAACACTTTTTCATTCATCAGAGTAGTCCTTACAAATGTATTACATGTTGACAACAAAAGTAAATGCCCAACGGCTTACAACTTTCCAAGCCAACACTTGGTTACACAAAAGAGAGTACTAACTGATATCATATTAAGCCCTTGGCCTGAATTTACATGTAATACAGCAAAAGGTAACAAAACAATAAAAAGAGCCTTCAACTCCCAAAACCTTCCAAGCTATGTCCTTGGAGGTGGCATATCACCTAGACCTAAAAATGATGTCCCATATAGGGTGACCCACAGCCCAGTAGAGATATACTAAACCAAATATAAGCAATGACTAAAATAATAGCATTTGATAGATGGTTAACACTTATAAACCAATTATATCACACTACAGTTCCATGACACTTGTGCCCATGTTATACTCCGTTTTCCTTTACTTATCGAAATCATTTCATATATATGGCTCAGAACCTGGCCAAACAATTCAATGAGACTATAAGTCATATACTAACACTTCCACATTTCACAATAGATACACATATTTGCTGTATCAATACTTCAATTTAATACACATATTTTCTGTATTAATGGAGTCCATCCCTTATCTCCTCCCAAACAGGTTTCAGAGTCCATCCCCTATCTTCCTTCAAACCATGGAGGACATCCCTTATCTCCTCCCACACAATACACATATTCCAAGTATATAAACAATTATCATACACAAGGGTTAATCAATACACATATTTGATGTATTATTCCAACTGTCATATTCGATGACATATTCAATGTGATTAGTTTCGATTTTCCGTAATCAACATGCAGTGTCTACAACAATCAAGACAATCCTCCACCGATAGCCCAAAGTAGATATTTCTGTACAAAACATAAATGCATCAACAGATATGATATCAACATTTTCATAGGTGAGTGATAAATTCATCCAACTACACCATTTAATCCCATAATTTCCCAATTTCATTATTCTTAATTCAATTTCACGTTTCCCCAAATTAATTATACAAATTAATTATTTATTACAATTAGGGCATTTTTTCCCCTTTTCCAATAATAGCTCTAAGGCTCATTTTTCACCCACAATCCATAAACAACCTCCATTTCAAGCCTATGACACAAATATAACTCAAACATGGAAAACCCCTTTTTATAAATTACAAATCAAACCCTAACTTTTTCAAAAATTACCCAACAACCCCAACATATCAAAGTGCCCAAAATTTATGACAAAACTCATAAGATGGAGTACGATATCCCTACCTTGAAATGAAGAGCTCAAATGGAGAAGATGACCAAAACCCAAAGTGCTCCAAATCCGAGATTTTTCAGATTAAAACGAAGCCCAAGCCACCCTCTATCTTTCTTACAAAGGACTTAGGGTAAGAACACACTAAAACAAGATGAATCCCTAGAGAGAAGGTGTGTAGAGAGAGAGAGCTCGGATCTAGGGTTTGCAAAACAAAAGAGATGAAAAAATGAAGTGTTTACCCGCTGCTGTCTACTAATATAACACAGGCTCGCTCGAGCGAAGGATTGGTCGCTCGAGCGACTAGACACAAGGAACTCTCGCTCGAGCATAGAAAGCCTCGCTCAAGCCAAGAATGCGTAGCTTCAGGTCTGTAACCCAGAAGCATGCTCGAGCGAGGAAATTCAAAACATACACCTCGCTCGCTCGAGCGAAGAAAAGCTCGCTCGAGCCAAGAAATGCAGCTCTCAGGTCCAGAACTAGACGCAGACGCAAGCTCGAGCGAAGGACTTCTCGCTCGAGCCACCAGATACAAAACTCAACTCTCACTCGAGCAAACAAATCCTGGCTCGAGCGAAGGATCTAAAACAAAGAGCTCGCTCGAGCGACAAAGTTCTCGCTCGAGCGAAGACACCAAAATCTGGGCAGCAACCATTTGCTCCCAAGCACACCAAACCTGTAACAAACCTGCCCAACATATCCTATAACTCAAAAATAAGGAATTAAAGGATGACAACAATATATAAACAACAACGAGCTCCACGGAACCTAAGTCCGGATACAACAACCAAATAGGGAAATATCGGGATCGCTATAACAAGACTAAAGAGGAGTATGCTTATGTCATGCTCATGATAAAGCAGTTTATCTCTCTTTTTATAAAGCATGCAATGCTGAGATGCAACAACAGATATAAAATCATTTCCATTTTAAACCATATCTATTACATGAATGCAGGCTCTGTGAATCTCTGGGTGAGTGTTTGCAAGTAGGCCCTAATGCACTACCACTATCATTTTTACCAGTAAACTAGAAGGCTCGACACCTAACCGCGTTATTCTACACCCCATACCCATATTCACCAAGTATTCATCTTTTCGCAAACAGATACATTTTTAAACATTTCTCAAAAACAGATACATTTCCAATGAAATGAATGTAATGCAATGTCTGATGCAACAAATGAAGAATATGGTTCAATTTATCTAAGTCTCATGCAATTCTACAGCAATCATGGCTATCCTCCATCGATAGCCCAAAACAGATATTTAAACAATTAAATTTCAAAAATTCTGATAAATACAATCTATTTCACATCTCATCAAATATAAACAACTACACTAGCTTTCATATCATAATCATGTCTAGTAACCTCTCAAGGTCCATTTCTAACTGTGTCAATTTTATTGCAACAGATACATTAAGCAAAATAATACCGTTAATGCCCAAGAAAACATCATTTTCTTTCCAAACTCATTCTCCAAGAATTATTCAACCATGACATCCTATTTTGATCAAAAGCCCCAAAAGGTAAACGTAATTCTTTTGTCTTCTTTAAAAATGCTTTTTTGGTCACAAACCGGTAAAAATTTCAAAACCGATCGAATCAAAGTCCGTTTTTGTTCAAACTTAAAAAATAGCTCTTTCATAACCTTAAAAACATATTCCAAGTTTCCACTTTCGCGATTTGGGCATCAACTCTTTATTTTTCTCAAAATTTCCATTTTAAGCAAATAAATCACAAATTTTCCAAAAATTCTAATTAAATTATATACAACTCTAAGCTCCATATAATCAAGTAAAGGTACATAAAGAAGTGTTGTAAAAATCCCTACCTCAAGCCAGGAAGCTTTCAAAATTTTTGGCAACAGAAATTAAATTTGTTCGGAGCCAAGCGACGCCTTTTCCACCCTCTACGTGTTGATCCTAAGCACTAGGGGTCAAAAATGACTTGCACTAAATCAAACCCATGAAAAACCAACATTGGAACCCTTTTTTTCTTTCTCCCTCACGGCAAGAACTCTGAGAGTTTAACAAAAAATCTATTTGGTTGCTTTATATAGATATTTTCTTTTCTTTTTGTTTAACTAAACAAATATCTAACCATATATATATACACCTATGTATATATATATCAATTAAAATACATTTCAACATCTTTAATGACAAAAGTAAATATAATATTGTCTCACCACAAAATATATTTCGTTTAATGGTACACACCATAAATATTCACAACTCTTTTATGGTAATCAAATAATAATAATAAAACCACAACACTATTACATGGTTACTAATGGATCACAATTCAATCAATTGGGTCTAAAATGAATGGAGTTTAATAATTTAAAATAAATCCCCAACTGAGATTAAAGTATAAATTCAATTTGATTCAACTCATTACAGAAGAAGTGGCTATTCTTCAAGGATCTATTGTACAAAAGCAAAAGTGAAGGTAGAGGCAACAAAAAGAAGTTCTGGTCATCAATCGCGTTCACTTGCTCATCATCTTCAAGGGACGAGAAGGAAAAGAATCGCAAGGAAACGGAAATGCAAAAGCAAAAGCAAAAGCAAAAATGAAGCAAATAAGCTCTCCCAAAAAAACCGATCACCGGAAAACTAGTGAACGACGTCGGAAAGTGTAGGGTTCCACCGTCGGCTCATGAGTTGCATTACACTGATAATAGAGCACATGTGGAGGAGATGAAGAAGAAGACCTTCTTGCCCTATCGACAAGAACTAGTCGGATGTCTGAGGTTGTGCCCTTAATGGATTTACCAAAACTTTGAACCCTGTGTCCTCTGGGTTGTAATTTAAGCTCCTGTATAGTAGAGACAGAAGCCTTTGTTCCAATCACCATTGATGATTTTGCTTCTTTAGCTATGAAGATATTATTGGGTTATGTGATCCATTACCATGTATAATCCTTGTGGGAATGTGATGTTTTGGGAAAGATGTTAAAAAGTTGGTTTTTTAATTTTTTTTTTTTAATTTTTTTATATATATAAAAGTAAAGAAGTGTTCTGATTTAAAAAAAATTTAAAAAAATTAAAAAGTTAATCTTTCCAAATTAACTCAGAGTCTCTCTCTTTAGTTAAAGTTATGTAATATTTTATTATAAAGTAAATTATTAAATTAAGTTTGTATAAGATTGCTATTCATCCTAAAAGTGTTTAATTATGATTTTTTTAATTATAATTTAAAAAATAAGAAATTATATTAATACATACCTTTTGAGAGGTGTATACTATAATTTTTTCCTTTGAATAGTTTAATCTTGATAATATTGTGATATCAAATATTACAAGCTTGTTTGGGATACACTAACATAATCATGTTTTTATTGTTTTTGTTACATTATTTATTTTTTTTAAATATTTTTTCATAAACATTTAAAAAATATATTTATTTAAATTATTTTAAATAAACTCTTGTATTCATTTTCTTATACGAATAAATTAGTGTTGATGAGAGTTTAGATGAGAGTAAAAAATAAACCATAATGTAAGGATACAATATTCAATGCACCTAGTTACAATGGTTATTGTGCTTAAAAATAGCTGAAGGCACATGGTGGTGTGTTATCATGATGAAAAATAACAAATAAGTTTATTTTCTAAAAAAATTTAGCTTATTTTGGCATTTGGACAATTTATTTTTTTGGTTCTTTAATTTTTTTTTTCAATTATATCATCTCTATATACATATTTTTATACACTTTTTCAAAAAAAAATTAAAAAATTAAAAAATTAATTTTTAACTTATATTTCAAACAATGATATTATATGTATCAATTAATATATATAACATTATTATTTTAAAATTATAATTTCACCTGCCACATCATCCGTTAGCATTATTCCTTCCGAAAATAGGCCAAAGTCTGAATAACAATGCCTCTATTTGGCTATAGAAGGTGTAGCGTCCAATGTTTCGTTATCATATTAGATCTTCCCATTGTTGATCGAATCCACATGGGTGAGATTTCTGGGCCTCCTCCCCATCGGTTAGTTGACCCCATACTATTATGAAGGTTTACTTTTGTTGCTACCTCCTTTTTGGCTCTTTTTGCTGCCAAGCATATGCAATTTTTATTTATTTATTTATTTATTTTTAGAAGAAGTAAATTAGACTTGGCCTTTATAATTATTTTCTTATTTTCGTCTCATCGCATTTTAAGTTTTTTTTATTTGTTCTCAAGATTAATTTTTATTTAAAATTAAATAGAAATATCTATATTAGATATAATTATATATGAGTTAAAAAAAAAAAAGAGATATAATTATGTCACGCCCCACTTTTTATATCTACGGATACCATTACCAAATCCTTCATTATAACACAATTTTCAGATATCATGCGCAGAAATTTACCACATTAACGAGTACTATTATTAAAGGTTCTCTCATTCAGATATGAAATGAATGTAACATGAGATAAAAATAAATAAATTGTTCGTAGGCTTACATCTTTTAAATTAAAACAAAGGGTTTAACCCTTTTATATCAATGGCATTCCGCCTACAAATAAAAGGCCCCGTAGCCTATAGCAATCCCGGGTTTCCCTTATTTGTTTAAACTATATTCTAGGCTCGGGTCCGTGGATGTTAGTTGTTGCCTTATTCTCATTCCCATCCTTTACTCTTGTATTTGAGTCTTGGGTTGTGTTGGGCAGGTTTGAAACAGGTTGGTTGTGTTTGGAAACCAAGAGTTGATGCCCAGATTTTGGCCTTCACACTCGAGCGGGGCTTTTGACGCTCGAGCAAGACCTTTGCTTTTATTCCTCCGCTCGAGCGGGCATTTTGACGCTCGAGCGTGATTATTCAACCCTCAGTACTTTTCGCTGCAGGTCATTGGACGCTCGAGCATCCACTTCCACGCTCGAGCGGGGACCTTCGTTTGCAGAACTTCTGGAAGTATGCATTCGACGCTCGAGCAGCGCTTTTCACGCTCGAGTGTGAGTCTGTGTCTGACGTTCGAGCAGGGCTTTCCACGCTCGAGCGGACTGTGTGATATATCAGTTCAAGAAAAGCCATTTTTTGATCACTTTTCAACCTTCTCTCTCTCTCTAGCTTTTCAAAACTTCATTTGAGAGCTCCTCTCTCTGGAATACACCTTCTCTCTTCGAAATCATCTAGTTTTGGTGATCTTCTACCCTAGTCCCTTTGTAAAAAGTGTGGAGCTTGGTGTGGGCTACATTTTGATCCAAAAATCTTTGGGTTTGGAGCACCTTCGAATTTCTTCATCTTCTCCTTTGAGCTCCGAAATTTGAGGTAGGGATAACTACTCATATTTATGGTCTTTGACATAAGCTTGTAGTCATTTTGATTAAATGTTGAAGTTGGGAAATTTTGGGTGTTAGGGTTTCAAAATGTATAAAGAGGGGTTTTGTTCCTTTAACCCATACTTGTGTATTTTGGGTCTTAAAATGAGGTTATTGATGTTATTGATGATATTTGTACCTTTGGGTCAATGTTGAGAAAAATGGGGAGAAAAGCCCTAATTATTTGTTATGAATTAATTGGTATAATTAATTTGTGAAAGTTATGAAAATATGAAATTGAGTTGGAAATAATGAAATTGGGTAATTATGAGATTTAATGGTGGAGTTAGATTTATTAATCACTCACCTTTGAAATTGTGGATAATTCATTATCTGCTTAGAAATAAATGTTTTGGGCTATCGGTGGAGGATAGTCTTGATTGTTGTAGACACTGCATGATGATTAGGTGAATTAAAACTAATCGTATGAGTATGTCATTGAATATGACGGATGGGATAACACACTGAATATGTGCTTTGCTTGATCATTGTATATGATAAGTGTTTAAATACATTGTATATGTATGTTGTTTGGGAGAAGATAGGAGATGTACTCCATGGTTTGTGAGGAGATAGGGGATGTACTCCACGGTTTGGGAGGAGATAGGGGATGGACTCCTAAACCGAATTTGGGAGGAGATAGGGGATGGACTCCAGTGATAACTAAGTTGGCCGGAGTGTCCAGGGTGAAAGTCTAGAAATCCTGATTGCGTTTGCGTAATGTAGATGAATTGAAGTATTGAAATGATCATAATATGAGTTGTAGTCTCATTTGAAATTAAATTGTTGAAGTGTTATTGATATGAGTTAGAGGCTCGTTATAAACTGTCTGGATGAATTGAGAACCATATCTTTGAATTGGTTTGGGTAATGGAGTGGAATGAGATATATATATATATATATATATATATATATTTGTTTGTATGAGTTAAACATTTATCAAATGCTAATGTTTTAGTTATTGCTCATATTATGTTTAGCATATCTCTACTGGGCGTTTGTGTAGACGCGCCCGCGAGGGGCCCCCGCTACTACAGTTCAGACTCGATTTGTGTCACGGTTCTTAATCTTGAACCAAAGAGTCCAAATCTGGCAAATCGTTTTGAGAAAACGGATTTTAGGAAAGAAGTGCCAAACATGGACTGCTTTGCCAGATTACAGAGTTGCCACCTAAATATTTTTTTATGGGGGAATTTAGGAAACCCTGACTCGGTGCCGAAGGCCACATGCCCGTCATCACCAGAGTTGCCTCGGCTCGGGAGCTAGGGTACGATTGGGGAAGGTCAGCTATGAGCACCCCTTCTCGCCCGGTCCGAAGACCGGCCTCTACTAACCATGATATCCAATTTTGAAAACGTTATGTGTTCTTATTCCGGTTATTAGCCTAGAATTACTATGTTATGCGTACAGCAAACAAGTATAGACTAGATTGCCTAATTTGGAAATAAGCATTGCATATCCGTTTGTTTTGGAAAAACGTTTTGGAATTTGCTACTCGCAAGTAGGCTAAAATACGGATTTCAACGAGTTTTTCCAATTTAAACAATCCAACCTTCACCCACAGGCATTCAAACAATTTATCACATAAGCAACTAGCCGCATGGTAAGTATGCTATCATGTTTATCATTCACACGCATGCGGTATGCTAAAGCATAAATACTTACATCGTACTCCGTGCCAAAACAATAAACTAGTTAGCAAATATGCATGATCCTAGTTCATGTCAAATTGACTAATGCAACACATACAGGATGCAATTAGATAGGCTCGGCTAACCTAAACAGGGCATGTGAAATGCAGCCAATTAATGCACGTATTCAATTTGGAATTGGAATACAAACAGAGTTAGCGTGATGCGCCGAGCCCGATGCATGTGGGACAAATGCATGAATGCACGCATGCATTGCATAAGGTATGCTAATCTTAAATATGCCCTAGTCTACCATCATAAGCAGGTAAATAAAAGGGAAGAAAGACGTGGGATTGGAAGACATACACCCACTCACGCACACTTATTACAGATTTGCCCTCACTCAGAGGGTACAAATAAATATTACAGTTCGGATAATAAATACGTTAATTATTACAGAATTTCTACTTAATTAATAGAAAGAATGAAAAATAAAGGAGAAAGATGGCCACTGCCTCCGCCTCGAGATACGCGAATGATGTATGCTCGAACCCGCCTTGCCCGGAAAGTCCGTACCATACCAAGGCTGTCTCTGTTTACACTGCCCTATCTCTCTGAAAATCTCCAAAGTCCTGGGACAGGTTCCTTGCATACTGCAGAGTACCACCGGCTGGGGGAAATTCCCACCGGCAGTGAATAAATTCCATCGGCTGCTTCTGGATTTATCGGCCATTCACCAATGGCCGGTCGGCACTGAATTCTGCCGGTCGGCAGAAACTTCCTGCAGGAGACAGTTTTGACAGCAACAGAGAACAAACAGTATATGGCATGGGATTTTAGGCACATGTGAGCATGGTCATGTTTCCCATCATGTGTTGAACTCAGGGGAACATGGCCCTCGATACTCGAGCCATCAATGGTGCATGATAGCCCAAGAGATCGAGCTTGCCATTTGATAAAAAAATGCATGCAACACACAAATGAGGACCAATGCCTTATCATGTCGAAGTCAAAGGCCCCGGTGACCGAGAGTTAAGGCACGTTACATCACTTATAGTATGAACGCCCCTTAACCCTCACACTAGGTTTGACACCCCAAACCAAGCAATGCAATGCATGTTATGCAAACATGGCTCAAAATGCAACATGATATCAACATGCAAGGCATGCCAAGTGTCATGCAACTAGTATGGCAAGCATGCAATGTTAGGCATACAAGATGCAAATGCAATGTAAATATGGACAATTTAAGTAATAGGATCAACGCAATACCACACTTGATGAGACAATTATGCAATGGACATAAGATAAGCATGCAAGAGAGCCTTATACCATAAAGGGGCAGGCCTTGATCCACCCCAAAACAGTGGCCAAAAAGTGCCTAAAAGGTGGACCAATACTCATGCCAACAAGCAAACCAATGGTCCTAAGGTTAAGGCACAAAAAGGAGACACTTCACTCCCACCAACATGACCACTCATGGCATGACTTGGATGAGCCAAAACAGAAATTTAACATGCAAAAATGGACTCCAAAACCCATTAATATGGCAGCTAAAGTGGCTCCAAAGAGATGTATGCACCAAGGCTCATATGTAGGCATAAAAGGGCACACCCTCAAGGCATGAAAGAGGTCACACATGCATACATATAAACATGATTCATGGACTGAAATGTGACCCTAAATGATGGCAAATCATGAGGATGGTCATAGCTATGCATCCTAGAGGTCAATATGCTCAAAGCTTACAAGCCAAAACACAAAGAGATGACGCCAAACAAGGCAAGCATGACTGAAATGGACGGCCAACAGACCTCAAACATGATAAAATAATGCCAACACCTTCATGAAACTAAGCTAACACATGCAAGAATCATGGCCTAAACACAAGATGCATTTCTAAGCCAAATGGAGGAATGTAAAGCAAGTATATTACGCATGCAAATGGGTACAAATCCAGCAAAAAACAGAGATCACATATGACCCAAAACACCCAAAAAACTTCTGAAATGGGGCCAAAAATGATCAAGCATGCATGTTACCCTTTTAAGCCAAAATGCAAGGAAACAAGACAATGAAGGGAGGGGGGTGTCCCTCTCCTATGCAAGACTTCAAACCACCTTCCTCACCACTGAAAATCCACTGGTTTTCAGTGGTGAGAAGACCAAAACACTTAAGCAAACAAAGCCTTACCAAAGAGGCAACAAAAAGGCCAAATAAGGCCTAGGGGGGGTGAGTTTGAACTCAAACCACAAAGGACCCTTAATGAAAGTTCTTAAGCATGAAAATACAAGCATTTTTTATATTATGCACAAAAACTAAATCAGCAAGTAAGATAGGTAAAAGACTAATGCAAGTTTGGGGAAACTAAAGTAAAATGCTCACCCTTGAAGCACACTTCAAGAACAGCCAAGGCAGCCCCCTTCTTTTGATCAAAAACAGCCCAAAAACTCAAGAATCAACCCTCAAAGTCCTCAATCTCAGAGCAAGGTGTAATAGTGTGTGTATTGGTGCAAAAGTAAGGTAAAATCACACTTTTAGGCCAAGAAACACACACAAAGGAGGAGAGAGAGGGAAATATAGAGATAGGGTGTATCTATATGTGTAAGCTCTGGTTTTGCCTTCAAAGTCTCTAACCTAGAGCAAGGAGAAGGCCTCTCCTCTTATAGAACTCTCTCTTGCAAAGCTTATATAATAAGCTTGCTTAGAGGGAAATCCCTCCATACACGTGTATGGAGGGAAGCAGAGTTGGTGCCAGCTATCACAGCTGGCACAAAATATCTATATAAAGTAGATGAACAGTGGTCGGCTGTCCAAAAATGTCATTTTGACAAAATTTAGTGCCGATCGGCAACAAACAGTGCCGACCGGCAACAAAAAGTGCCGATGGCATCAAAAACCAGCTGGTGACCTCTAGCCACTGTCGGTGGTATGTGGGGATGCCTCACAAGGCATTCCCTGCCCCTCCAAGGCAAAACACAAGTGTTTGGTGCAAAACTAGACACAAAACAGTCAAGTTCGGAGATCCTGAGGCACGGCGCGTAGCCGAGACCTCCGGGAACTCCAAACGAACACAAACATGGATAATCACCGAGTGTTCAAATGGTGACGTCCAAGTCTTGAAGACGGTCAAAAATGGGGTGTCTACAGTTGGCTCACCCTATATGGGACATCATTTTCAGGTTCAGGTGTTATGCCACCTCCAAGGACGTAGCTTGGGAGATCTTGGGAGTTGAAGACTCTTTTGATTATTTCTGTTGTCTTTTTGATATTACATGTAAATTCAAGCCATGGGCTTAATGTGTATTTGAGTTAGTACTCATTTTTTTTTGCAACCAAGTGTTGGCTTGGGAAGTTGTAATCCCGTAAGGCATTTACTTTTGTTGTCAACATGTAATATTTTTTGTAAAGAATACTCTGATGAATGGAAATATGTTTTATTCTCTTATCTTTGTATATCATGAATGTTGGGTTTATATATATTATTTTGAGGGCGTTACAACTAACACGTAAAGAAGATCCTCGATCTTGAAACCCTTCTCAATGTTCACCTGAAAAAGGATTAGCAACGTGGGATGAACATAAAGTCCAGTACGGATCTCAATATAATCCTAAACAATAACAACATACAGATACCTATGATCATGAATGCTCTAAATGATATCATATACATAATGTGACGGTTTATATAGAAATATACTTATATAGGAACTTTTCTTTCAAAATCATTCATTTCGTTCAGTAACATAAACATTTTTTTTACTTTTCTTTCTTTATGCTACCTTTTTCAAAATTCATATAACAACAAGAAGTTCCTGAAAACAATTTCACAAAGCCCATTACGTTTTCTCCCACTTTCAAGACGTGCACCTGATTTGCCTTTTTGAAACATGTTCACAAGTATCTGATGTCCTTCACATTATTCACAATCTCAATACAGTACTTACGTTCGTTTCTAACACATTCATGCCTTTACTTATATACATTTAGTACAAAGGGAAAACAACAAGCAACCAACAACTATCTACTCAACAAATGAAGCAACTCGGCCTTCAAGAACCATAACCGTCATAACCCATAATATACGCAGATATACTGAGACAATAATGATAAACAAGTTCCACTGTACATGCCTTAAGCACGGTAAGCCAAGGATACACTTCAAGCCATTTTAGTCTTACTTTATTTTGTGACAATTCATTTCAAGTTAATTTATTTCATCCCAATTCATGAGCCAATTCATTACATTTTAGACACCCAACTGAGGCTACAACTCAATGGTTATCAAATCATACAACACATACACATAAACACTTCAAACTTTTCTTTCACGGATATTTTGTCCACGGGCAGCCGTCAAACGGGACCCATGTATTCTTTCACGGATATTTCGTCTGTGGGCAGCCGTCAAACTAGACCCATGTAAACGTATGCTATACAAGCACTATAATTTCCATTTTACAGATATTTCGTCCGCGGGCTAGGCACCCATGTATAATTTCAGGATGTTCACCAAGGATACTCCAGCCAACTTAATTATAATGGAGTCCATCCCCTTTCTCCTCCCAAACAATCATTCATATATACACAATGTATATAAACACATAATCACACATGGAGTACATCTCTTTTCTTCTCCCAATTAATCATACATATACAATGCATATAAACATAGTCGTATTCAATGACAACCAACGAAGGATTAATTTCAATTCACCTAGTCCACATGCAATTTCTACAATAGTCATAGCTATCCTCCACAGATATCCCAAGACATATATTTCTAAACATTTATACAATCCCCAAAATAGATCAACTATCCATATTTTCATAGGTGAGAGATTACAAATATCCAACTCCACCATTTACATTCATATCTATCCATTTCTACATCTCATACGAAAGGAAAACAGAAAATCCAATTCTCGCAAGACTTTCAGTCCAATAACAATGATAATATGTAAAGGTTCCAAAATCCGACCTCAAGTTCATTATCAATTTACAAAGGGTGATGATTTCATTTTCTTTCAAAAGACCATTTTTCTTTATTTTCCAATCCACACAACTCCAACCATTTTCTAAGAATTCATTCTCGTCATTTTACAAAACCCAAACCAAAGCCATCCTCTTTAATTTACAAAACCAATTCCATTGGTATCAAAACCATAACTCAACTCAACTTCACGTGATAAGTCTAAAACAATACCAACACTATGGTTACTTCTTTTATTTTCTTTTAATATAAACACAATTATACAACCCATATTAGCAAAATATAAAGATTATTCAACTTCCTCCCTTTTAAATCCATTATATCAATAATTTAAATTAGGGCTTTCCTCAATCTCTTCACAAACATAATAAATCATTTCCCAAACAACCCAATAACAAATAACTTAACAAGTCCAATCACAAATATCAAACTCTAGATACCCTTTCATGGCTTTCAAGAAAATCCCTAATGAATATGGTTTTTATGCAATAAAATCTACCACATATCTATCTATAGACAAACTATTGAAAAGGAGCAAAGAAATCCCTACCTCTTGAAGCGAAGAGATGACAACTCAAAATTCATCGGCGACGAAACCACGAACTATTCGGACCAAAAGGAAGCCCTTGACGAGATCTACAATCTTTCTCAAAGGACCATGGTGAGTAGATTTAGAGATCTAGGTGCGAAAAGTCAAGTTTTAGAGAGAGAAGAGAGAAATCACGGTCTAAGATGAAAATAGGAGAAAAAGTAATGAGAGGAAAGTGGTTTGGGTCTATTTATAGTAGTAGAAAATTACCCTAAAGTCAAATAAAAAGGACAAGTCCAAAACCCCCAAAAGTAGGGCCCATTCGAACCCCAAAATTCTGGAAAAAAAAAACACGCAGAGGTTGACCCTCCAGGTAGAAAAGGCAATTTGGCAGCAAGCAAGGGGTCGACCCTTAGACAGGAAGGGTCGACACTAATTTCCAGCAACTAACACATAGATTCTGTAATATACAAGGGTCGACCCTTCCCAGACTGGTGTCAACCCTTAAGGCCAACAACAAAAGGCAAGTGTCGACACCACTAAGATTGGTGTCAACCCCCGAACAAGATTTCTAAGTTCCCAAACAACTTTTCAACGTAAACAAGCATGAACGAATAATCCCAACAAGTTTAAATTGATTTTCACTCATCCAAAACCAAGATACAACAACACCAAAGATCCCCAAAATAAAATAAAGAATTCAATTACACTTCCCAAATGTTTTAGAAATGGTACAAGTGCTATAAATTATATATTAATTTGTTTGACATGTTAATAACTTTTTTTAATTGCTAAAGTTGATTTTTTTTTCAGTGAAAAATGAGTATATCTAAATTATCTATAGTTTTTCAACAAAATAACTTTTTTAATAAATTAATTAATTTAAAAAGATTGTCAAAGGGAGTCTAAAATTAGTTTTGCCACTTATTAGTGCCCTTGATTCTCGAGTAGAAATTTACCATTGTGTTACCACTAACACACAATAAAATTATTTATATGACGAGGAATGTAAACTCTTTTCAGGTGTTACATATAAATGGAAGGTAAAAGGCAATAAATAATTGTATTGACAAAAATTTCTCATTCTCACTTGAGTATTTTAAGTTGTGTTTTCATTAAAATTGTTTGGGTAAATTACAAATATACTTCTTGTAGTTTACTTAAAATGCAAATTGTCTCATGTGGTTTGAAAAAATATAAATATCTCATTGTAATAATTTTTTATTTAAAAGAGTAAATTGAAAAAATAAAATTCCTAATTACCCTCCTATATAATAATTAAATTATCTGAATTATTTATTGAAATATTTTTGATATCATTAAAAACTTTTTTTTTTTTAGATTGGGAAAAAGTCTTCATTACAAAATCGATAAAAAATCGAATCAATCTCATACTGCGATAGAAAAATATTTCATAAAGAGAAAACAAACTTTCACAGGATGAAGAATCTTCCAAGTTTGGCATAACCTAATAAGTACACATTTTTTTTTTTTAATCTTTTTTAGGTCACATAACCTCTCTACTTTTCTGCACATCTTTTTCGTAAAATGTCAAAAAGTGCACTTATTTAGATCATTCCAAACCACCCCTAGTATTCATCAAGGAGGAGAAAAAAACCACAAAAATGAGGGACACAACCTCCACACAAAGAGGATTATTACAACAAACAATAAAAAATAAAAATAAAAAAACAAACCGAAAGCAACCAGATCTAAGAAGCCAAACGCATCCAAAACTTCATTATACCACAACCTTCAACTTGAAATATAAAGACCCCACACATCCACTGATCAAGATGGAACATTGAGGTTAAGGTGGTCACATAGTATGAAACGAACGTGTTAAACAACATCAGTTTTCGGATTGTGAGAAGATTTGAAACCAGATCTTAAATTTTTGAACGTGAAGGCGAAAGTTTGGACGCAACATAGCGATCCTAATTTTGACCCGACCTTTGTTACATTCCAGATTTGGGTTTCGTGGTTTAATATTGTATCCATGTCTTGTTTTCCTCCTTTTACTCTTTGAATTTGAGTTTTGGAAGTGATGGGCGTGTTTGGAACAGGTTGGTTGTTAGTTAGCCTAGATTGATGTTGCCCAAATTTTGGCTTCTTCGCTAGAGCAACGCTTCTTGTGCTCAAGTGAGCCTTATGAAATTTGTTTCTTCGCTCGAGTGAGACTTTTTGCACTTGAGCGAGCTTTGAGTGCTCTCAATATTTTGCCCAGGCCCAGAATTTCTGGGAAGGTTGAGTTCATCGCTCGAGCAAGGCTTCTTGCGCTTGAGCGAGGGTGTGCGTTTGTAAAACTTCTGAAAGTATGTATTCTGCGCTTGAGCGACGCTTCTTGTGCTCCAGAGAGTTCACTTATTGCGTCTAGTCCCTCAAGCGACAACTCCTTCGCTCGAGCGAGCCTCGCGTATATCAGTTCGTAGCAGAGGAGTTTTATATCACTTTTTGATTTCTTTTTTGCTAAAAACCCTAATTCAGCACTCTCTCTCTTCAAATACTCCAAGATCTAAGCATGTCTCAACCCTAGTCCCTTTGTTAAAGAGTTGGAGCATCTCAAGGGCTTCCTTTTGATCCAAGTCAAACTGAATTTGGGGCATTTTTGAAGTCCTTCTTCATCTCCTTTGAGCTTCTACACTTGAGGTAGGGATAATCTACACTTTAATATGATTTTTAACCTAGGTATTTGTTGTTATGTATAAATGGTGAGATTTTGGAGGATTTGGGTAAAGTTAGGGTTTGGATTCAAATTTGAAAGAGGGGTTTTCCATGTTGGTCTTTTTTTACAAAATGACTATGGGGCTTTGTACATGAGGTTCTCTAGTGTTAAAATGGTGAAATTTAGCCCTGAGATTGATATTTGGAAAATGAGGAAATTTGCCCTAATTTGTGTTAATTAATTATTTGTATAAATAATGAAATTGATATAGGAAATATAAAATTGGGAGGATGTGTGAATGAATGGTATAGTTTGATTTGATAAATCACTCACCTATGAAAAGTTTGATAAATTATCTGTTTAATAGTTTCTACATCTGTTTAAAGATATCTGTTTTAGGCTATCAGTGGAGGATAGCTATGATTATTGTAGAAATTACATGAGGATTAGGTGAATTGAAACTAATCATTTGAATTATGTCATTGAATATGACGATATGATTGAGTCATTGAATATGTCTTGTGGATAGTCATTGTATATGACGATGCTTTTAATACATTGTATATGTATCTTTGTTTGGGAGGAGATAGATGATGGACTCTATTTAAAATTAAGTTGGCTAGAGTGTTTGGGGTGAAAGTCTCGAAATCTTATACTTATGGGTGCCGATTCCCTCGGATGTAAATTCCGTAAAATGGCAAAAATTGAAGTGTTTGAATAACGATTGTTGTTGAATTGTGAATCAATGAGTTGTAGCCCCATTTGGGGTTGTTTAGATAACAAGGAACTATGTCTATAAAATTGGTTTGAAATTAAATAATGGAAATAGATTAAGATGTGAATATCAATACTAAGTAGTCATGGAAAGAATGTAAGTTGGTTATGAACATTGAACATTTATCTGACATTTATATCTTAGTTAAATCTTATATATTGTGTTAGTTTATCTCTACTAGGCTTTGGCTCACCCTACTTGGGAAACCACTTTCAGGTACTGGTAACATGCCACCTCCAAGGACATAGCTTGGGAGGACTTCGGGCTGAAGGCTCTATTTTGTTACATTTATGTTTAAATGTTATTCAAGCCGAGGGCTTTACATGTATAGAGTTTTGGACTCTTTCTTTTGTTGTAACTAAGTGATATCTTGAAAAGATGTAAACCCGTAAGGCATTTATTTTGCTATTATTAACTTCTATTGCATGCTATAGATTCAGAATGAATGTTTATGAATGTATAATGCATGTAATATCCTTTTGTAATAGAAACTTTGATGAATGAAGTATATCACTTTATCATGTTCATAGATCTTATGAAATGGATGCCAACAACAGTGGCCGGAAGCAGATCTGAAGGAGATAAGGTAGATCTAGTAAGGGCAGATCTATAGAAACAGGAAGGTAAGTGTTGTAGTGGCATCGTCGAAAAGGGTTGAAAAGACAAGCTTCCAATATTATTAAGCAAAATGACAAAAAAAAAAAAAAGAGAGAAAAAGGGAGTGGAAGGATGAAAAAGGAGGCCAGCGGTTGAAACCCCTTCCCACCTCCAACAACACACCTAGAAAAACTCTTTTGAGAAGTGGGCTAAAAGCCACTTCCTAGTTTTTAACCCATTTTTGGTCACATCATCTCTCACGTTTTTTACACTTTTTTTTTTTCAAAAAGCCAAAAAAAAAAAAGAGTAAAAAAAGTCAGCTTTTAACTATCTTTCCAAAACAACCCTTAGAGAGAGAGGCTTAAAAGAGAGATGCCTTGAATTTAGAGAGTGAGAGAGAGAGAGAGAGTTAAAAACCATTTCTGATACTAAAAAATAACAACAGTGATTCATCCCCCTAAAATTAGAGCTCCAATGATGTGGAAAATAAAAAATATAAAACAAGACCAAAACATCATATCAGATGCGACTTATACACAAATTAGAGCTATTAGAACTCTCTCCCTAGAGCTCTCAAACATTTTTCTAAAAATTATTAATTGATTTGATTTATTGATAAAAGACATTTATGATAAAATTAAAAACTTCAAAAGACAAGATGTAATTTTGAAAACATAAGAACAATTTATATTTTAAATAAATTTTAAAAATGAATTGGTAATTTATCCAAATTATTTGAAATGCCCCAAGTTCAATTTCTGCCCATACGATGCCACGTTTCCGTTGTACTTGACCATGTAGGTTGTTGTAATGTTATATATATCATTTTTTTCCCCATCAAATCTTAAAATTTTAATTTTATTAATTTAAATTAAAATTTTTAATTTATTTTAAATTTAAATTTTTATTTATTTTTATTGGGTAAAATTAAAAAATATATATGTATATATATATTAATTAATAAATCCAATATAAATGTATAAAATATATATTTTCATTAAATTCTGAGATTTTTTGTTACAAGACGGGGTAGAGTGGTAATCAGAGATGATGGTAATTGCAATAGTTGGAGATTAGTTAGAGTTTGAAAAGTTTTAGATGTAAATTGTTTTTTTTTTTTTCTTTTTAAGATCGGTTGTAAACTGAATTTAGAACAAGAGTATAGATGGAATAATAGTGTTCAAAGAGGTTAAATAATTTTTAATTTTCTTTTAAGAAAATGTAATTAGAAAAAATACGTAATGACGTAAATATTTGATGTATATAAAATCATCCTACAAATTGTGTTCGTATAGTTTTAAACATTTGAGTTAATTTAATTGTTTTGTGATAATTTTCAAACATATCAAATATGTGTGGACATCTTTGAAAATTAAAAAAAAAAAACATGATACAATACTGTTCACTAAATGATCTACATCTTTTGTTTGGGAAGTGGATTAATTTTTTTAGTTATTTTGATTTGGGTTAAAAAGTCTCGTTTGGAATAAATTTTTTGACTTTTTTTTATTTTTTATTTTTGTGAGAGAAAAAATAAAATAATTATAATTTAGGTACGATATTTTATCTTATTAACTGTTAAACCTATTTTATTTTTTTATAACTAAAATAGCCTCAATCTCCCATGCCAAACATAACCATAGTACAGACAAAATGTGATATAATAAATGTAGCATTAATTTTCCATCAATATGCAACTCTCTTTCGGATCAATAGAATTTCTCAAAATTCACTCTTTATAAAAAATAAAGTGTCCACTACTGATTACTGAGTGAGTAAAGTGCTTAGTTAAATATAAATAAAAAAAAAAACTTCTAACGTTTGACAATAGTAAGATCATATTCAACTATCATCAAATATTTTATTAAATTTAAATTTAATGAAAAAATTTACATTTTGTTACTCCAACTCAGCACTAAATATTTGATCAAATCTAGAATTTCTCAAATTTTTTTATCAAATTGAGGATGAATTTGCCTTTTATCAAATCACAGTTTATAGCCGTTGGGGCTACGGTTATTTTCACTACCCGACGACTGGCCGGATGTCCAGCCAATTATCCCCTCAGATGACCACCTCCTTGCAAAAAATTATGAAAAAAGTACATTGGCCGGTCATCCCTTGGTCGTCCTCCCGATCGACTAATAGTTTGATTAAATCCCAAATCACTCCATTGGAACGCGCGATTCAAATCAAGTGTTTGTTCTGATCAAATTTAAGTGAAATTTGATGAAAATTTTGAATAAAACATTGGAGATGCTCTAATAAATTATTTTAATTAATTTTTAGACTATCAAAATGGTTTCTTTTTTTAACTATTTATTTTTATTAGTTAAATATAACTAATAAAAAAATGTACAATTTAACTTCTTTTTTTCCAATAAAAATCACCTCCAATCCTTATCATTATCCATGACTAACCTTTTTTCCCAACCCTTTTCCACCTCTCTATCTATTTTTTCTGTTCACCATTGTTACTCTTCTCATTTTTGCATCTTACTGACAATGTTCTCATTCATTTTTAATGGGTAAATTACAAACACACCTCTTGAGATTTGCTTAAAATACAAATTGTCCCCTATAATTTGAAAAACTACAAATACCTCCCCGTCAGAATATTTTATTTAACAGAATTAATTAAAAAAGTGAAATTTATAACTGTTTACCTATACAATAATAAAATTATCTGAATTATTAAGTGAAATAGAATTTTAACATTATTAAAAATGTTAATTAATTTGATGATTTAATAATAAAAGGATCTATTTGTTATGAAATTATAAACTTTAGGGGGTGGGATGCAATTTTTAAAACCTTAGGGAGAATCTGTAATTTCGTTAAACTTCAAGAGAGGTGTAGGTAATTTGCCCTTTTTTAATCCATAGCTAATCTAGCATCACTGATAAATATATATATATATATATATATATATTAAATTTATCTAAATTATTTATATTTTGCTAGCTAAAATTTATATAAAATTAAAGTTTTAAAATTTGATTTGTTACCGGACCATACAAGAGAATTTTATTTTAATTTTTTTGGTAATTTAAAAATAAATAAATAAATAAGAAAAAAAAGTAGGAAGTAAGACCATACGCTGCGTTTGATATTTCATTAAATTTAAATTTGATTTAATCTTTAATTTTTTTTTTTATTAAACTCATATCAAATGATGAATAAATCAAAACTTTCATAATGAAGGGAGACTTTCATCTTTTATCAAATTTAAATTATTATTGTTGGGTTGAATGTCCATCTAAGAACAATTTTAATAGTTTTTTTTTTTTTGTTCATATCGGAATAACTTGTTTGACATCCGTCCAGATATCTTTCTGGACGATCAAAAATATAAACAAACTTAGTAAAAATTTTAATTTTAATATTAAAATTATAGCGATCCGGGTTTTTCCCCATCCTTTGTGGTATTCTGGACTCGAGTTCTGTGTTGTGTGTTGTTATCGGTATCTTGTTTTCATCCTTTAAATTCCTATATTTGAGTTTTGGGATGTGTTGGGCAAGTTTATAACAGGTTGGTTGTGATTTGAAACATAGTGTTGCTGTCCAGTTTTTGGTGTCTTCGCTCGAGGGAGGCTTTTGTCGCTCGAGCGTGTTAGATAATGTCTCAATGGGACCACATAATTAAATGTGGTGTTATCATTTATAAGAAGCCTACAATTTAAGTGATTCAATTTAGTTAATAGGCTTAAGGGTATATGTGTTATGGACCTAATGTGTAGATACTAGTTGTATAATTTCTATTTCTATGAGGGGCAGAAATAGAAATTAAAACATATTGGTTAAAGTTGGTTTTCATTCCTTTTGAACTTTCATAACCTTTCAGTTTTAAAACCAATAATGGTTAATTTATTGGTTTTCATTACCTTTCAGTTTTAAAACCAATAATGGTTAATTTATTGGTTTTTATTACCTTTCAGTTTTGAAAACCAATTACAACCTTTAAAAGATTATGGTCCCTATTCCTTCCCAAGTGGAAAATAAGAACACTGTTTGTTTTTCTAAATCCTCTCAAGGAGAAACATAAGGCACCAAAGGGAAAGGATTAGAAGGCTCTAACAAAGTCAATATCAAATGTTTTATTGACAATCAGACGCTTCCGTTTAACTGTTCATCAATAGATTCAGGTATGTCATTTTGTCTTGATTTCTTGATAATACACATGGTAAATGATCCAAAGTGTAAGGTTTATGTTCTGAAATTTATGTTTACAAGTGGTATCAGAGCGGTTATATCATGTGTATTATCAGAATAGATATGCTTTTATTCATCCTATTTAGTTTCTTGGAATCAGATTTTGTTTTTTGTTTTTCTGTTTTTTCCTCTGCTGCAAATTCTGTTTTGTTTTCTGGAAATGGAACATAATTCGGATGGGCGGTTCATTTTTCAAATGGATGAACATCATGTATTTATATATATAGATATATCTTGCAATTTGATCGGTTTCATTTTGAACATCATAAAAAAAAAAAAAAAAAACTATTTGTTTTTGGACCCGTCAATTCTATTTATATATGTATGTATATAATTGAAATTGCTGCAGATTATATAACATATACGGGGTCACAAATTTAGAAATCTTTAAATTTAATGTAATTTCATACAACGTCTACAGAAATTTAATTTTCTAACATTCTCAATATAAGTCAATTCAAACAAGATGTCACAAAAGTGATCTCTCTTGTCTAGATTGTTTTATATGGAATGTTTTGAAGTTCATGTCTGTGTATCTCATGCGGGTATTTATCGGTCCAAAGACATGATTAAGACTTGGCAGAATTACACACACATTTTGTGGTGATAAACATGTGCCAATTGTCACGAAAACCTAATGTGAATAATAAATCCATCAAAAGATAGATTTGTTATTTGACATAACTTATTGTCAATGTTTAATCATTACAACAAGAATACCACTTACAGTTAATATCACTACCCAAAGGCTTGGTATTAATGTTGTGCTAGGTATCTTGAGATGTTGTCATTAAATTAATTTATTTAGAGATTATCTGTTTGGTAACATTGTCTTTGAGGAGGAAGCAGGAGTAATCCCACTTCCTACTACTACTTTTGACCAATCACAGGTTCCTATACCTGTCATTGCTCGAGAAGTAATTTTGGATCCTCAACCAGACAATGTTGTTCAAGATAATATAGTTCAAACCCCCATTCAAGATGAGGTAATTGTTCCTGAGGAACAAACTCTACAACCTCAACCTCAAGAATCTGTGCCATTAAGGCGATCCACCAGAGAAAGGAGATTTGCATTTTCAGATGATTATATTGTATATCTCTAGGAACATGAGGTAGAAAATGGAATGTCGAAAGATGATCCAATCAACTTTCGTCAAGCCATGGAAAGTTCCAACTCTCATAAGTGGATAGAAGCCATGAATGAAGAATATAAGTCTATGCAAGACAATAAAGTTTGGGAACTTGTCTCATTACCAGTTGGTGCGAAGCCCGTAGGTTGTAAATGGATATTTAGTAATGTGGAGAGGTAGTGCAGAGTGGACAGATTTCCATAGAGCACATTAGGACAAACTCCATGATAGCGGATCCACTTACGAAGGGACTACCACCCAAGGTCTTTCATGAGCACACTGCTCAGATGGGTGTTGTTCTATTTGAGAACATTCTGGTTTAGTGGGAGTTTGTATTTATATTACTACTTTATGTCAACCTTGAGTTTTATCTATGTAATTAGATTAATTTCTGCAGAAATGAAATATTCAGTTTATTACGCTCTGTTACGTATTGTGAAGTATTGATCTCAATAAAGTTAAGTAGGACCAGTTGGAAATAGGAATGTATGGATCACATCACATGTAATTTCCATGCTACGCATCCATGATTGATCTATGTCATTTAGCTGTATTAGTATACGTGAGCATTGGTGGGTCGAGTTACGATTGATGTAACGAAGACCGCTTTGATCCTATATTAATATAGTTAATGGACAAGATTGTTTGGATACCCTCAAGTTATGATAACAAATTTCTGAGCTCACTAAAGTTAAGCACATTTTTCAGGATACATATGTGGTCCAGTGGGAGATTGTTAGATAATGTCTCAATGGGACCACATAATTAAATGTGGTGTTATCATTTATAAGAAACCTACAATTTAAGTGATTCAATTTAGTTAATAGGCTTAAGGGTACACGTGTTATGGACCTAATGCGTAGATACTAGTTGTATAATTTCTATTTCTATGAGGGGCAGAAATAGAAATTAAAACATATTGGTTAAAGTTGGTTTTCATTCCTTTTAAACTTCCATAACCTTTCAGTTTTAAAACCAATAATGGTTAATTTATTGGTTTTCATTACCTTTCAGTTTTAAAACCAATAATGGTTAATTTATTGGTTTTCATTACCTTTCAGTTTTGAAAACCAATTACAACCTTTAAAAGGTTATGGTCTCTATTCCTTCCCAAGTGGAAAATAAGAACACTGTTTGTTTTTCTAAATCCTCTCAAGGAGAAACATAAGGCACCAAAGGGAAAGGATTAGAAGGCTCTAACAAAGTCAATATCAAATGTTTTATTGACAATCAGACGCTTCCGTTTAACCGTTCATCAATAGATTCAGGTATGTCATTTTGTCTTGATTTCTTGATAATACACATGGTAAATGATCCAAAGTGTAAGGTTTATGTTCTGAAATTTATGTTTACAGAGCGAGCTCTGAGTTTGTGTCTCTTGGCTCGAGCGAGAACTCGTGCGCTCGAGCGTGCATCTGCGTCTCTTTTGGACCTGAAGATTATGTTTCTTGGCTCGAGTGAGCTTTCCTTCGCTCGAGCAAGCGAGCTGTATGTTTTGAGTTTCTTCGCTTGAGCGAGCACTCTTGCGCTTGAGCATGTTTCTGGGTTGTAGACTTGAAGCTTCGTGTTGTTCGCTCGAGCGAGGCTTTGTGCACTCGAGCTAGGTTTTTGTTGTGTCTGGTCACTCGAGCGACCACTCCTTCGCTCGAGCGAGCCTCGCATATATCAGTTCGCAGCAGGGGTCTTCTCCTCCATTTTTGATCCTCTTTCTTTTTCAAAACCCTAGATCGGCAGCTCCTCTCTCTAAACTCTCTCTCTCTCTACAAATACACCTTGTTCTATAGCTCTTCTACCCTAGTCTCTTTGTAAGAAAGGTTGAGCATCGCGGGGGCTATGTTTTGATCCGAACAAGTTTGGGTTTGGAGAACTTTCGAGTTTCTCTCTTCTTCTCCTTGGGCTCTCCATTTGAGGTAGGGATTTCCTTGCTCTTTTTCAATGCCTCGTTCATAGATAGACATGTGGTAGTTTTGTATTGCATGAAAATCATATCCATGTTGGATTTCTTTGAAAATCATGAAAGGAAACCTAGGATTGGTTGTTTGAGAATGGGTTTATTATCCTTGATTGTTGTTTGGGTTAATTGGGGAATAATCTAGCATGATATTGTTAAAAGAAGAGAAAGCCCTAAATTATATTTTGATTTGATAAATTAAAAGGGAGGATGGTTGAATAATGTTTGTAAATTGCTATTGTTAATGTGGGTTGTGTAAAAGTGTTAATGGCTAAGGATTAACTATGGCATTAGGGTTATTTTGAAATGGGCGTATTGAACTGAGATAGGTTATGGCTTTATTATCCGTGGAATTGGTTTCGTGTTTATGGAAAAAATAAAATTGGTTTTGTGGAACGAAAGGATTGGAATTAGTTTTGTGAAATGGGAATAGTGTTTTGGAATAAGTGGCAGAATGTGTTGACCTGGAAAATTATGAAAGTTGATTTTGAAAATGGTAAACGAAATGTTAACTCTATGCGAGTTTCAGAAAATAAGTATGAGAGTTGAACTATTATATCATGAGTGTTGAATACACACATTTGGGGGTTTTGCCTCTAATTGTCGTACTAGTGTCATTGTTGGGTTAAGATCTCTTGAGAGTTGAGTCGTTTTATTAGGTGTATTGAAAACATGCATCTAGAGATTTTGTCCTTGGTCATCGGTGGAGGATGATATTGTTGTATTGGATTACTGTGTATGCATTACACTTGTGTTGGTTGAACATTAATGAATAGTTTATGTGTATGTATTACACTTGTTGATTATGCTTTGTTATGTTGAGATGATTGGTGTTTTATACCACGCTCAGAATCAGAGGTACCATTATCTTCCAGCTAGCGCCTGGAGAATTGACCGTGCTGAGAATCTGAGGTACCACACCCTTCCAGCTAGCGCCTGGTAAAATGGAACAGAGGTACCATTCCCTTCCAGCTAGTGTCTGGTAAATTGGCATATTATTGTAGGTGTATCCTTACTTACCATGCTTATAGCAGGTAGAGCAGAGCTTTTTATCATCATTGTCTCAGTGTATTTGAGTATGTATGGGTTACGATGGATACAGTTTTGAAAGGCCAAGTTGCCTCATTTGTTGATTTCATTCTTGTTGTTGATTTGTGGTTTCCCTTTTTACTAAAGGTATGCATGTATAGATATGAATATGTTGGGAATAGACATAAATGCTATTTTGTGATTTTGGAAAGTGTGAAGGAAATTGGGTATTTGTGAACATGTTTTTGAAAAAGGCAAATTTGTTGTAAGTATGAAAATTTGGGAGAAAAGTAATGGGCTTGATGAAATTGTTTTCTAGAATTGTTATTGTCATGGAAGTTTGGGAAAAAGGAGTAATGAAAAGAAAAGAAAGATGAATCGCTTTTAGTGTTGAATGAAATGGCTGATTTTGTGAAAAGTTCATGCCTATGTATATTTTTGTATAAACTGCCACATTACTATTCTAGTATGAAATTGAGCATTCATGATCATAGCTATCTGTAAGTTGTTATTGTTAAGGACCATGTCGAGATCCCTACTGGACTATATGTTCATCCCACGTTGTTGAATCTTTTTTAGGTATTAATCAGGATGTACTACAAGGTTTTGGATCTTCTTGTTTGTTGGCCATGGGGCCTCTTTTGTGTTGGCGGAATGCCATTTATGTAAAAGGGTTACACCCTTCTTCTTGATCCTTTAATGATGTAAGGAAACTTATTTAGTATGCTCATGTTGTATTTAATTTGCATCCGGATAAGAGAATCATTATTTATTTCTTCTCATTGAATTAAAAAGTTTTTCCGCATGTTATCTTTGATATTGAATTAAATTATTGAAATTGGTAATATTTACGAGTAATAAAAAGTGTGGCGTGACAAAAATTAACGATATCAAATTAATTTTTTTATTAAATTTTTACTAAATTTTTTATTCCCTCCAAAGTGCATGTAATTTGAGTAAAGGCTGTAGGGAGAGTGGCCCGTAGTGTAAGCTTTGTCACGTGGTGCCTGTCGGAAGACCCACTGCCTGTTTTTCTCCATAAACTTTGTCGTTTCTGAATGACTTTTCTCAATTTTGCGGTTAAGTTGGTTATTTGTGGTTTCTCCATAAACTTTGTCGTAAGACCCCGTGCGTGTTTCTCTCTTTCTTTCTCCCTCTAATCGTTTATTCGATCGTTATTTGCGGTTAAGTTAGTTAAATAGTCTATGGATTCTTGAAAAGTGAGTTAATAGTTAATTCTCGATTTTTAAATTAATTTAGATTACATTACTTCTTATATTTTTTACATATTTAAAAAAAATTAAAAATTAAAAAATAACTTCTAACCATATTTTTAAAACAATTTTACCTGTCTCGCATTGCCCATGCTAATTAGATGTTTGTTGGGACTTGCTTGATTTTGTTTTTGATTTACTTTCATCTTTAAGTTATTTTCTTTTTAATTTTTTTTTATAAAAAAGCATCCTTTTAAAGACATCAAAAAATTAAATAATTATTAAAAAAACAGTATAAATGAAAATAATGAATTTTTTTTGCTTATTTTGACTTTCAAAATTTTTTATATAACTTCTCAAAAAAAAAAAAAAAAAAAAAATTTGAATTCGTTTACTTGAATTCTAGATTTTTTTTTTTTTGGACATACTTCTAAATAAAAAATTACTAAAGATAATATGACTTTTTTATGTGATTCCAAACATTTTATAAAGGGTTATTTTGGGAAATGATTTTTTTTTCTAATTTTTTAAACTAAAATATGAGATAAAAAATAATATATTTAAAATAAATTTTTAATTTTTTACACAAAAAATACAAGAGCTAGAGTAAATGGGAAACTTTTTTTTTTTTTTTTTTTTTTTTTTTTTTTTTGTGTGTATGAGTTGAAATTGTTTCGGCTTTTTGATTTTTTTTTTTTTTTGGGTGGGTGGGGGGATAAATGAGGCCTAACTGTGAGTTTGGCAATTTGATTTTTTTAGTATTTTTTAATTATTTAATTTTTTTATGAGATGAAAAGAATTAATTTACTTAAAATGTTTATCTAGTTTAATAAATAGTTTTGTGAAATAAAATGATTGATTGATACTTAATATAACATTTTATCTTTTTTGGATCGCATTATCTTTCTAATTTTCTGTACATTTTTTTATGAAAAAATAAAAAAATTACACTTATTTAGATCATCTAAAATAACTCGTAATCATATCTTTCCATGTTTTCTACATAAGGCAAGTTGATTTTTGAATTTATTTCCCACACAAAGCATGCGGAACATATTTTACTAAATGAAAATTATTTGCAAATAAAAAATTCATAAGAATGGTGTGATAGAAATATTTTAAAAATTGTAAGTCCTTTTGTGGGAACATATTTTGTGAATGACAACACGTGGCCAAAGTGACGCCGAAGTGTCAGCCGAGGTGCCACGTGTCTTGGTCATGACGCCGAGGTGATCTCGGCGAGGCCGAGGTCATCTGCGAAGATACCAGAATCCAGAATGAGCGGATAAGGGACAAGAGTCCTAGAACTAGGAAATACCTTAGTATGGATAAAGATAAAACTCTTAGGGAGTTTATCTCTATCTAGCTAGGAGTCCAAGATGAGCATTGAGCCAAAGTCCATTAAAGCTATAGAGCGATCCTGGTATTCCCCATCATGTATTGTGTTTCGGACTCGAGTTCTGTGGTTGTTGTTGTTGTCTTATCTTGTTTCCATCCTTAAATTCTTTGTATTTGAGTTGTGGGATGTGTTGGTTAGATTTGGGACAGGTTGGTTGTGAGTTGAAACAAATGGTTGTTGTCTAGAATTTGGCATCTTCGCTCGAGCGAGCTTTCTGTGATGTGTCTGTTCACTCGAGCAAGCACTCTTGCGCTCGAGTGTGCGTCTGCGTTTAGTTTGGACTTGAAGGTTGGTATTCTTCGCTCGAGCGAGGCTTTTGTCGCTCGAGCGAGCGAGCTCTATGTTTTGTGTTCCTTCGCTCGAGCGAGCACTCTTGCACTCGAGCGTGCTTCTGCATTGTAGACCTAAAGCTTTGCATTGTTTGCTCGAGTGAGGCTTTTTGCGCTCGAGCGAGGTTCTTTTGTGTCTGGTCGCTCAAGCGACCACTCCTTCGCTCGAGCGAGCCTCGAATATATCAAATCGCAGCATCGTGATTTTAATCACTTTTTCATCCCCTTTTTCACTCCAAACCCTAGATCCAACTCTCTGTCTACACATTTCTTCTCTCTACAAATACACCTTGTTTTAGGGGTTCTCTACCCTAGTCCCTTTGTATAAAAGGTAGAGCTTTGTGTGAGCTTCACTTTGATCCGAAAAATCTTGAGTTTGGAACACCTTGGGTCTCTCTCTCTCTCTCTCTCTCTCTCTCTCTCTCTCTCCTTTGAGCTTCTCCATTTGAGGTAGGGATAATCTACTCCTTACTATGGGTTTTGACATAAATGTTGGTTATTTTGTATAGATGGTGGTGTTTGGGAGTTTTGGGTAAAGTTAGGGTTTGATTTGAAATTATAAAAGAGGGGTTGTCATGTCTTTGGGCTCCTTTGTGTGTGAGAGGTCTTGAGATTGGATCCAATTGTGTATAAATGATGAAATTGAGTATTTGGGACTTGACGTTTGAAAATGGGAAGTTTCGCCCTAGTTGGGAATTAAATAAATTATTTGGTATAATATGAAATTGATTTGAAGATTATGAAATTGAAGGAAATTGTGATTAAACGGTGTAGTTGGGTTGATAAATCACTCATCCATGGAAAATATAATAATTTATCTATTTGATAGATTTATTTATCTGTTTAGAAATAACTATTTTGGGCCATCGGTGGAGGATAGCCATGATTGTTGTAGAAACTGCATGATGACTAGGTGAATTGAAACTAATCAATTGGAATATGTCATTGAATATGACGGTTGAATATAAGCATTGAATATGTGATTGAATTGGTCATTGTATATGACAACGTGTTTAAATACATTGTATATTTATCTTGTTTGGGAGGAGATATGGGATGTACTCCATTGTTTGGGAGGAGATAGGGGATGTATTCTATTGTTTGGGAGAAGATAGGGGATGTACTCCATATGTGATAATGTGCTTTAATACATTGTATATGTACTCCATATGTAATAATGTGCTTTAATACATTGTATATGTACTCTATATGTGACTAGGTGCTTTAATACATTGTATATGTATCTTGTTTGGGAGGAGATAAGGGATGGACTCCATTGATAATTAAGTTGGCTGGAGTGTCCAGGGTGAAAGTCCCGAAACCTTACAAATGGAAGTGTATGAACGTTGTTTATGAATTGAAGTATTGATATTACGAGTTGTAGTCTCATTTTGAATTGTTTATGAATTGAAGTGTTGTATTTATGAGTTGTAGTCTCATTTAAATTACTTGGATAAATGAGCCATGTCAATAAAGTGAATTGGAAGTAGAAATGAAATCGGGTTGAAAGATGAATATCAATGTTGATGGGTTATAGAAATGGTATAAAGCGATGTACATGTGGTGAACATTTATCTGATGCTAATGTTTTAGTTATTTCTCATATTTGGTTTAGCATATCTCTACTGGGCTTTGGCTCACCCTATTTGGGACACCATTTTTCAGGTACATGCGACATGCCACCTCCAAGGGCATAGCTTGGGAGGTTTTGGAATTGAAGGCTTCATTTCATTATTTTACTTATATGTGTACTTCAATGTAAATCTAAGCCGATGGCTTTACTTGTAAAAGAGTTAGAAATCTTCTTTTGTGTAACCAAGTAACACTTGGAAAGATGTAAGCCACAAGGCATTCTACTATTTTTGTAAACATTTGGAACATATATGAAATAACCTTTTATAATATTAACTCTGATGTATGTATAGAAATGTGATTATCTATCATGAATATAGAACTGTTTAATGATGGGATTATGTATTATTTTGAGGGCGTTACATGTTGGGCTTTTACAGGGATCAGGTTAGTGCTAGTTATAAAAGTAAAGCACCCTCGTGGATATGAGGTATGCTTTTTGTATTTTGGCTAGTGAGTTAAGCATTATGTGCTATCTTTGAGAGATAACTAAGTACTGACTTGATCGTCGGAGTGCCCCCGGGTGGACGAACCACCGTCAGAGTCTTATCTTTCTATGATAGGTTGTTCGGGCGTTATTTATTCTGCCGATGCTCTCCAGCTAAGTTTTCCCCTTTGGTTATGTGTTTGAAAATTAACATCCACAATTTAGCGCCATCTGTGGGAAGCATAAGAAGAATAGATGGCCAACGACGGGCAGAAAGAAAAGATTGGGGGTGACATCCCTAATGAGAGTGGTAAAAACGTCGATCCTAACGTTAAAGAGGACAACTGTAATGAAGAACCTCGAGATAGGAATCCCGGGGAAAAAAACGTCGGCCAAGAGAGAGATGCACCGAAGAAAGCATGTTAAGGCGGGTATTACAACAAAAGTGACCTCTAGGTGTGGAAAGATAGATGCCTGAGGAGGGATGGCAAGATGAAAGGAATGGAAAACAAGTTAGCAAACCTACAATCGGTTGTCAACTTCATGATGCAGAACAACGTCATACAACCACCGTATCCATTGGAGGACACGCCAATTCCAGCGGCCAAGAATGATGCTCAGAAAGGAGGACAGAAAGTAATCCCTGCAGTCCCTCAACATGACAGGGCAAAGGAGCATTCGCAGTGGCCTTTACAAGAGGTCGGGCGAGGAGAATCGATGAGAGGAGAGTCTCAAAAGTCACATCGTACCAAGGAAACTTACGTCAAGGAACATCGGTATGTTCAAGAGAAGGAGCTTTGTTTTGATATGATGAATGAAGGGAGGTCCAAGAGGACTCAACCGCAAGTGGACAGATCTCGAGTGATCAATGTGATTCACTTGAAGGTCAATAAGACGAGGTACGTAGGGAGACTTAGAGGGTAAAGCACTTACAACATATGTATCAGATCCAGCAAAAGAGGCCTAGGGCAGACGAGTACCAAGGACCAATGGTGTCCTTTATTGAAGTCGACCTAGACATGGTGCAGTATCCACACAACGATACTTTGATGATATCCCTCAAGATTAGAGAATGCCAGGTAAGGAGCATTCTGATTGACCAAGGAAGCTCTTGTGACATTATGCATGTCAGATGTTACAAGGAGCTCAGCCTTCACTGAGATGATCTGGAGCAGTCCAACAGTCCAATGGTCAGGTTCAATGAAATGCCGACATGGCCCCTTGGGAGCAATAAGTTTGGAGGTACAGGCATGTCATGGCTCGAACCCGCCCCCAAGGGTTAAGGACATAACCGATCAGTAATCATGAGATTGCCTACGGCCTCAAACCAAACCGGACATAACTCATCAGAGTAAAGGGGGCCAAAGGGAAGCAAAATTTAAATCTTTGTCCATAGAGCTGTGCTTACATGGCACATCATAACAAATCATACATAGACATATTAATAACTCATAATAGAAAACACAGTAACATAAAGTTCTGTACAAATAGGATCATTTAAGTCTAAGTCAACCCATGAAACTATGTACAACAGATTCAAAGTCTTCGCCCAATGACAAAATATAAAAACATAACAAAAGGGCGAAGATGAGTCTCGTACATGAGACGTAAGGGCTGACTCTTTAAAACCTTGGTTATTCTACACAGACTTCACTGAGGCTGGGTCTGGACCTCTCTTGGCTCACCTACAAATAGATGAATGAGCGTGAGCAAAAGCCCAGTGCATAATATCAATTAAAGAAGATGCATTGGAACAATATACATCGGACGGCCTTAGGCCCAATTCATATTTCTATCTAGTACACAAATAGATATGGATCAAGTAACTTCGGTTCCAAACACTTCGGATGGCCTCGGGCCCAATCCATTCACGTCAAACTGGCCTTTGGCCCATTTGTCTTTCATTCATGTCAGACTGGCCTCTGGCCCATTCATTCTTTCATTCAAATCATACTGGCCTCTGGCCCATTCATTTTACCATTCAAATCATACTGGCCTCTAGCCCATTCATTCATTTATTCATGTCAAACCGGCCTTTGGCCCATGCATTCTTTCATGTCAAACTGGCCTTTGGCCCATGCATTCTTTCATGTCAAACTGGTCTTTGGCCCGTTCATTCTTTCATGTCAAACTAGCCTTTGGCCCATTCATACTTTCATGTCAAACTGGACTTTGGCCCATTCATACTTTCATTCAAATCATACTGGCCTCTGGCCCATTCATTTTACCATTCAAATCATACTGGCCTCTGGCCCATTCATTTGGCATAGCAAACATTGTCCACCAATCAATTTAACAAACTTACAAACTTACATAGAAGTAAGCAATTGGACAACAACATATTTCAGATATCTATGTCAAGATATTACCCACAGTGATCGGTTGGTTGGTTTGCCCTAGAGCTTGACCCTACACATCACATAACACATACAGGTCACAAATGATTCAATCCGTTCTTTAATTCACATATTCCTCTTTATGCTTTATTCTTATCCCTTTAATTCAATTACAATGCTCAATGTATGCCTAAGAGTACTTAGAAGTGAAAGAGAACAGAAAACGAAACACCGAATACCTTTTTAAAATTTTCAGAAACAGGGTCCTCGCTCGAGCGTGGACTTTCCCGCTCGAGCGGACCCATGAGGTCTGCAAAAGCACTGGATGCATCAAAATTACGCTCGAGCGTGAAGTCGGGCGCTCGAGCTGAAGGTCTGTCTACATAGCTCCCCGTTCAAGGGTGAACTTCCCCGCTCGAGCGGACACCTTGTCTGCAAAAATATACTGGGAGCACGAATTTCACGCTCGAGCGGACATTAAATTTTCTGGAAAATCCAGAACATGTTCTTGAGCTTCAACTTGATATTCAAAGGCTCTAATTACATGCTTTTGGCTCAAATTTTACATATACATGTACTAACATGGTACAAACACCAAATTACAACATTATGAAGCTCAATTCCTTAAATTAATTACATGCATGACTCAAATTATCCCAAACTCATCACCAACATGCTAAATTCAAACATTCAAGAATCACACCTCCATGAATTGTACTTGCATGTGGGATATACTCATTATTCTCAACTTAGTTGGTGAAGAGATGATTAAATACATGGACTTTAACCAAAATTCAACATGGATTACACACTTTATGCTCAAACATGGAAATTTATAGCAATTTCCTACATGCATGCATCTATTGACTTCTAATCCAACAAAACCAACTCAATTTTTTCATAATCAATTTAATTCATGCTCTTGATCATTATTCAACCTTGAATTCACAAAATTACAAGTTAACATCCATGAATTTACTTACCTAGAGGTTCAATTCTTCCAAAATTCTAGTTGAATCTCCAAGTTATTCAAGTTCCTTGCTCAAATCTCCAATTGCTTCCCTCTCTCTCTCTCTCTCTAGCCGACCCTCTCTCTTTTCTTAGAGTTGAAATCAGCCAAATATTAAACAAAAGAGAAGGATTGAACATATAATGGCCTTTATAAAGCTCCCTCTCAAATACATTATTTTAGTGTTAAATAATTGAGCACTTACCCATTAATTTAATCTGATTAATTTGATCCGAATCAATTTTCAATTAAATTTCACCGTTGGCTCTAAAAATTAAGCCAATTACAATGGCGCAATCAATTTCGGGTTTCATGGCCGATAAGGCCTTCAATTTAAATTCCAAAGCAGATAATCAAACAGATATTCCTACGGTGAACAGATAGAAATTCAAAACCACATATTTTCACATAATGGCACACAAAATCATATCAAACACATAATCATATTCATATTAAGGACCAATTAGCATACTACGAAACAGGGATATCACAAGGCAGGCACCGAGAAGGTAAGTATAGAGTTCGCAGTAACTGACACCCCATCTCCTTACAATGTTATCATGTAGAGGCCATGGTTGCACGTAATGAGGCTGTTCCCTCAACACTGCACCAACTGTTGTGGTTCCCAACAGAGCATGGAATTGAGGAGGTCAGAGAGGATCAGGTGCAGGCAAAGAATTGCTCCATAGAAGCAATGAAATCCACCTACAACATACAAGAAGCAGAAACAGTAGAGATTGAGGACGAGGACATGGAGGTCCTGGATGATGTCGGCAAAGAGCCGGTTGACAAAAGTGAGGAAGCCTTGAAGAAAATTTTGGTCTAGCAAGGGGATGAAGAGCGCTTCTTCCTCCTCGGCTCAGACTTGGCCGAGAAGAAGGAAAAAGAGTTAGAAGTATTCTTACGAGCAAACATAGAGGTGTTTGCCTGGACACCATACGAGATGTCTGGCATTGATCCTGAGTGGAGGGTCTCCGTGGACTTCACTAGCCTGAATAAGGCTTGTCCCAAAGACAGCTTCCCACTCCCCAAGTATAGCGATTCCGGTTTTGACCCAACCTCTGTTATATTTTGGACTCGGGTTTCGTGGCTTAGTATTACATCCATGTCTTGTTTTCCCTCCTTTAACTTTTTGAATTTGAGTTTTGGAATATGTTGGGCGTGTTTGGTGCCGGTTGGTTACTAGTTGGTCTAGGTTGTTGCTGCTCAAATTTTGGCTTCTTCGCTCGAGCGAGGCTTCTTGTACTCTCGCTCAAGCAAGCCTTATGTAATTTGTTTCTTGCGCTTGAGCGAGGTTTCTTGTGCTCGAGCGAGTTTTGAGGGTTCTCAGGTTTCCTTCCCAGACGTAGCATTTCTAGATAGATGAAGTTCTTCTCTTGAGTGAGGCGTCTTGCGCTCAAGCGAGGGCGTGCATCTATGAAATACCTATATGGTGAGAGATTTGAAGTGTTTTTTGATCATAAGAGTCTGAAATATCTGTTTACATAGAAGGACTTGAATTTGAGGCAGAGAAGGTGGATGGAGTTCATAGAGGATTATGACTTCGAGTTACATTACCATCCGGGAAAGGCCAATGTTGTGGCCGATGCCCTAAGCCGGAAATCCATTAATAGTGTAACTCGTATTGCTACCCAGGAATGGGAGATGTTGGGTGTCATGGCCCGAACCCACCCCCATGGATTAAGGACATAATCGGCCGGTAATCCTGGCCTCAAACCAAATCAGACATAACTCATCAGAGTAAAGGGGCCAAACGGAAGCAGAATTTAAAACTTTGTCCATAGAGCTGTGCTTACATGGCACATCATTACAAACCATACATAAAGATATTAATAACTCACATCAGACAATACAGTAGCATAAAGTTCTGTACAGACAGGATCATTCAAATCTAGGTCAGCCAATCAAAACTATATATGAACGTAACCAAAGTCCTCGCCAATATGACAAAATGACACAAGATAGCAAAAGGGCGATGACGTGTCTCATGCGTGAGACGCAAGGGCTGACTCCTCAAAACCTTGGTTGTTCCCCATAGACTTCACTGAGGCTGGGTTTGGACTGCTCTTGGCTCACCTTCATACACATAAATGAGCGTGAGCGAAAGCTTAGTGAACAATATCGAATAAAGAAGATGCATTAGAACAACATACGACAAATGGCCTTGGGCCCAATTCATATTCTATCTAATATATATATAGGTATACATAGGGCAGTTGACTGTAGTTCCAAACATATCAGACGGCCTCGGGCTCAATCCATTCATGTCAAATTGGCCTTTGGCCCATTCATACTTTCATTAGTGTTCATTAGTGTCAAACTGGCCCTTGGCCCATTCATTTTATCTTTCATGTCAAACTGGCCTCTGGCCCATTCATTTATACCCAACGGCCTCTGGCCCATTCATTCACGTCAGACCATTATTCATGTCAGACTGGTCTTTGGCCCATTCATTCTCTTATTCATGTCAGACTGGCCTTTGGCCCATTCATTCTCTCATTCATGTCAGACTGGCCTTTGGCCCATTCATTCTCTCATTCGTGTCAAACTGGCCTTTGGCCCATTCATTCATGTCATACGACCTCTGGCCCATTCATTTATGTCATACATGTCAAACTGGCCTGTGGCCCATTCATTCTCTTATTCATGTTAGACTGGCCTTTGGCCCATTCATTCTCTTATTCATGTCAGACTGGCCTTTGGCCCATTCATTCTCTCATTCATGTTAGACTGGCCTTCGGCCCATTCACATTTTCGTATCAAACTGGCCTTTGGCCCATTCGCTCTTTAGGCATAGCAAACGTTTGTCCACAATTCAAATTAACAGACTTATATGAATCTAAGCAATTGGACAATTAGCATACTCTAGATATCTTTATTAAGATACTACTCACAATGATCAGTTGGTTGATTTGCCCTGGGGCTTGACCCTACACATCACATAACACAAATAGGTCACAAATGATTCAATCCGTTCTTAATTCACATATTCCTCTTTAGGCTTTACTCTTATCCCTTTTAACTTATTTACAATGTTTAATGCATGCCTAAGAGTACTTAGAAGTGAAGGGGAACGGAAAATGAAACACATAACGTATTCTCAAAATTCCAGAAACATGGGTCCCCGCTCGAGCGTAGACTTTTCCGCTCGAGTGGACCCATGAGGTCTGCAAAAGTACTGGATACAACATTTTCACGCTCGAGCTGAAGATCAGTCTACATAGCTCCCCGCATGAGCGGACGTCATGTCTGCAGAAAATACTGGGAGCTCGTATTTTACGCTCGAGCGGCGGATCCCCCGCTCGAGCGGACATCAAAATTTCTGGACTTTCCAGAACATGGTCTTGAGCTTCAACTTGACATTCAAAGGCTCTAAACACATGATATTGGCTCAAACTTTGCATATACATGTATTCACATGGTACAAACACCAAATTACAACATTATGAAGCTCAATTCCAAGAATTACTTACATGCATGTTCCAAATTGACTCAAACTCATCACCAACACACTAAATTCAAACATTCAAAGCTCACACTTTCATGATTTGCACTTGCATGTAGGAGATACTCATTATTCTCAACTTAATTGGTGAAAAGATGATCAAATACATGGACTTCATTCACATTCAACATGGTTTACACACTTTATGCTCAAACATGGAAATTTATAGCAATTTCCTACATGCATGTGTCTATTGACTTCGAATTCAACAAAACTAACTCAATTCATATTCTTTATCATCATTCAATTTTGAATTCACAAATTACAACATTAAACTCATAACTTCATAATCAATTGCTCACCCAGAAGCTCAATCTTCCCAATTTATGGTCAAATCATGAGTTAGTCTTCAATTTATTCAAGCTTCTTGAGCAAATCTTCAATTGTTTCCCTCTCTCTCTCTCTAGCCGGCCCTCTCTCTTTTCTTGAGTTCAAAATCAGCCAAAATGAAGCTAAAAAGGAGAATTGGGTGTATTGTGCCCCACTTATATAATTTCCCTTAATTATAATTGCCAATATTAAAGAATTGGGCACTGTAGCATTAATTTAATCTAATTAATCTGGTCCGAATCAATTTCTCTAAAAATTATGCCAACCATAATGGTGTAATCAATTTTGGTTTCTGTGGCCGATAAGGCCTTCAATTTAAATTCTAAAGCAGATAATCAAACAGATATTCCTATGGTGAATAGATAGAAATTTAAAACCACATATTTTCACATAAATGGCACACATAAACATATCAAACACATAATCATATTCATAATAAGGACCAATTAGCATAGTAGGAAATAGGGTTATCACATTGGGTGCCCTTGGTGAATTTGACTTGTATATGGGTGAGTCTGTTGAGTCTGCAGCCTTGTTTTCTGTAGTTGTACAACCTACATTTGTGAACCGAGTGTTAGAAGCACATAAGGATGACTTTGAGGTAGAATCCCTCTGGGAGATGATCTCCAGTGGGAAGATAGAGAAGGGTTTGACTGTGTATCCCAATCTGAGTGTAAGATATCGTGACCGTTTGTTTGTGCCGGAGTCGTACCGAAAGGAAGTACTCTGAGAGTTTCACCATTCACGCATTGTGGTGCATCCGGGAGGCACAAAGATGTATCATGATTTGAGTCACCAGTTTTGGTGGAGGGGTATGAAGAAAGATGTGGCTGTGTTTATATCGAAGTACCTTACTTGTCAGCAAGTAAAGGCCGAACATCAGAGGCCCGTGGGTTTGTTGCAACCCTTGCCTATAGCTGAGTGAAAGTGGGAGCATGTCATAATGGATTTTGATGTGGGCCTTCCGAGGACTCAACGGGGTAGCGATGCCATTTGGGTGGTAGTTGACCGTTTGACTAAGTCAGCGCATTTTGTTCCTATGCGCGTAAAAGATTCTGTAGATTACCTTGCTGACCTATATATTCGGGACATAGTGAGATTGCACGAGGTCCCTGTGACGATTGCTTCGAATAGAGATCTGCGTTTCACTACTTGGTTGTGGCAGAGTTTGCAGAGTGCCTTGGGCACTAGATTGACCTTTAGTACTGCTTACCATCCACAGACAGACGGGCAGTCTGAGCGTACTATCCAGATTCTTGAGGATATGCTTAAAGGTTGTGTCCCTGACTTTAAGGGTTCGTAGGGGAGACACTTACCCTTGGTGGAGTTTGACTATAACAACAGTTTCCAATCGAATATTGGCATGGCACTGTTTGAGGCCTCGTATGGCCGACCGTGTAGATCTCCAGTGTGTTGGGTCGAGGTGGATGGTGTACCTTTGTTGGGTCCAAAGTTGGTTCCGGAAACGATGGAGAAAGTGGTACTCATCCGTAAGAGGTTGATTACAGCCTAGAGTCGCCAAAAGAGTTATGCCGACTGTAGGAGACCTTTGTCATTCGAGGTGAGTGATCATGTTTTTTTGAAAATATCACCTAGACGGGGTTTGATAAGATTTGGGAAGAGTTGGAAGTTATCCCTTCGGTTTATTGGCCCTTTTGAGATTCTTGAGCGGATTGGGGAAGTTATCTATCGTTTGGCGTTGCTGCCACAACTTTTCGGATTGCATGACGTGTTTCATACTAGTATGCTTCGGAAGTATGAGCTAGATCCATCGCACGTTTGGGATTGGACCAACTTAGAGGTAGACGAGGATGCCTCATATGAGGAGAGACCGGTGAGAGTCCTGGATAAGTGGGGCCAAGTCTTGTGAGGCAAGACAATTCCCTTGGTCAAAGTATTGTGGAAACATCACGGGTTAAGGAAGCAACTTGGGAACGTGAATTGGAAGTCAGAGAGAAATATCTGGACTTATTTGTTGATGTTTGAGTATATGTTGAAATTCTAGTTTCGTTTATGAACTATAAAAGCATTGTATATATGTTTTGGATTATGAAAGCATTGAATATGTTTTGGAAATGCAAGTTTAATTTGAGCATTGTATATGTTGTTTAAGTTTTGGAAATGCAAATTTCTCATAAACATTGAATATGTTTTAAAAATTTGAGATATATGTATTGAAATTAGTTAAATTTCAGAAGCTGCATATTGGTAGTAGATGTTGAGCGATATGTTGTGGATTGGTTCTCTTGTGAAGAGATTGAATGACTGGTGGGTGGGTCAGGATGATGAGAATTGAATTGTGAACATTTTGAAAATTGGGTAATCATGGTTTTAGAAACTTGTACTAAAATTTCGGGGATGAAATTCTTTAAGGGGGGGGAGGTTATAGCAATCCCGGTTTTGACCCGACCTTTATTGTATTCTAGACATGGGTTTCGTGGCTTAGTATTGCATCCATGTCTTGTTTTCCCTCCTTTAACTCTTTGAATTTGAGTTTGGGAATATGTTGGGCGTGTTTGGGGAAGGTTGGTTGCTAGTTAGTCTAGATTGTTGCTGCCCAAATTTTGGCTTCTTCGCTCGAGCGAGGCTTGTGTAATTTGCTTCTTCGCGGGAGCGAGGTTTCTTGTGCTCGAGCGAGTTTTGAGGGTTCTCAGGTTTCCTTCCCAGACGCAGCATTTCTGTATAGATGAAGTTCTTCGCTCGAGTGAGGATATGCGTCTGTGAAATGCCTGAAGGTATGTATTTTACACTCGAGCGACACTTTTTGCGCTCGAGCGAGGTCACTTGTTGTGTCTGGTCGCTCGAGCGACAACTCCTTTGCTCGAGCGAAGGTTCCATATATCAGTTCGCAGCAGGGTGATTTTACATCACTTTGATCTTCTTTTTTCCTAAAGAACCCTAATCTGGCACACTCTCTCTCTAAAGTCCTCTCTCTCTCTACAAATACTTCAAGATTCAAGTATCTCTCAACCCTAGTCCCTTTGTTAAAGAGTTAGAGCATCTTGTGGGCTTTCTCTTGATCTGAACAAAATCGAATTTGGAGCATTTTTGAAGTTCTTCACCGCCTCCTTTGAGCTTCTACTCTTAAGGTAGGGATATTCTACACCTTGTTATGATTTTTAACCTAGGTATTTGTCATTTTGTATAAATGGAGAGATTTGGGAAAGTTTGGTGAAGTTAGAGTTTGGATTCAAAATTGAAAGAGGGGTTTTTATATTGGGCTCCATGAATGTATATGGGGTTTTGAATATGAGGTTATATGGGTTAAAATGGTGAAATTTGCCTTGGGGTTAATATTTGGAAAATGGGAAAATTTGCCCTAATTTGAGTTAAATAAATTATTTTGTATAAATGATGAGATTGATATAGAAAATATGAAATTGAGAGGATGCATGAATGAGTGGTGTAGTTAGATTTGTTAAATCAGTCACCTATGGGAATTTGATAAATTAACTGTTTAAAAGATGATGGTATGATCGGGATATTGAAAATGTGTCGTGGATAGTCATTGTATATGACGATGTTTTTAATACATTGTATATGTATCTTTGTTTGGGAGGAGATAAGGGATGGAATTCATTTTATAATTAAGTTGGCCGGAGTGTCCAGGGCGAAAGTGTCCAAATCTTATAGTTATGGGTGCCGATTCCCTCGGATGTGAATTCCGTAAAATGGCATGTTGAAGTGTTTTGAATAATAGATGTGTTAAAGTGTGAACCAATGAATTATAATTTCATTTGGTGTGTTTAGATGACAATGAACTTGACTCATAAATTGAATTAAAATGGATGGATGGAAACGGATTGAGATGTGAAAATCTACGTCAAATGGTCTAGGAAAGAATATAAGTTGGTCATGAACATTGAATATAATTATACCTGGCATTTATATCTTAGTTGAATCTCATATATTGTGTTAGTTTATCTCTACTATGTTTTGACTGACCCTACTTGGGAAACCATTTTCAGGTACAGGTGACATGCCTCCTCCAAGGGCGTAGCTTGGGAGGACTAGGGGGCTGAAGGCTTTATTTTGTTATAATATGTTTAAATGTTTATTCAAGCCGAGGGCTTTACATGTATAGAGCTTAGGATTCTTTTTTTTGCTGTGACCATGTGATAACTTGGAAAGATGTAAGCCCGTAGGGCATTTATTTTGTTGTTGTTAATCTACTATTACATGCTATAGATTCAGGATGAACATTTATGAATGTATAATGCATGTAATACCCCTTTTGTAATATAAACTCTGATGAATGAAGTATACCATTTTATTATGTTCATAGATTTTATGGGATGGATTAGTTGTATTATATTTTGGGGGCATTACACCAAGATCGATCAATTAGTGGATGCCACTTCATGGCATGGAAGGATGAGCTTCATAGACGTTTACAGGGGGTACCATCAGATAGCACTGTACCCCCTTGATGAGGAGAAGACTGCATTTATCACCCCAAAAGGGCTGTACTGCTACAGAGTAATGCCTTTCGGGTTAAAAAATGCAAGAGCAACCTACCAGAGGTTAGTGACCAAGAAGTTCAGACATCTGATTGGCAAAATAATGGAAGTATACATTGATGATATGGTCGTGAAGACCAAAGAACTTGAGAATCATCTAGCCGACTTGAGGGCAGTTTTCGACATCCTTAGAACATATTGGCTCCAACTCAATGCTTTAAAATGTGCATTTGGAGTTGGGTCTGGTAAGTTCTTGGGATGCTTGGTTACTAGAAGGGGCATTGAGGCAAGCCCAGACCAAATCAAGGCTATCCTAGACTTGAAAAGCCCAACGTCGACAAAACAACTACAGATGCTAACAGGAAGGGCCACAGTCCTCAGTAGGTTTATAAGCAGAAGTTCTGATAAATGTCAGTTTATTAAAGAAGGCCACAAATTTTTTGTGGACAGATGAGTGTGAAGTCGCCTTGGCCGACTTGAAGAAATACTTGACCACAGCTTTAGTTCTCTCAAATCCAGTACGTGGAGAGGAACTGTTCTGATACTTGGTGGTTTCGGAGAATACAGTGAGTGCAGTGGTAATCAGAGAAGAGAATGGAGAACAATGGGTAGTATACTATGTGAGTAAAACCCTTGCAGGCGTAGAGACCAGGTATTTACCCCTGGAGAAATTGACATTGGCCTTAATGATGGCCTCCAAGAAGTTGAACCACTATTTCCAAGCCCACAAGATTATGGTATTAACTGAGTACCCCTTGAAGTCCCTGCTACAACAAGGAGATCTGACAAGCAAGGTAACTAGGCCAATACGACCTGGAGTTTAGGCCCAGAACAGCAATTAAGGGCCAGGTTTTGGCCGACTTTATGGCCGAGTTCACACTTGGAGCCATCCCACTTCGGCTCCGATGAGCTGCGGCTTAGGGTGCCTAGGGGAACAAGAAGAGACCCAGTTGGGAATAAAACACCCTACAGCAGAGCGGAAGAAGGAAGAAAAACTCAAGCCCTGCGATATTTATATCAGCGACTCCTTCCCTTGTTTGTGGATAGGAGTTCAAATCGGCAAGGAGCAGGGACAGGAGTAGTGCTAGTATCGCCAGATGAGCGGATGTTAGAACAATCTATTCAATTGGGGTTTAAGGACTCAAACAATGAAGCAGAATATAAAGCACTGATCACAGGATTAAAGTTGGCGGCAGTAATGGAAGCCGATGAGGTGGTAGCCTTCTGTGACTTCCAGCTTATTGTGAACCAAGCAACAGGTGAATATGCAGCCAGAGATGAAAGAATGATAGCCTATGTCAAAGAGGTTGTTAGACTGTTAGCCTTGTTTGAGGATTGTCGACTACAACAGGTTAGCCGAGATGACAATAGTCATGCCGATGCCTTGGCTATCCTGGCTAGTGCAATGAAACAAGAGGAGGCAAGGACAATAATGATTGATTATTTGTCAAGCCCAAGTGTGAAACCACTGATCACAAAGTACGAAGCAATGTGTGTAGAGATGGGCCCAAGTTGGATGGATGCAATAATAATGTTCCTTAGAGATGAGAAGCTGCCAGATGATCGCAAAGAAGCACACAAGACCAGACTGAAGTCGGCTAGGTTTAGCCTGACAACAGAAGGACATCCCTATAGAAGGTCTTTTACTGGTCCCCTTTTGAGATGTGTGCATCCCTTCCAAGTTGAAGACTTCTTTGTATGAAATACATGAAGGAGTATGTGGAAGCCATGTTGAGGGCAGATCACTTGCTCATAGGGCCATTTCTCAGGGGAACTTGTGGCCCGATGTGGACTCGCCTTTTTTCGCGCCCCGTCTTTCGGAAATGTTTGAAAAGAAGGTCTCACAGTTCCGACTACTGCGGTTCTGAATCTAGTCTTACAAAGTGCAATGTGAAACTGATAATCACCAAAAGTCCAAATCCAGCAAATCCTTTTAGAAAATCAGATTTTAAATCAAATAATGCCAAAATTGGACTACTTTTCCAGATACAGAGTCGTCACCTAAATATTCTGTTTTAGGGAAAATTTAGAAAACCCTGACTTGTGCTGAAGGGGAAAGGTCATGAAATGAGCACCCCCGCTCGCCTAATCAAAGATCGGCCTCTACTAATCATGATATGATGTTTTATAAACATTATGTGTTCTTATTCCAATTATTAAACTAGCTTTATTATGTGTACGCGCACAATCAAGTATAGACTAGTTTGCTCAATTTGGAACAATTTAACTCATGTTTGTTTTCGAAAATGGCTTGAAATTGTCACCTTAAGTAGGCTTAAAGATGCAGATTTGCCACCAAATATAGTGGACTTACAACATGATTTGCCACAACAAAGTGGGCTTAAAACGCACATTTGTTGAATCGTTCCAATTCAAACAAGAAGCCTTCATCCATAGGCATTCATGCAGTTTAGCATTTAAGCACATGGCCTCATGGTGAGCATTCTAAACATGGGAATATGGCAATCACACTCATGCAAGTATGCTAAAGCATAAAACTCACCGAGTACTTCGAGCCAAAACAAAAACTAGTTACAAAGATGCATGATCCTAACTATGTTAAGTGTCTAATGCAACACATGCAATATGCAATTAATAGGCTCGGCTACTAATATGACATATGGATCAATTTGATAACATATGATTAAACACGTATTCAAAGAATTATTTGAAATTGCAATGCAGTTTGAATGATGCGCCGAGCCTCGGTACATGCAAGACAAATGAATGGATGCAAACATGCAAGCATAAAGTATGCTAATTTAAAATGTCCCTAATCTAACCATCAAAAACGATTAAATAAAATGGAGAAAGATGTGGGGTTGGAAGACATACACACATGCACGCACACTTATTACAACATTATGCCCTCACGAATGAGGGTTCGAATGAATAAAATCTAACCAACTAGCTACGCTAATTAAGCTAAGCTATTTATTACAACACAATATTTAACTAACTACTCTAGGCTAATTAAATATTACAACACTTAACTAACTAATTACAAAGTAATTAAGTTAACTAATTACAGCATAAATTAATCAACTAATCTACTAAAATATTTACAACATTTGCAAGCATCAGCTATAACTAATTAACTAGGCAAGTTAACTAAACGGCCTTGGGAAACAAGGGATGCATGCATGCTCGGTTTTCCCCCCGAAAAGCCACCGTTTTGCTACTGCGAGCCTCTGTTTGCACATTTAAACAAGAAAAAATGCTGCCAACTTCTAGAATACCTCTGCTCCATCACACTATGCAAATTTCATTGGTGGCCAACAATGGGCCTATCAGCTACCAATGGTGGCCGGTCGGCTACCAATGGTGGCCGGTCGGCCACTGATGACATGAACTCCTCTTTTTGCTGCAACAGAGAGCAGACAAAGCAAAATAGTGTATTCTCACAGATTATTTGCATACTTTGCCTCTCCTTTTCATGGGGAAATCAAAAGGAGGGACAAAATTTGGGTTTACAAACCATCAATTAAGCAATTTCATTACATGACAGCTTGTGAAACCAATGGTGCAAGTTCAATAAATGCAAAATAAGACCAAAGGACCATCACCCTATCATGCATGATCAAGGACAATGGAGACCAAGGAAAATGGAATATTTCATCACTTTGGAGTATGAAATGTCTCATTTCCCTTGTGTTCAAACTAACGTCCGATTTGAACACATGCAATGCAACACAAAAGATGCTTATCTTGCCTCTTTTACTTGTCCAATTTTGTTTACTCATTTTAATTACCAAAACCATTCTTTAATTGATTTGTCCATTAGTGAGTGTCCTTTAATGGAAAGATGAATCAAACAACAAGTTACTTTGGGCATGAAAGAGGCATTACACTGTTTGGTAATGAACCCCCTAAGGGATTAAACCATTAGGTGCAACACTTCCATTTCACATTGAGGCAAACAAGAGGTTTAAAGCCACTTTCAAAGCAAACAACAGAATAAAGAATGGAGGGAGACTGCAGAGATTTTAATTGCTGAAATGAAGTGCAAAACAACATTAAAGCATGCTATTAACTCAAAACAATGATAGTTAAAGCATTAAAACATCAAGCTGTTGAGGGAAATTACACTACAACTATGCAATACAAGGCTCAAATGAATTAACCAGCCCAAAACAGAGCCAAAATAGGTCAAAATAGAGCTTAAAACATGCTGGACTTAAGCCACAAAAAGCTAAAACAATAAGCTAACATGTGAGGCTAACTAGGCATGCAAACAAGACACAAGAAGGGGAGGCTAACCCCTCCAATTTTGGACTTCAAAATAAGGTTTTTACCACTAAAAAACCTCTGAAATTCAGTGGTTAAAAGGCCCAAAAAAGTTGGTTTAAAAGTGATGAAAAATGGTACAAAAGCTTAACAAACAAAGGAGCAAGAAGAGTGGACCACCCCTAACTCAAAGAGACGTCAAACCAACATTTTTAAGTCCTAAAAATAGAGTTTTTGACAGTTCAAAATCAGTCGAAAAAAAAATTGAAATAGATGGCAAAACCAAGATACCAAAACAAGTATAAATGAGGTAAGTGCTATACCTTCGAAGCAAAGCACAAAATAGCCAATAATCCAAGCTCAAACCACCTTTTAGAGCTCAAATAAAACTTCAGATAATCTCAGCCTAAAGGTGAGAGTATTTGGTTAAGGGTTGGTATGCAAAAGCTAAGAACTTGTGAGCAAATGTGTACAAAATATCAAAAGATAGAGAGAGATATTTTTGCTCTAATTTTTCTAACCCTCCAAAATGGGAAAGGAACCCCCTTATTTATAGAAGAACACCCCTTGAGCTTAGAAACATCTCACCATACACGTGTATGGAGATGCAGCTTAGTGTACAACAGCTAGCACAATTGTCAATAAATATCTGCAAAAAGGCACTGGTGGCCGTCAGCCACCACTGATAACCGACCAGCCACCACTGGTGGTTGACCGGCCACACCCATGGCTGACAAAAACATCCCATGGCCGACAGCCTTGGGTGGTGGCCGAGAGGTCACCAAGAGGTCCAAACACCAAATTTTGTAACAAAATAAGGCATATAAAGAACAAGGTTTAAAGGCTCAAAGACAAGGCATTCCACAAAGGACTTCAAGCACTTAAAACGAACATAAACACACACAATCATCGAGTGCACGAGCTATGACGGCTAAGTCTTGAGGACGGTCAAAAATGGAGTGTCTGCACATTTAGAAGGATGCTGAAGCCTATGTTAAAAAGTGTGAGAAGTGTCAAAGGTTTGCGCCTTTGATACATCGACCAACAACAGATTTGAACCCAATGTCTAGCCCTTAGCCATTTGCCCAGTGAAGCATGGATCTTGTTGGACAACTACCCCAAGCAACTGGACAAAGGAAGTTCATGCTGGTAGCAACTGACTATTTCACAAAGTGGATAGAAGCTGAACCCCTTGCGAAGATTCAGGATACTGATGTGAAGAACTTCATATGGAAGAACATTATCACCAGCTTTGGGATCCCAAGGGCAATAATAACAGACAATAGTACACAATTTGACAGTAAGCTAATCAAAAACTTTTATGCAAAGTACAAAATCAAGAACTGTTACTCTACTGCAAGTTTCCCTCAGAGTAATGGTCAGGCAGAAGCATCTTATAAGACTATCTTAGATGGGATAGAGGTAGCAAAAGGGAAATGGGTAGAAGAATTGCCCAATGTACTTTGGGCATATCGGATTATGTTAAAAAGATCAACGAGGGAATCCCTATTTGCCATGGCTTACGGCACAGAAGCAGTCATCCTACTAGAAGTTGACATCCCAAAGATCATAATCCATCGAGTAGAGAATGGGACTAATGAGGCATTCTTGGCCCGAGATATAGACCTACTTGAGGAGAAAAGGGGGAGAGCAGCAGTTCAGCTAGGGGCATACCAGCAATAACTTGCTAGGACTTATAACAAGAAGGTCAACCCAAGAGAGTTCAAAGTTGGGGACCTGGTGCTAAGGAAAGTGGTCAGGAAACAAAAAGGACCCTAGGGAGGGCAAGCTAGGCCCAAACTATGAGGGGCCTTATAGAATTATCTCGGTCGTTGGCAATGGGGCATATCGGCTTGAAGATAACGAGGGTAAAGAGTTGCCAAGACCTTGGAATACTTGCAACTTGAAGTTTTTCTATCATTAGACTTTTTGCCTCTTAAAGTTTATGCCACAATTTTATTAGCCGATGAAGCAATAAAATTTTAGCCTATTTTTTTAGTTTGAAAATTGTGTGGCTGGACTGACCAGTCCTATGGCGATGTTTCTAATTGAAACATGACGAATAACTTAGACTTATTATATGGCAGAGTTGAATTATACTTGCATATAATAGAGTCGAACTAAGTTGGCGATGTTTCTAATTGAAACATGACAAATAACTTAGACTTATTATATGGCAGCGTTGAATTGTATTTGCATATAATAGAGTTGAATTAAGTTGGCGATGTTTCTGACTGAAACATGACGAATAACTTAGACTCATTATATGGCAGAGTTGAAATTATACTTGCATATAATGGAGTTGAACTAAGTTGGATTAAGCTAGACTTGCCATGTCGGCAAAGTTAAACTTAGAATGGAACTAAGTGCATTTCAGTTAGATTAATAAAGACAAACAAGGTTGAGAACCTTAGCTAGTCTTTGTTTGAATTTGACTTTGGCGAAAGACTATATGTGCTTAATGTGAACATAAGTGAAACTTAGGTTCGCATTAGGGGGCAGAGAGCTAGAGAATGATGTATAAAAGTTTAAAGTGCTTGTTGAAATTTTATAGAAAAATTTACAAGTGTTCAAGTGGCTTAAACACTTGTTGAAATTTCAGGAAAGTTTACAAGTTGAACATTAGCCGAGGTAATATCAAAAGAAGTATCCAAGATACATATTGGCCGAGATGGCCAACCAAATTGCTATGCTTGGAAAGTGCGAAGTCTTGAGAGAAGATAGCATGTGAAAGTAATAAAGCAATACTGGACAACACTTGTAAAAATATGTTAATATTTTTAGAGTGTTAGTCGAGTTATGCCAATGGTATTCTGAGGAAAACATTCAAGGTTTTTATCTGAGGTATTATACCCCGAAGTTATTCTACAGGTACGGTATACTTTGACAAAATGCAAAAATATTCTAAGTATGGAAGCATGAAAGGCATGAAAGAAAGCAGTAAACATGCATGGAAGAAAAAAAAGGAGGCACACATCCAACACTTGGAAGAAAAAAGAAGCCTTGCATTCAGTAAAGATAACTTGTTCAAGTATAAAAAGGAACATCGGCCAAATTGGAGTTAAAACATTGTCCCAAAGGTTACAAAAACTACAAAGGAAAAAGTATAAGGTACAAAAACAAAGAAGAGATTCTAAACATGCTATTCTATGTTGGCGGTTGGTTGTGTTTCGGCCTCAACAGACAGCTGGGAGAGCTTCCCGACAGCCTTCTCGGTCTCGATCTCGGCATCAATTTCTTAAAGAGTCTTATCAAGGCTCTTCTCAAAAATCTCGACCTCGGCCTCAGTGGTGTTCTTGGGGACCTCGTCCTCGTCGTCCTAAGTCAAGTCAATGGCTTGCTCATTCAGAGTTAGGGACTTGGCCCCTACAGAACCCTCAGTTCCAGCTTTGACCTCGGCTTCTTCTTCTTCTTCTTCTTCCCCTTCCCCCTCAGCCTCACCCACGGATTGGCTTGGAGCGGGGGGGAATGGCACGACAAGTTGGTTCTCATCTCGAAGGGGTGAGTCCTCGGGGACAGCCAGCTCTTTCAAAGAAGCCATCAAATCAAGGGTGTAACCCCTATTGCATGCCTGTCTGACTTGCTTTTTGTATTCCTCGCAGACATCGGTTGTCCCCTCCACGTAAGCCTTCACGTCTGCTTCCTTGATTTCGACTGCCTTTGTTGACAGTGTTGTTTGGAACTCGGTTTAGGCCTGGACCTCTTTCTCTTTGGCCTCTTTTGCCTCGACTTGAGTGACCTCAACCACATTTTCTGCATCCTCAGCGTGGTCCTCAGCTGTTTTTAGGGCTAACTCAGTAGCCTTGGCTTGATCAAGAAGACCTCGGATGCGAGCCTCAGCTTTGTTAAGCAAAGTGAGAAGTTTGGCTGCCTCCTTGGTCTTTTGGGTTAGTTCTTTCTTGAAACCCTCGGCCATAACTGCGAATGAGTGACCTTGCTGGATGGCCTGCAAGAAAAGAAAACATATTAGTAAAAGTTTAGCTAAATGTTGGAAGACTTCGGAAGATAAGGTAAAAGACTTACCAAGACGCAATGTTGCATCATCATGGCATAGTTTTCATACTCTGTTAGCTCAGCCATTCGATTGATGTCAGCTGGCAAGAGAACGGTAGTAGAGATGGCGGTGCCGACTTCAACACTGTCTAGCGTCCTGTTGCCAGCTAGCAGAGGTCGATCACCCACCATTAATGTCAGGGCCCAAGGGGAGTTGGATTTAAAGATGCCGGGCTGATCTGTACCCTCATACCTTGGCCTCTTTGAGGAGGGTGTCTTAGACAAACCAGCCTCGGCAGGCCTCTTCTCAGTGGCTTAGGCGCTTTTCTCAACCTCGGCTAGTTTAGAGATTGGCAAAGTGTCCTCAGAGTCAATTTGAGTCACTGTTGCCTTGGCTTTGGCTTTCTTTACCCTCTTTGGCTTAGCCTTAGGTTGGGATTGTGATGGGGAGGATTGAACTATCACAAAACCAGGGAGGTCGGCCAAGAGGTCTTCAACAACAGCCTTGTTACATCCTATCTCATCGATGGTGGCAGCGACAGTGACTTTGGTACCGAAACGGATTGTTAAAAGTGCGGTAAATGGGTTTGCAGGATCATAAGCCGACGCCTCAGAACCTTGACATTTGCGACTATGAGTTCTGTCTGCTGGTATATTTGGCAGAGCTCGACGTCGACGTTGGCGTCGACATTGTGATGCCGGAATTAGTTGGGAGTAAACGTTGATGCAACCTCGGCTGGATCAGAAGAGGAAGCCTGGTCTAGCCTTGTTGAGGAAGCAACTATTGGAGTTGTAGCAGAGGGTGGAGTCTTACTCTTCTTGGGAACGTTAGGCAGTGTGGATTTGTAAGTTGAAATGTAATTGAGCAGTAGAGCAGCTTTGTGCTGATCAACTGGAAAACCCAGCAGCCTTCTCAAGTCCTTGCTGCGAAAGAAGGACTGGCGAAAATCTTTTGAGGGTTGGGGGAGAGCTGCAAGAACAAAATTCATACATTATAAGTTATAAAGGGAATAAAGTGATAAGTCTTAAAGCAGAAAAGTTGACACTTGGTTCTTACCCTCATCCTCTTTAAACACCGATCGGCGCAGAGGATAGAGATAAAGGTCGTCGTCAGGTGCAAATTCCCAATTGCCGAAGATGATGAAGTAATCATCTCCAGCACCTTTGTTGGAGTCTAGGAGGTCGGCTATGAGTTTGTAGGCTATGGATCTCGGCTTAAGGTAATAGATGCAGCCTTTTTTGGATTTTAGGCCATAGATGGTATAATAGTATTGGATATCGGCTAGTGTTAGCTTAGCGTTTTGTTAGCTAGCTAGAGCAATTATACCATTGATGACCCTATAGGAGTTAATGGCCAGTTGCATCGGATTGGGCTTGTAATAATGAAGGATTTCTCAGAAAAAAGGGTGTCTAGAGGGAACCTAAGTCCACACTCTATGAAAGCAACTACTGGAAAGGGCATAGAATCCCTATCAGGCATGATGCATTCCTCCTCCCTAGCCAACCTAAGGTGAACATCGGTTGGAATAGAGAACTCTCGACGGAAATACTCTATTTTTTCTGGGGTATCTACCCTCCACCTGAACATACCCATGATGTTGGCTAAAGGAAGAAGGTACAAGATTTCATAAAAGAGTGGTTGGTGTGGGTTTGAAAGATCTCGGCTAAACCTTAAACAGGAACTGGGTCAAGGGTTTTTCAAGATCTAGGGGAATTTGTTTCAATTTTCCTAGAGATAGTGATTTCTATCAAAACCCAAGGCCTAGATCTATACGGAAACAAGAAATCAAGGGAAAGATTTGGAAATAAGCAAGAAAAACAGAAAATAACAATGATTCAGACTCTAGATAACAAACAGAAATTCAAGAACACTGTGTAAGCATGTGCAGATGTGCAAAAGCCAAAGAATAGTGACAAATTACTAAAACATCATGCATGTAAACAGTTCATATGTACGTATGTTGACCCAGAGATACATTGAACAAGTATGAATCACAAGTAAACGCAACAATGAAACTCAAGATACCACAAAAATCTAAAGAAATGGGAAATTGATTCATGATCAAAGAAGAAACAGAGTACAACCATAAAAAAAAAAAAAAAATTCATCAGCAACGGAATAGGCATACAAGGAATATATACAGAGTAATGAAAGGTTGAAACTAAAATCGAAAGAAATAAAGAACTCACCGGTTAAGGCCAAGATTGAGGACACCTAACTAAGTTTTGCCGAATGCCAACGACGAGAGTATTCAAAACCAAATAGCTGAAAGCTTGATGGAGGATGTGATCGAAGTAGTTGCAGAAAGCTCGAAGAAACAACAATGGGGGTTGGGGATTTGTTAGAGAGAGAAAATCTCAAACACAGAGAGAAAGCAAGAATGTAAAGTGAACAGGTGGGGATAGAGGGTGATGTTTTGTTAAAACACGAAAAGGTGGCAAACCATAATGATATGCCTTGGATGACGTGTCTGTCGGGCAGCGTGTGCAGAAGTGACGCGACCTAATGGTGCGTGTCAGGTACGAATCAATGAGAGAGCAACGTGTAGAGAAAAAGGTTAAGTAAACGGTGCGTGACAGCTCATGCGCAGATAAAACTCTTTGAATTCTTGATTTAATAAAACAAAAACCTCGACCATAGGAGAGATCTCAGTTGAGGAACTTGAAGAACTTGGTTGTTGGTTCTTAGTTATTGATAAAGTAGACTGCAGAGTCTTGGTCATGAGAAGTCGACGTGTGATGATATCGGCCATGAAGGATGGAGTAAGTCTTAGTCGACGTGCTATGTGGACAAACGATGTAGGTTCTATCACCTCAGGATGCCGAGGTAATAGAACCTAAGGGGCAGCTGTGGGGACATATTTTGTGAATGACAACACATGGCCAACGTGATGCAGAAATGTTAGCCGAGGTGCCACGTGTCTTGGTCATGATGTCGAGGTTAGCTGCGAAGCTATTGGAATCTGGAATGAGCGGATAAGGGACAAGAGTCCTAGAATTGGGAATGACCTTAGTATGGATAAAGATAAAACTCTTAGGGAGTTTATCTCTATCTAGTTAGGAGTCCAAGATGAAACATTAAGCTAAAGTCCATTGAAGCTAGGCTTCTACAGGGATCAAGTCAGTGCTAGTTATAAAAGTAAGGCACCTTCGTGGATTTGAGGTGTGCTTTTTGCATTCTAGCTAGTGAGTTAAGCATTATTTGCTAGCTTTGAGAGATAACTGAGTACTGACTTGATCGTAGGAGTCCAATAAATAAACACATTTTCATAGCCGTATTTTGTACAATTTCATTGTATAATTTTTTTTTCTTTATATATCACCCTTCTTTACAAAAACCATATTGATTGCTAAATTTTGTTTTAAATAACAATTTTTAAGCGTGTGTTAAAAATACAATTTTAGTTTGAGAGAAAATTAAACCACTGCGAGTATTAAAAATTCAAAGAAAGGGGAAAGAAACTCAAAATGTTCAATATGTTAAAGAAGACAAGTAGTTTACTTTAAAAAATTAAATTGATCGAACATTAACAATTATATGATCGAAATACATTTATGTGAAGAAAAAAAAAAAGAACAATAACAATAACTACTTTCATGTCAAAATATTAGTGCCATATTCCATTTTGTATTGTCCAAAAATATTATTCCCATTTCAAAAATTAAGGACTAAAATAATATGAATTTTCTATTCTGCACCTCTTTTAAATTCATTAACAATATAAAAAGTACAATTATAACAACTGATTTTATCAAAAAAGTACTATCAAAAGATAATTTTAAAAAATTAATGTACGTGTTTGGTTTGAGTTTTTTGGATTAAGTTTTTTGAAAACTGAATTTTTTGTTTTTCGTATTTTTTTGTTTTTAGTGAATATTTTAAAAATTTTAACATTTTTTTAACTTTTTATATGCACCCTACTTAGATGTATCTAAAAAGTATACTGAATTCTCATTTTTTTTTTTTTTGTATTTTTGGTATCTATCTATCTATATATTATATAAGAAAAAGTGGGTTTCTAACCCACAAGCCTTGTAGGAGCTCCAATATCCCAATCTCAATTTTTTAATTTGTTTTATTAAAAACAAAAAACCTCGACATGTATTGATTTCGCCCAACCCACAAGCATTTTTGACTTCTCTCATACCTACTGCTACGCCCTTTTCAACTTCTTCCATACACTATAGTTAGTGATAAGATTATTAAATTATTTTTATGAAAAATATAAAAATATATAATTTGTATATTAAAAAAATATCTGAAACAAATACAAATTTTTATTAAATCTATCTATCTATATCTATATATTATATAAGTAAAAGGGCAAGTCTTGTGGGAGTTCCAATATTTCAAACTAAAATTTCTAATTTTTTGATTTTAAATAATTAAAAAAATCCTCCATAACTTTCATTCAAGTAAAAATAATATATATATATATATATATATAATATCTCTTAATTTATGATTTTCAAATGGAAGCTATATCAAATATATAAAATAAAAAATAGAAAGTATATTGATTCATTTCAAAATTCAATATGGAAAGCATTTCATTAATTTAAATTTTAAATTATAATGATTTATCCCATAATTTATAAGTTGCTCCAATATCCCAATCTCAATTTTCTAATTTTTTTTATTTAAAAAAAAATTAGCATTTATTAATTTCCCCCAACTCATAAGCCTTTTTGACTTCTTTTATACCTACTGTTACACCATTTTCAACTTCTTCCATACACTATAGTTAGTGATGAGATTGTTAAATTATTTTTATAAAAAATCTTAAAAAATATAATTTGTATATTGAAAAAATATCTAAAACAAACATAAATTCTTATTAAATCTATTTATCAATCTATATCTATATATTATATAAGTAAAATGAATGTCTTGTAGGAGTTCCAATATCTGAAACTAAAATTTTTGATTTTTTGATTTTAAATAATTAAAAAAATGGTCTATAGCTCTCCAAAAAAAAAAAAAAAATTTAACATCTCTAGATTTATGACTTTCAAATGGAAAGTATATCAAATATATAAAACAAAAAATAGAAAGTATACTAATCCATTTCAAATTCAAATTTGACGGGTACTAAATATGTAAAACATTTCATTAATTTAAATTTAAAATTATAATGATATATTCCATAATTTATTTATATATCCATATATCTATATACTATTATAATTGCAAAATATTGTCATTTCATTAAGGTTGAAAGTTGTAATTATTTTTTCCCATTTTTTTTTAATTTTTTGTTAATACGTGTTACAATATGATTAGTCTATAAATTAATTTTATATTCTTAAAATAAAATTTCAAATTTGAATTTTTACTTTAAATGTGTTACTATAATTAGAATAAGATCAATATTCATTCTTTAAATTTTGCATCCTTTATTAAATTATAAAATAAAATTTCAAATTTAAATTCTTCTTCAAATTATATTACTACAAAGTGATCAATATTCACATGCGTCATAATGATGTTTCATAATATATCTATCTATGTAGCGATCCCGGTTTTGACTTGACCTTTGTTGTGTTCCGGACTTGGGTTTCGTGGTTTAATATTGTATCCATGTCTTGTTTTCCTCCTTTAACTCTTTGAATTTGAGTTTTGGAATATGTTAGGCATGTTTGGAACAGGTTGGTTGTTAGTTGGTCTAGATTGTTGTTGCTCAGATTTTGGCTTCTTTGCTCGAGCGAGGCTTTTTGTGCTCGAGCATGCCTTGTGAAATTTGCTCTGTAGCACTTGTATCCTTCGAAGCTTTTCGAAAGTGTATCTAAATCATTTATTTTATTTTGGAAATCTTTGGTGTTATTATATGTTGATTTTGGAGGAGTACAATCCGATTTAAACTCGTTGGGTTTGTTTGTTCGCACTTGTTCTTGTCAAAAGTTCCTTGGAGACTTAGAAATTCTATTCTACGGTTGACACCAACCTTCCTAAGGGTCGACATTTACTTGTTGGTGAAGTTTCTGAAGTGTTGTTGGAATATAGGGTAGACACCAGTCTGGGAAGGGTCGACCCTCTTATATTGCAGAATCTCTGTGTTAGTTGCTGGAAAATAGGGTCGACCCCCGCTTGTCTAAGGGTTGACCCCCTTGCTTGTTGCCAAATTGTCTTTTCTACCTAAAGGATCGACCTCCCTGCCCGAAGGGTCGACCCCTGCGTGTTTTTTTTTTAGATTTTGAGGTTCGATTGGGCCCTACCTTTGGGGGGTTTTGGGCCTATTATTTTATTTGACCTTAGGGTTATTCTCTACTATTATAAATAGGCTCAAACCACTTTTCTCTCATTATTTTATTCCCCTTCTCCCTTTCAAACCGTGAGTTCTCTTCTCTCTCTCTAAAACTCAAAAATTTTCACTTAAATCTCTAGATCTACTCACCTAAAATGATCTTTTCACCTTGCTCCTTTGAAAAGTGTAGAGCATGCCAAGGGCTACGTTTTTGATCAGGGGAAAATCATTGTTTCATCGCCGTCGATTTTTGAGCTTCTCTCTTCTCTCTCATCTAAGCTTGAGGTAGGGATCTTTTCTACACTTTCATATGATATTTAACTTAGTTATTAGTATCATGTGTAACAATGATGTGATTTTGGGGTGTTTAAGGCAAACCTGGGGTTTGGGCATAAAATGGAAAGAGGGGTTTTGGGGTAAAGGTGACATAAGTGCTTGGGGGGTTTGAAAATGATGTTGTATTGTGTATGATTTGATGATTTTGGCACTTGACTAATATTTAGGGAAAGAGGGGGAATTTGCCCCAATTGAATCAAATTATTATTTTGTATAAATAATGGAAATTCACATTAAAAATGTGAAATTGAAAAGGTATTGATATGAATGGTGGGATTGGTTATGTTTTCTTCCATTCTTTGATAGTTTCGAATAAACTATCTATTATGAGATTTGATATCTGTTTATAAATAACTATATTGGACTATCGGTGGAGGATAGCTATGATTGTTGTAGAAATTGCATACGGATTAGGTAAATTGAAACTAATCACTTGTGCTTGTCATTGAATATGACTATATTTATGTACATTATATATGTATGGTTATTTGGAAGTGGAAAGAGGATATACTCCATTGTTTGAGTTTGTGATTAAATACATTGCATATGTATGTGTGACTGTTTGGGAGGAGAAAGGAGATGGACTCCATTATAATTAAGTTGGCCAGAGTGTCCTGGGTGAAAGTTCCAAAATTATACATGGGTGCCTAGCCTGCGGACAAAATATCCGTAAAATGGCAATTATAGTGCTTGTATAGCCTATGTTTACATGGGTCCCATTTGATGGCTGCCCGCGGACAAAATATCCGTGAAAGAAAAGTTTGAAGTGTTTACATGTTGATAATTTGGTTCTAGAACTAATGAGTTGTAATCTCATTTGAGTTATTGAGAAATGATGAAATTGGCTTATTTAGTTAAATGAAATGGAGGGAAATAGCTTAATGATTGAGTTTGGTAATTTAATATTATACATAATGTGGATGCCTTTACCTTTGTCGTTGCATATTATAGCGATCTAGGTTTTTCCCCGACCTTTGTTGTGTTCTGGACTCAAGTTCCGCGGTTGTATGTTGTTGTCTATATCTTGTTTCCATCCTTTAATTCCTTGTATTTGAGTTATGGGATGTGTTGGGTAAGTTTGGAACAGGTTGGTTGTGAGTTGGAACAAATGGTTGCTGCCCAGGATTTGGTTTCTTCGCTCGAGCGAGGCTTTTCGTGCTCGAGCGAGCCTTGGGTATTTGCTTCTTCGCTCGAGCGAAGGTTCTTGCACTTAAGCGAGCTTTGTGTGGTGTGTCTATTCGCTCGAGCAAGCAGTCTTGCGCTCGAGCGTGCGTCTGCGTCTCTGTGAAGACCTGAAGGTTGGTATTCTTCGCTCGAGCGAGCCTTTTTGCGCTCGAGCGAGACCTGTGTTTTGTGTTCCTTCGCTTGAGCGAGCACTCTTGCGCTCGAGCGTGCGTCTACATAAGTGGAAGACCTGAAGCTTCGCATTGTTCGTTCGCGCGACGCTTCTTGCGCTCGAGCGTGGTCTTTTGTTATGTCTGGTCGCTCAAGCGACAAGTTCTTCGCTCGAGCGAGCCCCGTATATATCAGATCCCAGCAGCGTGATTTTGCATCACTTTTTCATCTTCTTTTCACTCCAGACCCTAAATCTGGCTGTCTCTCTCTCTAGTCTCTCACTCTCTCTACAAATATACCTTGTTCTAGAGGCTTTCTACCCTTTTCCCTTTGTTGAAAAGGTAGAACATTGTGTGGGCTTCATTTTGATCCGAAAAAGTGTAGATTTGGAGCATCTTGAGTTTCCTTCTTCTTATCCTTTGAGCTTCTCCATTTGAGGTTGGGATAATCTACTCATTACTATGAGTTTTAACATAAATATTAGTCATTTTGTATAAATGGTGAGATTTGGAAGTTTGGGTATAGTTAGGGTTTGAGTTTGAAATTGTGAAAGAGGGGTTTTCTAATTTTGGGTTCATTATGTATGTGAGGTCTAGAGTTTGGGCTCTCTGGTATATAACTGTTGAAATTTGGCCTAAGGGGCAATATTTGAGAAAATATTGGAAAATGCCCTAAGTTGAATTAAATAACTATTTTGTATAAATACTAAAATAAATGTGGAAATATGAAATTGGTTAGAGAATCATGAAATTGGAGGAAATTGTGATTAGATGGTGTAGTTGGATCAATGAATCACTCACCTATGGAAAATATGATAATTTATCTGTTTGATAAATTTAATTGTCTGTTTAGAAGTATCTGTTTTGGGCTATCGGTGGAGGATAGCCATGATTGTTGTAGAAACTGCATGATGATTAGGTGAATTGAAACTAATCAATTGGAATATGTCATTAAATATGACGGTTGGATATTAACATTGAATATGTGATTTAATTGATCATTGTATATGGCGACGTGTTAAATACATTGTATATGTATCTTGTTTGGGAGGAGATAGGGGATGTACTACATTGTGTGTGAGGAGATAAGGGAACGACTCCATGGATAATTAAGTTGGCCGGAGTGTCCAGAGTGAAAGTCCCGAAATCTTATATATATTTGGGTGGTGGTTCCCTCGGACATAGTTCCGAAAAATGGCAAGAGAATGGAAGTGTTTGAATGATGTTTATGATTGAGGTGTTATTAATATGAGTTGTAGTCTTATCTTGAATTGCTTGGGTAATAATGATCTATGTTAATGAATTGGTTTGGATAAATAAATGGAAGTAGTTCGGAATATGGATGTGAGTGTTGATTGGTTATGGAAAGGATGTATGTAGTTTACATGTGTTAAACATTTATCAAATGCTAATGTTTTAGTTAATTCTCATATACTGTTTAGCATATCTCTACTAGGCATTGGCTCACTCTACTTGGGACACCATTTTTCAGGTACAGGTGAGATGCCGCCTCCAAGATCTTAGCTTGGAAGGTTTAGGAGTTGAAGGCTCCATTTTGATGATTTATTGTTGATGTTAAATGTAAACTCAAGCCGAGGGCTTTATATGTAAAAGAGTTAGAACTCTTCTTTTGCTGTAACCAAGTGATAGCTTGGAAAAGATGTAAGCCCTTAGGGCATTTACTTTGTTATTTGGAGTTAGAATTACATGCTATAGTTTCCGGATAAACATCAACGAAAATGTAATGCATGTGATATCTTTTGTAAAGGAAACTCTGATAAATGAAATGTAACTTTTCTATTATGTTTATGGATCTTATGCACGATTGTCATCTGCTTTAATTTGAGGGCGTTACAACTTGGTATCAGAGCGTACCGGATTTGAATACTTTGGGTACGTGGGAAGTGGTTAGTACCACAATGGGTTTGTCTCGCTTGTTAGAGACTTAAGTATAATGTTATGTGCTTATGTGATAACATGTTTATGTGACTATATGGGTATGGAATTTAGTTTCTAGGATGTTCATCGGGTCTATGGGTTCCTGGGAGTCCTATTGGAAAGGAACTTGATCACTGCCGTTTATAACTGGAACTCTAGTAACGCCACAGGACGGTCATTATCCGGAAATAAAATTCGTATGTGTTTTTGTGGTTATGTGCTTATGTGGAGTGAATTACTATTGTCCATCGTATTAGGACGCGAGTGAAATAGCTTCGGCACATTTGTGAATGTGCTAATGTCTTTTGTTACCTTTAGTAGGATGTCAAGATAAGGTCGTGGTGGTAGGCGTGGTAGGTCTAGGAGGCAGGAGATGTCTATACTGGATGAGATTTCGGCGTAAGAGGAAGGAGTTAGTCAGGCCAATGTGGCCGGGCCAGTAGGTCAACAGGCCATGGGCGCCTTAGCCCGTGAAATGGCCGGAGGATTGAGGAAATCTATAGACATTCTCTGGGCTGAGAATCAAGTCCAGGCTCAAGTAGCTGAGGCAGGGCCGTCTTTTCTGAAGAGGAGTTCTTCCGATCGAATCCAGACGAGTTTTTGGGTGATCCTAAGGAACCATTAAAGGCTGATGAGTGGCTAGAGCAGATGACGAAGATGTTTGAGATGCTTGGCATCGAAGACGGAGGTTTGAGAGTGACCTTGGCGTCTTTCCAGGTGAAGAGAGACGCGGGTCAATGGTGGAAGTATGCGCGGGGACGCATTGGAGGGACTTGTGAGGCCTTTGTTGAAGTTTTCCAAGATAAGTACTTGCCAGCTACAGTGAGGGAGAGGTTGAGGGATCAATTCTCCAAGTTGGTGTAGCTAAATACACCAGTGGCGGAGTTCGAGGCCACTTTTACTAGCTTGTCCAGGTTTGCACCTGAGTTAGTGGCAATCGAGGAACGCCGCTATCTGGAGTTTGAGAAGAGGTTGTTGACCGGACTCATGTTTAGGGTTGTCGGTTCCATGATTAGAGATTATAGACGCCTTGTGGAGGCTGTTGCCCATCTTGAGACTATTATGCATGCAGAAGAAGAGAGGATGAGGGGATCTGGGAGTAGTCAGGATGGTCAGGGGGACGGTAAGAGGCAGAGGGATTCTAACCCTTAGCAGTCCCAGGAAGTGCATTTGAGGTCTATCTTTCCAGTACCGAGTTCGGGTTCTGGGAGAGGCGATTAGGGAGACATCACCTGTTTTAAATATGGTCAGTTGGGCCACAAGTCTCTAGCCTGCTCACAGAGGGGAGGAGGGCAGTGTGCAACATCATCTTCGGCTCATTCTGAGGGTCAGAGTCAGGGTAGAGGCCAGCTGCTCGCTTGTTATCAGTGTAGGCAGGCAGGCACCTGAAGAGGTTTTGCCCGCAGTTGGGTGGTACACCTAGTGCGTCTGGTTTGAGACAGACACAGAGTCACCAACCAGCTCAGTTAGTACATGCCTCGAGGGCCAATCAGAGAGCCTCTTCGGCTCAGTTTGTACAGCAGTCTTATGCTTCGAGAGGTGAGCAGGTGGATTAGAGGCCTACGGGGCGCGTGTATGGTCATACAGCGCCAGATCTTGTACCGGCTCCATTTGTTATGAGAGGTACCTTCTTGTTTTGTAACTCGATTGCTAATGTGCTAATTGATATGGGTGTATTCCATTCCTTTATATCTTTTGCATTTGCATCTATTTTGAGATTGGAGTTGGCGCAGTTAGCATCTCTTATTTATGTAGTATCACCTATTAGGGGCGAGATGGTTTTGAAACAAGGGTGTCGGGGCTGTGATATAGAGGTCACCGATCGCCAGCTTCCATTTTCTTTTGTAATGATGGATATGTCTGGGTTTGATGTGATTTTGGGTATGGACTGGTTATCGTCATACCGGGCTATTATAGATTGCTACCGTCAGAGAGTTACTGTATGTACCTTGAGCGGAGATTGCTTTCATTTCTTGGGAGATCGGGTTGGTAGAGTCTTACCACCGGTGTATGATCCGCGAGGGCGGAGTGAGCTTAGTTGTCTTCTTGCTAGCTTTATGGGTAGTGAGTGTGATAAGATCAGGACTGAGTTGCCAAGAGTGGTTTGTGAGTACTCGGACATCTTTCCCGAGGATCTTATTAGTTTACCACCCCATCGAGAGATCGAGTTCTCTATTGACTTAGTGCCTGGCACGGCACCGATTTGCATGGCACCTTATCGTTTTGCCCCAGCCGAGTTGAGTGAGTTGAAGATTCAACTCTAGGAGTTGCTAGATAAGGGTTTTATTCACCCTAGTACTTCGCCTTGGGGAGCATCGGCCCTCTTTGCTAACAAGAAAGATGGGGCTTTGAGACTTTACATTGATTACCGAAAGTTGAGCCGGGTTACGGTTAAAAACAAGTACCTTATGCCTCGTATAGACAACCTGTTTGATCAGTTGAAAGGATTCCGTTGTTTCTCTAAGATAGACTTGAGATCGGGTTACCATCAATTGAGGGTCAAGGAGAAGGATATTTCGAAGATGGCATTCCGTACGCGGTATGGCCATTATGAGTTTCTAGTGATGCCTTTTGGGCTCACCAATACACTGGCTGTGTTCATGGATCTGATGACCCGAATTTTTTGAGAGTTCTTAGATCGTTTCGAAGTCGTCTTTGTAGACGGCATTCTAATTTATTCACCTTCTGAGGAGGAGCACGAGGGATACTTGCGAGTGGTGCTTGAGTTACTTAGAGCCCATAAGCTGTATGCTAAGTTTGGAAAGTGTAAGTTCTGGCTAAGAGAGGTTAAATTCTTAGGCCACGTGGTATCCGGGGAATGGGTGACTATAGATTCATCCAAGATAGAGGCAGTGCAGGATTGGGCACAACCTAAAAATGTCTTTGAGATCTATAGTTTCTTGGGGTTGACCGGGTATTACTGTCAATTTGTGAAGGATTTCTCTAAGCTAGCTTCGCCTTTGACTAGATTGACGCGGAAAGGGGTCAAGTTTGTGTGGAGTGAGACTTGTGAAAAGTCGTTCCAAGAGCTCAAAGTTAGACTTACCACCGCTCCAGTCTTGATTATTCTGGAGAGGGATTTGGGTTATGCAGTGTATTGCGATGCCTCACGAGAGGGTTTAGGTTGTGTATTGATGCAAGAGGGGAAAGTAGTAGCTTATGGCTCACGTCAATTGAAAACACACGAGAACAACTACCCTACTCACAACCTAGAGTAGCAACTGTGATATTTGCCTTGAAGATTTGGAGGCACTATCTTTATGATGAGAGATTCGAGGTGTTCTCGGATCATAAGAGCCTAAAGTATTTGTTTACATAGAAAGACTTGAATTTGAGGCAAAGAAAGTGGATGGAGTTTAGAGAAGATTATGACTTCGAGTTGCATTATCATCCAGGAAAGGCCAATGTTGTGGCCGATGCCCTAAGTAGGAGGTCCATTAGTGATGTAGCTTGTATTGCTATCCGAGAATGGGAGATGTTGGGTGCTCTTGGCGAGTTTGACTTGCATCTGGGCGAGTCTGTTGAATCTGTAGCCTTGTTTTCTTTAGTTGCACAACCTACACTTGTGAATCGAGTGTTAGAGGCACAAAAGGGTGACTTTGAGGTAGACTCCCTCCAAGAGAAGATTTCTAGTATGAAGGTAGAGAAGGGTTTGGTTGTGTATCCCGACCTGAGTGTGAGGTACCGAGACCACTTATTTGTGCCGGAGTCTTGCCGCGAGGAAGTACTTCGAGAGTTTCACCATTCACGCCTTGCGGTGCATCCGGGAGGCACAAAGATGTATCATGATCTGAGTCGCCAATTTTTGTGGAGGGGTATGAAGAAAGATGTAGCAGTGTTTGTGTCAAAGTGCCTTACTTGTCAGCAAATGAAGGCCGAGCATCAGAGGCCATCGAGTTTGTTGTAACCCTTGCCTATAGCTGAGTAGAAATGGGAGCACGTCACGATGGATTTTGTTGTGGGTCTTCCGAGGACTCAACGGTGTAGTGATGCCATATGGGTGGTAGTTGACTGGTTGACTAAGTCGGCGCACTTTATTCCTATGCGTGTAAGAGATTCGGTAGATTATCTTGCCGACTTGTATATTCGGGACATAGTGAGGTTGCACGGGGTCCTAGTGTCGATTGTCTCAGATAGAGACCCACGTTTATTGCTAGGTTGTGGCAGAGTTTGCAGAGTGCCTTGGGTACTAGATTGACTTTTAGTACGGCTTACCATCCTCAGACTAACGGGCTGTCCGACCGCACTATTCAAATCCTTGAGGATATGCTTCGAGGCTATGTCCTTGATTTTAAGGGGTCGTTGGAGAGACACTTACCCTTAGTGGAGTTTGCCTACAATAACAGTTTCCAATCGAGTATTGGCATGGCACTGTTTGAGGCCTTGTATGGCCGACCGTGTAGATCTCTAGTGTGTTGGGCCGAGGTGGGTGATGCACCTTTGTTAGGTCTAGAGTTGGTTCGGGAAACGACGGAGAAAGTGGCACTTTTTCGTAAGAGGCTAGTTACAGCCCAGAGTCGCCAGAAGAGTTATGCCGACCGTAGGAGGAGACCTTTATCATTTGAGGTGGGTGATCACGTCTTTCTGAAAATATCACCTAGGCGGGGTTTGATGAGGTTTGGGAAGAGTAGGAAGTTGTCCCCTCGGTTTATTGGCACTTTCGAGATCCTTGAGCAGATTGGGGAAGCTGCCTACCATTTAGCATTGTCGCTGCAACTGTCCGGAGTGCATGATGTGTTTCATGTTAGTATGCTTCGAAAATATGAGCCGGATCCATCATATGTGTTAGATTGGACCGACTTAGAAGTAGATGAGGATGCCTCGTATGAGGAGAGACTGGTGAGAGTCTTGGATAGACAGGACCAAGTCTTGCGAGGCAAGACAATTCCCTTGGTCAAGGTATTGTGGAAACATCACGGAGTTGAGGAAGCCGCTTGGGAATGTGAATTGGAGGTTCGAGGGAAATATCCGGACCTGTTTGTTAATGTTTGAGCATGTGTTGAAAATTTTGTTTTATTGATGAACTCTTAAAAACATTGTATATGTTTTGAACTATGAAAGTATTGTAATTGTTGAATATGTCTCGGGAATGCAAGTTTAATTTAACATTGTATATGTTGAATATGTTTTAGAAATGCAAATGTGTTATTAACATTGAATATGTTATGGAGATATGGAATACGTGTATTGAAATTAGTTGAATTTCGAACGAATGCATGTTGGTAATGTATTTTGAGCTATGTGTTGTAAATTGTTCTCTTGAGAAGAGATGAAATGACCGGTGGTGGGTCATGATGGTGAGTGTTGAATTATAACCATGTTGAGAATTGAATAATCACAATTTTAAAACTTGGAAAAAAAAAATTCGGAGACAAAATTCTTTAAGAGGGGGAGGTTATAGCGATCCAGGTTTTACCCCGACCTTTGTTGTGTTCCGGACTCGGGTTCCATGGTTGTATGTTGTTGTCTATATCTTGTTTTCATCCTTTAATTCCTTGCATTTGAGTTATGGGATGTGTTAGGTAAGTTTGGAACAGGTTGGTTGTGAGTTAGAACAAATGGTTGCTGTCCAGGATTTGGCTTCATCGCTCGAGCAAGGCTTTTTGCGCTCGAGCAAGCCTTGGGTATTTGCTTCTTCACTTGAGCGAAGGTTCTTGCGCTCGAGCGAGCTTTGTGTGGTGTGTCTATTCGCTCGAGCAAGCAGTCTTGCACTCGAGCGTGCGTCTACGTCTCTGTGAAGACATGAAGGTTGGTATTCTTCGCTCAAGCGAGCCTTTTTGCGCTCCAGCGAGCCCTGTGTTTTGTGTTCCTTTGCTTGAGCAAGCACTCTCGCGCTTGAGCGTGCGTCTGCGTAAATGGCAGACCTGAAGCTTCGCATTGTTCGCTCGAGTGACGCTTCTTGCGCTCGAGCGAGGTCCTTTGTTGTGTATGGTCGCTTGAGCAACAAGTCCTTTGCTCGAGCAAGCCCCGTATATATCAGATCGCAGCAACGTGATTTTACATCACTTTTTCATCTCCTTTTCACTCCAAACCCTAAATCCGACTGTCTCTCTCTCTAGTTCCTCACCCTCTCTACAAATACACCTTGTTCTAGAGGCTTTCTACCATTTTCCCTTTGTTAAAAAGGTAGAGCACTGTGTGGGCTTCATTTTGATCCGAAAAAGTGTAAATTTGGAGCATCTTGAGTTTCCTTCTTCTTATCCTTTGAGTTTCTCCATTTGAGGTAGGGATAATCTACTCATTACTATGAGTTTTAACATAAATATTTGTCATTTTGTATAAATGGTGAGATTTGGAAGTTTGGGTATAGTTAGGGTTTGAGTTTGAAATTGTAAAAGAGGGGTTTTCTAATTTTGGGTTCATTGTGTATATCAAGTCTAGAGTTTGGGCTCTCTAGTATATAACTGTTGAAATTTGGCCTAGGGGGCAATATTTGAGAAAATAGGGGAAAATGCCCTAAGTTGAATTAAATAACTACTTTGTATAAATACTAAAATAAATGTGGAAATATGAAATTGGTTAGAGAATCATGAAATTGGAGGAAATTGTGATTAGATGGTGTAGTTGGATCAATGAATCACTCACCTATGGAAAATGTGATAATTTATCTATTTGATAAATTTAATTATCTGTTTAGAAGTATCTGTTTTGGGCTATCGGTGGAGGATAGCCATGATTGTTGTAGAAACTGCATGATGATTAGGTGAATTGAAACTAATCAATCGGAATATGTCATTGAATATGACGGTTGGATATTAACATTGAATATGTGATTTAATTGATCATTTTATATGGCGACGTGTTAAATACATTGTATATGTATCTTGTTTGGGAGGAGATAGGGGATGTACTCCATTGTGTGTGAGAAGATAGGGGATGGACTCCATGGATAATTAAGTTGGGCGGAGTGTCCAGTGTGAAAGTCCCAAAATCTTATATATATTTGGGTGCCGGTTCCCTCGGACGTAGTTCCAAAAAATGGCAAGAGAATGGAAGTGTTTGAATTATGTTTATGATTGAAGTGTTATTAATATGAGTTGTAGTCTCATCTTGAATAGCTTGGGTAATAATGATCTATGTTAATGAATTGGTTTGGATAAATAAATGGAAGTGGTTCGGAATATGGATATGAGTGATGATTGGTTATGGAAAGGATGTACATAGTTTACATGTGTTAAACATTTATCAGATGCTAATGTTTTAGTTAATTCTCATATACTATTTAGCATATCTCTGCTGGGCACTGGCTCACCCTACTTGGGACATCATTTTTTAGGTACACGTGAGATGCCGCCTCCAAGATCTTAGCTTAGGAGGTTTAGGAGTTGAAGGCTCCATTTTGATGATTTATTGTTGATGTTAAATGTAAACTCAAGCCGAGGGCTTTATATGTAAAAGAGTTAGAACTCTTCTTTTGCTGTAACCAAGTGATAGCTTGGAAAAGATGTAAGCCCTTAGGGCATTTATTTTGTTTTTTGGAGTTAGAATTGCATGATATAGTTTCAGGATAAACATCAATGAAAATGTAATGCATGTGATATCTTTTGTAAAGGAAACTCTGACAAATGAAATGTAACTTTTCCATTATGTTTATGGATCTTATGCACGATTGTCATATGCTTTAATTTGAGGGCGTTACACATATGCATAGTGTACTTATACCTTTGCTAAAATTCATATACTGTGTTAGATGGTTTCTACTAGGCTCTGGCTCACTCTACTTGGGAATAACATTTTCATGTAACGATAGCATGCCTCCACTAAGGCAATAGCGTTGGAGAAACTTTTGGAAGCAAGGGTTTCTTATTTTGATTGTATATTTTTGTAAAGCCAAGGGCTTAAGATGTAATGAGCGAAGCTCAGTTTTGATTGTAACCAAGATATGTCTTGGAAAGATGTAAGCCCGTAGGGCATTTAAATTTGTTGTTAGTAATTTGCATTACATGCTGTAGATTCTGAATGAACGTTTATGAATGTATAATGCATGTAACCTCTTTTGTAATACGAATTCTATTATGAGAAAGTGTACCAATTATGTTATATTCATTCCTCTTATGAGTTAGGTTATTTGTATTATTTTGAGGGTGTTACATGCTCCTTCGCTCGAGCGAGATTTGAGAGTCCTCAGGTTTTTTCCCCAGACACAGAATTTCTGGGAAGGTTAAGGTCTTCGCTCGAGCGAGGCTTCTTGCGCTTGGGCAAGGGTGTGCATCTTTGAAATACCTAAAGGTACATATTCTACGCTCGAGCGACTCTTCTTGCGCTCGAGCGAGGGTCACGTATATCAATTTGCAGCAGAGCAATTTTACATCACTTTTTGATTTCATTTATTCTAAAAACCCTAATCCGACACCTTCTCTCTCTAAAACTCAACTTCTCACTACAAATCCCCTAGAATCTAAGGGTCTCTACTCTACTTCCTTTAAGAAAAAGGTGGAACATCTTGTGAGCTTCCATTCCATCCGAACAAAGCTTGGTTTTGTGTATTTTTGAAGTTCTTCCTCATCTCCTTTGAGTTTCTACACTTGAGGTAGGGATATTTTACACCTTAATATGGTTTTTAACCTAGGTATTTGTCATTTTGTATAAGTGGTGGAATTTGGAAGGATTTGGGTGAAGTTAGGGTTTGGGTCTAAAATTTAAAAGAGGGATTTTATATATTGGGTTCCATGAAAATATATGGGGTATTGAATATGAGGTTATATGGGTTAAAATGATGAAATTTGGAGTTGGGATTGATTTTTGGAAAAAAAGGGAAAATTGCCCTGATTTGTGTTAAATAATTATTTTGTATAAATAATGAAATTGATATGGAAAATATGAATTTGGGAGGATGTATGAACGAATGGCGTAACTAGATTTGATAAATCACTCTTCTACGGAAAATTTGATAAATTATCTATTTAATAGATTGTATATTTGTTTAGAAATATATGTTTTGGGCTATCGGTGGAGGATAGCTATGATTGTTGTAGAAACTGCATGAGGACTAGGTGAATTGAAACTGGTCATTTGAATTATGTCATTGAATATGTGATTTGGACAGTCATTGTATATGACAACGCATTTAAATACATTGTATATGTATCATTGTTTGGGAGGAGATAGGGGATGTACTCCATTGTTTGAGAGGAGATAGGGGATGGACTCCGTTTTAAATTAAGTTGGCCAGAGTGTCGAGGGTGAAAGTCCCGAAACCTTATATGTATATATTTGGGTGCCGATTCCCTCAGACAAGAATCTATAAAATGGCAAGAAGTTTGAAGTGTTTGAATAATGAATGTTATTGAATTGTGAATGAATGAGTTGTAGTCTTATTTGGGATTGTTTAGATGATAAAGAACTACACTTATGCATTGATTTGAAATGAATGAATGGTAATGGAGAGAATGTAAGTTGGTATTGAGTATTGGACTTCTATTTGACATTTATATCTTAGTTAAACTTCATATATTGTGTTAGTTAATCTCTGCTAGGTTTTGGCTCACCCTACTTAGGAAACCATTTTCAGGTATAGGTGACATGCCTCCTCCAAGGGCGTAGCTAGGGAGGACTTAGAAGTTTGAGGCTTTGTTTTGTTACTTGTGTGTTTAAAATGTTAATTCAAGCCAAAGGCTTTACATGTATAGAGCTTAGGACTCTTTTGTTGTAACCAAGTAATATCTTGGAAAGATGTAAGCCCGTAGGGCGTTTATTTTGTTGTAATCAATTAGTGTTACATGTTGTAGTTTCAGAATGAACATTTATGAAAATATAATGCATGTAATATCTCTTGTAATATAAACTCTGATGAATGAAAATTTAATATTTCCATTATGCCCATAGATCTTATGAATGGTTCATTGGTGTCATATTTTGGGGGCATCACAATCTATATATTATATAAAGAAAATGGGATTTTTAACCCACAAGCCTTGTGGGAGCTCCAATATCTCAATATTAATTTTCTAATTTTTTTATTTAAAAAAGAACCTCAGCATTTATTGACTTTCCCCAACCCACAAGCCTTTTTGACTTCTCACATACCTACTGCTACACCCTTTTCAACTTCTTCCATACACTATAGTTAGTGATGAGATTGTTAAATTATTTTTATAAAAAATATAAAAAGATATAATTTGTATATTAAAAAAACCTAAAACAAATATAAATTTTTATTAAATCTATCTATCTATCTATCTATCTATCTATCTATATCTATATATTATACAAGTAAAATGGCAAGTCTTGTGGGAATTCCAATATCTCAAATAAAATTTCTAATTTTTTGATTTTAAATAATTAAAAAAATCCTCTATAGCTTTCATTCAAGCAAAATATATATATATATATATATATATATATATATATAAAATAAAAGATAGAAAGTATACAAATCCATTTTAAAATTTAAATTTGAGGGGCACTAAATATGGAAAGTATTTCATTAATTTAAATTTAAAATTTTAATGATTTATCCCATAATATATAAGCTGCTCCAATATCCCAATCTCAATTTTCTAATTTTTTTATTAAAAAAAAAAAAAAACTCAGCAATTATTGATTTCTCGCAATCCACAAACCTTTTTTATTTCTCACATAACCATTTTCAACTTCTTCCTTACACTATAGTTATTGATGGGATTTTTAAAGTATTTTTATAAAAAATCTAAAACAAATATAAATTCTTATTAAATCTATCTGCCAATCTATATCTATATATTATATAAGTAAAATGGGCAAGTCTTGTGCGAGTTCCAATATCTCAAACTAAAATTTTTAATTTTTTGATTTTAAATAAATTTATTTAAAATTTTTTTTCCTACAAATTTTAAATTTTTGTCTTGTCTTTGAAAAGTGAATGTTAATCTATATATTGAATTTCCTTTATAAGAATGAGGGTAATTATCTATAGTATTTTATTACTTATCTTTTACAATGAATATGTGCTTGCTTTTTATCTAATATTATATGTGAGATTTCTTTATAATTTCTAATTGATTGTTTTTAATTTTTTTGCAAAGTTTTTTTATTCTATTACTGTTTGTAGAGAAGTGTTATTATTTAAATTATCCAATTCTACTTTTTCAGCATATCTAATATTCATATAATTTATTAGTAAGACTAAAAAATCAGACTCTAATATTAATTTAAACACACAACGAAATAAAATACCTTTTAAAGATAAACTAAAAACCTAAAAGATTTTTCTGTAGTAAAATCTTAATTGGGGATAGTCTTTTACTAATTTATAATAAGTATGAGTATATATTTTATTTTTGTAATTCTTCTAAAGACTGTAAATAGACTTTGATTTATATACTTTAGGGATCTGATAGACATAATCGATAGTTCAGCACCAAATAGATTTTGATTTATATATTTTAGGGTCTAAATAGATTCAATTGATAATTTAGGAACTAAATAAACAATTTGATGATAAATTAGGGATAAAAAGTGTAATAAACCCTAGATATAATTATTTAAATTTACTTAAATATATAACAAAATTTACAATAAGAAAAAGAACTAAAATAATCCAAGCTTAAACACCAAATAAAAAATTTACAGATTATAACAAAATATCATTTAAATATTACATTTGTTTGCATTTTTAGCTACAAAATAGAAAATGTCTCGTAGCTCAAATTTTGTGGCTCAAAAGTGGCTCAAATGGCCAAAACGATCGTTTTGGCCATTTGAGCCACTTTTGAGCCACAAAATTTGAGCTACCTAGCATTGCCACTACAAAATGGCTAACCAAGCTTGTATAATGTAACTTATCAACTATTCTTTTCAATTGACAAAAATACTAATCCATAATATTTCTTAGGAAAATGTTTGGTAGCTCAAATTTTTGTGGCTCAAATGGCTCAAATCTGTCAAAACGACGTCGTTTTACACTCAAAATCTGTCAAAACGACGTCGTTTTGACAGATTTGAGCCATTTGAGCCACAAAAATTTGAGCTACCTAGCATTGTCGTATTTCTTATCACATAAGTTCGCCGAAGGTAAGATGTCAACTTTAAACTTGAAAATATTTATTTTTTGTTAGAAATAACTGCACCTAGTGTAATTAATTGTATTTTATACATAATTTATATATTTAGGAAACAATCATCTATTAATTTTAAATAATTCATCATAACAATTGGCTTTATAGTCTTTTCTTATAAATAAAATAATTATATATTAGTTTCAAATTTTCACCAAAATAACTTTTAAATTCAGGTGAATTTTTTTTGTTCGTTGGTATAATAGCTAAAACAAATGGGGCATTTTTTAAAATAATTTTTCGGAGGTCTAAAGCGGTGACTTTGCTTACTTTAGGCCAAAGCCAGCCTTGAAAAAACATGTCATGGGACTATAAATACCGTTCAAGGATGTGATTAACATTTTCATGGAGAAAGCGAGATTGCTAATTTAATCCCATGAAATTGGGAGTAAAAATATTATTTTCTGGCATAGTCATTTCTATATAATGAGAATTTTTACATAATTTTATAAATTTAACCTCAATTAATAAATACTATTGCAATAATGTATAAACAAATATAATTTATTTTACATCTCCAAATTAATATCATCAGACCAACAAAGTCATTTGTATATAATGAGAGTTTTTACATAATTTAATATATTTAATCTCAATCAATTAATATCATTATAATAGTGTACAAACAAACATAATTTATTTTACATCTCCAAATTAATATCATTAAACTAATAATCTTACCACTCAATCTCACGTTTATAATGACCCCGGTTTTCCTCCGTTGTTTATTATGTTCCGGACTTAGGTTCCGTAGTTGTTGGTTGTTGTCTATATCTTGTTTCCATCCTTTAATTCTTTGTAATTGAGTTTTGGGATGTGTTGGGCAGGTTTGTAACAGGTTGGTTGAGTGTTGGAACAAATGGGTGCTGTTCAAATTTTTGCTCCTTCGCTCGAGCGAGGCTTTTGTCATTCAAGAGAGCTTTGGGTTTTAGTTCGTTCGCTCGAGCGAGCTTTGAGTGGTGTGTCTCTTCGCTCGAGCGAGTACCCTTGCGCTCGAGCGTGCGTCTGCGTCTCTTTTTGATCTGAGGGTTGTGTTTTTTCGCTCGAGCGAGCGAGCTCAATGTTTTGTGTTTCTTTGCTCGAGCGAGGAGTCATACGCTCGAGCGTGCTTCTGGGTTGCAGACCTAAAACTTCGCATTGTTCGCTCGAGCGACTACTTCTTCGCTCGAGCGAGCCCTGTATATATCAATTCGCAGCAGCGGTCTTCCCCTTCACTTTTTGATCTTCTTTTCATCTCAAACCCTAGATCCATCACTCTCTCTCTCTCTACACACTTCTTCTCTCTACCAATACACTTGATCTAGAGGGTTTCTACCCTACTTGCTTTGTAAAAAAAATAGAGCTTTGCTTGGGCTACACTTTGATCCGAAAAAGTTGGATTTTTGAGCGTCTTGAGTTTTCTTCATCATCTCCTTTGAGTCTCTTCATTTGAGGTAGGGATAAACTATTCGTCTTTGTGAGTTTTAACCTAAATTTTAGTCATTTTGTATAAATAGTGAAATATGGAAATTTTGGAAAGTTAGGGTTTGAATTTGAAATTATAGAAAGGGGGTTTTCAATTGTTGAGCTCCATGTTTATGTGAGACCTTGGAAAAATGGGATTATTGGTGTAAAATTGAGGAAATTGAGCCTTAAGGCTAAAGTTGAGAAAATGAGGAAAATGCCCTAATTTGATGTGATTGATTAATTTGTATAATTAAATTTGGAAAAATGTGAAAACATGAAAATGAGTTGAAAATCACGAAATTGGGAAATTATGAGATAGAATGGTGTAATTGGATTGATTAATCACTCACCTATGAAAATGTTGATAATTTATCTATTTGATAAATGTATTATCTGTTTAGAAATAATTATTTTGGGCTATCGGAGGAGGATAGTCTTGATTGTTGTAGACACTGTATGATGATTAGGCGAACTGAAATTTATCACCTGGAATATGCCATTGAATATGACGGTTGGAATAACACATTGAATATGTGCATTAAATGATCATTGTATATGATAAAGTGTTTAAATACATTGCATATGTATCTTTGTTTGGGAGGAGATAGGGGATGTACTCCATTGTTTGGAAGGAGATAGGGGATGGACTCCATTGATAATTAAGTTGGCCGGAGTGTCCAGGGTGAAAGTCCCGAAACCTTATATACATCTGAATGATGTTGAGTTGCCGAGAGTGATTTGTGAGTACTCGGACGTCTTTCTCGAGGATCTTATTAGTTTACCACCCCATCGAGAGGTTGAGTTCTCTATTGACTTAGTGCCTGGCACGGCACCGATTTCTATGGCACCGTATCGTTTTGCCCCAGCCGAGTTGAGTGAGTTGAAGTGTCATGACTCGAACCCGCCCCTATAGGTTAGGATCATAACCGGCCAGTAATCATTAGATTACCTACTGCCTCAGACAAAAAATAGATTTTCAAAATAATCATATGGGGCCAAAAGCGGAAGTATACTAAAAATTTTTGTTCAATGAGCAGTGCTTACATGATAAAGCGAAACATTTCATAAATGGTACATAATAACTCACACATAAAAACAAAGTTAATATCTTATACATCCAGGAACTCCAAAACATACAGTCAGCCAAACAAAACGAACTTATATACATGGATGATCCAACTTATTCACCAGCCAAGGAAAAGTGTGAACACAAGAACAAAAATAAAGTCTAGTGCGTGAGACGTGCGGGCTGACTCCACAAAACTTGACTTCCTTTCATATCTTTCACTGAGGTTGGGTTTGGTCAACTCTTTGCTCACCTACACACATATAAATGAGAGTGAGCTATAGCCCAGTGACTAATATCAAAATAAAGAAGTTACATGAATGAAATGCGTAATAGACATATCTAACGGCCTTAGGCCCATTCACGTTTTTATCTAATACATCAAACGGCCTCAGGCCTAAACATATCAAACGGCTTCAGGCCCAATTCGCTCTTATCAAACAGCCTCAGGTCCAATTTGTTTGTGTCAAACAACTTTCGGTTCAATCATTCATGCCAAACAGCCTTCGGCCCAATCATTCATGTCAAATGGCCTTCAGCCCAGTCATTCATGTCAAACTATCATTCATGTCAGACGGCCTTTGGCCCAATCATTCATGTTAAACAGCCTTTGGCCCAATCATTTATGTCAAACGGCTTTTGGCCCAATCATTCATGTCAAACGGCCTTTGGCCCAATCGTTCATGTCAAACTATCATTCATGTCAAATGGCCTTTGGCCCAATCATTCATGTCAAACTATCATTCATGTCAAACGGCCTTTGGCCTAATCATTCACGTCAAACGGCCTTTGGCCCAGTCATTCATGTCAGACTATCATTCATGTCAAACGGCCTTTGGCCCAATCATTCATGTCAAACGTATTTATGTGTGTTTCATGCTCATGATCATGATCGTGTTTGTATTCACTTAGTCTTAGGCAAAAGACTGACACTTAGAATATTCATTCTTATTTCAAGCATACAAATCCATAAGGCATGTACAGAAGTAATGTTTGGGAAAGCAACATACTTGAACATATATTTACTAAGATATTACTCATAGTGTTCTGCCGGTGGATTCGTCCTTATGCTCGACCCCCGGTGGATTCGTCCTTATGCTCGACCCTACACAATTCATAACACATATTGGGTCACAAATAATTCAATCCGTTCTTTAATCTATTTATTTCTCTTAGGCTTCTTTCTTTACCCTTAGGTCATTTACAAAGCCCAATGTATTCCGAAGAGTGCTTAGAAATGAAAGAGAACGGAAAACAAAACACAAAACCATTTTTCATAATTTCAGGTACAGGGCTCTCTGCTCGAGTGCGAATTTGGCCACTCGAGCAGACCCCTTTGATCTACAAAAGTACTGCAACCCAACATTTCACGCTCGAGCGGCACTTTCCCCGCTCGAGCGGACATGCCGAATTCTGGAATTTCCAGAATTGCATTTGAAGCTCAAACTTAGTATTCAAAGGGTCTAAAACTCTGTTCTTGATATCTAAAACTCATGTTCTTGATACAAAATTATGGAAATCTTTATACAATATGAGGCCATAAGAAAATTGAGTCTAATTTGTCCAAAATCATAATTCAATTCCCAAATTATTTCACATTTTTCTTGACAACCCATACCAACTTCATATCCTTAAAACTCATGCAAATTAATTTCCATATCACTTTGAATTTCACATGCATGTGCGATAGGCTTCATTTTCAACTTAAATAACACAATTGATGCTCATCTTCATCAAACATGATCAATTTTAAATCAATTACATCAAAACTCCTTTAATTTACAAATTAAGTTCTTTGTTCATAAACCTATCATTTTCCAAAGCTTAATTCTCATTACATCAAAACATGAAATCAATTATTTTAAATCCATGATGTATGTACAATTAGAGTCTCAAAATTGAAGAATATGTTCATGCATGTAGAGATTAGACTCAAACTCATGTAAGATTACAAAAATCAAACTCAAACATAATTAATTCCCAATTTAACTTCCATAAATTTGAACATATCCCCATTGCATGGATCAAATCTTCAAATAATCCTTGTTGCATGTAATTTATGGGACTCAATTCAAGCATGATTCCCAAAATTAAACTCATACATAACAAATTTAAAGAACCATAACTCATATTTTTCAACCTATCTTGATTGAACATGCAAGACCCAACTTTTATCAATTTGCTAATTTCTTTTTAATTGCATGGAAATTGAATCTACTTACTTCTTAATTTCAACTTCTAGATAATTTATCTACAAGATTTGAGCTTTATTCCTCATCTAGAGTTCTTGATTGATGAGTTTCTTATGCATGCAATTTCCAAAATTAAATTAAAATGATGAAACTTAACATAATTTCCCATAATTATGTATGTAACTCATTTCTTGCTCAAACCCAATTTCTCTCTAATTTCATGAACATGATTCCAAACCCTTCTCAATCTCAAATATAAAAAGAAAATCCTACATAAATCAAACTTGAATTTCATACCTCAAATTTTAATTTCAGCAATTAGATTTGATTTCCCCTTTAAATCTTCTTCTTCTCTAGCTTCCTTAATCTTCTTCAAAATTCCCAGCAGGGATCTAAGGAATTGATCACTCACGGTTCTCTTCCTCTCTCACGGCTCTGTAAAAATAAAGATGAAGCACAAGAATTCTCTCACCAAATAATAAATAGATTGCCTATTCTCTCTCCTCATGCACACATATAAAACTTGAAGGTTATCAACACTTACACACACATGTTCAATTCTTAACATTGCACAAGCACACGTGCACCCACTTTAAGCTTCCAGCACAACAATAATACACACACTCTCAGACTTCTCTGCACACACACACACTTCTCAGCACACACACCCACATATATTCTCAAAATCTAAAGCATTCTATAATTTAATTTATGATTAAGATTATATTTAATTAAATAACACTTATTCTTAATAAATCTTGATTAACACATAATTAAATTAATTACTACTAATCATAAATTCCACATGATTTAATTCATCTAATTCGACTTCCTTTAGAACCCAATTAATTATATTTAAAATTATCGATCTGAATCAGATTTTTAATCAAACTCCCCAAAGTCTCCAAATATTAAATTAAACTTATTGTCATCATCAATTTTGATTCCCCAAATCATTTAGGCCTTTAATTTCTAATCAGACTTCAAAGTTCCGTCAATAAATTGCATATTCAAATTGGACACCCCATAAATAAATTTAATTCGTAATAATCACCATTCTCAATTCTCATAAGTTAATTAACTTAATTATCTCCAATTCGGACCTAATTAATCGAATCTCAATTTTACTAAACTAAATTGAATATTTAATTAACTCCCAAATGGGTCCGTAATTAAAATTAAATTGATTCAACTTCTTAATTCCACTTCCTTAAGCCATTTGGACCCTTAATTCTAAATCCAAAATAAATTTTCAATAGAATCATATACGAATTAGATTCCACAATTCTGATAAATCTCAAATTAAATTAGGATAACGACTAATTAAAATCCCAAATCTCCTTAATTAACCAAATATAAAATATTATACATGGCGGGGTTGTCACATGAAGATTCAACTCTAGGAGTTGTTAGATAAGGGCTTTATCCGCCCTAATACTTCGCCTTGGGGAGCACCAGTCCTCTTTGCTAAAAAGAAAGATGGGTCTTTGAGACTTTGTATCGATTACTGAAAGTTGAATCGGGCTACGGTTAAGAACAAGTACCCTATGCCTCGTATAGATGATCTATTTGACCAATTAAAAGGATCCCGTTGTTTCTCTAAGATAGACTTGAGATCGGGTTACCATCAGTTGAGGGTCAGGGAGGAGGATATCCCAAAGACGGCATTCCGTACGCGGTATGGCCATTATGAGTTTCTGGTGTTGCCTTTTGGGCTCACCAATGCACCGGCTGTGTTTATGGACTTGATAAACCGAATCTTCCGGGAGTTCTTAGATCGTTTTGTAGTCGTTTTCGTGAACGACATTCTGATTTATTCACCTTCTGAGGAGGAGCACAAGGAACACTTGCGAGTGGTGCTTGAGTTGTTTAGAGCCCATAAGCTGTATGCTAAGTTTGGGAAGTGTGAGTTTCGGCTAAGAGAGGTTAAATTCTTAGGCCACGTGGTATCCAGGGAAGGGGTGACGGTAGATTCATCCAAGATAGAGGCAGTGCAAGATTGGGCGCAGCCTAAGAGTGTCTTTGAGATCCGCAGTTTTCTGGAATTTGCCGGTTATTACCATAGGTTTGTGAAAGATTTCTCCAGGCTAGCTTCACCGTTGACTAGATTGACGTGAAAAGGGGTCAAATTTGTATGAAGTGAGACTTGTGAGAAGTTGTTCCAAGAGCTTAAAGTTAGACTTACCACCGCTCCAGTTTTGATTATTCTGGAGAGAGGTTTGGGTTATGCAGTGTATTGTGACGCCTCACAAGAGGGTTTAGGTTGTGTATTGATGTAAGAGGGGAAAGTAGTAGCCTATGGCTCACGTCATCTAAAGACACACAAGAGGAACTACCCTACACATGACCTAGAGTTAGCTGTTGTAATATTTGCCTTGAAGATTTGGAGGCATTACCTTTATGGTGAGAGATTCGAGGTGTTCTCGGATCATAAGAGTCTGAAGTATCTATTTACATAGAAAGACTTGAATTTGAGGCAGAGGAGGTGGATAGAGTTCATTGAGGATTATGACTTCGAGTTGCATTATCATTCGGGGAAGGCCAATGTTGTGGCCGATGCCCTAAGTACGAAGTCCATTAGTGATGTAGCTTGTATTGCCATTCGAGAATGGGAGATGTTAGTGCACTTGGTGAGTTTGACTTGCATGTGGGCGAGTCTGTGGAGTCTGCAGCCTTGTTTTCTATGGTTGCACAGCTTACACTTGTGAATCGAATGTTAAAGGCACGGAGAGGTGACCTTGAGATAGAATCCCTCCAGGAGAAGATATCCAGTGGGAAGGTTGAGAAGGGTCTGACTATGTATCCCGACTTGAGTGTGAGGTACCGAGACCGCTTGTTGGTGCCGGAGTCTTGCCGAGAGGAAGTACTCCGAGAGTTTCACCATTTACACCTTGCGGTGCATCCGGGAGGCACGAAGATGTATCGTGATCTGAGCCGCCAGTTTTAGTGGAAAGGGATGAAGAAGGATGTGGCAGTTTTTCTGTCTAAGTGTCTTACTTGTCAGCAAGTGAAGGCCGAGTATCAGAGGCCAGCGGGTTTGTTACAACGCTTGCCTATAGCCGAGTGGAAATGGGAGCATGTCACGATGGACTTCGTTGTAGGTCTTCCGAGGACTCAATGAGGTAGTGATGCCATTTGGGTGGTAATAGACTGGTTGACTAAGTCGGTGCACTTTATTCCTATGCATGTAAGAGATTCAGTAGATCATCTTGCTGACTTGTATATTCGGGACATAGTGAGGTTGCACAGGGTCCTAGTGTCGATTGTCTTAGATAGAGATCCGTATTTTACTGCTAGGTTGTGGCAGAGTTTGCAGAGTGCCTTGGGCACTAGATTGACTTTTAGCACGGCTTATCATCCTCAGACTGACGAGCAGTCCGAGCACACCATTCAGATCCTAGAGGATATGCTTTGAGATTGTGTCCTTGACTTTAGGGGGTTGTGGGAGAGGCACTTTCCCTTAGCGGAGTTTGCCTATAACAATAGTTTCCAATCGAGCATTGCCATGGCACCATTTGAGGCCTTGTATTGCCGATCGTGTAGATCTCTTGTGTGTTGGACCGAGGTGGGTGATGCACCTCTTTTGGGCCCGGAGTTGGTGCGAGAAACAACGAAGAAAGTGGTACTTATCCGTAAAAGGCTAATTACAGCCCAGAGTCGCCAAAAGAGTTATGTTGACCGTAGGCGGAGGCCTTTGTCATTTGAGGTGGGTGATCATGTCTTTTTGAAAATATCACCTAGACGGGGTTTGATGAGGTTTGGAAAGAGTGGGAAGTTGTCCCCTCGGTTTATTACTCCTTTTGAGATCCTTGAACGGATTGGGGAGGTTGCATATCGTTTAGCATTACCACTATAGTTGTCCGGAGTGCATGACGTAATTCATGTTAGTATGCTTCGGAAGTATGAGCCAGATTCGTCGCACGTGTTGGATTGGACCGACCTAGAAGTTGATGAGGATGCCTCGTATGAGGAGAGACCGGTACGGGTCTTCGATAGACGGGACCAAGTCTTGCGAGGCAAAACCATTCCCTTGGTCAAGGTATTGTGGAAACATCATGGGGTTGAGGAAACCACTTGGGAACGTGAGTTGGAGGTCCGAGAGAAATATCTGGACCTGTTTGTTAACATTTGAAATCCAAGAACATTGTATATGTTTCGGATTATGGAAGTATTGAAATTGTTGTATACGTTTCAAAGAAATGAGTTTAATTGAACATTGCATATGTTGAATGTGTTGCAGAAATGGAAATATTTTTTTTTAACATTGCATATGTTATGGAATTGTGGAGAATGTGTATTGGAAAATAGTTGAAATTCAAAAGAATGCATGTTGATAATGCATGTTGAGTTATATTATATATTGTTCTCTTGAAAAGAGATGGAATGATCAGTAGTGGGTCATGTTGATAAAGGTTGTATTGTAATCATGTTAAGAATTGAAAAGAAAACTTGCAATTTTGAATCTTATATCTAATTTCGGGGACGAAATTCTTTAAGGGGGGGACGTTATAACGGCCCCGATTTTCCTCCATTGTTTATTGTGTTCCGGGCTTAGGTTCCGTAGTTGTTGGTTGTTGTCTATATCTTGTTTTCAATCTTTAATTCCTTGTAATTGAGTTTTGGGATGTGTTGGGCAGGTTTGTAACAGGTTGGTTGAGTGTTGGAACAAATGGGTGCTGTTCAGATTTTTGTTCCTTCGCTCGAGCGAGGCTTTTGTCGCTCGAGCGAGCTTTGAGTGGTGTGTCTCTTCGTTCGAGCAAGCACTCTTGTGTTTGAGCTTGCGTCTGCATCTCTTTTTGACCTGAGGGTTGTGTTTCTTCGCTCGAGCGAGCTTTCCTTCGCTCGAGCGAGCGAGCGAGCTCTATGTTTTGTGTTTCTTCACTCGAGCGAGGAGTCCTACGCTTGAGTGTGCTTCTGGGTTGAAGACCTGAAGCTTCGCATTGTTCGCTCGAGCGACGCATCTTGCGCTCGAGCAAGGTTCTTTTGTATCTGGTCGCTCGAGCGACCATTTCTTCGCTCGAGCGAGCCCTGTATATATCAGTTCGTAGCAGCGGTCTTCCCCTTCACTTTTTGATATTCTTTTCATCTCAAACCCTAGATCCATCACTCTCTCTCTCCACACACTTCTTCTCTCTACCAATACACTTGATCTAGAGGGTTTCTACCCTACTTCTTTTGTAAAAAGGGTAGAGCTTTGCTTGGGCTACACTTTGATCCGAAAAAGCTGGACTTTGGAGCATCTTAAGTTTTCTTCATCATCTCCTTTGAGTCTCTTCATTTGAGGTAGGGATAAACTACTCGTCTTTATGAGTTTTAACCTAAATTTTAGTCATTTTGTATAAATGGTGAAATATAGAAATTTTGAAAAGTTAGGGTTTGAATTTGAAATTATAGAAAGGGGGTTTTTAATTGTTGAGCTCCATGTTTATGTAAGACCTTGGAAAAATGGGATTATTGGTGTAAAATTGAGGAAATTGAGCCTTAAGGCTAAAGTTGAGAAAATGAGGAAAATGGCCTAATTTAATGTGATTGATTAATTTGTATAATTAATTTGGAAAAATATGGAAACATGAAAATGAGTTGAAAATCACTAAATTGGGAAATTATGAGATAGAATGGTGTAGTTGGATTGATTAATCACTCACCTATGAAAATGTTGATAATTTATCTGTTTGATAAATGTATTATTTGTTTAGAAATAATTATTTTGGGCTATCGGTGGAGGATAGTCTTGATTGTTGTAGACACTGTAGGATGATTAGGCGAATTGAAATTTATCACCTGGAATATGCCATTGAATACGACGGTTGGAATAACACATTGAATATGTGCATTAAATGATCATTGTATATGATAAAGTGTTTAGATACATTGCATATAGATCTTTATTTGGGAGAAAATAGGGGATGTACTCCATTGTTTGGGAGGAGATAGGGGATGGACTCCATTGATAATTAAGTTGGCCGGAGTGTCCAGGGTGAAAGTCCCGAAACCTTATATACATCTGAATGATGTTGATGAATTGAAGCGTGGTCTCTATGAGTCGTAGTCTCATTTGAAATTGTTGATGATAGAAGTGCTGATAATATGAGTTGTAGTCTCATTTTGAATTGTTTGGATAAGTAACGTGCGATGTTGTTGATTTGATTAAGATAAAAAAAAAAAAAGGGGAATGAATTGAAAACACGGTTGTAAATGTTAATGGATGTATGAAAATCTATGTTGATTGATTATGGAAAGGGGTTGAGATAGTTTCGAACTATTAAACATTTATCGAATACTAATGTTTTAGTTATTTATCATATTATGTTAGCGTATCTCTACTGGGCTTTGGCTCACCCTATATAGGACATCATTTTCAGGTTCAGGTGATATGCCACCTCCAAGGACCTAGCTTGGATAGTTTAGAGGCTGCAGGCTTCCTTTTGTTGTTACTTTTCTGTATTACATGTTTTTTATTTCCAAGCCGAGGGCTTAAATTGTAAAAGGGCTTCTGACCCTCTTTTGTTGTAACCAAGGGTTCTTAGGTTTCCTTCCCAGACGCAGCATTTCTGTATAGATGAAGTTCTTCGCTCGAGCGAGGATATGCGTCTGTGAAATACCTGAAGGTATGTATTCTACGCTCAAGTGAGGTCATTTGTTGTGTCTGGTCACTCGAGTGACAACTCCTTCGCTCGAGCGAAGGTTGCGTATATCAGTTCGCAGTAGGGTGATTTTACATCACTTTTGATCTTCCTTTTTCCTACAGAACCCTAATCTGGCACACACTCTCTCTAAAGTCCTCTCTCTCTCTCTCTCTACAAATACTTCAAGATCCAAGCATCTCTCAACCTTAGTCCCATTGTTAAAGCGTTAGAGCATCTTGTGGGCTTCCTCTTGATCCGAACAAAACCGAATTCGGAGCATTTTTGAAGTTCTTCACCGTCTCCATTGAGCTTCTACTCTTGAGGTAGTGATATTTTACACCTTGTTATGATTTTTATCCTAAGTATTTGTCATTTTGTATAAATGGAGGGATTTGGTGGGATTTGGGAAAGTTTGGTGAAGTTAGAGTTTGGATTCAAAATTGAAAGTGGAGTTTTTATAGTGGGCTCCATGAATATATATGGGTTTTTGAATATGAGTTTATATGGGTTAAAATGGCGAAATTTGGCCTTGGGGTTAATATTTGGAAAATGGGAAATTTTGCCCTAATTTGAGTTAAATAAATTATTTTGTATAAATGATGAGATTGATATAGAAAATATGAAATTGAGAGGATGCATGAATGAGTGGTGTAGTTGGATTTGTTAAATCAGTCACCTATGGGAATTTGATAAATTAACTGTTTAAAAGATTGTATATCTGTTTTGGGCTATCAATGGATGATAGCTATGATTGTTGTAGAATCTGCACGTGGATTTGGTGAATTGAAACCTATCTTTTAATTTACCTCATTGAATATGATGGTATGATCGGGATATTGAAAATGTGTCATGGATAGTCATTGTATATGACAATGTTTTTAATACATTGTATATGTATCTTAGTTCGGGATGAAATAGAGGATAGAATCCATTTTAAAATTAAGTTGGCCGGAGTGTCCAGGGTGAAAGTGCCGAAATCTTATAATTATGGGTGCCGATTCCCTCGGATGTGAATTTCGTAAAATGGCATGTTGAAGTGTTTTGAATAATAGATGTGTTAAAGTGTGAACCAATGAATTATAATTTCATTTGGTGTGTTTAGATGACAATGAACTTGACTCATAAATTGAATTAAAATGGATGGATGGAAACGGATTGAGATGTGAAAATCTACGTCAAATGGTCTAGGAAAGAATATAAGTTGGTCATGAACATTGAATATAATTATACTTGGCATTTATATCTTAGTTAAATCTCATATATTGTGTTAGTTTATCTCTACTAGGTTTTGGCTCACCCTACTTGAGAAACCATTTTCAGGTACAGGTGACATGCCTCCTCGAAGGGCGTAGCTTGGGAGGACTAGGGGGCTGAAGGCTTTATTTTGTTATAATATGTTTAAATGTTTATTCAAGCCGAGGGCTTTACATGTATAGAGCTTAGGATTCTTCTTTTTGCTGTGACCATGTGATAACTTGGAAAGATGTAAGCCCGTAAGGCATTTATTTTGTTGTTGTTAATCTACTATTACATGCTATAGATTCAGGATGAACATTTATGAATGTATAATGCATGTAATACCCCTTTTGTAATATAAACTCTGATGAATGAAGTATACCATTTTATTATGTTCATAGATTTTATGGGATGGATTAGTTGTATTATATTTTGGGGGCATTACACCAAGATCAATCAATTAGTGGATGCCACTTCATGGTATGGAAGGATGAGCTTCCTAGACGCTTATAGGGGGTACCATCAGATAGTAATGTACCCCCCTAATGAGGAGAAAATTGCATTTATCACCCCAAAAGGGCTGTACTGCTACAGAGTAATGCCTTTCGGGTTAAAAAATGCAAGAGCAACCTACCAGAGGTTGGTGACCAAGATGTTCAAACAACTGATTGGCAAAACAATGGAAGTATACATTGATGATATGGTCGTGAAGACCAAAGAACCTGAGAATCATCTGGCCGACTTGAGGGTAGTTTTCGACATCCTTAGAACATATCGGCTCCGACTCAATGTTTTAAAATGTGCATTTGGAATTGGGTCTGGTAAGTTCTTGGGATGCTTGGTTACTAGAAGGGGCACTGAGGCAAGCCCAGACCAAATCAAGGCTATCCTGGACTTGAAAAGCCCAACGTCGGCAAAACAACTGCAGATGCTAACAAGAAGGGCCACAGCCCTCAATAGGTTTATAAGTAGATGTTCAGATAAATGTAAATCATTTTTCAATTTATTAAAGAAGGCCATAGATTTTTTGTGGATAGATGAGTGTGAAGTCGCCTTGGCCGACTTGAAGAAATACCTAACCACAGCTCTAGTTTTCTCAAATCCAGTACCTGGAGAGGAACTGTTCTTATACTTGGCGGTTTCGGAGAATGCAGTGAGCGTAGTGGTAATCAGAGAAGAGAAGGGAGAACAAAGGGTAGTATACTATGTGAGTAAAACCCTTGCAGGCGTAGAGACCATGTATTTACCCCAGGAGAAATTGACATTCGCCTAAATGATGGCCTCCAAGAAGTTGAACCACTATTTCCAAGCCCACAAGATTATGGTATTAACTGAGTACCCCTTGAAGTCTCTGTTACAACAAGGAGATCTGACAAACAGGGTAGCTAGATAGGCAGTAGTACTAGACCAATACGACCTGGAGTTTAGGCCCAGAACAGCAATTAAGGGCCGTGTTTTGGCCGACTTTGTGGACCAGTTCACACTTGGAGCCATCCCAAGTCGGGCTCTGATGAGCTACGGCTTAGGGTGCTCAGGGGAACAAGAAGAGACCCAGTTGGGAACGAAAAACCCTACAGCAGAGCGGAAGAAGGAAGAAAAACTCAAGCCCTGCGATATTTATATCGGCAACTCCTTCCGCTTGTTTGTGGATAGGAGTTCAAACCATCAAGGAGCAGGGGCAGGCGTAGTGCTAGTATCGCCAGATGAGTGGATATTAGAACAATCTATTCAACTGGGATTTAAGGACTCAAACAATGAAGCAGAATATGAAGCTTTGATCGCAAGATTGAATTTGGCAGCAGTAATGGAAGCCGATGAGGTGGTAGTCTTCTGTGACTCCCAACTTATTGTGAACCAAGCAACCGGTGAATATACAGCTAGAGATAAAAGAATGATAGCCTATGTCAAAGACGTTGTTAGACTGTTAGACTTGTTTCAGGATTGTCGACTACAGCAGGTTAGCTGAGATGACAATAGCCATGCCAATGCCTTGGCTAACCTGGGTAGTGCAATGAAACAAGAGGAGGCAAGGACAATAATAGTTGATTATTTGTCAAGCCCAAGTGTGAAACCACTGATCATAGAGTATGAAGCAATGTGTGTAGAGATGGGCCCAAGTTGGATGGATGCAATAATAATGTTCCTTAGAGATGAGAAGCTGCCAGATGATCTGAAAGAATCACACAAGACCAGACTGAAGTCGGCCAGGTTTAGCCTGACAACAGAAGGATATCCCTACGGAAGGTCTTTTACTGGTCCTTTTTGAGATGTGTACATCCCTTCCAAGTTAAAGACTTCTTATATGAAATACATGAAGGAGTATGTGGAAGCCATGCTGGGGGCAGATCACTTGCTCATAAGGCCATTTCTCAAGGGTACTTGGGCCATTTCTCAGGGGTATTTGTGGCCCTATGTGGACTCGTCTTTTTCCGCGCCCCGCCTTTCGGAAAGGTTTGAAAAGAAGGTCTCACAGTTCGGACTACCACGGTTCTGAATCTAGTCTCACAAAGTGCAATGTGAAACTGATAAACACCAAAGAGTCCAAATCCGGCAAATCATTTTAGAAAATCATATTTTAAATCAAATAATGCCAAAATTGGACTACTTTGCCAGATACAGAGTCGCCACCTAAATATTTGTTTTGGGAAAAATTTAGGAAACCCTGACTTATGTCGAAGGGGGAAGGTCATGAAATGAGCACCTCCACTCGCCCGATCAAAGATCAGCCTCTACTAATCATGATATGATGATTTATGAACATTATGTGTTCTTATTCCAATTATTAAACTAGCTTTACTATGTGACATGCACAATCAAGTATGGACTAGTTTGCTCAATTTGGAACAATTCAACTCATGTTTGTTTTCGAAAATGGTTTGAATTTGTCATCTCAAGTGGGCTTAAAGATGCGGATTTGCCACCAAACATGGTGGGCTTAAAACATGATTTGCCACAACAAAGTGGGTTTAAAACACACATTTGTTGAATCGTTCCAATTCAAACAACAAGCCTTCATCCACAGGCATTCATGCAATTTTGCATTTAAGCACATAGCCTCATGGTGAGCATGCTAAACATGGCAATATGGCAATCACACTCATGCAAGTATGCTAAAGCATAAAACTCACCGAGTACTCCGAGCAAAAACAAAAACTATTTAGAAAGATGCATGATTCTAACTATGTCAAGTGTCTAATGCAACACATGCAATATGCAATTAATAGGCTCGGTTACTAATATGACATATGGATCAATTTGATAACATGCGATTAAACATGTATTCAAAGAATTATTTGAAATTGCAATGTAGTTTGAATGATGCACCGAGTCTCAGTACATGCAAGACAAATAAATAGATGCAAACATGCAAGCATAAAGTATGCTAATTGAAAATGTCCATAATCTAACCATCAAAAGTGATTAAATAAAAGGGAGAAAGACGTGGGGTTGGAAGACATACACACACGCACGCACACTTATTACAACATTATGCCCTCACGAAGGAGGGTCTGAATAAATAAAAGCCAACCAACTAGCTACACTAATTAAGCTAAGCTATTTGTTACAGCACAATAGTTAACTACCTACTCTAAGCTAATTAAATATTACAACACTTAACTAACTAATTACAAAGCAATTAAGTTAATTAATTACAACATAAATTAATCAACTAATCTACTCAAATATTTACAACATTTGCAAGCATCAGCTACAACTAATTAACTAGGCAAGTTAACAAAACGGCCTCGGGAAACGAGGGATGTATGTATGCTCGGTTTCTCTCCCCGAAAAGCCACCATTTTGCTACTGCGAGCCTCTGTTTGCACATTTGAACACCAAAAAAAGTTGCCAACTTCCAGAATACCTTTGCTCCACCTCAGAAACACACTGTACAAATTTCATTGGTGGCCGACAAGGGCCCTGTCGGCTACCAATGGTGGCTGGTCAGCCACTGATGACATGAACTCCTCTTTTTGCTGCAACAGAGAGCAGACAAAGCAAAATAGTGTATTCTCACAGATTATTTGCACACTTTGCCTCTCCTTTTCATGGGGAAATCAAATGAGGGACAAAATTTGAGTTTACAAACCATCAATTAAGCAATTTCATTGCACGATGGCTTGTGAAACCAATTGTGCAAGTTCAATAAATGCAAAATGAGACCAAAGGACCATCACCCTATCATGCATGATCAAGGACAACGGAGACCAAGGAAAATGGCACATTTCATCACTTTTGGGTATGAAATGTCACATTTCCCTTGTGTTCAAACTAACGTCCGATTTGAACACATGCAATGCAACACAAAAGATGCTTATCTTGCCTCTTTTACTTGTCCAATTTTGTTTACTCATTTTAATTACCAAAACCATTCTTTAATTGATTTGTCCATTAGTGAGTGTCCTCTAATGGAAAGATGAATCAAACAACAAGTTGCTTTGGGCATGAAAGAGGCATTACACTGTTTGGTAATGAACCCCCTAAGGAATTAAACCATTAGGTGCAATACTTCCATTTCACACTTAGGCAAACAAGAGGTTTAAATCCACTTTCGAAGAAAACAAAAGAGTGAAGAATGGAGTGAGACTGCAGAGATTTTAAGTGTTGAAATGAAGTGCAAAACAACACTAAAACATACTATTAACTCAAAACAATGATAGTTAAAGAATTAAAACATCAAGCTAGTGAAGGAAATTACACTACAACTATGCAATACACGGCTCAAGTGAATTAACCAACCCAAAATAGAGCCAAAATAGGTCAAAACAAAGCTTAAAACATGCTGGACTTAAGCCACAAAAAGCTAAAACAATAAGCTAACATGTGAGGCTAACTAGGCATACAAACAAGACACAAGAAGGGGAGGCTAACCCCTCCAATTTTGGACTTCAAAATAAGATTTTTACCACTAAAAAACCTCTGAAATTCAGTGGTTAAAAGGCCCAAAAAAGTTGGTTTAAAAGTGATGAAAAATGGTACAAAAGCTTAACAAACAAAGAAGCTATAAGGGTGGACCACCCCCTAACTCAAAGAGACGTCAAACCAACACTTTTAAGTCACAAAAACAGAGTTTTTGACAATTCAAAATCAGCCCAAAAACAATTGAAATAGATGGCAAAACCAAGATACCAAAACAAGTATGAATGAGGTAAGTGTTATACCTTTGAAGCAAAGCACAAAATAGCCAATAATCCAAGCTCAAAACACCTTCTAAAGCTCAAACAAGACATCAAGTAATCTCAGCCCAAAGGTGAGAGTATTTGGTTAAGGGTTGGTATGCAAAAGCTAAGGACTAGTGAGCAAATGTGTACAAAATATCAAGAGAGAGAGAGAAAGAGAGGGAGATATTTTTGCTCTAATTTTTCTAACCCTCCAAAATGGGGGAGGAACCCCCTTATTTATAGAAAAACACCCTTTGAGCTTAGAAACATCTCACCATACACGTGTATGGAGATGTAGCTCAGTGTGCAACAGCTAGCACAATTGTTAATAAATATCTGAAAAAAGGCACTAGTGGCCGTCGGCCACCACTGAAAGCCGACCGGCCACCACTGGTAGGTCACCAAGAGGTCCAAACACCAAGTTTTGGTCCAAAACAAGGCATATAGAGAACAAGGTTTAAAGGCTCAAAGACAGGGCATTCCACAAAGGACTTCGGGCACTCAAAACGAACACAAAAACACACAATCATTGAGTGCATGAGCGATGACATCTAAGTCTTGAGGAAGGTCAAAAATGGGGTGTCTACACATGTAAAAGGATGCTGAATCCTATGCCAAAAAGTGTGAGAAGTGTCAAAGGTTTGCGCCTTTGATATATCAACCAGCAGCAGATTTGAACCCAGTGTCCAGCCCTTAGCCATTTGCCCAGTGGGGCATGGATCTTGTTGGACAACTACCCCAAGCAACTGGACAAAGGAAGTTCCTGCTGGTAGCAACTGACTATTTCACAAAGTGGATAGAAGCTGAACCCCTTGCAAAGATTCAGGATATTGATGTGAAGAATTTCATAAGGAAGAACATTATCACCAGGTTTGGGATCTCAAGGGCAATAATAGCAAACAATAGTACACAATTTGACAGTAAGCTAATCAAAAGCTTCTATGCAAAATACAAAATCAAGAACTATTACTCTACTCCAAGTTTTCCTCAGAGTAATGGTCAGGCAGAAGCATCTAATAAGACTATCTTGGATGGGATCAAAAAGAGGTTGGAGGCAGCAAAAGGGAAATGGGTGGAAGAATTGCTCAATGTACTTTGGGCATATCGGACTATGCCGAAAAGATCAACAGGGGAATCCCCATTTGCCATGGCTTATGGCACAGAAGCAGTCATCTCACTAGAAGTCGACATCCCAGAGATCAGAATCCAAGGAGTAGAGAATGAGACTAACGAGGCATACCTAGCCTGAGATCTAAACCTACTTGAGGAGAAAAGGGGGAGAGCAGCAGTTCGACTAGGGGCATACTAGCAACAACTTGCTAGGGCTTATAACAAGAAGGTCAACCCAAGAGAGTTCAAAGTTGGGGACCTGGTACTAAGGAAAGTGGTCAGGCAACAAAAAGGACCCTAGGGAGGGCAAGCTAGGCCCAAATTGGGAGAGGCCTTATAGAATTATCTCGGTCGCTAGCAATGGGGCATATCGGCTTGAAGATAGCGAGGGTAAAGAGTTTCCAAGACCCTGGAATACTTGCAACTTGAAGTTTTTCTATCATTAGACTTTTTGTTTTTTAAAGTTTGTGTCATAATTTTATTAGCCGAGGAAGTAATAAAATTTTTGCCTGATTTTTTTAATTTGAAAATTGTGTGGCTGGACTAACTAGTCCTATGGTGATGTTTTTGATTGAAACATGATGAATAACTTAGACTTATTATATGGCAGAGTTGAATTATACTTGCATATAATAGAGTTGAACTAAGTTGGCGATGTTTCTAATTGAAACATGACAAATAACTTAGACTTATTATATGGTAGAGTTGAATTATACTTGCATATAATAGAGTTAAACTAAGTTGGTAATGTTTCTGACTGAAACATGACGAAAAACTTAGACTCATTATATGGCAGAGTTCAAATTATACTTGCATATAATGGAGTTGAACTAAGTTGGATTAACCTAGACTTGCCATGTTGGCAGAGTTAAACTTAGAATGGAACTAAGTGCATTTTAGTTAGATTAACAAAGACAAACAAGGTTGAGAACCTCGGCTAGTCTTTGTTTGAATTTGACTTTGGCGAAAGACTATATGTGCTTAATGTGAACATAAGTGAAACTTAGGTTCACATTAGGTGGCAAAGAGCTGGAATGATGTATAAAAGTTCAAAGTGCTTGTTGAAAGTTTATAGAAAAATTTACAAGTGTTCAAGTGGCTTAAACACTTGTTGAAATTTCAGGAAAATTTACAAATTGAAGATTAGCCGAGGTAATATCAAAAGAAGTATCCAAGATACATATTGGCCGAGATGGCCAACCAAGTTTCCAGGCTTGGAAAGGGTGAAGTCTTGAGAGAAGATAGCATATGAAAGTAATAAAGCAATACTGGACAACACTTGTAAAAATATGTTGCTATTTTTAGAGTGTTAGCCGAGGTATGCCAATGGTATTCCGAGGAAAACATTCAAGGTTTATATCTGAGGTATTATACCCCGAAGTTATTATACAGGTACTTTATACTTTAACAAAATGAAAAAATATTCTAAGTATGGAAGCATGAAAGGCATGAAAGAAAGCAGTAAACATGCATGGAAGAAAAAAAGGAGGCACACATCCAACACTTGGAAGAAAAAAGAAGCCTTGCATTCAGTAAAGATAACTTGTTCAAGCACAAAAAGGAACATCGGCCAAATTGGAGTTAAAACATTGTCCAAAAGGTTACAAAAACTACAAAGGAAAAAGTACATGGTATAAAAACAAAGAAAAGATTCTAAACATGCTATTATGCATCAGCGGTTGGTTGTGTTTCGGCCTCAGCAGACAGCTGGGAGAGCTTCCCAGCAGCCTTCTCGGTCTCGATCTCAGCATCAATTTGTTAAAGAGTCATGTCAAGGCTCTTCTTAGCAATCTTGACCTCAGCCTCAGTGGTGTTCTTGGGGACCTCGTCGTCGTCGTCCTAAGTCAAGCCAACGGCTTGCTCATTCAGAGTTGGGGACTTGGCCCCTATAGAACCCTCAGTTCCAACTTCGACCTTGGTTTCTTCTTCTTCTTCTTCCCCTTCCCCCTCAGCCTCACCCACAGATTGGCTTGGAGCCGGGGGAGGGGGGAATGGCACGACAAGTTGGCTCTCATCTCAGAGGGGTGAGTCCTCGGGGACAACCAGCTCTTTCAAAGCAGCCATCCAACCAAGGGTGTAACCCCTGTTGCATGCCTGTCTGACTTGCTTTTTGTATTCCTCGCAGACATCGGCTGTCCTCTCCACGTAAGCCTTGACATCTGCCTCCTTGATTTCAGCTGCCTTTATTGACAGTGTTGTTTGGAACTCGGTTTGGGCCTAGGCCTCTTTCTCTTTGGCCTCTTTTTCCTCTACCTGAGTGACCTCGTCCACATTTTCTGCATCCTCAACGTGGTCCTCGACTGTTTTTAGGTCTAACTCAGTAGCCTTGGCTTGATCAAGAAGACCTCGGATGTGAGCCTCAGCTTTCTTAAGCGAAGTGAGAAGTTTGGCTGCCTCCTTGGTCTTTTGGGTTAGTTCTTTCTTGAAACCCTCGGCCATAACTGCGAAAGAGTGACCCTGCTAGATGGCTTGCAAGAAAAGAAAACATATTAGTAAAAGTTTAGCTAAATGTTGGAAGACTTCAGAAGATAAGGTAAAAGACTTACCAAGACGCAGTGTTGCATCATCATGGCATAGTTTTCATACTCTGTTAGCTCAGCCATTCGATTGATGTCAACTGGCAAGAGAACGGTAGTAGAGATGGCGGCGCCGACTTCAACACTGTCTAGTGCCCTGTTGCCAGCTAGCAAAGGTCGATCACCCACCATTAATGTCAGGGCCCAAAGGGAGTTGGATTTAAAGATGCCGGGCTGATCTGTACCCTCAAACCTTGGCCTCTTCGAGGAGGGTGTCTTAGACAAACCAGCCTCGGCAGACCTCTTCTCAGTGGCTTAGGCACTTTTCTCAACCTCGGCTAGTTTAGAGATTGGCAAAGTGTCCTCAGAGTCAATTTGAGTCACTGTTGCCTTGGCTTTGGCTTTCTTTACCCTCTTTGGCTTAGCCTTGGGTTGGGATTGTGATGGGGAGGATTGAACTGTCACAACACCAGGGAGGTCGGCCAAAAGGTCTTCAACAACAATCTTGTTGCGTCCTATCTCATCGGTGGTGGTAGCGACAGTGACTTTGGTACCGAAATGGATTGTTGGAAGTGCGGTAGGTGCGTTTGCAGGATCATAAGCCGATGCCTCAGAACCTTAACATTTGCGGCTACGAGTTCTGCCTGCTGGTACATTTGGCAAAGCTCGACGTCGACGTCGGCACTGTGATACCGGAATTAGTTGGGAAGCAGAGGTTGATGCAACCTCGGCTAGATCAGAAGAAGAGGCCTGGTCTAGCCTTGTTGAGGAAGCAACTATTGGAGTTGTAGCAGGGGGAGAAGTCCTACTCTTCTTGGGAACATCGGGCAGTGTGGATTTGTAAGTTGAAATGTAATTGAGCAGCATTGGGGCTTTGTGTTGATCAACCGGCAAACCCAGCAGCCTTCTCAAGTCCTTGCTGGGAAAGAAGGATTGGCAAAAATCTTTTGAGGGTTGGGGGAGAGCTGCAAGAACAAAATTAATACATTAGAAGATATAAAGGGAATAAAGTGATAAGTCTTAAAGCAGAAAAGTTGACACTTGGTTCTTACCCTCATCCTTTTTAAACACCGATCGGCGTAGAGGATAAAGATGAAAGTCGTCGTCAGGTGCAAACTCCCAGTTGCCTAAGAGGATGAAGTAATCATCTCCAGCACCTTTGTTAGAGTCTGGGAGGTCGGCTATGAGTTTATAGGTTACGGATCTCGGCTTGAGGTAATAGATGCAGCCTTTTTTGGATTTCAGGCCACACATGGTATAATAGTATTGGATATCGACTAGTGTTATCCTAGCGTTTTCTCAGCTAGCTAGAGCAATTATACCATTGATAACCCTATAGGAGTTAATGGCCAGTTGCATCGGGTTGAGCTTGTAATAATGAAGGATTTCTCGGAAAATGGTGTTTAGAGGGAACCTAAGTCCACACTCTATGAAAGCAACTACTGCGAAGGGCATGGATTCCCCATCAGGCATGATGGAGTCCTCATCCCCAGCCAACCTAAGGTGAACATCAGTTGGGATGGAGAACTCTCGACGAAAATACTCTATTTTTTCTAGGGTATCTACCCTCCACCTGAACATACCCATGATGTCGGCTAAAGGAAGAAGGTATAAGATTTTAGAAAATAGTGGTTGGTGTGGGGAATTTGTTTTTCAAGATCTAGGGGAATTTGTTTCAATATTCCTAGAGATAGTGATTTCTATCAAAACCCAAGGCCTAGATCTATACGGAAACAAGAAATCAAGGGAAAGATCTAGAAATAAGCAAGAAAAACAGAAAAGAGCAATGATTCAGACTCAAGAAAACAAACAGAAATTCAAGAACACTGTGTAAGCATGTGCAGATGTGCAAAAGCCAAAGAACAGTGACAAATTACTAAAACATCATGCATGTGAATAGTTCATATGTACGTATGTAGACCCAGAGATAGATTGAACAAGTACGAATCATAAGTAAATGCAATAACGAAACTCAAGATACCACAAAAATCCAAAGAAATGGGAAATTGATTCATGATCAAAGAAGAAACAAAGTACAACCATAAAAACAAATTCAACAACAACAGAATAGGCATACAAGGAATATATACTGAGTAATGAAAGGCTGAAACTAAAATTGAAAGAAATAAGTAACTCACCGGTTGAGGCCAAGATCGAGGACACTGGTCTAAGTTTTGCCGAAGGCAGACAACGAAAGTATTCAAAACCAAATAGCTAAAAGCTTGATGAAGGAGGTGATCGAAGTAGTTGTAGAAAACTCGAAGAAACACCAATGGAGGTTGGGGATTTGTTAAAGAGAGAAAATCTCAAACACAGAGAGAAAGCAAGAATGTGAAGTGAAAAGGCGAGGAGAGAGGGAGATGTTTTGTTAAAACGCGAAAAGGTGGCAAACCACAATGATATGCCTTGGACGACGTGTCTGTCAGGCGGCGTGTACATAAGCAACGCGACCTAATGGTGCATGTCAGGTACGAATCAATGAGAGAGCGACGCATAGATAAAACGGTTAAGTAAACTGTGCGTGACAGCTCATGGGCAGATAAAACTCTTGGAGTTCTTGATTTAATAAAACAAAAACCTCGGCTGTAGGAGCGATCTCAGTTGAGGAACTTGAAGAACTTGGTTCTTGGTTCTTGGTTCTTGGCTCTTGGTTCTTGGTTCTTGGTTCTTGGTAATAAAGTAGACTGCAGAGTCTTGGTCATGAGAAGTCGACGTGTGATGATATCGGCCATGAAGGATGGAGTAAGTCTTAGTCGACGTGCTATATGGACAAATGATGTAGGTTCTATCATCTCAGAATGCCAAGGTAATAGAACCTAGGGGGTAGTTGTGGAGACATATTTTGTGAATGACAACACGTGGCCAAGGTGACGCCGAAATGTCAGCCGAGGTGCCACGTGTCTTGGTTATGATGCCGAGGTGATCTAGGCTAGGCCGAGGTTATTTGCGAAGATATCGGAATCTGGAATAAGCAGATAAGGGACAAGAGCCCTAGAACTAGGAAGGACCTTAGTATGGATAAAGATAAAGCTCTTAGGGAGTTTATCTCTATCTAGGTAGGAGTCCAAGATGAACATTGAGCCAAAGTCCATTGAAGCTAGGCTTCCACAGGGATCAAGTTAGTGCTAGTTATAAAAGTAAGGCACCCTCATGGGTTTAAGGTGTGCTTTTTTGTATTCTGGCTAGTGAGTTAAGCACTATTTGCTATCTTTGAGAGATAACTGAGTATTGACTTGATCGTAGGAGTCCAATAAATAAACACATTTTCATTGCCGTATATCGTACAATTTTATTGTATAATTTTTTTTGTTTATATATCACCCTTCTTTACTAAAAGCATATCAATTGCTAAATTTTGTTTTAAATAACAGTTTTTAAGCGTGTGTTAAAAATATAGTTTTAGTTTGAGAGAAAATTAAACCACTACAAGTATTAAAAATTCAAAGAAAGGGGAAAGAAACTCAAAATGTTCAATATGTTAAAGAAGACAAATAGTTTACTTCAAAAAATTAAATTGATCGAACACTAACAATTATATGATCGAAATGCATTTATGTGAAGAAAAAAAAAATAACAATAACTACTTCTTTCATGTCAAAATATTTGTGCCTTATTCTATTTTGTATTGTCCAAAAATATTATTCCCATTTCAAAAATTAAGGACTAAAATAATATGAATTTTCTATTTTGTATTTCTTTTAAATTTATTAACAATATAAAAAGTACAATTATAACAACTGATTTTATCAAAAAAAGTACTATCAAAGGATAATTTTAAAAAATTAATGTATGTGTTTGGTTTGAGTTTTTTGGATTAAGTTTTTTGTTATTCGTATTTTTTTGTTTTTAGTGAATATTTTAAAAATTTTAACATTTTTTTTTAACTTTTTATATGCACCTTACTTAGATGTATCTAAAAAGTATACTGAATTCTCTTTTTTTTTTTTTTTTTGTTGGTATAGACACCCCATTTTTGACCGTCCTCAAGACTTGGACGTCACCGTTCGAACACTCGGTGATTATCCGTGTTTGTGTTCGTTTGGAGTTCCCGGAAGTCTCGGCTCGCGCGCCTTGCCTCAGGATCTCCGAACTTGACTGTTTAGTGTCTGGTTTTACACCAAACACTTGTGTTTTGCCTTGGAGAGGCAGGGTAGGGCTTGTAGACCATCCCCACCCACCACCGGCAGTGGCTAGAGGCCACCGGCTGGTTTTTGCTGCCACCGGCAGCCGGCACTATTTGTTGCCGGTCAGCACTATTTAGTGCCGGTCGGCACTCAATTTTGCCAAAATGGCATTTTTGGCCGGCCGACCACTGTGCATCTGCTTTTGCAGATATTTTAAGACAGCTGTCTTGCTTTTGGCTCCCCTCCATACACGTGTATGGAGGGATTTCTCTCTTGGAAGCTTGTCTTGTAAGCTTTACAAGACAATAAGCTTCTATAAAGAGAAGCCTTGTCTCTTGGCTTTAGGGTTAGAGACTTGAAACACTTGGGAGATATTTAGACAGCCATTGTTAGGGTTTGAGTTCTAGGGTTAGGGTTTGATACACCTTATCTCTCTCTTTTTCCCTCTTGTGTGTGTTTTAGTGTGTTTAGTCCATACTATTGCACACAAACACCTAGTGTTTCACCTTCACTTAGCTACTGAGGTTCTAAGGGACTGATTTTGAAGTTTTGGTGTTAGATTCAAGCCAAGGGAGGCCATTGGAGAACCATTGTTGAAGGGGTCATCAAGGGTAAGAAACTAACACCTTTATTCCCCATTTTTGCATTGATTTTCTACCTATCTTAGAGCTGTTTTCGTGCTTATTGTATAACACAAAAAAGTTCTATTTTTAGGCCCTCTTGATTTTTTATTAAGAGTGTTTTGTGGTTTGAGGGTGTTTGACCCCTCTTAGGCCTTGAAAGGCCTCATTTTGTGCTATTTTGTGCTAGTTTCGGGACTTTGGTGTTTGGGCCTCTTCACCACTGAAATCTTGAGGGATTTCAGTGGTGGAGATGGTGCCTTGAAGTCTCTAAAAGGAGAGGGCCACCCCCTCTCCTTGTTGTCCTTGAAAAGGGCATGTTTTGGCCTCTAAAGGGAGCCTATGTTTGAGTGTGTGTTGAGCATGCATAGACTGTTTTTCATGCTTATTTTTCCATAATATAACATGATTTTAAATTGGTTTTGGTACTCCATGCATGCTTAGCATAGTTGCCATGTAATGCCTTGTGATTCCTTAACATGTCTTAGGTCGTGTGCCTTTGTTTCTAGCATGTTTTAGGCTTACATTTGTGAAGATTTTGTGCTTATCTTGACATGTTTTAGGTCTGTCCATAAGTGTTTGGGTTGATTTTAGCATGCTTAGTATATCCCCTTTGCATTTTGGCTTGTTGGCCTTAAGTGTGTGAGTGTGTAGCATGCCATTTTTGCATTGATTTGGTGATTTGGGACCATCCACCATGTCATTTCAGACCTTATAGTATGCTTGCATGCTTGCTTTAGTTGTCCCTTTAACGCCTTGTAAGGTTGTCATCTCATGCTCCATGTTTTGGTAATTATGCATGCCTTTGTTTTTGAGTCATTTGGATGCCATCTAAGTGATCCTTAGGCCTTGTATTAATGTCCTAAAACTCTGTTTTTGGTCAATAAGTTCATGCCATGTTTGGTCTTGCTAAGTGTAGTTCAATACTCCATTGGTTTGCTTTGAGCACTTAGGCCATTTGTTGCATGCTTGGCTTGATTTATTGCTTGGTTGGGCATCATTTTATAGCATGATTTTAGAGCTCATGTTGCATGCTAATCGTCCATGAAATCTCTTGTCAAGTGTGCTTGAATGTTGCTTGCTTAATGCTTGAGGTTTGGACCATAACATGTGTATGTGTGCATGTGTGTTTAGCCTCCATTTTTGGGCATTTTGGCTACTGTTTTGGGCCTTATTAGAGCTGCCCAAGTCTTGTATAAGTCCATCTTTACATCCATTTGCATGGTCCCATGTTTGCTTGTATGCTTGCATAAGCTTGTTGCCATGTCATGATGCATCCTTAGCTTGCATGCTTAGGTTGCATTGCATCTTGCATGCATGCCTTGTTCCTTGACTTGATGATAGGAATTGGGCCTTGGTTTGTTTGATTGGTTTGCATTTCATTTGACATGAAAGTTGCACACTTGGTCACTTGGGCCATCATGCATGGAAATGCGTGATTGGTGGTCCAAGAACCGAGAAATATGTCCCTTTGAGTCATTACAATGATAAGAGACATGATTGGTGCATATATGCCTTGAATTGTGCTGCCATGCTTTGCCTTGCCCTCTGTTGCTGTCATTTGCAGATTCTGCAGGAACACTCTGCCGACCGGCAGTGTAAAGTGCCGACCGGCAATAATTTATCTGCTGACAGCTTCATTTTGTGCCGGTGGCCATATCACACTGCCGGTGGCAATTCCATTCAGCCGGTGGCACTCCTCATTGTCCAGAAAAGCAGTCCTGAGGTTTTGGCAACCTCCAGAGGAGTGAAGGAAGGAAAACAGAGGCAGCTCACGCATGGCGGCGCATTTCCCGAGGCGATTTACTATTTTCTTAGTTTAATTAAATTTGCTTAGTTGATTAGGCAATTTGTAATATTTAATTAGCTTGCGTAGTTAATTAATTTGTAATATTTATTTGGTCCCTCCGAGTGAGGGCAAATCTGTAATAAGTGTGTGTGGGTGGTGTGTATGTCTTCCAATCCCCACTTCTTTCTTCCCTTTTATTTACCTACTTATGATGGTAGATTAGGGCATCTTTAAAATTAGCATACCTTATGCTATGCATGCGTGCATCCATACATTTGTATTACATACATTAGGCTCGGTACATCACGCTAACTGCATCTGTACTTCAATTCACAAATTGAATATGTGGTAGTTGATCGCATTTCGCATGCCATGTTTAGGGTTAGCCGAGCCTACCTAGATTGCATTTTTGCATGTGATGCATTAGCCATTTTTAACATGAGCTAGGATCACGCATGTTTGCTAACTAGTTTATTGTTTTGGCACGGAGTACGATGTAAGTGTTTACGCTTTAGCATCCCGCATGCGTGTGAATGTTGCCATGACAGTATGCTTGCCATGCGGCTAAATGCTTATATGATAAACTGTTTGAAATGCCTGTGGGTGGAGGTTGGATTGTTTGAGTTGGAAAAACTCGTTGAAATCCGTATTTTAGCCTACTTGTGAGTAGCAAATTCCAAAGCACTTTTTCAAAACCGAACGGATATGCAATGCTTATTTCCAAATTAGGCAATCTAGTCTATACTTGTTTGCTGCGCGCATAACATAGTAATTCTAGGCTAATAAATGGAATAAGAACACGTAATGTTTTCAAAATCGGATATCATGGTTAGTAGAGGCTGGTCTTCGGACCGGGCGAAAGGGGGTGCTCATAGCTGACCTTCCCCGATCGTACCTAAGCTCCCAAGCCGAGACAACTCCGGTGATGACGGACATGTGGCCTTCGGCACCGAGTCAGGGTTTCCTAAATTTCCCCATTAAAAAAAATATTTAGGTGGCGACTCTGTATCTGGCAAAGCAGTCCATGTTTGGCACTACTTTTTCAAAAATCTATTTCTTAAAACGATTTGCCAGATTTGGACTCTTTGGTTCAGATTAAGAACCGCGACAACAAAATCGCGAGTCCGAACTGTAGTAGCATAAGGCCCCCCTCCGCGGGCGCGTCTACAGTTGGTATCTATCTATCTATATATTATATAAGGAAAAGTGGGTTTCTAACCCACAAGCCTAGTAGGAGCTCCAATATCCCAATCTCAATTTTTTAATTTTTTTTATTAAAAACAAAAAACCTCAACATTTATTAATTTCGCCCAACCCATAAGCCTTTTTGACTTCTCTCATACCTACTGCTACGCCATTTTCAACTTCTTCCATACACTATAGTTAGTGATGAGATTATTAAATTATTTTTATGAAAAATATAAAAATATATAATTTGTATATTAAAAAAATATCTGAAACAAATACAAATTTTTGTTAAATCTATATATCTATCTATCTATCTATATCTATATATTATATAAGTAAAAGGACAAGTCTTGTGAGAGTTCCAATATCTTAAACTAAAATTTCTAATTTTTTGATTTTAAATAATTAAAAAATCCTCTATAACTTTCATTCAGGCAAAAATAATATATATATATATATATATATATAATATCTCTTAATTTATGATTTTCAAGTGGAAGGTATATCAAATATATAAAATAAAAAATAGAAAGTATACTAATCCATTTCAAAATTCAAATTTGAGGGGCACTAAATGTGGAAAGCATTTCATTAATTTAAATTTAAAATTATAATGATTTATCCCATAATATATAAGTTGCTCCAATATTCCAATCTCAATTTTCTAATTTTTTTTATTTAAAAAAAATCAGCATTTATTGATTTCTCTCAACTCATAAGCCTTTTTGACTTCTCTTATACCTACTGTTACACCATTTTCAACTTCTTCCATGCACTATAGTTAGTGATGAGATTGTTAAATTATTTTTATAAAAAATCTTAAAAAATATAATTTGTATATTAAAAAAATATCTAAAACAAACATAAATTCTTATTAAATCTATCTATCAATCTATATCTATATATTATATAAGTAAAATGGAAATCTTGTGGGAGTTCCAATATCTAAAACTAAAATTTTTAATTTTTTGATTTTAAATAATTAAAAAAATGGTCTATAGCTCTCAAAAAAATAAATAAATTAATATCTCTAGATTTATGACTTTCAAATGGAAAGTATATCAAATATATAAAACTGTAACGCCCTCAAAATAATACATATAAACCAATCCTTCAAGACATCCATAGACATAAAAGAATAAAACATGTTTCTATTCATCAGAGTATTCAGTTCAAAAGTATTACATGTTGACAACAAAAGTAAATGCCCTACGGGCTTGTAACTTTCCAAGCCAACACTTGGTTAGAAAAATAGAAAGGTCTAACTCTAAACATATTAAGCACTTGGCTTGAATTTACATGTAATACACAAGATAGTCACAAAAATAAGCCTTCAACTTCTACAACCTCCCAAGCTACATCCTTGGAGGCGACATATCACCTGCACCTAAAAGTGATGTCCCATATAGGATGAGCCAACGCTCAGAAGAGATATGCTAAACATAATATGAATGATAACTAAAACATTAGCTTTTGATAAACGTTTAACTTAATTAAACAGACGTACATCTCTTTCATAACCAATCCATATTCACAGATATATATATATGTGTGTGTGTGTGTGTGTGTGAATCCTTTTCCATTTCATTATCCAAACCGATTCATAGATATGGTTCTCAATTCATCCAGACAGTTTATAACGAGACTGCAACTCACATCATTAACGTTTCCATACTTCAATTCAAAATGAGACTACAACTCATATCAATAATACTTCAACACTTCAATTCATCTACGTTATGCAAATGTAATCAAGATTTCGGGACTTTCACCCTGGACACTCCGATCAACTTAATTATCAATGGAGTCCATCCCCTATCTTCTCCCAAATAGATTTGAGAGTACATCCCTTATCTCCTCTCAAACCTTAGAGTACATCCCCTATCTCCTCCCAAACAAAATACATATGCAATGTATTTAAACACTTATCATGTACAATGATCAAGCAAGCACATATTCAATGTGTTATTCCATCCGTCATATTCAATGACATACTCAATTGATTCGTTTTAATTCACCTAAACATCATGCAGTGTCTACAACAATCAAGACTATCCTCCACCGACAGCCCAAAACAATTATTTCTAAACAGATAATAATTTCATCAAACAGATAAATTATCAACCCTTTTCACAGGTGAGTGATTAATTAATCCAACAACACCATTCAAACTCATAATTTCCCAATTTCATTATTTACAACTCAATTTCATATTTCCCCAAAATTAATTATTCATACATAATTAGGGCATTTTCCCCATTTTCTCAACATTGACCCAAAGGTCCAAATATCATCAATAAATATCAATAACCTCATTTTAAGACCCCTATACACATGTATAGTTCAAAAGGAACAAAACCCCTCTTTATACACTTCAAGTTTTGAAACCCTAACACCCAAAATTTCCCAACAACAACATTAAATCAAAAAGACCAGATGTTTATGTCAAAGGCCATAAATATGAGTAGTTATCCCTACCTCAAATGAAGAGACCCAAAGGAGATTATGAAGAAACTCGAAAGTGCTCCAAATCCACAAATTTTCATATCAAAATGGAGGTCTTGAGAAGCTCCAACACTTTAATGAAGACACAAGGGTTGGGTCTCACTAAATCAAGATCAAAATGTAGAGAGAAAGGGTATTCAAGAGAGAGAAGCTCTAAAATGAGGGTTTTGAAAAGCTAGAGAGAAGGAGAGAGAGCCGAAAAAGTGATCTAAAAATAGCTTCCCACGGATTGATATACATCACAGTCCGCTCCACGCTCGAGCGTCAGACATAGACTCCTGCTCGAGCGTGAAAAGCGCCGCTCAAGCGTGGAATGCACACTTCTAGAAGTTCTGCAGACGAAGGTCCCTGCTTGAGCGTGAAAGTAAACACTCGAGCGTCCGATGTCCTGCAGGAAAAAATACTAAAGACTGAAGAATCACGCTCGAGTGTCAGAATGCCCACTTGAGCGGATGAGCAAATGCAAAAGGAGCCGCTCGAGTGTAAGGGTCAAAATCTAGGCATTAACTCCTTGTTTCAAAACACAACCAACCTGTTTCAAACCTACCCAACACATCCCAAAACTCAAATGCAAAGAATTAAAGGACGGAAATATGATACAGACAACAACAATCATCCACGGAACCGAGTCCGAAATACAATAAACAATGAAGGGAAAATCAGGATCGTTATAAAAACAAAAAATAGAACGTATACTAATCCATTTCAAATTCAAATTTGAGGGGTACTAAATATGTAGAACATTTCATTAATTTAAATTTAAAATTATAATGATTTATCCCATAATATATAAGTTTTAAATAATGATATATTCCATAATTTATTTATATATCCATATATCTATATACTATTATAATTGCAAAATATTGTCATTTCATTACGGTTGAAAGTTGTAAATATTTTTTCTCATTTTTTTTAAATTTTTTGTTAATACGTGTTACAATATGATTGGTCTATAAATTAATTTTATATTCTGAAAATAAAATTTCAAATTTGAATTTTTACTTAAATTATGTTACTATAATTAGAATCAGATTAATATTCATTCCTTAAATTTTGAATCCTTTATTAAATTATAAAATAAAATTTTAAATTTAAATTCTTCTTCAAATTATATTACTACAATGTGATCAATATTCACATGCGTCATAATGATGTTTCATAATATATTTATCTATGTAGCGATCCCAGTTTTGACCCAACCTTTGTTGTGTTCCGGACTTGGGTTCGTGGTTTAATATTGTATCCATGTCATGTTTTCCTCCTTTAACTCTTTGAATTTGGGTTTTGGAATATGTTGGGCATGTTTGGAACAGGTTGGTTGTTAGTTGGTCTAGATTGTTGTTGCCCAGATTTTGGCTTCTTCGCTCGAACGAGGCTTCTTGCACTCGAGCGAGCCTTGTGAAGTTTGCTCTGTAGCACCTGTATCCTTTGAAGCTTTTGGGAAGTGTATTTGAATCCTTTATTTTATTTTGGAAATCTTTGGTGTTGTTTTATGCTGGTTTTGGAGGAGTATAATCCGATTTAAACTCGTTGGGTTTGTTTGTTCGCACTTGTTCTTGTCAAAAGTTCCTTAGAGACTTAGAAATTCTATTCTAGGGTTGACACCAATCTTCCTAAAGGTCGACCTTTACTTGTTGGTGAAGTTTCTAGAAGTGTTGCTGGAATATAGGGTAGACACCAGTCTGGGAAGGGTCAACCCTCTTATATTGCAGAATCTGTGTGTTAGTTACTGGAAAATAGGGTCGATCCCCTCCTGTCTAAGGGTCGACCCCCTTGCTTGTTGCCAAATTTTCTTTTCTACCTAAAGGATCGACCCCCCTGTCCGAAGGGTCGACCCCTGCGTGTTTTTTTTTTTTTTTTTTTGGGGTTCGATTGGGCCCTACCTTTGGGGGGTTTTGGGCCTATTATTTTATTTGACCTTAGGGCTATTCTCTACTACTATAAATAGGCCCAAACCACTTTTCTCTCATTATTTTCTTCCCCTTCTCCCTTTCAAACCATGAGTTCTCTTCTCTCTCTCTAAAACTCAAACTTTTTCACTTAAATCTCTAGATCTACTCACCTAAAGTGATCTTTTCACCTTGCTCCTTTGAGATTAAGTGTAGGGCTTGTCAAGGGCTACGGTTTGATTGGGGCAAATCATTGTTTCTTCATCATCGATTTTTGAGCTTTTCTCTCTTCTCTCTCATCTAAGCTTGAGGTAGGGATCTTTTCTACACTTCCATATGATATTTAACTTAGTTATTAGTATCTTGTCTAACATTGATGTGATTTTGGGGTGTTTAAGGCAAACCTAGGGTTTGGGCATAAAATGGAAAGAAGGGTTTTGGGGTAAATGTAAAATAAATGCTTGGGGGGTTTGAAAATGATGTTGTATTATGTATGATTTAATGATTTTGGCACTTGACTAATATTTGGGGAATGAGAGGGAATTTGCCCTAATTGAATCAAATTATTATTTTGTATAAATAATGGAAATTCACATTAAAAATGTGAAATTGAAAAGGTATTGATATGAATGGTGGGATTGGTTATGTGTTATTCCATTCTTTGATAGTTTCGAATAAACTATCTATTATGAGATTTGATATCTGTTTAGAAATAACTGTATTGGACTATCGGTGGAGCATAACTATGATTGTTGTAGAAATTGCATGTGGATTAGGTAAATTGAAAGTAATCACTTGTGCTTGCCATTGAATATGACTATATTTATGTACATTGTATATGTATGGTTATTTGGAAGTGGAAAGAGGATATACTCTATTGTTTGAGTTTGTGATTAAATACATTGCTTATATATGTGTGATTATTTGGGAGGAGAAAGGAGATGGACTCCATTATAATTAAGTTGGCCGGAGTGTCCTGGGTGAAAGTCCCAAAATTATACATGGGTGCTTAGCCCGTGGACAAAATATCCGTAAAATGGAAATTATAGTGCTTGTATAGCCTATGTTTACATGGGTCCCGTTTGACGGCTGCCCGCGGACGAAATATCTGTGAAAGAATATATGGGTCCCGTTTGACGGTTGCCCGCGGACGAAATATCCGTGAAAGAAAAGTTTGAAGTGTTTACATGTTGATAATGTGGTTTTAGAACTAATGAGTTGTAATCTCATTTGAGTTATTGAGAAATGATCAAATTGGCTTATTTAGTTAAATGAAATGGAGGAAAATGGCTTAATAATTGAGTTTGGTAATTTAATACAATACATAATATGGATGCCTTTATCTTTGACGCTACATATTATAGCGATCCAGGTTTTACCCCGACCTTTGTTGTGTTCCGGACTCGGTTTTCGTGGTTGTATGTTGTTGTCTATATCTTGTTTTCATCCTTTAATTCCTTGTACTTGAGTTATGGGATGTGTTGGGTAAGTTTGGAACAGGTTGGTTGTGAGTTGGGACAAATAGTTGTTGCCCAGGATTTGGCTTCTTCGCTCGAGAGCGGCTTTTTGCGCTCGAGCGAACCTTGGGTATTTGCTTCTTCGCTCGAGCGAAGGTTCTTACGCTCGAGCGAGCTTTGTGTGGTGTGTCTATTCGCTCGAGCAATCACTCTTGTGTTCGAGCATGCGGCTGCGTCTCTGTGAAGACCTGAAGGTTGGTATTCTTCGCTCGAGCGAGCCTTTTTGCGCTCGAACGAGCCCTGTGTTTTGTGTTCCTTTGCTCGAGCAAGCACTCTTGCGCTTGAGCGTGTGCCTGCGTGAGTGGCAGACCTGAAGCTTCGTATTGTTCGCTTGAGCGACGCTTCTTGTACTAGAGCGAGGTCCTTTGTTGTATCTGGTCGCTCGAGCGATAAGTCCTTCGCTCGAGCAAGCCCCGTATATATTAGATCGCAACAGCGTGATTTTACATCACTTTTTCACCTCCTTTTCACTCCAAAACCTAAATCTGACTGTCTCTCTCTCTACTCTCTCACTCTCTCTACAACTATACCTTGTTCTAGAGGCTTTCTACCCTTTTCCTTTTGTTAAAAAGGTAGAGCATTGTGTGGGCTTCATTTTGATCTGAAAAAGTGTAGATTTGGAGCATCTTGAGTTTCTTTCTTCTTCTCCTTTGAGCTTCTCCATTTGAGGTAGGGATAATCTACTCATTACTATGAGTTTTAACATAAATATTAGTCATTTTGTATAAATGGTGAGATTTGGAAGTTTGGGTATAGTTAGGGTTTGAGTTTGAAATTATGAAAGAGGGATTTTCTAATTTTGGGTTCATTGTGTATGTGAGGTCTAGAGTTTGGGCTCTCTTGTATATAATTGTTGAAATTTGGCCTGGGGAGCAATATTAGAGAAAATGGGGGAAAATGCCCTAAGTTGAATTAAATAACTATTTTGTATAAATAGTGAAATAAATGTGGAAATATGAAATTGGTTAGAGAATCATGAAATTGGAGGAAATTGTGATTAGATTGTGTAGTTGGATCAATGAATCACTCATCTATGGAAAATGTGATAATTTATCTGGTTAGAAATATCTGTTTTGGGCTGTCGGTGGAGGATAGCCATGATTGTTGTAGAAACTGCATGATGATTAGGTGAATTGAAACTAATCAATTGGAATATGTCATTGAATATGACGGTTGGATATTAACATTGAATATGTGATTTAATTGGTCATTGTATATGACGACGAGTTAAATACATTGTATATGTATCTTGTTTGGGAGGAGATAGAGGATGTACTCCATTGTGTGGGAGGAGATAGGGGACGGACTCCATGGATAATTAAGTTGGCCGGAGTATCCAAGGTGAAAGACCCGAAATCATATATATATTTGTGTACCGTTTCCCTCAGATGTAGTTCCGAAAAATGACAAGAGAATGGAAGTGTTTGAATGATGTTTATGATTGAAGTGTTATTAATATGTGTTGTAGTCTCATCTTGCATTGCTTGGGTAATAATGATCTATGTTAATGAATTGGTTTGGATAAATAAATGGAAGTGGTTCGGAATATGGATGTGATTGTTGATTGGTTATGGAAAGGATGTACGTAGTTTACATGTGTTAAACATATATCGAATGCTAATGTTTTAGTTAATTCTCATATACTGTTTAGCATATCTCTACTGGGCAATGGCTCACCCTACTTGGGACACCATTTTTCAGGTACAGGTGTGATGCCGCCTCCAAGATCTTATTTTGGGAGGTTTAGGAGTTGAAGGCTCCATTTTGATGATTTATTGTTGATGTTAAATGTAAACTCAAGCCGAGGACTTTATATGTAAAAGAGTTAGAACTCTTCTTTTGCTGTAATCAAGTGATAGCTTGGAAAAGATGGAAGCCCTTAGGGCATTTACTTTGTTAATTGGATTTAAAATTACATGCTATAGTTTCAGGATAAATGTCAATGAAAATGTAATGCATGGGATATCTTTTGTAAAGGAAACTCTGATAAATGAAATGTAACTTTTTATTATGTTTCTGGATCTTATGCATGATTGTCATATGCTTTAATTTGAGGGCGTTACAACTTAGTATCAGAGCATACCGGGTTTGAATATTTTGGGTACGTGGGAAGTGGTTAGTACTACAATGGGTTTGTCTCGCTTGTTAAAGACTTAAGTATAATGTTATGTGCTTATATGATAACATGTTTATGTGACTATATGGGTGTGGAATTTAGTTTCTAGGATGTTGATTGGGTCTATGGGTTCCTGGGAATCCTGTTGGAAAGGCACTTGATCACTGCTATTTCTAACTGGAACTCTAGTAACGCCACGGGACAGTCATTATCCGGAAATGAAATTCATATGTGTTTGTGTGGTTATGTGCTTATGTGGAGTGAATTACTATTGTCCATCGTATTAGAACGCAAGTGAAATAACTTCGGCACATTTGTGAATGTGCTAATGTCTTTTGTTACCTTTAGTAGGATGTCAGGACAAGGTCGTGGTGGTAGGCGTGGTAGGCCTAGGAGGCAGGAGATGCCTACACCGGATGAGATTCTGATGCAAGAGGAAGGAGTTGGTCAGGCCAACGTAGCCGAGCTAGTAGGGCAGTAGGCCATGGGTGCCTTAGCCCATGAAATGGCCGGAGCATTGAGGGAATCTATGGACATTCTTAGGGCTGAGAATCAAGTCCAGGCCCAAGTAGCTGAGGCAGGGCTGTCTTTTCTAAAGAGGGAGCTCTTCCGGTCGAATCTGGACGAGTTTTTGGGTGATCCTAAGGAGCCACTGAAGGCTAATGAGTGGCTAGAGCAGATGACGAAGACGTTTGAGATGCTTAGCATCAAAGACGGAGGTCTAAAAGTGGCCTTGGCGTCCTTCCAGCTGAAGAGAGACGCGGGTCAGTGGTGGAAGTATGCGCGGGGACACATTGGAGGGACTTGGGAGGCCTTTGTTGAAGCTTTCCAAGATAAGTACTTGCCATCTACAGTAAGAGAGAGGTTGAGGGATCAATTCTCCAAGTTGGTGCAGCTGAATACACCAGTGGCGGAGTTCGAGGCCACTTTTACTAGCTTGTCTAGGTTTGCACCTGAGTTAGTGGCGACCGAGGAATGCCTCTATCTGGAGTTTGAGAAGGGGTTGCGGATTGGACTCATGTTTAGGGTTGTCAGTTCCATGATTAGAGATTATGGGCGCCTTGTGGAGGCTGCTGCCCATCTTGAGACTATTATGCATGCAGAGGAGGAGAGGATTAGCGGCTCCAAGAGGAGTCAAGATGGTCAGGGGGACGGTAAGAGGCAGAGACCGCATGTTTTGATTGCGTAGACCGCATCTTTATTAACTTCATTACCTGCGTAGACCGCATGTTTTGATTGCGTAGACCGCATGATAATGTAATTTCATTACCTGCGTAGACCGCATGTTTTGATTGCGTAGACCGCATTCTCGTTAATCTCATTACTTGCGTAGACCGCATGCTTATGGTCAATTCGTTGCCTGCGTAGACCGCATGCTCCACCTACATGTTTGTATTTTCACAGCATTGTTATGCTCCCCACTTGCTTTGCGCTGTCACGCATTTCAAGTACGCTATCTATGCATGTTGTTAACAATATTGTACCTGTTAAGTTTGTTTTCTTTGCAGGCACGATATTGTATGTACGGTTCATTTGAGGCCGGTGCAACCAGACGAACCGCACAGGTATTGTATCCTCCGAGCGAGAAGTATTGAGAATTGCATAATTCTCTTACATCCTTTCTGCATTGTAGTGTAGTTTGGTGTATGCTAGCTTAAAATTGTCGCATGTATGCTTCATTACAGCTTTCTTTGCATGATCATAAGTTATGTCCGGCTCTCTGCATTGTCTTGCATTTTGCCCCTGCCTTCGGGCGCATATCTTGTTTGTCTTGCATGTTTGTCTAAGTCTTCGGCCTTGTCAAAAATGGGTCGTCTCTGGGCTTTGACATTCACTCCCGTCATTGTTATGACTTTCGAGTTCTGTCAAAGAGGGGCAACTGTAGACACCCCATTTTTGACCGTCCTCGAGACTTGGACGTCACCGCTTGGAACACTCGGTGATTATTCATGTATGTGTTCGTTTAGAGTTCCCGGAGGTTTCGGCTCGCGCGCCCTACCTCAGGATCTCCGAACTTGACCGTTTAGTGTCTGGTTTCACACCGAACACTTGTGTTTTGCCTTGGAGGGGCAGGGAATGCCCTGTGAGGCATCCCCACACACCACCGGCAGTGGCTAGAGGCCACCGGCTGGTCTTTTTCTGACATCGACACTATTTGTTGCCGGTCGGCACATTTTATTGCCGGTCGGCATATTTTGTTGCCGGTCGGCACATTTTTTTGTCGAAACAACTTTTTTGGGCAGCCGACCACTGTTCATCCACTTTATGGAGATATTTTGTGCCAGCTGTGATAGCTGGCACCAACTCTGCCTCCCTCCATACACGTGTATGGAGGGATCTCCCTCTAAGCAAGCTTGTTGTATAAGCTTTGCAAGAGGGAGTCTTATAAGAGGAAGGGTCTTCCTCTTTGATCTAGGTTAGAATCTTGGGACCAAAAACCAGAGCTTTGAGATATAGATACACTCTATCTCTATATCTCCCTCTCTCTCCTCCTTTGTGTGTGTTTCCTTGGCCTAAAGGTGGTTTTTACCTTACTTTTGCACCATTACATACACTATTACACCTTACTCCGAGATTGAGGAACTTGGGGGTTGATTCTTGATTTTTTGGACTGGTTTTGATCAAAAGAAGAGGGCTAGACCATTTGTTCTTCAAGGGTGAGCATCTTGCTTTATATTCCCCAAACTTGCAATAGTTTTTTACCTATCTTGCTTGATGTTTTAGCTCTTGTGTATAACATAAAAAGGGCTTGTATTTTCATGCTTTAGAACTTTCATTAAGGTTGTTTTGTGGTTTGAGTGCAAACTCACCCTTCTAGACCTTGTTTGGTCCATTTTGGTGCCTCTTTGGTAAGGCTTTGTTCACTTCAGTATTTTGGTCCTTTCACCACTAAAAACCAGTTGATTTTCAGTGTTAAAAAAGGTGGTTTGAAGTCTTGCATAGGGGAGGGACACCCCTCTCCCTTCATTGTTTTGTTTCCTTGCTTTTTGGCTTAAAAGGGTAGCATGTGTGCTTGATCATTCTTGGCCTCATTTCAGAAGTTTTTTAGGTGTTTTAGGTCATATGTAACCTCTGTTTTTGGCCGGATTTGTGCCTCCTTGTATGCTTGTAGTACTTGCTTTGTATTGCTCCATTTTGCTTAGAAGTGCATCTCATGATTAGGCCATGATTCTTGTGTGTGTTGGCTTAGTTCCATGAAGCTTTTAGTATTGTTTTTCCATGCTTAAAGTCTATTGGTCATCCATTTGGTCATACTTGACATGTTTGTTATGGGTGCTATGTATTTTAGCTTGAAAGCTTTGAGCATGTTGACCTCTAGCATGCATGGTTGTGATCACCCTCATGATTTAACATCATTTAGGACCACATTTTAGTCCAAGAATCATGTTTGTATGTGTGCATGCATGACCTCTTTTATGCCTTGAGGATGTACCCTCTTATGCCTAGGAATGAGCCTTGGTGCATATGCCTCTTGGGAGTCACCTTAGCTGCCATTTTAGGAGGGTTTGGAGTCCTATCTTGGTCCGTAAAATTCTGTTTTTACTTGTTGTAATCATGCCATGAGAGGTCATGTTGGTGGGGGTAAGTTGTCTCCTTTTTGTGCCTTAACCTTGGGACCATGAGTTTGCTTGTTAACATGAGTATTGGTCCACCTTTTAGACATCTTTTGGCCACTGTTTTGGGGCGGATCAAGGTCTGTCCCTTTATAGCTTAAGGCCCCATTGCATGCTTGTTCCATGTTTGTCGCATGGTTGCTTCATTAAGCCTCGTAGCATGTTAATCCCATTCCCAAATTGGTCCATGTTTGCATCATATTTGCACCTTGTATGCTTGGCATTACACATTTGTCATGTTGGTTGCATAATGCTTGTTGTGCTTTACATCTTGGTATCATGTTGCATTTTGAGCCATGTTTCCATAACATGCATTGCATTTACTTGGTTTGGGGTGTCAAACCAAGTGTGGGAATTAAGGAACATTCATACTTCAAGTGATGTAATGTGCCTCGATTCCCGGTCGCCGGGGCCTTTGACTCCAACTTGATAATGCTTCGGTTTTCATTTTGTTTGTTGCATGCATCTTTATATCAAATGGCAAATTTGATTCTTTGAGCCACCGTGCACCATTGATGGTTCGAAGATCGAAGGAAATGCTTCCTTGAGTTCAAAACATGATAGGAAGTATGACCATGCTTACATGTACTTAAAAACCCCATGCCATGCACTGTCTATTCTCTGTTTGCTGTCAAAACTGTCTCTGCAGGAAGTTTCTGTCGACCGGCAGAATTCAGTGCCGGCCGGCAACATTTTAAGTGCCGATTATCAATTCAACAGCCGATGGAAATTCTGGAGTGCCGGTAGGAATTCTGTCTGGCCGGTGGTGCTCTGCAGTGCGTAAGGAACCTGCTCCAGGACTTGGGCAATTTTCAGAGAGATAAGGCAGTACAAACAGAAGTGGCAGGGGTACGGTACAGGTTTTTCGGGCGAGCCGAGTTCCGAGCATGCATCATCTGCGCATCCCGAGGCAGAGGCTGTGGCCACCCTCTTCTTTCTTTTGCATCCTTCCTTTTAATTAATTAAGAATTCTGTAATAATTTTATTTGTTTATTACTTGGGACTGTAATATTTATTTGGACCCTCCGAGTGAGGGCAATGATGTAATAAGTGTGGGTGAGTGTGTGTATGTCTTCCAATCCCCATTTCTTTCTTCCCTTTTATTTACCTGCTTATGATGGTAGATTAGGGCATCTTTAAAAATTAGCATACCTTATGCTATGCATGCGTGCATCCATACATTTGTATTACATACATTAGGCTCGGTACATCACGCTAACTGCATCTGTACTTCAATTCACAAATTGAATATGTGGTAATTGATCGCATTTCATATGCTATGTTTAGGGTTAGCCGAGCCTGCCTAGATTGCATTTTTGCATGTGATGCATTAGCCAGTTTCAACATGAACTAGGACACGCATGTTTGCTAACTAGTTTACTGTTTTGGCACGGAGTACGATGTAAGTATTTATGCTTTAGCATCTCGCATGTGTGTGAATGTTAACATGACAGTATGCTTGCCATGCGGCTAAATGCTTATGTGTTAAACTGTTTGAATACCTGTGGATGAAGGTTGGATTGTTTGAGTTGGAAAAACTCATTGAAATCCGTGTTTTGGCCTACTTGCGAGTAGCAAATTCCAAGGCATTTTCAAAACAAACGAATATGCAATGTTTCTTTCCAAATTAGGCAATCTAGTCTATACTTGTTTGCTGCGCGCATAACATAGTAATTCTAGGCTAATAAATGGAATAAGAACATATAACGTTTTCAAAATCAGATATCATGGTTAGTAGAGGCCGGTCTTCGGACCGGGCGAAAGGGGGTGCTCATAGCTGACCTTCCCCGATCGTACCCAAGCTCCCGAGCCGAGACAACTCCGGTGATGACGGACATGTGGCCTTCGGCACCGAGTCAGGGTTTCCTAAATTCCCCCATTTTAAAAAATATTTAGGTGGCGACTCTGTATCTGGCGAAGCAGTCCATGTTTAGCACTACTTTTTTAAAAATCTGTTTCTCAAAACGATTTGTCATATTTGGACTCTTTGGTTCAGATTAAGAACCGTGATGTACCGAGCCTAATGCATGTAATACAAATGCATGGATGCACACATGCGTAGCATAAGGTATGCTAAATTAAACGTGTCCTAATACTAACCATTAAAGCAGGTAAGTAAAAGGGAGGAAAGAAGTGAGGTTGGAAGACATACACACTATCCACGCACACTTATTACAGATTTGCCCTCGCTCGGAGGGACCGAATAAATATTACAAATTAATTAACTACGCAAGCTAATTAATATTACAAATTGCCTAATTTAATTAACAAATTAAATAGACTAAGAAAAACAGTAAAACGCCTCGAGAAGCGCGCCGCCATGCGCAAGCTGCCTCTGTTTTCTTCCCTCTGCTCCTCTGGAGGCTGTCAAAACCTCAAGATTACATCCCTGGACACTGGGGAGTACCACCGGCTGAGTGGAATCACCACCAGCACTGGTGTGTAGCCATCGGCACAAAATTGAATCTGTCGGCAAAGAAATTGTTGCCGGCCGGCACCTTACACTGCCGGTCGGCAGAGTATTCCTGCAGAACCTGCAACTGACAGCAACAAAGGGCAAGGCAAAGCATGGCAGCACAATTCAAGGCATGTATGCAATAATCATGTCCCTTATCATGTTTGCGACTCAAAGGGGCATGTGCCTCGATTCTCGGACCACCAATCACGCATTTCCATACATGATGGCCCAAAGAACCAAGTATGCAACTTTGATTTCAAATGTATGCAAACCAATCAAACAAAACTCCCAATCCCTATCACCCAAGTCAAGGGACAAAGGATGCATGCAAGATGCAATGCAACCTAGGCATACAAGCTAAGGATGCAACATGGCATGGCAATGAACTTATGCAATCATGCAAGCATACATATGGCAATGCAAATAAATGGAAAGATGGTCTTATACATGAATTAGGCAGCTCTAATAAGGCCTAAAACAGTGGCCAAAGTGCTAAAAAGTGAGGGCTAAATGGCATACACACACACATGCACATAAGGACCAACACTTAAGCACAAATCAAGCAACATTCAAGCACACTTGAAAGGGACAAACATGAACTAAAAGCATGCAACATAAGCTCTGAAATCATGCTAAAACAAACCTCAAGGATCACTTAAATGGCATTCAAATGACTCAAAACAAAAGCATGAATAAGCACCAAAACATGGAGCATTGCTACACAAGCTTATGAGGCGTTAAAGAGACATGCAAGGCAATCCAACAAGCATGGAAATGGGACTGAAATGGCATGTAGGATGATCCCAAATCATCAAAATAATGCAAAGATGTCATGCTACACATGCACATACTCAAGGCCAACAAGCCCAAATACAAAGGAGCTATATCAAGCATGCCAAAATCAACCCAAACACTTAGGAACAGACCTAAAACATGTCAAGATAAGCACAAAATCTTCACAAATGCAAGCCTAAAACATGCTCCAACAAAGGCTAACAACCTAAAACATGTTAAGGCATAAATAAGGCATTACATGGCAACTATGCTAAGCATGCATGGAGTTCCAAAACCAACTTAAAATCATGTTATATTATGGATATATAAGAATGAAAAACAAACCAAACATGCTCAACACACACTCGAGCATAGGCTTCCTTAAGAGGCCAAAATATGTCCTTTTCAAGGACAACAAGGAGAGGGGGTGGCCCTCTCCTTCTTGGGACTTCAAGGCAACACCTTCACCACTGAAATCCCTCAAGATTTCAGTGGTGAAGAGACCCCAACACCAAAATCCCGGAGCTAGCACAAAATGGCTCAAAATGAGGCCTTTTAAGGCCTAAGGGTGGTCAACAACCCTCAAACAACAAAACACTCTTAATAAACAATAAAGAGGGCCTAAAAACAGAACTTTTTATGTTATACAATAATCACAAAAACAGCTCTAAGATAGGTATAAAATCAATGCAAAAATGGGGGAAAATGGGACTAGATTCTTACCCTTGATGACCCCTTTACAAGTGGTGCTCCAATGGCCTCCTTTAGCTTGAATCTAACACCAAAACTTCAAAACAAACCCTTTAGAACCTCAGCTCCAAGAGGAAGGTGAAACACTAGGTGCTTGTGTGCAATAGTATGGACTAAAACACACACAAGAGTAAATATAGAGATAGGATATGTATGCAACTCAAACCCTAAAACCAAAGCTTCTCTCTGTGTTTTTCCCTCTCTAAAATGTCTAAAGTCTCTCTCCTTAGCCACAAGAGAGAGCCTCTATCTCTCCTTCTTCAAAACTTGCAAAACTTACAAGTTAAGCCAAACTAGAGGGCCATCCCTCCATACACGTGTATGGAGGGAAAGTCACTGCAATACAGCTGCCTAAAAATATCTCAAAAAGTAATTGCACAGTAATCGGCCGGCCAAAAATGCCATCTTGGCCAAAAAGAGTGCCGACCGGCACAAAATAGTGCTGACCGGCAACAAATAGTGCCGGCCGGCAAACTACATTGCCGGTGGCAGCAAAAACCAGCCAGTGGCCTCTAGCCACTGCCGGTGGTGGGTAGGGATGGTCTACAAGCCCTACCCTGCCTCTCAAAGGCAAGATGCAAGTGTTTGGTGCAAAACCAGACACTAAACGGTCAAGTTCGGAGATTCTGAGGCAAGGCACGCGAGCCGAGGCCTCCGGGAACTCCAAATGAACACAAACATGGATAATCACCGAGTGTTCAAACGGTGACGTCCAAGTCTTGAGGACGGTCAAAAATGGGGTGTCTACAGGGACCAATTATTCAAAACCATGATCAAATTCTCAAATTAACCAACATTTCTCTTCATAGTTTCAAAACATGTGTATTCAACTTCATATTAACTCCATGTCTTCGTCAATCAAACATGCATGCAATCTTTTAACTCCAATTCCATTTCAAATGGCTCAAGTGATGCTTACACACACAAAACTCATCCAAATCATGCTTGCATGTATGATCCAACAATTCAATTTTTCATAATTAACAAGCTACATGATAGATTATACAATTCTTGCCAATTCGTGATAATTCTATGCATGCATGCACATTCTAACTTCACATTCAACTCAATCTTTGCCATGAGCTACCATACCACTTGAATTCACAAAATTACATACTCAACTCATAAATTAAGAGTTGATTACTCACCTAAGAGCTTCAATTACTCCAAATTACGATTAATCCTTGAGTTTATCTTCAAGATTCTCAAGCCTCTTGATCAAACCTTCAATTTGAGCTCCCTCCCTCTCTCTAAGTTCGGTTCTCTCCTCTCCCTAGAGAGCAAAATCTGATTTGAGCTCAAAGTAATGAATATAAGTGTATATTGGCCCTTTTTATACAAGCTCTCTTAATCACATTTATTAATACTAATTGATTGAGCACTATTTCATCAATTTAATCTATTTAATTTGATCCGAATCAATTTTCAATTAAATTTTACCGTAGGCTCTAAAAATTACGCCAATCTCAATGGCGTAGTCAATTTCGGTTTCTGTGGCCGATAGGGCCTTCAATTTAAACTGCCAAGCAGAAAATCGAACAGATTTTCCTACGGTGAACAGATAGAAATTCAAAACCACATATATTGGCACTCAAAATCATATCAAACACATAATCACAATCATAATTAAGATTAATTTAGCATAATACGGACCAGGGTTATTACAGTCTTCCCCCTTTTAGGAAGTTCGGTCCTTCAAACTTATTTTACCTTCGTCAGGAAACAAATGTGGATAGTGTAGTCGTATTTCATCCTCTTTTTCCCATGTGGCATCCATCCCATAGTGTTCTTTCCATTCCACTTTCACCATTGGGATGGACTTACTTCTCAATTGTTTCACTTGCCGGTCAATGATTCGTTCCGGCCACTCGGCGTACTCCATATTTTCATCAAGAGCTACCCGGTGATAATCAATCACATGAAATGGATCCCAAAGATAACCCCTGAACATTGATACATGAAACACATTATGGATAAGTTCGAATCCCGGTGGCAAAGCGACTCTATAAGCAACTGGACCAAGCCTTTCTAGAATTTGAAACGGCCCAATGTAACAGGGAGACAACTTACCCTTTTTTCCAAACCTAACTTGGCCTTTCATCGGAGTCACACGGATAAACACATGGTTACCAACCTCATACTCTAGAGGTCTTCTCCAAACATCTGCATAATTCTTTTGTCGGTCCTGAGCTGTTTTGAGCCTTTGCTGAATGGTTTTGATCTTCTCAGAAGTGTCTTGCACAATTTCAGGCCCAAGAAGAGATCTATCCCCGATTTCTGTCCAACAAATCGGTGATCTACACCTTCTACCTACAAAGTCTCTTATGGTGCCATACCGATGCTGGAGTGGAAGCTGTTATTGTATGCAAACTCTGCGAGTGGCAAATAATCTTCCCAACTCCCTTGAAAATCCAAGGCACACATCCTTAGCATATCTTCCAAAGTTTGTATTGTCCGTTCTAATTGTCCGTCTGTCGATGGGTGGAAGGCGGTACTAAACCTCAATTCTGTCCCCATAGCCCTTTGCAAACTTTATCACAATCTAGACACAAATTTTGGATCTCTATTCGAGACAATAGATACCGGGACTTCGTGTAAACGAACAATCTCATCAACATATATAGTAGCCAATCTATAGGCATCAAATGTAGTTCTAACAAGTAGAAAATGTGCAGATTTAGTCAATCTATCAACTACAACCCAAATAGAATCCATACCTTGAGGAGTTCGAGGTAGACCAACAACGAAATCCATAGTCACATGCTCCCACTTCCATTCAGGAATAGGGAGAGGTTGAAGTAGACTGCCCGGTTTCTGATGTTCAGCTTTTACTTGCTGACACTAAAGGCATTTGGACACATATTCTGCAATTTCTTTCTTCATTTTGGGCCACCAATAGCTTTGCTTCAAATCCCGATACATTTTATTATTACCCAGATGCATACCGGTATATCTGGGACACACATTCGGTTTCGAAACCTTAACACTTCATTTTCAATACTAAACTCTGCTTTTGGACTTGTCTCAAATTCATCAATCACTCTCTTGAGAAATTCATCCTCTTTTTGTTTATGTTTAATCTCATCAATGATTGCCGGTTCAGCTGAAATAGCGACTATCAATCCGCCCTATTCACACAACACCACTTCAATCTCAAACTTCTCAAAATCTTGCAAGATATCTTTTTGTTTAGTAAGCAAACAAGCCAAATTCCCCATTGATTTTTTGCTCAAGGCATCAGCAACTATATTAGCTTTCCCGGGGTGATACTGAATTTCAAGGTCATAATCCTTTATCAATTCAAGCCATCTCCTTTGTCGCATGTTTAACTCTTTCTGCGTAAAGAAGTATTTCAGACTTTTGTGATCCGTGTAGACTTCACACTTTGCCCCATACAAATAATGCCGCCAGATTTTCAAAGCAAAAATAACTGCAGCCAATTCTAAATCATGTGTTGGGTAGTTTTTCTCATGTGGTCTCAACTGTCGAGAGGCATAAGCAATTACTCGCCCATTCTGCATTAACACACAACCCAAACCTTTTTAAGATGCATCACTGAAAATCACAAAATTTTCTGTACCTGATGGTAGTGTCAAAACTAGTGCAGTGGTCAATCTTGTTTTTAGTTCATGAAAGGCAGTTTCCCTTTTGTCATCCCATTCAAACAGTTGCCCCTTGCGTGTCAATTGGGTAAGAGGTACAGCTATTTTTGAAAAATCTTTCACAAACCTCCTGTAGTACCCAGCTAAGCCCATGAAACTGAGGACTTCTGTCACATTAGTCGGTGTAGGCCAATTTACAATTGCCTCTATCTTCTGTGGGTCCACCGAAATCCCCTCTTTGTTGATCACATGTCCTAAAAATATGACTTCATCCAACCAAAATTCACATTTCTTTAGTTTAGCAAATAACTTCTTTTCTCTAAGTATCTGTAACACAGTCCTCAAATGTTGTTCATGTTCAAGTCTCTTCTTGGAGTATATCAAAATGTCATCAATAAAAATCACAACAAATTCATCAAGGTAGGTTTTAAAAATTTGGTTCATTAAGTCCATAAACGCTGCCGGAGCATTAGTTACCCCAAATGGCATAACAAGAAATTCATAATGGCCGTACCTTGTTCGAAACGCGGTTTTCTCAACATCTTCTGCTTTCACTTTCAACTGATGATACCCGGATCTCAAATCAATTTTGGAAAACACTTGTGATCCCTGCAACTGGTCAAACAGGTCATCAATACGAGGTAGGAGATATTTATTCTTTATTGTTACCTTGTTCAATTCTCGATAGTCGATACACAAACGCAAGGTTCCATCTTTCTTTTTCACAAATAACACCGGTGCACCCCATGGTGAAGTGCTAGGCCGAGTAAACCCCTTGTCAAGTAGGTCTTGCAACTGTTCTTTCAGTTCTTTCATTTTAGTAGTAGCCATTCGGTAGGGAGTTTTAGAAACAGGCTGGGTACTTGGCATAACCTCAATCGTAAACTCTATCTCCCTGTCCACCAATTCCCCTGGTAATTCATTTGCAAACACATCTAGAAATTCTCTAACAATAGGGATACTATTCAATTCAACATTCACAGATTGTTCAGACAACACATAACACAAATAACCTTGGCACCCTTTCCCGATCAGTTTACATGCCTTCATTGCAGATATTAAATAAGGTGGAGGAACTACCCAGTTACCCACAAACACAATTTCTTCCTGTTCCGACAGTTTAAACACAACCTGTTTTGTTACACAATCAATGGTGCCACAATATTTAGTTAACCAATCCATGCCCAGAATTATATTAAAGTGCCTAAAGTTCAAGGGCAACAAATCCACACACAGAATAGCATTCCCAATTCGCATGTCACAAAAATGATATACAGATTCACACAATACAGATTCCCCAAATAGAGCAAATACACATAGCAGATATGGTAATAATTCTAGAGGTCTAGTCAGTCTAGATGCAAATGCACATGTTATGAAAGAATGTATTGATCTGTAGTCAATTAACACAAAAGCATCCTGATTACATATAGAAATAGTACTTGAGACAACTGCATTTGCATTCCGTGTATCGCCCGGAACAAGCGCGAAAACTCTCCCTTGCCTCACGGTATCTCCGGTGGTAGTAAATCTCATAGTATTTCCCGGTTTTGGGATCGATGCAGTGGAACTAGTAGCTATCTTCCCACCATTCTGATTACATTCTCTGGCCATATGCTCTGTTTTTCCACATTTAAAACAAGCTCCTGACACATGGTAACAAACCCCACGATGCCTTTTACTACAAATATTACACATTGGGGATGTGTCTTAGAAAGAGTTAGAAGTACTCGAGGAGCCCGTATTCTACTTTTTCAAAAAATTCTTCTTCGAAAGGAAGCCTTGTCTTTTACTACCTTTCCAGTCTGTCGTTGGTTTAGCTTGTCTGGCTATGTTAGCTTCTGATATTATGGCCCGGTCTAACACCTCGATATAGGTCTCCAGTTTGAGAACATTTACCTTTTCTAGAATATCATCCCGGAGTCCCCTTTCAAAATGTCTTGCCTTCTTATAGTCGGTGTCAAGCACATGTGGTGCAAACCTAGCCAATTCAGTGAACTTGGCTTCATACTCAGCTACAGTCATGTTGTTCTATTTGAGTTCCATGAATTCCGACACCTTCCTATCGCGGACACATTGTGGAAAGTACTTGTCATAGAAAATTTCCAAGAACCGTGCCCAACCAACACCTTTATTGTTTTCACGCATTAGCATCCACCACCTTCTAGCCTCATCTTCAAGAGTAAAGGTGGCTAGGAGCACTTTCTGTGTCTCCGAACAAGGGAACACTTCAAATAGCTTTTCGATGCCAAGGACCCATGCTTCGGCTTTCAACGAATCTAATCCACCATGGAACTGTGGCGGTTTCATCTTCTTAAACTCTTTGGTGAGAGCTATTATTCAGTCATCATTCTGTAAGTCTGGCACAGGTGGTGCCGGAGGTGGAGGTGGAGGATGTGGTTGCTGCCACTGTTGTTGTTGCCTCAATGTTTCTGCCATTTCCTGAATCAATCTTTCCATTCTATTCATTCTGGCAGTAGAGGACTCCTCTATCTCATCACCTCTTGTTCTCACTATCTGATTAGATTTGCATTGCATTACTACAAACGATTCACAGGTATGCATATACTAAAGAGCATACGTATTCAAATAATTTGCAATGCAAGCAAATCACAAACTTATACCACATATTCATTCACATTAAAACATTTAAGCGTATTCTCGATGCTTTCAGATTCATACTTATCACATGAATGCATCCTAGATCTTTTCTAGATGCTTATTGCTCATTTGGACAAGTGTGTGAGTTATTAACTCGTGCTCTGATACCACTCTGTCATGCTCCAAACTCGGCCCCATGGGTTAAGGACATAACCGGCTAGTAATCAGGAGATTATCTACGGCCTTTAAACCAAATCAGATATGTTTTAACAGAGTTGAGGGGGCCAAACGGAAGCAATTTCAAACTTTTGTCCATACAGCTGTGCTTACATGGCACAACATAATAATCCATACATATACATGTTAATAACTCACATCAAAATATGTAGTAACACAAAGTTCTGTACATACAGGATCATTTAAGTCTAAGTCAGTCAAACCCAAAGTTTATATACAAAAGTGATCCAACATTTTCGCCAATATAACAAACCACATCAAAAGAACAAAAGGGGCGAAGACAAGTCTCGTGCATGAGACGTTTGGGCTGACTCTTCAAAACCTTGACTGTTTCACACAAACATCATTGAGGCTGGGTTTGGACCTCCCTTGGCTCACCCACAGACACCTGAATGAGCGTGAGCGAAAGCCCAGTAAATAATATCAAGTAAAGAAGGTACGCGAACGGTACTTAGAACAATATGCATCAGACAGCCTGGGCCCAATTCATATTTCTATCTAGTATATATATACATACATATAGGTCAAGTGGTTGTGGTTCTAAACACATCAAACGGCCTCGGGCCCAATTCATTCGTATCCGACGGCCTATGGCCCAATCGTTCCTGTCCGACGGCCTTTGGCCCAATCATTCGTGTCCAACGGCCTTTGGCCCATTCATTCATGTCATACGGCCTATGGCCCATTCATTAATGTTACATGGCCTCTGGCCCATTCATTTATATCATACGGCCTCTGGCCTATTCGTTCGTGTCATACGGCCCCCGGCCCATTCATTCATGTCATACGGCCTCTGGCCCAATCATTTATGTCATACGGCTTCTAGCCCAATCGTTTATGTCATACGGCTTCTAGCCCATTCATTTATGTCATACGGCCTTTGGCCCATTCATTTATGTCATATGAACATTTGTCCACAATTTGAATTAACAAACTTATAAGACGTATAGGGAAATAAGCAATTGGACAAATAACATACTTCAAAATATCTTTACTAAGATATTACTCACAGTGATCTGCCAGTGGATTCACCTTTGAGCTCGACCTTACACATTACATAACAGATATGGGTTACAAATGATTCAATCCGTTCGTAATTCATACATCCCTCTTAGGCTTCTCTCTTATCCTTTTAACTCATTTATAATGTTCAATGCGTGCCTAAGAGTGGTCAGAAGTGAAGGAGAACGGAAAATGAAACACATAACACTTTTACAAGATTTCTGAAATAGGGCTCCCCGCTCGAGCGTGGGCTTTCCCGCTCGAGCGGACCCATTTGGTCTGGAAAAGTACTAGTTGCCTCATTTTTACGCTCGAGCGTGAATTTGGACGCTCGAGCTGAAAGTCACTCTACATAGCTCCCCGCTCGAGCGTGAACTTCCCTGCTCGAACTGACATCCATGTCTACAAAAAGTTTTGGGAGCTTATATTTCCTGCTCAAGCGGCGCTTTCCCCGCTCGAACGGACATGCCAAATTCTGGAAAATCCAGAATTGTTCTTGAGGCTCAAACTTGATATTCAAAGGCTCCAAAGCTCGAATTTAGGTACCAAAAACATGAGAAATGCATACATAGCATGAGAGCATAGGAGATTTCGGACCAATTATTCAAAACCATGATCAAATTCTCAAATTAATCAACATTTCTCTTCATAGTTTCAAAACATGTGTATTCAACTTCATATTAACTCCATGTCTTCGTCAATCAAACATGCATGCAATCTTTTAACTCCAATTCCATTTCAAATGGCTCAAGTGATGCTTACACACACAAAACTCATCCAAATCATGCTTGCATGTGTGATCCAACAATTCAATTTTTCATAATTAACAAGCTACATGATATATTATACAATTCTTGCCAATTCATGATAATTCTATGCATGCATGCACATTCTAACTTCACATTCAACTCAATCTTTGCCATGAGCTACCATACCACTAGAATTCACAAAATTACATACTCAACTCATAAATTAAGAGTTGATTACTCACCTAAGAGCTTCAACTCCTCCAAATTATGGTTAATCGTTGAGTTTATTTTCAAGATTCTCAAGCCTCTTGATCAAACCTTCAATTTGAGCTCCCGCTCTCTCTCTAAGTTCGATTCTCTCTCTCTCTCTCTCTCTATAGAGCAAAACCTGATTTGAGCTCAAAGTAATGAATATATGTGTATATTGGCCCCTTTTATACAAGCTCTCTTAATTATATTTATTAATACTAATTAATTGAGCACTATTTCATCAATTTAATCTATTTAATTTGATCCAAATTAATTTTCAATTAAATTTCACCGTTGGCTCTAAAAATTACACCAATCACAATGGCATAGTCAATTTTGGTTTCTGTGGCTGATAGGGCCTTCAATTTAAATTCTAAAATAGAAAATCAAACAGATTTTCCTACGGTGAACAGATAGAAATTCAAAACCACATATATTCATATAAATGGCACTCAAAATCATATCAAACACATAATCACAATCACAATTAAGATTAATTTAGCATAATATGGACCAGGGTTATCACAAAGTGATAGCTTGGAAAAAATGTAAGCCCTTAGGGCATTTATTTTGTTATTTGGAGTTAGAATTATATGCTATAGTTTCAGGATAAACGTCAATGAAAATGTAATGCATGTGATATTGTAGACACCCCATTTTTAACCGTCCTCAAGACTTGGACGTCATCGTTTGAACACTCGATGACCATCCATGTTCGTGTTCGTTTTGAGTTCCCGAAGGTCTGCGCGCATTGCATTAGGATCTCTCAACTTGTCTATTTTGTGCTTGGTTGTGGACCAAGGACTTGTGGTTTTGCTTCTGAGGGAAGAGGGTGGCTTGTTTTCCATCCCCTCAACCCACCGGCCAAGGCTTGAAGCCATCGGCCTTGTTTTCTTGCCATCGGCCAAAAGTGTTGGCCGGTCGACACTTATTTTGGTCGGTCGGCCCCTCATGTTGGTCAATCGGCCATATTTGGTGGCCGAACCCTGTTCATCTGCTTTATGCAGATATTTTGTGCCAACTGGCATGCACAATTCCCCCCCTCCATACACGTGTATGGTGGGATTTGAGCCTTGCTTAGCTTCTCCAAGAAGCTTTGAAAAATTAGATTTCTATAAAAGGAGAGCCTCCTCTCCCTTTCCAGGGGTTCCAGAAATCTGATATACAAGTGTACGGGGAGCAAATATTCAGGCAAGCCCGTACTCCTTTCTTCCAAGCTCCGCTTCTATCCGATCACCTGCGTATACAAAGGCAGTGAGCTACCCGGCGGTGTGTGGCCGAAAAACCCCTCCGACGGTCAAGTTAGAACACACACCAGGGGATAGATAGAGAGAATGGAGAGTGTTGAGTGTTTAGTGTATGTCTCACCAAATGTTCATCCGTCCGCGTATGGAGGGCGCAGACGTGCTTATATACCTTCTGCCCCTCAAATCTACTCCCAGTGACCTCTCAACACGTGGCACTGCTATCCCATCTGTCAGCATAAACCTTGCTGAGCACCACCTAACCCAACTGCCTACCCATTCTCTTGGGAGCTCGGCAGCCGGGCAGTTCCATCTCGGCCATCGTCTGCCATGCTGCGCTTCATGCCCAAGTACTCCAACAGCTAAGCTCAGATGAGGACCGGACTCAGCAACATCTCGGCAAAGCCGAGCTCGGGACTACTTACGCTTGTCTGCAGTCGACCAACCTGTCGAGCAAACAGGTACCTCGGTCCAACCTTGCCTTTCCTGGCATTGGACTTTTCACCTGACCGGCTTCGTAACCACGGATCCTTGCAGCTTGATCAATCAACGCGCTGCCTTAACCGAGCAGCTTCCTTCAAGGCCGGGCCACACAACTTGGCCCAACACCTGTTCGGCCCAAATCTATCCGGCACAACTCTGTCCGACCCAAATCTGTTCGGCCCAACTCTGTCCGGCCTAAATCTGTCCGGCACAAATTCCATATCATTAATCTCCCTCTCAATTGCCCCTTAATTCCGTCCGCTGAAGCGTGACTGGGATTACCTATCCTGACCAGGGTAATACTTCCTCGGTCCTCAGTATGCAAGACGGTGACAGCACTAAGAAGGCGAGCAAGGTCCGCTCCACGACTTCCTTCTTGGCGAGCAAGATCAGCTCGGCCAAGGAACTCCAAAGAAGGCGAGCAACATTATCTCGGCAAGGAACTCCAAGGAAGGCGTGCAAGGTCCGCTCCGCGACTTCCTTCTTGGCGAGCAACATCAGCTCGGCAAGGAACTCCAAGGAAGGCGAGCAAGGTCCGCTCCCCGACTTCCTTCTTGGCGAGCAGCATCAGCTTGGCCAAGGAACTCCAAGGAAGGCGAGCAAGGTCCGCTCCGCGACTTCCTTCTTGGCGAGCAACATCAGCTCGGCAAGGAACTTCCAAGGTCGGCGAGCAAGGTCCGCTCCGCGACTTGCTTCTTGGCGAGCAACATCAGCTCGGCAAGGAACTCTAAGGAAGGCGAGCAATGTCCGCTTCGCGACTTCCTTCTTGGCGAGCAACATCAGCTCGGCCAAGGAACTCCAAGGAAGGCGAGTAACGTCCACTCCGTGACTTCCTTCTTGGCGAGCAACATCAGCTCGGCCAAGGAACTCTAAGGAAGGCGAGCAAGGTCCACTCCGCGACTTCCTTCTTGGTGAGCAACATCATCTCGGCAAGGAACTTCCAAGGTCGGCGAGTAAGGTCCGCTCTACGACTTGCTTCTTGGCGAGCAACATCAGCTCGGTCAAGGAACTCCGAGGAAGGCGAGCAAGGTCCGCTCCGCGACTTCCTTCTTGGCGAGCAACATCAGCTCGCCAAGGAACTTCCAAGGTCGGCGAGCAAGGTCCGCTCCGCGACTTGCTTCTTGGCGAGCAACATCAGCTCGGCAAGGAACTCCAAGGAAGGCGAGCAACGTCCGCTCCGCGACTTCCTTCTTGGCGAGCAACATCAGCTCGGTCAAGGAACTCTGAGGAAGGCGAGCAAGGTCCGCTCCGCGACTTCCTTCTTGGTGAGCAACATCAGCTCAGCAAGGAACTCTGGTCTTCCTACCAAAATGATTGTCAATTGCCCCTTTTCCTCGGCCTTCTGACTGACAACTTCCAAAACCAAACTCCCTAGATCTCTTCCACGGTTGTTCGCATCGTCATCCTCTGAGCTTCCCACCGGGATAAATCATCTCGGCTGAATCTTTTGAGTTGAGTAAATCATCAACTCATTTGGCCGAAGTACATCATCTCGGCTGAAACTTCGGAGTTGAGCAAATCATCAACTCATTTGGCCGAAGTAAATCATCTCGGCTGAATATTCAAAGTTGAGCAAATCATCAACTCATTTGGTCAGAGTACATCATCTTGGCTGAAACTTCGGAGTTGAGCAAATCATCAACTCATTTGGCCGGAGTACATCATCTCGGCTGAAACTTCAGAGTTGAGCAAATCATCAACTCATTTGGCCGGAGTACATCATCTCGGCTGAAACTTCGGAGTTGAGCAAATCATCAACTCATTTGGCCGGAGTAAATCATCTCGGCTGAATCTGCAGAGTTGAGCAAATCATCAACTCATTTGGCCGAAGTAAATCATCTCGGCTGAATCTTCGGAGTTGAGCAAATCATCAACTCATTTGGCCGGAGTATATCATCTTGGCTTAAACTTCGGAGTTGAGCAAATCATCAACTCATTTGGCCGGAGTAAATCATCTCGGCTGAATCTTCGGAGTTGAGCAAATCATCAACTCATTTGGCCGAAGTAAATCATCTCGGCTGAATCTTCGGAGTTGAACAAATCATCAACTCATTTGGCCGGAGTACATTATCTCGACTTAAACTTCGGAGTTGAGCAAATCATCAACTCATTGGCCGGAGTACATCATCTCGGCTGAATCTTCGGAGTTGAGCAAATCATCAACTCATTTGGCCGAAGTAAATCATCTCAGCTGAAACTTCAGAGTTGAGCAAATCATCAACTCATTTGGCCGGAGTAAATCATCTCGGCTGAATCTTCGAAGTTGAACAAATCATCAACTCATTTGGCCGGAGTACATCATCTCGGCTTAAACTTCGGAGTTGAGCAAATCATCAACTCATTTGGCCGGAGTACATCATCTCGGCTGAAACTTCGGAGTTGAGCAAATCATCAACTCATTTTGGCCGGAGTAAATCATCTTGGCTGAATCTTCGGAGTTGAACAAATCATCAACTCATTTGGCCGGAGTAAATCATCTCGGCTAAAACTTCGGAGTTGAGCAAATCATCAACTCATTTGGCCGGAGTAAATCATCTCGGCCTAAACTTTGGAGTTGAGCAAATCATCAACTCATCTGGCCGGAGTAAATCATCTCGGCCTAAATAGAAAAGTTCTTCAGCAAAAGTAATTCACTTCATGGCCGGGGTATTTCTCTTCCCTCCAAGTCCTCCAAGTGGTATGCCCCCTCGCCCGCCAAACCGGTTATCTTATAAGGTCCTTCCCAGTTTGCCCCTAGCTTGCCTTCGCCTGGCACCGGTGTGTTGCCCATGACCTTCCTTAAAACCCCATAAGATAGCCGTTGGAGCGCTGGCACCATTTTAGTCTCCGGTCGGCAAGCTCGATCCCTCAAGACAACCTGCAAGTCACCTGAACGAACGGAGTAGGAATATCTCGACGTCGTCGCCGGACGCAAAGGATGGTACATACTATCTTGCACTCTAGACTTCTCTACAAGCGCGTCTGAATCTCCCACCCTGTAACTTCTGGCGATAGAAAGGGAGGGAGTATGCCGCTGGCTCTGACTGCCTGAACGGCATGGTTGGGTGCGCTCACTGTAGTCTCCCACTCCAGCACACCCTTCCCCTTGACATGCCGTTTCAGAGCTTCCATCGCCGCCGTCATTCTCTGGATGACGGTGTAGACGCGCCCGCGGAGGGGGGCCTTATGCTACTACAGTTCGGACTCGATTTTGTTGTCGCGGTTCTTAATCTGAACCAAAGAGTCCAAATCTGGCAAATCATTTTGAGAAAACAAATGTTTTGAAAAGAGAAGTGCCAAACATGGACTGCTTTGCCAGATACAGAGTCGCCACCTAAATATTTTATTTTTGGGGGAATTTAGGAAACCCTGACTCGGTGCCGAAGGCCACATGTCCGTCATCACCGGAGTTGTCTCGGCTCGGGAGCTAGGGTACGATTGGGGAAGGTCAGCTATGAGCACCCCCTCTCGCCCGGTTCGAAGACCGGCCTCTACTAATTATGATATCCGTTTTTGAAAACTTTATGTGTTCTTATTCCAATTATTATCCTAGAATTACTATGTTATGCATACAGCAAACAAGTATAGACTAGATTGCCTAATTTGGAAATAAACATTGCATATCCGTTTGTTTTGGAAAGCGTTTTGGAATTTGCTACTCGCAAGTAGGCTAAAACACGGATTTTAATGAGTTTTTCCAATTCAGACAATCCACCCTTCACCCACAGGCATTCAAACAGTTTTATCTCATATAAGCACTTAGCCACATGGCAAGCATACTGTCATGGCAACACTCACACGCATGCGGGATGCTAAAGCATAACTACTTACATTGTACTCCGTGCCAAAACAGTAAACTAGTTAGCAAATATGCATGTCCTAGTTCGTGTTAAAATGACTAATGCATCGCATGCAAAAATGTAATTAGAATAGGCTCGGTTAACCTAAATATGGCATATGAAATGCAACCAATTGATTCATGTATTCAATTTGGAATTTGAAAATACGAATGCAGTTAGCATGATGTACCAAGTCCAATGCATGCAATACAAATGCATGGATGCACGCATGCATAGCATAAGGTATGCTAATTTCAAAAATGCCCTAGTCTACCATCATAAGCAGGTAAATAAAAGGGAAGAAAGAAGTGGGGATTGGAAGACATACACGCACTCACCCACACTTATTACATCATTGCCCTCACTCGGAGGGCCCAAATAAATATTACAGTCCCAAATAATAAACAAATAAAATTATTACAGAATTTCTAATTAATTAAAAAGAAAGAATGCAAAAGAAAGAAGAGGATGGCCGCAGCCTCTGCCTCGGGATGCGCGAATGATGCGTGCTCGAAACCCGGCTCGCCTGAAAAAACCGTACCATATCTCTGCCACCTCTGTTTACACTGCCCTGTCTTTCTGAAAATCGCCAAAACCCTATGACAGGTTCCTTGAATGTTGCAGAGTACCACCGGCTTAACAGAATTCCCACCGGCAGTCCAGGATTTCCATCGGCACTGTTTTGATTTATCGGCCATTCAAAGATTGCCGGCCGGCACTGAATTCTGCCGGTCGGCAGAAACTTCCTGCAGAAGACAGTTTTGACAGCAAACAGAGAACAGACAATGCATGGCATGGGGTTTTCAGGCACATGTGAGCATGGTCATGCTTCCTATCATGCTTTGAGCTCAAGGAAGTATGACCTTCGATCCTCGAGCCATCAATGGTGCGTGATAACCCAAGGGATCAAATTTGCCACTTAATGTAAAGATGCATGCAACATACAAATGAGATCCAAAGCCTTATCATGTCAAAGTCAAAGGCCCCGGCAACCGAGAGTTAAGGCGTGTTTCATCACTTGTAGTATGAACACTCCTTAATACTCACACTTGGTTTGACACCCCAAACCAAGCAATGCAATGCATGTTATGCAAACATGGTTCAAATGCAACATGATGCCAATTGTTCAAGTCATGGCAAATGTTATGGAACTATCACGACAAATATACAATGCTAAGCATGCAAGGTGTAAATGTGATGCAAACATGGACCAATTTGTCATAAAGTTAGCATGGGACTACACAATAATGAAACAATCATGCAACAAACATGAGACACACATGCAAGGGGGCCTTAAATGGCAAAGGGGCAGACCTTCACCCACCTCAAAACAGTGGCAAAAAATGTCCAAAAAGTGGACCAATGCTCATGCCAACAAGCAAACCAAAGGTCCTAAGGTTAAGGTACAAAAAGAGGCATTTTACTCCCACCAACATGACCACTCATGGCATGATCAAGACAAGTAAAAACAGAATTTTTCTAGGCAAAATAGGACTCCAAACCCTCCTAATATGGCAGCTAAGATGGCCCCCAAAGAGGTGTATGCACCAAGGCTCAAATGTAGGCATAAAAGGGCACACCCTCAAGGCACAAAAGGAACGATGAATGCAAGCATGCTAGCATGATTTGGGGACTGAAATAACATGGCAAACAACTTCAACTCATTAAAGTAGACCAACTAAGGCATGCTTGTGACTCATATACTTGAGGGCTCACAAGCCAAAATGCATAGCAACCATATCAAACATGTCAAACATGACCAAATGGATAACCAACAGACTTTAAGCATGGAAAAATAGTGCTAACATCTTCATGGAACCAAGCCAACACATGCAAAAATCATGGTCTAAACACAAGGGGCATTTCTAGGCCAAATGGAGCAATACAAAGCAAGTACTTTAAGCATGCAAAGAGAAATAAATCCGGCCAAAAAAAGAAGTCACACATGACCTAAAACACCCAAAAAACTTCTGAAATGAGGCCAAAGATGATCAAGCACATATGTTACCTTTTAAGCCAAAAGTGAGGACAAAAGAGAGACCAAGGGAGAGGGGTGTCCCTCCCCTATGCAAGACTTCAAACCACCTTCATTACCACTGAAAATACACTGGTTTTCAGTGGTGAGGAGATCAAAACACTGAAGTAAACAAAGCTTAACCAAAGAGGCAACAAAAGTGGCCAAATAAGACCTATCAAGGTGAGTTTGCACTCAAACTACAAGACAACCTTAATGAAAGTTCTAAAGCATGAAAATATAAGCCTTTTTTATGTTATACACAAAAGCTAAATCAACAAGCAAGATAGGTAAAAGACTATTGCAAGTTTGGGGAATATAAAGCAAGATGCTCACCCTTGAAGAACCTTTGAAGAACAAATGGTCTAGCCCTCTTCTTTTGATCAAAATCAGTCCAAAAACTCAAGAATCAACCCCCCAAGTCCCTCAATCTCGGAGCTAGGTGTAATAGTGTGTGTAATGGTGCAAAAGTAAGGTAAAAACACACTTTTGGGCCAAAAATCACACACAAAGGAGGAGAGAGAGGGAGATATAGAGATAGGATGTATCTATATCTCTAAGCTCTGGTTTTTGGTTCCAAGTTTCTAACCTAGATCAAAGAGGAGAGCCCTCCCTCTTATAGGACTCCCTCTTGCAAAGCTTATACAACAAGCTTGCTTAGAGGGAGATCCCTCCATACACGTGTATGGAGGGAGGCAGAGTTGGTGCCAGCTATCACAGCTGGCACAAAATATCTCTATAAAGTAGATGAACAGTGGTCGGCTGCCCAAAAATGTCATTTCGACAAAAAAATGTGCTGACCGGCAACAAACTATGCCGACCGGCAATAAAATGTGCCGACCGGCAACAAATAGTGCCGATGGCAGAAAAAAACCAGCCGGTGGCCTCTACCACTGCCGGTGGTGTGTGGGGATGCCTCACAAGGCATTCCCTGCCCCTCCAAGGGAAAACACAAGTGTTCGGTGTGAAACCAGACACTAAACGGTCAAGTTCGGAGATCCTGAGGCAGGGCGCGCAAGCCGAGACTTCCGGGAACTCCAAACGAACACAAACATGGATAATCACCGAGTGTTCCAAGCGGTGACGTCCAAGTCTTAAGGATGGTCAAAAATGGGGTGTCTACAGTTGCCCCTCTTTGACAGAACTCGAAAGTCATAATAATGACGGGAGTGAATGTCAAAGCCCAGAGACGAACCATTTTTGACAAGGCCGAAGACTCAGACAAACATGCAAGACAAACAAGATATGCGCCCGAAGGCAGGGGCAAAATGCAAGACAATGCACAGAGCCGGGCATAGCTTATGATCATGCAAAGAAAGCTGTAATGAAGCACACATGCGACAATTTTAAGCTAGCATATACCAAACTACACTACAATGCAGAAAGGATGTAAGAGAATTATGTAATTCTCAATACGTCTCACTCGGAGGATACAATACCTGTGCGGCTCGTCTGGTTGCACCAGCCTCAAATGAACCGTACATACAACATCATGCCTGCAAAGAAAACAAACTTAACAGGTACAAAATTGTTAACAAGATGCATAGTAGTGTACTCGAAATGCGTGACAGCGCAAAGCAAATGGAGATCATACCAATGCTGCGAAAATACAGACATGTAAGTGGAGCATGCGGTCCACGCAAGCAATACATGCGGTCTACGCAGGTAATGAAATTAATATGCGGTCTACGCAATCAAAACATGCTGTCTACGCAGATAGTGAAATTAATATGCGGTCTACGCAATCAAAACATGCGGTCTACGCAGGTAATGAAATTAATAAATATGCGGTCTACGCAATCAAAACATGCGGTCTACGCAGGTAATGAAATTAATAAAGATGCGGTCTACGCAATCAAAACATGTGGTCTACGCAGGTAATGAAATTAATAAATATGCGGTCTACGCAATCAAAACATGCGGTCTACGCAGGTAATGAAATTAATAAATATGCGGTCTACGCAATCAAAACATATGGTCTACGCAGGTAATGAAATTAATAAAGATGCGGTCTACGCAATCAAAACATGCGGTCTACGCAGGTAATGAAATTAATAAATATGCGGTCTACGTAATCAAAACATGAGGTCTACGCAGGTAATGAAATTAGTATGCGGTCTTCGCAAGTAATGAAAGGTATTGTTACACAGCATGATTGAAACAATTTGTGGAATTCACAAGGCATGAAAAGGATACAGGGCGGGACATTCTTCACACGCATCGAGCATTGTTCGCAGAAGTTGTAGCCTGAGGTCAACTCGAAGGTTCACATTTCAAAAGTGCGCGTCCTCGCATGGTTTAAAGTAACGAAGGTGCGAAAACGCGTCGTTGACCCGAACAAAGGTACGGAAGGTGCGTTGACCGCAAGGGGAGTTTCACTGGTATCAATTCTGATACTTTGCTTCCTTGTCACTCTATGCTTTACTTTCCTTTTTACTAGTAATTTAAGCACATTGCACTGCCTCAGGCAGGTTTTATTCTTTTTCAAAGTTACACATTTTGCAAAACACATGATGGGAATGAAACAATCCATTTTGTTCAAAAGATGTTGCATTTGTGGACTTTCTGTGCATCGCATCGCAAGGTATCAGACCACAATGTGAACGAATTTTACTTTGGAACTTTGCATCGTAATAATCAGGTAGTGAATCGACTTACAACTCGATAAGCAAATGTACAAAGGCAATAATAGGACCAAACAAGCGTGAGTACAACTCGATAAACAAATCAAAAATTCAGGAAGAGTGGAATACAACTCGATAAGCAAATGTGCACTCACTTGCTAAGCAGACAGACGTGATTTCGCAAGAATCGATCACCGGGGGAGGGATCGAAGGTGATGGAGTTCCGCAATGCCTAGCATAAACAGCTTAGGAAACCAGAAGGAAGCCCATCGGCTTGGAGTAGAGACCACCAGCTGCAAGGAATGGCTACCGGCCATGAAATTTCTTGGTCGGCAAACTATCATGGCCGGTCGGCAAAAAGTTTGGCCGGCCGGCACTAAATGAGGGGATCACCAGAATGTTGACACCTGTCCCCCACTCAACCTTATCTCCTACAAAAGATCCCAGCTTCGTAGTTTTTCTCATTTTCACACTGATTTGCTCCAATGGAAGAGTTTCTTGCTCAAAATCTCACAGCTTGGATTGCTAGCTTGGATGGCTCGGAAAAAATGAATTTCCGGGGTTTTGGCATAAATGCACTATTCCCTCTGGGTCGCACCCCATTGCACCTCCCGTTTCTTCATGCCGCGGCAAGGTTTTGGAATCCGGTGACGCATGTCTTTAGCTTCGCCGGGCAAGAGATATGTCCTACCTTTGAAGATTTTCGAGCCTTAATGGAGTCCGAGCGCGAAGAGGAGCTCCTGCCCCAACTTAATTTTGGTCATGCCCAATCCTTAGGGCGCATGTGCGGACTCAGCATGCGTGACGCTCGGTCTCTAATTTGTGACGGGATGTTGGACATTCCGAGTTTGGCCAATCGATTTTCTGATGCTGGTGATCGCAACAACCGTCACTGGCAAGGCTTCCGGTGACACGCCCTCTGTTTGTGCATGCTATCCCATTTTCTATTTGTCTCAGGCTCTGGAGGGGCTAGTGTCCGGCTGATCGAGGTTGCCCAAGGCTTGAGGGAGGGCAAGAGCTGTATTGCTATGACTCTGGCCGACACGTTAATGGGCTTAGACGCCTTTTATCGCCATGAGATGACCAGATTAGCAGGAAGTCCACTACTACTACAGGTAATGTTTCACACCCAATCTCGCATTTATGTTTTGCTCACATCACTCGGCCCTCAAGCTCGGTCTTTTCTCACAAAACCCCAACCTCACTTTTCTCTCATCGTACATCTCTCTATTCTTTACTCTCTCATTTTTCATCCCTTCCCAGGTATGGTTGATGGACAAACTGCAGGTTGTGGACTCTTGCCCAGCATATTCAGCTCGCGGCTACTTCTTCCGGCACCGTCTAGTCAATGCCTTGGATGAGGGATGGTGGTTCGCTTGGATGTGCCGTTTGTCCGCAGACCGTATTGCTTGGCGGTGCCCTTGGCTGAACCTTCCGGCAATGAGTTACAACATGCCCCGGTTGAATGGGATTCAATTGGTTGGTCTCACTCACTGTGTATTCTATTTCCCATTTCAGATTCGACGCCAATTTGGCCATGACCAGACCTGCCCGCCAGAGGGAATAGAGTATCCTGCTGCATTCCCAGCCCGAGGCACGCAGCTTGCTTGGCAGGCCACCGCGTGGAGGATGAGAGAACTCCTGGCCCCCGCTCTTACTTTCAGTTGAACTTTGTCTGACGAGTGCGTGGATTGGCTCAACGAAGAAGCACAGATTGGGCCCAGCTTGGCATCAGAGGCTTCGACCAACTCTAGGAGGGGGCGCAGGAACACCTGACTTGACTATGCCCCAGATTTATTGCTTTATTAGTACTTTCAAGTTTTCTTTATGAATGTAATAAAAAGCAACTTCAATTGTATGCAAGAGCAGGAGAACTCTGTTTTGAAATCAATGAAATTGAAAGTTGTGGTATTGAAAATTTTCCGTTTTTGGTCCAAAAATGGTCAAAGTTGTAAAAAGATTATTTGAACGAAATCGGCTTTATTAAAACTTCTCAAAAACATTTTTGATGTGGATCAGAACTGGACACGCCTGAGATCTACCACTGAGATGCACAACCCCAGATCCCTGCAACTGGAAAGTTGCCCCTAGTCTGAAGAGCGCCGCAGCACTGCACAACAACGAAAAGTTGCCCCTATTCTGAGTGGCACTGCACTGGAGATTCCAACGGATGCTGATAGACAAAGATGACTGAGATGATCAAATGGACAAAGTTGATCGGGGAAGTGTTATGGCTGAACTTCAGGATAAAGCTGCCTACGTATCTCAAACATGGGAATCAAGCCTCGCGTAGTTCCGGTTTAGGTTCACTCGAGTATTTTCACTCTCCTTTTGCACTCTAACTTTTGCCAAGGCCGCCCTTTGCGGGTTTTCAGCCTTGCGAGCTCAGTTTTTATATTTTCTAATTTTTTGTGCTCTGACTTTTGCCTAGGTCGCCCTTTCGGGTTTTCGGCCTAGCGAGCCTCTCAAGGGTAGTATTTCTTCAACTTGTCCATGTTGATCGGTTGGGAGAATTCCAAGCCATCTAAGTCCATCAGAACCACAGCTCCACCTGACCAGATAGCTTTGATGATGTAGGGACCAGTCCAATTGGGTCTGAACTTGCCCCTCGGGTCGTGGATGGGAGCTTTGTTGTCCTTGAGCACCAAATCCCCTTCCTTTAGATTTCTGGACTTAACCTTCTTGTTAAAAGCCCGCGCAATTCTGCGTTGATAACTCTGGACGTGGTACAATGCTTTCAGCCTTCTCTCGTCAAAGAGCATGAGTCCTCAAACCTGCTCTGCTGCCAATCTGCCTCAGCTATCTGACACTCAGCCAATACCCGTAAAGACGGAACTTCAATTTCAATAGGTAGAACGGCCTCCATTCCATAAACTAACGAATATGGAGTCGCTCCGGTAGAAGTTCTAATTGAAGTCCTGTAGCCCCACAGAGCAAACGGCAACTTATCTGGCCAATCTCGGTAGGTTTCCACCATCTTCCGCAGTATGTGCTTGATGTTCTTGTTGGCGGCCTCAACTGCTCCATTGGTTTGCGGCCGGTATGTAAATGACTTATGAAAAGCCACGTTATACTTCTCCAACAAGTCAACCACTTCTTTCTTAAAGTGGGATCCATTATCCGAAATAATTTCGTTTGGCACCCCGTAGCGACAGATGATGTTGTTTCTGATGAACTTTGCAACGTGCGATGCCTTCAACACCGCGTATGATTGGGCCTCGACCCACTTTGTGAAATAATCTATCGCTACCAGGATATACTCATGTCCATTTGACCCCTTCGGGGTAACAGCCCCGATCACATCAATTCCCCAAACGGAAAATGGCCACGGGGATGTTATGTTGTACAGCTTGGATGGTGGGATGTTCATACGGTTTGCATGGATCTGGCATTTGTGGCATCGCCGAACAAAGCCGATACAATCCTCCTCCATGGTTGACCAGTAGTAACCCTGTCTGAGGATCTTTCTGGCCAGCGTTACTCGATTCATGTGCGCACCGCACTCCCCTCCGTGGATGGCCTCCATTAGGCGCTTCGACTCTTCAGCTTCTACACAGAGCATATGCATTCCCAGATGACCCCTTTTGTACAGCTTACCCCCGCTGATGATGAACTGGACAGCCATTCTTCTGATTGCCCTCTTATCCTTGGCATTTGCCCCTAGTGGATACGTCTCCTTTTCCAAGAAGTTCCAAATATCGTAATACCAGGGGTTGTCATCTTGAGCCTCATCTATGGTGGAAATTGACTCGTATGCTAGCGCAAACTTCTGATCAATAATGACCGGACGCATCCGGACTCCGGACGGGATGTCTATCATGGAAGATAGAGTTGCTAGTGAATCGGCGAACCTGTTGTTCTCTCTTACTAGGTGGGTGAAATTTAACTTCTCAAATCGAGGAATTAACAAATCCAAGGTTTGGTGGTAAATTATCATCCTTTCTTCTTTGACTTTCCAGTCTCCTTTTGCTTGAGATACAACAAGGTTCGAGTCCCCAATGACGTCCAACCGTCTTGCCCCTAGTTCCAGGGCTGCTTCTAGGCCAGCAATACATGCCTCATACTCTGCCTCATTGTTCGAGACTTTGAACTGGAGCTTGAATGCTAAAGGGATACGGGAATCGTCAGGCGCTATCAGCAACACCCCTATCCCATACCCATACTGGTTTGACGCTCCGTCAAAGTACATCGTCCAAGTTTCATCCTCGATGCGCAGAATGGCTTCATCTGGGAATAGGTACTCAACCGCTTCATCCCCCTCAACCGGGTGGTCGGCAAGGAACTCCGCTACTGCTCTTCCTTTCACTGACTTGCGTGTTACATACTTCAAATCAAATTCAGAATGCAATAGCAGCCAACGGGCTAGCCTACCCGTAAGTGCTGGTTTCTCGAAAAGATATTTGATGGGATCCAAACGTGAAACCAACATTACAGAGTGAGCTAACAGGTAGTGCCGCAGCTTCCTGGTAGCCCATACCAAGGCCAAACAAGCCTTCTCTAGTGGTGTATAGCGGGTCTCGTAATCCAGCATCTTCTTGCTCAGATAGTAGATGGCCCTTTCCACTCTGTCCTCTGACTCTTGTGCGAGCATGCAGCCCATGGTGGTCTCAGTTACCGAAAGATACAATATCAACGGTCTCCCCGGCTCTGGTGGTGACAACACGGGCGGGTTCTGTAGATACTCTTTGATCTGTTCAAAAGCTGCTTGACATCGGCCGTCCCATTGGAACTTCTTTCCTTTCTTCAGGAGACCAAAAAGTGGTTCACAAGTCAAGGTTAATTTAGAGATAAACCGTCTTATGAATTGCACTTTACCTAGAAAGCCTCGCACCTCCTTTTCAGTCCTCGGTGGTGGCATTTCTAAGATGGCCTTGATTTTGGAAGGGTCGACCTCGATGCCCCTTTGTGTAATCAGAAACCCTAGCATCTTCCCTGCTGTAACACCAAAAGTACACTTCTAGGGATTCAACCGCAGCCGAAACTCTCTGATCCTTTGGAAGAATTTTTGTAAGGCAGTGTAGTGGCCTTCTCTTTCTTTGGACTTGACAATCATGTCATCCACATACACCTCGACCTCTTTATGGATCATATCATGCAAGATCGTGGTTGCTGGCCGTTGATAAGTAGCTCCAGCGTTCTTCAACCCAAATGGCATCACTCTATAACAATATGTACCCCACGGGGTGGTGAATGCTGTCTTCTCCCGGTCTTCGGGTGCCATTACTATCTGATTATAGCCTGAAAAGCCATCCATAAACGAAAGCAAGGTGTGTCCTGCCGTGAAATCTACCAATTCATCAATGTGCGGCAAGGGAAAGTCGTCCTTCGGACTGGCCCTGTTCAAATCTCTGAAGTCTACACAGACCCGAATTCTGCCATCCTTTTTCGGCACCGGAACAATGTTGGCCAACCAAGTCGGGTATTCGGATACCAGCAGGAAGCCTGCATCGATTTGCTTGGTGACCTCTTCCTTGATCTTAATGGCCCAATCAGGGCGGATCCTTCTGAGCTTCTGTTTGACAGGTCGGGCCTCGGGATCAAGAGGGATCCGGTGCTGTACAATCTCAGGATCGATTCCAGGCATGTCTTCGTAGGACCACGCGAAAACATCTTTGAAATCTTTTAACAAAGCGACTAAACGCTCGCGTTCCTCAGAAGACAACGTGGACCCGATCTGGACCAGCCGCGGGTCCTTCTCAGTACCAACATTCACAGTAGTGATTTCATCCATTAAGGGTTTAACAAATCTTTCCTGCTCTTGATCAATTAACCGTTGCAAAACCGGAGGAATTTCTTCCTCGTCGTTTTCATCAAAATTTTGAAAATCCTGATTTAAGCAATAAATCAAAGGCACAGAAAAATACTCCGAAACCACATCCACGTCATTCTCATTAAATACTTCCGAGCCGTCGGATTCCTCTGTTACAACAGACTCAAAAGAAAATGAAAATGACAACCTAGACAGGACTGTGGCATCCGGGTTATCACCCCCAGGAATACCGGACTCAGACTCAGTTGAGCTGGAACCTGATTCCGACGCTCAAGATTCGGTGGAATCAGATTCCGGCTCACTACCTGACCCGGTGCTGCTAGATAAAAAGCGTTCTTCATATTGCCAGATGAGAGAAGGTGCGATGGACGCATCCAAAATAGCTGATGGTAGGCTCGCAGCCGCTTCATTCCCAATCACACATACCGAGGAGCTATCCCCCAAGCACCTCTGTTCGATCGGAGGATCTGAAAGCAGACACGCCAGCGCTGCCCCCATTTCATTTTCAGCGTCCTCAGACTGCACTTCCTTACTTTGCTCAACCTCAGCCGATAGATCTGCCTGCCCTTCGGCGATGTCATCCTCAGGTACCTGTAAATCAAAGAAGATCTCAAACCCCGGTACGCGCTTCTTTTCCGCGTTGAGCCACGGCTCTGGGAAGCCACAGAACGGAAAGTCCTCCCCCTCCCGGATGAAGCGTCCGTTTAGGGTCCCCCGAATGGGCTGGTGCATTAAGTCAAAGGGCTTTCCCATCTGTTTCGCTCTGGCCCTTCCGGCCATTTCCTTTTCTTTCCTTATCCAATCCTCTTTGGTGGGTAGGTAGCCCAAACCAAAGGTATGAGGGTTATGCGGCACTTCGGCCAATGCTGCGACACCTTTCCGGCCGCTCTTGCCCAATCCCATCCCGGGGATGTGCTGGAGTTTGTTCATGAGATAGACTGCTTGGGCACTGACATATACCCCTTCATTAGCTGCCATGATGTCCTGTACAACCCGATCCTCAGCCAAGGTAAAACCTGATATGAACACATCTTCCATACCGTGTTCAATTTCTAGAACAGGCGTGGATACTTCTGGCGGCGGATGAATTGATGAATTTCCGAAGACAATGGCTACTCCCTTCCCATAGGGGTATTTCACCACTTGATGTAGGGTAGAGGAGACCGCCTTTACCTGATGCAGCCACGGCCGCCCCAAAAGTAGGTTGAACGTTGCAGGAACCTCCAAGGCATGGAAATCTATCTCGTGCTGTCCTGGCCCAACCTTTGTTTGAATCTTAACTGTTCCCATTACTTCCCGGCTTATGTTGTCATACGCTCGAATTACCTGGGCCGTTGGCACGAAATCCACGACTTTCAAACCAATCGCATAAGCTATCCTTGCTGGGCAGACGTTGATGGCGGACCCCGTATCGACAAGCACCACGGGTATCCATTTATCCCTGCACTCCACAGAGATGTAGAGTGGCTTGTTATGGTTCGCACCCTCGGGTGGCAGTTCTTTGTCAGAAAAACTCAATGCTGGGGAACTTCCTCCCGAAAAGACTAAGCCCACCAGCTGTTCGGGCGTGGTGTCTATGGACAGCTTGGCCTTGTCCATGGCTGTAAGGACGGCTTGTCTATGTACTTGGGAAGCCATAAGCAGTCCCCAGATGGAGATGTCTGCTTGTATCTTTTTCAATTGTCTCAACACGGCCTCATCCTCGAGTTGCTTTTCCTTTTGCTTCTCTGCCTCCTTATCTTTTCCAGACGCCTCTGGTTGATCTAGGTGTGGAGGCTTGAAATACCGTCCACTCCTAGTCATGTGATCGACTTCGCCGATATACCAGGTATCGTCTGGTTGGTTACCTTCCCAATCTTCGTCCGTGTGGGCCAGACATAGATCGTCATCTTCCCACCACATACCATCTGCAGCAGACAGGCATCTATCTGGTTCTGGCATAACTGTCCCGATATTTGCAGTACCTTTTATCCCTATGCTCGCAGCATTCTCCATTTCTGTGCTTATGGCAGTCTCAACCCCCACGTGGCCTTTTGCCTTCCTGACCCTCTCAGAATCTTCGAATCTTTCCTGTTCTGACTGTGTCAATGCAGTAGATTGTTCAATGATCCCTGTACTCAAAATGCTCCATTCCTGAGCGAAACTCTCGACACCGGCGCTCTCCGGCGATGTATTCTGTTCTTCGACCTTCCCAACTGTTATTGACGCTTCTGTCCCTGCCGGGCCTTGTTCTGACTGAAACCCTCTTACCACATCTGGCTGATCGTCCAACCATCCCGTGGCCTCAGCCGATTCCTCATAATCGAACCAGTTGAAGTTTGGGTCTTCTGGATCTTGCTTATCGTAAAACTGGAACTTGGCAAGATCCTCTTCCACAGCTGTCAAATCATCCGTTCCCTGTCCTGGACTGTCCCCTTGGATTGCACACAGCTCTCCCCCGGCTGGAAATTCGACATCTGGTCTATTCTGGCCCATTGGTGAAATGTAGTCACTTGGACTATAAGCGTTCCCAACATCACTTCCAGATTTCGCTGACTCTGGCTCGACAATCTCTTTCCTGTTCTCGATGGTCACCACCACTGGCTTGGGTTGGGTTATGGAGACGTCCATCATGCACAAATCGGTGCTATCAAGAAGGAAAACCTCCGGCTTAGGCAGGTAGGAGGGTGTGATATAGATACTAGGATCGTAGGATGCGACCCCAGTGTGGATGAAATTGATTCTTTTGGGTGGTGGAGCTTGGTTATGTGTGGGGAGAGGGTTTGTAGTAACATTAGGTTTTTCAGGGGGTAAAATCACCCCATTATCAATGAGATCTTGGATCTCATGACGCAATCGAAAGCACAGGTCGGTGTCGTGACCGTGCTGCTGGTGGAACGCACAATACTTGGCTGGATTGTGGGCGGCGGGGAGTCTTTCGGGTAAGGGCCGCGGCTCTAGGGGCTTCAGATGCCCTTTTCTGATCAAAACCCCCAAAGCTTTGGATAGGGGCATATAAAGCGGAGCGAAGGTTCTGGTATTTTTGGGAGGGTATTTGGTTGTTTGAGGGTTGCTTCCGGACGCACCGGAGAATGGTGTGGCTGCCGTAGTTCTTGGGGAAGGGTTGGTGGTGACCATACTCACTTTGGAGGTCCTGTTAGTTGTAGCGCCACTCGGGCCTGCAGTAGTATTTCGATTGAAAGTTCTGCGGGGTTGCTCCCGGTCATTATCAATCAGGCCTTGTTTTAAGGCATCCTCGATCTACACCCCCATTTCATGTAGATCAGCAAAAGTAGGGAAGAGGATTACAATCATCTTCTGCATTAGCTTCGGCTGAAGATTGCGCACAATCATCCGAATCTGGTCCTTGTCCGTGGGTCTTAAGGTCATCATCGAAGCCTTAGCCCGCCATCTGGTTACAAATTCTGAGAAACTCTCCTTGGTTTCTTGTCTCGTTGTCTCGAGTCCCGGGTCGTGATCTCGATTTGTGTGTTATACGAGTACTGCAGGATGAAGGCCTCAGCCATCTCGTCCCAACTTCTCTTGACGTCATCTTCCAATTTTGCATACCATGCGGCCGCTACACCCGACAGGGTCCGGCCAAATAAAGACAGCTTCTGCAATCTGGTGAGGCCCATTGGCCTTAGGACGTCTGAAAATAGTCGCAAGTGTACCATGGGATCCTCAGATCCGTCAAAACGATCGATTTGCGGCATCTTAAACCGATCTGGCAGCGTCACGGCTGCGTCAGTGTATCCGTCTCCAATTTCTGGAATGGACTTCGCATCCTGAGATTTCTTGAATAGCTTTTCAAGCTTGTGCATTTTCAATGCCACAGGGTCCACCTCGGACTCAAAGGGAGAATCCGATAGATTGACAGGAGTGGGTGCCTTGGATTGTTGAGGCAGAATCGGGGGTGGAGCTGGCCCCGTTGGGATGTCCGTATCTTCTTGGACATTCCGGGCGTTTGGAGTCTCTTCGGGTATCGGAACCCTTAGTGGGGGAGGGACTTGCTGTGAAGCTGATGTCCCAGTTTGCTGCTGCAATCTCACAATTAACTCCGCTTGCTCACCCATAACTGTGGCTTGTTGTCTGGCGAATTCTGCCTGTCGAACAGCATCCTGCTGCATCATTTTCATGTTTTCCTGAAGTTGGCGATCTCCTCTAAGCTGGCCATACAATTCTGCTCTGGTTGAATTACTGGTATGCATTCCCTCTCTGTGGGTGAAACAGGACCCTGATCCCTACTGAACTCAGGTGGGGTAGATAAGGCCCTCTGAACTGACTGTTGAACCGATGCCCTCTGCCTAGTTGCCTTCCGTTTAGTAACCGGGGGTAGAGAGTGGTACACCGGTTGTCCTGCTATCAGATCCTCAGATCGATGGAGTCGGCGACCTTTGATCCAGAGTGCTTGGGGAATGTCTACTGGGTTGGAACCAATGATGCTAAACTACCTAGCAAAATATAAATAAAGCAATAAATAAACTAACAACCGGACAGCATAACGGCATGAAATAAACATATAATACACAGTTGGGTATCCATAATACATAGTCAGTAAGCCGAACACACTGTCCCTCAATACTGATCACTGTTCCCCAAAATCTCTGTTCCCAAAACTGAACCTGATACCCGCAGATAACTGATTCATAAACTGATACTGATACCCTCAATCCCAATACTCAATCTTGCAGACTGATATGCACGTTCCCTGTAGAGCAACATTCTAAAAGCACATAGCAAGTAAAGAGAGCCAAAACACCCCTATATTGGGGTAGGGTTTCCCTGTCCTATTTTGTCAGGAGCTAGGGTTTCACTATGCACGCAGCAATTCTCAAACAACCTAACATCGGGTAAGCAGCCTGTCCTAACTTGGAATGGTCACTATGGATCCGAATATGCACTAGGTCGAATGGTCGAAAAGGGTGCCCCGGTAAAACCGGGGTTCGTGTTCCCATGCTGTCAGAGCCCATAACCAGTCAACCTTACGGACATGCCTTGACAAGACAAGCCTCCGGCAAACCGTTCAGGAATGGCAGATGGCAAACACTGTGTTCCTAGGCGCACCAATGCACATGCAATGCAAAGAGACACATAAATCAAAACAGGATATCACAAGTTCGAGTCTAGCTCTCTAAAGTCCCCAGCAGAGTCGCCAGAAACTGTAGACGCGCCCGCGGAGGGGGGCCTTATGCTACTACAGTTCGGACTCAATTTTGTTGTCGCGGTTCTTAATCTGAACCAAAGAGTCCAAATCTGGCAAATCGTTTTGAGAAAACAAATGTTTTGAAAAGAGAAGTGCCAAACATGGACTGCTTTGCCAGATACAGAGTCGCCACCTAAATATTTTATTTTTGGGAGAATTTAGGAAACCCTGACTCGGTGCCGAAGGCCACATGTCCGTCATCACCGGAGTTGTCTCGGCTCGGGAGCTAGGGTACGATTGGGGAAGGTCAGCTATGAGCACCCCCTCTCGCCCGGTTCGAAGACCGGCCTCTACTAATTATGATATCCGTTTTTGAAAACTTTATGTGTTCTTATTCCAATTATTATCCTAGAATTACTATGTTATGCGTACAGCAAACAAGTATAGACTAGATTGCCTAATTTGGAAATAAACATTGCATATCCGTTTGTTTTGGAAAGCGTTTTGGAATTTGCTACTCGCAAGTAGGCTAAAACACGAATTTTAATGAGTTTTTCCAATTCAGACAATCCACCCTTCACCCACAGGCATTCAAACAGTTTTATCTCATATAAGCACTTAGCCACATGGCAAGCATACTGTCATGGCAACACTCACACGCATGCGGGATGCTAAAGCATAACTACTTACATTGTACTCCGTGCCAAAACAGTAAACTAGTTAGCAAATATGCATGTCCTAGTTCGTGTTAAAATGACTAATGCATCGCATGCAAAAATGTAATTAGAATAGGCTCGGTTAACCTAAATATGGCATATGAAATGCAACCAATTGATTCATGTATTCAATTTGGAATTTGAAAATACGAATGCAGTTAGCATGATGTACCGAGCCCAATGCATGCAATACAAATGCATGGATGCACGCATGCATAGCATAAGGTATGCTAATTTCAAAAATGCCCTAGTCTACCATCATAAGCAGGTAAATAAAAGGGAAGAAATAAGTGGGGATTGGAAGACATACACGCACTCACCCACACTTATTACATCATTGCCCTCACTCGGAGGGCCCAAATAAATATTACAGTCTCAAATAATAAACAAATAAAATTATTACAGAATTTCTAATTAATTAAAAAGAAAGAATGCAAAAGAAAGAAGAGGATGGCCGCAGCCTCTGCCTCGGGATGCGCGAATGATGCGTGCTCGAAACCCGGCTCGCCTGAAAAAACCGTACCATATCTCTGCCACCTCTGTTTACACTGCCCTGTCTTTCTGAAAATCGCCAAAACCCTATGACAGGTTCCTTGAATGTTGCAGAGTACCACCGGCTTAACAGAATTCCCACCGGCAGTCCAGGATTTCCATCGGCACTGTTTTGATTTATCGGCCATTCAAAGATTGCCGGCCGGCACTGAATTCTGCCGGTCGGCAGAAACTTCCTGCAGAAGACAGTTTTGACAGCAAACAGAGAACAGACAATGCATGGCATGGGGTTTTCAGGCACATGTGAGCATGGTCATGCTTCCTATCATGCTTTGAGCTCAAGGAAGTATGACCTTCGATCCTCGAGCCATCAATGGTGCGTGATAACCCAAGGGATCAAATTTGCCACTTAATGTAAAGATGCATGCAACATACAAATGAGATCCAAAGCCTTATCATGTCGAAGTCAAAGGCCCCGGCGACCGAGAGTTAAGGCGTGTTTCATCACTTGTAGTATGAACACTCCTTAATACTCACACTTGGTTTGACACCCCAAACCAAGCAATGCAATGCATGTTATGCAAACATGGTTCAAATGCAACATGATGCCAATTGTTCAAGTCATGGCAAATGTTATGGAACTATCACGACAAATATGCAATGCTAAGCATGCAAGGTGTAAATGTGATGCAAACATGGACCAATTTGTCATAAAGTTAGCATGGGACTACACATTAATGAAACAATCATGCAACAAACATGAGACACGCATGCAAGGGGACCTTAAATGGCAAAGGGGCAGACCTTCACCCACCTCAAAACAGTGGCAAAAAATGTCCAAAAAGTGGACCAATGCTCATGCCAACAAGCAAACCAAAGGTCCTAAGGTTAAGGTACAAAAAGAGGCATTTTACTCCCACCAACATGACCACTCATGGCATGATCAAGACAAGTAAAAACAGAATTTTTCCAGGCAAAATAGGACTCCAAACCCTCCTAATATGGCAGCTAAGATGGCCCCCAAAGAGGTGTATGCACCAAGGCTCAAATGTAGGCATAAAAGGGCACACCCTCAAGGCACAAAAGGAACGATGAATGCAAGCATGCTAGCATGATTTGGGGACTGAAATAACATGGCAAACAACTTCAACTCATTAAAGTAGACCAACTAAGGCATGCTTGTGACTCATATACTTGAGGGCTCACAAGCCAAAATGCATAGCAACCATATCAAACATGTCAAACATGACCAAATGGATAACCAACAGACTTTAAGCATGGAAAAATAGTGCTAACATCTTCATGGAACCAAGCCAACACATGCAAAAATCATGGTCTAAACACAAGGGGCATTTCTAGGCCAAATGGAGCAATACAAAGCAAGTACTTTAAGCATGCAAAGAGAAATAAATCCGGCCAAAAAAAGAAGTCACACATGACCTAAAACACCCAAAAAACTTCTGAAATGAGGCCAAAGATGATCAAGCACATATGTTACCTTTTAAGCCAAAAGTGAGGACAAAAGAGAGACCAAGGGAGAGGGGTGTCCCTCCCCTATGCAAGACTTCAAACCACCTTCATTACCACTGAAAATACACTGGTTTTCAGTGGTGAGGAGATCAAAACACTGAAGTAAACAAAGCTTAACCAAAGAGGCAACAAAAGTGGCCAAATAAGACCTATCAAGGTGAGTTTGCACTCAAACTACAAGACAACCTTAATGAAAGTTCTAAAGCATGAAAATATAAGCCTTTTTTATGTTATACACAAAAGCTAAATCAACAAGCAAGATAGGTAAAAGACTATTGCAAGTTTGGGGAATATAAAGCAAGATGCTCACCCTTGAAGAACCTTTGAAGAACAAATGGTCCAGCCCTCTTCTTTTGATCAAAATCAGTCCAAAAACTCAAGAATCAACCCCCCAAGTCCCTCAATCTCGGAGCTAGGTGTAATAGTGTGTGTAATGGTGCAAAAGTAAGGTAAAAACACACTTTTGGGCCAAAAATCACACACAAAGGAGGAGAGAGAGGGAGATATAGAGATAGGATGTATCTATATCTCTAAGCTCTGGTTTTTGGTTCCAAGTTTCTAACCTAGATCAAAGAGGAGAGCCCTCCCTCAAATAGGACTCCCTCTTGCAAAGCTTATACAACAAGCTTGCTTAGAGGGAGATCCCTCCATACACGTGTATGGAGGGAGGCAGAGTTGGTGCCAGCTATCACAGCTGGCACAAAAAATCTCTATAAAGTAGATGAACAGTGGTCGGCTGCCCAAAAATGTCATTTCGACAAAAAAATGTGCCGACCGGCAACAAACTATGCCGACCGGCAACAAATAGTACCGATGGCAGAAAAAAACCAGCCGGTGGCCTCTAGCCACTGCCGGTGGTGTGTGGGGATGCCTCACAAGGCATTCCCTGCCCCTCTAAGGCAAAACACAAGTGTTCGGTGTGAAACCAGACACTAAACGGTCAAGTTCGGAGATCCTGAGGCAGGGCGCGCGAGCCGAGACTTCCGGGAACTCCAAACGAACACAAACATGGATAATCACCGAGTGTTCCAAGAGGTGACATCCAAGTCTTGAGGACGGTCAAAAATGGGGTGTCTACAGACGGCGTCTTGGTCCCTTAGCTTGTGTTCCAGTCGCCTGGCGTGCGATTCTCTCCGCTGCCAGTGACTGTCTGGACTCCGAGAATGACCAAAGCTTGTTCCGCGCTTCTCTTGCGCGTCTCTTGAATGCCATCCTGGAGAAGTCTCCAGGTCCGCCATAGGAGGAATGGATGGATGTCCTTCTCTCCGTCTGCCTGACTCCGGGGTAACTCCGTCGATGGCAGACAACGAAATCTCGTCGTTGTTCGCCATGGACGGCGATTAGATGATCCTGGAAGACAAGGTTTTGTCTGTCAAGTTTCCCACAGACGGCGCCAATTGTACGGGGAGCAAATATTCCGGCCAGCCCGTACTTCTTTCTTCCGAGCTCCGTTTTTGTCCGATCACCTGCGAGCAAATAAGGGTGAGCTACCCGGCGGTGTGTGGCCGGAAAAACCCTCCGACGATCAAGTTAGCGCACACCTTAGGATAAAGAGAGAGAGAGAGAGAGAGAGAGAGAGGAGTGTTTTGAGTGTAAGAATTTCCTTACAAAATGTTCCTGTCCTGTATGGGGGGCGCAGACATGCTTATATACCCTTCTGCGCCCCAAATCTACTCCCATTGGTCTCTCGACACGTGGCTCTGTTATCCCATCTGTCAGCACAAATCTTGCTATACATCACCTAACCCAACTGCCAGCCCACTCTGCTGGGAGCACGGCAGCCGGGCAACATTACCTCGGCTATCAACAGCCATACTGAACATGCCGAAATGCAGTTGATATAGTTTCCTACTACCGGGCCTAATTCCAGTCGTGCTCAACTGTATTCCGGCGAAGTTGAGCTAGTGATTGGTTGTGCCGGTCAGCCAACAACCTTCTCGGCCACGTTCCAAGTGTCGGCCTTCCTACCAGGTTAAGGTGCGTGCATTACAGCCTTGCAACGTGTGAGTCGGGGAGCCTCATCTGGGCTGTTCCTCCACCTGTCCGCCCTTCGCGGAACCGAGATCATATAGCTCGGTTCCACGTGGGCTTTGCCATTACCGAGCAATATCACGGCCTGATCTTGGAGCCCAATACCTCAGCCCAAATCTGTCCGGCTAACGTCACGGCCCAATCTCAAATCATAAATCTCCCTCTCAACAAGTGATATATATCTCTCTCTATATCTCCCTCTCTCTAGATTTGTGTGTGTTTGAACTTAAAAGGGTGTTTTGTTCTTACTATTGCACACAAACACCTAGTATTACACTATCCTTGGTTGCTAAGGTGCTAGGGAGTTGATGTTATAGTTCTTGAGGTGGTTTTGATCAGAGAAAGGTGCTGGAGCTTTGTTCTTGAAAGTGTTCTTCAAGGGTGAGCATTCTTACTTTAGATCCCCCTTTCTTGCTTAAGCTTTTAGACCTACTTGAATATCGTTTTAAGCTTAGCTATAAACTATAAAAAGTTCTGATTTTGTATGCTTAAGATGTTTGTTTAAGGTCATTTTTTGGTTGGGGGTTGTCTACCCCCTCTTAGGCCTTGTTTGGCCTTGTTTTGTGCTTTTACTTTTGAGCTTTGGAACCATCTTGTCTTGGCCTTCTCACCACTGAAATCCAGAGGATTTTCAGTGGTGGAGAAGTGGTTTTGAAGTCTTGAATAGGAGAGGGACACCCCTCTCTCCTTATGTCTCATATGCTTGTGTTATTGGTTCACATTGGTAGCATGTTTGCATAGCATGTTTTGGCCCCATTTCAGCAAGTATTCGGTGTTATCTTGGCATGCAATACCTCTGTTTTAAGTTGGTTTAGTAGTCTCTTGCATGCATCATACACTTGCCTTGCAATCCTCTCATTTGTCTTAACATGCATCATGCATTTGGACCATCATGCTTACATATTTTGGCTTAACTCAAATGAGGTTTTAGTCATGTTTTACCATGTTTAAGCTCTGTTTGGTGTTGTCTTGGTCATGCATGCATTGTTTTGCATAGCCTTTGTTCATTCTAGCTTGTAAGCTTTGTGCCTTGAGTTCATTAGCATGTGTTACTTGAAGTATTTTCATGATTTGGCATCATGTGAAATATGATTTCGGTCCATGTTTCATGGTCACACACTTGCATTTATCACCTATTCCATGCTTTGGATAGTTTGTGTTTTATGCCTTAAGAATAAGTCATTGTGCATGCCACCATGCTTAGGCCTTTGGGAAGCCATCTCAGTGAGTTTTTTGGCCTATTTTGACATGCCATATCTCTATTTTTCGTTGGTTAAGTCATGCCATATTTGGTTATAATGGGTGTAGTGTAATCCGCTTTATTGGCCTTACTTGCATCTTGCCTTCAGCCCTTCATTTTGGCTTGTTTTAGCTTTGGCCCTTGCATGTTTTAGACTCCCTTTAGCATGACCTAAGACTATTTTGGTTGTCCTTGGCTCTTCGGAGCTTGTTTCATGTGGCCTTAGTACAAGCTCCTTGGTTAGCTTTAAGCTTTGAGCTTTCTTCCATGTCATACTTGCTTTGATTGGTTGATTTGGCATCACTCCTCACATCATTTCAGAGCATGTAGTATTGTCATACATCCTTGCTAGTCACTCTTTAGGTGTGCTTAAGAGTTACATCTTTATGCTTTAGTCCTTGGGCCAATAGGCATGCATGTTTGCCATGCCTTTTTCATGCTTCATTTTCATCATTTCTTGGCATTTTGGCCACTGATTTTGGGCATGACTGAGGTTTGTCCGTCTTTAGTTTTAAGTCCATTTTCCATGTTGTTCAAAGTTGCTACTCTACATCATGCTTGCATGTTTGTCCATCTTTGCATGCCACGCATGTTCGTAGGATTATGGTTGCATTTTGCATGCTTGCTAGCTCGCATTTTGTCACATGCTTGTTTAGGTCGCATTGGATTTGGCATGCTTGTTACTTTAGCCTTGTGTACATGTTTGAGTCATATTGCATTTGGCATGCTTATGATGCATTACATAGCTTTTCCATTGTTACATACATTGCATTATGTTTGGTTTGGGGTGTCAAACCAAACACGAGGACTGAGGAACATTCGTACTTGAAGTGACGAAACGTGCCTCAATCCTCGGTCGCCGACACTCTTGATCCAACATGATAGAGTTCTAGGCATTCATGTGTTTTTGTGCATTCATTCCATATTGAATCGCACACTTGGCTCCTTTGGCCATCATGCATCGACATGCGTGATTGATGGCCTAAGGGTCGAGCACTACACTCCCTTGAGTTCATGACATGATAGGGAGGGTGTTTGTGCACACATTGCCCTGAAAATGTATTGCCATGCTCTGTTTGTCCTCTACTGCAGCAAAACAACATTCTGCAGGAAGATATGGCCGGTCGGCCATCTTCAGTGCCGATCGACTAAACATTGTTGGCCGATATCCTCACAAATGGTCGGTGACCAATTCCACATGGCCGGTGTTCCTATACCTTGGCCGGTGACATCTCACAGTGCTCAGGGAGTGGTTCGGAAGCATCCTTGGGACTTGTGCAGTTTTCAGAGGCGCAGAACAGTGCAAACAGAGGCAACATGTGGCATGGCAACGGGTTTCTGAGCGAGGCGACCGAGCATGCATTCATCCCTCTTCCCGAGGCCACTTTCCTATTCTTCATAACTTAATTAATTTGTTTAATTAGTTAAGAGTTATGTAATAATTAATTAGCTAAGATAGTTAGTTAATTAGTTGGTTTGTATTATTTATTCGGACCCTCCGTCGAGAGGGCGAATTTTGTAATAAGTGTGCGTGAGTGTGTGAATGTCTTCCAACCCCACGTCTTTCTCCCTTTTACTTACCTGTTTTCAATGGTTAGTTTTAGGTCATGTTTCAATTAGCATCTTTATGCTCGCATGTTTGCATCATTCATCTGTATTGCATGCACCGGACTCGGCGCATCATACTAACTGCATTGTATTTCAATTCCGATTTGAATACATGATTATCAAGTTGCATCTCATATGCCATCTTAGAATAGCCGAGCCTATTTCTAGTTGCATTTTGCATATGTTGCATTAGCCATCTTAACCACTCTCGAACTCATTCCATTTGGGTCGGGGTGTTTTGCCATCCCTACGTATGGATATATGGCAAATGCTAACAAGTGCTCCCGTGATACATGTTAATATTAGGAATATGAGAAAATGTGTATTGCAAAATTGTAAAAAGATTATAAAATGTTTTATAATTCATTAAAAGTGTATTAAATTAGTAATAAATATTTCGGGATTAACGTATTTTTTATCCTTTTATTGTGCTCTACGCCATTTATTTATTTATTTAAGAATGGAGGGCACTTGTTAATATAACCCTAGGTATATTTGTTAAAAACAAAAAATAATACTTAATACATGATATAATGTATGTAAAAAAATAAAAATAAAATATTAATCATGTAAATAGTAAAACTAAAACGGTGAGATCTATGAAATAATCTAATGAATGTGAGTAATGAAATTTTAAATATTTGCAGAAATTAGGGGTGCTTGTGGACCCGACCTATCTGCCAAAAATGACTAACTCAATTCAATCCACCAACTTTTAAGCAGTTTCGATAGTATGAGTGGACAGATGCGGATGGAGATTTTCTAAATCCTCATATGTTCAGAGGGATGACAGATGAGAGGCCACTAGAACACTCTGTAGGAAACCAACCAAAAAAAAGATATTTATTAACAACATTATAAATACACTTCTTGTTTGCTTAAAATACGAGCTCTGTAATTTGAAAAATTATAAATATTTATTGTCAAATTTTGTTTTTTTTATGAAAAAATAAAATTTTTAACTGATCTTCTATACAATGATAAAATTATCTAAATTATTAATTGAAATAAAATTTTAATATCATTAAAAACTATTAATTGACTTTATGATTTTTTTAATAAAATAAGTCATTTAGAAATTCAATAAGTGGGATGTAATTTTCAAAAAGGTTCAGCTTGTTTCGAGTTAGATATCAAGACTGGACCGTGTAGTTCGCGACATGGGTCCACTTTTGGGTCTCATCTCGATGATCTGAATCGTTTACATTTTAAGGTTCGTTGAGTATATCATCCATGCAAAAAATCAAGTCGATCGAATAACGAGAATCACGCATTCAAATCAATTTTATATTAACTATTTATTTTTTCGCCGTCCATTTTTTTGGCCTTTATCCACCCTTTACCCTTATTCTTTATTCTCTCATTAGTTGTTTGCTAGCCATTTCTCTATTCTCTCTTATGGAGGGAAAGAACTTCTAAAAAGAGTTGTTCTGGATTGTTGGTAATGACACCAACGTTGTGTTTGCTTGGGGAAATTAAGAAGGAATTTGAAAAAATGAATGGGTAAAGGTGTGCGAAACTTTGTGAAATGTAAATATATTTTATTCATATTTTACATTCCTTTTTCCTTTCTCTTTCCAAATTCTCCAACCAAACACAACATAAAAGATCCTTTTGAAGACCAATGGATACCTACCACAAACAATGAAATGATTGGCCGAGGAGTGGGTAGATTTTTCTCATTTTTTCAGGTTGCCGACCTAATAGAAAAAACTCTAGAACTTGGAGGGAGCCATGACTCAAATCTCTATTTCCACATGAAATGATCAAGCATATTATCAATACCCACATCCCACTTAACAATAAACCATACATTGTTATGTGGCGCCAAACTAAAAATGGATGCAATTCGATTAAGTCAAGCTATTACATGGCGCTGAAAGACCATTTTATGTTAGTCAAAAATGAAAATGGGATTGACGGTGATATTTGGAAGAAAATTAGAAAACTAAACCTTCCAGCCAAGGGGTCAATGTTCATTTGGAAGTTTATTCGCAGAATACCACATGTTGATCTATCTCTTGCCAAAAGGGGATTTCAAAATGATTTTATTTGTCCTAGATGTCCTGAAAAGACTGAAATCCTTAAACATGTATTTTTCCGTTGCCCTTTGCAAAACGAATTTGGAGAGGATCTTGCCAAAAGGGAATTTCAAAATGATTTTATTTGTCCTAGATGTCATGAAAAGATTGAAACACTTAAACATGTATTTTTCCGTTGCCCCTTTGCAAAACGAATTTGGAGAGGATCCTGGTTGGGGTTAAACTTTGTTATAGGATACCCAATAGAGGCTTGATTATTGGTTTCTTGAGTGGATCAAAACTGCACCTGATAATGAAACTATTGTTGAATCCATCAAAATTCTTTGGGGAATATGGCTTCCTCGCAACAAAGCATCCTTTGAGCATATTGTAGAGGACCCAATTCGGCCTGTGATTTCTATTAACCAACTGGATTGGGAATGCTGTAAAAATATTTTTTCATTTCAAGTACAACTTTGTCAGCTATAGCGGTTGAAAATAATTCTGTGAATTCCATAATTTTTTCTAACAGTGCACAATGCTTTCCAAAGACAACTTTTGACAGGATTATAATAGATGGAGTTTCGATCCGGCATTCAAAGAAAGCAGGGGGCTGCCTGGGATGTGTTCAACAACAATGGGCAACAATCAAGGTCTATGGAGTTCAGTTTTTTGCCTCATCAGCATTGATGGCTAAAACATGTGCATGCTTAGAAGTTTTGGGATGGTGCATGTCCCACAATGTTAACACAGCTGCTATCCTCACTGACAGCCGAGTTAACAGCATTACAAATAGTAAAGCACGTGAATGGTATGTGGACGATGTTATTTTGGATATATGTAATCTCTCTTAGTGTATTGACCATGTTTGTATCACAAAGGTGCCCAGACAGCAATTCATCAGGCACATATGTTGGCTAAAGCAGCATCCCTACATGCTGCATTTTAGTCCCTTTAAGACTTAAATATATATGCATCTTATCTGTCCTCAAAAAAACAAAAAGAACGGATTTACAAGAGGCCGTAGTTTTTAGTCAGGTTTTTTTTTTTTTTTTTTACTTTCCCCCGCTTGGTTCTATTTGGTAGAAGCAACACCTCGTTTGATTAACTATAGTATGTACTAGGTAAGGAGTGGCCTGGTGGGTATCAAGAAAGCTAGAGCTAATAATTTTGACATCATTTCCAAACAATTTACAAAGTTTAATTTAAAACCATAATATGCTCTACTAAAAGCACGGTTGCTAAACTCATCACTTAAAATCCACTTCCTGTAAATATAACTATTGCAGAATTTTACATAATATTCCCATATCATGTACTCTAGCGAATTTCAGGCAACCTCAAGCCAGTCCCAAAAGCATGGATCAGTGCTTTCACCTCAGAAACACTGTTACAAGTCACGCGTTCTCGCTCAAAACATTCTTCTGGCAGACACTTCAAGCGGTCATCCTTCCAGCTATTCACAGGACACTTGCCGTTGGCTTTTCTCAAAACTGGAGGCACGGAACAATACGAGGAGCAAGCATGAGCACAATTCCACATGAAAAAGAAAAATATAACTAAAAATGAAAATATGAATGCACTAAGGATCAAGGACACGAGTAAGATGCAGCTTCTCACTTCCTAAGAGTTCAGCATCCCTTTTGTTGTTGTCATCACTGGCCACGTAAGTCCACTTGTCCAGTGCCATGCCAAGAAATAATAATAACAGTATCAATGTATTTACACACGTATAAAAATAATATAAATACACATGTATAAAAATAATATAAAGTACCCCAAGACCTTATATCACTTGCCGACAAGGAATATGCTTAAAAGAAGTTGAATAACACAGGTAGCTAATCATGGCTGAAATGTAAGGGCCACATAAAAGGCGTAATAAAAATATTAAATAGGATTATCTAACAAAATAAATAACCAATAGATAAGACAAGTTGGACTCATCTTCCCAAATGTCATTGGCCCCTTACCTCATTCGGACAATTGTTTTCCAATTTCGCTGAGACGATTACGAAAGCCAAATGCTCAAGTCGTACCATCTCATCTCCTGCAACGTAAATTATTGAAATATAAAAAATCAAAAACAAAACTATAAACCAAAAACTAAAATACAAAAAACAAAAAATGATATGCACGAACCTAATTCATTCAAACTACTCAATTGTGATGCAATCCCTAAACCGTTTTCCGAGAAGGCATAATATGGACATGGTATATGTTCTAGACAGATATTCCATGGTCTTACTCTATGCCTCAAGCAAGCACAAAAATGCAAACTATTACTCAGCGTAAAACAATAACAATAAAAGATCTGATATAAGACTACAAATAAAACTCACTCAACACAATTCGAAGGTAGTAAAACCAAGGAAGAAGAATTAAAATCACCGGTGGGTCCAATGGAAGGAGAGAAATCATACCATAAACACTCGCCACATCCCCCGATAACTTGTAAATGATGTATATAGGAACTTTCACAGGCTTCAGAGCCAAACAGTTTAGCGGTCTATCATTGAGGATCCTCCGGACAGTCTCACCAACTCTAGATAGAGAGAGGCCAAACAAAATATGTTTTAGATTGATGAAACGGTGATCCCGCATTCTTCTTTCATGATCAGCAATCTGAACTACTTCGATAACCTCATCCGCAAAATGTCCAAAGACACCACATGATAAAGGAAAAGTAACTGCTTCCTGAAAACGCTGCAACTGTTATGCGCATGCGCATGTGCAAGCACATGTGAGAAGAAAAGGAAGAAGTTGACAAACAATTAACAAGAAACATCAGGATGCACCACCAAGCTATCTCCATCTCTATTGACAAAAAAATATAGTGACAAGGACACATGAAATTTGTAAACATGAAAAATGACAATGACAATTACATGTAAAAAATTAAAGGAGCATATAAATCATGCACTTCAAATCATCACAAGCAAGCATATCACAAGACGACATACTATGAAACGTAGACACAACATGCATACGGACACGGAACACCAGACACAGATATGACATCACACGGATACATCAACGTGGAAAATTTTAGAAAAGACAAACTATAGCAAAAACATAATTGTAACACGTCTCTCATCATTTTAAACCATATGCTAATACATTTACATATCTTTGTCATTTAATTTTATGTGAAAGGTCTGTAGGATCTATTCTTAAGAACTACACATTTTTTAAGGGTATAAGATAATTATGTCAAATTCTCAACTTTGAAACTAAGACGTCAGCAAATCTCTAAAATTGTTCGTCTAATGTTTATATTTTAGAGATAAACATGGCCAAGAAATGAAGGACATGTCGCAAAAATGAATGTCAAACTCGTGTCCAAAATTCAGATTTTTATTTTTAATTATGGACAAGAAAAAAAATATATATATATATATATATATTGAGCACGTGTTCCAAAGTGTCAGAGCAGCGTTTGCGTCCGACACGGACACGTCACCTTCTCAGAAGTGTTTGTGATTCTTAGCCATAGAATCCAAAAATTAGCAAAGACTGCAAGACGAGATAAAACTAATGCCCATCACACTCCCAAAATAGTACAGTGTACAACATCCCAAATCCCGATCATCTTACATATCGACTATAATTTATGCAGAAGTTGCACAATAGATGCTACCTGCGGAAATATAATGCAGCATACAATTGCAAAAATAAATAAATTTGCACAAACCTACTACATTTAGCTAAGAAAACAGCAAATACTGTCGAAAGTTTTTCCTAAGAAATTCAAATATAAGCCAATAACAAATTTAATGATATAAACAGCACCCTCCACTGCGATGAATTAATTCACATGTTAATCGGTAAGATAAAAGACAAATCAATACAAACTACTTTCATCTCCATGCTGTGCACATGCAAATGCAATTATGTATAGAGTTTGCAAAAAACAGCTGATCTAAAATTAAACTGCGCTGAAGTTGACCTTAAACGGAGTTGGCAAAGAATGGCTATGAATTAATAAAATATAGCTTTCTCTAAATCAAACTGACAACTTTTAGATCGTTTAACTGGATAGGATTCAAAACATAATCTTCTAGCACTTTCAATGGCACCCAAAAACAAATTTTACAGTCATTGGGATATCTTTAAAAGAAATATACACGCCAAAACCAACAAACAAAAATCAAATGCACACATAGGCCATTAGTAGTATCAGCTAATAATAAGAACAGATAAACCCACTTTGAGCCGGATACTGCCAATTCCTCTTTGGAAAGAGTATACAAAACATGCACAAGGATTGAGTATAGCCTACACATACAGTTATAATAAATAAACAGGTTTGGGTAAAAGTATATTGTTATCGGATATAGAAAAAGGGGAAATGATCACACAACGTTATTTTTTTATTGATAAGCAATCATACAATGGTATTCATTTAACTGCCACATCGCATTTGGGGCCGAGGAAGAAAAATCATAACATAGAAGGAAACAGTGTTGGTTTCAAAAGCAGCATATGCAGAATTCAGACAACTATGGACATATGCTGATGCAAGAAGCACTACTCAATCCCTCCATCTACTTTGCAACCAGGAAATAAAACATAAATTGGAGGATGAAAGTCAAATAAAAACACAGACACACGTCACAAATAAAAAAACAGAAGGGTGTACCGCGGATATTTTGAGCTCGGCCAAGAAGAATAGCCCACACTTGAAAGTATGAACAAATTCAGAGAGCTTAGAATTTTCTAAATTAACTAACTCCTCAAACTTGACACACTTCCAAGCCTCTACAAATAAAGTATCAAGAACATGGTAACCTCTTGCGCGCCTCAACTCCAAAGTTAGCTGCACTTTACAATCTTCCTGGTTTTACAAGAGCAAAATTGAACATAATGATTCACCTCTTTAAAAGAAATGTAAACCATAATAAATGAGATACAATTTTGGAAACACATCAAGGCACAGCAGCGAAAGAGTTAATATGCCAACAAGATCAGACTGGACAAGCAGCCCAACTGACTGGACAGAAAATCTGTTTGCCATTATCATCAGTTGCAATGCCTTTGGTATGCCAACAAGATCAGACACAAATGGCACCCTAACTCACAAGGTTGGAACACCAAACATTTGAGAAAAGTAATTTGATCATTTTGATGTAAATTTTAATACAGATTGCTTAATAAAAGTAAAGGAAACTGATGTTAAAGGAAAGAACCAGACAATCATAGAGACTTTCATAACACCAAAATTGATTTCAAGCTCATACCTTCAAAGGCACATACTTCTGCATTTCACCCAATGCAAGGCCTCTATCACGCGGGCTGCTAACAATATCCAACTACAACCATAAGAATCACAAATTAGCATAGCACGATGAGGAATTCATCATTGATAAATGAATTAGTAGAACAATTAGAGTGTTCTATCTAGAAAAAGTGCACAATTTTAGTCCATAAGTTGAAACAAAAATTACCATGTTTGGTTTGAGTTTTTTGGATTAAGTTTTTTGAAAATTAAGTTTTTTGTTTTTCGTGTTTTTTTGTTTTTAATGAATATTTTTAAAATTTTAGGCATTTTTTTTACTTTTTTAGATGCACCTTACTTAGATGTATCTAAAAAGTAAAAAAACTGTGAAAAAATATTTTAACAATTTGATAAATACATAAAAATACAAAAAGTACACTGAATTCTCGTTTTTTTTTTTTTTTGTATTTTTGGTATTTAGTGAATTTTAAAAAAAAAAATCACAAAAATTACACTTTTTATGTGTATTTATGTTCGCTGTGTCTAAAAATCAAAAAAAATTGCTTAAAATATTAAAAAAAATAGTAAAAACAAAAAAAAAAACACGGAAACACAAGAAAGAAGAATTTTCTGAAAAGTGATTTTTGGAAAACCAAAAACAAGCAAAGTGAATATTACCTTGGCCTTGGAAATATCCAAATCCCAAAGAAAAACCTATATTGAAAAGTAAGCACACAAAATCAGAGTTCACAAAAACACAATAAAGAACAAAGGAAAATAACCAAAAAAAGAAAAAGAAACCCACATCAAATAATTATTTGAACAAATGACAAAGATAAGGTTTGAAGTGAAAAGCTAGTTAGAGGAATAAAAAATAATTAAAAAAAACACCATTGTCCCAAAAAAAATAAAAAAAAAATAAAAAAAAAAACACAACCACTAGCAAGAGACAAGCAATTTGGAAAGGCATTGTTTGCAAAAATGAGCCAGAAGACAACAGTAGTGATTATCCAGAAAAAAGGTTTGCATGGACTCTGAAAGATGAAACATTTTTAAGTTGCAAAACAACAGACAAATAAGAGAACAAACAAGGGAGCCAAAAGGGTCATCTAACTCACGCTCACCCCCTTTATGTTTCAAGCAGCTGAGTGCAATAAATTATGGGAAGAAACTATTGAAAATTAACAATTAAAGCAACCAGCGAGAAAGAAAGGGTGAGCATTGGGCTGTGATCGCACAAATTGAGTCACTCAAATGGGCAGTTCGTTTTTCCTAAATTAGAATACAAGCCTTGAATTAGATAAAATGGGTAGAGTTGTAGGCTGGGCCAGAATTGGGAGTGCCAGCTGGTGTCCAAGTTTTTGACTTCATTGAGGCTTTATAACTCTTTGACTATTTCTTGTCATCAAAGAGGCAGCAGTGAGAATATTGGGAGCAGGTGGATGTACAGGGGTAAACAGGTGCACCTCAATTGCTTCCCGGCAGACAGATGTTATAGAATACATGGATTGATGGATATGTGGGTCAGATTCCTTGGACTGCCACTCCACTGTGTTTCAGGCTTTGGAGATGCATGTGGTGGCTTTGTCAAAATGGATGAACATGACAAAAAGCTGGCAATAGGTTTTCAAGCATGTCATAGAATTTTCCAGTGATGACCAAGACGCTCAAAGGTCACCAAAGCCAAGGATGATGAGTGAAGGTGTATGACATATGGGAACTGCACAGAGACTGAGTGTGTGGGAGGTAATGAATCCCTTATGGGATGGTGGTACAATTGTCCGACAGATGGAGATTTTTTCAAAATTTAAGTGTAGAAACAAAGGGGTATGTGGATAAAGAAGGTTTGACCACGTGACAAGGATCTGAACGTACCATTTTTACTATTGGTATGGTACACACCGCTACCGTTGAATTTTGGTATACTGTTTCAGATTTATAATCATAAACAAAATATTAAAATTTAATTTAGATGTATATATTATAACAATAAAAAATTTATTTTTGAAAAAAAAGCCAACTTAACTGGTAATCAAATTCTCCTATAACAAAGAAAATAATAATATTAATAACAACAATAATAAGTAATGGAAAGTGTTTACTTTTTAGAGTGTCAAGAAACCTTTCCCAGGCGTTTTATTCTTCCTCTTTTTTCTTGCTTTGCTGCTTGCTTTAAATTCTTTGCAAAGTAGAATAATGCAGTTTTCATTTTGAAAACCATGTCATCACTTCGGGAACCGAGAGTTGTACATATTCTATTCTCCTTCCCTCCCTCCTTGCCGAATGCAACATACAACTCCCCGTTGTACTACACTCTCCAAGTGTGTTTGTTCCCCCCTTTTTCCATACCAAATAAGAATCCCCCCCCCCTCTCTCTCTCTCTGTGTGCGTGCATGCGTGCGCTCGAGGGGCACTAGATACTTCTCTTCCATCTTCTGATTTCAGTATATCGGACAATAATAGAAACAGAAGCCGGAATAGCCGAAAAATGAAAAAACTACAAGATAGACAGAAATAGTCCAGTATTTTGAGTGAAAGAAAAGATGGATGCATGTACCATTTTTGTGCCGGAGGGGAACCCCCGGGGGTGTACTGACAAATACAATACAAATTATTAACATTGGTCCAAACCAGGGTTGAATGGTATGTAAGTGAGGCCATGAAATGTGTCATTGGAAGGAAAAGGAGAAGCAATAACTAGGTGGAGGACAAAATCAATCAGCATTCCATAAAAGACTCCTAATAATACTAATCACTTCACTTCAAATGCATCCAACAAGCAGAACACAATAATTCCCTCTTGTTCGAGAAAACATGAACTTAAGTTCCATTCAATATCCAAAAAAAAAAAAAATAGAACCATCTAAATCTTCATTTTTCACTAAAGTTTTTTTTTTTTTTTAAATTAAAAAAAAGAGTCTAAATCCTTATCTTGCATCTTTGCTTTGATTTTAAACTAATGCAACTTGGCCGATCAAAAAAACCAAATGCAACTTGGTCTTCATGATAATTTATCAAACATGTCCAGGCAACTATAACATGCAAACTTTATGTTAGAGAGAGAGAGAGATAAAAAATAGACGATAATGGAAAGAGAAGAAAAGAAAATACGGGCAAAAGAACAGGAGGCGAAAAGTGGGAATAAGTAGGAGCTATGAAGCAAGGACACCTCTCCGAGGGCTACGTATCAATGTCGGACACGGACACGGACACGCGTCGAATATGCGGTGCACACGTGTCTGACATGTCGCAGAAGGTGTCCCTTTTTTTTTTTTTTGTGCAGTTGGACACATTATGGACACGTTTCAAACACTGCGGGGTCAAAAACAAAATTTCTAAAACTTCAAGTGGGCATTTGTAAAAAACAAAAATTGAAACAATCAAACCAAACCCTAACCTTGATTTCAAACAGAAAGAGGAGAAAAGGCCGATTTGCTCTTGCCAAGGTATGTATGTTCTTCTTCTTTCGATCTTCTTCTTCTTCTTTCGACCATCTTCTTCTTCTGCTTTTCAATCTCACTCTCTCTCTTTCGACTTCTCTCAATCGCTCTCTCTCAGTCGCTCTCTGGCTGTCTCTCTCTCTCTCTCTCTCTCTCTCTCTCTCTCTCACAGCCTCACTGTCTCTCTTTTTGTCTTTTCTTTTTCCTTTTTATGCTGATATTCAATCTCTCTCTCTGCTTTTTGTTTATGTTGTTCTTTTTTCATTTTTTTCTTATTTTTTTTGGCTTTTCTCAGTCTTTAAACTTTATCTCTATTATTTATTTATATATTTTTGGCTAATTAGTTTATTTATTTATTTATTTTCTCTACTTTCAATAAAAAAAAATTTATAATTTTATGACATAATAAATAAATTTAATTGTATATTCAACGTATCCCCAGCATGTCGTGCAGTGTTATTAAAGGTGATAGGCGAACTAAGGCATCAAGGTCTCCTGGGGCCTAGGCTCAAGACACAAGGCGAGGTGCAGGCTTCACCGAAGTGAGGCGCACCTTATATAGAAAAAAAAAATAAAAAATAAATAAATAAAAATAAAAATTAAACAAGTAAATAGTTTTGGGTTCACCATAAACAAATTGAAATGTTAACCATTTAGTGTTTTTTGGAGATTATGAATTAGGGCTAATTTTTCTTCCATCATTGATTTAGGGTTGAATGCCCAATGTATTGGCATCTGTAGTAAGAGTAGAGATCTTCTGTAACTACACCATATAAAATCAATGGTCAGATTTTAAACAAAATCACAAAAAGTAACAATAAAAAAAGCCCTCAAGACGCAAGCCTTGGGCCAGTTAGGCGCCTTATCAAAGTTGCCTGACTTGGAACACTACAAGGCGCAAACCTTGGGCCTGGACGGGACTTTGGCCTAGGTGCATGCCTAGCCGCGCCTTATTGAAGTCGCCTGGCCTAGAACACTACAAGGCGCAAACATTGGGCCTAGATGGGACTTGGGCCTAGGCGCGCCTTTAATAACACTAGTGTCGTGTCCCCTATTTTTTAAAAATTTGCATGTCCGTGTCATGTCATGTCATGTATCCATATCCGTGTCCGTGCTTCATAGAGTAAGAGGAAATGCATAGAGAATCTCAAGAAAGGAATAAGAATAGAGAGTGGGGGAAGTAAAATATGGGAACATAACAAAATCCCAAAGCAATATTTCAATCTCAATTATTCAATACTCAAATAATATTAACTATGATAAATATTGTGGTTTCAAACCAACTTTATTAATGAGCTTTTTTGTCATTGTTTATCATTTTCAATTTTTCAATCACCATTCTTTCTTTTTTTAGCAACTTTCAAACAATAAATGCCTAAAAGTGATTAAAAAATACAAAAAATGAAAAAAAGAATGTTAATTTTTTCTTAAAAAAAAAAACAAGACAAAGAAGGCAGCTGAAAAAGATTGACGTTAATCTATCGACCTCTATGACACTCCACATGGTTAACTGATGAATAATGATGATTAATCCATCTTTTCCTAATAACACAATTTATTTTACAAATATTCACCACATAACCTATGCAGCTAACACTAGATTTACAGAATTACTCCAATGCAAGGTGACACCAGATTCCTAAACTATCAATATGGTTAGGTGCATCCAAACAATCATTTAAAAGTTTCAATTTCAAATAGATGATATGACCAATTTATGCAACAAAAAAATTAGGGAATCCATCTTGCTTTAAATACAAAACCAAGTAGCGAATATCTTGGAAAAAATCAACCAACACAACTCGAATACACTTCCAGAAAAAAAACGAGAAGACGGAATATTACCTTGAAGTCGTCGTATTGGTACCCATAATCTTTAAATATCAATAAGTATCTCTCATATCGCTGCATACATGCAATTATCCATGCAAGAAACACATGGGATAGTAAGTATTAAGGTTAAGACTCATTGCTACACAAAAGGAAATGATTGTTACCTGTTGCATCTCACCAACATCATGTTCCCTTAGGATAGAAAATGCTTTTACATCCATCCCCCCTTCAGTAAAGGCTTTCAGAGGACCACCATCGGACTGCATATCAGGGAAGGAGTTAAATGATCAATTCCACGAAAGAACATGGGTAAAAAAAAACAGAGGAAAAAAGTGTTCAAGTCAGGTGCTGTTTGAAAAAGCTAAAAACAAAAGACTAAAAATTAAGTATTAAGAACTGAATTCTTAATTTTTTAAGCTAACAAACCTATTAGATAAAAATTGCGCTAAACTAAAAATAAGTTACATGTATAAGATCAAATTTGAAATTTATTATCTTCAGCTTGTATATTTCAATTTTCATATTGTGATGATGGTGGCAGTGGTGGGTTGTGATGGTATGATGGTGATGGTGATGGTGATGGTGATGGCGGTAGCAGTAGCAATGGTAATGGTAGTAAATGATGGTGTTGCTTATGGCAACAATGACAATGGTGATAAAGGTAGTGGTGGTGGTGGTGGTGGTGGCGGTGGCGGTGGCGGCGGCGGCGGCATGATAATGGTAGTGGTGGCGATAACAGTGGTAGTGATGGCATTGGCATGGTTGTGGTGGTGGTGGTGGTGGTGGTGGTGATAGTGGTGACGATAGTAGTGGTAGTGGTAGTGGTAGTGGTAGTGGCAGTGGTAGTGGCATGACAATGGTAGTGGTGGTAGCAACGGCGGAAGCCCTAACAATGGTGGTGGTGGTGGTAACGGTAGCAGCCATTTGATTGCACACACTTCTCTGGCAATGACATTGAGTGCAAGTTTTTACGACAACCACAACTCCATGAGATGAGAGAAGAACAACAATAAAAACTTAAGAGATTCATAACTTTGATGGTGTTCTTAACTTAGAATAAATTCTTGTAAGGATAAATTTTTTGAAAAAAATGGCAAAAATAATAAAAATTGTTCGTCATTTTTTCAGGACTGAACTCCCAAACATATGACCAAAATTTGGGAACACAGGTTCAAACATTGTTTATTTGTTCAGGAACAGGTAACTGAACATTTCTTATTTGTTCCAGAACAGATAACCAAAGCAGCAGTAGAAGCAGGCAAACAAAGGAGGTCGGACCACCCTTGGGTGGTCGACCGGTGGGTGAAATCCTGCCTTGTTTTGCTCACAGTGAGGCCATGGATAAATGACAGAAAACCAACCAGAAAAGCATGAAAGTGGGTTGTGTTGTGTCGTGTCATGTAAAAAGAGATAATAGAAAGAAAAAAAAAAAAAAATTCAAACAGATTGACAAATCTTATAATGAAGCAGAGAAAAATTCTGAATCATCACAAATTTTTTCCACTGGTTTTGGGAAGCTCCACTGTCGTGGGTTTTGTTAGGGTTTTGGGAGAGAGGCTTTTTGGGGTGTGGGGGCGTGGGGTCGTGCATTTTAATGGGAGGAATGTTTTTACAAAGATAATTTTGGTATCATTTGGGGTGAGAAAAGAAATTTTAAGGGTTTTAGAATTTATAAGTGGAGGTCCAAAGAAATGGGGAGTCCAAAATAATTGATGGAGTGCTAATAGTAGCCCTCATAAAAAAACATAGAACCAACTTGTATTTAAAGATTAGTTTTCAGTGACTAGTCTCACTGGCATAAGATTCAGAGGTTTTTTTATTATTATTTTAAAGCAGATTTTCAGCTATAAGATGGTAACCTGTTGTGTGCTATGAAATGCACTTGATTGCCCAACCACTGAATATATCATGAAATAAGCACTTCTTATATCTCAAATCTTGATAACAAAAGCATTCCATAGGTACGCACCTCAAGATGTGATTGGTATGAAGAATAGAGTGCAGCACATTTTTTTTTGATCTTACGTACATTATATATTCTTTTGAAATCATCCTGCAAGAAGAACCAAAACAAACATAAGGACAATAAAAGAAGTGTTTATGTAAATCAAAAGAACCCAACTCCCACACAAAATAGTCTTGCTACATGTAAGAATCAAAATTTGCAAAACAGATTCACTAGAACATTTTTGTTTGATAATGTTGTTGATTTCTTGTTTCCTATTTATAGAAAACAAAAAAATAAGTTTTATAAACAAACTTTGAAAACAAAAAATAAACGAGTTTGATAAGTGCTGGTGACCCGTTGTTGAGGGTCAACGGAAACTTGTTTGGTGTACAAAAAAGTTTTGAAAACAAAACAAAAAAAACAAGTTTGGTAAGTTGCAGTGACGTGTAATTGAGGGTAGACGGATGTGGTGGCCCGAGGTAGGGGTTGTAAAGGGTGGGGGTTGGAGTTGGTGGTCAAATTATCGCTAGAGGTCACGACATGGCCGAGGGTCACAAGAGGTGACCATCTGATAGCCAGAAGGTGGTCAGAGCTTACAGATGGCCGCTAACGGTGGGTGGTGGCGGCAGCAAATGGTAGCTGGAGGTGGTGAGAGAGGGAGAATGAAATTTTGTTTTAAAACAAGTGAACACTCATTTTTTATTTTTTATTTTTGTTTCCAAAATTTTAAAATTAATTCCATTTTTTAAATCAAAAATAAAACCAAACAAGTTTTCATTTGCAGTTTCAAAAAAAGAAAAAAAAAAAAAACAGTAACCATACTAAACAAGACCTTACATTTTTGCTGAATTCCACCCCAAGAAAATAATTTCAAATTTAATCAAGTCCACACATCTCATAAAAATCAAGCACTAGCAATAAGCGTAATAAACATAGTAATTACCAGTGCACCATGCAGATGTCAACTTGATGTGCCCAAAATTGAATAATGTGCATGTCACTAGTTTGCCCCACTTACATACATAATACATTAAAAGAATAATTTTGTCTTGCTTCATAGTCCAAGATGATGGTTGTGTTTGGTTTGTGTTTTGAGATAAATTTTTTTTAAAAATTTTTTTTTGGTTTGTTTGGTTGTATATTTTGAACATAGTTTTGGAGTTTGGGATGATTTGATATTTTGTTGTAGTTGAGTAGATGTGTGTGAGAGAAAAAGTGATCGAGAAGGAGAGAGGAGACAGAAAAAGTGATTGATTGATATGTAATAGAGAGAGAGAGAGAGAGAGAGAGAGAAGTAATTTTGGAATTTTTTTGAGAAAATTTGTAACCAAACATGTTTTTGGAAATTTTCTTTCAAATACATGTTTCAAAACACAAACCAAACACACCCAATATGTTTTTCAAATGTTCCTGACTACCAAAAGCAATATACACTCAAAACTCAGTAAGGGCAGCTTCGCCCAACAGCCAATCTGCCATTAGCGCTTCTGGTGGCGCAGGTTCAAATAATAGAAACAACTTTTTGGGTGCCACATACCCAATATCCTAGAAATCAACTACCAAAACCCATCAACATCTCTCATAATTAGAACTTGCCAAAAAAACTCTTGCCTATATTCAAAGCTGATTCTGAGAGAAAATTATTCACAAAGGCCAAAAAGAAACTTGATTGGCATAATTTGTAATCCTGACAGCTGGGTAATTCTATGTGCGCACAACACATTGAATCTCAGCGAACAACATTTGTATTGTTCAGATATAAACTTCCGAACAAAAAAAAAAAAGTGTTCAATCATCCATTTCGTTCAATAATTTATATCCAAACAGCTATCTTTTGTATGGAAGTTTATGCCCGAACATTTGACTTTTGTTTGAAAGTTTATAACCTAACGACATAAGCAGTGTGTATTGTGATTTTCTACAGTGTGTGAATGGAATTTCCCCTTTACCAAGCCACTCCTCACCCAGTATATCGAAACAAAATTGGATGCCATAAACACTTGATTCATTTTGATTCAGTACCCAATCAAAAATGCCACGCTAACTCAAAACTCTTATCAGTCCTTCATAGAGAGGCTCAGTAATCATTCTAGTATCTTTGTCAAGCAAATGATGAAACACTACTGAGTCCATCAAAAACTGTTAAAACCAAAAATAAAGGATTTAGAGCATTTGCAACAATCATTGAATATAATGCATACATATTGCACAAATAAATAAACTTCTAATAGGAAGGCAAAGAAAATTGATTGGGAAAAAAACAATAACCATAAAAAGTAAATGTGTATGTATAAGAAAACAGAATTTACCACATCAAAAATGCTCAAGACAAACTTTGCAAAAGTACCAAACACACTGTCCCGAACAGTATTGTGTAACTTCGCCAACGTATCCCAAGGAAGAAGGAGCATCCCTTTCAAAGTCAATGCTACAACAGCCTCTACAATCTTCTCTACTTCTCCACGGCATTTTCGGTTTCCAATTGCAGCAGACCATAAACCAATTTGCAAGTGCTAAAATAATGTTCTTTGAAAAATTAGGGATTGGAGAGAAAATACACAACAAAGAAACCGCATTAAATAAACGCATGGAGTAAAATCAATCCATATTTTATAATTTGGTTTGGATAACAATTCCTTTCAACTATGCTTCTAATTTAAAAAAAAAAAAAAAAAAAAAAAAAAAAAACAAATTGAACCCCGCTAATAAAATCCAATAGCCAATAATATCCTTTGGATGTCAATCGAGAAAACAAACAGCGTTGCACTATCTCATCGTATATACAATCACCCGCAAGGAATCCAAAACATACAGGTTTGCCCTACAACTACTACTTGAGCATTAGTGCACAATTCGGTAACTTGTGGAAAACCTCTCTCTCTCTCTCTCTCTCTCTCTCTGTCTCTCTCTTATTGGAACTCTAACTCTCTTTTATTTGACCAAATGAAAAGACTTTCATTTATTAAAAAGATAATGGCCTTTACTATTTTTTATAGTTGACATAAGCAACCATTTTTTTTAATTTGTACATTGGTATATGTGTTTTTAAAGTTTCAATGCTATTACTCATTTTAAGATTTTTTCTCTACGTTGTATTTTTTCTTAGAATGCTTGAATTTGTTGATTAATTTTGTTTTTATGCCTAAAATGATTTTTATTTGCTATAACTTTTTTTTTTAAAAAAATTATTGAAAACTCATCATATATTTTTAAAAATATATATTAAAAAATGTATCCCTGTACCCGTGTGCAACTTTTTATGGGTGTCCCCATACCCTAAAACCAGAAAAAATGGAGAAGAATCCGACTCTTAGACACATCCGTGTCCAACATTTCTATTGAGTCCGTGTAACATTGGTCACCACTACCATCACCATTAGTAACCACCACAACGATAACAATACTTCTATAAAACAAATGAGCATCCAAATTACTATCAAATGTTTTAATAAGCAAAAAAAACTTCTTCATGAGCTTTAAGTCACAACTGGAGGTACGCCACCACAAAATTGCAAAGAAAGCAGCTTTATTCCTAATAATCACAATTCAAGGTATACATAATTATGGGGATTGCAGATTCAGATAAACTCATACCAATGCATTACTCAGTTAGCATAAAAGAAGTAAGACAAAACAAAGCCGTCAACCATTTCTTAAAAATGAAACCATCATAGAATGCAAAGCAAATAACAAAGTCTATCAGCAATAAATAGCTATACAAGAAGACATAGAACATTATTTACCTAGTAAGATAGACGTGCAGTAAAGTGTATCAAAAGCACATGTAGATTTGGATGTGGTTGGAGTCTTTGTGTACATAATCACAGAGGATGTATTCATTCAAATTTTAGTCAACCAAATCTTCTACATACATACATAGTAGCAATTGTTCCATATCGCTATCATCAAAGTTCAAACAAATACGAGAAAAAAAGGAAACAAATCAATCTAAATTGACAAATTTTATATTCATCGAATCAAATAGGACCAATAATATACAAGAATACATTTCGAGAAATGATTTTGGCATGAATACAAGACATAAATGTGTCAGTGTGTTTCTATAATAGATGAAATCAATCAGATACTGCCCATAAAACATCTGGGAGATGATGAAGTTTTACCTTTTTGCCACATGAGTCTCTTCCTCTGGCCTTCGATGTTCCCCTAACCTTCCTCTTTCCAAGATGTTGTTTCTTACATTCGTTAACAGTCATCTCCTGCAAGACATAAACAGGGAAAAGATAAATGGCAGTGAGTTTTCAGTTACGCACAGGTGGTCTTCTGCACTCGGCAAGTAAACATTACCCTTGAACCATCTTCTTCTTGAACCTTTTCATTATAACTATCTAGAGTAACTCCTTGTTTAACGTTCCCGCTTTTAGATACAATTAGAGCAGCATCCCTGTTTCAGATAAGTAATGGAAGACTGGTAAAGAATGGTGAAATTTTAAGAACAAAAACAACCACCACCCAAAAAAACAGGGCGTGACAACAAGGAATCAGAGATAAATAAACAAATGCACTTCACAATCAAAAACATATAGTCAAGGTGTAAAATCCACAGTAGATGAAGAGAAGAATGGGAGAATACATATTAATATACAATATTTTTTTTGTTTATCATTGAATTTCAAGTTTTTGTTTGTTTTTTAAACTTGTAGTACATTTCATGCATGTCTAAACAACGTACATGTCAAGAAGTGTCTGATGAGCATCATGCCAAAGTTTGACACGAGGTTAGTGTCGTGTCGTGTCCTGTCCTGTCCGATGTCCAAAACGCTTTTTAACATAACAAGCACCTTCCTAGAAGACTTCACACCTCTAATATATTGTCAAATCCAAATTTGTCAACTATTTTAATATTTTTTTTATGCACTTGTGTAGAGTGCAAAGTGTTATATCATATCTTTTGTAAAACGAAAAACTTTTACTACTAGAGTTTTATATTGTATAATATTATATTTACATTTTACATGGACCATTACATTTTTCACAATATTTTCACTTATTTTTGTTATAATTTAGGCCTATTTTATGTATAGTTTTTAAGGAAATTTGGAAATTAAAGTGTTATCAATTTTTCTTTTTCTGCGAGATCTTACAATCCTTAATCTGATTCTACGATCCGATGTTGTAACCAACCCCAGCAATCCAATGTACTGTTCCGATTTTAACAACCTTGATTAAATATTAGGGTTTAAATTGGAAGAAAAAAAGGGTTTAATTTGTTACAAGAGTCAAACCCCATGATTTTTTGTAATTTCCGCTAAACAAAGCAAAATCACATGTAGCTCTCTAATTTCTAGAAATCAAAAGCAAATTAACACCCTTAAGAGGCTCAAAAAACATAAAACAATAGATCCTATCCCATAATTCCATCTTCAAATTTATTCTCAAATATTCCTACATTTCTCTCCAACCAAAATCACAACACAATTAGTACAAACCCACAGAACAAGAGCTCTCATGATGGAACTAAAACCCCTATAGTCAATAAAATAAAATCCATCTAAATGCATAAAGCTGGAGGAAACAATTTAACCGAAATGTCATGGCCACATAATCCTCTACTTGGGAAGTAAATAACAATTAGGCATCCTACTTTGAAACATGCCATTAGTATTAATTAAACTTTAAAACGCCATAACCATGCAAAACCTATAACTTTTAGGAGGCACACTTGCATTCCAAATTATCTTGCGAGGGGCAAAACCTGGAAGATTAGGATTATAAATAAACATATCAAAGAACAAGTTACAAAGAGAATATGCCACATGAATGAATAGTCTACACAATAATATCAACGGCTCCATAACTCAATGGATAACTTGCACTGTTTTTTATTTTATTTTTTTAAAAACGAATTTTAGTTTAATTGTACTTCTAATATATATAAACTATGTTCATTTTAATAACATAAACTGTAAAGGATAAAAGACAAACAAACATACTAACCAACCATGTAACAAAATCAATAGGAACTAAAGTACAAATAACGACAAGAAGGAGAATAATGACTTAAAGCTCACCATCCATCCCAAACATGAACAATGTTACCGCCACTAAAAGTCACCGCATCATCATCATCATCATCAGAGTCAAACTTGTATTGACGAGCAATCGAAAATATAGTTAGGACTACGCGTAAGTCTTCAATAGCTGTCCTAATTTGGCAGTCCAAACAAACAGAAGGCATGAATTGATATATAAATTAAAGACAGTCCAATTAAAAATAATAATAATAATAAATAAAAAAGAAGGCGATAATCTAACAACAGATAATAACAAGGCATGCTTACTCTCGTCGATCCAAATTCTCACTTTCAAGTATCTTTTGGCCATCATGGGAATTGCTCCCACTTCCGTGTACTCCATCATCATTGGATTCATTGTCCTCTTCAACAATTACCCTAATTTTGGCCACACACAAGATAGATAATACATACTAAGTCTCTTTAGTTTAGACCATGAGCAAATGTTTGTTATTAATGTGAAGCGAAGTCCCGCATCGCCGGAGTACTAAAGTAATGTTATAGCATAGAAGCGTGAGGAGGGAATCTACACACACCTCAATAACATGACTAGCTTTTAGGGCATGTAACAGTTAACAGTTCGCATACTGAATCAAAGAAGAATAAGTTGTACAGATTACCTTCCAGCACCATCATCACTATAGCCACACATCATATTCATCCCTGTGATCTCCCCTCCTCGTTGATTCCTCGCCGAAACCAAACAACCAATCCTCCAATCAGAATATGTTTACAGATTTCAAAAAATAATAATATGTTTAAAGATATTAGGGCATAGAATTAGAGAAAGATTATTAAGTTAGGCAACCCAAAACCTAAAAACCAAATAGAAAAATAAATTATAGAAATTTAGGGTAAACATGAGCTAAAGAATAAAGAGAAGACTCACCAGACGTGGATGCCTGGTCAGCGACGGCGTCACTGCTGCTCTGTTGGTTGCTCGCCTCAATCCGGACGCTCGCTGCTGCTGCCGCCGCCGCCGCCGCCGCCGCCGCCTGGTCGCTGCCAATCGAAGAAGAAGAAGAAGACGACGAATTGAAGAAAACGATTCGGTAAAGATATTTATTGACAGCGAGCGAAGAACCGATATAGGTTACCAACGTTACGAGTGCATATGAACTTATAAATTATAAAGTAGCCCTTTGTTTTTCTTAATTATGAAAATGTCTGCTCTGTTTAATATATTTTCACAAAATACTAAAATAGAAAAGTTTTACCATTGGAGACCCCTAATTTTGGTACCAAAACCTATAAATATGGGTAGAGATGGCAATGGGTATGGCATGGATTGGGACCTCTTGCCCCACACCTACCTCTATTTTAGTCGTTTGCCTCATTTACCCATAACCCAACTCTTATAAACTCTCTTACACCCTATCAAAACCTTCAAATGTAACCCCTACACCCGACTCTACCAAGACTAGTTTCTATTAGGAAGATATAGTACATAATATTCTATTACATAATCTTTCTATCCTAGGATGCATCAAAGTCTGCTACTTTATCATTTCTTACTTTATTCATCTTCTTCCCAAAATGAATTGATAGTCTTTCTACGTTCGGGACAGATGGCAAATGTAATACAAGCTAACTGCAACCTATTTCAAGACAAGTTAATTTGAGAAAGGCAAAGATCTAGGAGCAAGTCTACAGGTCAAGACTAGCCTTCGCTCAACTAATGGCCAGCTTCACACTTTTGAGAGAAATAAACGATTTCATAGCTCATTTATAACCCTTCTCTTGCTCGGGTAATAGAAGCACACTCCAGATAGCCACAATCGTAAATTTATTAATAATATTGAAACTATAAAATAATAATTATAAACTCATACATTGTATATATATTATATGTATTCAAAAAAATACTCTCCCTCGCCCTCAATCCGAACGCAATCAGGTTGTTGAAAAGTTTATCCAAATCTGACCTTACGCTATTCAATCACTCCCAAACCTATACCATCCGAGTCGAGGTATTTTGTTATCCCTAAGTATGGATATATGGTAAATGCTGATAAGTGCTTCTGTGATGCTTGTTAATATTAAGAATATGAGAAAAGGCATATTACAAAATTGTAAAAAATTATAAATTTTTTATAATTCAAAAAGGTGTATTAAATTTAGTAATAAATATTTGAAAACTGATCAATTTTTTATCATTTTATTGTACCCTAGGACACTAGCTAACATGACACTAGGTATATTTGTTAAACACGAGAAATAATAGTTATTGTATGGTATAAGTACCTAACAAAATGAAAATAAAATATTGATTATGTAAATAGTAAAACTAAAACCATGGGACCTATTAAATAATCTAATGAATGTGAGTAATGAAATTTTAAATATTTGCAAAAATTGTGGGTGTTCACGGAACCGACCCATCTAACAAAACTGACTAACCCGACTCAATCTACCAACTTTTAAGCTGTTTCAATAGTTTAAGTGGACAATGTAAACGTAAATTTTCTAAATTCATCTATGTTTGGACAATTGCGAAATGAGAGACCACGAAACCCAACCCAATCTGTCAATCCTCCTTAAGAAAATAATTAGCGCATTTGGTTTCAATTTTTTGGAAATTGTGTTTTTTTTCGTGTTTTTTTTTTTAATTTAGTGAATATTTTAAAAAATTTAAGCAAATTTTTACTTTTTTAGATGCACATTACTTAGATGTATCTAAGAAGTAAAATATTTGTAAAAAAATATTTTTTAAAACCAATAAATACACAAGAATACAAAAAATGTACTAAATTCTCATATTTTAAAAATATTTGTAGTATTTAGGAATTTTCTAAAGATTTTATTCACAAGTATTATACTTTTTAAGTGTATTTATGTTAGGTGTATCTAAAAATTTTAAAGATTGCTTAAAATATTAAAAAATTTCAATAAAAACAAGAAATAATGAAAGAAAAATTAAATTTTCTAAAAAGTGAATCATGAAAATCCAGACCAAACAAGTTGTTGTTGTTTTTTGGAACGCTTTGTGTTCTGAAAAAATGATATTTTATTTACTAATAATATTAGCTATCTATGAAATATGGAAATTTGACATTTATTTTAATTGTAGAAAGTGAGTAATAAAATTTTTGGACTCAAATTAGGCAAAAAATATTAAAAAATCACTCTAAATATTTAAAAAAAAACACAAAACATTAAAGATCTAAACTGCTAAATCGATTTGCATCCACCCGTCAAATCACATGGTTCGCTCAATCTGCATCTATTAATTTAGCAAATGGATATAGATTGATTTGTTTTAATTTGTCTAAGTTCAAATGAATAATGTATAGGAGACCACTCGACTGAACTCGATCAACAAACACTCTGAGCAGAAATCATAATATTATAATTACTTTGTATAGAACGTAATCTTTTAACGTAATATACATTTAACTCATTTAAAAGCTACAAAGAATTAACTACTATTTATCGTCAACAATAATATTTCTCTTATCTTCCCAACAACGCCCATTTGTTCTCACTATATTGCCTCTTCTTCTCTCTTCAGCCTTTCTGTGAAAAAATAAAAATAAAAAATTTGAATGAAATTTTGCATATATTCATTGAATCACACATCATTATTATTATTATTATTATTTTTGAGGGGGGAGGGGGTTATAACTCCAAATATATACACACCACTTCCAACGTACCTTGCTGATGTGCCCAAAAAACTTTTGCTTGATACCGCCATGACTAAGTTCATCAAAACTATACTGTTCAAGAAGGTTCCTAAGATGTTCATCAGATCAATACGTCAATGTTTATTTTCTTTTTAGCTTCTTCAATGGTTCTACCTCAAGTTCAATGTCAACCTCCATCGCCATTGTCGTCATATAAATACGTTGGTAATGTTAATGTTCTAGGTGAAGAGATCTTTACCCGTCAAGTGTGATTTAAATAGCAAATAAATTTTAAAGGACTTGGGGAATGATTAATAATTCACCCACACCATTTGTTCTATCTAAATGTACACAATCAAGTCTCTGACCAGTAAGAGACTCTAAAATGGGTATTTTTTACTGGTCATAAACTCAATTATATGTATTCATACGGAATAAATTGTATGTATGCAGCAGTACTATTGAATAATTATGTTTATATATGATTTTAAATAATCAGGTTATTTGAATTTTCACATAAATTCAAGTTTTGTTTTGCAAAGAGATAAAACGAAGAAAGTAAAGAGAAAAAGAGTTATAGAAAGAGAGAGAATGTTGATGGGTTTTAATGTGTGAGAGAGAGAATAAAAAATGCCTTAAATCTCTGTTAGATATGATGTAGTAAACCGAAATCGATTGAACCAACCATATTAGGTATATTTTTAATAACAATCAATATACGCAATTTTTTAATTTTAAGTTTGATATCAATTCAAGCACATTGTGCACAAAATTAAATCGAAATCGACCGTTTTACTTTATTTCTATAAGAAAATCATATTGATCGGATATTGATAGTTACTTGAACAGATCAGTTTTTTATTTTTTAAAAATAAATTATTGACATAAATGTGATATGATTAAGTGACTATTGATATCCGATCAACGTAATTTTGAATGAAGTACTCGATGAGCCTTACAGATTAAATGGTTTGGATCATCGATGTGGGTTCCGTAGTGGGTTTACGAAGGCCCAATAGGATGCTCTAGTTGGGAAACCCAACTAGAGACAAGCTGCTCCCTTTATTTAAGCCTTGTTTGCCATACACTACTTTAGCACATCTTTTTCTTTTCTTTTTCTTTTGTCATGTCACTTCTTTACCACATTGTACATTTTTTAGTTAAAAGTTAAAAAAATATACAACTTATTTACATCGTATCAAACAACCTTTTACTATAGTAGTGACTGTGATGATAATAACAAAATAATGGTAGCATTTATGATGACATGACAATGGTAATTCATGTGGTGTTAGTTTTAGTGGTGATTGTGATGGTAATGATTTTATAATAGTGTTATGTTTAGGTTTTTTTTTTATAAATTCATGTCTTGTTTGACAACTTTTTATTTTACTGTAAAAGTAAAAAACTCATTAAAAAAAATATAAAGTCAACAAATACCAAAAGTCAAAATTCCATTACATTTACTATATTTCATTTTGTGAAAAACCAAATGTCATCTCATATTTAACCCAAAAAAAAATTTCATTTAACAAAATATATTTCCAAACGAAACTTCAATCAAAATTAAATAAGTTTAATATCACTTATCTAAATCAAGATCTAAACAATTAAGATATATAAATTGGATGAGTAATGCGTGATATATAAACAAAAAATGTATATATGATATGTAAATTATGTCATTTGTGAATTTAATTATCACAAATTATATAACTTGATACTATAAAAGTTATAATTATAAAAAAAAAAAACTATAACCAATACGGTGATGTTACTGTTGGGAAAACCTACTCATAGTACATAATTTCACATTGCATATCGCAAAATTATGAGATGAACAAAACAAACCTCCAATCCCAGAAAATATAACATGCTGAATAAAATACAGATAAAATATAAAATGGTTAAATGAAGCAAACCAAAGCCTGTGTGATACCACAGTCTCCTTAAAATAGATTCGCCGCCTCACCGTTGGCTGCTGGAGGTATGTCGGCGTCTACTTCCCAGGATACGACGGTTTTTACCAGCTACAACAGAAGCACCTTCTAATTACCTTAGCAAACTGACAACGACAGCACTCTCTCTCAGGAAGAAAATTATAGGAGAAGTAGACTGACAGGGTATGGATATCAAGAAAAAATTCTATCTATTTTTTTTTCAAGGAATAGGGCCTCCTTTTATACACCATGGGGGAGAGGGGAGGAGCCTCTAGCCATCAAGGCTGGTAACTAATACTAGCAAAACTGCCCAATCAATTTTGTAAAACTGATGAGCCTTAAATGTGTGAATTATATACACATTTATGAGGCAATTTCTCATTCAACCATTTTTCTCCAATAATCTCTCACATGAATAAAAATTGACCGAATACAGCAAACACTCAACGTTTATCAACAAAGACTCGGAAAGAGAGAGAGCACACAGACTAACCCTGCATCAAAAAATGTAGCTGTTGGCCTTGAACCTTTTGTAGTGAAAGCCTATCGGATTGACTGGCCGACCAGTGAATGTGATATCTTGAACTGTTCTGCCGTTTATGTAAACCGAGACAATAGACCTCACACAGGAGTTAGTCCAACCATTGTTCTTGTTCTCGCTGGTGTGTCCGGTATGGCCCTGGAACACTAGCCTGGTTCTGTGAGTATTTTTAAAGAATTCGACTTTGGCAATTCTTAAAGAAGCGGCCCCACTTCGCATTCACATAGGTGACCTAGATACGGTATTTCATTATACCACATCACTAAGGTCATTAAAAGCATTAGCTTAACCTTCCACCCTCACAGGGCACCACTGTATAAAGGAATGGGCAAGAGGATTTACCTCTTTAGTGACTCACCCGTTACACGAAGTTAGGTTGTCCCTTTGAACCTAGATCTTGGGATCTCCAGTCAACTATGTTGGGTTTTCCGTTCCGGTAACCTTTACTAAAGGCCTTAACCCCATTCCTCTCGATGACTTTTCAACTAACTCTCGAGTTAACCCTTTGGTTAGTGGATCCGTAATGTTGTCCTTAGACTTGACATAGTCTAGAGAGACAACTCCATTTGAGAGTAGTTGTCGTATGGAATTATGTCTAGGACGGATATGTCTAGACTTTCCATTATACATATTAATCTGTGCTCGACCAATCACTGATTGGCTATCGCAATGAATACTGATAGCTGGCACAGGTTTCGGCCAACGTAGAATATCCTCAACAAACTGGCGAAGCCATTCAGCTTCTTCAGTTGCTTTATCTAAAGCAATAAACTCAGATTCCATCGTTGATCTCGAGATACACGTTTGCTTGGCAGATTTGCAAGACACGGCTACCCCTCCGAGGGTAAACACATAACCACTAGTGGATTTGGAATCTTTTATATTAGATATCCAATTTGCGTCACTATACCCTTCTAGTACTACCGGGTATCTGGTATAATGCAGCCCATAATCCAGGGTGTAACAGATATACCCCAACACCCGCATAATGCCCTTCCAATGAGTAGCATTAGGGTTACTCGTGTATCTACTCAGCCTACTAACAGCGTAGGCGATATCCGGCCTTGTACAACTCATCAGATACATCAAACTCCCAATGACCTGAGAATATTCTAGTTGAGAGACACTCTCACCATTATTCTTGGTCAAATATAGACTTAAGTCTACTGGTGTCCTAAACATACGTGTATTTGACTTTCCAAATTTCTCAAGTATCTTATTAACACCCATAATGACATTTGCAAGGCCCATATCCTTCATGTCAAACTTAGAGTTTAACAATCTTTTGGTAGCTTTAATCATTTCATCATTGCTACCAACAATGAGTATGTCATCAACGTATAGACACAAAATGACATAACCTTTGTCAATGTTTTTAACATATACGCACTTATCACACTCATTGATTCGAAACCCATTTGACAACATAGCATTGTCAAACTTCTCATGCCATTGTTTGGGAGCTTACTTCAAACCATACAATGACTTGACAAGCTTACAGACTTTCTTACTTTGTCCTGGAGTTGAAAACCCCTCGGGTTGCTCCATGTAGATTTCTTCATCTAAATCTCCATTTAAGAAAGCTGTCTTTACATCCATCTGATGTATTTCTAAACCACGTAAAGCTGCTATTGCAATCACCATGCGAATAGATGTAATCCTTGTCACAGGTGAATACGTATCAAAGTAATCCAGACCTTCTCGCTGTCTGTATCCTTTGATAACTAACTGAGCTTTATATTTGTCAATTGACCCACCTGTTTTCATCTTTCTTTGAAAGATCCACTTACTCCCCTAGGCCTTACTGCCTGGGGGTAGATCAACCAACTCCCAAGTATGGTTCTGTAAGATAGAGTCGATCTCACTCTTAATTGCTTCTTTCCATAAAGGACTTTCAGGTGAAGTCACAGCTTCATGGAACGTTCGAGGTTCTCCCTCTAACATATAAGTCAAGAAGTCTGGACCAAAAGACTTTGTGGTTTTAGCCCTTTTACTCCTTCTTGGCTCATCTACTTCATCAACTTGATCATCTAGTTGATCAGTTATTTGATCAGCTATTTGATCATTCATGTGATCATCTATGTGATCGTCTTCGTGATCATCTACTATTTCTTTCATGGAACTCGGAACCCTGTCTTGGGGACGATACGGAAATACATCTTCAAAGAAAGATGCACTTCTAGACGCGCCCGCGGAGGGGGGCCTTATGCTACTACAGTTCGGGCTCGATTTTGTTACGGTTCTAAATCTGAACCAAAGAGTCCAAATCCGGCAAATCGTTTTGAGAAAATAGATTTTGAAAGAAGTGCCAAACATGGACTGCTTTGCCAGATACAGAGTCGCCACCTAAATATTTTATTAAGGGGGAATTTAGGAAACCCTGACTCGGTGCCAAAGGCCACGTGTCCGTCATCACCAAAGTTGCCTCGGCTCGGGAACTTGGGTACGATCGGGGAAGGTCAGCTATGAGCACCCCCTCTCGCCCGGTCCGGAGACCGGCCTCTACTAACCGTGATATTCTGTTTTGAAAACGTTTATGTGTTCTTATTCTGGTTATTAGCCTAGAATTACTATGTTATGCACACAACAAACAAGTATAGACTAGATTGCCTAATTTGGGAATAAACATTGCATATCCGTTTGCTTTGGAAATATTTTGGATTTTGCTACTCGCAAGTAGGCTAAAACACGGATTTCAATGAGTTTTTCCAACTCAAACAATCCAACCTTCACCCACAGGCATTCAAACAGTTTAACACATAAGCATTTAGCCGCATGGCAAGCATACTGTCATGTTAACATTTACACACATGCGAGATGCTAAAGCATAAATACTTACATCGTACTTCGTGCCAAAACAGTAAACTAGTTAGCAAAGCGTGCGTGTCCTAGTTCATGTTAAATTGCCTAATGCAACACATACAGGATGCAATTTAGATAGGCTCGGTTAACTTAAGCATGGCATATGTAATGCGATCAATTATCACATATTCGATTTATAAATTGAAGTACAAATGCAGTTAGCGTGATGTACCGAGCCTACTGCATGCAGTACAAATGCATGAATGCACGCATGCATAGCATAAGGTATGCTAAATTAAACATGCCTAATCTACCATTATAAGCAAGTAAATAAAAGGGAAGAAAGACGTGAGGTTGGAAGACATACACACACTCACGCACACTTATTACATAATTGCCCTCACTCGGAGGGTACAAATAAATATTACAGTCCCAAATGATAAGCAAATAAAATTATTACAGAATTTCTAATTAATTAAAAGAAAGGATGCAAAAGAAATAAGAGGGTGGCCACAGCCTCTGCCTCGGGATGCGCAGATGATGCATGCTCGGAACTTGGCTCGCCCGAAAAACCCGTACTGTACCCCTGCCACCTCTGTTTGTACTGCCCTGTCTCTCTAAAAATCGCCAAAACTCCAGAACAAGTTCCTTGCATGTTGCAGAGCACCACCGGCCAGGCAGAATTTCCACCGGCAGTCCAGGATTTCCATCGGCATTATTTTGATTTGCCGGCCATTCAAACGTTGCCGGTCGGCACTTAATTCTGCCGGTCGGCAGAAACTTCCTGCAGAAGACAGTTTTGACAGCAAACAGAGAATAGACAGTGCATGGCATGGGGTTTTCAGGCACATGTGAGCATGGTCATGCTTCCTATCATGTTTTGAACTCAAGGAAGTATGACCTTCGATCCTCGAGCCATCAATGGTGCATGATAACCCAAAGGATCAAATTTGCCACTTAATGTAAGGATGCATGCAACAAACAAAATGAGAACCAAAGTCTTATCAAGTCGGAGTCAAAGGCCTCGGTGACCGGGAATCAAGGCACATTACATCACTTGTAGTATGAATGTTCCTTGATTCTCACACTGGGTTTGACACCCCAAACCAAGTAATGCAATGCATGTTATGCAAACATGGCTCAAATGCAACATGACACCAATTATGGAAGACATAGCAAATGTTATGCAACTATCATGACAAATATGCAATGCTAAGCATGCAAGGTGCAAATGTGATGCAAACATGGACCAATTTGCCATAAAGTTAGCATGGGACTGCACATTAATGAAACAATTATGTAACAAACATGAGACAAGCATGCAAGAGGGCCTTAAAGTGATAAAGGTGCAGGCCTTGATTCACCTCAAAACAGTACCAAAAGTGCTCAAAATGATGGACAAACTCTTATGTCAGCATGCCAGCCAATAGACCCAAGGTTAAGGCACCAAAAGGGCCACTTCATTTCCAACAACAAGACCAAATCATGGCATGGTTTAGACAAGTAAAAACAGAGTTTTTGCAGACAAAATAGGACTCCAAACCTTCCTAATATGGCAGCCAAAATGACTCCAAAGGAGTGTATGCACCAAGGCTCAAATGTAGGCATAAAAGGGTACACCCTCAAGGCACAAAAGGAACGACGAATGCAAGCATGCTAGCATGATTTAGGGACTGAAATAACATGGCAAACAACTTCAACTCATTAAAGTGGACCAACTAAGGCATGCTTGTGACTCATATACTTGAGGGCTCACAAGCCAAAATGCATAGCAACCATATCAAACATGTCAAGCATGACCAAATGGATAACCAACAGACTTTAAGCATGGAAAAATAGTGCTAACATCTTCATGGAACCAAGCCAACACATGCAAAAATCATGGTCTAAACACAAGGGACATTCCTAGGCCAAATGGAGCAATACAAAGTAAGTACTACAAGCATACAAGGAGACACAAATCCGGCCCAAAACAGAGGTTACATATGACCTAAAACATCCAAAAAACTTCTGAAATAAGGCTCAAGATGATCAAACATACATGCTACATTTTTAGGCCAAAATGTAAGGAAACAAGACAATGAAGGGAGAGGGGTGTCCCTCCCCTATGCAAGACTTCAAACCACCTTCTTTATCACTGAAAATCAACTGGTTTTAATGGTGAAAAGACCAACACACTCAAGCAAACAAGGTCTCTCAAAAGAAGCACAAAAGAGGCCAAATAAAGCCTAACAAGGTGAGTTTGCACTCAAACCACAAAACAACCTTGATGAAAGTTCTAAAGCATAAGAATACAAGCCTTTTTCATGTTATGCACAAAAGCTAAATCAGCAAGCAAGATAGGTAAAAAACTATTGTAAGTTTGGGGAAAATAAAGCAAGATGCTCACCCTTGAAGAACCTTTGAAGAACAAATGGTCTAGCCCTCTTCTTTTGATCAAAATCAGTCCAAAAACTCAAGAATCAACCCCCCAAGTCCCTCAATCTTGGAGCAAGGTGTAATAGTGTGTGTAATGGTGCAAAAGTAAGGTAAAATCCACCTTTAGGCCAAGGAAACACACACAAAGGAGGAGAGAGAGGGAGATATAGAGATAGGATATATCTATATCTCTAAGCTCTGGTTTTTGCTTCTAACTTTCTAACCTAGAGCCAAGAGGAGAGCCTTCCTCTTATAAGACTCCCTCTTGCAAAGCTTATACAACAAGCTTGCTTAGAGGGAGATCCCTCTAAGCACGTGTATGGAGGGAGGCAGAGTTGGTGCCAACTATCACAGCTGGCACAAAATATCTCCATAAAGTAGATGAACAGTGGTCGGCTGCCCAAAAAAGTTATTTCGACAAAAAAGAGTGCCGACCGGCAACAAAATATGCCGACCGGCAATAAAATGTGCCGACCGGCAACAAATAGTGCCGATGGCAGAAAAAAACCAGCCGGTGGCCTCTAGCCACTGCCGGTGGTGTGTGGGGATGCCTCACAAGGCATTCCCTGCCCCTCCAAGGCAAAACACAAGTGTTCGGTGTGAAACTAGACACTAAACGGTCAAGTTCGGAGATCCTGAGGCAGGGCGCGCGAGCCGAGACTTCCGGGAACTCCAAATGAACACAAACATGGATAATCACCGAGTGTTCCAAGCGGTGACGTCCAAGTCTTGAGGACGGTCAAAAATGAGGTGTCTACACTTAGACAAATCTTTCAAGAGCATGTTGACTCATAGTCCATGGGAAACAACTTTAAGAATTAAATTTTCCAATGGATGAACTAGGTTAAACACACCAAGTTCCAAACGGTACAAGCAATTACAATTGCATCACTTTATAAGCAATTACAACAAAATTGCTATAATAATTACAAGCAAATAAAACTTGCTTTACATATTTAGTACAAATTAATCCTTTTTCCCATTCCCATAGGTATTCCTACAATAAAGAGTTAGCAGCAAAATACAACAAAACCTCCCTCAGCTTTTCTTTGCTTTTGGCAAAGTAGTGATTGAAGGGGAGGGTACTAACAAACAAAATAATAAATAACTATAAGTAAAGATTAAAATCAACCCTTAAGTTACACATCTAGAATTTAAACAAAAAAAAAAAACTATAAAAAATTAATTACATAATAAACATGTAATTAACTATACAAGTTACAAACCCAAAATTAAATATAATTAAACCATATTTTAAATTGGTAAAGGTTACATATGAACTTATGGTACACTAAACATGTAATTAATTGAGGCAAGTTACAAACATTTTATAACTCCTAAACACTTAAATCATATTACTAGGCAAGAATTGCAAATGACATGATTAACATGCAAATAATTCTAGAGAAATTAACATGAATTTAAATATAGACAAGTTATAAACTTTACAACTCCACACCTAAATTAAAAATTAATAGGTACAAGTTACATGTAAATTTACTACCTAATAAACATGCTAGAAATGTAAATTACACTAAAAATTAAACCCGAATGAACATGTAATTTATATTGTACACTAGAAGCATGTGAACTAGAAGCACGTAAATCTAGAGGCATGAACCGGTACACCATAAATTAATAAATTAATTAGAAAATACAGTGAATTAACGTTGCACCAATGGAACTCTTCTTCCTCATTGATAACAGTGGCCTATTACATGCAAAATTATTACACACATCTATGAATCTATTAATCTAATTCTATGATAAACGTCGAATCTATTTTAAGCTTGTTGGGAAAACCTACTCATATTACATAATTTCACATTGCATATCGCAAAATTATGAGATGAACAAAACAAACCTCCAATCCCAGAAAATATAACATGCTGAATAAAATACAGATAAAATATAAAATGGTTAAATGAAGCAAACCGAAGCCTGTGTGATACCACAGTCTCCTTAAAATAGATTCGCCGTCTCACCGTTGGGTGCTGGAGGTACGCCGGCGTCTATTTCCTAGGATACGACGGTTTTTACCAGCTACAACAGAAGCACCTTCTGATTAGCTTAGCTAACTGACAACGCCAGCACTCTCTCTCAGGAAGAAAATTATAGGAGAAGTAGACTGACAGGGTATGGATGTCAAGAAAAAATTCTATCTATTTTTTTTTCCAAGGAATAGGGCCTCCTTTTATACACCATGGGGGAGAGGGGAGGAGCCTCTAGCCATCAAGGCTGGCAACTAATGCTAGCAAAATTGCCCAATCAATTTTGTAAAACTGATGAGCCTTAAATGTGTGAGTTATATACACATTTATGAGGCAATTTCTCATTCAACCATTTTTCTCCAACAGTTACATGCACCAATTAGTGTACTAATTAGTGTACCAATACTAGTTATGACATTACTATTGATCTCACTTATTAATCACATTACAAATATCCAAAACCTCTTAAACTATGTCACATCAACAATTGATACACTAGTTAGTGCATTAATTAGTACATATAGTATTATTCTAACCAATATCACATGAGAAATCATAATTAAACTAAAAAATGTCATTAAAGAAGAGTAATAATGCCCTTCAACGTTCCAATTAATGGGACCGAAATTAACTTCAAACTTTTTTTAGTTTCCAACGGTCCAGCTATCACCAGATAATCAAATCAGAGAAAAAAGCCTACTGCGATAATGTCGCGCCACACGTGATCAACTACCCTTCCCGCGAGAAATATTGGCGGGAGAGGGCATCCAGGTTAGCATTCCCGCCATAAACCACACATCTCTGAAACTGCATGACAATAGAGTCCTCAGACTCATTACCATTCAATTCGTTCAAGTCGAAGAACATTCTCAGTTCATCAAAGCCATCGCCGTCCAATCAAATGACCAAAGCTTACTCGGATCGAACTCCGTGGATCTTCATGACCCTCGAGAAGCCGGCGAACCATCCGGGTCGAGCCCGGAACTGTGTAGACTGCGTTGTCGGTGAAAGAAGTGAGAGAGACTGCCGTAAAGCTGTAGAAATCGGATCGAGACCGGGCATCAACCTGACAAGGTTCGATTCGATGAGAAGAAGATCGGGTCGGATCCCAGCAATGTTCCAATCGGCAAATCGAAGAAAAAGCTTGATGGGCAAGTCAAGCCTCCGAAAAAGTAAGTTTTATGTGAGTTTGATAAAATTGGTGGATTTTTAATCTGGGTTTAATCAGATTCAGGTGCTATTGTTTCTATAGACATTGCAAAAGTAGATATTAAATATGAGAGAAAATAGGGCTATTTATAATATTTTTCTAATGGATTACGTGAATGTGGTTTGATCAATTTTTGGTGTGATTGTTATATATCTTGGGTGATTTTATTGTCTTGATATATCTGGGAAAATAAAGGCCTTTGCTAATTTAAAAAGTTTTGGGGGTGTTGGTGTTTTTTTTACTAAATTTGTTAAATCATTTTTGGGTGATGTAAAATTTGACCCAAAAAAGTAAAAAGATTTCTTTGGGTCTTTGGAGAATTTCTTGAATGTATTTTTGTTTTAAGTGAATCTTTGGTGTGGATTTTCTTATGGCTATAGAAAAAAAATAGCATTGTGAAATCTGAAAAAACTATGAGTATCAAGTTGATGGTATCTGTCACACCCTAAACCTGTCCCTAAAAGTTTGGGCATGACCTATTCAGAAACGGACATGTAACTTGGGAACATAACATACGGGGCCTTATCGGAAGCACGAAATATAAAAAAAATAAAAATAAATAATAATGATACAAATAAACTCCATTGAGCTACTTCTACATGCCAGGATCTCATACATCACATGCATCATAGTGGATAGGTAAAGTCCCAAATTATAACCCGGAGCATTGGTTATATACATACACATATACAGCCCCAGCCCTCTAATTGGGCATACACAAAACATGAAAATTACATACATCAACCTTAGATGGACACTCAAAAACAAGCCAACATCTTAACAGCTAAACAAAATAAATGGCCTTGTATAGGGCCTGGATACACGAAGGTTGACAAAAGAAAGCGAGCGTCATGGTTAGGGCTGACCACCTGATTGGGGACCTACAGAAACAGACATAACAGAAAGTGAGCCGGGCTTAGTGAATAATAATACATAAATAAAACGATGCTTAACTTGAAACATAATACATATCAATGCATATAAAAATGCAGAGTTCACATAGTAAGTCTGATTTTGTACTAAGTACATGACAGCCTTAGGCTCAATCCTGCACCATAAACATAATGGCTATAAGCCCATGAAACGTGGTGGCACGAGGCCCTTGGAACATGTGGCACGAGGCCCTTGAAACATATGGCACGAGGCCCTTGGAACATATGGCACAAGGTCCTTGAAACATGGTGGCTATAAGCCCTTGAAACATGGTGGCACAAAGCCCTTGAACATTTGGCATGAAAGCCCTTGAAACATTGGCGTTACAGCACTTTATTACATACCATAAATCATTAGGTCTTAAAGACCGATCAATTCATATCATGTCATAACATAGCATAAACAAAACGGATAAACAGAACCCAAGTTATATATATTCTTAATTATGCTTGAATCATAAACAGAAACCAGAGTTCGTGCTTGAGTATAAATGGTACATCCAATAGCGCTAATAAATCATTATGGAGCATACTTGTTATATCATGTCATTATACGTGAACTTGTAACATGTGTGAACTTGTAACATACGTGAACTTGTAACATACTTGAACTTGTACCATACTTGAAAACATACTTGAACCACGGTATTATTACCCCCGGGTGAGGGTCGTGTGCCACAGATGTCATGAATACTTTACATATATGGACAACTATTCATTAATTCAAAACGTAACGTATCAAACATAGAGCATTTCTTGTTATATCATGTCATTACAGTTCACTTAACAACGACAGAACAGTGTCATTGCTATTTAATTCTATCTTCAGGTTGAGTTATCCGTAAGTCAATCCGACGTTTATCATAATGCTTAGCAGGTATTAACGTATAAAACATTCCGTGGTCTTATCTAATTATTCATTCTAGGTAGATATCCATGCCATAAAATACGTGTTGAACTAAATAAAACTATAACAGTTCATGATAGGGCATTCAGAATATCATGTTCCCGTCAACTTACTGTGTAACATTGATGGTCGTAATTCTTGTGCGGTGTTCATAGACAATGTACAGGTTATAGTACCTTAACAATAACCATAACCGTAACCGGAATACCGAGTAGGTTTAGAGTCATACCGATGTACGCCAACATCTCTTAACGTTCGCACAACTTCACACCGCTTCCAATCAACATAATATTAATGTAACGTAACTACTTATAAAGAGCAGAACGTTAATAATAAAAACCATTAACTGTAAAGACATGGGTAATTACAGTACTACTACTCACAGTGGTAGGTCTTTGATAGCGGTGAAACGATGTCCTTGTCTTGACCTACAAACATAATGCACATAGCAGATTATGAGAATAAAATCAATCTCTTTTTATTCCTCACTCCATATTCCTCCATAGGTTATAATCCATGCCTCATAAAATAGGAGGAATCGATAGGAGAAAGGTTCAGGCGAAGAAACGGTACAAATTCAGTAAACAGAAAGTGAATAGTCGCCACTCATTTGGATTTGTACTTATAATTTTGGAGTGAGACTACAGCCATTGGAAACTAGACTTCCGGGGCTTGATTTTAGGCTCAAGAATCACTCAAAACGGAGTCCGGATGCAAAAGATATGCCTATTCAAAGTTACTCAACATAAGCTGAAACAGGGGTGGCCGCTCGTGCGCCCACTTTGGCCGCTCGTGCGGCCCAATTCCGCTCGAGCGGAAGAACCCGGCCGCTCGAGCGCCCAAAAATAGAATGAAAACCCATTTTTTCCCCTCTACTCTGCACGTGCGGCCTGGGCCCTGTTTGGCAGTCCGAATTTCATACAAAACCCCATGTTTGGTGATCATTAACAAGGTCCAAAATAGATTCTTTAACTACTAAAACATAGCTCAAAAATCATGTAAATAGGGGTACAAACATACAACCATTTGCACATGGATTTGATCTTCTTCACTCTCTCACCATCACAACCCATTTCTCTCACAAATACATACACAATTGATCTCTCACATAATTGGATGCAAGCATGTAAAATCATAAAGAGTATGTAATTTCCCTCTTATGGTTCAAATTAACACAACGACAACATGATGATCATACTTCTTCAATTCCATCAGTGTCACACACACACACACACCACAACACAACTCTTACCTTACTTGAACACCCAAGAAATTCATACCCCAATACAAGAAGAGGAGTTAATTAAAAATTTACATACCTTGTGCCTAGATCTCCCAAATTCCCAACCTTCTTTGATGATCTACGTCCCTTTCCCTTCCTCACTTGCTCCCCTAAACAAACCCTTATTTCTCTCCAAGAGGTATTTCACGTATTTTGATCAAGGCTCAAGAGGACTTAGGTGTATATATTCATAAATAAAAGCATATAGGACAAAATTCAATCGTTTAATCATTCCGAAATTGAAATTTCGTAAACATACTTAATATTACCTAAAAATTATGCTGATCACAGATATATAATCAATTTCAGATAATTAAGCCATTAAGGCTTCCAATTTATGATTTAACCATTCTAGATATAGCAGATACATTTCTTGTTAAACAGATAGACATCCTTAAACATGGATTTCACTTACTTAACCTTAATTTCTCATGGGATGTTACAGTAAACATTTAAAACCACAAAACGAGGACTGAAAATATATCAGAAAACATGTGCGAGGGTCGGGTTATTATACTCTCCCCCCTTAAATAAGTTTGGTCCTCCAAACTTGTTGTACTATGCAGATCTGTTATAGAAACTCATGTAATTCTTCAGTCCAAACAATTCACAGGTTAACCAGAGATTCCTCACTATTAATGTAAAAAAAAAAAACCTCAATCTTACACGCTTATTCCATTCTGCTATAACAATATACAGGTTATATCTAGAATGGTTAATCATTCCGAAATTGAAATTTCGTAAACATACTTAATATTACCTAAAAATCATGCTGATCACAGATATATAATCAATTTCAAATAATTAAGCCATTAAGGCTTCCAATTTCTGATTTAACCATTCTAGATATAACAGATACTTTTCTTGTTAAACAGATAGACATCCTTAAACATGGATTTCACTTACTTAACCTTAATTTCTCATGGGATTTTATAGTAGACATTTAAAAGCACAAAACGAGGACTGAAAATATATCAGAAAACATGTGTGAGGGTCGGGTTATTATAGTATCTGTCAATTTTTGTTGATGCAGTTGAATTTGTTTTCAGGTTTGAGATTTTGGGTAAGTTCTTTGATAGCTTGCATAGTACAATTCGGCTTCTCCGGTTGAAGGGCTTTGGGTCCACATTTACAGATATTAGCCCCAAAATGGAGTGTTTGATTGATAACTAAAGTTTTGATTCATGCAAATTTCTTTCTTTCTTGTTTCAGATGAATTTGTTATCTTTTTTGTCTTGTGTGTGTGTTGGTATGATTTTTAGGAGGTTCTCTTATGGTCATTTAGCACAATTGAAATTCATTCTACCAGAAGTGATTGAGATAAAGAAGATTCTTATTCATGATGAGAAAAATAGTTCTATGAAACCAGATCTTCATGTCACATTGAATATTGATGCAATTAAGAATGAGGGGAAGCCAAATGCAAGTGGGAATTCGCATATGAGGAAGGTCTTTCATGCTAGGATTTTGGATTTCTTTAAAGCCCATCCTAAGGTATACATGATTTATATCTTAAACATTTTAATTGGAACACTTGAAATTGATTTCTTGCATTTGAACAGTTACTTATGTCTATTGTCCTAAACAGTTTTTGATACTGCATTAGATGGCTGTAATGGTGGTGTTCTTTAAAGTTAAAATTGACATTTTTTCCTGTTGCTCATTTTTCATTACTATTTGTTATGGTTGGAGTTGAAAATATTTGAGTTTGTTGCACTATCTACCTAATTGTGTAGAAGAAAAAGTATAGGATCATATAAATTGATCACATAATCTGACAAAATCTTTTCACACGAGGTGGGTCCCACTTTTTTGTGAGCCCCACACCTACACCCATGTGAGAGGCTTGTGTTGGTTTTTGTGTAAGTAGTGCGTAGAATGCTATCAGAAAACAATACCAGTTGAGAGGTATGCATGCTACTTGTCCCTCTATGATTGCCTCTTTGTGGCCGGTAAACTCTTTACTTGTGGACTATGATGTCCTAATCCATCGTGAATTATTAGGCTTTTCATGATTTGAAACCTATCGTGCTTGAAGAGGTGCACGACGTTTCATTTATCTCAAAGACTTCATAACCACCTGAACCTGATGTGTAAATACTCTGTCCCCAGTTAAAAAGCTAGCTTTGTATTATTTGTGTTTATAGCTCATTTTGCATTTGCATCTCTGTAGCATTTTGAAGATGTGATTTCCTATATTATTTAACATTGTGTTTTGCTTGAACTGTTGTCTCACTTTTTTGACATACCCTTTGTCAATAACAATGTCTATCTGTATTCAAGGGGGAAGTTTTAGAAGAAACACTACCAGAGCCATTCAATCAATTAAAGCAAGATGTGCCTATAAGCATCGCCAAGGCCTCAGATCCATTCTTGCTTCGTGGGACATTAACTGATGCACTTGTTGGAACAATCTTCTTTGTAAAATAAATAAGTTGAAACCAAATCAAACAAATAAAATAAATTACTTACAGAATTTATTTACCGAACCAAATAAATAATTAAAAGATTAAGTCGAGTGTGTGATACTCTGTCTTTAAGACGGATTCGCCCCGCCATGGTACTTACGAATAAAAGGCGTCTATCTCTCAAGATTCAATGATCTTCACAAATTGTAGTAGCACTCCAAACAATTTGTACGGCGAACTAAACCTATGTTCTATACTCTTAGAATTTTTCTCTAAAATTAGTATGTAAAATAATACAAAGAGAGCACAAAGGAAAGCAAGAAAAAAATGAATTTCAAAATTTTACAAATGCTGGAATAGATCTGGTATTTATAGACTTGAATAGGTTTGAATTCAAACCGAACAGATGTAGTTTCAAATGAATAGGTGCAATTCAAATTTTGAACAGATAACTGCAGTAGTTTCATATCTGTTCACAACTGCTGGGCAGTTTGAATCTGTCCGGTGCAAAACGGGTTGAAAAAACTATTTGGATTAATTGAACTTGTTAGAAATTGGACCAGAGAAGGGCTTTGTTTGGACAGAAAAAATTGACGCAAAAATTAAATTAATTTTCTCGCAAGAAATTGAAAAAATTCAAAAAATTTTGTCAAAAACATTAATGTTAGAACCGACCCGACCCACAACCCACACACATGCACCCGACACGGCTCGATTCGGTCGGCCGGTCGGTTAGACGGTGCGTGTGGTGGTTTGAGCCAAGGTTCACTTTATCCATAACTCCTCTCTTCTACAAACTTGGGGTGCCCCTTGGGGCCCAACCCAAATATTGTTATCTAAAACTTATATATACATATAAGTTCTCTTAAATTTTCAATGTGGGATAACTATTTCAAGGAAACCTACATTTTATTTCTTTAATAGTCCATTCCACGAACCCGAAAATGACGTCAACTTCTCATTCACTCATAAATGGTTTTGACGAACTGTCTTCACCGAGTGACTTGCCATGCAACAAGGAACATGTTACCTCTTTGGACCCATCCCAAAAGACGTGTGGGGCCCATCCAAATTTGAGCTCAAAGTTAGCCCAAAATAAGTCTATAAAATCATATTTTTTCAACAATCCCCCACATGAATGGAATTTCACGGAGAGAAAATGCAACAACGTGATCTAATAACAGAGAGTACAGAAATTGGAAATATTCTAGTTTTTGGCTTCGAACCTTCTCTTGTGAGACACTATTGAATTTACTAGCTAACTAGTGAACATAATGTCTTAGTCTTCATATGCATTGCGTATGCCATATAGAATTATCTTGCATTGAGTATGCCATTGATTATTTCATAGCATTGTGTATGCTAGTAACATGTTTGCATGTCATCCCTTGCATGTTTGCGTCATTCAGTGGTATTTGCATCTAGGTTGCATGCTAGAGTTGCATTCAGGCATGTCATGCATATTACATTGTGTTTGGAGTAGGGTTTAGTCCAAACACAGGAAACGAGGGACGTTTCGTACTCCAAGTGACGAAACGTGCCTCGATTCTCTGTCGTCGATAGTCTTGACTGTCCATGATAAAGTTGTTGGCTTTACTTGCTTATATGTGCATTCATTTCACATCGAGTCGTGCAATTCGACTTCTCAGCTATCATGCATCGAGATGCGTGATTGGTGGCACAAGGATCGAGGACTACACTCCCTTGAGCTTGTGCAAGGACAGGGAGAGTGGTCATGCACACACTTGTTAAAAATACATTCCCTTTTCTCTCTCTTGCCTTTGTTGTAGAAAAAAACCAGAAACCAGAGGTGGAAACTGGTAAGCCGACCAGATTTTCTGGCAGGCCGACCACCCTCTTTGGTCTCCACCATAGAGGGTGGTCGACCGGTGGTCTCCCATGCTAATAACTGGTCGGTGGCCTTCCCAAGGTGGAGTTTCTGCCTTCTGGAGCTTTGTGCAAATTTCTAAGATCAATTGCAAACAAGGGTGAGGCGAGGCATCGCGATGAAATTTACCAACAAGGCAACTCAAGCATGCATGCATCTTTCATTAGTCAGAACAAAGATGAGGCAGTCCATTACTTATAGTATTGCATGCTAGTTTATTCGCTTTCCTAGTTAATTTGTTAATTAATTAGGGTTTTTGTAACATTTGATTAGCTAGAGTAGTTAATTATTTATTCGGACTGTATTATTTATTCAGACCCTCTGAGAGAGGGCCAATTGTTGTAATAAGTGTGCATGTGTGTGATGTATGTCTTCCAACCCCACGTCTTTCTCCCTTTTATTTACCAGCTTATGATGGTTAGTTTAGGGCATGTTTCAATTAGCATACTTATGATAGCATGTTTGCATTCATTCATCTGTCTTGCATGCACCGGGCTCGGCGCATCATACTAACTGCATTGTATTTCAATTCCAAGTTGAATACTTGTTAGTTGTAGCATTTCACATGCCATCTTTAGAATAGCCAAGCCTATTGTAGTTGCATTCCTGCATTTGTTGCATTAGGCATTTCAGCATAGTTAGGATCATGCATAGATTTCTAACATAGCTTCTGTTTTGGCTTGGAGTACTCGGTAAGTGTTTATGCTTTAGCTTCCTTGCATGTGTGTGAGTGACTGCCATGATAGCATGCTTACCATGAGGCTATGTGCTTATGTGATATACCTGCCTGAATGCCTGTGGGTGAAGGTTAGATTATCTGAATCGGAATAATGCATTGACTATGAGTTTTAAGCCCACTTGAGAGTGGCAAACCATCACGTTTTCTAAGCCCACCCGAGGGTGGCAAATCCACGTCTTAGCCTACTTGGGGGTAGCAGCATCAAACCATTTTCAAAATAAACAAACATGAGATGTGTTGTTCCAATTCAAGCGATCCAGTCTATACTTGTATGCTGTGCGCATCGCGTAGTAAATCTAGGCTAATAACCGGAATAAGAACACATGTTTTCAAAACTCGATATCATGGTTAGTAGAGGCCGATCTTTGATCGGGCGAGAGGAGGTGCTCACGAAGTGACCTTCCCTAATCGTACCCAAGTTTCCGAGCCGAGGCAACTTTGGGGATGACAGACACGTGGCCTTAGGCAACGAGTTAGGGTTTCCTAAATTTCTCAAAATAAAACATTTAGGTGGCGACTCTGCATCTGGCAAAGTAGTCCATGTTTGGCACTTCTTTCTTAAAAATCAGTTTTCAAAAATGATTTGTCGGATTTGGACTCTTTGGTGATTCATCGGTCTTACATTGCACTCTGCGAGATTAGATACAGGACCGTGACATTGAGTTTGAACTGTAGTGAGCCCAAATGAACAGAACGGGATTTCTCTCTCGGGACGTTCGGGGACGTCTACAGTTTCTGGCGACTCTGCTGGGGAGTTAGAGAACTTGAATCGAACTCATGATATCTTGTTTTGATTACACTTATGTGTTTCTTTGCATTGCATTTGCAATGGTGTGCCTAGGACACTGTGTTTGCCATATGCTATTCCTGAACGGTTTGCCGGAGGCTCGCTTTGCGAAGCGTGCCATAAGGCTGATCGGTTGCGGGCTCTGCCACGACGGGAACACAAACCTCGGTTTTACCGGGGCACCCTTTTTGACCATTCGACCTAGTGCATATTCAGAATCCATAACGACCATTCCAAGCTAGGACAGGTTACTTACCCGATTATAGGTTGTTTGAAACCGCTGCATGCATAGTGAAACCTTAGCTCCTCACAAAATAGGACAGGGGGTGTTTTGGCTCTCACTTGCTTGTTATGTGCTTTTAGAGTGCATCTCTACAGGAATGCATGTATCAGTTTGCAAGTTTGGACATCAGGCCTGCAGGCACCAGTTCAGTATTTTGGGAATCAATTATCTATGGGTATCAGATTTAGTTTTTGGGGGCAATGATTTGGGGATAATGATCAGTGTTTGAGAACAGTATTTTCAACTTATTGACTGTGTGTTGTGATGCCCAATTGTGTGTTGTGTATTTATTTAAAGCCGTTATGCTGTCCGTTTGTCTGGTTGTTTATTTCCTTATTATTGCTTTATTTATCTTTTTGCTAGGTAGTTTAGCACAATTGCTTCAGACCAAGCAGATATTCCCCAAGCACTCTGGACAAGAGGTCGCCGACTCAATCGATCTGAGGATCTGGTCGACGGATAACCAGTGTTCCACTCTCTACCCCCGGTTATCAGACAGAGGCCGAGAAAACGCAGTGTATCTGAGCAGAGGTTGCTAGAGCAATGGTCTACACCATCAGTGGACAGTCGGGCTGAGGTCTCAATTGTTGCCATAGAGATAGATATACCAATCGGTCAAATGGATCAGCAGAACACGTTAGGGATGGAGGCAATTATGCGTCAACTCCAAGAAAGTATGAAACTTATGCAACAGGATGCCGTCCGCCAAGCGGAATTTGCCAAGCAGCAGGCTGCGATCATGGCCCAGCAGGCCGAGCTAATCACCAGGTTGTAACAGCAAACGGAGCATCTGCTTCGCATCAAGCTCCTCCACCACCAGGGGTTCAGACACCTGGGGAAACACCAAATGTCCAGGAGGGTACGGACATTCCGATAGGGCCAGCTCCGCCCCCAATCTTACCCCAATTGTCCAAAACACCTACCAACCTACCGGACTCTCCCTTCGAATTTGAGGTCGACCCTACAGCATTGAAATTGAGCAAGCTTGAGAAGTTGTTCAAGAAATCCCAAGGGGTAAAATCCATCCTAGACATTGAGGACGGGTACACTGACGTAGCTGTGACGCTGCCAGATAGGTTCAAAATGCCACAAATCAACCGCTTTGACGGATCTGGGGATCCCATGGTGCATCTCCGGTTGTTCTCAGATATACTACGGCCGATGGGCCTCACCAGACCACAAAAGCTTTCATTATTCGGCCGGACCCTGTCGGGTGTGGCCGCTATGTGGTATGCAAAATTAGAAGACGATGTTAAGCAGAACTGGAATAAGATGACCGAGGCTTTCATTGCACAGTACTCCTATAATACGCAAATCGAGATTACAACCCGTGATCTTGAGATAACAAGGTAGGAGCCTAAGGAGAGCTTTTCAAAGTTCGGAGCCAGGTGGAGGGCGAAGGCCTCAATGATGACCCTAAGGCCTACTAATAAAGATCAAATCCGGATGATTGTGCGCAATCTCCAGCCTAAGCTGATGCAGAAAATGATCGTGCTCCCTTTCCCTACCTTTTCAGATTTGCATAAGATGGGAGTACAAATTGCGGATGCCTTGAAGCAGGGCTTGATCGATAATGACAGAGAGCAACCCAGAAGAACAGAAATGGGGGTAGCGCTGGTGTGTCTACTTTCAGATCCTCTGATCAAACAGAAGTGCTTGGGGGATAATTTCTCGGTATGCGTGATCGAGAATGAAACGGCTAAGGGCCTACCAGCAAACATTTTGGATGCATCTATCGCACCCTCTCTCATTTGGCAGTATGAAGAGGGATTTTTGTCAAGCAGCACCGGGTCAGGTAGTGAGCCGGAATCTGATTCCACCGAGTCTGTTGAGTCGGAATCAGGTTCTAGCTTGACTGAGTATGAGTCCGGTATTCCAAGGGGTGATAACTCGGATACCACAGTCCTGTCCAGGTCGTCTTTTTCTTTCTCTTTTGAGTCTGTTGTAACCGAAGAATCGGACGATTTGGATGTGCTTAATGAGAATGATGTGGCTGTGGTTTCTGAGTACTTTTCTGTGCCCTTGATTTATTGCATTAACTCAGACTTTCAAAATTTTGATGAAAACGACGAGGAAGAAATTTCTCCGGTTTTGCAACGCTTAATTGAACAAGAGCAGGAAAGATTTGTTAAACCCTTAATAGATGAAATCACTACTGTGAATATTGATACTAAGGAGGACCCGCGGCTGGTCCAGATCGGGTCCACGTTGTCTTCGGAGGAACGCGGGCGCTTAGTCGCTTTATTAAAAGATTTCAAAGATGTTTTCGCGTGGTCCTACGAAGACATGCCTGGAATCGATCCTAAGATTGTAAAGCACCGGATTCCTCTTGACTCCAAGGCCCGACCTGTTAAACAAAAACTCAAAAGGATTCGCCCGAACTGGGCTCTCAAGACTAAGGAAGAGGTCACCAAGCAAATTGACGCAGTTTTCCTGCTGGTATCTGAATACCCAACTTGGTTGGCCAACATCGTTCTGGTGCCGAAGAAGGATGGTAGGATCCGGGTATGCATGGATTTCAGGGACTTGAATAGAGCTAGTCCGAAGGATGACTTCCTCTTGCCGCATATCGATGAGTTAGTGGACTTCACAGCGGGGCATGCTTTGCTTTCGTTCATGGATGGTTTCTCAGGCTATAATCAGATTGTAATGGCACCCGAGGACTGGGAGAAGACTGCTTTCACCACCCCGTGGGGGACCTACTGCTACAGAGTGATGCCATTTGGTTGAAGAACGTTGGAGCTACATACCAACGGGCCGCGACCACGATATTGCACGACATGATCCACAAAGAGGTAGAGGTGTACGTGGATGACATGATTGTCAAGTCCAAAGAAATAGAGGGCCACTACACCGCCTTGCAAAAGTTCTTTCAAAGGATCAGAGAATTTCAATTGCGGTTGAATCCTCAGAAGTGTACGTTTGGTGTTACAGCAGGGAAAATGCTGGGGTTTCTGATTACGCAGAGAGGTATCGAAGTCGACCCTTCCAAAATCAAGGCCATCTTAGAAATGCCACCACCAAGGACTGAAAAGGAGGTGCGAGGCTTTCTGGGTAAAGTGTAATTCATAAGACGGTTTATCTCAAAATTAACCTTGACTTGTGAACCACTTTTTGGCATCCTGAAGAAAGGAAAGAAATTCCAATGGGACGGCCGATGCCAAGCTGCTTTTGAATAGATCAAGGAATACTTACAGAACCCGCCCGTGTTGTTACTGCCAGAGCTGGGGAGACTGTTGATTTTGTATCTTTCAGTAACTGAGACTACAATGGGCTACATGCTTGCGCAAGAATCAGAGGACAAAGTGGAGAGAGCCATCTACTACTTGAGCAAGAAGATGCTGGAGTATGAGACTCGCTACACACCGTTGGAAAAGGCTTGCTTATCCTTGGTATGGGCTACCAGGAAGCTGCGACACTACCTATTAGCTCACTCTGTAATATTGGTTTCACGACTGGATCCCATCAAATATATTTTCGAGAAACCGGCACTTACGGGTAGGCTAGCTCGTTGGTTGCTGTTGCTTTCCAAATTCGATCTGAAATATGTGACGCGCAAGTCAGTTAAGGGAAGAGCGGTAACGGAGTTCCTAGTCGATTATCTAGTTGAAGGAGGTGAAGCGGTTGAGTACTTATTCCCAGATGAGGCCATTTTACATATTGAAGATGAGTTTTGGACGATGTACTTTGACGGAGCGTCGAACTAGTATGGGTAAAGGATAGGGGTGTTGCTGATAGCACCCGACAATTCCCGTATCCCTTTAGCATTTAAACTCCGATTCAAAGTCTCGAACAACGAAGTAGAGTACGAAGCATGCATTGCTGGTTTAGAAGCGGCCCTGGAACTAGGGGCAAGACGGTTGGACGTCATTGGGGACTCGAACCTTGTCGTATCCCAAGCTAAGGGGGATTGGAAGGTCAAAGAAGAAAAGATAATAATGTACCACTAGACCTTGGACCTGCTGATTCCTCGGTTTGAGAAGCTAAACTTCACTTATCTACTAAAAGAAAACAACAGGTTCGCAGATTCACTAGCAACTCTATCTTCCATGATAGACATCCCGTTTGGAGTCCGGATGCGTCCGATCATTATCGACCAGAAGTTTGCACCGTCCTACAAGTCAATTTCCACCATAGAAGAAGTTCAAGACGAGAACCCCTGGTATTACGATGTCTGGAACTTCTTGGAGAAAGAAGCATATCCACCAGGGGCAAATGCCAAAGACAAGAGGGCAATCCGAAGGATGGCTGCCCAATTCATCATCTGTGGAGGAAAACTGTATAAGAGAGGTCATTTGGGAATGCATAAGTTGTGCGTTGAGGCTGAAAAGTCAAGGCGCCTAATGGAGTCCATCCATGGAGGAGAATGCGAAGCACACGTGAACGGGGTAATGCTGGCCCGAAAAATCCTCAGACAGGGTTACTACTAGTCCACCATGGAGAAGGATTGTATCGGCTTTGTTCGGTGATGCCACAAGTGTCAGATCCATGCAAGCCGCATGAACATTCCGCCATCGAAGCTGTACAATATGACATCACCATGGCCATTTTCAGTTTGGGGAATCGATGTGATTGGGGCTGTCACTCCGAAGGGGTCGAATGGGCATGAGTTCATCCTAGTCGCAATAGATTATTTCACAAAGTGGGTTGAGGCCCAATCTTATGCGGTGTTGAAGGCGTCGCATGTTGCAAAGTTTATCAGAAACAACATCATCTGTCGTTATGGGGTCCCAAACGAGGTCATTTTAGATAATGGTTCCCACTTCAAGAAAGAAGTGATTGACTTGTTGGAGAAATACAATGTGGCTTTTCATAAGTCATCCACATACCGGCCGCAAACCAATGGAGCGGTTGAGGCCGCCAACAAGAACATCAAGCACATACTGCAGAAGATGGTGGAAACCTACCGGGATTGGCCAGATAAGCTGTCGTTTGCTCTGTGGGGTTGCCGGATGTCAATTCAAACTTCCACTGGAGCGACTCCATATTCATTAGTTTATGGGATGGAGGCCATTCTACCTATCAAGATTGAGGTTCCGTCTTTACGAGTGTTGGCTGAGTGTCAAATAGCCAAAGCAGATTGGCAGCAGAGCAGATTTGAAGAACTCATGCTCTTTGATGAGAGAAGACTGAAAGCACTGTACCATGTTCAAGGTTATCAGCGCAGAATTGCCAGGGCTTTCAACAAGAAAGTTAAGTCCAGGAATTTGAAAGAAGGAGATTTGGTGCTCAAGGACAACCGAGCTCCCATCCACAACCCTAGGGGCAAGTTCAGACCCAATTGGACTGGCCCTTACATCATCAAGTCTATCTGGTTAGGTGGAGCTGTGGTTCTGATGGACCTAGATGGCCTAGAGTTCTCACAGCCGATCAACATGGACAAGTTGAAGAAATATTACCCCTGAGAGGCTCGCTAGGCCGAAAACCCGGGAGGGTGACCTGGCCAAAAGTCAGAGCACAAAAAAAATTTGAAATTATAAAAACTAAGCTCGCAAGGTTGAAAACCCGCAAAGGGCGGCCTTGGCAAAAGTTAGAGCGTAAAAGGAGAGTGAAAATACTCGAGTGAACCTGAGCCTGAACTACGTAAGGCTTGATTCTCATCTTTGGGATACGTAGGCAACTTCATCCTGAAGTTCAGCCATAAACTTTTCCCCGATCAACTTTGTTCATTTGATCATCTCGGCCATCTTTGTCTATTCAACATTCAAGAGTTCGGTTATGATCTCCGGTGCAGTGCTTTTCAGACTAGGGGCAACTTTTCGTTGCTGTGTAGTGCCGCGGTACTATTCAGACTAGGGGCAACTTTCCAGTTGCTAGGATCCGAGGTTGTGCATCTCAGTGACAGATTTCAGGTGTGTCCAGTTCTGATCCATATCGAAAATGGTTTTGAAAAGTTTTAATAAAAGTTGACTTTGTCCAAAATTAATCCTTTAATAACTTAGACCATTTTTGGACCAAAACGGAAAATTTTTAGTACCCACAACCTTCAATTTCATTGGGTTTAATACAGAGTTCTCCTGCTCTTGCATACAAATTGAAGTTGCTTTTTATTACATTCATAAAGAAAACTTGAAAGTACTAATAAAGCAATAAATCCGGGGCATAGACAAGTCAGGTGTTCCTACACCCCCTCCCAGAGCTAGTCAAAGCCTCTGATGCCAAAGTGGGCCCTTCCTGTGCCTCTTCATTGAGCCAATCCAAGCACTCATTAGACAAAGTGCAACTGAAAGTGGGAGCGGGGGCCAGAAGCTCTCTAGTCCTCCATGATGTGGCATACCGGGCAAGTTGTGCGCCTCGGGCTGGGAATGCAGCAGGGTACTCTATCCCCTCTGGCGGGCAAGTCTGATCATGTCCGAACTGGAGCCGGAACCGGAACGAAAAATAGAAGACACAATGTGTCATGCCATTCAATTAAATCCCAGGTTGACAGGTCATGTTGTAACTCATTGCCGGCAGATTGAGCCAAGGGCAGTGCCAAGCGATGCGGTTTGCAGACAAACTGCACATCCAGTTGTACCACCACCCCTCATCCAGGGCATCGACCAGGCGTTGTCGAAAAAAGTAGCCGCGAACTGAGTATGCTGGGCAAGACTCCACAATCTGTAACTTGTCCATCAGCCACACCTAGGAAGGGATAAAAATGAGAGAATAAAGAATAGAGAGATGTACAATGAGAGAAAAGTAAGAAAATGGTTTTGTGAGAAAAACCGAGCCTGAGGGCCGAGTGATGTGAGCAATACATATGTGAGATTGGGTGGGAAACATTACCTGCAATAGTAGTGGGCTCCCCGCAAGTCTAGCCGTCTCCCGGCGATGAAAAGCGTCTAAGCCCATCAATGTCTCAGCCAATGTCATGGCAATGCAGCACTTGCCCTCCTTCAAACCTTGGGCAACCTCGATCAACCGGACACTAAATCCACCGGAGCCCAGGGCAAGCAAGAAATGAGATAGCAAGCATAGGCAAAGCGCGTGTCGCCGATAGCCCTGCCAGTGATGGTCGCCGCGGTCACCAGCATCAGAAAACCAGCGAACCAAGCTTGGGATGTCCAGCTCCCTATCGTGAATCAATGATCGAGCGTCATGCAAAGTGAGGCCGCACATTCGTCCTAGGGCTTGGACATGGCCAAATCGGAGTTGAGGCAAGATTTCCTCATTGCGCTCGGATTCCATCAAAGCTTGGAAATCTTCGAAAGTAGGACACATCTCTTGCCTGCTAAAGTTAAAAACGTGTGTTACCGGATTCCAAAACCTTGCCGCGGCATGGAGGAAAGGAAGATGTAGCGGAGTACGGCCCAGCGTGAATAGTGCATTCAAAGCCCCAGAAGTTTAACTTTTCTGAGCCATCTAGAGAAGCAATCCAAGCTGTGAGATTTTGGATGAGGAACGCCTCCATTTTGATGCAAAATTGAGATGAAATGAATGAAACACGAGGCTGGAACTTTTAAAAAGGATAAGGCACTATTCGGGGAACACGTGTCGAAAAACTGGTGGTTGCCAAACCAGGTGGTCGGCCGACCACCTTTTCTGGTAGGCCAACCACCCCTTGGTCTCCAATGAAAAAAGCTGGTCAGCCAGCTTCCTTAGGTGGTCGGCCATAGAGAGAAACAGGGCTTTGGTCTTGTCCTAGCTTCTAGAAGAGAATTCCTAGCATTTCCATGCGTCAGGAGTGTTGAAGGTTCGAGTTTACCTCAGTTTCGGATACGTTCCATCACCCAGATCGTCTGAAATGCATTTGTTTATTGAGTTGTTATTAAGTCCTGCTTATCGAGTTGTTGTTTTTCCTTATTGAGTTGTTGTTTTGCTTACCGAGTTGTTTTGCTTATCGAGTCGTTAGGTTTTGTCAAGTTGTCGAGTTTTGTATATCGAGTTGTTACTCTTTGTTTACTGAACGTTGTTGTGTCTTGCTTATCAAGTTGTAAACTTGCTAAGTTTTGTTGTTTCTTAGTAAGTTAAGTTATTTAGTTTGTTGCGTCGGTTCACTACCTGCCTTGGCAATTTTCAATGCACAATTCCATTCAATCTCATTTTCATGCAAAATGATGCGATGCAATGCTAAGAACATAAAATGCAACACTTTTTCAAAAAGTTGTTTCATTCCGTCATGCTTCCCTTTGTTACAACATTTTACAACAAGGGTACAAGTTTTGCAGAAAATAAAACTGCCTAATAATGTACAATGTGCTACAACTACTAGTAAAAAAGGCAAATAAAGCAGGAACAGCTGCATCAGTACTATCAAGCACAGGAATAAGAGGCCCTCTTCGTCCTCTTCTGCAGAACAGCCTCTGCACCATCATCATCATCTGGATCGGAGCTGCCATCCTCAGAACCCTCTTCGACATCATCTCCATTACCGGAACCGAAACCGGAACCAGAGTCACTCTCTTTGTTAGCGGATGTCTCTGACTGGGGATGCGCAGACTCATCCTCCTCACTGGACTCCTCCTCTATGACAGGCGCTCTACGTACGCCTCAGCCGCGAGTTGAACCCCCTCTCCCAGCTCTCCGAGAAGACCTGGATGGCCCGGCCTGTGGTCCAGTATATAGCGAAGGCATTTGAAAAGGAAGAGCGCAATTTGAATACATTAGCCAAAGTATGTATATCAGATGCAGATGCAAGAAAACTACATAGAGTGGGTGTATACAGATACAGTACATGAATGTGGCGTGTGTCAGATGTGCTCTACACATACAGTCAATCAATGCAGGGAAATGTTCAAGTTCAGCATGATATCAGAAGTATGATAAATGCAAGAAAACTAAAGAGTACCGGGACACCGACGATGGACAACTGCGTCTCTCTCCGCAGGACCATGCTCTCGAGTAAGGCCACCAACCCGAGCAACCCCTCAGTATACTCCCTGGAAGGCTGTAGATACAAGCTCAAGTCATCAATGAATAAATGAATGCCTAAGTATCTGAGTGGTAAATGAAAAGCAGTGGAACATACCAGTGGTGAGTCAAGATCACTGACATATTGGTGATCGGGCATAGGAGGCTCTATCGGAATCGAGTAGGAAGTCCCGTATCGCCATCCTGTCAACTCAGTCGGGATATCTGGCCATCCGGCGTGATGATAAGTCGGGGGAATCGGGGGGACCAGTCCAGCCCCACCTCTTGATGTTCCGGCCCTGCTGGTCGAAGGAATATCTACAGCCCGGGCCCGGCTCGATGATGGCATGCCAGCAGACCTCCTCGTGGGAGTACGGACACCTGTCAATGGAGGCATCAAGTATGTATGACGGTAGGTCGCGTACTCCCCCTCCTCCAAATGTAAAGCTACATCAGTGCCCAGCATAGCCAAAACAACCTCCTGGGGAGTGAGCCCCTCAGTGGATCGCATATCGTCTGGAGGTGCTGTGGGGACACTCTGCTCGGGGTAGCCCATAGTCTGGCGCATGAAGCGGTCCCCCAGAAACCAGGCCTTACCAGCGGGCCCCTCAAATAGGATCCTGCACCGAGAAGCGGCCCATTCCCCAGCAAACTGAAATCGGGTATCTCCACCTAAGGGCGCCCAGGGCTGCCATGTGATCTGCGGATAACCAATGCATGAGCCGATTAGAAATCATAAATTTGCAAGATGAATCAAAGATGCAAACATGGAGAACTGAGAGTTTTGAATTACCTCGATCGTCCGCACTATGTCAAAAAACTGCTGTAGGTAGGGCAAAGTCTCTCGAGCCCTCGGCCGGTACTGGCCCTCGAATACGAGCGAGTAAGGAATCGTGAGAAGCACCTCCACCTCAATCTCCGGGGCTAGCGTCGAAAAGTACGCGAAAACCCATAGCTGTGGAAAACAGGCAATATCCATCAGAATATAGAATGCCGAGTGCAGAATGTGAATACAGAATGTATAGAGAATACAGAATGCTGAGAGCAGAATGCAAAGTACAGAATGTGAAGTGTACCGTGTGTGTAGTGTACAGGTAATGAAAAGCAGAAATGTAAATCAAGAGAGCAGAAAGTACCTCGCAAGCTCTCCAATAGCCGCCAACTATGTTCCCCCGTCTGCGGGAGGTCGCACTCATGTAGCAGTAGAGGGTAGCCAGGCCGACACCACCCCAGTTATACTGGCTGACCTGCGATAGGCCTACCAGAGCACTCAGCAGATAAAGTCCAACGGTGTTCCCCCTATCGGAGAACAGAGTGGTCCCGAAAAGGAACATCAAAAATCCCTGAGTGTACTGTGCTATCTCCTCGGGAGTCTCGGGCACAGCCTCCCTAAACTGTGTGGAAAACCAAGTGTACCGGACTCGACCCGAAGATCTGTCAACCGGTGGGCAAGCTCCCAACAGATAAATCCAGGCAGCCTCCCACTCACCCATATCCTCGTCATAGGGGATCGGCTAGCCTCCTACGTCAAGGCTTGTCAGCATGGCAAAGTCAAATGGGGTCATCGTCATGTCCCCGGTAGCTGAGAAATGGAAGGAGTTGGTGGTGTCCCACCATCTCTCTACGAGGGCGCCCATCAGGGTCCTGCTCACTGGATAACGTGATATCCCCATGTAGAAGGGTCCGAACCCTGCCTGGTCAACCAGATCACGAACGGCCTCTGGGAGCTCCGTGCACCACTCCCTGGCGATGATCGATCCATATCCTCGTGTAATACGAGAAGATACCTGCATTCAAGATGAACACATGTATTCAATTTCAAAATAAAGTATATGAGCTTTGTGCAAATTAAATCAGATACAATGCCATGAGCTGTGTGTTCAGAATTGAAGTGTGTGAGTTGCGTGTTTAACACAAAGTATATGGGCTGTGTGTCCATCTCAAAGTTCGAGCTATGTGTTCAACATCAAGTATTCAGGCTGCGTGTTCAACTCTCAACTAGTGTGAGTTGTGTGTTCAACATCAAGTATTCGGGCTGCGTGTTCATACTTCAAAGACAGTGAGTTGCGTGTTCAACTCTCAACCAGTGTGTGCTGTGTGTTCACCTCAAAATTCGGGCTGCGTGTTCAGACTTCAAAGACAGTGAGCTGCATGTTCAACTCTCAACCAGTGTGTGCTGTGTGTTCACCTCAAAATTTGGGCTGCGTGTTCAGAAATACAACAGTTTGAGCTAGGTGTTCAACTCTCAACCAGTGTATGCTGTGTGTTCACCTCAAAATTTGGGCTGCGTGTTCAGAAAGTCAAGTGTTTGAGCTGTGTGTTCAGGCTTCAAAAACAGTGGGTTGTGTGTTCATCATCAAAGTGTGAGCTGTGTGTTCGGCATCAAAGTTTAGGCTGCGTGTTCAAATTTCAAAATAGTGGGCTGTGTGTTCATCTCAAAGTTCGAGCTGTATGTTCAACATCAAGTGTTTGAGCTGTGTGTTCAGACTTCAAAAACAGTGGGCTGCGTGTTCATAATCAACAAGTTTGGGCTGTGTGTTCAGATTTCAGAAAATAGTGGACTGTGTGTTCGCCGTCAAATAGTGGGCTGTGTGTCCATCATCAAAGTGTGAGCTATGTGTTCAGAAATTCAAGTGCTTGAATTGCGTGTCAACTTAACAAAATACTGTGTTGTGAGCTGTGTGCTAGAATAAGCAGAAGTATGGTGTGTGAACGCGTTCAGAACGAGCAGGTGAAAAATACATAGCAAAAGCATGAAATGCACGGAAAATGCAGAATACATTGCAGAAAATGTAAAAGTGAAGTACATACCTCTCATGCCTGATAATAGAGGTGGGACTCCGGCTCCCGCAGTAATAGATCTACAGGTGCTCGCTCATCAAAGTCGGTGAAGCAGTAGAAAATGGCCCAAGAAAGGATGTGCGTCGGACGGTCATACCTCTCGGGAATAAATGGCCGAATCCTCGGAGGTAAAGACATAATGTCTGGCCCACCCCCGGCACTTGGAGGACCTCCACCCTGAGGAAAATGACCTGCCATTTCGAAAAATCTGCAAAAAAGGAGCAAAATGAGCAAAATGAGCCAAAATTGGAAAAAGTCAACAAAAGTCAACTCTCGGGAAATGAAAAAATCAACAAAAATCAACTCTCGAGAAAATATTCCAAATGTTGAGACAAACTTACCTAAAGTGGCGAAAATGGGGAAAGATGCTCCAAAATCAAATTTTAATCGGTCCAAAGTGAAGAAAATTGAAAGATTTCGCGAAACAACTTTGCGTGGGGCGTTGGAAAACGTCTATAGAGCGCAGATCTGACGAAGAAAATGGTCTAGGAAGGAGGAGGAGCTAATTTCGAACCTGAAGTTGTGAGCAAAAAGTGTTTGGCCAAGTATATTTAAAGAAACAAATGCAAAAGTACCAAATTGCACCTGTTTTTGGATAGGTGGTCGGCCGACCACCTTTTCTGGTAGGCCGACCACCCCTCTCACTAAACCTGGTCGGTGGTCTCCAAACCTGGTCAGTGGCCCTTCCAAGGTAGTCTCCAATGCCTGGTCGGTGGCCCTTCAAAGGTGGTCTCCAATGCCTCTTTGAGCTCTCTGCAAATTTTGGTGGTGATCGGAGTCCCTAGCACTCGAGAAAGTACAAGGAAAGTGCACTTTTCAGCACGAGATCCCTCCGCGGGAACTTCAACTCCAACTTTCGATGCGTGTTTCATCATTACTCGCTGAGAGAGAGGTGTATCCTTTTTGAATTCGTTGTGACCCTTCCGAGAGGTAAACCGGAGGTCGCGATTTGAGTTGTCCTCGTCGAAGCTTGCATTTCTTTGCTCAATGTTTTGTTTTAAACATGCTCGTAAAGTCGCACTCATCCAGCATTGTTATGCATGCCGCTCGTATTGTCATGAACATCGCTTACATTGTGGGGCACGTTTCACCGGTATTGTCATACCTCCATGCTTAACTTGTGTTGTGACGCGCGCTTCTCTAGCATTGCAATGCACTTTCCCATCGGCACCATGTTTGTCTGCGTTCGATGTAGTGTTGAACATGTGTTGCTAACTATGTTGTGCTTGTTAAGTTTCTCTCTTTTGCAGGCACGATATTGTATGTACGGTTTATTTGAAACTGGTGCGACCAGAAGAACCGTGTAGGTATTGTATCTTCTCCGTGTGTGACGTATCGAGAATTGTGATTCTCTTACATTCTTATTACATGAAATATAGTTGTTGCTTTGCATTCTTGCTTAAAACTGTTGCATCTATTGTGAATATTTGCTTTATTACAGCTTGCTGCTTTGCATGATCATGAGTTACGTTCGACTTAGTGCATATCATTTTGCATTTTGCCCCCCGCCTGTGGGCATGCCTGCGGGAGCATTTCTTTTATCTTGCCTGTTTGTCTAAGTCTTCGGCCTTGTCAAAAATGGGTCGTCTCTGGGCTTTGACATTTACTCCCGTCACTTATGACTTTCGAGTTCTGTCAAAGAGGGACAACTGTAGACACCCCATTTTTGACCGACCTTAAGACTCAGACGTCACCAACTGAGCGCTCGGTTATGTTGCATATTGTGCTTGTTCTGAGGTTACAAAGTCTCGGCTGAGAGCTTTGCCTCCGGGCTTCGGAACCTTTTCATGCCTTGCCTCGGTTTGTGAACCAGGTCCTGTTTTCTCTGTTTTCTCTTCTGCAAGGAAGGGAGAGGTCTCGTAGACCATCTCTCAGTGGCCGTAGGCTACGTTTCGTGGTCATAGGCCATTTTTCCCATTTGGAGACCAGTTTCCGGTTTTCAAAGCCGTCGGCCGTGTGCCTCGGTTCGGGACCGCTTAACTACCTCCGTTTGCTCCAGTTTTTGGCACACACCTTGTTTCCTCTCTTTAGAGGGACACTGTGGCCCGGGAGACCACCTTCGTGGTCGCACGCCACTTTCGATGCTTAATAGTCAGTTTTTGGGGGGCCCGGCTGCGCGTTTTGGCCCCCGAACCTTCGTTTCGCATCGGTGTGGGTTCATTTTTGGCATGGACCCTAGTTTCATTGTTAGGAAGGTGGTAGTAGGGTGGGAGACCACCTTTTCTTCTTGGAGACCACCTTTCCCCGATCGGCCAGTTTTCTTGACAGGTAGGTGGTCTCCCTCACTTTTAAGCCACATTTTCTGGTCCCCCATGCCACCACTGAGTTGCATTCACCTGGGAGACCACCAATATGGGTTGGCCGACCACCTTTTGAGCTTGACCCTTTTGAACCTGGTCGGCCGACCAGGGGGCATGGTCGGCTGACCACCTGAACTGGTCGGCTAGCCATCTGCTTTTTCCTCTCTCTAAGTGTGTTCCAGCTGTGCCAGTTGGGAGGCATTTGGTGCATCCTCCATACACGTATGGAGGATGTTAGGCCTAGATTTTAAGCTTCTTTGAGAAGCTTTAGACCTTCTCCTCTATAAAGGAAGGGCCTCCCCTCCTTGGCCTTGGTTCAGAAAAGTGCTGGAGCATACATGCATATATATCCCTCTTGTATCTCTATATTGCCTCCAAAACTCCATAGTTCTTGGCCTATCACACACCAACCCTTAGCTTAACCTTTCCACCATCCATCCAAGCACCTTGGAGCTATTTCTCAGAGGTTGAAGGGTTGCTACATTGGTCCAAAAGTTGCTGGAGGTCTGCTCTACAAGGGTAACTCTCTATTTCCCTCTTTGTAGCACTATTTTGCTTCATCTTTTAGCCTAGTTTGTAAGCATATTTAGGCTTTGTCATAAACTTAAAAAAGTCTTTTTTCGAGCTTCTAAACATGTTTGTTTAAGGTCTTTTTTCTGTTGGGGGTCATCCACCCCCTTGCATGCTTGTTTTCATCGTCTTTTGAGCCATGCATCTAGACCTTTGTATTGTGCTTTGTTTGACCTTTTAGCCACTGAAATCTAGTGGATTTCCAGTGGCTAACATGTTGTTTTGAGTCTCAAAATCAGAGAGGGGTGACCCTCTCACCCCATGTTTTGTTTACTAGTTTTGTTGGCCTTACAAAGGAGCCCCTATTTGCATGTTTCAAAGCCATGCTCCAGGCCATTTTTGATGAGTTTTGTGACCTGCATGACCTCTTTCTAGAGGTGGTTTTGCCATGTTGAATGTCTATTATGCATGTGTAGAATAACCCCTTTATTGGCCTTTCAAGGGGACACATCATTCTCGCATGCATTGACTGAGTTTCAGTGGGTTTTTGGGCATTATTTGGCATGGAATACTTCTATTTTTGGCTGTTTTGGTGACCTCTCATGTGCTTCACATAGTTGTAGTGCAAATCATGGTTCACTGGCTTGTTTGGCATCGTGTTTTGGCCATCTTTCTTAGCACTTTTTGGCCATGCCGTAAACTGATTTTTTGCATATTTTGGACTGCCTTAGCTCTATTTTTGGGTCTCATGGTCGAATGATGCTTATTTTGCATGCTTGTAGTTCAATATTCGTGCTTAGCTTTGAGTTTTGAGGTCTATTACATGCATATGCTGAGGTGTTTTCATGTTTTGAGGCCATTGCACATCATATTTTAGAGCTTACATGCATGCCATATTGTCATGTTTTCCACTCTTTAAATGCGTTTGAGAGTTGTGCATAAATGCCTTGTTTTCGAACCATTGAATGAGCTTCATTTCCATGCACTTTGAGCCATCATTTTAGGCCATTTTTCCACTGTCTTGGACCTGCGTAGGGTCTATTTGGGGGTGGTTTTTCCATTTGTGCATTGCTTTGTGTACCTCTAGTGTAATGCACTTCACTAGTTTCAGTATTCGGGTCATTTAGCATGCATCGTGTGAAGTGTTTGCATGATTCAGGACCATTGTGTATCATATTTCAGAGCTGGATCATGTGCCATTCTATGCCATATTTCATCATTTGCCATGCTTTGTTAGAGTTGCATGTTGTGCCTTAGGATCGGCCCTTTGCATCCGTGCATGTTTGCATGTATTTCGGTTGTCTCATTTTCATCATATGGCCACTGATTTGGGGTGGCTGAGGTCCACTCATGTTGGTTTAAGCCCATCTTGCATTGTGTATGCCATTTAGTTCATGTTGTTGCATGATTTGATCATTGCATTGTGTATGCCTTGTTCATTTCATTGTGTTCATTAGTCTTCATATGCATTGCGTATGCCATATAGAATCGTCTTACTTTGAGTATGCCATTGATTATTTCATAGCATTGTGTATGCTAGTAGCATGTTTGCATGTCATCCCTTGCATGTTTGCGTCATTCAGTGGCATTTGCATCTAGGTTGCATGTTAGAGTTGCATTCATACATGTCATGCATATTGCATTGTGTTTGGAGTAGGGTTTAGTCCAAACACGGGAAACGAGGGACGTTTCGTACTCCAAGTGACGAAACGTGCATCGATTCTCGGTCGCCGACACTCTTGACTGTCCATGATAAAGTTGTTGGCTTTACTTGCTTATATGTGCATTCATTTCACATCGAGTAGTGCAATTCGACTTCTCGGCCATCATGCATCGAGATGCGTGATTGGTGGCACGAGGATCGAGGACTACACTCCCTTGAGCTTGCGCAAGGACGGGGAGTGTGGTCATGCACACACTTGTTGAAAATACATTGTCTTTTCTCTCTTTTGCCTTTGTTGCTGAAAAAAACCAGAAACCAGAGGTGGAAACTGGTCGGCCGACCAGATTTTCTGGCAGGCCGACCACCCTCTTTGGTCTCCACCACAAAGGGTGGTTGGCAGGTGGTCTCCCATGCTAATAACTAGTCGGTGGCCTTCCCAAGGTGGAGTTTCAGCCTTCTGGAGCATTGTGCAAATTTTTGAGATCAATTGCAAACAAGGGTGAGGCGAGGCATCGCGATGAAATTTACCGACAAGGCGACTCGAGCATGCATGCATCTTTCATCAGTCAGAACAAAGCTGAGATAGTCCATTACTTGTAGTATTGCATGCTAGTTTATTCTCTTTCCTAGTTAATTTGTTAATTAATTAGGGTTTTTGTAATATTTAATTAGCTAGAGTAGTTAATTATTCATTCGGACTGTATTATTTATTCAGACCCTCTGAGAGAGGGCCAATTGTTGTAATAAGTGTGCATGTGTGTGATGTATGTCTTCCAACCCCACGTCTTTCTCCCTTTTATTTTCCAGCTTATGATGGTTAGTTTAGGGCATGTTTCAATTAGCATACTTATGATAGCATGTTTGCATTCATTCATCTATCTTGCATGCACCGGGCTCGGCAAATCATACTAACTGCATTGTATTTCAATTTCGAGTTGAATACTTGTTAGTTGTAGCATTTCACATGCCATCTTTAGAATAACTGAGCCTATTGTAGTTGCATTCCTGCATGTGTTGCATTAGGCATTTCAGCATAGTTAGGATCATGCATGGATTTCTAACATAGCTTCTATTTTGGCTTGGAGTACTCGGTAAGTGTTTATGCTTTAGCATCCTTGCATGTGTGTGAGTGACTACCATGATAGCATGCTTACCATGAGGCTATGTGCTTATGTGATATACCTGCCTGAATGCCTGTGGGTGAAGGTTGGAGTATCTGAATCGGAATAATGCATTGACTGTAAGTTTTAAGCCCATTTGAGAGTGGCAAACCATCACGTTTTCTAAGCCTACCTGAGGGTGGCAAATCCACATCTTAGCCTACTTGCGGGAAGCACCATCAAACCATTTTCAAAATAAACAAACATGAGATGTGTTGTTCCAATTCAGGCGATCCAGTCTATACTTGTATGCTGTGCGCATCACGTAGTAAATCTAGGCTAATAACCAAAATAAGAACACATATGTTTTCAAAACTCGATATCATGGTTAGTAGAGGCCGATCTTTGATTCGGCGAGAGGGAGTGCTCACGAAGTGACCTTTCCCAATCGTACCCAAGTTCCCGAGCCGAGGCAACTTTGGTGATGACAGACACGTGGCCTTAGGCAACGAGTTAGGGTTTCCTAAATTTCCCAAAATAAAACATTTAGGTGGTTACTCTATATCTGGCAAAGTAGTCCATGTTTTGCACTTCTTTCTTAAAAATCAGTTTTCAAAAACGGTTTGTTGGATTTGGACTCTTTGGTGATTCATCGGTCTTGCATTGCACTCTGCGAGATTAGATACAGGACCGTGACATTGAGTTTGAACTGTAGTGAGCCCAAATGAACAGAACGGGATTTTCTTCCTGGGACGTTCGGGGACGTCTACACAAGTGAACATGCCAAATGGACTTAAACCAAAAGGTGTAGACCTCAGTCATACCCAAATCAATGGCCATGACACAAAAGTGAAGGCACCAAAGGCGTGTATAAGCATGCACATGCAGTGGCCCATCAAAGAGGCCTAAGAGCACAACTCTAAAGAGTGACAAACATGTAAGTGTAACAACACCAAATGCACTGAAATGAGGTAAGGAATGATGCCAAATCATTCAAATAAAGCAAGTAAGGCATGCAAGAGTCCTTAAGGCATGAAGCTAGTAAAGAGGACTACAAAGTAGGCATGCAATACATGGCAACTATGCATGAACCAATCATGGATAGAGCTCTAGTAGGTCAAAACAAAGACCTAAACATGCTGAGATGAGGGCTTAAACACCTAGGCAAGATGGCATAGATGCTAGGCCACAAACTAGGCAACGATGCACAACACGCAAAGGCATTTAAAACATGAAAGAAGTGGGAATATAGTCATGCTATGAGCTTTGAAATCAAGTATTAAATGATGCCAAACCATCTAAATAGCTTCAAGATAGCATGCATGAGTCAACAAAACACAAAGCTAGCAAGGCCAATTGCACTACAGCTATACACAGCATGATGCATATGGCAACGACAACCCAAAACAGTCCTAGAACATGTCAAAATGAGTCTAAAACATGCATGAAAGGAAGCCAAAACAAGCTATCATGAAGGGCATAAGGCATGGTGCAAACAAGGCAAATAAGGTGGATTACACTACACCTATTAAGACCAAGCATGAGATGACTTAACCAACAAACATTAGAGTTATATCATGGCAAAATAACCCCAAATAAGCACTGAAATGATGGCTCGCAAGCTAAGGCATGAAGGCATACACAATGGTTCATGTTAAGGCATAAAGGGGAAAACCCTCCAACGCATTGAATGAGTGACAAATGTGAATACATGGACATGAAACATGAACTGAAATCACATTATGAATGATGCCATATCATTGAAATAGTCCAAGTAATGCATGCTAGAAGACTCAATACACACAGCTAACAAGCTAGATTGAACCAAGGCTATACAAAGCAAGTCATGCATGACCAAGACAACATAAATCAGACCTTGAGCATGCTAAAGCATGAACAAAGTCCTCTCAGAGATAAGCCAAAAGCATGCTAAAATGACATGTCAAAGCATGATGCATGTTAGGTTATTTCATGAAAATGCACTACAAGTGCATGGAGCATGCAAGGAGCTATTAAACCAAACCCTAACAGAGGTATGACATGGTAAAACAACACCAAGAACATGCTGAAATGGACTCAAATCAAGCTAGAATGACATGCTACTTCATGAAGCACACAATACTAGTTTGTGTGATTTACACTACAAGTGCATTAGGCATGCATGGAGTGACAAAACCAAGTAAAAACAGTGGCATGCCACAGCAAGATAACCACAAATACATCCTAAGATATGGCCAACATAAACTTAACAAACATGCTCACACATGAGGCATTCAAAACAAGTAAACAAGACACAAGGAGAGGGGATGACCCTCACCTATTTAATACTCCAAAACCACCTTTCCACCACTGAAAATCCTCTGGATTTCAGTGGTAGAAAGTCATGCAAAGGTTGCACCAAGAGCCTAAACGGATGGCTCAAAACAAGGCCTAACGAGGCCTAAGAGGGGGGTAGATCACCCTAAACGAAAAAGTGACCTTAGACAAACTTTTTAAGCATGAAAAAATAGAACTTTTTCCAGTAAAAAGATAAGCTTAAAATAGCATGCAAGAAGGGCTAAAAGCTTAAGCAAGAATGGGGGTTTTAAGGGATAGAAACTCACCCTTGAAGATCTTCTTCAAAACTGCAGCTCCAGCAAGCTTTTCAAGCTCAAATCGACCCAAGAACACCAAAAACAACTTCAAGAAGCCTCAGCAACACAAGCAAGGTGTTTGAGTGTGTGTTTGTGTGTTAAACTAAGACAAAGCTACACTTTTGAAGCACAAAACAAGAACAAAGAGAGATATAGATACAAAGCTATATCTATAACTCTCAACCCATTTTTTCTGAACCTCTGAAATGAAGGAGGAGCCTCTCCTTATATAGAAGAAAGGCAATGTAAAGCTTGTTAAACAAGCTGGAAAATAGCTTCATCCCTCCATACGTGCATGGAGCAGAGATGAGTGGAAACCAGCCGGCTCGAAAGATCTGGAGCGAAATCTGCTGAGACAAAGTGCTCTGCCGACCATCAGTTGTGGCCGGCAATGCCTCATTGATGGCCGACAGGCTTCATCAATAGCAGGCAGGGGCAAAAACATGGCCGGCAGTAGCAGGGAGTGGCCAGCAGTGCACCAAGAGTAGCATGCTGAAAGGACCAACACATGGTCCAAAAATGGGGCAGAAAGGATGTAGGGTTTGGAAAACTCAAACCTGTGACGTTCCGCCGCGAAAGTCGAGTACTTGACGAGCAATCAAACTTGTGGCTGGATGTACTTGCAAGCACAACCAAGTCTTGTGGATGGTGAAAAATGGAGTGTCTACAGTAGCACACGCGAGAAGGGAAAGGGAAAATCTCTCAGCGTAGCACACGTGAGAGAGGAAAGGGAAAAATCTCTCAACGTAGCACACACGAGAGATGAAAGGGAAAATCTCTCAGCGTAGCACACGCGAAAATCTCTCAGCGTAGCACGCGTGTAGATGTCCCCGAACGCCCCGGAGGGTGAGTCCCGTTCTGTTCATTTTTGGGGTCACTACAGCTCGGACTCGGTTTGTGTCACGATTCTTAATCTTGAACCAAAGAGTCCAAATCTGGCAAATCGTTTTGAGAAACAGATTTTTGAAAAGAAATGCCAAACATGGACTGCTTTGCCAGATACAGAGTCGCCACCTAAATATTTTTTATGGGGGAATTTAGGAAACCCTGACTCGGTGCCGAAGGCCACATGTCCGTCATCACCGGAGTTTCTCGGCTTGGGAGCTAGGGTACGATTGGGGAAGGTTAGCTATGAGCACCCCCTCTCGCCCGATCCGAAGATCGGCCTCTACTAACCGTGATATCTGTTTTTGAAAACATTATGTGTTCTTATTCCAATTGTTAGCCTAGAATTACTATGTTATGCGCACAGCAAACAAGTATAGACTAGATTGCCTAATTTGGAAAGAAACATTGCATATCCGTTTGTTTTGGAAAATGTTTTGGAGTTTGCTACTCGCAAGTATGCTAAAATACGGATTTCAACGGGTTTTTCCAACTCAAACAATCCAACCTTCACCCACAGGCATTCAAACAGTTTATCACATAAGCATCTAGCCACATGGTAAGCATGCTGTCATGATAGCATTCACACTCATGCGATGATGCTAAAGCATAAATACTTACATCGTACTCCGTGCCAAAACAATAAACTAGTTAGCCAACATGCATGATCCTAGTTCATGTTAAATTGACTAATGCAACACATACAGGATGCAATTAGATAGGCTCGGCTAACCTAAACATGGTGTGTGAAATGCTACAACTATAATGTATTCAATTTGAAATTGAAGTACAAATGCAGTTAGTGTGATGCGCCGAGCCCGGTGCATGCGGGGCAAATGTATGGATGCACACATGCATTGCATAAGGTATGCTAAATTTAAAGATGCCCTAGTCTACCATCATAAGCGGGTAAATAAAAGGGAAGAAAGACGTGGGGTTGGAAGACATACACCCACTCACGCATACTTATTACACAATTGCCCTCACTCGGAGGGTACAAATAAATATTACAGTCCGAATAACAAATACATTAATTATTACAGAATTTCTAATTAATTAATAGAAAGAATGCAAAAAAAGGAGAAAGGTGGCCACAGCCTCCGCCTCGGGATGCGCGAATGATGCACGCTTAAAACCCAGCTCGCTTGGAAAGCCTGTACCATACACTGCTGCCTCTGTTTATACTGCCCTGTCTCTCTGAAAATTGCCAAAGCCCTAGGACGGGTTCCTTGCATGCTGCAGAATACCACCGACTGGAGGAAATTCCCACCGGCCAAATGTAATTTCCACCGGCTGCTGTTGGAGTTATCAGCCATTCACACATGGCCGGTCGGCATTGAATGCTGCCGGTCGGCAGAAGATTCCTGCAGAGGACAGTTTTGATAGCAACAGAAGACAGACAGTATATGGCATGGGATTTCAGGCACATGTGAGCACTGTCATGTTTCCCATCACGCTTTGAACTCAGGGAAGCATGGCCCTCGATCCTCGAGCCATCAATGGTGCATGATAGCCCAAGAGATCAAGCTTGCCACTTGATGTAAAAATGCATGCAATCACACAAATGAGGACCAAGACCCTATCATACCGAAGTCAAGGGCCTCAGTGACCGAGAGTTAAGGCACATTACATCACTTATAGTATGAATGCTCCTTGACCCTCACACTTGGTTTGACACCCCAAACCAAGTAATGCAATGCATGTTATGGGAATAATGACTCAAAGGTACAACATGAGATTGGAAATGCAAGGCATGCCAAATGCCATGCAACTAATATGGCAAGTATGCAAGATGCAAGTGCATTGTAAACATGGACAATTTAAGCAATAGGATCAACATATTACAACACTTAATGAAGCAATTATGCAATGGACATGAGACTTAGCATGCAAAGGGGCCTTAAACCATAAAGGGGCAGACCTTGATCCATCCCAAAACAGTAGCCAAAAGTGCCCGAAAAGATGGACAAATACTCATGCCAACAAGCAAGCCAATGGTCCTAAGGTTAAGGCACAAAAGGGGGCACTTCACTCCCACCAACATGACCACTCATGGCATGAATTGGACAAGCCAAAACAGAAACTTAACATGCAAAAATAGACCCCAAAACCTACTAACATGGCAGCTAAAGTGGCTCCAATGAGATGCATGCACCAAAGCTCATATCTAGGCATAAAAGGGCATACCCTCAAAGCATGGAAGAGGTCACTTATGTACACATACAAGCCTGATTTATGGACTGAAATGCGATCCTAAATGATGCCAAATCATGAGGATGGTCTATGCTATGCATGCTATAGGCCAAAATGTTCAAAGCTTACAAGTCAAAACACAAAGAGAGGACACCAAATAAGGCAAGCATGACTGAAATAGATGGCCAACAGGCCTTAAACATGGTAAAATAATGCCAACACCTTCATGGGACTAAGCCAATATATGCAAGAATCATGGCCTAAACATGAGATGCATTCCTAAGCCAAATAGGGGGATGTAAAGCAAGTATGTTAAGCATGCAAAGGGGCACAAATCCGACCAAAAACAGAGATTACATATGACCTAAAAACACCCAAAACCCTCTGAAAAATGACCAAAACCAATCAAGCATGCATGTTACCCTTTAAGCCAAAATGCAAGGAAATAAGACAATGAAGGGAGAGGGGTGTCCCTCCCCTATGCAAGACTTCAAACCACCTTTCTCACCACTAAAAATCCACTGGTTTTCAGTGGTGAAAAGACCAAAACACTCAAGCTAACAAGGCCTTACCAAGGAGGCAACAAAAAGGCCAAATAAGGCCTAAGAGGGTGAGTTTGAACTCAAACCACAAAAGACCCTTAATGAAAGTTCTTAAGCATGAAAATATAAGCCTTTTTTATGTTATACACAAAAACTAAATCAGCAAGCAAGATAGGTAAAAGACTAGTACAAGTTTGGGGAAACTAAAGCAAAGTGCTCACCCTTGAAGCACACCTCAAGAACAGCCAATGCAGCCCTCTTCTTTTGATCAAAAATAGCCCAAAAACTCAAGAATCAACCCTCGAAGTCCCTCAATCTCGGGGCAAGGTGTAATAGTGTGTGTATTAGTGCAAAAGTAAGGTAAAAACACACTTTTAGGCCAAGAAACACACACAAGGGAGGAGAGAGAGGGAAATATAGAGAGAGGGTGTATCTATATGTATAAGCTCTGGTTTTGCCTTCAAACTTTCTAACCTAGAACAAGGAGAAGACCTCTCCTCTTATAGAAGTCCCTCTTGCCAAGCTTACACAACAAGCTTGCTTAGAGGGAAATCCCTCCATACACGTATGGAGGGAAGCAGAGTTGGTGCCAGCTATCACAGCTGGCACAAAATATCTACATAAAGTAGATAAACAGTGGTCGGCTACTCAAAATTGCTATTTTGACAAAAAGGAGTGCCGACTGGCAACAAATAGTGCCGACCGGCAAAATATATTGCCGACGGAGACAAAAATCAGCCGGTGGCCTCTGGCTAGGGCCGGTGGTGTGTGGGGATGCCTCACAAGGCATTCCCTGCCCCTCCAAGGCAAAACACAAGTGTTTGGTGCAAAACCAGACACTAAACGGTCGAGTTCGGAGATCTTGAGGCAAGGCGCTAGCCGAGACCTCCGGAAACTCCAAACGAACACAAACATGGGTGATCACCGGGTGTTCAAACGGTGACACCCAAGTCTTGAGGACGGTCAAAAATGGGGTGTCTACAGTTGCCCCTATTTGACAGAACTCGAAAGTCATAACAATGACGGGAGTGAATGTCAAAGCCCAGAGACGACCCATTTTTGACAAGGCCGAAGACTTAGACAAACATGCTAGACAAACAAGGTATGCGCCCGAAGGCAAGGGCAAAACGCAAGACAATGCACAAAGCCAAACACAACTTATGATCATGCAAAGAAAAGCTGTAACGAAGCACACATGCAACAGTTTTAAGCTAGCATACACCGAACTACACTACAACGCAGAAAGGATGTAAGAGAATTATGCAATTCTCAATACGTCTCACTCGGAGGATACAATACCTGTGCGGCTCGTCTGGTTGCACCAGCCTCAAATGAACCGTACATACAATATCGTGCCTGCAAAGAAAACAAACTTAACAGGTACAATATCGTTAACAACATGCATAATAGTGTACTCGAAATGCATGACAACGCAAAGCAAGTGGGGAGCATAACAATGCTGTGAAGGTACAGATGTGTAAGTGGAGCATGCGGTCTACGCAGGCAATGAATTTGATCATAAGCATGCGGTCTACGCAAGCAATGAAATTGGGCATAAGAATGCGGTCTACGCAAGTAGAATATGCGGTCTACGCAAGTAACGAAATTGAACAATCATGCGGTCTACGCAAGCAAAACATGCGGTCTACGCAGGTAATGGAATTGAACAATTATGCGGTCTACGCAAGCAATACATGCGGTCTACACAAGTAATGTAATTAACATGTGGTCTACGCAAGTAAAACATGCAGTCCACATAGGTAATGAAATTGAATAAACATGCGGTCTACGCAAGCAAAACATGCGGTCTACGCAAGCAAAATATGCGGTCTACACAAGTAATGAAATTAATTACAAACATGCGGTCTACGTATGTAATGTAATAAATATGCGGTCTACGCAAGCAAAACATGCGGTCAACGCAGGTAATGAATTTGAACAATTATGCGGTCTACGCAAGCAAAACATGCAGTCTACGCAGGTAATGAAATTTGAACAATTATGCGGTCTACGCAAACAAAACATGCAGTCTACGCAGGTAATGAAATTGAACAATCATGCGGTCTACGCAAGCAAAACATGTGGTCTACGCAGGTAATGAAATTTGAAGAATTATGCGGTCTACACAAGCAAAACATGCGGTCTACGCAGGTAATGAAATTGAACAATCATGCGGTCTACGCAACCAAAACATGCGGTCTACGCAGGTAATGAAATTGAACAGTCATGCGGTCTACGCTAGTAATACATGCGGTCTACGCAGGTAACGTAAGTGATTACAAACATGCGGTCTACGCAAGTAATACATGCGGTCTACGCAGGTAATGTAAGTGATTACAAACATGCGGTCTACGCAAGTAATGTAATTAATATGCGGTCTACGCAAGTAATGAAATTGAATAAACATGCGGTCTACGCAGGTAATGTAATTAACATGCGGTCTACGCAAGCAAAGAAAGTGATTACAAACATGCAGTCTACGCAGGTAATGTAATTAATATGCGGTCTACACAAGTAATGAAAGTGATTATAAACATGCGGTCTACGCAGGTAATGTAATTAATATGCGGTCTATGCAAGTAATGAAATTGATTACAAACATGCGGTCTACGCAAGTAATGTAACTAATATGCGGTTTACGCAAGTAATGAAAGTGATTACAAACATGCGGTCTACGCAAGTAATGAAAGTGATTACAAACATGCGCTCTACGTAAGTAATGTAATTAATATGCGGTCTACGCAGGTAATGTATTTAACAGAAGTTGAACTTATTTTGAACGTCGAGTATTGGCCTCGTAATAATCAGGTAGTGAACCGACTTACAACTCGATAAGCAAAACAAAGGCATGGTATAACCAAACAAGTGTGAATACAACTCGATAAACAAATCAAAAACTCAAAGAGAGTGAAATACAACTCGATAAACAAATGTACAATAACTCGATAAGCAGACAGGTGTGACTCCGCAAGAATCGATCACCGGGGGAGGGATTGGAGGTGGTGGAGTTCCCCAATCCCTAGCATAAACAGCTCAGAGGACCAGGAGGAAGCCCATCGGCCAGGGGTAGAGTCCATCGGCCGCAAGGAATGGCCATCGGCCAGAAATTCATTCGGCCAGCAAAAGGTAATGGCCGGTCGGCATAATATTTGGCCGGCCGGCTATTAATGAGGGGAATCACCAGAATGTTGACACTTGTCCTCCACCCAACCTCATCTCCTACAAAAGACCCCAACTTCGTAGTTTTTCTCAATTCCACACTGATTTGCTCTGATGGAAGAGTTTCTTGCTCAAAATCTCACCGCTTGGATTGCTAGCTTGGATGGCTCGGACAAGTTGAATTTCCGGGGTTTCGGCATAAATGCACTATTCACTCTGGGTCGTACCCCATTGCACCTCCCGTTTCTCCATGCCGCGGCAAGGTTTTGGAATCCGGTGACGCATGTCTTTAGCTTCGCTGGGCAAGAGATATGTCCTACCTTTGAAGATTTTCGAGCCTTAATGGAGTCCGAGCGCGACGAGGAGCTCCTGCCCCAACCTAATTTTGGCCATGCCCAATCCTTAGGGCGAATGTGTGGACTCAGCATGCGTGACGCTCGGTCTCTGATTTGTGACGGGATGCTGGACATTCCGAGTTTGACCGATCGGTTTTCTGATGCTGGTGATCGCGACAACCATCATTGGCAAGGCTTCCGGCAACATGCCCTCTGTTTGTGCATGCTATCCCATTTTCTATTCGTCTCAGGCTCTGGAGGGTCTAGTGTTCGGCTGATTGAGGTTGCCCAAGGCTTGAAGGAGGGCAAGAGTTGTATTGCCATGACTTTGGCTGAGACGTTAATGGGCTTAGACGCCTTTTATCGTCATGAGACAACCAGATTAGCAAGGAGTCCACTACTCCTACAGGTAATGTTTCCCACCCAATTTCACATTATACATTGCTCACATCACTCGGCCCTCAAGCTCGGTCTTTTCTCACAAAACCCTATTCTCACTTTTCTCTCCTCGTACATCTCTCTATTCTTTACTCTCTCATTTTTCATCCCTCCCCAGGTATGGTTGATGGACAAACTGCAGGTTGTGGACTCTTGCCCAGCATATTCAACTCGCGGCTACTTCTTTCGGCACCGTCTAGTCAATGCCCTGGATGAGGGATGGTGGTTCGCTTGGATGTGCTGCTTGTCTGCAGACCGTATTGCTTGGCGGTGCCCTTGGCTGAGCCTTCCGGCAATGCGTTACAATATGCCCCGGCAGACCGGGATTCAATTGGTTGGTCTCACTCACTGTGTATTCTACTTTCCATTTCGGATTCGACGCCAATTTGGCCATGATCAGACTTGCCCGCCAGAGGGGATAGAGTATCCTGCTGCATTCTCAGCCCAAGGCGCACAGCTTGCTTGGCAGGCCACCGCGTGGAGGATGAGAGAACTCCTGGCCCCCGCTCCTACTTTCAGTTGCACCTTGTCTGACGAGTGCGTGGATTGGCTCAACGAAGAAGCACAGATTGGGCCCAGCTTAGCGTCAAAAGTTTCGACCAGCTCTGAGAGGGGGCGCAGGAGCACCTGACTTGACTATGCCCCAGATTTATTGATTTATTAGTACTTTCAAGTTTTCTTTATGAATGTAATAAAAAACAACTTCGATTGTATGCAAGAGCAGGAGAACTCTGTTTTGAAAACAATGAAATTGAAGGTTGTGGTACTTGAAAATTTTCCGCTTTGGTCCGAAAATGGTCAAAGTTGTAAAAAGATTATTTGAACAAAGTCGGCTTTTATTAAAACTTTCCAAAAATCATTTTCGATGTGGATTAGAACTGGACACGCCTGAGATCTGTCACTGAGTTGCACAATCCCAGATCCCTGCAACTGGAAAGTTGCCCCTAGTCTGAAGAGCACCGCAGCACTGCACAGCAACGGAAAGTTGCCCCTAGTCTGAGGAGCACTGCGTCGGAGATCATAACCGAACCTTTGAATGCTGAATAGACAAAGATGGCCGAGATGATCAAATGGACAAAGTTGATCGGGGAAGTGTTATGGCTGAACTTCAAGATGAAGTTGCCTACGTATCCCATAGATGGGAATCAAGCCTTATGTAGTTCAGGCTTAAGTTCGCTCAAGTATTTTCACTCTCCTTTTGCGCTCTAACTTTTTCCAAAGCCGCCCTTTGCGAGTTTTCAGCCTTGCGAGCTCAGTTTTTATGTTTTTCTAATTTTTTGTGCTCTAACTTTTGCCTAGGTCGCCCTTTCGGGTTTTTGGCCTAGCGAGCCTCTCAAGGGTAATATTTCTTCAACTTGTCCATGTTGATTGGTTGAGAGAACTCCAGGCCATCTAAGTCCATCAGAACCACAGCTCCACCTGACCAGATAGCTTTGATGATGTAGGGACCCGTCCAATTGGGTCTGAACTTGCCCCTTGGGTCATGGATGGGAGCTCGGTTGTCTTTGAGCACCAAATCCCCTTCCTTTAGATTCCTGGACTTAACCTTCTTGTTGAAAGCCCGGGGAATTCTGCGCTGATAGCTTTGAACGTGGTACAGTGTTTTCAATCTTCTCTCATCAAAGAGCATGAGTTCCTCAAACCTGCTCTACTGCTAATCTGTTTCGGCTATTTGACACTCAGCCAATACTCGTAAGGACGGAACCTCAATTTTGATAGGTAGAACTGCCTCCATCCCATAAACCAATGAATAAAGAGTCGCTCCGGTAGAAGTTCTAATTGAAGTCCTGTAGCCCCACAGAGCAAACGGCAACTTATCTGGCCAATCCCGATAGGTTTCCACCATCTTCCGCAGTATATGCTTGATGTTCTGTTGGCGGCCTCAACTGCTCCGTTGGTTTGTGGCCGGTATGTGGATGACTTATGAAAAGCCACGTTATATTTCTCCAACAAGTCAATCACTTCCTTCTTAAAGTGGGATCCATTATCCGAAATAATCTCGTTTGGCACCCCGTAGCGACAGATGATATTGTTTCTGATAAACTTTGCGACGTGTGACGCCTTCAACACCGCGTATGGTTGGGCCTCGACCCGCTTTGTGAAATAATCTATCGCTACCAGGATGAACTCATGCCCATTCGATCCCCTCGGGGTAACAGCTCTGATCACATCAATTCCCCAAACGAAAAATGGCCATGGGGACGTCATGCTGTACAGCTTTGACGGCGGGATGTTCATACGGTTTGCATGGATCTGGCATTTGTGGCAACGCCAAACAAAATCGATACAATCCTCTTCCATGGTAGACCAGTAGTAACCCTGTCTGAGGATCATTCTGGCCAGCATTACTCCATTCATGTGTGCACCGCACTCTCCTCCATGGATGGCCTCCATCAGGCGCTTCCATTCTTCAGCTTCTACACAGAGCTTATGCATTCCCAGATGACCTCTTTTGTACAGCTTACCTCCGTAGATGATGAACTGAACAACCATTCTTCTGATTGCCCTTTTATCCTTGGCATTTGTCCCTGGTGGATACGCCTCATTTTCCAAGAAGTTCCAAATGTCGTAATACCAGGGGTTGTCGTCCTAAGCCTCATCTATGGCGGAAATTGACTCGTATGCTGGCGTAAACTTCTGGTCAATAATGACTGGACGCATCCGGACTCCGGACGGGATGTCTATCATGGAAGATAGAGTTGCTGGTGAATCTGCGAACCTGTTGTTCTCTCTTACTAGGTGGGTGAAATTTAGCTTCTCAAATCGAGGAATTAACAAATCCAAGGTTTGGTGGTAAATTATCATTCTTTCCTCTTTGACTTTCCAGTCTCCTTTTGCTTGAGATACAACAAGGTTCGAGTCCCCAATGACGTCTAACCGTCTTGCCCCTAATTCTAGGGCTGCTTCTAGGCCAGCAATACATGCCTCATATTCTGCTTCATTGTTCGAGACTTTGAACCGGAGTTTGAATGCTAAAGGGATACGGGAATCGTCCGGCGCTATCAGCAACACTCCTATCCCATACCCGTATTGGTTCGACGCTCCGTCAAAGTACATCGTCCAAGTTTCATCTTCGATGTGCAGAATGGCTTCATCTGGGAACAAGTACTCAACCGCTTCATCCCCTTTAACCGGGTGGTCGGTAAGGAACTCTGCTACTGCTCTTCCTTTTACTGACTTGTGTGTTACATACTTCAGATCAAATTCAGAGAGCAACAGCAGCCAACGAGCTAGCCTACCCGTAAGTGCCGATTTCTCGAAGAGATATTTGATGGGATCCAAGCGTGAAACCAACATTACAGAGTGAGCTAACAAGTAGTGCCGCAGCTTCCTGGTAGCCCATACCAAGGCCAAGCAAGCCTTCTCCAGCGGAGTGTAGCGGGTCTCGTAATCCAGCATCTTCTTGCTCAGATAGTAGATGGCCCTTTCCACTTTGTCTTCTGACTCTTGTGCAAGCATGCAGCCCATGGTGGTCTCAGTTACTGAAAGGTACAATATCAACGGTCTCCCTGGCTCTAGCGGTGACAACACGGGCGGGTTCTGTAAATATTCTTTGATTTGTTCAAAAGCTGCTTGACATCGGCCGTCCCATTGGAATTTCTTTCCTTTCTTCAGGAGACCAAAAAGTGGTTCACAAGTCAAGGTTAATTTTGAGATAAACCGTCTTATGAATTGCACTTTACCTAGAAAGCCTCGCACCTCATTGTCAGTCATTGGTGGTGGCATTTCCAAGATGGCCTTGATTTTGGAAGGGTCGACCTCGATGCCCCTTTGTGTAATCAGAAACCCTAACATTTTCCCCGCTGTAACACCGAATGCACACTTCTGGGGACTCAACCGCAGCCGAAACTCTCTGATCCTTTGAAAGAACTTTTGTAAGGCGGTGTAGTGGCCCTCTCTTTCTTTGGACTTGACAATCATGTCGTCCACGTACACCTCGACCTCTTTATGGATCATATCATGCAATATCGTGGTTGCTGCCCGTTGATAAGTAGCTCCGGCGTTCTTCAACCCAAATAGCATCACTCTGTAGCAATATATACCCCACGGGGTAGTGAATGCAGTCTTCTCCCGGTCTTCGGGTGCCATTACTATCTGATTATAGCCTGAGAAGCCATCCATAAACGAAAGCAAGGCGTGTCCTACCGTGAAATCTACTAATTCATCAATGTGCGGCAAGGAAAAGTCGTCCTTCGGACTGGCCCTATTCAAATCTCTGAAATCTACACATACCCGAATTCTGCCATCCTTCTTCGGCACCGGAACGATGTTGGCCAACCAAGTCGGGTATTCGGATACCAGCAGGAAGCCTGCATCGATTTGCTTGGTGACCTCTTCCTTGATCTTAATGGCCCAATCAGGACGAATCCTTCTGAGTTTCTGCTTGACAGGTCGGGCCTCGGGATCAAGAGGGATCCGGTGCTGTACAATCTCAGGATCGATTCCAGGCATGTCTTCGTAGGACCACGCGAAAACATCTTTGAAATCTTTTAATAAAGCGACTAAGCACTCGCGTTCCTCCAAAGACAACGTGGACCCGATCTGGACCAGCCGCGGGTCCTTCTCAGTACCAACATTCACAGTAGTGATTTCATCCATTAAGGGTTTAACAAATCTTTCCTGCTCTTGATCAATTAACCGTTGTAAAACCGGAGGAATTTCTTCCTCGTCGTTTTCATCAAAATTTTGAAAATCCTGATTTAAGTAATAAATCAAAGGCACAGAAAAATACTCAGAAACCACATCCACATCGTTCTCATTAAATGCTTCCAAGCCGTCTGATTCTTCTGTTACAACAGACTCAAAAGAGAAAGAAAAAGACGACCTAGACAGGACTATGGCATCCGGGTTATCACCCCCAGGAATACCGGACTCAAACTCAGTCGAGCTGGAACCTGATTCCGACTCACAGGACTCGGTGGAATTAGATTCCGGCTCACTACCTGACCCGGTGCTGCTGGACAAAAATCCTTCTTCATATTGCCAGACGAGAGAGGGTGCGATGGATGCATCCAAAATAGTTGCTGGTAGGCTCGCAGCCATTTCATTCCTGATCACGCATACCGAGGAGCTATCCCCCAAGCACTTCTGTCCGATCGGAGGATCTGAAAGCAGACATGCCAGTGCTACCCCCATTTCATTTTCAGCGTCCTCAGACTGCACTTCCTTACTGTGTTCAGCCTCAGCCGATAGATCAATTTGTCCTTTGGCGGTGTCATCCTCAGGTAACTGTAAATCAGAGAAGATCTCAAACCCCGGTACACGCTTCTTCTCCGCGTTCAGCCATGGTTCCGGGAAGCCGCAGAACGGAAAGTCCTCCCCCTCCCGGACGAAGCGTCCGTTTAGGGTACCCTGAATGGGTCTATGCATCAATTCAAAAGGCTTCCCGGCCTTCTTTGCTTTAGCTCTCCCAGCCATCTCTTTACCCTTCCTTACCCAGTCCTCTTTGGTGGGTAGATAACCCAATCCAAAGGTATGAGGGTTGTGTGGCACTTCGGCCAATGCTGCGACGCCCTTCCGGCCACTCTTGCCCAATCCTATCCCGGGGATATGTTGGAGCTTGTTCATGAGATAGACTACCTGAGCACTGACATATACCCCTTCACTAACAGCCATGATGTCCTGTACAACCCGAGCCTCAGCCAAGGTGAAACCCGATATGAACACATCTTCCATACCGTGCTCAATTTCTAGAACAGGCGTAGATACTTCTGGCGGTGGACGAATCGATGAATTTCCGAAAACGATGGCTACTCCCTTCCCATAGGGGTATTTCACCACTTGATGTAGGGTGGAGGAGACTGCCTTTACCTGATGCAGCCACGGCCGCCCTAAAAGCAGGTTGAAAGTTGCAGGGACCTCCAAGACATGGAAATCTATCTCATGCTGTCCCGGCCCAACCTTTGTTTGAATTTTAACTGTTCCCATTACTTCCCGGCTTGTGTTGTCATACGCCCGAATCACCTGGGCCGTTGGCACAAAATCCGCAATTTTCAAACCGATCGCATAGGCTGTCCTTGCTGGGTAGACGTTGATGGCGGACCCCGTGTCGACAAGCACCACGGGTATCCATTAATCTCTACACTCCACAGAGATGTAGAGTGGCTTGTTATGGTTCGCACCCTCAGGTGGCAGTTCTTTGTCCGAAAAGGTCAGCATCGGGGTAGTCCCTCCCGAAAAAACTAGGCCCACCAGCTGTTCGGGCGTGGTGTCTATAGAAAGCTTGGCTTTATCCATGGCTAAAAGGACGGCCTGTCTATGTACTCGAGAAGCCATAAGCAGCCCCCAGATGGATATGTCTGCTTGTATCTTCTTCAATTGTCTTAATACGACCTCATCCTCGAGTTGCTTTTCTTTTTACTTCTCTGCTTCCTTATCTTTTCCAGACGCCTCTAGTTGATCTAGGTGTGGAGGCTTGAAGTACCGTCCACTCCTAGTCATGTGATCGACTTCACCTATATACTAGGTATCATCTGCTTGGTTACCTCCCCAATCCTCGTCTGTGTGGGCAATACATAGATCATCGTCTTCCCACCACATTCCATCTGCAGCTGACAGGCACCTGTCCGGTTCTGGCCTGACTGTTCCGATACTTGCAGTACCTTTTATTCCTATGCTCGCGGTATTCTCCATTTTTGTACCTGCGGCAGTTTCAACTCCCACATGGGCTTTTGCCTTCCTGATTCTCTCGGAATCTTCGAATCTTTCCTGTTCGGACTGTATCAATGCAGTAGATTGTTCAATAACCCCTGTACTCAAAATGCTCCAATCCCGAGCGAAATTCTTGACACCGGCGCTCTCCGGCGATGTACTCTGTTCTTCGACCCTCCCGACTGTTACGAACATTCTTGCCCCTGCCGGGCCTTGTTTTGACTGAAACTCTCCTACCACATCTGGCTGATCGTCCAACCATCTCATGGCCTCTGTCAATTCCTCATAATCGAACCAGTTGACGGCTGAGTCTTCTGGATCTTGGTTACCGTAAAACTGGAACTTGGCAAGATCCTCTTCCACAACTGTCAAATCATCTGTTTCCTGTCTTGGACTGTCCCCTTGGATTGCACACAGCTCTCCTCCTGCTGGAAATTCCACATCTGGTCTATTCTGGCCCATTGGTGAAATGTAGTCACTCGGACTATAAGCATTCCCAACATCACTCCCAGACTCCGCAGACTCTGGCTCGACAACCTCCTTCTCCTTTGGAGTCTTCTCTCTCCTGCTCTCGATGGTCACCACCACTGGCTTGGGTTGGGTTATGGAGACGTCCATCATGCACAAATCGGTGCAATTAGGAAGGAAAACCTCCGGCTTAGGCAGGTAGGAGGGTGTGATATAGCTACTAGGATCTTAGGACACGACCCCAGTGTGGATGAAATTGATTCTTTTGGGTGGTGGAGCTTGGTTATGTGTGGGGAGAGGATTTGTAGTAACATTGGGTTTCTCAGGAGGTAAAATCACCCCGTTATCGATGAGATCTTGAATCTCATGACGCAATCGAAAGCACAGGTCGGTGTCGTGACCATGCTGCTGGTGAAATGCACAATACTTGGCTGGATTGTGGGCAGCGGGGAGTCTTTCCGGTAAGGGCCGCGGCTCTAGGGGCTTCAGATGCCATTTTATGATCAAAACCCCCAAAGCTTTGGACAGGGGAATATAAAGCGGAGCGAAGGTTCTGGTGTTTTTGGGAGGGTATTTGGCTGTTTGTGGGTTGCTTTTGGACGCACCGGAGAATGGTGTGGCTGCCATGGTTCTCGGGGAAGGGTTGGTGGTGACCACACTCACTTCAGAGGTCTTGGTAGTTGTAGCGCCACTCGAGCCTGCATTAGTATTACGATTGAAAGTTCTGCGGGGTTGCTCCCGGTCATTATCAATCAAGCCGTGTTTCAAGGCATCCTCGATCTGCACCCCCATTTCATGCAGATCAGAAAAGGTAGGGAAGGGGAGTACAATCATCTTTTGCATTAGCTTCGGTTGAAGATTGCGCACAATCATCCGAATCTGGTCTTTGTCTGTGGGTCTTAAGGTCATCATCGAAGCCTTAGCCCGCCATCTGGTTACGAATTCTGAGAAGCTCTCCTTGGGTTCTTGCCTCGTTGTCTCGAGATCCCGGGTCGTGATCTCGATTTATGTATTATATGAGTACTGTAGGATGAAGGCCTCAGCCATCTCGTCCCAACTTCTCTTGACGTCATCCTCCAATTTGGCATACCATGTGGCCGCTACACCCGACAGGGTCCGGCCAAATAAAGACAGCTTCTGCAGTCTAGTGAGGCCCATTGGCCTTAAGACGTTTGAAAATAGTCGCAGGTGCACCATGGGATCCCCGGATCCGTCAAAATGATCAATTTGTGGCATCTTAAACCGATCTGGCAGCGTCACGGCCGCGTCGGTGTATCCGTCTCCAATGTCCGGAATGGACTTCACACCTTGAGATTTCTTGAACAGTTTTTCAAGCTTGCGCATTTTTAATGCCACGGGGTCGACCTCAGACTCGAAGGGAGAATCCGATTGATTGATAGGAGTGGGTGCCTTGGATAGTTGAGGCAGAATCGGGGGTGGAGCCGGCCCCGTTGGGATGTCTGTATCTTCTTGGACATTCTGGGCATTTGGCGTCTCTTCGGGTATCGGAACCCTTAGTGGGGGAGGGACTTGCTGTGAAGCAGATGCTCCAGTTTGCTACTACAATCTTACGATTAACTCCGCTTGCTCATTCATAACTGTGGCTTGTTGTTTGGCGAAATTTGCCTGTCGGGCAGCATCCTGCTGCATCACTTTCATGCTTTCTTGGAGTTGGCGCACCATCTCTTCTAAACTAGCCATGCTGTTCTGTTCTGACTGAATTGTCGGTATATATTCCCTTTCTGTGGGTGAAACAGGATCCCAATCCCTACTGTACACAGGTGGGGTAGATAAAGCCCTCTGTACTGACTGTTGAACTGATGCCCTCTGCCTAGTTGCCCTCCGTCTAGTAACCGGGGGTAGAGAGTGGTACACTGGTTGTCCGTCTACCAGATCCTCAGATCGATGGAGCCGACGACCTCTAATCCAGAGTGCTTGGGGAATATCTACTGGGTTGGAACCAATGATGCTAAACTACCTAGCAAAAAGATAAATAAAGTAGTAAATAAACAAACAACCGGACAGCATAACGGCATAAAATAAACACATACAACGCACAGTTGGGTATTCATAACACACAGTTGGTAAGCCGAACACACTGTTCCTCGACACTGATCACTGTTCCCCAAAATCACTGTTCTCAAAACTGAACCTGATACCCGCAGATAACTGATTCTCATAAACTGACACTGATGCCCTCAGGTCTAATACTCAATCTTGCAAACTGATATACATGTTCCTGTAGAACGACACTCTAAAAGCACATAGCAAGTAAAGAGAGCCAAAACACTCCTATGTTGGGATAGGGTTTCCCTGTCCTATTTTGTTAGGAGCTAGGGTTTCACTATGCACGCGCCAGTTTTCAAACAACCTAACATCGGGTAAGCAACCTGTCCTAACTTGGAATGGTCACTATGGATTTCGATATGCACTAGGTCGAATGGTCGAAAAGGGTGCCCCGGTAAAACCGGGGTTTGTGTTCCCATACTGTTAGAGCCCATAATCGGTCAGCCTTATGGTCATGCCTTGACAAGACAAGCCTCCGGCAAACCGTTCAGGAATGGCAGATGGCAAACACGGTGTCCTAGGCGCACCAATGCAAATGCAATGCAAAGAGACACATAAATGAAATCAAAATAGGATATCACGAGTTCGAGTCAAGCTCTCTAAATCCCCAGCAGAGTCACCAGAAACTGTAGACGTCCCCGAACGCCCCGGGAGGGTGAGTCCCGTTCTGTTCATTTTTGGGGTCACTACAGCTCGAACTCGATTTGTGTCACGATTCTTAATCTTGAACCAAAGAGTCCAAATCTGGCAAATCGTTTTGAGAAACAGATTTTTGAAAAGAAGTGCCAAACATGGACTACTTTGCCAGATACAGAGTCGCCACCTAAATATTTTTTATGGGGGAATTTAGGAAACCCTGTGTAGACGCGCCCGCGTGGGACCTCGTGCTACAGTTCGGACTCGATTTGTGTCACGGTTCTTAATCTGAACCAAAGAGTCCAAATCTGGCAAATCGTTTTGAGAAACAGATTTTTGAAAAAGTAGTGCCAAACATGGACTGCTTTGCCAGATACAGAGTCGCCACCTAAATGTTTTTTATGGGAGAATTTAGGAAACCCTGACTCGGTGCCGAAGGCCACATGTCCGTCATCACCGGAGTTGTCTCGGCTCGGGAGCTTGGGTACGATCGGGGAAGGTCAGCTATGAGCACCCCCTTTCGCCCGGTCCGAAGACCGGCCTCTACTAACCGTGATATCCGTTTTTGAAAACTTTACGTGTTCTTATACCAATTATTAGCCTGGAATTACTATGTTATGCGCGCAACAAACAAGTATAGACCAAATCGCCCAAATTGGAACAAAACATTTCATGTTTGTTTAAAAATGGTTTGCTACTCGCAAGTGGGCTAAAATGCAGATTTTGCCACCCTCAAGTGGGCTTTTGGAAAAGATGGTTTTGCCACTATCTAGTGGGCTTAAAATTCACAGTTTTAACGCATTATCCCAATTTAAGCAATTTGACCTCCACCCACAGGCATTCAAGCAGTTTATCTCATGTAAGCACTTAGCCGCATGGTAGGCATACTATTATGGCAATATTCACACGCATGCTGGATGCTAAAGCAAAAATACTTACATTGTACTCCGTGCCAAAACAGTAAACTAGTTAGCAAACATGCATGTCCTAGTTCATGTTATTTTGCCTAATGCAACACATACAAGGTGCAATTTTAGTTAGGCTCGGTTAACCTAGATATGGCATACGATATGCAACCAACTAATTCATGTATTCAATTTTGGAATTTGAAAATACGAATGCGTTTAGCATGATGTACCGAGCCCGGTGCATGTTAACAGATGCATGAATGCACACATGCATATCATAAGGTATGCTAATTTCAAGATGCCCTAATCTACCATCATAAGCTGGTAAATAAAAGGGAAGAAAGAAATGGGGATTGGAAGACATACACACACTCACCCACACTTATTACATGTTTACCCTCACTCAGAGGGCTCGAATTAATATTACAGTCCCAAAATAATGAACAAATAAAATTATTACAAAATTTCCTAATTAATTAAAAAAGAGGAAGCAAAAGAATAAAGAGGGTGGCCACAGCCTCTGCCTCGGGGCGCGCAGATGATGCATGCTCGAATCCGTCCTGCCCGGAAAACCCGTGCTACACTCTTGTCGCCTCTGTTTGTACTGTCTTGTCTTTCTGAAAATTACCAAAGTGCTGGAGCAAGTTCCTTGCATTCTGCAGAGCACCACCGGCCAGACAGAGTTTCCGCCGGCACTTCACAATTCCCGTCGGCACTTTACCAGATTCATCGGCACTCCAGATAGTGCCGGTCGGCACTAAATTCTGCCGGTCGGCAGAAACTTCCTGCAGCAGACAATTTGACAGCAAAACAGAGAACAGACAGTGCATGGCATGGGGTTCTTGGACACATGTAAGCATGGTCCTACTTCTTATCATATTTCGAACTCAAAGAAGCATGACCTTTGACCTTTGAGCCATCCAAGGTGCATGATGACTCAACGGATCAAATTTGCTATTTGATATGAAAATGCATGCAACAAATAACGTGAAAACCGGGGCCTTATCAAATTGGAGTCAAAGGTCCCGATGACCGGGGATCAAGGCACATTACGTCACTTGAAGTATGAATGGTCCTTGACTCCCGCACTTGGTTTGACACCCCAAACCAAGTAAATGCAATGCATGCAATGCTCACAAGCCTCAAATGTGTCATACCACCAAGATGTAAAACACAACAAGCAATATGCAACTATCATGACAAAATGTATGATACCAAGCACACAAGATACAAACATGATGCAAACATGAAGCAAATTGACCATGGAATTGATGTGCTACACAAAGCTTAATGGAACAAACATGCAACAAACATGGATCAAGCATGCAAGAGGGCTTGAAGTGGCGAAGGGGCAGGCCCTTACCCTTCTCAAAACAGTGACCAAAAGTGCTTAAAATGATAGGCAATCAACTCATGTTAACAAGCAAATTCATGGTCCCAAAGTTAAGACACAAAAGGAGACAACTCACCCCCATTATCATGACCACTCATGGCATGATCAAAACAAGCAAAAAAAACAGAATTTATGCATGCAAGATAGGACCCCAAGAAGCTCCTAATATGGCAACTAAGATATCCCCCATGAAGCAAATATACTAAGGCTCATTCTTAGGCATAAGAGGACACATCTTCAAGGCATGAAAGAGGCCATGCATGCACACATACAAGCATGATTCTTGGACTAAAATATGACCCTAGATGATGCCAAATCAAGAGGGTAATCACAACCATGCATGCTAGAGGCCAAAATGCTCAAAGCTTCCAAGCCAAAATACAAAGCAACTCTAACAAGCATGCCAAACATGACCAAGTTGATAACCAACAGATGTTAAGCATGGAAAAACAATGCTAAATGCTTCATAGAACCAAGCCAACACACACGAGAATCATGGCCTAATCATGAAATACAATTCCAAGCAAAATAGAGCGATACAAAGCAAGTATTGCAAGCATGCAAGGAGGCACAAGTTTGACCAAAAACAGAGATTAAATATGACCTAAGATGCCTAAAAAAGTGCTGGAATGAAGCCAAGAAACATCAAGCACACATGCTACCCTCTTGAGCCCAAAAAGCAAAGAAACAAAACCATAAGGGGAGAGGGGTGTCCCTCCCCTATGCAAGACTTCAAACCAACTTTTTTGACACTAAAATACACTGATTTTTGGTGATCAAAAGATCAAAATGCTGAAGTGAACAAAACCTTATCAAAACGGCACCAAAATAGGCTAAACAAGGCCTAAGAGGGTGAGTTTGCAATCTAACCACAAAGTGACCTTAAGGAAAGTGTTAGAGCAGGAAAATATGAGTCTTTTTTATGTTATACACAAGAGCCAAAACAATAAACAAAATAGGTAGAAAAACAAAGCAAGTTTGGGGAATAAAAGGGAAGATGCTCACCCTTGAAGAACCCTTGAAGAACAAATGGCCTAACCTCCTTCTTTGGATCAAAACCAGTCCAAAACTCAAGAAACAACTCCCCCAAGTCCCTCAATCTCGGACTAAGGTGTAATAGTGTGTGTAATGGTGCAAAAGTAAGGTAAAACACACCTTTTGGGCCAAGAAACACACACAAGAAGGGAGAGGGAGAGAGGTATAGATATAATATGTATCTATATCTTCAAAGGCTGGTTTTTGCTTCTGTTTTTCTAACCTAGAACCAAGAGGAAAGCCTCCCTCTTATAAGGATCCCTCTTGCAAAGCTTATTCAACAAGCTTGGCTAGAGGGAAATCCCTCCATACACGTGTATGGAGGGGAAAGGAGTTGGTGCCAGCTATCACAGCTGGCACAAAATATCTCCAAAAAGTGGAGGAACAGTGGTCGGCTGCCCAAAAAAGCTATTCCGGCAAAAAACAGTGCCGACCGGCAACATATTATGCCGACCGGCAATACAGTGTGCCGACCGGCAAACAAAATTGCCGATGGAAGAAAAAGACCAGCCGGTGGCCTCCAGCCACTGCCGGTGGTGTATGGGGATGTCTCACAAGGCATTCCCTGCCCCTCTAAGGCAAAACAAAAGTGTTTGGTGCAAAACCAGACACTAAACAGCCGAGTTCGGGGATCCTGAGGCAAGGCGCGCGAGCCGAGACCTCCGGGAACTCCAAACGAACACAATCATGGATGATCACCGAGTGTTCAAACGGTGACGTCCAAGTCTTGAGGACGGTCAAAAATGGGGTGTCTACAGTTGCCCCTCTTTGACAGAACTCGAAAGTCATAACAATGACGGGAGTGAATGTCAAAGCCCAGAGACGACCCATTTTTGACAAGGCCGAAGACTCAGACAAACATACAAGACAAATAAGATATGCGCCCGAAGGCAGGGGCGAAATGCAAGACAATGCAGAGAGCCGAGCATAACTTATGATCATGCTAAGAAAGCTGTAACGAAGCATACATGCGACAGTTTTAAGCTAGCATACCAAATTACACTATAATGCAGAAAGGATGTAAGAGAATTATGGAATTCTCAATACGTCTCACTCGGAGATAAAATACCTGTGCGGCTCGTCTAGTTGCACCAGCTTTAAATGAATCGTACATACAATATCGTGCCTGCAAAGAAAACAAACTTAACAGGTACAATATGGTTAGCGACATGCATGACAATGCAAGAATAGTGGTGTACTCGAAATGCGTGACAGCGCGAAGTAAATAGAGAGCAAGACAATGCATATTGAAATACAACTAGGCAAGCGGAGCAAGCGGTCTACGCAGTCGACGAAATTGATCACAAGCACGCGGTCTACGCAGGCGATGAAACTAAACAAGCGGTCTACGTAATTAACACATGCGGTCGATGCTGGTGACGGAGTTAAACATGCGGTCTACGCAAGTAATGGAATTAAACATGCGATCTACGCAATCAAAACATGCGGTCTACGCAGGTAATGGAATTAAACATGCGATCTACGCAATCAAAACATGCGGTCTACGCAGGTAATGGAATTAAACATGCGATCTACGCAATCAAAACATGCGGTCTACGCAGGTAATGGAATTAAACATGCGATTTACGCAATCAAAACATGCGGTCTACGCAGGTAATGGGATTAAACATGCGATCTACGCAATCAAAACATGCGGTCTACGCAGGTAATGGGATTAAACATGCGATCTACGCAATCAAAACATGCGGTCTACGCAGGTAATGGGATTAAACATGCGATCTACGCAATCAAAACATGCGGTCTACGCAGGTAATGGGATTAAACATGCGATCTACGCAATCAAAACATGCGGTCTACGCAGGTAATGGGATTAAACATGCGATCTACGCAATCAAAACATGCGGTCTACGCAGGTAATGGGATTAAACATGCGATCTACGCAATCAAAACATGCGGTCTACGCAGGTAATGGGATTAAACATGCGATCTACGCAATCAAAACATGCGGTCTACGCAGGTAATGGGATTAAACATGCGATCTACGCAATCAAAACATGCGGTCTACGCAGGTAATGGGATTAAACATGCGATCTACGCAATCAAAACATGCGGTCTACGCAGGTAAAGGAACGTACTATTACACAGCATAATCGAAACAATTTGCGGGGCTCACAAAGCATGAAAAGGATACGGGGCGGGACATTCTTTGCGCGCATCGAGCGTTGCTTGCAGAAGTTGTGGCCTGAGGTCAACTCAAAGGTTCACGTTTCAAAGGTGCGATTTCCCGTAATGTGAGGGCGTCCGACAACGCGGCTGACCCGAACAAAGACACGGAAGGTGCGTTAACCACAAGGGGAGTTTCATCGGTATCAATTCTGATACTTGGCTACCCTGCCATTCTACGTTTTATTTACCTTTTTACTAGTAGTTTAAGCACATTGCACTGCCTCAGGCAGGTTTATTTTCTTTCTCAAAATTCACGCACTTTACAAAACATGTGATGGAAATGAAACGAATCATTTTGTTCAAAAGATGTTGCAATTGTGGATCTTCTGTGCATCGTATCGCAGGGTTTCACACCACAATGTGAACAAAATTGAACCCATTTTGGAAATTTGCCATCGTAATAATCAGGTAGTGAACCGACTTACAACTCGATAAGCAAAACAAGGACATGACACAGCCAAACAAGTGTGAATACAACTCGATAAACAAGTCAAGAGCTCAAAGAGAGCGAAATACAACTCGATAAGCAAATGTTCAAAACTCGACAAGCAGACAGGCGTGGCTCCGCAAGAGTCGATCGCCGGGGAGGGGTTGGAGGTGGTTAAGTTCCCCAATTCTTAGCATAAACGGCTCAGAAAACCAGAAGGAAGTCCACCGGCATAGTGTAGGGGCCACCGGCTGCAAGGAGTGGGTACCGGCCGCATATTTGTTTTGTCGGCAAACTGGAATGGCCGGTCGGCATATTTTGATGCCGGTCGGCACTAAACGAGGGGAACCACCAGAATGTTGACACCTGTCTCCCCACTCAACCTTATCTCCTACAAAAGATCTCAGCTTCGTAGTTTTCCTCATTTTCACACTGATTTGCTCCAATGGAAGAGTTTCTTGCTCAAAATCTCACAGCTTGGATTGCTAGCTTGGATGGCTCGGAAAAGGTGAATTTCCGGGGTTTCGGCATAAATGCACTATTCACTCTGGGTCGTACCCCGTTGCATCTCCCGTTTCTTCACGCCGCGGCAAGATTTTGGAATCCGGTGACACATGTCTTTAGCTTTGCCGGGCAAGAGATGTGTCCTACCTTTGAAGATTTCCGAGCTCTAATGGAGTCCGAGCGCGACGAGGAGCTCCTGCCCCAACTAAATTTTGGTCATGCCCAATCCTTAGGGCGCATGTGCGGACTCAGCATGCGCGATGCTCGGTCTCTGATGGGCGACGGGATGTTAGATATTCCGAGTTTGGCCAATCGATTTTCTGATGCTGGTGATCGCAGCAACCATTACTGGCAAGGCTTCCGGCGACATGCGCTCTGCTTGTGCATGCTGTCTCATTTTCTGTTCATTTCGGGCTCTGGAGGGGCTAGTGTCCGGCTGATTGAGGTTGCCCAAGGCTTGAGAGAGGGCAAGAGCTGTATTGCCATGGTTCTGGCCGAGACACTAATGGGCTTAGACGCCTTTTACCGTCATGAGACGTCTAGATTGGCGGGGAGTCCACTACTACTACAGGTAATGTTTTCCACCCAATCTCGCATTTCTGTTTTGCTCACATCACTCGGCCCTCGAGCTCAGTCTTTTCTCACAAAACCCCATTCTCACTCTTCTCTCCTCGTACATCTCTCTATTCTTTAATCTCTCATTTTTCGATCCCTCCCCAGGTATGGCTGATGGATAAACTGCAGGTTGTGGACTCCTGTCCCGCATATTCAGCTCGCGGCTACTTCTTCCGGCATCATCTAGTCAATGCCTTGGATGAGGAATGGTGGTTCGCTTGGATGTGCCACTTGTCCGCAGACCGTATTGCTTGGCGGTGTCCTTGGTTGAACCTTCCGGCAATGAGTTACAACATGCCTCGACAGACTGGGATTCAACTGGTTGGTCTCACTCATTGTGTATTCTACTTCCCATTTCGGATTCGACGCCAATTTGGCCATGATCAGACCTGCCCGCCAGAGGGGATAGAGTATCCTGCTGCATTTCCAACCCGAGGCGCGCAGCTTGCTTGGCAGGCCACTGCGTGGAGGATGAGAGAACTCCTGGCCCCCCGCTCCTACTTTCAGTTGCACTTTATCTGACGAGTGCATAGATTGGCTTAATGAAGAAGCACAGATCGGGCCCAGCTTGGCATCAGAGGCTTCGACCAGCTCTGGGAGGGGGCGCAGGAACACCTGACTTGACCATGCCCTAGATTTATTGCTTTATTAGTATTTTCAAGTTTTCTTTCATGAATGTAATAAAAGGCAATTTCAATTGTTTGTAAGAGCAGGAAGACTCTGTTTTGAAATCAATGAAATTGAAAGTTCTGGTACTAAGAATTTTCCACTTTGGTCCGAAAATAGTCGAAGTTGTAAAAAGATTATTTGAACGAAGTCAGCTTATATTAAAACTTTTCAAAGATATTTTCGACATGGATCAGAACTGGACACGCCTGAGATCTGTCACTGAGATGTACAAACCCCAGATTCCTGCAACTGGAAAGTTGCCCCTAGTCTGAAGAACGCCGCAGCACTGCATAGCAACGGAAAATTGCCCCTAGTCTGAGTGGCACTGCACCGGAGATTCCAACGAATGCTGATGGACTAAGATGGCTGAGATGATCAAATGGACAAAGTTGATCGGGGAAGTGTCATGGCTGAACTTCAGGATGAAGCTGCCTACGTATCCCAAACATGGGAATCAAGCCTTACGTAGTTCCGGCCTAGGTTCGCTCGAGTATTTTCACTCTCCTTTTGCGCTCTAACTTTTGCCAAGGCCGCCCTTTGCGGGTTTTCAGCCTTGCGAGCTCAGTTTTTATATTTTCTAATTTTTTGTGCTCTAACTTTTGCCTAGGTCGCCCTTTCGGGTTTTCGGCCTAGCGAGCCTCTCAAGGGTAGTATTTCTTCAACTTGTCCATATTGATCGGTTGAGAGAATTCTAAGCCATCTAAGTCCATTAGAACCACAGCTCCGCCTGACCAGATGGTTTTGATGATGTAGGGACCAGTCCAATTGGGTCTGAACTTGCCCCTCGGGTCGTGGATGGGAGCTCGGTTGTCTTTGAGTACCAAATCCCCTTCCTTTAGATTTCTGGACTTAACCTTCTTGTTAAAAGCCCGAGCAATCCTGCGCTGATAACTCTGAACGTGGTACAGTGCTTTCAGTCTCCTTTCATCAAAGAGCATTAGTTCCTCGAACCTGCTTTGCTGCCAATCTGCCTCAGCTATCTGACACTCGGCCAATACCCGTAAAGACGGAACTTCAATTTCAATAGGTAGAACAGCCTCCATTCCATAAACTAACGAATACGGAGTTGCTCCGGTAGAAGTTCTAATCGAAGTTCTGTAGCCCCACAGAGCAAACGGCAACTTATCTGGCCAATCTCGATAGGTCTCTACCATTTTCCGCAGTATATGCTTGATGTTCTTGTTGGCGGCCTCAACTGCTCCATTGGTTTGCGGCCGATACGTAGATGACTTATGAAAAGCCACATTATACTTTTCCAACAAGTCGACCACTTCTTTCTTAAAGTGGGATCCATTGTCCGAGATGATCTCATTTGGCACCCCGTAGCGACAAATGATGTTGTTTCTGATGAACTTTGCGACGTGCGACGCTTTCAACACCGCGTATGATTGGGCCTCGACCCACTTTGTGAAATAATCTATCGCTACGAGGATATACTCATGTCCGTTCGATCCCTTCGGGGTAACAGCTCCGATTACATCGATCCCCCACACGGAAAACGGCCACGGGGAAGTCATATTGTACAATTTGGATGGTGGGATGTTCATACGGTTTGCATGGATCTGGCATTTGTGGCATCGCCGAACAAAGCCGATACAATCCTCTTCCATGGTCGACCAATAATAGCCCTGTCTAAGGATTTTTCTGGCCAACATTACTCCATTCATGTGTGCACCGCATTCTCCTCCATGGATGGCCTCCATTAGGCGCTTCGACTCTTCAGCTTCTACACAGAGCTTATGCATTCCCAGATGACCTCTTTTGTACAGTTTACCTCCGCAGATGATGAACTGAATAGCCATTCTTCTAATGGCCCTTTTATCCTTGGTGCTTGCCCCTATCGGATATGTCTCCTTTTCCAAGAAGTTCCAAATATCGTAATACCAGGGGTTGCCGTCTTGGGCTTCATCTATGGCGGAAATTGACTCGTATGCTGGCGCAAACTTCTGATCAATGATGACTGGACGCATCCGGACTCCCGACGGGATGTCTATCATGGAAGATAGAGTTGCTAACGAATCTGCAAACCTGTTGTTCTCTCTTACGAGGTGGGTGAAGTTTAGTTTCTCGAACCGAGGAATTAACAAATCCAAGGTTTGGTGGTAAATTATCATCCTTTCCTCCTTGACTTTCCAGTCTCCTTTCGCTTGAGACACAACAAGATTCGAGTCCCCAATGACGTCCAACCGTCTTACCCCTAGCTCTAGGGCTGCTTCCAGACCAGCAATACATGCCTCATACTCTGCCTCATTGTTCGAGACTCTGAACTGGAGCTTGAATGCCAAAGGGATGCGGGAATCGTCAGGCGCTATCAGCAACACTCCTATCCCATACCCATACTGGTTTGACGCTCCGTCAAAGTACATCGTCCAAGTTTCATCCTCGATATGCAGAATCGCTTCATCTGGGAATAGGTACTCAACCGCTTCATCCCCCTCAACCGGATGGTCGGCAAGGAACTCCGCTACCGCTCTTCCTTTCACTGACTTGCGTGTTACATACTTCAAGTCAAATTCGGAAAGCAATAGCAACCAACGAGCTAGCCTACCTGTAAGTGCTGGTTTCTCGAAAAGATATTTGATGGGATCCAAACGTGAAACCAACATTACAGAGTGAGCTAACAGGTAGTGCCGCAGCTTCCGGGTAGCCCATACCAAGGCCAAGCAAGCCTTCTCGAGCGGAGTGTAGCGGGTCTCGTAATCCAGCATCTTTTTGCTCAGATAGTAGATGGCCCTTTCCACTTTGTCTTCTGACTCCTGTGCGAGCATGCAGCCCATGGTGGTCTCAGTTACCGAAAGATACAATATCAGCGGTCTCCCCGGTTCTGGCGGTGACAATACAGGCGGGTTCTGTAGATACTCTTTGATCTGCTCAAAAGCTGCTTGACATCGGCCGTCCCATTGGAATTTCTTTCCTTTCTTCAGGAGGCCAAACAGTGGTTCACAAGTCACGGTTAGTTTAGAGATGAACCGCCTTATGAATTGCACTTTACCTAGAAAGCCTCGCACCTCCTTTTCAGTCCTTGGTGGTGGCATTTCTAAGATGGCCTTGATTTTGGAAGGGTCGACCTCGATGCCCCTTTGCGTTATCAGAAACCCTAGCATCTTTCCTGCTGTAACACCAAAAGTACACTTCTGGGGATTTAGCCGCAGCCGAAATTCTCTGATCCTTTGAAAAAACTTTTGTAAGGCGGTGTAGTGGCCCTCTCTTTCTTTGGACTTGACAATCATGTCGTCCACATACACCTCGACCTCTTTATGGATCATATCATGCAATATCGTAGTTGCTGCCCGCTGATAGGTAGCTCCCGCGTTTTTCAGCCCAAATGGCATCACTCGATAACAATATGTACCCCACGGGGTAGTGAATGCAGTCTTCTCCCGATCCTCGGGCGCCATTACTATCTGATTATAGCCTGAGAAACCATCCATAAACGAAAGCAAGGCATGTCCTGCCGTGAAATCTACCAGTTCATCAATGTGTGGCAAGGGAAAGTCGTCCTTCGGACTGGCCCTGTTCAAATCTCTGAAGTCTACACAGACCCGAATTCTGCCGTCTTTCTTCGGCACCGGAACAATGTTGGCCAACCAAGTCGGGTACTCAGACACCAGCAGGAAGCCTGCATCAATCTGCTTGGTGACCTCTTCCTTGATCTTAATGGCCCAATCAGGGCGGATCCTTCTGAGCTTCTGTTTGACAGGTCGGGCCTCGGGATCAAGAGGGATCCGGTGCTGTACAATCTCAGGATCGATTCCAGGCATGTCTTCGTAGGACCACGCGAAAACATCTTTGAAATCTTTTAACAAAGCGACTAAGCGCTCGCGTTCCTCAGAAGACAACGTGGACCCGATCTGGACCAGCCGCGGGTCCTTCTCAGTACCAACATTCACAGTAGTGATTTCATCCATTAAAGGTTTAACAAATCTTTCCTGCTCTTGATCAATTAACCGTTGCAAAACCGGAGGAATTTCTTCCTCGTCGTTTTCATCAAAATTTTGAAAATCCTAATTTAAGCAATAAATCAAAGGCACAGAAAAATACTCCGAAACCACATCCACGTCGTTCTCATTAAATACTTCCGAGCCGTCGGATTCTTCCGTTACAACAGACTCAAAAGAAAATGAAAAAGACGATCTAGACAGGACTGTGGTATCCGGGTTATCACCCCCGGGAATACCGGACTCAGACTCAGTTGAGCTGGAATCTGATTCGAACGTACAAGATTCGGTAGAATCAGATCCCGGCTCACTACCTGACCCGATGCTGCTTGATAAAAAGCCTTCTTCATATTGCCAGATGAGAGAAGGTGCGATGGATGCATCCAAAATAGCTGATGGTAGGCCCGCAGCCGCTTCATTCCCAATCACACATACCGAGGAGCTATCCCCCAAGCACCTCTGTTCGATCGGAGGATCTGACAGCAGACACGCCAGCGCTGCCCCCATTTCATTTTCAGCGTCCTCGGACTGTACCTCCTTACTTTGCTCGGCCTCAGCCGATAGATCTGCCTGCCCTTCGGCGATGTCATCCTCAGGTAACTGTAAATCAAAGAAAATTTCAAATCCCGGTACGCGCTTCTTCTCCGCATTGAGCCACGGCTCCGGGAAGCCACAGAACGGAAAGTCCTCCCCTTCCCGGACGAAACGTCCGTTCAGGGTCCCCCGAATGGGTTGGTGCATCAAGTCAAAGGGCTTCCCCATCTGTTTCGCCCTGGCCCTTCCGGCCATTTCCTTTCCTTTCCTTACCCAATCCTCTTTGGTGGGTAGGTAGCCCAAACCAAAGGTATGGGGGTTATGTGGCACCTCTGTCGATGCTGCGGCACCTTTCCTACCGCTCTTGCCTAATCCCATCCCGGGGATGTGCTGGAGTTTGTTCATGAGATAAACTGCTTGGGCGCTGACATACACCCCTTCGTTAGCTGCCATGATGTTCTGTACAACCCGAGCCTCGGCCAAGGTAAAACCTGATATGAACACATCTTCTATACCATGCTCAATTTCTAGAACAGGTGTAGACACCTCTGGTGGTGGATGAATTGATGAATTTCCAAAGACAATGGCTACTCCCTTCCCATAGGGGTATTTCACCACTTGATGTAAGGTAGAGGAGACCGCCTTTACCTGATGCAGCCACGGCCGTCCCAAAAGCAAGTTGAACGTTGCAGGAACCTCCAAGACATGGAAATCTATCTCATGCTGTCCGGGCCCAACCTTTGTTTGAATCTTAACTGTCCCCATTACCTCCCGGCTTGTGTTATCATATGCCCGAATTACCTGGGCCGTTGGTATAAAATCCGCGACTTTCAAACCAATCGCATAAGCTGTCCTTGCCGGGCAGACATTGATGGCGGATCCCGTGTCGACAAGTACCACAGGTATCCATTTATCTCTGCACTCGACAGAGATGTAGAGCGGCTTGTTATGGTTTGCACCTTCGGGTGGCAGCTCTTTGTCAGAAAAATTCAATGCTGGGGAATTCCCTCCTGAAAAGACTAATCCCACCAGCTGCTCGGGCGTGGTGTCTATGGACAGCTTGGCCTTGTCCATGGCTGTAAGGACAGCTTGTCTATGTACTCGAGAAGCCATAAGCAGTCCCCAGATGGAGATGTCTGCTTGTATCTTTTTCAATTGTCTCAATACGGCCTCATCTTCGAGTTGCTTCTCCTTTTGTTTCTCTGCTTCATTATCTTTCCCAGACGCCTCTGGTTGATCTAGGTGTGGAGGCTTGAAATACCGTCCACTCCTAGTCATGTGATCAACTTTGCCGATATACCAGGTATCATCTGGTTGGTTACCTTTCCAATCCTCGTCCGTGTGGGCAAGACATAGATCGTCGTCTTCCCACCACATACCATCTGCGACTGACAAGCATCTGTCTGGTTCTGGCACAACTGTCCCGATACTCACAGTACCTTTTATCCCTATGTTCACAGCATCCTCCATTTCCGTACTTGCGGCGGTTTCGACCCCTACGTGGCCTTTTGCTTTTCTGATCCTCTCAGAATCCTCGAATCTTTCTTGTTCTGACTGTGTCAATGCAGTAGATTGCTCACTGATCCCTGTACTTAAAATGCTCCATTCCCGAGCGAAACTCTCGACACCGGCGCTCTCCGGCGATGTATTCTGCTTTTCGACACTCCCGGGTGTTGTTGACATTCCTGCCCCTGCCGGGCCTTGTTCTGACTGGAACTCCCCTATTACATCCGGCTGGTCGTCTAACCACCCCGTGGCCTCTGCTAATTCTTCATTATCATACCAGTTGATGGCTAAGTCTTGGTCATCATGAAATTGGGACTTGACAACATCCTTTTCCACGGCTGTCAAATCATCCATTTCCTGTCCTGAATTGTCCCCTCGGATTACACACAGCTCTCTCCCGACTGGAAATTCGACATTTGGTCTATTCTGGCTCACGGGTGAAATGTAGTCATTCGGATTGTAAGCGTTCCCAACATCATTCTCAGGCTGCACGAACCCTGGTTTGACAACCCCTTTCCTGTTCTCGATGGTCACCACCACTGGCTTGGGTTGGGTTATGGAGATGTCCGTCATGCACAAATCGGTGCAATCGGGGAGGAAAACTTTAGGTTTAGGTAGGTAGGAGGGTGTGATGTAGATACTGGGATCGTAGGATGCGACCCCAGTGTGGATGAAGTTGACTCTTTTGGGTGGTGGAACTTGGTTATGTGCGGGGAGAGGATTTGTGGTAACATTAGGTTTCTCAGGGGGAAGAATCACCCCATTATCAATGAGATCTTGAATCTCATGACGTAAACGAAAGCATAGGTCAGTGTCATGACCATGCTACTGGTGGAACGCACAATATTTGGCTGGGTTGTGGGTGGCGGGTAGTCTTTCTGGCAAGGGCCGCGGCTCTAGGGGCTTCAGATGCCCTTTCCTGATCAAAACCCCCAGAGCTTTGGATAGGGGCATATAAAGTGGAGCAAAGGTTCTGGTGTTTCTGGGAGGGTATTTGGCTGTTTGCGAATTGCTTCCGGACGCGCCGGAGAATGGTGTGGCTGCTGTATTTCTCGGGGAAGGGTTAGTGGTGACCATACTTACTTCGGAGGTCCTGGCAGTCGCAGCGCCACTCGGGCCTGTATTAGTACTACGATTGAAATTTCTGCGGGGTTGGTCCCGATCATTATCAATCCAACCTTGTCTCAAGGCGTCCACGATCTGCACCCCCATTTCATGTAAATCAGCAAAGGTGGGAAAGGGGACTACAATCATCTTTTGCATTAGCTTCGGCTGAAGATTGCGCACAATCATCCGAATCTGGTCTTTGTCTGTGGGTCTCAAGGTCATCATTGAAGCTTTAGCCCGCCATCTAGTTACAAACTCTGAGAAGCTTTCCTTGGGTTCTTGCCTTGTTGTCTCGAGATCCCGGGTCGTGATCTCGATTTGTGTGTTATACGAGTACTGCAGGATAAAGGCCTCAGCCATCTCGTCCCAGTTTCTCTTGACGTCGTCCCCCAACTTGGCATACCATGCGGACGCCACACCCGACAAGGTCCGGCCGAACAAAGATAGTTTCTGCAATCTGGTGAGGCCCATTGGCCTTAAGACATCTGAGAATAGTCGCAGGTGTACCATGGGATCCTCAGACCCGTCAAAACGATCGATTTGGGGCATCTTAAACCGATCTGGCAGCGTCACGGCCGCGTCGGTGTATCCGTCTCCAATGTCCGGAATGGACTTCACACCTTGAGATTTCTTGAACAGTTTTTCAAGCTTGCGTATTTTTAATGCCACGGGGTCGACCTCGGACTCGAAGGGAGAATCCGATTGATTGATAGGAGTGGGTGCCTTGGATAGTTGAGGCAGAATCGGGGGTGGAGCCGGCCCCGTTGGGATGTCTGTATCTTCTTGGACATTCTGGGCATTTGGCGTCTCTTCGGGTATCGGAACCCTTAGTGGGGGAGGGACTTGCTGTGAAGCAGATGCTCCAGTTTGCTACTACAATCTTACGATTAACTCCGCTTGCTCATTCATAACTGTGGCTTGTTGTTTGGCAAAATTTGCCTGTCGGGCAGCATCCTGCTGCATCACTTTCATGCTTTCTTGGAGTTGGCGCACCATCTCTTCTAAACTAGCCATGCTGTTCTGTTCTGACTGAATTGTCGGTATATATTCCCTTTCTGTGGGTGAAACAGGATCCCAATCCCTACTGTACACAGGTGGGGTAGATAAAGCCCTCTGTACTGACTGTTGAACTGATGCCCTCTGCCTAGTTGCCCTCCGTCTAGTAACCGGGGGTAGAGAGTGGTACACTGGTTGTCCGTCTACCAGATCCTCAGATCGATGGAGCCGACGACCTCTAATCCAGAGTGCTTGGGGAATATCTACTGGGTTGGAACCAATGATGCTAAACTACCTAGCAAAAAGATAAATAAAGTAGTAAATAAACAAACAACCGGACAGCATAACGGCATAAAATAAACACATACAACGCACAGTTGGGTATTCATAACACACAGTTGGTAAGCCGAACACACTGTTCCTCGACACTGATCACTGTTCCCCAAAATCACTGTTCTCAAAACTGAACCTGATACCCGCAGATAACTGATTCTCATAAACTGACACTGATGCCCTCAGGTCTAATACTCAATCTTGCAAACTGATATACATGTTCCTGTAGAACGACACTCTAAAAGCACATAGCAAGTAAAGAGAGCCAAAACACTCCTATGTTGGGATAGGGTTTCCCTGTCCTATTTTGTTAGGAGCTAGGGTTTCACTATGCACGCGCCAGTTTTCAAACAACCTAACATCGGGTAAGCAACCTGTCCTAACTTGGAATGGTCACTATGGATTTCGATATGCACTAGGTCGAATGGTCGAAAAGGGTGCCCCGGTAAAACCGGGGTTTGTGTTCCCATACTGTTAGAGCCCATAATCGGTCAGCCTTATGGTCATGCCTTGACAAGACAAGCCTTCGGCAAACCGTTCAGGAATGGCAGATGGCAAACACGGTGTCCTAGGCGCACCAATGCAAATGCAATGCAAAGAGACACATAAATGAAATCAAAATAGGATATCACGAGTTCGAGTCAAGCTCTCTAAATCCCCAGCAGAGTCACCAGAAACTGTAGACGTCCCCGAACGCCCCGGGAGGGTGAGTCCCGTTCTGTTCATTTTTGGGGTCACTACAGCTCGAACTCGATTTGTGTCACGATTCTTAATCTTGAACCAAAGAGTCCAAATCTGGCAAATCGTTTTGAGAAACAGATTTTTGAAAAGAAGTGCCAAACATGGACTACTTTGCCAGATACAGAGTCGCCACCTAAATATTTTTTATGGGGGAATTTAGGAAACCCTGTGTAGACGCGCCCGCGTGGGACCTCGTGCTACAGTTCGGACTCGATTTGTGTCACGGTTCTTAATCTGAACCAAAGAGTCCAAATCTGGCAAATCGTTTTGAGAAACAGATTTTTGAAAAAGTAGTGCCAAACATGGACTGCTTTGCCAGATACAGAGTCGCCACCTAAATGTTTTTTATGGGAGAATTTAGGAAACCCTGACTCGGTGCCGAAGGCCACATGTCCGTCATCACCGGAGTTGTCTCGGCTCGGGAGCTTGGGTACGATCGGGGAAGGTCAGCTATGAGCACCCCCTTTCGCCCGGTCCGAAGACCGGCCTCTACTAACCGTGATATCCGTTTTTGAAAACTTTACGTGTTCTTATACCAATTATTATCCTGGAATTACTATGTTATGCGCGCAACAAACAAGTATAGACCAAATCGCCCAAATTGGAACAAAACATTTCATGTTTGTTTAAAAATGGTTTGCTACTCGCAAGTGGGCTAAAATGCAGATTTTGCCACCCTCAAGTGGGCTTTTGGAAAAGATGGTTTTGCCACTATCTAGTGGGCTTAAAATTCACAGTTTTAACGCATTATCCCAATTTAAGCAATTTGACCTCCACCCACAGGCATTCAAGCAGTTTATCTCATGTAAGCACTTAGCCGCATGGTAGGCATACTATTATGGCAATATTCACACGCATGCTGGATGCTAAAGCAAAAATACTTACATTGTACTCCGTGCCAAAACAGTAAACTAGTTAGCAAACATGCATGTCCTAGTTCATGTTATTTTGCCTAATGCAACACATACAAGGTGCAATTTTAGTTAGGCTCGGTTAACCTAGATATGGCATACGATATGCAACCAACTAATTCATGTATTCAATTTTGGAATTTGAAAATACGAATGCGTTTAGCATGATGTACCGAGCCCGGTGCATGTTAACAGATGCATGAATGCACACATGCATATCATAAGGTATGCTAATTTCAAGATGCCCTAATCTACCATCATAAGCTGGTAAATAAAAGGGAAGAAAGAAATGGGGATTGGAAGACATACACACACTCACCCACACTTATTACATGTTTACCCTCACTCAGAGGGCTCGAATTAATATTACAGTCCCAAAATAATGAACAAATAAAATTATTACAAAATTTCCTAATTAATTAAAAAAGAGGAAGCAAAAGAATAAAGAGGGTGGCCACAGCCTCTGCCTCGGGGCGCGCAGATGATGCATGCTCGAATCCGTCCTGCCCGGAAAACCCGTGCTACACTCTTGTCGCCTCTGTTTGTACTGTCTTGTCTTTCTGAAAATTACCAAAGTGCTGGAGCAAGTTCCTTGCATTCTGCAGAGCACCACCGGCCAGACAGAGTTTCCGCCGGCACTTCACAATTCCCGTCGGCACTTTACCAGATTCATCGGCACTCCAGATAGTGCCGGTCGGCACTAAATTCTGCCGGTCGGCAGAAACTTCCTGCAGCAGACAATTTGACAGCAAAACAGAGAACAGACAGTGCATGGCATGGGGTTCTTGGACACATGTAAGCATGGTCCTACTTCTTATCATATTTCGAACTCAAAGAAGCATGACCTTCGACCTTTGAGCCATCCAAGGTGCATGATGACTCAATGGATCAAATTTGCTATTTGATATGAAAATGCATGCAACAAATAACGTGAAAACCGGGGCCTTATCAAATTGGAGTCAAAGGTCCCGATGACCGGGGATCAAGGCACATTACGTCACTTGAAGTATGAATGGTCCTTGACTCCCGCACTTGGTTTGACACCCCAAACCAAGTAAATGCAATGCATGCAATGCTCACAAGCCTCAAATGTGTCATACCACCAAGATGTAAAACACAACAAGCAATATGCAACTATCATGACAAAATGTATGATACCAAGCACACAAGATACAAACATGATGCAAACATGAAGCAAATTGACCATGGAATTGATGTGCTACACAAAGCTTAATGGAACAAACATGCAACAAACATGGATCAAGCATGCAAGAGGGCTTGAAGTGGCGAAGGGGCAGGCCCTTACCCTTCTCAAAACAGTGACCAAAAGTGCTTAAAATGATAGGCAATCAACTCATGTTAACAAGCAAATTCATGGTCCCAAAGTTAAGACACAAAAGGAGACAACTCACCCCCATTATCATGACCACTCATGGCATGATCAAAACAAGCAAAAAAACAGAATTTATGCATGCAAGATAGGACCCCAAGAAGCTCCTAATATGGCAACTAAGATATCCCCCATGAAGCAAATATACTAAGGCTCATTCTTAGGCATAAGAGGACACATCTTCAAGGCATGAAAGAGGCCATGCATGCACACATACAAGCATGATTCTTGGACTAAAATATGACCCTAGATGATGCCAAATCAAGAGGGTAATCACAACCATGCATGCTAGAGGCCAAAATGCTCAAAGCTTCCAAGCCAAAATACAAAGCAACTCTAACAAGCATGCCAAACATGACCAAGTTGATAACCAACAGATGTTAAGCATGGAAAAACAATGCTAAATGCTTCATAGAACCAAGCCAACACACACGAGAATCATGGCCTAATCATGAAATACAATTCCAAGCAAAATAGAGCAATACAAAGCAAGTATTACAAGCATGCAAGGAGGCACAAGTTTGACCAAAAACAGAGATTAAATATGACCTAAGATGCCTAAAAAAGTGCTGGAATGAAGCCAAGAAACATCAAGCACACATGCTACCCTCTTGAGCCCAAAAAGCAAAGAAACAAAACCATAAGGGGAGAGGGGTGTCCCTCCCCTATGCAAGACTTCAAACCAACTTTTTTGACACTAAAATACACTGATTTTTGGTGATCAAAAGATCAAAATGCTGAAGTGAACAAAACCTTATCAAAACGGCACCAAAATAGGCTAAACAAGGCCTAAGAGGGTGAGTTTGCAATCTAACCACAAAGTGACCTTAAGGAAAGTGTTAGAGCAGGAAAATATGAGTCTTTTTTATGTTATACACAAGAGCCAAAACAATAAACAAAATAGGTAGAAAAACAAAGCAAGTTTGGGGAATAAAAGGGAAGATGCTCACCCTTGAAGAACCCTTGAAGAACAAATGGCCTAACCTCCTTCTTTGGATCAAAACCAGTCCAAAACTCAAGAAACAACTCCCCCAAGTCCCTCAATCTCGGACTAAGGTGTAATAGTGTGTGTAATGGTGCAAAAGTAAGGTAAAACACACCTTTTGGGCCAAGAAACACACACAAGAAGGGAGAGGGAGAGAGGTATAGATATAATATGTATCTATATCTTCAAAGGCTGGTTTTTGCTTCTGTTTTTCTAACCTAGAACCAAGAGGAAAGCCTCCCTCTTATAAGGATCCCTCTTGCAAAGCTTATTCAACAAGCTTGGCTAGAGGGAAATCCCTCCATACACGTGTATGGAGGGGAAAGGAGTTGGTGCCAGCTATCACAGCTGGCACAAAATATCTCCAAAAAGTGGAGGAACAGTGGTCGGCTGCCCAAAAAAGCTATTCCGGCAAAAAACAGTGCCGACCGGCAACATATTATGCCGACCGGCAATACAGTGTGCCGACCGGCAAACAAAATTGCCGATGGAAGAAAAAGACCAGCCGGTGGCCTCCAGCCACTGCCGGTGGTGTATGGGGATGTCTCACAAGGCATTCCCTGCCCCTCTAAGGCAAAACAAAAGTGTTTGGTGCAAAACCAGACACTAAACAGCCGAGTTCGGGGATCCTGAGGCAAGGCGCGCGAGCCGAGACCTCCGGGAACTCCAAACGAACACAATCATGGATGATCACCGAGTGTTCAAACGGTGACGTCCAAGTCTTGAGGACGGTCAAAAATGGGGTGTCTACACCCTGACTCGGTGCCGAAGGCCACATGTCCGTCATCACCGGAGTTTCTCGGCTCGGGAGCTAGGGTACGATTGGGGAAGGTCAGCTATGAGCACCCCCTCTCGCCCGATCCGAAGATCGGCCTCTACTAACCGTGATATCCGTTTTTGAAACATTATGTGTTCTTATTCCAATTGTTAGCCTAGAATTACTATGTTATGCGCACAGCAAACAAGTATAGACTAGATTGCCTAATTTGGAAAGAAACATTGCATATCCGTTTGTTTTGGAAAATGTTTTGGAGTTTGCTACTCGCAAGTAGGCTAAAATACGGATTTCAATGGGTTTTTCCAACTCAAACAATCCAACCTTCACCCACAGGCATTCAAACAGTTTATCACATAAGCATCTAGCCACATGGTAAGCATGCTGTCATGATAGCATTCACACTCATGCGATGATGCTAAAGCATAAATACTTACATCGTACTCCGTGCCAAAACAATAAACTAGTTAGCCAACATGCATGATCCTAGTTCATGTTAAATTGACTAATGCAACACATACAGGACGCAATTAGATAGGCTCGGCTAACCTAAACATGATGTGTGAAATACTACAACTATCACGTATTCAATTTGAAATTGAAGTACAAATGCAGTTAGCGTGATGCGCCGAGCCCGGTGCATGCGGGGCAAATGTATGGATGCACGCATGCATTGCATAAGGTATGCTAAATTTAAAGATGCCCTTGTCTACTATCATAAGCGGGTAAATAAAAGGGAAGAAAGACATGGGATTGGAAGACATACACCCACTCACGCACACTTATTACACAATTGCCCTCACTCGGAGGGTACAAATAAATATTACAGTCCAAATAACAAATACATTAATTATTACAGAATTTCTAATTAATTAATAGAAAGAATGCAAAAAAAGGAGAAAGGTGGCCACAGCCTCCGCCTCGGGATGCGCGAATGATGCATGCTCGAAACCCGGCTCGCTTGGAAAGCTCGTACCATACCACTGCCGCCTCTGTTTATACTGGCTTGTCTCTCTGAAAATTGCCAAAGCCCTAGGACAGGTTCCTTGCATGCTGCAAAATACCACCGGTTGGAGGAAATTCCCACCGGCCAAATGTAATTTCCATCGGCTGCTGTTGGAGTTATCAGCCATTCACACATGGCCGGTCAGCATTGAATGCTGCCGGTCGGCAGAAGATTCCTGCAGAGGACAGTTTTGACAGCAACAGAAGACAGACAGTATATGGCATGGGATTTCAGGCACATGTGAGCACTGTCATGTTTCCCATCACGCTTTGAACTCAGGGAAGCATGGCCCTCGATCCTCGAGGAATCAATGGTGCATGATAGCCCAAGAGATCAAGCTTGCCACTTGATGTAAAAATGCATGCAATCACACAAATGAGGATCAAGACCCTATCATACCGAAGTCAAGGGCCCCGGTGACCGAGAGTTAAGGCACATTACATCACTTATAGTATGAATGCTCATTGACCCTCACACTTGGTTTGACACCCCAAACCAAGTAATGCAATGCATGTTATGGGAACAATGACTCAAAGGTACAACATGAGATTGGAAATGCAAGGCATGCCAAATGCCATGCAACTAATATGGCAAGTATGCAATGCTAGGCATGCAAGATGCAAGTGCAATGCAAACATGGACAATTTAAGCAATAGGATCAACATATTACAACACTTAATGAAGCAATTATGCAATGGACATGAGACTTAGCATGCAAAGGGGCCTTAAACCATAAAGGGGCAGACCTTGATCCATCCCAAAACAGTGGCCAAAAGTGCCCGAAAAGATGGACAAATACTCATGCCAACAAGCAAGCCAATGGTCCTAAGGTTAAGGCACAAAAGGGGGCACTTCACTCCCACCAACATGACCACTCATGGCATGAATTGGACAAGCCAAAACAGAAACTTAACATGCAAAAATAGACCCCAAAACCTACTAACATGGCAGCTAAAGTGGCTCCAATGAGATGCATGCACCAAAGCTCATATCTAGGCATAAAAGGGCATACCCTCAAAGCATGGAAGAGGTCACTTATGTACACATACAAGCCTGATTTATGGACTGAAATGCGATCCTAAATGATGCCAAATCATGAGGATGGTCTATGCTATGCATGCTAGAGGCCAAAATGTTCAAAGCTTACAAGCCAAAACACAAAGAGAGGACACCAAATAAGGCAAGCATGACTGAAATAGATGGCCAACAGGCCTTAAACATGGTAAAATAATGCCAACACCTTCATGGGACTAAGCCAATATATGCAAGAATCATGGCCTAAACATGAGATGCATTCCTAAGCCAAATAGGGGGATGTAAAGCAAGTATGTTAAGCATGCAAAGGGGCACAAATCTGACCAAAAATAGATATTACATATGACCTAAAAACACCCAAAAACCTCTGAAAAAGGGCCAAAACCAATCAAGCATGCATGTTACCCTTTAAGCCAAAATGCAAGGAAATAAGATAATGAAAGGAGAGGGGTGTCCCTCCCCTATGCAAGACTTCAAACCACCTTTCTCACCACTGAAAATCCACTGGTTTTCAGTGGTGAAAAGACCAAAACACTCAAGCAAACAAGGCCTTACCAAGGAGGCAACAAAAAGGCCAAATAAGGCCTAAGAGGGTGAGTTTGAACTCAAACCACAAAAGACCCTTAATGAAAGTTCTTAAGCATGAAAATATAAGCCTTTTTTATGTTATACACAAAAACTCAATGAGCAAGAAAGATAGGTAAAAGACTAGTACAAGTTTGGAGAAACTAAAGCAAAGTGCTCACCCTTGAAGCACACCTCAAGAACAGCCAATGCAGCCCTCTTCTTTTGATCAAAAATAGCCCAAAAACTCAAGAATCAACCCTCAAAGTCCCTCAATCTCGGAGCAAGGTGTAATAGTGTGTGTATTAGTGCAAAAGTAAGGTAAAAAAACACTTTTAGGCCAAGAAACACACACAAGGGAGGAGAGAGAGGGAAATATAGAGAGAGGGTGTATCTCTATGTATAAGCTCTGGTTTTGCCATCAAACTTTCTAACCTAGAACAAGGAGAAGACCTCTCCTCTTATAGAAGTCCCTCTTGCCAAGCTTACACAATAAGCTTGCTTAGACTAAAATCACATTTCAAATGATGCCAAATCATTCAAATAGGTCAAGCAAGGCATGCTAGTGGACTTGATACACAAAGCTAACAAGCTAAAATGCACAATAGCTATACAAAGCATGGCATGCATGACCAAGACAACATAAATCAGAGCTAGAGCATGGTAAAACATGGACAAAAACTTCTTAGAGTTAAGCCAAAAGCATGCTAGAATGACATGTCAAAGCATAAGACACATTAGGCTATTTCATGGAATTGCACTACAAGTGCATGGAGCATGCATGGGGATATTAAACCAAACCTTAAGAGAGGTATGACATGGTAGAACAACACCAAAAACATGCTGAAATGGAAACAAAACAAGCTAGAATGACATGCTACTTCATGAAGCATACAAGACTAGTTTGTGTGATTTACACTACAAGTGTATTAGGCATGTAAGAGCCAATGAAACCAACCCAAAATAGATTAAAGGCATGTTAAAATAACACCAAAAACCTACTGATTTGGCCCCAAAACTAGCTAGAAAGACAAGCTCAAACCTGAGGCACACAAAGCTCATTTGCAAGACTTACACTACAAGTGTATAAGGCATGTATGGAATGACTAAGACAGGTCAAAACAGATCTAAGGCATGCTAAAATAGCCCCAAATACATGCTAAGAACAAGCTAACACAAGCTTAGTAAGCATGCTCAAACATGAGGCATATGAAACAAGTAAACAAGACACAAGGAGAGGGGATGACCCTCTCCTATTTAAGACTCCAAAACCACCTTTCCACTACTGAAATCCTGTGAATTTCAGTGGTAGAAAGGTCATGCAAAGGTTAACACAAGAGCCAAAAGGAATGGCTCAAAACAAGTCCTAACAAGGCCTAAGAGGGGGTAAATCACCCCCAACGAAAAAGTTACCTTAAACAAACTTCTTAAGCATGCAAAAACAGAACTTTTTCTAGTTAAGAGTTAAGCTTGAAACAGTATGCAAGAAGGGCTAAAAGCTTAAGAAAAAATGGGGGATTTAAGGGTTAGAAACTCACCCTTGAAGACCACCTTTACAACTGCAACTCCAGCACACTTTTTGAACCAAAACCAGTCCAAGAACTTCAAAAACAACCTCAAGAAGCCTCAGCAACACAAACAAGGTGTTTGAGTGTGTGCTTGTGTACAAGAGTGAGACAAAACTACACTTTTAAGGCACAAAACAAGAACAAAAGAGAGATATAGATACAAGGCTATATGTATATCTCAAACCTCCAAATTCTGAACCTAGAGGAGGGAGGAAGAGCCTCCCTTTTATAGAGAACAAAAGGCAAAGCTTCTCCAAGAAGCTAAGGGCCAAGGCAATCCCTCCATACACGTGTATGGAGGATGGCTCTGGTGCCCTCTAACTGTGCCAGCTGGAGGAAAATATCTCCAAAAATGTGACAAAAAGCAGCCGACCACGTAAAGTGGTTGGCCAGCTACTTAAGTGGTCGGCCGACCACTTTAAGTGGTCTCCCAGAACAACAACTGGTTGGCCATGGTGGGATAGAGTCCAGAGGATGAAAACAAGCAAATGGTGTGCTGGCCGACCACTTTTGATGGTCCAAAGATCAGGGAGACCAGCTGTCAGACCAAAAAACTGGCTGGCCAGAGGAAAAGTGGTCTCCAAGGGGAAATACAGGTCTCCCACCCTTGTACCACCTTCCAAACAAGAAAAGAAAGGTTTGTACCAAAAACAAACCAAAACGGATGCAAGACGAAAGTTCAGGAGGCAAAGCACGTAGCCGGGAGCCTCGAAAACTAGCTAACAAGCACCAAAAGTGGTTTACGACCACAAAAGTGGTCTCCCAAACCACAGTGGCCCTCTAGGCCAAGGAAACAAGGTGTGGTTCAAAAACCACACCAAACGGAGAACGTTAAGCGGTCCCGAGACAAGGCACGTGGCCGAATGCTCCAAAAACTAGAAACTGGTCTCCAAACGGGAAAAGTGGTATACGCCCACAAAAGAGTGGTCTACAAGACCTCTCCCTCCCTCAGGCAAGGAAAACCAAACTTGGTCCACAAACCGAGCCAAAGCACAAAGAGTTCAGAGGCCCAGAGGCAAGGCTCTCAGCCAAAACTCCGAAACCTCGAAACGAGCATAACATGCACTATCACCGAGTGCTTATTCGATGATGTCTAAGTCTTAAGGTCGGTCAAAAATGGGGTGTCTACACTCGACTATCCAAGACCCTCACCGGTCTCTCCTCATACGAAGCATCCTCGTCTAGTTCTAAGTCGGTCCAATCCAGCACATGTGACGGATCCGGCTCATATTTCCGAAGCATACTAACATGAAGTACGTCATGTACTCCGAACAACTGCGCAGGAAATGCCAAATGATATGTAACCTCCCCAACCCGCTCAGGGATCTCAAAAAGGCTAATAAACCGAGGGGACAACTTCCCACTCTTTCCAAACCTCATCAAGCCCCGCCTAGGTGATATTTTCAGAAAGCCGTAATCACCCACCTCAAATGATAAAGGTCTCCTCTTACGGTCGACATAACTCTTTTGGCGACTCTGGGCCGTAACCAACCTCTTACGGATAAGTGTTACTTTCTCCATCGTTTCTCGCACCAACTCTGGGCCCAACAAAGGTGCATCACCCACCTCGGCCCAACATACTGGAGATCTACACGGTCAGCCATACAAGGCCTCAAACGGTGCCATGCCAATACTCGATTGGAAACTGTTATTGTAGGCAGACTCCACTAAGGGTAAGTGTCTCCCCCACGACCCCTTAAAGTCAAGGACACAGTCTCGAAGCATATCCTCAAGGATCTGAATAGTACGCTCGGACTACCCGTCAGTTTGAGGATGGTAAGCCGTGCTAAAAGTCAATCTAGTGCCCAAGGCACTCTGCAAACTCTGCCACAACCTAGCAGTAAAACGCGGGTCTCTATCTGAGACAATCGACACTGGGACCCCGTGCAACCTCACTATATCCCGAATATACAAGTCGGCAAGATAATCTACCGAATCTCTTACGCTCATAGGAATAAAGTGTGTCGACTTAATCAACTGGTCAACTACCACCCATATGGCATCACTACCCCGTTGAGTCCTCGGAAGGCCCACGACAAAATCCATCGTGACGTGCTCCCATTTCCACTCGGCTATAGGCAAGGGTTGTAACAAACCCGCTGGCCTCTGATGCTCGGCCTTCACTTGCTGACAAGTAAGGCATTTTGATACAAACACCGCCACATCCTTCTTCATACCCCTCCACCAAAACTGGCGACTCAGATCATGATACATCTTTGTGCCTCCCGGATGCACCGCAAGGCGTGAATGGTGAAACTCTCAGAGCATTTCCCCTTGGAAAGACTCTGGCACAAACAAGCGGTCTCGGTACCTCACCCTCAGGTCAGGATACACAGTCAAACCCTTCTTTACCTTCCCACTAGAAATCTTCTCCCGGAGGGATTCTACCTCAAAGTCACCCTTATGTGCCTCTAACACTTGATTCACAAGTGTAGGTTGTGCAACTACAGAAAACAAGGCTACAGATTCAACAGACTCGCCCAGATGCAAGTCAAACTCGCCAAGAGCACCTAACATCTCCCATTCCCGGATAGCAATACAAGCTACATCACTAATGGATTTCCTACTTAGGGCATCGGCCACAACATTGGCCTTTCCCGGATGATAATGCAACTCGAAATCATAATATTCTATGAACTCCATCCACCTTCTCTGCCTTAAATTCAAGTCCTTCTGTGTAAACAGATACTTCAGACTCTTATGATCCGAGAACACCTCGAATTTCTCACCATACAGATAGTGCCTCCAAATCTTCAAGGGAAATATCACAGCCTAACTCTAGGTCGTAACTAGGATAGTTCCTCTCGTGTGTTTTCAACTGGCATGAACCATAGGCTACTACTTTCCCCTCTTGCATCAACACACAACCCAAACCTTCTCGTGAGGCATCACAATATACTGCATAACCCAAACCCCTCTCTGGAATAATCAAGACTGGAGCGGTGGTAAGTCTAACTTTAAGCTCTTGGAACGACTTTTCACAAGTCTCACTCCATACAAATTTGACCCCTTTCCGCGTCAATCTAGTCAAAGGTGAAGCTAGCCTAGAGAAATCTTTCACAAACTGACAGTAATACCCGGCTAATCCCAAAAAGCTACGGATCTCAAAGACATTCTTAGGTTATGCCCAATCGTGCACTGCCTCTATCTTGGATGAATCTACAGTTATCCCTTCCCCAGATACCACGTGTCCTAAGAATTTAACCTCTCTTAGCCAGAACTCACACTTCCCAAACTTAGCATACAACTTATGGGCTCTAAGCAACTCGAGCACTACTCGCAAGTGTTCCTCGTGCTCCTTCTCAGATGGTGAATAAATCAGAATGTCGTTCACGAAAACGACCACAAAGTGATCTAAGAACTCCTGGAAGATCCGGTTCATCAAGTCTATAAACACAGCCGGTGCATTGGTAAGTCCAAAAGGCATCACCAGAACCTCATAATGGCCATACCGCGTACGGAATGCCGTTTTCGGGATATCCTCCTCCCTGACCCTCAACTGATGGTAACCCGATCTCAAGTCTATCTTAGAAAAACAATAGGAAACTTTCAACTGGTCAAATAGATCATCTATATGAGGCATAGGGTACTTGTTCTTAACTGTAGCCCGGTTTAATTTTCGGTAATCAATGCAAAGTCTCAAAGCCCCGTCTTTCTTCTTAGCAAAGAGGGCCGATGCTCCCCACGGTGAAGTACTAGGGCGAATAAAACCCTTATCTAGCAACTCTTGGAATTGAATTTTCAACTGACTCAACTCGGCTAGGGCAAAATGATACGGTGCCATGGAAATCGGTGCCATGCCAGGCACTAAGTCAATAGAAAATTTAATCTCTCGATGGGGTGATAAACTAATAAGGTCCTCAGGAAAGACATCTGAGTACTCACAAACCACACTGGGCAACTCAGTCTAAGTCTCATTACACTCATTACTCATAAAGCTAGCGAGAAGACAACTAAGCTCACTCCGCCCTCGCGGATCATACACCGGTGGTAAGACTTTATTCCCAATAAATGAAAACAATCTCCGCTTAAGGTACATACAGTAACCCTATGACGGTAGCAATCTATAACAGCCCGGTATGACGATAACCAGTCCATACCCAAAATCACATCATACCCGGACATATCCATCACTACAAAAGAAAATGGAAGCCGGCGATCGGCGACCTCTATATCACAGCCCCGACACCCTTGTTTCAAAACCATCTCGCCCCCAATAGGTGATACCACACAAATAGGAGATGCTAACTGTGCCAACTCCAATCTCAAAACAGATGCAAATGTAGAAGATATAAACGAATGGGATGCACCTGTATCAATTAACACATTGGCAACTAATTTGCAAAACAAAAGGTACCTCTCACAACAGATGGAGCCGGTACAAGGTCTGGCACTGTAACAGCATACACGCACCCTGTAGGTCTTGGATCTACCTGCTCACCCCTCGGAGCATAAGACTGCTGCACAGACTGAGCCGAAGAGACTCCTTGATTTTCCCTTGAGGCCTGTACTGACTGCGCTAGCTGGTGACTCTGTGTCTGTCTCGAACTAGACGCATTAGGTGTGCCACCTAACTGCGGGCAAAACCTCTTCAGGTGCCCCGCCTGCCCACACTAATAACAAGTGAGCGGTTGGCCTCTACCCTAACTCTGGCCCTGTGAATGAGCCGGAGATGATACTGTACGCTGCCCTCCTCCCCTCAGTGGGCAAGCTGGAGACTTGTGGCCCAACTGACCACATTTAAAACAGGTGATGTCTCCCTGACCAACTCTCTCAGAACCCGAACTTGGTACTGGAAAGGTAGACCTCGAATGCACTCCGTGGGACTGCTGAGGGTTAGAACCCTCTACCTCTTACCGTTTCCCTGGCCATCCTGACTCCTCCTGGAGCCCCTCATCCTCTCCTCCTCCGCATGCATAATGGTCTCAAGGTGGGCTGCTGCCTCCACAAGGCGCCTATAGTCTCTAATCATGGACCCGGCAACTCGAAACATGAGCCCGGTCCTCAATTTCTTCTCAAACTCCAGACAACGGCGTTCCTCAGTCGCCTTTTACTCGGGTGCAAACCCAGATAGGCTAGTAAAGGTGGCCTCGAACTCCGCCACTGGTGTATTTAACTGCTTGAGCTGAGAAAACTGATCTCTCAACTTCTCCCTCACCATAGTAGGTAGGTACTTGTCTTGGAAAGCTTCAACAAATGCCTCCTAAGTTCCTCCAATGCGCCCCTGCGCATACTTCCACCACTGATCTGTGTCTCCCTTCAGCTGGAAAGACGCTAAGGTCACTCACAAACCTCCGTCTTCGATGACAAGCATCTTTAACATCTTTGTCATCTGTTCAAGCCACTCATCAGCCTTCAGTGGCTCCTTAGGGTCACCCAAAAACTCATCCGGGTTCGATCGGAAGAACTCCCTCTTCAGAAAAGATGGCTCTGCCTCAGCTACTTGGGCCTGGACTTGATTCTCTGCTCAGAGAATGTCCATAGACTCCCTCAATGCTCCGGCCATTTCACGGGATAAGGCAACCATGGCCTGCTGACTGACTGGCTCGGCCACATTGGCCTGACCAACTCCTTCCTCCTGCGCCGGAATCTCATCCGGTATAGGCATTTCCTGCCTCTTAGGCCTACCATGCCTACCATCACGGCCTCATCCTGACATCCTAATAAAGGTAACAAAAGACATTAGCATATTCACAAATGTGCCGAAGCTATTTCACTCGCATCCTAATACGATGGGCGACAGTAATTCACTCCACATAAGCACATAACCACATAAACACATACGAATTTCATTTCCGGATAATGACCGTCCCATGGCGTTACTAAAGTTCCAGTTAGAAACGGCAATGATCAAGTGCCTTTCCAACAGGACTCCTAGGAACCCATAGACCTGATCAACATCCTGGAAACTAAATTCCATACCCATATAGTCACATAAACATGTTATCACATAAGCACATAACATTATACTTAAGTCTCTAACAAGCGAGACAAACCCATTGTGGTACTAACCACTTCCACGTACCCAAAGTATTCAAACCCAGTACGCTCTGATACCAAGTTGTAACACCCTCAAAATAATACATAAACCCATCATATAACAGTTCTATAAGCATGATAGATAAATCACATTTCCATTCATCAGAGTCAATATAACAAAGGTAATTCATATAAATTCCAATTTTTTACAACATCATAAAATACCCTACGGACTTACATCTTTCCAAGCTATCACTTGGTTACAACAAAAGAAGCGTTCTAACTCTTATACAAGTAAAGCCTTCAGCCCAAATTTACATTTAAATACAAGTAATGGCAAAACAACAAATTGAAGCCTTCAGCTCCTAAACCTCCTAAGCTAAGACCTTGGAGGTGGCATGGCATCTGTACCTGAAAATGGTGTCCCAAGTAGGGTGAGCCAAAGCCTAGTAGAGATATGCTAAACCAAATATGAGAAATAACTAAAACATTAGCATTCGATAAATGGTTAACACCTATAAACCAACTTGTACCATTTCCATAACCAATCAACACTTACATCATATTCCATTCAATCAATTCATTGATATAGCTCAATATTATCCAAACAGTTTATAAATTGAGTCTACAACTCATGTATCAATACTTCAATAACTAACATCATCCAACACTTCACTTCTTTGCCATTTTATGGAACTATTTCCAAGGGAACCGGCACCCAAATATATATAATTTTTGGACTTTCACCCTGGACACTTCGGCCAACTTAATTATCCATGGAGTCCATCCCCTATCTCCTCCCATACAATGGAGTACATCCCCTATCTCCTCCCAAACAAGATGCATATACAATGTATTTAACACGTCGTCATACACAATGACTAATTAAATCACATATTCAATGTTAATATTCAACCGTCATATTCAATGACATATTCCAATTGATTATTTTTATTTCACCTAATCATCATGCAATTTCTACAACAGTCATGGCCATCCTCCACAGCTAGCCCAAATCAAATATTTGTAAACAGGCAATTAAATTTATCAAACAAATAAATTATCACATTTTCCATAAGTGAGTGATTTATTGATCCAACTACACCATCTAATCACAATCTCTTCTAATTTCATGATTCTCAAACCAATTTCATATTTATACAAATAATTTCCTTAATTCAATTAGAGCATTTTTCCCCATATTCTCAAATAGTGCACCCATGGCCAAATTTCACCCATTATACACAATTAACCCATTTTCAAGGTCTCTCATACAAATGGAATCCCAACCCCCTCTTTTATAAATTCAAACTCAAACCCTAACTTTTCTTAAAATTTTCCAAATACCACCATCTATACAAAATGACCAACATTTATGTCAAAACTCATACAAAGGAGTAGTTTATCCCTACCTCAAATGAAGAAGCTCAAAGGAGATGAAGAGAGAAACTCAAGATGCTCCAAATCCACTCTTTTTCGGATCAAAGGGTAGCCCACGCCAAGGTATACCTTTTTTTCACAAAGGGACTAGGGTAGAGGGACCCAAGAACAAGGTGTATTTGTAGAGAGAGAGAGAGCCGGATTTAGGGTTTGGAGTGAAAAAAGAGATGAAAAAGTGATAAAAATCACACTGCTGTGAACTGATATATGCGAGGCTCGCTCGAGGGAAGGAGTCGTCGCTCAAGTGACCAGACACAAAAGAACCTCGCTTGAGCGCACAATTCAAAGCTTCAGGTTTGCAACGCAGAAGCATGCTCGAGCTCAAGAGTTCTCGCTCAAGTGAAGGAACACAAAACATAGAGCTCGCTCACTCGAGCGCAAGAAGCATCGCTACAGTGAAGAACACCAACCTTCAGGTTTTTCAAAGACGCAGACGCACGCTCAAGCGCAAGAACCTTCGCTCGAGCGAAGAAGCAAATACCCAAGGCTCGCTCGAGCGAAGAAGCCAAAACCTAGGCAGCAACCATTTGTTCCAACTCACAACCAACCCGTACCAAACTCACCCAACACGTCTCAAAACTCAAATACAAAGGATTTAAAGGACGGAAAAGAGATATAGACAACAACAACAATGACGGAACCCAAGTCCGAAACAAAATAAATGACGGAAAAAATCGGGATCGCTTTACATATCTTTTATTTTTCTCATACAATGCTAAATAGAGATGCTATTTGTGGACTTGATTATGAAAGAAAGGTAGAATAAGAAAGAGTGTTGTAAAATTTAAGGTGAACTATGAAAAGCTGTCGGAGTGAAATATTTGAAAGATGGGGAAATTCTATAATACACATCTTAAAAAGGGGTGTACTATATGCTTGATGTGTTAGTTATGATCTCTTGTGGTGGTTATTTTGGTTATGAAGAGGTCTTTGGTCTGCCTTAAATAGTGTTTGGTTATGATTTTTTGTTATGACTCATTATGATAGTAGTTATGACCTATTATGATTGTTATTTTGGTCACAATCGTAAAAATCTTTAGTTATGTTTAAAGTAGTGTTTGGTTATAATTGGGAGAGCGGATAGTAGAATGATCCTTCCTTAGATTTGTTCTAATCAGTCTCTTTATTATCAGCAATGAAATGATAAGGTGAAATAAAGGGAAATAACAGCAAGCAAGTGTTTATTATCAGCAATGGAATGATAAGGTGAAATAAAGGGAAATAACACGAAGCAAGTGATGAAATATGAGAAACGCTTATCTCTAGGAGAAGCCATGCTCTTGTAGATCTGGTACATGTTTTTATTTTGAATTTAATTTCGTTCTTTATTGAAATTTGTGTGTGTAAATTATTTACGAAAAAAATTAAATCAATTCATTTATAGTAATTAATTACATGATTTTATCGTATTTATTTTGAAAAAATTGGAAGGTTAATTTTTGAAATCATACTTGTCCATTATTTAGAACAAATATATGAAATCATACAATTACAATTATTGATGAATCTATATATTTTTTTTCTTCATGAATAATCTATGTATAGTGGCCTTATTTTGAATAGTTCAAATTATCAAACTAAAAGAACTATAGTAAATTGAACGAGTACTAGATGGGTCAAGTCTTCACCCCAACTTGAATGAAGCGAGACACAACGAGTATAATACCAAGTAAGTATAGTTATATAATAATAATAAGGAAAATGTTTAAATTAGTCTTTAGAGTTGTTAGTAGTGTTAAATTATGCATAAAAAATGTATTAAAAAGTATAAAAATATGAAAAAATATATGAAATGTATATTAAAATTATAAATATTTTCTATACTTCTTACTGATATTCCCAAATTAGTCTTTAGAATTGTTATTAGTGTTAAAATATATGTAAAAAATGCATTAAATGCATATTGAAAAATAATACTAGCTTTTATCCAAAAATTAATGGTTGTGTTTCTGCTTGATAGGTGGTGGTGGTATTGTTCCATTAACTAGGTAGATGGTGGTATTGATTGTTCCACAATTATGGTAGTGGTGGTGCTATATGTATTAATTAATGTATATATTAGTGTATTAATTAGTGTTATGTTATTATTATTGACTCCATCTATTATACAAATTATAAATATTTAAAACATCTTAAATTATATCACATTATATATTAGTATACTAATTAGGACATTAATTGATACATACACAGCATTATTCTTACGGCATTTTGTACTTCTCATTTATTGCTAGAGGTCATTGTTACCATTTTTATTTTTGTTGTAAATGTAATTGACTTTTCTTCAAAAATATAATTTGCCATTATTATATAAAAACACACAGGTACTATATAAAATATGATTTGTCATTACGTACTGTTGTTGTCTTATTAATATAATATTTCCTATTTTCTTAAAAAAAAAAAAAAAAGAAAAAAAAGAGGAGGGTCTGGCCATGTGACCCAAGTATTAATGAGGTTATGATTAGGTGTTTCATGTTTTAATGAAATTTTGAAATTAAACGTCAATCTCTCAAATTTTAGAAGCTGCCCCTCTTCAATCCGGCTTATTATGGGTTTATTTTACATCTATTTTAATGATTCAAAATATTTATTTTGTGAGATTTGTTGAACATATTATTCATATAAAAATTTGAGTTGATTGATATAGTTATTTGATCAAATCACATCAAATAATTACTTATATTTGATTAATTTAATTTTTTATATGAATAATATATTCAACAAACTTCACAAAATGATTGATTTGAATCATTGAAGCAACTATTCGGAAAAAAAAAAATAAAAAATCATTGAAGTGGACTTTCAATAGACTTATAGTAAGCCAGACTAAACATCTGACGTAAGAGAAATGCTCTCTTAAATTTGAGATTGTGGATTGGAAATTGAAAACAATTACATTGTGTAAATAATGCCAAATATTAAATTTGTACCTAATTTATCATTCTCATACCCCACCAATAAATTAGATGTATTGTTTTTTAAAAGATATATGCTTGTAGAAAAATGCTTAAACCCACCTCTAATTCCTATACTTGGTCTTAGTCTCTAATCTCAATTTTTATCTTATTCTCTGTTCGATACTTTCTTTGATGCAGTAAAAATATTATACGAAATACGATGGCATTTTAGTACATGAAGAATTTTGAATATATAAAAAGAAGACTTTGAATTCACAAGAAAAAATGACTTTTCAAAGAAAAGATCCTAATTTGATCTCTTCTTTAATTTATATCGATCCAATTATTTTATGAAATTTTCAATTACTTATTTTACCTCACTCTTATTACAATGTGACAAAATTAGCATAAAAAATATGAGGCAAAATTGGGTGAAAGAAAGGGTCGATGTTCCAAATTCATATCAATTTGTTTTAGGATGGACCATCCTATCTATTGAGATCTAGGCCCTGTAATAATTCTATAAATGCAGTTGAGCATTTAAGTTTATCAGTTCTTGAGCAATGTTATAGATTTATAATTTTAAATTTATAAATTTACTCATAATAATGTGGTATGTGGTAAATTAAAATTTGACACATCATATTATATTATTGTGATCAAATGAAAATACCTTTTTAAAAGTTTTTGCTATTATAAATGTGGAGTATATGAAGTGCCTTGGAAAACCAGTAATTGACTTGATTTACATTGTGTTTGGAAGAAAAAAGAAAATCAACAAATGAAGCACAAGAAATTGAAGTAAACTTTTAAATATGAATAAAGAAGATGTTTTAAAAATTAGTCCCATTAGAGCATCTCCAACGGTTACTCAGATTTTTCACCAAATTTGAGTAAAAAATGACTCATTTTACCAATTTGATACCACTCGCTCCAACGGTGTACTTTCATCAAATTTGTGCCAGGGACAACCGGTTGGTCGACCGGTTAAGCGAAATTTTTTTTTTTTTTTTTTTTTTTGAACTTTTTCAACCTTTTAGTGGTCGACCGGCTGGTCGACCGGTTAGGCAAAATTTTTTTTTTTTTTTTTTTTACTGTTTGAACCTTTTTTTCGAACCGTTTGAACCTTTAGGCGGTCAACCGGTTGGTCAACCGGCTGGGCAACTGGCTGGTTGACCGGTTGGTCTCTCCCAACGGTTAGGAACAGTGATTTGGTAAAATGCTTCGCCTGTTCTCATTTTGGTACAAGATTTGCTAAATTCTGGATTTGATATCGATTTGGTGAAACGGTTGGAGCTCAAAAAAGTGACTTTTTCATCAAATTTTGAATTTGATATCACGTTTGCTGAAGCGTTGGAGATGGTCTTAATAAATTTTGTAAATTATTGGCTATTCATATATATTCTACATTTCCTCATATGTTTTAGAATTTGGAAACTTAAATTTTAGAATTTTTGCAATCATAAATTAAATTAATGAATTTTTTAATTTTAAAAATAGATCCTACTAACTACCCCGCAATGAGACATGGTTAATGTTCAAATAATATCAAAAAAATTAAAATTAAAATTTTAATATGTATTTTACATAATTTCATAAATTTTTTTGTATTTATATATATACTCAGATCATTTAAATGACAAATGCTAACAAAAGCATTGTTTAATATTAAATTTGTGTAAAACAATGCTTCAAAAAATAGTGAAAAAGTTAAAATAAATTTTTAATTCAATAAAAGTATTTTGAAATTAGTAAGAAAATATCTAGTTTTTTTTTTTTTCTTCTTTTCCTTCAAAGTCTAATAAAACTTACAAGTGAAAAAGTTTATTGAAATTTAAAAAAGAAAATTCATTCAAGACAAAAACCAACCAAAAACCAAAATTTTGTTAATTTTTTTACTCTTACCAAACCCAACCTTAAATGTCAATTTTATCTGTTTTACATCCACAAACCAAACAACGCTGAAGGAAGGGCGGTTTCAAATCCCCGTGGCCCAGTTACTGAAGGGGGTTATTATGCAAATGGGAACACAACTATTGTTTGAGATCTGAATCAGATTCTATAAGCACACACCACCTCGGTAAAATTTATATCCAGCAAAAAGCAAAAAGATACATAGTAAATGGTGATATGGTTCGGAATTCCATTTAATCAAGCAGAAAAATCAGTCAGGTTGGGAGGGAAGCGAGTAGCAAGAGGAGATAACGTCTTTATCCTCGCACGGTAAGACCCACTTTCTTGTGTCAAATTAAAGAAAGAAATCTATAACAATAAAATGCAAGAAAACCACATCATCAAAAACAAATAAGGAGAGTTCATACAGCTCATGAATTTATCTTCTCTTGCCCATGTTCGTCCCACTTTCTTGCTTCAGTTGAAAAATCTATCTAATAAAAATAAAAGGTGAATAAACCACATCCAAAAGATATAAAAAATAGAAAAGGGAGAGTTCATAAAGCAGCTTCGTACAGCTCTGAATTTTAACTTGACTAAAACCTACATCAATAATGGTACATGAAATTCGGCCACCTCATCCATTGTGCTTTTCCTGAAACTGGATCTGTCGAAAGGTATTGCTGGGCTAGTAAAATCCAGATAACACAGCTCTCAAATACACTAAAAAGCTCCTGAGACACATTCTCAAGGAGAGCATAAACATGGAGACAGCTTCACTTTCTGTTCCTGCTTTCTTCCCTCTCCTTTTCCCTTTTCTTGTAAAGCTTCTCAAGAACACGCCTTGCCTCGCAAGGTGGAAAGTTTGCAAGGTCAAAGTAGTGTGGTGCTATGGCCCCGTTTGGTAGAATTATGGGAAAGTGATTATAACTTATAACCTAACAGCTTATACCTTATAACTGTGAACATAAGTTGATTTTTGACTTATAAAAAGCTATAAGCTTTATCATTAAGCTAAACCAAATATATCAAAATAGCTTAAATTAAGTCAAAAACTGAAATAACCTGAAAATAAACCCTACCAAATAGGGCCTATATCAACTAACCTGAATCGACCCAAAATACCAAAAACACAAAAGGTGAATAGAGGTGGAAAGTCAAGTAGGCATGCAATCCAACAAAAAAACAGTACTTTAACAAATCACATATCTTTCCACCAGTAAAATATAAATTCCCATTCCCGTTTTTAATAATAATAAATATATATAGATATAAAACAATTAGGACACTATGCCAAAATTAGATTTTAGCGGCGGTTTTTTATCGCCGTTAAAGGATGTAAAACCGCTGTTAAAGCCTTTAACGGCGGTAATTTAGGACCGCCATTTATACTCGTGTCGGAAAAGGTACAACCGTCGTAAAAGGATAAATTATCGTTGTTAAAATTCGACCAAAAATGGCAGTAATATAGGACCAAAAAACGGCGGTTCTTTACCACCGTAAATAGGTTCAAATTTTAAAAAAAGTAATTCTCTCTTCTTGCACCCCCCAGGTCTCGAACGCTTGACCTCTAATCCAAACACGCCAACCACTCCACCAGACCCACTCTATATGAAATATATTCTCTAAAAAAATATTTAAACATTACTTTTGCTTTATTGTAGATGGTCGTGTTCAATCTCTGGCCGCGCGTGGTCACCACTCGCCGGAGTTCCGCCGGAGCTTTGTCGGCAAAGACCGCCGTCATTAACGGCGGTAATGAGAGGGCTTTAGCGGCGGTTTCGTTACCGCCGTTAAAAGAGCGCTTTAGTGGCAGTTTTTTTAACGGTGGTTTCATTACCGCCGTTAAAGATACATTAACGGCGGTTTTGTTACCGCCGTTAATAGTATCTTTAACGGCGGTAACGAAAATCGCCGTTAAAAAAACCGTCGTTAATGCCTTGTTTTGGCATAGTGGGAACAATAGTACTTTATTCATAACAAAAATATTAATAATCCTTTATGATAGCAATAAAAGTGTTGTTAATCTGTTTCGATTACCCTTTAATGCATACAGAAGGGGTCAACAAAACAAACAAGCAACCAACATGGATATTGAGAAGCTTCAGGCCTATCCATAAGACAAATTGTCTTTACCCCAGACAACTGAAAAAATTCTGATGATTTTAACATCCGACCTGTCACAGAAAAGGGCTTGTTTGGGAACGGCAAAAACCTGGTTTGAGTGGGAATTGTTCCAGTCTGTGCAAGGCAAACCTCAGTTTTACTAACATCAGGTCAAAAAAACATCTAGTTTTATTTTATTTTATTTTTTTGCCTCACCAATTTTCAGCAAAAGCTTTGTTAACTATCAAGAACAACAGAGCAAAGCCTATACATTGAAAACTCAAAATGAGGCCAACCTCAACATCTACTACTAGAAAAAGTACTTTTTGCGACTGTTACAAACCGTTACAAATAATAAAAATACAGTCGCAAAAGACCTTTTGCGACGGCTCATGCGACCGCAAATGCGGATGGCAAATACTTTTTGCGACGGAAAAACAGCAGTCACAAATTATTTGCGACCACCTAAACTACTTATGGCGACTGGTATTTTGCCGTCGCAAAAAATAAAGAAAAAATACTAACAGGTTTTTTGGCGACCATTTTGTTACCGTCACAAATAGTTTTCAATGACATTTATAAATAGTACACTAATAAATTTTTAACAACGAATTTTTTGTTGCAAATAATTTTTTATTATAAACATCGTACATCATTTCTTTCAAGTACAAGCACCTAACAGTTCAAAAAAAAAGTACAAGCACCTAACAAAGGTCTTTTAGAAAATTGAGATAATATAACGAGAATTACATAAAATGCCTTTCATAAGCCATAATAAAAGCACATACCTCTAAATGACTCTAAATGTGCTTGTGAAACTTCAATTTTGGCCAAAATTGCATCTCTCTCTTCCTGTTGACCAAAACCAAGTTAACATTTTAGAGACATGTTTTGACAACACAGCAAAACATTTGCAAATAAATAAGAAGAAGAAAAGAAAACTACAATTCCGTTCAACATTAATAGGTTCACTACAACACTGTAGTTGCCACACCAGGAGATTTGCATAAGAGCAATTTAAGTAACTTCAATGGCACTCAACAAGCAAAAATTATCACCCGTTGACATGTAACGCCCCCAAAATAATACAATAAAGATAACTCATATGCGGAATAAATATGAGAAACAACATACTTTCAAATATCAGAGTTCACTATTTAATAACCAGTTAAATGCCATGTAGCTTACATGTTTCCAACTCATTGCTTGGTTTCACAAATTGAGTCTCGCTCATTACAACTTAAGCCCTTGGCTTTACAAATAACAAACATACACACATAAGGCATAATTAAGAAGTTCTTGCTTCCCAAAACTCCATTGTAGACACCCCATTTTTGACCGACCTTAAGACTCAGACGTCACCGATTGAGCACTCGGTGATATTGCATGTTGTGCTTGCTCAGAAGTCTCAGAGTCGCGGCTGCGAGCCCTGCCTCCGGACTTCCGAACTCTCTACTGTGTCTTGCCTCGGTTTGCGAACCAGACTCGTTTTTCTCTGTTTCTTTTCCTGAGGGGAGGGAGAGGTCCCGTAGACCATCTCTCAGTGGCCGTGGGCTACATTTGGTGGCCGTAGGCCATTTTGCCCATTTCGGAGTCCGGTTCCCGGTTTTCGGGACCGTTGGCCGTGTGCCTCGGTTCGGGACCGCTTAACCATCTCCATTTGCTCTGATTTTTGGCATACATCTTATTTTCTCCCTTTTGAGGGACATTGGGGTCTGAGAAACCCACTTCGTGGCCGAACGCCACTTTCGGTGCTTAACAGCCCATTTTCGGGACCCCAAACTGCGTGTTTTGGCCCCCGAGCATTCGTTTTGCATCGGTTTTTGTTCATTTTTGGAAGGTACCTCTGTTTTATCACCGGGAAGGCCGTAGAAGGGTGGGAGGCCAGCAATTGTCTTGGCAACCAGTTATGTTCCATTTTTGCCCTCCGACACCCGTTTTTCGCACTTCCGGGCCAATGTTGAACACCTTGGGGCCACATTCTTGAACTTTCAACCACATATTTGTGATGTACACACTTGGGAGGACCCTAAAAATTGGTGGCCGGCCAGTAATTCCACCTGACCCTTTTGAACCCCTCCTTCCGGGCTAATGTTGAACACCTTGGGGCCACATTCTTGAACTTTCAACCACATATTTGTGATGTACACACTTGGGAGGATCCTAAAAGTTGGTGGCTGGCCAGTAATTCCACCTGACCCTTTTGAACCCCTCTTTCCGAGCTAATGTTGAACACCCTTGAGCCACTTTCTTGGACTTTTAACCACAGGGTTGTGTTGAGGACACATGGGAGGACACCATCATGTGGTGGCCGGCCACTAAACCAGCTTGACCCTTTTGACCCCTAGCCGGCCGGCTAGGGGATGTGGCCGGTCGGCCACCTGCAACAAAAATACTTGGCCGGCCGTAATCCTCACACTGTTCACTTTACAGCTGTATAGCTTTAACCCCCAGAAAATATCAATATCCGGGGGATATTTTGTGGGGGAAAGTTGGCCTCCTTTTTCCCCCACCTTTACACCCTCTTTTGTTCCATATAACCAAGGCAAAAACATCATATTTTGGGGTTAGAAAAAATTGTCTTCAAGCCTCAATACACATATCTCCCTCCATATTTCTCATTTTCCTAAAAATCCCTAAGTCCTACACCTTGTTTTCTTCATCACCACCAAGCTCTACCACCACCACTCCATTTCAGCAGCAAGGGGAAGAATTCCAGCAGCTAAGAGGTAACAAATTTGGTCCAAGAAGCAACAAAAGCTTTGGTCTTCAAGGGTGAGTTGCATTTCACCCTTTTGAGCCCTTCTCTTGTATCTTTTGTAATCCCTCTATGCTTTTTTCTTTGAGCTCCGGCCATAACTGAAAGTGGCCTTCTTTTGAGCTCATTTTCATGTCTCATTAAGGGCTCAACCCTGTTTGAGCCCTCCATCTTGCACTTGCTTCATTATCCCTCTAAAATGTCATTTTCTTGCATGATATTTTTAGCTTGTGTGTGATTTGTTTTGGAGCATGTTGTAAACTGATAATAGGCTTATTTTGAGCCCCTCTTCAACATTGAAGAAGGGCTCAACACTGTTTGGGACTTCCATGTTGTACTTGCCTTTATACTTCCTTTTTGGTCCCATTTTTGCATGCTTTGGCAGCCTATTGTGCTTTGGTTTTTGGCCATTTTACAGTTCTGAAAATAGTCTTATTTTGGTCCATTCTTCATGTTTCATTTAGGGTCTTTCATGGTTTGGGACCTCCATATGTCACTTCATGTTATATCTCTCTTTTGGTCCCTATTCTTGCATGTTTTGTTAGCCTATCATGCTTTTGTTTTTGGCCATTTTACAGTTCTGAAAATAGTCTTATTTTGGCCCATTCTTCATGTTTCATTAAGGGTCTTTGGCCGTTTGTGGAATATTTTGCATACCTCATGTTACAGCCTCTTTTGAGCCTTATTTTGCATTGCATTTCTAGCATGTTTGTATACTGTTTTGGAGTTTTTACAGTTCTGTAAATATGCTTATTTTTGGTCCCTCTTCAATTTTGTAGAAGGGAATTTTTCAGTTTGGGCTTTGCATATACCACTTGCCTCTTTGGCCACCTTTTGGCCCTTTTTCTTGCATGGGAATGCAGCCATACCTGTGCTTGTTTTTGGGGTTTTTACAGTTCTGAAAAACATCATATTTTGGGCCCCTCTTCAACTTTGTTGAAGGGCCCTAACCTGTTTGAGGACATCAGCTATGAGTTGCTTCTTAATCCCATGTTTAGGGCCATTTCTTGCATGCTAGTTTTGCCCTATCTTGGTTTGCTGTTTGGCCATGATTTGTACTAGTAAAATGCATATTTAGGGGCTGCCTTGCTTCTGTCTATTCATTGTATGTGCCAATTTTGTATGTTTGGTATAGCTATAGGCCATTTCGGGTGCCAAAATTCGTGTTTCGGGACTATTCCGCGCATCGGGTGTGTTTTCGCCTCATTTCGGGGCTGATTTCCCCCACATTTCAGTGCTTAAATTCTATTACCATGTTTGCATATCATTTCCCATGCCATAGTTCGCATTTTTGCATTGCCTCGGTTTGCGTGCCCGTGTGCACGCATTTCGAGGCGCTTCATTTTCATCCACCGGCCTCTTATGTGAGTGTGGCTGAGGCTCTCTCATGTTAGTATAAGTCCATGTTGCATTCTATATGCCATTTCCATGTTATTTGCATTGCATATGCCATTGCCTCGATTTGCGTGCCCGTGTGCACGCATTTCGAAGCAATTCATTTTTATCTATCGGCATCCTATGTGAGTGTGGCTGAGGCTCTCTCATGTTGGTATAAGCCCATATCACATTTCCATGTCATTTAGATCGCATTCTATCATTGCCTCGGTTGGCGTGCCCGTGTGCACGCATTTCGAGGCATCTCATTTTCATAGCATTGTGCATGCTAGGCTGTATCTTAGTTGCATGCATGCATGTCATGCATATTGCATCGTATTCGGGATAGGAGTTAGCTCGGGCACGGGAAACGAGGTGCGTTTCGTACTCCGAGTGACGGAACGCGTCTCAATTCCCTAGTCACCGACACTCCGGATTATCCATGATGGAGTTAGGTTTTAGCTGTGTTTTCATGTGCATTCATCCTATATTGAATTGTGCATTTCGACTCCTCGGCCATCATGCCTCGGTATGCGTGATTGGTGGCACGAGGATCGAGACATGCATATATCTGTGGAAATACATTGCTATGCCCCTTTCCTGCTCTCTGTTGCAGCAAATCAAGAATCAGCGGTCTTTCGAAGCTTGGCACGCATTTCAAGAAAAGGTGTAAACAGAGGCTAATTGGGGCATCCCAGTGGATTTCCGCGAAGGCAGCCCGGACATGCATCATCCATCAGAAGCAAGGCAGTCCCTGGCTTGCATGCCAATTTATTTATTTTCTTAGTTAATTTGTTAATTAATTAGGAATTTGTATATTATTCAGACTGTATTATTTGGACTGTAATATTCTTTTATTCGGGACTGTATTATTTATTCGGACCCTCTGCGCGAGGGCAATGCTGTAATAAGTGTGCGTGTGTGTGTTGTATGTCTTCCAATCCCACGTCTTTCTCCCTTTTATTTATCCGCTTATGATGGTTAGATTAGGGCATATTTCAATTAGCATACAGTATGACAGCATGTTTGCATCATTCATCTGTTTTGCATGCATCGGGCTCGGCGCATCATACTAACTGCATCGTATTTTCAAATCTAAATTGAATACATGTTAGCTGTAGCATTTCATATGCCATGTTTAGAATAGCCAAGCCTATTTTAGTTGCATTTTGCATGTGTTGCATTAGGCATTTCTGTACACTTAGGATTCATGCATGATTTCTAATGAGTTTTTGTTTTGGCTTGGAGTACCCGGTAAGCTTTGTGCTTTAGCATCCTTGCATGCGTGTGAGTGACTGCCATGAATAGCATGCTTACCATGAGGCTACTTGCTAATGTGATATAACTGCCTGAATGCCTGTGGGTGAAGGTTGGGTTGTTTAAATTGGAACAAATCATTGACTGTGAGTTTTAAGCCCACTAGATAGTGGCAAAACCATCTTTTCTTAAGCCCACCTGAGGGTGGCAAAATTTACATTTTAAGCCTACTTGCGAGTAGCAAACCATCTTTCAAAAAACAAACATGAAATGTTTTGTTCCAATTCAGACGATCTAGTCTATACTTATATGCTGTGTGCATCACATAGTAACCTAGGCTAATAACCGGAATAAGAACTCACAAATGTTTTCAAAAATAGATATCATGGTTAGTAGAGGCCGATCTTTGATCGGGCGAGCGGGGGTGCTCACGAAGTGACCTTCCCCAATCGTACCCAAGTTCCCGAGCCGAGGCAACTTTGGTGATGACGGACACGTGGCCTTTGGCACCGAGTCAGGGTTTCCTAAATTTCCCATTTAAAAAAAACATTTAGGTGGCGACTCTGTATCTGGCAAAGCAGTCCATGTTTGGCACTTCTTTCAAAATCTGTTTTCTCAAAACGATTTGCCGGATTTGGACTCTTTGGTTCAGACTTAGAACCGTGACTACAAAATCGAGTCCGAGCTGTAGCGAGGTCCCCCGCGGGCTTGTTACATTTCTGGCGACTCTGCTGGGGATTTAGAGAACTTGACTCGAACTCATGATATCTGTTTTTGACTACACTTGTGTCTTTCTTTGCATTGCATTTGCATTGGTGCGCCTAGGACACCGTGTTTGCCATCTGCTATTCCTGAACGGTTTGCCGGAGGCTTGTCTTGTCAAGGCATGACCATAAGGCTGGCCGGTTGTGGGCTCTGCCAGTATGGGAACACAAACCTCGGTTTTACCGGGGCACCCTCTTTGACCATTCGACCTAGTGCATATTCGGATCTATAGTGACCATTCCAAACTAGGACAGGTTGCTTACCCATTTATAGGTTGTTTGAAACCGCTGTGTGCGTAGTGAAACCCTAGCTCCTGACAAAATAGGACAGGGAAACCCTACCCCAACATAGGGGTGTTTTGGCTCTCACTTATCTGTTATATGCTTTAGAGTGCGTCTCTACAGGAATGCATGTATCAGTATATGAGTTTGGGCATCGGGCTTGCGGGCATCAGTTCAGTATTGTCAGTATCAGGCCTGCGGGCATCGGATCAGTATATGAGTTTAGGCATCAGGCCTGCGGGCATCAGTTCAGTATTATGGGTATCAGGCCTGCGGGCATCAGCCAGTATTTGAGAAATTAGTTATCTGCGGATATCAGATTCTGTTTTAGGGGACAGTGATACAGGGATAATAATCAGTGTTTGAGGACAGTGTGTATTTAGCTTATCAACTGTGTGTTGTTATGCCCGGCTGTGTGTCATGCATTTTATTTTAAGCTGTTATGCTGTCCGTTTATCTGTTTATTTATTTCCTTTTCGCTTTATTTATCTTTTGCTAGGTCAGTTCTAGCACAATTGCTTCCAACCCAGCAGGCATTCCCCAAGCACTTTGGACACGAGGTCGTCGACTTAATCGATCTGAGGATCTAATCGACGGACAGCCAGTGTTCCATTCTCTACCCCCTGTTACCAGAAGAAAGCAGAAAAAGCGCAGTGTATCTGAACAGAGATCACCAGAACAGTAGTTTCCCCCATCAGTGGACAGTCGGATTGAGATCCCCATTGAGACAGATCTGCCAGTAGTTCAGATAGATCAAAACAGTATGGCAACGCCAACAGGAGTTGAGGAGATGGTGCGCCAAATGCAAGAAACCATGCGGGCCATGCAGCAGGACGCCGTTCGCCGAGATGAACTCGCCAAGCAACAGGCCGAGATTATGACCCAGCAGGCTGAGCTGATTACCCGACTGCAACAGCAGAATGCTGCATCTGCTTCACATCAAGTCCCTCCTCCGGCAGGGGCTCCATTACCTGAGCAGGCACCTACTGTTCAGAACGCCCCACCAAATGCCCAGAATACCCTGCCGAATGTCCAAAACTTACAAGAGGACACGAATCTTCCAACGGGGCCAGCTCCGCCCCCGCTTCCACCACAACTGTCCAAGGTCCATGCACCCAATCGCCCCGACTCTCCCTTCGAGTTCGAGGTTGATCATACAACTCTGAAATTGAGCAAACTTGAGAAGCTCTTCAAGAAATCCCAAGGGGTCAAGGCTATGCCGGATATCGAAGACGGATATACCGAGGAGGCCGTGACACTCCCCGATAGGTTCAAAATGCCACAAATCGACCGCTTTGACGGGTCCGGCGACCCCATGGTCCATCTCCGACTGTTCGCAGACATCTTGCGGCCAATGGGCCTAACACGACCACAGAAGCTTTCACTATTCGGCTGAACCCTGTCGGGTGTGGCCGCCCACTGGTACGCAAAGTTACAAGATGAAGTGAAAAGGAATTGGGATGAAATGGCTGAGGCCTTTGTCGCGCAATATTCATACAACACTCAGATCGAGATCACAACCCGTGATCTCGAAACGACAAGGCAAGAGCCCAAGGAAACTTTCTCGGACTTTGTAATCCGATGGAGGGCAAAGGCGTCAATGATGACTTTAAGGCCCACTGACAAAGATCAAATCCGGATGATTGTGCGCAATCTCCACCCAAAGTTGATGCAGAGAATGATTGTAGTCCCCTTTCCTACTTTCGCAGATTTACACGAGATGGGGGTGCAAATCGAAGATGCAATGAAACAAGGTCTGTTTGACCACGATAGGGAGCAACCGAGGAGGACTTTCAACCGTAACAACAATGCGGGCCCGAGTGGCGCTGCCAATGCAAGAGCCTCGGAAGTCATTATGGTCACCACCACTCCCCCTCCCCCTCTAAGGCCCATGGCTGCCACACCCTTTTCCGGCGCGTCCGGAAGCAACACACAAACCAACAGATTCCAACCGCGAGGCCAAAGAACCTTTACCCCACTATATATGCCCCTGTCCAAAGCTCTAGGGGTATTGATCAGGAAAAAGCATTTGAAACCCCTGGAGCCAAAGCCATTACCGAATCCACTCCCTCCCTCTCATGACCCAGCAAAGTACTGTGCATATCACCAACAACATGGTCACGACACCGACCGTTGTTACAGATTGCATCATGAGATCCAGGATCTTATTGACAAGCAGGTGATCGCGCCTCCTGATAAACCCAATGTCACAACCAACCCTCTCCCACCACATAACCAAGCTCCTCCTCCCAATAGAATCAATTTTATCCAGGCTGGGGTCGTGTCTTACGATCCTAGCATCTATATTACGCCCACCCACCTACCCAAGCCGGAGGTGCTCCTCCCCGATTGCACTGACTTCTTGTGCATGGTGGACATCTCCAAAACACAACCAGAACCGATGGTGGTGACCGTCGAAGATAGGGCAGGGCAGATTTTGGGAGAGAATGAGATTGTTGAATCTGGGACTGGACAGAGTTTTGCTGGGGGAGCCTATGATCCAAGCGAGTATATCCTATCAACGAGACGAATTGGGCTAGGTATAGAATTGCCAGAGACAGGAGAGCTGTGCATGATCCGGGGGGATGGATCTGGGCTATGGGCAGATGATCTGACAGCCGTAGAGGAGGACTTTGCCAACCTGCAATTTTTCGATGACCAGGAACCGGGGGATGCGTCAATCAACTGGTTCGATCATGAGGGATCAGTGGAGGCCACTGGATGGCTCGAGGATCAACCAGATGAAGTGGGGGAAGCCCAACCAGAACAGAGCCCGGCAGGGGCACAGGTATCAGCTGTGGCCGGAATGGCCAAAAGTCAAGTTGAATCGCCGGAGAGCGCCGGTGCTAAGAATTTCGCTCGAGACTTGGGCATTATGGATACAGGAATTGTTGAACAAACAGCTGTACTAATACAGCTGGAACGAGAAAAGTTTGAAGAGGCTGAGAGAATTAGGAAAGCTAAAGGCCCTGAGGGGACCGAAAGTGCTGTGTGCACGAAGATAGAGAATGCTGCGAGCATGTGGACAGGGAGTACTGCGAGTGCAACTAAACCGGAGCCAGACAGGTGTCTGTTGGCTGCCGACGGAATGTGGTGGGAAGACGATGACTTATGTCTTGCCCACACGGATGAAGACTGGGGGAATAATCAACCGGATGACACTTGGTACCTCAATGAGGTTGACCACATGACGAGAAGTGGGCGGTATTTCAAACCCCCACACCTGGACCAACCCGAGGCATCCGGGAAGGATAGAGAAGCGGAGAAACAGAAGGAGAAGCAGATTGAAGAGGAAGCTGTGCTGAAACAGTTAAAAAAGATACAAGCAGACATCTCCATATGGGGACTGCTAATGGCATCACGAGTACATAGAGAAGCTGTCCTGTCTGCTATGGACAAGTCCAAACTCTCCATAGATACCACGCCTGAACAGCTGGTTGGGCTGGTTTTTCCGGGAGGAGGTTCCCCGGCATTAACCTTTTCGGACAAGGAGCTACCGTCTGAGGGCACAAATCATAACAAACCTCTCTATATTTCTGTGGAGTGTAGAGATAAGTGGATACCGGTGGTACTTGTGGATACCGGGTCTGCGATTAATGTCTGCCTGACCAGAACGGCATATGCAATCGGGTTAAAGCTCGTGGACTTCGTCCCAACTACTCAAGTGATCAGAGCATACGACAATACCAGCAGAGAAGTGATGGGGACTGTTAAAATTCAAACCAAGGTTGGTCCAGGACAACACAGCATTGAATTTCATATCTTGGACGTTCCCGCAACCTTTAACCTACTTTTGGGGCGACCGTGGTTGCACCAGGTCAAAGCAGTCGCTTCCACTCTACATTAGATGCTAAAGTACCCTCACGGGAAAGGGGTAGCAATCGTTTTTGGGAATTCATCAATCCATCCGCCCCGGAAGTGTCCACACCTGTCTTGGAGATCGAGCACGGCACGGAGGATGTGTTTTTATCGGGGTTCACCTTGGCGGAGGCCCGAATTGTGCAGAATGTCATGGCTGTGAATGAGGGTATGTACGTCAGTGCTCAATCTATCTACCTCATGAACAAGCTAAAACATACTCCCGGGATGGGATTAGGGAGAAGCGGCCGGAAGGGCGTCTCAGTGTTGGCCGAAGTGCCACACAACCCTCACACCTTTGGACTGGGTTATCTGCCCACCAAAGAGGACTGGGTGAGGAAAGGAAAAGAAATGGCCGGGAGAGCCAGGGCAAAGAAGGCTGGGAAGCCATTTGAGTTAATGCACAGGCCCATCTGGGGTACCCTAAACGGACGCTTCGTCCGGGAGGGGGAAGATTTTCCGTTCTGCGGCTTCCCGGAGCCATGGCTGAACGCGGAGAGGAAGCGCGTGCCTGGTTTTGAAATCTTCTTCGACATACAATTACCTGGGGATGACGTTGCCGAAGCGCAGACAGACCCACCAACTGAGGTTGAGCAGTGTAGAGCAGTGGATCCTGAGAGCACAGAGCTTGAAATGGGGGTAGCACTGGCGTGTCTACTATCAGATCCTCCGATCGACCAAGAGTGCTTGGGGGATAACTCTTCGGTTTCTATGATTGGAGATGAAATAGCTGCGGGCTTTCCAGCGCCGATCTTGGATGCATCTATCGCACCTTCTCTCATCTGGCAATATGAAGAAGGCTTTTTATCTAGCAGCTCCAAGTCAGGTAGTGAGCCGGAATCTGATTCCACCGAATCTTGTGCGTCGGAATCAGATTCCAGCTCGACTGAGTCTGAGTCCGGTATTCCCAGGGGTGATAACCCGGATGCCACAGTCCTGTCTAGGTCGTCATTTTCATTTTCTTTTGAGTCTGTTGTAACAGAGGAATCTGACGGCTTGGAAATATTTAATGAGAATGATGTGGATGTGGTTTCTGAGTATTTTTCTGTGCCTTTGATTTATTGCTTAAATCAGGATTTTCAAAATTTTGATGAAAACAACGAGGAAGAAATTCCTCCAGTTTTGCAACGATTAATTGTTCAAGAGCAGGAAAGATTTGTTAAACCTCTAATGGATGAAATAACTACTGTGAATGTTGGTACTGAGAAGGACCCGCGGCTGGTCCAGATCGGGTCCACGTTGTCTTCGGAGGAGCGCGAGCGCTTAGTCGCTTTATTAAAAAATTTCAAAGATGTTTTCGCGTGGTCCTACGAAGACATGCCTGGAATCGATCCTGAGATTGTACAGCACCAGATCCCTCTTGATCCTGAGGCCCGCCCTGTCAAACAGAAACTCAGAAGGATCCGCCCGGACTGGGCTCTCAAAATTAAGGAAGAGGTCACCAAGCAAATTGACGTAGGGTTCCTGCTGGTATCTGAATACCCAACTTGGTTGGCCAACATTGTTCCGGTGCCAAAGAAGGACGGCAGAATTCGGGTCTGTGTAGACTTCAGAGATTTGAACAGGGCCAGTCCGAAGGACGACTTTCCCTTGCCACACATTGATGAGTGGTGGATTTCACGGCAGGACACGCTTTGCTTTCGTTTATGGATGGTTTCTCAGGCTATAATCAGATAGTAATGGCACCCGAAGACCGGGAGAAGACTGCATTCACTACCCCGTGGGGTACATATTGTTATAGAGTGATGTCATTCGGGTTGAAAAATGCTGGAGCTACGTATCAACGGGCAGCAACTACAATATTGCATGATATGATCCATAAGGAGGTCGAGGTGTATGTGGACGACATGATTGTCAAGTCCAAAGAAAGAGAGGGCCACTACACCGCCTTACAAAAATTCTTTCAAAGGATCAGAGAGTTTCGGCTGCGATTGAATCCCCAGAAATGCACGTTTGGTGTTACAGCAGGGAAGATGCTAGGGTTTCTGATTACACAAAGGGGCATCGAGGTCGACCCTTCCAAAATCAAGGCCATCTTAGAAATGCCACCACCAAGGACTGAAAAGAAGGTGCGAGGCTTTCTGGGTAAAGTGCAATTCATAAGGCGGTTTATTTCTAAATTAACCTTGACTTGTGAACCACTTTTTGGTCTCCTGAAGAAAGGAAAAAAATTCCAATGGGACGGCCGATGTCAAGCAGCTTTTGAGCAGATCAAAGAGTATCTACAGAACCCGCCCGTGTTGTCGCCACCAGAGCCGGGGAGACCGTTGATATTGTACCTTTCGGTAACTGAGACTACCATGGGCTGCATGCTCGCGCAGGAATCAGAAGACAAAGTGGAAAAGGCCATCTACTATCTGAGCAAAAAGATGCTGGATTACGAGACCCGCTATACACCGCTGGAGAAGGCTTGTTTGGCCTTGGTATGGGCTACCAGGAAGCTGCGGCACTACCTGTTAGCTCACTCTGTAATGTTGGTTTCACGTTTGGATCCCATCAAATATCTCTTCGAGAAACCAGCACTTACGGGTAGGCTAACCCGTTGGCTGCTGTTGCTCTCCGAATTTGATTTGAAGTATGTAACGCGCAAGTCAGTAAAAGGAAGAGCGGTAGCAGAGTTCCTTGCCGACCACCCGGTTGAGGGGGATGAAGCGGTTGAGTATCTATTCCCAGATGAAGCCATTCTGCACGTCGAAGATGAAACTTGGACGATGTACTTTGACGGAGCGTCAAACCAGTATGGGTATGGGATAGGGGTGTTGCTGATAGCGCCTGACGATTCCCGTATCCCTTTAGCATTCAAGCTCCAGTTCAAAGTCTCGAACAATGAGGCAGAGTATGAGGCATGTATTGCTGGCCTGGAAGCCGCCCTAGAACTAGGGGCAAGACGGTTGGACGTCATTGGGGACTCGAACCTTGTTGTGTCTCAAGCAAAAGGAAATTAGAAAGTCAAGGAGGAAAGGATGATAATTTACCACCAAACCTTGGATTTGTTAATTCCTCGGTTTGAGAAGCTAAATTTCACCCACCTCGTAAGGGAGAACAACAGGTTCGCAGATTCACTAGCAACTCTATCTTCTATGATAGACATCCCGTCCGGAGTCCGGATGCGTCTAGTCATTATTGATCAAAAGTTTGCGCCAGCATACGAGTCAATTTCCGCCATAGATGAGGTTCAAGACGGCAACCCCTGGTATTACGACATCTGGAACTTCTTGGAAAAGGAGACATATCCACTAGGGGCAAATGCCAAGGATAAGAGGGCCATCAGAAGAATGGCTGCTCAGTTCATTATCTGCGGGGGTAAGCTGTACAAAAGGGGTCATCTGGGAATGCATAAGCTCTGTGTAGAAGCTGAAGAGTCGAAACACCTGATGGAAGCCATCTATGGGGGGGAGTGCGGTGCACATATGAATGGAGTAATGCTGGCCAGAAAGATCCTCAGACAGGGCTACTACTGGTCAACCATGGAGGAGGATTGTATTAGTTTTGTTCGGCGATGCCACAAGTGTCAAATTCATGCAAACCGCATGAACATCCCGCCGTCAAAGCTGTACAACATGACTTCACCATGGCCTTTTTCGGTTTGGGGAATTGATGTGATCGGAGCTGTTACCCCGAAGGGGTCAAACGGGCATGAGTTTATCCTAGTAGCGATAGATTATTTCACAAAGTGGGTCGAGGCCCAATCATACGCGGTGTTGAAGGCGTCGCACGTCGCAAAGTTCATCAGAAACAACATCATCTGTCGCTACGGGGTGCCAAACGAGATAATTTCAGATAATGGTTCCCACTTCAAGAAAGAAGTGATAGACTTGTTGGAAAAATACAATGTGGCTTTCCATAAGTCATCTACATACCGGCCACAGACCAACGGAGCAGTTGAGGCCGCCAACAAGAATATCAAGCATATACTGCAGAAGATGGTGGGAACCTACCGGGATTGGCCAGACAAGCTGCCATTTGCTCTGTGGGGCTACAGGACTTCAATCAGAACTTCTACTGGGGCGACTCCATATTCATTGGTCTATGGAATGGAGGCTGTCCTACCCATCGAGATTGAGGTTCCGTCGTTACGAGTATTGGCTGAATGCCAAATAGCCGAAGCAGATTGGCAGCAAAGCAGATTCGAAGAAGACTGAAAGCACTGTACCACATCCAAGGCTATCAACGCAGAATTACCCGGGCTTTCAACAATAAGGTTAAGTCCAGGAATCTGAAAGAAGGAGATTTGGTGCTCAAAGACAACCGAGCTCCTATCCACGACCCAAGGGGCAAGTTCAAACCCAATTGGACTGGTCCTTACATCATCAAAGCTATCTGGTCAGGTGGAGCTGTGGTTCTGATGGATCTAGATGGCTTGGAGTTCTCACAACCGATCAATATGGACAAGTTGAAGAAATACTATCCTTGAGAGGCTCGCTAGGCCGAAAACCCGAAAGGGCGACCTAGGCAAAAGTCAGAGCACAAAAAATTAGAAAATATAAAAACTGAGCTCGCAAGGTTAAAAACCCGCAAAGGGCGGCCTTGGCAAAAGTTAGAGCGCAAAAGGAGAGTGAAAATACTCGAGTGAACCTAGGCCTGAACTACGTAAGGCTTGATTCCCATCTTTGGGATACGTAGGCAACTTCACATTGAAGTTCAGCCATAAACTTTTCCCCGATCAACTTTGTCCATTCTGATCATCTCAGTCATCTTTGTCCATCAGCATTTATCGCGATCTCCGGTACAGTGCTGTTCAGACTAGGGGCAACTTTCCGTTGCCGAGACGGTGCAAAGTTACTCAGACTAGGGGCAACTTTCCGCTGCCTTAAAGTGCCGCATTGTTCTTCAGACTAGGGGCAACTTTCCAGTTGCAGGGATCTGGGGTTGTGCATCTCAGTGACAGATCTTCGGCGTGTCCAGTTCTGACCCACATCGAAAATAATTTTGAAAAGTTTTAATAAAAGTTGACTTTGTTCAAATTAATCTTTTTACGACTAAGACCATTTTTGGACCAAAGCGGAAAATTTTCAGTACCACAAACTTCAATTTCATTGATTTCAAAACAGAGTTCTCCTGCTCTTATATATAATCGAGGTTGCTTTTTTAGTACATTCATAAAGAAAACTTGAAAATGCTAAATAAGCAATAAATTTGGGGCATAGTTGAGTCAAGTATCTCTGCGTCCCATCCTAGAGCTGGACGAAGCATCTGATGCCAAGCTAGGCCCAACTTGTGCCTCCTCATTAAGCCAATCCAAGCACTCATCGGACAAAGTGCAACTGAAAGTGGAAGTAGGGGCCAGGAGCTCTCTAGTCCTCCATGCTGTGGCATATCGGGCAAGCTGTGCACCCCGGACCGGGAAAGCAGCTGGGTACTCAATCCCCTCCGGTGGGCAGGTCTGATCATGACCGAACTGACGCAGGAACCGGAACGGAAAATAGAATACGCAGTGGGTTAGACCAATCAATTGGATCCCAATCAGACGGGACATACTATAGCTCATTGCCGGGAGATTGAGCCAAGGACAACGCCAAGCAATGCGATCTGCAGACAAATTGCACATCCAATCAAACCACCACCTTTCGTCAAGAGCATTGACTAGGCGCTGCCGAAAGAAGTAGCCTTGAGCTGAATAGGCCGGGCAAGAGTCCACAACCTGCAACTTATCCATTAACCATACCTAGGGGAGGGATGGAAAATGAGAGAATAAAGAACAGAGAGATGTACGATGAGAGAAAAGTAGGACAAGGGTTTTGTGAGAAAAACAGAGCCTGAGGGTCAAGTGATGTGAGCAAATATATATGTAAGGTTGGGTGGGAAACATTACCTGCAGCAGCAGTGGACTCCCAGCAAACCTAGTCGCCTCCCGGCGATAGACAGGATCTAAACCCATCAGCGTCTCGGCTAAGGTCATAGCGACGCAGCTCTTTCCCTCTCTCAAGCCTTGGGCAACTTCAATCAGGCGAATGCTACCTCTGCCGAAGCCCGAGGAAAGCAGAAAGTGTGACAACAAACACAAGCAGAGGGCGTGTTGCCAAAAACCCTGCCAATAATGGTTGCTGCGGTCACCGGCGTCGGAAAAACGATGGATCAAGCCGAGGATGTCCAGTTCCCCACTGCAGATCAGAGATCGAGCATCATGCGCCGTGAGCCCACACATCCGCCCTAAAGCCTGAGCATGGCCAAAACGGAGCTGGGGCAAGATCACTTCAGAGCATTCAGACTCCATCAAAACCTGAAAATCTTCGAAAGTGGGACACATCTCTTGGCCGCTAAAGCTAAAAACATGCGTCACTGGGTTCCAGAACCTTGCCGCGGCATGGAGAAAAGGGAGCTGTAGTGGAGTACGGCTCAACGTAAATAGTGCATTCAAGCCGAAACCCCGGAAGTTCAGCTTTTCCGAGCCATCTAGAGAAGAGATCCAAGATGTGAGATTTTCCGCGAGAAACGCCTCCATCTTTGTGTAAAACTAAGATGAAATGAATGTTCCCGAAGTCGAGGCTTTTATAGAGGAAAAAACACTATTCACAGGGACACGTGTCAAAAACTAGGTGGCTGCAGGAACAAGTGGCCGGCCGGCCACCTTTTCTGGCTGGCCGGCCATTTACTTTTTACAAAACTGGCCGGCCGGCTCCCTCTCTCCACAAAATTGGCCGGCCGGCTCCCAAAGGTGGCCGGCAATGCTGCAGTGTATCCCCTTGGCCCTGTTTTACCCTTCGGGGGAAAGTTTCAAGCATTTCCATGCAACGGGAGAGTCAAAGGCCTTCATTTCCCTCTGTTTCGGATGTGTTCCGGTGCCCAGATTGTCCGAAGTACACTCTGTTGTTGTTGTTTTGATTATCGAGTTGTTGTTTTGCTTATCGAGTTGTTTGTCGAGCGGACGTGTTTCGTGTTTTCGAGTCATTGTTCTCTGTTTAAACAATCTTTGTTTAAGTCTTGTTTATTTACGTTGTCAACACTGTTGTTTTTGCTTATCGAGTTGTAAGCTTCCTAAGGTTCTGTTATATCTTAGTAAGTTGAGTTGCTTAGTTTGTTGCGTCGGTTCACTACCTGACTTGGTGATTATACAGTGCGCATTCCCATTCAATTTCATTTTTGTGCGAAATAAAATGATGCGATACGATGCTAAAAGTTTAAAGTACAAACACCTTTTCGAAAGCTGTTTCATTCCATCATGCTTTACAACAAACAAAGGTACAAGTTTTACGAAAAATAAAACTACCTAACAATGTGCAAAGTGCTACAAACTACTAGCAAAAAGAAAAATAAAGCAGGAAACAACAGCATCAATGTCCTCGGGAGCGGGAATGAGAAGCACTCCTCATCCTCTTCTGCGGGACAACCTCTGCACCATCATCATCATCTGAGTCGGAGCTGTCATCCTCAGGATCCCCCTCAGCCTCGCCTCTGTTCCCCGAACCAAGACCGGAGCCCCCCTCCTCAGCAGATGTCTCTGACTGACGGTCGGTAGCCTCCGCCTCCTCCTCATCATCCTTCTCCTCCTCCTCCTCATCAGGCTCCGCCTCTACAACGTGAGCCCTGCGTCTGCGGACAGGCCCTCCTTGAGCTCCTCGAAAAGGCCTAGATGGCCCGGCTCCTCGGAAAGGCCGAGATGGCCCAGCCTCCTGAAAAGGCCCAGATGGCCCATCTCCCCAAGGAGGCCCAGGTGGCCTGGCCTGCGGCTGACCGGACCATGAAGGCATCTGAAAATAAAGAGTTCAATTCAAATACATCAGTCCAAATATATACATCAGATGCAGATACAAGCAAAGACTACGTGAAGTGGGTGGATGTAAATACAGTGTACAAGTGGGGTGTGTGTCAGATGTGCTCTACACAAGTAGTCTATCGATGCAGTAGAAATCAGCATGTCATCAGAAGTATGATAAATGCCAGAAAACAGAAGGGTACCTGAATGCCCGCGATAGACAACTGTGCCTCCCTCCGCAAGACCATGCCCTCGAGTGTGGCCACCAGTCCAACCACCTCCTCCATGTACCCTCGCGGTGGCTGTAAATATGAGCTCATAATCATCAGTGAATAAAAGAATGTCTAAACATCTGAATGATGAATGAAAAACAGTGGGGCATACCAGCGGTGAGTCAGGATCAATGGCGTATCGATCACTGGGCATCGGAGGCTCTAGCGGGATCGGAGTCGGAGAAATAGCCCCATACTGCCACGCCATCAACTCAGTTGGCATATCTGGCCATCCAGGATGAGGATAAGTCGGAGGAGTCGAAGGAACCGATCTACCCCTACCTCTAGATGTACCAACCCTACTAGTGGGAGGGGCGTCTGCAGCCCGAGCCCGGGCCTGGCCCGAGGATGACATACCAACAGGCCTCGTCATCGGGGTACGAGCTCCCGTCAATGGAGGCATCAAATATGTATGGCGGTAAGTGCCGTAATCCCCCTCCTCGAGATATAATAAAGCATCGCTACCCAGCATAGCGCCGACTACCTCCGAGAAAGAGAGCCTGTCAGCAATCTGCATACTGACTGGGGGTGCTAAGGGAGGATCCTGAGAAAGATACCCCCATACCTGACGCAGGAAGCGTTCCCCCAGAAACCATGCCCTGCCAACCGGCCCTTCAAGCAGGACCCTATACTGGGAGGTGTCCGACCCTCCGGTATACTGAAGTCGGAGACCATCACCCAGGGGCGCCCAAGGCTGCCATGTGATCTGCGGATGATAAATGCATAAACCAATCAGAAATCGGGAATATACAGAGCAAATCAAAAATGAAAATGAAAGGAACTGAAAGTTTTGAAGTACCTCCGACTGCCGCACAGTGTCAAAATACTGTCGCAAGTAAATGAGGGTCTCTCGGGGTCTCGGCCGGTGCGGGCCCTCGAACACTAGTGAATATGGAGTCATAGGAGGCCCTGCCACCTCCAACTTTGGGGCTAATGCTGGGAAGTATACATAGACCCATAGTTGAGAAAAGCAGTGCAGAATGTAAGTACGAAATGCTGAGAGCAAAAATACAGACTGTAAAAGTGCGCTGTGTGTGCAATGTACAAGCAATGAAGAGCAGAAATGTAAATCAAGGGGACAGAAAAGTACCTCCCAGGCTCTCCAGTAGCCACCAAGTAAGTCTCCCCGCCCGCGGGAAGTGGCGCTCATATAAAAGTAAAGGGTAGCCAGGCCGGCGCCACCCCAGTCATATCGACTGACCTGTAATAGGTCAACCAGAGCGCTCAGCAGATATAACCCGACTGTGTTCCCTCTATCGGCGAACAGGGTAGTCCCGAAGAGGAACATAAGGAAACCACGGGCGTACTGCTCCGTCTCCTCAGGAGTCTCGGGCACCATCTTCGCCTGTCGGAAGTGGGAAGAGAACCAAGTATATCGGACTCTCCCAGAAACCCTGTCAACAGCCGGGCGAGCCCCCAACAGATATGTCCAAGCGGCCTCCCACTCGCCCATGTCCTCGTCATAGGGGATGGGCCAACCTCCTATGTCCAGGCCGGTCAACACAGCGAAGTCTAAAGGGGTTATAGTCATGTCCCCGGTAGCAGAGAAATGAAAGGAGTTGGTGGTGTCCCACCATCTCTCTACCAATGCCGCCATCAGAGTCCTCCTGGCAGAACAACGTGACAACCCAACGCAGAAGGCCCCGAACCCTGCCAAGTCTACCAAATCTCGGACACCCTCCGGGAGCTTAGCGTACCAGTCCCGCGCGGCGGTGGAACCATACCCCCGTACACTACGAGAACCAACCTGCATTCAGAATGAATACATGTGTCAATAATGGAAAGTTTAGGCTGCGTGCCAATGAAATGAAATAGGCTGTGTGCCGATGAAATGAAATGGGTTGTGTACCGATGAAGTGAAATAAGCTCCATGAAAATTTAAAGTTTGGGCTGCGTGTTCAACTTTCAATCAGTGTGGGCTGCGTGTTCACTATTCTAATCTGGGCTGCGTGTTCAGAAAATTTAAAGTTTGGGCTGCGTGTTCAACTTTCAATCAGTGTGGGCTGCGTGTTCACTATTCTAATCTGGGCTGCGTGTTCAGAAAATTTAAAGTTTGGGCTGCGTGTTCAACTTTCAATCTGTGTGGACTGCGTGTTCACTATTCTAATCTGGGCTGCGTGTTCAGAAAATTTAAAGTTTGGGCTGCGTGTTCAACTTTCAATCAGTGTGGGCTGCGTGTTCACTATTCTAATCTGGGCTGTGTGTTCAGAAAATTTAAAGTTTGGGCTGCGTGTTCAACTTTCAATCTGTGTGGGCTGCGTGTTCACTATTCTAATCTGGGCTGCGTGTTCAGAAAATTTAAAGTTTGGCTGTGTGTTCAACTTTCAATCTGTGTGGGCTGCGTGTTCACTATTCTAATCTGGGCCGCGTGTTCAGAAAATTTAAAGTTTGGGCTGCGTGTTCAACTTTCAATCTGTGTGGGCTGCGTGTTCACTATTCTAGTCTGGGCTGCGTGTTCAGAAAATTTAAAGTTTGGGCTGCGTGTTCAACTTTCAATCAGTGTGGGCTGCGTGTTCACTATTCTAATCTGGGCTGCGTGTTCAGAAAATTTAAAGTTTGGGCTGCGTGTTCAACTTTCAATCTGTGTGGGCTGCGTGTTCACTATTCTAATCTGGGCTGCGTGTTCAGAAAATTTAAAGTTTGGGCTGCGTGTTCAACTTTCAATCTGTGTGGGCTGCGTGTTCACTATTCTAATCTGGGTTGCGTGTTCAAAAAATTTAAAGTTTGGGCTGCGTGTTCAACTTTCAATCAGTGTGGGCTGTGTGTTCACTATTCTAATTTGGGCTGCGTGTTCAGAAAATTTAAAGTTTGGGCTGCGTGTTCAACTTTCAATCAGTGTGGGCTGCGTGTTCACTATTCTAATCTGGGCTGCGTGTTCAACTTTCAATCAATGTGGGCTGCGTGTTCACTATTCTAATCTGGGCTGTGTGTTGAGAAAATTTAAAGTGTGGGCTGTGTGTTCACTTTCGAATTCGGGCTGTGTGTTCGACAAATCAGTGTTTGAGCCGTGTGTTCACCTCTTAACTAATGTATACTGTGCATTCGCAATTAATTAATGACCCGAGTGTTCAGAAATTCGAGTGTTTAAACTACATGTTCAGGATGCAAGCAAAGTACTATGTCATAAGCTAAACTGTGTATTCAAGCATAGCAAAGGTGCGAAATATACGAAAAATGCAGAAAATGAAGTAAATACCTCTCGGGCCTCATGGGAGAGGTGATGCTCTGGCTCTCGGAGAAGCAGATCCTCGGGTGCTCGCTCGTCAAAATCAGTGAAATGACGGAAGACGGCACGAGGAAGGACATGTGCTGGCGGAGTGTACCTCCCGGGAATAAAAGGCCGGACCCTCGGGGGTAGAGTCATGGGATCAAAATCGTCTCCGGCACCTGGAAAGCCTCCGCCGTGGGAAGAATTACGCGCCATTTTCAAAGAATTTGCAAAAGGAGCAAAAATGAGCGAAAATGAGCCAAAATTGGAAAAAGTCAACAAAAGTCAACTCCCGAGAAAATCTTCCAAATATTGAGACAAACTTACCTCAAGTGACGAAAATGAGAAAAGAAGCTCCGAAACCGAAATTTAATCGCTTCAAAGTGCTTGAAACTGAATATTTTTGCGAAAACAACTTGCGTGGGGCGTTGGAAAACGCGTATGGAACTCAGATCTGGAGAAGAAAGTGTTGGAGGAGGCAAGAGAGGAGAAGATCTCGGCTGCATTATATAGGCTCCAAGTCTTGGGATGAAGGAGCATGAAGAAAGGAGGTGAAAGGACCAAAATGCCCTCAGATTTGGGCATTTGGCCGGCCGGCCACCTTTTCTAGCCGGCCAGCCATTTCCTTTTTGGAAAACCGGCCGGCCAGCCATTTCCTTTTTGGAAAACCGGCCGGCCAGCCATTTACTTTTTGTAAAACCAGCCGGCCACCTCCCCCTTCCCATAAAACTGGCCGGCCATGTCCCTCACAGGCTCACCTAGCTCCCTGCAAATTTTGAGGAAGATTGGAGTTCCCGGGACCTGAAAAGTTCAAGAAAAGTACACTTCCGGTCGCGAAATTGCTCCGCCGGAACTTCAGCTTCAGGATCTGACATGAGTCTCATCATCATTCATCAAAATCAAAGTGTATCCTTTTGAATGAGTTGTAGCCTTTCTGGGAAGTGGATCGGAGGCCGTGATTGAGTCGCCTTCTGTAGACGCGCCCGCGCGGGCCTCGCTACGGTTCGGACTCGATTTGTGTCGCGGTTCTTAATCTTGAACCAAAGAGTCCAAATCTGGCAAATCGTTTTGAGAAACAGATTTTTGAAAAAGTAGTGCCAAACATGGATTGCTTTGCCAGATACAGAGTCGCCACCTAAATATTTTTAAAATGGGGAAATTTAGGAAACCCTGACTCGGTGCCAAAGGCCACATGTCCGTCATCACCGGAGTTGTCTCGGCTCGGGAGCTTGGATACGATCGGGGAAGGTCAGCTATGAGCACCCCCTTTCGCCCGGTTCGAAGACCGGCCTCTACTAACTGTGATATCTTGTTTTGAAAACGTTATGTGTTCTTATTCCGATTATCAGCCTATAATTACTATGTTATGCGCACAGCAAACAAGTATAGACCAAATTGCCTAAATTGGAACAAAACATTCTATGTTCATTTTGAAAATGGTTTGCTACTCGCAAGTAGGCTAAAATGCAGGTTTTGCCACCCTCAAGTGGGCTTTTTAGAAAAGACGGTTTTGCCACTATCTAGTGGGCTTAAAACAAATATAGTTTTAACGCATTATCCCAATTTAAGCAGTTTGACCTCCACCCACAGGCATTCAAGCAATTTATCTCATGTAAACACTTAGCCGCATGGCAAGCATACTTTTATGGCAACATTCACACGCATGTTGGATGCTAAAGCATAACCACTTACATTGTACTCCGTGCCAAAACAATAAACTAGTTAGCAAATGTGCGTGTCCTAGTTCATGTTATTTTGCCTAATGCAACACATACAAGATGCAATTTTAGTTAGGCTCGGTTAACCTAAATATGGCATATGATATGCAACCAACTGTTTCATGTATTCAATTTTGGAATTTGAAAATACGAATGTGGTTAGTATGATGTACCGAGCCCGGTGCATGCCAACAGATGCATGAATGCACGCATGCATATCATAAGGTGTGCTAATCTCAAAAATGCCCTAATCTACCATTATAAGCAGATAAATAAAAGGGAAGAAAGAAATGGGGATTGGAAGACATACACACACTCACCCACACTTATTACATGTTTACCCTCACTCAGAGGGTTCGAATTAATATTACAGTCCCAAAATAATGAACAAACAAAATTATTACAAAATTTCTCTAATTAATTAAAAGAAAGGAAGCAAAAGGAAAGAAGAGGATGGCCACAGCCTCTGCCTCGGGGTGCGCGGATGATGCATGCTCGAATCCGTCCTGCCCGAAAAACCCGTACTATACTCTTGTCGCCTCTGTTTGTACTACCTTGTTTTTCTGAAAATTGCCAAAGTACTGGAACAAGCTCCTTGCATCCTGCAGAGCACCACCGGCCAGACAGAATTTCCACCGGCACTTCAAAATTCCCATCGGCACTTTATCGGATTCGCCGGCATTCCAGATAGTGCCGGTCGGCACTAAATTCTGCCGATCGGCAGAAACTTCCTGCAGAAGACAATTTGACAGCAAACAGAGAACAGACAGTGCATAGCATGGAGTCTTTGGACACATGTAAGCATGGTCCTACTTCTTATCATATTTTGAACTCCAAGAAGCATGACTTTCGATCCTTGAACCACCAATGGTACATGGTGGGTCAAAAGATCGAATTTGCCATTTGATATGAAAATGTATGCAACAAACAACATGAAAACCGGGGCCTTATCAAGATGGAGTCAAAGGTCCCGATGACCGGGAATCGAGGCACATTGCATCACTTGAAGTATGAATGGCCCTTGATTCCCACACTTAGTTTGACACCCCAAACCAAGTAAATGTAATGCATGTAATGCTCAACAAGGCTCAAATGTATCATGCCATCAAGATGTAAAGCACAACAAGCATTATGCAACCAACATGGTAAATGTATAATATCAAGCATACAAGGCACAAACATGATATAAACATGGACCAAATTGACTATGGGATTGATGTGCTACAAAGCTTAATGGAACAACTATGCAACAAACATGGAGCAAACATGCAAGAGGGCTTAAAATGGCAAAGGGGGGGCAGGCCCTCACCCTTCTCAAAACAGTGGCCAAGAGTGCTCAAAATGATAGACAATCAACTCATGTTAACAAGCAAACTCATGGTCCCAAAGCTAAGGCGCACAAAGAGACAACTTACCCCCACCAACACGACCTCTCATGGCATGATCAAAGCCAAGCAAAAACAGAATTTGTGCATGCAAAAAAGGACCCCAAGACTCCTAATATGGCAGCTAAAACATCTCCCATAAAGCATATGCACTAAGGCTCATTCTTAGGCATAAGAGGACACACCCCCCAAGGCATTAAAGAGGCCATGCATGCACACATACAAGCATGATTCTTGGGCTAAAATGTGGTCCTTAGATGATGTTGAATCATGAGGGTTAATCACAAACATACATATTAGAGGTCAACATGCTCAAAGCTTTTAAGCTAAAATACAAAGCAACCTTAACACACATGTCAAGCATAACTAAATGGATAACCAACAAACCTTAAACATGGAAAAACAACACTAAGAACTTCAAGGAACTAAACCAATTCTCACAAGAATCATGGCCTAATCATGATATGCATTTCTAAGCAAGATGGAGCAATACAAAGCAAATATTACAAGCATACAAAGAGGCCCAAATCCGACCAAAAACAGAGGTTATATATGACCTAAGATGCCTAAAAAAAATGCTGGAATGAAGCCAAGAAACATCAAGCACACATGCTACCCTCTTGAGCCCAAAAAGCAAGGAAACAAAACCATAAAGGGAGAGGGGTGTCCCTCCCCTATGCAAGACTTCAAACCAACTTTTTTGACACTAAAATACACTGATTTTTAGTGATGAAAAGATCAAAGTGCTGAAATGAACAAAACCTTATCAAAGAGGCACCAAAATAGACCAAACAAGGCCTTATGAGGATGAGTTTGCACTCTAAACACAAAGTGACCTTAATGAAAGTGCTAGAGCAGGAAAATATGAGCCTTTTTTATGTTATACACAAGAGCCAAAACAATAAACAAAATAGGTAGAAAACCAATGCAAGTTTGGGGAATAAAAGGGAATATGCTCACCCTTGAAGAACCCTTGAAGAACAAATGGTCTAGCCTCCTTCTTTGGATCAAAACCAGTCCAAAACTCAAGAAACAACTCCTCTAAGTCCCTCAATCTCGGAATAAGGTGTAATGGTGTGTGTAATGGTGCAAAAGTAAGGTAAAACACACCTTTTGGGCCAAGAAACACACACAAGAAGGGAGAGGGAGAGAGGTATAGAGATAATATGTATCTATATCTCTAAAGGCTGATTTTTGCTTCTGTTTTTCTAACCTAGAACCAAGAGGAAAGCCTCTCTCTTATAGGACTCCCTCTTGCAAAGCTTATTCAACAAGCTTGGCTAGAGGGAAATCCCTCCATACACGTGTATGAAGGGGAAAGGAGTTGGTGCCAGCTATCACAACTGGCACAAAATATCTCCATAAAGTGGAGGAACAGTGGTCGGCTGCCCAAAAATGCTATTTCGGCAAAAAACAGTGCCGACCGGCAACAAATTATGCCGACCGGCAATAAAGTGTGCCGACCGGCAAACAAAATTGCCGATGGAAGAAAAAGACCAGCCGGTGGCCTCCAGCCACTGCCGGTGGTGTATGGGGATGTCTCACAAGGCATTCCCTACCCCTCTAAGGCAAAACAAAAGTGTTTGGTGCAAAACCAGACACTAAACAGTCGAGTTCGGGGATCTTGAGGCAAGGCGCGCGAGCCGAGACCTCCGGGAACTCCAAACGAACACAAACATGGAAGATCACCGTGTGTTCAAACAGTGACGTCCAAGTCTTGAGGACGGTCAAAAATGGGGTGTCTACACCTTCGCCCCTCTTTGACAGAACTCGAAAGTCATAATAATGACGGGAGTGAATGTCAAAGCCCAGAGACGACCCATTTTTGACAAGGCCGAAGACTTAGACAAACATGTAAGACAAACAAGGTATGCGCCTGGAGGCAGGGGCAAAATGCAAGACAATGTACGAAGCCGAGCATACTTATGATCATGCAAAGAAAGCTGTAATGAAGCAAACATGCGACAATTTTAAGCTAGCATACCAAACTACACTACAATGCAGAAAGGATGTAAGAGAATTATGGAATTCTCAATACGTCTCACTCGGGAGATACAATACCTGTGCGGCTCGTCTGGTTGCACCAGCTTCGAATGAACCGTACATACAATATCGTGCCTGCAAAGAAAACAAACTTAACAGGTACAATATTGTTAGCGACATGCATGACAATGCAAGAATAGTGGTGTACTCGAAATGCGTGACAGCGCAAAGTAAGTAGAGAGCATGACAATGCATATTGAAATACAACTAGGCAAGCGGAGCAAGCGGTCTACGCAGGCGACGAAATTGATCATAAGCACGCGGTCTACGCAGGTGACGAAACAAACAAGCGGTCTACGTAATTAACACATGCGGTCTACGCAGGTGACGGAATTAAACATGCGGTCTACGCAAGTAATGGAATTAAACATGCGGTCTACGCAGGTAATCGAATTAAACATGCGGTCTACGCAATCAAAACATGCGGTCTACGCAGGTAATGGAATTAAACATGCGGTCTACGCAATCAAAACATGCGGTCTACGCAGGTAATGGAATTAAACATGCGGTCTACGCAGGTAATGGAATTAAACATGCGGTCTACGCAATCAAAACATGTGGTCTACGCAGGTAATGAAATTTAACATGCGGTCTACGCAATCAAAACATGCGGTCTACGCAGGTAATGAAATTTAACATGCGGTCTACGCAATCAAGACATGCGGTCTACGCAAGTAATGGAATTAAACATGCGGTCTACGCAATCAAAACATGCGGTCTACGCAAGTAATGAAATTTAACATGTGGTCTACGCAATCAAGACATGCGGTCTACGCAAGTAATGAAATTTAACATGCGGTCTATGCAAGTAAAGGAACGTACTATTACACAGCATAATTGAAACAATTTGCGGGGCTCACAAAGCATGAAAAGGATACGGGGCGGGACATTCTCCGCACGCATCGAGCGTTGCTTGCAGAAGTTGTGGCCTGAGGTCAACTCAAAGGTTCACGTTTCAAAGGTGTGATTTCCCGTATTGTGAGGGCGTTCAACGACGCGGCTGACCCGAACAAAGATGCGGAAGGTGCGTTAACCGCAAGGGGAGTTTCACCGGTATCAATTCTGATACTTGGCTACCCTGTCATTCTACGCTTTATTTTCCTTTTTACTAGTAGTTTAAGCACATTGCACTGCCTCAGGCAGGTTTTCTTTTCTTTCTTAAAATTCACACACTTTGCAAAACATGTGATGGGGAACGAAACGAATTGTTTTATTCAAAAGATGTTGCATTTGTGGATCTTCTGTGCATCGCATCGCAGGGTTTCACACCACAATGTGAACGAAATTGAACTCATTTTGGAAATTCGTCATCGTAATAATCAGGTAGTGAACCGACTTACAACTCGATAAGCAAAACAAAGCCATGACACAATCAAACAAGTGTGAATACAACTCGATAAACAAATCAAGAGCTCAAAGAGAGCGAAATACAACTCGATAAGCAAATGTTCAAAAACTCGACAAGCAGACAGGCGTGGTTCCGCAAGAGTCTACCGCCGGGAAGGGGGTTGGAGGTGTTGAAGTTCCCCAATTCTTAGCATAAACAGCTCAGGAAACTAAGAGGAAGCCCACCGGCACGGTGTAGGGACCACCGGCTGCAAGGAGTGGCTACCGGCCGTATGTCTGTTTTGTCGGCAAACTGAAATGGCCGGTCGGCATATTTTTCTGGCCGGTCGGCATATATTTTTGGCCGGTCGGCACTAAACGAGGGGAACCACCAGAATGTTGACACCTGTCCCCCCACTCAACCTTATCTCCTACAAAAGATCCCAGCTTCGTGGTTTTCCTCATTTTCACACTGATTTGCTCCAATGGAAGAGTTTCTTGCTCAAAATCTCACAACCTGGATTACTAGCTTGGATGGCTCGGAAAAAGTGAATTTCCGGGGTTTCGGCATAAATGCACTATTCACTCTGGGTCGTACCCCGTTGCATCTCCCGTTTCTTCATGCCGCGGCAAGGTTTTGGAATCCGGTGACACATGTCTTTAGCTTCGCCGGGCAAGAGATATGTCTTACCTTTGAAGATTTTCGAGCTTTAATGGAGTCCGAGCGCGACGAGGAGCTCCTACCCCAACTTAATTTTGGCCATGCCCAATCCTTAGGGCGCATGTGTGGACTCAGCATGCGCGATGCCCGGTCCTTAATTTGTGACGGGATGTTGGACATTCCGAGTTTGGCCAATCGATTTTCTAATGCTGGTGATCGCAACAACCATCACTGGCAAGGCTTCCGGCAACATGCCCTCTGTTTGTGCATGCTATCCCATTTTCTATTTGTCTCGGGCTCTGGAGGGGCTAGTGCCCGGCTGATTGAGGTTGCCCAAGGCTTGAGAGAGGGCAAGAGCTGTATTGCCATGGCTCTGGCCGAGACTTTAATGGGCTTAGACGCCTTTTATCGTCATGAGACAACTAGGTTGGCAGGGAGTCCACTACTGCTACAGGTAATATTTCCCACCCAATCTCGCATTTCTGTATTGCTCGCATCACTCGGCCCTCGAGCTCAGTCTTTTCTTACAAAACCCCATTCTCACTTTTCTCTCCTCGTACATCTCTCTATTCTTTAATCTCTCATTTTTCAATCCCTCCCCAGGTGTGGTTGATGGATAAATTGCAGGTTGTGGACTCCTGCCCAGCATATTCAGCTCACGGCTACTTCTTCCGGCATCGTCTAGTCAATGCCTTGGATGAGGAATGGTGGTTCGCTTGGATGTGCCACTTGTCCGCAGACCGTATTGCTTGGCGGTGCCCTTGGTTGAACCTTCCGGCAATGAGTTTCAATATGCCTCGACAGACTGGGATTCAACTGGTCGGTCTCACTCATTGTGTATTCTATTTCCCATTTCGGATTCGACGCCAATTTGGCCATGATCAGACCTGCCCGCCAGAGGGGATAGAGTATCCTGCTGCATTCCCAGCCCGGGGTGCGCAACTTGCTTGGCAGGCCACTGCGTGGAGGATGAGAGAACTCCTGGCCCCCGCTCCTACTTTCAGTTGCACTTTATCTGACGAGTGCATAGATTGGCTCAATGAAGAAGCACAGATCGGGCCCAGCTTGGCATCAGAGGCTTCGACCAGCTCTGGGAGGGGGCGCAGGAACACCTGATTTGACCATGCCCTAGATTTATTGCTTTATTAGTACTTTCAAGTTTTCTTTCCTGAATGTAATAAAAAGCAACTTCAATTGTTTGTAAGAGCAGGAGAACTCTGTTTTGAAATCAAAGAAATTGAAAGTTCTGGTACTAAGAATTTCCCACTTTGGTCCGAAAATGGTCGAAGTTGTAAAAAGATTATTTGAACAAAGCCAGCTTATATTAAAACTTTTCAAAAACATTTTTGATGTGGATCAGAACTGGACACGCTTGAGATCTGTCACTTGAGATGCACAACCCCAGATTCCTGCAACTGGAAAGTTGCCCCTAGTCTGAAGAGCCTCGTAGCACTGCATAGCAACGGAAAGTTGCCCCTAGTCTGAAGAGCCTCGTAGCACTGCATAGCAACGGAAAGTTGCCCCTAGTCTGAGTGGCACTGCACCAGAGATTCCAACGAGTGCTGATGAATAAAGATGGCTGAGATGATCAAATGGACAAAGTTGATCGGGGAAGTGTTATGGCTGAACTTCAGGATGAAGCTGCCTACGTATCCCCAACATGGGAATCAAGCCTTACGTAGTTCCAGCTTGGGTTCGCTCGAGTATTTTCACTCTCCTTTTGCGCTCTAACTTTTGCCAAGGCCGCCCTTTGCGGGTTTTCAGCCCTGCGAGCTCAGTTTTTATATTTTCTAATTTTTTTTTTATGCTCTAACTTTTGCCTAGGTCGCCCTTTCGGGTTTTCGGCCTAGCGAGCCTCTCAAGGATAGTATTTCTTCAGCTTGTCCATATTGATCGGTTGAGAGAATTCTGAGCCATCTAAGTCCATCAGAACCACAGCTCCGCCTGACCAGATAGCTTTGATGATGTAGGGACCAGTCCAATTGGGTCTGAACTTGCCCCTCGGGTCGTGGATGGGAGCTCGGTTGTCTTTGAGTACCAAATCCCCTTCCTTTAGATTTCTGGACTTAACCCTCTTGTTAAAAGCCCGAGCAATCCTGCGCTGATAACTCTGAACGTGGTACAGTGCTTTCAGTCTTCTTTCATCAAAGAGCATTAGTTCCTCGAACCTGCTCTGCTGCCAATCTGCCTCAGCTATCTGACACTCGGCCAATACCCGTAAAGACGGAACTTCAATTTCAATAGGTAGAACAGCCTCCATTCCATAAACTAACGAATACGGAGTTGCTCCGGTAGAAGTTCTAATCGAAGTTCTGTAGCCCCACAGAGCAAACGGCAACTTATCTGGCCAATCTCGATAGGTCTCCACCATTTTCCGCAGTATATGCTTGATGTTCTTGTTGGCGGCCTCAACTGCTCCGTTGGTTTGCGGCCGGTACGTAGATGACTTATGAAAAGCCACGTTATACTTTTCCAACAAGTCGACCACTTCTTTCTTAAAGTGGGATCCATTATCCGAGATGATCTCATTTGGCACCCCGTAGCGACAAATGATGTTGTTCCTGATGAACTTTGCGACGTGCGACGCTTTCAACACCGCGTACGATTGGGCCTCGACCCACTTTGTGAAATAATCTATTGCTACCAGGATATACTCATGTCCGTTCGACCCCTTCGGGGTAACAGCTCCGATCACATCGATCCCCCATACGGAAAACGGCCACGGGGAAGTCATGTTATACAACTTGGATGGTGGGACATTCATACGGTTTGCATGGATCTGGCATTTGTGGCATCGCCGAACAAAGCCGATACAATCCTCTTCCATGGTCGACCAGTAGTAACCCTGCCTAAGGATCTTTCTGGCCAACATTACTCCATTCATGTGTGCGCCACACTCTCCTCCGTGGATGGCCTTCATTAGGCGCTTCGACTCTTCAGCTTCTACACAGAGCTTATGCATTCCCAGATGACCTCTTTTGTACAGTTTACCTCCGCAGATGATGAACTGAATAGCCATTCTTCTAATGGCCCTCTTATCTTTGGCGCTTGCCCCTAGCGGATACGTCTCCTTTTCCAAGAAGTTCCAAATATCGTAATACCAGGGGTTGTCGTCTTGGGCCTCATCTATGGCGGAAATTGACTCGTATGCTGGCGCAAACTTCTGATCAATGATGACTGGACGCATCCGGACTCCCGACGGGATGTCTATCATGGAAGATAGAGTTGCTAACGAATCTGCAAACCTGTTGTTCTCTCTTACGAGGTGGGTGAAATTTAGTTTCTCGAACCGAGGAATTAACAAATCCAAGGTTTGGTGGTAAATTATCATCCTTTCCTCCTTGACCTTCCAGTCTCCTTTTGCTTGAGACACAACAAGATTTGAGTCCCCAATGACGTCCAAACGTCTTACCCCTAGCTCTAGGGCTGCTTCCAGACCAGCAATACATGCCTCATACTCTGCCTCATTGTTCGAGACTCTGAACTGGAGCTTGAATGCCAAAGGGATACGGGAATCGTCAGGCGCTATCAGCAACACCCCTATCCCATACCCGTACTGGTTTGACGCTCCGTCAAAGTACATCGTCCAAGTTTCATCCTCGATATGCAGAATCGCTTCATCTGGGAATAGGTACTCAACCGCTTCATCCCCCTCAACCGGGTGGTCGGCAAGGAACTCCGCTACCGCTCTCCCTTTCACCGACTTGCGTGTTACATACTTCAAGTCAAATTCGGAAAGCAATAGCAACCAACGAGCTAGCCTACCTGTAAGTGCTGGTTTCTCGAAAAGATATTTGATGGGATCCAAACGTGAAACCAACATTACAGAGTGAGCTAACAGGTAGTGCCGCAGCTTCCGGGTAGCCCATACCAAGGCCAAACAAGCCTTCTCCAATGGTGTATAGCGGGTCTCGTAATCCAGCATCTTCTTGCTCAGATAGTAGATAGCCCTTTCCACTTTGTCTTCCGACTCTTGTGCGAGCATGCAGCCCATAGTGGTCTCAGTTACCGAAAGATACAATATCAGCGGTCTCCCCGGTTCTGGCGGTGACAATACAGGCGGGTTCTGTAGATACTCTTTGATCTGCTCAAAAGCTGCTTGACATCGGCCGTCCCATTGGAATTTCTTTCCTTTCTTCAGGAGGCCAAAAAGTGGTTCACAAGTCAAAGTTAATTTGGAGATAAACCGCCTTATGAATTGCACTTTACCTAGAAAGCCTCGCACCTCCTTTTCAGTCCTTGGTGGTGGCATTTCTAAGATGGCCTTGATTTTGGAAGGGTCGACCTCAATGCCCCTTTGCGTTATCAGAAACCCTAGCATCTTCCCCGCCGTAACACCAAAAGTACACTTCTGGGGATTCAGCCGCAGCCGAAATTCTCTGATCCTTTGAAAAAACTTTTGTAATGCGGTGTAGTGGTCCTCTCTTTCTTTGGACTTGACAATCATGTCGTCCACATACACCTCGACCTCTTTATGGATCATATCATGCAATATTGTAGTCGCTGCCCGCTGATAGGTAGCTCCTGCGTTTTTCAGCCCAAATGGCATCACTCGAAAACAATATGTACCCCACGGGGTAATGAATGCAGTCTTCTCCCGGTCCTCGGGCGCCATTACTATCTGATTATAGCCTGAGAAACCATCCATAAACGAAAGCAAGGCATGTCCTGCCGTGAAATCTATCAGTTCATCAATGTGCGGCAAAGGAAAGTCGTCCTTCGGACTGGCCCTATTCAAATCTCTGAAGTCTACACAGACCCGAATTCTGCCGTCTTTCTTCGGCACCGGAACAATGTTGGCCAGCCAAGTCGGGTACTCAGACACCAACAGGAAGCCTGCGTCAATCTGCTTGGTGACCTCTTCCTTGATCTTAATGGCCCAATCAGGGCGGACCCTTCTGAGCTTCTGTTTGACAGGTCGGGCCTCGGGATCAAGAGGGATCCGGTGCTGTACAATCTCAGGATCGATTCCAGGCATGTCTTCGTAGGACCACGCGAAAACAACTTTGAAATCTTTTAACAAAGCGACTAAGCGCTCGCGTTCCTCAGAAGACAACGTGGACCCGATCTGGACCAGCCGCGGGTCCTTCTCAGTACCGACGTTCACAGTAGTGATTTCATCCATTAAAGGTTTAACAAATCTTTCCTACTCTTGATCAATTAACCATTGCAAAACCGGAGGAATCTCTTCCTCGTCGTTTTCATCAAAATTTTGAAAATCCTGATTTAAGCAATAAATCAAAGGCACAGAAAAATACTCCGAAACCACATCCACGTCGTTCTCATTAAATACTTCCGAGCCGTCGGATTCCTCTGTTACAACAGACTCAAAAGAAAATGAAAAAGACGACCTAGATAGGACTGTGGTATCCGGGTTATCACCCCCGGGAATACCGGACTCAGAATCAGTTGAGCTGGAATCTGATTCCGACGTACAAGATTCGGTAGAATCAGATTCTGGCTCACTACCTGACCCGGTGCTGCTTGATAAAAAGCCTTCTTCATATTGCCAGATGAGAGAAGGTGCGATGGATGCATCCAAAATAGCTGATGGTAGGCCCGCAGCCGCTTCATTCCCAATCACACATACCGAGGAGCAATCCCCCAAGCACCTCTGTTCGATCGGAGGATCTGACAGCAGACACGCCAGCGCTGCCCCCATTTCATTTTCAGCGTCCTCGGACTGTACCTCCTTACTTTGCTCGGCCTCAGCCGATAGATCTGCCTGCCCTTCGGCGATGTCATCCTCAGGTAACTGTAAATCAAAGAAAATTTCAAATCCCGGTACGCGCTTCTTCTCCGCGTTGAGCCACGGCTCTGGGAAGCCACAGAACGGAAAGTCCTCCCCCTCCCGGACGAAACGTCCGTTCAGGGTCCCCCGAATGGGCTGGTGCATTAAGTCAAAGGGCTTTCCCATCTGTTTCGCCCTGGCCCTTCCGGCCATTTCCTTTCCTTTCCTTATCCAATCCTCTTTGGTGGGTAGGTAGCCCAAACCAAAGGTATGGGGGTTATGTGGCACTTCGGTCGATGCTGCGGCACCTTTCCTACCGCTCTTGCCTAATCCCATCCCGGGGATGTGCTGGAGTTTGTTCATGAGATAGACTGCTTGGGCGCTGACATACACCCCTTCGTTAGCTGCCATGATGTTCTGTACGACCCGAGCCTCGGCCAAGGTAAAACCTGATATGAACACATCTTCTATACCGTGCTCAATTTCTAGAACAGGCGTAGACACCTCTGGTGGTGGATGAATTGATGAGTTTCCAAAGACAATGGCTACTCCCTTCCCATAGGGGTATTTCACCACTTGATGTAAGGTAGAGGAGACCGCCTTTACCTGATGCAGCCACGGCCGTCCCAGAAGCAAGTTGAACGTTGCGGGAACCTCCAAGACGTGGAAATCTATCTCGTGCTGTCCTGGCCCGACCTTTGTTTGAATCTTAATTGTTCCTATTACTTCCCGGCTTGTGTTGTCATACGCCCGAATCACTTGGGCCGTTGGCACAAAATCCGCGACTTTCAAACCAATCGCATAAGCTGTCCTTGCCGGGCAGACGTTGATGGCGGACCCCGTGTCGACAAGCACCACAGGTATCCATTTATCCCTGCACTCGACAGAGATGTAGAGCGGCTTGTTATGGTTCGCACCCTCGGGTGGCAGCTCTTTGTCAGAAAAACTCAATGTTGGGAAATTTCCTCCTGAAAAGACTAAGCCCACCAGTTGTTCGGGCGTGGTGTCTATGGACAGCTTGCCTTGTCCATGGCTGTAAGGACGGCTTGTCTGTGTACTCGAGAAGCCATAAGCAGTCCCCAGATGGAGATGTCTGCCTGTATCTTTTTCAATTGTCTCAACACGGCCTCGTCTTCGAGTTGCTTCTCCTTTTGTTTCTCTGCTTCATTATCTTTCCCAGACGCCTCCGGCTGATCTAGGTGTGGAGGTTTGAAATACCGTCCACTCCTAGTCATGTGATCGACTTCGCCGATATACCAGGTATCATCTGGTTGGTTACCTTTCCAATCCTCGTCCGTGTGGGCAAGACATAGATCGTCGTCTTCCCACCACATACCATCTGCGACTGACAAGCACCCGCCTGGTTCTGACACAACTGTCCCGATACTCACAGTACCTTTCATCCCTATGCTCGCAGCATTCTCCATTTTCGTACTTGTGGCGGTTTCGACCCCCACGTGGCCTTTTGCTTTCCTGATCCTCTCAGAATCCTCGGATCTCTCTTGTTCTGGCTGTATCAATGCAGTAGATTGCTCACTGATCCCTGTACTCAAAATGCTCCATTCCCGAGCGAAACTCTCGACACCGGCGCTCTCCGGCGATGCATTCTGCTCTTCGACACTCCCGGCTGTTGTTGACATTCCTGCCCCTGCCGGGCCTTGTTCTGATTGGAACTCCCCTATTACATCCGGCTGATCGTCTAACCACCCCGTGGCCTCTGCTGATTCTTCATCACCATACCAGTTGATGGCTGAGTCTTGGTCATCATGAAATTGGAGCTTGACAACATCCTTTTCCACGGCTGTCAAATCATCCATTCCCTGTCCTGAATTGTCCCCTCGGATTACACACAGCTCTCCCCCGACTGGAAATTCGACATTTGGTCTATTCCGGCCCACTGGTGAAATGTAGTCATTCGGACTGTAAGCATTCCCAACATCATTCTCAGGCTCCACGGACCCTGGTTTGACAACCTCTTTCCTGTTCTCGATGGTCACCACCACTGGCTTGGGTTGGGTTATGGAGACGTCCGTCATGCACAAATCGGTGCAATCGGGGAAGAAAACTTTAGGTTTAGGCAGGTAGGAGGGTGTGATGTAGATACTGGGATTGTAGGATGCGACCCCAGTGTAGATGAAGTTGACTCTTTTGGGTGGTGGAACTTGGTTATGTACGGGGAGAGGATTTGTGGTAACATTAGGTTTCTTAGGGGGGAGAATCACCCCATTATCAATGAGATCTTGAATCTCATGACGTAAACGAAAGCATAGGTCAGTGTCATGACCATGCTGCTGGTGGAACGCACAATATTTGGCTGGGTTGTGGGTGGCGGGTAGTCTTTCAGGTAAGGGCCGCGGCTCTAGGGGCTTCAGATGCCCTTTTCTGATCAAAACCCCCAAAGCTTTGGACAGGGGCATATAAAGTGGAGCGAAGGTTCTGGTGTTTCTGGGAGGGTATTTGGCTGTTTGCGAGTTGCTTCCGGACGCGCCGGAGAATGGCATGGCTGCTGTATTTCTTGGGGAAGGGTTAGTGGTGACCATACTCACTTCGGAGGTCCTGGCAGTTGTAGCGCCACTCGGGCCTGCATTAGTACTACGATTGAAATTTCTGCGGGGTTGCTCCCGATCATTATCAATCCAACCTTGTCTCAAGGCGTCCTCGATCTGCACCCCCATTTCATGTAGATCAGCAAAGGTGGGAAAGGGGACTACAATCATCTTTTGCATTAGCTTCGGCTGAAGATTGCGCACAATCATCCGAATCTGTTCTTTGTCTGTGGGTCTCAAGGTCATCATTGAAGCCTTAGCCGGCCATCTAGTTACAAACTCTGAGAAGCTTTCCTTGGGTTCTTGCCTCGTTGTCTCGAGATCCTGGGTCGTGATCTCGATTTGTGTGTTATACGAGTACTGCAGGATGAAGGCCTCAGCCATCTCGTCCCAATTTCTCTTGACGTCATCCTCCAACTTGGCATACCATGCGGACGCCACACCTGACAGGGTACGGCCGAATAAAGACAGCTTCTGTAATCTAGTGAGGCCCATTGGCCTTAGGACGTCTGAAAACAGTCGCAGGTGTACCATGGGATCCTCAGACCCGTCAAAACGATCAATTTGGGGCATCTTAAACCGATCTGGCAGCGTCACAGCCATGTCGATGTACCCATCTCCAATGTCCGGAATGGACTTCGCACCTTGAGATTTCTTGAACAGCTTTTCAAGCTTGTGCATTTTTAACGTCATGGGGTCTACCTCAGACTCAAAGGGAGAATCCGATACATTAATGGGAGTGGTTGCCTTGGATTGTTGAGGCGGAATCGGGGGTGGAGCCGGCCCCGTTGGGATGTCTGTATCTTCTTGGACATTCCGGGCGTTTGGTGTCTCTTCGGGTATTGGAACCCTTAATGGAGGAGGGATTTGCTGCGAAGGTGATGCCCCAGTTTGCTGTTGCAATCTCCCAATTAAATCCGCTTGCTCACTCATAACTGTAGCCTGTTGCCTGGCAAATTCTGCCTGTCGGGCAGCATCTTGCTGCATCATTTTCATGCTTTCCTGAAGTTGGCGCACCATCTCCTCTAAGCTGGCCATACTGTTCTGCTCTGGTTGAATTGCTGGTATGCGTTCCCTCTCTGTGGATGAAACGGGATCCTGATCCCTACTGTACACAGGTGGGGTAGACGAAGCCCTCTGTACTGACTGTTGAACCGATATCCTCTGCCTAGTTGCTTTCCGTTTAGTAACCGGGGGTAGAGAATGGTACACTGGTTGTCCTTCTATCAGATCCTCAGATCGATGGAGCCGGCGACCTCTGATCCAGAGTGCTTGGGGAATGTCTACTGGGTTGGACGCAATGATGCTAAACTACCTAGCAAAAAGATAAATAAAGCAATAAATAGACCAATAACTGGACAGCGTGACGGCATAAAATAAACAAATAATATACGGTTGGATATTCAACACATAGTCGATAAGCCGAACACACTGTTCCTTGATACTGATCACTGTCCTCAACATCTCTATTCCCAATACTGAACCCTGATACCCGCAGATAACTGATTCTCTTAAAACTGATACTGATGCCCTCAGGCCTGATGCCCAGACTTATAAACTGATGTGTTCATTTCCCTGCAGGAATACATTCTAAAAGCACATAGCAAGTAAAGAGAGCCAAAACACCCCTATGTTGGGGTAGGGTTTCCCTGTCCTATTTTGTCAGGAGCTAGGGTTTCACTACGCACGCAGCGGTTTCAAACAACTTAGCATCGGGTAAGCAACCTGTCCTAGCTTGGAATGGTCACTATGGTTCCGAATATGCACTAGGTCGAATGGTCAAAAAGGGTGCCCCGGTAAAACCGGGGTTTCTGTTCCCATACTGTCAGAGCCCATAGCCGGTCAGCCTTATGGACATGCCTTGACAAGACAAGCCTCCGGCAAACCGTTCAGGAATGGCAGATGGCAAACACTGTGTTCCTAGGCGCACCAATGCACATGCAATGCTAAGAAACACATAAATGAGATCAAAATAGGATATCACGAGTTCGAGTCAAGCTCTCTAAATTTCCCCAGCGGAGTCGCCAGAAACTGTAGACGCGCCCGCGTGGGCCTCGCTACGGTTCGGACTCGATTTGTGTCGCGGTTCTTAATCTTGAACCAAAGAGTCCAAATCTGGCAAATCGTTTTGAGAAACAGATTTTTGAAAAAGTAGTGCCAAACATGGATTGCTTTGCCAGATACAGAGTCGCCACCTAAATATTTTTAAAATGGGGAAATTTAGGAAACCCTGACTCGGTGCCGAAGGCCACATGTCCGTCATCACCGGAGTTGTCTCGGCTCGGGAGCTTGGGTACGATCGGGGAAGGTCAGCTATGAGCACCCCCTTTCGCCCGGTTCGAAGACCGGCCTCTACTAACTGTGATATCTTGTTTTGAAAACGTTATGTGTTCTTATTCCGATTATCAGCCTATAATTACTATGTTATGCGCACAGCAAACAAGTATAGACCAAATTGCCTAAATTGGAACAAAACATTCTATGTTCATTTTGAAAATGGTTTGCTACTCGCAAGTAGGCTAAAATGCAGGTTTTGCCACCCTTAAGTGGGCTTTTTAGAAAAGACGGTTTTGCCACTATCTAGTGGGCTTAAAACAAATATAGTTTTAACGCATTATCCCAATTTAAGCAGTTTGACCTCCACCCACAGGCATTCAAGCAATTTATCTCATGTAAACACTTAGCCGCATGGCAAGCATACTTTTATGGCAACATTCACACGCATGTTGGATGCTAAAGCATAACCACTTACATTGTACTCCGTGCCAAAACAATAAACTAGTTAGCAAATGTGCGTGTCCTAGTTCATGTTATTTTGCCTAATGCAACACATACAAGATGCAATTTTAGTTAGGCTCGGTTAACCTAAATATGGCATATGATATGCAACCAACTGTTTCATGTATTCAATTTTGGAATTTGAAAATATGAATGCGGTTAGTATGATGTACCGAGCCCGGTGCATGCCAACAGATGCATGAATGCACGCATGCATATCATAAGGTGTGCTAATCTCAAAAATGCCCTAATCTACCATTATAAGCAGATAAATAAAAGGGAAGAAAGAAATGGGGATTGGAAGACATACACACACTCACCCACACTTATTACATGTTTACCCTCACTCAGAGGGTTCGAATTAATATTACAGTCCCAAAATAATGAACAAACAAAATTATTACAAAATTTCTCTAATTAATTAAAAGAAAGGAAGCAAAAGGAAAGAAGAGGGTGGCCACAGCCTCTGCCTCGGGGTGCGCGGATGATGCATGCTCGAATCCGTCCTGCCCGGAAAACCCGTACTATACTCTTGTCGCCTCTGTTTGTACTACCTTGTCTTTCTGAAAATTGCCAAAGTACTGGAACAAGCTCCTTGCATCCTGCAGAGCACCACCGGCCAGACAGAATTTCCACCGGCACTTCAAAATTCCCATCGGCACTTTATCGGATTCGCCGGCATTCCAGATAGTGCCGGTCGGCACTAAATTCTGCCGATCGGCAGAAACTTCCTGCAGAAGACAATTTGACAGCAAACAGAGAACAGACAGTGCATAGCATGGAGTCTTTGGACACATGTAAGCATGGTCCTACTTCTTATCATATTTTGAACTCCAAGAAGCATGAATTTCGATCCTTGAACCACCAATGGTACATGGTGGGTCAAAAGATCGAATTTGCCATTTGATATGAAAATGTATGCAACAAACAACATGAAAACCGGGGCCTTATCAAGATGGAGTCAAAGGTCCCGATGACCGGGAATCGAGGCACATTGCATCACTTGAAGTATGAATGGCCCTTGATTCCCACACTTAGTTTGACACCCCAAACCAAGTAAATGTAATGCATGTAATGCTCAACAAGGCTCAAATGTATCATGCCATCAAGATGTAAAGCACAACAAGCATTATGCAACCAACATGGTAAATGTATAATATCAAGCATACAAGGCACAAACATGATATAAACATGGACCAAATTGACTATGGGATTGATGTGCTACAAAGCTTAATGGAACAACTATGCAACAAACATGGAGCAAACATGCAAGAGGGCTTAAAATGGCAAAGGGGGGGCAGGCCCTCACCCTTCTCAAAACAGTGGCCAAGAGTGCTCAAAATGATAGACAATCAACTCATGTTAACAAGCAAACTCATGGTCCCAAAGCTAAGGCGCACAAAGAGACAACTTACCCCCACCAACACGACCTCTCATGGCATGATCAAAGCCAAGCAAAAACAGAATTTGTGCATGCAAAAAAGGACCCCAAGACTCCTAATATGGCAGCTAAAACATCTCCCATAAAGCATATGCACTAAGGCTCATTCTTAGGCATAAGAGGACACACCCCCCAAGGCATTAAAGAGGCCATGCATGCACACATACAAGCATGATTCTTGGGCTAAAATGTGGTCCTTAGATGATGTTGAATCATGAGGGTTAATCACAAACATACATATTAGAGGTCAACATGCTCAAAGCTTTTAAGCTAAAATACAAAGCAACCTTAACACACATGTCAAGCATAACTAAATGGATAACCAACAAACCTTAAACATGGAAAAACAACACTAAGAACTTCAAGGAACTAAACCAATTCTCACAAGAATCATGGCCTAATCATGATATGCATTTCTAAGCAAGATGGAGCAATACAAAGCAAATATTACAAGCATACAAAGAGGCCCAAATCCGACCAAAAACAGAGGTTATATATGACCTAAGATGCCTAAAAAAAATGCTGGAATGAAGCCAAGAAACATCAAGCACACATGCTACCCTCTTGAGCCCAAAAAGCAAGGAAACAAAACCATAAAGGGAGAGGGGTGTCCCTCCCCTATGCAAGACTTCAAACCAACTTTTTTGACACTAAAATACACTGATTTTTAGTGATGAAAAGATCAAAGTGCTGAAATGAACAAAACCTTATCAAAGAGGCACCAAAATAGACCAAACAAGGCCTTATGAGGATGAGTTTGCACTCTAAACACAAAGTGACCTTAATGAAAGTGCTAGAGCAGGAAAATATGAGCCTTTTTTATGTTATACACAAGAGCCAAAACAATAAACAAAATAGGTAGAAAACCAATGCAAGTTTGGGGAATAAAAGGGAAGATGCTCACCCTTGAAGAACCCTTGAAGAACAAATGGTCTAGCCTCCTTCTTTGAATCAAAACCAGTCCAAAACTCAAGAAACAACTCCTCTAAGTCCCTCAATCTCGGAATAAGGTGTAATGGTGTGTGTAATGGTGCAAAAGTAAGGTAAAACACACCTTTTGGGCCAAGAAACACACACAAGAAGGGAGAGGGAGAGAGGTATAGAGATAATATGTATCTATATCTCTAAAGGCTGATTTTTGCTTCTATTTTTCTAACCTAGAACCAAGAGGAAAGCCTCTCTCTTATAGGAATCCCTCTTGCAAAGCTTATTCAACAAGCTTGGCTAGAGGGAAATCCCTCCATACACGTGTATGGAGGGGAAAGGAGTTGGTGCCAGCTATCACAGCTGGCACAAAATATCTCCATAAAGTGGAGGAACAATGGTCGGCTGCCCAAAAATGCTATTTCGGCAAAAAACAGTGCCGACCGGCAACAAATTATGCCGACCGGCAATAAAGTGTGCCGACCGGCAAACAAAATTGCCGATGGAAGAAAAAGACCAGCCGGTGGCCTCCAGCCACTGCCGGTGGTGTATGGGGATGTCTCACAAGGCATTCCCTGCCCCTCTAAGGCAAAACAAAAGTGTTTGGTGCAAAACCAGACACTAAACAGTCGAGTTCGGGGATCCTGAGGCAAGGCGCGCGAGCCGAGACCTCCGGGAACTCCAAACGAACACAAACATGGAAGATCACCGTGTGTTCAAACAGTGACGTCCAAGTCTTGAGGACGGTCAAAAATGGGGTGTCTACACCTTCGCCGAAACACGCATTTCCGTACTCGTTATTTCATGACAAACGAGCACCCTGATTTAGGCTCGCTTTGCACTATCATGCACATAACTTGCATTCTCATGCGCATACTTACATTATTATGCACATTCCTTGATGTTGACCATACTTCTGTGCTTGAGCATGCGTTGTCACGCATGTTCCACTCTTGCATTGCGATGCATTCACTCACCGGCACTGCGTGTGTCAAACTTTCGGAATCACATTAAATATATGTTGGTAGCATACTGTACTTGTTACAATTTCTCTCTTTTGCAGGCACGATATTGTATGTACGGTTCAATTGAGGCTGGTGCGACCAGACGAATCGCGCAGGTATCGTATCTTCTCCGTGTGAGATGTGGCGGGGATTGAATAATCCTCCGCATTCTTAACTACATGAAATGTAGTTGTTGCTTTGCATTCTTGCTTAAAACTGTTGCATCTATTTGCGAATACTTGCTTCATTACAGCTTGCTGCATTTGCAAGATCATTGAGTTATGTTCGGCTTCTCGCACATCGCTTTGCATTTTGCCCCCCCTGCCTGCGGGCGCGTCTCTGTTTACTTTGTACGTTTGTCTAAGTCTTCGGCCTCGTCAAAAATGGGTCGTCTCTGGGCTTTGACATTCACTCCCGTCACTTGTGACTTCCGAGTTCTGTCAAAGAGGGGCAACTGTAGACACCCCATTTTTGACCGACCTTAAGACTCAGACGTCACCGATTGAGCACTCGGTGATATTGCATGTTGTGCTTGTTCAGAAATCTCAGAGTCGCGGCTGCGAGCCCTGCCTCCGGACTTCCGAACTCTCTACTGTGTCTTGCCTCGGTTTGCGAATCAGACTCGTTTTTCTCTGTTTCTTTTCCTGAGGGGAGGGAGAGGTCCCGTAGACCATCTCTCAGTGGCCGTGGGCTACATTTGGTGGCCGTAGGCCATTTTGCCCATTTCGGAGTCCGGTTCCCGGTTTTCGGGACCGTTGGCCGTGTGCCTCGGTTCGGGACCGCTTAACCATCTCCATTTGCTCTGATTTTTGGCATACATCTTATTTTCTCCCTTTTGAGGGACACTGGGGTCTGAGAAACCCACTTCGTGGCCGAACACCACTTTCGGTGCTTAACAGCCCATTTTCGGGACCCCAAACTGCGTGTTTTGGCCCCCGAGCATTCGTTTTGCATCGGTTTTTGTTCATTTTTGGCAGGTACCTCTGTTTTATCACCGGGAAGGCCGTAGAAGGGTGGAAGGCCAGCAATTATCTTGGCAACCAGTTATGTTCCATTTTCGCCCTCCGACACCCGTTTTTCGCACTTCCGGGCCAATGTTGAACACCTTGGGGCCACATTCTTGAACTTTCAACCACATATTTGTGATGTACACACTTGGGAGGACCCTAAAAATTGGTGGCCGGCCAGTAATTCCACCTGACCCTTTTGAACCCCTCCTTCCGGGCTAATGTTGAACACCTTGGGGCCACATTCTTGAACTTTCAACCACATATTTGTGATGTACACACTTAGGAGGATCCTAAAAGTTGGTGGCCGGCCAGTAATTCCACCTGACCCTTTTGAACCCCTCTTTCCGAGCTAATGTTGAACACCCTTGAGCCACTTTCTTGGACTTTTAACCACAGGGTTGTGTTGAGGACACATGGGAGGACACCATCATGTGGTGGCCGGCCACTAAACCAGCTTGACCCTTTTGACCCCTAGCCGGCCGGCTAGGGGATGTGGCCGGCCGGCCACCTGCAACAAAAATACTTGGCCGGCCGTAATCCTCACACTGTTCACTTTACAGCTGTATAGCTTTATCCCCCAGAAAATATCAATATCCGGGGGATATTTTGTGGGGGAAAGTTGGCCTCCTTTTTCCCCCACCTTTACACCCTCTTTTGTTCCATATAACCAAGGGAAAACATCATATTTTGGGGTTAGAAAAAATTGTCTTCAAGCCTCAATACACATATCTCCCTCCATCTTTCTCATTTTCCTAAAAATCCCTAAGTCCTACACCTTGTTTTCTTCATCACCACCAAGATCTACCACCACCACTCCATTTCAGCAGCAAGGGGAAGAATTCCAGCAGCTAAGAGGTAACAAATTTGGTCCAAGAAGCAACAAAAGCTTTGGTCTTCAAGGGTGAGTTGCATTTCACCCTTTTGGGCCCTTCTCTTGTATCTTTTGTAATCCCTCTATGCTTTTTGCTTTGAGCTCCGGCCATAACTGAAAGTGGCCTTCTTTTGAGCTCATTTTCATGTCTCATTAAGGGCTCAACCCTGTTTGAGCCCTCCATCTTGCACTTGCTTCATTATCCCTCTAAAATGTCATTTTCTTGCATGATATTTTTAGCTTGTGTGTGATTTGTTTTGGAGCATGTTGTAAACTGATAATAGGCTTATTTTGAGCCCCTCTTCAACATTGAAGAAGGGCTCAACACTGTTTGGGACTTCCATGTTGTACTTGCCTTTATACTCCCTTTTTGGTCCCATTTTTGCATGCTTTGGCAGCCTATTGTGCTTTGGTTTTTGGCCATTTTACAGTTCTGAAAATAGTTTTATTTTGGTCCATTCTTCATGTTTCATTTAGGGTCTTTCATGGTTTGGGACCTCCATATGTCACTTCATGTTATATCTCTCTTTTGGTCCCTATTCTTGCATGTTTTGTTAGCCTATCATGCTTTTGTTTTTAGCCATTTTACAGTTCTGAAAATAGTCTTATTTTGGCCCATTCTTCATGTTTCATTAAGGGTCTTTGGCCGTTTGTGGAATATTTTGCATACCTCATGTTACAGCCTCTTTTGAGCCTTATTTTGCATTGCATTTCTAGCATGTTTGTATACTGTTTTGGAGTTTTTACAGTTCTGTAAATATGCTTATTTTTGGTCCCTCTTCAATTTTGTAGAAGGGAATTTTTCAGTTTGGGCTTTGCATATACCACTTGCCTATTTGGCCACCTTTTGGCCCTTTTTCTTGCATGGGAATGCAGCCATACCTGTGCTTGTTTTTGGGGTTTTTACAGTTCTGAAAAACATCATATTTTGGGCCCCTCTTCAACTTTGTTGAAGGGCCCTAACCTGTTTGAGGACATCAGCTATGAGTTGCTTCTTAATCCCATGTTTAGGGCCATTTCTTGCATGCTAGTTTTGCCCTATCTTGGTTTTCTGTTTGGCCATGATTTGTACTAGTAAAATGCATATTTAGGGGCTGCCTTGCTTCTGTCTATTCATTGTATGTGCCAATTTTGTATGTTTGGTATAGCTATAGGCCATTTCGTGTGCCAAAATTCGTGTTTCGGGACTATTCCGCGCATCGGGTGTGTTTTCGCCTCATTTCGGGGCTGATTTCCCCCACATTTCAGTGCTTAAATTCTATTACCATGTTTGCATATCATTTCCCATGCCATAGTTCGCATTTTTGCATTGCCTCGGTTTGCGTGCCCGTGTGCACGCATTTCGAGGCGCTTCATTTTCATCCACCGGCCTCTTATGTGAGTGTGGCTGAGGCTCTCTCATGTTAGTATAAGTCCATGTTGCATTCTATATGCCATTTCCATGTTATTTGCATTGCATATGCCATTGCCTCGGTTTGCGTGCCCGTGTGCACGCATTTCGAGGCACTTCATTTTTATCTATCGGCATCCTATGTGAGTGTGGCTGAGGCTCTCTCATGTTGGTATAAGCCCATATCACATTTCCATGTCATTTAGATCGCATTCTATCATTGCCTCGGTTGGCGTGCCCGTGTGCACGCATTTCGAGGCATCTCATTTTCATAGCATTGTGCATGCTAGGCTGTATCTTAGTTGCATGCATGCATGTCATGCATATTGCATCGTATTCGGGATAGGAGTTAGCCCGGGCACGGGAAACGAGGTGCGTTTCGTACTCCGAGTGACGGAACGCGTCTCAATTCCCTAGTCACCGACACTCCGGATTATCCATGATGGAGTTAGGTTTTAGCTGTGTTTTCATGTGCATTCATCCTATATTGAATTGTGCATTTCGATTCCTTGGCCATCATGCCTCGGTATGCGTGATTGGTGGCACGAGGATCGAGACATGCATATATCTGTGGAAATACATTGCTATGCCCCTTTCCTGCTCTCTGTTGCAGCAAATCAAGAATCAGCGGTCTTTCGAAGCTTGGCACGCATTTCAAGAAAAGGTGTAAACAGAGGCTAATTGGGGCATCCTAGTGGATTTCCGCGAAGGCAGCCCGGACATGCATCATCCATCAGAAGCAAGGCAGTCCCTGGCTTGCATGCCAGTTTATTTATTTTCTTAGTTAATTTGTTAATTAATTAGGAATTTGTATATTATTCAGACTGTATTATTTGGACTGTAATATTCTTTTATTCGGGACTGTATTATTTATTCGGACCCTCTGCGCGAGGGCAATGCTGTAATAAGTGTGCGTGTGTGTGTTGTATGTCTTCCAATCCCACGTCTTTCTCCCTTTTATTTATCCGCTTATGATGGTTAGATTAGGGCATATTTCAATTAGCATACAGTATGACAGCATGTTTGCATCATTCATCTGTTTTGCATGCATCGGGCTCGGCGCATCATACTAACTGCATCGTATTTTCAAATCTAAATTGAATACATGTTAGCTGTAGCATTTCATATGCCATGTTTAGAATAGCCGAGCCTATTTTAGTTGCATTTTGCATGTGTTGCATTAGGCATTTCTGTACACTTAGGATTCATGCATGATTTCTAATGAGTTTTTGTTTTGGCTTGGAGTACCCAGTAAGCTTTGTGCTTTAGCATCCTTGCATGCGTGTGAGTGACTGCCATGAATAGCATGCTTACCATGAGGCTACTTGCTAATGTGATATAACTGCCTGAATGCCTGTGGGTGAAGGTTGGGTTGTTTAAATTGGAACAAATCATTGACTATGAGTTTTAAGCCCACTAGATAGTGGCAAAACCATCTTTTCTTAAGCCCACCTGAGGGTGGCAAAATTTGCATTTTAAGCCTATTTGCGAGTAGCAAACCATCTTTCAAAAAACAAACATGAAATGTTTTGTTCCAATTCAGACGATCTAGTCTATACTTATATGCTGTGTGCATCACATAGTAACCTAGGCTAATAACCGGAATAAGAACTCACAATGTTTTTAAAAATAGATATCATGGTTAGTAGAGGCCGATCTTTGATCGGGCGAGCGGGGGTGCTCACGAAGTGACCTTCCCCAATCGTACCCAAGTTCCCGAGCCGAGGCAACTTTGGTGATGACGGACACGTGGCCTTTGGCACCGAGTCAGGGTTTCCTAAATTTCCCATTTAAAAAAAAACATTTAGGTGGCGACTCTGTATCTGGCAAAGCAGTCCATGTTTGGCACTTCTTTCAAAATCTGTTTTCTCAAAACGATTTGCCGGATTTGGACTCTTTGGTTCAGACTTAGAACCGTGACTACAAAATCGAGTCCGAGCTGTAGCGAGGTCCCCCGCGGGTTTGTTACATCCATCCACGCTACTGCCTTGGAGGAAGCATCTCACCTGTACCTAAAAATGGCATTCCCATAAAAGGTGAACCAACAGCCCAGCAAAAATAATCTAACAGAATTTATGAGGTTTAGCAAAGGTATAAATACCACGTACATAAACAATATCGATCCTAAGACATCCACAAGACCTGCACAACCATATGCCACTAAGACCAACCTTACTCCATTTTCCTTTAATTTCATTTCCAGTTCATATATGCTACTCAATTCATGAGTTAAATTCATTATCTTTCAACAACCAAAATGAGACTACAACTCAATGGTTTTCCATTTATGCAAAACACACATAACACTTCAAACTTGCCCTTTTAAGGATATTTTGTCCGCGGGAATCGGCACCCATGTATATTTTCTCAAATATGCCATTTTGCGGATATTTCGTCCGAAGGACTCAGCACGCATTTATATTTTCTCAAATATACCATTTTACAGATATTTTGTCCGAAGGACTCGGCACCCATTTTATATAAAATTTTGGGTCTTTCACCCAAGACACTCCGGCCAACTTGCTTTAAATGGAGTCCATCCCCTTTCTCCTCCCAAACAAATATACATATGTAATGTTGTAGGCGTGCCCTTGGGCTTCATGCTACAGTTCGGACTCAATGTCACGGTTCTTAATCTGATCTCACAATGTGCGATGTGAGATTAATAAATCACCAAAGAGTCCAAATCCGGCAAATCGTTTTGGAAAACTGATTTTTGTAAAGAAGTGCCAAACATGGACTGGTTTGCCAGATACAGAGTCGCCACCTAAATATTTTCTTTTTGCGGGGAATTTAGGAAATCCTGATTCATGCCTAAGGCCACATGCCCGTCATCACCAAAGTTGTCTCAGCTCGGGAACTTGGGTACGATTGGGGAAGGTCATCTATGAGCACCCCCGATCGCCCGATCAAAGATCGGCCTGTACTAAGCATGATATCTTGTTTTTGAAAACACATGCGTTCTTATTCCGGTTATTAGCTAGATTTAGGCCCCGTTTGGGAACAGGCTAATTTAGTAATTTTTTGGCTATTTGGCTAAAAAGGTAGGTAAAAAAAACTTATATGTTTGGGATAACTTTTTGGCTAATTACGAAAAGATGTGCAGAAAGTAGAGAGAAAAGAGAATTTTTGACTTTTTGGTATGAGTTGTTGGCTTTTTGACTAAAAATGTAACTTTTTGACTTTTTGGCTAAAACAGTAAGTCCCCAAACGGGGCCTTACTATGTGATGCGCACAACACACAAGTATAGACTAGATCGCCTAATTTGGAACAAAGCATCGCAAATCCATTTGTTTGAAAATGGCTTGAAGTTTGCTACTCGCAAGTAGGCTAAAATGCGGATTTGATGAATTGTTCCAATTCAAGTAATCCAACCTTCACCCACAGGCATTCAAGCAGTTATATCACATATGCAATTAGCCTCATGGAAATCATGCTAACATGTTAACACTCACACTCATGCAAGATGCTAAAGCATAAATACTCACAGTGTACTCCGAGCCAAAATAGAGAACTAGTTAGAAATCAATGCATGACCCTAGTTCATGTTAAGATGGCTAATGCAACTAGAATAGGCTCGGCTATTCTAAGATGGCATATGAGATGCGAAAATTGATACATGTATTCAAGTAGGGACTGAAATACAATACAGTTAGTATGATGTGCCGAGCCTGTGCATGCAATATAGATGAATGGATGCAAACATACGAGTATAAGGATGCTAAATTAAATATATCCTAAAACTAACCATCGTAAGCGGTTAAGTAAAGGGGAGAAAGAAATGGGGGTTGGAAGACATACATCACACACATGCACGCTTATTACAACAATTACGCCCTCTCGACGGAGGAACCAAAAGAATAATACAAATTAACTAATTAACTAACTAACAAGCTAATTAATTATTACACAACACTTAACTAATTGAACGAATTAATTAAGCTATGAAAAATAGTAAAGCAGCCTCGGGAAGAGGGACAAATGCATGCTCGGTCGGCTTCGCTCAGAAATCTGTTGCCATGCTTCATGTTGCCTCTGTTTGCACTGCTCTGTACCTCTGAAAACTGTGCCAACTTCGTGACACTTCTGAACCATCTTGTGGGCATTCTGAGAGGTCATCGACCAAAAGACAGGGCCATCGGCTGTGGGAAATTGGTCATCGACCAAACATAAGGCTATCGGCCAAGTGTTTGTTGCCAATCAGCATTGAATGTGGTCGATCAACCATCTCTTCCTGTTAAAAGCTCCTGTTGCTGCAGCAGAGGACAAACAGAGCATGGCAATGCATTTACAAGAAAATGTCTGCACAACTACACCCCTTATCATGTTTAAGACTCAAAGGTGTATAGTTCTCGACCCTCGGACCACTAATCACGCATTTCGATACATGATCGCCAAAGGAGCCAAGTGTGCAATTCAATATCAAATGAAATGCACAAAACACATAAGGGGCCCCAACCTCTATCATGCTTAATCAAGAGGCAAGGGAATGCACACACAATGCAATGTAACCTAAGCATGCAAGCAAGCTAATGCAACATGAGCATGCAACAAGTATTCAACAAGATTATACAATGCAACCAACATACAATAGGCATACAACCTAAATATGCAAACATGCATAGCATGCAACAACATGCAAAATGAAGCAAGCATGCAACAACATGCAAGACAAGCATGCAACAACATGCAAAGATGGACTTAAACTAAAGTGGACAGCTCTTAAATATGCCCAAATCAGTGGCCAAAATCATGAATTGGAAGCATGAAAATGCAAAGCAAATGTGCACATGTAAATGGTCCAACACCTAGGCATAGGAGGGCAACTTTCAAGAGCACTTAAAAAAGGACAAACATGGACATGTAACATATATTGTAAGCTCTGAAAATATGTTAGGAAAGGTGCCAAACCAACCAAACAAAACAAGCAAATCATGCAAGAAGGCTCAAGGCTTAAGGCTAGCCAAGGGGTTCAAACCAAGGCTATGTGAAACATGGAGCAAATGGCCAAAGTGAACCAAAACAATCCTAAAGAATGCCAAAGTAAGCCTAACACATGCAAGGACCAAAGCCAAAGTAAGCTAGAATAAAGGACCGAAAGCATGAGGCATGCAAGGCTACAAAAGAGGTGTTACCTTACACCTATCAAAACCAAACATGCCATGACTCAAGCAATGAAAAACAGAGTTATGGCATGGTAAAACAAGACAAAAAACCCACTTAGATGGCATTCAAATAACCTAAGCATAGAGGCATACACAATGACCTATTCAAGAGGCATAAAACATCAACTCTTTAAAGCATTAAAGGAGTGATAAGTGCAAGTATATGAGCATACTATATGGACTGAAATAACATAACAAGTGATGCCAAATCACTGAAATGGCCCAAGTAAAGCATGCTAGTGACTTGGACACTCAAAGCTAACAAGCTAGATTGCCTTATGGCTATACAAAGCATGGCATATATGGTAAAAACAACTCAAATCAGAGCTTAAGCATATTACAACAAGGCTAAAAGCTTCATGGAGTTGAGCCACAAGCATGCTAGAATGACACGTTACAACATGATGCATATTAAGGCAAATGAGGGGATTGCAAGACAAGTATATGGAGCATGTAAGAGGCCATTAAATCAACTTGAAACAGAGGTATATCATGGCAAAATGACACCAAATACTTGCTGAAATTGAGCTAAAACAAGCTAAGCAAACATGCTATCAATATAAGCCATTTATACTAGCATTCAAGACAATAAGGAGAGGGGATAACCCTCTTCTATTTAGGACTCCAAAACCACCTCCCCACCACTGAAAACCCTCTGGATTTCAGTGGTAGGAAGGTCATGCAAAGCCAAGAACAAGGGCCAAAAGGGATGGCCTAAAGCAAGGCCAAACAAGGCCTAAGAGGAGGGAAACAACCCCAAACCAAAAAGTGACCTTAAACAAAGATTTAAAGCATCAAAAATCAGAACTTATTGTAGTTTAGAGTTAAGCTTAAAACAATAAGAAAGAGGGTCTAAAAGCTTAAGCAAGAAAGGGGTATTAACAGCAAAAATGCTCACCCTTGAAAAACACTTTCAAGAATAAGGCTCCAGCAACTTTTTCAAGCTTAAACCACTCCAAGAACTCTGAAATCAACCTCAAGGGACCTCAACTCCAAGAGGATGGTGTTCTAGTGTGTGTTTGTGTACAATAGTAAGACAATACTACACTTTAGAGCACAAAACAAGATCAAACAAGAGAATATAGATACAAAACTATATGTATCACTCAAGACTCAATTTTCTGAACCCTTGAGGAGGGAGGAGATGGTTCTCTCTTATAGAGAACCAAAAGCAAAGCTTCTTGAGGAAGCTAAGCAAAGGGGAAAATCCCTCCATACACGTGTATGGAGGGGGTGAATTGTGCATGCCAGCTGGGATAGCTGGCATAAAATATCTGTATAAAGCAGATGAACAGGGTTCGGCCAGAAAACATGGCTGATCGACCAATATAAGGGCCGACCGACCAAAAAGAGTGTCGATCGGCCAACACTTTTGGCCGATGGCAAGAAAACAAAGCCGATGGCTTCATGCCTTGGCCAATGGGTTGAGGTAATGGCCAACAAGCCACCCTCTTCCCTAAGGAGTAAAAACACAAGTCATTGGTCCACAACCAAGCACAAGACAGACAAGTTGAGAGATCTTGAGGCAAGGCACACGGCCGAGACCTCCAGGAACTCAAAATGAACACGAATATGGATGATCATCGAGTGTTCAAACGATGACGTCCAAGTCTTGAGGATGGTCAAAAATGGGGTGTCTATAAATGTATTTATAAACATAATCATATATGGAGTACATCCCCTATCTCCTCCCAATAAACATACATATACAATGTACTTATAGCACAGTCATATTCAATGACAACCAATCAACAAATTAGCATTAAATCGCCTAATCCTCATACAATTTCTACAACAATCATGATTATCCTCCACCGATAGCCCAATGCAATTATTTCTAAAGAGATGTTCAATATCAAAATAAAAAGTTTATTCAAAACTTCCATAGGTGAGATAATACATATCCAATATCACCATTTATAATCACAACCTTCCAATTTCACGTTTTCAATGTTAATCTCAATTATTTATGCAAAATAATAATTTAATCAAAATTAGGGCAAAATCCCCCTTTCACCAAATATCAACCCAAACACCAAAATCAACTATTTTTGCACAACATGATCTTATATTCTAGCCTCATACTCGTTTACCTCATATTCATCAAAACCGCTCTTTTCATTTCACACCCAAATCCTAGATTTGTCCAAACCACAACCGAATCTCATCATCTATACACAATAGCAAATAACTAAGCTAAACACCATATTAGAGTGTAGAAAATCCCTACCTCAAGTTTGAACAAGAAACAAGTTGAAACCCCAAAATCAACGATGCCTAAACTCGATCTCCACCGCACACAACGTAGCCCTCTCCTAGATAACCAACTTTGATGAAGGACTTGGATCTAAATCCCAATGGATTTGGAGAAATCAAAGATCTTGTGAGGTTTTTAGTAGGAAATGTAGAGAGAAGGGAGAGGAAATGTTTTTAGAGAGAGAGAGATATACAAAAAGTGACATTCAATCAGCCCAAAGAGAGAAGAAAAGGAAAAAAAAAATCCGGATCTACCTAACTTCCTGCACCTCCAGCCGCACCTGCCTTTTTAGCAATGTGCTTCAGCCCCCTGCCCTGTTTTCCGCACGTGTGGCCTCATTCCCCGCACGTGCAGACAAGCAACTTCGAATGCGTTTTTCATTTTTGTTTTGAGGGGCGCTGCCCCTTGGACCCCCGTGAACTGACCGGGCAGCTCGACCCATGCCAGGGCGCTGCCCTTGGACCCACCAAGGAGCGCTGCCCTCTGGACCCCCGCGAGCTGACTAGGCAGCTCGACCCTCGATTGGCCCAGTCTAAGTAGTAAAACCTGAAAGAAGGATCGAAACCGGGATCGCTACAACCTTCCCTCCTTAAAGAATTTCGTCCCCAAAATTTCAAATCAAACTACCCAACAAAATGGTTTGTAGCGATTAAAGCCACGCTATTTCATTTACAATTTACAACATTAGTTCTCAACCAATTTTCACCATCACATCATGGTTTCCTCATTAATAACCACCTTCCAAATACTCATAAACATGAAGTCTTCGAAAAAGTAATAATAATCCACAACAACTTCATGCTTAAAATAACAACACGCATAACAACATGTATTTAACAATTTTAACACGTTTCTCTCAACGATATGGGGGTATTACAACGAAAAGTAACTTAAACATTTTCAAATAAATCCGGATATTTGGAGCAGACTTCCGCCTCCTGTTCCCACGTTGCTTTCTCAACCCCATGGTGTCTCCACAACACCTTTACCAACAGTATGGTTTTGCCCCGTAGCACTTGCTCTCGGGTATCTAATATTTGAATCGGTCGTTTTTTGTAAGAGGCATCTTTATCTACCTCCAAGTCAACCCAATCAAGAACATGAGAAGGGTCGGGTTCATACTTCCTAAGCATAGATACATGAAATACGTTGTGGAGTCGCAAAAATTGTGGCGGTAAAACTAACCGGTATGCCACTTCCCCAATTCACTCTCAGATCTCAAAAGGCCCAATGAACCTTGGAGATAATTTACCACTCTTACCAAATCTCATCAAACCCCGCCTTGGTGAGATTTTTAGAAACATATGGTTGCTATCTTCAAAGGATAAAGGTCGTCTCCTCTTATCGGCATAACTCTTTTGTCAGCTTTGGGCCGTAGCTAACCTCTTCCGAATGAGAACAACTTTCTTGGTTGTCTCTCTAACAATTTCCAGACCCAGTAATGGTGCATCACCCACTTTGGCCCAACAAACCGGTGATCTACAAGGTCGGCCATATAAGGCCTCAAATGGTGCCATCCCAATACTAACTTGGTAACTATTGTTGTAAGCAAACTCAATCAATGGTAAGTGTCTTTCCCAAGGCCCCTTAAAATCAAGGACACAAGCTCTAAGCATGTCCTCTAAAATCTGAATGGTACATTCTGACTGTCCATCGGTTTGAGGATGATAAGCGGTGCTAAGAGTCAACTTAGTTCCCAACGCCTCGTGAAGGCTTTTCCATAACGGACAGTAAAACGAGGATCCCTATCCGACATAATAGTCACAGGGACTCCATGAAGTCGAACTATCTCTTTAATGTACAACTCTGCCAAGTGTTCAACCGAGTAGCTGGTGCACATCGAAATGAAATGGGTAGACTTAGTCAACCTATCAACAATCACCCAAACAGCGTCATTGCCTCGTTGTGTTCTAGGAAGCCCAACTACAAAATCCATGGTAACACGCTCCCATTTCCACTCGGCTATTGGTAAAGGTTGAAGGCACTTTGATACAAACACAGCCACATCCTTTTTCATACCTCTCCACCAAAACTGGCGACTAAGATCATGATACATCTTTGTGCCTCCCAGATGCACCGCAAGGCGCAAATGATGAAACTCTCGGAGTACTTCCTCTCGGCAAGACTCCGGTACAAACAAACGGTCACGGTATCTCACACTTTAGTCAGGATACATAGTCAAACCTCTTTCTACCTTCCCATTGGAAATCTTCTCTCAGCATGACTCCACCTCAAGGTCACCCTTTTGCGCTTCCAACACTCGGTTCACAAATGTAGGTTGTGCAACTACTGAAAACAAAGCTGCAGACTCAACAGACTCGCCCAGATGCAAGTCGAACTCATTAAGAGTACCCAACATTTCCCATTCTCGAATGGCGATAGAAGCTACACTGCTAACGGCTTTCTACTCAAAGCATCGGCCACAACATTGGCCTTCCCAGGATGATAATGCAAATCAAAATCATAATCCTCTATGAATTCCATCCACCTCCTCTGTCTCAAATTCAAGTCTTTCTGTGTAAACAGATATTTCAAACTCTTGTGATCAGAGAACACTTCAAATTTCTCACCACATAGATAGTGCATCCAGATCTTCAAGGCAAATATCACTACTGCTAACTCTAAGTCGTGGGTGGGATAATTTCTCTCATGTGTTTTCAACTGCCGTGAGCCATAGGCTACTACTTTATCGTCTTGCATCAATACACAACCTAGACCTTCTCGTGAAATATCGCAATAAACTAAATAGCCCAAACCCCTCTCCAGTATAATCAATACTGGAGCAGTGGTGAGTCTAATCTTAAGCTCTTGGAACGACTTCTCACAAGTCTCACTCCACACAAATTTGATTTCTTTCCTCGTCAACTTATTCAAAGGTGAAACTAGTCTAGAGAAATCTTTCACAAATCGACAGTAATTCCCGGCCAACCCCAAGAAACTATGAATCTCGAAAGCATTCTTAGGTTGTGCCAATCTTGCACTGCCTCTATCTTGGATGAATCTATAGTCACCCCTTCCCTTGATACTACATGCCCTAGGAATTTAACCTCTTCCAGCCAAAAGTCACATTTCCTAAACTTAGCATACAGCTTATGGGTTCTAAGTAACTCAAGTACTACTCGTAAATGTTCCTCATGCTCCTCCTCAGAAGGTGAATAAATCAAAATGTCGTCCACAAAGTCAACCACAAAACGATCTAAGAATTCACGAAAGATCCGATTCATTAAATCCATAAACACAGCTGAAGCATTAGTTAGCCCAAAAGGCATTACAAGAAACTCATAATGGCCATACCACGTAGAGAATGCCGTCTTCGGGATATCCTCATCCCTTACTCTCAACTGATGATAACTCGATCTCAGGTCTATCTTAGAGAAACAACAAGACCTCCTCAACTGATCAAACAGATCTTCTATACGAGGCATTGGGTACTTATTCTTAATAATAACTCGGTTCAACTTTCGATAATCAATACAAAGTCGTAATGCTTCATCTTTCTTTTTAACAAAGAGAGTCGGCGCTCCCCAAGGTGAAGTACTAGGGCGAATAAAACCCTTATCTAACAATTCCCGACGTTGAATTTTCAACTCACTCAATCCAGCAGGTGCAAATCTATATGGAGCCATAGAAACCGGTGTCGTGCCAGGCACTAAATCAATAGAGAACTCGATCTCTCGGTGAGACGGTAAACTGACAAGATCCTCGGGAAAAACATCCAAGTATTCACAAACTACCCTCGGCAATTCAACCCGAATTTCATCACACTCACTACTCAAAAAGCTAGCAAGGAGACAACTAAGTTCACTCCGCCCATACGGATCATATACCGGTAATAAGACTTTATCCACCTGGTCTCCCAAGAAATAAAAGCAATCGCCACTCAAGGTACATACAGTAACTTTCTTACGGTAGCAATCTATAACAGCCCGATATGATGATAACCAGTTCATACCCAATATGACATCAAAACTAAGCATGTCAATCAATACAAATGCAAAAGGTAATCGACGACCAGCAACCTCGATGTCACAACCCCGACATCCCTGTCTCAAAACAGTCTGACCACCAACAGGTGATTCTACACAAATAGGAGATGCTAACTGTGCCAACTCTAAACCCAAAACTGATGCAAATGCATACGAAATAAAAGAATGGGATGCACCCGTATCAATAAACACATTAGCAACTGAATTGCAAAACAAAAAGATACCTCTCACTACAGAAGGATCAAGTACAAGATCTGACCCTACAACTATATACATACGTCCAGTAGGCCTCTGCTCAACCTACTCACCCCTTGGAGTATAAGCCTGATGCACAGATTGAGCCGAAGAGACTCCTTGATTTGCCCTTGAGGCCTGTGCTGACTGTGCTGACTGGTGACTCTGTGTCTGTCTCGAACCAGACGCACCAGGTGTACCACCCAACTGTGGGCAAAAACCTCTTCACATGCCTGCCTGTCCACACTGATAACAAGTGAGCGGCTGGCCTCTTCCCTGACTCTGGCTCTGAAAACGAGTTGAAGATGGTGCTGCTTACTGTCCTCCTCCTCTTTGAGGACAAGCTGGAGACTTGTGGCCCAACTGACCACACTTAAAGAAAGTAAAATCTCCTTGCCCACCTCTCCTAGAACCTGAACTCGGTATTAGAAAAGTGGACCTCGACTGAGTTCCCTGGGACTGCTGAGGGTAGGAACCCCTCTGCCTTTTGCTGTCCCCCTGACCATTCTGACTCCTCCTGGAGCCCTTCATCCTCTCCTCCTCAGCATGCATAATGGTCTCAAGATGGGCTATAGCCTGCACAAGGCGCCCATACTCCCTAATCATGGACCCGGCCACTCAAAACATGAGTCCGATCCTCAGCTTCTTCTCAAACTCCAGACAGCGGCATTCTTCAGTCGCCACTAAATTAGGTGCAAACTTGGATAGACTAGTAAAGGTGGCCTCAAACTCCGCCACTGGTGTATTCAGCTGCTTGAGCTGATAGAACTAATCCCTCAACTTCTCCCTAACAGTGGGAGGCAAAAACTTCTCTGGAAAGGCATCAATAAATGCCTTCCAAGTCCCTCCAATGCGCCCCCGCGCATACTTCCACCACTGCCCCGCATCCCCCTTTAACTAGAAAGACGCCGAGGTCACTTTTAACTGATCATCCTCAATGCCAAGCATTCGAATGTCTTCGCCAACTGTTCAAGCCACTCATCAGCCTTCAGTGGCTCCTTAGTGTAGACACCCCATTTTTGACCGTCCTCAAGACTGGGACGTCACCGTTTGAAACACTCGGTGATCATCCGTGTTTGTGTTCGTCTTGAGTTCTCGGAGGTCTCGGCTTGCGTGCCTTGCCTTAGGATCTCTCGACTTGACTGTTTAGTGTCTGGTTTTGCACCAAACACTTGTGTTTTGCCTTGGAGGGGCACGACATGCCTTGTGAGGCATCCCCACACATCACCGGCCATGGCCAGAGGCCATCGGCTGGTGTTTTGTTGCCATCGGCAATGTATATTGCCGGTCGGCATTCTTTGTTGCCGGTCGGCAGCACATTTTGTCAAGATGGCAATTTTGAGCAGCCGACTACTGTTCATCTGCTTTTGCAGATATTTTAATACAGCTGTATGGCATTTTGTTCCCCTCCATACATGTGTATGGAGGGATGGCCTTCTTGTTAGCTTACCTTGTAAGCTTTACAAGATTGGCTCCTCTATAAGAGGAGCTCCCCTCTCCCTTGATTAGGGTTAGACATTTTAGAGAGAAAAAAAAACATTGTTAGAAGCTCTGGTTCTAGGTTTAGAACTTATATACATTCTATCTCTATATCTCTCTCTCTTGAGTGTTCTAGGTGTATTTGTTCATAGTATTGCACACAAACACCTACTATTACACCTTCCCTTGGCTATTGAGGTTCTAAGGGATTGTTTTCAGAGTTTTGGAGCTAGTTTGGAGCTTAAGAAGCTGCTGGAGCTTCATTTGTGAAAGAAGTCTACAAGGGTAAGAAACTAGTCCCTTTATTCCCCATTCTTGCATACTATTTTTGCCTATTTTAGAACTGTTTTTGAGCTTAGTGTATAATATAAAAAAATTCTATTTTTGGGCCCTCTAAATAGTTTGTTTAGAGTGTTTTGTGGTTTGGAGGTGTTTGACCCCTCTTAGGCCTTGAGAGGCCCCATTTTGTGCTATTTTAAGTGAGCTCCGGGACCTTGGTGTTTGGGCCTCCTCACCACTGAAATCTTGAGGGATTTCAGAGGTGAGGATGGTGCCTTGAGGTCCTAGGGAGGAGAGGGCCACCCCCTCTCCTTGTTGTCCTTAAAAAGGACCATTTTTGGCCTCTTGAGGGAGCACCTACCTAAGCTTCATGTTGACCATGCCTTAGCTGATTTTTGTGCTTATTATGTCATAATATGCCTCTATTTTTAGTTGGTTTTGGTACACCATGCATGCTTAGCATACCTACCTTGTAATGCCATGTTTAGGCCTTAATATGCCTTAGGTTGTAAACCATTGTTCAAGCATATTTTAGGCTTAGCTTTGTGAAGCTTTTGTGCTTATTTTGCCATGTTTGAGGTCTGTCCTTAGTCATTTTGGTCGGCCATGACATGTTTAGTATAGCCCCTTTGCATTTTGGCTTGTTGGCCTTGAGTATGTGAAGGTATAGCATGCATTACTTGCTTTGTTTTAATGATTTGGCACCATTTATAGCATCATTTCAGTCCCCTTAGCATGCTTGTATATTTGCCTTGGATGCCCCTTTGATGCCTTATGAGCTTGTGTGGTATGCTACTTGAAAGTGCATTTGTGCATGCTTTTGAATTCAAGCCATTTAGATGCCATCTAAGTGGTCTTTTGGGCTTTGTTTTATGTACTAAAACTCTGTTTTGGTCATTAAATCCATGCCATGTTTGATCTTGCTAAGTGTGGTCAAATACCCCTTTTAGCTTGCCTTGAATCTTAGACCATTGTCCCATGCTTGGCCTATCTTGTTTACTTGGTTTGGCACCATGTTCTTGCATGATTTTCAGAGCTTAATGCATGACGTTAGTCCATGTTTGCATCCTCTTAAGTGTGCTTGAGAATTGCTTTTAAATGCTTGAAGTATTGGACACCCATTGCATGCATGTGCGCGTGTGTGTTAGTCCTTCATTTTGGGCACTTTGGCCACTATTTTAGGCCTAGTTAGGACTGCCTAAATCATGTTTAAGTCCACCTCTTTGTTTGTTGCATGTACTCCTTGTATGTTGTAGCATATTGGTGAGTTGTTGCATAGTTGAACTTGCATGATTGAATGAAGTCACATGTTTGATTACATGCTTAAACACCCACATTGTGCCTTGCATACTTGTTGGTTGCATTATCTCATGCCTTGCATGTCTTGTATGCTTGCTTGCATTATCCATGTTACATACAAGTCAACACGCTTAAGATTGCATTGCATTGGCATGCATGCTCTACCTCTTGACCAAATCATGATAGAGGTTGAGTCCCATTGGTTTGTTGGTTTGCATTGCATTTGACATCAAAATGTGCACACTTGGTCCCTTGGGCCATCACGCATGGAAATGAGCGATTGATGGTCCGAGAACCAAGGACCATGTCCCTTTGAGTCATACACATGATAAGGGATGGGATTGGTACATATATTGCTTGAATTGCATCACCGTGCTATGCCTTGCCCTCTGTTGCTGTCAATTGCAGATTTTGCAGGAATTTTCTGCCGACCGGCAGAGTTTAGTGCCGACCGGCAATCCTTCCTGGGCCGATAGCTTCATCAACAGCCGATGATCACATAACACTGCCGGTGGCTATTCTACTCAGCCGGTGGTGTCTCCCAATGCCCAGGGAAACAATTATGAGACTTTGGCAGTCTTTCAAGAGGCAGTGCAGGGAAAACAGAGGCAGCTTATGCATGGCGGTGCACTTCCGAGCAAGACCCGAGCATGCATGCATCGAACCCTCCTCCCAAGGCCCCTTTTATTTCTTTTCTTATGCTTAGTTAATTTGTTAATTAATTAGGTGATTTGTAATAATTAATTAGCTTGCGAGTTAGTTAATTTGTATTATTCTTTCGATCCCTCCGAGCGAGGGCGAATTTGTAATAAGTGTGGGTGAGTGTGTGCATGTCTTCCAACCCCCACTTCTTTCTCTCTTTTACTTACCTGCTTTGATGGTTAGTAATAGGTTATGTTTAAATTAGCATACCTTATGCTATGCATGCGTGCATCCATACATTTGTCTCACATGCACCAGGCTCGGTACATCATTCTAACTGCATTTGTATTTCAATTCCAAACTGAATACGTGCATCAATTGATTGCATTTCACATGCCATGTTTAGGTTAGCCGAGCCTACCCTAATTGCATCCTGTATGTGTTGCATTAGTCAATTTGACATGAACTAGGATCATGCATGTTGGCTAACTAGTTTATTGTCTTGGCTTGGAGTACCCGGTAAGCATTTATGCTTTAGCATATCGTATGCGTGTGAATGCTATCATGACAGCATGCTTACCATGTGGCTAGATGCTTATGTGATAAACTGTTTGGATGCCTGTGAGTGAAGGTTGGATTGTCTGAGTTGGAATAGCTCATTGAAATCCGTTTTTTAGCCTACTTGCGAGTAGCAAATTCCAAAGTGTTTTTTTTTTAAGACAAATGGATATGCAATGCTTATTTCCAAATTAGGCAATCTAATCTATACTTGTGTGCTGTGCACATAACATAGTAATTCTAGGCTAATAAATGGAATAAGAACACATAACGTTTTCAAAAACGGATATCATGGTTAGTAGAGGCCGATCTTCGGATCGGGCGAGAGCGGGTGCTCATAGCTGACCTTCCCCAATCGTACCCAAGCTCCCGAGCCGAGGCAACTTTGGCGATGACGGACATGTGGCCTTTGGCACCGAGTCAGGGTTTTCTAAATTCCCCCATAAAAAAAATATTTAGGTGGTGACTCTGTATCTGGCAAAGCAGTCCATGTTTGGCACTTCTTTTCAAAAATCTGTTTCTCAAAACGATTTGCCGGATTTGGACTCTTTGGTTCAGATTTAGAACCACAAACATAATCGAGTCCGAACTGTAGCGAGGGCCCCTCGCGGGCGCGTGCTACACTTAGGGTCACCTAAAAACTCATCTGGATTCAACCAAAAGAACTCTCTCTTCAGAAAAGACGGCCCTGCTTCAGCTATATGGGCCTGGACTTGATTCTCAGCCTTGAGAATGTCCATGGACTCCCTCAATGCTCCTGCAATCTCGCGGGCTAAGGGACCCATGGCCTGCTGACCTACTGGCTCGGCCACGTTGGCCTGACCAACTCCCTCCTCCTGCGTCGAAATTTCATCCGGTATAGGCATCTCTTGCCTCCTAGGCCTACCACGCCTACCACCATGTCCTCGTCCTGACATCCTAATAAAAGTAACAAAGGATTAGCACATTCACAAATGTGTCGAAGCTATTTCACACATGTCCTAATACATTGGACAACTGTAATTCACTCCACATAAGCACATAATCACATAAGCACTTACGAATTTCATTTCCGAATAATGACCATCCCGTGGCGTTACTAGAGTTTCAGTTAGAAACGGCAGTGATCAAGTGCCTTTCCAACAGGACTCCCAGAAACCCATAGATTCGATCAACATCCTAGAAACTAAATTCCATACCCATATAGTCACATAAGTATGTTATCATATAAACTCATAACATCATACATAAGTCTCTAACAAGCGAGACAAATCCAATGTGGTACTAACCACTTCCCACATACCCAAAGTATTTAAACCTGGTACGCTCTGATACCAAGTTGTAACGCCCCCAAAATAATACAATAAAGATAACTCATATGCGGAATAAATATGAGAAATAACATACTTTCAAATATCAGAGTTCACTGTTTAACAACCAGTTAAATGCCATGTAGGCTTACATGTTTCCAAGTCATTGCTTGGTTTCACAAATTGAGTCTTGCTCATTACATCTTAAGCCCTTGGCTTTACAAATAACAAACATACACACATAAGGCATAATTAAGAAGTTCTTGCTTCCCAAAACTCCATCCACGCTATTGCCTTGGAGGAAGCATCTCACCTGTACCTGAAAATGGTATTCCCATATAAGGTGAGCCAATAGCCTAGTAGAAATAATCTAACACAATTTATGAGGTTTAGCAAAGGTATAAATACCACGAACATAAACAATATCGATCCTGAGACATCCACAAGACCTGCATAACCATATGCCACTAAGACCAACCTTATTCCATTTTCCTTTAATTTCATTTCCAGTTCATATACGCTACTCAATTCATGAGTTAAATTTTTCATCTTTCAACAACCAAAATGAGACTACAACTCAATGGTTTTCCATTTATGCAAAACACACATAACACTTCAAACTTGCCCTTTTACGGATATTTCGTCCGCGGGAATCGGCACCCATGTATATTTTCTCAAATATGCCATTTTACGGATATTTCGTCCGAAGGACTCGGCACCCATTTATGTTTTCTCAAATATGTCATTTTACGGATATTTCATCCGAAGGACTCAACACCCATTTTATATAAAATTTCAGGTCTTTCACCCAGGACACTCGGGCCAACTTGCTTTAAATAGAGTCCATCCACTTTCTCCTCCCAAACAAATGTACATATGTAATGTATTTATAAACACACTCATATATGGAGTACATCCCCTATCTCTTCCCAATTAACATACATATACAATGTATTTATAGCACGGTCATATTTAATGACAACCAATCAATAGATTAGCTTTAAATCGCCTAATCCTAATACAATTTCTACAACAATCATGACTATCCTCCACCGATAACCCAATACAATTATTTCTAAAGAGATGTTCAATATCAAAATAAATAGTTTATTCAAAACTTTCATAGGTGAGATAATACATATCCAATATCACCATTTATAATCACAACCTTCCAATTTCACGTTTTCAATGTTAATCTCAATTATTTATGCAAAATAATAATTTAATCAAAATTAGGGCAAAATCCCATTTTCACCAAATATCAACCCAAACACCAAAATCAACTATTTTGGCACAACATGATCTTATATTCAAGCTTCATACTCGTTTACCTCATATTCATCAAAACCCCTCTTTTCATTTCACACCCAAATCCTAGATTTGTCCAAACCACAACCGAATCTCGTCATCTATACACAATGGCAAATAACTAAGCTAAAAACCATATTAGAGTGTAGAAAATCCCTACCTCAAGTTTGAAGAAGAAACGAGTTGAAACCCCAAAATCAACGATGCCTAAACTCAATCTCCACCACACACAACGTAGCCCTCGCCTAGATAACCAACTTTGATGAAGGACTTGGATCTAAATCCCAATGGATTTGGAGAAATCAAAGATCTTGTGAGGTTTTTAGTAGGAAATGTAGAGAGAAGGGAGAGGAAATGTCTTTAGAGAGAGAGAGAGATACAAAAAGTGACATTCAATCAGCCCAAAGAGAAAAAAAAGGAAAAAAAAAATCCGGATCTACCTAACTTCTCGCACCTCCAGCCGCACCTACCTTTTTAGCAGCGTGCTTCAGCCCCTTGCCCTGCTTTCTGCACGTGCGGCCTCATTCCCTGCATGTGCGGACAAGCAACTTCGAATGCGTTTTGCATTTTTGTTTTGAGGGGCGCTGCCCCTCAACCCCGCCAAGTGGTGCTACCCCCTGGACCCCCACGAGCTGACCAGGCAGCTCGACCCCCGCCAAGGGGTGCTGCGCCGTGGACCTCCATGCGCTGACTGGGTAGCTCAACCCCCGACCGGCCCAGTCTAAGTGGCAAAACATGAAAAAAGCATCAAAACCGGGATCGCTACATGACAACTCCAAACTCCACAAGAATGTAAATTCATGTAATAACTAGAGGAAACGAAGTCCTAAAGAAGAAGGTTAACAGCAGCACACCTATTGTGAAATTAACTAAAACTGAAAATTATTGAACTCATGCCAATACCTGATACACATAAGTTTGAAAACAAAGGAAGAATTAGCAAGCAATATTTTGATAGACAAGTATAAATCATATAAAATATCCAATAGAGTTCATAAGTATGGTTAATTAAGAATCAAAACAATGTAGCAAATAAAAAGTGTACACAATTAATTAATTAGAAGAGACTTACAAGGCAAATCCCAGGGTTTGACCTTGTTCAAATAGACATCTCTGATGGCTCTAGCACAGACACTACTGTCAAGAACTTTATGGGAAAGGTAGTGAGTTATAAGCTCTTCGTCGGTTAGGTGGAATTGAAAACCCGGAGGTAGTTCCATTTGCTCATTGTCCCTACAAATACCTGAACCTTTTTCCACTCCTAAATATTTCTTCTGAAATCCTCTATTCTCATAGGTCAAAGCTATGAGCTTTTTCTAAATTCTAAATGAGTCTTCTATAGAATTCAAAACCAAAGAACCAAATAGCTTAAACCCAGATCTTAAAACCAATGAATCTGAAATTGTCTCTCCTACCAAATGATCTCTAGAATTCTGTATTGATGTGAGAAAAACAGAGGAAGCAAATTGTTAAAGAGAGATTATGACTAAAGAGATTTATATGTGAAGTTAGAAAGAATATGGCTAAAGAGAAGGAATGAGGGGGGGGGGAATCTTCAAAGAGAAAAAGATTGGAAGATGTTAAGAAAAGAAGTGTTGTGAGTATTGAACTCCCTAAATAGTTGTTTTTCAGGAGAGAAAGAAACGTGGTTTGTAACACAACTTGGTGGGCAGGTTCTGGCTTTCACCTCTATCTTTCTCTCCCTCTCAATCTCAACTTTTCTTGATTTTATTTTTTTATTCCTTATTCAATTTGACCACGAACCCAAGTTACATATGCCAATAATTAATTTTACAGACCTAAAATCAATCATATAAAATTATTCTAACCATACCCGTTAGTGGACCTAACAAATGATAGAGTAATGATAGGGATCATGAAAAAAATATCATGAAGATGATCATGAAAGATTCTCTACCTTTGGATTATACACACAATAAAATACCACACACTAATCAATACTAATCAAAGGATGAAAAATTTTCATGATGCATTTCATGATATTTTTTTCATGATCCCTAATATTACTCTAAATGATATGTAGTGGGTTTTATATCCATAGAATTATTAATATATATATATATATATATATATATTTTAAAATAGTATTATTTACTACTTTAATTGATGAATTATAATTTTTTTTTTCCTACGGTTAAAGAGTTTGTAAATATAACATTGTTAGTTGCCATCTGTTTAACTAATTTGATCTGCAGAGCAATAGGAATTAAATTACTAAAATAAATTTATCACATTGTTTTGATGGAAAAAGAAAGTCATCTCTCAACAAACCTGTCGTCATAACAACTATCTGATGTGAAGAAGATTACAAAAGCCTATACCCGTTTTTTTTTCAAAAAATTAGCCAGGTTCACTAAAACACTGTAGTTGCCACACTAGGAGATTTGCATAAGAGCAATTTAAGTAACTTCAATGGCACTCAACAAGCAGAAATTATCACCAGTTGGCAACTCCAAACTCCAGAATAATGTAAACTCATGTAATAACTGGAGGAAAGAAGTCCTAAAGAAGAAGGTTAACCACAGCACACTTGATGTGAAATTAACTGAAACTGAAAATTATTGAACTTATGCCAATACTTGATACACATAAGTTTGAAAACAAAGGAAGAATTAGCAAGCAAATATTTTGATAGACAAGTATAAATCATATAAAATATACAATAGAGTAGAGATTTGAAGCAAAATTGCAAATCAGAGTTGAAGAGTTCAAGATATTGAGGAAGTTGAGGATGGCTACTTCAATTCTTGCTCGGACCTCAACAAAATAAATTCAAACATTGAAATTCACAAATACATAATATATAGAGGTACATATACAGGTGTGTTTACCTAAGGAGGATGAAGGATATCGACATAGCAGAGGTGCTGATCTGAGAACATTAAGGAGAAAGTGTGTGAGATCGAAGGATAGAGAGAGGGAGAGAAAACAAGATAAGAGGCCAGAGAAATTCATATTGAGAGAGAGAGAGAGAGAGACAGAGAGAGAGAGATGAACATAAAATAAAAAAACGCATTCAAAAACAAAAATTTAGAAAATTAAAACAAAAGTAAAAAATAAAAAAACCAGAGCATACTAGCTTCTGAGAGTTATCATGATAAAAAAAATAATTAGTAAAAATCCAAATAGATGGATTATTATGGGCATACTATTGCTTTTTGTCGATTAATATAGTATTCTTGGCACATAACCTTTAAATCATAATTACCTGCATACTCAATAATAAAAATTATATTTATATAAAAGAGAAAAAGAAAGATGAAGTTAGTATAATGTGGGCATGTAACGCCCTCAAAAAAAAAAACCCATCATAGCATACATTCACGATAAACAAAAGAGTTTTCATATTACAATCATCAGAGTATTCTTACAATAGGCATTACATGTTGACAATAAAAGTAAACGCCCTATAGGCTTACAACTTTCCAAGTCAACACTTGGTTACAAAAAGAGAGTACTAACTCTACACAAATAAGCCCTTGGCTTGATATACATGTAATACAACAAAAACAACAAAAAGAGTTTACAGCCTCAAGCCTCCCAAGCTACGTCCTTGGAGGTGGCATAACACATGTACCTGAAAATGATATCCCATATAGGGTGAGCCAACGCCTAGTAGAGATATGCTAAACATAATATGAGCAATAACTAAAACATTAGCACTTGATAAATGTTTAACTCATATAAACCAACATACAGTACAATCCAATTCCATAATCCTTAACTTAACAAAACCCAACTTATAAACATAGCTCAGAACCTGACCAAACAACTTAAGTGAGACTACATCTCATGCCAACAATACTTCCAAACTGCCATTTTACGGAAAATTGAGTCTGCGGGATTCGGCACCCATGTGTTTTTATTCTCTTATGGCCATTTTACGGATATTTCATCCGCGGGACTCGGCACCCATGTATAGATATTTTCGGATTGCCATTTTACGGAAATTGCGTCCGCAGGATTCGACACCTATGTATAATTATATTCGAATTGCCATTTTACGAATATTGCGTCCGCGGGACTCGGCACCCATGTGTTTTTATTTTCAAATGGCCATTTTACGAAAATTTCATCCGCGGCATTCGGCACCCATGTATTCAAATACACAACTTGATTAGTTTCAATTCACCTAATCATCATGCAATGTCTACAACAATCAAGACTATCCTCCACCGATAGCCCAAAGCAGTTATTTCTAAACAGATAATAAATGCCTCAACAAATATATAATTGACATTTTCAAAAGTGAGCGATTAATAAATCCAACTCCACCATTCTATCCCATAATGAGCCAATTTCATTATTCCCAACTCAATTTCATAATTCCATAACAAATGTCATTTATTACACTAATGACTCAAATATACCCAAATATGGCATTTTTCCCTTTAAGCTCAATATTGACCCAAAGGTCCAAATATTATCAACAACACCAATAATCTCATTTATAAACCCAAATACACATGTATAGGCTCAAAATACAAAACCCCTCTTTCTACATTTTGAAACCCTAACACCCAAAATCACCCAACATCAACATTATATCAAAATGACTAAAAATTTATGTCAAAGACCATAAGAGTGAGTAGTTATCCCTACCTCAAATTCGGAACTCAAAGGAAGAAGATGAAGAAAACTCGAAGTGCTCCAAATTAAGAAATTTTCGGATCAAAGTGAAGCCCACGCCAAGCACAACACTTTTTACAAAGGGACAAAGGTGGGAGATCACTCTAACTAGATCAATGCCTAGAGAGAAGTTGGGTTTTAGAGAGAGGTGCTCTCCAATGGAGGTTTTGAAAAACTAAGAGAGAGAAAGGAAATCAAAAAGTGATCCAAAAAGGTGAAACTCGGACTGATATACAAGTCTCCCCGCTCGAGCGTAGGAATCCCCGCTCGAGCGTCAGACACAGACTCACGCTCGAGCGTCAAAACTCCCGCTCGAGCGTCGGATGCACACTCACAGAAGTTTTGCAGGCAATGGTCCCCGCTCGAGCATCAAACTCCCGCGCTCGAGCGGAGGAACAAAAACAAAGGTTCACGCTCGAGCGTCAAAACTCCCGCTCGAGCGTACTAAGACCTGCGGAGAAAATATTGGGAGATGGAAATTTACGCTCGAGCGTCAAAACGCCCGCTCGAGCGGAGAAGCAACAACAAAGGGCCCGCTCGAGCGTCAAAATCCCCGCTTGAGCGTGAAGGCCAAATTCTAGACTTCAACTTTTGGTTTCAAAGCACAACCAACATGTTTTAAACCTGCCCAACACAACCCAAGACTCAAATACGAAGAGTAAAGGATGGAAATGAGAATGAAACAACAACACATCTACGAAACCGAGTCGAGAATACAATAAATAAAGAGAGGAAAAACCAGGATCGCTATAGGGCACATTTCAATAAATCAATAAAAGAAGAAAACCAATAAATATTGCCTCAAACCTGAGGGCAACCCAAGACTCCATAAGGCAGCCATCTTTCTTCCAACTTGTGATCAAATGCAAAGAAAACTAATGAGTGACAATTGGTACAAAAGACCAAAAGATCCAGGATTAATCCAAAGAGTGTAAAAGGTCTGAAATTCAAACATTATCAAAGTAAAAGATGTTAGCTGCTAAATGAAACAAGATAGTTGATGCACTAAAAGAAATGCTATTACACTTGTGAACCTGAAGAGCCCTGAGACGAAGAACAGCAGAGCACTCTTATATGAATAGTGATTCAAAGTAGTCAATAAATGCTCGAGTTATTTTGAAAGAACAAAAGGTCAATGGGAATTATTCAATTTACAACATCTATTCATGGTCATTAAGTTAAACTACAATGAGAATGCGTTTGATCTGAAAAGGCACCATTGTGATTAGAAAATTTTAGTTCACAAATTGAGCTAGAAACAATATTATTTTGAGTAGAAAATTGGCAATGTGATGCTACTGAAAGGTCACTCATTTTGGAGAGAGACAGAGAGAGAGAGTTAGTTAGTTTTCCCAAAACAATACAGCAGCAACATCAATCCAAAAAATATGTTGTCTGTGCATTGCTCCAAGCATGTTCTTGAGCGTTTTTGCCTACATTAGTCAGAAAATGATTGTTACTTGACAACATCGAAACTTGTTCATACACTCCCCTAGGATTGATTCATGAAAGCTCTGACCACTGCATTTGATATTGCACAGGATGTTCAAATCTTGAGGGTGTTCTGTAACATTTGTATGTCATTTTCAAATATTGTGGCTTCCACTTTTGATTGTTGTACTTTATAAAATTAATTAGTAACATTTTAAACTGCTACAAGGAATAAATTAAACACATGATTTGCTTCGTAATAACGAAGCAATTGGAGAGAGATTATTAGCTGAACACTAAAAAGATAATAAAGGAAAATGATGGAATAAAACATTTCAATGTTATAAATAGAATAAATATTATCAATTACCATTAATTTTTTCGGCCAAGGCAAAAAATTTGATAGAGAGGCCAGCCGACCAAATCATAAAATGGATCACTCTAACCTGTAGAATGGATCACTCTGTCATTACAATCTGTTCAGCAGCCATGGCAGACAACCTATTCCAATTGTGTATTTTCTGGTCCATGGACGGTTTTAAACAACAAAGTGTGACAAAGATTAGCTGTAAGGCCCATTACTTATAAAAATTAAAGACCTACATTTTGAATATTGCTTCTAATGAGATTAGAATATCAACAAAAAACCTTCTCTTGTAATGCTTGTAAAAAGGCCTCAGAGGCATCACCACTAGCAATAGCCAGAAAGTTTTACGATGATTTTTTCAAACCAACTAATCAACCAATAAACACGAAAAACATTGAAAAAATTAGAAAAAATCGAGCAATTTATGGATCAAAGAACCAAAATAGAGGTAAAAAAAAAAAGAAGCAAAAACAGAACCGATGACAGACCAGCACTGCGATGCTAAATATATATACATATGCATATAAGCATTCATGTAATTATGCATTGATAGGACGCTACGTACACAATGAAGCTCAAAGATAGACTTTGTGTGTGTGTGCGAATGCGTAATGTAGGTGAATTTTGAGGTAGATGAAATGCATGAGAGGTGAGCTTACTCTTCTGCATTTGAGTGTTCCGAGAGAACTTTTCCATGGCAGAGTTAGGGTTTCTCTACGACGAATCGTTCAAATTGCAGAGAGAGAGTAGATAATGTGCACGCAGATACAAAAAGAGCGAGATAATGTGTGTGAGAGAGATTGAGAGATCGAGAGAGGGAGAGAGATTAAGAGATCGAGATAGAGAGATCAATCAATTGAGATCAAGAGGGATAGAGAGATTCATACCAGTGAGAGAAAGTGAGAGAAAGAGGTTAAGCGAGCCAAGCTAGGGCAAAACTAAGGAAATGGAGCAAATAAATAAAAGAAAATAGGAGAAATAAATGTTAAATATAAATTGGAGCTTTTTCTTTTTTTCTTTTTTGCGACGGCCAAACAAGCAGTCGCAAAAGGCCAATTTTCTAGTAGTGATCCTTTCATCAGGTAGACAGAGAGAGAGATAGTCCAAGCAAGCTATGGTGTAAGGGTGGACATTTTCCCCAAACTGCTTCTAAGTCGTCTACCTAATTCACGAGAATTTTTTGAGCCAATATAGAACTAGTGATAATAAAATCACTATTATGAAGGAATGGAGATAGAAATTAAAGAATCCTTCTACAAAACAGAACAACAACAAGCTTTATTTTTATGGAAGAATCCTCAATGCAAATGGCATTGACACTATTATAAAGCAAACATTTGTATTAGACATGCATCAGTAGCAACGCATCTGAACACTCCTATAAACATAAATTTCAATCTTCTTTGCTCCACAGCTCATTACCTATCACTTCTTTTAGTACTAAATTTGACATCATACACTCGACAGCTATGAGACAAACAACAAAATAGACACTTATAACATAGTAGTAGAATTATTCATAATTTTTGTTCAGGGGATTTGTAGATCTTTACTTCCATATTATGCATAGTTAGCATAAACAATAAAAAAACTAATCAAAGTTTGGTATTTTTGTCTCATACAAAATGTGTATAAATTTTGCACTGTTTCATGTATTAAATTCCCTATTTCCATGGTGAACAATACTCTGCTGACAACTATATTGAACAAGAACCAATAGAACCGCATATTAGAAAGAGAAACTAACCATTCCCCACGAACACCTGTTACTGTGCGGATGAAATTCCTGCTTGTTAAGACAAGCTCATTATAGATGACCCACTCTGGCTTATGATCCAGGCAATTTGAAGGGTGCAAGTGAACCACCTATATATGCCACATTACAATATTAGAAAAATGTAAGAAAAAATCTTGTCCCGTGTGAGTCAAATATACAATCTCCTAAAGGTTAAAACAAGAGATAAATCAACATATCTACGTACCTGGTTGTCCTTCATAGTTAAATAGTGTCCAGTGCGCTCCAGATAAGCCACCTGCATGAAATATCTAGCTAGCATAGCTTTTCTGATGTTGATGTAGTAGTCACGGCTGTTAAAATCTGTACTGCATTACTTGAGGTTGAACCTAGCCATGATCCGAACTAGCTGTTGTCTCACATTATTAGCAGCTTTCGATGCCCTTTGGTTGACAAAGTTTTTGTAACACCAAGATGGATCCTCGTCTGAAACCCATTCACATGTAAGAAGGATAAGAAATGCATACGGAATTAGTAAAAGCCTCTCTGATTCTCAAAGCAAAAGGAAAGAAATAGAGAATGTAGTTAGATACTTACTATTTTGCTTGTATGCATGGTATACATTCAAGAGCGTAAGGTGATCCCCATCAATGTGCCCAAACCGTGCCTTTGCTTCATTTGCTGCTTTTTGAGCCTCCTTAGGCCAGATAAAGCAATTGGGTACTAAAGAAAAAATTGGTTATCACAGAGGAGGCTCGCGGTAGGTCAGCAGATGCATAAAGGCGAGATGACACCATGTGCTTCATGAGAGAATACTGAGAAACTGCAACTATCTGCATCAGCACTTACTTAGAAATTCTATGGTGCATGCCAACAGGGGGCATGGAACCCAGACAAGACAGTTGCTGATGACAACCTAAGTTGACACACATTTAACTACATGCAGATGTATACCATGTACAAAAAATGCAATTAAACACATAACATCATATGCCTAGATACATGTCTATGCACATGATACAAAATGAGCACGCATTCACAAATAATGAAGCAGCATTCTCAACCCATCAAGGTCTACGTCAACTTAGACCCACAATTAGACTCACAGACACAAAGAAAGCCAGGTAACAGACGACAAACCTGAAAGCATGGCAGAAATAGACAGAATCTCATTTGAACAGTTAAATTCCTGGCTGGCAACAAGCATCTTTGACATCTATCTCACCCAGCTTGGTCAAGTTGCCTTCATCATCCAACACTCCCAAGTAATTCAAAACCTCTAATGCGCGCATCAATGTCTCTGGGGCAGGGGGATCCATAAAATCAAAATGGACCAGATCATCTATCCCTAGTTTCTTCAAGGTGAGAACTGTGTTTGCAAGGTTTGATCGCAATATTTCTGGGTATGTCTGTGGCTGAAGATCATTATTAAAACTTTTCTCAGTGTAGAGTCTAAAACATTTTCCTGGTTGCGTTCTTCCAGCACGACCTGATCTTTGGTGAGCACTAGCCTTTGATATCGGAGTGACCAACAAAGATTCAACACATATTTGAGGGTTATAGACCTTTTGTTTTGCAAACCCAGGGTTTATCACATAAACTATACCATCTATGGTCAAAGAGGTTTTTGCAATGTTTGTTGAGACTACAATCTTCCTCCCAGGAGGGCCACCCTCAGTCGGGGGGAGGAGCAGGTTCAAATATCTTCTGCTGCATAGCAGGAGGAAGCGTAGAATACAGCGGCACTACTTTCACAAGCCCCCAAGCATCTCCCATATTTCCAATTTCTTTTGTTATTTTCCTACACGCATCTTCTATCTTCTCCTCTCCAGTAAGAAATACTTTTTCCATTTTCTTTGTTATGATGCAGAGAAAGGGAAAAGTATAAGGATAACTATTGAGAGATATAATAATGATAGGGTAGTTTGTTTTGATATGTATGAAATATGATTTAAAGAGAGACCATTTTTGCCTATTTTTGCTTTTTCCAATTTCCTTTATAACATTGTTTTTATTTTTATCTGATATATACATTGTATATAAAAAAAAAATGAGGCCCTCTTTTATGCAGGGCCTTGGGTGAGTAGTGAGCACCTAAGTTGCCCAATGGTCGAGCCAAGGGTTGCTTGAATCACCCGTGACTCAAATTCACACCTACATTAATAGCAAGCCTTTATAGTTAGGCCAAGCTGCCTACATACCCTAAAAGTTATCATATGAGACTAGTAGCATACATACCCTAAAATTATTATACCCTAAAAGTTATCATTATTATACCCTAAAAGTTATCATTATTATTACCCTAGTTAGGCCAAGCTGCCTACATACCCTAAAATTCCACCAATGCAAATTGGGTGTTAGTAGCATACAAAATTAGAAAAACATGAAACCAAAAACCAAAGATTCATAAATGTTTACTTACATCATTGGCATTCATGTTGCTTTGAGTCCCACTGCCAGTCTGCCACACCACAAGTGGAAAATGGTCATTAAGCTTTCCTTCAGCCACCTCTTGGGCTGCTTGCATTATTGCCTTTCCTATGGATGGGTCAATGCCATATTCTATGTTGACCTGCAGTAGAGTACAGTACATACATACATACAAGTCAAATTAGCAAGAGAAAACACATAAAATAGAAACATAACCCACACCATACCATAAATAATTTTCTGAAAAAGAATGGAATTTTTGAATAATTAGTTTTCAAGAAAACATCCAAATAAGAATATGGAATTTGTGAAATAGAATGGAATGGAATGGAATTAGAAACCCACACCATACCATAAAAAATAATTTCTGAAATGGAATTTGTGAACTAAATTCCAATATTTATTGGAAGCAGAGCATAACCCTGTATGCATTCTCTTCTGTAAATAGAGCTCTCTATGTAAGCGACTCGTTTCAATCCCTAAGCCCACCCCAACTAACTCTCTCTCTCTCTCTCTCTCTCTCTCTCTCTCATCACTCATCACTGACCTGTCGATGTGGGTATTGTTGTTGGGGGGGGTCCTCTATCATTTCTGCTCTCGAAGTCATAAGCCTACCCCAACTCTTTCTCTCTCTCTCTCTCTCTCTCTCTCTCTCTCAAACGACAATGTATTGGAAATGGTTGTTTTTGGTTTTTATTGCCCTCCTATCACTCATCACTGACCTGTCTATGTGGGTATTGTTGTTGGCGGGGTCCTCTACCATTTCTGCTGTCGAAGTCACAACAATAGTCCTGTTTTCAAACCGTGACAATGGCGAACCAAATGTCGAGTCTAATTCTTTCTTCTCAACTGAGTCTGCCTTGTTCGAGTTGGAATCTTCTTCTGGGTCCTCACCGAGCGGTATGAGTTGCATTACGCTGGAATCTTCTTTTGGGTCCTTACGGAGAAGAAGAAGAAGAAGACCACTGCTCGGATGAAGAAGAAGACCAAGCTTTTTTGTTACAATCACAATTTTTATCTTATTCTCTGTTCGATAGTTTAGCTATGTAATTTAAGCTCTGTAATTTAAGCTCTATATAGTAGATACAGAAGCTTTTGGGTTCTTTAGCTATGTAAATTTTTTATTTATTTATTTTTTTTAGCTATGTAATTAAGCTCTGTAATTTAAGCTCTTTAGTATAAATAATATATTTATTTAAATTATTTTAAATAATCTCACTATTCAATTTCTTATATGAATAAATTAGTAAATTAGTGTTGATGACAGTTTAGATGATAGTAAAAAATAAATTATTATTGGGTTTTTCATAAATATTAAATTTTTTAAGTGTATTTATGTTAGGTGTATATAAAAATTTTAAAAAAAATTGCTTAAAATATTAAAAATAAAATAGAAAAATATGAAAGAAAAAATTTCAATTTTCTAAAAAGTGAATTTAAAAAACTCAATTGGGTGAAAGAAAGGGTCAATGTTCCAAATTCATATCAATTTGTTTTAGGATGGACCAGCCTATCTATTGAGATCTAGGCCCTGTAATAATTCTATAAATGTAGTTGAGCTTTTAAGTTTATCAGTTCTTGAGAAATGTTATAGATTTATAATTTTAAATTTACGAATTTACTCATAATAATGTGATGTGTGATAAATTAAAATTTGACACATCATATTATATTATTGTGATCAAATTAAAATAAGTTTCTAAACATTTTTTTTTAAAATAAAAAAAAAAAAATTGAACATAGCTAGCATAAATGTGGAGTATCTGAAGTGTCTTGGAAAACCAGTAATTGACTTGATTTATATTGTGTTTAGAAGAAAAAAAGAAAAGCAACGAATGAAGCACAAGAAATTGAAGTAAATTTTTAAACATGAATAAAGAAGATTTTTTAAAAATTAGTTCCATTAATAAATTTTGTAAATTATTGGCTATTCATATATATTCTCTATTTCCTCGAACGTTTTAGAATTTTGGAAGCTTAAATTTTAGAATTTTTGCAATCATAAATTAAATTAATGAATTTTTTCATTTTATAAACAGATCCTACTAATTACCCCTCAATGAGCGTTGGTTAAATTTCAAATAATATCAAAAAAATTAAAATTAAAATTTTAATATATATTTTACATAATTCCATACATTTTTATGTATTTATATATATACTCACATCATTTTAATGACAAATGCTAACAAAAGCATTGTTTAATATTAAATTTGTGTAAAAAAATGCTTCAAAAAATAGTGAAAAAGTTAAAATAAATTTTAATTCAATAAAAGTATTTTGAAATTAGTAAAAAAATATCTAGTTTTTTTTTTTTCCTTTCTTTTCCTTCCAAGTCTAATAAAACCTACACATGAAAAAGTTATTTGAAATTTAAAAAAGAAAATTCATTCAAGACAAAAACCAACGAAAGACCAAAATTTTGCTCTTTTTTTGTATTTTTTTTTTTTTACCAAACCCAACCTTAAAATGTCAATTTTATCTGTTTTATATCCACAAACCAAACACCGCTGAAGGAAGGGTGGTTTCAAATCCCCGTGGCCTAGTTGCTGAAGGGGGTTATCATGCAAATGTGAACACAAGTATTCTTTGAGGTCTGAATCAGATTCTACAAGCACACACCACTTCTATAAAATTTATATCCGGCAAAAGCAAAAGGATACATAGTAAATGGTGATATGGTTCGGAATTCTATTCAATCAAGCAGAAAAATCAGGTCGTTGATGGTCTTGGTGGAGGCAGCGATATTGGGAGTGTCAAGGGTGGTGGTACTGGAGGCAATAAGGGAGTTGGCGTAAGTGGAGGTGGTGATGAAGGCGGAGGTGGCAGTGTTGGAGGTGGCAAGGGAGGTAGGGAAGGTGGAGGTGTAAGTGGGTTCCTTAGCTATGTAATTTAAGCTCTGTATATTATTGGGTTCTTTAGCTATGAAGTATAAATAATATATTTATTTAAATTGTTTTAAATAATCTTACTATTCAATTTCTTATATGAATAAATTAGTAAATTAGTGTTGATGACAGTTTAGATGATAGTAAAAAATAAATTATTATTGGGTTTTTCATAAATATTAAAAAATTTAAGTGTATTTATGTTAGATGTATATAAAAATTTTATAAAATTACTTAAAATATTAAAAACAAAATAGAAAAATACGAAACAAAAAATTTCAATATTTTAAAAAGTGAATTTAAAAAACTCAAACCAAATAAATTGATTAATCTTTGATGATATGGCATGTTTGGCAAATGCCAAACCTCCTGTCAAATTTGACAGCAGAAATGACATTTGTTATATTTGATAGGAAGAATAGCAGACCATTAGAAACTTTTTTTTTTTTACACTTGCCAAATTATACCTTTGGCACCTCCATTAGAAATGCTTTAACTAAAGAAAAACAAATAAATAAAATAAAAAATTTAGTTATAACTAAATAAGAAAATAGAATAACTAAGGATACATATAGTAAGAGGTGTGTATAATAAAATTATCTATAAAAATAATTACAAATTAGTTGAAAACTTAATAAATATTTTATAAACTTTCCATAATATATATATATATATATATATATATATATATATATATTCTACATCTCACTAGGATGTAATTTCCCCATTAATAATTCCCACAAAATATGGGTCTTATGTAAAATTTGGAGTCCACCAGTGAGAGATGGGCCGGACCTTGGAATGAATAGTAATATAGCTTTTTTCTTTTTCAATAAAATTAAAAAAAATCACCAAAAATCAAAAAATATAAATTAAAAACTCGAAAACAGATTTTAAAATTTTTCCATTTGCCAAATTATACCTTTGGCACCTGTAGACGTCCCCTGAACGCCCCGGGAGGAACGAGCTCCCGTTCTGTTCATTTGGGGTCACTACAGCTCAGGACTCTCAAATTGTCACGGTTCTAAGTCTGAACCAAAGAGTCCAAATCCGGCAAATCGTTTTGAGAAAACAGTTTTTGAAAGAAGTGCCAAACATGGACTGCTTTGCCAGATACAGAGTCGCCACCTAAATGTTTTTTAATGGGAAATTTAGGAAACCCTGACTCGGTGCCAAAGGCCACGTGTCCGTCATCACCAAAGTTGCCTCGGCTCGGGAACTTGGGTACGATTGGGGAAGGTCACTTCGTGAGCACCCCCGCTCGCCCGATCAAAGATCGGCCTCTACTAACCATGATATCTATTTTTGAAAACTTTGTGTGTTCTTATTCCGGTTATTAGCCTAGGTTACTATGTGATGCGCACAGCATACAAGTATAGACTGGATCGCCTGAATTGGAACAAAACATTTCATGTTCACTTTTTGAAAATGGTTTGCTACCCGCAGGTAGGCTTGAAACATTTGATGATTTATTCCAATTTAAGCAACCCAACCTTCACCCACAGGCATTTAGGCAGTTATATCACATAAGCATATAGCCTCATGGTAAGCATGCTATTCATGGCAGCACTCACACGCATGCAAGGATGCTAAAGCATAAAGCTTACCGAGCACTCCAAGCCAAAACAAAAACTTATTAGAAATCATGCATGAATCCTAAGTATACAGAAATGCCTAATGCAACACACGCAAAAATGCAAATTATAGCAGGCTCGGCTATTCTAAACATGGCATATGGAATGCTACAGCTAACAAGTATTCAACTTTAGAATTGAAATACAATGCAGTTAGTATGATGCGCCGAGCCCGGTGCATGCAATACAGATGAATGATGCGAACATGCTGTCATACTGTATGCTAATTGAAATATGCCCTAATCTAACCATCATAAGCAGATAAATAAAAGGGAAGAAAGACGTGGGGTTGGAAGACATACAACACACACACGCACACTTATTACAATTATGCCCTCGCACAGAGGGTCCAAATAAATATACAGTCTCAAATAAAAGAATATTACAGTCCAAATATTACAGTCCGAATAATATACAAATTCCTAATTAATTAATGAATTAACTAAGAAAGCAAATAAAACTGGCATGCAAGCCAGGGATTGCCTTGCTTCTGATGGATGATGTACATTTGGGCTGCCTTGCGCGGAAATCCACCGGGATGCCCCAATTAGCCTCTGTTTAGCAGTTATCCTTGGAAGACGCGCCAAGTCCCGAAAAATTGTTGATTCTTCATTTTGCTGCAACAGAGAGCAGGAAAGGGGCATAGCAATGTATTTTCACAGATATATGCATGTCTCGATCCTCGTGCCATCAATCACGTATACCGAGGCATGATGGCCAAGGAGTCGAAATGCACAATTCAATATAGGATGAATGCACATGAAAACACAGCTAAAACCTAACTCCATCATGGATAATCCGGAGTGTCGGTGACTGGGGAATTGAGATACATTCCGTCACTTGGAGTACGAAATGCACCTCGTTTCCCGTGCCCGGGCTAACTCCTATTCCGAACATGATGCAATATGCATGACATGCATGAAATGCAACTAAGATACAATTCTAACATACACAATGCTATGGAATGACATGCCTCGAAATGCGTGCACGCGGGCACGCAAACCGAGAAAATGCATGAATGCGATCTAAGATACAACCTAGTATGCACTATGTTGTGAAAATGAGATGCCTCGAAATGCGTGCACACGGGCACGCAAACCGAGAAAATGACATACACAATGCAAATGATATGAAATGCGATATGGGCTTACACTAACATGAGAGAGCCTCAGCCACACTCACATAAGAGGCCGATGGATGAAAATGAAGTGCCTCGAAATGCGTGCACACGGGCACGCAAACCGAGGCGATGGCATACGCAATGCAATGACATGCAAACGGCATATAGGATGCAACATGGACTTATACTAACAGGAGAGAGCCTCAGCCACACCCACATAAGAGGCCGATGGATGAAAATGAAGTGCCTCGAAATGCGTGCACACGAGCACGCAAACCGAGGCAATGACATATGCAATGCAAATGACATGGGAATGATATGCAATCATGCTAATGGAATTCCAGCACTGAAAAGTGGAGGGAAACAGCCCCGAAACGAGGCGAAAGCGCACCCGATGCATGGAATCTCTCCCGAAATGCAAATTAGGCGCATAGAATGAACTACAGCTATACAAAGCATGTATAATTGGTACACGGAATGAAAAGACAGAAGCAAGGCAGCCTCAAACTAAGCATTTTTACAGTACAAATCATGGCCAAACAGCAAGCAAGGATAGGGCAACAATGGCATGCAAAAATGGCCCTAAACATGAGGTTATGAAGCAACTCACAGCTGCTAGCTCCAAACAGGTTAGGGCCCTTCAACAACATTGAAGAGGGGCCCAAAATATGACATATTACAGAACTGTAAAAACCCTAAAAACAAACATAGATATGGCTAAGCTCTTATGCAAGAAAAAGGGCCGAAAGGTGGCCAAAGAGGCAAGTGGTATATGCACAGCCCAAACTGAAAAATTCCCTTCTACAACATTGAAGAGGGACAAAAAATAAGCATATTTACAGAACTGTAAAAACTCCAAAACAGTATACAAACATGCTAAAAATGCAATGCAAAATGAGGTTCAAAAGGTGGCTATAACACAAAGTATGCAAAGAATTCACCAAACAGCCAAAGACCCTTAATGAAACATGTTAAAAAGGTCAAAATAAGACTATTTCTAGGCCTGTAAAAAGACCAAAAATAGAAGCATGAGAGGCTGCCAAAGCATGCAAGAAAATGGCATTCAAGAAGGATATTGAAGCAAGTGCAATATGGAGGGCTCGAACTGGGTTGAGCCCTTAATGAAACAAGAAAATGAGCTCAAAAAAATGACCTTTTCAGTTTTGGTCGGAGCTCAAATCAATAAGCATGTATGGCTTATAAATGGTGCAAGAAATGAACCAAAAAGGGGGGAATGCTACCCACCCTTGAAGACCAATGCTTTTGTTGCTTCTTGGACCAACTTTGATGACTCTAAGCTGCTGGAGTTCCTCCCCTTGCTGCTGAAATGGAGTGGTGATGGTAGAGCATGAAGATGATGAAGAAATGGAGCCCAAAACTTGAAGGAAATGGGGTGATATGTATGTACATGCTCCAACCAATCCTTCTAACCCTCTTTCTTGAGTTGGGAGGCCAGCAATCTATGCAAGAGAGGGAGAGAAAACCTTAGGCCAAAGTGGAGGGAATTGAGGCCCTTGTTCCCCCACAAAATATCCCCCGGATATAGATATTTTCTGGGGGAAACAGCTGTACAGCTGTAAAGTGTGAGGAGAGAGTGTCACGACCCCAAACCGCCCCTAGTAGTTTGGTGCCGTGATGGCCAGTAATCCGTAATTACCGAAGGCCAACTTTTCAAAACTTAAAACAATCAGAGTATGGATATAGGGGGCTCACAAATGTGGAAGCAATAAATCAAATACAAGTGGTCCATAAGAGCTGTGCGTAGATCAAAGCAATGCCAAACATTCCAATTAACTTTGCAACTTAAATACATCAAGGTAAAAAAAATACATGTTATATCTTGATCAAAAGGCTTCTCGAGCCGACGTATACAAAATACAGCAAATACAAGTCAAGAAGCATGATTTTCAAGATTTGCCGACATGCACAGCAGGGCATCGCCGACGTAAATACAAAAGTAAAGCCGACATAAGCACGAATCCAAACCAAGCATCCAAAACGATTTAGGCGTCGCCGCCGTCCTACTCATCACCTACATATATATAGAGGGGTGAGTACAAAACTCAGTGAATGGTACTAATAATAAAGGTTTTGCATGAATATAGCCGAGGTCCTTCAAAACAAACTCATCAACTTTAGCAAGACGAGGGATGAACCGTATTCATCAATCAAATATTACAAGTATCCAAAGATGTTTACTGACATAGGCAAAACAAGGGATGAACCGTATTCATCAATCAAGTATCATAACATCGGCGAAGCAAGGGATGAACCGTACTCATCATTCAAGCATCATAACATCGGCGAAGCAAGGGATGAACCGTATTCATCATTCAAGTATCATAACATCGGCGAAGCAAGGGATGAACCGTATTCATCATTCAAGCATCATAACATCGGCGAAGCAAGGGATGAACCGTATTCATCATTCAAGCATCATAACATCGGCGAAGCAAGGGATGAACCGTATTCACCATTCAAGTATCAAGGCTGTACGATCCGTAATCGTTTGGTCAAAAGTATTGCGAAAGTTTAAAGTCCTCCAATACAAGGGACTTGTGCACTTGGTACCGCGAAAGTTTAGAGTCCTCCAGTACAAGGGACTTGTGTTACTTAGGCCCGTAGCCCGATTTAACAAGGACCGTATCCTTTTACACATAGTACTGCGAAAGTTTAGAGTCCTCCAGCACAAGGGACTTTCCGAGGATAACAATCAAACAAGGCCATTTATTCATGCTTAACAAATACCACGTCAAAACAAACAAAACAAGATTTATCAAAAGCAAGTGTAACATAGCTTTATTAGAAATACCACTCACCTAGTTCCTCAGGTGTAGACTCAAAGCAAATATCAAGGACCTACAATCACATGGCAAGTCACATTCTCAAAGCAAGCTCTATATATACATGCAAATGATCTCAGCATTCTTGCCAGATCCAAGTCAAAGACAAAACAAAACGAGCTGGGAGCTTAAGCACTGCTCCCGTTTCTCGAAAACACACTGGGTACCATCCAGGACTAAGCCGAGGTTCCGCTAAACGAAGTCAGGAAAAACCTGGGTTTTCCTTTGAAGAATATGAAGAACATGATCAGTTGAAAGGTGGATGCAAGCTCACAACTTGTTACAAAAATCTGAGTTTTCATGCCAAGAGTTCAAAATATATGGACCTAGGTACCCATTAAAGAAAGTCATGCAAGGACAAACACAAAACATGGTTTTCGTTCCAAACTTTTTGATCAAAATGAGACTTTCTTCAAGAACACATGGAAAAACCATTTTCTCTTACCAAAACCAACTTCAAAACGATGCATGACATGCAAAACAAATCCGATCATGCAATGCAGCTAGATAATCCATAACAACATTCCAAGTAGATCAAGAATCTTACCCCAAAGCTCGAATCTAATGGTTCGAGCCACGAAGATCAAGCTTGGAAGACTACTCTCACTCAAGAACTCTTCTTCCTCCTCTCTAGAGCTTCTCTCTCTAAAACAAAGATTTGAGACAAGAAAATGATTTGTTTCAAGGTCTGCCGGCTGCCTTAACAATCAGCTCGGACACGTGGCGTTATCGGGTTGGTTCAGCTCCAAAAGGTGATTGACAGACAAGACAAGTCTCTGACAAAGCGTATACAGCAAGCTCGGGTAAGACACATCGGCAACAAGATGACATCGGCTCAAATCAAGGATCCAGCAACAGGATAGAAAAACATCGGCTAGGGAGGACGACACTTGACTAAGCTGTGCCACACCTTGGCCGGGGTGCGCCACATCTCGGCCTAGGCCATACCTGCCCAAGGACAAGGTTCACTAAGTGCGAAGCATCTCGGCAATGAATGCCCGAGGTGAAGATGGGGTTGAACAAGATCTCAAAATAGTTCTAAGTACAAGGTTCGAAGGCGAACTAAGCTCAAGATGACCCCGGCTACGCACACACATACACTAAGCAAGGAACAAAATCATGCAAGCAACTTTAAGCAAATCAAGGCAAGACAAATCCTTCAAATTAACATAACAAAGCAAGACCATGCAAGAATGTATGCAAGTATGACAAGAGTAAGGTGAGGGTTGTTACATCCTACCCCCCTTAAGGAAGTTTGGTCCCCAAACTTAGATTACCTTGTTCCCAGAAGAACTCCGGATAACGGATTCTCATATCCTCTTCCTTTTCCCACGTGGCTTCTGTGCCATAATGTTCCTTCCATTCGACCTTTACCATCGGTATCGATCTGTTCCTCAATTGCCTCACTTGTCGGTCAATAATCCTCATTGGCTTCTCCTCGTAGCCCAAATCTTCATTAACCGTGAACTCGGAATGATCAATTACATGTAGTGGATCTCGGATGTATTTTCTCAACATCGAAACATGAAACACATTATGGACTTGGCTCAAATCTAGCGGCAAAGCAAGTCTGTAGGCAACGGGATTAATTCTCTCAAGAATTTCAAATGGCCCGATATAGCGTGGTGCTAACTTACCTTTCTTTCCAAATCTGGAAACTCCTTTCATTGGTGAGACCTTCAGGAATACATGATTCCCAACTTCGAACTCAATCTCATTCCTTCTCTGATCGGTGTAGCTCTTTTGTCGGCTCTGGGCAGTTTTAATCCTTTGTTGGATAAGTTTAATCTTTTCTGTTGTCGCTTGAATCAATTCGGGACCAAGCAGAGCTCTGTCTCCGACTTCGGTCCAACATATCGGCGACCTACATTTTCTTCCGTACAAGGCTTCATACGGCGCCATGCCAATGCTAGCTTGATAACTGTTGTTGTAAGCGAATTCTACTAAGGGCAAATGCGTTCCCCAACTTCCTTGGAAGTCCAACACACAAAGTCTAAGCATATCTTCAAGCGTCTGAATTTTCCTCTCAGTCTGCCCATCTGTCTGGGGATGAAAGACTGTACTAAATCTCAGCTCGGCTCCAAAAGCCCTCTGTAGACTCTGCCAAAATCTAGAAACAAATTTAGGATCTCGGTCTGAAACAATTGACATCGGCACTCCATGAAGTCTGACAATCTCGTTCATATATAGCAAGGCAAGTTGATTGGCGTTGAAGGTAGTCTTAACAGGTAGGAAGTGTGCTGACTTAGTTAACCTATCGACAACAACCCAAATTGAATCCATACTCTTTGGTGTTTTCGGCAAACCAACCACAAAATCCATGGAGACATGCTCCCATTTCCACTCAGGAATCGGCAAAGGTTGAAGAAGTCCTGCTGGTCTTTGATGTTCTGCTTTCACTTGCTGACAATGTAAACACTGGGACACGAATTCGGCTATTTCTCTCTTCATATTTGGCCACCAGAAGGTCTGCTTCACATCTTGATACATTTTGGTGTTCCCTGGATGGACAGCAAACTTAGAACCATGAGCTTCCTGCAAAATCTTTTTCTTCGGCTCTGGGATGTCGGCCACGCATAACCTTCCTTCAAACCTGAGTACTTGGTTCTCGATGGTGTATCCTGGTCTCGGCCTTGTGTCAATCTCCTCGGCTATTTTCTTGAGGAAGTTATCCTCCATCTGTCTTGTCTTCACTTCATCAACAATAGTCGACTCCGCTGACATCACGGTTAAACACGCCAAATTTCCATCCGACTTCCTGCTCAAGGCGTCGGCTACACTGTTAGCTTTTCCGGGGTGATATTGAATCTGCACATCGTAGTCTTTCAACAACTCAAGCCACCGTCTCTGTCTCAAATTTAATTCCTTCTGAGTGAATAGATACTTTAAGCTCTTATGATCTGTAAAAACCTGACAAGTAGCTCCATACAAATAGTGACGCCAAATCTTTAAAGCAAATACCACGGCCGCCAATTCTAAGTCATGGGTAGGATAGTTTTTCTCATGAGGTTTCAACTGACGAGATGCATAAGCTATAACCTTACCCTTTTGCATTAATACACAACCCAAACCCTTATGCGATGCATCACTATAGACATGAAACTCTTCGTTACCCGATGGTAGTACAAGTACTGGTGCTGTAATTAACCTCGTCTTCAGTTCCTGGAAGGCTGACTCCCGATCTTTAATCCATTCGTACAGTGTTCCCTTCTTAGTCAGTTGCGTTAACGGAATTGCAATCCTAGAGAAATCTTTCACAAACTTTCTGTAATAACCTGCCAAACCCAGAAAACTACGAATCTCGGACACATTAGTCGGCCTCGGCCAATTTACTACGGCTTCAACTTTGCTAGGATCTACTGAAATACCCTCTTCGTTAATCACATGACCCAAAAATGAGATGGTAGAAAGCCAAAACTCACATTTATTAAACTTAGCATACAATTTCCGTTCTCTCAAAACCTGTAAGGCAAGTCTCAAATGGTTTTCATGTTCAACATCACTCTTGGAATAGATCAATATATCATCAATGAAAACAACTACAAATTCATCTAAATACGGTTTGAAGATCCTGTTCATTAAATCCATAAACGCAGCAGGGGCATTGGTCACTCCAAAAGGCATTACTAAGAACTCGTAGTGGCCATATCTTGTTCGAAAAGCAGTCTTCTCAACATCTTCGGCTTTAACTTTAAGCTGATGGTAACCAGACCGAAGGTCGATCTTAGAAAAGACTCGTGCTCCTTGTAACTGATCAAGCAAATCATCAATTCTAGGTAGCGGGTACTTGTTCTTAATGGTGACTTTATTAAGTTCTCTATAGTCAATACAAAGACGGAGTGTGCCATCCTTCTTCTTAACAAATAAAACAGGTGCTCCCCATGGTGAAGTGCTCGGCCTAATAAATCCTTTATCTAACAACTCTTGCAATTGCAGTTTCAATTCTCTAAGTTCAGCTGGGGCCATCCTATAAGGTGTTTTGGAGATCGGCTGCGTTCCCGATATGATGTCAACAGTAAACTCTATTTCTCTATCGGTCAAGTGGCCAGGCAATTCGTCCGGAAAGACGTCGGGGAAATCATTAACAATCGGGATGTCGGCTAAGTTAACATTTCCATTCTGATCACTCAGTATACTACACAAGTAACCTCGACACCCCTTCTGAATTAACTTACAGGCCTTAATGGACGAAATCAAGTATGGTGGGGGCACTATCCCTTTACCCTGGAAAATAATCTCGGCTAGGTTTGGGGGTCTCAATGTGACACTTTTCGAAACACAATTAATAGATGCATCGTTTGCAACTAACCAGTCCATTCCCAGTATGATATCAAAATGAGCTAGGTCTAGAGGCATTAGATCTACTAGCAATTCAAAATTCTCAATCACAACAACACATGCTCTGTAAATGGATGCAACAATCATAGATCTCCCAGATGGAGTAGATACAGACAACACATAATCAAGGGGCTCTAGTTCCCCATTAATTTTCTCGGCAAACTTAGTAGATATAAACGAATGAGTAGAACCCGAATCAATCAACACATAGGCATCTTGGGAGCAAATTAGTAACATACCTGACACCACTGCCTCAGTATTCTGGGTGTCTCCTGGCACCAATGCAAACACTCTGCCCTGTCTCATCTGTCCTTTCCCAGCATTTCCCTTCTGAACGGAACCCGAAGTATTCTCTCCTTTCTTGTTGTTATCAGTCTTTGTTTTGGGGCAATCCCTCACATAATGGCCCATCTCGCCACATTCATAACAGGCTCCAGACGTTCGTCGACAGATCCCGGAATGCTGTTTCCCACAATCCGGACACACCGGTTTAGCACTCCCTTCCTGCCTTACGTTACTAGTACTGCCCATGTTCGTTCTCTTCTTGGTGCCCAGCTGTCCTCGGCGATTGTCATAGTTCTGCCTCTTTCGCTGGTTTTCTCCCGAGCTCTGGTATCGGTTCAGATTAGCTTCGGCCTGAATGGCTTTGTCCAATACTTCGGCATAGGTCGGCATATCAAGCAAGTTGACCCGGTCTTGAATCGGTCCACGAAGCCCACACTCGAACTTCCTGGCCTTCATATATTCATCGTTGGTCATGTGAGGTACAAACCTTACCAATTCAGTAAAGGCGCGGTCATATTCGGCCACTGTTCTGTTGCCTTGCGTCAGAGTATGAAATTCGGTAGCCTTGCGGTTTCGTACACTTAGGGGAAAATGTTTCTTGTAGAACAACTCTAAGAATCGGGTCCAGGTCAAATCTGGATTGCTCCCTCTAACCATCATCCACCACCTGCGGGCGTCATCATCTAATGTGAATGCTGCCAACGTCACTTTCTGAGCGTCAGTGCTAGGGAAGATCTCGAACAACTTTTCCATTTCCAAAACCCATGCCTCAGCCTTCATCGGCTCTATACCCCCAGAGAACCTCGGTGGTCTCATTTTCTTGAACTCCCTGATCAAAGCTATCGTGCCATCCCCATATAAGGCAGGCTGCGGGGGAACTTGCGGCACTGGCGGAGGCGGAGCTACATTCCGGCCGTTGGTCTGCTCGGCCTGAGTCGACGTAGCACTAGTGAACTGTTGTCTGGTTTGCCTCAACTCGCGGGCCAAACCTTCAACTAATCTTTCCAATCTATCCATTCTGTCTTCGGGCTGATCTCGGCCAAGCGGTGGTCTACCTCTCCTCATGATGCTAGTAGTTTGCAAGGTATGACTTTAAAACAATTAGGCAAATAACCACATAGGCAAGTAGCAAATAAGTATATCAAGACAATGCACACCTTGTTCAAATAGCAAATACCATGATGCAACCCTAACATCTTTCTAAGAGAAATCCTATGCTCTTTAGGACTCAAAGTGTGTGAATAGCGTATACCGAGGAACTTGTGCTCTGATACCATTCTGTCACGACCCCAAACCGCCCCTAGTAGTTTGGTGCCGTGATGGCCAGTAATCCGTAATTACCGAAGGCCAACTTTTCAAAACTTAAAACAATCAGAGTATGGATATAGGGGGCTCACAAATGCGGAAGCAATAAATCAAATACAAGTGGTCCATAAGAGCTGTGCGTAGATCAAAGCAATGCCAAACATTCCAATTAACTTTGCAACTTAAATACATCAAGGTAAAAAAAATACATGTTATATCTTGATCAAAAGGCTTCTCGAGCCGACGTATACAAAATACAGCAAATACAAGTCAAGAAGCATGATTTTCAAGATTTGCCGACATGCACAGCAGGGCATCGCCGACGTAAATACAAAAGTAAAGCCGACATAAGCACGAATCCAAACCAAGCATCCAAAACGATTTAGGCGTCGCCGCCGTCCTGCTCATCACCTACATATATATAGAGGGGTGAGTACAAAACTCAGTGAATGGTACTAATAATAAAGGTTTTGCATGAATATAGCCGAGGTCCTTCAAAACAAACTCATCAACTTTAGCAAGACGAGGGATGAACCGTATTCATCAATCAAATATTACAAGTATCCAAAGATGTTTACTGACATAGGCAAAACAAGGGATGAACCGTATTCATCAATCAAGTATCATAACATCGACGAAGCAAGGGATGAACCGTACTCATCATTCAAGCATCATAACATCGGCGAAGCAAGGGATGAACCGTATTCATCATTCAAGTATCATAACATCGGCGAAGCAAGGGATGAACCGTATTCATCATTCAAGCATCATAACATCGGCGAAGCAAGGGATGAACCGTATTCATCATTCAAGCATCATAACATCGGCGAAGCAAGGGATGAACCGTATTCACCATTCAAGTATCAAGGCTGTACGATCCGTAATCGTTTGGTCAAAAGTATTGCGAAAGTTTAAAGTCCTCCAATACAAGGGACTTGTGCACTTGGTACCGCGAAAGTTTAGAGTCCTCCAGTACAAGGGACTTGTGTTACTTAGGCCCGTAGCCCGATTTAACAAGGACCGTATCCTTTTACACATAGTACTGCGAAAGTTTAGAGTCCTCCAGCACAAGGGACTTTCCGAGGATAACAATCAAACAAGGCCATTTATTCATGCTTAACAAATACCACGTCAAAACAAACAAAACAAGATTTATCAAAAGCAAGTGTAACATAGCTTTATTAGAAATACCACTCACCTAGTTCCTCAGGTGTAGACTCAAAGCAAATATCAAGGACCTACAATCACATGGCAAGTCACATTCTCAAAGCAAGCTCTATATATACATGCAAATGATCTCAGCATTCTTGCCAGATCCAAGTCAAAGACAAAACAAAATGAGCTGGGAGCTTAAGCACTGCTCCCGTTTCTCGAAAACACACTGGGTACCATCCAGGACTAAGCCGAGGTTCCGCTAAACGAAGTCAGGAAAAACCTGGGTTTTCCTTTGAAGAATATGAAGAACATGATCAGTTGAAAGGTGGATGCAAGCTCACAACTTGTTACAAAAATCTGAGTTTTCATGCCAAGAGTTCAAAATATATGGACCTAGGTACCCATTAAAGAAAGTCATGCAAGGACAAACACAAAACATGGTTTTCGTTCCAAACTTTTTGATCAAAATGAGACTTTCTTCAAGAACACATGGAAAAACCATTTTCTCTTACCAAAACCAACTTCAAAACGATGCATGACATGCAAAACAAATCCGATCATGCAATGCAGCTAGATAATCCATAACAACATTCCAAGTAGATCAAGAATCTTACCCCAAAGCTCGAATCTAATGGTTCGAGCCACGAAGATCAAGCTTGGAAGACTACTCTCACTCAAGAACTCTTCTTCCTCCTCTCTAGAGCTTCTCTCTCTAAAACAAAGATTTGAGACAAGAAAATGATTTGTTTCAAGGTCTGCCGGCTGCCTTAACAATCAGCTCGGACACGTGGCGTTATCGGGTTGGTTCAGCTCCAAAAGGTGATTGACAGACAAGACAAGTCTCTGACAAAGCGTATACAGCAAGCTCGGGTAAGACACATCGGCAACAAGATGACATCGGCTCAAATCAAGGATCCAGCAACAGGATAGAAAAACATCGGCTAGGGAGGACGACACTTGACTAAGCTGTGCCGCACCTTGGCCGGGGTGCGCCACATCTCGGCCTAGGCCATACCTGCCCAAGGACAAGGTTCACTAAGTGCGAAGCATCTCGGCAATGAATGCCCGAGGTGAAGATGGGGTTGAACAAGATCTCAAAATAGTTCTAAGTACAAGGTTCGAAGGCGAACTAAGCTCAAGATGACCCCGGCTACGCACACACATACACTAAGCAAGGAACAAAATCATGCAAGCAACTTTAAGCAAATCAAGGCAAGACAAATCCTTCAAATTAACATAACAAAGCAAGACCATGCAAGAATGTATGCAAGTATGACAAGAGTAAGGTGAGGGTTGTTACATCCTACCCCCCTTAAGGAAGTTTGGTCCCCAAACTTAGATTACCTTGTTCCCAGAACAACTCCGGATAACGGATTCTCATATCCTCTTCCTTTTCCCACGTGGCTTCTGTGCCATAATGTTCCTTCCATTCGACCTTTACCATCGGTATCGATCTGTTCCTCAATTGCCTCACTTGTCGGTCAATAATCCTCATTGGCTTCTCCTCGTAGCCCAAATCTTCATTAACCGTGATCTCGGAATGATCAATTACATGTAGTGGATCTCGGATGTATTTTCTCAACATTGAAACATGAAACACATTATGGACTTGGCTCAAATCTGGCGGCAAAGCAAGTCTGTAGGCAACGGGATTAATTCTCTCAAGAATTTCAAATGGCCCGATATAGCGTGGTGCTAACTTACCTTTCTTTCCAAATCTGGAAACTCCTTTCATTGGTGAGACCTTCAGGAATACATGATTCCCAACTTCGAACTCAATCTCATTCCTTCTCTGATCGGTGTAGCTCTTTTGTCGGCTCTGGGCAGTTTTAATCCTTTGTTGGATAAGTTTAATCTTTTCTGTTGTCGCTTGAATCAATTCGGGACCAAGCAGAGCTCTGTCTCCGACTTCGGTCCAACATATCGGCGACCTACATTTTCTTCCGTACAAGGCTTCATACGGCGCCATGCCAATGCTAGCTTGATAACTGTTGTTGTAAGCGAATTCTACTAAGGGCAAATGCGTTCCCCAACTTCCTTGGAAGTCCAACACACAAAGTCTAAGCATATCTTCAAGCGTCTGAATTTTCCTCTCAGTCTGCCCATCTGTCTGGGGATGAAAGGCTGTACTAAATCTCAGCTCGGCTCCAAAAGCCCTCTGTAGACTCTGCCAAAATCTAGAAACAAATTTAGGATCTCGGTCTGAAACAATTAACATCGGCACTCCATGAAGTCTGACAATCTCGTTCATATATAGCAAGGCAAGTTGATTGGCGTTGAAGGTAGTCTTAACAGGTAGGAAGTGTGCTGACTTAGTTAACCTATCGACAACAACCCAAATTGAATCCATACTCTTTGGTGTTTTCGGCAAACCAACCACAAAATCCATGGAGACATGCTCCCATTTCCACTCAGGAATCGGCAAAGGTTGAAGAAGTCCTGCTGGTCTTTGATGTTCTGCTTTCACTTGCTGACAATGTAAACACTGGGACACGAATTCGGCTATTTCTCTCTTCATATTTGGCCACCAGAAGGTCTGCTTCACATCTTGATACATTTTGGTGTTCCCTGGATGGACAGCAAACTTAGAACCATGAGCTTCCTGCAAAATCTTTTTCTTCGGCTCTGGGATGTCGGCCACGCATAACCTTCCTTCAAACCTGAGTACTTGGTTCTCGATGGTGTATCCTGGTCTCGGCCTTGTGTCAATCTCCTCGGCTATTTTCTTGAGGAAGTTATCCTCCATCTGTCTTGTCTTCACTTCATCAACAATAGTCGGCTCCGCTGACATCACGGTTAAACACGCCAAATTTCCATCCGACTTCCTGCTCAAGGCGTCGGCTACACTGTTAGCTTTTCCGGGGTGATATTGAATCTGCACATCGTAGTCTTTCAACAACTCAAGCCACCGTCTCTGTCTCAAATTCAATTCCTTCTGAGTGAATAGATACTTTAAGCTCTTATGATCTGTAAAAACCTGACAAGTAGCTCCATACAAATAGTGACGCCAAATCTTTAAAGCAAATACCACGGCCGCCAATTCTAAGTCATGGGTAGGATAGTTTTTCTCATGAGGTTTCAACTGACGAGATGCATAAGCTATAACCTTACCCTTTTGCATTAATACACAACCCAAACCCTTATGCGATGCATCACTATAGACATGAAACTCTTCGTTACCCGATGGTAGTACAAGTACTGGTGCTGTAATTAACCTCGTCTTCAGTTCCTGGAAGGCTGACTCCCGATCTTTAGTCCATTCGTACAGTGTTCCCTTCTTAGTCAGTTGCGTTAACGGAATTGCAATCCTAGAGAAATCTTTCACAAACTTTCTGTAATAACCTGCCAAACCCAGAAAACTACGAATCTCGAACACATTAGTCGGCCTCGGCCAATTTACTACGGCTTCAACTTTGCTAGGATCTACTGAAATACCCTCTTCGTTAATCACATGACCCAAAAATGAGATGGTAGAAAGCCAAAACTCACATTTATTAAACTTAGCATACAATTTCCGTTCTCTCAAAACCTGTAAGGCAAGTCTCAAATGGTTTTCATGTTCAACATCACTCTTGGAATAGATCAATATATCATCAATGAAAACAACTACAAATTCATCTAAATACGGTTTGAAGATCCTGTTCATTAAATCCATAAACGCAGCAGGGGCATTGGTCACTCCAAAAGGCATTACTAAGAACTCGTAGTGGCCATATCTTGTTCGAAAAGCAGTCTTCTCAACATCTTCGGCTTTAACTTTAAGCTGATGGTAACCAGACCGAAGGTCGATCTTAGAAAAGACTCGTGCTCCTTGTAACTGATCAAGCAAATCATCAATTCTAGGTAGCGGGTACTTGTTCTTAATGGTGACTTTATTAAGTTCTCTATAGTCAATACAAAGACGGAGTGTGCCATCCTTCTTCTTAACAAATAAAACAGGTGCTCCCCATGGTGAAGTGCTCGGCCTAATAAATCCTTTATCTAACAACTCTTGCAATTGCAGTTTCAATTCTCTAAGTTCAGCTGGGGCCATCCTATAAGGTGTTTTGGAGATCGGCTGCGTTCCCGATATGATGTCAACAGTAAACTCTATTTCTCTATCGGTCAAGTGGCCAGGCAATTCGTCCGGAAAGACGTCGGGGAAATCATTAACAATCGGGATGTCGGCTAAGTTAACATTTCCATTCTGATCACTCAGTATACTACACAAGTAACCTCGACACCCCTTCTGAATTAACTTACAGGCCTTAATGGACGAAATCAAGTATGGTGGGGGCACTATCCCTTTACCCTGGAAAATAATCTCGGCTAGGTTTGGGGGTCTCAATGTGACACTTTTCGAAACACAATTAATAGATGCATCGTTTGCAACTAACCAGTCCATTCCCAGTATGATATCAAAATGAGCTAGGTCTAGAGGCATTAGATCTACTAGCAATTCAAAATTCTCAATCACAACAACACATGCTCTGTAAATGGATGCAACAATCATAGATCTCCCAGATGGAGTAGATACAGACAACACATAATCAAGGGGCTCTAGTTCCCCATTAATTTTCTCGGCAAACTTAGTAGATATAAACGAATGAGTAGAACCCGAATCAATCAACACATAGGCATCTTGGGAGCAAATTAGTAACATACCTGACACCACTGCCTCAGTATTCTGGGTGTCTCCTGGCACCAATGCAAACACTCTGCCCTGTCTCATCTGTCCTTTCCCAGCATTTCCCTTCTGAACGGAACCCGAAGTATTCTCTCCTTTCTTGTTGTTATCAGTCTTTGTTTTGGGGCAATCCCTCACATAATGGCCCATCTCGCCACATTCATAACAGGCTCCAGACGTTCGTCGACAGATCCCGGAATGTTGTTTCCCACAATCCGGACACACCGGTTTAGCACTCCCTTCCTGCCTTACGTTACTAGTACTGCCCATGTTCGTTCTCTTCTTGGTGCCCAGCTGTCCTCGGCGATTGTCATAGTTCTGCCTCTTTCGCTGGTTTTCTCCCGAGCTCTGGTATCGGTTCAGATTAGCTTCGGCCTGAATGGCTTTGTCCAATACTTCGGCATAGGTCGGCATATCAAGCAAGTTGACCCGGTCTTGAATCGGTCCACGAAGCCCACACTCGAACTTCCTGGCCTTCATATATTCATCGTTGGTCATGTGAGGTACAAACCTTACCAATTCAGTAAAAGCGCGGTCATATTCGGCCACTGTTCTGTTGCCTTGCGTCAGAGTATGAAATTCGGTAGCCTTGCGGTTTCGTACACTTAGGGGAAAATGTTTCTTGTAGAACAACTCTAAGAATCGGGTCCAGGTCAAATCTGGATTGCTCCCTCTAACCATCATCCACCACCTGCGGGCGTCATCATCTAATGTGAATGCTGCCAACGTCACTTTCTGAGCGTCAGTGCTAGGGAAGATCTCGAACAACTTTTCCATTTCCAAAACCCATGCCTCAGCCTTCATCGGCTCTATACCCCCAGAGAACCTCGGTGGTCTCATTTTCTTGAACTCCCTGATCAAAGCTATCGTGCCATCCCCATATAAGGCAGGCTGCGGGGGAACTTGCGGCACTGGCGGAGGCGGAGCTACATTCCGGCCGTTGGTCTGCTCGGCCTGAGTCGACGTAGCACTAGTGAACTGTTGTCTGGTTTGCCTCAACTCGCGGGCCAAACCTTCAACTAATCTTTCCAATCTATCCATTCTGTCTTCGGGCTGATCTCGGCCAAGCGGTGGTCTACCTCTCCTCATGATGTTAGTAGTTTGCAAGGTATGACTTTAAAACAATTAGGCAAATAACCACATAGGCAAGTAGCAAATAAGTATATCAAGACAATGCACACCTTGTTCAAATAGCAAATACCATGATGCAACCCTAACATCTTTCTAAGAGAAATCCTATGCTCTTTAGGACTCAAAGTGTGTGAATAGCGTATACCGAGGAACTTGTGCTCTGATACCATTCTGTCACGACCCCAAACCGCCCCTAGTAGTTTGGTGCCGTGATAGCCAGTAATCCGTAATTACCGAAGGCCAACTTTTCAAAACTTAAAACAATCAGAGTATGGATATAGGGGGCTCACAAATGCGGAAGCAATAAATCAAATACAAGTGGTCCATAAGAGCTGTGCGTAGATCAAAGCAATGCCAAACATTCCAATTAACTTTGCAACTTAAATACATCAAGGTAAAAAAAATACATGTTATATCTTGATCAAAAGGCTTCTCGAGCCGACGTATACAAAATACAGCAAATACAAGTCAAGAAGCATGATTTTCAAGATTTGCCGACATGCACAGCAGGGCATCGCCGACGTAAATACAAAAGTAAAGCCGACATAAGCACGAATCCAAACCAAGCATCCAAAACGATTTAGGCGTCGCCGCCGTCCTGCTCATCACCTACATATATATAGAGGGGTGAGTACAAAACTCAGTGAATGGTACTAATAATAAAGGTTTTGCATGAATATAGCCGAGGTCCTTCAAAACAAACTCATCAACTTTAGCAAGACGAGGGATGAACCGTATTCATCAATCAAATATTACAAGTATCCAAAGATGTTTACTGACATAGGCAAAACAAGGGATGAACCGTATTCATCAATCAAGTATCATAACATCGGCGAAGCAAGGGATGAACCGTACTCATCATTCAAGCATCATAACATCGGCGAAGCAAGGGATGAACCGTATTCATCATTCAAGTATCATAACATCGGCGAAGCAAGGGATGAACCGTATTCATCATTCAAGCATCATAACATCGGCGAAGCAAGGGATGAACCGTATTCATCATTCAAGCATCATAACATCGGCGAAGCAAGGGATGAACCGTATTCACCATTCAAGTATCAAGGCTGTACGATCCGTAATCGTTTGGTCAAAAGTATTGCGAAAGTTTAAAGTCCTCCAATACAAGGGACTTGTGCACTTGGTACCGCGAAAGTTTAGAGTCCTCCAGTACAAGGGACTTGTGTTACTTAGGCCCGTAGCCCGATTTAACAAGGACCGTATCCTTTTACACATAGTACTGCGAAAGTTTAGAGTCCTCCAGCACAAGGGACTTTCCGAGGATAACAATCAAACAAGGCCATTTATTCATGCTTAACAAATACCACGTCAAAACAAACAAAACAAGATTTATCAAAAGCAAGTGTAACATAGCTTTATTAGAAATACCACTCACCTAGTTCCTCAGGTGTAGACTCAAAGCAAATATCAAGGACCTACAATCACATGGCAAGTCACATTCTCAAAGCAAGCTCTATATATACATGCAAATGATCTCGGCATTCTTGCCAGATCCAAGTCAAAGACAAAACAAAACGAGCTGGGAGCTTAAGCACTGCTCCCGTTTCTCGAAAACACACTGGGTACCATCCAGGACTAAGCCGAGGTTCCGCTAAACGAAGTCAGGAAAAACCTGGGTTTTCCTTTGAAGAATATGAAGAACATGATCAGTTGAAAGGTGGATGCAAGCTCACAACTTGTTACAAAAATCTGAGTTTTCATGCCAAGAGTTCAAAATATATGGACCTAGGTACCCATTAAAGAAAGTCATGCAAGGACAAACACAAAACATGGTTTTCGTTCCAAACTTTTTGATCAAAATGAGACTTTCTTCAAGAACACATGGAAAAACCATTTTCTCTTACCAAAACCAACTTCAAAACGATGCATGACATGCAAAACAAATCCGATCATGCAATGTAGCTAGATAATCCATAACAACATTCAAAGTAGATCAAGAATCTTACCCTAAAGCTCGAATCTAATGGTTCGAGCCACGAAGATCAAGCTTGGAAGACTACTCTCACTCAAGAACTCTTCTTCCTCCTCTCTAGAGCTTCTCTCTCTAAAACAAAGATTTGAGACAAGAAAATGATTTGTTTCAAGGTCTGCCGGCTGCCTTAACAATCAGCTCGGACACGTGGCGTTATCGGGTTGGTTCAGCTCCAAAAGGTGATTGATAGACAAGACAAGTCTCTGACAAAGCGTATACAGCAAGCTCGGGTAAGACACATCGGCAACAAGATGACATCGGCTCAAATCAAGGATCCAGCAACAGGATAGAAAAACATCGGCTAGGGAGGACGACACTTGACTAAGCTGTGCCACACCTTGGCCGGGGTGCGCCACATCTCGGCCTAGGCCATACCTGCCCAAGGACAAGGTTCACTAAGTGCGAAGCATCTCGGCAATGAATGCCCGAGGTGAAGATGGGGTTGAACAAGATCTCAAAATAGTTCTAAGTACAAGGTTCGAAGGCGAACTAAGCTCAAGATGACCCCGGCTACGCACACACATACACTAAGCAAGGAACAAAATCATGCAAGCAACTTTAAGCAAATCAAGGCAAGACAAATCCTTTAAATTAACATAACAAAGCAAGACCATGCAAGAATGTATGCAAGTATGACAAGAGTAAGGTGAGGATTGTTACAGAGAGGAACATGGCCGGCCAGGTATTTTTGTTGCAGGTGGCCGGCCGGCCACCACCCCTAGCCGGCCGGCTAGGGGTCAAAAGGGTCAAGTTCATATAGTGGCCGGCCACCACAAAAAGGTGGCCTCCCAGGTCTCCTCTTCACAACCCTGTGATTCGAAATTGGAAACTCTAAAACAGGAGAGAGAACAAGCCATTTTGAGGAGGGGTTCAAAAGGTTCAAATGGAATTAATGGCCGCCCATAAACTTTTAGGGTCCTCCCATGTGTGTACAACAGAAATATGTGGTTCAAAGTTCAAGAAAGTGGCCCCAGGTTGTTCAACATTAGCTCGGAATGAGGGGTTCAAAAGGGTCAAGCAACATTATTGGCCGGCCACTAACTTTTAGGATCCTCTCAAGTGTGTACATCACAAATATGTGGTCCAAAGTTCAAGAAAGTGGCCCCAAGGTGTTCAACATTAGCCTGGAAGTGTGAAAAACGGGCATCGGAGGGCGTCGGAGGATATATAACTGGTTGCTGCAACAATTACTGGCCTCCCACCCTTCTATGGCCTTCCCAGTGATAAAATAGAGGTACCTGCCAAAAATGAACGAAAACCGTTGCAAAACGAATGTTCGGGGGCCAAAACACGCAGTTTGGGGTCCCAAAAATGGGCTGTTGAGCACCGAAAGTGGCATTCGGCCACGAAGTGGGTTTCTCAGACCCCAGTGTCCCTCAAAAGGGAGAAAATAAGATGTATGCCAAAATTTAGAGCAAACGGAGATGGTTAAGCGATCCCGACCCGAGGCACACGGCCAACGGTCCCGAAAAACCGGAAACCGGACTCCGAAATGGGCAAAATGGCCTGCGGCCACAAAATGTAGCCCACGGCCACTGAGAGATGGTCTACTGGACCTCTCCCTTCCCTCAGGAAAAGAAACCGAGAAAATCAAGTCTGGTTCGCCAACCGAGGCAAGGCACAGAAGAGGGTTCGGAAGTCCGGAGGCAGGGCTCGCAGCCGCGACTCTGAGACTTCTGAACAAGCACAACATGCAATATCACCAAGTGCTCAACTGGCGACGTCTGAGTCTTAAGGTCGATCAAAAATGGGGTGTCTACAGCACCTCCATTGGAAATGCTTTAACTAAAGAAAAATAAATAAATAAAATAAAAAAATTAGTTATAACTAAATAAGAAAATAGAATAACTAAAGATACACACCTCTTACTAAATAAGAAAATAGTAAGAGGTGTGTATAATAGAATTATTCATAAAAATAATTACAAATCAGTTGAAAACTTAATAAATATTTTTTAAACTTTCTATAATATATATATATATATATATATATTCTACATCTCATTAGGATGTAATTTCCCCATTAATAATTCCCACAAAATATGGGCCTTATGTAAAATTTGGAGTCCACCAGTGAGAGATGGGCCGACCCTTGGAATGAACAGTAATATAGCTTTTTTTTCTTTTCGAATACAATTAAAAAAATTCACTAAAAATCAAAAAATATAATTTAAAAACTCGAAAACTGTTTTTAAAATTTTCAAAACCAAATAGAATAATTATATATATATTTACTTGAGATGTAAAAATGAATTTTCATCAGCCACCAAATAGAATTAGATTTTGTGATTCAAATCAAACTGATAGCTGCAAGATGACTTGGGCTATGGGCTTCTCCGTGGACATTCCTTAGGCCTGGAGTCCACTTGCTGCATAACATCCTTTGAGTTGGAGATGATAAGAGTTTTTCGGGCCTTAACCGAAGCTTTATCATGGCACTTCATATATTTATTAAAAATAAATCAAGTTTGTTTTTTTAAATAATTATCAAATTCTACTTATGTAGATAGCAAAATTCAAGTTAGAATAAGGACAAATTACTCATAAATCTTATTTCGAGAAAAATTATTTCATTTAGTCTTAGAAAAAAAAATTCAAATCAATTAGTTCTTTTTATTTTGGGTATATTGTATTTCCTTGATTTAGGGGTTTGAAAGTTTACTTGTTTGCTCTTGTGTGTAATTTTGTTTGGATTTTTTTTCCCCTAATATTGGGTGTGCATGGATTAGGTAGGTTTTTACGTTTCAATTTTTTTTTTTTGTTGTGGGGATTTAGTGGAGTGATTTGTAGGTGGATAATGTTATCCCTTTTGTGGTGTTCGTCCCTATTGTAACATTAACATTATGACATTGACATTAATTAATATCTAAACATAGCACTAATATAACACATAAAAAAACTTATTACTGCATTTTTTCCAAACGTAACACTCCAATATAATATTAAAAAAAAACTCCTTAGTGTAAGACTCTCAAGTAATACACAAAAAAAAAAAAAATTCTTATTGTAACACTCTAATGTAAAACACAAAAAAACTCATTAAGTACATTTTTTCCAAATGTAAAACTCTAATATAACAAAAAAACTCCTTAAAGCAACACTCTAATACAACACACACAAAAATTCCTTAGTGTAACACTCTAATGTAACATACAAAAAAACTTCTTGATATACTTTTTTCAAATGTAATACTCTAATATAATATTCTAAAAAAATTCCTCAGTGTAACACTGTAATGTAACACACAAAAACTCCTTAGTGTAACATTCTAATGTAACACACAAAAAAACTCCTTAGTGTAGTTTTTCCAAACGTAACATTTCAATATAACACTCCAAAAAAAATTCTTAGTGTAACACTTTAATGTAACACAAAAAAAATTATTTGGTGTACTTATCCCAAATGTAACGCTTTAATGTAACACACACCAAAAAAAAAAATCTTAGTGTATTTTTCCTAAACATAATACTCCAATGCAACACTAAAAAAAAAAAAAAAGAATGTGAGATTCTTCAAACCATTCCAAAAAGAGTACAAATATTCCTTAGTAAGTTTTTAACAGAAGTATAATTTCAAACTGTGAGTGTTACGTTTGAAAAAAGTACATTAAGAATTTGTTTTTTAGTGTTTTTGTGTATTACATTGGAGTGTTACGTTTGAGATTACACAGATTAAAGTGTTACGTTTGGAAAAAATACACTAAGGAATTTTTTTTTTTTTTTTTTTTTTTTTTACATTGGAACGTTACGTTTTGGAAAAATACACTAATTTTTTTTTTTTGACTATTACGTTGTTACGTTTGGGAAAAGTACACTAATGAGTTTTCTAGTGTGTTACATTGAAGTGTTATGTTATTGGAATGTTACATTAGAGTTTAAGTTTTTGTTCGTAATGTGTGATTTGTTCTAAATGATGGAAAATCCAAAACTTCTATAGTGTAAATTATCCGAATGTGTAATTTTACATTTTGAGAAAATCACTTTTATCCCTAAAAAATTAAACCAAAACATGTAAGTGACTACCCTTTTATGTAATTTCCACTTTAATGTGTAACGCCCTCAAAATAATATACATAACTCAATCATACATAAGATCCATAATCATAAAGAAATAATACATTTTCATTCATCGGAGTCTTCTTACAAAAGATGTGACATGTTGACAACAAAAGTAGATACCCTACGGGCTTATAACTTTCCAAGTCAACACTTGGATATAACAAAAGAGGGTCAGAAGCCCTTTACAAATAAAGCCCTTGGCTTGGAAATATAAACAAATAAACATAAAAGTAAAACAACAAAATAGAGACTTCAGCCCCGAGACCTCCCAAGCTAAGACCTTGGAGGTGGCATGTGCCCTGTACCTGAAAATGGTGTCCCAAGAAGGGTGAGCCAAAGCCCAATAGAGATATGCTAAACCAAATATGAGAAATAACTAAAAACATTAGCATTTGATAAATGTCCAGCACACGTACATCGATATATATATATATATATATATACCATTTTCATAATCCATCAACATTGCTATTCAACTTTCAACCCGGTTTCATTTATATTTCCAATTCACTTTATTGACATGGTTCGTTTATCCAAGTAATTCAAATGAGACTACAACTCATAAAAACAACATTTCAATTCATCAACAATTCAAAATGAGACTATAACTCATATTATCAACACTTCAATTATCAACATCATTCAGATGTATGTAAGGTTTTAGGACTTTCACCCTAGACACTCCCGGCCAACTTAATTATCAATGGAGTCCATCCCATATCTCCTCCCAAATAAAGATACATATGCAATGTATTTAAACACTTTATCATATACAATGATCAATTAATACACATATTCAATGTGTTATTCCAACTGTCATATTCAATGACATATTCCAATTGATTAGTTTCAGTTTACCTAATCGTCATGCAACTCTACAACAATCATAGCTATCCTCCACCGATAGCCCCAAACAGTTATTTCTAAACAGATAATTAAATTTATCAAACAGATAAATTTACACATTTTCCATATGTAAGCGATTTTCAATCCAACCATACCAATTTATTACATTTTCCCCCAATTTCATCATTTCCAACTCAATTATATATTCCCATAGTCAATTCCATTATTTTGACAACTAATTCATTTAAACCCAATTAGGGCATTTTTCCCTCTTCTTCAAATATCAACCCTAAGGCTCAATTTCATCAATTATACACACATAATCCCATTTCAAGACCTCACATTAACAAAGGGATCCAAAACTAAGAAACCCCTTTTTTAAACATTTCAAATTTCAAACCCTAACTTCCCAAATTTTCCAAATCTCACCATTTATACAAAATGACTAATATTTATGTTAAAACTCATAAGAAGGAGTAGTTTATCCCTACCTCAAAGTTAGGAGCCCAAAGGAGAAGATGAAGAAACTTGAAAGTGCTCCAAATCCAAGATTTTTCGGATCAAAGTGTAGCCCATGTAATACTCCACCATTTGAACAAAGGAAGCAGGGTAGAAGGACTCTAGATTAAAAGTATTTGTAGAGAGAAGGGGCATTTTAGAGAGAGAGGCAGCTGATCTAGGGTTTGTGGGACAGAAGTGGATCAAAAATGGTGTATTTCATCTCTGCTGCGAACTGTATATGTGATTGAAGAAGTGGTCGCTCGAGCAACCAGACACAACAAACACCTCGCTCAAGTGCAAGAAGCCACGCTCGAGCGCACAATTCAAAGCTTCAGGTCTGTAACCCAGACACACGCTCGAGCAAGAAAGTGCAAGAGTTCTCGCTCGAGCGAAGGAACACAAAACATAGAGCTCGCTCGCTCGAGCGAAGAATACCAACCTTCAGGTTTTTCAAAGACGCAGACGCACGCTCGAGCGCAAGAGTGCTCGCTCGAACGAAGGGGCACACCACACAAAGCTCGCTCGAGTCCAGGAACCCTAGCTCGAGCGAAGGAACTAAAACCCAAGGCTCGCTCGAGCGAAGAAACCAAAATCTGGACAACAACCATCTATTTCAACACCCAGCCAACCTGTCCTAAATCCAACCAACACATCCCACAACTCAAATACAAAGAATTTAAGGATGGAAACAAGAATAAGACAAGAACATACAACCACTAGACCCGAGTCCGGAACACAATACATGACAGGGAAAACCGGGATCGCTATAAATGGGACCTTTGCGCTTACGTTTTCGAGTAATTTTATTTGTTACTGTACTTTGGGTTGTAATTTAAGCTCCTGTATAGTAGAGACAAAAGTTTTTGTTCCAATAGCTATGAAGATATTATTAGGTTCTTTAGCTATGAAGTATAAATAATATATTTATTTAAACTATTTTAAATAATCTCATGTATTCAGTTTCTTATATGAATAAATTAGTAAATTAGTGTTGATGACAGTTTAGATGATAATAAAAAATAAATTATAATATTAGGATACAATATTCAATGCACCTAGTTACAAAGGTTATTATGCTTAAAAATAGCTGAAGGCGCATGGTGGTGTGTTATCATGATGAAAAATAACAAATAAGTTTATTTTTTAAAAAACTTTAGCTTATTTTGGAATTTGGATTAAAAATTAATTTTTTGGTTCTTTAATTTTCTTTTTTTTAATTACATCATCTTTATATATTTTTTTTATACACTTTTTCAAAAAAAAATTAAAAAATTAATTTTTAACTTTTTTTTCAAATAAGGATATTACATGTATCAATTAATATATATAACATTATTATTTTAAAATTATAATTTCACCCGCCACATCATCCGTTAGCATTATTCCTTCCGAAAATAGGCCAAAGTCTGAATAACAATGCCTCTATTTGGCTATAGGAGGCGCAGCGTCCAATGTTTCGTTGTCATATTGGATCTTCCCATCGTTGATCGAATCCATATGGGTGAGATTTATGGGCCTCCTCGCCCTCGGTTAGCTGACCAAACACTATTATGAAGGTTTACTTTTGCTGCTCCCTCCTTTTTGGCTCTTTTTGCTGCCAAGCATATGCATTTTTTTTTTTGAAGGCCTTTTTAATTATTTTCTTATTTTCGTCTCTTCACAATTGAAGTTTTTTTTATATTTGTTCTTAAGATTAATTTTTATTTAAAATTAAATAGAAAATATCTATATTAGATATAATTATATATGAGTTCAAAAAAAGAAAGAAAGATATAATTATATATTAATTTGTTTAACATATTTTTACTTTCTAATGATTTTTTTAATAGCTAAAGTTGATTTGTTTTCAGTGAAAAATAAATATATTTAAATTATCTATAGTTTTTTCAAGAAAATAACTTTTTTTAATAAATTAATTAATTTAAAAAGATTGTCAAATGGGTCTAAAATTAGTTTTATAGCTTATTAGTGTCCTTGATTCTCAAGTAGAAATTTACCATTGTGCTACCACTAACACACAATAAAATTATTTATATGACATGGAATGTAAACTCTTTTCAAGTGTTACATATAAATGGAAGGTAAAAGGCAATAAATAATTGTATTAAAAAAAATTTCTCATTCTCACTTGAGTATTTTAAGTTGTGTTTTCATTAAAATTGTTTAGGTAGATTACAAATATACCTCTTGTAGTTTACTTAAAATGCAAATTGTCTCACGTGGTTTGAAAAAATATAAATATCTCATTGTAATAATTTTTTATTTAACATAATTAATTGAAAAAATAAAATTCTTAATTACTCTCCTATACAATAATAAAATTATCTGAATTATTTATTGAAATATTTTTTGATATTATTAAAAATTGTTCTTTTTTTTTTAGATTGGGAAAAAAGTCTTCATTGCAAAATCGATAAAACATCGAATCAATCTCGTACTGCGATAGCAAAAGATCTCATAAAGAGATAACAAACTTCCACAGAATGAAGAATCTTCCAAGTTTGGCATAACCTAATAAGTACACACTTTTTTTTTTTTTATCTTTTTTAGGTCACATAATCTCTCTAATTTTCTGCACATTTTTTCGTAAAAAGTCAAAAAGTGCAATTATTTAGATCATCCCAAACCACCCCTAGTCTCCATAAAGGAGGAGAAAAAAAACCACACAAATGAGGGATACAACCTCCACACAGAGAGGATTATTACAACAAACAATAAGAAATAAAAATAAAAAAACAAATTGAAAGCAACCTGATATAAGTAGCCAGACACATCCAAAACTTCATTATACAACAACCTTCAACTTGAAATATAAAGACCCCACATCCATTGATCAAGATGGAACATTGAGGTTAAAGTGGTCACAGAGCATGAAACGAGCACGTTAAACAACATCAGTCTTCGGATTATTAGAAGATCTGAAACCAGATCTTACAGTTTTGAACGTAAAGGTGAAAGTTTGGACACAAGCCAAACATCCAATTTGGAAGATTAAAAAAGATGGAAAGGCAATGCCAACAACAGTGGCCAAAGGCAGATTTGAAGGAAATGAGGCAGATCTAGTATAGCGATCTAGGTTTTTCCTCGACTTTCATTGTGTCCAGACTCAGGTTTTGTGGTTGAATGTTATTATCTATATCTTGTTTCCATCCTTTAATTCCTTGTATTTGAGTTTTCGGGTGTGTTGGGCGAGTTTGGAACAGGTGGGTTGCTAGTTGGTCTAGAACCTTGTTGCCCAGAATCTTGGTCTTCCCTTCTTACGCTCGAGCGGGGTTTGCAATCACTTAGTACTTTGTACGTCTGAAAGAAATGTTGCAGAAGTGTTTTTCACTCTCGAGCGGAGTTTCTTATACTCGAGCGGGTCTAAGCTCGAGTGGCCCCACTGGCGCTCAAGCGACTATCTGAAGTCTATAAAATACTGGACGAGTCTATTCTACGCTCGAGCGGGTCTTATTGCGCTCGAGCAGGTAGTGCCTTGTTGTTGTGTCTTGGCGCTCGAGCGGCCTTTATCGCGCTCGAGTGAGTCAAATTTATGTGTCTAACGCTCAAGCGTCAAACTCTCCGCTCGAGCAGACTATACGTATATCAGATCGTGAAAGTGACATTTTAAATCACTTTTTCTGTCCTTTCTCTCTCTAAAACTTTCCAAAACCCTAAGTTGAGAGCCTCTCTCTCTCTCTACATTTTGACCTAGATCTAGTGATCTTCTCACCCTCCTTCCTTTGATAAAAAGTTTGAGCATCTTAAGATCTACCTTTTCATCCGAGTAGAAATTGATTTCGTCATCTTTGGAGTTCATCTCTTGCTTGGCTCGTCTTCTCTTCTTGAGGTAGGGATAATCTACTCATTACTATGAGCTTTAATATAAATATTGTTCATTTTGTATAAATGGTTGGTTTGGATGAAGTTAGGGTTTTGAGTTTGAAAATTTTAAAAGAGTGGTTTCTACCTTGGACTCCATATGTGTATGTGAGGTCTTGAAAATGGGGTTGTTTGTATAATATGGGTGAAATTTGGCCTTGGGTGCAACATTTGAGAAAATGGGGAGAATGCCCTAATTTGAATTAAATAAATCATTTGTATGATTAATGAAATCAATTGTGAAAATATGAAATTGGTTTGAAAATTATGAGATTGGAGAAAAAATGGGATTAAATGTTGTAGTTAGATTGATAAATCACTCACCTATGGAAAAGTTAATAAATTATCTGTTTGATATATTTATTTATCTGTTTAGAAATAATTGTTTTGGGCTATCAGTAGAGGGTAGCCATGATTGTTGTAGAAAATGCATGATGATTACGTAAATTGAAACTAATCGGTTGGAATATGTCATTGAATATGATGGTTGGATGTAAACATTGTATATGTGATTGAATTGGTCATTGTATATGACAACGTGTTTAAATACATTATATATGTATCTTTGTTTGGGAGGAGATAGATGATGTACTCCATTGTTTAGGAGGAGATAGGGGATGGACTCCATAGATAATTAAGTTGGCCAGAGTGTTCAAGGTGAAAGTCCCGAAATCTTATTTACATTTTGGTTCCGATTCCCTCAGACGTGGTTCCGTAAAATGGTAAGTGGATGGAAGTGTATGAATGATGTTTATGATTGAAGTGTTGATAATATGGGTTGTAGTCTCATTTTGAATTGTTTGGATAAATAAATGGAAGTGGATTAAAATATGGATGTAAATGTTGATTAGTTATGGAAAGAATGTAAGTTGGTTTACAAGTGTTAAACATTTATCGGATGCTAATGTTTTAGTTAATTCTCATATACTGTTTAGCATATCTCTGCTAGGCTTTGGCTTACCCTACTTGGGACACCATTTTTCAGGTATAGGGGACATGTCGCCTCCAAGGTCTTAACTTGGGAGGTTTAGGAGTTGAAGACTCCGTTTTGTTATTTGTGTTTTGTGATTAGATATAAATCCAAGCCAAGGGCTTTCTATGTATAGAGTTAGGATTCTCTTTTGTTGTAACCAAGTTATTACTTTGATAGATGTAAGCCCATAGGGCATTTATTTTGTTGCTAACATGTAATATCGTTTGTGAAGAAGACTCTGATGATTAAATATATAATATATCTTCTATGTTTATGGATTATATGAATGGTTGTCTTATACTTTTTTTAGGGCGTTACATCTAGTAAGGGTAGATCTATAGAAGCGGAAAGGTAATAGATTTGGTGGTAGTGTTGTAGTGACACCGCCGAAAAGGGTTGAAAAGACAAGCTTCCAATATTATTAAGCAAAATGACAAAGAAAATGAGAAAAATGGAGTGAAAGGAAGAGAGAGGAGGCCAGCGGTTGAAACCCCTCCCCACCCCCAACGACACACCTAGCAGAAGGCTTAGGCCTTTTTCGAAAAGTAGGTTAAAAGTCACTTCCCAGTTTTTAACCTATTTTGGATCACATCATCTCTCACGTTTTTTACACGTTTTTTTTTTTAAAAAAAAAGCCACAAAAAAAAAAGGTCAGCTTTTAACTATCTTCCCAAAACAACCCCTAGAGAGGGAAGCTTAAAGAGAGATGCCTTGAATTTAGATAGAGAGTCAAAACCCGTTTCTGATATTAAAAATTACACCAGTGATTCATCCCCTTAAAACTAGAGCTCTAATTGAGCTCTAATGATGTGGGAAAAAAAAAATAAGGACAAAACATCATATCAAATGGGCCCACACATAAATTAGAGTTATTAGAACTCTCTCCCTAGAGCTCTCAAACATTTCTCTAAAAATTATTAATTGATTTGATTTATTGATAAAAGACATTTATGATAAAATTAAAAACTTCAAATAACAAGATGTAATTTTGAAAACATAAGAACAATTTATATTTTAAATAAATTTTAAAAATGTATTGGTAATTTATCCAAATTATTTGAAATGCCCCAAGTTCAATTTCTGCCCACATGATGCCACATTTCCACTGTACTTGACCATGTGGGCTGTTGTAATGTTATATCAAATCTTAAAATTCTAATTTTATTAATTTAAATATAAACTTTTTAATTTAAATTTTTCTTGAGTAAAATTGAAAAAATATATATATATATATATATTTAAATTAATAAATTCAATATAAATGTATAAAATATTTTTTTCATTAAATTCTAAGATTTTTTGTGACAAGATGCTTAGGGGGTAGGGTGGTAATCAGAGATGATTGTGATTGTAATAGTTGGAGATCAGTTAGAGTTTGAAAAGTTTTAAATGTAAATTGTTTTTTTTTTCTTTTTTTCTTTTTAAGATCAGTTGTAAACTGAATTTAGAATAAGAATATAGATGGAATGATAGTGTGCAAAGAAGTTAAATAATTTTTAATTTTCTTTTAAGAAAATGTAATTAGAAAAAATACGTAATGAGGTAAATATTTGATGTATATAGAATCATCCTACAAATTGTGTTAGTATAGTTTTAAACATTTGAGTTAATTTAATTGTTTTGTTATACTTTTCAAACAGATCAAATATGTGTGGACATCTTTGAAATTAAAAAAAAAAACACGATACAATAGTGTTCACTAAATGATCTACATCTTTCGTTTGGGAAGTGGATTAAGTTTTTAAGTTATTTTGATTTGGGTTAAAAAGTCTAGTTTGGAATAAATTTTTTGACTTTTTTATTTTTATTTTTGCGAGAGAAAAAATAAAATAATTATGATTTAAACAATTTATCTTATTAACTATTAAACCTATTTTATTTTTTTATAACTAAAATAGCCCCAATCTCCCATGCCAAACATAACCATAGTACAGACAAAATGTGATATAACAAATGTAGCATTAATTTTCCATCAATATGCAACCCTCTTTCAGATCAATAGAATTTCTCAAAATTCACTCTTTATAAAAAAATAAAGGGTCTACTACTGATTACTAGTGAGTAAAGTGCTTAGTTAAATGAAAAAAACTTCTAAAGTTTGACATTAGTAAGACCATCTTCAACCATCATCAAATATTTTATTAAATTTAAATTTAATGAAAAAATTTACATTTTGTTACTCCAACACAGCACTAAATATTTGATCAAATCTAGAATTTCTCAAATTTTTTATCAAATTGAAGATAAATTTGTCTTTCATCAAATCACTATTTATAGCCGTTGGAGCTACGATTATTTTCACCACCCGGCGACTGGACGAATGTCCGGCCAATTGTCCCCTTAGATGACCACCTCCTTACAAAAATTTGTGAAAAAAGTACATTGGCCGGTCATCCCCCGGTCTTCCTCCCGATCAACTGATAGTTTGATCAAATCCCAAATCACTCCATTAGAACGTGCGATATCAAATCAAGCTTCTTTTTTTTTTTTTAATCAAATTTAAGTGAAATTTGATGAAAATTTTGAATATAACATTGGAGATGCTCTAATAAATTATTTAATTTATTTTTAGACTATCAAAATGGTTTCTTTTTTTAACTATTTATTTTTATTAGTTAAATATAACTAATAAAAAATGTACAATTTAACTTTTTTTTTCCAATAAAAATCACCTCCAACCCTTATCATTGTCCATGACTAACCTTTTTTCCAGACCCATTTCCACCCCTTTATCTATTTTTTCTGTCCATCATTGTTACTCTTCTCATTTTTTCATCTTACTAACACCGTTCTCATTCATTTTTAAATGGGTAAATTACAAATATACCTCTTGAGATTTGCTTAAAATACGAATTGTTCCCCGTAATTTGGAAAATTACAAATACCTCCCCGTCAGAATTTTTTATTTAATAGAATTAATTAAAAAAGTGAAATTTCTAACTGTTCACCTATACAATAATAAAATTATCTGAATTATTAATTGAAATAGAATTTTAACATTATTAAAAATGTTAATTAGCTTGATGATTTATTAATAAAATGATCTATTTGTTACGAAATTAGAAATTTTAGGGGGTGGGATGTAATTTTTAAAATCTCAGGGAGAATTTGTAATTTCATTAAATCTCAAGAGGGGTGTAGGTAATTTGCTCTTTTTTAATCCATAGCTAATCTAGCATCACTGATAAAAAAAAAATTAAAAAAATGGTTAAAATTATCTAAATTATTTATATTTTGCTAGCTAAAATTTATATAAAATTAAAATTTTAAAATTTGATTTGTTACCGGACCATACAAGAGAATTTTATTTTAATTTTTTTGGTAATTTAAAATAAATAAATAAATAAGAAAAAAAAGTAGGAAGTAAGACCATACATTGCATTTGATATTTCATTAAATTTAAATTTGATGAAAATTGTAATGGTTTAATGTCTAATTTTTTTATTAAACTCATATCAAATGATGAATAAATCAGAACTTTCATAATCAAGGAAGACTTTCATCTTTTATCAAACTTAAATTATTATTGTTGGGTTGAATGTCCATCTAAGAACAATTTTAAAAGTTTTTTTTTTTTTTTGTTCATATCGAAATGACTTGTTTAACATCCGTCCAGATATCTTTTTGGACAATCAAGAATATAAACAAACTTAGCAAAAATTTTATGTAATTTCAAACACTTTATAAAGGGTTATTTTGGGAGTTGATTTTTATAGCGATTCCGATTTTTCCCATCATATATTGTGTTCCGGACTCAGATTTCGTAGTTGTTGGTTGTTGTCCATATCTTGTTTCCATCCTTTAATTCATTGTATTTGAGTTTTGGGATGTGTTGGGTATGTTTGAAGCAAGTTGGTGGTGTGTTGAAACCAATGGTTGCTGCCCAAGTTTTTGCTTCTTCGCTCGAGCGAGGCTTTTTGCGCTCGAGCGAGCCTTAGGTGTTTGCTTCTTCACTCGAGTGAGGATTTGTGCGCTTGAGCGAGTGTTGTGGGTCTTCAAGTTTCCTTTTCAGAAGCAGCTTCTGCTCAAGCGAGCTGTCTTGCAGTCGAGTGAGCCTTATGTCTTGTGTCTCTTCGCTCGAGCGAGCAATTCTGCGCTCGAGCGTGCGCCTATGTCTCTTTTAGACCTGAAGGGTGGCATTCATCGCTCGAGCTAGCTTTCTTGCGCTCGAGCGAGCCCTGTGTTTTGTGTTCCTTAGCTCGAGCGAGAACTCTTGCACTCGAGCGTGCGTCTGCGTGAGTTGCAGACCTGAAGCTTCTCATTGTTCGCTCGAGTGACGCTTCTTGTGCTCGAGCGAGATATTTGTTGTGTCTGGTCGCTTGAGCGACCACTCCTTCGCTCGAGCGAGCCCTGTATACATCAGTTCACAGCAGTGTGATTCTACATCACTTTTTCATCTCCATTTCTCTCCAAACCCTAAATCCGGTTGTCTCTCTCTCCACACACTCTCTCTCTCTCTCTACAAATACACCTTGTTTTAGAGGTTCTCTACCCTAATCCATTTGCATAAAAGTTAGAGCTTGACTTGGGCTATCTATTGATCCGAAAAAGTTTGGTTTTAGGGCATCTCCAAGTTTCTCTTCCTGCTCCTTTTCGCTTCTTCATTTGAGGTAGGGATAATTTACTCCTTATTATGAGTTTTAACTGTAGGGGAGTGGTTCTTGAAATACTCTTTAGATCTAATGGGGCACTCGAGATCCTCAACTAGTAACTTGAAAAAGAATGAACACTCTGGTCGGGGGTGCCGGAATTAACACTCCGACGGATAAGTCAGTATGTATTCTCTTGATTGCTTTTATCTTAAGTTAAGCGTACTAGTTCTCACATACCTCTTTTTGGGCTATTGTTTCTTTATTTATACTTGCTCCCTGGGCCTCAAGGTCTGGCCCACTTAAACACCCACCTTGTGAATGTTTATTCGACTTCTTGCTTAACTAGTTCTATGGCCGATTGGTATATTCGGCTTCCGGATGAGGCATGATGGGTCCGAATGAGATGTTCGTATAATAAGCTTCCATGTATATATTCAGCCCCCCCTCTGCAATCGTAAATACTTGGCTCCCACAACTGCCCCCCAAACACCCACTAACAACAGTTTAGTTGGCGTGTTTGGTTTCGAATTTGATAGGTCAAAAACATAAATTCGGCGGCTACTCCCATTCCAACGTAAATGTCAGAACGCACACGCTTTTCGGTCATCGTTATACTTTCCCGCCCCCTCGTGCATTTCCCTCATTTATTGTGATTTGAAACTTTGTTGTCTCTTCGAATGCATTTTTGAATTCTCATAGCTCCTGGACTGCCAGTCGATATACCTCATCCATTTCACATCCTCTACAACTACTTTCCGTCTGTCGTTGTCTCATTTGCCTTTTGTAAGTTCCCTTCTCCTTGTCTTTGAATCCTATTTCCTTGTTTATTTTTAATTTAGCACTCTCCTTAAGCTTTGCTAGGATGGCCAAACATTTAAAAGAACTACTTTCTGCGGAACGTATTTCTAGGTTTCAACACCATTTTTCCATCCCCGATGATGTTCACCTGTCACTCGTGACAGATAGCACTCTTGATATGGAGAGGGATGATGAAAGTTCAATAATATTTCCTCTCCTATCTATCGCTGAAGGCGGAGTCCGTTTTCCCCTTCACCCATTTCTTAGGGTCGTCCTTCGCCGCTGGGGTCTGATTTCTTCGCAACCCAACATAAACTTTTTCAGCATCATAATGGGGATTATAGAGTTGAACCGGCGTTTTAGGATCAACCTTGGCATACCTGCTATTCAGCATTGTTATGCTTTGGCCAAATCTTCTGGCCGGCTAGGGCGCTACTTTCTCAGGGCCAAGGACACTGACCATCTTTTGGTAACTATGCTTGCTAGCTCTGGCACGCGAGTTGATGATATCATGGTCATTGTCCGAGGTAACTGCGAATTTGGCGACGATGAGGATCGCCTAGACCCTATACCTAGACGGAGAGGCAAACCAGGTTGATGTGTAGCTCCTTAAGCTTATCTATTTTATATTTAATCGATTTTCTCTTGAAGTAGTAATCTTCTTATTTGTGCAGGCAACAATTTGAAGAAAGTTTTGGTTTCGACCGACGATGCGGTTCTTGCAGAAGTTAAAACCGCACTTCAGTTTTTTGGCCGTCCAAATATCTAGAAGCAAGGGAGAGCCGCCCATATACTTCTGAGGTACGAGCCAACCTACACAACATTTTCGACTGCGGAAAACATTTCGATTCCACGCGGTGAACAACATCTCACGGCCCTCATCTTTTCCCGCTTCAAAAGCCTTAGGCAAATCGATTTCGAAACTTCTGATTCGGAGCAAGTCGCAGAGCCAGTAACCGAGGAGATCGTCGAACAACCAAGCCAATCGGCCTTGGAAGCCGAAGTCGACGAGGACCTTCACTCGGCGTTCGAAGCAGTCGGCCTTAATCAACCCGACCCTTCTTCCACTTCAGTTCGGGGGGAAATCTCCTTTGAAGATATCTTTACTAATTTGGGAGATCTCCCCGGTGTAGACACCCCATTTTTGACCGACCTTAAGACTTAGACGTCATCGATTGAGCGCTCGGTGATTGTGCATGTTGAGCTCGTTTTGAGTTTCCGGAGTTTTGGTCGAGTGCCTTGCCTCCGGGCCTCTGAACTCTTTGTGCTTTGACTCGGTTTGTAGACCGAACCTTGTTTCTCTTCCCTGGAGGGAGGGAATGGTCTTGGAGACCACCTTTTTGTGGTCGTAGACCACTTTTCTCGTTTGGAGACCAGTTTTCGATTTTCGGAGCCTTCGGCCGTTCGCCTTGGCTCAGGACCGCTTAATGTTCTCCGTTTGGCGTGATTTTTGAACCACGCCTTGTTGCCTTTGCCTAGAGGGACACTGTAGTCCGGGAGACCACTTTTGTGGTCGCAGACCACTTTTGATGCCCGCAAACTAGTTTTCGAGGCTTTTGGCTGCGTGCTTTGCCTCCCGAACTTTTGTCTTGCATCCGTTTTGGTTTGTTTTTGGTACAAACCTTGTTTTTCTTGTTTGGAAGGTGGTACAAGGGTGGGAGACCAGTTCTTCCCCTTGGAGACCACTTTCCTCCCGCCAGTCACTTTTTTGGTCGGCCAACTGGTGTTCTTGGTCTTTGGACCACCTTTTATGGTTTGCCACCACACCACTACATTGTTTTCATGCTCTAGACCTTCTCCCACCATGGCTGACCAGTTTATTTTCTGGGAGACCACTTGTGGTGGTCGGCCGATCGGCTACTTTTTGTCACCTTTTTGGAGATATTTTCTTCCCTCTGGCACAGCTAGAAGGCACCAGAGCTATCCTCCATACACGTGTATGGAGGGATGGCCTTGAACCCTAAGCTTGTCCAACAAGCTTAAGCATTGGTTCTCTATAAGAGAGAACCTCTTCCTCCCTCTTCTAGGTTCAGTTCTTAAGGCTTAAGAGTGATACATACATACTTGTATTTATCTTGCTCTTGTTCTTCATTTTGTGCCTTAAAAGTGTAGTTTTACCACACTTTAACACACAAACACACACTCAAACACTATCTTTTTGTTGCTGAGGCTTCTTGAGGTTGTTTTTGGTGCTTTTGGACTAGTTTTGATCCAAGAAAGCTGCTGGAGTTGCAGCCTTGAAGAGGTTCTACAAGGGTGAGTCAACTGACCCTTTAACCCCTTGTTTTTCTTAAGTTTTTAGACCTGTTTGCATGCTGATTTAAGCTTAACTCTTAACTAAAAAAAGTTCTATTTTTGCATGCTTAAAATGTTTGTTTAAGGTCACTTTTTTGTTGGGGGTGGTCTACTCCCTCTTAGGCCTTGTTAGGCCTTGTTTTGAGCCATCTCTTTTGGCTCTTGTTCTACCCTTTGCATGGCCTTATCGCCACTGAAATCTAGAGGATTTTTAGTGGTGGAAAGGTGATTTTGGGGTCCGAAATAGGAGAGGGTCATCCCCTCTCCTTGTATTTTGAATACTTGCTTCATATGCCTCATGTTTGAGCATGTTTATTAAGCTTGGGTTGGCTTGTTCTTAGCATGTATTTGGGGTTATTTCAGCATGCCTCAGATCTTTTTTGACTTGGTTTGGTCATTCCATGCATGCCTAATACACTTGTAGTGTAAATCTCACAAACTAGTCTTGTATGCTTCATGAAGTAGCATGTCTTCCCAGCTTGTTTTGAGTCCATTTCAGCATGTTTTTGGTGATTTTTTGCCATGTCATACCTCTGTTAAGGTTTGGTTTGGTTGGTCCTTGCATGCTCCATGCACTTGTAGTTTGGTTGGTCCTTGCATGCTCCATGCACTTGTAGTGCAATTCCATGAACTAGCCTAATGTGTGCCATGCTTTAGACTATCATTCTAGGATGCTTTTGGCTCAACTCTTAGGAGCTTTTGTCCATGTTTTAGCATGCTCTAGCTCTGATTTGTGTTATTTTGGTCATGCATGCCATGCTTTGTATAGCTATAGTGCATTCTAGCTTGTTAGCTTTGTGTATTGAGTCCACAAGCATGCATTGCTTGACCTATTTGAATGATTTGGCATTATTTGTTGTGTGATTTCAGTCCATTTAGTGTGGTCATATACTTGCATTTGTCACTTATTCAATGCGTTGGAGGGTTGGCCCTTTATGCCTTAAACATGGGTCATTGCGTATGCCTTCATGCCTAAGCTTGCGAGCTATCATTTCAATGTGTTTTTGGGGTTATTTTGCCATGATATAACTCTGATTTTTGTTGGCGATGCCATCTCATGCTTGGTCTTGGTAGGTGTAGTGTAATCCTCTCATGTTGCCCTTGCATGATCCACGTTTGTGCCCTTCATGCTAGCTTATTTTGGCTTCCTTCCATGCATGTTTTAGACTCATTTTGACATGTTCTAGGACAGTTTTGGGTTGCCTTTTCCATATGCTTCATGTTTGGTATAGCTATAGTGTAAATGCCTATGCTAGCTTCAAGCTTTGGGTACCATAGCATGCTTCATTTGTGTTGTGTACATGATTTGGTGTCATGTACCATGACATTTCAAAGCATATAGGACTGCCATGTTCCCACTTCTTTCATGCTTTCAATGCCATTGAGTGTTATGCGTTGTTGCCTTGCTTATGGCCTAGTGTGTATGCTTGCATGCCTAGGCATTTGAGCCCCTATCTCAGCATGTTTTGGTCTTTGTTTAGACCTATTTGAGCTTTGTCCATGATGGGTTCAATCATTTGTGCCATGTATTGCATGCCCTTTGTGTAGTCCCTTTAATGGCTTTGTGCCTTAGGCCCTCTTGCATGCTTTACTTGTGTTGTTTGAATGGTTTGGCATCATTTCACACTTGATTTCAGAGTCTTTAGTGTTGTCACACTTCCATGTTTATCGCTTCTTCATCATGCTTGAGAGTTATGCTCTTATGCCCGGTCAATGGGCCTTTGCATTGTGCATACATTTACTTTGTGCATCATGCCTTAGTTTCATCATTATGGCCACTGTTTTGGCATGACTGAGGTTTGTCCATTTTGGTTTAAGTCCATTGAGCATGTTTGATTGCATGTTGTTTGCATGCTTATGTTACATCGCATTGTGTATTCCATGTTGTCCATTGCATTGAGTATGCCATGTTCTTAGCATTTAGCATGCTTAGGTCACATTGCATTGAGTATGCCATGTTGTGTCATTACATTGTGCATTCCATGTTCATCGCATTGTGTATGCCATGTACTTTGCATTGTGTATGCTTAGGTCACATTGCATTGAGTATGCCATGTCCTTTGCATTGCGTATGCTAGGTTGTTACATTGCATTATGTATGCCACGTAGTTGCATTGCATGTTTGCATGCTTGCTTGCATTTGTTTGGATTCGGTGTTAGTCCAAACACGAGAAATGAGGGACGTTTCATACTTAAAGTGATGAAACGTGCCTTAATTCTCGGTCGCCAACCCTCTTGATCATACATGATAGAGGTCAAGGCCTTATGTGTTTATGTGTGCATTCATTTTACATTGAATTGTGCAATTTGGCTTCTCGGCCATCATGCATCAGTGGCCCAAGGGTCGAAAACCATACTCCCTTGGGCTTATGAAATGATAGGGAGGGTGGTTGTGCACACATATCTTGTAAATACATTGTCATGCCCTTTTTTGCTCTCTGTTGCAGCAAATTGAAGAAATGCAGCAACAGCTGGTCAGCCAGCCAGAAAAACTAGCCAGCCGACCACTTTTTCTGATATGCAGCAACAAAAAGTGGTCGGCAGGTGGTCTCCCACATCAACAAGTGGTCGGCCACCCTCCCACAGGTCCCCAAGATGAGTTGGAAGCTTTCTGGAGTTTGGTGCAAAGTTCTGAGGACAGTTGAAAACAGAGGCAAGTTGGGGCATCGCGTTGGATTTCCGAACGAGCCAATCAACATGGACAAGTTGAAGAAATATTACCCCTGAGAGGCTTGCTAGGCCGAAAACCCGAAAGGGCAACCTAGGCAAAAGTTAGAGCACAGAAAATTTGAAATTATAAAGACTGACCTCGCAAGATTGAAAACCCGCAAAGGGCGGCCTTGGCAAAAGTTAGAGCGTAAAAGGTGAGGGTTAATACACGAGTGAACCTGAGCCGAACTACGTAAGGCTTGATTCCCATCTTTGGGATATGTAGGCAACTTCATCCTGAAGTCCAGCCATAAACACTTCCCCAATCAACTTTGTCCATGTGATCATGTTCGGTCATCTTTGTCTATTCTGCATTCAAAAGCTCGGTTGTGATCTCCGGTGCAGTGCTATTCAGACTAGGGACAACTTTCCAGTTGCTGGGATCCGGGGTTGTGCATCTCAGTGACAGATCTCAAGCGTGTCCAATTCTGATCCATATCGAAAATGGTTTTGAAAAGTTTTAATAAAAGTTGATTTTGCTCAAATTAATCTTTTACAACTTAGACCATTTTTCGACCAAACGGGAAATTTTCAATGCCCACAACCTTCAATTTTATTGATTTCAATACAGAGTTCTCCTACTCTTGAATACAAATTGAAGTTGCTTTTGGTTACATTCATAAAGAAAACTTGAAAGTTCTGATTAAAAGCAATAAATTCGGGTCATAGATAGATCAGGTGTTCCTGCGCCCCCTCTCGGAGCTGGTCGAAGCTTCTGATGCCAAGCTGGCCCCAATCTGTGCCTCTTCATTGAGCCAATCTATGCACTCATCAGATAAGGTACAACTGAAAGTGGGAGCGGGGGCCAGAAGCTCTCTCGTCCTCTATGCCGTGGCATATTGAGCTAGCTGTGCGCCTCGGACCGGAAATGCAGCTGGGTACTCTATCCCCTCTGCCGGGCAAATCTGATCATGGCCAAACTGGCGCTGGAACCGAAAAGGAAAATAGAACACGCAGCGTGTTAGGCCAATCAACTGAATCCCGGCCTGCTGGGTCATGCTGTAGCTCATTCCCGGTAAATTGAGCCAAGGACAACGCCAAGCAATACGGTCTGCGGACAAACTGCACATCCAGTCGACCCACCATTCCTCATCAAGGGCATCGACTAGACGTCGCCGGAAGAAGTAGTCGCGAGCTGAGTATGCTGGGCAAGAGTCCACAACCTGCAATTTATCCATCAACCATACCTAGGGAGGGATGAAAAATGAGAGATTAAAGAATAGAGAGATGTACGATGAGAGAAAAGTGAGAAAAGGGTTTTGAGAGAAAAATCGAGCCTGAGGACCGAGTAATATGAGCAATATATATGTGAGGAAGGGTGGGAACATTACCTGCAGTAGTAGTGGACTCCCCGCAAATCTGGTCGCTTCTCGGCGATGGAAAGCATCCAAACCCATCAATGTCTCGGCCAATGTCATGGCAATGCAGCTCTTGCCCTCTTTCGAGCCTCGGGCAACTTCGATCAAACGAATGCTACACCCGCTGAAGCCTGGGTGTAGACACCCCATTTTTGACTGTCCTCAAGACTTGGACGTCATCGTTTGAACACTTGGTGATCATCCATGTTCGTATTCGTCTTGAGTTCTTGGAGGTCTCGGCTATGCGCCTTGCCTCAAGACCTCTCGACTTGCCTATTTTGTGTTTGGTTTTGCACCAAACACTTGTGTTTTGCTTCTAAGGGGCAGGGAATGGCTTGTTGGCCATCCCCACACCTCACCAGCCATGGCTTGAGGCCATCGGCTGTGTTTTGTTGCCATCGGCCAAATGTTTGGCCGATCGGCACTCTGTTTGGTCGGTCGACCATTTATTTGGTCAATTTGTCATTTTTGGCTGGCCGATCACTATGCATTTGCTTTTGGCAGATATTTTGTGCCAGCTGTGATAGCTGGCACCCACTTTGCACCCCCTCCATACACATGTATGGAGGGATTTCACTCTTGCTTAGTTTGTTTTGTAAGCTTTGCAAGAGTGATCCTCTATAAAGGGAGGTCTCCTCCTCCCTCCTTGAAGGTTACAAAAAAAAGAGTTCCAGAGATCTGAATTAGGGTTAGGTCTTGTGTATCTATCTATCTCTATATCTCCCTCTATTTTGCTCTTTGTGTGTGTTCAAAGGTGTTTTGTTCTTAGTTTTGCACTAGGACACCTAGTATCACACCTTACCTTGGTTGCTGAGGAGCCAAAGGGGTGTTCTTGAAGTTTTTGAGTGGATTCAAGCTTGAGGAAGCAGCTGGAGCTCAGTTCTTGAAAGGGGTCTTCAAGGGTAAGAACTTTGCTCTTTGTTCCCCATTTTTTCATAGGCTTTTAGCCATCCTTGCATCTGTTTTTAAGCTTAACTTATAACATATAAAAGTTCTGATTTTAAGTGCTTAAAATAGTTGTTTATGGTTGTTTTGGTGTTTGGGGTTGTTTGACCCCTCTTAGGCCTTGTTTGCCCCCCATTTTGTACTATTTTGGTGAGCTCCGGGACCACCTTGTTTGGGCCTCCTCACCACTGAAATCCAGTGGGATTTCAGTGGTGGGGATGGTGCTTTAAGGTCCTAAGAAGGAAAGGGCCATCTCCTCTCCTTATTGCCTTTAATATTAGCCATTTTAGCCTCATGTGTGAGCACCTTTCTTGAGTTCATGTTGGCCATGTCTTAAGTGTCATTTGTGCTTATTTTGCCATGATATAGCACTGTTTTAAGTTGGTTTAGACACGCCATGATTGCTTTGCATACTTGTCTTGTAATGCCATGAAATTGCCTTAACATGTACTTAGCATCTAGACCACTATGCTTACCTGTTTTGGCCTAGTTTTGTGAAGCTTTTATGCATGTTTTAGTATGCCTAAGGTCTGTTCATGGTTGTTTTGGCCATCCATGACATGCTTTGTATAGCCACCTTGCATTTTGGCTTGTTAGTCTTGGGTGTGTGTAGACACCCCATTTTTGACCGACCTTAAGACTCAGATGTCACCGATTGAGTGCTCGGTGATGTTGCGTTTTGTGCTCGTTCAGAAGTCTCAGAGTCGCGGCCGTGAGCCCTGCCTCCGGATTTCCGAACCCTCTTCTGTGCCTTGTCTCGGTTTGCGAACCAGACTCGGTTTTCCCTATTTCTTTTCCTGAGGGGAGGGAGAGGTTCCGTAGACCATCTCTCAGTGGCCGTGGGCTACATTTTTGTGGCTGTAGGCCATCTTGCCCATTATGGAGCCCGGTTCCCGATTTTTCGGAGTCGTCAGGCCGTGTGCCTCGGTTCGGGACCACCTAACTATCTCCGATTGCTCCAATTTTTGGCATGCATCTTATTTAATCCCTTTTGAGGGACACTGACGTCTGAGAGACCCACTTCGTGGTCGAATGCCACTTTCGGTGCTTAACAGGCAGTTTTCGAGGCCCCGAACTGCGCGTTCTGGCCCCCGAACATTCGTTTTGCATCGATTTTCGTTCATTTTTGGCCGGTACCTCTGTTTCATCACCAGGAAGGCCGTAGAAGGGTGGGAGGCCAGCAATTGTTTCAGCAACCAGTTATATTCCTCCAGCGCCCTCCGACGCCCGTTTTTCTCACTTCCAAGCCAATGTTGACCACCCTAGGGTCACTTTCTTCAATCCTAACCCCCATATTTGTGTTGTACACACATGGGAGGACACCAAAAGTTGGTGGCCGGCCAGTAATTCCACCTGACCCTTTTGAACCCTTCCTAAAAATGGCCTATTCTCTCTCCTGTTTTACAGTTGACAATTTTGAACCACAGGGTTGTGTTGAGGGCACCTGGGAGGACACCAATTTGTCGTGGCCGGCCAAAAAATCTTCTTGACCCTTTTGACCCTTGGCCGGCCGGCCATGTGAAGTAGCCGGCCAGCCACCTACAACTCTGAAAGTTGGCCGGCCATGATCCTTGCAATGTGTATATTCCAGCTGTATATCTGTTTTCCCCCCAAAAAACCTGTATCCGAGGGACAACTTTTGGGGGGAAACTTGATCCATTTTCCCCCCACTTTTTCCCTCCATTTCTCCCCCATTTTTGTCTATATAACAGAGCCTCCAGCTCTGTCTTGAGGGTTGGAAAAATTGGCCTTAAGCCTTGTATACACATCTCCCTCCATCTCTCTCTTTCAAGCTCAAGCATCCAAGTTCCTTGCACCATTCCTTCATCACTACCTAGCATCACCACCACTACTCCATTTCCAGCAGCTTGGGGAGCTTTCCAGCAGCTAGGAGGCATCACTTCTCAAGCCAAGAAGCAACCAAGGGTTGGTCTTCAAGGGTAAATGTCAATTCCCTCTTTTTGAACTTAATTTTGCAACATTTTTCTATCTATTTTTCTTGCTGTTTTGAGCTCTGACCAAAACTGAAAGTACCCTTTATTTGAGCTCTATTTCATGATTAATTAAGGGAATTTTGTCATTTGAGGTCCCCATCTTGCACTTCCTTCTTTATCTCTCCTTTAGGCCCTAATATTGCATGTTATTTTTGGCCTATGTGTGATCTGTTTTGGAGCATGATGTAAACTATAGATAGGCTTATTTTGAGGCCTTCTTCAACATTTAAGAAGGGTTCATCACTGTATGGGACCTCCATGTGCCACTTGTCATTATACCCCTCTTTGGTCCCCATTTTTGCATGATTTATTAGCCTATTGTGTCTCTGTTTTTGGACTTTGGTCCGAACTGAAAATGGCCATATTTTGACCCCCTTGTCATGTTTCATTAAGGGTCTTTGGCTGTTTGATGAATTTTTTGTATACTTTGTGTTTTGACCTTTTTTGGGCCCTACCTTGCATGGCATTTTGAGCATACTTGTATATTGTTTTGGGGGTTTCCATAAACTGTAAGTAGTCATATTTTTGGTCCCTCTTCAGTGTTGTAGAAGAGTCTTTTTCTGTTTGGGCTTTCCATCTACCACTTGCTTCATTGCCTCCCTTGCGGAGCCATTTTTGTATGATAATTTAGTCCCACTTGTGCTTACTGTTTGGCCATGCTTTGAACTGTAAAAATGCTTATTTTGGGGCTTCCTTGCTTCTGTATTTTCATTCCATGTACCAATTATGCATGCTTTGTATAGCTGTAAGCCATTTCATGTACCTAGTTTTGCATTTCGGGAGAAATTCCATACATCGGGTGTCATTTCGCCTTGTTTTGGGGCTGTTTTGCCCCTCCTTTTGCTACTGATTTTTGCAAATTTGCATGTCATATTCCATGTCTTTGCCATGTCTCATTAGAGTGGCATTTCGGTGCCTGAGGGTCGGTCCTCGGTTTGCGTGCACGCATTTCGAGTTGTCTTGTTTTCATCTAATGGCCTCCTATGTGAGTGTGGCTGAGGTCCACTTGTGTTGGTGTAAGTCCATATTGCATTGTGTATGCCATTTTATTCCATAGCATTGCGTATGCTAGGCCGTATATTAGCGCATTGTGTATGCCATGTTTCCTCGTGCATCATGTATGCCATTTCATAGCCTTTCGCATGTTAGGTTGTATCTTAGTTGCATTTCATGCATATCATGCATATTGCATCGTGTTCGGGATAGTAGTTAGCCCGGGCACGGGAAACGAGGTATGTTCCGTACTCCGAGTGACGGAACGTGTCTTAATTCCCCAGTCACCGACACTCCGAATTATCCATGATGGAGTTAGGTTTTGTTGCATTTTCATATGCATTCATTTCATATTGAGTTGTGTAATTCGACTCCTCGGCCATCATGCATCGATATGCGTGATTGGTGGCACGAGGATCGAGACATGCATACATTTGTGAAAATACATTGCCATGCCCCTTTCCTGCTCTCTGTTGCAGCAAAATGAAGAATCAGCAACTTTTCGGAGCTTGGCACGCATTTCGTGCAAACAGAGGCTAATTGGGGCATCGTCATGGATTTCCGCACAAAGGCAACCCGAACATGCATCATTCATCACCCGGAGTGGAATCAAGGCAGTCCCTGGCTTGCATGCCAGTTTTTATAGCTTTCTTAGTTAATTTGTTAATTAATTAGGAATTTGAACATTATTTGGACTGTAATATTTATTTGGACTGTACTATTCTTTTATTCGGGACTGTAGGCACAACTGTAATAAGTGTGCGTGTGTGTGTTGTATGTCTTCCAACCCCACGTCTTTCTTCCCTTTTATTTACCCGCTTATGATGGTTAGATTAGGGCACGTTTAAATTAGCATACAGTATGACAGCATGTTTCCATCATCTGTATTGCATGCACCGGGCTCGGCGCATCATACTAACTGCATTGTATTTTCAATTCCAAATTGAATACATGTTAGCTGTAGCATTTCATATGCCATGTTTAGAATAGCCGAGCCTGCTATAGTTGCATTTTTGCATGTGTTGCATTAGGCACTTCTGTATAATTAGTATCATGCATAGATTTCTAATTAGCTTCTTTTTTGGCTTGGAGTACTCGGTGAGTTTTATACTTTAGCATTCTTGCATGCATGTGAGTGATTGCCATGAATAGCATGCTTACGATGAGGCTATTTTCTTATGTGATATAACTGCCTGAATACCTGTGGGTGAAGGTTGGGTTATCTGGACTGGAACAAATCATTAACTGTGAGTTTTAAGCCCACTAGATAGTGGCAAAACCATCTTTTCTTAAGCCCACCTGAGGGTGGCAAAATCTGCATTTCAAGCCTACTTGCGAGTAGCAAACCATCTTTCAAATAAACAAACATGAAATGTTTTGTTCCAATTCAGGCGATCCAGTCTATACTTGTATGCTGTGCGCATCACATAGTAAATCTAGGCTAATAACCGGAATAAGAACACACAATGTTTTCAAAACTAGATATCATGGTTAGTAGAGGCCGATCTTTGATCGGGCGAGCGGGGGTGCTCACGAAGTGACCTTTCCCAATCGTACCCAAGTTCCCGAGCCGAGGCAACTTTGGTGATGACGGACACGTGGCCTTAGGCAAATGAGTCAGGGTTTCCTAAATTTCTCCAAAATAAAATATTTAGGTGGCGACTCTGTATCTGGCAAAGCAGTCCATGTTTGGCACTTCTTTCAAAATCTGTTTTCTCAAAATAATTTTCCGGATTTGGACTCTTTGGTTCAGACTTAGAACCATGACAATTTGAGAGTCCTGAGCTGTAGTGACCCCAAATGAACAGAACGGGAGCTCGTTCCTCCCGAGGCATTCGGGGACGTCTACAATTTCCGGCGACTCTGCTGGGGATTTAGAGGACTTGACTCGAACTCATGATATCTTGTTTTGATTACACTTGTGTGTTTCTTTGCATTGCATTTGCATTGGTGCGCCTAGGACACCGTGTTTGCCATCTGCTATTCCTGAACGGTTTGCCGGAGGCTTGTCTTGTCAAGGCATGACCATAAGGCTGACCGGTTGTGGGCTCTGCCAGTATGGGAACACAAACCCCGGTTTTACCGGGGCACCCTCTTTGACCATTCGACCTAGTGCATATTCTGATCCATAGTGACCATTCCAAACTAGGACAGGTTGCTTACCCGTTTATAGGTTGTTTGAAACCGCTGCGTGCGTAGTGAAACCCTAGCTCCTGACAAAATAGGACAGGGAAACCCCAACATAGGGGTGTTTTGGTTCTCACTTACTTGTTATGTGCTTTTGGGGTGCGTCTCCATACGAATGCATGTATCAGTTTACCGGGTTTGGGCATCAGGCCTGCGGGCGTCAGTTCAATATTGTGGGTATCAGGCCTGCGGGCATCAGTCAGTATTTGAGAATCAGTTATCTGCGGGTATCAGATTCAGTTTTGGGGACAGTGATTCAGGGATAATAATCAGTATTGGAGGACAGTGTGTATTCAGCTTATCGACTGTGTGTTGTTATGCCAGGCTGTGTGTCATGCATTTATTTTAAGCTGTTATGCTGTCCGTTTATCTGTTTATTTATTTCCTTTTCGCTTTATTTATCTTTTGCTAGGGCAGTTCTAGCACAATTGCTTCCACCCCAGCAGACATTCCCCAAGCACTTTGGACATGAGGTCGTCGACTCAATCGATCCGAGGATCTAATTGACGGACAGCCAGTGTTTCATTCTCTACCCCCGGTTGCCAGAAGAAAGCCAAGAAAGCGCAGTGTGTCAGAGCAGAGGTTGTCAGAACAGTGGGTTACTCCATCAGAGGACAACAGGACTGAGGTCTCGATTGTTGCTATAGAAATAGACATACCAGTTAGTCAGATGGATCAGCAAAATACATCAGGGATGGAAGCCCTAATGCGCCAGATGCAGGAGAGCATGAGACAAATGCAAGAGGATGCCATCCGTCAAGCGGAATTCTCCAAACAGTAGGCCGCGATCATGGCCCAGCAGGCCGAGCTGATTACCAGACTGCAACAGCAGAATGCGGCATCTGCTTCACATCAAGTTCCTCCTCCGCCAGGGGCTCCATTACCCGAGTAGGCACCTACTGTTCAGAACGCTCTGCCAAACACCCAGAACACCGTGCCAAATATCCAGAACCTGCAAGAGGACACAAACCATCCAACGGGGCCAGCTCCGCCCCCGCTTCTGCCTCAACTGTCCAAAACCCATACACCCAACCACCCGGACTCTCCATTCGAGTTCGAAATCGATCACACAGGTCTGAAAATGAGCAAGCTTGAGAAGCTCTTCAAGAAATCGCAAGGGGTAAAGGCTATTCTGGATATCGAAGATGGATATACCGATATGGCCATGACATTGCCCGATAGGTTCAAGATGCCGCAAATTGACCGCTTTGACGAATCCGAAGACCCCATGGTCCATCTTCGGCTATTCTCAGACATCCTGCGGCCAATGGGCCTAACCCGGCCACAAAAGCTTTCATTGTTCGGCCGAACCCTGTCGGGTGTGGCCACCATCTGGTACACGAAGTTAGAGGATGAGGTCAAAAGAAATTGGGATGAAATGGCTGAGGCCTTTGTCGCACAGTATTCGTACAACACCCAGATCGAGATTACAACTCGTGATCTCGAAACGACAAGGCAAGAGCCCAAGGAAACTTTCTCAGACTTTGTAACCCGGTGGAGGGCAAAGGCGTCAATGATGACTTTGAGGCCCACTGATAAGGATCAAATCCGGATGATTGTGCGCAATCTCCAACCAAAGTTGATGCAGAGAATGATTGTACTCCCCTTTCCCACTTTCTCAGATTTACACGAGATGGGGGTGCAAATTGAAGACGCAATGAAGCAAGGTCTGATTGACCAGGATAGGGAGCAACCGAGGAGGACTTTCAACCGTAACAACAATGCAGGCCCAAGTGGCGCTGCAAACGCAAGAGCTTCGGAGGTCAGTATGGTCACCACCATTCCCCCTCCCCTTCCAAGGCCCATGGCAGCCACACCTTTCTCCGGTGCATCCGGAAGTAATACTCAAACCTCCAAATACCCCCCTAGAGGCCAAAGAACCTTCACTCCACTATACATGCCTTTGTCTAAGGCTCGGGGGTCTTGATCAAAAAGGGGCACCTAAAACCCCTAGAGCCGAGGCCATTGCCAAATCCACTCCCTCCCTCTCACAACCCAGCCAAGTACTGTGCATATCACCAGCAGCACGGCCATGATACTGACCAATGTTTCAGGCTGCGTCACGAGATTCAAGACCTCGTTGACAAAAATGTGATTTTGCCACCAGAAAAACCCAACGTCACAACCAACCCCCTCCCTACACACAACCAAACTTCACCTCCCAAAAGAGTCAACCTTATCCAGACTGGGGTCGTGTCTTACGATCCTAGCATCTATATTACTCCTACCCATCTACCTAAGCCGGGGGTGTTCCTCCCCGATTTCACTGACTTCTTGTGCATGTTGGACATCTCCACAACCAAACCAGAGCCGACGGTGATGACCATCGAAGATGGGGAAGGGCAGACTTCAGGAGAGAATGGGATTGTTGAGTCTGGGATTGAACAGAGTTTTGCTGGGAGAGCCTATGATCCGAGCGAGTACATCTTGTCAACAGGCCAGATTGGGTTGGGTTTAGAATTGCTAGAGAAAGAAGAGTTGTGTGTGATCCGGGGGGATGGATTTGAGCAAGGGGCAGATGATCTGACAGCTGTGGAGGAGGACTTTGCCAACCTACAGTTTTTCGATGACCAGGAACCAGGGGATGCGGCAGTCAACTGGTTTGACTATGAGGAATCGGCAGAGGCCACTAGATGGCTCGATGATCAACCAGATGTGGTGGGAGAATCCCAACCAGAACAGGGCCCGGCAGGGGCGAGGGTATCAGCTATGGCCGGAAGGGCCGGAAGTCAAGTTATATTGCCGGAGAGCGCCGGTACGAAGAATTTTGCTCAGGATGGAAGCATTGTGAAGATTGAACAACAAGCTGCACTGACACGGATAAAACAACAGGGTTCTGAGAGAACCGGGAAAGCCAAGATCCATGAAGGGATCGAAAGTGCTGCGGGCACAAGAACAGGAGATGCTGTGAGCATATGGGCTGAAAGTGCTGTGAGCATGAACATGTCCGAACCAGACGGGTGCCTTTTGAACACCAGCGGAATGTGGTGGGAAGACGATGACTTACGTCTTGCCCACACGGATGAAGACTGGGGAAGCAATCAACCGGATGACACTTGGTACCTCGATGAGGTGGATCACATGACGAGAAGCGGGCGGTACTTCAAGCCCCCGCACCTAAACCAACCCGAGGCATCCGAGAAAGATAGAGAAGCTGAGAAACAGAAGGAGAAGCAGATTGAAGAGGAAGCTGTACTGAAACAGCTAAAGAAGATACAAGCAGACATCTCCATCTGGGGACTGCTTATGGCATCGCGAGTACATAGACAAGCTGTCTTATCTGCTATGGACAAGTCCAAACTCTCCATAGATACTACACCAGAGCAGCTGGTTGGGCTGGTTTTTTCGGGAGGAGGTTCCCCGGCATTAACCTTTTCAGACAAGGAACTACCGCCTGAGGGCACAAATCACAACAAACCCCTCTACATTTCCATGGAATGTAGAGATAAGTGGATACCGGTGGTACTTGTTGATACCGGTTCTGCTATCAATGTCTGCCCGACCAGAACAGCATATGCAATCGGGTTGAAGCCCGCGGACTTCGTGCCGACTACTCAAGTAATCAGAGCATACAATAATACCACTAGGGAAGTGATGGGGACTGTCAAAATCCAAACCAAGGTTGGTCCAGGACAACACAACATTGAATTCCATGTCTTGGACGTTCCCGCAACCTTTAACCTACTTTTGGGGCGACCGTGGTTGCACCAGGTCAAGGCAATCTCTTCCACTCTACATCAGATGCTGAAGTACCCTCACGGGAAGGGGGTAGCGATTGTTTTTGGGAATTCATTAATCCATCCGCCGCCGGAAGTGTCCACACATGTCTTGGAAATCGAGCATGGCACTGAGGATGTGTTCTTATCGAGGTTCACTTTGGCTGAGGCTCGAGTGGTGCGGAATGTTATGGCTGTGAATGAGGGGGTGTACGTCAGTGCTCAATCCGTCTACCTCATGAACAAGTTACAACACATCCCCGGAATGGGATTGGGAAGAAGCGGCCGGAAAGGCGTCGCAGCGTTGGCCGAAGTGCCACACAACCCTCACACCTTTGGATTAGGTTATCTGCCCACCAAAGAGGACTGGGTGAGGAAGGGAAAGGAGATAGCCGGAAGAGCTAGAGCAAAGAAGGCTGGGAAGCCTTTTGAATTAATGCATCGGCCCATTCAGGGTACCCTAAACAGATGCTTCGTCTGGGAGGGGGAAGATATTCCATTTTACGGCTTCCCAGAGCCATAGCTGAACGCGGAGAGGAAGCGCGTGCCTGGTTTCGAGATTTTCTTCGACTTACAACTTCCCGGGGATGACGTTGCCGAAAAGCAGACAGACCCATCAACTAAGGTTGAGTAGTACAAGGCAGTGGATTCTGAGAGCACCGAACTTGAGATAGGGGTAGCGCTGGCGTGTCTACTTTCAGATCCTTCGATCGACCAAAATTGCTTGGGGGATAACTCCTCGGTTTCCATGATTGGAGATGAAACAGCTGCGGGTCTTCTAGTGACTATCTTGGATGCATCTATCGCGCCCTCTCTCACTTGGCAGTACGAGGAGGGATTTTTGTCCAGCAACACCGAGTCAGGTAGTGAGCTGGAATCTGATTCCACCGAGTCCTGTGAGTCGGAATCAGGTTCCAGCTCGACTGAGTTTGAGTCTGGTAATCCTGGGGATGATAACCCGGATGCCACAATTATGTCCAGTTCGTCTTTTTCTTTCTCATTTGAGTCTGTTGTAACCGAGAATTCGGACGATTTGGATGAGCTTAATGAGAATCAAGTAACTGTAGTTTCTGAGTACTTTTCTGTGCCCTTAATTTATTGCATAAATTCAGGCTTTCAAAATTTTGATAAAAACGACGAGGATGAAATTCCTCCGGTTTTGCAACGTTTAATTGAGCAGAAGTAGGAGAGATTTGTCAAACCCTTAATAGATGAAATCATTACCGTGAACATTGGTACTGAGGAGGACCCGCGGCTGGTCCAGATCGGGTCCACGCTGTCTTCAGAGGAACGCGAGCACTTAGTCGCTTTATTAAAAGATTTCAAAGATGTTTTCACGTGGTCCTACGAAGACATGCCTGGGATCGATCCTGAGATTGTACAGCACCGGATCCCCCTTGACCCCGAAGCCCGACCTGTTAAGCAGAAACTCCGAAGGATCCGCCCAGACTGGGCTCTCAAGATTAAGGAAGAGGTCACCAAGCAAATCGATGCAGGCTTCCAGCTGGTATCCGAATACCCGACTTGGTTGGCCAACATCGTTCCAATGCCGAAGAAGGATGGTAGGATCCGGGTATGCGTGGATTTCAGGGATTTGAACAGAGCTAGTCCGAAGGACGACTTTCCCTTATCGCATATTAATGAGTTGGTGGACTTCACAGCAAGGCATGCTTTGCTCTCATTCATGGATGGCTTCTTAGGGTACAATCAGATAGTAATGGCACCAGAAAATAGAGAAAAGACTGCATTCACCACCCCGTGGGGAACATACTGCTACAGAGTAATGTCGTTTGGGTTGAAGAACGCCGGAGCTACTTATCAACGGGCCACGACCACAGTATTACACAACATGATCCACAAAGAGGTTGAGGTGTACGTGGACGACATGATTGTCAAGTCCAAGGAAAGAGAGGGCCACTACACCGCCTTGCAAAAGTTCTTTCAAAGGATCAGAGAATTTCGGTTGCGGCTAAATCCTCAGAAGTGCACGTTTGGTGTTACAGCGGGAAAAATGCTGGGATTTCTGATTACACAAAGGGGCATCGAGGTCGACCCTTCAAAGATCAAGGCCATCTTAGAAATGCCACCACCAAGGACTAAAAAGGAGGTGCGAGGCTTTCTGGGTAAAGTGCAATTCATAAGACGGTTTATCTCAAAATTAACCTTGACTTGTGAACCACTTTTTGGTCTCCTGAAGAAAGGCAAGAAGTTCCAATGGGACGGCCGATGCCAAGCTGCTTTTGAACAGATCAAAGAATATTTACAGAACCCGCCCGTGTTATCGTCACCAGAGCCGGGGAAACCGTTGATATTGTACCTTTCAGTGACTGAGACTACAATGGGCTACATGCTCGCACAAGAATCGGAGGATAAGGTGGAGAGGGCCATCTACTACCTAAGTAAGAAGATGTTGGACTACGAGACCCACTACACTCTACTCGAGAAGGCTTGCTTAGCTTTGGTATGGGCTACCAGGAAGCTGCGGCACTACTTGTTAGCTCACTCCGTAATGTTGGTTTCACGACTAGATCCCATCAAATACCTTTTCGAGAAACCGGCACTTACGGGTAGGCTAGCTCGTTGGCTGCTGTTGCTCTCCGAATTCGATCTGAAATATGTGACACGCAAGTCGGTCAAAGGAAGAGCAGTGGCAGAGTTCTTAGCCGATCATCCAGTCGAAGAAGGTGAAGCGGTTGAGTACTTATTCCCAGATGAAGCCATTTTGCACATCGACGACGAATATTGGACGATGTACTTTGACGGAGCATCAAATCAGTACGGATATGGGATAGGGGTGTTGTTGATGGCACCCGACAATTCCCGTATCCCTCTAGCCTTCAAACTCCGGTTCTAAGTCTCGAACAACGAAGCAGAATATGAGGCGTGCATTGCCGGCCTAGAAGCGGCCCTGGAACTAGGGGCAAGACGTTTGGACGTCATCGGGGATTCAAACCTTGTTGTATCTCAGGCAAACGGAGACTGGAAAGTCAAAGAAGAAAAGATGATGATGTACCATCAGACCTTGGACTTGCTAATCCCTCGGTTTGAAAAGCTAAACTTTGCTCATCTTCCAAGAGAGAACAACAGGTTTGCAGATTCTTTAGCAACTCTATCTTCCATGATAGACATCCCATTCGAAATCCGGATGCGTCCAGTCGTCATTGACCAGAAATTTGCGCCAGCCTATGAGTCGATCACTGCTATAGATGAGGTTCAGGACAAAAACCCCTGGTATTATGACATTTGGAATTTCTTGGAAAAGGAAGCATACCCGCCAGGGGTAAATGCCAAGGATAAGAGGGCAATCAGAAGAAATTCATCATCTGTGGGGGTAAGCTGTATAAAAGAGGTCATCTGGGAATGCACAAGCTGTGTGTTGAAGCCGAGGAATCGAAGCGCCTGATGGAGGCCATCCATGGAAGAGAATGCGGTGCGCATATGAACGGAGTAATGCTAGCACGGAAGATCCTCAGACAGGGTTATTACTGGTCCACCATGGAGGAGGATTGTATTAGTTTTGTTCGGCAATGCCACAAGTGTCAGATTCAAGCAAACCGCATGAACATCCCGCCGTCGAAGCTGTACAACATGACTTCGCCATGGCCATTTTCAGTTTGGGGAATCGATGTGATCGGGGCTGTCACTCTGAAAGGGTCGAATGGGCATGAGTTCATCCTGGTTGCGATAGATTATTTCACGAAGTGGGTCGAGGCCCAATCGTATGCGGTGTTGAAGGCGTCACACGTTGCAAAGTTTATCAGAAACAACATCATTTGTCGCTATGGAGTCCCGAACGAGATAGTTTCAGATAATGGTTCCCACTTCAAGAAGGAAGTGATAGACTCGTTGGAGAAATACAACGTGGCTTTTCATAAGTCATCTACATACCGGCCGCAAACCAACGGAGCGGTCAAGGCCGCCAACAAGAATATCAAACACATACTGCAGAAGATGGTGGAAACCTACCGGGATTGGCCAGATAAGCTGCCATTTGCTCTGTGGGGCTACAGGACTTCAATCAGAACTTCTACCGGAGCGACCCCGTATTCATTGGTTTACGGGATGGAGGCCGTTCTACCTATCGAGATTGAGGTTCCATCATTACGAGTATTGGCCGAGTGTCAAATAGCCGAAGCAGATTGGCAACAGAGCAGATTTGAGGAACTCATGCTTTTCGACGAGAGAAGACTGGAAGCACCGTACCATGTTCAAGGCTATCAGCGCAGAATTGCCCAGGCTTTCAACAAGAAAGTTAAGTCCAGGAATCTAAAGGAAGGAGATTTGGTGCTCAAGGACAACCGAGCTCCCATCTACGACCCAAGGGGCAAGTTCAAACCCAATTGGACCGGTCCCTACATCATCAAAGCTATCTGGTCAAGTGGAGTTGTGGTTCTGATGGATCTAGATGGCCTAGAGTTCTCCCAATCGATCAATATGGACAAGTTGAAGAAATACTACCCTTGAGAGGCTCGCTAGGCCGAAAATCCGAAAGGGCGACCTAGGCAAAAGTTAGAGCACAAAAAATTGGAAAATATAAAAACTGAGCTCGCAAGGTTGAAAACCCGCATAGGGCGACCTTGGCAAAAGTTAGAGCGTAAACGGAGAGTGAAAATACCCGAGTGAACCTAAGCCTGAACTACGTAAGGCTTGATTCCCATCTTTGGGATACGTAGGCAACTTCACCTTGAAGTTCAGCCATAAACTTTTCCCCGATCAACTTTGTCCGTTTTGACCATCTCTGTCATCTTTGTCCATCAGCTTTTATAGCGATCTCCAGTGCAGTGCTATTCAGACTAGGGGCAACTTTCCGTTGCCACGACGGTGCAGCGTTATTCAGACTAGGGGCAACCTTTCGTTGCCATGCAGTGCTGCAATACTCTTCAAACTAGGGGCAACTTTCCAATTGCAGGGATCTGGGGTTGTGCATCTCAGTGACAGATCTTAGGCGTGTCCAGTCCTGATCCATATCGAAAATGATTTTGAAAAGTTTTAATAAAAGCTGACTTTGTTCAAATTAATCTCTTTACAACTAAGACCATTTTTGGACCAAAGCGGAAAATTTTCAGTACCACAACCTTCAACTTCATTGATTTCAAAACAGAGTTCTCCTACTCTTGCATACAATCGAAGTTGTTTTTTATTACATTCATAAAGAAAACTTGAAAGTACTAATAAAGCAATAAATCTGGGGCATAGTTGAATCAAGTATCCCTGCGCCCCCTCCCAGAGCTGGTCGAAGCCTCTGACGCCAAGCTAGGCCCAACCTGTGCCTCCTCATTGAGCCAGTCCAAGCACTCGTCAGATAAAATGCAATTGAAAGTGGGAGCAGGAGCCAGGAGCTCTCTAGTCCTCCATGCTGTGGCGTATCGGGCAAGCTGTGCACCTCGGATCGGGAAAGCAGCCGGGTACTCAATCCCCTCTGGTGGACAAACCTGATCATTACCGAACTGGCGCAGGAATCGGAACGGAAAGTAGAATACACAGTGGGTTAGACCAATCAACTAGATCCCGATCAGCCGGGACATGCTATAGCTCATTGCCGGGAGATTGAGCCAAGGACAACGCCAAGCAATGCGATCCGCAGACAGATTGCACATCCAGTCAAACCACCATCTTTCATCGAGGGCATCAACTAGGCGCCGTCGAAAGAAATAGCCTCGAGCTGAGTAGGCCGGGCAGGAGTCCACAACCTGCAATTTGTCCATCAACCACACCTGGGGAGGGATGAAAAATGAGAGAATAAAGAATAGAGAGATGTATGGTGAGAGAAAAGTGAGAAAAGGGATTTTGTGAGAAAAACCGAGCCTGAGGGCCGAGTGATGTGAGCAAATACATGTGTAAGATTGGGTGGGAAACATTACCTACAGCAGCAATGGACTCCCAGCGAATCTAGTCGTCTCCCGGCGATAGGCAGAATCCAAGCCCATCAGCGTCTCGGCCAAGGTCATGGCGATGCAGCTCTTTCCTTCTTTCAAGCCTTGAGCAACTTCAATCAAACGAATGCTGGATCCGCCAAAGCCCGGGGATAACAGAAAGTGAGACAACAGGCACAAGCAAAGGGCGTGTTGCCGGAAACCTTGCCAATAATGGTTGCTGCGGTCACCGGCGTCAGAAAAGCGATGGATCAAACCAAGGATATCCAGTTCCCCATTGCAGATCAAAGACCGAGCATCATGCGCGGTGAGTCCACACATCCGCCCTAAAGCCTGGGCGTGACCAAAGCAGAACTGGGGCAAGATCTCTTCATGACGTTCGGACTCCATCAAAACTTGAAGATCTTCAAAAGTTGGACATACCTCTTGACCGCCGAAGCTAAAGGCGTGCGTCACTGGGTTCCAAAACCTCGCCGCGGCATGGAGAAAAGGGAGATGTAGCGGAGTGCGACTCAGCGTGAATAGTGCATTTAAGCCGAAACCCCAGAAGTTCAACTTTTCCGAGCCATCTAGAGAAGCGATCCAAGCTGTGAGATTTTCAATGAGAAACACCTCCATCTTTGTGCAAAACTAAGATGAATTGAATCAAAGCACGGAGCTAAGGCTTTTAAAGGGGAAAAAAACACTATTCAGGAGGACAAGTGTCAAAAATTGGGCAGCTGCAGGGTTAAGTGGCCGGCCGGCCAATTTTTCTAGCAAGCCGGCCACTTCTTGTTACAAAACTGGCCAGTGGCCCCCTCTCTGCAATAAAACTGGCCGGCCGGCTCCCAAAAGTGGTCGGCCATGCTCCAATGTATGCCTTCAGCCCTGTTTTACCCTCCAAAGGAAAGTTTCAAGCATTTCCATGCAACGGATGTGTCAAAGACCTTTATTTCTCTCTGTTTCGGATGCGTTCCGTTGCCCAGATCGTCCGAAGTACACTTCGTTTTATCGAGTTGTTGTTTTGTTTATCGAGTTGTCGTTTTGCTTATCGAGTTGTTTGTCGAGCTGTCGTGTTTCGTGTTTTGAGTTGTTACTTTTTGTTTAAACTTTTTGTTTGAGTCTTGTTTATCGAGTTGTCAACATTATTGCATTTTGTTTATCGAGTTGTAAACTTGCTAAGGTTTTGTTATATCTTAGAAAGTTGAGTTGTTGCGTCGGTTCACTACCTGACTGGGCAAAATGCACAACACACATTTCCATTCAATCTCATGCAGAATGATGCGATATGATGCTAAGTGTTTAAAATACAATACTTTTTTCAAAAGCTGTTTCATCCCATCATGTCTCGCTTGTTACAACATTTTACAGACTAAGGCACAAGTTTTACAGAAAAATAAAACTGCCCGATAATGTACAATGTGCTACAAACTACTAGCAAAAAGATAAATAAAACAGGAAATAGCTGCATCTGTGCTCTCAAGAGCAGTGATAAGAGGCCCTCTTCGTCCTCTTCTGCGAAATAGACTCTCCCTCACCATCGCCGTCGCCATCATCTGAATCAGAGCCGTCATCCTCGGGATCCCCCTCGACCTCGCCTCCACTCCCGGAACCAAGGCCGGAGCCGTCATCTCCATCAGCAGATGTCTCCGACTGACGGTCTGCAACCTCGTCCTCCTCATCCTCATCAGGCTCCTCCTCCACAACATGTGCTCTGCGTCTGCGAGATGACCCCTCCCCTCGAGAAGGCCTGGATGACCCAGCTCCTCGGAAAGGCCTGGATGGCCCAGCTCCGCGAAAGGGCCCAGATGGCCTAGCTCCCCGAGAAGGCCCAGGTGGCCCGGCCGGCGGCTGACCATATACCGGAGGCATCTGAGAACGAAGAGTCAAATTAAATACATCAGTCCAAATATGTATATCAGATGCAGATACAAGCAAAAACTACATGAAGTGGGTGCATGTAAACGCAGTGCACAAGCGGGGTGTGTGTCAGATGTGTTCTACACAAGTAGCCTATCAATGCAGTAGAAATCAGTATGTCATCAAAAGTATGATAAATGCCAGAAAACTAAAGGGTACCTGGAAGCCCATGATAGACAACTGTGCCTCCCTCCGCAAGACCATGCCCTCGAGTGAGGCTACCAATCCGATCACCTCCTCCATGTACTCTCTGGGTGGCTGCAGATACAAGCTCAAATCATCAACGAATAAAGGAGTGTCTAAGTATTTGAATGATAAATGAAAAGCAGTAGAACATACCGGCGGTGAGTCGGGATCAATGACATATCGATGACCGGGCATCGAAGGCTCTATCGGGATCGGAATCAGAGAGGTAGTCCCAAACTGCCACCCTATCAGCTCAGTCGGCATGTCCGGCCACCCAGGATGAGGAAAAGTCGCAGGAATCGGGGGAATCGACCTACTCCCACCTCTAGATGTACCAGCCCTGCTGGTGGAAGGGGCGTCTGCAGCCCGAGCCCGGGGCTGGCTCGAAGATGGCATACCAGCAGGCCTCATCATCGGAGTGCGAACTCTCGTCAATGGAGGCATCAGGTATGTGTGACGGTAAGTGGCGTAGTCCCCCTCCTCAATATATAGCAAAGCATCAGTGCCCAACATAGCATTGACAACATCCCGGGAAATGAGTATATCAGCAATCCGCATGTCGGCTGGAGGTGCTGAGGGAGGATCCTGAGAAGTGTACCCCCAGACCTGGCGCAAGAAACGCTCCCCCAGGAAAAAGGCCCTACCAACCGGCCCTTCGAACAGAAGTCTGTACCGGGAGGCACCCCACCCTCCGGCGAACTGGAAACGGAGACCCTCACCTAAGGGCGCCCACGGCTGCCATGTAATCTGCAGATAACAGGTGCATAAACCAATCAGAAATCGAAGATGTACAGGACAAATCAAAGACGAAAACAGAAAGAACTGAGAGTTCTAAAGTACCTCCGATGTGCGCACCGTGTCAAAATACTGTCGTAGGTAGAGGAGAGACTCCCGAGGTCTTGGCCGGTGCCGGCCCTCAAACACAAGTGAATACGGGTCATGAGAGGTCCCGCTACCATCATCTCCGGGGCCAACGTCGGGAAATATGCATACACCCACAACTGTAGAAAACAAAGCAGAACACGAAAATGCTGAGGGCAAAATGCACAGTACAGAGTATAAAGTGCGCCGTGTGTGTAATGTGCAAGTAATGAGGAGCAGAAATGTGAATCAAGAGGGCAGAAAGTACCTCTCAGGCTCTCCAGTAGCCGCCGAGTAAGTCCCCCCGTCCACGGGAAGTCGCGCTCATGTAGCAGTAAAGGGTGGCCAAGCCGGCACCACCCCAGTCGTACCGCCTGACCTGTGATAGGTCCACCAAGCCACTCAATAGATAGAGCCCGACAGTGTTCCCTCTATCAGCAAACAGAGTGGTCCCGAAGAGGAACATCAAAAAGCCGCGAGCATACTGTGCCGCCTCATCAGGAGTCGCGGGCTCTATCTCCACCCGCCGGAAATGGGAAGAGAACCAGGTGTATCGGACTCTCCCCGAAGCTCTGTCACCAGGCGGGCGAGTCCCTAGCAAATATATCCAAGCGGCCTCCCACTCACCCATGTCATCATCATATGGGATCGCCCAGCCTCCCACATCAAGGCCGGTCAATACAGCAAAGTCGAAAGGGGTCATAGTCATGTCCCCAGTGGCAGAGAAATGGAAAGAGTTGGTGGTGTCCCACCATCTCTCCACCAGGGCGGCCATCAGCGTCCTCCTAGCAGGACAACGGGACAGCCCAACACAGAAGGGTCTGAACCCCGCTAAGTCAACCAAATCCCGAACGGCCTCCGGGAGCTCGGCATACCAGTCTCTAGCCGCGGTGGAGCCATACCCTCGCACGTTGCGAGAAGTCACCTGCATTCAGAATGAACACATGTTTCAGCATGAAATGAATAAAGCTGTGTGCGAATAAAATGAATAGGCTGCGTGCAAAGTAAAGTAAGTGGGCTGCGTGTTCAACTCTCAATTAACCTGGGCTGTATGTTCAGAAAATCCGTCTGGGCTGTGTGTTCAGAAAATCAATTTGAGCTGTGTGTTCAGAAAATCAATTTGGGATGCGTGTTCAAAAATCAATCAGTATAGGCTGTGTGTTCAGAAAATCCATCTGGGCTGTGTGTTCAGAAAATCAATTTGGGCTGCGTGTTCAAAAATCAATCAGTCTGGGCTGTGTGTTCAGAAAATCCATCTGGGCTATGTGTTCAAAAAATCAATTTGGGCTGCGTGTTCAACTCTCAATTAGCCTGGGCTGTGTGTTCAGAAATTCAATCTAGGCTGCGTATTCAACTCTCAATCAGTCTGGGCTGTGTGTTCAGAAAATCAATTTGGGCTGCGTGTTCAACTCTCAATTAACCTGGACTGTGTGTTCAGAAAATCCATCTGGGCTGTGTGTTCAGAAATTCAATCTGGGCTGTGTGTTCAGAAAATCAATTTGGGCTGCGTGTTCGAATTTCAATCAGTCTGGGCTGTGTGTTCAGAAAATCAATTTGGGCTGCGTGTTCAAATCTCAATCAGTCTGGGCTGTGTGTTCAGAAAATCAATTTGAGCCGTGTGTTCAGAAAATCAATGTTTGGGCTGCGTGTTCAACTCTCAATCAGTGTGGGCTGCGTGTTCACCTTCAATTTTGGCTGTGTGCCCTAAAAAAATCAGTGTTTGGGCTGCGTGTTCAGCTCTAAATCAGTGTGTTGGGCCGCGTGTTCAACCCTCAACCGATGTGTGCCGTGTGTTCACAATCAATTTATGGGTTGAGTGCTCAGGAATTCAAGTGATAAGACTGTGTGTTCAGAACGGAAGCAGAATGCAAGAAAAATTCATAATACGTTACAGAAAAGGTAAAAACGAAGTAAATACCTCTCGTGCCTCATGGGAGAGATGATACTCAGGCTCCCGCAGGAGGAGATCCCCGGGTGCTCGCCCGTCGAACTCGGTGCAACGATGAAAAACAGTCCGCGGAAGAACGTATACTGGTGGATCATACCTCTCAGGGATGAAGGGGCGGACCCTCGGAGGCAGAGACATGATGTCAGGCTCGCCTTCGGCGCCCGAAGAACCTCCACCGTGGGGAAATTGACCCGCCATTTCAACAAATCTGCAAAAGGGGTAAAAATGAGCCAAAATGAGCCAAAATTGGAAAAAGTCAACAAAAGTCAACTCTCGGGAAATAAAAAAGTCAACAAAATTCAACTCCCGAGAAAATCTTCCAAATATTAAGACAAACTCACCTCAAGTGGTGAAAATGAGAAAAGAAGCATCGAAATCAAAATTTAATCGGTTCAAAGTGCTTAAAACTGAATGTTTTCGCGAAAACAACTTGCGTGGGGCGTTGAAAAACGCGTATAGAGCTCAGATCTGAGGGAGAAAATGGTTTGGGAAGCAAGAGGAGAAGATTTCGTGGCTGAGGTTATGAGCTCAAAGTGTTTGGGTGAGAGAATATAAAGAAAAGAAGGTGAAAAGACCAATTTGCCCGCGGATTTGGGCAGATAGCCGGCCGGCCACCTTTTCTGGCTGGCCGGCCATTCTCTTTTTGAAAAGTGGCCGGTGGCCTCCCCTTGGGAAAATAACTGGCCGGTGGTATCCCCCACATGCTCACCTAGCTCTCTGCAAATTTTGAGGAAGATCGGAGTTCCCGGGACCTGAAAAAGTTCAAGAAAAGTGCACTTTCTGTCGCGAAATTGCTCCGCCGGAACTTCAGCTTCAAGTTCTGACATGTGTCTCATCATTATTCATCGAAATCAAAATGTATCCTTTTTGAATGTGTTGTAGCCTTTCCAGGAAGTGAATCGGAGGCCGCGATCGAGTCGCCTTCGCCGAAACACGCATTTCCTTGCTCGTTATTTCGTAACAAACGGGCACTTTGATTTATGCTCGTTTTTCACTATCATGCACATAACTTGCATTCTCATGAGCATACTTGCATTATTATGCACATTTCTTGATATTGCCATACCTCTGTGCTTGAGCATGCGTTGTCACGCACGTTCCTTTCTCGCATCGCGATGCATTCACTCACCGGCACTGCGTGTGTCAAACTTTCGGAATCACATTGAATATATGTTATTAGCATATTGTGCTTGTTGAATTTCTCTCTTTTGCAGGCACGATATTGTATGTACGGTTCATTTGAGACTGGTGCGACCAGATGAATCGCGCAGGTATCATATCTTCTTCGTGTGAGACGCGACGAGAATTGAACAATTCTCCGCATTCTTAACTGCATGAAATGTAGTTGTTGCTTTGCATTCTTGCTTAAAAACTGTTGCATCTATTTGTGAATACTTGCTTCATTACAGTTTGCTGCATTTGCATGATCATTGAGTTACCTCCGGCTCTGTGCATATCGCTTTGCATTTTGCCCCCTTGCCTGCGGGCATGCCTGCGGGCACATCTCTGTTTATCTTGTACGTTTGTCTAAGTCTTCGGCCTTGTCAAAAATGGGTCGTCTCTGGGCTTTGACAATCACTCCCGTCACTTGTGACTTCCGAGTTCTGTCAAAGAGGGGCAACTGTAGACACCCCATTTTTGACCAACCTTAAGACTCAGATGTCACCGATTGAGTGCTCGGTGATGTTGCGTTTTGTGCTCGTTCAGAAGTCTCAGAGTCACGGCCGTGAGCCCTGCCTCCGGATTTCCGAACCCTCTTCTGTGCCTTGCCTCGGTTTGCGAACCAGACTTGGTTTTCTCTGTTTCTTTTCCTGAGGGGAGGGAGAGGTCCCGTAGACCATCTCTCAGTGGCCGTGGACTACATTTTTGTAGCTGTAGGCCATTTTGGCCATTTCGGAGCCCGGTTCCCGGTTTTTCGGAGCCGTCAGGCCGTGTGGCTCAGTTCGGGACCGCCTAACTATCTCCGATTGCTCCGGTTTTTGGCATGCATCTTATTTAATCCCTTTTGAGGGACACTGAGGTCTGAGAGACCCACTTCGTGGTCGAATGCCACTTTCGGTGCTTAACAGGCAGTTTTCGAGGCCCCGAACTGCGCGTTCTGGCCCCCGAACATTCGTTTTGCATCGGTTTTCGTTCATTTTTGGCAAGTACCTCTGTTTCATCACCAGGAAGGCCGTAGAAGGGTGGGAGGCCAGCAATTGTTTCAGCAACCAGTTATATTCCTCCAGCGCCCTCCGACGCCCGTTTTTCTCACTTCCAAGCCAATGTTGACCACCCTAGGGTCACTTTCTTCAATCCTAACCCCCATATTTGTGTTGTACACACATGGGAGGACACCAAAAGTTGGTGGCCGGCCAGTAATTCCACCTGACCCTTTTGAACCCTTCCTAAAAATGGCCTATTCTCTCTCATGTTTTACAGTTGACAATTTTGAACCACAGGGTTGTGTTGAGGGCGCCTGGGAGGACACCAATTTGTGGTGGCCGGCCAAAAAAATCTTCTCGACCCTTTTGACCCTTGGCCGGCCGGCCATGTGAAGTAGCCGGCCGGCCACCTGCAACTCTGAAAGTTGGCCGGCCATGATCCTTGCAATGTGTATATTCCAGTTGTATATCTGTTTTCCCCCCAAAAAACCTGTATCCGGGGGACAACTTTTGGGGGGAAACTTGATCCATTTTCCCCCCACTTTTTCCCTCCATTTCTCCCCCATTTTTGTCTATATAACAGAGCCTCCAGCTTTGTCTTGAGGGTTGGAAAAATTGGCCTTAAGCCTTGTATACACATCTCCCTCCATCTCTCTCTTTCAAGCTCAAGCATCCAAGTTCCTTGCACCATTCCTTCATCACTACCTAGCATCACCACCACTACTCCATTTCCAGCAGCTTGGGGAGCTTTCCAGTAGCTAGGAGGCATCACTTCTCAAGCCAAGAAGCAACCAAGGGTTGGTCTTCAAGGGTAAATGTCAATTCCCTCTTTTTGAGCTTAATTTTGCAACATTTTTCTAGCTATTTTTCTTGCTGTTTTGAGCTCCGACCAAAACTGAAAGTACCCTTTATTTGAGCTCTATTTCATGATTAATTAAGGGAATTTTGTCATTTGAGGTCCCCATCTTGCACTTCCTTCTTTATCTCTCCTTTAGGCCCTAATATTGCATGTTATTTTTGGCCTATGTGTGATCTGTTTTGGAGCATGATGTAAACTGTAGATAGGGTTATTTTGAGGCCTTCTTCAACATTTAAGAAGGGCTCATCACTGTTTGGGACCTCCATGTGCCACTTGTCATTATACCCCTCTTTGGTCCCCATTTTTGCATGATTTATTAGCCTATTGTGTCTCTGTTTTTGGACTTTGGTCCAAACTGAAAGTGGCCATATTTTGACCCCCTTGTCATGTTTCATTAAGGGTCTTTGGCTTTTTGATGAATGGTTTGTATACTTTGTGTTTTGACCTTTTTTGGGCCCTACCTTGCATGGCATTTTGAGCATACTTGTATATTGTTTTGGGGGTTTCCATAAACTGTAAGTAGTCATATTTTTGGTCCCTCTTCAGTATTGTAGAAGAGTATTTTTCTGTTTGGGCTTTGCATCTACCACTTGCTTCATTGCCTCCCTTGCGGAGCCATTTTTGTATGATAATTTAGTCCCACTTGTGCTTACTGTTTGGCCATGCTTTGAACTGTAAAAATTCTTATTTTGGGGCTTCCTTGCTTCTTTGTTTTCATTCCATGTACCAATTATGCATGCTTTGTATAGCTGTAAGCCATTTCATGTACCTAGTTTTGCATTTCGGGAGAAATTCCATACATCGGGTGTCATTTCGCCTTGTTTTGGGGCTGTTTTGCCCCTCATTTTGCTACTGATTTTTTCATGTTTGCATTTCATATTCCATGTCTTTGCCATGTCTCATTAGAGTGGCATTTCGGTGCCTGAGGGTCGGTCCTCGGTTTGCGTGCACGCATTTCGAGTTGTCTTGTTTTCATCTAATGGCCTCCTATGTGAGTGTGGCTGAGGTCCACTTGTGTTGGTGTAAGTCCATATTGCATTGTGTATGCCATTTCATTCCATAGCATTGCGTATGTTAGGCCGTATATTAGCGCATTGTGTATGCCATGTTTCCTCGTGCATCATGTATGCCATTTCATAGCCTTTCGCATGTTAGGTTGTATCTTAGTTGCATTTCATGCATATCATGCATATTGCATCGTGTTCGGGATAGGAGTTAGCCCGGGCACGGGAAACGAGGTATGTTCCGTACTCCGAGTGCGGAATGTGTCTCAATTCCCCAGTCACCGACACTCCGGATTATCCATGATGGAGTTAGGTTTTGTTGTATTTTCATATGCATTCATTTCATATTGAGTTATGCAATTCGACTCCTCGGCCATCATGCATCGATATGCGTGATTGGTGGCACGAGGATCGAGACATGCATACATTTGTGAAAATACATTGCCATGCCCCTTTCCTGCTCTCTGTTGCAGCAAAATGAAGAATCAGCAACTTTTCGGAGCTTGGCACGCATTTCGTGCAAACAGAGGCTAATTGGGGCATCGTCATGGATTTCCGCACAAAGGCAACCCGAACATGCATCATTCATCACCCGGAGTGGAATCAAGGCAGTCCCTGGCTTGCATGCCAGTTTTTATAGCTTTCTTAGTTAATTTGTTAATTAATTAGGAATTTGAACATTATTTGGACTGTAATATTTATTTGGACTGTACTATTCTTTTATTCGGGACTGTAGGCACAACTGTAATAAGTGTGCGTGTGTGTGTTGTATGTCTTCCAACCCCACGTCTTTCTTCCCTTTTATTTACCCGCTTATGATGGTTAGATTAGGGCACGTTTAAATTAGCATACAGTATGACAGCATGTTTCCATCATCTGTATTGCATGCACCGGGCTCGGCGCATCATACTAACTGCATTGTATTTTCAATTCCAAATTGAATACATGTTAGCTGTAGCATTTCATATGCCATGTTTAGAATAGCCGAGCCTGCTATAGTTGCATTTTTGCATGCGTTGCATTAGGCACTTCTGTATAATTAGGATCATGCATAGATTTCTAATTAGCTTCTTTTTTGGCTTGGAGTACTCGGTGAGTTTTATACTTTAGCATTCTTGCATGCGTGTGAGTGATTGCCATGAATAGCATGCTTACCATGAGGCTATTTGCTTATGTGATATAACTGCCTGAATACCTGTGGGTGAAGGTTGGGTTATTTGGACTGGAACAAATCATTAACTGTGAGTTTTAAGCCCACTAGATAGTGGCAAAACCATCTTTTCTTAAGCCCACCTGAGGGTGGCAAAATCTGCATTTCAAGCCTACTTGCGAGTAGCAAACCATCTTTCAAATAAACAAACATGAAATGTTTTGTTCCAATTCAGGCGATCCAGTCTATACTTGTATGCTGTGCGCATCACATAGTAAATCTAGGCTAATAACCGGAATAAGAACACACAATGTTTTCAAAACTAGATATCATGGTTAGTAGAGGCCGATCTTTGATCGGGCGAGCGGGGGTGCTCACGAAGTGACATTTCCCAATCGTACCCAAGTTCCCGAGCCGAGGCAACTTTGGTGATGACGGACACGTGGCCTTAGGCAAACGAGTCAGGATTTCCTAAATTTCCCCAAAATAAAATATTTAGGTGGCGACTCTGTATCTGGCAAAGCAGTCCATGTTTGGCACTTCTTTCAAAATCTATTTTCTCAAAATGATTTGCCGGATTTGGACTCTTTGGTTCAGACTTAGAACCATGACAATTTGAGAGTCCTGAGCTGTAGTGACCCCAAATGAACAGAACGGGAGCTCGTTCCTCCCGGGGCATTCGGGGACGTCTACAGTGTGTGAGTGTTAAGCATGCATTGCTTGGCTTGTTTCAGTGGTTTGGCACCACTTATAGCATCATTTCAGTCCTTGTGGTATGCTTGTATGCTTGCATTTGATGTTCCTATAAGGCCTTAAAGAGTTTGTGTTTCATGCTCCATGAATGTGTCATTGCGTATGCCATCATGTTTAGGCCTCTAGGATGCCATGTCAATGTGTTTTTTGGCTTTGTTTTAACATGATAAAACTCTGATTTTGGTTGTTCAAATCATGTCATGTTTGGTTTTGCTAAGTGTAGTTCAATACCTCTTTGGTGAGCCTTAAGCTTTGGGCTTGCTTGCATGCCTTACTTGCATGGTTTGTTTGGTTTGGCACCTTTTTTAGCATGTTTTCAGAGTTTAACATGTTGGTTATATATCCATGCTTGCCCCTTTTAAGTGTGCTTAAAAGTCCCTCTTTTGTGCCTTAGGCCTCGTTTGGGAGCCCTTCTTTTTAGTCAAAAAGCCAAGAAGTTACTAAATTAGCCAAAAAGCTAACAACTTATTCCAAAAAGTTAAAAATTCTCTTTTCTCTCTACTTTTTACACATCTTTTCGTAAAAATTCAAAAAGTTATCCCAAACATACTAGTTTTTTTAGCTCATATTTTAGCCAAATAGCCAAAAAGTTACTAAATTAGCCTGTTCCCAAACGAGGCCTTAGTCTTTAGGCCAACTTGCATGCATGTTTGTATGTATTTTAGACTTCATGTTCTTGGCATTTGGCCACTGTTTTGGGCCTAGTAGAGAGCTGTCCAGCTTGGTGTAAGTCCATCATTCGCATGTTGTTGCATGCTCGCCTTGTGTGTTGTTGCATACTTGGCATATCGCATGTGTTGCATGCTTGAATCACATTGCATTTGGCATGCATCCTTCCTTTTGTCTTGGTTGCTCAACATGTAATATGTCTTGCACGTTTGCATGTTGGCATTGCATCTTACATGCTTGTTAGCTTGCATATGTTGTTACATGCCTCGCATGCTTGTTTGCTTAGGTTGTGTGCCTAACATACATTGCTTGTGCCTATGCTCATATTGCATACTTAGCTCGCATGCTTAGGTTGCATTTGGCATGCATGTCTTGCCTCTTGAATTGATTATGATAGAGGTTGGGCCTTATGTGTTTGTGTGCATTACATTTGACATCAAAAGTGAGATAGCATGCACAAACAGAGGGCATGATGCCGAAAACCTTGCCAGTGGTGATCACCACGGTCACTAGCATCAGAAAAGCGATGAATCAGGCTAAGGATGTCCAATTCTCTGTCACGGATCAGAGATCGAGCGTCGTGCATAGTGATCCCACACATTCGTCCTAGGGCTTGAGCGTGGCCGAAGCGAAGTTGGGGCAAGATTTCTTTGTTACGTTCGAATTCCATCAAAGCTTGGAAATCTTCGAAGGTAGGACACACCTCTTGCCCGCCAAAGCTAAAGACGTGTGTTACCGGATTCCAAAACCTTGCCGCGGCGTGGAGACATGGAAGATGCAGTGGAGTGTGACTCAACGTGAATAGTGCATTTATGCCGAAGCCCCGGAAGTTTAACTTTTTCGAGCCGTCCAAGGTAGCAATCCAAGCTGTAAGATTTTGGATGAGAAATGCCTCCATTTTGATATAAAACTGAGATGGAATGAGAGAACCACGAAGCTGGAACCTTTATGGAGGATAAGGCACTGTTCGGAAGACACGTGTCAAAAATCTGGTGGTCGCCAAGCCAACTGGTCGGCCAACCATTTTTCCTGGTCAACCAGCCAGTTTTTCTGGTCGGCCAACCACACAACTGGTCTCCAAGACAAGAAACTGGTCGGCCAGCCACTCTTGGTGGTCGGCCATGAAAGAAAGCTGGTTTTTGGTCTTTTCCTGGTCTCTAGAAGAGAGCTCCTAGGATTTCCATGTGTTGGGAGTGTTGAAGGTCCGAGTTTACCTCTATTTCGGATGCATTCCGTCGCCCGGTTTGTCTAAAATGCATTTACTTATCAAGTTGTTGTTCTTTATTTATCGAGTTTTTATTAAGTTTGTTTATCAAGTTGTTAAGTTTGCTTATCGAGTTGTCGAGTTTTGTGCATCGAGTTGTTACTTTTTGTTTAATCAACATTGTCGGGATTTGTTTATCGAGTTGTAAACTTGCTAAGGTTTTGTTGTTTCTTAGTAAGTTAAGTTGTTTAGTTTGTTGCGTTGGTTCACTACCTGACTTGGCAATGTATAATGCTCCATTCCCATTCAATCTCATTTTTGTGCAAAATGATGCAATGCGATGCTAAGAAAACAAAATACAACACTTTTTGGACAAAAAGCTGTTTCATTCCATCATAGCTTCTTTTGTTACAACATTTTACAACAGGGTACAAATTAAAACTGCCTAAAGCTGATGTGCTACAACTACTAGTAATTAAAAAAAGAAAATAAAGCAAGAACATCTGTATCAGTGCTGTCAGGCTCAAGATCGGGAGGCTCTCTTCATCCGCTTCGGCTGAGCAGCCTCTACACCACCTCCACTAGCTCCATCATCCGAATCGGAGCGGCCATCGCTGGAACCCTCCCCATCATCACCTCCACTCTCAGAACCGGAGCCAGAATCCTCCTCCCTGCCTGCGAATGTCTCTGACTGAGGATGTGCAGACTCCTCCTCCTCGCTGGACTCCTCCTCCTCGCTGGACTCCTCATCATCCCTGATAGGCGCTCTACGCCTGCCTCGGCGATGAGTCGAGTCCCCTCTCCCAGCTCCTCGAGAAGGACTGGATGGCCCAGCCTGTATCGGTGGCATCTGAAGAAAAAAAAAAGAAAAGAGAGAGGGCAATTTTAATACATCAGCCAAAGTATGTACATCAGATGCAGATGCGGGAATGTTGCGTAGAGTGTGTGCTTGTAGATGTAGTATGTGAATGTGGTGTGTCAGATGTGCTCTACACATGCAGTCAACCAATGTAATGGAATGTTCAATTTCAGTATGTCATTAGAAGTATGATAAATGCAAGGAAATCGAAAAGTACCGAGACGCCGGCAATGAACAACTGCGTCTCTCTCCGCAGGACCATGCTCTCAAGTGAGGCCACCACTCCGAGTAACCCCTCGCAATACCCTCTGGGAGGCTGCAGATGTAAGTGCAAGTCATCAGTGAATGAAGGAATGTCTAAATATCTGAGTGATAAATCAAAATTGTAAAGCATACTAGTGGCGAGTCAAGGTCACTGACATATCGATGATCGGGCACTGGCGGCTCCAATGGAACCGGGTAAGATGTCCCGTACCACCATCATGTCAGCTTGGTTGGGAGGTCTGGCCACCCAGCATGCTAGTAAGTCAGGGGAATTAATCCAGCCCCACCTCTTGATGTGCCGGCCCTGCTAGTCGAAGGAGTATCTACAACCCGGACTCGGCTCAACGATGATGCACCGGCAGCCCTCCTCGTAGGAGTACGGATACCTATCAATGGGGGCATCAAGTACGTATGGCGGTAGGTCGCGTACTCCCCCTCCTCCAAGAGCAGAAATACATCAGTGCCCATCACAGCCTCCTCGACCTCCTGGGGAGTGAGTCTCTCAGTGGACCGCATATCCTCTGGAGGTGCTGTCAGGATACCCTGATCAGGGACGCCCATCGTCTGATGCATGAAGCGATCCCCCAGAAACTAGGCCCTGCCCATTGGCCCCTCAAATAAAATCCGGTATCGAGAAGAGGCCCACGCCCCAGGGAATCGAAAACGGGTATCTCCTCCCAAAGGTATCCAAGGCTCCCAAGTGATCTGCGGATAACAAGTGCACAAACTGATTAGATGTCATAAATATGCAAGATGAACCAAAGCACTGCCGAAGAACTGAGAGTTCTAGATTACCTCGGTCGCCCACTCAGTATCAAAGAACTGCCGAAGGAAGGGCAGAGTCTCCCGAGTCCTCGGCCGACACCGACCCTCGAATCTGTAAGAGTAAGGGATCTCAAGAGGTGCCTCCACCTCGAGCTCTGGGGCCAACGTCAGGAAGTATGCATAAACCCATAGCTGTGAAAAACAGAACAATGGCCATTAGAATATAGAATGTATATAAAATACAGAGTGCTGAGTGCATAATGCGAATATAGAATATACGAAAAATATAGAATGCTGAGTGCAGAATGTAGAGTATAGAATAAAAAGTGCGCTGTGTGTGCAGTGTACAGATAATGAAAAGCAGGAGTGTAAATCAAGAGGACAGAAAGTACCTCTCAGGCTCTCCAATAGCCACCGACTATGTTCCCCCGCCTGCGGTAGGTCGCACTCATCTAACAATAAAGGGTAGCGAGGCCGGCACCTCCCCAATCTTACTGGCTGACCTGGGATAGGTCTACTAAAGCACTAAGCAGATAAAGTCCAACTGTGTTCCCCCTGTCGGAGAACAAAGTGGTCCCGAGGAGGAAAATCAAAAACCCCCGAGCATACTGCTCTATCTGCTCGATAGTCTTGGGCATAGTCCTCCTGTACTTCATGGGAAACCAGGTGTATCTAACTCCACCCGATGATCTGTCGATCGGCGGGCAGACTCCCAGCAGATAGATCCAAGCCGCCTCCCACTCGCCTATATCTACATCATAAGGGACCGGTCGACCGGCCATGTCAAGGCCAGTCAGCATGGCAAAGTCAAATGGGGTCATCGTCATGTCCCCAGTAGCTGAAAAGTGGAATGAGTTGGTGGTGTCCCACCATCTCTCCACAAGTGCCCCCATCAGGGTCCTACTCGCCGGGTAACGCGATATCCCCGCGCAGAAAGGTCCAAATCCCACCTCGTCCACAATGTGGCGTACAGCATCTGGGAGCTCCGCATACCACTCCCTAGCTAGGATCAACTCATAGCCCGTGTGGAATGGGAAGATACCTGCATTCAGAATGAACAGATGTATTTAGTTTAAAATGAAATGTATGAGCTGCGTGCAAATGAAGTAGATGAACTGTGTGTTCAGAAATGAAGTAAACATACGGACTGCGTGTTCAGTATGAGCTGTGTGCAAATCAAATCAGACACTGTGTTATGGACTGCATGTTCAGTATAAGCTATGTGCAAATCAAATCAGACACTGTGTTATGGACTGCGTGTTCAGTATGAGCTGTGTGCAAACCAAATCAAACAGTGTGTTATGGACTGCTTGTTCAGTATGAGCTGTGTGCCCGAAGAACGAGTTGTGCGCCCGAAGAATGAGCCGTGTGCCCGAAAAATGAGCTGTGTGCCCGAAAAATGAGCTGCGTGCCCAAAGAATGTGCTGCGTGCCTGAAAATGAGCTGCGTGCCCAAAGAATGAGTGTAACAAGTCCGCGAGGGACCCTCGCTACAGTTCGGACTCTCGATTTGTATCACGGTTCTAAATCTGAACCAAAGAGTCCAAATCCGGCAAATCGTTTTGAGAAAACAGATTTTTTGAAAGAAATGCCAAACATGGACTTCTTTGCCAGATACAGAGTCGCCACCTAAATATTTTAAAATGGGGAAATTTAGGAAACCCTGACTCGGTGCCGAAGGCCACGTGTCCGTCATCACCGGAGTTGTCTCGGCTCGGGAGCTTGGGTACGATCGGGGAAGGTCAGCTATGAGCACCCCCTTTCGCCCGGTCCGAAGACCGGCCTCTACTAACCGTGATATCCGATTTTGAAAACGTTATGTGTTCTTATTCCATTTATTAGCCTAGAATTTACTATGTTATGCGCACAGCAAACAAGTATAGACTAGATTGCCTAATTCGGAAAGAAACATTGCATATCCGTTTGTTTTGGAAAATGTTTTGGATTTGCTACTCGCTAGTAGGCTAAAACACGGATTTCAATGAGTTCTTCCAACTCAAACAATCCAACCTCCACCCACAGGCATTTTAAACAGTTTATAACACATAAGCATCTAGCCACATGGCAAGCATACTGTCATGTTAACATTCACACACATGCGAGATGCTAAAGCATAAATACTTACATCGTACTCCGTGCCAAAACAGTAAAACTAGTTAGCAAACATGCGTGTCCTAGTTCATGTCAATTTGACTAATGCAACGCATACAGGATGCAATTAGATAGGCTCGGCTAACCCTAAACATGGCATGTGAAATGCGGTCAACTACCACATATTCAATTTGTGAATTGAAGTACAAATGCAGTTAGCGTGATGTACCGAGCCTAATGCATGCAATACAAATGCATGGATGCACGCATGCATAGCATAAGGTATGCTAAATTAAACGTGCCTTAATCTACCATCGTAAGCAGGTAAATAAAAGGGAAGAAAGACGTGAGGTTGGAAGACATACACACACTCACGCACACTTATTACAGATTTGCCCTCACTCGGAGGGACCAAATAAATATTACAAATTAATTAACTATGCAAGCTAATTAATGTTACAAATTAATTAATTTAATTAACAAATTAAATTAAGCTAAGAAAACAGATAAACCGCCTCGGGAAACGCGCCGCCATGCATAGGCTGCCTCTGTTTTCCTTCCTTCACTCCTCTGGAGGCTGTCAAAACCTCAGGACTGCATCCCTGGACACTGGGGAGTGTCATCGGCTGAGTGGAATTACCACCGGCAGTGGTGTGTGGCCATCGGCACAAAATGAAGCTGTCGGCAGAGTAATTTTTGCCGGTCGGCACCTTACACTGCCGGTCGGCAGAGTGTTCCTGCAGAATCTGCAAATGACAGCAACAGAGGGCAAGGCAACGCATGGCAGCACAATTCAAGGCATATATGCACCAACCATGTCCCTTATCATGATAAAGACTCAAAGGGGCATGTGCCTCGATTCTCGGACCACCAATCACGCATTTCCATGCATGATGGCCCAAAGAACCAAGTATGCAACTTTGATTTCAAATGCAATGCAAACCAATCAAACCAAACAAGGCCCAATTCCTATCATCAAGTCAAGGAACAAGGCATGCATGCAAGATGCAATGCAACCTAAGCATGCAAGCTAAGGATGCAACATGGCATGGGGACAAGCTTATGCAAGCATACAAGCATACATATGGCAATGCATATAGATGGAGAGATGGACTTAAACATGAATTAGGCAACTCTAAATGGGCCTAAAACAGTAGCCGTAATGCCCAAAAATGGAGGCTAAACACACATGCACACATACACATGTTATGGTCCAAACCTTAGGCACAAATTGAACAACCCTCAAACATATTTGAAAGGGGGAATCATGGACTAATTAGCATGCGACATAAGCATTGAAATCATACTAAAACATGGTGCCAAACCAAGCAATAAATCAAGCCAAACATGCAACAAATAGTCCAAGTGTTCAAAGCAAACCAATGGGGCATTGAACTACACTTAGTAAGACCAAACATGGCATGGACTAAATGACTAAAAACAGAGTTTTAGCACATAACATAAGGCCCAAAAGACCACTTAGATGGCATCTAAATGGCTCAAAAACAAAGGCATGCACAAATGGTCAAAACAAGGAGCATGCAACACATGCTTCCAAAGCATCAAAGGGGCATGCAAGGCAATCAAGCAAGCATGAAAATGGGACTGAAATAGCTTATAGGGTGGCCCCAAATCACCAAAACAATGCAAAGATGCCATGCTACACATTCATATGCTCAAGGCCAACAAGCCTAAATACAAAGGAGCTATATGATGCATGCCAAATTCGACCCAAACAACCTAGGACAGACCTAGAACATGGCAAAACATGCACAAAATCTCCACAAGACTAAGCCTAAAACATGCTCCAACAAAGGCTAACAACCTAAGACATGTTAAGGCATAACAAGGCATTACAAGGCAACTATGCTAAGCATGCATGGAGTACCAAAACCAATTTAAAATCATGTTATATTATGGATATATAAGCATGAAGAATAGCCTAAACATGCTCAACACACACTCAAGCATAGGCTCTCTTAAGAGACCAAAATATGTCCTTTTCAAGGACAACAAGGAGAGGGGGTGGCCCTCTCCTTCTTGGGACTTCAAGGCATCATCTTCACCACTGAAATCCCTCAAGATTTCAGTGGTGAAGAGACCCCAACACCAAAATCCCGGAGCTAGCACAAAATGGCTCAAAATGAGGCCTTTCAAGGCCTAAGGGGGGTCAACCACCCTCAAACAACAAAACACTCTGAATAAACAATAAAGAGGGTCCTAAAACAGAACTTTTTTGTATTATACACTAAGCTCAAAAACGAATTCAAGATAGGTAGAAATACAATGCAAAAATGGGGAATAAAGGTGTTAGTTTCTTACCCTTGATGACCCCTTCACAAATGGTGCTCCAATGACCTTCCTTAGCTTGAATCCAACACCAAAACCTCAAAATCAGTCCCTTAGAACCTCAGTTCCAAGAGGAAGGTGAAACACTAGGTGTTTGTGTGCAATAGTAAGACACAAAACACCTTGAGCACAAAAGAGAGGGAAAGAGATATAGGAAGTGTATCTAACTCAAACCCTAAAACCAGAGCTTAACCATGGCTGTTTTTGCTCTCAAAATATCTTAAGTCTCTCCTCCTAAGCCAAGAGACCAACCCCTCTCTCTATATGGCACTTCTTGTCTTGTAAAGCTTACAAGACAAGCTTCATAAGAGGGAGATCCCTCCATACACGTGTATGGAGGGGAGCAAAAGCAAGACAGCTGTCTTAAAATATCTGCAAAAGCAGATGCACAGTAATCGGCCGGCCAAAAATGCCATCTTGGCCAAAAAGAGTGCCGGTCGGCACTAAATAGTGCTGACCGGCAACAAATAGTGCCGGCCGGCAATATACATTGCCGGTGGCAGCAAAAACCAGCCGGTGGCCTCTAGCCACTGCCGGTGATGGGTGGGGATGGTCCACAAGCCCTACCCTGCCCTTCCAAGGCAAAACACAAGTGTTTGGTGCAAAACTAGACACTAAACGGTCGAGTTCGGAGATCCTGAGGCAAGGCACGCGAGCCGAGGCCTCCGGGAACTCCAAACGAACACAAACATGGATGATCACCGAGTGTTCAAACGGTGACATCTAAGTCTTGAGGACGATCAAAAATGGGGTGTCTACTATGAGCTGCGTGCCCAAAGAACAAGCTGTAGACAACCCATTTTTGACCGTCCTCAAGACTTGGACGTCACCTTTTGAACACTCGGTGATCATCCATGCTCATGTTCGTTTTGAGTTCTCGGAGGTCTCGGCTACGCGCCTTGCCTTAGGATCTCTCGACTTGACTGTTTTGTACTTGGTTGTAGACCAAACACTTTTGTTTTTGCTTCTAAGGGAAGAGGGAGGCTTTTTGGCCATCCCCTCAACCCACCTGCCAAGGCTTGAGCATGGCGATAGATTTCCGAGCGGACACGAGCATGCATGCATTTGTCCCTCCTCCTGAGGCCTCTTTACTGCTTATGTAGCTTAATTAACTTCTTTAACTAGTTAAGTGTTGTGTAATAATTAATTAGCTAGTAAGTTGGTTAACTAGATGATTTGTATTATTCTTTCGGACCCTCCGTCGAGAGGGCCAATTTTGTAATAAGTGTGCGTGTGTGCGATACATGTCTTCCAAACCTCCATTTCTTTCTCCCTTTTATTTAACCGCTTACGATGATTAGATTTAGGGCATATTTTAGTTAGCATCCTTATGCTATGCATGTTTGCATCATTCAACTGTATTGCATGTACCAGGCTCGGCGCAACATTCAAACTACATTGTATTTCAATATACTTTCTTGAATACATGTTTAACAGCATGTTATCAAGTGTTGCATTCATATGCCATTCTAGATAGCCGAGCCTATTTTAGTTGCATTTTTGCATGTGTTGCATTAGGCATCTTAACATAGCTAGGATCATGCATGATTTCTAACACAGCTTTTGTTTTGGCTCGGAGTACACTGTGAGTGTTTATACTTTAGCATCCTTGCATGAGTGTGAGTGCTGCCATGATAGCATGCTTGCCATGAGGCTATTTGCTTAAGTGCTTTAATTGTATGAATGCCTGTGGATGAAGGCTTCATTGCCTAAATTGAAATAATTCATCGAAATGAGTGTTTTAAGCCCACTTTGCGGAGTGGCAAAATCATGTTTTTCTAAGCACACTTGAGGGTGGCAAATCCACGTCTTAGCCTACTTTCGAATAGCACCATCAAACCATTTTCAAACAAACAAACATGAGATGTTTTGTTCCAATTTAGGCGATCCGGCCTATACTTGTATGATGTGCGCATCACGTAGCAATTCTAGGCTAATAAACCGGAATAAGAGCACATATATTTTCAAAAACAAGATATCATGTTTAGTAGTGGCCGATCTTTGATCGGGCGAGCGGGGGTGCTCATTGCATGACCTTCCCCAAGCATACTCAAGTTCCCGAGCAAAGGTAACTTTGGTAATGACGGACACGTGGCCTTAGGCATGAGTCAGGGTTTCCAAAATTCCCCCAAAATAAAATATTTAGGTGACAACTCTGTATCTGCAAAGCAGTCCATGTTTGGCACTTCTTTCTAAAAATTAGTTTTTCAAAACGATTTACCGGATTTGGACTCTTTGGTGATTTATCAATCTCGTATTGCACTTTGTGAGATCAGATTAAGAACTGCGACATTTAGTCCGAACTGTGGTGAGCCCAATGAACAAAACGGGATTTTTCCGGGGACGTTCAGGGACGTCTACACAAGTTGTGTGCCCAAACAACGAGCTATGCCCCCGAAAAATGAGCCGTGTGCCCGAGAATGTGTTGTGTGCCTGAGACAAACTGTGTGGTCAGAATGAGCCACGTGTTCAGAGTAAGTTGCGTGCCAAATTAACAAAGTGTTGTGTTGTGAGCTGCGTACCAAATGGACAGAATACTGTGTTGTGAGCCGCGTGCTAAAATGACCAGAGTATTTCTATATATGAGCTGTGTGCCAAATAGACCGAGTGGTGTGTGAAGGTGTTCAGAACGAACAGATAAAATACATAGCGAAAGCATGAAATGTGCAAGAAATGCAGCATACATTGCAGAGAACGTGGAAGTAAGGTATGTACCTCTCGCGCTTGGTAGGATAAATGAGACGCTGGCTCCCGTAGCAGTAGGTCCGCGGGTGCTCGTCGCTCAAAGTCAGTAAAATGATAGAAGGTGGTAGGAGGTAGGACATGCTCTAGAGGGTCATACCTCTCGGGGTCAAAAGGTCGAATCCTCGGAGGCAGTGACATGATGTCTGGCTCATCCCCGGCATGTGGAGAACCTCCCCCCTGATGGAAATGATCCGCCATCCAAAGAAATATGCAAAAATGAGCAAAAATAAGCAAAATGAGCCAAAGTCGCAAAAAGTCAACAAAAGTCAACTCTCGGGAAAGGAAAAAGTCAACAAAAGTCAACTCCCGAGAAAATGTGCCAAACTTCGAGACAAACATACCTCAAGTGGTGAAAATGGAGAAAGAAGCTCCGAAATCAAATTTTAATCGGTTCAAAGTGAAGAGAACTGAAAGTTTTCGCAAAACAACTTCGTATGAGGCGTTGGAAAACGCGTATAAAGCACAGATCTGAGGGAGAAAATGGTCTAGGAAGGAAGGGTGGCTGATTTCGGCCTAAGGGGTGTGAGCAAAAGTGATTGGGATGTGTGTATTTAAAGAACCGAGCATAAAAGGACCAAACTGCCCCAAGTTTAGTAAACTGGTCGGCCGACCAGGTTTTCTAGCTGGCCGACCACCCTGTGAGCAAAAACTGGTCAGTGGCCCTCTTGGGTGGTCTCCCAGGTCCCTTTGTTCTCCCTGTGAATTTTGGTGATGATTGGAGTCCCCGGCTCTCGAGAAAGTACAAGAAAAATGCACTCTTCGGCACGAAACGCCATCGCGGGAACTTCAAATCAAGTCTTCGATGCGTGGCTCGCTGTTACTCGCCAAGAGCAAGGTGTATCCTTTTTTAGTACATTGTGACCCCTCCTAGAGGTAAATCGGAGGTCGTGTTTGAGTTGCTCTCTTCGAGGCTTGCACTTCTTTACTCAGTGTTTTGTTTCAAACATGCTTTGAAGTTGCACTTGTCCTGCATTGTTATGCACACTATTTGCATCGTTGTACACGTTTCACTGGCATGACCACGCATCCATACTTAGCTTACGTCGTCACGCACGTTTCGCTTGCATTGCTATGCACTTTTCCATCAGCGTCGTACGTATCCGTGTTCGATATAGCGTTGAACATGTGTTGCTAACTATATTGTACCTGTTAAGTTTCTCTCTTTTACAGACACGATATTGTATGTACAGTTCATTCGAGGCTGGTGCGACCAGACGATATTGTATGTACGGTTCATTTGAAGCTGGTGCCTGTAGACACCCCATTTTTGACCGTCCTCAAGACTTGGACGTCACCGTTTGAACACTCGGTGATTATCCATGTTTGTGTTCGTTTAGAGTTCCCGGAGGTCTCGGCTACGCGCCCCACCTCAGGATCTCCGAACTCGACCGTTTTGTGTCTGGTTTTGCACCAAACACTTATGTTTTCCCTTGGAGGGGCAGGGAATGCCTTGTAAGGCATCCCCACACACCACCGGCAGTGGCTAGAGGCCACCGGTTGGTTTTTGTTGCCATCGGCAATGTATGTGGCCGGTCGGCACTATTTGTTGCCGGTCGGCAGTCATTTTTGTCAAAATGACATTTTTGGCCAGCCGACTACTGTTCATCTGCTTTTGCAGATATTTTAGGACAGCTGTGTGGCATTTTGGTTCCCCTCCATACACGTGTATGGAGGGATGCCCTCCTTGTAAGCTTGTTGTATAAGCTTTACAAGTTGGTTGCCTATAAGAGAAGGGTCTCTTCTCTTGGCCAGGGGGTTAGAGAATTTTGGAGAGAAAAACACAAAGAGAAGCTCTGGTTTTAGGGTTAGGGTTTATACATATCTCCTATCTCTCTTTTTCTCTCTTTATGTTCTGGGTGTTTTAGTCCATACTATTGCACACAAACACATAGTGTTTCACCTTCCCTTAGCTACTGAGGTTCTAAGAGGTTGTTCTTGAGGTTCTTGGGTGGTTTTGAGCTTGGAGGAGCAGCTGGTCCACTATTGTTGAAGAGAGTCTTCAAGGGTAAGAAACTTACCTTTATATTCTCCATTTTTACATTGTATTTTTCCCTATCTTAGAACTATTTTTGTGCTTAGTGTATAACATAAAAAAGTTCTGGTTTTTAGCCCTCTTGATTGTTTATTAAGAGTGTTTTGTGGTTTGGGTTTGTTTGACCCCTCCTAAGCCTTGTAAGGCTCCTTTTTGTGCTATTTTGAGCAAGTTTCGAGACTTTGGTATTTGTGCATCTTCACCACTGAAATCTTGAGGGATTTCAATGGTGGAGATGATGCCTTGAAGTCTCCAAAAGGGGAGGGCCACCCCCCCTCCTTATTGTCCTTGAAAGGGACCCTTTTTGGCCTCTTGAGGGAGCATCATGTTAGAGTGTGTATTGATCATGTCTTGGCTATTTTCCATGCTTATTATGCCATGATATAACCTTGTTGTGTGTTGGTTTTGGTACACCATGCATACTTAGCATACCTACCATGTAATGCCATGTTATTGCCTTAATATGCCTTAGGTTGTTAGCCTTTGTTCTAGCATGTTTTAGGCTTAGCCTTGTGAAGGTTTTGTGCTCATTTTGTCATGTTTAAGGTCTGTCCTAGGTTGTTTGGGTCGGATTTGGCATGCTTAGTATAGCTCCTTTGCATTCCGGCTTGTTGGCCTTAATTGTATGAATCTATAGCATGACATTCTTGCATTGATTTAGTGGTTTGGAACTATCCACCATGTCATTTCAGTCCCCTTTCCATGCCTATATGTTTGCCTTGGATGTCTCCTTAATGCTTTGAAAGCTTGTGTAGCATGTTCCATGTTTTGGCCATTGTACATGCCTTTGAATTTGAGCCACTTAGATGCCATCTAGAGGGTCCCCTTTGCATGGTCTAGGTCTGTCTTGAACCTATTTTAAGTCCTCTTAGCCTTGTTAGGCTTGGTTGGCTTGGTCATGGTTCAAGCCCCTTTGATTTGCTTCAAGCACTTGGGCCATTTGTTGCATGTTTAGCTTGACTTGTTACTTGGTTTGGCACCATGTTTTAACATGATTTTCAATGCTTACCTTGCATGCCATATGTCCATGATTACCTTTTCAAATGTGTTTGAGAGTTGTCCCTTTTATGCCTAAGTGTTGGCCCTTAATCATGTGCATGTGTGCATGTGTATTTGGCCCTTTATTTTGGTCACTTTGGCCACTGTTTTAGGCCTATTTAGAGTTGCCTAAATCATGTATAAGTCCACCTTTTCATCAGTTTGCATTGCCTCATGTTTGCTTGTATGCTTGCATAAGTGTCTTGCCATGCCATGTTGCATCCTTAGCTTGCATGCCTAGGTTGCATTGCATCTTGCATGCATGCCTTGTTCCTTGACTTGGTGATAGGAATTGGGCCTTGGTTCGTTTGTTTGGTTTGCATTTCATTTGACATGAAAGTTGCACACTTGATTCTTTGGGCCATCATGCATGGAAATGCGTGATTGGTGGTCCGAGAATCGAGACACATGCCCTTTTGAGTCACAAACATGATAGGGGACATGATTGGTGCATACATTGCTTGAATTGTATTGCCATGCAAGTTCTGTCCTCTGCTGCTGTGAGTTGCAGGTTCTGCAGGCACTCTTTGCCGACCGGCAGTATACATTGCCGACCGGCAGTAAATCACCAGCCGATGGATTCATTTCGTGCCGGTGATCACAGGCCACTGCCGGTGGGCATTCTACTCAGCCGATGGCATTCCCCAGTATCCAGAGAAGCAATCCTGAGGTTTTAGCAGCCTCCAGAGGAGTACAACAAGGAAAACAGAGGCAGCCTATGCATGGCGGTGCACTTCCGAGCAAGACCCGAGCACGCATTGCATTGAGCCCTCTTCCCGAGGCGGTTTACTGTTCTTCCTAGCTTAGTTAGTTTGTTAACTAATTAGGCAATTTGTAATAATTAATTAGCTTGTAGGTTAATTATTTGTATTATTTATTTGGTCCCTCCGGGCGAGGGCAAATCTGTAATAAGTGTGGGTGAGTGTGTGAATGTCTTCCAACCCCCATTTCTTCCTTCCCTTTTATTTACCTGCTTATGATGGAAGATTAGGGCATGTTTAAATTAGCATACCTTATGCTATGCATGCGTGCATCCATACATTTGTTTTGCATGCACCGGGCTCGGTACATCATTCTAACTGCATTTGTATTTCAATCCCAAATTGAATACGTGCATTAATTGGTTGCATTTCACATGCCATGTTTAGGTTAGCCGAGCCTACTCTAATTGCATCTTGCATGTGCTGCATTAGTCAACTTGACATGAACTAGGATCACGCATGTTTGCTAACTAGTTTATTGTTTTGGCACGGAGTACGATGTAAGTATTTATGCTTTAGCATCTCGCATGCGTGTGAATGTTAACCTGATAGCATGCTTACCATGTGGCTAGATGCTTATGTGTTATAAATTGTTTGAATGCCTGTGGGTGAAGGTTGGATTGTTTGAATTGGAAAAATTCGTTGAAATCTGTATTTTAGCCTACTTGCGAGTGGCAAATTCCAAAGTACTTTTTTTAAAGACAAACGGATATGCAATGTTTCTTTCCAAATTAGGCAATCTAGTCTATATTTGTTTGCTGTGCGCATAACATAGTAATTCTAGGCTAACAATTGGAATAAGAACACATAATGTTTTCAAAAACGGATATCACGGTTAGTAGAGGCCGATCTTCGGATCGGGCGAGAGGGGGTGCTCATAGCTGACCTTCCCCAATCGTACCCTAGCTCCCGAGCCGAGAAACTCCGGTGATGATGGACATGTGGCCTTCGGCACCGAGTCAGGGTTTCCTAAATTCCCCCATAAAAAATATTTAGGTGGCGACTCTGTATCTGGCAAAGCAGTCCATGTTTGGCACTTCTTTTCAAAAATCTGTTTCTCAAAACGATTTGCCGGATTTGGACTCTTTGGTTCAGATTAAGAACCGTGACAATTTGAGAGTCCGAGCTGTAGTGACCCCACAAATGAACAGAGTGGGACTCACCCTCCGGGGGCATTCGGGGACATCTACAGTGCGACCCGACGAACCGGACGGTATTGTATTCTCCGTGTGAGACGTAGCGAGAATTGTATAATTCTCTTACATTCTTACTGCATGAAATGTAGTTTGATTTGCATTCTTGCTTAAAACTGTTGCATTTATTGTGTATATTTGCTTTATTATAGCTTTCTTTGCATGATCATAAGTTATACTCGACTTTGTACATACCTGTAGACGTCCCCCGAACGCCTCAGGAGGAATGAATCCCCGCCGTTCGGTTCGTTTGTGGGTTTACTACAGTTCGGACTCAAATTGTCACGGTTCTTAATCTGATCTCACAATGTGCAATGTGAGATTGATAAATCATCAAAGAGTCCAAATCCGGCAAATCGTTTTGAGAAATCATATTTTTTTTATAAAAAAGTGCAAAACATGGACTGCTTTGCCAGATACAGAGTCGCCACCTAAATATTTTTTATGGGGGAATTTAGGAAACCCTGACTCGTTTGCCTAAGGCCACGTGTCCGTCATCACCAAAGTTGTCTCGGCTCGGGAACTTGGGTACGATTGGGGAAGGTCAGCTATGAGCACCCCCGCTCGCCCGATCCGAAGATCAGCCTCTACTAACCATGATATCTTGTTTTGAAAACATTATGCGTTCTTAAACCGGTTATTAGCCTAGATTTACTACATGATGCGCACAACATACAAGTATAGACTGAATTCCCTGAATTGGAACAAAACATCGCATATCCGTTTGTTTTGAAAATGGATTGAAATTTGCTACTCGCAAATAGGCTAAAACACGAGTTTCGACGAATTATTCCAATTCAAGCAACCCAACCTTCACCCACAGGCATTCAGGCAGTTATAACACATAAGCACATAGCCTCATGGTAAGCATGCTATCATGGCAACACTTACACTCGTGCAAGGTTGCTAAAACATAAATACTTACCGAGTACTCCAAGCCAAAACAGAAACTAGTTAATAATCATATGCATGATCCTAGTTCATGTTAAGGGCTTAGCATGCCTCTCTTTCTCTTAATTGATCAAGTTTTGCAAAACCCGAGGAATTCCTTCCTCTTCGTTTTCAATGCGTTATTCAAAAAGTTTTGAAAAACTTAGGTCAAATGCAATGACTTTAAGGCATAGAAAAGCAAGTGAAAAGCACTACCATTTCATTCAAATCCTCTGGCACAACTGGCGCAAGGCAGAAGCAAACACAAGAGTGTGAAAATCACTAATGTTCATTCAAATCTGTTGGCATTACTGGCTCCAAGGCAGAAACAAACTCAAAAGAAAACGAAAAGATAAACGCAAAACAAAATGGTGATGCCCGAGGTAACACCCCCGGAATCACCCGACCTTTGTACAACAGGACTGACTCGATACAACTTGACAGACCCTACTGACTTAATATGAAAAGACTGACTTAATACAAAACGACAAGACTGACCCAATACCCAAGTCAGAAAGCACAAAACCTAGCATTCGCAAAATGCTCAAAACAGTGCGTGCCATACACCACATCCAGAGTAAGCTGAGCGCCGCCCGCAGGTGGTTCATCCCTCGATCACATCACATTATCCCCCACAAGTTCACTGATCAAGTGTCGATAGACTTTGCAGGACCTAGTGCGGGGATGACCCTGTTATCAATCAAATTTTGTATCTCGTGGCGGAGACGGACGCAACTGTCGGTGTCATGACCGGTTTGTTGATGAAAAGCACAGTACTTGGTCGGGTCATGCTTTGCAGGGAGAGGGTTGGGTAGAGGCCGTTGTTCTAACGGTTTCAGATGTCCTTTCCTGAGTAGGACCCCTAGGGCTTTAAACAAAGGCATATAGAGTGGGGTGAAAACCCTCTTGCCTCGGGGTAGATAGTTCGAAGTTCAGGGGTTTGGATTGGATGCACCAACAAGGGGGTGGCTATTCTTGGTGTGGTGGTGGCGACCATGCCCACTTCGGAAGATCTTGCAGCTGCATCATCGCTGGCGGTCGCATTCGAACTGAGGGTAAAAGCCCTCCTGGGCTGCTCCTTCTCCTGATCAATGAGGCCCTGCTTCATAGCGTCCTCGATCTGTACTCCCATCTCATGTAAGTCTGGAAAGGTGGGAAATGGGAGAACAATCATTTTCTGCATGAGTTCAGGCTGGAGATTGCGCACAACCATCCGTATTTGATCCTTGTCGGTCGGCCTAATGGTCATCATTGAGGCCTTGGCCCTCCAGCGGGTTACGAAGTCAGAAAAACTCTCCTTAGGCTCCTGCCTTGTCGTCTCAAGATCACGGGTTGTAATCTTGATTTGCGTATTATAGGAGTACTGTGCAACAAAGGCCTCGACCATCTCCTCCCAGTTCCTTTTGACGGAGTCTTCCAGTTTTGCGTACCAGATGGCCGCTATACCCGACAGGGTCCGGCTGAACAAAGAAAGCTTTTGTAACCTGGTGAGGCCCATCGGCCTTAGTATATCTGAGAACAACAGTAGATGCACCATGGGATCCCCAGATCCGTTAAAACGATCAATTTGTGGCATCTTAAACCGATCTGGCAGCGTCACGGCTGAGTCGGTGTATCCGTCCTCAATGTCTGGAATGGACTTTACTCCCTGAGATTTCTTGAACATCTTTTCCAGCTTGTTCACCTTCAGCGCTGTAGGGTCTAACTCGAACTCAAAGGGTGAATTCGGCAGGTTGATCGGTGCTTTAGATAGCTAGGGTAGGATCGGGGGCGGAGGTGGCCCTGTCGGAATGTCCATATCTTCCTGAACATTAGCTGTCTCCCTGAGTGTTGGAACTCTGGGTGGGAGAGGAGCCTAATATGAAGCAGATGCTCCTGTTTGCTGCTACAGCCGAGCAATTAAGTCTACCTGTTGGGTCATGATCTCAGCCTGCTGTTTGGCAAATTCTGCTTGACGAGCAGCATCCTGCTGCATGGTTTTCATGCTCTCTTGGAGTTGACGCATCATTTCCTCCATTCCTGCCATGTTCTGCTGTTCCGGCTGACTGACTGGTATATCTATCTCTGTGATAAAAACTGAGGCCTCAGCCTGACTGTTCACTGGTTGGGTGGATAACGGCCACTGATCTGGTAACTGCTGAACTGGTGATCCGTGCTTGACTGGCCCTTTTACCCTGCCTCTGGCAAAGGAACATTGATTGCCCTTGAATTGAATCTCTGACCCGACAAAGTCTATCAACACAAGTCCAATGAATCTGGGGGATCTCAGAGCCTTCTGAAGTTATGGTTCCAGGACTACCTAGCAAAAGAGAAAACAGACAGCATCTCAGCCCAATTTCACCAGAACAGATTTGAGCATAGCTGAATAACTAAGCTCCCTACAGAATTCTGCCCAAAATCCTGCCTGTAAACTAATACCCTCAGGTAAAACTGATTCCACCAAATACAAATGCCCGCGGGCCTGATACCCAGACTTGTAAACTGTTACATGCATTCCCTGTAGAGATACACTCTAGAGCACATAGCAAACAAGTGAGAGCCAAAACACCCCTATGTTGGGGTAGTGTTTCCCTGTCCTATTTTGTCCGGAGCTAGGGTTTCACTACGCACGCAACGGTTTCAAACAACCTATAATTGGGTAAGCAACCTATCCTAGTTTGGAATAGTCACTATGGATTCCGATATGCACTAAGTCGAATGGTCAAAAAGGGTGCCCCGGTAAAAATCGGGGTTTGTGTTCCCATCGTGGCAGAGCCCGTAACCGGTCAGCCTTATGGTACGCTTCTCAAAGCGAGCCTTCGACAAACCGTTCAGGAATAGCAGATGGCAAACACTGTGACTTAGGCGAACCAATGCACATGCAATGCAAAGAAACACATAAGTGTAGTCAAAACAAGATATCATGAGTTCGAGTCAAGTTCTCTAACTCCCCAACGGAGTCGCCAGAAACTGTTGACGTCCCCCGAATGCCCCGTGAGGAATGAATCCCTGCCATTCTGTTCGTTTGTGGGTTTACTACAGTTTGGACCCAAATTGTCATGGTTCTTAATCTGATCTCACAATGTGCAATGTGAGATTGATAAATCACCAAAGAGTCCAAATCCGGAAAATCGTTTTGAGAAAACAGATTTTTTTTTAGAAAGAAGTGCCAAACATGGACTGCTTTGCCAGATACAGAGTCGCCACCTAAATATTTTTTATGGGGGAATTTAGGAAACCCTGACTCGTTTGCCTAAGGCCACGTGTCCATCATCACCAAAGTTGCCTCGGCTCGAGAACTTGGGTATGATTGGGGAAGGTCAGCTATGAGCACCCCCGCTCGCCCGATCCGAAGATTGGCCTCTACTAACCATGATATCTTGTTTTGAAAACATTATGCGTTCTTAAACCGGTTATTAGCCTAGATTTACTACACGATGCGCACAACATGCAAGTATAGACTGAATTCCCTGAATTGGAACAAAACATCGCATATCCGTTTGTTTTGAAAATGGATTGAAATTTGCTACTCGTAAGTAGGCTAAAACACGGGTTTCGACGAATTATTCCAATTCAAGCAACCCAACCTTCACCCACAGGCATTCAGGCAGTTATAACACATAAGCACATAACCTCATGGTAAGCATGCTATCATGGCAACACTTACACTCATGCAAGGATGCTAAAACATAAATGCTTACCGAGTACTCCAAGCCAAAACAGAAACTAGTTAATAATCATATGCATGATCCTAGTTCATGTTAAGATGGCTAATGCAACACATGCAAGATGCAACTACAATAGGATCAGCTATTCTAAGATGGCATATGATGATGCTACAACTAACACGTATTCAACTTAGAATTGAAATACAATGCAGTTAGTATGATGCGCCGAGCCCGGTGTATGCAAGACAAATGTATGGATGCACGCATGCATAGCATAAGGTATGCTAATTTAAATATGCCCTAATACTAACCATTGAAAGCAAATAAGTAAAAGGGAGAAAGAAGTGGGGGTTGGAAGACATACACACACTCACGCACACTTATTACAGAATTGCCCTTGCTCGGAGGGACCAAAAGAATAATACAAACCGAATAATGAACCAACTATCCTAGCTAATTAATTATTACAAAACTTCTAATTAATTAACAAATTGATTACAAAAACAGCCTAAATATGAAACTAAAGAGACCGTCGCAGCTCTGCCTCAGAATGCGTGGATGATGCAAGCTCAATTTGCCTTGCCTGGAAACCCGCTGCCATGCTATTATTGTCTCTGTTTACACTGCCTTGCTCCTCTGAAATTTATGAAAGTTTCCAAAATCCTTCTGAATCACTCCCTGAGTGTTGTGGAATATCACCGGCCACAATTCAAATCCACCGGCCATGGGAATAGGCTTATCGACCAAATATTGAACCACCGGCTGGACACTGATGGTCGATCGGCACCAAAAGTGGTCGGCCGGCCATTTCTTCCTACAGAGCCCTGTTTTGACAGCAGCAGAGGACAGACAGTGCATGTTATGGAATTTTCAAAGCAATGTGTGCATGGCCACTCTCCCTATCATGCTATGGGCTCAAGGGAGTTTGGTACTCGACCCTCGGACCACCAATCGCGCATTTCAATGCGTGATGGTCCAAGAAGTCAAGTATGCATTTCAATGTGAATGAATGAACCAAAACACATGAGTGCTACACGCCTTATCATGTTGAGATCAAGGACATCGGCAACCGAGGATTTAGGCGCGTTACGTCACTTTGAGTACAAACGCCCCTCATTCCTCACGCTTGGTTTGACACCCCAAACCAAGCAAAATGTAATGCAAGTATACAATGCGAATCAAGTATGCAACATGTCTCAAGCATGCAACATGAGGCTAAGGTAACAAATAAGCCAAGTGCAATGTGCCAAACATTCGAGATACAATGCAATGCAACCTATCATGCAAGCTAGGATATGGAATGCAACTAGCTAAACAACATGCAAACGTGCAAAGATGAGACAATGCAAGCATGAAACCAAAATAATGCAACATGTCAAAACATGCAATGGTGGACTTAAACCGCAAAGGGCAGACCTCAGCCTTGCCATAAACAGTGGCCAAAGATGATGCAAATGATGGACAAATGCTCATGCAAACGTGCACACCAATGGGCCTAAAGCTAAGGCACAAAAGGTAACTTTCAAGAACACTCAAAAGATGACAAACATGGACATTAGACCAACATGTTAAACTTTGAAAATGCATAGAGGATGATGCCAAATCAACCATGTTATGTAAGTAAGGCATGCAATAATGACCAAAACTTGAAGCCAACAAAGGGATCCAAACCATAGCTATGTCAACCAAACCCCAAAGGACCAAAATGGCTTAAAACAGTCCTAAGGCACTCCAAAACAAGACTAAAGCATGCATAGAACATAATCAAAACATGCCAAGAAATGGGCCCAAAACAAAGGGCATTCAAAGCCAAAAGGAGGGCACTTTACTACAACCACCCCAACCGCTCATGGCATGGACTAGACAACCAAAAACAGAGTTTCAATACATCAAAATGCACCCCAAAACCCACTGATATGGCAGCCCAAAGCCTCAAACACATAGGCATACACCAAGGCCCTAACATAGAGCATAAGATCACATTTCTTCAAGGCATTGAAAGGGTAGCAAATGCAAGCATGTAAGCACAAAACAAAGACTAAAATAGCATAATAAGTGATTCCAAATCGCTGAAATAGCCTAGGTAATGCAAGCTAATGACTCACACACTCAAGGCTCACAAGCCAAAATGCAAAGAGGCTATACCAAACATGGAAAACATGATCAAATCAGCACCCAACAGACCTTAAGCATGATGAAATATGACCAAAAGCTTCATGAAGTCAAGCTAGAACATGCAAGCATGGAGGTCTAAAGGCAAGATGCATTTCTAGGCAAAATGGAGGAATACAAGGCAAGTGTATTATGCATGCAAGGGGTCAATAAACCAACATAGAACAAAGGTAAAACATGCTAAATAAACTCCAAATAACCTCTGAAACAAGACCAAACAAAACTAAGCATATGAGCCAAAAACATGAACAAATGAGACACAAAGGGAGAGGGGTGTCCCTCCCCTATGCAAGATTTCAAAACCTCTTCTTCACCACTAAAAATCCTCTGGATTTCAGTGGTGAGAAGGCCAATACATGAAAGTTACAAAGGCTCAACAAAGAAGGCACAAAAAAAAGGCCAAACAAGGCCAAAGAGGGGGAGGTCGACCCCCAACACCAAAGTGACCTTAATGAAACATCTTAAGCATAAAAAATCAGAGTTTTTATCAGTTATACACAAAACTCAAAATAGCATGCAAAGTGGGTTAAAAGCTAGTGCAAGAACGGGGAATATAAAGTAGCAATGCTCACCCTTGAAGAACACTTGAAGAACAGCAACCTCAGGCCCCTTCTTCTGATCAAAATCAACTCAAAACTCCAAGAACAAACTCTCAAGACCCCAATAACCCAAGTATGGTGTAATACTAGGTGCCTTAGTGCAAAACTAAGAACAAAACACCCTTTTAGGCCCTCTCTCACACACAAATGAAGAGAGAGAGGGAGATATAGAGAGAGAGTGGTGTATATATGCTATATAACTCTGATTTGCTGAACCTCCTCAAAGGAGAAGAGTGGCCTCCTTTTATAGAGGAAGACAAAGGCCTAAGCTTCTTAAATAAGCTATGGCAAAAGGGTCAAGGAGGTCAAGCTTCTAAGAGAAGCTAAGGCAAAGGGTCTAGGCTTCTTGAGGAAGCTAAGGCAAAGGGTCAAGCTTCCCCAAGAAGCTTGAGCAAAGGGTGCAAGCTTCTCCAAGAAGCTTGAGCAAAAAAAGGTGCAAAGGGTGCAACTCCTCCATACACGTGTATAGAGGACAAGTCCATGCATTCTAGCTGGCACAGCTGGCATGCGCAATGCCTGAAAAAGGCAAAAATGATGTATCGGCCAGAAAAGGAGTCAATCGGCCAAATAAATGGTCAGTCGACCACACAAAAAGGCCAATACACCTAAGAGTATACCAACCGACCAAACATTTGGTTGGTAGAAAAAAAAAAAAACAAGGCCGGTGGCATCATGCCACGGTCGGTGGGTTTCAGGGATGGCTAACAAGCCTCTTCCCACCCTCAGAAGCACAAAACACAAGTCCTTGGTGCAAAACCAAGCACAGAACCGGCAAGTTAAGAGATCCTGAGACAAGGAGCGCGGCCGAGGCCTCTGGGAACTCAAAACGAACACGAACATGGATGATCACCAAGCGTTCAAACGGTGACATCCAAGTCTTGAGGACAGTCAAAAATGGGTGTCTACAATACCCTTTTGCATTTTGCCCCAGCCTGCGGGCACTTCTCTTTGATTATCTCGCCTGTTTGTCTAAGTCTTCGGCCTTGTCAAAAATGGGTCGTCTCTGGGCTTTGACATTCACTCCCGTCACTTATGACTTTCGAGTTCTATCAAAGAGGGGCAACTGTAGACACCCCATTTTTGACCGACCTTAAAACTCAGATATCATCGATTGAGCGCTCGGTGATGGTGCATGTTGTGCTTATTCTGAAGTTTCAATGTTTTAGCTGAGAGCCTTATCCTCCGAGCCTCGAAACTTTTTGTGCTTTGACTCGGTCTGCGAAATAAGTCTTGTTTTCTCTTCCCAGAGGGAGGGAGAGGTCTTGTAGACCATCTCTCAGTGGTCGTAGACTACTTTTCGTGGTCATAGGCTACTGTTCCCGTTTGGAGACTAGTTTTCGATTTTCGGAGCCGTCGGTCGTGCGCCTCGGTTCGGGACCACTTAACATTCTTCGTTTGGCACGGTTTTTGGAACACACCTTGCTTCCTCTATCTAGAGGGACGCTGTGGTCCAGGAAATCACTTTTGTGGTCGTATGCCACTTTTTGTGCTCGACAGCCAGTTTTCGAGGCCCCCGGCCGCGTGCTTTGCCTCCTAAACTCTCGTTTTACATCCGTGTTGGTTCATTTTTGGCATGAACCTTGTTTTCCTTGTTTGGGAGGTGGTACACGGGTGGGAGACCACCTTTTCTCCTTGGAGACCACTTTTCCCCGCCAACCGATTTTCTTGTTAGGAAACTGGTTTTCTTGATCTTTGGGCCACATTTGCTGGTTTCCCACTCCACCATTAGCTTGCTTTCATTGTGGAGACCACCTATACCCTTGGTCGACCAGTTTCTATCTGGGAGACCACTTGACCTAGTCAGCCGACCACCTTTTCTGGTCGGCCAGCTCCCTCCTGTTTTATCTGTTTGAGTGGGTGCCAGCTGTGCCAACTGGAAGGCACAGACTGTATCCTCCATACATGTGTATGGAGGATCTTGAACCTTGTTTTTAGCTTCTTGAAAAAGCTTTTGCCTTGTTTGTCTATAAGAGAGGCCCTCCCCCTCCTTGAACCAGGTTCAGAATTTCTCTAAGGCAAAACAATACATATCTCTCTATATCTCTATATTTTGGCTCATAAGGTGCATTGTTCTTGACTCTTTTACACTACACCTCATAGCCATACACTTCCACCATTGATTTGAGGTTCTTGGAGGTTGTTTTCAGAGGTTAAAGAGCTGGTTTTTGGTCCCAAAGTTTGCTGGTTTTGCTGAGCTTCAAGGGTAATCACTTTTTCCTTTTTTAAGCATTATTTTAATCCTTCTCTTAGCCTCATTTGCATGCTTATTTGAGATTTGTTGTCAACTGAAAAAAGGTTCATATTTAAGTGATTTTCATGTTTGTTTGAGGATCTTTTGGTGTTGGGGGTCATCTACCCTCTTGCATGCTCTATTTAGACTTGTTTTGAGCCACGCCATGAGACCTTTGTATTGAGCTTTGCTTGGCCCTTTAGCCACTGAAATCCAGAAGATTTTTAGTGGTTGGCATGTGGTTTTGAGGGCCAAAATCAGAGAGGGGTGACCCTCTCTCTTTTGGCCTTGTTTGCTTGCATTTTTGGCTTTCCAAGGGAGCATATATTTCCACACTTCCTAGCCTTCGTTCAGGCCCTTTTTAGTGACTTTTAGGACCTGAATAGACTCCGTCTATGGCTGGTTTGGTCACCTTTTGTTTGCCTCTTGCATGTGTAGAACAATCCCTTCCATAGCCTATCAAAGTAACACCTCATTCTTGCATGTATTGGTCATGTTTCAGTGGGTTTTTGGCCATCATTTGGCATGCCATGATTCTATTTTTGGCTGGTTTGGTAGCCTCTCATATGCTTCACATGCTTGTAGTGTAAATCATGTTCACTAGCTTATAATGCATGTTGTTTTGACCCTCTATGCTAGCATACTTTGGCCATGCTCCAAACTGATTTTGTTCATATTTTGGGCTTCCTTAGCTCTATTTTGAGGTCCCTTGGTCGAATGATGCTTGCCATGTATGGTTGTAGTGTAATAGCCTTGCTTAGCCTTGAGTTTTGAATCCCCTTGCATGCTTAACTTGAGGTGTTTGCATGTTTTAGCATCATTGACCATGATATTTCAAAGTTTATTTCTTGGCCATATTCTCATGTTTGTCACTCTTTCAATGTGTTTGAGAGTTGTATCATTATACCCCATTTATGAGCCTTTGCATTGAGCTTCATTCTTATGCCTTTCAAGCCACCATCCTGGCTCATTTTGCCATTGTTTTGGGCATGCTTAAGGTCTGTTTGGAGTTGGTTTTGTCATTTGAGCTTCGCCTTGCATGCCTCTAGTGTAATGTGCTTCACTAACTTCGGTACTTGAGCCTTTCAACATGCATTGCGTGAATTGTTTGCATGATTCGGAGCCATTTTGTATGTCATTTCAGAGCTGGAACATGTGTCATTGTATGTCATATTTCATCCTTTCAATGCTTTTGTAGAGTTGCATTTTGTGCCCTTGGGCTTATGTAGACGCGCCCGCGTGGGCCTCGTGCCACAGTTCGGACTCTCGATTTGTGTCACGGTTCTAAGTCTGAACCAAAGAGTCCAAATCTGGCAAATCGTTTTGAGAAAAATAGATTTTTGAAAAAGAAGTGCCAAACATGGACTGCTTTGCCAGATACAGAGTCGCCACCTAAATATTTTAAAATGGGGAAATTTAGGAAACCCTGACTCGGTGCCGAAGGCCACGTGTCCGTCATCACCGGAGTTGTCTCGGCTCGGGAGCTTGGGTACGATCGGGGAAGGTCAGCTATGAGCACCCCCTTTCGCCCGGTCCGAAGACCGGCCTCTACTAACCGTGATATCCGTTTTTGAAAACTTTACGTGTTCTTATTCCGATTATCAGCCTAGAATTACTATGTTATGCGCACAGCAAACAAGTATAGACCAAATCGCCCAAATTGGAACAAAACATTTCATGTTTGTTTTTGAAAATGGTTTGCTACTCGCAAGTAGGCTAAAATGCAGATTTTGCCACCCTCAAGTGGGCTTTTAGAAAAGATGATTTTGCCACTATCTAGTGGGCTTAAAACTCGCAGTTTTAATGCATTATTCCAATTTAGGTAATTCAACCTCCATCCACAGGCATTCAAGCAGTTATATCACATAAGCAGCTAGCCTCATGGTAATCATACTGTCATGGCAACACTCACACGCATGCGATATGCTAAAGCATAAAAGCTTACCTAGTACTCCGAGCCAAAACAGAAACTAGTCAGTAATCATATGCATGATCCTAGTTCATGTTAAAAAAAATGGCTAATGCATCACATGCAAAAATGCAATCTAGGCAGGCTCGGCTAACCTAAGCATGGCATATGAAATGCGATCAACTATCACATAGTCAATTTTTGAATTGAAGTACGAATGCAGTTAGCGTGATGTACCGAGCCTAATGCATGCAGTACAAATGTATGGATGCACGCATGCATAGCATAAGGTATGCTAAAATAAATGTGCCCTAATCTACCATCATAAGCAGGTAAATAAAAGGGAGAAAGAAGTGGGGGTTGGAAGACATACACACCACGCACACACACTTATTACAAATATGCCCTCACTCGGAGGGACCAAAATAATAATACAAATTAATTAACTACGCAAGCTAATTAAATATTACAAATTGCTTAATCAATTAACAAATTAACTAAACTAAATAAAAACAGTAAACCGCCTCGGGGCGAGGGCCAGATGCAACGCATGCTCGGGATTGGCTCGGAATCGCACTGCCATGCACAGTTTGCCTCTGTTTTCCCTGCTCTGCTCCTCTGAAAACTGCCAAAGTCTCAGGGATGCCTCTCAGGACACTGGGGGATATCATCGGCTGAGCAGAATTTCCACCGGCAGTATCATTTAGTCACCAGCACAAAATAGATCCACCGGCCATCGATTGACTGCCGGTCGGCACTAAATACTGTCGGCCGACAATGAATTCCTGCAGAACCTGCAACCCACAGCAACAGAGGACAAGGCAAAGCATGGCAGCACATTTCAAGGCATATATGCACCAACCATGTCTCTTATCATTGTAATGACTCAAAGGGACATGTGCCTCGGTTCTCGGACCACCAATCACGCATTTTCATGCATGATGGCCCAAAGAACCAAGTATGCAACTTTGATTTCAAATGCATGCAAACCAAATAAACACACAAGGAGGCCTAACCTCTATCATACTCATCTCAAGAGGCAAGGTGATGCATGCAAGATGCAATGCAACTTAGGCATACGAGCTAAGGATGCAACATGCCGATACAAGCAAACATGCAAGGTGAGCATGCAAATAAGCAAGGGATGGTCTTAAACATGAATTAGGCAGCTCTAGTTAGGCCCAAAACAGTGGCCATTGGAAGAAAATGAAGTGCCTCGAAATGCGTGCGCACGGGCACGCAAATCGAGGCAATGGCATATGCAATGCAATGGCATGAAAAATGATATGCAAACATGCCAATGGGATTTTAGCACTGAAATGTGGGGGAAAACAGCCCCGAAATGAGGCGAAAACACACCCGATGCATGGAATAGTCCCGAAACATGGACTTTTGGCACCCGAAATGGCTTACAGCTATACAAAGCATGCATAATATGGACATGGAGCATGAAGACAGAAGCAAGGCAGCCCTGAGATAAGCTTTTTTCTAGTACAAGTCATGGCCAAACAAAAGCAAAGATAGGGCAACAATGGCATGCAAAAATGGCCCTAAACATGAGGTTATGAAGCAACTCACGGCTGCTAACTCCAAACAGGTTAGGGCCCTTCAACAACATTGAAGAGGGGCCCAAAATAAGACTATTTACAGTTTATGGCAGCCCCAAAAACAGTATAAAAATATATTAGAAATGCAATGCAAAAATGAAGCTCAAAAGTGGCTATAACATGAGGTATACAAAAAATTCACCAAACAAGAAAATGCCCTTAATAAAACATGTTCAGGAGGTCAAAATAAAGCCACTTTTAGTTCGGACCAAGGTCCAAAAACAGCAACATCAGGGGCTGCCAAGACATACAAAAATGGGACCAAAAAGAGGATATAAAGGGAAGTACAACATGGAAGTCCCAAACAGTGTTGAGCCCTTCTTCAATGTTGAAGAAGGGCTCAAAATAAGCCTATATACAGTTTACTACATGCCTAAAAACAGATTACACATAGGCCAAAAATAACATGCAAGATTAGGGCCTAAAGGAGAGATAAAGAAGGAAGTGCTAGCTACTATCCTCAAATAGCAAGAGGTCCTCAATCAAACATGAAGAGGACCTCAAAATATGATGATTTGAAGTTTGGGTCGGAGCCCAAAGATGTAACCACAAGGGGCTAAGATATGAAGCAAGAAAAGGCTAGAAAAGGGAAGATGAAGACTCACCCTTGAAGACCAGCAAACCAACACCTCTTGCACCAAGTTTGGGAGCTTTTAACCTCTGGAGGACAGCCTCAAGCTGCTGGAATAGGCGTTGGATGCCTTGTGCTATGAGTTGATGAAGAAATGGCCCAAGAACAAGGGTGTTTGATGGTTGAATGGGAGAGATATAGTGAGAGATGAAGGGATATATGTATGTATATATCAGATATATCTATATATCTCTGGTTTTTTGTTCCAAAAATCCAAACCTAAACAAAGGAGGAGGAGAGGTGCTTATATAAAGCAAGGAAAGCACTTAGCTTACAAGCTAAGTAAAGGGAAAGGGTCAAAGGGGTTCAAGGGGGTGCAAGGCTTCTAGAGGAAGCTAAAACAGTTGGCCAAGCTTCTCCAAGAAGCTTGGCCAAAAGGTTCAAGCTTCTAGAAGGTTAAGGGGTTCAAAGGCTCACAAGGTGCAAAACAAACACACATGCACGTGGGGGATCGATTCTGTGCATTCCAGCTGGCACAGCTGGAATCCACTCAATCTGCAGAATGCTCCGGAAGGTCGTCGGCTAGCAAAAATTGCCGGTCAGCAAAATAAAGTGCCGGTCGGCACAATAAATTGTCGGCCGGATAAATACAGTGCCGGTGGATGGCCGGTAAGGTCAAAAAACTGCCGGTTGGTGTCCAAATTGAAGCCCCGGAAGTTAGCTTTCCAATGGCATAAACCTTGCATCAAAATTCCTCCTGTGCAAAAAGTATGCCCTTTTCCGTGAAGCCGCGCAGATTCGATCCAACCGGGATGATGCCCGACTTCAACTGATCATATCTCCCCCACCCGGACTTGGCTCTAGGAGATTCTTGAGTGCAAAATGAAGCCCCGGAAGTAAGCTTTCCGACGGTGGTGGCCCCATAGCTAAACTCCAAGTGTAAAGATAGATAAGCCCGATTCAGCGAGGGCTGCTCGACTCGCTTCTACCCGGATTCATGCCGAACTTCTCCCAAATTAGTTTTCTCCTCTCCTTTCCTCTTTTCTTCAACTCCAAAACCCTAAACAAAGTGTTTTGAAAGATTTGCCTCTCTTCTAGTCGAAGAAACTGATTCTTTGCCCTGCACAATCTCTCAACACCGAGCAAACCATCAGTGGTGCCCAAGTCTTAAGGGCGGTCAAAAATGGGGTGTCTACAGCTTAGGTCCTTGCATTGTGTATGCTAGCATGAGTTTTGAAGTCTTGTTTTCATCATGTTTGGCCACTGATTTGGGTGTGGCTGAGGCCCATTCATTTTGGTTTAAGTCCATTTTTGCATTGAGTATGCCATTGTATTCCATAGCATTGAGTATGCCACATTGTCGCATGATTGATCATTGCATTATGCATGCCTTATTCATCTCATTGTGTATGTTAGTTCTTAGGTGCATTGTGTATGCTAAGTACCACGTGCATTGAGTATGCCATTGTTAGTTCATAGCATTGTGTATGCTAGTTGCATGTTTGCATGTCATCCTTTGCATGTTTGCATCACTTAGTTGCATAGCATTTAGGTTGCATACCTAGAGTTGCATTTGTGCGTGCCATGTTATGTGTTGCATTGTGTTTGGAATAGGAGTTAGTCCGAGCACGAGAAGCAAGGGACGTTTCATACTTGAAGTGATGAAACGTGCCTCAATCCCCGGTCGCCGACACTCCTGACTACCCATGACGGAGTTGTTGGCTTTAGGTGCTTGTGTGTGCATTCATTTCACATTGAATCGTGCAATTCGGCTCCTCGTCCATCATGCATCAAAATACGTGATTGGTGGCCCGAGGTTCGAGGACTACACTCCCTTGAGCTTATGCAATGATGAGGAGAGTGGTTGTGCACACATGTGTTGCAAATACTTTGTCGTGCATCTCTCTTTCCCTTTGTTGTAGAAAACCAGAAACCAGGAGAGGAAACTGGTCGGCCGACCAGATTTACTAGTAGGCCGACCACTTTTTTTGGTTTCCACCACAAAAGGTGGTCGGCCATTGGTCTCCCGTGCCTATAAGCTAGTCGGCAGCCTTCCCACAGATTCCCAAGGTGGAGTTTCATCTCTCTAGAGCTTTGTGCAAGTTTCTGAGATCAATTGCAAACAAAGGCGAGTTGGGGCGTCGTGAGGGATTTCCAAACAAGGTGACTCGACCATGCATGCATCCTTCATCATTCAAGGCAGAGCTGAGGCAGTCCACATTCATGTAGTTTGCATGCTAGTTTAATTGCTTACTTAGTTAGTTTGTTAATTAATTAGATTTATGTAATAATTAGCTGTAATTTATCATTCATTTTGGTTGTGTAATAACTAGCTTAATTAGATTGGCTTAGATTAGCTAGTTGGTGTTGTATTATTTATTCAGACCCTCCGTCGAGAGGGCCAACTGTTGTAATAAGTGTGCATGTGTGTGATGGATGTCTTCCAATCCCACGTCTTTCTCCCTTTTATTTACCAGCTTATGATGGTTAGTTTTAGGGCATGTTTTAATTAGCATCCTTATGCTCGCATGATTGCATCCATTCATCTGTCTTGCATGCATCGGGCTCGGCGCATCATACTAACTACATTGTATTTCAATTCCAAGTTGAATACATGTTATCTGTAACATCTCATATGCCATTTTAGAATAGCCGAGCCTATATTAGTTTCATCCTACATGTGTTGCATTAGGTATCTCAGCATAGTTAGGATTCATGCATGATTTCTAATTAGCTTCTTTCTTTGGCTCGGAGTACTTGGTGAGTGTTTATGCTTTAGCATCCTTGCATGTGTGTGAGTGACTGCCATGATAGCATGCTTGCCATGAGGCTAACTACTTATGTGATATAACTGCCTGATTGCCTGTGGGTGAAGGTTGGATTACTTGAATTGGAACAATTCATTGATTGCAAGTTTTAAGCCCACTTGAGAGTGGCAAATCACCATATTTTCCAAGCCCACTTGAGGGTGGCAAAAATCACATTTTAGCCTACTTACGAGTAGCAAACCGCTTTCAAAAACAAACATGAGATGTTTTATTCTAACTTAGGCGATCCAGTCTATACTTGTATGCTGTGCGCATCACGTAGCAATTCTAGGCTAATAAACCGGAATAAGAGCACATATGTTTTCAAAAACAAGATATCATGTTTAGTAGTGGCCGATCTTTGATCAGGCGAGCGGGGGTGCTCATTGCATGGCCTTACCCAATCGTACCCAAGTTCCCGAGCCGAGAAAATTTTGGTGATGACGGACACGTGGCCTTAAGCACGAGTCAGGGTTTTCAAAATTCTCCCAAAATAAAATATTTAGGTGGCGACTCTGTATCTAGCAAAGCAGTCCATGCATGGCACTTCTTTCTAAAAATCAGTTTTTCAAAACGATTTTCCAGATTTGAACTCTTTGGTGATTTATCAATCTCGTATTGCACTTTGCGAGATCAGATTAAGAACCATGACATTTGAGTCCAAACTGTAGTGAGCCCAATGAACAAAACAAGATTTTCCTGGGACATTCGGGGACCTCTACACATGTTCCCACTTCTTTCATGCTTTCAATGCCATTGAGTGTTATGCGTTGTTGCCTTGCTTATGGCCTAGTGTGTATGCTTGCATGCCTAGGCATTTGAGCCCCTATCTTAGCATGTTTTGGTCTTTGTTTGGACCTATTTGAGCTCTGTCCATGATGGGTTCAATCATTTGTGCCATGTATTGCATGCCCTTTGTGTAGTCCCTTTAATGGCTTTGTGCCTTAGGCCCTCTTGCATGCTTTATTTGTGTTGTTTGAATGGTTTGGCACCATGTCACACTTGATTTCAGAGCCTTTAGTGTTGTCACACTTCCATGTTTATCGCTTCTTCATCATGCTTGAGAGTTGTGCTCTTATGCCCAGTCAATGGGCCTTTGCATTGTGCATGCATTTACTTTGTGCATCATGCCTTAGTTTCATAATTATGGCCACTATTTTGGCATGACTGAGGTCTGTCCATTTTGGTTTAAGTCCATTGAGCATGTTTGATTGCATGTTGTTTGCATGCTTATGTTACATCGCATTGTGTATGCCATGTTGTCCATTGCATTGAGTATGCCATGTTCTTAGCATTTAGCATTGTGTATGCCTTGTTGTCTACATGCTTAGGTCACATTACATTGAGTATGCCATGTTTTGTCATTACATTGTGCATGCCATGTTCATCGCATTGTGTATGCCATGTACTTTGCATTGTGTATGCTTAGGTCACATTGCATTAAGTATGTCAGGTCCTTTGCATTGCGTATGCTAGGTTGTTACATTGTATTGTGTATGCCACGTAGTTGCATTGCATGTTTGCATGCTTGCTTGCATTTGTTTGGATTAGGTGTTAGTCCAAACACGAGCAATGAGGGACGTTTCATACTTAAAGTGATGAAACGTGCCTCAATTCTCAGTCACCGACCCTCTTGATAATACATGATAGAGGTCAAGGCCTTATGTGTTTATGTGTGCATTCATTTTACATTGAATTGTGCAATTTGGCTTCTCGGCCATCATGCATTGAGATGCATGATTGGTGGCCTGAGGGTCGAAAACCATACTCCTTTGAGCTTATGAAATGATAGGGAGGGTGGTTGTGCACACATATCTTGCAAATACATTGCCATGCCCTTTCTTGCTCTCTGTTGCAGCAAGTTAAAGAAATGTAGCAACAACTGGTCGGCTAGCCAGAAAAACTAGCTGGCCGACCACTTTTTCTGATATGCAGCAACAAAAAGTGGTTGGCAGGTGGTCTCCCACATCAACAAGTGGTCGGCCACCCTCCCACAGGTCCCCAAGGTGAGTTGGAAGCTTTCTGGAGTTTGGTGCAAAATTCTGAGGATAGTTGCAAACAAAGGCAAGTTGGGGCATCGCGTTGGATTTCCGAACAAGGCCACCGGGCATGCATACACTCTTCTCCCTCTGAGGATCCTGATTTACTGCTTTACTTAGCTAGTTTATGGTTTGGTTTTGTACTTAATTAGTTAATGCATTAGCTATTTAATTTATGATGTAATAATTAGTTTAATTGGCTTAGATTAGCTAGTTAGCTTTTTATTCGGACCCTCCGTCGAAAGGGCCAATGTTGTAATAAGTGTGCGTGTGTGTGATGCATGTCTTCCAACCTCCATTTCTTTCTCCCTTTTACTTAACCGCTTATGATGGTTAGTTTTAGGGCATATTTCGATTAGCATACCTTATGCTTGCATGTGTGCATCCATTCATCTGTATTGCATGCACCGGGCTCTGCGCATCATACTAACTGCATTGTATTTTCAAATACATTTTTTTGAATACATGTATCAAGTTGCATTTCATATACCATTCTAGAATAGCCGAGTCTATTTTAGCTGCATTTTTGCATGTGTTGCATTAGCCATCTTAACATGAACTAGGATCATGCATGATTTCTAACTAGTTCTTTGTTTTGGCTCGGAGTACACTATGAGTGTTTACGCTTTAGCATACTGCATGTATGTATGTTGCCATGAGGCTAACTACTTATTTGATTAATTGCCTAAATGCCTACAGGTGAAGGTTGGATTGCTTGAATTGGAACAATTTATTGAAATTCGCGATTTAGCCTACTTGCGAGTAGCAACTCTAAACCGTTTTCAAACGAACATGCAATGTTTTGTTTCAAATTAGGCGATCTAGTCTATACTTGTATGTTGTACGCATCACATAGTAATTCTAGGTTAATAACCGGAATAAGAACACATGTGTTTTCAAAAACAAAATATCATGTTTAGTATAGGCCGATCTTTGATCAGGCGAGCGGGGGTGCTCATTGCATGACCTTCCCCTCTCGTACCCAAGTTCCCGAGCCGAGGCAACTTTGGTGATGATGGACACGTGGCCTTAGGCACGAATCAGGGTTTCCTAAATTTCCCTAAAATAAAATATGTAGGTGGCGACTCTGTATCTGGTAAAGCAGTCCATGTTTGGCACTTCTTTATAAAAATCAATTTTCCAAAACGATTTGCCGGATTTGGACTCTTTGGTGATTTATCGGTCTTGCATTGCTCTTTGCGAGATTAGATTCAAAACTGTGACATTTGAGTTCGAACTGTAGTAGCTAGAGAACAAGACGAAATTCGCGCCCTCGCAGCGCAGAGCCCGGGGAGTTCTCGGGGCGCGTCTACACCCGGCTCCTATCCTGAGAACATGGCTGGGGAAGCACTCACGCAAATGGCACGAAAGAAAAACGCCGAACGTATGGCCGCCCGGCGGAGAGGCGAGACCATCCGTTCTGAACCTGCCCCGACTGAATCTTTTGAGCCCATTATTATAGAAGAAACGACTCAAATTGGGGTGGCCAAAACGATGCAGGAAGCCGAACGGCCGATCCCAGAAGATCGGAGAGGGGAGAAACGTCCCGCCGAGAGCGAGGCTGGCTCTGAGGAAAGCCTTATTGATAAACAGCCGCGCTTAGAGGAGTCAGATGTGGTTGCTCCTTTTGTTGTTCAACCAAAGATAAAAAAAAACATGTTGATTTCCTCTGAGGCGTCGGCCTTGAAAGATCCAGCCATGGCATTGAGCTTGGCTTCCTCGGTCTTATTGCCGGCTGACAAGGCAACCTTTCGAGCGGAGCCGAACTTGGTGGCAAATGCATTAGCCGCTCATTCGGCCTTTCTGGTATGTGACTTGATCCTAACTTCCGCTTTCTGCATATATTGTTTTGGTTTTGTTTTGGTTTTAACTCCCTGTTTTGCAGACGATCGGAAGGATAGCCAAAATAGGCCGCCGCCAGCATGATGCCATTGAAAGAATTGGCCGTTTGAAATCAGAAGTTGAGCATGAGAGGAGCAGGACCGAGTTCGAGGCGGCGAGAGTGACAATAGAAAGTGCAAGGGCCGAAGCCGAGGCGGAAAGGGCACGGACTTCTGATCAGCTCAGATTGGCCGCCGAGGAGAGGGCAAACGCAAGCGAAGATTCGCTCAAGTTAGCCAAGAAGGTGATTGCCAAGCTGGAGGCCGAATTGGAAGAGTCGAAGAAGGCGAAGGAAATAGCCGACTCCGAGGCTTCCAAAGCGTTCGAGGCTGGGAAGGGCGCCGCCCTTGAAAATTATGTAGAAGAAGTCCCCAAATTCGAGAATCGGGGATTCAAACACGGCTAGCTCAAAGCCCTTGCTGCCGCTGATGTGACGTTGGCCATACCGATTCCATACGAGCAAGTGGACGTTGAGCCGCTTGAGTCTGACCCCGAAGATTGATTTGGGTGATACTTTAGTTTTGTTAGGAATTTTGAATATATGTTCTTGCAAACATGTTTTTTTTTTTAGTAGACTTCTATTCACTTAGGGTAATCTTCATGTATAAAATGATGACTATCTGTATTCACTTTATGAATGAAAATTTCCCTTGCTTTGCATTATTGCCTGTACTCAATTGTTATTAATGAAGAGTCTTGCTTTTCACTACTTTGGATAAAATGGTTACTGTCTGTTGTGCATGCTAACCATTGTAGACACCCCATTTTTTACCGACCTTAAGACTCAGACGTCATCAATTGAGCGCTCGGTGATGGTGCATGTTGTGCTCAGTTAGAGGTTTCGGAGTTTTGGCTGAGGGCCTTGCCCTCCGGGCCTCTGAATTCTTTTGCGCTTCGGTTCGGTTTGTAGACCGAACTTTGTTTCTCTTCCTCGGAGGGAGGGAGAGGTCTTGTAGACCATCTCTTTGTGGTCGTAGACTACTTTTTGTGGTCATAGGCCACTTTTCCTGTTTGAAGACTAGTTTCCGATTTTTGGAGCCTTCGACCGCGTGCCTTGTCTCGGGACCGCTTAACATTCTTCGTTTGGCATGGTTTTTGAACCACACCTTGTTGACTCTGCCTAGAGGAACACTGTGGTCTGGGAGACCACTTTTGTGGTGGCATACCACTTTTGATGCTCGTAGACCAGTTTTTGACGCTTTCGGCCGCGTGCTTTGCCTCTCAATCTCTCGTCTTGCATCCGTTTTGGTTTGTTTTTGGTACAAACCTTGTTTTCCTTGTTTGAAAGGTGGTACAAGGGTGGGAGACCACTTTTTCTCCTTGGAGACCACTTTTCCTTCTGCCAGCCAGTTTGCTGGTCAGATAACTGGCTTGTTTGGTCTTTGGGCCACATTTTCTAGTCGGCCACCACACCACTAGCTTTCTTTCATGCCCTAGACTTTCTCCCACCATGGCCGACCAGTTTTTGCTCTCAGAGACCACTTGAAGTGGTTGGCCGACCACTTTAAGTAGCAGGCCGACCACTTGAAGTGGTCGGCTGCTTTTTGGAACCTTTTTGGAGATATTTTCCTCCAACTCCAGCTGGAGGACATTAGGGCCATCCTCCATACACATGTATGGAGGGATTACCTTGGTGCTTAGCTTCTCCTAGAAGCTTTTCCTTTCCTCTTCTATAAGAGGGAGGCTCCTCCTCCCTCCTCTAGGTTCAAAAAAACTTCCTTGAGTTATACATATAGCCTATATCTATACTTCTTCATTTCTCTCTTGTTTTGTGCCTTAAAGTGTAGATTTGTCTCACTTTTGTACACAAATACACACTCAAACACCTTGCTTGTGTTGCTAAGGTGCAAAGGGGTTGTTTTTGGTGTTCTTGGACTTGTTTAAGCTCAAAGAACTTGCTGGAGTTGGAGTTGTAAAGGAGGTCTTCAAGGGTGAGCATTTGACCTTTAAATTCCCCTTTCTTGCTTAAACTTTTAGTCCTTCTTGCATATGTTTTTAAGCTTAACTTCCTACTACAAAAAGTTCTGTTTTTGCATGCTTAAAATAGTTGTTTAAGGTCACTTTTTCATTTGGGGTGATTTACCCCTTGTTAGGCCTTGTTTTGAGCCATCCCTTTAGGCTCTTGGTGAAACCTTTGCATGACCTTTCTACCACTAAAATCCAGAGGATTTTTAGTGGTGTAAAGGTGGTTTTGGTGTCCTAAATAGGAGAGGGTCATCCCCTCTCCTTGTATTGTGTATACTAACTTCATATGCCTCATGTTTGAGCACCTTTGATAAGCTTGTGTTAGCTTGTTCTTGGCATGTATTTGTGTTTGTTTTGCTGAGGCATAACACTATTTTTGCTTGCTTTGGTCACTCCATGCATGGTTGATACACTTGTAGTGTAAATCACACAAACTAGCTTTATGTGCTTCATGAAATAGCATGTCATTCTAGCTTGTTTTCTTTCCATTTCAGCATGTTTTTGGTGATGTTTTGCCATGTCATGACTCTGTTTTGGTTTAGTTTGGTTGGCCCTTGCATGCTCCTTGCACTTGTAGTGCATTTCCATGAAATAGCCTAACATGCATCATGTTGTAACATGTCATTTTAGCATGCTTTTGGCTTAGCTCTGAGAAGAATTTGTTTATGTTTTAGCATGTTTAAGGTCTGATTTGTGTTGTTTTGGTCATTCATGACTTGCTTTGTATAGCTATGGTTCAATCTAACTTGTTAGCTTTGTGTATTCAGTCCACTAGCATGCATTACTTGGCCTATTTTAATGATTTGGAATCATTTATTATGTGATTTCAGTCCATGTTTCATGGCCATGCATTCACATTTGTCACTCATTCAATGCGTTGGAGGGTTGGCCCCTTTATGCCTTAACATGAACCATTGCGCATGCCTTCATGCCTAAGCTTGCGAGCCATTATTTCAGAGCTTATTCGGGGTTATTATGCCATGATATAACTCTAATTTTTGTTGCTTAAGTCATCCCATGCTTGGTCTTAATAGGTGTAGTGTAATCCACCTTATTTGCCTTGTATGCACCATGTCTTATGCCCTTCATGATAGATTGTTTTGGCTTCCTTCCATGCATGTTTTAGACTCATTTTAACATGTTCTAGGACTGTTTTGGGTCGCCTTGGTCACATGCTTCATGTTTTCTATAGTTGTAGTACAAATGCTCTTGCTTGCCTCAAGCTTTAAGCACCATTGCATGCTTCACTTGTGTTGTGTACATGATTTGGCATCACTTAACATGGCATTTTGAAGCATTTAGCATTTCCATGTTCCTACCTCAATCATGCTTTTAGTGCCTTTGAGTGTTATGCATTGTTGCCTAGCTTATGCCTTAGCTCGTATGCCTGCATGCCTAGGCCTTTGAGCCCTCGTCTCAGCATGTTTAGGTCCTTATTTTGACCTACTTGAGCTCTGCCCATGCTTAGTTCATGCATTTTTTCCATGAATTGCATGCCTCATTTGTAGTCCTCTTTACTAGCTTCATGCTTTAAGGGCCCTAGCATGCTTTACTTGCTTTGTTTGAATGATTTGGCATCATTTCTTACCTCATTTCAGTGCACTTAGTGTTGTCACACTTGCACATTTGTCACTCTTTGAGCACTCTTGAGAGTTGTGCTCTTAGGCCTCTTTGATAGGCCATTGCATTGTGCATGCTTGTATGTGCTTTATGTGCCTTAATTTCATCCTTATGGCCACTATTTTGGCATGACTGAGGACTGTCCATTTCAGTTTAAGTCCATTGAGTATATGGTTTGCATGTTGTAGCATGTTTGGTGCATTGCACATTGTTGCCCTTGTTGCATTGCATTGTGCATGCATGCATTACATTGTGTTAAGAACCCTCATGATTGCCTTGCATTGAGTATGCCATCTAGTTCTTAGCATTTAGCATTGTGTATGCTAGGTTCCTAGTTGCATTGAGTATGCCATGTAGTTGCATGTTCGCATGCTAAGGTTGCATTACATAGCATTGTGCATGCCATGTTCCTTGCTTGCATTGTGTTTGGAATAGGTGTTAGTCCAAACACGGGAAACGAGGGACGTTTCATACTTAAAGTGATGAAACGTGCCTTAATTCCCGGTCGTCGACACTCTTGATCATACATGATAGAGTTCTAAGTCTTATGTGTTTACTTGTGCATTCATTTTCACATTGAATTGTGCAACTTCGCCTCTTGGCCATCATGCATTGAAATGTGCGATTGGTGGCCCGAGGGTCGAGAACCACACCTCCTTGAGTTCATGACATGATAGGGAGGGTGGTTGTGCACACATATCTTGCAAATACATTGCCATGCCCTTTCTTGCTCTCTGTTGCAGCAAATTGCAGTTCAGCAGCAACAACTGGCCGGCCAGCCAGAAAAACTAGCTGGCCGACCACTTTTCTGGTTTTTCAACAACCAAAAGTGGTCGGCAGGTGTCTGGAGAGACCAAAAGTGGTCGGCCACCCTCCCACAGGTTTCCCTAGGTGAAGTTTCATCTTTCTGGAGCTTGGTGCAGAGTTCTGAGGACAGATGAAAACAGAGGCAAATCGGGGCATCGCATTGGATTTCCGAACGAGGCGACCGAGCATGCATCCAGTCTTCTCCCTCCGAGAACCTCCTGTTTTACTGCTTTCCTTAGCTGCCATGCTTAGATAGCTAGTTTACGCTTTGGTTTGTACTTTAATTAGTTAATGCGTTAGCTATTCAATTCGTTCTGTAATAATTAGTTAACTAGGATTAGTTAATTAATTTTTTGTGTAATAATTAGTTTAATTAGCTTAGATTAGCTAGTTAGCTTCTTATTTGGTCCCTCCCTCGAAAGGGCACATTGTTGTAATAAGCGTCCGTGTGTGTGATGCATGTCTTTCAACCCACATTTCTTTTTTCCTTTTACTTAACCTCTTACGATGGTTAGTTTTAGGGCATATTTCATTTAGCATACCTTATGCTCGCATGCGTGCATCCATTCATCTGTATTGCATGCACCGAGCTCGGCGCATCATACTAACTACATTGTACTTATAGCGATCCTGGTTCTTCCTTCTTTGATTGTTGTATCTGGACTTAGGTTCCGTGGAGTTGATTGTCGTATATGTCTTGTTGTCATCCTTTAATTCCATATGTTTGAGTTTTAGGATGTATTGGGCGTGTTTCGAACCGGTTGGTTGAGCTTTAGTCTCATTCCTTATTGTCCAGATTTTTGGTGGTTCGCTCGAGCGGGTCCCTTTGCACTCGAGCGGAGTTTACACACTTTCAGCATTTTGTGCCTCTGCAAAACTACTGCAAGTGCGTTTTTCACGCTTGAGCGGATTTCCTTACGCTCAAGCGGGTCGCGCTCGAGCGAGCCTCTTGGAGCTCGAGCGGGTGTTCAATGTCTGTAAAAATACTAGAAGAGGGTAATCTACGCTCGAGCAGATTTCCCTTTGCGCTCGAGCGGGTCCAGTTTTTTGTGTTTGACGCTCGAGCATCCTATTCTCCGTTCGAGCGGGATAGTCGTATATCAGGTGGCAGCTGGGTGATTTTGAATCACTTTTCACATTTCCTTTCTCTATCTTACTTTTCTAAACCCTCTTTTGAGAGCTCCTCTCTCTAGAATATACCTTCTCTCTAGGGATTGATCTAGCTTGAGTAATCTACTACCTTAGTGTCTTTGCAAAGAGTGTAGAGCTTGGTTTGGGCTTCCTATCAATCCGAAAATCTTGGGTTTTGGAGCATTTCGAGATTTCTTCATCATCTCCTTTGAGTTTCATCTCTTGAGGTAGGGATTCCTACTCATCTTTATAAGCATTAACATAGATGTTGAGCTTTTTGTATAAATGGTTTGATTTGGGAAGTTACGGCTTGAAATGTATAATGTTGAAAAGGGGGGTTTTGTTCATTTGACTCATACATATGTGTTTGGGGTCTGAAATAGAATTTATTAATGTTGTTGATAATATTTGGACCTTTGGGTCAATATTGAGAAAAATGGGGAAAGTGCCATGTTTGGGTATATTTGGGTCATTAGTGTAATTAATGACATTTATTATGGAAATATGAAATTGAGTTGGCAATAATGTAATTGGCTCATTATGAGATAGAATGGTGGAGTTGGAATTATTAATCACTCACCTTGGAAATTGTTGACAAATTATCTGTTGATGTAATTATTATCTGTTTAGAAATAATTGCTTTAGGCTATCGGTGGAGGATAGTCTTGATTGTTGTAGACATTGCATGATGATTAGGTGAATTAAAACTAATCAATTGAATATGTCATTGAATATGACGGTTGGAATAATACATCAAATTTATGTATTGATTGGTTATGTATATGATTTATGCTTATATACATTGTGTTGTGTGGGAGGAGATAGGGGATGTACTCCACGGTTTAGGGGAAGATAGGGGATGGACTCCTAAACCGGATATTCTTTGGGAGGAGATAGGGGATGAACTCCATTGATACAGCAAATCTGTGTATCTATTGAAGTGTTGATACAGCAAATATATGTATCTATTGTGAAGTATGGAAGTGTTTTATGTGATATTGATACAGCGAATATGTGTATCTATTGTGAAGTATGGAAGTATTGTTGATATGAGTTATAGTCTCATTAAATTTTTGGCCAGGTTCTGAGCCTTATTCATAAATTGAGAATCGGTTAAGTAAAGGAAAGAGAAATGAAACATGGACATTTGTGTCATGTAATTGAAATGAATTATGAATTGATTTATGTCAGTTAAACATTTATCAAATGCTAATGTTTTAGTTATTGCTCATATTATGTTTAGCATATCTCTACTGGGCGTTGGCTCACCCTATATGGGACATCATTTTCAGGTACAGGTGTCATGCCACCTCCAAGGACGTAGTTTGGGAGGCTTGATGTAACACCCCTGTTCCGTAATATGCTAATTGGTCCCTAATACGTATGTGACTATATGTTTTGATATGATTTTTTTGTGTGCCATTATGTGAATATATGCGACTTTGGAATTCTACCTGTTCACCGTAGGAATATCTGTTTGAATAATCTGCTCTGGAAATTAAATTGAGGGCCTTATCGACCACAGAACCCGAAATTGATTACGCCATTGTGATTGGCATAATTTTTAGAGCCTACGGTGAAATTTAATTGAAAATTGATTCTGGTCAATTTAAACTGATTAAATTGATAAATTAAGTACCCCATTATTTTATATATAAATATTTGTTAGTGGGGCTTATTGTATGATAGCATTACACTCCCCTTTAACTCTTATGAACTCAAGAATCTGAGGGATTCAATTGTGAGAGAGTGAGGGCCGGCCTTAGTGAGAGAAAGGGAGAGAAATTGTGCAATTTGGCTTAAAGCTTGGAAATTTTGGGGATTTAGCTCAAGAATTGACTAGAGCTTAGAAGATCAAAGCTTCTAGGTGAGTAATTCTTGGATTATAGTTCGTAATTTTGTGTGTTCAAGCTAATTTGGTGATCAAGAATAAGATTGAAATGAAATTGTGTTGGAATTGTTGAATTGAAGCTTAATATGTGCATGCATGTAAGAAATTACTTTGAAATTGCATGTTTGAGCACAAATGTGTGTAGTCCATGTGAAATGTTAAAGGAAACTCATGTTTTGATCACCATTTGTGTTATCTAAGTTGAGAATGATGAGCATCTCCCACATGCATGTACAAATCATGGGAGTATAAGTCTTGAATGTTTGAATTTGAGCATGTTGATGATGGGTTTGAGATATTATGGGACATGCATGTAGATAAATCATGAAATTGAGCTTCCTGATGTTGTAATTCTGTATTAGTAGCATGTTAGCATGTGTAAATGTGTAATTTGAGCCATTGCATGCAAGTAATGTAGCTGGAAAACCGATTTGGAGCTCAAGAACACGATCTGGGAAACCCAGAATTTTGATGTCCGCTCGAGCGGGGTAATGGCCGCTCGAGCGGGAAAATCGTGCTCCCAGCACTTTTGCAGAGTTGGATGTCCGCTCGAGCGGGAAACCTCACGCTCGAGCGTGGAGTTTTGTAGACAGGCCTTCAGCTCGAGCGCTCTATTCCACGCTCGAGCGCATTTTTCATGCAACCAGTACTTTTGCAGGCCTTAAGGGTCCGCTCGAGCGGGTACCCTGTTTTCTGAAATTTTGTTCATGCATTCTGTGTTTCGTTTCCCGTTCTCTTTCACTTATAAGCACTCTTAGGCATATGTTAAGCATTGTAAATGAGTTGATAAGATAAGAATAAAGCCTAAAGAGGAGTATGTGAATTAAGGAACGGATTGAATGGTTAATGACCCTTTTGTGTTCATGGAATGTGTAGGGTCAAGCTCCAGGGCGAATCCACAAGCCAATCACTGTGAGTAATATCGATATTTGAATGCTTGTGAATGTCCAATTGTCTATTCCCTTATACGCTTTATGAATTGCTAAATTGGGATTATGGACGTAAGTCTGATATGAATAAACATAAATGGACCCAAGGTCGTTTTGATAAACATAAATGGACCAAAGGTCGTTCTGATAAACATAAATGGACCAAAGGTCGTTTTGATGAACATAAATGGACCAAAGGTCGTTCTGATAAACATAAACGGACCAAAGGTTGTTCTGATAGAAATTAGTGGACCGAAGGTCGTTTTGACATGAATGAGTGGGCCGAAGGCCGTTTTGACAGAAATGTATGGACCGAAGGTCGTTCTGATAGGAATGAGTGGACCGAAGGTCGTTTTGACATGAATGAGTGGGCCGAAGGCCGTTTTGACAGAAATGAATGGACCGAAGGTCGATTTGATAGAAATGAGTGGGCCGAAGGCCGTTTTGACATGAATGTATGGGCCGAAGGCCGTTTTGACGTAAATGAATGGACCGAAGGTCGTTTTGATAGAAATGAATGGGCCGAATCCGTTTTGACGTAAATGAACGGGCCGAAGGCCGTTTTGACATGAATGGAAATCTGAATGGGCCAAAGGCCAGAATGTTTGGAACTACAGTCACTTGATTTGAATCTCGTATAGTTATATATCTATTAAATGGAAATATGAATTGGGCCTAAGGCCGTTTGGAACATGTTGTTCTACATTGTTATGTAACTTCTGTATTTGATTTGATATTATTCACTGGGCTATCGTTCACGCTCATTCATGTGTTTGTAGGTGAGCCAAGAGAAGTCCAGACCCAGTCTCAGTGAAGTCTGTATGGAACAACTAAGGTTTTGAGAGAGTCAGCCCTTGTGTCTCATGCACGAGACCCGTCTTCGCCCTTTTGTTATGTATTTACATTTTGTCAGGTTGGCGAAGTTTTGTATATGTCTGCTTATAGTTTTTATGGGTTGACTTAGTTTTGGATGATCCTGTCTGTACAGAACCTATGTCGCTATGTTTCTGTTGTGAGTTATTAACGTGCATATGTATGGTTTGTTTTGATGTGCCATGTAAGCACAGCTCTATGGACAAAGTTTTAAATTTTGCTTCCCTTTTGGCCCCTTTACTCTGATGTGTTAAGTCTGTTTTGGTTTGAGGCCGTAGGTAATCTTAGGATTACTGGCCGGTTACGTCCTTAACCCATGGGGGCGGGTTCGGGTCGTGACACTTGAGGCTGTTAAAACTTTTTGTTGTTTTGTTGTATTACATGTATATCAAGCCAAGGGCTTATTTTGTGTAGAGTTAGTACTCTCCTTTTGTTTGACTTGGAAAGTTGTAAGCCTATAAGGCATTTACTTTTGTTGTCAACATGTAATACCTTTTGTAAGAATACTCTGATGATTGTAATATGAAATCTCTTCTCTTTATCGTGAATGTATGTTATGATAGGTTTATTTTTTGGGGTGTTACAGTACTCTCAATACATTATTTGAATACGTGTTTAACAGCATGTTATCAAGTTGCATTTCACATGACATTCTAGAATAACCGAGCCTATTTTAGTTGCATTCTCGCACGTGTTGCATTAGACATCTTAACATGAACTAGGATCATGCATGATTTCTAACTAGTTCTTTGTTTTGGCTCGGAGTACACTGTGAGTGTTTACGCTTTAGCACACTGCATGTGTGTTAATGTTGCCATGCTAGCATGCTTGCCATGAGGCTAACTACTTATGTGACTAACTGCCTGAATGCCTGTGGGTGAAGGTTAGATTACTTGAATTGGAACAATTCATTGAAATCTGCATTTTAGCGTACTTGCGAGTAGCAAACTTCAAACCATTTTTCAAACAAACGGATATGCAATGCTTCGTTCCAAATTAGGCAATCTAGTCTATACTTGTTTGTTGTGTGCATCATGTAGTAAGACTAGCTAATTAATCGGAATAAGAGCACATGTGTTTTCAAAAACAAGATATCATGCTTAGTACAGGCCAATCTTTGATCGAGCGAGCGGGGGTGCTCATTGCATGACCTTCCCCTCTCTTACCCAAGTTCCCGAGCCGAGGCAACTTTGGTGATGACGAACACGTGGCCTTAGGCACGAGTCAGGGTTTCCTAAATTCCCCCAAAATAAAATATTTAGGTGGCGACTCTGTATCTGGCAAAGCAGTCCAAGTTTGGCACTTCTTTATTAAAAATCAGTTTTCCAAAACGATTTGCCGAATTTAGACTCTATGGTGATTTATCGATCCTACATCGTACATTGTAAGATTAGATTCAGAACCGTGACATTTGAGTCCGAACTGTGGTAAGCCCAAATAAATGAAACGGGATTTTCCCCGGGACGTTCGAGCGCGTCCACAACCATCGATCCGATAGGATGTAGGAACATAAGATGAATAACTTAAATATCCCAAAGAATAGCTGCCGACTAAATAGCAGTGCAACTTGGCAATTTAGTAACTTAGCTGAACAAGTAAATCAGCTCAGGGCCTTGTCGCCTGGCCAACTAGGCTAATTAGTTCGCCCTTTCCCCAGCCAATGCATGAACTTGGAGGTTGAATACAATTAGTTCATGGAGGGGCTGTGGCACATAAGTAGATCGGCTCCATACTTAGATATTGGGTCGATTAGATTAGCGAATATACCCTTGCCCCAGCCAATGCTTGAACTGGAAGGTCGAATGCAACTAGTTCGTGGAGTGGCTGCAGCTCATAAGTAGATCGGTGCCAGGCTTAGATATGGGGCCGATTATATCCTTGAGGCTTTTGAAGTCTAGCAGTAATGAGGTTGCCTCAGGTGTGCTGCGCCCGTAAGGAATAAATGGGGTGAGTGTCTCACACGCGTAGGTTGCATCAGTGTGCTTAAACTCAGTAACTCGAACCAGTCTGTTGAGAAAGGTTAGACAAGTGCGAATGTCAAGTAGACTATTCTTCAACAGTAGAGGAGAAGGGAGGACATTGGTTGAGATGAATCGAAGTGGTGAGCCCATGCGCACGGGAAGTAGGACCTCGAAAGAGCGAAAAAAACATCAGTCCCCACATCATCGCAGTAGGTCTCCCCGAAAGGAAAAAAAGCAATGGGGCAACTCCCCTCGACCACGACCGAGAGGTGAATCCGGTGTGACACCGCGCCCGTTGAGTTTTGTGGTGTTTGTGGGGAATAAATTGATGACTGAGGCAGATTCAAATGTGGTGTAGACACCCCATTTTTGACCGACCTTAAGACTCAGACGTCATCGACTAAGCGCTCGGTAATTGCTCATGCCATGCTCGTTTCAAGGTTTCGGAGTTTTTGGCTAAGAGCCTCGCCTCTGGACCTCGGGACCCTTCGTACTTTGACTCGGCCCGTGGAGGGAGAGGTCTTGTAGACCATCTCTCAGTGGTCGTAGGCTACTTTTCGTGGTCGTAGGCCACTGTTCCCATTTGGAGACTAGTTTTTGATTTTTCAGAGCCGTCGGCCGTGCGCCTCGGCTCTGGACCGCTTAACATTCTCCGTTTGGCACGGTTTTTGGAACACACCTTGTTTCCTCTGTCTAGAGGGACACTATGGTCTGGGAGACCACTTTTGTGGTCGTACGCCACTTTTTGTGCTCAACAGCCAATTTTCGAGGCCCCCGGCCGCGCGTCTTGCCTCCCAAACTCTCGTTTTGCATCCGTGTCGGTTTGTTCTTGGGACAAACCTTGTCTTCCTTGTTTGGAAGGTGGTACAAGGGTGGGAGACCAGCTTTCTCCTCGAAAACCACTTTTCTCCCTGCCAGACGATTTTCTGGTCGAGAAACTGGTTTTCTTGGTCTTTAGGCCATATTTTCTGGTTTCCCACCCCACCATTTGCTTGCTTTCAGTGTGGAGACCACCAATTACCCTGGCCGACCACTTTTTTTTTTGAGAAACCAGAAAAAGTGGTCGGCCGACCAGTAAAAGTAGCAGGCCGATCACTTTTTCTGGTCGTCGGCCTTCCTGCAGATTTTGCAAAGTCTGTGGATGCCAGCTGTGCCAGCTGGAGGGCACAGACTGTATCCTCCATACACGTGTATGGAGGGATTTAAACAAGCTCTTAGCTTGTCCAAGAAGTTTGAGAGTTATTTCTCTATAAGAAGGGAGGCCTCTCTCCCTTCTTACGGTTCAGATTTTTGGGCTTGAGCTATACATATCATCTATATCTATAATCCTCAATTTCCCTCTTGTTTTGTACCTTAAAGTGACCATTCTTCACACTTTTATGCACACAACCTCCTATCCAAACATCATCCTTTTGTTGCTGAGGCACCTAGGAGTTGTTTCTGGAGTTTTTGGGCTGGTTTGGGTTCAAAGAGGTTGCTAGAGTTGCAACTTTGAAAAGGGTCATCAAGGGTGAGTTTCCAACCCTTAAATCCCCATTTTTTCTTAAGATTTTAGCCTTATTTGCATACTGTTTTAAGCTTAGCTCTTAACTGGAAAAAATTCTTTTTTTGCATGATTAAAAAGTTTGTTTAAGGTCACTTTTTCATTTGGGGTTGTTTACCCCCTTTTAGGCCTTGTTTGGCCTTGTTTTTGTTCCTCTTTTGTGAGCTTCGGGACCACCTTGTATTGGCTTTCTCACCACTAAAATCCTCCAGAGGGATTTCAGTGGTGGGGATGATGTTTTAAGGTCCTAAGAAGGAGAGGGCCATCCCCTCTCCTTTGTGTCTTCAATATATGCTTTATTTGCCTCATGTTTGAGCACCTTTAGTAAGTGTGTGTTGGCCATGTCTTAGCTTGTATTTGTGGTTATTTTGCTGAGGCATGCCACTGTTTTTGCTTAGTTTGGTCACCCATTGCATGGTTAATACACTTGTAGTGTAAATCACACAATCTAGTCTTGTATGCCTCATGTTTGAGCATGTGTTTCTAGCTTGTTTTTGGGCCATCTCAGTAGATTTTTGGTGTAGTTTTAACATGCCTTAGATCTTTTTTTGCATGGTTTGTTTGGCTCTTGCATGCCTTATACACTTGTAGTGTAAATCACACATACTAGCCTTGTATGCTCCTTGAAGTGGCATGTCATTTTAGCCTATGTTATGTCCATTTCAGTATGTTCTTGGGCTTATTTTATCATGTCATACCTCTGTTTAGGTTTGGTTTGGTTAGCCTTTGCATGCTCCATACACTTGCCATGCAATCCCATGAAATAGCCTAACATGCGTCATGTTGTGACATGTCTTTTTAGCATGCTTTTGGCTTGACTTCAAGAAGCTTTTATCCATGTTTTGGTATGCTTGAGGTCTGATTTTAGTTGTCTTGGTCATCCATGACTTGTTTTTCATAGCTTTGATTCGATCTTGCTTGTAAGCTTTGTGTATTGAGTTATCTAGCATGCTCTACTTGGTTTATTTCAATGATTTGGCATCATTCATAATGTGATTTCAGTCCATTTTTCATGGCCATACATTCACATTTGTCACTCAATCAATGCGTTGGAGGGTTGGTCCTTTATGCCTTAACGTGAGCCATTGTGTATGCATTCATGCCATAGCTTGCGAGCCATCATTTCAGTGATTATTCAGAGTTATTTTGCCATAATATAACTCTGATTTTTGATGCTTAAGTCATATCATGTTTGGTCCTAATAGGTGTAGTGTAATTCACCCTATTTGCCTTACATATTTCATGTCTTATGCCCCTTCATGCTAGCACATGTTGGCTTTCATCCATACATGTTTTAGACTCATTTTAACATGTTCTAGGACTGTTTTCGGTTGCCGTTGTCATATGCCTCATGCTTTGTATAGCTATAGTGCAATTGGCCTTGCTAGCTTTGTGTTTCGATGCTTCACGCATGCTATCTTTGAGCTATTTGGATGATTTGGCATCATTTAATACTTGATTTCAGAGCATATAGGCTTGCCATGTCCTCACTTCATTCATGCTTTGAATGCCTTTAAGTGTTGTGCATTATTGCCTAGTTTATGGCTTAGCTTGTATGCTTGCATGTCAAGGTATTTGAGCCATCATCTCAGCATGTTTGGGTCCTTATTTTGACCTACTTGAGCTCTGTCCATGCTTAGTTCATGCATTTGTGCCATGCATTGCATGCCTCCTTTGTAGTCCTCTTTGCTAGCTTCCATGCCTTAGGGATCTAGCATGTCATACTTGTGTTGTTTGAATGATTTAGCATCATTTCTTACTTCATTTCAGTGCACTTAGTGTTGTTACACTTCCACTTTTATCACTCATTGAGCACTCTTGAGAGTTGTGCTCTTTGGCCTACTCAATTGGCCAATGCATTGTGCATGCATGCTTTGCATTTCGGTGCTTTTATCTTGGTGTTATTGGCCACTGATTTGGGTGTGGCTAAGGCCCATCTATTTTGGTTTAAGTCTATTTTGCATCGAGTATGCCATTGTAGTTCATAGCATTGAGTATGCCACGTTGTCGCATGATTGATCATTGCATTGTGCATGCCTTGTTCATCTCATTGTGTATATTAGTTCCATGTGCATTGTGTATGCTAGTGTCATGAGCATTGTGCATGCCATGTAGCTTATAGCATTGTGTATGCTAGTTGCATATTTGCATGTTATCCCTTGCATGTTTGCATCACTTGGTTGCATTGCATTAGGATTGCATGCTAGAGTTGCATTTGTGCATGCCATGTTTGTTGCATTGTGTTTGGGATAGGAGTTAGTACGAACATGGGAAACGAGGGACGTCTCGTACTCAAAGTGACGAAACGTGCCTCGATTCCTGGTCGCCGACATTCTTGACTACCCATGATGGAGTTATTGGCTTTAGGTGCTTATATGTGCATTCATTTCACATTGAGTGGTGCAATTCGGCTCCTCGGCCATCATGCATCGGAATGCGTGATTGGTGGCCCGAGGGTTGAGGACTACACTCTCTTGAACTTATGCAATGATGGGGAGAGTGGTCGTGCACACATGTGTTGCAAATTCTTTGTCAAGCATCTCTCTTTCCCTTTGTTGCAGAAAACCAGAAACCAGGAGAGGAAACTGGTCGGCCAACCAGATTTACTGGCAGGCCGACCACTTTTTTTGGTTTTGACCACAAAAGGTGGTCGGTAGTTGGCCTCCCATGCCTATAAGCTGGTCGGCAGCCTTCCCACAGATTCCCAGGGTGGAGTTTCATCTCTCTAGAGCTTTGTGCAAGTTTCTGAGATCAATTGCAAACAAAGGCGAGTTGGGGCGTCACGAGGGATTTCCAACAAGGCGACTCGAGCATGCATGCATCCTTTGTCATCCAAAACAAGAGTTGAGGCAGCCTACATCATAGAGTTTATATGCTTATTTAATTCCTAACTTAGTTAATTTGTTAATTAGTTAGAGTTGTGTAATAATTAGCTGTAGCTTGTTATTCATTCTGTTGTGTAATAACTAGTTTAATTAGATTAGCTTAGATTAGCTAGTTGGTTCTGTATTATTCATTCGGACCCTCCGTCGAGATGGCAAATGTTGTAATAAGTGTGCGTGTGTGTGATACATGTCTTCCATCCCCCATTTCTTCCTCCCTTGTATTTACCAGCTTACGATGGTTAGTTTTAGGGCATATTTCCATTGGCATCCATATGCTCGCATGTTTGCATCCATTCATCTGTCTTGCATGCGCCGGGCTCGGTGCATCATACTAACTGCATTGTATTTCAATTCTTGTTTGAATACATGTATCAAATTGCATTTCACATGACATTTTAGAATAGTCGAGCCTATCTTAGTTACATTTTGCATGTGTTGCATTAGGCATTCTTGACATAGCTAGGATCATACATTGATTTCTAACATAGCTTTTGTTTTGGCTCGGAGTACTCAGTAAGTGTTTATGCTTTAGCATCATTGCATGTGTGTGAGTGACTGCCATGATAGCATGCTTGCCATGAGGCTAACTGCTTATGTGATATAACTACCTGATTGCCTGTGGGTGAAGGTTGGATTACTTGAATTGGAACAATTCATTGATTGCAAGTTTTAAGCCCACTTGAGAGTGGCAAATCACCATATTTTCTAAGCCCACTTGAGGGTGACAAAATCTGCATTTTAGCCTACTTACGAGTAGTAAACCGCTTTCAAAAACAAACATGAGATGTTTTGTTCCAAATTAGGCGATCCAGAAAACAAAATATCATGTTTAGTAGTGGCCGATCTTTGATCGAGCGAGCGGAGGTGCTCATTGCATGACATTCCCCTCTCGTACCCAAGTTCCCAAGCTGAGACAACTTTGGTAATGACGGACACGTGGCCTTAGGCGCGAGTCAGGGTTTTCTAAATTTCCCAAAAAAAAAACATTTAGGTGGCGACTCTGTATCTGGCAAAGCAATCCATGTTTGGCACTTCTTTCTAAAAATCAGTTTTTCAAAACGATTTGCTGAATTTGGACTCTTTGGTGATTTATCGATCTTGCATTGCACTTTGTGAGATTAGATTCAGAACCGTGACATTGAGTTCGAACTGTAGTGAGCCCAATGAACAAAATGGGATTCTCCCGGGACATTCGGGGATGTCTACACGTGGCAGTCGACTTCGCTTGACAGATTTTTCCACCAGAAGTCCAACAGTCAATGGTCGGTCAACAGGATTTTGAAGTGTTTCGGGAGGACATCCACGGAGCAGTGAAAGGGCTTTACACCACCTATGAGGTCAGCATGTGTCTACGTGCTGCACGGCGGGAGATAGAGAAGCAGAATGAGCGCATTTGAAATTTAGAAGCCCGCGCGGAGAAGGCCGAGCGTGAACTGAAAAAGACCAAAGGTGCCGAGATACATTCAGCCGACCAATCTAACCCAATCGTGGCAGAAAGGGTGACACAACGGCTACTAAGTCATGCGATTGCCGATCGAGAGACGGCAAGCATGTTTGCATTAGAGTCTACAAAGACTAGGGCTTATGAACAGGGCTTCCACGACGGCTGAAAAGTCAGGATAGAGAAGACTAAGGAAAAACTCGCCGAGGAAGTGTGCCGATGTGAGAATCGGGGATTCAAGCACAAGTGGATTAGGGCTCTCCATGCCACAGAGGCTCTTTGGGAATTGGGCGTTGATTCGGTGTTGCCATTATATTAACGTAATCACTTTCCTTATGCGACTTTTGATACCGAAAAGAGCGACGACGAGGGGGATGCCGAATAAAATTGAACGTTTTGTATTGCACTAAAGTAAATTAGAAGCGAATTATGTACCACCAATTAAATTAATGAGACTTTTCAAAGCGAATTATGTTTGCTTGTCATTTCAGTTTATGTTTGTACATTCTAAACTATTCGGTTAATTTAATGAATCATTTCATTTGAATTGCTTGCATGTTTCAATTTTCGCTATGTATCGTGGGGCCCACGAACGGCGCTCGGCATCCAGAGTCTTTAATCGGCCCAAAAATGTCGTGCACTAATGGGGCCCCGAATTCGGAGACTTATCTTGGCCAATCGTGATACACGAAGGGCGGTCCAAAACCGGAGGCTTAATTGGCCCAAAAGTGTCATGCACTAATAGGACTCCAAATTCGGAGACTTGGTCAATCATGATACATGAAGGGCGCTCCGAATCCGGAGGCTTAATCGGCACAAAAGTGTCGTGCACTAATGGGGCTCCGAATTCGGAGGCTTTTTTGTCTTGGCCAATCGTGAGATCCACGAAGGGCGCTCTGAATCCAGAGTCTTTATTCGGCCCAAATGTGACCTGCACGGATGGGGCTCCGAATTCGGAGACTTATCTTGGCCAATCGTGATACACGAAGGGCGCTCCAAAACCGGAGGCTTAATCAGCCTAAAAGTGTCATGCACTAATGGAGCTCCAAATTCGGAGACTTGGCCAATCGTGATACACGAAGGGTGCTTCGAATCTGGAGGCTTAATCAGCCCAAAAGTATCATGCACTAATGGTGCTCCAAATTCGGAGTCTTTATTCGGCCCAAACATGACCTGCACAGATGGAGCTCCGAATTCAAAGGCTTTTTTGTAGGCCAATCGTGAGATCCACGAAGGGCACTCCGAATCTGGAGGCTTAATCGGCCCAAAAGTGTCATGCACTAATGGGGCACCGAATTCGAAGACTTATCTTGGCCAATCGTGACACGAAGGGCGCTCCGAATCCGGAGTCATTATTTGGCCCAAACATGCCCTGCACGGATAGGGCTCCGAATTCGGAGGCTTTTTTGTGAGCCAATCATGAGATCCACGAAGGGCGCTCCAAATCCGGAGGCTTAATCAGCCCAAAAGTGTCCTGCACTAATTTTTCAGCCAATCGTGAGAGCCACGAAGGGCGCTCTAAATCCGGAGGCTTAATTGGCCCAAAAGTGTCCTGCACTAATGGGGCTCTGAATTCAGAGGCTTTTTTGTTGGCCAATCGTGAGATCCATGAAGGGCGCTCCAAATCCGGAGGCTTAATCGGCCCAAAAGTGTCATGCACTAATGAGGCTCCAAATTCGAAGACTTATCTTGGCCAATCGTGATACATGAAGGGCGCTCCAAATCCGGAGTCTTTATTCGGCCCAAAGGTAACCTGCACGGATGGGGCTCCAAATTCGAAGGCTTTTTTGTCGGCCAATCGTGAGATCCACGAAGGGCACTCCGAATCCGGAGGCCTAATCGGCCCAAAAGTGTCATGCACTAATGGGGCTCTGAATTCGAAGACTTATCTTGGCCAATCGTGACACAAAGGGCGCTCCGAATTTGGAGTCTTTATTCGGCCCAAACGTGCCCTGCACGGATAGGGCTCCGAATTCGGAGGGTTTTTTGTCAGCCAATCATGAGATCCACGAAGGGTGCTCCAAATCCGGAGGCTTAATCAGCCCAAAAGTGTCCTGCACTAATTTTCCAGCCAATCGTGAGATCCACGAAGGGCGCTCCGAATCCGGAGGCTTAATTGGCCCAAAAGTGTCCTGCACTAATGGGGCTCCGAATTCAGAGGCTTTTTTGTTGGCCAATCATGAGATCCATGAAGGGCGCTCCAAATCCGGAGGCTTAATCGGCCCAAAAGTGTCATGCACTAATGAGACTCCAAATTCGAAGACTTATCTTGGCCAATCGTGATACATGAAGGGCGCTCCAAATCCGGAGTCTTTATTCGGCCCAAAGGTGACCTGCACAGATGGGGCTCCGAATTCAGAGGCTTTTTTGTCGGCCAATCGTGAGATCCACGAAGGGCGCTCCGAATCCGGAGGCTTAATCGGCCCAAAAGTGTCATGCACTAATAGGGCTCCAAATTCGGAGACTTATCTTGGCCAATCATGACACGAAGGGCGCTCTGAATCCAGAGTCTTTATTCGGCCCAAACGTGACCTGCACGAATGGGGCTCCGAATTCGGAAACTTATCTTGGCCAATCGTGATACACGAAGGGTGCTCCAAACTCGGAGTTTTTATTCGGCCCAAACGTGACCTGCACAAATGGGGCTAAGAATTCGGAGGCTTTTTTGTCGACCAATTGTGAGATCCACGAAGGGTGCTCCGAATCCAGAGGCTTAATCGGCCCAAAAGTGTCCTACACTAATGGGGATCCGAATTTAGAGGCTTTTTTGTCGGCCAATCGTGAGATCCATGAAGGGCGCTCCGAATCCGAAGGCTTAATCGGCCCAAAAGTGTCATGCACTAATGGGGCTCCAAATTCGGAGGCTTATCTTGGCCAATCGTGATACACGAAGGGCGCTCCGAATCTGGAGTCTTTATTCGGCCCAAACGTGACCTACACGGATGGGGCTCCAAATTCGGAGGCTTTTTTGTCTCGACCAATAGTGAGATCCACGAAGGGCGCTCCGAATCCGGAGGCTTAAACTAAAAGACTTTTGAACTGAATTTCGCAATGAGAAAACAGGAAACTTTGCATTGCAAAAGTGAAATATGTACATGGTGAACCATTCAAAACAAGTATCATGCCCCACAGGTCGGGTTTAATGATAGAATTTACACAAGTGCGTTGAATTCCAAGGCCGTGGCAGACTTCTCCCAGACATGTCTTTGAGCCGATATGCCCCTACTCTTGCGATTGAGTCGATCTGGTAGAGGGAGTTCCAGTTAGGACCCAATTTTCCATCAGCCAGATTCCTGGCAGCTGGAAGCACTTTCTTCAGGACCAACTCTCCTGGTGTATAGTGGCGCAGCTAAACACGTTGATTATATGACTTAGCAAGCTGCTGCTAGTACCATGCCAAGGATGCAAGGGCACGGTCTCTTCGTTCTTTAATCAGAATCAAATCCAAGGCCAGCATCATGTCGTTTCAGCCCATATCAAAAACTTTTGATTTCAAGGTTGGGAGTCCGATCTCTAAGGGGATGATTGCCTGCGTTCCGAAGCACAAAGCGAACGGAGTCTCCCCAGTGAACCGCCTCGGAGTAGTACGATGAGCCCATAACACACTCGGCAATTCGTCAACCCATCTGCCTTTAGCTTTCTCCAGCCTCTTCTTGATGTCGTCCAAAATAAATTTGTTGGAGGCTTCAGCTTGGCCATTACACTGAGGATAAGCCGGGGTGGAAAAATAGGACCGAATACCATACTTGATGCACAGTTCTCGGTAGACACCGCAATCAAACTGGGTGTCGTTGTCTGAAATAAGTGCTCTCGAAATGCTGAATCGTGTTATGATATTTCTCCATACAAAATGCTTCACATCAGTATCTCGAATGTGCGTTAATGCCTCCGTTTCCACCCATTTTGTGAAATAATCTGTTGCGATAATCAAAAATCGCTTGTTGCCCGGGGCGCGAGGCAATGGTCCGACGATGTCAAGTCCCCATTGGGTGAACGGCCAAGGACTGGTTATAAAGCTTAACTCTTCAGCAGGTAGATGGGTTAAGAGAGAAAACTTCTGGCACTGTTCACATTTTTTCACATAACATTCGGCATCAGCTCTCATTGTCGGCCAATAATACCCCTGTGTCACAGCTCGATGGGCCAAAGAGCGCCCGCCAAAATGGGCACCACAGCTACCTTCATGTATTTCAGTCAGGAGTTCCTCGACTTTATCCGGATGAACGCATTCTAGGTATGGACCAGAAAGGGATTTTTTGTAAAGCTTTCCTTGCGGATCCAAGTAATATCGCAGGGCCTTGTTTCGCAGCTTGTGTGCTTCTTTCTTATCCGACGGGAGCTGTTCGAAAGATAGGAATGCAGCAATGGAGCCCATCCAACTTAGACCTAACTCTATGACATTGATCTGGACTTCCTCTGAAGGGCCAATGCTCGGCTTAGGGATGAAACCCACTTCAATTGTCTATTTAATCTCTGAGTTAATGGTGAAGGCTAGGCAAGCCAGGGCGTCTGCATGTGTCTTCTGATCACGGGTTATTTGGTTCAATTCATGATGGTCGAATTTTGCCAGCAAGGAATTTTTCGTTTTCATGTAAGCGGTCATACAGTCGTTTTTGGCCGCGTACTCCCCCTTTAGTTGATTGATCACAAGTTTTGAATCACAAAATATAAGCAAACGCCGAGCACCCAGGAGATGTGCATTCCGCAAGCCAATTAGCAGGGCTTCGTATTCGGCCTCATTGTTCGATGCGTTGAAACCGAGTTTGACAGCCTGCTTAATTATTGCTCCGTCGAGAGCCATGATCACTACTTCGGCTCCGCTGCCGCGTTGATTGGACGATCCATCACAGTACGACTGCCAAATGTCCCCAACATAAATTCTCCAATTTGGCATAGGTTGAATTTGATCAGACTTCAAGTCGACAAGACCCCCAGTGAATTCGGCCACAAAGTCGGCAAGCACTTGCCCTTTGATTGAGGTTCTAGACAAGAACTGAATATCGTACTAGCCGAGTTCAAGAGCCCACTTTGAAACACACCCTGATGCTTCAGCACTGCGGAGTACTGCAAGGAGGGGGTAGTCCGTTAGTACCCCGATGGTATGCCCCCTGAAAGTAATGCATCAATTTTCTTGCTGCCATGATGAGGGCTAGGATGAGTTTTTCCAACGGAAGGTAACGTGTTTCGGCGTCAACCATTGCCTTGCTCACATAATACACTAGTCGTTGCTCCCCAAGCTCTGCCTTTAACAGTACAGCATTGACGGCCCAGTCGGAGACTGCCAGATATAAAATGAGCGGGTCACCTGCCGAAAGTGTTGTCAAGAGTGGAACTGATCGAAGGTAAGTCTTCAGACCGTTGAAAGTGGCTTCGCACTCAGAGGTCCATTCAAAAGCCTTACCCTGTCGTAGGGTATGAAAGAATTGTCGGCAGCGATCTGCGGAACAACTGATGAACCTGTTGAGTGCGGCGGCCATCCCCATCAACTTTTGAACCTCCTTCACCGATCGAGGGGAGCCGAGTTCCAAGATTGCTGTGATTTGCCTCGGGTTGGCTTCAATTCCTCTGTGGTTGACAATATAGCCAAGGAATTTGCCGGATCGGATCCCAAATACGCACTTGGAAGCATTCAGCTTCATTTTGTACTTTCGTAAAATGCCAAATGTCTCCTCCAGATCAGTTAGATGAGTTTGCTCTTCTTTGGACTAAACCACCATATCGTCAATGCACACTTCCATAGTACGGCCGAGTTGCTCCTTGAACATGGCGGTGACTAGTCTTTGGTAAGTTGTCCCTGCATTCTTCAACCCAAAAGGCATAACCTTATAGGAATAGGTTCCTCTTGGGGTGAGGAATGCAGTTTTGTCTTGGTCCTCCGGATGCATGGTGATTTGATGGTAGCCTCTGTAGGCATCGAGGAAGCTCATACGTTGTTGACGCGCCGTGGCATCTACAAATTGGTCTATTCTGGGGAGATGAAAACAATCCTTGGGACAAGCTTTATTTAGGTTCGTGAAATCCACACAAACACGACAAGTCCCACTTTTCTTCTTGACAACCACAGTGTTCGACAGCCATATAGGGTAGGTAACTTCCCGGATTGCCTCGGCATCGAGCAACCGGTCAACTTCCTCAACAACGGCAGCAATGTGTTCTGCGGCTTACCGCCAGCTTTTCTAAATAATCGGCTTTCATTTAGGGTCAACGGTTAAACGGTGCTGCGAAATAGACGGATCCATACTTGGCATCTCATATGGTGTCCACGCAAATACATCAAGGTTGCCGAGCAAAAAGGAAATTAGCTGCTGTATGTCGGCTTCATTCAGGGAGGCGCCGACCATGAAGAACCTATCCGGATTCCAGTCAATTTCAACTCGATCCAGGGCTTCCGTGGTCTTTTCACTTGGGAGCCGCCCAACATCGTCGAGGCTCTGTTGATCTAGCACCTCAATAGAATACACTTCCAACTCTTTTGGTGTCTTTGCAGCAAGGAGATAACATGCTTGTGTGTAGACAAGCGCCCGCGAGGGGGGGCCCCGCGCTACAGTTCGGACTCGATTTGTGTCACGGTTCTTAATCTGAACCAAAGAGTCCCAAATCTGGCAAATCGTTTTGAGAAACAGATTTTTGAAAAGAAGTGCCAAACATGGACTGCTTTGCCAGATACAGAGTCGCCACCTAAATATTTTATTTTAGGGGAATTTAGGAAACCCTAACTCGGTGCCAAAGGCCACGTGTCCGTCATCACCAAAGTTGCCTCGGCTCGGGAACTTGGGTACGATTGGGGAAGGTCAGCTATGAGCACCCCTTCTCGCCCGATCCGAAGATCGGCCTCTACTAACCATGATATCCGATTTTGAAAACATTATGTGTTCTTTAAACCGGTTATTAGCCTAGAATTACTATGTTATGCGTACAGCAAACAAGTATAGACTAGATTGCCTAATTTGGAAATAAGCATTGCATATCTGTTTGTCTTGAAAAACACTTTGGAATTTGCTACTCGCAAGTAGGCTAAAATACGGATTTCAACGAGTTTTTCCAACTCAGACAATCCAACCTTCATCCACAGGCATTCAAGCAGTTATATCACATAAGCAGCTAGCCTCATGGTAATCATGCTGTTATGGCAACACTCACACGCATGCGGTATGCTAAAGCATAAATGCTTACCGAGTACTTCGAGCCAAAACAAAAAACTAGTTAACCAACATGCATGGTCCTAGTCCATGTCAAATTAACTAATGCAACACATACAGGATGCAATTAGAGTAGGCTCGGCTAACCTAAACATGGCATGTGAAATGCAATCAATTGATGCACGTATTCAATTTGGAATTGAAGTACAAATGCAGTTAGCATGACGTACCGAGCCCGGTGCATGCAAGACAAATGTATGGATGCACGCATGCATAGCATAAGGTATGCTAATTTAAACATGCCCTAATCTACCTTCATAAGCAGGTAAATAAAAGGGAAGAAAGAAGTGGGGATTGGAAGACATGCACACACACGCACCCACACTTATTACAGATTCGCCCTCGCCCAGAGGGACCAAATAAATATTACAGATGATTAACCTACAAGCTAATTAAATATTACAGGCCATCTAATTAGCTAAGCAAATTAACTAATCTAAGGAAAACAGATAAACCGCCTCGGGAAGAGAACCCAATGCAATGCATGCTAGGTCCTGCTCGGAAGTACACTGCCATGCGCAAGCTGCCTCTGCTTTCCCTGCTGTACTCCTCTGAAGACTGCCAAAGTCTCAGGATGTGCTTACTGGATGTTGAGGAGTGCCACCGGCTGGAGGGAATCATCACCGGCTGTGATTTGGTGTCCATCAGCACACAATGAATCAATCGGCCACCTATTTATTGCCGGTCGGCACTCTATGCAGTTGATCGGCAAGAAGTTCCTGTAGAACCTGTTTGACAGCAGCAGAGGACAGAACTTTGCATGGCAATGCAATTCAAGCCATATATGCACCAATCATGTCCCTTATCATGTGAGTGAGTCAAAGGGACATGCTCCTTGGTTCTCGGACCATCAATCACGCATTTCCATGCGTGATGGCCCAAGGGACCAAGTGTGCACATTTTGATGTCAAATGCAATGCAAACCAACAAACCAAAGCCCAATTCCTATCACTAGATCAAGGAACAAGACATGCATGCTAGATGCAATGCAACCTAGGCATGCAAGCTAAGGATGCAACATGGGAATGCAAGATGTACATGCAAGCATGCAAACAAACATGCAAGGTAAGTATGCAAACAAGCATAGGATGGACTTAAGCATGGTTTAGGCAGCTCTAATTAGGCCCAAAACAGTGGCCATAAGTGCTATGAAATGAGGACTAAACACACATACACACATGCACATGTTAAAGGGCTAACACTCAAGCACAAAAGGGCAACTCTCAAGCACACTTGAAAGAGACATAACATGGACTAATGGCATGCAAGGTAAGCATTGAAAATCATGTTACAAAAGGTGCTAAGCCAATTAAACAAGATAAACAAGGCATGCAAACAAAGCCAAAAAACCCAAGACAAGCCAAGAGGCTTAAACCAAGACTAAGTCAACCAAGCCTCACAAGGCTAAGAGGACTTAAAATAGGTCTAATGCGAACCTAAACAACACCCAAGGGACACCTAGATGGCATCTAAGTGGCTCAAATTCAAAAGCATGCACAATGACCAAAACATGGAGCATGCAAGACAAGCTTTCAAAGCTTCAAAGAGGCATCCAAGGCAAGCATACAAGCATGTTAAAGGGACTGAAATAGCATGGCAAATGGTCCCAACCCACTAAATTAAGGCAAGAATGCATGCTATACATTCACACACTTAAGGCCAACAAACCAAAAATGCAAAGCGGCTATACTAAGCATGCCAAAGTCGACCCAAACAACTAAGGACAGACCTCAAACATAGCAAAATAAGCACAAAAGCTTCACAAAGCCAAGCCTAAAACATGCTAGAACAATGGTTTACAACGTAAGGCATGTTAAGGCAACAAAGTGGCATTACAAGGCATGTATGCTAAGCAAGCATGGTGTACCAAAACCAACATACAACAATGCTATTTCATGGCAAAATAAGCATAAATAACAGCCAAGGTATGGTCAACATGAGGCTTAGCTAGGTGCTCATTAAAGAGGCAAAAATGGCCCTTTTCAAGGACAATAAGGAGAGGGGGTGGCCCTCCCATTCTTGGGACTTCAAGGCACCATCCTTACCACTGAAATCCCTCAAGATTTCAGTGGTGAGGAGGCCCAAACACCAAAGTCCCGGAGCTCACTCAAAATAGCACAAAATGGAGCCTTACAAGGCTTAAGAGGGGTCAAACAACCTCAAACCACAAAACACTCTAAACAAACTATTTAGAGGGCCTAAAAACAGAACTTTTTTATATTATACACTAAGCTCAAAAACAGTTTTAAGATAGGCAAAAATACAATGCAAGAAAGGGGTAAAAAGGAGCAAGTTTCTTACCCTTGAAGACCGTCTTCAACAATGGAGCTCCAACAGCTTTTTTAGGTTGAAACCAGCTTCAAAACTCCAAGAACAGACCTCTGGTCCTTCAGAACCAAGAAAATGTGTAACACTATGTGTTTGTGTGCAATAGTGAGCCTAAACACACACACTAAACACAAGAGGAAGAGATATAGAGCTAGGATATAAACAAACCCTAACCCTAGAACTCAAACCCTAAAATGGCTGTCTAAAATGTCTAACCTCTAAGCCAAGAGAGGAGGGCTCCTCTTCTAGAGCTTTTTGGTCTTGTAAAGCTTACAAGACAAGCTTCTAAAGAGAGAGATCCCTCCATACACGTGTATGGAGGGGAGCCAAATGCAAGACAGCTGTATTAAAATATCTGCAAAAGCAAATGAACAGTAGTCGGCTGCTCAAAATTGCCATTTTGACAAAATGGACTGCCGACCGGCAACAAAGAATGCCGACCGGCAATATACATTGCCGATGGCAACAAAACACCAGCCGGTGGCCTCTGGCCATGGCCGGTGATGTGTGGGGATGCCTCACAATGCATTCTCTGCCCCTCCAAGGCAAAACACAAGTGTTTGGTGCAAAACCAGACACTAAACAGTCGAGTTCGGAGATCCTGAGGCAAGGCGCGTAGCCGAGACCTCCGGGAACTCCAAACGAACACAAACATGGATGATCACCGGGTGTTCAAACGGTGACGTCCAAGTCTTGAGGACGGTCAAAAATGGGGTGTCTACATTGTGCCGATTTCTGGGAACCACGGATTTGTTCAATGCTGCGTTCTGTCGGGATGCGGAGCAGTTGATGATAGGTGCTTGGCACAGCCTGCATCGTATACAACCAAGTTTGCCCATGATGAGATTATATAGCGAAGGCAGCTTGACGACCAAGAATTCCACATCCACTGTTCGGGAGCCCGCTCAAACTGTTAGTGTGATTTTGCCCGATAGGTATTCTGGATTAGCATTGAAGCCGAATAATAGATAAGGAGCTGGAGGTAAGTCTGACTCGGTGAACCCAAGTTTGATGAAGGTCTTGTAATACATAACCTCCGAAGTACTCCCCTGATCTATGAGAACGCGTTCAATGATGAATCAGTTTACGCATAGTTCGATGACCACTGGATCAATGTGGGGGAGTGTTACGCCGATCAAATCAGAATCGTCGAAGGTAATATTCGGAGCTTCATGAGACTGTTTGGCTAGTGTGATTTGCTTTTGGGGGCCTGGATACGACTGAATTGCATGCACGGTTGGGGCTGTTGGCAAGCTGTATATCATATGGATGACGCCAAGCAGAGGTGAAACCTGCCGTAGGGCAACTATTTTGGTTGAGTTGTTCTTTCGGACGTGTTGCTAGAGCCGACCGTCTTGTACCAACTCCTCAAGGCGGTCTTTCAAAGCATAGCAACTATCGGTATCATGATCGTGATCTTTGTGATATTCGCACCGCCTATCCCGTCTCCTCCTGTCAGGAGGTCCCACCATTTTTTATGGCCATTTGAAGAACGAAAGGTGTTGAACCTTAGCCATAACCACACTAATCGGCTCCGATAACTCCGTGTATTTCTTGTCGGGGCGCCTTGTGCGCCTGTTATCCACTTGAAGCTGCTCACTAGCTTGGTATGGACATTGGTCATTTGATCGGTGTGAATCCCGTCTTCGATCTCATCTAGCCCGGTTCCGTGATTCAAGGCTCTGTGGTGGCACAGTGTTCATCGGCTGCACGATTTCAGGCGGGACCGACTTAGTGGCGCTGTTTCCGGCTTTGACCCGTAGGGCATCGTCTTCTACTTTGCAGTATTCCTCAACTTTCTTCATCAACAACCAGACCGTTTTTGGGGGTCATCTAGTCAAAGAGCTGTGGAGGACGCAGTCTGGATGTAACCCCATTTTGAAGGTGATGATGGCCATGGAGTCATTGCAGGCATCATCTACTAGGTTAAAACATTCCCAATACTGCGCCGAATATGCAAGAAGAGTTTTCCCTGGTTGAATTTGCATTGCCCAAAGATAATCGGCTTGCTTCGGCTGGACCTCGTTAGTGATGAACCTTGCCCTGAAGGATTTTTGAGTTGGTGGAAGCTCTTGATTGATGCCGGCTCCAGTTTATAATACCACTTGATAGCCAGTGGTCCCAAACTATTAGGAAAGATTCGACACATAAGGGCCTCGTCGTCTGCATGAAGCGTCATGGCTTGCATGTAATGACGGATGTGATCGGTGGGGTCTGATTTGCCATCATACAAGGCAGATGACAGTGCTTTGAACTTTTTGGGTAGCACTGCTCTTGCAATCTGTCGTACAAAGGGGTCATGTTGATCCTCTTCATCTGAATCATTTCTTCTTCGCTTCTTCCGTGCACGCAGACTTCCCTAAGAAGAACTGGAGATGTCGACTCGTCCCTTCTTTGTAGATTCTGGGGATGATGAGTCAAAGCCACCGCCACTATCATGTCTCCGAATTCGCGATCGTCGACCATCCCTTCTCAGAGGTCGTCCCGGGTCTTGGTGCGCGGCTTGTTAGGATTTTGCCACTTCCAAGGCTAAATCTTGTCGAAGGTGCTCGTTCTCGACCATCATGTTTTCCAACCGCTGTTCGTTTTGCTTCACTTGCTCCATAATCGCGTGCATTGCCTTATGTGCTGATGTCGAGGGTGAATTGAAGTTCAAGACCCTTCTTGCGGTAATATTCTCTGGCCCAAGCATGTTGCTTGGAGTGGTTTCGTCTTGTGGCGTAGGGTCGCCAACGACTACCGGAGGATCTTCCCTCACGCCTGCCATGGATGTGCTTGAGTATTCCCACAGACGGCGCCAATTGTGGGGGAGTGGTTCTGGAAATACTCTTTGGATCCAATGGGGCACTCGAGATCCTCAGCTAGTAACCTGAAAAAGAATGAACACTCCGGTCGGGGGTGCCGGAATTCGCACTCCAACGGATAAGTCAGTATATAATCTCTTGATTGCTTGTATCTTAAGTTAAGCGTACTAGTTCTCACATACCTCTTTTTTGGCTGTTGTTTCTTTATTTATACTTGCTCCTTGGGCCTCAGGGTCTGGCCCTCTTAAACACCCACCTTGTGGATGTTTATTCGGCTTCTTGCTTAACTAGTTCTATGGCCGATTGGTATATTCAGCTTCCGGATGAGGCAAGATGGGGCCGAATGAGATGTTCATATAATAAGCTTCCATGTATATATTCGCCCCCCCCCCCCCTCTACAATCGTAAATACTTGGCTCCCACATTAACATAAATTTTGGTCATTTTGTATAGATGGAGGTATTTGGGAAATTTGGATGAAGATAGGGTTTGATTTTGAATTTATAAAATAGGGGTTTTCAAATGTTGGGTTCTATATGTTTGTGGGGTCTTGAGAATGTGTTGTTTGTATAAAATTAATGAAATTTTGGCCTTGGGTACAATTTATAGGAAAAGGGAAGAATGCCTAAATTTTGAATTATATACATTGTTGGTAAATGAAGAAAATTGTGGAAATATGAAATTGGTTTGGAAATTGTGAATTTGAAGGAAATTATGATTATATGGTGTAGTTGGATTGGTAAGTCACTCACCTATGGAAAATGTGGTAATTTATCTGTTTGATAGATTTAATTATTCTGTTTAGATATAACTGCTTTGGGTTATCGGTGGAGGATAGCTATGATTGTTGTAGAAAATGTATGATGATTAGGTGAATTGAAACTAATCAATTTGAATATGTCATTGAATATGACGGTTGGATAATAAAATTGAACATGTGATTGAATTGGTCATTGTATATGACAACTTGTCTAAATGCATTGTATATGTATATTGTTTGGGATGAAATAGGGGATGTACTCCATTGTTTGGAAGGACATAGGGGATGTACTCCATTGTTTGGGAGGAGATAGGTGATGGACTCCATTGATAACTAAGTTGGTTGGAGTGCCCAGGGTAAAATCCCGAAACCTTATATACATCTGAATGATGTTGTTGATTGAAGTGATAATTATATGAGTTGTAGTATCATTTCGATTTGTTTGGATGAATGATGAAACGTGTCTATGAATTGAGTTAGATAAATAAATAGAAGTGAATTGGAATATAGATGTAAACGTTGATGGGTTATGGAAAGGGTGTAATTTGGTTTACAAGTATTAACCATTTATCGAATGCTAATGTTATAGTTATTTCTCATATTTGGTTTAGCATATCTCTACTGGGTTTTGGCTCACCCTACTTGGGACACCATTTTCAAGTACAGGTGAACCTCCAAGGTCTTAGCTTGGGAGGTTTAGGAGCTGAAGACTCCATTTGTCTATTTGTTTTTTATGTTAAATGTAAACTCAAGCCGAGGGCTTTATTTGTAATAAAGTTAGAACTCTTCTTTTTGTTATACCCAAGTGATAGCTTGGAAAGATGTAAGCCCGTAGGGCATTTATTTTGTTATTAGAAGTTAGAGTCACATGCTATGGTTTCAGGATAACCATCAATGAAAATGTAATGCATGTGATATCCGTTGTAAAGAAGACTCTAATGAATGAAAATATAATATTTCTTTCATGTTTATGGATTATATGAATGGTTGTCTTATACTGTTTTTTGAGGGCGTTACAAAAATTTTTTTTTTTTTTTGTAATTTTTTTAACCAAAATATGAGATAAAAAATAATATATTTAAAATAAATTTTTAATTTTTTAAACAAAAAAATACAAGAGGTAGAGTAAATGGATTTTTTTTTTTTTTTTTTTTTGTATGAGTTGAAATTGTTTTGGCTTATTTATTTATTTATTTATTTATTTATTTTTTACAAATGAGGCCTAAGTGTGCTTTTGGAAATTTGAATTTTTTTAGTGATTTTTTACTTATCTAATTTTTTTATGAGATGAAAAGAATTAATTTACTTAAAATGTTTATCCAGTCTAGTAACTAGTTTTGTGAAATAAAATGATTGATTGATAAATATAACAATTTATCTTTTTGGATCGCATTATCTTTCTAATTTTCTGCACATTTTTTTTTATAAAAAAATAAAAAATTACACTTATTTAGATTATCCCAAATAACTCGTGATCATATCTTTGCAAGTTTTCTACAAAAGGCATGTTGATTTTTGAATTTATTTCCCACACAAAGCATGTGGAACATATTTTACTAGATGAAAATTATTTGCAAATAAAAAATTCATAAGAATGGTGTGATAGAAATATTTTAAAAATTGTAAGTCTTTTTAATGAATCTTTTGATTTGAAATAAATAAACACACTTTCGTCACCGTATTTTGTCACCGTATTTTGTACAATTTTATTGTATAAATTTTTTTGTTTATATATCACCCTTCTTTACTAAAAGCTTATTGATTGCTGAATTTTGTTTTAAATAACAATTTTTAAGCATGTGTTAAAAATACAATTTTAGTTTGAGAGAAAATTAAACCACTACGAGTATTAAAAATTCAAAGAAAAGGGGAAAAAAACTCAAAATGTTCAATATGTTGAAGAAGACAAATAGTTTACTTCAAAAAATTAAATTGATCGAACATTAACAATCATATGCTCGAAATACATTTATGTGAAGAAAAAAAAAGAAAAGAACAATAATTACTTCTTTCATGTCAAAATATTAGTGCCTTGCTCTATTTTTTATTGTCCAAAAATATTAGTCTCTTTTCAAAAATTAAGGACTAAACTAATATGAATTTTCTATTTTGCACTTCTTTTAAATTCGTTAACAACATAAAAAATACAATTGTAACAATTGATTTTATTAAAAAAGTACTATCAAAGGATAATTTTAAAAAATTAATGTGTGTTTTTGGTTTGAGTTTTTTGGATTAAGTTTTTTGAAAATTGAGTTTTTTGTTTTTCGTTTTTTTTTTTTTAGTGAATATTTTTTAAATTTTAAGTATTTTCTTTTAACTTTTTTATATGCACCTTACTTAAATGTATCTAAAAAGTATACTGAATTCTCATATTTTTTTTGTATTTTTGGTATCTATCTATATCTATATCTATCTATCTATATATCTATATATTATATAAGGAAAAAGGGATTTATAACTCACAAGCCTTGTGAGACCTTGTGGGAGCTCCAATATCTCAATCTTAATTTTTCAAGTTGTTGATTTTTTTTTTTTTTTTAAAAAAAAACCTTAGCATTTATTGACTTCTCTTAACTCACAAGTCTTTTTTACTTCTCACATTCCTACTACTACACCCTTTTTAACTTCTCTCATACACTATAGTTAGTGATAGGATTGTTAAATTATTTTTACAAAAAATCTAAAAATAATCATTTGTATATTAAAAAAAATCTAAAACAAATATAATTATCTATATCTATATCGATATCTATCTATCTATCTATCTATACTATACTATACTATATATATAAAAAAATGTAATTGTTTTGTCATGTAGCGCTTGTGCCCTTCAAAGCTTTTGGGAAGTGCATTTGAATCCTTTATTTTATTTTGAGAATTTTTAGTGTTGTTGTATCTTAGTTTTGGAGGAGTACAAATTAATTTAAACTTGTTGGGATTGCTCGTTCACGCTTGTTTACGTTGAAAAGTTGTTTGGAAACTTAAAAATCTTGTTCTGGGGTCGACACCGGTCTTGGAGGTGTTGACGCCTTCCTTTTGTTTTTGGCCTTAAGGGTCGACATGAGTCTGGAAGGGTAGACCCTTGTGTGTTGCTAAATCTGGAAGTTGCTTGCTGTTTTTTGGTGTCGACACCAGTTTGGGAAGGGTCTACACCTTGCCTATTGTAGTCGTTGTTTTTCTGTCTGAAAGGTCAACCCCTGTGCCCCGAAGAGTCGACACCTGCGTATAATTTTCAGCTTTTTGGGTTGGTTTGGGCCCTATTTCTTGGGGGTTTTTGACTTGTCCTTTTTATTTGACTTTAGGGCAATTCTCTACTATAAGCCCTCAAAATGCATAACTCAATCATACATAAGATCCATAGACATAGGAGAATAAAATATACATCCATTCATCAGAGTGTTCTTTATAAAAAGTATTACATATTGACAACAAAAGTAGTGCCCTACGGGCTTACAACTTTCCAAGTCAACACTTGGATACAACCAAAAGAAGAGTCCTAACTCTTTTGCATATAAAGCCCTTGGCTTGAATTACATGTAATACAAAAAGGTAACAACAAAAATAAGCCTTCAACCTCTAAACCTCTTAAGCTACATTCTTGAAGGCTGCATGTCACCTGTACCTGAAAATGGTGTCCCAAATAGGGTGAGCCAAAGCCCAGTAGAGATATGCTAAACCAAATATGAGAAATAACTAAAACATTAGCATCTAATAAATGTCCAACACACGTACATCGATATATATATACCATTTTCATAATCCATCAACATTGATATTCATCTTTCAACCTGGTTTCATTTATATTTCCAATTCACTTTATTGACATGGTTCGTTTATCCAAGTAATTCAAATGAGACTACAACTCATAAAGACGACACTTCAATTCATCCGCAATTCAAAATGAGACTGCAACTCACATTATTAACACTTCAATTATCAACAATTCAAAATGAGACGACAATTCATATTATCCATACTTCAATCATCAACGTTACTCAAACGTATATAAGATTTCAGGACTTTCACCCTGGACACTCTGGCCAACTTAATTATCAATGAAGTCCATCCTCTATCTCCTCTCAAACAGTGGAGTACATCCCATATCTCCTCTCACACAATGGAGTACATCCCCTTTCTCCTTCCAAACAAATATACATATGCGATGTATTTAAACACTTCATCATATACAATGATCAATTAATGCACATATTCAATGTGTTATTCCAACTATCATATTCAATGACATAATTCAATTGATTGGTTTCAATTTACCTAATCATCATGCAGTGTCTACAACAATCAAGACTATCCTTCACCGATAGCCCAAAGCAGTTATCACTAAACAGATAAATAAATCTATCAACAGATAATTTATTACATTTTCCATCGGTGAGTGATTCATCAATCTAACTACACCAACTAGTCCCAATTCCATCTGATTTCATGATTTTCAAATCAATTTCATATTCCTCACAATTACCAAATTAATTATACAAATTAATTATTTAAATTCAATTAGGGCATTTTTTCATTTTTCCCAAACATTGATCCTAAGACCAAATTTCACCAATTAGACCCACAAATCCCCATTTTCAAGATCTCATATGCACATGGAGCTTAAAAACACAAAACTCCTCTTTTAAATATTACAAACCTCAAACCCTAACTTCCCAAATTACCAAATCTCATCATTTATACAAAATGACAAATGTTTATGTTTAAACTCATAAGAATGAGTAAATTATCCCTACCTCAAAGTTAGGAGCTCAAAGGAGTAGAAGAGGAAAACTCAAGATGCTCCAAACTCAAGCTTTTTTGGATCAAAATGATGCCCACACCAAGCTCTACCTTTTATACAAAGGGACTAGGGTAGAGAACCCCTAAAACAAGGTGTATTTGTAGAGAGGAGAAGTGTGTAGAGAGAGAGTGTGTGTGATCTAGGGTTTGGAGTAAAAAGGGGATGAAAAAGTGATGAAGAGACCCGCTGCTGCGATCTAATATATGCGAAACTCGCTCGAGCGAAGAAGTGGTCGCTCGAGCGACCAGACACAACAAACACCTCGCTCGAGCGCAAGAAGCCTCGTTCGAGCGCACAATTCAAAGCTTCAGGTTTGCAACCCAGACGCACGCTTGAGCGCAAGAGTTCTCGCTCGAGCGAAGGAACACAAAACATAGAGCTCGCTTGCTCGAGTGAAAGAAAGCTCGCTCGAGCGAAGAATACCAACCTTTAGGTTTTTCAAAGATGCAGGCGCACGCTCGAGCGCAAGAGTGCTCGCTGGAGCCAAGAGACATATCAAAGAAAGCTCCCTCGAACGCAAGAACCTTCGCTCGAGCAAAGAAGCAAAAACCCAAGGCTCGCTCGAGCGCAAAAAGCCTCGCTCAAGCGAAGAAGCCAAATTCTGGACAGCAACCACTTATTCCAACACCCAACCAACCTGTTCCAAACTTACCCAACACATCCCACAACTCAAATACAAAGAATTAAAGGATGGAAACAAAAATAAGACAACAACAACGACCCACAGAACCAAGTCCGGCATACAATGAATAATGGAGAAAAACTAAGATCGCTATATCTACTCCTATAAATAGACCCAAACCACTTTCCTCTCATTACTTTTCCTTCTCTTTTCCTCTCAAATCGTGATTTCGCTCTTCTCTCTCTAAAACTTGACTTTTCGCACCTAGATCTCTAGATCTACTCACCTAGATTGATCTTTTCGCCATTATCCTTTGATTTTTTATTTTTTTTTGGAAAATGGATTGTTGATTTAAGAAGATGAGTGATTTTGAAAGTGGGTTTACTTTCTTGTTTCTTTTAAAATAGAAATTGAGGGTTTTGGACTATGTTGGTAAAAGAAAGATGTTTTTGGTGAGATCTTCTCAAATATTTGAAGATGGTTGGTTTTGGTGAGAAAACCTAGAAATTGGGGGGTTTTAAAAAGATGTTGAAAATCTTTGGAAGATATTATATTTATTTTGTGTGCCAAAATAAATGATGTCAAAAAATTGTTTATTTATTTACATATAAATGATGTTTTCATGGAATATGGGAATTGTTGAAGTTTTGGGAATTGTTGTATAAAAGTATTAATATAGTCTTAAGATGACTAAATTGTTAGGATTGTTTGAAATGTGGGAATTATGTTATCCCTTGGATGAATTGAAATAAAAGCATTTATTCATCTTGTGAAGTTGCATTGAAATGGGAAACGAGAATTTTGATCACAATGGAAATATTGTGTGGGAGTATTGAAAGTAAAAGAAATATTGCATTGTATTATTAACCATTGCATTGGCATATCAATTCATTTGATAATGAGGAGCTTTGAAATTTGATTTGAAAACTTTGCATTTAGAAAAAAATGTTGAGAAACAAGTTTTCATGAAATGATTTTAGGGTAAATACGGTTGTAAGTCTTGAAAAGTGGTGTAGATTATAAGTGTCGAGCCTTCCAATTAATACTGGTAAAAATGACAGATGAGAGGTGTTGAGCCTTCCAGTTAATACTGGTAAAAATGACAGATGAGAGGTGTAGAGCCTTCCAGTTGATACTGGTAAAAATGACAAATTGGTAGTACTTGTATGGTCTACTTGCAGACACCGAGCTAGGGATTACCAGAGTTGTATTTACTGCCCCTTAGTTAAATTGTTAAGCTTTGAACAATGGAAATTGCATGGCATCATTGAGCATGATGGTTTTCAAAAGATGAAGATGTGATTTATCTGTAAAAAGGCATAGCATGGCATATACATTTATCTCTTAAGACTTGTATAAAATGTATATATTTTGTTAAGGATTTCTTACTGGGCTTTATGCTCACCCTACGAGATTTTTATGCAGGAAAAGATGTGGTGATTCCACCTAACTGAAGGCGTAGAAGTGTGTGTGTGTTGGGAGTGCAATGCTCTCATTTGGCGTGACATCTGTTTTGTAAGCCAAGGGCTATATTTGTGTGGGTTTGAATAACCGTTATATGTAACTGGGCTTAAGCCTTGGAAACTTGTAAATCCTTTGGGGTATTTATTTGTTCATTTACTTGTTGTTGGATTAATGTATTATCGCATGAGGAACGATTTACATTATGAAATGCAAGTGTGGGATTGTATGATTGGTTTTCCTTAAGAAGGGCCATGATTATTGTATTATCATTTGGGTATGAAAATTAGGGCGTTACATGTCAAAAGCCTTTAAATATTTATTCCAAATTCTCATAATTTTAAAACTCTCTCTTTCCTACGTGGAAACCTTCTTTGATTACCTTTCATGTTTTCTATTTTTCTTCATTTTCTATTTGTTTGATTAATTAAAATTAAAATTAATTTCATTGCTTATAGATAAAGATTTGAATTTCAAAATTCCTCCATATAGATAAACATATAAAAACTAAAAATTAATTTTATAGTCTATGGATAAAGATAAAGATTAAACAATTAATTTTAAAAAATTAATTTCATATCTTATAGATAATTTAAAATTTCTTCCCATAAATAAACAAATAAAAGTTGATAAATAACTTATAAAAATTAATTTCATGGCCTACAAATAGAAATAATTGATTTTTTTTTTAAAAAACGAAATCACTCCTTCCCCCCCCCCTCCCCTTCATTCCGTACTTTAATTAATTTCATTATAGATAAACATATAAAAATTCATAAATAATTTATGAAAAATTATTTCATGACCTATAGATAAAGATAAAAATTAAAAAAATTATTTAAAAATAATAATTTCATGACTTATAGATAAATAAACATATAAAAATTGATAAATAATTTATAAAGATTAATTTCGTGGCCTACAGATAAAGATAAAGATTAAATAATTGATTTTCAAAAAATTAAAATAATAAAATTTATATAAAGATATGATTTGTTAATCTATATATCTATCAAAAACATATATATCTAAATCTTTATTTTGTTTTACTCATATTTTTTTTTCTCCTATCACATATTATCTTTTTTTTAATTTATGAAATTCCCTTTTTAATAACTTCTTATCTCCTATTAAATTCTTAACCTTCTCTTGATAATTTTTATTATTCTTTATTATCTACCAAGTGATAAAGATTAAAAAAAGAAAAATTTATTGGCTCTGAATGAGAAAAGTATTAATAATAAAATTGGTTCGCTCTGATTGAGAAGAGTATTAATAATGAAATAATAAAGGTTACATGGGAGAAGGCAGCACAAAAATCTCACAAAATTAATTTTCTTCACTATATTTATAAAAGGTAATAATTTGATATTATTTCTATTAGTTATTAAAAATAATTTGCATTAGATCATTTTTTTTTTTTTTAAGGTTGTCATTCGTTATAGTATTTCTTCAATCCCATCTCTAAATTCTCTCTTTGAAATTTTTGTTTTTTCAATAATTAAGTTTAGAATCAATTTCTTATCAAATTTGTTTTCTTGGTTCTTATTTTATTGAAGGAGCAAGATGAATAAAACTTTCATATAATATATGAAACTAATGAATATAATACAAAGATGATAGGAAGTACTACATATTTGTCAATATCTCTATGTTATTATTAATTGATTTGCTAGATTATACTATCAATTTAGAGCTCATATGATTTAATTCAATGTGCATGACTTTATTTGTATTTGAAAATATTTTCATTGAGTAACTGATATAATTTATTTTTTTCGGGTATATAATGATTAAAGCTATCATTGGTTATATTTCTTCAAGTACAATTTTTCATCATTTTTTTATAAATAAAATGGATTAAAACTATTCTCTTATATAATTTTTATAGTACTATGAAATTCTTATCTTGATTATTTTTTTTTTAAAATGACGTTAGAACTATGCAAGTATTGTTTAAACCATGGAGAAGGGTTTATACTTTGATATGATATGTGTCCCAGTGACAGAGGAAATCAAAGATAGAGAGTTGGTAATGTAATCAATTAATGATTTATTTGAGATGTAACGCCCTCAAAATAATACATAACTCAATCATACATAAGATCCATAGACATAGAAAAATAAAATATACATCCATTCATCAGAGTGTTCTTTACAAAAAGTATTACATGTTGACAACAAAAGTAGATACCCTACCGGCTTACAACTTTCCAAGTCAACACTTGGATACAACCAAAAGAAGAGTCCTAACTCTTTTGCATATAAAGCCCTTGGCTTGAATTACATGTAATACAAAAAGGTAACAACAAAAATAAGTCTTCAGCCTCTAAACCTCCTAAGCTACGTCCTTGGAGGCAGCATATCACCTGTACCTAAAAATGGTGTCCCAAATAGGGTGAGCCAAAGCCCAGTAGAGATATGCTAAACCAAATATGAGAAATAACTAAAACATTAGCATCTAATAAATGTCCAACACACGTACATCGATATATATATATATACCATTTTCATAATCCATCAACATTAATATTCATCTTTCAACTTGGTTTCATTTATATTTCCAATTCACTTTATTGACATGGTTCGTTTATCCAAGTAATTCAAATGAGACTACAACTCATAAAGACAACACTTCAATTCATCTACAATTCAAAATGAGACTGCAACTCACATTATTAACACTTCAATTATCAACAATTCAAAATGAGACTACAACTCATATTATCCATACTTCAATCATCAACGTTACTCAAACGTATATAAGATTTCGGGACTTTCACCCTGGACACTCCGGCCAACTTAATTATCAATGGAGTCCATTCTTTATCTCCTCCCAAACAGTGGAGTACATCACCTATCTCCTCCCACACAATGGAGTACATCCCATTTCTCCTCCCAAACAAATACACATATGCAATGTATTTAAACACTTCATTGTATACAATGATCAATTAATGCACATATTCAATGTGTTATTCCAACTATCATATTCAATGACATAATTCAATTGATTGGTTTCAATTTACCTAATCATCATGCAGTGTATACAACAATCAAGGCTATCCTTCACCGATAGCCCAAAGCAGTTATCTCCAAATAAATAAATAAATCTATCAACAGATAATTTATTACATTTTCCATCGATGAGTGATTCATCAATCCAACTACACCAACTAGTCCCAATTCCATCTGATTTCATGATTTTCAAATCAATTTCATATTCCTCACAATTACAAAATTAATTATACAAATTAATTATTTAAATTCAATTAGGGAATTTTCCCATTTTTCCCAAACATTGATCCTAAGACCAAATTTCACCAATTAAACCCACAAATCCCATTTTCAAGACCTTATATGCACATGGAGCTTAAAAACACAAAACCCCTCTTTTAAATATTACAAACCTCAAACCCTAACTTCCCAAATTACCAAATCTCATCATTTATACAAAATGACAAATGTTTATGTTAAAACTCATAAGAATGAGTAGATTATCCCTACCTCAAAGTTAGGAGCTCAAAGGAGTAGAAGAGAAAAACTCAAGATGCTCCAAACTCAAGCTTTTTCTGATCAAAATGAAGCCCACACAAAGCTCTACCTTTTATACAAAGGGACTAGGGTAGAGAACCCCTAAAACAAGGTGTATTTGTAGAGAGAAGAAGTGTGTAAAGAGAGAGTGTCGGATCTAGGGTTTGGAGTGCAAATGGGATGAAAAAGTGATGAAGAGACTCACTACTGCGATCTGATATATTCGAAGCTCGCTCGAGCGAAGAAGTGGTCGCTCGAGCGACCAGACACGACAAAAACCTCGCTCAAGCACAAGAAGCCTCACTCGAGCGCACAATCCAAAGCTTCAGGTCTTCAACCCAGACGCACGCTCGAGCTTAGAAGTTTTCGCCCGAGCGAAGGAACACAAAACATAGAGCGAGCAAGCTCGAGCGAAAGAAAGCTCGCTCAAGCGCAAGAAAGCTCGCTCGAGCGCAAGAACCTTCGCTCGAGTGAAGAAGCAAAAACCCAAGGCTTGCTCGAGCGCAAAAAGCCTCGCTCAAGCGAAGATGCCAAATTCTGAACAGCAACCGCTTGTTCCAACACCCAACCAACCTGTTCCAAACTTACCCAACACATCCCACAACTCAAATACAAAGAATTAAAGGATGGAAACAAAAATAAGACAACAACAACCAACCACGGAACCGAGTCCGACATACAATGAATAATGGAGGAAAACTGGGATCGCTATAGAGAAGTTCTTTTTATAAGCAAAGCAACAAACTTAGATTAAATTTTTTAAAAAACTACTTATAAATTATAATTAAAAGTTGATAATATACACCACTGATTTAAATTGTTCATAATTTGATCTCACAATAATAATATACACCACTGATTTAAAAGTCCAAGTAAATTTATGATAACTTTTCTGAGCTTATAGAATTTCTCTCTTTTAATGTTTTGTTTAGTTTAATACAAGTTATCTATGTTATCAAGTAATTGTGATACTACTATTCTCAACAATTTTTATAATTAATAATTTCTTATGCATATCAAATTTTATTGTGAAATTTTGTGGGATAATTATTGTTAATATAGCGATCCTAGTTTTCCTCCATTATTTATTGTATTCCAGACTCGATTCCATGGGTGGTTGTTGTTGTCTATATCTCTTTTCGTCCTTTTATTCTTTGTATTTGGGTTGTGGGATGTGTTAGGTAAGTTTGGAACAGGTTGGTGGGGTGTTGGAACAAATGGTTGCTGTCCAGAATTTGGCATCTTCGCTCGAGCGAGGCTTTTTGCGCTCGAGCGAAGGTTATTGTGCTCGAGCTAGCTTTTTGTGATGTGTCTCTTCGCTCAAGCGAGCACTCTTGCACTCGAGCGTGCGTCTACGTCTAGTTTTGAACCACAGAGCCAACACTGAACTCGCCTACTTTGGACCTGAAAGTTGGTATTCTTCGCTCGAGCGAGGCTTTTGTCGCTCGAGCAAGCGAGCGCTATGTTTTGTGTTTCTTCGCTCGAGCGAGAACTCTTGCGCTCGAGCGTGCTTCGGGGTTACAGACCTGAAGCTTCGCATTGTTCGCTCAAGTGATGCTTCTTGCGCTCGAGCGAGGTTCTTTTCTATCTGGTCGCTCGAGCGACCACTCCGTCACTCGAGTGAGCCTCGAGTATATCAGTTGGCAGCAACGTGTTTTTAAACACTTTTTTATCATCTTTTTCACTCCAAACCCTAGATCTGACTCTCTCTCTCTCTAAACTCTCTCTCTATATATATATATATAAATCCATCTTGTTGTAGTGGTTTTCTACCCTAGTCTCTTTGTAAGAAATGTAGAGCATTGCGTAGGCTTCATTTTGATCCAAAAAGATTCAAGCTTGGAGCATCTTAGGTTTCTCTCTTCATCTCCTTTGAGTCTCTCCACTTGAGGTAGGGATGATCTACTCCTTTTTATGAGTTTTAACATAAATGATAGGCATTTTGTATAAATAGGGAGATTTGGAAATTTTGGGAAGTTAGGGTTTGAAATTTGAAATGTTGAAAGATTTTCCATGATTGGGTTCCATTGTGTATATGAGGTCTTGATAATGGAAATAGTTATGTAAAATGAAAGGAATTTAGCCTTGATTGCAAGCTTTGAGAAAGGTAGGATAATGTCCGAATTTGAGATATATAAAATATTTGTGTAAATTATGAAACATTGGGAAAACATGAAATTGGTTTGAAAATAATGAAATTGGGAACATATGAGATTGAATGGCGTAGTTGGATTGATAAATCACTCATCGGTGGGAAATATAATAATTTATCTATTTGGTAAATTTAATTATCTGTCTAGATATAACTGTTTTGGGCTATCGGTGGAGGATAGTCATGATTGTTGTAGAAAAGCATAATGATTAGATGAATTGAAACTAATCAATTGCAATATGTCATTGAATATGGCGGTGAGATTAACACATTGAATATGTGCTTGAATTGATCATTATATATGATAATGCGTTTAAATACATTGTATATGTATCTTATTTGAGAGGAGATAAGGGATATACTCCATTGTTTGGGAGAACATAGGGGATGTACTCCATTATTTGGGAGGAGATAGGGGATGTACTCCATATGTGATAATGTGCTTTAATACATTGTATATGTACTCCATATGTGGTAGTGCGCTTTAATACATTGTATATGTACTCCATATGTGATTATATGCTTTAATACATTGTATATGTATCTTGCTTAGGAGGAGATATGGGATATACTCCATTGTTTGGGAGAAGATATGGGATGGACTCCATTGATAATTAAGTTGGCCGGAGTGTCCATGGTGAAAGTCCCGAAATCTTATAAATGGAAGTGTATGAATGAAGTTGATAATTGAAGTGTTAATAATATGAGTTGTAGTCTCATTTTGAGTAGTTGATAATTGAAGTGTTAATAATATGAGTTGTAGTCTCATTTTGTATTGTGGATAATGGAAATGTTAATGAGAGGAGTTGTAGTCTCTTTTAAATTGTTTGGTTAGATAAAGAACCATGTTTATGAATTGAATTGGATAAACAAAGGAAAGCCGATTGAAACATGGGTGTAATTGTTGTTGGGATATGGAAAGAGTGTGAGTTGGTTTACACGTGTTAACCATTTGTCAAATGCTAATGTTTCAGTTATTTCTCATGTTTGGTTTAGCATATCTCTACTGGGCTTTGGCTCACCCTACTTGGGACACCATTTTTTAGGTACAGGTGTCATGCCGTCTCCAAGATCTTAGCTTGGGAGGTTTAGGAGTTGAAGACTCTACTTTGTTATTTGTTTTGTTGATTTCATGTAAATGCAAGCCAAGGGCTTTACTTATAAAAGAGTTAACACTCTACTTTTTGTAACCAAGTAGTAACTTGGGAAGATGAAAGCCCGCAGGGCATTTTACTATTTTTGTAAACATTTGTAACTTATATGAAATACTCTTTTGTAATATTAACTTTGATGTATGTGTGGAAATGTGACTTCTCTATCACGTATATAGAAGAGTGAGATGATGGAATTATGTATTATTTTGAGGGCGTCACAGTTAACATCTACCTAGATGGCTTAATATCATGACTTGTCGCTATTGAGATATAATTTAAGACTAAGATGATTTATTTATCACACAATATATATAGTCAATTTTTTCATGCATCGCACGGGTTACCGCTAGTATAAGGAAAAGGGTTTCTAACCCACAAGTCTTGTGGGAGCTCCAATATCCCAATCTCAATTTTCTAATTTTTTAACTTAAAAAAAAAAAAAACCTTAACATTTATTGACTTCTTCCAACCCACAACCCTTTTTGACTTCTCCCATAGCTACGGCTACACCCTTTTCAACTTCTTCCATACACTATAGTTAGTGATGGGATTATTAAATTATTTTTATAAAAAATATAAAAATATATAATTTGCATATTAAAAAAATATCTAAAACAAATATAAATTTTTATTAAATCTATCTATCTATATGTAACGAGTTGAATCAAATTAAATTTATGCTTTAATCTCAGTTGGGGATTTATATTAAATTATTAAACTCCATTCATTTTGAACCCAATTGATTGAATCGTGACCTGTTAGTAACCATGAAATATTATTGTGATTTTATTATTATTATTTGATTACCATAAAAGAGTTGTGAATATTTATGGTGTATACCATTAAACGAAATATATTTTGTGGTGAGAAAATATTATATTTACTTTTGCCATTAAAGATGTTGAAATGTATTTTTAAATTGATATATATATATAGGTGTATATAAATAGTTAGATATTTGGTTAGACGTTTGTTTATAATATATATATATATATAAGTGATCAAATAGGATATTTTGTTCAACTTTGAATTCTTGCCGTGAGGAGAAAAAGAGAAAAAGGGTTCCAATGTTGGTTCTTCATGGGTTTGATCTAGTGTAAGTCATTTTTTACCCCTAGTGCTTTGGATTAAAACGTAGAGGGTGAAAAAGGCATCGTTTGGCTCCGAACAGATTTAATTTCTGTTGCCAAAAATTTTGAAAGCTTCTTGGCTTGAGATAGGGATTTTTCCTACACTTCTTTATGCACTTTTACTTGATTATATGCAATTTAGAGTTGTATATAATTTAATTAGAATTTTTGAAAAATTTGTGATTTATTTGCTTAATAGAGAAATTTTGAGAAAAATAAAAAGTTGATGCCCAAATTGCGAAAGTGTAAACTTGGAATGTGTTTGTAAGGTTATGAAAGAGCTATGTTTTGAATTTGAACAAAACAGACTTCAATTCAATTGGTTTTGAAATTTTTACCGGTTTACAACCAAAAGAGCATTTTTAAAGAAAACAAAGGAATTATATTTAAATTTTGAGGATTTTGATCAAAATAGGATCTCATAGTTGAATAATGCTTGGAGAATGAGTTTGTAAAGAAAATGATGTTTTCTTGGGCATTAACGGTATTATTTTGCTTAATGTATCTATTGGAATAAAACCGACACGGTTAGAAATGAACCTTGAGAGGTTACCGGACGTGATTGTGATATGAAAACTAGTGTAGTTGTTCATATTTGATGAGATGTGGAATATATTGTATTTATCGAAATTTTTGAAATTTAATTATTTAAATATCTGTTTAGAAATATCTGTTTTTGGCTATCGGTGGAGGATAGCAATGATTGTTGTAAAAATACATAAGACTTAGGTAAATTGAACCACATTCCTCATTTGTTACATTGGACATTGCATTACATTCATTTCATTGGAAATGTATCTGTTTTTGAGAAATGTTTAGAAATGTATCTGTCTGTGAAAAGATAAATACTTGGTGAATCTGGATATGGGGTGTAGAACCGCACGGTGAGGTGTCGAGCCTTCCAGTTTACTGGTAAAAATGACAATGGTAGTGCATTAGGGCCTATTTGCAGATACTCATCTAGAGATTCACAAAGCCTACATTCATGTAACAGATACGGTTTAAAATGAAAATGGTTTTATATCTGTTGTTGCATCTCAACATTGCATGCTTTATAAAAAGAGAGATAAATTGTTTTATCATGAGCATGGCATGAGTGTAGACACCCCATTTTTGACCGTCCTTAAGACTTGGACGTCATCGTTTGAACACTCGATGATTACCCTTGTTTGTGTTTGTCTCGAGTTCTCAGAGGTTTCGACTACGCGCCTTACCTCAAGACCTCTCGACTTGTTTGTTTTGTGTTTGGTTTTGCATGAAACACGTTGTTTTGCTTCTGAGGGTGGGAAATAGCTTTTAGGCCATCCCCACACCTCACCGGCCATGGCTTGAGGCCACCAGTCTTGTTTCCTTGCCACCGGCCATTGTTGATGGCCGGTCGGCACTATTGATGGTCGGTCGGCATTGTGTTTGGTCGGCCGGCTACTGATTTGGGTCAATCGGCCACTTTTTCTGGCCAAGACCTTTTCTTGAGGGGGGTTTGAACCTTTTGAACCCTCGGTCGGCATTGTGTTTGGTCGGCCGGCTACTGATTTGGGTCAATCGGCCACTTTTTCTGGCCGAGACCTTTTCTTGAGGGGGGTTTGAACCTTTTGAACCCTTGGTTTTAGCTTCTTGAGGAAGCTTGAACCTTTCGAACCCTTGGTTTTAGCTTCTTGAGGAAGCTTGAACCTTTTGAACCCTTGGTTTTAGCTTCTTGGGGAAGCTTGAACCTTTTGAACCTTTGTTCTAGCTTCTCCAAGAAGCTTGAACCCTTTGCTCCAAGTTTCTCCAAGAAGCTTGAACCCTTCGAAGCTTCCAAGAGAAGCTTGCACCTTTTGCACCTTTGTTTTAGCTTCTCCAAGAAGCTTGAACCCTTGTCTAGCTTCTCCAAGAAGCTTAACCCTTTTGTTCTAAGCTTCTTGAAGAAGCTTGGCCCCTTTACCTTAGCTTCCCTTAGAAGCTTGCCCCCTTTGACCCTTTTGCCTTAGCTTCTCCAAGAAGCTTAGGCCTTTTGCCTTGCTCTATAAATAGAGGGCCTCTCCTCCCATTTCAAGGGCTAGAAAAATCTGATATATATCATAAATATATCACTCTCTCTATATATCTCCCTCTCTCTCTACATTTGTGTGGGTTAGAGGGTGCAAAAGGGTCTAGTTCTTGGCCATTTCAACTACACCTCCTAGCACAACACTTCCATCATCACTTGGAGGTTCTTGGAGCTTGTTTTCAGAGGTTGACGGTTTCATTTTTGGGTCTAAAGGCTGCTGGTTCTTGCTGGTCTTCAAGGGTAACACTTCTTACCCTCTTTATTTTCCGTTTTTGCACGCACTTTTAGCCTTACTTGCAAGCATTTTCGAGCTTTGTCATAAGCTGAAGAAAGTCTTATTTTGAGCTCCTTTTGAAGTTTGTTTGAGATCACTTTTGTGTTTGGAGTCGTTTACCCCCTCTTAGGCCTTGTTTGGCCCCATTTTGTGCTATTTTTGGTGAGTTTCAGGACTACCTTGTTTGGGCCTCCCCACCACTGAAATGTTAAGGGATTTCAGTGGTGAGGATGATGTCTTAAGGTCCTAAGAAGGAGAGGGCCACCCCCTCTCCTTGTTGTCTTCAAAAAGTGTCATTTTAGCCTCGTGTGTGAGCACCATTTTTAAGTTCATGTTGGCCATGTCTTAAGTGCTATTTGTGCTTATTTTGCCATGATATAGCACTTTTTTTACTTGGTTTAGACACACCATGCTTAGCTTGTATACATGTCTTGTAATGCCATGATTTGCCTTAACATGTGCCTAGCATTTAGACTACCATGCTCATGTGTTTTGACCTAGCTTTGTGAAGCTTTTATGCTTGTTTTAGTATGCTAAGGGACTATTTTTGGTCATTTGAGTCATCCATGCTTTGCTTTGTATAGCTACCATGCAAACTCTCTTGTATGCCTTGAGCATTGACCCCTCTAGCATGCCATCCTTGCATCATTTCAGTGGTTTGGAACCACTTGTCATGTTATTTCAGTCCTTGTGGCATGCCTATATGCTTGCATTTGATATCTCTTTAATGTGTTAAAAGGTTGTTGTCTTGTGCTCCTTATTTGGGCCCTTGTGCATGCTTCCATACGTAAGCCATTTAGATGCCATTTAGGTGGGTTTTGAGGCTCATTTTAGCATGTCACATCTCTGTTTTCAGTCACTTAATTCATGCCATGTGTGGTTGCACTAAGTGTAGTTCAATGCTTCTTTTGTCGAGCCTTAGGCTTTAGATCATTTGTTGTATGCTATGCTTGTCTTGTTTGCTTGTTTTGGCACCATCATTAACATGATTTTCAGAGCTTACATTGCATGCCATATGCCCATGTTGTTCCTCTTTTAAGTGTGCTTAAAAGTTGTCTCTATGTGCCTAAGTGTTGGACCTTGCATGCATGCCTATTTGTATGTGTTTTAGCTTCCATTCTTGAGCATGTTGGCCACTGTTTTGGACCTAGTAGAGGGCTGTCCAAATTAGTTTAAGACCATCCCTTTTGCATGTTGTTGCATGCTATACATGTTTGTATTTTTAGGTACTTAGCCTATTAACATGTTGCATGTTTAAGTGTCATTGCATTTGGCATGCTTCTTGTGTTAAGTCGCTTTGCATATTTACATGTGTTATGCCTTTCATGTTGTTGCATGTGTGTCATTAACATTGATGTTATATGCCTTGTATGCTTACTTGTTTAGTTCATGTGCCTATTGCACATGGTTTTGTTGTTTGCATGATCATGTTGCACACTTAGCTCACATGCCTAGGTTGCATTACATTGGCATGCATGCTTTGCCTCTTGAATTGAGTGTGATAGAGGTTGAGTTCATTGTGTGTTTGTGTGCACTATATTTGACATTAAAATGCATAACTTGGTTTCTTAGGCCATCACGCATTGAAATGCGCAATTGGTGGTCCGAGAATCGAGTACCATACCCCTTTGAGTCATAAACATGATAAGGGGTGTGTTGGTGCACACATTTGCTTGAAATGCATTGCCATGCCTTGTTTTGCCCTTTGCTGCTGTCAAAACAAGTTCTGCAGGAAGAATTGGCCGGTCGACTACATACAGTGCCGACCGACCATGTATTGCTGGCCGAGAGTCACACCAGTGGCCGATGACCACATCCCCTTAGCCGGTGATCATTTACCTTGGCCGGTGGCACTCCACAGTGTGCAGAGAGCATACCTTGGGACTTGTGTAGTCTTCAGAGGTGTCAAACAGTGAAAACAGAGGCAACATGTGTCATGGCAATGGATTTCCGAGCAAAGCCAATCCAAGCATGCATTCATCCCTCTTCCCGAGGCTGTTTTACTGCTTTAGTAGCTTAGTTAATTTATTTAATTAATTAAGGGTTTAATAACTTATTCGGTTTGTATTATTCTTTTGGTCCCTCCGAGCGAGGGCGAATTTGTAATAAGTGTGGGTGCGTGTGTGCATGTCTTCCAACCCCCACTTTTTTCTCCTTTTTACTTACCTGCTTTTGATGGTTAGAATTAGGTCATATTTAAATTAGCATACCTTATGCTATGCATGCGTGCATCCATACATTTGTCTTGCATGCACCGGGCTCGGCTCATCATACTAACTGCATTGTATTTCAATTCCAAAGTTGAATACATGTTAATTGTAGCATCATCACATGCCATCTTAGAATAGCCGAGCCTATTGTAGTTGCATCTTGTATGTGTTGCATTAGCCATTTTAACATGAACTAGGATCATGCATGATTACTAACTAGTTCCTTGTTTTGGCTCGGAGTACACTGTGAGTGTTTATGCTTTAGCATCTTGCATGTATGTGAATATTAACATGACAGCATGCTTGCCATGTGGCTATGTGCTTATGTGATATAACTGCCTGAATGCCTGTGGGTGAAGGTTGAGTTACTTAAATTGGAACAACACATTGAATATGAGTTTTAAGCCCACCCGAGGGTGGCAAAACCTGCATTTTAGCCTACTTACGAGTAGCAAACCATTTTCAAAAACAAGCATGCAATGTTTTGTTCCAAATTAGGCGATTTGGTCTATACTTGTTTGTTGTGCGCATAACATAGTAATGCTAGGCTAATAACTGGAGTAGGAACACATAATGCTTTCAAAACAAGATATCACGGTTAGTAGAAGCCAATCTTTGATCGGGCGAGAGGGGGTGCTCATAGCTGACCTTCCCCAATCGTACCCAAGTTCCCGAGCCGAGACAACTTTGGTGATGACGGACATGTGGCCTTTGGCACCGAGTCAGGGTTTCCTAAATTTTCCAAAATAAAATATTTAGGTGGCGACTCTGTATCTGGCAAAGCAGTTCATGTTTGGCACTTCTTTTCTGAAAATCTGTTTTTCTCAAAACAATTTGCCGGATTTGGACTCTTTGGTTCAGATTAAGAACCGTGACAAATTTGAGAGTCCTGAACTGTAGTGGACCCAATATGAACAGAACGGGACTCATCCTCCCGGGGCATTCGGGGACGTCTACAGTTTTTGGCGACTCTGCTTGGGATTTTAGAGAACTTGACTCGAACTCATGATATCTTGTTTTGACTACACTATGTGTTTCTTTGCATTGCATGTGCATTGGTGCGCCTAGGACACCGTGTTTGCCATCTGCTATTCCTGAACGGTTTGCCGGAGGCTTGCTTTGTCAAAGCACGCCATAAGGCTGACCAGTTATGGGCTCTGCCAGTATGGGAGCACAAACCCCGGTTTTACCGAGGCACCCTTTTTGACCATTCGACCTAGTGCATGTTCGGAATCCATAGTGACCATTCCAAATTAGGACAGGTTGCTTACCCGATAGGTTGTTTGAAACCGCTGCGTGCGTAGTGAAACCCTAGCTCCCGACAAAATAGGACTGGGAAACCCTACCCTAACATAGGGGTGTTTTGGCTCTCACTTGCTTGTTATGTGCTTTTAGAGTGCGTCTCTACAGGGAATGCATGTATCAGTTTGCAAGTTTGAGTATCAGGCCTATAGGCATTAGGATCAGTATTTGGGGAATCAGTTTTACCTGAGGGTATTAGTTTACGGGCAGAATTTTGGGGCAGAATTCAGTAGAGGGCACAGTGATCCTAGTATGCTCATATCTGTTTTGGTGAAATCAGGGTGAGGTGCTGTCTGTTTTCTCTTTTGCTAGGTAGTCTTGGAACCATAGCTTCAAAAGGCTCCGATATCCCCCGAGGTTCATCAGACTTGTGCTGATAGACTTTGTCAGGTCAGAGATTCAGTTCAAGGGCAATCAGTGTTCCTTTGCCAGAGGCAAGGTAAAAGGCCCAGTCAGGCACAGATCACCAGTTCAGCAGTTACCAGATCAGTGGTCCTTATCCACTCCACCAGTGAATAGTGAGGCTGAGGCCTCAGTTTTTTACCATAGAGATAGAAATACCGATCAGTCAGTTGGAACAGTAGAACATGGCAGGGATGGAGGAAATGATGCATCAACTCCAAGAAAGTATGAAACTCATGCGGCAAGACGCTGCCCGTCAAGCAGAATTTGCCAAACAACAGGCCGAGATCATGGCCCAGCAGGCTGAGCTAATCGCCAGGCTGCAACAGCAAACCAGAGCATCTGCTTCGCACCAAGCCCCTCCCCCACCAGGAGTTCCAGCACCCGAGGAGGCACCAAATGTCCAGGGAGATACGGACATTCCGACAGGACCGGCTCCGCCCCCAATCCTACCCCAATTATCCAAAACACCCACCAACCTACCGGATTCTCCCTTTGAGTCTGAGGTGGACCCCACAACATTGAAGGTGAGCAAGCTTGAAAAGCTGTTCAAGAAATCTCAAGGCGTCAAGTCCATCCCGGACATTGAGGATGGGTATACCGACGCAGCTGTGACGCTGCCAGACAGATTCAAGATGCCACATATTGACCATTTCGATGGGTCTGGGGATCCCATGGTGCACTTACGGCTTTTTTCAAACATTCTAAGGCCGATGGGCCTCACCAGATTACAGAAGCTACCATTGTTTGGCCGGACCCTGTCTGGGATAGCCGTAATCTGGTATGCAAAATTAGAGAACTCTGTGAAACAGAATTGGGAAAAGATGGCTGAGGCCTTCAGTGATCAATACTCCTACAACGCACAGATTAAGGTCACAACTCGTGATCTTGAAGTCACCCGCCAAGAGCCAAAGGAGAGCTTCTCAGAATTCGTGGCCCGCTGGAGGGCCAAGGCCTCAATGATGGCCATTAGGCCAACGGATAAGGATCAAATACGGATGGTTGTGCGCAACCTCCAGCCCAAACTAATGCAGAAAATGATCATGCTCCCCTTCCCTACCTTTTCAGATTTGCATGAGATGGGAGTACAGATCGAGGACGCTATGAAGCAGGGCCTTATTGACCAGGAGAAGGAGCAGCCTAGGAGGGCGTTTTTTCGCAATTCAAGTGCGACCACCAGCGGTGATGCAGCTGCAAAATCTTCTGAAATGGGCATGGTCACCACCACCACACCAAGAGTAGCCACCCCCTTTGTTGGTACATCCAATCCAAACCCCCGAACCTCAGACTATCTACCCCGGGGCAAGAGGATTTTCACCCCGCTTTATATGCCTTTGTCTAAAGCTCTGGGGGTCCTACTCAGGAAAGGACATCTGAAACCGTTAGAACAACGGCCTCTACCCGATCCTCTCCCTCCAAAGCATGACCCGACTAAGTACTGTGCTTTTCATCAACAGACCGGTCATGACACCGACAGTTGCGTCCGTCTCCGCCACAAGATACAAAATTTGATTGACAACAGGGTCATCCCCACACTAGGTCCTGCAAAGTCTATCGACACTTGATCAGTGAACTTGTGGGGGATAATGTGATGTGATCGAGGGATGAACCACCTGCAGGCGGCGCTCAGTTTACTCCGGATGTGGCGTTTGGCACGCACTGTTTTGAGCATTTGTCAATGCTGGGTTTTGTACGTTCTGGCTTGGGTATTGAGTCAGTTCTGTTGTTTTGAGTCTGTCTCTTTGTTTTGAGTCAGTCTTTTCATATCGAGTCAGTCCTGTTGAGTCTGTCTCGTTGTATTGAGTCAGTCGGGTCTGTCTTGTTGTATCGAGTCAGTCCTGTTTTATTAAGAGTCGGGTGATTTCGGGGATGTTACCTCAAACATCACTTGCTTGTTTTGTGTTTATCTTTTCGTTTTCTTTTGAGTCTGTTTCTGCCTTGGAGCCAGTAATGCCAACAGATTTGAATGAACAGCAGTGGTTTTTCATCCTCTTGTGTTTGCTTCTGCCGTGTGCCAGTTGTGCCAGAAATTCTAAATGAGATGGCAGTATTTGACTAGAAGCTATGTCTTTTCTGTGCCTTGAATTCATTGCATCGACCTAAGTTTTCCAAAACTTTTTTCGAAACATTGTGATAAAAAATGAAGAAGAAGGAATTCCTCGGGTTTTGTAAAATTTGATCAATTGAGAGATAGAAAAGCATGCTAAGCCCTTAACGAATGAAATCATGTTTGTTAACGTGAGTACTGAGACGGATCCTGGCTTGATCCAGATTGGTCCCACACCATCTTCAGCACGAACGATTAGTCAATTTCTTAAAAGATTTCAAAAAATGTTTTGTGCGGTCCTGCGAAGACCTGTGTGGAATCGCTCTTAAGATTGTGCAGCTTAGGATTTCTCTTAGCCTCGAGACTCGACCTCTCATTTTCAAACCTTGGACTAGAACTCAGAAAATTCAAAGGTCAACTACAATGTGAGGCCTGTGTGGCCAGATTCGAAGCAGCCCGTGAATCAACGGCAAGAAAAGTCAGATCTAGAAGATCAAATGTCATCAAAAGAAGCTTGCAAAGCTAGATCAGAAGCACCCCTAGAACTAGGGGCAAAGAATTTCAAATGTGCTCGAAGAGCCAAAGATGGATCATTCAACAAATCCAAGAAGGTCGACAAGAATGCCAAATCCCAGAAGGAGGAAGAAGAAAGTATTGCTGAAGAAAAACTGAGTTCCGATCCACAACACTAGGGGCAAATTCAGCCCCCTATTGGATGGACTCCTGCATCGTCAGCGAACAACAGCCATTCTCCTGGATTCAGATGACTTCGGGATCTCAAAACCATTTGACATGGACAAAGCTACACTTTTACCCTTGAGAGGCTCGCTAGGCCGAAAACCCAAAAGGGTGACCCAAGCAAAAGTTAGAGCAAGAAAAAAAAAAGGAGAAGAAAAAAAAAAGGAGAAGAAAAAAAAAAAGAGAAAAAGAGAAAAAATGCAAAGAATGAAGAAAAGATGAAAAAAGAAAAGGAAAAAAGAAAAGAAAAGATGAAAAGAATTAAAAAGAAAATCAAAACAAAGCTCGCAAGGTTGAAAACCCGGAAGGGCGGCCTTGGCAAAAGTTAGAGCGTAAAATGAGAGGTTAATACCCGAGTGTACCTTACCTGAACTACGTATGGCTTGATTCCCATGTTTGGGATACGTAGGCAACTTCATCTTGAAGTCCAGCCACAAACACTTCGAATTCGATTGTGTCCATGTAATGGTTTTGATCATCCTTGCCTTCTCTGAATCTGAGGATTTGGTTGTGTTCGTCACTCTGAGGATTGACTACAATGTACTGCGGTGCCATGCAGACAAGGGGCAACTTTCCATTGCCATTCAATGCCCTGCGGTGCCATTCAAACAAGGGGCAACTTTTCGTTGCCATGTAGTGTCCTTCAGACAAGGGGCAGTGTTCCTTCTGATCTGAGGTTGTGCATCTCAAGAGTAGGTTCCGTGCTCGTTGAGCAGTGGCCATTTGCAAAAATAGTTTTTGAGAATTTTTACTAAGGTGACTAATTCTCTCGAAAATTATTCCACTTTTTCCAAAACTGGACCCTTTTTTTGGACCCAAAAAAGGAAAATTTTCAGTGCTCATAGCCTGACTTGCATGATTTTAAATCAAAAAGTTGAACAACCATGTTAATCTAACTCTCATTTTGGTCAAAATTGTTTTAGTAGAAAGCCAAAAACAAAAATGGTCAAAATGATGAACTAGGGGCACAGTTTAGTCAAGCTTCCTGTCTTTCCCCCATTTTCAACATACTCGCCAAGAATGTCGCTCTACCTGCCAGAAAAGGGCACAACTGAAGTTAACAACAAAGGGCTGAAAGCTCTCTCATCCTCCAAGCAACGAGGTATCAAGCTAAGTGCGAAGCACGAACAGGAACAGATCAAGATATTCCACTCCTTTGTTTGGACAGATCTGATCACGTCCAAACTCCCCAACAGAGCATCATCAACCGATGTTAGCTGCAAATTTGCTACACGTCCAGTTGTAGCGCAGCCCCTCTGTGGAAGAAGCTCACTGTTGTGAACAAGAATGAGAATCTGGTAGAATACCAGAGGCAAGAGCCGACAAATTCCAGCTTATCCATCAACCACCCAGGGGAGGGATAAAAAATGAGAGATTGAAGAATAGAGAGATGTGCGCTAAGAGAAAAAGTGAGAAAAAGGGCTTTTTTAGAAAAACAGAGCCTGAGGGCCGAGTGATGTGAGAATCACAAATGAGAAAAATGGTGGGAAATAATACCCAAAAAAAAAACTGGCTCCTCGCGTACTGAGAGGTCTCTCGTCTTTGTAACACGTCTGTGTGTCGTGTCTTTTGTTTTGTTTGTCTAGATTCTTGCTTTGAGTCGTCCCGAGCATGACTCGATGTGTTTTGGTTGTTTACCTTTTGTTTTCCGTTGTTCAGTCGTAGTGCACTGTGTTCAGTCGTAGGCTCAATACCCGATCGAGAACTCATTTCTCAATTTCAATCAAATCGTTTTGTGCTCGGAGTGCTAGGCCATTCTCCACATTTGTGCAAAACAAGAATTTGTTCTTTCTTAAAACCGCAGGGTTCAACCCAGGTCATGCAAGAACAGTAAAACAAGGACCTATTTGAAGCTATATGGGTTCCAGACTACAAAGCAAAAGAAAAGGGGAAAAACCGAAGCATCTGAGTGTGTTTTACCTTCAGCAAATTCCATGATTGTACTCTAGATGTACCTCTTCAAGCCTTGTCAGTGCTCCGAAGAATGAGTGTGCCTCTACTCCAAGCTTAAGCCTGCTTCAAGTCCGAATGGCAATTAAAGCAGTAGCAGATGTTATCTCTCACCAATATAAATAGGGTGTACCCTTTTCAAACAGAGTGTGTTACAAACCCCTCCGAGAGGTAAATCGGAGGTCGCGTTTGGATTTGGTCTCGTTAAGGCTTGTATTTCCTTATTCGGCATTTTGTTTCAAACGCGCTTTTGAAGTTGCACATTTGTCGCATCGTTATGCACACCATTTCTCGCATTGTTACGCACACCATTCGTTGCATTGTTATGCACATCTATCTAGCATTGTTATGCACCGTTACACCTGCATTGTTATGCACATTATATTTGCATTATCATGCACCTCTTCACTTGTGTAGTCACGCACATTCCACTTGCATTGTTATGCACGCCCTTTTCCACCTTTCCGAAACACCGGGATACGTCCCTATGTTTCTCTTTCTTTTTCCGAAACACCGGGATACGTCCCTATGTTTCTCCTTCTTTTTCCGAAACACCGGGATACGTCCCTATCTTTCTTCTCCTTTTCGAAACACCCGGGATACGTCCCTATGTTTCTCCTTGTTTTTCCAAAACACCGAGATACGTCCCTATGTTTCTCCTTCTTTTTCCGAAACACCGAGATACGTCCCTATGTTTCTCCTTCTTTTTCCGAAACACCGGGATACATCCCTATGTTTCTCATTCCTTTCCGAAACATCGGGACACGTCCCTATGTTTCTTCCTCTTTTCCAAAACACCGGGATACGTCCCTATGTTTCTCATTCCTTTCCAAAACACAGGGATATGTCCCTATGTTTCTTCTCCTTTTCCGAAACACCGGGATATGTCCCTATGTTTCTCTCCCTTTCCGAAACACCGGGATACGTCCCTATGTTTCTCCTTCCTTCCTAACCACCGGAATAGGTCCCTATGCTTCCCCCCTTTGGTTAAGAGCATTTGGAATACGTTCCAATGCTTATACCTTTTCGAAACATCGGGATATGTCCCTATGTTTCTCCTCCTTTCTGAAACACCGAGATACGTCCCTATGTTTCTTCATCATTCCGAAACACTGGGATACGTCCATATGTTTCTTCTTCTTTTCTGAAACACCGGGACACGTCCCTATGTTTCTCCTTCCTTCCGAAACACCGGGATACGTCCCTACGTTTCTCCTACCATTCCGAAACATCGGGATACGTCCCTATGTTTTCCCTTCTTCGGTCAAAAGCATTCGGAATATGTTCCAATGCTCACACTATTCTGAAACATCGGGATACGTCCCTATGTTTCTCCCTCTTTGGTTAAAAGCGTTCGAAATACGTTCCAATGCTCACACCATTCCGAAACACCGGGATACGTCCCTATGTTTCTCCCTCTTTGGTTAAGGGCATTTGGAATACGTTCCAATGCTCACACCATTCCGAAACAGCGGGATATGTCCTAATGTTTCTCCTTCTTTGGTTACGAGCATTTGGAATACGTTCCAATGCTTATACCTTTTCGAAACACCGGGATATATCCCTATGTTTCTCCCTCTTTGGTTAAGAGCATTTAGAATACGTTCCAATACTTGAACCACTCTGAAACACCAGGATACGTCCCTATGTTTCTTCTCCTTTTCCGAAACACTGGATATGTCCCTATGTTTCTCTCTTTGTTCCTTCCTCACACAATTTCGGTGTGTTTGGAATTTGACTTAGGTTGCGTTGTATGCACTCCTAAATGTTTGTTTTGGACCTCCTCTCATGATTCTGGCATGGTTGGAGTTTGTCACCCTTTGCATCTTTGCTATCATAACATTTCATTCGCGCTATCTTGCGCACCTCACCTGTACTTGTTAGTACATTGCATTGTTTTGAATACAAACCGGCTTCGCAAAAGCGTATAAGTCCAATTACAAGCCGGTTTCGCGAAAGCGTATAAGTCCAATTACAAACCGGCTTCGCGTCAGCGTATAAGTCCAATTACAAACAGGCTTCGCGTAGCGTATAAGTCCAATTTTCAAACTGGCTTCGCGTAGCATATAACGCCAATTCTCAAAGTCTTCTTGCATATCATTTGCATCCTGCCCTTGAACTACGCTAGTTTGATTCCTTGCAAAGGGATACGTAGGCAGCCTGCGGGCACAACCATTTATTTATCGGTAACTTGTATGCTTTGTCTAAGTCTTCGGCTTTGTCAAAAATGGGTCGTCTCTGGGCTTTGACACTCACTCCCGTCATTTTTATGACTTTTGAGTTCTGTCAAAGAGGGGCAACTGTAGACACCCCATTTTTGACCGTCCTTAAGACTTGGACGTCATCGTTTGAACACTCGATGATTACCCTTGTTTGTGTTCGTCTCGAGTTCTCGGAGGTTTCGGCTACGCGCCTTACCTCAAGACCTCTCGACTTGTTTGTTTTGTGTTTGGTTTTGCATCAAACACTTGTTGTTTTGCTTCTGAGGGTGGGAAATAGCTTTTAGGCCATCCCCACACCTCACCGGCCATGGCTTGAGGCCACCGGCCTTGTTTCCTTGCCACTGGCCATTGGTGATGGCCGGTCGGCACTATTGATGGTCGGTCGGCATTGTGTTTGGTCGGCCGACTACTAATTTTGGTCAATCGGCCACTTTTTCTAGCTGAGACCTTTTCCTGAGGGGGGTTTGAACCTTTTGAACCCTTAGTTTTAGCTTCTTGAGGAAGCTTGAACCTTTTGAACCCTTGGTTTTAGCTTCTTGAGGAAGCTTGAACCTTTTGAACCCTTGGTTTTAGCTTCTTGAGGAAGCTTGAACCTTTCGAACCCTTGGTTTTAGCTTCTTGGGGATGCTTGAACCTTTTGAACCTGTGTTCTAGCTTCTCCAAGAAGCTTGAACCCTTCTAAGCTTCCAAGAGAAGCTTGCACCTTTTGCACCTTTGTTTTAGCTTCTCCAAGAAGCTTGAACCCTTGTCTAGCTTCTCCAAGAAGCTTAACCCTTTTGTTCTAAGCTTCTTGAAGAAGCTTGGCCACTTTACCTTAGCTTCCCTTAGAAGCTTGCCCCCTTTGACGCTTTTGCCTTAGCTTCTCTAAGAAGCTTAGGCCTTTTGCCTTGCTCTATAAATAGAGGGCCTCTCCTCCCATTTCAAGGGTTAGAAAAATCTGATATATATCATATATATATCACTCTCTCTCTATATCTCCCTCTCTCTCTACATTTGTGTGGGTTAGAGAGTGCAAAAGGGTCTAGTTCTTGGCCATTTCAACTACACCTCCTAGCACAACACTTCCATCATCACTTGGAGGTTCTTGGAGCTTGGTTTTAGAGGTTGAGGGTTGCATTTTTGGGTCTAAACGCTGCTGGCTCTTGCTGGTCTTCAAGGGTAACACTTCTTACCCTCTTTATTCCCCGTTTTTTCACACACTTTTAGCCTTACTTGCAAGAATTTTTGAGCTTTGTCATAAACTGAAAAAAGTCTTATTTTGAGCTCCTTTTGAAGTTTGTTTAAGATAACTTTTGTGTTTGGGGTCGTTTACCCCCTCTTAGGCCTTGTTTGGCCCCATTTTGTGCTATTTTTGGTGAGTTTCAGGACTACCTTGTTTGGGCCTCCCCACCACTGAAATGTTAAGGGATTTCAGTGGTGAGGATGATGTCTTAAGGTCCTAAGAAGGAGAGGGCCACCCCCTCTCCTTGTTGTCTTCAAAAAGTGTCATTTTAGCCTCGTGTGTGAGCACCATTTTTAAGTTCATGTTGGCCATGTCTTAAGTGCTATTTGTGCTTATTTTGCCATGATATAGCACTTTTTTTACTTGGTTTAGACACACCATGCTTAGCTTGTATACATGTCTTGTAATGCCATGATTTGCCTTAACATGTGCCTAGCATTTAGACTACCATGCTCATGTGTTTTGACCTAGCTTTGTGAAGCTTTTATGCTTGTTTTAGTATGCTAAGGGACTATTTTTGGTCATTTGAGTCATCCATGCTTTGCTTTGTATAGCTACCATGCAAACTCTCTTGTATGCCTTGAGCATTGACCCCTCTAGCATGCCATCCTTGCATCATTTCAGTGGTTTGGAACCACTTGTCATGTTATTTCAGTCCTTGTGGCATGCCTATATGCTTGCATTTGATATCTCTTTAATGTGTTAAAAGGTTGTTGTCTTGTGCTCCTTATTTGGGCCCTTGTGCATGCTTCCATACGTAAGCCATTTAGATGCCATTTAGGTGGGTTTTGAGGCTCATTTTAGCATGTCACATCTCTGTTTTCAGTCACTTAATTCATGCCATGTGTGGTTGCACTAAGTGTAGTTCAATGCTTCTTTTGTCGAGCCTTAGGCTTTAGATCATTTGTTGTATGCTATGCTTGTCTTGTTTGCTTGTTTTGGCACCATCATTAACATGATTTTCAGAGCTTACATTGCATGCCATATGCCCATGTGGTTCCTCTTTTAAGTGTGCTTAAAAGTTGTCTCTATGTGCCTAAGTGTTGGACCTTGCATGCATGCCTATTTGTATGTGTTTTGGCTTCCATTCTTGAACATGTTGGCCACTGTTTTAGACCTAGTAGAGGGCTGTCCAAATTAGTTTAAGACCATCCCTTTGGCATGTTATTGCATGCTATACATGTTTGTATTTTTAGGTACTTAGCCTATTAACATGTTGCATGTTTAAGTGTCATTGCATTTAGCATGCTTCTTGTGTTAAGTCGCTTTGCATATTTACATGTGTTATGCCTTTCATGTCGTTGCATGTGTGTCATTAACATTGATGTTATATGCCTTGCATGCTTACTTGTTTAGTTCATGTGCCTATTGCACATGGTTTTGTTGTTTGCATGATCATGTTGCACACTTAGCTCACATGCCTAGGTTGCATTACATTGGCATGCATGCTTTGCCTCTTGAATTGAGTGTGATAGAGGTTGAGTTCATTGTGTGTTTGTGTGCACTATATTTGACATTAAATGCACAACTTGGTTTCTTAGGCCATCACGCATTGAAATGCGCGATTGGTGGTCCGAGAATCGAGTACCATACCCCTTTGAGTCACAAATATGATAAGGGGTGTGTTGGTGCACACATTTGCTTGAAACGCATTGCCATGCCTTGTTTTGCCCTCTGCTGCTGTCAAAACAGGTTCTGCAGGAAGAATTGGCCGGTCGACTACATACAGTGCCGACCGACCATGTATTGCTGGCCGAGAGTCACACTAATGGCCGATGACCACATCCCCTTAGCCGGTGATCATTTACCTTGGCCGGTGGCACTCCACAGTGTGCAGAGAGCATACCTTGGGACTTGTGTAGTCTTCAGAGGTGCCAAACAGTGAAAACAGAGGCAACATGTGTCATGGCAATGGATTTCCGAGCGAAGCCAATCCGAGCATGCATTCATCCCTCTTCCCGAGGCTGTTTTACTGCTTTAGTAGCTTAGTTAATTTGTTTAATTAATTAAGGGTTTGTAATAGTTAATTAGCTAGAGTAGTTAATTACTTATTCGGTTTGTATTATTCTTTTGGTCCCTCCGAGCGAGGGCGAATTTGTAATAAGTGTGGGTGCGTGTGTGCATGTCTTCCAACCCCTACTTCTTTCTCCTTTTTACTTACCTGCTTTTGATGGTTAGTATTAGGTCATATTTAAATTAGCATACCTTATGCTATGCATGCGTGCATCCATACATTTGTCTTGCATGCACCGGGCTCGGCTCATCATACTAACTGCATTGTATTTCAATTCCAAAGTTGAATACATGTTAATTGTAGCATCGTCACATGCCATCTTAGAATAGCCGAGCCTATTGTAGTTGCATCTTGTATGTGTTGCATTAGCCATTTTAACATGAATTAGGATCATGCATGATTACTAACTAGTTCCTTGTTTTGGCTCGGAGTACACTGTGAGTGTTTATGCTTTAGCATCTTGCATGTATGTGAATATTAACATGACAGCATGCTTGCCATGTGGCTATGTGCTTATGTGATATAACTGCCTGAATGCCTGTGGGTGAAGGTTGAGTTACTTAAATTGGAACAACACATTGAATATGAGTTTTAAGCCCACCCGAGGGAGGCAAAACCTGCATTTTAGCCTACTTACGAGTAGCAAACCATTTTCAAAACAAGCATGCAATGTTTTGTTCCAAATTAGGCGATTTGGTCTATACTTGTTTGCTGTGCGCATAACATAGTAATGCTAGGCTAATAACTGGAGTAAGAACACATAATGCTTTCAAAACAAGATATTACGGTTAGTAGAGGCCGATCTTTGATCGGGCGAGAGGGGGTGCTCATAGCTGACCTTCCCCAATCGTACCTAAGTTCCCAAGCCGAGACAACTTTGGTGATGACGGACACGTGGCCTTTGGCACCGAGTCAGGGTTTCCTAAATTTTCCAAAATAAAATATTTAGGTGGCGACTCTGTATCTGGCAAAGCAGTTCATGTTTGGCACTTCTTTTCTAAAAATCTGTTTTTCTCAAAACAATTTGCCAGATTTAGACTCTTTGGTTTAGATTAACAACCATGACAAATTTGAGAGTCCTGAACTGTAGTGAACCCAATATGAACAGAACGGGACTCATCCTCCCGGGGCGTTCGGGGATGTCTACAGTTTCTGGCGACTCTGCTTGGGATTTTAGAGAACTTGACTTGAACTCATGATATCTTGTTTTGACTACACTATGTGTTTCTTTGCATTGCATGTGCATTGGTGCGCCTAGGACACCGTGTTTGCCATCTGCTATTCCTGAACGGTTTGCCGGAGGCTTGCTTTGTCAAAACACGCCATAAGGCTGACCGGTTATGGGCTCTACCAGTATGGGAGCACAAACCCCGATTTTACCGAGGCACCCTTTTTGACCATTCGACCTAGTGCATGTTCGGAATCCATAGTGACCATTCCAAATTAGGACAGGTTGCTTACCCGATAGGTTGTTTGAAACCGCTGCGTGCGTAGTGAAACCCTAGCTCCCGACAAAATAGGACTGGGAAACCCTACCCCAGCATAGGGGTGTTTTGGCTCTCACTTGCTTGTTATGTGCTTTTAGAGTGCGTCTCTACAGGGAATGCATGTATCAGTTTGCAAGTTTGAGTATCAGGCCTATAGGCATCAGGATCAGTATTTGGGGAATCAGTTTTACCTGAGGGTATTAGTTTACGGGCAGAATTTTGGGGCAGAATTCAGTAGAGGGCACAGTCATCCTAGTATGCTCATATCTGTTTTGGTGAAATCAGGATGAGGTGGTGTCTGTTTTCTCTTTTGCTAGGTAGTCCTGGAACCATAGCTTCAAAAGGCTCCGATATCCCCCGAGGCTTATCAGACTTGTGCTGATAGACTTTGTCAGGTCAGAGATTCAGTTCAAGGGCAATCAGTGTTCCTTTGCCAGAGGCAGGGTAAAAGGGCCAGTCAAGCACAGATCACCAGTTCAGCAATTACCAGATCAGTGATCCTTATCCACTCCACCAGTGAATAGTCAGGCTGAGGCCTCAGTTTTTTACCATAGAGATAGAAATACCGATCAGTCAGTTGGAACAGTAGAACATGGCAGGGATGGAGGAAATGATGCGTCAACTCCAAGAAAGTATGAAACTCATGCAGCAGGACACTGCCCGTCAAGCAGAATTTGCCAAACAACAGGCCGAGATCATGGCCCAGCAGGCTGAGCTAATCGCCAGGCTGCAACAGCAAACCGGAGCATCTGCTTCGCACCAAGCCCCTCCCCCACCAGGAGTTCCAGCACCCAAGGAGGCACCAAATGTCCAGGGAGATACGGACATTCCGACAGGACCGTCTCCGCCCCCAATCCTACCCCAATTATCCAAAACACCCACCAACCTACCGGATTCTCCCTTTGAGTCCGAGGTGGACCCCACAGCATTGAAGGTGAGCAAGCTTGAAAAGCTGTTCAAGAAATCTCAAGGCGTCAAGTCCATCCCGGACATTGACGATGGGTATACCGACGCAGCTGTGACGCTGCCAGACAGATTCAAGATGCCACATATTGACCGTTTCGATGGGTCCGGGGATCCCATGGTGCACTTACGGCTTTTTTCAAACATTCTAAGGCCGATGGGCCTCACCAGATTACAGAAGCTATCATTGTTTGGCCGGACCCTGTCTGGGATAGCCGCAATCTGGTATGCAAAATTAGAGAACTCTGTGAAACAGAATTGGGAAGAGATGGCTGAGGCCTTCAGTGATCAATACTCCTACAACGCACAGATTAAGGTCACAACTCGTGATCTTGAAGTCACCCGCCAAGAGCCAAAGGAGAGCTTCTCAGAATTCGTGGCCCGCTGGAGGGCCAAGGCCTCAATGATGACCATTAGGCCAACGGATAAGGATCAAATACGGATGGTTGTGCGCAACCTCCAGCCCAAACTAATGCAGAAAATGATCGTGCTCCCCTTCCCTACCTTTTCAGATTTGCATGAGATGGGAGTACAGATCGAGGACGCTATGAAGCAGGGCCTCATTGACCAGGAGAAGGAGCAGCCTAGGAGGGCGTTTTCCCGCAATTCAAGTGCGACCACCAGCGGTGATGCAGCTACAAAATCTTCTGAAATGGGCATGGTCACCACGACCACACCAAGAGTAGCCACCCCCTTTGTTGGTACATCCAATCCAAACCCCCGAACCTCAGACTATCTACCCCGGGGCAAGAGGATTTTCACCCCGCTGTATATGCCTTTCTCTAAAGCTCTGGGGGTCCTACTCAGGAAAGGACATCTGAAACCGTTAGAACAACGGCCTCTACCCGATCCTCTCCCTCCAAAGCATGACCCGACTAAGTACTGTGCTTTTCATCAACAGACCGGTCATGACACCGACAGTTGCGTCCATCTCCGCCACGAGATACAAAATTTGATTGACAACAGGGTCATCCCCGCACCAGGTCCTGCAAAGTCTATCGACACTTGATCAGTGAACTTGTGGGGGATAATGTGATGTGATCGAGGGATGAACCACCTGCTGGCGGCGCTCAGTTTACTCCGGATGTGGCGTTTGGCACGCACTGTTTTGAGCATTTGTCAATGCTGGGTTTTGTACATTCTGGCTTGGGTATTGAGTCAGTTCTGTTGTTTTGAGTCTGTCTCTTTGTTTTGAGTCAGTCTTTTCATATCGAGTCAGTCCTGTTGAGTCTGTCTCGTTGTATTGAGTCAGTCGGGTCTGTTTTGTTGTATCGAGTCAGTCCTGTTTTGTTAAGAGTCGGGTGATTTCGGGGATGTTACCTCAAACATCACTTGCTTGTTTTGTGTTTATCTTTTCGTTTTCTTTTGAGTCTGTTTCTGCCTTGGAGCCAGTAATGCCAACAGATTTGAATGAACAGCAGTGGTTTTTCATCCTCTTGTGTTTGCTTCTGCCGTGTGCCAGTTGTGCCAGAAATTCTAAATGAGATGGCAGTATTTGACTAGAAGCTATGTCTTTTCTGTGCCTTGAATTCATTGCATCGACCTAAGTTTTCCAAAACTTTTTTCGAAACATTGTGATAAAAAACGAAGAAGAAGGAATTCCTCGGGTTTTGTAAAATTTGATCAATTGAGAGATAAAAAGGCATGCTAAGCCCTTAACGAATGAAATCATGTTTGTTAACGTGAGTACTGAGAAGGATCCTGGCTTGATCCAGATTGATCCCACACCGTCTTCAGCACGAACGATTAGTCACTTTCTTAAAAGATTTCAAAAAATGTTTTGCGCGGTCCTGCGAAGACTTGTGTGGAATCGCTCTTAAGATTGTGCAGCTTAGGATTGCTCTCAGCCTCGAGACTCGACCTCTCATTTTCAAACCTTGGACTAGAACTCAGAAAGTTCAAAGGTCAACTACAATGTGATGCCTGTGTGGCCAGATTCGAAGCAGCCCGTGAATCAACGGCAAGAAAAGTCAGATCTAGAAGATCAAATGTCATCAAAAGAAGCTTGCAAAGCTAGATCAGAAGCACCCCTGGAACTAGGGGCAAAGAATTTCAAATGTGCTCGAAGAGCCAAAGATGGATCATTCAACAAATCCAAGAAGGTCGGCAAGAATGCCAAATCCCAGAAGGAGGAAGAAGAAAGTATTGCTGAAGAAAAATTGAGTTCCGATCCACAACACTAGGGGCAAATTCAGCCCCCTATTGGATGGACTCCTGCATCGTCAGCAAACAACAGCCATTCTCCTGGATTCAGATGACTTCGGGATCTCAAAACCATTTGACATGGACAAAGCTACACTTTTACCCTTGAGAGGCTCGCTGGGCCGAAAACCCAGAAGGGTGACCCAGGCAAAAGTTAGAGCAAGAAAAAAAAAGGAGAAGAAAAAAAAAAAGAGAAAAAGAGAAAAAATGCAAAGAATGAAGAAAAGATGAAAAAAGAAAAGGAAAAAAGAAAAGAAAAGATGAAAAGAATTGAAAAGAAAATCAAAACAAAGCTCGCAAGGTTGAAAACCCGGAAGGGCGGCCTTGGCAAAAGTTAGAGCGTAAAAGGAGAGGTTAATACCCGAGTGTACCTTACCTGAACTACGTATGGCTTGATTCCCATGTTTGGGATACGTAGGCAACTTCATCTTGAAGTCCAGCCACAAACACTTCGAATTCGATTGTGTCCATGTAATGGTTTTGATCATCTTTGCCTTCTCTGAATCTGAGAATTTGGTTGTGTTCGTCACTCTGAGGATTGACTACAATGTACTGCGGTGCCATGCAGACAAGGGGCAACTTTCCATTGCCATTCAATGCGCTGCGGTGCCATTCAAACAAGGGGCAACTTTTCGTTGCCATGTAGTGTCCTTCAGACAAGGGGCAGTGTTCCTTCTGATCTGAGGTTGTGCATCTCAAGAGTAGGTTCCGTGCTCGTTGAGCAGTGGCCATTTGCAAAAATAGTTTTTGAGAATTTTTACTAAGGTTGACTAATTCTCTCGAAAATTATTCCACTTTTTCCAAAACTGGACCCTTTTTTTGGACCCAAAAAAGGAAAATTTTCAGTGCTCATAGCCTGACTTGCATGATTTTAAATCAAAAAGTTGAACAACCATATTAATCTAACTCTCATTTTGGTCAAAATTGTTTTAGTAGAAAGCCAAAAACAAAAATGGTCAAAATGATGAACTAGGGGCACAGTTGAGTCAAGCTTCCTGTCTTTCCCCCATTTTCAACATACTCGCCAAGAAGGTCGCTCTACCTGCCAGAAGAGGGCACAACTGAAGTTAACAACAAAGGGCTGAAAGCTCTCTCATCCTCCAAGCAACGAGGTATCAAGCTAAGTGCGAAGCACGAACAGGAACAGATCAAGATATTCCACTCCTTTGTTTGGACAGATCTGATCACGTCCAAACTCCCCAGCAGAGCATCATCAACCGATGTTAGCTGCAAATTTGCTACACGTCCAGTTGTAGCGCAGCCCCTCTGTGGAAGAAGCTCACTGTTGTGAACAAGAATGAGAATCTGGTAGAATACCAGAGGCAAGAGCCGACAAATTCCAGCTTATCCATCAACCACCCAGGGGAGGGATAAAAAATGAGAGATTGAAGAATAGAGAGATGTGCGCTGAGAGAAAAAGTGAGAAAAAGGGCTTTTTTAGAAAAACAGAGCCTGAGGGCCGAGTGATGTGAGAATCACAAATGAGAAAAATGGTGGGAAATAATACCCAAAAAAAAAAAACTGGCTCCTCGCGTACTGAGAGGTCTCTCGTCTTTGTAACACGTCTGTGTGTCGTGTCTTTTGTTTTGTTTGTGTCGATTCTTGCTTTGAGTCGTCCCGAGCATGACTCGATGTGTTTTGGTTGTTTACCTTTTGTTTTCCGTTGTTGAGTCGTAGTGCACTGTGTTCAGTCGTAGGCTCAATACCCGATCGAGAACTCATTTCTCAATTTCAATCAAATCGTTTTGTGCTCGGAGTGCTAGGCCATTCTCCACATTTGTGCAAAACAAGAATTTGTTCTTTCTTAAAACCGCAGGGTTCAACCCAGGTCATGCAAGAACAGTAAAACAAGGACCTATTTGAAGCTATATGGGTTCCAGACTACAAAGCAAAGAAAAGGGGGAAAACCGAAGCATCTGAGTGTGTTTTACCTTCAGCAAATTCCATGATTGTACTCCGGATGTACCTCTTCAAGCCTTGTCAGTGCTCCGAAGAATGAGTGTGCCTCTACTCCAAGCTTAAGCCTGCTTCAAGTCAGAATGGCAATTAAAGCAGTAGCAGATGTTATCTCTCACCAATATAAACAGGGTGTACCCTTTTCAAGCAGAGTGTGTTACAAACCCCTCCGAGAGGTAAATCGGAGGTCGCGTTTGGATTTGGTCTCGTTAAGGCTTGTATTTCCTTATTCGGCATTTTGTTTCAAACGTGCTTTTGAAGTTGCACATTTGTCGCATCGTTATGCACACCATTTCTTGCATTGTTACGCACACCATTCGTTGCATTGTTATGCACATCTATCTAGCATTGTTATGCACCGTTACACCTGCATTGTTATGCACATTATATTTGCATTATCATGCACCTCTTCACTTGCGTAGTCACGCACATTCCACTTGCATTGTTATGCACACCCTTTTCCGCCTTTCTGAAACACCGGGATACGTCCCTATGTTTCTCTTTCTTTTTCTGAAACACCGGGATACGTCCCTATGTTTCTCCTTCTTTTTCCGAAACACCGGGATACGTCCCTATCTTTCTTCTCCTTTTCGAAACACCCGGGATACGTCCCTATGTTTCTCCTTCTTTTTCCAAAACACCGAGATACGTCCCTATGTTTCTCCTTCTTTTTCCGAAACACCGGGATACGTCCCTATGTTTCTCCTTCTTTTTCGGAAACACCGGCATACGTCCCTATGTTTCTCATTCCTTTCCGAAACACCGGGACACGTCCCTATGTTTCTTCTTCTTTTCCAAAACACCGGGATACGTCCCTATGTTTCTCATTCCTTTCCGAAACACCGGGATATGTCCCGATGTTTCTTCTCCTTTTCCGAAACACCGGGATATGTCCCTATGTTTCTCTCCCTTTCCGAAACACCGGGATACGTCCCTATGTTTCTCCTTCCTTCCTAACCACCAGGATACGTCCCTATGCTTCCCCCCTTTGGTTAAGAGCATTTGGAATACGTTCCAATGCTTATACCTTTTCGAAACACCGGGATATGTCCCTATGTTTCTCCTCCTTTCTGAAACACCGAGATACGTCCCTATGTTTCTTCTTCATTCCGAAACACTAGGATACGTCCATATGTTTCTTCTTCTTTTCTGAAACACCAGGATACGTCCCTATGTTTCTCCTTCCTTCCGAAACACCGGGATACGTCCCTATGTTTCTCCTACCATTCCGAAACATCGGGATACGTCCCTATGTTTCTCCCTCTTCGGTTAAAAGCGTTCGGAATATGTTCCAATGCTCACACTATTCTGAAACACCAGGATACGTCCCTATGTTTCTCTCTCTTTGGTTAAAAGCGTTCGAAATACGTTCCAATGCTCACACCATTTCGAAACACCGGGATACGTCCCTATGTTTCTCCCTCTTTGGTTAAGAGCATTTGGAATACGTTCCAATGCTCACACCATTCCGAAACAGCGGGATATGTCCTAATGTTTCTCCTTCTTTGGTTACGAGCATTTGGAATACGTTCCAATGCTTATACCTTTTCGAAACACCGGGATATGTCCCTATGTTTCTCCCTCTTTGGTTAAGAGCATTTGGAATACGTTCCAATACTTGAACCACTCTGAAACACCAGGATACATCCCTATGTTTCTTCTCCTTTTCCGAAACACTGGGATATGTCCCTATGTTTCTCTCTTTGTTCCTTCCTCACACAATTTCGGTGTGTTTGGAATTTGACTTAGGTTGCGTTGTATGCACTCCTAAATGTTTGTTTTGGACCTCCTCTCATGATTTCGGCATGGTTGGAGTTTGTCACCCTTTGCATCTTTGCTATCATAGCATTTCATTCGCGCTATCTTGCGCACCTCACCTGTACTTGTTAGTACATTGCATTGTTTTGAATACAAACCGGCTTCGCGAAAGCGTATAAGTCCAATTACAAGCCGGCTTCGCGAAAGCGTATAAGTCCAATTACAAACCGGCTTCGTGTCAGCGTATAAGTCCAATTACAAATAGGCTTCGCGTAGCGTATAAGTCCAATTTTCAAACTGCCTTCGCGTAGCATATAAGGCCAATTCTCAAAGTCTTCTTGCATATCATTTGCATCCTGCCCTTGAACTACGCTGGTTTGATTCCTTGCAAAGGGATACGTAGGCAGCCTGCGGGCACAACCATTTATTTATCGGTAGCTTCTATGCTTTGTCTAAGTCTTCGGCTTTGTCAAAAATGGGTCGTCTCTGGGCTTTGACACTCACTCCCGTCATTTTTATGACTTTCGAGTTCTGTCAAAGAGGGGCAACTGTAGACACCCCATTTTTGACCGTCCTTAAGACTTGGACGTCATCGTTTGAACACTCGATGATTACCCTTGTTTGTGTTCGTCTCGAGTTCTCGGAGGTTTCGGCTACGCGCCTTACCTCAAGACCTCTCAACTTGTTTGTTTTGTGTTTGGTTTTGCATCAAACACTTGTTGTTTTGCTTCTGAGGGTGGGAAATAGCTTTTAGGCCATCCCCACACCTCACCGGCCATGGCTTGAGGCCACCGGCCTTGTTTCCTTGCCACTGGCCATTGGTGATGGCCGGTCGGCACTATTGATGGTCGGTCGGCATTGTGTTTGGTCGGCCGACTACTAATTTTGGTCAATCGGCCACTTTTTCTGGCTGAGACCTTTTCTTGAGGGGGGTTTGAACCTTTTGAACCCTTGGTTTTAGCTTCTTGAGGAAGCTTGAACCTTTCGAACCCTTGGTTTTAGCTTCTTGAGGAAGCTTGAACCTTTCGAACCCTTGGTTTTAGCTTCTTGGGGATGCTTGAACCTTTGTTCTAGCTTCTCCAAGAAGCTTGAACCCTTCTAAGCTTCCAAGAGAAGCTTGCACCTTTTGCACCTTTGTTTTAGCTTCTCCAAGAAGCTTGAACCCTTGTCTAGCTTCTCCAAGAAGCTTAACCCTTTTGTTCTAAGCTTCTTGAAGAAACTTGGCCCCTTTACCTTAGCTTCCCTTAGAAGCTTGCCCCCTTTGACCCTTTTGCCTTAGCTTCTCTAAGAAGCTTAGGCCTTTTGCCTTGCTCTATAAATAGAGGGCCTCTCCTCCCATTTCAAGGGTTAGAAAAATCTGATATATATCATATATATATCACTCTCTCTCTATATCTCCCTCTCTCTCTACATTTGTGTGGGTTAGAGAGTGCAAAAGGGTCTAGTTCTTGGCCATTTCAACTACACCTCCTAGCACAACACTTCCATCATCACTTGGAGGTTCTTGGGGCTTGGTTTTAGAGGTTGAGGGTTGCATTTTTGGGTCTAAACGCTGCTGGTTCTTGCTGGTCTTCAAGGGTAACACTTCTTACCCTCTTTATTCCCCGTTTTTGCACACACTTTTAGCCTTACTTGCAAGAATTTTCGAGCTTTGTCATAAACTGAAAAAAGTCTTATTTTGAGCTCCTTTTAGAGTTTGTTTAAGATAACTTTTGTGTTTGGGGTCGTTTACCCCCTCTTAGGCCTTGTTTGGCCCCATTTTGTGCTATTTTTGGTGAGTTTCAAGACTACCTTGTTTGGGCCTCCTCACCACTGAAATGTTAAGGGATTTCAGTGGTGAGGATGATGTCTTAAGGTCCTAAGAAGGAGAGGTCCACCCCATCTCCTTGTTGTCTTCAAAAAGTGTCATTTTAGCCTCGTGTGTGAGCACCATTTTTAAGTTCATGTTGGCCATGTCTTAAGTGCTATTTGTGCTTATTTTGCCATGATATAGCACTGTTTTTACTTGGTTTAGACACACCATGCTTAGCTTGTATACATGTCTTGTAATGCCATGATTTGCCTTAACATGTGCCTAGCATTTAGACTACCATGCTCATGTGTTTTGACCTAGCTTTGTGAAGCTTTTATGCTTGTTTTAGTATGCTAAGGGACTATTTTTGGTCATTTGAGTCATCCATGCTTTGCTTTGTATAGCTACCATGCAAATTCTCTTGTATGCCTTGAGCATTGACCCCTCTAGCATGCCATCCTTGCATCATTTCAGTGGTTTGGAACCACTTGTCATGTTATTTCAGTCCTTGTGGCATGCCTATATGCTTGCATTTGATATCTCTTTAATGTGTTAAAAGGTTGTTGTTTTGTGCTCCTTATTTGGGCCCTTGTGCATGCTTCCATACTTAAGCCATTTAGATGCATTTAGGTGGGTTTTGAGGCTCATTTTAGCATGTCACATCTCTGTTTTCAGTCACTTAATTCATGCCATGTGTGGTTGCACTAAGTGTAGTTCAATGCTTCTTTTGTCGAGCCTTAGGCTTTAGATCATTTGTTGTATACTATGCTTGTCTTGTTTGCTTGTTTTGGCACCATCATTAACATGATTTTCAGAGCTTACATTGCATGCCATATGCCCATGTTGTTCCTCTTTTAAGTGTGCTTAAAAGTTGTCTCTATGTGCCTAAGTGTTGGACCTTGCATGCATGCCTATTTGTATGTGTTTTGGCTTCCATTCTTGAGCATGTTGGCCACTGTTTTGGACCTAGTAGAGAGCTGTCCAAATTAGTTTAAGACCATCCCTTTGGCATGTTGTTGCATGCTATACATGTTTGTATTTTTAGGTACTTAGCCTATTAACATGTTGCATGTTTAAGTGTCATTGCATTTGGCATGCTTCTTGTGTTAAGTCGTTTTGCATATTTACATGTGTTATGCCTTTCATGTTGTTGCATGTGTGTCATTAACATTGATGTTATATGCCTTGCATGCTTACTTGTTTAGTTCATGTGCCTATTGCACATGGTTTTGTTGCTTGCATGATCATGTTGCACACTTAGCTCACATGCCTAGATTGCATTACATTGGCATGCATGCTTTGCCTCTTGAATTGAGTGTGATAGAGGTTGAGTTCATTGTGTGTTTGTGTGCACTATATTTGACATTAAAATGCACAACTTGGTTTCTTAGGCCATCACGCATTGAAATGCGCGATTGGTGGTCCGAGAATCGAGTACCATACCCCTTTGAGTCATAAACATGATAAGGGGTGTGTTGGTGCACACATTTGCTTGAAATGCATTGCCATGCCTTGTTTTGCCCTCTGTTGCTGTCAAAGCAGGTTCTGCAGGAAGAATTGGCCGGTCAACTACATACAGTGCCGACCGACCATGTATTACTGGCCGAGAGTCACACCAGTGGCCGATGACCACATCCCCTTAGCCAGTGATCATTTACCTTAGCCGGTGGCACTCCACAGTGTGCAGAGAGCATACCTTGGGACTTGTGTAGTCTTCAGAGGTGCCAAACCGTGAAAACAGAGGCAACATGTGTCATGGCAATGGATTTCCGAGCGAAGCCAATCCGAGCATGCATTCATCCCTCTTCCCGAGGCTGTTTTACTGCTTTAGTGGCTTAGTTAATTTGTTTAATTAATTAAGGGTTTGTAATATTTAATTAGCTAGAGTAGTTAATTACTTATTCGGTTTGTATTATTCTTTTGGTCCCTCCGAGCGAGGGCGAATTTGTAATAAGTGTGGGTGCGTGTGTGCATGTGTTCCAACCCCTACTTCTTTCTCCTTTTTACTTACCTGCTTTTGATGGTTAGTATTAGGTCATATTTAAATTAGCATACCTTATGCTATGCGTGCGTGCATCCATACATTTGTCTTGCATGCACCGGGCTCGGCTCATCATACTAACTGCATTGTATTTCAATTCCAAAGTTGAATACATGTTAATTTTAGCATCGTCACATGCCATCTTAGAATAGCCGAGCCTATTGTAGTTGCATCTTATATGTGTTGCATTAGCCATTTTAACATGAACTTGGATCATGCATGATTACTAACTAGGTCCTTGTTTTGGCTCGGAGTACACTGTGAGTGTTTATGCTTTAGCATCTTGCATGTATGTGAATATTAACATGACAGCATGCTTGCCATGTGGCTATGTGCTTATGTGATATAACTGCCTGAATGCCTGTGGGTGAAGGTTGAGTTACTTAAATTGGAACAACACATTGAATATGAGTTTTAAGCCCACCCGAGGGTGGCAAAACCTGCATTTTACCCTACTTACGAGTAGCAAACCATTTTCGAAAACAAGCATGCAATGTTTTGTTCCAAATTAGGCGATTTGGTCTATACTTGTTTGCTGTGCGCATAACATAGTAATTCTAGGCTAATAACCGGAGTAGGAACACATAATGCTTTCAAAACAAGATATCACGGTTAGTAGAGGCTGATCTTTGATCGGGCGAGAGAGGGTGCTCATAGCTGACCTTCCCCAATCGTACCCAAGTTCCCGAGCCGAGGCAACTTTGGTGATGACGGACACGTGGCCTTTGGCACCGAGTCAAGGTTTCCTAAATTTCTCAAAATAAAATATTTAGGTGGCGACTCTGTGTCTGGCAAAGCAGTCCATGTTTGGCACTTCTTTTCTAAAAATCTGTTTTTCTCAAAACAATTTGCCGGATTTGGACTCTTTGGTTCAGATTAAGAACCGTGACAAATTTGAGAGTCCTGAACTATAGTGAACCCAATATGAACAGGACGGGACTCATCCTCCCTGGGCGTTCGGGGACGTCTACAATGAGCATACTCCTCTTTAGTCTTATCATGGTCCATATGTTGTGTAGTATATCTCTATTGGGCTGTGGCTCACCCTATAAGGAAAACCATTTTAGGTACAGGTGATATGTCTCCGCCAAGGCACTGACTTGGGAGGACTCGAAGCTAAGGCTCCATTTTTGTTTTATGGCTATTTATTAAATGTAAGCCCAGGGTTGTTTTTGTGTTGAGTTGAAACTCCATTTTGTGTAACCAAGAATGTTCTTGGATAAATTTGTAAGCCTGTAGGGCACTTATTATATGTTTGACTTCCATTTCATACTTGTTGTAAAATACATGTTTCTGATTGAAACTGGGGCATTGAGATATGAACAGCATGTATTTGGCATTTGGGATTAAATGGAAATGGATGTATGGAATAGTTAGCTATATATATATGTGTTTGTCTATCAGGTGAATTTGTTGTATAAATAGATATACCCTGCCCAATTTTCGGGACGTTACACTATATCTATATATTATATAAGTAAAAGGGCAAGTCTTGTGAGAGTTCCAATATCTCAAACTAAAATTTCTAATCTTTTGATTTTAAATAATTAAAAAAATCTTCTATAACTTTCATTCAACCAAAAATAATATATATATATATATATATATATATATATATATATATAATATCTCTTAATTTATGACTTTCAAATGGAAGGTATATCAAATATATAAAATAAAAAATAGAAAGTATACTAATCCATTTCAAAATTCAAATTTAAGGGGCACTAAATATGGAAAGCATTTCATTAATTTAAATTTAAAATTATAATGATTTATCCCATAATATATAAGTTGCTCCAATATCCCACTCTCAATTTTCTAATTTTTTTTATTTATAAAAAAAAATTCAGCATTTATTGATTTTCCACAAGCTACAAGCCTTTTGACTTCTCCCATACGTACTATAATACCATTTTAAACTTCTTCCATACAGTATAGTTAGTGATGGGATTGTTAAATTATTTTTATAAAAAATCTAAAAAAATATAATTTGTATATTAAAAAAATATCTAAAACAAATATAAATTCTTATTAAATCTATCTATCAATCTATAGCTATATATTATATAAGTAAAATGGACAAATCTTGTGGGAGTTCTAATATTTCAAACTAAAATTTTTAATTTTTTGATTTTAAATAATTAAAAAAATCGTCTATAGCTCTCATTCAAGCAAAAAATAAATAAATAAATAAATAGATAAGTGATGTCTTGATTTATGAATTTCAAATAGAATGTTTATCAAATATATAAAATAAAAAATAGAAAGTATACTAATCCATTTCAAATTCAAATTTGAGGGGCATTAAATATGAAAAGCATTTCATTAATTTAACCTTAAAATTATAATGATTTATCCCATAATAAATAAGTTTTAAATAATGATATATTCTATAGTGATCCAAGTTTTTTCCCGACTTTCATTGCGTCCAGACTCGGGTTTCGTGGTTGTATGTTGTTGTCTATATTTTGTTTACATCCTTTAATTCATTGTATTTGAGTTTTGGGATGTGTTGGGCAAGTTTGGAACAGGTTGTGAGTTGGTTCAGGTGGTTGCTGCCCAGGTTTTGCCTTCTTCGCTCGAGTGAGACTTTTTGCGCTCGAGCGAGCCCTGGGTATTTGCTTCTTCGCTCGAGCAGGATTGTGGGTTCTCAGGTTTCTTGTCAGACGCAACTTCCGCTCGAGCGAGCTTTCTTGTGCTTGAGCGAGCCTTGTTTGGTGTGTCTCTTCGCTCAAGCGAGATTCCTTACGCTCGAGCGTGCGTCTGCGTCTCTGTAAGACTTGAAGGTTGGTATTCTTCGCTCGAGCGAGAATTCTTGCGCTCGAGCGAGCCCCGTTTTGTTTATTCCTTCACTCGAGCAAGCATTCTGGTGCTCGAGCATGAGTTTACGTTGGTTGCAAGCCTAAAGCTCCTCATTGTTTGCTCAAGCGACGCTTCTTGCGCTCGAGCGAGGTCCTTGTTGTGTCTGGTCGCTCGAGCGGCAACTCCTTCGCTCGAGCGAGCCTTGCATATATCAGTTCGCAGCAAAGATGAAAAACACCATTTTTGAACCTCTTCTTCCTCCAAAACCCTAGATCGACAGCTCCTCTCTCTAAACTCTCTCTCTCTCTCTACAAATACACCTTGTTCTAGGGTCTTTCTACCCTACTCCCTTTGTTAAAAAGCTAGAGCATCGCGTGGGTTATCTTTTGATCCAAAAAAGTTCAAGTTTGGAGCATCTTGGGTTTCTCTCTTCTTCTCCTTTGAGCTTCTCCATTTGAGGTAGGGATAATCTACTCATTTCTATGAGCTTTAACATAAATATTGGTCATTTTGTATAAATGGTTGGTTTGGGTGAAGTTAGGGTTTGAGTTTGAAATAATAAAATAGGGATTTTCTATTTTTGGGTTCTACATGTATGTGAGGTATTGAAAATGGGGTTATTTGTGTATAACGGAGGAAATTTGGCCTTGGGTGCAATATTTGAGAAATGGGGAAAAATGCCCTAATTTGAATTGAATTAATTATTAGTATGAATTATGAAATCAATGTGGGAATATGAAATTGGTTTGGAAATTTTGAAATTGGGAAAAATGTGATTAAATGGTGTAGTTGGATTGAAAAATCAGTCACCTATGGAAAGGTTGATAAAATATCTGTTTGATAAATTTATTTATCTGTTTAGAAATAACTGTTTTAGGCTATCAGTAGAGGATAGCCATGATTGTTGTAGAAACTGCATGATAATTAGGTAAATTGAAACTAATCAATTGGAATATGTCATTGAATATGACGGTTGGATGTAAACATTGTATATGTGATTGAATTAGCATTGTATATGACAACATGTTTGAATACATTGTATATGTATCTTGTTTGGGAGGAGATAAGGGATGTACTACATTGTCTGGGAGGAAATAGGGGATGGACTCCAAAGATAATTAAGTTGGCCGGAGTGTCTAGTGTGAAAGTCCCAAAATCTTATATATATTTGGGTGCCGGTTCCCTCGGACGTAGTTTCGTAAAATGGCAAGATATAGAAGTGTATGAATGATGTTTATGGTTGAAGTGTTGATAAATGAGTTGTAGTCTCTTTTTGAATTGTTTATATGATAATAAACTATGTCAATGAATTGACTTGGGTAAATAACTGGAAGTGAGTTGAAATATAGGTGTCAATGTTGATTGATTATGGAAAAGGTGTAAGATGGTTTATAAGTATTAAACATTTATCGAATGCTAATGTTTTAGTTAATTCTCATATACTGTTTAGCATATCTCTACTGGGGTTTGGCTCACCCTACTTGGGACACCATTTTTCAGGTACAGGGGACATGCTGCCTCCAAGGTCTTAGCTTGGGAGGTTTAGGAGTTGAAGACTCCCTTTTGGTTATTTTGTTTTGATGGTACATGTATATTCAAGCCAAGAGCTTTCTATGTATAGAGCTAGAACTCTCTTTTGTTGTAACCAAGCCAATACTTGGAAAGATGTAAGCCCGTAGGGCACTTACCTTGTTATTTGCAGTTAGGATTACATGTAATATCCTTGTAAAGCAGACTCTGATGAATGAAAAGTTAATATTTCTCTTATGCTCATGGATTTTGTGAATGGTCGACTTATTCTGTATTTTGAGGGCATTAAATATTCCATAATTTATTTATAAATCCATATATCTATATATACCATTATAATTGTAAAATATTGTCATTTCATTAAGTTTGAAGTTGTAATTCTTTTTTCTCATTTTTTTATTTTGGTTAATTTTTTATTAATACATGTTACAATATGATTGGTCTATAAATTAATTTTACATTCTTAAAATAAAATTTCAAATTTGAATTCTTACTTAAATTATGTTACTATAATTGGAATGAGATCAATATCCATTCCTTAAATTTTGCATCCTTTATTAAATTATAAAATAAAATTTCAAATTTAAATTCTTCTTCAAATTATATTACTACAATTAGAATGAGATCAATATTCACATGTGTTATAATAATATGTCATAATATTATTGGTCTAAATATAATTTGTTTTAAATACATGTGTACAAATTATTAATCGCTGTTATTTTTTTTCTTTTTTTTATTTTAAATTTTATTTAAAAAAATTATATCCTTCTAAACTATAAGGACTTGAACACTAAAATCCACTCAAATTTAATTTGTATAGCGATCCCGGTTTTTCCTTCATTGTTTAATTGTATTCCGAACTCGGTTCCGTGGATGTATTATTGTCTTATTCTCGTTTACATCCTTTACTCTTTGTATTTGAGTCTTGGGTTGTGTTGGGCAGGTTTGGAACAGGTTGATTGTGTTCGGAAACCAAAAGTTGATGCCCAGATTTTGGCCTCCACGCTCGAGCAGGGCTTTTGATGCTCGAGCGGACTCTTTTGTTTTTGCTTCTACGCTCGAACGGGAGTTTTGACGCTCGAGCGTGATTTTCCATCTCTCAGTATTTTGTTCTATAGGTCGTTAGACGCTCGAGCAGCGCTTTTGACGCTCTCGAGCGTAAGTCTGTATCTGACGCTCGAGCGAGGAATCCCACGCTTGAGCGGACCTGTTTGTATTTCAGTCCGAATTTTGACTTTTTGGATCACTTTTTCGATACCTCTTCTCTCTCTAACTTTTCAAAACCTCCATTGGAGAGCTCCTCACTCTAAAACTTCAACTTCTCTCTAGGGTTTGATCTAGTTTGAGTGATCTTCTACCTTAGTGTCTTTATAAAAAGCGTAGAGCTTGGCTTGGGCTATATTTCCATCCGAAAATCTTGGGCTTTGGAGCATTTCGAAATTTTCATCTTCTCCATTTGGTCTCTCCATTTGACGTAGGGATAACTATTCATTTTTATGATCTTTAACATAGATGTTGGGCATTTTGTACAAATGGTTTGATTTGAGAAGTTAGGGTTTGAGATTTGAAATATTGAAAAGAGGGGTTTTGTTCCTTTTTAACTATATATGTGTATATGGGTCTTAACATGAGGTTGTGAATGTTTATTAATGATATTTGAACCATTGGGTCAATATTGGAAAAGAAATAGAAAAATGTCATATTTGGGTTTTATTGGGTCATTAGTGTAATTAATGACTTTCATTGTGAATTGTGAAATTGAGATGGAAATGATGAAATTGGCTTAAGATGAGATTGAATGGTGGAGTTTGATTTATTAATCGCTCACTTTTGAAAATGTTGATAATTTATCTGTTGATGCATTTATTATCTGTTTAGATATAATTGCTTTGGGCTATAGGTGGAGGATAGTCTTGATTGTTGTAGACACTGCATGATGATTAGGTGAATTAAAACTAATCGATTGAATATGTCATTAAATATGACGGTTGAAAAAATACATCGAATATGTGTATTGATTGATCATATATATGATAATTGTTTATATACATTGTATTGTGTGGGAGGAGATAGGGGATGCACTCCACGGTTTGGGAGGAGATAGGGGATGGACTCCTAAACCGGATTTTATTTGGGAGGAGATAGGGGATAGACTCCATTGATACAGCAAATATGTGTATCTATTGTGAAGTATGGAAGTGTTTTAATATGATATTAATACAGTGAATATGTGTATCTAATGTGAAATGGAAGTGTTGTTGATATGAGTTGTGATCTCATTTAATTGTTTGGCCAGGTTCTGAGCCATATTTATAAAATTGAAAATTGATTAAGTAAAGGAAAGTAAAATGAAACATGGACATATTGGTCATGAAAGTGAATTGTGCTGTAAGTTGGTTGGCCAGTGTTAACATTTATCGAATGCACATGTTTTAGTTATTGCTCATATTATGTTTAGCATATCTCTGCTGGGCGTTGCCTCACCCTATATGGGACATTATTTTCAGGTGCAGGTGATATGCCGCCTCCAAGGTCTTAGCTTGGGAGGTTGTGGAAGTTGAAGGCTTATCTTTTTGTGATTACCCTTTTATATTACATGTATATCAAGCCATGGGCTTATTTTGCGTAAAGAGTTAGAACTCTACTTTTGTTGAACCCAAGTGTTGACTTAGAAAATTGTAAGCCTATATGACATTTACTTTTGTTGTCAACATGTAATATTTCTTGTAAGAATACTCTGATGTTGGTAATATGATATCTCTTTTTGTATCATGAATGTCTGATTATGGGTTTATTTTGAGGGCGTTACAATTTGAATTTTTAAATTTCTGCACAGGTCCTCACTTAATTAAAAATTATATTATTCAATCTTTAAAAGTTTTTAAGCTCGACTCAAGTTGTTTGGGTTGAACTCACCTAAGTTTGTAATTCTAACAAGGGGTTAAAAGTTACATGATTAAATTTGTGACAAATTAAAAAATAATAAATAAATTGTAATAAAATTATGGGACATTGTAAATTTCAATCTTCTTTTCTTTTTTCTTTTTTTTGCATACAAAAATTTAACTATTTATATTATTTTGTATAAAAATAGATTATTAATTTTTTTGCATGGCGTGCATAGCATGGGTTACCACCAGTTTAATGAATTTTAAAAAAAAATTTCACAAAAATTATAATTTTTATGTGTATTTATGTTAGATGTATCTAAAAATTGCTTAAAATATTAAAAAAAATCAGTAAAAACAAAAAATAAATTAGAAAACAAAAAAAAATAAAATTTTTTGAAAAACTAAAAATAAGCAAAGTGAATATTTTTAAAGTGTAATAATCATACTACAAAAAAAAAAAAAAAAAAAAAAAAAAAGATTAATGTTTAGGAGCATTAAATTAGGAGGAGCACTAATGAGCTGACTCCCCCATTGATGTGATGGTTGTCTCTATTTGTTTTTCTTTTTTTTTTTTAGTTCATTAGAGTTGTCAATACTTATTTTTTTAGTGATCTCAATCAATTCTGCAAAAAAAAAATTAAATATCATAAAAAGAACTATTATTTTAAAATAGAGGGAGTATAATTTTGAGAATAAACATTCTTTAATTTTGTAAGTAAATGTAATATCACCATACACTATTATTATTCAATTAATTCAATTTTTTATTTTTATTTTTATTTTTATTTAAATGACTTACTCTGGCAGTCAATGAACGGCTCAGATCAGCTCGATGAATCCGATACCACCTAAGCTTACAGCAGGCCAAATGGTGACATCTGATCGTACCAGATCACCGCCGAACACACACACAACGAGATCGCATCAAAGGCTGACCCGAATCGGATCCATCAAAATCGGATGAGTCTCCATGTTAATTAACATGCACCACCAGCGAAACGAAAATGGATCAAAACTTTTTCCCATCCATTTCAAATTTTCTACTTTACCAAACGCTTTACACAGATGCTCTCCCATGCTTGTCGTTTTTCTTGTTCTCTGCAACTCTGTATCGTGCAATTCCACTGAATCAACAACATACTCTTGAATTGTTTCCCCATATTTTCGAAATTTCTGGAACCCTATTTTCTTGGGAGGAAAAGTTGAAGAAAATTGCGGAAACTGGGTGTGAGATCGAGAGAGAATGAGAATGGGTTCAGAATCGAACTCATCAGCAACAGCATCGTCGTCTCCGAGTGGGAAGCGGAGTAGAGATCCAGAAGATGAGGTTTATCTCGACAATCTCCATTCTCACAAGCGTTATCTTAGCGAGGTCCATCTCTCTCTATCTCTCAATCTGCGCCCTCTTCGTTTAGAAATGATGAATTGTTGAGACATTTATTATCCTTTTTTTAATGCTTTCGATAATTAGGTTAGGTTATGTTGATGAATTTCCTGATTATTTTGATAGATTATTTTGAATTTCTTGATTTTTTGTTGTTGCGAATTTGGGAAATTCATTCCATTTTGGGGGGCTTTAAAAGTTGGTTGGTTGTGCAGATAATGGCATCGAGTTTGAATGGATTAACAGTTGGTGATTCCATCCCTGACAATCTCATGGAATCTCCGGCTAGGCCAGACAACTTGTTTTATCTCAGGTGAGATTTTGGAAAGACTTTATCATAAAGCTTATAAATCTTAAGTTGTTAGGGCTGCAAACAAATGGAGTGGAGCTGAGTAGCAGGTTAAGCTTGGCTTGAAAATTTAACAGGTTTTAAAATGTGGGGGTCAAGCTTGACTTGTTGATATAACTAGCCAATCTTGAATGAGTTTTTAACAAGAAGATCATGAGTTAAGCTCGAGTATCTTCATTTTTTATAGTTCCTATAAGCTTATTATCTAGCTGAATAGGTTGTTTAAGCTTGGTTTAAATCCATTTGGTTAAGTTTTCAAAACCTAGTTTGGTAAAATAAAAATAAAAAAACAGAAACAAAAAAACTCATTATTTTCATATGGTTTTCTATTTTTGGAAGACGAAAGTAATTTTAGAAAATTCAAAAAAAAAAAAAAAAAGAACTGGTGTTTATTCTTGGCTAAATAGTTATAAATTTTTTGAAAAAATTTCAAAAACGAACTTTGAAAACTCAACCAAACAGAGCAAGTTTGATTTGTCTACATAACAAACTGATCTCAAACAAGTGTTTAACAAACCGAACATGAGTCTAGCTCGATTAGCTTGGTTTGGTCACCCCCTCCCGGAGAAAAAAAAACCACATACACACGTGTTAGTGATTGTCATTGTCAACCATATTCTCTAGTGAGGAGAAATTTAGGCCCTTCTGGTCTTGTGCAAATTTTTTTTCAAAAACATTGAGGCCTTGTTTGGTTTGTTTTTCAAAAAAAAAATTGGGAAAAATTTTATACAAACAAATTTTCAAGAGTAATCAAACCAAACAAATTTTTTCAAAAAAAATCTCAAAATTTTGTTTGGTTACCTAATTTCCAAAATCATTCTCTCTCTCATACACATCAAATCAATTACTTTCTTTAAAACTCTCTCCCCAAAACAATTTTCCAAAACTATTTCTGAAAAAAAAGGCAAACCAAACAAGTTTTTGTACTTTTTATCTCAAAAATTACTCTACAAACACACCCCAAATTCTTTGTAGGATCATATGTTAACTACTTCTAAGTCATACCTCTTGTTGTTATTTATATCTGTTTTTCTTTTTGTTGTCTAATAGAATGTAGCATTGCAATGAATGAATGACCTCTAGACATCTTTGGTCTTATAAAGATTGAAGGCGTTTGGGCCGTTAGTTTTAAGCCATAGTCCAATCAACTACTTTGTTGATTCAAAACCACTTTTAAAGTGGCATTTTTGGAGTTCCATGGCCCTAGAACATAGCAAACTTCAAGGGGCAAAGTGTTCTTTTGTATGATTTATTCTTTTCTGGTGTTGGCTTACTGTAGTTGAACCTTTGCAATTATTACTGGTGCCTTGCTCTGCATTGAGTAAAGTTGTAAGATGGCGCATTGTTGGTATTTTATAACAATGAAAAACAATCACCTCTCTTTGGCCATGCAGATGAGTTGTCTTTGACTTTCAAATCCTTATTTTCTAGTCTAGATCATAATTATAACCTAAATACTCTTGTTGTGTAACTTGTGTTCATCGGGGATAAGGGGTGCTCCTCAAATTAGCTCATGTTTTGTGCTTTAGGCTAGCCTTCTGTTTAATTTTTTAAGAGGAGAAATTGAACTGTTATAAGTTATATCCTAAATGCTCTTGTTCTGTACATGGGGGATGTGGGGTGCTCCTCGAATTAGTTCGTATTTTGTGCTTTAGGTTACCTCTTGTCAAATTTTTTATGAGGAGAAGTTGAACCGTCACCCCACTGAGAGTACAAGATACAAGCTACTGTGTCACCACTTGCAAAAATCTTGCTCAATATACTTTTCAACACTATAAATTAGGTAAGAACCACGGAGCTCGAATCCTTTGTCCCTCAAAAGTGCATGTCCTGCTATCCATGCACTCATATCCGCACCATCGTGCATTTAATTAATTTTTAATTTAAATAAAATCATATCGTGCAACTATAAGTGCATGGGAGTTGGGACTGGGGGATAGGGACTTTTGGGGACAAAAGGATCCCGTCCTAGAACAAATATGTTCTGGAAGACCTTGTAGGTATTATGAATAATAAAAAATAAATAAATAAATAATATCAGGAATATGAATAATGTACTTATATAAATACCTTTTGATATATCTGTACCGGTAAATAATTTATTATGCATATACACTTGAATGCATTTATTTTCTGTATACACCCTCTGGGGACATCTTGATTTCTAGCATTTTTAGGATTATTAGGAATGCTTTTATTGGTCTTGGTCTTGCTCCATGTTACTTTCACTCCTGTAGAAGTTCTCAAATGGATGGATCCTATGGAACTTTGGTTTGTTGTACGTTTTTTTTTTTTTTTGAACTGGTTGGTTTGTTGTACCTTGAACATGTCTTTTTAAAGTATAAACTTGTTTCTCTTATCTAATTCTTTCTTTGAAAATACTTGATCGCTTTGTTTTCGCTCCTTTATGTTTCCAGGGATGAGATGTCCATACAATATTCTCCAATGTCAGAAGACTCTGATGACTTGAGATACTGCGAAACTCCAATACACACTTGTTCATCCCAACCTGACAGCCTACCAACTAGTCCTGTCTCTCCATACAGGTATCAAAGACCCCTGAGTGGATTCTATTCTGCTCCCCCAACCACATCGAACCCTTCACCCACCATCACCTCCTCACAAACTCGTCAGCGAGGCTCTGATTCCGAGGGCCGGTTTCCATCATCACCTAGTGATATATGCCACTCAGCAGATTTGAGGAGGGCTGCGCTCTTGCGGTCGGTGCAGATGAGAACTCAACCTCTGGGCCCTTCACCATTTGAATTGCCATGTGGGCCAGGACAAGAGTCGTTTCATAATATAGAAATTGAAGAGCGGCCATGCTCGTACATGAAGGCTTTAGTTGATGAGAGGGACTATCAGATTGAAGAATGTTCTTCGTTTAACATCACCGAGCCTGAATATAATGAAGAAAAGTCTTGCAGGGTGCTGAACGCGAATATGAAAGTGGATGAGCCTGCGGATAAAATTCTTTGAACAATGGGTTCGCAAAATTGTGAAAATGTTGGAATTTGTAATAGTTTCGAGAAATTACCTGTCTCAAAAGCGATGGTTTTTCCTGAAAGCTATGGGAGGATGTGGCAATGGGCTGAAAGTGAAAATTTGAAAGAGTTGCTTTTGTTTGCTTACTGGGAAAAGGTACACCATATGCTCCCTATCCCTTTCTTGTTGTTGGAGGCCATGATTTTGTTGTATTATGATAATGTTGTGAATTGGTTGATCTTTATCCAATCCAATGGCCTCTGTTTTCCCCCGTTCTTCTCCAAATCCTGTGACAAGGTAGGCTGGTTTGAGATTAGCATTTGCAAATATGCACGTATGCGCATAGAACTAACTGTTCTCAAATCATGATGGCAAAAACTAGGAAATCCTCTTTTCCAGTTTTGGGATCTTGAAATGCCGTGCCAAGTGTGAATGTATTTTTTGTCAGAATAGTTTAGTAATTTCTTTAGCCAAACCAAAAGGACATCCTGATTCATCACCCAAGACTATTCAAGATCAGCTTATTCGGCTTCAATAGTCTGTTGTTATACATTGTGTCGATATAAAGATATTACCAGGAAAGAAGTCATTTTCTTCACATGCTATGGAAGAAAAATGTTGCTATGTATGCTGCAGGGATTATCTTTTTCTGTTTTTCTTTTTTGATCAAAGCAGGGATTATCTTGAAGCTTGACTACACAATATATATATATATATATATATATATATATATATATGTATATATTGTGTATTTGACGCATAAATGCAAGATTCTTGTTTGTTTAAAGAAAGCCATGAAAATGCCAATGCCTGTCGTCAGCTTCTCAAATTGTCATCCGTGAGGGAAAACACTAATTCCAATTTCTAACTAAAGGATAAAATTAATAATTTTAAAGGTAATTTGATTGTTTTATAAAAGGGTGATACCATTGCACTATTTTTTTTCATTTTAAGATTATAATTTTCAAAATTCAACTGTTTAAAAAAAAGGAAAATAGAGAGTAAATTACATTATTAACTTTCATACACTACTGTGTTTTCTTTTAAATTGTATTTAAATCATGAATTTAAAAAAGAAATGAAAAAAGGAAAAGTTGTAAGAGTGTGAATAAAATATAATAATAATAAATTCTTTATTTCTTTTGCCTTCTCTTTTTATTTTCCAAACCTATGATCTAAATATAACATTAAAGTTTTAAATTATATAAAATTTTACCCTTCTTTCATTGGTAGTCTAAGTTTGATATTAAAAAAATAATAATTATCATGTAAAATATTTTTTTTAATTAATCACTTATTTATACAACATTTGTATTAATTTTAATCAATTCAACTTTATTTAAATAAAAAAATAAGTATAATTACACCAAACCTATAAAATTTATTATATTTCTTTCAAATATCAATGGTGATCATAGTAATTTACCTTTTGAAAATTAGAGGACAACCAGACATATAGCGATCCTGTAACAACCCCCGTACTGTTTACTGATTAATGACCGATTGATTACCGATAATCACCGATTACTGTTAAACGGAACTGATAATGACTGATAACTGACCGATAATTGAACTGATTAAAAGTACTGAACTGACTGACTGAAACTGGAACCGAATTGATTGAGTATATGTTAGTTAAATTGCATTCTATCTGTTTGACTGTATGATTATCTGTTCATACTTATATGTTTAAACTGCTAATTGAAGGCCTTATCGGCGGCCGAAATCGGAATTGATTAGTGTTTTATGATCCTCATAATTAATGTGATTTTATGGTATAATTATCTGAAAACTGATTAGGTATGATTAAATTAGATTAAAATAAGCTAATTAAAGAGTTTGGTTTATTTACCATATTGCCACCCTTAGTGGCACACTACCTAGTGATGCTAGAGCCTTGCATCCTTGACTCACAACATTTCCCTCAGCCATTTCCCCTCTCATTGCCGACCATAGAGAGAGAAAAACTAGAGGAGTGGAGTTCATCTCAATTTTGCTTGTAAATTGCTTGGTAATTGAAGAAATTGTTGAAGTGATTGCATATTTGAACTCCCTTCTTGAAATACAAGACTAAAGGTAGCTTCATTGTCTTCTTATTCATGTTTTGAGTGGATTCATGCATGGTTCATGTTAATTTGTAGAGCTAAGTCATGTTTTGGTTCACTAATGGTGGATTGAAGCTCATCTCTTGCATGCATGTTAGTATTGTTGCATTTTGAGGTTGATTACATGGACATTAGTACATGCATGCTCATATTGTTGTTATAGACCATGTTTTCATCTGGTTTTGAAAAGAAATGAGCTCATTTGAGCAAGCTTTGGAGCTTTAATTTGGTTTAAAACTCATCCATGCATGTTTGAATGTTGTTCTTGAAAATGGGTTTGAATATGGTTTTAATTGACTCACCTTTGGGGCTTGAATTCATAAATTGAGCTTTGAAACTTGTTATACATTGAATTTAGTTATGTTTTCCAGAATTTGGGCCCAAGAGGTCGAGTTTGGAGTGGTTGAATGCTTGGTTTGAGCTTGGGAGGCAAATCTGGAAATTCCAGATTTGGCTTCCTCGCTCGAGCGAAGGGTTCCCCGCTCGAGCGAGCACCTTTGTCCAGGGCTCCGCTCGAGCGACCATCGAGCGACCATCGCGCGTAAAATCTCAGCATCCAGTATTTTTACTGTTTTGCAGACCGCTCGAGCAAAGGATTACTCGCTCGAGCGAAGCCTTTGATTTTGGACTTACGCTCGAGCGTAGAAAGTCTCGCTCGAGCGAGGCCCCTATTTTCAGCAAACTGTGCAAAATGTTTTCTAAGTGTATTTTTGCATCCTCATCCCATCCTAGGCATTCTTAGGCCTAGTTTAAGACATTTAGATGAGAATATCGTTGTAGAACACACCAAGGCAAATTAGGGATTAAGTTATGATATTTCCCAACTGTGTAGCTTAGTGTGTGTTCAACCTGTAAACTGTGTAGCCCAGAACTCTGTGAGTAACAATTGTGTAAAGATATGTTCAACTGATATCTTTTGAATACTGAACTGAACTGTTTACTGAACTGGTATTACTGAATGAATGTATGTCCTTTATTTCTGAACTGTACTGTGGCATCCTTAGTACCTACTGTTTACTGTTACTGTTACTGTTACAGAGATCTCTGTCGGTTCCCTCGTGGAGCCACTACTGTTTACTGACTGATGGCCATCATTACTGTTCGGTCTTTTAAGACCTACTGTTACTGTTATGCTAATGGATGTACCACATATGACTGTTTACTGTACTGAACAACTGAAATACTGATTGAATTGAACTGTTTTCATTACCGTAAGGACATTCATTCTAAACCCCTTTACGCTTTATGTTATTCACTAGGCTTTAGCTCACTGTTTATATATATATGTAGGTGCTCAGCCACCAGATCGGAGCTAGGAGCGTGGGTTAGACTCCAGTTTTGTCAAGCCAGCCTATGTGCCTCACTGCGAGGTTCCGAGCCTATCTGTTAAGGCTTAGGGGTCTTTTACAATTCCCCCTTCTGTACTGTTTTACTGTTCTGTATAGACTGAGTGTTACTGTACTGTTATATAGGGTCGAGTCCCTAGTCTGAATGATTGTAAATATTGTGTATACTGTTCTGTACTGTTTATGTATAAATGTATCAAAAGCCTTTTTGCATACAGACTGTCACAGCTCAATGGACACTATTTCTTTACTGTATTGGCTTCTGCCAGGCCCTGTACTCTGTTTTACTGTATTACTGTTAAGCAGGCCTTCGGTAATCTCGGATTACTGGCCGATTACGGTGCTAAACCCATAGGGCCGGGTTTGGGTCGTGACAGATCCCGGTTTCTCTTCCTTTGATTGTTGTATTTTAGACTTAGGTTCCGTGGAGTTGGTGGTTGTATATCTTATTGTTATCCTTTAATTCTGTGTGTTTGAGTTTTAGGATGTGTTGGGCGTGTTTCGAACAGGTTGGTTGAGTTTTAGTCTCATTCCTTGTTGCCCAGATTTTTGGTGGTACGCTCGACCGGGTCCCTTTGCGCTCAAGCGGAGTTTGATTTTTGGTTGTCCGCTCAAGCGGGCCTTATTGCACTCGAGTAGGGTTTTCACACTCTTAGCATTTCGTGCCTCTGCAAAACTTCTGTAGGTGTGTTTTTCACGCTCGAACGGATTTCCTTACGCTCGAGCGGGTGTCTTGGCGCTCGAGCGGGTAGTTCATTGTCTGTAAAAGCTCTGGAAGGGGGGAATCTACGCTCGAGCGGCCTTCCCTTTGCGCTCGAGCGAGTGTGTTTTGCAGTTGTGTCTTGGCGCTCGAGCGGGAATATTTACGCTCGAGCGGGTCCAGTTTTTGTGTCTAACGCTCGAGCGTCCTATTCTTCGTTTGAGCGGGTCATACGTATATCAAATATCAGCTGGGTCTTTTTAGATCATTTTTCAACTTTCACTCTCTCTCTTACTTTTTCAAAAAGCCATTTTTGAAAGCTTCTCTCACTACTTTCTTCCTTCTCTCTTAGGATTGATCTAGTATGAGTGATTTTCTACCCTTGGGCCTTTGTAAAAAGTGTGTTGATCGTTGAGGGCTACATTTTGATCTGAGAATCTTGGAATTTGGAGCATTTTGGAGTTCTTCATCATTTCTTTTGGGTTTCATCTCTTGAGGTAAGGATTCCTACTCATCTTTATGATCTTTAATCTAAATGTAGAGCTTTTGTATAAATGGTTTGGTTTGGGAAGTTAGGATTTGTAATGTATTATATTGGAAAAGAGAGGTTTTGTCTTTTTGACTCATATATATATATATATATATGGGGTTTTAAAAAAGAGATTATTGATGTTGTTGGTAATATTTGGACCTTTGGGTCAATATTGAATTTAAAGGGAAAAATGCCATATTTTGGTATATTTGGGTCATTAGTGTAATTAATGACATTTGTTATGAAATTGAGTTGGATTTATAAACCGCTCACTTTTGAAAATGTCAATTATATACCTGTTGAGACATTTATTATCTGTTTAGAAACAACTGCTTTGGATTATCGGTGGAGGATAGTCTTGATTGTTGTAGACATTGCATGATGATTAGGTGAATTAAAACTAATCAAGTTGTGTATTTGAATACATGGGTGCCGAATCCCGCGGATGAAATTTTCGTGAAATGGCCATTTGAATGTAATTATACATGGGTGTCGAATCCCGCGGACGCAGTTTCCGTAAAATGGCAATCCGAATATATCTATACATGGGTGCCGAGTCCCGCGATGAAATATCTGTAAAATGGCCATAAGAGAAGGAAAATACATGGGTGCCGAATCCCGCGGACGCAATTTCCGTAAAATGGCAAGTTGTAGTATTGTTGGCATGAGATGTAGCCTCATTTCAGTTATTTGGTCAGATTCTGAGCCATATTTATAAGTTGAGTTTTGTTAAGTTGAACATTTATCAAGTGCTAATATTTTAATTATTGCTCATATTTTGTTTAGCATATCTCTACTGGGCGTTGACTCACCCTATATGAGACATCATTTTCAGGTACAGGTAGCATGCCACCTCCAATGACGTAGCTTGAGAGGCTTAGTGGCTAGGACATCTTTTGTGATTACATTTTTGTATTACATGTATATCAAGCCAAAGGCTTCTTTTGTGTAGAGTTAGTTCTCTCCTTTTGTAATCAAGTGTTGACTTGGAAAGTTGTAAGCCTATAGGGCATTTACTTTTGTTGTTAACATGTAATACATTTTGTAAGAATACTCTGATAGTTATAATATGAGAACTCTTTTACTTATCGTGAATGTATGTTATGTTATGATGGGTTTATTTTTTAGAGCATTACAAAACAAAACCCATGTAAGTAAAATGTGTCACCCTTAATTTCATGCACATAGCCCAAATGATTTTATGCACATAGCTTTGGTTGTTTACCAATGGCATGTCTTTCGACATCTTCAAATATTAATTTCTTCTGACTGGGAAAAAAATCTATGTTTTATTTATTTATGAGTAATGCTACGGATCAAATTTTCTACCAAATAAATAATCAAATGTCTCACATAAGTGTAAGATTCGTAATTTTGTAAGTTTCACATTCATGTGAGACATTTAATCATTTATTTGATAAAAAAAATTTAGAGCTTATAGCATTTTCCTTTATTTATTTTGGGACAAGTTTATGTGACCTAGGACTGTGCAAAATACCACCAAATCCGTTAAAATCGTACCGATCCGCATCAATTCGCACCTGCTCTAACCGCTAACCACGGTTTAAACTTTAAAATTTATAATCCATCAACCGAACCGTTCTGCTCCGCTATAATTAATACATATATATTTTTTAACTTCCAATGAAATATCAATGTAAAAATAAGTGTGAGAGATATTTAAGATGTGAAATTTATTACAAATTAGTAATTATATATATAAAACATATTATGTAAAATTACTGTGTTATATATCTAAAAAATATTATACAAATTAGTATTATATACTATGCAAATGTATGATAATTAATTAAAATATTCTTCAATCCGTCAATCAGCTAAAAACTGCCCAAACCGTAATTTGTCAATCCGCTAATCCGCCAACCCACTATTCGGTTTGTAATTTTACTCTCAAACCGCCTGAACCGCACCGCACCGCACACACGCCTAATGTGACCGATGAAAAATCTTACACACAATCAAATGAATGAAAATTTCACAAAGATGCAACTCAACCCGTCATCTAGCAATAGGGGTGGGAATGTGACCTAGAATAAACTGAATTTGAGACATTCATGTACAGAATGTATGTCAATCAGCAGGGAACCGACTAAAGTCACCTTGTCCATGTTCGAAAAATTCAGTTTGGACAATACTCATATTCCTATCTAAAGTCTATTTCCAGATGCTTGGTAAGCAAAATCCATGTTGCCACAACGAAAATATACACCTAGACTACCAAGTTTTTCACAAAACACATAATCAAAGCCATTTGAAGCGCCTTACATTAGATGACACACTTTAACAGTTCAATCAATGAGATGGATATCAGGGGTTTCCTCAAGGTGCAGTATGGCCAAATGCAGACTTTCTAAATCTTCGACGTCAATCTTTTTCATTGAGAGGCTCCTTTTCAATTTCTTTAGATGACTGCTGATCTGCAACCCCAACTTGTGTTTAGAATCCTCATTGTTGCTCATCGCTACAGGGGTGCAATCTCTTGAAAGCAAAGAAGCTGACCATCTTCTATCACCTGTGAATGTAGCATTCAACCTAGAAATAAGTAAAAAGAAGACGAGTTAAAATCACAAGAAATGCTAAATTTTACACACATAACATGGACAAACCCTCGACCTAGGCCCATCCCATACCCAAGGGAGGGCTAGGCAAGAGATGGGCCTTGAGCCTATATAGCCTGGGCTCGAGACAATTACCCCCAAAGGTGTACAACTGACCCACATAGGGAAAAGTATACAATGATGCAGTAGCAACTGAAACAGTAAACCACATATCCATCCATTTATGATTAAAACATTTTCAACTTGATTATAACAATTAGGCCTTCATTTTAACATATTGCCGCAGCACATGAAGATGCAGCAAGTGCAAATCCTCAATATCTTCCCCTTCCACAACTTCCATATCCCATTAACTTCCAAATTTAACATTCGGTGCCAAATGAGTAGAGGACTAGTAGTAGAATCAGAGCAGAATGAGGCAAGAAACTAATTGAAGTTCAGCCAGATGCCATTCACTACTATGTTTTCAAACAAAATGCAGAAAGGAGCAATTATTGATGGAGGTCTATCCATGAAAGCAAGCAAGACGCTATGAAACCTATATTTTGGTTTAGTGATTCTTACTTTTTAAGTATGCTTTGCAAGTCCAAGTTGTCTTTCACGCTATATAAAGCATCTACTGCATCCTCTTCTGTCCTAGCCAAACCCTCCAATGAACCAAATGACATGCATATTGAGTGTATTGCAGCATCAGCAGTTTCATTACTGATATTCTTAATTCTAATAGTAACAGTCTCTAGGGGATGGGGAGGATGAATTGGAAGATGAAAGCTCTTCACTGTAATCCCACCAGCTGAAACTGCTCTCCTCCTTGACTCTACACTCTTCAAACATTCTCACAACAAAATAATTAAACATCTATATGCATATATATATATATAAGAAAACCTAAATATATTATTATTATTTACCTGGAATTCAACATCGCAACAGTGAAGTCCATTAGGTAGAGTCCTCATGGAAGCTCTGGAGATCTCACCAAATATTGAAATAGCTCCTATTAGCTGGGAAAGCTTGACTATGGATGGTACGTCCTCAATAGTAATAGAGCTTGAATTTGGCAAGTGAGAAGCATTCTTGGTGTTAACAGCATATCTAGAATCATAATTCTGGTTCTGAAGTTTGCGGGGAACAGATGGAGAAGTTTTAACCTGATTAAGAATAATGGTATTCAAACTGGGGCTGTTTTCTGCAGACAAAGACCTCTAAGAAAAAACTTTTTTTGAGGTTCAGTTTTCTGCTTCAGACAAATATTTTACGCTGAAGTAAATCAGAACTCACTCATCATCTTTCAAACAGATTACGACTACAAATATGAACACAGAGAAAGCAAACAAAGTAGCATGCAAAGATGACACGGAAGGAAAACTAGTTAACACATTGCACGTGTACCCCATAAAGCTCACGCTTTTCTGTCATCAGTTTCAGCTGTTTCGTGGCACGCTGCGCTGTAGCTGGGCCCAATTCTGAGAAGTCATCATCATCATCATCAACGAAACTATGTAATGACCGCTTTAGGCTTTCGATTCCTTGTAATTGAAGCCTGGCCAATGTTCTATTGTGAGGGAGCTAATAGTAAAGAATGTATTTGTTAAGAAAATGAATCCAACAGACAACCTTACTTTCCCCAACGTGATTATAAATTAGGGCAAATTACATATACACCCCTCCAGGTTTGGTTAAATTACAGATACCCCCTGAGGTTTCGGAAATTACATCCCGCCCCCTGAGGTTTGTATTTTCATAACAATTTACCCCCTGAGATTTATATTTCATAACAAATTACCCCCTAATTTGTTATGCAAATATAGCATTCAGGGGGGAATTCGTAATTTCTCAAACCTCAGGGGGGTATCTGTAATTTTGTCAAACCTGGAGGGGTGTATATGTAATTTGCCCTATAAATTATCAAATTGGCAATGTATTAAGTCATGAGACCTCATTAATAACATGCTGACATAAGCTCATCAGGTATCAGTGTAATTTAACACACGAACATGCACACAAAGCTATCTAAACTATCATATAAAGTCAGCACATCACTTTGAATCTTGAACCCAGCCAGATTTTTTCCTTTCCAGAAATGACCTGAAGTTCCCAAAAAATTATGTTTGATCTTATTTACTTCAAATTTAATTTAACGATTGACATGGAAATGTTAAGAATAATTTTTGAAACTATTTAGCTAAACCACTCACATATGAATCTCTTTTTTTTCCCATTCTCGCAGCCCAATGCGGTAACAAACTCTCAGCCACTTAAAACAGCCACTCACTCACCCAGAATGTATTTCCTTCCCTCCCCTAACATCCTTTCCAATTACCCAGCTGAATGAAAAATTAAAATCATTCTACAATCATTTGCCCCAATCAAGTGTGTGTGTGTGTGTGTGAGAGAGAGAGAGAGAGAGGGATTATCCCCAAATCCATTCAGGCACTTTGTCCACGTTCGAAATGGCCAGCTGGTTGTGACTACCAAGCCTGACTTCTACTGTGTGCATGTTTTTTTTATATATATTTTTTATTAATGATGATAATCTCTAAGTTTTAAATTCTGCAATTAGAAACAACTTGACAACCGAATCTGTATCAGAATAGACACCCCAGTTCAAAATGGGTGTGGAGTGGGTAGGTCGAAAGGAAACTTGGTCTGAAAAACAAATATATTTTTTCCTTTTCCAAAAAATAAAAAATTCCCAAATGTTTTGACTGATAATTTAATCAGTTAGGCTAAAAAAATTATTATCAATTTAGCAGAATAAGTTGAAACCTTGAAAGGGTTTAAGTTAAATCCAACCTGAAATTGAACATGATCTAGTATTCCTTTTTCTCATGTAAAAATGTGGATGGGTTGGAAAAGTAACACAAATAATAACTCTGTATAAGAAAAGCAGAACTACTTTTGAAGATTGAAGAACATAAAAAATAAAATAAAATAAAATAGTTAAAACCCTAATCTAATTTTCTAGGTTCATGAGTGCACTATCAAAACAGACTCAAAACTGAAAAAAATAAATAAATAAAATTTGTAGGAACAAATAAACACAAAGGTGTATAGATATATAAATAAATTTGTACCTGTTAGAGTGGCCATCAGTGTTGAGAAAAGTGAGCCATGGTTTCGCTGAAATGGCTTTGGAAATGTGCCTCCGCTGTAGACCTGTGAAGGAAGACCAAAGAGAAGAAGAAGAAGAAGAGAGTTTGGATTTCAAAAAATTGAGGTGAGGAGTGAATGAATAACCAGTGAATAGCGGCGACAGTGAAGCTCCGAGTCTCGACCTCATCTTCTTCGTCGCTGCGAAGCTCGACGCCGCTTCAATGGGCAAAGGACCACTATATTTGGTGGGCCTTATTGAGGCCCAGTGACCTTGTTCTCTTTCAATATGGCATTTTCCGAAACTTTAGGGAGCGGTGGCCGTCGGCCTAATGACCTGCTGAACCAGATATTTTTAATTATTTTGCTCATAGGTATTTAATATTCAAATTAGGTTTAGGATAAAGAGTTTTGATTTATAAAAATATTAATTATAATTCTATATTATTTTATTTATGAAATAAAGTAATATATATATATATATATATATTTTCTAAGGCTTAAATTTTCAATCTAAAAAACAAAGCTTAAATTAAAATTTTGTTAAAATTGTATTTATTTTACCATTAAATTTTATTACCGTTTCAAATTTAAATAATAAATAAAAAGATCTAAATAATCATATATATATTTAAAGTAATGTTTTTTTCATACTTAAGTCACACGTTATAAGGGTTTTTTTTAAAAAAAAATAGTCATATCAGTATTTATTTTCTTAATTACATATAAATTTCTACATAAACTCAAACATAATTTAAATTATACTAACTTTACCTATTTTATATGGACTCTATTTGACAAATATTTATTTTTCACATATTTTTCATATTAAATTGAGATTATTTACAAACCCAATACTAATTTTTCGTTTCACGTTTTTCTTCTTAATTCTTTTAATGTATTAGGATTTTTTTTTTTTAATGTTAAATTGCCTTCTTTTTTTTTTCTTCTTATTTTCCCGTGAATTATTCTATGTACAGTATCAATTCTACATTATTCTATATTATGAATTTGTTGTTTAAATTTTATAGTGATTCGATACATGAAATTATACTTTAATTCTTACATTATCTTATATATAATCACAACTCACAGGAGAAAAAATTTACACAACAATGATACTTTGAGGAACCTCTAAAGTTTAGATTTACTGTTTGAATTACTTTTTCAATTGTTGAATAGTAAGTTCTTTTATATTTTAACATCGTATTACAAATAATTAATCACTTCACATATTGAGATGTATCTATTGTTTGGACGTTTTCATTTTATTATTTTTTTGGTTTAGATATTATTATGTGATTCCTTCTTAATTAGTCATTGTTATTTCGTTTAGGAAAAATTACTCATAAGTCTCATATTAGAAAATGTTACTCTATCTAGTCCTGAGTGTTTTTTTATAAACCATTTAGTCCTTTTTTTACATCACAACATTATCATCAAAACAACATCAAACATCATAACATCATGTTAAACAAAATTCAAAACCCACCATTGAACAACATCATCAACATCAACGTCAACGTCAACGTCAACATCAACATCCGAACCCTTGATTGCCAGATTGGAGAATACTCACCAAGCTCTCTTATTCGCTATGTATAATCCCTCCTACTCCACTCTTCCTATTTCTTCTTCTTCCCCATCCCTAACCCTAGCCCTACTCCTCTCCCTCTCCCTCTCCCTCGCCTCACCTGCCGATCGACCTCTTCCACCACCGCCTCCGCCGCCATGGCCTCCTCCTCCGTCCAACGCCGACGACGCCGCTGTCTCTCTGTAAACACCACCACCAACCTCACTCTCACCGCCGCCGAAAAAGTGATCGGAGACGACGATCTGCTTAGCCGGATCCTCATACGGCTATCGGCGAAACCTCTATTCCGATTCAAGAATGTTCTGGTAATTTTTCCTGGTTGATGATATGTTTTGATGATGTTGTTTTCTGATGTTTGAATCTGATTCTGTGATTCTGATGTTTGAATCTGATTCTGTGATTATGAGATAAACATCAGATTCTGTGATTCAAACATTGATTCTACCTCGCAGAATCTGATGTTTGAATAAACTACATCATCAATCTGATGTTTGAATAAACTACATCATTAATCTCTGATGTTTGAATCTGATGTTTGAATCTGATGTTTGAATCACCTTGTGCCGCCGCTTATCATCATCAAAACCCACCGTCAACGGCGGCAAATCCATCACCATCAAAACCAAAAAGAACCAGAAGAAGAAGGAGAAGTTCTTCATGGATGGCTCTGAAGCAACATCGTCTTCAACCTCGTCTGCTGAAGAACATCACTGTGTTGATGATATTTTGTTAATGTTGATCTGATTTGATGATGTTTTGATGTTTGAACATGGTCGATGTTGTCGATGTTCGATGTTTGTTGACGTATGTTTTGTTGATGTTTGTTCTGAATGTTCTTGATGTTCTGAATGTTTGAACATGGTCTTCATGTTTTTGAATGTTCGATGTTGATGACGTGCGTGAATGTTTTTTTTTTATGATGTTGAGATTTGCTGATGTTTGATATTTGATGTTTGATAAATAATCCTAATGTTTGATGTTTGATGAATAATGTTTGATGTTTGAAAAGAAAGGAAATCATAAAGAGGCCTATAGTAAGCTTCTTGGAAAATAGGACCTATTAGTCCAACAAAAAACCTTCAGGACTAAATGGGATTTAATTAAGAGTATTTATTTTACAATCTTATAATTTGATATATACATATATATATATATCATATAAAATCATTATATGATAATCTAATTACAATATATTTATATTTAAAATTTTTAATAAATTTATATAATTTCTATTTCTACATATTTTTATTTTCCAAATGAATATAAAAGAAAATTGAATAATTAAAATTACTTTTAATTTTATGTTACTAATTCTTCTTATAATTTAACTATTATTTTTTATATCAAAATGAGTATTTATTTTATTATTTTATAATTTAATATATATCACACAAAATTATTATATAATAATTACACTTTAATAATATGATAGAACGAAAATCATCAAAATACACAAATAATTTAATTAAAATTAATATATATAAACATTCAAGTAACAATTTTATAAAACAATAGCACCAATATTATCAAAATAAATAATTAAAATCATACTTTAATTTTAATTTTAAATTAAGAATCTAAATTATTGTTTTATAACACACATTGTACTATCAAATATTTTAAAAAATATATATATCACATGCATTGCACGGGTCAAGTGTAGTGTTTGCTCTCAATTTCTCTCTCCCCTATGTGGCACATATCTCCCTTCTTATTTTTTTATTAAAATGCCACATCAATACATCATTTTACCAAAATTATTTTTAAAATTTAATATTTGATACATGCTTAAAGTACTTTACCAATTAATTTTATTATACTTTTTCACTTTTTTAAAATAAAATATTAAAATTATTTCTTATTTTTATGTCTATCTTATTTATAATATTAGGAAAAATTAGTCCAGGGTCCTTCTCTCACTTTTCGTAATGGAAGAGATCCACAAAATTATGTTTTGATGTCTAAGGTCCCTAAACATATATCAGAGAAATTTGACTCTTTGTCTCTACTCTACTCTCTCTCTCTCTCTCTCTCTCTCTCTCTCTCTTCTCCTCTCACCCACTGTCTTCCAGATCCAAGGCAACAAGCTCTGCTCCTCCACCCTCCTCTCCACCATTCTCTACGATCTCTTCCTCAACACCTTCTCCTCCGACTCCTCCCTCCGCTCCACCACCGTCGCAAACCTCCGCGCCGCCCGGATCCGCGACCCGGCCTACCTCTCCTTCTCCAATGGCGCACTCTAGCAACCTCCCCTGCGACGAAGACGGCATTTGCATGATCTGAATCTCATCGACAAGTCGGTCATTTTTTCAGTAAGAGGTGACGGAGGTTGCTAAGATTAAAGTGATGGCAAATATTTGATCTTAGTTTCAGAAAGATCTAGCCTCCATAGGCAAGACATCTGGTCAAAACATGTCATCGAGTAGTTCTGTCAAAGCAATGCAACCAGAAAGATCAAGCACCTCCAGTTTTTTAAGGGGATTCAAGTCTACCAACTCCTTCAAGTACGCACAAGAGGGAACCAGCTCTGGGCAGCCACTTAGCAAGAGATGCGTGAGATATTTAAGATTCTTAATCAATGGTATGCAGCGGAGGCCCCAAGAATTTCTCAAATTTCTCTAGATTCAACCCAGAGAAATTTGAATTTGCTCTGGATTCAACCCAGAGAAAATTCAAATTTCTCTGGGTTCATTTTGACCGATTTTAACTGATAATTCAGTGCTTCAAAAGTATTAATCAAAGTATAAGACTTTTTTGTATTCAAACTATACAGGACAATAGTTATTTTGAATCTTGATGCATTGGATTTAATAGAATTGTTGTTTTGAACTGTCATAATTATGTTATAGCAGTTGGGTACTTCAATGGAGATGTCATTGAACTTGTTAAATTTTGCCATTGCTATCAAACGTTTGATGTATTTTATAGATGAGAGAATTTTCCTGAATAGATACACAAATTTTCTCTTCACAATTTTCTCTGAATTTCTTTGGTACTCAGAGAAATTTCAATTTTCTTTGGTTTGAATCTAGAGAATTTCTCTGGAGAGAAGTTCAATTTTCTCTGGAGAGAATTTCTCTGGGACTGAAATTTCTCTAGATTGATGTTGAAAGACCTTAGACATCATGAAAATATTTGATGTCCTTTATACTATAAAATCATAATATCAGGGACCTTAAAAAAAATACCCCATAATATTAATTATATTAAATTTCTTAAATAATTATAATCAGTTTTAATTTTATAACAAATATGAAATTATAATTTAAAATCATATAAAATTATTATATATTTATTTAAGTTACATTTTTATAGCATGAAAGATTAAAATTATCAAATGAATGTTTATTTTTTTTATATTATAATTTAATATAATTTAAAATTATTATGTATATTTATTTAATTTATATTTTTATAGTACGATAGAGCTAAAATTATTAAACTATACATAAATAATTTATTTAAAATTATTATATGTGTTGATTTAAATAATATTTTTATAAAACAATAAGACTAAGATTATCAAAATAAATAAATAAAAATACTATTTACCATTAACTTCTTTTTTTGCTCTCATATGTATCTCACATCTCCCTTTTCTTTTTTTCTTTTTTTCTTTTTATTAAAATTCCAGATCAATACCCTTACCAATATTTTCTCTATAATTTAATATTTAAAAGATTTCTACTTAATCTAATTACCCATAAACAAAACTTAATAGAATTATACATACTAAAAATATTTTACCAATTAATTTTATCTACATTTTCACCTTTTTAAATTAAATATTAAAAATATTTATTTTTATGAAATTTATTATATATATTTATGTAAGTTACATTTTTATAACGTGAAAGAGATAAAATTATTAAAATATATATAAATAATTTATTTAAAATTAGTATATGTGTTGATTGAAGTAGCGTTTTTATAAAATGATACAACTAAAATTATTAAAATAAATAATTAGAATCATTATTTAAATTTTAAATTTTAAATTTATTATTATTTTTTCCTCTAATTTAACGATTATTTTAAATATTTTATATATTCAAAAATATAAATAATTTAACTAAAAAAATATTTTAAAACAAATATGTTTAACCCGTGTATCGCATAGGTTAACTACTAGGTTAATATCTATTAAAGATATAAAAAAATAATAATTCATATTTATTGAATTAAATAGATAGACTTAGGATTTGAAATTTTTTAGGACCAAGTTTGAAATAATACATATTTTCTTAGGGAGCTTTTTTGATAAATATACTTTCTAAGAGTTTTATTCCATTCAACCCATATTCTTTTTAACTATTCCATTAGGTCCTATTTGAGATAAGAAGATCAAAATACCATTTTCATCTACTTATGTTCCATTTAGTTCACATTATTTTCTTATATTTCAATAAGTCCTATGGGTGACATAATTACCAAAATACCCCTAATGTGAATGTTCACACCGTTAATGTGAATGTTCATATCGTCAATGTGTAGGGGCCCGGCCCATGTCGATCCTCGTGGGTGCCCGGAAAAATTCGGGGCGGGGCGGGCCCATTGACAAGGTGAATATTCACATTGACATGTTAACATTCACATTAAGGAGTGTAAAATTGGCCTGCGGCCCGAGGCGGGCCCGGTCCGGCCCGTTGACAATGTGAATATTCATATTAACATTCACATTGATAAGAGTGTAAAATTGACCCGCGGCCCATGGGCGGCGAAAAACCCGCCCACGGCCCGGGACAGTCCCGGCCCGGCCCGTTGAAAATGTGAATATTCACATTGACATGTTAACATTCACATTGATAGGTGTGTAAAATTAGCCTGCGCCTCGTGGCTGCCCGAAACCCGCCCACGACCAGTAGGCGGCCCGGGGCAGGCCCAGCCCGGCCTGTTGATGATTAAGGCCGAAATGTACATCATTGAGGCCGTTAATTAGAATCTCTTAACTTCACTTGCTGGTCACACTGTATATTTTATGTGTGTTGAGTGTCAATCAGGTTGTACATCGTCGGAGCATAAAATGAGCAAAAAGACAGAATTTGGGCAGAGTTGACTTTCCCGCACGTGCGTTGACTTTCCCGCACGTGCGTTGACTTTTTCTGGGAAAGTCAAACCGACGTTTTAAACCTGTTTGGACGAGATTGGAAGTATAAAAAGGCAAGTAAAAGGCTGGGTTAGGGTTCTGAAATTGTTTTGACCTAAAGGGAGATGCTAGGGTTTGGAAAGGAAGAGAAACAAAAGCTCCAAGATGTCTCCCATGGTGGTTCCTTCTCCATCTACCTCCTCCCACTCCTCCATGAGTGGCTAGTCTCCTTTTCTAGGGTTTTGAATAAACCCTAGCCATGTAATAGGTTTTTCTTTTTTTGATTTTATATTATGTAAAGGTTTGAACCATTGTATAGTGTTTTAGAAATTCTTTATATATAATTTTCATTATCTTTTCAAATATTTGACTTTCTGTGATTGTTGAATATTATCCATACATGAGTTTTCTATTCCTTCACATTCAAGGTATGGGACGAACCATGCTACGAGGAACAAGTCGTATCACTACCCTAGTTTAGAGTGAACGATTCGTATTGCTTGAGATGGTTCGTGCTCGTACATTGAATGTGATGATCTTCTTGTTAAATGCTTTGAGCTTGTAGTTGCGAAGCATTAATCCGTTCAAACCATAGCATAATTAATTTCAATTGGAAACCCTAATTATGTGGTTAGTGGTGAATTCTCTACCCTAGGATTTTTTCCCAATTCAGTAAACCTAAATTCAATTATTCTTGATAATTTAATTCATTAGTTTAATTTATTCGTTATTAAATTAGGTTATAAACAACCAATCTTTTTATCAAAATTAATTTAGGAATTTGACAATTAAATTAGTTTAATTTCACAATAGTCCCTGTGGATCGATACCTGGACTTGCCATTATTCTGATAGAATTTGGTATAGTTTAGTATTTAATTTTGGTGTGTTCAACAACCCATCAGTTGACAATGTGAATATTCACATTGACATGTTAACATTCACATTGATAAGAGTATAAAATTGGCCAGCGGCCCAGGGCGGGCCCGGCCCGTTGACAATGTGAATATTCACATTGACATGTTAACATTCATATTGATAGGAGTGTAAAATTAGCCCAAGCCTCGTGACTGCCCAAAACCCACCCACGGCCCGTGGGCGGCTCAGGGCGGGCCTGGCCATTTTTTTTAATTCTTTTTAATTTTCTATACCAAAATTTTATTATTTTTCACAAAAAAAGACACTAGGCCTCGGCGCGAGCCGGGCCTCAGACCAAGTCTTGAATGGGCCTTAACCGGGCCGATGGGCCGGGCCAGGCTTCAAAGTGATGGCCCAGGCCCTAGCCTAGGGTCTCGGACTAGGCTCGAGCCTGGGCCAAAGCGAGCCTTTCCCGGGTCGGGTCGGGCCGACCCACAGGCCAAAAAATTAGGCCAAGGCACAAGGGTATTTGGGCTTTGGAGAGGCCGATGGATCAAGCCTCGGGTTGGGCCGGTGGGCCTGGCCCTAGCCTTGAGCTTAAGTCGGGTTTGGGCGGGCCTGGCCATTTTTTTTAAATTCTTTTTAATTTTTTCTACCAAAATTTTATTATTTTCCATAAAAAAATACATTGCGCCTCGGGCAAGCTGGGCCTCGGACTGAGCCTTGAATGGGCATTAAGCGGTCCAATGGGTCGGGCCAGGCTTCAAAATGATGACCTAAGCCCTAACCTAAGGTCTCGGACATGCTCGGGCCCGGACCGAAACGAGCATGCCCCAGGCCATGGGCGGGCTTCGGGCAGTCCACGGGCCGCGGGCTAATTCTACATTCCTATCAATGTGCATTTTAACATGTCAATGTGAATTTTCACATTATCAACAGGCAGAGCAGGCATTTCCCCAAACCACGGACAAGCTTCGAGCAGCGGGCAAATTTTACACTCCTATCAATGTTAATGTTAACATGTCAATGTAAATATTCACATTGTCACAGGTCGGGCCAAGTCCGCCTTGGGCTGTGGTCGAGCTTCGAGCCGCCCACGGGCTGCGGGCCAATTTTACACTCTTATCAATGTGAATGTTAACATGTCAATGTGAATATTCACATTGTCAACGGGCCGAATCGAGCCTGCCCTGAGCCGCTGGCCAATTTTATACTCTCATCAATGTGAATATTAATATGTCAATGTGAATATTCACATTATCAACAGGCCAGGCCGGGCCCGCCCCGGGCCGCCCATGGGCCGTGGGCGGGTTTCGCGCAGCCACGAGGCGCGGGCTAATTTTACACTCCTATTAATGTGAATGTTAACATGTCAATATGAATATTTACATTGTCAACGGGCCGGGCCGGGCCCACCCCGGGCGCGGGCGGGCTGGCTTTTGCCGCCCATGGGCCACGAGCCAATTTTATTCTTTTATCAATGTGAATGTTAACATGTCAATATGAATATTCACATTGTCAACAGACCGGGCCGGGCCGGGCCCGCCCCGGGTTGCCCATGGGCCTTGGGCGGGTTTCGGGCAGCCACGAGGTGCGGGCTAATTTTACACTCCTATCAATGTGAATGTTAATATGTCAATGTGAATATTTACATTGTCAACGGGCCAAGTCGGGCCTGCCCTGGGCCTCTGGTCAATTTTATACTTTTATCAATGTGAATGTTAATATGTCAATGTGAATATTCACATTGTCAACGGGCCGGGTTGGGCCCGCTCTGGGCCGCTGGCCAATTTTATACTCCTATCAATGTGAATGTTAACATGTCAATGTGAATATTTACATTGTCAACGGGCCGGGTCGGGCCCGCCCTGAGCCGCTAGCCAATTTTATACTCCTATCAATGTGAATGTTAACATGTCAATGTGAATATTCACATTGTCAACGGACCGAGTCAGGCCCGCCCTGAGCCGCTGGCCAATTTTATTCTCTTATCAATGTGAATGTTAACATGTCAATGTGAATATTCACATTGTCAACAGGCCGGGCCGGGCCCGCCCCGGGCCACCCATGGGCCGTAGGCGGGTTTCGGGCAGCCACGAGGTGCGGGCCAATTTTACACTCCTATCAATGTAAATGTTAACATGTCAATGTGAATATTCACATTGTCAACGAGCCAGGTCGGGCCCGCCTTAGGCCGTTGGCCAATTTTATACTCTTATCAATGTGAATGTTAACATGTCAATGTGAATATTCACATTGTCAACAGGTCGGGCCGGGCCTGTCCCGGGCCGCCCATGGGCCGTGGGCGGGTTTCGGGCAGTCATGAGGCGTGAGCTAATTTTACACTCCTATCAAAGTGAATGTTAACATGTCAATGTGAATATTCACATTGTCACGGGTCGGGCCAAGCCCGCCTAGGGCTGCGGTCGGGCTTCGGGCCGCCCATGGGCTGCGGGCCAATTTTACACTCTTATCAATGTGAATGTTAACATGTCAACGTGAATATTCACATTGTCAACGGACCGGGTCGGGCCCGCCTTGGGCCGCTGGCTAATTTTATACACTTATCAATGTGAATGTTAACATGTCAATGTAAATATTCACACTGTCAACAGGCCGGGCCCGGCCCGCCCTGGGCCGCGCATGGGCCGTGGGCGAGTTTCGGGCAGCCACGAGGCGCTGACTAATTTTACACTCCTATCAATGTGAATGTTAACATGTCAATGTGAATATTCACATTATCAACAGGCCGGACCAGGCCCGCCCCGGGCGGCAGGCGGGCTTTTGGCCAACCATGGGCCGCGGGCCAATTTTATACTCTTATCAATGTGAATGTTAACATGTCAATGTGAATATTTACATTGTCAACGGGCCGGACCGAGCCCGCCCCGGGCCTCCCATGGACCACGGGCGGGTTTCGCGCCACCACGGGACGCGGGCCAATTTTACACTCCTATTAATGTGAATGTTAACATGTTAATTTGAATATTCACATTGTCAACAGGCCGGGCCCGTCCCGGCTCGCGGGCGGGTTTCGGGCCGCCCACGGGCTAATTTTACATTCCTACCAATGTGAATTTTAAAATATGAATGTTCACATCATAAAATTACTAACCGTTCAAAAAATATTTATAAATGTATCAAAATTAAATATAAGGGCATAAGTGTCTAAGAAAATAGTGTAAATCAAGAAAAAAGACTTTATTGAATAAAACTATACATACATGGGACTAAATGTTATAAAATTCCTTCATGAACTTATTGGGTTAAAACACTTCTAAATAGAATTTATCAATAATTTATCCATTTTCTTATTATATAGTGTGAATTTAACCTAAATTCGGCCCGGGTCAAGGTTTCTCCACCCCTAACCTTAACATGACCCAAATTGAATGGGCTTTTCCTTGCCTCTGTCTTCTGCTGCAGAACATCCGTCAGATAAAGACGGATTCTATTTTAACCCAACAAACGTTTCAACACGCTCAATTTAAATTCATATTATATTTTAATATGAATTTATTAACAATAATAACACATATTAAATCTTAAAATATATATTTTTTCTTCTCATGGTATACCCTAATCAATTATTCTTATTTAAATCTATGTATCTTCTTCCTAAAGAGATCAACGCTATTTCTTCTTCTTCTTTTTCTTCCTCCCTCCAAAATTCCAAATTCACCCTACCAAAACTCACCATCATCATCAATATCGTTGTTTTTTAATATTTTGAAACCCTAAATTATAGAAGAAAGTTTGAACAAAATCAAATAATAGATGAGAGTAATAATCAAAATAGTTTTTGGAAACTATCCATTAAAAATGAGGTACGTATTCATATAAAGGGATTTCACAATTTTTGTAGAGTACCATCAATTATTTTATATATTGTTTTTTTGACAAAAATTAAAGGACTTAATGGTTAGATTAACAATAACATATTATTGGAGTTATTCTTATTTTGTCATTTAAATAGTACATTGTTTGAAAATTACTATTTCTTATTAGTGCTTGTTACTTATGTACTTATAAGTTTGGTTTTTACTTTTCTACGAGCATTCTTGTGAATAATTTATAAAATAAAAGGTTTTTTTTTTTTTTTTTTGTATTGAAAAGTTTTGTAATGCAAAAGTTTGATTTTTTCTATATTTATAATACTTATGTACTTATAAGTTTAATTGTTTTTTCTATATTTGAGAATTATGTTCTATATTAAAAACTTTTGGAAATAATTTAGTTTTTTAATTTGTTTATTATTTATTATTTGGGTTTACCTTGAGGGTAATTTTAAAAAAATAATAGAGTATAATCAAAATAAAATAAAATTTTAAATAATTAAACATGATATACTTAAAAATTGAAAGTACTTTTGAGTGTAAAGCTGAAAGTCCAAGTGATTAATCATATCTACATTGAAAGGAACAGCTGCGCGAATATTCTAGCAAATCAAGCCTCTCCTACAACTGATAGCTTATATATTTTTGACTTTGCTCCACCATGTATTGCTAATCAATTGTATGATGATACTCGCAGGGTTAGTTATGCCAGAACTTTGTACTATCTTACTTAATTATTTTAGTTCCAGATTACCAACACCAAAAAAAAAAAGAGAATCCCCCCTCAGATAATAGACCACTAGATTTATTGGGCCTTATTGAGGCCCAGTGACCTTGTTCTTCATAGGCCCATTACATGACCCAAATTGACTGGGCCTTTCCTTGCCTTTTTTTGGGTAATTATTTCCTTGCCTTGGTCAGCTCCACAACTCAACTTCCTACATGGACTTTATTACGTGGCTAACATTCATTGGCAAGAACAACATCAAAGCCTTCTCTCATTGGTCAGTTTGAGCATGACCACGTTGCAAAGCAAAGGGCACTCTTATTCTGGTCTTCGCCGTATAGACTCCGCTCGTCCACCCCCTGCCACGGCCAGTCTTTTTAGAGAGAGAGAGAGAGGGAGAGAGAGAGTTACAGGCGCCATTGTTGATCTCTTCATTCAGTTTTGGAGAGAGAGAGAGAGAGGTAGAAGAGGGAGAGACTGTAAGAGCGAGCATTCGTCGAGTTCGAAACCATTGGCAAAAAAAAAAAAAAATCTCTATTCGTTATAGATCTGATAACAAACCCTAGATTTAGAGGGAGATATCAAATCTCTCCTGATCTCGGTGCCAATTCTCTCATGGCGCTTCAAAGATTAAAGCTTTTGTTCCTTCTATCTGTTTTATCGTACGCTGTCATCGCCATTGCAGCGTAAGATCGTCCCTTTCGAATTCATGTGCTTTGCATAAATATGTTCGTGTTTGTGTATATATAATGACTGAATGCATGTTTGTGATCTTTCAGGAAGAGCTATTATGATATTCTTCAAGTTCCGAAGGGTGCTGCTGACGAGCAGATCAAACGAGCGTATCGGAAACTTGCATTGAAGTATCATCCTGATAAGAATCAAGGCAATGAAGACGCTAGCAAGAAATTTGCTGAAATTAATAATGGTATGACTCTGGTATTACATTTCCTGAGTTTGTTAATTGAATTGAAGTTATTTATGTTATGTTTTGTTTTGGTTGATTGAATAACAGCTTATGAAGTGCTTTCGGACAGTGAGAAGAGGGGTATATATGATAGGTATGGTGAAGAAGGGCTGAAACAGCATGCCGCTAGTGGTGGCAGAGGGGGTGGAATGAATATTCAAGACATATTTAGCAGGTAAGTTGGTGTCCTTCAATCTTTCTTCAATCTATAAATGTTAAATCTTTTATGGCAAGCTTGACAACCTTGAAATTTCCAATTGACTTTCCATGGAGCTTGAGTTTGATAACAGGATTGGAACTGAAAATTCTGGGTAGCAGCACACATAAAGCCCAATTATGTTAATAGCTAAGAAATGATGGGTATCATTATATAAAATAAATAAATAAACATAAAAATACATCTATATTGTTGTTTGTGCTTGTGTTAAATTACAACTAGTTAAACTAACAATTCTTGGGGCCATCAGACTGGGGGAAACCCCTTAGATTAACCATGGTGCACTTGTGAAAAACTCCTTGCCGAGGGCCTGTGCACCCCCGGTGATTAGTCAAGTTTTGATCCGGACACGCAGGGCTAATCCAAAAAAAAAAAAAAATTACAACTAGTTAAACTTAGTATTTTTTTGAACCACTCTTTTACCATTAATAATGAATTCAAACTTCAAAGTGGAGGGGATAGTGGAACATTTTCGATCAGGGTCAAGTTATAATGCAGATGTAGATACTTTTGGATTGGTTTATCCTTTCACTTGCCTTAGTCTCTTGGGTTCGTCGATGTCTTAGTGTGTGTATATGTATACTTGAACATGTTGTTTTAAAAAGTTTTCCTCATTTACTTAGCATGATACATTATACTCATAATAGCAATCCATTATTGTGCATTACTTATTTTCCTGTTTAGCAATCAAAACACGTCATCTTACTTGTGAAAAATATTGTACTACTCTTTTACCTAAAATGGTCATCTATGCTCAATATTGTATTCATTTACCAAAAAATATTTTGTTTCTTAGAAAGTATGGTAATTTCTTTCCTAATAACACATGCATTGTTGTCCGTACCTCCATTAGGTTGCTATTATTGTTGTCTCTGTGAATCTACCAAATTATCATACTCGAATTGTTGCTTAGTGACATATTTTTCATGTGAAAGTTTGGTTCAACATTCTCTATCACTATTGACAAGATTAAGTTCTTTTCTAGTTTCTTTGGTGGAGGTTCAATGGAAGAGGAAGAGAAAATCGTGAAAGGTGATGATGTTATTGTTGAATTGGATGCAACATTGGAGGATTTGTACATGGGGGGATCATTGAAGGTAAGAAATTTGTTCAATTTGTGAGAAATATGAATTTCTTTCCTGTATCAATCGGCTTTACAACTATTTTCCTTTAACATATGCTAAACGTCTTTAATGATGGATGAACCTGACTATATCCTATTTTTACATGGATGCGTGCCTAGTAAATGTGAGTGCAGGTGCAAATCCGTTTTTAGTATAGACATGACGATACATTTGAATTTTTTGAAAGATCTCCTCTTTTATGTCTTGTGATAATATGTAAGAGTCAAAAAATTTGTTAGGCAGGGGTACATAACTCTTTTTGACTCGTACATATAGGCTAGAACCTATTAGGAATATAGAAAGGAGAATTTTAGTTTACTGCAAATCTGAGCCCAATTTTCCTTCAGCCTTACTTCTAGCATCAAATTGTTCGTATGACATTAGTTTTTTTTAGGCATGCAAGATAGAGCTAAAATTGTTAGGCAACTCATTGATATGCCCTATTGAGGCTTTCAAATTGGAGTTTGTTAAGAATTTTGGAACCACCTTATTTGACCTTTTTGAGATATCCTGTGTTATTTAATCTTTGTTGAGGTAGCAAGCAAATGGACAATATGCTATATTTGGAAGAATATTTAACGTCTAGGGCCCAGTTTTCTCTTTTTGCTTTAGATTTTCCTTTGTCATTTCTCTATTGGGTCATTGTTCGCTCATTAGTGGCAATGTATTATGTGGAATTCATCAGGTTTGGAGGGAGAAAAACATTTTAAAATCAGCCCCGGGTAAGAGACGCTGTAACTGTCGAAACGAGGTCTACCACAAGCAAATCGGTCCTGGAATGTTCCAGCAGATGACAGAGCAGGTTTGTGCCTTTAATAATCTTGCAAGAGAAATCCTTATAAACACTTTTTTTTCTTGTTTATGGTTTGATGGCTCTCTTATTTATGTCCTTTCAGGTCTGTGAGCAATGCCCAAATGTGAAATATGAAAGGGAGGGATATTTTGTGACTGTTGATATCGAGAAAGGAATGCAGGATGGACAAGTAAGGTTTCTACATCTTTAGTATAATCATGATATATTTGATTTCAATAAATAAAAGTGCCACACTTGCACATTCATCAATACTATCATCCCATTGTTCAGTATCCCACCACATGGCATTTATACGGTTAGGTGTTAAAACTTAAAATCCTCTTGATGCTTAGCTAGGTGACATTACTTTGCTTATTGTAATGTTGTTATCCTTTCCTATCTCCTACAACATGTCCAGTACTACCAAGACATGAGAAACATAAATTCCTTTGGCAGTAACCTGCCAGGCAGTACTGATGTACAGTATTTGCACCAGCAATATTTTTTTCTGTCAAACAGAACTCAAATAGAAAGCACAACTTTTCCTCCACAGTTTGGTATAACAATACATCCAACTTTGCATGTTGTAGATGATGAGAAGGCAATGATAATCTAATTGTCCCTAGAAACGTTATAATGTTGCTGAATTGTTGTGTGAAAATGTTTTTTTGTGTGCCTGTAGTATTTCAAGCATTTCCTCCTAGGAGATGGATGCATGATAAAATACTGATGATCATTCGTAGATTGATAGACAACATTGAGGATGTTGCTTCGACCCATAGTTATAGATAATAATTTCCTTGTCTTCATACTATCTCATGCTATCCTTTGAAGGGTTTTATCTCCCCTCTTTTCTTTTCTCCTTTTATCAGAATAGCACTGACTGCTCTTTTTTACAGGAGGTGGTTTTCTATGAAGATGGTGAGCCTGTTATAGATGGCGAAGCTGGAGATCTAAAGGTAAGATTCTTCATCCTTGGCTTTGTAATGAACTTTCTAATTTGAATCATGTATAAATTGTATACTAACAGTACATACTACATTTGGGCAGTTTCGTATTCGCACAGCACCCCATGATCGCTTCAGAAGGGAAGGCAATGACTTGCACACAACTGTTACCATAACACTGGTAACTATGATCTCATTCTATACCTAATTATTGTTATTATGAGTTCATTCGCAAAATAAATTTGTTTCACCATAGCAGCAAGCTTGCTTTTCATTATTATTCTAGTTAATTAACATGTTTTCTTTACTTGAGGAGATCCTATCCATGGAATTTTAGATGTTTATGTGATTCCCTTGATGTACGTGACGAGGGCACTCTTCTTTTAGCATTTCCTTGTGTTGAATACTTATGTGTCAGGCCTTACTTTGGGCACAACTCATTTGCCTATGACGCAACTGTGTTAGACCCATTACATCTGTCCTTGATTTATCATATGGAAATAATTGTCTTTATTATGAGTTCTCTAAGCTTAAAAGAATCTACTTCAAAGTCCTTGACCTATTGTTGACATTGACACCCAAAGGGAAATAAATTCTTATTTTCAACACTGCTTGTGACGTCTATCTAAGAAACATCAAAACCCTGTCGACCAAGAATAGTTGATGTATGCTTAACTTGGTTGAAAAGGCATGTTATTTCAGATTCCTTCTAAAAATTGGGTATTTTCTAGGGTTATTAGACCTGATGTTGAGTCGGTTTCTTCTTGGACGAGGCAGGAGAATACCTGAGAACCTAGCTTAGTATCTTCTGGGAAAATTCTGAACAGCCTTGAAAGTGTAAAAATGTTACGGCACCAAAGGCAGTGATGAGTTTAGATAGTTAAATCGGTGATGATATTTGCACTTCCTAAGGGCTAAGACAAGATACACGAAGGGGGTAATTGACTGTTGTGCAGGTTACAAAGCCATAGTTCATACCTGTATGGGTCATAATCTTCTTGTGAGTTCTCTAGTCAGTCTGTTTTGATAAGCATCACAATAGCTCAAGACTTGGTTTTATGTAGACTTCAGGCTAATCAGCCTTGCAAATCTGTTAAAAGAGTTGCTCAGTAAGTAGAGAAAATAATTGTTTGCCGTTCAGTATAGAAGTAATCACAGATATGCTTTTACCCTTGGCAAGGTTGGTGTTGATTGGTGTGAAGTGAGGGTCTACTTAGTCAAAAGATATACAAAGGAGTTAAGCAGACAACTAAAGATACAAATCATGTAGCTCAATTGGTATTTTTCTTCCAATTTATCTAATTGGTACTTGGTTGACTGGTCATTTCTAGTTTTGATTGCAAACCATGCATATAAATATGTTTGCGTTTACTTTTTTACTCTTCCTTATCTCTAGTGAAGTTCATTTCTAAATTTTATTTTCTTCAGGTGCAAGCTCTTGTCGGTTTTGAGAAAACCATTAAACATCTTGATGAGCATCTAGTGGACATCAGCACAAAGGTGAGCATCCCACGTCAAATGTTCTCTAATGCTTTCTTGCATTCAACTCAAATGAAAAATTGCTTCAATTATTTTACTCAAATAATTGTTAACTGCTCAGGGAATCACTAAACCCAAGGAAGTCAAAAAGTTTAAAGGCCAGGGGATGCCATTGCACTTTAGCACGAAGAAGGGCGATCTTTATGTTGCATTTGAGGTTCTTTTCCCAACTTCACTTACAGAAGATCAGAAGACAAAGATCAAGGCAATTCTTGGTTAGGGTTAGAACTAAACATATATATTGGGTACTAAAGATGTTCCCATTGTAACATTGATGAGGTCCATATAGAATATTCAAGGCACTTAGATTTCCTCTTCTACTTTTTCTTGTTATTTTTTCTTCTCAATTTTTGTCCTGAATCTTGTTAGGGGCTGTTTTTTGCGCTCTACTTTTTTCCCCTCAAGGTATAGATAGCTTCTTTTATCTTGTATTATGAAAACCTAACGAGGAGTAGACACTGGCCATGAAGTTTTTGGATGGAAAGTCAGTATTTCTATTTTTTGTTACCTGGTTCTGATTCTGATTCTGATTCTGAATGTGTTTTTGCAAAATAGAAACACAAGGTGCTGTGACATTTTTTATTTACCTGAGTTCAACATGCTTGCAGTTGCAATTGCAATTTTTATCATTGAACCACGGTGATTATGGGAATAAGAAAGCATGATTGTATGTCACATGAAGTTGGGGTCATAATATTTGGTACGGTATTTTTGGAAGTTAGAAAATAAATGTTTTAACTTCTATTTTATTATTATCAATTTTTATTGGTGCACCAAAGAGACCCGATGTGCTCGTAGCTGAGGTTGCCCAGCCCACTCCTAGATTAGGTATAATATATTTTCATGAACTCTACAAAAAAAATTAATAAATAAATAATTTAAATAAAAATAATATCTCAGTTGGGGAGCACACCAAATTTGCAAAGGAGATTTGTGAAGAAAAAGAGAATAAATAATAAAATAGAACTTCCAAACACAGGTTTGGTGCATATTTTGCAGAAATCTCATTCTTTCATTTAGGGCAGGTCATTTTATAGGCCTTCAAAATAAGTGACGGGAAACATGTTTAGGATTTAAAACGGGAGGCAGGAGAAGTATGCTGGGTAATGTGCACACACAAATTCAGAGCACAGGCATTGATGTAAGAGTGACTAATGTTGCGAATCAATCATCACAAGATATAAAAAGACCAATAATAAAGATACTGCCAGAGCAATTTTCTAGTGTATAACTCGGAAATTTACAAAAATTTACTCGTATCAGTGCAAGAAAATTTATTTACACGGGAAATGCAAAAATCCAAGAAAAAGGAAAAAGGGCTTATGCTTTTTCCCCATCACTCAATTGTAGCCAGCTTCTCTTCATCAACCTCAAAAGCCTTCCTTGCTTGTTTCAGCTCCTCATTCATAGACAACAGTTCTGTACAGCGGTTAAGCTTTGGCAGGTCCTACAAAGGTCAAATGGTTGATACGGTATTAGGTCACAATCCACTAGATCAACAATAAACATATGATAGCATCAATGTCAAATCTCCAAAAACAAATATCTTCAGAGTACCATTTCAAAGAAAACTTCAACCAGCATAATTTGAGGGAGAGGAGCAAAGAAGGTTAAAAAAGTTCACACTATGGAGCAGAGCAGAGTTAGCCCAGTGGAAGGGTGCCATCACTGCTTCTCACCAATCCAGGGAACCCAGGCATCCTATTCGCCCCACCTTTAGAAAGATGACTATATTTGAAAAAATAAAAAGAGTCTCGCCTTTCATGAGAAAATGGTGACTTATTGTCTAATATCCTCTATTAGTTATAATTTTGAAACAAAAATAAATCTCACAGGGGAAAGCAAAGATCTTGTCAGATAAGGTATCAACGACAACAAAAGGACACTAATATTTCTAGAGTGTCTCAATAGGTGAAAAATTAAATAAATAACCATTAGCCAGCCTTTTCTACAAAACAATGGAGAGAGAGAGAGCGAGAGATTTTTTCTAACTCATCAGATCATCAAGAATAATTTCTATCAGACAGTTAAACTTCTACATGAGAACAAATCTAAGACTTCCCCCATCCCCACACCCAAAATTAAAAAAGAAAGAATGAAAGAGCATAAAAGTACCTTCCGAATTAAGAACAAAAAATCCTCGGTCAGAAGCTTTCCCCTTTTTGACGCAACATCTTCAGCTTTATGCACCTGCAGAAAAAGTCACATGTGTGCTTAAATGTTCCATCACTCTTAAATGAAATGAAATATGCTACCAACTGGCACAAAAAAAAAAAAAAATGGACTCCATTGCAGCAAGCCTATTAGTTTATTAACTTTTTTTTTTTTGGGTACATTTAAGGTCGTAGCCCCAGATGGTTCTATTAGTAAATTACAAACTTCCTACCCAATAGAGTCCCTATATCTCCCGCCCCAAGAACAAACCCAAATAAGTAAAGAGAGAGAAAATAAGAGGCATTTCTGTGCACATGAAGCCATAGAGGTCACCCCCTTGGCAGAGAGGGAAGGAGGGGGAGGGAGTTCAAAATCCTTTATTTGTGAATTACCAATAAGTTCGTTCAAAAAGAAGACACAAGTAGTCCAGCTTACCATATCAGTTACATACTCCACAACAATGTCCTCCACCAGCACCACGGTTTCTGGAAGCGGCTGTTAATATAGCACAAGAAATTAATAATTAAAAAAAAAAATTGTTTTGTTGGTAAGCCTCTGATATAAAGTAGTGCATTATACAACATGAATTCAATGTGTAATCCAGCTAATTATTGGAGGATGATAAAAACCTTCCACACAAAGTAAAAGATGATATTTTCCAATGCATTACGGACGTCAATTTTTTTTTTTTTTCGGATAAATATTATAGAAGTCGAAAACTTGATTCAATACTGATTGATATATAACATCTTCCACAAGCCATAGGAGCCCCCCCCCCCCCCCCCGCCCAAAAAAAATAAATAAATAAATAAACCTTTAATTCTGATAAACAATCTTCCCAAAGTACAATAGTGGAATAAATATACATATTTATATATATATATATATATATAGAGAGAGAGAGAGAGAGAGAGAGAAGAGAAACTTCCGCCAGTTATGTTGAAAATCAAATAACAGTCCCTGTATCTTATCTCACTTCCCTAGCTCCCTCTACAGTAAACTGTAATTTATTTACATGTTTTATATATGCCTCTTCATAAAATCTTTATCAACACAAATGAAATACACTCATTTTAATGATAGAATGTGATGATACCAGTCAAACCTAAGACATAACCTAAGCTAGCACTGGTGCAGCTGAACACAACAGAAGACAAGATCAGTAATTAAGCTTGGTAGATCACATAACTACTAAACTTTAACCATATCTCGTGATCATCACATGGATACGAAGACAGAACAGTGTTTACTTGGAATTAGAAACAATATCACTAGTATTCTGCTTCTTGAACTCCACATCAAAAGTCTCTCCGCAGGGAGCAAAGACACAAGTCTCTGACTTGTCATGCCAAAAAAGCTATATCATCTCAAGTGAGAATATATTCATTTAATCCCCACATATCCTATCTTCAAGATGAAATGCTTATCTAACAAAGTGACTTTTGAAAACCATTAGTGCTAAGGTGAGTCGTAATAGAAACCAACTGAATAATCCAATAGAAGATGATAATAAATTTCCTAGAATCATAAATATAACATCATCGCCAAAAAAACACTTGTTGAAGAAATATTAGCAATAAATCAGCATCCGCTTGAACAATACACCAAATCATGTCATTGTTAAAATTTTGAAAACAGAGATATTATTCAATCAATGCATAAGAACTTCAAAGAAAGAGAGAGATAGAGTGATACATACATTGATATCATCTCCAAAACCATACATCATGTGATGCACTGTGACATCCCAACATACACGCAGAGGACGAGAACGAGAGAGAGGAGAGGAAAAAAGGGTATAAGTTGAAAATTCTTCGAGAAAAGCTGTTTAATGCACATAAGAGAAGTAAAAAACTCACAATCTTTCTGGAAAACTCCTCGCTTGCGCTTAAATGTAGCTTCCGATGGCTGGGATGATCCAACTCGTACTTTTGAAGAGGGTCCTGCAGAAGAATTGTTCATCTTCTCTGCACAATAGCTTCCGTCCAATCTGTTGGAAGAAATGAAAATAAATTAGAAATGACTCATAGATTAATTAGAAATGAAAATAAATTCCAACAGATCATGTCTTTTTTAAAACAAAACCAATGAACTTCTGGGCTGATTAATCAGGATATACAAACGCACATAATGCTCCATTTGGTTCATAGGAATGAGATGGAATGGAATGATCATTCCTTAAGCTCACCTATGGAATGATCATTCCCTTACAATGGTGAATGACGAATCTATTTGCAATGCATTTTTCACTATTTTTTTAGTCAACCAAACATAGGAATGAATATTTAAATGGAATGACCATTCCATAATATTTCATTCCAGTGAACAAAACACTATCTAAATGCAAATAAATCACACCCAAATTGAAGATTCAGGAGTGAAGGACAAAAGTTCAACAATCTGAAAACATACTTCTGATTGTGATTTCTTCGTTTTTGCTTCTGTGTTTTTCAGAAACAAAGCAATGAAAAATTCGAAAACACACCATGGAATGTCATTTTCATTTTTGTGCAAAAATAGTTTTAAAAAACAACCTATTTGCGTTTTCTAAAAAGTGGGTTGTTTTCAAAATTTCGCAAAAAACTGTTTTTGGAAACAACCAGCCAAACAGAGTTTTTTTGGGGGAAAAATGAAAACACAACCAAACTACTGATTTTCGAATCCTGAAACAATACCAAAATGAATCATATTCATTATAAATTTAAGATTCTTCTAAACAAAAATCAATCAAATTATTGTGAATCGATTATACTTGTAAAAGATGGCCTTTTGTTTTGCAGACATTTCGTCGTTTAACATTGAACTAACGGGAATGGCTATACAATCTATCCTGATCTCCATTTACGGGAGATGAATTACACATTTCTTGCTTGATTTTATAAATTACTTGCTATTCGAATTGGTTTTTTGCAAAAAATAAAAATAAAAAACCTAGGAGGAGGAACTAAAAGAGAAACGGAGGGAGAGAGAGAGAGAGAAGAGAGTACCAGATTGTGCTTTCCAGAGACAACTTCCTGCCGAGAGAGCAAACATGCGTTTTCTGAATAAGATTGGCGGCATTTAACCATCCATCGAATCCACCCAGGGCCAGCCCATATGCCCTGCTTTTGCCTTTTAAAAATCAGCCCAATACACATCATAAATGATTTGATATTAAAAGCGGAAAAAAAAAAAAAAAAAAAAGTTTATATCATAAATCCTAATGACTAAACTTATTTGCTCATAAATTTTGCAGTAATGATTTAGAACTTTAAGTAAGGAGCTCTAAATTCACCACTAATGATGTGGCAAAAAAAAAAAAAAAAAAAAACTGGGCACAACATACATCAGCAATGCTACATACCACTAATTTGGTAGCTCTAACCTACCACTAATGAGGTGGAAAAGAGAAAAAAAAGAAAAGAAAAGACACAACACACACTGTGGCACTGAGTGAGGCTCACTGTCACATCATTAGTGATGACACTAATTAGTGCTCTCATTCATTTTCCCAACACACACTGTGACAGTGGGTGAGACTCACTGTCACATCATTAGTGGTGGCTCTAATTAGAGCTCCCAAGCATTTTTGTAAATTTTAACGTTTTTGCTCTTTGGCCTATTTTGCCAACATGGTTAAAAGTTAGTATTTCAATTTTTTGACTTTTGGGGTAATCGTTTCTCTAATTTTTTACACTTTTTAAAAAAAAAAATTAAATTAAAAAACTAACTTTTAACCCACTTAATGAAAAAAGGTTGGAGACTTTTTTAACATGTTTTGTGTTTGTACAATTATCATTTGAAAATAGTAATGATACCGAGAAATTTAATAAAATAATTCATGATTTAAACATTTTGAGGTTTTGATTTCTTTTTAGTTATTTGTGTTAGTTTTTATTGAAATATAGTTTAATTGTATTTTGTAAAAATATTCTTACAATGATATCATCAATTAATTTGTTTGACAAAAATGTTTTGGGTGGCATTGACAACCTTGGGCCGTTCTTCAAAATTAACAATCTTTACATTGTATTTATCTTTCTAATTGTGTTTTTTACTTTATTTTGCTTGATCTTTTAGTAGAAATAATAGTGGAGTTAAAGTTTTTTTTTTCCCTCTCATGTTTAATGAAATGCTTTGGAGGGTGTTGATCAAAATTATCGATGGTGTGATTGGCAAAAGATGGGCTATGAAAGAAGGGTGTAGGGGAGAAGATGTTGAAAATTGTTATAAATTCTGGGTAAAATTAGAATTTTATCTTAAGTTCGGTCTATTTTTTAGGTGGGCCCCGTGGGTCAATTTTCACGGGTCAAAGTGGTAACGCGTTCTATGTCGCGTTGTGATTCACTTGGTATATTTGGTTGCTCAAAACCATTACCGAGTGAATGGGAAATTGAAGCCAAAGTGTGCACCATGGAAATGGAGTTTTGGTGGAAATTCCTTAAAGGTTTGAATAAGGTCTGTCCCACATTGATTTGGTGGGAGGTTTTGAAAGGGTTTATAAGGCATGGGTTTGGTACTTGGGGTGTACCCCAAGGGTACCCAAGTGTTTTAGAGGGAGAGGTTATGGGCAAAATAGGCTAGACCCATTGGACTCAAAAAACCACCACACGCGCGCTGTCGTCCAGTCGGGTTGGGCTTGTCTGGCCCAATACTAATTTTTTTGGGTAAAAAACATTTGAATTTAATTTTATTTTTGGTAAAATAAAATCCAGATTTCAAATTAAACTGGTTTTATTTTTCTGTACATCCAACACAGGGCCCTTCCCGTATTAAACCATAAATAATTTGATCCGGATTTACTGTACACCCAAACAAGGCCCTTCCCATTTTTGTTATCTGTTTGAATTGTAAAACAACAGATTCAAATCTGTTTGAATTCAAAACCAACAGGTATCATACCTGTTCAATTCAAAAACCTAGAGCCACCATTCCATCTATAAATAGGACAACCCTCATTTGGATTGATAGAACTTTAATTTTCGTCCTTCATAATTCTGCAAACATCCTCTTCATTTTGCTGCATTATTTTCTTGTCAGAGAGAGTATAAACACTTTGTGTGTTCATTAGACAAACAATTTGTAGTGCTGATATTGTTTGTAGTAGATCATTTTATCCTGGGAGATAGACGTCCACATTCTGAAAGCACCGTGGAGAGGACGAATATGTCTTAAGGACACAGTGTCAAACACTGGACTTGATCAGATTATAATTTGAAGAAATTAAATCAAGTAAGTTATTTAATTAATTTTTGTGTTATTGTTATTTATTTAAATCAGATTTTAATTTTGTTTTTATAACAAAATAAAATCTGTTTTTATTTATTTATTTATTATTTCGAGTTTGATTTTTGTAATCAAACAAATTCTCTCCTTTTCTTTATTTCTTTAAATTCTAGTTGTTGTTTTGTACACAATAGAATTAAATCTTTTAAATACAATGAAGATTGTCCAACAATCTTAAGACAGATTCCTTTTTAGTATCTTCATTGTATTTAATTTTCTGTGTTTTCAAACTAATATTCCGGTTGGAAAAACAAATAGTGATTTATGCTATTTGATAGATAGTAGTAATATATTGTCTCTTTTCTTTGACAACTAGTAGTAATATACTGGTGTCATTAACAATTGCAGAATATTATTTGGTATTACAGAAAATTATTTTGGTATTTTATTTATCTAGTTTTAGTAACAAAGAAAATAAAATTATTTTGTGTTTTAATTTATTTTCTGATTTTGGCAACTAGAAAATTATTTTGTGTTTGTTCTAATTTTTGTAATCAGATAGTTTTGTGGTATTTTATTTTCTAGTTTCAGTAACAAGGAAAATAAAATTACAGTATTTTCTAGTTTTAGTAACAAGAAAAATATAAAATGATTTTGTGTTATAATTTATTTTCTGGTTTAAGTAACTAGAAAATTAATTTGTGGTTTGGTTTTCTGATTTTTGTAATCAGATATTATTTCGGTATTTTATTTTACTAGTTTTAATAACAAGGAAAATAAAATTATTTTGTATTGTAATTTATTTTCTGGTTTTAGTAACTAGAAAATTAATTTTGTTAATCAATCATGTAACTTTGTGACTCGGTCACAATCTGTTAATTTTGTAAGTAATTTATGGTTTCGTTTGGTAGACCACTTATTATTGAACCCTTTGTGAAAAGGTGTTAATTATTTTGACTTTATCATAGTTCATCGTGAGTACACATGGAAGAATTTGTTTCTAGAGTAAAATATTAGTTTTACAAACTAATTTTATTTTTATTACAATGTGGATTCATAGTCTTGAATTGTTTTTGCACTTGAGTCAGAAAATATATATATATATATATATTCACAAGAACATTTTAATGCATATTTAATTTGTTTATTTATGTACAAATCAAACTTATTAAATGAAGGTATGTTTTGTCATTTTGAAGTTTAAAGTTTAAATGCGTTGGATTTTATTTATGAGTTGAGAATCCTTTTATTTCATGATGCAAGTGATGGGATCATGCATGATTAATTTATTTTGTTAATTCATTATTTTTAGTTGATGCGTTTGATATGCATGTATGATATCAACTCAAGTTATTTCTTAACAATAATTTCAAGTGATTTGGAATGATAGATTGTTATGTCGACTTTGGACATAAGCAGGTTAATTTGAATATTTCTAATCAATTTTGAATGGGTGTTTAAACACCAAAGAAATTTAAACATGAAGATGTATGTAATTATATCGGTCCGTTTAATTGGGAAGTAATTTAAAAAATCTTTTATGTTAATTATTGAATTATGTGACATGAGATGTCATTAATAATTATTTTACTTGCGTAGTAGAATTTGTTAAACCATGAACCATTTTATTAATATGGGGGTGTATCTCTTGCATTAGTTGAGATAATTTAATTTTCTTCTGTCACAAATATTTTTATGACAGTGACATTTATTTGTTATTGAGTTGCAAGAATGTATACAATCAAATAGGTTTTTGAATTGTTTGATTCTTAGAAAAAAAAAATTTATGAGGATATGATTTTGTCAAAACATTAATTCTGACTTGAGTAGTCATAATTATTTTGGTTTTTTCTTGAATTTGTTTTAAAATTCATTGATTTATATTAGAAGTGATAGGGGTGGTGAATATGATGCACCATTAAATGTATTTTGTGCACAACATGGCATTATTCACCAAACTACAGCACCCATGCTACTAAGTTCAGGCTTACCACAGAACTTGTGGGGGGAAGCAATTTTTGTCTGCTAATTATGTTCTTAATAAAATACCCCACAAGAAAACCAACAGCATTCCTTATGAATTGTGGAAAGGTCGACCACCTTCCTACGAATATTTAAAAGTGTGGGGGTGTTTGGCAAAAGTTGAAGTTCCTGTTTTTAAAAAGACTAAGATTGGACCAAAAATAGTAGACTGTGTGTTTATTGGTTATGCTCAGAATAGTAGTGCATATCGGTTTCTGACTTATAAATCAGAAATACCTGATATAAATGTGAACACTATTATAGAGTCAAGGAATGCTGTGATTTTTGAGCATGTCTTTCCTTACAAGAAATGACAGGAATTAAGTTCACAGAAAAGAACTTATGATTGTACATAAAGTCAAGAGACTAATGACAATCAAACACAAGAAACTAGTAATAGTCTCGACCAACATGATTTAACTGATGATGAACCAAGACGAAGTAAGAGAGCGAAAACTTCAAAATCCTTTGGTCTAGATTTTCTAACATACCTGTTAGAAAATGAACCTCAAAGCTTTAAGGCAGCAATGACAGGTCCTGAAGCACCTTTGTGGAAAGAGGCTGTTAATAATGAAATTGAATCCATTATGCAAAATCATACTTGGGAATTGGTGGATCTTCCATCAGGTTCTAAACCTCTTGGATATAAATGGATATTCAAGAGAAAAATGAAAGCAGATGATTCAATTGACAAGTATAAAGCACGACTTGTAGTTAAAGGTTACAGACAAAAGAAAGGTCTGGAATTTTTTGACACATATTCCCTTGTGACAAGAATAACATCTATTCACATGCTTATTTCTATAGCAGCGTTGTTTAATTTAGAAATACATCAAATGGATGTTAAGACAGCTTTCTTAAACGGTGATCTAAATGCAGTGATCTATGTGGAGCAACCCGAAGGGTTTGTAGTGTCGGGGCAAGAAAATAAAGTTTGTCGACTTGTAAAATCCCTTTATGGATTAAAACAAACACCTAAGCAATGGCATGAAAAATTTGATCATGCAATGCTTACTAATGGATTTAAGATAAACGAATGTGACAAATGCGTCTATGTTAAAAACACTGACCAAGGATATGCCATAGTTTGTCTTTATGTGGATGACATGCTTATCATTAGAAGCAGTCAAAACATGATCAAATCAACTAAGCAGATGCTTAACAAAAGATTTGATATGAAAGATATGGGGGTCGCAGATGTTATATTAGGAATGAAAATTACTAAAACATCTGACGGATATGCATTATCTCAATCTCATTATATTGAGAAAATTCTTGATAAATTTATCAAGGATAATTTGAATTTAGCTAGAACACCTGTAGATATCAGTCTTTATTTATCGAAAAATAAAGGTGATGCAGTGTCTCAGTTAAAATACTCCCAAATCATTGGAAGCCTAATGTACCTAATGAATATTACTCATCCTGATATAGCTTATGCTATCAGTAAATTGAGTAGGTACACTAGTAACCCCGGAGAACACCATTAGAAAGCGATCATTAGGGTTCTTAGATATCTAAGATTCACCCGTGATCATGGTTTGAACTTTACTCGATATCCAGCAGTACTTAAAGGTTATTGTGATGCAAATTGGATATCGGATACTAAAGATTCAAAATCCACAAGTGGATATGTCTTTACTCTAAGAGGCGCTGCTGTTTCTTGGAAATCCACGAAACAAACATGCATCGCACGATCCACAATGGAATCCGAGTTCATTGCTTTAGACAAAGCAGGTGAAGAAGCAGAATGGTTTCGTCACTTCTTAGAAGATATTCCAATGTGGCCAAAACCTGTGCCAGCTATTTGCATTCATTGTGATAGTCAATCTGCAATAGGCAGGGCACAGAATCACATGTATAACGGTAAGTCACGACATATTCGTCGTCGACGTAATACCGTAAGGCAATTGTTGTCAAACGGAATAATCTCAATAGATTATATAAAATCTAAAGAGAATATTGCGGATCCGTTAACAAAAGGTTTGACAAAAGAGCTAGTGTATAGTTCATCAAAGGGGATGGGATTAAAGCCTATTACATAAGAGTCGTCATAATGGTAACCCTACTTATCTGACTGGAGATCCCAAGAACTAAGTTCAAAGGGACAACTAAGTTATGTATGGCTCGCCAGAAATCACCAAGGGATTAAAATTCCTACCCATTCCTATGGTGAGAGTGATAACTGCAACATATGTTGTCTGCAGGGGTATAAGGATAAGCTTTGCTTTTAATGATTACTTATATCTTGATTAAGGCATAAAATCAAGATGAGTATAAGGAGATACTCACAATAAGAATCACCTATATGAGTGTTGAACTGGGGCCGGTTCTATGAGAATGAAGAGGCTAAATTCTCTAGAAACACTTATGAAAACCAGGCGCATTCAAGGCCAAAATGAACACAACAGTGAGAACCACGATGTGTTAGAAGATATTTTGTGTGAAATCTATTGTCTTGGCTTACACAAACGACTGAACAATTCAAGGCATCGCGTCCATTGGTTAGTCAGTAAGTCCGATAGGTTATCACTAGGGAAGGTTCAAGGTCGAAAACTACCTATCCTGATGCAAGATATTTTCGACTTATACTCTTTTGATAAATCTGCATATTGTTGCATTTCCGTTGTCATCAAATTCCATTCATGTGGGGGATTGTTGGAAATGGTTATAAATTATGGGTAAAACCAGAATTTTATCCTAAGTTCGGTCTATTTTTTAGGTGGGCCCCGGGTGTCGATTTTCACGGGTCAAAGTGGTAACGCGTTCTATGCCGCGTTGTGATTCACGTGGTATATTTGGTTGCTCAAAACCATTACCGAGTGAATGGAAAATTGAAGCCAAAGTGTACACCATGGAAATGGAATTTTGGTGGAAATTCCTTAAAAGTTTGAATAAGGCCTGTCCCACATTGATTTGGTGGGAGGTTTTGAAAGGGTTTATAAGGCATGGGTTTGGTACTTGGGGTGTGCACCAAGGGGTATCCAAGTGTTAGAGGGAGAGGTTATGGGCAAAATGGGCTAGACCCATTGGACTCAAAAAACCACCACACACGCGCGCGCGCCGCCGCCGTCCGATCGGGCTGGGCTTAGCTTGGGTTGGGCTTGTCCGGCCCAATACTAATCTTTTTGGGTCAAAAATATTTGAATTTAATTTTATTTTTGGTAACATAAAATCCAGAATTCAAATTAAACTGGTTTTATTTTTCTGTACATCCAAACATGGCCCTTCCCGTATTAAACCGGAAATAATCTGATCCGGATTTACTGTACACCCAAACAAGGCCCTTTCCGTTTTTGTTATCTGTTTGAATTGTAACCCAACAGATTCAAATCTGTTTGAATTCAAAACCAACAGGTATCATACATGTTCAATTCAAAAACCTAGAGCCACCATTTCATCTATAAATAGGACAGCCCTCATTTGGATTGATAGAACTCTAATTTTCGTCCTTCATAATTCTACAAACATCCTCTTCATTTTGCTGCATTATTTTCTTGTCAAAGAGAGTATGAACACTTTGTGTGTTCATTAGACAAATAATTTGTAGTGCTGCTATTGTTTGTAGTAGATCATTTTATCCTGGGAGATAGACGTCCACATTCTGAAAGCACCGTGGAGAGGACGAATCTGTCTTAAGGACACAGTGTCAAACACTGGACTTGATCAGATTATAATTCGAAGAAATTAAATCAAGTAAGTTATTTAATTAATTTTTGTGTTATTATTATTTATTTAAATCAGATTTTAATTTTCTTTTTGTAACAAAATAAAATCTGTTTTTATTTATTTATTTATTATTTCGAGTTTGATTTTTGTAATCAAACAAATTCTATCCTTTTCTTTATTTCTTTAAATTCTAGTTGTTGTTTTGTACACAATAGAATTAAATCTTTTAAATACAGTGAAGATTGTCCAACAGAAGAAGCTCATGCCAATCCATCTCAAAGGAGATGACAACAGCAAGTATTAAAATTATTTCAATTTTTCTATTAAAGAGGTTAGCTGACCAACTCTAACAATGATCAATTATAACAAAGAGTAATTATAATTTCCATAACGCCTGAGAGATATATGTATTAAAGTTAAATCTTAAAGGTATAAGTATAATTAAAATATATATATATATATATATCTATATAATAAGGGAGAGTGGTTTTTGAATTTTGATGAGACTGTTGTCTCTATGTCAAAATGTGAACCGTTAGATCGAATCAATCCAACAGCTGAGAAATGTCCAAGAGACATTATATTTCAATGGTGGATTTACAATGGTGATTCAATCCTACGGTGTTCAAGAGAAGAGTTTCTTTGTTTTGATTTAAGAGGAGATCTCATTCAAGAGCAGATATCCTCTTCCCTTCCATCCACCTCTCTCTCTCTCTCTCTCTCTCTCTCTCTCTCTCTCTCTCTCTCTCTCTCTCTCATTCAAGAGCAGATCGGTGACTTCGCAGATGGAAAGTTTGTTGGGTGCTAGCCTTGCTAGATCGGTAGGTCCAAATCGGCGTCATCGCGGCAACAAATCGGTGAGGTTCACTATATTTGTTCATCTTCAAATTTTTTTAACGCTTCACATACCATCCCTTTGTTTTCTTTGTGCGTATATATATTGAAGCCACAGAGATCATCCCTTTGTGTATATATATTGAAGAGTTTGTTGAATACTTGAATTTGTTGAATACTTGAACGAGAATGGCATCATTCAAAAAGGTCAGTTGAATGACTGGAGCTAGAAATGCTAATGTTGTGGTGTATGATATGATGAAGTGTGTCCGATTTAGTATGATTCTAATGAGTTGTTTTACCCCATGATTGAATCTCTTTTATGTTCAAACTATAAATATGTTGAAATACTGGGTGGTGTTTCTTTTTCAGTGATGGGATTATTGATTTTGATTATATGAATTTTTATGAAACTTTCTAATTTAGAGTTTAATATGAATAGATTTGATTTTGGAGCTCATTGGGTTTCAGAAGCATTAATTTGTTACAACTGGTGTTATGAATGGGATAGCAGTTTTGCTAAACTACCTATTGAGTTTTGAAAATGCATATTCTTCCAAAAATGATTTCCATGGAATAGCTTTACAATTAGTTGCACCGAAAAATTCTCTATTTTGCTTAAGTTTAAAAACCCAACCCAATGTAAATATTTATGTAATTTCTGTTTTGTCACTAATCTGAATTGAAAGCTTTTATTATCTATATTTAAGTTTCAAACTTCATTTTTGAGTAATGTGTAGTAATATATGGAGAAGTATTAATTTGGGGTAATTGCACTGTAGTGGAATTCAGAAAAAAATAAAATAAAATAAAAATAATATTCATGAAAAAATTTACAATTTTAATTATTAATATTTATAAAGTTTCTAATTGATTTTGTAATTTTTGATTTTGATTTTGATTATATTGATTTTGATGGGATTCTTGATTTTGATTATTGATTTTGATTATATAAATGCTAGGGTACATGCTGCTCTATTTGGTGCAGTTTATGGGGTTAATTATAAACTGAAAAAAAAATATATATTTTTATTTTAGTCTTTGTTTTCATCCCTTTGTTTTTTTTCTTTGAAGCCACAGAGATTATCAATTGAAGAGTTGGTTGCACTTTTTATATATTGATTACAGATTTTTACCATTTTTTTTTTTCTGTGAGTATTGTTTTTCTTTAATTTCGGGTGCACTTTTATGGGTTTTTGTTTACACACATATATGAAGATTTTTACCTATACAGATAATATATACACACATATATGAAGAGTTGGTTGGGTTTTTGAGTATTGTTTATTTTTATTTTTCTTACTTTGGTTTACTAGGAATTTGTGGGTTTTCAAAGTTTAGGCAGCTACAATGATGTTGGTATAGAATTGTTGGTTTTCTAAATTCTATACCTTTCAGATTCTATACGGCATAGAATTGTTAGCAAAATTCTAGAATTGTTGGTTTTCAAATTATATATTATTCTCTTTTTTTTTTTTTGGACAAATAAACAAACTTCATTAATATGATGTGCATCCTTTTAAGAGTGGACATTATTAATTTTCCCTAATATATGAGAAATCAATACATGATAAATCAATATTTAGCCAAGAGAATGCATTAAAAAAATATATATGGTGCAAATAAACTATGGGTTTGTTGCGTGCTCTGTTCTGCAAAGTAAAAGTAATACTCTCATCTCTTTCTTAATAGATTATTGTGTGTATATATATTAATTACAATTTTTTTTTGTTTTTTTTCTTTGAAACCATAGAGACCATCAATTGATCATTAGTGGAATAGAGAAAGAACGATTCTCAAAATCAAATTGTGAGTATTGTTTTTCCATAATTTTCTATATGCATGTAAGATTTTGGGTATACTTTTATTGGTTTTGTGTTTTTCTTATACATATATTATCTATATATATATATATACACACATATATAAAGAGTTGGTTGGGTTCCACGAAACCCATTTACTTTGATTTAGAAGGAATTTGTGGGACTATTGTATTGATTTACTCTATTGAATGTTTGTTGTGCCATAACTATCGATTGGTTGTTACTAAAATGTTCGATAACCATTTTATCTTCCTTGCTTATTAAGTGTTTGATAAAATGTTTCAATGAAATTTACACACACACAAATTGACTTTAACACACACCACAAACATTGGCAATCTTCATCATAAAAATTCATAACTATCTTATGATGTGCATCCTTTTCTTTTTTTTCTTTTTTTTTTTTGACAAATAAACAAACTTTATTAATGTGATGTGCATCCTTTTAAGAGTGGTGATCAAGGTAATAATAAAGGTAATAATAACATTCTAATGTATTTAGCAAAAAAATAATAATAATAATAATAACATTCTAATGATTTGACTGATAAAGGTAATAATAACATTCTGAGAAACTTGCATCCTTGTGGGCAGTTTGGAAATTGATTTCAATAATTTTTGACTTCTATGATTCTTTGATTTTGAAGACCAACACATGCTCTACATAGTTGATTTGTGGTGATTCTCTCTCTCTCTCTCTCTCTCTCTCTCTCTCTCTCTCTCAAGATTAATGGGTTCAATAACTTTTTCGTGGTGAGCACCCAAACTTAGATTTTTAGATATATTTTTCATGTGAATGGGTTGTTGTTTCGTGCTTTTATTGGTATATTAGTACGGAATTTTGGGGGTTTTTAGTATGTTGTTATTGCATTATTATATAAAGAAGTTTTCATTTGAACCTTTCTCACCTTTGTTCTCCCTCCCCCCCAATATTTAATGTACATTTGTAATCTCATCATACACCACCAGTTCAACCCACGTGTGTTTGGATTTTGTTTTAGGCTGAAGATTCATAATGGAATGATTCTCACTCACTCCCACCCCCTATCTCAGTTATATCTAAATACAATTTTGATTTTTTTAATTGGTACAAATGTATTCAATTTCCATAGAATTCGAAACTTTACCAACGGAAGCAATTTCAAGTTGAGGCATGAGTTATAGATATAAAAAGTAAATTCATGACTTAATTTGTTTTATACTTATAGAAGTTGAGTTGGAGTTTTTATTTACTAAGATTTCAAATTCATGATTAATTTCAAGTTTTTATTCAAATTCAAATTCATGACTTAATTTCAAGTTTTTACTTACTTATAGAAGTTGTGTTAATGATTAATATTTGAAATTTTTTTTTCCAGTTAATTGGTTTTGAATTTCATAACTTAATTATTTGGATTTGTAATACCATCCAGTTCAATTTTTTATTAATCTCATTAACAAAAGTCTTCTTATTTACATAGAATCCTCTAATTGATTGTTTAAAATTTCATCATTATTAGTTGGTTTAACAGAGAAGCCTTCTATTTGTTAGCATGCTTTCAATTTGATTTGCAAATTCTATTTTAACTATGTTCATTGTGGAATCTAATCTCTATTTGTTCTTAGTATTATTGATTGGTAGGTTATTGATATTGACATAAAACAGTGCATCTTTAGCTTAAATTTTATATTATTAGTTTGGCATCTGCATGTGTGTGGTTTTAATTGATTGCTTGAATTATATGGTTTGATTCTTGGTCTAAAGAAACTAACAAAATGCATAGGAAAACAAAGTGCAATAGCTCATATCTTTGTCAGATTGATTCAATTCAGTTAAATTAATAGTATTGGGTAATAGTAAAATGAATGTATACTGTCTTTTTGGTATAAATAGGACAGTTTTATGATTTCATTGTAAATTTTATCATTTTTACTTGAATAATCAAATGAAATTGGGAAGTTTGAACTAAAATTTTTTGTGGATGGGGCTGTTTTGTTGAGTAACCTTTGTTATTAAGTGATTTTGAATAGAGCTTCAATAGAATTGTTAATAGTTGTTGATTCATTTCCTCATTCTCTTAACTAAATCTCAATTTGCTTTTTAATTTTTAATTTTTATACTGGTTTGGTTTTGGATTCAGTTTGTGTGGAATTCAAAATAGAAAATTGTTATTTTTTTAAGTTGAATTGAAGGTGTGAGATGTTGTGGTGATGATTGAAATTTGGTTTTGGAATACTTGCCACCATTGACTGAATTTCATCATAAATTTTCTAGCATTTTCTACTATTGACCTGGTTTCATTTGTGGGTTTTTGATTAGATCACATTTTTTATTAGATCACCATTTGTGGATTGTTGAATGGTGAAGTCTGAGCACATTCTCTTTCATGTCTTTTATTCTTTTTCCCTGGCCAATATTTAGTGTCTTGGGAGAAAAAGAACCTAAAGATTTTAAATGCTTAGATTTTTCCATATCTGAGCATTTAATAGGCCTCTGTAGAAATACCTGCAATTAGCATTGATGTGTCATTATTGGGGGCTAATTAGAAATATTGTTTTCATGTTTATTATCTCAGTAACACACATAAATTGCTATTCTAATTTGTTTAATTTGACTATCAAAATCATTCTTACATGGATCTTTTCCTGATTAGTGGTTAATTATACTCATTATGACATATATGAGTTTTGTAAATTGTTTCTAAAATTTACCCACAAACAGGTGTTATGCATGGATTTTTGAATTGGTGCTAACGTTCTCTTTCCTTAGGATTTTTGAATTGGTGTTAATTATGCACTAGGATTGTGTTATGACATTTACCCACAAACAGGTTATGGAAATTGGTGCTAACATTTACCCACAAACAGGTTATCTTTCTCTAACGTGTTATGTTTCACTAGGATTGTGTTATGCATGGATTTTTGAATGGTGAAGTTTGAGCACATTCTCTTTCATGTCTTTTATTCTTTTTCCCTGGCCAAGGAAGCTCTATTTTTTATTCTTGATGGGACTTTTGTTTAAATTTACAATATTTATTCTTGATGGGACTTTTTTATTATTACTTAAATTTACAATATTTATTATTCTAATCAGGTTATGTACATATACACGTATGTATAATATATTTATTCCATAGTGGCAATCTTGGGAAGTCACCTGATTTTGTGGCAGACCAAACTAACTTATCAGCTTGAAATGTAAGGAATAACCATTTCATTTCATCTTATCTCATTCCAGTGAACCAAATAAAGCATAAATGAGATTGAAGTCACCTGATTACTGTTTTGATAAATGATTTGGGTGATTTTGATAAATGTGTGAATTGGGTTTCCTTTTTTAACATGAAAAGTAATGTTCTGTGATCTTATGTTTTATTTGATTGTTAAAAATTAGAATTATAGTGAGAAAGAAATAGCCCATTGTACTTAACTTATGGCACAATTAAGTAATCAAATAGTCATTGTACAGCCCATTGTTATTTAAACCCAATCTATTTATAGCACTATTAAATGAGTTATTTCTTCACTACAGGTCTGTGGTGTTTCAATCTTTGATTAATCTCATTAACAAAAGTCTTCTTATTTACATAGAATCCTCTAATTGGTTGTTTATAATTTCATCATTATCAGTTGGTTTAGCAGAGAAGCCTTCTATTTGTTAGTCTACTTTAAAATTCTATTTTTTTCATAGTGCAATTATTTAACTATATTTATTGTGGAATCTAATCTCTTTTTGTTCTTGGTATTATTGATTGGCAGGTTATTGATATTGATATAAAACAGTGCATCTTTAGCTTAAATTTTATATTATTGATATTGACAGGTTTAAAATTTTATATTATTTTGAGTGTGGTTTTGATTGATTGCTTGAATTAGATGGTTGGATTCTTGGTCTAAAGAAACTAACAAAATACATAGGAGACCAATGTGTAATAACTCATGTCTTTGTCAGATTGATTCAATTCAATTAAATTGATAGTGTTGAGCAATAGGAAAATCAACTTATATTGTCTTTTGGGTATAAATATGATAGTTTCATGATTTCATTGTAAAAGAACAACATTTCATCGTAAAAGAACCACATGTGCCTATGACACTCCAAGTTTATAAATAAATAAATTAAAAAAAAAACCACATTCAAGTTTTTTTTAGAGAATGTTTTAGATCACAACTTTGAGCACTCAAGTACGATCTCATCAATCATTCCAGTTTTTTATCTTATTGAGGTGGTGGTAATTTTCACTTTATGGTTAAGAATTGTTGAATTTAAAAAAGCCTTCTAATCGTTTCATTAGGCATTACCTAAATATAAAACTTTATTACACATAAATTGTTCGATCTCTTCTCATCACTAACATAATTTTTTTTTTTTTTTTTTTTTTTTGTGAATCCTTGGGACTCAATTAGAGTGATATATTTTGACTTTGACTTTTAAATTTATTTTTTCCTTCAAATTTCAGGTGTATAAAAGTGGCAATTGTCCATGATATTGCAGAAGATAACATCTTTGTATTTAAATTTTTTTATTGGGTTTTTTATTATGCATTATTTTGCTGTGATGAGTATATTGAAGAAAAACAGTGATAATGAGAATTTTGAGTAAATTGTTATATAATAATTAATTGGACAAAGCTTTTTGCCATGAGCCTGCCTGTAATGGGATTCCAAATTAGATGTAATTATTTATTTTCATTTGTTTTCATCTATTATCTAAATTGTTAAATTCTTCATGTTCAATTGGAAAAGGAAAAGAAAGAAGAGTTATACTTAGCAATTCATATTCATTAAGCAGCAACAGGTGAACTCACAAGTTATGATATACACTAATCAAGAGACTTAGGAACTAAATTGAAAGGTGCTTGATCATATGTTTAATTCCTGTTAATTCATTGTTATTGGTTTATTTGTTTTTCAAAGGTATTTTGATATGATTGTTCCTGTTATGATTTTTTTTAATTGATTTTTTAAAGTAAATTTTTGTTGTAGGTGACTAATCCACCTTACAAATGTTGGGATTGTGTTGTTTTTCTATGCGTGTTGATGGTTGGCTCTTTCATTCTAATTTGGATGATTAATTTTTCTTCTTTTTTATTTTTTATTTTTTATTTTTTTAAAGCTAGGATGGTTACTCTTTTGTACCAAAATGTTCACTCAGTTATAATACTAATTTAGATATATTCTTTTATTGAAGGTTGCCTCATTTTAATTCACTGTACATGTGTTATTTTGGCGTAAATATCTTTGTTTATGTTGTACACAACATTTTTATATTATAAATTTGCTATTAAAACTTTAATTATGAAGTTTGCCAAAACTGTAATTTGCTATTTTGACTTATGTGTAAAGTTTTATATTGCAATGAAATTATTGTCATTTTGAATTAATTTATTACAGTTGATTTCTGTAGCAGTGAAATTGTTATCATTTTGAATTGATTTATTTTAATTAATTTTTGTAAAGTATGTGATACCAACATTATTTATACCGTGCCCTCAGGCACGGACATCCACTAGTATATATATATCATGCCCAAGGGCCCCATATAATATTTGAAGTTCCCTTTTTTTAATGTTGGAGCATGAGATTATTGTTGTTGTTTTCATGATTTTTATTTTTGTTTTTGTCAAGGATAGGATGACTTGAATTGTCACAAATAATTGAGAAGTTCTACACAATAATAGCGATACTATTTGTCACAAATTAAGACTATTTTTAAAAGCACTTCACATTAAGGTGGTATTTGATAAAATAGAAAATTAAAAATTAAGATTAAATGCTAAATTTTGTAATTTTAAAAATTATTTGATACAAATTTAATTTTTAAACTAACGCGAGTAATTTGATAAGTATAAGATGAAATTTAAATTTATTTTTTTGAAAATTTTATATTGTGAATTTTTTTTATTAGTACATATGATTATGTCGAGTTATCCTCTCCTACACCTGACCTAAGCACTATCGGAATTTTATTTTCACCCCAACCCAAACCTACCTCAATGAGAAACTCTCCCAAAAAAATTTATTCTGCTTACAACTTATTAAAAAAAAAATAGCTTAAACAATTTCTTTAATTTATTTTTTAAAACTATAAAGAAATTGGGATTGGGTGCTTTTTTAGTTTCCACTTCTTGCAAGAAGATGCACCGAACAAGCTATGAGAAAAATAATGGCTATGTTTGGCTTGCATTTGTGAAACAATTTTGAAACTTTTTTTTTAAAAAGAGTTTACAAATTTTGAAAAAAAATTAATTGTATGTTTTGAAAATAATTTGAGAAAATATCATTTCGCTCCCCAAATTTTCACGTATTTTTTAATTTGACTTCTAGATTTCGATTGATATCAATTTTACACTCAAACTTTCGAAATTTTGATCAATTTGGCCTCTACCGTCACATTCTGTCTACAATTAGATGGAATGTATTGCTGTGTGGAAGGGGGGCAAATTGATTTTTAAGGTATAATTTGAGAGATAAAATGAAAATTCAAATGAACTTTTGTGTCACGTCAGTACATTCGGTCAAATTGTAACCATAGGGGCCAATTTGATCAAAATTTTGAAAATTTGGATGTAAAATTAATATTAATCGAAGTATAAAGATCAAATTGAAAAATGCGTAAAAATTTAAGAGTTAAAACGGTATTTCCTCAAATAATTTTGGATGGTTTTATTTTTATTATTATTATTATTATTATTATTTTTGTAGTTGAATAGATTAGTGTGAGAAAAATTAATTGATTGATTTGTAAAATATGAGAAAAGATTTTAAAAAAAAAAGTAATTAATTAATGTGTAAGAGAGAGAAGTAATTTTTTAAAAAAAAAATCAAAATTTTGAAACTTTTTCTCAAAAATTGTATCTCAAGAGATAAATAAAACAAGGCCAATTTATTTTATCAATTTTATTAACGGTGAGATATGGTGAGAAATAAATTGATTAGAATAACTGGAGATCCAGTTATAAACAAGTCCACAAGGCATTGAGGGCCTGCCCTCTAAACTTGCAAGCAGCAATCTGTCGAATGTATAAAGATTCTAGCAGCTGTTGATTGGAATTTAAGCATCTCCAATAGAAGCACCAAACAAGGTAAAACGCACGTATAAAAGTCACACGAGAAACAGAAAGAACTAAAAGTCTAGAGAGTTCTTAACAGAAAACGAACCAAAATTCTCCATAATGTTCTTAAAAGTTCAAAGGGAACCATTTTGCCCACTCAACAAAATCGAACCTCAATACAATTGTCAATAATGTCCATAGGGGTCGGACAATAACATGGATATGCACATACTCATTTATTTTAGGAATCATTATAAATTCACAAGTTTGAAATCTATACTCTTTCTTTGATGAGGCACTACATTTTAAACTCAACAATCAACAATCAACAACAGCAAGCAATAACCATGACGGTTCCATATGAATGCACGCACAGTCCCACCCAACCCTAAAACAAGCATCACAAAATCTCTAGAAAGGTCAGCAAATAAAACATATTTCACAGTAAATTTCCAAAACATATCTCAACCATGTTAAACTTGTAAGGTTTTCATCAGCTGCACCATCAATGTTGGCACTACTCTTTTGGTTGCATTCATAGATCAAAAGATTCTAGCTTTAAGAGATATTTACAACACTTCAAATCAATATCTTAATATACTGGATGGGGGGTGTTTGAAACTTTAAATATATATTACAATGAACAACATTGGTTAAACATACCAAGTACAAGGAAGAATTAACACAACCATTTTCTGTAGTAGAAACAAGATTTGCATATCCAATTTCATTGAATAACTCTGATAAGGTAGGCACCTTTGAAAATGGGTGTTCTTTTAAGTAATTGTCCCTTAGTTTTACTTCATCAAGAAGTCTTCAGGAAGAAGGAAGAGGGAGGGGGGGGAGATTAAGGTAATGTGATATTAAAAAAAATCAAATGCTTAAAAGCTACTTCCTAAAATCAAAAGATAAACTGAACATATTAAACAAATTCAGTTAATGAAAAGGATTCAAAAGCTATAACAATAACACACTCATATTATATTGTTCCCCAACAAAGTCAATAGAAGAGACCTTTCACTAGTTCGTTTAGCCATGTAATTCCATCAAAATTCATAAAGAAACAAGTACCTTGTTTATTCAAAATGTGTTGCTTGGTGATACATGACTTGGAATGTAAACAAGTAAAACATGAAACCACGGTGAGAATACATACTTTCCCAGTGCGGGGAAATAGGACACGATCTAAAGATCCATTTTACCTGCTAAGTACCAAGAGTGCATGGCAAGGCTACCAAAAGACATGATATTAGCAAGAGATGATAAGCCATGAATCATCCCAAATTTCTTGTTCATTGCTTTAAGCTTTGGGTTGACTTTTGCAGCTTCTTGGTTCTTCGACCACCCAATTTCCTCTCCAATGTTCTCTTCTCTCTCGACTTTGTGCCTTTGCTTCATCATCTATCCAAAAGATTGAAACAATTTCACTTATAACGCAAAACCCCATTAAGATATAAAAAGATACAAGTAGACTCGGAACTTGGAATGAACAAGAAGTTCAAAATACATATGTACAGAAACTACCATTGACAACAAAAGAACACATGACTCAATACCAATATATTAATCTTATCAAGCCAAGACAACAAACAGAAAATCATTCTTGATAAGGACGAGTAGAGTGGTGCAGTCTTTCTGATAGAATTATCATAAGCTAAATTGATCATTAATCGTAAATTAACGACTTCGGTTGATATAGAGATTCTGATTTCGGTTCATATAGACCAATAGGAGACACTTGTTCCAATTAGTAACAGTGTAATTAGACAACCTATATATCTTGTAACCAAACCAAACACTCATCTTCAGACAACTTACACCCTATAACCAAACACCCATCTTCTTCTCCACCCCTCCCCCTCCCTCTCCCTCTCCCTCTCCCTCATCCTCTCGCCCTCACTTAAGTTGTTCAAATTATGAAATGATTTTCTAGCCATCAAATTAGACTTCAAAGTTTCTGATTTGGACAAGTGTTAAAAATTGGACTACATGAAATCACAACTCTTAAGGACTGAATAGATAGAAGCAAAATGACAATAGTTTAGGGATGAAGTAAAATTAAACATTGCTCAATAACTTTTCCTTGAAAATATGAAGGCTTATAGTTTCAAATTTGTTAATTTGATTGTAAAAAATACATAAGCCTCATAATTGTTGCACAAACATACAGAAGAGGAGATTAATTGGTAAACAATCTAGGGACAGGAAAAGAATTTACCTCAATGGTCATGGGTGTAAAGACAAAGAGATTGGAGAGATTGAAAGCGAAGGCAGAGAGAAGAAACCCTAGCTGATACTTCTCTGCAATAGAAGCCGATTTCCAGGGATGTAAATACCCAAAAGACGCCGCTGAAATGGCACAGCAAGCCCCAACCATCGTGAAATACGCCGGAAACATCTTGCTTTGCAGATTTCCAAACTGATGCCTAGGAAGATTCCTATAATTTACAAGAATATAACCAAATCAATGTTTGGTTGTGAGGAAAATGAGCAAGAAAAGAAGAAAAGAAAAGAGAATACTTGAACATGATGATGCCGCCAATGAAGGTGACCCAGAGAGCAGCGCCCCATGCGGTGGAGAAGCAGAGGAGGTGAGCGAGTTTGAGGTAGGTGGGGAGCTTTGGTGAAGATGATCCAAATGTCTCCGGCGAGAATATGACTCCGATTGCCAAGAAAGCCACCGCTGCTATGAATCGACTCATCCAACCCATCTTTTCCGATCGTCGACTCTCTCTCTCTCTCTCTCTCTCTCTGTGTTTGGAAAGGGAGTTGCAGACTTGAAGGAAGGAACCACACCTACTACTTTGTGTTGAGTCGCCGCTGTCGTTTTTATGCCCCAACTTCTATTTTCACACGTCATATTATCTTATCTTTATTTACACACTTTATTTACTCTGATCAACATTATTGTAATTCAAATTTTTGAAAGGTAATTTTTGAATTATATTTTTTACTTAGAAATTAAGGCCAAGTTTAGCATCTTTCAAAAAATTTAAAAAGTCAAAAAGTCACTATCCTATTTAAGTAACATCATCTTATTTAAGTCACATCATCTCTCTAACACATCAGTTCAAACTCAACCCAAATCTAACCCATATTTCATAAAAAGTCAAAAAATACACTTATTTAGTCTTTCCAAACTTGACCTAATTTTTATGTGCAAATTTCTTTTATAATTTATTATGTAAACATAATTTTAAACTTCAAAGGCTGCCTGTGCAATAAAAACTTGACAATAAGGTCAAGTTTGGAAAAACTAAATAAGTGCACTTTTTGACTTTTTATGAAATATGGGTTGGATTTGGATTGGGTTTGAAGTGATGTGTTAGAGAGGTGATGTGACTTAAATAAGATGATGTGACTTAAATAGGATAATGACTTTTTGACTTTTTAGATTTTTTGGAGGATGTCAAACTTGGCCTAAATTTAAGTTCAAAAATTTTATTCGTATGTGGAAACTAATCTAAACACGCAATTATTAAAAGCCTCCGTTTGGGAAATGGGTTAGCTTTTTTGGCTTTTTGACTATTTTAGCCTGGGCTAAAAAACTTGGTTTGGGAAGAGCTTTTTGACTTTTTGACTTTTTTGACTTTTTTTGTGAGAGAAGAGTGTAATGATTATGGGTTAGATGTGATGTTTTGTTTGTTGTGGCTAAAATAGCCTATTTTGTCTTTTGTGACTATTTTAGCCCCAACCTTGCTTGCCAAATGGACCCAATATATATATATATATATATATATAGTTTTCAAAAACTTGTACACCCAATTATTAAAAAATAAGGAAAATTTATTTATAAATCTTATTTTGAAGAATGGTAATCTATTTAGTCCAAAAATTTTTTATAAACCAATTAGTCTCACTGATTTTGAAAATATAGATTTAATATATTATTTGAAAATTAGATTTACGGTTATACCCTTATTTCTATTGTGTTTTGTTATCTTTTTTTTCTTTTTTACTAAAAAAGTAAAGTACATAATATATAAAAAACAAATTTTAGATGCGTTTTTATATGAGAATCTTTTTTATTTGGAAAACACTTCAAAATGAGTACAAAAATTACTTGAAATATGAGATTCTTCAAACATTTCAAAAAATGTGTAATTCTTCAAACATTTAAAAAAGAGTACAAAAACTTCTTAATAAGCTCTAGACAAATATATAATTGTGAACTGTAATACTCTAATGTAATATTAAAACGTAACACTCTAATATAACACTCTAAAAAAATTTCTTAATGTAATACTCTAATATAACAGACACTCTAATATAATACTCAAAAAACTTTTTATGCTGTATTTTGTTTGGAGATTTGAGAAGTGGTTTGGAAATAAAAATGAAAATGGTATGTGAAATATGAATAAAATATACTTATATGTCACATAGTTTCACACACCTTTTATCTTTCTCTTTCCAAATCTCCCAACCAAACACCGTGTTAGTGTATTTTTCCCAAACATAGCACTCTAATATAACACTAAAAAAAAATTCTTAGTGTAACACTCTAATGTAACACATAAAAAAAACTTCTTAGTGTAATATTTATATATAACACAAAAAAACTCCTTAATGTAACATTTTTATGTAACGCAAAAAAATTCTTAGTGTAATACTTTAATGTAACACAAAAAAATTTCTTATTGTACATTTTTCTCAAACGTAATATTCTAAAAAAATGATGTGGGATTCTTCATACCATTTATAAAAAGATGTGAGATTCTTCAAACCATTCAAAAATGAGTACAAAAAATTCTTAGTAAATTTTGGGCAAATATAAAATTTCAAATTGCGAGTGTTACGATTGAAAAAAAAGACACTATGGAGTTTTTTTTTTTTTACATTGGAGCACATTACATTAGAGTATTACATTTAGGATTACATTAATTGGAGTATTACTTGATTGGAGTATGTTACATTAGAGTGCTATGTTTGTGTTACATTGAAGTATTATATTTGGAAAAAAATACACTAAGGAGTTTTTTTTTAGCGTTACATTATTATGTTTGAGAAAAGTATACAAATAATTTTTTTAGTATGTTACATTAGAATATCACATTTTTATTCGTGATGTAAGATTTTCTAGAATGAGAGAAATTCAATCTTTTATAATGCGGATTGCTTAAATGATGAAACCTTTAGGTTCATAAATTTTTATTTTTTATTTTTTAAAAATGATTAAACAGTTCATAAAAGTACATTTTAAAATTTATTAATATTTCATCCAAAATACAAATAAACATAATTTAAGAAAAAAAAAATGATAAAGGATTTTTGGCTTATGTTTTTATAAGTTATAATATTTACTCTAAGGTCTCGTTTGGGAATAAGTTATTTTAATAATTTTTTTACTTTTTATGAAAAGATATGTAGGAAAATAAAAAGATGATGTGATAATTTATAATGATTTTTTTTTTTTGTAAAATAATTACTCTCCAAACGAGGCCTAATATTTGAAGGTACCAAAAGGCCATTGTGACAGTTGATTATGGCTTATTTTGGCAATTAAGTTAAAAGTTCTATTTGGTCTAATTTTATAATCATGATTTGAGTTATGAGTCTTTAGTTGAGTTTAAAAAAGTAAAAAATATATTTAGTTATGAGTTTTGAAAATAATTTTTTTTTGATGAGTTGTATTTTTTTTTTTATTGGTTCACTGATGTAGAGAATGTGCAAGGAGAAATGAGATATGAAAGAAAAAGGAAAAAAAAAAATTATTGATTAATTGATTAATAATAATAATATAAAAAAAAAAGAATTTTGAAAGTAATTTTAAGCTATATTTTAAATATATATTTGGTTAACATGTTTCATTTAAATCATGATTTAAAAACAAAGTCAACATTTAAAAAGTAAATCAAACATTATCTAACTTCCTAATTACTTATTTTTTCGAATCACATCATTTCTATAATTTTTTACATATTTTTTTTTAAACTAAAATAAAAAAACACTAGTTTTTAAGTTGATTAAAAGTTAATTTTTAACTTTTTTATCAATTTATAAATAAAAAAATATAAGAAACAATCGCAATGCTTGGTTATCATTTTTCAAAAATACTTTTCAAAAAATTCTACTTCATTATTTTTCATGTTTTTTTGTTTTTATTGATTTTTTTTAATATTTTGAGCAATTTTTTTAATTTTTAGACATACATAACATAAATATACTTAAAAAATAAAAAAAATAAAAAATAAAACATTTTAAAAATTCACTAAATACCAAAAATATAAAAAAAAAACGAGAATTCAGTACATTTTTTATATTTTTATGTATTTATTAATTTATAAATATATTTTTTCACAAATTTTTTATTTTTTAAATACATCTAAGTAAGGTATATCTAAAACCGTAAAAAAAATATTTAAAATTTTAAAAATATTTACTAAAAACAAAAAAAATATGAAAACCAAAAATTTTAATTTTCAAAAAACTTAATTCAAAAAATTCAAACCAAACACACTAAGACTCCTTTTGGGAAGTGTGTTATAATTTACTTCTCAGATTATAACTTACTTATTCTCTTACAAAAAAAATTACTTATAACTTATAAATATTTTTTAACTAAAAAATTGATTATAATCATCTTCTCAAAATGGTCCTGAATGTAATTCAAAATAAATTAAAAACTAAAATTTACGTTTTTAGTTAGCTTCCCAAGTTGCCGCGGTGGATTTTTTGATGGAGGATGCAATGAGTGAAGGTCACGCGGTCTACGCGCACACCAGAATGTTCTATGGGAATGATATTGCCAAGGCGAGATTTCTATATGCAAGGCGGAAGGAGGTAAAACGACGCCATTTTTGGACTCGCCGGCACTGACGGTCGTATTCAATGCTTGTTTTATATTTCATCGCTGACTTGTCCGGTTGGGGAAAAAGATTTTGCGTCATTTTATTTTTATAAATAAATGTAATAATTTTATTGTATTAAAATAATTTATAACAAAATAATATAGGTACTGTTTGGAAAATGGGGTGAGGGCAGGAGTGTAAACTTGGTATGGCCTACCCGAACCCGAGCTTGGACTGGCATGTTAGGCCGCTTGGGTTCACGTCAAAATTTGGGTCAGGTAAAGCCACGTGCTAGAAAATTAAGCCCAAACTTGGAGGGTATTCGGGCCGGTGGGCCCGGGCTTGGACAATCTTTTTTTTTTTTCCTATTTTTTTCATCAAAATTTTATTTATTTTTTACTAAAAATTACATTGGGCTTTGGGCGAGGTAGGCTTCGGGCCGAGCTACGAATGGGCTTTGAACGGGCCAATAGATCGAGCTCACGGGCCGAATTGAGTTTTAAAATAATGACTCAAACCCAATCCTATAGTTTCAGCCTCAGTTCGAGTCCGAGCCCATATGGACTGCGAGCGAGCTTCGAACTACCCACCGACTGTAAGCCAATTTTACAATCCTAAGTGAGAAATTATCTTAACCTCACATAAAAAAATAGCTCAAAAGTCTCAATTGCGACCTAACAAATCTTGTGATTCACAGTACTTTCAACACAAGTGAGTAAATGTCTATTTTGCCATTTGAATTGTGCATGCTATGTCAACAAATGCTTCTTTGTTGGAAAAAAAAGATATTTTATTCTAAGGGATGATTTTATCATTTTATATCTCAATATCATTTCAAACACATTTTTCTTAAATGTAAAAACTAAAATAATCTACTAAAATAGTCAAATAACAAAATTTTCTAAATGAGACCATAATTTTGAAATGTATAATATATTATTTTAATAATATTTTAATTATAGTTTTTTGAAATAATTAAATTATATTTTTCATTAACGTGTTTCGTTGCAAGATCATTGCAAACAAATAATAACATAAGATCGAGTCGGTCAAATTAAGCCTCCGTTTGGGAAGTGGGTTGGTTTTTTGGTTTTTTGGCTTTTTTGGCTATTTTAGCCTGAGCTAAAAAGCTTGGTTTGGGAAGGGCTTTTTGGCTTTTTGACTTTTTTGACTTTTTTTGTGAGAGAAGAATGTAATGATTATAGGTTGGATGTGATGTTTTGTTTGTTATGGCTAAAATAACCTATTTTGTTTTTTGTGGCTAAAATAGTTAAAAAAGCCTGAAAAAGCCCTTGCCAAACGGAGGTTAAGTCATGGCTGAAAACTTAATCCTTTTTAAAGTTTAACCTACATTTTTCAAATGTTTGTGATTAAACTTTTGTAATTGTATGGTACTTGGTAAAACTTTCAAGCATATCTGATTTTAGAGTTAAAAATGACAGGTTGTATTATTTTACATATATATTATGAAAATTTATGATAAATTGTACTATTATAATTATCGAAGCAATTCAAAATTTTAATATATATAATTTACACAAAACTTATTAAATTATTAAATTGAACCCTGTGATAGGTTAAATAAGCCTAAAAAATGTTGTCCAGGCTTCGTTCGAGAAGAGGTGTTAGATTGGGTTTGTGGCTATTTCAGTCACAAAAAATAAAATAAGTTTTTTAGTCTAATAAGACAAAATATCGCATCCAACCCATACTCATTACATTATTTCTCTCACAAAAAGTCAAAAAAATTAAAAAATCCTTCCCAAACGAGATTTTTAGTCTCAGGCGAAAATAATTAAAAAAATCAAAAAACCAACCTATTTCCCAAACAAATCCACTATTATAGGCTTCATTTATCATAAATTTTGTGTGATAAAGTTACTCGGAAAGGCCACGATTGTTTGGTGAATTAAATTGAATGAGATTGTTAGTGAGGATAATTAGTGAAGAGATTGTTAATGTGGAAATTATTTGTGAAAGAATTATATAAAAGTGTGTTTGTTTTAATAATAATGTTGAAAATAGTTAATTTTTATATATTTATATATTAAATAAATATTTTTTATTTTTTTAACAAATAATAGGTTGCACTTGGGTGTTACAAAAAAAAAAAAAAAACAATGTCCCGATCAACTAGCCAGATGATCAAATACACTCTAACCCCCGAATTAGTTTTTCAATCCCACCTCTTCCATAACTATACTAATCCTGTCACTAAGATAGATTGTCAATAACATTAGGCCCCGTTTATTTTCAGAGGTAGAATAGTAGAATAGAGGGGATTGATAGTGAAGGGATTGATAGTGAGGGCATTAAGTAAAATTATGTTTGTTTTGATGATAGTTGTTAGTGTAAGGATTGTTAAATTATTTTTATATAAAATAAATATAAAATAATAAAACAAATAAAAAAAATACAAAAACATTAAACATTAATGTTTTTAAAAAAATGCCCAGCATGTAAAAAAAATTTAAGAAAATAAAATAAAATAAAAAATTTTCAGGAAAAAATAAAATAAATAAAATAATGATTTTTACTTAACAAAAAATACAAAAAATTAAACATGAATGTTAAAAAAAAAATGCCCGACATGTAAAAAATAAAATAAAAAATAAATAAAAATAAAAAATTTCTAGTCCGCCGGACTATTTTTCTAATAGCAAGTCCTGGAGGCCCATCTGTAAGGCCTATTCTAAGCCCTTCGACTTAGCAATTTCTTCATCAACTCTGTAAACAAACAGCACATTAAATGGGGTCCACAACTATCCTAATCACAATCCCCCTCTCATATCCCAAAACAAACGGGGCCTTAGAGTGCTAGTCCAATAGCTCCAAAAGTGAACTAATCACGGGATCATAGATCCAACAACCATCTTAATCTAGTCCCCTCTCATGCGGCTAAACAAACATGACCAAAGAGTGTAGTAAGAATTCGTTTGGGATGTAGGTTGTTTTATTTGATTTTTTGACTATTTTAGTTTGAGGTTAAAAAGTCTCGTTTAGGATAAATTTTTTTATTTTTTTAGTTTTTTGTGAGAGAAAAAATGAAATGATTATGCGTTAGATGTGACATTTTGTCCTATTTAGCTAACATATCAAATTTTGTCCTATGTGGCTATTTTAGCCCAAACTTGCTTCCCAAATGGAGCCTAATGCCTTGTTTGAGAACATGTTTTTTTAATAATTTTTTGACTTTTTAGCTAAAATATGATGAAAAAAAATTAGTATTTTGGGATAACTTTTTGGTTTTTATCGTAAATATGTGGAAAAAAAGAATCTTTAAATTTTTGGTATAAATTACTGACTTTTTTTTTTGTGATTTTTTGACTTTTAAATTAAAAATGATATTGCCAAATAAGACCTAAATAAAGCAAATAATAATTAAAATTATTTTCTATGTTTGTTTATTTGTCAGGAAAATGAAAGTAATTTTCTTGCAAAATCTTGTTGTGCAATAAATATTTTGAGGAAAATCTCATCATAGTGGAAAAATAAAAAATAAAAAATAAAAAAATTTGAGGCGCATAACTTTCTTGATATCTGAACATGAAAAAGTTATAAAAAAAAAACTTTTCTTTGACTTGACTTTCTTTCTTAACAGCTGAACAGAGTAAAGAAGAGTTTTTATATATATATATATATATATATATTTTATTTTTATCCCCTTTTTTTCAATAGAAAAATTATAAATGAATGAAACCATCTTAAAATAATTGCACTAAATGAGAAAAAAAATAAATTTAGCACAACACATGCGAAAGACATGTACCAAATATATAAAAATTTGTATTATACACACAAGAAACTTGTATCACCATAAAAATTATATTGTTTTTTGGTTATTTAACTTAAATGCAATTTTTTCTTTTTTTCTTTTTAATTACCAATATTAGCATCATAATTTACCAAGGGGGAAATTTCTCAAGCATGCCAACTCTGAATCTAATGCACTTTTGACCATTATATTGAGAAAGTAAAAACAATATGATTACAATAGGATAAGCGAAGTTAGACAAAAACAAACTTGACCTTAAATTTTACATTTTTTAAACTTCCAATAAGACCTAGTTTGGAAAGACTAAATAAGTGTACTTTTTAACTTTTTATGAAATATGGGTTGGGTTTGAGTTAGGTTTGAAGTGATGTGTTAGAGAGGTGATGTGACTTAAATAAAATGATGTGACTTAAATAGGATAGTGACTTTTTGACTTTTTGTCTTTTTTGTCTCATACCAAACTTGGCCTAAGTTAATATTTGAGTTTGAGTTTGAGTTTGTGTTTTTTGAATTTTGTTGGCTAATACCAGGGTCAAATATGGCCACTGCACCTTGTTATCTTATTCATTTTGCTCAGCACAAAAAATATCGAAAAGTAGGGGTGAGAAGTGGATATACCGATTCATCCAAATTGACTGAATCGAATCGATCTGCCACATTTTGTACGGATGCGTGATGACGAGCGGATGGTTGCAAATTGATTTTTTTCAATCCGCCTAATTTTGAACAGATGGCGGATTTGAGGTTCATTCAGCCGCAATTGAACCGCCAAACCTCGAACACCCCTAGTAATTTTTAAGACTTTGTATTTTTAATTTGTTTAGATATTTTATTTGTATTTTCAATTGAAAAGGAGTTTTCAACTTGAATATAGTTTTTAAATTGAAAAAAATAAATGTATTATTTATCTATATTTTTTGGTTTTTAAATCTAACTCTAAAAATAATAAATAAAAAAGATGATATATGCTGATTGATTTTTGTTTTCAAAAACAGATATAGATGTAACAATACAAAGACATATAATCTCTACTACTGCTATGTTCATGGTTTTGGTTGTTTAAATTGTTTTTATATTTTAAAAATCACATATTGTAATACTTTATGTAATACTTTATGTGGATGAGGCATACAGTCTTATAATTTCAAACTTTATTTCTTTGAATGAGACATGTAGTGAGGAAGTGCACAAGTTGAATTATGTTGAAAATTTATAAAACTTTAAACCGTCAAACCGATTCGCATCCATCTGTCAATCCGCCAATCCACTCAATTCACATCCGTCGGATTGGCAGACGAATGTGAATTGATTTTCTCCAATTCGTCAATCTTGCGGATGGATGACAGATTGAAAGGTTCCATGACCACAACTGACCCGTACCCACCCCTACAAAAAAGTAGTTTGTTTGATTATGCAATTTTAATTATTTTATTTTAGATTAACTAACATATTTATGAATTTTTTAAATTATTAATTAAAATTTTGTGTAAGCATCGAAGACATATTTTTACCAATTGAGTGTGAAAATAAATGAATGAATAAACTTTAATTTTCATATAGAATTAAGGAGATTTTTTTTTTTAAGGTCTCTGATATTAAAATTTTATAGCATAAAAGATATCAAATATTTTTATAATGTCTAAGGTCCCTCAACATCAATTCAGAGAAAATTCGATCAAGAGAAATTCTTTGGATTCTAGCCTATAGATTTTCTCTGGATTTTCAAATAATTTCTCTAATTTAGCAAGAATTTCTCTGGGTTCAAATCATAAAATTTCTTTGTCTTTCCAATCACGATGTGCAATACACAAATCGATTACTCAAATAAGCAACAACAACAACCAATATGCATATATTCAGAGAACTCTCTAGACTCCCCAGATAATTTATCTCCAAATAAATTATGGGAAGACTAAAGAAATTCTTTTGATTTCAGTTTAGAGATTTTCTTTGGATTTTCAGGGAATTTCTCTGGATTTTCTCTGAATTTTTTTATGGATTTCAAGTGAACCATAAAGCATAAAGTTTGTTTGGTTGCCAAGAAAAATAAGTGAAAAATAACTTATTCGATATAAAAACACATAAAAAGCACAACATAAAAGTTCAGATAAATTTGTAATAATTATATATTTTTTATTGTAATTACAAGCTTTTAATTTTCTCTTGACTTAAATAAAAGTATAGAGAAATTCACTCTTAAGATCGCAAAAACAAAAGCACATTAACATCAAAAGACAAAAATGCTCTTTCTCTTCACTTTACCAAGAAAAAAAGAGAGAAAGTGATAGAGAAAATCCATGGGCATGGAGTTCTTTGGACTTCCTAGAGAATTTGTTCCTAGAGAATTTCTCTCCAAAGAAATTATCTGGATTCCAGTCTAAAGATTTTCTCTGGATTTCTAAAAAATTTCTTTGTTTTCCCAATCTCGATGTGCAATACACAAATCAATCACTATATAAGCAACAACAACAACAACCAATATACACATGTATATATGTATAGAGAGAGAGAGAGACTCACTGAAAGGGGAATTTCTCTAGATTTTTAGAGAATTTCTCTGGCTTCAAGAAACAATAATGAAGAGTTTAAAGACCAAACCATCTGGCGTCATTGTGATTTGCATTTGTCTAAAAGATGAATAATTATCAACCAAAAAATCTAGACAATATAAATTAAATGCAATTGATCTACAAAATATGGAACAACAAAACCTTCATATCCAATCATCACTGAATATCGTAGTGTAACAAAAATCTACACAATGGCCAAAATCCATATAAAATTCACACAGTGGCCAAATCTAAAGAAAATTCACACAGTGGCCAAATTTAGAGAACAAAGTGGCCAAATATAGAGAAAACACACACACTGGCCAAAATCCAGAGAAATTTCACACAGTGACAAAATCTACCCACTGGCCAAAATCCAAAGAAAATTCACACAATGGCCAAATCTAGAGAAAATACACACAATGGCCAAATCCAGAGAAAATTCACACAGTGGCCAAATCCAGAGGAAATTGAAGAGTGATTGTGGAAAATTCTTCACATTACCATATTGTGCACAACTTGATAACAATGCACGCTAGGCTGCTGCATTCGGAGCAAATGACATTGTCATTGAAATCTTTTCAGCTTCCTTCAATTATACTACTCGACTCATTGCTCCCACTAAACATGTATAATGCCTGAGCAATGACTCTAACCCATAATCAAATCTCATCATGCTCAACCATTGTTCAATCTCCCCAACCAAACTCGCATTGTAAAAAGCTAAAAGAATTACAAGAAAGCTATATTCATCCGGGACAAGCCCTTTAGCCTCCATCAAAACAAAAAACTCCATCACTTAATTCCAATCCCCTTGCTACGTATAACTCGCCATCATTGCATTCCACCCGATAATACTCATCTTTGACATAAGTTCATCAAACACCCCATGAGCGCCCGATACTAAACCACACTTCCCATACCCATCAACCAATGCAGTTCCCACAACCATACCCAAATTGAGCCCAGTAACAACCACATGACCGTGAATTATCCTGCATTGCTCCAAAGCAGCAAGCTTTGCTGCTGCACGTAGTGCTCTCGATACACTATGCATAGTAGACCCAATCCCATAACTTTTCATGTTAGCAAAGCAAGACAAAAGCCTCAAACGACCGAGAATTTTGCGCCAACCCAACAATTATAGACCTGTGACAAACTTGGTCTTTGTGAGGAATTTCGTCGAACACTTTACTAGCATCATCTAAAAGTTAGGTTTTGGAATAGAAATTGATAAGCATAGAGGCGACGAAGGGTCAGGAATATAAAAAGAGCTTGAGAGAGAGTGTGTGTGAAGTTAGAGGCCGAATGAGAGAGAATACAGGGAAGAGCATGACTTAAAGAGGATGGCAAGGGTGTGGTGGTTAGGGAGGGTGGGGTGGTGGAGTATAGAGACGAAGTAGTGAAGAGAAAATAAGAAGTTGGAGAGGGTAGAGATGAAGGCGGTCTAGGAAACGATGATGGGAGAGGGGATTTGTACATAGAGTTTGCTGTTCTTCTTCTTCATCCGTCATTGTTGAAGTTCAGTAGTGACACACAGTATAGAAAAGAGAGAGAGAGAGGAGTAAAATGCACAATTGATTTACACATCATCACGTTCTGCAAAAAATCTCATTACAATCTAAAATAACATTGAAGGACCTTAGACATAAAAAAAATATTATTATGGACCTCTCCTCCTATTAAAAGTTAGATAAGGATCTTAATCCAATTTTCTCTATAATTAAACTAAAAAGTTGTATTGGTTGGCAATGACTCTTTTAGCAATTTGCTTATTTATTTTTTCTTTGTATTTTTTTTATGACAAATTCATTGATAAAAAAGTTATGTTGGTAGATGTTTAAATTATTATTTTTTTAATTAATGAAAAATTCAAATGGATCATTTTTGAAGTAAAATATTTGTGATTAAGTAAAAAAAAAAATCAATAAAAAAAAGAACTAAAATTTTATACTTTTTAAGTGTTTTTAAATAAAATAAAATTTAAAAGAAAAAAATATTAAAAATAAAAAGCACAAAAAAAAAATAAAAAAAATTAATTAAAACTAGTAGTTTAAATCGACACTGTCAGGTAGCCAATTAGAGCATCTCCAATGGTTCTGCTATATCAGTTGCCAAAGCTAAAAAATGACAGGAATGGCAAAAATGAGTCTCCAATAGTCTGCTATTTCACTTGCCAAATATGGTAGATGCCATATGTGTTCTCAAATTTGGCGAGTGAAATGGCAGGTGCCAAGCTTGCCAGATCAGCAAAAGTCAGACCGTTGGAGACCCAATTTTCATAATCAAGCAAATTTCTGTTTCAGATATCAAAACATATATATCAATGCAAATTTCTGTATACCGGATAATCAAAAAATTGTTCATGACAGATATAAAAAATTGAAGACAGATATATATATATATATATATATAAAATAAAAAAATTGATGAAGACATATATATCAAAAAATTTCAAACACATATATATCAAAAAAAATTGATGAAGACAGATCGTATAGATGGAGATCAAGACAAATCAAAACATACATATATATATAGTTTTCATATATATATATATATATGAGTATGTATATAAATGGAGATCTTACCAGAGACGGAGAGTACACAGATCGAAGGTGAGGATTGAGAGGGAGACAGAGTGAAACCAGAGAGACGGGGTTCCGATCTTGGAGGAGAAGAGGGAGATCGGGTTCCAATCATGGAGGAGATCGTGGAGGAGAAGGGGTTTTGAGCACGGAGGAAAACAGGGAGTGGTTTAAGAAGAGGGAGACTGAGTGAGAGACTGAAATGGAGAGAGAGTGAGAGAGGGGTTTCAACCATGGAGGAGAAGGGAGAGTGGCTTGTGCTCTGTTTGATTTCGGCCATAGAGGAGAAGACAGGGTGAGAATGAGAGGGAGATGAAGAGGCGTGGAGGAGAATGATAGTGAAAAGAGAGTAGATCATTCTAGATGTATGGCAAAATAAAGAGTCGTTGGGCTCTGTTTGGTTTGTATGGCAAAATAAAAGGTGATGCCTTGGGCTTTGTTTGGTTTGTTTAACAAAAAAAAATAATTAATTAATTTTTTTTTTTTTACAACAGCTCTTTTAAACGGCTGTTTGACAAATGACTATTTTTTACAACAGCTCTTTTAATTTCCATAAATTGAAACCCTCCATGCCACTTTTATTTCACACAAACATTTACATTTAATTTTTTTTTTCTCCTCTCTTATTTGAATCTGATTTCACAACAAACCTCTTAAATTATTTTCTTTTTAGTTTTTTCATCCAATCATTATGGAAGGTTCATCAAAAACAAATATAGGAAAATCATTCACCATTGAAGAAGATATGGCAATTTGTAAATCTTGGTGTCACATTTCGGAAGACCCAATTGTTGGCAATTCGCAATCGCATGCTCACTTTTAGGGGAGAATTTACGAAAATTATTGCCAGTCTAGAACACAAGTGTCTATTCAATCTCGATGGGGTATAATCATGAAATGTTCTAACAAATTTCAGGGATGTTTAGCTCAAGTCGAAAATCTTCACCCAAATGGGATTTCTCAAGTTGATATGGTAAGTTTTTACTTTCAGTTATTATGTTTAGTTTCTTATTCTGGTATCGTATAAAAATTACGTAATTAAATAATGTTTAAATTTTTTTTAAAACAGATGCTTTAAGCAAAACTATTATACCATCAAGATGAAAACAAACATTTCGCTTTTGAACATTGTTGGCCAATATTGCAAGACAATATCAGGTGGCAAGATGTAGCTCCCACGGATACGGTAAAGGCAAGGATGCATACAGTGCTTACTCCTAATTCAGCCCCCGATTTCCCTATGGAAAACTGCATTTCTCTTGAAGACGACAACAGTCCAAGTGTTGGTAACAATCCAACTGTTGGTGAGGGCAGTGTCTCTGCAAGGGGTAAAAGGCCGATGGGTAGGAAATTTGCAAAAGAATTATTTCGGAAAAATCAAGTCGTTCAAGCTGAAGTTCAAAAAATGAGCACACAATTGGACACATTTAACCAATACCTTACTGAGAAGGAAAATAAAAAAGATGAAAGAGAAGAAAAAAGGATTCAAGCAATGCATGAGATAAAATAACTTGAGATGAAAAAACATGACTTTAAGATCAGAAGACAAGAACATGAGATGAAAAAGGAAGAACATATGATAATGACTACGAACATTTCTCATTTGGACCCTCAGACGAAAGCGTATGACATAATGCGAAAAAATGAGATTTTCGCCAAGTGGTCTTCAAATGTTAGCAGCCCAAATTACTATTTCCCCCTGCCTTCTGATGAATAATTACGGGATAATGTAATGAAATTTTCGCCAAGTAGTCCTCATATTTTTATTTTGTAATGAAATTTCATATTTGTTTTTATTTTTGAGTATTTTCTACAAAAGAACGTAATATTATTTTTGCAATGTATAATGTAGCAAAATAGTTTAGTATAATTTAATTTTTTCAATAAAGTATAATGAGAAAATAAATATATTTTTTCCAATGAAGGCAATAAAAAGATAAAATTTATTTATTTTTCCAAATTTTCATTTTTTTTTTCATTTTTTATATTTGTCTAGTCGGGAATAATACAAATATATAAATTTTTTTACAAACTGTTTAAAAAAAGTCACAAAAGACAAAAAATAAACAGAAATAAAATCACAAAAACCTATATCCAAACAACACCTACAAAGTTAGAGGAAAAGTTAGTTAAGATTTGTCAAAAATAGCAAATAACCATTAGAACACCATTATTATAATTTGACAAAATAATATTATTTATTATCAAATTAAAAGTAATAACAACCCCAATATAACAACAACCATTGAAAATGCTCCCAGGAACAAACACGAATTGAACAAATACAAATACGTGCGACTTGCGTAGACAACTGGGAACACACACGTGTCGAAAATGCCACGCGTGCAGATATTTTTATCTCCCGCCAGTGAAGCGAAATCAAATCAAACAACAAATGAATCTGTAATTTCCCTCCCCTCTGGAAATTATAGATATAGCCTCGTTTGGCAATTTATGTTTTTTTTAAAAAAATTTAAAAATTATTAAAAAGTTTTAAAAATCAATCATCCATATTAAATACTTTTTACACATTTTTCATAAAAAAATTAAAAAATTATTAAAATAATAAGTTTCAAACAGTTCTTATTTTATTTATTTATTATTTTAACCCTCTCCTTCCTCCTTCCTCGAGAAGTTTTATCAAATATCTCTCACACTCACAGTGTGTCGATAACATGCTCAGATTTTCAATCTAGGGGGTCTGAGAGAGAGAGAGAGAGAGAGAGTTTGTTTCAAATGTCGGGAACAACCAAGCAAGACTCATCACTAGTGTGCGACCACCCTTCCAAAACCTTCTTCGGCGTTCGTTTCGTCCTCTTTGGATTCGATCCCATCTCCTCCCAAAAGGTCTCTCTCTCTCTCTCTCTCTCTCTCTCTACACTTCAATTTGATTTCGCTTTGTCTCACTCTTTCTATTTTATTTTATTATTGTTATTTATTTATTTATTTTTTCCAAATAAATTGTTATATAGGTCCGATTGAAGCTTGTGAATGGAGGAGGGATTGATGCTTGTCAATATGGTCCGAATTGCACTCACGTCATTGTTGACAATCTTATTCATGTAAGTATCTTTCGTTTTATTTATTTATTTAATTTTGATTAATGTCGTATTTTTGAAAATTATTATTATTTTTAAATATTAGCACTGAATTGAGCAATTGTCTGGTGCAGGATGATCCTGTATGTGTCGCTGCTCGAACGGATGGAAAGATTTTGGTCACGGGGTTATGGGTTGATCATAGTTTTGATATTGGCATGCCCGTTGATCCCATTTCCGTGAGCTTCTCTATCCAATTATTTACTTGATTCTGTATCTTGAAGTATTCATTTGTGTCGTATGTTTGAAGATAGAACAAACTTTAGGCTCCTAACATTAGTAGTAGGATGCACAACAATTAACAGGAATTGACACCTCCCGTTTGCAAGAACACATAATTTGAAGTAGATTGGCAGTTATCAAGATCACAACACCAACCAACAATGTGGCAACTCAAATACAAGTCCAGAAAAATCATTCTTCATACCTGCCCATAATGTCAATGTACCAAAAATAAAATATTTTTAGATCATATGTTGAGGTCTCAAGTTTGAAACCAACTAGGTGCAAACAATTTCTTGGGGCCATTCCATACAAGGGTTTGCCTTGCCTTGCCTTAATTGGGCCCCCCCGTTAGTGGATGGTGGGGTTGGTCTCCATGATTAGTCGGTATAGTGGACTAGATATTGAGAGATTAAAAAAAAAAAACAAAAAACTACCCAAACCAAGTTTGTACTATGTACTCCCAAATTCAATGGTAGAGCTTATCCTCGGAATGTCCTTTGGCTTTTTCTCATGTTGTATTTTCTTTCAGGATTTCTTTCCCAGTTGTGTTTCAAACCAAACCAAACCAAACCAAACCAAATCAAATCAAATCTTAAGTCCCATTAAATGGGATCGACTACATGAATATTTCTTCTCTACGCGGCCCTATCAAAAACCATTTCGTTAGTCAAATTAAGTAGATCCATATCTCTATTTACAACGCTAGTCAACATTAATCTAAGCCTACCCCATCCCCTAACACTCTCATCTGCCGTTACAACATCGCTTCTCTTCACTACTGCCTCTGTTGGTTTCCATTGAATGTGACCAAACCATCTCAATTGATTCTCTCTCAACTTATCTTCTATCGGTACTAATCTTACCCATTCCTAAATTCACTCATTTTTAATTTTGTCTTGTCTAGTATTGTCACACATCCACCTCAGCATCTTCATCCCAGTTGTGTTTTAGTTTGAAATATTTCAAATTATATAGCGTAGATTTTGTTTTTATTCAATGTTTTTCTTATTGTGGTACGTGTAAAGTTTGCAAGTTTGCTATGTCTTGATTAATTTCAACTTTGCTATGTCACACTAAATCTTTTGCATATTTCAATTGTTTTAGCACTAATGTAGTAAATAAATATTAGAATTCAGAAGACTTGCATGTTGACTTCACTCTTTCATTTTAACACAAATCATATTTACATTTCCATAACCTTTATGAATAATAATGAGTTTAAAATTTTAATTTGCATTTGATGCTGCTTTCTAATATTTTACTTCTTGTGAAGTAATAATCCATGGCTCTGAGCCACTTGTTTGGTCCCCATTCTATCTAATTGAACTTTTTTCCTCTCTTTGGGGCACGTCAATCTTGAATTTTTACTGTACACATCAATGCATATTTTTAATTATATAAAGTGATTGTGATCATGTGACTCGTATTTGTCATGTTTATTTATTTTTGTAACCTCTGTTGTTGTCCGCATGCTCATAGGATGTTTATTCGTCTTCTCACAGGTTATGTACAGACCTTTAAGAGATTTGGATGGAATTCGAGGTGCTAAATCTATAATTGCTTGCTTGACTGGATACCAAAGGCAAGATCGAGATGATATTATGGTTCGTAGCAGGCTTTCTTGTATATCTTTCTTCCTGTTCATTACGTACACTTCATCATATCTTCTTTTATGATTACTGAGGCCATTAAAAAAAAAAAAAAACAAGAAAAAGTAATAAGAAAGTTGTTTATATGAATATTTTGTCTTATTATCTCCCATTTTCTCTCAGACAATGGTTGGCCTAATGGGGGCAAAATTTTCAAAGCCTTTGGTTGCAAATAAAGTTACTCATCTTATATGCTACAAATTTGAAGGTAGGTTGTTATCTTGATTCTAATGGATTTACATACGTTTGGACTATCATGGTATATCTTGACGCATGACATTTTCCCACAGTTGTGATGTTCTTTATTATTTAGTGATTTCATCTATAATTTTGACATTGAAGTGCAATTATTTTTTTTTTTCTACACATGAAATTTAAATTTCATCCTATCAGTTCTATGGGAAAGAAAAGTACTATAATCTTTCCCTATCAAATAAAATATTTAATCTGACTAAAGTTTCTATTAAGTTAAGCAGCTCCAGATTGCCTGTTCTGTTGAGAAGCAAAATTTTACTAATGGATCACCTGGTCATGTAATAAGAACTATATTGGCTGAATGATTTTTGCTTACTTAGCTGCACAAATTAGTTTACTGTATGTATGTTGTTTCATGAGTATGCCATTATAATTTGCTTCAAAATGTGAAGATTAATATTCTGCAAAGCACCAAGTTTAGGATTATTCTTTTTTGGTTTGTGGCAAGTTAGATATCTATTGCATTGTATTATTAGTTTCTCACATATTCACTTAGCTTGCAAGACAAACTATTGATGGCTTTCTGTGTCAGAATACACTCTGAACCAGTAGTTTGTTATTTTATGGATTGATGTTTTGGATGTAATAGGTACCATTGGAAGATCCAAGTGTCTAAATTTGGTATTGTTAGACACATTCTACACCCTTATCCTTGTCATATCTGGTGGACATGGGTACTATGGGGGAAATGAAAGTCCATCTAAAATAGGTCATTGCCATCTCAGCAATGTCCTCTCTACGTATCAGTCCTCCTAATGCACCATGATGTCCTTGAGGGGACTAATTGGGGCCATATGCCTAACCTCAATGAGAGATTATGAACCACCCAACATGGCTGTTCGGCCCATTAGTGTGCTTGGCGCCCTAATTGTGAGCCAAAACACCAAATGAATGAGTCAAAATATGAAGAGCATGAGGCATGGCCCACACCATTAGTTGGCTGAACCAAACTCGCTTGCTCGACCATAGTCCACTCGATAGTGGTGTAGCTTGGCACCCCTTGGCTTGCCCAAATGAGCTATTGCTCGATCATAACCCTTCATGCCTCATTCCCATAGGGTATTTCGAGGAATTACCAGGAGCATAGCATCCCATGATTTTGACTTTGGAGGTTGTATCATGATTCAGTAAATGGTTCTGTTGGCATTTATTATTTAAAATTGAAGAACTATATAAGTTTATATTGTGTTATTTTGTCAATTCTTGGATAAGATCAATCTTTATATGATGTGTTATTTTTTTCTATACTTGGATAGTATCAAACTTTTCTTCTTGGCCTTTTTTAGGAGAGAAGTATGAGCTTGCCAGGAAAATGAAAAAGATAAAGATTGTTAACCATCGATGGTTGGAAGACTGGTATGTTATCATTTTGTTCTCTTACTTTTGAAGAATTACAGCCTCTTTACTTGACATCTATTTTAGGACTAGTTGGATATCATACAATTGGATACTTATTTTCTATTCGAGTTATATTTAAAATAGGAACTACTTTTATTTTCCATTGCAGTTTGGTGTCTTGGGAAATTCTTCCAGAAGCTAATTACGATAAGAGGTGAGACTTGAATATTCTTTGTTGTAATGTTACTATGGTGTGCATTTACATGTTTGTATAAACAAGTTTGCATTGGGATGCAAATTGATGCAGGTGTTCATGTTAAATTAAGAGGGTTAAGACATATATGGTGATTGGTGACTGACTCCCTATAGATGTGCAGCTTTAATCATCTTATAGAGAGAGAGAGGGTCATCATTGGGGTTGTGTCATTGTCATGGCATGAGTATACTGATTTACTTGTGCATTTTGTTAATGTCAATGCTATTCCTGTTTGGTTAATTCCTTGTGATCCGTGGATAGTAGGGGAAGTTTTATTCTCAAATATTTAACTTTTAATGAATGGCATAAAAGTTTTGCTCATTCTTTTAATCAATATATTCTCCTTCCCGCCAGTGGCTATGAGTTGGAGATGATGGAAGCTGAAGCTAAAGATTCTGAGGAAGAAGCACAAGAGCTTGCCAAACAACAATATGGGGACAGAAAAATCGATGTTAGTCCTAGTAACTTGCATATTGGGATAATAGTAAGGGCCCATCCATCCCCCCAAACAAAAGAGGACGTCTCGAGAAACCTGCTGGCTACAAGTGCATCTAAAGCTTTATCAAGCGCTGGCAATAAGAATGACACAGTATTTGCCTCTGCAGAAAAGACTCCATCTGCTCGGGCTTTGAATTTGCAAGATATCCAAAAGAAGCAATCTGAGGTGCTTTGTTCTCAGGACACCAAAACTCTTGGGGATGTTACTTGTGGCGATCCATCTGATCAGCCATTAAAATTATATGACAGATTGCCAACTTGTGCCAAGGTTGGAAATGACTTGCCTTCTTCTGGTAGTGCAAAGAGGTCTCCTCCTGATGATGCAGCAAATTCGAATACTATAAGTTACTCGAGGAAGACCCCTAGGAGAAACTCATTCTCAATGTTCTCGGGAGAAATGGCAAACAATGTAAGCAGCTTTCCTACAGTCGATATTGATGAATTCAATGTCAGTGTCGGTTTTAACATCTCTTCAACCAGAGCAGAACAAGCTAATGATGGAACTGACTCTGGATGTGTTAAAACTCCTTCGAAGGAAACTGGGTTACATCATGAAGGGGGAAAAAATGGTATGTTGCCTGAAAAGAGGAAGATGAATGTTTCTTATGGTAGCTCAAAATCAAAAAAGACGAGTCATGATTCGAAACCATGCATCTTAGAAAGTCCGTTGGTGATTAATAGAACTGGACCTTCAGAATCTGCAGTTTTGATAGATGGTGCGTTGGATGAGAATGCTACTCCAAGTCCTGCACGTAACTCTCCTGTCAACATTGCAACCACAAATTTCTCAAGCTTCGACAGAAAATCATTGCCAAAGCCTGTCATCAGTGCTGTCACCTCAGAGAATAGGCAAGAGGACAACTTGGAGACACCTCAAAGATCTAACAGATTAAAAAACACAAGCTTGGACACTGATTCTGGCATCAAAGATGTTATGAACAGAGCAGAAAATGCTGCTAGTGAAGTTGGGACGCCACAGAAAGAATGGCAAGATGTCCGGGTCCCATCTCCAAAAACTACAAGCTTAGAGATTAAGAAATCCAGTAGTCCTAGCTCGGACTTGTTCAAAGGAAAAAATACTCACTCACTCTCAAAACCACTTAGGAGGAAGGTAACTGCCAAGAAGACTTTGGGCTCTAGACCAAAATTAGGTCTTGCTAATACCAAAAATCATAAAGGTTCTATTCATCTACATGAAACTGCCTTGCAACCTGCTGCTGTGACAAGTTCGATTGGTGGGAAAGAGACAGAAGATAGGGAATTGTTTGTTAATTCGGAGAAGGTTGAAACGACTCCTCCCACTGTTAATGTTGACAAGGCCATGGTGATGGAGACACATGATGTTGAAAAATTAGGGAACGAAGTTGAGAATAAGATTGGATCCATGGACGATGAGACTGAGACTCCAGAGGAGACTGAGGCTCCAGAGGACAGAGAGGAACATGAATTTGAGGTGGGAGATTGTGAAGAGAAGCCTGAAGATGCAACACACAAGATGAATGTAGTGATGAAAGACAAATTGGATGTGCAGCCAATAACACCCAAAACCGATGCTAGCAGTTTGAGTACACACAACCCTACAAAAACATCAGATGAAGATGAAAATGGAGCTGAACATAAAAAGGCAGTTTGTGGCAGGAAAAATGAGCATGATGAATCAACTGCTAACGAGGACTGTGGGAAAGAAAAATCAACTAAACGGAAAAAATGTCGAATGGGTAAAACATTGAGAAAGTCTGTTCCTTCTGTAATGGAGAGAAGAAAATTGAAGGATGGTGTAAGTAGGGAAGAGATCAAAAGTAAAAAGAACAATGAGAAGACAGGAAAGGAAAAGGAAAAAAGTATTCCATCTCCCGCAGGCAAAACCAACAGGACTGTACGTTCAAATAAGTCACAGAACTCTGTGGAAGTGGAGAAGGAAAATAAGCCTGTTGATATTGGAGATCAAAATGTGAGTCATGGAAAACAAAGGGTTGGAAAAATAGCTTCAAAATCTAATAGAACACCCGTGAAGATCGATCCGAAGGCTGGTGTGACTGATCAGGATTCGGTATTAGTGGAAAGGACTCCGAAAGTGAAAGTTGAACCTGTGTGGTTTATACTAAGTGGGCATAAGCTACAAAGGAAGGAGTTTCAGCAGTTTATTAGGCGTTTGAAAGGAAGGGTATGCAGAGATTCTCATCAGTGGTCATATCAAGCTACACACTTCATTGTTCCAGATCCAATACGCAGAACAGAAAAGTTTTTTGCTGCTGCAGCATCCGGAAGGTATGACCTTACAACAAAACTTATTTTAACTTTGCATATGAATGACTAATTAAAAACTCAAAACGCTGTTGGTGAACTGATTATCCACCTGCCCTTGTGTAAAAAGTATTTTGCTCTTTTTTATGCCTCAAATGCAGGTGGATTCTGAAGACTGATTATTTAACTGCCAGCAATCAGGCAGGAAGATTATTAGCAGAGGAGCCTTATGAGTGGCACAAGAACGGTCTAAGTGAAGATGGTGCGATCAACTTGGAGGCTCCGAGGAAGTGGCGCCTTTTGAGGGAGAGAACTGGTCATGGGGCCTTCTATGGAATGCGTGTCGTCATCTATGGGGAATGCATTGCGCCACCACTGGTATAATCTACAATTTTCCCTGTAACACATTTTAATTCTTATGCTCTGATTTTCCTAGTAGTGGGTGGGATAAGTTGTCTCCTGCTAATTGTTATTCAGTAATACTACATACCCATGATTTTATCCAGAAACATCTACATGCACCCCTCAATAAACCATTTGAGTCTCAACCATCCTTTTTTATTCTGGGTAATTTTCCTGGTAAACTTTCTGTGAACTTAGACTATTCCATTGTTATATGTCAGGACACACTAAAGCGTGTCATCAAAGCTGGAGATGGGACCATTTTAGCGACCTCTCCCCCTTACACCCGCTTCCTTGAATCTGGAGTTGATTTTGCTATTGTCAGTCCTGGCATGCCACGTGTTGATATATGGGTACAAGAATTCTTAAGACATGAGATACCATGTGTTATAGCTGATTACCTGGTGGAGTATGTATGCAAGCCTGGTTATCCCCTCGAGAGGCATGTGCAATACAATACTCACACTTGGGCAGAGAAGTCATTTGCTAACTTGTTCAAACAGTCAGAAGAGGTTGTTGAGGCGCAGACACCGCTTGAAGATCATGTTAACAATGATCTAAAGTGTCAAGTTTGCGGGTCTTGTGACAGAGGAGAGGTAATGCTGATCTGTGGTGATGAAAGTGGTTCAACCGGTTGTGGTGTTGGTACCCATATTGATTGTTGCAATCCTCCACTTGAACATGTTCCAGATGAAGACTGGTTTTGTCCAAAGTGTAGTAAGAGCAAAAATAGTAAGAATCGTCCCAAGAAGAGTACCAAGAAACAGACCTCTTCATTAAAAGGCAAATGATATTTCTCATGCTTTTTTTGTAACATATATATATATTTTTTTAGGGTAACCTTTTGTCTTTTGTCTCAATTGTCTTCCTCTAAAATATGTACCTTTAGTTAGATCTAGTACCAGTAAAGTTTATTCTGCTTCTGTTTCTTGTCAATATGGTTTGGTTCCTATTCAAACTAGGAGGAATTTGAAGTTGCGCCGTATGTTGTTTGCTGGACCAGATGTTTTTTTTCCCCTTATCTTTTATTAAATGGGTAAAAATTGCTTAATATTGGACAATTTTTTGCCTGAAGCACCTTCAATGGTCCCCAAAAAAATAATTATGACCTTGAATTGAGCAATTACTGTTTCAAAGCTGACATTCAATAAATATATTTGCAATTTACTTGATATTTCATATTTGTATCGAGAATATTACAATGATCACATTTATATATCATATTTAGTTTATCATTTTATTTGTTGTAATTGCATTGATAGAATTAATATTCATTTTATGTCTGTTACTTATATAGCAATGACATTAAATAGGATCATTGTAAATTATTGTTTTTAAATTTGCACATCAAATAATAGAAGAATTACTTTCTCCTGGCAATAACCACCCATGTCCATTGGAGTCGTAATAAACTACAAAGGCAAGGGAGGGAGTATTCTAATTTACTTTAAATATTATATATATTTAAGAAAATATACGCAATTGCAGATAGGCAAAACAAGCCCAAACCCATACAATATTTCTAAATGGGCCCCAGAATTACAAGGCATTTTTCTTTATCATTTTAACATTTTAACAATTTTTCTTACAAACACATAATATTATACATATATATAAAGAAAAAAATATATCTTCATTCATACATATTTTGTGTCTGACCAATTATAAATAAAAAAAAAAAAAAAAGTTTGGGCTATGGTTTAAAATCCACCTCTTATTTATTTTTTCCATTCTATTTTATTTTATTTTATTTTATGTGGTTTGATTTGGTTGATGGTCGCATGTGAGAATGGTCCATAGATAGTATCTGTAAAGCCCATCCAAATCAGGCCAGGGCCCAACTATTGAAGTTTATCAAGAGCGATCGGTTTAATTTTCAGAAACAGAGCCTGTAATAAAATCTCTTTTTTATCCATAAATTATTATTATTATTATTTTTTGTTTGTGTGTTTTTTTCATGGTTTTAACGGGTAATTATGCAATAGTTTTAGAGGATCATATGATATTGTTTACAGGATTATCCACATTAATTACATAACAGAAAATTGTATGAGTAAAATATTTAACTCACTTTTGTTAAGTAGTTAAGATATAAAGGATGATGCGAGTTTGGCATCCAGTTAAAAAGTCATATTTTTTTCAAATTTTTCTTTTGATTTTAGTATTTTTTTTATTTATAGATTTGTATATATATATATATATATTTTGAACTGTGTAGTATAGAAGAATTTAAAAAGTAAAAAGTTTAAAATTAAAAATTCACTATAAATCAAGAAAAATATAAATAAAAAAAATCACTAAAAAAAACGTCAATCTCAAATATTATGGTACGATTTTTTTATTGATTGAGAACAAACAACGTAGTTCTAATAATTTTTCGGTTTGAACTTTTATTTAACAGACAATTATGATTTGTGTGGGTTGATCATCATGTTGTTCCCATCATGCTAGACTGCTAGTAAAAATGTAAAAAAGGGGAAAAGGTAATTTTGGTGTCATTATTGGTGCATATTCAGGCACAAAATGATTACCTCCCAAATTAATTTGTCTTTATTTATTTATCTATTTGTCAAAAAAAAAAAAAAATTAACAATATTTTTAGACCACTTATTAATGCATTCGAAAAACGCTAGTAAGAGTCTTAAAAGTTATTTTTAACATTCTTCTTATTTTGATGTGTGGAGGTGTTCAATTAGAGCTCCTAAACATTCGTTTACCTTTTTATATTTGAGAATTGATAATATATTCATTTTACAAATAAATAACAGTCTTATAAACGTTTATTTTCAAACAATGTTAACAATATTTAAAAACTTATACATTTCATTTAAACGTACTTTTATGCATAATATATAATTTTTGTAGACCTGTGCCTTAAAATATCTCCAATAATACTTATAAAAGGGAAAAATAAAAAATTAATACTCTAACCTAATGTAAGAAAAAGGGAAATTAAGGATGCTAAGGATAGAATGTAGTCGCACGGGACTAGAACATCAGGCCCTCTCTATTTACTAGGCCAACTTTCTTCCTCCACCACCAAACTTACAACTAGAAAAAGAAAATATACTATTCCCATGGCACATGAACTTGGTAATTTTTGCAATGCTTTTCAAGCAATACTATGAGAGTTGCTAACATGTATTTTTAAGGCTTGGTTTGGGAAATGAATATATATATATATATATATATATATATTCTTGTGTGTGGTTATTTGATTAAAATATGAAGTCTTTGAAAATAATTTTTTTTAAACTTTTTATAAAAAAATGTACAAAAAGTAGGGAGAATGAAAAAGAAATGTTTAATTTTTTTGACTTTTTGACTAAAATATTAAATTCCAAACGACCATAAAAAGAAGCAAAATTTAAAAAGGCTTTTTTATTTATATTTATCAATGTTAAAATATTTTTTTTACTATTTTATAACACGTTTTTAATATTTTCATTTATTTTAAAAATAATTTTACTTACAATCTTAACTTAAGTAGGCATTTGGCCAACATTAAAAACAAGAATGCTTAAATAAATAAATAAATCACACTTATCACCTCTTAGGCTTAAAAAAAATATAGCACAACTCACAAGTTTGGTATAAATACAACTTCTAATAAAGTTAAAATAATTGACGTTTGGTTTAGGAAGTGAGTTGGTTTTTTGGCTTTTTGATTTTTTTGACTATTTTTGCCTGGGCTAAAAAGCTTGGTTTGGGAAGGATTTTTTGACTTTTTAGCTTTTTTTGACTTTTTTTGTAAGAGAAGAGTGTAATGATTATGGGTTAAATGTGATGTTTTGTTTGTTATGGCTAAAATAACCTATTTTTGTCTTTTGTGACTAAAATAGCCAAAAAAACCTCAAATTTTGCTTCCCAAACGGTGCGTGAAAAATGTTTGTAAACACATGGATTAATAAGGTAAAATATATTTCACTGTAAATATAATAATTATTATTTTTACTCATATGACTAATAAATTATTAATAAAAAGAGAATTATGTGTTCAATTAATTAAAATTGACGAGTTTAATGAAATGATGCTAAATTTGCAGAAATCAATATGCATTTTTTTTTCAAATTTTAAAAGGAGATTATTGTAATTTGCAAATGTTGTCATAACTCATGAGAAAGTCGGATCTCAAAACAGCTTCCACATTTTTTTTTTTAATATTTATTTTATAAAAATATACAAGTAATAAACAAATTGTAGATCTCAACAACTCATATCCATTTGTACTTTGTTTTGGTTTGTTCTTCCACATTCTCAAAATGTGAACACCATTTGTCAAATAAATTGCTTATGTCAGACATCCTTCTAATTTTTCGCATAGGTTTTTTGAGGGAGAGTTTGACTAATCAATAGTCATACATATGATCTGTCTATCAAATGAAAAATTACACTGTACATTAGGGTGTCAGATGAAAGCGAAAAAATTATTAATTGGTTATTTGACTATATATCAATTACCAATTATATGGAAGTGAGTTTACTTTTTGATTTTTTTAAATTATTTTAAATTGGATTAAAAAGTTTGGTTTAATAAGGACTTTTTTGACATTTTAATTTTGATTTTTGTTGTGAAAGAAGAATGTAATGATTATGGATTGAATGTGATATTTTATTTATTGTGACTAAAATATCCAACTTACCAAACACTACCATAATTTATTATATATTTTTAATTATTCAATACAAATTAATAAATCTTACTTCAAAATCAACCAATAATTTCGAGAGAGAGAGAGCACATGATTGATGATTCCATCACATGGTGTCACTGACATCATCATATCTGGCCACGACTTCTCCTCTTTCCAATGTTCCCAACATCCCAAACATCACGTGTTATTTCTCATCACTCCCCTTATTCTTTCTCTAATTACCACTCACTCCTATAAACTACTTTTCAAAATTGCTTTCTTACCCTCGTAGTTCATTCACTTGGATTAAGAAAAATCAATAGAATCAAACTAAACTTTGGTTGATTTTCATAGCGTACGGATACAATTGAATATGTGGTAGAAAATTTAATCCCACTCCTACCATACCAAAGAAATAGGGGTCAATATTTTAACAATTCATGTCGTATTTAATTTTGTTTATCTAAATCAATACTCGTTTAAAAAAGAGTTTACTTTATTCAATTCTCTTCTTTGATAAGAAAGTAGATAATCCAGACTAATCTATCTTGATTTAAAAAATAATTTGCACCAATACCAATTGATAATAATTTTGTGTTATATTGTTTTAAATATTAATAAAAAATAAGTGAATAATATTACATATTTTTGGTGAAGAGGGAGATATTTATAAAGCAACTCCAACCCTATCTACTCATTATTTCCAATGTCAATCTATGATTCTTAATGAAAATAATTTTTTTGCACAAAATTATTGTTGTTGTTTTCCCATTTTCTCAAAAATAACAAAAGAAAAAAAAAAAAAACCTATTCAATTCGATAATTAATTTCTCTCAATTTCATTGACGGGAACCAAACCGTTTATACAAACAAAAGCTTAGGCCTAGTTTGAGAAGACTAAGGCCAAGTTTGGGATGTTCAAAAAAAGTCAAAAAGTCAAAAAGTTACTCAAAAAGTTAAAAAGTTAACACTATTCACCAAAAGTCAAAAATTACGGCTGCACAACTCCCAATTCAAATTTTTCCCTACAAATCAATTTTTACAATTTTTTATTACACATTTTCTAATAAAAAGTCAAAAAGTTAACCCAAACATCCATATTTTCAACCTCAATTTTTTAGTCCCAAAAGACAAAAAGTGCACTTATTTAGTCTTCCCAAACTTGGCCTAAATAAGTATATTTTTTGATTTTTTATGAAATATGGGTTGAGTTTGGGTTGAGTTTGAAGTGATGTGTTAGAGAGGTGATGTGACTTAAATAAGATGATATGACTTAAATAGGATAGTGATTTTTTGACTTTTTATCTTTTTTCAATCATGCCAAACTTGACCTTAATACCAAGGCCAAGTTTGGGAAGACTAAAAAAGTCACTTTTTGTCTTTTTGGACTAAAAAATTGAGGTTGAAAATATGGATGTTTGGGTTAACTTTTTGACTTTTTATTGAAAAATGTGTAATAAAAAATTGTAAAAATTGATTTGTAGGGAAAAATTTGAATTGGGAGTTGTGCAGCCGTAATTATTGACTTTTGATGAATAGTGTTAACTTTTTAACTTTTTGAGTAATTTTTTGACTTTTTGACTTTTTTGAATCTTCCCAAACTTGCCCCAAATATCAAAGGGTTTTAGTGTTCCTCCCACGTGCCACAAGAATACTCGTAGAGTGTGAAAACAGAGACTCGACTTCCAATTCGTTGGTTCGATGGATATATGCTTAAATCTCAAAAAGAGAGCAATGTTTTATGTTTAGATATATATATATATATATATAGAGAGAGAGAGAGAGAGAGAGATGCACTTAAAAGTCTTGCTATTAAAATATAGATAATGCATGTTTGGCTCCTGAGAAACTGTGCAATACCCCTTTTCTTTCGCCACAAGAAAATAAAATATGCTTTCAAATGGAAAATAAATGAGTATTAACAGCCAATTGAAACTTATCATTGGTTTCGTTTGTGAAGTACATTTTTAGTTTATTTTTTAGTTTATTTTAGATAATTTAATCTTACTAGATTAATTTTATTTAAGAATTTTTTTATTTTTTATTTTTTTCTGAAATAAAAAAAAAACTGATTATAATTTAAATATAATATTTGATCTTATTAATTTATTTAATCTTTTTATATATTTTTTAATTTCAATCTAAATCCAAACCCAACCCCCTCTGTCAAACGGGAACATTGTCAGAATGACATTTGAGAGTTACTAATGTTGTGTTTGGTTAGGGGATTTGAGGAGGGATTTGGAAAGGGAAAGAGAAAAGGTGTGTGAAACTATGTGAAATGTAGGTATATTTTTTTCACATTTCACCTACCTTTTCCATTTCCCTTTCCAAATCCCTCATCAAATCCCTTAACCAAACACAGCATAAAAGAAATTATATTAATTGACATTTGTATTTGATCGTTCATGCTCTTTGGCATTATTTTTTATAATTTAACAAAATTAATTAAAAAAATAAAATTCATAATTATTTTCGTATACAATAATAAATTTACTTAAATTATTAATTAAAACATATTTTTAATATCACTAAAAATTATTAATTAGCTTGATGATTTATTAATAAAAGTGAAAATTTTAGAGGTAGAATGTAATTTTTAAATTAAAATTACAGAAGATGATTTGTATTTTAATTAAATCTTAGAGGATGTATTTATAATTTATCCTAATAAAATAAAAAAAGTTAATTAATTAAGAGAGTCTGAGATGTGAAGGCGTGTTTTCCACTTTTCTCCCCCCACTAACTGTCCTCATCACTTCCAACTGGACTTTCACAATGGTATTTTACTCTGTATTTCTAGATGGACAATTGCATTATGCCATCGGCATTCACATGGATGTATAACAGTAATGCTAGGATTAAAAACATATACACAGAAAAATATTTTGAAAAACATTGTGCTGTTTAAATTTAATGATTATATAATGGGATCATGTTTAAAATGCTGTGGTTTAAATTTAATTCTTATATATAATAGGGATAAAGTTTAAAATAAATTTGACTTACATATTGTTTTTCTAAATATTTTTATATCTCAATTTTTAATCCCAAGCAATACTGGTCTCTATAGAAAAGTTTTTCTGCAAACATTTGTTAGCAAGACTTAATGAAAGGTTGAAATTATTCTTCTCTTTTTTGTGTTCTTGTTGTGCCATTGAAAATTTTTGGAGTGGTACTATTGGCAATCATAAAATTAAATTATCATTTTTGCTTGACACTTTCTTCATTGATTGCTAATATTTGTGTTTTGTACTAACACAAAAGAAAAGAAAGAAAAAATAAAAAGATAAAAAGGCTATACATGTTAGGATTGCATCCAAGCCACTTTATTCCCTAATTCACTTGTTAAAAGTGAAGAAAATATGCTAAAACAAAAAAAAAAGTTGTCAATTTGATGTTTGAATCATCTATTTGTTGATCAGTGTGGAAGTTTTTAAAAGAAGCAAAATTGAATATATAAAAATAAAATATTAATTCACTTTCAAGGAAAGCTTCAAGAAGATAATAATAAATATACATCTCTTTGATTGCTTGAGTGATATGGAAGTCCAAAAAAGAAACAGTGGAGAAGAATATTTTGTTTTATTTCTTTTAAAAAAAAAAGGTATTTGTCTCACTTAAAAATGCTATTTCCAAACCTTTCTTTTTTTTCTTTTTTTTGTTCATCAAACCCAACCCTACTATCTAGTGCCCCAATTTTCTACCAAAAGCCCCCTTTTTTTTTTTGGCGTCGGAAAGTTACAAAAACAAAGTTAGTTAGGGTTAAATCATCTCATACACAACACTTTGCATATCAGCTATGATCAAATGTCTTATCTAGACGGGACGGCTCTCAGTAACGCGTTAGGATTCTCTAGAGTGATCCCCCTAGAGTGATCTCTTAGAGTGAATGAGATGGATCCGACACGTGTCCCACTAATGGAATGAAAGGTTGAGATTAATCCGTACCAAAACGACGCCGTTTTGGTGGAGAAAATTATAAAAAAAAAAAACAAAAAAAAGAAAAGAAAAAACGTGAACAGAATGAGAAAGAAGTTTCAAATTGTATCATCATCATGGATTTTGATCTGTGAGATCTAAATAAATAAAAAAGAGATTAAATCGATTCAATAATAAGATTGATTCAGATCTGTATCATCATCATCATCATCAAAAGATTGAAAAAAAAATATGAACAGAATGAGAAAGATGGTTCAAACTGTATCATTATCATGGATTTTGATATGTGAAATCTAAATAAATAAAAAGGAAGATTAAATCAATTCAATAATAAAATTGATTCAGATATGTATCATCATCATTAGGGCTGTGCAAAATACCGCCCAATCCGCTAAAATCGCAACCGATCCGCATCTATCCGCACCGCTCTAACTGCTAACCGCGGTTTAAACTTTAAAATTTATTATCTGCCAACCGAATCGCTCTGCTCCGCTATGGTTAATACATATATATTTTTTAACCACCAATGAAATATAAATGTAAAAATGAGTGTGAAAGAGATTTAAGATATAAAATTTATTACAAATTAGTGGCTATATATATGAAACATATTATGTAAAATTACTTTGTGTTATATATCTAAAAATATTATACAAATTAGTGTTATATATTATACAAATGTATGATAATTAGTTAGAATATTCTTCAATCCGCCAATCCGCCAAAAACCGCTCAAACCGCAATTTTTCAATCTGCTAATCCGCCAACCTGCCATTTGATTTGTAAATTTACTCTCAAACCGCCCGAACTGCACTGCGCACACCCTTAATCATCATCATCAAAAGATTGAAGAAAGCCCGTGAAAAAAATGAGAAAGAGGCTTCAAAAGATTAAATTGATTCGTCGATAATAAGATCGATTCAGATTTGTATCATTATCATCATCATCATCAAAAGATTGATCCAGATATGTATTTCTATATGCATATATATAGCGATTCCGATTTTTCCTTTCTGTATTTGTTGTATTCCGGACTTTGGTCCCGTGGAGTTGGTGGTTGTGTACCTTGTTGTCATCCTTTAATTCCGTATGTTTGAGTTTTTGGATGTGTTGGGCGTGTTTCGAACAGGTAGGTTGAGTTTTGGTCTCTATTGTAGTTGCCCAGATTTTTGGTGTTACGCTCGAGCGGGCTTTTTTGCGCTCGAGTGGGGTTTACACACTCCCAGTACTTTGTGTCCCTACAAAACTTCTGTAGGTGTGTTTTTCACGCTCGAGCGGGTTTCCTTACGCCCGAGCGGGTATCTTGGCGCTCGAGCGGGTAGTGCTTTGTCTGTGAAAGTTCTAGGAGGGGGAAATCCACACTCAAGCGGACTGGTTTTCGCACTCGAGCGGATGTATTTTTATTCTTGTGTCTTGGAGCTCGAGCGGGCCTTCTTGCGCTCGAGCGTGTCCAGATTTTTGTTCTTGACGCTCGAGCATTCTATTCTCCGCTCGAGTGGCTCATGCGTATAACAGAGGGCAGCTGGGCATTTTTGAATCACTTTTTACACTTCCTCTCTCTCTCTCTTACTTTCCCAAAATCGATTTTGAGAGCTCCACTCTCTAGAATCTCCCTTCTCTCTAGGGTTTGATCTAGCTAGAGTGTCCCACTACGTTGTTGTCTTTGCAAAAAGTGTGTTGATCATCGAGGGCTACATTTTGATCCAAAAAGATTGAAGTTTGGAGCGCTTTGAAGTCCTTCATATTCTCCGTTTGAGCTCCAACTCCGAGGTAGGGATATCCTACTCCTCCTTATGAGCTTTGTCTTTAAATTTTAGCATTTTGATATGTTGGGGATTGTTGGATAATTTTGAGAAAGTTTGGGTCTTTGTGTAATTTTACAAAAAATGGGATTTTATTTATATAAGCCTATATGCATGTTTAGCATGGAGAAATGAGATAAATGTTGGGTTATTGATAGAAATGGAACCTTAGGGTTGTTTTGTTAATTATGGGAAATGCCCTAATTACATTGATGAATTAATTTATAAAATTAATTTTGAGAAATGAGAAGTTGAATTGAGAATGTTGAAATTGGGAACGTATGGGATTAAAGGGTGTAGTTGGATAATTTTGAGAAAGTTTGGGTCTTTGTGTAATTTTACAAAAAATGGGGTTTTATTTATATAAGCCTATATGCATGTTTAGCATGGAGAAATGAGATAAATGTTGGGTTATTGATAGAAATGGAACCTTAGGGTTGTTTTGTTAATTATGGGAAATGCCCTAATTACATTGATGAATTAATTTATGAAATTAATTTTGAGAAATGAGAAGTTGAATTGAGAATGTTGAAATTGGGAACGTATGGGATTAAAGGGTGTAGTTGGATAATTTTGAGAAAGTTTGGGTCTTTGTGTAATTTTACAAAAAATGGGGTTTTATTTATATAAGCCTATATGCATGTTTAGCATGGAGAAATGAGATAAATGTTGGGTTATTGATAGAAATGGAACTTTAGGGTTGTTTTGTTAATTATGGGAAATGCCCTAATTACATTGATGAATTAATTTATGAAATTAATTTTGAGAAATGAGAAGTTGAATTGAGAATGTTGAAATTGGGAACGTATGGGATTAAAGGGTGTAGTTGGATCATTTATCACTCACCTAGTTGAAATGTTAATATTTTATTCATTTGGTGCATTTATTTTCTGTTTAGAAATAATTGCTTTGTGCTATCGGTGGAGGATAGTCTTGATTGTTGTAGACAATGCATGATGATTAGGAAAACTAAAACTAATGGATTGAGTATGCTATCGAGTATAGCAGTTGGAATAATACATTAACTTTATGTATTGATTGATTATGTATATGATCTATGTTTATATACATTGTATGTGGGAGGAGATAGGGGATGTACTCCACGGTTTAGGAGAAAATAGGGGATGGACCTCTAAACCGGATTTCGTGTGACATTGATACAACACTACAATGTGTATCAAGTGTGGATTATGGAAGTGTTTGAATTGATTTGATATAGTACTAAAATGTATATCGTTATCAATTGTGAAGTATAGAAGTGTTTCTATGTGTTATTGATATAGCACCAAAATGTGTATTCATCATGAATTTCGAAAGTGTTTTAAAGATGAGTCTTAATCTCATTAGGTTATTTGGCTAGGTTTTAAGCCTTGTTTTCAAACTCAAAGTTGAGAAAGAAATGGGAAATGAAATGTAACATAGCCTTAAATGTCATGAAACTGTAACGTGTTATAAGTGGAAATATAAGTGTGGACCATCTATTGAATACTGTTATTTTAGTCATTGCTTATAGTTGGTTTAGTATATTTCTACTGGGCTGTGGCTCACCCTATATGGGACACCATTTTAGGTACAGGGTAGCATGCCACCTCCAAGGACATAGCTTGGGAGGCTTGAAACTGTTGGACTGTTTTGTGTTTTTGATTGTATTACATGTATATCAAGCTAAGGGCTTTCTGTGTATAGAGTTAGTATCTCTTTTTGTAACCAAGTGTCGACTTGGAAAGTTGTAAGCCCATAGGGCATTTACTTTTGATGTCAACATGTAATACATTTTGTAAAGACTACTCTGATGGAATATATTTATGCTTTATTCACTTATGTTTAAGCTTGCTATTGTTAGTTGATTTATGAGTTTATTTTGAGGGCATGACAACTTGGTATCAGAGCGTACCGGGTTCGAATACTTTGGGTACGTGGGAAGTGATTAGTATCACAATAGGTTTGTCTCGCTTGTTAGAGACCTATGTGTGACATTATGTGTTTATTTGATAATATGTTTATGTGACTATGTGGGTATTAGATTTAGTTTCTAGGATGTTGATTGGATCCTTGGGTTTCTGTGAGTCTTGTTGGAAAAGTACTTGATCAATGCTGTTTCTAACCAGAACTCTAGTAACGCCTCGGGACTATCATTATCCGGAAATGAAATTCGTAAGTGCTTATGTGTTTATGTGCTTACGTGGAGTGAATTACAGTTGCCCATGTATTAGGACGCGAGTGTTTAGTTTTGGCACATTTATGAATGTGCTAATGTTCTTCGTTACCTTTATTAGGATGTTAGGACGAGGAAGAGGTGGTAGACGTGGCAGGCGCGGTAGGCAGGAGATGCCTTTATCGGATGATATTCCGGCACAGTAGGAGGGGGTTGGCCAGGCCAATGTGGCCGAGCCAGTAGGTCAGCAGGCTACGGGCTACTTGGCTCGTGAGATAGCCGACGCTTTGAGGGAGTCTATGGGTATTCTCAGAGCTGAGAATCCAGTCCAAGCTCAAGTGCAGGCCCCGGTTGTTGAGGCAGGGCCTTCTTTCTTGAAAAGAGAGTTCTTCCGGTCTAATCTGGACGAGTTTATTGGAGATCCAAAGGAGCCACTTAAGGCTGACGAGTGGTTGGAGCAGTTGAGTAAGACGTTCGAGATGCTCGACATCGAGGACGGGGCATTGAAATTGACCTTGGCATCCTTCCAGCTTAAAGGGGGTACGGGTCAGTGGTGGAAATACATGAGGGGCCGTATTGCTGGCATGTGGGAGGCTTTTGTGGAGGCTTTTCAGGAGAAGTACTTATCTCCAACAGTCAAGGAGAAGCTGAGAGACCAGTTCTGCCAGCTTTTGTAGTTGAGTTCTTCAGTGGCCGAGTATGAGGCTGCTTTCACTAGCATGTCCAGGTTCGCACCTGAACTTGTGGCGTCCGAGGAACGCCACTGTATCGAGCTTGAGAAGAGGTTGAGGCGCGGCCTCAAGATGAGAGTTGGGGGTTCTATGATCCGAGACTATGGGCGCTTGGTTGATGCTGCAGCCCATATGGAGATCATGATGCAGGAGGATGAGGGACAGAGAGGCTCCAAGAGGAGCCAGGATGGTCAGGGTGATGGCAGAAGACAGAGGGGTGCTAACCCTCAGCAGTCTCAGGGTGGTGTTGCTAGATCGACCTTTCCAGTGCCGAGTGAAGGCTCGGGGAGAGGCAATCAGGGAGATTTCACCTGTTACAAGTGTGGTCAGCTGGGCCACAAGGCTTTGGTTTGCCCACAGAGGGGAGGAGTCTAGAGAGCTGCTTTATCTTTAGCTAGACCGCAGAGCCAGAGTCAGGGCAGGGGCCAGCCCTTGTCTTGTTATCAGTGTGGTCAGCCTGGGTACCTGAAGAGGTTTTGCCCACAGTTGAGTGCTACTTCGGGCGCGTCTAGTTTTAGGCAGACGCAGGGTTTTCAGCCAGCTCAGTCTGTGCAGGCCTCGAGGGCCAATTCGGGAGCCTCGTCGTCCCAGTTTGTGCAGCAGTCGTATGCTCCGAGGGGTGAGCAGGTGGATTAGGGGCCTGTTGGACGCGTGTATGCTGTCACCGCGCAGGATCTTGTACCTGCTCCATCAGTTGTGAGAGGTACCTTCTTGTTTTGCAACTCGGTTGCTAGTGTATTGATTGATACGGGTGCATCTCATTCTTTTGTATCTGCTGCATTTGCATCTGTTTTGGGATTGGAGTTGGCACAGTTAGCATCTCCTATTTGTGTAGTGTCACCTATTGGGGGTGAGTTGATTTTGAAACAAGGATGTAGGGGTTGTGATATAGAAGTCGCCGATCGCCGGCTTTCGTTTCCTTTTTTAGTTATGCCCATGATGGGTTTTGATGTTATTTTGGGTATGGACTGGCTATCGTCATACCGGGCTGTTATCGATTGCTACCGTCAGAGGGTTACAGTATGTACCTTGAGCCGGGAGTGTTTCCATTTCTTGGGGGATCGGGTTGGTAGTGTGTTGCCACCGGTGTATGATCCGCGAGGGCGGAGTGAACTTAGTGGTCTTCTTGCTAACTTTATGAGTAGTGAGTGTGATAAGACCCAGATTGTATTGCCGAGAGTGGTTTGTGAGTATTCAGATGTTTTTCCCGAGGATCTCGTTAGTTTGCCACCTCACCGAGAGATCGAGTTCTCTATTGATTTAGTGCCCGGCACGGCGCCGATTTCTATGGCACTTTATCGTTTTGCCCTAGCCGAGTTGAGTGAGTTGAAGATTCAGCTCCAGGAATTACTAGATAAGGGCTTCATCCGCCCTAGTGTTTCGCCGTGGGGAGCACCGGCCCTCTTCGCTAAAATGAAAGATGGTGCCTTGAGACTTTGTATCGACTACCAGAGGTTGAATCGGGCTACGGTCAAGAATAAGTACCCTATACACCGTATAGATGACCTGTTTGACCAGTTGAAGGGTTCCCGTTGTTTCTCTAAGATAGACTTGAGATTGGGTTACCACCAGTTGAGGGTCAGGGAGGAGGATATTCCCAAGACGGCATTCCGTACGCGGTATGGCCATTATGAGTTTCTAGTGATACCCTTTGGGCTCACCAATGCACCGGCAGTGTTTATGGATTTGATGAATCGGATATTCCGGGAATTCTTAGATCGTTTTGTAGTCGTCTTTGTGGATGACATTCTGATATATTCACCTTCTGAGGAGGAGCACGAGGAACACTTGAGAGTGGTGCTTGAGTTACTTAGAGCCCATAGGTTGTATGCCAAGTTTGAGAAGTGTGAGTTCTGGCTGGGGAAAGTCAAGTTCTTAGGCCATGTGGTTTCTGAGAAAGGGGTGTCTGTTGATACATCCAAGATTGAGGCAGTGCAAGATTGGGCACAGCCTAAGAGTGTGTTTGAGATCCGCAGTTTTCTGGGGTTAGCTGGGTATTATCGCCGGTTTGTGAAGGATTTATCTAGGCTAGCTTCGCCATTGACTAGATTGACTCGGAAGGGAGTCAAATTTGTGTGGAGTGAGACTTGTGAAAAGTCATTCCAAGAGCTGAAAGTTAGATTGACCATCGCTCCGGTCTTGATTATTCCGGAGAGAGGGTTGGGTTATGCTGGTTATTGTGATACCTCATAAGAGGGTTTGGGTTGTGTGTTAATGCAGGAGGGGAAAGTGGTGGCCTATGGCTCACGTCAGTTGAAAATACACGAGAAGAATTACCCTACACATGACTTAGAACTAGCAGCTGTGATCTTTGCCTTAAAAATCTGGAGGCACTACCTTTATGGGGAGAGGTTCGAGGTGTTCTCGGATCATAAGAGTTTGAAGTATCTGTTTATACAGAGAGACTTGAACTTGAGGCAGAGGAGATGGATGGAATTTATTGAGGATTACAACTTCGAGTTGCACTATCATCCGAGAAAGGCCAATGTAGTGGCCGATGCCCTTAGCAGGAAATCCATTAGTGATGTAGCTTGTATAGCCATCCGGGAGTGGGGGATGTTGGGTGCACTTGGCAAGTTTGATTTGCTTTTGGGCGAATCCGTTGAGGCTGCGGCCTTGTTTTCTGTTGTTGCGCAGCCTACACTTGTGACTCGAGTGTTAGAGGCACAGAGAGGTGACCTTGAGGTAGTCTTTCCGAGAGAAGATCTCCAGTGGAAAAGTTGAGAAGGGTTTGACGGTGTATCCCAACCTGAGTGTGAGATACCGAGACCGTTTGTTTGTGCCGGAGTCTTTCCGAGAGGAGGTACTCCGAGAGTTTCACTATTCATGCCTTGCGGTGCATCCAGGAGGCACTAAGATGTATCGGGATTTGGGTCGCCAGTTTTGGTGGTGGGGTATGAAGAGAGATGTAGCAGTTTTCGTGTCTAAGTGCCTTACTTGTCAGCAAGTGAAGGCCGAACATCAGAGGCCAGCGGGTTTGTTACAACCCTTGCCTATTGCCGAGTGGAAGTGGGAGCATGTCACTATGGACTTCGTTGTAGGTCTTCTGAGGACTCAGGGGGGTAGTGATGCTATTTGGGTGGTTGTAGACCGGTTGACTAAGTCGGCGCACTTCATTCCTATGTGCGTGAGAGATTCGGTAGATCATCTTGCCGACTTGTATATTCGGGACATAGTGAGGTTGCACGGGGTCCCAGTGACGACCGTCTCAGATAGAGACCCGCGTTTTATTGCTAGGTTGTGGCAAAGCTTGCAGAGTGCCTTGGGCACTAGATTGACCTTTAGCGCGGCTTATCATCCTCAGACTAACGGGCAGTTCGAGCGTACTATTCAGATCCTTGAGGATATGCTTCGGGGTTGTGTTCTTAACTTTAGTGGGTCTTGAGAGAGGCACTTGCCCTTGGTGGAGTTTGCCTACAACAACAGTTTCCAGTCTAGTATCGGTATGGCACCGTTTGAGGCCTTGTATAGCCGGCCGTGTAGGTCTCCAGTTTGTTGGGCCGAGGTGGGTGATGCACCTTTGTTGGGTCCGGAGTTGGTGAGAGAAACGACGGAGAAAGTCGAGCTTATCCGTAGGAGGCTTGTTACAACCCAGAGTCGTCAAAAGAGTTATGCCGACCGTAGGAGGAGGCGTTTAGTTTTTGAGACGGGTGATCATGTCTTTCTGAAAATATCACCTAGGCGAGGTTTGATGAGGTTTGGGAAGAGTGAGAAGTTATCCCCTCGGTTTATCGGTCCCTTTGAGATCTTTGAGGGGATTGGGGAGGTTGCTTATCGTTTGGCCTTGCCGCCGCAGTTGTCCGGAGTGCATGATGTGTTTCATGTGAGTATGCTTCGGAAGTATGAGCACGATCCATCGCATGTATTGGATTGGACCGACTTAGAGGTAAAGGAAGATGCCTCGTATGAGGAGAGACCAGTTCGGGTCTTGGATAAGCGGGATCAAGTCTTGCGAGGAAAGATCATTCCCTTGGTAAAGGTTTTGTGGAAGCATCACGGAGTGGAGGAAGCCACTTAGGAACGTGAGCGAATGTCCGTGAAAATTATCCGGACTTGTTTGTTGATGTATAATCATGTATTGAGATTTTTTAATATTGTTGAACTTTAAGAGCATTATATATGGCTTAAGTTGTAAAACATGGTATATGTTTTGGTTTATGGAATTATGTTTTGGAACTTACCTTAAAATGGAAGTTTAATGTAAACATTGCATATGTTGAATGTATTGTAGAAATCGGAATATATCATGAATATTGAATATGATATAGAATTGTGGAGTGTGGTATCGAAATTTGTGAAATTTCAGGGAATGCATATCTATAATGCATGTTGTGGAAAATGTTGTAAATTGCCTCTTGAAAAGAGATAAGATGACCGATAATGGGTCGAGTTGTTAAATTTCACATTGTAATAATGTTGGGAATTGAGAAAATCTTGTTTTTTTGAAAAACTTGTATTTAATTTCGGGGACGAAATTCTTTAAGGGGGGAAGGTTATAGCGATTTCGGTTTTTTCTTTCTGTATTTGTTGTATTCCGGACTTTGGTCCCGTGGAGTTAGTGGTTGTGTACCTTGTTGTCATCCTTTAATTCCGTATGTTTGAGTTTTTGGATGTGTTGCGCATGTTTCGAACAGGTAGGTTGAGTTTTGGTCTCTATTGTAGTTGTCTAGGTTTTTGGTGTTACGCTCGAGTGGGGATTCTTGCGCTCAAGCGGGGTTTACACACTCCCAGTATTTCGTGTCCCTGCAAAACTTCTGCAGGTGTGTTTTTCATGCTCGAGCGGGTTTTCTTACGCCCGAGCGGGTATCTTGGCGCTAGTGGGTAGTGCTTTGTTTGTGAAAGTTTTGGGAGGAGGAAATCCACGCTCGAGCGGACTGGTTTTCGCGCTCGAGCGGATGTATTTTTATTCTTGTGTCTTGGAGCTCGAGCGGGCCTTCTTGCGCTCAAGCGTGTCCAGATTTTTGTGCTTGACACTCGAGCGTTCTATTCTCCGCTCGAGTGGGTCATGCGTATAACAGAGGGCAGCTGGGCATTTTGAAATCACTTTTTACACTTTCTCTCTCTCTTTTACTTTCCCAAAATTGATTTTGAGAGCTCCACTCTCTAGAATCTCCCTTCTCTCTAGGGTTTGATCTAGCTAGAGTGTCCCACTACGTTGTTGTCTTTGCAAAAAGTGTGTTGATCGTCAAGGGCTACATTTTGATCTGAAAAGATTGAAGTTTGGAGCACTTTGAATTTCTTCATCTTCTCCGTTTGAGCTCTAACTCCGAGGTAGGGATATCCTACTCTTCCTTATGAGCTTTGTCTTTAAATTTTAACATTTTGATATGTTGGGAATTGTTGGATAATTTTGAGAAAGTTTGGGTCTTTGTGTAATTTTACAAAAAATGGGATTTTATTTATATAAGCCTATATGCATGTTTAGTATGGAGAAATGAGATAAATGTTGGGTTATTGATAGAAATGGAACCTTAGGGTTGTTTTGTTAATTATGGGAAATGCCCTAATTACATTGATGAATTAGTTTGTGAAATTAATTTTGAGAAATGAGAAGTTGAATTGAAAATGTTGAAATTGGGAACGTATGGGATTAAAGGGTGTAGTTGGATCATTTATCACTCACCTAGTTGAAATGTTGATATTTTATCCATTTGGTATATTTATTTTCTGTTTAGAAATAACTGCTTTGGGCTATCGGTGGAGAATAATCTTGATTGTTGTAGACAATGCATGATGATTAAGCAAACTAAAACTAATCGATTGAGTATGCTATCGAGTATAGTGGTTGGAATAATACATTAACTTTATGTATTGATTGATTATGTATATGATCTATGTTTATATACATTGTGTGTGAGAGGAGATAGGAGATGTACTCCACGGTTTAAGAGAAGATAGGGGATGGACCTCTAAACCGGATTTCTTGTGACATTGATACAACACTACAATGTGTATCAAGTGTGGATTATGGAAGTGTTTGAATTGATTTGATATAGCACTAAAACGTATATCGTTATCAATTGTGAAGTATAGAAGTGTTTCTATGTGTTATTGATACAGCACCAAAATGTGTATCCATCATGAATTTCGAAAGTGTTTTAAAGATGAGTCTTAATCTCATTAAGTTATTTGGCTAGGTTCTAAACCTTGTTTTCAAACTTAAAGTTGAGAAAGAAATGAGAAATGAAATGTAACATAGACTTAAATGTCATGAAACTGTAACGTCTTATAAATGGAAATATAAGTGTGGACCATCTATTGAATGCTGTTATTTTAGTCATTGTTTATAGTTGGTTTAGTATATTTCTACTGGGCTGTGGCTCACCCTATATGGGACACAATTTTCAGGTACAGGTAGCATGCCACCTCCAAGGACATAGCTTGGGAGGCCTGAGACTGTTGGGCTGTTTTGTGTTTTTGATTGTATTACATGTATATCAAGCCAAGGGCTTTCTGTGTATAGAGTTAGTACTCTCTTTTTATAACCAAGTGTTGACTTGGAAAGTTGTAAGCCCATAGGGCATTTATTTTTGATGTCAACATGTAATACATTTTGTACAGACTACTCTGATGGAATATATTTATGCTTTATTCACTTATGTTTAAGTACGCTATTGTTAGTTGATTTATGAGTTTATTTTGAGGGCATGAAAATATATATATATATATTTACAGACCCTGCAAAGAAGATTAAATCGATTCGATAATAAAATTGATTCAGATCTTTATCATTATCATCATCAAAAGATTGATTTAGATATGTATTTTTATATGCATATATGTATATTTATAGACCCCATAATGCGAGCACCAAAGATTGATTTAGATCTGTATCATCATCATCATCATCATCGTCATTATCATCAAAATCAAAATGAGCAACAAAATCAGTAGATCCGATCAACGGACATGGAGATCGGCGGAGGAGATCGGTGACAGAAGGTCTTCCATGGCTGACTTGAACAAGGGCTGTTCATTATCATCATCATCATCATCATCAAGGGCTGATTTGTGAAGCACTAGTGTATAGATCAAGAACAAGAACCACTTACTATTCACTTGAATCAAAAGATTTCTAAAATGAAGTAGAGTTTCAACTTAAAATCAAAGCTCTGTCCCTTCTCTTGCTCTGGTTCCTTCTCTCTCTCTTTAACTCTCCCATGAACTAGTGAAAGAGAACTCAGAAAGTTGATTTCTATTTGTTTGTTTGTTTTTTTGAAATTACTAACCAAAACGGCATCGTTTTGATTAGTTTTATTTTGAATCGTTGGATCACTCACTTCAGGGAATCCCACTCTAGAGGATCCTGATACCTCAGTAACCACTAGATTGTCATTCTGTTGTGATATCCTCTGCTTAAAAGGTTTGAAATCAGTTTTTCATTTTCTTACCTTGAGATAATAATCCATTAAGATACATGGTCCACCTATCAAAACTTTTACATAGTCCTCGTTCATTTCAAACTTAAACAGGAAATAACCCAGGCTACTGTCGACTGCTTCAAAATCTCCTTGCAATCCCCCCATAGCTTTCTAAAAGTATCTTCAATGGTTTGCCATTGGGCTGCCAAAGCCATTTTATAACAGGTGTAGGTCAAAAGTGTTCCTCAACGGTAAATTTTAACAGCTGCTACCTTTGGCAAATGCCAAATATTGTGTCAAATTTGACATAAACTTCAGCAGCTACCAAAAGTGCCAAGTCACCAAAACCAACTGTTTCCTCCCTTATGCTCTCCATTTCTCATCATTCTTCCCAGCAAAAACTTTCAAAATAGAAATTAAATTCACCCAAAAATAACTATTCGTAAAAAATAAATTATTAAGCTAAAAATTTCATAATCAGGCAAAAAAATTTAGAAAATTTCAGCAATATGAATCAATCAAAATTTCAAGCAATCTCAAGCCCCTCCTTCCCTCCCCTCCCCTATTTTTTTTTATAGCAAATTTATACTAAGAATTTGAAGATTCTTTGGTTTCATCTTCTTCATCTTCGTGTTTGGATCGTCTTTATTAGGGCTTCGGCTTGATCTTCTGCGTCTTCGTGTTTGGATTGTTTTCGTTAGGGTTTGGTTCATTGGAGAAGACGGTTTAGAACGGAGAGAGAGAGAGAAAGAGAGAGAGAGAGAGAGAAGATGGTTAGAACAGAGGGTTGGAGAAAAGGGTTGGAACAGAGGGTTAGAGAAGGAATTTTGGGTTTGAGGGTTGGAGATTGACAGTGGTTGTGGTGGTGGTTCTCCTGGTTGTGGAATCGATGAGTTTGAGAGACGGATGAAGATGGAGAGAGACAGAGAGGGACGACTGGTTTTTGGCTCTAAAGGTTATCAAAATGAAAATGGAGAGAGAGTATAAGTGATAAAAAATAACGATCATGCTATGTAGCTCGAATGTCGCGGCTCGACACCAAAACGACGTCGTTTTGGTGTCGATTTTGTTTTTTTGTTTTTTTTGTTTTTTTTCCCTGGTTTTGCAGAACGAAGAAGAAGAAGAAGAAGAAGAAGAAGAAGAGAGAAGAAGAGAAGGGAGGAGGAGGAGGAGGAGGAGGAGGAGGGAGGGAAGGGGGCCATAAAAACCGGTTTGAGGAGGAGGGGAGGCTGGGCAGACGACATCGGCGGGGCTGCGACGGAGGAGGAAGCAGAGGCGGCGGCGGGAGCTACGACGACGGCGGGAGCTGCGACGACGGCGGGGCGGGGAGCTGCGACGCCGACCTTCTTCCTCTCCCTCCCTTCTCTTTCTCCTCTCCCTCTCTTTCTCTCCCTCTCCCTCTCCCTCTCTTCCTCTCGAGCCATTTTCGAGCCTGGTAGCTTCGAGCTACCAGGCATTTTCCAAAAAATAACCAGAAGATTCCAGTGCATCAACCTCAACTGTTGGATTATGAAAACATACAATAGTAGAAAAAGTCTTGGAATGTGGACATTTATCCAGCGGCTCCCTTTTCAAAAAATTTTGTAGTGATACGTGAAATTGGTGAGGTAAATTATATTTATGTATATTTTTTCAAAATTTTTGATTTTTTTAATTTTTCATATTCATCCAGTCGAGGTAGAATGCAAATATAAATTTTTTTTAGAACAAGTTTTAAAAAGGTCATAAAGGAAAAAATAAATAAAAAATTCACTCAAAAACTTATATGTAAACATCACCTATAAAATTAGAGAAAAAGTTTATTACAATTTGTCAAAATAGCTTTGTAGCATTGTTATAATTTGACAATTTACTACTGTAACATGCCAAATTATGACTTTGACAATACTATTTTGATAATTACCAGTGAAGATGCTCTAACTCTGTTCGTTAGAACTCGATAATCAATATCTTTTTCCGAAAGTTGGATGATTTATACCAAAATCCTTTAACCATGAGGTAAAAGCTGTTGAATAGTAGGGATTGTCGTAGACACTAATTATTAGAATTCAAGAGTAATAATATGGGCAATGCACCAATAAATCCTAAATTTGTATCTTTTGAACCAGTTGGTCCTATCTTATATCTTATAGTCCAATAGGTCCCAATCTAATGTTAATGACCAAATTATCTGTGTTACGCTGCGTTTGGGAACTTATGGTAAGGGTAAATGTGGATTTCCCCAATTGCGAATTTACGTCTATGCCCACAGCTGTAGAAGAAGGGTTTTTTTGTTTTCCCTCCAAAGAGATCGGAATGAAAGAGTCATATATGGAAATGGCTCTATTTTCTAATGTTAATGGCGTAATTTTAAACCCTAAACATTACACATCCCATTCCCTGTTGATACGTTTACGTCGGTTGTTTGAAGAGGCCGTGTCACCGTTGTGTATTCTACATCGGCCGACAGAACATTATCTATTCGTCAACGGTGATTGTGTAAACTACAAATGGCGTCAGATGCGTATTTCATTATGATGTATTAACACTGCTGTCGTGTGTGTTGTTTTACATTGATGTATTCGAATAGTGTAAATTGTATGAAATATTATTACGATCAAGTTATTGTTAAATTTGTGTCGCGGTATTAGCCCAAGTGAATGGGAGGTTGGGTTTTGGTAAGGGCATGTTTGTTCCATGTGGTCGTGTGATGTGTGTTTGAAATTTGTGGGGCTGAACTCTGATGGTTGTTGAAGTATGTAGTGGGTTTGGTGTGTTTGAAGATTGGAGCTTTGTTTTGTTTTGTTTTTTTTTTTTTTGTGGGGTGTTGGAACATTGGAGCTCTGTTTTTTTTGTTATTCACAGTGAATCTGTAACTGTAATCCTTCGTTTATTGTGTGTGTCATATTTACGGTGACACATTGACAGACCATCATGCACAAACCATAACAAAAAACAAAAAACAAAAAAATTACAGCGGACAATTAAAAACACACCAGAATGGAAACCACGGTGCAAAAAATACACCAAAACGAATAAAACCCATTCACTTGCTGCGATTGAGCAATCCACACCAGAACGAACCTAGCAAAATGACACCAAAAATCGTTGTTCTGATTGGGTAATCCACAGCAAATAACCGAAGCAAAATGGCACCAACAAATTTATGTAATGATGCATAAATGGATACCACCGGACATGGCCAACAAAACAGTCAAAATTACCACAATCTTTGCCGGGAAAAAATACGGTGAATGTTAATCAAAATCCCAGGCAACACGTTACCATTCCTTATCCACTACCAAACAGAATGTCCCATTTAGGGAATCAAACCAAACAAGGGTACAAATGTAAATTGAAATAGGATGAAATCACCCACAAAACTCTCGCCAAAAAAGTAAGACTAAATGGTTTACAAAAAAACTTCTACGACTAACTGGTATAACTTTCTTCTATATAGGATTTATGAGTAATTTTTCCTAATAATATTTTGATTCTTTTGTAATATTTTTTGATAATAGTGAAATTGTAATTCCTCTAGAAGTAATGAATCACGCACATTTTATGTTCTTCTATTTACATGTAATTTATAATTCGTGCTTGTTATTATTTTTATTGTTTATCATATCTCATCAATCTTGATTAAGTATTAGGTAAAATATGCGTAGTTAAATAACTAATGTTTATAGTTTCTAATGTCTTTCAAGTATTGCACTATGAGTGATTTGCAATCTCTTTGGTCATCACAAGAAGTCAATTAAAAACGTGAATCTAATTAATTTGTGTTTAAATGGTCATTAATTTTGCAAATATAAAATTTCACACGACAACAGCTTGATAATATGAGCTTCACGGGTTAGCCCAATGGTAACACCATAATCCGAGTAACTCCAAACACTAATTGACATTTTATCTAACAAAAATACATAAAAAAAAGGTACATTCAATTAATCACTTTGTCTAATGTGTACTTTAACCCTATCATGTTAGAGTTTCATTATATGATGAAATTAGGCAAAAATACCTTAATACTCTAACACTGTGTTTGGTTGGGGGTTTTGGGAAGGGAAATGGAAATGAAAGGAAAAGGAGAAAGAATTAATAGAATTCCAAATCCCAACTATGTTTGGTTGTGTTGGTTATAAAATAGAATTGATGTCTTAAAAGGTATCCTATTTCTTTATTTATTTCTCACCCCCTTTCTTTTTCCATATATTTTTTATTATAACCAAACATAAATAGGATTACATTTCTCATTCCTTTTCCAAATTCCACCTCAAAAACTCCAACCAAACACAGCATAAATGTTTTTTCAATTGGAGATGTTGCTCACTACATTTTCAGTTTTCACTAATTATATCGTAGTGAGATTTTCATTTCCTTTTTCTTTTTGTAATCAAGGTCTAGTTGTTTTAAACAAAAAATTTCAAAATACAATTTGTTTTATAAACAATTAGTTAAAGTCCTGTTTTTACAAAACAACATGTGTTTAGAAAATTGGTTCAAAAATAACATATATTTGATAAATATAATCCGAAGGATTTCGACCTAAAAAATAAATAAATAAGTACATAAACTCAAGATGGGCAGCAGATACAAATTACAAATTACCGTACTTGTCTTGTAGTTTGCATCATTCATATACTCAAAAACAAAAACATTGGTTATGTTTGGTTTGCATTTTTAAAATAATCTTTTTAAATTTTAAAAAAATAAAAATTAATTCGATAAAAATAAATATTAAAAATATAATTTTGAAAAATTGTTTCTGCCTCTAAAAAATATAAAATTATATAAAAACAATAAATACTTCTGATTTTTTTTTTAAAAAAATGGGCAAATTACAAACACCCTCTCGAGGTTTGGTGAAAATACATATTTCTCTCTGAGGTTTGAGAAATTACATCCCGCCTCCTGAGGTTTATATTTTCATAACAAATTATCCCTTGAGGTTTTTATTTTCATACAGATTCTCTCCTAATTTCTCCTAATTTGTTATGAAAATTTGACCCTCAAAGAATAATTTATAATTTCTCAAATTTCAAAAAAAAAATTATATTTTTATCAAATTTCGAGGATGTTCGTAATTTGCCTAAAAAAAATCTAAAATAAAATTTAAAAAATTAAACTACATGCCCATTATTACGGATTCTCCTGTGCAACTTTTTCCGCTGCAGCACGAGAAATACTTGCCCTGAAAAAGAAGTGTAAGAAGAGGGCCAAAAAGTTGGAATTGTCAAAACAGAGCTCCCAAACCAAGGCACTAGTTATCTGACCCCAAATCATGAATCATACTCAACACTCGTACATGCCAAATATAATCCCCTCCAAAAATATATTACTATAGGGAAACGATTTGGAGCTTCAAAAAAATCCTCCTTAATTCTTTTAATTCTTAAAACGACGTCGTTTTAAATTTTTTTTTATTTTTTTATTTTTACCTTGGTCTCAATTTTCGGAGGATTAGAGCTCCCCAAATTAGGGAGATGTAGCACGGCCCATTACTATATGCTATGCTAGGGCTTTTTGATAAATATTTAACTAACATTAAGGTTTTGTTTGAGAATAAATTATTTTAATAATTTTTTAACTTCTAAATGGGTTGTTAGTTTTTTAATTTTTTAAAGTAATTTTTTGATTTTTAGATTAAAAAATGATATTACTAAACGAAATCTTAAGTATGTTTAGCTTTCATTTGTTTACCTTCTGAATTGATTTTAAACAAGTTTTTTATTGTTTTAAAAACAAACCTAGCTCAAATAATTATACATATATATATATATATATATATTGTACAAAAACTTACCGAGTTAGATAATAATATGTTGCTTCAATTTAATAAATTTAGTTTTTTTAAATTCAAAAATGATTTTTCCTCCGAATCCCCTGACTGCCCAAAATGATCGTTTTGGACAGTTTCCTTTTTCTTTTCTTTTTATTCTTTTTTTTCTTCCCTCCAGTCTAAAACGCAGAGAGGAAACGCAGAGAGGGAGAGGGAGAGGGAGAGGGAGAGAAAGAGAAAGAGAAGAGAGGCGAAGAGGCCGTCGCCGATTGCCGATCGCCGCGCCTCCACCGATCGAGGGTCGAGGTCGTCATAGCCCAGCCCAGTTGATGTTGGCCCCTCCAGTTCTTCTTCTTCCTTCTCTTCTTCTCGGTTGATGTTGGCCCCTCCAGTTCTTCTTTTTCCTTCTCTTCTTCTTTTTCTTCTTATTTTTCTTCTTCCTTCTTCTTTTTTGATTTTCTTCTTCTGGAAAAAAAAATAAAAATAAAATAAAATCTGAGAGGGTAATTTTTGGGAAAAATTGGGCCGAGCTGCGAGTTGGGCTTTGAGGCCCAAAATTGAGAAGTGTAGTTACTCCGGCTTAAGAAGGGATAGTTGCTTTGGCCCAAGGAAGAGTAAAGCTACTCCGGTCCGGAGGCGACTTAGAGTTGGGCCGGTCTCAGGGTTAGTCCGGTCGCAGTATGTTCTAGGTAGGCCGAATTAGTCCGGTGGCAGTTTGAAGTAAGTCCGACCTTGCATTTAGTCCGGTCGTGACATACTATGGTTAGGTCGGTCAGAACTTGCTACTTGGAAGTTTGATCTAAACACACCAAGGTTGAACAGGGGCAGCCGAGGTAAGAAGTTAAAGGAGAAGACCGAGCTAAGGACAGTTCGGCCTTTTGTGGCTCGGCATAGCCAATTTTACTTCGGTCACATGGAGGTTCGGCCATGGAGAAAACCATCCCACTTGGTTTAAGCAGTGGGGGAGGGTGTTAAAGGATAAGCATTATCCTTTGGAGTATGAATCCTAGGAGGACTCTGCATGGAGAAATACAAGTCCTACCAGGATTGTGCCACGGGAAACTTATAAAAGCCCATGAACATCACCTTGGAGGAGGTAATTTTGAACACAATTCTTTCTGAGAGCATAAAACTTTGTCTATTTGTCAAGCTTACTGACTTAGGCATCGGAGAGGTTTCCGGCACACACCCGCCGGCTAGCTCACGTTTGTGTTTTCAGGTGATAAAGCGACGTCGTACGGAGGAGCGTAGACTTGGTCAACAGGATTATACGAGGAGAATTATTTCCTCCCCGTACAATTGGCGCCGTCTGTGGGAAGAACAGACAATAACAAAAACCTCTTGACTAAGCTTCTCCTTCTCCTTATATCATTTTTCTATTTTTTACACGTCTTCCCTTAATAAACAAAAATGACAGTCTATTTTTTAGCACATTTGAACAGTCATAGAAATCAAATTCAAGTAAAACAAATTACATTTGAGAAATAGATTTGAAAATGATGTCCATTGGTTAAAGAAAAAACTCATACAGCTCTGTTCCTATCCTATCCTGCTTTCTGGGGAGAAGAGAGAGCATGTGTCAAATATCCCATTGTCCTTCTCCAGAGTTGGATGAAAGCCAAAAAAACAAATTATAAAATTAAAAAAAAAGAAAAAGAAATTGGGGTGAATAATGGGAAAAGCTTCATAATGAAATCTTGTGGAACTTCAGGCTTTGGCAGTGTTCGATGGGATAAGCCCCCTGTCAAAAGAAAACACAGTGATGATAAGACGACAAGAAAGAGAATCCAAAAAGACCAGCTTGTCTTTCTTTCTACATAATAATACACACCATCTCACAAAATGTATATACACACTACTATCTTTTTGCATAATAAAAGGATTATTTGAAATGATTAGATTATTTATCTTTTTATAAAAAAATATATAAAAAATTAGAGAGAAGTTGTGATAAAAAAAAAATAAAAAGATAAATTATTTTATATATGCTAAACTTGACCAAAATGTACATACACGCCATTATCTTTCTGCATAAAAGTGACAATGAATTCACCCTCCGGGTCCCCCCTCTTCCATTATCTTTCTCCACACAAAAATATTGAATAGGAATCCTCTATACTTTTAATTTCTAATGTTTAAATTGTATTAATTTTGCTTAAAATTATAAATAGTGTTTCAATTTGACCACTTAATCAAATTCCATCAATAGACATTATAAAATTAGGAATAAATGTGTAATTTTAAAAACTAAAATAATATTGATTACATATTTTCACAACTAAAAATGCCTTGTTTTAAGTGAGTTTTCACATTTATTTTCAATTTTAACGTGCTTACAATTAGATATTTAAAGTAAATTTTCGTATTTATTTCTGACTTTAACCGTACCTAGTTAGAGAGATAATTAAATTAAAATATTTATATACATTAAAGATAAAATTGATTCAATTTAAACATTGAGGATTAAAATGACACAAAAAACAAATTTTAAAGACTAAAAATGTAATTAACCGTAAAGCAAGAAGCTCCAATGAGAAAATGACTCCAAATTTAAAATCCAAAACAATAAAGCAAAAAAAGATTGGCAGTTCTGAATTAACTCTGTACATTGGATGGGGATTGAGAGAGAAAATGGGTTACAAAATTTTCCGAGCAAGGATTACAAAATTTTCTTTTTGTACAAACAAACACTAACAAATCAGATTCTCCCGCCGGTAAAGACTGATCAAGATCATTGAAACATCAGCAGCTTAATGCCTCAAACTTCACTGGAATCGGACGGTTAAACCCAACTTGAGATAGCAAATCCCCAACTGCTGCAATGTCCCTACAAAACACTCCTTGAAACACTGTCGTCGTCGTCGCTTTGTTTTCGATCTGATTATTCGAAGAAACTGTACTCAATTCAGCTTCCAATTTAATCTGTTGTTGTTGTTGTTCATTGCGACTTTGTTGAACTTGCATTGCAGTAGCAGCTGCTTGCAAAGCAATTGCAGCCTTCTTTCTCTGTTTCTCCGCAGCTTCTTCGTCCATGATCGTCGTCATTACACTCGTATATCCCTTCTGAATCAATCTATATAGCAACAATGCTGACATTTTCGCTCTGTCTCTCACCGAATCAGCATCACGATCATTTGCAAATTCACATCTATCAATGAAATTGGTAGCTTTATCAGGCTTATGCCGCAATGTGAGCAACAAATGAGCTCTCTCCAACTCCGATCGCGAACACCCTCTTCTCAGCCCAATCAATTGATAGTAATCTACATTCCCAGTTTCGCCCGACGCAACTCTCTGTTTCAGTTGCTGAATCTTGGTGGCTAAAGTACAGAGGTTTCCAGGAATTTCTCGGTACCTCACGTTGTGTCGCTTCCAGGCCGGACCGGGGAGTTTTCGATCGCGTAGGATCGTGTTGTACAGAAGTTTCAAGTGTTCGAGATCGTGAAGAGAGTCTGGTAAGCACCGGATTGTTTCAAAGAGTGAAGCTCTGGTACTGAGGGCTTCAATGGAGGCTGGGTCTAAAGCTAATGTCCGATTACAATCCGCAATTGACTCAGCGATTCGACCCGCGGATTTATATGCCGATGCCCTATGGATGTAGCATTCGGCGAGGAACCCCTGAGGGGCTCCTCGCCGGCCATCGACGATCTTCGAGAAATGTCTGATGGCTTCGGAGTAGAGTCCAGCGTCGAGGGCGGCGATAGCGGCCGTCTTGCGGCGGAGGAGGAGCTTGATGTGGCCGAGCAACTGGATTATGCTCTCGGACTCGGTCTTTGGAGGGGTTTGGGGTTGGTTGGGGAGAGTGATGATTTCGCCGGAGAAGCTGTCCTCCGACCAGCAGATGCTTTCGCGGCGGAATGCGGCAGTGGCGAGGCGTTTTCCGGTCTGGAGTAGGAGCATGGCATCCTCCATTAGACCCAGGTGGCAGCATGCTTGACCCAGAACCGAGTACCTATACGCAGAGTGAGAAACTCAGCGAGTCGACTCAAATTGATTGTTTCAAAAACCCAATCAAATCGTTGACTATTTAACAACAACCACCACCCACGAAATTGTTGACTTTTCTGTTCTTCTCGAAATTACGAAAATTTTAGGAAATTCTAGGCGTTTATTTTGCGTAATCTCTAAGCTAATTCCATTGACTAAATAAAATTTAAAATAAATTACAAATCCATCATTTAAAATATAAATGATATTTTAAAAATTATAAATATTTTTTTATCAAAATTTTATATTTAAAAAAAAATAAAATTCTTAACTGTTGTGCTCTTTTTTATAATAACAAAATTTATAAATTATTAATTAAAATATAATATTTTTTATATTATTAAAAATTATTAATTAAATTAGCAATTTAACAATGAAAAAATTATTTATTATGCTATTACAAACTTAAAAATGCAGAATCTAATTTTTAAAATTAAAAAGCTACTATATATGTATTTCTAATTTATTGTTATTTAAAAAAAAAAAAAAAAACTGAAAGATAACAGAATAGAGAAGAGAATTACCTCCATTGCCCTTCCTGGTCGACTTTTTTACAGAGGCCGGCCATGACTTTCTTCTTCAAATCGGAGACAGAGAAGCACTTGAAAGAAGGACGATCACTCTGCGGCGAGAGAAGTTGCTCTTTCGAAAGCTGCTGAGAAGAGTTATCGGAGGAGATAGAAGACGAGGAGTCATCGGAGGCGATTTTGCTGCTCGGAATGTAGTCCTGTAGCAAATCAGCCACGTCCTTGAATCGCCGGAGATGAAGAAGCGAACGAGCTTTGAGTTCGAGAGCGAGCTCGAAGCGAGGGGAGAGCGCTAAAGCCGCGTCGAGAAGGCTCAGAGCCGATGCGATCTCGCTCTGTTCTTGAGTCGCAATCAGGATTCTCGCATCTTTGATATATTTATCTACGATCTGTGCAAAAATACATAAATGTTAGGGATTGAATGCAAATCACGAAACGAAATGTAACGATTTGATCATCATCCTCATCATCATCATCATCAAGGTGTTTGAAATACCTTTCTGTTGCTAAGCCACCAATAATGCTTCTTTTCTCCACCCGCCAAAGATGGAGATGTTGCTGCCATTGTTGTTGCACAGGGATCTAACATCAACCTTACACACACACTCTCTCTCTCTCTCTATATATGTATTTGTAAGTATAGAGAGAGAAAGAGAGAGAGAGAGAGAGAGAGAAGAGGGGAATGGTTTTAAGGGAAGAGGAGGAGTGTGGTGGTGGTGCGGTGGTGGTGGGAGAGAACAAACCACCGCAAAAGCAAATGCCAGCTTTCAACTGAGAGAAACGCTATTGATCCTTCAGCTTCATCGCTGGCACTACAGACTTTCTCTCTCTAGAGTCGAGAGGCTATGGTCTACGGCTGTACCCTTCAATGAACCAAACTTTCCACACTGCCACATTTAAGAGAAGCTGATAAATTATAGTAGATTGCACAAATGGTCCTAAAATATAGTTCATATTTTATTTTGATATATAGGCCTATTTTGAGAAGTGAGTTATAATCTACTTCTTATATTATAATTTATTTATTTTTTCTCATAAAAAAATGAAAAAATTGGTCTAAGGTCCCTCTCCTACTTTTCGTAATGGAAGAGATCCACAAAATGATTTTTTGATGTCTAAGGTCCCTAAACATATATCAGAGAAATTTGACTGGGTTTGATCCTCTTCCTCAAAACCTCATTCCCCGATTCTTCTCTCTCTAGCAGAACCTTGCAATCTCTTTCTCTTCCTTTTTTTTTTTTTTTGTTTTTTCTCTGTACTTTCTAGATCTCTCAACCTGATTTCATGGATCTATAAACCCATCCACCTGCATTGTTGTCTTTCGTCTAGGGCTTACGAGCCATATGTTTCGTTCGCAATTCTCGTTCTTTCGAAGCCATGCAATTGCTTGCTTCGAGCAAAGGAGTTGATTATCAACTCTGCCGCTGCTGCCAACAGGAGGTACACCGGAACCCTAGAAACATTCGTTGAGACTCCGGCGAGGCATTCGAGCTTGGCGGTCTTTGTTTCTGATGATGGTGTGTTTGAATTTTGTTGTGAAGAATAGAGAAGATGCGAACTCTAATAGCAATAGAGGAAACTGACACAAACTCCACTTGAAAACAGATTTTGTCCAATGAATTCCTTAAAACATATGTTTGTTTTGAGAGAAGTAGGTGACTTAACAGGATCATACATTTGTTTAATCAAGTTTGTACTCTAAGGAAGCTTGTACTGTCAATATGTAAGTCTGGATTTTCACATTGTGAAGTCGTGGTGAATTGGTTGCAATTTGGTCTTCGGCTAACATCAATGAAAGGATAAAATTAACCAAATCTGATTGTTCCCAGGTAAAGTATGTAGGAAAGTCCAAAGGCACATTGTTTCTGGAACTTGCTAACATTGTCAGTATAATGCTTTCAAGTGGAATTTAGCACATTTTTTTTATTACTTGCACCTTTTTTTATTACTTTCAAGTTCAAAATTTCTCTGAATCCAGATAAATGTGCTAACAGTGTTGAATATAATATTTCCTACAAACCAGATTAATTGTGTGCTAACAGTGTTGAATTTCTCTGGATTTGGCAATTTTCTCTGGATTTGACAATTTGCTCTGAATCGAATTTTCTATAAATTTGATAATTTTCTCTGGATTTGGCAATTTTCTCTGCGTTAGAGTGAGATTTTCTCTGAGTTTGAGTGAATTTCTCTGGTTTTGGGGGGAATTTTCTCTAGATTTAAGTTCTAGAATTTTCCTTCACTGCAACAAGGGCTTTGCTCTCAACTTCTAAAGGATTAGTTTTAAAGGATTTCCATGGTACTGGTCTAGTTATGTTGTTGGTCAGTGATTCAAGAAAAGAGTCCTCCCAGGAATTTCTCTGGGTTGATCCAGAGAATTTCTCTGGTTTCAACCCAGAGAAAATTCAGTTCAACACCAACCTCAACACCACGCGCAAGCATGGCAGCAAGCTTCTGATCAATTCTCTCTCTCTCTGCAGTGTCGGATTTGAAAAATATATACATATGCATGGACCAGCTTGAGCAAGAATTGGTATCTCTACCAGTTTCTTCTCCTGATGAAGTTCCATCTTCAATGAAGGATGGTTTTTCAGCTCTTCCACCTGAAGTCTCCGATGTTGGGAATCTAGGGAGTGAGATACCTGGTCTGGATTCAGCTGTTCACAGTAATGAAGTTCCATCTTCAATGGGAATTCTTCTGATAATGGAAAGTATGTATATAATATTGTACTGTTGCCTTTCTTCTTCACCTTTGAGAAGCAAGGAAGTGAGTTGAGGTAGGGGAATCCTTATGTTCAAAAAAAAAAAAAAGGGCAGAGAAATTTACAGTGGGAAGTTTAGGAAAGTTCAGAAAATTTCTCTGGAAAGTCCAGAGAAATTCTTCCCAGAATTTCTCTGGACCAATTTTCTCTGACTTGAATTTTCTCTGGATTGATGTTGAGGGACCTTAGACATCATGAAAATATTTGATGTCCTTTCTACTATAAAATCATAATATCAGGGACCTTAAAAAAAATACCCCTAAAAAAATTATTTATAAATTATTTATAAGTAGTTTTTCACTAAAAAAATTAATTATAATCATCTTCCTAAAATAACTTATAATATTTTAATTTATTTTAATTACATATTTGAATTTCACACAATTTTTGTTTGGGATGAAATAATTTAGCCTCGCTAAAAAAAATTATATTTAAAATAAGTTTTGATTTTTTTTTTTACAATTGATTTGATAGATATAAGAGAAAAAATAAAATAATTATAATTTTAATGTGATATTTTTTTGTTTTATTAAATAATTTGTCTATTATGTCTTTATTGACAAATTTAACCAAAAACATCTCATGCCAAACTTAAAACTCTTTTGGAATGTCAACAATTTAAAAATAAATGTTTGTAATCAATTAAAAAAATTGAAAAATTCAACTTTTTCACTAGTACCAAAAAAAAAAAAAAAAAAACTCTTTTAACTGCTTGAACAAATTAATTTTTTTAACTTCTAAAAATTCAGAAAAAAATTATTTGTCTTGCCGAACAACGTATTAATGTAGTCCATATTCTTTAGAATATACAAAAAAAATATTCACTTCTACGTCATATTAAAATTTAAAAGTTTTAAAAGAAATTAATCTGAGCCAAATAAAATGCATATTCAAATATTTCACTTTATTATTAACATTTGTGTACAGAGCGGGTTTGACTGATAATATTTTGTATAAATAATGTTGTTAAAATATTTTTAATGTAATGCTTTTTATTATTTGATCACATAATACTTTTCATATGTTTTTTAAAAAAACAATGAGTAAATTACATTGATTTGATCTAATTACATCTCATTTCTTGACATTTTTGAAATTACATTTTTATCGTTGTGGTTATTAGTCTCATTTCATAAATCCGCCTAATTATATAAAAAGCAATAACTCTTAATAGAAAAATAGAGAAAGTTATATTGAAAAAAAAAAGTAAAGCAAAGAAAAGGAGAAAAAAAATAGAGAAACTAAAACAAAGCAAAACAAGAAAAAAGAAAATGAATGAATTCAATATTTTTATTCTGTTTAAATAATTACAATGACAGGAGGATTAGTGTAATTTTTTAAATGTCAAGAGATAATATGTATTAAACCTTCTCAGCAAGTGTAAATGTAATTTATTCAAAATTAATTAAGCGAACGTATGAAGTTTAGAGATGCACTCTAAAAAAACCTAAAAATTATAGATTAAAATAAAATAAATGTTATAATTCAGGGACCAATTGTGTAAATTATCTTTGGTAAAATAGTTTTATAGATGACCGGGTTTTAGCAGTCAATAGGCCCATTTGAAACGGCTATAGCCGGTGAAACTGTCACGGGTTGCTCTGGTTCAACTACCGGAGGGAAAAGATTATTATTATTACCTAAAAAAAAGAAGACGCCAGCAAATTGCCCAAAAAGAAAGTAATTACAACTTACTACTACTCTGTACAGTTTTACAAATATGCCCTTCTTGTCTTAAAAGTCAATTTACCCTCCAACTTATAAAATTAAAATATTTTTAACACAAATGAAAAAGATGGTTAATTACATTACAAATTGACTAATAACAAACCCCGGATTTCGTTTTGACCAAAAATAACTAACATTATGGAAGCTTGCGGATCAGTTTTTGATGATTTGATTTGTGATTTAGATTTATTCGCATATTTATGATTTGAAAAAAATTAAATCCGTGATCGCCCGCAATGCAAATTACTATTTGTGCGAATATGATCCACGAATGTGCGGATGATTTGTGTATTGAACTTTTTTCTTTAAAATTTTATTTTTTGACTTGTTTTTTCTCATTTAAATTTTTTTATTTTGATTGTGAAAGATTCAACACTATCCTCCATTAAAATTAGATTACAAAAAATTAGAATGAAAATTAAATAAAAACTGATATAGAACAAAAAATCACATAATTAGATTTGTAAAAAAAAAAAAAAAAAATTCAATTGGATAATAAGTATTTTAAACAATGCAGTTTGTAATATTATTATAATGTTATAATGTTATAGCCTACACGTTTGATAATCAGATTAAATTGAGTGAGAGAAGAGAATATTAGAGTTGCATATTTACAAAACTTACAAGAAAATCTAATGGTCCAAATTTTAAAAAAATATATACAAATGCGGACGGGGTGAGTGCAGGTGTGGTAAAACCCACGAACCGCTTGCGATCCACAAATAGGAAAATCTTAAACTGCATTTGACCCTAACAATTTTGAGAAACCGCCCAAACAAGTGCAAGTGATTCGTGTTGGATAATTTTTACAGATTAGATAACCCTATGTTCAATCCTAACTAACACCGAATTTGAATGGATTTTTTTTATTATTATTTTTTTTTACGTATTTGAAAATGGCTAAGGGTATCCAATGCAAATTGAAGCTACATTTTTATTTTATTTTATTTTATTGAGGCTATAAACACAAAATAATTTTATTGAATGAGACACAATTATGAGAAAGTGATGGTCCTCAAGTCTAACATGTGAGAGATTTATATGTATTAATCATTTGCATATTGAATTAATATTTTTGTCTTGCTCACAGGTGCTGTTGAGGCATAAGAAAAAATATTAAAAATAATAATAAAAACATTGGATGATATTGTTTATCAATTTTAAAATACGTTTTCATAAATCCTATTTTAAAATAATTTTATCTCAATCCTAATACTATTACTGGTTTTACCTGTTAACTTTCAAAAAAAATAAAAATTTGTTAATATGTGTTTTTGAGGCACATGTTTAGAAAAGTTAAAAATATTATACATTTTGTATAAAAAAAAGGTATAATAAAAAATTTGCAATATTTCTAAGCGTGTTTATCATTAAAAAATTCAATACTCGGGGAGTAAGTTTAAGTGGTACTCAAAATTATTAATTATTGATTTAAATCATGAGATTCATCACTTTTGTGTTGAAATTTTTAAAAACATATTAAGTATTAATCTATAAATAAATCAAATATTGTTCCAGAAATATTAAATAATTTTTCACTTTCCAGGTGCCCTCCTCATGCATTTGGAGGGGGGGGGGGGGTTGTGGGTGGGTTGGGAATTCACCAAATCCTTATGTGGATGTAACAAAATATTATAAGATTAGTAGTGGATGGCGTTTAGTAATTACCCTCCGTAAAGGAATTAGTTGGAGTGAATTTTAGGTGGGATTAGAAAAATAGTGAGAAGATTGAGTTTATTTTATATAAAAAATTTATTTTTTTTACCAAGTGTACCTATTTGTTTTAGTTTTTTTAATATAGAAATAATTAATTAATTTATTTTATATAAAAATAATTTAACAATCTCATTATTAATCATCTCTCACACTATCATCAAAACAAACATATTTTTACTTAATTCTCTCACTAACAAGCCACATATTAACAATCTCTTTACTAATAATCTTCTCACTAATAATCTCATTCAACTTAATCCGTAAAATAAACGTGACCTAAATGAAAACTAGTCCAAATAAAATCCGAAAAAGATTCTCTCCAGATGACATGATCAAATAAATTAACAGCCATTAATGACATTCATTGGCATTATCATAATCTGGATTTCCTTTGCTGCTCTACTTTTTGTAAGAAGGTGGATGCCATTAAGACGAGTAATGAAATTAATAAATTTTAATAAATTATTTTATTTATTGATGTAACATCTAGCATGTTATTAAAATGAATTTTGTTTCAATTTTTTTAAAATTTTAGCATTCATATTAAACTTGTTGGTTTCATTTTTCAGGATTCATTTTTTCAAAAAAATAAATATTTTTATTTTTCATGTTTTTTGTTTTAACTTAATTTTTTTAATATTTTAAGTTTTTTTTTTAATTTTTAGATATACTATAAATAAAAAATTCACTAAACACAAAAAATATAAAAAAAATAATGAAAATTCAATACATTTTTGTATTCTTCTGTATTTAATGATTTTTAACAATATTTTATTATAAATATTTTATTTTTCAGATACAGCTAAGTAAGGTCATCTAAAAAAGTAAAAAAAAAAATGCTTAAAATTCTAAAAATATTCATTAAAAACAAAAAAAAAATGGAAAAAAAAACTCAATTTCTAAAAAATTAAATTCAAAAAATTGAAACCAAACACAATAATGAGTTTGTATAACATTTTTCTTAATTGTTGAATGCTTAACTAATTTTTAATAATTATATATATATGCATATATCTATAAACATATGTATTACAAAGAATATATAATCATTCAAAATTTTATTAAGTAATGCTTTTAGAGCATTCGTTAATAAGATTAGTTGTTTAGAATCTAAATCATTTTTATTTTGTCATGCTATCAGGTATTATTGGGGGAAAAAAAAAAAAAAGGTTGTTTAGAATGTCTTAAATAAATGTACTTTTTGACTTTTTTAATTAAAAAGTTGAGGAAAAAATATAGCTGTTTGGGTTAACTTTTTGACTTTTTATGAAAAAATGTGTATTAAAAAATTATATAAATTAGTGTGTAAGAGAAAATTAGGATTGAGAGTTGTGCAGCCATAATTTTTTACTTTTGGTGAATAGTGATAACGTTTGAACTTTTTAAAGGGTTGTTTGGGGTGTCCTAAATAAGTACATTTTTTGTCTTTTTGGACTAAAAAGTTGAGGAAAAAAATATGGTTGTTTGGGTTAACTTTTTGACTTTTTATGAAAAAATGCGTATTAAAAAATTGTATAAATTAGTGTGTAGAGAAAAATTAAGATTGGGAGTTGTGCAACCGTAATTTTTGACTTTTGGTGAATAGTGATAACTTTTTAATTTTTTGAGTAGCTTTTTGACTTTTTTGTAACTTTCCAAACTTGGCATAAGTAACTTTTTTTGACTTTTTAGCCACATGCCAAACTTGGCATTACTTTCATTAATTTTAGAATACTTTACACTATTTGATAACACTGTTTTGACTTCACTTATTTTTTAGGGGCATTTATATACAAGTCCCATTTTGTGAATTTATAATCCATTAAGTCCTAAATAAAATTATTTGCTCATTCAAGTCTTATTAATTTTTAATAGCCCAATTTATCCTTCCAAGACCTCTTCATAGCTGCCAAACACCATTGTTGTCTTCATTCTCTCTCTCTCTCTTCACAGTTGCAATTTGAAGTTCTACGCAACTTCAGTTCGACGAACATGGGTGATTCGAGTTTACAAGGGTAATTTGGGTCTTGATTCGTTGTTGATTGAAGCTCGATCAATCAATTTCGCAGGTCACTCTTCGACTTTGAATCTGGATTTCAGTTCAAGATCATAACTTCTACTCTTGAATTCATCCGCGACTCGCTTCAAACCAGTTTCGAATCTGGTTTTTGTTCACTTGCGATGAAATCATACCTGGGCTATTATTTGGAGTTGTTTTGGACTTGATTCACTAAAATCAACATGTGGTTTCAATTTGTGCTCTGAGTTTACGACTCAAGGAATCCAAATCTGGATCCATTTCGTATCGCCCGTGAAGCCTACTCAAGTTCCACCCAATTGAACCAAGAACAGGTCAAGAAGTACGCAGATCACACCAGGGCTTCAAATCGAACCCCAAATTGCAACCTTCCAAGTCAAAAAGTTCACCAGATTTGAAATTGTAACCCTATGTACTCGACTATATTGTTCTTCTGAATTCTAATTTGAAATTGAGAACATTTTCAGTTTATAATATTCTCAATTTTAATCATAAAAAAAATTGAGAAATTTCTCAAAATTGATAATTATAAATTTCTTAGTTCTGATAATTTTTTTAGTTCATACTAGAAAAAATTGAGAAATTTCTTAGTTTTGATAATTATAAATTGAGAACATTCTCAGTTTTGGGATTAAAGGGTAAAACGTCTTTTTACCTATAAATGAGACTTACGTTTGGGAAGTGGGTTGGCTTTTTGGCTTTTTGATTTTTTTGGCTATTTTTAGTCTGGGCTTAAAAGCTTGGTTTGGAAGGGCTTTTTGGCTTTTTGGCTTTTTTGAGTTTTTTTGTGAGAGAAGAATGTAATGATTATGGGTTGGATGTGATGTTTTGTTTGTTATGGCTAAAATAGCCTATTTTGTTTTTTGTGGCTAAAATAGCCAAAAAAACCTGCAAACCCACTTGCCAAATACAAGCTTAATGGTTCAAAAACTTTTTGACATGACCTGAGCTACTACCAAATATGTATATATGACTTTTTGGTAATTAATTCTGCTTTTTTAAATATCTATAGAAACTAACCAATCAATAGTAAGATTAATTGATTGCTTTGAGAGTTTATTGATAGTTCAATTTTTGTTGAGTAGTTTAAGTGAAGAAATGGACTATGTCTGATGGCAACATTAAAGAAAGTTACAAAAGTAAAAGAATTTTGTTAAGAGTATTTTTATAAAAGTACAAAGCTAAAAAATATAATTAATTTAAACTTTATTAATTAATATCATTAATACACTCATTAATAGAACTTAAGATTAAAAAAAAAGAGTATATAAACATAATAACAGGTGATACAAGATGAGGAAACTATGGTAATTAAGTAATCAGTGCACAAAATGATTTTCCACACACTAGTACCCTTTTTGTGCTTAAAATATTTACAAGTTATGTGGGAAAATCATGAATTATTCTTCACAACTGAAAAACTGTGACATATATTAAATAGATTATTATTTATTTTTTAACTACCTAAGAGAGGTAAATTAGTCACGTTTCACCTACAAAATTTTCTTATTACATAATTAGTTTAGAACCTCACATAAATAATTACATGATATTTTAAAACTACTCAATAATTATTGGTTAGCAAGATACTTCTCCTTAATTAAGAACAATAATGACTTGACTAACAAGTGAAGATGGGTAAAAGAACAAAATTCAAGTCAAAGTTATCATAATTTGTAATATTACAAGTTTAAAAGATTAAAAAAATTATATATTTTGTATGATAGTGTATGAATAAAGTGTATAATTTTCTAAAATCATTTTAACATGTTTTCTAAGATCGAAGCGTTGGGTTAGTGGAAGAGAATATATATATATATATATATATATATGACTCAAGGGCACAAAATAACAAGACTCCTCATTTATTAATTAATGTGACATATTCAAATGATGTAAGATTCATTATTCGAACAATTATAATTGTATTTACATGAGATGCAAACACACATGATTTAAAAATAATGACCTTAACAAGTGTTCATGGGCTAAAAAAAAAAGATAAAATAAAAAATATATAAGAAACTTTTTATTAATTTAAAAACATTGATTTTAATTTTCTTTTAATCTTTTCATAATTTTCAAATTTAAATAAATTTCAATATTAAACAAAATAAATATTAAAGACTCACAATTTAGACGATGGATATTCACTTGCAATGATGTAGCACTTTGTGGGGCCATTTTTAAACAAGTTAAAAAAGTCAAAAAATCATTTTTTAACTAACTTTCTAAATTACCCAGTGGTGGAATCACATGGTGACTAGGGGGCCACGTGCCTCCTGTAAATATATATATATTTTTTTTATATATGCATATAAATAAAATTTTATATAAAAATAATATTTAGAATAAAATGTCAAGGGTATTTTTAAATTTATGAAAACCATAATGATTGTTTTATTGAAAATGAAGTGACTACAACAAGTTATATTTTTATGTATGAAAATTTTGTGAAAAAATCTCAATATAAAGGTAATATTCATAATTATTGATATGCAAATATAATTAATCTCACTATATATATGTAAAAATTATTAGAGTGTTAGTTATATTTGCATGTGGAGTTTACCCTTCATACGTTGCTTTACTATTAGTTAGTGATATCATTTGTCAATAATGATGTAATATCACTATTATATGAAATTTTTACTCAAATTTTCTAAAAATTTGATTTTCCTTACCATTATATAATTTATTTTACGACTTAAATATATGACTTTTTTGCATTGTCCAATTGTCCATGATACACTAGTTACACGCAATATTTTTTTTTCGATTTTATTCGAAATTAATTATAAAATTTTGTGTGAAATACTTTTGTAATAATTTATTTAAGTTTTTGTATTTAATATTAATTTAAAAATTATTATTATCTTTTTATTGTTGATTATGAAAAAAAATTAAAATTAAAATTAATAAGTATCTTTTCTGGTTTAATTTTCTAATTTCACCACTAAAATCACCCCTGTACGATTAAGTAGGTGACAAATAAAAAGTTAACGTATTCATATCATATTATTATGAGTCAAGTTATGATTTTTTTTCAAATATTTTTCATTAAACAATTCTTTGCTAAAAAAATAATTTCAGGGCAGTTGGTGGGGTGAGGACAATGGTAATTAAGTGAAAAGAGGAGGGAGAATTAGGTAAAGTTTTAAGACGATATTTATTGTGGGGTGTAAGAAAGGTGGCCACTTTCCTTCGCAAGTCGTGAGCCACAAGAATCGTGCCTTTCCTTTTTGGGTTCCATTTACCTTTTCTGGAGATATTGCAAGTATGTGATTGAATTCTTTAATGGTGGGTTTTGAGGGAATGTTTGGTGTCCGGGGAGCAAATATTTAGGTAAGTTTGCATTTTTTTTTTCCAAGTTCTTCTTTGTCTGATCGATCTGCGAGTACAACGACAGTAAGCTACCCGGTGGTGTGTAGCCAAAAAATCCCTCCGACGATCAAGTTAGACACACACAGGGATAGAGAGGGAGAGAGAGGAGGGTGTTGAGTGTTTAGTGTATGTCTCACCAAATTGTCATCTGTCTAGGCATGGGGAGCACAGACCCGCTCATATACCTTCTGCGGCCCAAATCTACTCTCATTTGTCTCTCGACACGTGGTGTTGCTATCCCATCCGTCAGCACAAATCTTGCTGTACATTACCTAACCCAACTACCAGCCCACTCTGCTGGGAGCTCGGCAACCGGGGTACAGCATCACGGCCGCCGACATCCAGGCTGCACTTTATGCCCAAGTGTAGCAATAGCCGAGCTCCGTCCCTATCGTGCTCGACTGCATTCCGGCGAAGTCGAGCTCCGGAAAGGTCACGCCGATCAACCAAAGGCTTTCCTGCCGAGCTTCTGGCACAAGCTTCCCTGCCGAGCCAAAGGCGTATGCCTTCTGGCCGAGCAACACAAGTTGCACGGTCACCACCGGTGCGAGTAGTTCGGCCACGGGCCGAGCGGCCCCAACTCCGAGCAAGTCCTTAGCTATCTCGGCCCAACACGCCCTTGGGCCTTCAACTTGCTCGGCTTTTAGCTCGGCCCACTTCCGGCTCATAAATCTCCCTCTCATTTGGGTTTACTGATTTATTTTAGAGTCGATCTTAGTGGTTTGTACTATATATTTTTTTTTTAATTTTTTTGAATGAAATAATTATGTAAAAATTTAAAATAATCGAATATCGATAGTTATATATTTGAATTGTATTTATTTTTTAAAAAATAGACGACAATTATAATTTTGAAAGTAGTTATTTATTTTTTGTAATACAAATATAACTACTGATATTTAATCATCTTAATTTTTTGTGTAAATATTTTACTCAATGAGTACTAACAAAATAAATGATTTGGATTACCGAAATCTATCCCAAAATTGGTTCACCAAATCCAAAGTCTTTTTCAAATTGAGATGGCCAATTTGAGAAGATCTAAATTTTTGGAAATAAATGCCACAGTTTTAAAATAATTATATTATAGATAAAAAAAAATTGATATAAATGTGATACATCTAAAAAAAAATTATATCAAACACAAAAAAAATTACACATTACACATAAACAAATTTACATTACTATAAAAAATATTACTATTATTTTTTCATTGTCTAATTGAAATACAAATTTTTCTTTTTATTTCACCTTCTTCCCTCCGTCTCTTCCCTCCATAGTTGATTAATCAATGCACACATGAATGGATATGGGATGGACAGTGGATGGCCAGATGGGCTTTAAAAAGGCTGTCTCTAACTTTCCTTTCCCTGCCCCACACAAAGGGCCATAGTATTTAATACCACCCCTCCTTAAAAGGACGGTTCCTTCCTACAATCTCGTGCATGGGCCCACTCCCCCACACTTGCCACTACCCTATCTTCCCTCACCAAGGATCCTCTAGAGTGAAATTTCCCTAAAGTTTCCTAAAGTGCTACAGTGTATGGTTGAGATTTATTGGCAAGTCACATCAGAAAAATTGATGTGACTTGCCAGTAAATCTCAACCATACACTGTAGCACTTTAGAAAACTTTAGGAAAAAATCACTCTAGAGGATCCTTGCTCATCTTCCCTATCATTTCTCCATCTTTTAGGACCCTAGGAATAAAAAATAAAAAAATAATCCAATTTTATTCACACATTTTAATAAATTGTGTAAACATATAGAAATAAATAAAATAAAATATATATTTTAATGTAAAAAAAATAAAAATTTTATTTTTCTATCCGTGTGAGTAATTAATTAGTGATGAAAAATTAGATAAGTATTATATGAATTAATCTTAAAAAATTCATAGTTATGCTAAATTTGTGAAAATTGTTGTATTTACTTTAAATCTCAATCAAGGACAATATAATTTAACTTATTAAAAAATTTCCAACCTATAACAAGATCTGAGTCAAGTTAATCAAAATTTTAGATGACTTGAAATCTTATAGACATATAATAAAAGTTTTTCAGATTTATTCATAATGAGATTAAATGATGAAAATTGAATTGATAGATTGTGAATTACATGTATAGAATGAGTTTGAATTATAGATTAATTTTAAAAAATATGAACGTGTAGTGATGCTGATCAGTGGCGGAGTCAGGAAATTAAGTTAGAGGAGACACTTGTTAATTATAATTTTTTATTTAAAAAAAATCATGAGCAACATTAAGATAATAATAATTTTATGAGATAAATTTAAATATAAAAAATTACATATTCATTATTAATAAGAACAAATCAAAATTCTATAATAGTGTGGAATAGCTCAGTGTGGGATGATGATGTAAGTTTGTAATTTTAACACAAAAAATTATGGATCAAAACTCATAATTTTAAAAAATAAAAATACATCATTTATAGCACAAAATATTATAAAATCTATTTAATTTTTATTTGATAGAAAAATGTTAAAGAGATGACATTACTTATAAATGATGTGTTTTGAATGAAAATTATTAAACAGTCTTAGAGAACTATATGGCATTACCTACGTGTTGCTCAAAGTATAGAAAATCACAATTTAGAGTAAGTGGTATGTTAACTACTTGAAAATAATGAGTTCATTATATCCAATTTATAATATTTTTTATTACACTATTAATTTAAATTACTACATAAACAATACTACATAGTATTCCCAATCAAATAACTACTTATTGTGAACAATATAATAAACTCTTAGTCAAAGAACATGTTAAGAAAAAGAAAAAAAAATACATTTTATACATGACAATAAAAAAAAAAAAAATTCAAAACTGAGGGGGACACGTGACCCCCCTGCCCTGCTGTGCCTCCACCCATGGTGCTAATAGACACATAAGCCACGTTTGTTTGGCGGATTAGGTTGAATGAGATTATTAGTGAAAGTATTGTTAGTGAAGAGATTATTAATGTAGAGATTGTTAGCGAGGAGATTAAGTAAAAGTGTATTTGTTTTGATGATAGTGTGAGAGATGATTAATGATGAGATTGTTAAATTATTTTTATATAAAATAAATAAATCGATTATTTCTATATTAAGAAAATTAAAATAAATATTAAAATAAATAGGTGCACTTGGTAAAAAAATAAAAAAATAATTTTTTTTTTTAATGTAAAATAGATTCAATCCTGTTATTATTTTCTTAATCTCACATAAAATTCACCCAAACTAATCCCCTCAGGAAGGGGATTACTAAGCCCTCCACACCAACAATTCCTTCACTCAAATTAATACCAAACAAGCTATGGATAAAATTCCAACTATCTTAATTTAATCCGACCCCTCACTCCATCAAACAAACATGGCTGTAAAGATACATATGATTAAGTCCCATGTTCCAACTAGGTATCATGGAACCGCTGGTCCTGTTTGACAAATCAAGTAGTAATACAAATTACAAAGCATTAATGGAGAGAAGGTACAATAGCCCATAATACATACAGTTACAGCTGAAGGTTGGACAAATGGGCCCCATATATTTGATAAATGGCGGGCCAATTTCTAGGTGGGGATCATCAATGCACCAAGGATCCTCTAGAGTGAAATTTTCCTAAAGTTTCCTAAAGTGCTATATTGTGTGGTTGAGATTTACTGGCAAGTCACATCAGAAAAATTGATGTGACTTGCCAGTAAATCTCAACCATACACTGTAGCACTTTAGGAAACTTTAGGGAAAAATCACTCTAGAGGATCCTTGCTCTCATCAATGTACAAGAAGCTAAAAAACTACATGCGCCTGGAGCATCTTCAATTCATACATCTCTATTTCTCTAATGTAGGGTGTATGGGGAGGAAATAATTCTCCTCGTATAATCCTGTTGACCAAGTCCACGCTCCTCCGTACGACGTCGCTTTATCACCTGAAAACACAAACGTGAGCTAGCCGGCGGGTGTGTGCCAGAAACTTCTCCGATGCCTAAGTCAGTAAGCTTGACAAATAGACGAAGTTTATGTTCTTAGAAAGAATTGTGTTTAATTACCTCCTCCAAGGTGGTGCTTGTGAGCTTTTATAGGTTTCGAGTGGCATAATCCTAGTAGGACTTGTATTTCTCCATGCAGAGTCCTCCTAGGATCCATATTCCTAAGGATAATGCTTATTCCTTTACACCCTCCCCCACTGCTTAAACCAAGTGGGATGGTTTTTACCACGGCCGAACTACTATATGACCGAAATAATACTGGCTATGCTGAGCCATAGAGTAGGCCGAACTATCCTTAGTTCGGTTTTCTCCCGTTTAACCATGGTATGCTAAGACCAAGCTTCTGAGTAGCAAGCTCCGACCGATCTAACCATAATACTCCACGACCGGACTAACTTTGGTTATGAACGAACCGTAAGGTCGGACTAACTCCAAGTTACCTCCAGACCGGAGTAGCTATACACCATCTTGGGCCGAAGCAATTACACCTCTCCTAACCGGAGTAACTATGCTTCTTCTAGGCCGGAATATTATTACGGCCTTTTACTGAGTCCTTCACACTTAGGGCCATAAAGTCCATCTTACAGCTCGGTCCAAATTTTCTCCAAAAATTACCCTCTCAATTGCCCATTAATTCCATCTGCACAGCGTGATTGGGATTACCAGTCTACCAACCGAGCTGAAGTTTATTAAGCCTTTCCAGCCGAGCTAAAAACCCTTTAGCCTTTCCAGCCGAGCTAATTTTATATCGGGTTTCACTTTGTTCGGTCAAAACGTCTCTTCAATCACAGCGACTGTAACGCTTCCCTTTCCAATGACACGTGGCAGATTCTGATAGGCTGAGGACGGCTGTCACGCCGTCTTTCGTACTTCGTGAATTTTGAACAGTCCCGCCCAAATTTTGGGCTTTCTAACAAAAACAATCCCTGAGGCCAGGTCCCTTCACTTTTGCCATTTCTTCATCTCCTCTCTCTGTGTTCTTGCTGTTCTTCCGTTGCTTCTGAAGACTGACTTGGCTGCCACTTTCCCTTTATCAGATCCCCCTTCTTCTACCTGGTAAGTAAACTCATTTTGCTTCCTTTATCTTGCTTTCGTATCTGTATAGCTTTGTTTTGTATGCTTTTTGCAAACATTTTCTTTCATTTGTCGCTTCGCTTCTGTACTTTTATGAAAATAATAGCAGAGCTCATACGTGCATGAACTTCTGTAAAAAACTTGCCTTAGATCCAAAATTAGATAGCAACCGAACTAGGATCCTGTTTGCCCTAAATAGGCAGATCACTGTAGTCAATAACCGAACTAGAACTTTGAAAGTCTCAAAGAGTCACCAACGCCTGACTCACTTTAGCCGAAATAAGATCACCGAGTTTTGAACATATCAAACTAGGAACCTCGGTTTTCAACCGAACTAAGCTTTTGGGGCCAAGCCAGCTTTCTTAGTTTCTAAACCGAACTCAGAAAGCTGCCCCTAGAGGCTTAACCGAAGTAACTTTATTCACACTATAACCGATTTAGGCCTTGGGGCTAAACCAGCTTTCTTAGTTTTTTAGACCGAACTTAGAAAGCTGCCCCTAGACGATAAACCGGTCTAACGAGCAAACTGCTCAAACCGAGCTGCCAAACCTTTTGATGAATCGAGATAGAATCAGTTTTCTGAGGCCGAAGTAGGGCTCTTATACCTTGCTTTTAAATTGTAGCACGGTCCAATGATCAGTGCTTTAACCCCCTCTGTTTTCTACTTTGCAGACTTAGGTTGCCCAGGCCCTCCTTCTTGTGCTTAACCGAGCTGAGCACGATTTTTGCACCGATATAAATTATAAGTAAATTATACGTCAGATGGGTAAGTATAGGTATCTAGTTAAGACCCCCGGTGGTATGGCCGAATTTAGGAAAGATTACCATATTCTTGAAGACGTTCATCTGAGTTTGGCTGAAAAAGATGTTATTCCGTGGGAAAAAGAAGGCTTCGTCCCTTTTACCCTTCAATCCATAATAGAAACCGGACTACGGTTTCCTGGCCAACCATTGATCTGTGAATTTCTTAGGCAGACTAGGTTATGCCCCACCCAACTGTCCACCAATACATACCGCATTATTATGGGAATAGCCGCACTAAACCACCAAACCGGACTAAACCTTGGTCTGGCCGAAATTTTCCACCAATACTCCATCGGCTCAAAAGATGCTGGGTGGGTCTATTACCTTAGGATTCGCCGCCGCCGAGAGAAGATAGTTAAACACACACCGGACAAAGACCTTAATGACGATGATTTTTTCTGGGTCTCTGGGAACTTTGAGGATTTTTAAGCCCAAATTCCTGGTCGGCCTATAAATTGGAAAAAGGGGGAGCCCGGTAATATGACTTCGGTCTTCTTTCTTGTATTTTATTTCGGTTTTTTTAGTCAATTAACCGAACTAACAGTTCTCCTTTTACAGATTTCGCCCACCTCCGTTCCCTATATAGCTATCCCAACCTTGCGATTTTGCGAGCCGCACTACGGTGTCAAGAAAGGAGTTGGGCTAAGCTTCTAAACTTTGGACCGACCTACAGATATAGCGGTCGTCGAAAAGCCCGAGTGACCGATTTCCTTCTTGAGGAAGCACCAGAACCGGACCCAACCTTACCCGAAATACGACTTGTCCCATTAACTGCCGAAGAAGAGATGGCGAAGAAAAGCAGAGTTAGGGCCTTTCTGACCGCAACAACCAAGGCCGAAGTGCAACCATCCGTAGAAACGCAGCCTGCCGTTGTGGCCCTCCCTTCTCAGCAACCTTCTTCATCTCGCCCTTCCAAACGTGCCCGATCAGCATCGACCGAATAGCAACTTGCCGATGAGGTCGAATCCATCCCACAAAGTCCTCAACCTGCCCCCCAACCGGAGCAAACTGACCGAGCAGAATCTTCGAAATGGGCTCCGCAGCTGACCTTCAACGACCGAGACATCAAAGCTACTGATTCGGTTGTTGCCGAAAAAGATCATCTATTGGCTTTTAATCTGGCCAAAAGTGTGTGCCTCCCCAAGGACATGGAGCACCACCTCAAGCAATTGAACACCGAGATGAAGTCCATCCGGTCTACATCGAAGTCCATGATTTTGGTAAGTAGCTCTGTCTGTTTTTTCTTGTTTGAATTCTCCAACTTTTACTTCGGCTCAAGAGACTCTTCGTTTTGTCAGGCCTTACAGAAGAACAACGTAACTTACAAGAAAGTCCAGGAGCTTAGAAAAACCACAAGGCAGGCAATGGTTGAAGCCGAAGCAAAAGCGGCCGAGCTAGAAGAAGCCGAAAAGAAAATGGCCGAGCTACAAGCGGAGAACGGCCGTCTTGCCGATCTGGTTAGTTCGGCCGAGACAGAGAGGCAGAAAGTGGCTATTGCTATGAAGGACAAATATCTGCGCGAGCTGGTAAAACTTGAAAAGAGAAAAGATACCGAAATAAGCCAACTAAAAAAGAGCGTGGAGGCGGCCGAAAAGCAGGGTTACAAGAAGGCGGAGGAAGCATATGTGAAACAGTGCGATGCTGCCAAGGAGTTGTTCTTCAAGTGCGGCTCAAGGGCGGCCGTTGAGAAGCTCGGTCTTGATCCACAGACCGAGGTTTTCAACCCTCCAGCCTATTTTATACCGAGCTCTCTTGCGGACTATGCCAATGCCCTGCAACAAGAGTTTCTGGAAGAGTCAGAATCCGATGACTCCATTTCTGAAGATACTCCGGTCGATAATGTGGACCAGCCAGTCCGGTCGGAGCCCATTGTGGAAGACCTAACAGTTGGTCTTCCCAGTGAAACCGTGGTTCCAGCCGAAGTGACTCTCCCTATTGTGAATGAGCTTCCTCAAGAAACCGGTCTTCAAGTTGATGGTGATGCAGCTTTTGATGCCGAGATTGAAGATCTTTTTTCTTGATTTTTTCTTATTTTCATTGTTGCTCTTTGCCGTTGTAACCGAACTATGAACCTCCTTTGTAATAGTTTCAATGAATGAAAAATTTTGCTTCAACTCTTGTTCCGGTTCTGATATGTATGTCTGTACTTTGTAATGCCTTCAGTTACTCCAACTGTTATTTCGGTTTTGGCTGGTTAAACTACGCTTACTAGCCAACCACTCCTTAGCCGATATAATCACTTCGGCTGAGGAGTACAGAGTGTTTAATCTAGCCAATCCAGTTTCAGCCTTGCACTTACTTCGGCTGAAGAGTCAGAAGTGTTGGTTTATTTCAGCCAACCACTCTTCAGCCTTGCACTTACTTCGGCTGAAGAGTAAGAGTTGGTTTATTCCATCCAACCACTCTTCAGCCTTGCACTTACTTTGGCCGAAGAGTAACAAGAGTTGGTTTATTCCAGCCAACCACTCTTCAGCCTTGCACTTACTTTGGCCGAAGAGTAACAAGAGTTGGTTTATTCCAGCCAACCACTCTTCAGCCTTGCACTTACTTCGGCTGAAGAGTAACAAGAGTTGGTTTATTCCAGCCAACCACTCTTCAGCCATGCACTTACTTCGGCTGAAGAGTAACAAGTGTTGGTTTATTCCAGCCAACCACTCTTCAGCCTTGCACTTACTTCGGCTGAAGAGTAACAAGTGTTGGTTTATTCCAGCCAACCACTCTTCAGCCTTGCACTTACTTCGGCTGAAGAGTAACAAGTGTTGGTTTATTCCAGCCAACCACTCTTCAGCCTTGCACTTACTTCGGCTGAAGAGTAACAAGTGTTGGTTTATTCCAGCCAACCTCTAAGTTAGTTTTTTCCAGCTAACTTAGAACAATGCTTGCAATATACCTAATCTTTACTAAGGCTAACTTTTACAAAGAACATCTTGTGCTGAAAAGAATTGTTTGTTTTATTGAAGGAAGAAAAAATTACATATGTTTGAAAAAGAAAAGCTAAAAGTAGAATAACTTGAGATTGGCCGTATTCCATGGCCTAGGGATTGCCTTGCCATCCTTGTCTTCTAGGTGGTATGCCCCTTTGCCTGCTAACCCAACCACCTTATAAGGACCTTCCCAATTTGGGCCTAACTTGCCATCTTCTGGGATCAAGGTGTTTCCCATTACTTTGCGTAGTACCCAATCCCCAATCTTGAATTGTCTTGGATGCACCTTTTTGCTGTATTTTCTGATTAACTCTCGTTGGTATGAGGCGATGTGGACTAGTGCTCTTTCTCTTCTTTCTTCTGCAATGTCGAGTTCCAATGTTATGGCTTCTCCATTCAAGTCAGGATCAAAATTCTCGCTTCGAATTGTAGGGAGGCCAACTTCTAGTGGGATTACTGCTTCCATTCCGCAGGCTAAGGAGAATGGTGTTTCTCCTGTTGATCGTCGAGGTGTGGTGCGGTAAACCCATAAAACATGAGGAAGTTCCTCCGCCCACTTGCCTTTTGCTTTCTCTAGCCTTTTCTTTAGTCCATCCAGGACAACTTTATTTGATGCTTCTGCTTGCCCATTTGCTTAAGGATATGCCGGTGTAGAATTGTAGAACTCTATCTTGTACTCTTCACAAAAGCTTCTGAAGATTCTGCCGTCGAATTGAGAACCATTGTGCTGAGATCAGTGCTTTTGGTATGCCAAACCGAGTGATGATATTCTGCCAAACAAACTTCTTCACGTCTTTCTCTTTGATTGATGCCAACGCTTCTGCTTCCACCCACTTTGTGAAGTAGTCTGTTGCTGCGAGAAAGAACTTCCTGCCGCCGGGCGCTGTTGGAAGTGGTCCTACTATGTCCAAGCCCCACATTGCGAAAGGCCATGGGCTTGTCAGTGGTAGGAGTTCTCTTGCTGGTTGATGTATTTGGTGCGCGAATTTTTGGCATTTCTCACACTTTTTCACATATTTCTCTGAGTCTGCTTGCATATAGGGCCACCAATATCCTTGCGAAATAGCCCTGTAAGCGAGCGACCTTCCCCCTTGATAACTTCCACACACCCCTTCGTGTATTTCAAACAAGAATGCTTCTACGTTGCTGGGATGAACGCACTTGAGGTAAGGCCCAGAGAATGACTTCTTGTATAATGCCAAAGATGGAGATAGCCAAAATCGCTGTGACTTTGCCCTTATTCTGTTGGCTTCTTTTTTCTCTTTCGGTAGGATGCCGTCTTTTAGGAACAAGATGATGGGATCCATCCTGGAGGGGCCTAATTCTGCGCAACATACCTCTTCTGCTTCGGGGTCTTCTATGCTTGGTCTTGGTAAGAAGTCGATGAGTAATGGATGAGGGATGGATGTATCTGCCATTGAGGCAAGGCCTGCTAGTTCGTCCGCTCGGCTGTTTTCCTCCCTGCCAATTTGTTCTATCCTTACTACATCAAATTTCTTGATCTCTGTTCTGACTAACTCTTGGTACTTGGCCATTCTGTCGTCCTTTGCTTCGTATTCGCCAGAAATTTGGTTTACCACCAGCAGAGAGTCACTGTATACCATTAGTTCGGTGGCCTTCATGTAGTATGCCGACTTAAGTCCTGCGAGAAACGCCTCATACTCCGCTTCATTGTTGGATGCTGGGAAGCCAAGGTTGATTGTTTGCTCTACAACCAGGCCGTCTGGAGAGATGAGGACTATGCCCAGCCCTGCACCATGTTGGTTGGATGCTCCATCGACAAAGAGCTTCCACATCTCTCCAACGAATAACTTCCAGCAAGTGGAAGGATCAGATGATGTCGTGGGGTCAAGAATGGTGTTTTCCTCAAGGTCCATGTTGGCTGTCTGCCCTTTGTCCTCTGTTTGAACTGCTGGTGAGCCTTTGTTTGTCTCTTCCTTGTTGTCCTTAGTATGGTCTGCCTTGGTGCTTGATTGACTACCTTCCACCAGGGGTTGCGTTATTCCAGCGTCAACTTCCGTCCCTAGTTCGGTTGTGTCGGTTAGGTCGACTGGACAGATATGATGACTTCCAGGAGTAAACTCTGCGACGAAGTCTGCCAAAGATTGGGCTTTTATTGCGGTCTTGGGTTGGAACTTGATGTCAAATTGTCCTAACTCTACTGCCCACTTCAGAATTCGCCCGCTAAAGTTCGCCCTTTCAAACAGAGCTTTTAGTGGAAAGGCTGTGAGGACGACTATGGTGTGGGCGTGAAAGTAGTGCGCCAATTTTCTGGATGCCATCATTAATGCTAATGCTAGTTTATCCAAGGGCAAGTACCTTGTTTCGGCTCCCAACAATGTCTTGCTGACATAAAAGATGGGCAAGTGTTGTATTCCTTCTGCACGAACCAATACTGCGCTGACTGCGTGCTGAGAGACTGCCAGGTACAAAAAGAGTTCTTCACCAGGTACTGGAGTAACAAGTAGTGGTGGGGAAGACATGTACTCCTTCAAGCTTTCCAGAGCTTGGTCGCATTCTTCATCCCACTCAAACTTGGCTTTTAAAGCTTGGAAGAATGGTCGTAGTCTGTCTGATGACCTGCTTATGAACCGGTTGAGCGCAGCTGCCATACCAGTGAGATGCTGCACTTCTTTGACTGAGTTTGGTCTCTCCAATTCCTGGATTGCTTTAATCTGAGAGGGGTCTGCTTCTATACCTCGGTTGGTCACCAGGAAGCCCAAGAATTTGCCAGATCCAACTCCGAATGCGCATTTGGACGCATTGAGGCGCAACTTGTGTTTCTTCAGGATCTGGAACATCTCGCCTAGATCTTTAAGATGGTCATTCTCATCCTTGCTTTTGACCACCATGTCGTCGATGTAAGCCTCAATTGTTTTTCCTAACAATGGTTCAAACATCTTGGTGACCATCCGTTAGAATGTCGCCCCTGCGTTCTTTAGGCCAAAGGGCATGACCTTGTAGCAATATAATCCCCTTGGTGTTGTGAAGGATGTGACCTCCTGGTCTGGTTCATGCATGGCGATTTGGTGATAGCCTCTGTATGCATCCAGAAAGCTAAGTCGGTTATGCCCTGCCGTTAGATCCACCAGTTGATCAATCCTTGGTAGAGGAAAGCTATCTTTCGGGTAGGCCTTGTTGACAGTTTTGTAGTCGACGCAGACTCGCTATTTACCATTCTTTTTTGGCACTACGACTGTGTTGGAGATCCATCTTGGGTAGTGCACTTCCCTTATTGCTCCTGCCTCCAGCAGGTTGCCTACCTCTTCTGCCACTATTTCGGCGTGGTGGAGTGCCGATCTGCGTGTGCGTTGAATGACAGGTCTGGCGGATGGGTGGACATTGAGTTGGTGACTGATGAAGTTTGGATCAATGCCTGGCATGTCGTAAGGTGTCCAGGCAAACACTTCGATGTTAGAGGTCAAGAACTCCAAGACCTCTAATCTCTCAGTGCTGGACAACGACGAGCCAAGCAAGAAGAACTTATCCGGGTTCTTCTCATCTATCTTTACCTCCACCAAGTCTTCCACCGCTTTTTGATCAGCCTGTTTGCCGACGTCTGCGAATAGTTCATTACTTTCTGGTTCTTCCACCGAATGAACGTACCCTTTGGCGGCGCGGCTGCCATTCACCGTGGCGAAACATTGTTTTGACATGATTTGGTCTCCATACACCTCTTCAATTATACCGGAGTCGTTGGGAAACCGCATCACTTGATGGTATGATGATGCCACCGAACGCATGGCGTGTAGCCATGTTCTGCCCAAGATGATGTTGTAAGTGGAGGGAACCTTCAATACCCAGAACTCCACTTGTTTTGTTACACTTCCTGCTCTGACTGGAAGAATTATTTTGCCGACGGGCCACTCTGGCATGGAGTTGAATCCAATTAGAGGAGATACTGCAGGTGCCAAATCTTTGTCTTGTAATTTTAGTTGTTTGAATGTGTCGTAATACATGATCTCACATGAACTACCCTGGTCAATCAGAATCCGCTTGACGTCAAAATCCTTGACTCGGAGAGTGACAACCAGGGCATCATTATGGGGGAAGTAAATTCGTTCCAAGTCCTTATCCGAAAAGGACGTGACGTTTGTTGCCTCTGTCTTCCCCTTCTTGATGGCAGGTTGGGTACTTAGCACTTCTCTAAAGTGTTCGGCTTTCTTGATAGATCCTCTGAGCTCGTATACACGCTCAGGTTCAAAAACTCCATGAATTACATTGATAACGCCTTGAGGTGGGGCGTCGATCGGCATCCCATTGGGATGGTTATTATGATCTTGGAGGGCTGGTTGCGTCCCTCCTTCAATATATTTGTCCAAGTGGCCTGCTGCCACCAACTCTTCCAAGTGTTGTCTTAACGGTGTGCAATTCTCAGTTCGGTGCCCCTTTTCTTTGTGGAAGGTGCAACGTGATCTGTCGTCGTAATCTTTCTGAGCTTCCCCTAGCTTGGCTGGCCACTTGACGAAAGGCTCATCTTTTATTTCGCTCAGAATCTGATATATTGGCTTTTTGAACACCGTTGTTATGGCAGTGCGGATTCTCAACCATCTTTTGTCTGGGTCTTCTCCGTTATCTCGTCTGCCACGCCCGTTTTTATTCTGCCGATCTACTGTATTGACCTTTGCTGAGGTCTTCTTTTCTGGTACTGCGGTTGCACTAGATTTTGCTTTTGCACGTGCGCCATCCTCTTCTACCCTGATGTGCTGATGCACTCTTTCCATCAGGGCCTCCATGGTGAGGGGTGGCGTCATGGTAATCGAATCCCTTAGTCTGTTCCCTACTGGTAGGCCTCTTTTATATTGCGCAATGGCTAGATTGGTGGGGCAGTCTCCAATCTGGTTGAATGTCTCCCAGTAGCGACTGTTGTAAGATCTGAGGGTCTCTTTTTCACCCATGTCGATGGAGAGTAACTGGTCTATCTCCACCGGTGTTTTAGTATTTGTTCGAAACCTCGTTACGAACGCTTCTGCCAATTGGGCCCAGGAGGCTATGCTGCCCTCTGGGAGCTTTTCGAACCAAGTCAAGCCTAGGTCGCCAAGACTTGACGGGAAGAGTATGCACATTAAGGCCTCGTTTCGCCTGTACACAGCCATGACTTGGCGAAAGTGGCTCAGGTGTGAATACGGGTCCGTCTTCCCTTCATATGTATTAAATTTCGGCTGAAGGAAGCCTGATGGTAGGGGCGCGTTTTCGATTGCTGGAACAAACGGCGAAGTTTGTAGTCTTGCCAATGCTTTGTCCGTTGGTTCGTAGGCCGGTCGCGGTATTGGCATTCCAACCTCGACGCTTCCATGCGTCCGAGGAGCCAACCGTTGTAAGGCCGAGACTCGGTGTGGGTCTCTTGCCCTGGCATCCTCCTTGCATCGTGCTTTTTCTTCGAGCACAGTTCGTAAGTCGGATGACCTGGGCAGCTCTGTTTGTCTAGATCTGGTTTGGTGTGAATGTGAAGGCCAATACGTGCTTCTTTCAGTGTATGATCTTTCGGATCTCGTCTTCTCAGACCTGGAGTGACGAGTCCTGGAAGATAAGGAATGAGTGTCACCTGTCCTGAGGCTTCTGCTCCTTCCTTGGGAGGGTGTAGTATTCCTACTATGATTCTCTGAGTGGCGAGGGGGCGTCTTGTGCTTGCGCCCCTCTCCTGTCGCCACATCTTTAGTTTTCATCTGGCGTTTCAAAGCCTCCATGTCCGCCGCCATCTTCCGAATTAGTTCATCTTGCTCCTTCACGCGATCTTCCAGGGTTTGAGGATCAATCCTCCTCCTTTGCCTGTCAGGACTTTGAGAGTGACGAGGGCTGTTATTCCGCCTTCCCCTGCCACTCCTCCTGGAGTTATATTGTTGGGGCTCTAGATCTGCCATAGGAGGGACAGAGGGTAATCCTTCTCGCCTTGCGCCCCCGTCTGGAGTTAGCCCATCAACGGCGGACTGCGGTAGTTCTTCAATGTGTGCCATTGATTGAAAAAAGGAGAAGCTTAGTCAAGAGGTTTTTGTTCTTGTCTGTATGTTCCCACAGACGGCGCCAATTGTACGGGGAGGAAATAATTCTCCTCGTATAATCCTGTTGACCAAGTCCACGCTCCTCCGTACGACGTCGCTTTATCACCTGAAAACACAAACGTGAGCTAGCCGGCGGGTGTGTGCCGAAAACCTCTCCGATGCCTAAGTCAGTAAGCTTGACAAATAGACGAAGTTTATGTTCTTAGAAAGAATTGTGTTTAATTACCTCCTCCAAGGTGGTGCTTGTGAGCTTTTATAGGTTTCGAGTGGCATAATCCTAGTAGGACTTGTATTTCTCCATGCAGAGTCCTCCTAGGATCCATATTCCTAAGGATAATGCTTATCCCTTTACACCCTCCCCCACTGCTTAAACCAAGTGGGATGGTTTTTATCACGGCCGAACTACTATATGACCGAAATAATACTGGCTATGCTGAGCCATAGAGTAGGCCGAACTATCCTTAGTTCGATTTTCTCCCGTTTAACCATGGTATGCTAAGACCAAGCTTCTGAGTAGCAAGCTCCGACCGATCTAACCATAATACTCCACGACCGGACTAACTTTGGTTATGAACGAACCGTAAGGCCCGACTAACTCCAAGTTACCTCCAGACCGGAGTAGCTATACACCATCTTGGGCCGAAGCAATTACACCTCTCCTAACCGGAGTAACTATGCTTCTTCTGGGCCGGAATATTATTACGGCCTTTTACTGAGTCCTTCACACTTAGGGCCATAAATTTTTGTTAAATATAATTAATATTGGTCTCATTTTAAAGGTATTGTTAATATCTTTTTAATGAAACTAATTTTATAAACATTGAATATACATATTAAGTTATAAAGACAAAATTAAAGATAAAAAAAGAGTGAATAGTGTTTTAGAGTGATCCTCCATTTTTTCCTCCTTCCTCTATATTTAGAGGATCAATTCATCTTCTTCCATTTGGGAGGAAGATATAGAGGATGGGTTGGAGTTATTTTTAGGAGAAGATCCTCCATATTTGAAGATATGGAGCATGCATTGAAGATGCTCTTAGGATTAATTTAGGACGTGGGTTGATTTTTTAATTTTTTAATTATTTTAGTTTGGAATTAAAATTTTTTATATAAAATATTTTTTTTAGTTTTTTAAAATTTTATGAGAGAAAAAATGAAATAATTATAAATTAGAAATGACACTTTATTATATTTAACTAAAATAATATATTTATCTTATATGACTATTTTAACTCAAACTCTCCTCCAAACGGGGCTAGGAGGGCTTCCTTGTTTATGTCATGGCCCCTTGTGAATAACCTCTCTACCAGAATAATACCTCTATTATTTGGTTCATATCATGAAAAAAATAAAATAGAGGGGAAAATTACATTTATGATCATTGTATTTTTATTTTTATGTCAATTTGTTTTTTGTAATTTTAATTGTATTCATTTTATTTCTAAAATTTTCATAATGTGTCAATTTAACTAAATTGATAATATTCATTGAGAAATTTGAAGAAAATAAAAGATAAAATAGTCTATTTAAAAGGGAATTAAATATTTCAAATTGGACGTTAACCCTTTCATATATTTGAAGGATGTGAAAAATTTAAGAATAAAATTGATACAATTAGAATTATAAAAATTAAATTAATACTAGAGACAAAAACAAGAATTACAAGTGTAATTTACTTAAAATAATATATTTGGTTCACTAGAATAAAAATAGAATGAAATAAAAAAATTATTTCTCAACCTCCCTATAAAATGTTCATTTATTTATAATATATTTTTGTTAATTAACCAAGTGTAACAACCCCCATACTGTTTACTGATTAATGACGGATTGATTACCGATAATCACCGATTACTGTTAAACGGAACTGATAATGACTGATAACTGACTGATAATTGAACTGATCAAAAGTACTGAACTGACTGACTGAAAATTGGAAACCGAATTGATTGAGTATATGTTAGTTAAATTGCATTCTATCTGTTTGATTGTATGATTATCTGTTCATGCTTATATGTTTAAACTGCTAATTGAAGGCCTTATCGACGGCCGAATTAGAAACTGATTGATGTTTAATGACCCTCGTAATTAATGTGATTTTATGGTATATTTACCTGAAAATTGATTAGGTATGATTAAATTAGATTAAATATTAATTAATCGCATAGTTCGGCTTAATTACCATCTCGCCACTTAGTGGCCACCGCCTCACACCTCATGAACCTTGTATACACTCCACGTATTTGATTAAACCATCATTTCTTCTCACATTTTGAGCCTCAACCGACCTTAGAGAGAGAGAGACTAGAGGAGTTGGTTTTCATCTTGAAATTGTTTGGAGAATTGAAGGAATTGAAGTATAGATTGCATATTTGAGCTCCTAGTCTTCTAATTCAAGCTCTAGGTAAGGATCCTATCTTCTTATTGATGCTATTGAACTAGTTCTTGCATGGTTCATGCTTCATTGTAGAACTAAGTCATGATTTGGGTCATTAATGGTGAATTGAAGCTCATTTCATGCATGCATGTTGGAATTAATGAGTTTGGAGTCGAATTCATGGTAATTGGTGCATGCATGTTCATGTTTATGTTAAATCCATGATTTCACCATGTTTTGAAAAGAATTGGCTCCTTAGAGCATCAAATTGGAGCTTTGAACTGATTTGAATTCATGCATGTTTGCATGTTCTTCCTATTCTTGAATAATGGTTTGAAATTGAGTTTGAATTAAACACCCTTGGACTTTGATTTCTCAAATTGAGCTTTAAAACATGTTATTCTATGTGTTTATAAATGTTTTCCAGAAAATGAGCCCAAGAGAATCGATTTTGATGCTTTTTGACTTGAGTTTTAGCTTGGAGGTGCAATCTGGGTTTTCCAGACTTCGCACTCCCGCTCGAGCGGGTAAATTGGCGCTCGAGCGGAGAATCCGAGCATCCTGTATCTCTGCACTGTTTTACAGTACGCTCGAGCGGAGGATTGGGCGCTCGAGCGGAATCATGTGTCTCAAGCTCGAGCGGGCGTCGAGCGGAGATTTCACCCATCCAGTACTTTTACAGTACGCTCGAGCGGGAAAAGTTTACGCTCGAGCGTGTACCTTTGTTGCATGTCCGCTCGAGCGGGGAAGCATACGCTCGAGCGTGACTCTGTTTTTCTGAAAATTCTGAACATGCGTTTGAATGTACATCTTTTCATCCTCATCCCATCCTAGGCATTCTTAGGCCTAGTTTAAGGCATCTTGTTGAGGATATAGATGTAGAACACACCAAGGCAAATGAGGGATTAAGTTATGTTATTTCCCAACCGTGTAGCTTAGTGTGTTCAATCTGTTAACTGTGTAGGGTTGGCGACTGAAGAGACACGCTCTAGCATACTGTAGCCCGAACTCTGTGAGTAACAATTGTGTAAAGATATGTTCAACTGATTATCTTTTGAATACTGAACTGAACTGTTTACTGAACTGGTATTATTTACTGAATGAATGTATGTCCTTTATTTCTGAACTGTACTGTGGCATCCTTAGTACCTACGGTTTACTGTTACTGTTACTGTTACAGAGATCTCTGTCGGTTTCCTTGTGAAACCACGACTGTTTACTGACTGATGGCCATCATTACTGTTCGGTCTTTTAAGACCTACTGTTACTGTTATGCTAATGGATGTACCACATATGACTGTTTACTGTACTGAGCAACTGAATTACTGATTGAAATGAACTGTTTTCATTACTGTAAGGACATTCATTCTAAACCCCTTTACGCTTTATGTTATTCACTGGGCTTTAGCTCACTGCTCATATATATATGTAGGTGTACAGGCACCAGAACGGAGCTAGGAGCGTCAGGGTAACTCCAGTTTTGTCAAGCCAGCCTTTGTGCCTCACTGCGAGGTTCCGAGCCTACTGTTAAGGCTTAGGGGTGCTTTAGAATTTCCCCCTTTTTGTACTGTTTCACTGTTTTGTATAGACTGACTGTTTACTGTACTGTTATACAGGGATTAGGTCCCTGTACTGTGTGACTGTTAATTTTGTATACTGTGTTGTACAGACGGAATGTTTTCTGTACCGCTATCTAGGGTTGAGTCCCTAGATTGAATGAATGTCAATATTGTACGTACTGTTTATGTATAAATGTGTGAAAACCCTTTTTGCATACAGACTGTCACAGCTCAATGGACACTATTTATTTACTGTATTGGCTTCCGCCAGGCCCTGTACTCTGTTTTACTGTATTACTGTTCTGCAGGCCTTCGGTAATCTCGGATTACTGGCCGGTTACGGTACTAAACTCATAGGGCCGGGTTTGGGTCGTGACACCAAGCATGAAAATAAAGATTCTAATGTAATAATGATACTATTTTATTTTCATTCCAATAATTAAACAGCATCTTAGGACGCACTTATTTTTAAGCGTTCAAACACCACCTTAGAACGCGGTTGGCATCCTATTTTTGGTTTGGGAGCACCGAATAATTTCTCCTCCATCACGGTTGTACTTTGTTTCAATTGAATTTTAAAGGTACCCCTACCGTTAGGGTAGGTGTCATTTTTCTTTTCTTTTTCTTTTTTTGATCTGAAAAAAGTTAACAACAATGCTACAGGGCCCGAATTCCTCCGCCCCGAATGCCCCTAAACCACGAAACGACGTCGTTTCGTGGTTTTAATTTTTTTTTTTTTTTTTTTCCAGCAGAAGAAGGAGACGAAGACGGAGAGGGGGAGGGGGAGACGAAGACGGAGGAGGGGGAGGGGGAGGGGGAGGAGGGGGACTGGAGGGGGCCTAAAAAATGGGCTGGAGGCGGAGGCGGGGGGCGCGGCGATCGGCGATGGCAGAGGCGGCGATCGGCGATGGCTGAGGCGACGAGCAGAGGCATGGCGAGCAGAGGCATGGCGGAGGCGACGGAGGCGGAGGCGCGGCGATCGGCGACGGATCGGAGACGGCGGCGACCCCTCTCCCTCTCCCTCTCCCTCTTTCTCTCCCTCTCCCTCTCTCTCTTCCTCCGCTTCCTCTGCGTCGAAAATGGCAGAAAAAAAAAAAAAAAAAAAAATTCGAGCCACATTCGAGCCAAGCCATTTCGGGCCCTCAATCATTTTTCAAAAGCTAAGTAGAGGTATCACAGTGAGGGTGTTTGCCAAGAGTTTTTTTTGGCTAAAATTTATAAAAAAATAAAATATATTAAAATAGTTAATAAAAAAAATATTATATCAAATTCATAATTATTTTATTTTTTCTCTCACAAATATCACATCAAACTATAAAAAAATCAAACTATCTTTCCAAATACATAAATTTTAACTTACAAAAATAGCCAAAAACTAAAATAGCAACTTCCCAAACACCCACAATATCTTGGGGCCTGTTGGCACCTAAATAAATAATTTTTATTAGTTATTATTTATATAATTGTAGGTAGGGGTAGACACGGGTTCGTTGCAGTTATGAAAAATTTAATTCATCTGTCATATTGACAGATTGAAAAAAATTAATCCTCATTCATCTGCAATTCGATGGATGTGGATTGAGTGGGTTGACGAATGGATGCGAATCGGTTTGGTGGTTTAAAATTTTATAAATTTTTAATATAATTCAACTTGTGCACTTCATCAAAAAAAAAAATTACAGTCAATGACTTAAAAAAAGTATTACAATCACTCCCTCATCCAAAGAAAGAAAGTTTAAAATTTTAGAATATTACAATCACTGCATGCCTCATTCATATATTATAATGACAACATGCCTCATCCACATAAAGTATTACAATTTGTGATTCTTAAAATATGAAAAGAACTCAAATCACCAAAATCATAAACAGAGCAGTAGTAGAGATTGTATGCTTCTCTATTCTTACATCTATATCTGTTTTTAAAAATAAAAACCAACCAGTATATATCATATTTTCTATTTATTATTTTTAGAGGAGATTTAAAAATCAAAAAATACAGATAAATAATACATTTATTTTTTTCATTCAAAAAATATATTTAAGTTGAAAACTCTTTTTTAACATAATATTTAAACTCTTTTTCAATTGAAAACACAAATAGAATATCCAAATAAATTGAAAACACAGAATCTTATAAATTACTAGGGGTGCTCGCGGTTTGGCGGTTTGGTTTGCGGTGAAAGGAACCTCAAATCCGCCATTCATCCAAAATTAGGCGAATTGGAAAAAATCAATCCACAACCGTCCGCTCGTCATCACGCATCCGTCCAAAATGCAGCGGATCGGATTGGATCGGTCGATTTGGACAGATCGATATATCTGCTTCTCATCCCCAATTGTAGAACATGTGACACTCTCTTACTCATTTTGAGGTTATGAGAAGTTATAAAGCATTAAACACATGTAAAGATATGATGAAGGACAAAGTGGAGAATATGGAGCATGAATTGGAGGTTAAAGGAAGTTATAGAGACATGAAGATGAAGTGGAAGATCATGGAGTGTGAAGTGTGGGAGATGGAAGAATATGATAGTTATTAAGTAATTTTTTCGTACAAATGATTGCCTATAAATAGCCATTCATGGCTATATTGTAAAGGATCCAAAACTCAAATAAAAGACAATTGATTTATATTTTTCTTGTCATTTATATTTCATGTGCTTAATTTTCTGCATTTTATTTTATGCACTTCATTTTCAAAGCATAGGAGTAAAGGTAAATTTTTTGCATTTCATTTTCGAAGCATAGGAGTAGAGGTAAATTAATGGTTAGTTTGATTGTTCACTCAATCATCTTTTTCCGTCTTCCTCATTCTTTTTTTAATTTTTATTTTTTTTACACTTGACAATTTTGAAATTCTCTTCATTGAGGCAAAAGAATTGTCAACACAATCGCTTGATAATTGGCTTGAATTTAATTTGTAAAGATTTTTCAATCTTTACTGACACGTTCGCATTTATAATATTTTCATTCGTAGAAAAAATAGGCCAATAAAGTCTTGATATCAAGATAATATGTTGCTAAGTAGATTTAACTCAATCTAAAGAAAATGACCCACCACTGAAATTTTACATTTTGGCACGATTGGAGGAGTAGTTGTCCTGTTAATTCTTGTACATTTTGGCACCGTTTGGGAGGGGAGGTGAGGCGAGGGACTATTTTATGGGAAAAAATAGCTCAAAAGCCTCTATTGTGGCCTGATTGATCATGTGGTTCACAGCACTGTCAACACATATCCATTTTGTCCTTTGAATTGTGCATGTCACGTCAGCAAATGCTTCTTTATTAGAAAAAGAATATTTTAAGCTTAGGAGCAATTTTATCATTTTACATCTCAATATCATTTCAAACACATTTTTTAAATAATTAAATAAAAAATTTAATTTATCTTTTTAAATATAAAAATTAAAATAACTTATTAAAATAATTAAATAATAAATAAAAACTAAAAAAATAGCCACTCAGGAATAAAATGTTTTCTTTGTCATCTTGGGGTCCTCCTCATTTATTAAAGACATTTTTTTTAAAGTTGGTGTACCCCATCTAATCTACAACAGTTCTAAAGAGTTAAAAACACAAAAAAGTTATCACAAAATTAATCACACATGTGAGATATAAAGGTCCCACCTCTCCTCGCCTATTTGATAGGTTCATATAATTTGTACTGCCTTATCATACATTTTTCTAAATTTAACTCATATTTGTTGTGATTGATTTCCATGTTATTATTGACAATTATATATAATTCACTGATTATTATATTATGCTTTTGAGTAAATACAAATAGTGATCCTAACTTGGTTTTTATTAGTTGAAATAATAGATTCATCATTTTTATGTTTCATTTTAGTAGGCAACAAAACTAGTGTCTAATAATAAATAGTGTGAAGAAATACTATTCATCAAGTGCTTAACATTTATTCTTTGAAGTTTAATACTAAAAATATATATATATTTCTTGAAAATATACCTCTACCAAATAAAATTAGCACTTCTTCAATTTCATGAACTAAATTTTCTTTCAGTTGAGACTTTCCAAGGCACCCTATACCATGAAGCCAAAAATTCATTAGTGCCACATATAATACAAAATAGTGCCTTCACATTCATACGGGTTGGTTCGAAAGATCCGACCCATCAATTTTGATAGGGGCTTAAATAATAGGGTTCTACAAATTTTTTTAAAAAACGGATGAATTACACTAACCGTCTCTATAGTTTAGAATCCGTTTTATTTTGATCTATAACTTTTTAATTGTGACACGTTTCGCCCCGAATTTTGAATCTTATTTTAAATAAGGACAATTGAAGATACTATTGCTCAATTTTAAGGGCAAAGTATTCAATTTGATAAAATATAAACTAATTTGACAAAAATAAATGTCAAAAAAATATTTTTGAATTTTTAAAAATTATTTCTACCAACCAAAGATATGTAAAATTGATAAATCTTTTATACATTTATTTATTTTACCAAATTAATTTTTATTATGTGTTTGGATGTTGATTATGTAATGGGTGGTTGTTAGACTTTTAATGTGTAATCGATATATTTAATATATTGAATGTTTTTAATTTTGAATTTTTTAATTTAATGAATTTGTTTAACAATGATATCAAAGTTATCGTCATATTTGACTTTTAAAAAAATAAAAACTAATTTAATGAAAATAAAAACAATCACTCATTTGATGATCTTCATTCAAAAAATTAATTTGGTAAAAAATAAATAAATAAATGTATAAAAGATTTATCAATTTTACATAATTTTATTTTTGGTTGGTAGAAATAATTTTTAAAATTTTTAAAATATTTTTTTGACATTTATTTTTGTCAAATTAGTTTATATTTTATCAAATTGACGACTTTGCCCTTGAAATTGAGCAATAGTATCTTCAATTTTTCTTATTTAGAACGATATTTAAAATTTAGGGTCAAATGTGTCTTAATTGAAAAGTCAATAACTAAAGTAACACGAGTTACAAACTATAGAGACTGTTTGTATAATTTACCCTTAAAAAAGTAATAGTGGCAAGATATCATTAAATGAACAAAATGGCTGGGATGTTCTTCTACACTGTGTTATCTTCATCAACAAGAAATGTTTTTCACGTACATAACCATTCTAAGGTTTCCCATATGAATTTTGTACATTATTCTATGAGATAAAATGAACTTCATGGGTAATATTCGAATTAAATTGGTAACAACGTTGTTTTGTTACTGGAAATTTCAAGAATTCGTGCCATTACTTTTTGTAGGAGAACTAGTCCTTAAGATCATAGCCTCGTTATCATTACTATAGTCTATAGCTTCATGCATTGTTTTTTTTTTTCCAATTTTTGTTATGCATGTAGATTGATTTTGGTGGTATGTGAATCTTGAATTTACAGAGGGAAAATAAAAATTAGTTTATGTTTTATTTCAATGTTTTAAAAACCGGACCGGTGAGGAAACCGGAAAAAGGACCGGGTGGACGGGTCATCGGTTCAACCATCGGGTTGAACTGGAATCGAACCGTGACGTAATAAATATATTAAAATTATATTTAAATAAAAATATAAGTAATAAAATTATAAATTAAAAATATTAAAAATATTAAATTATCTTAAATATTTATCCTAATATTTTTTTTTTACTGAAAAATATAATAATATATTTTAAAATATTATTAATTTCAATTTTAGAAGATGAAATCAAATATTTAATATTCCCTCCATATGATTTTAATTCAAATAACTTGATTGAAATGATAGCAAAAATTTTGGAGGGATATCAAAATTTCAATATTCCCTCAAATACATTTGATTGAATCCCACATGGATTTCTTGAGTCTTTTTGAAAGAATTTTTTTCTTATAAATAGGTGAAGACTTTCACAATAATTTCATCAAACTCTTAATGAGATTCTTCACAAGAAGAGACCCTTGAAAAAGAGTTTCAAATTAAAATTTTCTTATATTCTTATATTATATATATATATATATATAATAAGAAAGAAAAAAAAAAAGAAAAACTATATAAAAAAAAAAAATCGAGTCGGACGGCCCAACGAACCTGCTCTGGTTCGCCGGTTCAACCGCCGATTTTTCCGATTCTGACTAAATACACCGGTTTTCATCTTTGGCCGGTTCAGAGGGTATGTCTGGACCGAAACCCCGACTGATCGACGGTTCAACCGGCCGGTCCAGTCCAGTTTTTAAAACCTTGTTTTATTTCTCTTTTGCTTTACTTTTTATGTGCTTTCAATAAATCTAAAATCTTAACACAACCTTAGCAAATATTATTTGGAAAGCTTTTGTCTCGATAATAATGTTAATGACACTAACAAATCCAAATGGCCATTAAGTCCCAATCAACCTTCAATTTAGATTAGTTTGAGACTCATGCATGGTTTGGGAAGTGGGTTAATTTTTTGACTTTTTTGATTTTTTTAGACTGGGGCTAAAAAATTTGGTTTGGGAAGAGCTTTTGGTTTTTTTTTTGACTTTTTTGTGAGAGAAGGTAATGATTATGGTTTGGATGTGATGCTTTGTCTTATTGGGTTAAAGAGCTTATTTTGTTTTTTTGTGATTATTTTAGCCAAAAAGATCCCCCAAACCCTCTTCCCAAACCATGCCTATAACTTCTCCTAGATTAGTTTGAGACTCAATAGTAGTACACTTTTATTTCAATTTTACATTTTAAAATTTGTACAAATTTTAATAAAGAAAAGTATAAACAATTGAATAGAAAGAGTCATTCATATTCCTAATAGAACATAAATCATTTATTATTAATATTAACTAACAATATTTTAGGGGAAAAAAAACTATAGTTATAATTAATTGAACACCAAAACAAATTAATACTTGGGCAAATTACACTAACAGTCCCTATAGTTTGGGGTTGTGTCACTTTGGTTCTTAACTTTTCAATTGTGACACGTTTGACCTGAATTTTGAATCTTGTTCCAAATAAGGACAATTGAAAATACCATTACTCAATTTTAAGGGCAAAGTCGTCAATTTGATAAATATAAATTAATTTGACAAAAATAAATATTAAAAAAATATTTTTGAATTTTCAAAAATTATTTCTACCCACCACAGATAAAATTATGTAAAATTGATAAATTTTTTACACATTTATTTTTTTTACCAAATTAATTTTATTATGTATTTGGATGATGATCATGTAATGGATGGTTGTTTTTATTTTCATTAAATTAGATTCTATTTTTCCAAAACTCAAATATGAAAACAATTTTGATATCATTATTAAATCCATCTATTAAATCAAAAAATTCAAAACTAAAAAATTTCATATATTAAATATATTGATTACACATTAAAAGCCTAACAACCACACATTGTATGATCATCATCTAAACACATAATAAAAATTAATTTGGTAAAATAAATAAATAAATGCATAAAAGATTTATCAATTTTACATAATTTTATCTTTGGTGGGTAAAAATAAGTTTTAGAAATTCAAAAATATTTTTTTGGCATTTTTTTTAAATTAGTTTATATTTTATCAAATTGACGAATTTGCCCTTGAAATTGAGCAATAGTATTTTCTCAATTGTCCTTATTTGGAACAAGATTGAAAATTTATTATCAAATGTGTCACAATTGAAAAGTCAGAAATTAAAGTGATACGAGTTCTAAACTATAGGTAATGTTAGTGTAATTTGGCCTTAATACTTTGTCACAAAAGTCTTTCCAAATGAATACAACAGATTGTTCCCATCTTGAAGGGTATCATTGGATTAAAGTATGTTACTATGGAGTCTTGAACTTATTTGAGAGAAATTAAAAAAATATAGGACTTAGTTATCAAAAAATTGAAAGTTGAAAAAACTGAATGACATTTTGAAGGAAAAGTGATCCTTATTTGTAATTTTTTCTAATATTTTGTTGCCATATTGTCTTGAAAATTGTAAAAATTATTACATACCCCACAGTATTATCTGACATTGTCTACATGGTACTCCAAATAAATGAGGAAATTGCAACACATACTAAGTGGGTCGGTCATATTTTGTTTCCAACTACTTAAGAAAGTAAGTCAATATATCTCACTCATAAAAATTTTCTTTGCTTAATTGGTTTGGATTATTATATAACCAATATCACATAGTAATTGACGGCTACCCCATTCCGTCCTGATGCAATTGCAACACAAAATTTGGCTAATTAAGTATAAAACATTGGAGAAATCACCACTTTTATATATAACAATGGCAACTCAACAAAGTTACACAGAAGATATAGAAACAAAATCATTTTCTTATTTTCACTAAGAAGAATCCCATAAGGTTCCCCAACCAAAACCTCTCCCCAAATAAAAAAAAGAAAACAAATACAAACTTAAAGAATCAAGGAAGACATTGGTCTATTCTAGAATTTTTCTTGTCTCATTCTAAATGTTTTTCTCACTCAGTGATTTTCTTCAATTAAAAAAAAAAAGTACAAACTACAATACAAAAGAAAGATAAATTTAAATAAAACTTAAAATTTATTACTGAAATTACACCAACACATGAATCCTTTTTTGTTTCTCTCTTTTCCTTCCTCCCTCCTTCCAATTTTCTCACTTTTTCCCCTAAATCACTTGACACAATCCCCCACAAAAAATTGAAAATAACACCATACCATAACCAACTCACCACAACATCAAGAAAAAAATTTAAACCAAAATCACATCCAAAGGTAAATAAATAAACTCCAAAACTCTCAAATTAAACCAAAACAACATACCATAAATAAAATGACTAATTGGTTTAGAAAAAAAATTCAAAACTAAATGAAGCAACATTTTTTGAAATGGAATTTTTGAATATTTTTTCTAAATAAAAATATATAAAAAATAAAAAAATTAAATTAAAAAAAAATTGAATTCCAATATTTATTGGAAGCACAACGCATAACCATCAGAGAGCTGTATGCATTCTCTTCTCGTTCAAATAAATAACGAATGAAATATTCCACATTAGAAACCCACACCAAATGGGTAACATCACTAATCTCCTAAATCACTCCACACAATCCGCCACAAAAAATTGAAAATAACACCATACCATAACCAACTCACCACAACATCAAGAAAAAATCAAAACCAAAATCACACCCAATGGTAAATAAGTAAACTCTAAAACTCCCAAATTAAACCAAAACAACATAACATAAATAAAAGGACTAATTGGTTTAGAAGGAAAACATCCAAAACTAAATGAAGCAACATTTTCTAAAATAGAATTTTTGAATAATTTTTCCAAATAAAAATATATAAAAAATAAAAAATTAATTTTTTAAAAATTGAATTCTAATATTTATTGGAAGCACAACGCATAACCATCGGAGATTTGTATGCATTCTCTCTTCATTCACAGAGCTCTCTATCTAATTATTGCGTGTCCAACAAGCCAATGGTAAATAAGTAAACTTCAAAACTTCCAAATTAAACCAAAAACAACATACCGTAAATAAAAGGACTAATTGGTTTAGAAGAAAACATCCAAAACTAAATGAAGCAACATTTTCTGAAATGGAATTTTTGAATAATTTTTCCAAATAAAAATATATAAAAAATAAAAAAAATTAAATTCCAATATTTATTGGAAGCACAACGCATAACCATTAGAGAGCTGTATGCATTCTCTTCTCGTTCACAAAGCACTCTGTCTAAGAGATGAGGGATGCTGCTGTGCTTTGAGCATAGCAGCTCCTGCTGCGCAGCTTTATTGTGCCGTCTTGGACCAACAAAACTTTGATTTACTTCTTGGTTGCATTATTAAATAAAATAAAAAATTGTCCCTTTGTTTTTTATTTTTAAATAATATTTCTAAGAAATTCTTTTACATTTTCACTTTTATATGTTACGCTTTTTTTAATAAATATAGTGTAAAATTTTGCCAAAGTTATGATAATTTATAATTTATAAATAAAATTAGTATTTTGTAATAATGTTATATATATTTTAATAATATTTTTTAACAATAAAATATGTATAATTACTACAAAAATACGTAAGATGCTTATACACCATTTGATGAGTGTGAGATTCCCTTTCTATAAAATTTCAATTTCTTATATAATTTTATTTAGTTGAATAAGAAAGTACGTAAAATATAATTTTAAGCTCTATATAATTCTTTTGCTTTCTATTTGAATGAGTCATTTAATCAAAAAAATAAATATAGTATCTAATTTATTAAAAATTCATATTTCACATATTTTATACACCTTTTACATATTTTAATATAATTTTTTATGCACATACCAATATTAACCACTGCTCAATGGCCCATGGTAAATATGGATGAAATTACTCATAAAATTTAGCCCTTGTTTGGGAAGTGATTTTTTTTTTTTTTTTTTTTTTGTGACTAAAATATGAATCTGTGACTTTTTAAAATATTTTTAATTTTTTTGACTTTTTAAATAAAATAGTCACTTGCTAACTCAATTCCATTTCTAAATTTGAAAAACAAAAATGCTATGAACCTACCCGTGTCAACCCATAATTTACCCTGAATGTGTTTGTATGGTAGAGATTAAATTGATGAAGTGTGGGGTTCATGAGTAAAATGAATTTGAACCAATAATTCATTATTCTGAGTAAATTCTAAATTGATAAGGGTGAGTTTGTTGTATTGTTTCAAATATCAAAATCAATTTATCTTTTATTAAAAAAATGAAAGCAATCCTAAAGACCTTTGTTAGTATTGGAAAATTGTATAAAAAATGTGTGAAAGTGAAAATGTAAAGGAATTTCTTAGAAATACTATTTTTTTTAAAAAAAGAAAAAAAGGGGCAATTTATTTATTTATTTTTTTAATAATGTAGCCAAGAAGTAAATCAAAGCTTTGTTGGCCCAAAACGACACCTCATCCCTTATTGGCAAGTCAACGGTAAATAAGTAAACTTCAAAATTCCTAAATTAAACCAAAACAATATACCATAAATAAAAGAATTAATTAGTTTAGAAGAAAACATCCAAAACTAAATGAAGTAACATTTTCTGAAATGGAAATTAATTTTTTTTTTCCAAATAAGAATATACAAAAAATAAAAAATTAATTTAAAAAAAATTAAATTCTAATATTTATTGGAAGCATAGTGCATAACCATGTATGCATTCTCTTCTCGTTCACAAAAGCCTCTGTTTAATTATTGCATGTCCAACAAGTCAATCAGACTCGTTTCAATCCCTAAGCCCACCCCAACTCTCTCTCTCTCTCTCAAACGAAAAAATCCCACCACCTCCAATGTATTGGAATTGATCTATTTTTTATTTTTTTTTGTTTTTGTTTTTATTTTTTTCTTTCTATCACTCACAAACAATTCCAAAGCAAGGTTTATGATTTATTGTAAGCAAACAATGATGAGAGACATAATTGAAGTTGCCAAATATAATAGTTGAGCAGATAGTTGCAATCTATGAAGAAGTAGAAAATGGACAGTCATAAATTATTTCAGTGAACATGACATGCTAAACCCACACCATTGACTAATAAAATTTTCAATTAATCATGAGCTTCGTAAGGGTGGAAAAGTGAAATGCAAGCTTGATGCATGAACAACTTCATCAAATGCTCCACGCAGAACAACAACCAAAAATCACAATGTGGCTTCGCTGCATGCCCTCGGTACACCACACCCTCCTTTGGCCTGCCTGTAGTCTAGAATATAAAAAATATAATATGTAATGGGACCATGCACACACCATGGATCCATATAAAAGACACGTAGCTACTTAAAAGAGGAAAATTTGTATAAAAGTGTTATTTTATAATGAGATTCGGTGGGTCAATGAGGACATACACGACAAATATAACCTAGTTCAATAAACAAATAAATAAATAATAAGAAAAATGATATATAATTTTACTTTTTAGATTTATTTTTTAAATTCAGTGATGTGTCAATAAGATGATAACCTATCATCTTCTTAAACATATAACTGGGTCTAGAAAATCATCTTCTTAACACATCATTGAGTGTAAAAAATAAATCTAACTCTTGAATCTGAATAGCAATACTCAAATAATAATTATATCCACCTCGATATAAACCAAATCTTTTAGGATTTTTTATTTTATTTTATTATATATTTTTGTTGATAGGCATCTGTTCAATCAATAGCCTTTTTAGTGTGGGTTTTTGGGTCGTTTACAAAATGTCAAAACTAAAGGCTAGGAAGATAAATAAAATAAAATTAAAAAAAAAGGAAAATTTTAATTCAGCGTAAGTTTTCAAAAATTGCGAATTAGTGGAAGTTTATGAACTTTAATAATTAAAGTCATAATTTTTTTTTGCATGATATTACAATTTGTTTTAGCGAATTGCAATTTTTCTATAAAAAAAAATGTAAAAAACTTAACCAAAAAAAATAAAATAAAATCCAAACGAGTGTAATTATTATGCTACATTTATTTCATTAAAATGAAAATGAAATAAAATATTTCTTTCTAACCTTTGTAAAAATAATAAAAATAAATATTTAATAGGATGATAATGTCATTTGTTATAATAAAAAAAATTATTTATTTTTATTAAGCAATAAGCTAATGACAATGACAAGAATAAAAAAACATTTGACATGAGAGAGGCTCGAGCTATCGACTCCCAAATAACTCTATGGTTCCGTTTGTTTCTAGAGTTGGAGGATGGGATTAGGACTAGTAGTAAAATGGGATTCAAAAAATTGTGTTTATTCTGGAAAATGGCCATAGGATTAAGGTCATGTTTGTTTTGCTTCATAGGTGAGGGGATTAGACTATCAATCCTGTGGGTCCTACATAGCTCATGTTTAGTTGATAAAAATAAAAGGGAACAAGTAGTTCCATGGAATTATGAATATCCTCACATAGGGGGATTAACTTGGTTAGATTTTGGATAGGATTAAGAAAATAGTGAGGGGATTGAATTTATTTTATATAAAAAATTTATTTTTTCAAACCAAGTGCACCTGTTTATTTTAATATTTGTTCTAATTTTTTTAATATAGAAATAATTTATTTATTTATTTTCTATAAAAATAATTTAACAATTTCATCACTAATTATCTCCTATACTATCATCAAAACAAACACATTTTTACTTAATCCCTTCACTAACAGTCCCCACATTAACAATCCATTCACTAACAATCCCATCCAACCTAATCTGCCAAACAAACATGGCCCAAGAGTCCCATGAGACTATGAAAACCTTGGATGACGTGACTAGTAGTGGCCTATGGAGGTGATATTCAAAAGGCAAATTTGGCTATAAACCTCCTTTACCTTCCTTTCATTGTTAAAAGGATTAAGAAAAAATTATACTTTCTGACATGGTTAGGCCCACAAAGGTCATAGCGCACTATGAACAACCCAACCCCATCACTTAGAGCCCAACACATAACCCAACTGATGAGATCCTGAACAGCTGGAAGCCAACACGGCACGAAGAACCAATGATATTCAGACATGTGGCAGGTAAAGGACAAGCCACATCAGCAGACAAAGATCTGCAAAGTTATTGCCACTGCACATCGCCATTAATGCAGCCCATCACAGCATTTATTACGACAACACCTCTCTATCGGAATAGCACCCCCTCACCCTGAACAAGATAAGCTACAACATAGACTTTCAGCCAAGGTGGCAGGTCGGAAGGGACAGCGAAATGATTACCAAAGGATATAAGCAGATGTTGAAGACAAGAAGAAGGTTAAGCGTTCTATCTCTAATTCATATCTCTACATTCCACTTCTCCCTTTCTCTAACTTGCTCGTCGGAGGGTTCACGGAGGGACTCCTCGTTCCCCTGTTGAACTTGTGTGCAGGTTCTCTAGTGGGCTTGAACACTCAGTTACCGGTTGAAGAAGCGTGGATTAGTCTGACACATTCCACTTGGGACCCGTTGCATCGTAACTGTATCATCAGTTGGCGCCGTATGTGGGAACACTTTACTCCTCGCGTCAGTTGTGTTCACTGTCGCCGGAGACCCTGTTCCAATAACCCTTTCTCACTACCCATCGAAGTGTATGGTCACGACTAGATCCATGGCTTCTCACCAAAATGCTGCTGACCACCAAGCCGACCCCCCTAATCCAAACAACCCACCACAATATTTCATCAAGTTTACCAACAGCTTTAACCGCATGGCCGAGCAAAACCATGCCCTGATTAATGCCCTACTCCAAAGAAACCTTCCTATGCCCCGTCCACCACCTCCCGATATTCCCCCTAACCACGAACAAGTCTCGAGCCATACTATCCCGCATCCTAATCCACCCAACAGAGAAGGCTTGCAACCCCCTCCCCCAGGTATAAACTTGCCACCCTAGGGCCCACAACCATCGATCCCGGCACCAATCCTTAAAGGAGAGGCCAGTAGCGTCCAGCCCCCCTTGCCCTCTGGAGGTGACCACATCCCTCTTTGGGACGCGAAACTCCAAGCCATGAAGCTCCAACTCCAAGGGGTCATGCAGAACATCCGGCATAAACGCTCTACCATAGCAAACTCACCATTTGTCGCCTCCATCCGGGACAAACCTCTACCCCCCAAGTTCAAGATGCCCACCATCGACTCTTTTGACGGTAGGACGGACCCAGTCGACTATCTGGAGACCTACAGAACCCTCATGATCCTCCATGCATTCCCTGACGAGATCATGTGTCGAGCTTTCCCCGTGACACTGGAGGGGTCAACTCGACTGTGGTTTAGCCAGTTACCAGCAGATTCTGTCTCCACTTTCCAGCATCTCAGTGACTCCGTCCTCAGCCATTTTATTGGAGCCCAGCGCCAGCGACGCCCGGCAACGCAACTCCTCAATATTCGACAGACCGAGAGGGAGTCGCTACGCAGTTTCGTTACCCGTTTCAACACCAAGGCCCTGCAAGTAGCGAAAAATGATGACAAGGTCATCCTCACTGCTTTCATGGCCGGTCTGCGGTCGTCTGACTTACTGTTCTCCCTCTCTAAAAACCTCCCGACCTCTATGGCAGCCTTACTCTCCAAAGCCCAAAAATACATGAATGCTGAGGATTCCCTAGCCGCTCGGCAAGATCCAATAACCAAAAACCCGACCTCCAGAGAAAAGAGAAAAGACTCAGAACCCAGAAACACCCAGTATAATAGCCAAACACCACACTATACCGACTAACCCCCCCAAGCTGACCGGTCGGCACCAGCCCGACCGCCCGGTCGGTTCGAGCGGTACACACCCCTTAATTCCTCCATGGAACAAGTCCTCAATCCGATCTTGCGGGACTACCCCCTCAAATGGCCCCAACCTTCACGAACCCCTTCCAATAGGAAAGACCAGTCCAAATATTGCCGCTTTCACCAGGACCATGGCCATAACACCGATGAATGTGTTAACCTCAAAGACCAGGTCGAGGCCCTAATACGTCAGGGACGCCTTAGCCGGTTCACGAACACCCGTCCTCAGCAGAGGCAAAGAACTGAGCCCCTCAGAAACAACCGCCGGCGCACCCCTTCCCGGCAGCCAGCCCAACCTAACCAAGGCCATAATCGCTCTCCACAACAGCCACGGCCACTAGATAATCCCCCCCCACCTGTTGGTGAAATCAGAGTTATTTCAGGAGGCCTTGCTTGTGGGGGGCCATCCCGCTTGGCTCAGAAGGCAGAACTCAGAAAGATAAGGCAGGGCTCAGACAAAGCAGTTGCCACAGTAGACCGACCCCCCAAACAGCCCAAGCAGTGGACCGAGCCCATCACCTTCACGGATGCCGACTGTACAGGCATTTGTTACCCTCATGATGACTCTCTCGTCATTTCTGCCCTCCTCTCCAATTACAAGGTCAGGCGAGTTCTCATTGACAACGACAGTTCTTCAGACATCATCTTCCTCAACTGCTTTCGTCAGCTCAAAATCGGAGAGGAAAGTCTGTCTTCTTTCCAAACCCCTTTAGTCAGTTTCACTGGCGACCGGGTGACCTCAATTGGCTCCATCGATCTTCCCATCACAATCGGTGAGTACCCATGACAGACTACAAAGTTGCTCATTTTCCTTGTTGTCAATTGCCCATCCGCCTACAATATCATCCTTGGCCGCACCGCCCTAAATGCTTTTCAAGCTATCACGTCAACTTACCACCTCGCCATTAAGTTCCCCACCGATCTGGGGGTCGGGATAGTGAGGGGAGAGCAGACTGTGGCCAGGGAATGTTATGTCGCCTCACTCAAAGAAGTCAAGCTGAAGGAAGCCATGATCATTGAAGGACTTGACGTCCGAGATGAGGACGAGCTGGTCAGAGGAGAACCTGTGGAGGAGCTCGTGGAGGTTCCTATCGACCCCACCAACCCAACGAAAACTGTCAAAATCGGCAGCCAGCTATCCCCCCAAGCAAAGGCCGACCTTACTGCCCTCCTGACCGAGCACAGTGATGTCTTTGCCTGGACCCATTTAGACATGCCGGGTATCGACCTCTCCTTCATAACCCATCGCCTCAGTATTGAACCCTATTTCCGACCTTACCACCAGAAGCAGCGAATCTTTCATCCTGAGCGCAATACTCTTATTGCCGCAAAGGTTGACAAGCTCCTTGAGGCCCAATTCATCAAGAACATGGACTACCCTCGATGGTTGTCCAATGTGGTCCAAGCCCATAAGAACAATGGCAAATGGTGACTCTGTGTCGACTACTCTGACCTCAACCGAGCTTGCCCCAAAGACAGCTATCCCCTTCCTTGAATAGATCTGCTGGTCAATGCTATGGTCGGTCACCAAATGCTCAGCTTCATGGATGCCTTCTCTGGGTATAACCAAATTCTGATGCACTCATCTGATCGGGAACACACCTCCTTCATTACCGACCGAGGCACCTACCATTACCAAGTGATGCCATTTGGACTGAAAAATGCTGGGGCCACCTACCAACGGTTGGTCAACGCCGTTTTCCATCATCAGATCAGTCGAAACATGGAAGTATATGTCGACGATATGCTAGTCAAGAGCAAACTCTCCGCTCACCATCTGACCGACCTGCGAGAGACCTTCACCACCCTACGGAAGTACCAAATGAAGCTCAACCCGGAAAAGTGCGCCTTCGGCGTAGAATCTGAGAAGTTCTTGGGTTTCATGGTCAATCAGCGGGGCATTGAAGCTAACCCTGAAAAGATCAAGGCCTTGATTGAAATACAGTCACCCAGAACGGTTAAGGAAGTTCAGAGATTCACTGGCCGAGTTGCCGCCCTCATCCGCTTCATTTCCCGCACAACGGATAAGTGCCTCCCATTCTTTAAAGTTCTTCGACAAACTTTTGAATGGACGACCGAGTCCGAAGAGGCCTTTCAGCAGTTGAAGCAGTGCATGGCCAACCCCCCCTCCTTTCTCAAGCAATCACTGGCGAACCCCTCTTCCTCTATTTAGCTATTTCAAGCACCGCAGTCAGTGTACCTCTTATCAGGGAAGACGACTCTGTTTAACGACCGGTTTACTACATCAGTCGGGCCCTCAGGGGCGCCGAGCAGAATTACCCACTGTTAGAAAAATTGTCCTTGTCCTTGGTCACCACCTCCAGATGACTCCGTCCTTACTTCCAAGCCCATTCCATAGTGGTCCTCACCGACCAACCTTTGAAGAAGGTAATGCAGCAACTAGAGCTCTCTGACAGACTCATGCAATGGTCGGTGGGACTCAGCCAGTTTGACATCTCCTACCGACCTCGAACAGTAATTAAGGGGCAGGCTGTCGCTGATTTCATCCTGGAGTTCACTAATCTTACCCCAACCACGGCCCCTCCACCCCCACCAACCCCTACCGAGCCAGAAGACCCTCATTCTTGGACTCTCAATGTCGACGGATCATCCTGCAGAGAAGGCAGCGGGGCTGGTCTCATTCTCACCGCCCCTGAGGGTGGCTATTTCAAATGTGCTCTCCGTTTCTTGTTCGATGCTAGTAACAATGAGGCCGAATATGAGGCATTGATAGCAGGTCTCCGCCTAGCCAGGGACATTGGTGTCGGCCACATCCGGGTGTTCAGCGACTCTCACCTCATTGTCAGACAAATTACGGGGGAATTCGATGCAAAGGAGGACACAATGCGGGCTTACAGGGATATTGCACTCTCCCTTGTTCGCCTCTTCAATATTTTCCACATCCAGCACATCTCTCGGGTGGAAAACTCTAAGGCAGACGAGATGGCTCAGTTGGCTTCTGCAGACCAGTTTGACCTCAGCCGTGGTGTCCGTCTCGAGTACCTCGCCTACCCTGCCATTTCTCCCGACCAGCAAGAAGTGCAGTTCCTCTAGAATGAGCCCATCCCTTGGGCGTCAGACATCTTTCTATTTTTGACAACGGGGGAACTTTCAGATGACCAACAGCAAGCAACCAAAGTTAAGGCCCAGTCGTCCAATTACATCCTTGTCAGTGGTGTCTTGTACAAACGTGACTTTTTACGCCCGTACCTGCAATGCCTTAATCCTGCTCAAGCAACCTATGTGATGCGAGAAATCCATGAGGGTATCTGCGATAATCATTCAGACGGCAGGTCACTAGCCCACAAAATACTTCGCACTGGTTATTTCTGGCCTACTCTCAACCAAGATGCGACTGACTTCGTACTCAAATGTGATAAGTGTCAACGCTTTGCCAACATCTCTCATGCTCCTCCTACTGAGCTAATCACACTTTGTAGTCCTTATCCGTTCGCCAAATGGGGAATCGACTTAGTTGGTCCACTTCCCACCGGCCGTGGCCAGACCAAGTTCGTGATTGTCACCATTGATTACTTCACCAAGTGGGTAGAAGCAGAACCCCTTGCCACCATTACCGAACGGAACACAACCAAATTCATCTGGCAGTCGATCGTATGCAGGTTTGGCATCCCTCAAGCCATCGTCTCTGACAACGGCAAACAATTCAACAACACCAAGTATAAGAAGTTCTGTGCAGACCTCCAGATCCAATCCTGTTTCTCCTCCCCAGGTCATCCCCAAGCCAATGGCCAAGTCGAGGTCACCAACCGTTCTCTTCTGAAGATCATCAAAACTAAGCTAGAAACTGCTAAAGGACTTTGGGCTGAGGAATTACCGGATGTACTCTGGGCTTATCGTACTACCGCTCGGACTCCCACTGGGGAGACCCCTTTTCGCTTAACATACGGCACTGAGGCCGTCATCCTAGTGGAAGTCAGTCTGCCTACCCCAAGGGTTTTACACCCGAACCCAGAACTGGCCGAAGAGCTCCGTCGGGTTGACCTTGACCTAATTGAAAAGCTTAGAGAAACCACTGCTGTCAGACTGGCCTTCTACCAACAGAAAATGAGAACACACTACAATCGTAGAGTCCGACCAAGGGAGTTCGCCGTAGGGGACCTTGTCTTACGCGAAGCAACCCTCGCCACCAAGAATCCGGCTGAGGGCAAGCTAGCAGCCAAATGAGAAGGACCTTACGTTGTGAAAGCCAGACCTCGTCCAAGCATTTACCGACTTCAGGACATGGAAGGTTGAGACCTCCCCCATCCTTGGAACGCTGAGCATTTGAAGCGCTATTTTCAATAAAACTTGTATTTTTGTATTGTCCAATTGATGTATGTTCTTTCTGACAATCTGCACGCCTGAATGTTCTTATTTTCTCTACATATGGTGTAAATTTATGATCCAGTGGGCTACACTTTACTGACAACAAGCTCATTTCTCAAATATCTGCATGATCTTTCAAATAACACTTTGATTGCAGCCTCAGCCAGACTGAGCATAAAAGCCTCGACCAGACCAAGCATGCAAAGCCTCAGCTAGACTGAGCATGACGAGCCTCGGCCAGACCGAGCGTGCAAAGCCTCAGCAAGACTGAGCATAAAAGCCTCGGCCAGACCGAGCATGCAAAGACTCAGCCAGACTGAGCACCAAACGCCTCCTCCAGACCGAGCGACAAAAAGCCTCAGCCAGACTGAGCACCAAAAGCCTCAGCCAGACCGAGTCGTTAAAAGCCTCAGCCAGACTGAGCACAAAAAGCCTCAGCCAGACTGAGCACCAAAAGCCTCGGCCAGACCAAGTTGTTAAAAGCCTCAGCCAGACTGAGCATCAAATCCCTCAGCCAAACTGAGCACCAAAAGTCTCAGCCAGACCGAGCTACAAAAAGCCTCAGCCAGACTGAGCACCAAAAGCCTCGTCCAGACCGGTGACAAAAAACTTACAGCCTCAGCCTGACCAACCAGGAAAAGCTCGTCTAGACTGAGCATGAAACGCCTCGGTCAGAGCAAGACTGAGTTATTTCAAGCTACTGAATTATTTGCAAAGTCAGTGAATCATAGCTTAACCTCAACTGAGCACACATGCAGAGCTCGGTCAAAGCCATTCAAGCAAACTTCATGCTTGTGGCATTAGTAGACTCACTTGGCCAAAATTCCAAGTCCATGTTTTTACACCTTACTTGGCCAAATTCCAAACTACTCTTTTATTTACCAACACTCTTGCAACTTGATCTACAACTCCATTTTTGGGCATAATTTACAACTTCACATTTTTGACATTCTTACCAACACTCCTTTATTTTCTTATTTATCAACATTTGCAAGTCAGCATCTTTTTTTACAAGTCAAGCCTAACCTTAATAAACCACTCTCATTCACTTCAGTAGTGTGGCAAACACACACTTGGAATTTTATTCCATTTTAAACTTCACTCTGCACTGAGTTTTTAATACAAGTTTAACTTCAATTTATATTGAGATTCTCACAACGATTTATACACAAGCTTTACACACAAACCACCATTCTCATTCATTTCAGATGTGCAAGCAACAACAATAGAATGAAAACAAAATTGCACTTTTATGTATTCACAAACTTGTACATAAGTTCACTACAGCATTTCAAAAAAAAAATAAAAAATAATAATAATAAAAAATAATAACAAAAACAAACACACAAAAACAACTCTAAGTACAAGGTCTTCTTCTTCTTCTTCAATTATTCCTGCTCACTAGAAACGAGGTCTTCTTCGTCAATCCCCTCATCCAGGGGGGTCTAGGCCACATCGTCTTCGTCAATTTTTACACTACTGAGGTCTAAGCTTGGGAACAGTTCTTCAGCTTTACGCTTGAACATCTTCCAGCCACTGTCCCAGAACTCAGCCATTTCGTGTTTATAGAAGTCTGACCGCTGGAAGCTCTCAATCACTTTTGCGGTCCTACCCCCAACGGTCGTTCCAGACTAGCCTGCCCCTCCAGACACCTCCCTCGCCATGCTGCTAGCGACCGCGGCGTCGATCGCCATTTGAAATTCAGCAGACCCCTTGAATTGTTCTATTGTTGCGACATACAGATCAGGGTATGCTGCCCTTTAAGGGGCTGCCTTGGTCTTCTCTTCCTTCAGCTCCTTCTGCAGGCTCGCCTTTTCAAAGGCCGTCTTGGCCCTCTCTTCCTCCAACTCCTTCTGCAGGCTCGCCCTCTCCTCCATTGCCCTACCACGCTCGTCTTCCAGCTCCTTCTGCAGCCCAGCAATCTTCACGTCTGCTTCATCCTTTTCTTTGATTTGCTGGGCGCGCAGTTCTTCATTGCTGGTCATAGCCTCTTCATGTCGCTCAATGGCGACCGCGCAAGCCCTTTGAGCATCCCCCAGCTTCTTCTGCTCACCAGCCAAGTGGAACTTGAGCAACACAACCTGGCGGCGTTCGTCTTCTAGCTTCAACTTGACTGCGATCAGCTTAGCTTGGGCTTGGTTGGCAACATTGTGGTGAACAATGGCCAACACTTGCATCTTTTTAGCTTTTTCAGCTTTCTGCCAACCCTTGGAGCACGCGCTTCGCGCAGCCTTCTTCCACCCTGCACTCTCCCTTTTGAAGTTTGCAAGTTGAGCCTTGGCCTCATCCGACTTGACCTTTGCAGCCGCCGCCTTTCTCAGCAGAGCCCCAGCTAAGGTGGTTACCTTCATTTGGGCAGAGCACAACCCCCTTAGCAGCTCAGCCTCATTGAACCTAGCTACTGAGTGCACAGTCGCCTCGTCCACGATCCCAACAAGGCGATCTGCAGCTGCCCTGGCTGGGCCTTCTTCTCCCTCCAGTCACCCAGACACCGCGCGGGCGTGGTAGATTGCAGTCGTTGGCCTGACCCCCCTCCTCCTTGGGACGCAGGACCCCCCTGGGGCTGTTCCTCTCCCCTCGGCTCAGGGCCAGTTGCCTCACCTTCTACTTGAATTTCTTGGGTGATCTCCGCCACTACTGTGACAACTTCCATGACCTCTGAGGCGATCTCCACCACTTCTGGGGCAACCACCCTTCCTGGGATCTCCCCCACCCCCTCTTCCCCTGCCTTCTTGGCCATGGGGGTCTCCTCTGCCGTCATCTCCTTCCTCCTCTTTAAGGCAGGCTCTTCTTCACTCCTCCTCACTCTCATCTTCTTCTTTACCACACACTCCACCTCCCTCGGCCCTCTCTTTCAAAGGATTAACTAGGGGCGGTTGTGGCTCAAATCCACCTAAGTCTTTTTTTGTCAGGGGTTTGGGACAAGGTCAGATCCTCTCCCTCGCGATCGGTTTTGGCGGTCGGTCTGCCTGGGACTCTTTGAACTTACTGGCTTTGGCAAGGATAGCCATATCCTCAGCCTCTTGCGCTTTTCTCCTCGCCTCTAGTTCAGCCCGTCCCAGATCTCCAACGCTCGGCTGAGGGCCCAATCCCGCTGCAAACAAGGCTGAAGGTTGAACGAGTTCGTCTCACCTGACTCCTTCCTTCTCCCTCCATGCCTTCACATTTTTTATCCTCTCCTCTGCTGTCGCCCCTAGTTTTGGCTCCACAGATTTGGTGGGCACTCTCCACATCGTACGCACCCCAACCCCTCCTTTCGCGGACACGTAAAACCACCGCGGCCTCCAACCCTTAATAGATGACGGCAGCCCCATCACCAGACCCCTCCCTACCACCGCCTGCAACGTCATCCAAGTCTCTTGCTGTCCTAAGGCCTTATAACACGCGAAAAATTCGTCTACTGTCATAACCGCCTCTTCAGTCGCCTTCGGCCACGCCCTTGCACAGGCTAACACAATCTTCCACGCGTTGGGCATTAGTTGCCCCGGCGCTACCTCCAACCGGTTTAGGACATTAACCACCACTTGCGGAAGCGGCAGCCTCAGTCCTCCTTTCAATGCTTTCTCGTACAGGGCAAACTCCTCTAGCCGGGCGTCGGATGGCCTCTCCGTTGACGATGACAACAGTAACTCTATTTCAGCGGGAACCTGGTATTTTTCGCGTATAACCTCCAAGTCCGCCGCAGTAACCGTTGATTTATTAGCCTTCGTATGCTAGTGATCTGGTTCTGCCTAACTGATTGACTTCGGAGCCGCTATCATGGTGGAAGAATGGGATTGTACCACCAGCTCCCTTACCCTCTCCACTTGTCTCTCCGTCCGGTACTGCTCCACCAGCTCCACTGCGTCGTCATCCCCAAATGGATCAACCCTGGCGGTTCCAGCTTCTTCTTGAGCCATCTCTGTGGTGCGCCTACGAATAGCTTTGGAAGCGGGTGTAAGAAAATTCAATAAATGTTGCAGAGGTGTATAGTTAGCAACAAAGGAGTTAACACTTGGAATGTTTTGATTTTTTGCAAAGAAGTAGGTAAATCGAATAATACCAAAAGCCCAAGGCTTGCCCGTATTCCAAGGGTCACAATTACTTTTCGCCAGTTTGAAAACTTTTCAAAATATCCGCCAAAACTGTCTTTTCAACACCTATCATGACCTATCGTTTCATTTTTGGCCCAACGCTTAATCTCTCTCCCCACGAGATGCTGCCACGTGTACGATCACGATTCACTGCCACCTCCCCTTACCCTGTCTTTTCCATTTCAAGTCATCACGTGACACGCCGCCTCTTGAGCCCCGCGCCTCCCCACTTCAACCTTCACGGTCGATCCTTCTCATGGTCGGTCCTCCCACTCGGCCACCCTTTGTGGTCGGTCCTCTTCATGGTCGGCCCGTCCATTCGGCCACCCTTCGCGGTCGGTCCTCCTCATGGTCGGCCCATCTACTTGGCCACCTTTCGCGGTCGGTCCTCCTCATGGTCGGCCCTCCCACTCGGCCACCCTTCGCGGTCGGTCCTCCTCATGGTCGGTCCTTCCACTCGGTCACCCTTCGCGGTCGGTCCTCCTCATGGTCGGTCCTTCCACTCGGTCACCCTTCGCGGTCAGTCCTCCTCATCTTCTCCATTAGTATTCCCTTCATTGGGCTAAAGCTGCACTTGGGAATGGGGGACTACTGACGTGGTTAGGCAAACAAAGGTCATAGCCCACTATGAACAACCCAAGCCCATCACTTAGAGCCCAACACATAACCCAACTGATGAGATCCTGAACAGTTGGAAGCCAACATAGCACGGAAAACCAATGATATTCAGACATGTGGCAGGTAAAGGACAAACCACATCAGCAGAAAAAGATCTGCAAAGTTATTGCTACTGGACATCGCTATTAATGCAGCCCATTACAGCATTTATTATGACAACATCTCTCCATCGGAACAACACCCCCTCACCCTGAACAAGGTAAGCTACAGTATAGACTTTTGGCCAAGGTGGCAGGTCGAAAGGGACGGCGAAATGATTACCAAAGGATATAAGCAGATGTTGAAGACAAGAAGAAGGTTAAGCTTTCTATCTCTAATTCATATCTCTACATTCCACTTCTCCCTTTCTCTAACTTACTCGTCGGAGGGTTCACTGGGGGACTCCCCGTTCCCCTGTTGAACTTGTGTGCAGGTTCTCTGGTGGGCTTGAACACTCAGTTACCGGTTGAAGAAACGTGGATTAGTCCGACCCATTCCACCTAGGACCCGTTGTATCGTAACTGTATCATCACTTTCTAAACCTCCTCATAATTATAAAGTCTTGCATAAAGGACAAAATTTATTATTTAAATATTTTATCAGACTATTATACCTTCAACTAAATCTTCTCACTTTTTCCACCCACTCTCTCATCACCTTCTCTGTTTCTCTCCTCCCTCTCTCCCTTATCTAACTCCTTCAAGCTTCAGATTTAGAAGCTCAGCTACCGCCTTTGGAACTCTTGCGTCGACCTCGCCAACACCGCCAACGTTCGATTCTCTTCTGCCGCTCCCTCGGCGAACACGCCAAGCTCCGCTATGCCTCCGCTGATTTGCTCTTCCTATGTATATGTGTATGTATGTATTTATATATATGTGTGTGCATGTATGTATGTATATATGTATATATATCGGTAAGTGAGTGTATGTATATATATTTGTGAGTATATGTATGTATATCTTTGAGTGAGTGTGTGTATGTATATCTGTGAGTGTGTGAACGTATGTATGTATATCTGCGAGTGAGTGAGTGTATGTATGTATGTATGTATGTATGTATATCTATGAGTGTGTGAGTGTATGTATGTATATCTGTGATTGTATATATGTATGAGACAGATTTGGAACAGTAAAATTTTACTCTGATTAAAAACATGTTGATTTTCTAAGCAACCAAACTATATTTGGTTTTCTTGTTATGTTTATGTGATTTTCTCAGCAACCAAACACGCAAGGTTATTAATACATGACACTTAGTGTGATTCAAAGTGAATACTCTCCTTAGATCATAGTAAAATTGTACTTTCAGAGTAAAATTTCACTATAAATCAGAGTAAAGTTTATTATGATTCAAAGTAAAATTTTACTCTGGTTAAAACCATGTTGATTTGCTTAACGATATAAAATTTTACTTTAAATCATAGTAAACTTTACTCTGATTCAGAGTAAAATTGTACTTTTAGAGAAAAATTTTACTCTGAAAGATACGAGGGTAATATAGTAAAAGAAACAGGTTTTAAACTATTAGGGGGTTTTGAAAGTACCTATATAATTCTTGTCATTTTGAAAGACAAATTAGACAGTGAGGGGTCTATCACCAAATCCCCCAATTCAAAAATGAAGCCCTTAGGACTATGGGTTAATTGACTATTTTACCTTTGTGTTTATTGCTAAATTTGTTATAATATTTGAAATGAGGCTCGTAATATGACTCATGGAATATTAAACACAAATAATTGAGTAAAATTTTATTGATAGTTGGATTCTTTTATATTTGCAACAAAAGAGAGAGAGAAAATAACATTGAGTAAAAAATTTATTGATAGTTAGATTCATTAATATTAAAAAAATAAAAATAAAAATAAAATAACACTAAGTAAAAAAAAAAATGATAGTTGGATTCTTTAATATTTAAAATATATTAAAAAAAAGAAGAATAACATTAAGTAAAAATTTATTTATTCTTTAGTTGGGATAACCCTAAATTTGATAATAATGCAAAGGGTATTTGTGAAATTTTACATTGTTAATCTTACTCCTATCTTTCAAAACAAACATGAATTATTACCAATCCACCGGTTATCAAACAAACACAATTTTTTTTAATCCCCTCACTAGCAGTCCTTCACTAAGATCTCCTTACTAATTAATAATTCCCTCCATTTTACCTCTGAAAACAAACAGGTCCTATGAAACCTACGCTCTAGCCAGCAGCACCATCATCCCAAATTAGTTAACTCATCGTGTATTTTATTTAAAACTTAAAAATATAAATAGTAATACTACAATCCAAGAATATTTTACAGCAAATTTACCAGGAACTTCAATGTGGTTTAGATTCATTTTACACTTTGACCCACACTACACTAATTCAATCTCCACCATACAAACGCCTCACCCAGAAAATTATGGATCGATAAATCTAGGACAGTTGCTTTTTGTAACATAAAATACAATGCTAGTGCTTCATCCAAATGGATGTGAAGCCCACATTTTTATTTTAAGCAATTTTATAATTTTTTTGGGATTAGTTCCATAACATATGGCCATTCTAATTTAAAATCACTAGCAAAGCCTTCATTCTACCAAGCTACAGCTAACAACTTATTGTGATTACTATCATTATGAACTATGTTTAGACAATAACTACCAAATTTTGTTTTTGTACACAAATGAAAAAGAAAAAAAAAAGAATTGTGACTTGACTAAACAGTGAGACTTTGTTGTTAATATTTAGAGGACGCCAATTTAGTCTTGAAAACAACCACTTTAGAAATAGGAGTAAAACTACTCCAGGCCCTACTTTAGAAAATAGTCATGAAGAGCAACATGTCCATCTACCCAGACCCTACTATAGTAAAATTCTTGTGTACTGAGTGATTTATTTATTTTGTATAAAAAGCAAGTGAAAATAATACAGTTCTGAAATAATGCAGTTCTGAAAATAAAGAATTTCCTGAAGAAGATGTTGGTGTTGTTGGCTGTAGGGAGGTCATATTTAAAATTTGAAAATATTGGCTGACGCCTTGGCCGACTGGTTTATTTACTACACTACCAGTTCTAATGACGTCAATTTGTATTTCAATTGTTTGCCTCCGTGATCAACAAACAATGGAGGTCACAATCTGGTACACAAACTACACCAGTAAGCATTAAACACAATATTTTCTATATACATCATCAAAGGAAAGGTGTTTTGTACACATTCTTGAAAGGGGAAAAAAAAATCGTTCTTTTTTGCTTGCTGAACCAATGTTTTTGTGAATGGCTTAAAGAACTACCTCAGACCATTCCGGGTCTTAACAATCACCAGATGTACTTGAAGGCTTCGATAAGAAAAATGAAGGATAAGGCTAAAGAAATGGATGACAAGGTTAGGTTTCAACTTGTTAGCCCTTCTCATATTGCCTTGGTTCTTTAAGAGAAGGAATGCAAATAAGGTTGATTCCCTTAAAACACACCAACCGCCCCCCTCTCCAAAAAAAAAGAAGTCGTTTAACTGTATATGATAGATATGATGTTTGGGGAAAATGATCTGTTGTTGACTTGTATTCGAGAGTAATAAAAGTAATCACGGGTAATTATTCAGTAATTTCAAAGTATAGACACGTAATACTCTATAGTATTGTGATTAGTGGAGAAGGTGGGTAGGTGGGTATTGTGTTGAGTGATTGAAAGACATAAGAGGACATAATGAATAATGATTGGTTAGGAGTACGGACACCTAGTATTCTGAGAATACTGAATAATTTCTCAGTAATCACTTAGACAATAATCTCAGTAACTAATTATTGCTTATGAACTTTACTTTTCCTTTCTATTACTATTTGTAATATTTACTTATGTAAAAAGGTAATATAATCTATCTCTTTTGCAATCTTCTCATTCAAAAGAGTTGTCCTCTTTTTTCTTTTTAAATTTTTTATGTAGAAAAATTTAATGCTGCCATTTTGCCCCAACAGCTTGTTACTTAAGAGTTAACCATCTTTGGTGTCTATTAAAATAATTTACTTATATAAAAGAAAAAGTAATATGATCAAAAGTGCGATTTGAACCTATATATTCTATTTGTTTTGCATACTAACCTAGCTAGTTTATTTGTTTTCTGTTCTTATTATTCTTATGCTGCACTTTACAACACAAATTTTAGTGTAACTTTGCGATAAAAAACATGTCAGAATGTGCTCGTATTGATTTTGTAAAAGTGATCATGTAGCTTGTTTCCTTGAGAATCGAGATATTGTCGTTAAACTGAAAAACCACACCCATAGGTTTAGGGAAATAAAAGATTTGACCATTTGTGTTGTTATTTCCCTCATCAACTCATCAAAGCCCTTAATGAAAGGGTTGATCCATTGCAAGCTTAGCTTGGTGTTGCTGGAGCTCGCAGTTCACCTTCCGGCAGGAATTGTCCAAGCTCGACTCAGCCCACTCCGAATGAAAGCTCAACCCGAATTTTTATGTACGAAATGGGGGCCAGGCCAGCTCAGTCCTCTACTTGGTTAGAGCTGGTGGTACATAGTGAGCGCTTCGTATATCTTGATGTCTAGGTGTGATGTTAAGGCACCAAGTGCGTTGTCCTCTCACTTTGACCAATCATGGCCATCTGTCTGGATAACATCTTAATGGCATGTACTGGGAGTGAATCACATCTCCACCAGCATATTCCTCAAGTGTTACAAAGAAACCCACCTCATGCTTTATAGCTATACCTCCGAATCCCTGTTGATTGGTAGAATGATTACACCCTTTTATATCTATTTATTTTACTGTTGCTAAACTATTAAGCTTTTTCATGCACTATTAACGGTTAAATTTTGTAAGCACGCTTTGCTTCTCAAATAACTTTTTACCATCCAACCCCAAAATGGAAACACAAATCAGGACAACACAAATTAAATCCGAAAAGACATCATGTTGTATGTACATTCTAGAGTGCTTGTCATAGACCTTAAATTATAAAATGTTCATCCCAGTGGAACAATTGGATGAAATAAAAAAGCAGTTAGAAAAGAAAAGAGATTTTAGGTGTGAGGAGGCTTCAAAGGAACTCAATAGTGTGAAGTTGGAAATGGAATCAATGAGGCGTGATCTTGAATCAAGGCAAGCCAAGATTGCAGCTATGGTTGCAGAGGTAGTGTTTTTTGTTTTAAATTCTTCTTAAAACAGGGTATTGCCCGACTCTTCTTAGGTGAAGCAACCTTCTTGTCCAAATCTTCGACCATAAAATCTAAACCATTTTTTAGAGATCACTCGATCAATTCCCAATCAAAACAAAAATCATCACAAAGGGTATCTTTGATTAAAGTTATTTCGAGTGGATCCATATACAAGAACATGTCTTGTGGCGTTAGACATCTCCTATTTTTTGGACTACAATACAACCACTATCTATTGCAATAGCTTTACCTTTCTCTTCCCTTGAAAATCGCCTAGTGGCCGATTCGGAGTTGAGAAGGAATCCCTTTTTCAACATAGAAACAAACACCCCAGAAACACCAGGAAGAGAGCAAGTAGAGAAAAAACACAAACAAGGAAAGAAGCCTAACTCAGAAAAACTAGAGAAAAAGGATAACTAACGAACACACCTAAAGTAAGACAAACAGCCGACACAAAACAAACTAAGATAACCAGCAACAAACCCACACCTAGAAATCTCCCAGTAAAAACTAGCCAAAGAACGCTACTGGAGGTCAAGGATAGAGTCAGTAATACGAGGACTGTAAACTAGTGTCTGCTGTAAAAAGAAAAAAGAAGGTCTGCAACACCTAAGAATGATACCGAAAGGAAGAAAACAGGGGAAAAGAAAAGAGAGAAAAATGTGAAGAGGAGCACAGGATCAGTCAGGGAAAAAGGAGTGGAAAAAGGATGAACCGTCGGAAATCTCTTACCTATTCCCCCCGAAATTGCTAAGAAATGAAATTAAATGCACCGTTCTTCCTCTATTTTTTATTTCTCTTGAACTAGAGCTTCTTCTCTCCAAGACCATCAACATAGCCACCAATCAAACCCATCACCACCACCACCCAACCAAACACAAAACCATCCGATTCAATACAAAAACCTTCTTAACCATTTCCACACGCCAGCTCCACTCAATCGAAGCCATAGCCACCTTTATCCCTAATCTTCTAACCACAACCCAACATCTTTCTCCACCCTACCATTTTCAACACTGCGAGGATGAGACTACCATCACTTATCTATGTTCTCTTTTTTTCTCTTTATGCTCCATTCCAGAAACACCACCACCCCCACTATAGTCAAACCCAGATTTGGAAAATTGTTTTGTGAAATCACTTAATCCGCAACCCTCCATCGAATTATTCACCTTGTTAAATCAATTAAGGAATTTCCGACACTCAGAGTTTACCAGTAATTTCAAGCTCAATACACCGAGAAAATGGCCCCATGGGTCAAACATTTAAGTAATTGGGTATCTATTTTTTCTCTTTTTAAATCAACAGATCTGGAAAAAAGCTCAAAAAATACATAACTGTTGTTGTATTGTAGATCTAGTTTGCGTTTGTTGTTGTTTGAACCTGAAGGAAAAGCTAAAAAGAATACACATATAATTAGATATTTTAGTTATGGGTTTGATATCATTTTACATACATAACCTCAGTACAGAGAAGGAAAAGAAAAAGAAAAAAAAAATTCAAAATACACCAGAGGCTTCACATATGTCACTAAACATACCCTCTTATATGATACACAAGGTCCAAAGATTATTTAATTGTATCTGATTTGGAGATAGATAATGATATATTTGTAGCAGATATTGTTGTATCTGACCACTCATGAGAAGTTAGTTAGTCCTCAACCAAGAAGCTTTAACCATTTGAACAATAGGATGATTATGGCAAATAAAGCAATCGAACAAGCAATTATACCCCTAGCAGCCCCACACTACTGTACAAAGGTTCCAGAAGTGAAGAGAGGAATGCCGATGTTAGTGCTCAAGAAACCTAAAGCCACAACCCCTGAGTTGAGCATCACAGCTCCTGTAGTAATAATTATGCCCATTCGCAGGAGTTGATTCTGTTTGTCATCCAATAAGATGTTGATGTAGTCCTCTGTGTTGTGGATGTATTCGCGCAGCTTTAAAAACCAAACAAGAAGAATTACAGCATTAGAATGATCTTGACAGATTCAGAAGAAACACCGGCTCATTTTCTTCTTTATTATTATTTTATTTTTTTCTCTTTTTTCTTCATTGCTGAAAATTTCAAAAAGATTTTTTTTTGGATGGAGTACAAAGAAATCAAAGACACAAGACATGAGATATAAGACTGCATGACAAAGAATTTAACCAACTAGGAATATTGACATGTTCTGTGATTTTGTGTAGTTAAAAGGAGTTGTCATTATATTTTCATATAGCATACTAAAGTCATATAACATCATTGTAATTTCGGTATACACGTCATTGAAGGGAAGATCAGCTGTGCTATATGCACATAAATTTTTTATAGAACCAATCACAGAAGAATGGTGGAACCCACATGTGGAACACTTAATCATTTCCCGGTTGAGGATTGGGAAAAAGGAAGCGGGGAAAGTAGATGGGAGGATGGAAACAGTTTCCTTCATTTGGCAGGAAAGAAAGGGGTAGGGAAAGAAAAACTTCATCAAAATCAATCTTCCCAAAATGTATGAAGAAGAAGAGGGGAAAAAGGGAAACATTTTACTCACATTTTCCCCCCTTCAAATAAACACCCTTTCGCTGACAGTAAAAATATTTTGGTCAAACAAAGAAACACTTCTTGCTCAACCAAACAGACAGACAGAGAGTACCCTCTGCTCTGTTGTGCTTTTCATCCCTCCTAACTCTTCTTTTTCCTCAAAAGTTTCCAAATAACCAAACAAATCTACTTTAGGGATTAGAAGTAGCATAGCATTATCTAAAAAGTAAAAACAAAGAGAAGTTTAACTTTCTGTCGATAGTTTGTTTAATATTCCTTCTATTTGCACAGAGTAGGCTCCCAATAGCATTTCCAACCCTTCAACATTTGGTTTGAGATCACTTACATCTATATTACTGCTTTTGCTGCTCATGTCCTCATCACTGAAAATTGAAAACCAAGAAGCATGATGATGCACATTGAATTAAAATTTATTGAAAAATAAGAACAACTTCTTTGTTTATTATAGCCTTAATAGTAATAGGTGAAGATAAAATCAATACCTAGACAGGGTTCAAATTAGACTATGAGATTTATCGGGCAAAATCAAGATCAAACCTAAACCAACATAGATATGAGATTTATCGGGTAGTTAGACTCAGTTAGTGTTGCTGCAAAACCAACATAGACAATGTAGTTTTGCAATAATGTCTTGACAATCTGTGTATAATAAAGAAAACATCTAAAGTATTCCACATGCAAAGATATTACAAGAATCTAAATGGAAAATAATTTACCTATCATTGCCCGATTTAAATGCATTTGCATCATTCTCTAGTTCATCTTCTAAACCTTCAGATTGCAAGGTGGCAAGCCTATCAGTCAAGTACATTTGAGCCATATCTAAGTCATCATCCAGTAGATGTTCAAACTCCTCACCTATAAAATATATGGCAGAATATCATTATACTAGATCAATTAGCTACTTTTCCAAACAAGAATAAATTTTTTTTATAGAAAAAGGAAAAAGAAAAGAAAAATCCCTTATCAAGAATTAATATGATGAAATGGAAAACAATTAATGACACTAAAAAGTGATGAGCATTAAAGAAGTCAATGAGATAATACTATACCTTCTGCACACACCCAGACAAAGCAACCAAACGACCTTTTATGACTCTCACGTGTTTGAGATTATGCGTACTGGTTTTAGCTGATAACTCATCTAAAGCCGGACATGCTTCTTCTTCTAATGTGGAAGTCTGGATAAATACATCAACATGGATTTGTAAAAATTACATCTCTAAAGAAACTGAAATTAGATCACTTTGATGATATAGTTAAGCATTAACTAAAAACTGAAAACTCAACTTCTAGTGAAGCCTTAGTTGTGAAAAAAAAAAGATGGGGCGAATGCATTCAAAGACCAAACATGCTTCGACGATATCTCAGTAAAAGGTCCACAACCAACAAGAAGATTGATTCATAGCATTTGATGCACGATTTACTTTGTTTGAAAGGATTAAATCTATAGTTCTATCTGTTGATAAGATATAGATAACAACGATAGGCCAGAAAAGTTCAAAAAACACCACTACTAGTGCTGATTGAAGGATGTTACCACAAGTTTAAGAATGTATAGGGAACGTTGTCAAAGTTTATACTACTTGGCAAATTCATCTTTTCCCATAAAGGACATATTAACTCTCTCTTTGATGGATAGATTGAACTCGTGAAAGGTATAGAGGACCTAAAAAGTTGTGTGATGCCAAATTATGGTTGAGAATATGGCTGCAAGATTATGAGGTGGTTAACGATGTCATAAATTCATCCGAGATACTCAAAAAATGAGGGTGCTTGTATATTTCATGATGTACACAGAAAGTATAGAGAAAAACATAAATAAGAAGTAAAATAAACTACCATCAAATCAATGAATTTTGTTATTTGAGACGGGTGAGAAATCCCACTTTGCAAATATGAGAGATAATGTAAGTGCAGTTTGTTACCCACTGATCATAAAGAAAGCTTGATCAGAAGTGTCAATTTCCCTAAAACTGATATGCTAGTTTCAAACAAAATTCAATCAAATACATTAATAAAATTCAATATCACAGCTGGTGTGAAGAAGTAGAAATACAAAGCGCATTAGGACATATATATTAATAGTCATACCTCAGATTCAAGGCTCCTGCAGACAGATTCTAGGCAAATCTCAAAAGCTCTGAACTCAAATGGTAATGGCTTTGAGTTGCCCCTATCGACCATTCAGCTGGTGATTTATGACTCCTATCACTTGCCTCTGGTGGCATATTTGAGGGTGATTGCTCCATAGCTTTATTGCTTACCATGTTGGCCTTCACACAGCGACACAATCAATCATACACCTCTTTTTAAATTGGGAAAAGTTAGGGATCATGAAAATTTTATCATGAAAATGATCATGAAAAATTTATGATCGTTGGATTACTTTGATTAGTGTGTGGTGCTTTATTCTAAGTGTAATCCAAGGGTCACAAAACTTTCATGATTATTTTCATGAAAGGTTTTTCATGATACCTAGCATTGCTGTTTTAAATTATATCAATCAATAGGTGGTGTCGTGATGCTATTTTTTTTTTTTTTCTGATTAAAGTAACAATAAACTGGATATAATGTTATCTGCTTAGCATTATTTAAGAAAAAAATTATTTCATCAACAATTTATGGTTCTAACTATTATCTGTCCACTTATGTTTACCATAATAAGCAAAAACGAAATGGCCATTACCCAGAGCTGGTCTCCATTAATCAAGGATTCCAGATTGGGCAGATCGGTATGGATCTAACTTTTCTCCTTATTTACACAAAGCTGTAGTTCATTGCACTATAAAACCAGCTTTCTCACCGTTATAAGCTCAGAATTTTAACAATTTCACCAAGTAGTGGTTCCTAATCATATTTAAAAACAACAGGATGTCTTAATTTTTAATTCTGTAAAAAAGTGTTAGAAGTTTTTTCTCAGCTTGCTCATTTTTTTCATGTTGTGTTATTGACTCAAAATTCCAAAAACAAAATTATACAAATTTCACCCAACATATTCACAGATCAACCCACTAAAATAAATCAGAAGAATGATCACTCTAATCAAATCAGAATCAAGTTAATTTCATGAAATAAATGAAGAAAAGTACTTACACCAAAATCAGAGAGCTTGAATTCGAGATCACAAACAAATGAACCCATAAAAGGGTCTTTAGGGTTTGGTACCAGAACTTCATTCGCAGTTATAATCGCTTTAATATGTTCCAAGTTCACAACAATAGCCCTCTCCCTTCGGAGAATGGCAGAGGGGTTCGAGAGCTCTGGTTCAAAAACCCTCAAATCATGAGCCTGAACTCCACTCCTCAGAATGATCGCTTGCTTCCCAAGCTCTTCAATTCGAGAGTTCCCCAATTTTGAGACGACAAACCAGGTCCTCACTCCGGAGCCCTTCCTCTTCGCCTGAAGCTGATAGGGAAGGGGAAGAGAGGTTCGATTGAGCTCGATCTGATCCGCCATTTTTTAGACAAAACTAGGGTTTTGGTGGTGAGATAGAAAAGGGTTTGATAGTCCATCAATAGAAATAGGGATTTGGGCTCAAATGGTAATCGTAACTGATACAGGTGAGACTTGGATACATATATGTTACATGCATAGTCAACGAATTTTTAAAAATCATCTGGGGGCGGGAATGATGGCCAGTTGGGATAGTTATAATCTGCCCCAGCGGTTCCCCTTTTTATTTTTGAGTGCTACTATTAGTCTTTATCAAAATTTTTTGGATCCCTTGTTTCTTTCAATCTTAACCCTAAACTCTAAATTCTAATAATATTTTTTTAGACATCTTACTTATTATCAAATCTATCCATATTCATAATATTTTCACAATAAAATACACACCCACCTAATTTTTCATCCCTGTCTTTCCCTAACTCACTCAATCTTCAGGCCCCGTTTGTTTTGGGAGATAGAATGGAGGAGATTGATAGTGAGGGAATTGATAGTGAGGAGATTAATAATGAGGAATTGTTAAATTATTTTTATATAAAATAATAAAACAAATAAAAAATATAAAAAATTAAACATTATATTTAAAAAAAAATTTCCAATATAAAAAAAATAAAAAAATTTCTAATCCCCTCACTATTTTCTAATACCATCTCTACTTCCTCCTTACCAATCCCCCTTCCAAGGGTATTAGTAATACCAAGGGACTAATAGTCCCAAGGCTATCTCTGTAAACAAACAAGAGCATTAGTAATACTTTGGTATTACTAATCCCAATATCCTCCCTATACCTTAAAACAAACGGGGCCTCAGAGTTTAGAGCTTTGGTCCAGTACAGTTCCTCTGACCTCCCCATTGCGTAAGGATGGTAATTCACTCTCATACCCTTCGTTACTACTGTTCCATCTGGCAACACGTCATTCTTTAAAGCTTGCTTTTCTATCAATGGGGATGTGTGGGTAGAGTCTCATGGTCTCGCTCAGCGATGCGTGTGTAAACCATGCCTTTCACTTCTTCGTAGATCGGAGCTTCGGATTTCTCATTGATTTCTTTGAGAATCTCAGTTTCTACATCTGGGTTTTCAAAGACAAGCCAGAAGAACCAGATTAAAGCTTTCATCTAAATGCCCTGAATTCAAGAATCTCGATAGGAGATCAGCAGATTCGAGTGGTGATTTTGAATTTGTTCACCACTGTGTAGCCGAAAAAATATATTTTGTTCAGAACGGTTTTGTCGAACAATAATGATCCTGTCAGCACTGCATGTCCGAACAAAATTTGTTCATTACTGTGTAACTTGAATCCATTCCAATTCACAACTTAAAATAACATGAATTAAATCCATTAAAAATACATAACTTAAATCCATTCTAATTCACTCTTTTCCATTCTAAGTTAGTTTAACAAAGAAAATTACATAACTGACTATCTGCATTAATGTTCGGAACCTATATATTGAACGAAAGGATTATGTTCATTACCGTATTACCGAACATAATTCTAACAGTCAGCAAACCAGTACCGAACAGCTCGAACGAAACAAGAACGACCGAAAGCGACCGAGAATGTTAATACAAGACAGATAAACTTATTAATGGAACACTGGTCTCACTAGAATTGTTGTCCTCGTCCTCCATTGCTCTACACAGTAAAATAAGTGATGAAGTACATGTTATACTTGAAGCAAAACTTTCAAGTTCAATAGCGTTGATGATGGTGATGAAGATGACACATTTAGGATTTAAGATGATTATGAAAAATAATAGATTTAGGGTTTATATTAGTTGGTTATAAAAAGTAATAGGTTTAGGATTTACAAATATGGAATACGTATAGTTGGAGTTGGAGTTGGAGTTGGAGTTGGAGGTGGAGGTGGAGGTGGGGGTGGGGTTGGGTGTCTAATAGTATAGAGTATTAGTTCTTATTAATAGGTGGGTGTTCCATTTAATAATGTCTTTTAATGTAATTTTACTTTAGGGTATAATTATAATAAAAAAAATTTATAAAATGGGGGTCTAAAGAATTTTGACAGGTGCTAATAGCAGCACTCTTATTTTTAGGGTAAATTACACTTATACCCTGAGGTTTGGGTTTAATATATATTACTTCTTGACGTTTGTAAAATTGCAATAACCTCTATGTCATTGTAATTATTTAGACAGAATGAAGACGTTGAACTCATGCACTCTCTCTTTTTTTGCTTTGCATTGCTTTACTTTCTCTTTTTTTTTTTCTTTTTTTTTCTTATTTCCTTTACTTTTTTTAAATGTAATTTCGTTTATTTTTCTACTAGGAGCTGTTACGTTTTATATAAGCAGGGGGTTGTGAAATGAGACTATTAACCACAAGAGTGAGAATGTAATTTCCAAAACGTCAGAGAGTGGGTAGTAATTGGACCAAACCTCAAAAAGTGTCATTGTAATTTACCCTTATTTTTATATTTATTTTTTGGGTAAATTACACTAACACCCCTTGAGATTTATGTTTATTACAGTTTTCCCCTCACCGTTTGGAAATTACATCTTCCTCCCTGAGATTTAAAGTTTCATTACAGATTCCCCCATCAGCAATTTATTTTTTTAAAATACTAATTTTGCCCTCACTGGATAAATTACATTGACACCCCTCACATTTTAGAAATTACAATCCCCTTCTTAAGGTTTAACGTAGTATTACCAATTACTCCCTCGGTTAGTATTAGTTAGAAAAAAAATTCATTGAAAAAAATATATATTTGAAAAAAAAAATTCATTGAAAAAATTTTTTGTTAGTAGAAATTTTAAATTTCTGTTTAAAAACTAACGTAAACTCATATTTTGAATTTATGTTTTTCATCAAATTTACAAACTGATACAATAATTTATAAACCAAAAAATTATCAAACAAGTTTTTATGATAATTTTTAAAATTTTTGTAAATAAAAATTGAAAATTAAAAACGAAATAGTTACCAAATAAGCCTCAGATGGTAAAAATGTCGTAAAATTAACAAACAATTAAATATGTTACCAACGTAATAAATAACTTATCAAAAGATTCTTAGGTTATGTATGGTTTGATTTTTAGAAAAAAAAATAAAAAATAAAAATTTAATTTAGTTAAGAAATAAAAAATAATTATCATTTAACAGTAAAAAATAATTATCATTTTAACTTTTGGGCAGGTTATATACATACGTATGGCTACTTCAATTTAATTTGTAAAAAATTATTTCTAACCACTCGAAAGATAAAAATGATAATTATTTTTTATTTTTTATTTCTTAACCAAATTAATTTTTAATTTTTTAAAAAAATTCTAAAAATCAAACCATAGCGTAAAAATCTTTTGATAAGTCATTTCTTACGTTGGTAACTTATTTAATTATTTGTTAATTTTGCGACATTTTTACCATCTAAAGCTTGTTTGGTAACTATTTCGTTTTCAGTTTTTAATTTATATTTACAAAAATTTAAAAAACTATCATAAAAACTTGTTTGATAATTTTTTTGGTTTATAAATAGTTGTCTCAGTTTGTAAATTGGGGGAAAAAACATAAATTCAAAAAAAAAGTTTACGTTGGTTTTTAAACAAAAATTTAAAACATTTTACTAACAATTTTTTTTTCAATTAATTGTTTTGCAACTAATACTAACCGAGGGGGCAATTGGTAATACTCCTTTAAACCTTAGGGAGGGGATTGTAATTTCTAAAATGTGAAGGGTGTTAATGTAATTTACCTAGTGAGGGCAAAATTGATATTTAAAAAAATTAAATTGCTGAGGGGGGAATCTTTAATGAAACTTTAAATCTCATAGAAGGAGATGTAATTTCCAAAAGGTGAAGGGGGAACTATAATAAATATATATCTCATGAGGTGTCAGTGTAATTTATCTTTATTTTTCATATGGGTTTTTCCTATTTACCAAAATAATTAAATAATTTTTTTTTGTTCTTTTATTTGTTTTAATTAGAATCAGCCGCATCTAGAATTTTTACAATTATTTAAGAAGAGAAATTCTAATATACATACCTTTTTAGGGGTATATTATATACATCTTTAATTATGTCATTTTTTTCTTGCGTTATGACTAATTTTTCTTCTTCAGTTATCACATTATTTTAGTTATAATTCATAAGTTGTTTAGTTAAACCTCATGTTATGTTTAGTTATGATTTTTTATTTATTTTAATTATGACTTAAAAAATAAAATTATGTCAATTTTTTAAAGTTATAAACTGCATATGATACATATCTTTTAGGCCCTGTTTGATTGGGGGATATGAAGATTGTGATTGGATATTATATCCGGTGGGGTCCATATATTCCATGTTTGTAATTTTTTTTCAAGCGGATATAATATCCGGTGGGATTTATATCCCCCAAAAGTGGAGGATATACAATACCACCTCCCATTATATCATATCCCCTTGGTTGGGATATGATGTAAAAAGTCCAATTTACCATTTTGTCTATCTAAAATAATATAATTTAATATATTTTTTTGAATTTAATGTAATATAATTATTGAATTTAATTTAATATTATTGAATTTAATATAATATAAATATTATTGAATATAATATAATATAATATAATATAATATTATTTAATTTAATTTAATTTAATATAATATAATTTAATACAAATTTTGAATTTAATTTAATATAAAATTTTGAATTTAATATGATATAATTTAATATAAATTTTGAATATAATATAATATAATTATTGAATTTAATTTAATATAAATATTATTAAATTTAATATAATATAATATAATATTATTTAATTTAATTTAATTTAATATAATATAATTATTGAATTTAATTTAATATAAATATTATTGAATTTAATTTAATACAAATTTTGAATTTAATATAATATAATATAATTTAATTTAATATAATATTATTGAATTGAATTTAATATAATATAATTTAATATAAATTTTGAATTTAATATAATATAATATAATATTATTTAATTTAATTTAATATAATATAATATTATGAGGGCAATCTTGGAAATTACTTGTTGTATCTCACAATATATTTTGTAAAACAAACATGCATAACATATATCCAATCTTATATATCAAGTCAACAAACATGACTTAGGGGATATACCATCTAATATCTATATCCTATTCATTATATATCCTGATTAAATCTCACATCATATTATATCCTCTATTTTATATCCAGTAAAACAAATTCGCCTTACGCTGTGTTTGGTTGAGGGATTTGAGGAGGGATTTGGAAAGGGAAAAGGAAAAGTTAGGTGAAATGTAAATAAAATATACTTACATTTCACCTAATTTCACACACCTTTTCTCTTTCCCTTTCCAATTCTCTCTCCAAATCCCCCAACCAAACACGCCATTAGTGTTTTTCATTCAAGAAACATAGAGAAGTGTCAAAAATGAGATTCATATATAAGTGGAGTTTACATGTAATCTATTTATCTTGTGAAAATTGTTTGTGTACACTTTTTTAAAATTTTATTCAGTGAAAGTGAAACTTACATAAAAATATAGAGGAGATTTTTTTTTGGGCAAATTACATATATCCTCTCAAACTTTAGCTAAATTATAGATAATTTTTTGAGGTTTGAGAAATTACAAATACCTCCTAAAAGTTATATTTTCATAACAAATTATGAGGTAATTTGTTATGAAAATATAAACTTCAGGAGACAATTTGTTATGAAAATATAAATCTCAGGGGGTATCTGTAATTTCTCAAATCTCAGGAGGATATCTGTAATTTAGCTAAATCTTGAAGGAGGTATATGTAATTTGCCTTTTTTTTTTAATTAAAAGTTATAATTCAAATATTTGTTGATAACATACAAATTTGGATTTATAAGTGACTTAGATGTTCAAAATGATGCATAATCAGTGACGGAGCCACAGTGGGACTAGAGAGGTCATGTGTCTCTTGGATTTTGAAAGAATTTTTTTTTTCAAACATAAAGAAATTATTTTAAATAAAAAAATTATAAAATATTATTTAGAGTAAAATATCAATGATATTTTTAAAATTATGAGAATAATAATGATTATTTTTTTATTGAAAATAAAGATATTTTGATAAGTCATATTATTATTTATGAAAATTTTAATACAATGGTGATATCTATGATTATTGACATACAATTATAATTAATCTCAATGAAAATATATGAAATTTATTGAATTGTTAGTTATATTTGACATTTGGCGTTCATCCTCTATGTATTTCTTTACTATTGGTTTGTAATATCATATGTCAATGATTACATGGTATTACTATTATATTGAATTTTTAATGAAATTTTGTATAAAAAATTACTTTATCATTATATAATTTATTTTAAAACTTATATCCATGACTTCTTCTTCTTCTTTATTTTTATTTTTTTATTTTTATATTTTCCATAATATACTAGTTACAAATAATATATATATACATTTATCTTTCTTGAAGTTAATCGTAAAAAATTATGTGAAATATATTTTTTAAAATTTTTAATATTATAATTAATAAATGTCCCATCTAACTTAATTTCTTGGCTTCGCCAGTGTGCATAATAGTTTTATTTTTATTTAATTTTTAGATGGGAATGCATAATAGCTCTATTGAAATGGAGTTTGGCTGTTGCACACTTTATTAGGTTCATTTCATGGCTTAATTCGATAATTTAAATCATTCATATTTTAAAAATTATTGAATAGAATATATCTATAAAAAATCACGTTGATTAATTATTGTTATCTCTTTCATCAAATCACATTTGCATTTTTATATTTCAAATTACATTTATCTTCTTCTTTTTTTTAAATACAAATGTGATTTGACAAAAAAGCTAACGATATTCGATTGACGTAATTTTTTACCGGTATATTCTACTCAATAACTTCTAAAATGAACAATTTAAATTATTAAATTAGACCCTAAAATGAGTCTAATAAAGTATGCAATAGTTGCTACTGTGCATGATCAAACACATTGAAATGCTATTAAAATTGTTTTTCTTACCATATATAATCAAGTAATCATTTATTTCCTAATCATTCATACGGTTACAAAGTCAATTCTTTACCATCTTCATAGTACCCATCCAAAAAAAATAAAATAAAATAAATCTTCATAGCAAAAAAGGGTTCTATCTATTATAGGACATAAATGAGTTAAGACTTTTGTCAACTAATGAGTACATTATACTAGGTATGTTATTTTTATAATAGAAAATGACTCGTAGCTCGAATTTGGTGGCCCAAATGCGGCTCAAAACTCAAAATGACGTCGTTTTGGGTTTCGATTTTTTTTTTCCTGCCTTTTCTTTCTCTTCCTTTTCTTTCTTTCTTTCTTTTCTTCTTCTTCTTCGTTGAACACAGGAGAAGAGCAGAGGCGAGAGAGAAACAGAGTCGTCATCGTCGCAGTTCGTCGCTTGTCGGCCGATCGTCGCATTGCAGCCCCGCCTCCGCCTCTGCCTCCGCCCGCCGCCGCATCCGCATCCGCATCCACCCGATTTTGTTGCCCCTTCCAGTCCACTTCTTCTTCTCCTTCTCTTTTTCTTCTTCTTCTTCTTCTTCTTCTTCTTCTCCGAATTCAAGCCAAATTCGAGCCTCCAAATTCGAGTTACGAATCGGAACCGTTTTATAATATAAACGAAAACTGAATGAAATATTATAATAAAAACATTATAATATTTTTTTATTATTTGAAAGGTAATATTTCAATATTTGTATAAAAGTGTTATTTTATAGTGAGATTTGGTGGGTGAATGAGGACATACAATGTATCTATAACCTAGTTCAATAAATAAATAAATATAATAATTACTTCCACCCTTGATATAAACCAAATCTTTTTGGATTTTTTTGTTGTTTTCTATTTTTGTTCATAAGCATTTGTTCAATTAATAGCCTTTTTAGTTTGGGTTTTTGGGTCTTTTACAAAGTGTCAAAACTAAAGGCTAGGAAGATATATAAAAAGAAAAAATTAAAATAAAAAATTACAATTTAGTGTAAGTTTTCAAAACAAATTGTAAATCAATGATAAAGTTTATCAACTTTAATAACCAAAAACAAATTGCAATATCATGAAAATTGAAAAATTTTATCACTGATTTACAATTAATTTTGAAAACTTACACTGAATTACAATTTTCCTATAATAAAAAAAAAAAGAAGCAAAAAGCATAACCAAAAAAATCCAAACAAGTGTAATTATTATGTTGCATTTAGTTCATTAAAATGAAAATTAAATAAAATATTTTTTTCTTAACCTTTGTAAAAAAAAATAAATAAATATTTAATAGGATGATAATGTCATTCGTTATTAAAAAAAAAAATATTTATTTTTTATTAAGCAGTAAGCTAATGACAAGAATAAAAAACATTTGGGGTGAGAGAGGCTCGAACTCTCAACCTCAGGATAACTCAGAATACCTAAGACACCTACGCACTAGCCAACTGCCCCCCGATCCCAATGTTTATTTTATTTAAAACTTCATAACATAAAATAAAAAATTCTATGGGTCTAAACCATCACTATTTTACTTCACAACCTCATAATATAATTCATGTGCCGCATATCCGTGAAACCCATATTTTATTGTAAGCAATTTTATAATTTATTTGAGATTAGTTTTATAACATATGCTCATTCTAATTTAAAATCACTTGCAGAGCCTTTATGCTACCGAGTTATAACTAAGTGATTATTATCATCATGAACTATGTTTCAACAATCACTTAATTAAATTTTGTTATTGTACACATATGAAAATAAATAAATAAAGAATTATGACTTCACTAAACAGTAAAACTTTGTCATTAATATTTAGTCATGAAAACAACCACATCAGAAATAGGAGTAAAACTACTCCAAGCCATACTTTAGAAAATAGTCATCAAAAGCAATATATCCATCCGTCTAGACCCTACTTTAGTAAAATTCTTTTGCACTAAGTGATTTTTTTATTTTGTACAAAAGCGAGTGAAAATCAGTTCTAAAAATACTAAAGAATTTCCTGAAGAAGATGTTGGTGTTGTTGGCTGTAGGGAGGTTATATTTAAAATTTGAAAATATTGGCTGACGCCTTGCCCGATTGGTTTATTTACTACACCTCCAGTTCTAATGACGCCAATTTTTATTTCAATTGCTTGCCTCCGATATCAACAAACAGAGGATGTCACAATCTGATACACAAACTACACTGGTAAGCATTAAACACAACACTTTCTATATACATCATTGAAGGAAAGGGGTTCTGTACACATTCTTTAACGGAAACAAAAAAAAAAAAAAAAAGGTTCTTTTTTGTACGCCAAACCAATGTTTTGTGAATGGGTTAACAGCCTTTGCAGTATACCTGTCAAACATTTAAGTATTCTCATTATAGGGAAAGGAGAAAATTTTATTTGGTGCTCGTGAGCATTGCCCCAATGTTTCCAAAAGCCACCTGATCATGCAGACTCTCTGCATTTAGGGGAGGACCCCATGTCATTGTGCGGCTCTTAGAGGCGTTGAGGCCATGTCCCAGGACTACCAAATAACTTCTCGGAAAGTATGCATGTACTAGTTAAGGAGATTCCTCGACAGGTACATTTGAGTAAGTACAAGTGTAACTCTTCACCTTCACTTCATTCCCTCTAACTTTGGTCCAGGAAATTTTCCGAGTCTCGAGCAAACTTTGCCTGCATCAAGAAGAAACAATAAATGCACATGAGAGAGAGAGAGAGAGAGGGAGGGTGGTGCAAATGCATCACACCAGTGAGGTTCAATCCCAACTTGGATTTGGATTCCACCTCATGCTGTTCATTCATTATTCAAGCAAATTATAACAAAAAAGCATTTAAGATACAATCAATTGACATGTTGTGTTTAGAAGTTAGCAAGTGATGACAGCAAACCAAAGTCTATGCATCAAATTGAATATATAAAGAAAGGATCCAATTCCCTTCCTGATTTTCGTACAAGAGAGTTTTTGCAGGGATGAATGCCCTAAGAGGGTGTAGGGGTACTACTTCTCAAAGAGGACGAAGCCATAATAAAAATCTCCCACTATCAGAATTTCCCAATATTGGGATCTTTCTTTAAAAGAGAGTGTCAGTCTTATGCCCTCACTCTCAATCTTAAGATCAATGAAAGGCGATCTTTACAGAGGATCCACACAAACTTGATATGTTTTAAGAACATATAATTGAATCAAAAATAGTTTTCGAACAAGATGATCTTTAAGTAGTTTAATGTCCCTAATTATTGTGCCCAAAAATATTAGAGACTAAACATAATTATCCTATTAAAAATCCCTTCAAAACCAAGTGCAATAGTCAAACAAAGCTGAAGAATAAAAAAAAGAATACCTCTCTGTTTCAGTAGTCCTCTTTGCAAGCATAAGCGTCAAGAAGACTGGAACCATTGCAGCACACAAATGCTTAAGAGTGTGCCCACTGACAATATGATGTGTACATTTATAAATTGGTTTATCTGCAGCTTCTTCAACCTTAGCTAAAAGATAAAATCCTGCATGTTATGCAATTAAATGTTACTCAGAATGGCACAAATAACTAACAGATTTAGTAAACAACAGAAGAGCCCACATGATGAAATATACAAACCTGCAGCCCAAAGCCAGAATGTGGAATGTGTGTACATTGGAGGCAACAAGATAGCCATTATCGGAATTACAATGCAAGGAACAAACTGAACCAGTGCATATGGGTGGAGGTCATCAAAAAACCTGCAGGTTACAATGCACAAGTCCATATACAATAAATGTTTACTTGGAATTGCAGGGTCATGCTCATGCAAATATCTAGGCAAAATTAACTTTAGATGTGAATCATTTGAACCTTGGGAGAAGTTCAAACACCAAAACATTTGTATTTATTGAAGACTCAAAAGGCATTACAACAAAATGTTATATAATCCAAAGGCACTGTCGCATTCTGGTATTTTGTCCCATACACAAGTATGAACTTCATCACCTAAAATAGAAAAACAAAATCCTTTATAATTGAGGAAAGGTACACATGCTTACCTCCAATACAACATGCTTATAACACCTGCCAAGAGTAGGGGAAGAATGGACACCGTTCCCTTTTGCTCATCTATTCTTTCAATTATAAAGATTGCCATGATTGATGTGAATGCAATAGTCATCTATACAATTATTGATCAAATGTCAAAACAGAAAAATATTGAGGACATCTTAAAAGAGGCTTAGGCAAGACGAAGCTCACCGGCAAGCAATCCCACACAAGAGTAGCGTCATTTGGCTTGACATGATAATAAGAGGGTCCAATACCAACAGCAGCCACACCAATGAAAAAACACGTCCAACCCCAAACCTCACCTTGCAACCTAAACATATATTTAGATGTTATTGTAATCGGTAAGTATAATTATAAAGGATCTTCTCACTCCTCCAGTTTAATAAGGATCATGTAGAACATAATACCTCAGTCTAAAATAGTTCCCATGAAAGCAAAGTATAACCCCTACAATACCAATTACAAGGAATGGGAAATTTGAAACCACATTCAGTGTATTTGGAATACCTGACCAGTTAAACAAACATGTCAGCTATAACAAAACACATTTGAGGGAGGAGCATCAAATATTGTTCAAAAGCTGAAAGAACAAAATACCTCAGTCTAAAAATTGAAGGAACATTATTTCATACCTTGAATTCAAACCCTCCAGGGCCACCACAGTAATTGCATTTAGGAATCTTGGATGGCTGGCCACTGGACATGGGCCATAAGGGTTTAGCTGTTATATTTAAAGATCAGATCAATAATATTATGGAAGAAAACGTCCAAATAGGAATATCGAATTTGTGAAATGGAAATAATTTCTCAAACTCGAATATTTATTGGAACTCGTTTCAGTCCCTCCCAATCCCAACTCTCTCTCTCTCTCTCTATTGGAACTCGTTTCAGTCCCTCCCAACTCTCTCTCTCTCTCTCTCTCTCTCTCTCTCTCTCTCTCTCTCTCTCAAACGACAATGTATTGGCAATCGTTGCTTTTGGTTTTTTTTGCCCTCCTGTCCCTGATCACTGACCTCCCTATGTGGGTGTTGTTGTTGGGGGGGTCGTCTGGCATTTCTGCTCTCGAAGTCAGAAGCCCACCCCAACTCTCTCTCTCTCTCTCTCAAACGACAATGTATTGGAAATGGTCGTTTTTGGTTTTTTTGCTCCTCCTGTCCCTCATCACTGACCTGTCTATGTGGGTCTTGTTGTTGGGGGGTTCCTCCATAATTTCTGCTGTCGAAGTTACAGCAATAGTGCTGTTTTCAAACGTCGAGTCTGATTCTTCTTTCTTCTCAACGGAGTCTGCCTTGGAATCTTCTTCTGGGTCCTCACCGACCGTTATGAGGTCATCGACCACGTTCCAATCGATCACGCTCACTGAGAAGGGAAAGAATAGCAATAGCCGATCGCGAACGGCGTCGGAGGGGTTCCACCGTCGGCTACACTGCGAGAAGGAAAAGAATCGTAAATGCAAAAGCGAACCAAACAAAAACCGGCGAACGGCGTCGGATTGCGCGTTCCGCCGTCCTTGTTTTTCTTCATAAATTTTGTATTTTCGAGTTATTTTTTTTGTTTTTTTTTTTTTTAGATGGTAATTTTATTTGTTATTATTGTACTGTGAGTTTGTAATTTAAGACCGTGCTTGTTTTTCTTTATAAATTTTGTCATTTCTAAATGTCTTTTCTCTCTCTAATTGTTTATTCGATCATTATTTATGGTTAATTTTTAAATTAATTTAGATTATATTGCTTCTCATACTTTTTACATATTTAAAATAAATTAAAAAATTATTTTTAACTATCTTTTTAAAACAATTTTACTTGTCTGGCGTTGCCCATGCTAATTGTATGTTTGTTGGGGTTCGCTTGATTTTGTTTTTGATTTATTTTCATCTTTAAGTTATTTTCTTTTTAATTTTTTTTAATAAAAAATCAGCCTTTTAAAGGCATCAAAAAATTAAATAATTATTATAAAAAAAATATATAAATAAAAATGATGAATTTTTTTTGGCTTATTTTGACTTTTAAAATTTTCTTATATAACTTTTCAAAAATAAAAAAATAAAATTTTTGAGTTCGTTTACTTGAGGTGAATATAATTTTTTTTTTTTTGACATTCTTCTAAATAAAAAATTACTAAAGATAATATGACTTTTTATGTGATTCCAAACACTTTATAAAGGGATATTTTGGGAGATAATTTTTTTTTAAATATTTTTTTTAACTAAAATATGAGATAAAAAATAATATATTTAAAATAAATTTTTAATTTTTTACACAAAAAAAAATACAAGAGGTAGAGTAAATGGAAATATATATTTTTTTTGTACGAGTTGAAATTGTTTTGGCTTTTTGATTTTTTTTTTTTTTTTTTTGATAAATGAGGCCTAAGTGTGCATTTGGAAATATGATTTTTTTAGTGATATTTTAATTGTCTAATTTTTTTATGAGATGAAAAGAATTAATTTACTTAAAATGTTTATCTAGTTTAATAAATAGTTTTGTGAAATAAAATGATTGATTGATACTTAATATAACATTTTATTTTTTTTGGATCGCATCACCTTTTTAATTTTCTACACATTGTTTTATAAAAAAATAAAAAAATTACACTTATTTAGATCATCCTAAATAACTTGTAATCATATCTTTGCAAGTTTTCTAACAAAGGCATGTTGATTTTTGAATTTATTTTCCACACAAAGCATGCAAAACATATTTTACTAAATGAAAATTAATTGCAAATAAAAAATTCATAAGAACGGTGTGATAGAAATATTTTACAAATTGTAAGTCCTTGTAATGAATCTTTTGATTTGAAATAAATAAAAGCACTTTCATCACCGTATTTTGTACCATTTTTTTTTTGTTTATAAGGAAAATAGTCTTTTTAAGAATAATGATTGTGGAAATTTCAAACTTCCAATCTATATATATAAGGAATATGGTCTTTTTAAGAACAATAATTGTAGAAGTTCCAAACTTCCAAACTAACTTTGTTAATTTATTAATTTTTAAAGAAATAAAAAAAAAAATCTATTGGTTAATTCCTTAAGTCAAAGATCCAAAAAAAAAAAAAAAAAAGGATCTAATGGCAATTTTGAATTTTAAAATTCAAAACAATATGATAAGTCACACCTACTCTTTCCAAAAATAATGTTGATCAAAATAATTCAAATAAAAAAAATAATAATAAAGACGCTAATTATCTATGATTTTAAATTTCAAACTTCAACATAATACGGTAAGCCACCTTAATCTTACTCTCACCTTTTTCCGAAAACAATATAAATCTAAAATTTTAAAAACCTAATCAAATTAAAAATTTAATACAATTATCTCTTTAAAATACTTAATATTTGATCTTTTTTCCAACCCAGCCAACTCCTCCCCAAATATAATGATGCAATGATTATTTTCTCTCTTTGCCAATAGTCCAAATTTATTTCAAGTTTATTTATTTGTGATTTTTTTTTTGTAAATTTATATTTTTGTGTGAGTATTTTTTTTTTTCTCTATATGACTTTTTTTTCCCAATGTATTTTTAGTTCCAACTAAATTGAAAATAAATATATATCTGTTAACTACCTTTGTTTTGAGAGTTGATTTGAAAGTTTTTTTTTTTTTTTGGTGGATGTTTGTATATTTTTTATAGTGTTGTTATTATTTCTTTTGATATATGTGAATTGATAATATAATTATGAATTTTTTTTTATTATTTATTTATTTATAAAATAGCGCGCCTTATATTATTCTTTATGATTTGATCATTTTTTAAATTTCTTAAACAAAATTTTTAAATTTTTTATTTATAGAACATTAAAAACATTTAATTGACTAAATGAATATCTCTGCAACAAAACTATACTAATCAACACTGGAGGAAAAGATAGGTCCTATCATAACTGTTTTCTTGAAGTAAACACCTCCTCTCAAATACTTTACTTGAAAAAAATAAAATAAAATAAAATAAATACATAATCATCATAGCAAGAAAGTAAATTATTTTTATTATCTACACCGTACACCTCACTTTCAGAGGGTATATAACATTTTCCAAATTTTACAAATAATCTATTTGGGACAGCTTCTTGGATGGATAGTATGATTTTGAACATAATCCGTCTATATATATATATATATATTTTAATGTGATTTAATTAAATGATTATTAATTTTTGATAAACTTAATTTTTTTAGACTGAGACTCCCTTGCATGATTGTCCTTTGATCATATATTGGAGAGAAATTATTCCCTTATATTTTCATCATATCACATAATTAGGAGTGTGAAAAACAACAAAAGTTTGGGTATAGAGATCCCAACCTTCACCTATGTCAACTATGAATTGTTAATAGAGACTCTTCATAACAACCATAATATGCAGTTTGAGTATATATAAGAAAATATCCTATATATACAAATCTCATAAATTATTTTTATTTGTAGATATGAAATGTAATAATAAAATTATAATTTTTGAAATGAGAGGCACCAACATAACATGAATTGACCAACTTAATTATCACAAGAAGTAAAAATAATTTATGAAATTTAATCATAGAATTAAAAAAGCGGTCAATTCGTGCATAATGGCCAATTTAAACGGCTAATTTTTCATCCTGATACCGTTATATGTCCTGCGATTTATAACCGTACTAGTAACCTTTCATAACATACCTGCAAGGAGGGGGCAATTCCTCTGGATTTGGAGGTTTCGGAGCCATATGACAATAGAGAGTGTCCCTCAAATTAGCAGCTGGTGCACCAAACAAATCAAAATTGGTATGATACACCACAACATTCGTGAAATCTCTGGTGTACATTTAATTGACTAAATGAAGTAACATTTTTCTGAAATAGAATTTTTGAATAATTTTTCCAAATAAGAATATATAAAAAATAAAAAATTATTTTTAAAAAACTTGAATTCCAATATTTATTGGAAGCACAGGGCATAACCATGTATGCATTCTCTCCTTATTCACAGAACATAGCTTTCTGTCTCGTTTTAGTCTCTAAGCCCACCCCAACTCTCTCTCTCTCTCTCTCAAACGAAAAAATCCCACCACCACCAATGTATTCAACCTTTTACTTTTTGTTTTTTTTATTTTTTTCTCCCTTCTATCACCCATCACTGATATGTCTATGTGGGTATTGTTGTTGTGGGGGTCCTCTGTCATTTCTGCTTTCGAACTCACAGCAATAGTTCTCTTTTCAAACCGTAACAGTGGCGAACCAAACGTCGAGTCTAATTCTTTCTTGTCAACTGGCTCGTTCGAGTTCGAATCTTCTTGTGGGTCCTCACTAAGCGGTATGAGTTCGGCCGACGAGTGGTTCTTGAATGGTCAGATCCGGCCTGTGCGGGGAGCAAATAATCCGACAAGCCCGTACTCCTTTCTTCCAAGCTCCGTTTATGTCCGATCACCTGAAAGCACAATGTGGGTGAGCTACCCGGCGGTGCGCGGCCGGAAAACCCCTCCGACGGTCAAGTTAGAACACACACCAGGGGATAGATAGAGAGAAGGGAGAGCGTTTTGGTGTAAGAAAATCCTTACAAAGTGTTCATCTGTCTCGTATGGGGGGCGCAGACATGCTTGTATACCCTCTGTGCCCCATATCTACTCCCAGTCATCTCCCGACACGTGGCTCCGCTTATCCCATCTGTCAGCATAGGCCTTGCTGAACATCACTTAATCTCAACTGCCCGCCATCACAGCTGGAGCTCGGCAGCCGAGCTGCTCTATGCGTTGCTGCGCCATGCCGTGCTTCATACCCAAGCACTTTAATGGCAAAGACCAAGGAGGACCGGGCTGGGCAGCATCTCGGCAAAGCCTAGCCCGAAGCACCCCCTGCGGTCGGCTTTTCTGCCGGTCAAACGGTTACCTCGGCCGACCGCGCCTTTCCGGGCGCCGGTCACTCAGCTTGTCTGGCTTCGGCTATCCTCGGACCGAGCATCCCGGTCCGACAGAGCACTGCCGAGCAGTTTCTTTATGGGGCGGGACGCACTCGGCCCTAGTTCTGCCCGGCCCAAGTTTTGACAGCCCATCTCGGGGCGGATAGTCGATCATCTCGGCCCTAAGCGCTGTTGGGCTCTCAACCTGCTTGGTCGCTACCACGGCCCAACTCCAGATAATAAATCACCCTCTCAATTGCCCCTTAATTCCGTCCGCGAAAGCGTGACTGGGATTACTCACTTCGACCGAGATAACATTTCTCCGGTCTTCAATATGCCAAACCTCGACCGGGCTAGTTAACATAATTGTCTACAAACTTTCCCGGTTATATTCCTCGACTGACATCCACTTCGTCGAAAGTAGCTCGGTTGGCTCTTCGTCTCTTCAACCCGTCGCTTCAGTCCTGACGTAGCCATAAATGGGGACACGTGGCGGGCTCCCATTGGTCATTGAGAAGCCAACCCGCCGTTATTGCCAGAATTTGAATTTGGGCGGCCTCTCGTTCCTACATATACAAGACTCCCCTATTACGAACTCTTCTTACTGCTTCTCTTCTTCCTGACGACTCATAGCTCAAGCCCCTTTTCTCTCATACTCGACTGCCATTCTTCGTGCTTAGAAGAATAGCCCCAGCCCTTCACAGGTAAGATCTTCAATCCCTCTTGAGTAGCTATATTCTTTCATAATACACACATTAGGGCACAAAAACGTAGCTATTAGGGCATAGGTCATAGAATCCGTACCAAACCTCCCACTGTTCTTGGTGTTCTTCATCTTCATGAAGAACACTGAAAAACTGGGGTGAACCGGGCTCCTGGTCCTCTTTTGATCCAAAAAATCAGTCCAACCGAGCAAATAACATGTTTGTCTCAACCCCAGCAAAAATCGAGATAACAAAAGGACTTGGTCGCTCAACCGGGCTAACATCTGGTCTGCTTGGGCGACCGGGCTCCTTAGATAGAATAGACAACCGAGGTGGTTTGGCACTCTTAATGACCGAGCTAAAATCCAGCTCCTTTTGCGCGACCGCGCTCACACTTAACACTTGCCATCCTTTTCCTGCAGAGTCCAAGGGGACCACTGTCATTCCTGAGGCTCTCAGGACCGAGCAGCATCCAATAACCAGTGCCAAACCCCTCAGCCGGGATACACTAAGCCGGCCACAAATGGGGAAATTCCGCTTCCTAGTGGATACTCCGGCCGCGCTAGCTGCTTTCAGAGAGGATTACGGCATCCCGGCCGATGTTCATCTTGAACTGGCTGAAGAGGAGACCACACCTTGGGGCAGACTTGACCAATGCCCCTTCACCGTGCTCTCAATTGTCGAAGGAGGCCTCCGTTTCCCGCTCAACCCTCTTATGACCGAGTTCCTTCGCCGCACCGGGCTGGCACCCACACAAGTGTCAACCAATACCTATAAAATAATCAACGGCGTTCACGAATTGAACAATCGGCTAGGCATCAACTTGGGTCTAGCCGAGATATTGAGGCAATACACAATGGGCCACACCGGGGACGGTTTGGCTTATTACTTGAAGATCAGACCGGGCAAGGAAAAAATTGTGACCGGCACACCGGATAAAGATCTTCACGACGATGATTTTTTCTGGGTGTCGGGCAATTACGAAACAGCCGAGGTCCCGGGCTGGTTTATAAACAAGGGCTTCGGTTCTTCATGTAAGCCACTCAAACTTGCTCGGTTAGCTTAACGTTTTACTTTGTAACTAACCGGTTTTCTTGTTTCTTCTGCAGCAATCCAAGCCCTGCAAGCCAACTATCAATTTCCCAATGTCGAAGCAATTCGGGCCGTGCTTCGGTATCCTCACCGTGATTGCAACGAGTTACTCGGCTACACACCGACCTACAGGTATTCTGCTTCGCGCCGGAGTAGAGTAACTGACTTCCTCCGCGCTCCTTCGCCGCCTCCAAACCTTCCCTTCCTGACGTTCCCCTCATTCGCCTGGTCGAGGAACAAGAAATGGCCAAGCGCAGCAGAATCAAGAACCTGCTTACCGCCACATCCGCCGAGATGCCGAGCGTAGTAACTCGCTCGCCAGCCGCTGGTCAATCCAGTGGCGCTGTTATCGCCCTTGCCACTCAATCCGCCGGGCAATCCAGCCGAGAACCGTCTGCACGATGTGCCGGAAAAAGAGCTCGGGCAGACCCATCGGCCGACCTAGTCGCCGAACTTACCACCGAGCATCCAACTGACGCCCCCGCCCCAGTGCCGGCCTGGCGTCCACATTTGAAGCACCGGGGTCAAGACATCCCGGCAACGGCTTCGATCAAGGCTGACAAAGAGCGTCTGCTCGCCTTCGATCTATCCAAAGCCCTGCTACTACCGAGCGACGTGGTCGGCAACGACCACGTCCCCGACACCCGGTTGGTCAAATCGTCAGTTAAGTCCATGGCCAGGGTAAGTCGATGTCCCTCTGAAAACTTCACAAGTGTTTGCCCGGTTCCCTTTCTAATCAATTTTGCCTTTTTGTAGGCCATTCAAAAACAACACCTGGTTTTGGAGCGCATCCACCGGCTTCGTCAGAAAGCCAACGACACAGCCGACCAGGTCGAGAGCCTTTAAGACGAGCTCGGCCGGGCTAAGGCTTCCCTTGAGATGGCCAACGCCGATAATAACAGACTGCTCGGTCAGTTGAATGCGGCCGAGAAAAAACAAAATGAGCTCCAGACCGAGGTGGACACCCTGAAGAAATCGAAGAAGAAAGCTTGCCGGGCTGCAAACACCGCCGGCTTTAACGTAGCCGAGGAAAGCTACAAGAAGCAAGTCTTTGCAACACAAGACATCTATTTCAAAGCAGGCTAGAAGTCTGCCTGCGAACACCTCGGCCAAGGCTCCGACACCGACGTATTTGCCAACCCTCCTCCAGCTTCGCTACCGGTCTACCTTGTGCCTTACGCAAACGACGTATTCAGCGCTCTGCAAGCGGAGGCCGAGGAAGGACTTGAAGATGGAGACGGTGAGACAGATTCTGAGGCAGAGGAGGCCGAGGTGCAAGAGCAGCCCGGCAATGCTGAGCCCGGTGCCCAAGACGTCAGTCCAACCATCAACCTTGATGCTGGCGAGGACGAGTTCACCAATCTCTCCCCCCTAGTTTAGTTTTTTTTTTTTTTTTTTTTTTTGGTATTTTTGCTTTCAACACTTCTAATGTAACCGGGCTCTGTCCCCACCTTTTGTATTGATTTTCTTTTCAATGAGAAATTCAAATTTTGCCAAGTGTTTGCACGGTTGTAATCAATTCCATCTTCAGCAAAATATCTCGGTATAAATCATTTGTTTGAACACCTTGTCAACCGGAATGCATAACGCGGTTGAAGTACTTAAGCAGAACAAAACAAATTTATAAACCGAAATAACCATCCCGGCTAGCAATAACAAAGTTGGACAAAACACCAACTCTTCCAACCGGAGCACGTCATCTCGGTTGGGAATCCGAAGTTGGACAAAACACCAATTCTTCCAACCGGAGCACGTACGTCATCTCGGTTGGAAATTCGAAGTTGGACAAAACACCAACTCTTCCAACCGGAGTACATCATCTCGGTTGGGAATCCAAAGTTGGACAAAACACCAACTCATCCAACCGAAGTACATCATCTCGGTTGGGAATCCGAAGTTGGACAAAACACCAACTCATCAAACCGGAGTACGTCATCTCGGTTGGGAATCCGAAGTTGGACAAAACACCAACTCATCCAACTGGAGTACGTCATCTCGGTTTTTAACTTTAAAAGAAAGTCCAAGTACTAAAGCAAAATGACTTCTATAGATTGACAAAAAGATTTACATGGTGAAGTGCAAGCCATAAAATTTCTTTTCACAAGAAAAGAAGGCAAAAGCTTAAAAATAATACAGTTTCAAGTTGGCCGCATTCCATGGCCGGGGTATTGCTCTTCCCTCAAAATCCTCAAAGTGGTAAGCCCCCTTGCCCGCCAGACCGGTGATCTTGTATGGTCCTTCCCAATTTGCCCCTAGCTTGCCTTCTCCTGGCACCAGGGTGTTGCCCATAACCTTCCGCAAAACCCAATCACCAACCTTGAATGGTCTGGGGTGCACCGTCTTGTTGTATTTCTTGGAGAGCTCTTGTTGGTAGGCGGCCACATGGATGAGGGCCTTCTCCCGACGCTCTTCCACAAGGTCCAATTCCAAGGCAATAGCCTTGGCATTCAGTTCGGGCTCGAAATTCTCGCCTCTTAGGGTGGGCATGCCAACTTCCAAGGGTATGACCGCCTCCATGCCATAAGCCAAAGCATATGGGGTTTCCCCGGTAGAACGCCGCGGGGTTGTCCGGTATGCCCAAAGGACGCTGGGTAATTCCTCAGCCCATTTTCCCTTTGCCTTCTCTAGCCGTTTCTTCAATCCATCCAGTATAGTCTTGTTTGATGCCTCGGCTTGACCATTGGACTGCGGGTAAGCCGGGGTGGAGTTGTAGAATTCTATCTTCAGTTCTTCGCAAAATCCTCTGAATAGGCGACCATCAAACTGGGTGCCGTTGTCAGAGATCAAGATCTTGGGGACGCCAAACCGCGTGACCATGTTCTGCCAGACAAACCTCTTCGCGTCTTTTTCTTTGATGGTTGCCAAGGGCTCAGCTTCAACCCATTTCGTGAAGTAATCTGTGGCCGCAATGAAGAATTTCTGATTGCCCGGTGCTGTTGGCAGTGGCCCCACTATATCTAGCCCCCACATGGCGAAGGGCCAAGGACTGGTGAGGGGAAGAAGTTCCCTAGCAGGCTGATGGATCTGATGGGCGAATTTCTGGCATTTTTCGCACTTGCGGACGTATTTTTGTGCGTCGGCCTGCATGCACGGCCACCAGTATCCCTGCGAAATAGCTCGGTAGGCCAGGGACCTGCCCCCTATGTGGCTGCCACAAATGCCTTCGTGAATTTCATACAAGAAGGCCTCCACACTGTTCGGGTGCACGCACTTTAGATAAGGACCAGTGAAGGACTTTTTATACAGCGCACCTAACGGAGAGAGCCAAAACCGCGCTGACTTCACTCGGATTTTGTGTGCTTCTTTCTTGTCAGTTGGAAGAGTCCGGTCTTTGAGGAACAAGATTAAGGGGTCCATCCAGGAAGGACCTAGCGCGGCGCAGAGTACATCCATCTGCCCGGCGTCTTCAATGCTTGGTCGCGGAAGAAAGTCAATTAACAAGGGATTTGGAGACGTACAGTCTACCATGGAAGCGAGGCCGGCCAGCTCATCAGCTCGGCTGTTTTCTTCACGACCAATTTGTTGGACTCTGATTGCCTCAAACTGCTTGATATGCTCCCTGACCAGAGCTTGGTACTTCGCCATTCTGTCGTCCTTTGCTTCGTAAATCCCAGAGACTTGGTTAACCACAAGCTGGGAATCACTGTATACCAGAAGCTCGGCAGCCTTCATTTGAATTGCGCTTTTTAGCCCGGCAAGAAGGGCCTCGTACTCAGCCTCGTTGTTAGATGCTGGGAAGCCAAGCGTGATAGAATGTTCAATGGTCAGGCCATCTGGGGAGATAAGAACGATCCCTAGGCCGGCGCCATGACGGTTGGACGTTCCATCAACAAAAAGCTTCCACATTTCCCCCACAAAAAGCTTCCAGCAGTCTGATGGGTCCTGAGAGTTGCGAAGGGCAATGGGATCACAACTGCTCGGCTGTGCGGTTTCAAGTTCTGTGACGACCGGTTCCAATTCAGCCCCCATTGGTGATTCGGCACCGGACTCAGCAAGTTGATCTGTAGTGCTCAAGTCCGTAGGCGAATCACCAGGTTGCAGTGTTAAGCCAGCCGCAAGTTCTGAGCAATGTCGGTTCATACCTTCCCCCCTAGATGATTCGGCACCGGACTCAGCAAGTGGATTGATAATGCTCAAGTCCGTGGGCGAATCATTAGGTTGCAGTGCCAAGCCAGCCGCAGGTTCCGAGTTGTGTGGTTCAATTTCTTCCCCCCTTGGTGATGCGGGACCGGACAGAGCGGATGGGTCGGGAAGACTTAACTCTGTCATCGCATCACCGGGTGGTAAAACCGTGCAAACTGAGGGTGCTTCGATGGTGCGCGCAAACTCCGCGCCGCTACCTCTTTTAACTGGTTGTACCTCGGTTGTTGTTGCGTGCATCTCATCATCTGCCCCGGTAATATCGACCGGGCATACCGGATGAGTGCCAGGTGAGAACTCGGCGACGAAATCCACCAAGGTCTGGGCTTTAATAGCGGTGCGCGGCTGGAACTTCATATCAAACTGTCCCAGCTCAACCGCCCACTTAAGAATTCAGCCTGAAAAGTCTGCCCGTTCAAACAAGGCCTTGAGGGGAAACTCGGTCAGTACGACGATGGTATGGGCGTGAAAATAATGTGCCAACTTCCTTGAAGCCATCATCAACGCCAACGCAAGCTTTTCCAGGGGCAAGTACCTCGTCTCAGCCGGCAGCAAGGTCTTGCTGACATAAAAAATTGGCAGGTGCTTGATTCCTTCAACGCGGACTAGGACCGCACTGACTGCATGCTGGGAGACGGCGAGGTAAAGGTAGAGTTCCTCACCGGGCTCTGGTGTAACCAACAGTGGCGGGGAAGACAGATACTCCTTAAGCTCAGCCAAAGCTCGGTCACACTCTTCGTCCCACGAGAACTTTGACTTTAACGCTTGAAAGCAAGGGCGGCAGCGATCTGATGACCGACTTATAAACCGATTAAGCGCGGCGGCCATCCCGGCCAGATGCTGCACGTCCTTAGCCGAGCTGGGCTGCTTCAACTCTTGCACGGCTCTGATCTGAGTAGGGTCTGCTTCAATGCCTCGGTTCGTGACTAAGAAACTCAAAAATTTTCTGGATCCCACACCAAAGGCACACTTTGACGCATTCAAGCGCAGCTTGTGCTTCTTTAGAATGGCAAACATCTCGGCTAAGTCGGACAAATGGTTTGCCTCATGTCGGCTCTTCACCACCATATCATCGATGTAAGCTTCCATTGTCCGGCCAAGCAAAGGAGCAAACATTTTGGTCACCATCCTCTGAAAGGTTGCCCCGGCGTTCTTCAAACCAAAAGGCATCACTCAGTAGCAGAAGAGTCCCCTTGGAGTCGTGGAAGAGGTGATCTCTCGGTCAGGCCCATGCATGACAATCTGATGGTAACCACGGTAGGCATCCAAGAAACTGAGCCTGTCGTGTCCAGCCGTCAAGTCCACAAGCTGGTCAATTCGTGGTAAAGGGAAGCTATCTTTGGGACAAGCTCGGTTGACTGTCTTGTAGTCGACGCAAACTCGCCACTTTTCATTCTTCTTGGGCACCACTACCGTGTTGGAGATCCACCGAGGGTAGTGCACTTCCTGAATTGCTCGTGCCTCAAGCAGATTCTTCACCTCCTCTGCAACTACCTCGGCGTGATGTAGTGCCGATCTCCTTGTTCGCTGGATGACTGGCTTTGCCCCAGGGAAGACATTGAGGTGATGACAGATAAAACTTGGATCGAGGCCAGGCATGTCGTAAGGCGACCACGCGAAGACTTCGATGTTGGCCATCAAGAACTCAACCATCTCGGTCCTCTCTGTGGCCGTGAGACTTGAGCCGAGCAAGAAGACCTTGTCCGGTCGTTCAGTATCAATTCGAACCTCAACCAATTCTTCAACAGCCTTATCTTCAGCCTTGGTACCCACATCATCCAGAACACCTTGGTCCTCCGGTCCCTCTATCATTTGAACGAATCCTTTGGCAGCTTGGCTTCTGTTGACCGCCACAAAGCACTGCTTAGACATGACCTGATCGCCCCAAATCTCCTCGATTGCCCCCATAGCCGAGGGAAATCTCATCACCTGGTGGTAGGTCGACGCTACAGCCTGCATGGCGTGAAGCCATCCCCTTCCAAGGATTAGGTTGTACGTCGAAGGCACCTGTAGCACCCAAAACTCCACCTGTTTGACCACGGATCCCGCTTTGACCGGCAGGATAATCTTTCCCAAAGGCCACTCTGGTTGTGAGTTGAATCCGACCAGTGGCGAAGTTGCCGGAGCCAAGTCTGTCTCCCGGAGTTTAAGCTGTTTGAACGCATCATAGTACATGATCTCGACCGAGCTTCCCTGATCGATCAAGATCCGCTTAACATCAAAGTCCTTGACGCGTAGTGTTACTACTAGGGCATCGTTGTGCGGCGTCTGGATGCGCTCAAGATCCCTTGAGGTGAAACTAATCATGTCTTTTTCTTCAGTCTTCCCCCTTTTGATGGCGGGCTGTACCGACAAAACTTCCCTCATATGTTCTGCCTTTTTTATCATGCCCCGGAGTTCGCAAACTCGCTCCGGTTCCACGATGCCGTGGATGACATTGATAACTCCCTGCGGTGGTGCGTCTCGGTCATCCTGTCCCCTGGGATCGACCGGGGCCTGATTCGGCTTTACCCCGCCATCAATGTAGAGGTCTAGATGCCCGGCCGCAACCAGTTCTTCCAAATGTTGCCGCAAAAGCAAGCAATCCTCAGTCCGGTGGCCTCTCTCCCGGTGGAATGTGCAACGGTACCGCGGATTATAGCCCTTTTGTCCATCGCCCAACTTAGCAGGAAACCGGACATACTCCTCGTCTCGGATTTCACTAAGTATGCGATAGATTGGAATCTTGAAGACCGTGGTGATGCCAGTCCTTGCCTTCAACCTTCGGTTTGTGTCCGTTACGTCATCGCGGGGGTAGTTATCCCGGTCATCCCGACGTTCTCTACCCCGGTTTTTGCGGTTCGAGCCGCGGTCTGATTCCTCTGCTCGGTCATTTGAGCGGCTGGACTCTTGCCCAACTGCATGCACTTTGCCTGCTGTCTTCTTGTCTGTTGCTCCCGGAGTGGCCTTCACGGTAGAAGCTGACGCGTCGTCCTCTACTCGGATGTGCTCATTGATGCGCTGCATGAGCTGGCCCATGGAGGTCGGCTGGTGCATGGTAAGCGAGTCCCGCAGTCTATGCCCGACCGGGAGACCACGCTTATACTGTGTGATTGCAAGGTTGACCGGGCAGTCCAAGATCTCGTTGAAGGTTTCCCAGTACCTTGAGTTGTACGCCTTCAGCGTGTCGCACGGTTCCATCTTGACACTTAGCAAGTGATCGACTTCCTTCGGTGTTTTTGTGTTGGTTTTAAAGCGCGTAACAAACGCCTCGGCCAACTGATGCCACCTTTGTATGCTCCCTTCTGGCAACCTCTCGAACCACTTTAAGCCCAGCTCACCTAAGCTTGACGGGAAGATTAGGCACATAAGTCCATCATTGCGCCTATGTCCGGCCATGACCTGTCGGAAGTGGCTCACATGCATGTAAGGATCGGTTTTTCCGTCGTAAAGTGTGAACTTAGGCTGGTGGAAGCCTGCCGGAAGCGGTGTTGTTTCTATTTCCAGGGAGAAGGGGGTGGCGCTCAGCCTGGCCAAGTCCGTATCTTCAAAGAGTGGCACCGCTTGGCGGGGTGGAGGCATTCCGACCTCCTTGCTGGCGTTAACCCCATAGGATAACTGCTGGAACGCCGGTATTCTCTGGGCTTCTCGCCGGCGTGCCCGCTCCTTTAGGACTGCCCGCAAATCCTCTGAATGAGCGGAGTAAGAGTACCTCGACGTCGTCTCCGGACGTGAGGGTTTGTAGGTGCTGTCTTGCGCGCTTGACTTCTCTGTACCTGCGTCGGAATCACCAACCTGGTAACTTTTGGTAATAGATATGGACTGAGTACGTCGCTGACTCTGTCCGCCTGAACGGCGGGATGGGGTGCGTTCACTGTGGTCTCCCACTCCAGCTACACCCTTCCCCTTGACATGCCGCTTCAGATCCTCCATCTCCGCTGCCATTCGCCGGATGACAGCATCTTGGTCTCTCAACTTATTTTCCAGTCGCTTGGCGTGTGAGTCTCTCCTACGCTGGTGACCGTCTGGACTCCGCGAATGACCATGACTCCTTCCGCGCTTATCTCGCGCGTCTACTGACTGTCCTCCAGTGGGCGTCCCCAAATCCGCCATTGGATGGATGGCGAGAGGACCTTCTCTCCTTCGGGTGAACTCCGGGGTAGCTCCATCTATGGTAGACAACAGAAACTCGTCGTTATTCGCCATGGACGGCGATCAGATGAACCTGGAAGACAAGGTTTTGTCTGTCAAGCTTCCCACAGACGGCGCCAATTGTGCGGGGAGCAAATAATCCGGCAAGCCCGTACTCCTTTCTTCCAAGCTCCGTTTATGTCCGATCACCTGAAAGCACAATGTGGGTGAGCTACCCGGCGGTGCGCGGCCGGAAAAGCCCTCCGACGGTCAAGTTAGAACACACACCAGGGGATAGATAGAGAGAAGGGAGAGCGTTTTGGTGTAAGAAAATCCTTACAAAGTGTTCATCTGTCTCGTATGGGGGGCGCAGACATGCTTGTATACCCTCTGTGCCCCATATCTACTCCCAGTCATCTCCCGACACATGGCTCCGCTTATCCCATCTGTCAGCATAGGCCTTGCTGAACATCACCTAATCTCAACTGCCCGCCATCACAGCTGGAGCTCGGCAGCCGAGCTGCTCTATGCGTTGCTGCGCCGTGCCGTGCCGTGCTTCATACCCAAGCACTTTAATGTCAAAGACCAAGGAGGACCGGGCTGGGCGGCATCTCGGCAAAGCCTAGCCTGAAGCACCCCCTGCGGTCGGCTTTCTGCCGGTCAAACGGTTACCTCGGCCGACCGCGCCTTTCCGGGCGCCGGTCACTCAGCTTGTCTAGCTTCGGCTATCCTCGGACCGAGCATCCCGGTCCGACAGAGCACTGCCGAGCAGTTTCTTTATGGGGCGGGACGCACTCGGCCCTAGTTCTGCCCGGCCCAAGTTTTGGCAGCCCATCTCGGGGCGGATAGTCGATCATCTCGGCCCTAAGCGCTGTTGGGCTCTCAACCTGCTTGGTCGCTACCACGGCCCAACTCCAGATAATAAATCACCCTCTCACGGCCGATGTCACCACTACGAACAGCACAGTTCCAATGGCAAGAACACGAAGAAAATGAGGCCTCTCATCATCATCATCATCATCATCGCATTCTGGAGTTTGAAGATTCTGAGAACAAAGAAGCTGAAACTTCGTCGATCGAGACAACACCGTCAGGCTCTGCTTCGTCTTCAAGGTCTATATCGTTTGGAAGGAACTTGAAGAAGTGGATATTCAAGGTCTTCACTTGCTCATCATCTTCAAGGGACGAGAAGGAAAAGAATTGCAAGGAAATGGAAATGCAAAAGCAAAAGCGAAGCAAACAAGTTCTCCCAAAAAAACCGATCGCCATTACACTGCGAATAGAGCACAGGCGGAGGAGATGAAGAAGAAGACCTTCTTATCCTACTGGCAAGGACTACTCGGATGTCTAGGGCTGTGCCCTTGATGGATTTACCACAACTTTAAACCCTGTGTCCTTTGGGTTATAATTTAAGCTCCTGCGCCTTTGTCCAATCACCATTGATGATTTTGGTTCTTTAGCTTTGAATATTGGGTTCTGTGATCCATTACATGTTAAAAAGTTGATTTTTTAATTTTTTTAGTTTTTTTATATATAAAAAATAAAGAAGTGTTCTGATTTAAAAAAAGTTAAAAAAATTAAAAAGTTTATCTTTTCAAATTGCATCAGAGTCCCTCTCTTTAGTTAAAGTTATGTAATATTTTGTTTTAAAGTAAATTATTAAATTAAGTTTGTATAAGATTGCTATAGCGATCCTGGTTTTTCCCTCCATTATTTATTGTATTCCGAATACAGTTCCGTGGATGATTGTTGTTGTCTGTATCGCGTTTCTGTCCTTTAACTCTTTGTATTTGAGTCTTGGGATGTGTTGGGCAGGTTTGAAACAGGTTGGTTGTGTTTAGAAGAAAATAGCTTCTGCCCAGATTTTGGCCTCCCCGCACGAGCGGGACTTTTCATGCTCAAGCGGGCCCTTTTGCATTTGCTCCTCCGCTCAAGCGGGATTCTTCAGCCTTCAGTAATTTTTTCGCAGGTCTGCAGAAGCTGGAAGTGTGCTTTCGATGCTCGAGCGTCGATTTTCATGCTCGAGTAGGAGTTTGTGTCTGACGCTCGAGCGGGCGTCCACGCTCGAGCGGACTGTGTGTATTTCAGTCCGAGAGGAAACCATTTTGAATCACTTTTTCGGCTCTCTCTCTCTCTAAAGTGTTCCAAAACCCTAGGTTGAGAGCTTCTCACTCTAGAATACTTTCTCTCTTTACATTTTGATCTTGATTTAGTGAGATCCAACCCTTGTGCCTTCACTAAAGTGTTGGAGCTTCTCAAGACCTCCATTTTCATCCGAATAGAAGTTGATTTCGCCATCTTTGGAGTTCACCACTTGCGTGGTTTATCTTCTCCTTTGAGCTCCGAAATTCGAGGTAGGGATATTCTACTCTTCTCTATGAGTTTTAACATAAGTATTGGTCATTTTGTATAAATGGTGGTAATTGGGATTTTTGGGTGAAGTTGGGGTTTGAAATTGAAATTATAAAAGAGGGATTTTCTATTTTTAGGGTTCCAAGTGTATGTGTGGTCCCTAAAATGAGGTTATTGTATATGATTGATGAAATTTGGCCTTGGGAGCAATAGTTGAGAAAAGAGAGAAAAAGCCCTAATGGAAATTAAATAATTAATTTGTATAATTAATTTGAAAAAATGTGAAATTGAGTTGAAAACCATGGAATTGGGAAATTGTGAGATTGAATGGTGTGGTTGGATTAATTTATCACTCACCTATGAAAATGTTGATTATTTATCTGTTGGATAAATTTATTATCTGTTTAGAAATAACTGTTTTGGACTATCGGTGGAGGGTAGTCGTGATTGTTGTAGACACTGCATGTTGATTAGTAATTTTATTTGTTATTATTGTACTGTGAGTTGTAATTTAAGACCGTGCTTGTTTTTCATTATAAATTTTGTCATTTCTAAATTGTTTATTCGATCATTATTTATGATTAATTTTTAAATTAATTTAGATTATATTACTTCTCATATTTTTTATATATCTAAAATAAATTAAAAAATTAATTTTTAACTATCTTTTTAAAACAATTTTACTTGTCTCGCGTTGCCCATGCTAATTGTATGTTTGTTGGGGTTCGCTTGATTTTATTTTTGATTTATTTTCATCTTTAAGTTATTTTCTTTTTAATTTTTTTTTTTTATAAAAAATCAGCCTTTTAAAGACATCAAAAAATTAAATAATTATTAAAAAAACAGTATAAATAAAAATAATGATTTTTTTTTTGCTTATTTTGACTTTTAAAATTTTCTTATATAACTTTTCAAAAATAAAAAAATAAAATTTTTGAATTCGTTTACTTGAGGTGAATAGAATTTTTTTTTTTTTTTGACATACTTCTAAATAAAAAATTACTAAAGATAATATATGACTTTTTTCATGTGATTCCAAACATTTTATAAAGGGTTATTTTGGGAGGTGATTTTTTTTTTTTACAATTTTTTTTAACTAAAATATGAGATAAAAAATAATATATTTAAAATAAATTTTTAATTTTTTACACAAAAAAAAATAAATACAAGAGGCAGAGTAAATGGAAATATATATATTTTTTGTACGAGTTGAAATTGTTTTGACTTTTTGATTTTTTTTTTTTTTTTTTTTTTTTATGAATGAGGCCTAAGTGTGCGTTTGGAAATTTGATTTTTTTAGTGATATTTTAATTATCTAATTTTTTTATGAGATGAAAAGAATTAATTTACTTAAAATGTTTATCTAGTTTAATAAATAGTTTTGTGAAATAAAATGATTGATTGATATTATATAACATTTTATCTTTTTTGGATCGTATTACCTTTTTTATTTTCTGCACATTGTTTTATAAAAAATAAAAAAAATTACACTTATTTAGATCATCCTAAATAACTTGTAATCATATCTTTGCAAGTTTTCTACAAAAGGCATGTTGATTTTTGAATTTATTTCCCACACGAAGCATGCAGAACATATTTTACTAAATGAAAATTAATTGCAAATAAAAAATTCATAAGAATGGTGTGATAGAAATATTTTAAAAATTGTAAGTCCTTTTAATGAATCTTTTGATTTGAAATAAATAAAAGCACTTTCATCACCGTATTTTGAACAATATTTTTGTATAATTTTTTTTTTTGTTTATAAGAAAAATAATCTTTTTAAGGAGCAAGGATCCTCTAGAGTAATTTTTCTCTAAAGTTTCCTAAAGTGTTGCAGTGTATGATTGAGATTTACTGGCAAGTCACATCAATTTTTCTGATGTGACTTGTCAGTAAATCTCAACCACACAATATAACACTCTAGGAAACTTTAGGGAAATTTCACTCTAGAGGAAAATGTTCCAAACTTCCAATCTATATATATAAGGAAAATGTTCTTTTTAAAAACAATGATTGTGAAAACTCCAAACTTCCAATCTATATATATAAGGAAAATGGTTTTTTTAAAAACAATGATTGTACCAAACTTCCAAACTAATTTTGTTAATTTATTAATTTTTAAAGAAATAAAAAAATCTATTGGTTAATTCCTTAAGTAAAAAATCCAAAAAAAAAAAGAAAAAGAAAAAAGAGATCGAATTGCAATTTTGAATTTTAAAATTCAAAATAATATGATAAGTCATACTTACTCTTTCCAAAAACAATGTTAATCAAAACAATTCAAAAAAAATAAAAATAAAAATAAAATAAAAACGCTAATTATCTATAATTTTGAATTTCAAACTTCAAAATAATACGGTAAGCCACCTTAATCTCACTCTCACCTTTTTCTGAAAATAATATAAATTTAAAATTTTAAAAACCTAATCAAATTAAAAATTCAATACAATTATCTCTTTAAAATACTCATTATTTGATCTTTTTTTCAACCCAGCCAACTCCTCCCCAAATGTAATGATGCAATGGTTATTTTCTCTCTTTGCCAATAGTCCAAACTTATTTCAAGTTTGTTTGTGATTTTTTTTTTTTGGTAAATTTATATTTTCGTGTGAGTATTTTTTTTTTTCTATATGACTTTTTTTTCCCAATGTATTTTTAGTTCCAACTAATTGAAAATAAATATATATCTGTTAACCATCTTTGTTTTGAGAGTTAATTTGAAGGTTTTTTTTTTTTGGTGGATGTTTGTGTATTTTTTATATTGTTATTATTATTTCTTTTGATATATATGAATTGATAATATAGTTATAAGTTATTTATTTATTTATTTATTTATAGAACCATTTTAAAAATTTCTTAAACAAAATTTTCAAATTTTTTATTTGTAAAAAATTAAAAACATTTAATTGACTAAATGAATATCTCTGCAACAAAACTAAACTAATCAACACTGGAGGAACACCTACAGTTCCGGAACTGGAAAACAAAAATCGTTTTAATTTTCTATCCTTGTGTTCAGTTGTTGCAGGAGAAGATAGGTCCTATCATAACTGTTTTCTTGAAGTAAACACTTCCTCTCAAATACTTTACTTGAAAAAAAAAAAAAAATACATAATCATCATAGCAAGAAAGTAAATTATTTTTATTATCTACACCGTACACCTCACTTTCAGAGGGCAGGTAACATTTTTCAAATTTCACAAATAATCTATTTGGGGCAGCTTCTTAGATGGATAGTATGGTTTTGAACTTAATTTATATATATATATATATAGCGGTCGGGCACACGCGATGCGTGTATAATTTCTTTTTGAATCATAACATAAATTTCATATTATTTTTTCTAGTAATATACATATAAATAAAATGAGTAGCTATGTATAATGTAATATTTGATATTGACGTATTTGATAAATAAAATACACGTACATTAAAAGATGTACAAATCTTTGAAAAAATACAATATTTACTAATCTTAATCTTAACTAAAAAATCTGTACAACAAAAATTCATATAAAATCTGAATTTGGTAACATGAGACTGACGATCCTGCAAATCCTGCAAAAAAAAATATAAGATATATGTAAAAATTAGTTTGCTAATAATATACATTGATTAAATTAAAATTTTACGTTCTTAAAGTGAGCCATAATTATACATATACATACTTTAGCTAATACAATACAATAATTACTTTGGTTTTCTAATTGACTTATTATTTATAAAGACACAAAAGGTAATTATTGTGTAAATTTTTTATAAACAAAATTTAAAACTTACATTTTAACATAGATTGACATAGTCCAAGTCACACTTCACGTTCAACAATCTCTTCAAATTGTCTTGATGCAATTTTTGGCATAGATCTATGACAACATTAAACTATAAAAAATAAGATGGAATTGACAAAAAAATAAAATGCGTAACGTTTGTTATACATACAAACTTATAAGTAGATTACCTTGTAACAACGTTGCACATATCTTTGTAAGCTTTCATTTTTTGTATCATTCGTTGCCTATAAAACTGAGGCAAAATATCTCACTTCCTTGTAAATTGATTGTTTGACAAATTTATGAAATCTAAAGTTGATTGTCTTTGCTACATATACTTGCTCTATCATATATCATAGGATTTCTGTAAAAAAAAGGTACGATAACTATTAGCAATGTAACATATTGAAATGATTTATATAAAATGCCGCAAACACGTTATCACACCGATGTTGTCGTTGCCTCAAAAGCTATCTCACAATTAATTTTCCCAATTATTTTTTATCAACTTTAATACAGACCTTCCATCCAAGACTGTATATGGAGAACTGCTTGACCTACATTAATTTAAAAGGTATAGTCAAACTCAAAATATATGCGAATGTTGTTAGATTAAATAGCAAAAATTTTACAATACTTACAGAATAAACTATTTGTATCATTCAATCTAGATTGTAAAATGAAAAGCTTAACCCAAACCTAATACTCTTGCAATACTTATAGTAGCCAAAAAAAAAAAAAACAAAAATATTTACAATAAAAAAAAGATTTGATTTACATAAAGAAAAATAACAGTTACAGTGAAATAGATTTGATATAAACTAAGAAAAGTAATAGTCTATTTTTTCCCCCAAGGAAACTAATAACATAATGAAACTTTTTATTTTATTTTGTAGTGAAGAAAAAAAAATGTATACTTAACAGTGTACACACAAAATATCAAAATACAAATCCATACTATTGGAACACTTACAATAAAAAAAGATTTGATATATACAAATAAAAATAAAAATAATAATAAACTATTAATATAAAAAATAAAATAATAAAAATGCATAAAAAAAAAACTGTTTTTTTTTAAAATAAATTTTAATACTGTTATTTTAAAAAAGCAACATATTTTAATAATGCTGAATTGTTCTTTTAAAAACACACCCATAGAATTAAGAAAACAAAAAAAAAAAAAAATCACAATTTTTGGTACTAAAAAAGAAAACAAACCATGAAAAATCTAGAAATCCCCTAGATGTTGACTTGTGATTATGTATCAATTTTAAGCAGAATATAACAATCCCAATCAAACAATCAAACAAACAAGACAAAGAGACACAACGATTTTAACGTGGAAAAAACCACAATTGGACACCTCCAACTGTGATCAAAAAACCACGGGCAACAGCCACAAGAACAATCCACTAAGAAGATTTAAAGGAATTACACAGGTATGCTCTCAATTACCTAGCGAATCCACAACGCCTAATTGAACCAACCTTTATGTGCCTCTTCCAATCCCATCTTCACCACGGAATTGTCTTTCTGATGAGCCACTCCGGATTCCACCAAAGCTTCAGGCTCGAATTCTTCAGAATCCACAACTGAAGAATAACTCTCTCTTTTGTAGAACAAAACAAACCTTTGATGTACTCTCTTTAGATCATGAGTTGAATACTCAATAAAAACATCAAAGAAAACTCCCAAAGTATCCCCAGATATAAACCCTAGAACCCAAAAAGAAGATCTGGAGAAGTTATCCTAAAATCTGACCCAACACGCGAATTTATAGAATCTGTCCCGCGATCTCCGCTCGAGCTCAACACAGCCCGCTCGAGCGGACTGACCAAAAACTGCGTGCGAACAAACTGAGATGCGCTCGAGCGTAGGAGCATCCGCTCGAGCGTAAAATCACACCTTCCAGTATTTTTACAGGCGACTGCAGAGATGCTGAGAACTTCCAATCTCCACTCGAGCGCCCTTTGTCCCGCTCGAGCGGGAAGGCTAAAACTGGAAAAACTGGAAATCTTGAAAGCTTTATCATTACAAACTTCTCTGAAAGGCACAAATCGGGTTGGATTCGCATCTAACAACTCATAGCATCACTGAAATAAAAAAGCGAATAAAATTACAACTCAAAGGAGTTTTGTCAAACGGGTTTGCCAAGAAATAAAACCTAACAAACCAAAAAATCACAATTTCTAAACTAACAGAAAACTCAATTGTATATACAGAATATTTTTTTCCCCAAGGAAACTAATAACATAATGAAATTTTTATTTTCTTTTTTAATGAAGAAAATAAAATGTATACTTAACAGTGTACACAGAAAATATCAAAATACAAACCCATACTCTTGAAACACTTACAATAAAAAAAGATTTGATATATACAAATAAAAATAATGATAAACTATTAATATAAAAAATAAAATAATAAAAATGCAAAAAAAAAACTGTTTTTTTTTAAAAATAAATTTTAATACTGTTATTTTACAAAAACAACAGATTTTAAGAATCCCGATTTTTTTTTTTAAAAACACACACACAAAATTAAGAAAACAAAAGACCAAAAAAAAAAAAAAATCACAATTTTTGCTACTTAAAAAAAAAAAAAACCAAAAAATCACAATTTCTAAACTAAAAGAAAACTCAATTGTATATACAGAATATTTTTATATAATAAACGTGATGTTTTCTTAGTTGATGATTGAAATTAATATTATTTATAATTTTAAGTTTGACCAAATCATATCAAAATTCTATTTATCATAACCATCTATTTGCAATCTTACCACACCAGATCAAATCTCTGTTCTTTTCTTCCTCAGGAACTCCATTGCAACTGGTGTAACTGGTGCAAAGATGAAAAGATGAACCTAGAAAGTCTTTTTTTTAAAAACATACACATAAAATTAAGAAAACAAAAAACCAAAAAAAAAAAAAATCACAATTTTTGCTACTAAAAAAAAACCCTCAAAAAATCACAATTTCTGAACTAAAAGAAAACTCAATTGATGCTCTCGATGTGTTGGTTTTGACAATATTGATGCTGTGTATTGCGTTGTGCTAATATTGGCATTATCAACATTACCTAACAATTAATCTTTGAAAATGGATTAAACCTTCATGCTGGGAAGAGAACTACAACTAAGATACAGTTGAGATACAAAATACAATGAAGATACACATTGATATAAAAGAGAACTTACCAAATAGAAACATACAACCAATCATATATCCACAGGATGCTTTCAGAAGAGAACTTTCAGAATTTTTTATGCAAAATACAGTGAAGTTGTTAAGAACTTTTCAGTGAAATCAAAACAAAATGCAAGATGCAATGGAGATGTTGTAACTGCTTGAGGACTGGAGACGTGGGGAGTGGGAAAATAGAATTGGTTATTTTAATTTATCATTTTACCCCTAATTAAATCTGATGTAAGTGTAAGAAATTACGGTCATTTTAGGAAAAATTGGAAAAAGTTTGTGAGAAGTGGCTTCATGACACCAAAATCATTGTTCCCTTTTAATAATAGAATAGATAGATATGTTTTTATTAATGCGATGCAATTAAATGACTATCGATTTTTGATAAACTTAATTTTTTTAGACAGAGACTCCCTTGCATGATTGTCCTCTGATCATATATTGGAGAGAAATTGTTCCCTTATATTTTCATCATATCACACAATTAGGAGTGTGAAAGAGAACAAAAGTTTGGGTATAGAGATCCCAACCTTCAACTATGAATTGTTAATGGAGACTCTCCATAACAACCATAATATGCAGTTTGAGTATATATAAGAAAATATCCTATATATACAAATCTCATAAATTATTTTTATTTGTAGATATGAAATGCCATGATAAAATTATAATTTTTGAAATGAGAGGCACCAACATAACATGAATTGACCAACTTAATTGTCACAACAAGTAAAAATAATTTATGAAATTTAATCATAGAATTAAAAAGCCGCCAATTCGTGCATAATGGCCAATTTAAACGGTTAATTTTCCATCCTAATACCGTTATATGTCCTGCGATTTATAACCGTACTAGTAACTTTTCATAACATACCTGCAAGGAGGGGGCAATTCCTCTAGATTTGGAGGTTTCGGAGCCATATGACAATAAAAAGTGTCCCTCCAATTAGCAGCTGGTGCACTAAACAAATCAAATTGGTATGATACACCACAACTTTCGTGAAATCTCTTGTGTACATTTAATTGACTAAATGAAGCAACATTTTCTGAAATGGAATTTTTGAATAATTTTTCCAAAAAAGAATATATAAAAAATAAAAATTATTTAAAAAAAAATTGAATTCCAATATTTATTGGAAGCACAGGGCATAACCATGTATGCATTCTCTCCTTATTCACAGAACAGAGCTCTCTGTCTCGTTTCAGTCCCTAAGCCCACCCCAACTCTATCTCTCTCTCAAACGGAAAAATCCCGCCACCTCCAATGTATTCAACCTTTTACTTTTTGTTTTTTATTTTTTTCTCCCTTCTATCACTCATCACTGACATGTCTATGTGGGTATTGTTGTTGTGGGGGTCCTCTGTCATTTCTGCTCTCGAACTCACAACAATAGTGCCCCTTTCAAACCGTAACAATGGTGAACCAAACGTCGAGTCTGATTCTTTCTTGTCAACTGGCTCGTTCGAGTTCGAATCTTCTTGTGGGTCCTCACCGAGCGGTATGAGTTCGGCCGACGAGTGGTTCTTGAACGGTCAGATCTGGCCGATGTCACCACTACAAATATCACAGTTCCAATGGCAAGAACACGAAGACAATGAGGCCTCTCATCATCATCATCATCATCGCATTCTGGAGTTGGAAGATTCTGAGAACAAAGAAGCTGAAACTCCGTCGATCAAGACAACACCGTCAGGCTTTGCTTCATCTTCAAGGTCTACATTGTCTAGAAGGAACTTGAAGAAGTGGATATTCAAGGTCTTCACTTGCTCATTAGCTTCAAGGGATGAGAAGGAAAAGAATTGCAAGGAAATGAAAACACAAAAGCAAAAACGAAGCAAACAAGTTCTCTTAAAAAAACCGATCGCCAATACACTGGGAATAGAGCACAGGGGGAGGAGATGAAGAAGAAGACCTTCTTACCCTACTGGCAGTGACTGCTCGGATGTCTAGGGCTGTGCCCTTAATGGATTTACCATAACTTTAAACCCTGTGTCCTATGGGTTATAATTTAAGCTCTTGCGCCTTTGTTCAATCACCATTGATAATTTTTGTAACGCCCTCAAAATAAGACATAACTCATTCATTCTTAAGATTCGTAAAACATAGAAGAGGTATTATATTCCATACATCAGAGTGTTCTTTACAAAAGATGTTACATGTTAATCAACAAAGTAAATTCCCTACGGGCTTACATCTTTCCAAGTATGACTTGGTTACAACAAAAGAGGGTCAAAAGCCCTTTACAAGTTAAAGCCCTTGGCTTTGAAATGAAAACATATAACACAAAACAAAACAACCAAAATAGAGAATTCAGCCCGAGACCTCCCAAGCTATGACCTTGGAGGCGGCATGTCACCTGAACCTGAAAATGGTGTCCCAAGTAGGGTGAGCCAAAGCTCAGTAAAAATATACTAAACAGAATATGAGAATTAACTAAAACATTAGTATTCGATAAATGTTTAACACTTATAAACCAACGTGTACCATTTCCATGACCAATCAACACTTTCATCATATTTAATCCATTTCCCATTATTTAACCACCTTAATCCATTGACATAGTCCGATATTATCCATACTGTTTTAAATGAGACTACAACTCATATAGCAACATTTCAATAATAAGCATCATTCAACACTTTTATTTACATGCCATTTTACGGAACTACGTTCGAGGGAACCGGCACCCATAAATATATCACATTTCGGGACTTGCACTCAGGACACTCCGGCCAACTTAGTTATCAATGGAGTCCATCCCCTATATCCTTCCAAATAAATGGAATACATCCCCTATCTCCTCCCACACAATATACATATACAATGTATTTAAACACATAGTCATATACAATGACCCAATAATTCACATATTCAATGCGTTAATTCCACCGTCACATTTAATGACATAATCCAATTGATTAGTTTCAATTTCCCTAATCACCATGCATTGTCTACAACAATCAAGACTATCCTCCACCGATAGCCCAAAACAGTTATTTCTAAACAGATAAATAAATCTATCAAACAGATAATTTATTACGTTTTCCATCAGTGAGTGATTTATCAATCCAACTACACCATTCAATCACAATTTTCCCCAATTCCAAGATTCTTAACCTAATTTCATATTCCCACAATTTACCAAATTAATTATTTAAGTTCAATTAGGGCATTAATCCCCCTTTCTCAATTATTGCACCCAAGGCCCAATTTCACCAATTACATACACATGAACCATTTTTAAGACCTCTCATACACAATGGAGCCCAAAAGTGGAAAACCCTCGTTCAAACATTTCAAATCTCAAACCCTAACTTTCCAAAATTACCAAATACACCATTTATACAAAATAACCAACATTCATGTTAAAACTCATAATAAAGAGCAGTCTATCCCTACCTCAAATGGAAAAACTCAAAGGAGACAAAGAGTAAAACCCAAGATGCTCTAAATCCAAGATTTTTCGGATCAAAGAGAAGCCCACGTGAAGCTCTAACTTTCTTACAAAGGGAGTAGGGTAGAAAACCTCTAGAACAAGGAGTATTTGAAGAGAGAGTGTATATAGAGAGAGAGACAGTCGGATCTAGGGTTTGGAGTGAAAAGGGAATGAAAAAGTGAAATGGAAACTCGCTGCTGCGAACTGATATATACAGGGCTCGCTCGAGCGAAGGAGTGGTCGCTTGAGCGATTAGACACAAAAGAACCTAGCTCGAGCGCAAGAAGCGTCGCTCGAGCGAACAATGCGAAGTTTCAAGTCTGCAACCTAGACGCACGCTCGAGCGCAAGAGTCCTTGCTCGAGCGAAGAAACACAAAACATAGGGCTCGCTCGCTCGAGAGAAGAATACCAACCTTTAGGTCCAAAAGAGACGCAGACACAGACGCACGCTCGAGCACAATACCGCTCGCTCAAGCGAAGAGACAAGAAACACAAGGCTCGCTCGAGCGCAAGAAAGCTCGCTCGAGCGGAAGTTGCGTCTGAAAAAGAAACCTAAAGACCCACAATACTTGCTCGAGTGAAGAAGCAAACACCCAAGGTTCGCTCGAGCGCAAAAAGTCTCGTTCGAGTGAAGAAGCCAAATTCTGAGCAGCAACCTTTTGCTCTAACTCACAACCAACCTGTTCAAAACTCACCAAACACATCCCAAAACTTAAATACAAAGAATCAAAGGATGAAAACGAGATACAAACAACAACATACAACCACAGAACTCGAGTCCGAAATATAGTAAATGACAAGGAAAAATTGGGATCGCTATAATTTTGGTTCTTTAGCTATGAATATTGGGTTCTGTGATCCATTGCAAGATGTTAAAAAGTTGATTTTTTAATTTTTTTAATTTTTTTATATATAAAAAATAAAGAAGTGTTCTGATTTAAAAAAGTTAAAAAAATTAAAAAGTTTATCTTTCCAAATTACATCAGAGTCCCTCTCTTTAGTTAAAGTTATGTAATATTTTATTATAAAATAAATTATTAAATTAAGTTTGTATAAGATTGCTGTTCATCCTAAAAGTGTTTAATTATGATTTTTTAATTATAATTTAAAAAATAAGAAATTATATTAATACATACCTTTTGAGAGGTGTATACTATAATTTTTCCTTTAAATAGTTTAATCTTGATAATATTGTAATATCAAATATTACATTACAAGCTTGTTTGGGATACACTAACATAATCGTGTTTTTATTGTTTTTGTTACATTATTTTTTTATATTTTAAAAATATTTTTTTCATAAAAATTTTAAAAATATATTTATTTAAATTATTTTAAATAATCTCACGTATTCATTTTCTTATATGAATAAATTAGTGTTGATGATAATTTAGATGAGAGTAAAAAATAAATCATAATGTAAGGATACAATATTCAATGCACCTAGTTACAAAGGTTATTGTGCTTAAAAATAGCTAAAAACACATGATGAAAAATAACAAATAAGTTTATTTTTTAAAAAACTTTAGCTTATTTTGGCATTTGGATTAAAAGTTACTTTTTTGGTTCTTTAAATTTTTTTTAATTACATCATCTTTATATATTTTTTTTATACACTTTTTCAAAAAAAATAAAAATAAATTAATTTTTAACTTATTTTTCAAATAATGATATTATATGTATCAATTAATATATATAACATTATTATTTTAAAATTATAATTTCACCTGCCACATCATCCGTTAGCATTATTCCTTCCGAAAATAGGCCAAAGTCTGAATAACAATGCCTCTATTTGGCTATAGGAGGTGTAGCGTCCAATGTTTCGTTGTCATATTGGATCTTCCCATCGTTGATCGAATCCACATGGGTGAGATTTCTGGGCCTCCTCCCCCTTGGTTAGCTAACCCCACACTATTATAAAGGTTTACTTTTTGGCTCTTTTTGCTGCCAAGCATATGTAGTGTATTTTTTATTTTTATTTTTTTTAAGAAGACGTAAATTAGACTTGGCCTTTTTAATTATTTTCTTATTTTCTTCTCTTTGCATTTTAAGTTTTGTTTATTTGTTCTTAAGATTAATTTTTATTTAAAATTAAATAGAATATACCTATATTAGATATAATTATATATGAGTTCAAAAAAAAAGAAGAAGAAGAAGATATAATTATATATTAATTTGTTTAACATATTTTTACTTTCTAATGACTTTTTTAATAGCTAAAGTTGATTTTTTTTTTCAGTGAAAAATGAGTATATCTAAATTATCTATAGCTTTTCAACAAAATAACTTTTTTAATAAATTAATTAATTTAGAAAATTGTCAAAGGGAGTCTAAAATTAGTTTTGTAGCTTGTTAGTGTCCTCGATTCTCGAGTAAAAATTTACCATTGTGTTACCACTAACACACAATAAAATTATTTATATAACGTGGAATGTAAACTCTTTTCAGGTGTTACATATAAATGAAAGGTAAAAGGTAATAAATAATTGTATTAAAAAAAAAATTCTCATTCTCACTTGAGTATTTTAAGTTGTGTTTTCATTAAAATTGTTTGGGTAAATTACAAATATACCTCTTGTAGTTACTTAAAATGCAAATTGTCTCACGTGGTTTGAAAAAATATAAATATCTCATTGTAATAATTTTTTATTTATCAGAATTAATTGAAAAAAATAAAATTCCTAATTACTCTCCTATACAATAATAAAATTATCTAAACTATTTATTGAAATATTTTTGATATCTTTAAAAACTTTTTTTTTTTTTTTTTAGATTGAGAAAAAAGTCTTCATTGCAAAATCGATAAAAAATCGAATCAATCTCATACTGCGATAGCAAAAGATCTTATAAAGAGATAACAAGCTTCCATAGGATGAAGAATCTTCCAAGTTTGGCATAACCTAATAAGTACACACTTTTTTTTTTTTTTTAATCTTTTTATCTTTTTGAGTCACATAACCTCTGTACTTTTTTGCACATCTTTTCGTAAAAAGTTAAAAACTGTACTTATTTAGATCATCCCAAACTACTCCTAATCTCCATAAAAGAGGAGAAAAAAAACCACACAAATTAGGGAGACAACTTCCACACAGAGAAAATTATTACAACAAACAATAAAAAATAAAAATAAAAAACAAACCGAAAGCAACCAGATCTAAGTAGCCAAACGCATCCAAAACTCCATTATACCACAACCTTCAACTTGAAATATAAAGACCCCACATCCGCTGATCAAGATGGAACATTGAGGTTAAGGTGGTCACATAGCATGAAACGAACGCGTTAAACAACATCGGTCTTCAGATTATGAGAAGATCTAAAACTAGATCTTAAAGTTTTGAACGCGAAGGTGAAAGTTTGGACACAAGCCAAACATCAAATTTTGAAGATCAGAAAAGATGGAGAGGCAATGCCAACAATAGTGGTTAGAGGCAGATCTGAAGAAAATGAGGTAGATCTAGTAAGGGTAGATCTATAAAAGCAGGAAGGTAACAGATCTGGTGGCAATGTTGTAGTGGTACCGCCGAAAAGGGTTGAAAAGACAAGCTTCCAATATTATTTAGCAAAATGACAAAGAAAATGAGAAAAAATGAGTGGAAGGATGAGAGAGGAGGCCGGCGGTTGAGAGAGGAGGCCGCTGATCAAGATGGAACATTGAGGTTAAGGTGGTCACATAGCATGAAACGAACGCGTTAAACAACATCAGTCTTCAGATTATGAGAAGATCTAAAACCAGATCTTAAAGTTTTGAACGCGAAGGTGAAAGTCTGGACACAAGCCAAACATCAAATTTTGAAGATCAGAAAAGATGGAGAGGCAATGCCAACAATAGTGGCTAGAGGCAGATCTGAAGGAAATGAGGCAGATCTAGTAAGGGTAGATCTATAAAAGCAGGAAGGTAACAGATCTGGTGGCAATGTTGTAGTGGTACAGCCGAAAGGGGTTGAAAATACAAGCTTCCAATATTATTTAGCAAAATGACAAAGAAAATGAGAAAAATGGAGTGGAAGGATGAGAGAGGAGGCCAGCGGCTGAAACCCCTCTCCACCCCTAACGACACACCTAGCAGAAGGCTTAGGCCTCTTTTGAGAAGTGGGTTAAAAGCCACTTCCTACTTTTTAACCCATTTTGGGTCACATCATTTCTCACGTTTTTTATACGTTTTTTTTTTTTTTTAAAAAAAGGGTCAAAAAAATCAACTTTTAACTATCTTCCCAAAACAACCCTTAGATAGAGAGGCTTAAAGAGAGATGCCTTGAATTTAGGGAGAGAGAGAGTTAAAACCCGTTTTTGATATTAAAAATTACAACGGTGATTTATCCCCCTAAAACTAGAGCTCTAATTGAGCTCTAATGATGTAGAAAATAAAAAATAAAAAATAAAAATAAATAAAAAACAAGGCCAAAACATCATATCAGATGGGGCCCACACACAAATTAGAGCTATTAGAACTCTCTTCCTGGAGCTCTCAAACATTTCTCTAAAAATTATTAATTGATTTGATTTATTGATAAAAGACATTTATGATAAAATTAAAAACTTCAAAGAACAAGATGTAATTTTGAAAACATAAGAACAATTTATATTTTAAATAAATTTTAAAAATGTATTGGTAATTTATCCAAATTATTTGAAATGCCCCAAGTTCAATTTCTGCCCACACGATGCCACGTTTCCACTGTGCTTGACCATGTGGGTTGTTGTAATGTTATATTTATCATTTTTTTTTCTCATCAAATCTTAAAATTTTAATTTTATTAATTTAAATTTAAATTTTTTAATTTATTTTTAATTTAAAATTTTATTTATTTTTATTGAGTAAAATTGAAAAAATATATATTTTTTAATTAATAAATTCAATATAAATGTATAAAATATATTTTTTCATTAAATTTTGAGATTTTTTTTCACAAGACGCTTAGGGGATAGGGTGGTAATCAGAGATGATGGTGATTGTAATAGTTGGAGATCAATTAGAGTTTGAAAAGTTTTAGATGAAAATTGTTTTTTTCTTTTTTTCTTTTCAAGATCAGTTGTAAACTGAATTTAGAATAAGAGTATAGATGGAATAATAGTGGGCGAAGAGGTTAAATAATTTTTAATTTTCTTTTAAGAAAATGTAATTAGAAAAAATACGTAATGAGGTAAATATTTGATGTATAGAGAATCATCCTACAAATTGTGTTGGTATAGTTTTAAACATTTGAGTTAATTTAATTGTTTTGTGATAATTTTCAAACAGATCAAATATGTGTGGACATGTAACGTCCCGAAAATTGGGCAGGGTATATCTATTTATGCTACAAAACCCACCTGATAGACAAACACATATATATATAGCTAACTATTCCATACATCCATTTCCATTAAATCCCAAATGCCAAATATATGTTATTCACATCTCAATGCTCCAGTTCCAATCCCAAGTATACATTTTACAACAAGTATGAAATGGAAGCCAAACAGATAATAAGTGCCTTACATGCTTACAAATTTATCCATGAACATTCTTGATTACACAAAATGGAGTTTCAACTCAACGCAAATGCAGCCTTGGGCTTACATTCAACAAATAACAATGAAACAAAAATGAAGCCTTAGCTCCGTGTCCTCCTAAGTCAATGCCTTGACAGAGGCATAGCACCTGTTGTAACGTTTTCAAAATAATACATATAAACCCATATTCTTGACATGCATAAACATAAGAGAATAAAGCATATTTCTATATATCAGAGTATTCATTACAAAAGTATTACATGCTGACAACAAAAGTAAATGCCCTACGGACTTACAACTTTCCAAGCCAACGCTTGGTTACAAAAAGAAAGTACTAACTCAAACACACTTTAAGCCCTTGGCTTGAATTTACATGTAATACCAAAAGAGAACAACAAAAAGATCTAACAGCCTCAAAGCCTCCCAAGATACGTCCTTGAAGGTGGCGTATCACCTGAACCTGAAAATGAAGTCCCATATAGGGTAAGCCAAAGCCCAGTAGAGATATACTAAACCAATTATGAGCAATAACTAAAACATTAACATTTGATAAATGATTAACACTTATAAATCAACTTACAACACATTTTAGTTCCATGACAATTACATCTGTGTTTCATTTCACTTTCCTTTACTTATCCAATTTACATTTATAAACCTGGCTCAATATTTAGCCAAATAATTAAATGAGACTACAACTCATACTAAAACGCTTCCATACTTCCACAATTCAAATGAGACAGCAACTCATATCAAAACACTTCCAATACTTCAATTTATCTACGTTATGCAAACGTAATTAGAATTTCGGGACTTTTACCCTGGACACTCCGGCCAACTTAGTTATCAATGGAGTCCATCCCCTATCTCCTCCCAAACAGGTTTGAGAGTGCATCCCCTATCTCCTCTCAAACCATGGAGTACATCCCCTATCTCCTCCCACACAACATATATATACAATGCATTTAAACATTTATCATGTACAATGATCAATCAATACACAGATTCGATGTATTATTCCAACTGTCATATTCAATGACATATTCAATGTGATTAGTTTCAGTTTTTCCTAATCAACATACAGTGTCTACAACAATCAAGACTATCCAACAACAATAATTTATCTCTAAGCAGATAATAAATTTATCAAACAGATAAAATGTCAACATTTTCAGAGGTGAGTGATTAATTTATTCAACTACACCATTCAATCCCATAATTTCCCAATTTCATGATTTCCAACTCAATTTCACATTTCCACAATTTCTCAAATTAATTATACAAATTAATTAGTCACATTTAAATTAGGGCTTCTCCCCATTTTTTCCCACATTAGCCCTAAGGTTCATTTTTTTCAATTCAACAACAATAATTCCATTTTTCATAGTCTCGCATACACATGGAGTTTAATAATTGAAAACACCCTTTTTCAACCTCAAATCAAACCCTAACTTTCCCAAAATTACCAAACAACATCATCTATACAAAATACATAATATCTATGTCAAAACCCATAGAAAGGAGTAGGTTATCCCTACCTCAAATGAAGAGACCAAATGGAGAAGATGAAGAAAACCCAAGATGCTGAAGGAATGGTTGCTCGAGCGACCAAACACAAAGAACCCTCGCTCGAGCCAACAATTCGAAGCTTCAGGTCTGCAACCCAGAAGCACGCTCGAGCGCAAGAATGCTCGCTTGAGCGAAGAAACCCAAAACATAGTCCTCGCTCGCTCGAGCGAAGGAAAGCTTGCTCAAGCCAAGAAATGCAACCTTCAGGTCCAGAACCAGACGCAGACGCAAGCTCGAGCGCAAGGCTTCTCGCTTGAGCCAACAGACACACCACCCAACTCTCGCTCGAGCAAAGGAACCCTGGCTCGAGCGAAGGAACTAAAACACGGAGCTCGCTCGAGCGACAAAATCCTCACTCGAGCAAAGACACCAAACTCTGGACAGCAACCATTTGTTTCTAAACACAACTAGCCTGTTACAAACCTGCCCAACACATCCTAAAACTCATATATAAAGAATTAAAGGACGGAAAAGAAACATATACAACAACTGACATCTACGAAACTGAGTCCGGAATACAATAACCAATGGAGGGAAAATTGGGATCGCTATAACCTCCCCCCCTTAAAGAATTTCGTCCCTGAAATTGGCTACAAGTTTCAAAATTATGATTTTTCAATTCTCGACAATAATGCAATTCCATATTCAACATCTTGACCCATTACCAGTCATCCCATCTCGTTTCAAGAGGCAATTCACAATATAATTCAATATGCATTAACAACATGCTTTTCTTTGAAATTCAACAATTTCCAATACCATATTCCATCATTCCATAACATACTCAATGTTAATGATATATTTGCATTTCTACAATACATTTAACATATACAATGTCAAATTAAACTTCCAATTTCAAGGCACATTCAATAATATTTCCATAAACCGAAACATATACAATGTTTTACAATTTAAGACATATTCAATGTTTTTAAAGCTTATCAATACAACAAAATATTCAACATAAGCTCAAACATCCACAAATAGATTCAGATACTTTTCTCGGACCTCCAATTCAAGTTCCCAAGTGGATTCCTCCACCCCGTGATGTTTCCACAAAACTTTTACCAAGGGAATGGTCTTGCTTCGCAAGACTTGATCCCGCCTATCTAAGACCCGTACCGGTCTCTCCTCATATGAGGCATCCTCATCTACCTCTAAGTCGGTCCAATCCAATACGTACGACGGATCCGGCTCGTATTCCTGAAGCATACTAACATGAAACACGTCATGCACTCTGAACAACTGTGGCGGCAAAGCTAAACGGTATGTAACCTCCCCAATCCGCTCAAGGATCTCAAAGGGACCAATAAATCGAGGGGACAACTTCCTCTTCTTCCCAAACCTCATCAAACCCCGCCTAGGTGATATTTTCAGAAAGACATGATCACCCACCTCAAATGCCAAAGGCCTCCTCCTACGGTCGGCATAACTCTTTTGAAGACTCTGGGCTGTAACAAGTCTCTTACAGATAAGCTCAACTTTTCCCGTCGTCTCCCGAACCAACTCCGGGGCCAACAAAGGTGCATCACCCACCTCGGCTCAACAAATTGGAGACCTACACGGTCGGCCATACAAGGGCTCAAACGATGCCATACCAATACTTGATTGGAAACTGTTGTTGTAGGCAAACTCCACTAAGGGCAAGTGCCTCTCCCACGACCCATTAAAATCAAGGACACAGCCTCGAAGTTTATCCTCAAGGATCTGAATGGTACGCTCGGACTGCCCATCAGTATGAGGATGGTAAGCCATGCTAAAGGTCAATCTAGTACCCAAGGCACTCTGCAAACTCCGCCACAACCTAACAGTAAAGCGTGGATCTTTATCTGAGACGATCGACACTGGAACCGCATGCAACCTCACTATGTCCCGAATAGTCGGCAAAATGATCTGCTGAATCTCTCACGCGCATAGGAATGAAGTGCGTCGACTTAGTCAACCGGTCTACAACCACCCAACTAGTATCACTACCCCGCTGAGTCCTCGGAAGACCTATAACGAAGTCCATCGTTACATGCTCCCACTTTCACTCGGCAATAGGCAAGGGTTGTAACAAACCCGCTGGCCTCTGATGCTCGGCCTTCACTTGCTGACAAGTAAGGCACTTAGACACAAAAACTGCCACATCCTTCTTCATACCCCGCCACCAAAATTGGCGACCCAAATCACGATACTTCTTAGTGCCTCCCAGATGTACCGCAAGGCGTGAATGGTGAAACTCTCGGAGTACCTCCTTTCGGCAAGACTCCAGCACAAACAGACGTTCTCGGTACCTCACACTCAGGTCGGGATACACAGTCAAACATTTCTCAACCTTCCCACTGGAGATCTTCTCCTAGAGGGACTCTACCTCATGGTCACTCCTTTGTGCCTCTAACACTCGATTCACAAGTGTAGGCTACGCAACTACTAAAAATAAGGCCGCAGACTCAACAGATTCACCCAGAAGTAAATCAAACTCGCCAAGTGCACCCAATATTTCCCACTCCCGGATGGCTATGTAAGCAACATCACTAATGGATTTTCTACTAAGGGCATCGGCCACAACATTGGCCTTTCCCAAATGGTAATGCAACTCGAAGTCGTAATCTTCAATAAACTCCATCCACCTCCTCTGCCTTAAGTTCAAGTCTTTCTGTGTAAACAGATATTTCAGACTCTTATGGTCCGAGAACACCTTGAACCTCTCACCATAAAGGTAATGCCTCCAAATCTTCAAGGCAAAAATCACAGCTGCTAACTCTAGGTCATGTGTAGGGTAATTCTTCTCGTGTATTTTCAATTACCACGAGCCATAGGCTACCACTTTTCCCTCTTGCATTAACACACAACCCAAACCCTCTCGTGAAGCATCACAATAAACCGCATTACCCAAACCTCTCTCCGGAATAATCAAAACCGGAACGGTGGTAAGTCTAACTTTCAACTCTTGGAACAACTTTTCACAAGTCTCACTCCATACAAATTTGACCCCTTTCCTAGTCAATCTAGTCAATGGTGAGGCTAGCCTGGAGAAATCTTTCACAAACCGGTGGTAATACCCAGCTAATCCTAGAAAACTGCGGATCTTAAAAACACTTTTAAGCTGTGCCCAATCTTGCACTGCCTCTAACTTGGATGTATCAACAGACACCCCTTCCTCGGAAACTACATGGCCTAAGAATTTGACCTCTCTTAGCTAGAACTCACACTTTCCAAACTTGGCATACAGCTTATGGGCTCTAAGCAACTCAAGCACCACTCTCAAGTGTTCCTCGTGCTCCTCCTCAGTAGGTGAATAAATCAGAATGTCGTCCACAAAAATGACCACGAACCAATCTAAGAACTCCCAGAATATCCGGTTTATCAAGTCCATAAATACTGCCGGTGCATTGGTGAGCCCAAAAGGCATCACCAGAAACTCATAATGGCCATACCGTGTACAGAATGCTGTCTTCGGGATATCCTCCTCCCTAACCCTCAACTGATGGTAACCCGATCTCAAATCTATCTTAGAGAAGCAACGGGACCCTTTCAATTGGTCAAACAGATCATCTATACGAGGCATAGGGTACTTGTTCTTAACCGTAGCCCGATTTAATTTCCGGTAATCAATACAAAGTTTCAAAGCCCCATCTTTCTTTTTATCAAAGAGGGTTGGTGCTCCTCACGACGAAGTACTAGGGCGGATAAAGCCCTTATCTAGCAACTCCTGGAGTTGAATCTTCAACTCACTCAATTCGGTTGGGGCAAAACGATACGGTGCCATGGAAATCGGTGCCGTGCCAGGCACTAAATCAATAGAGAACTCGATCTCTCGATGAGGTGGTAGACTAACAAGATCCTTGGGAAAAACATCCGAATACTCACAAACCACTCTGGGTAACTCAATCTGGATCTCATCACACTTACTACTCATAAAGCTAGCGAGAAGACCTCTAAGCTCACTCCGCCCTCGCGGATTATACACTGGTGGTAACACACTACCAACCCGGTCTCCCAAGAAGTGAAAACAATCCCCGCTCAAGGTACATACAGTAACCCTCTGGCGGTAGCAATCAATAACAGTCTGGTATGACGATAATCAGTCCATACCCAAAATCACATCAAAACCCGACATAGCCATAACTACAAAAGAGAATGGAAGCCGACGGTCGACGACCTCAATATCACAACCTCTACACCCCTGCTTCAAAATCAATTCACCCCCAACGGGTGATACAACACAAATGGGAGATGCTAACTGCGCCAACTCCAACCCCAAAACAGATGCAAATGCAGCAGATATAAAGGAATGGGATGCACCAGTATCAATTAACACACTAGCAACCCAGTTACAAAACAAAAAGGTACCTCTCACAACAGATGGAGCCGGTACAAGATCCTGTGCGGTAATAGCATACACACGCCCTGAAGGTCTCTGATCTACCTGCTCACCTCTCGGAGCATAAGACTGCTGCACTGACTGAGACGAAGAGACTCCCTGATTGGCCCTTGAGGCCTGAACTGACTGAGCTGGCTGATGGCTCTGAGTCTGCCTCGAACCAGATGCACCAGATATGCCACTCAACTATGGGTAAAACCTCTTCAGGTGCCCCGCCTGACCACACTGGTAACAAGAGAGCGGTTGGCCTCTACCCTGACTCTGGCTCTGAGGTTGAGCCGAAGATGAAGCGGCTCTCTGTCCTCCTCCTCTCTGTGGGCAAGCTGGAGACTTGTGGCCCAGCTGACCACATTTGTAACAAGTAAAGTCTCCCTGACTGCCTCTCCCAAAGCCTGAACTCGGCATTGGAAAGGTAGATCTTGCAAAAGCACCTTGGGACTGCTGAGGGTTATAACCCCTCTACCTTCTACCATCCCCCTGGACATCCTGACTCCTCTTGGAGCCCCTCATCCTCTCCTCCTCCTCATGTATAATAATCTCAAGATGCGCCGCAGCATCTACAAGACCCCCATACTCCCGAGTCATAGACCCTGCAACCCTAAGCTTGAGCCCGTGTCTTAACTTCTTTTCGAACTCAAGACAACGGCGTTCCTCAGACGCCACTAGCTCTGGTGCAAACCTAGATAAACTGGTAAATACGGCCTCAAACTCGGCCACTGGTGTACTCAGCTGCTTGAGCTGACAGAACTGATCCCTCAACTTCTCCTGAAAGGCCCCGACGAAAGCCTCCAAAGTGCCTCCAATTTGACCTTGCACGAACTTCCACCACTAACTCGCGTCTCTCTTCAACTGGAAAGATGCCAAGGTCACCTTCAATGCCTCGTCTTCGATGCCAAGCATCTCAAACGTCTTCGTCATCTACTCAAGCTACTCATCAGCCTTCAGTGGCTCTTTAGGATCCCCTACAAACTCATCCGGATTAGACCGAAAAAACTCCCTCTTCAGAAAGGAAGGCCCTGCCTCAACAACATGGGCCTAGACTTGATTCTCAGCTCTGAGAATGTCCATAGATTCCTTCAATGCTCCTGCCATCTCGCGGGCTAAGGCGCTCATGGCCTGTTGACCTACTGGTTCGGCCACATTGGCTTGACCAACACCCTCCTGCTGCACTGGAATTTTATCCGGTATAGGCATCTCCTGCCTCCTAGGCCTATCACACCTGCCACTACGTCCTCGTCCTGACATCCTAATAAAGGTAACAAAGACATTAGCACATTCACAAATGTGCCGAAGCTATTTCACTCGCGTCCTAATGCATTGGACGATAGTAATTCATTCCACGTAAGCACATAATCACATAAGCACTTACGAATTTTGTTTCCGGATAATGACAGTCCCAAGGCGTTGCTAGAGTTCCGGTTAGAAACAACATTGATCAAGTGCTTTTCCAACAGAACTCCCAGAAACCCAAGAATCCAATCAACATCCTAGAAACTAAATTCCATACCCATTTAGTCACATAAACATGTTATTAAATAAATGCATAACATTACACATAAGTCTCTAATAAGCGAGACAAACCCATTGTGGTACTAACCACTTCCCACATACCCAAAGTATTCAAACCCGGTACGCTCTGATACCAAGTTGTAACGCCCTCAAAATAATACATATAAACCCACATTCTTGACATGCATAAACATAAGAGAACAAAGCATATTTTCATATATCAGAGTATTCATTACAAAAGTATTACATATTGACAACAAAAGTAAATGCCCTGCAGGCTTACAACTTTCCAAGCCAACGCTTGGTTACAAAAAGAAAGTGCTAACTCAAATACACTTTAAGCCCTTGGCTTGAATTTACATGTAATACCAAAAGAGAACAACAAAAAGATCTAACAGCCTCAAAGCCTCCCTAGATACGTCCTTGAAGGTGGCATATCACCTGAACCTGAAAATGAAGTCCCATATAGGGTAAGCCAAAGCCCAGTAGAGATATACTAAACCAATTATGAGCAATAACTAAAACATTAACATTTGATAAATGATTAACACTTATAAATCAACTTACAACACATTCCAGTTCCATGACAATTACATCTGTGTTTCATTTCACTTTCCTTTACTTATCCAATTTACATTTATAAACCTGGCTCAATATTTAGCCAAACAATTAAATGAGACTACAACTCATACTAAAACGCTTCCATACTTCCACAATTCAAATGAGACAGCAACTCATATCAAAACACTTCCAATACTTCAATTTATCTACGTTATGCAAACGTAATTAGAATTTCGGGACTTTCACCCTGGACACTCCGGCCAACTTAGTTATCAATGGAGTCCATCTTCTATCTCCTCCTAAACAGATTTGAGAGTGCATCCCCTATCTCCTCTCAAACCATGGAGTACATCCCGTATCTCCTTCCACACAACATACATATATAATGTATTTAAACATTTATTATGTATAATGATCAATCAATACACAGATTCGATGTATTATTCCAACCGTCATATTCAATGACATATTCAATGTGATTACAACAATCAAGACTATCCTCCACCAATAGCACAAAGCAGTTATCTCTAAACAGATAATAAATTTATCAAACAGATAAAATGTCAACATTTTCAGAGGTGAGTGATTAATTTATTCAACTACACCATTCAATCCCATAATTTCCCAATTTCATGATTTCCAACTCAATTTCACATTTCCACAATTTCTCAAATTAATTATACAAATTAATTAGTCACATTTAAATTAGGGCTTCTCCCCATTTTTTTCCCACATTAGCCCTAAGGCTCATTTTCCTCAATTCAACAGCAATAATTCCATTTTTCATAGTCTCACATACACATGGAGTTTAATAATTGAAAACCCCATTTTTCAACCTCAAATCAAACCCTAACTTTCCCAAAATTACCAAACAACACCATTTATACAAAATACATAATATCTATGTCGAAACCCATAGAAAGGAGTAGGTTATCCCTACCTCAAATGAAGAGACCAAATGGAGAAGATGAAGAAAACCCAAGATGCTCCAAACCCAAAGATTTTCGGATCAAAATGTAGCCCACACCAAGCTCCACATTTTTTACAAAGAGGCTAGGGTAGGAGATCACTAGAACTAAATGGATTCTTAGAGAGAAGGTATATGGGAAGAGAGGGAGCAGTCGGATCTAGGGTTTGTGTAAAAGAGATGGTGAAGAAATGAAGTGTAACCCGCTGCTGCCAACTGATATATTCAAGGCTCGCTTGAGCAAAGGAATGGTCGCTCGAGCGACCAGACACAAAGAACCCTCGCTCGAGCGTAGAAAGCCTCGCTCGAGCCAACAATTCGAAGCTACAGGTCTGTAACCCAGAAGCACGCTCGAGCGCAAGAATGCTCCCTCGAGCGAAGAAACCCAAAACATAGTCCTCGCTCGCTCGAGCGAAGGAAAGCTCGCTCGAGCCAAGAAACGCAACCTTCAGGTCCAGAACCAGACGCAGACGCAAACTCGAGCACAAGACTTCTCGCTCGAGCCAACAGACACACCACCCAACTCTCGCTTGAGCGAAGGAACCCTGGCTCGAGCGAAGGAACTAAAACACAAAGCTCGCTCGAGCAACAAAATCCTCGCTCGAGCGAAGACATTAAACTCTAGGTAGCAACCATTTGTTTCTAAACACAACCAACTTGTTACAAACCTGCCCAACACATCCTAAAACTCATATATAAGGAATTAAATGACGGAAAAGAAACATATACAACAATCGACATCTACGGAACTGAGTCCGGAATACAATAACCAATGGAGAGAGAATAAGGATGGCTATACCTGTACCTAAAATGGTTTCCCTTATAGGGTGAGCCACAGCCCAATAGAGACATACTACACAACATATGTACCATGACAAGACTAAAAAAGAGTATGCTCAGGCTATGCTCATGATAAAACAGTTTATCTCTCTTTTTATAAAGTATGCAATGTTGAGATCCAACAACAGATATAAAATCATTTTCATTTTAAATCATATCTGTTACATGAATACATCCTCTGTAAATATCTAGGTGAGTGTTTGCAAGTAGGCCCTAATGCACTACCACTGTCATTTTTACTAGTAAACTGGAAGGCTCAATACCTAACCGCGCGGTTCTACGACCCCTACCTAGATTTACCAAGTATTAATCTTTTCGCAAACAGATATATTTCTAAACATTTCTCAAAAACAAATACATTTCCAATAAAATGAATGTAATGCAATGTCCAATGCAACAAATGAGGAATGTGGTTCAATTTACCTAAGTCTCATGAATTTCTACAACAATCATGGCTATCCTCCACTGATAGTCCAAAACAGATATTTGAACAATTAAATTTCAAAAAAAATTCCAATAAATACAATCTATTCCACATCTCATCAAATATGAACAACTACACTAGTTTTCATATCACAATCACGTCCGGTAACCTCTCAAGGTCTATTTCTAACAGTGTCGGTTTTATTCCAACAGATACATTAAGCAAAATAATACCGTTAATGCCCAAGAAAACATCATTTTCTTTCCAAATTCATTCTCCAAGCATTATTCAACTATGACATCCTATTTTGATCAAAAGCCCCAAAACTTAAACGTAATTCCTTTGTTTTCTTTAAAAATGCTCTTTTGGTCAGAAACCAGTAAAAATTTCAAAACCAATCGAATCAAAGTCCATTTTTGTTCAAATTTAAAACATAGCTCTTTCATAACCTTACAAACATATTCCAAGTTACATTTTTGTAATTTGGGCATTAACTCTTTATTTTTCTCAAAATGTCCTTTTTATGCAAATAAATCACAATTTTTTCAAAAATTCTAATTAAATTATATACAACTCTAAGCTTCATGTAATCAAGTAAAAGTGTATAAAGAAGTGTAGGAAAAATCCTTACCTCGATCCAAGAGCTTCCAAGAAAGTAAAAATTTCCATCAACAAAAATCCGATTCGTTTAGATTAAATCGGAGCCCTCGGAACCCTCTACAATTTGATCTATGGAACTAGGGTCTAAAACCTAATAGGTTTTGATGAACCAAGGATTTTATATAATAAAATAACCAAAGAAAAAAATTTCAGAGGGAGAGAGGGATAATCGAGAGCCGAGAGCATCTCCAATGTATCTTCCATAACTTCAAATATGAAGGATTTGCTCCTTTAACCTATCCTCTAAATTCATCTCTATTTGGGAGGATGATGAGTTGATCTTCCATATTTGGAGGGAGGATGAAAAATAGTGGATCTCTTCCAAAACACTATTCATTCTATATTTTTTATTATATTATAAATAACTTTTTAATATGTAAATTTAATTTTTATAAAATTGGCATCATTAAAAAGTATGAAATCATACCTTTAAAATGAGTATAACATTAAATATATTTTACAAAAAATTTAAAATTAAATATTTGTTAATGAACAAAAATTACTTTTTGATGAAGGGAGGATGAAGGGTTGTGAAGGTTTGTGGTTGGAGTTTGAATGAATAGTAACATACTCTATATTTACTTTTTGAATAAAAAAACTTATTTTCATCCTCTTGGTGAGAGGATTGGATTAGAGATGCTCTGAGAGACCAAAGAGAGGGAGAGAGTGGTGAGTTTGATTGTTTGATTCAAAACAATAAAGAAAAGAATGAAAGATATTGGAAAGGGAGTAGCCCCACTTGAGCTGCTCTTCAATCATCATTATTATACGTTATTTTACTATATTTAAATATCTATGAATCTATATATGTATATATATATATATATACACATCAATTAAAAGTATATTTCAACATTATTAATGACAAAAATGATATAATATTTTCTCACCACAAAATATAACATTTTTTTACACCACAAAATATAATATTTTGCTCACTACGAAATATACACCCATTTTATTCACTACAAAAATATATAATTTTTCACCATATGGTACACGCCATAAAATCAACTATCAAATATTTATTATAATCCTATATAACAAATAATAACAACTCCTAAGGCGGTTACTACCAATCACATAATCAAAAAGGACCAAACAGTCAAATATGAGTCATTAAACGAACTCAATTTAAATTAAATCTAAGTCATGGGCCCCACCTATAAGCCAAATATGGTCCAATTATATACCAAAATAGACCTAACAAATTTATCTCAAATCACGGTCCGAACACCCAAAACTAAATTTCAAATTCTGCTATTAACTAAACTGAATACCAATCAGTCCGTAAATTTTCATAAAATAAATACTCATCATTAAATTCTGAAATTTTTATACAACGTGCTAGACTTATATGTGAACAACATATAAAAATTTCATAATTTTCTAAGACTGAAAATTATTTTAAAAAAATACAAAATCGAACTGTTTTCACATAGAATATATACAACAGTCCAAATCCGAAAATTTGCTCAATTTGGGTCATTACAGGACATCTTTGAAAATTCAAAAAAACATGATACAATAGTGTTCACTGAATGATCTACATCTTTCGTTTGGGAAGTGGATTAATTTTTTTAGTTATATTGATTTGGGTTAAAAAGTCTCATTTGGAATAAATTTTTTGACTTTTTTTAAAATTTTTGTGAATATCCTACATATTAAAAAAAATTAAAAAAATGTGTAGTTTTGGATATGTGTTTATCAATTTTGTTTTATAGACATAAACAATTGATGTTTCAATTTAAAAATTAAAAAGTAAAAAAAAAAAATAGATTAGGTTTTTTAGAGATAAAAGAAGCCATCTAACTCTTCTATATATACTATTTAAGATGGACTATTTAATCACATAAAAAAAATAGAAATTATATTTAGAGATTATCCCTATATATTATGTTATTATATACGACTATAGCTGTAACGTCCTCAATATATATATATATATATAGTTGTAAAAAATTAACTATAATATATATGAAAAGTTATATTAAGTTTTCATTTTCAATTAATGGAATTATAATTAACAAACTAACAAATAGTTGAATTATAATTAACAAACTAACAAATAGCTGTAATTATATAATGGGATGAAAAGAGGATAAAAATAAATAACAATAATATTTAAAAGTTTGAAATTTATCTAATGTTATAGTAAAATCTTGAATTGTCAATAAATTTTAATATTTTCTATATTAAAAAATGACAATAAAAAATAAAAAAAAATTGATACTCATTTTTTTTTTATTTCAATTTTATGGTCTTCATTGAAGAAAACAAAATCCGATCAAAATTCTTAGCATAGAACAGATATAGATACTTCGATTGCAATCATAATCACCAATAATTATTCTCCACCATGCAAACCTATAAACAAACACATAAACCTCGCTAAAACCGAAACCAAAACCAAACTAAAACCAAAACCAAACCAACAACAGATAAAGAGAATCACACATAGAAAAAAAATAAAATTAAAAAATAAATAAATTTATGGAATGAGAGAATGTTACTTCTAATAACTTAGATCTCACCTAACTCAATCTGTTAGTTCATCCGCTAGTACCCGCAAAGTTTAGGAGTTGGGATGACAAATCAGATTATTCTTTAAATAAGACTTAAAAATTGATTAATTTGTCCCATTAAGTAATTTAAGATTTTAATAGATATATATAAGAAAAATGGATAATTATATTACTAAATCATAATTTAAATTTACATATAATCATATTTTTTTTAGATGCATATCTAAATTCTTATCTTTTTTTTTTCTTCTCTTTTTTGTGTGTGTGTGTGTGTGTTGGGGAGGGGGGGAGAGGGGGGTTTCTATTTGATTTGCTTTTTTTTTTTTGTTTTTTTTTTTGTCAATTTATTTAATATGGAGTTGTGGGTTTTTATTTTTTTTTCCCAATTCAATTTATCCATGGTTTTTATTTCTTTTTAATTATTATTATTTAAGTAAGTTACGATGTGAGTTAAATATGTATTAGACATATGGGTTTGATTGATTTAAAATATGATGGTGGGAGATATTTTCAAATTAGATTTGTTTAGATAAATTTTAAGGATTTTTAAAATTTAAAATTGAATATTGAGATGCGACATAAATATTTTAACTGAATAAATAAAAAATCAAATTTATGAATTTTATCTATTTGTATCTTTGATTTTTAATTTTTTTTGTTATGTTATAATATAATATATAAAATATAGATAGATATTCACAACTTTCATGAAAAATATTATCTTATTTTTTGGAAAAGAGAGAAGGTAAGCTTTGATATTTTTTTTTGGAAATCGGTGAGAGAGATTAAGATGGAGAGATTATGAAATATTTTTCTTATCTTTCCATTTGAAATTCATAAATTAAAGGATAATTATTATTTATAAAATAATTAAATAAATAAATCAGTCAATAGTTTTTTTTAAAATCTATTTTATAAATTGAAAAACCAATAATTTTAAAAAATTGATTAATTTGTCCTATTAAGTGATTTGAAATTTTGATAGATATAAATAAAAAAAAATAGATAATTATATTATTAAATCAAAATTCAAATTTAGATATTGTTATATCTTTTGAGATCCATATCTAAATTCTTATCTTCTTTATTTTTGTGTGGTTTCTATTTTTTTTTTTCAATTTATTTTAGATGAAGTTGTGGTTTTCATTTTTTATTTTTTAATTTAATTTATATATGGCTTCTATTTGTTTTTAATTATTATTATTTAGGTAAGTTATGATGCGAGTTAAATATGTGATAGATTTGTGAGTTTTATTGATTTAAAGTAGGATAGTGGAAGATATTTTCAAATCAGATTTGTTTAGATAGACTTTATAGATTTTTAAAATATTGAGAGGCAAAAGAAATATTTTAACTGAATAAATGAAAATCTAATTTATTAATTTTATCTGTTTGTATATTTGATTTTTAATTTTTTTTGTTATGTTATAATATAATATATAAGATATAGACAGATACTCACAACTTTCATGAAAAATATCATCTGATTTTTTGGATGAGAGAAAAGGAATGCAAGTTTTGATTTTTTTTTTTTAAAATTGTTGAGAGAGATTATGAAATATTTTTGTAACGCTCTCAAAATAATATACATAAGCTCAACCTTCATGACATCCATAGATAAGAGAATAAAGCACATTTCCATTTATCAGAGTATTAAGTACAAAAGTATTACATATTGACAACAAAAGTAAATGCCCTACGGGCTTACGACTTTTCAAGTCAACACTTGGGTTTAACAAAAGAAGAGTTCTAACTCTTTATACAAAATAAGCCCTTGGCTTGATGTACATGTAATACAAAAAGATAACAACAAAAGATCTTTTAGCCTCTAAGCCTCCCAAGCTACGCCATTGGAGATAACATATCATCTGTACCTGAAAATGATGTCCCATAAAGGGTGAGCCAAAGCCCAGTAGAGATATACTAAACCAAGTATGAGAAATAACTAAAACATTAGCATTCGATAAATGGTTAACACTTGTAAACCAATTTACAACACTTCCCAGTTCCATGACAAATACACCTGTATTTCATTTCACTTTCCTTTACTTATCTAATTCAAATTCATAAACATGGCTCATTACCTAGCCAAACAATTAAATGAGACTACAACTCATATTAAAGCATTTCCACTTTTCCAAAACTCAAATGAGACTACAACTCATATCAAAACATTTCAATATTTCAATTATCTACGTTATGCAAACGTAATTAGGGTTTCGGGACTTTCACCCTGGACACTCCGGCCAACTTAGTTATCAATGGAGTCCATCCCCTATCTCCTCCTAAACAGGTTTGAGAGTACATCCCCTATCTCCTCCCAAACCATGGAGTACATTCCATATCTCCTCCCAAACAAGATATATATGCAATGTATTTAAACAATCTATCATATACAATGATCAATCCAGACACATAGTCAATGTGTTATTTCAACCGTCATATTCAATGACTTAACCATTTGGTTAGTTTCAGTTTTCCCTAATCAACATACAGTGTCTACAACAATCAAGACTATCCTCCACCGATAGCCTAAAGCAGTTATCTCTAAACAGATAATAAATTCATCAAACAGATAAATTATCAACATTTTCATGGGTGAGTGATTAATCAATCCAACTACACCATTCAATCTCGTAATTTCCCAATTTCATGATTCTCAACTCAATTTCATGTTTCCCCAAATTAATTATTCAAACATAATTAGGGCATTTTCCCCTTTCAAATATCAACCCTAAGGCTCAATTTTATCAATTTAACAATGACAATATCATTTTCCAAGGTCTCACATACACATGGAGCTTAACAATTTAAAACCCCCTTTTATAACTTTAAATCAAACCCTAAACTTCCCAAAATTTTCATAATTCACCATTTATACAAAATGACTAAAATCTATGTCAAAACTCATAAGTAGGAGTAGGGTATCCCTATCTCAAATGAAGAGACCAAATGGAAAAGATGAAGAAAACTCAAGATGCTCCAGACCCAATGATTTTCGGATCAAAACGTAGCCCACACCAAGCTCCACATTTCTTGCAAATGGATTAGGATAGGAGACTACTAGAACATGGAGTATTTGTAGAGAGAAGGTATGTAGAGAGAGAGGGAGCAGCCGGATCTAGGGTTTGAAGATAAAAGATAATCACAAAGTGAGGAAGAAGCTGCTGCTACGAACTGATATAATCGAGCCTCGCTCGAGCGAAGGAATGGTTGCTCGAGTGACCAGACACAAAGAAACCTCGCTCGAGCCAACAACACGAAGCTTCAGGTCTGTAACCCAGAAGCACGCTCGAGCGTAGGAGTCCTCGCTCGAGCGAAGAAACCCAAAACATATAGCTCGCTCGCTCGCTCGAGCGAAGGAAAGCTCGCTCGAGCCAAGAAACACAACTTTTAGGTCCAAACTTAGACGCAGACGCACGCTCGAGTGAAGGAACCCTAGCTCGAGCGAAAGAAAACACAGAGCTCGCTCGAGCGACAAAAGCCTCACTCGAGCGAAGACACCAAAAACTGGGTAGCAACCATTTGTTTCAAAACACACTCAACCTGTTGCAAACCTGCCCAATACATCCCAAAACTCAAATACAAAGAATTAAAAGACGGAAAGGCAACATATACAACAATAAACATCCACGGAACCGAGTCCGGAATACAATAACCAATGGAGGGAAAACCGGGATCGCTATAACCTCTCCCCTTAAAGAATTTCGTCCCCGAAATTAGTTATAAGTCTCAAAATTGTGATTTTTCAATTCTCAACAATATTACAATTCAATATTTAGCATCCTGACCCATTACCGGTCATCCCATCTCTTTTCAAGAGGCAATTTTCAATATGATACAACATGCATCTCTTCGAAATTCAACAAGTCTCAATATACATGCTTCACAATCCCATAACATATTCAACGTTAATGATATATTTGCATTTCCACAACACATTCAACATATGCAATATTAAATTAAACTTCCATTTCCGAGGTGTATTCAACAATTACCATACTTTCATAAACCAAAACATATACAATGTTTTTAGAGTTTATCAACAAAACAAATTTTCCAATACATGGTTAAACATTAACAAACAAGTCTAGATATTTCTCACGGACCTCCAACTCATGTTCCCAAGTGGCTTCCTCAACCCCATGATGTTTCCATAAAATTTTTACCAAGGGTATCGTCTTGCCTCGACAGACTTGTTCCCGCCTATCCAAGACCTGCATTGGTCTCTCTTCATACGAGGCATCCTGTAGACACCACATTTTTGACCGTCCTCAAAACTTGGACGTCACCATTTGAACACTCGGTGATCATCCACGTTTGTGTTCGTCTTGAGTTCCCGGAGGTCTCGGCCACGCGCCTTGCCTCAAGATCTCTCGACTCGACTGTTTTGTGTTTGGTTTTGCACCAAACACTTGTGTTTTGCCTTGGAAGGGCAGAGAATGGCTTGTGGGCCATCTCCACACATCACCGGCCATGGCTTGAGGCCACCGGCCAGTGTTTTGTTGCCATCGGCCAGATGTTTGGCCGGTCGGCACTCTAGATGGTTGGTCGGCCATTTATTTTGTCAAAATAGCATTTTTGGCTGGCTGATCACTGTGCATCTGCTTTTGCAGATATTTTTATGCCAGCTATAGCTGGCATACATCTTTTCCCCCCCCCCATACACGTGTATGGAGGGATTTCACTCTTGCCAAGCTTGTTTTGTAAGCTTTGCAAGAGTGATCTTCTATAAAGAGGAGGCCTCTCCTCCCTCCTCTAGGGTTACAGAAAATCCCAGGGAAGCTCTGGTTCTAGGGTTAGCATAGTGTATTTATTCTATCTCTATTTCTCCCCCTCTTTTGCTCTAAGTGTGTGTTTGTCCTTAGTTTTGCACTAGAACACCTACCATTACACCTTACCTTGATTGCTGAGGCATTAGGGGGCTGTCCTTGAAGTTCTTGAGCTGTTTTGGAGCTAAGAAAGCTGCTAGAGTGATCCTTGTGAAGAAGGTCTTCAAGGGTAAGATTCTTGCCCTTTTTACCCCATTTTTGCATAGTCTTTTTGCCTACCTTGCTTGCTGTTTTAAGCTTAGTGTATAACATATAAAAGTCTTGTTTTTACCTGCTTAAAATAGTTGTTTAAGATTGCTTTGAGTTTTGGGATTGTTTGACCCCGCCTAGGCCATGTTAAGCCCTATTTTTGTGCTATTTTGGTGAGCTTCGGGACCACCTTGTTTGGGCCTCCTCACTACTGAAATCTTGAGGGATTTCAGTGGTGAGGATAGTGGTTTAAGGTCCCAAGAAGGAGAGGGCCACCCCATCTCCTTACTGTCTTCAATATATGCCATTTAAGCCTCATGTGTGAGCAACATTTTTGAGACCATGTTGGCCATGTTATAGTAGGTATTTGGTAGTATTTTGCCATGTTTTACCTCTGTTTTTACTTGGTTTAGACACACTATGCTTGCCTTGCATACTTGTCTTGTAATGCCATGTTTTAGCCTTAACATGCTTTGTGCTTTGAGCCTTGTTCTAGCATGATTTAGGCCTAGCTTTGTGAAGCTTTTATGTGTGTGTTAGCATGCTAAAGGTCTGTTTTTGGTCATTTGGGTCATCCATGCTTTGCTTTGTATAGCTACCATGTAATTCCCCTTGCATGCCTTGAGTATTGACCCCTCTAGCATGCCTTCCTTGCTTTGTTTCAGTGGTTTGGAACCACTTGTCATGCCATTTCAGTCCATTTAGCATGCTTGTATGCTTGCATTTGGTGTTCCTTCAAAGTCTTAAAGAGTTCATGTTTAATGCTCCATGAATGTGCCATTGCGTATGCCAACATGTGTAGGCCTCTAAGATGCCACGTCGTTGTGTTTTTTGGCTTTGTTTTAGCATGCTAAAACTCTGATTTTGGTCATTCAATTCATGCCATGTTTGGTTTTTTAAGGGTAGTTTAATACCTCTTTGGTGAGCCTTAGACCTCGGACTTTGCTTGCATGTTTTGATTGCTTTGTTTAGATTGATTTGGTATCATTTTATAACATGATTTCAGAGTTTATATTGCATGCCATATGCCCATGATGTTCCTCTTTTAAGTGTGCTTAAAAGTTGTCTCTATATGCCTAAGTGTTTGACCTTGTATGTATGCATGTTTGTATGTGTTTTGGCTCTCATTTCTATGGCTTTTGGCCACTGTTTTGGGCCTAGTTGAGAGCTGCCCAAATAAGTCTAAGCCCACTCCCACTCTTTACATGTTGTTACATGTCTTACACTTTGTATGCTTTGATTGCATCATGTCTTGCATGTCCATTAGCCTTGTATGTTGTTGCATACTTGGCTCATCACATGCTTGTTTGTGTGCTTCAACATCTGTATTTCATCTTGTATGTTTGTTGGCTAGTATTGATGCTTCATGCCTTGTGCGTTTGTTTGCATTGTCATGTTGCATACTAGCTCACATGCCTAGGTTGCATGGCATTGGTATGCATGCTTTGCCTCTTGAATTGAGTATGATAGAGGTTGAGCTCATTGTTTGTTTGTGTGCGTTTCATCCCACATTGAAAATGCATACTTGGTTCTTGGGCCATCACGCATTGAAATGCGCGATTGGTGGTCCGGAAATCGAGTACCATGCCCCTTTGAGTCATGAATATGATAAGGAGTGTGGTTGGTGCAAACATTGCTTGAAATGCATTGCCATGCCTTGTTTTGCCCTCTGCTGCTGTCAAAACAGATTCTGCAGGAAGCTTTGGCCGGTTGGCTACACCAAGTGCCGATCGACCATTTATGGATGGCCGATGGCTCCATGGATGGTCGATGACCACCCTGCCATGGCCGGTGACCATTTCCCTTGGCCGGTGGTGTTCCACAATGTCCAAAGAGTGTTCTTTGGGAATTGTGCCATTTTTAGAGGAGCAGAGCAGGGAAAACAGAGGTAACTTGTGCATGGTGGCGGATTTTCGAGCGAAACCGAGCGTGCATGTGTTGGACCCTCTTCCCGAGGCTGATTTTTACTGCTTAATTAGCTTAGTTAATTTGCTTAACTAGTTAATTGCCTGTAATATTTAATTAGCTTGTAGGTTAATTAAATTGTATTATTCTTTTGGTCCCTCCGAGCGAGGGCGAATTTGTAATAAGTGTGGGTGTGTGTGTGCATGTCTTCCAACCCCCTCTTCTTTCTTCCTTTTACTTACCTGCTTTGATGGTTAGTGTTAGAGCACGTTTAATTTAGCATACCTTATGCTGTGCATGCGTGCATCATTCATCAGTCTTGCATGCACCAGGCTCGGCGCATCATGCTAACTGCATAGTATTTCGAATTCCAAACTTGGATACGTGCATCAAATTATTGTATTTCACATGTCATCCTTAGATTAGCCGAGCCTATTCTAATGACATTTTGTATGCGATGCATTAGCCATTTTTAACATGAACTAGGATCATGTATGATTCCTGACTAGTTCATTGTTTTGGCACGGAGTACGATGTAAGTATTTATGCTTTAGCATCTCGCATGAGTGTGAATGTTAACATGACAGCATGCCTACCATGCGGCTATATGCTTACGTGATATTACTGCCTGAATGCCTGTGGGTGAAGGTTGGATTGTTTGAGTTGGAACAACTCATTGAAATCCGTGTTTTAGCCTACTCGTGAGTAGCAAATTTCAAATCATTTTCAAACAAACGGATATGCGATGCTTTGTTCCAAATTAGGCGATCTAGTCTATACTTGTTTTGCTGCACACATCACATAGTAATTCTAGGCTAATAACCGGAATAAAAACGCATAATGTTTTCAAACTAGATATCATGGTTAGTAGAGGCCGATCTTCGGATCGGGCGAGAGGGGGTGCTCATAGCTGACCTTCCCCAATCGTACCCAAGTTCCCGAGCCGAGACAACTTTGGTGATGACGGACACGTGGCCTTAGGCAAACGAGTCAGGGTTTCCTAAATTCTCCTAAAATAAAATATTTAGGTGGCGACTCTGTATCTGGCAAAACAGTCCATGTTTGGCACTTCTTTACAAAAATTTGTTTTCCAAAACGATTTGCCAGATTTGGACTCTTTGGTGATTTATCAATCTCACATTGCACATTGTGAGATCAGATTAAGAACCGACACAAATCAAGTCCGAACTGTAGCATGGGGCCCAAGGGCGCGTCTACACATCCTCATCAACCTCTAAGTCGGTCCAATCCAGTACATATGACAGATCTGGCTCGTATTTCCGAAGCATACTAACATGAAACACGTCATGCACCCCAGACAACTGCGGCGGTAATGCTAAACAGTAAGCAACCTCTCCAATCTGCTCAAGGATCTCAAAAGGGCCAATAAACCGAGGGGACAACTTCCCACTCTTCCCAAACCTCATCAAACCCCGCCTAGGTGATATTTTCAGAAAGACATGATCACTCGCCTCAAATGCCAAAGGCCTCCTCCGACGGTCGACATAACTCTTTTGGCGACTCTGGGCTGTAACTAGCCTCCTACAGATAAGCTCAACTTTCTCTGTCGTCTCCTGAACCAACTCCGGGCCCAACAAAGGTGCATCACCCACCTCGGCGCAACACACTAGAGACCTACACGGTCGGCCATACAAGGCATCAAACAATGCCATGCCAATGCTCGATTGGAAATTATTGTTGTAGGCAAACTCCACTAAGGGCAAGTGCCTCTCCCACGACCCACTAAAGTCAAGGACACAGCCTCGAAGCATATCCTCAAGGATTTGAATAGTACGCTCAGACTGCCCGTCAGCCTGAGGATGATAAGTCGTGCTAAAGGTTAACCTAGTGCCCAAGGCACTCTGCAAACTCTGCCACAACCTAGCAGTAAAACATGGATCTCTATCTGAGACGATCGACACTAGGACTCCATGCAACCTCACTATGTCCCGAATATACAAGTCGGCAAGATGATCTACGGAATCTCTCACGCGCATAGGAATAAAGTGCGCCGACTTAGTCAACCGGCTTACGACCACCCAAATAGCATCACTACCCCATTGAGTCCTCGGAAGACCTACAACGAAGTCCATCGTGACATGCTCTCACTTCCACTCGGCTATAGGCAAGGGTTGTAACAAACCCTTTGGCTTTTGATGCTCAGCCTTCACTTGCTGACAAGTAAGGCACTTAGACACAAAAATCGCCACATCTTTCTTCATCCCTCTCTACCAAAACTGGTGGCTCAGATCACGATACTTCTTAGTGCCTCCCGGATGCACCGCAAGGCATAAATGGTGAAACTCTCGGAGTACTTCCTCTCGACAAGAGTCCGACATAAACAAACGGTCTCGGTACCTCATACTCAGGTCAGGATACACAGTCAAACCCTTCTCAACTTTCCCACTGGAGATCTTCTCCCAGGGGGATTCTACCTCAAGATCACTTCCTTGTGCCTCTAACACCCGATTCATAAGTGTAGGCTGCGCAACTACAAAAAACAAGGCCGCAAACTCAACAGATTCGCCCAAAAGCAAATCAAACTCGCCAAGTGTACCCAACATTTCCCACTTTCGGATGGCTATACAAGCTACATCACTAATGGATTTCCTACTAAGGGCATCGGCCACAACATTGGCCTTCCCCGGATGGTAATGCAACTCGAAGTCGTAATCCTCAATGAACTCCATCCACCTCATCTGCCTCAAGTTCAAGTCTTTCTGTGTAAATAGATATTTCAGACTTTTATGATCCGAGAATACCTCGAATCTCTCACCATACAGGTAGTGCCTTCAGATTTTCAAGGCAAAAATCACAGCTGCTAATTCTAGGTCATGTGTAGGGTAATTTCTCTCATGTGTTTTCAACTGCTGTGAGCCATAGGCTACCACTTTTCCTTCTTGCATCAACACACAACCCAAACCCTCTCGTGAAGCATCACAATACATTATGTACCCCAAACCCCTCTCCGGAATAATCAAAACTAGAGCGGTGGTAAGTCTAATTTTCAGCTCTTGGAACGACTTTTCACAAGTCTCACTCCATACAAACTTGACCCCTTTACGCGTTAATCTGGTCAATAGCGAAGCTAGCCTGGAGAAATCCTTCACAAACCGACGGTAATACCCAGCTAATCCCAGAAAACTGCGGATCTCAAAAACACTCTTAGGCTGTGCCCAATCTTGCACTGCCTCTATCTTGGATGTATCAACAGACACCCCTTCCCCGAAGACTACATGGCCTAAGAACTTAACCTCTCTTAGCCAGAACTCACACTTCTCAAACTTGACATACAGCTTATGGGCTCTACGCAACTCAAGCACCACTCTCAAGTGTTTCTCGTGCTTCTCATCAGAAGATGAATAAATCAGAATGTCGTCCACAAAAACGACCACAAAGCAATCTAAGAACCCCTAGAATATCCGATTCATCAAGTCCATGAACACAGCCGGTGCATTGGTGAGCCCAAAAGGCATCACCAGAAACTCAAAATGGCCATACCACGTACAGAATGCCGTCTTCGGGATAGCCTCCTCTTTGACTCTCAATTGATGGTAACCCAATCTCAAGCCTATCTTAGAAAAACAACGGGACCTTTTCAACTGGTCAAACAGATCATCTATACGGGGCATAGGGTACTTGTTCTTAATCGTAGCCCGGTTCAGTTTCTTAAAGCCCCATCTTTCTTTTTAACAAAGAGGGCTGGTGCTCCCCATGGCGAAGTACTAGGGCGAATAAAGCCCTTATCTAGCAACTCCTGGAGCTGAATCTTCAACTCACTCAACTCGGCTGGGGCAAAATGATACGGTGCCATAGAAATCGGTGCCGTGCCAAACACTAAGTCAATAGAGAACTTGATCTCTCGATGAGGTGGTAAACTAACAAGATCCTCAGGGAAAACGTCCGAGTACTCACAAACCACTCTCGGTAACTCAGTCTGGGTCTCATCATACTCACTACTCATACAGTTAGTAAGAAGGCAACTAAGCTCACTCCGCCTTCGTGGATCATATATTGGTGGCAAAACACTACCAACCCGATCTCCCAAGAAATGAAAGCAATCCCCGCTCAAGGTACATACAGTAACCCTTTGGCGGTAGTAATTAATAATAGCCCGGTATGACGATAACCAGTCCATACCCAAAATCACGTCAAAACTCGACATAGCCATTACTACAAAAGAAAATGGAAGCCGGCAGTCGGCGACCTCTATATCACAACCTCTACACCCTTGTTTCAAAATCAATTCGCCCCCAACAGGTGATACAACGCAAATAGGAGATGCTAATTGCCCCAACTCCAATCCCAAAACAAATGCAAATGCAGCAGATATAAAGGAATGAGATGCACTCGTATCAATCAACAGATTAGCAACTGAGTTACAAAACAAAAAGGTACCTCTCACAACAGACGAAGCCGGTACAAGATCCTGCGCGGTAACAGCATACACACATCCAGAAGGTCTCTGATCTACCTGCTCACCTCTAGGAGCATAAGACTACTGCACAGACTGAGCCGAAGAGGCTCCATGACTGGCCCTCGAGGCCTGAATTGACTGAGCAGGCTGATAACTCTGCCTCGACCCAAATTGTCACGACCCAAACCCGCCCTTATGGGTCTAGCACCGTAACCGGCCAGTAATCTGTGATTACCAAAGGCCTGCTTGACAGTAATGACAGTAATACAGAGTGTACAAGCAAGAAATATTCTTCTCGTATAATCCTGTTGATCAAGACTGCGCTCCTCCAAACGTCGTCGCTTTACTTCCTGAAAACACAAACGTGAGCTAGCCGGCGGGTGTGTGCCGGATACCTCTCTGATGTCTAAGTAAGCAAAATAGACAAATAGACAAAAGTTCTATGTATTCGAGTATCAAAGTTGTGTTACCTCTTCCATAGGTTATGTTGTGAGCTTTTATAGGTTTCGCGTAGCACAATCCTAGTACGACTCTTATCCCTCCACGTAAAGTCCTCCTAGGAATTACTCTCTTGAAACATAATGCTTATCCTTCAACACCCACCACACTACTTAAACCAAGTGAGATGGTTTTACCTCGGTAGTATGACAAAACGACCAAGATAACATAGCCATGCTAAATTGGCAGAAACGACCGAGCTTTAACTAACTCGGTTCTTCCTTTTACAGCTTGTACCTCGGTTTCACTTCTTGAGACCGCGCTATCCACAACATGCTTGGACCGAGCCATTTAATAGCAAGGTTCTAAATAAAAGCCCAAAATACCCTGATCCTTAATGGTATGACCGAGCTAACAACAAGGCTCTTTCCGGACCGTGGTAACTACTAGGCCCTTTTACTCAAACCTTTTTACTGCGGCCCACAGAATGGCCCATTACCCAGCTCAGCCCAATTTACATATAAATTACCCTCTCAATTGTCCCTTAATTCCATCTGCGCAGTATGATAGGGATTACCTGTTACCAGCCGAGCTAAAAGCTTTAGCTTTTCAACCGAGCTAAATCCACACCGGGCTATCCATCTGTCCGGTCAAAACGTCTCTTCAGTCGCTGTAACTAAATCACTTCTCATTCCAAGGACACGTGGCAAACTCTTATTGGCCCAATGCAGCTGTTCAGCTATCTTCGTACTTCGTAATATTTGAACAGTCCCGCCTAAAAGCCTTACGCAAAGCAAAAACCCTACTTTTTGAATCATTCAGTTGCACTATTCACCTTCTCTCTCTCTCTCTCTCTCTTGTTTGAGCCTCCATTTCTGCAACCACTGTTTTTTGCAAAGCTCGTGTTCTTCCTTGCGACTTCGATCTTCATCAACTTGCCTCCATTCTTGTAAGTGGCTTAATCTTATTTCCTTTTTGTTGATTTCGCATCTGTTTTGCAGTACACAGCATGCGTATTTATATGTTTTTCAAAATACATATTCCACTTTGGCTTTCATTTTTCTGGAAAAAATCTTGTAACACAACCACTGTATACAAGAATAACCTGGGAAACAATGCTTTGGATCCAAAATAATACTTCAACCGAACTAGGAAGTTTGTTTGTACTATGTACAGCCCTAGCCGCACTAAACAACCGAACTAAAACTTCACGCCATACTTGTAGTTTCAATAGATCTTAAGTACCTTCTGTTTCAATTAGCCGAGCTAGCGAACGGCCTTAGGTTTGCGCAATACCGCGCTAGAAAACCTTAACCACTGACCGAACTATGACTTGGGGCTAAACCAGCTTCCTTAGTCAAAACCGAGCTAAGAATGCTGCCCCAAAAGCCTTAACTGGGCTAAAGTCTCTTGCTCAAACCGAGCTGATAATAGATAGCATCCCACGTAGCCGAGCTAAGATATCATATATATTTTACCTTTGTTACTTTTAGCATGGTCCATCGGTCTGTGCTTAACATTTTTCCTTTTCACTTGCAGGCTTTAACTAGGTTGCCTAGGCACTCCTCTGACCGTCCAACCGAGATAACCAACCTCATCTCAACACCGAGCTAGCACCTGAGGCTAATTTATACATAATTTATTTCCACATGGGTAAATATAGGTTTTTAGTAAACTCACCAGGAGCTATGGCCGAGTTCCGAGGGGACTACAACATCCCTGATGATGTTCACCTTAGTTTAGCCAAACTAGATACTACTCCTTGGGGAAAACAGGGCTTTGTTCCCTTCACCCTTCTTTCCATTGTAGAAACTAGCTTTAGATTCCCTGTACAGCCTCTTCTTTGTGAGTTTCTTAGACAAACCAACCTCTGCCCTACCCAGCTTTCCACAAATTCATACCGCATAATAAATGGCATCGCCGAGCTAAACAGCCGGGCTGGCCTTAATCTCGGTTTAGCCGAGCTCTTCCACCAATATTCCATAGGTTCAAATGAAGATGGCTGGGTTTACTATTTAAGAATAAGGCGCCGGCGTGAAAAGATAATAAAGAATACCCCAAACAAGGATGTAAATGACGATGATTTCTTTTGGGTTTCTGGGAACTTCGAAGACCAAGAAGCCCAGATCCCAGGCGACCTAATAAACTGGAATAAAGGAGTCGCCGGTATAATTACCTCGGCGTAGTTTTCTACTTTCTTCTACCTCGATTTTCTTATCTTGAACCATACTAACTGTTGTCTATTTTACTTCATGCAGATTTGAATTTTCTTAAGTCCCAGTACAGTTATCCCAACTTGAATGCACTTCGCGCCGCACTATGATATCCCAACAGAAGTTGGGCTGAGCTACTAAATTTTGAACTGACATACCGATACAGTAGCCGTAGGAAGACCAGGGTGACCGATTTCTTATTGGAGCCCTCTCCTGAACCTGATCTAACCCTTCCACAAATCAATCTCATTCCACTAACGGCGGAGCAAGAGATAGCGAAGAAGAGAGCCATTAAGGCCCTAATCACCGAGACAAATCAAGTCGAAGCACCGCCAACTGGCCAATCACAAGAGGCCGTGGTAGCCCTGCCAACCGCACAGCCTTCGTCATCTCGGCCAAACAAGCGTGCCCAAACTTCTACGACCGAGCCGTGCCTCGTTGATGAAGAAGACATCGTGCTTTCACAATTCACACCGCCCAGCCCACAACCGGAGCACTCTGACCGAGCTAGCTCTTCCAAGTGGGTGCCTAAGGTTACCTACAAGAACCGCGCTATCACTGACTCCAACTCAGTGGTCGCGAAAAAAGATCATATGCTGGCCTTTAATCTGGCCAAAAGCAGCCTTCCAGCCGATATGGATCACCATGATCATCTTACCGAGCTGAAGGCCATTCGCTCGGCTTCAAAATCAATGATGTTGGTAAGTTCTCCTTTTCCTTCTCTAAATTTTAACATCTTTTCGCTCAGTTTATCTCAAAAAATGATTCTCCCTTCTTGCAGGCCTTACAAAAGAACCACGTCGCACACAAACGCGTGTTGGAACTTCGAAAGACCACTAGGGAGGCCATGGCAGAGGCCAATGCTAAAATGGCCGAGCTAAAAGAATCCCAACAAAAAATGGCCGAGCTACAGACCGAAATAGCCCGGTTAACCGGCCTAGTCAATTCAGCCGATGCAGATAAGCAGAAGGCTGCAGCCATGGTAAAAGACAAATATCTGCGCGAGCTGGCCAAGCTCGAGAAAAAGAAGAATGATGAAATTGCTCGGTTGGAGAAGAGCATGGAAGCTGCAGAAAACTGGGGTTACAAGGAGGGAGAGGACACCTATATCCAGTAATGCGAGGCTGCCAAAGACATATTTTTCAAATATGGATGGAAGGCGGCGATAACGCAGTTTGGTCTTAGCCATGAGACCAAGGTCTTCCTCAACTCTCCTCCACACTTTATACCGAGTTATATGGCAGAGTATGCCCACGCCATTCAATAAAAATTTCTTCAAGATGATGACGATGAGGAAGAAACTGAGCCCAACAATGCCCCAGCAGTCGTCAATGATCCTGCTGCTTAGTCAGCTCAGGTGGAACCACTGGTGGAAGACTTGACAACCGAGCTTCTAGCTGAAATCGAGGTCCGAGTTGATCTGGATGCGGATCTTGACGACCTCTTTACTTGACGTTGTATTTTCTTCTTTTTATTTTTGGACAAAAAACTATAACCGGGCCGAGGTCCCACTCCTTTATAACTCTTGCATCTTGAATGAATTCGTCTTTTGTTGCAACTGTTAGTTCGGTTAACTGCCATGCTATGCTTGCATTTACTTTCCACTTGTAATCTAAATGTAGTATGATATTTTCTGGCCAAGATACCTATCTCGGTTGTAATCTTGAGACCTTATCTGGTCATACTAGCCAACCTTTTTAGCCTAGGTTTTTACCTCAGCTGAAGATCATTAAAAGTTGGTTTTTTCAGCCAACCACTCTTCAGCCTTGATCCTTATCTCGGTTGAAGAGTACTAAAAGTTGGTTTTTCCAGCCAACCACTCTTTAGCCTTGATCCTTATCTCGGCTGAAGAGCAATAAATGTTGGTTTTTCTAGCCAACCACTCTTCAGCCTGGATCCTTATCTCAGCTGAAGAGTACTAAAAGTTGGTTTTTCCAACCAACCACTCTTCAGTCTTGATCCTTACCTCAGCTGAAGAGTACTAAAAGTTGATTTTTCCAGCCAACCTCTTCAGCCCAGATCCTAATCCTAGCTAAAGAGAACTCAAAGTTGGTTATTCCTGCCAACTTAGAGTGAAGTGTTTGGTTTTTCCGGCCAAATGTCCTGCAGCCTGGATCCTTATCCTCGGCTTAGGAGAAGTGTTGGTTTTTCCAGCCAACCTCTTTAGCCCAGATCTTAAGAGAACTCAAACTTGGTTATTCCTGCCAACTTAGAGTGAAGTGTTTGGTTTTTCCGGCCAAACGTCCTGCAGCCTGGATCCTTACCCTCGGCTTAGGAGAAGTGTTGGTTTTTCCAGCCAACCTCTTCAGCCCAGATCCTAATCCTAACTGAAGAGAGCTCAAAGTTGGTTATTTCGGCCAACTCTGATTTTATTGTCCCTAGTTCACTAAAACTATTTTTACAGAGGAAAACAATCTATGCTGAAAAAGAAACTACTTGTTTTATTTAAAAAATAAAAAAACTACAAGTATGTTTAAAGAAAAAGCTAAAAATAAAATAGTTTGAGATTGGTAGTGTTCCATGGCCTGGGAATGACTTTGCTATCCTCGTCTTCCAAGTGGTATGCCCCTTTTCCTGCTAACCCAGCCACTTTGTAAGGTCCTTCCAATTTGGGCCCTAACTTGCCGTCTCCGGGTACTAGGGTGTTTCCCATTACTTTGCGCAGTTGTCACGACCCAAACCCGGCCCTATGGGTTTAGCACCGTAACCGGCCAGTAATCCGAGATTACCGAAGACCTGCAGAACAGTAATACAGTAAAACAGAGTTCAGGGCCCGGCGGAAGCCAGTACAGTAAATAAATAATGTCCATTGAGCTGTGACAGTCTGTATGCCAAAAAGATTTTTCATGCATTCATACATACAAACAGTACAGTCTATACAAAATTTACAGTCACACAGTACAGGGACCTAATCCCTTGATAACAGTACGGTTAGTAGCTGACGGTCTATACAGTAATCCAAACAGTATGGAGACCGACGGGGGAAAAACAAAACACCCCAAAGCCATAGCATGGCAACTCGAAACCTCGCAGTGAGGCACAAAGGCTGACTTGACAAAACTGGAGTCTAACCCACGCTTCTAGCTCCGATCTGGTGGCTGAGCACCTATATATATATATATATATAAACAGTGAGCTAAAGCCCAGTGAATAACATAATGCGTAAAGAGATTAAGAATGAAATGTCCTTACAGTAATGAAAACAGTTCATTAAACAATACTTCAGTCTTTCAGTCAGAACAGTTATTCAGTCATATGTGGTACATCCATTAGCATAGCAGTAAACAGTAGGTCTTAAAGACCGAACAGTAATGATGGCCATCGATCAGTAAACAGTAGTGGTTCCACGAGGGAACCGACAGAGATCTCTGTAACAGTAGCAGTAACAGTATACAACAGTTGCTAAGGATGCCACAATACATTTCAGAATATAGGACATACATTCAAACAATTAACAATAATCACTTCAGAAAACAGTTTCGTTAAACAGTCAGGAAACATTCTCAGTTGAACATATCTTTACACAATTGTTACTCACAGAGTTTGGGCTACAGTATGCTAGAGCATGTCTCCCCAGTCGCCAACCCTACACAGTTCACAGGTTGAACACACACTAAGCTACACAGTTGGGAAATATAATAACTTAACCCCTAATTTGACTCGGTGTGTTCTACATCTATATCCTCAATAAGATGTCTTAAACTAGGCCTAGGAATGCCTAGAATGAAATGAGGATGCAAAGATGCACTTTTAAAAGCATTTTCAGAATTTTCAGAAAAACAGAGTCCCGCTCGAGCGCAGGTTTCCCCGCTTGAGCGGACATGCAACAAAGGTACACGCTCGAGTGTCAACTTTCCCGCTCGAGCGTACTGTGAAAGTACTGGATGGGTGAAATCTTCGCTCGACGCCCGCTCGAGCTTGAGACACAAGACTCCGCTCGAGCTCCCAATCCTCCGCTCGAGCGGACTGTAAAATAGTGCAGAGAAATGCTGGATGCTCGAATTCCACGCTCGAGCGCCACTTTCCCCGCTCCAGCGGAAGTGCAAAATCTAGAAAACCAAGTTTTAACGACTCAAAACTCGACCTCTTGGGCTGAATTTCCAAAAAAAATTTGTTAACACATAGAATAACATGGTTCAAAGCTCAATTTTGAGAAATCAAAGCCCAAGAGTGTTTAATTCAAACCCAAATTTCAAACCATTTTCATGAACATGGAGAACATGCAAACATGCATGAATTCAAATCATTTTGAAGCTTCAATTTGATGCTCTAAGGAGCCAATTGTTTCCAAAACATGATGAAATCATGGACCATTACAAAATTATGGACATGCATACACCATTTTACCATGAAATCAACTCAACAATTCAAACATGCATGCATGAAATGAGCTTCAATTCACCATTAATGAACCAATCCATGACTTAGCTCTACAATTAGACATGAACCATGCATGAATCAACTTAAAGACAAATCAACAAGATGAAATTCATACCTAGGTTCCTTGAATGCGAGTCTAGAGGTTCAATTATGCACTTAAGCTTTCAATTCCTCAAGATTCATGCCAAATCTCTATGTTGAATTCACTACTCTCCCTTCCTCTCTCTCTAAGGTCGGCAAGAGCTCAAACAAGGCTGAGGAAATGTTTGTTTCAAGTGTATACAAGGCTCACATGTTATATTGAGATAGTGGCCACTAGGTGTGGCAAAATGGTAATTACGGCAACCATTGCAATTTAACTCATTTTAATCTAATTTAATCATACCTAATCGGTTTTCAGATAATTACACCGTAAAATCACATTAATTATGAGGGTCATAACACATTAATCAATTCCCAGTTTGGCCGCCGATAAGGCCTTCAATTAACAATTTAAACATAAAACGTCAACAGATCAAGTAAACAATCAAACAGATAGAATATAGATTAACACACATACTCAGTCAATTCAGTTCCAGTTTTCAGTCAGTCAGTTCAGTACTTTAATCAGTTCAATACTTTAATCAGTTCAATTATCAGTCATAATCAGTTCAGTTTAACGGTAATAAACGTTTATCGGTAAGCAGTGATGAGGGTTATTACAGCAGTACCCAATCTCTAACCTTGAATTGCCTCGGATGTACTGTCTTGTTGTATTTTCTGGATAACTCCTGTTGGTATGAAGCGATGTGAACTAGTGCTCTTTCTCTTCTTTCTTCTGCAAGGTCGAGCTCCAATGCTATGGCTTCTCTATTTAAGTCTAGATCAAAATTTTCGCTTCTAATTGTGAGGAGGCCAACTTCCAGTGGGATTACTGCTTCCATGCCATAGGCTAAGGAAAAAGGCGTTTCTCTAGTAGACCGCCGAGGTGTGGTGCTGTAAGCCCATAAAACATGAGGGAGCTCCTCAGCCCACTTTTCTTTTACTTTTTCTAACCTTTTCTTTAGTCCATCCAAGACGACTTTGTTCGATGCTTCCGCTTGGCCATTTGCTTGGGGGTATGCCGGTGTAGAATTGTAGAATTCTATCTTGTATTCTTCACAAAAGCCTCTAAACATCGAACTGAGTGCCGTTGTCAGATATTAGAGCTTTTGGTATGCCGAACCGAGTGATGATATTCTGCTAGACGAATTCTTCACATCTTTCTCCTTTATTGATGCTAGTTCTTCTGCCTCCACCCACTTTGTGAAGTAGTCTGTCGCTGCAAGAAAGAACTTTCTGTTGTCGGGTGCCGTTGGAAGTGGTCCTACTATGTCCAAGCCCCACATTGCGAAGGGCCATGGGCTAGTTAATGGTAGAAGCTCTCTGGCTGGTTGATGTATTTGGTGTGCGAACTTCTGACATTTCTCGCACTTCTTGACATCCTTTTCTGAATCTGCTTGCATGTAAGGCCACCAATATCCTTGCGAGATTGCCTTGTAAGCCAATGATCTTCCCTCTTGGTGGCTTCCGCATACGCCTTCGTGTATCTCAAACAAGAATGCTTCAACTTTGTTGGGATGAACACACTTTAGGTAAGGTCCTGTGAAGGATTTCTTGTACAAGGCCATTGATGGGGAGAGCCAAAATCGTTGCGACTTTGCTATAATCTTGTTGGCTTCTTTCTTTTCTTCAGGTAAGACGATACGATGATGGGATCCATCCATGAAGGGCCTAGTTCGGCACAACATACTTCAGCTACTTCGGGCTCTTCGATGCTTGGTCTTGGCAAGAAGTCGATCAATAATGGATGTGGGATAGATGTATCTGTCATCGAAGCAAAGCCAGCTAGTTCGTCTGCTCTACTGTTTTCTTCCCTGCCAATCTGCTCTATCCGCACTACTTCGAACTTCATGATCTCTTTTCTGACTAACACTTGGTACTTAGCCATCCTTTCATCATTTGCCTCGTAGTCGTGTGAAATTTGGTTTACCACCAACTGTGAATCACTATAGACCATTAGCTCGATGGCCATCATGTAATGTGCTGATTTTAGTCCTACCAGAAGCGCTTCATACTCCGCTTCGTTGTTTGATGCTGGGAAGCCAAGGTTGACTGTTTGTTCCACTATTAAGCCGTCTGGTGAGATGAGGACTATGCAAAGTCCTGTACTGTGCCTGTTGGACGCTCTATCTACGAAGAGCTTCCACATCTTTCCAACGAACAGCTTCCAGCAAGTGGAGGGATCTGATGATGCCTTGGGGTCATTAGTGTTACTGGTATTTTCTTCAAAGTCCACACTTATTGTTTGCCCCTCATTATCTGATTGTATCAAGTCTTTACTTGTTGGTGAGTGTTTGCTTGGTGTAGCATGGTTTACTTATTCCTCTATTCGTTCACTCTGGTCTGTCCTGGGATGTGGTTGGGTATCTTGTATCAGGGGTTACGCTATTCCGGCGACACTTTCCATCCCCATTTCGGTTGTACTAGTTAAGTCAACTGGGCAGATGTGATGATTTCCTGGTGTGAATTCTGCGACAAAGTCTGCCAAAGCTTGGGCTTTTATCGCGGTTCTAGGTTGAAACTTGATGTCAAACTGTCCCAACTCTACTACCCACTTCAAGATTCGCCTAGAAAAGTTCGCCCTCTCAAACAAAGCTTTTAATGGAAAAGCTGTGAGAACAATTATGGTGTGGGCGTAAAAGTAATGCAACAACTTCCTTGATGCCATCATCAAAGCTAAGGCCAATTTTTCCAATGGTAAGTACCTGGTTTCTGCGCCCAGCAATGTCTTGCTGACATAAAAGATGGGCAGATGTTGGATTCCTTTCGCTTGGACCAACACCGCGCTAATTGCGTGCTGTGAAACTGCCAGGTACAAAAATAGTTCTTCTCCAGGTATTGGGGTCACCAGCAACGGTAGAGAAGACATGTATTATTTCAAACTTTCTAGGGTGCGGTCACATTCTTTATCCCACTCAAACTTGGCCTTTAATGCTTGAAAAAATGGTCGACATCTGTCTGACGACCGACTTATGAACCGGTTGAGCGCGGCTGCTATACCGGTGAGATGTTGTACTTGTTTTACTGAGTTGGGCCTCTCTAAATCCTAAATTGCTTTGATCTGAGAGGGGTCTGCCTCTATACCTCTGTTGGTCACCAGGAAGCCTAGGAATTTGCCTGATCCTACGCCAAACACATACTTAGATGCATTAAGGGGCAACTTGTGCCTCTTCAGGATCTGAAACATCTCACCTAGGTCCCTGAGTTGGTCATTCTCATCCTTGATTTTGACTACCATGTCATCGATGTAAGCCTCCATTGTTCTGCCTAACAATGGTTCAAACATCTTGGTGACCATGCACTGGAATGTCACCCCTGCGTTTTTTAGGCCAAAGGGCATGACCTTGTAGCAATATAGTCCTCTTGGTGTTGTAAAGGATGTGACCTCCTGGTCTGGTTCATACATAGCGATCTGATGGTAACCTCTGTACGCATCAAGAAAGCTAAGTCGATTGTGTCCTGCCGTTAGGTCTACCAGTTGGTCTATCCATGGTAGGGGAAAGCTGTCCTTTGGGCATGCCTTGTTGACTGTTTCGTAGTCCACACATACACTTCGTTTTCCATACTTCTTTGGCACCACTACTATATTGGATATCCACTTGGGATAGTGCACTTCTCTGATAGCTCCTCCCTCTAGAAGATTTCCCATTTGTTCCGCTACTATCTCAACGTGGTGGAGTGCTGATCTGTGAGTGCGCTGTATAATTGGTCTGGCAGTTGGGTGGACGTTCAATTGGTGACAGATGAAGTTTGGGTCAATGCCAGGCATATCACACGGCGTCCAGGCAAATACTTCGATGTTAGAGGTCAAGAATTCCATGACCTCTATTCTCTCAGTGTAGGACATAGATGAGCCAAGCAAAAAGAACTCTTCTGGGTTCTTTTCATCTATTCTTACCTGTACCAAGTCTTCCGCTGCCTTCTGTTCAGCGGCCTTGCCAACATCTGCGAACAGCTCATTGCTTTCTGGTTCTTCCACCATCTGTATATATCTTTTGGCAGCGCGGCTGCCATTTACTGTGACAAAGCATTGTTTGGACATGATCTGGTCTCCAAAGACCTCTTCAATTACTCCTGCTTCGTTGGGGAACCGCATTACTTGATGGTAGGTTGACGCTACCGATCGCATGGCATGCAGCCATGTCCTTCCCAAGATTATGTTGTAACTGGAAGGAACTTTTAATACCCAGAATTTCACTTGTTTCGTCATGCTTCCTGCTCTGACTGGGAGGATTATCTTGCCAACTGGCTACTCTGGCATTGAGTTGAATCCGATCAGGGGAGATACGGCAGGTGCCAAGTCTTTGTCCTCCAATTTCAGTTGTTTGAAGGTTTCGTAATACATTATCTCACATGAGCTCCCTTGGTTAATCAAAATTCTCTTGATGTCGTAATCCTTGACGCGAAGAGTGACGACCAGTGCATCATTGTAAGGGCAATATATCCTTACCAAGTCTTTGTCCGAAAAAGACATGACGTTCGTGGCCTCTGTTCTCCCATTTTTAATGGTAGGTTGTGCACTTAATACCTCCCTTAAGTGCTCAGCCTTCTTGATCATTCCCCTGAGCTCACATACCCGCTCAAGTTCGAATACCCCATGTATCACGTTAATCACACCTTGAGGTGGGGCGTCGATCGACATTCCGTTTAGGTTGTCGTGGTTCTGGGGGGCTGGCTGTGTCCCTCCTTCTATGTACTCCTCCAGGTGCTGTCTCAACGGTGTGCAATTTTCAGTGCGATGCCCTTTTTCCTTATGGAAGGTGCACCGAGATCTTTCGTTATAGTCCTTTTGTGCTTCTCCCAACTTAGCTGGCCATCGGACGAAAGGTTCATCACGTATCTCACTGAGAATTCGATAGATCAGTTTTTTGAACACTGTGGTAATGGCAGTGCGGACTCTCAACCACCTTTTATCTTGGTCCTCTCTGTTATCCCGCCTGCCTCGCCCGTTCCTGCTTGGACGTTCTATCGCGTTGACTTTCGCCATAGTCTTTTTATCTGGTACTGCTGATGTACCAGATTTGGCTTTAGCGTGGGCATCATCCTCCTCCACCCGAATATGTTGGTGCACTCTCTCCATTAAGGCCACCATCGTGAGGGGTGGCGTCATGGTGATTGAGTCCCTCAACCTATTTCCGACTGGAAGACCTCTTTTGTATTGCGCAATGGCGAGATTGTGGGGCAATCCCCTATCTGGTTGAAGGTCTCCCAATAACGACTGTTATAAGATCTCAACATCTCCTTGTCGCCCATGTCAATGAAGAGTAGCTGGTCGATCTCCACTGGCGTCTTGGTATTCGTTCTGAACCTCATCACGAACGCCTCTGCTAATTGTGCCCAAGAGGCTATGCTGCCTTCTGGTAGCCTTTCGAACCAGGTTAAACCTAGGTCGCTAAGGCTGGATGGGAATAGGATGCACATCAAAGCCTCGTTTTACCGGTACACTGCCATAACCTGGCGAAAGTGCCTAAGGTGCATGTAGGGGTCTGTCTTCCCCTCATACGTGGTGAATTTGGGCTGAAGGAAGCCTGAAGGTAGGGGCGCGTTCTCAATTGCCGGAACGAACGGTGAGGTCTGTAGCGTTGCTAATGCTTTGTCTGTTGGTTCGTAAGCAATGCGCGGTATCGGCATTCCTACCTCGACGCTCCCATGCATCCGAGGAGCCAACTGCTAAAAGGCTGAAACTTTGCGCGGGTCGCGCGCCCTGTTATCTTTCTTCCATCGTGCTCTTTTTTCTAGCACAGTTCGCAAATCGGATGATCTAGGCAACTCCGTCTGCCTGGATGACGTCTGGTGTATGCTCGAGGGCTGATAGGTGCTTCTCTCAGTATGTGACCTCTTAGTTCTCGTTCTCTCAGACCTGGAGTAATGAGTCCTGGGAGTCCTTGACTGAGTGTCGCCTGTTCTCAGGCTCCTACTCTTTGCTTGTGATGGCGTGGTATGCGTACCACGATCTTCTGAGTGGCGAGGGGGCATGTTGCTTTTGCGCCCCTCTCCTGTCGCCACCCCTTTTCTTTTGATCTGGCGTTTCATAGACTCCATGTCCCGCCGCCATCTTCCTTATTAACTCGTCTTGTTCCTTTACGTGATCCTCAAAAACTTGAGGATCGATCCTCCGCCTCTGTCTTTCTGGACTTTGAGAGCAATGGGGGCTGTTAGTCTACCTTCCCCTTGCATCCCTCTTGGGGTTCTGTCGCTGGGGCTCTAAATCCGCCATAGGAGGGATAGAAGGCAAATCTTCGCGCCTCCCACCCCCCTTTGGGGTTTGTCCGTCGATGGCGGACTGCGACAAATCTTCATTGTGCGCCATTACTTCCAATCAGAGAGGAAAAACTTGATCAAGAGATTTTGCTCTTTCTGGTCTTCCCACAGATGGCGCCAATTGTACGAGTAAGAAATATTTTTCTCGTATAATCCTGTTGATCAAGTCTGCACTCCTCCAAACGTCGTCGCTTTACTTTCTGAAAACACAAACGTGAGCTAGCCGACAGGTGTGCCGGATACCTCTCCGATGCCTAAGTAAGCAAAATAGACAAATAGACAAAAGGTCTGTGTATTCGAGAATCAAAATTGTGTTACCTCTTCCATAGGTTATGTTGTGAGCTTTTATAGGTTCCGTGTGGCATAATCCTAGTAGGACTCTTATCCCTCCATGTAATGTCCTCCTAGGAATTACTCTCCTGAAAGATAATGCTTATCCTTCAACACCCCCCCTCACTGCTTAAACCAAGTGAGATGGTTTTACCTCAGTAGTATGACAAAACGACCAAGATAACATAGCCATGCTAAACTGGCAGAAACGACCGAGCTTTAACTAACTCGGCTCTTCTTTTTACAGCTTGTACCTCGGTTTCACTTCTTGAGACCGCACTATCCACAGCGTGCTTGGACCAAGCTATTCAATAGCAAGGTTCTGAGTAAAAGCCCAAAATACCCCGGTCTTTAATGGTATGACCGAGCTAACTGCTACTACTCTGACCGTAGTGGCCGAGCTAACAACAAGGCTCTTTCCGGACTGTGGTAACTACCAGGCCCGTTTACTCAAACCTTTTTACTGCGGCCCACAGAACGGCCCATTACCCAGCTCAGCCCAATTTACATATAAATTACCCTCTCACAGAGTAAGGGGCTGGCGGAAGCCAAACTGTAAATAAAAGATATCCAATGAGCTGTGGCAGTCTGAATGTGAAAAGACTTTTATAAACAAACCACATTCATAAACAAAACGTGTATATACATCTCAGATACATAAAAACATTCAGGTTAGGGACCAAATCCCTTCACCATAGCTGTACAGTCAGGTCTAAAACATTTGTTACAAAACGGAGACAAAAGGGGGAATCCAAAACACCCCAAAAGCAGCCTTAGCATGGACAGACTTGGGACCTCGCAGTGAGGCACAACGGTTGGCTTGACAAAACTGAAGCTTAACCTGATGCTCCTAACTTCGCTGGTGCCTAGACACCTACATATAAATATAAACAGAGAGCTAAAGCCCAGTGAATAACCAATGCGTAAAGGGGTTAGGAATGAATGTCTTTTCAGTAATTTAAAACAGTCAATTACATCAGTAAATCAGTCATTTAGAACCATAGTAGCCATATGTGGTACATCCCATAGCAAAACAGTACAGTAGGTCCTAACGGACTGAACAGTTAGTTGATGGCCATCATAACAGTAAACAGTAGTAGTTCCAAGCATCGAAAAATCGGAACCGACAGAGATCTCTGTGACAGTAGCAGTAACAGTACAGTAACAGTAAAATTGCTATGGATGCCACGAATACGGTTTACAAATAGGACAAACATTCATTTATTAAACAATAACGTTTCAGTAAGCAGAACAGTTGATCATTCAGAAAATAATCATAATTGAACATATCTTTATAACATTGTTACTCACAGAGCACTGGGCTATAGGCAAGCTAACAAGCGTCCTCGGATGCCAACTCTACAGTTGCAGAACGAACACACACTCGGGATTAATAACTTAGCCCCTATTTATACTTGGTGTGGTTCTATAACATTATCCTCATTAAGATGCCTTAATTATGGCCTAGGAATGCTTAGGATGAAATGAGGATGCAAAGATAAACTTTAAAACACTTTTCAAAATTTGCTGAAAACAGGGGTCTCGCTCGAGCGAGCTTATCAAAACAGAGGGGTCGCTCGAGTGTAAACTCCTTCGCTCGAGCGGTCTGTAAAAATGCAAAAGTATTGGTTGTTGAAAATCTCCGCTCGATGCTCGCTTGAGCGTGAGACACATCCTTCGCTCGAGCGTAGGTCTCGTCGCTCGAGCATGCGTCTGCGCGCACCAAAAACCTGAGAGCTTGCAATTTATACTCGAGCCAACATTCCGCCGCTCGAGCGGACCACTGAACACACGGGTGCTCGCTCGAGCGTGGAATCCTTCACTCGAGCGAGGAAGCCAAATTCTGGGTTTTCCAAATTTGCCTTCAAAGCTCAAACCAAGCATTCAACACATCAAAACTCAACCTTTTGGGCCAATTTTCTGGAAAACACTTGAAAACTCATAGTATAACATGTCCTTGAAGATCAATTTGTAAAATCAAGCCCAAAGGTAAACCAATTTGAACACAAATTCAAATGTAAATATGAAGAACAACGCAAAATCATACATGCATGAGTTCCCATGAACTCTAATGTTCCAAAACATGACCAAATGCAAGATTTAGTTCAAATTCATGGTGAATTCATGGACCACAACTAAAATATGCACATGCATAAAGAAATTCTCATGAAGACAACCTCAAATTCAAGAATATGCACATGCATGCATGAATTGACTCTTAATTCAACACTTTAAACCAATTCTAGACTCTAATCACCAATTTTACCATGGACCATGCAAGTAACAACTTAAATACATAAACCAAAGGATGAATACCCTACCTAAGTCTTGAATTCTAAGTGTAGAAGCTCAAATCTTCCAAGTTTCCTTCAAATCTCCAAAGTTCAAGCAAAATTCTTGTTGAATCAATTTTCTCTTACTCTTCTCTCACTCTCACGGTTTGGTCTGAGATATGGATGTAGAAATGATGCCTCAAGGGTGTGAATTAAGTCCCACACAAGTTTGTAAAGGTGGCCCACTAAGTGGCAAACATGTAAATACTCTAGGCTCAAGTGATTTAACATTATTTAATCTAATTTAATCATTCCAAATCAAATTCTAATTAAATCTACCATAAAATCACATAAATTCTAATTAGCATATAACACTAATCAATTTCTGATTCAGTCGCCGATAAGGCCTTCAATTTGCAGTTCGAAATTAAAACACAAACAGATCATTTAATGGCAAACAGATAAAAATGTAATTAAAGCAACATACTCATGCAATCAGTTTAGAATTTTAGTCCGATCAATTACTTATCATACTTAATCATAGATTAGCACTAATTAGAGGTGAGGGTTGTCACACAGATGCACCAGATGTGCCACTCAACTGCGGGCAAAACCGCATCAGGTGTCCCATCTGACCACACTGGTAACAAGAGAGCGGCTGACCTCTGCCCTGACTCTGGCTCTGAGAACGAGCCGAAGATGACGCTGCTCTCTGACCTCCTCTTCTCTGCGGGCAAGCTGGAGACTTGTGGCCCAGCTGACCACATTTGTAACAAGTAAAGTTTCCTCGACTACCTCTCCCAGAGCCTGAACTCGGCACTGGAAAGGTAGATCTCACAAATGTACCCTGGGACTGCTGAGGGTTAGAACCCTTCTGCCTCCTACCGTATCCCTAGCCATCCTGATACCTCTTGGAGCCCTTCATCCTATCCTCCTCAGCATGCATGATACTCTCAACATGGACTGCAGCCTGCACAAGGTGCCCATACTCCCTCGTCATAGACCCGGCCACTCGAAACTGGAGTCCGGTCCTCAATTTCTTCTCAAACTCAAGAGAGAGGCATTCCTCAGACGCCACTAACTCTGGTGTAAATCTTGATAAACTGGTAAATGCATCCTCAAATTCAGTCACTGATGTATTCAGCTGCTTGAGCTAACAGAACTGATCCCTCAACTTCTCCCTAACAGTGGGAAGTAAAAACTTCTCCTGGAAGGCATCAACGAAAGCCTCCAAAGTCCCATCAATACGTCCCCGAACAAACTTCTACCATTGACCCGCGTCTCCCCTCAGCTGGAAGGACGCCAAGGTCACCCTCAAGCCTCCGTCTTCGATGCCAAGCATCTCAAACGTCTTCATCATCTGCTTAAGCCACTCATCAGCCTGAAGTGGCTCTTTAGGATTCCCTAGAAACTCATCCGGAATAGACCGAAAAAACTACCTCTTCAGAAAGGAAAGCCCTGCCTTAACCACATGGGCCTGAACTTGATTCTCAGCTCTGAGAATGTCCATGGATTCCCTCAATGCTCTTGCCATCTCGAGGACTAAGGCACTCGTGGCCTGCTGACCTACTGGCTCGGCCATATTGGCCTGACCAACACCCTCCTACTGCGCCGGAATCTCATCCGCTATAGGTATCTCCTGCCTTCTAGGCCTACCTCGCCTACCACCATGTCCTCGTCCTGATATCCTAATAAACGTAACGAGAACATTAGCACATTCACAAATGTGCCGAAGCTATTTCACTAGTGTCCTAATGCATTGGACAACAGTAATTCATTCCACGTAAGCACATAATCACATAAGCACTTACGAATTTCATTTCCGGATAATGACAGTCCCGTGGCGTTACTAGAGTTCCGATTAGAAACAGCATTGATCAAGTGCTTTTCCAACAGGACTCCCAGAAACCCAATGATCCAATTAACATCCTAGAAATTAAATTCCATACCCATATAGTCACATAAACATGTTATCAAACAAATACATAACATCATACATAAGTCTCTAAGCGAGACAAACCCATTGTGGAACTAACCACTTCCCACGTACCCAAAGTATTCAAACCCGGTACACTCTGATACCAAGTTGTATCGCCCTCAAAATAATACACATAAGCTCAACCTTCATGACATCCATAGACAAGAGAATAAAGCATATTTCCATTTATCAGAGTATTAAATACAAAAGTATTACATATTGACAACAAAAGTAAATGCCCTACGGGCTTACAACTTTCTAAGTCAACACTTGGGTTCAACAAAAAAAGAGTTCTAACTCTTCATACAAAATAAGCCCTTGGCTTGATGTACATGTAATACAAAAACATAACACCAAAAGATCTTTCAGCCTCTAAGCCTCCCAAGCTACGCCCTTGGAGGTGGCATACCATCTGTACCTGAAAATGATGTCCCATAAAGGGTGAGCCAAAGCCTAGTAGAGATATACTAAACCAAGTATGAGAAATAACTAAAACATTAGCATTCGATAAATGGTTAACACTTATAAACCAATTTACAACATTTCCCAGTTCCATAACAAATACACCTGTATTTCATTCCACTTTCCTTTACTTATCTAATTCAAATTCATAAACATGGCTCATTACTTAGCCAAACAATTAAATGAGACTATAACTCATATTAAAGCACTTCCATTTTCCCAAAACTCAAATGAGACTACAACTCATATCAAAACATTTCAATACTTCAATTATCTACGTTATGCAAACGTAATTAGGGTTTCAGGACTTTTACCCTGGACACTCCGGCCAACTTAGTTATCAATGGAGTCCATCCCCTATCTCCTCCTAAACAGCTTTAAGAGTACATCCCGTATCTCCTCCCAAACCATGGAGTACATCCCCTATCTCCTCCCAAGCAAGATACATATGCAAAGTATTTAAACAATCTATCATATACAATGATCAATCCAGGCACATATTCAATGTGTTATTTCAACCGTCATATTCAATGACTTAACCATTTGATTAGTTTCAGTTTTCCCTAATCAACATACAGTGTCTACAACAATCAAGACTATCCTCCACCGATAGCCCAAAGCAGTTATCTCTAAACAGATAATAAATTCATCAAATAGATAAATTATCAACATTTTCATGGGTGAGTGAATAATCAATCCAACTACATCATTCAATCTCGTAATCCCAATTTCATGATTCTCAACTCAATTTCATGTTTCCCCAAATTAATTATTCAAACATAATTAGGGCATTTTCTCCCTTTTTCAAATATCAACCCTAAGGCTCAATTTTATCAATTTAACAATGATAATATCATTTTCCAAGGTCTCACATACACATGGAGCTTAACAATTTAAAACCCCATTTTTATAACTTTAAATCAAACCCTAAACTTTCCAAAATTTCCATAATTCACCATTTATACAAAATGACTAAAATCTATGTCAAAACTCATAAGTAGGAGTAGCATATCCCTACCTCAAATGAAGAAACCAAATGGAGAAGATGAAAAAAACTCAAGATGCTCCAAACCCAATGATTTTCGGATCAAAACGTAGCCCACACCAAGCTCCACATTTCTTACAAAGGGATTAGGGTAGGAGACTACTAGAACATGGAGTATTTGTAGGAGAAGGTGTGTAGAGAGAAAGAGAGAGAGGGAGCAGCCGGATCTAGGGTTTGAAGATAAAAGATAATAAAAAAGTGAGGAAGAAGCTGCTGCTGCGAACTGATATAATCGAGCCTCGCTCGAGCGAAGGAATGGTCGCTCGAGCGACCAGACACAAAGAAACCTCGATCGAGCCAACAACACGATGCTTTAGGTCTGCAACTCAGAAGCACGCTCGAGCGTAGAAGTCCTCGCTCGAGCGAAGAAAAGCTCGCTCGAGCATAGAAACACAACTTTCAGGTCCAAATTAAGACGCAGACGTACGCTCAAGCGAAGGAACCCTGGCTTGAGCGAAGGAAAACACAGAGCTCGCTTGAGCGAAGGCACCAAAAACTGGGCAGCAACTATTTGTTTCAAAACACACCCAACCTGTTACAAACCTGCCCGATACATCCCAAAACTCAGATACAAAGAATTAAAGGGCGGAAAGGCAACATATACAACAATAAACATCCATGGAACCGAGTCCGGAATACAATAACCAATGGAGGGAAAACCGGGATCGCTATATATCTTCCCATTATTATTTCTAAAATAATTAAATAAATAAATTAGCCAATAGGTTTTTTTAAATCTATTTTATAAATTAAAAAATAGATTAAAAACCCCATTTTTCTTATATAATATATTGATACAGATATTTATATTTGTTTAAGATATTTTTTTAATATACAAATTATTTTTTTAGATTTTTTATAAAAAAATAATTTAATAATCTCATCACTAATCATAGTGCATGAGAGAGAAGTTGAAAAGGGTGCTGCACTAATTATGAGAGAAATAAAAAAGATTTGTGGGTTTGGAAAAGTTAATAAATGCTAAGGTTATTTATTTATTTTTAAATCAAAAAATTAGAAAATTAGGATTGAAATATTAGAGCTTCCACAAAGCTTGTGGGTTAAAAACCTCATTTTCCTTATGTAATATTAGCCTATCACCCGTGCTATGCACGGGATAATTATAGATATTTATATTTATTTTAGATTTTTTTAATATATAAATTATGTTTTTAAAGATTTTTTATAAAAATAATTTAACAATTTTATCACTAACCATAGTGTGTGAGAGAAGTTGAAAAGGATACTGCAGTAACTATACACAGATTGTATCTATAATTATTTGTATAAGGGGATCTTAAAAGCTGATCAGGGATTTTGACCAAATCAATAAATGTAGGCATGTGGAAAGACATGTGGATTGAAAAAAGTTAATAAATGCTGATTAGGGGATTTTGACCAAATTAATAAATACTGAATTTTTTTTTAAATAAAAAATTTAGAAAATTCATATTGGGATATTGAAGCTCCCACAGGTCTTGGGATTAAAAATCGCCTTTTGCTTAATATATAGTATAGATACTAGCCTATCACCCGTGCTATGCACGAGATAATTATAGGTATTTATATTTGTGTTAGATTTTTTTTAATATATAAATTATGTTTTTTAAGATTTTTTATAAAAATAATTTAACAATCTTATCACTAACCATAGTGTATGGGAGAAGTTGAAAATGATACTGCAGTAACTATATACGAGTTATATCTATAATTATTTGTATCAGGAGATTTTAAATGCTGATTAGAGAATTTTGACCAAATCAATAAATGCAAGCATGTGGAAAGACATGTGGATTGAAAAAAGTTAATAAATGCTGATAAGAGAATTTTGACCAAATCAATAAATGCTGAGTTTTTTTTTTAATAAAAAATTTAGAAAATTTAGATTGAGATATTGGAACTCCCACGGGCATTGGGGTTAAAAATCCCCTTTTGCTTAATATATAATATAGATATGTATAGATATATAGATAGATTTGTTAGCCAAATTTGTATATTATATAAGGAAAAGAAGGTTTATAACCTACCAGTCTTATGGGAGATCTAATATTTTAATTTTATTTTTTAAATTTTTTGATTTTTTTTTAAAAAAAAGCTCAGCATTAATTGATTTTTCTCAATCCACAAGTCTTTTTGACTTCTCGTATACTTACTGTAACACTCTTTTCAACTTCTCCTATATACTATGATTAGTGATGAGATTGTTAAATTATTTTTATAAAAAATCTAAAAACAATAATTTGTATATTAAAAAAATATTTAAAACAAATATAAATTCCCAACCCACAAGCTTTTTTTACTTACTATAGCACTCTTTCAACTTCTCTTATACACTAACATGTTTGATTGGGTGGATTAGAGTATGAGATTGGGATTATTAATCCGTGAGCCCAATTATCCCATGTTTGTTTTAACATTTTGGTTTAGGATAATTAATCCAATGGATAATTAATCCAACAAATTTGTAAGATTATTAGTAATGGGATAGGGGTGAGATTATTAATCCAATAGATATTAATCCAATTGGATAGTGAATACTACACTAATTTAATAGGATTATTAATACTTCACTATTAGTTTTGTGAATCAAACATGACCTATGATTAGTTAGTGATGGAATCGATAAATTATTTTTATAAAAAATCTAAAAACAATAATTTGTATATTAAAAAAATGTCTAAAACAAATATAAATTCTTATTAAAAAATAACAGGTTGCAATTGCAAAAAAAAGAGAGAGAAAAAAATTACACTGTGAATATAGATGAAACTAAATAACTCCAATTAAAGGTTATTTTCCTTTTCTATGGCAATTTATTTGGTTATACCTCCAATTAAAACGTCTAATGTGCTTTTACATCATCATTAAACGTTGCTTTTATTTTTTTTTTTGATACTTTGTCTCACAATTGTTTGTATTTTGTGTTATAAAATTTATTACATCTGTGTTTGCTAAAATTATTAGGTGGACCTAATGCAAGAAATACAGACTATTTCAACGTCATTCTCGGGATTAGAAATACAAAAAAAACATACATAAAAAATATATGAATAGACAAGATTTATAAAATTCGTTTGTAAGTCTCACTTCTTAAAAATCCTATAATTCATTTATTTTTTATATTATATTTTATATTTGGTTTCTGTACTCTGTTTTTTTAAAATATAGTTTGGTTTGTTTTCTTTAAAAGTTTATTTTTAAAAATAAATAAATAAATCATTTTATATTTCAAACAATTTCATTTTTGTTTTTATTTTTTTTAAAGTAGTTTTAGTTTTGGGCAATTACTTACTTTTTTATTTTTATTTTTATTTATATTGTAATTTTGTGCATTTTAAGTGGATGATGTTTTCAGTAATACACATGGAAATGCACTATGAAAGAAGTATCATGCAAAATTCAAGTAAGACTTCTTAAAAATCCTATAATTCATTTATTTTTTGTGTTATATTTTATGTTTGATTTTTGTATTTTTTTATTATATAGATTTCTTTATTTTCTTTAAAAGTTTATTTTTAAAAATTAATAAATAAATAAATCATTTTATATTTCAAACAATTTCATTTTTGTTTTTATTTTTTATTTTTTCTTAAAGTAGTTTTAGTTTTGGACAATTACTTACTTTTTTTTATGTACTGTAATTTTGTGTATTTTAAGTGTATGATGTTTTCACTAATACATTCAGAGATGTACTATGAAAGAAGTATCATGCGAAAATCAAGTAAAAAGAAAATAAATAAATAAAAGATACGATGAATGTGGAACAAAGATAAAATATTAAAACTCCCAAAGCAAACAAGTAAACAAATAAGTAGATTACAATATTTAACAATAGACATTTGAAAATTTTCAACAAAATTTTATAACTTTCCTTTTTGCTAAGAAAATTCTATTTGGTATTAACTAAATAAAATGCTTTTAAAATAGTTTTTTTTTTTAGTTAATTACCTAAGAATCCTATTTACAAATGTTATGGTAGCTCAAGTTCTATTTAAATTTTTTTAAACCAACAAGTCCTATTTAGTAAAATTGAAAGTATTATCACTTTTTCCCAATTTTTAAAACTAAGAAGATTATCAATTTTGCATAGTAATATGTTAGATAATCGTTTCACTAACTGATGAAAAAAAAAAACAGAGTATGAGATTAAACGTTTTTGCCCTTCTACTTATTGATTTGATTCAACTAGCTAATAAAATCGAGAATATTAATACTTTTTTCATTTTTAAAGTTTTTTCTTTTTCTTTCTTTTTTTTTTTCCTTCTAGTTTTCTACGTCAATGTTCTATCATCATGCTCTTTTATAGACACAAAATCTTCAGGTGTGCATAAAAAAAATAATTTAATTCTTTTAATTTAAAAAAAAATTAAAAAAAATTTGTACATAATTTTTTTTTTAGATTTTTCAATTTGAAAATTGAAGTTTTAAAGTTTTAAAAAACAAAATAAATGTCAAATCCTCATGTTCTTTTATAGATAATCATAAATAATAAACAATCATTGTTTGAAAAGTAATTCCAACTATTAAAAATTTAATAGAACTTGAAGGTCCAAAAATCTTAATTAAGACTTAATGGAGTATAAGTTTATAAATTAGGAATGTTTTTTTTTTAATTTAAAATTAAAACTATAGTAAATTTATGTAAGCATAATTGCTAATTACATTTTTTTACTTAATGTATAATATTATATTGACTATCTTTTTCAAGTTTATTTTTTTATGTATTTATATAGATGTAAAAAAATGTTGTTATCAATAAATTTTTTCTTAATTTAGTTATAAATTTTGTCCGTATATTATTTTTAAATTTTGAATAAAAGCAAACATAAAATAATTGATTGAAGATATGCTCCATTTGTTATATTCTTTTTTTTTCTGTAAAAAAAAGATATCTGAAAATCACAATTCACATATATATAAATAATTATAAATACAACTCGTGCATAGCACGGATGAAACACTAATTATTGCCAATTCAAAGGCGCCTTTTGAAATGAAATAATTTTATATAATTATTGTTATATCTGATTCGACAATGCTACGTAGCTCAAATTTTGTGGCTCAAAAGTGGCTCAAATGGCCAAAACGACGTCGTTTTGAGTACAGAACAACATAAAAATGGCCAAAACGACGTCGTTTTGGCCATTTGAGCCACTTTTGAGCCACAAAATTTGAGCTACGAGACATTTTCCTATCTGATTAATCTCCTATTGATTAGCGCGCGCACAAAAAAAAAAAAAAAAAAAAAAAAAAAAAAATTTGTTGAATCTATCTATTAACCAATTCTAGAGATGTTTCTCTTTCGTAAACTTTGATCATTTCCATTCTATAAAGATAATAATATAAATTTAAAATTATTTTAAATAAAAAAAATTATTACACTCACCATTAAATGATATAATAAAACATTTCTATTGCAAATATGCAATAATAAAGATCACAATAGTCAATCAATGGAGTGATGGAATAAAGAGTGACCACACCATAATTTGGTGTGACTCACTTCACTCAATCTTCTCTCTCTTGCATTGTAAAGAACCTTTCCGCAAGAATATTTAGTTAATGGTTTGAATTCAAACATCAATAGACACAACTTTGTGAATCATGGTGACTGTCATTGTATTATATCTATTTCCAAAGGCCACCTATTTGTATATAAATAGTGACAGCAGGTTTGGAATGAGATATATATATGACCTAGAAGTTTACCATTTTTCTAACTTTCGGATAATCGACATTCTCGCGTGATAAACACCTTCACGTGTATTTCGATCAATTGCCATTGTAAAGTTCATCTTTTATAGAGCATATACTCCATCACGATAAATACAACAATACCCTATTCTATGTATATATATTGTAATTTTTTTTAATTTTTTTTGTAGCATTATTGATGGTTGACCAGAAAATCATTCCTATTTGATCATGTTGAGAAGAAGAGCAAATTATTGAATTAACAAATTTTAATGACCTAATAATTAGAGATATCATTTCAAACACAAATTACTAATTAAAAAATGGTTTTTAAATTTGAAAATATCATCATTATTAAACTTTCTACAAATTTTTTCAGAATAGATTTTTCAACAATATTTGTTGAACAAAATTACAAAATAGATTACAATTTAACGTTTCAATGAATGTTTCTGTGATCATATATGGACAAAACTAATTACCATTACAAATCCTATGGAAAAAGTCCTAGTTGGCTAAAAAGTCTCAGAGTAGTCATCTTCAACTACACAAGTCCTGCCACGTCAGTGTCTTTTGGGGCCCACATTACGTGGCAATTTCTGGATGGTTCGGTTCTCAAAGTCCCTCAGAAATAGTCTCCAGAACCGGAGTAAACCTCCAATGACTGGGGCTCACCAACCGGTGACCGGCCAAGCCGGTATCATTTCCTTGCAAAACAGCAAGCGAATTCTCAACCTCGACCTCATCACCACCGGACCCCTCGGTCGATGCCGCCGGCAAGACCTTGGAGCTCCGGCTCCTGAGCCGCCTCTTCCCTCCGGGGGCGGAGTCAATGAGCGCCATCTCCGATTCCGAGACCTTACAGTTGGTCCTACCCGCCGGAACCAGCAAGTACACCTTCCCCGCCGACAGTTCATCGTCGGCTTTCATCGCCGGAATCCGGGAATTTCGGCGGATCTGTTGCGCCGGCGAGACGACGTGGCCGGGATCGTCGAGCATGATCTCGGCGGCTGTAATCGGGACCTTGATTCGCCGGAGATTTCCATGAGAGTCGATGAGAATCGCTGTTCGGGGCTGCCCATTGTAACAGGAGGTAAAGTTTCCCATAATGATTGTTGCTTTGCTTGTATCTGTGAGAGAGTAGAAAGAGAGTATGGGATGGATTGTTCAGAATTGGATATGGAAGTTGATGGGTTTGTGTTGTGGCTATTGTGAGTATATATATACGGACACTTTAGAAGCGTTCAAGTAGTAGTGTCTCTGTGTGTGTGTGTGTATTGGTTGGACTTGGAAGTTTATTGAGATGGCGTCAAAAACGCGGATTAACTTTCCCTTGTAAATTCTGGTAATCGGCGTGTTAGAACCGCACATTTTACTGGTTTGTTTTGACTCGGACTGGGACTCGGACTCGAATATTATTCTTGTTTATTTATTATTTACAATCTTTTAAAAATGTTAAGAGCAAATACATGTATTAAAAATGTCTACCAATCATTGTTTTTAATAATCAATCAAATTAACGTCTTGCACTTATAGTAAGAGTTTTAATAATAGTGTTAGTATTTATAGCATTATTGTTTTTTTAATACTACAACTAATAATGTAAAATAAATATATATATTTAAAATTATATATTTTTATATTTTTATATTTATTATTACAACGTAAATCTGGACAAAATGAGATTATTTATTTCACTAATCCAACTAGATAATCAATTTTATATTAATTTCATAAATCTCAATTTATATTAGGATTGTCTTACAAAATGTCTCACCTAATGATTCTAAAAAAAAAATAAAACAAATAAAATAAAATGAAAAAAACTAGAAATATAATTTATTTGATTATTGTGGAAATATATGTAAAAAATAATAATAATCTAGAGAAAGGAGATTTTTTTTTTCTTAATTTGGATAACTGTCAGTCTCCCAAATTTTTACTACAATATGTTTTGACTCATTTAGAATAAAAAAAAAAAAATTTAAATATAATATTTCAGTGTTAAGTTGATATTGCTATAAAAAATTTCAAAACCAAAAATATCATAATTTATGAAAAATTGATTAAAAACTAAAAATTCGATCATTCTTATTAATTGATTAGTTCAACTTCATAAAATTTTCTTCCAGCCACTCTTACTTAAATCTAAACCACCTCATTATGCAACAATTTGATCAAATTTGGGCCGGTTCAACACAATTTGATCAAATTATTAAATTACACCTATGAGTCCAAACATTTTTTTATTCCATAATGACTAAACTTAAATCAGTACAACAAGTGACAACACAGACGGCCAATTGAGGATTATTACTATTCACAATTTCGTATATGATATAAAATACGAAACCCATGAAAATGGTCTTGGACCGAGGCAATTTTGTTGAGCACATAATTTAACACACTCTCTATTAAACAATAAATTAGTCTGGCCTCGTTTGAGTCTTTATTAATTCCACTTCCGTATCATATCATTATGTTTGAATTGTGAAATTTAAATTGAGAGTTTCTAACTTTTTGTCTTTTCTATTTTAATATTTCCTCTGTTTCAAATTATTTGTTTGGCATGAAAAACAAAAGATTAAAAATAACATATCCTCCTATTTTTTTCTCCCACCAATCGAAAGCTCTTATTAAGTACATTTAATTTGTGTCAAAAAAAATTAATATAAAAATATATTATTTTAAGTATGTACCGGACAAACAATTTGGGAGCAGGTTGATGATTGTGGAGGCATAATTTAAAGTCCAAAACGGGCTGGCTTTGGGCGTACCAAGTCGGTTGAGATTATTATAAATGATCATTTTAAGAAATAACAATGAAAATTCCTGCACTCTTTTTTTTTCAGTTTTCAAAACCCATTTTAAGTCATATCATTTCTTATATTTTTTACACATTTTTTTGTAAAAAAAAAAAAATCAAAAAATCAATTTTTAACCATCTTTCCAAACAACCTTAAACTCACAACTTCACTCAACTCATAATCTATAACATATATAAAAAGAAGGTAAAAGTGGTATAACGGATGGTGTAATACTGGTGCTTCTGGTGTAAGTCTGTTGCTTCTTTGTTTACAAAGCAGATTTGGATTGCCTACGTAGCCTTCAACTTAGCCACACACACGACAGTAGAAACAAACAAATTCCATCATTCGTTTGTACAAATGCCGACTAATCTTAAACCAAATCTAAAAATTTGGGGCTAAAAAAAGGTTCCCCATGTAGAAATTGAGAGAACATTAGTTAAAATTCAAAGTACAATTGTTGAAATCATGAAACTGCAAGTTAGGTTAATAAGGTGAATTCATTGTCTTCAATTTATGTGAATACAAAGTGTATTAAGACATGCTCAATAGGTTCATTAAATTGAGCTTAGAGCACATTCAAGCTAAAGAAGAAGAAGACAAAATTTCGAACATTGTAAAATCACCTTCATTCGTAAAGAAGGCAACTCTGCAGCAGATGCATTATGCAATCACATCAAAGGAAAATACAAAAACTTCAAATATGATGACAAGACTTTACCATGCAAAATTAAAAATATTGTACATCAAGAAAGGCAATGATGTATCTATACACATTGTACATAATCACACTAACGCAAAGTATTTCTTCATCTTCTTATCTTTTGTAAACAAATCCCCGCTATACATATCTACTATAATGCATAATGTATAATGCTATAATGTTATCAATTTTTTTTGGGTTAAATTTATGTTATAAGATGTATACCGTATGCATATTATTGTCAAACTATCAACATTAATATGTTTATATGTAACGTTTGGACAAGATCGAATTGAATATTTATTATCACTTGCCATGTTATTCAAAAAAATGACATAGATGAATTATCGAAAATAATTACGTAGATCACATTTGAGCTGCTCTTCTCTGTAGTTTGGTCGAGTTGGTTATCAAAAATAATTTTTTTTAACTGCAAATGTAAAGATATCTGAGATGACACATAGTTATGTTCATATTTTTATTAATTGGAGAAGAAATTGGCAAAGAGAAAAAGAAAAAATAGACAAATTAGACGCAAAATATAACTATAATTCACTTCTCAAATTCATAAACCAAACATAATTTGTAGAAATATTTATATTGAAACTATAGCACGACCCCCATGTTTGAAACGCATGGAGGGCCAACTAGTTATGTGAAAAGGAAGGTAAGGCTAAACGCTAAATCTTTAACGTTGTATTTGGTTAGAAGATTTGGAAAAGAATATAGAAAGAAAAGAAAAAAAAGTAAGTGAAATGTAAATATATTTATTTACATTTCACTTAATTTTCTATACTTTTTTTTTTTTTTTCTTTCGAAATCTCTTCCTAAATTTCCTCACCAAACGCGGCATAAATGAAATTCATGTTTGTTGACTGATAAGAGCAGGGCCAGCAACAAAAACAGGCAAATTTGAGCTTCCAAAATTTGAAGGATCAAAACACAGAAAGAAGTTTGGGGTTTGGGGATTAGGTTGTGTAATTAATTAAAAATTGACATGTATCGGTCAAATTGTAGGGTGCCAAACATTTTTTTTTTCAAAAACCCTAACCCTAATTTCAGTTTCTGTTAAGAATCTTCGATTCCTTATTTTGGTTTCTCTATCTTCACTCTTCCATCCTTCATTTTTCTTACAATGAAGTAATAATGAATTTAATTTGTTGAATTTTGAGTTTTCAGAGAATTGGCAAAGTCAAAGAATCACACTGCCCATAGCCAGTCTCATAAGGCTCACAAAAAGGGTATCAAAAAGCCCAGAAACACAGGCATACCTCCACTAAAGGGTTACGCATTTTCTCTCTCTCTCTCTATATATCATTGTTTGCAGCTCAATTTGATTTGAAATATGTGACAGTTTTGATCTTGAATTTTTTTAATAAAAAATTTATTTGTTTGATTTTGATACAGATGGACCCTAACTTTCTGAGGAACCAAAGGTATGCTAGGAAGCATAACAAGAAGAATGGTGAATCTGCGACCGAGGAGGAGTAATTTGGAGATCGAGATATGTTTTTGTTGAATTACAAACAGTTTTGATTGATTTAAGGGCAAATTGTGACAGTAGCTTTTTCTTCCTTCTTTGTTTTTTTTCGTGAATAACGGTAGTCCCTCTAATTTGGTCGCTGTGTCATTTTAATCCCTATAATTTTAATTGGTTCAATTTTAATTCTGAATTTATGATTTTATTTCAATTTGGTCCAATTAATTACAATTCCTGATTTTTTTTTTATGAAAAATATACATATAAGTGGCATGTGTCATATAAATTATATATTTACTAAACTCAGTAAGTTAAACTTAACCATTTACTAAACTCAGTAAGTTAAACTTAACCAATTCAATGATTATTTTTCATAAAAAACACTAACAGTATTATCAATTGGACTAAAATGACACAAAATTTAAAATTAAAGGTCAAAATTGAGCCAATTGAAAATTGAGGGACAAAAATAACATAAAAGACAAAATGTAGGGACCAAGGGTGTAATTTATCCTTGATTTAATCATGTTTTACTATCGTGCCTTTTTATTAGCTTAATTTTTGTGACTCAATTAGATGATAATGTACTAACTTTTTTTTATAGTTTATGAAAGCAACAATGATTGCCAATTCAAGATTTCTAATTTCCAACAATGATTTTTTTTTTTTTTTTTTCGGTTGCATGATTAGAATTTGTTGCAGGACAAGCTTCATCTTTGGATTTTGGTTTATTTGTGTACTTTAATTAACCTTAAATTACATAATTCTAATCTCTAACTACTTTGTATTATTGGTAGATCAAAGTTTATCTTATCTTGTCTTGTTCATCACTCCTTGTTTGGTTTTTCTTTTTTCATTTCCTCAACTTCAACCTCCATTTTCTTTTTGGCCCTTTTCAATCTTTGTTAGTAATTACATCATATTCCTATTCAATTTTGCAGTTTAATTATTTGTATTCTATAATGTGAACTTATGCTTTGTGAATACTACTTGGCAATGTATTGCATAGGTATTGTATTTGTTATTTATGTTTATTGTTTACAATGTTTAACCCTATGTAGGGTCCTTTTTATACTATTCAATCCTTCAAATTCAAAATTCGTGATCCGAAAGAACAATGATATGCAAAATTCAGGAGATCTTGACAGCAAATTACCTCATATTTCACTCAATTATCTACACCCAATCATGATTCTTTCGATATTTGCTTAATACTACAAACATAGGCTAAGAAACACACAAATTCAATACACATTCTTTGGTCGCTTCACGACCACGACGGGACACTTGACGTGCTTCGCACAGTGATCGCTCACACTTCCTAAGAGCACCCTGCAAATGTCAAAGAAACAAACTTTTAGTAAACTATTAGATCCTGTGACATTAGTTCTGGAATTCACTGAGAAATTTTATCAAGCACCTCTTGAAAAAACCATAGTCATGGCTCCCCATGACCAGGATGTCTGCGTCGAGTTTTTCTGCTGCTATACATATCACATCTTTAGCATCTCCAGTTCCGATTTTCTTCTCCACTTTCACCTGCAACAGTTCTATGAATCAACAATTTGGAGAGAGAATTCATTACACAACACAACACAATTTGAAGAGAGAGAGAGAGGGGCATACGGGGTTGTTGCAGTCTCTGTAGACCACTTCAGCTCTGCTCATCACTGAATTGGCCAAGTCTTTGCCGTATTGCTCCATGCTTGCAACGGCATCACCAGCGAAAAGGAATCCTGTAACAGAAAAACACTAGTTAATCTTTCTCTCTGGCTCCATTTGAATTGAATTCAACACCACGCTGCTGCTTTTTTCACTCAAAACCGGACACAATATATATATGAGCGGACAACCAATAAGATTTTTGAAAAAATGAATCCCACTAATATAACCATATAAAATCTTGTTCATTCTTGTATATTCGTTCTTGTTCATTTATGGTATATTCTTTTTTTTGATTCTGTGATCGGTTTTTGTATTCATATTAGAACTCAGAAAATAAAAATGGGTGCAGGAGATTAACCTGGAGCATCTAAGGAGGAGGAAACAGGAGCAGGGGGTTTGACGTAGAGGAGGACGAGGGTGTTGGTTTTGGAGTTCTGAGAAAGGAGGTTGGTGAGGCACCATGACAGTGCATACATGCTCTCCTCACTTTCATCTACTGCTACCATTACCCTCCTCTCCTCCTTCATTATAGTCTTCTCTACTTCCATAATACTCACAGATAGACAAACTTTTCTTTTCTTTTCTTTTCTTTTCTTTTCTTTTCTGTGAAATTTTCTGGGCTTTAGGTGTGAAGAAAATTTGATAAGAAGCAAAAGCATGTTTGGGGTACCTATTTATAAAGTTGAAAGTCTTGTTGTTGGATTGGAAATAGTAGTATACTGTTAGGTAGTGGAAAGGAAAATTGGCTGTATCAAAAAAAGAAAAAATAGAAGAAAACTGGAGAAGTGGTTTCCCAGTTTTGAGTGGTTGCATCTGTTAGTCTTGATTTTGTCTTTGCTAGGTTGGCTAAAAAGTGACCTCCACCGAATAAATTTAAGTTCAATTGGATGTGTGTTAATTAATAATAATAATATTATCGGCACAACTCTTTTTATATCATTTTATACGTTACATGTAATGTTGGGCGATTTTTATGTGAATAGAAAATGTAAAATGATGTAAAAATTATTATGTATGCACAGCGGGTTTGGAGTGTTAATGATGTTTTAATTTTGTTTTTTTAAGTTAGTATAAGTACTTACATACCTTTATGCTGTGTTTTGTTGAGAGATTTGGAGAGAGATTTAGAAAAAAGAAAAGGAAAAGATGTGTGAAATTAGGTGAGATGTAAGTATATTTTATTCACATTTCACCTACTATTTTCATTTTCCTTTTTAAATTCCTCCTCAAATTTCTCAACCAAACACAACATTATAGAGTGAAAAGATGATATAGGATGATTTTGCTAAAAAAATTATAAAAACATTGCATCGTGATGGTTAAATTTTGGTATTTTTATACTTTGATATAGTTAAAATTTTACAATGATAAATTTGTCATATTCAATGTTGGAGATGCTTTACAAATTGAAACTTATAGCTTGGTTCTTCCATTTTGAATGAACCAATAATTTAATTTAGTTGTCAAAGTCATTTTCACAAAATTATAGTGGTAGGTACCACACCATCACTTTCAATAGTCTTCAAATTTCAAATTTTGGAAATAGCAAAAATTATATTATTGGTCTTTTTAGTTTTAATAAAATTTATTTTGATTTTTATGGTTTTAATTTGAATCTTGAACTATTACTTTATAAAAATTGATATTTTCTTTAACATGAATGATGTGATAGTGATATTTGTAGTAAGAATGATTTTTCTTTTCTTTTTTATAAACAATTTGGACACTTCCATCCTGATAAAATAAGAAGAAAATCACATCACGCTCCCCACTTTATAAATATCCATTACTATTAGCTGAAGGATTGCCTTTTCTCCCGTGTATTGGAGGTGTTGTTGGGTTATGTGGGACTCATTACCTAGACAAGTTGAACTGTTTATTTTGTTCCACTATGTGCCTAGATCATTTATAAAAATATCAAATTAATAATATATACTTATAGATTATGATTTTATTAGATTTGTTTGCAAAAATAAAATGAAATTTAATGATCAATTTTTAAAATTATTATTGTCTTGAAGACAAATATCATCCAGACATATAGTTATAATTATCATATCAACCTAATTTTTTTTTTTTTATATATATAATGATCAATGCATATAGTTAAATGAAATGAATGATTCAAATCGTTGGAGTGGAACTCATAAAGGGGACTTTCATGTAGGTTCCAATAGGCAGACTTATTGTCTAATAGGTTCTGTAAGAATTAATGACATTTTTCATCAAACACTATTCAAAAAAGTCACTAATTGCTAATTTTAGCGACAATTTAAAAATTATTACAAAAAATGTTGTTAATTATAAATTTTAACAATAGTTTAAAAAAATCATCACAAAAAATGTCACTAATGTTTAACTTTCAAAGATAGTTTGAAAAATTCATCACAGAAAATGTCACTAATTATAAGTTTTAGTGACAATTTATAAAAATCGTGATAAAAAAATTCACTAATTGTCAACTTTTAGCGACATATGCAAAAAATCATTTTAAAAAATTATTTTTAGCGACGATTTTACTAAAACTTATTTTTAATAAGACTTGATGAAAATTAAATATAACTATTAGAACCTATTAATAATTTATGGAACTCATAATATGCCCCACATGATCCAGCGAGGTAGATTAGAGGGAAGCCTATCCTATTAATTTAATGAGTACCCTGGTTTATGTAAATACTTTTGATGGAATCTTGAATCCATCAAATTAAAATCGAAGGGTTTTAATGGTTTTAAGCAAGTTCTGTCCAAGTGGTGGGTTAGTCTGTATACTGAGCTTTCATAAAAAAATCCAACCCAATCCATAGTGTAAGTACCTGTTTCAAATTTGGCATTTTCTAAACTTAAAAATGCAGATTATATTCTTTTAGAAAAGTAAGCATAAAGTCCATTTCGCTCATATTGGATAATCGAGAAATTGTACTAATTGAAACCCTTACATAAACAATTGATCAGGCTTAAAATTATATACATCTAACTCTTTTTAAATCGCACAATAATGAAAATCTTGTGCGATAAGTTGTTTTTTTTTTTAAATTTTTTTTTATAACATGTTTTTTCTTGTCTTGTCTCCCCCCCTCCCATCCCCCAAAAAAAAAATATCTTGATTAATAAATTTTATCAAGTGGATTGGGAGTTATAACAAAACCGTGTGTCCGTTTAGTGACACATGATTTTATTTATAATATTAAAAATGGTCACATATGCTCTATTATTAAGTATGTAAGATGTCTTAAACATGATCTAAGACTAATTAATTGTACCAAATACTAAGTGGAATAGACCGAAGATGACTATGCAGAAGATATTCTTTGTTTTCTTTGGTTTATCTACTTTCCTTAGTTCAAATAATTATAAAAATAAAATAAAAGATTATTCACCGCCTTTTCTTTTACACCTCCCAAATATCTGGCAGAGGGGTCTCAATCCCATTGAAATTGTAGCCAGCAACTACCAAGATTCAATCATACAGCTTTGGCCTATTATAGATTCAAGGAGAGTTATGGATCGGTCCTTTGAATCAGACTTGGTATCTAAGAGATTCTATTCTAAAATAATTTAGTCCGCCCTCCTATTTTACTCCTGATAATCCATACATTTGGCTTCTTTACTTTGTGCACATGTCACTGCCATGATCCACTATTGCCCCTTCCAGCCATTGTCAATCATTTCCAATCGCCGGGATAACCTTTGGCGACCTTTGATGATCATGTCTGGCAACCTCCACTGTTGCCACTATCCTTCAACAATATTTTTTTTTTATTCATTTTTCATTTGAAGTACATCACTACTATTACCATCACATCCTCCTCAGATCTAGTGGCAACAAAAGAAAATGAGAAGAAAAATGATGAAGAGTATAAAGGAGAGAGGCGAGAAGTCATTATCAGAAAATAGTTTTCATTATTTTTCACATTCACAGATCAAGACAAAGAATCAAAAATCAGGTTCAGTATAAATTTATCACTATTTGTTTGTAAAAAAATTATAGACGGAAAATCAAGCAATCACCATTACAAACCAACACAAGAATCAGAGATATATTCAATGATAAATTTATCAAACTGTTTGCAAAAAAAAATAAAAAATGTAGAAGGAAAATTTAATCATCACCATTACAAATGATAAATTTATGGAGGAAGATGGTAGCAATGACTATGTCAGATTCAATGATAAATTTATCACTGACCGTTTGTATAAAAAAAATTACAAAAGGAAAATTACCATTACAAATGATAAATTTATCACTGTTTAGTTTATCAAGTTTTATACAAAAACAAACATATACAACAAATTTACTAATAAATTTATCACTGGTTTAAACAAGATACTAGCTCCAATTGGCATTAAAAATACCTAGATGAACCCATCACCGTTCTGATCTAACACCCTGAATGCCTTTCTCATGTCTTCTTTTTCGTCTCGCTCGTTCATTATTAATTGGTACAGAGCTCCAAACTCATCAATGTTGACACACTCATCTTCGTTCATGTCGATTTTCTTGATCTCTCTTAGATCTAACACCATCTCTCTCAAATCTAAGGGCCACAAAGGCAGATCTCATGTTCACTAACACCAACAAACAACCATTCAATTACCAAGTCTTCGACACAAACTTCCTTACCGCCGCCAACGTCGTGACCCCTTCATCTCCGCCCAACATTATAGTGGTGCAATCAATGGCTCTTGTAACACAACAGTGCATGAAATACCTTCTCACACCGATTATGATCTCTATACCCAAATCTTTCGTTACCTCCCTTTTCAAAACCCAGATCCTTTGAGAGAAAGAGAGAGAGGAAAAAAAATTAAATAAAACCACATAATTCAAACCAAACGCGCAAAGCATAACGTCAGGGGTAAAATTGGGATAAAAAAATACAACAGAACTTCCTAGTGCATGAGATAGACACTTAGGACTTAATGGGTAATAGATTCAATTATTGGGATTGGCTGGTAAAAAACCCTAGATTCAACTATACAGATATGGCCCATGAAAATGCCATAGCCAAAAAATTAAAAAATATAAGACTTAATCCCAATTTATTGGGCTAAGCCCACAAAAAAGACGGCCTGCCAATCCACTCGTTAGCTTATCCAAGTGCTTGTCTGGGTGTTAAGGGCTAACTCCTTTAGAGGCGCAATGGAACAATTTTTCACCGGTGTGGCACTCAAGCTCCACCAAGTTTAAGCTCGCCATAGCTCATTGACAACTCAAGTGTTAATGATCTCACTTGTTTGAGCATTAGGGCCTAATGCTTTGTCAAGCATAAAAACTCCACAACGAAGCTCTGTCTTCACCCGGATGCCACAAGTAGACTTGATGCCTCAAGTGCACCAAGCAAGACATAAGTTTCTTCATAGCGCCAAGCTTATTTCAAGCAAGATGCTCGTCCAACTTAGGTTCATGTCATCAAGGTGCCTAGCCACACAACAATGTGCTAGCGAAGGCCCTCGACTTAGCTAACAAGCCAACATAGCATGTTGGGTCTTCGACAGCATCTCGAAGTGTCACAAGGTCAAGCATGCCTCAATCGATGCATATCGGATAATCACATGGTCATGCACAACCTACAAGACATTGATGGCCAATAACTTGCCCATGGCATAGTCCTCGTGCCAACACGTGTTAGATTGTGCCTAAGGCCATTGCGCACCTTAGTGTTGCACTAAAATGTCGCCCGAGTAACATAACGTCTCAATCTGTAGCTCACTTATCGCATAATGCCATCCCTTAATGGATTTAGTCAATGCATAGCTTGATACTTTCATTCGATAGCCCATATATGCGATGTTGCATTCCAACCACTTAACTTAAGCCACGTGATCCCCACGTATAAGGTTGAACCAAACCAAGCACTTGAGTTGGCATACGAGGCCTTTGGTAGTGCCTTGATAGCCTATTCAATCTAAAACCAGTCCGAAGATGCTATAACGCATGGCATAATGGAAAGCACATCCCAAACCTTGCGCCTGAAAGAGACGCACAGTGCTTACATTTTTGCATCGTCCACGAGGCTCTCAAATCCGCGTGAAGACTCTAGACACCCCTTTGGATGCTTAAAGCTTGCCCTTGAGTTAACCCAAAGTTGCTCACTTCAAGCTCAGTTTAGGCAAGGAGGCAAGTAGGAAGCATAGCATACCCCCCTTATATATGCTTTTAAAGCCTTTGACAAACTAGTAAAAGGAAACATGACATATACTTGAGGAGTCATAATGATTTTTTATAAATTTCACAAATTGAGAAAAATCACCAAATTTGTTCCCAAAAAACACTCATCCCAAGACCTAAGTCTAGTAAAAATTTCAACCCAAAACTCCTTCATTTGGACCTTCAAACAACGCATCGAAAATCTACTTTGTTGGCTGCTGTTGTTGGGCCGCAGCTTGTGGCCGACAAGGTTGGCACGTGGCCTGGGCTGCAGCTTTGCAGGTGTGGGTTGTTGCATGTGCTGCAACCTTGGTTTGTATGCCATAGGCTGCTTAGGGCCAACTTTAGGGCCACGTTGACACACCGAACTAATGACTTAAAATCTCGATGCCCATCACCTAGGCACTTCCAAGAGCCATTCTTGAGCACTCAAATGGTCACATTACCACGAGCAAAACATCACAGAGTTGACCTTGCAAGGCAACCCGTGACACTAAGCCAAGTCCTTTGAACAAAGTTTGGGCTTAATGTTTTGATTAGCAAGTCGGACCAAGCCGATGACAACCCTTGCCATCAACCATCTTTGTTTAGTACCACGTGGGTGATGGGATTAAATTAGCATTTTAGTTGACTTTGTATAAATCATGTTTGATTAATAAAAGTGGTACAAGATTACAAGTTCAATGAGACAATGAATCCCTCAAGATGAGATTAACATTCCCATGAGATAAGATTGATAATCGAACCTCACATAACAAATAAATATAATTTTTTTGATATTTTAAATTTTATATTATCATGCTAATAGTCTTGTCACATAATCAATACTACTTATAATTTCATTTTAGTTAACATAGTTTCAAATCTCAAGTCTCGTAGTGTAAAACAATGACAAAAGTTGCACCATCCTTCAGTTAAATTTTTATTTTTTATTTTTTATTTTTTTAAAAGATTCCTTCTAATAATTTCGTATAAGATCCATGAATGTTTTGGACCCACCGAAAAAGGTATTATTAATATCTACGAAAGCAAAATATCTTCCAGGAACCCCACAATTTCCACAGTGAAAGAACCTTCATGATTATCATATAGATAAAATAAATAAAGAAATATATAGAAGAAAAGAAAAGAAGGGAGAATATATGAGCCAAAACTAGTCTACTTAAAATCCAAATGAGTTGCTCTTTTGTGCCCAAGTTGATTGGGAGGGCATAGCCACTTTCATGTTCATCTTAGCCTCGAAGAAAGTACACCCCTCATCTCTTAAACCCAATCCACAATGAATGGTTTCTGTCCTTCAAATGAAAATTTGCGTTTTACTAGATTATTAATTTGAATAGAAATTTAAAAAGGAAAAAAAAATTAAATTTCATTTTTCCTTTCCTTTTTCTTCTCAAATTCTTAATCAAATCTATGATTCAAATATAATCTTAATATCTATTTCATAAAATTTTGCCAGAGTTATGGTGTGTAAATTTTAAGAGTTTTTAACTATATCATTTCCACTCTTTATCAATTTGCCATTTCAAGAACAGTCAGTATAATTTACTCAAAATCTTTTGTTGGTCGGTAACTTGGAATTTCACTATCAGTAGTTACAATATGTCCAATGGTGACGGACAAACGAAAGCCTCCTAAAAACCACAACATTTGGCAATAAGCCTCTCAAGACACGTTACAAAAATATGATATGTGCACCGAAGTTGGCAAACCAACACACAGCGATCTTTTTTTTCCCCTCCTTTTTAAATCGACTGATGGCTCATTAGCTTTAGGTGTACTTCTGATAGCTCACACTGAGGGCGCCCGTTAAAGCTCGTAGAATCATAGCTACAAGAGATATTCTCTAGAAACCAGACCCGACTGTTGAAAAGCAGCAATGCAAAGCATACATAAAAACTACTGTTCTAGTTTTGCTTCAAAAGCATCCTTGCTCTATGCTGCATTTCATTCAGTGAGTCGACACCTATGCTCTCAGCATCCCCGTGGCAATTCAAATTTGCCGCAACTTTAACTAAATGTTGGATAAGACCTGTTACTTTGTCGTCCCAGCTCTGAATGGGCAACTTGTCTTTAGATCCCTTCCTGTGTTTACCATACATTCCTTCAAACTCTTGAGATTTGGCAGCAGCTTTGTGAAGTATTGAATCGGGAAGTCCTGAAATAATATGTGCTAGTAAGAACTGGAATTTCGTTTCAAAGGAGAGAAGTTGCTGAAGCTTATATAGCAGGCAACCATTTATAATTAGCAGGATGCCCTGCTGATAAAAAAATATTTAGACAACATTGCTCCTGCCATAATCATGATTCATCGCAAACTTTACTAAATATTTGAAATCACCCCGAAATTTTCCAAGGCTTTTCTGTTCTCTTTTTTTTTTCTGTTTTCCTCTCTAATGTTTATGTTATTAGCTTCTTATATTGAAAAATATTCATTCAGTACTCACAAATACAGTTAATATCAAAGGTACTGCGTATTAACTTTGATAATTGGTGTTTCCAATCCAGCCTAAAACACACGGTCGGAGGATCAAGGAAACAGTCAACGGGGATTGAAAACTAAACCCTCGCCATGTACTACCACACACAATATACATGATGAGAAGGAAAATTCAAAAAGATCTTACCAGCAATGCGTGCAACATTGACGCCATAGCTTTTAGGGCACGCACCAGGTGTCAACCTGTAAAGAAAGGTAACTTCCTCCAAACCTCCAACTCCTTCTCCAACTTGGCATGCCATATGGCACAGGGAGACCTAGGCACAAGACACAGAAAGATAATCGCTCAGACAAAACATGCATGAAAGCTTTGAGCCATTAATTCAACCACTTGACTAGAGATGGAAAAATATATACTGCGATGGTTATAAACTGAAATTTTCCAATATGAAAATATCTGATGAGCATACAGGCTGCCAATTAGTCTGTAAAGACTTAATCCCATTCATCAGTCTTTTAATGGGTCAAATCTCATGTTGGCATTTGCTTGTCAATAAAATATTCATTTTATTAAATGTGAATTGAATCTCAGTCAGGGGAAGTAATATCAAAAGAGAAGAGAAGCTATACTTTGGGGTCCTCTTGATAGTCTAGAGCTAATCGATGATAGTGGGTAGAAAACATTCCTCGACACTGCACCTTGTGGACAAAATGTTCGAGAACTGATTCCCTGCCAAATTCATAAAACAGACTGAGATCAACTAGACTTTTCCTCGATGAACTTTTGAGAACATGGCAGTGAGTAAGAACCAATTACAAAAATCTGTATTGATTTGAAGGTAGTAACATTTTTCAATAATTTGTTCAGTGGCACCTACGCAATGGCTTGCCCATCTGAAGTTGATGTCCCCCGTCCAAGTTCATCCAATGCCACAAGTGAATTCCGGGTTGCCAATGACTGCATTAACCATAAATTATGTCCATAACACAAATATAGTTAAACAACTTCACATCCTTATGGCATGTAGCAACACTTTCAAGGGAATTTTTTTGTGTAAAATCTATGTGCTGAGCAAGCAAATGTTTTCAGACCTGATAACAAAAGTTTATAAGATGAAAAAATCATTAATTTTCATTGGAAGGTCTATTTTTGTTAACAATATGAATTTCAGAACTTAATTCTGAATGTGTTTAGCATGAGTCAACACAAATGCTAACAAGGGAAAAAAAAATGTCCCTTGCAAACAAAAAGAATCCATTAGAAGTTTCATTTAATTTGATGTATCAATATTGGTATCTCAATCTGAGAGCATGTCTAGATATTATTTATTCATCAATCTATCAGGTCAGGACTAGAAGTGCATAATCCAATATTTTGTCAAAAGTGTTTACTAGCTTAATTATTACAAGGAAACTAACCAGCATAGATGCAGTCTCTAAAAGCTCTGTCAGAAATGTGCTTTGGCCAGCCATAATATGATCTTTTGCTCCCATCCTAACGAAGATTCGGTCAACAGGTGATATTTCAAAACTTTCTGCGGGGACATCTGCTCCGACCTGGAAAAGAACTAGAAGTGAAGGCAAATAAACAGAAGAGAGTAAGCAAAATCACACAAGTCACATGAACAAGAACTTTACCTGGGCCAAAATCACAGCAAGGCAAACTTGGCGCAGAAGAGTGGACTTCCCACCCATATTAGGACCAGTGAGCAGGATGAAGCTTGCATTACCCGAACCACCAATTATAACATTATTAGGGACAAATGTGCTCTTGCCAAGAGAATCACTCCTAAGAACAGGATGGCCTAAATTATTAGCACAGAGGCTTGGCACTTCGTCTGGACATGATAACCCTGAGATAATGGGCCGGCACGTGGGACCTTCATAATAGTCACTCGCAATTGCTAAGCTAATCAAAACATCCAGTTCTGCAATACACAAGCCACTTCCACCATGTAAGATGAATGAGAATTATGTCTTTGCTCTGTTGTTTTTAATTTCTTTTCAAGCACTTGGATACAAACTTGAATTCAGAATGATGGTTTTTTCCCCAAATAATTCATGTAGCAAGTCAGGAGAATTCCAGAAACAGTTAAAAGCATGGTCCAGGAAGGGAGAGAAAACAAAACGAAGCACAAAGCAGTGCACAATAAACCTAACAATTTATTGCTGAGGCATCAATATTGACAAAAAGTTAGTAGGTTGTGATCTAAGGATGACCCTAAACAGGTCCCAATCCATATTCAGAATAAAAAGAATATGTACCTGCAATTGTAGAAACCAACTGTCTCCACTTATTGTGATGCTCACAGAAGCGTCCAACCAACCTGTGTAGAATGCTTTTCAACTTAGATTCCTTTTCAGCCTCAGCATGTGAGAGCTCCCCTATCAACTTCTTAACAGTTGGATTCCAGTACCGAAAGAAGCCCTGCATATCATTTAGTGGGTCAGTGTGGTTTCAAAATCTTAGATGAAATTTTTTAAAACACCATTTTGTAAAATTGAATATCGAGTAAGTGGTCATGTGCCTATGCCAGATATAAGACCCTGACCTAAGTACTTCTATGACTCGGCAACAAGATTTTCATCATGCTATGAAATTGAAGAAAATAGAGAACCAAATTTTTATGTTATTTCCCCAATTATTGCATAACTTATCTCCTCCAGATTGCTTCTCAAAGTATTTCAGAATAGTGAATATGGTATCCCAACTACCTCAGATCAACCAAATGCAGATACACGAGACAACGAGCTTATAAAGAGCTACAATTTTCATTGCATGGCTTACAGTGATGAACTTAACTACAGTACCACATGATACTGGTATTGAATGCTCCAAGTTGCAGAGTCAGTGAAGAAAGAATTATGTACCCTAATTACCAAAAATAAAATTAAAAAAAAAAAGAGAAAGAAAGAAAATATTCACATAATAAGCATCTCTAAATTATCCAGTAGTATTCAGATTCCACAAATAGATGTGGTATGCAGAAATAATTAAACTAACCTTTTTGGATGATCGTAACTCATAATTCCGAGGAACGCTCCCACTCAAACTTTCAGGTACTTCCAAAAGGTATGCATCCTTTCCGATAGTTACATAATTTATCTGTACCACATCATCAGAGTACAAAGTTGGTTATTAAAATAAATGAATGTGGAAGAAGTCACCAATGAGATTAACTATGGAGTCACTTTCAGGCAAGTTCTTACTGATAAATCTCCAAGTAATTTTCGCTGTTCTTTTGCGTGTATGTTCAAACTAGACTCCACCTCCTTAACTGTTCTACATGCAGAATCATACTCCATATCAACCCCATCACGAGGTATTATACGGCCTGAATTATTTGCTTCCACCCAATCGAACGAATCCTTGAAATGTTTTAGAACTGAATGAATATCAGGAAAACCTTTACCTGCACACAATTGATATGTATAAGATGCACGCAGAGTAAGTTTTGGATCATAATATTAAAGACATAAATGCCAATTATACCTGGAGTTAACAAATGATGTAAGAGCCTAGATCCAACATTTTCCAAAATGACACCAAATGAAGAGCATGCTTTGGTCATTAATTCACAACCACGTAAAGCTGATATGTACTCTTGAAGCTGTTTCTTTGACGCATCCTCATATAGAACTACTTTATTTGCATTCCTTCCATTAGCTTCGCTGCATCACATGTAAATCCATGACATACACCATCTTAGGAAACAATCAGAAGGATTCCTTTTATAAGCAAACAATTACAAGACACTGCCTATCTTTACCTGCTAGCAAAGATGCGAGCCAGCAACCGCTCCATATCTGGAAGCCTGGTCAAATCTTTCCGAAATTCAAGTGCATAAGGTAGATTAACCCCCTAAAATACAAACTACTATCAGGAGATATAGAGACCAGGTGTCCATAAGCAAACAAGTAAACACCTAAGTGGAAAAAATAAAAACAAAAGATTCAGTGTGCAATCATTTTCAAAAGGTTTACACAGAATTTGGACCTGAAATCTTTCAAAGATTCAAGGAAAAACAAATTAATTATCAAATTCCTCAAAAAACTATATAACGATAAGTTGAGATTTCCAAAAAGGAAAAGAAAATTTAAGTGAAGCTGCAAGGCCCAGTCATCATGTGTGACATCGCTAATTTAAATCCAATCCCTCGAACCCTTTATCTCTTTGAGGGTGGCATAAGGTAATACCACCCATGCTAAAAGAGTTAGTTAATAATAGTAAACAACAGCTGTTGTTTCCTTTTCTTCTTCTTCTTCTTCTTCTTCTTCTTCTTCTTCTTCTTTATTTTATTTATTTAGTTTTGGGATAGATACGAGCAGTCCATCTACTTTTCTCTAGTCTTTTAATAACCCTATGAACTTAAACAGGACAAATGCTTTTCAGTGATAACAACTAAACACTGATAGATGATCAAACAGAAACTGCCAAATGAAACAACGTGAAAGCATATGCTTCTGATGTGACATTCAATCATTTCACAATGTATGCCTATCAAAATAATAAGAAAGTTCATATCATACAATTTTGCATCAGCTTCTATGGAATTCTATAAAACTTGTCATTTCAACCATCTTTTAAGGAGACAATAGAGGATTATTTACTTAGTCTAACTGGAAGTGTAACCTGAAAAAAATAAGTAATTATCTTCTCTTCATCATGGTTTTGTCGAGTGTACAGACAATCAAAAAAATGTCAGTTGACAGCAAAACTAAGGCTTGGTCTTTTACCCAAAAATACTGAATAAATAGCTTTTTTCTATGCATATGCTCACCTAAGAAACTTCATCGAGACCATAGGCAAATCTGGAAAATTTCGTGTGATCATTATGTATGGATCCATGGATCTATGCGTGTCTATTCCAGGAACTGGGAGCAATTAACTTACGATACTAAGTTGACATCATAAAAAGTATCTAATGAATTATGAGTTCCCAAATCCACAAACATTTATATACGTTTCCACTTTTCATCTATCTAATATACCCTCATGCCAAGCACCAAATCCAACTGCAAATTTGGAGAATGTTTCCCAAACATGACTAATTCCTATTTTCCCTCCCTCTATGTCAGTTCTGAAATGCATCACTATTGTGTGTTTTCTTGACATCCCCCCTTCTATCCTTTGCATTAGTGTTGTGCCCCCGCCCCCTCTAAATTGTGTATTCTTGGTACACTTGAATGTGACAGGAAACAGCTATCAATGCATAAAGTTTACCTTGAGGCCTGCTACAGCATCCTGCCGTTCTCTAATTGAATCCAGATGATATAAAGGTCTTGCAAGCCATGTTTTGAGTAACCTCTTTCCAAATGCTGTCACGCAATGGTTCAGTTGTGCATATAGTGTTCTACAAAGACAAATAAATCACCTCAGAATTTGGTTAAAGACGTTGACATTGAATAGTATATAAGAACATGGCAAAGTTACCCTGAAGAGTCTCCATTTCTACTATTCTCAAATATCTCTAGGTTCTCCAGTGCAGCTGCATCAAGCATCATGTACGGCCTTTGACCAATGTCACTGAAACCGGAGCACGGAAGCAATTCAAACTTTGCAAATCTAAGCAAAGTTTCATCCATAAAAGCTTGCTTCAAGTAGAAAAGAGAGCCTCCAAGAGCTGAAAGTGCATAGCTACCATCATCGCCTGCATTCACAAGCTCCGACAAGACATCTGGTAGGGAGCTGAAGCCATCTTCTAAAGAGGACTCAGTAGCATGCAGATTTGCATCATTCGTAGATGAAGATACTGATTGCTTATTAATACAACTGTAGATGGCCTTGACTTCACAAACAGTTTTCTCAGCATCCCAGAATTCCGAAAGTGGAACCAACTCATTAACCAAAGGACTTCTTGTATGCCTCAGCAGCACTCTCTCAGTTTCAGAACTAAGTAGTTTAGCAGGTTTTATAATTTCCACCGGCCTTAGTTCAGATAATAGACAACACAGGGCACTGCACTCTGGATCATCCTGAAACTGGTAAAATAGATGCATACTTAGTCAAATCAAAAGAATCAAGATGATAGACTTGGCTCATCACAAACTCAATAAACTTCCACAACAAGCAAAATAACTAAGTGCTGAAATCAATTTTGCCACACACACAGCAACCTTCTCTAATGCACACTCAAGTAAAGATGGTAACACATGTCCACACGGAACACGTGCACTCATTTTTTAAATTATTACACTGAGCAAACCCCCCGCCATTTAATAGGAATGTGCTTTATCTTGGCCCTTGGGTGCAAGACAGTGGTGATCCACTCAGATGACAGCAAATGGTTCATATTAAAATTTTGACACATATGTTCAATTATATCCACATCCTCGGATCAGATGTTTATAAGTGAATAGTTCAGTGTTGATCCATTGACTGGTAAATTCCACCCAAATTATGTAACTAAAAAGCATCAGTGCACCAGACATGGTGGGGGCATCATGTGTAAGGACTTAATGTCCCTTGTTTTTTTGTTTTTGTTGTTTCTTTCCTGCTTTGTTCTATTTCTTTTGAATCAAAAAAAAAAAAGCATCAGTGCACTACTTTCAGATTCTAAACTCACCTGACCAAGAATAACCTTGCTTGTAGCAACATCAACCACACAAATACCAAAGATACGCTCCTGGTGGTTTGCTAAAATTTGACAGCTCTCAGTCACTGCCATCAAGTAAGAGGCCTCAGGGTTCGTCGACATCATCTCTCCCTCAGTTAATGTCCCTTTTGTGACCACAGCACATATTTCCCGTTTGACAACCTATATACCAGAGGTAGACTGTAAACCTTTAATACAACTAAGAATTTCAGAAAATGAACTTTTTTTGGGGTTAAATCTATTGGGATCCTATTAATGAAATATGACCTTGTCTTTAGAACCCTTCTCCTTGCGACGAAGCTCAAGCTGTTCAGGTGTCTCTGTCTGCTCCACAACAAGTACCCGATAACCCTGCCCCATCAAGGAAGCTCAGTAAATACTATAATCACAGAAGTAGGATGGGCTGATCAAAAAATTAAATAAGCCCTATATAAAATAATTATAATAATAATAAAAAATAAAAATAAAAACAGAACTTGAAACTGAAAAGCATTTGGGGAGGGCAAACCTTCCGTGCCAACTTCTCCACATTTATTGAGAAATTCTTTTCTGGAAATCCACAATGAGGTTGATCTCCCTAAAATACGAATGGATGCAAACATAAACTTGTGGAACAAAATCAAGTGATACAAAACCATTCTCCAAATAAGTAGACAAATTATGATGAGAATTTAATATGAAAATGCTTTGAGGTAATCATCCCCGTTTAATAATTTAACTGTCTTGTCCAAGGAAATAAACAGTAAAAAACAATGCCAAGACAAAAGATTAAAAAATAAAAAATAAAAAGCAGGGACAGATTGTAAGAATAATATAAAAACTGAAGCAGTGTACTCTGAATGCACTTGAACCAACTGATACCTTCATATATTGCAAATCAAGTTCTTTTGCTCCTACATGTGCATCCATTTCAAAAAGCTCATAAAACTTGCCCATCTGCCCCAACAATGATAAAATAGTTATCATGTGATTGAACTGAATGATAATAACTAGTTGCAGTGACATAATTGAGCTTGATTTATCCCATGTGAACAATAACCATTTACCTTGAAAAATAGAACCTTGTCCATATGCTTTGACTTAAACTCCCACCATTGTCTCTACACAATAACAAATGGACCCATATTAAGGAATTGTACTGCAAGATAAACAACAGAACCTTTGAACAAGTAACCACATAATATTATTACCTGGCCACCAGATAAGCTCTTAACAAAATCAGAAGGTAAGTAGAGAGTTGTTGGATCATAATTTACATCTCCAGGGCGTCTCCTATTAGCATCCCTACGATCTCTGTTGCAACGCCAGAGTAAATCAGCATAATGAGGATTGGTGCATCCACATAAAAGGAAAGTGCAACACTCTAAAGAACAATAAATAGTAAGGATCAATGCGTAGCAATTGCAGATTATTTCCTCTTCTCAAGGATCAAATAATGATGGCTTTGATATTAATAGAGAAGCAAACTCAGTTCCTTTGATCTCTCATTGGTCATGTTATACACATAATTGGAGGGGGAAAAAAACAATGAGATGCAATATGAACATACTGCCTAAGGAAGCGCAACTTCTGTGTTTCACGCATGCCAAACCTTTCAGCAGCATCACCCACAACATGAGATGCATTCCCACCTGCAAAAAGAATGTCCACATTCAACAGACAACAACATCTGACTAAAACATTTGTTTCTGCTATTCTTGAGATAAATAGCCAAGGACCCCATAGCAATAGGAATAACTAAACATGAAAATAAGTAGAATGTCTGCTCACCAACAATGAAAGTAACAAGCTCTTATGAAGTATAAACTGCAATATCTAGTATTAAAAAATTGTTGTGAACCTTCTTATTCAAGAATTGATTTCCAAATTGCCTATTACATTTGTATTGCAATCAAGTCATAATACATCATAACTCTGGTTACTGACATATATTGTAGTTGATCATTAAATCAAGAGAATTGAGCAAGCATACAATTTGGGAAAAGGTCCAACATTTGCTAGAACTCATTGCTTATGGTTACAACTCCTCGCATTGCACCTGCCTTGTCTGATTTTAAGTCCAGCAAGAGGAGGAAAAAGAAAGAATACTATAAAAAGAAGTCTCTTAGACTCCATTACTTACTGCCATTATCTTTGGGCACTACCAATTTGCCTCCATTGCCGTCCAAAGTAACCTTACCCGTGCTCTTCTTGGCATCTCCAGCGCTCTTGCGCTTTTTTGATTCAGCCACAAATTTCCCCCCTCCACTCGTCTTGCGCTTTCTTGATTCGGAGTTCTTGCCACGCGTTCGCTCCCCACTTGCCACTGCATCCTCATCATCATCGTCCTCGTCCTCCATATCCATATCTTCCTCTGAAACATCCTCAGCTACTTGTGTTTCCACATTCTTACCCCAATCTTCATCGGTAGAATCATCATCGTTTTCAACCTCCTCCGCATTTGCCACAGCCTCCTCTTCTTCATCATCTTCGATCACCGAAACACGACGCAACCGGCGAAACTTTCTAGGCACTTGTTCCTCGCCCCACTCGACTTTTTCCTTAGCAAGATCCAAAAGCTCTTCTTCGGCATCATCATACTGAATCAAATGTTTGCCAGAGACTTTATCAAAAGATTTAACAGAACCGTCGTACCAAGATTGATCGAGCGGCCAGTAAACCCTAATCCTCTTGTTAACCACTTCCTTGCCGTACAATTTATTGGGGAATTCGGGGGTAGAAGGGGAAGGGGAAGGGGAAAGGGAAGGGGAAGGGGAGGGAGATGGGCCGATGACTAGGAGGGGTTTCTTGCGCTTGGTTTGGAGAGGAGAAGGAGTGGTGGGGCTAGGGCTGGGACTCCGTTTGGGTTTGGGATTAGGGTTAGGGTTAGGGTTAGGTTGGGATTTAGGGGTTTGTTTGGAGGAGGGAACAAGAGAGGAAGATGAAGGAGAAGGAGAGGAAGCGGATTTGGAGAAGAAAGCGGTGATTTGGCTTTGTTGATTCACCAATGGAGATCGGCCATTGCTGGGGCGACGAAAAGGGGCCATGGGAGAGAGAGAGAGATGAGAAGCTGAAGGATCGTCTGAGTGAGTGACAGTGAGAAAAAGAGAAAGTGAAGGGAGTTTGATGAGTGGAGTGGAGGGGGCTTTTAAAATAGTAGGGAGATGGCGGGAAATTCACGGTTTCAGACTGCGGGAGTTTGGCGGGAATTTTGTGGGTAAATCAACTCTCCGACCGTAGTCTCTCTCTCTCTCTCTCTGCGTCTCCTCTCGCGTGAAGTGAACCCTGAAAAACGGCGGTTTTCTTTCTCCATTCACTTTTTTTTTTCTTTAATGCTATAATTTTCATAAATAGTAACCGTCTTATTTTTCATTTCTTAAAACAATTAAAAAAAAAAAGCTAAATTATTTAGTGAAATTATGTTTCCAGAAGAAGTGGGTGGAGATAGTAGGGGCTTGCAGTGGTGGTGTGTGTGTGTGATGTGGTGGTGGAGAGTGTAAGACTGGAAAAATGAAGTCATTAATAAATAATTTTTACAAAAATTATTATGACAAAATAAAGTCTTGTTTACATCAACTTTTTAAACAAGTTTTGGTTTTACATTTGTTTAAAGCTACTACCTTTTAGTGTTGATAAAAAATAAAAAATAAAAACCCATACTAAAGGTCCATAAAAAGGTCCCAAAAAACAAAAGAAGTAAATGTTAATAGGAAATGCCCATAAAAACAGAATTAAAAAAAACTTGATCCAAAGAAACTGACGCCTGGAAACCACTTCATCCACACTGTTGGTGCCAGTCTGCCCTGGAACCGGACAATATGCTGCTTTGGTAACAGTAACAATTACACATTATAAGATTTTGTTCACAACAGTTCTCGAACACAAAAGCAGAATATAATTTAAGCTCAGAAGTTATCAAGTCATTTCCGTTGCTTCTTTGACTTCAGAGTAACCTTTTCCGAGGTTTCACCATCATCATCATCGCCTGATGATATATCGTCAATTTCATCAGGAACATCATTCGGGACATTATGTTTGGTGATGAAGTCCTTTAGAATGCTCATGCTCTCCTCTTTCATCGAAACTAATTGTTCAGAAAGAATTCCTTTGCTTGCATTAACAGTATACGTTTCTGATCCAAGGCGGATTACAGCTTTAACCCGAGGTTGAGAAATGGTTTCACATGGTTGAGCCTCCATCATATGTCCTCTTAACTCCTGCATATTATTTAGCAATCCTCAACCTTAGTGAAACAAATAGAAGCATAAATTCAGCAATACTAATGTGCATTCTTATATTCTTTTCTCATATTATTCACCTCCTCTGTGAGTTGAAACAGACTGTGTTAAAGACAGACTCCAGATAAGACCACAAGTGGAGTTAATAACTCACTCAACCATCAATTACCAAAACTGTCAACAAGAATGTTCAATTCAAATTTTTTTGTTCCCCCTTGTGCAATCTTTTGAAGGAATCAGTTTATCTTATAGGCAGTAATACACCATACAGACAGTGGAAGCCGGCTAACATAACAAATGAAGTTAAAAAATTAAAATTTCAATTCAATGTGTAATTTTGATATGATCTCAATGGCAGTGACCACATGACTTTGATGAACTTAAGAATTAGCATGTACTTGAATGTAGGGTTTTCAGAGCCAATTCACTGAAAGCAAAAAAAGCTAAGGCACAAGAACCACAGCCAACATTCATGTGCAAGCTTCACTAATTACTTTCCATCAGAATGAATATAACTGCATTGATCACTCTAATGAACAGAATTGAACAGCCCTATCCTTAGATGGTCAATAAAAGGAACCCATCTAGCTTTCCTAAATACAAAGATAAAAGTCAAATATCTCTCTCCCTCGAGTAATTATCCTGTTTTTTGAGAATTCCATGTTGGTGGTGTGCCGAACTAATAGAAGGGGCTTAAATGAATACAGGGCCCTGAAAACAAGAAAATGGTGGACAAAGGACAAAAAATAAATTACCAATGTTATCATTAGATGGGCACACAGATAAATGGTGTTCCATACCTGCTAGATAATGTCTACTCTCCCCCCACACCCTCACACCCCACACTCCACCCCCAAAAATAATTGAGCCAAAGAAAAATTTGGGTCGAACTCGCAAAAAAAAATCCTCATTGAGAAAACATGTAACGAAGATTCATTTATAAAATTTCATATTTTTTGTAAATCCTATTTAAATTTGAGTACGTTTTTAAATAATTTACAACATTTTATCTAACAAGATTTACAATATACAATATGCAACATATACATGCTCCCCACATATCCCCATATCCATACCTGACTTTTGTTTACACATCTTAATATTCTAAGAATTAGGTTTAGCAAGGTCTGCCACTTGGACATGTAATCACACCCAATTTTCACACCCAAGACTATGGAGCATTATAGGTAGGCACCCAAAGCAAAGTTCAGGGCAAAACCCAGCTCACTGAGCTAGTTTGCTATGGCCCAAGGCGAAGTTTGGTGGTTTGATTCCTAATATGGACATATGTAAAATTTTCTTCCATCCAGGTCCGGAGAGCATCAACAATAGAATACGGTGGGGTGGATGGTCGGATGTTCTTGTAAAGAAGCCAATTTTTTCAGATCAAACAAACAACACAGGTGAACATAAAAGAGCAAAAGAATCTAATATATGTTTATGTATTCAATTGCAAGCTTACAACTGTACTTAAAATCCACAACAATAACTCGCCAAGAATCATGTTAACTCGAAGATGTAAAATGTTCTGAAATTTAAATACCAAAGACCAAACTCACAGAACCATAACCCACAAACCAATGGAATAAAGAAGCTAAAATAATACAAAATAGGCAAGAAATATAAAATTCATAGGAAATTTACACTACTTTTTTTTTTTTTTCTTCTTCTTCTTCTTCTAGTTCATCCATTTCAAATATCTAAAACCCTAATTCAATAATCTTTAAATCCGAAATATTTTCGAGATTACACAATGAAAACAAGATGAGAAAATAAAGAAAAGGAAACGATGTTAGACTAACCTTGAAGAGAAGCGATTGCAGAACAACACGACAGAAGCAAGCAGTGTTTACTGAGGCTTCCTCTTCCTCTGCTCTCTCTCTCTCTCGCGATAAACCCTTTTCGTCAAGGGACGCTTGTGCCAAGTGTGTCTCCGCGTAAAAAAACTCTTACCCAAACAAATGTTAAATTACATTTTGCTACCATTCAGTTGCAACATTTTCTCATTTTGACTCCTATTTTTATTTTGGACAAATTACCAACATCCCTTCGAAATTTGACTAAAATATGAATTTTCTCCTGAGATTTGAGAAATTATACCTCATCCTATGCAAATATAAACCTCACGGGATAATATGTAATTTCTCAAATCTTAAAAAGAAATCCGTATTTTAATCAAATCTCGAAGGGTATTAATAATTTGTCTTTTTATTTTTTCTTAATTTACCCTAACCCCCAATATCTATCTAAAACTAAGCCATGCCATACCATGCTAGTGACATAAATTAAGGTAAATTACACTTTTACTATTTTAAATTTTAAATTTTAAATTTTTTCGTGTTTTAATCTCTTTTTTAAAAAATTGTCGTCACCTAAAAACCTGAGTTGTTATTCCTACTTTATATTTTATTTATCTTTTGACCTTTTTAAGGACTTTATACTATGAAATCTCTTAAAATTTAAAAATAAATCATAACTGAAAAATATAATAAAAAACATTAAAACAAAAGTTGAATTTTTCTTTTACAGGACAATGTATGTTTTGGAAAAAAATATTAAATGTAATAGTAGTACTATCTTCCATAGTATCATCAGCTAATAAAAAGTCATAAGTGTATTAAGTAGTCAATCCTTATCTCTCCTTAATCCAATAATATTGTGACCTCTATCACAAATCAACAATGTTCATTAAATAATAATAACGCCACGTGATATTAGCGTTATATTTAATATTTAATGTCTTTATGGCCACAACAAAAATTTATTGGAGTGATTAAACAAATGAAATTGTGTGCTTACAATTGAACAATTTCACCTCATATAACATAACAAAATGATGGCATACGTAGGCGCTGTTTGGGAAGAGTAGATTGAGGCTATTATAGCCTCAAATGAAAATTTAGCCAAAAAGCCCACTGTTCAAAGCTTTTTCAAAAAAAAAAAAAATAGGCTGCACTGCCGGCAGTGTAGGCACAACCTACACTGTCAGCTACACAAATTGTTCCATCAATGAGTAAATTACGATTTTACCCCTTTACATCAATTTAAAAATATATATTTTTAGGGACAAATTTGTCATTTTAACTTCAAACATCATTTCAACACATTTTTCAATACAACAACTCAAATAAAATCCATCTCATCTTCCCAAACACAAAAACTAAAATAGCCTACTAAAATAGCCAAAAAGTCAAATAGCCTACTAAAATAGCCACTTCCCAAACGAGGCCGTAATATCCATAAAACTTACTAAAAATCAAGCTTTGAACGCGCACCGAAAACAATTAAATTCAAGCTGAAACTTGTCCGTATAACTTTCAAGACCTGATCATTAACTTCAGGTGCTCATAGGTCAGATTTCGATCATCAAAATTCAAACATAACCGCTGCAGATGTGTCATCGCCTTCTATAGTAGCACGGGGCATTCGCATCACTGACTTGTTATTCCATGTGGTGATGAAGAGGTTGGGCTTTGCACTGAGGTCTTTGTCAACTTCGCTTGTATAAGCTTGTCCAGGATGGGTGGTTCCAAGGGAATTGGATCAAGACAGCGTTCTGCAGCAGCAACAACCACCTGCTCAACAAAACAAGCCAATGCTTATCATCATGAACACTAATGGCTCCCAAGGATCAAAATTTTGTGTCAGTATGATGTTTCTGTGAGATATTCTATGATATATTAATTAGTTTATGAGGGTAGTCTAGCCATAATAATATATCACAGAATATCTCACAGTTTCAGCAATCTTGGAAACCAAACATGTTTCAGAAACACTAGAGAAATAAGAAAATAATATGAAAACTTTTGAAAATGTTTGGAAAAAAAATCAAGCTTATATAAAATGTCAATACATTCTCAATGGTTAAATAATTGAATATTAAAAGCTCATAAGTAAACAGTTTAAACGGAGCGTTCATGAAAAAACATTAAGAAAATGCAAAATTCTAATAGTAGTAGGTACGAAAAAAAATGACTTAATCCTATTTGTTTTATCTTGTCTTCTCTATCTCTCATTGTCTATTATAAGATTCTATAATTACTTTTCTTTATTCTCAATTTTTTCTTTGGACAAAAAGATGCAAATAGAAATACGCATTGTTAAATATTCCTAATAGGTGTTGAAACAACTCATTATTTCCAACAATGTTTTGTTTTTCCCAAGAAACGGAAATGTATCAGCTGTCAGATGAAAAATAAATGAAATCTTGTTCCTTGATGGTTCCAAGATTTCAACAATTTCCCTTAAATTTCTTGATTATTAATTTCAAGCCATATACGATAGCAGAAGAAAAAATGTAAAAATTTATGTATTATTGATTGATGTTTATTGATTTAGTGTATTTATTACAATTACAAGGATTCCTATTATATAGGAGTGTGTTTGGGAGTAGGTGGAGAGTAGGTGAAGTGGAGGTGGTAGTGGTGTAGTGGGTTAGGTTTAGTGGAGTAGGTGAGGTGGTAGTGGTGGTAGGTTTATGGTAAATTCTAACAGCCCCCCACAAACTCAAGGGGGATAGGAACTAACCAACTTGAGTTTGGAGATAGTAACAAAACAAGAAAATACATAAAAATAAAAAAGGATAGGAGACACTGTATGGTCGTGTCAGACCATTGGTGAAGACACTGGATGGTGGTGTCATAACGTTGTAGAGGACACTGTATGGGGGTGTCATAACGGTGTAGAGGACACTGGATGGCGGTGTCAGACCGATGTAGAAGACAGTTTATGGGGTCATGTCGGACCGTTGTAGAAGACAGTTTATGGGGTCATGTCGGACCGTTGTAGAAGACAGTTTACGGAGTCTTGTCGGACCCTTGTAGAAACTAACCGGAATCAATGTCGGGACAGTTTACAGAGTCTTGTCGGACCCATAAAGGAGCTAACCGGAATCAATGTCGGGACAGTTTACAGAGTCTTGTCGGACCCTTAAAAAGTCGCACCCTCAAAAGGTGTGCCCAATCTATGTCAAAAGGCGTGCCATCAAAAGGCGTGCCCAATTCATCAAAAGGTGTGCCGGACATGATGGCGAGGCACGTGGGCGCCTTGGCTTGCGTGCCCGTTTGTCGGCTGGTGGTAAGAGGCGCGCGATGCGCGTGGCTGCCTCGGCTATAAGACAGAGGCTGAGGCTGAGGCAAAAAACCTATGAATTTTGGCAGTCTGAAATACTCTGTAAACCCTGCTCGGAAACACTTAGCAACCCAAAAACATGGCCTCTTCTTCCCGTCCAGCTACCCAGAACCTGCTCACGCTCTTTCCAGAACTGAACGAGCCCACAAGAGAAATAACTGGTGCGGTGGCCAGTGAACCTCAACCAAACACCTCTGGTTTTGCTCCATTGAACTTTCCGATGCGGTCGGTGGAGCAAAAAATGGCGGTGCAAACTGATATTGAGGCTAATCAGTATACTCTGAAGTCATGCGTGGAAACCATGACGGCGGTCACAAATTTGTCGAACCGGCTGCAGAGTAGGACAAATGAGGTTCAGCATTTAAACGCCCAGCTGGCTCTGCTCCAACGCATGTATAAGGATGCGCGAGCAGAGATAAGCGTGCTAAGGGCAGAAAACAAGGAGCTGAAGCGGAAGGCCACCGTGATGTTCCGATTTGGAGGTCCGCCATATGCTGTAGTGGAGGAGCAGGGTGTAGTGATCGGGCCCAGTGGAGTGGGAAACACGGAGGCAACACCGGCAAGGACCACCCAGGACGGAGGCAAGAAGAAAAGACCGGCGGCTGAGTAGAGAAGAAAAATCCCACTGTGGGTGTGGTAGTTTTGTTTTTGTTTGTGTGGGTTTTTTTTTTTTTTTTTTGATGTAAAAGTGTGATCGGGGTTGATCCCCTGATATGAATAAAATGACAAGGTTGTGGAATGTTCTTGGTGTTATTTTGTGGTGTTGTTTTGTTTAATAAGAAAAATAAAATAAAAGAAAATAATGGATAAAGAAAATAGAGAAAAATATTTGTGGATGAAATAAATTAAGAGAAAGGAGAGATATGATTAAAGTGGGTTTGAAAGTGGGAAAAGATGAGAGAGAGGGAGATAGAGTGGGTGCATGATGATGATGTTGGGTCCATGGAGAGAGAGAGAGAGAGGGATGTCCAAGAAGCTTGTGCTTTTGATAGTTACACATTACCCAAGCTGTATGTGAAGATGCATGTTACTGTCTTACACTTCTGCAGGCTTGGTATTCTTTGTGGGGCACTTGCAACACGTGACATTGAAAATTGTATTCGAAAATGATGACATCTCCAACATGAAACGTCTTGGAAGCAGCCCAGGCCTTGTAATCAATATTCCCAATGATGGTTCAACCAGCGGAGTCCCCAACCTTGTACACTGCTGCCATTGAAACCTTCAAGCCAGCAAACATGGCTACCAACAACAGAGCCACAGCTCTACACCCCACACCCAAATCCATGGCTAAGAGAGAGAGAGCAAATCGGGAAAAAAAAACAGCAGTGACGAGCAGAAAAGCTGCGCCAGAAACGCCAACGACGACGACGAGTAAGAGTACAACCACGAATATGTGAGAGGCGAGGTGAACGGCGATAGAGGCTAGACGATGATGCGGGTGCCGCCGCCGACATAGCGGAGGAGGGGTGTAAGAAAATGTTGAAGAAGTCAAGGTATGTGTAGAAAATAAGCGGAATAGGTTGAGGTCCGGCGGGCGGCCAAGGCGAGGTTGCCGCCCGCCGGTGAAGCGAGAAATACTAAGGTCTTAACCTTGCTCTGATACCATGTAAAAATTTATGTATTATTGATTGATGTTTATTGATTTAGTGTATTTATTACAATTACAAGGATTCCTATTATATAGGAGTGTGTTTGGGAGTAGGTGGAGAGTAGGTGAAGTGGAGGTGGTAGTGGTGTAGTGGGTTAGGTTTAGTGGAGTAGGTGAGGTGGTAGTGGTGGTAGGTTTATGGTAAATTCTAACAAAAAAGTAGATGTCAATTGAACACCAGGATATAATAAACCTAATCCAGTTACCTCATCAAATAGGAAATCAATGGCAGCTTCATCTTCAACAGTTTCTTTTAAAGTAGTCCTCAGGAACTGAATGTCCAACTGAATTTGCTGGAATCCACTCCTGTTAAATGTCTGGAGTCGAACAAACTCTTGCAAACTCTTCAAGCAAAGTTTGACAATGGTTGTTACCACCGATTCCTGTAATTACAAGCATTATCAGTTGATTTTATTCTGATACAAGTACCAGTTATATTTTTTTACAGCACAAATACTAAACCTGTGTGTGTTCAATTTTTGTGAAAATTTCCATTTTTTGCTTGAACAATTTTGCTAGATGTGTTTCCAGAAGCTGGCTCCTAGCCCTTTGGGCACTTGACCGGCTCATTTTATCATCCCGTAATGGATTGCTGCGTGAAGAAATGGTGCTTCCATTGCTGTCAGTTCGACTATGTTTACGATGAAGCCCTTGAGGCAAAATTTGCTTCACTTCAGTTCCTATTGCTTCCAACTAGCAAATGAGAAATTCAAAGTGAGCGTCTTGAATTTTTTTCCTATAAATACATCCATGCATCAAAAGTATACAACACGATTAAATAATAGATTAATTACACCAAGGCCTCCCTCAACTATTAGCAAATATCAGTTTATTCCCCTCATCTATGAACCCGTACATTTTGACACCCTTAACTATAAAAACCATATAATGATAAATTTATTTAGTTAAGGATGTAGATGAGGGGTAACTAATATTTGCTAATAGTTGATGTGGTCTTGGTGTAATGAACCCTTAAATAATCATATGGAATTTACCCCCCCCCCCCCCCCCAAGCGAAAAACTGACATCCAAATGAAATTCTCTCGAACTCCATTTATAATTCACTAGATCAGAACCTTACATGAATCAAAATGAACAAAACTCACCTCTTGAAGAAATAAATCAACGAACATATGAACTTCTCTCGGTTCCTTGTGCTGGAAAGAGAAAAGCACCAAAAAAAGAGTAAATCAGCTTAACTATACGACAATTAGATGTTAAACTATTGCTAAACTAGGTAATGTCCTTCCAAGGTCGCAGAAATACTACATTAAGCTGTGCTGACCTTGACCCAATTTGGTGTCGTAAACCTCTTCCTCAAAAGAATTGATATTTTTTGAGCTCTCATATTGATATACTGCAAAACATAGCAAGATTAAAATTGGATTTATTACCAATTTTTGATGTAAAATAGTTACAATGAATAGTGAAAACATTCCAAGTTCCATCTTGTTGGATAAACAAGTCAACTCAGAGCAACAATAATCTCAGTTAGTAGCTCAAATTAACCCAAAAAGTAACTGCCCAACAACATTTCCAAAAATTTAAATAAAGAACTACATTCTACATGTAATGGGACTCCAAATAAAGCCAAATCAACATCAACTAGTTTTTTTTGTTAATGCTAGGTGCCTTGGTCAGAATTCTAGATCATTCCAACCCAGCTTGCTCTCCAGTTGATCACCAGTGCCTATATGCCAACCAAATACAGTGAAAAAGGAATCCATTTTGCAATACCTATGTAAAGCTCTGCTACTTTTAATAAACAAAATAATATTAGTTTGAATACCAAACTAAGCCATGTGTCCCATTCAAGTGGGGTTCGCTATATGAATTCTTTTTCACTGTTCTGTTCTATCAAGAGTTATATGCTCAACTATAGTTTGAATAGATACAGTATATTATACAATCATAAATGGTTAGGACAGAAAAAGAGAACATAATTTGCCTAAAAGGATCTTATTCTCTGATTTCCTCCTTCTGATTTGGTTTCAAAGGGTGCAGGAAGAGACAGATGAAAATGATGAAGTAAAAATTCCAGCATGTCAATGCATTATATCCCAAATTGACCACTTTTAAGTGCAGATTGAAAAGGATTGAGAAACGCAATGCGCCAACAGCTACGAGCGCTGAAGAAAACAAGTTTCACGAAAACCAGAAGAGCCATGTTGATTGTTTCATACTCAAAAATTGAGAGAAATATAGGTTTCATTAACCATAATAAGATGAATAGCATATGTGTTGGTGCAGAAGGGCTAATTTTGGGCTGAATTGTAGAAACTAAAACCATGATCTAGTAAAAAAATTCTAAGTAAGATGCTTCACATGAAGGGAACACGCATCTCAAATAATTTTGGGATTTAGCCTAATAAGCATAGAATGGTCAGAACTAATTTTATTCATCATAAAGCAACTTTAGAACAAATTGGCTTCACAACTATAGCACATGTTTAGTAACCGCAATGCAGATTATAAATTTGAGAACATAAATTCAGGATGTGTCAAACATACAAGGTGCAAAAACTTTTCACCAGCTGACCGAAATATGCGACAAATTTCTGCAGGAACAAAAGCAAGTCCATATTCATAGCCTCGAACACCACCACCAGAAAAAGAGGCAGCTAGTTCCTGACAATTTGAAAATGAAAATTCAAAGTAGGCTCCTAAAACTGTGAAAAGCACAATAATTATGCTACATAAGGCTTAAAAAACAATAGGATTGTGTAAGTATTAAAGATCTACTAGCCTCAGTGATTCTTGGAATGGCATTTTGTTCGATGAAAACAGAAAGTTGAGCCATCACAAGAATAAGCCCAGAAAGAACTTTGACTTTCTGTGTTTCCTCCGTCAAACCTTGATCTTGACTAGTTAAGTTAGTCTTTCCAGAGAGCAAGAGGAAGCGATCATCAAGTTTTCTGAAGAAGTCTTGAAATCCTTCTTGTACCCAGTCAATGATTAATTCTCTCAACTTTACCAGAAGTCCAAGGTCGTTATCAAGAAGTCGACGGAAGTCCTGTGATACAGATAGCATAATCAGAGATCAAAAAGGTAAAATGAAGTAGCATGACAATGACTAACTTCAACTTGTAATGCAATGCTTGTTTATCATGATAAAATCTTTTTAACAAAAAAAGTACAAGGACTATAATAGCAAAGGAAATCGACATGAAAAATTGAAATAGAAAAAATAGTTTAGAATGACAATTATTGAACTACAAGGAACATAAAAAGGTAAGCATCACATCATTACAAGGCTTATTTAGAACAAGTATACTTATCCAAAACAAAAAAAGAAGAAGAAGAAGAAGAAGAAGAAGAAGAAGAACATTAGAACATGGTATGGTAATTTCTTTAACAAAATGGTTTGCTTTCAGTCAGTAGGGTAATATTAATAATGCATAACTCCAGAATGCACAAGCTCCCTAAACACTTCCAAAAGATCATCTAATATGGTTTAATTCATTTTTTTATTAAAAAACATTACAAAAAGAAAAATAAGGAAAGAAAATAGCTCTTCGGATTGATAAAGCTGGAGCTTTGTAACTTATGCGTACCACATTGTGATATATATACAGGAATTACGCAGATAGCTGGGGTAGTACTGCTTTTGATTACACCAATACTAGCTCAAGAACTAAAAATCATCAACACACCTAAGCACCCTTACAAATCAAAACAGAAGACTTGGAAGCACCAAGTATTTGATAAGAAGTGTTTCATGTAAAACGACAACTTATGCAGATCTGAAATCGATTTGGATGTGACAAGCAGCATTGGTAGATCTGACAATTGCCTAACATGAATAATCATAAGTTGAGGATAACCTAACTGGCAATGAGTCCCTACATATGCAGACAGGTATAATTAATAACTACTCATGTTTTACCTGTAGGACGTCCATGCTGCCTTCAGTTACTGCTTTTTTGCTGGCATCAAGAGCAGACTGCAAATAATATTCTTCTTCTGTTCCCTCCTTCGGTCTTGTAAGAGCATCTTCCAATTCAAAGTTCAAACTTATCAGACACTTGAGAACAACTGAAACTCGTACAAATCAATTGTGGGTTGCTAATGTCATATATTTCATAGAAACTAATAAATTACGTCTCCTATTATCTTTGATCACATATATATATATTTAAAAATTATCAAGTGGCTCAGATTTCTTTAGAACACCCTAAGTCAGTTCTTTTCTGGTTGCGGTACCTAGTGGTAGCTGTGTCAACAAAAATGAACTTTGATCTAAATAATCAACTTTTTACACTTTGAAAACTTCAATGGTGAGACTAACCTGAGATATCAAGTAGCAGATGAGAAAATGTGCTATCAATATAATGTTTGACAGCAAGACGGGAAGCCTGGAACCATATAAAGGTAATCAATATACAAACTTCATCCACATATAAGCATGACACAGTGTTAAAAAAATACTGTATTATTGATTGATATGTTACAAGATTGTTTTATTACAATTCCTATACAATCTATATATAGAAGAAAATGTGGTAGTAGGTGTAGTGGAGGTGATAGTGGGTTAGGTGAAGTGGAGTGTGTGGTGAAGTGGAGGTAGGTGAAGTGGAGTGTGTAGTGGAGTAGGTGAAGGTAAAGATGGGAAATTCTAACAGCCCCCCGCAAACTCAAGGAGGAGAGAAACTAACCAACTGGAGTTTGGAGAGAGTAACAAAACAAGAAAATACATAAAAATAAAAAAGGATAGGAGACACTGTATGGTCGTGTCAGACCGTTGGTGAAGACACTGTATGGGGTGTCATAACGTTGTAGAGGACACTGTATGGTGGTGTCAGACCGATGTAGAAGACAGTTTATGGGGTCATGTCGGACCGTTGTAGAAGACAGTTTATGGGGTCATGTCGGACCGTTGTAGAAGACAATGTTGTGACAGTTTACGGAGTCTTGCTGGACCCTTGTAGAAACTAACCGGAATCAATGTCGGGACAGTTTACAGAGTCTTGTCGGACCCTTGTAGAAACTAACCGGAATCTATGTCGGGACAGTTTACAGAGTCTTGTCGGACCCATAAAGGAGCTAACCGGAATCAATGTCGGGACAGTTTACAGAGTCTTGTCGAACCCTTGAAAAAGCTAACCGGTATCAAATGTCGGGACAGTTTATAGAGTCTTGTCGGACCCTTGTAAAAGTGGCACCCTCAAAAGGTGTGCCCAATTTTGTCAAAAGGCGTGCCATCAAAAGGCGTGCCCAATTCATCAAAAGGCGTGCCAGCAAAAGGCGTGTCCACTTTGTCAAAAGATGTGCCATGAAAAGGCGTGCCAGTTTGTCGGGCGGCAAGAGGCGCGCGATACGCGTGGCGGCCTCGGCTATTTATCCAAGACGAAGGCTGAGGCTGAGGCATACCATTCTGAAACCTCTGAAACCAACCCTTCGCTGAAAAAAACTCTGCCTCTGCGGAGAGAGAAACTGTGGAACACTTTGTTGCCATTCTGTCACCAACCCTTCCGAAACACTTAGCAACCCAAAAACATGGCCTCTCCTTCCCGTCCAGCTACCCAGAACCTGCTCACGCTCTTTCCAGAACTGAACGAGCCCACAAGAGAAATAACTGGTGCGGTGGCCAGTGAACCTCAACCAAACACCTCTGGTTTTGCTCCATTGAACTTTCCGATGCGGTCGGTGGAGCAAAAAATGGCGGTGCAAACTGATATTGAGGCTAATCAGTATACTCTGAAGTCATGCGTGGAAACCATGACGGCGGTCACAAATTTGTCGAACCGGCTGCAGAGTAGGACAAATGAGGTGCAGCATTTAAATTCCCAGCTGGCTCTGCTCCAACGCATGTATAAGGATGCGCGAGCAGAGATAAGCGTGCTAAGGGCAGAAAACAAGGAGCTGAAGCGGAAGGCCACCGTGATGTTCCGATTTGGAGGTCCGCCATATGCGGCAGTGGAGGAATATGGGGGACTGAACGTGCTCGGTGGACAAGGAAACACGGAAGCAACACCGTCAAGGACCGCCCAGGACGGAGGCAAAAAGAAGAGACCGGCGGCAGAGTAGGGCGGTGGGTGGCCGTCTGCAGAAAAGAAAACAAATCTTTGGGTGTTGTGTTTTGTTGTTTTGTTTTTTTTTGTTTTTTTTTTTTTTTTTTGTTTTTGTTTTTTTTTTTTTTTTTTTTTGTGTAAAATTGGGATCGGGGTTGATCCCTGAAATGAAAAAAAATGACAAGGTTGTGGAATGTTGTTGGTGTTATGTGGTGTTGTGGGTTTGGTTAAGAATAAAAGAAAATAAAAACAATGGATAAAGAAAATACATAAAAATATTTGTGGATGGAAAAAAAAAGATAAAAAAATAAAAGAAAATAAAATAAAATTAAAAGAGGGATAGAAGAAATATATTATAATAAAAAAATAAAAGAAAAGTGCCCATGGTTGTGGTTGTATGATTGTGAATTCTGAGTGTGTGCATAAAAATAATAAAAAGAATAAGTGGAGAGAGGGTTGTATGTGTAAATAAAAGAAGGATGGTGTGGGAAATATTCCCTTTTGAGGCGCTCCAAGCCCGAGCCTTTTCTTTTTTTTTTCTTTTTTTTTTTTTTTGTCAGAAACCACTCGATGATGGCCACCATCCACATCCATCGTGTCCTCCAATCTCCGTTCCCTGTATTCAATATATTCTCCAGTAGTGGAGATTTGTAGAGCGACACTGACCATGTTCTTGGCTACTGCCTATGACAAGGTGTCTGAAGCTTGGACCAGATCGTCACCAACCTCATCAGAGCGAAGAAGATTTCGGATTCGATTGGGGTTGGATTTTCGCCGCCGCAGAGCTCGACGAAGCGAGGGTAGATTGAAGGGCCGGCCTTGAAGGCGAGTTGTTGGTAGAGAATGCTTTTGGGCAAGGAATGGAGGGTGCGAGAAGGGTTGCCTGACCGTGTGCGATGATCTCGGCCGTTGATGTCAAAACTCCATCGATGGCGTGCCCTAGCGATCCATGAGCCACCGACGCGCCGACCGCGATCGACGACGGGAGAGCCTTCACGGCGCGGCTGGCGACCTCGCGAAACACCGCTGTGTCCTGCTGAAGACCAGACCCGAATACCTTGAGATCGCGACGATAGGGCTCGATGACCGACGCGGATCTGGTAGCGAAGGTCTTGATCAGACCTCCGAAGCGCATTTGGGTGGGTTATCGGGTAGCGGAGGATCCGATTCCTCTGCTAAATGGATCTGAAGAAATTCATGAATGAGACGATGAATTAGGGTTAGGGTTTCTATGAGATCTTCTTCGGGGTTGGTATGAGAGAGATTGCGATTGAGAAGTGGATTCATGGTGAGACTGAGATTGAGGTTGGGTCTGGGTTTGAATTTGAGTTTGCTCACCCATGGAGGATAGTTTCCGGAGTTGGCAGCCATTGTAAAGGCAGAGAAGAGCTTAATTATGGAAGAAGGTATGTGTAAACAAACAGACTAGGTTGAGGTCCGGCGGGCGGCAAAGGTGAGGTTGCCGCCCGCCGGGGAAGCGAAAATAGTAGGTTCTAAACCTGCTCTGATACCATGTTAAAAAAATACTGTATTATTGATTGATATGTTACAAGATTGTTTTATTACAATTCCTATACAATCTATATATAGAAGAAAATGTGGTAGTAGGTGTAGTGGAGGTGATAGTGGGTTAGGTGAAGTGGAGTGTGTGGTGAAGTGGAGGTAGGTGAAGTGGAGTGTGTAGTGGAGTAGGTGAAGGTAAAGATGGGAAATTCTAACACACAGCTTATTTTCAATCGAAATGAGATAGGAAAGTTGAATCCAGGGAGAGGTAATTATCAACTACAAAATTGAAGGAAACGATAAGAAAAACCTCTAAAGAAAAACCAGAAAGAGCAACATCAGGCAACACTTCATCCATCAAGAGCACATTGGTCCAAATTACCCCTGTTTAAAGATGAACATTTGATTAAGAAAATGAATTAAATTTCAACTTCAAATCAACATATTTCAAAGTTTTGAAAAGTTGAAATTATTTCATGATTATGTTAACAGAAAGTTTAATGGTGTCAAGCAACAATATTATATTAACTAGTATTCTTAATGGACTAATTTCTCATTGAGACTAGTTTTTAATAGAAAATTTAGTGACTTTGGGGGTACTCTCCATTCTCCAGTTGGCATCCAGAGGACCTCCTGCAACAACAAAATTCTTAAGCAAAAAATTAACAAATCAAGCAGACTTTTTGTTGACTCGGTAGGACCAAAAGTAGTACCATTTCGAACAGCAATCGTTGGAACCTGACAAATAAGTAAATAAATAAATTGGGTGTATGTTCATTGTGCAAATCCCCTTGGTTACAAAAGAATTCCTTGTGTACAGGACCTCTTTAAAAGTTCATGAAGTTCGGTTTTGCTCTTCTCATGTAAATGAGGTAAAGGAAGATTATGTTTTATTCAAGTTATGAGAAACAAGAAAAACTAATTCTCCATCTGTATTCTAAGGCCACGTTTGATTCATGGACACAATTAGGCGGGATAAGTTAATCCAAAATTACAATCCTGCTATAACTTATCCAGAGGAGGGCATTTTGAAATTTTGTGATAAAAGTCTTATCCCAGGATAAGTTGTCCCACCCTTCCCCCAGGAAAAAATAATCCCATACACGCGGGATAAAGGCTTCCATGGGATTAGTTATCCCGGGTCAGAAAGTTTGGACCAAATGCGGGATAACTTCTTGATGAATCAAACGTGGCCTAAGGACAAATACGAGGAATTGAAAAAGAGGGCAAACATCAACTCCAGTTATGAGCATCCTGCAATCTTTTAATGTTAGATTAGTTTATATTAAGGCAACCTACTTTGGCGAAAATGCATTTTCCTTGCACGCTTAACTGCAGTTTTCTCACCAGTCACTTTTAAATCGTTAAAATACGAGTTCAAGTATGAAGAAATCAATCAGTAGATTCACTCAAACCTAGCAAGGATCTTTAACTATAATGCAATTTTCACTGTGTATTCTCACCGGTCGCTTCTTAAATACTAGAGTGCAGGTTTAAATCTGATGAGATCACTCAATAGATTCATCCAAACCTAAGCAAGGATATCCAACCATGCTGGAGTTTGTCCGTAGAGGAAAAAAGGTCCTTGCCCCTTCGAAACTGTCAGGAAATAATATGTCTTATAAGGGTATGATTATCATTTTATTATTAATAATCATATAATTGTTAAATAAAGAAGAGCAACCAACTAAAAGCTAAGAGGAATAAAAGCAAATTATTAAAATAAAAACGAGCTTGGAAAAGCCCAGCAACCTTGAGTCTAAACATATTATTAGGATAGGTCACCACTTCACTCTATGATAACCTGCTTCACATTCATGTGAAGCTGGGGCGTCATGTTTATTGAAGCAATTGCTTAGCTTAAGAATCATATACTCAACTCAAACTCAAAGTAGTAACTACTTGGGGCTAAAAAACTAATTACGGTAGATACTTAAACTAGCACTTCCAGTACAAATACAATGATGTAATGGCAGGCATTTATAACTTACGAAGCATTCCCAATAGATCTGTTGAACAAATCTGTCTCTTGATTTGTTGTTGAATGGCTTCAAAGTGCCTACAGAAACAAGTGTCAACGACATTTTATGAGCAAAACCACATGTTACTCTAAAAAGATCATTCAAGAAATGAGAACATCATATAATGCTAGCAGATTTGAGAAAAATTATGAAAAATAAACTCATACTTGGTAACTAGGTCATGTGCAAGTTTGATTAGTTGCTGCTCCGAATCAGGGAATATTACTCGATAAGCACGCACAGCTTCAACAAATTCGTAAGTTGAAGCCTAAACCAAAAAAAAAAAAAAAAGGAAAAGAGTTTGATAAGCATGAACTAACTGCATAATGTAAAAATCAATCAATAAATAATTTTTTGAAAAAAAAGAAGAAGCAATAGTTGCATACGCTTTAGGAGAACAAGAAAGTAGGTAGAACTACATGACCAGCCTGCTCCTACATTTGTAATTAGATGCTTGTTTATACTCTATGCTACATGAACTCTCTAAATGTATGAAGTACCCATGTCAGACGCTCAACACTTTGGTAAAGGTATGGGATATGTGTCTAACATGTGTAGGTCGACTTTCACCTTGCAAGCATATTTAGTGATTTAAGATGATCATAATACTCCATATTATGCATGAAATGCTCTGACTGCTTGTGAACACCATTTTACTCTACAAAATAAAAGCAGTATATACTGAAGAATATTAATATTTTTTTGTGTCCCTGTGTCCTTAGACATGGAATTAGATGACTCTAACACTTGGACACATAAATACCCACACCCGACACCCATCCATCTAACATAGTTTACACTTAATACATGCGAGTGCCACTTGCCCAGTCTAGAATTGAGACTGCTCATCTCACTTCAATTGCATTAACATCTGGAAGGGGTTTTGATATCAACAAACAAGGGCAAAAATCAAATGAGAAACAGTTTCCTTTAGCATCACGAGGTTTGCACCCAAATGATAAGTTACTTGTACTTCCATTGTAGTGTGTACAGGCATAAATGTACGAAAATCACAAACCAATTAAATTCTCCACAAGGCTACATATGGATCAAGAGAACTTTTAAGTCATCAGAACGTTTAAAGTTCTTTGCAGGAAAAGTTGGAAGAAGCAAATAAGCTGCATATTTTCAACTACTACTAGCCTTACTTGCACTTTGCACCCTTATACATAAACTTCCAAGAATATACCAACAAATAAGCAATTGAAAAAAAAAAAAGTTCTTAAAATTCCTAATATTTAGAATCTATTAAAAATGTAAATGCTCTTTGTGTCCATTTACCTCATGAGAAGAAGGAACTGACTCGGCAATATTTCCTTGTTTAGGAGGTTCGTCAAGACCCACTACAGCATTGCTTATTTCTGTAGATTCGAGTTGAAGATTGTCGATGAATTGCTCTAACTTTTCAAGGAGTTTTACCTTCAAGCTGTCAACCTGTAAATACAAAGCCAAACTGTCATGGTTTACATATCAATGCTTCAGTTGAACGCAAAGAATCTTTCCTTAGATACTTGTGTCATTTTGTAGGATTCTGAGTGCACAACCAGAATTCTATCTTTAGCCCACAAAGACTACAAGTCTTAGGAAATGTAAGTTTCCAACCTAAGACGCACAGACCTCTTCAGAGGAAGCATGCCGTGCCTAACACTCTTTGGACCCTCCTAAAAGCGTGTCTGACACTTCTTCAATGTGTCTTAATTAAAAAAACAAATTCATAATATCGGACACTTTAATGACATTTCACAGACCTTCAGTGATACTTCTTGAACCCTCTAAACATGTTGTGAAGAATTCCTTCATAATAATAATATTTTGCATTCTTCATAACACTACTTACACACTCTTAATATGTTTTGAAATATCTATTCTATTGTCTGATACAAAGGGTTGAGTTGGTGTTGACACTTTTCTGTCACATAAATTTTATTCCTAGATTACCCTTTTGTAATTAACAATTCAAGCATAGGCCCTTTTGTAATTGCCGATTCAATCTATAACTGCCAATCTCAAGTCACATGGAAATTTCAAGCACACCCATGTGGGTGTGCACAACATCTAGTTTATAAGATGAATATATTATGAGTACTACAATATTTTGTAATTGTTTTGCATTCTTTAAAATGTAATTGTTGCGTGAATGATATTTTTGATGCTTAAGTTATAAAATATATAACTTTTAAACATAATTAATGTTATGTTAGATGTTTTTCATTATCTTTCAATAGGTAATTCATATATATGACGTATAATAAATTTAAAAAATATAAATTTTAATGTGCCCAAAACATGTCGTATCCTTCATTTTTTAAAATTGAAATGTCAATGAATTCGTGTTGTGTGTCCTTGTTTGTGCTACTTAGTTTCCAACTTAATAATACGTCACATATCTTTTCAGATTTAAATATCTAGCAATATTCCTTGTGTAATTCGATAACAGAATCAGAATGACTACTTTCCTTGTAAGAACAAAACAAACAAAACAAGTAGCAAATAAGCTTGATTGACAAAAACCAGTAAAACACATACCGGGAAATTCAACTGCTTAAGAAGCATTGCAGCCTCAGCTCTTGCATGTATAGATTCAGAATCTGAGAATAGCTTTCCCTGAAAGAAAGAGAATTTAAGTATGAGGTCCTATGATAGGAAGTTACTATTATTATAGCAGCAAAAGAACCAGAGATTCAGCAATTAAAACCAAGAATTATTCTACTTCTTTTTCTTATTTATCACCTTTAACAGCTATATCATAAGTTTCCCCCGGAAAAAAGCAGACCCATAAGAAACCTATTCTCCAACAATATTGCCTGACCATAAGTCAGAAGCATATATAAAACAGGCCCAAACTACGAAGGACCTCAGGAGTATTTAAATCACATGGAATTGACAACTACACCTTGAGTCTCATCTCAAAACAATTTCAACCTTAGAAGCTTATAACATTGAAAGATGAAGTACATATGAGACACCTTGGGCATATCTCACTCTGTATCTATGCTTGAAGTAAGGGCACCCTTTTGCAATATCCTGCTTGCAGAACTAAGACTTTGTTTAAGAGCTGGAGATCATTTTGTTCTTGTAATTTTCTCAACTGGCATATTACTTGTTAAACATACTTGTTACTTCATTCCAAATTAATGGGAATTGAAGGGGCTTGAAGCCACTAGCTTGAAAAGTAAACTTTGCTTATTCCAACTGTTTATAAGAATCAGAATCTTCAATACTGACCAACAAACCAGAAGTTGTGACATACTGTCTGAAGATGGTGTCTTGCCTCCTGCCATCTTTATAAACTATGTGTCGTCACCTTAAACCTAAGAGGAGGCGGCAAGGCAAGACTCTTCGTCGCCCACAGTTCCTGCTGTCAGTTGTTAAATTAGCAGCATCCCACTACTAGCGTAACTCAAACTCAATTCAACTCAACTACTTGAGACCAGATAAACAAGTCATTTTTCAGCATCCACTTTAATAGGGTCAACTCAACAAAACCTTGAGTGCCAACTACTTGAGACCATCCGCACAAATCATTTTTCCAGCATCAACTTTTAGCATGACCAATTCCTCCATTAAACCATTGTCCGTCATGTATTTTCTCGCCACCTCAACCAACATTCCTTTAGGCTTCATTTTCTTGTTTTTCAACTTAATTTTAATCACTATCATTGCTAATGCATCCCTTGACTTTCATTCAAATGACAGAACCATCACGCATAACTTCCCTCGTCATATGCTGATGTAGTGAAGTGGTTAATCTAAATGAAACACCATTAAGTAGTAACTAAAGCAAAAGAAATGTAACCTGCAAGTTCTTTATAATAACAGCCACTGCTTCTTCAGATGCTCTCTTACAGTCCTGGAAAGATGAGTCTCCATATGCCTGGTAAAATAAAACAAAGAGGCATGTCATTGGTGATTTGTGACTACACATTTAAAAAGAGAGATTGATATCATACAAAAAGAACAAAATGAGAAAGGGAAGTAGAAAAGAGATAAACCATGTAAGAAAATCAACCTTTAAAATCGGCATGGCTCCAGTATAAAACCTGACTGCATCAGCATAAGCTTCTGATTTTATACACTTTCCAAGTCTAGAAGGTAGATCATATATGAACTGCTCTTTTCCACATAAGATGAGATATGTGTAACTTATACATGGCCAAATACCAAAATTTATGTAGAGTATAGGACTTGAAATGAGACTATATCCATCTAATTCAAGACTTAACCTTAAAAAATCTAAATCATAAGCCCCTGAATTGGCAGAATCACGCGTTCCTTCCAAATATAGTCATTTTTCAAACAAGTGCACTAATCTGTAATACTGTAACTAAGGTTTTGATGCAACTTCATTACCTGAACTTTGCGCAAAAGATTACGTGTTCGATGCAATTTCTCTATATGCTCTCTCTTTTCAAAAAGAGAAGTGTTGACCCCATCACTTCGAGATTGTACAGACATTATCTGCAAAGATGACGAAGCAGATGTGATTTTTTTCAATGCCTTTCCTTCCGTTTCCTTTTATCTTACCTTCTTATGTTAAAAGCACTGTTGCACTAGTTAATCAATAACAGGAAAGAAGTGTTTTCCAACACCTTTTCGAGAAGTTGTTCCATGTTTGACTCCATGCCCACAACATTATTTTTCATCCTGGAAAAATAAATAATATCAAACAAATGTTCTTCATCTGACTTGTTACACCAAAAAATAAAAACTGTTTCCATCTAAAACAACGAACAAAGATTTAAAAAAATTATTACTGTTGCCATATGAAATACAAAGAATATGCTTAATTAAATTTGAAAAAATATTGGACATTGAGATTGAAATCCACATTCAAATGCAACTGTATGCCAAGGTCGACATTTGTAAAAGTTTATCATGTTCAACATGGTAAAGTATTATTTTCGAATTGCTAGCCAATAACAAGAAAGGGTGGTGCAACAGTACATTTACAATGTGAAAAAATAAATATCTACCTTTTTATTGTATCTGTGGCACTAATAAATTTGTTGTAGTTTTCATAAACCAACATTTGTAAGTCAGTATCGAGATTTTTAATCTCAGCAGCCATCTCAACATGTCTCTGAAGCAAACTTTCTAAATTTGACTTTTGTACCTACAGATTTTAGTGAGATAAGTAAGTAATAGTTATTGAACCCACATTAAAAAAATTAAGAGTACTTGTCGAGAATGGAAATCTCATTCTAGCCCTACGATTGACACCTAGGAAGCATAGATACGGATACGAGATACGGATACGACACGATACGGATACGGCGATACGACAAAACCTAAAAAAATAGGATACGGGTACGGCTAGGATACGTTTGTGAAAAATATATTTTTTAGAATTATTAATAGTGAGTTACACATAAGTTAAAGAATGTTAAGAAATCACAATGTAATTTTATAATGCACAATACTATCCTTTAAGAATTTTGTATTAATTTAAGCTAGTAGCTTGTTTACTTTTTAAATTTTTTATAGGTCTTGCAAATATTTCATTTCAGTATCAAGTTTAATATATTTATATTACAATAATAGAACAATTCACAACTTGTCCCTATGTTTTTTCCTTTGATACTAGTGAAAAATATTATATTCAAGTTTACTTGCTTATTTATTTATTGATATTTAATTTTACCATTGTTATATTCTTTTGTTAATTCTTAGTTTCTATGTAGTTATAGGGGACATGCAAGAAATAATTAGGATACATCAATTTGATAAATTCTATTATTTAACTCACTATGCTCTTCTTATCGAAGAACTTAACAAAGTATTAGAAAAATATTCTTATATTTATACTTGCAATTATATTACATTCTATTACTATGCAATAAATGTTACAATTCTAATTCCATAAAACAAGTAAACATGACTTGGAGTATCCGATACTTCAAAATTAAGTATCCGATACTCTAAAATTAATGAAAAATTAATTAAGAAGTATCCGATACTTTTAATAAGTATCCGATACGTATCCGCGAGTATCCAAGGAGTATCGGTATCCGATACGGATACGATACGGATACGTCACCCTATTTGAAGTATCCGTGCTTCATAGATTGACACAATGCAATTGATGCATTGCATTAAGATTGGGAAGAGTTTCTCAGTCACTGGAACCATTTCCAGTACAACCCCCCAAAAAGAAACTTGGGAATGCAATCATGCATTGATCTAAAACTGAAACTACTTATCCATTAATAGTCCTAAATGAGATAAAGGAATTGTTTGATATAGCATTTGGCAGCAATATTAAGTCCAAACAGTAAGAAAATGAGGATAAATTCTAAACTTTCCAGCCATAATTTGTAGTGCAACACTAGTATAATGAAAAATTAAACTATCATAACCTACACCCAAGTGTACAAGACTCAATATCTAGATCAGATTTAGTTGGGGTTAGATAGAGGCGAGATCACATAGCAAGGTAATTAATTTAAAACAGCCCTCAACATGGGCCTCCTGTCAAGTCAAAATGTTCTGAAAATTCACCCCCTAATTTGGTAGTGTTTGGTTTGTTGGAATGAAATTATCATTCTATCAAAAAGTCCATTCTCACATTTGGTTCGCCAAGAAAATGATAGAAAAATGAATTACAAATTTAATCATCATTCACCATTGTAAGAAACAGTCATTCCATAGAGAGATCACATTTGGCTCACTAATAAAATGATGAAAAATGCAACGCAAACTGAATCATCGTTCACCATTGTAAGGGACCGGTAATTCCATTCCATTCCACCTTCATTCCAGTCAACCAAACAATCCATAAGGTTGATAATTTTGTAGTTTTTTTTTTTTAATGCAGCTCAATTGACATAAAAACATTCTACTAATGCAAAGCCAAAACAAACCCGTGTGGAAATTCTTCCATTTCTTTTCCCATTTAAGCAATTCATATAGAAAGCATAAAAGACATGGGTCTTGGTTGTGTCCGAATTACCCTAATTTTGCTTTGACATTCCACAACAAACTCACTCAAGCAGATCGACTATAATTTTAAGATAACAACAATAACATATTATATAATAAATACATTTCACACAAGATCAACATAAAACGCAGAGAGTTAGAAGGGCGTACGAGGAGATTCATGTACTGGTGGGCATCGAAAGAAGTGGTGTTGATGGTGTCGAGGGTGGCGTATTTGGAAGAAGTGTTGGCGGGCATTGAATGAGGAGGATCCGTGGAATAAAAACTCGATAACAGATCTCTCATTCTCTTCGCCTTGTCGTCCAACGGAATATCATCATCCTCCATCCCCATCTCTCTCTCTCTCTCTCCCGCAATTTCTCAAACTGTTCTGCAAATCCTCAAACCCGCTCTCCAAATCGCGATCTATTCACGTTCCATGAAGGACTCAGAGGAAGGTGATGACTGGAAATTTTTTAATATGGAAATTACACTAACCGCCCTTTAAGTTTTAAAATTATAATAAGCCACCACAACTTTTACATAAAATGATCTCAACTGATGTCCATGATTTGTAGAGATAATAATAAATAAAATTAAAATATATATTTCAGTATAAAATACATAACAATATTAATTTTTCATGAGTGCCGTTAATACACCTAAATTTGTGTTTGGTTAAGAAATTTGGACAAATATTTAAGAATTAAAATGTATATGAAATTAAGTAAAATATAAGTATATTTTATTCATATTTTATATATCTTTTTCCTTATTCTTTTTAAATTTTTCTCTAAATCCTCCAATCAAATACAGTCTAATATTTCTTTTTCAAACTTCATTGTTTCATTTTTTATTATAGGTACAAATTTATTGTCACATAAAATTTCAATTTTATTATCATTTACAATCTTTCAAATCCTAACTCTAACTATAACACTACCCCTATCCCATTTAAGAAAAAAAAAAATTTAATGATTTTTTAGCATTTTTATGAGATGATAATGTTTTTGGTTTGGAATTTTTGAATCTTCAATTTGCAATTTGTTTTTAGTAAACATGTTACCATTTTTAATTAAATTTTTTACTGTTTAAATCTATTTAGGTCTAGTTTGAGAAGTCATAATTTTAGCTAAAGAAACTAAAAATCACTTAAAAAAAAACAATTATTTTCTTTATTTTTATTTTTTTACACATCTTCTTATAAAAGGATAAAAAATCACTTAAAAAAAAAATTTCAAGACAACTCTTAATGTAGATACATTTAAAAAGTATGAAATTTGTATTAAAAAATTTAAAAGGTCAATAAATACAATATATATATTGGTACAATTTTATTTTTTTTTATTTTATTTTTGTATAAATTGATTTTTTTTTTAATTTCACAAATTATTTTATTTTTTTTATATTACTTTTTAAGTGCTCGTTTGGATGCCTCATTGGGACTAAAACAGTCATATAATACAAAATAGGATAAAATGTCACATTCAACCCATAATCATTTCATTTTTTCTCTTATAAAAATCAAAAAAATCAAAAAAAAAATATTCCAAATAATTTTTTTAACTCCATACTAAAATAATCAAAAAGTCAACTCACATTCCAAACGAGTTTTAAGTGTATCTAGATTAAAAGAAATGTTAAGGACCTCAAATGTTTTACCAACATTTTTACCAAATGTCTCACGTAAGTCCCACACCTATGTGAGAAATTTGATAAAAATATTTGTAAAACATTTTGGATCTCTAACATTATTCCTAGATTAATGATTGTTTTGGGTTTTTTTTTAATGAAAATATGTGTAAAAAAATAAAGAATAACTGTTTTTTTTTGGGGGGCAAATTACATATACCCTCCTCGAGGTTTGGCCAAATTACAAATACCCCCCTGAGGTTTGAGAAATTATAAATTTCTCCCTGAATGCTATATTTACATAACAAATTAGGAGTTAATTTGTTATGAAATTTAAACCTCAGGGGGCAAATTGTTATGAAAATACAAATCTTAGGAGGCGGGATGTAATTTCCGAAATCTTAGGGGTATCTGTAATTTAGCCAAACCTCAAGGAAGGTATATGTAATTTGCCCCTTTTTTGTAATTTTTTTTTAAAAAAATTATTAAAACATTAAAAAGGATGAAAAAAAAATTAAAAATTATTTTTGAAAAGTCACAACCAGGGATTTGTTTTTCTTTTTTGGATGAAATAATTATGAAAAAACGATGGATTGATATGTACAATGGGGTGTTTGGCAAATTGGATTTTATTTTATTTTTGCTAAAATTTATAAAAAGATAAAATATATTAAAATAGTTAATAAAACAAAATGTCATATCAAATTCATAATTATTTTATTTTTTTCTCTAAATATCACATCAAATTAAAAAAAAAAAAAAACCAATCAGTGTGTTTGGTTTGAGTTTTTTGAATTAAGTTTTTTGAAAACTCAGTTTTTTGGTTTTCGTGTTTTTTTGTTTTTAGTGAATATTTTTAAAATTTTACAATTTTTTTTTACTTTTTTAGATGCACCTTACTTAGATGTATCTAAAAAGTAAAAAATTTGTGAAAAAATATTTTTTAAATTTAATAAATACATAAAATATAAAAAATGTACTAAATTCTCGTATTTTTTTGTATTTTTGGTATTTAGTGAATTTTTAAAAGATTTTTTTCACAATTTTTTTACTTTTTAGGTATATTTATGTTAGGTAGGTCTAAAAAGTAAAAAAAATTGCTTAAAATATTAAAAAAATTCAGTAAAAACAAAAAAATACAAAAAATAAGAAAGTAAAATTTTCTGAAAAGTGTTTTTTAAAAAACACAACCAAACATGGTATTATCTTCTTAAATATAAAAATTTTAACGTCCTCAAATAATCAAAAACTAAAATAATCTATTAAAATAATAATTTTCTAAACACCCACAATATAACCCTTACTATTGAAGTTGATTTTTACCTTTTAATTTATTTAAAAAAAAAAATTATAACAATGCTAGAGACCTCTAAAAAGGCATCTCTAAACCCACCTCTAATGAGGTGGAAAAGCAAAAAAAAAAAACAAAAAAAAAATCAAGACACATGATTGGCTGTGGCAGTGGGGGACCCACTGCCACATCACTAGTGCTACCTCTAAATTAGAGGTCTAAAGCATTTTTGATATCCAACAATGTGCCACCGGCATTTGCTGGCACTTGCTTGTTGATTCGGCGTATCACGTTCCACAATGGGAGAACGCTAAACTGGCAAAAAACAAGAAAGAGCTGGAAAACAACAATCCAGACAGCATTACACGCTATGTTTAAAAACAAAAATAAAAGAAAAAGGTTGGGAGGGCCATCCAATTTCCACACATCAAAGTATCACATGCTACGTCCTCTTTTAATACACACGTCAATTAATTTTGAATATTGTAATTTTACTTAATGCACAATCTTTTTTTGTCAAAAATATCGGGCTTGTTTGGTTTGATTTTGAAAAAAAAATTTGGAAAAAATTCTCTACAAACAAATTTTTAAAAGTAATCAAACCAAACAAATTTTTTCAAAAAAAAATCTGAAAATTTTGTTTGGTTTACTTCTTTCCAAAATCACACTCTCTCTCATACGCATTAAATCAATCACTTTTTTTAAAACTCTCTCTCCAAAATAATTTTCTAAAATCATGTCTAAAAAAAGACAAACTAAACAAATTTTCGTACTTTTTATCTCAAAAACTACTCTTCCAAAATCAAACCAAACATACCCATTATTTTCTTTAATATTGAAGCCCTAAACCAACACCCATTCTCTAAATCAAATTCCATTATATGCAACACAAGATGCAGGAAAATACAACTTAAAGCCTAAGCTACAATATTGACCATAATAAGCATATGTCATGGGGGTGATGGGGGTGATGCCTCATGAGGCGTTTCAATAGCATATAAACAAGAAAATGAGTGTACTAACAAAACAGGCACAATTACAATAAATAAAGTAATTACGATGAAATAATGCTTTTCAGAAAACAAAACAAATACATCATTCAATCATAGGGAAATTCTCATTCTATTAGTTAGTGTTGAGATCAAGAAATTGCAATGAATTCAGATTTTTTAAACTATAACAATGGCGACAATAGCGGTGGACGATAGCTAGGGTTAAGATTAAGAAATTAGAGTTTTGAAAGAGAAGATAGGGATACTTTACTAATTTTATTTTAAGATAAAACCCTAATAAAAAAATAAATTATTAAATATATACACAGAGATAAATAAATGTGTGAAAATAAAATTTAGCATTAGAGAAGCCAAGTCAAGCCAAGCCACTGGCCAGCCAAACAGCCAGCTGTATTCACAAAAAACATCATCATCTGCATCAGCATCACACCCACCACGCCAACAAAAATAATTTTTTTTAAAAATAAACAAAAAAATATTATTATATACAAAAAAATATATATTCAAAATTCAAACATAGTTTAGAATGGTCTAAACTAAAATAAGTAATATTTTTAAATTTTTAAGAAAAGATGTATAGTGTAATATGATAAAAAGATGATATAATTTAAACAAAAAATGATATAATTTAAATAAGATAAAAATATGTGCTAAAGTAGTGTACGTCAAACAAGGTCAAATACAAATTTAAATTTAGGAATTGTTTAAGATTTGGTTATTTAGTTTATTTTTTTAATTTTTAATAAAAAGATATATAAAAAAATAAAAAGATAATATGATCAAAATAAATACAATTACTTAGATCATTTCCAAACAACCATTTAATACAATAGGAGTCATCCAATGAAAAATAAACTATATATTTTAACATTATTTTTATTAAAATGCGTTATGATATTTTTAAATTTCTTATATATTATTCAATTAATTTAAAAAGTACATAAAATAAGATTTTAAACTCAATATTTTATTTGGGTGTTCAATTACTACTTATTAACACGATATAAATTAAATATGTGTAAAAAATAATACGACTCTGACGCGTAAAATAATGAACAAATTAAATTAATATTGAGATAATTTTGAATCTAAAATGACACTATATAAATATGGAGAAAAGAGTGAGACATCCACTACCGGTGAAATTTGATTGGTCCAATTTTTTTTTTTTTTAATTGTCCTCTCCTTGCCCCGTGTATCTGACGGTGGTGGGGTCACCCCCAAGTAGGGGTCTGGATCATCTTTGAAAAATATGATTAAACCCAATGCCTATTCTATTGATTTGTTTTGAGAATTTGATTAAAAATTAAGATGATGTAATTCAAAATAAATTAAAAGTCAAAAATTAATTTTTAATCAAATTTTTAAAATAACCATCGTAGCATTATTATTTTGATAAAAATTTTAAAATTTTCAAAACTCATATTTTATATTTATGTTTATTTCCACAATAAATTTTCTCCAAAATCCGTACACTAAGGGATTGTTTGGGATGATCTAAATAAGTATATTTTTTGATTTTTTATGAAATATGAATTGAGTTGGGTTTGAAGTGATGTGTTAAAAAAGTAATGTAACTTAAATAAGATGATATAACTTAAATAGAATAGTAACTTTTTAACTTTTTATCTTCTTATCTTTTTTTTAAGTATGTCAAACTTGGCCTAAACAAATGTCCCCACTAGCATTTGTCATCACAATATAAAAAAAATAGGAAATATTAGAAAAAGGTTGGCAACTACCCACCTTCGGCTATAAATACCCCACTCGACAGCCTTTCTAACCTGCTTTCGTCCAAGCATTGGATTAGTCGTCTGTCTATCTTTGTAAGTCCTGTTTCTTTTTTCTTTTTTTGTCTTCTTATAATTTGTTTGTTGTTTCTTTCTTTTGTGCTTTTGATTGTTTTTTTTTTTATTTATTATTATTTTGTGATTTATCAATTTCCTATATGGTGATGTTCGATTTCTTATTTTTGGTTTGTTTTCTCTGGAAATCGCAGATAAATCAAAAAAATCTCGGTTTTCGGTTCAGATCTAGGGTTTAATATCATCAAACGATTCAATCTCCGTTCGATTTCTTGATCGCTGGTGTTGTTCTGTTAAAATTTTCAATGATTTCATATTCTTGATGAGCTGCGCAATTCTCATGCGTCGGATTCGGATCCTGCACTCCTTCTCGGTTGTATTCCTCTACTGGTTCTACGTGTTTTCATAAATTTTCCCTCTAATTAATTAATTACTTCAAACAATCCTCAATTTTTCTTACCCAACAACTCTCAAAACCCTAAATCTTCACACCGATTGTAAACCCCCAAATTTTACCTAAATTGTAAAACCCCTATCAAAAATTTCAATCAATTCAAAAGAATCCAGTAGGTAATTTTCCGGGAGAGTGCCAGGAAAGATGGATTCAACGAAACCGAGTTCACGATCCGATGGGGACCCGAGGTATGCGGGAGTGGTCGATGAGAGGAAGAGGAAGAGAATGATATCGAACAGGGACTCGGCGAGGAGGTCTCGGATGAAGAAGCAACAGCATGTGGATGGTCTGACCACTCAAATTACCCAATTGCAAAGCGAGAACAATCTAATTGCTGATCAGATCAATGCCGTTGCAAACATGTACGTTGGGCTTGAATCCGAGAACAATGTTCTGAGAGCTCAACTCGCAGAGCTGACTGATCGTCTAAGGTCGTTGAATTCGGTGCTTCAGATCGTGGAGGAGGTTAGCGGGCTTGCAATGGACATTCCTGAAATCCCAGATGCTTTGCTTGAACCATGGCAACTCCCTTGTCCAATGCAGACTTCTGCAAGCATGTTTCAATGCTGAATGAATACTAGTCTCCTCATCATCCAAGTATGGTTGAGTTGATAGACCACTCTTTCTATGGATTTGGTTTTCATGGTTTTCAATGTTTATGTATGTTTGTCTGCTTTATCTGTTGTTTAGCTTGAGTTTATTATTAGATGTGGCTTTGGGGTTTTCAATGTTTATGTATGTTTGTCTGCTTTATCTGTTGTTTAGCTTGAGTTTGTTATTAGATGTGGCTTTGGGGTCTGAAATTGGTAGTGTTCTTGGATCAGACTTTCTATGTTATATTTTTGCTTGTTTGAATTGTCAAAAACAATTTGCCATGTTCTATACTATATGGTTGATTTGTGGTTGTAATTCAAATTACTCAATGTGGTTTCTAATTGATCATATGTGTTCATGGGTTTTACTTTGTTTATGAGTTGGATGTGGTTCTTTATTTAGATTTCAAATCTAGGAATTTGATATCAAATTTTATAAAAATATAAGCGATTAAGAGTGCTAACGATGAGAAAGTAGAACGTCCGTTTGGGAAGAACGTCCGTTTGGGAAGATGGTCTAGTCGCAAAAGAGAAAATTGGCTATTTTAACCACAACAAACAAAACATCACAACTAACTCATAATTATTACATTCTCTCTTATAAAAAAAGTTTAAAAAGTTAAAAAAATCTTTTTTCAAACCAAATTTTTTAGACTAGGTTAAAGTAGTCAAAAAAATCAAAAAGTCAACTCACTTCTCAAACCAACCCTAAGGTCTCGAGTTCACTTAAGGGGTCCATGAGGTTTATTCTGTGTTTAATTTCAAGGTTTTGAAATTAGTCGAGGTGCGTTCAAGTTGACCTGAATACCCAGTTATCAAGAAAAGAAAAAAAAAATTAGTGTGTTTTTTAAAATCTTTTTTTAGGCCAAGTTTGGCAATTTAAAAATAATTCATTCTTTTATTTTTTATTTTTTTTTTATCACATCACTTCTTTATTTTTTTGTATATTTTTTTGTAAAAAAAATATATATATATTTACTTACGTCATCTCAAATAATCTCTTAGTAACTGAAGATTAAGTTAATATAGGTAAATAGTGAAACTAATAGAAAAAGGTAAATTAGAGATGGAAAAGGAACACGAGATTTAAGTTAATAGAGATGGACTTCTTTTGTTTGTTTGTTTGTTTTTTCTTCTTTTATTGAAATAATATTGGTGGATTTAGAAACTATATAGAAAAGATAAATTAGAGAAAGAAGAGAAATATTTTATCAAAATTATTATTATTGTAGAATTATGAGAAATTTGAAACAAAATCTCAAATCTAATTTCGAAGTCATAAATTGCCAAATTTAAAATTGAGGTACTCAATTTGAATAAATAGCACTAATATTTTTATTTTAGATTTATTAATTCAAACACAACTCAAATGTCTACAATTTATTCGAGGTGATTTTAAAGCTTTGGTTTTAAAGATCTTGTGCGGAGATTTGAAATAAAATGCTATGTGATATTTTGATACAAAAGAATAATAATTTTTAGATTACCACAAGTGACTTGATTTTAGACAAAAGAACAATAATTTTTAGATTACCACGAGTGATTTGATTTGGGACAAAATATTCACTCGGGACAAAAGAACAATACAATTTTTAGAGAGAGAGAGAGAAGATCGAGTCTCCTACCTTTTAATGGTGTGTTTGAAACTGTGGGTCTAGGTTGTTGGTTGCGTTTGATATGTGGGTTTAGATGGTGGTTGGGGGCGCGATGGTGATATTATTATATGTGCATTGGTTGTTGAGATGGTTCTATTGTATAAAGAACACATTAAAAGGTTCATGACTTATGATGAGCATTCGGTTTTGTTTGATTTTGTTTTTTTTTCATTTGGTTCACATGTGTTTGACAGGATCATTAAAATTATGGTAATAATTTTTTAATAAGGTCGAATTAGACTTTTTATCAGTATCTTGGTATCTAACAAGACCACCATATTCCCCTTTTTGAGAGAACTAGTTGGACTCCCAAGCGATGACTGAAAATAAGATGCATTATAATATAAAGTATTATTAAGATGTTTTTAGATAATTTTAAAAGGGGTATTTTTTTAAGGTCCTTGATATTATGATTTTATAGTATAAAGGACATCAAATATTTTCATGATGTCTAAGGTCCCTCAACATCAATCCAGAGAAAATTGGTTCAGAGAAAATTTAAAGCAGAGAAAATTGGTCCAGAGAAAATTCAAGTCAGAGAAAATTGGTCCAGAGAAATTTTGAATTTCTCTGGCCTCCTTAGCCTTTCATGGACACTGCCAGAGAAATTTCCTTAGCCTTTCATGGACTCCAGAGAAATTTCAAATTTCTCTGTCGTGGGTTTGATCCTCCACCAAATGTTGTTGAAAGCTTTCACTGTGTCACAGATAGAAAGTTCTAAAAACGCTCCCAAAGAAAATTACTTCTAACCCAGAGAAATTATGAACTTCCCAAAGAATTTCTTTGGGTTCAATCCAGAGAAAATTGAAATTTCTCTACAGAAGAAGAGGTCTTGGAAATTCAATGAAATCAAATCTAATAAAGTTGGTATAGTTGAAAATTTCTCAGAATTCATTCATCAAATTTCACTTGACATTGAAATCTTTCTTCACAACCATAAAAAGCAGCAAGCAACCTTTATCATCATCATCATCTTCTTTCTACATCATCTGTAGCAGCACCATGAAAGCAAAATAAGCAAGAGCACTTTAATAGCATCAACATAAATGCACAACAAGATAAATGATTAATTGGAGATAGCATGAGGCAATAACAAAACTTCCAGAGAAATTTGAACAACCTAGAGACCTACCAGAGAAATTTGAACAAACCAAAGATCTACCAGAGAAATTTCAACAACCAGAGAAATTTAAAGGAAACCAAATTGCAAAGTATCTCGGAGGAGAATGAGGGGCTGCATATGAAGCTTGAAAAGAGCTTACCAAGCCAGAGAGAATATGAACTGGAAAAGGAACTGAAGAAATCAAAAGACAACATTGAACATTTGAGGGCAAATTTGATGGATAAGGAGACGGAATTGCAAAATATATCAGAGAAAAATGAGATATTAGAAAATTGAAATTTCTCTACAGAGAAAATTGAAATTTCTCTGCAGAGGAAGAGGTCTTGGAAATTCAATGAAATCAAATCTAATAAAGTTGGTATAGTTGAAAATTTCTCAGAATTCATTCATCAAATTCCACTTGACATTGAAATCTTTCTTCACAACCATAAAAAGCAGCAAGCAACCTTCATCATCATCATCATCTTCTTTCTACATCATCTGTAGCAGCACCATGAAAGCAAAATAAGTAAGAGCAATTCCGAGACCTCTTCCTCTGCAGAGAAATTTTAATTTTCTCTGCAGAGAAATTTCAATTTTCTAACATCTCATTTCAATTTTCTCTGCAGAGAATATGAACTAGAAAAGGAACTGAAGAAATCAAAAGATAACATTGAACATTTGAGGACAAATTTGATGGATAAAGAGACGGAATTGCAAAATATATCAGAGAAAAATGAGATGTTAGATAATTGAAATTTCTCTGCAGAGAAAATTGAAATTTATTGCAAGGTATCTCGGAGGAGAATGAGGGGCTGCATATGAAGCTTGAGAAGAGCTTACCAAGCCAGAGAGAATATGAACTAGAAAAGGAACTGAAGAAATCAAAAGACAACATTGAACATTTGAGGGCAAATTTGATAGATAAGGAGACGGAATTGCAAAATATATCAGAGAAAAATGAGATGTTGAAGTCAGAAATAAAGGGAAGAGAAATGGGAAAGTTTGAAAAAACACATCCAGAGGCAAAGCCAGCAAGGACATAAAAAGCAAACTCACACTTTGTAGGGAGAGATTAGGGAGAGAGAAATAGAAGAGAGTTTCCAGTAAGAGAGAGAGAGAGAGAGAGAGAGAGAGAGTGGAGTCCTCTTCGTCAGCCTGTCGATTGCTGCGATTCCGTTTCGGTGCTTTCGGAGTAACTCGTTGATTTGGTCTGTGTTCACAGCTCCGTCAAGACCACGGTTCGTGGGTCTAGACATGTTTGAGCAAGAACAAGGTCTGATAGCTGTGAGCAAGCTCACAAGGATGAAAGAAGAAGCTAGGGTTTGGGGTTGATGTAGGAGAGAGAGAGAGAGAGAGAGAGAGAGAGAGAGAGAGAGAGCAGAGAGTGAGAAGAGAGAGACTTCTTAAATTTCTCTGTGATATATGAGTTTGGGGTTGAAGGACCTTAGACATCAAAAAATAATTTTGTGGATCTCTTCCATTACGAAAAGTGGGAGAGGGACCCTAGACTAATTTTCCCATTTTAAAATTGTAATATCAATTTACAAATAGATTTGATTAGAAACAAAAAATTGAGTTTGAGAGCGTTAAATTCAAATTAAGTATCATCTCTATATAGAAAAAAAAAAAAAGAAAAAAGAAGGACACTTACCAATTAGACCTATTAACTGGACTTATTTACCTACATGTCCTATTGACAAATTTATCACTGTAAATTTATTCATACAAATAAGAGAGACTGATAAATTTATCAATATGACTTAATGAATAATAAGTCCAAAAAATAAGACTTACTAGTAATTTATTCTAAAAACGATTGCAAATCAAAAAATCACATATTAAAATGTCTTGTTTGGCAGATGGTTTAACCATCAAAATATATAATCTTGGTTGAGCATTGTTGTTCATTGGTTGCTTGCTTGAGTGATTAGGTTGCATGGGTATAAACCAAAGCAATTACTAATTTTTTTTTATTGTGTTAACCACTCAAAAAAACATTAGAACCAAATAAATCCAGCACATGCATATTCACTTTGCCATGTTTGATTTGATTTTTAAAAGCTTGTTCCAATTTTTTAACTAAAAATTAATTTGGTGAAATAAATAAAAATTTAAAATACTTATCACTTTGGTATAATTTTATCTTTTGGGAGGTCAAAATTCATTTTTTTTAAATATTTTTTTTTGATATTTATTTTTATCAAATTAATTTCAAAATTTTAATTTTTCCCCCCTGAAAACAAGCCAAACCACCCATTGTTTTTTACAAAATATATCAATTAAAAGCCAAGTATTTAGACATGTGTGTACGGAACAATGGTAACTTTAGTAGAAAAACATGATGGCTTTTGGTTGGCTGAGCCAACATGTATACTCAACATAGGTGGCTAAGTTTCAAAAAGATATTATTTCAAAAATAATTTTTTGGAGAGAGTTTAGAAAATTTGAAAATTTGTTTGGTTGTATATTTTGAAAATAGTTTTGGAGTTTTGGAATTTTGGATGATTTGATATTTTTTTATAGTTGAATAGATGGACATGAGAGAAAAAATGATTGAGAATGAGAGAGAAGAGAGAAAAAGTGATTGATTGATGTGTGAAAGAAAAATGATTTTGAAATTTTTTTGTCTAAAATTTTCAACCAAACATGTTGAATTTTTTATCTCCAAAAATATATTTTGCGAGATAAACCGAACATGCTTATAATTTCTCATATAAACATATTTACAAATACAAGCATATTCAATTGCTATAAATCTATAACCCATATATAAATCACAACAAAAACACTACGAAGCAAACAAATAAAAGACATGCAATCTTAGACACAAAAAAACCATATAAGTTATTGTTTAATTGTTAACTAACATTGTCTTCACCTAAGACTCTTCTTCAATTTCATGGGTATTAGAAATGGAGCTAATCACAATATAGAATTTTTTACTCACTCGAACAAGATCATTTTGATAGTGAACACTGTTTGAAAGAGGAAATTAAAAACAAACATTGTCGTCCAAACTCTAACCGACAATGATGTGATATAATAGGTATCAACTTTTAATTTATTACACATCCAATGATAAAAAGTCCAACTCTTATTATATCATTATATCAAACTATAGATCTCTAACATTTTTGAAAATTTATTATATATTATAGGAACAAAAAAACTATAAATCCAAACTTATGAATCTATAATTTGTCTATCAATTTTTTTTATGGATAAATTCTTGGTTTATAGGTATTTTGTTATATGAAATATTTTGTAGAAAAATTGAAGTGACCACCTCTATGCCAAGGCTACGTGGCTTGATATATAGCAAAGCTATGCACCATCATTTCTATACCAAATGGCCTATCACAATGGTAGGCTGTAATATTAATTTGTAGAAATAACATTTTTTTTTAATAGGAGCTTGAGACTCAACTTAATGTTTTGTCACTTTTTATAGATGTTAGTTGGCACCCCACATGTTTCATTTGGGGGTCTTGTCACCAAAGACATAATTTAAAATTTATTGGTGGAATAAAAGTATGTGTATAAAAATATTGAGTTAATTTGAGTACATTAATAATTAAGCGTCATTTCTTCTATAAACATTATGAAAACATTATTTTACAAGAAAAATAAATTAATCTAGTAAGTATATATATTTTTGAATCCAGGGATAAGCCATGAAAATGGATGTCTGACCAGAAACATCCCTTTTAGCTCCAATCCTACACTCGGAAGAGATCATCAAACCCAGTCAACACCTGCCAACCCCTCTATCAACCCTGGCAGGACTGGAAATCGTACCTTCAATCCCCTTTACATGACCTTGTCCAAAGCTCTCCAAATCCTCATAGGACAAGGCCATCTCAAATCCCTTAATCCTCGGCCACTCCCTAATCCCCTTTCAGCCAAGCATAATGCTGCCAATTACTATGCCTTCCATCAACAAATCGACCATGACACTGACGGTTGCTTTCGTCTTCGCCACAAAGTTTAAGATTTGATTGACAACGAGGTCATCGCCGTACCGGGTCCTACAAAGTCTATTGGCACTAGATCGATGAATTGGGGGGAGAATGTGACTATGTGATTGGGGATGAACCACCTGTTGATGGCTTTCATTTTACTCCAGATGTGGTGGACGGCATGCACTTTTTAGCACTTTGAAAATGTTGTTTATTTTATTTTCGGACTTGGGTATTGAGTCAGTCTTATTGTTTTGAGTCAGTCTTTTCAAAATATATATAACATTTTATTTTTAAATTTTTTTAAAAACTGACATATACCTCTTGTATTAATAAAATACTTAATAAAATTGATATATTGAGAGTAGTTTGTTTAATGGGCATGTTATTATTATTTTTAAAATTTATGATAAGTTAAATTTTTTTGAAATGTTAAATGATTTTTTTTTTTTTTATGAATAGATTATGTGAAACCGTGGTTTCAAATTAAACCGGACCGAATTTAAATAGTTTGGTTTAGATCAATTTCATAATTTTAATGACTTAATTTTATTTTAATTTTTTTAGAATTGTAGCCAATAAATTAATCTTGATTTCATCTTAAATCGATCCCAACCAAACCATATTAACTCCTCGTTGTGAGCTTCATCAGCCTTCCTCTACCAGTAAAGACAAATTATTCAAAAGTCATGATGAGCAATCAAACAGTTAAAAATAAATAGATGACGAATTACACTAACAGTCCCCTATAGTTTGAGACTCGTGTCACTTTGGTTTTTGACTTTGCAATTGTGACATATTTAACTCTAAATTTTGAATTTTGTTCCAAATTGCTCAATTTCAAGAGCAAAGTCGTTAATTTGATAAAATATAAACTAATTTGACAAAGAAAAAAATATTTTTGAATTTTGAAAAATAATTTTTACCCACTAAAGATAAAATTATGTAAAATTGATAAATTTTTTAGACATTTATTTATTTTACTAAATTAATTTTTATTATGAATTTGAATGATAATCATGTAATGAGTGATTATTAGGTTTTTAATGTGTAACAAATATATTTCATATATGAAATATTTTTAATTTTTAATTTTTTAATTTAATAAATTAATTTAATAATAATATCAAAATTATTATCATATTTGACTTTTGAAAAAATAAAAACTTTATCCATTAGTAAATAATAAATAATAAGCAACTAACGGAATAGTGAAAAGGGTAATAAAATCACAAAATGGAGGGCACTTGGGCTTTATACATTTGCATGTGGCGGTCGATTCAAGGTGCTTTCCTCCTTTTCATGTGTGTTATAGATAAGAAGATGGATAAACTATCGAAAATAAGTCATAATTTTTATTAAATCCTATTGAAGATCATAATTTTTTAATAGTTAGATTTAATTTTTATTAAATTTTATTAAAAATAAATCATAATAAAATTACGGTTTAAAATAATTTTTTGTAGCGATTTTTTACACATATCGCTAAAAATTAATAATTAATAACTTTTTTTTATTACAGTTTTTATAAATTGTTACTAAAATTTATAATTAATGATATTTTTCTGTAACGAATTTTTTAAATTGTTGTTGAAATTTGAAAATTAATGACATTTTTTTAAAATGTCGCTAAAATTTATAATTAATGATATTTTTTATGATAAATTTTTTAAACTGTCGTTGAAAATTAACGATTAGTGAAGTTTTTTAATAATATATAATAAAAAATATCATTAATTATCATAGAATCAATTAGATAATAAATACGCTTATTAAACCCTACATATAAGCCCCCGGAAAATATCTGTTTTTACAATTTTTACTTTTTCTCTTCTTTTCTAGGAATTGAAATCTTGTGTTTTTTTTGAAGCGGCAAACTTGTATTAAGAACCAGAAAACAAAGCCTTTCTCAAGGCAACAGGGGGACTATGAAACCAATTGCTAATATATGAAACAAGGCAAGTCTATTCGTTATATCACAAAGTCTAAAATCAACATGAAATCTCAAAGTTGAACTTTTTATTTTTAAAATTCAAAAAAAAGAAAACACACAAACATACACATATGAGCACGGTTGATTGATCAATCATCGTAAGTGCGGCACTCCTCGGTATCCATGTTATCCTTACAGAAAGTTTCAAGCGGGTCGGACTCTTTCATCTTGTCCCTGGCATGGCTTGCCGCTGCACTGAGCTCCTCCACCTCATCCCACGCCGCCGCGCACTCTCCGCTCACCGGGTCATCGGAGCATGCCTCCTCCGCGCTCTTTATGCTCTCCGCCACCTTCTCCGACAGGCCTTCCGGGACAGCTGCCGCGGGTCGGATACACATCCGACCCGGCCCGAATTGACTGGATCTGTTCCAATTCCAAGGGTAGTTCAGCTTATTATTAATGATGGTGTGGGCCTTTGGTGAGTCTGATGATGCTTTGGGTGAGATTCTTGGGGTTGACAGGCTAAGGCTAGAAATTGTTGCCATTGTTTTTTTGAAATATTTGTGTTTTTGTTTTCGAAATGGAATAGGCTGTAGGGGTGGGAGGAAGGTATGATGATAATATGAGAAGCAAATATGTTGGTGTATGTATGGTGTGGAGTTCTTTGTGAACACACATTTCTTATCAGCTGAGAACCAATCATAAGCTTCCTCGTCAGGCCCAATTTGAAGATATATTATTATTTATTTATAATAATACCTGTTGTTTGAAATTTTCTACTCAACAATGTTCTCGAGGTGAAAAAAAAACACAATCCTATCATTTCCACACACTTGTGATTGGTTCATGAAAAAAAGTTTAAAAAAAAAAAACACCAGAAAAATAAAAGCATATGATTAATCTACATCATGTTGAAGGTCCTGTGATTTCTAACTTTAAGAGTTCCAAACATTTTTCTTTTCTATTGCAGTAGTGTGACCTGTGGTTATTTTTAAAATTTTATATGTTGCTATTTTTCGTTTCCACTAAAAATTTTATTTAAAAAGTTAGCTTAAAGAAAATAAATATAAAACCTAGATTTGAAAAAGTTATCTTCCGAGTTTATTTAAATATATATATATATATATTGTGGGGATATATTTTTGGATAGTTCACGTGACCGAGGTTGTTAGCCGAGGTGCTATGTGTGCGGACCATAATACCGAGATATGGTGCGATAATACGAGATATTTGGATAGAGGACTAGAGTCCTAGATGATATCAAACTATCTATTTAGATAGAAGACTAAAGTTCTAGATTGGGAGAAGAATTCAGTTTGGACAAAGATAAGACTTTTATCTCGATCCTACTAAGAGTTCAAGATTAGCAGTAATCCAGAGTCCATTGAAACAAGGCTTCTATTGGGACTAGGTTTGTGTTGGCTATAAAAAGGGAGGTACCCTTATGGGTCTTTTTATGTTCTGTCTAGTGAGTTAAGCACTAGATTTGTGTTGGCTATAAAAGGCAGGTACCCTTATGGGTCTTTTTATGTTCTGTCTAGTGAGTTAAGCAAAACACTATTGGTTATCTTTAAGAGATATTTTATTGACTTGATCATCGGAGATCATCGGAGTGCCCCCGGGTGGACGAAACCACCACGGGATTCTTATGTGACAGGTTGTTCAGGCTTAATCTATTCTGCCAATACTTTCCAACTGAGTTCTCTTTTTTGGTTGTATGGTCGAAAATCGACACCCACGTATATAATTTTTTTGAACTGAAATAACAAATAAGTTGAAAACATGAAAATGAAACCAAACATTTTTTTTTTCCAAGTACAATTGCTTAGAGCATCTCCAACCGTTCACTTCTTTTTTCACCAAATCTGAGTGAAAAATAGATTATTTTCTCAATTTGATACTTTTTCTTCCAACGGTGAGCATCAAAGCAGAATTGAGGGAAGTGATCGACCGGTAAAGGTAATTATTTTTATTTTTTTAATCTGTTTGAACCTTTTTTGATCGGTTTGAACCTACCTATTTAAAAGGGAACCGGTCGACCGGTTGGTCAATCGGGTGGTCGACCGGTTGGTTTCCTCCAACAGTCACGCACAGTAATTTGGTAAAACCTGTATTCTGTTCTTAGTTTGATAATTTTTTTGTTCAATTCTCATTTTGATACCAATTTGATAAAACCATTGAAGTTCCAAAAAGTACATTTTTTACTAAATTTTAAATTTGATGTCATGTTTATTGAATCGTTAGAGATGGTCTTGTTATAAGGAAGAAGAATTTTTGAAAGCTGTAAAACCAAACAAAATTAAATTTTAAAACAATTAAAGCTTACCTTGTGCGAAGATCCTTTTTTGGATGATCATGCTCCTTTGAGTTTCTATCCCTGTGATAATGCATATCTCATTTTCTAGTTGAAGCATTATGTATAACAATTAGTAGGCAACACAAAAAGAATCAAACTTGAAATCAATGTTAATGGACAAAATAAACTGTGGCAAAGAAAACTGTGTGAACTGAATAATTGTTTGCAACACACAATTAGTGAAGTGAACTGAATAGTACTATTAAACCTAAGGTTCATTAAATAAAATTAACTGTACTATTTTTTTAAACAAAGATCACAACCAAATACTTATAAAAGATACTTACCACAACTGAAAAATGAAAGAGAGAACGAAACTGAATGAAACAGAACAGTTAGAAAGAGAATGAGAAAAACATAATTAATACTCCAAATGATATAAATAGAATAGTTACATAGGGGAACTAAATTAAACAAAATAAAGATAGGTTTCCGAAAATTAGTACATGAAAATTGATTTTAGAAACTCATTATAATAATTGCGTTGGTTCATTTATCATTTTCATATTTTTGAAATCAAAACCATTTAGAAACACATTTAAATCTAACCCATTTTAAAAAATCATTACATGAAGATAGGTTTCTAAAATCTAAACCATTTCAAAAAATCATTACATGAAATTCACGGCTTTTCCTCACCTCATACCCAACACCACCTTTGCCTCAAACCAATTAATTGACCTGCCTACTAAAAAAAAGAAAAGAAAAAGGGATTAGTTAGTTTGTATGCTTTGTAGGTGATTGATAACATGTTAGTTATTAAGTGAGGATAGAGAAAACTTAAGAATATAAAACTTTATTGATAGTTTGTAGTGAACACCAGCAAACACGCCTACTGATATGAAGATTTCAACCAAATTGCCACTCACACCTTGAAACACATCACAAATCAGTAGAAAACACCAGCACCCAGAAACAGCCAACACCAGCAAACACGATAGAGATTGGCGACAGAGAACAGAAATCTAATAGACAGTGGGGCTTATCTAAATACAGAGAAAGCAATTTTGGCAGGAAACCATAAATTATATACACAAAAAAAAAAAACATGAAATTGCTTTATGTGTGGTTTGTAGTGATTATACTTCTCAAAGTAGTTTGTAGTGATTACACTTTTCAAACATTTATTATAATACAATGTAATAAATAATAACAACTCTCGAAGTGGTACCTTCCATTCACATAATTAAAAGGACTAAACAAATTAAATATGTGTTATATGAACCCAATTTAAATTGATTCTAAATTATGGCTTTTGAATCAAATTTCCACCCATAACTAAACATGCCCCAAATATATGCAAAACTAAACCCAATAAGTTTTACCTCAAGTCATGATTTTAATATCAAATCTCAACACTGTTCAATTTGTAAATTTTCAGAAAATAATTATTCATGCATAAAAACTTCATAAAATTTTCGTAAGTAAGGTCTTCAACTCAAGAGACACAAATTTCACCCTGAACATATGTGACAAAAAAAGAACTATTTTTTTTTTCAATTATCATAAACCCATTTACAAATAATCTTTTAATATAAAGCAAATATCACTAATCACGTAGTGCAACAACTATTCAATTAAATTATGTAATGATTATTAAAAAAAATTCGAGTCATTACACTTTTTCTTCTTCTTCTTCTTTATAATTTTCTGGCACTTCTAACCTCTAAACCCACAAAACCAAATCTTTATGAACCCCTATTGAACTTTCAAGCTTGGTATGGTGTCTTCTTTTTACTTCTATAAGTTATTTGGTTGTAGCTCAAGGCAGGGGTTTTGGGGGACAAATTTGAGGGCACTGATTCTACTCTTTTTTTGAGGGCACAAATTTATGGGATAGTTTGTTATGTTTTCTCTTCTTTTTTTTTTTGGTTTCTGAACCTTTTTAGGGGATTCCATTTGATTACGATCTGTAATGAACAAAACTTTAATAAACATCAAACCCAATATCAAACCCAAATCAGAATCTTCATAACTTTAATAAACATCAAACCCAATAAACATCAAACCCAAAACATGAAATTATTTAATAAACAAAACTTTAATTACGATCTGTAATGAAGGAGAAGAAGAGAGAGAGAAGGGTACAAAATATCAAACCCAAATCAGAATCTTCATAAGTTGATGCAGAATCTGTATTGAAGGATTCCATTATCTTCAAAATATCAAACCCAATTATTTAATAAACAAAACTTCATACAGGGGCCATTATAGACATAACAGGAACATACTGTCAAAACATACTGTTTATGATGCAGAATCTTCATAAACAGGGGCCTTCTTGTCGGGAATGGCGGGGTAGGGCGTCGGCCTCGGCGGGGCGGGACGACGATGCCCTCCTCTTTCTGAATCGAAGATAGGAATGGGTAGGTGGAGATGAAGGGAGGAAGAAGGAGGGTTCGAGTTTGGGTTCGACGATGCAAAACAAAGGCCTAAAATGGGGAAGGGGGATGAAGGAGCGGGAGATGAAGGGTGGAAGACAGGAATAGAGGGTTCGAGTTTGGGTCTCCGGCGAGGGAGATGAGAGGTGGTCGGTGGGGAGGCAGAGAGAGATGTATCTGTGAAAGAGATTCAAGAACAGAGAGGGAGAGGGAGAGAGATAGAAAGGGAAGGTGGGGAGGCAGACATGGGTAGGTGGAGAGGAGTGTTGGGCGGGAGATATTTTGATATGAGCCATTGATATAAATTTGAAATTAATCTCAACCATTCAATCAAAATGTATCTCACATACATTTTTATACATTTTCAAAAACTCTCTTCCCTTATTATATAGATATATATATTGTGGAGATATATTTTTGGATAGTTCACGCGACCAAGGTTGTTAGCTGAGGTGCCATGTGTGCGGACCATAATACCGAGATATGATGCGATAATACCAGAATCTGAGGTATTTGGATAGAGGACTAGAGTCCTAGATGATATCAAACTATCTATTTGGATAGAGGACTAAGTTCTAGATTGGGAGAAGACTTCATTTTGGACAAAGATAAGACTTTTATCTCGATCCTACTAGGAGTCCAAGATTAGCAGTAATCTAGAGTCCATTGAAACAAGGCTTCTATTGGGACTAGGTTTGTGTTGGCTATAAAAAGGGAGGTACCCTTATGGGTCTTTTTATGTTCTGTCTAGTGAGTTAAGCACTAGGTTTGTGTTGGCTATAAAAGGGAGGTACCTTTATAGGTCTTTTTATGTTCTGTCTAGTGAGTTAAGCAAAGCACTATTGGTTATCTTTGAGAGATATTTTATTGACTTGATCATCGGAGTGCTTGTCTAGTGAGTTAAGCAAAGCACTATTGGTTATCTTTGAGAGATATTTTATTGACTTGATCATCGGAGTGCCCCCGGGTGGACGAAACCACCACGGGATTCTTATGTGATAGGTTGTTCAGGCTTAATCTATTCTGCCAATGCTCTCCAACTGAGTTCCCTTTTTTGGTTGTATGGTCGAAAATCAACACCCACGTATATAATTTTTTTGAACTGAAATAACAAATAAGTTGAACACATGAAAATAAAACCAAACATTTTTTTTTCCAAGTACAATTGCTTAGAGCATCTCCAACCGTTCACTTCTTTTTTCACCAAATCTGAGTGAAAAATAGATTATTTTCTCAATTTGATACTTCTTCTTCCAACGGTGAGCATCAAAGCAGAATTGAGGGAAGTGATCGACCGGTTGGTCAACCGGCCGGTCGACCAGTAAAGGTTTTTTTTTTTTTTTTTTAAAACCTGTTTGAACCTTTTTTGATCGGTTTGAACCTACCTATTTAAAAAGGAACCGGTCGACCGGTTGGTTAATCGGGTGGTTGACCGGTTGGTCTCCTCCAACGATCACGCACAGTAATTTGGTGAAACTTGTATTCTGTTCTCAGTTTGATAATTTTTTTGTTCAATTATCATTTTGATACCAATTCGGTGAAATCGTTAGAGCTCCAAAAAGTACATTTTTTACTAAATTTTAAATTTGATGTCAAGTTTATTGAATCGTTAGAGATGGCCTTAAGTGTGAAACCAAATTTTAAGTTTGCTGACGTTTGGATTTCCTCGGGCTAGTTCAAGTCTCAGCATTGTCAGAAATGGATAAAGAATGCCAATTTCAGTTGTCACCGGTGTGGTGTTAAATAAAAGAAAGAAAACTTTGGTGAGAAAGTTTCTATATTGACTGACTCGGGGAATTGAACATACGATTCTTATATAGTTTGGCCTTCAATGCTTAGGAGTGGTCTTAGATACTTTAAAATTAGGATGAATTACAAATACAATTTCTAAATTTGATTAAAATACAAATTATTTCTTCTTGTTTTAAAAATTATATTTCACCCCTTGAGATTTCTAATTTCATAACAAATTGCTCATTTTATTAATAAATCATTAAGTCAATTAACAATTTTTAATGATATTAAAATATGTTTTAATTAATAATTTAGGTAATTTTATTATTGTACAAGAGAACAATTATGAATTTTATTTTTTTAGTTAATTCTGTAAAATAAAAAATTCTAATAAGAAGATATTTATAATTTTTTATACCACAAAGAATAATCTGTATTTTAAACAAATTTCAAGAATGTATTTATAACTTATCCTTAAAATTACTTCAATTTGTGACGCTTAAACATGTTCCTAACCATCTTATTAATTATAACTCTCATATGGAGGTGTCACGTGGTTATAGGGGTTCCAAATCTATCTCTTGATTCAACCTTGGTATCAAATTGGTGCAAACTCTATCTGAGGTCATTCTGAAGTAACAGGACTCTACAATAATAGCAGGGTTCGATCGGTTCAGCCTGGCCCATTCTGCATCACATCAAAATGCGAGTTTTGATTTTATTATTTTAAAATATAGAATTAATTATCTAAAAATGCTATTTATAAACGTTATGGTAATTCAAGTTTTATTTAAGATTTTTTAAACCAATAAATCCTATTTAGTAAAACTGAAAATATTATCCATTTTTTTCTAATTTTTAAAATGAGGAATATCAATTTTGTATAGTAATGTTTCAGAGTATTATTTCACTAACTAATGAAAATTATAGAGTATGAGAGTAAATGTTTTTCCCCTTCTACTTATTATTAGTTTGATTCAACTATCTAATAAAACTAAGAACATTAACAGTTTTTTCTAATTTTAAAACTGTGAACATTATCAATTTTTTAATTTTTAATTTTTTTTTTTCAGTTGTGCACGTCAATGTTCTATTATCATACTCCTTTATAGTCACAAAAATTTTAATTTTGCACAAAAAAATAATTAAGTTTTTTCAATTGTTTTTTTTTAAAAAAAATTTTACACAATTTTTTTTTTTTTTTTTTTTTTCAACTTGAAAGTTGATTTTTAAAGTTTTCAAAATCAAAATAAATGTCAAATTATCATGTTCTTTTATAGATAATCATAAATGATGAACAATCATTATTTGAAGGACAATTTAAACTAGTAAAAATTTAATAGGACTTGAAAGTCCAAAAAATCTTAATTAGAAGATAGAATATAAGTTCATAAATTAAGACTTCTGCGTAAATGTCCCTAAAATATAATATTTATTTAAATTTTTTAAAATATCATTCTCATATCATTTTTAAAGAAATTATACTATTACGAAGTGAGAGAATATTACAGTAACGTTGTTTTTGATCTTCACATCACGTATGTGTTTATTATTGTTTCATGGCATTGATGCTTGCTTTGCGTCTCAATATCCATCCATGCTCTCCTCCTTTATTCCATAATCCATATGCTTGCTTGCCCTCATATTCTTTTCTTTCCGAGCTTTCTTTTACTTCTAAAAGCATATCTATCTATCTATCTATGTATCTATCTATATTATATGTAATGTGAACGGCTCTTATAGTGTTTTAAAGCCTTAATTTCTTATGCTATCATGTATCTACTTTTTTATTTAAAAAATAAAATAAAAAATAGATAGATGAGAGGAGTTGAACCTTGCACTTATGTCAAATGAAGAAGACTCTTACCACTTGACTAGCATACTATATATAATAAATATTTTATTTTATTTTTACGTATTTAAATTACACACGCATCGCATGTGCCAACCGCTAATTTATATATATATATATATATATAAACACATCAAAGCTGAGCCTAGGTTTGCATTTATTTTTTGTCATTTCATTTCATGAAAATGCGGCTAGAGCTTCTCTTCATGGCTGGCATCATTGCCCTCGACATCACAGGTACATTTATCCTCATTTGCTTAATTTCTTTGAATAAGACAGTTTCCATCTTCATAGAAGGATTGAATTTCTTATATTTAAGACCATATAATTATTCAAAACATTACTCATCATGCCATAACAAATTGTAGGAATTCCCGTAAGGAACCAATCTATTTTTTCTATTTTACTACTTTTAGCGAAAGTTTTGTTTGTTGTTTAATATGATTTCATGCCAATTAACTAAACTATATTCCTTGTTCATTGCAAGATTTTTAAAATGTGATTTATCAATGTTTTTTAACACGAGACTGTATTGAACCTTTTGAGGACCCCATACATAGGGAATTGAATTTTGGAGATCAACTCCTGCACAAAATAGGTTTTCCAAAATTTTGAAGAGGTCATCACATGGAGTTAAATATTTCTAAAGGATGACCTAAGGTTTTTTTCCAAATTGTTGGAGGAGCAAGGACTCCCTTACTGTCCCTACCCTTCCTCCCGTCGCTGAATAGTTAAATTTTATTTAATTTTTTGAGTTATTTACCTATCCTATCATGGAGGATAATGTTACTATTGCACTCAATATTTGTCCTCCCTTGTGATACTGAGTTCTTGACCTTGCCTTGCGATGCTCTCATGGCAGCTGAGAAATGCCGTCAAATAATTGGAGATGAGATGTCTTCAAAAGGCATGATAGAAAGGTTCACATTCTTGAACTGCTTTGACATGAGTACTGGAACCATGGCATGCACAGTGAAGGAGTGTGTCAAGCTCTATTGTTACTACAGAAGAGCTGTTCATGTTCAAGAGGTAAGAAACAAGAAAATTGAGGCTACCCTATACGAGTACTTGTCCCAGGGACAGACCATTGAAGAAGCCCTAAGTCAGGCGAACGAAAAGGGAAATGCAGCAGCAAAAGAGGCGTCTCGACAAGTGAAGCACATAATAGGGCCTGCTATATCTTTTGGGTGGGACTTGTTTGAAACGATTTACATTGGCGGTACCCTAGTAGAGGGCATCATGAGGGGCACCGGAACCTTTTTAGGTTCCTATGTCGGAGGGATCATTGGAGAGGAAAGACTTAGGTCACTTAGGTGGTTGGGTTTTCTTGTGGGAAGCCAAATGGGGAGTTGGGTTGGAGGGAGGGTAGGGCTAATGGCATATGACGTGGGGAAGGGTGTGCAATACCTGCTTCAATTTGTTCATAAAGGAACCAATCTCTCATCTCTGGCTTCTAAAGATCTTTGAGAGAATTCGAGCTCACCATTATATATACAGAAATCCTACATGCCAAAATATATATGCGCGTGTGTGTGTATGTGTGTGTGTGTAACTCTTTGCACGAATCTGAGCACGTAGCATTATTGTTTATTTGAAACCAAGTAGGCAAGCCCCTATCGTCAAACTCTCAAGTATTGGGCTCGTACATTGTTTTATGCAGTTGTACAATGATACAATAACTAGAAGGATATCATGTTGGTGACTAAAGGATAGAAAATAATGAGCATATATATATATATATATATGCTCTTGCACTTGAAAGCCTGGATGTAATACATATTTCTTTTCTTTCGTACAAGCTAGCATTACATTGTTACACATGTATAGATTCAACAAGAAATAGTATTTACATATATACAGAAGACAAGTTATGGCAGCAACTAACTTTTTTTTTGGGATTGGATTGTCTCCCTGGGATTTGGGTTCATGGGTTTGAGAAGTTATTCCGTGTCCTTGGGGCAATGAACCAACACCCCCAAAAGCAGGGCACACTATAAATTTTCAGTTTTGAGAGAGTATACTAATTGTTTTAGTTCAGCATACTTTTGATATCAAAAGCATTAGCAGAAGATCACATGAAATGAAGGATTTATCTTTCATGAATGAAAATTATTTGTCACAAAGAGAAGAATAAAGTGAAGCAGACTACATATCCATCAAAAGAAAAAGAAAAAGAAAAAAGGCAAAGCTGACTCAAAGATTTGCTCTATAAATACTAAATACTAAGCAAAATAGGCCTAACAAATCATAGTTATATATATATATATATATATATTTTGATAATGGAGAACTAATCCTAAGCAGAGAGTGCTTTGGACCCACCCTAGAAGCACAAACTCAGGTTACATACTACACCTAAATTGGCATCAATAGAAAGGTATTTTAGTAACTTGAATTGGCATCAACCCCTTTAATAATGTTCTAACTTTTACCACCCTCAAGAATCTATTGTATGAAAACTTGGTTTCAATTTCACATTCCCTAGGGGTTAGGTGGAAAAGGCTCAAGTAGTCCTGCTCAAGAAGATGAGCTCAATTCGCTTCCAATATGTTGCTAACACAGGTACATACTTGATATATCCAATATCTTCATCATCCTCAAACCTACCATTGTAAACATGCAAACAATGAACAATGTAAACCGTATATCTAATTGACCAAACTTGTCATTCTAGTTATCAATATGATTGTCCTTGTTTAAGAGGTAGAAATGAACCGTGCAAAAGTAACACAAGCAATAGCCATCCATAAAAATCCCAAGTCAATCAGTCATAAAATGCAACAAACAAGCAAAACCACATACACCTTTTAGGCTCACTAGAGCAATTATGTGGTCCACAAAATTCAGTACCATAAAATTTATTTATTTTAAAATCAAAGCATTGCATGCTCGTTTTGATTCAAGAGCCTAGATAGGAACACTGGATATCAAGCCACTCATTGCAGAAATTGTGGAAGCTTTATTCTTCTGCGACAACGCTGATCTCACCTTTCTCTAGCAAGTTATAGAATGCCCTCACTTTCCTCTGCTCATTCCAGTGATGCATCTTCCATAAACCACCTGCGGCCAAGCCCAGTGTGAGGCCAATAACTAGTTCCTTTATCACACTTGGTCCTGTCAAAGTCGCGTGAGCAACCTTATGTGCAGCCATTTTACTTCCCTTTTTACAAGTTTGTAAAGCTGCAAATAACAAGAACATCTTTCTCATCTTATTACTAGGCACTAAATAACCAGGCAAACTAGGCACATGAATCCAACATCCAACAAGGGAATCAAGTTCATAATACACTGCAAATGCTTTTCTAGCAAATTTTCAGTTGTTTTTTTTCTTTTATCTTTCTAGTGATTTTTTAATAAAAATTGTCTAATTTTATTTTTTAAGGTGCTTCTAGGCTACAAAGACCAAAAAAGTATAAAAAAAAATTGGACAAAAATTTTGAAAAGTTCACTAAAGACAAAGAAAAAGTTACTATTAAAAAAAAAAGCATAGGAAATTTGGCTCTTTTTGTTGCTGTTGTTGTCTTTAGTGGTTCCCCCCTCTTCAAATTTGGTCTTCCCCCCTCCCGGAAGTTTACAATCTTCTTTACTTATCAAACAAACTTACTGAGAAAAATGACACACTAATGTTGATGTTAAAATACTATATATACAATTCTTTAATAAAATAATAAATTAAATCAACATAAGAAAACTAAAGCACCCCACCAAACAAACTAGCACTCATTGTGGCACTTTTTGACACAAGCTTCTTTACTTATCAAACTTACATGAAAAAATAACATGCAAATGTTGATATGATGTGAAAAAATAACACTATACAATTTTTTAGTACAATTATAGCTTAAATCAACATAAAAAAATTAAAGCACCTCACTAAACCAACTAGTACCCCAAAAAAAAAAAACAAAAAAACCCAACAACAACTAACAACAGGCTAACAAAGGAACCATGTCAAATATGGAGTTTTCAGTTTTAAAACACATTGACTAAATTGTATTGCTTTTAATACATAAGAATATCCAACTATTGTAACATGCCAAGCTGCTACAAGTCCAGAGGACAATTAGGTTTCTTTGCATAATTGAACTTCGTAGGTCATAAAAGATCTAATTCTACAAGTCATAGATGATAAACATTGCAACGGGTGACGGGAAACCAAAACAAACCCTAATCAAGTAGCATTAGGCCGACTGGGCGCTTGTCATCCTCCTGAGAAGCCGGCTCCACAAGTGGTATTGCATACCCCGTGAATTATGCCCAAGGACCAACCCAGGAGATGCGATAGGGATCTATCCTGCCTGTTCTGTCGCTCACAAACTAATGTGCTTGCAAGGTGTTTGGTATAGAACTCACATCCTAATGAGCCGGTACGTGACAATAAAGATGGAAGATAATGGCCCTGTTTGGTAGAGCTGTGGGAAAGTGCTTATAGCTTATGCCTCAACAGCTTATAGCTTATAACTTTCAGCTTAAGCTGATTTCCAGCTTATTCTTAAAGCATCTCCTGCCCCACTCAAAGAATAAGCTGATTTCTGACTTCCAAAAAGCTATAAGCTATAAGCTATAAGCTAAACTAAACACATCAAAATAGCTTAAATTAAGCTGAAAGCTGAAATAAGCTGTAATTAAGCTCTGCCAAACAAGCACAATGTATGACTAGTATCTCTAGCTGGTCTAGTCATTGATGATGTGCCCATTAGCATTAAGAACAATATTTAAATGTGCCACGCTTAAAAACTAACAATGACAAGAGTCACATGACAAAGCTTGCAATAATAGTAAGTTTCTAGTTAATTTGGAACATGCTCCAGAAGAATTACAATATAATATTATCATCTTAAACCATCCTAACAAGTAAAGTCCACCATTGTTAAGAGCATGAACCAATAAACACCAAAAACAGAAGGGGGTTAGGGAAATAAATTAAAGAGAGAAAAAAATAAAAAATAAAAGAACCAAGGAAATATGGGTGCGGGTACGAGTACGGTACGGGTACGACTGTGGGTATGCTGATTCGGCAAAACTCAAAAAAAATATGACACGGGTACGGCTGCAGTACGCCGATATATATATATATATATTTTAAATATAATTATGGTTAAAGGATCCAACCTACAAATTAAAATTAAATATTAAAACTAAAAAGAGAACTCATTTTCTTATAATTTAAAACCATTAAGCGTTAAAAATAATATTTGTGAAATTTTTCACTTTGACATGTTATGCACTGTGAATTTGTGATCATAATTTATTTTTAAAATCTTTCTTTTTGCTCATCAATTTGCTATTTTTATAGAGTGAGACCAAAGAAATAACAGGAGACCAAAGAAAGATTTAAAAGTTAATTGCCAACAGTAAAGGAAAAAAAATTCTCAATTGGGGCATGTTGTCAATTGCAATTTGCATAATACATAAAATTGCATCATTCCCAATTACTACTAATCAACTAATACAGTATCAATTTTTAATGTTTTGTGCATAAACTTGAAAAGTTTGTTATGATTAAAGATTTTATAAAGAAATTATAGGAGGATCAGAAGTAAAAGCATAATGCAAAGTCATACACAGAACTACCCTTTATGGGCCTTGTTATTTTTTTTTGTTCAAATTACTTTTTAAAAATATTAAAATCATTTGCTGATATATGCTTATACAATTCATGCAGACAAACAGGACAGCTGAGAAACATCAAAATTACTGTTTTCCAAGGGCACAAAAAAAAAAAAAAATAAATAAAATAATAATTGTTGATCTGCAAGGACACAAAAAAAAAAGAAAAAAAAAGGCCCTCGTGTACCCGAAACGTACCAACGGCGTACCCATGGCATACCCGAATGAACCAAACGTACCGGATCCTCTTTTGCCGTACCGGTACACGTACCCGCACCCGATAAGTACCCGGTACTCGTACGGCACTATTTTTGAAGTACCCGTGCTTCATAGAAAATAACTCTCTAGCACTTCTCTAGCTACTGAAGAAGGAAGGGCCCAAACAGCTTCTCCCACTCCTTAGTAAGCGGAACGCTAACTAAAAGGTAATAAATGGGTTCAAGGTCCTTCTTTAGACAATACATTTGTCATGCAACTAGGGGCCATGTTAAGTTCCTTATAGAAACTAAGGACTAATAGTCAATTAGTTAATCCAACACAGCATTTTTGTTTTTATTTATTTTTTTAAATTTTTATTTCAAACTAAATGAAGCCTCAAGTTTTACACACCATTTTCAAGTCTTTTGACAGTCTTTTTTAGCCATTCTACGACTTTCCAATTCATCTTCTAACTTAATCCAGTAGCAGTATTATTTTGAAACCAATTCAAATTTTCCATTTCTCAATAGGGTATGGTATTAAAATCTTCTATATCGTTTGATACAAATAAAAAACTACTAATGTCATTATCTTTCCCTGAAATCCCATTCTATTAGTCATAACAAATCCTTAAGAAAAGAAATGACAAGATTATAGTAAAGATAAGAAATAATTATGTTTTCACATCATTTTGTTTGAATGAACAAAAAAACAAAAAACGAGTCTTTTTATTTATTTATTTATTTATTATTTGCTTTGTATTCAAATGGGTAATTTCGTGAGCAATTTTTGTTCCTTACCAAATCACGCTTTTGGTGCAAAAAAAGGAGTTCTCTTTCTCACAATTTTTTTTCATTTCTCATCATTTCTATCTCTTTAATCATCCAAACAAGTAATAAAAGATCTCTTTCTCTCAATTTTTTTTCCCCTTTTCTCATCAAACCTCTCAATCCAAACGAGCCGTAATTACTACTAGTACTCAGTTTTCTTTGCCAATAGTACAATGTTAAAGCAAAATCAGACTCCCTATCCTTTATCATAGTCAATAATCCAACAAATTTCCAAGAAGATTCATAATATTAAACAAGCAGTTTGAACTCATAGAACAGATACAATTGAAAATAGAAATCGATTCATTTTATAGATCGAAATCAAAAAGAGAAAAACCTAATCGGACATAAAAACGAGTACTTCGAAGACAAATCAAAAGATGAGATTAGGGTTTTGACTTACCTGATCAACGAAGATGAGAGGTGAGAACGCTGAGAAGATCTGAGAGAGAAGAAACAAACAAATCACACTAATAGCGGACAGCCTCTATGGTAACTGGTGCTGTGCAACAAAACGGCGACGCATATATATTTGATTTTTTTTTTTAAATGTAAAAAATATATAAATTGTCTTATTTAAAAAATATATTCTTGGTTCATTTTTTTAAAAACATTTTTTGAAAAAGTCTACTTTCTTATTTTTTCGTATTTTTTTATTTTTACTGAATTTTTTTATATTTTAAGTAATTTTTTTTTATTTTTTAGACACATTTAACATAAATACACCTAAAAAGTAAAAAAAAATAATTTTTTTTAAAAAATTCACTAAATGTCAAAAATAAAAAATAAAAAAATACCAGAATTCAGTATATTTTTTGTATTTTTATATATTTATTAATTTTTTAAAATATTTTTTAGATACATCTAAGTAAGGTGCATCTTAAAAAGTAAAAAAATGTTTAAAATTTTAAAAAATATTCACTAAAAACAAAAAAACACGAAAACTAAAAAACTAAAAAACTTAATTTTTAAAAAATTTAATCCAAAAAACTCAAACCAAAACGGGACCCACTGCTTGTGTCTTGTTTTTTTTTTTTATTTTTTTATTTAAAGTGCTTGCCAACTCATTAGTGGTGCTTTAGAGCACCACTTTTAGTGGGATGTATCATTACTGTATATATATATATATATACATATATTTTCCCTTGTATTGGACACATGGTTTGTAATGGATTTTCAATGTTGTTTAAATCTGAGTTTTGTAATGAATTTTGAAAAGACATTCAAATTTGAGTTTTGAAAATTTCTGCATTTCTTCTTTTGTCGCATTTTTTTTTTTCAAATTTGAGTTTTTTTTGCTCTCTATTTTTCTGAAGAAAAGGTTGCTCTGCTTATTTTTCTGTTGTGTTTTGTGTGTTGGATCAAATGATTCATGATCATTCTGGAAAACAGTAATGATACATCCCACTAAAAGTGGTGCTCTAAAGCACCACTAATGAGTTGGCAAGCACTTTAAATAAAAAAATAAAAAAAAAACAAGACACAAACAAGACACAAGCAGTGGGTCTCGTCCACTGCCACATCATTAGTGGTGCTTTTAGAGCATTACTTTTAGTGGTCTCAAGCATTATTGATATATATATATATCTTATCTTTCCTGCCCTAGAAAACACAGAAACACCAAATCAAGAACCAAAAGGTCCAAATTTAGAGACCCATTTCGTAAAAAAACACTTCAAAGAAAACCAAAACAAAGAATAAAGAGCAAAAAACAGACCAAAGAGAAAGCACGTACCAAATAGGCGAGTAGAGAAGATGCGACGGAGACTCGCAAGGCTAATAGAGGTGACAACCATGGCGATTGGTGTGGTGGAGGAGCAAGAGGTGAGACAAATGTTGTTTACCAATCTACGAATACGATGAGATGTCTAAGCCTCCATTTGGCAAGTTGGTTTTGAGGTTTTTTGGGCTAAAATTGCCACAGAAAACAAAATAGGATTTTTAGCCCAATAAGACAACGTATCACATCCAACTCATAATCATTACATTATTTCTCTCACAAAAAAGTCAAAAAAGCTAAAAGCCTTTCCAAAACCAGGCTTTTTAGCCCCAGACTAAAATAGCCAAAAAAACAAAAAAGCCAACCCACTTCCCAAACGAAGCCTAAAGGTGTTAGAGTTTTTTAATTTGAGAATTGATTGTATGTGTGTGAGAGTGTATATAAGTAAATGTGGTTGGAGGCAATGTTTTGAAAATCAGGCCAGTTAGCGAATCGAAAAAGGAACCAGGTGGACGGGTCATCAGTTTAATTGTCGAGTCAAAGCGGTCGAATCATAATGTCATAATTAATATTATATAATTAAAAAATATAATTATAATTTATAAATAAATAAATATATATATATATATACTCAAATAAAAGTAAAAATCATTGCATGGCATTTATTAATAATATTTAATAAAATCATAATTGATAAGAAAAAGTCAATAGTTTTAAAGAAATTAATTTTTTTTAACATTCCCTCCAAACAAATTGATTAAATGCTAAATTTAATTTTAGAGGGAAATAAAATTTTCAACTCTCCTTCCAATCAATATGATTCAAATAACTTGATTGAATCCCACATAGAATTTTGTAGGTTCTCTTTGAAAAATATTTTTCTATCGATAGCAATAGACTTTTGATTGAATCCCACATAAAATTTTATAGGTTCTTTTTGAAAAATATTTTTCTATAAATAGCAATAGACTTTTGATTGAATCCCACATAGAATTTTGTAGGTTCTTTTTGAAAAATATTTTTCTATTGATAGCAATAGATTTTTGATTGAATCCCATATAAAATTTTATAGGTTCTTTTTGAAAAATATTTTTCTATAAATAGCAATAGACTTTTTATTGAATCCCAAATAAAATTTTATAGGTTCTCTTTGAAAAATATTTTTCTATAAATAGCAATAAACTTTCATAACCTCCTTAAGTTTCAATGAGACTACTCCTCATGAGCGGAGACTTTTGAAATAAGAGTTTTTAATCAAAATTTTGATATATATATATATACATATATATATAAGAAAAAAAGAAAAAAAAATTGGGGTTCTTTCGGACCGGAACTAGGCCCGGGTCCTGGTTCCACCGGTCCGGTCCAGATTTTAAAACATTGGTTGGAGGCTGTGTTGTGTTTCTCTGTATACGTATATATATTTAAATAATAATAATAATAATAATAATAATAATAATAAATAGACAAGTCAAGTCGGTTGGAATAGGCGGGTTGGTTACCTCCAATCGCCACCTATGCCGACCCGCAAGGCTTGGACACTAAACACGCCAACCCGCCTATCAAAAAAAAAAAAAAAACATGCACACACTCAGAGTTCAACTCGGTTTAGTTCGGTGCTATTTTAGTGATATTGTGCATAGCCCTACCTACAATGAAGAAATAATTTAAATCGCATTTGACCTTATTCTACACTCAAAACCGCCTATTTGTAAACAGTTCAGGTTGGGCTTGACGATTTTCGCAGACTGAATAATCCTATGTCCAATCCTAAAATTTAACTTGTGATAATTTTGTTTTATTATATATATTTAATATTTTTATTAAGGGGTCAAATTTTTTATATGACATAAACTTAAAATGACACGAAATAATAATACAAAATAACAAACTGGTTAAATTAATATTAAAATAATTCTTACACAAATTCAAAATGAGATACTCTTATGATTAAACAAGTGGGGCCAATAGGCTCCAAAACTTTATTTTGAGTGGATTGAATCAATTTAATCTCATAAAAAATCAAATTACTCGACGCCAATTTTTTTTATTAGTAAAATTAAAAATTTATTATATAAATAAATAAAATTAAACATATTTTAGAATTTATTAAAATTTTAACTCAAATTTGAACAATCTATTTGAATCAATCGTCTTTGATGCACTACAAGCCTAAGAAGAAAAAGAAGAAGAAAAAAAAAAGGTTTAAGATAACTGCTAATGTGCAACAAAACCGCGACGCATATATATTTGATTTTTTTAAATGAAAAAATATATAAATTTTCTTATTTAATTTTTTAAAAATGTTTTAAAAAATACAATAATCAATAAAAATTCAATCCTCGACTCAAGCCCCTATTTTAGACGTCATATCTACACTGCACCACTAAAGAAACTTGTAAAGTTGTAAGCATGTGAATCTAGAACTTACTCTGATCACCAAAAATAATTTAAATCAAATAAATCAGAATTTATAAAAGAAAGCATCGGATCTGTATCTACCATATTTTTGGAAGATTACTTATTGTCTTTGAAAGAGTTCTCGAAAACACAAAAAATCCAAAATAGAATCAGATTTGGGTTCTTGAGTGACCTCAACGATGGTGTGGAGCCGCAACCAAAGGTGTTGCTGAAGAAGAGAGGAAAGAATGAGTACGAGAGAGTTGAAGAGTGACAACTGTGCTGTAGCCAGAGGTGTTGCCGCAAGTTCGATCACCAGTCTCACCGATCGCCACACAGAGAGAGAGGGAGAGAGGAAAGAGGAAAGAACGACTACCTATCACGACTCAAACCGGCCCCTATAGGTTTAGCATCGTAACTAGTTAGTAATCCTAGGATTACTGAAGGCTTCTAAGACAGATTAACATAATATTAGGGGTTAGCGGAAACAAATAGCAAATATACAACGTCCATTGAGTTGTGCAGACTTATATGAGACATAAAAATTTTAAACTTTTTATATACATATTTACACATCATCCTTACGCCAGCATATATATACAGATAAGATAGGATGAGACTTAGCCCTATTTACTAAATAAACAAAGACTTGTTTAACCAAACAAGAAAACAAAACTTGAACTGCATGCACTTAGCCATAACCACTAGACATATCCAGAACCTCCACGGGAGGCACATAGGTTGGCTCACAAAATAGAGTCTAAGCAGAAGCTCTAGGCCTGGTCATGTGTCTGATCACCTACATATATAAATAATACGGTGAGCTGGATCCTAGTGAATAATAACAGAGTAAAGATTTTAATGAATGATGTCCATAACAGATTTAGAAATCTGATTTCAAATTCAAATCCCTTTTCAAATCAGAAACATAGTCATGTTCGTATTCATATAAAAAATAAAGTCATATTCATGTTCAAATCATGCGTGGTACATTCATTAGCATTAACATATCACGTTGGTCAAGTATATCAAGTTCCATAATGGAACCTCAGGTACCAAGTAACATATCTCATACGTGGGCCACAGTATTGTTTCCTTTGGGCGAGGGCCTGTGTCACGACCCAACCCCAGGGGCTTAGGGTTGGAATCGCAACTTACTAACTTATTCTTATTCGTAGCAAATTAAGCTGCACAAGCGGAAATAAAAATAAGTAAACAGAAATTTTACGTCATGTTACTATTTAAGAAAGAGGAAATACATTTCTAGGGCTTTCATTATTTTATTATTCAGTGACCAGCCCCGAATAGAAACAAAAGGGAGCAAAAACATAAAAAAGAAAAAAAGATAAAATAGTGATTCAACATCAGTCCATGTGCAGGTTCCATTTTGTGGGGTTATGGGTTTCCCTTACATCTCGTCACCTGAAAGGGTAACAGCTATAAGCACACAGCAGAGTGAGAAATATTATGTCAAGAGTGTAGGGAATACAAAATAACCATGGATAATTAGTTAGGCTAAAAATATTTGCATAATTTAATTGAAAATGACAATTTATTTAAAGTGGTAGAATACAGAAATCATGTAAATAAATAATCATAACCACGGTATAAAACAGAATAGAACAGAGGTCACAGAAGTGACAGTCAGAACAAAGGTCAATAGATCCATGACAAACAGAGGACCACAAAGTGGTCAAACAGAGGCCAGTGGTTATTTAAGTCCCCCAAGGCGTGGGACTCCCGTGGTGGTATTTACAAAACATAATTGTTTATAAGGTTATAGTCAAATATATACTAAAATTTAAACAAACATATCCATGGGTTTCTTTTTTAGTAAATAGAGTTTAGAAAGTAACTCACGTAACTGAAATAGTTGTAAAACATAACTTTTATTTATATAACTTAATATAACTTAATAAAATATAACTTATATAAACTAAGTTGTGGTAACTCAAAACATTCGTAAAACATATAATGGTAAATCAAGATATAATATAACTCACCTTACATGTAACCCTTAGCCTTATTTTACTATCAGAACTTCATTTCCTTACTCTCAACTTATGTATTTCTCTCGGTTTCCCACTCTTCCTTTTTTTTTTCCTTTCATTTTTTGTTCTCTGAATCACAACACCCTAGTCCCTTTATATACTGCTAACCGAGCACAGAAATGAATGACACGTAGCCTCTCTCTATGGAGGCATCATGATGCCAGAAGATTTGAGCTCTTAATTGAAGATTCAGTATGAGATTTAAATCTTTATAGATAAGTATTATCTTCTAAATGAATATACATACTTGGGCCCCTTTTTTTTTTTTTCTCTTCTTGGGCCAAAATCTACAAAGCATTGCTGGGCCAAAATTTTCTTCTTCTTTTTTTTTTCTTTTCCTTTTATTCATTTATTTATTTGTTTGGGTGTTAAGTGTTTCAATGTTCCTAATATAAATTAAATTATATCTTATCATTTAGCATCGTAAAATTAATTATTTTATTTTATTTTACTTTATTTTAGAGTTTACTATTATTATGCCATATTATTATTTATTTACTATTTTTAACTTTAATTTGACCCAACTAGTATTGTAATTCCGAGAATGTGTTAATTTGCCCCCAAATAATTTCTAATTAATCCTATATTTGATAACCTAATGCCAAATTAGATTTATATATTTATTTATTTAATACCCTATCATCACATGCAACCATACTTATATAATATTCTAAATATTTATGTGATACTTAATTAAACGTTCGGGGTGTCACAGCCTGTGCCACGGTATTCTCTCCCCGGGCGAGGGCCTCATGACCATAAGACATGTCCCCTCGGCGAGAGCCTTTACTAGGGATACCAAAATTTCATTTCAAAGAAAATTGGACAATCATTCATGTAATCACAAAATAGCCTTTGTATCATTCAAAAACAGTTCATATCATATCATAATGTTTAGAAAGTATTTCATATCAAACATAACTTTACTAAGTTATTACTTACAGATAGCTGCAGAAACAGGTTAGACAGATCAGGCAGACAATGGCGCGTGACCTACATAAACACATAACATATATACATTGAAACACAATATTACTTCTTTGATCAAACTTGACTTTTCTTGTCTTCTGTCTAAATAATCTGAAGGTCTACTACACTTATTCTTTCTTTAGTCAAATGAATCGGGTTCTCATTTCACTTACTCTTTCATTACTAAATCATTCTTTTCTGAATAAACCAATTTCTTACTTGGCTTCTTAATCAATTACTACTAAGTTAATGAATTATTCTTTAACCAACTAAGTTATGTTGGTTGTTGGCTTATTAATCTTTATTGAATAACAAATCATGTCTAGAATGCTTTGGGAAGAGATGGGATAAAAATATAAAAAAGTGTGAATTTTTTCAAAACATGTTGAAAATAGCCTGGTCGCTCGAGTCACCACTTGGTCACTCGAGCGAACTATACTATTTGTAAAAATACTAGAAGCTCAAAATGTTTGCTCGAGCCACCAATTGGTCGCTTGAGCGACTTGTAAATTTTCTGAGTTCCAAAACTGAAGATTAGCTTCCAAATTTCATTTTAAAACTTACATTTATGCATTTTGCAACATGTAATGTCATTAATAAATATGAACATATAACTAATTTCCAAATCTTAATGCAAAAACCTCCATAATTTGTCAAAGATTAAAGCTATAACTTCATCAATATAACGATTCAAAACTTTTCTTCCTTTTTCTTACAAAATATGAAATTAAAGCTATAAGGCTCTTAGAAAAATATCTACATATGTGAAATTCAAATTAAGATCAAACTAATTCTCGATTGTCAAATTCAAATTCAAATTTATTTCTTAATTTCTCCAAATTTAGATTTAATTCATTTTCTTCATATCAAACCCAATTTCAAACTCATAAATTCTAAAACATAAATTAAGTTTTTAAAACCCAATTTCATGTTCAAAACTCATGCAAAGTTTCATCAAAACATGAAAATAATTATAAGCTATGATCAATCTTCAATAAATCTTTGTTGCATTAATTTATGGAGCTTAATTTAACAACAACTTTCCAAATTAAACCCAAAATAATTAATTTCTAATTTAACTTCATAAACTTGATTTTAGCTCCAATTTTTCATTTTCTTGCCAATTTCCTAGCAAACATTGAATATATGTAACTCAAATAAAACTAACTAATTTAATATATTCCAAAATTTGTTTAAATTAAATAAAACTCTTAAATTACATTACATGCATGGGTTAATAATCAAAACCAAAACCAATATTTTCATGAGCTCATGGTTTCCAAAACTTTTCTTCAAAATCAAATGTATAATAAACTTGCGTCATGGTGCATGCAATTATACATCTCATATATCTATCAAGGTTCACAAACCGAAGCTCAATTTGAAGAATTCCTAGAATTATTTCTATATTTATTCTTTAATTCTTCCAAATTACATGCATGTAAAAATGAGACTCAAATGCATGCAAGATATTCAAAATCTAACCAAAAATAATTGATTTCTAAGTTTATTTCCATAATCATGAACCTAACTTAATTTTCTTTATCTTTTTGCTAATTCCTTTTAATAACATGATTTTGATCCTAATTTCATCTTTAATTTCAAGTGTAATGTGAAGATTCTACAAAAATTAAGCATAAATTTCATAACTTAAACTTTGATTTCAGTATGTTGGGTTGATTTTCCTTTGAGTTTTCTTCATCTCTTTCAATTTCCATGAGCTCTTCTTATTTTGTTTTCTAGTAACTAACACAATCTCTCTCTCTCTCTCTCTCTTAGGACTCTTCTCCAGCCAAGATGGCTGAATACAATATACTTTCCTTTATTCCATGTACACGTATACACACACACTTCAATACAATAAATTAGAAGGCTCTATACATAGGGGTGTAAATCTGGTTCGGCCCATATCGGGCCTCGCGGGCTCCCGCCAAAATTTGGGCCGGCCCACGGGCCAAAAAATTAGGCCCAGCCCCAACCCTCGGGCCTTAGGCCTGGCCTCGGGCTTGGGCGAGCTTGACAAATTTTTTTTTTTTTAAAATTTTTTCTATCAAAATTTTATTATTTTTCACAAAAAAATACTGGGCCTCGACGGGGACCGGGTCTCGGGTCGAGCCTTGAGTTATAGCGATCCCGGTTTTGCCTCGGCCTTCATTGTGTTCCGGACTCAAGTTCCGTGATTGAATATTGTATCCATGTCTTGTTTTTCTCCTTTGACCCTTTGTATTTGAGTTTTAGAACTTGTTGGGCGAGTTTGGAACAGGTTGGTTGTTAGTTGGGTTGAATTGTTGTTGCCCAGTTTTGGCTTCTTCGCTCGAGCGAGATTTCTTGTGCTCGAACGAGAATTAGGAGTTCTCAGGTTTCCTTCCAAACGCAGCATTTTTGGAGAAGATGAAGTTCTTCGCTTGAGTGAGGTTTCTTGCGCTCGAGAGAGCCTTGTGTTATTTGTTTCTTCGCTCGAGCAAGGGTGTGCGTAGGTGAAATACCTAAAGGTATGTATTCTACGCTCGAGCAAGGCTTCTTACGCTCGAGCGAGCGTGTGCTTCTGTAAAACTTTTGAAGCTTTGTATTCTACGCTCCAGCGAGGTCTCTTGTTGTGTCTGGTCGCTCGAGCGACAACTCTTTCGCTCGAGCGAAGGTCATGTATATCAGTTCGCAGCATGGTTATTTTATATCACTTTTGATCTTATTTTTCCCTAGGAACCCTAATCCGACTCTCTCTCTCTCTCTCTATAAATACACCTTGATTTGGGGATCTCTCAACCCTAGTCCCTTTATTAAAAAGATAGAGCATCTTGTGGGCTTCCATTTCATCCGAGCAAAATCGAGTTTGGACATCTTTGAGGCTTCTTCCATTCTTCATTTGAGCTTCTACACTTGAGGTAGGGATATTCTACTGTTTGATATGGGTTATAACCTAGGTATTTGTCATTTTGTATAAATGGTGGGATTTGGAAAGATTTGGGTGAAGTTAGGTTTTGGGTTTGAATTTTGAAAGGGGGATTTTAGTTTTGGGTTCCATGAATACATACTTGGAGTATGAAATAGGAGGTTACATAGGTTAAAATGATAAAATTTGGCATTGGATTTGGTATTTGGAAAAAAAAAAAAGCTGGGGAAGATTGCTAAATGATTATTTTGTATAATTAATGAAATTAACATGGGAAATATGAAATTGGAAGGGTGTATAATTAAATGGTGTAGTTGGATTCGTTAAATCACTCACCTATGGAAATTTGATAAATTATCTATTTGGTGGATTGTATATCTGTTTAGAGATATCTGTCTTGGGCTATCGGTGAAGGATAGCTATGATTGTCGCAGAAACTGCATGAGGATTAGGTGAATTGAAACTTATCATTTGAATTATGTCATTGAATATGACGGTTTGATTAAACCATTGAGTATGTGATTTGGTTAGTCATTGTCTATGATGACGTTTTTAAATACATTGTATATGTATCATTGTTTGGAGAAGATAGGAGATGTACTCCATTGTTTGGGAGAAGATAGGGGATGGACTCTATTGAAAACTAAGTTGGCCGGAGTGTCCAGGGTGAAAGTCTCGAAATCTTGTACATATATATGGGTGTCGATTCCCCCTGATGTGAATTCCGTAAAATGGCAAGAAAATAGAAGTGTTGGTTTGATGAATGTATTGAATTGTGAACCATTGAGTTGTAGTCTCATTTTGGTTGATTAGGTGAAAATGAATTTGGTAAATAGATTAATCTATAGTGGATAAATGAAAATGGATTGAGGTATGGTTGTCTATATCGAATGGTCTTGGAAAGAGTATGTGTTGGTTATGAATATTGCACATTTATCTGATGCGTATATCTTAGTTAAATTTCATATATTGTTTTAGCATATCTCTACTGGGTTTTGAATCACCCTACTTGGGAAAACATTTTTAGGTACAGGTGACATGCCGCCTCCAAGGACATAGCTTGGGAGATTTAGGGGCTGAAGGCTCTATTTTGTTATGATATATTTAAATGTTTATTCAAGCCGATGGCTTTACATGTATAGAGCTTAGGACTCTTCTTTTGTTGTAACTAAGTGATAACTTGGAAAGATGTAAGCCCCGCAGGGCATTTATTTTGTTGTTGTTAATCTAATGTTACATGCTATAGATTCAGGATGGATATTTATGAATGTATAATGCATGTAATACCCCTTTGTAATATAAACTCTGATGAATGAAGTATACCATTTTATTATGTTTATAGATCTTATGAATGAATTATTTGTATTGTATTTTGAGGACGTTACAAGTGGGCCTTAAGTGGGTTGATGGCCCAGGTCGGGCTTCAAAATGATGACCCAGGCCCTAGCACGGGGCTCGGGCTGGGCTTGGGCCCATGCCTAAACGAGTTGGGCCCACCACGGGCCACGGTCGGGCTTTGGGTCACTCACGGGCCGCGGGCCATTTTTACACTTTTTCTCAATTAACTAAATGAATAGAATTAACTTTATTACTAATTGATGCATTAACTTAATTAAATTCCACTTACTTTTAACTAATTAATCTTAATTAATAAAAAATTTCATATAATTTAATTAGTCTAATTTTGACTTCCGTTATGGCCCAATTAATTATATTTAATTTTATCAATCTGAATCAGATTTTCAATCAAACTCCCAAAAGGCTCCAAATAATAAATTAAACGTATTTCCATTCTCAATTTTGGTTTCTCAAATCATTTATTCCTCCGATTTTAGATTAAACTCAAAATTTCCGTCAATAATTTACATATTCAAGTTAAATGCCTTTTAGATAAATTTGATTCAGACTAACCGTAATTTCCAATCCTCATGAATTAATTAACTCAAATTCAGACCCAATTAATCAAGTTTCAGTTTCACAAATTTGAATCGAATATTAATTAAACTCCTATATGGTTTGATATTCGAAATTAAAATAATTCAATTTACTAATTATACTCTCTTGAGCCGTTAGGCTTTCAATTTCAAATTCCAACATAAATCCTCAATAAAATCATATACGAATCAGTCACCATAATTTTTGTAAATTCTAAATTAAATCAGCATAAAATTCAAATCTCCTTAATTAATTAAGTGCTAATTATTATACGCGGTGGGGTCGTCACACTACTAGAGCAGAGGGAGAGTGAGAAGGGAGAGGTTGCTGCTGAGAGATTAGGGTTTGGTTTGGGGAAAAAAATCTAATATAAATCTGTGAGAGAGATTGACGGTCCAGTTTTTTTTTTTTTTTTTTTTTTTTTAAGTTTAGTGCGGGCGAGTGCAACCTGCCCATAACCTACAATGAAGGAATAATCTCAACCGCATCCGACCTTACTCTGCACTCAAAACTGCCCATTTGTATGCGGTTTAAATCTGGTTGGACGGTTTTCGCGAGTCAGATAACCCTATGTCCAACCCTAAAATTTAACTTTTTTTAAATTTTTTTTTTTTATTATATATTTAGTATTTTTAATTAAGGGTCAACTTTTTTTATATAACATAAATTTAAAATGACACGACATAATAATACAAATTAATAAACCGATTGAATTAATATTAAAGTAATTCTTACACAAATTCAAAATGAGATACTCTTATGATTAAACAAGTGGAGCTAATAGGCTCCAAAACTTTATTTTGGGTGGACTGAATTAATTTAATCTCATAAAAAATCAAATTACTCGTTGTAATTTTTTTTTTACTAGTAAAATTAAAATTTTAACTTGAACAATCTATTTGAATCAATCGTCTTTGATGCATTACAAATCTAGGGAGACAAAAGGAAAAAAAAGTTTAGGATAACTATTGATGTGCAACAAAATGGTGACGCGTATATATTTGATTTTTTTTTAAAAATGAGAAAAATATATAAATTGTCTCATTTAATTCTTTTTAAAATGTTTTAAAAAATACAATAATCAATAAAAATTCAATCCCCGACTCAACCCTCCATTTTAGATGTCCTATCTACACTGCTCCATTAAAGAAACTTGCAAGCATGTGAATCTAGAACTTACTCTGATCACCAAAAAGAATTTATACCTAATAAATCAGGATTTAAAAAAGAAAACATCGGATTTGTATCTGTCATATTTTTGGAAGATTACTCATTGTCTTTGGAAGAGTTCTTGAAAACACAAAAAATCCGAAACATAAATAGATTTGGGTATTTGTTTGACCTGAACAATGGTGTGGAGCCACAACCAGAGGTGTTGTCGAAGAAGAGAGGAAATAACGAGTATGAGAGAGTGAAAGAGTGACACCTGTGCCGTAACTGGAAGTATTGCCACAAGTTCTATCGCCAGCCTCACCGATCGCCAAAGAGAGAGAGGAGAAAATAAAGAATGACTACCAGACAGTGAGAAAAGAGATGTTACTGCTGAGAGATTAGGGTTTGGTTTGGGGAAAAAAATCTAATATGAATTTGTGCGAGATTGACGGTCTAGGTTTTTTTTTTTTTTTTTTTAAAAAAAATATCGGGTGGGTGCTTGCGGGTACGGGTGAAACCCACAACCCACCTGTAACCTGCAATGAAAGAATAATCTAAACTGCATCCGATCCTACTCTACGCTTGAAACCGCCTATTTGTATGCGGTTTGGATCGAGTTGGGTTGTTTCCGCTGGTTGAATAACTCTATGCCCAGTCCTAAAATTAACTTGTGATTTTTTTATATTTTTTTATGGGTAAATTATACTGACACCTCTTGAGATTTATATTTATTACAGTTTCTCCCTCACCTTTTGGAAATTACATCTCCCCCCTGAAGTTTAAAGTTTCATTACAGATTCCCCCCTCAGGAACTTAATTTTTTTAAATACCAATTTTGCCCTCATTGGATAAATTACATTGACACCCCTCACATTTTAAAAATTACAATCCCCTCTCTAAGTTTTAAAATAACATTACCAATTGCCCTCTCGGTTAGTATTAGTTGGAAAAAAAATTCATTGAAAAAAAAATTCATTGGAAAAAAAATTATTTGAAAAAAAAATTTGTTAGTAAAGTTTTTAAATTTTTGTTTAAAAACCAACGTAAACTAATTTTTGAATTTACGTTTTTTTCTCAAATTTATAAACTGAGACAACCATTTATAAACAAAAAAATTTATCAAATAAGTTTTTATGACATTTTTAAAAATTTTTGTAAATATAAATTGAAAATTGAAAACGAAATGGTTACCAAATAGGCCTCAGATGGTAAAAATGTCGTAAAATTAACAAATAATTAAATAAGTGTAACAACCCCAACCTCTGATTAACGCTAATCCATGATTAATTATGCCTAATTAGGAATTTAGTTGAATCTTGGATTAAAATGCGTACGTGTGTGTTGCATTGTTGAGTTTATATCTGTTAGGCGTAGAAAGATCTGTTCACAATTTGGTTTCGGTTTGCGAATTGAAAGCCTTGTCGGCATTCGAATCAGAAATTGACTTAATTTATGTGTTAGTTAGAATTTATAGAATTTTATGGTAGGCTTAATTAAAATTCGATTTGGAATATGTGAATAGATTAAATAATGTTGAATTGCATTAGTTGCCTAATTACACAAATGCCACTTAGTGGCTTGATTTGAGACACACCTTATTGCATTGAGAGGCATCTCTTCTCAGCCATTTTTCTTTGACCAAACCGACTAGAGAGAGAGAGATAGTTAGGAGAAAATAGAGTTCATCAAGAATTGCTTGGAAATTAGAAGAATTGAAGAAAGGATTGCATAATTGAGCCTCCATACTTGGAATTGAAGACCTAAAGGTAGAGAATTCACTCTTTTAATTATGAATGTGAGTTGTTCTTGCTAGGTTCATGGTGAGATTGGTATATAAAGTCAAGATTTAGCTCTAGGTGTGGTTTTGAGAGTCTATCCATGCATGCATGCATAAATTTCCATGCTTTGGGTTTGAATTCTAAGATTTCTTCCATGCATGTGTTCATTTCACTCACATTATGGTAATTCATCTTGTTGTCCATCAAATTATCAAGTTTGATCATGTTTTGAAAAGCCTTAGCTCAAAAATATACTTGCATGTGATGTTCATAAATTGATTTTGAATTTAAGTTGAGTTTGTGCAAAATTGATATCCTTTTGGGCTATGATTTCTTGAAATGATCTTGTAAACATGTTGTTCTATGAGTTATTAAGTGTTTTCCAAAGTTTTGGGCCGAGAAAATTGAGTTTGATGCTTTAAAGGTCGAATTTGAGCTTGGTGATCAAATCTGGAATTTCTAGAAAATTTGATCCACGCTCGAGCGTGAAATCTGAGTACGTGCACTCCGCTCGAGCGACGATGTTTACACTCGAGCGTGAAATGCATACACCCAGAAGTTCTTATGTTTTGCAATCCGCTCGAGCCAGGGAATTCATGCTCGAGCGTTGGTCGAGCGCCCGTCGAGCGTGAAAATCATGCATCCAGCACTTTTTCATGAGTTTACAGTACGCTCGAGTGAGGAAATTCACGCTCGAGCGAAGCTTCATTGTCTGCATGTCCGCTCAAGCAAGGAAAGCCACGCTCGAGCGTGGACCTTATTTTCAGCAAATCTTGAGAAATATTTTCTAATGCATTTTTGCATCCTCATTCCATCCTAGGCATTTCTAAGCCATGTTTAAGACTCCATAATGTGGATTAATGGTTAGAAACACACTAAGAGCAAACGACATAAGTTATGTAAAATTCGAACGTGTGTTTCAAGTGTGTGTTCGTATGTGTGTTCATGTAGGTCACGCGCCTCAGAACAAGTGAAAGGCCGCCTTACCATCTAGTTAGGGCTACCAATCATCTGTGAGTAATAACTTTGTAAAGTTATGTTTAATGTTAAGTATTTTCTGAATATTATGATGCGAAGTAATTAGTTCTCTGAAATACCATGCTATGTTTGAAATGAATGAATGGTTGTCTAAGATTCTGAAAGTCATTCATGGCGTCCTTAGTATCATATGATATGCGTCCCTTTATGGGTTATCAGGTCCCTTTATGGGTCATCAGAAACGTCTCTGTGCACATGAGTCATCAAAATGCCTTCAAGGCCATCCCTTTATGGGTCATCAGATTTGTTAACGCTAATGGATGTGCCACGCATGATTATATGCAAAATCTGAATATGGAGATGATTATGAATATGTATATGAATCTGTTTCTGATAAGAACTTGATTTCTAACTCTGTGACGGACATCATTCATTAAATCCTTTACTCTGTTATTATTCATTGGGTTTTAGCTTACAGTTTATATTATGTATGTAGGTGAGCCGGTGTGTGACCAGGGCCAGAGTTGACGGCCTTCATTTCTGTTTTTGTCAGCCAACCGTTGTGCCTCCTGAGGAGGTTCCGATCGAAGTCTAGTTGCATGGCTGTTTTTGTACTTATGCTAGTTTCTGAATGTTTGTTAAGTCAGGTCTTGGGAACTCCACTTATGTAAATGTTTTGTAAATATTGAGGTCCTCCGACTGACACGCTTGTATATATATCTATAAGTTTCGAAATCTTCTGTCCCATGTATGTCATCACAGCTCATTGGACCCTATATGTTTTGTATAATTGCTTCCGCAGCCCCTTATCTTGTGCTTATCTGTTTAGAGGCCTTTGGTAATTCACGGATTACTGGCCGGTTACGATACTAAACCTACAGGGGGCGGGTTTGGGTCGTGACAATAAGTTACCAACGTAAGAAATGACTTGTCAAAAGATTCTTAGGCTATGTATGGTTTGATTTTTAGAATTTTTTTTTAAAAAAATTAAAAATTAATTTGGTTAAGAAATAAGAAATAAAAAATAATTATCATTTAAGGGTAAAAAATAATTATCATTTTAACTTTTGGGCAGGTTATATACATACGTATGGCTGTTTCAATTTAATTTGTAAAAAATTATTTCTAACCACTCGAAAGATAAAAATTATATAAAAATGATAATTATTTTTTATTTTTTATTTCTTAACCAGATTAATTTTTAATTTTTAAATTTTTTTTTTCTAAAAATCAAACCATACATAGTCTAAGAATATTTTGATAAGTCATTTCTTATGTTGGTAACTTATTTAATTATTTGTTAATTTTACTGAAGCCTGTTTGGTAACCATTTCGTTTTTAGTTTTCAATTTATATTTACAAAAATTTTAAAACTATTTTAAAAATTTGTTTGATAATTTTTTTTGGTTTATAAATGGTTGTCTCAGTTTGTAAATTTGAGAAAAATAACGTAAATTCAAAAAATGAGTTTATGTTGGTTTTTAAACAGAAATTTAAAAATTTTACTAACAAATTTTTTTTTTCAATTTATTTTTTTTTCAAATAATTTTTTTTCCAATTAATTTTTTTTTCAATGAATTTTTTTTCCAACTAATACTAATCGTGGGGACAATTGGTAATGTTACTTTAAACCTTAGCGAGAGAATTGTAATTTCTAAAATGTGAGGGGTATCAATGTAATTTACCTAGTGAGGGCAAAATTAGTATTTAAAAAAATTAAATTGCTGAGGGGAGAATCTGTAATGAAACTTTAAACCTTAGGGGGATATGTAATTTTCAAAAGGTGATGGAGGGAATTGTAATAAACATAAATTTTACGAAGTGTCAATGTAATTTACCTTTTTTTTATTCATATATTTATTATTTTTAATCACGAGTCAAATTTTTTTGTATAACATAAATTAAATATGGCACGACATAATAATACAAAATAATAAATAACTTGAATTAATATTAAAATAATTCTTACTCAAATTCAAAATAAGATACTCCTATGATTAAACAAGTGGGCCAATAGGCTCCAAAACTTTATTTTGAGTTGACTGAATCTATCTAAATCCTATAAAAAAATAAATTACTCGATTCAATTTATTTTTGATTATTAAAATTAAAAATTTATTTAAGATCAATTTATTATACAAATAAATAAAAATTAAACATCTTTTAGAATTTATTAGAGTTTTAATTAAATTTGAACAATCTATTTGAATTAATTGTCTTTGATGCATTACAAACCTAGGAAGAAGAAAAAAAAGTTTAGGTTAAATTATGTAAATGGTTTCTGTAGTTTACATGATTTGTCAATTTGGTTTTGTTGTTTTAATTTGCTCAATTTTGCCCATTAATTTAATAGATTGTGTCATATCGGTCTAATAAATTACGGCTGCTAGGTTTGGTAAACGGAAACTGAAACATTGTATCAATTTAGTTCATGTAGTTTACATAATATGTCAACTTGGTCCTTATTGTTTTAATTTGCTCAATTTTGATAAGGAACAAATTGACACATAATATAAATTATAAGGACCAAATTGACACATCATTTAAATTTCCATCCACCAAACCTAATGGCATTTATTTATTGGACCAATATAATATAATCTGTTAAATTAAAGAATAAAATCGAACAAATTAAAATAATATAAACTAAATTAACACATCGTATAAATTACATGAACCATTTATATTATTTATACAAAAATTTGTATACTTTTGGGGTGTTTTTGAAATTTAAAACCCTTACTGATTGTCCCCACTCTCTCCGACTCTTCAGGACAGTGAAAACCTACTCCACGTTATCTGCTCAAAATCAAGGGAGCTTTTTTAGTAAATCCACTCTCTAAGAGTCCTATTCCATTAGACCCATAATGTTTTGTATATTCCATTAGGTCCTATTCCATACTAAAGACCGAAAGACCCTCAAACAAACACGCGCCTATCTTTGAATCAAATAGTCATCTCTCTCTTCCCCTTTCTTCTTGCAGAAAATCATGTACAATATCTCCATTATTCGAAAAATTCAAAACCAAATTCCATATCGTCTCAACGCCCAGAAGACTCTCCTTATCGCATCGTCGCATCATCTTCTTCGTCATCCCTATGCCGTCAATCGCTGAAACCATGGAAATCACCATTGTTGAACATCTATAAGTTCTATCTTCGTCAAAATCACCATCGACGACCATTTGTGATAACGCAATCATCGAAATGGGCAAAAAACGTAAGTAATCTATTCATTCTTGTATGTAAACCCTAAATCTCTTCTTTAACAAACAACATTGTGAACTTTCACCAATATCCCCTGTTTCTATTCATACAATATATGGAACTTCATATTGTCATTGTTCATGCTCTAATCATTAATTTGAACCCTCAATCCCTATCTCCAATTATATGGGTTTTTTCACCCAAAAACATTACAATTGCCATTATGTTGTGTTTAAATCTGTGAATATTCAAATGGATTGAAAGATGTTGGGCCAATTAAATTATTTCAGATGTTATTGTTATTGTTGATGAAAGATGTGAATATTTAGATGAAATTGAAAATTATTGGGCAAGCAAATTGTTTTAGTTGTTGTTGAAAGATATGAACGTTCATATGGATTGGAAGATGTTGAGCCAATTAAATTATTTCAGATGTTATTGTTATTGTTGTTGAAAGATGTGAACATTTACATGGAATTGAAAATTGTTTGGCAAGCAAATTGTTTCAATTGTTGTTGTTGTTGTTGAAAGATGTGAACATTCATATGGATTGAAAAATGTTGGGCTAATCAGATTATTTCGGATGTTATTGTTGTTGTTGTTAAAAGATGTAAACATTCACATAAAATTGAAAATTGTTGGACACACAAATTATTTCAGTTGTTGTTGTTGTTGTTGTTGTTGTTGAAAGATGTGAACATTCACATGGATTAAAAAATGTTGGGCCAATCAGATTGTTTCAGATGTTATTGTTGTTGTTGTTGAAAGATGTGAACATTCACATGGATTGAAAATGTTTGGCCAATCAAATTGTTGTTGTTAACCGTAGTGAACATTCACATGAAAACAAAGAATCATGGTCTAATTTCCTTGTATCAGATGTTGTTGTGATATATAATTATATTGTGAACATTCACAACATGTGTAAATTAATTAAACACTTTGTGAACATTCACCACTATATTTAGAGGAAATATATCACTTTTGTTATCCCATGTTTGAAACCATATTTCAATTTTGAGGTTGTACTATAAAATTGACATAACATGATTGTAGTAAGTATGTGCATTGTTAGCCAAATTAGTACTCTGAATGTTCATAACATCCTTTAATCTATTTGAGTTAACATCCACATGTTCTTGAATGTTGTTCATCAATGTATAAACACACATTGATTTTTACGCACACACACACTATGCACATTGTATTTTTGTGAACACAGTGAACATCCACATCCATGGACAGATGTGGATATTCGCATCCATGCACACAACTGTAGACATTCACACCCATGCACACAACTGTGAACATTCACATTTATGCCAATGTTGTGAATGTTTACATTTATGCCACTATTTTAATCACATAAGCCTTGTCTTAATTTTTTTTATGCTTTATTTTGCAAATATTGCACAAAAGAAAACCTCAAAGCGAAAAAGAGATGAATACCATGTCAAAGAAGAAAGCCCACATGCAAATACTAGCAACAATGTTGACATACGGCGGGTTGACTCACCGTTTGTGTTTTTCTGTTCTCCAACCATTCCACCATTATCGAAGCGATGTCGGCTACTGAAACCATACTCCAACAAAAAAGAAACAACGTTGTGAACATTTCTATATATTAGAGTGTATCAACTCAACATGGAGACCAAATGTAAGCACATTTTTTCTCCTTTTGTGTGTAATCAAATTACATTTTTTTTTTGTCCTAATGCAAACTTTCTCACATGTTGCCATTATTATTTTTGGTCCTTGTTGTTCATGATTTTGCTGTTATTTTTCCTCTTTTTGTTGTTGTTGGTATTGTTGAAATTATGAAAACTCCCAAATTTGTTGTTTTCCTAGAAAATAGAAAGTTGTCGTTGTTTCGGATATTGTTGTTGTTGGCATGATGTCAACATTCACATGTGGACATGTCCTAAATAAATTTGTTACGTGATTGTGAACATTGTGTCAAGCAAATCTCCAAATAAAAACGTTTCTTCTACTTGTAATTCGATTTTGATGTGAACCTTGACATTGTGAGCATTAATGTTGTTCATATTTGTCCACTTATTATTCACATCACAATTGTGTACACTGAAAATATGTGGTTTGTGGGTAATGAATGGGTAATGCTGTCATGTTGTTTGATTGTTTATAGGCACTATGAATATTCACATTGGTGCTATTTGCTTATAAATGTGTACATATAATTATTGTCTTACTGTGAATTGTTGTAACCAAATATTGATGTGAACTTTAACATTCTCTTCTATACACATAGACATACCTAATATTATATGGATGTGTAAATATTAACATTCGGTGGGACCACTACTATTTGTACCATAGTAGTAATGTGAATATTCACATCTCCAATGATGTGAATATTCACATTACTATGTTTGTCACTTAAATATCACTTTGTTGCTTTTGCTTATATGAATATCGTTGAATGTGAACATCCACACTGATTAATGATGTGTTGATGTCAATGTACATGCCTACCCTACCAATTCTATTGAAATCAAATTTAATGTTCATACAAACACTCACTATTTGTGCATGCCCATATAACAGATGTTGCATCTAAATTTTGCACAAAAAGGAAGAGAGAGGAGTATCATGTCAAAGAAGAGAGCATGCCTTTAGAGAGTAACACCCACATCGACATGCGACATGTCAATTATCGATCAAACATTAAAGGCTTAGTAAAACCGATGAGAAGCACCAAGTTCTCGTATTTTCAGCTGGACTACTTAAGGCAAACTTCGTTGTTCGATAGTTGGGGTTGTCCACTATTTACTAGCTATACCAGAATACAATGCTAGTTTTTTTTTTTTTTTTTTTTTTTTGTAACTTTGATAACTTGCAGTTGAAAACACTTGACAACGTATATATAAATCAATGATATACTTCTCACATACCTATGTGTTTTGATGGTATATTTGGTGTTGATGTGTTGCGTGTGCTAAACAATATAGATTGTGAACATCTGTTTTCTTATGTTGAAGTTTGTGTGAATGTTTACATCTTAATTTATGTTCAATAAATGTGAATGTTCAAATTATGTCTTATGTTTATTGTGGTTGACTACAGATGTTAATATTCACATTATACATTTATTAGATATATGATCATATTAGAATCAACGTGAATCTTCACGTCTATTTATTGTATTGTGAATATTCACATCAAACTGTGGTTTACTACAAATGTTAATATTCACATTATACATTAATTAGGTGTACGATCCATGAACAAACATATCATAATTAATGTGAATCTTCACATTTATTTATTGCATTGTGAATATGCACATCATGTTTGTGTCTAAAACAAAATGGTCATTGAATATTCATATCATCAATATTGCATAATGGTAATGAACACAACAAAAACATATACACCATTCAATATTATACAAATATGTAAATATTAACATTAATTGACAATATATATGACAAAATTCTAGTACAAAAAACCAGAAATCTAGAAACAAAAAAAAAAACCCATAAAATCTCAAACTCTCCAAAAACAAAAAAACCATCACCCACATTCTCATCTTCATCATCTTCATCATTATCACTACCATGCAATTCCAACATTACATCAATCCAACAACAACCTCTGCATGTTGAACCCTTATTGATTTGGCAAGCAAGAATGTGCTTTGAAGCTCATCATCACTGTCCAAAATAACACCTATTAATCCCAAGTAACCGATAGAACAATGAAACACAATCAGTAGATAACGCGCTCCATTTTTCAAACACGCACTCCATGAAAAGTGAATAAGACAGAGATCGCACCACATTTATTACAATAGTACTACACCCATATGAGCACACCAACAACATGAATGTATCCATCTGCTGCAAAAATACAAAAATAAGGAAATGAATAAACACATTATAGCCAATGATATGTGAACATTTACATTGTTCACATATTCTGAATTATCTAGCCAAACAGAGATGAAACAAAACAAAGAAGTAAATATTCACATCATTTTTTGTATCTAAATAAACATTGTGGCTTGTGATTATATGATTGAATACAATGGTCTGATGTGAACTTTAACATTTTGCATAGTGGCAATAAACACAGTGAAAATATATACACTATTCAATATTATATGGATGTGTGAATATTCACACTGATTGATAAAACAAATGACAAATTTCCATTATAGATATTGTGAATATTAACACTGATTAATAATGAGGTTAACAAAAAAATCAAAATAACTGTATATGCAACTTTTCACCAATGATCCACCACAATCAATTTGTTCAAACAACTGTATATGCATCTCTGTTAAATATCCGAAACTCAAACAACAAAAATATACATGCATTACTAGTAAAAAAATCAGAACCTCATTCATCAAACATGCGCTTGTATTGCCCATGTATTCTAGAAAATGCACATGAATAAAAAACAGAGCATGCAATCCTTCACATAAATGAACATGCATTCATCTGTAATCGTTCTCCACCTCCGATCAACTACTGATCTCCAACAATTACGTAACGAACCAAAGCATACAAAAACACCAAACTACGAAAACAAACACACTGACGGACAGAAACCCATTGTCTTCGTCTTTTCTCCCACGGTACAGAAACTCGTCGTCGCCTTCTCTCTACTGCACTGAAACCCTACCACAATGAAACCCTACCATAAACGATCGATATTGATTAACTAAATCAGAATCATCAACGTGAATAATGCTAACAAACAAAACAGAAACGTGTATTTCATTTTTTTGTGTATGTTATGTATCAACATAATATATAAGGGTGTAGTAGTCCAAAAAAATATAAAATTAGGAAAAAAAGACTTCATGAAATAAAAGTACCAACATATAGGACTAATTAGGTTATAAATTTCCTTTATGGACTTATTGGGTTAGAACATCCTTAAATGTGATTTATCAATAAAAAATCCCAAAATGAATACGTCAGTTTGTTAAGTTTTGCAATTATCTTAAAAAATTACATATTCTTAAAATCTTTTTAACAATCTTACTAAATAAATTCATCTTTAAATATTATACTATTTTTAAAAATCAATCATACTTGACTACTTATAATTTTAATAAAATTATAAAATTATTAATAAGATTATAAATATTATTATTCATTTTAGCTTCACACTATTGCATGTGCTAACGCCCAATCTTTGACAACTGCTGCTGAAATCTGGGACTGACGAGCAAAGCATCTTTCTTCCTTCTCTCATGCTCCCTCTGTCACCACCATAGATGGATAGGCAGAGAAGTTTTTCCATCAAAGCCACTAGATTCTTGGTGCTTGCGTTCACAATCTCTTCCTCTCTCATCTTCCTTCTCTTCTTCTCCTTCTGGCTCATCAAAGCTACCCCTTCAGTTCACCAAGAAACCCATTTTCAGTTCAGAAATCCCACTCTTAATCTGGGTCTCAAACCCTTAACTCTTCAGACCTTGACTGCTTCCAGCAGAAATTTATCAGCAAGTGAAGTAAGCAATCCAATTCTGATCAATACCCTTGTTAATGTTTCAAGATTTGAGGGGCTTCTGACAAAGAAAAGTGGGATTGAAGTGTCAGGTGATGAAAAAAATGAAAATCATGTTATGAATGGCAATTTGGTGAGTGCAAAGTTTTCGGTAAGTGTTGGGAGTACTTCTGGATTTGCTGATGGTTCAATTTTTAAGGGTTTTCCGAGAAAGGAAAATGAATCTAAAGTGTCAGTTGATGAAATAGATATAGGTGATTCTGTAAATGGTAATTTGACAATTAGGCAACAGAATGCGACTAATATTTTGTCTGAGAAAGTGGAAGTTTCAAGTGGAGAGAGGATTAAGGAGAAGAGCAATAGAATTTGTGATATTACAAAAGGGAGATGGGTTTTTGATGAAAGCTATCCTCTGTACACAAATGATTCATGTCCTTTCGTAGATGAAGGCTTTAGTTGTGAAGGTAATGGAAGATTGGATAAAGAGTACATGAAGTGGAGGTGGCAGCCACAAGATTGTGACATTCCAAGGTTCTATCTAATTTTCTTTTCTATGATTGATATTAGCTTGCTGTATATTTTTGGGTCTATTTTATGACAGTTTAAGTTTTTGGGTGACTTAACATGGTAAGTTTTGGTTTCAGGAAGTACTTTGATCTGTCTGTCGTCGTGCATCTTGTCTTTTGGTCTGTTCATCTCTCCATGTGTGAGACGAGGTCACACTTGAGGGAGTGTTAGCTTGATATAGATTGTTGGGCCAGATTTAATTGGTGACTTAACAACTATGATTCATTTGAAATAAGTCATTATCTTTTCTATGATTTATTTGAAACTGCATTCTGAAGTAAATAATGAATTTGGTGATTCTTGATTGCTAATGGGGTAGGCTTTACCATTTGATTCAGAACTATATTTTTTTCAGATCAATAAGGGAGCAGATTTGGGAAAACAACTTATCAAAAAATAAATATATATTGTTATTTTTCTTAGGTTCAATGCAACAAAAATGCTGGAATTGATCAGAGGGAAGAGACTAGTTTTTGTGGGTGATTCAATTAACAGAAATCAATGGGAATCCATGCTATGTTTGTTAATGGGAGCCATCAAAGATCCGAAGAGGGTGTACGAGGCTCATAGGCGGAGAATCACCAAAGAGAAGGGAGATTATAGTTTCAAATTTGTGGTAGTTTTTCAAAAACTTTCCCAAATTTTGTTGGTTCTGTTTGCGGGTATAGGCAGTGTTTTGATTTTTGAGGTTGTTTTTGCAGGATTACAAGTGCACAGTTGAGTACTATGTAACCCATTTCTTGGTTCATGAGAGTAAGGCAAGGCTTGGCAAGAAGCGTGTGCAGACATTGAGGATTGATACCATGGATAGGAGCTCATCACGATGGAAAGGAGCTGATATTCTGGTCTTCAACACTGCACATTGGTGGACGCATCACAAAACAAAAGATGGGTTAGGGCTTTTATCAAACAAGGCTACTATTCTTGATTTATGATTTACAATTTAGAGTCAATCAACTGAGATTTCTATTGGGATACACATGAAAAGCTAACATGGTCCCTTCCTAAGTGCAATTTTGATCCCGATTCTTTTAAAATGAATTATTGTGAGTTCAGGTAGAACCATAAAAAGTTGCTCATGAGTTTAAAGGAACAACTATTAGACAAAATTGGATGACTATAAGATTAGGATAAGAGCTAAACCTCTAACCTTCAGCAATGACACTAGTTTTGAGTGAATTCACTAAGTGTGAGAATGGTTAAGCAAATCACTAGGGATTGAAGCTATGTGCTTTTATAATTCTGGTGTTAGCAGAAAAACCAAGTTTAGGTAATGATTATTTTAATTCTACACATTTATAGATCATTTCCTATGCAGAAAACAAAATTTGAAGTAATGAACATTTAGAGCTAAATGTATTGTCTTTTTCTGTTTTATATTTCCTTAAAAAACATTATAGTTGCTTCATAACAGGATCAACTATTACCAGGAAGGGGAACAAGTTCATCCTCGTCTTGATGCTTTGACTGCGTTCCGAAGGTCTTTGATGACATGGGCATCATGGGTTGATAAGCATATAAATCCAGGCAAAACCCGTGTTTTCTTTCGAAGTTCAGCACCTTCCCATTTCAGGTTTGCTCCTATTAGCTTCACTCCAAACTAGAAAACAAATCCCCTCAACTCACTTGCTGAATAAATTTTTAAATTTGTTTGGATAGAGGAGGTCAATGGAATTCTGGTGGCCACTGCAGAGAAGCTACTCAACCACTTAATGAAACTTCGAGTTTCAATTACCCCGAAAAGAACTTGATTGTGGAGGAGGTCACGAAGCAGATGAAAACTCCGGTGACTTTCTTGAATGTAACTGGTCTATCGGAATACAGAATAGACGGTCATCCATCGGCGTATGGAAGAAAATTTGGTAAGAGCTACTCTTCTAGTGTTCAAGATTGTAGTCATTGGTGTCTTCCTGGTGTTCCTGATACTTGGAATGAATTGTTGTATTTTCATTTGCAATTTAATAAAACAGAGATTTTGTAGTGTGTTTTCTCGAACTTGCAAATTCTTTCATTTCTTCCTCACGTGGTCTCGGGAAGTAGCATGTAAATGTTCATTTAGATTTAATTTTTGGAAGACACACAGAGATCCACCAATTGCTTGTTTACAACTTATTTGATTTTGATTTTGTTTTTGTTTTCTTTTTATTTTTCTTTCGTTTTTATTATATTCTAGAAATCAAAAGCTTGGCATATTATTTGCGAATCCTGTTTTTGGAAATTTTTTCTACACATTTATTAGAAAATGCTAAAATGAAAACAAAAGGAGCAAAATCGTTGAAACATGTTAACCAGGGTAAGTTTTGAAAAAGAGGGACAACGAGACATAAATTTTTAAAAGAGCAAAATCATTGAAACATGTTAACCAGAGTAATTAGATGTAGGGAACACAATCAATCTAGTTTGGCCAAAAATGACACTTTCTCTCTCTCTTAACGGAACTTCCAAGTGGTAAGGGAATGAATTGGAGTTCCCTTCCAACCTACAGTTAGGCACTCTCCATCATTCTCTAGAGTACAAGAGCTCCCACAACTGAACCGGTTGACAATCAAATTTGCTTGATACAGAGATGACTCGCTCATCTCAAGCCCCACCATACCAAACCTCGCAAAGAATGCCCTCCACACGTTCATCTTCACACTCCGAGTGACCCTTTCCTCGCCTTCCGTTGCAACAATATTATGTATCCCATTGCGAAAATATATTCCCTCCACGATCATCCTGTACTTATTCTCTCTCTCCATGCAGTCTTCCAGGCAATCGAAAAAAGCACCGAAGAAGAAAAGTGTCTCGATGAAGCGATTGAAAAACGATGGTGAATTGTGATTTGCTTCAACTTCAATGACTACCATTATTGATGGATTGAGGCTTCTGATCACTCTCATAAGAGTTTCCAAACAGTTAGGCCTCGAGATCATATCTCGCAATATGGTATTAGAGTATATGACCACGGCCTCCTTGGCTTCCACATCAAAATGTTCTTTTTTTATGTCTTTCATGTCTAGTAAGAGAACAACCTTGAATGAGAAAGACAAGCTCAAGGACTCGGCGAAGGTTGCTAACCTTTTGCATGTTTCCTCCATCTTGTGTCCCTCCGTTGTCCCGACAGCAGTCAGTTTTAAGTGCTGAATTGGGTAAGTGGCTCGCTCTGCTAGAGCTTGCATCAAGACTATCCATTGTACACCGCTCTTGATATGGAAATCAACCAAATGAATATTGATTTCCAATGCGACATTTTCTAATACTGCTTGAATTCCCGCAAATAGCATCACTTGTGTGAAGGGAATTTCTTGGTGGATTTTCATGGACACGAGGTTTGAACTCACCCCTAGACTTGCCATTACCTCTTTTTCTTGTTCCCCCATTGTTGACCTTGACACAAATCTCCCTGTTTCCCTATCAATCCTCTCTCGAAGCGCTTCTACAAAATAGTAAACAACTCTCTGGACCGGGTTACCCGTATCAGAGGCTAGCCAATCACATTGCTTGAGCAATCTGCTTGCGCGTTCGTATTGCTGGTAGCCCACCTTCTCAGCCGCAGCCAGGAGAAGGTGGGCTAGTTCTACGTCTCGGGTTTCTTCAAGACAGAGACCCGAGAAAGAAGAACCATAAGGGTGCGCAAGCATGAAGATTTCGTCAACCCTTTGGGTAGAGAACTGTATGTACCTTTCTCCGGCCACCCTCATGATCTCTTCTGTCGATAATTTCTGGCCACCGCCTTTAGTCTCATCATCACCAAGATTGCTGCAGTATTTTTCTCCTTTCAACTTCTTCAACCCACCTGCATAATTACTCAGTAGCTCTAAAGATGCTGAAGAAAAGCAATATTGCTCTTCCTTTTTGGTTTCAAAAACAGTTTTTGTCTCTGGAATTGGTTCAGTTAATGGGAAAGCAGGGTTGAACTGGAAATCACCCAGTATTCCATAATTGGAAATGGGTGGCGGCGATTGATGTGGCGGCAGCGGTGGTGGTGGTGGTTCGACTTTGGGGAAATACACGCTCTTATCTGCTACAATCTCCTGATAAAAGCCATATTTGGAACAGAGAGAACCAAAATCTCCCCAATTTTCCAACCCTGATAAAGGGTTTTGATTATCTTTGCTCAAAGCCTGGTCTTTTTCATACTCCCTGAGGGAATTGTAACCACCTTGAATTTCATCGATGTTGAATGAAGAGAAAGAGAACATAGCATTTGTCATCTTCAAGCAGAAATCAATAACTTGAGCTTGACATATTGTTCATGTTTTATACTTGCAACAATATAAATGGGCACTCACATATTGCTTAAAGAAAAGAAGGGGAAAAAATATATATATATAAAAAATAAGGCAAATTATACCTATATCAATTTTGCTTTTTAATTTTGGGAAAATTACTATTTAGGTGTATTTTTCAAAAATAATTACATATAGATGAAAAAGTTTATGAATCTAATAATTAAAATTTGTAAACTTTATCATTAATTGGAATTTTTTTTCCAACTTTTACACTGACATGTTATTTTCCCTTTAATTTTTGGGTCAATTTAATCCAAATGACATATGTAATAAGAAATTAGACAACAATAAGATCAAAATGATTTATTAAAAAAGGAATTGATCATTTCAAATTGGATGTGAACCCCCCAATCACTTTGAGCAGATTGAATAAACTATTTTGTCTCTAGATTTTAATAATTTATAAAGGGAAATTATCAATTGTACTAAATTGAGATAATATGAAAAATTTTAAAATAAAATTTGAGAACATTTTATTTAATTATGATAGTTAGATAACATATCATTTGTTGGTTACAAATTAATGTAATTAGAATTAAGATGATCAAATTAACACGAGACAAATTAAAAAAATTGTACTTGTAATTTCTCCCCCCTCACCCCTAAAAATAAATAAATAAATAAATTGCAAATGATAAACAACACGGACTACAACTTTTGATAGTGATAAATAATATCATTAAAGTTAGCATAGATAGGGTCATCGATAGAAATGAATGAAAAAGAAAAGGATTTAATTTAAAAGACAAATTACATATACCTCCCTCGAGGTTTAGCTAAATTATAGATTTTTCTTGAGATTTCAAAAATTATAGATACCCCCTGAGATTTATATTTTCATAACAAATTGCCCTTTGAGGTTTATATTGTCATAATAATTTGCCCCCTAATTTGTTATGCAAATAGTACCTTCAGGGGGATATCTGTAATTTCTCAAATCTTAGGGAGATATTTATAATTTTGCTAAATCTCGAGGGGTATATGTAATTTGCCCTGATTTTAAATGAAACCACTTAGTAGGATTATCAATAAACCTCTGCCATAGGTACTTATTAAATATAGGATGGTGATATTTTCATAGTATCTACCAGGACAGGTAATCCAATATATATAAATAATTTCATTAGATTTACCTAAGAAATTCAGCCAGTTAAGCAATGCTGGACAAACTAATAATAATAAATAAGCCAATTAAATAAATAAATAAAGGGACGGAAGAGATTTGGACAGTGAGAAGGACATGAGATGGAAATGTCATGGTTCGAAACCAAATGACAGGCATCACGGAAGCTTTGGCTTGGAACTGGTCTTTCGTGGAGTTTTATGTCATCTTGTTACACGGTTTTTGGTAAAAGTTAGTTAATTGAGATGTATATGTTGTATGATTTGGGTAGGACTCTTCGCACCCTTCTTATTTTTTGATATTTCGACTCTGACGTTATATTAAACTATCTTAAGTAAAATTACAAATGAATTGCATTGTTCGTGAATTTAGTTTGACTAAGTAAAATTTTGGTTTGGCTTAATTTGACTCGATTCATTAAGTAAATAAATGAGTTTGAACTAGACTTTTAAACTTGTTTAATAAATGAGCCAAGCTCCACTCGTAAAGTCCGATTTATTTATCATTTATTTAAATATTACATAATATAATTATATATGTTTAAATATTGTAAATAATAGTCCAATTTTTTTTTTTTTAAAACTATTGAGCTTCTTTGAACCAAATCCAAGCTTGATTAGTATTAATGAGCTAATCCAAACGAGCAGTGCTCAACCCACCCTAATCAGTGATTTAATTCGGTGTATATAGATTAACTCTATCAAAAAAACAAAAGATTGTTGATATAATTATTGATGGAAATAAGATAATGAAACGAATCAAACTAGTCTAGATTGAATCATATTCGATTCAATTTTATATTGTTGATATATTCATCTCTTTAGACAAAGATTATGAAAGAAATGAAGGAATTTACACAAGATGGAACAAATGCAAAAGACACTGAGAACTCAAATATCATGGATAGGAGACGGAAGAGAGATGACAAAGATAATGAAAAAATGGAAGCAACAAAGAAAATTGACTCAACAAGTGTGTTTTATTCTAATAAAATTTCAATGCAACAGTAATATAACATTATCATTAACACGTGATATTACCAAACAATAATACATCACATAAAAAAGTGAATTTTATTTTCTAAACATAGCTACTTTTTGTCAAATTCATTCTTCTAATACACATATGCATAGTGGAGTCGAATGCACTTCCATAATAAGCTGTGATTGATTTGTTATAGCATGTTACCCGTTTCTCAAATTTTTCTCGTTTTCTTTACACTCTTCCTTCAATTGAATTGCATCATTCCCACGTCATGCTTACGCCATTGTATGTAACTATCGGAGAGTAATTTTTGTTCAATACTGTTATCCAAATCTTAGAAGAAAATGTTTATCTGAGAAAGAGTGGTCTAAATTTTTATTCACACAATTTTCAGCTTATTATTGGTCGATTGGTTCTATTTAAATTGATCTGAAGAATAAGTAAGCTACAATTGTTGAGAAAGAGAGAGAACATACTAGGAATTTTGAGCTTAATTAATTGCTCCAAAGCTGGCTCGGCATAATTTGAGACTTAAACCGACAAATTTAAATAAGGCTTTTTATACTTTTTAAAATATTTTTTATAAAGTTTATTATTTAAATATTTAAATTTAACTTTTTAATATATTTAGGTGTTTAATTGATATTTGTAGATCGTTTGGGAGTAAAATGAAGTTCCAAATAAAATTATGGACAACAAATGGCAACAATTGTAAAATTGATATAAAATTGAATAGTTTAAATATAAAATAAATATAGTTAAAAAAAATAGGAGTTGAATTAATTTTTAAGTCAAAATTTATAGAGGCAAAATAATTTTTTTTTTCTTTGTTTTTACAATATGTTTTTTTACTACACTTAAATAAATCTTGATCACAACTTAAATTTGTGGACACATTTTTGTGTTATGTTTCTATGAAATTAGTAATACTGGTTAGTATGATTGACTTTGACTGGATCAATCTGATTAGGAAACTTTCATTGATGTAAAGTCACAAAAAACAAAAAAATCTGACATGGCATGAATAAATTAGAAAAAATTAGTCTAAGGTTTCTTGTCCATTTTAATAATGATAGAAATCCATAATATTATATTTTGATGTCTATGGTCCCTAAACTCACACCAATATATCAGATCAGAGAAATTTGACCCCCTCTCTCTCTTTTCGATCTTCATTCTATCCAAACCAAACCCTCTTTCTTTGTGCACATTCCTCTATCTCTCTGCTCATTTCTTCTCTCTCGACTTTCATCTCCAACTCTGCCAGCTTCACCTTTGCCTCTATCTCTATCACGCTGTCGCCGGAATGCCGTGATATAAGCTGGACCACCACGATCTGAGCCGCGGGCAGTGGAGAATTTGCAAACATTTCCAGAGATCCAAAGATTGAAGTCAAGAATGTGTCTTCTTCGAATCCGAATATTGAAATTTCAAATGTCATCGAGGACTTGGCCTAACAAGTTTTCTGGTTCTGAAGCTTATGGATCTCTTTGCTCTATAGATGACATATGTGTCTAGCTGGGGTTCTAGGACTGCAAATCATGCAGAAACAAAAAGCAACTTTCTCAATATATACATAGCATGTAGGTACAAAGCTTTCTCATGCCAATAGTTTTCTATTTCTTTATTTACTTTGATGAATGTCATATTATCAACAAAAAATGAGACATCCAAGATCCCAAATTTATATTGCAGATTTTTTAATTGAAAGGTGAACAAACATGAAAGTAATATCAATTATGTTGTTCAAATCATGTCGAGTATGTGAAGAAATCAAACTGAATTTTTTCTGGACTGTGTGATTTTTCTCTGGATTGTGTAAATTTTCTCTAGATGTGTGAATTTTCTTTGAATGTGTGAATTTTCTCTGGATCATTACTCTTTTTTTCCCAAAATCTACAGATGACATGTGTCTAGCTGGGTTTCTAGGATTGCAAATCATGCAGAAACAAAAAGCAACTTTCTTAATATATACATAGCATGTAGGTACAAAGTTTTCTCATGCCAATACCTTTCTGTTTCTTTATTTACTTTGATGAATGTCATATTATCAACAAAAAATGAGACATCCAAGATCCCAAATTTATATTGCAGATTTTTTAATTGAAAGGTGAACAAACATGAAAGTAATATCAATTATGTTGTTCGAATCATGTCGAGTATGTAAGGAAATTAGATTAAATTTTCTCTGGACTGTGTGATTTTTCTCTGGACTGTGTAAATTTTCTCTGGACTTGTGAATTTTCTCTGGACTGTGAATTTTTTCTAGACTTGTGAATTTTCTCTGAATGTATGAATTTTCTCTGGATCATTACTTTTTTTTTTTTTCCAAAATCTAGAACGTTGCATAATATTTTGATTCTACAATCAGTAAAACAATCAGAATAATTTTAATCACTGTAGAACCGTAGTTTGAGTAAAATTCTAAGACACAATAAACTTGTGTATTTAAAAAAACAAAACGAACTAAAAATAATTTGTTTTATTACTTGTAGTGCTTGAAGAAATTCTTGTTCAAGCTCGCCCAATGACTTCTTCTCTTTCTTGTCTGTTAACCACTTCATCTTGTTGAACTTGACCTGCAAGGAGCACTGGGACTAGCAAATAGAATTTTGATGGCAACCCTTCATGGAAAGACATTTGTAAGAGAACATATAAAATGCACGATGATGCAAAGTTTATTGGATTGTGTGAATTTTCTCCGAATGTCTAAATTTTCTCTGGACTATCTGAATTTTCTCTAAATGTCTGGAGAGAAATTCTCTGGACTGATATTGAGGGACATTAGACATTATGAAAATATTGGGTGTCCTTTATATGCTATAAAATCTTAATATCAAGGACCTTAAAAAAAATTTCCTAAAAATTATTACACATTAATAAAAAAAAATTATAATTTTAATTGTTAATAATTGCAATATTTATTACTTTTTAGTAAGTTTATTTTTCCTTTCACACCACTGACTATTTCCCAATGAATTAAATGAATTAGGAAGTACAAAAAAGAAGAGAAATGTAATTGGAATGGTCAAAGTTTAGACCTTGTCTTCATTCCCCCTAGAGTCATCTTCATTAGCTAATCCCCAAAATGCCCTTCACAGTCCTAACCATTCCAATTGTCACATTTACATAATACAACCGCCAACCAACAAACTCAGCCACTCCAACACCCATTGCCATCTCTTTCTTCACCTCAGCCACAACCACCAAGTGACTCACCTCATCCCTCAACCTCCACCACAACAGACTGCCAAAGTTCACCGCCACTGCCACCCTCTCCACCCACCTCTCCTCCTTCAAATACCCGAAAACCGTGTCATCAACCACCGGCTTCACAACCCTCCTCCACCAATATTGCATCGCCTCGTGCAATCCCATAAGGAAAACAAACTTGGTCAATAAACTTCTCTGGTGACCGAAACCTGAGCCATCAATTCCGGCAACTATACTTGATTTGATGCCCAAGCCGATGCAAACTTGTAATGTGCGTAAGAAAATCCATGCAGTGTGTCAAGTTGGTTATGAGAGTGATTGGACTAGTGAGGGAGTGAATGAGGGCGGCAAGGGTGATGAGAGAGATGAGAGCATGGAGAGTGGGATTGGTGAAGAGGAAAAGAGAGGAAGAGTGGTTTTTTGAAGAGAAAGTGGGAAGTGGAGAGGCTGGCTAGGAGGAGGAAGGAGAGGCGGAGGAGGAGGGTGGTTGTGATGATGTGAAGTGGTTGTTTGAAGGTGGTGGAACTCATCAGGAGCAAAAGCTTCTTCTTCCCACTTTGTTGCCATATCTTCCAACCCATTTAATCCAAAAGCAGCAATGAGTTAATGATCCAAAATAAAATGTTTGCATTGGATGAAGTATCATAAAGTGTCGAGCTATATATATATGTGTGTGTTGTTGAATATATGAATATAACAACTTGTAAGAGAGAATGAATTTAATATAAAGTGGTTACCACGATCTAGTAATTAGTTGACATATGATAATGTCTCACTCCATGACTTCAATGGTTTTTTTTTTCTTCTTCTTCATATCCAGGGGAACCACCCCACCATTCAAATTGCAGTTCTACGAAAACATCAATCAAACACTAGAACATATAATAGACATAAATAAATAAAATTTTAAAGAATTTGTTGGTAATATTAACTTTCAAAAACTTGTCCATTTAGATATATTCAATGTTCATAATCAATTTATGCGTTCCTAGACTTGTTAATGTTGAAAAAGTCTAACTAATTACAAAGTGAGATACAATCTTATTATATGAGATGGGTCATACTTTATTGTGAGTCTCTCATCCATATGAAAAAATAATATCCAATTATGTACTAAATTTCTATACAAATAAAATAACTGGTTGAAATAAACTGTTAGACAACAAGTTTCAAATATGAGAACAAATGACAAGTCCATAGAAACTGATGTCTCCTTTCACTAAAGAACAATTCTGGAAACCCAAAAAGAAAGCACTAGAAACCGATCAAAATTTGGTATCAAAGGCCAAGATTCATTGATGATATACCCCACAATAACAACTTTAATTATACACCATAGATTTGACATTTTTTTGATTTATTTTCCTGGTCCATAGACTTTTCCTTCACCAAATTTAGTCGTGCATGCATAGCATGTTACAGGCAGCCCACCAGAGATCATAAAGAAAAAGAAAGACAACCAAAAAAACACATAAACAAGAATATCCAGAAAGAATGTAGCAATGCTCTAAGGAACAACTAATTGTTGTCCTATAATAACAAAGAATAATGTCTCTAGGCCAATTTGATGGGGCATTAGTGGTTGACCTTTCACCATCCAATTATTGCTGCATACATTCACAGTTTCTAAATCAACAGGGTTAGTCCGTCAGTCAAAACTAGAGAAATAGGGATGAAATCTCTCTTTTTGTACTTTTTCTAATTATAATTTATTGTTTTTAATTGTAGAGTAAATCATATTGGTAGTCTTTGCATTTTGGGACTTGTGTTATTTTTTTTATTGTAATTTTAATTAGCTCGATTTTGACCCTTAAATTTAGATTTTGTGTCAATTTAGTCAAATTGATAATGTAGATTAATTTCTTCTTTAGGAAAATGGTCAAGCCTCGTTTGGAAACATACTAATTTAGTAACTTTTTAGCTATTTGGCTAAAATATGAGCTAAAAAAAATTAGTATGTTTGGGATGACTTTTTGCCTTTTTACGAAAAGATGTGCAAAAAGTAGAGAGAAAATAGAATCTTTAACTTTTTGATATGAGTTGTTGGCTTTTGATTTTTTTAGTGACTTTTTGACTAAAAAAGCCACTTGCTAAACGAGGTCTAAGTTGATTGAGCTTAATTCACTGAGTTAAATAAGTTTACAATTTTGCCTACAAACACATAATACATGTTGCTTATGTGCGCATTTTTTATTAAAAAAATACTAGCAATTGTAATTAATCATACTAAATTGAGACAACATCATAAATTCATAATTAAAACCGAGAACTGAAATTACAAGGATCAAAATGATATAAGGGCAAAACTATAAGGATTACCAATGTAATTTGCCCTTAATTGTAATATGATTCATTAATAAAATATAAAAAATATAAAATAGATTATCTACTTTTCTAACACAAATCAAATTACATTTCTACCATACGATAAGTCTGAGTCAAATTGTATGGTAGAAATGTTATTTGAAACATGGGAGATTGGAGAGACGAAGTGATCTTGACCCTAAACATGACCGAATGAGTTATATGTTATGTCATGAGTCTCCAACCATCTCAACTTTGGCGAGAGTTAATTTCGATATATAGTACTAACATTATTTCCTTCTTTAACGTTAATGCGAATGAAAGAATAGCAAAATATCACATTATTTTATCTTTGAAAATTTTGTACAAAAAATATATTTGTGTAGCATTAATCTTATAGTAAATAAAAACAGAAAAAAAATATTATGGTGCACATCCCTAAAACTGAAGTTTAAAGCTTAGTTTTCAATGTGAAGCTCAATGTAATTGAAATCCAACCTAATCTCGATTATGATTTCATGTTCAGATAATGTTCAAAAAGTTTTGCAACTACAAAATATAAAGTACATTTGTGTAATTAGTGATGCCCACTAATCCAAAGCATTTTGTACTAATGGAAAGTTCTTATTTGCATTTTTTTTTTTTTTTTTTTGAGAACACTTATTTGCATCTTAAAGCAATGAGTTTTAAATTAGTCAGTATGCACCTTTAAAAAGAAAGTTAAATAACATGCACTCATCACACTTGATAGCCCACCCACAAAAATCCATTAGTTCTAGAACGCAATATATGTGTGTATGTAAACATTTCACAGCCTCTTTATGTTTTGAAAATTCTCATCAAAAGTGTTATGTATCATAAAATTGTATTTTAAATTTTAATTTTAAAATAAGGTAGATAGTATAGATTTAAAATTAATGAAATGCAAGTTGTACTTAGAATGATTATGGTGTATAAATGTATTTTTTTAGACAATTTTTTAGGTACTTTTTCCCTAAATTCTTAATATTTTTGAATTCTCATCTATGTGTGTCTGAATTTAATGGTTGGATTTGGTTGGTCAAGAGTAGTGGACTCATAAGCCCCTAAGCGTACATGACAATCACGGATCAGCAATGCTAGGTATCATGAAAAACCTTTCATGAAAATAATCATGAAAACTTTATGACTCTTAGATTACACTTAGAATAAAGGACCACACACTAATCAAGGTAATCCAATGATCATAAATCTTTCATGATCATTTTCATGAAGAAATTTTCATGATCCCTAACTTTTCTCATCACGGATTGTAGATTGGTCATCCAATTAAAATCACACAGATCTTCTGTTAAAAAAATCTATGTATTTATAGGCTCAATACATTTTCGATCGATCATATTTTAAAATTCATTTGTTACAAAATTTCTATCACAATGTATAGTAAAAAAATTATTAAAATAAAAGATAAAAATTTTGAATACTGACAATACTTGTCCAACCAAGACATAAAGTTACGTATTTGGATATAGTATTTGTAGATGGATTTGTAAAGAAAAAACAAAACGAAAAGAAAAAAATACAAAAAAATTTATCCATTTTTCATTCACATCTCTTTTTACTTTCTTTTTTTTGTTTTTTCCCTACAGAAATCCCATCACTTCTTCCATTTTTTTAATCATTTTTTGCTTTGGAAATATCTCAATATATATATGTATGTGTGTTTATAATTACAAGATGGGAGCAGGTGACATGCATAGTTATGAATGGCGTTGTATTTTTAATGGAATGAAAAAGAAAGAGAGAAAGCAACTTGTGGGTTTGTCATCTCTTTGTTATCCTCTCTCTCTCTCTCTCTCTCTCTCTCTCTCTCTCTCTCAATCTATTAGAGCTATAATTTTGTTTATTTCTTCCTCTATAGCTGCTTTTGCAACTTCATCTTCTTAAGCAACTCACAGTAGTTTTTTTTAGCTTATACACAAAGAAGAAGAAGAGGCAAGATCTGTCATGGATGGTTCTCACTCTCAAGAATTGGACTCAAATATTACAATACAACTTCAACCAGAAACTGATCAGCGATCCAAAAGAAGGCTAGTGTTTGAACTCTTTTTTCTTAGTTTTTTTTTTTTAATTTTGATGGAGTTGGCTTTGATTCTTTGATACTTGAAGATGTTTACGTCAAATATGTACACAATTCTATTACAAACATAGAAATTGATTACACAATTAGACATAAAAATAAACATGAGTGGACAAGGTTTACATCTATTCATATACGTTATATGTCCGATTCTGTGATTGATTTTTGTGTTTTTAACTTATTCATGTATGTAATGTTTTCTCCCCATGTGTTGTAATAGGAAGGAGAATCAGAAGGGTGTGGTTACTGTGAAGATTGAAGCAAATGATCATAGAAAACAGAGGAGTGAAGGTCCACCTTCTGATTGTTGGTCATGGAGGAAATATGGGCAAAAACCCATCAAAGGATCCCCTTTTCCAAGGTTTCACTCTCTTAATTCTCTGTCTCTGTTCTCTTTAGCTGAATTAGTGGCAAACTTCTTGTTGATGGGCTTTCATTTCATTTTTGGTATTGGACACTACCGTAAAATCTCTGTCATCTATTCTAATACATTCTCTAACCGACGTAAAATTTTTTCAGATCCCAAATCTCTATGTTCTCTTGTCATGAAACACTAATAAATATTGGACTACTAGAGAATCTAAACAAATAATCTAATGAGTATGAATGTTTTAAAATGGGAAAATTTGAGAACAGAGGATCTCATGCTTTACAATGTATTGAGAATTGAGAATGCATTAGAGACAAAGGAGAAGGATTTTTGTGAATAGAGGATCCTAGACTTCATTTTTTCCTTTTCCTCGTAATGTTTTCTCTCCCCCATAATTCCATGTCACCAGTTTTCTTGTCTCAAGATTCTTATGTTCCTAAGATTTTCACTGTGGCCAAGGTTCTTCTATCCCCAAATTTTTATGTTTTTCTGTCACGAAACAGAAACTCCAGACAAATATTTTGAGTCTGGCAAATTCAAGGACAAAAGATCTCGTACTTCTCATCGTGTTGTACAATTGAAAATGGATTGGGACGGAAGATAAAATTTTAGAGACACAGAATCCGGCTTTCATTCTTCCCTTTTCCCTCTAATATTTATATCTCTCTTTTCTCTCTCCATAATGCGTTCTGACCAGTTTTCTTTTCTTGCTACTTTTCTCTAGGAGTTACTACAGATGCAGCACATCAAAGGGTTGTCCAGCCAAAAAACAAGTAGAAAGATGCAAAACGGAAGCTTCCATGCTCATCATCACTTACACCTCCAACCACAATCATCCAGGCCCTGATCTTCACACAACCACCACCACCAACCTCAACAAACAATCAAAACAGCCCAAAACCCAACTCACTCAAGATCATGAAGCACAAGATGACCAAGAGGAACAACAACCCTTCATGCACAGTGATGAAGATGCAAATGAAGATCATTTCCATTACTCACAATCTCCAGTTAGCCAACCACAAAACCCTTTTGCAGAAACCATAGAGGACACCAATGACTCACCACCAAGTGTCCTACTTGATGAAGAGCCACTCTCTTATCCTCTTCCTCTCATGACCTTTTCAACAATCAAATCAGAAGAAAATGACTTCTATGATGAGCTTGAAGAACTACCCATTTCATCATCATCATCATCATCCTTAACAAGCTTCCTGAGAAGCAATTTCTTTGATGAAAGGATTCTTGTTCACCCTTCCTGCTCTAATTAGGTTCTAGTGTTTAAGTCTTAGGTAGTGTTCAGTTCATTAAAATGAAGGTGAAATGAAATGACTATTCTATCCTAATATCTATTCTTGCTAATGGTTCACTACAAAATGATTACAAAAAAAAAAAAAAATTACACTACAAATGAAATAATTATTCACCATTGTAATTGAATGGTCATCTTATAAGGAGATTAAAGAAACTTTTACTTCAGTAAATCAAACATAGCATTAAAGAAATCTACTTATCTGTGCATAGATAACATAGCACAACTGATAGTTCCTTCACTTGGCTTCTTTTAAGGTTTTGTTTCAGGTGTTATTATTAGAGCTTGTTTGGCTGCTTTCTAACATTACTTTTTTAAGGAAAAGCGGTGTGGTGACAAGGTTTGGCAGGAAAGTGGAAAGGCGGAAAGGTTCATGAGTGTTATGTTTGTCATATCCTGTAAAAGAAGTTACTAGAAAAAAGGCACAAGAATCACCATGTCAGTGCCCAAAAGATTTTTTTTAATGAGATGAGGTACCTTTTTCTTCCAGTGGTTGATAATTGATTTGATGGGATGCTATCTATCTATCTATATATATATATATATATATATATTTCATTAAGAATAATTTTGAAACTGTCATTTTTTTCTCAAGAATGTCCATATTATTAATTGATCTAATAAATAACTGCTAACAATTGTTAAATTCAACTCACCATCATCTTCATTCATGAAGTCATTAAAAAATTTAAACAGAAAACAGAAGGATATAGGTACTTGAAACCCAAAATAAAATTTATTTCTTAAGCTTCAGCTTCGATGGACAACACTGCAAAACTCAATTCCATTAAATGATTTTAGGTGCATAAAAATTTATATCAGTCAGAATCAAGAGAAATCAAGTACAATATCACAACCGTTCCATTGAACTCTTACAACATAGCCATCATGGCATTTGATGCAGTAACAAAAAGGGAGAGGTTTACAAGCTGAGAGTTATCATTACTGATCTGCACTCGCTGGTAGAGGCTGGAAAGCTTTGAGAGGATTCATGATAACACCGTCTATAAGGCCGTAGTCCTTGGCTTCTTTAGCGCTCATGAAGAAATCACGGTCAGTGTCCGCGTTGATCTTCTCGAGGCTTTGACCAGTATGGTAGGCCAGATACCCATTCAGGTTTGCCTTGTGATGCAACATTTCATTTGCCTACGCAACAATTGCAACTAATCAGGACCACAAGTAACATAACAAAATAGATCCTAGGATTAGATTTATGGTATACTACTTTCCAATAATATTTTGTTGATCTTTTCCATATTCGATATTTTGCCTAGACTTCATTTCCCTTTCTTCTGTTTTGTCAAGATGAGTTGTACGAAGGTGTGAATACTTACCCAGTTAAATATGTAAGCAATGGATGTGGTAGTTTCAATAGTTTATATAACTCAACCTAACCCACAGAATTGCATTTCCTTGGACCTTCAACTTTCAATCATCCAACGTTGTAAATTTATGGCATTGTGTACACTCTCCTTGAAGGGACCCGTTACTATAGTGAAACAAGAACACGACATATGGAGGAGGATGGGAGATCCAACCAGAAAGACAAAATGCCTCATTCTGCTTCCCATAGCATTTGATGACACAATGGAAAGACTTATAAAGGAGTCACAAAAAAACAAAAAATAGAAAAGTATATCACAAGCTCTAATGGATCTGTGAAGTAAAAACAGTAGTAAGAAAATTAAAAGAAAGCCATTACATTAAAAGTCCAACAATGGTGCAAAAATAAGTCATATGCCATGAAAAACAAACTGACTCATTTTGGATGCTAAAAATGAAAGGAATTAGTTCATTTCAGAATATTTTGACCACATGCCCTTAAAAAATCTCTCCATCTAATCTATACTGGTTTATGTTTCTCAACATGCAATTTTAATAAAACAATGGACACATGCAATTTAATATGTCTGCAGAGTTAAAGAAGAACTGCCAAAGTGTAACTCACAAAAAAAGAAAAGGACTAGCAGAAAATGAAAAGAAACATGCGAGATACCTGAATATCTATATCAGTTTGCCCACCTTGAGCTCCACCAAGAGGCTGATGGATCATTATCCTGGAGTTTGGCAAGCTGTATCTTTTTCCTTCAGTAACCAGAGTGACAAAAGGAACTAGTTTAGCAAATCCAGAAAGTAAAAGCCATAAGATGGAATTTTAGAACACCAAAATTGAAAGTCACATCATTCACCTTTTGTGCCAGAGCTAAGTAAGAAAGCTCCCATGCTGTTCACCAAGAAGAAAAATATTTTTCATAACTAAAAGATAAAATTTTCTGTTCAAAACAATGCAAGCAGCAAAATGTAAACTGCTAAGAAAACTCCACGAAGAACATAACCAATCGTGCACATGCATCCACAGACAAGCTTGAAATAATGAACATATATAACAAAATAGCCAGGCAAACACATCGTAGCAAAACTGCAGCAGGTTGTCAAGTAGAACTTCAGAAGTATACACACAAGCAAGTCTTTCTAATAAGTAGTGCAAAGATCCTAGAGCCAATATTGATGCTACATTTACATTATATTCATTCGAATACAGAAACTTCTGTCTTAAAAAATCCCTCAAGAGTCCAACCTTGTAGTTTGTCAAGAATCAGTGGCGGAACTACATAGGGACTGGCAGAATCACATTAATACTTCTATATTTCATGAATATTTGTAAAATGTACAATGGGAACTTTACTAACTCTCTATGTTATTAATTTTTCACAGATGACTCTGTTTCACATGTTACTTAAACAGCATCAATATAATCTAGTCGATTATTTTTATACAAGAGGTACATGTCACTTCTTTTTGTGTTTCTTTCTCTCTTTTTTATAAATAAATCCGAAGTCATGTATACTTTTTATTTACTAGATTATGCCAACCAATAAAATGTCTTAAAATGGTGGTCTAATCAATTATATACTGAGATCTAATTAATAGTCCAAAACTTTAGAAACTAGTGAAAAAAATGACTTGTTAGATTTATTTATTTTTCTTTGCTTAAATTAATTTTTTCGCAACCCTCACTTGAGAAATTATCTTCTGTTAGTGATGTACCAAAACCAACTTAATTTTTTTTATGCATACACCTTGGCCCCCTTAGACATAATTTCTGGATCTACCCCGGTTCTACCCCTGTCAAGAATAACCATCGTATGAACTTCATAATTTACACCACCACAAATATGAAACACCATAATTTACACCCACCCCACTAAAGCACAAATGGTAGTCCGACACATACAGTGAACAAGCATGTGTGGATGCGAGAGAGAGAGAGAGAGAGAGAGAGAGAGATACCTAGCAGCTAGTCCGACACATACAGTGGAAACATCAGGTCTTATATGCCTCATGGTGTCAAATATGGCCATACCTAATGGGATTAAAATAATCAAATCAAGAAAATCCACAGGCAGCCAGAAAAGAATTGTATAAAAAATCAACAAAAGAACAAATTTATCACCAAAAAAATGATATTACCAGCCGTAACTGATCCTCCTGGAGAGTTCACATACATGACAATATCCTGTTCAAAAAACAACCCATCAGTTATGAGTATATTCTTCCACCATGTATTTAAATGTTAGAAAAATCAAACCGTAATTATGTCTTTGTGTGTGAGCAAGCATGTGTGCATGAGAGAGAGAGAGAGAGAGAGAGAGAGAGAGAGAGATTAAATGAGAACTAAGGCCCCATTTGGGGACTTACCTTTTTAGCCAAAAAGCCAAAAAGCCAAAAAGCCAAAAAGCCAACAATTCATACAAAAAAGTCAAAGATTCTCTTTTCTCTCTACTTTTTGCACATCTTTTCGTAATTAGCCAAAAAGTCATCCCAAACATATAAGTTTTTTTTATCTACTTTTTTAGCCAAATAGCCAAAAAGTTACTAAATTAGCCTGTTTCCAAACGAAGCCTAAGAAACATGTGAACATTATGTAGGAAGCTCAAAGGTAAACAAAGGTAGTTTATGTATGCATGAGTGAGATTGTAAGAAATTGAAAACATTAGACCATGAAAAGGCATTTAGTTTAAAACCTCTCTACAGAATGCATGAATCATGGTATCAGACACAGCAGAAAGGATTTCTTTATTCCTTCAGTATGCCTTTTGTATTGTTTAATGCTTAGTTGCAAGTAGTCCCTGTAATTAAAATTTAAGTTCTGCCACAGGGAGTGCAAGCTAGTCCAGGTGTGGTGCACTTCGAGGTCTCCTAAAAATTGACTAGCTCTATTATGCTTTATAAAGCATTTGAAGGCACAACATAATCATCCAAAAAAGGGGCCTCTGAGCAACAAACAAAGTTGACAATTTGTATTAAACTATTTGATGACATGAGAAGACTGCGATATACATTATGATATGACGCAATTGAACTTCCCTGAGACTCCCAGATGAGACCATAGTGAACTGACTAGCATCTTGATTTACAAACTGAGTTTGAAAGATACATTCACATTGAAATTAAATCCCTGTGACCTGGTTCCTTGCTACTTTAATTGATTCAATAATTATCAGGCATCGTCATTTCACATCCAAACCAAGGTTATTAAAATCGGGATCCTACGTTGAATCGTTGGAGGTGCTTATAGGATTGGATCATAGAATCCGATCGACGATCGTAAGATCCTACCAAAAAAGACAAATTACATAATAATTTAATTTAAATAAATATTTCTTAAAAAGTATATACAAAATGAGCCTATATTCTATTAAAAAGAAGTGAAGATATTGCGAAAAATATAATACTCCATGTAAAATGTACATATAATATTATACAATAGAAAACTCGATAGTAAAAGTTTTGAATTTCATCAAAAAAGATGGTGAAGAAGAATAATTCTATAACAGAATACTTTACAATCTACAATAATGCATAAAAAGTTAAGAAAAAATATTTAACAAAGTTGGATATGAAAATAAATTAAGAACTCAAAAGAGCAGCTTAACCGAATGATAAGGTTTGTCGTTAACATCCCTGGTAGAGCGGATTCGAGTCACAAAAATAATCTCTCCAAAAATTGGAATAAAATTGTAATCATCTTACCCTTCTTAGACTACGCTAAAGCTAAGTCTGTTTTTCCGACTAATTAATTTTTTTAAATTACCGCAATATTTGAATGTTTGTTTCTTAGTTTGTTTTTCTTAGTCTATTTGATTCAATACTGCTTAATTTTTATTATTTATTTTGACCATATAAATTGATATTTAGACAATGAACAAAAAATTTATAATAAAATATGTCATACAATACAAAACAAGGCTTATAAATTGGATCAGATAGGATCGGGGATTCCACGATCCTATAAGATCCCATTACCAGGATCGAAAGATCTTACTTATAAGGAATCATTTACACGATCCGAATCGATTGTACTCAAATGGATCGTAAGATCGTAAGATCCGGATCAGGATTCTGATAATCATGATCCAAACCTCTCTTTTTATTCCGAACACAATAAAAGTTATGCACTAGTAGTGCAATTAGTAGAAAATATATGTTGTTAACAAACTAAATAAGTTGTTTTCAAGTTTCTGATGCGACAAAGAAAGTAAGCTGCTGAATAATGAAGACTGGGAAACGTATTTGCAAAATGAGTCCTAATTCCAAGATCAGCCGTGATCCAATTTTTCAATATTTCCTCATACACAATAAGCTTATAGTTGAACAGCAAACCGTTTCTTTAAAAACCTATAAATAAATAACGAAAAGAAAAACAGCTCATATAGTTCCAAAAGGACAAAAAGATTTGTTAAAAACAAATAGAAAAAGAACTTCACACACCCCCAAAAAATGCATAAAAGAAAGAAAACAACCAAGATTTGGAACCCAATGTGTGAACATAAGCATTTAAGATGATAATCATCAAATTTTAAAAAATTGAAAAAGAAAATTTAAAAAACAAACCTTGTTAGGATCAACAGCATCGAGATAGAGAAGCTGAGCAACTATAATGTTTGCCATGTCATCATCAACAGCTCCACCACAACGTATTATCCTCTAAAGAAACCATTTACACAACAATTCTTGATAAGAGTAACCAACAGTTAGATAGTCAACCAAAAGTGAACATATCAACAAAGCACAAACCCTAGTCCCTTACATGTTGAAAAAGCTGACTGATTACACTCTGGAAACGCTCTTGCACCATTGGAGGGGGGCCTTGTCCTCCTTGAGCGTAGGCCGGGAAGTAAGGTGAAGATGGGATTTGCAAATCATCCCTAAACAACCAAATTCAATGGTATTCAAATCAAAAGAAGTAAATATACATATACACACACACAGACAATCAAAGGAGGCATGAATTGGCAGATAAATCCTACCTAATGGACCAAATCTCCCTTCTTTCCGGCTCTGAAAACCGACCCGAGTACAAGGCCACCTTCACTGTAGAATTCGGGGCATTCTTTTGATTAGCAGCTAGTTTTCTTAATTTCCTGGCAAACCACAAAGGACTCAATCCCAAATTGAATCCAAAGAAAAGAAAACATATGAATCTCAAATTTATTACAAAAAGCCATAATATGCTCCATTGATTGCAGAGAAACCACAGAGAGTTGAGAAGTAATTTAGTTTGGACAATTGTAAAAAAAGAGGTGAGAGAGTGAGAGTACCTGGAACGAAGCGGCTGGAAGGGGAGAGAGAGGGTTTTGGTTTGGGAAGAGGAGTTAGGGTTAGCAGTAGAGAAGACCAGAGAGTTGAGTCTCAGAGAAGAAGAAGAAGCTGATGTGGACACGCACGAATGCGCCATTTTCTTCTTATCCGCTAAACCAAAGCCGGCAGCAGAGAGCGAGCGATCGACCGATCGAAAAGAAAGATCAAGGAAAAGAGTTAAGCGGCAATTTTGACCCGACCCGCGAGTCCGGGTGATTCTACCCTTATAAAACCTAAGAAAGTGGGTGTTTAGAAAGTTGCTATTTTTGTTTTTTTATTATTTTAGTAAGTTAAATTTTTTGTGTTTGGAAAGAAAGTTGAATTTTTTTATAGTTGGATATGATATTTGTAAGAGAAAAAATAAAATGATTATGAATTTAATGTGACATTTTGTCTTATTAACTATTTTAATGTATTTTATATTTTTTGTGAATTTTAACTTAAAAAGCCCAACCAAAAAAAAAAAAAAAAAAACTTTTATCAAACACCCTTGTTTGGGGAAGTATGAAAAAAAAAGTGAACTTTTTGTTTTTTTTAATTTTTTTTATAAAAGTATGTAAAAAAATAAAGAGTTGATATAACTTAAGCTAATAACTTAATAAGCTGATTTTTTTTTTAATTTTTTTTTTAAAATTTTCAAAATGGCCTATACTAGTGTATGTTCAGGCATAGTATAAATAAAAAATAAAAAGTTAGCAAAAAGAAAAAATAAAAATTATGTGGAGGAAAATAGAAAATGGAGAAAAATAAAAATAAAAATAAAAATAAAAATAAAAATAAAAAGGAAAGAGAGAGAGAGAGAGAGTGAGTGAGTGAGTGAGTGAGTGAGTGAAAAAAGGGAGGGAAAGAAGATGAGTGAGTGAAAATTAAAGAAATCTTGATCTTATGATAAATTTGAGAATTAATCTTAACCCTTGAAACAAAATGTATCTTTGAGATATTTTGATATATTTTTAAAAATTCTCCTGTTTTATTATATAAATTTGCATATAAAGTACTAATAAGAATTTTATTTATATGATTAAGGAGAAATCTGTGTAATTCATTTTTAATAAATTATTTATATTGTTAATGAATGATAATAAAATGTACTTAAAATATATGTTGTGTTATTTTGATTCTAAAATTTCTATTTTATTAATTTGATTGTAAAACACTTGTGAAAAAGAATAAGCAGTCCTGCAGTTTTAAAAGACAAGTAATAAAATAAAATTTTCAAAGGCTTCGCTTGGAAAGCAAAAGTTGAGATTTTTTTAGTTATTTTAGGCTTCGTTTCAGAAGTGAATTGACTTTTTGACTTTTTTGGCTATTTTAACATGTGACTAAAAAGCCTGATTTGGGAAGGGTTTTTGATTTTTTTGACTTTTTTGTGAGAGGAGGAATGTAATGATTATGGGTTGGATGTGATGTTTTGTCTTATTGGGTTAAAAAGCCTATTTTGTTTTTTGTGATTATTTTAGCCAAAAAAGCCTCCAAATCAACTTGCCAAACGGAGTTTTAACCACAAAAAAACAAAATAAACTTTTTAGCCCAATAAGACAAAATATCACATCTAACCTATAATCATTACAGTATATCTTTTCTCTTACAAAAAAACTAAAAAAGTCAAAAAAACTTAAAGTCTTTCCCAAACTAAGTTTTTTAGCTCAAATTAAAATAATTAAAAAAATTAAAAAACTAAAAAATCAACTCACTCTCCAAACGAGACCCAATGTGTCATTAGTTTTGACCGTGGCTTCATTCACACATTAATAATCTTATAATTGATTTGATTTACTAAAATAGAATGGTTATTCTTTTAATTTTTATATAAAATGATCATATTCTCTTATAATAGTAAATTATGCTTGTATTTACAATGTATTTATTATTATTTTTTAATCAACTAAACATAAAAATAAATATTTTAATGAAATAATTATTCAATTCCACTCTATTCTAATAAATCAAATACTACATTAGTATTATAGTTTTCAAATTCTTTGTCTAGATTTCTCAGGAATTTAACTCCAATGGTAGATCAATTCATTATCAAATGTAATTTTGTACCAAATCTGAGGCAAAATTTGGCTCCAGCAAAATTGGTTTTCTTCATCTCTCATGATGAGACCACCAAAAAAAACAAAAAAACAAAAAAACTGAATTTCCCCCTCTATCTCTAGAGCTTGTTTAATCATTTTTTTTTAAGATCCATTGGGAATCATGGCTAATTTGGCAAATAAAAACAAGCTAACCATAACAATGGAGTGGCGAGAGAGAAAGATTCAACTGTACAATACAATTTTTTTTCGCAAAAATTGCATCCAAAGAACTTGGGTGGATTCAAAATGGCCCAGTTTTATCATCCCAGTAGCTGCTGCTGCTGCAAGTGCAAGACACCATACCACCACAAAATTGGCAATAACATGGCAAGAAATTTGTAACAAATCAAAAGTTAACACGACTAAGTGTTGACTTAAAAAGTTGTAAGCCCGTAGGGTATTTATTTTTGTTGTCAATATGTAATATTTTTTGTACTTAATACTCTGATAAATGAAAATATGCTTTATTCTCTTATCTATGGATGTCATGAAGGTTGAGCTTATGTATATTATTTTGAGGGCGTTACAAAAATATTTCGTAATCTCTCTCACCAATTTTTTTAAAAAAAAAAATCAAAACTTGCATTCCTTTTCTCTCATCCAAAAAATCAGATGATATTTTTCATAAAATTTGTGAGTATCTGTCTATATCTTATATATTATATTATAACATAACAAAAAAAAATAAAAATCAAATATACAAACAGATAAAATTAATAAATTAGATTTTTATTTATTCAGTTAAAATATTTCTTTTGCCTCTCAATATTTTAAAAATCTATAAAGTGTATCTAAACAAATCTGATTTGAAAATATCTCCCACTATCCTACTTTAAATCAATAAAACTCACAAATCTATCACATATTTAACTCACATCATAACTTACCTAAATAATAATAATAATTAAAAACAAATAGAAACCATATATAAATTAAATTAAAAAATAAAAAATAAAAACCCACAACTCCATCTAAAATAAATTGAAAAAAAAAATAGAAACCACACAAAAATAAAGAAGATAAGAATTTAGATATGGATCTCAAAAGATATAACAATATCTAAATTTGAATTTTGATTTAATAATATAATTATCTATTTTTTTTATTTATATATATCAAAATTTCAAATCACTTAATAGGACAAATTAATCAATTTTTTAAAATTATTGGTTTTTCAATTTATAAAATAGATTTAAAAAAAAACTATTGACTGATTTCTTTATTTAATTATTTTATAAATAATAATTATCCTTTAATTTTTGAATTTCAAATGGAAAGATAACAAAAATATTTCATAATCTCTTCATCTTAATCTCTCTCACCGATTTCCCCCAAAAAATATTAAAACTTACCTTCTCTCTTTCCCAAAAAATAAGATAATATTTTTCATGAAAGTTGTGAATATCTATCTATATTTTATATATTATATTATAACATAACAAAAAAAAAAACTAAAAATCAAAGATACAAATAGATAAAATTCATAAATTTGATTTTTTATTTATTCAGTTAAAATATTTATTTCGCATCTCAATATTCAATTTTAAATTTTAAAAATCCTTAAAATTTATCTAAACAAATCTAATTTGAAAATATCTCCTACCATCATATTTTAAATCAATAAAACCCATATGTCTAATACATATTTAACTCACATCGTAACTTACTTAAATAATAATAATTAAAAAGAAATAAAAACCATAGATAAATTGAATTGGGAAAAAAAAATAAAAACCCACAACTCCATATTAAATAAATTGACCAAAAAAAAAAGCAAATCAAATAGAAACCCCCCTCCCCCCAACACACACACACACACACACACACACACACAAAAAGAGAAGAAAAAAAAAAGATTAGAATTTAGATATGGATCTAAAAAAATATGATTATATGTAAATTTGAATTATGATTTAGTAATATAATTATTCATTTTTCTTATATATATCTATTAAAATTTTAAATTACTTAATGGGACAAATTAATCAATTTTTAAGTCTTATTTAAAGAATAATCTGATTAGTCATTCCAACTCCTAAATTTTGCGGGCACTAGCGGATGAACTAACGGATTGGGTTAGGTGAGATCTAAGTTATTAGAAGTAGCATTCTCTCATTCCATAAATTTATTTATTTTTTAATTTTATTTTTTTTCTATGTGTGATTCTCTTTCTCTGTTGTTGGTTTGGTTTTGGCTTTAGTTTGGTTTTGGTTTCGGTTTTAGCAAGGTTTATGTATTTGTTTATAGGTTTGCATGGTGGAGAATAATTATTGGTGATTATGATTGCAATCGAAGTATCTATATTTGTTCTATGCTAAGAATTTTGATCGGATTTTGTTTTCTTCAATGAAGACCATAAAATTGAAATAAAAAAAAAAATGAGTATCAAATTTTTTTTATTTTTTATTGTCATTTTTTAATATAGAAAATATGAAAATTTATTGAGAATTCAAGATTTTACTATAATATTAGATAAATTTCAAACTTTTAAATATTATTGTTATTTATTTTTATCCTCTTTTCATCCCATTATATAATTACAGCTATTTGTTAGTTTGTTAATTATAATTCAACTATTTGTTAGTTTGTTAATTATAATTCCATTAATTGAAAATGAAAACTTAATATAACTTTTCATATATATTATAGTTAATTTGTTACAACTATATATTTATATATATATTGAGGACGTTACAGCTATAGTTGTATATAATAACATAATTGTACGGGGAGCAAATATTTCGGCAAGCCCGTACTCCTTTCTTCTAAGCTCCGTTTACGTCCGATCACCTGCGAGCAAATAACGGTGAGCTGCCCGGCGGTGTGTGGCCGGAAAAACCCTCCGACGATCAAGTTAGCACACACCTTAGGATAGAGAGAGAGAGAGGAGTGTTTGAGTGTGAGAATTTCCTTACAGAATGTTCGTCCCTCTGCGTATGGGGGGCGCAGACATGCTTATATACCCTCTGCGCCCCATATCCACTCCCAGTCATCTCCTGACACGTGGCTCCGCTATCCCATCTGTCAGCATAAACCTTGCTGAACATCACCTAATCTCAACTGCCTGCCTTCTCAGCTGGAGCTCGGCAGCCGAGCTTCTCTATCCACGGCCGTGCTGTGCTTCATACCCAAGCACTTCACGGGCTAAGCCCACGGAGGACCAGGCTAGGCGGCATCTCGGCAAAGCCTAGCCCGGGACACCTCCTGCGGTCGGCCTTCCTGCCGATTAAACGATTACCTCGGCTGACCTCGCCTTTCCGGGCGCCGGTCATTAAGCTTGACTGGCTCCACCATCGCCTGATCAAGCAGCTCGATCCAACCGAGCACTGCCTTGCCGAGCAGCTTCTTTACGGTCTGGGACGGCACATGCTTGGCCCAACTCCTGCCCGGTCCAACTCCTGGCAACCCATCTCCGGGCGGATCGCCAGTCATCTCGGCCCCATGCACCATTAGGCTCTCAACTTGCTCGGCCGTTGCCTCGGCCCAATTCCAGATCATAAATCTCCCTCTCAATTGTCCCTTAATTCCGTCCGCACGAGCGTGACTGGGATTACCTATACTTCGACCGGGGTAACATTTCTTCGGTCTTCAAAATGCCAAAGGGCAACCGGGCTAGTTAACATTACTGTCTGCAAACTTGCACGGTTATATTCCTCGACTGACGTCCTCTTCTCTGAAAGTAGCTCAGTTGGCTCTTCGACTCTTCAACCTGTCTCTTCAGTTCTGACGTCGCCATAAATGGTGACACGTGGCGGGCTGCCATTGGTTCTCGAGTAGCCAACCCGCCGTTTTTGCCAGAATTTTGAATTTGGGCGGTCTCTTCTGTCTATACATACAAGACCCTTCTAACTCAATTTCCTCCTACTGTCATTCTGCTATCCGACTCGCCAGAGCTCTAGCATCTTCCTCCAAGCCCCGCTTGTCATTCTTTGCGTTTGTGCTCGAAGGACAAGTAGTTGCCCCTCACTGGTAAGACCTTCCATCCCTCTTTTGTTGCTATCTTCTTCAATATTTCACACATTAGGGCACTAAAACTTAGTTCTTAGGGCGTAGGCCATAGAGACCGTCCCAAACCTCCCACTGTTCTTGGTGTTCTTTATTTTTCCTGAAGAACACTGAAGAACTGGGGCGGACCGGGCTCCTGGTCTTCATTTGATCCAAAAAATCAATCTTACCGAGCAAATAACATGTTTGTCTCAACCCCAGCAAAAACCGAGATAACAAAAGGAATTGGTCGCTCAGCCGGGCTAACATCTGGTCTGCTTGGGCGACCGAGCTCCTTAGTTAGCTTAGACGACCGAGGTGGTTTGGCACTCTTAATGACCGAGCTAAAGTCCAGCTCCTTTCGCCCAACCGCGCTCACACTTGCCATCATTTTCCTGCAGAGTCCAAGGGGACCACTGTCCATTCCTGAGGCTCTCAAGGCCGAGCTCCAACCAATTACCACAGTGCCAAACCCCTCAGCTGAGCTAACCTAGGCCGGCCACAAATAGGGAAATTTCGATTTCTCGTAGATACTCCGGCTGCGCTGGCTGCATTCAGGGAGGAGTACGGCATCCCGGCCGATGTCCACCTTGAACTTGCAAAAATTGAGACAACTCCTTGGGGCAGAGAGGAATGCCCCTTCACCGTGCTATCCATCGTCGAAGGGGGCCTTCGTTTCCCACTCAATCCACTGATTACCGAGTTCCTGCGCCGAACCGGGCTAGCACCCACCCAAGTGTCCACCAACACTTACCGGATAATAAACGGCGTGCACGAGCTAAACAACCGGTTAGGCATAAGCCTAGGTTTAGTCGAGATCCTACGCCAATACACCCTAGGCCACACCGGCGACGGCCTCGCCTATTATCTTAAGATAAGACCGGGTAGAGAGAAAATCGTGACCGGCACACCAGACAAGGATCTTCATGACGATGATTTCTTCTGGGTGTCAGGCAATTACGAGACAGCTGAGGTACTGGGCTGGAAGATAAGCAAAAACTTTAGCAGCACATGTAAGCCGCACAAATTAGCTCGGTTAATATACTGTCTTCATGTTTCTGTACTTAGTCATTTTCTTTCTTGTTTCTTTTGCAGCAATCCAAGCCTTGCAAGCTAACTATCATTTCCCCAACGTAGAGGCAATCAGGACCGCGCTCCGCTACCGCGACCGAGATTGCAATCAATTGCTCGGCTACAGTCCCACATACAGATACTTCGCTCCCCGCCGGAGTAAAGTTACAGACTTCCTCCGTGCTCCAACGCCTCCACCAGATCCAACTCTGCCAGATGTTCCACTCATTCGCTTGACAGAGGAGCAAGAGATGGCCAAACGAAGCAGAATCAAGAACCTGCTCACCGCCACATCTGCCGAGATGCCGAGCGTTGTCACCCGCTCGCCAGCCGCCGGTCAATCCAGCAGCACCGTGGTCGCTCTTGCCTCTCAAGCGACTGGGCAGTCCAGCCGAGAACCCGCTCCTCGCCGTGCTGGTAAAAGAGCTCGCGCAGACCCATCTACCGAGCTCGTCGCCGAGCTGAGTACCGAGCAGCTATCTGACAATCCTATCCCAGTGCCGGCCTGGCGTCCACAACTGAAGCACCGGGGTCAAGACATCCCGGCCACGGCTTCGATCAAGGGCGATAAAGAGCACTTGTTCGCCTTCGATCTTTCCAAAGCTCTTCTTCTACCGAGCGACATGGTCGGCAGCGACCACGTCCCTGACACTCGGTTGGTAAAATCATCGGTGAAGTCTATGGCTAAGGTAAGTCAACGTACCTCTGAAATTTTCACAAGTGTTTGCCTGGTTCCTTTTCTAATCAACTTTGTTTCTTGCAGGCCATTCAGAAACAACACCTAGTAATGGAGCACATCCATAGACTTCGGCAGAAGGCCAATGACACAGCCAGCCAAGTCCAGAGCCTCCAAGCCGAGCTCGGCCGGGCAAAGTCTTCACTTGAGATGGCTAACGCAAACAACAACAAACTGCTCGGTCAGCTGAATGCGGCCGTGAAAAAACAAGATGAGCTCCAGACCGAGGTAAACACGCTCAAAAAGTCGCGGAAGAAAGACGATCGGACTGCTAACAACGCCGGCTTCAACGAAGCCGAGCAGAGCTATAAGAAACAAGTCTTTGCAACACAAGACATTTACTTCAAAGCTGGCTGGAAGTCCGCCTGCGAGCATCTCGGCCAGGGCTCTGACACCGACGTATTTGCCAATCCTCCTCCTACTTCGCTACCGGTCTACCTCGTGCCTTATGCAAACGACGTCTTCAGCGCTTTGCAAGCTGAGGCCGAGGAAGGGCTTAAAGAGGGAGACGCCGAGACAGATATAGAGGCAGAGGATGCAGAGGTGCAGGAGCAGCCCGGCCATGACGTGCCCGGTGCCCAAGACAAAAGTCCAACCATCAACCTTGATGCCGCCGAGGACAAGTTTACCAATCTCTCCCCCTTAGTTTAGTTTTTTTTTTTTTTTTTTTCTCTTTTTGTATTTTTGTTTTCAGCGCTTCTGATGTAACCGGGCTCTGTCCCCACCTTTTGTATTGACTTTCTTATCAATGAAAAACTCAAATTTTGCCAAGTGTTTGTACGGTTGTCATCAATTCCATCTTCAGCAAAACATTTCGGTATAAATCATAGATTGAACAGAACATCTCGTCAACCGGAATTCATAACTCGGTCGAAGTACTTAAGCAGAACAAAACAGCAAATTCATAAACCGAAATAACCATCTCGGTTGGTAATAACTAAGTTGAACTAATCACCAACTCTTCCAACCGGAGTAAATCATCTCGGTTGGGAATCCTAAGTTGGACAAAACACCAACACTTCCAACCGGAATAAACCATCTCAGTTGGGAATCCTAAGTTGGACAAAGCACCAACTCTTCCAACCGGAGTAAACCATCTCGGTTTTTTACATTAAAACAACAGTCCAAGTGCTGAAGCAAAATTACTTCTATATATTTGACAAAAAGAATTACATTCTGCAGTGCAAGCCAAAAAATTCCTTTGCACAAGAAAAGAAAGCAAAATCTTAGAAATAATACAGTTTTAGGTTGGCCGCATTCCATGGCCGGGGTATTGCTCTTCCCTCTAGATCCTCCAAGTGGTAAGCCCCCTTGCCTGCCAGACCGGTGATCTTGTAGGGTCCTTCCCAATTTGCCCCTAGTTTGCCTTCACCTGGCACCAGGGTGTTGCCCATAACCTTCCTCAAAACCCAATCACCAACTTTGAACAGTCTGGGGTGCACCGTCTTGTTGTATTTCTTTGAGAGCTCTTGTTGGTAGGCGGCCACATGGATGAGGGCCTTCTCTCGACGCTCGTCCACTAGGTCCAACTCCAAGGCAATAGCCTCGGCGTTCAGTTCGGGCTCAAAACTTTCGCTTCTTAGGGTGGGCATGCCAACTTCCAAAGGTATGACCGCCTCCATGCCATAAGCCAACGCAAATGGAGTTTCCCCGGTAGATCGCCGCGGGGTTGTTCGGTATGCCCAAAGGACGCTGGGTAACTCCTCAGCCCATTTTCCCTTTGCCTTCTCCAGCCGTTTCTTCAACCCATCCAGAATAGTCTTGTTCGATGCCTCGGCTTGACCATTGGACTGCGGGTAAGCCGGAGTGGAGTTGTAGAATTCAATCTTCAAATCTTCACAAAATCCTCTGAATAGGCGACCGTCAAACTGGGTGCCGTTGTCAGAGATCAAGATCTTGGGGACACCAAACTGCGTGACCACGTTTTGCCAGACAAACCGCTTCACGTCTTTCTTTTTGATTGTTGCCAAGGGCTCAGCTTCAACCCATTTCGTGAAGTAATCTGTGGCCGCAATGAAGAATTTCCGGTTGCCCAGTGCTGTTGGCAGTGGCCCCACTATATCTAGTCCCCACATGGCGAAGGGCCAAGGACTTATGAGGGGAAGAAGTTCCTTAGCAGGCTGATGGATCTGATGGGCAAATTTCTGGCATTTTTTGCACTTGCGGACGTACTTTTGTGCGTCGGCCTGCATGCACGGCCACCAGTATCCCTGCGAAATAGCTCGGTAGGCCAAGGACCTGCCCCCTATGTGGCTGCCACAAATGCCTTCGTGAATTTCGTACAAGAAGGCCTCCACACTACTCGGGTGCACGCACTTTAGATAAGGACCGGTGAAGGACTTTTTATACAACGCACCAGATGGAGAGAGCCAAAACCGCTCTGACTTCACCCGGACTTTGTGTGCTTCTTTCTTGTCAGTTGGTAGAGTCCGGTCTCTGAGGAACAAGATTAAGGGGTCCATCTAGGAAGAACCTGGCGCGGTACAGAGAACATCCGTCTGCCCGGCGTCTTCAATGCTTGGCCATGGAAGAAAGTCAATTAACAGGGGGTTTGGAGACGTACTATCTACCATCGAAGCGAGGCCGGCCAACTCATCAGCTCGGCTGTTTGCTTCACGGCCAATCTGTTGAACTCTGATTGCCTGAAACTGCTTGATGTGCGCCCTGACCAGAGCTTGGTACTTCGCCATTCTGTCATCCTTTGCTTCGTAAATCCCAGAGACTTGGTTAACCACAAGCTGGGAATCACTGTACACTAATCGCTCGGCAGCCTTCATTTGAATAGCGCTCCTGAGCCCGATGAGAAGGGCCTCGTACTCAGCCTCGTTGTTAGATGCTGGGAAGCCAAGCGTGATAGAATGTTCAATGGTTAGGCCATCTGGGGAGATAAGAACGATACCTAGGCCGGCACCATGACGGTTGGACGCTCCATCAACAAAAAGCTTCCACATTTTCCCCATAAAAAGCTTCCAACAGTCTGATGGGTCCTGAGAGTTGCGAAGGGCGAGGGGATCACGGTTTCTTGGCTGTCTAGTTTCAAGTTCCGTGTTGATTGGTTCCACTCCAGCCCTCCTTGGTGATTCGGCACCGGACTCAGCAAGTCGGTTTACAATGATTAAGTCCGTAGGTGAATCACCAGGTTGTGGTATTATGTTGGCCGCAGGTTCTGTGCTGAGTAGTTCCATCACTTCACCCTCTGACGACGCGGTACCGGACAGAGTGGGTAGGACAACAATACCCGACTCCGTCATCACGTCACCGGTTGGTTGAATTGTACAAGTTGTGGGTACTACGGTGGGGCGCGCAAATTCCGCGTCGGCCACTCCACCCAGTTGTGGTATCTCGGTCATGCTTGCAATCCCTTCTTCTTCGACCGCGGCAATATCGACCGGGCATACCGGATGAGTTCTTGGCGAGAATTCAGCAATGAAATCGGCCAAGGTTTGGGCCTTGATGGCTGTGTGCGGTTGGAACTTTACATCAAACTGTTCCAATTCGACCGCCCACTTGAGAATTCGGTGTGAAAAGTTCGCCCGTTCAAACAAGGCCTTAAAGGGAAACTCGGTCAGTACGATGATGGTATGGGCGTGAAAATAATGTGCTAACTTCCTTGAAGCCATCATCAATGCCAACGCGAGCTTTTCCAGCGGCAAGTACCTCGTCTCAGCCGGCAGCAAGGTCTTACTGACATAGAAAATTGGGAGGTGCTTGATTCCTTCAGCGCGGACTAGCACCGCACTAACTGCGTGCTAGGAGATGGCAAGGTAAAGGTAGAGTTCCTCACCCGGCTTTGGTGTAACCAACAGTGGCGGAGAAGACAGATATTCCTTGAGCGCGGCCAAAGCTCGGTCACACTCTTCGTCCCACGAGAACTTTGACTTCAAAGCCTGAAAGAAAGGGCGGCAGCGATCTGATGACCGGCTTATAAACCGATTAAGCGTGGCGGCCATCCCAGCCAGATGCTGCACGTCCTTAGCCGAGCTGGGCTGCTTTAACTCTTGCACGGCTCTGATCTGAGTAGGGTCTGCTTCGATGCCTCGGTTCGTGACTAGGAACCCCAAAAATTTTTCCGGATCCCACGCCAAAGGCACACTTTGACTCATTCAAGCGCAGCTTGTGCTTCTTTAGAATGGCAAACATCTCGGCTAAGTCGGACAAATGGTTTGCCTCAAGTTGGCTCTTGACCACCATATCATCGATGTAAGCCTCCATTGTTTGGCCAAGCAAAGGAGCAAACATTTTGGTCACCATCCTCTAAAAAGTTGCCCCGGCGTTCAAAAGGCATGACTCGGTAGCAGAAGAGTCCCCTTGGAGTCGTGAAAGAGGTGATCTCTCGGTCAGGCCTATGCATGGCGATCTGATGGTAGCCGCGGTAGGCATCCAAGAAACTGAACCTATTGTGTCTAGCCGTCAAGTCCACAAGCTGGTCAATTCGCGGCAAAGGGAAGCTATCTTTGGGACAAGCTCGGTTGACTGTCTTATAGTCGACACAAACTCGCCACCTTCCGTTCTTCTTGGGCACCACTACTGTGTTGGAAATCCACCGAGGATAGTGCACTTCCTGAATTGCTCAAGCCTCAAGCAGGTTCTTCACCTCCTCTGCAACTACCTCGGCGTGATGCAGTGCCGATCTCCTTGTTCGCTGGATGACTGGCTTCGCTCCAGGGAAGACATTGAGGTGATGGCAGATAAAACTTGGATCGAGGCCAGGTATGTCGTAAGGCGACCATGCAAAGACGTCGATGTTGGCAATCAAAAACTCAACCATCTCGGTCCTCTCTTGGGCAGTAAGGCTGGAACCGAGCAGGAAGAACTTATCCGGCCGCTCTATATCGAGTCGCACCTCAACCAAGTCCTCTATAGCTTTGTCCTCTACCTTAGTGCCCACATCCTCCAGAACTCCTCGGTCTTCTGGTCCTTCTATCATTTGCACGAACCCTTTGGCAGCCCGGCTGCCGTTCACCGCCACGAAGCACTGTTTGGACATGACTTGATCCCCCCAGATCTCCTCGATTGCCCCCATAGCCGAGGGAAATCTCATCACCTGGTGGTAGGTCGATGCTACAGCTTGCATAGCATGAAGCCATCCCTTTCCAAGGATAAGGTTGTACGTTGAAGGCACTTGTAGCACCCAAAACTCCACTTGCTTGACCACGGATCCCGCTTTGACTGGCAGGATAATCTTTCCCAAGGGCCACTCCGGTTGTGAGTTGAATCCAACCAGTGGCGAAGTTGCTGGAGCCAAGTCTGTCTCCCGGAGTTTGAGCTGCTTGAACGAATCATAATACATGATCTCGACCGAGCTTCCCTGATCGATCAAGATCCGTTTAACATCAAATTCCTTGACACGTAGTGCTACGACTAGGGCATCGTTGTGCGGCGTCTGGATGCGCTCTAGATCCCTTGAGGTGAAACTAATCACGTCTTTTTCTTCAGTCTTCCCCCTTTTGATGGCAGGCTGCACCGACAAAACTTCCCTCATATGCTCTGCCTTTTTTATCATGCCCCGGAGTTTGCAAACACGCTCCGACTCCACGATGCCGTGGATGACATTAATAACTCCTTGTGGTGGTGCGTCTCGGTCATCCTATCCCCTGGGATCGACCGGAGCCTGATTCGGCTTTATGCCGCCATCAATGTAAAGGTCTAGATGCCCGGCCGCGACCAGCTCTTCTAAGTGTTGCCTCAAAGGCAAACAATCCTCAGTCCGGTGGCCCCTCTCCCGGTGGAATGTGCAACGATACCGCGGATTGTAGCCCTTCTGTCCATCGCCCAAGTTAGCAGGAAACCGGACATACTCCTCGTCTCGGATTTCACTAAGTATGCGATAAATTGGAATCTTGAAGACCGTGGTGATGCCAGTCCTTGCCTTCAATCTTTTGTTGGCATCCGCAACATCATCTCGGGCGTAGTCATCTCGGTTGTTCCGACGTCCTCTTTCCCGGTTCTTACGATTCGAGCCACGGTCTGATTCCTCTGCTCTGTCACTTGAGCGGCTAGACTCTCGCCCAACTGCGTGCACTTTGCCTGCCATCTTCTTGTCTGTTGTTGCCGGGGTTGACTTCATGGTAGATGCTGACGCATCATCCTCGACCCGGATATGCTCATTGATGTGCTGCATGAGCTGGCCCATGGACGTTGGTTGGTGCATGGTGAGCGAGTCCCGCAGTCTATGTCCGACCGGGAGACCACGCTTGTATTGCGTGATTGCAAGGTTGACCGGGCAATCCAAGATCTCGTTGAAGGTCTCCCAATACCTGGAGTTATATGCCTTCAGTGTGTCGCTCGATTCCATCTTGACACTAAGTAAATGATCGACCTCCTTTGGTGTTTTTGTGTTGGTTTTGAAGCGCGTCACAAAGGCTTCGGCCAACTGATTCCACTGTTGTATGCTCCCTTCCAGCAACCTCTCGAACCACTTTAAGCCCAGTTCGCCTAAACTTGACGGGAAGATTAAGCACATGAGTCCGTCATTTCGCCTATGTCCGGTCATAACCTGTCGGAAGTGGCTCACATGCATGTAAGGATCGGTTTTTCCGTCGTAGAGTGTGAACTTAGGCTGGTGGAAGCCTGCCGGAAGCGGTGTTGTTTCTATTTCCAGGGAAAAAGGGGTGGCACTCAGCCTGGCCAAGTCCGTATCTTCAAAGAGTGGCACTGCCTGGCGGGGTGGAGGCATTCCAACCTCCTCGCTGGCGTGAACCCCGTAGGATAGCCGCTGGAACACCGATATTCTCTAAGCTTCGCGCCGGCTAGCCCGCTCCTTTAAGACCGCCCGCAAATCCTCTGAATGAGCAGAGTAAGAGTACCTCGACGTCGTCTCCGGACGTGAGGGTTTGTAGGTGCTGTCTTGCGCGCTAGAATTTTCTGCATGCGCGTCAGAATCACCAACCTGGTAACTTCTGGTAATAGATATGGACTGAGTGCGTTGCTGACTCTGACCGCCTGAACGGCGGGATGGGGTGCGCTCACTGTGGTCACCCACTCCAGCTACACCTTTATCTTTGACATGCCGCTTCAGATCCTCCATCTCCGCCGCCATTCGCCGGATGACAGCGTCTTGGTCCCTCAACTTATTTTCCAAACGTCTGGCGTGTGAGTCTCTCCTCCGCTGGTGACCGTCTGGACTCCATGAATGACCATGACTTCTTCCGCTCTTATCCCACGCGTCTCCTGACTATCCTCTGGTGGGCGTCCCCAAGTCCGCCATTGGATGGATGGCGAGAGGTCCCTCTCTCCTTCGGGTGTACTCCGGGGTGGCTCCGTCTACGGCAGACAACGGAAACTCGTCGTTGTTCGCCATGGACGGCAATTAGATGAACCTAGAAGACAAGGTTTTGTCTGTCAAGTTCCCACAGACGGCGCCAATTGTACGAGGAGCAAATATTCCGGCAAGCCCGTACTCCTTTCTTCCAAGCTCTGTTTACGTCCGATCACCTGCGAGCAAATAACGGTGAGCTGCCCGGCGGTGTGTGGCCGGAAAAACCCTCCGACGATCAAGTTAGCACACACCTTAGGATAGAGAGAGAGAGATGAGTGTTTGAGTGTGAAAATTTCCTTACAGAATGTTCGTCCCTCTGCGTATGGGGGGCGCAGACATGCTTATATACCCTCTGCGCCCCATATCCACTCCCAGTCATCTCCTGACACGTGGCTCCGCTATCCCATCTGTCAGCATAAACCTTGCTGAACATCACATAATCTCAACTGCCTGCCTTCTCAGCTGGAGCTCGGCAGCCGAGCTTCTCTATCCACGGCCATGCTGTGCTTCATACCCAAGCACTTCACGGGCTAAGCCCACGGAGGACCGGGCTAGGCGGTATCTCGGCAAAGCCTAGCCCGGGGCACCTCCTGCGGTCGGCCTTCCTGCCGATTAAACGATTACCTCGGCTGACCTCGCCTTTCCGGGCACCGGTCATTAAGCTTGACTGGCTCCACCATCGCCTAATCAAGCAGCTCGGTCCAACCGAGCACTACCTTGCCGAACAGCTTCTTTACGGTCTGGGGCGGCACATGCTTGGCCCAACTCCTGGCAGCCCATCTCCGGGCGGATCGCCGGTCATCTCGGCCCCATGCACCATTAGGCTCTCAACTTGCTCGGCCGTTGCCTCGGCCCAATTCCAGATCATAAATCTCCCTCTCAATAATATATAGGGATAATCTCTAAATATAATTTCTATTTTTTTATGTGATTAAATAGTCCATGTTAAATAGTATATATAGAAGAGTTAGATGGCTTCTTTCATCTCTAAAAAACCTAATCTATTTTTTTTTACTTTTAAATTTTTAAATTGAAACATCAATTGTTTATGTCCATAAAACAAAATTGATAAACACATATCCAAAAACTACACATTTTTAAATTTTTTTTTTAATATGTAGGATATTCACAAAATTTTTTTAAAAAGTCAAAAAATTTATTCCAAATAAGACTTTTTAACCCAAATCAATATAACTAAAAAAATTAATTCACTTCCCAAACGAAAGATGTAGATCATTTAGTGAACACTATTGTATCATGTTTTTTTGAATTTTCAAAGATGTCCTGTAATGACCCAAATTGAGCAAATTTTCGGATTTGGACTGTTGTATTTATTCTGTGTAAAAACAGTTCGGTTTTGTATTTTTTTAAAATAATTTCCAGTCTCAGAAAATTATGAAATTTTTATATGTTGTTCCCATATAAGTCTAGCATGTTGTATAAAAATTTCAGAATTTAATGATGAGTATTTATTTTATGAAAATTCACGGATTGATTGGTATTCAGTTTAGTTAATAGCAGAATTTGAAATTTAGTTTTGAGTGTTCGGACCATGATTTGAGATAAATTTGTTGGGTCTATTTTGGTATATAATTGGACCATATTTGGCTTATGGGTGGGGCTCATGATTTAGATTTAATTTAAATTGAGTTCGTTTAATGACTCATATTTGATTGTTTGGTTCTTTTTTATTATGTGATTGGTAGTAACCACCTTAGGAATTGTTATTATTTGTTATATAGAATTATAATAAATATTTGATAGTTGATTTTATGGCGTGTACCATATTGTGAAAAATTATATATTTTTGTAGTGAATAAAATAGGTGTATATTTCGTACTGAGCAAAATATTATATTTGTGGTGTACAAAAATGTTATATTTTGTGGTGAGAAAATATTATATCATTTTTGTCATTAATGATGTTGAAATATACTTTTAATTGATATGTATATATACATACATATATAGATTCATAGATATTTAAATATAGTAAAATAACGTATAATAATGATGATTGAAGAGCAGCTTACGTGGGGCTACTCCCTTTCCAATATCTTTTATTCTTTTCTTTATTGTTTTGAATCAAACAATCAAACTCGCCACTCTCTCATCTCTTTGGTCTCTCAGGGCATCTCCAATCCAATCCTCTCACCAAGAGGATGAAAATAATTTTTTTTATTCAAAAAGTAAATATAGAGTATGCTACTATTCATTCAAACTCCAACCACAAACTTTCACAACCCTTCATCATCCCTTCATCAAAAAATAATTTTTGTTCATTAACAAATATTTAATTTTAAAATTTTTGCAAAATATATTTAATATCATACTCATTTTAAAGGTATGATTTCATACTTTTTAATGATGCCAATTTTATAAAAATTAAATTTACAGATTAAAAAGTTATTTATAATATAATAAAAAATATAGAATGAATAGTGTTTTGGAAGGGATCCACTATTTTTCATCATTCCTCCAAATATGGAAGATCAACTCATCCTCCTCCCAAATAGAGATGAATTTAGAGGATAGGTTAAAGGAGCAAATCCTTCATATTTGAAGTTATGGAAGATACATTGGAGATGCTCTCAGCTCTCGATTATCTCTCTCTCCCTCTGAATTTTTTTTCTTTGGTTATTTTATTATATAAAATCCTTGGTTCATCAAAACCTATTAGGTTTTAGACCCTAGTTCCATAGATCAAATTGTAGAGGGTTCTGAGGGCTCCGATTTAATCTGAACAAATCGGATTTTTGTTACTGGAAATTTTTACTTTCTTGGAAGCTCTTGGATCGAGGTAAGGATTTTTCCTACACTTCTTTATGCACTTTTACTTGATTACATGAAGCTTAGAGTTGTATATAATTTAATTAGAATCTTTGAAAATTTTGTGATTTATTTGCTTAAAAAGGACATTTTGAGAAAAATAAAAAGTTGATGTCCAAATTACAAAAGTGTAACTTGGAATATGTTTGTAAGGTTATGAAAGAGTTATGTTTTAAATTTGAACAAAAATGGACTTTGATTCGATTGGTTTTGAAAATTTTACTGGTTTGTGACCAAAAGAGCATTTTTAAAGAAAATAAAGGAATTACGTTTAACTTTTGGGGCTTTTGATCAAAATAGGATGTCATAGTTGAATAATGTTTGGAGAATGAGTTTGGAAAGAAAATGATGTTTTCTTGGACATTAATGGTATTATTTTGCTTAATGTATTTATAGCGATCCCAGGTTTACCCTTGTTGTATAGTGATCCGGACATGTGTCCGTGGATGTTGGTAGTTGTTTATTATCTTGTTTACATCCTTTCTTACTTTGTATTTGAGTTATAGGATGTGTTGAGCGGGTTTGTTACAGGTTGGTTGAGTTTAGAAACCAAAACTAGTTGCCCAGATTTTTGGCCTGTACGCTCGAGCGGAGGTGTTGGCGCTCGAGCGTAGATTACATCCATCCAGTATCTTGTTGTGCAGTGTTGTGAGCTCGAGCGTAGGGTTGGGAGCTCGAGCGGAGGCCTGGTTCTGCAAAAGTGCTGGACGAGTGCATTCTGCGCTCGAGCGGGAGGTTGGCCGCTCGAGCGGGGTGTTTTACGCTCGAGCGGAGACCTGGGTTAAAGTCCCGAAATTGTGACTTTTCAAATCACTTTTTCACTTTCTCTTCTCTCTCTTACTTTTCCAAAATCACCATTGTTGAGCCTCTCACTCTAGACTCTACCTTCTCTCTAGGTTTTGATCTAGTAGGAGTGATTTACTCACCTTTGGCCTTTACAAAAAGGTTGTTGATCGTCGAGGGCTTCATTTTAATCTGAAAATCTCGGGTTTTGGAGCACGTTGGGTTTTGTCGTCTTCTCCTTTGGGACTCCGAATTTGAGGTAGGGATATCCTACTCCTCTCTATGGGTTTTGTCTTTAAATTTTGGTATTTTGAGATGTTGGGCTTGGTTTGGTAAATTTGTGAAAGTTTGGGGCTTTTGTGTAATTTTACAAAAGTTGGGGTTTTATTCATAATAAACCTAGATGCATGTCTGGCATAGAAAAATAGAATGATTGTTGAATCATTGATGAAAATGGGACCTAAGGGTTGAAATGGTAATTATGGAAAATGGCCTAATTACATTGTTTAATTAATTGGGATAATTAATTGGTGAGAAATGAGGAAATGAAATGTTGATTGAATATCCATTTGTGCATTTATTTTCTGTTTTAGAAATAACTGCTTTGGGCTATCGGTGGAGGATAGTCGAGATTGTTGTAGACAATGCATGATGATTAGGTAAACGGAAACTAATCAATGGAATGTGTCATGGAACTTGACGGTTGATAGAATACATTAATTGTGTGTATTGTGTGATTGTATATAGAACCAATGTGTTTATATACGTTATGTGTAGAGGAGGAGATAGGGGATGTACTCCGCGGTTTAGGGGAAGATAGGGGATGTACCTCTAAACCGGATAGGTATTGGGAGGAGATAGGGGATGAACTCCGTAGACAGAGCTCATATGCTTGTCTAGAGAAGTGAAGATAGAGCTCATATGCTTATCTTTGTGAAGTGTGGATACAACTTGTATGCTTATCTGTGGATATTGTTGATATACATATCTGTTGTAGAGTGTGGATACAGCTTGTATGCTTATCTGTGGATATTGTTGATATACATATCTGTTGAGAATGTGGGTATAGCTTTTATGCTTATCTGAATGTGAGATATAGTTTTTATACATATCTATGGAAATGATGATAGAGCTAGCATGCTTATCTGTTGAAAAAGGGAAAATGAAAAGTAATTGGGACTTGTAAGTCGTTGACATAAATATGTAATTTATGTGATTGTATCAGTGTTGACCAACTATCAATTGCTAATGTTTTAGTCATTGTCCATGGTTGGTTTAGTGTATTTCTACTGGGTTGTGGCTCACCCTATATGGGAATATCATTTTCAGGTACAGGAAGCATGCCACCTCCAAGGACATAGCTGGGAGGCTAGTGGCGGGCATAGTTTTGTCGTTTTACTTTTGATGTATTACATGTAATTTCAAGCCATGGGCTTAATGTGTAAACGAGTTAGAACTCTTTGTTGTAACCAAGTGTTAACTTGGAAAGCTGTAAGCCCGTAGGGCATTTTGTTATGAGGTTAACATGTAATACTTATGTCTTGGAATTCTAATGAATGAAAGGAATGCGGTTAGTTTAAATGTAAATGCATGTCTTATCTGATGGGTTTATTGTCATTATTTTGAGGGCGTTACAACTTGGTATCAGAGCGTACCGGGTTCGAATACTTTGGGTACGTGGGAAGTGATTAGTATCACAATGGGTTTGTCTCGCTTGGTAGAGACTTAGATGTAGTGTCATATGCTATGTGCTTAAGTGATAACATGTTTATGTGACTATGTGGGTATGAGATTTAATTTCTGGGATATTGATTGGATCCTTGAGTTTCTGGGAGTCTTGTTGGAAAAGCACTTGATCAATGCTGTTTCTAACCGGAACTCTAGTAACGCCTCGGGACTATTATTATCCGGAAATGAAGTTCGTAAGTGCTTATGTGTTTATGTGCTTATGTGGAGTGAATTACACTTGTCCATGCATTAGGACGTGAGTGTTTAGTTTCGGCACATTTATGAATGTGCTAACGTTCTGTGTTGCCTTTATTAGGATGTCAGGACGAGGAAGAGGTGCTAGGCGTGGTAGACCTGCGAGGCAGGAAGTACCGTTACAGGGTGAGATTCCGGCAGTGCAGGAGGGAGTTGGGCAGGCCAATGTGGCCGAGCCAGTAGGTCAGCAGGCTATGGGTGCCTTGGCCAGAGAGATAGCAGGAGCTTTAGGTATTCTTAGAGCTGGGAATCAGGCAGCTGAGACAGGACCTTCCTTCTTGAAGAGGGAGTTCTTTCGGTGTAATCCGGACGAGTTTATCGGGGATCCTAAAGAGCCGCTTAAGGCAGATGAATGGCTCGAACAGACAACGAAGACGTTTGAGATGCTTGGCATCGAGGACGGAGCACTGAAAGTGACCTTGGCATCCTTCCAACTGAAGGGAGATGCGGGTCAATGGTGGAAGTACGAGAAAGCTCGTGTTGGTGGTACTTGGGAGGCGTTTGTGAATGCTTTTCAGGAGAGGTTTTTATCAGCAGCAGCTAGGGAGAAGCTGAGGGATCAGTTTAGCCGGCTTAATCAGCAGGGCTTGTCAGTGGCCGAGTTTGAGGCTACTTTTACCAGTCTGTCTAGGTTTGCACCTGAACTGGTGGCGTCTGAGGAACGCCGTTGCTATGAGTTTGAGCGGAAGTTGAGGCGGGGCCTCAAGTTGAGAATTGGTGGATCTTATATTCGAGAGTATAGACACCTAGTGGACGCTGCAGCTCATATGGAGCTTATGATGCAGGAGGAGGATGAGGGTCAGAGAGGCTCCAAGAGGAGCCAGGATAGTCAGAGTGATGGCAGGAGGCAGAGGGGTTCTAACCCTCAGCAGTCGCAGGGTGGTGTTGCTAGATCGACCTTCCCTGTGCCAAGTGCAGGCTCCGGGAGAGGTGGTCAGGGGGATTTCACCTGTTACAAGTGTGGCCAGCTGGGTCACAAGGTATCTGTTTGCCCGCAGAAGGGTGGGGGTCAGAAAGCTGCTTCTTCTTCAGCTAGACCGCAGAGTCAGAGTTTGGGCAGGGGGCAGCTCTTGACTTGTTATCAGTGTGGACAACCTGGGCACATGAAGAGGTTTTGCCCACAGTTGAGTGCCACTTCGGGAGCGTCTGGTTCTAGGCAGACGCAGGGTTTTCAGCCAGCTCAGTCTGTGCAGGCCTCGAGGGCCAATCCGGGAGTTTCGTCATCCCAGTCTGTGCAGCAATCTTTTGCTCCGAGAGGTGAGCAGGTAGACCAGGGGCCTACGGGGCGCGTGTATGCTGTTACCGCCCAGGATTTAGTACCGGCTCCATCAGTAGTGAGAGGTACTTTTCTGTTTTGCAACTCAGTTGCTAATGTGTTGATAGACACGGGTGCATCTCATTCTTTTGTATCTGCTGCATTTGCATCTGTTTTGGAATTGGAGTTAGCATAGTTAGCATCTCCTATTTGTGTGGTATCGCCTTTGGGTGGTGAGTTGATTCTGAAACAGGGTGTTAGGGGATGTGATATAGAGGTCGCCGACTATAGGCTTCCTTTTCCGTTTGTTGTCATGCCCATGAAGGGTTTTGATGTTATTTTGGGTATGGACTGGTTATCGTCATACCGAGCTGTTATTGATTGCTACCGCCAGAGGGTTACATTGTGTACCTTGAGCGGGGAGTGGTTCCATTTCTTGGGAGACCGGGTTGGTAGTGTTTTGCCACCGGGGTATGATTCGCGAGGGCGATGTGAGCTTAGTAGTCTACTTGCTAGCTCTGAGAGTGGTGAGACCCAGGTTGTGTTACCGAGGGTGGTTTGTGAGTATTCGGATGTCTTTCCCGAAGATCTTGTTAGTTTGCCACCTCACCGAGAGATAGAGTTCTCTATAGATTTAGTGCCTGGTACGGCGCCGATTTCTATGGCACCTTACCGTTTTGCTCCAGCAGAGTTGGTTGAGTTGAAAGTTCAGCTCCAGGAATTGCTCGATAAGGGTTTTGTTCGCCCTAGTGTTTCACCGTGGGGAGCACCGGCACTCTTTGTTAAAAAGAAAGATGGTGCCTTGAGATTGTGTATAGACTACCGGAAGTTGAATCGGGCTACGGTTAAGAATAAGTACCCTATGCCCCGTATAGATGATTTGTTTGACCAATTGAAGGGTTCCCGTTGTTTCTCTAAGATAGACTTGAGATCGGGTTACCATCAGTTGAGGGTCAGGGAGGAAGATATTCCGAAAACGGCATTCCGTACGCGGTATGGCCATTATGAGTTTCTGGTGATGCCATTCGGGCTTACCAATGCACCGGCAGTCTTTATGGACTTGATGAACCGGATTTTCCGGGAGTTCTTAGACCGATTTGTGGTTGTTTTCGTGGACGACATCCTTATCTATTCGTCTTCTAAGGAGGAGCACGAGGCACACTTGAGAGTGGTGCTTGAGTTACTTAGAGCCCATAGGCTGTATGCCAAGTTTGGGAAGTGTGAGTTCTGGCTGGGGGAAGTCAAATTCTTAGGCCACGTGGTATCCGGGGAAGGGGTGTCTGTTGATACATCCAAGGTTGAGGCAGTGCAAGATTGGGCACAGCCTAAGAGTGTGTTTGAGATCCGCAGTTTTCTGGGATTGGCTGGGTATTACCGTCGGTTTGTGAAAGATTTCTCTAGGTTAGCGTCACCGTTGACTAGACTGACTCGGAAGGGAGTCAAGTTTGTGTGGAGTGAGACTTGTGAAAAGTCGTTCCAAGAGTTGAAAGTTAGATTGACCACCGCTCCGGTATTGATTATTCCGGAGAGAGGGTTGGGTTATGCGGTTTATTGTGATGCTTCACGAGAGGGTTTGGGTTGTGTGTTGATGCAAGAGGGGAAAGTGGTAGCTTATGGCTCACGTCAGTTGAAAATACACGAGAAGAATTACCCCACACACGACCTAGAGTTAGCAGCTGTGATCTTTGCCTTGAAAATCTGGAGGCACTACCTTTATGGTGAGAGGTTCGAGGTATTCTCGGATCATAAGAGTTTGAAGTATCTGTTTACACAGAGAGACTTGAATCTGAGGCAGAGGAGATGGATGGAGTTCATCGAGGATTATGATTTTGAGTTGCATTATCATCCGGGAAAGGCCAATGTTGTGGCCGATGCCCTTAGTAGGAAAACCATTAGTGATGTAGCTTGTATAGCCATCCGGGAATGGGAGATGTTGGGAGCACTTGGCGAGTTTGATTTGCTACTGGGCGAATCTGTTGAGGCTGCGGCCTTGTTTTCTGTCGTTGTGCAGCCTACACTTGTGATTAAAGTGTTAGAGGCACAGAGAGGTGACCTTGAGGTAGAATCCCTCCGAGAGAAGATCTCCAGTGGGAAAGTTGAGAAGGGTTTGACGGTGTATCCCGACCTGAGTGTGAGATACCGAGACCGTTTGTTTGTACCGGAGTCTTGCGTGAGGAAGTACTCCGAGAGTTTCACCATTCGCGCCTTGCGGTGCATCCGGGAGGTACTAAGATGTATCAGGATTTGGGTCGCCAATTTTGGTGGCGGGGTATGAAGAGAGATGTGGCTGTTTTCGTATCGAAGTGCCTTACTTGCCAGCAAGTGAAGGCCGAGCATCAGAGGCCAGCGGGTTTGTTGCAACCCTTGCCTATTGCCGAGTGGAAGTGGGAGCATGTCACTATGGACTTCGTTGTAGGTCTTCCGAGGACTCAGCGGGGTAGTGATGCTATTTGGGTGGTTGTAGACCGGTTGACTAAGTCGGCGCACTTTATTCCTATGCGCGTGAGAGATTCGGTAGATCATCTTGCCGATTTGTATATTCGGGACGTAGTGCGATTGCACGGAGTCCCAGTGACAATCATCTCAGATAGAGATCCTCGTTTTACTGCTAGGTTGTGGCAGAGTTTGCAGAGTGCCTTGGGCACTAAGTTGACCTTTAGTACGGCTTATCATCCTCAGACTGACGGGCAGTCCGAGCGTACTATTCAGATCCTCGAGGATATGCTTCGGGGTTGTGTCCTGGATTTCAGTGGGACGTGGGAGAGGCACTTGCCATTGGTAGAGTTTGCCTACAACAACAGTTTTCAGTCTAGCATCGGTATGGCACCGTTTGAGGCCTTGTATGGCCGACCGTGTAGGTCTCCAGTTTGTTGGGCCGAGGTGGGTGATGCACCTTTGTTGGGTCCGGAGTTGGTTAGGGAGACGACGGAGAAAGTTGAGCTTATTCGTAGGAGGCTTGTTACAGCCCAGAGTCGACAAAAGAGTTATGCCGACCGTAGGAGGAGGCCTTTGGCGTTTGAGGTAGGTGATCATGTCTTTCTGAAGATATCACCTAGACGAGGCCTGATGAGGTTTGGGAAGAGTGGGAAGTTATCCCCTCGGTTTATTGGTCCTTTTGAGATCCTTGAGAGGATTGGTGAGGTTGCTTATCGGTTAGCCTTACCGCCGCAGTTGTCCGGGGTACATGACGTGTTTCATGTGAGTATGCTTCGGAAGTATGAGCCAGATCCATCACATGTGTTGGATTGGACTGATTTAGAGGTAGATGAGGATGCCTCGTATGAGGAGAGACCGGTTCGGGTCTTGGATAGGCGGGATCAGGTCCTGCGTGGCAAGACCATTCCTTTGGTGAAAGTCTTATGGAAACATCACGGAGTGGAGGAAGCCACTTGGGAACGTGAGTTGGAAGTCCGAGAGAAATATCCGGACTTGTTTGTTGATATGTAATCTTATATTTAAATTTTACATTTTTGTTGAACTTAAGAGCTTTTATATATGTCTTAAGTTGTGAAACATTGAAAATGTTTTGATTATTGGAAGTATGTTTGGAACTTGCCTCATATGGAAGTTGAATGTGACACTATATGTGTTGAATATATTGTTGAAATTGGAAAGATAGTGCATAATGTTAATGCACGTCGAAAATACATATGTTGTTTACATATTGTGATATGTCTCTTGTTAAAGGGATGGGATGACCGGTAATGGGTCGAATTGTTGAATGTTAAAATGTAACATTGTTTAAAATGGAGGAAAACTTGTTTTTGAAAACTTGTGCTTAATTTCGGGGACGAAATTCTTTAAGGGGGGGAGGTTATAGCGATCCCAGGTTTACCCTTGTTGTATAGTGATCCGGACATGTGTCCGTGGATGTTGGTAGTTGTTTATTATCTTGTTTACATCCTTTCTTACTTTGTATTTGAGTTATAGGATGTGTTGAGCGGGTTTGTTACAGGTTGGTTGAGTTTAGAAACCAAAACTAGTTGCCCAGATTTTTGGCCTGTACGCTCGAGCGGAGGTGTTGGCGCTCGAGCGTAGATTACATCCATCCAGTATCTTGTTGTGCAGTGTTGTGAGCTCGAGCGTAGGGTTGGGAGCTCGAGCGGAGGCCTGGTTCTGCAAAAGTGCTGGACGAGTGCATTCTGCGCTCGAGCGGGAGGTTGGCCGCTCGAGCGGAAGTCTGTGAGTGGCCGCTCGAGCGGGGTGTTTTACGCTCGAGCGGAGACCTGGGTTAAAGTCCCGAAATTGTGACTTTTCAAATCACTTTTTCACTTTCTCTTCTCTCTCTTACTTTTCCAAAATCACCATTGTTGAGCCTCTCACTCTAGACTCTACCTTCTCTCTAGGTTTTGATCTAGTAGGAGTGATTTACTCACCTTTGGCCTTTACAAAAAGGTTGTTGATCGTCGAGGGCTTCATTTTAATCTGAAAATCTCGGGTTTTGGAGCACGTTGGGTTTTGTCGTCTTCTCCTTTGGGACTCCGAATTTGAGGTAGGGATATCCTACTCCTCTCTATGGGTTTTGTCTTTAAATTTTGGTATTTTGAGATGTTGGGCTTGGTTTGGTAAATTTGTGAAAGTTTGGGGCTTTTGTGTAATTTTACAAAAGTTGGGGTTTTATTCATAATAAACCTAGATGCATGTCTGGCATAGAAAAATAGAATGATTGTTGAATCATTGATGAAAATGGGACCTAAGGGTTGAAATGGTAATTATGGAAAATGGCCTAATTACATTGTTTAATTAATTGGGATAATTAATTGGTGAGAAATGAGGAAATGAAATGTTGATTGAATATCCATTTGTGCATTTATTTTCTGTTTTAGAAATAACTGCTTTGGGCTATCGGTGGAGGATAGTCGAGATTGTTGTAGACAATGCATGATGATTAGGTAAACGGAAACTAATCAATGGAATGTGTCATGGAACTTGACGGTTGATAGAATACATTAATTGTGTGTATTGTGTGATTGTATATAGAACCAATGTGTTTATATACGTTATGTGTAGAGGAGGAGATAGGGGATGTACTCCGCGGTTTAGGGGAAGATAGGGGATGTACCTCTAAACCGGATAGGTATTGGGAGGAGATAGGGGATGAACTCCGTAGACAGAGCTCATATGCTTGTCTAGAGAAGTGAAGATAGAGCTCATATGCTTATCTTTGTGAAGTGTGGATACAACTTGTATGCTTATCTGTGGATATTGTTGATATACATATCTGTTGTAGAGTGTGGATACAGCTTGTATGCTTATCTGTGGATATTGTTGATATACATATCTGTTGAGAATGTGGGTATAGCTTTTATGCTTATCTGAATGTGAGATATAGTTTTTATACATATCTATGGAAATGATGATAGAGCTAGCATGCTTATCTGTTGAAAAAGGGAAAATGAAAAGTAATTGGGACTTGTAAGTCGTTGACATAAATATGTAATTTATGTGATTGTATCAGTGTTGACCAACTATCAATTGCTAATGTTTTAGTCATTGTCCATGGTTGGTTTAGTGTATTTCTACTGGGCTGTGGCTCACCCTATATGGGAATATCATTTTCAGGTACAGGAAGCATGCCACCTCCAAGGACATAGCTGGGAGGCTAGTGGCGGGCATAGTTTTGTCGTTTTACTTTTGATGTATTACATGTAATTTCAAGCCATGGGCTTAATGTGTAAACGAGTTAGAACTCTTTGTTGTAACCAAGTGTTAACTTGGAAAGCTGTAAGCCCGTAGGGCATTTTGTTATGAGGTTAACATGTAATACTTATGTCTTGGAATTCTAATGAATGAAAGGAATGCGGTTAGTTTAAATGTAAATGCATGTCTTATCTGATGGGTTTATTGTCATTATTTTGAGGGCGTTACAGTATTTGTTGGAATAAAACCAACACGGTTAGAAATAGACCTTGAGAGGTTACCGGACGTGATTGTGATATAAAAACTAGTATAGTTGTTCATATTTGATGAGATGTGGAATAGATTGTATTTATTGGAATTTTTTTTGAAATTTAATTGTTTAAATATCTGTTTAGAAATATCTGTTTTGAACTATCAGTGGAGGATAGCGATGATTGTTGTAGAAATTCATGAGACTTAGGTAAATTGAACCACATTCCTCATTTGTTGCATTGGACATTGCATTACATTCATTTTATTGAAAATGTATTTGTTTTTGAGAAATGTTTGGAAATATATCTGTTTGCGAAAAGATTAATATTTGGTGAATCTAGGTAGGGGTCGTAGAACCGCGCGGTTAGGTATTGAGCCTTCCAATTTACTGGTAAAAATGACAGTGGTAGTGCATTAGGGCCTACTTGCAAACACTCACCTAGAGATTTACAGAGGATGTATTCATGTAACAGATATGATTTAAAATAGAAATGATTTTATATCTGTTGTTGCATCTCAGCATTGCATGCTTTATAAAAAGAGAGATAAACTGTTTTATCATAAGCATAGCCTGAGCATACTCCTTTTTAGTCTTGTCATTGTACATATGTTGTGTAGTATGTCTCTACTGGGCTGTGGCTCACCCTATAAGGGAAACCATTTCAGGTACAGGTATAGCGATCCTGGTTCTCCCTCCATTGGTTATTGTATTCTGGACTCAGTTCCGTAGATGTTGGTTGTTGTATATGTTTCTTTTCCGTCATTTAATTCCTTATATATGAGTTTTAGGATGTGTTGGGCAGGTTTGTAACAGGTTGGTTGTGTTTAGAAACAAATGGTTACTACCCAGAGTTTGGTGTCTTCGCTCGAGCGAGGATTTTGTTGCTCGAGCGAGCTCCGTGTTTTAGTTCCTTCGCTCGAGCCAGGGTTCTTTCGCTTGAGCGAGAGTTGGGTGGTGTGTCTGTTGGCTCGAGCGAGAAGTCTTGTGCTCGAGCTTGCGTCTGCGTTTGGTTCTGGACCTGAAGGTTGCATTTCTTGGCTCAAGCGAGCGAGGACTATGTTGTGGGTTTCTTCGCTCGAGGGAGCATTCTTGCACTCAAGCGTGCTTCTGGGTTGTAGACCTGAAGCTTCGAATTGTTGGATCAAGTGAGGCTTTCTGTGCTCGAGCGAAGGTTCTTTATGTTTGGTCGCTCAAGCGACCATTCCTTAGCTCAAGCGAGCCTTGAATATATCAGTTGGCAGCAGCGAGTTACACTTTATTTCTTCACCATCTTTTTTACACAAACCCTAGATCTAGTTGCTCCATCTCTTTCTACATACATTCTCTCTAAGAATCCATCTAGTTCTAGTGATCCTCTACCCTAGCCTCTTTGTAAAAAAGGTGGAGCTTGGTGTGGGCTACATTTTGATCCGAAAATCTTTGGGTTTAAAGTATCTTGGGTTTTCTTCATCTTCTCCATTTGGTCTCTTCATTTGAGGTAGGGATAACCTACTCATTTCTATGGGTTTTGACATAGATATTATGTATTTTGTATAGATGGTGTTGTTTGGTAATTTTGGGAAAGTTAGGGTTTGATTTGAGGTTGAAAAAGGGGGTTTTCAATTATTAGACTCCATGTGTATGTAAGACTATGAAAAATGGAATTATTGTTGTTGAATTGAGGAAAACAAGCCTTAGGGCTAATGTGGGAAAAAATTGGGAGAAGTCCTAATTTAAATGTGACTAATTAATTTGTATAATTAATTTGAGAAATTGTGAAAATGTGAAATTGAGTTAGAAATCATGAAATTGGGAAATTATGGGATTGAATGGTGTAGTTGAATAAATTAATCACTCACCTCTGAAAATGTTGACATTTTATCTGTTTGATAAATTTATTATCTGTTTAGAGATAACTGCTTTGGGCTATCGGTGGAGGATAGTCTTGATTGTTGTAGACACTGTATGTTGAATAGGGAAAATTGAAACTAATCACATTGAATATGTCATTGAATATGATGGTTGAAATAATACATCGAATCTGTGTATTAATTGATCATTGTACATGATAAATGTTTAAATACATTGTATATGTATGTTGTGTGGGAGGAGATACGGGGTGTACTCCATGGTTTGAGAGGAGATAGAAAATGCGCTCCCAAACCTGTTTGGGAGGAGATAGGGGATGGACTCCATTGATAACTAAGTTGGCCAGAGTGTCCAGGGTGAAAGTCTCAAAATTCTAATTGCGTTTGCATAACGTAGATAAATTGAAGTATTGGAACTGTTTTGATATGAGTTGTAGTCTCATTGTGGAAGTATGGAAGTGTTTTAGTATGAGTTGTAGTCTCATTTAATTATTTGGCTAAATATTGAGCCAGGTTTATGAATGTAAATTGGATAAGTAAAGAAAAATGAAATGAAACACAAATGTAATTGTCATGGAACTGGAATGTGTTGTAAGTTGATTTATAAGTGTTAATCATTTATCAAATGCTAATGTTTTAGTTATTGCTCATAATTGGTTTAGTATATCTCTACTGGGCTTTGGCTTACCTTATATAGGACGTCATTTTCAGGTTCAGTGATATGCCACCTTCAAGGACATATCTTGGGAGGCTTTGAGGCTGTTGGATCTTTTTGTTGTTCTCTTGTGGTATTACATGTAAATTCAAGCCAAGGGCATAAAGTGTATTTGAGTTAGTACTCTCTTTTTGTAACCAAGCGTTGGCTTGAAAAGTTGTAAGCCCGTAGGGCATTTACTTTTGTTGTCAATATGTAATACTTTTGTAATGAATACTCTAATATATGGAAATATGCTTTGTTCTCTTATGTTTATGCATGTCAAGAATGTGGGTTTATATGTATTATTTTGAGGGCGTTACAACTTGGTATCAGAGCGTACCGGGTTTGAATATTTTGGCTATATGGGAAGTGGTTAGTACCATAATGGGTTTGTCTCGCTTATTAGAGACTTATGTGTAATGTTATGCATTTATTTGATAACATGTTTATGTGACTAAATGGGTATGGAATTTAATTTCTAGGATGTTGATTAGATTCTTGGGTTTCTGGGAGTCCTGTTGGAAAAGCACTTGATCAATGTTGTTTCTAACCAGAACTCTAGCAACGCCTTGGGACTATCATTATCCGGAAACGAAATTCGTAAGTGCTTATGTGATTATGTGCTTACGTGGAATGAATTACTGTCGTCCAATACATTAGGACGCGAGTGAAATAGCTTCGGCACATTTATGAATGTGCTAATGTCTTTGTTACCTTTATTAGGATGTCAGGACGAGGACGTGGTGGTAGGCGTGGTAGGCCTAGGAGGCAGGAGATGCCTATATTGGATAAAATTCCAGCGCAGCAGGAGGGTGTTGGTCAAGCCAATGTGGCCGAGCCAGTAGGTCAACAGGCCATGGGCGCCTTAGCCCGCGAGATGGCAGGAGCATTGAGGGAATCCATGGACATTCTCAGAGCTGAGAATCAAGTCCAGGCCCATGTTACTGACGCAGGGCCTTTCTTTCTGAAGAGGGAGTTTTTTCGGTCCAATCTGGATGAGTTTGTGGGGGATCCTAAAGAACCACTAAAGGCTGATGAGTGGCTTGAGTAGATGACGAAGACGTTTGAGATGCTTGGCATCAAAGACGGGGCATTGAAGGTGACCTTGGCGTCTTTCCAGTTGAAGGGAGACGCGAGTCAGTGGTGGAAGTTCGTGCGAGGTCAAATTGGAGGCACTTGGGAGGCTTTCGTTGGGGCCTTTCAGGAGAAATTGAGGGATCAATTCTATCAGCTCAAGCAGCTGAGTACACCAGTGGCCGAATTTGAGGCCACATTTACCAGTTTATCTAGGTTTGCACCAAAGCTAGTGGCGTCTGAGGAACGCCGTTGTCTTGAGTTCGAAAAGAAGTTGAGACACAGGCTCAAGCTTAGGGTTGCAGGGCCAATGACTCGGGAGTATGGGCGCCTTGTGGATGCTGCGGCGTATCTTGAGATTATTATGCATGAGGAGGAGGAGAGGATGAGGGGCTCCAAGAGGAGTCATGATGGCTAGGGGGATGGCAGGAGGCAGAGAGGTTATAACCCTTAGCAGTCCTAGGGTGCTTTTGCGAGATCTACCTTTCCAGTGCCGAGTTCAGGCTCTGGGAGAGGCAGTCAAAGAGACTTTACTTGTTACAAATGTGGTTAGCTGGGCCACAAGTCTTCAGCTTGCCCACAGAGGGGAGGAGGACAGAGAGCCGCTTCATCTTCGGCTTGACCTCAGAGCCAGAGTCAGGGCAGAGGCCAGCCGCTCTCTTGTTACCAGTGTGGTCAGGCAGGGCACCTGAAGAGGTTTGCCCGTAGTTGAGTGGCACATCTGGTGCATCTGGTTCGAGGTAGACTGAGAGCCATCAGCCAACTCAGTCAGTTCAGGCCTCGAGGGCCAATCAGGGAGCCTCTTCGTCTCAGTCAGTGCAGCAGTCTTATGCTCCGAGAGGTGAGCAGGTAGATCAGAGACCTTCAGGGCGTGTGTATGCTGTTACCGCGCAGGATCTTGTACCGGCTCCATCTGTTGTGAGAGGTACCTTTTTGTTTTGCAACTCGGTTGCTAGTGTGTTGATTGATACGGGTGCATCCCATTCCTTTATATCTGCTGCATTTGCATCTGTTTTGGGGTTGGAGTTGGCACAGTTAGCATCTCCCATTTGTGTTGTATCACCCGTTGGGGATGAATTGATTTTGAAGCAGGGGTGTAGAGTTTGTGATATTGAGGTCGCCGATCGCCGGCTTTCATTCTCTTTTGTAGTTATGGCTATGTCGGGTTTTGATGTGATTTTGGGTATGAACTGGTTATCGTCATACCAGGCTGTTATTGATTGCTACCGCTAGAGGGTTACTGTATGTACCTTGAGCGGGGATTGTTTTCACTTCTTGGGAGACCAGGTTGGTAGTGTGTTACCACCAGTGTATAATCCGCAAGGGCGGAGTGAGCTTAGAGGTCTTCTCACTAGCTTTATGAGTAGTGAGTGTGTTGAGATCCAAATTGAGTTACCTAGAGTGGTTTGTGAGTATTCAGATGTTTTTCCCGAGGATTTTGTTAGTCTACCACCTCATCGAGAGACCGAGTTCTCTTTTGATTTAATGCCTGGCACAACACCGATTTCCATGGCACCGTATCGTTTTGCCCCAGCCAAATTGAGTGAGTTGAAGATTCAACTCCAGGAGTTGCTAGATAAGGGCTTTATCCGCCCTAGTACTTCGCTGTTGGGAGCACCAACCCTCTTTGCTAAAAAGAAATATGGGGCTTTGAGACTTTGTATTGATTACCGAAAATTGAATCGGGCTACGATTAAGAACAAGTATCCTATGCCTCATATAGATGATCTGTTTGACTAATTGAAAGGGTCCCGTTGTTTCTCTAAGATAGATTTGAGATCGGGTTACCATCAGTTGAGGGTCAGGGAGGAGGATATCCCAAAGACAGCATTCCGTACACAGTATGACCATTATGAGTTTCTGGTGATGCCTTTTGGGCTCACCAATGCACCGGCAGTATTTATGGACTTGATAAACTGGATATTCCGGGAGTTCTTAGATTGGTTCGTGGTCATTTTTGTGGATGACATTCTGATTTATTCACCTACTGAGGAGGAGCACGAGGAACACTTGAGAGTAATGCTTGAGGTTCTTAGAGCCCATAAGCTATATGCCAAGTTTAGAAAGTGTGAGTTCTGGCTAAGAGAGGTCAAATTCTTAGGCCATGTAGTTTCCGAGGAAAGGATGTCTGTTGATACATCCAAGTTAGAGGCAGTACAAGATTGGGCACAGCCTAAAAGTGTTTTTAAGATCCGCAGTTTTTTAGGATTAGCTGGGTATTATAGCTGGGTATTACCACCGGTTTGTGAAAGATTTCTCCAGGCTAGCCTCACCATTAACTAGATTGACACGGAAAGGAGTCAAATTTATATGGAGTGAGACTTGTGAAAAGTTGTTCCAAGAGTTGAAAGTTAGACTTACCACCGTTCCGGTTTTGATTATTCCGGAGAGAGGTTTGGGTTATGCGGTTTATTGTGATGTTTCACGAGAGGGTTTGGGTTGTGTATTGATGCAAGAGGGGAAAGTGGCAGCCTATGGCTCGCGGCAGTTGAAAATACACGAGAGGAATTACCCTACACATGACCTAGAGTTAGCAGCTGTGATTTTTGCCTTGAAGATTTGGAGGCACTACCTTTATGGTGAGAGGTTCAAGGTGTTCTCAGACCATAAGAGTCTGAAATATCTGTTTACACAGAAAGACTTGAACTTGAGGCAGACGAGGTGGATGGAGTTTATTGAAGATTACGACTTCGAGTTGCATTACCATCCGGGAAAGGCCAATGTTGTGGCCGATGCCCTTAGTAGGAAATCCATTAGTGATGTTGCTTGCATAGCCATCCGGGAGTGGGAAATGTTGGGTGCACTTAGCGAGTTTGATTTACTTCTGGGTGAATCTGTTGAGTCTGCGGCCTTATTTTCAGTAGTTGCGTAGCCTACACTTGTGAATCGAATGTTAGAGGCACAGAGGAGTGACCATGAAGTAGAGTCCCTCTAAGAGAAGATCTCCAGTGGGAAGGTTGAGAAAGGTTTGATTGTGTATCCCGACCTGAGTGTGAGGTACCAAGAACGTCTGTTTGTGCCGGAGTCTTGCCGAGAGGAGGTACTCCGAGAGTTTCACCATTCACGCCTTGCGGTGCATCAATGAGGCAACTAAGAAGTATCGTGATTTGGGTCGCCAATTTTGGTGGCGGGGTATGAAGAAGGATGTGGCAGTTTTTGTGTCTAAGTGCCTTACTTGTCAGCAAGTGAAGGCCGAGCATCAGAGGCCAGCGGGTTTGTTACAACCCTTGCCTATTGCCGAGTGGAAGTGGGAGCATGTAACGATGGACTTCGTTGTAGGTCTTCTGAGGACTCAGCGGGGTAGTGATGCTATTTAGGTGGTTGTAGACCGGTTGACTAAGTCGGCGCACTTCATTCCTATGCGCGTGAGAGATTCAGTAGATCATCTTGCCGACTTGTATATTCGGGACATAGTGAGGTTGCATGGGGTCCCAGTGTCGATCGTCTCAGATAGAAATCCACGCTTTACTGTTAAGTTGTGGCAGAGTTTGCAGAGTGCCTTGGGCACTAGATTGACCTTTAACACGGCTTACCATCCTCATACTGACGAGCAGTCCGAGCATATCATTCAGATCCTTGAGGATATGCTTCAAGGCTGTGTCCTTGATTTTAATGGGCCGTGGGAGAGGCACTTGCCCTTAGTGGAGTTTGCCTACAACAACAGTTTCCAATCGAGTATTGGTATGGCATCGTTTGAGGCCTTGTATGGCCGACCATGTAGGTCTCCAGTTTGTTGGGCCAAGGTGGGTGATGCACCTTTGTTGGGCCCGGAGTTGGTTCGGGAAACGACGGAGAAAGTTGAGCTTATCCGTAAGAGACTTGTTACAGCCCAGAGTCGTCAAAAGAGTTATGCCGACCGTAGGAGGAGGCCTTTGGCATTTGAGGTGGGTGATCATGTCTTTCTGAAAATATCACCTAGGCGGAGTTTGATGAGGTTTGGGAAGAAGGGGAAGTTGTCCCCTCGATTTGTTGGTCCCTTTGAGATCCTTGAGCGGATTGGGGAGGTTGCATACCGTTTAGCTTTGCCGCCATAGTTGTCCGGAGTGCATGACGTGTTTTATGTTAGTATGCTTCAGAAATACGAGCCGGATCTGTCGCACTTATTGGATTGGACCGACTTAGAGGTAGATGAGGATGCCTCGTATGAGGAGAGACCGGTGCGGGTCTTGGATAGGCGGGATCAAGTCTTGCGAAGCACGACCATTCCCTTGGTAAAAGTTTTGTGGAAACATCATGGGGTGGAGGAATCCACTTGGGAACGTGAATTGGAGGTCCGAGAAAAGTATTTGAATCTATTTGTGGATGTTTGAGCTTATGTTGAATATTTTGTTGTATTGATAAGCTTTAAGAACATTGAATATGTCTTAAGTTGTAAAACATTGTATATGTTTCGGTTTATGGAAATATTATTGAATGTGCCTTGAAATTGGAAGTTTAATTTGACATTGTATATGTTAAATGTATTGTAGAAATGCAAATATATCATTAACATTGAGTATGTTATGGAATGATGGAATATGGTATTGGAAATTGTTGAATTTCAAAGAAAAGCATGTTGTTAATGCATATTGAATTATATTGTGAATTGCCTCTTGAAACGAGATGGGATGACTGGTAATGGGTCAAGATGTTGAATATGGAATTGCATTATTGTTGAGAATTGAAAAATCATAATTTTGAAACTTGTAGCCAATTTCGGGGACGAAATTCTTTAAAGGGGGGAGGTTATAGCGATCCCGGTTCTTCCTCCATTGGTTATTGTATTCCGGACTCAGTTTCGTAGATGTCGGTTGTTGTATATGTTTCTTTTCCGTCCTTTAATTCCTTATATATGAGTTTTAGGATGTGTTGGGCAGGTTTGTAACAGGTTGGTTGTGTTTAGAAACAAATGGTTGCTGCCCAGAGTTTGGTGTCTTCGCTCGAGCGATGATTTTGTCGCTCGAGCGAGCTCCGTGTTTTAGTTCCTTCGCTCGAGCCAGGGTTCCTTTGCTCGAGCGAGAGTTGGGTGGTGTGTCTGTTGGCTCAAGCGAGAAGTCTTGCGCTCGAGCTTGCGTCTGCGTCTGGACCTGAAGGTTGCATTTCTTGGCTCGAGCGAGCGAGGACTATGTTTTGGGTTTCTTCGCTTGAGCGAGCATTCTTGCGCTCGAGCATGCTTCTGGGTTGCAGACCTGAAGCTTCGAATTGTTGGCTCGAGCGAGGGTTCTTTGTGTCTGGTCGCTCGAGCAACCATTCCTTCAGCATCTTGGGTTTTCTTCATCTTCTACATTTGGTCTCTTCATTTGAGGTAGGGATAACCTATTCATTTCTATGGGTTTTGACATAGATATTATGTATTTTGTATAGATGGTGTTGTTTGGTAATTTTGGGAAAGTTAGGGTTTGATTTGAGGTTGAAAAATGGGGTTTTCAATTATTAAACTCCATGTGTATGTGAGACTATGAAAAATGGAATTATTGTTGTTGAATTGAAAAAAATGAGCCTTAGGGCTAATGTGGGAAAAAATGGGGAGAAGCCCTAATTTAAATGTGACTAATTAATTTGTATAATTAATTTGAGAAATTGTGGAAATGTGAAATTGAGTTGGAAATCATGAAATTGGGGAATTATGGGATTGAATGATGTAGTTGAATAAATTAATCACTCACTTCTGAAAATGTTGACATTTTATCTGTTTGATAAATTTATTATCTGTTTAGAGATAATTGCTTTAGGCTATCGGTGGAGGATCATCTTAATTGTTGTAGACACTGTATGTTGATTAGGGAAAACTGAAACAAATCACATTGAATATGTCATTGAATATGACGGTTAGAAAAATACATCGAATCTGTGTATTGATTGATCATTGTACATGATAAATGTTTAAATACATTGTATATGTATGTTGTGTGGGAGGAGATAGGGGATGTACTCCATGGTTTGAGAGGAGATAGGGGATGCACTCTCAAACCTGTTTGGGAGGAGATAGGGGATGGACTCCATTGATAACTAAGTTGGCCGGAGTGTCCAGGGTGAAAATCCCGAAATTCTAATTACGTTTGCATAACGTAGATAAATTGAAGTATTGGAACTGTTTTGATATGAGTTGTTGCCTCATTTGAATTGTGGAAGTATGGAAGTGTTTTAGTATAAGTTGTAGTCTCATTTAATTGTTTGGCTAAATATTGAGCCAGGTTTATAAATGTAAATTGGATAAGTAAAGGAAAGTGAAATGAAACACAGATGTAATTGTCATGGAACTGGAATGTGTTGTAAGTTGATTTATAAGTGTTAATCATTTATCAAATGCTAATGTTTTAGTTATTGCTCATAATTGGTTTAGTATATCTCTACTGGGCTTTGGCTTACCCTATATGGGACTTCATTTTCAGGTTCAGGTGATATGCCACCTTCAAGGACGTAGCTTGGGAGGCTTTGAGGCTGTTAGATATTTTTGTTGTTCTCTTGTGGTATTACATGTAAATTCAAGCCAAGGGCTTAAAGTGTATTTGAGTTAGTACTCTCTTTTTGTAACCAAGCGTTGGCTTGGAAAGTTGTAAGCCCGTAGGGCATTTACTTTTGTTGTCAGCATGTAATACTTTTGTAATGAATACTCTGATATATAGAAATATGCTTTATTCTCTTATGTTTATGCATGTCAAGACTGTGGGTTTATATGTATTATTTTGAAAGCGTTACAACAGGTACTATGCCTCTGTCAAGGCATTGACTTGGGAGGACTCGGAGCTGAGGCTTCATTTTTGTTTCATTGTTATTTGTTGAATGTAAGCCCAGGGCTCCATTTACGTTGAGTTGAAACTCCATTTTGTGTAATCAAGAATGTTCATGGATAAATTTGTAAGCATGTAAGGCACTTATTATCTGTTTGGCTTCCATTTCATACTTGTTGTAAAATGTATGCTTGGGATTGGAACTGGGGCATTGAGATGTGAATAACATATATTTGGCATTTGGGACTTAATGGAAATGGATGTATGGAATAGTTAGCTATATACATGTGTGTTTGTCTATCAGGTGGGTTTTGTAGCATAAATAGATATACCCTGCCCAATTTTCGGGGCGTTACATGTCCACACATATTTTATCTGTTTGAAAATTATCACAAAACAATTAAATTAACTCAAATGTTTAAAACTATACTAACACAATTTGTAGGATGATTCTCTATACATCAAATACTTACCTCATTACGTATTTTTTCTAATTACATTTTCTTAAAAGAAAATTAAAAATTATTTAACCTCTTTGCCCACTATTATTCCATCTATACTCTTATTCTAAATTCAGTTTACAACTGATCTTGAAAAGAAAAAAAGGAAAAAACAATTTTCATCTAAAACTTTTCAAACTCTAATTGATCTCCAACTATTACAATCACCATCATCTCTGATTACCAACCTATCCCCTAAGCGTCTTGTGAAAAAAAATCTCAGAATTTAATGAAAATATATATTTTATACATTTATATTGAATTTATTAATTAAAAAATATATATTTTTTCAATTTTACTCAATAAAAATAAATAAAAATTTAAATTAAAAATAAATTAAAAATTTTAAATTTAAATTAATAAAATTAAAATTTTAAGATTTGATGAGAAAAAAAATGATAAATATAACATTACAACAACCCACATGGTCAAGTACAGTGGAAACGTGGCATCGTGTGGGCAGAAATTGAACTTGGGGCATTTCAAATAATTTGGATAAATTACCAATACATTTTTAAAATTTATTTAAAATATAAATTGTTCTTATGTTTTCAAAATTACATCTTGTTCTTTGAAGTTTTTAATTTTATCATAAATGTCTTTTATCAATAAATCAAATCAATTAATAATTTTTAGAGAAATGTTTGAGAGCCCCAGGAAGAGAGTTCTAATAGCTCTAATTTGTGTGTGAGCCCCATCTGATATGATGTTTTGGCTTTGTTTTTTATTTTTTATCTTTTATTTTTTATTTTTTTATTTTTTATTTTGTACATCATTAGAGCTCTAGTTTTAGGGGGATAAATCACCGTTGTAATTTTTAATATCAAAAACGGGTTTTAACTCTCTCTCTCTCTCTAAATTCAAGGCATCTCTCTTTAAGCCTCCCTATTTAAGGGTTGTTTTGGGAAGATAGTTAAAAGCTGATTTTTTTTACCCTTTTTTAAAAAAAAAAAAAAAAACTTATAAAAAACGTGAGAAATGATGTGACCCAAAATGGGTTAAAAATTAGGAAATGGCTTTTAACACACTTCTCAAAAGAGGCCTAAGCCTTCTGCTAGATGTGTCGTTAGGGGGTGGAGAGGGGTTTCAACCGCTGGTCTCCTCTCTCCTCCTTCCACTCCCTTTTTCTCATTTTCTTTGTCATTTTGCTAAATAATATTGGAAGCTTGTCTTTTCAACCCTTTTCGGCGGTACCACTACAACATTGCCACCAGATCTGTTACCTTCCTGCTTTTATAGATCTACCCTTACTAGATCTGCCTCATCTCCTTCAGACCTGCCTCCAACCACTGTTGTTGGCATTGCCTCTCCATCTTTTCTGATCTTCAAAATTTGATGTTTGGCTTGCGTCCAAACTTTCACCTTCGCGTTCAAAACTTTAAGATCTGGTTTTAGATCTTCTCATAATCTAAAGACCGATGTTGTTTAACGCGTTCGTTTCATGCTATGTGACCACCTTAACCTCAATGTTCCATCTTGATCAGCGGATGTGGGGTCTTTATATTTCAAGTTGAAGGTTGTGGTGTAATGGAGTTTTGGAGGCATTTGGCTACTTAGATCTGGTTGCTTTTGGTTTTTATTTTTATTTTTATTTTTATTTTTTATTTTTTATTGTTTGCTGTAATAATTTTCTCTGTGTGGAAGTTGTCTCCTTAATTTGTGTGGTTTTTTTTCTCCTTCTTTATGGAGATTAGGGGTGGTTTGGGATGATCTAAATAAGTACATTTTTTAACTTTTTACGAAAAGATGTGCAGAAAAGTACAGAGGTTATGTGACTCAAAAAAGATAAAAAGATAAAAAAAAAAAGTGTGTACTTATTAGGTTATGCCAAACTTGGAAGATTCTTCATCCTATGGAAGTTTGTTATCTCTTTATAAGATCTTTTGCTATCGCAGTTGTAACAAGCCCGCGGGGGACCTCGCCACAGCTCGGACTCGACTTTGTAGTCACGGTTCTAAGTCTGAACCAAAGAGTCCAAATCCGGCAAATCGTTTTGAGAAAAAACAGATTTTTGAAAGAAGTGCCAAACATGGACTGCTTTGCCAGATACAGAGTCGCCACCTAAATATTTTATTTTGGAAAATTTAGGAAACCCTGACTCGGTGCCAAAAGGCCACGTGTCCGTCATCACCAAAGTTGCCTCGGTTCGGGAACTTGGGTACGATTGGGGAAGGTCACTTCGTGAGCACCCCCGCTCGCCCGGTCATAGACCGGCCTCTACTAACCATGATATCAATTTTTGAAAACATTGTATGTTCTTATTCCGGTTCTTAGCCTAGGTTACTATGTGATGCTCGCAGCATATAAATATAGACTGGGTCGTCCGAATTGGAACAAAACATTTCATGCTTGTTTATTTGAAAATGGTTTGATGGTGCTACCCGCAAGTAGGCTAAGACGTGGATTTGCCACCCTCGGGTGGGCTTAGAAAACATGATTTTGCCACTATCTAGTGGGCTTAAAACACACATTTGATGAATTATTCCAATTCAAATAACCCAACCTTCACCCACAGGCATTCAGGCAGTTATATCACATTAGCAATTAGCCTCATGGTAAGCATGCTATTCATGGCAGTCACTCACACGCATGCAAGGATGCTAAAGCATAAAACTTACCGAGTACTCCAAGCCAAAAAAAGGAAGTTAATTAGAAATCATGCATGATCCTAAGTATACAAAAATGCCTAATGCAACACATGCAAAATGCAACTATAGCAGGCTCGGCTATTCTAAGATGGTATATGAAATGCTACAACTATCATGTATTCAATTTAGAATTGAAAGTACAATGCAGTTAGTATGATGTGCCGAGCCCGGTGCATGCAATACAGATGGATGATGCAAACATGCTGTCATACTGTATGCTAATTTAAATATGCCCTAATCTAACCATCATAAGCGGATAAATAAAAGGGAGAAAGACGTGGGGTTGGAAGACATACATCACACTCACGCACACTTATTACAGTTGTGCCCTCACTCGGAGGGTCCGAATAAATAATACAGTCCAAATATTACAGTCCCCAAAATAAAAGAATATTACAGTCCAAAATATTACAGAATTCTAATTAATTAATGAATTAACTAGAAAGCAAATAAACTGGCGTGCAAGCCAGGGACTGCCTTGCTTCTGGTGGATGATGCATGTCCGGACTGTCTTGCGCGGAAATCCACCGGAATGCCCCAATTAGCCTCTGTTTACACCTGTTATTTTTTGAAAAGCGTGCCAAGTCCCGAAAAGTTGCTGATTCCTGATTTTGCTGCAACAGAGAGCAAGAAAGGGGCATAGCAATGTATTTGCACAAATATATGCATGTCTCGATCCTCGTGCCACCAATCACGCATACCGAGGCATGATGGCAGAGGAGTCGAAATGCACAACTCAATATAGGATGAATGCACATGAAACTACAGCTAAAACCTAACTCCATCATGGATAATCCGGAGTGTCGGTGACTGGGGAATTGAGACACATTCCGTCACTCGGAGTACGAAACATACCTCGTTTCCCGTGCCCGGGCTAACTCATATTCCGGACACGATGCAATATGCATGATATGCGTGAAATGCAACTAAGATGCAATCCTAACATACACAATGTCATGGAAGTGAGATGCCTCGAAATGCGTGCATACGGGCACGCACACCGAGAAAATGACAGAATATTATGAAAATAAGATACCTCGAAATGCGTGCACACAGGCACGCAAACCGAGGCAATGATATGTGTCTCGAAGTACGTGCACGCAGGCACGCAAACCGAGGCAATGATATGTGTCTCGAAATACGTGCACGCGGGCACGCAAACCGAGGCAATGACAGAATATGATGAAATGATATGGAAATGACAAATGGGCTTATACCAACATGAGTGAGCCTCAGCCACACTCACATGGGATGCCGATCGGATAAAAATGAAGTGCCTCGAAAAGCGTGCACGCGGGCACGCAAACCGAGGCGATGCAAAAGCGATGCGAATGACATGGAAAATGCAACATGGACTTATACTAACATGAGAGAGCCTCAGCCACACTCACATAAGATGTCGATTGCAGAAAATGAAGTGCCTCGAAATGCGTGCACACGAGCACGCAAACCGAGACAATGACAAAAGCGATACGAATGACATGGAAAATGCAACATGGACTTATACTAACATGAGAGAGCCTCAGCCACACTCACATAAGATGCCGATTGATGAAAATGGAGTGCCTCGAAATGCGTGCACACGGGCACGCAAACCGAGGCAATGATAAAATGCAATGAAATGGGCTGGAGATGACAAATGGGCTTATACCAACATGAGTGAGCCTCAGCCACACTCACATAGGATGCCGGCGGATAAAAAAGGGGTGCCTCGAAATGCGTGCACACGGGCACGCAAACCGAGGCAATGGTAAAATGCAATGAAATGGCATGGAAATGACAAATGGGCTTATACCAACATGAGTGAGCCTCAGCCACACTCACATAGGATGCCGGCGGATAAAAAAGGGGTGCCTCGAAATGCGTACACAAGGGCAAGCAAACCGAGGCAATGGTAAAATGCAATGAAATGGCATGGAAATGACAAATGGGCTTATACCAACATGAGTGAGCCTCAGCCACACTCACATAGGATGCCGGCGGATAAAAAAGGGGTGCCTCGAAATGCGTGCACACGGGCACGCAAACCGAGGCAATGGTAAAATGCAATAAAATATGGAGATGACAAATGGGCTTATACCAACATGAGTGAGCCTCAGCCACACTCACATAGGATGCCGGCGGATAAAAAAGGGGTGCCTCGAAATGCGTGCACACGGGCACGCAAACCGAGGCAATGGTAAAATGTAATGAAATGGCATGGAGATGACAAATGGGCTTATACCAACATGAGTGAGCCTCAGCCACACTCACATAGGATGCCGGCGGATAAAAAAGGGATGCCTCGAAATGCGTGCACACGGGCACGCAAACCGAGGCAATGGTAAAATGCAATGAAATGGCATGGAGATGACAAATGGGCTTATACCAACATGAGTGAGCCTCAGCCACACCCACATAGGATGCCGGCGGATAAAAAAGGGGTGCCTCGAAATGCGTGCACACGGGCACGCAAACCGAGGCAATGGTAAAATGCAATGAAATGGCATGGAGATGACAAATGGGCTTATACCAACATGAGTGAGCCTCAGCCACACTCACATAGGATGCCGGCGGATAAAAAAGGGGTGCCTCGAAATGCGTGCACACGGGCACGCAAACCGAGGTAATGGTAAAATGCAATGAAATGGCATGGAAATGACAAATGGGCTTATACCAACATGAGTGAGCCTCAGCCACACTCACATAGGATGCCGGCGGATAAAAAGGGGGTGCCTCGAAATGCGTGCACACGGGCACGCAAACCGAGGCAATGGTAAAATGCAATGAAATGGCATGGAAATGACAAATGGGCTTATACCAACATGAGTGAGCCTCAGCCACACTCACGTAGGATGCCGGCGGATAAAAAAGGGGTGCCTCGAAATGCGTGCACACGGGCACGCAAACCGAGGCAATTGTAAAATGCAATGAAATGGCATGGAAATGACAAATGGGCTTATACCAACATGAGTGAGCCTCAGCCACACTCACATAGGATGCCGGCGGATAAAAAAGGGGTGCCTCGAAATGCGTGCACACGGGCACGCAAACCGAGGCAATGGTAAAATGCAATGAAATGGCATGGAAATGACAAATGGGCTTATACCAACATGAGTGAGCCTCAGCCACACTCACATAGGATGCCGGCGGATAAAAAAGGGGTGCCTCGAAATGCGTGCACACGGGCACGCAAACCGAGGCAATGGTAAAATGCAATGAAATGGCATGGAAATGACAAATGGGCTTATACCAACATGAGTGAGCCTCAGCCACACTCACATAGGATGCCGGCGGATAAAAAAGGGGTGCCTCGAAATGCGTGCACACGGGCACGCAAACCGAGGCAATGGTAAAATGCAATGAAATGGCATGGAAATGACAAATGGGCTTATACCAACATGAGTGAGCCTCAGCCACACTCACATAGGATGCCGGCGGATAAAAAAGGGGTCCCTCGAAATGCGTGCACACGGGCACGCAAAACGAGGCAATGGTAAAATGCAATGAAATGGCATGGAAATGACAAATGGGCTTATACCAACATGAGTGAGCCTCAGCCACACTCACATAGGATGCCGGCGGATAAAAAAGGGGTGCCTCGAAATGCGTGCACACGGGCACGCAAACCGAGGCAATGGTAAAATGCAATGAAATATGGCAAAAATGATATGCAAGCATGCTAATGGAATTTCAGCAACAAAATATGGGGGAAAACAGTCCCGAAATGAAGCGAAATGACATGAAATGCAAGGAAATGTCCCGAAATGCGACATTAGGCACCCGAAATGGCCTATAGCTATGCTAAATATGCACAATATGGACATGCAATGCAAAGACAGAAGCTAGACAGTCCCAAAAGATGCACTTTCACAGTTATAAACATGGCCAAACAGCAAGTATAGGTAGGGGAAAAATGGCATGCAAGAATAGGGGCCAAAAGAGGGGTAATGAAGCAAGTGGTATAAGAAAAACCCAAACTGAAAAATTTCCTTCTACAACATTGAAGAGGGACCAAAAATATGAATATTTACAGTATATGGCAGACCTCAAATCAGTATACAAATATGCTAAAAATGTGATGCAAAATAAGGCTCAAAAGGTGCTAAAACATGAAGTGTACCAAATAATCACCAAACAGAAAAAAAGTGTGAATGAAACATGAAGTATAGGCCAAAATAAGACCACTTTCAGTTCGGACCAAGGTCCAAAAACAGAAGCAAAGAGGGCTACCAATTTATGCAAAAACGGGGCCAAATAAGGGATATAACTACAAGTGACACATGGAGACACCAAACAATGTTGAGCCCTTATCCAATGTTGAAGAGGGGCTCAAAATAAGCCTTGTATCAGTTTACAACATGCTCGAAAATAAATTGCTCATGGGCCAAAAATAGCATGCAAAATCATGACATACAAGAAGGTCAATGAAGCAAGTGTGTCATGGAGGGCTCAAACAGGGTTGATCCCTTAATGAGAAGTGAAGATGAGCTCAAAAGATGGCCCTTTTCAGTTAGGGCCGGAGCTTGAATCAAAAAGGAAGTGGGGCTTAGAAATATATCAAGAAAAAGGTTCAAAAGGGTAAAAGTGTAAGTTACCCTTGAAGATTCGAACTTTTGTTGCTTCTTGGATGGATTTGCAGCTTCTTTAGCCTTCAAGAATGCTTCCTTGTTGCTGGAAATGAGATGATGGTGGTAGAGCTTGGTGGTGTAGAAGGAATGATGGTTAGTGACTTAGGGTTTTTTGAAGAATTGAGAAGGAAGAAGATGGAGTTGGCTATGGAAGCTTGAAGAGTAAAGTTTCTAACCCTTAGAAGTGAGGCCACCAGCTGGTTATATGGACAAAAAGAGGGTGTAAAGGTGGGGCAAAAAGGAGGGTAAAACTCCCCCACAAAATATCCCCCGGACACAGAAAATATCTGGGGGATATTGCCCCACAGCTGTAAAGTGCACAGTGCAAGGAACACGGCCGGCCTATCACTTTTTCTGCAGGTGGCCGGCCAGCCACACCCCCTAGCCGGCCGGCTAGGGGTCAAAAGGTTCAATGAGATTTTCTGGCCGGCCACCAACTGGTGGGGTCCTCCTTCATGTGTACAACACAACCCTGTGGTTAAAAGTCCAAGAAAGTGGGTCCAAGGGGTTCAACATTAGCTCGGAAAGAGGGGTTCAAAAGGGTCAATTTGAATTACTGGCCGGCCACCTCTTTTTAGGGTCCTCTCATGTGTGCACATCACAGATATGTGGTTCAAAGTTCAAGAAAAAGGGTCCAAGGGGTTCAACATTAGCCCGGAAGGAGGGGTTCAAAAGGGTCAATTTGAATTACTGGCCGGCCACCTCTTTTTAGGGTCCTCTCATGTGTGTACATCACAAATATGTGGTTCAAAATTCGAGAAAATGGGCCCAAGGTGTTCAACATTAGCCCGGAAGTGCGAAAAACGGGCGCCGGAGGGCGTCGGAGGATGTATAACTGGTTGCCGCAACAATTGCTGGCCTCCCACCCTTCAGTGACCTTCCTGGTGATAAAACAGAGGTACCTGCCAAAAATGAACGAAAACCGTTGCAAAACGAATGCTCGGGGACCAAAACACGCAGTTCGGGGTCCCGAAAAATGGGCTGTTAAGCACCGAAAGTGGCATTCGGCCACGAAGTGGGTTTCTCAGACCCCAGTGTTCCTCAAAAGGGATTAAATAAGAAGTATGCCAAAAATTAGAGCGATAGGAGATGGTTAAGCGGTCCCGAACCGAGGCACACGGCCTACGGTCCCGAAAACCGGGAACCGGACTCCGAAATGGGCAAAATGGCCTACGGCCACCAAATGTAGCCTACGGACATTGAGAGATGGTCTACGGGACCTCTCCCTCCCCTCAGGAAAAGAAAAAGAGAAAACCGAGTCTGGTTCGCAAACCGAGACAAGGCACAGAAGAGGGTTCGGAAGTCCGGAGGCATGGCTCACGGCCGCGACTCCAAAACTTCTGAACGAGCACATTATGCAATATCACCAAGCGCTCAACTGGTGACGTCTGAGTCTCAAGGTCGGTCAAAAATGGGGTGTCTACAGCAGTACGAGATTGATTCGATTTTTTATCGATTTTGCAATGAAGACTTTTTTCTCAATCTAAAAAAAAAAAAAAATAGTTTTTAATGATATCAAAAATATTTCAATAAATAATTCAGATAATTTTATTATTGTATAGGAGAGTAATTAGGAATTTTATTTTTTCAATTAATTCTGATAAATAAAAAATTATTACAATGAGATATTTATATTTTTTTCAAACCATGTGAAACAATTTGCATTTTAAGTAACGACAAGATGTATATTTGTAATTTACCCAAACAATTTTAATAAAAACACAACTTAAAATACTCAAGTGAGAATGGGAAATTTTTTTTTAATACAATTATTTATTACCTTTTACCTTTCATTTATATGTAACACCTGAAAAGAGTTTACATTCCACGTTATATAAATAATTTTATTGTGTGTTAGTGGTAACACAATGGTAAATTTCTACTCAAGAATCGAGGACACTAATAAGCTACAAAACTAATTTTAGACTCCCTTTGACAATTTTTTTAAATTAATTAATTTATTAAAAAAGTTATTTTGTTGAAAAACTATAGATAATTTAGATATACTCATTTTTCACTGAAAAAAAAATCAACTTTAGCTATTAAAAAAGTCATTAGAAAGTAAAAATATGTTAAACAAATTAATATATAATTATATCTTCTTCTTTTTTTTTAACTCATATATAATTATATCTAATATAGATATTTTCTATTTAATTTTAAATAAAAATTAATCTTAAGAACAAATAAACAAAACTTAAAATGCAAAGAGAAGAAAATAAGAAAATAATTAAAAAGGCCAAGTCTAAATTACGTCTTCTTAAAAAAATAAAAATAAAAAATACATTGCATATGCTTGGCAGTAAAAAGAGCCAAAAAGGAGGCAGCAGCAAAAGTAAACCTTTATAATAGTGTGGGGTTAGCTAACCAAGGGGGAGGAGGCCCAGAAATCTCACCCATGTGGATTCGATCAACGATGGGAAGATCCAATATGACAACGAAACATTGGACGCTACACCTCCTATAGCCAAATAGAGGCATTGTTATTCAGACTTTGGCCTGTTTTCAGAAGGAATAATGCTAACGAATGATGTGGCAGGTGAAATTATAATTTTAAAATAATAATGCTATATATATTAATTGATACATATAATATCATTATTTGAAAAATAAGTTAAAAATTAATTAAATTTTTTTTTTGAAAAAGTGTATAAAAAAATATATAAAGATGATGTAATTAAAAAAAAAATTAAAGAACCAAAAAAAGTAACTTTTAATCCAAATGCCAAAATAAGCTAAAGTTTTTTGAAAAATAAACTTATTTGTTATTTTTCATCATGATAACACACCATCATGTGTTTTCAGCTATTTTTAAGCACAATAACCTTTGTAACTAGATGCATTGAATATTGTATCCTTACATTATGATTTATTTTTTACTCTCATCTAAACTGATGATACAGTTTATCCCAGTGAATGGAGCGAACTGGTCCGAGCTCCTCAAGCTCAAGTCCAAATGATCAAGTCCATCGGATAACCTGTAAACAAGTTCCACGGGGAACGAGGTAGGCCCCCAGTAAACCCTCCGATGAGCAAGTTAGGAAGAAGAGTAGAGTATAGAGGGAGAGATTAGAGATAGAAAGCTTAACTTTCTTCTTGTCTTCAACGTTTGCTTATATCCTTTGGTAATCATTTTGCTGTCCCTTCCGACCTGCCCTCATCGCCGAAAACCTTTGTTGTAGCTTACCTTGTTCAGGGTAAGGGGGTCCTGTTCCGACGAGGAGGTGTTGTCGTAGTAAATGTTGTGATGGCCTGCATTAATGGTGATGTGCAGTGGCAATAACTTTGCAGATCTTTGTCTGCTGATGTGGCTCGTCCTTCTCTTGCCGTGTGTCTGAATGTCATTGGCTCTTCATGCCATGTTGGATTCCAACTGTTCTGGACTTCTTCGGCTGGGTTATGTATTGGGCTCCGATTGATGGACTTGGGTTGTTTATAGTGGTTCATGGCCTTTGTGGGCCTGTCCATGTCAGTAATCTCCCATTCCCGGGTGCAGCTTCAGTCCAATGAAGGGAATATGTATGAGGAAGATGAGTCCGACCGGGATGGGCGGCCGAGTTGGTAGATCGAGCGTGAGATGGTCCGACCGTGGGGAAGGCTGATCGCACGATGGCCGAACGGAAAGGGAGACCGTGAGGAGGGCTGACCGCGCGAAGGCCGAGCGAAAGGGCCGACCGTGAGGAGGGGCGACCGTGCGCGAAGGCCAAGCGAAAGGGCCGACCGTGAGGAGGGGCGACCGTGCGCGAAGGCCGAGCGGGAGAAGGGGCGACTGCGCGCGAAGGCCGAGCGGAGGGGCGCGGGGCTCAAGAGGCAGCGTGTCAAGTGATGATTTGAAGTGGAAAAGACAGGGTAAGGGGAGTAGACAGTGCATTGTGGTCGTACACGTGGCAATATGTTGGGGGGAAGGTTAGGCGTTGGGGGAGAAATGAAACGATAGGTCATTAGAGGTGTTAAAAAGGTAGTTTTGGCGGATGATTTGAAAAGTTTTCAAACTGGCAAAAATTAATTGGGATCCTTGGAATACGGGCAAACCATGGGCTTTTGGCGTCATTCAATTCACCTACTTGTTTACGAAAACCCAAAACATCCCAAGTGTTAATTCCTTCGTTGCTTACGATACACCTCTGCAATAGTTTTTTAATTTTCTTGCTCCTGCGTCAGAAGCGATTTGCAAACATTCCGTAGAAATGGCCCAAGAAGAAGCTGTGAGTGTGAGGGGGGACCCACTAGGTGATGATGATGCAGTGGAGCTAGCGGCGCAGTATAGGACAGAGAGGGTGAGAGAGTCGGTGGTACGATCCCATGGTTCCACCATGATAGCAGCTCCAAAACCAATCAGCCAGGCGGAACCAGATCATTGGCACATGAAGGCTGACAAATCCACGATTACTGCGGCGGAGTTGGAGGCTATCCGCGAAAAATACCAGATCCCTGTGGAAGTGGAGTTATTGCTGCCGACATCAACGGAAAGGCTGTCTGACGCCGGGCCAGGAGAGTTTTCCCTTTATGAGAAAGCTCTGAAGGGTGGACTGAGGTTGCCACTGCCGCAAGTGGTAGTGGATGTGCTCAACCGTCTGGAGGTAGCACCGGGGCAACTAATGCCCAATGCATGGAAGATCCTGCTGGCCTGTGCAAGTGCGTGGCCGAAGGCGAATGGAGGGGAGGCCATGACAGTAGATGAATTCTTTGCATGTTATAAGGCCTCGGGGCAGCAGGAGACGTGGGTCACTCTGCAGGCAGCAGTGGGGAGAGGGTTGGTGGCGGGGCTGCCGTCGTCGATCAAGGGGTGGCGACCACGATGGTTCTACGTGTCTGCCAATTGGGGGCTTGGAGTGCGCACCATTTGGAAAGTACCCATCAGGTTTGTGGAGCCGAAACTAGGAGCAGCCGCGGAGGGGAGGGTGAATAGGGTGAAGGAGTGGAGGGAGAAAGAAGGGGCCAAATGGGACGAGCTCGTTCAGCCGTCTGTATTGTTTGATGCAGGGTTAGGTCCAAAGCCAAGTAGTGGGGACCTCGACCGAGCGGAGTTGGAGGCGAGGAGAAGGGCTCAAGAGGCGGAGGATCAGGCCATCCTTGCTAAAGCCCAAAAATTCAAAGAGTCCCAGGCCGACCGACCACCAAAACCGGTTGCGAGGGAGAGGATTCGACCTCTCCCCAAACCCTTGGGAGAGAAAAACTTAGGCGATTTTTGTGCCACAACTGTCCCCAACAGACCCTTTGAAGGAGAGGTCTTTGAAGGAGATGGAGGCGTTAGGCGTGGGGAAGAAGAAGAAGAGGGTGAGGCGGAGTGAGGGAGTGCTTGCCTAGAAGAGAAGGAGGGAGACAAGTGTGAAGGAAACCAGTGCTGCCAAGGGGGCAGAGGGGGGAGAAGTAAAGGGGACCCCAGGAAGGGTAGGTGGCCCAGAAGCGGTGGATGTTGCTTCAGAGGGCATGGAGGTGGTGCCAATGGTGGCGGCGATCGCTGCAGAGGTCGTGAGGGCCGCCCCTGAAGGGCAAGGAGAAGATGGGGCAAGCGGCCATGGCTCAAGAAGAGAAGAGCAGCCCCAAGGGGGCCCTGCACCCCAAGGAGGGGGAGTTAGTCTGACCACAATGATCTACCACGCTTGCGTGGTGACTGGGCGGTTGGAGGGAGAAGAAGGCCCAGCTAGGGCAGGGGCAGACCGCCTGGTGGGGATTGTAGAAGAGGCAGCCCTGCGCTCGGCATCCAGATTCAACGAGGCTGAACTGCTGAGGGGGTTATGCTCCGCCCAAATAGAGGTAACCACCTTAGTAGGGGCCTTGTTGAGGAAAGCGGGGGCTGCCAAACTCAAGGCAGATGAGGCCAAGGTCCAGCTTGCGAAGTTGGAGAAGGAGAGGGCGAGTTCGAAAGCTGCCCATGCTAATCTGCATGCAGTTGAGGTGGAGCTGGAGAGCACACGCCGCCAGGTTGTGTTGCTCGAGTTCTAACTTGCTGGCGAGCAGAAGAAGTTGGAGGAGGCCCAAAGAGCCTGCGCCATCGCGGTTGAGCGACATGAAGAGGCCATGAGCAGTAATGAAGAGATGGTCAGGCAAAAAAATGAGGCCGATGGCAAAGTAGGCGATCTCCAGAAGGAACTGGAGGGCGAGCGCACCAAGGCAGTAGAGGAGAAGGGAAGGCTTTAGAAGGAGTTGGAAACAGAGAGAGCGCAGGCGACGGCGGAGAAGTAGAGCCTGAAGAAGGAATTGGAGGCGGAAAAGGCAAAGGCTGCGTTGGAAAGGGCGACCCTGTAGAAAGAGCTGGACGAAAAGAGGGCGAAGGCAGCCTCTGAAAGGACGGCTTATCCCGATCTGTGCGTCGCAGCAATGGAGCAATTCAAAGGGTCTGCCGAATTTCAGATGGCGGTTGATGCCGCGGTCGCGAGCAGCCTGACTAGGCAAGAATCTGGGGGGGTGGGCCCATCGAGGACAACTGCTGGAGGCAGAACTGAAGCAGAAGTTATTGAGAGCTTCCAGTAGTCAGACTTTTATAAGCACGAAATGGCTGAGTACTGGGACAGTGGTTGGAAGACGTTCAAACGTAGAGCTGAAAAGCTGTTCCCAGACTTAGACCTTAGTAGTGTAACGATTGACGAAGACGATGGATGAGGGCATTGAAGAAGAAGACCTCCTCTTCAATGAGGAGGAGTAACTGGGGAGGAAGAAGAAAGAGACTGTGCACCGATATTGTTTTTGCTTTGTTTGTTTGTTTGTTTTTTTTTTTTTTTTTTTTTTTTTGGTTCGAATTGCTGTCATGAGCTTATGTACAAGGTTGTGAATTAATAAAATTTCAGTTGTGTTTTGCCTTTGACTGTTTTGCTTGTGCGTCTGAAATGGATGAAAACATGTGATAAAAACTTGTGGTAAACTTGTGATAAAAACTGAATTTAGGAATTCCTCAAGACAGAGTGGGATTGAAATTGTAATAAGGACTGGGTAGACTCCTTAAGGCAGAGTGAAATTGGACTTGTAATAAAAACTCAATGTAGAGTAAAGTTAAACTTGTGATAAAAACTCAATACAGAGTTGTCACGACCCAAACCCGCCCCTATGGGTCTAGCACCGTAACCGGCCAGTAATCCAAGATTACCGAAGGCCTGCTTAACAATAATACAGTAATACAGAGTACAGGGGCTGGCGGAAGCCAATACAGTAATTAAACAATGTCCAATGAGCTGTGACAGTCTGTATGCAAAAAGACTTTTCATTCAAATATATATACAGTCGGACAAAACAGTATGTACATATATACAATCATTTAGTTCAGGGACCTAATCCCTATTAAATAGTACAGTACGGTAAACAAAACAGTTACAGAGATAGAAGGGGGAACTAAAACACCCCTAAGCTATAACTTGACAGGCTCGGAACCTACAATGGTTGGCTTGACAAAACTGGAGCTTAACCTCGACGCTTCTAGCCGCGATCTGGTGCCTGTACACCTACATATATATATATATATATATATATGAGCAGTGAGCTAAAGCCCAGTGAATAACGTAATGTGTAAAGAGGTTGAGAATGAATGTCCTTACAGTAACGAAAACAGTTCATTAATTCAGTATATCAGTCATTCAGTCATATGTGGTACATCCATTAGCATAACAGTACAGTGAACAGTAGGTCTTAAAAGACCGAACAGTAAATGATAACCATCAATCAGTAAACAGTAGTGGTTCCAACAAGGGAACCGACAGAGATCTCTGTAACAGTAACAGTAAACAGTAGTTGCTAAGGATGCCACAATACAGTTCAGAATATAGGATACATATTCATTTAATTAACAGTATCAGTTCAGAAAGCAGTACAGTTCAATTGTTCAGAAGATAATCATTTTGAACATATCTTTACACAGTTGTTACTCACAGAGTTCTGGGCTACAGTAAAGCTAGAACGCATCCCCAGTCGCCAACCCTACACAAATTACAGATTGAACACACACTAAGCTACACAGTTGGGAAAATAATAACTTAATCCCTAATTTGCCTCGGTGTGGTTCTACATCTATATCCTCATTAAGATGCCTTAAACTAGGCCTAAGAATGCCTAGGATGGGATGAGGATGCAAAGATGCACTTTAAAAGCATTTTCAGAATTTTCAGAAAACAGAGGTTACGCTCGAGCGTAGGTTACTCCGCTCGAGCGGACATGCAAACAAAGGTTTCCGCTCAAGGGTAGACTTACCCGCTCGAGCGTTCTGCAAAACAGTCAAAAGTGCTGGATAGGTGAAAATCACACTCGATTGGGCTCTCGACACCCGCTCGAGCATGAGACACAATGTCCCGTTCGAGCGTCAATTATTCCGCTCGAACGGACTTCAAAACAGAACAAATTGCTGGGAGCACGATTTCCACGCTCAAGCGCCAGTCACCCCGCTCGAGCGTGAGTCCAAATTCTGGAAATTCCAGATTTGAACCTCAAGCTCAAAACCAAGCTTTAAACCATAAATTCGATCCTCTTGGGCCAATTTTCCAGAAAACATCCCAAAACTCATAGTTTGACATGATTCCAAAGCTCAATTGTAAAATCAAAGCCCAAGGGTGTTTCAAACAGCTCAATTTCAAACCAATTTTCAAGAATATGAAGAACATGCAACATACATGAACTTAAATCATTCCAAAGCTTTTAATACAAGCTCAAATGAGCTAACTCTTACAAAAACAAGATGAAATCATGGTTTATGATAAAAACATGGACATGCATGTGACAATTTGCCATGAAAACAACTTAAAATTCATCAATACAACCATGCATGCATGAAGTAAGTTATAATTCAACATGTGAAGCTATTTCATGACTTAATCCACTAAATTTGACAAGAATCATGTAAGAACAAGTTCAATTCACAAACAATAGGGTAATTACACTACCTTAGGTCTTGAATTAGGGGTATGGAGGCTCAATGTTGCAAGTTTCCTATAATATCCTCAAGATTCCAAGCAAATCCCTCAAGAACACATCAACTCTCTCTCACTCTCTATCTTGGTCGGTTGGCTTCTCAAATGTGGCTGAACAAATGTGTGTCTAAGTGTAATAAGGCTCAACATGTTGAGGTAGTGGCCACTAAGGATGGCAAAATAGTAATTAAGTCTAAGTTGTGCAATTTATCAATAATTATTCTAATTTAATCATATCAAATCACATTTTAACTAAATATGCCATAAAATCACATTAATTCTAAGGATCACAAATCATCAATCAATTTCAGATTCGGCCGCCGATAAGGCCTTCAATTCCAATTTAAACACAAAGGCATGAACAGATAATCATACAGTCAACAGATAGACATACAATTAAACAGACATACTTAATCAATTCAGTTCCAGATTTCAGTCAATCAGTTCAGCACTTCAATCAATTCAGTTACCAATCATAATCAGTCTCAGTTTAGCAGTAATCAGTGGTTAATCGGTAAATAGTGATGAGGGTTGTTACAAGAGTAAAGTTAAACTTGTAAAATGTAGTAAAATTACAAGTGTGTGTTTGCCACATTGCTCAAGTAAGTTAGTGGTTTATGGAGGGAGACGTGGTTTGTGAGGAGGAGAGAGCTAACTTGTGAGGGTTTGATTGAGGAGAAAATAACCTGTGTCTGATCCTGGGGCTGTGGCGCTCGGTCTGGCTAAGACTTGTTGCGCAGGCCGAGTGCCTCTTGCTCGGTCTGGCAGAGGCTCTTACTGCTCAGTCTGGGCGAGGTTGTTAGTGCTCGGTCGGGCTGAGGTTTTTGATGCTCAGTTTGGCTGAGGCTTTTACTGCTCGGTCTGGGCGAGGTTCTTGGTGCTCGGTCGGGCCGAGGTTTTTGATGCTCAGTCTTACTGAGGCTTTTACTGCTTAGTCTGGCTGAGGCTGTTGGCACTCGGTCTGGCTGAGGCTTTTGATGCTCAGTCTGGCTGAGGCTTTTGATGCTCAGTCTGGTTGAGGCTCTTGTGCTCAGTCTTGCTGAGGCTCTTGTGCTCAGTCTTGCTGAGGCTTTTGATGCTCAGTCTGGCTGAAGCCTTTGATGCTCAGTCTGGCTGAGGCTTTTGATGAGTGTTGTAGGTAAAGATGTTATTGAGACAACACGCAGATAGTTGAAGTATAAGATGGTTGTCAGGGACAGTGCAGTCCAATCGATCAAAATTTATATTATGTATCAGAAAAGAATACAACAATCTGAGCAATACAACATTAGGAATTTATTGATAGTAGCGCTTCAAGTGTTCGGCGTTCCATGGGTGGGGGAGGTCTCGGCCTTCCATGTCCTGAAGTCGGTAAGTGCCTGGATGTGGTCGGGCTGTCACAACGTAAGGTCCCTCCCATTTGGCTGCCAACTTACCCTCAGTCGGATTTTTGGTGGCAAGGGTTGCTCCTCGCAAGACAAGGTCCCCTTCAACGAACTCCCTTGGTCAGACTTTACGATTATAATGTGTTCTCATTTTCTGTTGGTATGAGGCCAATCTAACAGCAGCGGTCTCTCTGAGCTCTTCAATTAGGTCCAGGTCCGCTCGACGGAGCTCTTCGGTCAGTGCGGGATCCTGATGTAAAACCCTGGAAGTAGGCAGACCGACTTCCATCGGAATAACCACCCCGGCGCCACATGTTAAGCGAAAAGGGGTTTCCCCAGTGGGAGTCTGAGCTGTAGTTCGGTAAGCCCAGAGTACATACGGTAGTTCCTCAGCCCAAAGTCCTTTGGCAGCTTTTAGCTTAGTTTTGATGATCTTTAGAAGAGAACGGTTGGTGACCTCAACTTGGCCATTGGCTTGGGGATGACTGGGGGAAGAGAAATATGATTGAATCTGGAGATCTACACAGAACTTCCTGTACTTGGCGTTGTCAAATTGTTTACCGTTGTCGGAGACGATGGCCTGAGGGATGCCAAACCTGCAAATGATCGATTGCCAGATAAACTTGGTTGTGTTCCATTTGGTAATGGTGGCAAGGGGTTCTGCCTCTACCCACTTGGTGAAGTAATCAATGGCGACGATTGTGAACTTGGTCCGATCTCGGCCGGTGGGAAGTGGACTGACCAGGTCGATTCCCCATTTGGCGAACGGATAGGGACTGCAAAGTGTGATCAACTCTGTAGGAGGAGCATGGGGGGTGTTGGCAAAACGCTAACACTTATCACATTTGAGGATGAAGTCAGCCGCATCTTGGTTGAGAGTAGGCCAGAAATATCCAGTGTGAAGTATCTTGTGGGCCAGGGACCTGCTGCCCGAGTGATTGTCGCAGATCCCCTCATGAATTTCTTGCATCACATAAGTTGCTTGAGTTGGATTGAGGCACCGCAGATAGGGGCGTGAGAAACCACGTTTGTACAAAATGCCGTTGACAAGAATGTAATTGGACGACCGGGCCCTGACTTTGGCGGCTTGCTGGCGATCGTCTGGAAGTTCCCCTGTTGTCAGAAATAGAAAGATGTCTGACGCCCAAGGGATGGGCTCATTTTGGAGGAATTGTATGTCATGCTGGTCGGGGGAAATGGCAGGGTGGGATAGGTATTCGAGGCGGACACCACTGCTGAGGTCAGACTGGTCTGCGGAAGCCAACTGGGCCATCTCATCTGCCTTAGATTTCTCCGCCCGAGGAATGTGCCTGATGTGGAAGGTATTGAAGAGGCGAACAAGGGGAAGTGCAAGATCCCTGTAAGCTCGCATTGTGTCCTCCTTGGCATCGAATTCTCCCGTGATCTATCCGATGATGAGCTGGGAGTCGCTGAGCACTCGGATGTGGCTGACACCAATGTCCCTGGCTAGGCGAAGGCCTGTTATCAGTGCCTCATATTCGGCTTCATTGTTACTAGCCTCAAACAAGAAACGGAGTGCACATTTGAAATAACCACCCTCAGGGGCGGTGAGGATGAGGCCCGCCCCACTACCTTGCCTGCGGGATGATCTGTCGACGTTGAGAGTCCAAGAGTGAGGGTCTTCTGGCTCGATGGGAGCTGGTGGGGGTAGAGAGGCAGTGGTTGGGGTAGGATTAGTAAATTCCAAGATGAAGTCGGCGATAGCCTACCCCTTAATTGCTGTTCGGGCTGGTAAGAGATGTCAAACTGGTTGAGTTCCACTGACCACTGCATGAGTCTACCGGAAAGTTCTGGTTGCTGCATGACCTTTTTCAAGGGTTGGTCAGTGAGGACCACTATGGAGTGGGCTTGGAAGTAAGGACGGAGTCGTTTAGAAGCGGTGACCAAGGCCAAGGACAATTTTTCTAACAGTGGGTAGTTCTGTTCCGCTCCCCTGAGGGCCCGACTGATGTAGTAGACCAGTTGTTGCACAAAGTCGCCTTCCCTAATAAGTGCTGCACTGACAGCGGTGTTTGATACGGCTAAGTAGAGGAAGAGGGGCTCGCCCGTGATTGCCTGTGAAAGGAGGGGAGGGTTGGCCATGCATTGTTTCAACTGTTGAAAAGCCTCTTCGGATTCAGATGTCCATTCAAAAATTTGCCGAAGTACTTTGAAGAATGGTAGGCACTTATCTGTTACGCGGGAAATGAAACGGTTGAGGGCTGCAACTCGACCAGTGAGTCTTTAGACCTCCTTAACCGTTCTGGGTGACTGCATCTCGACCAAGGCCTTGATCTTTTCAGGGTTAGCTTCAATGCCCCGTTGACTGACCATAAAACCCAGAAACTTCCCCGATCCTACGTCGAAGGCACACTTCTCCGGGTTGAGCTTCATTTGGTACTTGCGTAGGGTGGCGAAGGTCTCCCGCAGGTCGGTCAGATGATCAGTGGAGAGTTTGCTCTTGACTAGCATGTCGTCGACATATACTTCCATATTCCGACCTATCTAGTGATGGAAGACGGCATTGACCAACCGCTGGTAGGTGGCCCCAGCGTTCTTCAATCCGAATGGCATTACTCGGTAATGGTAGGTACCTCGGTCGGTGATGAAGGATGTATGTTCCCGATCGGACGGGTGCGTCAGGAATTGGTTGTAGCCAGAGAAAGCATCCATGAAGCTGAGCATTTGATGACCGGCCGTGGCGTCGACCAGCAGATCTATGCGGGGAAGAGGATAGTTGTCTTTGGGGCAAGCTCGGTTCAGGTCAAAGTAATCGACACAGAGTCGCCATTTGCCATTGTTCTTGCGGACGAGGACCACATTTGATAACCATTTAGGGTAGTCGACGTTTTTGATGAATTGGGCCTCAAGGAGCTTGTCGACTTCTGCCGCTATAAGAGTATTGCGCTCCAGATGAAAGATGCGCTGCTTCTGGCGGTATGGTCGGAAATGAGGTTCAATACTGAGGCGATGAGTTATGAAGGAAGAGTCAATGCTTGGCATATCTGAATGAGTCTAGGCGAATACATCATTGTGCTCAGTCAGAAGGGCAGTAAGGTCGGCCTTAGCTTGGAGGGATAGTTAGCTGCTGATCTTAGCAGTTTTCATTGGGTTGGTGGGATCGATGGGAATCTCAACGAGCTCCTCCATCGGTTCACCTCTGACGAGCTCGTCCTCATCTCGGGCGTCAAGTCCTTCAATGATCATGGCCTCCTTCAGCTTGACTTCCTTGAGTGAGGCGACATAACACTCCCTGGCTATGGTCTGCTCTCCCTGTATTGTCCCAACGCCCTGGTCGGTAGGAAACTTTATGGCGAGGTGGTAGGTTGAAGTGATAGCTTGGAAAGCGTTGAGGGCGATGCGACCAAGGATGATGTTATAGGCAGAGGGACAGTCGACCACAAGGAAAGTGAGCAACTTGGTAGTCTGCCGTGGGTATTCGCCGATGGTGATGGGGAGATTAATGGAGGTCACCCGGTCACCAGTGAAACCGACCAAAGGGATTTGGAGGGGAGACAGACTTTCCTCCATAATTTTGAGCTGGCGGAAGCAGTTGAGGAATATGATGTCTGAGGAACTGCCGTTGTCGATGAGAACCCGTCTGACCTTATAGTTAGAGAGAAGGGTAGAAATGACAAGAGGGTCATCATGAGGATAACGGATGCCAGTACAGTTGGCGTCCGTGAAGGTGACGAGGCTTTGTCCACTGCTTGGGCTGTTTGGAGGGTCGGTCGACCGTGGCCACTGCTCTATCCGAGCCTTGCCTTATCTTCCTGAGCTCTGCCCTCTGAGCGGAGCGGGATGGTCCGCCACAAGCAAGGCCACCTGAAATGACTCGGATTTCACCAACTGGCGGAGGGGGATTACCTGGGGGTCGAGGCTGTTGTGGAGGGCGATCTTGGCCTTAGTCAGGTTGGGTTGGCTGTCGGGGTGGGGTACGCCGGCGGTTGTTTCTAAGGGACTGGGTTCTTTGCCTCTGTTGTGGGCGGGTGTCCGTGAACCGGCTGAGACGCCCTTGACGAATGAGGGTCTCGACCTGATCCTTGAGGTTGATGCAGTCATCAGTGTTGTGGCCATGGTCCTGGTGGAAACGACAGTATTTGGACTGGTCTTTCCGGTTGGAAGGGGTCCGTGAGGGTAGGGGCCAATTGAGGGGGTAATCCCGTTGAATCTGGTGGAGGACTTGTTCCATGGGAGAGTTAAGGGGCGTGTACCGCTCGAACCGACCGGGAGGGTGGGCTGCCGACCGGTCAGCGCGAGGAGGTCGGTCGGTATGTATAGTGGGGTGTTTGGCTGTTATACTGGGTGTTTTTAGGTTCCGAGTCTTTTCTCTTTTCTCTGGGGGTCGGGTTTTTAGATATTGGATCCTGCCGAGTGGCTAGTGAATTTTCGACATTCATGTATTTCTAGGTTTTGGAGAGTAGGGTTGCAATGGAGGTCGGGGGGTTTTTGGAGAGGGAAAAGAGGAAATCAGACGACCGTAGCCCGGCCATGAAAGCCGTGAGGATAACCTTGTCGTCATTCTCCGCTACTTGTAGGGCTTCGGTGTTGAAGCGGGTAACGAAGCTGCGCAGCGACTCCCTCTCGGTCTGACGGATGTTGAGGAGTTGGGTTGCAGGGCGGCGTTGGCGCTGGGCTCCAATGAAATGGATGAGGAAGGAGTCGCTGAGATGCTGGAAAGTGGAGACAGAGTCCGCTGGTAACTGGCTGAACCGCAGTCGAGCTGACCCCTTCAGTGTCACGGGAAAAGCCCGACACATGATCTCGTCGGGGAAGGCATGGAGGATCATGAGGGTACGGTAGGTCTCCAGATGGTCGACTGGGTCCGTTGTACCGTCAAAGGAGTCAATGGTGGGCATTTTGAACTTGGCGGGCAAAGGTTTGTCCTAGATGGAGGCAACAAATGGTGAATTTGCCGTGGTAGAGGGTTTATACTGAATGTTCTGCATGACCTCTTGGAGTTGGAGCTTCATTGCTCGGAGCTCAGCGTCCTAGAGGGAAATGTGGTCACCATGGTCAGTTAATGGAGGCTGGACGTTGCTGGCTTCCCGTTCAGGGGCTGGTGCTACGACCGGCGGGTATGGGGGTGGTGGTGGTGGAATTATATGTGGGTGAGGAGGTTGCAAACCTTTCAAGTTTGGCGGATGGAGTTGCGAAGCAGTATGGCTCGGGGCTCTTTCTTGGTTGGGCGGAATATCTGGGGGTGGTGGAGGAGGCATCGGAAGGTTTCTTTGGAGTAAAGCATTTATCAGGGCCTGATTTTGCTTGGCCATGCGGTTAATGCTGTTGGTAAGCTCGATAAAATACGGCGGTGGGTTGTTTGGATTAGGAGGGTCGGCCTGATGGTCGGCAGCATTATTGTGAGAAGCCATGGATCTAGTCATGACCATACACTTTGACGGGTAGGAGGAAAAGGTTGTTGGAACGGGGTCTCCGGCGACAGTGAACACAACTGGCGTGAGGAGCAAAGCGTTCCCGCAGACGGCGCCAACTGATGATACAGTTTATCCCAGTGAATAGAACGAACTGGTCCGAGCTCCTCAAGCCCAAGTCCAAATGATCAAGCCCACCGGATAACCTGCAAACAAGTTCCACGGGGAACGAGGTAGTCCCCTAGTGAACCCTCCGACGAGCAAGTTAGGAAGAAGAGTAGAGTATTGAGGGGGAGATTAGAGATAGAAAGCTTAACCTTCTTCTTGTCTTCAACGTTTGCTTATATCCTTTGGTAATCATTTCGCTGTCCCTTCCGACCTGCCCTCCTCGCCGAAAGCCTATGCTGTAGCTTACCTTGTTCAGCGTAAGGGAGTCCTATTCCGACGGGGAGGTGTTGTCGTAATAGATGCTGTGATGGGCTGCATTAATGGTGATGTGTAGTGGCAATAACTCTGCAGATCTTTGTCTGCTGATGTGGCTCGTCCTTCTCTTACCGTGTGTCTGAATGTCAATGGCTCTTCATGCCATGTTGGATTCCAGTTGTTCTGGACTTCTTTGGCTGGGTTATGTATTGGGCTCCAATTGATGGGCTTGGGTTTTTATAGTGGTTCATGGCCTTTGTGGGCCTGTCCATGTCATAAACTATCATCAACACTAATTTATTCATATAAGAAAATGAATACGTGAGATTATTTAAAATAATTTAAATAAATATAATTTTTAAATTTTTATGAAAAAATATTTTTAAAATATAAAAAAATAGTGTAACAAAAACAATAAAAACACGATTATGTTAGTGTATCCCAAACAAGCTTGTAATGTAATATTTGATATTACAATATTATCAAGATTAAACTATTTAAAGGAAAAATTATAGTATACACCTCTTAAAAGGTATGTATTAATATAATTTCTTATTTTTTAAATTATAATTAAAAAAAATCATAATTAAACACTTTTAGGGTGAACAGTAATCTTATACAAACTTAATTTAATAATTTACTTTATAATAAAATAATACATAACTTTAACTAAAGAGAGGGACTCTGATGTAATTTGGAAAGATAAACTTTTTAATTTTTTTAACTTTTTTAAATCAGAACACTTCTTTATTTTTTATATATAAAAAAATTAAAAAATCAACTTTTTAACATCTTGCAATGGATCACAGAACCCAATATTCATAGCTAAAGAACCAAAATTATAGCGATCCCGGTTTTCCCCTATCATTTACTATATTCCAGACTCAAGTTCTGTGGTTGTATGTTGTTGTTTGTATCTCGTTTTCATCCTTTGATTCTTTGTATTTGAGTTTTGGGATGTGTTAGGTGAGTTTTGAACAGGTTGGTTGTGAGTTAGAGCAAAATGTTGTTGCCTAGAATTTGACTTTTTCGCTCGAACGAGACTTTTTGCGTTCGAGCGAGCCTTGGGTGTTTGCTTCTTTGCTCGAGCAAGTATTGTGGGTCTTTAGGTTTCTTTTTCAGACGCAACTTCTGCTCGAGCGAGCTTTCTTGCGCTCGAGCGAGCCTTGTGTTTTGTGTCTCTTCGCTTGAGCGAGCGATCTTGTGCTCGAGCGTGCGTCTGCGTCTCTTTTGGACCTGAAGGTTGGTATTCTTCTCTCGAGCGAGCTTTCTTGCGCTCGAGCGAGCAAGCCCTATGTTTTGTGTTTCTTCGCTCGAGCAAGGACTCTTGCGCTCGAGCGTGCGTCTAGGTTACAGACTTGAAACTTCGCATTGTTCGCTTGAGCGACACTTCTTGCGCTCGAGCGAGGTTCTTTTATGTCTAGTCGCTCGAGCGACCACTCCTTCGCTTGAGCGAGCCCTGTATATATCAGTTCGCAGCAGCGAGTTTCCACTTCACTTTTTCATCCCCTTTTCACTCCAAACCCTAGATCCGGCTGTCTCTTTCTCTATATACACTCTCTCTCTTCAAATACTCCTTGTTCTAGAGGTTTTCTACCCTAGTCCCTTTGTAAGAAAGTTAGAGCTTCGCGTGGGCTTCTCTTTGATCCAATAAATCTTGGATTTGGAGCATCTTGGGTTTTAGTCTTTGTCTCCTTTGAGTTTTTCCATTTGAGGTAGGGATAGACTGCTCTTTATTATGAGTTTTAACATGAATATTGGTTATTTTGTATAAATGGTGTATTTGGTAATTTTGGGAAGTTAGGGTTTGAGATTTGAAATGTTTGAACGAGGGTTTTCCACTTTTGGGCTCCACTGTGTATGAGAGGTCTTAAAAAGGGTTCATGTGTATGTAATTGGTGAAATTGGGCCTTGGGTGCAATAATTGAGAAAGGGGGATTAATGCCCTAATTGAACTTAAATAATTAATTTGGTAAATTGTGGGAATATGAAATTAGGTTGAGAATCTTGAAATTGGGGAAAATTGTGATTGAATGGTGTAGTTGGATTGATAAATCACTCACTGATGGAAAACGTAATAAATTTCAGTTTGATAGATTTATTTATCTGTTTAGAAATAACTACTTTGGATTATCGGTGGAGGATAGTTTTGATTGTTGTAGACAATGCATGGTGATTAGGGAAATTGAAAGTAATCATTTGGATTATGTCATTAAATGTGACGGTGGAATTAACGCATTGAATATGTGAATTATTGGGTCATTGTATATGACTATGTGTTTAAATACATTGTATATGTATATTGTGTGGGAGGAGATAGGGGATGTACTCCATTTGTTTGGAAGGATATAGGGGATGGACTCCATTGATAACTAAGTTGGCCGGAGTGTCCTGAGTGCAAGTCCCGAAATCTGATATATTTATGGGTGCCTGTTCCCTCAAACGTAGTTCCGTAAAATGACATGTGAATAGAAGTGTTGAATGATGTTTGTTATTGAAATGTTGCTATATGAGTTGTAGTCTCATTTAAAACAGTATGGATAATATCGAACTATGTCAATGGATTAATGTGGTTAAATAATGGGAAATGGATTAAATGTGATGAAAGTGTTGATTGGTCATGGAAATGGTACAAGTTGGTTTATAAGTGTTAAACATTTATCGAATACTAATGTTTTAGTTAATTCTCATATTCTGTTCAGCATATCTCTGCTGGGCTTTGGCTCACCCTACTTGGGACACCATTTTCAGGTTCAGGTGACATGCCGCCTCCAAGGTCATAGCTTGGGAGGTCCCGGGGCTGAATTCTCTGTTTTGGTTGTTTTGTTTTGTGTTATATGTTTTCATTTCAAAGCCAAGGGCTTTAACTTGTAAAGGGCTTTTGACCCTCTTTTGTTGTAACCAAGTCATACTTGGAAAGATGTAAGCCCGTAGGGAATTTACTTTGTTGATTAACATGTAACATCTTTTGTAAAGAATACTCTGATGTATGGAATATAATACCTCTTCTATGTTTTACGAATCTTAAGAATGAATGAGTTATGTCTTATTTTGAGGGCGTTACAAAAATTATCAATGGTGATTGAACAAAGGCGTAAGAGCTTAAATTACAACCCATAGGACACAGGGTTTAAAGTTATGGTAAATCCATTAAGGGCACAGCCCTAGACATCCGAGCAGTCACTGTCGGTAGGGTAAGAAGGTCTTCTTCTTCATCTCCTCCCCCTGTGCTCTATTCGCAGTGTAATGGCGATCGGTTTTTTTAGGAGAACTTGTTTGCTTCGTTTTTGCTTTTGTGTTTCCATTTCCTTGCAATTCTTTTCCTTCTCATCCCTTGAAGATAATGAGCAAGTAAAGACCTTGAATATCCACTTCTTCAAGTTCCTTCTAGACAATGTAGACCTTGAAGATGAAGCAGAGCCTGACGGTGTTGTCTTGATCGACAGAGTTTCAGCTTCTTTGTTCTTAGAATCTTTCAACTCCAGAATGCGATGATGATGATGATGATGATGAGAGGCCTCATTGTCTTTGTGTTCTTGCCATTGGAACTGTGATATTCATAGTGGTGACATCGGCCAGATCTGACCGTTCAAGAACCACTCGTCGGCCGAACTCATACCGCTCGGTGAGGACCCACAAGAAGATTCGAACTCGAACGAGCCAGTTGACAAGAAAGAATCAGACTCGACGTTTGGTTCACCATTGTTACGGTTTGAAAAGAGCACTATTGCTGTGAGTTCGAGAGCAAAAATGATAGAGGACCCCCACAACAACAATACCCACATAGACATGTCAGTGATGAGTGATGGAAGGGAGAAAAAAATAAAAAACAAAAAGTTAAAGGTTGAATACATTGGAGGAGGTGGGATTTTTCCGTTTGTGAGAGAGAGAGAGTTGGGGTGGGCTTAGGGACTGAAACGAGACAGAGAGCTCTGTTATGTGAATAAGGAGAGAATGCATACATGGTTATGCCCTGTGCTTCCAATAAATATTGGAATTCAATTTTTTTTAAATAATTTTTTATTTTTATTTGTTATATATTCTTATTTGGAAAAATTATTCAAAAATTTCATTTCAGAAAATGTTGCTTCATTTAGTCAATTAAATATACACAAGAGATTTCACGAAAGATGTGGTGTATCATACCAATTTTGATTTGTTTAGTGCACCAGCTGCTAATTTGAGGGACACTTTTTATTGTCATATGGCTCCGAAACCTCCAAATCTAGAGGAATTGCCCCCTCCTTGCAGGTATGTTATGAAAGGTTACTAGTACGGTTATAAATCGCAGGACATATAACGGTATTAGGATGGAAAATTAGCCGTTTAAATTGGCCATTATGCACGAATTGACAGCTTTTTAATTCTATGATTAAATTTCATAAATTATTTTTACTTGTTGTGACAATTAAGTTGGTCAATTCATGTTATGTTGGTGCCTCTCATTTCAAAAATTATAATTTTATCATTGCATTTCATATCTACAAATAAAAATAATTTATGAGATTTGTATATATAGGATATTTTCTTATATATACTCAAACTGCATATTATGGTTGTTATGGAGAGTCTCCATTAACAATTCATAGTTGAAGGTTGGGATCTCTATACCCAAACTTTTGTTCTCTTTCACACTCCTAATTGTGTGATATGATGAAAATATAAGGGAACAATTTCTCTCCAATATATGATCAGAGGACAATCATGTAAGGGAGTCTCAGTCTAAAAAAATTAAGTTTATCAAAAATCGATAGTCATTTAATTGCATCGCATTAAAAAAAAATATATCTATCTATTCTATTATTAAAAGGGAACAGTGATTTTGGTGTCATGAAGCCACTTCTCACAAACTTTTTCTAATTTTCCCTAAAATGACCTTAATTTCTTACACTTACATCAGATTTAATTAGGGGTAAAATGTTAAATTAAAATAACCAATTCTATTTTCCCACTTCCCACGTCTCCAGTCCTCAAGCAGTTACAACATCTCCATTGCATCTTGCATTTTGTTTTGATTTCACTGAAAAGTTCTTAACAACTTCACTGTATTTTGCATAAAAAATTCTGAAAGTTCTCTTCTGAAAGCATCCTGTGGATATATGATTGGTTGTATGTTTCTATTTGGTAAGTTCTCTTTTGTATCAATGTGTATCTTCATTGTATTTTGTATCTCAACTGTATCTTAGTTGTAGTTCTCTTCCCTGCATGAAGGTTTAATCCATTTTCAAAGATTAGTTGTTAGGTAATGTTGATAATGCCAATATTAGCACAACGCAATACACAGCATCAATATTGTCAAAACCAACACATCCAAAGCATCAATTGAGTTTTCTTTTAGTTCAGAAATTGTGATTTTTTGAGGTTTTTTTTTTTAGTAGCAAAAATTATGATTTTTTTTTTGATTTTTTGTTTTCTTAATTTTATGTGTATGTTTTAAAAAAAAAGACTTTCTGGGTTCATCTTTTCATCTTTGCACCAGTTACACCAGTTGCAATGGAGTTCCTGAGGAAGAAAAGAACAGAGATTTGATCTAGTGTGGTAAGATTGCAAATAGATGGTTATGATAAATAGAATTTTGATATGATTTGGTCAAACTTAAAATTATAAATAATATTAATTTCAGTCATCAACTAAGAAAACATCACGTTTATTATATAAAAATATTCTGTATACACAATTGAGTTTTCTTTTAGTTTAGAAATTGTGATTTTTTGGTTTTTTTTTTTAGTAGCAAAAATTGTGATTTTTTTTTTTTTTGGTTTTTTGTTTTCTTAATTTTATGTGTGTGTTTTTTTAAAAAAAAATAGGATTCTTAAAATCTGTTGTTTTTTTAAAATAACAGTATTAAAATTTATTTTAAAAAAAATAGTTTTTTTTTTTTTGCATTTTTATTATTTTATTTTTTATATTAATAGTTTATCATTATTTTTATTTGTATATATCAAATCTTTTTTTATTGTAAGTGTTTCAAGAGTATGGGTTTGTATTTTGATATTTTGTGTGTACACTGTTAAGTATACATTTTATTTTCTTCATTAAAAAAGAAAATAAAAAGTTTCATTATGTTATTAGTTTCCTTGGGGAAAAAAATATTCTGTATATACAATTGAGTTTTCTGTTAGTTCAGAAATTGTGATTTTTTGGTTTGTTTTCTTTTTTAGTACCAAAAATTGTGAATTTTTTTTGTTTTTTGTTTTCTTAATTTTATGGGTGTGTTTTTAAAAAAACAATTCAGCATTATTAAAATTTGTTGCTTTTTTAAAATAACAGTATTAAAATTTATTTTTTAAAAAAAACATTTTTTTTTTATGCATTTTTATTATTTTATTTTTTATATTAATAGTTTATTATTATTTTTATTTTTATTTGTATATATCAAATCTTTTTTTATTGTAAGTGTTCCAAGAGTATGGATTTGTATTTTGATATTTTGTGTGTACATTGTTAAGTATACATTTTATTTTCTTCACTACAAAATAAAATAAAAAGTTTCATTATGTTTTTGGTTTCCTTGGGGGAAAAAATAGACTATTACTTTTCTTAGTTTATATCAAATCTATTTCACTGTAACTGTTATTTTTCTTTATGTAAATCAAATCTTTTTTTTATTGTAAATATTTTTGTTTTTTTGTTTTTTTTGGCTACTATAAGTATTGTAAGAGTATTAGGTTTGGGTTAAGCTTTTCATTTTACAATTTAGATTGAATGATACAAATAGTTTATTCTGTAAGTATTGTAAAATTTTTGCTATTTAATCTAACAACATTCGCATATATTTTGAGTTTGACTATACCTTTTAAATTAATGTAGGTCAAACAGTTCTCCATATACAGTCTTGGATGGAAGGTCGGTATTAAAGTTGATAAAAAATAATTGAAAAAATTAATTGTGAGAGAGCTTTTGAGGCAACGACAACATCGGTGTGATAACGTGTTTGCGGCAAAATTATTTTGAAAAGTTATATAAGAAAATTTTAAAAGTCAAAATAAGCCCAAAAAAATTCATTCCAAAGGCCGGCCCATCTCTCACTGGTGGACTTCAATTTTACATAAGGCCCTCCATTCTATCTTTATCTATCTCCCTTCTCTGTTCTCACCCACCCTATTCCCTCTTTATCTCTCTCACTACTTGTTCTTCTTCTTCTCGAAATTGCTTTCCAGCCAAATCAGTCGGCTCACTCTTCAAGTTTGTCTCACTTCGCTCACTCTTCTCAAACTAAAGGTAAAGACCACTCTGTTTACTTTATTATGTTTGATTGCTATCACTTTACAGATCACTCTATTTACTTCACTTTACTTTCAATTGATCTCAGAAACACATTCGGTTTCGTCTGGCTGTGCTTTTACAGATCACTTTGTTTACTTCACTTTACTTTCAATTGATCTCACAAACACATTCGGTTTCGTCTGGCTGCGCTTTCGGGGTGTTTCTGGTCTTGACCTTTCTCTCTCGTCTATGGCGGCTTCGCGATAAATAGGTATGGTTCGATCAAAAAAATAAAAAAATAAAAAAAATGTCATTGTATAGGCTTCTGTAATAAATAATAAATTTTAGCAATATATATAAAATTATGCTGAACTTTGTTTATGCTGTGGGAGTTGTTTTCATTGGTTCACCATTTCGTTTGGCTTTTCTCATTTGTTGATTGTAGAATCTCCAAAGCAGTCAAAAGCAAGAAGCAACTAAGCATTGTAACTGCACAATAGCTGATGTTGAGAATACATTAGCAAAGTTCACTTGGGCAAAAGAAGCACATAAGAAAGTTGAAGTTAAAGAAAGAAGGGAAGCCAATGCCAAAGAGTTTGGCGGAGGTATTTTTTTTGGATTCTGTTAATATAATATTGTTAATTGTATAGCTTTCTCTTTTCCTTTATGCTTTCGGTGGTAATGGATCATTATTTGGTATCCAATGTACATGTCTTCTCTCTATAAAAAGAGAGTTCATTTCTCTTGTAATTATGAAACACACAATACAGAAACATTTTGCTCTCTAGCTTCTCTCACTCTTTGCTCTCTAGCTTCTCTCTCAAACTAATCTTTCATGGTATCAGAGCACATCAACCTGATCGAAATTTTCTCCTGAGTCCAACGGCACCAAGCCCGTTCTCAGAAAAGCCAACACGCGCCCACACGCGCCGCCCTTAGCCTCTGCTCGTCAACACGACCGCCACCACTCTCACACGCGCCCACACGCGCCAACTTCTGTCACTCACTTCCGCCACGCGCCCACACGCGCCCACACGTCCGCGGCTCCCATACGCCGCGCTTGCTACCGTACGCGTACCGTGCGCCGCTTTGCTAGTGTGCACCCGCGTGCGCCAAACCAGCTACCGTGCGCCGCGCCTGCGCCTGTCTGCTAACGTGCGTCGTTGCCTTTCTGCTAACGTGCTCCTCCCTGCACTCTGCTAACGTGCGCCGCTGACATCATCGCTGACATCATCTCTGTCCAGCATACCTTTCCTTGCTATTTTCGACCTTCCGGACTCACTGGTACACTCTGTTTTACCTAATTTTGCTCCTACGGATCTATTTCTATTACTTTAACCCTACTCAACTAGTATTATGGATCGTCATGATGCCTCCCATCCCATTTCCGTCATTTTAAATGGTTCAAACTATGTTCTATGGGCCCAAGCTATGTCCTCTTTCCTCAAAGGCAAGAAGCTCTGGCGAATTGTCACTGGGGATGTGGCTAAACCAGTAAAAGACAGTGCCACTACTGAAACTCCTGTTCATACTGCTACATATGAAGACCGACTTGAGGAATGGGACAGTAAGAATTACCAAATCATTACCTGGTTTCGTAATACCTCTGTTACCTCTATCAGTCTTCAATTTGGCCGCTTTCAGCTTGACTCTGTAACTACTCCTGCGAAAGACATCTGGGATTTTTTGAAAGAACGATACCAGACTACTAGTCTTGCCCATCAATATCAACTTCAGAACCAACTTCACCGCATGCGCCAAGAATCCACTCAGTCCATTAATGACTTCCTTTCTCAAATGTACTCTGTTTGGGATCAGCTTGCTCTTTCCGAACCAGCATGGCATGACCCCGAAGATGCCGTTTTATTTACTATCCATCGCAACCAGCAAAGGTTGGTGCAATTTCTCATGGTTCTTACCTCATCTTTTGAGCCCGTACGTGCCTCTCTACTTCATCGCCATCCATTGCCCACTCTTGAACAAGCAATTTCTGAGTTGCTATCCGAGGAGACTCGTCTCGGTACTCTTCAAACTCATCATGTGGACTCTGTTCTTGCCACTCCTCCGTCCCGGCCATCATTTCCCCAGCGGACTACTGCTTGCCTCTACTGTCAGAATCGGGGCCTTCCTTCAACCCATCTCCTGGTCCATTGCCCAGTCAGATCCTGCCGCTACTGCAACAAACTTGGTCCTGGCCATCTGCAACAGGATTGTTTTCGCAATCCCTCTCGCTCATCCTCCAATAGCCACTCCTCTCGCGGTGGCTCTTCCCGGGGAAACTTTCACCGTTCCGGCAATCAGTCTCATCACACTGCTACTGCTGCTTCCGGGAATCAGTCTCATCACACTGACACTGCCACCTCTGCCGGGTTCTCTGAGTCCCCTACTCCATCTACCCCTCGCTTTTCTCCAACAGATGTAGAGGCCATGCTCAAACAGCTTCTCTCCCCATCTGGTACACCTCCTCCTACTGCTTTGTCTGTCATTCCAGGTAACTCTTCTTGGTATTTTGACTCTGCCTGTTGTAATCATATGACCTCCAGTTCTACTATTTTTTCTTCCTTATCTTCCTCTCCTCATATTCCCTCAATACATACTGCTGATGGTTCTCTCATGTCTGTTCGTCATGTTGGTACTGTTTCCACCTCTTCTTTATCCATACCTCACGTTTATCATATCCCTGCTCTTACCTTAAACCTTATTTCCATTGGTCAATTATGTGAACTTGGTCTAACTGTCACATTTTCTGCTACTGATTGTTTGGTACAGGACCCTCAGACAGGGCAGACTATTGGGATCGGCCGTAAGCATGGACGTCTCTATGAACTCATTCACCTTCATGTTCCTGCCTCTCCTCAAATTGCTGCTCCTACATCTACTTCCTCATTATCTCCCTTTCATCTTTGGCATTGTCGCTTAGGGCATATTTCTGTTAATCGCTTAAGGTCTTTGGTTTCTAGTGGACAGTTGGGTCATGTAATTCCCGATAATTTCGATTGTATACCCTGTCAACTTGCCAAACAACCTGCTTTATCATTTAATAAAAGTACTTCTGTTTCTCTTGCACCTTTTGATCTTATACATTCGGACATTTGGGGACCCTCACCTACTACTACTATGGGGGGATCCCGCTATTTTGTTGTTTTTATTGATGATTTTTCCCAGTTTACTTGGCTTTTTCTCATGAAACATAGGTCTGAATTTAAACACATTTATTATCGTTTTGCACAAATGGTCCACACCCAATTCTCCAAAACCATCAAAATTTTTCGCTCTGACAATGCTATGGAATATCGGGATTCAGATTTCCTTTCCTTTCTTCAGCATCATGGTATATTGCCTCATCGTTCCTGTGCTGGCACATCCCAGCAAAATGGCCGCGCTGAACGGAAACATAGGCATATTCTTGACACTACTCGCGCTCTCCTTCTCTCTTCTTCCTGCCCTGAAAACTCTTGGGGAGAAGCTGCCCTCACTGCTGTTTACACTATCAACTGTGCTCCTACACCTGTCATCCATAATCAAACTCCCTTTGAACGTCTGCATGGCACTCCCCCTCCGTACGCCAATCTCCGGGTTTTTGGCTCTGCCTGCTTTGTTCTACTTCAATCCCATGAACACACCAAGCTTGAACCTCGCTCTCGTCTTTGTTGCTTTCTTGGGTATGGCATTGAACATAAAGGCTTCCGCTGTTGGGATCCTCTCTCTAAACGTCTTCGTATCTCCCGCCATGTCGTTTTCTGGGAACACCAAATGTTTTCCTCGCTATCATCTTTTCACTTACCCGGACTTTCCACTACTGCACTATTTACTAATCCTTCCATCGATCTTTTCTCTGCTGATTTTGATACAGGTTCCTCCTCTATCGAGACGCCCTTGCTCACTCCTAATCCTGTCCAGCCTGCTCTACCTGAAGGTCTACCTCTTGCTACCACACCTCCTTCTCCACCGGCTCTTCCTCTCACCGATCCTCCTCCGGGTCGACCACGCCGGTTAACTCAACCTCCTATCCATCTTCGTGATTATATTGTTAGATCTGCTGTCTTCTCTACTTATGAACCTACCTCCTATCGTGAGGCTTGTACTAATCCTCTTTGGCAGCAAGCTATGACTGATGAACTCCATGCCTTGGATAAAGCTCATACTTGGGATCTTGTTGATCTTCCTCCTGGCAAGACTGCAATTGGCTGCAAATGGATTTACAAAATCAAAACACATTCTGATGGCTCTATTGAACGCTACAAAGCTCGTCTTGTTGCCAAGGGCTTCAACCAAGAATATGGCATTGATTATGAGGAGACATTCTCTCCTGTTGCTCGGCTTACATCTGTTCGCAGTTTACTTACTGTTGCTACTGCTCGCTACTGGGGGCTCTTTCAGATGGATGTCAAAAATGCTTTTCTCAATGGTCATCTCCTTGAGGAGGTCTACATGCAACCTCCACCTGGGTCCACTTTTCCACCTCATCAGGTTTGCAAACTACAGCGTGCTCTCTATGGTCTCAAGCAAGCACCTCGTGCTTGGTTTGCTACGTTCAGTTCTACCATCCTTGACTTCGGATTCACCTCTAGTTCCTATGACTCTGCTCTCTTTATACGGACTACTTCTCATGGTACTACTCTTCTTCTTCTGTATGTGGATGATATGATTATCACTGGTAATGATACAGCTGGTATTCTCCACCTCAAACAATTTCTCCACCAACAATTTGAGATGAAGGACCTTGGTACTCTTAACTACTTCTTAGGCCTTGAAGTCTCTCATGATTCTACTGGTTCCTATTTGTCCCAGGCCAAATATGCATCCGATCTTCTGGCTCGTGCTGGTCTTACTGATTGCAAAACTGCCTCTACTCCGATTGATCCTCAGATTCGTCTCACTCCTCTCGATGGCACTCTTCTCTCTGATGCTACTCTTTATCGCCAGCTCGTCGGCAGTCTTGTCTATCTCACAGTCACTCGTCCTGACATTGCCTATGCTGTTCACATTTTCAGTCAGCACATGTCGGCTCCTCGCACTCCCCACTATACTGCTCTACTCCGCATCCTTCGCTACCTCAAAGGCACTCTGTTCCATGGTCTTCACTTCTCGGCTTCTTCCTCTCTTGACCTACGTGCCTTTTCCGATGCTGATTGGGCTGGGGATCCTACGGATCGACGCTCCACCACGGGATTCTGCTTCTTCTTAGGGGATTCTCTTCTTGCTCGGCGTAGCAAAAAACAATCTCTCACTGCCCGCTCTAGCACCGAAGCTGAATACCGAGCTCTTGCTGATACTACTCAGGAACTTCTCTGGCTTCGCTGGCTCCTTGCTGATATGGGAGTTTCTTCATCTACTCCTACCCCTCTCTACTGTGACAATCGGAGTGCTATTCAGATTGCTCACAATGATGTTTTTCATGATCGCACCAAACATATTGAGATTGATTGTCATTTCATTCGCCAGCATATTACTTGTGGAACTGTTCATCTTCTTCCTATTGCTTCAGTCGATCAACCCGCTGATATCTTCACTAAGGCTCATCCTCCTGGCCGCTTTACTGATCTTGTTTCCAAACTCAACTTGGTAGATGTTTTCCCTCCTTGAGTTTGCGGGGGGCTGTTAATATAATATTGTTAATTGTATAGCTTTCTTGCTAATTGTATAGCTTTCTCTTTTCCTTTATGCTTTCGGTGGTAATGGATCATCATTTGGTATCCAATGTACATGTCTTCTCTCTATAAAGAGAGAGTTCATTTCTCTTGTAATTATGAAACACACAATACAGAAACATTTTGCTCTCTAGCTTCTCTCACTCTTTGCTCTCTAGCTTCTCTCTCAAACTAATCTTTCAGATTCTATTATGAATTTCTTTCTGCCGATGTAGGTTATAGTGGTTATGTATTTTAGAGTTGTAAAAATTGTTATTTGTGGGTGAGAAATCATTTGGAATAGTGTGGGGTGGGGATATTGTTTGACTTCCATTTTGGTTGCATGTGAAAGTTTGATAAATTGTCTGTACAATTATTTAAAAAAAATGTAAAATAAATAAATTGTATGTACAACTTACAAAAAGGTTTAACTTTGTTATTTTGTTGTTTTTTTCCAATCAGCTAAGAATATGCAGTATGCATGTGTAGAGGTATGTGCATCACAGTAATTTATAATCTGCAACACATTCGGTTCCATCTGGCTGTGCTTTCGGGGTGGTTCTGGTTTGATTCCCTTACAACCCTTCGAATTTCAATTTACAACTCGCAAGGGGTAAGATTTCAATTTACTCCTTCAATTTCTACACAGACTTTATTCTCTCTTTGATCTCTCTCTTTACCTTTCTCTCTCATCTGTGGTGGCTTCGCGATAAAGAAGAATGGTTCGATCATGGAATTGTCCGGGACTCATTTGTTTCAAATTGGGATAGTTCATGTGTTTGATTAGAAGAAGAATGCTATTTGAGAAATAAATAAAACAAATAATTTATAATGAAAAATGCCAAACCCACCAAAATAATGATAACATATTAACTCATTTGTTTCAAATTGGGATAGGTACAAAATTAGATGCATTCTTTATTTGTTTATTTATTTTCAAATAATTTTTAAATTAAATTGTTGATATGAAAACACAGTGACAAGAGATTCAGGGAATTCTTTGGCATCACAGTAATTTATAATCTACAAGATATCTAAGAAATTATTGAGAGGCGTTAGAATTCCATAGAGAAATTGATGGATTCACAAAAATTATGATTTATATCACTTGGGAGAACAGGAAAGTAGGTATTTGCAATTTGTGAAGCTTAGATGGAACACATACTTGACTTCTATGTTTTAGGAGAATCAAGGCAAGTGTGTAGTGGCGTTTTAATTGTTGTGTGACTTTCATCTATTTCAAACCGTTTAATATTATTAGCCAAACTTGAACGGATTAATTATTTTTTTGCTGCTCAATCACTCTCCAGCAGAGCACGTCCCAGACATGCTTACTTTATTATGTTTGATTGCTATCACTTTACTTTCAATTGATCTCACAAACATATTCGGTTTCGTCTTCAATCCTTAAACAGATCACGTCACTCACTCTTCTCAAACTAAAGGTTCGCTCACTCTTCTCAAACTAAAGGTAAAGGTTCGCTCACTTTTCTACTATTTTCTGTCATGTGTTGTTTCGAATGAGGTGAATTCACTCCAATGTTTCGCTGAATGTTTATATAAATTTTCTGAATTTTCTATAAATTGGTGTATTCACTCCTTACTCTTTCAAAAGAAAAAAAAAAAAAAAAATCTACAACCACCCACATTTTCTCAAACGTGTAGAAACCCACAAACCACATTCACCAGACTTTGTTGCCTAAGAAGGTGGGTAAAGGGAAATGGGATATTGGTTCTGCTTCTCAGGAGTTTTAGGAGCTAACTAGACGTATGTGATGTACAATGGTTTTTCTCTTTTTGGTTTTTCTTTTTAAAAATCTATTGTGGCTTTATGGGTATAGCACCTTTTGGGGGTATATGAATCAAAGTTACTACAGTTTTGATGGGTGAAGTTTGATGTCAATTGTGATTTTTTTTTTTTTTTTTTTCCTTCTGGGGAATTTTGTGGTTGATGGCTTTATGTCAATTGATTAATTTATCCAATATGTACCAAATCTTTAGATCAACAATGCTTGGAAATCAAGTTTGTTTAGATACTGTAAACAAACATGCAAGTTGGTTATAGATCCTCAAGTTCAAAAGTGAAATTTGGATCACTAGTCCAGTTAACCTCTGCATGGAAAATGTGTAAGACCAAAATATAAGAGTGCCCACGTTTCTGGACGACAAGACAAGTTGAAAAAATATTTTAAAAAAAATAAATGAAATATTTAAAAATAGTTAATGTTTTTTATTAGAGGAAAAAAATAATGAACGTTTTAAAGTTTATTTTAACTTTTTAAATTTTAGAATTAAAAAAAAATTATCTTTTAAGAAGGACCGATAAAGTAAAACATTATGATGTTTGTTAATCATCTTAATCGCACTTCGGCATCAAAACGACTTGAGAGAAGTCTACAACTATAGATGAATATAAACAATAGTGTTATTAAGCTACCAACAATATCTTAAATTAAAATTAGATTTGAGCTCCATCTGTATCTGAAAACTTGCCTTGATTCATTAGCCTAGACAAAACCAAAAATTGTATATCATTCCTCCATCCAAGACCAATGCTGGAATCTTACTCCCAGAGAAGACCTCCAAGGTGATATTCATTCATTGCCCAACAATTACCCTCATTCTCTTGCCAATTCTAGATTTTGATCATATTTTTTCTCTAAAATTATTGTTTTCCGTTTCTGCGTATTGTTTAAATCTGTACAATTTCATGCTTATTTGATGAAAATGACCTATTATTAGATATCTAGATCTAGGTTTGAGTTAATTGAATTTTTTTGACTTGAAGTAAGGTTTTTATTGTGATATTTGTTCTTCTCATTCTTGGCACTCTCTAATATCTTGTTGTTAGTTGTTAGCCCAAAACTACTGTTTGGTTGCTGGGAAAGCAAAGAAAAATGAAAGAAAACAAAATTAGAGTATCATGCTTTTTGTTCTTTATGTCAGTAAAATTACCAGAAGTAATAAAATTAGACAACCTACAAGACACCTGAATTTCCGTGGTTTAGCATTGAGAGAAATGTTTAGTTTTATGGTCTTATGGATGAATCAACTGTACCCATTCAGAATGATTTCTCAGGATTTATGTTATTCACAGATGATTGATATTGTTTTAGGAAAACATTTTTTACACATACATCTTTGCAATCTGTGTGCTGAGTCTTAAGAAGCTCATGGGTACTTGGTAGGTCTTACTTTAAATTTTTTTAATATGAATTCTGTCTCTCACATATAGTAATTTTGGGGAGTAAAATTAATTATACAAATAAGAAAATTGGCTAAATCTTTAGTGCTCCTCTCTTTATTTGATTTTTATTTTTTAATAAGTTGTTCATAGAAAATTGGCTAAACCATTAAAGGTATCCAACTTCTTTAATGAGCTGGTGTGCATTTTAATTTTAATTTCTTTTAAATTGCAGAGCACTGGCTAGTGTGCATTATTTGATATTTAACTTTTTTTATATTTGATTTGTTTGGAATTGTAAAGTACAGTCTGTTAAATATATTTTTATAACTGTAATTTAATCTTAATATTATTTATACCGTGCCTTTAGGCATGGGTATACGCTAGTATATATATATATATATATATTATAGAAAGTTTATAAAATATTTATTAAGTTTTCAACTGATTTGTAGTTATTTTTATAGATAATTCTATTACACACACCTTTTACTATTTTCTTATTTAGTAAGAGGTGTGTATCCTTAGTTATTCTATTTTCTTATTTAGTTATAACTAAATTTTTTATTTTATTTATTTATTTTTCTTTAGTTAAAGCATTTCCAATGGAGGTGCCAAAGGTATAATTTGGCAAATGTAAAAATTTTAAAATCTGTTTTCGAGTTTTTAATTTATATTTTTTGATTTTTGGTGAATTTTTTTAATTTTATTCGAATAGAAAAAAGTTATATTACTGTTCATTTCAAGGGTTGGCTCATCTCTCATTGGTGGACTCCAAATTTCACATAAGGCCCATATTTTGTGGGAATTATTAATGGGGAAATTACATCCTAGTGAGATGTAGAATATATATATATATATATATATAATATAGAAAGTTTATAAAATATTTATTAAGTTTTTAACTGATTTGTAATTATTTTTATAGATAATTCTATTATACACACCTCTTACTAGTAAGAGGTATGTATCCTTAGTTATTCTATTTTCTTATTTAATTATAACTAAATTTTTTATTTTATTTATTTATTTTTCTTTAGTTAAAGCATTTCCAATAGAGGTGCCAAAGGTATAATTTGGCAAGTGTAAAAATTTTAAAATCTATTTTCGAGTTTTTAATTTATATTTTTTGATTTTTGGTGAATTTTTTTAATTTTATTCGAAAAGAAAAGAGTTATATTACTGTTCATTCCAAAGGCCGCCCCATCTCTCACTGGTGGACTCCAAATTTTACATAAGGCCCATATTTTGTGGGAATTATTAATGGGGAAATTACATCCTAGTGAGATGTAGAGTATATATATATATATATATTATAGAAAGTTTATAAAATATTTATTAAGTTTTCAATTGATTTGTAATTTTTTTTATAGATAATTCTATTATACACCTCTTACTATATGTATCCTTAGTTATTCTATTTTCTTATTTAGTTATAACTAAATTTTTTATTTTATTTATTTATTTTTCTTTAGATAAAGCATTTCTAATAGAGGTGCCAAAGGTATAATTTGGCAAGTGTAAAAAAAAAAAAAGTTTCTAATGGTCTGCTATTCTTCCTGTCAAATATAGCAAATGTCATTTCTGCTGTCAAATTTGATAGGAGGTTTGGCATTTGCCAAACATGCCATATCATCAAAGATTAATCAATTTATTTGGTTTGAGTTTTTTAAATTAACTTTTAAGAAAATTGAAATTTTTTGTTTCATATTTTTCTATTTTGTTTTTAATATTTTAAGCAATTTTTTTTAAAATTTTTATATACACCTAACATAAATGCACTTAAAAATTTTAATATTTATGAAAAACCCAATAATAATTTATTTTTTATTATCATCTAAACTGTCATCAACTCTAATTCACTAATTTATTTATATAAGAAATTGAATAGTGAGATTATTTAAAATCCAAAAAAAAAACAAAATAGCAAAATTTAAGGTTGGGTTTGGTAAAAAAAAGAAGCAAAATTTTGATCTTTCGTTGGTTTTCGTCTTGAATGAATTTTCTTTTTTAAATTTCAAATAACTTTTTCACGTGTAGGTTTTATTAAACTTGGAAGGAAAAGTAAGAAAAAAAAAACTAGATATTTTTTTACTAATTTCAAAATACTTTTATTGAATTAAAAATTTATTTGAACTTTTTCACTATTTTTTGAAGCGTTTTTTTACACAAATTTAATATTAAACAATGCTTTTGATAGCATTTGTCATTAAAATGATGTGAGTATATATATAAACACATAAAAATGTATGAAATTATGTAAAATATATATTAAAATTTTAATTTTAATTTTTTTGATATTATTTGAACCTTAACCAACGCTCATTGAGGGGTAGTTAGTAGGATCTATTTTTAAAATTAAAAAATTTGTTAATTTAATTTATGATTGCAAAAATTCTAAAATTAATTTAAATTTAATATTTTAATTTATTTTTAATATGTAAAAAATATGAGAAGTAATATAGTCTAAATTAATTTTAAAAATAATCATAAATAATGATCAAATAAACAATTAGAGAGAGAAAAAAAAAAGAGAGAAAAGACATTTGGAAATGACAAAATTTATAAAGAAAAACATTGTTTTTAAAAGACCATTTTCCTTATATATATAGATTGGAAGTTTGGAGTTTTCACAATCATTGTTTTTAAAAAGAACATTTTCCTTATATATATAGATTGAAAGTTTGGAATTTCGACAATCATTGTTCTTAAAAAGATTATTTTTCTTATAAACAAAAAAAAAAATTATACAAAAATATTGTACAAAATACGGTGATGAAAGTGCTTTTATTTATTTCAAATCAAAAGATTCATTAAAAGGACTTACAATTTTTAAAATATTTCTATCACACCGTTCTTATGAATTTTTTATTTGCAATTAATTTTCATTTAGTAAAATATGTTCTGCATGCTTTGTGTGGGAAATAAATTCAAAAATCAACATGCCTTTTGTAGAAAACTTGCAAAGATATGATTACAAGTTATTTAGGATGATCTAAATAAGTATAATTTTTTTTATTTTTTTATAAAACAATGTGCAGAAAATTAAAAAGGTAATACGATCCAAAAAAGATAAAATGTTATATAATATCAATCAATCATTTTATTTCACAAAACTATTTATTAAACTAGATAAACATTTTAAGTAAATTAATTCTTTTCATCTCATAAAAAAATTAGACAATTAAAATATCACTAAAAAAATCAAATTTCCAAATGCACACTTAGGCCTCATTTATCAAAAAAAAAAAAAATCAAAAAGCCAAAACAATTTCAGCTCGTACAAAAAATATATATATTTCCATTTACTCTACCTCTTGTATTTTTTTTTTTGTGTAAAAAATTAAAAATTTATTTTAAATATATTATTTTTTATCTCATATTTTAGTTTAAAAAAAATATTTAAAAAAAAAAATCATCTCCCAAAATAACCCTTTATAAAGTGTTTGGAATCACATAAAAAAGTCATATTATCTTTAGTAATTTTTTATTTAGAAGAATGTCAAAAATAAATAAATAAATAAATAATTTATATTCACCTCAAGTAAACGAATTCAAAAATTTTATTTTTTTTATTTTTGAAAAGTTATATAAGAAAATTTTAAAAGTCAAAATAAGCAAAAAAAAAGTTCATTATTTTTATTTATATATTTTTTTATAATAATTATTTAATTTTTTAATGTCTTTAAAAGGCTGATTTTTTATTAAAAAAATAAAAAGAAAATAACTTAAAGATGAAAATAAATCAAAAACAAAATCAAGCGAACCCCAACAAACATACAATTAGCATGGGCAACGCGAGACAAGTAAAATTATTTTAAGAAGATAGTTAAAAATTAATTTTTTAATTTATTTTAAATATGTAAAAAATATGAGAAGCAATATAATCTAAATTAATTTAAAAATTAACAATAAATAATGATCGAATAAACAATTAGAGAGAGAAAAGACATTTAGAAATGACAAAATTTATAAAGAAAAACAAGCACGGTCTTAAATTCCAACTTACAGTACAAATAAAATTACCATCTAAAAAAAAACAAAAAAAAATAACTCGAAAAGACAAAATTTATGAAGAAAAACAAGCACGGCGGAACGCGCAATCCGACGCCGTTCGCCGGTTTTTGTTTGGTTCGCTTTTGCATTTGCGATTCTTTTCCTTCTCGCAGTGTAGCCGACGGCGGAACCCTTCCGACGCCGTTCGCTGGTTTTCCGGCGATCGGCTATTGCGATTCTTTCCCTTCTCAGTGAGCATGATCGATTGAAACGTGATCGATGACCTCATACCGGTCGGTGAGGACCCAGAAGAAGATTCCAAGGCAGACTCAGTTGAGAAGAAAGAAGAATCAGACTCGACGTTTGAAAACAGCACTATTGCTGTGACTTCGACAACATAAATTATAGTGGAACCCCCCAACAACAAGACCCACATAGACAGGTAGGGATGGCAATTTGAAACCGGCCCGACGGGGACCCGATCCCCCAACCCCGATTTGAACGGGTTTTCCCCGAAAAATACCCCCGACGGGATGGGGATGGTATTCAAAAACCAATCCCCGAATAATTTCGGGCCGGGGACGGTGATAAGTGCCCAATCCCCGGCCCTGGCCCGGCCCCGCCCTGTACGTCCCCGAACTGGTCTATATATATATAATATATATTTTTTTATTATTTGTTTCCGTCTCTCCAGCCCTCTCTCATTTCTATTTTTTTGTTTCATTTCATTAATGCTCTTCTCTCTCTCTTCCCTTTGCTTCCTCTCTCTCTCTTCCTCTCCGTCTGAAACGCTACATCCAACTACGACGACGGTCCGTCTCCGACCGCCACCTCCGACTCGGACGACGACGACGAGTCACGAGTGCCACCTCTGACGACGACGAGCAACAGAGAGATGGAAGGACAACGGGCGACGAGCAGATCGACTCAGATCAGATCTCTACTCCCTCTCTCTCTCTCTCTCTCTCTCTCTCTCTCTCTTTCTCTCAGATCAGATCGACTCAAAAAAAAAAATAGCATCAGATCTGCCCTGATGTTGATGATATTGTTTGTGATGTTGTTGTTGATGATGATGTTGTATATCAGATCTCTCCCTCTGTTTGTTTGTTGTTGTTGGTTTTTTTGTTTTTTTTTTTTTTTGGGTCCGGGGAATTTCGGGGTCGGGGAAACCCGATCCCCGTTGGGGGGCGGGGACGGGGGGCGGTGATAAGTCCCCGTCGGGGATCGGGGCCGGGGATGGGGAAAATTTTACCATCGGGGATCGGGGACGGGGAGTGTGATCCCCGGCCCCGCCCCGCCCCGTTGCCATTCCTATAGACAGGTCAGTGATGAGGGACAGGAGGAGCAAAAAAACCAAAAACAACCCTTTCCAATACATTGTCGTTTGAGAGAGAGAGAGAGAGAGAGAGAGAGAGAGTTGGGGTAGGCTTATGACTTCGAGAGCAGAAATGGTTGAGGAGCCCCCCAACAACACTACCCACATAGGCAGGTCAGTGATGAGGGACAGGAGGGCAAAAAAAACCAAAAGCAACCATTTCCAATACATTGTCGTTTGAGTGAGAGAGAGAGAGAGAGAGAGAGAGACAGTTGGGAGGGATTGAAACGAGTCGCTTACACAGAGAGCTCTATTCACAGAAGAGAATGCATACAGGTTAAGCTCTGCTTCCAATAAATATTGGAGTTTCAGAAATTATTTTTTATGGTATGGTGTGGGTTTCTAATTCCATTCCATTCCATTCCATTTCACAAATTCCATATTCTTATTTGGATGTTTTCTTCTAAATTAGTTGTTCAAAACTTCCATTATGGTGTGGGTTATATTTCTATTTTATGTGTTTTCTCTTACTAATTTGACTAGTATGTATGTACTGTACTCTACTGCAGGTCAACATAGAAAATGGTCTTGACCCGTCCATAGGGAAGGCAACAATGCAAGCAGCCCAAGAGGTGGCTGAAGGAAAGCTTAATGACCATTTTCCACTTGTGGTGTGGCAGACTGGCAGTGGGACTCAAAGCAACATGAATGCCAATGAGGCAAGTAAACATTTATGAATCTTTGGTTTTTGGTTTCATGTTTTTCTAATTTTGTATGCTACTAACACCCAATTTGCATTGGTGGAATTTTAAAAAAACTTTGTTCAAATTTTTGTTGGTCTTCTTTTCTTTATGTTTTTGTTGTTGTGTGTGGACCTGGGGTCATTATGTTCCAAGTTTAGTCTCATATGATAACTTTTAGGGTATGTAGGCGGCTTGGCCTAATTATAAAGGCTTGCTATTAGTGTAGGTGCGGATTTGAGTCACGGGTGATTCAAGCAACCCTTGGCTCGACCATTGGGGGCAACTTAGGTGCTCACCCAAGGCCCTGCATGAAAGGGGGCCTCATTTTTTTTTTATATACAATGTATACATCAGATAAAAATAAAAACAATGTTATAAAGGAAATTGGAAAAAGCAAAAATAGGCAAAAATGATCTCTCTTTATAAGACCTATGTTATCCTTCCTCTCAAGTGGTGTCTACACCTGCATTTTAGTTGACGGGAAATAGGTATTGAATCGCTAATATGGATTACAAGCTTCCTTAATTTCCTAATAATCATGCAAATTTTGTTTAGGCACGTAATGGCACCTAAATTGTCATCTTGCTCTAAGCACACTAAACATCAGTGGGCTAGCTTTAAAGTGTTCCATCGATGGTATAAAATATGTAGATCTGTACATAAATATTTCTGTGCATCAGCATCACTTTGTGTGTGCTGTATGCCACATAAAATTTGTTTGCGTCACGTATATATATACCTTTGCATGTCTATAGTTTATGTTTCAGGTGCGTAAGGTGTTGGACCTGGAACATTTCTAATTTAATAACTATTGAGAGATATAATAATAGGGTAGTTTGTTTTGAAACCAATGGTTGAGCCAAGGATTGGTTATGTGGCTGAGTTTTCTCTAACATTTATCTTGTCGATTTGGATTTGCTATTTTGACCCAGAGAGAGGTATAATGATGAGGGTTTTTGTTTTCACTAAGAGAAATGTATAGTGATTAAGGCCTTTCATTTGTATAATGACAAAGAGTTTGTTTTTTTCTTCATGTTTAACCGTTAACTATACGAGTATTTACTTTTTCTTTTGCCATTTTCTTTGTTATGATGCAGAAAAGGGCAAAGTATAATGATAACTATTGAGAGATATAATAATAGGGTAGTTTGTTTTGATATGTATGAAATACGATTTAAAGAGAGATCATTTTTGCCTATTTTTGCTTTTTCCAATTTCCTTTGTAATATTGTTTTTATTTTTATCTGATATATACATTGTATATAAAAAAATGGGGCCCCCTTTTATGCAGGGCCTTGGGTGAGCACCTAAGTTGCCCAATGGTTGAGCCAAGGATTGCTTGAATCATCCGTGACTCAACTCCGCACCTAAACTAATAGCAAGCCTTTATAGTTAGGCCAAGCTGCCTACATAACCTAAAAGTTATCATATGAGACTAAATTTGGAACATAATGACCCCAGGTCCACACACAACAACAAAAACATAAAGAAAAGAAGACGAACAAAAATTTCAACAAAGTTTTTATTAAATTCCACCTATACAAATTGGGTGTTAGTAGCATACAAAATTAGAAAAACATGAAACCAAAAACCAAAGATTCATAAATGTTTACTTACCTCATTGGCATTCATGTTGCTTTGAGTCCCACTGCCAGTCTGCCACACCACAAGTGGAAAATGGTCATTAATCTTTCCTTCAGCCACCTCTTGGGCTGCTTGCATTGTTGCCTTCCCTATGGACAGGTCAAGACCATTTTCTATGTTGACCTGCAGTAGAGTACAGTACATACATACAAGTCAAATTAGTAAGAGAAAACACATAAAATAGAAATATAACCCACACCATAATGGAATTTTTGAACAACTAATTTAGAAGAAAACATCCAAATAAGAATATGGAATTTGTGAAATGGAATGGAATTAGAAACCCACACCATACCATAAAAAATAATTTCTGAAACTCCAATATTTATTGGAAGCAGAGCATAACCTGTATGCATTCTCTTCTATGAATAGAGCTCTCTGTGTAAGCGACTCGTTTCAGTCCCTCCCAACTCTCTCTCTCTCTCTCTCTCTCTCTCTCTCTCTCTCTCTCTCTCATGTGCATTTATTGTTTCTTCTTGATGCAGGCAAAGTTTGCTCGAGACTCGGAAAATTTCCTGGACCAAAGTTAGAGGGAATGAAGTGAAGGTGAAGAGTTACACTTGTACTTACTCAAATGTACCTGTCGAGGAATCTCCTTAACTAGTACATGCATACTTTCCGAGAAGTTATTTGGTAGTCCTGGGACATGGCCCCAACGCCTCTAAGAGCCGCACAATGACATGGGGTCCTCCCCTAAATGCAGGGAGTCTGCATGATCAGGTGGCTTTTGGAAACATTGGGGCAATGCTCACGAGCACCAAATAAAATTTTCTCCTTTCCCTATAAGGAGAATACTTAAATGTTTGACAGGTATACCGCAAAGGCTGTTAACCCATTCACAAAACATTGGTTTGGCGTACAAAAAAGAACCTTTTTTTTTTTTTTGTTTCCCTTAAAGAATGTGTACAGAACCCCTTTCCTTCAATAATGTATATAGCATGTAATTGTGGATCTCAATCTTTTTCCATTTTAACTGGCCCGTGTTGTAACATATATATTCTAACTACAGTTGAGTTGGTTCCGTGCTTAACAAAAAGGACACCAAGAGGTTTTCCATTCACAATGCCGGAATCAAAGTTACTAAATTCTGAATTCATGCCCCAACGATCTATATCAAATACCAGTTTTCTTGATGCATTCCTATTGAGAACTAAGAAGAGGGATCTTAGGTTATATAGATGTTCTATTTCGCCAGTGAAGGGATTCCCACCCTCACTTGTTTGGTAGTGGAATGATTGCTATTTCGATTTGCCTTTCAGAGTGTGAAATGCAGGCCCCAAGTCTTTCAACTTCCTAACTAGAGAACTAGCCCCAGTTGCTCCCTTGCCTCCAGTAGCTCTGACTAGATAGATCAAAACAAAACTGAATTTTCCTCCCCACATAGGTCACCTAAACAAGTAATCATTCATTCCAAATATGAGCTATTCCACATCCTTTAAACTTCCTTCCAAAACACACCACTAAAACGCCTAAACCTAGCGTGGCCATTAAGGAAAGCTAGCAAGTTTAACAGCTATTCCACATGTTACAAAGTTCGCAGTCAACAGTCATTCAACAATGGCAACTTCTCATTTTACAAAAACAAGAAATAGAAAAACCATGAAAAACAGCATGTTTGAAGAATCTTGAAGGGTGCACATAAACTCTAATGCTGACTTCAAAAAATGGTTTCTATGAACAATCAAACCAATGAGATTTTTTCAATGCCATTGTAAAGATGTGTTTAAATCATGAATTTAAATAGGAATTTAAAAATGAAAGAGAAAATATGGATGAAATGCAACTACATTTCATTGAAAATTTTCCTTTCCTTTTTTTATCTCCACCCAAATACATGATCCAAACACAGCCTAGCCTAAAGATCTTCTCTACCAAAAGAATTTGTCATACCAAAAGCTTGTAAACTGCCGTTGGCTCAAGAAAAGTATACTAAACCAGGAGCTAATCTTTCAAAGATGCTGAGGTCTGACTAAAGCTATCATCCATGGCGAGCCTCTAAATGCGCCCCAAAATAATTGTTGGACATACTATTCTCAAATTTAAATTTGGTTGGTTTTCGTTGAACACCCCAATTAATTCTCACCTTACCCCCACCAACCCAGCTCACCGGCTGCACATCCGTCAACTCCTCCCCTTCCTTCCCTCCCAAACCCACAGAAAGAGAGGAGAGAGAGAGAGTCGCAAGGGGAAAAGAAAGAATTGCACGCAAGGAGGGAGGTGGGGGCAACAGGGAAGGGAAGGGGGTGGAAGGGGCTATAGAGGAGGGAGGGGAGTCATTGAGGAAGCGGGGGAAGGTGGTCAGGAGTGGGAAGAGGGAGTTGCACATGGTGGTCGGGAAGGTGAGGGTTGGGGGCTACTGGGGGGAGCTGGAGTGGCTGCTAAAGGTGGTGCCGGTGCCAGCCAAAAAGGGAGAAGAGGTAAAATGGAATTTAGGGTTTTGTCCCTTTTGGCAATTTAACTAAGGAATGAATGGTATTAAAAACAATTATGGAAGGTGGGGTGTATTTAGAGGCTCCCTCAAGCATGCTATGAGCTCCAACATAACAATCTGCAAGATACATCCCTGTCCTCCTCCAAACCAAGAAATAAGAAGTAAAACTAATCCATGACAATTCCACAAAATCAAAAAGAAAAATTCTGTATATTGATCCTTTCAGCTGTGAATCACAGCATATAACCAAATTCCAATTCCTATATGTCTCTCTATATTATGAGAAAAATAAAAATGTGTTCCTTGACCACTATCTCAATACAAGACATATATTAACATGAATGTCAGGGCACGAAGCAAAGACATAGTAGCTTAATAACTTTAGCTAGAAGTTTCAGCATCCATCTTTTCATGCATTGCCTTGTAGCACTGAAGACTGCAAAGAGGAAGCTTTGACTTAGAATCTCGATACTTGTACGGGTTCGTACAAGATGGGCCAGCACATCTTTCACGCGGTGGTGGATAACTGAAAATCCAGATTAAAATCCTCAAAACCATTACAGGTTAACATCAGAAGCATTTGAAAATTTCACCAAACAATATATATTGTGATTGAGTTGTGGACAGGTGCAGCAAGGAATCCTCAATTGAGAGGGTCGAAAGAAAGGCATGGAGCAGATTTTGCACAGGCAAATGGTGGGTCAAACCAAGTTTAAATTAAATAATTATTAACATATAACTCAATATAGAACAACTGACTCAATCAAAAATTATACGAGACTAGTCTAGATTTAGACATGTTATTCACTTCGCATAAGCCAATGGCCCTGTTTGGAGCAACTTAACTTACTGAGGTTGCTCATGTTTTTTTATTTTGAACTTGAGAGCTGTTTGGTGCAATGCAACTTTTGCTTATAGTTGATGACATAAAAACATCTTAAATAAGTCGAAAAAAACTTATTTTTAGGAAGCTGAGGGAGGGATATGTTTTTAGTTGTTCAGCTTTCTAATTATCAACTTTCATCTTGTAAGTTGAATCAAACATGCCCTATGTAATCATTTGAATCTTATTCAATGTGGTAGACCCAGAAATCTTCTTAAGTACAATTAAAAAACTATAGGAATCCACATAATAAACAATTCTCTCTCTAGAAGAATTTAAGCATTTTTTTTTTTAATTTAATATAATTTTACACCAATCAAATAGCCTATATTCCCAAATTAAATTTTTTGGGAGGTAAACATGAGACATTTTGAAAGACAACCTTGATACAAAATTGGAATCTTTTATTTTTTTGGGGTGCCAGATTAGTTTGGGGGGCATTGCAATAAGGAACCCAAAAAAAAAAATTGAAAAATTACACTCACATAAAAGTTGGATTTAGCAAAATTTAAGAGGGGCCAAGACAGGTTTCACAAAAACAAAGCACACAAATAATCACAGACCAATAAACAAACCCAAGAGAAGGAAAAAGAAAAAGGGAACACTACCTGCAAGGCTTGGGATTGAAAATACTAGGCAAACCCATATCGTTTGAGAATGTAACAACAGTACTAGAAGGGCCAATAACCCATCTAATGGTGTTTGATGCAAGTGTCCGTGCACTGGCAGCCCTCTCCTGCATGATAAATATTGATAACAAAATTAAAAGATGTAACTTCACAACAACATATAGAGGAACAGAAATTATTTGCAAATTATAGTACCTGTTCCAATTCTTCCCTGCGCTTCTTCAATTTATCTTCGCGCTTCTTTCGGCTGGAATCTTGCCCAAGTATTTTCCTAATTGCCTCAGCCTAGAGAAATCCATCAAAAAATGCTCTTTTCCACTTCAGAATATCCCAAATATATACAAGATAAACAACAAGAAAATAAAGAACAAACAAAAGGCAAACCTCTGATTCCCGAGCAGCCTTCTCAACTTGCAGTCTGCGTCTTTGAGCAGCCTCGGCTTTCTTCAGTTGCTGCTCCAGTTCAGATAGCTGTTCCTTTTGCTCTGTGGTGAGCAACCAGAATCAAATTCAATGGCTTTTATCAAACAGAAATGTTCTTACAAACAGTTATGAAGCTAAAAAATAAAAATAACAAATAACAAATGCAATAAACACTAACTTCGAGGAGGGGCAGGTGGTAATCCATTGGGGAACTCGATAATGCTTGCACCAGATGCAGAAGAGGCATCTTTGCTGGACAAAAGGGCTCGCTGGCGATTTGTGAGAGCCAATTCCTTCCTAATTTCAATTGCTGAATCAATTGAGTCCTTCCTCAACTTCTTCTTCTTCTTGCCTTCAGGCTCTCCATCAGATCCGATTTCTTCATCCTCCTCATAATCTGTGTCGTCAGATCCTCTTTCTGATCTGGACTTCTTACTGTCTTTACTTGACCTCGAAGAGACAAAATTTTCCAAAATCTCACCATGCTTAGAATTCTTAGGAACCCTAGAAATTCGTTGGTGTTTCTTGCTTGATTCTTCCTCAAAATCTTTATTTCCTGCAGCAACCTTGGAATATTTTAATTTCTCAAGGTATCTAATCTCATCATCCTCATCCTCTTCATCAAATGCCGCATCCAATACACGCCTCTTTGGCACCCTCTTGCTTTTACGAACTGGCTCCAACTTCTCACCTAGGTTTCCCGATGCATTCTTTTCAGGAATCTTCCCCATTGAAGAATCCTCCTTCCCACGACTAGAATTGCCTCTCGTATAATCCTTCCAGGGAATTCCTTGCAAACCACTGTTCTGATCTGGAGGAGAATCATCATCAGAAATGTCCTGGAAGTTAATTAAAATAAAAATAAAAAGAGTTAAAAATGGACAGATTGCATGGATTCCAAATGTTACTACGTAACAGAAAGATTTATTTGGTTATTTAACACGTATTAATACAAATTAATTATTTTCCATACTTGTTAGTAGCATAAGACAAATTTTTCCAACCACTAATTGAATCACATATAGGTTGGACAAATAATCTATGCCACCATGTAATCCCAAGAATCAAGTAAATAACTAAGAATTGATCAATTAAGTTTCTTAACTAATTTGCATATCCAGCTTATAAACCAATTTTTTCTTTTTTGGAGGCCAGAGGATAATCCCTTGCGACATTTGATGTTTGGCTGCTGAAACGAAATGTTGAGGCTAATACATTGCTTTATTTAAGTGATCTTTTCACTAATTAATTGGAAACCAAACAATTTCATTTTTCCTTCTCTCAATCTTTGAAGTTATTTTTAAAAAGAAAAAAAAAAAAAAAAAAAAAAACAGGGGAAAAAAAAAAAAAAAAAAAGACTACAACTGACAAAAGGTGCATAAGTAAAGGCTACTTGCAAGTTATCCTCATCACAAACCCGTATCCAACACAAAATCACAAACCATTACTCATGTGAGAAGGTCAAGCTTAAATTGGTAAAAAAAAAAAAAAATACAAACTCATGCACATAATGTACTGACTCTTAATTTCGAACTAGATACAATCATTATAAACCTGGAGAATCAGCTTAGGCCGTGATCGAGGAGCATCTGAAGTTCGAGCACATTTTGTAGAAAGCCCACTACCTGACACACCATGTGACTTGGACTTTGTTTGAATCGTGCGTGTGACACCACCAACCTTAAGCTTAACCATTTTAACCATGTTGTCATTTTTGACTCCATCCCCATTCATTCTTGAGTTCCCAGAATTCTGATTTTCACCATTCCTAGTTGTTGACTGCAATTCAAAGCTTCCCTTCATCTTAGTCGTGGTTTTCCAATTAGCAGGGGCAAGGGCGCCTTCACTACACCGTTGGTGATTCAACCCATTTCCTCCTTGATCATCACTGTCTCCAAAATCTCTATCACCGTATGATAAACTATGTGATCTATCCTCCTTAATCTTTTTAAGAGGGTATTCACCTGCTTTGATAGCAGAACCATTCAAAGTACAAAGGTTAAGATTGAACTCTTTCCTCCTAGAATTAGTGTCAAACCTTGTATTCTCCTCACTGGAGGTCTTGCTCACATCATCTGAAGGTGGCGTAGATGATAAAGGTGACTGATCACGAGTTTCAGGAAATGGAAGTGACTCCAGTCTAGGTCGGCGGGAATTTTGGCTCCTCTTCTTTCTCATAGTGTTACCTAATCCTTCAAATCGAGGGCCGCCAGGCTCTTCCATCGTGAAAACTCAGGAAAGGACCTTAAAGCCCAATTCCCTTAACTCTAACCAAAGCCACCAAATGTTGGAGCAATTTTGAAATACTGCACCAAATATATGAAATCAATAAGCATCGAATGAGCAAATCTTTGAAAATTACTAGTTCAATCTTAAAATACCATGCACAAAGAAAGCATTCACACGAAAATATTCCCTAAAAAATACAATCTTTAAAAATAAAAATAAAAAGAGTTAAAAATTAATAAATGAACCCAAAATTGTTAAGAATCAGTAAGTACCAATAAACAAAGCAACCACCCACAACATATCCATGTATAGACAAATCGGAATTAACAGAAACATATGATTACTTTATCAAAGAGTAACGAAAAATCCGACTAAAATATATAAACACCACTATTGAGCACCCAATAACAGATTATCAGTACATCCATATGACCAAAAGCTAAAAACTTTAATTTAACAAAATAATGATAATTCAAATTAAAACCAAACAATTAGTTGCAAACTGTGAATTCAATGACGGGAAAGATATTTAATATATATATATATATATATATTATAACAAAACAGTAAGACAATTGTCCACTAAAAATATATTTAAAAAACAATCCAATTATATGTCAACCAGAGTAATCGCATTCAATAATTGACATGAATCAAACCCCTTCCAAATCTAAAGCAAAAACAGATGAAATCCACCAAACCCACATACATCAAACCATCCCCACCCAAAAAAAAATAAAAATTTAAAACTAAAAACAAAGAAATTACACACCTATACGAAATACATTCATCGATCATCACCGATAAATAGACACCAACAAATCCAAAAGAGATCAAATACAAAATTCCCCAACAAATCAACAGAAACCCAGATACATACCTCGACGTTGAACGATAATTTGTACAGCCGCGAAAAGAATTCGAAGAACAGCCCCAAAAGGGGTAGAGAAGAAAGGATGGTAGAGAAGAAGAGGGAGAGACGATGAGAAAATGGGAGAGAGAGAGAGAGAGAGAGAGAGAGAAGGGGGCGTAAATGGGTCAGGGTTAGGGTTAGGGTTAGGGTTAGAGAAAGAGGAGTTGTGGGGGTTAGTAATAGTATGATGAGTATAGTGGTAAAGGAGAGGACTCGTAATCTTCTCCATTTTTTTCTTGTACCACATAAACATATACAAAACACAGTCTCACACACACAACACAACCCTGTGATTTGTTGGATCGGATGAGCCCTGACTCGGTCACCCGACTCAGTCCCCAAGTAAACCCACCTCACCTCTCTCTCTTCTCTCTCCCTCTCTCTCTTCTTTCTCTCTCTTCGCCTCTCTTCCTTTTTATTTCCCTCCTCTTCTTTCTACACACGCACGATTATGCTGCAAGTAGGTGCGCATGTTAAGGTCCTACGCACCACCTCCGTTTATGTTAGCGCCTTTTCTTCTCAAATATTATTTTTATAAATATATTTGGATAAATTATAAATATTAACTTAAAATACGAATTGCCTTATTATAAAAATTATATTATATCCCTTTAAATTTCTAATCATATAACAAATGATATATTTTCTTAATAAATTATTAATTTAAATTATTTTATTATTACATATAGGAATAGTTAGAGATTTTTTTAATTAATTAAATATTTTTTTTGACAATGGTGTATTTATAATTTTCAAAATTATACAAGACAATTTATGTCACGACCCGCTCCATGTACCTAATGGTTAAGTATCGTGATAGCCAGTAACTGAAGTTACATCCGGTCAATTCTTAAACAAATTAATAAACGCAAACGGGAATAATATTTAAGTGAGGGTACTAAAATAATCATCAGAGCTTCTGTTTTTATTACAAAATTTATTGACCAAAAATGCCGATATTTACATATAAAAATATTATAAAGGTTCTGTGAGTGTCTATTCCGTAACCCCGCGTCCAAAACTTTTCAAAAGTTATTTTTGAATTGCACTGTTTCCTGAAAATTAGTAAACAACTATAAGCACATAGCAAAGTGAGAAATATTATGCCAAGAGTATAAGGGATACAAAATAGCCATGGATAGTTATGTAACTAAAATATTTAAAATAATTTAGTCTGAACAAATAATCATTTAAGTAGCAAAACTGAGGTTATGTAAATAAATAATCATAACCACGGTACCGAACAGAACAGAATAGAGGTCACATGAGTGATAGTCAGAACAGAGGTCAATGGATTCGTAACAATACAAAGGTACGGATTCAAGAGGTGACTCGTACGGATTATAAAGGTAGCTCCCACAATAGTGTAGCACCCATCTCCGCGCTGCACTTTGCTCCATACAGAACAGAGGTCAATAGATCCATGACAACAAAGGGCGACAAAGTAACCAAATTGCTGAATCACCCACCATAAACCTAGAAAACTCAGATGGCTGCGGTTTTATTAGTCCAGCGCGCGCGCGCACACACTAATTTGTTATTATTACTTTTAGATTTGTTATTATTAGATTTATTATAAGATTTGTTTTATTTATTTTATTTTTAGGAGTTGTTTGGGATGTCTTAAATAAGTGTATTTTTTTTATCTTTTTGGACTAAAAAGTTGAGGAAAAAAATATAGATATTTGGGTTAACTTTTTGACTTTTCATAGAAAAATGTGTATTAAAAAATTATATAAATTAGTGTGTAGGGAAAAATTAGGATTAAGAGTTATGCAGCCGTAATTTTTTACTTTTGGTGAATAGTGATAACTTTTTAACTTTTTAAATAACTTTTTGACTTTTTGATTTTTTTTACACTTCCCAAACTTGGCCTTAGTATTATTTATTTTTTATGATTATTTATTTATTTAACTTGTGATGTCATTTTACTTTGGCCCAATTCTTAAAATAATTATATACCCTTTTTTCCCGATAATATAAAATTTCTAATTTAATTACATTTTATCTCATATACCCATAATATTTAATATTTTATTTTACTCTTACGGAATATTTAATTAAACATTTAGAGTTTTTTCATTTATAATTCAATAATACTAAAATTAAATTTAAGAAACAACTTAAATTTTCAGGTTGTTACAATTTATATTTTAACCAAACTATAAAGGGTGTATTTACAATTTATCTCAAATATTTTATTCCGACATTCAAATTTCCCCTACTCTTATGGGATTTGTAAATATCACTCATAATTCCATTCCAAAACGAACCCCAGAAGCTGAAATATGTTCTTAATTTGCACCTTTTTATTTTTGGCAAATTTATTAAAAAATCATTTTTCAAGTATTTGTATCGCAATTAGTTCATATGATCTTCTTATTCTAATAAGTCCTATTATTTAGACATTTGATCTATCAAATCTTATTTCTCATATCTAAAGTATTTTATAGACATTTTTACCCTTGCAAATATTTTTTAAACGATTAGTAATTTGGTAATGTGAACATTTATATTTTACAATGTGAATATTTACATTGACGTGTGAATATTCACATTAACAATGTAAATATACACATTGACATGTTAATATTCATATTAATGGTGTGAACATTCACATTGACATGTTAACATTCACATTGATGGTGTGAACATTCACATCACGAAACATTCACACTGTAAATATAAATATTATTAAGAATATTTTAGTAACTATGTCATTCAAAAGACTTATTGGAATATAAAAAAATAATATGAACTAAATAGTGTTTGGGAAGAAAAAAAAATAGCCTAGTTTAGGCTAAAAATTACAAAAAGACAAAATAGGTTAAAATAGCTAATATGACAAAATATCACATCAAACCCATAATCATTTCACTTTTTCTCTCACAAACATCACATCCAACCACAAAAAAATCTAATCATCTTCCCAAACACAAAAATTTTAATCTACTAAAATAGCTAAAAACTAAAATAGCCTACTAAAATAGTCACTTCCCAAACAAGGCCAGAATATAAGTAGGTAAAAAATGATTTATGACAAAATACCCTTTATTTTTTGTTATTTTTGTTCTTTCAAAAAAACACTTGGGTAAATTTCACGTTTTCCGAAGGCTAAAGTTTATGAATGATTGGGAACCTCCATCATTAGCTAAAAAATATAAATAATTTTTTTTAAAAAATGACAAAAACTCAAAGACTTATACTCAAAAGTCAACCATTTTTATTTTTTTTACTTTTTGTATTTTTTTGTAAAAAATCAAAAAAAAAATTATCCCAAAAATATTATTTTTTTATCTTTTATTTTAGTCAAAATGTCAAAAAATTACTAAAATAACCTTCCCAAAACAATTCTAAATAAGCATTTTTTTTTCATTTTGGCCTTCTTTTTTCTTTTTTTTTTGGACTTTGGGCTTAGAGCATCCACAATAGATGTGTTAAAGTATGTTATATGACAAAAAGTGATAAAAATGAGACTCAAAAATGCATGTTAAGAGTTTGTTAATTTAGTGAGTGAATAGTGATACAATGGATATGTTAAAGTGTATGTTAAGGAGTGTGTTAAACAATATATATATGTATGAATATGAATAGTTTGCAGCAACTGGGCCGGATGTTCGGCCGGTTAACCGGTCAGACCCCTTTTTTTTTTTTATTACTTGAAGGGTTCGAGGGGATGACCGATCGGACGACCCCACGGCACTTCTCTCTCTCTCTCTCACTCGTTGCAGTTAACACATTATTTAACATCTAACACTAATTTTGACCACTAATGTTGCCCTTAGCAGCTCTACTGCGAAGCTTAAAGTGAAAATGACTGGCTAAAATTTAGCAAGGGACACTAATGGATGGCCTAACATATCCACTACTGATGCTCTTAGTGTTTCTAATTTTTAGTAGTTTGCTCCACACAAAAAAAAATAAATTTGTCACCAAAAAGACCATTAGCTTTGGATGACAATTTTTTTTTTTTTTCTCTTTTATTTAGGGGCATTGTGAGAAGTTATCACGAAAATTAACATTTCCTTATTATTGCAATCACTTTTATTTTTATTTTTATGATGTGCATTGATAGTTTACACACTTTACTATCAGTTGACAGGCTTATATTACAGAACCACATCAAGACATTTTTTATACACGGGATATTAAATTATTATTATTATTATTATTATTATTATTATTATTATTATTATTATTATTGTGTGTGTGTGGATAAGATGAATATATAGATAGGCTACTTCACATATCTGTCAGAGAGTATTGTCCCTTAACACCTATAACGCATCTACGGGGAACCTCACCACACCTACATCGAGGTTGAAACTAAGCCCCCTACGTACTCTGCTACTAAGAAGTATGTTGTCACGACCCAAACCCCGCTCCGCAAGGGTCAGTGAGGTAACCGACCAGTAATCAAAGATTATCTAGGCTAACGGAAGCTTAATACATAATTAAAACAAATAGTCTATTGAGTTGTGCTAACTATATGACCAAACACATAATTACGTTCATATACCCACCCTACAATACATACATATCAACATGTACAAAAATGTTTATACATCATTAAAACTTTAACATCATGTACATAACATTTGTCAAAAGCTAACTAGACGTAGCCTCAACTCAGAGGCACCAAAACAAAAACTCAAAAAGGCTTCAATTGGTGGCTCGGCTAAAAGACTCCTTCTAAGCTTGCTCTTCAAGATGCACCTATACATATATATACATACAGCGAGTTAAAACCCAGTGATAACATTAAAGTAAAGAGGTTAGTGAACGAATTTCAAATATATCAATATTTTTAAAACAATTCGTAATGAAATTGTAACAACCCCAACCTATGATTAGCCGATAAACCATGATTAAGAATGCTTAATAAGTAATTAAGATGAAATTCCGAACTAATTGCATGTGTGTAGCATTATTTGTGTTTATATTTGTCCATTGTAGCAATATCTGTTTGTGTTTCCATCTTGTTTTGCGAATTGAAGGCCTATTCGGCATCCGATCGAGAAATTGACTTGATATATGTGTTATTTGAAATTTTTAAGAATTTATAGTAGGTTTAATTAAAATCCAATTTGGAATGATTAAATTAGAATAATCAATGGCCAATTGATTAGCTTTAATTAAATCACCACTAATCAAGCCTATATAAGACTCTTATATGTACCACCACTCATCTCTTTTTCTTAATCACACCTTTGAGCCCACACACACACACAACAAATGTGTAAGAGGAAGAGAAATGAAGAGATTTGAGCTCAAGCTAAGGGATTTGCTAGGGAGAAGAAGAAGAATTGGACTTAGAGACTCCAGAATTAAGCCTCTAGCTCTTACCTTGGAAAGTCTAGGTAAGAATTCAACCCTTAGATTGTATAATTTTGTAGCCTAAGCCATGAATTCAAGAGAATTAAGTTGTATAATGCAAGAATTGAGCTAGAATTGGTGAAATGGAGTCCTACCATGCATGCATGTAGTTCCATCACATTTTGAGTTGAATTTCAAGTACTTTACTCGTGCATGTCCTTAGTTCACCTTAGGTTTGGTAAGTCATCAAGTTTCATTCCATTTTACCTTCATTGGCTTTGAAGACAAACAATTTCATGCATGTGATGTTTTCCATTTGTCAAGCTTAAATTTGTACAATTGGTATGCTTTGCGAAATGATCTTCAATCCTTGATATTCTACAAGTTTCTAAATGTTTTCTTGAGTTTTGGCCCAAAAGGATGCGTTTTGTAGTGTTTGATTTGAGTTTTGAGCTTGGGAGTGCAATCTGGAAATCCCAGAATCCTGCCTCTCCGCTCAAGTGGCAGATCCTACGCTCGACCGACCACTTTTGTTTTCGCACCTCCGCTCGAGCGAGCTAAAGTTGGCTTAAGCATAAAATGCATGCTCCCAGAAGTTTGTACATTTTGCAGACCACTCGAGCAACAAGAGTTGCGCTCGAGCGAGACTTCAGTCTCATGTTCGAGTGACCGTTGAGCGTGCATCGAGCGAAAAAACCAGGCAACCAGTACTTTTGCATAGTTTATAGACCGCTCGAATGAAGTAAGTTGCGCTCGAGCGACCACTCACATTTTTGGACCTTCGTTCGAGATAAAGAAGTTGCGCTCGAGCGAGGCCCATGTTTTCAGCAATTTGGCTTAAGTGTTGAACAACATGTTTTGGCATCCTCGTTGTATCCTAGGCATTCCTAGGCCAAGATTAAGATATAATAATGAAGATAAAGGCTAGAAACACACTAAGAACGAAATGAAAGAAGTTATGTGTGATTCCAAGGGTGTGTTTCATTATGTGTATCTATTATGTTGATGTAGGTCATGCGCCGTAAGTCATTTGATTAGTTTGCTCTATATGTCTGCATCCGGAGCCACCTGGGAGTAATAACTCTGTAAAACTATGTTTAATTATACGTATTTTCTGACTGACATGATATGATCTGTTTTCCGAAATGCTATTTTATGAATCATGAATGAATGTCCATTTTTCTAAAATGTATTTGTGACATCCTTAGTTCACGTGGCCCTCGCCCTAGGGTAACAATACGGTGGCCAATATGTACGTGGCCCTCGCCCAGGGATAACAATACTATGGCTTATACTCATGTAGCCCTTGCCTAGGGGTAATAATACCAAGGTTTATGTTCACGTGGCACTAGCCTAGAGGTAACAATATCATGGCTACTTGGGCGCAAGATGTGGACCTATGTGGTAGTCGATACCGACTATACAAGAATTGATATGATATGATTTCTAAATGGATATACCACATATAACTGCTATGATTTCTAGTTAAGTATGCAAATCTGAATTTGTATCTGATATGAAATTTGTTATGGGACATCATTTATTAATTCTTTACTCTGTTATTATTCACTGGGTTTCCGTTTACTATTTATATTATGTATGTAGGTGAATAGGCGCGTAAAAAGGCCTAAGCTGCTGCCTAGAGTCTCTCTTTTGTCAACCAGCTATTGTGCCTCCAGTGGAGGTTCCTTTTTGTGATCAGTCATGTTTTATGTAGCACCCTATGAACAAGTTTCTTTCGACTATTTTATCTGTATTTCGGGCTAAGTTTCCTTTTGGCTATATCTGTAATGTATGTGACATAAGACCACTTTCTTTTGACATCACAAATTTGTATCATGACCCGAACCCTCCCCTAAAGATTAAGGTCATAACCGGCCAGCAATCATGAGATTACGTACGGCCTTAAATCAGATTAGAATATACTTCATCAGAGTTAAGGGGACAAACGGAAGCAAACTTTAAAAATTTTGTCCAATGAGCTATGTTTACATGGCAAATCAAAACATTTTACATATACTTAATAATAACTTACACCACATATCAGCTAAACCAAAAGCTTATACATATAAACGGTCTATCATGACCAACAGAAATAACAAAAGAGATACAAAGGATCATAAACAAAGCCTCTTGCGTGAGGCACCTGGGTTGACTTCACAAAACTCGGGTTCCTTTCTTAAAATCCACTAAGGCTGGGGTTGAACGTCCCTTTGCTCACCTACATGCATATAAATGAAAGTGAGCTAACGCCTAGTGAATAATATCAAAATAAAGAGGTTAATGAATGAGATTCGTTCATAAATGAATCATACTCATAATGTACATATTCGAACCACTATTCTCATTCACACTAGATTTATAAGTCTCAACAAAGCAAAACGACCTTAGGTCCAACACATCATATCCATATGCAAAACGACCTCAGGTCCAATTCTTATATAAAACAATATGACCTCGGGTCCATCTATACGAAACAACATTTGGTCCAACCAACTCTCTATTTAAAACGACCTTTGGTCCAATTCGAACATATCGAACAGCCTCGGGCCCAATTCAAACATATCAGGCGTATCAAACGGCCTCGGGCCCATTCTCTTTATATTCATATCCATGCGTATTTCATATTCATGATCATGATCTCTTTTATTCAAACGGCCTTTGGTTCATCACGGTATTCTAACATATTAAATGACATATTCAAACGGCCTTTGGCCCATCTTTGCATTCATGTCTAACGGCCTTTGGCCCAATCGTTCATATACGATGGCCTTTGGCCCAATCATTCATGTCCAATGGCCTTTGGCCCAATCACTCATGTCCGACAGCCTTTGGCTCAATCATTCATGTCCGACGGCCTTAGGCCCAATCATTCATGTCCGATGGCCTTTGGCCCAATCGTTCATGTCCGACGGCCTTAGGCTCAATCGTTCATGTCAAACGGCCTTAGGCCCAATTCAGGTATATCAAACATGTCAACGGCAAACGGCCTTATACAAAATTAGGCATATAGAATACTCATTCATATTTCAAATCAACAAATCCATGAAACTTATACAGAAATAGCATTCGGGAAGTAATATACTTGAAAATATCTTTACTACGATATTACTCACAGTGATCCGCCGGTGGATTTGCCTTTGCACTTGACCCTACATAATTCATAACACAATGGGTCACAAACGATCAAATGTGTTCTTAATTCATACATCCCTCTCAGGCTTCTTTCTTATTCTTTTAACTCATTTACAATGCTTAACACATGCCTAAGAGTACTTAAAAATGAAAGAGAACGGAAAATAAAACACAAAACATCTTTACAAAGTTTCTGAAACGGGGCTCCCTGCTCGAGCGCAAGTTTCCCCGCTCAAGTGAACCCCTTTGGTTTGCAAAAGTGCTGGTTACTTCATATTCATGCTCGAGCACTAATTCGGACGCTCGAGCTAAGGGTCAAACATATATGGCTGACGCTCGAGCATGACTCTCCCCGCTCGAGCAGACATCAAAGTTTGCAAAAGTTCTGGGAACTCACATTTCACGCTCGAGCGGCGCTTTCCCCGCTCGAGCGGACACACCAAATTCTGGAATTTCCAGAACTATTCCTGAAGCTCAAACTTGTGTTCAAATTAGTGTAACTTTCATAATATGATCCATAACTCACTTGTACATGCTCTAACATGATGAAAATACCAAATTTACAACATTATGAAGCTTAATTCCCATGGATCAATTACACGCATACATGATTCATATCAAACCCATCTCTAACACTTCAATTTCATGTAACTAAAGCTTATACCTTCATGAATTGTGCTTGCATGTAAAATATAATTTCCATTCTTAACTTTGATGATATCAAAGATGATCCAAAGCATGAACTTTAGTCAAAACACAACATGGATCATGTATTTCATGCTCAAATATGCAAATTCATGGCAATTTCTTACATGCATGCATTCATTGACCTCAAATTCACCAAAATCAACTTCATTCATATTCTTGATTACCATTTAACCTTAAATTCATAAAATTATAACTTATACTCATAAATTTTTGCTCAATTACTCACCTAGGAGCTTCGATCCTCATAATTGTAGTTAAATCTTGAGCCTAGCCTTCCAAACTTGAGGATGGCTCACATTCTCTCTCTAGAGTGAAGAATCTAATTTTTGAGCTCATAAATAATGAGCATGAGAGCAATTAGCCCTTCATATACACACTTGGCTAATCAATTGATTAAGGCCAATTAACTAAACTGAAATAAATCAATTTAATCTAATTATTTCGATCCAAATCAATTTCTAATTAAATTTCACCGTAGGCTCTAAAAATTACACTAATCGCAATGGCGTAATCAATTTCGGGTTCTGTGACCGATAGGGCCTTCAATTTAAATTCTAAAGCAGATAATCAAACAGATTTTCCTACGGTGCACAGATAGAAATTCAAAACCACATATATTCATATAAATGGCACTCAAAATCATATCAAACACATAATCACAATCATAATCAAGATTAATTAGCATAACACGGACTAGGGTTATCACAATAAAGTTTTGAGATTATTTGTCCCATGTATGTCTGCACAGCTCTATGGGCTATGTATGTTTTTATATTTGCTTCCACAGCCCCTTTATTATACAATAATTTGTTCAGAGGCCTTTGGTAATCCAAGAATTACTGGCCGATTACGATACTAAACCCATAGGGGTGGGTTGGGTCATGATAGAGTGGTATCAGAGTACAAGTTATACCGCACACATAAGTCCATACGAGCTATAAGATGTCCTACAAGAGAATTAGGGACATTTCATCTGCATGTGTGAGTGTGTATTTATTTTTGTAAATGTGAAAACTGAATCTAATCATGCATACATGAAATTGAAACGAATGAACTGGGAGTGAATGTTCTGAATATTGTGAAAAGAAATGTTTGCCTATATTTATCAGTACTCTGTTTACCTATAGCAATGGAAAATGCAAGAAACGACGGAACAACTGAATCTTCAGAGGCTCAAATGAGCCGAATGGAATAGATGCTCACAGCCCTGACTGAAACAATGATACAACAGCAAAGCCAACAACCTCCGCCTCTACCGCCCCCTCCAGTCCAAGCCAAATCGGATAACAACAACATCATAAACCTAATTCAGAAGTTCATGAAGATGAAACCGCCAACTTTCTTAGGTGGTATTGAACCATTGAAGGTAGAGACATGGTTGCTCGAGATGGAAAAATTATTTGAAGTATTTCCTTGCTCCGAGACTCAGAAGGTTCTCTTGGCCACCTACACCTTGAAAGATGAAGCCCGAAGATGGTGGTTACTAATCCAAAATAGTAATGAGACCATGACACGGACACAATTCAACGAGATTTTTACAATAAATACTTTCCTCGGTGCTTTCAGGACCGAAAGGTTTCTGAATTCCAAGAACTTAAGCAAAGAAAGATGTCCATACGTGAGTATGAGGCTCAGTTCATCGAGTTAGCCAGATTTGCTCCTCATATGGTGGACACAGATTACAAAAAGGCCCAAAAATTTAGATCTAGACGTGTTCAATCGAGTAGGCGTTCTAAAGTTGTCTACATATGTGGAAGTACTGGTAGAGCATTGATGGTAGCGGCCATTTTGGCAGCAAAGAAACAAGCTTTAACTCTAATAACTAAATTGAAAGGTAAAAGATCCAGATTTAATTTCAAAAAGGGTCGGTCATTTTCCAAAAGGCAGAATACAAGATCTTCCAGTAGCTTTCATCAGAATAGTGGATCTATTCCAAACTATCCCAATTGCGGAACAACGCATAAAGACACCTGTTACTATGCATTAGGTGCTTGTTTTCAGTATGGCAAGACTGGCTATATGGTTAGAGATTGTCTGCTGAGATCCGACGATGTTAACCGTTCTGCAGCAAGTTTAGCCGGATCTGCTTCAGTAGCAAGGTCAAATGCAAGAACTAATGCCAGGGGTAACACTTTAAATGAGACGCTAAGACAGGGGAAAGTATTCGCACTAGTACCAGGGGATATACAGAACACCGAGTCCGTGGTATCAGGTATAATTTCTATCTGTAACCAAAATGCATATGTCTTGATAGATTCTGATTCTACACATTCATTTGTGCCGCGTGCATTTTCTCGGAAATCGACTAGACCTTTAGAACCCATGCATTATTTATTGTCTGTATCTACACCATCTGGGGGTTCTATGGTATGTACTTATGTTTATCCGACATGTGAAATAGTAATTAGTGATATGACATTATATGTTGATTTATTGCCATTGTATGCGATGTGACTATTTTGATTGCATACTAGGTATCGATTGGTTGACAAAGTATTATGCTACTATTGATTATGTGAATAAATCTGTTGTGTTTCGACCTCCGGGGTTACCTGAATTTGTGTTTGCTGAGAATAGGGTAGTTCCTCCACCGTATCTGATCTCTGTCATGAAAGCCAATAGATTGTTGCGAAAAGGGTGTCGAGGTTACCTACATTGTGTTTTGGTTATGAATGTTGATAATGTTAATGTTGAGGACATCCATATAGTTAACAAGTTTCCTAATGTATTCCCAAATGATTGTTTCGGGGATTTAATTGATAGAGAAATTGAGTTTACTATTGATGTTGTACTTGGAACATAACTGATTTCTAAGACCCCTTACTGAACGTCAACCTCTTAAAATTTATCCGACTAAGCACTTCACATTGGGGTGCTCCAATTTTATTCGTTAAAAAGAAAGATGGGTCCTTGAGGTTATGTATAGATTATCAGGAATTGAATCGAGTGACTATCAAAAATAAATATCCATTACCCCAAATAGATGATTTGTTTGACCAAGTCCAGGGAGCCCAAGTCTTTTCAAAAATTGACCTTAGATCTGGGTACTACCAATTGAAAATTAAAGCCGAAGACATAGAGAAAACCGCCTTTCGGACTAGATATGGACACCATAAATTTTTTGTGATGCAGTTTGGGGTAACTAATGCACCCGCAACTTTTATGGACCTAATGAATGAGGTGTTCAAACAATTTCTTGATGAGTTTATTATTGTGTTTATTGATGATATACTGATTTACTCCAAAAGCAGGAAAGAACACAAAAGTCATCTGAGAACTGCTCTACAGATTCTGAGAGAAAAGAAGTTGTATGCAAAACTTTCCAAATATGAATTCTGGCTTGACATCGTAGCATTTCTGGGACACGTGATCAACAAAGATGGCATAGCAGTGGATCCATAGAAAATTGAAGCCATTGTAGACTGGCTAAGACTAACTAATAGAGGTGGGCAACGATTTATCCGAACCGCTCAAACCGCCCAATCCGCCCAACCCGCATATAAATGGGCAGTTTCGCAAACATAATGCGGGCGGATGCGGTTTGAAATATGACAAATTTACGGGTTGCGGGCGGGTCGTGGTTTAAACCCGCAACCCGCAAAAACCGCCCGCACTTTAATTATTATTATTATTTTTTTTTTATATACCAACTTTGTAACTTTTACAGGAGCACCATTATATTCTCTATGACACTAGGATCCTTATTTTTAAGTATTTCTCAACTTTCTTAATGCCATAGAATTATCAAGTCCTAAACTTGGTTTCTTATATGATTTTCATTCGTGATTCATCCACTTTTTCCTAATAAAATTTTCCTTTTAATGGTCGATAGAACTTATAGTTTGATTATCGATTACTGAACTGGCAATTCTAATTGAATACAGCCTTTAATGCATTGATATACATTTTTTTCATGGCAAAAATGTTAGTGTAGGGTCTCTTTGTTTTGGGTACTTTCATTTAACGCATTGATATTCAATTTTTATTTGTAAACTCATCAAAAAATTGTTATCACAAATATATAAAATGAATCTGATGTCTAAATTCGCTGGGGAAAAAAACTCGAAAATTAATTTTTAAAGAAAAAAGTGTAAACCGCAAACCGTCCGCAACCGCCCGCACATTTGCAAACTCTATCCGCACAAACCGCAAACCGCACTGCGGGCGGTTGTGGGTTGACTTTTTCCAAACCGCATAGATGCGGGTGAGTCAAAACCGAACCGCAAACCGCATAAAACCGATCCGCGAACACCCCTACTAACTAATGTGTCGGAAATTAGAAGTTTTCTGGGGCTTGCAGGTTACTACCGCCGATTTGTGAAAGACTTTTCAAAACTTGCTATGCCATTATCACAGTTGACATAGAAAAACATGCCATTTGATTGGACTAATCAGCGGGAGTCAGCCGTCCACGAATTGAAGACTAGATTGATAACTATACCTATCTTGACATTGCCTAACGCAACCGATGGGTTTCAGATTTACAGTAATACTTCCTATAAAGGTTTGGGGTGTGTGTTAATGCAGAATGGGAAGTAATTGCGTATGCTTCTCGACAACTCCGATCGCATGAAAAGAACTATCCAACACATGATCTTGAATTAGCAGCTATGGTGTTTGTTCTAAAAATTTGGCGACACTATCTGTACGGTGTGACTTGCGAGGTGTATACCGACCATAAAAGTTTGAAATATTTCTTCACCCAAAAGGAACTGATCATGAGACAACGGAGATGGCTAGAATTGATTAAAAATTATGATTTGTAAATTTTGTATCATCTAGGAAAAGCAAACACCGTTGCAGATGCGTTGAGCAAAAAGCCAATTGGGAATTTGTTTTGTTTGCTCACCAGTCAAAGAGAGTTATTATGTGACTTGGAAAAGAATGAGATTAAAATTGTATTGTGTGAACAGGGCAGGATCTTGGCCGCCATTTCTGCTTAACCTGCAATCATTGAAGAGATTAGAGAGAAACAACTGCAAGATAAATTTCTTAAGAAGATTGTGGATGAAATAGACTCAAAACCAAAGCCAAGATTTGTGTTGGAGAACAATGTGATGAAATTCCAGAATAGACTTTATGTTCCAGATTGTTGGGATTTGAGAAAACGTGTTATGACTGAAGCCCACACCTCTAAATTTTCTATGCATCCAGGGAATACAAAGATTTACCGTGACTTGAAACAAAATTTTTGGTGGTTGAGAATGAAGAAAAGCATTGCTGATTTTGTGGCTTGATGCTCACATTACCAACAAGTTAAAGCTGAACATCAACGACCTGCTGGATTGCTACAACCGCTTCCAATACGGAAATAGAAATGGGAGCACATTACTATGGACTTCGTTGTGGGATTGCCTCGTTCTTCTCGAGGTATGGATTCTATTTGGGTCATAGTTGATCGTTTGACTAAATCTGCTCATTTCCTACCTATGAAAACTTTTTATAATGTAGATAAGCTAGATATCCTATATGTAAATGAGATTGTGAGATTACATGGTGTGCCAATGTTTCTCATGCCCCGAATTTTAATTACTCGAAAACATTACCAAGAGCCTGAAATTTAGGTCCTTTTTTTTAAAAAAAAAAAATCTTTTACCCTTGAGTAATAGAAACATGATAGTACATGTTCTCTCTCATGATGAATACAACAATAATAATAATACATGCCAAGCTCCCGCTACGGAGTTACAAATAATAATTACAAACATTAAAGTACAAAGAGATTGCACATAAGATCTACATGAACTTCCTGATCCTTCAACCAATCAATCCGAATTCTTTTCCTGTAAAAAAAAAAAAAAAAAAAAAAAAAAGAGGAAACAACGAGGAGTGAGCACAATTGCCTAGTAGGAATCTCATAGTTCTAAAGCAATAACCATCCTATAGATAGAAATGATCATGCATGCAGGGTGATACCATATAGTAAAGTAATGTTTTGTAATTTCAAAATATCATACGTAGAGTACCTTTTTCTCAAAATTTATTTGAACATTTAAGGAAAACCTTTAACCATCAAAAACTATCCCTTTTTATCAGAAAACCATAAATCCCTTTTTCTAGTTACATTTATTATAATATCATAACCTCAAGTTCAAGTTCCCTTAATATTCCAAAACGTCCCACATACATGCTATTCCTACCAATCTATTCATATTTGTTGTAACTTTTCAATGTAAAAATCCAAATCTCTTTTATAGTCAATAATTGTTATCTTACACTCAACTCCTACTTATCTAATAACTACATCACATCCACACTTGCATTATCAACTATAATTCAACATATCACAACTACATGATATCCACATGTGTGTTATCAATCATAATTCAACATATTCCAAGGATAATAAACCTTTTTAATTTAATTTCTCAATTAATCATAAAACAAAACTCTTAATTTTTCCTTATAGATACAAACAACTCGGTGAGTTCTTTATCACCAATCCCTTATCCAATTACCATTTCATTATCCATTCTTTTTAAATAATTTCTATGTGCATTTCCATTCCATACCAATTTACACATCAAATGGTAATTTCACAAGTTCATCACAAGTCACATATATCATCACTGACCTCAACACACTTCACAACACATTGCACCTTTTGTCGACTTGATACGACAGGATAGCGGGCACCCAATTCATAGCACATTCCACCATTTGCCGGCTATTATACGGCGTGAATTCCCAAAAATCATTTTCTCAAAAACCATATCTTATTTCTAAAACCATTTTCAACTTTTTAAAAACCATCCCCCACATTTGCCGGCTATTATACGGCAAGACGTGAGCACCCAAAATATTTTTGAAAACCATCCGTTTTTCTACTTTTGTCGGCTACAATACGGCAGGACTGTGTGGACACCCAAAAATCATTTTCCACTCTCGCCGACTACAACACGGTAGGACTGTGTGGACACCCAAAAATCATTTTTCCCACATTCGTCCAGCGATAAGCCTAGATAGGGCAATTGGGCACCTTGAATTCAAACCACCCCCACATTTACTGGCTATTATACGGATGGTTGTGGGCACCGAAAAACTATTTTTTTTCAATTTTTAAAACCATCCCTCACATTTACCAGCTATGATACGGACGGTCGGGGGCACCGAAAAACCATTTTCAACTCCCTCGCACGGGTACCAACCACAACACAACCCGACACAACTCAACTCAACTCAACTCAACCCAACACAACTCAATTCCACATAACATAACTCAACCAACTCATTATAACATAACCCAATACAATTCACATAACACACAATAAGATTCAACACAACCATTTCAACACAAAGCTCATATCATCCATACCACTAGTAATTTCTTTTCTCCCAAGTTTGGTTTCATACTATAATATAATTTAAAATATCAACATTATGAGTTCAATCGCAACTTTTACATAAATTTATCAAATTCTTTAAAATTTCAATTAAACTTGTACATATGTAATTTAACACCTCAATTTCATGATTCTACTATTAATTGAAGCAAAACCATTAACTATCTTTATGAGCCAAACTAAGGTTTTTAAGAGAAATTAAGGTTGTATTTGGTTGTGTTTCCAAACAATGATTCTACACCCATATTCCAATATGATGTTTGGAGCGAATTCTCAAATCACATTTCCACAACTCTGCAGAAAACTCTGTGTGGGGCGCATTTTTCAAAATGTTTTTTTCAAATTTGGCGTAACCGGTCATCCCATCGGATGTCCTACCGGATGTCCCACCAGTCGTCCAGCCGGTTGACTGGAACAGTGCAATTTTTTTTTTTCAATTGATATATGTTAATTTTTATAAATTCAAAAAAAATATTTTTCAAAATTTTTAAAATTTTTTATGTGCTTTAATAGAATTTTGAGTTGTATGTTTAGTTATGAGTTGTAAGTTTTTATATCAAATATCATATGTCACATCAAAAATTTCCCACTCAATTCAAAATTCTTTTCAAAACTCTTTTACCAAACAAATTTTTCACACTCAAATCATAATTTCAAAACTCACAAACTCAAAATACAACTCTTACTCTCAAATCATATTTATAAAACTTTACCAAATACAACCTAAAGCTTTTCACAAAAACACATTTTATTCCAACCCTTCTATTACTTTTACACCTAAACTCATGACCCAAGACCCAAGATCATGACCCCACAAGTGAACCCAACTCCTTTCAAATCCTAACCCCCAATCTCATGATTCATTACAATATTCATAAAAATATAAACTTTTGTATTTATATAAAGAAAATACCACAAAATCTATTCATAAACGAGGGTATTAAAAGAGAACTAGAAACCCGTACCTCTTGAAGCTAAGAGATGGCGACCCAAAAATCAAAGGCGACGAAACCACAAACCATTTGGACCAAAAGGATGCCCTTGACGAGATCTACACTTTTTCTCAAAGGACTATGGTGAAAAGATCATTCTAGGTGAGTAGATCTAGAGGTCTTAGTGCCAAAAGCTTGAGTTTAGAGAGAGAGAGAGAGAAAGGAGAACTCACAGTTTGAGAGAGAGGAAAGAGGAGAAAAGTGAAATGAAACTATGTTTGGAGCCTATTTATAGTAGTAGAAAAGTAGCCCTAAGGTCAATAAAATAATAAGTCCAAAACCCCCCAAAGGTAGGGCCCATACAGACCCACAAATCTGAAATAAACACGCAAGGGTCGAGCCCTGGTGTGGTGGTGTCGACCCTTCAACAAGAAAAGACAATGCTGGCAGCAAGCAAGGTGTTGACCCTTGGACAGGAAAGGTCGACCCTATTTTCCAGTAACTAATACCTAGATTATGCAATATACAAGGGTCGACCCTTCCCAGACTGGTGTCGACCCTTGTGGATAAGAACAAGAGGCAGGTGTTGACACCACCAAGACTAGTGTCGACCCTAAATTCCAGCAACACCTCAAGAAACTACACCAACAGGTAAGGGTCAACCCTTGGAAAGGCTGGTGTCGACCCCAGAATAGAACTTCTAAGTTCCCAAGGAACTTTTTGACTAGAACAAGCGCAAACAAACAAACGCAACGAGTTTAAATCGGATCATACTCCTCCAAAACCAACATTCAACAACTCCAAAGACTCCAAAAAAAAAAAAAATAAGGGAATTAAATACACACTCCAATGGATTAAAGGATGCGGGTATTACAGTGTCTATTGTATCTAACAGAGATCCTAAGTTCACTTCAAGATTCTAGTAGAGTCTACAGCAAGCTTTGGGGACTAAATTGAGACTAAACAGTGCTTATCACTCACAGACAGATAGCCAATCTGAACAGACCATTCAAACATTGGAAGACTTGTTACGGATGTGCCCTAGATTTCCAAGGCAGTTGGGAAACCTACTTACCATTCGCCGAATTTGTGTATAACAATAGCTACCATTCGAGTATCGGCATGGCTCCTTATGAAGCTTTGAATGGTAGGAAGTGTCGTTCTCTGATTTGTTGGGCCGAGGTAAATGACAGACCATTGTTGGCACCGAAACTTGTGCAAGAAATAACTAAAAATGTGAAGTTGATTCAACAGAGATTGAAAACTACACAAAGCTGCCAAAAGAGTTATGCGGACGTCCGAAGAAGAGATCGAGAATATGAAGTCAGGGATCATGTATTTATCAAAGTAACTTTTATGAAAGGCCAGATGCGGTTTGGTGTAAAGGGCAAGCTAGCACCGAGATATGTTAGGTCATATGAGATTTTAAAAAAGATCAATCTGGTGATGTATCGGGTAGCCTTACCGCCAGTCATGGAGCATATATGCATAATGTTTTTTACATATCTATGCTTCGAGAGTATTTGAAGGATCCATTCCATGTGATTGAACCAACTCATGTGCTTCTGAAAGATGATTTTACTTTTGAAGAACGACAAATTTAGATTATGAATCGCCGGATTAAAAGATTGAGGAACAAAGAAATCCCATTGGTGAAAGTGGATTGGAAAAACCACAGAGAGACATATGCAACATGGGAGACCGAAGAAGACATGATGAAGAGATACTCTGATTTGTTTCCTTTGGACCCGATGTTCTTCCAAAATGAAGGTAATTCGAGTTTAGAGGACTAAGCTCTTGAAGGGAGGAAGACTATAACAACCCCAACCTATGATTAGCCAATAAATCATGATTAAGAATGCTTAATAAGTAATTAAGATGAAATTCTAAATTAATTGCATGTGTGTAACATTATTTGTGTTTATATTTGTCATGAATTGAGCACCCCCGCTTGCTCGATCAAAGATCGGCCTCTATTAATCATGATATGATTTTTTATAAATATTATGTGCTCTTGTTCCGATTATTAGACTAGCATTACTATGTGATGTGCACAAGCAAGTATAAACTAGTTTGTAACACCCTCAAAATAATAGCATTAAACCCATCAAATGAGACATTCATTGACATAAGAAATAACCACATTCTTCCATTCATCAGAGTTTCATTACAAAAATATTACATGTTAACAACAAAAGCAAATGCTCTATGGGCTTACAGCTTTCCAAGTTAACACTTGGTTACAACAAAAGAGTGCTAACTCATTTACACGTTAAGCCCTTGGCTTGAATTTACATGTAATACAACAAAAGGACAAAACGACAAAAGTATGTCCGCCTCTAGCCTCCCAAGCTATGTCCTTGGAGGTGGCATGCTACCTGTACCTGAAAATGATATTCCCATATAGGGTGAGCCACAGCCCAGTAGAAATACACTAAACCAACCATGAACAATGACTAAAAGATTAGCAATTGATAGATGGCCAACACTGATACATTCACATAAATCACATATTTATGTCATACGACTTATGAGTCCAAGTTACTTTTCATTTTCCCTTTTTCAACAGATAAGCATGTTAGCTCTATCATAATTTCAACAGATATGTATAAAAACTATATCCCACATTCACAGATAAGCATATAAGCTATATCCACATTCCCAACAGATATGTATAACAACAATATCCCACATTCACAGATAAGCATATAAGCTGTATCCACACTTCACAAAGATAAGCATATAAGTTCTATCTTCACTTCTCTAAACAAGCATATGAGCTGTATCTACGGAGTTCATCCCCTATCTTCTCCCAACACTATCCGGTTTAGAGGTACATCCCCTATCTTCCCCTAAACCTCGGAGTACATCCCCCATCTCATCCTCTACACATAACGTATACAAACACATTGGTTCTATATACAATCACTCAATACATACAGTTAATGTATTCTATCAACCGTCAAATTCCATGACACATTCCATTGATTAGTTTCCGTTTGCCTAATCATCATGCATTGTCTACAACAATCACGACTATCCTCCACCGATAGCCCAAAGCAGTTATCTCTAAACAGAAAATAAATGCACAATGGATATTCAATCAACATTTCATTCCGGTGAGTGACAAATAATTCAACTACACCCTTTAACCCCATACATTCCCACTCTCAACAATTCTATTTCATTTCCTCATTTCTCACAATTAATTATCCCAATTAATCAAACAATGTAATTAGGTCATTTTCCATAATTAACATTTCAACCCTTAGGTCCCATTTTCATCAATGATTCAACATTTATTCCATTTCTCTATGCCAAACATGCATCTAGGTTTATTATGAATAAAACCCCAACTTTTGTAAAATAACACAAAAGCCCCAAACTTTCACCAAATTACCAAACCAACCCCAACATCTCAAAATACTAAAATTTAAAGACAAAATCCATAGAGAGGAGTAGGATATCCCTACCTCGAAGTTTGAGCCAAAAAGGAGATGAAGACTCGAATATCAACGTACTCCAAATCCAAACTTTTTCAGATTAAGTCGAAGCTCTCAACGCCCTCTATCTTTTTAACAAAGACCCTAGGCTAGATTCACACTCTAGGGAGATCAAATCTTAGAGAGAGTGTAGGTTTAGAGAGAGAAAGTCTCGGATCTAGGGTTTGAAAGAAAAAGAAAGTGAAAAACTGATGTTCAAAAACGCTACTGTCCGCTGATATAAAACACGCTCGCTCGAGCGAAGCCTTTGTCGCTCGAGCGACCAGACATAGAAAACTCTCACTCGAGCCAAGAAGTTCTCGCTCGAGCCGAAAACTCAGAAGTGCGCTCGAGCGAAAGAATGCTCGCTCGAGCTAACAACTCAAACCCTCAGGTCCAGAACCAGACGCAATCGCTCGCTCGAGCGAAGCCACTCTGGCTCGATCCACCAGACACGAACTCAACTCTCGCTCGAGCGACCAACTCCTCGCTCGAGCGAAGGTCCAAAAATCTGGGCAGCAGCACTAGGCTCCCAAACACAACCAACCTGTAACAAACCTGCCCAACACATCCTATAACTCAATATACAAAGTAGTAACAGATGTAAACAAGACAATAATCAATTACTATCATCCACGGACACATGTCCAGATCACTGTACAACAAGGGTAAAACCGAGATCGCTATAAGTTTGCCCAAATTGGAACAATTCAATTTCATGTTTGTTTTATGAAAATGGTTGAATTTGCCACCTCAAGTGGGTTTAAAGTTTGTGAATTTGCCACCAAACATAGTGGGCTTAAAACTGATTTGTCATTCAACAAAGTGGACTTAAAACATACATTCGTTGAATCGTTCCAATTCAAGTAACAAGCCTTCATCCACAGGCATTCAAGCAGTGTATCAAGTAAGCATTTAGCCTCATGGCAAGCATGCTAGTCATGGCAATCACTCACACTCATGCAAGTATGCTAAAGCATTAAAAACTCACCTAGTACTCCAAGCTAAGAAGATACGAGTTAGAAAAATATACATGATCCCTAACTATACAAGATGTCTAATGCAATACATGCAATATGCAATTACTAAGCTCGGCTACTAATATAGCATATGAATTAATTCAAGACATGCGGTCTAAGCATGTACTCAACGAAGTAATTGAAATGACAATGCAGTTTAAATGATGCGCTGAGCCTCGGTGCATGCAAGACAAAATGAATGGATGCAAGCATAAGGTATGCCAATTGAAACATGTCCCTAATCTAACCATCAGAAGCGATAAAATAAAAGGGAAAAAGACGTGGGGTTGGAAGACATGCACATTATTACATTTTTGCTCTCACAAAGGAGAGTCTGAATGAATAAATTAACTAGCTAACTAAGCCAAGCTAATTAAGCTAATTATTACAAACCAAATAAACTAACTAATAAGCTAACTAATTAAGTTATAACACAAATGTAAGCAAACTAAGTAATTAAAGTCTCTAACTACTCTGTCATTACTCTGCCTCGAGAAATGGAAGATGTGCATGCACATGCTCGGATTTCGCTCGAAACGATCTCCGTTTCGCTCCCGAAAGCCTCTGTTTGCAGAGTTGAACACTTCCAGATCCATTTTGCTCCACCTTACCAACATTCTACTGAGGTTTGTATCAATGGCCAGTCGGCCACTGGTAAAGACTGCCGGCCATCTGCTGACCATGGAAGTGGCCTGCCAGCCATCAAAGGTGCACTGCCGGCCACCTACCGGCGATGGATAGTGGCCTGCCAGCCACTAATATATTGGTTTAGCTTGCTGCAACAGAGAACAAACAGAGCAAAAAGAAGGTATTCCCACAGATTGTTTACACAACTCACCCCTCATTTTCATGAACAAATCCAAGGAGTTGTGAACTCAAGCCATAAACCACCAACTCAAGCAATTTCATTGCATGATGGCTTGTGACTCAAGAGGCACAAGTTCAATAAATGCAAAATGAGACACAAACCTCCTCCCTTTCATGAAAGATCAAGGGAAGAAGTTAACCTTGGAGACTTGGATCATTTCATCACTAACAAATATAAAATGGTCCAAGTTCCCTGTGTTCAATTAACGTCCGATTGAACACATCAAAAACACAACCAAATTCTTATCTTGGCTCACTTTTAGTTCCAAGTTCTAATTACTCATTTTACTTTACCAACCATTCCTTAATCCAATTAAGTCCAAAAGGTGAGTTAAAGTCCTCTAAAGGGAAGGAAGTGTCAAACAAGGGGTAGTTTAAGGCGTGAGAGAAGTTTCATGCCGTTGGTAATGAACCCTCAAAAGAAGATTAAACCATTAAGCATGGACCTCAATCTAAAGCTTAAAGAATTTCAAGTTTGAAACAACCCTCAAAGCAAATTTAAAAAGTCAAGAAATGAGGGACGTTGCAAAGCTTTAAGTGCTGAAATGAAGTGCAAAACAACACCAAAACATGCAACCAACTTAAACAAGGGGTGTCTAATGGCCTAAAACACCGAGCTTGTGAGGACCTTTACACTACAACCATGCAAAACAAGACATACCTGACCCAAATAGCCCAAAACAGTGCTAAAGCAGTCTAAAAAGGGGCAAAAACATGCTGGAATATAGCTACAAAAAGCTAAACAATCATGCTAACACATAGAATTAACTAGGCTAACAAACAAGACACCAGGAGGGGAGACTAACCCCTCCAATTTTGGACTTCAAAACATGTTTTTTGGCATTAAAAATTCTCTGAAATTCAGTGGTTAAAAGCCCAAAAAAAGTTGGTTTGAAATTGGAAAACAAAGGTACAAAAACCTTTCAAATAAGAAAGAAAGAAGGTTGAAGCACCCCCTAACATAAAATGGTCTCAAACCATCACTTTTAGTGCACTAAAATAGGTTTTTTTATAGTTCAAAAGCAGCCCAAAAACAGTGGGAAAAGATAGCAAAGTGAGTATGCAAAACAAAGTGTAAAAGACAAGTGCTATACCTCTTGAATGAAAGAGTAATTCTAGGAAACAAACCAAGCCAAAACCCACTTAAGAAGCTCCAAGATAGCTTCAAGCAACCTCAGCTCCAAGACAAACCACTTTGGTTAAGGGTTGATATGCAAAAGTATAGTGTATCTAAGCAACTAAGCACAAAATTTCAAGAGAGAGAGAGAAATGTAGAGAGAGAGAGAGAGAATTTTGTTCCAAAATTTTCTAACCTTCAAATATGAGAGGGGAGGTCCCTATATATAGAAAACATGAAATCTATATAAGGAGATCCAGCCCTCCACGTGTGGACAGATGCAAGCATCTGTGCAAACAGCTGGCACAGTTGGCATAAAATATCTGCAGAAAACACTGGTAGCCGGCCGACCATTAGTGATGGCCGACAAGGCATCATTGATGGCCGGCAAGGCACATCAATGGCCGACAGACAAGAAATGATGGCCGACAAGCCACCAGAGATTGCAGGCGGGAAAGATAAAGTCCTAGTCCAACAATGAGACAAAATGGATGCAGGGTTTGAAAGGCTCAAATCTGTGGCATTCCATTGAGGAGTTCAAACGCTCGGCGGGCAAATAGATTCGTCATCGGATGTACCTGGAAGAACATCCAAGTCTTGAAAGGCTGTAAAAAATGGGATGTCTACACACGCTCGAGCGATTGCCGAGTATAAAATGCATGCTCCCAAAAGTTTGTACACTTTGTAGACCACTCAAGTGACAAGAGTTACGCTCGAGCGAGGACCTCAGTCTTATGCTCGAGTGACCGTCAAGCATGTGTCAAGCGAAAAAATCAAGCAACCAGTACTTTTGCATAGTTTACAAGCCGCTCAAATGAAGTAAGTTGCGCTTGAGCGACCACTTATATTTTTAGACCTCCGCTCGAGCGAAAAAAGTTGTGCTTGAGCGAGGCCCCTGTTTTTAGCAAATTTGGATAAGTGTTGAACATTATGTTTTGGTATCCTCATTGCATCCTAGGCATTCCTAAGCCAAGATTAAGACATAATAATGATGATAAATGCCAAAAACACACGAAGAACGAAATAAAAAGAAGTTATGTGCGATCCAAGCTTGTGTTTCATTATGTGTATTTGTTATGTTGATGTAGGTCATGCACCGTAAGCCATTTGATTAGTTTGCTCTGTCTGTCTACATCCGGAGCCATTTGTGAGTAATAACTCTATAAAGTTATGTTTAATTATACATATTTTCTGATTGATATGATAATATCTGTTTTCTAAAATGCTATTTTATGAATCATGAATGAATATCCATTTTTCTGAAATGTATTTGTGGCATCCTTAGTTCATGTGGCCCTCGCCTTGAGGTAACAATACCGTGGCCAATATGCTCATGGCCCTTGCCTCGGGGTAACAATACTGTGGCTTATACTCTGTGGCCCTTGCCCGAGGGTAACATTACCGAGGTTTATGTTCACGTGGCCCTCGCCTGGGGGTAACAATACTATGGCTACTTGTGCACAAGATGTGGACCTATGTGGTCGTCGGTACCGACTATGCAAGAGTTGATATGATATGATATCTAAGTGGATGTACCACATATAACTGCTATGATTTCTAGTTAAGCGTGCGAATCTGAATTTGTAGCTGATATGAAATTTGTTATGGGACATCATTCATTAATTCTTTACTCCGTTATTATTCACTGGGTTTTCGCTTACTATTTATATTATGTATGTAAGTGAATAGGCGCGTGATTAGGCTTAAGCTGTTGCCTGGAGTCTCTATTTTGTCCGCCAGCTATTGTGCCTCTAGTGGAGGTTCCCTTTTGTGATCAGTCATGTTTATGTAGCACCCTATGAACAAGTTTCTTTTGATTATTTTATCTGTATTTCGAGCTAAGTGCCTTTTGGCTATATTTGTAATATATGTGACGTAAGACCATTTTCTTTTGACATCACAAATTTATATATAAAGTTATGAGATTATCTATCCTATGTATGTCTACACAGCTTTATGAACTATGTATGTTTCTATATTTGCTTTCACAACCCCTTTATTATACGATAATCTGTTCAGAGGCCTTTGGTAATCCAAGGATTACTGGCCAGTTACGATGCTAAACCCATAGGGGCCAGTTTGGATCGTGATAGAAATCATTCTCATATCCAAACTTAATAATAGTACATCTAACAAAACATATCATATCGTCATTCGACTAGAGTAATTTGTCTCGGACACCGATTATCAAACATAACACCATTTTGTCAAGTGGCTAGCGAGTTCTCGTAATCACATATATGTCACGGACTCGCATTAACATGTTGTCCCCTATGACTTGAGATTTCTTTTTGGATGCGATAATAGATCAAAATAGATCATTCATTCACATAAGCAAAATATCATTTCAGAAATCATAACTTATCCAATAACATTTCAAATATAATTCATATGAACATATCTTTACAATAACATTACTCACAGTGCTTGGTCGAATGATACACCTCAACGGATCAACCTACAAAAAGATATCCAAGCACAACATAATCGATTTATTAATCGGGTCTTAAACTTATTTCAAACGTTTGTCGTGTGTTCTTTAAGCCATTTCTATTTGTCCCATAAATTCTTTCTTATTCATGGTATGCAAATGAGTTTAAAAGACATGTTAGAATCATGCAAATGAAGGCCCGTGCATCAGAAAAATGATGAGAAAATAAAACGGTACACTATTCTCAAAATCGCGTGTACGGGAGGGCCTTGGCCGCACATGCAGTTAAAGCGAAATTGAAGCTGAAACAGGGAAAGGTGTTCCGCAAGTGTGAGGCTTCATGCTGCACGTACGGTTTGGGTTTCAAAGCTGTCCGACATTTGCTTCCAAATTGGGAACTCAATTTTGCAACCATAAACTTCAATTTCATGCATTTCATGTGCAAAAACTTATTGAAAACAACTTGAACTTGAATTCCCAACATCAAATTCAAATTATAACTTTAAACAAAACCTAAGTTTCCAATTGAAAGATCAAACTCTATAATTGCATTATAAAATCATAAACATGCCTGTTATGAGTTTTAAACTTCAAAATTCATGGAGAATTCTCTTCAACTCTCAAGAGCCATGCAAGCAATCAAGTGTATGAACATGAATCTTGTGAATTTATGCCATGCATGTTAAATTTATGAGCTAATTTCTTTCAATTCTTGCCATGTATGTTTATACCACAAAACTCTCAATTAAGCACAATTTCTTCTTAAAACTTAAATTCCATAGACTCATGAGTGTAACAACTCAAATTCAAGAAATTAAAAGAGAAATCCTACCTTAGATGGATGAATTATGAAGATTTTTGCCTCTAGACTTCTTGTTCTTCTTCTTCCTCTTCCTTCCTTCTTGAAGCTATACCCCCCCTCCCCTTGCGTGTGTGTGTGTCTCTCTCTCTCTCTATAGCAAGTATTCTCACAAAAACCCACTAACTCCCTAACTCAAACTCTTCTTTTTCTCCCTTATTTGATGGATAGACTACCGAAATTTAATTTAGGCACTAATAAAAACTAAACCTAAGTTTAGGCTAGTAAATCACATTAAACTAAATTATATCAAATTTCATCATATACTTAATTAAATCATTAAAATCTAATTTAATTTAAACTAAACTTAGTCATACTAATATGAATTATGCAAATTATCATTATTCAGTCATGTTTAAATTATTGAATTAGAAACTTATAAACTCATAAATTTTGCAATTAAATACGAGACAACCTCAATCTTCTTAATTACTTTAATGTAGAATATTATACGTAGCGAGGTTGTCACATATGTTTAACTTCAACAAGGATTATGGAGACTCGAACCTAAATATGTCATTTGTAGGTGTTTTTTGGTATTTGTTATGGGTAGATCGATTGTTCGGAACGGTAGCCAATAGCTCTTCCCGCTCAGTGAGTAGCTTAGTACTGGTAACTTCCTTTATTTTGGCCTTGTTTGGGAATAGGCTTTTTTAATGACTTTTTAATTTTTTAGTTAAAATATGATGTAAAAAAAAAACTAGTATATTTGAGAAGAACTTTTTGACTTTTTATAAAAAGATGTGAAACAAAATAATATAAATAAGTAAAAATGAGTAAATTGACATTTTTGCCCTTCAAAAGTGGGTTCTATTCAATCCGTGAGAGAGTGAATTCACCTGACATGTTGTCCAGATATGCATGGGAAATAGGGGGGTGTTGCCACATAATGTTGGATTTCATATAATGGACTTCACCGATTTTTATATGTAATTTTTTTTTTTTGAAATGTACAAATTAGACTTCATCAATTTTGTATTTCGAAAAAATACTCATAAAAAAAAAAATTTGTTCCAATTTTATTGATGAAAATGTTTTGTTGTAATTTGTGAAATGTAATAATTGTATTAATTTTTTTGTTTATAAAAAAAGTCTTTTCAAAACTCAATACGAAACTATTTTCACAACTTCCTTAATGATTGTAAATATTTCAAAACTCTTTTCAAATGTTCATTCAAAACTCGTGAACACATCAATACCAAAATCTTTGCAAAACTCTATTTTTCCCAAGAAGTATATAAAAATAAATCAAATATTGGATTTCATTAATTTTGTATTTCGAAAAAGTTCTCATAAATAAAAACTATTAATTTACAAAAATGTTATGTTGGAATTTGTGAAATGTAATCAGTTTGTTTGATTTGGTTTTTCAGAATTCACTTATCAAAAAACTAGAATTTTAAGTATTTCGTATTTTTTTTTTGCACTGAATTATTTTAATATTCGAAGTAATTTATTTAAGTATTAGATACACCCAATATAAATACATTGAAAAAATAGAATATTTGTAAAAAGAATCTTTAGAAAATTAAATAGCAAAAATAAATTTTAAAAAAAATTAGGAGAATGCAGTACATTTTCTGTGTTGTTGTGTAATTATTAATTTTGTTACAAATATTGTATTTTTTAGATACATGTACAAAAAGGTGCTTCTAGAAAAGTACAAAAAAATTGCTTAAAATTTTAAATGTACTCGCTAAAAAAAAAAAAAAACACACAGAAAACCAAAAAGTCCAATTTCCAATAAATTCATAATCTAGAAAATTTAAATCAAATACAGTGAATAATTTTGTTAATCCTTTGTTTTAAAAGTCTTTTCAAAATTTACAATCAAAATGTTTTCAGAATTTCATTCAAAATTACATTTAAACTCTTTTTAAAACTCCATACATAACTCATAAACAAACATAACCAAACTCTTTGCAATATTCTATTTTTCGAAGTAAAGATTTAAAAATAAAATCTAAGATGGGACTTCCCCCTGATTATTTTTTCCGAAAGAATACCTATAAATAAAAAACTATTACATCCTCAATTGCTGAAAATGTGTAGTTGTAATTTTTTTAAGTGTATCTTTTTAGTTGAGTTTTCATATTTATCCTTAATTTTAATCACTTCTCCAAAGTTAGGTTATTAAGAATCAAATTAAAACACTTTTTATATATTAAGAATTAAATCGACATAATTTAAATATTAAAAGTAAAATGGCATAAATTACATATTTAATTAACCCAAAAGGAAAATATGATTATCGAGAACTGAAAAAAGTAAAGGAGATTTATTAGAATTTTTTTTTCAAGTGTTCGTGTGTCAATTAGTTCATAAGATATTTTTATATTTTAATATGTTCCATTATTTGAATATTTGATCTATCAAATCTTACTTCTCATATTTAAAGTATTTTTTAGATATTTCTACCTTTGTAAATATTTTTTGAATGTTTAGTAATTTGGTGATGTGAACATTCATATTTTGCAATGTGAATATTTACATTGACGTGTGAATGTTTACATTGACAATGTGAATATTCATATTGTCATGTTAATATTCACATTGATGGTATGAACATTCACATTGACTGTGTGAACATTCACATCACATAACATTCACACTATAAATGTGAATATTATTAGGACTTATTTTGGTGACTATGTCACTTATAAAACTTATTGAAATATAAAAAAATAATATGAATTAAATAGAATATAAGTAGGTAAAAAAAAAGTTTATGAAAAAGTGTCCCAAAAAGTAATGTACTCCCATTAGTAGTAGTATTAAGATTAGAAGAAGAAGAAAAACTGAAAAAATTGTAAATTTGCAAGGTTTTCCCTTTAATTTACTATTTTGAAACGCGGGGTGAAAAATAAAATAGGTGTTTGGTTATTAAATTGTCTAATATATTGTGAGTAAGAAGATAAGTGTTTGATCGTATGATTTAGATTGGTTAAATTGTAAAATTATTTTTTATCCATTATATTTGATTTCTACCATTAAAAATATGAATAATTTTAGATTATGAAATAATCATGCAAATCATTATTTTAAATTAAGAACCATTAATACAAGTTCTTTTACAATCATTAATGTAATGGAGAGCATCTCAATTGAAAGATAAACTTTAAAGACAAACTTGATGAAATTGAAACTAGAATAGATATGAAATAAAATAAAATAAAATAAAATAAAGCAAACATTTATGTTTAATGTATTTTCAATTGAAATTTTCGGATACAAGAATGAAAGAATTCTGGGCACAAAATAAAATCTATGCCCAAACAAGAAGGAGCGTACATTTATTCATTAAATGTCGTACTATTTTTTTTAGAAGGCGAAAATCACATATTTTCGTTTTCTTAAAAAAATATAAAAATAAAAACACTTTCTTTTTTAAATTAAAAATAGAAATAAAAATTTAAGAAGTGTAATCAAGCATGCTCAAGCAATGGCTAGTAGTGAACTTGACAGCCTTATCGAACTCCGCCACCGGATTATTCCCTCCGACCATCTCCTCAAAGCACTGCTCGCAGCCCGCCACGTCAGACGAGGCGGCAGCGAGGTCTTCGCTGAGCAAGTAATTGTCATTGGCTGCAATATCATCTAAAGCTTTCTTCAAGTCATCAATGGCATAACCAAAATTTTCAACACACTGTTTGAGGCAAACACCGACTGCTGACGAGGTTGATGAGTCTTCTAGAAGGTTTTGGGCTTGTTTGATGCCTTCGTCGGCGCTGTTAATGCCGATGGTGATGAACTTTTCAATAGAGTCTGGGATTTCAGATGATGGGGAAGAGGCCGGCGAAGAGCTTGGGGAGGAGGAGATGGAGGAGACCGGTGTAGGGGCCTCAGCGGAGGTATCGGTGGCTTCGCCAGTGAATGTGCCTAAGATGAGAGAAGATATGGCAATGGTGAGGAGAACACGAGTCTTGATAAGCTCCATTGTCTCTTGTTTTATTTTATTTTTTTTGGTTGATGTTTAAGGAGAAGAGACAATTGGAGAGTTGTTTTATTTTTGGGGGAATGAGAGAAGATTGAAGGGGATGAGGTTTAAATAGCCAATAATACTAGCTACTTAGAAAAATTATAGACAAAAATAACCATAATGAATGGTTGGTTGTGCATGAAAATTGGGATCCCATAGACTTAGTTGCTTGTTTTTGTTTAGGAGATTGCAGATGTTGCTTATAGAGAAACTTTGGCCGCTAATAAGGTACTCTCTTTTATTAGGTGTGATGCTCATATTTGACTTTTCAATGGATGGCTCCTATTCTCTCGTATCAAATGTTTAAAAAAATAATAATAAAAGTTATCTAACATAAAGATTGATCTTAACCTAAACTTTAGTGAATAGACTTGGGTGTTTGGGAAGTGATGTTTTATATAAATTTTTTTAATTGTAGAATATTATTGGATAAAAAAAATTTGATATTTGGAAAGATAGTTAAGTTTTTTTATGGTTGGATGTAATGTTTACGGGAGAAAAAGTGAAATGATTATGGAGTTAGATGTGATATTTTGTTTAGATTTGTTTTTTTTTGGTTTTGCAAAAAAAAAATAAAAAATAAAAAAAAAACCCAAATTTTTTTTCCCCAAACACCACCTAAATTAGTCTTAATGGGCCGAGATACAAATCTATGCTTTTTTATTTAATTTTCTCATATTATTTTGTCATGTTCACTAGCCAAGTTGACCACCGAGCTTCTTGTCACAAGCAACACGTACATCGGAGTACTAGCTTAGGCCTAATGAGGTGAAATTCAAACCTATATTTTGTATTTTATTTTTTCATATTTTTTGTCAGGATTATTTTCTTTTAATAATTGTTAATTTGTTAGATTACAATTGTCTAGATTAATCAGCTTAGTTCAACCACACCATAGCCACTAAGGTCCAAAGGAATGGAATATGCCCTAACACTCTCGGTTAGGGCCGAGTCAAATATAGTGCAATTTACAAGCCCTATAAAGTCTGCAATAAGAGAGTGTAGTCATTATTCCAGCTATATTTTTTTTGTTTTAGAAATCATTCAATTTTTTGTTCAATTGTTTTCATTTTTCACACTTATTTGTAAAAAAAAAAACAAAGCACAAGTAATTAAAACCCGAATACTGGAAAATCTCACATGAACGAAAGAAAATAAAATGACAAAAAGAAAACAAGGAATTGATTCAAAACTACCAGGCATATGTACAAACATTTCATCCAGGAAAACCAAACAATAGTTCTCCACACGGAATGATGATAATGAAGGAAGAACCAATTTCCAACCCCCCATCAAAATGAATAAAGCCATTTCCATTTTCACCAAATCCCAGTTTAGAACTCTCCATCTTCACATAGGGAAATTCCTTGCAAACCATGTATCAGATAGTCAAAAAACTTTGGATTAAGGTAAAGGCTTCCAGTGAACTTTGTAAAATTCTCTCATCGTCCTTCATGAAGATCTTCAGAGAATAGAGCAGTGCGAGAAATGTTATCATTATCAAAGGCACCACTTAGAGCAGAGTAATGACCAGACGAGAACATTGAAGACGTCCCATCTGACTCAAAGGTAGTTGATGACTGCCTGAGGTTGGGCCGCACGTTGGAGGAAGTTAACATGGAATCCTGATACTCCGTGATGCGCTGCACCATTTTAAGTGACTGTACCACTTCTCCCATTGTGGGCCTTTGGCTTGCCTCGGGAGCAACACAAGCAGCCGCTATCGTGCAAACCCGTACAAAATCTTCCTTTGGGTACTTCCCTCCTAGTCTTGGATCAGCAAGCTCTTCTAGCCGGTCTTTATCCCTCAGAATTGGCCTGGCCTGCAACCACGCAACCCCATTTAGATTTTATTCATATTAACAATTCAAAATTCAGTTTTTTTCTTTTTTTTTTTTTGCGAATGTCTAAGTGCACAGATGAAATTTACAAAATGGGACACAAATGCAAGAACAAAGGAGTGGCACCCACCTTTTGTCTCACATATGTGTCTATTATGTGATTTTCATCTGTATTCCAAACAATGTTCTGTGTATGTGTGTGTTTTATTTTATTTTTTTGGTGTTAAAAGATGAAAAATAAACAATTAAAAAAAGAGCACAAACCAATACAAATGATTGCAATCAGGAATCATGACTGAGAATTATTAAATAAAACATATATAATATATTAATCAGGTGCATTATTACCCAAGTAACAAGGTTCTCCTGTCTTGATGGTTGGGACATATCAACAGGCTTCCTTCCAGTCAGCAACTCAAGGAGGACGACTCCATAGCTGTAGACATCACTTTTTACTAGTAGGTGTCCAGTCATAGCATATTCAGGGGCTACATAGCTGTGATACAGTTTTATCCCATTTTAGTGTAAATTATCTAGAGGAAAAGACGAAGGTTAGGAAGAGAAGTGAGACTAACCCAAATGTGCCCATCACGCGAGTAGATAGGTAATTTGCCCTGCCTTCAGGCGCTTGCTTAGCAAGGCCAAAATCGGCAACTTTAGCATGAAAGTTGTTCTCAAGCAATATATTGGATGCCTTGAAATCTCTGTGGATAACACAAGGTTGGGAGTCTTCGTGCAGGTATGCAAGTCCTCTAGCAGCATCAAGTGCAATCTTCATTCTGGTGTCCCAATCCAGCGGACAATTTACTCCCAATGGACCTAAAGCAAAATCAGAACATTATCAGCAGTATATAAACTTAATGGCCAAGTCTATGGTACAAAACCTTCAAAAAAGGCACACCATATCATATGCAAGTTATGCCCAATGTGGTGTAGGCTATGTTACATGGATTCTTGAAATTACACGAAATATCCATATTAGACACCCGACACTTGGACAAGGGTGTGAGATAAGTGTTCGATACTTTATATTAGACACTTACATATTTGTATTTAGCATTATCATTATGTGTAGTTATTGTTATTTACTGTATGATGTATGACCGTATTGCGCTAATATGGATACATCCGGATACCGTTATTTAAAACCATGAGTATGACTTGATGTGGTCGGGCGGTCCACCTATGGTCAAATCAATGTGGGACCAACCTTGGTTACAACCCAAAGTGCTGTTTGATTATGTCACAAAGTGGTGTTGGTAAATTTAATATAAAAAAAGTAATTAGCAATTCTACTTGATAAATACTCTTTTTGCTGAATTCCTCAGCAGATATTCAATCTTCACGTGTACTCTACCATAAAGGGATATATCAATCAATTGATGCCAAACAAATCTTTGTTATAACAACTTACCATGAAGCCAAGCCTCCAAACTTCCATTTGGGACAAGCTCATAACAAAGTAGGTTCTGCGAGGAGTCACAACTGCTATAATAACCCACAAGTTTCACAAGATTACGGTGATGCAACCTACTAAGCATGTCAACCTCAACTAGAAATTCTTTATCCCCTTGTTGCCCTCCATTAGTAAGCCTCTTTATTGCTACAGCTGTACCATCACTTAATACACCCTTAAAAACTCTGCCAAACCCACCCTCTCCGAGTATACTAGCAGGTTCAAAGTTATTTGTTGCTTCTTTAAGTTCTTCATATTCAAGAAACCGTGTACTAGTTGGGTGGCAAAGAGATCCTGCTGCTGGAACTGCATCCACATTCCTTGGCTTTGCTGTTTAAAGGAGGACAAAGAAAAATTGAGAAAGTAATAAAATAGAAGAGACAGACAGAAATGTAAGATATAAAATAAATTGAAAATCTAATCCATCTCTACTAGTGATTTGATTTTTCTTGGATTGCTGTATAATCATCCACCTTAATATTTTCGAGCTGATAAATAGTCTTCCTCTGAGAACTCTCATGATGAAATATTTAATAGAATTATCTTAATTATTTTAATTTTCAGCTACCATGTTTTGAACTTTTGGAAATCAAAATGACAGAGCCATTTTCATTTTCATTTTCTTGAGCTCAAATTTTTGATAAGTTAGAAAACACTTCAAAAATAGTATTTTTGGAAATGTTTTGCTTTCAGAAAATTTCTTCAAAACACTTCTGCCAAAGTAATTGTCCCTTTTATTTTTTGCGAGCAGAAAACAGTTCCAAAAACAAGTCCATTCCAGACAATGGAGGAACCAGAAATCATGGGCAGGGAAGGCCATGACATGGAGAAGACGAGGTGTGGAATTTTAAGCTATGACTATAAGAACCAAAGCATCTAAGAGAAAATTTTAAAGCCAGTCAAGGCCAGGGAATGCCACCGACTTGGTCTGCCTGTAGGTCCACTACTGATTCCTGAGTTCCATATACTGGACAAACACTGATCTGAAATTTGTGAAAAGCTTCCAAATAATGGTTTTAACAAAAATTCTTCCAAAGAAAAGAACATAGACTTGGTATGCTAGAGCAAAGTAAGGCAAATCAACTTAGCAAAACCAGGTCCATAAAACTTGGCCAAAAGCATTGTAAGGGCATCTCCAACGTTTACTCATTCGTTTCATCAAATTTGAGTAAAAATTCCATCTGATATCGTGCATCCCAACAGACTATCATCATATCACAGGGTCGACTGGGAGGACAACCAGGCAGGCCTCCAGCGGTCAACTGGCCAGTGTAATTTTCATTCAAATCTGATATATATTGTGGGCAATTTTTCACCTAAGTGGTCTTGGTGTTGTACTACCTGCAACTCCAACAACTATGAACAGTGAATTGATGAAAGACACAAACATCTTCAATTTGATGAAAGACTTGAGATATCCTGGATTTGATACTTGTTTGGTGAAAGGGTTGGAGCAAAAGGCCTCTCTTTTTATCAAATTCAAATTTGATGAAAGAAAAGGTGTTGGGGTTGGAGATAGTCTAAGATGGTAGATTTAATTATTTTATTCCCATGGAAACAAGACCATTTTTCTTATTTCCATAGCATTTAAGACACTCCCATTTTTGTGAATAAGAAATCGAAAAAAAAAACGGAGTCACTGCCCATAAAAATAAAAAAATAAAAAAAATAAAGTTACATGATATGATATTTTGGAATTTGCTAATTTAAAATAAAAATAAAAATCAAATGCTGTGCAAAAGAAAGGAAAATTATTTAATAAAAGCTGGAGGAAGAAGAAGAAGAAGAACTATGTTCTTTTGGCTGCCTCATCTCAGATAGAAGTTATCTGTTAAGTTCATCCAACTGATTTAGCTTTTTATCAATTACCGTACATCATAAATAAAATAAGATAGAAAAAAAAGACTTTCGTTCAAAACACATTACTTTTGCAGGGAAAACTTTTGGGGTGTTTTCCAAATTTAGAAACACATCGCAGTTTCTGCCTATGGTTTGTTGTTGCATGAATAATTAATAATGCTAACAAAAGAGATTAGTAAAAGGGAAAAGATAAGAATGCAATAACATAATATAAGGACCTAAGATTCCATTTCATCCATACCAATCTCTTTACTAGGTGCATTTGTCTTCCCTTGATGAGAACATGAACATATTATGAGGACGGATATAACAGCAATGATCAGGATGGCAGCAACAATTCCAACAATAAGAATCAAATTTGGATCTTTCCCCTTGTTCGAAGTGCCAAGTGATGTAGGAGTTGAGGGCAAGTGCGGAGATGCTTTTGCGGGTGATGTGGCAATAAGGGGAGCTGTCCATCAGTCACAAAGCTTTTAAAAAGGCAACAAAGAAAAATAGGGAAAAATAAGCAAAGGTGCTACAGAAAGTTCAGTTTGAACATACAAGCTGCCATTGATAATATCAGTGTGGTGCCCCCACCTCCGTGGAAAGGAAAAAGAGAACCATGGAAGACAAATAAAATACCAACATACACTCATTAAGAGCATTTGAATTATATCAACTTACAACTTGCAAACAAAGTACTCTGCCTGGTTAAATTAATACGTCCTCAATAGTGAATGTGATCCTAATCATTATGTGATTAATGCAAGCACAAGATTACTGTATTAACCACAGCTTTTGGGGAATGACAAGTTCACTTTTCCACTAGAGATTAAAAAGAATCTCTGTTAGAAATTTTGTAGCATCCAACCCCAAAAACTAATTGGCATGGGTTTACAAGGCTAACAATAGGTTTAGCCTACACGCTAAAGGTTCAACTGATGCTCTTGCTATTCCGAAGCTATATTATCCAAAGCACACATGGTGACCAAGTGGGATACAAATGAACCAATGTGCAAATGTACCTAGCATGCACATTGGCTTGGGTTGGGCCTTGTCTACGCGATGGTGGCATAATTGAATGATTGCAGGACAATATCATGATTTATACAGATCAAATATTCTGTTGCTCAGCTGATTAATTGTTAGTAGATTGCACAAGGCTTGTCAAACATGCAGGCACTTCTCTAGTGCTGTGTGCATCTTATGTTACCTTTAATCGGATTCTAGTGGTAGGGCTGCATCATTGAGCCACAATTGTATATTGCTTGTACTTGTTACTTGAGTTAGTAGGTCTTGACAGGTGATTCTAGACACCACATTGTCACTTCCACAGTGTGTTCTGTTGGACCATGGTGCATATGACTAGGACTGGGAAAAACCCAAACATAGAGAGAACACTGCTATAATCAGCAGCTGTGGCTGTGATTAATTGTTGTAGCTACAATGCATTGCAGGGAAATATATCACACTAAATTAGTTCATCAATAAGTTGCAAGTGGACAACAGCAGTATGAATCACCAGCCATAAGTCTAATATACTTTTAAGTTATTTCCAATTTCAAAGGGTTAGAATATTGAACATGCATGATGAAAGGGGAATCCTAACCTAACAACACAAAAGGTCAGGTAAAACTTACCAGGAGATGGAGCAAGGGGCTTAAACCAGGTTATGTTGAGAAGCTCATAATCGCCCACTAAAGTAGGGTCCAAATGAACCCTATGCGTGGAGAGTGAAGAGTTTATTGCAAATGCTTCACTGGCAGAGAAACTGAATCCTGTATGTGGAGTAACATCCATTGAAATATTAAGTCCTGATAAACCGACAACATAAAAGTTGATCAACTCTATCTGGGAAACCCGCAAACCAAGTTGAGAAGCAAATTCTTCTAAAAAAAGACTCCAATTTGGGTTTGATGAGACATTCAAAAGGAGAAGGTCAATCTTTATAGGGTACACGCAATGGCAATCCTGGGACCCTCGTTTCAGCACCATGTCTGGTCCGCAACAGTCTGGAGAATGATAATTCAAAGCCTATGTTAATACCAATGTAAGATGCCAGAACAAGGGGGGGTTGCATGAAAGTAGAAAAACAGTCATAGAAATTGATTACTCATGAAGCAAGTTTTTATTAAGTGTCCTACTTGTATTCCCCATTAAAATTTTATTTACGAGAAATAATTTAATTAAAATTTATTACATTTGTTCCCAGACTAAAAAAGCAATAAACAACAAAGGAGTAGAAATTGATAAAAGAAAAACTGGAGAAAAAGAAAGAGAACAGTGACATATATCTTACTGGAGGCAAGAGGAGACAGTGGCGGCTGAGCTAAACTGGTAGGAATTGTAGTGGCACTGGATGGTGTTGGAGCAATATTTTCCAAACGAGGAGGCGCTAAGCCGCTCTTCTTCATTGATGGATTTGACGGGCGTGAGCTTTTAGAGGGTGGAGTAGAAGTTACTAGTGGGCCATAATTTGGAGGCTGAGATGGTGCTAGAACAAGCTTTGGAGCACCATGAGGTGAAAAGTGTTTCCAGTGTGGCTTATGGAATGACGGTACATTGGCTGGCAGGGGCAGATCAGGATTAGCAGGAGCAGCTAAAGGTGCTCTTGTTGGAGATACCAAGTTTGCTCCAAATAGATTATTGAGTAAACTGGCATCAGTGATGTATAACACATAAGATAAAACAAGCAACTGCTTGAGCACAAACCATTGGACCTTTTCCAATGCCCCTGCAAAGACAAAGGTCAACATATTAAAGAGCAAGAGAAGCATACCAGCGACAATGGAAGGACTAGGGGAAAAGCATACAAACCCATCCCCCCCCCCCCCACCCCCAAAAAAAAAAAAAGCAATTGAAATTTCACATGGCTTGTGACTTCTTCATCCACCAAGGGCCAGAGATGGAAAGCCATTCCAAATATGCTCATCTGAGCAAAAACTTATTCGCACAAAGTAGAGCTAATGCTCTATTTTATTGTTTGACAACTGGTAGAAAAATGAAAACACATCTAGAACAAAAATCTTCAAGAAAGAGGGGGGAAAATAAATATATATATACATGGGGGAGAACAAATGAAACTATCTTAAAATGTTGTCAGAGTAAATACCAAGTCATATTTTTTCAAGTCTAATATATTTATAAAGAAGATACTAGTCTTTGGTTATAACTCATTATGGTGTTGGTTATAACTTAAATATGACCTACTATGGTTGCCATTTTGAATATATGCGAAGAGATCTTTGGTTATGTCTCAATTGGTGGTCATTTTGGTTATGACTGAAAATGATTTGATTATGATACAAAGTGGTAGCAACCCCACAAAATGTCATAACTTGCGTATATACTACCCACCTTTTTAGGGTATGGTATTGTAGAATCTCCCAAACTATATTCTCACTTATTGGAAATATATATCATCTATTTGAACATTTTGGTCTCAATTTCTGGAAGCCAAAACAATCAAGATCTTTTCCTTAACAAAACAGACCCTAAAACAAACCTTCAATCAAACATGATAGTCTTCTGTGTGTTTATGAACAAAACGAAAGTAAAATGTCATGTATGGAAAAAATAATTCTTTACTGAAGCTAAACGAAAGTAAGTGATTATCATCAGTCCCCGAGCTTCCAGGAGAAACATTTTCAGATAAACTTTTTCCCTCGAAACAAACAGAGCCTAATCATCACATATAATCAACAAAATGAACTGCATTCTATAAATTCACACAACACACACTCTAACACCAAACTGCAAGTCAATTACAACACCAAAAAATGTCCGATTTATATCGAAGAACCATGATTATGAGTCCACAAGCTTCCGGGAGAAACATTTTCAGAAATATTTTTCCCTAGAAACAAAGCCAGCCTAATCAGTGACCCTAACAAGAGCAACTTAGAAATTACAGCAACCAAATCATCACATATTATCAACAAAATGAAGTGCATTCTATAGATTCACGCAAAACACACTCTACAAAAGTCGAAATTACAAGAAGCTGAAGAAGAACACACCAGTGCCGACAGAAACAGCGAAGAAACGCCTCAACACCGACATCGTTATCCAGATCTGCAATAATAGTCAACCAAACCGACGGCCAGATCGCTCCGCAGACGAACAGACGACTCTGAATATACCAAAAAACACCACTAGTAGGAAAAACAATTTGTATCCGCCATTGAATGAGGATCGAACGGTCGCGATATAATCGGAATGTGAAGCCGAAATTGAGAGTTTGGAGACTCGAATGCCATTGTTGAGCTTCGAGAATTCAATCTTCTTCTTTTAGAGAGAGAGAGAGAGATAGAGAGAGAGAGAGAGTTATTATTATCACTCTTTGGTGGGAGATATCGTTCGCTTCACTCTGTAATCACTACTGAAGCTTTTGATTAACTTCTTCTTTGCATTTTTATTCTGTTTTTTTTTTTTTTTTTTTTTTTTAAATTTAATTGAAGAGCTTGCTTTTATTTATGTTTGTCTAACGTGCGCTTTTGACGGAAGTGTATTTCAAACGGTAAAAAACCATCACTGTCATTCACGTCGATGTTAAAAACGTCTGCAAGAAGATCTGTGCTGCCAGTGTACGGTTCTTCCCTACACCGCTTTTATTTATCTAATGCTTATGTGCGGACAAGATGTGCTAAGTTTTTGCATTCTTGATTTAAATAAGTATATTTTTTTATTTTTTTTATAGAATATGGGTTAAATATGGGTTAGATTTAGGTCAAATTTGACAACTTTTAAAAAATTTAAAAAGTTAAAAAGTCACTATCCTATTTAAGTCACATCATCTTATTTAAGTCACATCACTTCAAACCTAACTCATATTTCATAAAAAGTCAAAAAGTGCACTTATTTAGTCTTCTCAAACTAGACCTTAAAGTGATATGGTAAAGAAATGATGTAACTTAAATAAGATGATGTAATTTAAATAGGATAGTGATTTTTTGATTTTTTTAATTTATGCCAAACAATGCCTTATTTTTTGAATTTAATTTTTAAAAAATTAAAATTTTTGCATATTTTTTTTAATCTTTTAAATAATTTTTTTACTTTTTAACTATACATAATCTAAAAAATAAAATATTTGTAAAAAAAATATTTTAAAAAATAAATAAATACACAATAATATGTAAATGTATTAAATTTTTATTTTTTTATATTTAGTAATTTTTTAAATATTTTTTCACAGATATTATACTTCATAATTGTACTAGCGTATGCCCGTGCCTGAAGGCACGGCGTAAATAATATTGGGATTAAAATATAATTATAATGTTCAGTGTAAATAATGTCAATTAATTAATTAATTTAATGCAACCTCAACATTTAATTAATCATGGGGAACATAAATATATTAGAAACAGTGTATGCTGCCACCACACATAAACCAGTTTTGTTTGAATAATTCTAGGTATCATTAAAATTTAAGAAAAATTAACCAAAAAAAAAAAACTTAAAATTTAATATATTCATGTGGGGTCTGTCTTTAGGAAGAAAAAAATTGTGTTGAAAGACAATTTGGGGTCTGTCTTTCACATATTGTTTTTGCATTCCTATTCAAAAAATGAGCTGCACCATGTAGAAAAATATGCATACAAAAATATGCTTCATTTGTATATTCTTCTCATTCATAACATAAGAATCAACTGTGTCAGAACTTCATACAGTATTTCTTGAACACAACCATTTGCCACTATCTCACCATCACAGCCCTTCCATCAAATTAAGCAAAGCAGAACACTACACAATAGACTTCAGAGCAAAACAAAATGTTCCCAGACAAAATTCAAAATAAGCATTATTTGCATTGGCTCTATAATAAAAAAATCACCAAAATGTATGGAAAGTTACTTCATTCAAAATAGGTCCATTAAAAAATTGCACCTCTGCAATAAATACCAATAATAAAATCATGGGCCCAAAAACAAAGAAAAAAAAAAAAGATAAGGTCATTCAAGAAAAAACTTATGCAAAGGTATTGCAACTTAGGCAATGAAAACTTTAACAAAAACTTATTTTTTGACCCAAAAGAAAGAAAATTCAACAAAAACAGTAAAATAAAATAAAAAAAACATGTTTAACATATTGTCAAGTAAGTGAAGAGGGTTTTTGAATTTATATAATAAGGGAAAATATAAAATGTAAAATTCAAATATAAAATGACTTAAACAGGAAAATTCAAATGATGCTTATAAAAATGGAAAATTGACTGCAAAATAATAGAAAATGAAAAATTGTCAAATAATGCTTATACAAAATAATTTATTAAATAATGCAAAATTGACTGCAGCATCAAATTTAAGGAATAAATAATTTATGAAGTAGTTATTATGGCAATGGGGCTACTGATATCAAATAGAAGACTAATTTAATCAAAGGTTCATTTGCAATTTTCCTAGCTAAGAATGTTAATGACATCTTCATCAAGTGCACTAAAAAGCCCAAATTTCCCTCTGTCAGGAAAACAGGATCAGATCTAAAAAAGCTCACATTCTGGCTAAACCAAGGGGGGTCAAAGAATTTATCACCCCCTATAACTATCATTGTGCATGGTATGCAAATCATTGACCCACTGATAGTACTTGTGATACCCAACACCTAAAACCATCATTATTAGTACCTAATTACGTACCAATAGCATTACCAAGCTCCAGCTTGTATTCTATGGAATCACGACTCCGATATGAAGAGTTGAAAGAGTAACCAGATGGACCAGCTGGTAAAACTCTAGCCCATATCTGATTTGTTGATATAACATGAGGGTTCTCCAATCGAACAGGAAATTCTCTGACATGGAAACCAAAGAAAAAATATTTTTTTTTATCAACTTTGAAAGTCATGATGCAACCAAGTGATATAGCTAAGAATAATCCATGTAAAGCCAATGCAAATAAATTTAAAAAAAAAAAAAAACCATTCTCCCGTGTTCAAAAAATAAAAAATAAAAAAATCTCAGTCATTCAAACAAAATGTAAAATTAAAAATAAAAAAGAACCTAATATTATTAAAATAATAATAGAAGCCAGTTTTAGTGAATAATATAGAGTGAGCAAACCCAATATTTGTCCAAAGTAATACAGAGCATCCAATATTTGAATTTTGTTCAAATATTTGTCCAAAGTAATACAAAGCATCCAAAGTAATACAGAGCATCCAACCTAATAATAAATTAATGGAAAAAGAAGAAAAAAAAAAAACTGTTCTCCCTTATTCAAAAAATATAAAAATCAGAGATGGGTATAGATGAGTTACAGTTTCTCTGTAATGGAGGACGGAGGTGCCGTAGTGGGTTGAGATCGGAGGCGATGCGATGCAACGGTGGAGATCAGATTACGCCCAAATAAGAATTTGCATGTAACAAATGCAACTTAACCTTCATAAGTTCATATGACATAGAAATAAATAAATACAGAGATAGACATAGAAATATCATGATTGTACAGCTCTTTCTGTTAATCGATTTGAGATTGGCAAGCTTAAATATAATTTTAAACCAAGAATATCCTATTGATAGCATCAAGAATTAGAACAAAATTTGAAAAAGTGAGCAATACGAACACAACTTCACAAAATGGGTTTAACTTTCACAAAATTTAAAACATGGGTTTAACTTTCACAAAAGTGAGCAATTTGAAAACATGGGTTTAACTTTCACAAAATTTGAAAAAGTGAGCAATAACAGAAAACAGAAACATTCTCATCAAACCAAAATTAGAACATGGGTTTGCACGAAAAAAATAAAATAGAACATGGGTTTAACAGATTCAAAAGAAACTTTACCAAAATTAATACGAACACAACTTAAGGTTAACAGATATGCACAATTTTTTACATAAAGAAGATGAATAATGGGTGTTTAAATAAAGAGTCACAGGGGACCAAATTAACAGAGCCATCAGATTACAGAGGGTGTGTGTTCAAAATTATATATATAATAATCAAACTCATTTCATAAATCAAAACCATGTGAAAAATCAAACATTGGGCAAACATTTCAAACATTTCAAATTATATATGATTCCAATTTGAAATGTATAGAACATTGATTAGAAACAGGAATGTGATTAGAAACATTGGGCAAACATTGATTAGAAACATAGCGTATGCCCGTGAACATTGGGCAAACATTGATTAGAAACATTGGGCAAACATTGATTAGGAATGTGATTTGAAATGTATAGAACATTGATTAGAAACATTGGGCAAACATTTCAAACATTTCAAATCAATGTTCTCTACATTAGAAACCTGTGTAACATCAGTTGAGCATAGGTTTAAGAGATCAAAATTGAGCATTACTTGATGTGTAAAATTAGGAATGTGTAGCTTATTTTTCTAAAACACCTAAAAAAAATTAGCTTATATAACATTTTTTTGCGGATTGAAAATGTTTTAAATTGAAAATTACGGCTTTGATTTGGGGCTACCTTTTTATGTTTACATTACAGTGGTTTGTAAAATTTCCCCTGTTTGTGATCCAATAAGCCAAATTGGTACTCTTTTTTGTTCTCTTTCAAATTTGAATGTGTTTTTTATTTTTTTTCGTCTGTGTATGAATCTGATGTGATTAATTTGATGTGATTGTTTGTGGGTTTGGCTTTTCTGGGCAAGTGAGGGTTTGTTATTTTGGGAGCTGAGGCTTACTATCTCTTTAGCTGTGTACAGATATATGTCTATATCTTTATTTTTCCGAGGTTGCCTTAACCTGCAACACTGAAGCTGTATATTAAATTTATATTGTATTCTACTGTTTGGATTATTCTTTTGCCTGGTAGCATGTTTGAGTTTGTGACGTCACTATTTGAACTTTAAAGTGTTTTTGTAGAATGGGATGTTGGCTTTCTAACACTCAGATTTATATACTCAAGTTTACATTAGGCTGCTTTTGATTTGAGAATTTGAATATGGATGTCATTTCTAATTAATGTTCTATATATTACTAATCAATGTTCTAATCAATGTTTCTAATCAATGTTCTATATAATAATCAAGCTTTCCATTCCCATCTCGACTCCCGGAAATTGCTTTCTTTGCAGACACTTCTTTCTTCTGTGATTTGGCTGAGACCGCTTTTTCACCATCTTTCTTTGAGCGGCAGACAATCATCAGGAAAGCAAGTACCACAAATCCCAGAGCGCAACCGCCAATTATGATTCCCAGTATTGCAGGTTCACTAAGTTTTGTTGATTTCTTTGATGGTTGAGCATTGGGTGGAAGTGCAGGAGGGGATGAATTTCCAGCAGAAAGATTGTTACCTAAGAATGCCGAACTTGGAAATCTTTGAAGAGATCGAGGTATAGTACCGGTGAGATTATTGTTGGATAGATCGACCACTTGTAGGCTAGGAAGATTCAAGTCGGGGAGTTCACCAGAAAGCGAGTTGGTTTGAGGTGAGTTAAATTTGCAATTGAAGAAGAGATACTACCAGTGAAACCATTGTTGGATAAATTGATGATTGAGAGACTTTTCCAAGCCGAGAATTCCGAAGGCAAAAGGTCAAAGAAATTATTGAATTGAAGATAGAGGCCAGTCAAGTTTCCAAGTTTGGAAAAATCAGAAGGGAAAGGACCTGATATCCCATTGGATCTTAGACTCAAGATCTGAAGTTCTGGTAATGTTTGAAATGTTTGAAATGTTTTCCCAATGTTTCAAACATTAGATTACAGAGGGTGTCTGCAAACATTTCAAATTAACCATTTCAAATTAAACATACATATTGGAATCATATATACACATATACAAATAAGCAAATTATATATATCATAATTAGCAAAATAAAAAATAAATAAAAATACATGCCTGAATTGGTTTTTTTAGGCAGAACAGATGCTTCATGCAAACCAAGCAATTGGGCAACCTTCAAGAAATAAGCAAAATTTCATACTGCTCAAGATTTACACATGAAAGAGTACAAAAAATTGAAAACGGGATCAAACTACCCATCAAATCCACAAAAATTAATTACAAAGCAACAAAAGACGACCCAGTTTACAAAAATCAATTACAAAGCAACAAAAGACGACATGGTTTTGATTTATATATAATTTGCTAGAGGTTAAACATTTCAAAAATTGGAATCATATATAATTAAACAAAAGCATATATAATTAAACATTGGGTTAAACCAAAACTAATTAATTTGTTGCAACACACAGTGCTTTGTTACACAAAAACCTCCATAAAAACCCAATGTTTGAAATTAATTATATATGATTAAACATTTCAAATTAAACCCAATGTTTGAATCCACAAAAACATTTCAAAAACCTTTGCTGGAGGTTACACCCAATGGGCAATCGACAAAAACCCAATGGGCAATCCACAAAAACCTTTGCTGGAGGTTACACCCATTAGAGGTTAAACCCATTGGAGGTTAAACCCAATGGGCAATCCACAAAAACCTTTGCTGGAGGTTACACAAAGAGAAATACTATTCAAGAGATCAAAACTCATTTGCTGGAGATAGAAATCAAAAGAAATAATATATTAGAAATCAAAACCCATTTCATATTCAAGAGAAATAATATATTCAAGAGAAATCAAAACTTTGCTAGAGATAGAAACAGAGTTAAAAACCCATTTGCTGGAAGTTACACAACCAAAACTTTCCAGTCCAGAACCGAAACCAGAGAGCTGGACAGAGAGATGGAGAAGGTTTGTGTGACAGTATGATGAACAGAGTTTAAAATCAAGGATGAGGAGAGAGGTAGAGAGAGAGAGACAGAGGGGGGTAGGTCGGCAACCTTTCAGAGACATGAGAGAGAGAAGAGTTTTTGGGCGGGAACCAATATTTGAGAGGATTAATCTGAATCATTGATATATATCTAAGATTCATCTCAATCATTGGATCAAAATGTATCTCACATACATTTTTATACATTTTCAAAAAGCTTTCTCCCTTATTATATAGATTTATATTAAGTACATCTAAAAAAATTGTCTATTCAAAATATTTTTAAAAAATTCAACAAAAATAAAAAATTAAAAAAAATAAAAAATTTAATTTTCACAAAATTGATTCTTTTGAAAAACCATGAATATTTGTGGTCCTCCCCATTGCAAACAAAGGATCCATTACATCATTGAATGATGTGTAATATTTTTTTTAATTTAAAATAATTACAAATGAACCTTCCTATTTTATATCTAGAGGTATTCGCGGATCGGTTTTGTGCAGTTTGCAGTTCAGTTTTGACCCGCCCGCATGTATGCGGTTTGAAAAAAAGTCAAACCACAACCGCCCGCAGTGCGGTTTGTGCGGAAAGGGTTTGCGGATGTGCGGACGATTTGCGGTTTGAATTTTTTTCTTTAAAAATTAAATTTTGAATTTTTTTCCCCATTTTATAAATATTTATTTTTGGTCAAATATCCTTATATAAACTCATGACATATTACATATCCTTATATAAATATTTATTTTTGGTCAAATATCCTTATTTTTGGTCAATAATCAAACATAGCAGATTACATATCGTTATATAATAAACTCATGAATATCCTTATATAATCAAATTCAAACATGAATCCCTGTATACTGAATTTCAAACATGTCCTCATATAATCAAATTCAAACATGACAGATTACATATCCTCCATCTAATCAAATTACAAACTCATGAATCATGTATTGGTTCTGGTAAATTCAAACATGACAGATTACATATCCTCCATCTAATCAAATTACAAACTCATGAATCATGTATTGGTTCTGGTTTCATGCAATAATCAAATTCAAACAAAGAAAAATTCTTATATAAACTTAACAAATCAGTGTGCATTGTTTTATGCAATAATCAAATTCAAATTAAAAGATTATAGATCATTAGATGCTTAATCACAATATCTAAACTCATGAATCATGAACTGATTCTGGATGATGATAAATGGTCCACGTTTTTTTTATTAAAAAAAAAAATTATATTTGGCTAAGTGCGGGCGGGTTGTGGCGGGTGTAGTCCAAACCCGCAACCCGCAAATCTTATATATTCCAAACTGTACCCTACCCTATTCACTTTGCGAAACCGCCCCATACATGTGCGGTTCGGGTCAGGTAGGGCGATTTGTGCGCGTCGGATAACCCTATGCCCGAAACTCTCCCATTACAAACCTGTAACTCCAATTATTCTTTTTATTTTTTACTAGCTAAAATATAAAAAATAATAATAATATTTTATTTATTTTGTCTAATTCTTTTTTTATCTTTATACTCCAATGTTACTAATTATTTTACCCATTTGTAGATACAAAGTGTTCAAAGAGCCATCTAAGACTCTTCAAAGGAAAATGCTAGGGATCTCAAATAATTTATCAAATGTTTTACCAAATCTCTTATATAAGTGTAAGGCCTACACAAACCCATATGTGTGTGGAGCCGACACCCATATGTGAGAAGTTTGGTAAAATATTTAGTAAGTTATTTGGGATCTCTAGCATTACTCCTTTTCAAATGTGGCTAGCTTTGAAGCATTTTGTTAAAATAATTATTGTAACAGGAAACCGTTGGAGTGACTAAAATATAATAATAGTAGCTATTATACCTAACAAGCCTCATTAATCATTTTAAATAATCTTTTGGAGATGCTCTAATAGAGATAATCAAAATCATTTTAAATAAAAAATATTTATCAATTTTATATAATTTTAATTTTTTTTGTAGATTGATTTTTTTAATTTAAAAAATGTTACTTATTTTTGCCAAATTAATTTTAATTTTAATTTTTAAATTCAAAAATTTGATTGTGAAATTGGAACTAAACAGATTTATGTTCTCAGTTTAGTTTCATTTCTTGCATTTTCTATAATAAGAATTGAGAGGGTAATTTATGAGAAAATTGGGCCGAGCTAGGTGATGGGCCGTTATGAGTCAGAGTATAAAGGGCCGAAGTGAAATGGCCATATAAGATACTCCGGTCGTGCGTTATTTTGGAGTTAGTCCGGTCCTAAGGACGTGAAGCTAGACCGGTCCAGTAGGAGATCAAAGTTAGATCGGTCTAAAGGTTCCTTGGAATTAGACCGGTTTTAAAGTTACACCGGTCTCGGAATATTAGTTCGATCTGACCGCGCCATGGGTTGTGCATGAGGAGCCGCCTTAAGAACAAAAAAAGGAAGAATTAGTTCGGCTTACTCTTCGACTGTACATAAACATATTTACTTCGGTCATATTGGAGTTCGGCCATGATAAAACCATCTCACTTGGTTTAAGCAGTGAGGGGGGTGTTAAAGGATAAGCATTATCCTACAGGAGTATGAATCCTAGGAGGACTCTGCATGGAGGAATAGAAGTTCTACTAAGATTGTGCCACACGAATCCTATAAAAGCTCACAAACTTCACCTTGGGAGGGGGAACACACAACTTTGCTTTCTGAATACACAGAGCTTTTGTCTATTTGTCAAGTTTACTGACTTAGGCATCAGAGAGGTTTCCGGCACACACCCGCTGGCTAGCTTACGTTTGTGTTTTCAGGTGATAAAGCGACGACTTACGGAGGAGAGTAGACTTGGTCAACAGGATTATACGAGAAGGTTTATTTCTTTCCCGTACAATTGGCGCTGTCTGTGGGAATTACAGACAGAACAAGACCTCTTGACTAAAAGATTCTCCTTTTTACAAACAATGGCGCACATTGAAGAATTGCCACATTCCGCCATCGACGGGCAAACTCCAGATGGGGGAGCAAGGCGTGAAGGATTACCTTCTATCCCTCCCATGGCAGATTTGGAGCCCCAACGACATAACCCCAGGAGAGATACTAGGGGAAGACGGACTCACAGCCCCCGTCAATCTCGCTCGCAAAGTCCTGACAAGCAAAGACGAAGGATTGATCCTCAAGCTCTGGAAGACCGCATGAAGGAGCAAGATGAATTAATAAGGAAGATGGCGGCGGACATGGAGGCTTTAAAGCGCCAGATGAAGAGAAAAGAAGTGGCGACAGGAGAGGGGCACAAAAACAAGACGCCCCCTCGCCACTCAGAAAATCGTAGTAGGAATACCACACCCTCGCAAGGAGAGAGTAGAAGCCTCAGGACAGACGATACTCAATCCTGGTCTTCCAGAACTCGTCACTCCAGGTCTGAGAGGACGAGATCTGAAAGATCGTACACTAAAGGAAGCACGTGTTGGCCCTCACATACGCACCAAACCAGATCTAGACAGACGGAGTTACCCAGATCATCCGACTTACGAACCGTGCTCGAAGAAAAAGCACGATGCAAGGAGGATGCCAGGGCACGGGATCCACACAGAGTTTCTGCCTTACAGCGGTTGTCTCCTCGGACGCATGGAAGCGTCGAGGTTGGAATGCCAATACCGCGCCCTGCCTACGAACCAAAGGACAAAGCATTGGCAAGGCTGCAGACTTCGCCGTTTGTTCCAGCGATTGAAAACGTGCCCCTACTATCGGGCTTCCTTCAACCAAAATTCACTACATATGAAGGGAAGACGGACCCCTACTCACACTTGAGCCACTTTCGCGAGGTCATGGCTGTATATAGGCGAAACGAGGCCTTAATGTGCATACTCTTCCCATCTAGCCTTGGCGACCTAGGCTTGACTTGGTTCGAGAAACTTCCAGAGGGCAGCATAGCCTCTTAGGCGCAATTGGCAGAGGCCTTCGTAACAAGGTTCCGAACAAACACCAAAACCCCAGTAGAGATCGACCAGCTACTCTTCATCGACATGGGCAATAAAGAGACCCTAAGATCTTACAATAGTCGCTACTGGGAGACATTCAATCAGATTGAGGACTGCCCTACCAATCTCGCCATTGCACAATATAAAAGAGGCCTTCCAGTCGGGAACAGACTAAGGGACTCAATCACGATGACGCCGCCCCTCACCATGGAAGCCTTGATGGAAAGAGTGCACCAGCACATCAGGGTAGAAGAGGATGGCGCACGTGCCAAAGCAAAATCCGGGGCAACCACAGTACCAGAAAAGAAGACCTCAGCAAAGGTCAACACGGTAGATCGAAGTAACAGAAACGGACGTGGCAGACGAGATAACGGAGAAGACCCGGATAAAAAATGGTTGAGAATTCGCACTGCCATAACCACGGTGTTCAAGAAACCGATATATCGGATTCTGAGCGAAATAAGAGATGAGCCTTTCGTCAAGTGGCCAGCCAAACTAGGGGAAGCGCAGAAGGACTATGACGAAAGATCACGGTGCACCTTCCATAAAGAAAAGGGACACCGCACTGAGAATTGTACACCATTGAGACAACACCTAGAGGAGTTGGTAGCGGCAGGTCACTTGGATAAATAAATTGAAGGAGGGACGCAGCCAGCCCCCCAGGACCATAATAACCCCAATGGGATGCCAATTGACGCCCCGCCTCAAGGCATTATCAATGTGATACATGGAGTCTTTGAACCTGAGCGTGTATGTGAGCTCAGAGGATCAATCAAAAAGGCTGAACACTTAAGAGAGGTGCTAAGTGCCCAACCTGCCACCAAGAAGGGGAAGACAGAGGCAACAAACGTCATGTCTTTTTCAGATAAAAACTTAGAACGGATATATTGCCCTCACAATGATGCCCTGGTCATCACTCTCCGAGTCAAGGATTTTGATGTCAAGCGGATTCTGATTGACCAGGGCAGTTCATGTGAAATCATGTACTACGAAACATTTAAACAACTAAAACTACAAGACAAAGACTTGGCACCTGCTGTATCACCCCTAATTGGATTCAACTCTATGCCAGAATGGCCCGTCAGCAAAATAATTCTTCCAGTTAGAGCAGGAAGCGTGACGAAACAAGTGGAGTTCTGGGTATTGAAGGTCCTCTCCACTTACAACATCATATTGGGCAGAACATGGCTGCATGCCATGCGATCGGTAGCGTCATCCTACCACCAAGTAATGCGGTTCCCCAACGACACCGGTGTAATTGAAGAAGTCTATGGAGATCAGATCATGTCAAAGTAATGCTTCGTCACGGTGAATGGCAGCCGCGCTGCCAAAGGATACGTTCATTCGGTGGAAAAACCTGAGAGTAATGAGCTATTTGCAGATGTCGGCAAAGCGGCAGATCAGAAAGCAGTGGAGGACTTGGTAGAGGTAAAAATAGATGAAAAGAACCCGGATAAGTTCTTTTTGCTCGGTTCGTCGTTGTCCAGCACTGAGAGATTAGAGGTCTTGAAATTCCTAACCTCAAACATCGAAGTGTTCGCCTGGACACCCTACGACATGCCAGGCATTGATCTAAACTTCATCTGTCACCAACTCAATGTCCACCCATCCGCCAGACCAGTCATTCAGCGTACTCGCAGATCGGCACTTCACCATGCCGAAATAGTGGCGGAAGAAGTAGGTAACCTGCTTGAGACATGAGCAATTAGAGAGGTGCATTACCCAAAATGGATCTCCAACACGGTCGTAGTACCAAAGAAGAATGGCAAATGGCGTGTCTGCGTCGACTACAAAACAGTCAACAAGGCGTGCCCAAAAGACAGCTTTCCTCTACCACAGATAGATCAACTGGTAGACCTAACGGCGGGGCACAACCGACTTAGCTTTCTGGATGCATACAGAGGCTACCACCAAATCGCCATGCATGAACCACACCAGGAGGTCACCTCCTTTACAACTCCAAGAGGACTATACTGTTACAAGGTTATGCCATTTGGCCTGAAGAACGCAGGGGCAACATTCCAGCGAATGGTCACCAAGATGTGTGAACCATTGTTAGGAAGAACGATGGAGGCTTACATCGACGACATGGTGGTCAAAAGAAAGGATGAAAATGACCATCTCAAGGACCTAGGAGAGATGTTTGATATCCTGAAGAAGCACAAGTTGCACCTCAACACATCTAAGTGTGCATTCGGTGTAGGATCTGGCAAATTCTTGGGCTTCCTTGTGACCAACCGGGGTATAGAAGTAGACCCCTCCCAGATCAAAGCAATTCAGGATTTGGAGAGACCAAACTCAGTAAAAAAAGTACAGCATCTCACCGACATGGAGGCCGCGCTCAATCGGTTCATAAGCCGATCATCAGACAGACTACGACCATTCTTTCAAGTTTTAAAAGCCAAGTTCGAATGGGACAAAGAATGCGACCAAGCACTGAAAAGCCTAAAACAATACATGTCCTCTCCACCATTACTGGTCACCCCAATACCAGGAGAAGAACTCTTCCTATACCTTGCAGTCTCTCAGCACGCAATTAGCGCAGTGTTGGTCCGCGCGGAAGGAATTCAACATCTGCCCATCTATTATGTCAGCAAGACATTGCTAGGAGCCGAAACAAGGTACTTGCCATTGGAAAAACTTGCATTGGCCTTAATGATGGCCTCCAGGAAATTGGCACACTACTTCACGCCCACACCATAGTTGTCCTCACAGCTTTTCCACTAAAAGCTTTGTTTGAGAGGGCGAACTTTTCTGGACGAATCTCGAAGTGGGCAGTAGAGTTGGGACAATTCGACATCAAGTTCCAACCCAAGACCGCAGTAAAGGCCCAATCTTTGGCAGACTTCGTCGCAGAATTTTCTCCTGGAAGTCATCATATCTGCCCAGTCGACCTAACTGACACAACCGAACTAGGGATGGAAGATGATGCCGGAATAACGCAATCCCTAGTAAAAGGTATTCAGTCAGACTCCAAGTCAGACCGAACTAAAGACAGCAAGGAAGAAACAAACCAAGCTTCACCAAATCAAGATTCACCAACAAATAAAGACTTGGTACAATCAGATAACGAGGGGCAGACAATAAGCATGGATCTTGACGAAAACACCAGCAACATTCTTGACCCCACGACATCTTCCGACCCCTCCACTTGCTGGAAATTGTTCGTTGGTGAGATGTGGAAGCTCTTTGTGGATGGAGCATCCAACCGGCATGGTGCAGGACTTGGCATAGTCCTCATCTCACCAGACGGCCTGGTTGTGGAGTAAGCAATCAACCTTGGCTTCCCAGTATCAAACAACGAAGCAGAATATGAAGTATTTCTAGCAGGACTCAGATCAGCATACCACATGAAGGCCACCGAATTAATAGTCTACAGCGACTCACATGTAACGCCCTCAAAATAATAACATTAAACCCATTAAATAAGACATGCGTTAATAAACAAAGTTCCACATTCATTCATTTCATGAGAGTTCCATTACATAAGTATTACATGTTAACAACAAAAACAAATGCCCTACGGGCTTACAGCTTTCCAAGTTAACACTTGGTTACAACAAAAAGAGTACTAACTCATACACCTTAAGCCCTTGGCTTGAATTTACATGTAATACATCAAAAAGTAAAACGACAACATTATGTCCGCCTCTAGCCTCCCAAGCTATGTCCTTGGAGGTGGCATGCTTCCTGTACCTGAAATGATATTCCCATATAAGGTGAGCCACAGCCCAGTAGAAATACACTAAACCAACCATGAACAATGACTAAAAGATTAGCAATTGATAGATGGCCAACACTGATACAATCACATAAATCACATATTTATGTCATACGACCTACAAGTCCAAGTTTCCTTTCATTTTCCCTTTTTCAACGGATAGGCATATAAGCACTACCCACATTCTCAACAGATATGTATAACAACAATATCCACAGATAAGCCTATAAGCTATATCCACATTCTACAACAGATATGTATAACCACAATATCCACAGATAAGCATATAAGCTATATCCACACTTCACAAAGATAAGCATATAAGCTCTATCTTCACTTCTCTAGACAAGCATATGAGCTGTATCTACGGAGTTCATCCCCTATCTTCTCCCAACACTATCCGGTTTAGAGGTACATCCCCCATCTTCCCCTAAACCGCGGAGTACATCCCCCATCTCCTCCTCTACACAATGCATATAAACACAAAGGTTCTATATACATTTTCACAATACATATAGTTAATGTATTCTATCAACCGTCAAATTACATGACACGTTCCATTGATTAGTTTCAGTTTGCCTAATCATCATGCATTGTCTACAACAATCACGACTATCCTCCACCGATAGCCCAAGCAGTTATTTCTAAACAGAAAATAAATGCACAACTGGATATTCAATCAACATTTTATTTCCTCATTTCTCACCATTAATTATCCCAATTAATCAAACAAGGTAATTAGGCCATTTTTCATAATTACCATTTCAACCCTTAGGTCCCATTTTCATCAATGATTTAACATCAATTCCATTTCTCTATGCCAAACATGCATCTAGGTTTATTATGAATAAAACCCCAACTTTTGTAAAATTACACAAAAGTCCCAAACTTTCACAAAATTACCAAGCCAAGCCCAACATCTCAAAATACCAAAATTTAAAGACAAAATCCATAGAGAGGAGTAGGGTATCCCTACCTCGAAGTTTGAGCCAAAAAGGAGATGAAGACTCGAAGACCAACGTGCTCCAAATCTAAACTTTTTCAGATTAAAACAAAGCTCTCAATGCCCTCTATCTTTTTAACAAAGGCCCTAGGCTAGATTCACACTCTAGGGAGATCAATTTTTAGAGAGAATATAAGTGTAGAGAGAGAGAGTCTCGGATCAAGGGTTTGAAAGAAAAATAAAGTGAAAAAGTGATGTTTCAAAACGCTACTGTCCGCTGATATAAAACACGCTCGCTCGAGCGAAGCCTTGGTCGCTCGAGCGACCAGACACAGAAACTCTCGCTCGAGCCAAGAAACCCTCGCTCGAGCCAGAAACTCAAAAGTGCGCTCGAGCGAAAGAATGCTCGCTCGAGCCAACAACTCAAACCTTCAGGTCTGCAACCAGAAGCACGCTCGAGCGACCAACTCCTCGCTCGAGCGAAGAACAAACCAGACCGCTCGAGCCAAGAAAAGCTCGCTCGAGCCAAGAAACACAACTCTCAGGTCCAGAACCAGGAGCAAGCGCTCGCTCGAGCGAAGCCACTCTGGCTCGACCCACCAGACACGAACTCAACGCTCGCTTGAGCGACCAACTCCTCGCTCGAGCGAATGGCCAAAAATCTGGGCAGCAACACTAGGCTCCCAAACACAACCAACCTGTAACAAACCTGCCCAACACATCCTATAACTCAAATATACCAGTTAAGAGGATACAAACAAGATAATAAACAACTACCAACATCCACGGACACATGTCCGGATCACTGTTCAACAAGGGTAAACCCGGGATCGCTATAACCTCCCCCCCTTAAAGAATTTCATCCCCGAAATTAAACACAAGTTTTCAAAAACAAGTTTTTTCTTTCTCCATTTTAAACAATGTTACACTTTAACATTCAATACTTCGACCCATTACCGGTCATTCCCTCCATTTAACAAGAGGCATCTCACAATATGTAAACAACATATGTACTTTCAACATGCATTAACATTACGCATTATCTTTCCAATTTCAACAATACATTCAACACATATAGTGTCGCAATCAACTTCCATATGAGGCAAGTTCCAAACATACTTCCAATAAACCAAAACATTTTCAATGTTTCACAACTTAAGACATATATGAAAGCTCTTAAGTTCAACAATTGTTCAAAATTTAAATACAAGATCACATAACAACAAACAAGTCCGGATATTTCTCTCGAACTTCCAACTCACGTTCCCAAGTGGCTTCCTCCACTCCGTGATGTTTCCACAAGACTTTCACCAAAGGAATGGTCTTGCCACGCAGGACCTGATCCCGCCTATCCAAGACCCGAACCGGTCTCTCCTATACGAGGCATCCTCATCTACCTCTAAATCGGTCCAATCCAACACATGTGATGGGTCTGGCTCATACTTCCGAAGCATACTCACATGAAACACGTCATGCACTCCGGACAACTGCGGTGGTAAGGCTAACCGATAAGCAACCTCGCCAATCCTTTCAAGGATCTCAAAAGGACCAATAAATCGAGGGGATAACTTCCCACTCTTCCCAAACCTCATCAAACCTCGCCTAGGTGATATCTTCAGAAAGACATGATCACCTACCTCAAACGTCAAAGGTCTCCTCCTACGGTCAGCATAAGATTTCTGCCGACTCTGGGCTGCAACAAGCCTCCTACGGATAAGCTCAACTTTCTCCGTCGTCTCCCTAACCAACTCCGGACCCAACAAAGGTGCATCACCCACCTCGGCCCAACAAACTGGAGACCTACACGGTCGGCCATACAAGGCCTCAAACGGTGCCATACCGATACTAGACTGAAAACTGTTGTTGTAGGCAAACTCTACCAAGGGCAAGTGCCTCTCCCACGTCCCACCGAAGTCAAGGACACAATCCCGAAGCATATCCTCGAGGATCTGAATAGTACGCTCGGACTGCCCGTCAGTCTGAGGATGATAAGCCGTACTAAAGGTCAACTTAGTGCCCAAGGCACTCTGCAAACTCTGCCACAACCTAGCAGTAAAACGAGGATCTCTATCTGAGACGATCGTCACTGGGACCCCGTGCAATCTCACTACGTCCCGAATATACAAATCGGCAAGATGATCTACCGAATCTCTCACGCGCATAGGAATAAAGTGCGCCGACTTAGTCAACCGGTCTACAACCACCCAAATAGCATCACTACCCCGCTGAGTCCTCGGAAGACCTACAACGAAGTCCATAGTGACATGCTCCCACTTCCACTCGGCAATAGGCAAGGGTTGCAACAAACCCGCTGGCCTTTGATGCTCGGCCTTCACTTGCTGGCAAGTAAGGCACTTCGATACGAAAACAACCACATCTCTCTTCATACCCCGCCACCAAAACTGGCGACCCAAATCCTGATACATCTTAGTACCTCCCGGATGTACCGCAAGGCGCGAATGATGAAACTCTCGAAGTACTTCCTCTCGGCAAGACTCCGGTACAAACAAACGGTCTCGGTATCTCACACTCAGGTCGGGATACACCGTCAAACCCTTCTCAACCTTCCCACTGGAGATCTTCTCTCGGAGGGATTCTACCTCAAGGTCACCTCTCTGTGCCTCTAACACTCTAATCACAAGTGTAGGCTGCGTAACAACAGAAAACAAGGCCGTAGCCTCAACAGATTCACCCAGTAGCAAATCAAACTCACCAAGTGCACCCAACATCTCCCATTCCCGGATGGCTATACTAGCTACATCTCTAATGGATTTCCTACTAAGGGCATCGGCCACAACGTTGGCCTTTCCCGGATGATAATGCAACTCAAAATCATAATCCTCAATGAACTCCATCCACCTCCTCTGCCTCAAATTCAAGTCTCTCTGTGTAAACAGATACTTCAAACTCTTGTAGTCCGAGAACACCTCGAACCTCTCACCATAAAGGTAGTGCCTCCAGATTTTCAAGGCAAAGATCACTGCTGCTAACTCTAGGTCGTGTGTGGGGTAATTCTTCTCGTGTATTTTCAACTGACGTGAGCCATAAGCTATCACTTTCCCCTCCTGCATCAACACACTACCCAAACCCTCTCGTGAGGCATCACAATAAACCGCATAACCCAACCCTCTCTCCGGAATAATCAACACCGGAGCGGTGGTCAATCTAACTTTCAGCTCTTAGAACGACTTTTCACAAGTCTCACTCCGCACAAATTTGACACCCTTCCGAGTCAGTCTAGTCAACGGTGACGCTAACCTGGAGAAATCCTTCACAAACCGACGGTAATACCCAGCCAATCCCAGAAAACTGCGGATCTCAAACACACTCTTAGGCTGTGCCCAATCCTGCACTGCCTCAACCTTGGATGTATCAACAGACACCCCTTTCCCGGATACCACGTGGCCTAAGAATTTGACTTCCCTCAGCCAGAACTCACACTTCCCAAACTTGGCATACAGCTTATGGGCTCTAAGCAACTCAAGCACCACTCTCAAGTGTTCCTCGTGCTCCTCCTCTGAAGGCGAATAGATAAGGATGTCGTCCACGAAGACGACCACAAATCGGTCTAAGAACTCCCGGAAAATCCAGTTCATCAAGTCCATAAAGACTGCCGGTGCATTGGTAAGCCCAAATGGCATCACCAGAAACTCATAATGGCCATACCGCGTACGGAATGCCGTTTTCGGAATATCCTCTTCCCTGACCCTCAACTGGTGGTAACCCGATCTCAAATCTATTTTAGAGAAACAACGGGAACCCTTCAACTGGTCAAACAAATCATCTATACGGGGCATAGGATACTTATTCTTAACCGTAGCCCGATTTAACTTCCGGTAGTCAATACACAATCTCAAGGCACCATCTTTCTTTTTAACAAAGAGGGCTGGTGCTCCCCACGGCGAAACACTAGGGCGAACAAAGCCCTTATCGAGCAATTCCTGGAGCTGAACTTTCAACTCAACCAACTCTGCTGGAGCAAAACGATAAGGTGCCATAGAAATCGGCGCTGTGCCGGGCACTAAATCAATAGAGAACTCTATCTCTCGGTGAGGTGGCAAACTAACAAGATCTTCGGGAAAGACATCCGAATACTCACAAACCACCCTCGGCAACACAATCTGGGTCTCACTATACTCACCACTCTCTAAGCTAGCAAGTAGACCACTAAGCTCACTTCGCCCTCGCGAATCATACCCCGGTGGCAAAACACTACCAACCCGGTCTCCCAAGAAATGGAACCACTCCCCGCTCAAGGTACATAACGTGACCCTCTGGCCGTAGCAATCGATAACAGCCCGGTATGACGATAGCCAGTCTATACCCAAAATAACATCAAAGCCCTTCATGGGCATGACAACAAACGGAAAAGGAAGCCTATAGTCGGCGACCTCCATATCACAACCTCTAACACCCTGTTTCAGGATTAACTCACCACCCAAAGGCGATACCACACAAATAGGAGATGCTAACTGTGCTAACTCCAATTCCAAAACAGATGCAAATGCAGCAGATACAAAAGAATGAGATGCACCCGTGTCTATCAACACACTAGCAACCGAGTTGCAAAACAGAAAAGTACCTCTCACTACTGATGGAGCCGGTACTAAATCCTGCGCGGTAACAGCATACACGCGCCCCGTAGGCCCCTGGTCTACCTGCTCACCTCTCGGAGCAAAAGACTGCTGCACAGACTGGGATGACGAAGCTCCCGGATTGGCCCTCGAGGCCTGCACAGACTGAGCTGGCTGAAAACCCTGCGTCTGCCTAGAACCAGACGCTCCTGAAGTGGCACTCAACTGCGGGCAAAACCTCTTCAGGTGCCCAGGCTGTCCACACTGATAACAAGTCAAGGGCTGCCCCCTGCCCAAACTCTGACTCTGCGGTCTAGCTAAAGAAGAAGCAGCTCTCTGACCTCCACCCTTCTGCGGGCAAACAGAAACCTTGTGACCCAACTGGCCACACTTGTAACAGGTAAACTCTCCCTGATTGCCTCTCCCCGAGCCTGCACTCGGTACTGGAAAGGTCGATCTAGCAACACCACCCTGCGACTGCTGAGGGTTAGGACCCCTCTGCCTCCTGCCATCACCCTGGCCATCTTGGCTCCTCTTGGAACCTCTCTGCCCCTCATCCTCCTCCTGCATCATAAGCACCATATGAGCTGCAGCGTCCACTAGGTGTCTATACTCCCGAATGTAAGACCCACCAACCCTCAACTTGAGGCCCCGCCTCAACTTCCGCTCAAACTCATAGCAACGGCGTTCCTCAGACGCCACCAGTTCAGGTGCAAACCTGGACAGACTAGTAAAGGTAGCCTCAAACTCGGCTACTGACAAGCCCTGCTGATTAAGCCGGCTAAACTGATCCCTCAGCTTCTCCCTAGCTGCTGCAGACAAAAACCTCTCCTGAAAAGCATTCACAAATGCCTCCCAAGTACCACCAACACGAGCTTTCTCATACTTCCACCATTGACCCGCATCTCCCTTCAGTTGGAAGGATGCCAAGGTCACTTTCAGTGCTCCGTCCTCGATGCCAAGCATCTCGAACGTCTTACTCATTTGCTCTAGCCACTCATCAGCCTTCAGTGGCTCCTTCGGATCCCCGATAAACTCATCCGGATTTGACCGGAAGAACTCCCTCTTCAAGAAAGAAGGCCCTGCCTCTGCGGCCTGATTCCCAGCTCTAAGAATACCCAAAGCTCCTGCTATCTCTCTGGCCAAGGCACCCATGGCCTGCTGACCCACTGGCTCGGCCACATTGGCCTGCCCAACTCCCTCCTGCACTGCCGGAATCTCACCCTGAAACGGTACCTCCTGCCTCGCAGGTCTACCACGCCTAGCACCTCTTCCTCGTCCTGACATCCTAATAAAGGTAACATAGAACATTAGCACATTCACAAATGTGCCGAAACTAAACACTCAAGTCCTAATGCATGGACAACTGTAATTCACTCCACGTAAGCACATAAACACATAAGCACTCACGAATTTCATTTCCGGATAATGATAGTCCCGAGGCGTTACTAGAGTTCCGGTTAGAAACAGCATTGATCAAGTGCTTTTCCAACAAGACTCACAGAAACCCAAGGATCCAATCAACATCCTAGAAATCAAATCCCATACCCACATAGTCACATAAGCATGTTATCAAGTAAGCACATAGCATATGATACTACATCTAAGTCTCTATCAAGCGAGACAAACCCATTGTGATACTAATCACTTCCCACGTACCCAAAGTATTCGAACCCGATACGCTCTGATACCAAGTTGTAACGCCCTCAAAATAATAACATTAAACCCATTAAATAAGACATGCGTTAATAAACAAAGTTCCACATTCATTCATTTCATGAGAGTTCCATTACATAAGTATTACATGTTAACAACAAAAGCAAATTCCCTACGGGCTTACAACTTTCCAAGTTAACACTTGGTTACAACAAAAAGAGTACTAACTCATACACCTTAAGCCCTTGGCTTGAATTTACATGTAATACATCAAAAAGTAAAACGACAACATTATGTCCGCCTCTAGCCTCCCAAGCTATGTCCTTGGAGGTGGCATGCTTCCTGTACCTGAAATGATATTCCCATATAGGGTGAGCCACAGCCCAGTAGAAATACACTAAACCAACCATGAACAATGACTAAAAGATTAGCAATTGATAGATGGCCAACACTGATACAATCACATAAATCACATATTTATGTCATACGACCTACAAGTCCAAGTTTCCTATCATTTTCCCTTTTTCAACGGATAGGCATATAAGCACTACCCACATTCTCAACAGATATGTATAACAACAATATCCACAGATAAGCCTATAAGCTATATCCACATTCTACAACAGATATGTATAACCACAATATCCACAGATAAGCATATAAGCTATATCCACACTTCACAAAGATAAGCATATAAGCTCTATCTTCACTTCTCTAGACAAGCATATGAGCTGTATCTACGGAGTTCATCCCCTATCTTCTCCCAACACTATCCGGTTTAGAGGTACATCCCCCATCTTCCCCTAAACCACGGAGTACATCCCCCATCTCCTCCTCTACACAATGCATATAAACACAAAGGTTCTATATACATTTTCACAATACATATAGTTAATGTATTCTATCAACCGTCAAATTACATGACACGTTCCATTGATTAGTTTCAGTTTGCCTAATCATCATGCATTGTCTACAACAATCACGACTATCCTCCACCGATAGCCCAAGCAGTTATTTCTAAACAGAAAATAAATGCACAACTGGATATTCAATCAACATTTTATTTCCTCATTTCTCACCATTAATTATCCCAATTAATCAAACAAGGTAATTAGGCCATTTTTCATAATTACCATTTCAACCCTTAGGTCCCATTTTCATCAATGATTTAACATCAATTCCATTTCTCTATGCCAAACATGCATCTAGGTTTATTATGAATAAAACCCCAACTTTTGTAAAATTACACAAAAGTCCCAAACTTTCACAAAATTACCAAGCCAAGCCCAACATCTCAAAATACCAAAATTTAAAGACAAAATCCATAGAGAGGAGTAGGGTATCCCTACCTCGAAGTTTGAGCCAAAAAGGAGATGAAGACTCGAAGACCAACGTGCTCCAAATCTAAACTTTTTCAGATTAAAACAAAGCTCTCAATGCCCTCTATCTTTTTAACAAAGGCCCTAGGCTAGATTCACACTCTAGGGAGATCAATTTTTAAAGAGAATATAAGTGTAGAGAGAGAGAGTCTCGGATCAAGGGTTTGAAAGAAAAATAAAGTGAAAAAGTGATGTTTCAAAACGCTACTGTCCGCTGATATAAAACACGCTCGCTCGAGCGAAGCCTTGGTCGCTCGAGCGACCAGACACAGAAACTCTCGCTCGAGCCAAGAAACCCTCGCTCGAGCCAGAAACTCAAAAGTGCGCTCGAGCGAAAGAATGCTCGCTCGAGCCAACAACTCAAACCTTCAGGTCTGCAACCAGAAGCACGCTCGAGCGACCAACTCCTCGCTCGAGCGAAGAACAAACCAGACCGCTCGAGCCAAGAAAAGCTCGCTCGAGCCAAGAAACACAACTCTCAGGTCCAGAACCAGGAGCAAGCGCTCGCTCGAGCGAAGCCACTCTGGCTCGACCCACCAGACACGAACTCAACGCTCGCTCGAGCGACCAACTCCTCGCTCGAGCGAATGGCCAAAAATCTGGGCAGCAACACTAGGCTCCCAAACACAACCAACCTGTAACAAACTTGCCCAACATATCCTATAACTCAAATATACCAGTTAAGAGGATACAAACAAGATAATAAACAACTACCAACATCCACGGACACATGTCTGGATCACTGTTCAACAAGGGTAAACCCGGGATCGCTATAACAGCTAGTGGTAAACCAAATTTCTGGCGACTATGAAGCAAAGGATGATAGGATGGCCAAGTACCAAGAATTGGTCAGAGCAGAAATCAAGAAATTTGAAGTAGTAAGGATAGAACAGATAGGCAGGGAGGAGAACGGCAGAGCAGACGAACTAGCAGGCTTCGCCTCAATGGCAGACACCTCCATCCCTCATCCACTACTGATCGACTACCTACCTAGACCAAGTATTGAGGACCCCGAAACAGAAGAGGTATGTTGCACAGAACTAGGCCCCTCATGGATGGTTCCCATCATAATATTCTTGAAAGACGGCGTCCTACCGGAATAAAAGAAAGAAGCCAACAAAATTAGAGCAAAGTCACAGCGATTTTGGCTCTCCCCATCTTTGGCATTATACAAAAAAGTCGTTCTCAGGACCCTATCTAAAGTGTGTCCACCCTAGCAAAGTAGAAGCATTCTTGTACGAGATACACGAAGGGGTGTGTGGAAGCCATCAAGGAGGAAGATCGCTAGCTTACAGGGCCATTTCACAAGGATACTGGTGGCCATACATGCAGGCAGACTCAGAGAAATATGTGAAGAAGTGTGAGAAATGCCAAAAATTCGCACACCAAATACATCAACCAGCAAGAAAACTCCTACCATTAACTACCCCATGGCCTTTCGCAATATGGGGCTTGGACATAGTAGGACCACTTCCAACAGCACCCGGCAACAAAAAGTTCTTTTTCGCAGCAACAGACTACTTCATAAAGTAGGTGGAAGCAGAAGCATTGGCATCGATCAAGGAAAGAGATGTGAAGAAGTTTGTCTGGCAAAACATCGTCACTCAGTTTGGCATACCAAAAGCCCTTATCTTAGACAATGGCACTCAGTTCAACGGCAGAATCTTCAGAGGCTTTTGTGAAGAATACAAAATAGAGTTCTATAATTCTACACCGGCATATCCCCAAGCAAATGGACAGGCAGAAGCTTCAAACCAAGTAGTCTTGGATGGGTTAAAGAAAAGATTGGAGAAAGCCAAAGGCAAATGGGCGGAAGAACTTCTTCATGTGTTATGGGCTTACCGCACCACACCACACCGCGACGATCAACAGGAGAAACACCATTCTCCTTAGCCTATGGAATAGAAGCAGTAATCCCACTGGAAATTGGCCTCCCCACAATTCGAAGCGAAAATTTTGATCCCGACTTGAATGGAGAAGCCATAACATTGGAGCTCGACCTTGCGGAAGAAAGAAGAGAAGGAGCACTGGTTCACATTGCCTCATACCAACAAGAGTTATCCAGGAAATATAACAAAACAGTACATCCAAGACAATTCAAGATCGGAGATTGGGTACTACGCAAAGTGATGGGAAACACCTTAATACCAAGAGATGGCAAGCTAGGGCCTAATTGGAAAGGTCCTTACAAAGTGGTTGGGTTAGCAGGCAAAGGGGCATACCACCTAAAAGACAAGGACAACAAAGCAATCCCTAGACCATGGAACACCGCTAATCTCAAGTTATTTTATTTTTAGCTTTCAAACATGTGTAATCTTTTCTTTCCTCAATAAAACAAATCGATTCTTTTCAGCATAAGTTGGTCTCAGTAAAAGATAGCTTTAGTGAAGTTAGGAATATTACAAACATTATTCTAAGTTAGCTGAAAAAAACTAACTTAGAGGTTGGTTGAATTAAACCAACACCCTTCCTAAGCCCAGGATAAGGATCCAGGCTGCAGGACGTTTGGTCGGAATAACCAAACATTATTCTAAGTTGGCTGGAAAACTAACTTAGAGGTTGGCTGGATTAAACCAACTCTTTGTACTCTTCAGCCAAAGTAAGGGTATGGCTGAAGAGTGGTTGGTCGGATTAAACCAACTCTTTATACTCTTCAGCCAAAGTAAGGGTATGGCTGAAGAGTGGTTGGCTGGATTAAACCAACTCTTTGTACTCTTCAGCCGAAGTAAGGGTATGGCTGAAGAGTGGTTGGCTGGATTAAACCAACTCTTTGTACTCTTCAGCCAAAGTAAGGGTATGGCTAAAGAGTGGTTGGCTGGATTAAACCAACTCTTTATACTCTTCAGCCGAAGTAAGGATATGGCTGAAGAGTGGTTAGCTGGATTAAACCAACTCTTTGTACTCTTCAGCCGAAGTAAGGGTATGGCTGAAGAGTGGTTAACTGGATTAAACCAACTCTGTGTACTCCTCAGCCGAAGTAATTATGTCGGCTAAGGAGTGGTTGACTGGTAAGCATAGTTAGTTTGACCAGCAAAAACCGAGATAAAAGTTGGAAGTGAAAAGATCATGGAAAAATCATTACAAGTACAAACATACAGATCAACCGAAATAAGAGTTCGAGAAAATCTTCATTCATCAAAAAGCAAATACAAATGAGGGGTCATATCCCGGTTACAAGAGTAAAGAAATAACAAAAAAGAAAAGTACAAAATCAAGAGAAAAGGTCTTCAATTTCGGCGTCAATGTCAACTTGAACGCCGGTTGCAGATGGAAGATCCGTCTCAACAGCAACTGGTAGAACGATATCAGTCGATGGCTCAACAGTCAGGTCTTCAACCGTTGCCTCCAACCAAGCTGATTGATCGTTGACTTGCTCGTTGACTACCGGAGTAACAGTTTGTTCATCATCTTCATCATCAGAATCCTGCAGAAATTGTTCTTGGACTGAAGCAGCATATTCTGCTAGTGAGGCTAGAATGAAGTACTGTGGAGCATTGTAGACCTCGGTTTTAGGCCCACAGCCGAGCTGTTCCACAGCACTCCTCCAACCACACTTGAAGAATAAGTCCTTCGCCTCCTCGCACTGCGGAATGTAGAGGCCCTCCGCCTCTTTGAAACCTTGGGCATTGGCATCACTGATATTCTTCTTCAAATCGGCTATTTCGGTGTCTTTTTTGCCTTCGAGTTTGGCCAACTCACGCAAATATTTATCTTTCACCATTACAGCAATTTTTTGTTTTTCAGCTTCAGCCGAGCTAACAAGCCCGGTCAAGCGACCGTTCTCGGACTGTAGCTCGGCTATCTACTTCTTGGCACGCTCAAGTTCGGCTGTCTTTGCCTCGGCTTCTGCCATGGCATGCCTGGTTGTCTTGCGAAGCTCAAGCACTTTCTTATGGGCAATATTGTTCTTCTGAATGGCCTGCAAAAGAGTAGTAACTCTCTTTAGCCGGACTGACAGTTGGAAAAGTTAGACAAAGAAAAGGGAGAGCCACTTACCAGGATCATTGATTTTGTTGAAGACCGGATGGCCTTCAGCTCGGTGTTTAGTTGCTTGTTGTGGTGCTCCATATCTTTCAGAAGGCAAGCACTCTTGGCTAGATTGAAAGCCATCAAGTGATCCTTCTCAGCAACGACTGAGTTAGTCTCCTGGATATTTCGATCTTGAAAAGTGAGAATTGGAGCCCATTTGGAGGAGTCAGCTCGGTTAGATTGCTCCGGTTGAAGGATGGGTTGAGGACTTGGTGGAGGGATGGATTCGTCCTCATCCACAAGTTGTGGTTCGGTCGGGGTAGATCGGGCGCGCTTAGAGGGGCGTGATGAAGAAGGCTGTTGAGAAGGGAGGGCCACAACGGCAGGCTGCATTTGGCTTGGTGGCAGTACTTCGGGTCTGTTAGTTTCGGTTAGAAGCGCCCTTACTCTGTTCTTTTTCGCCATTTCCTCTTCAGCAGTTAGTGGGATTAGTCTGATTTCTGGCAAGGTTGGGTCCGGTTCTGGGGCCTCCTCAAGAAGAAAGTCGGTCACTCTCGCCTTTCGGCGACCGCTGTATCTGTAGGTCGGCTCGAACTTTAACAGCTTAGCCCAACTACGTTCTGGATACCGTAGTGCAGCGCGCAAAGTCGTTAGATTGGGATAGCTGTATAAAGAATGGAGGTGGGCAGAATCTGCGAAAAAAGACAACTGTTAGCTCGGTTGAAAGATTGACAAACCGAAATATAAAATAGCACGCAAGAAAACCGAAGTAAATTTACCAGGTTCTCCTTTTTTCCAGTTTATACGTCGGCCAGGAATCTGGGCTTGATGATCCTCAAAATTCCCAGACACCCACAAAAAATCGTCGTCGTTTAAGTCTTTATCCGGTGTGTTTTTTATTATTTTCTCACGATGGCGGCGTATTCTAAGATAGTATACCCAGCCGTCTTCCTTCGAACCAATGGAGTATTGGTGAAAGATTTCGGCCAGACCAAGGTTGAGACCGGCTTGCCGGTTTAGTTCGGCTATTCCCATTATTATGCGGTATGAATTGGTGGATAGTTGGGTAGGGCATAGTCTAGTTTGCCTAAGAAACTCGCAAATTAAAGGTTGGACTGGAAATCGTAGTCCAGTTTCAATTATGGATAAAAGGGTGAAGGGGACAAAGCCTTCATTGCCCCAAGGAATGACATCTTTTTCGGCTAAAATCAGGTGGACGTCATCAGGTATATTGTAGTCTTTTTTGAATTCGGCTAAGCCGCCCGGAGTGTCTACTAGATACCTATACTTCCCCATTTATTGTATAATTTATGAATAAATTAAAGTTCGGTCCACAAGATTGTCTCAGTAGCTCGGTTGAGCACGCAGAGGAGTGCCTGGGCAACCTAAGTCTGCAAAGTAGAAAACAAAGGGGTTAAGCACAGATCATTGGACCGTGCTACAAAACAAAAGTACAAAAAATAGGAGCCCTACTTCGGCTATGTGGATGCTACAGGTTCTAACTCGGTTTCTGCAAGGTGATTTTTAGCTCGGTTTGAGCAGGGCTTTGCTAGTTCGAGCACGGCAAGCGTCTAGATATCTCGGTTGAGGAAACAGTTCTTCTTGACCGGTTGATCGCCTAGGGGCAGCTTTCTGAGTTCTATAAAAAAAAACTAAGAAAGCTGGTTTATCCCCAAAGGCATAGATCGGTTGGAGTTCAGGTATCTCATTATGCTAAGAGCAAACCTAGTTCGGTGGGTTACCTCGGCTAAGGTCTATCAAGAAGTGGTTTGACTTATTCAAAGCTACTGGTGTGAACATGAAGTGTTAGTCTGGTTTTAAGCTAACTGAACTTTTACCTAGCTTAAACAGTATCCTAGTTCGGTTGCATCATGATTTTGGATCAAAAAACTGTTTTCTACAGGGTATTTCATATACTCATATGTTCTACTGTTAAGTTTTTTCCATAAAAGTACAAAGCAAAGCAAAACAGAAAAACGTGTTTGCAGAAAACACAGAAAACAGAACACAGAAAGCAACATATGAAAACAAAGTAAAGATGCAATACTAACCAGAAGAAGAGGCAGGAAACTGAAGATGGAAGCAAAAGGCAGCAAAACACGAGCTCAGAAAAAGAACAAGCAGTGGAGGCTGAGAGAGGGAAGTTGTAAAGTGTGTTGAAATGATGAGACTAGTTTTAGGTAAAGGGAAAAAAAAGACGGGACTGTTAAAAATTTCACGAAGTACGAAGACGGTGTGACAGCCGTCCTCAATCAATCAGTGCGTGCCACGTGTCCTAGGAAGGAGAAACGATTCAGTTACTGTGATTGAGGAGACGTTTTGACCGGACAAGCAGAGCCCGGAGTGAAATTAGCTCGGCTGGAAAGGCTAAAGGGTTTTTTTAGCTCGGCTGGAACGACTTAAAAAACTTCAGCTCGGCTGATAAACAGGTAATCCCTATCATGCTGTGCAGATGGAATTAAGGGGCAATTGAGAGGGTAATTTATGAGAAAATTGGGCCGAGCTAGGTGATAGGCCGTTATGAGTCACAGTATAAAGGGCAGAAGTGAAATGGCCATATAAGATACTCCGGTCGTGCGTTATTTTGGAGTTAGTCCGGTCCTAAGGACGTGAAGCTAGACCGGTCCAGTAGGAGATCAAAGTTAGATCGGTCTAAAGGTTCCTTGGAATTAGACCGGTCTTAAAGTTACACCGGTCTCGGAATATTATTTCGGTCTGACCGCGCCATGGGTTGTGCATGAGGAGCCGCCTTAAGAACAAAAAAAGGAAGAATTAGTTCAGCTTACTCTTCGACTGTACATAAACATATTTACTTCGGTCATATTGGAGTTTGGCCATGATAAAACCATCTCACTTGGTTTAAGCAGTGAGGGGGGTGTTAAAGGATAAGCATTATCCTACAGGAGTATGAATCCTAAGAGGACTCTGCATGGAGGAATAGAAGTCCTACTAGGATTGTGCCACACGAAGCCTATAAAAGCTCACAAACTTCACCTTGGGAGGGGGAACACACAACTTTGCTTTCTGAATACACAGAGCTTTTGTCTATTTGTCAAGTTTACTGACTTAGGCATCAGAGAGGTTTCCGGCACACACCCGCCGGCTAGCTCACGTTTGTGTTTTCAGGTGATAAAACGACGACGTACGGAGGAGAGTAGACTTGGTCAACAGGATTATACGAGAAGGTTTATTTCTTTTCCGTACAAGAATATTGAAAATAAGGAAAATACTAGCCTTCATGAAAAATGTTTCATGAAAATGATCATGAACAAATCTCCATCTTGTATTACATTTTATAACTTATTATATATCTAATCTAAGGATCAAAAATTTTTCATAATCATTTTCATAAATTTTTTTTTATGATACCTAACATTGCTCGTAAAGCCCGTTAGGTATTGATTTGCGCAAGTATTTGAAAATATTTAGGACAAGTAAAGCCCGTTAGGTATTGATTTACGCAAGTATTAAGATAAGTTTGGGAAGACCAAGTTTGGCTACAAAGAAAAAAGTGCACTTATTTCATCTTTTCATCTTTTTTGGGTCACATCAATCAACATCTCCTTTCTACTTTTTCTACACATAATACAAAAAAATTCAAAAAGTGCACTTATTTAGTCTTCCCAAACTAGGCCTAAATAAGTGTACTTTTTGACTTTTTTTGTATTATGTGTAGAAAAAGTAGAGATGAGATGTTGATTGATGTGACCCAAAAAAGATAAAAAGATAAAATAAGTGCACTTTTTTAGATTAGCCAAACTTGGCCTTAATTTTAATATTTTGTTATACCGAGATTGCAAATTTTGCTACAAAGATTTTTATTTCGGCGTTAATTAAAAATTTAGTTTATTGGTTTAAAAAATAAATATACTAACATTTATCGTTAATAAAGTTTGTTTATTTAACACTTTCAAGTTTTTGTTTTGAATTATGTTATGGATCCCAAATAATCTATCAAAATTTTTACCAAACTTCTCACATGGGTGTGGGACCCACACACATATGAATTTGTGTGAATCCCACATCCATGTAAGAGATTTGATAAATTATTTAGGGTTCATAACATTTCCTTTTGTTTTTATTTTTATTTTTCTAATAACATTTAAGAGTAATTAATGTAAATTTTTTTTACTAGAAATACATTTACTACGAGTTACTAAAATTTAGCAAAATAAATGTAGTGTTTGGTAGAGTTTTATAAATATGATTTGATAATAGAGTTGTATTTTGAGTTTGTGAGTTTTGGAATTATGATTTGAGTGTAAAAAATTTGTTTAATGAATGAGTTTTGAATTAAGTAGAGAATTTTTAATGTGATATGTGATATTACTACAAAAAATTTACAACTTATAACTAAGCACACAATTCAAAATTCTATTTAAAACTCATAAAAAAAAATTCAATTTTTTTAAATTTAAAATATAAAAAATAATAAGTGTCAATTGTATAAAATATATATATATAAATTATACTGTACCAGTCAATCGGCCGGATGTCCGGGAGGACGATCAGTTAGCCTAAATTTTTCAGTCTTAAAAAAAAAATTCAAAAGTAAATATAAAAATAACTTTTAAAAATTCTAAACATAAATCATACTAAAACCAAAGATGGAATCATAGTTTTGACATCTAACTAAACACAGCCAAACTTTTAAACTAATAAGTTACCCTTGAAGGCACAGTCAAACAAAATCAAAATATAACAATATCGTGTCATCAACAATTTGCCATATGTCGCACAAAATAAGGGGTTGTTTGGTGTTTGTGTTGGGCTAAAAAAATTATAAAAGGATAAAAAAAAGCCAAAAAATTATAAAAAGTCAAAAATCACAAAAAGATAAAATAAAATTCACATTTTTAAAGCCAAAAAATCAAAAAAACTAATCAAGAATATCAAACGATCAAAAAAATTTCAGACTAAAAAAGTCAAAAAAACCATTACCAAATGAAGGCTAAATGAATTTCATTCACGATATTGATGGGACCCATAACATCCATTCATAATAGATAATGGATAATAAAATTTAGAAATGATGCATCCCTCTAATTTAGGAACTCTAAAAGAACACTAATGTTGTAGAAAAAAAAAAAAATCAAGGCCAAAACATCACATCACATGAGACCTATATACCAATTAGAGCTACTAAAACTCTTAATTTAGAACACCTAATCTTTTTTCAATAATTTTTTTTGTCAAATTTTAAAATTAACAACTTTAAATATAATAATATAGTAGGTCACATTTTTCTGATTTTACACATAAATTTTTTAAAAAATTTAAGAAATTTTTAAAAAATTTTATGAAAATTAAAAAAAAATTGAGTCAAAACAAAATTTATCTGAGTCGATTTTTTTTTTAAAAAAAATATTAAGAGACCTTAAATATTATATATTATTTATCTTACAAAATTTTAATGTCAAAATCTTTAAAAAAAATCTTAACTTAATTTTTTTATATATTTTTTTATTTTATAACTTGCCCTAAATTTGTAGGTTTAAGGATTATGCATGTAAATCACGTTGCCACCATGGACTACTGTTCATTGAATTTAGAAGGGAGTAGCTTCCCTTTAGTCTTAGATTGGACTGGAATATATTATTAGGCCTGTAGGAGTGCATTACGGGTTTCGTTTCGATAATTCAAATCGTTAATATATAGAATTGGTCAAATACTATATGTTTATAAAAAATCACGTTGATTGGATATCGATAACTATCTCATCAGATCAGTTTTGTATTAAACAAAATGGACGGTGAACAAATTAACTGTTGATAAAAAACTAATCCGATGAGATAGCTATCAATATCCGATCAACGTAATATTTTACAACATATAGTATTCGACAAGTTTTACACATTAAATAATTTAAATTATCGAAACGAGACCCATGGTGAGCTCTCACGGGCCTAATAGCACCCTCCAGTCTGATTTAAAACTGGAGAGAATCTGGTCCCAATTTAGAATACGTGTAAGCAAAAGAGTCCACACAAGCAGAATACATACATGTTATTTCATACGCCATGAGATTTTTATTGATAAATCCATTCTAGAGTTGTTATAACCCATTAGGTCCACAAAAGAATATGATAACTTGATTAGTCCCATAAACTTTTCTTTTTATTCCATAAGGTCCATTATATTTTCCTGGACTATTTTGCCCCCATATATATATGTATGTGTACAGTGTTATACGTATTTACATATTACGTGCCTGTTTACGTGGCTGTTTCCTCGGTGATTCAGTTTGGCAGTTTCCATTTTACGTTTTTCTTCATCAATCCAATTCCAAGAGATACGTTTATGTTTTGCATACTCGTTCGAAGGATTGGTGGTGCTAGGGTTTCATTGTTGGTGTTCTAGTCTGGTTCTGGTTCTGTGGTTTGCGAGTGAAGATGACGAAGAGGTAGCTGTTCGGCTGTCACATTTTCCGAGCTTTAAGTAGTTCGAATCAGTTGTGTTCGACTTTCTGGAGGATTGTAGGATTGCATGGTTAAGGTTAGCATCAATTTGATTGTGAATAAATCTTCAGTTCATTTGTATGATGAAGCAGATGCTCTGTTTTTGGATTGATATGAATTAGATGCACTGGTTTTTTAATTATATGCTTCTTACGTGGTCCTGTGGAGGGGAGTACATTCATATTATGTGAAGAACAGTGTTAGTTCTCATTTTAGTTAGTTGTATGCGTAATGAGGATCTGTGTATATGATTTGATTATTAGTATATATGGCAATGTGAATGTTGACATTTTGTTAATGTGGATTATGTGAAGAATGTGGATGTTCTCATTTTAAATTGATGTTTACTTAATGAGGCTCTGTGTGTGTGATATAATTCAGAGTGTATGTTTCAATGTAAATGTTCAGATTTTGTTAATATTATGTGAAGTTTGTTGATGTTCTCATTTTTACTTTGATGTTTGCAATTTTGGCATCTTGTTAATATAAATGTGAATGTTCACATCTTTGTATTTGTGAATTATGGATTTAGCACCTGAACTGTACACGTAGTAATTTTTGATTTTTTGCACAATGTGATTTTTCATGTGGATTTTGATTAAATGTGTAGTTCTCATTTTACTTGGACGCATGCGTAATGAGGATCTCTGTAGATGATTTGATTATCAGTATATATGTCAATGTGGATGTTAACATTTTGTTAATGTGGATTATGTGAAGAATGTGGATGTTCTCATTTGAAATTGATGTTTGCTGAATGAGGCTCTGTGTGTGTCATATAATTTAGAGTGTCTGTTTCAACGTAAATGTTCACATCGTGCGAATATGATGTGAAGATTGTTGATTTTCTCATTTTATTTTGATGTTTGCTTAATGTTGACATGTTGTTAACAACAATGTGAATGTTCACATCTTCGTATTTTGAAGTATGGATTTAGCACTTCAACTGTACGCGTTCTCATCAATTTTTTGCACAAAGTGAATTTTCATATTGATTTTTATTAATGTTCATTGTTGTGTTTTTGTGTTTTTATAGGAGATGGATACCTTTATGCTGTTGGTGTGTACATATGGTTGCAGTACAACTGTAATAAATGTTGCCCGCGCAATGTGTTATTCTCGTTTGGTGGAGTGTTTTGTGAGAAATGGGATGAGTTGTCTGCTGGTTCTATTTCACTGTTCTGTAAACTACCTGGGATTAGGAAGTGTGATTTGGACAATGAGGAAGAATTTCAGAACATGTTACTGCTTGCTAAATCAATGGGGGTACAACATGTAGAAGTTGTGGTTGAGTTGAAAAGTGGTATTGTTCAGTCAACCAGTTTGGGATTGGTGCGTGTGGGGGTTGAGGAAGAAATTGATGCATTACGAAGATTTTGCCACCATAACGACAAGGTGTTGTTGTCAGCCCCTTGGGCAAATGGTATTACGCATGTGGGACAACGGTTTGTTGGAGGTGCACAAGAATTTCGTGACGTTTTATGTAAGTACGCCATCCAATGTGGGTTTCAGTTTACATACGTGAAGAACGAGACAACAAGAGTTACTGCTGTGTGTGCGATGCGGGAGGAGAGGGGCTGCTTGTGGGCCATACATTGTAGAGCACAACGAGCAAATGATTTTTTCTACATCAAGAGTTTTAGTGATGTGCATACGTGTGGTACGGATGTCCGAACATCGAAGAATCCGTGAGTTAGTTCGGATTTGGTGTCAAGTACCATATCTGAAATTGTGAGGGACAAGCCGTTGACTTGGCCGTGTGATGTTGTGACTATTTTGAAGAGGGATTATGGGCTAGATGTGAGTTACCATGTCGTATGGTTGGCTGTGGAGAAAGCAAAGGCTGGTATTCATGGAGATCACTCATTATCGTTTGACCAGCTGCGGTGGTATTCGGATGCTGTGATGCGGTACAATCCGGGGAGTTATGTCAATATTGACTATGATGCGAGTAGTCAACAGTTTCGTCGTTTCTTTGTGTCATTCGCTGCGTGTATTTCTGGGTTCAATTCTTGTCGGCCTTTATTATTCTTGGATGGAACATTCCTCAAAGGAAAGTACAAAGGTCAGCTACTGGCGGCAACGGCAAAAGACGGAAACAATGGTTAGTAATTTTTTTACCTCTATATTCATGTCAATATTCACATTGACATGCATAGTATGGACAAATGAGTGATGGAGAAATTATAAGTACTGTGAACATTGACATTAGTATGCACTGATGTGAATGTTCACATCTGTGTCTGCTGATGCCTGTAATGTGAACATTCACATTATTTTACACTGATCCATTCACAGTATTGTACATCTGTGCCTGCTAATGATAGTTATGTGAACATTCACATTCACATCAGTGTATACTACTGTCAGTTGATCCGTTAATGAACAGTACTGTGAATGTTCACATTATCAATTGCTGAACAATCAAAAGTGAATTATTGATGGGCGTTAATGTGAATGTTCACATTATCAATTGCTGAACATGCACATGACCTGTTTCGTTTATATTGTTTTCTATTCATTTTGGAATACTGTGAACAGTTGTGTATTGGTGTTGTGTTGTAGGTCTGTTTCCTGTTGCATTTGCGGTTGTTGATTTGGAGACCACGGCGAATTGGTCGTGGTTCTTGCATGAACTTGGGAAGGTTGTTGATGGTAACCGCCAGATTACTTTTATTTCAGATCGTAATCTTGGCATGTTAGAAGCTATGCCGAAGGTGTTCCCATCGGCTCATCACGGTTATTGCTTACAACACTTGAAGAGCAATTTAAGAGACCGGATGAAAGGAATTGATAATGGCTTCAGGGATCACCTAGTAAGTAGTTTGGGTGATTGTGCTTATGAGCCAACTGTGGTAGGGTTCCATGAAAAGCTTGCAAAATTAAAAGAGGAGGGTAAACAACGAGCACATGATTTTTTCAAGGACTTGGCACCTGAGCACTGGGCAAATTCATAGTTCAGGTAATAACAGTTTCATAAAGTGTTCCATTGGTCAAGTTAGAATGGTAGCGATGTGAATTATCAGTTAGGATTTGTAAAAATCTTCCAATTGTGTTTCATGTTCAATGTCAGTGACGTGAATGTTCACATCTGATAGTAATGACTGATTTGAATGATGTGAATGTTCACATCCGTTGTCATATTTTGCTGTTGTTAACATTCACATCATTCTGTCATTTAAGTTGATATTAGTGTTCACATCTGTGCATCGTGTAAGTTGATGTTAATGTTCACTGCGAATGATGTTAATGTTCACATCAGTCAACGTGAGTGTTCAAACCTGTTAACTTTCGTGTTGTAAAATGTTTGTGATATTGTGCAGGGGCATGCGTTATGGGGAGATGACTTCCAATGCGGCGGAGTCATTTAATAACTAGATTAAAGAAGCGCGTAATCTTCCTATCACTCAAATGGTGGACACAATTCGTACTCAGTTGATGCGGCAAATGTCTGCACGGCGTGACCAAGCAAACAAATGGAATGAGCTTATTTGTCCTACATTTGAAACAAGGCTTATGGATTCGTTCAATCACAGCAGGTCTTGGCAAGTTAGCAAAGCCAATGAGAATGTGTTTGAAGTTCATTCGATACCATCTGTCACTGTTGATGTTGGGAGGCGTACATGTTCGTGCTTCAAATGGCAAATCAACGGATTCCCATGTGACCATGCTGTTGTTGCCATTCAGAAGAGCCGCTACAATCTCAATGATTGTGTGGAACATTACTTTCATGTACAGACATATCGTGGAGCGTATTCGGGTGCCATATTCCCTATACCATCGGTGGAGAAGCCGCCTTTTGATCCCATGGACTTCACTATATACCCGCCAACTGTGAAAAGACCACCCGGAAGGCCGAAAAAGAATAGGATCCCATCAAGGGGTGAGAAACTTAAGCAAATAAGGTGCGGGAGATATGATAAGCTGGGGAGCCATAATTGGAAGTCATGCAAGGAGCCGATATAGGATGTACATTTTTCATTTTAACGTTGTGTTTTACATTGGATTCTTATATTCATTTCACAAATAAGATTGTGTTGTGTTGGCAAGCAAAATAATGGTTTGGCAAACTTAGTATTTCATTTGTGCCTTTTCATTTTCTTTTTCTGTATGAAACTAATTTTTTGTTAAAGTTGTAATGATAAATACATGATGTGGACATTCACACTTACGTAAACGAATCATATTATGTGAAAATTTGCACATGGGTTGGACGTTTTTACCTTATTGTTGTCAATGTTGACATGAATATAAGATGTGATGTGAACTTTCACATGCATGAAGATTGACATGGTGTGAACATGTACAACTGTTATGAATGTAAAGAAATGTGAATATTCACACCTGTTCATGTTACCTGTAACGATGTCATGCAAACAATGTGTACATTCCTGCACAAGGTATGTGTATTACATTGAAAACTGGTTCCACAAATCGCATCAAATATGCTCATCACAACACGGCATTATGAATATCATAAGTGAGTATGAACATTCACATCAGTGTTTACAATTGCTATGCGCGACAACAAATGTGAATATTCACACATGTGTATGTGATCCGTAATTATGTCACGTAGACCAAGTGTACACTCTTGCACAAAGTATGTGTACTAAACAACAGTCAGGTTCAAACATTCGCAGAAACTTTTCTCACAACAACACAGCAGTATGCATATCGTACGTGACTGTGAACATTCACATTAGTGGTACAACTGTGGACATTCACATATATAAAACATAACAACACCAAAAGTAGTTCAAAATTCGCAGCTGCCTTTTTCCTATTAACAGATGTTGTATCACTGTTTTACAATCAGTTGCTGTGTCAAAATATCAACGCATTCCATATTAACATTCAAATCGACTGTTGGTTAGTTCGTAGGTGGACACCTCCCACCTATAGGTTTTAAGGAAGCTCTGATTTCTTATGATTCAAAAAACTATGCACTAACAAATCTCGTAGTCCACACCATTCTGCACTACTGAGGCTGCCCACAATTTCTTCATGGTATACGTGCGCCCGCATGATGTAACATACTGCAGGTCCGCAGTCCACTCTGTAAATGTAAAATGGTTTTGATTAGCAGTTGACAGGAATATTTGCATAATGGTTATGGAGGATTTGAAAAAAATGTAGTGAGGCTTACGAGTCGTCGCCTTGCTGAGGACAGACATCAACACTTTTGGTTGGTTGTGCTGGATTTTGGCCTGCTAACTTAGTGTGTAGCGGTGATGACTCGCCAATAACGGTCACAACATGCTCAATGTAGTTCCTCTGTGTATGGAATTTCACATTAGGGACCAACAAACATATGTGTGTGTACAATCATTTAATGCACGAGAACAAGTCATGTTTGTGTTGAAAAATAGCCACTTACAATTTCCTGTGCTTGGTCGATATGCGGGTCATGTATGATTGTTCTTGGGCGCAACGAGTTGTAATGCTTCCACAAATTTTCTTTAGCATCATACACAACTATCGTCCAGTGGTACGCATGATGCAATGGGAATAGTAGGTATCTCTCTCCTTGGTAGTTTTTGACATGTGCGTCAATGTGTTTACTCCTTTTGCGAGGATGGTACTCTCGTATCACTTTCTGTACACATTTGACAAATAATTAATGGACTGTGAAGTTTCACAGTCACATTACAAGTAATGAAATGATAGATTTTACCAAACACATGCTCGTGAAGATCAATGAGGCTTCATCTGAAGTTGGGTTGACCACCTCTTGTTGTTCATGCAACAGTTTAACATATGCATCTATGAGCTGCACAAACATGGGGTCATATTATATAGATTTTGTGGATGTGAGTGTGTGTGTGTCTGTGTGTGCATATGCATGAAGAGTGAATTATATTTGTAATGGCATACATTGCTGTGTATTGATTCCTCCTTGATAAGGTTGACAATGTCATCAAAATACACATGTGTAGCCTTCGAATCTCCTTTCCACACCAGCAGCCTGTGCATTATTAACAAACCAATGTAAATATTCACATTGCATATATCTCAGCAAACCAAAAAAACTGAACACAGTGAGGAATATAGACTATTAAGGAATGTGAATGTTAACATTGGATTTTTGCACAGTCACTTACTCATCGCCTCCATTTTTTTGTAAAGCTTGGACCTTTTGTTTGTCATGTTTGGACATCTTGGCCCAGACTTTGAACTTGTTCGTAAAGGATAATTTTTTTGGCTTCTTCGCTGGTGGGTGTTCCTCCACATCTTCAACCATTTCGACTGGATGGGGCTGCTTTTGGCCAGGTAAGTCTGGGTATTGGAAGTCAGGCAGGCGATGTTCTTTGTGATCTTTTTCCTTTATACGCTTGACCCTAGAAGGTGGGCTGATCATGTGTTGCATTGGGCTAGGGGGTTGCCTTTCTGACATAGCTTGTGTGACAATGTGGACTGACTGTTCATCGTAAAGATCCTGAAGAATTGTTTTATCGCATTCTAAGTCGATGACCAGCTGCGTTAAGCGTTTGATTTCTTTATCCTTCTGCTCCATGCACTTCTTCATTTCGATATTCACGTTGGGCGGGCTGGACTGGTTAAACAATCTATGTTCAAGATCAGCTATGACTCGTGCCCTCAACTCCCATGAAAATTGAAGGTGTTTGTACTTTGCTTCCCATTGCCTTATGACGCCCCAAGCCTTCCGATTCTCTTGGATAAGCACATCAATGATATCAGGTTGGTTTGTGTCTGGTATTACAATAGCTCTGTCATAATGTTGGCTGCTAAATGGAATGTGAATGTCCTTATTACTGTCCTTCAGGTCTACCCCATCCCCAGAAAAGTGGGAGTTACTGCCACTGTGTTGTTCTCCCTTGATGTCAGAAAGGTTGGGAGATGTTCTGCCTGGTTCATAAATTTCAGGCTCCACCTTCAATGTTTTACGCTTGAACTTTTGTAATTCTCTTGGGATTGCAAAGAGTTCACCGGCATTAACTTGAAAATGAAAAAATAATGTTACTTAACGCATATATTTTGGTGGTGTTATAATGTGAATGTTTTGATCACTAGTTGAAGGCCCTACCTCATTAAAACCCAAATCTGCTAAAGAGATGGTTTTCATCTTCTTCTGCAAAGCAGTCAGATCCCACTTCACACAGTGAGGAAAAGCATTGGGTCTGTGAGGTTGGAGGACGGTTGTGTGCTCACACAACCAGTACTTCAATAAAACAAGAAACACATATTGTTATTTAGCATTTGCAGAGTAATGGCAACCTATGTGAACATTAATCACAGTGGCGTTGTTGTGAACATCCCAATAGTACATTATCATTGAATGTGAACATTCACATCTGCGAATCGTGAGTGATGTGGCACTGTTGTGAATATTCACTGAAGTATGTTATGAGTGAATGTGATCAGTCACATTCACTGCCTCAGATGTGAACATTCACAGTAGTGACAACATAATTGCCTACGGAGCAGTGTGGTAAACATTCACAGTGGTACATTATCACTGAATGTGAACATTCACACTGTTCACATTTGAATCACTGATGTGAATGATGACAGAAACATAAGTGCTGTGGCACTGTTGTGAACATGCACAGTAGTATGTTATGAGTGAATGTGATCAGTCACATCAGTGGTTCAGATGTGAACATTCACAGTAGTGAAAACATAATTGCCTACAGAGCAGTGTCGTAAACATTCACAGTAGTATATTATGAGTGAATGTGGACATTCGCATCAGTGATTCAGATGTGAACATTCACATCTTTGAAATGTAATTGCCTATGGACATTCACATCAGAGGTGCAGATGTCAATGTTCACAGTTGGCTTAGATGAACAACACTGGAGGACATGTTAATGATATTATTTGAAAACATGGGTACTTACCATCAACAACATGACACAGCTGGTGACTTTTGTTGGATTTTTGTCATTTTGGGAAATAAACGATGTCAACATTGTCCTAATTTGCTTGGCCCAATCATATTCTTGCATGCTTTCCAGTGGGACCATATGTGCGTAGTACCCCCATCCTATTGTCTCTTCGCTTGTTAAGAAAAAAAGCTTCTGGCAAGCATACATGCACACTAGTCGGGCAACTTCTTCGTTGTCGTCTTTCTTTTTTCCTTTCAATGCCTCGGTCAGAAGGGTGCGTATCCATTTTGAAGTCAACCGGCTGACGTTTTTGCATCTTCTGTTTACAATGCCAGTCTTTGGTTTTGCACCGTATGATATGTCCATTGGCTTGCTGCCACAGTCCACACCGAAAATCAGCTTGATGTCGCTGTTGTGTATTTTCATCTTCTTCTGCCCAATGTAGAAGGCATCTTCTGAAGCTTGGTACATTTGTAGTACATGCATAACAACATCATCATACTTCATGCATTTATCCAGGTCGATTTGATTGTTTCTCAATGCATCAAACAAATTCCAAAAAGGTGTTTGTCGAAGGCACCGAAGCTGTGCTTCTATGAACTTGGTAGTTTTCATTAATTTGACCAGTCCGGTCATATTAGATCTGTAGTTAACATGGCGCATGTCGACATTGGTGCAAGTATTTTTTTTTGGGGTTTCTTCCTTCACATGGGACTCATCTCTTTTTCCCTTTCCGGTTTTCTTTTGTGCGACATCTGCAAAATGGAGCATTTAAAAAAAATTAAGTGAAGGCTCATGTGATTAGCATAGTGGAACAGATTTGAACATTCACATCATTTCCACTGATGTGAATGTTCACAGTTGTGTGCGTGGGTGTGAATCACCAGAGTTTGCGTGTGGTTGTGAACATTCACATAGGTACATGAATGTGTATTTCGACTGTGTCACGACAAACACAATGAACATATCGTGTCAGTGTGTGGTACACAATGCATTTTTATACAACCATGAACATCATTGAAGAGCATGTATAAAATTTTCAGGCAACGTGAATGTTCACAGCATATAAGAGCAGCACCAATAATATCTGATTGTCCTAAAATCTTCAAGCAATGTGAATGTTCACAGCATAGAACAACAGCACCAATAAAATCTGACTCCCTTAAAATTTTCAAGCAATGTGAATGCTCACAGCCTAGAACTACAGCACCAACAATATCTGACTATCCAAAAATTTCCAGGCAATGTGAATGGTGACAGCATAGAACAACAGCACCTATAATAACTGACTCTTCTAAAATTTTCCAAACAATGTGAATGTTCACAACCTAGCCCAGAAGCACCAATAATATCTGATTGAACTAAAACTTTCAGGCAATGTGAATGTTCACATCGTAGAACATTAACACCACTGACATCTGACTCTCCTAAAATTTACAGCAAATGTGAATGTTGACAGCATAGAACAACAACACGAATACTGTCTGAATGTCCTAAATTTTTCAGGCAAATTTTCCAGACAATGTGAATGTTCGCAGCCTAGCCCAAAAGCAACAATAATATCTAAGTGAACTAAAACTTTCAGGCAATGTGAATGTTCACATCGTAGAACATTAACACCACCGACATCTGACTCTCCAAAAATTTCCAGCAAATGTGAATGTTCACATCCTAGCCCAGAAGCACCAATAATATCTGATTGAACTAAAACTTTCAGGCAATGTGAATGTTCACATCGTAGAACATTAACACCACCGACATCTGACTCTCCTAAAATTTCCAGCAAATGTGAATGTTGACAGCATAGAACAACAACACGAATAATATCTGAATGTCCTAAATTTTTCAGGCAAATTTTCCAGACAATGTAAATGTTCACAGCCTGGCCCAAAAGCAACAATAATATCTGATTGAACTAAAACTTTCAGGCAATGTGAATGTTCACATCGTAGAACATTAACAGCAACAATGCGAATGTTCACAGCCTAGAACAAAATAAACCAATAATATCTGATTGTCCTACAATTTTCAGGCAATGTGAATGTTCACATCTTCCAACAACAAGAACAACAATAGAATTGGCCAAAGAGTGTCAATGCCTGTGAATTTTCACAGCATACAACAACAACACCATTAATACTTGATTACTCAAACATTTTAATTCAATGTGAATGTTCATATCTGTTACCAACAGCAACAAAAAAAGAACTGGCCAAAACATTTTTGAAACCATGTGAATGGTCATAGCATTGAAAAACAACGGAATAACATCTGGAATAATTTGATTATAAACCATTTCCAATCAATGTGAATGTTCACAGATTTCAATAACAACAACTACAACCAGAACATTTACGAATGTTGACAGTTGTGAACGCAATGTAATGGCAACTGTAATGTTTTTGAGTGCAAAAATCAAAAAATTTAGGGATTACGATTGAGGGGTTCAGAATAAATGAATGCTTACGTTTTTTGCCCATTTCGACGACAAAGATGTTGAGACGAAGGGACGATTCAACGAAGGAACGTATACAGTTTTCTGTGCGTACGAACGGCGAAGAAGATGATGAGACGATGTGACGATCGAACGAAGACAGTCTTCTCGGCGTAGGGATGGGGGAGAAGATGATGAGACGATGCGACGATGCAACGATGGAAGGAATACAGTCTTCGGGGCGTTGAGGCGATGTGGAATATGGTTTCGGATTTCTGGACTGTAGAGGTACTGTGCGTGATTTCGTGCGCAAGAATAGGGAGGGGAAGAGAAACGGTTATTAGATTCAAAGAGAGAGAGAGAGGGGCGCGTGTTTTTTTAGGGCTTTTTTGGTCTTTTTGTATGAAATGGACCTAATGGAATATTATAAAACAGTATGGGTTTCTTGAAACAACACTCTTACATAATGGATTTACTAAAAAAGCTCTCATATTGCTTTTTTTTTTTTTTCAAAAATAATTGAGATCCCAAATTTAAGGACCCATAACCTTCGAAATGACTTAGACTATTTATGTTTTTTTTTTCTTCTTGTTTTTATCTCTCACACGAGTAATTCAGATTATTTTAGGAGTTATAAAAATCTTCAAAATTAAGATTTCAATCATTGTTGTTATTGTTGTTTGTGCTATTTTGAAAAGTTAGCTTTTAATCACTTTTTTTGGTTTATAACAAAAGTCAAAAGTTAGTTTTTTTTGCATTTTTTTCTATTTGGGAAGTTGATTTTTAGCTATTGGTGAAATTATAATTCTATCCCTTATGAGTCAAAATGTGCTATATGAGTGAAGTTGTAAATATTTTAAATTAATGGGGGTAATTTGGTCATTTTATTATAATTTGACATCATAAACAAATATTAATCAAAAAAGTCAAAAATAATTTTTTACCAATTTCCCAAATCATTTGTCTAAAAAAATAAAAAACTTGATTAAAAATAAAAAAGTCATTTTTTATCATCTTACCAAAATTTATTTATTTATTTATTTATTTATTTTGATTTGAACAGCATACACGACATGTACACATCAGCTAATTACAACCACAAGACAAATGATGATGCCACCATCTACTCCCAATATGGATATCCTCTAAACTTCAGATTTTTGATTCTATGTTTTTGGGGTCTTTTGGAAAGTGAGTTGTCATCTACTTCCCATATTATAATAATCTACTTCTCTCTCTCATAAAAAGTTAATTATAATGAACTTTTAAATAATTTTTAAGCAAAAAATTGATTATAACCATCTTTTCAAAATAATAATTTGTTTTTACTTTGAGCAATACTACGGGTAAGGTTGGCAACATCAAGGGGTATTTTGGAAGTAGGATTTTTTTTTTATCGATTTTTTAAAATATACATATATATAATAAAAAAGTAATGTGATTTGGGTTGTTTGGAAAGTACTAGATTAATATATTTTTTAACTTTTTACGAAAAAACGTAAAATATGAGTTAGGTTTGAAGTAATGTGGTAGATATGTTATATGACCAAAATAAGATGATTGTGATCCAAATAAGATAATATGCTGCTATTTTAACACATGTCAAACAAGCAGTTAAATAAGAGCATCCACAGTGGACTAATTATAAACGGTGTATTAGTGTCAGTAGCCAAAATTTAGGGGAGACACGGTAACTTTTAGTTGAAAGTATTAAGTAGTGTGTTTGTGAGTTTTGTTAGTGTCGGTTATTAACTTCTTTATCAACTATGACTAGCGTTTTAGCCAGTGAGAGGGGGGGGACGTGGGAAGTGCCTTGGGGTCGTCCGACCGGTCATCCCCTTGGGCGTCCGGCCGATCGTTTCCCTAGACATCCGGACCCCTTCAAGAAAAAGAAAAAAAAATTATTTACCGATCCTCAGCAGAGCTTCCATGGAGAGAGAGACATGCTACCTTCATTTTCGGTTGAGCGTCCATGGAGAGAGAGAGCGCCTTCCATAGAGGATTTATTTTATGTATAACAGTTCTCTGAATCTAACTTTTTTTCTTCTTCTTCTTCTTTTTCTTTATGACCTACTCTTTGTTTGTCTTTTATGTCTTCAGTCTGTGTGCTCTAATTCATATTTTTCATGTTTCTCTGGTCCTGTTTGGTATAGCTGTTAAAATAAATTATATATTATGACTTTAATCAGAAGCTGTTAATCTGTTTGGTATACCTATTGGATTATAGATTTAAGTTGCTGAGTAGTGTTTGTTAAATAAACTGTGAAGTAGCTTTTTTAATTAACTTTTATTTTTTGTTATTTACTATTTGTCTACATTTCTCATAAAAAATAATAATAATATTTTATAGTCCATTTGGGTCTTTTTCTATTTTTAAAAAATAAAAATAAAAAAATCTAAGAGGATAACCGTGAATTAACATATCCACAGTAAAAGTTGATAATCAGAAGTAAGAGATGAGCAGCTTCTCAGAATCAGTTTTTTTAACTTAAAATAAGTTGTTAGAATCAGAAGCAGTTTGAAATAAGTTTAACCAAATAATCCAAAATAACTTTTTAAAAACCAGAAGCCATAAGTTAGCTAAAAAAAGCTCCACCAAACCCCTCTGTGTTCAGCTTTCGGGCCAAACAGACAACAAGATCAAGAATTGCTGAAACACCAACAACCACAGCTTCAACTTCAACAACAACAACCACCACTAAGAATTCTTAACTCTTTTATTTATTTATATACTAGCGTATTCCCGTGTCTAAAGACATGGTGTAAATAATTTTGGGTTTAGAATATAATTTTAATCCCAACACTATTTAATAAATTATCAATTATCCTGAAAAGAAGACGTACAGAAAACGAAATCTACTTTCAAAACAAGAGAGTGAAAGAGGTAAAAGTGTGTAAGTGTGTTTTTTTTTACTTTCCCACAGAAACACGTGTCAACACCAGGTATTGTCGATTCACCAGCCGTCAGCGACCCGACGGCTAACCTCGCTAAACCCCTTGTTTCATTTGGAAAGTTGAATTGGTTTTAAAGTTTTTTTTTGATTTTTTTTCATTATTTTAGTATAGATTAAAAAAATTTTTGAGTTGTTTTTTTTTAAAAAAAAAATTTATGAGAAAAAAATTATGATTTAAATATGATAATTTATTTGATTTTTTATGACTATCTTAATCTTTAAAAAAAAAAAAACCAACCCAATTATCAAAAAAATCAACCCACCAAAACTGCCACCTCCTCTCTCTTTTAGCATAGATTAAAAAGTTTGTTTGAGGTGTTTTCTCTAATTTTCATGAGGAAAAAAAATTATGATTTAAATATGATATTTTATTTTATTAATTTTTTGATTTATTTTATTTTTTATGACTAATTTAATCAAAAAAAAATTAGCCCAACCCAATTATAAAAAAATCAACCCACCAATACGACCATCTTCCCTCTCTCTCTCCTCTCTCTCAGTACCACCATGTATATACATAAATTATGTATGTATAGAGATGAAGGAAGGACCTTCGTGGAGATGTTCAACCAAAACTAAAAGGGAAATTTGGCTATGAACCCCCTTTACCTTCATTTCATTGTTAGAAGGACTAAGAAAAAAATTATACTTTCTAAACCCCCTCATAATTATAAAATCTTGCATAAAGGATAAAATTTATTATTTAAATATTTTATCAGACTATTATACCCTCACATATACACAATCCAGATACAAAATTTATCTTCTCTCTCGTCTCTCACTTCTAACCCTAGCTTCCTCCATGGCCGGAGCTGTGTCATTCCTAAGCTCCGACGATCTCTCTTTGCATCTTCTCAACTCTTCTCCTTCAACTCTCCTTCAACTGTTCATCTTCTATCTCGTCTCTCTCTTCTAATCCTAGCTTCCTCCATGGCCGGAGCTGTGGAGAACTTGCAAATCGTGCTGATACATATATATATATATATATGTGTGTGTGTGTGTGTGTGTGTGTTTGTGTGTTTTGAGATTTGAATTCGAATATATAGATTTTTGAAAGCTCAAAGTTTTAAAAATCTGAAAAATCTGTAAAATCTGAAAAATCTGAAGAACCGGGGTATGAAAAATTGAGATTTCTCTAAAATTTTTAGATTATAGGCATGATTCAATGTTTTTCAAAGTAAACATCGATTGATTCAAGGATTATAGGCCTGATTCAAAGCTCAAAGCTCAAAGTTCCATCGATTTTTCAGAGTAAACATCAAATTTCATTTGATAGAACCAGAGTAAAATTTTACTCTGGTTATATTGCTCTGTTTTTTTCATTTGACAGAACCAGAGTAAAATTTTACTTTTATACAGAGTAAAATTTTACTTTTAGCTTCAGAGTCTTACAATTTACTTATTTTTCAGAGTAAAATTTTACTTTTATACAGAGTAAAATTTTACTTTTAGTTTCAGAGTGTAAAATTTTACTCTCATTCATAGTAAAATTTTACTTTTATACAGAGTAAAATTTTACTTTCATACAGAGTAAAATTTTACTCTGAAATACATAGTGAAAATGTCTTAATAGGAGAGCTGATAGATATGAGGGTAATATAGTAAAAAAAACAAGTTTTAACATATCAGGGGGTTTTGAAAGTACTTATATAATTCTTATCCTTTTAAAAGAGAAATTAGATAGTGAGGGGGTTATGACCAAATCCCCCAAACTAAAATAAAATAACAGATTTCAAAAAGAAAAAAACAAAACTGGAAACAATAATAATAATAACAAATAACTAATAATAATATCTCACAGTTGTGATTATATATTTATTTGCTGTGGCTCTAATGGCGATGATGAAGAAGTCGTTTGGAAAGTTGAACTGGTTTTAAATTCTTTTTTTATTTTTTAAAATTATTTTAGTATAGATTAACAAGTTTGTTTGAGTTGTTTTTTTTAAAATTTTTATGAGAAAAAAAATTATGATTTAAATATGATAATTTATTTCATTAATTTTTTAATTTATTTTATTTTTTTATGACTATTTTAATATTAAAAAAAAAATCAACCCAACCCAATTATCAAAAAATCAACCCACAAAAACCTCCACCTCCTCTCTCTTTTAGTATAGATTAAAAAGTTTGTTTTAGGTGTTTTCTTTAATTTTTATGAGAAAAAAAAATTATGATTTAAATATGATATTTTATTTTATTAATTTTTTATGACTAATTTAATCTAAAATAAAAAATAAAAATCAACCCAACCCAACCCAATTATCAAAAAATCAACCCACCAATACGACCATCTCCTCTCTCTCTCACTACCACCATCCTATGTATGTATATACATAAATTATATATGTATATAATCTATTTAATAGAGGAGGAGCAGGGAGATGAATGAAGGACCTCCCTAGAGATGTTCAACTAAAACCAAAATAAAATAGCAGATTTCAAAAAGCAAAAAACAAAAATGAAAACTGTACGGGAAAGAAATAAACCTTCTCGTATAATCCTGTTGATCAAGTCTGCGCTCCTCCGTACGACGTCGCTTTACTCCCTGAAAACACAAACGTGAGCTAGCCGGCGAGTGTGTGCCGGAAACCCCTCCGATGCCTAAGTCAGAAAAACAGACAAATAGACAAGAAGCTCTGTGAATTTGAGAATCAAAGTTGTGTTGCCTCTCCATAGGTGATGTTTGTGAGCTTTTATAGGTTCCGTGTGGCACAATCCAAGTAGGACTCTTACTCCTCCATGTAGAGTCCTCCTAGGATTCATACTCCTGAAGGATAATGCTTATCCTTCAACACCCCCCTCACTGCTTAAACCAAGTGAGATGGTTATACCATGACCGGACTACCATACAACCGAAATAACATTGCCATGCTAGACTAACTGGAGCGACCGATCTAATTTGTTAGTTCGGCTATTCCTTGCTTTTCCCCTACCTCGGTTCCACTTGCTAAGACCGAGCTATCCATAGAAGAGCTTAAGCCGAACTAACCCAAAACCAAGTCCTGAAGAGGGCTCAGTATACTTCCTCACTTCTACCTCGGCTTGGCATGCCATGACCGAACTAACCAATTTGGCCGTGGAAACCGAGATAACAACAAGGCCTTCTTGGACCGAGCTAATGAAAAAAGCCATTTTACTCTGCCTTTCTTACTACGGCCCAAAGTGGCCCATTACCCAATCTCGGCCCAATTTATTCATACAAATTACCCTCTCAATTGCCCCTTAATTCCATCTGCGCAGCATGATGGGATTACCTTGTCTTCCAGTCGAGCTAAAAAATATTAATCTTACTACCGAGCTAAGCCTATATGCTTTTCCAGCCGAGCTAGGCTCACACCGATCTGTACCTATCCGGTTCAAACGTCTCTTCAATCACAACAACTGAATTGCTTCTAATCCCTAGGACACGTGGCATATTCTTATTGGCTGAAGGTAGCTGTCACGCCGTCATCGTTCTTCGTGTTTTTTGAACAGTCCCGCCCAAATTTTGGGCGTCATCAAAACAAACTCCTTTTGTTTTCTCTTCTTGAATCATTACATCTTCCTATTCACGTCTTCTCTCTCTCTTTCTCGCATTCCTTCTCGTTCTTAAGGAGCTCGTGTTCTTCACTGCCACTGCCTCTTCTTCAGTATCCCTTCATCTGGTAAGTTACTCAAATCTATCTTTCTTGCTTTTGTTGTTTTCATATTTGCTTTATACAATCCACAACAATCTGTTTCATGTGTTTTTACGAAATACTGTTTTTGCTTTTTTGTTGCCTTATTTTCTGGGAAAAAACTTCATGAGAACCCCTTGAACTCTACGAAGAAATCTGTAGAATACTCTGTTTGATTCATAAACACGTCTCAACCGAACTAGGATACTGTTTATGCCATGTGTAAGTCTAGCCAGACTATTTAATCGAACCAAGTAGTTTTAGCAAGTCAAAAAACCATCTTTTTTCGGATTTATCTTAGCCGAGATAACAAACCGAACTAGATCTGCACTTAGTGTGTTTGAAGGCCTCAATTCTAACCGAACTATCTTGGGGCTAAACCAGCATTCGTAGTTCAGACCGAACTAAGAAAGCTGCCCCTAGAATTTTAACCGGTCTAACAAATCACTTGCCCCAACCGAGCTACCAAGCACCTTGCTAAAACCGAGATAGGACCTGCAACATTTCAGAAAGCCAAAGTAGGACTTAAATTGTTTGTACTTTGTAGCATGGTCTTAAGATCTGTGCTTAACACTTCTGTTTTTCACTTTGCAGACTTAGGTTGCCCAGGCACTCCTTTTGATCGCTCAACCGAGCTACACAACAACATTTTTCGACCGAGCTAGCACCAAGCATAATTTATACATAACTTAGGAGTAAATGGGAAAATATAGGTTCTTAGTAGAAACAACAGGTGGCTTGGCCGAATTCCAAAGGGATTATAACATCCCTGACGTTGTCCACCTAACCTTAGCCGAAAAAGATGTTATACCTTGGGGAAATCAGGGCTTTGTACCCTTCACCCTTTTATCAATAATAGAAACCAGACTAAGATTTCCAGTCCAACCCTTAATTTGTGAATTCCTTAGGCAAACGAGAATATGCCCAACCCAGCTTTCCACCAACTCATACCGCATAATAATGGGCATAGCCGAGCTAAACTGCCGAGCTGGCATTAACCTCAGCTTAGCCGAAATCTTCCACCAGTACTCCATAGGGTCAAAAGAAGACGGCTGGGTTTACTATCTTAGAATACGCCGCCGCCGAGAAAAAATAATAAAAGACACACCGGACAAAGACTTGAATGATGATGACTTTTTCTGGGTGTCTGGCAATTTTGAAGACCAGCAAGCCCAGATCCCTGATCGAAGTATAAACTGGAATAAAGGAGAACCTAGTATAATTACTTCGGTTTGTTGGCATGCTTTGTTTTATTTCGGTTACCTGCTCCTGAACCGAACTAACAGTTTGTCTTCTTTATGTAGATTCAGCCCATCTTCAATCCCTGTACAGTTACCCCAACCTGAACACTATCCGCGCTGCACTTCGTTTTCCAGAAAGAAGTTGGGCCAAACTTCTAAATTTCGAACCGACATACAGATACAGTGGCCGCCGAAAAGCCAGAGTAACTGACTTTTTGTTGGAGGATGCCCCCGAACCGGACTCAACCTTGCCACAAATTATACTAATCCCACTGACTGCTGAAGAAGAGATGGCCAAAAGGAATAGAGTCAGGGCTCTCTTGACCGAAACCAACAAACCCGAAGTACCGCCACCAAGCCAAACGCAACAGGCCGTTGTGGCCCTTCCTTCTCAACAGCCTTATTCATCACGCCCATCCAAGCACGCCCGGTCTACCCCAACCGAGCAGCGTCTAGCGGATGAGGACGAAACCACCCCTCCACTGAGCCACCCACCGATTCCACAACCGGAGCCTTCTGACCGGGCTGGCTCTTCCAAGTGGGCACCGAAGCTGAAATTTCAGAACCGAGATATCCAAGATACCGATTCGGTGGTTGCTGAGAAGGATCGCTTGATGGCATTCAACCTTGCCAAGAGTGTTTGCCTTCCAGCAGACATGGAACACCACCAGAACCTGACCAAGCTAAGGGCTATCCGATCGGCCATCAAATCCATGATCCTGGTAAGATGCTCCCCGTCTCTTAAATTTTTCAAACTTTCAGTTCGGTTTTGTCATTGATTTCTTTCTATTCATTTCAGTCTCTTTAGAAGAGCCAAATTGCCTATCAAAAGGTATTGGAGCTCAGGAAAACGGCTAGGCAGGCCATGGCAGAGGTGGAAGAAAGAACAACCGAACTGAAGGAATCAAAACAAAAAACGACCGAGCTAGTGGCTGAGATAGCTCGTCTAACCGGACTAGTTACCTTGGCTGAAGCTGACAAACAGAAGGTGTTGACCGTGATGAAAGATAAGTACCTTCGTGAGCTAGTCAAGCTCGAAGGGAAAAAGAACGCCGAAATCGCTGAACTGAAGAAGAAGGTGGGTTGTGCCAATGCCGAAGGTTTCAAGGAGGCGGAGGGCCTCTACATTTCACAATGTGAGGGAGCGAAGGACTTATTTTTCAAGTGCGGCTGGAGAAGTGCTGTGGAGCAGCTCGGCTGTGGGCCCGAAACCGAGGTCTACAATGCTCCTCAGTATTTCATTCCAGCCTCACTAGCGGAGTATGCTGCTTCTGTCCAACAACAATTTTTGCAGGGTTCAGATGATGAAGATGAAGAAAATAAGCCAACTGTTACTCCGGTAGTCAACGAGCAAGGCAACGATCAATCAGCTCGGTTGGAGCCAACGGTTGGACACCTAACTGTTGAGCCGCCGACTGACACTGTGCTGCCAGTTGCTACTGAGACTGATCTTCTATCTGCAATCGGTGTTCAGGTTGATATTAAAGCCGATCTTGAAGACCTTTTTAATTGATTCTGTATTTTTTCTTTTTCTTCTTTTTGCTTCGACTTGTAACCGGACTGGGAGCCCCTCCCTTGTAATCGCTTTGAACTTGATTAATGAGAATCAACTTCTTTTTTGTTCAACTTTTATTTCGGTTTGATCTGTATGCTTTCTGACTGACCTTACTAGCCAACCACTCTTTTGCCGATATACTTACTTCGGCTGAAGAGTAATAAGAGTTTAATTCGGCCATCCACTCTTTAGCCGATATCCTTACTTCGGCTAAAGAGTACCAAGAGTTGGTTTAATCCAGCCAACCACTCTTTAGCCGATGTCCTTACTTCGGCTAAAGAGTACTTAGAGTTGGTTTAATCCAGCCAACCACTCTTTAGCCGATGTCCTTACTTCGGCTAAAGAGTACTAAGCTCCGGTTTAATCCAGCCAACCACTCTTTAGCCGATGTCCTTACTTTGGCTAAAGAGTACTTAGAGTTGGTTTAATCCAGCCAACCACTCTTTTACCGATGTACTTACTTCCGCTAAAGAGTACCAAGAGTTGGTTTAATCCAGCCAACCACTCTTTTAGCCGATGTCCTTACTTTGGCTAAAGAGTACCAAGTGTTGGTTTAATCCAGCCAACCACTCTTTAGCCGATGTCCTTACTTTGGCTAAAGAGTACCAAAAGTTGGTTTAATTCAGCCAACCACTCTTTTAGCCGATGTCCTTACTTCGGCTAAAGAGTATCCAGAGTTGGTTTAATCCAGCCAACTACCCTTTTAGCCGATGTCCTTACTTCGGCTAAAGAGTACCTAGAGTTGGTTTAATCCAGCCAACCTCTAGATTGGTTTTTCCAGCCAATCTAAAGTAAAATGTTTGGTTATTCCGACCAAATGTCCTGCAGCCTGGATCCTTATCCTGGGCTTCGGAAGGGTGTTTGGTTTTTCCAGCCAACCTTTAGATTGGTTTTTCCAGCCAACCTAAAGTAAAGTGTTTGGTTATTTCAACCAAACGTCCTGCAGCCTAGATCCTTATCCTGGGCTTAGGAGGAGTGTTGGTTTTTCCGGCCAACCTTTAGATTGATTTTTCCAGCCAACCTAAAGTAAAGTATTTGGTTATTCCGACCAAACGTCCTGCAGCCTGGATCCTTATCATGGGCTTAGGAGGGGTGTTGGTTTTTCTAGCCAACGTTTAGATTGATTTTTCCAGCCAACCTAAAGTAGAGTATTTGGTTATTCTGACCAAACGTCCTGCAGCCTAGATCCTTATCTTGGGCTTAGGAAGGGTGTTGGTTTTTCTAGCCAACTTTTAGATTGGTTTTTCCAGCCAACCTAAAGTAAATTGTTTGCAATGTTCCTAACCTCACTAACTTTTACAGAAAACAACTATGCTGAAAAGAATCGACTTGTTTTATTGAGGAAAGAAAAAATTACACATGTTTGAAAGCTAAAAATAAAATAACTTGAGATTGGCGGTGTTCCATGGCCTAGGGATTGCTTTGTCGTCCTTGTCTTTTAGGTGGTATGCCCTTTTGCCTGCTAACCCAACCACTTTGTAGGGGCCTTCCCAATTAGGCCCTAGCTTGCCATCTCCTAGCACCAGGGTGTTTCCCATCACTTTGCGCAGCACCCAATCTCCGATTTTGAATTGCCTTGGATGTATTGTTTTGTTGTATTTCCTGGATAACTCTTGTTGATATGAGGCAATGTGGACTAGTGCTCTTTCTCTTCTTTCTTTGGCGAGGTCGAGCTCCAATGCTATGGCTTCTCCATTCAAGTCTGGATCAAAATTTTCGCTTCGAATTGTGGGGAGGCCAACTTCCAGTGGGATTACTGCTTTCATGCCATAGGCTAAGGAGAATGGTGTTTCTCCTGTCGATTGTCGAGGTGTGGTGCGGTAAGCCCATAAAACATGAGGAAGTTCCTCCGCCCATTTGCCTTTTGCTTTTTCTAACCTTTTCTTTAGTCCATCCAAGATAACCTTGTTTGATGCTTCCGCCTGACCGTTGGCTTGGGGATATGCCGGTGTAGAATTGTAGAACTCTATCTTGTATTCATCATAAAAGCCTCTGAAGGTTCTGCCATCGAACTGAGTACCGTTGTTTGATATTAAGGCTTTTGGTATACCGAATCGAGTAATGATATTTTTCCAGACGAACTTCTTCACATTTTTTTCCTTGATTGATGCCAATGCTTCTGCTTCCACCCACTTTGTGAAGTAGTCTGTTGCTGCGAGAAAGAACTTCCTGTTTCCGGGCGCTGTTGGAAGTGGTCCTACTATGTCCAAGCCCCACATTGCGAAGGACCATGGGCTGGTCAATAGTAGGAGCTTTCTGGCTGGTTGATGTATTTGGTGTGCGAACTTCTGACATTTCTCGCACTTCTTCACATACTTCTCCGAGTCTGCCTGCATGTATGGCCACCAATATCCTTGTGAAATGGCTCTGTGAGCTAACGATCTTCCTCCTTGGTGGCTTCCGCACACACCTTCATGTATCTCGAACAAGAATGTTTCCACTTTGCTGGGGTGAACACACTTTAGATAAGGTCTAGAGAATGACTTTTTGTACAATGCCATGGATGGGGAGAGCCAAAATCACTACGACTTTGCTCTAATTTTGTTGGCTTCTTTCTTTTCTTCCGGTAAGACGCCATCTTTTAAGAATAGTATAATGGGATCCATCCATGAGGGGCCTAATTCGGTGCAACATACCTCTTCTACTTCAGGGTCTTCAATGCTTGGCCTTGGTAGGTAGTCAATTAGTAGTGGGTGAGGGATGGATGTATCTGCCATTGACGCAAAGCCTGCTAGTTCGTCTGCTCTGCTGTTTTCCTCCTTGCTAATCTGTTCTATCCTGACTACTTCAAATTTCTTGATCTTTGTTCTGACCAATTCTTGGTACTTGGCCATCTTATCATCCTTTACTTCATAGTCGCTAGAAATTTGGTTTACCACCAGCTGTGAGTCGTTGTAGACCATTAGTTCGGTGGCCTTCATGTAGAATGCTGTTTTGAGTCCTGCAAGAAGTGCTTCATACTCCGCTTCGTTGTTTGATGCTGGGAAGCCAAGGTTGATTGCTTACTCCACAACCAGGCCGTCTGGTGAGATGAGGACTATGCCAAGTCCTGCACCATGCCGGTTGGATGCTCCATCCACAAAGAGCTTCCACATCTCTCCAAAGAACAACTTCCAGCAAGTGGAGGGGTCAGATGATGTCGTGGGGTCAAGAATGTTGCTGGTGTTTTCTTCAAGGTCCATGCTTGCTGTCTGCCCCTCGCTATCTGATTGTACCAAGTCTTTATTTGTTGGTGAGTCTTGGTTTGATGTAGCTTGGTTTGCTTCTTCCTTGCTGTCTTTAGTCTGGTCTGTCATGGGATCTGATTGAGTATCCTGCATCAGGGGTTGCGCTATTTCGGCGTCAACTTCTATCCCTGGTTTGGTTATATCAGTCAGGTCGATTCGGTAGATATGATGACTTCCTGAGGTAAATTCTGCGACAAAGTCTGCCAAAGCTTGGGCTTCTATCGCGGTTCTGGGTTGGAACTTGATGTCGAATTGTCCCAACTCTACTGCCCACTTTAAGATTTGCCCAGAAAAGTTTGCCCTCTCAAACAAAGCTTTTAATGGGAAAGCTGTGAGGACGACTATAGTGTGGGCGCGAAAGTAGTGTGATAACTTTCTTGAGGCCATCATCAAGGCCAATGCCAGTTTTTCTAGTGGCAAGTACCTTATTTCGGCACCCAGTAATGTCTTGCTGACATAATAGATGGGCAGATGTTGGATTCCTTTCGCACGGACCAACGCTGCGCTAATTGCGTGCTGAGAGACTGCCAGGTACAGGAAGAGTTCTTCTCCAGGAATTGGGGTCACCAGCAGTGGTGGAGAAGACATATATTCCTTTAAGCTTTCCAGAGCGCGGTCGCATTCTTCGTCCCACTCAAACTTGGCTTTTAGGGCATGGAAGAATGGTCGTAATCTGTCCGATGACCGGCTTATGAACCGATTGAGCGCGATTGCCATGCCGGTGAGATGCTGCACTTCTTTTACTGAGTTTGGTCTCTCCAAATCCTGGATTGCTTTGATCTGAGAAGGGTCTACTTCTATATCCCGGTTGGTCACAAGGAAGCCTAGGAATTTGCCAGATCCTACTCCGAATGCACACTTGGACGCATTGAGGCGCAACTTGTGCTTTTTCAGGATCTCAAACATCTCACCTAGGTCCTTGAGATGGTCATTCTCATCCTTGCTCTTGACCACCATGTCGTCGATGTAAGCCTCCATTATTTTGCCTAACAATGGCTCAAATATCTTGGTGACCATCCGTTGGAATGTTGCCCCTGCGTTCTTTAGGCCAAAGGGCATGACCTTGTAACAGTATAGTTCTCTTGGAGTTGTAAATGATGTGACCTCCTGGTCTGGTTCATGCATGGCGATTTGATGGTAGCCTTTGTATGCATCCAGAAAGCTAAGTCGGTTGTGCCCCGCCGTTAGGTCGACCAGTTGATCTATTCGTGGTAGAGGAAAGCTGTCTTTCGGACATGTCTTGTTGGCTGTTTTGTAGTCGACACAGACACGCCACTTGCCATTCTTCTTTGGCACCACGACTGTGTTGGAGATCCATCTTGGATAGTGCACTTCTCTGATTGCTCTTGCCTCCAGCAGGTTTCCTACTTCTTCTGCCACTATCTCGGCATGGTGGAGTGCCGATCTACGGGTGCGTTGAATGATTGGTCTGGCGGATGGATGGACATTGAGTTGGTGACAGATGAAGTTGGGATTAATGCCTGGCATGTCGTATGGTGTCCAGGCAAACACTTTGATATTGGAGGTCAAAAATTCCAAGACCTCTAATCTCTCAGTGCTGGACAACGATGAACCAAGCAAAAAGAACTTATCCGGGTTCTTTTCATCTATTCTTACCTCTACCAAGTCTTCCACCGCTTTCTGATTAGCTGCTTCGCCTACATCTGCGAACAGTTCATTGCTCTCAGGTTCTTCCACTGAATGAATGTATCCTTTGGCAGCGCGACTGCCATTTACCGTGACAAAGCATTGTTTGGACATAATCTGATCTCCATAGACCTCTTCAATTGCGCCGGTGTCGTTGGGGAACCGCATTACTTGGTGGTAGGATGACGCCACCGATCGCATGGCATGCAGCCATGTTCTGCCCAAGATGATGTTATAAGTGGAGAGGACCTTTAATACCCAGAACTCCACTTGTTTCGTCATGCTTCCTGCCTTGACTGGGAGAATTATTTTGCCAACGGGCCATTCTGGCATGGAGTTGAATCCAATCAGGGGAGATACGACAGGTGCCAAGTCTTTATCTTGTAACTTCAACTGTTTAAAGGTGTCGTAGTACATTATTTCACATGAACTGCCTTGGTCTATCAAAATCCGCTTGACGTCGTAATCCCTGATGCGGAGAGTCACGACCAGCGCATCGTTGTAAGGGCAATATATTCTTTCCAAGTCTCGGTCTGAAAAGGAGATGACATTCGTAGGGTCTGTTCTCCCCTTTTTGATGGTAGGTTGAGCGCTTAGTACCTCTCTTAAGTGCTCAGCCTTTTTGACCGACCCTCTGAGCTCGCATACACGCTCAGGTTCGAATACTCCATGTATCACATTGATTACGCCTTGAGGTGGTGCGTCAATTGGCATTCCGTTCAGATGGTTGTCATTCTGGGGGGCTGGCTGCGTCCCTCCTTCAATGTATTTATCCAGGTGACTGGCTGCCACCAACTCCTCCAAATACTGTTTCAATGGTGTACAATTTTCAGTGCGGTGCCCCTTTTCTTTGTGGAAGGTGCATCGCGATCTTTCGTCATAGTCTTTCTGTGCTTCTCCCAGCTTAGCGGGCCATCTGACGAAAGGCTCATCGCGTATTTTGCTTAGAATCCGATAGATTGGTTTCTTAAAAACCGTGGTTATGGTAGTGCGGACTCTTAACCATCTTTTATCCTGGTCCTCTCTGTTGTCTCGCTTGCCTCGTCCGTTTCTGCTCGAACGATCTACCACGTTGAGCTTTGTCGAGGCCTTTTTCTCTGGCACTGCGGTGGTGCCAGATTTTGTTTTGGCATGGGCACTATCCTCTTCCACCTTGATGTGCTGATGCACTCTTTCCATCAAGGCTTCCATGGTGAGGGGTGGTGTCATGGTGATAGAGTCCCTTAGTCTATTCCCGACTGGAAGGCCTCTTTTGTACTGTGCAATGGCGAGATTGGTGGGGCAGTCCCCAATCTGGTTGAATGTCTCCCAGTAGCGACTATTGTAGGACCTTAATGTCTCTTTTTCGTCCATGTCGATGGAGAGTAGCTGGTCAATCTCCATCGAGGTTTTGGTGTTTGTTCTGAACCTTGTGACAAATGCCTCCGCCAATTGCGCCCAGGAGGCTATGCTGCCTTCTGGAAGTTTTTCGAACCAAGTCAAGCCTAGATCACCAAGGCTTGATGGGAAAAGGATGCACATTAAAGCCTCGTTTCGCCGATATACTGCCATAACCTGGCGGAAGTGGCTTAGGTGAATGTAGGGGTCCGTCTTCCCCTCGTACGTGGTGAATTTGGGCTGAAGGAAGCCTGAAGGTAGGGGCGCGTTTTCGATTGCCGGAACAAATGGCGAAGTCTGCAGTCTTGCTAATGCTTTGTCCGTTGGTTCGTAGGCAGGATGTGGTAATGGCATTCCAACCTCGATGCTTCCATGTGTTCGAGGAGCCAACCGTTGAAGGGCAGAAACTCTGCGAGGGTCGCGTGCCCTAGTGTCCTCCTTCTATCGTGCCTTTTCTTCCAGCATGGTCCGCAAATCGGATGATCTTGGTAACTCCGTCCGCTTGGATGATGTTTGGTGCAAGTGCGAGGGTCGGTAGGTACTTCCCTCTGTGTAAGATCTCAATGATCTCGTTCTCTTAGACCTGGAGTAACGAGTTTTGGAGGTTCTAGACTGAGTATCGCCTGTCCTGAGGCTTCTACTTTCTGCTTGTGATGGTATGGAATGCCTTCCACGGTCTTCTGAGCAGCGATGGGGCATCTTGTTTTTGCGCCCCTCTCCTGTCGCCACTTCCTTTGCCTTCATCTGGCGCTTCATAATCTCCATGTCCGCCACCATCCGTCGTATCAATTCGTCTTGTTCCTTCACGCGGTCCTCCAGAGCTTGAGGATCAATCCTCCGCCTTTGTCTGTCAGGACTTTGGGAACGAGAGTGACGGGGGTTGTTATTCTGCCTCCCCCTAGTATCCCTCCTGGGGTTATGCCGTTGGGGCTCCAAGTCTGCCATGGGAGGGATAGAAGGTAGTCCTTCACGCCTTGTACCCTCATCTGGTGTTTGCCAGTCGATGGCAGACTGCGGTAAATCTTCATTGTGCGCCATTGTTCCTAAAGAGGTAAAGCTTGATCAAGAGGTTTTGTCCTGTCTGTTTTTCCCACAGACGGCGCCAATTGTACGGAAAAAAAATAAATCTTCTCGTATAATCCTGTTGATCAAGTCTGCGCTCCTCCGTACGACGTCGCTTTACTCCCTGAAAACACAAACGTGAGCTAGCCGGCGAGTGTGTGCCGGAAACCCCTCCGATGCCTAAGTCAGAAAAACAGATAAATAGACAAGAAGCTCTGTGAATTTGAGAATCAAAGTTGTGTTGCCTCTCCATAGGTGATGTTTGTGAGCTTTTATAGGTTCCTTGTGGCACAATCCAAGTAGGACTCTTACTCCTCCATGTAGAGTCCTCCTAGGATTCATACTCCTGAAGGATAATGCTTATCCTTCAGCACTCCCCTCACTGCTTAAACCAAGTGTGATGGTTATACCATGACCGGACTACCATAGAACCGATAACATTGCCGTGCTAGACTAACTGGAGCGACAGATCTAATTTGTTAGTTCGGCTATTCCTTGCTTTTCCCTTACCTCGGCTCCACTTGCCAAGACCGAGCTATCCATAGAAGAGCTTAAGCCGAACTAACCCAAAACCAAGTCCTGAAGAGGGCTCAGTATACTTCCTCACTTCTACCTCGGCTTGGCATGCCATGACCGAACTAACCAATTTGGCCGTGGAAACCGAGATACCAACAAGGCCTTCTTGGACCGAGCTAATGAAAAAAGCCATTTTACTCTGCCTTTCTTACTACGGCCCAAAGCGGCCCATTACCCAATCTCGGCCCAATTTATTCATACAAACTACCCTCTCAAAAACAATAATAATAATAACAAACAACTAATAATAATATCTCACAGTTGTGATTATATATTCATTTGTTGTGGCTCTGATGACGATGATGAAGAAGTTAATCTTGGAACCCAATTTTCACCCAAATTGCTTTTATAACCCTACTCAAATCCCTCCCATTCAGAGTCCTTTCTATCCCTTCATACACCGAGAACGATGTTATTATCGTGTGGCAGAATCCGATCCCTCATCGTCACTCTCTCTTCACCGATTCTCTTTATAGTCCTTCAGTATCTTTGACCAGTTCGGTATGTTCACAGGCATCGACGCCGCCGTTCTAGCCTCTCATCGCTTTGTCGCTGGCTTCTTCGAGACTTGAGAACTCGACACCTGTTTATGCAACTCCGGCAAAGACGAACAGGCACAGATGAGAGAACATAAAATAAAAAAAAAATACAACAGAGAGAGGGAGGAGAACCAAAATTACCTTGCGAAGGAAACAACCGAAGGTGGGAGAGAGGGAGAAGGAAAGAAATATCGGTGGTCGGTTGTCGTGATGGAGTGGTCGAGAGAGAGGGAGGTAAAGAGGAAATGTGGAGGCAAATGGTTTTGGGGGTTTGTTCAAGAAGTGCGGAGAGAATGGAGAGGAGACGTGACTCGTGAGAACAGAGAGGGAGAGAGAAATAAAGAAGGAATGAGGAGGAGACGTGAGTAGGTGGGAAGTGTAGGGAAAGAAATTTTTGGGTGGGAAAAATTTTTATCTCAATTGTTAGATATTGATTAGGATTGATCTAGATTATTCAAACGAAATGTATCTCTGATACATTTTATATATTTTTAAAAAATGTTTTGCTTTATTATATAGATGATACATGTAATGTCCTTATTTGAAAAATAAGTTAAAAATTATTTTTTTAATTTTTTTTGAAAAAGTGTATAAAAAAAAATATAAAGATGATGTAATTAAAAAAAAATTAAAGAACCAAAAAATTAACTTTTAATCCAAATGCCAAAATAACCTAAGTTTTTTAAAAAATAAACTTATTTGTTATTTTTCATCATGATAACACACCACCATGTGCCTTTAGCTATTTTTAAGCACAATAACCTTTGTAATTAGGTACATTAAATATTGTATTGCATTATAATTTATTTTTTACTATCATCTAAACTGTTATCAACACTAATTTACTAATTTATTCATATAAAAAATTAAATACGTGATATTATTTAAAATAATTTAAATAAATGTATTATTTATACTTTATAGCTAAATAATCCAATAATATTTTCATAGCTATTGGAACAAAAGCTTTCGTCTCTACTATACAGGAGCTTAAATTACAATCCAAAGAACAGTAACAAATAAAATTACTCGAAAACACAAACGCATAGGTCTCATTAAAGTGAAAATTACATAAAAGGGTAGTCATTTACATGTTTTGGTTTAATTTTTTAGGGATAAAAGTGATTTTTTCAAAATGTAAAATTACACATTTGGGTAATTTACACTATAGAAGTTTTGGATTTTCCATCATTTTAGAACAAATCACACATTACGAACAAAAACTTAAACTTTAATGTAACACTCCAATAACGTAACACTTCAATGTAACACACTAGAAAACTCATTAGTGTACTTTTCCCAAACGTAACAACGTAACAGTCAAAAAAAAAAAATTAGTGTATTTTTCCAAAACGTAACGTTCCAATGTAAAATAAAAGAAATAAAAATTTTCCTTAGTGTATTTTTTCCAAACATAACACTTCAATCAATGTAATTTCAAACGTAACACTCCAATGTAACACACAAAAACACCAAAAAAAAAACTTCTTAGTGTACTTTTTTCAAACGTAACACTCACAGTTTGAAATTATACATTTGTTAAAAACTCACTAAGGAATATTTGTACTCCTTTTGGAATGGTTTGAAGAATCTCACATTCTTTTTTTTTTTTTTAGTGTTACATTGGAGTATTATGTTTAGGAAAAATACACTAATAATTTTTTTTTTTTTTGTTACATTGGAGCGTTACGTTTGGGATAAGTACACCAAAGAATTTTTTTTGTATTACATTAAGGTGTTACACTAAGAAATTTTTTTGGAGTGTTATATTGAAATGTTACGTTTGGAAAAAGTAAACTAAGGACTTTTTTTGTGTGTTATATTAAAATGTTACACTAAGGAGTTTTTGTGTGTTACATTACAGTGTTACACTGAGGATTTTTTTTAGAATATTATATTGGAGTGTTACATTTGAAAAAAGTATATTAAGAAGTTTTTTTGTATGTTACATTAGAGTGTTACACTAAGGAGTTTTTGTATGTGTTGTATTAGATTGTTACATTAAGGAGTTTTTTTGTGTGTTATATTAGAGTGTTACGTTTGGAAAAAAATATACTAATGAGTTTTTGTGTTACATTAGAGTGTTACAATAAGAAATTTTTTTGTGCGTTACTTTAAAGTGTTACAGTAAGGAGCTTTTTTTTTAATATTATATTGGAGTGTTACGTTCCGAAAAAATACAGTAATGAGTTTTTTTATGTGTTACATTAGTGCTACATTTGGATATTAATTAATGTCAATGTTATAATGTTAACATTGCAAAAGGGACGAACACCACAAAAATGGACAAACACTGCGCCAATAACACCATAAACGAGGTAACATTATCTACCTACAATTCACTCCATTAAATCCCCACCAAAAAAAAAAAAGAAAAAAAAAAGAAGAAACGTAAAAACCTACCTTACCCATGCACACCCAATGTTAGGAAAAAAAATCCAAACAAAATCACACATAAGAGCAAAAAAGTAAACTTTCAAACCCCCAAATTAAGGAAATACAATATACCCAAAATAAAAAGAACTAATTGATTTGAAAGTAAATTTCTAAGACTAAATGAAATAATTTTTCTCCAAATGAGATTTATGAGTAATTTGTCCTTATTCTAACCTGAATTTTGCTATCTATATAAGTAGAATTTGATAATTATATAAAAAAACAAACTTGATTTATTTTTAATAAACATATGAAGTGCCATGATAAAGCTTCCGTTAAGGCCCGAAAAACTCTTATCATCTCTAACCCAAAGGATGTTATGCAGCAAGTGGACTCCAGGCCCAAGGAATGTCCACGGAGAAGCCCATAGCCCAAGTCATCTTGCAGCTATCAGTTTGATTTGAATCACAAAATCTATTTCTGTTTGGTGACTGATGGAAATTCATTTTTACATCTCAAGTAAATATATATATATATATATATATAATTATTCTATTTGATTTTGAAAATTTTTATAACTGTTTTCGAGTTTTTAATTTATATTTTTTGATTTTTGGTGAATTTTTTTAATTTTATTCAAAAAGAAAAAAGTTATATTACTATTTATTCCAAGGGTCGGCCCATCTCTCACTGGTGGACTCCAAATTTTACATAAGGCCCATATTTTGTGGGAATTATTAATGGGGAAATTACATCCTAGTGAGATGTAGAATATATATATATATATATATCTATATAATAAGGGAGAAAGATTTTTGAATTTATCTTAGACACAATTGTCCTACTAGGACATTTTAATAGTCATGATTCATTTGTATATTTAGATGAATGGCTGAGATCACCCCTAAATATATATCTTCCCGCCCAAACACAGTAAGCCTCCTACTTACCCACATCTCTCCCACCATTCTATCTTTATCTCTCTCCCTTCTCTGTTCTTACCTTCCCACTTACCCACGTCTCCCCTCCATTCTATCTTTATCTATCTCCCTTCTCTGTTCTCACCCACCCCATTCCCTCTTTATCTCTCTCAATCCTTGTTCTTCTTCTTCTCGAAATTGCTCTCCAGCCAAATCAATCGGCTCACTCTTCAAGTTTGTCTCACTTCGCTCACTCTTCTCAAACTAAAGGTAAAGACCACTCTGTTTACTTTATTATGTTTGATTGCTATCACTTTACAGATCACTCTATTTACTTCACTTTACTTTCAATTGATCTCAGAAACACATTCGGTTTCGTCTGGCTATGCTTTTACAGATCACTTTGTTTACTTCACTTTACTTTCAATTGATCTTACAAACACATTCGGTTCTGTCTGGCTGTGCTTTCGGGGTGTTTCTGGTCTTGACCTTTCTCTCTCGCCTATGGCGGCTTCGCGATAAATAGGTATGGTTCGATCAAAAAAATAAAAAATAAAAAAAATGTCATTGTATAGGCTTCTGTAATAAATAATAAATTTTAGCAATATATATAAAATTATGATGAACTTTGTTTATGCTGTGGGAGTTGTTTTCATTGGTTCACCATTTCGTTTGGCTTTTCTCATTTGTTGATTGTAGAATCTCCAAAACAGTCAAAAGCAAGAAGCAAGCATTGTAACTGCACAATAGCTGATGTTGAGAATACATTAGCAAAGTTCACTTGGGCTAAAGAAGCACATAAGAAAGTTGAAGTTAAAGGAAGAAGGGAAGCCAATGCCAAAGAGTTTGGCGGAGGTATTTTTTTTGGATTCTATTATGAATTTCTTTCTGCCAATGTAGGTTTATAGTGGTTATGTATTTTAGAGTTGTAAAAATTGTTATTTGTGGGTGAGAAATCATTTGGAATAGTGTGGGGTGGGGATATTGTTTGACTTCCATTTTGGTTGCATGTGAAAGTTTGATAAATTGTCTGTACAATTATTTAAAAAAAATGTAAAATAAATAAATTGTATGTACAACTTACAAAAAGGTTTAACTTTATTATTTTGTTGTTTTTTTCCAATCAGCTAAGAATATGCAGTATGCATGTGTAGAGGTCTGTGCATCACAGTAATTTATAATCTGCAACATATTCGGTTCCGTCTGGCTGTGCTTTTGGGGTGGTTCTGGTTTGATTCCCTTACAACCCTTCGAATTTCAATTTACAACTCGCAAGGGGTAAGATTTCAATTTACTCCTTCAATTTCTACACAGACTTTATTCTCTCTTTGATCTCTCTCTTTACCTTTCTCTCTCATCTGTGGTGGCTTCGCGATAAAGAAGAATGGTTCGATCATGGAATTGTCCGGGACTCATTTGTTTCAAATTGGGATAGTTCATGTGTTTGATTAGAAGAAGAATGCTATTTGAGAAATAAATAAAACAAATAATTTATAATGAAAAACGCCAAACCCACCAAAATAATGATAACATATTAACTCATTTGTTTCAAATTGGGATAGGTACAAAATTAGATGCATTCTTTATTTGTTTATTTATTTTCAAATAATTTTTAAATTAAATTGTTGATCTGAAAACACAGTGACAAGAGATTCAGGGAATTCTTTGGCATCACAGTAATTTATAATCTACAAGATATCTAAGAAATTATTGAGAGGCGTTAGAATTCCATAGAGAAATTGATGGATTCGCAAAAATTATGATTTATATCACTTGGGAGAACAGGAAAGTAGGTATTTGCAATTTGTGAAGCTTAGATGGAACACATACTTGACTTCTATGTTTTAGGAGAATCAAGGCAAGTGTGTAGTGGCGTTTTAATTGTCGTGTGACTTTCATCTATTTCAAACCATTTAATATTATTAGCCAAACTTGAACGGATTAATTATTTTTTTGCTGCTCAATCACTCTCCAGCAGAGCACGTCCCAGACATGCTTACTTTATTATGTTTGATTGATATCACTTTACTTTCAATTGATCTCACAAACATATTCGGTTTCGTCTTCAATCCTTAAACAGATCACTTCACTCACTCTTCTCAAACTAAAGGTTCGCTCACTCTTCTCAAACTAAAGGTAAAGGTTCGCTCACTTTTCTACTATTTTCTGTCATGTGTTGTTTCGAATGTGGTGAATTCACTCCAATGTTTTGCTGAATGTTTATATAAATTTTCTGAATTTTCTATAAATTGGTGTATTCACTCCTTACTTTTTCAAAAGAAAAAAAAAAAAAAATCTACAACCACCCACATTTTCTCAAACGTGTAGAAACCCACAAACCACATTCACCAGACTCTGTTGCCTAAGAAGGTGGGTAAAGGGAAATGGGATATTGGTTCTGCTTCTCAGGAGTTTTAGGAGCTAACTAGACTTATGTGATGTACAATGGTTTTTCTCTTTTTGGTTTTTCTTTTTAAAAATCTATTGTGGCTTTATGGGTATAGCTCCTTTTGGGGGTATATGAATCAAAGTTACTACAGTTTTGATGGGTGAAGTTTGATGTCAATCGTGATTTTTTTTTTTTTTTTTTTTTTTTCCTTCTGGGGAATTTTGTGGTTGATGGCTTTATGTCAATTGATTAATTTATCCAATATGTACCAAATCTTTAGATCAACAATGCTTGGAAATCAAGTTTGTTTAGATACTGTAAACAAACATGCAAGTTGGTTATAGATCCTCAAGTTCAAATGTAAAATTTGGATCACTAGCCCAGTTAACCTCTGCATGGAAAATGTGTAAGACCAAAATATAAGAGTGCCCACGTTTCTGGACGACAAGACAAGTTGAAAAAATATTTTAAAAAAAATAAATGAAATATTTAAAAATAGTTAATGTTTTTTATTAGAGGAAAAAAATAATGAACGTTTTAAAGTTTATTTTAACTTTTTAAATTTTAGAATTAAAAAAAAATTATCATTTAAGAAGGACCGATAAAGTAAAACATTATGATGTTTGTTAATCATCTTAATCGCACTTCGGCATCAAAACGACTTGAGAGGAGTCTACAACTATAGATGAATATAAACAATAGTGTTATTAGGCTACCAACAATATCTTAAATTAAAATTAGATTTGAGCTCCATCTGTATCTGAAAAACTTGCCTTGATTCATTAGCCTAGACAAAACCAAAAATTGTATATCATTCCTCCATCCAAGACCAATGCTGAAATCTTACTCCCAGAGAAGACCTCCAAGGTGATATTCATTCATTGCCCAACAATTACCCTCATTCTCTTGCCAATTCTTGATTTTGATCATATTTTTTCTCTGAAATTATTGTTTTCCGTTTCTGCGTATTGTTTAAATCTGTACAATTTCATGCTTATTTGATGAAAATGACCTATTGTTAGATATCTAGATCTAGGTTTGAGTTAATTGAATTTTTTTGACTTGAAGTAAGGTTTTTATTGTGATATTTGTTCTTCTCATTCTTGGCACTCTCTAATATCTTGTTGTTAGTTGTTAGCCCAAAACTACTGTTTGGTTGCTGGGAAAGCAAAGAAAAATGAAATAAAACAAAATTAGAGTATCATGCTTTTTGTTCTTTATGTTAATAAAATTACCAGAAGTAATAAAATTAGACAACCTACAAGACACCTGAATTTCCGTGGTTAAGCATTGAGAGAAATGTTTAGTTTTATGGTCTTATGGATGAATCAACTGTACCCATTCAGAATGATTTCTCAGGATTTATGTTATTCACAGATGATTGATATTGTTTTAGGAAAACATTTTTTACACATACATCTTTGCAATCTGTGTGCTGAGTCTTAAGAAGCTCATGGTTACTTGGTAGGTCTTACTTTAAATTTTTTTAATATGAATTCTGTCTCTCACATATAGTAATTTTGGGGAGTAAAATTAATTATACAAATAAGAAAATTGGCTAAATCTTTAGTGCTCCTCTCTTTATTTGATTTTTATTTTTTAATAAGTTGTTGTTCATAGAAAATTGGCTAAACCATTAAAGGTATCCAACTTCTTTAATGAGCTGGTGTGCATTTTAATTTTAATTTCTTTTAAATTGCAGAGCACTGGCTAGTGTGCATTATTTGATATTTAACTTTTTTTATATTTGATTTGTTTGGAATTGTAAAGTACAGTCTATTAAATATATTTTTATAACTGTATTTTAATCTTAATATTATTTATACCATGCCTTTAGGCATGGGTATACGCTAGTATATATATATATATATATATTATAGAAAGTTTATAAAATATTTATTAAGTTTTCAATTGATTTGTAGTTATTTTTATAGATAATTCTATTACACACACCTTTTACTATTTTCTTATTTAGTAAGAGGTGTGTATCCTTAGTTATTCTATTTTCTTATTTAGTTATAACTAAATTTTTTATTTTATTTATTTATTTTTCTTTAGTTAAAGCATTTCCAATGGAGGTGCCAAAGGTATAATTTGGCAAATGTAAAAATTTTAAAATCTGTTTTCGAGTTTTTAATTTATATTTTTTGATTTTTGGTGAATTTTTTTAATTTTATTCGAATAGAAAAAAGTTATATTACTGTTCATTTCAAGGGTTGGCTCATCTCTCATTGGTGGACTCCAAATTTCACATAAGGCCCATATTTTGTGGGAATTATTAATGGGGAAATTACATCCTAGTGAGATGTAGAATATATATATATATATATAATATAGAAAGTTTATAAAATATTTATTAAGTTTTCAACTGATTTGTAATTATTTTTATAGATAATTCTATTATACACACCTCTTACTAGTAAGAGGTATGTATCCTCAGTTATTCTATTTTCTTATTTAATTATAACTAAATTTTTTATTTTATTTATTTATTTTTCTTTAGTTAAAGCATTTCCAATAAAGGTGCCAAAGGTATAATTTGGCAAGTGTAAAAATTTTAACATCTATTTTTTGAGTTTTTAATTTATATTTTTTGATTTTTGGTGAATTTTTTTAATTTTATTCGAAAAGGAAAGAGCTATATTACTGTTCATTCCAAAGGTCGCTCCATCTCTCACTGGTGGACTCCAAATTTTACATAAGGCCCATATTTTGTGGGAATTATTAATGGGGAAATTACATCCTAGTGAGATGTAGAGTATATATATATATATATATATTATAGAAAGTTTATAAAATATTTATTAAGTTTTCAATTGATTTGTAATTATTTTTATAGATAATTCTATTATACACCTCTTACTATATGTATCCTTAGTTATTCTATTTTCTTATTTAGTTATAACTAATTTTTTATTTTATTTATTTATTTTTCTTTAGATAAAGCATTTCTAATAGAGGTGCCAAAGGTATAATTTGGCAAGTGTAAAAAAAAAAAGTTTCTAATGGTCTGCTATTCTTCTTGTCAAATATAGCAAATGTCATTTCTGCTGTCAAATTTGACAGGAGGTTTGGCATTTGCCAAACATGCCATATCATCAAAGATTAATCAATTTATTTGGTTTGAGTTTTTTCAATTAACTTTTAAGAAAATTGAAATTTTTTGTTTCATATTTTTCTATTTTGTTTTTAATATTTTAAGCAATTTTTTTTTTAAATTTTTATATACACCTAACATGAATACACTTAAAAATTTTAATATTTATGAAAAACCCAATAATAATTTATTTTTTATTATCATCTAAACTGTCATCAACACTAATTTACTAATTTATTCATATACAAAATTGAATAGTTTGGTTTTTTTTTTTTTTTTCTCTCTCTCTTTTCTTTATAGGGGTGATTATGTATAAGGATGTACTAAAAAATTAGACATTTTGTAAGTGAGTTGGGTTGGACTGATTGGGTAATAAAATTGATTGATCAATTTTGTTTTTAATTTAATTTAATTTTATTTGTTAGGTTGTGCTGGTTTTTTTTTTTTAATTTTTTTTTTAAAAGTGGTTATATGTAGGGGTGTGCCAAAAAACTAGACATCCTATTCTAACTCATCGTACAAAATTATATAGAATTAACGAATTTTAACCAACAGTCTAACTGATCAGTCAATTAAGTTGGATTGATTAAGTGATAAAAATTAAAATTGACTGATTAGTTAAACTGTTGGTTAAATTTTGTTAATTTCATATAATTTTCTATGATGAGTTGGTGGAAAATGTATAATATTTTATATTAGACTTTAAAAAAAAAAAAAAATAACACAGAAGCCCCCCCAAAAAAAAAAAAAAAACAAACAAACAAACAGCAGTCGAGCCAAATTCGAGGTCTCGAATTCGAGGCCTCTATCACTATTGTTTTAAAAATGATCAAATCATAAGGAACAATATAAGATGCATTATTCTATAAATAAATAAATAATAAAAAAAAAACTCATAACTATATTATCAATTCACATATATCAAAAGAAATAATAACAATATAAAAAATACACAAACATCCACCAAAAAAAAAAAAAACCTTCAAATCAACTCTCAAAACAAAGGTAGTTAACGTATATATATTTATTTTCAATTTAGTTGGAACTAAAAATACATTGGGAAAAAAAAGTCATATAGAGAAAAAAAAATACTCACACGAAAATATAAATTTGCAAAAAAAAAAAAAAAAAAAAATTACAAACAAACAAAGTTGAAATAAATTTGGACTATTGGCAAAGAGAGAAAATAACCATTGTATCATTACATTTGGAGAGGAGTTGGCTGAGTTGGAAAAAAAATCAAATATTGAGTATTTTAAAAAGATAATAGTATTGAATTTTTAATTTGATTGGGTTTTTAAAATTTTAGATTTATATTATTTTCGGAAAAAGGTGACAGTGAGATTAAGGTGGCTTATCGTATTATTTTGAAGTTTGAAGTTCGAAATTCAAAATCATAGATAATTAGCGTCTTTATTTATTTATTTTTATTGAATTGTTTTGAACAACATTGTTTTTGGAAAGAATAAGTGAGACTTATCCTATTGTTTTGAATTTTAAAATTCAAAATTGCAATTAGATCTTTTTTTTTTTTTTTTTTTTGGATTTTTGACTTAAGGAATTAACCAATAGATTTTTTTTTTATTTCTTTAAAAATTAATAAATTAACAAAATTAGTTTGGAAGTTTGGAACTTCTACAATCATTGTTCTTAAAAAGACAATTTTCCTTATATATATAGATTGGAAGTTTGAAGTTTTCACAATCATTGTTTTAAAAAAACCATTTTCCTTATATATATAGATTGGAAGTTTAGAGTTTCCACAATCATTATTTTTAAAAAGGCTATTTTCCTTATAAACAAAAGAAATTATACAAAAAAATTGTACAAAATACGGTGGTAAAAGTGCTTTTATTTATTTCAAATCAAAAGATTCATTAAAAGGCCTTACAATTTTTAAAATATTTCTATCACACCATTCTTATGAATTTTTTATTTGCAATTAATTTTCATTTAGTAAAATATGTTCTGCATGCTTTGTGTGGGAAATAAATTCAAAAATCAACATGCCTTTTGTAGAAAATTTGCAAAGATATGATTACAAGTTATTTAGGATAGTCTAAATAAGTGTAATTTTTTTATTTTTTTATAAAACAATGTGCAGAAAATTAAAAAGGTAATGCGATCTAAAAAAAGATAAAATGTTATGTTAAGTATCAATCAATCATTTTATTTCACAAAACTATTTATTAAACTAGATAAACATTTTAAGTAAATTAATTCTTTTCATCTCATAAAAAAATTAGACAATTAAAATATCACTAAAAAAAATCAAATTTCCAAATGCACACTTAGGCCTCATTTATCAAAAAAAAAATCAAAAAGCCAAAACAATTTCAGCTCGTACAAAAAATATATATATATTTCCATTTACTCTACCTCTTGTATTTTTTTTTTGTGTAAAAAATTAAAAATTTATTTTAAATATATTATTTTTTATCTCATATTTTAGTTTAAAAAAAATATTTTAAAAAAATCATCTCCCAAAATAACCCTTTATAAAGTGTTTGGAATCACATAAAAAAGTCATATTATCTTTAGTAATTTTTTATTTAGAAGAATGTCAAAAAAAAAAAAAAAATTATATTCACCTCAAGTAAACGAACTCAAAAAATTTATTTTTTTATTTTTGAAAAGTTATATAAGAAAATTTTAAAAGTCAAAATAAGCCAAAAAAAATTCATTATTTTTATGAGATTTGTATATATAGGATATTTTCTTATATATACTCAAATTGCATATTATGGTTGTTATGGAGAGTCTCCATTAACAATTCATAGTTGAGGGTTGGATCTCTATACCCAAACTTTTGTTCTCTTTCACACTCCTAATTGTGTGATATGATGAAAATATAAGGGAACAATTTCTCTCTAATATGTGATCAGAGGACAATCATGCAAGAGAGTCTTAGTGTAAAAAAATTAAGTTTATCAAAAATCGATAGTCATTTAATTGAATTGCATTAAAAAATATTTATATATATATATATATGGATTATGTTCAAAATTATACTATCTATCCATCCAAGAAGTTGCCCCCAAATAGATTATTTGTGAAATTTGGAAAATGTTATCTGCCCTTTGAAAGTGAGGTGTACGCCGTGCGGTATAGATAATAAAAATAATTTGCTTTCTTGCTATGATGATTATGTTTTTTTTTTTTTTTTTTTTTTTTTCAAGTAAAGAATTTGAGAGGAAGTGTTTACTTCAAGAAAATAGTTATGATAGGACCTATCTTTTCCTGCAACAACTGAACACAAGGATAGAAAATTAAAACGATTTTTGTTTTCCAGTTCCGGAACTGTAGGTGTTCCTCCAGTGTTGATTAGTATAGTTTTGTTGCAGAGATATTTATTTAGTCAATTAAATGTTTTTAATTTTTTACAAATAAAAAATTTTTAAATTTTGTTTAAGAAATTTTAAAAACAAAAATGATTCAGGCCTCGAATTTGAGCCTCGAAATCAATTTTTTTTTTCTTTTCTTTTCTTCCAAAGCTGTTTTAGTTTGGTTTTTTTTTTTTTAATTTTTTTTTCTCTCTTTTCGTTATAGGGGTGATTATGTATAAGGATGTACCAAAAAATTAGACATTTTGTAAGTGAGTTGGGTTGGACTGATTGGGTAATAAAATTGACTGATCAATTTTTTTTTTTTAATTTTTTTTTATTTTATTTGTTAGGTTGTGTTGGTTTTTTTTTTTTTTTTTTTTTTTTTTTTAAAAAAAAGTGGTTATATGTAGGGATGTGCCAAAAAACTAGACATCCAATTCTAACTCATCGTACAAAATTATATAGAATTAACGAATTTTAACCAACAGTCTAACTGATCAGTCAATTAAGTTGGATTGATTAAATGATAAAAATTAAAATTGACTGATTAGTTAAACTGTTGGTTAAATTTTGTTAATTTCATATAATTTTCTATGATGAGTTGGTGGAAAATGTATAATATTTTATATTAGACTTTTAAAAAAAAAAAAAAAAAAACTAACACAGAAGCCCCAAAAAAAAAACAAACAAACAAACAGCAGTCGAGCCAAATTCGAGGCCTCGAATTCGAGGCCTCTATCACTATTGTTTTAAAAATGATTAAATCATAAGGAACAATATAAGATGCATTATTCTATAAATAAATAAATAATAAAAAAAAAACTCATAACTATATTATCAATTCACATATATCAAAAGAAATAATAACAATATAAAAAATACACAAACATCCACCAAAAAAAAAAAAACCTTCAAATCAACTCTCAAAACAAAGGTAGTTAACGTATATATATATATATATATATATTTATTTTCAATTTAGTTGGAACTAAAAATACATTGGGAAAAAAAAGTCATATAGAGAAAAAAAAAATACTCACACGAAAATATAAATTTGCAAAAAAAAAAAAAAAAATCACAAACAAACAAACAAAGTTGAAATAAATTTGGACTATTGGCAAAGAGAGAAAATAACCATTGCATCATTACATTTGGAGAGGAGTTGGCTGAGTTGGAAAAAAAAATCAAATATTGAGTATTTTAAAGAGATAATAGTATTGAATTTTTAATTTGATTGAGTTTTTAAATTTTTAAATTTATATTATTTTCGGAAAAATGTGGCAGTGAGATTAAGGTGGCTTACCGTATTATTTTGAAGTTTGAAATTCAAAATCATAGATAATTAGCGTCTTTATTTATTTATTTATTTTTATTGAATTGTTTTGATCAACATTGTTTTTGGAAAGAATAAATGTGACTTATCATATTGTTTTGAATTTTAAAATTCAAAATTGCAATTAGATCTTTTTTTTGTTTTGTTTTTGGATTTTTGACTTAAGGAATTAACCAATAGATTTTTTTTTATTTCTTTCAAAATTAATAAATTAACAAAATTAGTTTGGAAGTTTGGAACTTTTACAATCATTGTTCTTAAAAAGACCATTTTCCTTATATATATAGATTGGAAGTTTGAAGTTTTCATAATCATTGTTTTAAAAAAACCATTTTCCTTATATATATAGATTGGAAGTTTAGAGTTTCTACAACCATTGTTCTTAAAAAGGCTATTTTCCTTATAAACAAAAGAAATTATACAAAAAAATTGTACAAAATACGGTGATAAAAGTGCTTTTATTTATTTCAAATCAAAAGATTCATTAAAAGGACTTACAATTTTTAAAATATTTCTATCACACCATTCTTATGAATTTTTTATTTGCAATTAATTTTCATTTAGTAAAATATGTTTTGCATGCTTTGTGTGGGAAATAAATTCAAAAATCAACATGCCTTTTGTAGAAAATTTGCAAAAATATGATTACAAGTTATTTAGGATGGTCTAAATAAGTGTAATTTTTTTATTTTTTTATAAAACAATGTGCAGAAAATTAAAAAGGTAATGCGATCTAAAAAAAGACAAAATGTTATGTTAAGTATCAATCAATCATTTTATTTCACAAAACTATTTATTAAACTAGATAAACATTTTAAGTAAATTAATTCTTTTCATCTCATAAAAAAATTAGACAATTAAAATATCACTAAAAAAATCAAATTTCCAAATGCACACTTAGGCCTCATTTATCAAAAAAAAAAAAAAAAATCAAAAAGCCAAAACAATTTCAGCTCGTACAAAAAATATATATATTTCCATTTACTCTACCTCTTGTATTTTTTTTTGTGTAAAAAATTAAAAATTTATTTTAAATATATTATTTTTTATCTCATATTTTAGTTTAAAAAAAATATTTAAAAAAAAAATCATCTCCCAAAATAACCCTTTATAAAGTGTTTGGAATCACATAAAAAAGTCATATTATCTTTAATAATTTTTTATTTAGAAGAATGTCAAAAAAAAAAAAAAAATTATATTCACCTCAAGTAAACGAGCTCAAAAAATTTATTTTTTTATTTTTGAAAAGTTATATAAGAAAATTTTAAAAGTCAAAATAAGCCAAAAAAAAATCATTATTTTTATATATATATATATTTTTTATAATAATTATTTAATTTTTTGATGTCTTTAAAAGGCTGATTTTTTATTAAAAAAAATTAAAAAGAAAATAACTTAAAGATGAAAATAAATCAAAAACAAAATCAAGCGAAGCCCAACAAACATACAATTAGCATGGGCAACACGAGACACGTAAAATTGTTTTAAAAAGATAGTTAAAAATTAATTTTTTAATTTATTTTAAATATGTAAAAAATATGAGACGCAATATAATCTAAATTAATTTAAAAATTAATCATAAATAATGATCGAATAAACAATTAGAGAGAGAAAAGACATTTAGAAATGGCAAAATTTATAAAGAAAAACAAGCACGGTCTTAAATTCCAACTCACAGTACAATAATAACAAATAAAATTACCATCTAAAAACAAAAGAAACAAAAAAAAATAACTCGAAAAGACAAAATTTATGAAGAAAAACAAGCACGGCGGAACGCGCAATCCGACGCCGTTCGCCGGTTTTTGTTTGGTTCGCTTTTGCATTTGCGATTCTTTTCCTTCTCGCAGTGTAGCCGACGGCGGAACCCTTCCGACGCCGTTCGCGATCGGCTATTGCTATTCTTTCCCTTCTCAGTGAGCGTGATCGATTGGAACGTGGTCGATGACCTGATACCGGTCGGTGAGGACCCAGAAGAAGATTCCAAGGCAGACTCCGTTGAGAAGAAAGAAGAATCAGACTCGACGTTTGAAAACAGCACTATTGCTGTGACTTCGACAGCAGAAATTATGGAGGAACCCCCCAACAACAAGACCCACATAGACAGGTCAGTGAGGAGGGACAGGAGGAGCAAAAAAACCAAAAACGACCATTTCCAATACATTGTCGTTTGAGAGAGAGAGAGAGAGAGTTGGGGTGGGCTTCTGACTTCGAGAGCAGAAATGCCAGACGACCCCCCCAACAACAACACCCACATAGGGAGGTCAGTGATAAGGGACAGGAGGGCAAAAAAAACCAAAAGCAACGATTGCCAATACATTGTCGTTTGAGTGAGAGAGAGAGAGAGAGAGAGAGAGAGAGAGAGTTGGGAGGGACTGAAACGAGTCACAGAAGAGAAATTCAATTATTGATCTGGTTCACAAATTATTTATGGTTCACAAATTCAATTATTTATGGTATGGTGTGGGATTCTAATTCCATTCCATTCCATTCCATTCCTATTTGGACGTTTTCTTCCATAATATTATTGATCTGGTTGGTTAATTCAATTATTTTTTTAAATATAACAGCTACTGTAGGTATGAAAGTGCTAAACCCTTATGGCCCATGTCCAGTGGCCAGCCATCCAAGATTCCTAAATGCAATTACTGTGGTGGCCCTCGAGGGTTTGAATTCAAGGTATGAAATAATGTTCCTTCAATCTTTAGACTGAGGTATTATGTTCTTTCAGCTTTTGAACAATATTTGATGCTCCTCCCTCAAATGTGTTTTGTTATAGCTGACATGTTTGTTTAACTGGTCAGGTATTCCAAATACACTGAATGTGGTTTCAAATTTCCCATTCCTTGTAATTGGTATTGTAGGGGTTATACTTTGCTTTCATGGGAACTATTTTAGACTGAGGTATTATGTTCTACATGATCCTTATTAAACTGGAGGAGTGAGAAGATCCTTTATAATTATACTTACCGATTACAATAACATCTAAATATATGTTTAGGTTGCAAGGTGAGGTTTGGGGTTGGACGTGTTTTTTCATTGGTGTGGCTGCTGTTGGTATTGGACCCTCTTATTATCATGTCAAGCCAAATGACGCTACTCTTGTGTGGGATTGCTTGCCGGTGAGCTTCGTCTTGCCTAAGCCTCTTTTAAGATGTCCTCAATATTTTTCTGTTTTGACATTTGATTTAGATTTGATTTTAAAAAAAGCTTGATTTTAGATCGCGCATTCCAATGGAGTGATTTTTGATCGGAAGATCGGGGGATGACCAGCCAACGTACTTTTTTCATAAATTTTTGCAAGGAGGTGGTCATCTGAGGGGACAATTGGCCGGACATTCGGCCAGTCATCGGGTGGTGAAAATAACCGTAGTTCCAACGGTTATAAACAATGATTTGATGAAAGGCAAATTCATTCTTAATTTGATAAAAAAATTTGAGAAATTCTAAATTTGATCAAATGTTTAGTGCTGAGTTGGAGTAACAAAATGTAAATTTTTTCATTAAATTTAAATTTAATAAAATATTTGATGATGGTTGAAGATGGTCTTACTAATGTCAAACTTTAGAAGTTTTTTTTATTTAACTAAGCACTTTACTCACTCAACAATCACTAGTAGACCCTTTATTTGTAGACCATTTATTTTTTCTTTATAAAGAGTGAATTTTGAGAAATTTTATTGATCCGAAAGAGAGAGTTGCATATTGATGGAAAATTAATGCCACATTTATTTTATCGCATTTTGTCTGTACTATGGTTATGTTTGGCATGGAAGATTGGGATTATTTCAGTTATAAAAAAATAAAATACGTTTAACAGTTAATAAGCTAAAAATTGTTTAAATCATAATTATTTTATTTTTTCTCTCACAAAAATAAAAAAAATCAAAAATTTATTCCAAACGAGACTTTTTAACCCAAATCAAAATAACTAAAAAAATTAATCCACTTCCCCAACGAAAGATGTATATCATTTAGTGAACACTATTGTATAGTGTATTTTTTGAATTTTCAAAGATATCTACACATATTTGATCTATTTGAAAATTATCACAAAACAATTAAATTAACTCAAATGTTTAAAACTATACTAACACAATTTGTAGGATGATTCTATATACATCAAATATTTACCTCATTACGTATTTTTTCTAATTACATTTTCTTAAAAGAAAATTAAAAATTATTTAACTTCTTTGCACACTATTATTCCATCTATACTCTTATTCTAAATTCAGTTTACAACCGATCTTAAAAGAAAAAAAGAAAAAACCAATTTACATCTAAAACTTTTCAAACTCTAACTGATCTTCAACTATTACAATCACCATCTCTAATTACAACCCTACCCCCTAAGCGTCTTGTAACAAAAAATCTCAAAATTTAATAAAAATATATATTTTATACATTTATATTGGATTTATTAATTAAAAAATATATATTTTTTCAATTTTACTCAATAAAAATAAATAAAAATTTAAATTTAAATTAATAAAATTAAAATTTTAATATTTGATGGAAAAAAAAATATATGATAAATATAACATTACAATAACCCACATGGTCAAGTATCGTAGAAAATGTGGCATCGTGTGGGCAAAAATTGAACTTGGGGCATTTCAAATAATTTGGATAAATTATCAATACATTTTAAAATTTTATTTTAAATATAAATTGTTCTTATGTTTTTAAAATTACATCTTGTTCTTTGAAGTTTTTAATTTTATCATAAATGTCTTTTATCAATAAATCAAATCAATTAATAATTTTTAGGGGAGAGTTCTAATAGCTCTAATTTATGTGTGGGCCCTATTTGATATGATGTTTTGGCCTTGGTATTTTTATTTAGAAGTCTAATTTTAGGAGGATGAATCACTGTTGTAATTTTTAATATCAGAAACGGGTTTTAACTCTCTCTAAATTCAAGGCATCTCTTTTTAGGAGTTGTTTTGGGAAAATAGTTAAAAGCTGACTTTTTTTACCCCTTTTTTTTGTGGGTTTTTTTTTTTAAAAAAAAAAACATGTAAAAAAACATGAGAGATGATGTGATCCAAAATGGGTTAAAAACTGGGAAGTGACTTTTAACCCACTTCTCAAAAGAGGCCTAAGCCTTCTGCTAGGTGTGTAGTTGGGGGTAGGGAGGGGTTTCAACTGCTGGCCTCCTCTCTTTTTTTTCCACTCCCTTTTTCTCATTTTCTTTGTCATTTTGCTTAATAATATTGGAACCTTGTATTTTCAACCCTTTTCGGCGGCGCCACTATAACATTGCCACCAGATCTGTTACCTTCCCACTTCTATAGATCTACCCTGACTATGTCTGTCTTATCTCCTTCAGATCTGCCTCTGGCCACTGTTGTTGGTGTTGCCTCTCCATCTTTTCCAATCTTCCAAATTTGATGTTTGGCTTGCGTCCAAACTTTCACCTTTGCGTTCAAAACTTTAAGATCTTGTTTTAGATCTTCTAATAATCTGTAACGCTCTCAAAATAATACATAATTCCCGCTTCCAATCTTTCCATAAACATGATAGATAATTTACATTCCCATAGAAACATCAGAGTTAATATTATAAAAGTGTATTTCAGAATGATTACAAAAGTTTACAAAAAAAATAATAGAATGCCCTGCAGGCTTATATCTTTCCAAGTTGTTACTTGGTCGATCAAAAGAAAAGTTCTAACTCTTTTACAGGTAAAGCCCTCGGCTTGCATTTACATATAATCAACAAAATAAATAACAAAGCAGAGTCTTCAACTCCGAAGACCTCCCAAGTAAAGATCTTGAACTTGGCACGTCTCCTGTACCTGAAAATGGTGTCCCAAGTAGGGTGAGCCAAAATCCAGTTGAAATATACTAAACCCAATATAAGAAATAACTAAAACATTATCACACAACGAATGGTCGACACGTATAAACATTATCATACAACAAATGATCGGCACGTATACACCAAATCACATCCTTCTCATAGCCCGACAACAATTACATCCATGCCACCATCCACTTCCCTTATTTATCCAATTCAACTCCTCAATATGGTTCATTATCTAACCAAACAATTTAGGTGAGACTACAGCTCGACTCTTAAATGCTTCTGCTATCTATGATTCAAAGTGAGATTACATCTCACGTAACTATTACTTCACTTTATAAGGTCTCGAGACTTTCACCCCGGACGCCTCAGCCAACTTAATTATCTATGGGGTACGTTCCCCGACTCCTCCCAAATTATGATACATATACAATGTATTTAAACATATAACCACCTATGGAGTACATCCTCTATCTTCTCCTAAACATAGATGTACAAACAATGTGTTAAAGTGTATGAACACACGTATGAAGTACATAAATAATGTGTTAAAGTATATGAACACATATGGAGTACATCCCCTATCTTCTCCCAAACAAAGATACATAAATAATGTGTTAAAGTATAAGAACACACATGTGTATGGAGTGCATCCCCTATCTCCTCCAACACACTGGAGTACATCCCCTATCTCCTCCCTAACAAATATACATATATAATGTATTTCAGCACTTCACCGCATGCAATAATCAATCAATACACATATTTGTTGTATTAACCCAATCGTCATATTAAATGACATAACACGTTCGATTAGTTTCAGTTTTCCCTAATCAACATACAGTGTCTACAACAATCATGACTATCCTCCACCGATAGCCCAAAGTAGTTATCTCTAAACGGATAATAAATTCATCAACAGATAAAATATCGACAATCTCATAGGTGAGTGATTAGATTATCCAACTACACCATTTACTCCCACAATTTCCCAATTTCACAATTCTCAATTCAATTTCACTTTTTCCCAAATTAATTATTCAAATTAATTATTTAACATAAATAGGGTATTTTCTTCCTTTTCTCAATATCAACCCTAAGGTTCAATTTCATCAATTTGACAACAATAATTCCATTTTCCAAGGTCTCTCATACACATAGAGTTTAACATTTAAAAATCTCCTTTTTATAACCACCAAACAAACCCTAACTTTTCCAAAATTACCCAACTACATCAACTATTCAAAATGACAAATATTTAAGTCAAAACCCATAAGAAGGAGTAGGATATCCCTACCTTAATTTTCGGAGCTCAAAAGAGAAGAGAGGTGAAAGTCAAAGTGCTCCAAATCCACAACTTTTCAGATTAAAGTGAAGCCCTCGCGAAGCTCTACCTTTCTTCCAAAGGGACTAGGGTAAAAGACCACTAGAACTAAATGAAACCTTAGAGAGAAGATGTATAGAGAGAGAGAGAGAGAGAGAGAGAGAGGTCGGATCTAGGGTTTGAGTGAAAGAAGAGATGAAAAAGCGAAGTGTAATCCCGCTGCTGTCTACTGATACAACACAGGCTCGCTCGAGCGAATGATTGGTTGCACAAGCGACCATACACAAGGAACTCTCGCTCGAGCGTAGAAAGCCTCGCTCGAGCCAAGAAAGCGAAGCTTCAGGTCTGCAACCCAGAAGCACGCTCGAGCGACAGAATGCTCGCTTGAGCGAAGAAACCCAAAACATACACCTCGCTCGCTCAAGCGAAGAAAAGCTCGCTCGAGCCAAGAAACATGGCTCTTAAGTCCAAAATCAGACGCAGACGCAAGCTCGAGCGAAGGACTTCTCGCTCGAGCCACCAGAAACAAAACTCAACTCTCGCTCGAGCGAAGGAACCCTAGCTCGAGTGAAGGATCTAAAACATAGAGCTCGCTCGAGCGAGAAAAGGCTCGCTCGAGCGAAGGACCAAAATTCTGGACAGCAACCATTTGCTTCCAGTCACACCCAACCTGTAATAAACCTACCCAATACATCCTATAACTCAAAAATAAGGAATTAAAGGATGACATCAAAATACATACAACAACAAGCTCCACGGAACCTAAGTCCGGATACAACAACCAAATGGGGAAATATCGGGATCGCTATATAATCTGACGATCGATGTTGTTTAATGCTTTCGTTTCATGCTATGTGACTATCTTAACCTCAATGTTCCATCTTGATCATCAGATATGGGGACTTTATATTTCAAGTTGAAGGTTGTGGTATAATGAAGTTTTGGATGCGTTTGACTACTTAGATATGGTTGCTTTCGGTTTGTTTTTTTATTTTTATTTTTTATTGTTTGCTGTAATAATCCTCTCTGTGTGGAGGTTGTGTCCCTCATTTGTGTGGTTTTTTTTTCCCTTCTCCAAATAAGTGCACTTTTTGACTTTTTATGAAAAGATGTGCAGAAAAGTAGAGAGATTATGTGACCTAAAAAAGATTAAAAAATAAAAAAGAGTGTGTACTTATTAGGTTATGCCAAACTTGGAAAATTCTTCCTCCTGTGGAAGTTTGTTATCTCTTTATGAGATATTTTTCTTTTGCAGTACGAGATTGATTCGATTTTTTATTGATTTTGCAATGAAGACTTTTTTCCCAATCTAAAAAAAAAAAAAACAATTTTTAATGATATCAAAAAATATTTCAATAAATAATTCAGATAATTTTATTATTGTATAAGAGAGTAATTAGGAATTTTATTTTTTCAATTAATTATGTTAAATAAAAAATTATTACAATGAGATATTTATATTTTTTCAAACCACATGAGACAATTTACATTTTAAGTAAACTAAAGAGGTATATTTGTAATTTACCCAACCAATTTAATAAAAACACAACTTAAAATACTCAAGTGAGAATGAGAATTTTTTTTAATACAATTATTTATGGCCTTTTACCTTCCATTTATATGTAACACTTGAAAAGAGTTTACATTCCATATCATATAAATAATTTTATTGTGTGTTAGTGGTAGCACAACGGTAAATTTCTACTCGAGAATCAAGGATAATAATAAGCTACAAAACTAATTTTAGACCCCTTTGAAAATCTTTTTAAATTAATTAATTTATTAAAAAAGTTATTTTGTTGAAAAACTATAGATAATTTAGATATATTTATTTTTCATTGAAAAGAATCAACTTTAGCTATTAAAAAATTCATTAGAAAGTAAAAATATGTTAAACAAATTAATATATAATTATATCTTTTTTTTTTTTGAACTCATATATCATTACTAGCATATGCCCGTGCTTGAAGGCACGGTGTAAATAATGTTAGAATTAGAATATAATTGTAATCCCAACATTATTTAAATTTATTTTTTAATTTGATAAAATCACAAATTTATTATAAAATTTTGGAGTTGTCACAAAACTCTTCACGAAAACTTGTTTTTCCTTATATAATATATACCTAGATAGATAGATGTGCTTGGCATACATACAATTTCTACGAGTATACATATAATATTGCTTTTGTTTATATAATTATATGTAAATTGTATGTATGCCCATAATGTCTTACTGTGTTGCGGGCATACATATATTCTATGGAAATATGTGTAAAATCTATTGAACAAAAAGGATAAAATAAAAAAAATAAACAAATAGATAGAAAAATAAAAACGGGAGAAAATAAAAAAATAAAAAGAAAAGAGAGAGAAATGTGGGATCATGGGATCATGGAAGGATGGATGAAAAAAGGAAAAAAATAAGAGAGAGAGAAGCGGGAAAGTATAAAATGTATATATAGGATATTTTTGGGGAAAATATATCTCAACCATTGTTTTGTAATTTGAATAGATTTGAACCATCCAAATGTCCTAATAGGATAAAAATATGTTGAAGATTCAAAGGCCGTCCTACTTTATCAAAATATGTTGAAGATTCATTTAAGGCCTAAATTTATGAAGTCTATCAAGTATTCAATATATTTAAAAATAATAATTAATTGTTCAAATTCATTTAATTTGTGGACTATACAATCCATTAATTTAATCTCTACTACACAAAGTAAAATCTGGCTCCTAATTTTGGGATCGTGGTCTTTTTCATATAATATGAATAAAAATAAGTGAACAAAAAGGATAGAAAAAAAAATAGAGAGAAAAATAAAAATGGGAGAAAATAAAAAAATAAAAAGAAAAGAGAAAGGAAGGTGGGATCACGAGATCATGGAAGAATGAGTGAGAAAATGAAAAAGTAAGAGAGAGAAGCGGAAAAATAAAGAATGTACATGTAGGATATTTTTGAAAAAATATATCTCAGCCATTGTTTTGTAATTTGAATAGATCTAAGCCGTCCAAATGTCCTAGTAGGACAAATGTGTGTAGGACAAATTCAAAAACCATCTTGATTTATTATATAGATATCTAATATAGATATTTTCTATTTAATTATAAATAAAAATTAATCTTAAGAACAAATAAATAAAAAAACTTAAAATGCGAAGAGATGAAAATAAGGAAATAATTAAAAAGGCCTTAAAATTTTTTTAAAAAAAGCTGCATATGCTTGGCAACAAAAAGAGTCAAAAAGAAGGTAGTAGCAAAAGTAAACTTTCATAATAGTGTGGGGTCAGCTAACCGAGGGGGAGGAGGCCCAGATATAGAGATCCCGGTTTTTTCCCGTTGTTTATTGTATTCCGAACTCGGGTTCCGTAGTTGTATGTGGTTGTTTATAGCTTGTTTTCATCCTTTAATTCCTTGTATTTGAGTTTTCGGATGTGTTGGACGAGTTTAGAACATGTTGGTTGTGAGTTGAAACAAATGGTTACTGTCCAGGATTTGGCTTCTTTGCTCAAGCGCGGTTTTTTGCGTTCAAACGAGCCTTGGGTGTTTGCTTCTTCGCTCGAGCGAGTTTTGTGGGTCTTCAGGTTTATTTTTCGAACACAGCTCTCGCTCGAGTGAGCCTTGTGTCTTGTGCCCTTTTGCTTGAGCGTGTATCTGCGTCTTTTTTAGACATGAAGGGTGGCATTCTTCGCTCGAGCGAACCTTCTTACGCTCGAGCAAACCCTGTGTTGTTTGTTCCTTCGCTTGAGCGAGAACTCTTGCGCTCGAGCATGCTTCTACATTGCAGACCTGAAGCTTTGCATTGTTCTCTCGAGCGAGGCTTTTTGCGCTCGAGCAAGGTTCTTTTGTGTCTGGTTACTCGAGCAAACAATGTGGTATCAGGGGAAGGGGTGAAGTATGAGTTCTGGCCAAGAGAGGTTAAGTTCTTAGGCCATGTGGTATCAAGGGAAGGGGTGACTGTAGATTCATCCAAGATAGAGGCGGTGCAAGATTGGGCACAACCTAAGAATGTCTTTGAGATTCGTAGTTTCTTGGGATTGGCCGGGTATTACCGTCGGTTTGTAAAAGATTTCTCTAGGCTAGCTTCGCCTTTGACTAGATTGACGCGGAAAGAGGTCAAATTTGTGTGGAGTGAGACTTGTGAAAAGTCGTTCCAAGAGCTTAAAGTTAGACTTATCACCAATCCAGTCTTGATTATTCCGGAGAGGGGTTTAGGTTATGTAGCGTATTGTGATGCCTCATAAGAGGGTTTGGGTTGTGTATTGATGCAAGAGGGGAAAGTAGTGGCCTATGGCTCACGTCAATTGAAAACACAGGAGAGGAATTACCCTACTCATGATTTAGAATTAGTAGCTGTGATTTTTGCCTTGAAGATTTGGAGGCACTATTTGTATGGTGAGAGGTTTGAAGTGTTTTCGGATCATAAGAGTCTAAAGTACCTGTTTACACAGAAAGACTTGAATCTGAGGCAGAGAAGATGGATGGAGTTCATAGAAGATTATAACTTCGAGTTGTATTATCGTCCGGGAAGGGCCAAAGTTGTGGCCGATGCCCTTAGTAGGAAGTCCATTAGTGATGTAGCTTGTGTTGCTATCCTGGAATGGGAGATGTTGGGTTCTCTTAGTGAGTTTGATTTGCGTCTGGGCGAGTCTGTTGAGTCTGTGGCTTTGTTTTCCGTAGTTGCACAATCTACACTTGTGAATCGAGTGTTAGAAGCGCAGAAGGATGACCTTGAGGTAGAATCCCTCTGGGAGAAGATCTCCAGTGGGAAGGTAGAGAAGAGTTTGGCTGTGTAGCCCGACTTGAGTGTGAGGTACCGAGACCGCTTGTTTGTGCCAGGGTCTTACCGAGAGGATGTACTCCGAGAGTTTCACTATTCACGCCTTGCGGTGCTTCGGGAGGCACGAAAATGTATCGTGATTTGAGTCGCCAATTTTGGTGGAGGGGTATGAAGAAGGATGTGGCAGTGTTTGTGTCAAAATGCCTTACTTGTCAGTAAGTGAAGGCCGAGCATCAGAAGCCAGCGGGTTTGTTACAACCTTTACCTATAGCCAAGTGAAAATGGGAGCACGTCACGATAGATTTTGTCGTGGGTCTTTCAAGAACTCAACGGGGTAGTGACGCTATTTGGATAGTAGTTGACCGGTTGACTAAGTCGGCGCACTTTATTCCGATGCGCGTGATAGATTCGGCAGATCATTTTGCCGACTTGTATATTCGGGACATAGTGAGGTTGCACGAGGTCCTAGTGTCGATTGTCTCAGATAGAGATCTGCGTTTCACTGCTAGGTTGTGGCAGAGTTTGCAGAGTGCCTTGGGCACTAGATTGACTTTTAGCACGGCTTACTATCCTCAGACTGACAGGCAGTTCGAGCGCACTATTCAGATCCTTGAGGATATGCTTCGAGGCTGTGTCCTTGACTTTAAGGGGTCGTGGGAGAGACACTTACCCTTAGTGGAGTTTGCCTACAACAACAGTTTCTAATCGAGTATTGGCATGGCACCGTTTGAGGCCTTGTATGGCCGACTGTGTAGATCTCCAGTGTATTGGACAGAGGTGGGTGATGCACCTTTGTTGGGCCCGGAGTTGGTGCGGGAGACGACGGAGAAGGTGGCACTTTTCCGTAAGAGGTTGGTTACAGCCCAGAGTCGCAAAAAGAGTTTTGCTGACCGTAGGAGGAGGCTTTTGTCGTTTGAAGTGGGTGATCACGTCTTTCTGAAAATATCATCTAGACGGGGGTTTAATGAGGTTTGGGAAGAGCGGGAAGTTATCCCCTTGGTTTATTGGTCCTTTTGAGATCCTTGAGAGGATTGGGGAGGTTGCCTACCGTTTAGCATTGCCACCGCAACTGTCCGGAGTGCATGACATGTTTCATGTTAGTATGCTTTGGAAATATGAGTCGGATCCATCACATGTATTGGATTGGACCGATCTAGAGGTTGATGAAGATGCCTCGTATGAGGAGAGACCAGTGAGGGTCTTGGATAGACAGGACCAAGTCTTGCGAGGCAAGACAATCCCTTTGGTCAAAGTATTGTGGAAACATCACGGGGTTGAGGAAGCGACTTGGAAATGTGAATTGGAGGTCCGAGAGAAATATCCGGACCTATTTTTTGATGTTTGAATATGTGTTGAAAATTTTGTTTTGTTAAGGAACTCTAAGTACATTGTATATGTTTTGAGATTATGAAAGTATTGTGGGTATCGAGTATGTTTCGGAAACATAAATTGAACTTGAACATTGCATATGTTATTTAAGTTTTGGAAACATAAACTTGTTAAAAACATTGAATATGTTTTGGAAAGCATGAGATATATGTGTTGAAGTTAGTGCATTTCGAAAGAATGCATGTCAATAATGTCTATTGAGTATGTTTTGTGAAAATAGTTCTCTCGAGAAGAGATGAAATGACCGGTGGATGGGTCATGGTGGTGAATGTTGAATTATAATCTAGTTGAGAATTGAATAGTCATGATTTTGAAACTTGTATAAAATTTTGGGGACAAAATTCTTTAAGGGGGGGAGGTTATAGCGATTCTGGTTTTTTCCCGTCGTTTATTGTATTCTAGACTCGGGTTTCGTAGTTGTATATGGTTGTTTATAGCTTGTTTCCATCATTTAATTCCTTGTATTTGAGTTTTCGGATGTGTTGGGCGAGTTTAGAACAGGTTGGTTGTGAGTTGAAACAAATGGTTGCTGCCCAGGATTTGGCTTCTTCGCTTGAGCGAGTGTGTGTACGCTTGAGCGAGTTTTATGGATCTTCAGGTTTCTTTTTCAGACGCAGCTCTCGCTCGAGCGAGCTTTCTTGCGCTCGAGTGAGCCTTGTGTCTTGTGCCTTTCGCTTGAGCAAGCAGTCTTACGCTCGAGCGTGCATCTGCGTCTCTTTTAAACTTGAAGGGTGGTATTCTTCGCTCGTGCGAGCTTTCTTACGCTCGAGCCAACCCTATGTTGTTTGTTCCTTCGCTCGAGCGAGAACTCTTGCGCTCGAGCTTGCTTCTGCGTTGCAGACCTGAAACTTTGCATTGTTCGCTCGAGTGAGGTTCTTTTGTGTCTAGTCGCTCGAGCGACTACTCCTTCGCTCGAGCGAGCCTCGCATATATCAATTCGCAACAGCGTGATTTTTATCACTTTTTGATCTTCTTTTTCACTCCAAGACCTAATCCAGCTGCCTCTTTCTCTAAAATACCCTTCTTTCTACAAACACTCTTGATCTAGAGTTCTTTTACCCTAGTTCCTTTGTTAAAAAGGTAGAGCTTTATGTGGGCTTCATTTTGGTCCGAAGAAATTCAAGTTTGGAGCACCTTCAAGTTTCTCTTCTTTCTCCTTTGAGCTTCTCTATTTGAGGTAGGGATAATGTACTCATTTTTATGAGCTTTAACATAAATGTTAGTCATTTTGTATAAATGGTGTGATTTGGAAATTTTGGGAAGTTAGGGTTTGAAATTTGAAATGTTTGAAAGAGGAGTTTGCTACTTTTGGGCTCCATTGTGTATGTGAGGTCTTAAAAAGAGATTATGTGTATATAATTGGTAAAATTAGGCCTTAGGTGCAATAATTGAGAAATGGAGATTAATGCCCTAATTTAAATTGAAGAAATCATTTGTATAATTGATGAAATAAATTGTGGAAATATGAAATTGAATTGGAAATCATGAAATTGGATGGAATTGGGATTAATTGGTGTAGTTGGATTGATGAATCACTCATCTATGGAAATGTTGATAAATTATTTGTTTGATAAATTTATTATCTGTTTAGAAATAACTGTTTTGGGTTATCGGTGGAGGATAGTCTTGATTGTTATAGACACTGCATGATGATTAGGTAAATTGAAACTAATCAATTGAATTACGTCATTGAATACGACGGTTAGATTAAAATGTTGAATATGTGAATTGTTAAGTCATTGTATATGCCAACATGTTTAATACATTGTATATGTATCTTTGTATGGGAGGAGATAGAGGATGTACTCCATTGTGTGGGAGGAGATAGGGGATGGACTCCATTGATAACCAAGTTGGCCGGAGTGTCCTGGGTGAAAGTCCCGAAATCTTATTTATTTATGGGTGCCGGTTCCCTCGGACGTAGTTCCGTAAAATGGCAAGTGAATGGAAGTGTATGAATGATGTTTCTGATTGAAGTGTTAATAATATGAGTTGTAGTCTCATTTTAAATTGATTTGGATAAATAAAAGGAAATGGGTTGAAACGTGGATGTAAATGTTGCCATGGAAAGTGTTTAAGTTGGTCTTATGTGTTAAACATTTATCGAATGCTAATATTTTAGTTAATTCTCATATTTTGTTTAGCATATCTCTACCGAGCTTTGGCTCACCCTACTTGGGACATCATTTTTCAGGGACAGAAGACATGTCGCCTCCAAGGTCTTAGCTTAGGAGGTTTTGGAGTTGAAGACTCTCTTTTGTTATTTTGTTTTGTTATTAAATGTAAATTCAAGCCGAGAGCTTTATATGTAAATAGTTAGAACTCTTCTTTTGTGGAAACCAAGTGTTCACTTGGGAAGTTGTAACCCCGTAGGGCATTTATTTTGTTGATTAACATGTACTACCCTTGTAAAGAACACTCTGATGAATGTAAACATAGTGTTTCTTTCATTGTTTATGGATCTTATGAATGATTGTTTTAAGTCATATTTTGAGGGTGTTACAACAGAAATCTCACCCATGTGGATTCGATTAACGATGAGAAGATCCAATATGACAACGAAACATTGGACGTTACACCTTCTATAGCCAATTCTATAGCCAAATAGAGGCATTGTTATTCAAACTTTGGCCTATTTTCAGAAGGAATAATGCTAACGAATAATGTGGCAGGTGAAATTATAATTTTAAAATAATAATGTTATATATATTAATTGATACATGTAATATCCTTATTTGAAAAATAAGTTAAAAATTAATTTTTTAATTTTTTTTTGAAAAAGTGTATAAAAAAAATATATAAAGATGATGTAATTAAAAAAAAATTAAAGAACCAAAAAATTAACTTTTAATTCAAATGCCAAAATAAACTAAAGTTTTTTTAAAAATAAACTTATTTGTTATTTTTCATCACGATAACACACCACTATGTGCCTTCAGCTATTTTTAAGCACAATAACCTTTGTAACTAGGTACATTGAATATTGTATTACATTATAATTTATTTTTTACTATCATCTAAACTGTCATTAACACTAATTTACTAATTTATTCATATAAGAAATTGAATACGTGAGATTATTTAAAGTAATTTAAATAAATATATTATTTATACTTCATAGCTAAATAACCCAATAATATCTTCATAGCTATTGGAACAAAAGCTTTTGTCTCTGCTATACAGGAGCTTAAATTACAATCCAAAGAATAATAACAAATAAAATTACTCGAAAACGCAAACACAAAGGTCTCATTAAAGTGGAAATTACATAAAAAGGTAATCATTTACATGTTTTGGTTGAATTTCTTAGGGATAAAAGTGATTTTCTCAAAATGTAAAATTATATATTTGGGTAATTTACACTATAGAAGTTTTGGATTTTCCATCATTTTAGAACAAATCACATATTATGAACAAACACTTAAACTCTAATGTAACACTCCAATAACGTAACACTTCAATGTAACACACTAGAAAACTCATTAGTGTATTTTTTTCCAAATGTAACAGCGTAATAGTCAAAAAAAAAAAATTAGTGTATTTTTTCAAAACGTAACACTTCAATCAGTGTAATCTCAAACGTAACACTCCAATGTAACACACAAAAACACTAAAAAAAAAAACTTCTTAGTGTACTTTTTTCAAACGTAACACTCACAGTTTGAAATTATACATTTGTTAAAAACTTACTAAGCAATATTTGTACTCCTTTCGGAATGGTTTGAAAAATCTCACATTCTTTTTTTTTTTTTAGTGTTACATTGGAGTATTATGTTTAGGAAAAATACACTAATAATTTTTTTTTTGTGTTACATTGGAGCGTTACGTTTGGGATAAGTACACCAAAGAAATTTTTTTGTATTACATTAAAGTGTTACACTAAGAAATTTTTTGGAGTGTTATATTGAAATGTTACGTTTGAAAGAAGTATACTAAGGAGTTTTTTTGTGTGTTATATTGAAATGTTACGTTTGAAAGAAGTATACTAAGGAGTTTTTTTGTGTGTTATATTAGAATGTTACAATAAGGAGTTTTTGTGTGTTACATTATAGTATTACATTGAGGAATTTTTTTTAGAATATTATATTAGAGTGTTACATTTGAAAAAAATATATCGAGAAGTTTTTTTGTATGTTACATTAGAGTGTTACACTAAGGAGTTTTTGTGTGTGTTGCATTAGAGTGTTACATTAAGGAGTTTTTTTGTGTGTTATATTAGAGTGTTACATTTGGAAAAAATATACTACAGTGTGTTTGGTTTGAATTTTTTGGATTAAATTTTTTGAAAATTGAGTTTTTTTATTTTTGTGTTTTTTTGTTTTTAGTGAATATTTTTAAATTCTTAAACATTTTTTTTACTTTTTTAGATGCACCTTACTTAGATGTATCCAAAAAGTAAAAAATTTGTGAAAAAATATTTTAAAAAATTAATAAATACATAAAAACATAAAAAATGTACTAAATTCTCGTATTTTTTTTTTGTATTTTTGGTATTTAGTGAATTTTTAAAAGGTTTTTTTCAAAATTTTTTTACTTTTTAGGTAAATTTATGTTAGGTGTGTCTAAAAATTTTAAAAATTGTTTAAAATATTGAAAAAAATCAGTAAAAACAAAAAAACACGAAAAATAAGAGAGTAGAATTTTCTGAAAAGTGTTTTTGAAAAATGATAACCAAGCAAGGTGATTGAGTTTTTTTGTGTGTTACATTAGAGTGTTACAATAAAAAAAAAAAAATTGTGCATTACTCTAGAATGTTATAGTAAGGAGTTTTTTTTTTTAATGTTATATTGGAGTATTATGTTTGGAAAAAATACAATAATGAGTTTTTTTATGTGTTACATTAGTGCTACGTTTGGATACTAATTAATGTCAATGTTAATGTTAATGTTACAATAGGGACGAACACCACAAAAATGAACAAACACCGCACCAATAACACCACAAACGGTGTAACATTATCCACCTACAAATCACTCCACTAAATTCCCACAAAATATATATATATATATATATATAAACGTAAAAACCTACCTTACCCATGCACACCCAATATTAGGAAAAAAAAATCCAAAAAAATCACACATAAGAGCAAAAAAGTAAACTTTCAAACCCCCAAATTAAGGAAATACAATATATCCAAAATAAAAAGAACTAATTGGTTTGAAAGTAAATTTCTAAGACTAAATGAAATAATTTTTCTTCAAATGAGATTTATGAGTAATTTGTCCTTATTCTAACCTGAATTTTGCTATCTATATAAGTACAATTTGACAATTATATAAAAAAACAAACTTGATTTATTTTTAATAAATATATGAAGTGCCATGATAAAGCTTCGGTTAAGGCCCGAAAAACTCTTATCATCTCTAACCCAAAGGATGTTATGCAGCAAGTGGACTCCAAGCCCAAGGAATGTCCACGGAGAAGCCCATAGCCCAAGTCATCTTGTAGCTATTAGTTTGATTTGAATCACAAAATCTATTTCTGTTTGGTGACTGATGGAAATTCTTTTTTACATCTCAAGTAAATATATATATAATTATTCTATTTGGTTTTGAAAATTTTAAAAACTGTTTTCGAGTTTTTAATTTATATTTTTTGATTTTTGGTGAATTTTTTTAATTTTATTCAAAAAGAAAAAAGCTATATTACTGTTCATTCCAAGGGTCGGCCCATCTCTCACTGGTGGACTCCAAATTTTACATGAGGCCCATATTTTGTGGGAATTATTAATGGGGGAAATTACATCCTAGTGAGATGTGGAATATACATATATATATATATATATATATATATATATGTGTATATATATTATAGAAAGTTTATAAAATATTTATTGAGTTTTCAACTGATTTGTAATTATTTTTATAGATAATTCTATTATACACACCTCTTACTATATGTATCCTTAATTATTCTATTTTCTTATTTAGTTATAACTAATTTTTTATTTTATTTATTTATTTTTCTTTAGTTAAAGCATTTCTAATGGAGGTGCCAAAGGTATAATTTGGCAAGTGTAAAAAAAAAAAGTTTCTAATGGTCTGCAATTCTTCCTGTCAAATATAGCAAATGTCATTTCTGCTATCAAATTTGATAGGAGGTTTGGCATTTGCCAAGCATGCCATGTCATCAAAGATTAATCAATTTGTTTGGTTTGAGTTTTTTAAATTCACTTTTTAGAAAATTGAAATTTTTTGTTTCATATTTTTCTATTTTGTTTTTAATATTTTAAGTAATTTTTTAAAATTTTTATATACACCTAACATAAATGCAGTTAAAAATTTTAATATTTATGAAAAACCCAATAATAATTTATTTTTTACTATCATCTAAACTGTCATCAACACTAATTTGCTAATTTATTCATATAAGAAATTGAATAGTGAGATTATTTAAAACCAAAAAAAAAAAACAAAATAGCAAAATTGAAGGTTGGGTTGTTGGGTATACCTCCTTATTGGAGTGTGGGACCCAATTAGTTTGTTAAAGAATTTTAATTTGACTTGGTTTAGGTATAATATATTTTTATATATTATATTTGAGGAGACCCAATCTAATTTAGAAACAATTAGGGTTTAATTACAAAACCCTAGATTCACAATACATATATTGTTTTTGTTTGCCCCAGAGGAGAAGTGTGTGCGGCGGCTTACATTACTTCGGTAACAGTGCCGAAGATTGGTATGTTGGTTTAATTTCGGTTTTTTTGAAGCTCAATTTTTGAGGCATATTTGGTTGGTGTTTGGTTCGTTATTTTGGGTCTTCTACGACTTTGTTTCAGAAGATTTTGGTTCATCTATTTGGTGAGGTCTTTCCTCTTTGTTTATTTGCGATTATTTGGAATTCACCTAAGGGTGGTTTTGTGAGACTATTAGTGTCTCGTTTGTAATCATTTGGAAACTATTTGGTTGATAGTGGAATCGGATTTCGATCCCGTGGACGTACCTCACACTGAGGGAACCACGTAAAAATTCTTGTGTTGCCTTTGATTTAATTTTTCCGCATTAGTTTTTATTCCCATTGATTGATTTACTTGTGGGGAATCACATCGATTTTTCCTAACAACTGGTATCAGAGCTTACGGTTTATTTGGGTCTATTTATTTGTGTAAATCAATGGAGGGGAATGTGGGTCGTATGTCTAGCTTCAATGGAAGCAATTGGGTAACTTGGAAAACTAAAATGGAGGACCTGTTATTTTGTAAAGATTTGTATGGACCCATTGAGGGTGATAGTGGCAAACCCGAGGGTATGAAATATGATGAATGGAATAGGCTTAATTGAAAAGCCGTTGGTGTTATCTGTCAATGGATTGATGACAGTGTGTTTCATCATGTTGCTATTGAAACTTCAGCACATGATTTATGGAAAAAATTAGAAGGCCTTTATGATAGGAAATCAGCCACAAATAAAGCTTTTCTGTTTCGTAAGTTGGTTAATTTAAAATATAAAGAGGGCAGCCCTATTCCGGAACATCTGAATGAAATAAAGAGTATTGTTAACCAACTTGCTTCCATGAAAATTGTTTTTGATGATGAGTTGTAGGCTTTGATGCTACTTAGTTCTTTGCCCGAAAGTTGGGAGACTTTGGTTGTGACCGTCAGTAATTCGGCGCCCGATGGAGTTGTCACAATGGGCCAAGTCACTAGTAGCCTGTTGAATGAAGAAACTAGAAGAAAATCAGCGGGTTCCTCTCATTCGGAAGCATTCGTTATGAGAGGTCGAAGGAAAACAAGGGGGAGGAGTAAGACTCCTCATGGTCGTGATCAAAGTCGTGACAAATCAAAAGATGATTTTTTTTCAAAGAAAGACATTGAGTGCCATTATTGCCATGAGAAAGGGCACATGAAGCGGGAATGCCAAAAGCTCAAGAATAAGGAGAAAAGGCGTGACAAAAGTGTGGACAAGAAGCAAGAAGACACAACAGCAGTTACTACCAATGGTGATCTCATGGTCGTTTGTGAAGATGATTGTATCAATTTTGTGGGCCAAGAGAGCAATTGGGTGATTGATTCCGGTGCTTCTTTTCATGTGACTTCTCGAGTTGATTTCTTCACTATCTACACCGACGGAGATTATGGTTCTGTTCGAATGGGTAATGAAGGTTTGTCCAAGATTATTGGTATGGGTGATGTTTGCTTGGAAACAAATTTGGGCTACAAGTTGTTGCTTAAAGATGTGAGGCATGTTCCCAACATTCGCCTCAATTTGGTCTATACTGGGAAGCTAGATGATGAAGGCTTCAACAACAAATTTGGTGATGGAATATGGAAGCTCACAAAGGGTTCTTTGGTGGTGGCTAAGTGCAAGAAGACTCATACACTTTATTCGATGCAAGGAAAAATTTGTAAAGGTGTTGTCAATGCACTTCAAGATGATACTTCTATCGAATTGTGGCACAAGCGGCTTGGCCATATGAGTGAAAAGGGGCTGCAAGTTTTGTTCAAGAAAGAGCTTCTACCCGGTTTGAAAGGTACACATCTTAAAACTTGTGTTCATTGTTTGGCGGGTAAACAACATAGAGTTTCTTTTCATAAAAATGTTGCTTCTAGAAAAGAAAATATTTTGGAGTTGATTCACTCGGATGTTTGTGGTCCTTTAAAAGTTAGAACACATAGTGGTGCACTTTATTTTGTCACTTTCATTGATGATTATTCAAGGAAAGTTTGGGCTTTTCTATTAAAAACTAAAGATCAAGTTCTAGAAGTATTTAAGCATTTTCAGGCCATGGTTGAAAGAGAAACAGGGCAGAAATTGAAGTGCATCCGATCAGACAATGGTGGTGAATACATTGGGCCATTTGATGAGTATTGTCGCAGCCAAGGTATTCGGCATCAAAAGACAGTTAAGAAGACTCCTCAACAAAATGGAGTTGCCGAGAGGATGAACCGCACCATTGTGGAAAGAACAAGGTGTTTGCTTTCACAAGCTAAATTGCCAAGATCCTTTTGGGGTGAGGCATTGAAGACAGCGGTTGACGTGATCAATTTGTCTCCTTCCTATCCTTTGAATGGTGATATTTCAGAAAGAGTTTGGACCAGCAAAGATGTGTCTTATGAGCACTTGAGAGTGTTTGGTTGCCGAGACTTTGTTCACATTCCAAAATATGAGAGGTCCAAGCTTGATAGCAAGTCAAGACAATGTATTTTTCTTGGCTATGGGTGTGATGAATTTGGGTATAGATTGTGGGATCCGGTCGACAAGAAAGTCATTCGAAGTCGTGATGTTGTGTTTCTTGAAGACCAAACAATTGAAAACTTTGGCAAAGGTGATCAACCGGAGCCAAAAACTAGTGATCTCATTGACATAGATCCATCTTGTCACGACCCCAAACCGCCCCTAGTAGTTTGGTGCCGTGATGGCCAGTAATCCGTAATTACCGAAGGCCAACTTTTCAAAACTTAACACAATCAGAGTATGAATATAGGGGCTCACTAACGCGGAAGCAATAAATCAAATACAAGTAGTCCATAAGAGCTGTGCGTAGATCAAAAGCAATGCCGAACATTTCAATTAACTTTACAACTTAATTACATCAAGGTAAAAAATATACATGTTACATCTTGATCAAAAGGCTTCTCGAGCCGACATAAACAAAATGCAGCTAGTACAAGTCAAGAAGCATGATTTTCAAGATTTGCCGACATGTAAAACAGGGCACCGCCGACGTAATTACAAAAGTAAGGCCGACATATACACGAATCCAAAACAAGCATCCAAAACGAACTAGGCGTCGCCGCCGTCCTGCTCATCACCTACATATATATAGAGGGGTGAGTACAAAACTCAGTGAATGGTACTAAAAATAAAGGTTTTGCATGAATAAAGCCGAGGTCCTTCAAAACGAAACACATCGAAACTTTAACAAGACAAAGGACGAACCGTATTCATCAATCAATTATTACAAGAATCCAGATGCTTACTGACATAGGCAAAACAAGGGATGAACCGTATTCATCATTCAAGTATCATAACATCGGCGAAACAAGAGATGAACCGTATTCATCATTCAAATATCATAACATCGGCGAAGCAAGGGATGAACCGTATTCATCATACAAGTATCATAACATCGGCGAAGCAAGGGATGAACCGTATTCATCATTCAAGTATCATAACATCGGCGAAGCAAGGGATAAACCGTATTCATCATTCAAGTATCATAACATCAGCGAAGCAAGGGATGAACCGTATTCATCATTCAAATATCATAACATCGGCGAAGCAAGGGATGAACCGTATTCATCATTCAAGTATCATAACATCGGCGAAGCAAGGGATGAACCGTATTCATCATTCAAGTATCATAACATCAGTGAAGCAAGGGATGAACCGTATTCATCATTCAAATATCATAACATCGGCGAAGCAAGGGATGAACCGTATTCATCATTCAAGTATCATAACATCGGCGAAGCAAGGGATGAACCGTATTCATCATTCAAGTATCATAACATCGGCGAAGCAAGGGATGAACCGTATTCATCATTCAAGTATCATAAGCTGTACGATCCGTAATCGTTTGGTCAAAAGTATTGCGAAAGTTTAAAGTCCTCCAATACAAGGGACTTGTGTTACTTAGGCCCGTAGCCCGATTTAATAAGGACCGTATCCTTTACACATAGTACTGCGAAAGTTTAGAGTCCTCCAGCACAAGGGACTTCCCGAGGTTAGCAATCAAATAAGGCCATTTATTCATGCTTAGCAAATATCACGTCAAAACAAACCAAACAAGATTTATCAAAGGCAGGTGTAACATAGCTTTATTAGAAATACCACTCACCTAGTTCTTCAGGTGTAGACTCAAGCAAATATCAAGAACCTACAATCACATGGCAAGTCACATTCAAAGCAAGCTCCAAATACATGCAAATGATCTCGGCACTCCTGCCAGATCCAAGTCAAAGGCAAGGCAAAACAAACTGGGAGCTTAAACACTGCTCCCGCTCCTCGAAAACACACTGGGTACAGTCCAGGGCTAAGCCGAGGTCCCGCTAAACAAGGTCAGGAAAAATCTGGGTTTTCCTTTGAAGAATATGAAGAACATGATCATTGAAAGATGGATGCAAGCTCACAACTTGTTACAAAAATCTAAGTTTTCATGCCAAGAGTTCAAAATACATGGACCTGGGTACCCATCAAAGAAAAGCATGCAAGAACAGACACAAAACATGATTTTCGTCCCAAACTTTTCGATCAAAAGAGACCTTTTTCAAGAACACATGGAAAACCGTTTTCTCTTTCTAAAACCGACTCCAAAACGATGCATGACATGCAAAACAAATCCGATCATGCAATGCAGCTAGGTATACAGCAAGAACAATCAAAGGAGATCAAGATTCTAACCTCAAAACTCGGATCTAACGGCTCAAGCCACAAAGATCAAGCTTGGGAGACTACTCTCACTCAAGAACTCCTCTCCCTCCTTTCTAGTGCTTCTCTCTCTAAAACAAAGATTTGAGACAAGAAATGATTTGTTTCAAGGTCTGCCGGCTGCCTTAACAACAGCTCGGACACGTGGCATTATCGGGTTGGTTCGGCTCCAAAAAGGTGATTGATAGACAAGACAAGTCTCTGACAAATCGTATGTAGCAAGCTCGGGTAAGACACATCGGCAAAGAGATGACATCGGCTCAAAACAAGGATCCAGCAACAGGATAGAAAACATCGGCTAGGGAGGACGACACTTGACTAAGCTGTGCCACACCTTGGCCGGGGTGCGCCACATCTCGGCCTAGGCCATACCTGCCTGCGGACAAGGTTCAAGTGCGAAACATCTCGGCAAGGAATGCCCGAGGTGAAGGTGGGGTTGAACAAGGTCTCAAGGTAGTTCTAAGTGCAAAGGGTCAAAGGCGGACTAAGCTCAAGATGATCTCGGCTACGCACACCCACACACTAAGCAAAGAACAAAATCGTGCAAGTAGCTTAAGCAAGTCAAGGCAAGATAGACCTTCAAATTAACATAACAAGCAAGACCATGCAAGGATGTATGCAAGTACGGCAAGAGTAAGGTGAGGGTTGTTACACATCTCCTTCATCTTCAGTTGATGATGAAAATGGGGGAGATGTGCAACCACCTATTGAAGATGTAGAGGATGATACTAATCCTAATAAAGTTGAGCCAGAAATTGAGGAAGAGCATCCAACTTAAGAACCGCCACCACAACTTGAGTTAAGAAAATCTACAAGAGACCGACAACCTTCAAGAAAGTATCCTCCCAATGAGTTTGTGTTGATTTCTGATCAAGGGGAGCCTGAGAGCTACCAAGAAGCAATTGAGCATGCAAAGAAAGGTGATTGGAAAAAGGCCATGGAAGAGGAGATGAACTCCTTACTTGAAAATCGCACCTATGATTTAGTGAAGTTGCCTAAGGGGAGGAAAGTTTTGAAAAATAAGTGGGTCTTCAAATTGAAGAATGATGGAAAAAATCTGAGATACAAGGCACGTCTTGTTGTGAAAGGTTTTGGACAAAAGAAAGGTCTTGATTTTGATGAAATTTTCTCGCTAGTCGTGAAGATGTCTTCTATTCGGGTTGTACTTGGCATGGCTGCAAGTATGAACCTTGAAGTTGAGCAACTTGATGTGAAGACCGCATTTCTTCATGGTGACCTTGAAGAAGAAATTTATATGGAGCAACCGGAAGGTTTTGTAGAGAAAGGGAAAGAGAAATTTGTTTGCAAATTGAAGAAAAGTTTGTATGGTCTCAAGCAAGCCCCGCGGCAATGGTAGAAAAAATTTGACTCTTTCATGATGAATAATGGTTTTTCTAAAACTACTTCGGACCATTGTGTGTTTGTGAAAAAAATTTCGGATGGTAAATCTATTATTCTTTTGCTTTATGTTGATGACATGTTAATTGTGGGTCAAGATTCTACCATGATAAACAGGTTGAAATTGGAGTTAAGCAAGTCTTTTGCTATGAAAGATTTGGGGTCGGCAAAGCAAATTCTTGGTATGAAAATTGTTCGTGATCGCAAAGAGGGGCTGATTTGGTTGTCTCAAGAAAGCTACATTGAGAAAGTTCTTGAGAGGTTCAACATGAATAAAGCAAAGCCGGTTGGTTGTCCACTTGCGGGTCACTTCAAACTTAGTTCGAATCAATGTCCTACAAGTGAGAAAGACAAAGAAGAGATGTTGAAAGTTCCTTATGCTTCAGCAGTTGGTTTTTTGATATACGCCATGGTTTGTACAAGGCCGGATATTGCTCACGCCGTTGGTGTGGTGAGTCGTTTTCTCTCTAATCCGGGTAAAGAACATTGGGCAGCGGTAAAATGGATCTAAGGTATCTTCGAGGGACTTCGAAGGTGTTTGTGTTTTGGGGATGGTAAGCCAATGCTTGATGGGTTCACAGATTCTGACATGGCTGGTGATGTTGATTCTAGGAAATCTACTTCGGGGTATTTGATGACTTTTGCAGGGGGAGCTGTGGCATGGCAATCTAAATTACAAAAATGTGTTTCTCTCTCAACTACCGAAGCTGAATTTATTGCTATTACAGAAGCTTGCAAAGAAGAGTTATGGTTGAAGAAATTTTTGCAAGAGTTGGGTTTGAAGCAAGAAAAGTATATGCTTTATTGTGATAGTCAAAGTGCTATTCACTTGACTAAAAATTCTACTTTTCACTCGAGATCGAAACACATTGATGTGAGATACCATTGGATTCGTGATGTGTTAGATTTGAAATTGTTACAACTCGAAAAGGTTCACACAGATGATAATATTTCAGATATGTTGACAAAGACTTTGTCGAGGGACAAACATTTAAAGTGTCGAACTTTGGCGGGTATGGTTGATGTCTCCACCTAAGTCGGTAGGGGGAGAATTGTTAGGTATACCTCCTTATTGGAGTGTGGGACCCAATTAGTTTGTTAAAGAATTTTAATTTGACTTGGTTTAGGTATAATATATTTTTATATATTATATTTGAGGAGACCCAATCTAATTTAGAAACAATTAGGGTTTAATTACAAAACCCTAGATTCACAATATATATATTGTTTTTGTTTGCCCCAGAGGAGAAGTGTGTGCAGCGGCTTACATTACTTCGGTAACAGTGCCGAAGATTGGTATGTTGGTTCAATTTCGGTTTTTTTGAAGCTTAGTTTTTGGGCCATCTTCGGTTGGTGTTTGGTTCGTTATTTTGGGTCTTCTACAACTTTGTTTCAGAAGATTTTGGTTCATCTATTTGGTGAGGTCTTTCCTCTTTGTTTATTTGTGATTATTTGGAATTCACCTAAGGGTGGTTTTGTGAGACTATTAGTGTCTCGTTTGTAATCGTTTAGAAACTATTTGGTTGATAGTGGAATCGGATTTTGATCCCGTGGACGTACCTCACACTGAGGGAACCACGTAAAAATTCTTGTGTTGCCTTTGATTTAATTTTTCCGCATTAGTTTTTATTCCCATTGATTGATTTACTTATAGGGAATCACATCGATTTTTCCTAACATGGGTTTGGTAAAAAAAAAAAAAAAAAGAAGCAAAATTTTGATCTTTCGTTGGTTTTTGTCTTGAATGAATTTTTTTTTTTAAATTTCAAATAACTTTTTCACGTGTAGGTTTTATTAGACTTGGAAGGAAAAGAAAGAAAAAAAAAAACTAGATATTTTTTTACTAATTTCAAAATACTTTTATTGAATTAAAAATTTATTTTAATTTTTTCACTATTTTTTGAAGCGTTCTTTTACACAAATTTTATATTAAACAATGCTTTTGTTAGCATTTGTCATTAAAATGATTTGAGTATATATATAAATACATAAAAATGTATAGAATTATGTAAAATATATATTAAAATTTTAATTTTAATTTTTTGATATTATTTGAACCTTAACCAACGCTCATTGAGGGGTAATTAGTAGGATCTATTTTTAAAATTAAAAAATTCATTAATTTAATTTATAATTGCAAAAATTCTAAAATTTAAGCTTCCAAAATTCTAAAACATTCGAGGAAATATAGAATATATATGAATAGACAATAATTTACAAAATTTATTAGTGGGACTAATTTTTAAAAAATCTTTTTTATTCATGTTTAAAAGTTTACTTCAATTTCTTGTGCTTCATTTGTTGCTTTTCTTTTTTTCTTCTCAACACAATATAAATCAAGTCAATTACTAGTTTTTCAGGACACTTCAGATACTCCACATTTATGCTAGCTATGTTCAGTTTTTTATTTTTTATTTTTAAAAATGTTTAAAAAATTTTAAAAAGTTATTTTAATTTGATCACAATAATATAATATGATGTGTTAAATTTTAATTTATCACACACCACATTATTATGAGTAAATTTATAAATTTAAAATTATAAATCTATAACATTTCTCAAGAACTGATAAACTTAAAAGCTCAACTGCATTTATGGAATTATTACAGGGCCTAGATCTCAATAGATAGGCTGGTCCATCCTAAAACAAATTGATATGAATTTGAAACATTGACCCTTTCTTTCACCCAATTTTGCCACATATTTTTTATTCTAATTTTGTCACATTGTAATAAGAGTGCAGTAAAATAAGTAATTGAAAATTTCATAAAGAAAAATGGTTGAGAGTACTAAAAGTGGTGCTCTAATAGCACCGCTAATGATGTGGCAGTGGGCGTATAGCGATCCTAGTTTCACCTTCATTGTTTAATTGTATTTCGGACTCAGTTCCGTGGATGTGCGTTGTGTCTTTATCGCATCTCCGTCCTTTACTCTTTGTATTTGAGTCTTGGGTTGTGTTGGGTAGGTTTGAAACAGGTTGGTTGTGTTTGGAAACCAAGAGTTGATGCCCAGATTTTGGCCTTCACACTCGAGCGGGGCCTTTGCCTTTATTCCTCTGCTCGAGCAGGGATTTTGACGCTCGAGCGGGATTATTCATCTCTCAGTATTTTGTTCTGCAGGTCATCGGATGCTCGAGCGTCCACTTTCATGCTCGAGCGAGGACCTTCGTCTGTAGAACTTCTGGAAGTGTGCATTCGACGCTCGAGCGGCGCTTTTCACGCTCGAGCGTGAGTTTGTGTCTGACGTTCGAGCGGGGCATTCCACGCTTGAGCGGACTGTGTGGTATATCAGTCCGTGGGGAAGCCATTTTTGAATCACTTTTCGACCTTCTCTCTCTCTCTAACTTTCCAAAACCTATTTTGAGAGTTCCTCTCTCTAGAATACACCTTCTCTCTACAAAATCACCTAGCTTTAGTGATCTTCCACCCTTATCCCTTTGTAAGAAGTGTAGAGCTTGGTGTGGGCTACGTTTGGATTCGAAAATCTTTGGGTTTGGAGAACCTTTGAATTTCTTCATCATCACCTTTGGATCTCCCCATTTGAGGTAGGGATAACTACTCATATTTATGGTCTTTGACATAAACTTGTGGTCATTTTGATTTAATGTTGAAGGTGGAAAATTTTGGGTGTTAGGGTTTCAAAATGTATAAAGAGGGGTTCTGTTCTTTTGACCTACATATGTTTATTTTGGGTCTTAAAATGAGGTTATTGATGTCTATTGATGAAATGTGGACCTTTGGGTCAATGTTGAGAAAATGGGGAGAAAAGCCCTAATTTATTGTGATAAATTAATTTGTATAATTAATTTGGGAAAGTTATGGAAATGTGAAATTGAGCTGGAAATAATGAAATTGGGTAATTATGAGCTTTAATGGTGGAGTTGGATTGATTAATCGCTTACATTTGAAATTGTAGATAATTTATCTGTTTGATAATTTATTATCTATTTAGAAATAAATGTTTTGGGCTATCGGTGGAGGATAGTCTTGATTGTTGTAGACACTGCATGATGATTAGGTGAATTAAAACTAATCATATGAGTAGGTCATTGAATATGACGGATGGAATAACACATTGAATATGTGCTTTGCTTGATCATTGTATATGATAAGTGTTTAAATACATTGTATATGTATGTTGTTTGGGAGAAGATAGGGGATGTACGCCATGGTTTGGGAGAAGATAGGGGATGGACTCCTATACTGGGTTTGGGAGGAGATAGGGGATGGACTCCAGTGATAACTAAGTTGGCCGAAGTGTCCAGGGTGAAAGTTCCGAAATTTGAATTACGTTTATATAACGTAGATGATTGAGGTATTGAAATGATGATAATTTGAGTTGTAATCTCATTTGAAATGGAAGTGTTAATGTGTTAATTATGAGAGTATAGTCTCATTTGAAATTGAATCATTGAAGTATTGTTAATATGAGTTGTAGGCTCATCATGAACTGTTTGGCTGAATAAGGAACCATATCTATGAATTGGTTTGGATAATAAAATGGAAAGGAATATATGTTTGTTTATACAAGTTAAACATTTATCAAATGCCTGTGTTTTAGTTATTGCTCATATTATGTTTAGCATATTTCTATTGGGCGTTGGCTCACCCTATAAGGGACATCATTTTCAGGTTCAGGAGTTATGCCACCTCCAAGGACGTAGCTTGGATGGTTTTGGGAGTAGAAGACTCTCTTGATTATTTTTTTCATTTTGGTGTTACATGTAAATCAAAGCCAAGGGTTATTTTTGTAAAAAGAGTTAGGACTCTTCTTTTGTTGTAACCAAGTGTTGGCTTGGAAAGTTGTAAGCCCGTGGGGCATTTACTTTTGTTGTCAACATGTAACACTTTTTGTACTAAATACTCTGATAAATGAAATTATGCTTTATTTTCCATGCCTATGGATGCCATGATTGTTGGGTTTATATGTACTATTTTGAGGGCGTTACAGGGCGCCACCCACTGCCTATGCCTTTTTTTTTTCTTTTTTTTTTTTTTGACATTACCAATACATTAGTGTTATTAATAGTCTTTTTTTTTTAGTGGTATGAATCATTATTGTTTTCTTGTGAATTCAAAGTTTTCTTTTTATATATTCAAAATTCTTCATGTACTAAAATGCCATCATATTTGGTTTAATATTTTTACTGCATCAAAGAAAGCATTGAACAGAATAAGATAAAAATTGTGATTTTAACAAAAAGCTTCTGTCTTAAATTACAACCCAAAGTACAGCCTAATCCCTAACATCTGAGCAAATTTGGTTTGAGTTTTTTAAATTCACTTTTTAGAAAATTGAAATTTTTTTGTTTCGTATTTTTCTATTTTGTTTTTAATATTTTAAGCAATTTTTTTAAATTTTTATATACACCTAACATAAATACACTTAATATTTATGAAAAACCCAATAATAATTTATTTTTTGCTATCATCTAAACTGTCATCAACACTAATTTACTAATTTATTCATATAAGAAATTGAATAGTGAGATTATTTAAAATAATTTAAATAAATATATAATTTATACTAAAGAGCTTAAATTACATAGCTAAAAAAATAAAAATAAAATTACATAGTTAAAGAACCCAAAAGCTTCTGTATCTACTATACAGAGCTTAAATTACAAAGCTTAAATTACATAGCTAAATAACCGTAACATCCGAGCAGTGGTCTTGTTCTTCATCTCCTCCGTTTGTGCTCTATTTGCAGCATAATGCAACTCATACCACTCGGTGAGGACCCAGAAGAAGATTCCAACTCGAATGAGGCAGACTCAGTTGAGAAGAAAGAATCAGACTCAACGTTTGGTTCACCATTGTCACGGTTTGAAAACAGCACTATTGCTGTGACTTCGATAGTAGAAATGATAAAGGGCCTCCCTAACAACAATACCCACATAGGCAGGTCAGTGATAAGTGACATGAGGGGAAAAAAAAACCAAAAACAACCATTTCCAATACATTGTTGTTTGAGAGAGAGAGAGAGAGAGAGAGAGAGAGAGAGAGAAAGAGTTGGGGTGGGCTTATGACTTCAAGAGCAGAAATGATAAAGGACTCCCCCAACAACAATACCCACATAGACAGGTCAGTGATGAGCGAGAGGAGGACAAAAAAAAACAAAAACAATCATTTCCAATACATTGTCGCTTGAGAGAGAGAAAGAGAGAGAGAGAGAGAGAGAGAGAGAGAGAGAGTTGGGGTGGGCTTAGGGACTAAAACGAGTCACTTACACAGAGAGCTCTATTCACAGAAGAGAATGCATACATGGTTATGCTCTGCTTCCAATAAATATTGGAATTCAACTTTTTTAAAAATTAAATTTTTACTTTTTATATATTCTTATTTGAAAAAATTATTCACAAATTCCATTTCAGAAATTAATTTTTATGGTATGGTGTGGGTTTCTAATTCCATTCCATTCCACTCCATTTCACAAATCCCATATTCTTATTTGGATGTTTTCTTCTAAACTAATTATTCAAAAATTCCATAAGGAAGGCAACATAGAATATGGTCTTGACCCATCCATAGGGAAGGCAACAATGCAAGCAACCCAAGAGGTGGCTGAAGGAAAGCTTAATGACCATTTTTCACTTGTGGTGTGGCAGACCGGCAGTGGGACTCAAAGCAACATGAATGCCAATAAGGTAAGTAAACATTTATGAATCTTTGGTTTTTGGTTTCATGTTTTTCTAATTTTGTATGCTATTAACACCCAACTTGCATTGGTGGAATTTTAAAAAAACTTTGTTCAAATTTTTGTTGGTCTTCTTTTCTTTATGTTTTTGTTGTTGTGTGGACCTGGGGTCATTGTGTTCTAAATTTAGTCTCATATGATAACTTTTAGGGTATGTAGGCGGCTTGGCCTAACTATAAAGGCTTGCTATTAGTGTAGGTGCGATTTGAGTGACGGGTGATTCAAACAACCATTGGCTCGACCATTGGGCAACTTAGGTGCTCATTGCTCACCTAAGGCCCTGCATAAAAGGGGGCCTCATTTTTTTTTTATATGCAATGTATATATCAGACAAAAATAAAAACAATGTTATAAAGGAAATTGGAAAAAGCAAAAATAGGCAAAAATGATCTCTCTTTAAATCGTATTTCATACATATCAAAACAAATTACCCTATCATTATTATATCTCTCAACAGTTATCATTATACTTTGCCCTTTCTCTGCATCATAACAAAGAAAATGGCAAAAGTATTTCTTACTGAAGAGGAGGAGATAGAAGATGTATGTATGAAAATAACAAAAGAAATTGGAAATATGGGAGAGGCCTGCAGGCCTGTGAAAGCAGTGCCGCTGTATTCTACGCTTCCTCTTACTATGCAGCAGAAGATATTTGAACCTGCTCCTCCCCCCGACTGAGGGCTGACCTCTTGGGAGGAAGATTGTAGTCTCAACAAACATTGCAGAAACTTCTTTGACCATAGATGGTATAATTTATTTGATAGACCCTGGGTTTGCAAAACAAAAGGTCTATAACCGTCGAATACGTGTTGAATCTTTGTTGGTCTCTCCAATATCAAAGGCTAGTGCTCACCAAAGATCAGGTCGTGCTGGAAGAACGCAACTAGGAAAATGTTTTAGACTCTACACTGAGAAAAGTTTCAATAATGATCTTCAGCCACAGACATATCCAGAAATACTGTGATCAAACCTTGCAAACACAGTTCTCACCTTGAAGAAACTAGGGATAGATGATCTGGTCCATTTTGATTTTATGGATAGTAGTCTATAGCTCACGTCAGTTGAAAACACATGAGAGGAACTATCCTACTCACGACCTAGGGTTAGCAACTGTGATTTTTGCCTTGAAGATTTGGAGGCACTACCAGTATGGTGAGAGATTCGAGGTAGTCTCGGATCATAAGAGTCTAAAGTACCTGTTTACACAGAAAGACTTGAATTTGAGGCAGAGAAGGTGGATGGAGTTTGTAGAGGATTACAACTTTGAGTTGCACTATCATCCGGGAAAGGCCAATGTTGTGGTAGATGCCCTAAGTAGGAAGTCCGTTAGTGATGTAGCTTGCATTGCTATCCGAGAATGGGAAATGTTGGGTGCCCTTACAGAGTTTGACTTGCAGTTGAGCGAGTCGGTTGAGGCCGCAACTGTGGACGCGCCCTCGGGTTTTATGCTACCATAGTTTGGACTCCCTTTTGTGTCACGGTTCTTAGTCTGAACCAAAGAGTCTAAATTCGGCAAATCGTTTTGAGAAAACAGATTTTTAGAAAAGAAGTGCCAAACATGGACTGCTTTGCCAGATACAGAGTCGCCACCTAAATATTTTTTAATGGGAGAATTTAGGAAACCTTGACTCATTTGCCTAAGGCCACGTGTCCGTCATTACCAAAGTTGCCTCGGCTCGGGAACTTGGGTACGACTGGGGAAGGTCAGCTATGAGCACCCCATCTCGCCCGATCCGAAGATCGGCCTCTACTAACCATGATATCCAATTTTGAAAACGTTATGTGTTCTTATTCCGGTTAATTAGCTAGAATTACTATGTGATGCGCACAGCGAAACAAGTATAGACTAGATCGCCTAATTTGGAACAAAGCATCGCATATCCGTTTGTTTGGAAAATGTTTTGAAATTTGCTACTCGTGAGTAAGCTAAGACACGGATTTTTGATGAGTTGTTCCAACTCAAGCAATCCAACCTTCACCCACAGGCATTCAGGCAGTTCATATCACATAAGCATCTAGCCACATGGTAAGCATGCTGTCATGTTAACATTCACACTCGTGCGAGATGCTAAAGCACAAAATACTTACAGTGTACTCCAAGCCAAAACAAAGAACTCGTTAGCAATCAATGTATGATCCAAGTCCATGTTAGATGCCTAATGCAACGCATACATAATGCAATTAGGATAGGCTCGGCTAATCCTAGGATGGCATGTGAAATGCAACCATTTGATGTACATATTCAAGTTAGATTTGAAATACTTATGCAGTTAGCATGATGCGCCGAGCCCGGTGCATGCAATGCTGATGAATGATGCACGCATGCATAGCATAAGGTATGCTAAATTAAATATGCCCTAATACTAACCATCAAAGCAGGTAAGTAAAAGGGAGAAAGAAGTGGGGGTTGGAAAACATGCACACACGCACCCACACTTATTACAAATTTGCCCTCGCTCGAGGGGACCAAAAGAATAATACAATTAATTAAGCTACAAGCTAATTAATTATCACAGACAAATTAAATTAGTTTAGCAAATCAACAAATCTAATAAAATAGTAAACAGCCTCGGGAAGAGAGCCCAAAGTAATGCATGCTCAGTTCCGTTCGGAAGTCCACTGCCATGCACAAGTTGCCTCTGTTTTTACTGTTTGGCACCTCTAAAAATTGCACAAACTCCAAAGTTACTTCTCTGAGTACTGTGGAACACCACCGGCCATGAGGAATGGTCACCGGCCATGGGGAATGGTCATCGACTACCCGTGGGGATATCGGCCACAAATTGTTGGTCGGTCGGCACTGTATGTAGCCGACCGGCCAAAACTTCCTGCAGAACTTGTTTTGACAGCAGCAGAGGGCAAAACAAGGCATGGCAATGCATTTCAAGCAAATGTATGCACCAACACATCCCTTATCATGCTTGTGACTTAAAGGGACATGGTTCTCGATTCTCGAACCACCAATCGCGCATTTCAATGTGTGATGGCCCAAGAAACCAAGTATGCACTTTGATTTCAAATGAGATGCACATCAAACAAACAAGTGAGGCTCAACCTCTATAATACTCAATTCAAGAGGCAAAGCATGCATGCCAATGCAATGCAACCTAGGCATGTTAACTAAGTATGCAACATGGGCATGCAATGCACAATGCATACTAGGCATACAACCTATGCAAGCAAGCATACAAGGCATGAGGCAATGCAAACCAACAAGTGTGCAAGATGCAATGTGGATGTTCAAGCATGCAACAACACATGGAGCAAACATGTTAAACAACCTAAACATGTAACAACACACAAGTATGCAACTACAAACAAAGTGAGCATGCAACAACATGCGAATAATGGACTTCAACTAATTTGGGCAGCTCTATGCTAAGCCCAAAACAGTGGCCAATTGCTAAGAGAATAAGGACCAAATAACATGCAAGCATGCATGCACACAAGGACTAACACTTAGGCATTGAAGAGCAACTCTCAAGCACACTTAAGAGGATGAAAACATGGACAAATGGCATGCATTATAGGCTCTGAAAATCAAGTCATGAAAGGTGCCGAACCAACTAGACAAGACAAACAAGGCATGCAAGCAAAGCCAAAACTCAAGGCAAGTCAAAGGTGTATTGAACTACACTTAGCAAAATCGAACATGGCATGAATTAAGCAACCAAAATTAGAGTTTTAGCATATTAAGACAAAGCCAATAACACATCTAGATGGCATCTAAAATGGCTTAAACATGCAAGCACGCACAAGGGCCTAAACAAGGGGCATAAGACAACAACCTTTTAACACATTAAAGGGGCATCAAATGCAAGCATGCAAGCATGTCATGAGGACTGAAATGACATGTTAAATGGTTCCAAACTACTGGAATAATGCAAGTAATGCATGTTCATGGTTCATACACTTGAGGCTTACAAGCCAAGAATGCAAAGAGGCTAAACAAAGCATGGCAAGCATGGCTAAGACAACCTACATCAGACCTTAAGCATGGCAAAACGAGCCAAAAAGCTTCACAAAGCTTGGCCAAAACAAGCAAGCATGGTAATTTACATGTTAAGTACATGTTAAGGCAAATGATGGCATTACAAGACATGTATGCAAGGCAAGCATGGTGTGTCCAAACCAAGTAAAAACAGTGCTATATTATGACAAAATAAGCACAAATAACAACTAAGACATAGCCAAAATGCACTTAAAAATGGTGCTCACACATGAGGCTAAAATGGCCCTTTTCAAGGATAACAAGGAGAGGGGGTGGCCCCTCCTTCTTAGGACCTTAAGGCACCATCCTCACCACTAAAATCCCTTAAGATTTTAGTGGTGAGGAGGCCCAAACAAAGTGGTCCCAGAGCTCACCAAAATAACATAAAAATAGGGCCAAACAAGGCCTAAGAGGGGTCAAACAACCCCAAAGCTCAAAGCAACCTTAAACAACTATTTTAAGCAGGTAAAAACAGAACTTTTATATGTCATATGCAAAGTCTAAAAATAGTTGCAAGATAGTCAAAAAAGCTATGCAAAAATGGGGAATAAAGGGAAAGAACACTCACCCTTGAAGAACACTTCTAAGATCACAAGACTAGACCTCTTCTTGGATCAAAACCAGCTCAAAAAGTCTAAGATCAACCCTCTAATGCCCCAGCAACTAAGGAAAGGTGTAATGGTAGGTGTTTGTGTGCAATAGCAAGAACAAACACACACTAAACACTCAAGAGAGGGAGAGATATAGAGATACAGTATGAACAAACCCTAACCCTAAAACTCAAAGCTCTGAAAATTTTTGTAACCCTAATGGAGGGAGAAGAGGCTCCCTCTTATAGACAATCCCTCTTGTAAAGCTTTCCAAACAAGCTAGTCAAGAGGGAGATCCCTTCATACACGTGTATGGAGGGGAGCAAAGTGTATGCCAGCTAGCACAACTGGCATAAAAATATCTGCAAAAGCAGATGCACTGTGGTCGGCCGGCCAAAAATGTAATTTGACCAAAATAGATGGCCAGTCAACTACAAAGAGTGCCGGTCGGCCAAACATTTGACCGGTGGCAACAAACCAGTAGTCGGTGGCCTCAAGCCATGGCCGGTGATGTGTGGGGATGGTCAACAAGCCATTCCCTGCCCCTCAAAGGCAAAGCACAAGTGTTTGATGCAAAACTAGACACAAAATAGTTGAGCCGAGAGATCCTGAGGCAAGGCGCATAGCCAAGACCTTCGGGAACTCAAGACAAACACAAACAAAGATGATCACCGAGTGTTCAAGCAGTGACGTCCAAGTCTTGAGGACGGTCAAAAATGGGGTGTCTACAGGTGCCCCTCTTTGACAGAACTCGAAAGTCATAAGAATGACAGGAGTGAGTGTTAAAGCCCTGAGACGACCCATTTTTGACAAGGCCGAAGAATTAGACAAAGCATACATGACAATAAAGATATGAGCCCGAAAGTAGGGGCAAAATATAACTGATAATGCAAGAAGCAGAGCATAACTTATGATCATGCAAAGAAAGCTGTAACGAAGCATAACATGCAACAGTTTTAAGCTAGCATACAACAATCCAACTACACTACAATGCAGAAAGGATACAAGAGAGTTATACAATTCTCAATATGTCTCACTCAGAGAATACAATACCTGTGCGGTTCGTCTGGTTGCACCAGCTTCAAATGAACCGTACATACAATATCGTGCCTGAAAGAGAACGAAAACTCAACAGGTACAATATTGTTAGCAACATGCATAACATGCAAAATGAATGCAAAATGATATGTAATATATACAAAACTATGTATAATAATGCAAATAAAAATTCAATGCAATTGAATCATGATCAAATCATGAGCAGTTCAAAACCACACAAATGTCAAACGGATGATGGAGATGCAAAGTCCGTCTACCATATAAAAGGTGCCGCAACCTTCAAACCAACATACCAGCGTGGAATAGGCGCGTACACATGCAGAACTATGAGTGATGTAGACGGACACAAGAACAAGTAATTGGGTGGAATGACATAAGTGGGGAAATGTCCCGCTGAGGAAAGACCAATGATCCTAATGCTGGATGCATAAATTACACTACAATGTAATATATACAATGGATATGGCATGCAGCCAAACCAAATCTTGCCTAGGAAATGCATGGACACATACAAGCCGTATCTAACACAGATACGGTGCCGTCACCCTCAAACCAACATACCAACGTGGAATAGGTGCGTACACATAATATCATAACTGTGCTTCGACGTGAAAGATATGGGCACATACCAGACCAAGCTCAACATGGAAAGGCGCAAGCCATAGATGGAGGGGGTGATGCAGTGAATGCATGCAGACTACAATGCAATATTTACAATATGCAATGGAATGTATGTATGTACAATGCATTATATACAATGAATGCTATCTACAATGCGATCTGCCGGGGAGAATGCAATGGATGCAGTAGATAAGGCCTGCGGCCAAACCGTATTTTGCCTAGGAAAGGCATGGACACATACAAGCCGCATCTAACACAGAAACGGGGCCGTCACCCTCAAACCAACATACCAGCGTGGAATAGGTGCGTGCACATAATATCATAATTGTGCTTTGACATGAAAGATATGGGCACATACCAGACCAAGCTCAATCATGGAAAGGCGCAAGCCATAAATGGAGGTGATGCAATGAATGCATGCAAGCTACAATGCAATATATACAATATGCAATGGAATGTATGTATGTACAGTGAACGCATGACATATGCATTATTTACAATAAAAATGCATGACATATGCACTATATACAGTGGATGCATGACAAATGCATGAAAATGCATGATAATGCATGCTATTTACAGTGCATGACATATACATATATTTTTTTGTTTTTTAAAATGCAAATGATGCATGTTGTTTTTGTTTGAAATGCATGTTGTTTTGAATGCGCGACAACGCAAGTTGCTTGAAATGCATGGCAATGCATGTGAATTTGAAATACGCGACAACGCGCGGCTTGAAATGCATGACAATGCAAATGAAGAAGATGCATAACAACGCATGTAAGGTGCGTATGGCAACGCGTGACGAGGATCATGCATGACAATACAGACCGACAGATTTAAGATCTCCTAGATCGAGCGTATTTAAGGTCTTGCCAGACCATGCGTGTTTAAGGTCTCGCCAGACCGTGGCGAGGTGTATGACAATGTAAGCATAATGACGTACAACTCAACGTGCATTCACATCAAAGCGTTGTAAAGCAACGCATGTGGGGTAACTTTCAAATCTTGAAAGGGACAAAAGGATACAAAAAGGATACACTTGCACATATTCAAGTGCTGCGCACAGAAGACACAGCCTGAGGTCAAAACGGAGGCCGGTTGAGCTTCGAAAATGCACTGTCTTGCACTGTATTGAGCAATGAAGGCCCCAAACCACATATCTGACCCAAACAAGGTTGTAGGAGGCTCACCGGCCATTAGAGGAGGTCACCGGCTGCCCACCGGCCATCAAAAGGTTCCATCGGCCAAATATTTGGCCGACTGGCCAACAGTGTGGCCGACCGACCAAAAGTGCCTGATTCGGGGCAGTTTGGCCTTTTGGCCTCGGATCTTTTAAAATAGGGCTTCAAACCCTATTTTGGCACTTGCCTCTTGTGTGAAAATTCCTCTCCCACCTCTCTAGGCTATTTTTCCCCCTTCGATCCTCCGTTTTCCTTGGTTTTAGGGCCCATTTCGACGTTCGATTCGCGAATACCTTCGCGTTTCGAACATTTTGAACCGAACAAAACTTTATTTCGGTGTCTCTTTCTTGATTTTCACCACTCAGAGTTTGTTTCCATTGAGTTCCTCTTGATCTTCGTGCCTTTTCCACATTCTGACTTTTTCGGTCATTTTTCACCTTCCCAGGGGTTGACTTTTCGGTTGACTTTTCGTATTCTAGCCCGGTTTTCCCTCTTCCGGCCATTTTCACACTTTCCCTGAGATGGCAGATGATATTCCATGGGGCAGGACTCCCCCAGATCATGAGATGGATCCCAATGCCGAGCTCTTGCCCTTGAGCGTCCGCCCGTTCGACCCGGCGACCTATCGGCCGGCGATTCACATACTTTCTCCTGACGGACTTCACCAGTTTAGGAGTTTCGATAGGACAGTGCCTCCAGAGCTTCTCTTGTGCGAGCCGGAGTCACATCTATCATACGGCGCTTCTAAGGTATATTCTTTCCCATTTCATTTTCCGCAATGTAAAACACTTAACTGCCATAGTTGATTCTGTTCTTTAACTGCTTAGCCCGGATACACCTATACACTGTATGCTGTAGTTGACTGTGAACACACTTGCACTTAATGTCTGTTTGAATCTGAACACGTGCACACATATTGTATTTGCCCTGAACCACTCAAACATGCTGACACGTCACATGTTGTAGTTTACTGCAAGCACACCGGCACCCGATGTTTGTTTGAACTTGAGAACGTGCACACACGCTGTATTGTCAATAATTCTAAATGCTTTTCAAAACTGTACATTTTATATGGCTTTGCAACTGTTTTGCTTGAATACAGGGAGATTCCCATGCCTTCCGAGGGTATGGAAATGTTGCCGCTCGAGACTAGTATATGGAGCTGCTAGATGCGGTCTGCCACATCGTAGACCAGGCCGGCTTCGGCGCCTTCTGCAGAGGACTCTCGCACCTCACTGCGAGCAGGCCTCTCCTTGCTGCTCTAGTGGAGAGGTGGTGGGACACTACCGACTCCTTCCACTTTTCTGCTACGAGAGATATGACGATGACTCCCTATGACTTCTCGATGCTCACCGGCATCGGGGTAGGGGGTGATCCGATCCCCTTCGACACTGACATGGACGAGTGGGAGGCCGCTCAGATTTACTAGCTGGGCGAGATGCCGCCTCTCGCACGCCCCGGCTTCATCAGATGCTCATGGTTCGAGGTTCAGTTCAGGGTTCAGCCAGCCTTGGCTGAGGAGGCACCGATGACTCAGGAGGAGGTCGAGCAGTACACCCGCGGCTTCCTCATGTTTCTGCTAGGGATGACCATTTTTGCCGACCGGGCGAATACCGTGCCCCTCTGTTTATTGAGTGCACTTGTGGACGTCACGCGGATCTTGCGCTACGACTGGGGTGGCGCTGCCTTGGCCACTCTGTATGGATACATGAGCTCAACCTCCCGTGGCCGCAGACAGTTGCTTGGGGGCTACTGGCGAGCTTGGGAGGTACATTTGCTTCTTCTGTTTTTTTCATTTCTGCTTTCCATTACCTGTACTCTGTATATTGCACACACTGTGGTCTGCTTCACACTAACTGTATACTGTACACACGGCACACATATACCCTGCTTTTCACTAATTGTATACTGCACAGACTGTACACTCTGCACCATACACTACACAATACACGGCTCTATGATTTCTGCTTTATTCTGCATTCCACTTTATCTGATAAGCATACTGATACTTACTCTGCAGTTGTGGGTCTACGCCTACTTTTCGAGGCTCGCACCAGTGCCTGACGAGGAGACCTCTCTTGTCGTTCTATTCTCCCGACGTTTCGATGTGAGGTGTGTGTGGAGACCATAGGAGACGTTCATATTCTTTTGCCACTATTTCGACACCATCACCCCTGCAGAGGTATGTTTAGAACTTGCAGTTCATTTAAGCTTCGTTTTGCACTGTATTTTCTGATAACAGTAGATAACAAACTGCATTTCATTTTCAGATCACCTGGCAGCCTTGGGCTCCATTGCCAGCTGCGACGCAGGAGCGATTTGTCGATACGGAGGAGACTGCCCGTTTCAGGCTTCTATTAAAGGGCCCTGTCTGTCGAGCCTGGTACCTAGGTGAGCGCTTCTTGCGCCAGACCCTGGGTTTGTCAGAGCAGCTAGTTCCAGCTCTGCCCCTTGAGTATATGAGGGACACCAAGAGGTTCACTCCCGAGCAGATGGCTGATTATACGATTGGCTGGGATTCGATACATTATAGAGGCATATGCGACTACACAGAGTACGTCCGTACGTATATCATGCGGCCTTTGAGCAGTGGCTGTCGAGCTGAGAGAGAGAGACCGGCGGTGCCAGTGGCTGGAGTAGGGGCAGGGACATCGAGGATGGCTCGAGTCTGTGGCAGGAGTGGAGCTCGGAGAGGACGGGGGGCTAGTTGGCCAGCACTGCCCACGACGATAACATGCAGAAGGTGGGGTGGGGCGACTTACTAGATCCCCATCGCTCCTCCTCTGACTGATCATGAGTTAGTCGGTTTCTACGACTTGCCTCCAGTATGTACTACTATATTTTGCATTTTGCACTGTCATTTCATTTGATATTCTGCAGAATATTGATACTTCTAACACTTTTGCAGGCTTCCTCCGCATACACTCGCCAGTCCCTGGAGTTGACTGCCTCTGTGATGGGGATGCTCCAGCAGAGCCTCGACCTTCTGGCGATTTATAGTATTCCAGTATATTCTTCTGACCACGGTCTCAAACCGTAAACTGTTTCACACAACCTAATGCACAACACAACACTTGATACACGGCCCTCACGGCATCTGATACACTGTACTCATACACTGCATTTTGCACTAACACACTGTTCACAGCATTCATACACTGCATTCTGAACTGATATGCTGCTCACTGTATTCACACACTGTACTCATACACTACATTCTGAACTGATATGCTATTCACTGTATTCACACACTGTACTCATACACTGCATTCTGCATTCGTACCTTGTTTTGGGCGGCATACTGATGCGTTTGCCTTTTGTACTTTTCAACATCCCTTCCAGATTCCTACTATAGGAGGTGCTCCAGCTGAACCATCCGTTCATGTTCGAGGGGGAGATGGAGAGGGCAGAGTATACCCCCACACCAAGGCGGGGCGCACTCATGTTGGGAGTAGCTCACGGGCACCAGTTCCTGACGACGACGAGTCCGAGGTGGAGGCGGAGGCGGAGGCGAAGTTATCTGAGGAAGAGACCGGATATGGCGCTGACTCGGGCTCAAATGACGGCGCTGATGATGATGCTCCTGGACCTTTGTCCAGGAAGAGGACGAAGACGGACCTCTAGGCCTGAGACCATTTGATATTGATCCAGATTTTTGCTGTTTTTTTCTTCTTCTTATTTTGCTTTTCTTTTTGTTGGTAGCTAGAGTACCATGTACTGCCGCGGGTAGGGTTTTGTTTTCTCCAAACCTTTGTACTTGAAAAAGATGATGAAATGAAACAAACTTTTTGTCTGAAAAAGTGTTACATTGATACATTTTATACACTGCATCGCATTGCATCATGTTACACCTCAATGTAAATGAGATTGATCTCCTGTCTGAAAATCAAACATTTGTATTGTAATAACCAGGTAATGAACCAGCTAACAGCAAAACAACTTAAACAACCCACTGCTCAGTCTGAACACTCGGCTCATGCTCTGCTGGGGATTAATCTGCATACAGCGAATCCTGAACAAACAGTTCAATCTGACAAGACGAAATACAAAGGTTGAATTTGCTGAATCTGAAACACACTCAGATGCAATCCGAAACCCAAAAGCTTCAGAGAGGCCCAGGTTTTTCTGTTCACACTTATCGAGGGTAGACCCTGCAGTTGTATGAAAGAACCAAATCATGTTTTTGCACAAATGTGGAGAATGGCACAACACTCTGAGCACAAAACGATTAATTTTTGAAATTGAAGGAGGGTTTTTCAAACTGGGGTAGTGAGCCTACAACTGGACACAACGAGAACGACTCAACAGTGGAAACAAAAAAGGTAAACAACCTAAACACAACGAGACACACTCAGAAAAGACTCAAAACAAAGGTTGAGGTAAACAGAACAAAAGACACAACATACAGACGTGTTAACGAAGACGGGGGACCTTAGATCACGAGGAGCCAGTTTCTCTGGGTATTGTTTCCCACCCTCTTCCCATTTGTGATTCTCACACCAGTCGGCTCTCAAGCTCGGTTTTTTTTCTCTCAAAAACATTTTTGCTCACTTTTCTCTCAACTTACACCTCTCTATTCTTTATTCTCTTATTTTTTCATCCCTCCCCAGGGTGATTGATGGATGAATAGAAAGTTGTGGGTTCAAACCCAACACTGTTAGCTCGCGGGTATTTCCTCCAGGGACGTCTAGTTGATGTTCCGAATGAGGGAATGAAGTACCTTGATCCATTCCAGTTCGTGCTTCACACTTGGTTTGATACCTCGTTGCTTGGAGGAGGTTGAAGCCTTTCAGTCTTTTTACTGACAACTTCAGTTGTGCCTTTTTCTGGCGAATAGAGTGCCCTTCTGGCAAGTATGTTGACTACGGGGGAAAGACAAAACACCTGACTCAACTGTGCCCCTAGTTCATCATTTTGACCATTTTTTTTGGTTTTCTACTAAAACAGTCTTGACCAAGATGAGAGTTAGATCAACATACTTGTTCGATTTTTGATTTCAAAATCATGCAAGTCAGGCTATGAGTACTGAAAATTGTCCTTTTTTGGGTCCAAGAAAGTGGTCCAGTTTTGGAAAATAAAACAATTTTCGAGAGAATGGTCAACCTTAGTAAAAATTCTCAAAAACTATTTTTGCAAACGGTCACTGCTCAACGAGTGCAGAACTTACTCTCGAGACGTACAACCTCAGATTAGAAGGAAAACTGCCCCTTTTCTGAAGGACACTGCATGGCAACGGAAAGTTGCCCTTGTTTGAATGGCACCGCAGCGCTTTGAATGGCAACGGAAAGTTACCCCTGGTTTGAATGGCGACTCATGGCAACGAAAAGTTGCCCCTTGTCTGGATGACGCCGTAGCATATTATAAACAGTCCTTCTTAGTGATGATCACAACTGAACTTTCGGATACAGAGAAGACGAAGATGGTTAAAACCAATATATGGACACAGTCGCTTTGAAAGCGTTGGTGGCTGGACTTCAGGATGAAGTTGCTTACGTACCCCAAACATGGGAATCAAGGATGATTAAAACCATTACATGGACTTAGTCGCTATGAAAGCGTTGGGGGCTGGACTTCAGGACGAAGTTGCCTACGTATCCCAAACATGAGAATCAAGCCTTACGTAGTTCCGGTTAAGGTACACTCGGGTATTAACCTTCACTTTTTAGGCTCTAACTTTTGCCAAGGCGCCTGTTGTGGGCTTTCGACCTTGAGAGCTTTGTTCTTCTTTCCTTTTTCAATTCTTTTCTTTTCTTTTTGTTTATTTTTTTCCTTTTTTTTCTCTTTTTCTCTTTTCATTTCTTTTTGCATTTTTTTTTCTTTTTTTGTATTTTCTCTTGCTCTAACTTTTGCCTGGGTCGCCCTTCCGGGTTTTCGGCCCAGCAAGCCTCTCAAAGGGTAAAAGTGTAACAAGTCCATGCCAAATGGTTTTGAGATCTTAAAGTCATCTGAATCCAGGAAAATGACTGTTATATTGATTTGCTGAAGGACTCATCTTCGGCTCTTCGAGCACATCAGACGTTTTTGCCCCTAGTTGGACGGGTGCTTCTGTTCTAGCTTCACAAGCTTCTTCTGATGAGATCTGATCTTCTTGATCTAACTTTGGTGCCTCTTGTTCGAGGGCTGCTTCCAATCTGGCCACATAGGCCTCTCTTGATGGTCAATCGTTGAACACTCTGAATTGTGGTTCAAGGTTTTAAAGCAAGGGCTCAAGTCTTGAGGCTGAGAGCGATCCTAAGCTGCACAATCTCACGAGCGATCCCACACAGGTCTTCGCAGAACTGTGCAAAACATTTTATTTTTAAAAGTTTTTAAAGAAGCGACAAATCGCTCGCACTGAAGATAGTGTAGAACTAGTCTGGATCAAACCAGGGTCCTTCTCAGTACTCATGCTGACAAGCATGATTTCTATCATTAAGGGCTTAGCACACCTCTCTTTCTCTCAATTTGATCAAGGTTTTGCAAATCCCGAAGAATTCCTTCCCCTTTGTTTTCACCGCAGTGTTCAAAAAGGTTTTGAAAAACTTAGGTCAACGCAATGAGTTTGGGGTGCAGAAGAGTGAGTGAGATGCTCCGCCGTTTCATTCAAATGCTCTGGCACAACAAGCTCAAAGTAGCAATAAGCACAGAAACATGATAGCTGCAGTCGTTTCATTTAGATTTCCTGGTTGCAACTGGCTCCATAGCAGAGACAGACTCAAAAGAAAGTAAAAGGATAATTACAAAACAAAATAATGATATCCGAGGCAACAACCCTGGAATCACATGATTTCCATACAGTGGGGCTGACTCGACACAACAAGACAGACCCTTAAGCAAAAAGACTGACTCAAGACAATGAGACAGACCCAAAACAAAACAAAGAACTGACTCAACACCCAAGCTAGAAATTACAAAACTGCATTCGCAAATGCTCTCGACAGTGCGTGCCAAACGCCACATTTGAAATACACCGAACGCCACCCGCAGGTGGTCCAACCCCTGATCACATACTTGCAGTATCCTTGAAGTCTAACAACTCAGTGGTGACAAACTTTGCTGAGGTAGGTGGGAGGATGACCTCATTATCGATCAAATCTTGCACTTCGTGGTGAAGGCGGAAACAACCGTCGATGCTGTGACCGGTTTGCTGGTGGTACGCGCAGTACAGGGCAGCATCATGTGTAAGAGGAAGATTCTTCGGTAGAGGTCGAGGCTCGAGGGGTTTAAGATGCCCCTTTTTAGCCAGAATTTGAAATGCCCTGGACAAAGGCATGTAGAGGGCGTGAAAGACTCTGTGCCCTCGAGGCAGGTACTTCAAAGTCTAAGGGTTCTTGTTAGACGAACTAGCGAAAGGGTCGGCAGGCACTGCCTTGGTTTTCTGATCTTTTCCTGGTGCAGGGTTGGGAATGGAAGGAACTGTCTTGGCATGACGGGGCCTATCCCGATTTTTAGCTTGGCTTAAACTGCCCTCGGCTGGAGTGGGGAAAGCATCATCCACAGCTTTAGTCATGACTGCGAATACTTGCTGCTTATTCATTTCCCCGGCTTTCAAAGCCTCGACTGGCCACATCAATTGTCCAACGGGATCAGCATCTGTTCCCACTTTGTTCTTACCTTTAGCCTCAGCCTGATCGAGGGTTTGGGTTACTACATCAGAGCAAAACCCGGTTGTTGTTGACACGTCGTTGCTGTAGCTGGAGGCAACCTCTAGTTGGCTGAGCTCGATCACAATCTGCCCCAGTAGCAGGGGCTCATGTGGTACAAAATTCCCGGCATATGATGTGGCTGGTGGCGAAGCCGACATTCCATAGGCCAGATCGGCCACGGATCTTTGGAGGTCGCCGATCATTCCCATTAACTCAAACGTGGTAGGCTCACGAACCTGATACAACTGGGGGGTCCAGATCGGGTGTGTAGCAGGCGACCTCTGCAGATGCGGTACATCAACATTGGTCTCATCTTGCAAGATGATCCCTTGGTCTAACGCGGCTGCCATAACCACAATTTCCTCTGAACTTTGGGTCATCATAAGTCTGCTGAACTAAACGGTGGCTGACGGATCAGATATCTGTCTTGCATCAGCGAAGGAGAACACCAAGTCTCTGAACCCAAATCTCTGAACTGAAAGGGGAAACAAGCAGTAGTTCAGCCCAGACAGAACAGATACAGACATGACTGAATAACTGTACACTACTACTGTCACTGTTTCCCAAAATTGTTGTCCCAAAACTGAGTCTGATACCCGCAGATATAACTGATTCCCCAAAACACTGATACTGATGCCCTCAGGCCTGGTACTCAAACTTGTAAACTGATATGCACATTCCCTGTAGAGATACACTCTAAAAGCACATAGCAAGTAAATGAGAACCAAAACACCCCTATGCTGGGGTAGGGTTTCTCTGTCCTATTTTGTCAGGAGCTAGGGTTTCACTACGCACGCAACGGTTTCAAACAACCTATAATCGGATAAGCAACCTGTCCTAGTTTGGAATGGTCACTACAGATTCCGAATATGCACTAGGTCGAATGGTCAAAAGGGTGCCCCAGTAAAAACTGGGATTTGCGTTCCCATACTGTCAAAGCCCGCAACCAGTCAGCCTTATGGTCATGCCTTGACAAGGCAAGCATCTGGCAAACCGTTCAGGAATAGCAGATGGCCAACACAGTGTCCTAGGCGCACCAATACACATGCAATGCAAAGAAACACATAAATGTAGTCAAAACAAGATATCATGAGTTCAAGTCAAGCTCTCTAAACTCCCCAGCAGAGTCGCCAGAAACTGTGGACGCGCCCTCGGGCTTTATGCTACCACAGTTCGGACTCCCTTTTGTGTCACGGTTCTTAGTCTGAACCAAAGAGTTCAAATCCGGCAAATCGTTTTGAGAAAACAAATTTTTAGAAAAGAAGTGCCAAACATGGACTGCTTTGCTAAATACAGAGTCGCCACCTAAATATTTTTTAATAGGGGAATTTAGGAAACCCTGACTCGTTTGCCTAAGGCCACGTGTCCGTCATTACCAAAGTTGCCTCGGCTCGGGAACTTGGGTACGATTGGGGAAGGTCAGCTATGAACACCCCCTCTCGCCCGATCCGAAGATCGGCCTCTACTAACCATGATATCCAATTTTGAAAACATTATGTGTTCTTATTCCGGTTAATTAGCTAGAATTACTATGTGATGCGCACAGCGAAACAAGTATAGACTAAATCGCCTAATTTGGAACAAAGCATCGCATATCCGTTTGTTTGGAAAATGTTTTGAAATTTGCTACTCGTGAGTAGGCTAAGACACGAATTTTTGATGAGTTGTTCCAACTCAAGCAATCCAACCTTCACTCACAGGCATTCAGGCAGTTCATATAACATAAGCATCTAGCCATATGGTAAGCATGCTGTCATGTTAACATTCACACTCGTGCGAGATGTTAAAGCGCAAAATACTTACAGTGTACTCCAAGCCAAAACAAAGAACTCGTTAGAAATCAATGTATGATCCAAGTCCATGTTAAATGCCTAATGCAACGCATACAGAATGCAATTAGGATAGGCTCGGCTAATCTTAGGATGGCATGTGAAATGCAACCATTTGATGTACATATTCAAGTTAGATTTAAAATAATTATGCAGTTAGCATGATGCGCCGAGCCCGGTGCATGCAATGTTGATGAATGATGCACGCATGCATAGCATAAGGTATGCTAAATTAAATATGCCCTAATACTAACCATCAAAGCAGGTAAGTAAAAGGGAAAAAGAAGTGGGGGTTGGGAAACATGCACACACGCACCCACACTTATTACAAATTTGCCCTCGCTCGGAGGGACCAAAAGAATAATACAATTAATTAACTACAAGCTAATTAATTATTACAGACAAATTAAACTAGTTAAGCAAATCAACTAATCTAATAAAGTAGTAAACAGCCTCCAGAAGAGGGCCCAAAGTAATGCATGCTCGGTTCCATTCGGAAGTCCACTGCCATGCACAAGTTGCCTCTGTTTTTACTGTTTGGCACCCCTGAAAATTGCACAAACTCCAAGGTTACTTCTCTGAGTACTGTGGGGAATGGTCATTAACCACCTGTGGAGATATTGGCCACAAATTGTTGGTCAGTCGGCACTGTATGTAGCCGACCGGCCAAAACTTCCTGCAGAACCTATTTTGACAGCAGCAGAGGGCAAAACAAGGCATGGCAATGCATTTCAAGCAAATATGTGCACCAACACATCCCTTATCATGTTTGTGACTTAAAGAGACATGGTTCTCAATTCTCGGACCACCAATCGCGTATTTCAATGCGTGATGGCCCAAGAAACCAAGTATGCACTTTGATTTCAAATGAGATGCACATCAAACAAACAAGTGAGGCTCAACCTCTATCATAATCAATTCAAGAGGAAAAGTATGCATGCCAATGTAATGCAACCTAGGCATGTTAACTAAGTATGCAACATTGGCATGCAATGCACAATGCATACTAGGCATACAACCTATGCAAGCAAGCATACAAGGCATGACGCAATGCAAACCAACAAGTATGCAAGATGCAATGTGGATGTTCAAGCATGCAACAACACATGGAGCAAACATGTTAAACAACCTAAACATGTAACAACACACAAGTATGCAACAACACACAAGGTGAGCATGCAACAACATGCGAATAATGGACTTAAACTAATTTGGGCAGCTCTATACTAAGCCCAAAACAGTGGTCAATTGCTAAGAGAATGAGGACCAAATAACATGCAAGCATGCATGCACACAAGGACCAACACTTAGGCATTGAAGAGCAACTCTCAAGCACACTTAAGAGGATGAAAACATGGACAAATGGCATGCATTATAAGCTTTGAAAATCAAGTCATGAAAGGTGCCGAACCAACTAGACAAGACAAACAAGGCATGCAAGCAAAGCCAAAATTCAAGGCAAGCCAAAGGTGTATTGAACTACACTTAGCAAAATCGAACATGGCATGAATTAAGCAACCAAAACCAGACTTTTAGCATATTAAGACAAAGCCAATAACACATCTAGATGGCATCTAAAATGGCTTAAACATGCAAGCACGCACAAGGGCCCAAACAAGGGGCATAAGACAACAACCTTTTAACACATTAAAGGGGTATCAAATGTAAGCATGCAAGCATGTCATGAGGACTGAAATGACATGTTAAATGGTTCCAAACTACTGGAATAATGCAAGTAATGCATGCTCATGGTTCATACACTTGAGGCTTACAAGCCAAGAATGCAAAGAGGCTAAACAAAGCATGGCAAGCATGGCTAAGACAACCTACATCAGACCTTAAGCATGGAAAAACGAGCCAAAAAGCTTCACAAAGCTTGGCCAAAACAAGCAAGCATGGTAATCTACATGCTAAGTACATGATAAGGCAAATGATGGCATTACAAGACATGTATGTAAGGCAAGCATGGTGTGTCTAAACCAAGTAAAAACAGTGCTATATTATGACAAAATAAGCACAAATAACAACTAAGACATGGCCAAAATGCACTTAAAAATGGTGCTCACACATGAGGCTAAGATGGCCCTTTTCAAGGACAACAAGGAGAGGGGGTGGCCCTCTCCTTCTTAGGACCTTAAGGCACCATTCTCACCACTGAAATCCCTTAAGATTTTAGTGGTGAGGAGGCCCAAACAAAGTAGTCCCGGAGCTCACCAAAATAGCACAAAAATAGGGCCAAAGAAGGCCTAAGAGGGGTCAAACAACCCCAAAGCTCAAAGCAACCTTAAACAACTATTTTAAACAAGTAAAAATAGAACTTTTATATGTTATATGAAAAGTCTAAAAATAGTTGCAAGATAGTCAAAAAAGCTATGCAAAAATGGTAAATAAAGGGAAAGAACACTCACCCTTGAAGAACACTTCCAAGATCACAAGACCAGACCTCTTCTTGGATCAAAACTAGCTCAAAAAGTCTAAGATCAACCCTCTAATGCCTCAACAACTAAGGAAAGGTGTAATGGTAGGTGTTTGTGTGCAATAGTAAGAACAAACACACACTAAACACTCAAGAGAGAGAGAGATATAGCGATAGAGTATGAACAAACCCTAACCCTAAAACTCAAAGCTATGAAAAATTTTGTAACCCTAATGGAGGGAGAAGAGGCTCCCTCTTATAGACAATCCCTCTTGTAAAGCTTTCCAAACAAGCTAGTCAAGAGGGAGATCCCTCCATACACGTGTATGGAGGGGAGCAAAGTTTATGCCAGCTAGCACAGTTGGCATAAAAATATCTGCAAAAGCAGATACACAGTGGTCGGCCGGCCAAAAATGTAATTTGACCAAGGTAGATGGCCGGTCAACTACAAAGAGTGCTGGTCGGCCAAACATTTGACCTGTGGCAACAAACCAGTAGCCGGTGGCCTCAAGCCATGACCGGTGATGTGTGGAGATGGTTAACAAGCCATTCCCTGCCCCTCAAAGGCAAAGCACAAGTGTTTGGTGCAAAACCAGACACAAAACAGTCGAGCCGAGAGATCTTGAGGCAAGGCGCGTAGCCAAGATCTTCAGGAACTCAAGACAAACATAAACAAGGATGATCACCGAGTGTTCAAGCGGTGACGTCCAAGTCTTGAGGACGATCAAAAATGGGGTGTCTACAGCAACTTTATTTTCTGTAGTGGCACAACCTACACTTGTTAATCGAGCATTGGAGGCACATAAGGGTGACCTTGAGGTAGAATTCCTCCGAGAGATGATCTCTAGTGGGAAGGTAGAGAAGGGTTTGACCGTGTATCCCGACTTGAGTGTCAGATACCAAGACCGCTTCTTTGTGCCGGAATCTTACCGAGAGGAAGTACTCCGAGAGTCTTACCATTCACGCCTTGCGGTGCATCCAGGAGGCATGAAGATGTATCATGATCTGAGTCACTAGTTTTGGTGGAGAGGTATGAAGAAAGATGTGGCGGTGTTTGTGTCAAAGTGCCTTACTTGTCAGCAAGTGAAGGCCGAGCATCAGACGCCAATGGGTTTGTTGCAACCTTTGCCTATAGCCCAGTGAAAATGGGAGCACGTCATGATGAATTTTGTCGTGGGTCTTCCAAGGACTCAACGGGGTAGTGATGCCATATGGGTGGTAGTTGATCGGTTGACGAAGTCAGCGCACTTTATTCCCATGCGCGTGAGAGATTCAGTAGATCATCTTGTCGACTTGTATATTCGAGACATAGTGAGGTTGCACGGGGTCCTAATGTCAATCGTCTCAGATCGAGATCCGCGTTTTACTGCTAGATTGTGGTAGAGTTTACAGAGTGCCTTGGGCACTAGATTGACTTTTAGCACGGCTTACCATCCTCAGACTGACGGGCAATCCGAGCGTACTATTTAGATCCTCGAGGATATGCTTTGAGGCTGCGTCCTTGACTTTAAGGGGTCGTGGGAGAGACACTTACGTTTAGTGGAGTCTGCCTATAACAACAGTTTCCAATCGAGTATTGGTATGGCACCATTTGAGGCCTTGTATGGCTGACCGCGTAGATCTCCAGTGTGTTGGGCCGAGGTGGGTGATGCACCTTTGTTGTATGGCAATGCCAGTTTCTAACCCGATCTTTATGGTGTGTCAGACTCAGGTCTTATGATTTAATGTTGTTGTTTATTTCTTTTCCTCCTCTTACTCTTTGAATTTGAGTTTTTGAATGTCTCGAGCGTGTTTAGAACAGGTTGGTTAAAACCTTGTTGCCCAGAATTTTGGTTTTTCGCTTGAGTGGGTCTTCTTGCGCTCGAGCGGGGTTTGCAATCACTCAGTATTTTGGGTGTCTGCCAAAATACTGCAAAAGTGTTTTTCACGCTCAAGCGGCGTTTCTTACGCTCGAGCGTCTGTCTAAAGTCTGTAAAATACTGGGCGAGTGTATTCTACGCTCAAGCGGGTACCCTTACACTCGAGCGGGTAGTGCCTTGCAGTTGTGTCTTGGGCACTTGAGCGTCTTTTATTGTGCTCGAGCGGGTCTAATTTTTGTGTTTGATGCTCGAGCGTCAAACTCTCCGCTCGAGCGAACTATACGTATATTAGATCGCGAAAGTGACATTTTAAATCACTTTTTCTGTCATTTCTCTATCTAAAACTTTCCAAAACCCTAAGTTGAGAGCTTCTCTCTAGAGAATACACTCTCTCTCTACATTTTGGCCTTAATCTAGTGGTTCCCAACCGTTGTGTCTTCATCAAAAAGGTTGAGCTCTTCAAGATCTCCATTTTCATCTAAGTAGAAGTTAATTTTGTCATCTTTGGAGTTTGTCTCTTGCTGGCTCATCTTCTCTTCTTGAGGTACGGATATTCTTCTCATCTTTATGGGTTTTAACATAAATATTGGTCATTTTGTATAAATGGTGGGATTTTGGGTGAAGTTGGGGTTTGAGATTAAAATGGTAAAAGAGGGGTCTTCCATTTTTGGGGTTCCATGTGTATGTGTGGTCTCAAAAATGAAGTTATTGTGTATAATGAGTGAAATTTGGCCTTGGGTGCAATATTTAAGACGAGAGGGAAAATGCCCTAATTTGCATTATGTAAACTATTTGTGTAATTAATGAAATCAATGTAGAAATATGAAACTGGTTTAGAAATTGTGAAATTGGGGAGGATTGTGGTTAAATGATGCAATTGGATTGATAAATACCTATGGAAAATTTGATAATTTATCTATTTAATTAATTTAATTATCTGTTTAGAAATAACTGTTTTGAGCTATCGGTAGAGGATAACGACGATTGTTGTAAAAATTGCACAATGATTAGGTAAATTGAAACTAATCAATTGGATTATGTCATTGAATATGACGGTTGGATATAAACATTGAATATGTGAATTGTTGGGTCATTGTATATGACTTCATGTCTAAATACATTGCATACGTATATTGTGTGGGAGGAGATAAGGGATGGACTCCATTGATAATTAAGTTGGCCGGAGTGTCCAGGGTGAAAGTCCCGAAATCTTATATATATTTGGGTGCCAGTTCCCTCGAACGTAGTTCCATAAAATGGCAAGTGAATGGAATGTTTGAATGATGTTTATTATTGAATTGTTATTATATAAGTCGTAGTCTCATTTGAGTTACAATGATTTGGTTTGGATAAATGAAAGGAAGCATTTTGTAAATGTTGATTGGTTATGGAAAGAATGTAAGTTGGCTTAGAAGTGTTAATCATTTATCAAATGCTAATGTTTTAGTTAATTCTCATATATTGTTTAGTATATCTCTACTGGGTTGTAGCTCACCCTACCTGGGACACCATTTTTCAGGTACAGATGTTATGCCGCCCCCAAGATCTTAGCTAGGGAGGTTTTGGAGTTGAAGACTCCCTTTTGTTATTTGTTTTGGATTGTTAAATGTATATTCAAGCTTAGGGCTTTCTATGTATAGAGCTAGGACTCTTTTTGTTGTAACCAAGTGATGACTTAGAAAACTGTAAGCCCGTAGGGCATTTATTTGTTTAACATCTTTTGTAAAGAATACTCTGATGAATGTAATATGTAATACTTTTATTATGTTTTATGGATTATTTGAATGGTTAGACTATGTCTTGTTTTGAGGGCGTTACATGTTGGGTCCAGAGTTAGTGCAAGAAACGACGGAGAAAGTGGCACTTATCCGTAAGAGATTGGTTACAGCCCAGAGCCGCCAAAAGAGTTATGCCGACTGTCGAAGGAGGCCTTTGTATTTGAGGTGGGTGATCACATCTTTCTAAAAATATCACCTAGGCGGGGTTTGATGAGGTTTGGGAAGAGTGGGAAGTTGTCCCCTCGATTTATTGGCCCTTTTGAGATCCTTGAGCGAATTGGGGAGGTTGCCTACCATTTAGCATTGTCGCCGCAACTCTCCGGAGTGCATGACGTGTTTCATGTTTGTATGCTTCGGAAATATGAGCAGGATCCATCGCATGTACTAGATTGGACCAACTTAGAAGTTGATGAGGATGCCTCGTATGAGGAGAGACTGGTGAGGGTCTTAGATAGGTGGAACCAAGTCTTGCGAGGCAAGATGATTCCCTTGGTCAAAGTATTGTGGAAACATCACGGGGTTGAGGAGGCCACTTGAGAACCTTAGCTGGAGGTCCGAGAGAAATATCCTGACCTATTTGCGGGTATTTGAGTATGTGTGGAAAATTCTGTTTTGTTAATGAACTATAAAAATATTGTATATGTTTTGGGTTATAAAGCATTGTATATGTTTTGAGATTATGAGTTATAGTCTCATTTTAAATTGTTTGGATAATATTGAATAATGTAAGTGGATTGATTTGGATAAACGAAAGGAAGCGATTTGTGAATGTTGATTGGTTATAGAAAGAATGTAAGTTGACTTATAAGTGTTAACATTTATCGAATGCTAATGTTTTAGTTAATTCTCATATACTGTTTAGCATATCTCTATTGGGTTGTGGCTCACCCTTCTTGGGACACCATTTTCAAGTACCGGTGATATACCGCCTCCAAGGACATAGCTTGGGAGGTTTAGGGGCTGAAGGCTTCTTTTTGTTATTACCTTTTTGTGTTACGTGTAATTCAAGCCAAGGGCTTTATATGTAAAAGAGTTAGAACTCTTCTTTTATGTAACCAAGTATTGACTTGGAAAGTTGTAAGCCGTTGGGTATCTATTTTGTTGACATGCATGTACCATCTTTTGTACAGAACACTCTGATGTATAGAATATAATACTTCTTTTATGTGTTATGGATCTTATGAATGAATGAGTTATGTCTTATTCTGAGGGCGTTACAGATCCCTCTGCCCCAGAGACATTGATGCGCGCATTAGAGGTTTTGAATTACTTGGCAGCGTTGGATGATAAAGGCAACTTGACCAAGATGGGTGAGATCATGAGTGAGTTCCCCTTGGATCTGCAGATGTCAAAGATGCTTGTTGTCAGCCAGGAATTTACCTGTTCAAATGAGATTCTGTCTATTTCTGCCATGCTTTCAGGTTTGTCGTTTGTTACTTGGCTTTCTTTGTGTCTGTGAGTCTAATTGTGGGTCTAAGTTGATGTAGACCACGATGGGCTGAGAATGCTGCTTCATTATTTGTGAATGCGTGCCCATTTTGTATCATGTGCATAGACATGTATCTAGGCATATGATGTTACGTGTTTAATTGCATTTTTTGTACATGGTGTACATCTGCATGCAGTTAAATGTGTGTCCACTTAGGTTGTCATCAACAACTATCTTGTTTGGGTTCCATGCCCCCTGTTGGCATGCACCATAGAATTTCTAAGTAAGTGCTGATGCAAATAGTTGCAGTTTCTCAGTATTCTCTCATGAAACACATGGTGTCGTCTCGCCTCTATGCATCTGCTGACCTACCGTGGGCCTCCTCTGTGATAACCTATTTTTTCTTTAGTACCCAATTGCTTTATCCGGCCTAAGGAGGCTCAAAAAGCAACAAATGAACCAAATGCATGGTTTGGGCACATTGATGGGGATCACCTTACGCTCTTGAATGTATACCATGCATACAAGTAAAATAGTAAGTATCTAATTGCATTCTCTGTTTTTTTCTTTTTTCTTTGAGAATCAGAGAGGCTTTTATTAATGCCGTATGCATTTCTTATCCTTCTTACATGTGAATGGGTTTCAGACGAGGATCAATCTTGGTGTTACGAAAACTTTGTCAACCAAAGGGCATTGAAAGCTGCTGATAATATGAGATAACAGCTAGTTCGGATCATGGCTAGGTTCAACTTCAAGCAATGAAGTACAGATTTTAACAGCCGTGACTACTACATCAACATCAGGAAAGCTATGCTAGCTGGATATTTCATGCAGGTGGCTCATCTGGAGCACACTGGACACTATTTAACTGTGAAAGACAACCAAGTACGTAGATATGTTGATTCATCTCTTGTTTTAACCTTTAGGAGATTGTATATTTGACTCACACGGGACAAGATTTTTTCTTACATTTTTCTAATACTGTAATGTGGCATATGTAGGTGGTTCACTTGCACCCTTCAAATTGCCTGGATCATAAGCCAGAGTGGGTCATCTATAATGAGTTTGTCTTAACAAGCAGAAATTTCATCTGCACAGTAACAGGTGTTCGTTGGAATGGTTAGTTTCTTTTTCTAATATGCGGTTCTATTGGTTCTTGTTCAATATAGTTGTCAGCAGAGTATTGTTCACCATGGAAATAGGGAATTTAATACATGAAATAGTGCAAAATTTATACACATTTTGTATGAGACAAAAATACCAAACTTTGATTAGTTTCTTACTGTTTATGCTAACTATGCATAATATGGAAGTAAAGATCTACAAATCTCCTAAACAAAAATTATGCATAATTCTACTACTATGTTATAAGTGTCTGTTTTCTTGTTTGTCTCGTAGTTGTCAAGTGTATGATGTCAAATTTAATACTAAAAGAAGTCATAGGTAATGAGCTGTGGAGCAAAGAAGATTGAAATTTGTGTTTATAGGAGTGTTCAAATGCGTTACTACTGATGCATGTCTAATACAGATGTGTCTGCTTTATAATAGTGTCAATGCCATTTGCATTGAGGATTCTTCCATAAAAATAAAGCTTGTTGCTGTTCTGTTTTGTAGAAGGCTTATTTAATTTCTATCTCCATTCCTTCATAATAGTGATTTTATTATCACCAGTTCTATATTGGCTCAAAAAATTCTCGTGAATTAGGTAGACGACTTAGAAGCAGTTTGGGGAAAACGTCCACCCTTACACCATAGCTTGCTTGGACTATCTCTCTCTCTCTGTCTGCCTGATGAAAGAATGTTGGGGTTGACCTCATTTTGAGTTTTCAATGTATAGGCTTTGCTCTGTTGTTCTTGATAGTTAACCCAGCTTTTGCTGAAAATTGGTAAGGCAAAAAAATAAAATAAAATAAAACTAGATGTTTTTTAGACTTGATGTTAGTAAAACTGAGGTTTGCCTTACATAGACAGGAACAATTCCCACTCAAACCAGGTTTTTGCCATTCCCAAACAAGCTCTTCCATTCTCTCTCTGTCTCTGCCTCTTTTCTGTGACAGGTTGGATGTTAAAATCATCACAATTTTTTCAGTTGTCTGGGGTAAAGACAATTCGTCTTATGGATAGGCCTGAAGCTTCTTAATATCCATGTTGGTTGCTTGTTTGTTTTGTTGACCCCTTCTGTATGCATTAAAGGGTAATCGAAACAGATCAACAACACTTTTATTGTTATCATAAAGGATTATTAGTATTTTTGTTATGAATAAAGTACTATTGTTCCTAACTATTTTATATCTATATATATTCATTATTATTAAAAACAGGACTGGGAACTTATATTTTATTGGTGGACAGGTATGTGATTTGTTAAAGTACTGTTTTTTTGTTGGATCGCATGCCTACTTGACTTTCCACCTCTATTCACATTTTGTGTTTTTGCTATTTTGGGTCGATTCAGGTTAGTTGATATATTTTACTTTGACCTTGCAAACTTTACTCCTTGCGAGGCAAGGTGTGTTCTTGAGAAGCTATACAAGAAAAGGGAAAATGAGAGGGAAGAGAGCAGGAACAAAAAGTGAAGCTGTCTCTATGTTTATGCTCTCCTTGAAAATGTGTCTCAGGAGCTTTTTAGTGTATTTGAGAGCTGTGTTATCTGGATTTTATTAGCCCAGCAATACCTCTCAACAGATCAAGTTTCAGGAAAAGCACAATGGACGAGGTGGCCGAATTTCATGTACCATTATTGATGTAGGTTTTAGTCAAGTTAAAATTCCGAGCTGTACGAAGCTGCTGCATGAACTCTCCTTTTTCTATTTTTTTTCTCTTTTGGATTTGGTTTATTCATTTTTTATTTTTATTAGATAGATTTTTCAACTGAAGCAAGAAAGTGGGACGACCATGGGCAAGAGAAGAAAAATTCACGAGCTGTATAAACTCTCCTTATTTTTGATGATGTGGTTTTCTTGCATTTTATTGTTATAGATTTCTTTCTCTAATTTGACACAAGAAAATGGGTTTTACCGTGCAAGGATAAAGACGTTCTCTCCTCTCGCTACTCGCTTCCCTCCCAACCTGACCGATTTTTCTGCTTGATTAAATGGAATTCCGAACCATATCACCATTTACTATGTATCTTTTTGCTTTTTACTGGATATAAATTTTACAGAGGTGGTTATAGTAATCCCGGTTCCTTTCTTTGATTAATTGTATTCCGAGCTCGGGTCCGTGGATGTTGGTTGTTGTCTTATTCTCGTTTCCATCCTTTACTCTTTGTATTTGAGTCTTGGGTTGTGTTGGGCAAGTTTGAAATAGGTTGGTTGTGTTTGGAAACCAAGAGTTGATGCCCAGATTTTGGCCTTCACGCTCAAGCGGGGCTTTTGACACTCGAGCAGGCCCTTTGCTTTTGTTCCTCCGCTCGAGCGGGCAATTTGGCGCTCGAGCGGGATTATTTAGTCTCCAGTATTTTTCCCTACAGGTCATCGGACGCTCGAGCGTCCACTTTCACGCTCGAGCGGGGACCTTCGTCTGCAGAACTTCTGGAAGTGTGCATTCGACGCTCGAGCAGCACTTTTCACGCTCAAGCGTGAGTCTGTGTCTGACGCTCGAGCGGGGCGTTCCACGCTCAAGCAGACTGTGTTGTATATCAGTCCAAATTTTAGCATTTTGAATCACTTTTTCAGGCCATTCTCTCTCTCTAGCTTTACAAAACCCTAATTTGAGAGCTTCTCTCTCTAGAACTCTCTCTCTCTCTCTCTACATTTTGATCTTGGTTTAGTGAGACCCAACCCTTGTGCCTTCATTAAAGTGGTAGAGCTTTGCAAGACCTCCATTTTGATCCGAAAATCTTTGGGTTTGGAGCACCTTCGAATTCCTTCATCCTCCTTTGAGCTCCGAAATTTGAGGTAGGGATAACTACTCATATTTATGGTCTTTGACATAAACATGTAGTCATTTTGATTTAATGTCGAAGTTGGGAAATTTTGGGTGTTAGGGTTTCAAAATGTATAAAGAGGGATTTTGTTCTTTTGACCCATACATGTGTATTTTGGGTCCTAAATTGAGGTTATTAATGTTGATTGATGATATTTGGACCTCCGGGTCGATGTTGAGAAAAGGGGAAGAAAAGCCCTAATTTATTGTGACGAATGAATTTGTGTAATTAACTTGGGAAAGTTATGGAAATATGAAATTGAGTTTGAAATAATGAAATTGGGTAATTATGAGATTTAATGGTGGAGTTGGATTAATTAATCACTTACCTTTGAAATTGTAGATAATTTATCTGTTTGATAATTCATTATCTGTTTAGAAATAATTGTTTTGGGCTATCGGTGGAGGATAGTCTTGATTGTTGTAGACACTGCATGATGATTAGGTGAATTATAACCAATTAACTGAGTATGTCATTAAATATGACGGAAGGATTAACACATTGAATATGTGCTTTGCTTGATCATTGTATATGTATGTTGTTTGGGAGAAGATAGGTCTCACGACCCAAACCCGCCCTTATGGGTTTAGCACCGTAACCGGCCAGTAATCCGAGATTACCGAAGGCCTGCTTAACAGTAATACAGTAATACAGAGTACAGGGGCTGGTAGAAGCCAATACAGTAAATAGACAGTGTCCAATGAGCTGTGACAGTCTGTATGCAAAACGACTTTTCATTCAAATATATACAATCAGACAAAACAGTATGTACATATAGACAATCATTCAGTCAGGGACCTAATCCCTATTAAACAGTACAGTAATAGTCTATATAGTTATGCAAAACAGATACAGAGACAGACGGGGAAATAAAAACACCCCTAAGCCGTAGCTTGACAGGCTCGGAACCTCGCATTGAGGCACATAGGTTGGCTTGACAAAACTGGAGTTTACCCCGGCGCTTCTAGCTGAGGTCTGGTGCCTGAACACTTACATATATATATATGAACAGTGAGCTAAAGCCTAGTGAATAACACAATACGTAAATGGGTTAAGAATGAATGTCCTTACAGTAATGAAAACAGTTCATTAAACCAGTATTTCAGTCATTTAGTCAGTATAGTCATATGTGGTACATCCATTAGCATAACAGTACAGTGAACAGTAGGTCTTAAAAGACCAAGCAGTAAATGATAGCCATCAGTCAGTAACAGTAGTGGTTCCAACGAGGGAACCGACAGAGATCTCTGTAATAGTAACAGTAAGCAGTAGGTGCTAAGGATGCCACAATACAGTTCAGAATATAGGACATACATTCATTCGATTAACAATATCAGTTCAGAAAGCAGTACAATTCGATTGTTCAGAAGATAATCATTTTGAACATATCTTTACACAGTTGTTACTCACAAAGTTCTGGGCTACGGTAAGGCTAGAACGCGTCCTCAGTCGCCAACCCTACACAGTTTACAGATTGAACACACACACTAAGCCACACAGTTGGGAAAGATAATAACTTAATCCCTAATTTGCCTCGGTGTGGTTCTACATCTATATCGTCAATAAGATGTCTTAGACTAGGCCTAAGAATGCCTAGAATGGGATGAGGATGCAAAGATGCACTTGAAAAAGTATTTTCAGACTTTTCAGAAAACAGGGGTCACGCTTGAGCGTAGGTTACTCCGCTCGAGCGGACATGCAGACAAAGGTTTCCGCTTGAGCGTAGACTTACCTGCTCGAGCGTTCTTCAAAACAGTCAAAAGTGCTAGATAGGCGAAAATCACACTCGATGGGGCGCTCGACACCCACTCGAGCATGAGACACAATGTCCCGCTCGAGCGTCAATTATTCCGCTCGAGCGGAATGCAAAACAGAACAAAATGCTCGGAGCACGATTTCCACGCTCGAGCGCCAGTCACCCCGCTCGAGCGTGAGTCCAAATTCTGGAAATTCCAGATTTGAACCTCAAGCTCAAAACCAAGTTTTAAACCATAAATTTCGATCCTCTTGGGCCAATTTTCCAGAAAACATATCAAAAATCATACCTTAACATGATTCAAAGCTCAATTTGTAAAATCAAGGCCCAAGGGTGTTTCAAATAAATCCAATTCAAACCAATTTCCATGAATATGAGGAACATACCAACATGCATGAATTTAAACACTTCAGAGCTTCAAATGCTAGCTCAAATGAGCCCATTCTTTCTAAAAGCATGATGAAATCATGCACTAGAACTCTAATATGAACATGCAAGTAACAATCTTCCATGAAAACAACTTCAAACTCATGAATATAGGCATGCATGCATGGAATGAGCTCCAATTCAACATTAATGAACCAATTCTTGACTTAACTCTTCAATTAGACATGAACCATGCAAGAATCAATTTAAACACAATAATGAGGGGTTGAATTTCGTTACCTAGGTCTTCAATTACAAGAGTAGAAGTTCAATTTAGGCAAATCTCCTACAAATTCTCCAAGTCTCCAAGCTAAACTCTCACTTGAACTCAACTCCCTCACTCTCACTCCCACTCTCTCTAGTCGGCTAACACTCAAAATGGCTGATGAAATGTACAAGGTAAAATGAAGGTAAAGCTCAATATGTTCAATGTAGTGGGCCACTAAGTGGCACCAATGTAAATAAGTCCAATTCATGTAACTTACATCATACCCAATCACATTTCAAATAAATATGTCATAAAATCACATAAATTCTAATGATCATAAAACATCAATCAATTTCAGATTCGGCCACCGATAAGGCCTTCAATTCGCAAATTCGAACATAAAACACAAACAGATAATCAAGCAATCAAACATATAGACATACAATTAAACAGGTATACTCAGTCAATTCAGTTTCAATTTCAGTCAGTCAGTTCAGTATTTCAATCAGTTCAATTACTATCCATAATCAGTCTCAGTTTAACGGTAATCGGTGGTTATTCGGTAAACAGTGACGAGGGTTGTTACAATAGGGGATGTACTCCACGGTTTGGGAGGAGATAGGGGATAGACTCCTAAACTGGATTTGTGAGGAGATAGGGGATAGACTCCAGTGATAACTAAGTTGGCCGAAGTGTCCAGGGTGAAAGTCCCGAAATTTGAACTACGTTTGTATAACGTAGATGATTGAAGTATTGGAATGATGATAATTTGAGTTGTAATCTCATTTGAAATGGAAGTGTTAATGTGTTAATTATGAGAGTATAGTCTCATTTGAAATTGAATCATTGAAGTATTGTTAATATGAGTTGTAGGCTCATCATGAACTGTTTGGCTGAATAAAGAACCATATCTATGAATTAGTTTGGATAATAAAATGGAAAGGAATATATGTTTGTTTATACAAGTTAAACATTTATCAAATGCCTGTGTTTTAGTTATTGCTCATATTATGTTTAGCATATTTCTATTGGGCGTTGGCTCACCCTATAAGGGACATCATTTTCAGGTTCAGGAGCTATGCCACCTCCAAGGACGTAGCTTGGATTGTTTTGGGAGTCGAAGACTCTCCTAATTGCGTTTGTATAACGTAGATAAATTGAAGTATTGAAGTGTTGATAATATGAGTTGTAATCTCATTCGAGCTTGAAGTGTTGAAGTGTTAAATATGTGAGTTGTAATCTCATGTTAATTGATCATAACTGAAGTATTGTTGATATGAGCTGTAGTCTCATTTGAACTGTCTGGATGAGTAAGGAACCATATCTATGAACTGGTTTAGATAATGAAATGGAAAGAGATGTATGTTTGTTTATATGAGTTAAACATTTATCAAATGTCAATGTTTTAGTTATTGCTCATATTATGTTTAGCATATCTTTACTGGGCGTTGGTTCACCCTATATGAGACATCATTTTCAAGTTCAGGTGTTATGCCACCCCCAAGGCCTTAGCTTGGATGGTTTTGGGAGTTGAAGACTCTTTTGGTTGTTTTAATATTTGGTGATATATGTAAATTCAAGCCAAGGGCTTATTTGTGTAAAGAGTTAGAACTCTTCCTTTTGTGTAACCAAGTGTTGACTTGGAAAGTTGTAAGCCTACAGGGCATTTACTTTTGTTGTCAACATGTATTATTTTTTGTAAGAATACTCTAATGAATGGAAATATGTTTTATTCTCTTGTCTATGTATATCATGAATGTTGGGTTTATATGTATTATTTTGAGGCCGTTACAGAAGCATGAATTGAATTCAATCTCTATCACATATATCCATTTGTGGATAAATTTGGGGTGCCAAATTCTGAGACCTAGTTTTTTTGTAAAAATAATAGTCCATTTGGTTTGTCTCCAAAAACTTGTTTGGTTGAAAATTTTTAATTTTTTTTTTTCAAAATCACTTTTTTTTCAACTACACATTAATAATCACTTTTTCATTCTTTTCTCTTTTTCTCAATCACTTTTTTCTCTTACACCCATTTAATCAACTACAAAAATATATATATATATATATATATTAAATCATCCCAAACTCCAACATTTGAAAATTATTTTCAAAATATATAATTAAACAAACTTTCACAAGTTTTAAATTCTCTTCAAAAATTTATTTTTAAAATAATATATCAAAACACAAACCCTATATTTGCTTCCTTTTCCTTTCTTCTCTCTCTCTCTCCTGGTACACCAAAGACGGACTTGGTTCTCTGGCATTGATTGGATTCCCAGGCAGACCACTCCGGCCACATGGCACAGTCAGAGATTGGTGAGCTTAGCTGCACTTGATAAATTTTCCCAATTTTCTCTATTTGGCATTCTCACTCAATTCATGCTTTTGTATAAGTAGGTGATTGGTTACATTTCTTGCAAAATCGCATGAGATTCTCTACAGATTTCGTGGGTTTTATTTTCCTGTTCGTTTCTACCTAAACCCGTTTATGATAAACATTAAAACCCACCAAATTCATTCAGATTCACCAATTCAACTTTCATGATTTCTTTCTATTTGATTCCACATTTTTATTTATTATTATTTTATTTTATTTTTCCTGTGATTTTGCTGAGATAAGTGAGGATAACTGGATGTGTAGTTGTTGAGAAATAGTTTGTTTTTGTTAGAAAATATAATGTAAAATTGGATTTCCTAGGAAAAAAAACATGTCTTGTTTGGATATAAGCATTTTGCATTAGATGGTTACCATGTTTGGTAGGGGCTGTTTTGCTGAGAAATGTAATTGGGAGGTTTTGACAGGCTAGGTGCAGGCAATGGAGATAGTAGGGGCTAGGTGCAAGCTAGGTGTTAGCTGAGAATCGTGTGCCTCAAGCTTCGGTTCAGGTAAACAATTTGATTCAAATTTTAACTATAAGTTACGTTGCTTGTTGTGGTTGATGATTTATCTCAATTAGATATATGAATCTCTTGAGTTTCGAATTCTAATTCTAAGCTTTGTATAATTTGAACCTTTAGGTTCTTGGAGAATCATGGTCTGGTTTGATTCATAATGTTTGTTATTGAACTCAAACTGTTACACGGTAATCATTAATCATTATTGTTGCTCCCATTCAAGGTGTTTCTCTTGTACACTTTGAATTGTTAAGTTTTGCACTAGTTCTTGGGATATCCATGGTTATATGATATGATGCACGGACACGGACACGAGACACGACACAGACACGAGGACACGTAAATTTTTAAAAAATAGGGGACACGATATGCTGGGAACACGTTTAATATATATAATTTTATTTATTTATTATATGTCTAAAATAAAAAGAAAAAGCATTAATTTTTATACAATTACAATAATAATAAAATTAATAAACATATTTTTTTTAATTTTTTAATAAAAAATGAGTTTTTTTAAATAAAAATAATTTATTTTATGAATTTTAGGTTTAATAAAAATAAGGATAAAAAAAGAAAAAAGAAAAAAAAAGAGAGAGGGGAGAGAGAGAAAGAGAGAAACAGGTGAATCAGAAAAGGGGGAAAAAATAAAAAAAGCGAAACAAAAGAGGGGAAAGTGAAATGTGTGTGTGTGAGAGAGAGAGAGAGAGAGAGAGAAAATAGGAGAAGACGAAGAAAAGGCAGGAGAAGAAAAAGGAGAAGAAGACAAAGACAGAAGACGAAGACGAAGACGAGGAGGAGAAGAAAAAGAAAGTAGACGAAGAATACCTCAGCTTCTACAATTGATCTGAACAGGTTAGGGCTCTTCTCCTCTCCTCTCCTCTCCTCTCTCAATCTCTCTCTGTCTCTATTTCTCTTTCTCTGTCTCCTCTCCTCTCTCGATCTCTTTCTCTCTTTGTCTCTTTCTCTCCAACAGTTAGAGCTTCGATCCACCTTATGCGTGTCATTTGCATTCGATTCATAGATGTTGGATTTGAGATCAAACTACTTTTATTCGTTTGGTTATTTATTGTTGTGGCCTAAGATTTTAAGCTCAAATATGGATTTGGCTGATGTTGTTCTTGATTTGAATGACTTTGATCTGTATTGAACAGCTGCAAATCCCGAGCTAGCTAAATCGAAATGCTACAATCTAGAGTTTTCTGGTTCTCTTAGATTTAGGGCTTTGATTTGGTATTGACCTAGAGTTCTCTGTACTGTCTTTTTCCTTTGCTTTTTTATCTTTCTTTCTTTTTCATTTAAAATAAAATAAAATAAAATTAGCTAAACATTTAAAAAATGAAGTTAAATCTTTTCGTATAATTCCAAAAACAGAGGATGGTTACATAATTACCATAATGCCGTAGTTTTATAAGCAAATATTTTTGTTTTTGGGTTGATTTGTTAGCTTGCTTTTTATGAATCCATACTAAGAAATTAGACCAAGTTATGAGCTTTCTCTCTACATTGAATTGGCTTTCCTTGAGCTTCTTATGGGCTCATTAATTTGGCAACAAAGTGATTATGATGGGTCAAACAGATTTTTCTCATCTCATGCTTATGTTTCCTGTAGAGCCGATCTTATATTTGTGTTGTTTACTCTATTCTGGGGTGGTATGACCTCACTTTTCTTATAAAAATACAATGGCATTCACCATATGTTGTTGGTCCTTATCGAACATCTCTTTAATATTGGACTCATTGCAGGGTAGAAATGTCGATGCCTTGATTTTGTATTGACAATCTGTGCCCTCTCTGTCTCAGATCCAATTATGGTTTTCCTTTGCCCTATAGGTATGTGTATGTATTGTTTCTATCGATTTTGCAGTCAATGCTACTTTCTGAATGTGTTTTGTTAAGTGAAAGTGTTTTAGTTTTTCATTGAAGTGGATAGGTGAGGTTGTTAACCATAATTTGATTCAATTTACACTTCTTCTATGCGTCTGCAACATAATAAGACCTGATTCTTTTACTCTTTCATTTTTTATTCAGATAGAAAACTTGAAGATCTAATGATAAATTTTTGGTGAAAATCCAATAAAATTTTAGCACATTTTGCAATAGAGTTTGAAGGCAGTGATTATTGTGCTTCCCTAGTACAACTTCAAGAAATTTGACTTATTTTGAATTGTTCCAAGTGTCTCTTCGACTAAAAAACTTGTAGAAAATAGTAGGTTAAAATAGAATTCAGCATAGCAGTAAAACAGAACACAACCTAGTTTGAGATTTATTTAAAATTCATTTATTGGAATTTTCTTCTATTACACAATATACTGGACTCATGGAGGGATTGCCTGTTAAAATTTCATGAAATTACGAGGTAGAGAACTATTTTTAAAAATTCATCAAAGTCAGGCCTCTGCACAATTTAAATTCTACGCAATCATGAAAACTCACCCCCAAAATAGGTATACTTTTGCTTTACTAAAGCCTCTTTTCATTCCATCTTGTAAACATGATTTAAACTACATAAAAGATCAATAAATTCATGCTTGAAACAATTTAACAACAAATTAAAAATTGAATTGAAAAATTTACCGACTAAGAACTTTTTGTCAAGCTCTCTAGAAATTGAGTGAAGTTCTACTTAAGGACTTGTACCTCATTGTGTTTCGAATTGTTTTACAGGGGAAGTGTGGTATTGAGAAACAACCTTTTTATTTATTTTTTTTGGCGGGGTGGGGGATTGCACTAATTGAGACTAGGTGAGGCACAATTTTTAAGGTCACAATTTTCTGGATAAGGAAAATTGCTTCTACAAATCATCTTCTTCCTTTTATTGGTGCTTTCGCTCTTTCCAAATATTTAGTTAATCGTGAATAGTAGAGTAGAGTCCAATTATATCTTTTCTGCTTCTATAGTATTTTGGTCCTTGACTCTCAAGTCTTTGAAGCCCTTTTAACTGCGTCTCTTTGTGATGCTAGCCGTTTAGACATAATTGATAGTTACCTAAACCATTTTGAAACGAAATGACGCAGAAGTGGCTTCAGTAAAGTTAGTACTAGTGTTGGAGAAACACGTGTTGGAGTCACACATGTTGGAGCCACACGTGTTGGAGTCTGCTTCTCTTGATTCTGTTGTTAAAGCCATATTTTTCTTGTTACCAGATATATTCTTGGTGTTATATGGAAAATTCCATTTTGCGGGGTGTCCAATAATTATCCACTTCATTTTATTTATTTATGTATTTATATATTTTTTAATCATTCCCTTGTGCAAGGAGTGTTATATTGGGGCTGTTTAGCAACCCCATTTTGAGGCTAAAATAGCCTCAAAAACTAAAATAGCCAAATAGCCTGCCTAAATCAATAATTTATATTTTTAAAAAAAAAATTAGAAGAAAAGCAGCAGGGCAAAGGCTAGCCTACACAGTCAAACGTGACAGTGTAGGCGTTGTGCAGTGTGATAGCTAGTCCACAGCTAGTAAATTACAATTTTGTATTGAAAAATGTGAGATTAGGGATAAATTTATCATTTTAATTTTAAACATTATTTCAACACATTTTTCAATACAACAACTCAAATAAAAATCCATCCCATCTTCCTAAACACAAAAACTAAAATAGCCTACTAAAATAGTCAAAAAGCCAAAAAGCCTCTAAAATAGCCACTTCCCAAACACCCACATTAATAGTAATAACTGATGTACCTTTTTGTGACCAAACTTACCTTTTGCATATAGAGAGCATTACCACCTTCCAAACTAGGGCAGGATGCCCTCCTTCCTAGGATTATATTATTGCCTCTATGAATGATTTGGTGAATCGTAGATCTCATTTCTAAATTACGATACGACAACCCTACCCCCCAATAGGCACGAATGCAAATTACGTGCTCTTATGTGATATTTTGAAACTGATTTGATTTGATTCCAGAGATCAACAATCAGAAAGACTGTGATTTCATCCCCAAAGTCTGGGGAATCTGATATTGCATTGATTTGATTCTGTTCCAATCCGAGTTATTTGGGGCAATGATCCAATTACAAAGATTTGGGGGTTCAATTTAGGCAGTAAATTCATATTTTGATATGATTTGAGTAATTAGTAGTAAATTAGGGGGGTTGTTTTCCAATTCTGAGGAATTTGAGTTTGAATTTGGGTTCTTACCTTAGTGATCAAAATAAAAAAATAAAAATAAAAAAAGAGAAGAAGAATTTTTTGCCTTTTTAAAATTTAAATCCGCAATAAAACATGTGATCAAAGAATAACTTCTAAAAAAAAGAAACTTTCCAACTTAAGTAGAGCTTTGGAGGTTATGGAAGGTGTTTGATTGAATAAGAATATTTGAGTCATTGACTTTAGGGGGAATTTCGACTTTTATGAAAAATTGTAGATAAGGAAGTGGTGACTGAATCTTCAATTTTGAATAAAATTCGAAATCCCCCTGAAAAATAATTGACTAAGGAGACAATTGTTTTATTGGATACTTGGAACAAAATCCAAAGCTCCTTGGGAGGAAAGAATTTTGAAAGAAAACCCGAGTAGGATTTTAGAAATTATGAAAAGTTCTTGATCAGACGGAAATCTTTAGGTTTTTGACTTTAAAGGGAATTTGATTTTATGGAAAAGTGTTATGAGGAGGTAATGACCGAGTCTTTCACTTTGAAATGAAATTTTGAATTTCCTTAGAAGACATTTGACTATAAGGTCACTGTTTGATTGATTTCTTCGAATAAGATCTTAAATTCCTTGGAAATTTTTTGAAAATAAAATTTGAGTAGAGTTCGGAAATTATGGAAAGTTCTTTTCATCGAGTAAAAATCCTTGGGCCACTGACTTTGAGGGAACCTTAATTTTATGGAGAAATGGTAGACAAGGAAGTGACGACCAAGTCTCTGATTTTGAATAAAATTTTGGTTCCTCAATAAGATATTTGGCTAAAGGATGATTGCTTGATTGATTCCTTGGAATAAAATCCGAACTCCTCAAAACATTTGAAGAAAAAGAGGAAATGAAAACTTTGAAAATTTAAATAAAAAAAAGGCACTTTATTTTGAAAAAGGATTTTGAAAAAAAATTAAAGTTGAAATTTTATCACACACTTTTGAAAATAAATTGGGGCACATTTCGAGAAACAATAAATAATGGAAAGGCAGTTGTTTACATTGATCACTCTGGTAGGAATCATTAAAATTCCTCAAAATTGCCTTGGTTGGGCAACTATCACCTATGGGGTGATGAGGACGACTTCGAGATTCGATGGTATGTGTTAAACAAAATTGACTGGGTCCGTTCGCCTATCCTCAGGTTTGTTGCATAATATCCCGGATACTATTCGTAGGTTATGTTATGTCAACAAGGCAAGCATCAAATTATGCTACTAGTACTGTTTGATCATTCCCTTGTAGAAGGGGTGTTATATTGATAGTAATAACTGATGTACCTTTTTGTGACCAAACTTACCTTTTGCATATAGAGAGCATTAGCACCTTCCAAACTAGGACAGGATGCCCTCCTTTCTAGGATTGTATTATTGCCTCTTTGAATGATTTGGTGGATCGTAGATCTTATTTCTAAATTAGGACAAGGAAACCCTACCCCCTGATAGGCATGAATGCAAATTATGTGCTTATGTGATATTTTGAAACTGATTTGATTTGATTTGATTCCAGAGATCAACAATCAGAAAGACTGTGATTTCATTCCCAAAGTTTGGGGAGTCTGATATTGCAGTGATTTGATTCTGTTGCAATCCGAGTTATTTGGTGCAATGATCCAATTACGAAGATTTGTTTGTTCCATTTAGGCAGTGATTTCATATTTTGATAATGATTTGAGTAATCAGTAGTAAATTAGGGGGGTTGTTTCCCAATTCTGAAGAATTTGAGTTTGGATTTGGGTTCTTACCTTAGTGATCATAAATATATATATAAAAAAAAAGATTTTTTGCCTTTTTAAAATTTAAATCTGCAATAAAACCTGTGATTGAAGAGTAAATTCTGAAAAAAAGAAACTTTCCAACTTAAGTAAAGCCTTGGAGGTTATGGAAGGTGTTTGATTGAATAAGAATCTTTAAGTCATTGACTTTAGGGAGAATTTCAACTTTTATGAAAAATGGTAGATAAAGAAGTGGTGACCCAATCTTCAAATTTGAATAAAATTCAAAATCCCCCCAAAAGATAATTGAATAAGGAGACAATTGTTTGATTGGATACTTGGAATAAAATCCAAAGCACCTTGGGAGGAAAGAATTTTTAAAGAAAACCCGAGTAGGATTTTAGAAATTATGAAAAGTTTTTGATCAGATGGAAATCTTTAGGTTTTTGACTTTAGAGGGAATTTGATTTTATGGAAAAGTGTTAGATGAGGAGGTAATGACCGAGTTTTTTACTTTGAAATGAAATTTTGAATTTCCTTGGAAGACATTTGACTATAAGGTCACTGTTTGATTGATTTCTTTGAATATCTCAAGTTCCTTGGAAATTTTTTGAAAGTAAAATTTGAGTATAGTTCTGAAATTATGGAAAGTTTTTTTCATCAAGTAAAAATCCTTGGGCCACTGACTTTGAGGGAACCTTAATTTTATGCAGAAATGTTAGACAAGGAAGTGATGACCAAGTCTCTAATTTTGAATAAAGTTTTGGTTCCTCTGTAAGATATTTGGCTAAAGGATGATTGCTTGATTGATTCCTCGAAATAAAATCCAAACTCCTCAAAACATTTGAAGAAAAAGAGGAAATGAAAACTTTGAATTTTTTTTTTTTTTTTTTAAAAAGGCATTTCATTTTGAACAAGGATTTTGAAAAAAAAAATTGAAGTTGAAATTTGATCACACACTTTTGAAAATAAATTGCGGCACATTTCGGGAAACATAATGGAAAGGCAGTTGTTTAGATTGATCACTCTAGTAGGAATCAATAAAATTCCTCAAAATTGCCTTGGTTGGCCAACTATCACCTAATGGGTGATGAGGACGACTTTGAGATCCGATGGTAAGTGTTAAACAAAATTGATTGGGCCCGTTCACCTATTCTCAAGTTTGTTGCATAATATCTCGGACACTATTCGTGGATTATGTTATGTCAACAAGGCAAGCATCAGATTATGCTACTCGTGCTGTTTGATCATTCCCTTGTGGAAAGGGTGTTATGTTGATGGTAATAACTGATGTACCTTTTTGTGGCCAAACTTACCTTTTGCATGTAGGGAGCATTATCACCTTCCAAACTAGGGCAAGATGCCCTCCTTTCTAGGATTGTATTATTGCCTCTTTGAATGATTTAGTGAATCGTAGATCTCATTTCTAAATTTGAACAGGGCAACCCTACCCCCCCCCCAATAGGCATGAATGCAAATTATGTAATATTTTGAAATTGATTTGATTTGATTCCAAAGATCAACAATCAAAAAGACTATGATTTCATTCCCAAAGTCTGGGGAGTCTGATATGGCGATGGTTTGATTTTGTTGCAATCCGTGTTATTTGGGGCAATTATCAAATTACAAAGATTTGGGGGTAAAATATAGGCAGTGATTCATGTTTTGATAATGATTTCGGTAATCAGAAGTAAATTAGGGGGGTTGTTTCCCAATTATAAAGAATTTGAATTTGAATTTGAATTTGAATTTGAATTTGAATTTGAATTTGGGTTCTTACCTTAGTGATCAAAAAAAAAAAAGAATGATTGCCATTTTAAAATTTAAATCTCCAAGAAAACATTTGATTAATGAATAACTTCTAAAAAAAAGAAACTTTCCAACATAAGTAAAGCCTCGGAGATTATGGGACGTGTTTGATTGAATAAGAATCTTTGAGTCATTGACTTTAGGGGGAATTTTAACTTTTATGAAAAATGGTAGATAAGGAATTAGTGACCAAATCTTCAATTTTGAATAAAATTCGAAATTCCCTATAAGATATTTGACTAAGGAGACAATTGTTTGATTAGATACTTGGAATAAAATCCCAAGGTCCTTGGAAGGAAAGAATTTTGAAAGAAAAGCCGAGTAGAATTTTAGAAATTGTGAAAAGTTTTTTATCAGACAGAAATCTTTAGGTATTTTACTTTAGAGGGAATTTGATTTTATGAAAAAGTGTTAGATGAGGAGGTAATGACCGAGTCTTTCACTTTGAGATGAAATTTTGAATTTCCTTGGAAGACGTTTGACTATAAGGTTACTGTTTGATTGATTTCTTCGAATAAGATCTTAAATTCCTTGGAAATTTTTTGAAAATGAAATTTGAGTAGAGTTTGGAAATTATGGAAAGTTCTTTTCATCGAGTAAAAATCCTTGGGCCACTGACTTTGAGGGAACCTTAATTTTATAGAGAAATATTAGACAAGGAAGTGATGACCAAGTCTCTGATTTTGAATAAATTTTTTTTTCCTCTATATGATATTTGGCTAAAGGATGATTGTTTGATTGATTGCTTGGAACCTTGGAATAAAATCTGAACTCCTCAAAACATTTGAAAAAAAAGAGGAAAGGAAAACTTTGAAAATTGAAATAAAAAAGGCACTTTATTTTTAAAAAAAAAAATTGAAGTTGAAATTTGATCACGCACTTTTGAAAACAAATTGGGGCACATTTCGGGAAACAATAAATAAAGGAAAGACAATTGTTTAGATTGATCACTCTGGTAGGAATCATTAAAATTCCTCAAAATTGCCTTGGTTGGGCAACTATCACCTAATGGGTGATGATGATGACTTCGAGATCCGATGGTAAGTGTTAAACAAAATTGACTAAGTCCATTCACATATCCTTAGGTTTGTTGCGTAATATCCCGGACACTATTCGCGGGTTATGTTATGTTAACAAGGCAAGCATCAGATTATGCTACTAGTACATTTTGATCATTCCTTTGTGGAAGGAGTGGTATATTGATAGTAATAACTGATGTATCCTTTTGTGACCGAACTTACCTTTTGCATATAGAGATCATTAGCACCTTCCAAACTGGTAGGATACCCTCATTTATGGGATTGTATTATTGCCTCTTTGAATGATTTAGTGAATCGTAGATCTCGTTTCTAAATTAGGATAAGGCAACCCTAACCCCCAATAGGCATGAATGCAAATTATGTGCTTATGTGATATTTTGAAACAGATTTGATTTGATTCCAGGGATCAACAATTAGAAAGACAGTGATTTTATTCCCAAAATTTGGAGAGTGTTATATGGCTAGGAATGGCAGCGGGCCGGGACGGGGCCGGGGATGACACTTCCTGTCTCCAATCCCCGAAGGTAAAAATATCCCTGTCCCCGCCTCCGATCCCCAACGGGGAACCCATCTCCTCCCCCGCCCCACTCCCCTAACGGGGATCGAGTTTCCCCAACCCCGAAACATCCCCAACAGCTTTGTTCAACACACAACAAAAAAAAAAATAAAAAGTAAAAAAATAATCTATATAATGGACAATAGATCTGTTCAACACGCACACACAACAACTGTTTAGATCAACAACAACGGATATATATATATATATAACAACTTTTTTTAAAAAAAAAATTGTTCATCAACAACAGATATATATATATATATATAGAGGGGGGGCTTCACGATCTGTCCATTGAGCAAGACATCAATCGGACCTCGATCTGTTCAAATCGGTGGCTTCATGATTCACGATCTGTTCAGACTGGTGGCTTCACAGTTCACAATTTGTTCAGATCGGTGGCAACGGAGGGCTTCTTCACGTCTTCAGATTTGTTCAAATCGGTGGCAATTGTTCTCACACTTCTTCACTGGATTCACGGAGGGCATCAAATCAGTGGTGGTGGTGGTGAATGATGTTGATGATTATAAGAAGTGAGTGAATGAGAGAGAGAAATCTGCGTGAGTGAGTGAAGGAGAGAGAGAGGGAGAGAGAGAGAGGAAGAGGAAGAAAGAGATGGGTGAGACTGAGAGTTCTGAGTCAGTGAGTGAGGAAAGGAGAAGTGAGAGACGCAATGAGAGAGTGAGAGAAGTGAAACGGTGAAAGTGAATGAGGTTTGGTTTATATATATATATAGGGCTAAAATAATAATTTCACTTCAGGGATAAACCGGGATGGGGACAGGAACAGGGACGGGGACAGGGACGAGTACAAGACGGGTACGGGGCTGGGACACTTATCCCCGTCCCCGGCCCAAAACTAATCGGGGATTAATTTTTGAATACCATCCCCGCCCCGTTAGGGATATTTGTCGGGAAAAAACTGCTCAATTCGGGGTCGAGTCCCCGTCGGGCCGGATTCAAGTTGCCATCCGTACTCTATGCAAATAACAAATGTTAGGACTAACAGGGTCAGGTACTACTCTAACCTTCCATTCCTAGAAATTCTTGCTCCTATTGGACACTTTCAATGAGATAGTGCCTTCTCAACTATCTCAAAATGGAATAAAAAATATTATTTTCAATATCAAAACCTATAGAATAACCTCCCCCATTACTATCCCTAATTAAAAAAGTGTCATCAGAGATGAAATTTTGAATGGTTGTGTGAATGTTGTTAAAATTTTGAATGGTTGTGTCAATGAATGTTGTTAAATGGGCTACATGTTCCTCTCTTACACATCATGGGCAGGTCCATCAAATTTCAATGATACACTTGTAATATGCCCAATACTTAGAAATGGTGAATTTTTTCCATCCCGCCTTGCTCTAATGAGTAACTGGGGCAGAAACAAATTTTGTTTCCTCTCACCCGACTATATTTATTAAACAAATTTATGTATATAATTTAGTTTTTTTAATATAATAATATTAACAGAAATTATACATTTCTCTAATTTGGGAGCTCTCAAAGAGTACTAATGATGTGAAAAATAAAAAATAAAAGAAGAAGAAAAAAAAATCAAAGCCAAAACATCACATCTTATAGGACCCACACACCAATTAAAGCTATTAAAACTCTTAATTTAGAGTTCCCAATCTTTTTTCTAATATTAAAGCATGAGACTTAACATTCATTTTCACACATTTAATTCTCATCTTACATACTTTAACTCTCATTAATAATAAATCATTATTCATAATATATTATATTATCTCCGATTTTGCATTAGTATCCCCATTTTTACAACTATAAAATTAACTTACCCTCGTTCCATCCTAATTTGCCCCTCCTTGATTTGATACAATCTAGGTAGGGGTGGGATACTACAAACGCGCCCAAAATCCACGTTCCCTACCTATGCTAATTTTATTATCTCGTACAATTGTCAACTAGCACCCTCAATTTTTTATTTTCAGTTTTTTGTCTTTTGTATACAATATGATCATAAAAATTATTAAATATTTTCGGATTATCATATAACATTGTCTATATTTTATTTTATTTTTATCGTCATATGACATTGTCTATATGATAATTAATCTCGACAAATGAGAAAAATCACAACACAGTCATCATTTGTCTTTTAATTATCTAATAAAGGTATAAATATCCATATTTCAATCATACAATATTTTACTACATGATTAATTTAGAATATCACATAAATAATATTACATAATGTTTTGAAATTACTAAATAATTACCCTATGATCATGGTTTTCCTACCAAACTATATGTTAGGATTGAAATTTCAACACTTCTTTAAAAAATAAAAAGAAAAAGTAGTATTATATAAATGAATGTAAATCATGATGATAGTTTACACGAATCTACATTACTTGTTACCTCTTTTCTCTTCTCTATCCTATTGGATCTTATTTGATTCTTATGATGATTTTTGTGACATGAATAATTTTATAAATTAATAAAATTTAAAGAGACAAAAAAGAAACATGTGATATTTGTTTCATTTTGGGAAACTGATAAAATCAAATCAAATCAAATCACAATATCATTAAAAAAGTTTTAAAAAATCATATAAAAAATTAAAGATTCATTTCTTTCTTTTTGTACTTCTTTTTGCAAAAATTCAAAATAATATTCTCAAACACTTTATTTTTTTCACCTCGTAATTTAACAAAATTACTAAAACACCATTTTCTTAACAAGCCCCAAGTATAAATGCATATATTTATTTTTTTCTACTCCGATAAGAGTGTCTTAAACTTTAACTTAGATTTTCCATCAAATTTAAATTTGTTAAAATATGTGCACTTTTGTTGCTCCAACCATGGCGTCAAACTCATATCAAATGAAAGGAAAATAAAAAATTTCATCAAACTGAGGGAGGCTTCATCGTTCATCAAATTTTTACAGATAGCCGTTACTTTTGCAGAGACTTCACTGTACACCGGATGACCGGCCGATTGTCCTCTTGATCAACTAATTGTTTGGTGAAAATTTACATAAGTCGGACAATCTCCTGGTCAACTAGTTGTTTGATAAAAATTAAAAAATTAGCATTGGAACACATAGTATCATATGAAACTTTTCATTAATTTTTTATTCAAATTTAATATTAATTTTTTTTTTGAGTAAGCGTTAGAGATACTCTAATAGCTGTCTAATTGTCTAGCACATGATCTAGATGCCCACAATCCCCCCCCCCAATACAGCCAAATGGAAAAAAGAAAAGCAACTCAATGAGGACACAAAGAGGAACATACCTATACATACATGGTTATTGGAGACTGGAGAGAGAAAAGAGAAGAGAAGATGGGTTGGTTCATCTCCAAATTACAAAAACATTATTTTTATTAGAATGCCTTTAACCCGATTGATTTTGTTATATAAATATATGAAAACAATTTTATCTCGTATGCTTGTGAGCTTATTTGATTGTCTCAAAATTATATATTTGATTATTTAAAACAAACTTTTTAATTAATTAATGTGTATTTGATTTTGTTGTTGAGCCAAATAAAATAAAATAAGATTGAATATATATTTAGCTTTGGTTGTGAACCTTAGAAGAAAAAAAAAAAGGTCATGTTGGGTTGGGAAAAATCCAAACCCATTAGGAGATAGAGAGGTCAGTACCCATGGAGAATAGGGAAAAATTATTATAGGGGAATGGGGATGGGGAATTAATATTCATCCCATTAACCCCCATTGCCAGCCCTAGCAATAGAGAGGGAGAGAAGAGGAGTAGAAAATAAGGAGAGGGAGAGGGAGAAAGACGCTGAAGAGAGAGAGAGAGGCGCTGGTTTGTTTAGGGTTTGGTTTGGAAACAAAATATATATATATATATATGGTTATTGGTCATTTTACACAATTCGCGACTAAACATTTTGGTCACCAATTAGTTTTACAATCCTTTCAAAATTGAAATGTCTCCCTCCAAAAATTTTAGTTTTTTGGCGACTAAAATTTTTTTTAGTTGCTGAAAATAAATTTTTGTCGACCGAACTTTTGGTCGCCAAAGATAAAAGTAATCTTTTATTTTTTATTCTGCGACTAAATTATTTTAGTAACCAAAATTAACTATACAGCGACTAAAATATTTTTTAATCGCTGAAAATAAATTTTTGGCGACCAAATTTTTGGTCGCCAAAGATAAAAAGTAATTTTTTATTTTTCATTCGTCGACTAAATAATTTTAGTAGCCAAAACTAACTATACAACGACTTAAAAATAAATTTTTGGCGATCAAAAGATAAAAAAGTAAATTTTTGTTTTTCATTTGGCGACTAGATAATTTTAGTAGTTAAAACTAACTATACAGTGACTAAAATACTTTTTAGTCACTGAAAATAAATATTTGGCGACCAAGTTTTTGGTCGCCAAAAATAAAAAGTTAATTTTTGTTTTTCATTCAGCGACTAAACAATTTTAGTAGCCAAAACAAACTATACAACGACTAAAATATTTTTTTAGTCGCCAATAATCAATATACCCTGACTAAAAAAATTTGGTAGCTAAATATTGTACTTTTGCCGACTAATATAATTTTTGGTTGCCAATTCTACAACTTTTGGCGACCAAAATATTTTTAGTCGGCAAAAGTGTCACCAAAAGTGTATTTTCTTGTAGTGTTATATAGTTATAAAAAATTTAAACCTTATTATGAGCACACAAATCTTTGTGTGACTAACTAGTTCATGTGAATTAGACCTCAGTTAGTTTGACTAATTAGCCCCAAATTATTTAGTGTTTAATGATCAATATAAGTCTTTTAATTTTTTCAAGTTAAAAGAAGTTGCAAAATATGAAATATGAACTTCTGAAGAACCATTAAAATACCAAAAGGATGGACAAGCATGAAAGAGTATGGCCAAGAATTGGTTTCATAAAATTTAAAAAAAAAGGAAAAATTTTGATATACAAATAAAAATTTGTACCAAATAATGTCATAGATTTGAATTCGTTCATTTCAAAAGAAAAAAAGAGACCAATATTAAACTGATTTATTATTTTAAAAATGTCATTGACATAGATAAAATGCATCAATATATGATAATGACATTTTTTAAATAATAAGTTAGGTTTTTGGTTTAAAATCACTTATACAAATTTGCATGATATTTTTAAAATAAAAAGCTAGGTCTTATAGTTTAAAATGAATTGATATAAATCTCCAAAATCATATTCTATATAAGTGATTTTTTGTTTCTTTTTTTTTTTTTGGGTACTATCCTTATGTTTATATATTTGTCCACTATACAAAGAATATAGGATATCAAACAAACAACATAGTAAAATCAATTATAGACTCAAAATTTATTGATTTAGTTCCACCCATGAGCTAGTTGGTATTTCAGCTGAAAATGAAAGGATACAAAAATAATACATCAATATACATTTTTTTAAAGACCCATTTTTATATCCGAAAATGGAATTAAGAATTGACTAGATACGCAGTCTAATCACATGATTTTATATCCCAAACCAACACAATAAAATAGAATTGTAGCTAAGGCTGTTTCAATTGAAGACTATTATCACTATGTTTGGTGCAGATTTTAACATGTTGAAACTGGATAATCAAAAAATATAAATTAAAATTACTTTTTTGTTTTTTGTTTTGTTTTGTTTTTCAAAAATTATATTTTTTTTCATTTTATTCAAGCTATTTTTTTCTTATGAAATGTAAGAAAAAGTGACACCAAAATTCTTGTACAAATTTTTAAAAAAAAGAAAAAGAAAAAGAAAAGAAAATTATACTAAGTAGCCCATAAATTGCACCAAATCGTTCTAATATGAGATTCCAATTAACAATGGGTTGATGATGGCGTCTTTAGTTGCACGTCTTATTTCTATCAATAAAATCATGCTCTTTTATTTGACAAAAATAAAAAATAAAGTCAGTATTTGTCAACAATATTAGGGAAATTTTTCCAAAATTCTCTATGCCCAACATGTTACTTTGTAAAGGAAAATCTAAACTATTTTATTTCTTAAACCTCCTGAACAAGAAGCGTGCTCTTCATAAAAGACAGATTAATATTTTTTTTTTCTTTTTTCTAGACAATTTTACTCTGAATATATATGTCAAAGATTTGAATCAAATTTGATAATTATTGACGTTGAAGTTTTGTTGAATGATCATTGTTGGCCATTGTTCAATGATCAAATCTAGACCACAAGGAATAAATTTATCTTTGAGGATACTATTCCAAACTAGTTGGCCGGAGAGAGAGGGGCGCCGGAGTAGAAAGGGGACTACCGAAGAAGAGAATGAGGAGTTACAAGTAGAAAGTGTACGGGTGAGGTTCAAAGGGTATATTTAAGATTATGGTAGGGGTCAAAAGAAAATTAAAGAGGGAAGCAATTTTTGTGATGGAAGGCCAAAGAAGCAAGAGATCTACAATAGAAAGGTAGGGGCATTTAGAAGCCCTCAATTTTTATTGATTAGAGTTTTCAAGTGTAGCTTTTTGAATTTTCAATTCATATATTTTTTTATAGTGAACGTTTTTATTTTTCTAACCAATATTTATTTATTTGTTTAGTTTTTTAATTTTCATATCTACTTGAGCCAAATCAAAAAAATTAAAAACTTAATTACAATATTAAAAAAAATTACTAAAAAATGAATTAAAAATTTAAAAATTATTTTTGAAAACTTAAAATATAGAGTACTTTTATTGATTTTTGCAAGACAAATAAATAAATGTCACAACATAAGAAGATGTATCTAATTTTGCTGTATTTAACAAAAATTAATTAAATATAAAAAAAAATTATTAAAGACAAATAAAAACTCATTTAAATAATTAAACCAAACACAATCTATATTTTTTAATATTAGTGGAGGCAATGTGAATTTAGGTACTAAATGTTGTTTAAAAAAATAATAATAATAATGTAGTAAATAAATGAAATGTTAATGCAATGCAACATGACAACGACCAAAAGGACCATACAATGGTCATCCTTTTTTTGTTTCTTCTTCCATGATTCATTAATGTCATCCTATAAATATAAAATTCCAAAAACAAAATCTAACATCATTCAATGCCAAAGCCATCTCTCTCTCTCTCCATTATGGGTTTGTTTGGAATGTAGATTGACTTTTTGACTTTTTAGTTATTTTAGTCAAAGGCTAAAAAACATCGTTTGGGATAAACTTTTTAAATTTTTTAATTTTTTATGAGAGAAAAAATAAAATGATTATGGGATGAATATGACATTTTATGTTATTTAATTAAAAGAGCCTATTTTGTCATATATGACTATTTTAGTCCAAACGCTCATCCCAAACGAGGCCTTTATTAATTAGTTTATGGTACCTCTTAACAATAAGCTGTTTTATGTTAACATTTGAACATTTGACCAAGAGGGAGTCAGAATTGCCCATGGCCATTGCTTAGTAGTTGAATGGAAATAGTGCTCCACGGAGAGTTATTTAAACTTAATTAATAAACTAAATCTATGAGAGTTTAAAAGAAAAGTTGGCATTTTCCTTATGATGAAATACTGCTTCCGTTTGCCATTGTTCTTATTATCTTTTGTTATTATTTAAACTGATAGTATTCCTGTTATACTTATTAAACGTTGTTTGTTACTCTGTTACTACACAATATTCATTAATTGTGAGTATTATTATTGGGGTGGGTATTTTTGGGTTGTAGTATCTTATCGAGCTCGTCGCTCATTGGCATTCCCGTTGCCCTAACGTTTTATGCTAGGTACCGAAAAAACCAAAGGAAACACTGAAAGCTTGCAAGGCAACATCCAACCTTGGTTAGCTTGAAGAGTACCTGAGTTCTGTGAACCTTTTTTTTAAGTTTTTTTTTTTTTGGTCCTCTTTTTATATTTGTATTTTTTTTTTTTTTGTACTAAGACTGAGTTTTAAGACTTTATTAGAGTTGTAATTTAAGAACTTTTAATCTCTGGGTTGTTAATTAATAGATGCTGGTAATATTGGTGGCAACATTGATGAGGAATTTTTAATTAAGAAAATTGGTTTTAAGTTCTAAATCTTATTATGATGTCCTTAAATTTTGGGGTGTCACAGTTATTTTAGAGTATTACAGTTTGAAATTATACATTTGGCCAAAACTTACTAAGTAGTTTTTATACTTCTTTTGAAATGTTTGAAAAATCTCACATCCTTTGGAAATATTAGAAGAATCCTATATTTTAAGTCATTTTTATATTTCTTTTGAAATGTTTTCCAAATAAAAAAGATTTTTATATAAAAATTCATCTCAAATTTGATTATCATATATTATGTATCTTACCTTTCTAGCACAAAAGAAAGAAAAAAAAAGAGAAGGAACATAAGCCCTGTTTGGTAGAGCTGTGGGAAAGTGCTTATAACTTATGCCTAAACAGCTTATAGTTTATAACTTTCAGCTTAAGCTGATTTCCAGCTTATTCTTAAAGCATCTCATGCCCCACTCAAAGAATAAGTTGATTTCTGACTTCCACAAAGCTATAAGCTATAAGCTATAAATTAAACCAAACACATCAAAATAGCTTAAATTAAGCTGAAAGCTGAAATAAACTGTAAATAATTTCTGCCAAACAGGCACATAATAGAAATAAAGGTATAACTGTAAATCTAATTTTTAAATAATATATTAAATCTACGTTTTCAAAATCAATGAGACTAATTGGTTTATAAAAAAATCCTTAAGACTAAATGGATCACCATTCCTCAAGATGGAATTTATAGGTAAATTTTCCTAAGATAAAGGCCTCTTTTGGGAAGAGGTTAAAAGTTAATTTTTGGCTTTTAACCTCTTTTGGATCACATCACTTCTTTATTTTTTTACACATTTTTTTTAAAAAAAATAAAAAATCAGCTTTTAATCTATTTCTCAAAACAATCTAAAATGTCACATTCAAATCATAATTAGTTTATTTGTTCTCTCATAAAAAAGCAAAAAAATAAAAAAATTTAGGTTGCGTTTGGTTTAGTTTTGGAACTGTAATTTAAGTATAGAATTGTGAGTTAAGTTTTGAAAATAGAAAATTTGTTTAGTTATGAGTTTTAAAAGTAATTTTTGAATTTTAAATTTTAAAAAGAGCGAATTGGGTCTTCCCGGTCGTTTGCCCGGATATCCTTCTAATCGTCCTCCTAGACGTCTGGCTAGTTGATCGAAATAGTGTATTTTTTATTTTTTATTTTTGTTACAATTGCAACCTGTTATTTGAAAAAATATATATCTACTTTAGATATTTTTTAAATATATAAATTATTTTTTAAAATTTTTTATAAAAATAATTCAACAATCCCATCACTAACCATTTTCAACACTATATCATCAAAAAGTGTTTTGAGAAGAGTTTTAAATTGAATTTTAAGTTATATGCTTGGTAATGAATTTTGAAATTGAATTTTAAGTAATTTTAAATTGTATATTTAGTTATAAATTTTAAAAAATAATTTAAAAATTTTACTTTTAAAATCATAATTCCAAAGTCAAACTAAATACAGTCTTAAATCTTTCCAAACGAAATTTAATTTAGCCAAATTCAAAGCTAACGAACTCCAGTTTTTTTATTTTTAATTTTTTTAATATATATTTTTTAATTTTTATGTTTCATGTTTTTTTTCTTTCATGATCACAAAAATAAAAATAAAAAACCCAATGCGCAGCATATATGCGACCACTGCCTCCCCGATTCCCAGCATCTCTCTCAGGTCTCTCAGGTGATTGGCATCACACTTCTCTCTGAGTTCCGACATCCCTATATATATATATATATATATCACAACCTTATTAACCTTCTTGCTTCCATGAAATACCCAAATTAGGGTTTAATCAGAGACACTACTCTCATCATCATCAATCAATCAATCAATCTAGGGTTTCATTCTTTTCCAATAACTTCAATCACAGGTATGTCAAAGAGAAAGTTCGGATTCGAAGGCTTCGGCATCAATCGCCAAACAACCTACAACTTCGAACGCTCTCAACCTCCACAGCGACTCTACGTCCCTCCTTCATCCCGCTCCGGCGGCCACGACAACTACGAAGATACTGACCTAGACAACATCGATTACGACGACCGCGAGCCTTCAAACGCCGCCGACGAAGGTGGCGATGGTGGCGGTGATGATGAAATCGATCCTCTTGATGCTTTTATGGAGGGGATTCATGAGGAGATGAAGGCGGCGCAGCCTCCCAAGGTGAAGGAGAAGTTGGAGAAGTATAGCGACGATGAGGATGATGATCCGATGGAGAGTTTCTTGAAGGCGAAGAAGGATGTAGGGTTGACACTCGCGTCGGATGTTCTTCATGCTGGGTATGATTCGGATGAGGAAGTTTATGCTGCTGCCAAGGCGGTTGATGCTGGAATGGTAGAGTACGATTCCGATGACAATCCAATTGTGCTTGGGAAGAATAAGATTGAGCCGATTCCGGCTTTGGACCATAGTTCGATTGAGTATGAGCCGATTAATAAGGATTTCTATGAGGAAACACCTTCTATCTCAGGTAGAACTAATCAAATCATATATATATATATATATATTTTTTTTTTGTTTCAGTAAATTTTTTGCTTGACCTAGATCAAATCTAACAGAATGTGGTGGAACATCCTCCTGCCCATTTATATTTTTAGCTTGTGAGAATGGGTTTTGGATAACTTTTGTTGTTTGGCAACTGAAGTTTCCTACTAAAAGTAATGGTTTTGGACACTTTCACCTACTTCTGTGCTTATGAAGGGGTATGTAGTAAGAAGCATTGGAGTAGTGGGTTATGGAGGGAGAGGGTTAAGATTTGGGCAAATTTGTTATGTTTCCTTTGATAGATTTTGAGAAAGATGTTTTTCTTCTAAAAAAGGGTTTTAAAAAAAAAAAAACAACGGAAGCAAAGTAGAGGTTTGGTTTGGATGATAATTGAGAGGTAGAGGGGGATTTGTGGACGGTTGTCCATCCATGTCACATCTCAGTTGGGACAACCTTGGCACTTTCTCTAATATAATTTTTTTACTTACAGGAAAACTAGCTTGAATAGATGCAAAGGCTTTTTGAGGGCACAATGTTAATTGTTCAAATTCCATTTGGAGTGGAAAAAATTATTTCCATAAAAGATGATTGAGTTTCCGTTTTATGAAAGCTAGTTTATGGAATTTGGTGTCGGATACCAAAATTTTTATTTCTCTCATTTCTTTGAAAGTATGCTTGACAATTTTTAAAGAAACCTAGGTTTTATGCTGCGTGCATTAATGAAAGAGAAAAAAAAAAATCAATATTTAAAATGGAAGGGGTAAGATCGGGAGCATTAATGTGGGCCGGCTTGGAGTCACACATACACACGTGCATTCATGCACTCACAGTAAAGCCATGCTGACAGAATATTTAAGTCGTCATCATGTCTTTTTTTGTGTAATTCTAATTTTTCAGTAAGTTATTTACAAGCTTCTGGGAGCCTCTATAAACAGATAGATGTTTTTCAGCTCATCCTATCTACCATGGTAACATATTTAGATCACTCAACTAGGACAACCCTTTAAAATTTGTTGTATAAGAAATAATATAAAATTTTATAAAAACTTTGTAATGAAATTCTGACTCCTACTAATAAGAACCTTTTTGTGAGTCATATTAAAAAGAATTCTGTGCTGCCAGTATAGACTACTAGTAAGATTTATGATCGATTGAGAAAGATTTGTTAGGCAAATGGTTTATTAAGTTAGGGGTGCAGAAATGAGCACCCCCCCCCCCCCCCAAAAAAAAAAAAAAAAAAAAAAAAAAAAAAAAAAAAAAAAAAAAAGAAAGAAAAAAGAGTTAGGGGTGCAGAAGATGACTTTTGTGGGGAATTTTTTTGTTCCGTATATCACCTTGTCATTCATGATGCTCACGGACAAGGTGCTTTGTCATGGTTGTTCCTTGCAAAATATAACGGTGAAGCTCAATCTACTTTTGGAGGACTTTTATGAATAATTAATGTCTCTGAGCTATAACTGGACTATGTCCTCAAGATTACTTGAACAATATAAACTATCTGGGCTATTTACTCTTGCTTTGTTATTATGCCTTTCGAGTGAAGATGATTGAATGCTTGGCATTCAGTTTGGCCAGAAACTTTTGAATCTCACCCATGATGGACTGACATTGATTGCTAAATTATTTCGTAGCACATTGATCATTCAGGCATTTGTATATATATACATTTTTGGTTTTTACAAGCAATACTGAAAAATATAATAGCTTCAATCTTCAACGTCTTGGTTAGCAGCTAATAGATATATCTCTATATGGCTGAATGAAAAAGTCTCTCTTTATGTATCTGATTTGATTATTTAAGTTACTATTGTTATGCTACCCAATTACATTTGAACCCTAGCTATCTAACCTTTTACGCCATGGCCATTCTTTTTGGTTGTTTGTATTATCATAGTGCGATTGTTTTCTCTTGTTCTTCGGCTCTATTTATGGATGCTTTTCCTTGAGTTAATTATAAATTTATACTTGCTGAACATTTTTAAATTTTCTTTTTCAACCCTCAATGCAGGTATGAGTGAGCAGGATGTTGTTGAATACAGGAACAGCCTGGCTATTCGGGTTTCCGGTTTTGATGTTCCAAGGCCAATTAAGACATTTGAAGAGGGTGGATTTTCTGTGGAGCTAATGAAAGCTATTGCAAAGCAAGCCTATGAAAAGCCTACGCCAATACAGTGCCAAGCTTTACCCATTGTGCTCTCTGGGAGAGACATCATTGGTATTGCAAAAACTGGTTCAGGAAAAACTGCTGCTTTTGTGCTTCCTATGATTGTCCATATTATGGATCAGCCTGAACTTGAGAAAGAGGAGGGTCCCATTGGAGTGATATGTGCACCTACTAGAGAATTGGCACATCAGATATATTTAGAGGCAAAGAAATTTGCAAAATCACATGGTATACGTGTCTCTGCAGTCTATGGTGGAATGTCCAAGCTTGAACAGTTCAAAGAGCTCAAGGCAGGATGCGAGATAGTTGTTGCTACTCCTGGAAGATTGATAGACATGCTAAAAATGAAGGCACTGACCATGTTCAGGGCATCTTACCTAGTACTAGATGAGGCTGATCGGATGTTTGACCTTGGATTTGAGCCACAAATAAGGTCCATCGTTGGTCAGATTAGGCCAGATCGTCAAACCTTACTATTTTCAGCGACAATGGCCCGCAAAGTTGAAAAGTTAGCCAGGGAAATTCTCACTGATCCTGTAAGAGTTACTGTGGGAGAGGTGGGAATGGCCAACGAGGATATTACTCAAGTTGTTCAAGTAGTTCCTTCTGACGCTGAAAAGATGCCTTGGCTTCTTGAAAGACTACCTGAACTAATTGATAATGGCGATGTTCTAGTTTTTGCTTCAAAAAAGGCTAGAGTGGATGAGATTGAATCACAACTGGCTCAGATGGGGTTTAAAGTTGCAGCTCTTCATGGTGACAAAGACCAAGCTTCTCGGATGGATATATTGCAAAAATTTAAATCTGGAATATACCATGTTCTTGTTGCAACTGATGTTGCTGCTCGTGGTCTTGACATTAAGTCAATTAAGTCAGTGGTCAACATTGATATAGCTAGAGACATGGATATGCATGTCCATCGAATTGGAAGAACAGGCCGTGCTGGTGACAAAGATGGTACCGCATACACTCTTATCACGCAGAAAGAGGCAAGGTTTGCAGGTGAATTGGTTAACAGTTTGATTGCTGCTGGTCAGAATGTGTCTGCAGAACTGATGGATCTTGCTATGAAGGTAATTTGCTTGATCTGTTTTCTTCTTTGCTGAGCTTGTTTGCTCTGTTTTTTGTTTTTTGTTTTTTTGTTTGTTTATATTTTAAAGATGCGACGTGTAAATGTCAGTGATGCACACTGCATCTCTATTTCTTTTTTGTTTGAAACTTGTAGGTGACCAACATGAACCATAATCTGTTCATTTTAGGCCTAAATTGGAGGGGTGTTTACATAGAGTGAGAACCTGCCAACTCATCTTATCTCATTTGGGATGCCTTTTGCCAAAAATGATGACAAAAAAAAAATGAAGTGACTATGGCAATCATTATGCTTTGTTTAATCGTGAATTTGAAGTTTGTAGTTTGATGTCCAAATGAAAAACCTGCGGTCAGAAGGTTATATTAATAACTTTTATTTGGCAATATCCAAAAGTTCATGGATAAATAAATTCAGACATGGATTTTGGTGTCCATATATACTCGGTCATATTTGTTTGATTGAATCGCAGATTCATTGACCACAAATTTGTAGAATATGAAAACCATGATTCATACATATATAATAGTGTTTAACACACTAAGGTGAGCCTTAATACTTGCTACCTGTGGCCTCCATTCAGTTTCATCTGAGCTCATATTTTCTGTTAAATTCTTGGCAATCATTTATTTTATATATTTGTTTTTTCTCCTTATACCTCAAGTTTGTTTTCTTTGACTTTCCTCGTCCTTAGAAATCTAAAACAATACACCTAATTACTAAACCCGGAACCTTCATCTGTCTTCATTGCACATGGCGAAAGCTTTTTAGATAATTTTCTCCCTTCCTGTTTTCAATTCATGCAACCTCAATCTTCTTATGGTTTTATATATTTCGTATTTTATCTGCTTTTCTTTTCCTTTTAAACATGATAAATAGAAATTGTATTAAGAAAATACAAATTTAACCTTATCAGTGACTTCCTCATAGTACACTATTTTGTAGCCAGGACTTCTTCCTTTCCCTGTTTCACTGATTCATATGGTAATTTTGCATGCTTGGGCCATAATTTTTTTTTTTTAAAAAAAATATTTCTTGCTTCATATGTTGAGATATTGTAGAAGTTGGCTGTTTTTGGCTTGTATATATTACGATAATTGAGTGACATTTACCTTGTAAATCACTAGGATGGGAGATTCAGATCCAAGCGTGATGCAAGAAAAGGAGGTATGAGTTTCAATATGGCAATAACATGCACATTAATTGCTCCATATGCTTGACTAATTTGGTTCTTTTAGCTTGAGAATCAACTGCATGTTCTGATCTCATCCTCGAACCAACAAAAAAGAAAAGAAAAGGAAAAGAAGTACATTTATTTTGGATTGAGCTGTTGTCAACGAGTAGTAGACAAGTGAAAACTTTTGGCTAGATAAGAAGTTGAACTTTGTTTATTTATTTAATTTTAATGCCTGTGCAGGTGGAAAAAGGGCTAAAGGAAGGGGAGGTGGTAGTAGTGGTCGAGGCGTGCGTGGTGTGGATTTTGGTTTGGGCATTGGATATAGTGCAGACTCGAATAATACTTCATCTAGCACTGTCCCAAATCGTTCAGTTGCTGTCGGTTCACTGAGAACTGGAATGATGGCACAATTTAAAAGCAAATTTGTGTCCGCTTCATCTAATTCTCAAAATCAGGGCATGAACAACAACAGTTCAGGCACCTATGCCAACAAGAGAATGGTGTTACCAGGTTTCGTTTCTGGTGGTTCTATTGGTGGTGATGTAAATGCTGCTTGGACAACCAATGTGTCAGCTCCGCCTCCTGCTCCCATGTCAGGAGGAAACCCCACTAATCAGAGCTCCATGGAAAATGCAAATGCAAGTCAGAAGAACTCCGAAAGGTGACTTTTCTCATCTGAACTTGCATTGTTTGAGTAAGTCATATAGACACTCTGCTATGTCCAATTAGGGCTTCAAACAAGCCGAGTAGTAGGTTATTTTAGCTTGGTTTGAAAACTTTTCAAGCTTCAGAATGTGTTCAAATTGGACTTTATATAACGAACTAATCTTGGACGAGTTTTTAACGAGCCAAACACGAGTCAAGCTCGAGTAGCTCTTTTTTTTTTGGGTTGTCTATATATATGCTTGTCAAGCCGAGTAGTAGACTATTCAAGCTAGGTTTGAAAATTTAATGAGCTGATTTCGCACGAGTTTTTAACGAGCTGAACATGAGTGGGGCTTGAGTAGTTGGGTTTGTTTTGTACCCTTGTGTCCAGTTTGTTGCTAATTTTTGTTTTGTTTAATTGTTTTTGCAGTTCTAGAGATAAACCTAGAGAAAGGCGGAGATCCTCTGGTTGGGACCGTTAAATTTCACATTGAACGAAGAATCTGCTTTGTAAATGAGGGATAACTTTACCTTCTAGGTGGGTTTCTAATTTGATCTTTTATGTATTTGTACCATGCCCAGTAAGTTGTTTTTTTTTTTGGTTGCTTTTTAATTTCCACCTGGTTCAGTGTAAGATCATAAAATTTTAGTTGCAGAAGTTTCATCAGATTGTTTTGTAGTTTATTAATCGATGTGATAATTTCTTTTTCGAAGTTATCTATGAAAAATGATAATATAAAATGATTATAGTGGTGGATTCATGATGGTACGGTACCCAATTGGAGCACAAAATCATCCTCCCTTATTTGTAATTTTTAATTTATCGAAATTGATTAAAGTTCACCTCTGGAGTCGCACCAAGTTTGAAACATCAGTGCATATATAATTCTTATTTGTAGTTCAGTTTTTTTATTTTTTATTTTTAACAGCATTTTTAGTTACAATTACACATGCATTTTTTATTTTTTGGTCTATTTATTATTTGTTCAAGTATTACTTTTCTTTTTTCTTTTTTTTTTTAACTTTTTAGGGGTGGTTGGGTGATTTTTTTTAATATTTTCTTTCATAAAGAGCTAAAATTAAAACCTAATAAAAGAAAATTTGGTTCCCAACTAGGTCAAAATGTTTAGTCTGAAATTTTTAAAATTCAATCTTTTATCATAAAATGTCAATTTCAGAATATGAAGCCGCAAGTGTGCCCAAGAAATTTAGTTGCGATATTTTTGAGTTGACCAAATGCATTTGTGCTAGTGTAAATTCTCATATGTGAACTTCTAGTTTTCTTTAAGCTTCTTTGATCGGGAAGAAAAAAAAAAATAATGAATAAAATTAAAAGGGTAAAGGGTTTCAAGACAACAAGTCTTGGGCAAAAATAGTGTGAGCACAAATTTGACAGTTTTTACTGTCTAGCAATCAACATTTACGGCATTCAGTTTGGGCATATGGTCATGCCCATGGAGGTTTTTCACGTGCTAGTCGCCCCCTCCCGCCTTTTTCCATCGAGAAGAAAGTAGATCACCTGTAAGCGCTCTCTCTCCCTCTCTCCCTCCCTCCCTCCCTCCATCAGTGCACAGAACAAGGCAATTGTGACTAAATGTTCCAATTTCAAGTGGCAATATAGCACCAACCTTCTTCGAATAAAATTGGAGAATAAAGCAGAGAACTTGTAGACTTTTGAGAGGGAATTTTGTAAAAGAAAGTATCACCTGTAAGCTCTCTCTCCATCAGTGCACAGAACAAGGCAATTGTGATTATAAATGTTTCAATTTCAAGAGGTAATATAGCAGAGTATTTCATCACTTTGAGAGGGAATTTTGTAATAAAAGGTATCTGTATAGGCATATACACTATACATCCAAGAAGATGTAACATGACATTGGATTGGAAGTTATGCTGAATATTCATGCCTTGGGACATTGCAATACATCAGCAGCGTTACTGGTGAATTCTCTGCCTCTGCGTCGACTGGCATTTGGGCATATCTCTAAGCAAGGCTCCTTCAGGGCACTATCATCTTCTGCCGGAGGAGGAAGCACTCCAAATTTAAACTGTCACATTAAAATCACATGGAAAATCAATGGAAGAAGGGAAAGAATCTAACTCTTCACTCAAGCTTGGAATTTACCAAACAGTTAATCTGAAGAAAAATCTTATCAAGACATCATTGCCGAGTTGTTTTTAGCATATGACAGACAAATACTATGCATGCTTCCACAACAGGGGAGTTGTACAAAAAATCCTCGTTAATAATTGCCACAATAAAACTATAAAATGCTTCTTGGGGCATAACAAGGGGACTAATATTTATCATTGACTAGAAGGATCTGTCAAAACTATTGTTCTAATTTGAATCTTCTCTGGAAGTGTAATTGAAACAACAGACAAAGGGATTGCCACAGGGAGGTTGGATTCAACTTGGATTCTGCTGAATATTATGACAAGAAACAGAAGATTTCCTCGAATCTTCTGGTTGAATAAATACATAGTTTTCCATCCTAGTAAGATGAAGAAGAAAGGAATCTTGTGTCAACGTAGTGAGGCGGTTATAGTAAGTTAGTATTGAGAGTGGCAATGATAACTTTGCTCTGGGGTAACAATGGTGGTGGAACCTGTGGTGATAGTTAAGCTGCTAAGGTGGAGGTAAGTGAGTTAAGCATTATGTCAATTTCCTCAACTGATGATTCCGGTTAGTAGAGAATTCAAACAAGTAGAGGGCAGCTTCCGCTCTCAATCCTGGTGGAGAACTGTTCAATTGCAACAGGTGAGATTATTGATTTAGACAATAGGTGATTATAATACCCTCCATTTAAACAAAATGATCACAAACAAATGTAGAAGAAAAAAAAAAAAAATATGTGTAGACTTGACTGTGCTAGATTCTTCCATGAAGCGAAAAAACAAAGCTGTCACAGATGCAAGTCACATATCTCCTAAGTTCTTAGGCCTACTGCTTGACAAGTGAACAACGTTACCTGACAACTATAGTCGCTGAAGTTTGGCTCCATCAGTAAAGGAACTCCCATGTAATCCCGGAAGAAAGTCTAAAACAACCACCACCTTACAAAGTTAGAACTCAATTATGATGAAAGCAAAGAATTGAAAAGCTACCATATTTCATGTGCGTTTGCTTGCATGTGTCTGTCCGGGGAGAGAGAGAGAGAGAGAGAGTAAACAAATCTACATACTAATAATCCTACGCTTAGCAGAGTAGAATCAGGGACTCACTAGCTATGCATCCTTAATTTCTTAAGAAAAATAAAATAAAACTCCCTGCATATAGAGCTCTGACAGGATAAATTATTGATATATGGTTCCAAAGTTGTAATCAAGGTAACATCTAAATGAAGAGAATTAATCTTTTCAAACCTCTCTACAGACATAATGCAGCTTGCTTAGCACCTTGATATATGCTACATGACCGAAATATTAGTTTGAAATTTCTATCTCAGCTGCCCAAAACTGTCAAGGGTTAAAGGCAACATTCATATGTAAACAGGAACACACAACTGCCTCAAATTTACAAGCATTATTTTGCTCAATATCCCTAACTTTCTGTTATCACTCTCATGATTACTGCAGTCAAAACACTAGTGAGGAAAAGATGCACATAACTACTTTTGCTGACAAAAGTTTGACAAGCACTGACCTGTGTAGGAAGCTTACATGTATTGATACAAATTCCCACGCATTTGCTTTCCTCCAAGTACTTGCATCTTTCTACAAACACCTACAGAATGGGAAAAATTATGTCAATGAATATCAGAAAGAATATATTCCACGTAAATCAGACTGCAATATCAAAAGGAAGTTCAAAACATTACCCCACTTCTCAATGAGGATCCATCAGGAAGATCCACAGAGTCAACAGCACAATGGCCCATGAGCCATTGACAAGATAGTGCAGTCACCCTTGCTTCAGAAGAAAGAACATTTAAATGATTTACACGAAATTGTAGTAGATTGACAAAGTTGAAATTAGTGTACAAAAACAAAAATCAACTAGGCTACCAGGAATACTACACGAATGATAAACTCACCAACCATCATTGCAGCTAATTTCCCTCCTTGAATAGGTGATATGAGCATTCGGTAAAGCTCTAACAAAAATGGAGGAAACAGCGATCTTAATATCCGCACCTACCATATTCCAAAACAATTACTAATGACGAGCCTTACCAAAGATTAAACCATGAGACATAAATATAATAGCATAGCATCTTGTCTAAATCTGCAATTTAGTACTAAGAAATCTTGCAATGAATTCATAGTCATGACAAAGGATGCATTCTCAATACCGCGGCTTCTTTGGTTTCAGAATTGCTTCTTCTGATCATAAGACGGTTTGCGACTTCAATTAGTCCATTGTATCCAGGCTTCTCTGAATCCCACCCAACTTCCTGTTAATATCCCCTTAAAAGCAAGAAATTGGGCAAAACTGTAAGATCAGTCATGTAAAAACCTCAAATAATTCATATGGAAAGTTCAACCTTTGTTTGGTTGCTGCAAAAACGCAAGAAAGTAAAACAAATGAAAAATAACAGATCCTTCATCAAGTTAGATATCCCAGTATCTCAAACTGGAATATACAAAAACTTCCAATTATACAACACATGGCTTTCTTCCTTTTCTTGGGGAGCAAAGTACACTGTGGTCCTTATGATTTTGTCTCTTCTGCCATTTAGCTCTTTGTAGTTTCAATTGTATCGATTTTACCCTTTATTTTTTTTTTTCCATATTTAATCAATTTAGTTAAATTGATAACCTCCATTAACAAATTGAATAGCAACCAAGAACAAAACGGTCAATTTAGAAGGTAATGAAGCATTTCAAGTAGTGAGATAATGAAATTGGAGTCACCTGTACCATTCGGCTTCGGAACAAGTTAAGAAAGAGGTCATCGAAGATTCCGGGCTGGTATTCGGGTCTTGAATCCATCTCTGTGGTTTTCAACTGAACAAAATTTAACACAGAAAAAGAAGAAAATGAGGAGTTGGGTAAAGTAAATATGGGGAATCCAAGAAAGACAGAGATTGAAGAATCGCACCGATTGTGATCGATTAGAGGAATACAATATGCGAAGCCTAGGGTTTTGGGGGTGAAATTGAAGTGGCGAGAGAGAATGATGATGATGATGATGATGATGTGAAAGAGAAGATGAGAAGGGGGTGAGAGGAGGAGCAAGAAGAGCCACAGACGTCATCGGTGATGAAGCTCTTTGCCTAATCCTTGAAATTGAAATCCATAAAAAAACACAAAAAGTAACGGCTTTTAACGGCTCGAAAATTCTTTGAAGGGAATTTTTTTTTTTTTTTTTTTAACATACATCCACCGAATTTGATATTGCCGGAATTATTTGAATTTGTGTAAGTCATCCGAATGGTGGTTCTGCTGTTATGTAAAAGTATGTTAGTTAACATATTAATTGACAAGAGTATCATCAATTATTTAGACCATCGTCCAATCACTGTGATTCAAGCAGAGTCACGGTTTCTCTATTTCAGTAGACCAAGTAAATTTTTTTTAATATGAGTTTTAAGAGAAAACATAATTGAATAATAATAATAATATATCATATAAATAAAGGAAATTTTTTATAACACTAACTGTGAGTCTGCCAAATAATTTTACATTTATATTTTAAGGAGGTTTGATGAATAAAAAAGATGGATGAATTTGAAAACTATTTATTTAACAGTTGTTTAATGAATATTATTGAAAAAGAAAAAAATGTGACAGAATATATACTAATAAATTTAATAATTGCTACATGTATTAATGTAAATTTCACTGTTTACCTCATCATAATATTATTGTTGGACTCGTAGTTTTTCTCCTCATAATCCCATGATATATATAATTTTATCCAACAATCTCTCAATGTGAGTGTGTGTGTGTGTGTGTGTGAGAGAGAGAGAGAGAGAGAGAGAGAGAGAGAGAAGCAAAAATGGCAGTATGTTTTAACAACATAAAGTATGGTCCTACCTTGTCTAGAAGCCATTCTCCCAAGCAACAGATTGTATTTGATGTCAAGTACAAAGCAACGTGTATGTATCATCAAAATTTGAATCAAGAACAATAACAACAACAAAAAAACAAAGGAAGAAGATTGGCAAGCTCTTCTAGGTAATCACAAGCAGCAACTAAAGCTGCACCAATTAATTCCAATGACTACAATCCATATGAACAAGACCCCGCAACAGAAACCAAAATTGCAAAATCCGTGTAAACTAACAGCTTGCTTGGTGATGATATTTGGTACTTCTGTCATCTGTGGGGAACCCCACAATTGAAAGAAACTTTAAACTGGCAAGGCATCCGTTAAACCTTCTGTTTCAAAGTCACCTCAATGATTCCAATTGAAGATTTAGGTCGATAATGTTCATCCGTATCCACCTCTTCAATTTCCTGGTAGCACATTGCAGGATATGCATTCAAACATAGATCAGAGTATGATCTCTAATATTAACATTTCGTATAAATGATAAAATTAAGAGCAAGATAAGATCTTTTCTCCTGAAAATATATAAACTGGGCTAAAAGCTAAGATAATCAATACTTTTAATGCATTTGATAGATGAAGAACTGACTTAAAAAGCTACCATGATCAGTACTTCTAACCCAGTTTGACTATATATTAACAATAAATCAAAGCTTATTTTTGTAGTCCAATAGTGATGAGCGAAGAAGAAAGGACACTTCTAAGGTACGTTTCTATGTCCAACACTGACCACTCACTGGACAGTTCTTGGGGTCTACAAGGCAGCCGTTTTGACTGGAACATCATGAATCCATGTCAATTTACCAACAGCATAAATTGAGATGCCCTCTTGCAGTTAGTTCCTCAATCTCATCCTAAAAATTCCCATCATATTCTTCATGATGATAGTCGGAGAAGAAAATGTAATCATGGTTTGTCCAAAAAGAAGACTCTCATTTTTATTCCTACTTCCTAGTATGTAACTATGATTAAAAAAAAGTATCCACACGTTTGTAGTTGTTTTCCAAGATGAGAGAGAGAGAGAGAGAGAGAGAGGCTTATTACCTGAACAACATCTTCTCCCCTAATGACCCGCCCAAACACAATCACCTTCTCATTTAAATCTGGGATAGGTGCAGTTGTAATAAAAAGCTCGAAAGCTTCTTTGTCATGTTTTGCTTTCGAAGTACCAAGCATGAATGCCTCGTGCTTCACACTGGATAAAAACCACAAATTCAGTGAACAAGATAGAATTAAAAATGTTCTCTAAATTCTACTGAACCAAAAAAGAACTCCACAGAGTGGGTCTACAGCATGGTAAACCTTGTATCAAGTTGGCTGCTATGCTTTCCTCTCAAAGTCCAATCTTCTGTAGCTCCAGGTTGATCACTATTACCTCCTTGAATCACAAAGTTCTTTATTACATGGTGGAAAGGCATCCCCTTGAAGTGCCCCCTCTGACTGGAAAAAAAAGAAAATTTTAAATTCAATTTCAGTTGTAGTGAAAAATTATCCCCTTCAAGTGACTGCACTACACAGAGATGATGCAACAAGAATGAGCAAAATTTTAACAACTTGTGTAGTGCAAAGATGAAGTCAATGGCATCTGAATTTGTCACAGCAATAACAGACAATATATGTTTTGATCATACAATTACAAGGGTCAGATGGTTTTTATAAATCCCCTAAACTTTGCTGATCCAACATCAGTTACACTAAATAAACCATTACATAGTGAAATTAACTTCGAACTTCCATGCTCCACTAGCCTAAACTTATGCTCTAATGTGAACCCTAATCATCTATTAGATGTATTTATTATAAACACTTAAAATATTATGTAAGTTGACCATCTGGATTAGCAAGAAAAATGCAAAAAGCCAATACACTATATAAATCAATCTACTTCAAGGGATAAAATTATGAATCTTCAAAGTTTCAACTTTGTTAAACTTTAAATTAGTATCCTAAACATTCAGAAGTAATATTATTATATTAGTCATTTGTGCGAAATCTTACTGCCTAACCAAATTAAAATATTTATAGATTTGCCTAACTTGAGGTAAAACTTGAGGTTCAAAAAATTTGTAAATTCCAAATTTTATGATGACAAGTTAGAGAAGCATATGGAGGGAAAAAAACACTGAACCATTATCTCACTGCAGCTAACATGACTAGAGATCCAAACAAGTGATAAAGTGTGTACAAGGAAGAACTACTGTACAAGTAATCAGTTAAGAATCCACAAGGTCAACAATGTGAACAGTGAAAATAAGAATCCACAACAATGGATCAATAATAGAGTTGAGTCTGGTACCAACCACAAGTCAATAAATTCATCAACCACCTCAGGAGAACCTTCCTTGTATAACTCGACTGTTATTAAGCCTTTTGAGGTTTTTAAAACCTGTTAAATGGGGAAACACACAAGTGTATCAGCGTATAAAAGGGCAAAAAAAAAAAAAGAAAAAAAAAAAAAAGAGGAAAACAAACCCCTATCCCCCAAAGCATACACATACATGAAAGAACAGAAATTGAACAGAAGAGCAAGAGAAGGAACATTGTGCGAAAAACAATAACAAAAGAAATAAGAACTAAATGAAACTTCATCAACAAAACAATAGCTCCCAGCAACATATCGGTATCTGAAGCTTGCAGTGTTCTCTAACTGACCAATAAATGAAATGCTTTCTCAATAGCAGAAACAAATCTAAAAGCAATAATTAATCTAGCAATCAACTTCAAAATAAAGCAAAATCTAGTTATAATTGCCCAGCTTATAAAGAAACTTACAGCATATCTTGGGACATCAGATTTCTTCACATCTGCAATAGTATTGTCACCCTGTCGCACATACAGGATCAGCACATACAGGATCAGACATTGAGAAAAAGGAAATAAAAAACCAGTGATGGTTACTTGAAGGGAATTTGTTCAGATCTTAAAAGCATTAACACTGTATAACAGACAAATACACAAACACAAACAAATAAAAATTAAATGATTTTTTTTTCATTAATTATCAATAAAAGTAGGGCTGATAAACGAACCAAACTACTCGAGCTCGATTCATGGGTCATTAAAAGTTAGTTACAGATCGGCTTGTTATGTAAACAAGCCAAGCTTGAACACATTTTAAATAAAGCTTGTTAAGTTTTCAAGCCAACCTACTATTTCATTCTTTAAGCTTATATACACTACAAAAACTCAGGTTACTTGAGCTCGACTCGTGTTCGGCTCGTTATAAACTCATTTGAGATCGACTCATTAGGTAAACAAGCCAAGCTTAAACATATTATGAAACTCGTTAAATTTTCAAGCCAAGTTTGAACAACGTAGTACTCGGCACTCAGCTCGTTTATAGCCCTAAATAGAAGTCCTGTCAACTATCTAATCAGTAATCAACATTTGTGCTAGCCAAAGGTACAACAATCATCTAGAAAGCAAGTAACAAAGTTATCCAAAAATTGTACCTCAAAACTTGATAACCGATCATCTGTTTGAATTCTTGACCTAAACACAAGTTAGCATGTAGAAGTTAGAATCCATAAAACATTTCTATTTCTTTCTTTAAATTTTTTTTTTGGGGGCTATCATATAATGATTGTTTCAAGTGGTACTAGATAGATATAGATTCCACTAAAATAGACTTCCAGAAATATTTGGAATCACTTGATTAAACACAATTTCTTGGTCACCTACTCAATGCTTGGGTTGTAACTAAATTAATAAGGGTAAATTACACTGACCTCCCTTGAGGTTTATCACTAATACATTAGTATTCCTACGGTTCTAGAAATTACATCCCCATTCCTGAAGTTCATAGTCACATTTCAGATTGTCCCCTCCATTAGTCCACTATTAGTTGACCTAACAGTTTGTGCTGAAGTCAACAATTAATTTTCTTAAAATACCTATTTTACCCTTCCCTTCCTCATTTCTTCTCTACAATGGTTTACCTCCATGCCCCCACTAGCCTCCATCGCCACGCCACTTCCATTTCCACCTCATCTCACCTCACCTCACCTCACCTCACCTCATCTCATGCCACCTTACTCCACTCCACTTCACCTTACCTCCACTACCACTTCGGCCAAACCCTTACCTATCTCTAAACGTAACAAACCCTACCCCTCATTGTATCAATCCCATCCCTTTCTCTCTGGAAACCAGACCCAGTGTTGGGAAATGGTGGTTGCCGTTGGGAGATTCAGAGTATTGGTGCTGATTGTGGCCTTTCAACAAACAAACCAAGCAAGGTGTCCCCAATCTCCAAGTACCAAACTATATCATTCTTCATCCTCTAGGGTACCAATTCAAGAAACAACTCTAGCTTCAAGAGCTCATATGGCAACATTCAAAGCCCCACTATAGCCACCACCACCTACGGCCCACAACCTAACTATAGCCCTCCTCTTTGATCTCTCTGATCTTCCTATTAATAATAAAAATAAAATACAGAGTACTATGCTAGTCACTCCGAATACCAAATAATCAAAATAACAAGTATTAATTCGACAAGGAAGATTTCAACAAACCTCTGAGACCAATGTCTGTAAGTAGTAAACAAGAAAAACACCATCACAACAACAATTAAGCTGTACAAAATAACTGTAGTGGCACTGATACGACTAGGACCCTTCTTCTTCTTGCTTTGTTGTAGCAGAGCCTGCGGTTTGATCCTCGCCATGACACGTAAACCTCACTCAACCTTCTACAATATCCCTCAGATCCTCACAAAGCCTGGCAGTTGCAATTATATCAATTGCCAACACCACAAAAAAGTAGGAAATTAACAAATTAACCCAAATGAATAAATTAACCCACGACACACGCATTCATGGCAAGTCAAATAAAGAAATCCGAGAGCATCAACAAAAAAAAACAAAAACAAAATGAAGAATTCGAAAGATTCTTCAAATAGGCAATCAAACAGCCCAAATTGGATCGAATCTTCGTCCTCGAACAAGAAACACAATTCAAGAGTGTTAATGTAAATTGTATAAATTACCACTACCTATCACCTCCACTACCACCTACACCTACCACCTCCACTACCACCTACACCTACCACTACCACCTATCACCTCCCACCTTTTCAATCTATATATACAGAGTTGTAATCATCAATACATCTATCAATAACATTCAATACAATATTCATCAATACAATTTATTCTCTCCTTCTCTCTCTGTCAATTTATCTTACATGGTATCAGAGCGGGTTTAGAACCTAGTATTTTCGCTTCCCCGGCGGACGGCAACCTCACCTTAGCCGTCCGCCGGACCTTAACCTATTCCGCTTATTTTCTACACATACCTTCCCATCGCTGCCTAAATCCTCTCTCCCTCGATTTTGAGATAAAACATACAGAGGGATACACGGAGATGAATTGGTGATTCTGCATCACAATCTCACCGGGACTCACACACACACACAACAAAGGAGAGGACAGACTCACAACTCACCTACTCAGCCGATACGTGGACTTGTTGCAACCAAACCCACCCTTGCATAGTGTCGATTGAGGCGACTCAGACATAGCCCAAGACGACTTCTGGGTCACGTACCCAAAACCAGAGTCGGGTTTCCAGAAATCGTCGAGGAGCGTCGAGTGAGCCATTTTCCGAGTCAACCCAGCTATGTCATCGTCCTCATCACTCTCTGTCTCGGTGGAGCTCATCACAGACTCCACCGGCGAACTCAGATCCGAGAAAGGCCCAAAGGAGCCGAACCATTCCCCCCTCGGCCCTCACGGACAGGACAGGACAGGAGTGTCTCACTCGCTATCTCTCAATCACAGCCGTCCATCAGCGAAGTCGCATCCACCGGCGAGCGAGGAGCGATGGCTCACCAACAGCACTACGGCTGTTGCCCAAGAAAAAATCGAGTGATGATGATTCCGGTGCTAGTGAATCTGATGAACCTTCTGGGGCCAACCAATCTGACTCTGGCGATAAGATTGAATTAGCAGTTGCGAAAAGTGGTCCAAATTGCACTAAAGATGAACTGATGCAATTTCTATCTCAATATACTGGTTTTAAGGTGCTCACGGTGCGTGCCAGAGGTGGAATGCCAGTTGCCTTCTCAAGGCACATACTCTTTTTTTTGTGCCACTTATTATTCTATTTTTTGACAACCCATAGGGTCCCAAGTCTCTCTCTTCTTTTTTCCAACATAATCATCTCTGCCAGAGCATTATACGCACAAACCCATCCTTCTTTCTAGATTCTCTCCCCTTCACTCCACTTTCTCACATGGTTTTTGTCTCCTTTTTTCGTTCCTTTTTATTTTACTATTCCCTACTACTTTTAAAAAAAAAAAAAAAAAAAAAAAAAGAAGAAAAAAAAAAGATGACCTGCACATCAAACTCCTTTTATTCATGTCGAGCTCCCCCGTTCACCATTTTTACACCAAAAAAAAAAAAAAAAAAAAAAACAAACAAGAAAAACAAAAAAACAAACAAAACACAAACCAATCAACCACACCCACAGCGGGATTTTTTTCTTCTCTACTCTACTGCAGGTCTCTTCTTCTTGCCTCCGTCCTGGCCGGCCCTTGACGGTGTTGCCTCAGTGCTTCCTTGTCCACCGAGCACGTTCACTCCCCCATACTCCTCCACTGCAGCATATGGAGGACCTCCAAATCGGAACATCACGGTGGCCTTCCGCTTCAGCTCCTTGTTTTCTGCCCTTAGCACGCTTATCTCTGCTCGCGCATCCTTATACATGCGTTGGAGCAGAGCCAGTTGGGAGTTTAACTGCTGCACCTCATTTGTCCTACTCTGCAGCCGGTTCGACAGGTTTGTGACCGCCGTCATGCTTTCCACACATACCTTCAAAGTATACTGATTGGCCTCCACATCCGACAGCACTGCCATTCTTTGCTCCACCGACCGCATCGGAAAGTTCAACGGAGTATACCCAGCGGTGTTTGGTTGAGGTTCACGGGACACCGCACCTGCTATCTCTCTTGTGGACTCGTTGAGGTCGGGAAAGAGAGTAAGTAGACCACGGGACGACGAAGCCATTTTCTCTCGCAACAGAGTGTTACAGACTCTCTCTCTCAGCACAACAGTGTTACAGCCTCTCTCTCTCAGCACAACAGTGTTACAGCCTCTCTCTGAGCCTCTGCCTCGGCCTCAGCTCCGTCTTGGTTAAATAGCCGAGGCAGCCACGCGCATCGCGCGCCTCTTCTCGCCGACAAACTGGCACGCCTTTTCATGGCACGCCTTTTGATGCATTCGGGCACGCCTTTTGATGGCACGCCTTTTGAGGGTGCGGGAACACCTTTTGAGGGCACGACTTTTGAGGGCTCGATATCTACATCCATGTATATTTTTTGGGCAGCCTATATACACACTCATACAGTGTCTTCTACACCGGTCAGCTTTATCAATCCCTTTGTTTCAAACTCAAATAGGTTTCTATCTTCACACCTATTTGAGTTTGAGGGGGGGTTATACCAGTATCATGTATAAGTCGCCCATGGCGCACTCCCTAAGTCACCCCCTTGGTGCACCACCACAACCTCTGCTACAACGGTCCGACACGACCCCATAAACTGTCTTCTCCAACGGTCCGACATGACCCCGTAAACTGTCTTCAACAACGGTCCGACATGACCCCGTAAACTGTCTGCTACATCGGTCCGACATGACCCCGTAAACTGTCTTCTACAACGGTCCGACATGACCCCGTAAACTGTCCTACTACAACGGTCCGACATGACCCCGTAAACTGTCTTCTACAACGGTCCGACATGACCCCGTAAACTGTCTTTTACAACGGTCCGACATGACCCCGTAAACTGTCTGCTCCAACGGTCCGACATGACCCCATAAACTGTCTTCTACATCGGTCTGACACGACCACACAGTGTCTTCTACAACGGTCCGACATGACCCCGTAAACTGTCTGCTACAACGGTCCGACATGACCCCGTAAACTGTCTGCTACAACGGTCCGACACGACCATACAGTGTCTCCTATCCCATTTTTAATTGTCAGCTTATTTTTCTGTTTTGTTACTCTCTCCAAACTCAAGTTAGCTAGTACCTATCCTCCTTGAGTTTGAGGGGGGCTGTTAATGTAAATTGTATAAATTACCACTACCTATCACCTCCACTACCACCTACACCTACCACCTCCACTACCACCTACACCTACCACTACCACCTATCACCTCCCACCTTTTCAATCTATATATACAGAGTTGTAATCATCAATACATCTATCAATAACATTCAATACAATATTCATCAATACAATTTATTCTCTCCTTCTCTCTCTGTCAATTTATCTTACAAAGAGGATCCATAGTTTGAGAATCCAAAGGCTCGTAACATACATAGATACATAAATTAACAAAACCAAAAAAGGGCAGAGAATTAGGTTTTAAAAAGCAACGATTGGATCGAACGATAGAGTACATACCTGAAAGTGAATCTCTGCGAATTAGGTCTGCAAATCTTTGGGGTTTGAGAAAGAGAAATTCAAATTTGTTGCCTCCGCGTATGAAGATCACATTAATTTTTATCTGACAGTTGAAAAGGGCCGTTTTTTCAAAGTTCCTGGTCTATGCCCTTTTTTTTCTTTCTTTCATTATTTTGAAAATTGAAAAACACAATAAAAAAAAAGAAAACAAAACGATTATATTTATATTTATATTTTTTTAAAAAAAAAGAAAAGGAGAGAGATAAATTTTGTTTGGTTGAGCAAATTGAATTATTGTGTTTTTTTAATAAATTATTTTAAAATTTACAACTTTATTTATAAAAAGTTAATAAAAAAATTGTGTACACTTGAAAATTATGTAGTATTTTGAATATAATTAACAATAATGATACAGACTACTAAAACATCACCACTAACATCACCACTAATGATGTGGCAAGCCAAAAAAAAAAAAAAAACTAAGACACAAACACATGTGGCAGTGCCACATCCCTAGTGCAACCACTAATTAGTGGTCTGCATCATTTTTCTATAATTAAATTTAGATTAAGTAATTTCAAGTTAAACAAATAAATTTATTTTTTTGTAAATAATTTATATCCATAAGTTATTAAGTTTTTTTTATTATTTTTTATTTATGTTTATAGAAACAAAATAACAATGCAAAACTTTCATACTAAATCATTTAGGTTATTAATTTCCACTTATTTTCAAAAAGAAAAGCATTAAAGCCCAACATAAGTCTAGAATCATTTTCTCATCATTCTTTACATGATTTTTCTTTAAAATGCGATGCAAATTTTAACTTACAGCATTCACACTAGTCCCTTCAAATTTTTAGTCAAATTATAACATAAAAAGTCATTTTTCTATTTTAGCTAGTCACTCCATTGCATCAAATTTTCTATTCTAACTTAATCCTATTAAAATATTTGTTATTCTTTTTTTTATTAAATTGATGAGCTGTCAGTCAAACAATTCTTACATTCTTTGTAAAGGTAAAACTGGAGGAAATTAAAAAAAAAAAAAATTTGCCGTTGACTGGCTGGACTTCTGGACGGACATCCGATAACACACAAGTAGCGATGAACAGTACCTCACTTGTTATAGCGAGTAGGGATGTAATCGGTTCGGTATGGTCGGTATTTAGGTGAAAAATTACACCGAATCAATAATGTCAGTTTTATTATTTTGAACACCGATACAGACCGTTTCTCACATCAAACCGCACCGAACCGAACCAATTGAAACAGTTTGGTTTTGTACAGTTTAATCAATTTAGAATTTTTCAAACTTGAGCCACTTTTAAATATAATCATTAATTTATATAAAAATATTAAATTAGTTATTTGTCTACCATTTCAAACATATCCATTCCATCCATTTAATATATACTTTTTAATTCCTAAATTAACAAAAAAAAAGTTTAAAAATACTAAGGTTTCAAGAATAATGAGTTAGAGTTAAAATTATATATAATAAGAGCTTACAAACTTAGGTTATAAAGATGATAAGGTTAATAATTTATTATACTTATTAATATCATTAGATTATTAGATTATATATATATATATATATATATATTATAAATACAATATATGTTGAAACAGTCGGTTTCAGTTTAGATCGGTGCACAAGGTGTTTAAATCGAGATCGAACCGAAAATCGAAAAAATTCAAATTTTAAAACCGTACAGACCGATTCTTATTAAAAAAAGACCAAATATAGCCGGTTTTGTCCGATTCAATCGGTTTTGTTGGTTTTTACGTTTTTTCTTACATCCCTAATAGCGAGATATTGTAACAATAAATTTTGACAAGCTACAAGTGAGACTGATGGAGGTCGTTTTTTAAAGTTTATATCGCTAATTTAACTAAGAAACAATTTTACCGCCGCTGAAACTCTTAGACAACATATTTAGCGATAACATTTTTGGGCAAATTGATTTTATTAATTTGTATTGCATGGTCTTAAAACAAAAGATTACCAATGTTTCTTTCCCATTTTAAAAAGTTGCTTGGATATTAAGGCTCCCTTTGGGAAGATGGTTCATGGGATTTTTTTGGCTATTTTAGCCACAAAAGACAAAATAAGTTATTTTAATCAGAACAAACAAAATATCGCACCCAATCCATAATCATTATACTCTTCTCTCATAAAAAAGCCAAAATGTCAAAATATCCTTCTCAAATCAAGTTTTTTAGCCCAGGCTAAAATAACAAAAAAAAATTAAAAAGTCAAAAAACCAACTCACTTCCCAAACGAAGCTTAAGACCTTTATTTGAAAACAAACTATTTTAATAATTTTTTAACTTTTTACAAAAAGATATGTAAACAAATAAAAAGTGATATGATAGCTCATAGATTTTTTAACTTTTTGACTAAAACATATAATTACCAAATAAGGGCTGAGCCTTATATTTATGTGAGTTAGAGATTATGTATTAAAGAATGGGCTATCCAATTTGGTCAATGATTTTCTTTCTACAGGTCACTCCGTTCCCTATTCAAAATCAATCATTTACGATCATTAGATAATCAAAAACCTTGAAATATAGTAAATTCAAGACGTAATCCAATTGATATGGGATAGCAAAATCACACAATGCAATCATGTAGCCAACAAACAGCTCATTCTCATCCAAAAAAAACGAACAGAGAAGAAAGTTGCATAGCTTGTCCACAATACAGAGACATCAACCAAAATTTGGTATTCGAAGAAGAGTCTCAGCACCTATAGACCCTGGCCTCTATATATATTATACACGAATATTCGATGGACACGAGGCACATGAGGCAAGTTGGGAACTTCGGATGAACAAACCATCAAGCTCTAGAACTTCAAATACACCCTTTTTTGTGGGACATAATTTAAAAGGAAAGAAATTGTTACAGGAAAATCAACATAAATGTTCTTTCAAGACTCTAAATCACTAGTACTTGGGTATATATATAAATAAAAGGCAATAACTAAAAAACAAAATTTTTCTGCCACAACATTTTGCAGCCTGTCTCACTCTCACATCACATCATAAAAAATTACAAGGGTAGACAGCAGATTACATGAACACCAAATCATCTTCCTGTTGTTCAAGGACAATGGTGGCAAGAGCAAGTCTATAAGCAGTAGATCTCAGATTCCTAACAAGTACATATATCTCCTTCCTCCTCTGCTTCACAGGCATCTCCTTCCACTGTTCTTCTCTAAGACGAGCAAGTAAGATTGCCTCACACAGAGCCTCTGCCGATGGCCTCTTGCTGCACAAAAAACGAAGAGGAAATAAGCTAGTAGTTATGATGATTTATATCCACTGCTATCCCACAATCCACAATTGCATTGCACCTTTGTGTTTTCATTTTTATGATTTTTAAATAACAATAATTCTCCACATATTCCACCAAAAAAAAAAAGAAGAAGAAGAAGAAGAAGAGAGAAAAAGGGAAAAGGAAAAAGGAAAAGGGGTAACTTTCAGGATCATAAAGTCGTCACAATTCAGAGAATTATGAATCAATATAAGATGCAGTACAAGAGACATATATTAACCTTCCTCGGACAAATCCAGTTGTGACAAAACCAATTGGCCACCTATGAGACGCTCTGGCTACAGCGCCCTTGGGTATTTGGAGCTCCCATTTACCAGAAGGTTGCTGCTCAAAGCACGATGCCACAAAGGACTGAGGTATGTGAAGTTCTTCCTTGTTATTGTCCGATCTGCATCATTAACATGCAAGTTTGTTTAGCTGGGGGATGTAGAAAGTATTCTAACATCACTAATACTTGGCAGTCCATCCTTGGAATGTCAACACAACAGAGTTCTATTTTGTTTTATTAAATTTTAAAACAAACTTAAATAACCTTAATACACTACTAAAATACACCACATGGGAGAATTTCTCATGAATAAACATTACGTTTTTCATGTTCAAACAGAAAATATTTTGGGGGAACAATATCTACCATAAATACAAACAAGATCTACTATATTATAAACAAAATTAGGGAGGAATACATTCAAACATTTCATTATCATATAGTACAATTGCATTAAGGAGAACCAGATTACAACTCTCAATTTCAAAAAATCATTTTCCAATGCTCACGAGGTATTAACAAATACTCAACAAAACAAACAAGTCCTCAGAAGTTGATAGAAAGGAAACCTGGATGTCCACAAGTTTATGTCAGAGTAATGAGGTGCACAAACAACTGCTCCTTCTTCAAAAACACCACCTTTGTACGCATGCAGAAGAACTCTGAGGAAGCATAGTCTTTGGCCATTATTTATCAGAGTGGTGGTCCCATTTGGGCATTGACTAAGCCTGCTTTTATCCTTCATGAATTTAGCAATATTATTCTTCATATCAGGGAATAAAAGCAAATGATCACCGTGGATTTCACTCAAAAAATGAGTCAGCATGTTTGATGTCCTTGCTACAAACCCCTCAAATGAAAACCCACTATGGTTTGGGGCTACTACGTTATTTTTTCCACAACCTGAGTTTGTCAATGAATTTTCATCGACCATCATAGCACATGGTTCCTCAGAATTAGGTTGAGCGTCTTTTAATCTAATTGATTCTTCGTCCAAAGCAAATCTGACACTTTCCCATGGAGGAGTTATGGGAACCCTGACTGGTCTCATAGCAGGAGGACGAAGTTCCATTTTTTCATCAGAGGCGGCTGCTTTGGTTGCCATAAAGCAAGAATAGGCATTACAATCTGGAAAAGCTGAAGGAAAACACGGTAACCCAACCTGCAGAAGGAAGATTACTGAAATTGCAATATAAATAACCTTTTCACTGAAGACTGTTGAAAGTAAGGTGTACCCACTTACTTCACAGGCAATCCAGTGCTTCTCTCTCAAACCAATGCCACAAGCACCTCCAGAGATGAGAGGGACCCAAAAGGCTTTGACCCAACTTAAAGGTAGTATGATTGACCAACTGAAAGATAATTATAGGAACAATGATATTAGGAACATATGTGTTATATCAATAAGATACGTTACATAAGTAATAAAAGGTGTCTGTTGCTTTCGTGATACTAGGTAAAAAGCTAAACTGAAAGATCAGGAAAAAAGAAAACAAATGAAATAAATTAAGATGTAATATAAAACCAGTCAGCTTGCTCTATCCAGAAAGTTGTGCGATAAAATTACCATACGTAGCTCTAAAAATTGAAAACTCCACTAAAATGTCAGACTGTTTTAAGAAAAACACAGAGAGCAAATTGAAATCAACTGGGCTTTGCAATTAGGAGCAACAAGCTCCTCTATGTAACAAGATGACAACTATAGTTTTATTCACAACTAATGCAGGGCAATAAGAATATAAGTAGGTTACAACCAAAACAACTACAATGATGAATATGCTTAATGTTGAACAAAAAGCTATGGAGAACCCAAAAAAAAAAAAAAAAAAAAATCAAATCAAATCAAATTTTCAAGAAAAAGTCCATGAAGGATACAAATGTAAAAGCCACCATGGTACCTTCATCAACAAAGTACGCATTACTAGTTGATTATTTCATTCAAATTTCTAAGAATAGATTAGCATGACAGTCATCAAAATGAAAAAGGACAAGGTTTTAGTATGATGGCAGTCTGCAAATATTTTGTCTCAAAGTTGCTAGAGTGCTCACAGGAAGTCCAATCACAAAGGATTACTTACAGAATGGAGAAAAACATCAGACTCACAAAGATGGTATGGTCAACTCGTGATGGGAAAAATGGTAAACCAATAATGAAATCATGGAACGTTCAGCATTAAATTGACCTTAATCAATACCAAAATAGAAGAACAGGAAAAAGTTACCTTACAATTGAACCCTTTTCGTTACTATGATTTAAAAGCAGAATAGGGCACAATCTACAACATAGTTCCCCAGTTGAAGCATTTTGCTTTCCTAAGTTTGTGTTGCCAAGGCAAAAGAAAGCCAGCCGTTGCTGATGTTTTTCCATGCAAAGAACATTTTCTTCCACGGGCGGGAGAATTCCTTTGCTGGCATCCCACAAATCCATGCTGTCAGAGGGAGCACTATCTTCTTGTAGTTTCAATGATGCTGATGAGAATAACTCTGTGTTCTTGCCTGAGGCACTGAATTCTTTACCTTCATCATCTTCTCTATTATAACCCAACTTACTAGTAGAAGTTGTTTTAGGAACAAGTTCAACCTTTTTCTCGGGCAAAGCACGGGGATCACTAACAGTAAGAGTAATAATTGCAGAAGACTTCTTAACACGAGTTTCTATGTCAGCCTCCATATCCGAACATTTACCTAGTTGCTCACAATTTTCTGCAATACTGCACAGCCAGTCAACACTGTCTGCCCACATTCAACCCACTTACTGGAAAAAAAAAAAGAGTTCTGTTTTGAATAATTCACCTGGTAACAGGATGCAGTATCTTTTGAAGAAGATGAAATGCCTTTGATCCCATAACTTCCAATTTTGCTAGTTTACCCTCAAGTGAGATGCAATTGATCGAGACACCAGTGTCATCCATCTGAAAGATAAATGACACAGTAATTTTCATAGGAAAAGCATGTGACCTCTATAATGCTAGTAAAGGTCCCTTTTTGTTTTGTCTTTTTTTTTTTTTTTTTTTTTCATACTGTTTAAGACAAGAATAATTGAGACATTGGTCACTGTGAATATGCAAGCACTACAGGCATACATTTGACAATAACATTTGTTTCTTGAGCATCATAGTCTAACAATGAAGGTGCTCACTATGTTAGACAACAATGCCCTCCTACTATTATATATAGACCACGAAGAATACCATAGAAATACAACTTAAAGTCCTACTAGATACAACAGCAGTCCGGTGTTAAAAGAAAAATGACCAGTATATTTCACCTGTCTTTGACAAGCAAGTTTCAAAGCATCAACTCCTTCACTGAAAGCTGCAGCATGTATCCATACCCAGAGCTGGCGAAAGAAAGAACTTCCTTCAATCTCCTGTGGCTCATTGTATCCATTGGCATTGTGGAAAGATCGCCACATATAGGTCACAGGAGCAACTGCAGCAGAAACGGGAGCTCCAACATGATGAAGCTGCAGAAACAAAAATAGTGATAGATAATGTAAAAAACAAGGATATAAACAAAGATGTTGGTACACCATTCCAATTTCATAGCAGAACACACTGTGGGGTCACTCACCATAGCACTTCCATAGGTAGCACCAGATAGCACAGAAAGGTAAATATCTTCTGATTGAGATGATTGAGAGGGCACAAGTACTGTGCTTAGCATCTGCAATAATGAATTCTGGATGCACATAACATAAGAAAGCAAGCAGGGTTAAGATTCTACTCCCCCAAAAAATTATATATATACATAGATAGCAATGTAACACTTCTATTGACCCCATAAACGTTGAATTTAAGGATTTCTAAAGAGCAATTAAGTAAAGAACCTACTTCCCTAGTCAGAAAATGATGTAATCAGTAATTAATGAAGATGTCATCATGTCACTAGAATTATAACAAACAGAAAACCAGAGCCAAAAAATATAATTGTAAGTCCACATGCTTGCAGGTTACAGAAGAAAGGGAACTCCAACCTGTGGACCCTCTAATTGGACAGCACCATAGTAACTCGCGTCATGTATGAGTACTCCATCTTTGAACCTCTTCAAGAGAGCCCTTGAACCCCTTCCTCTACATCATATACACAAATAAGTAGAAATTCTTCATCTTCCTCACAAACATGTATAAAGAAGATTTCAGGTAATAGATCTACTATCCATAGAGGCTTCCCTAGCATATGGTAATCTAATTTTCACCTTTTTATTTTTTATTTTTTTAAGATGCATATTCCAGGAAGCCCAATTAAATGGTCTTCAATACTAAAGCTAGTGCATGAGATTCCTTGATAAATTCAATCCATGACTTTGAAAGCACGACAACACTCCCAAATTTCTAATCTGACTTCATAATTTTCATGCTAACAAGAACGCATTACCTGCCCTGCAAACCCAGAGGGAGGTGGAAACCCCACAGCTTTGTCATTGCAAACCGCTTCGCATGCCATACGTGTGTTCTCAGTCGCTTAGTCCCATCTCCAGAAGTACAATAACCAGTCTCAGGATTCTTTCTAAGTTCATTTCTCCGACGAATACGACGAGGAACCTTCTCCTGACCTTTCTCTGAAACCACAGCACTGCTCAACCCAACCACTCCAAGTTTCTGCCTCTTGCTGTGCCTTTTTTTGGCAACTCGGTTGTCGAACCCAGTAGTTCTTCTCCTTTTGTTTCTCTGACAGCGAAAATCATTGTTTACACGATTCGAAACAATTGAGTGAAGAGTCTCAAGTTCAGCAGCTCTGGACTCTGCAAATTTGTGCACATTGAGGGTACGAGGAGGTGGAGTTGCCGAGACTTGATGTCGTTTGCGTCGGTCTCCGGCCATAAGAGTGAGATAATTTGTATCTTTTTTAATGCCTAAACATTCTTTGACTCTCTTCTGCAGCAAAGACAAGAGCCTAACAAGTTGAATAATAAATTGTTTCAGAATGCTGAGTTTTGTCATGGTGGATTTATCACATACATCTTGTGTACACTGCACAAACATACAATTGCATATATATTTTGTCACAGATACAGAAGGCCATAGTGTTTGAGGAGATGATTCACACAATTGCATTTTTCCTAGCAAAAGTACACTGTCTATTTTGCTTACTTACTTTTCATGTATGAACTCCAACGAGACTCTTTATTTTAGCTAGCCATTGAAAATAACTTAAATGTTTTTTTTTTTTTTTTAAATGCCATGTAAAAAAAAAAAAAAAAACCAAAAATTCATAAGGAAATCAGTTCTATTTGAATAGATACCCAGACTCTAAAATGCAATTCACAGTGAGATAAAGAAATTGATTTCAATGCATGTTCTTGCAAAGAAACTAAATTAATTTGCAGACATTCACGTACCAAGGTCATTGCATCTTTAAAAAGCTTCTGAATTAATAATAAAAATAATGAAAGGGGATTTAAAATCTAAACTTGAAACCTCAAGAGCTTGCTTGCACATAAAGGGAAGATCACAAAAAGAGCTTTTAAAAAGAGCTATATCATAATTTTGAGTAGATTACCTTCTGCTTCCAAGCCTAGGATAATAAATAAGGATAACCTGAACAAATGTAAGTTGTAACTGAACCACAAAAATTGATCAAAGAAAGTGCCCAAACATGGAGATGGAATCAAAACAACAACCAAAACAAAACAAAACAAATATCGGCCTTTAATTTAGAAACCAATCCACCCCAAAGGGAGTTTTGCAGAGGGGGAAAGAGGGATTCCGATTTCGGGAGGGTTTTGGGAAGAGGGTTTTGCAGATACCAACACTGAAGGAGGGATTTGTTGCTATTTTTGGGAAGAGGGTTTTGCAGATACCAACACTGAAGGAGGGATTTGTTGCTATTTTGATTTCATAGGGGTCTTCTTCAGTCGAGGGAGGAACGGCGGCGGGGTGAAACAAAACCGGTCCAATCGAACACACCATTTATTTTTATTTATTTATTTTGCTATTTTAACCTAACTACTAAAAAAAAATTAGGAGAAATTATTGAAACATCATTCTCAAATTTTATGTAATATAAAAGGTTTAAGATTTTTTTTTATTAGCTATGATCTCTGAATATTTTTTTTTGTCTGACTTAGATAAATTTTGACTCTGACTCAAAAAAATTTCAAAATTTCTTTAGTATAATAATAGAAAATTTTCGATCAAAGAAATTTTTCTATAAAAATTGAAATTTCTCTGAGTCAGGCAATTTTCTCTGAATCGGGTAAAATTTCTCTTAATCAATTTTTTTTTTTATGAAAATAATGAAAGACCTTAGTTACTATGAAAATATTGTATGTCTTTTATTTTATAAAACCTTAATATCAAAGATCTTAAAAAAAATCTAAAAAATTGTGTGTGCAACAATAATTAAAAAAAAGTTAATTTGATGGTTATGAAAAAAAAAAAATCAATATAATTTGAACTAGCTGGTGGCACATGTGATGTGTGTGTAATTCAGATAACTAATAATAAAAACAAATAATAAAAAATTTAATATCATTATATATATGTTGTTTGAGTAATAAATATATTCTTAATGAAATACAAGGTGTTGGGTTCACCAAAAAAAAAAAAAAGTCACCAATCTAACTTCCAAAACACCCTCACTAATTTATTATTATTGTTTTACACTGTGATGGTGGATTAAATTAGAGGACATTTTTTCTGTTTTTTTAAGGGCATGTTTGGAGATTAAATATTTTAGTTGATTTTTTAATTTTTATATAAAAAGGCGTATGAAAAAAATTTGAGATGATGTGATAACTTGTGATGATTTTTTAATTTTTTTTGACTATTTTAATGAATTCCCAAACAAGACTTAAATTTTGGATAAAATTATACGGACTTCTCTTGAATTTTGAAGAAAAATATAACATGCTTAACAGTTTTTGTATAATTACACTGATATCTCTTTTAGTAGTTAGAACTAATGTAGAAAATATGAAATTATTGAATAAAAAAAAGAAGATTAAAGTGTTATGTGAATTGAAACCTTAATTGGTTGAGGGATTTGGGAATGTATTTGGAAAGGGAAATGGAAAAGGTAGGTGAAATGTGAATAAATTATGTATATATTTCACATAGTTTCACACACCTTTTCCCTTTCCCTTTCCAAATCCCTCCCCAAATCTCCCAACCAAACACACCATAAAGGAACCTAATTTAATTATTTCAAAGTTATGAAATTTGTTGTACTTTTTTTTTTCAAATATCGAAGGAAGTAGTGTAATTTACGCTTAAATTTTTTATCATTAGAAAATAAGTGATTAATGAGGAAACAATTATAAAGTGATCTTTACCATTTTTTCAATTATTTTAATATGAGATTTTTGTTTAAAATGTTTTGAAAATTCTGAGTAAAAATAAAATTTTTATTCAACTTTGGTCTAATATTTAGGTGGGACCCGTGTATCGATTTTTGCGGGTCAAAGTGGTAACGCGTTCTATGCCGCGTTGTGATTCACGTGGTATATTTGGTTGTTCAAAACCATTATCGAGTGAATTGGAAATTGAAGCCAAAATGTACTCCATGAAAATTGAGTTTTGGTGGAAAATCCTTAAGGTGTGTATAATGGCTTGTCCCACATTGATTTGGTGGGAAGTTTTGAATGGGTTTATAAGGCATGGGATTGGAACTTGGGATGTGCCCCAAAGGGTACCCAAGTTTTGTAGAGAGAGAGGTGGGCTGGGCTTGGGTGTGTTGTGTGAGGTTGGGTTGGGCTTATCTCGCCCAATACTAATATTTTTGGGCCAAAAACATTTGGATTTAATTTTATTTTTTAAAATAAAATTTGTCCAACTGTCCGAAATTGAAATTAATTCCGAAATTAAACTTTTCTGGTTTTTCCTTACACCCAAACAGGTCCCTACGATTTTTTTTATCTGTTCAAATTTGAATCCAACAGATTTGTATCTGTTTGTTCAAGCTGAACAGGTATCATACATGTTCAAACAGGTTCTGCACCTGTTTAATTCAAACCTCACAGTCATAAATTCTCCTATAAATAGACAGCCCCCATTTGATGTTTCACTAACTAATTTTCGTCCAAAATAATTCTGCATCTATTCTCTTCATATTGCTACATTATTTTCTTGTGAGAGAGAGTATAAACACTTAGTGTGTTCGTCGTACGGAAAATTTGTAGTGCTGCTATTTTTCATTGTTGATCATTTCATCCTAGGAGATAGACGTCCATATTCTAAAAGCACCGTGGAGAGGACGAATCTGTCTTAAGGACACAATGTCGAGCACTGGATTTAATCAAATTATTATTCGAAGAACTTAATCAAATAAGTTAATTATTTTTCTGTTTTAGTTGTTTATTGAAATTAGATTTGAATTTTATTTTTGTAACAAAATAAAATCTGTTTTTATTTATTTATTGTTTATTTCTAGTTTTGATTTTTGTAATCAAACAATTTCTCTTATTTTCTTTATTTCTTTTATATTCTAGTTGTTATTAAGTACACAACAAAATTTAATTTATTTAAATACAGTGAAGATTGTCCAACAATCTTAAGACAGACTATATTTAGTGTCTTCATTGTATTTAATTTTCTGTATTTTCAAAGTAATATTCTGGTTGGAAAATACAAATAGTATTTATAAACTATTTGACAGATAGTAGTAATATACTGTCTATTTTCTTTGACAACTAGTAATAATATACTGATGTCATTAACAATTGCAAAATATTATTTGGTGTTACAGAAAATTATTGTAGTATTTTATTTTTCTAGTTTTAGTAACAAAGAAAATAAAATTATTTCGTGTTCTAATTTATTTTCTGGTTTTAGTAACTAGAAAATTAATTTGTGGTTTGTTTTTCTAATTTTTGTAATCAGATATTATGGCTACTATAACTGAATCTACAACTGGAAGTGGTACTCCAATTGTTACACCAACTCCGGTCCCTATCCAGAACCATGTGCAATTACCAATAAATCATGAAGAAAAATCGAAAAAATTTAACGGTACTGGGTTTAAGAGATGGCAGCAGAAGATACTGTTCTATCTTACAACTCTAAATTTGGCCCGATTTCTCCGTGAAGAGGCTCCAGCACTTAAAGATGGTGAAAGTGATCGGCAAGTTGTTACCGCTGTAGATGCTTGGAAACATTCAGATTTCCTGTGCAGAAATTACATCCTTAATGGCCTTTGACAACAAGCTATATAATGTTTACAATCCTCTGAAAACAGCAAAAGAATTGTGAGATTCTTTGGAGTAGAAATACAAGACAGAGGATGCCGGCTCGAAGAAATTTATTGTCGGTAAATTTCTGGACTTTGTTATGATAGACTCCCAAATAGTAATTTCTCAAGTTCAAAGTTTTCAATTAATTTTACATGGTATTCATTCTGAGGGTATGTCTCTGAGCGAGTCTTTCCAAGTCGCTGCTTTAGTGGAAAAGTTACCACCGGCTTGGAAAGATTTCAAAAATTATTTAAAACATAAACACAAAGAGATGACCATGAATGAACTTATTGTAAGACTGAGAATTGAGGAAGATAATCGTAAGGCTGAAAAGAGGAATGAAAAAAATCCCATTGAGTCCAAGGCTAATGTGGTTGAACAAGTTCACAAACTACATAACAAAAAGAGGAAGTTTACTGGAGATGATCCTAAACAAGACGACAACAATGGCAACAAGAAGTTCAAAAGAAAATGTTATAACTGTGGTAAGACTGGACATCGAGCTTCTGTCTGCTGCGGCCCTAAGAAGGATGGCGGAAGTATAAGCAAGAAGACTACCAATCAGGCCAATGTAACTGAACTAGATTACATCTCTGACAGAGTGAATGGCATTAACCTCTCTGATGTGGTGTCTAAGGCTAATTTGGTTGAAAATCCAAAGGAATGGTGAGTTGACACTAAGGCAACTCGTCATATTTGTGCGGACAAGAAGATGTTCACTGCTTACAATGAGGTTGCAAATGGTGAACAACTTTTCATGAGAAATTCTTCTACTTCTACTGTGGCTGGACAAGGAAATGTGATCTTGAAGATGACATTAGGGAATGAACTGACCCTTAACAACATACTGCATGTACCGGACATCCGGAAGAATTTGGTTTCTAGCTCTTTGCTAAGTAAAAATGATTTTAGGCTTGTATTTGAGTCTACTAAATTTGTATTATCAAAGAGTGGTATGTATGTTGGTAAGGGATACATGAGTGATGGTCTCTTCAAATTAAATGTAATGACAATTGTACCAAAAGTTACTATGAATAAGAATAACACATCTTTTGCTTATATTCTTAAGTCAAATTTATGGCTTAGTAGATTAGGACATGTGAATTTTGATGCTTTGTGTAGATTAATTGGTTTAGATTATATATCAACGTTTGAAATTAATCCTAATCATAAATGTGAAATTTGTGTAGAAGCAAAACTAACTAAGGCTCCATTTAAGTCGGTTGAAAGGAAAACTGAACCTCTAGAATTAATTCATACAAACGTATGTGATCTTAAATTTGTTCAAACTAGAGGAGGCAAAAAGTATTTCATAACATTTATCGATGATTGCACAAGATATTATTATGTTTATTTACTTAGAAGTAAAGATGAAGCCTTAGAAATGTTTAAACTCTACAAAACAGAAGTTGAAAAATAACTTGGTAAAACCATTAAAATGGTTAGAAGTGATAGAGGTGGTGAATATGATGTACCATTAAATGAATTTTGTGCACAACATGGCATTATTCATCAAACTACAGCACCTTATTCTCCACAGCAAAATGGAATTGCTGAAAGGAAGAATAGAACCTAAAAGAAATGATGAATGCCATGTTACTAAGTTCAGACTTACCACAGAACTTGTGGAGGGAAGCAATATTGTCTGCTAATTATGTTCTTAACAGAATACCCCATAAGAAAACAAACAGCGCTCCTTATGAATTGTGGAAAGGTTGACCATCTTTCTACAAATACTTAAAAGTGTAAGGTTGTTTGGCAAAAGTTGAAGTTCCTGTTCCTAAAAAGATTAAAATTGGATCAAAAACAGTAGATTGTATGTTTAATGGTTATGCTCAAAATAGTAGTGCATATCGATTTCTGATTTGTAAATCACAAATACCTGATATAAATGTGAACACTATTATAGAGTCAAGGAATACTGTGTTTTTTAAACATGTCTTTCCTTACAAGAAAGGACAGGAATTAAGTTCACAGAAAAGAACTTATGATTGTACACAAAGTCAAGAAACTAATGACAATCAAACACAAGAGACTAGTAATGGTCTCGACCAACAGGATTTAACTGATGATGAACCAAGATGAAGTAAGAGAGCGAGAACATCAAAATCCTTTGGTCCAGATTTTCTGACATACCTGTTAAAAAATGAACCACAAAGCTTTAAGGAAGCAATGATAGGTCCTGAAGCACCTTTGTGAAAAGAAGTTGTTAATAATGAAATTGAATCCATTATGCAAAATCATACTTGGGAATTAGTGGATCTTCCACCCTGTTCTAAACCTCTTGGATATAAGTGGATATTCAACAAAAAAATGAAAAGCAGATGGTTCAATAGATAAGTATAAAGCAAGATTTGTAGTAAAAGGTTACAGACAAAAGGAAGGTCTGAACTATTTTGACATATATTCTCCTGTGACAAGAATAACATCCATTCGCATACTTATTGCTATAGCAGCGTTGTTTAATTTAGAAATACATCAAATGGATGTTAAGACAGTTTTCTTAAACGGTGATCTAAATAAAGAGATCTATATGGAGCAACCCGAAGGGTTTGTAGTACTAAGGCAAGAAAAGAAAGTTTGTTGGCTTGTAATATCTCTTTATGGATTAAAACAAGCACCTAAGCAATGGCATGAAAAATTTGATCATGCAATGCTTACTAATGGGTTTAAGATAAACAAATGTGACAAGTGCGTCTATATTAAAAACACTGACCAAGGATATGTCATAGTTTGTCTTTATGTGAATGACATGCTTATCATTGGAAGCAGTCAAAACATGATCAAATCAACTAAGCAAATGCTTAACAAAAGATTTGATATGAAAGATATGGGGATCGCAGATGTTATATTAGGAATGAAAATTACTAAAATATTTGACGGATATGCATTATCTCAATCTCATTATATTGAGAAAATTCTTGATAAATTTATCAAGGATGATTTGAATGAAGCTAGAACACCTGTAGACATCAGTCTTTATTTATCGAAAAATAAAGATGATACAATGTCTCAGTTAAAATACTCCCAAATCATTGGAAGCCTAATGTACCTAATGAATTGTACTCGTCCTGACATAGCTTACGCAGTCAGTAAATTTAGTAGGTACACTAGTAATCTCGGAGAAGACCATTGGAAAGCGATCATTCGGGCTTTTAGATATCTAATATTTACTCGTAATCATAGTTTGAACTTTACTCGATATCCAGCAGTACTCGAAGGTTATTGTGATGCCAATTGGATATCGGATACTAAAGATTCAAAATCCATTAGTGGATGAGTAATGCTAGAGACCCCAAATATTCTACCAAAAGTTTTACCAAATGTCTCACATGGGTGTGGGACCCACACAATGTGGGTCCCATGTGGGTCCCACACCCATGTGAGACATTTGGTAAAACTTTTGGTAGAATTTTTGAGACCTCTAGCATTTTTGTTAGTGGATATGTCTTTACTCTGGGAGGCGCTACTGTTTCTTGGAAGGCCACAAAACAAACATGCATTGCACAATCCACAATGGAATCCGAGTTCATTGCTTTAGACAAAGCAGGAGAAGAAGCAGAATGACTTCGTCACTTCTTAGAAGACATTCCAATGTAGCCTAAACCTGTGCCAGTTATTTACATTTATTGTGATAGTCAATCTGCAATAGGCAGGGCACAAAATCATATGTATAATGGCAAGTCACGACATATTCGTTGTCGACATAATACCGTAAGGCAATTGCTTTCAAATGGAATAATCTCAATAGATTATATAAAATCTAAAGAAAATATTGTGGATCCGTTAACAAAAGGTTTGACAAAAAAATAAGTGTATAGTTCATCAATGGAGATGGGATTAAAGCCTATTACATAAAAGTCATCATAATGGTAACAATACTTATATGACTGGAGATCCCAAGAACTAAGTTCAAAGGGACAACTAAGTTATGTGTGGCTCGCTAGAAATCACTAAGGGATTAAAATTCCCTATCCATTCCTATGGTGAGAGTGATATCTGCAGCATGTGTTGTCTGCAGGGGCATAAGGATAAGCTTCGGTTTTAATGATTACTTATATCTTGATTAAGGCATAAAATCAAGACGAGTATAAGGAGATACTCACAATAAGAATCACCTATATGAGTGTCGAACTGGTCCTTGGTACATATTGGAATTGATGAGAAAATCCATTACATGTTAATATGTGTGTGCTTTCTGTGGTCTTTACTCATTTTGGAGTGTGTGTTTTTTGATTAGTATGTCTCATTCTGTACACACTCTTGGATTAGCAAATTCTGGAGTCTTCCGCCATAGTGATTATTTTTTTTTTTTTTTGGACTTCTGGCATTGAATTTTTTGCTTTTCTAGAGGAATTGACCTATACTAGCATATCTTGGGTGATGTTGAGTCTCTTAACCACCTACCATCTTTTTGCATCTCCATGGCTTGCCCCTTAATTCTTTGCAGTCTAGCCATGAGGAAAAGGCTACCTCAGAGTCACCAACCAGGCCATCCTTATTATATCCATGCTTCTCTGGTTCGGTTTCCATACTCTTGAGCGTGTCAGCCACCAATGATTGTGCAAAAGAAAAAGAAAAAAAAAAAAAAAAAAGAAAAGAAAAAGAAAAAGGAAAAGAAAAAGGAAAAATATGCACAAGAAAGAAAAGAAAAAAATGTGAAAAAGAAAGAAAAGAAAAAGTGTGTGAAAAAAAAAAAAAAGGAAAAAGATTCATTGATTGAGGGGGAGCCTCCGCCTTTACTCACCAAATACCCCTTGATTCCTAGTGGTTTGACTTTCCTTTGTCGTGCTTAAGATTCTCTTGTCGGAGGTCCAGCTTTCATATCACTACTAGGATTGAATCTAGTGTTTGTCGAACTCCAAGAGTCACACACACACTTTTTATCATGGGATCTATGCTTTTCACATAATGCATCACTTTCTTGCATGGGGAATCTTCTACAGACTGTGCACATTGTGTTTTCTTGTAATGGTGCTTCTTGGATAATCTTATGTGTTTTAAGGTACTAATCTGAAATTCCTTACTTGCTCCACCATATTATTTTTATCATTCTCTTCTTGTTCACTGTTTTTCAGCGTTTGTGGTTGCTTTTAGTGAGGGGGAGTTTGGTTCATCTTGATTTGGGTGTGTAAGTGAGTTTGGTTTTACATTGCAAGAGTTGTTTAGCATGAACACTTTGTTATGTTTTGGTAAGGGAGATTGGCTATTTGTTTTGCATGTTGCAATGCCCTATTTGCCCGTCTTGTATGTTTATGGTATTTACATCGTCATATCATTGCTTGTGTGGTTTATGATCTTGCTTGTGTTGTTTGAGAGTTGTTTTTCATGAGTCTTAGTTTTCATCTATTCATGTTTTTCATCTCATGTTTCAAGATAATCTTGTCCTATGTTTATTGTTTTTTCATATATTCTTGTGGGACTAATAGTTGTTTTGGAGATTGTGGGACTAATAACTGTTTTGCAGATCTTAATCTTGAAAAAGAAGTTGGTTTTGTTGGCTGTAATGGGTTGGGGTGTTTAGGATTTTCTTTGTTAGGTGTGTTTTGTCACGACATTGCCAAAGGGGGAGATTGTTAGGTTTTATTTCTTGGCAAACCCGTTTGACAAAACTCCTTTGAGTTGTAATTTTATTCGCATTTTTATTTCAGTGAGGCTATGAGTGTTTAGATGCGAATCCAACCCGTATTGTGCTTTTCAGAGAAGTTTGTGATGCTAATGCTTTCAAGATTGCCACTTCGCTGATTATGACGGGGATCGAGCTGCCCGGTCAGCTCGCGGGGGTCCAGGGGGCAGCGCCCCTTGGCGGGTCCGGGGCAGCGCCACGGCGGGGTTGAGGGGCAGCGCCCCCGAAGCAAAATGCAAAAATGCATTCAAAGTTGCCTGTCCGAGCATGTTATTTTTTTCCAGTTTTTCCATTTTTGGCCTTCCCGCTCGAGCGGGGAAAGTGACGCTCGAGCGGAGATTGGAAGCTCTCAGCATCTCTACAGTCGCCTGTAAAAATACTGGAATGTGTGATTTTACGCTCGAGCGGATGCTCCTACGCTCGAGCGCATCTCAGTTTGTTCGCACGCAGTTTTTGGTCAGTCCGCTCGAGCGGGCTGTGTTGAGCTCGAGCGGAGATCGCGGGACAGATTCTATAAAGTCGCGTATTGGGTCAGATTTTTAGGTGGAACTGCTCCAGATCTTCTTTTTGGTTTCTAGGGTTTATATCTGGGGATACTTTGGGAGTTTTCTTTGATGTTTTTATTGAGTATTCAACTTATGATCTAAAGAGAGTACATCAAAGGTTTGTTTATTATACACAATAGAGAGAGTTATTCTTCAGTTGTGGATTCTGAAGAATTCGAGCCTGAAGCTTTGGTGGAATCCGGAGTGGCTCATCAGAAAGACAATTCCGTGGTGAAGATGGGGTTGGAAGAGGCACATAAAGGTTGGTTCAATTAGGCGTTGTGGATTCGCTAGGTAATTGAGAGTATACCTGTGTAATTCCTTTAATTCTTCTTAGTGGATTGTCTTGTGGCTGTTGCCCGTGGTTTTTTGATCACAGTTGGAGGTGTCCAATTGTGGTTTTTTCCACGTTAAAATCGTTGTGTCTCTTTGTCTTGATTGTTTGATTGTTTGATTGGGATTGTTATATTCTGCTTAAAATTGATACATAATCACAAATCAACATCTAGGGGATTTCTAGATTTTTCATTCTCTAGAAACACTCATGAAAACCAGGAGCATTCAAGGCCAAAATGAACACAACAGTGAGAACCACGATGTGTTAGAAGATATTTTGTGTGAAATCTATTATCTTGACTTATACAAACAGCTGAACAATTCAAGGCATCGTGTCCATTGGTTAGCTAGTAAGTCCGATAGGTTATCACTAGGGAAGGTTCAAGACCAAAAGCTACCTATCATGATGCAAGATATTTTTGATTTATACTATTTCGACAAATTATGCATACTGTTGCATTTTCGTTGTCATTAAATTCCATTCATGTGGGGGATTGTTAGTAATGTTTTGAAAATTCTGGGTAAAAATAAAATTTTAATTAAACTTTGATCTAATATTTAGGTGGGACCCGTGCGTCAATTTTCGCAGGTCAAAGTGGTAACGCGTTCTATGCCGCGTTATGATTCACGTGGTATATTTGTTTGCTCAAAACCATTATCGAGTGAATGGGAAATTAAAGCCCAAGTGTGCTCTATGGAAATGGAGTTTTGGTGGAAAATCCTTAAGGTGTGTATAATGGCTTGTCCCACATTGATTTGGTGGAAAGTTTTGAATGGGTTTATAAGGCATGAGATTGGAACTTGGGGTGTGCCCCAAGGGGAGGTTATGGGCAAAATGGGCTAGACCCATTGGACCCAAAAATCACCACACATGCGCGCGCCGCCATCCGTCCGTCTGGTCGGGCGGGCTGGGCTTGGTCGCGGGTGCATGGTGTGAGGTTGGGTTGGGCTTGTCCGGCCCAATATTAATCTTTTTGGGTCAAAAACATTTAGATTTAATTTTATTTTTTGAAATAAAATCTGTCCAACTGTCCAAAATTGAAATTAATTCCGGAATTAAACTGTTTCGGTTTTTCCTTACACCCAAACAAGTCCCTACGGTTTTTTTAATCTGTTCAAATTTGAATCCAATAGATTTGTATTTGTTTATTCAAATTGAACAGATATCATACCTGTTCAAACAGGTTCTGCACCTGTTTAATTCAAACCCAACAGCCATAAATTCTCTTATAAATAGACAGCCCTCAATTAATGTTTCACTAACTAATTTTCATCCAAAATAATTCTGCATCTATTCTCTTCATATTGCTACATTATTTTCTTGTGAGAGAGAGTATAAACACTTATTGTGTTCGTCGTACGAAAAATTTGTAGTGCTGCTATTTTCCGTTGTTGATCATTTTATCCTAGGAGATAGACATCCGTATTCTAAAAGCACCGTGGAGAGGACGAATCTGTCTTATGGACACAGTGCCGAACACTGGACTTGATCAGATTATTATTCGAAGAACTTAATCAAGTAAGTTAATTAATTTTCTGTTTTATTTATTTATTTAAATCAGATTTTAATTTTATTTTTGTGACAAAATAAAATCTGTTTTTATTTATTTATTGTTTATTTCTAGTTTGATTTTTGTAATCAAACAATTTCTCTCATTTTCTTTATTTCTTTTATATTCTAGTTGTTGTTAAGTACACAACATAATTTAATTTATTTAAATACAGTGAAGATTGTCTAACAATTTTACTAGTTCTTATAGAAATTTTAAAAAAGTTCATGTGAGTTTCTCTTTTATACTAAATTGAAAATTAAAAAATCGACAAAATTAAACGGAAGCATGCAAGCGGCTCAAGTCAGTGCTAACCCTCATTTACTGTAATGCATCAGTAATTGATATGTATGTAGCGTTTAATTTTGTTAGAGTTGGTTGACTCCAAGTCCTCTCTCTCGTTGTTTGATTTAGTTTTCGCTATGTTATTTGGCGTTCTTCATCTTTGTTTTGCTTTTTATGCATATGTTGTTGGCCATTGTCTTCAATTATAATAGCACAAGAGCTAGAGTAGATTGGTTTTTGTTCTTGTTTCTACCTGAACTCCTTACATAGATTACAAGTTGCTATATGTTTCAATAGCCTGTCCAGTAAATAATACTACAATTAAGAGAGAACAAAATTAATAGAAAGATCAAACACTCAATATACATACCCAAATCAATTACTGACTCAAAAGTTAAGGAAAAAAAAGAAGATCTCTTAAGTCATCACCTACCCTTCGGATTGACAATTTGTGAGAAGATATCATCAGTTTCATCGTCTAAATCCTTTATATCATGCTCACTTCCAAGGCTCAAGGTATTCCTGTGCATCGCCAATATATTTTTTTGATCAATTTCTCTGGGTTGGTCATAATCCACACTTCCTGATCCTGATGAGGTTGGTTTTGCACTGCCATCTGGGTTTTCTTCCAACTGGAGAGCGCTCTCAAGGTTCCACAACACATCACCCATTGAAGGGCGATCCGTTCCATGATCAGCTAAACACTTCTCAGCGCACTCTGCAAACTTCTTTAAGCATTCTGGGTTTATCTTTCCCTTAAGATGGGGATCAATGAGGTCCTCTAGAGTTCCTTTCCTCTGGCAACGTAGAGCCCAATCAGCTAGACTAACTTGTTCCTTTGGAAGGCTTGGATTGAGAGCTGGTCTCGCGCACACCACCTCAAAAAGAACAACACCAAAAGAGTACACATCTGACTTCTCTGTCAATTGTTGCCGCCTAAAGTATTCAGGATCCAAGTAACCAAAACTACCTTTCACTACTGTACTAACATGGCCTTGATTCATGTTAGGACCTGTTTTGGAGAGCCCAAAGTCTGAGACTTTGGCAACCCAGTTTTCATCCAAGAGAATGTTTGTCGTCTTGACATCCCTATGGATGATGGTGTACTTGGCCCCAGTGTGAAGGTAGTGAAGTCCTCTAGCAGCTCCAATGCAAATCTCCAACCTCTGCTTCCAAGAAAGAGTAATTTTGTTGTTCTTGTAGAGATGCTCCCTCAATGTTCCATGACCCATGTAATCATAAACCAAGACCATCTCATTGTTTTCTTCACAAAATCCAATCAGAGAGACCAAGTGTCTGTGCCTTAGCTTGGAAAGCATTTCAATTTCAGTCTCGAACTCATTTACTCCTTGCTCAGAGGACGGGTTTGATCTTTTAATAGCCACTTTGGTATTTCCATCAATGACACCCTTGTAAACCTTCCCAAATCCACCAACACCAATAACGTAAGATTCATCAAAATTCTTGGTGGCTTGTTTTATCTCGGCCAAGGAGAAAAACCGACAGTTGCTCGCAGCATCAGATGAAATGTGGGTGCTACCAGGACTTTTTCCTGAAATTGTAGATTTGCTAACTGAAGCTTGGGAGCTGCTGTAGATTGGTAGCCAACTAGAAGTGTGTGTGTCGCCACCCGAGAGCATCTGCTTTCGCTTGTAGCCAATGAACATTGCTGCGACAAAGGCAAAAGCAACTGCTCCTCCAGCAGCTCCACCAATTAATGCAGTGGTATAGATTTTCTTAGCTTCGTCAGTAGAGAAAGTCTTGTTGGTGTTCTCTACTAACTGCTTCTGCATCATGTCTGATATGGTAGGGTTGGGGCCTGCCAAATTTGAATTTGCATCACTAAGCTTGAATATCTCTAACCCATTCAGAATTGCATCAAGATAATGAGGACGCATTGAGTTATCAGGCCAAAGTGCTAGCCAAAGCATCTCATCACCTGGTCCATCAGGAACATATATGGCATAATCTTTGTAAAATGGAACATCCTTCTTACTTGACCATGCAATCACATCAGCATTTTTCATCGCAGTCTGATTGTTGATGAATATATCAAAAACTCTCTCGTTAATCTTGTTTAATTCATACTCGCAAAAATGGAGCCTTACAAGGTAGGTAAAATTCGCATCAACTTGGAAAATCCACGTGAGATTAAAATTCCTAGTGACATTGCCATCAAGACCCATTTGTCTTGAAGTTCTATAAACATCAACTGGAGCTATGGACGCTGAAAAATTTCTATATTGGATTGTGACATTGTTGGCAGCCTCACTGGTGACTCCACTTGCAGCCCCAAAAATATAAGGTGAATCGTCATACCAACTGCGGGCAAGACCAGAGGAGTCATTAGTCGAAGGAATATATTGGCCACCGACATTCAATCTCCACATTGTTTGGACATTTGCAGATGTGACATCGAGGGGTTGGTCATCAAACCCCACCATTGACGCAGAATCAAACAAGTTTGGCGATGGTATCAACTCTATTCCATTGACAAAAGCAAAAGTCCCATTATACTTGTCTGAAGCCTTAAATCTGACACTAAGAGAATCTGTGTTCAAAGGAGCCAAAGAAAATTCTTTCATAATGTAAGCCTGGGTGAGAGCCTGAGCTGCTATGGAAGCACTAAAATTATTCAAGAGAGTCACCTTATCAGCAACAACCGAGAAATAAGAGTTGGTGGTGTTGAAATTGGGGTAAGAAGAAGGATAGAAATGGAGCCTAAGAAAATATCGACTGCTTTCATTAACTGTGAATTTATAAGTTGTTTCAGATGTGAAAATTCTCGCATTCATGTATGGTATTGAAGAAGTAAGTGAAGGGTCTTGGGTTTGAGCTACAACCTCAACAGATTTATCAGAAGACACTAGGTATTTTGAATCTGATTCCCATTTTCTGCCATCATCATCAGTGCCACCATCTTTGTTACCACAACTCAACGCCAAAGTATTTGGCTCCGAACTCAATGCTTTGAGAGAATTGAAAAAAATAGAAATGTATAGGACAGAAAGCAAAATGTGGGTATTGGTGGGCATGGCTACAAACAAAACCTCTAAGGGCAAGGAATGAAAATGGCGTACAGGAAAACAAAGATTGCTTTAGAAAGGAAAACAAAGAGAGAAAAAGAAGTTTCCCTGTACGCCTATTGAAACTGCTTTTCTTGGTTTTCTTTTTGGGAGAATTAACAGGTTAAGCTAGACCATCTCTCATTGTCCATGGAGGTTCAAAGAAGAGATAGTGTATTGAAAATGCATTGACTTCAATGGCTTTCTTTGCTTTCTCTCTCCTCTCTCTCCCTCTGTTGGTCCGTACGTCAATTGCTCCTATGGAAGATGAGTGAATGGGAGTGAAAATCGTGATACGAGGCTCGCTGGTTGATTCTTCATGGCATATAACATCCGGGTCTTCTGCATTTCATTTTTGTCTATTTATATCACACCTCTTTGGTACAAGGAGGAGGATCCCCTCCGGTCATTTTTTTGAACTAGAGGGGCTAGTTTCGGCCAGTGGGCCTATCTCGAATCTCGATTTGATAATTTAAATTATTTATTTTGTTAGACATTTTATATATTTCATTTAAAAAAAATTAAGTTGATTTGATAATTATAATTAGTTCTATTTATTGCATTTAAAAAAAAATAGATAACAAAAAAAATAGATCATGTATTTTTTATGACAAATTTGATAAATTGAACAAATTATAATTATCGGATGGAATTAATGTTTTTTGTAAATAAAATATATGAAATATCCAACAAAATAAACGGTTTGAATTATTAAAACGGAGTCTATAATGAATTCCATGAGTTAAAACAATCCCATCCAATTCAAAACAGTGAAGGGAGGGGATCCTCCTTGATACAAGTTTGTTTTGACAAATACTATAACCATTAAACTAGTAGCAATGCTATAGAGCTTAAAAGATTGACAAAAAAAAAATTCTCAAATGTCTCATATAAATGTGAGACCAATCCCAATATGGTTTCTAACATTTTTCATAAATTGCGCAAAGTCAATCTCAGTTTTGCTGCTTGATATAATTTTTTTCTTTTTATATTTATTTTCTATTGGTTGTAAAATAACAAAAAAAAAAAAAAAAAAAGTTTCAAAATATATTGACGATTTTTATTCATGTTATTATTTTCAATACAATGTCATGTATTTATTAAGATATCTCTCACTTTGAATGTGAGTGTGAGTCTTATTTGTTATGTATTTAGGATCTCTCTCTCACTTTGACTTTTTTTTAAAAAAAAATTAATATTAATTCTGTGTTGTGTTTAATTTAATATTATAATAATAATTTATTAAATTTTGCTATAATAGTATATATAAATTAAAAAAAATAATCACCACACAAATTTGATTCAAGACGATTGAATAATTTGTCATTTTTACAGTGAGTGGGTAAGTTAACACTAGTCAGGCTTCATTTGGTATTATTTTTTTTTTTTTTTGGTAAAAAGTGTAAAAGATAAAATAAACTAAGCCTCCGTTTGGGAAGTAGGTTGGCTTTTTGGCTTTTTTGGCTTTTTTAGTCTGGGCTAAAAAGCTTGATTTGGGAAGAGCTTTTTGACTTTTTGGCTTTTTTGACTTTTTTTGTGAGAGAAGAGTGTAATGATTATGGGTTGGATGTGATGTTTTGTTTTTTGTGGCTAAAATAACCTATTTTGTCTTTTGTGGTTAAAATAGCCAAAAAAGCTCGAAAAAACCCTTCCCAAACGGACCCTAAATAAGTTATAGCAAAAAAAAAGTCAATTGCCAAACAACAACTCAACATTTATGTAATGCAATAGGATGCCCTCAAAATGTTTTTAATAAATTACACTTGTCTCTTTTAAAATTAAAAACAATTATAGTTAATTTTACATTTTAAATATAATTACAATGATTTCTCTTAAAATTTTAATTTACATCTTAATTATGCTATTTTTATTAATTTTTATTAGTAATATGAATGAAAATTAAAATCTATGTTTAATTTTATTAAAGGATTCCGAATAAGCAAAATTGTAACGCCCTTAAAATAAATTCATAATTCATACATTCATGATACAAGAAATTGATAATATATTCAAGAGAATAAAGTGTAAATCTATTTATCAGAGTATTTATCACAAAAGTATTACATGTTGACAATAAAAGTAAATGCCCTACGGACTTACAACTTTCTAAGCCAACACTTGGTTACAAAAAAAAGAGTACTAACTCATACACATTAAGCCCTCAGCTTGAATTTACATGTGATACACAAAAAGGTAAACAACAAAAGGGATCTTCAGCCTTTAAGCCTCCCAAGTTATGTCCTTGGAGGTGGCATATCACCTGAACCTGAAAATGATGTCCCATGTAGGGTGAGCCAATACCCAGTAGAGATATACTAAACCAAGTATGAGAAATAACTGAAACAATAGCATTTGATATATGGTTGACACTTATAAACTAACTTACAACACTTTTCAATTCAACATTAAGTATATCCATTTTCATTTCAGTTTCCTTCACTTATACAGTTTCGATTCATTACTATGGCTCAGAACCTGGCCAAACAATTCAATAAGACTATAACACATATTAAAACACTTCCATACTTCACAATTCACATGAGAATATAACTCATATTAAAACACTTCCATATTTCAAATGATACACAGATTTGCTGTATCAGTGCAGTCTATCCCCTATCTTCTCTCAAACCATGGAGTACATCCCCTATCTCCTTCCAAACAATATACATATACAATGTATTTAAACACTTATCATATACAATGATCAATCAATACATACATTTGCTGTATTATTCTAACCGTCATATTCAATGACATATTTGATGTGATTAGTTTCAATTTTCTCTAATCATCATACAATGTCTATAACAATCAAGACTATCCTCCACTGATAGCCCAAAACAGTTATCTCTAAACAGATAATAAATTTATCTACAGATAAAATATCGACATTTTCATAGGTGAGTGATTAAATTATCCAACTACACCATTTACTCTCACAATTTTCCAATTTCATGAATTTCACTTCAATTTCACATTTCCCCAAATTAATTATTCAAATTAATTATTCAACATAATTAGGGCATTTTTTCCCTTTTCTCAATATTAGCCCAAAGGCCCAATTTCATCGATTTAATAACAACAATTTCATTTTTCAATGTCTCATACACACATAGGTTTTAACATTTGAAAACCCCCATTTTTATAACCTCAAATCAAACCCTAACTTTCTCAAAATGACTAACCAACACCATTTAATCAAAATGACCAAAATTTATGTTAAAACTCATAGAATAGAGTAGGTTATCCCTACCTTAATTTTCAGAGCTCAAAGGAGAAGAGAGGTGAAACTCAAAGTGTTCCAAATCTATAACTTTTCAGATTAAAGCGAAGCCCTTGCGAAGCTCTACCTTTCTTCCAAAGGGACTAGGGTAAAAGACCACTAGAACTAGATGAAACCCTAGAGAGAAAGTATATAGAGAGAGAAAGAGCAGCTGGTCTAGGGTTTGTATAAAAGAAGATGATGAAAAAGTGAAGTGTAACCCGCTGCTGCCAACTGATATATTCGAGGCTCGCTCGAGCGAAGGAGTGGTCGCTCGAGCGACCAGACACAAGGAAACCTCGCTCGAGCATAGAAAGTCTCGCTCGAGCCAACAAATCGAAGCTTCAGGTCTGCAACCTAGAATTCGCTCGAGTGAAGAAAAGTGAAGTGTAACCCGCTGCTGCCAACTGATATATTCGAGGCTCGCTCGAGCGAAGGAGTGGTCGCTCGAGCGACCAGACACAAGGAAACCTCGCTCGAGCATAGAAAGTCTCGCTCGAGCCAACAAATCGAAGCTTCAGGTCTGCAACCTAGAATTCGCTCGAGTGAAGAAAAGTTCGCTCGAGCGAAGAAACCCAAAACATAGACCTCGCTCGCTCGAGCGAAGAAACCCAAAACATAGACCTCGCTCGCTCGAGCGAAGAATTGCAACCTTTAGGTCCAGAACCAGACGCAGACACAAGCTCGAGCGCAAGACTTCTCGCTCGAGCCACTAGACACATCACCCAACTCTCGCTCGAGCGAAGGAACCCTGGCTCGAGCGAAGGATCTTAAACACAGAGCTCGCTCGAGCGACAAAAGTCTCGTTCGAACGAAGACACCAAAATCTGGGCAGCAACCATTTGTTTCAAAACACTCTCAACCTGATATAAACCTGCCTAACACATCCTAAAATTCAAATATAAGGAATTAAAGGACGGAAATGAAACAAATGCAACAATACTCAATCGCGGAACCTAAGTCCAGAATACTGTACATAAAGGGAAAAACTCGGGATCGCTATAAAAATTAAGACTAAATACATAGAGTGTAAATTTAGTAACAGTAACAATGAAAGCAGAGGAGAAGTGAAAATTGAGAACCAAAAACTGCCTAAGAGTGAACATTTTCGTTATTTAGGGTCGATTATTACAACAGCGGGAGAATAGGGCTGGCCCTGGGCATAGGCCTACTAGGCTATGGCTTAGGGCCTCTCAAAATAGACCCAAAAAAGGGTCCCATCCTATTATAGTTCAGTGTAATATATTAAGTATGTTTTAAGTCAAAAAAAAAATTGAATAAGACCCAAACTAACTTAAAATAAATTGACCCATTAAAAAATTAAAAGGCACATTCAAAATTAAAAGGGCCCATTCTCTCTCCCTATCTCATTTCTAACCCTAACTCTTAATTCAATTTTTCCAAAAATTTGAGAGAAGCGTAACAATATAGCATTGACGAATTTCTCAAGAATTTAGAGTAGCATCACAACATAGGTAGGTCTTTTTTTTCTATTCAATTAATTAAATATTTGTCTTATTTTTTGCTCAATTGCTATTATAATATTAGTATTTATACAAATCTGCATCATCAAGAAAAATTAATCTTTTGCTATCTGAAGCGAGGTGTGTGAACTTCAAAGAATTTTTAAAACATTATGAGATTTCTGATATTGGTGGAAGAGATTTATTGATAGAGCTAAAAGTGTTGAAAGAGAGATTGCCAAAAGAAGTCAATAAACCAATTGAAGTGCTCAATCATTTGCAATTGATGGCAAATTGTTTCCCAAATTCATAGGTTGTTTATAGGATACTTTTGACTATTTCGGTTACAATTATATCAGGGGAAAAAAACTTTTCAAAGTTGAAAATGATTAAAAATTACCTTCAATCAACACTGTCACAAGAAAGATTGAATGTATTAGCATTGTTATCCATTGAAAATGATTTTGCAAAAAAACTAGGTTATACAAGTATGATTGATTTATTTGCTTCTAAAAATGCAAGAAGAGCGATGATCAAGTGATACTCATTAGTTGTTGTAATGTAATGCTAAGTATTTTTTTGTGATTTTCACACAATTTTTTTGTCCTTTATCTTCAATTTTTTTTTCGTTGAATAAAAAAAGAATATGTGAAGGGTCCCAAATGATTTAGTGATATTTATTAGTTGATTTTCGGCTTTGGGCACCGAAAATCTCAGGACTGGGCCTGTGGAGGAGATTGACGCGGATGTAGCCCATAAGATTAAGGCGGGATGGTGTAAGTGGAGAAGTGGGTCTGGGGTATTATACGATAAATGAATACCCACTAGATTAAAATGTAAGTTCTGTAGAACGTCTATTAGATCAATGCCGTTGAGTGTTAGGCAACCAAGAAACAACATGTAGATAAGATGAGTATGGTTGAGATAAGGATACTAAGATGGATGTGTGGTAAGACTAGACAAAACAAAACAAAATTAGGAATGAGTGTATTCAAGAATGGTAGGAGTAGCATCAATAGAAGATAAATTGAGAGAGAATCGATTGACATAGTTTGGTCATATTCAATAGAGACCAACAGAGGTAATAGTGAAGAGATGCGATGCAGTGACAGTAGATAGAAGTGTTAGGGGACCGGGTAAGCCTAGATTAACGTTGGCTAGCGTTGCAAATAGAGATGTGGATCTACTTATTTTGTCTAACAAAATGGCATTTGATAGAGCCGCGTGAAGAAGAAAGATTCATGTAACCGATTCCGTTTAATGAGATTTAAGGCTTGGTTTGGTTGGGTGGGTAATTTCAATGTCTACTTATTATGGATTCGTTTTGCATGCCCCTTGGGGCTAAAGTAGTCATATTAGACAAAATAAGTTATTTTAGTCAAATAGAACAAAATATCATATCCAACCCATAATTATTTCATTTTTTCTCTCACAAAAGTCAAAAAAACTATTTCAAACAAGGTTTTTTAATCCCAAAAAATAGTCAACAAGTCAAAAAGACAATCCATATCCCAAACAAGCTCTATCTCCTTTTGCTTCAATCACTTTAATTTTATTAAAAGTTATTAAAAGTGAGATCAGAATAATTAGGTTAAAAATATGGGATTAATTGTATTTTTTCTAAACTTTATTATGGAAGTGAATGTAATTACTCAAAATTTTAAATAAATTACAAATACATTTTTTAAGATTTACTTAAAATATAAATTGATTCATAATTTTAGAAATTACATCATATTCCTTTAAGTTTTTAATTAGATAACAAATTACCTTTTTTAAATTATATTTTAATTAATAATTCAAATAATTTTATTTTGTATGAAAGAGTAATTAGAATTTTATTTTTTTATTAATTATGTTAAATATAAAACAATTCCTATTTTAAATATAATTTAGTCAATTTTTTTTTTTTAAATCTAAATTCTCAAATATAAATGGAAGTCGAAAACTCAAAACGAGACGGAGAGTTCAATGTCTAAAAAAACCCAACCTACCTCCTCAGCTCAGGCTTTTAGAGAGAGAAAGAGGGAGAAAGAGGAGAGAGAGTGAGTCAGTAATAGAGCTTTGTTTGGGATAAGACTCTCTCTCTCTCTCCAAAACCAAAGATGGCCTCTTCCACTCCCACTCCCACTCCTCACTGTTCTCTCACCACCACAAAGCCCTATCAAAACCACCACTTCCACCACCACCACCACCACCAAAACCTCCCAAACCACCGCCACAACCACCGCCAAACCCACCACCACTGGACCTCCCAAAAGGTCGTCTCCCTAACCACCCCCTCGCCGCCGCCAACAGCTCGAAATGCCGCCAAACCTCCTCCCGTCCCCGCCACCACCTCCAAAAAGCCTAATTTCTCTTCTCTCGCCTCCCTCCCTTCAAAATCGGAGCTTTCCTCCGATTTCTCAGGCCGAAGATCAACCCGATTCGTCTCCAAAATGCATTTCGGCCGCCAAAAGACCTCAATTGCGAGCCGACACACTTCGACTGCCGAAGAAGCTCTGCAACAAGCGATTCGATACAGTGGCGGCGATGATAACAGGCATATAGATAGCTTGTTGCGTAATTTCGAATCGAGGCTTTGTGGTACCGATGACTACACGTTCTTGCTTCGAGAGCTTGGTAATCGGGGCGAGTATTCGATGGCGATTCGGTGTTTTGAATTCGCCGTGCAACGAGAGAGAAGGCGAAACGAGCAGGGTAAGCTTGCGAGTGCTATGATTAGTGTTCTTGGCAGATTGGGGAAAGTTGATTTGGCAAAGAAAGTGTTCGATACAGCGGTTAAAGAGGGGTATGGGAACACAGTCTATGCTTATTCGGCTTTAATTAGTGCTTATGCGAAGAGTGGCTTTTGTGATGAAGCCATTAAGGTCTTTGAAACCATGAAAACTTGTGGTTTGAAGCCCAATTTGGTGACCTACAATGCGTTAATTGATGCTTGTGGAAAAGGGGGTGCAGATTTCACACGGGCATCTGCGATTTTCGATGAAATGTTAAGAAATGGGGTGCAGCCTGATCGAATTACGTTTAATTCGCTTCTTGCTGTTTGTAGTGGTGCAGGTTTGTGGGAGACTGGGAGGAACTTGTTTGGTGAGATGGTTTATAGAGGGATTGATCAGGATATTTATACTTACAATACTCTTCTCGATGCTGCTTGCAATGGTGGGCACATGGATGCAGCTTTTGATATAATGTCGGAGATGATCACGAAGAACATATTGCCTAATGAGGTAACTTATAGTATTATGATTCGCGGGTCTGCCAAGGCGGGTAGATTAGATAAAGCATTGAGTTTGTTTAATGAGATGAAGTTTGCCGGTATTAATTTGGATAGAGTTTCTTACAATACTTTGCTCGCTATTTATGCTAGTCTTGGTAGGTTTGAGGAGGCTTTGAGTGTTGGGGATGAGATGGGGAGTATGGGAATTAAGAAAGATGTAGTCACTTATAATGCACTTTTGGATGGGTATGGGAAACAAGGGAAGTATGATAAAGTTAAAGCACTGTTTGAAGAGATGAAAGCAGAGCGTCTTTCGCCTAATTTATTGACTTACTCAACTTTGATCAGTGTTTACTCAAAAGGTGGTTTGTATCAAGAGGCACTGGAGGTCTATAAAGAGTTCAGGCAAGAAGGGTTGAAAGCGGATGTTGTGTTTTATAGCAAACTCATTGACGCATTGTGTAAAAAGGGGTTAGTCGAGTCATCTGTGTTATTGCTTGATGAGATGACCGAGAGAGGGATTCAACCAAATGTAGTCACTTACAATTCTATAATTAATGCCTTTGGTCAGTCAGCAATTGGAGAATATGCAGAGGATGAGTCACAGGTTGAATCTTCACAGTCAATGGTTCTTCGGGATGCCTTTCAGAGCAAGGTTGAATATGCAGGGGATGACAGGATCATAAAGATTTTTGAGGAGTTGGCTACTGAAAATTCATATCATTCAAAGAATGATCACAGGGGCAGACAGGAGATTTTGTGTGTCTTGGGGGTTTTTCAAAAGATGCACGAACTGAAAATAAAACCAAATGTTGTCACCTTTTCGGCAATTTTGAATGCTTGCAGGTATACTTTTCTGTCTGATCCCTACCATCCTTCACTAAATTGCATACCTTGTTCGGTGGAAAATATTGAAAGTGAAGAATGTGGCTGTATACCTAGTATCTGCTATTTTATCTAGCCTCTATATTATTTTCGTGACATGTTGTGCTGTTGTTAGATTTCACTTCTGCCTGTCTTGGTTTCACCTGTACTCTGTAGCCCATTATTTGGGCTGACCTTCTTACATAACTTGCTTCGTGAAACAGGCCAGTCGAGCACATGAATTGAAAACATTTCAGATGCTATTTATGCATCTTATGTTGAATAAATGATTTTGGAATACAATATGAATGTATGACCTGTAGTCCTATGTGCTAGTAATTGTACCACAAGCTGAAGTTGGCTGGACGAAGTCAAGTATGTGCTTAATCCATACTCATTTGGGGCTTCAAAACATCAACTAAATTTTTCTAAACTTGAGTAAATCTTTATTCAAGTTCATATTCTTGAAGTATCAATCAGTTACTGCTCACCATAAGGTAAAGTATGGGTTGCAAAAATATTTTATTTGATTGAGTTATCAGTCCAGATCAGTAACCTTAAAATCATAACGAGTTAGAAGATGTATCAAAAAAGACATAAAATACTCCTCAACAAGTCTCAAATCAATTATTGTTGTTGGATAACTTCTGAAACTATAATACTGTGGCTCATGTGGCATATGCCTTATGGGACTCACAAGCTTACATTTTTGCACTGCTACAACAATTATGCTCTAGGTGGGTGAGGTGAGGTGGTTATCAAGTAATGGAAGTTATCATTTGTAAATCCAAAAGCCCAATGTTAAAAAACCTTTAAAATGTTGTAAGAAAGGAACACTCAAGTCATGCTGCAATATGGCGCAAAGCGTGTTTTTCTATATATTTATTATCCCTGTCCTTTTGCAATTTACCTCTTCAGATGTTTAATTTTATATGTTGTGCCTTCTTGTTTTACTGGTGTTGCCTAATCCTAGGGCATTCCTCAAGGATATCTTTGAAAACTTTGTTTTAATTTGTGGCTTTGCAGTAGATTAAGAGCTAGTTCTCTATTATGTCTCCTTTGGTTCTTGTGCAGGCTAAGGGAGACTTCTATTAAATCTCCTTCCATTATTTTTATCAGTTATATATAAAAAAAAAAACGCCCAATTATTTTTATCAGTTATATATATATTTTTTTTAGGTTGGGGAAAAAAAAAAAACGCCCAATTATTTTTATCAGTTATATATATATATTTTTTAGGAGGGGGGGGGGGGGGGGGGGAATAATGGTAACCAAATTGTGTGTGTGTGTGAAGGAACCACTAATAGGCATTATGATTGGAAGGATTTGTTATACCCAGGACTTGGAGATTGTCATCAGTGTATTAGAAGTTTAAACTTGCTGGTTTTTTGCCTGTGTCATTTTCCAACTTCTTGATAGCACTATTTTATGCATTTTGCTGAAAATTATGGTTTATCTTAGTCATTCAATTGGGTGACTTGTTGCAGCCGTTGTAATTCATTTGAAGAAGCTTCATTGTTATTGGAGGAACTTCGTTTATTTGATAATCAAGTCTATGGTGTGGCACATGGACTTCTCATGGGCCATAGGGATAATGTATGGATGCATGCTCTCTCTCTTTTTAATGAGGTGAAGCATATGGACTCTTCAACGTCATCTGCATTTTACAATGCGTTGACTGACATGCTATGGCACTTTGGGCAGGTATGTCTTAGTAATTGCTGTTAATTGAAGTTACATGGTTTCTATTTTATTTATTTATTTTAATTTTCCCTTTTTCTCGGTAGGTAATTGGGACACTATAAGGTCAAGGTTGTTTAACTGGTACATATTTAATGATTCCAATAGGTTCTAACTCTCTTTCTCTTGGATTGTGCTGGAATTGAAAAGTTGGCATCATGGTCGTGTGGTTCATACGTCATTTTGGCTATTGCATGGGGCACAAAATGGCTCCAGAGTTGCTGTTACCATTGTATCTAATAACTTGCCCCATTTACTATTTGCGTGTCCAGAGATACTAGTGTGTGGAGTTGCTAATTAAATGAAATTTAAATATTTATTTATTTTTATTTTTTAAATATCACAAAAGCCAGTGAAGAGTGTCCAAAGTTTTTGTAAAGGTCTCCAAAAATTTTCTGGTTGGTTGCCTTACATATAACTGAATTGTGTAGATGAAGGAGATGATAGAAATTCAATGTTATTCTATTTCACTTTTTGCAGCATCACCTTACTTTAACGAACACGATTCTTTCTCTGGTATTTGTTGCAAGGGTTTCTAAATCTCCGTTGCTTGATATTGTATAGACTGTCCTCTCCTCTGTTTTCCTTAGAACAGCTTTTATTTCTGTTTGTTTCAGTTTTCTCCTCCCAGTTCTCACCTCCTCCAACTGGAAATCTCCAAAGAGTTTCATGTTAACAGATCCCAAAACTTTTGTTCTTGACTCTGTATTTGTTTTCCTATAGAGACGAGGGGCCCAACTGGTGGTGCTTGAAGGGAAACGACGTCATGTCTGGGAAAACATATGGTCTGATTCTTGCTTAGATCTGCATCTGATGTCTTCTGGTGCTGCACGCGCAATGGTTCATGCCTGGCTGCTCAATATACGCTCTATTGTGTTCGAAGGTCATGAGTTGCCAAAACTACTAAGGTATATCATCATATCAAAAAACCATCAGATGATTCTGTACTTTCACCATTTAAAATCACATTTCAATCGGAGAGAGAATAGTCAACTTTTGTCGACTGTGCAGCATTTTAACAGGGTGGGGCAAACACAGCAAAGTAGTTGGTGATGGCACGTTAAAGCGAGCAATCGAGACACTTCTTACTGGCATGGGTGCACCGTTTCGGGTTGCCCAGTGTAATATTGGGCGGTTTATAGCAACTGGAGCTCTAGTGGCGGCCTGGTTGAAAGAATCAGGGACGATGAAAGTCCTCATTCTTCAGGATGACAGAAATCAATCTGAAACTGCAAGATTGGAGCATATTCCTGAATTGCAAACAATCCCCTTGTAGTAGGTTGTATTTCTATGTGGGTTTTTTTGTCTCTTTTTTTTAAAAAAAGGTCTTTGCTTCCAACGTTTGTATTCTGTGTAATTAAGTGATCCGAAAATCTACTCTCTCTCTCTCTCTTGTAAAACTCGCAAATGTATCTTTGTAGCTTCTTCAGTGAAAGCAAACAGTTTTTCCTCTCCTCGGTTTTACTGCAAATTGTAACTGAATGTATAAGAAACCAATGAGTTTAGCAGGAAGTACAATAACCATACTTTCAGGAGTTAATTGGAATTGAATGTATAGTCAGGAAGCCACACTTTATGTTGCATTTGTGTTTTAACATTTCCTAATGATGCTTACATTGCCAAAATCAGCAGTGTATCAAATCATTGATATGAAATGATATTTTTAGCCTTTGAACAAAGGGCTCGGGTTAAGGAGTCATTGGTTTAACTGTCGGGTTAACCAAAATTTAATTGTTTCGTAAATATATTCAAAGTTGTACAAAAATTAAAAATATAGGCAATGAAATACCCTAGGAGTGTCAGTGTTTTTTAAGAGCATATATTTTTATTTTAATGTTTATTGTCTTTAAAAAAAGTTATTTACATTGATGTTAGACAAAAAAAATGCTATGAATGTAACAAAAATTACCAATTATTAAATTGTTAATTATTAAGTTCAAACTCAAAGATAATATAGCAAGATAGCACCTTGACATATAACAGAGTGTATAGAGTCTCTGTAATTTCAAGAGCAAGATCATCAAGATGGTTCGATTTTTCGCTGGAATTGCTCTATTGAAGGCACGTTTAATCCCACTTGTCCAAAACTTATAAAAAGAAAAAAGTTTGATGTCATCTGTGGTGGTGGCGTTATGTATGTACAATGTCAACAGTCTCGCCGACGATGATGTCCATAATACTATATACTAACAAAACTTCAAACGCAGACACATAGAGAGAGAGAGATAGCGGTGGAAGATGGCATTTAGTTGGTTGAGATTAGGGTTGCAATAATGGGTGCACCGTCGTGGAGCATCCCTGGTCATGGTTGGTTGAATTTCTTTTGTCTATTGGCACTTTGGAAGAGATAGAGAGATAAGGGGATGATGATATGCATGCATTTATACCCCTTATTTCTGAGAAATGATTTTATGTAACGGGTGCTTACACTGCCTGAAGTGTATTTTTCTTTGCCATGCAACAATATTAGAAATACAAAAATCAAACATAGAATTGAACCCCAAAAAAAAAAAAAAATTTTGAATGGACAAAATTTCATCATTTTTTTTTTTTTTTTTGTGTTTTTCTATGTTTGATTTGTATATTTCTAAACTTATAATTTGTGTCATGTGGTAAATAGTATGTGTAATCTGAATTTGATATGGTTAAACACTCAATACTTTAGGTTGAGCTCCAAGTGACTTTTCGAGTAATTGAGCTCAGTTCAAAATATTGAGTTTTTGGCTGCATCAACTTTAATTTCACTTTTACCATATAATAAATAATAAGTTAAAAAATATACCACAATAGCTTAATCATGTCATATACTTGTTACATAAAATATTTTCTCCTTCTAATTGACCCCTATAAATACCACACTACATTTCTTGTATGCAGTAAACAAAGCTCTTGCTACTCTTTTCTTTCTGGTCCTCTCTTTTCGTTTGAGTAAAACGATGGGGAACGATGGGGAAGATTTTAAAGAATGGTGCAATGTTTGCTGTAATGGCGTTGGTGGCTTTGTTGGCGGTGGGAATAACTGAAGCATGGAAGTTAGGGGCAGAGACTGTTGGTGGTCGGGTTGTTGGTGTAGGAATTGGAGGTGGGTCTAGTGATGGGAAACGGGTTGGGAGGGAAGAGAGTAGTGAGAGGAGAAAACGTCTTCATCCTCGCACGGTAAGACCCACTTTCTTGTGTCAAACTAGAGAAAGAAATCTATAACAATAAAATGCAAGAAAATCACTACATCAAAAACAAATAAGGAGAGTTCATACAGCTCATGAATTTATCTTCTCTTGCCCATGGTCGTTCCACTTTCTTGCTTCAGTTGAAAAATCTATCTAATAAAAATAAAATGCGAATAAACCACATCCAAAAGAGAGAAAAAAAATAGAAAAGGGGGAGTTCATACAACAGATTCGTACAGCTCTTAATTTTAACTTGACTAAAACCTACATCATTAATGGTACATGAAATTCGGCCACCTAGTCCATTGTGCTTTTCCTGAAACTGGGATCTGTTGAGAGGTTTTGCTGGGCTAATAAAATCCAGATAACTAAAAAGCTCTTGAGACACATTCTCAAGGAGAGCATAAACATGGGGACAGCTTCACTTTCTGTTCCTGCTCTCTTCCCTCTCCTTTTCCCGTTTCTTGTAAAGCTTCTCAACAACACGCCGTGCCTTGCAAGGTGGAAAGTTTGCAAGGTCAAAGTAGTGTGGTGCTATATCAACTAACCTGAATCGACCCAAAATAGCAAAAACACAAAAGGTGAATAGAGGTGGAAAGTCAAGTAGGCATGTGATCCAACAAAAATACAGAACTTTCACAAATAACATACCTGTCCACCAGTAAAATATAAATTCCCAGTCCCGTTTTTAATAATAAAATATATATATAGATATAAAACAGTTAGGAACAATAGTACTTTATTCATAACAAAAATACTAATAATCCTTTATGATAGCAATAAAAGTGTTGTTAATCTGTTTCGATTACCCTTTAATGCATGCAGAAGGAGTCAACAAAACAAACAAGCAACCAACATGGATATTGAGAAGCTTCAGGTCTATCCATAAGACAATATGAATTGTCTTTACTCCAGACAACTGAAAAAATTGTGATGATTTTAACATCCAACCTGTCACAGAAAAGAGGCAGAGACAGAGAGAGAAGGGAATGGCTTGTTTGAGAACGGCAAAAACCTGGTTTGAGTGGGAATTTTTCCTGTCCGTGCAAGGCAAACCTCAGTTTTACTAACATCAGGTCTAAAAAACATCTAGTTTTATTTTATTTTATTTTTTTGCCTCACCAATTTTCAGCAAAAGCTGGGTTAACTATCAAGAACAACAGAGCAAAGCCTATACATTGAAAACTCAAAATGAGGTCAACCCCAACATCCTTTCATCAGGCAGACAGAGAGACAGATAGTCCAAGCAAGCTATGATGTAAGGGTGGATATTTTCCCCAAACTGCTTCTAAGTCATCTACCTAATTCACGAGAATTTTTTGAGCCAATATAGAACTAGTGATAATAAAATCACTATTATGAAGGAATGGAGATAGAAATTAAAGAAGCCTTCTACAAAACAGAACAGCAACAAGCTTTATTTTTATGGAAGAATCCTCAATGCAAATGGCATTGACACTATTATAAAGCAGACACATCTGTATTAGACATGCATCAGTAACAACACATCTGAACACTCCTATAAACATAAATTTCAATCTTCTTTGCTCCACAGCTCATTACCTATCACTTCTTTCAGTACTAAATTTGACATCATACACTCGACAACTATGAGACAAACAAGAAAACAGACACTTAACGTAGTAGTAGAATTATGCATAATTTTTGTTCAGGAGATTTGTAGATCTTTACTTCCATATTATGCATAGTTAGTAATTTGCATTACTTCGTATTTCTTGCGTTAAGATCCCTTTTAAGTTGTTAATAACTGTAGAAATTTTTGTAGGATCTTGAAATAAGTACAGCAGGTTCAACGGCATAAACCTCATCTAAATGCTGCGTAATGTCCTGCTTTGTGATTTATAATAATTGGTGATTAATATGGATCAAAGACCGGTTTATCCCCACATTTGGTGTCAAGATATGCGCATTCTCGCTTTAAAAAATTATTTCCTATGTTGCAATGAAAAATAATTCTTGAAAGGAAGACAATAAAGTTTAATATCTCCCTCCTGATCATCTGCAACAATTTTTTTGACATTGTTAGAACCATCACAAATCAACAAGCACGATATGCGAATTCTCGCTTTCAAAAATGATTTCCTATGTTGCAATGAAAAATAATTCTTGAAAGGAAGACAATAAAGTTTAATACCTCCCTCTTGATCATCTGCAACAATTTTTTGGAAATTGTTAGAACCATCACAAATCAACAAGCACTCGAATTTTCCAAAATTAGACTCCCAGGTCTCCACATGATGCAAATAAACATGAAATGGAACAGGGTAAAATATGACCATCTAACATGTACACTAGATTAGGAATAATGCAACAGAATTGCCTCTTTTGTGACAACATAATACCTCAGTCTAAAAATTGAAGGAACATTATTTCATACCTTGAATTCAACCCTCGAGGGCCACCACAGTAATTGCATTTAGGAATCTTGGATGGCTGGCCACTGGACATGGGCCATAACGGTTTAGCTGTTATATTTAAAGATCAGATCAATAATATTATGGAAGAAAACGTCCAAATAGGAATATCGAATTTGTGAAATGGAAATAATTTCTCAAACTCGAATATTTATTGGAACTCGTTTCAGTCCCTCCCAATCCCAACTCTCTCTCTCTCTCTCTATTGGAACTCGTTTCAGTCCCTCCCAACTCTCTCTCTCTCTCTCAAACGACAATGTATTGGAAATCGTTGCTTTTGATTTTTTTTGCCCTCCTGTCCCTCGTCACTGACCTCCCTACGTGGGTGTTGTTGTTGGGGGGGTCGTCTGGCATTTCTGCTCTCGAAGTCAGAAGCCCACCCCAACTCTCTCTCTCTCTCTCTCAAACGACAATGTATTGGAAATGGTCCTTTTTGGTTTTTTTGCTCCTCCTGTCCCTCATCACTGACCTGTCTATGTGGGTCTTCTTGTTGGGGGGTTCCTCCATAATTTCTGCTGTCGAAGTCACAGCAATAGTGCTGTTTTCAAACGTCGAGTCTGATTCTTCATTCTTCTCAACTGAGTCTGCTTTGGAATCTTCTTCTGGGTCCTCGCCGACCGGTATGAGGTCATCGATCACGCTCCAATCGATCACGCTCACTGAGAAGGGAAAGAATAGCAATAGCAGATCGCGAACGGCGTCGGAAGGGTTCCGCCGTCGGCTACACTGCGAGAAGGAAAAGAATCGCAAATGCAAAAGCGAACCAAACAAAAACCGGCGAACGGCGTCGGATTGCGCGTTCCGCCGTCCTTGTTTTTCTTCATAAATTTTGTATTTTCGAGTTATTTTTTTTCTTTTTTTTTAGATGGTAATTTTATTTGTTATTATTGTACTGTGAGTTTATAAATTTTGTCATTTCTAAATGTCTTTTCTCTCTCTAATTGTTTATTCGAACATTATTTATGGTTAATTTTTTAATTAATTTAGATTATATTGCTTCTCATATTTTTTACATATTTAAAATAAATTAAAAAATTAATTTTTAACTATCTTTTTAAAACAATTTTACTTGTTTCGCGTTGCCCATGCTAATTGTATGTTTGTTGGGTTCGCTTGATTTTGTTTTTGATTTATTTTCATCTTTAAGTTATTTTCTTTTTAATTTTTTTTAATAAAAAATCAGCCTTTTAAAGACATCAAAAAATTAAATAATTATTATAAAAAAAGTATATAAATAAAAATAATGAATTTTTTGGGGCTTATTTTGACTTTTAAAATTTTCTTATATAACTTTTCAAAAATAAAAAAATAAAATTTTTGAGTTCGTTTACTTGAGGTGAATATAATTTTTTTTTTTTTTTTTTTTTTTGACATTCTTCTAAAAAAAAAATTACTAAAGATAATATGACTTTTTTATGTGATTCCAAACACTTTATAAAGGGTTATTTTGGGAGATGATTTTTTTTTTTAAATATTTTTTTTAAACTAAAATATGAGATAAAAAATAATATATTTAAAATAAATTTTTAATTTTTTACACAAAAAAAAATACAAGAGGTAGAGTAAATGGAAATATATATATTTTTTGTACGAGCTGAAATTGTTTTGGCTTTTTTATTTTTATTTTTGATAAATGAGGCCTAAGTGTGCATTTGGAAATTTGATTTTTTTAGTGATATTTTAATTGTCTAATTTTTTTATGAGATGAAAAGAATTAATTTACTTAAAATGTTTATCTAGTTTAATAAATAGTTTTGTGAAATAAAATGATTGATTGATACTTAACATAACATTTTATTTTTTTTTAGATCGCATTACCTTTTTAATTTTCTGCACATTGTTTTATAAAAAAATAAAAAAATTACACTTATTTAGACCATCCTAAATAACTTGTAATCATATCTTTGCAAATTTTCTACAAAAGGCATGTTGATTTTTGAATTTATTTCCCACACAAAGCATGCAGAACATATTTTACTAAATGAAAATTAATTGCAAATAAAAAATTCATAAGAATGGTGTGATAGAAATATTTTAAAAATTGTAAGTCCTTTTAATGAATCTTTTGATTTGAACTAAATAAAAGCACTTTTATCACCGTATTTTGTACAATTTTTTTGTATAATTTCTTTTGTTTATAAGGAAAATAGCCTTTTTAAGAACAATAATTGTAGAAACTCTAAACTTCCAATCTATATATATAAGGAAAATGGTTTTTTTAAAACAATGATTGTGAAAACTTCAAACTTCCAATCTATATATATAAGGAAAATGGTCTTTTTAAGAACAATGATTGTAGAAGTTCCAAACTTCCAAACTAATTTTGTTAATTTATTAATTTTTAAAGAAATAAAAAAAAATCTATTGGTTAATTCCTTAAGTCAAAAATCCAAAAACAAAAAAAAAAGAAGATCTAATTGCAATTTTGAATTTTAAAATTCAAAACAATATGATAAGTCACATTTATTCTTTCCAAAAACAATGTTGATCAAAACAATTAAATAAAAATAAATAAATAAAGACGCTAATTATCTATGATTTTGAATTTCAAACTTCAAAATAATACGGTAAGCCACCTTAATCTCACTGTCACCTTTTTCCGAAAATAATATAAATCTAAAATTTTAAAAACCCAATCAAATTAAAAATTCAATACTATTATCTCTTTAAAATACTCAATATTTGATTTTTTTTCCAACTCAGCCAACTCCTCTCCAAATGTAATGATGCAATGGTTATTTTCTGTCTTTGCCAATAGTCCAAATTTATTTCAACTTTGTTTGTTTGTTTGTGATTTTTTTTTTTTTTTTTTTGCAAATTTATATTTTCGTGTGAGTATTTTTTTTTTCTCTACATGACCTTTTTTTCCCAATGTATTTTTAGTTCCAACTAAATTGAACATAAATATATATACGTTAACTACCTTTGTTTTGAGAGTTGATTTGAAGGTTTTTTTTTTTTTTTTGGTGGATGTTTGTGTATTTTTTATATTGTTATTATTTCTTTTGATATATGTGAATTGATAATATAGTTATGAGTTTTTTTTTATTATTTATTTATTTATAGAATAATGCATCTTATATTGTTCCTTATGATTTGATCATTTTTAAAACAATAGTGATAGAGGCCTCGAATTTGGCTCGACTACTGTTTGTTTGTTTGTTTTTTTTTTTGGGCTTCTGTGTTAGTTTTTTTTTTTTTTTTTTTAAGTCTAATATAAAATATTATACATTTTCCACCAACTCATCATAGAAAATTATATGAAATTAACAAAATTTAACCAACAGTTTAACTAATCAGTCAATTTTAATTTTTATCATTTAATCAATCCAACTTAATTGACTGATCAGTTAGACTGTTGGTTAAAATTCGATAATTCTATATAATTTTGTACGATGAGTTAGAATAGGATGTCTAGTTTTTTGGCACACCCCTACATATAAACACTTTTAAAAAAAAAAACCAACACAACCTAACAAATAAAATTAAATTAAATTAAAAAAAAAAATTGATCAGTCAATTTTATTATCTAATCAGTCCAACCCAACTCACTTACAAAATGTCTAATTTTTTAGTACATCCTTATACATAATCACCCCTATAAAGAAAAGAGAGAAAAAAAAAATTAAAAAAAAAAAAACCAACTAAAACAGCTTTGGAAGAAAAGAAAAGAAAAAAAAAAAAATTGATTTCGAGGCAAATTCGAGCCTCAAATTCGAGGCCTGAATCATTTTTGTTTTTAAAATTTCTTAAACAAAATTTTAAAATTTTTTATTTGTAAAAAATTAAAAACATTTAATTGACTAAATAAATATCTCTGCAACAAAACTATACTAATCAACACTGCAGTTCCGGAACTGGAAAACAAAAATCGTTTTAATTTTCTATCCTTGTGTTCAGTTGTTGCAGGAAAAGATAGGTCCTATCATAACTATTTTCTTGAAGTAAACACTTCCTCTCAAATTCTTTACTTGAAAAAAAAAAAAAAAAAAAACATAATCATCATAGCAAGAAAGCAAATTATTTTTATTATCTATACCGCACGGCGTACACCTCACTTTCAGAGGGCAGATAACATTTTCCTTTTCCAAATTTCACAAATAATCTATTTGGGGGCAACTTCTTGGATGGATAGATAGTATAATTTTGAACATAATCCATCTATATATGTATAAATATTTTTTAATGCAATTCAATTAAATGACTATCGATTTTTGATAAACTTAATTTTTTTACGCTAATACTCTCTTGCATGATTGTCCTCTGATCATATATTAGAGAGAAATTGTTCCCTTATATTTTCATCATATCACACAATTAGGAGTGTGAAAGAGAACAAAAGTTTGGGTATAGAGATCCAACCTTCAACTATGAATTGTTAATGGAGACTCTCCATAACAACCATAATATGCAGTTTGAGTATATATAAGAAAATATCCTATATATACAAATCTCATAAATTATTTTTATTTGTAGATATGAAACGCAATAATAAAATTATAATTTTTGAAATGAGAGGCACCAACATAACATGAATTGACCAACTTAATTGTCACAAGAAGTAAAAATAATTTATGAAATTTAATCATAGAATTAAAAAGCCGTCAATTCGGGCATAATGGCCAATTTAAACAGCTAATTTTCCATCCTAATACCGTTATATGTCTTGCGATTTATAACCGTACTAGTAACCTTTAAAAACATACCTGCAAGGAGGGGGCAATTCCTCTGGATTTGGAGGTTTCGGAGCCATATGACAATAGAAAGTGTCCCTCCAATTAGCAGCTGGTGCACTAAACAAATCAAAATTGGTATGATACACCACAGATTTTGTGAAATCTCTTGTGTACATTTAATTGACTAAATGAAACAACATTTTCTGAAATGAAATTTTTGAATAATTTTTCCAAATAAGAAAATATAAAAAAATAAAAAAATATTTTTAAAAAAATTGAATTCCAATATTTATTGGAAGCACATGGTATAAGCATGTATGCATTCTCTCCTTATTCACAGAATAGAGCTCTCTGTCTCGTTTCAGTCCCTAAGCCCACCCTAACTCTCTCTCTCTCTCTCTCTCTCTCTCTCTCTCTTAAATGGAAAAATCCCACCACCTCCAGTGTATTCAACCTTTTACTTTTTGTTTTTTATTTTTTTCTCCCTTCTATCACTCATCACTGACATGTCTATGTGGGTATTGTTGTTGTGGGGGTCCTTTGTCATTTCTACTCTCGAACTCACAGCAATAGTGCTCTTTTCAAACCGTAACAATGGCGAACCAAACGTCGAGTCTGATTCTTTCTTGTCAACTGGCTCGTTCGAGTTCAAATCTTCTTGTGGGTCCTCACCGAGCGGTATGAGTTCAGCCGACGAGTGGTTCTTGAATGGTCAAATCCGACCAATGTCACCACTACGAACAACACAGTTCCAATGGCAAGAACACGAAGAAAATGAGGCCTCTCATCATCATCATCATCGCATTCTGGAGTTGGAAGATTCTGAGAACAAAGAAGCTGAAACTCCGTCGATTGAGACAATACCGTCAGGCTCTACTTCGTCTTCAAGGTCTACATCGTCTGGAAGGAACTTGAAGAAGTAGATATTCAAGGTCTTCACTTGCTCATCATCTTCAAGGGATGAGAAGGAAAAGAATTGCAAAGAAACGGAAATGCAAAAGCAAAATTGAAGCAAACAAGTTCTCCGAAAAAAACCGATCGCCATTACACTGCGAATAGAGCATTGGTGGAGGAGATGAAGAAGAAGACCTTCTTACCCTACCGGTAAGGACTGCTCGGATGTCTAGGGCTGTGCCCTTAATGGATTTACCACAACTTTAAACCCTGTGTCCTTTGGGTTGTAATTTAAACTCCTGCACCTTTGTCCAATCACCATTGATGATTTTGGTTTTTTAGCTATGAATATTGGGTTCTGTAATCCATTGCCTGATGTTAAAAAGTTGATTTTTTAATTTTTTTATATATAAAAAATAAAGAAGTGCTTTGATTTAAAAAAGTTAAAAAAATTTATCTTTCCAAATTACATCAGAGTCCTTCTCCTTAGTTAAAGTTATGTAATATTTTATTATAAAGTAAATTATTAAATTAAGTTTGTATAAGATTGCCATTCATCCTAAAAGTGTTTAATTATGATTTTTTTTAATTATAATTTAAAAAATAAGAAATTATATTAATACATACCTTTTGAGAGGTGTATACTATAATTTTTCCTTTAAATAGTTTTATCTTGATAATATTGTGATATCAAATATTACAAGCGTGTTTGGGATACACTAATTTTATTGTTTTTGTTACATTATTTTTTTATTTTTTAAAAATATTTTTTCATAAAAATTTAAAAAATATATTTATTTAAATTATTTTCAATAATCTCACGTATTCTTTTTTTTTTTTATATGAATAAATTAGTGTTGATGATAGTTTAGATGAGAGTAAAAAATAAATCATAATGTAAGGATATAATATTCAATGCACCTAGTTACAAAGGTTATTGTGCTTAAAAATAGCTGAAAACACATGATGGTGTGTTATCATGATGAAAAATAACAAATAAGTTTATTTTTTAAAAAACTTTAGCTTATTTTGGCATTTGGATTAAAAGTTAATTTTTTGGTTCTTTAATTTTTTTTAATTACATCATCTTTATATATTTTTGGGTAAATTACACTGACACCTCCTGAGGTTTATGTTTATTACAGTTTTCCCCCTCACGTTTTGGAAATTACATCTCCCTCTAAGGTTTAAAGTTTCATTATAGATTCCCCCTTAGCAATTTAATTTTTTTAAATACCAATTTTGCCCTCACTAGATAAATTACATTGACACTCTTCACATTTTAGAAATTACAATCCCCTCCCTAAGGTTTAAAGTAGCATTACCAATTGTCCTTTCGGTTAGTATTAGTTGGAAAAAAAATTCTTTGAAAAAAAAAACTAATTGGAAAAAAAATTATTTGAAAAAAAAAATAATTGAAAAAAAAAATTATTTGAGAAAAAATTAATTGAAAAAAAAATTTGTTAGTAAAATTTTTAAATTTCTGTTTAAAAATGAACATAAACTCATTTTTTGAATTTACGTTTTTTTCTCAAATTTACAAACTGAGACAACATTTTACAAACCAAAAAAATTATCAAACAAGTTTTTATGATAGTTTTTTAAAATTTTTGTAAATATAAATTGAAAACTGAAAACGAAATGGTTACCAAACAGGCTTCAGATAGTAAAAATGTCGTAAAATTAACAAATAATTAAATAAGTTACCAACATAAGAAATGACTTATTAAAAGATTCGCAAGCTATGTATGGTTTGATTTTTAGAATTTTTTTTTAAAAATTAAAAATTAATTTAGTTAAGAGATAAAAAATAAAAAATAATTATCATTTAAGGGTAAAAAATAATTATCATTTTAACTTTTGGACAGGTTATATATATACGTATGACTGTTTCAATTTAATTTGTAAAACATTATTTCTAACCACTCGAAAGATAAAAATGATATAAAAATAATAATTATTTTTCATTTTTTATTTCTTAACCAATTAATTTTTAATTTTTTAAAAAAAATTCTAAAAATCAAACCATATATAGCTTAAGAATCTTTTAATAAGTCATTTATTATGTTGGTAATTTATTTAATTATTTGTCAATTTTATGATATTTTTACCATCTGAAACATGTTTGGTAACCATTTCGTTTTCAATTTTTACTTACAAAAATTTTAAAACCTGTCATAAAAACTTGTTTGATAATTTTTTTGGTTTATAAATGGTTGTCTCAGTTTGTAAATTTGAGAAAAAAACGTAAATTCAAAAAATGAGTTTACATTGGTTTTTAAACAGAAATTTAAAAATTTTACTAACAATTTTTTTTTTCAATTAATTATTTTTTTTCAAATATTTTTTTTCCCGATTAATTTTTTTTTTGATTAATTTTTTTCTAATTAATACTAACCGAGGGGGCAATTGGTAATGTTACTTTAAATCTTAGGGAGGGAATTGTAATTTCTAAAATGTGAGGGGTGTCAATGTAATTTACTTAGTGAGGGCAAAATTGGTATTTAAAAAAATTAAATGGCTAAGGGGAGAGCTTCTATTTGAACACACCAATTCTACTTTTTACACATCCTTCTTAGTTCACACACCTTAAAAAAATAAATAAATAAAATTTACTTATTACACACACTTTTATTCCAATTATATCCTCATACACACAACTTTCCAACCCTTCCAATCCACACACCAGCGACCACCTCGCCAGCGGCGACGCAGCACCACCGTTCCCTTTCACTTCCCGTCGCCATCCCCACCCCTTACTCCACCACCGGCGACACTATCACGACCCCCACCTCATCCCCTCGATCTCTCTCTCTCTCTCTCAGTCGCGAAAATGGGGTTTCGGAGGTTGATAGTCGAACCAAATTTGTCTTCTTTCAGATTTAGGTTCTCCTCTCTCTCTCTCTGTGGGTGTGCAAAACTGAGGGTCACGAAGGGGTGGGAGCTGTGGCGGCGACGGTGTTGTGTTCCGAAGTGAGGGGTTACGGGGGTGGTGGGGAGGGTGAGTGAGCGACGAACGATGAGGTGGCGTGGGGCTTCGATTCGAGAAAAGGGAGGCTGGAGGGAGGCGATAGAGGGAGGCGACGGAGGGAGGAAGGAGATGATTGGAGGGGAGGCTCTGTATTGGGTATTAGGGTTAGGGTTAGGGTTAGGGTTAGGGTTTTGGTTGGAGAAGAAAGGGGTTTTGGTTGGAGAAGAAAGGAATATTTTGGTAATTTTATTTTAGGATAAAAATGTAATAAAAAAAATGTCATTAAGTGTGTGAGGAGAGGGGAAGTGGTGTGTGCAAAAAAAATGTCATTTCTAAATGTCTTTTCTCTCTCTCTTTTTTTTTTTTTCTCTCTCTAATTGTTTATTCGATCATTATTTATGATTAATTTGTAAATTAATCTAGACTATATTACTTCTCATATTTTTTACATATTTAAAATAAATTAAAATTAATTTTAAAATTTTTGCAATCATGAATTAAATTAACAAATTTTTTAATTTTAAAAATAGATCCTACTAACTACCCCTCAATGAGCGTTGGTTAAAGTTCAAATAATATCAAAAAAATTAAAATTAAAATTTTAATATATATTTTATATAATTCCATACATTTTTATGTATTTATATATATACTCACATCATTTTAATGACAAATGATATCAAAAGCATTGTTTAATATTAAATTTGTGTAAAAAAAACGCTTCAAAAAATAGTGAAAAAGTTCAAATAAATTTTTAATTCAGTAAAAGTATTTTGAAATTAGTTCCTTCCAAGTCTAATAAAACCTACACGTGAAAAAGTTATTTGAAATTTAAAAAAGAAAATTCATTCAAGACGAAAACCAACGAAAGATCAAAATTTTGCTGCTTTTTTTTTTTTTTTTTTTTTTTTTACCAAACCCAACCTTAAATTTTGCTATTTTGTTTTTTTTTTTTGGGTTTTAAATAATCTCACTATTCAATTTCTTATATGAATAAATTAGTAAATTAGTGTTGATGACAGTTAGATGATAATAAAAAGGACTTTTCTTAAGTGTGCAACTTACACCTTACACTTACGCCTTTTCTGTTTGCTGTCCTGTTTCATGTTTACACCTTCCACTTACACATTTTGTGTTAGTTGCATATGGTGTGCAACCTTAAGGGGTTTACACCTTCCACTTACACCTTCCACATCATTGGGTTTTTCATAAATATTAAAATTTTTAAGTATATGTATGTTAGGTGTATATAAAAATTTTAAAAAAAATTGCTTAAAATATTAAAAACAAAATAGAAAAATATGAAACAAAAAATTTCAATTTTCTAAAAAGTTAATTTAAAAAACTCAAACCAAATAAATTGATTAATCTTTGATGATATGGCATGTTTGGCAAATGTCAAACCTCCTGTCAAATTTGACAGCAGAAATGACATTTGTTATATTTGATAGGAAGAATAGCAGACCATTAGAAACTTTTTTTTTTTTTACACTTGCCAAATTATACCTTTGGCACCTCCATTAGAAATGCTTTATCTAAAGAAAAATAAATAAATAAAATAAAAAATTTAGTTATAACTAAATAAGAAAATAGAATAACTAAGGATACATATAGTAAGAGATGTGTATAATAGAATTATCTATAAAAATAATTACAAATCAATTGAAAACTTAATAAATATTTTATAAACTTTCTATAATATATATATATATACTCTACATCTCACTAGGATGTAATTTTCCCATTAATAATTCCCACAAAATATGGGCCTTATGTAAAATTTGGAGTCCACCAGTGAGAGATGGGCCGGCCTTTGGAATGAACAGTAATATAACTCTTTTCTTTTCGAATAAAATTAAAAAAATTCACCAAAAATCAAAAAATATAAATTAAAAACTCGAAAATAGATTTTAAAATTTTTAAACTTGCCAAATTATACCTTTGGCACCTCTGTTGGAAATGCTTTAACTAAAGAAAAATAAATAAAAAAAATAAAAAATATAGTTATAATTAAATAAGAAAATAGAATAACTAAGGATACATACCTCTTACTAGTAAGAGGTGTGTATAATAGAATTATCTATAAAAATAATTACAAATCAGTTGAAAACTTAATAAATATTTTATAAACTTTCTATATTATATATATATATATATATATATTCTACATCTCACTAGGATGTAATTTCCCCATTAATAATTCCCACAAAATATGGGCCTTATGTGAAATTTGGAGTCCACCAATGAGAGATGAGCCAACCCTTGAAATGAACAGTAATATAACTTTTTTCTATTCGAATAAAATTAAAAAAATTTACCAAAAATCAAAAAATATAAATTAAAAACTCGAAAACAGATTTTAAAATTTTTACATTTGCCAAATTATACCTTTGGCACCTCCATTGGAAATGCTTTAACTAAAGAAAAATAAATAAATAAAATAAAAAATTTAGTTATAACTAAATAAGAAAATAGAATAACTAAAGATACACACCTCTTACTAAATAAGAAAATAGTAAAAGGTGTGTGTAATAGAATTATCTATAAAAATAACTACAAATCAGTTGAAAACTTAATAAATATTTTATAAACTTTCTATAATATATATATATATATATATACTAGCTTATACCCGTGCCTAAAGGCACGGTATAAATAATATTAAGATTAAAATACAGTTATAAAAATATATTTAACAGACTGTACTTTACAATTCCAAACAAATCAAATATAAAAAAAAGTTAAATATCAAATAATGCACACTAGCCAGTGCTCTGCAATTTAAAAGAAATTAAAATTAAAATGTACACCAGCTCATTAAAGAAATTGGATACCTTTAATGGTTTAGCCAATTTTCTATGAACAACAACTTATTAAAAAATAAAAATCAAATAAAGAGAGGAGCACTAAAGATTTAGCCAATTTTCTTATTTGTATAATTAATTTTACTCCCCAAAATTACTATATGTGAGAAACAGAATTCATATTAAAAAAATTTAAAGTAAAACCTACCAAGTACCCATGAGCTTCTTAAGACTCAGCACACAGATTGCAAAGATGTATGTGTAAAAAATGTTTTCCTAAAACAATATCAATCATCTGTGAATAACATAAATCCTGAGAAATCATTCTGAATGGGTACAGTTGATTCATCCATAAGACCATAAAACTAAACATTTCTCTCAATGCTAAACCACGAAAATTCAAGTGTCTTGTAGGTTGTCTAATTTTATTACTTCTGGTAATTTTACTGACATAAAGAACAAAAAGCTTGATACTCTAATTTTGTTTTCTTTCATTTTTCTTTGCTTTCCCAGCAACCAAACAGTAGTTTTGGGCTAACAACTAACAACAAGATATTAGAGAGTGCCAAGAATGAGAAGAACAAATATCACAATAAAAACCTTACTTCAAGTCAAAAAATTCAATTAACTCAAACCTAGATCTAGATATCTAATAATAGGTCATTTTCATCAAATAAGCATGAAATTGTACAGAATTAAACAATACGCAGAAACGAAAAACAATAATTTTAGAGAAAAAATATGATCAAAATCTAGAATTGGCAAGAGAATGAGGGTAATTGTTATTATTGTATTGTGAGTTGGAATTTAAGACCGTGCTTGTTTTTCTTTATAAATTATGTCATTCCTAAATGTCTTTTCTCTCTTTTTTTGTTTTTTTTTTTTCTCTCTAATTGTTTATTCGATCATTATTTATGATTAATTTTTAAATTAATTTAGATTATATTACTTCTCATATTTTTTACATATTTAAAATAAATTCAAAAATTAAATTAAAATTAATTTTAGAATTTTTGCAATCATAAATTAAATATATAATTTTTTTAATTTTAAAAATGGATCCTACACTAACTACCCCTCAATGAGCGTTGGTTAAGGTTCAAATAATATCAAAAAAATTAAAATTAAAATTTTAATATATATTTTACATAATTCCATACATTTTTATGTATTTATATATATACTCACATCATTTTAATGACAAATGCCATCAAAAGCATTGTTTAATATTAAATTTGTGTAAAAAAAGGCTTCAAAAAATAGTGAAAAAGTTAAAATAAATTTTTAATTCAATAAAAGTATTTTGAAATTAGTAAAAAAATATCTAGTTTTTTTTTCTTTCTTTTCCTTCCAAGTCTAATAAAACCTACACGTGAAAAAGTTATTTGAAATTTAAAAAAGAAAATTCATTCGAGACGAAAACCAACGAAAGATCAAAATTTTGTTTGTTTTTTTTTTTTTTTACCAAACCAAACCTTAAATTTTGCCATTTTGTTTTTTTTTTGGTTTTAAATAATCTCACTATTCACCTTTTATATGAATAAATTAGTAAATTAGTCTTGATGACAGTATAGATGATAGTAAAAAATGAATTATTATCGGGTTTTTCATAAATATTAAAAATTTTAAGTGTATTTATGTTAGGTGTATATAAAAATTTTAAAAAATTGCTTAAAATATTAAAAACAAAATAGAAAAATATGAAACAAAAAATTTCAATTTTCTAAAAAGTAAATTTAGAAAACTCAAACCAAATAAATTGATTAATCTTTGATGATATGGCAAGTTTGGCAAATGCCAAACCTCCTGTCAAATTTGACAGCAGAAATGACATTTGCTATATTTGACAGGAAGAATAGCAAACCATTAGAAACTTTTTTTTTTTACACTTGCCAAATTATACCTTTGGCACCTCCATTAGAAATGCTTTAACTAAAGAAAAATAAATAAATAAAATAAAAAATTTTGTTATAACTAAATAAGAAAATAGAATAACTAAGGGTGTGTATAATAGAATTATCTATAAAAATAATTACAAATCAATTGAAAACTTAATAAATATTTTATAAACTTTCTATAATATATGTATATATATACTCTACATCTCACTAGGATGTAATTTCCTCATTAATAATTCCCACAAAATATGGGTCTTATGTAAAATTTGGTGGTCTTATGTAAAATTTGGAGTCCACCAGTGAGAGATGGGCCGACCTTTGGAATGAACAGTAATATAGCTTTTTTCTTTTCGAATAAAATTAAAAATATTCACCAAAAACCAAAAAATATAAATTAAAAACTCGAAAACAGATTTTCAAATTTTTACACTTGCCAAATTATACCTTTGGCACCTCTATTGGAAATGCTTTAACTAAAGACAAATAAATAAATAAAATAAAAAATTTAGTTATAACTAAATAAGAAAATAGAATAACTAATGATACATACCTCTTACTAAATAAGAAAATAGTAAGAGGTGTGTATAATAGAATTATCTATAAAAATAATTACAAATCAGTTGAAAACTTAATAAATATTTTATAAACTTTCTATATTATATATATATATATATATTCTACATCTCACTAGGATGTAATTTTCCCATTAATAATTCCCACAAAATATGGGCCTTATGTAAAATTTGGAGTCCACCAATGAGAGATGAGCCGACCCTTGGAATGAACAGTAATATAGCTTTTTTCTATTCGAATAAAATTTAAAAAATTCACCAAAAATCAAAAAATATAAATTAAAAACTCAAAAATAGATTTTAAAATTTTTACATTTGCCAAATTATACCTTTGACACCTCCATTGGAAATGCTTTAACTAAAGAAAAATAAATAAATAAAATAAAAAATTTAGTTATAACTAAATAAGAAAATAGAATAACTAACGATACACACCTCTTACTAAATAAGAAAATAGTAAAAGGTGTGTATAATAGAATTATTTATAAAAATAATTACAAATCAGTTGAAAACTTAATAAATATTCTACAAACTTTCTATAATATATATATCTCTATATTCTACATCTTACTAGGTTGTAATTTCCCCATTAATAATTCCCACAAAACATAGGTCTTATGTAAAATTTGGAGTCCACTAGTGAGAGATGGCCCAACCCTTGGAGTGAACAGTAATATAGCTTTTTTCTTTTTGAATAAAATTAAAAAAATTCACCAAAAATCAAAAAATATAAATTATAAACTCAAAAATAGTTTTAAAAATTTTCAAAACCAAATAGAATAATTATATATATATTTACTTGAGATGTAAAAATGAATTTCCATCAGTCACCAAACAAAAATAGATTTTGTGATTCAAATCAAACTACTGGCTACAAGATGACTTGGGCTATGGGCTTCTCCGTGGACATTCCTTGGGCCTGGAGTCCACTTGCTGCATAACATCCTTTGGGTTAGAGATGATAAGAGTTTTTCGGGCCTTAACCGAAGCTTTATCATGGCACTTCATATATTTATTAAAAATAAATCAAGTTTGTTTTTTTATATAATTATCAAATTCTACTTATATAGATAGCAAAATTTAAGTTAGAATAAGGACAAATTACTCATAAATCTCATTTGGAGAAAAATTATTTCATTTAGTCTTAGAAATTTACTTTCAAATCAATTAGTTCTTTTTATTTTGGGTATATTGTATTTCCTTAATTTGGGGGTTTGAAATTTTACTTTTTTGCTCTTATATGTGATTTTGTTTGGATTTTTTTTCCTAATATTGGGTGTGCATGGGTAAGGTAAGTTTTTATGGGTTTTTTTTTTTTTTGTGGGGATTTAATGGAGTGATTTGTAGGTGGATAATGTTATCCCGTTTATGGTGTTATTGGTGCGGTGTTTGTTCATTTTTGTGGTGTTCATCCCTATTGTAACATTAACATTATAACATTGACATTAATTAATATCCAAACGTAGCACTAATGTAACACAAAAAAAAACTCATTACTGTATTTTTTCCGAACGTAACACTCCAATATAATATTTTAAAAAAAAACTCCTTACTGTAATACTTTAAAGTAACGCACAAAAAAATTTCTTATTGTAACACTCTAATGTAACACAAAAAAACTCATTAGTATATTTTTTCCAAACGTAACACTCTAATATAACACACAAAACTCCTTCGTGTAACACTCTAATGCAACACACACAAAAACTCCTTAGTGTAACACTCTAATGTAACATACAAAAAAACTTATTGATATACTTTTTTCAAATATAACACTCTAATATAATATTCTAAAAAAAAATCCTCAGTGTAACACTGTAATGTAATACACAAAAACTCTTTAGTGTAACATTCTAATGTAACACACAAAAAAAGTTTTTAGTATATTTTTTCCAAACATAACATTTCAATATAACACTCCAAAAAAATTTCTTAGTGTAACACTTTAATGTAATACAAAAAAAATTCTTTGGTATACTTATCCCAAACGTAACGCTCCAATGTAACAAAAAAAAAAAAAAATATTAGTGTATTTTTCCTAAACAAATACTCTAATGTAACACTAAAAAAAAAAAAAAAGAATGTGAGATTCTTCAAACCATTCCAAAAGGAGTACAAATATTCCCTAGTAAGTTTTTAACAAATATATAATTTCAAACTGTGAGTGTTACGTTTGAAAAAAATACACTAATAAGTTTTTTTTTAGTATTTTTTGTCATTTCTAAATGTCTTTTCTCTCTCTAATTGTTTATTCGATCATTATTTATGGTTAATTTTTAAATTAATTTGGATTATATTGCTTCTCATATTTTTTATATATTTAAAATAAATTAAAAAATTAATTTTTAACTATCTTTTTAAAACAATTTTACTTGTCTCGCGTTGCCCATGCTAATTGTATGTTTGTTGGGGTTCGCTTGATTTTGTTTTTGATTTATTTTCATCTTTAAGTTATTTTCTTTTTAATTTTTTTAATAAAAAATCAGCCTTTTAAAGACATCAAAAAATTAAATAATTATTATAAAAAAAATATATAAATAAAAATAATGAATTTTTTGGGGCTTATTTTGACTTTTAAATTTTCTTATATAACTTTTCAAAAATAAGAAAATAAAATTTTTGAGTTCGTTTACTTGAGGTGAATATAATTTTTTTTTTTTGACATTCTTCTAAATAAAAAATTACTAAAGATAATATGACTTTTTTTATGTGATTCCAAACAATTTATAAAGGGTTATTTTGGGAGATGATTTTTTTTTTAAATATTTTTTTTAACTAAAATATGAGATAAAAAATAATATATTTAAAATAAAATTTTAATTTTTTACACAAAAAAAAATACAAGAGGTAGAGTAAATGGAAATATATATATTTTTTGTACGAGTTGAAATTGTTTTGGCTTTTTGATTTTTTTTTTTTCATAAATGAGGCCTAAGTGTGCATTTGGAAATTTGATTTTTTTAGTGATATTTTAATTGTCTAATTTTTTTATGAGATGAAAAGAATTAATTTACTTAAAATGTTTATCTAGTTTAATAAATAGTTTTGTGAAATAAAATGATTGATTGATACTTAATATAACATTTTATTTTTTTTGGATCGCATTATCTTTTTAATTTTCTGCACATTGTTTTATAAAAAAATTACACTTATTTAGATCATCCTAAATAACTTGTGATCATATCTTTGCAAGTCTTCTACAAAAGGCATGTTGATTTTTGAATTTATTTCCCACACAAAGCGTGCAGAACATATTTTACTAAATGAAAATTAATTGCAAATAAAAAATTCATAAGAACGGTGTGATAGAAATATTTTAAAAATTGTAAGCCCTTTTAATGAATCTTTTGATTTGAAATAAATAAAAGCACTTACACCACCGTATTTTGTACAATTTTTTTTTGTTTATAAGGAAAATAATCTTTTTAAGAATAATGATGGTGGAAATTCCAAACTTCCAATCTATATATATAAGGAAAATGGTCCTTTTAAAAACAATGATTGTGAAAACTCCAAACTTCCAATCTATATATATAAGGAAAAGGGTCATTTTAAGAACAATGATTGTAGAAGTTTCAAACTTCCAAACTAACTTTGTTAATTTATTAATTTTTAAAGAAATAAAAAAAATCTATTGGTTAATTCCTTAAGTCAAAAATCCAAAAACAAAAAAAAAAAGGATCTAATTGCAATTTTGAATTTTAAAATTCAAAACAATATGATAAGTCACACCTACTCTTTCCAAAAACAATGTTGATCAAAATAATTCAAATAATAATAAAAAAAAGACGCTAATTATCTATGATTTTGAATTTCAAACTTCAACATAATACGGTAAGCCACCTTAATCTCACTCTCACCTTTTTCCGAAAACAATATAAATCTAAAATTTTAAAAACACAATCAAATTAAAAATTTAATACAATTATCTCTTTAAAATACTTTAATATTTGATCTTTTTTCCAACCCAGCGAACTCCTCCCCAAATGTAATGATGCAATGGTTATTTTCTCTCTTTGCCAATAGTCCAAATTGATTTCAAGTTTCTTTGTTTGTGATTTTTTTTTTTGTAAATTTATATTTCCGTATGAGTTTTTTTTTTTTTTTTTTTTTCTCTATATGACTTTTTTTTCCCAATGTATTTTTAGTTCCAACTAAATTGAAAATAAATATATATCTGTTAACTACCTTTGTTTTGAGAGTTGATTTAGAGTTTTTTTTTTTTTTTTGGTAGATGTTTGTATATTTTTTATAGTGTTGTTATTATTTCTTTTGATATATGTGAATTGATAATATAATTATGAGTTTTTTTTTATTTATTTATAAAATAACGCGTCTTATATTATTCCTTATGATTTGACCATTTTTAAAATTTCTTAAACAAAATTTTTAAATTTTTTATTTATAGAACATTAAAAACATTTAATTGACTAAATGAATATCTCTGCAACAAAACTATACTAATCAACACTGGAGGAAAAGATAGGTCCTATCATAACTGTTTTCTTGAAGTAAACACTTCCTCTCAAATACTTTACTTGAAAAAAATAAAATAAAATAAAAAAAATACATAATCATCATAGCAAGAAAGTAAATTATTTTTATTATCTACACCGTACACTTCACTTTCAGAGGGTATGTAACATTTTTCAAATTTCACAAATAATCTATTTGGAGCAGCTTCTTGGATGGATAGTATGATTTTGAACATAATCCGTCTATATATATATATATATTTTAATGCGATTCAATTAAATGACTATCAATTTTTGATAAACTTAATTTTTTTAGACTGAGACTCCCTTGCATGATTGTCCTCTGATCATATATTGGAGAGAAATTATTCCCGTATATTTTCATCATATCACATAATTAGGAGTGTGAAAGACAACAAAAGTTTGGGTATAGAGATCCCAACCTTCACCTATGTCAACTATGAATTGTTAATGGAGACTCTTCATAACGACCATAATATGCAGTTTGAGTATATATAAGAAAATATCCTATATATACAAATCTCATAAATTATTTTTATTTGTAGATATGAAATGCAATAATAAAATTATAATTTTTGAAATGAGAGGCACCAACATAACATGAATTGACCAACTTAATTGTCACAAGAAGTAAAAATAATTTATGAAATTTAATCATAGAATTAAAAAAGCAGTCAATTCGTGCATAATGGCCAATTTAAACGGCTAATTTTTCATCCTGATACCGTTATATGTCCTGCGATTTATAACCGTACTAGTAACCTTTCATAACATACCTGCAAGGAGGGGGCAATTCCTCTGGATTTGGAGGTTTCGGAGCCATATGACAATAGAAAGTGTCCCTCAAATTAGCAGCTGGTGCACTAAACAAATCAAAATTGGTATGATACACCACAACATTCGTGAAATCTCTGGTGTACATTTAATTGACTAAATGAAGCAACATTTTTTTGAAATGGTATTTTTGAATAATTTTTCCAAATAAGAATATATAAAAAATAAAAAATTATTTTTAAAAAAATTGAATTCCAATATTTATTGAAAGCACAGGGCATAACCATGTATGCATTCTCTCCTTATTCACAGAACATAGCTTTCTGTCTCGTTTCAGTCTGTAAGCCCACCCCAACTCTCTCTCTCTCTCTCTCAAACGAAAAAATCCCACCACCACCAATGTATTCAACCTTTTACTTTTTGTTTTTTTTTTTTATTTTTTTCTCTCTTCTATCACCCATCACTGATATGTCTATGTGGGTATTGTTGTTGTGGGGGTCCTCTGTCATTTCTGCTCTCGAACTCATAGCAATAGTTCTCTTTTCAAACCGTAACAATGGCGAACCAAACGTTGAGTCTAATTCTTTCTTGTCAACTGGCTCGTTCAAGTTTGAATCTTCTTGTGGGTCCTCACCAAGCGGTATGAGTTCGGCCGACGAGTGGTTCTCGAATGGTCAGATCCGGCTGATGTCACCACTACGAAAAACACAGTTCCATTGGCAAGAACACGAAGAAAATGAGGCCTCTCATCATCATCATCATCATCATCATCATCATCGCATTCTGGAGTTGGAAGATTCTGAGAACAAAGAAGCTGAAACTCCGTCGATCGAGACAACACTGTCAGGCTCTGCTTCGTCTTCAAGGTCTATATCGTTTGGAAGGAACTTGAAGAAGTGGATATTCAAGGTCTTCACTTGCTCATCATCTTCAAGGGACGAGAAGGAAAAGAATCGCAAGGAAATGGAAATGCAAAAGCAACAGCGAAGCAAACAAGTTCTCCCAAAAAAATCGATCGCCATTACACTGCGAATAGAGCACAGGCAGAGGAGATGAAGAAGAAGACCTTCTTACCCTACTGGCAAGGACTACTCAGATGTTTAGGGCTGTGCCCTTGATGGATTTACCACAACTTTAAACCCTGTGTCCTCTGGGTTATAGTTTAAGCTCCTGCGCCTTTGTCCAATCACCATTGATGATTTTGGTTCTTTAGCTTTGAATATTGGGTTCTGTGATCCATTACATGTTAAAAAGTTGATTTTTTAATTTTTTTAGTTTTTTTATATATAAAAAATAAAGAAGTGTTCTGATTTAAAAAAGTTTAAAAAATTAAAAAGTTTATCTTTCCAAATTACATCAGAGTCCCTCTCTTTAGTTGAAGTTATGTAATATTTTATTTTAAAGTAAATTATTAAATTAAGTTTGTATAAGATTGCTATAGCGATCCTGGTTTTTCCCTCCATTGTTTATTGTATTCCAGACACGGTTCCGTGGATGATTGTTGTTGTCTGTATCGTGTTTCTGTCCTTTAACACTTTGTATTTGAGTCTTGGGATGTGTTGGGCAGGTTTGAAACAAGTTGGTTGTGTTTAGAAGAAAATAGCTTATACCCATATTTTGGCCTCCCCGCTCGAGCGGGACTTTTCATGCTCAAGCGGGCCTTTTTGTATTTGCTCCTCCGCTCGAGCGGGCAGTCTGACGCTCAAGCGGGATTCTTCAACCTTCAGTAATTTTTTCGTAGGTCTGCAGAAGCTAGAAGTGTGCTTTCGACGCTCGAGCGTCGATTTTCACGCTCGAGCAGGAGTCTGTGTCTGACGTTCGAGCGGGCGTCCCACGCTCGAGCGGACTGTGTGTATTTCAGTCCGAGAGGAAACCATTTTGAATCACTTTTTCGGCTCTCTCTCTCTCTAAAGTGTTCCAAAACCCTAGGTTGAGAGCTTCTCACTCTAGAATACTCTCTCTCTCTACATTTTGATCTTGATTTAGTGAGACCCAACCCTTGTGCCTTCACTAAAGTGTTGGAGCTTCTTAAGACCTCCATTTTCATCCGAATAGAAGTTGATTTCGCCATCTTTGGAGTTCACCACTTGCGTGGTTTATCTTCTCCTTTGAGCTCCGAAATTCGAGGTAGGGATATTCTACTCTTCTCTATGAGTTTTAACATAAGTATTGGTCATTTTGTATAAATGGTGGTAATTGGGGTTTTTGGGTGAAGTTGGGGTTTGAAATTGAAATTATAAAAGAGGGATTTTCTATTTTTAGGATTCCAAGTGTATGTGTGGTCCCTAAAATGAGGTTATTGTATATGATTGATGAAATTTGGCCTTGAGAGCAATAGTTGAGAAAAGAGAGAAAAAGCCCTAATGGAAATTAAATAATTAATTTGTATAATTAATTTGGGAAAATGTGAAATTGAGTTGAAAACCATGGAATTGGAAAATTGTGAGATTGAATGGTGTGGTTGGATTAATTTATCGCTCACCTATGAAAATGTTGATTATTTATCTGTTGGATAAATTTATTATCTTTTTAGAAATAACTGTTTTGGACTATCGGTGGAGGGTAGTCGTGATTGTTGTAGACACTGTATGTTGATTAGGGAAAACTGAAACTAATCGATTGAGTTATGTCATTGAATATTATGGTTGGGTTAATACATCGAATATGTGTATTGATTGATCATTGTATATGATGAAGTGTTTAAATACATTGCATATGTATATTTGTGTGGGAAGAGATAGGGGATGTACTCCAATGTGTGGGAGGACATAGGGGATGTACTCCATTGTTTGGGAGGAGATAGGGGATGGACTCCATTGATAATTAAGTTGGCCGAAGTGTCCAGGGTGAAAGTCCCGAAACCTTATATGCATCTGAATGATGTTGATATTGGAAGTGCTTTTAATATGAGTTGTAGTCTCATGTGAATTGTGTATATGAGAAGTATTTTTAATATGAGTTGTAGTCTCATGTGAATTATGTATATGGGAAGTATTTTTAATATGAGTTGTACTCTCATTTAAATTGTTTGACTGAATGATGAGCCATGTCTATGAATTGAATTGGATAAATAAAGGGAAGTGGAATGAAACACGAATGTAATTGTCGTTGAACTGGGAAATGTTGTGAGTTGGTTTACAAGTGTTAACCATTTGTCAAATGCTAATGTTTTAGTTATTCCTCATATTTGGTTTAGCATATCTCTACTGAGCTTTGACTCACCCTATATGGGACATCATTTTCAGGTACAGGTGAGATGCCGCCTCTAAGGTCTTAGCTTGGAAGGTTTTGGGAGTTGAAGACTCTTTTGGTTGTTTTGTTATTTTTGGTGTTACATGTAAATTCAAGCCAAGGGCTTAATGTGTTTAGAGTTAGAACTCTTTTTTGTAACCAAGTGTTGGCTTGGAAAGTTGTAAGCCCGTAGGGTATTTACTTTTGCTGTCAATATGTAATACTTTTGTAATGAATACTTTGATAAATGAATATATGTTTATTTCTCTTACGTCTATGGATGTCAAGAATGATTGGTTCATATGTATTATTTTGAGGGCGTTACAACTTGGCATCAGAGCATACCAGGTTTGAATACTTTGGCTACGTGGGAAGTGGTTAGTACCACAGTGGGCTTGTCTCGCTTGTTAGAGACTTATGTATGATGTTATGTGCTTATGTGATAATATGTTTAGGTGATTATTTGGGTATGCGATTTAGTTTCTAGGATGTTGATTGGACCCTTAGGTTTCTGGGAGTCCTGTTGGAAAGGCACTTGATCACTGCCGTTTCTAACTGGAACTCTAGCAACGCCACGGGACTGTCATTATCTGGAAATGAAATTCGTAAGTGCTTATGTGATTATGTGCTTACGTGGAATGAATTACTGTTGTCCAATGTATTAGGACGCGAGTGAAATAGTTTCAAAACATTTGTGAATGTGCTAATGTTCTTGTTACCTTTATTAGAATGTCAGGACGAGGACGTGGTTGTAGGCGTGGTAGGCCTAGGAGGCAGGAGATGCCTATACCAAATGAGATTCCTGCGCAGCAGGAGGGGGTTGGTCAGGCTAACGTGGCCGAGCCAGTAGGTCAGCAGGCCATGGGCGCCTTAGCCTGCGAGATGGCAGGAGCATTGAAGGAGTCTATGGACATTCTCCGAGCTGAGAATCAAGTCCAGGCCCATATAGCTAAGGCAGGGCCGTCCTTTCTAAAGAGGGAGTTTTTCCAGTCTAATCCGGATGAGTTTCTGGGGGATCCTAAAGAGTCATTTAAGGCTGATGAGTGGCTTGAGCAGATGACGAAGATGTTTGAGATACTTGGCATCGAAGACGGAGGTTTGAGGGTGACCTTAGCGTCCTTCCAACTGAAGAGAGACGCGGGTCAGTGGTGGAAATTTGCACGTGGGCGTATTGGAGGGACTTGGGAGGCTTTTGTAGATGCTTTCCAAGAGAAGTTTTTGCCTCCCACTGTTAGGGAGAAGTTGAGGGATCAGTTCTGTCAGCTCAAGCAGCTGAATACACCAGTGGCCGAGTTTGAGGCCGCATTTACCAGTTTATCGAGGTTTACACCTAAGTTTGTGGCATCTGAGGAACGCTGCTGCCTTGAGTTTGAGAAGAAATTGAGGACTAAACTCCAGTTTCGAGTGGCTGGGTCCATGACTAGGGAGTATGGGCGCCTGATGCAGGCTGCAGCCCATCTTGAGACCATTATGCAGGCGGAGGAGGATAGGATGAGGGGCTCTAGGAGGAGTCAGGAAGGCCAAGGGGACGGTAAGAGGCAGAGGGGTTCTAACCCTCAGCAGTCCCATAGAGCGTTCGCGAGATCTACCTTTCCAGTGCCGAGTTCAAGTTCTGGGAGGGGCAGCCAAGGAGACATCACTTGTTACAAATGTGGTCAGTTGGGCCGCAAGTCTCCAGCTTGCCCGCAGAGGGGAGGAGGGCAGAGAATAGCTTCATCTTCGGCTCGTCCTTAGAACCAGAGTCAGGGTAGAGGTCAGCCGCTCACTTGTTATTAGTGTGGGCAGGGCGGGCACCTGAAAAGGTTTTGCCCGCAGTTGAGTGACACATCTGGTGCGTCTGGTTCGAGACAGACATAGAGTTTTCAGCCAGCTTAATCAGTTCAAGCCTCGAGGGCCAATCAGGGAGCCTCTTCGACTCAGTTTGTACAGCAGTCTTATGCTCCGAGAGGTGAGCATGTTGATCAGAGACCTACAGGGTGCGTGTATGCTGTTACAGCGCCAGATCTTGTATCGGCTCCGTCTGTTATAAGAGGTACCTTTTTGTTTTGTAACTCGGTTGCTAATGTGTTGATTAATACGGGTGCATCCCATTCCTTTATATCTGCTGCATTTGCATCTGTTTTGGGATTGGAGTTGGCACAGTTAGCTTCTCCTATTTGTGTAGTGTCTTCTATTAGGGGTGAGTTGACCTTGAAACAAGGGTGTCGAGGCTGTGATATAGAGGTTGCCGATCGCCGATTTCCATTTTCTTTTGTAGTAATGGGTATGTCGGGTTTTGATGTGATTTTGGGTATGGACTGGTTATCGTCATACCAGGCTATTATTGATTGCTACCGCCAGAGGGTTACTGTATGTACCTTGAGCGGGGATTGTTTTCACTTCTTGGGAGATCGGGTTGGTAGAGTTTTGCCACCAGTGTATGAACCGCGAGGGCAGAGTGAGCTTAGTTGTCTTCTCGCTAGCTGTGTGAGTAGTGAGTGTGATGAGACCCAGATTGAGTTACCCACAGTGGTTTGTGAGTACTCAGACGTCTTTCCCGAGGATCTTGTTAGTTTACCACTGCACCGAGGGATCGAGTTCTCTATTGACTTAGTGCCTAGCACGACACCAATTTCTATGGCACTGTATCATTTTTTCCCAGCCGAGTTGAGTGAGTTGAAGATTCAACTCCAGGAGTTGCTAGATAAGGGCTTCATTCGCCCTAGTACTTCACCGTGGGGAGCACTGGCCCTCTTTGCTAAAAAGAAAGATAGGGCTTTGAGACTCTGTATTGATTATCGAAAGTTGAATCGGGCTACGGTTAAGAACAAGTACCTTATGCCTCGTATAGATGATCTGTTTGATCAGTTGAAAGGGTCCCGTTATTTCTCTAAGATAGACTTAAGATCGGGTTACCACCAGTTAAGGGTTAGGGAGGAAGACATCCCGAAGACGGCATTCCGTACGTGGTATGGCCATTATGAGTTTTTGGTGATGCCTTTTGGACTCACCAATGGATCGACTATGTTTATGGACTTGATGAACCAGATTTTCCGGGAGTTCTTAGATCGCTTTGTGGTCGTTTTTGTGGACGACATTCTGATTTATTCACCTTCTGAGGAGGAGAACGAGGAACACTTGAGAGTGGTGCTTGAGTTGCTTAGAGCCCATAAGCTGTATGCCAAGTTTGGAAAGTGTGAGTTCTGGCTAAGAGAAGTTAAGTTCTTAGGCCATGTGGTATCCGAGAAAGGGGAGACTGTAGATTCATCCAAGATAGAGACAGTGCAGGATTGGACACAACCTAAGAGTGTCTTTGAGATTTGCAATTTTCTGGGATTGGCCGGTTATTACCGTAGTGTAGACACTCCATTTTTGACAGCCTTAAGACTCAGACGTCATCGATTGAGCGCTCGGTGATAGTGCATGTTGTGCTCATTTCGAGCTTCAGAGTTTTGGCTGAGAGCCTTGCTTCCGGGTCTCTGAACTCGTTGTGCTTTGGCTCGGTTTGCGGACTGAACTTTGTTTCTCTTCCTGGAGGGAGGGAGAGGTCTTGTAGACCATCTCTTTGTAGTCGTAGACCACTTTTCGCAGTCGTAGACCACTTTTCTCGTTTGGAGATCAGTTTTCGATTTTCGGAGCCTTCGACCGTGCGCCTTGTCTCGGGATCGCTTAACGTTCTCCGTTTGGCTTGGTTTTTGGATGACACCTTGTTTCCTCTGTCTAGAGGGACACTGTGGTCCGGGAGACCACTTTTGTGGTTTCATACCACTTTTGGTCCTCAACAGCCAATTTTCGAGGCTCCCGGCTACATGCTTTGCCTCCCGAACTCTCGTTTTGCATCTGTGTTGGTTTGTTTTGGCACAAACCTTGTTTCCCTTATTTGGAAGGTAGTACAAGGGTGGGAGACCCGTTTTTCTCCTTGGAGACCACTTTTCTTCCCGCCAGCCGATTTTCTGGTCGGGATACTGGTTTTTTTGGTCTTTGGGCCACATTTGCTGGTCTCCCACCACACCACTGGCTTGCTTTCAGTGTAGAGACCACCAATTCCCCCTGCCGACCATTTTTTTTCCTGGGAGACCACTTGAAGTGGTCGGCCGACCACTGAAAGTAGCAGGCCAACCACTTTAAGTGGTCGGCAACTTTCTTCCTGTTTTGTCAGACTGAATGGATGCCAGTTGTGCCAGCTGGAGGGCACAGACTATATCCTCCATACACGTGTATGGAGGGATTGCATCCAAGTTTAGCTTCTCCAAGAAGCTTGAACCCTTTGTTTTTCTATAAGAAAGGCTCTCCCTCTCCATTCCAGAGGTTCTGAATTTTACCTAAGGCACAAGTGTATATCTCCCACTATATCTCTATATTTGGTGCCTAAAGTGTGCGTTGTTCTTCACCTTTACACTACAACTCTTAACCATACAACCCACCATTGAACTGAGGTTCTTGGAGGACCTTTTTGGAGGTTGAAAAGCTGGTTTTTGGCTGAGAAACTTGCTGGTATTGCAGTGCTTCAAGGGTAACCTCTTTTATCCCCCTTTAAGCTTTGTCTTGATCATTCTCTTAGCCATATTTGCATGCTCATTTGGGTTTTGCTTTCAACTGAAAAAAGTCTTGTATTTAAGTGTTTTTGATGTTTGTTTAAGGCCTCTTGGGTATTGAGCGTCTTCTACCTTCTTGCATGCCCTAGTTGGCCTTGTGTTGTGCCATGCCTTAGGACCTTTGAGCTAGTCCTTGCTTGGCCTTTTAGCCACTGAAATCCAGTGGATTTTCAGTGGTAGGCGTGTGGTTTTGAGGCCTAAAACCAGAGGGGGGTGACCCCCTCTCTTTTGGTTTTGTTTGCTTGCATTTTTGGCCTATCAAAGGAGCATGCATCTTCATACTTTCAAGGCTTGGTTCAGGCACTTTTTAGTGACTTTTAGGGCCTGCCTTAGCTCTGTCTATGGCTGTTTTGGTCACCTTGTGTTTGCTTCTTACATGTGTAGTGTATTCCCATTCATGGCTCATCAAAGTAACATGTCATCCTAGCATGTATTAGCTCCATTTCAATGGATTTTTGGTCATCATTTGACATATCATGGCTCTGTTTTTAGCCGGTTTAGCAGCCTTTCACATGCTCCATATGCTTGTAGTGTAAATCTTGTTCACTAGCTTCGAGTGCATGATGTTTTGGCTCTTTATTCTAGCACATTTTGGCTATGCTCCAACATGGTTTTGTTCATATTTTGGGCTGCCTTAGCTCTATATTTTGAGGCTCCTTAGTCGAATGATGCTTGCCATGCATGCTTATATTGTAATAGCCTTGACTAGTTTTGAGTTTTGAGGTCCCTTGCATGCTTAACTTGAGGTATTTGCATGTTTTGACATCATTGAGAATGTTATTTCAGAACATGTAGGGCTGCTACACTTCCATATTTTTCACTCTTCAAGTGCTCTTTAGAGTTGTGCTTTTATGCCCTATTTGTGAGCCATTGCATGAGCCTCATTTTTGTGCCTTTCAGGCCATCATCCCAACTCTTTTTCGCTATTGTTTTGGCCTGCATAGGGTCTGTTTAGGGTTGGTTTGATCATTTGGGCATCGCCTTGCATGCCTCTAGTGTAATATTCCTCACTAGCTTTTGATGCTTGAGTCCTTCAACATGCGTAACATGAGTTGTTTGCATGATTCTAAGTCATCTTGCATGCCATTTCAGTGCTGGAACATATGCCATTGTAATCCATGTTTCTTCCTTTCAATGCTTATGGAAAGTTGTGTTTTGTGCCTTAGACTTGGGCTATTGTATTATGCATGTTTGTGTGTGTTTTGGTGCCTTGATTTCATCACCAATGGCCGCTGATTTGGACATGGCCGAGGCCTATCTATTTTGGTATAAGTCCATTGTGCACTGAGTATGCCATGGAATGCATAGCATTGTGTATGCTAGTTGCATGTTCACATGTTTACCCTTTTGCACGTTTGCATGTCTAAGTTGTATTGCATTAAGTTGCATGATTGAGTCGCATTGTGCATGCCATGTTTGTTGCATTGTGTTTGGAATAGGCGTTAGTCCAAACACAGGAAACGAGGGACATTTCATACTCGAAGTGATGAAACGTGCCTCAATTCCCGATCATCGACACTCTTGACTATACATGATGGAGTTTTGGACTTTATGTGTTTGTGCGTGCATTCATATCACATTGAGCCGTGCAATTTGGCTCCTCGACCATCATGCATCGAGATGCGTGATTGGTGGCTTGAGGGTCGAGAACTATACTCCCTTGAGCTTATGTAATGATAGGGAGGATGGTTGTGCATACATGTTTTGGAAATACTTTGCCACGCCTCTTTCTTGCTCTCTGTTGCAGCAAACCAAAAACCACCAGCAAAAACTGGTCGGCCGACCAGATAAAGTGGCAGGCCAACCACTTTTTCTGGTTTTCACCACAAAAAGTAGTCGGCAGGTGGTCTCCAAAGCCAACAACTGGTCGGCAGCCTTCCTACAGGTTCCCTTGGTGGAGTTTTAGCCTTCTGGAGCTTTGTGCAGTATTCTAAGATCAATTGCAAACAGAGGCAAGTCGGGGCATCGCGATGGATTTCCAAGCAAGGCAATTCGGGCATGCATGCATCCTTCATCATCCAAGGCAGAGCTGAGGCAGCCCATTTCACATAGTTTGCATGCTTATTTAATTGCTAGCTTAGTTAATTTGTTAATTGGTTAGAGTTGTGTAATAATTAGATGTAGCTTGTTATTCATTCTGTTGTGTAATAACTAGTTTAATTAGATTAGCTAGTTGGTGCTGTTTTATTCATTCGGACCCTCCGTCGAGAGGGCAAAACTGTTGTAAATAAGTGTGCGTGTGTGTGATGCATGTCTTCCTACCCCCACTTCTTTCTCCCTTTTATTTACCAGCTTACGATGGGTAGTTTTAGGGCATGTTTCAATTAGCATCCTTATGTTCGCATGTTTGCATCTATTCATTTGTCTTGCATGCACCGGGCTCGGCGCATCATACTAACTGCATTGTATTTCAATTCCTGTTTGAATACATGTATCAAATTGCATTTCGCATGACATTTTAGAATAGCCGAGCCTATCTTAGTTGCATTTTGTATGTGTTGCATTAGGCATTCTTGACATAGCTAGGATCATGCATTGATTTCTAACATAGCTTTTGTTTTGGCTCGGAGTACTCGATAAGTGTTTATGCTTTAGCATCCCTGCATGTGTGTGAGTGACTGCCATGATAGCATGCTTGCCATGAGGCTAACTGCTTATGTGATACAACTGCCTGAATGCCTGTGGGTGAAGGTTGGATTACTTGAATTGGAACAATTCATTGATTGCGAGTTTTAAGCCCACTTGAGAGTGGCAAATCACCATGTTTTCTAAGTCCACTTGAGGGTGGAAAAATCCGCATTTTAGCCTACTTGCGAGTAGTAAACCGCTTTAAAAAACAAACATGAGATGTTTTGTTCCAACTTAGGCGATCCAGTCTATACTTGTATGTTGTGCGCATCACATAGTAATTCTAGGTTAATAAACCGGAATAAGAGCACATGTGTTTTTAAAAATAAGATATCATGTTAGTAAAGGCCGATCTTTGATCGGGCGAGCGGGGGTGCTCATTGCATGACCTTCCCCTCTCGTACCCAAGTTCCCGAGCCGAGGCAACTTTGGTGATGACGGACACGTGGCCTTAGGCATGAGTTAGGGTTTCCTAAGTTTTTCAAAAATAAAATATTTAGGTGGCGACTCTGTATCTGGCAAAGCAGTCCATGTTTGGCACTTCTTTCTAAAAATCAATTTTTCAAAATGATTTGCCGGATTTGGACTCTTTGGTGATTTATCAATCTTACGTTGCACTTTGCAAGATCAGATTAAGAATCGTGACATTGAGTCCGAACTGTAGTGAGCCCCAATGAACAAAATGGGATTTTACCGGGACGTTCGGGCGCGTCTACAGTTTTTGGCGACTCTGCTGGGGACGTTAGAGAACTTGACTCGAACTTATGATATCTTGTTTTGATTACACTTATGTGTTTCTTTGCATTGCATTTGCATTGGTGCGCCTAGGACACCGTGTTTGCCATCTGCTATTCCTGAACGGTTTGCCAGAGGCTGCGTGCCATAATGTTGACCGGTTACGGGCTCTGCCACAATGGGAACACAAACCTCGATTTTTACCGGGGCACCCTTTTTGACCATTCGACCTAGTGCATATCGGAATCTATAGTGACCATTCCAAACTAGGACAGGTTGCTTACCCGATTGTAGGTTGTTTGAAACCGCTGCGTGCGTAGTGAATCCTAGTTCTTGACAAAACTAGGACAGGAAAACCCTACCCCTCCATAAGGGTGTTTTGGCTCTCACTTACTTGCCATGTGCTTTTAGAGTGTGCCTCTACAGGTTGCATGTATCTGTTTGCAAGTCTGGGTATCAGGCCTGTGGGCATCAGTGTTTTAAGAATCAGTTATATCCGCGGGTATTAGATTCAGATTTGGGGCAGTGATTTGGAAACAATGATCAGTAGTTGAGAACAGTATATTCAGCTTACAATTGCCAACTGTGTGTTGTCATACCGACTGTGTGTTGTGTTTATTTAAGCCGCTATGCTGTCTGTTTTTCTGGTTGTTTATTTCTTTATTATTCTTTATTTATCTTTTTGCTAGGTAGTTTAGCACAATTGCTTCCGACCAAGCAGATATTCCCTAAGCACTCTGGACTAGAGGTCGCAGATTTCATCGATCTGATGATCTGATAGACGGACAACCAGTGTTCCGCTCTTTACCCCTGGTTGCCAGACAGAGGTCGGTAAGGCGTAGTGTATCAGTACCGCAGTTGCTAGATCAGTGGTCTTTGAGTAGTCAGGCTGAGATTTCTGAGCCTACCGTAGAGATAGATATACCGGTAGTTCAGCTAGATCACGACAGTATGGCAGGAATGGAAGAGATGATGTGTCAGCTCCAAGAGAGTATGAAAACCATGCAACAGGACGTTGCTCGTCAAGTAGAATTTGCCAAACAACAGGCCGAAATCATGGCCCAACAGGCAGAGTTAATTACCAGGCTACAACAGCAAACCGGAGCATCCGCTTCACACCAAGCTCCTCTCCCGCCAAGAGTGCCAATACTCGAAGAGACAGCTAATGTCTAGGAAGATACGGACATTCCAACATGGCTAGTTCTGCCCGCAATCCTACCCCAGCTATCCAAAGCATAGACCAACCTACCGGATTCTCCCTTTGAGTTCGAGGTGGACCCCACGACATTAAAAGTGAGCAAGCTTGAAAAGCCGTTCAAGAAATCTCAGGGTGTCAAGTCCATTCCAGATATTGAGGATGGATACGCCGACTCGGCCGTGACGCTGCCAGACCGGTTTAAGATGCCACACATTGACCGTTTTGATGGATCCGGTGATCCTATGGTGCATCTGCAGTTGTTTTCAGACATACCAAGGCCGATGGGCCTCACCAGACTACAGAAGCTTTCTCTGTTTGGTCGGACACTGTCGGGTGTAGCGGCCATTTGGTATGCAAAATTAGAAGATTCCGTTAAGAGAACCTGGGAGGAGATGACTAAGGCCTTCGTAGCTCAATACTCCTACAATACATAGATCGAGATTACAACTCGTGATCTCGAGACGACTAGGCAGGAGCCGAAGGAGAGTTTCTCCAATTTTGTGACTCGCGGGAGGGCCAAGGCCTCGATGATGACCATTAGGCCGACTGACAAAGATCAAGTACGAATGGTTGTGCGCAACCTCCAGCCCAAGCTCATGCAAAAGATGATCGTCCTCCATCTCCCTACTTTTGGAGATCTACATGAGATTAGGGTGCAGATCGAGGACGCCTTGAAACAGGGTTTGATTGACAATGACAGAGAGCAGCTTAGGAAGACTTTCAACCGCAGTACGAATGCAGGCACAAGCAGTGCTGCAGCTGCCAGAGCTTCAGATGTGAGCATGGTCACCACCACCACCCCAAGAACCCTTACAGCTACACCATTCATCGGCGCGTCCGGAAGTAACTCATAAACAACCAAACACCCACCTCGAGGTCAAAGAACCTTCACCCCACTATACATGTCTTTGTCAAAGGCTTTAGGGGTTTTGATCAGGAAAGGGCACTTGAAGCCCCTAGAGCAGCGGCCGTTGCTAGAAAAACATCTCCCCTCCCACAATCCAGCTAAATACTGCGCGTTTCACCAATAGCATGGTCATGACACCGACCAGTGCTATAGATTGCGTCATGAGATTCAGGATCTCATTGACAACAGGGTGATCGTGCCTCCGGAGAAACCGAATGTCACAACCAACCCTCTCCCACCACACAACCAAGCCCCACCTCCCAAATGCATCAAATCAATCCAAACTGGGGTTGTTTCATATGACCCTAGCATATATATCACCCCGTCTTACCTACCCAAGCCAGAGGTGTTCATTCCTGACAGCACAGACTTGTGCATGTTGGACATCTCCCGAGCCCAACCTGAACCCATGGTGGTGACTATCGAAGATAGAACAGGGATGATTTTGGAAGAAAGTGGGACTAGTGATTCAGGGTCAGAGGAATTTGGGGGCTTTGCTGAGGAGGTATACAATCCGGGTGGCTACATTACGTCAGTGGGCTAGGTTAGGCCGAATGTGGAATTGCCAATGGGGGCAGAGATTTGCGTAGTACGGGAAGATGGACTTGATCAGAGGCTAGATGACTTAGCGGATCTAGAAGAGGACATTGCTAACGTTTAATTTTTCAACGAATAAGATCCAGGAGACATGACAGTCAACTAGTTTGATTTTGATGGGTCAGCAGAGGTTACAGGGTGGCTTGATGACCAACCAGATGTTGTTGAAGAATCTCAGCTAGAACAGGGCTAGTTAGGGACAAGGACATCAGTTGTGGCCTGAAGGGCTGGAAATCAGAACGCATCGCCGGAGAGCGCCGGTGCCAAGAATTTCGCTCGGGATCTGGGCATTTTGAATACAGGAGATGTTGAACAGCAGGTTGCGTTGAAACAGTTTGAACGGGAAGGGGTCGAAGATTCTGAGAGAGCCAGAAAGGCCAAAGCCCCTGTGGGGACTGAACGTGCTGTGTGCACAAGAATAGAGCATGCTATGAGCACATGGATGGAAGGCGCTATGAGTACAGGGATCGTTGTAATGAAGCCGGACAGATGTCTGTCTGCTGCCGATGGCATGTGGTGGGAAGACGATGACCTATGTCTTGCCTACACCGATAAGGATTGGGGGAATAACCAGCCGGACGATACCTGCTATATTGGCGAAGTTGACCACATGACTAGGAGCGGGCGGTATTTCAAACCCCCACACCTAGATCAACCAGAGGCGTCCAGAAAGGACAAGGAGGCGGAGAAGCAGAAAGAAAAGCTACTCGAAGAAGAGGCTGTGCTGAAACAGTTGAAAAAGATACAGGCAGACATCTCCATCTGGGGACTGCTTATGGCTTCACGAGTTCATAGACAAGCTGTCCTACTTGCAATGGACAAGGCCAAACTCTCAATAGACACCACGCCTGAGCAGTTGGTAGGATTGGTTTTTTCGGGAGGAGCTTCCCCGATGTTGACCTTTTCCGACAAGGAATTACCACCCGAGGGCGCAAACCATAACAAACCACTCTACATCTCTCTGGAATGTAGAGACAAGTGGATACCGGCGGTTCTTGTCGACACAGGATCCGCCATTAACGTATGTTCGTCAAGGACAACATATGCAATTGGATTGAAGCCCGCGGACTTCATACCTACTGCCCAGGTGATTCGAGCATATGACAACACTAGTAGAGAAGTGATGGGGACTGTGCAGATTCAGACTCAGGTTGGTCCAGGACAACACGATATTGACTTTCATGTCTTGGATGTTCCCGCAACGTTTAATTTACTTCTAGGGCGGCCGTGGCTGCACTAGGTGAAGGCAGTTTCTTCCACCCTGCACCAGATGTTGAAATACCCCCACGGGAAGGGAGTGGCTATTGTTTTTGCGAATTCATCAATTTATCCACCGCCAGAAGTGTCTACACCGGTTTTGGAAATCGAGCATGGCACGGAGGATGTGTTCTTATCGGGATTTACCCTAGCTGAGTCATACAGAACATCTTAGCTGTTGATGAGGGGTTGTACATTAGCGCTCAGTCAGTATACCTCATGAACAAACTCCAGCACATCCTTAGGATGGGACTAGGAAGAAGTGGCCGGAAGGGCATTGCAGTATCGATCGAAGTGCCGCACAACCCGCATGCCTTTGGCTTAGGTTATCTGCCTACCAAAGAGGACTGGGTGAGGAAAGGCAAGGTGATGGCTGGGAGAGCCAGAGCAAAGTAGGCGGGGAAGCCTTATGAGTTAATGCACCGACCCATCTAGGGTACCCTAAATGGACGCTTTGTTTGGGAGGGGCAGGATTTTCCATTCTGTGGCTTCCCAAAGCCATGGTTGAATGCAGAGAAGTGTCGATTGCCAGGGTTTGAGATCTTCTTTGACCTGCAGTTATCCGGGAATGACGTTGCCGAGGAGCAGACAGACCCATTAGCTGAAGTTGAGCAGTATAAGGGAGTGGATTCCGAGTGCACCGAGATTGAAATGGGGGTAGCACTGGCTTGTCTACTTTCAGATCCTCCGATCGTATAGAAGTGCTTGGGGGATAACTTCTCGGTGTCCATGATTGGGAATGAAACGACTGTGAGCCCATCTTCAAACATTTTGGATACATCTATTGCACCCTCCCTCATCTGGCAATACGAGGAGGGATTTTTATCAAGCAGCACCGGGTCAGGTAGTGAGCCGGAATCTAATTCCACTGAGTCTGTGGAGTCGGAACCAGGTTCCAGCTCGTTTGAGTCTGAGTCCGGTATTCCCGGGGGTGACAACCCAGATGCCACAGTCCTGTTTAGGTTGTCTTTTTCTTTCTCTTTTGAGTCTGTTGTAATAGAGGAATCAGATGATTTGGAAGTGATTAATGAGAATGGAATGGTTGTGGCTTTTGAGTACTTTTTTGTGCCTTTGATTTATTGTATTAATCAGGACTTTCAAAATTTTGACGAAAACGACGAGGAAGAAGTTCCTCCGGTTTTGCGACGTTTAATTGATCAAGAGCAGGAGAGATTTGTTAAACCCCTGGTTGATGAAATCACTACAGTTAATGTTGGTACTGAGAAGGACCCACGACTGGTCCAGATCGGGTCTACGTTGTCTTCGGAGGAATGCGAGCGCTTAATCGCTTTATTTAAAGATTTCAAAGATGTTTTCGCATGGTCCTACAAAGACATGCCTGGAATCGATCTTGAGATTGTACAGCACCGGATCCCTCTTGACCCAGAGGACCGTCCCATTAAGCAGAAACTCAGAAGGATCCGCCCGGACTGGGCTCTTAAGATTAAAGAAGAGGTCACCAAGCAAATTGACGCAGGGTTCCTGCTGGTATCTGAGTACCTGACTTGGCTGGCGAACATAGTTTCGGTGCTGAAGAAGGATGGCAGGATTCAGGTATGTGTGGATTTCAGGGATTTGAACAAAGCTAGTCCGAAGGACGACTTTCCTTTGCCGCATATCAATGAATTAGTGGATTTCATTGCTGGGCATGCGCTGCTTTCGTTCATGGATGGATTCTCAGGCTGCAATAAGATATTGATGGCACCCGAAGACTGGGAGAAGACTGCTTTCACCACTCCGTGGGGGACATATTGTTACAGGGTGATGCCATTTGGGTTAAAGAATGCTGGAGCTACATATCAACGGGCTGCGACCACGATATTGCACGACATGATCCATAAAGAAGTGGAGGTGTATGTGGACGGCATGATTGTCAAGTCCAAGGAAAGAGAGGGCCACTACATCGCCTTGCAAAAGTTCTTCCAAAGGATCAGAGAATTTCGGTTGCGGCTGAATCCTCAGAAGTGTACATTCGGTGTTACAGCAGGGAAGATGTTAGGGTTCTTGATTACACAAAGAGGTATCGAAGTCGACCCTTCCAAAATCAAGGCCATCTTAGAAATACCACCACCAAGGGCTAAAAAGGAGGTGCGAGGCTTTCTGGGTAAAGTGCAATTCATAAGACGGTTTATCGCAAAATTAACCTTGACTTGTGAACCACTTTTTGGTCTCCTGAAGAAAGGAAAGAAGTTCCAATGGGACGGCCGATGCCAAGCTGCTTTTGAACATATCAAGCAATATTTACAAAACCCACTTGTGTTGTCACCGCCTGAGCTGGAAAAACCGTTGATTTTGTATCTTTCAGTGACTGAAACTACAATGGGCTGCATGCTTGCACAGGAGTCTGAGGACAAAGTAGAGAGAGCTATCTACTACCTAAGCAAGAAGATGCTGGATTACGAGACCCGTTACACTCCGCTGGAAAAGCCTTGCTTAGCCTTGGTATGGGCTACCAGGAAGTTGCGGCACTACCTGTTAGCTCACTCTGTAATGTTGGTTTCAAGATTAGATCCCATCAAATATCTCTTCAAGAAACCGGCACTTACGGGTAGGCTAGCCCGTTGGTTGCTTCTGCTTTCCGAATTCGATCTGAAGTATGTGACGCGCAAGTTAGTGAAGGGGAGAACGGTAGTAGAGCTCCTAGCCAATCACCCAGTTGAAGGGGATGAAGCAGTTGAGTACCTATTTCCAGACGAGGCCATTCTGCATGTCGAAGAAGAATTTTGGACGATGTACTTTGACGGAGCGTCAAACTAATACGGGTATGGGATAAGGGTGTTGCTAATAGCGCCTGACAATTCCCGTATCCCTCTAGTATTTAAACTCTGATTCAAAGTCTCAAACAATGAAGCAGAGTATGAAGCATGCATTGCTGGTTTAGAAGCTACCCTAGAACTAGGGGCAAAACGGTTAGAAGTCATCGGGGACTCGAACCTTGTTGTATCTCAAGCTAAAGGAGATTGGAAAGTCAAAGAAGAAAAGATGAGAATATATCACCAGACCTTGGATTTGTTGATTCCTCGGTTTGAGAAGTTGAACTTCGCTCATCTATTAAGAGTGAACAACAGGTTCGCAGATTCATTAGCAACTCTATCTTCCATGATAGACATCCCTTTTGGAGTCCAGATGCGTCCGATCATCATTGACCAGAAGTTTGTGCCAGCCTACGAGTCGATTGCTGCCATAAAAGAGGTTCAAGATGAGAACCCTGGTGTTACGATGTCTGGAACTTCTTGGAGAAAGAAGCATATCCACCAGGGGAAATGCCAAAGACAAGAGGGCAATCCGAAGAATGGTTTCTCAGTTCATCATCTGCGGAGGAAAACTGTATAAGAGAGGTCATCTGGGGATGCATAAGCTGTGTGTTGATGCTGAAGAATCAAAGCGCCTGATGGAGGCCATCCATGGAGGAGAGTGCGGAGCACACATGAACAGGGTGATGCTAGCCTGGAAAATCCTGAGACAGGGTTTCTACTGGTCTACCATGGAGGAGGATTGTATTGGTTTTGTCCGGCGATGCCACAAATGTCAGATCTATGCAAACCGCATGAACATTCCGCCGTCGAAGCTGTACAATATGACTTCACCATGGCCATTTTAAGTCTGGGGGATTGATGTGATTGAGGCTGTTACTCCGAAGGGGTCTAATGGGCATGAGTTCATTCTGGTCGCGATAGACTATTTTACGAAGTGGGTTGATGCCCAATCTTATGCGGTGTTGAAGGCTTCACATGTCGTGAAGTTTATCAGGAACAAAATCATCTGTCACTATGAGATCCCAAACGAGATCATCTCAGATAATGGTTCCCACTTCAAGAAAGAAGTGATTGACTTGTTAGAAAAATACAATGTGGCTTTTCACAAATCATCTACATATCGGCCACAGACCAACGGAGCAGTCGAGGCCGCCAACAAGAACATCAAACACATTTTGCAGAAGATGGTGGAAACCTACCGGGACTGCCCAGATAAGCTGCCATTTGCTCTGTGGGGCTACCGGACTTCAATTCGAACTTCTACTGGGGCAACTTCGTATTCCTTGGTTTATGGGATGGAGACTGTTTTGCCTATTGAAGTTGAGGTTCCATCATTACGGGTACTGGCTGAGTGTCAAATAGCTGAGGCAGATTGGCAGCAGAGTAGGTTCGAAGAACTCATGCTGTTTGATGAAAGAAGGCTGAAAGCATTGTACCATGTTCAGGGTTATCAACAAAGAATCGCCAGGGCTTTCAACAAGAAGGTTAAGTCCAGGAATTTGAAGGAAGGGGATCTAGTGCTCAAAGACAACCGAGCTCCCATTCACGACCCTAGGGGCAAGTTCAGACCCAATTGGACTGGTCGTTATATCATCAAGTCTATCTGGTCAGGTAGAGCTGTTGTTTTGATGGACCTAGATGGCCTAGAGCTCTCCCAACCGATCAACATGGACATGTTGAAGAAGTATTATCCCTGAGTGGCTCGTTAGGCCGAAAACCCGAAAGGGCGACCTAGGCAAAAGTTAGAGCACAGAAAATTTGAAATTATAAAAACTGAGCTCGCAAGATTGAAAACCCGCAAAGGGCGGCCTTGGCAAAAGTTAGAGCGTAAAAGGTGAGGGTTAATATACGAGTGAACCTGAGCCAAACTACGTAAGGCTTGATTCCCATGTTTGGGATACGTAGGCAACTTCGCCCTGAAGTTCAGCCATAAACACTTCCCCGATCAACTTTTTCCATGTGATCATATTTGGTCATCTTTGTCTACTCTACGTTCAAGAGCTGGGTTGTAATCTCTGGTATTCAGACTAGGGGTAACTTTCTAGTTGCTGGGATCCGGGATTGTGTATCTCAATGACAGATCTCAGGCGTGTCCAGTTCTGATCCATATCGAAAATGGTTTTGAAAAGTTTTAATAAAAGTTGATTTTGTTCAAATTAATCTTTTTACAACTTAGACCGTTTTTGGACCAAACGGAAAATTTTCAGTACCCACAACCTTCAATTTCATTGATTTCAACACAGAGTTCTCCTACTCTTGAATACAAATTGAAGTTACTTTTCATTACATTCATTAAGAAAACTTAAAAGTTCTGATTAAAGTAAATAAATCCAGGGCATAGTCAGGTGTTCCTGTGTCCCCTCCTAGAGCTGGTCGAAGCCTCTAATGCCAAAGTAGGCCCCACCTGTGCCTCTTCATTGAGCCAATCTATGCACTCATCAGAGAGGGTGTAACTGAAAGTGGGAGCGGGGGCCAGAAGCTCTCTAGTCCTCCTTGCCGTGGCATACCAAGCAAGTTATACGCCTCGGACCGGAAATGCAGCAGGATACTCTACCCCCTCTGCCGGGCAAGTCTGATCATGTCCGAACTGGCGCCGGAACCGGAAAGGAAAGTAGAAGACACAGTAAGTCAGGCCGATCAACTGAATCCTGGTCTGTCGGGACATGCTGTAGCTCATCGTTGGTAGATTGAGCCAAGGGCACCGCCAAGCAATGCGGTCTGCGGACAAACTACAGATCCAATCGAACCACCATCCCTCATCAAGGACATCAACCAGACATCATCGGAAGAAATAGCCGTGAGCTGAATATGGTGGGCATGAGTCCACAACCTGCAACTTATCCATCAACCACACCTGGGGAGGGATGAAAAATGAGAGATTAAAGAATAGAGAGATGTACGATGAGAGAAAAGTGAGAAAAGGGTTTTGAGAGAAAAATCGAGCCCGAGGGCCGAGTAATGTAAGCAATATATATGTGAGACAAGGTGGGAAACATTACCTGCAGCAGTAGTGGACTCCCCGCAAATCTGGTCGTCTCCCAGCGATGGAAAGCGTCCAAGCCCATCAATGTCTCGGCCAGTGTCATGGCAATGCAGCTCTTGCCCTCTTTTAAGCCTTGGGTAACTTCGATCAAATGAGTGCTAAACCCTTCCGAGCCTGGGGCAAGCAAGAAATGGGACAGCATGCACAAGCAAAGCGCATGTCGCCGAAAGCCCTGCCAATGATGGTCACCACGGTCACTGGCATCGGAAAATCGACGAATCAAACTTGGAATGCCCAGCATTCCATCACAAATCAATGACCGAGCGTCATGCATAGTAAGCCCACACATTCGTCCTAAGGCTTGGATGTGAGCGAAGCGAAGCTGGGGCAAGATTTCTTCGTTGCACTCGGATTCCCTCAAAAGTTGGAAGTCTTCGAAGGTAGGACACATTTCTTGCTTGCCAAAGCTAAAGACATGTGTTACCGGATTCCAAAACCTTGCTGCGGCATGGAGAAACAGAAAGTGTAGTGAGGTGCGACTCAACGTGAATAGTGCATTTATGTTGAAGCCCTGGAAATTCAACTTTTTCGAGCTGTCTAAGGTGGCAATCCAAGTTATGAGATTTTGGACGAGAAATGCCTCCATTTTGATGCAAAATTGAGATGGAATGAGAGAAAGCACTGTTAGGAGGACAAGTGTCAAAAATCTGGAGGTCACCAGGCCAACTGGTCAGTCGACCACTTTTTCTGGATGACCATCTAGATTTTCTAGTCGGCCGGCCATATAATTGGTTTGCAGAACAAAAATTGGTCGGCCAGCCATTTTTGGTGGTCGGCCATGGAGAAAAACTGGTTTTCAGCCTTTTCCTAGCCTCTAGAAGAGAGCTCCTAGCCTTTCCATGTGTTGGGAGTGCTAAAGGTCCGAGTTTACCTCTGTTTCGGATGTGTTCCCTCACTACGCTTGTCCAAAATGCGTTTGTTTATCGAGTTGTTGCTATTTGTTTATTGAGTTGTCGCTCTTTATTTATCGAGTTGTTAAGTTTTGCTTATTGAGTTGTTGAGTTTGCTTATCGAGTTGTTGTTCTCCGTTTGTCAAGTATTGCTTATCGAGTTGTAAACTTGCTGAGTTTTTGTTGTTTCTTAGTGAGTTAAGTTGTTTAGTTTGTTATGTTGGTTCACTACTTGACTTGGCAATACATGAATCATCAATTTCCATTCAATCTCATTTTTGTGCAAAATGATGCGATGCGATGCTAAGAGTACAAAATACAACACTTTTTGAGCAAAAAGTTATTTCATTCCATCATAGCTTCTTTTTACAACATTTTACAATAGGGTACAAGTTTTAAAGAAAATAAAACTTCCTAACGTTGTACAATGTGCTACAACTACATGCAAAAAGGAAAATAAAGCAGGAACATCTGCATCAGTGCTGTCGGGCTCAAGATCGGGAGGCTCTCTTCATCCTCTTCAGCTGAGCAGCCTCTGCGCCACCCCCACCAGCACCACCATCCGAATCGGAGCTGCCGTCCTCGGAATCCTCCTTGGCATCACCTCCTCTCTCAGAACCGAAACCAGAGTCATCCTCTCTGCCTGCGGATGTCTCTGACTGAGGATGCACAGACTCCTCCTCCTCGCTGGACTCCTCATCATCTCTGATAGGCGCTCTACATCTGCCTCGGCTGCGATTCGAGTCCCCTCTTCCAGCTCCTCGAGAAGGCCTGGATGGCCTAGTCCGCAGAAGCGGGACCTGAAAAGGACAGTTTGAATGCATCAGCCAGTATGTATATCAGATACAGATGCAAGAATGCTACATAGAGTGTGTGCATGTAGATATAATATGTGAATGTGGTGCGTCAGATGTGCTCTACATATGCAGTCAATCAATGTAGTGAAATGTTCAATTTCAAAATATCACCAGAAGTATGATAATGCAAGGAAATTGAAAAGTACCCGAACACCGGAGGCATAAAGCATCGTCTCCCTCCGCAGAACCATGCCCTTGAGTGAGGCCACCACTCCAAGTAACCCTTCAGTATACTCCCTGAGAGGCTGCACACACAAGTTCAAGCCATCAGTGAATAAATGAATGTCTAAATATCTGAATGATAAATGAAAATTGTAGAGCATATCGGTGGTGAGTCAGGGTCACAGACGTATCGGTGATCCGGCCGCGGAGGCTCTAGCGGGATCTGGTATGGTGTCCCATACTCCCAACCTGTTAGGTCGGTCAGAAGATTTGGCCACCCAGCATACTGGTAAGTCGGGGGGATCTCTCTAGCCCCACCCCTCGATGTGCCGGCTCTACTGGTCGAAGGAATGTCTCTAGCTCGAGCACGACTCGATGACGGAACATCAACAGCTCTCCTCGTAGGGGTACAGACACCTGTCAATGGAGGCATCAAGTACGTATGGTGATATGTCGCATACTCCCCCTCCTCCAGCAACAGAACTGCATCAGTACCTAACATAAGGACCTCGACCTCCTGGGGAGTGAGTCTCTCAGTGGACTGTATGTCCTCTGGAGGTGCTGAGGGGATATCCTGAACAGGGTTGCCCATTGTCTGACGCAAGAAGCGATCCCCCAGAAATCAGGCCCTGCCAGCTGGTCCCTCAAATAAAACCCTGTATCGAGAAGCGGCTTACGCCCTAGAGAACCGGAACTAGGCATCTCCTGACAAGGGTGCCCATGGCTGCCAAGTAACCTGCGGATGGCAAGTGCATAAACAGATTAGATGTCATAAATATACAAGATGAATCAAAGCTGAAAGCATGAAGAACTGAGAGTTTTTGATTACCTCTGTCGCCAGCCCGTACCGTGTCGAAGAACTGTCGGAGGTATAGCATAGTCTCCCGAGGCTTGGACCGGCACCGACCCTCAAATTTGTGGGGGTCCTCTGTCATTTCTGTTCTTGAACTCACAGCAATAGTGCTCTTTTCAAACCGTAACAATGGTGAACCAAACGTCGAGTCTGATTCTTTCTTGTCAACTGGCTCGTTCGAGTTCGAATCTTCTTGTGGGTCCTCACCGAGCGGTATGAGTTCGGTTGACGAGTGGTTCTTGAACAGTCAGATCCGCCTGATGTCACCACTACGAACAACACAGTTCCAATGGCAAGAACACGAAGAAAATGAGGCCGCTCATCATCATCGCATTCTGGAGTTGGAAGCTTCTGAGAACAAAGAAGCTACAACTCCGTCGATCGAGACAACACCGTCAAGCTCTGCTTCGTCTTCAAGGTCTATATCGTCTGGAAGGAACTTGAAGAAGTGGATATTCAAGGTCTTCACTTGCTCATCATCTTCAAGGGACGAGAAGGAAAAGAATCACAAGGAAACAGAAATGCAAAAGCAAAAGCGAAGCAAACAAGTTCTCCCAAAAAAACCGATCGCCATTACACTGCGAATAGAGCACAGGCGGAGGAGATGAAGAAGAAGACCTTCTTACCCTACTGGCAAGGACTACTCGGATGTCCAGGGCTGTGCCCTTGATGGATTTACCACAACTTTAAACCCTGTGTCCTCTTGGTTATAATTTATGCTCCTGCGCCTTTGTCCAATTACCATTGATGATTTTGGTTCTTTAGCTATGAATATTGGGTTCTGCGATCCATTACATGTTAAAAAGTTGATTTTTTAATTTTTTTAGTTTTTTTGTATATAAAAAATAAAGAAGTGTTCTGATTTAAAAAAGTTAAAAAAATTAAAAAGTTTATCTTTCCAAATTACATCAGAGTCCCTCTCTTTAGTTAAAGTTATGTAATACTTTATTTTAAAGTAAATTATTAAATTAAGTTTGTATAAGATTGCTATGGAGATCCTGGTTTTTCCCTCCATTGTTTATTGTATTTTGGACACGGTTCCGTGGATGATTGTTGTTGTCTGTATCGCGTTTCCGTCCTTTAACGCTTTGTATTTGAGTCTTGGGATGTGTTGGTGTCACGACCCAAACCCGCCCCTATGGGTTTAGCACCGTAATCGGCCAGTAATCCGAGATTACCGAAGGCCTGCTTAACAGTAGGACAGTAAAACAGAGTACAGGGGCTAGCGGAAGCCAAAACAGTAAATAAACAATGTCCAATGAGCTGTGAGTCTGTATGCAAAAAGATTTTTCATACGTATATACATGAACAGTACAGAACAGTATGTACAACATTTACAGTCGATCAGAACAGGGACCTAATCCATGTTAAACAGTACTGTACAGTGCTATCAGTCTATACAGTTATTACAAAACAGATACAGAGATAGACGGGGGAAATTAAAACACCCCTAAGCCATAGCTTGACAGGCTCGAAACCTCGCAGTGAGGCACAGTGGTTGGCTTGACAAAAAGGAAGTCTAACCCACGCTCCTAGCTCCGGTCTGGTGCCTGTACACCTACATATATATATGAGCAGTGAGCTAAAGCCCAGTGAATAACATAATGCGTAAAGAGGTTAAGAATGAATGTCTTTACAGTATTGAAAACAATCATTTCAATCAGTATATCAGTTATTCAGTCATTACAATCATATGTGGTACATCTAGTAGCAAAACAGTACAGTAGGTCTTATCAGACCGAACAGTCAGTTGATGGCCATTATATCAGTAAACAGTAGTGGTTCCAACATGGGAACCGACAGAGATCTCTGTGACAGTAGCAGTACAATACAGTAACAGTAGGTTGCTAAGGATGCCACAATACAGTTCACAATTAGGACATCATTCATTCAGTAACAGTATCATTTCAGAAAACAGTACAATTCAATTGTTCAGAAGATAATCATATTTGAACATATCTTTACATAGTTGTTACTCACAGAGTTCTGGGTTGCAGATAAGCTAGAGCGCGTCTCCGGATGCCAACCCTACACAGTTACAGAGTGAACACACACTAAGCTCTACAGTTAGGAAAATATAACTTAATCCCTATCTTGACTCGGTGTGGTTCTACATTAATATCCTCATTAAGATGCCTTAAATTAGGCCTAAGAATGCCTAGGATGGGATGAGGATGCAAAGATGCACTTTAAAAGCATTTTTAAGATTTTCAGAAAACAGGGGTCCCGCTCGAGCGTCAATTACTCCGCTCGAGCGGACATGCAGACAAAGGTTTCCGCTCGAGCGCAGACTTACCCGCTCGAGCGTACTGCAAAACAGTCAAAAGTGCTGGATAGGTGAAATTCACGCTCGATTGGGCGCTCGACACCCGCTTGAGTGTAAGACACAAGGTCCTGCTCGAGCGTAAATTACCCCGCTCGAGCGGACTTCAAAACACAACAAAATGCTGGGAGCACGATTTTCACGCTCGAGCACTAGTCACTCCGCTCGAGCGTAAGTTCAAAATCTGGAATTCCCAGATTTGAACCTCAAGCTCAAAATCAAGTTTTAAAGCATGAACTTTGATCCTCTTGGGCTAATTTGCTGAAAAACATTTGTAAACTCATAGAACAATATGTTTCAAAGGTCAATTGTAAAACCAAAGCCCCAAAGGAAGATCAATTTAACTCAATTTCAAACCAAATTTCAAGAACATAACTTCAATTGAACATGCAAGACTTTAAACAACTTTCAAGCTTCAAATAATTGCTCTAATGAGCCAATTGTTCCAAAAACAAGATGAATCCATGAACCTTAGCTAGAACTTGGACATGTTAGTAACAATTTTCCATGAAATCGACTCAAATTACAACAATGTAAACATGCATGCATGAAATGAGCTTCAATTCAACAAATTAAGCTAATTCTAGACTCAATCCACTAATTTTGACATGAATCATGCAAGAACAAGCTCAATTCATAAACAAGAGGGTAATTACACTACCTTAGGTCTTGAATTAGAGGTAAGGAGGCTCAATTATGAAATCTCTCTTCCAAATCTTCAAGTCACCAAACTAAAACTCATGAACTCAAGACTTCTCCTATTTCTCTCACTCTAGTCGGCTGTAGTTCACAAAATGGGCTGATGAAAATGTGTTGTGTCTAATGTAGTGAGCTCAAAAATGTTTAGATAGTGGGCCGCTTAAGTGGCAAAATTGTGAATAAGGCCAACTTTGCAATTCAACATTATTTATCCTAATTTAATCGTACCAAATCACATTTCGGATAATTATGCCATAAAATCATATAAATTCTAATGATCGTAAAATATCAATCGATTTCAGATTCGGCCGCCGATAAGGTCTTCAATTCGCAATTTAAAACATAAAACATGGACAGATAAGTTTAACAGTCAACAGATAGATATGCATTTAAACTAGCGCATTCAATCAGTCAGTTCAGTATTTCAATCAATTCAATTACTTATCATAATTAGTCTCAGTTTAACAGTAATCAATGGCTTATCAGTAAACAGTGGTGAGGGTTATTACAGCCTCTCCTCCTTATAAAGAGTTTGGTCCTCCAAACTCGAATTACCTTCATTCTGGAAGAAAACAGGATTCAGTGGAAACAGTTCAGGATATCTTTTAGCCATGTCATCTTCCCTTTCCCAAGTGGCATACACGCCACCATGGTTTTGCCTGTCAACTTTCAGTAACGGGATCTCTTTGTTTGTCAACTTCTTGATTCGTCTGTTTACAATCTGAATAGGCCGTTCCTCGTAAGTGTAGTCATCGCTCAGTACTACACGAGTACGCTCTATCACATGGAAAGGATCCCAGAGGTAGTCCCTCAACATAGAAATGTGGAACACGTTATGCATATGCTCCATTTCAGGAGAAAGCGCTACTTGATACGCCACCGGATTGATTTTCTCGATAATCTCATACGGTCCGACATTTCTCAGGGCTAGCTTGCCTTTAACCCCAAAATGGGTCTGGCCTTTCATCGGTGTCACCTTTACAAAAACGTGATCACCTACTTCATACTCTTTGTCCCGTCTTCTGACATTCGCATAACTTTTCTGTCAGCTCTGTGTGGTTTTCAGTCTCTGTTGGATCAGTTTTACTTTTTCTGTAGTTTCATACACAATCTCGGGCCCAAGTAATGGCCCATCTTCAACTTCTGCCCAGCAAATCGGAGATCGACATTTTCTGCCATACAATGCCTCGAAAGGCGCCATACCAATACTTGAATGGAAGCTATTGTTGTAGGCAAATTCAACTAACGGTAGATGACTTTCCCAATTTCCCTGGAAATCAAAAACACACATCCGCAGTAAATCTTCTAGAGTCTGGATGGTCCTTTCTGACTGACCATCTGTCTGAGGATGGTAGGCACTACTCAGTCTCAGTTCAGTACCCAATGCAGTTTGTAAGCTTTGTCAAAATCTTGATGTAAACTTCGAGTCCCTATCAGAAACAATGGACACAAGCACTCCATGCAGTCTAACAATTTCATCAATGTAGAGTATAGCCAATTTGTCCGCATTATAAATTATTTTGACAGGTAAAAAGTGAGCAGATTTAGTCAGTCTATCAACTATAACCCAAATTGAGTCCATACCTTTACTGAAGCAAGGTAAACCAACAATGAAATCCATGGTGATATGTTCCTATTTCCACTCCGGTATAGGCAAGAGCTGCAGTAAGCCTGCGGGTCGTTGATGTTCCGCTTTGACTTGTTGGCAATGAAGACATTTTGATACAAAATCAGCAATCTCCTTCTTCATTCCCGGCCACCAGAAATTCAATTTCAAGTCTTGATACATTTTTGTATTTCCTGGGTGGATAGACAGTTTCAAATTGTGGCCCTCTTGTAGAATTCTTCTTTTCAGTTCAGAATCATTCGGTACACACAATCTTCCCTGAAATTTTAGTACATTATTCTCAAATTTGAATTCCGGCCTCGGTTTAGATTCCCGTTTATCGATGATCTTCTTCAAGAAGTCATCCAGTTGTTGCCTCTCTTTAATCTCTTCAATCAGTGCCGGTTGAGCAGAAATAACAGCTATTGTTCCACCTTATTCTCGCAAAACAATCTCAATTTCAGACTTTTCAAGGTCACATAGCAACTCTTTCTGTCCAGTGAGTAAACAGGCTAAGTTTCCAATCGATTTCTGACTCAATACATCAACAACGGTGTTGGCTTTCCCCGGATGGTACAAAATCTGTAAGTCATAGTCTTTAATCATTCTAGCCATCTTCGCTGTCTCATGTTCAGTTCTTTCTATGTGAAGAAATACTTCAAACTTTTGTGGTCTGTGTATACCTCACATGTAGCCCCATAAAGGTAGTGACGCCAGATTTTCAGTGCAAATACTACTGCAGCAAGTTCTAAGTCATGGGTCGGGTAGTTCTTTTCATGCGGTCTTACTTGTCGGGAAGCATAGGCGATAACTCTCCCATTCTGCATTAAAACACACCCCAAACCCTTATGAGAAGCATCACTAAAAATGGTAAAACCATCCGTACCTGAAGGTAGGGTAAGAACCGGTGCAGTCACAAGTCGAGTTTTCAACTCTTGGAATGCTGAGTCCCTTTGGTTAGTCCAGTCAAATGATATCCCCTTTTGAGTGAATTGAGTCAACAGTAAGGCAATTTTGGAGAAATCTTTGACAATCTTTTGTAATATCCAGCTAATCCCAAAAAGCTTCGGACTTCTGTAACATTTGTTGGTCTAGGCCAATTCACTACTGCTTCAACTTTCTGCGGATCAACTGAAATTCTATCCTTACTAATAACATGTCCCAAAAACATAACATGATCAAGCCAAAATTCACATTTAGATAGTTTAGCAAAAAGTTTCTATTCTCTTAGGGTCTGTAAGACAAGTCTCAGATGATGTTCATGTTTTTCTCTACTCTGGGAATAAATCAGAATGTCGTCTATAAATACAACAATAAAGTCATCGAAGAATGGTTTAAAGATTCTGTTCATAAGGTCCATAAATGCAGCAGGTGCATTGGTAACTCCGAAAGGCATAACTAGGAATTCGTAATGTCCATACCTCGTTCGAAAAGCAGTTTTATCAATGTCTTCTGGTTTAACTTTCAACTGATGATATCTGGATCTGAGATCAATCTTAGAGAAAACTTGAGCACCCTGTAACTAATCAAATAAGTCATCAATACGTGACAATTGATATTTATTTTTCACACAGTTACCTTGTTCAATTCACGATAGTCGATACAGAGTCTCAGTGAGCCGTCTTTCTTTTTCACAAATAAGATTGGTGCGCCCCACGGTGAAGTACTAGGCCTGATGAACTTTTTGTCTAATAGTTCTTGCAGCTGAACTTTTAGTTCTTTCAATTCGGTAGGTGCTATTCTGTATGGAGCTTTAGATACTGGCTGTGTACCCGGAATTACATCAACAGTGAACTCAATCTCCCTATCAATCAAATCTCCTGGTAGACTATCTGGGAAAACATCTGAAAATTCCCTGACTATAGGAATACTGTTCACATTAGCATTATCATCAGTAGGTACAGTCAATACATAACACAGATGCCCCTTACACCCCTTCTTAATCAATTTACAGGCTTTCATGGATGAATCCAGATACGGGGGAGGTACTACTCCAACCCCATTAAACACAAATTCGGGTAAACCAGGTGGACGGAAAATCACTTGTTTAGTTACACAGTCAATAGTAGCATGATATTTTTGTAACCAGTCCATCTCCAATATTACATCAAAATGGTCAATATTCAATGGCAGTAAGTTAATATACAGATGCATATTCCCAACAATAATTTCACATGCAGGGTACATATAAGCACAAGTCACAGATCCCCCAACAGGTGAAGATACAGCTAACAAGTAATTCATGGGTTCCAATGGTCTATTCAATTTTCGTGAAAAAGCATACGATACATATGAATGTATAGACCCCGAATCAATCAGAACATATGCATTTTGAGTACAAATTGAGAGGATACCTGACACAACGGTCTCGATATTTTGCACATCTCCCAGTACTAGGGCGAACACTCGGCCCTGCCTCATAGGCTCTTTCCCAGTAGCTTTGGGGTTGGGTTTTGGTGGAGCAGTTGATGCTGCGCCGCTGGCTGCAGCTTTACTATTGCCCTGAGGAGCAGAGGGGCAATCTTTTACCATGTGGCCCACCTTGCCACACCTGTAACAAGCACCAGATAACTTATAACAAACCCCTTTGTGTTTCTTACCACATTCAGAACAGGGCGGTATGGAACCACTTCCCTGACTGGAGCTGGTGGTTGACCCTGAGTTTTGCTTTTCGTTCAGTGGGTTGTTCTTGCCTTTCTTGAATTTAAAACCCCGTTTCTTCCCGCGCCACTTAGTTGCGGGTGTTTCAGTCAGTTTCAAAGCTTCGATATTTGCTTTGGCCATGATAGCTCTATCAAGAACATCTACATATTTCAACAGTTTCAGTACATTTATTCTGTCAAGAATTTCCACATTCAGGCCGCCTTCAAACTTCTTGGCCTTTTTGTAATCTGTATCAACCATGTGTGGTGTATATCTAGCAAGTTCGGTGAACTTTGTTTCATACTCTCCTACGGACATGGTACCTTGTTTCAGCTGTTCAAATTCAGTCACCTTTCTGTCCCTGACACATTGAGGGAAGTGCTTTTCGAAGAAGGACTCCTTAAATTGAGCCCAGATCATGACAGTATTGGGATCACAGATTAACATCCACCACCTTCTAGCTTCTTCTTGCAAGGTGAAGGTAGCTAGCAATACTTTATGTGCTTCAGAGCACGGAAACACTTCAAACAATTTTTCTGTTTCAAGAACCCAAGCTTCAGCCTTTAAGGTTTCAAGGCCTCCCTGAAAGGATGGCAGTTTCATCTTACTAAATTTTTGTGTTAGAGCTATGATATCATCATTAACAGGTGGCTCTGGTTGTACTGGAGGAGGTGGAGGCTGTTGGTTCTGTTGTTGTTCTAGTCTTGCAGTTAATAGTTTCACCATTCTCTCTAACCTTGCCATTCTAGCCTCAGAGGATTCAGTTTCATTAGCACTGCTTGCATTATCCATTTCACTATATGCAACATAGTAATAATAAACATAGGAAGTTGCATACTTTAAACATTTATACATAAGCAGTTATATGTTTCAACACATTAACACATATTCATGTCATGTCCACACACACTTTTCATGCTCATGCGATGCCCTAATTGCTTTTCTAAGACACCCTATAGCTCATCTGGACACGTGTGTGCGGTATAACTCGTGGTTAAGTATCGCTCTGATACCACTCTGTCACGACCCAAACCCGCCCCTATGGGTTTAGCACCGTAACCGGCCAGTAATCCGAGATTACCAAAGGCCTGCTTAACAGTAGGACAGTAAAACAGAGTACAGGGGCTGGCGGAAGCCAAAACAGTAAATAAACAATGCCTAATAAGCTGTGAGTCTGTATGCAAAAAGATTTTTCATACGTATATACATGAACAGTACAAAATAGTGTGTACAACATATATAATCGATCAGAACAGGGACCTAATCCCTGTTAAACAGTACAGTACAGTGCTATCAGTTTATACAGTTATTACAAAATAGATACAGAGATAGATGAGGGAAATTAAAGCACCCCTAAGCCATAGCTTGACAGGCTCGGAACATCACAGTGAGGCACAGTGGTTGGCTTGACAAAAAGGAAGTCTAACCCACGCTCCTAGCTCCGGTCTGGTGCCTGTACACCTACATATATATATGAGCAGTGAGCTAAAGCCCAGTGAATAACATAATGCGTAAAAAGGTTAAGAATGAATGTCCTTACAGTATTGAAAACAATCATTTCAATCAGTATATCAGTTATTCAGTCATTACAGTCATATGTGGTACATCCAGTAGCAAAACAGTACAGTAGGTCTTATCAGACCGAACAGTCAGTTTGATGGCCATCATATCAGTAAACAGTAGTGGTTCCAACATGGGAACCGACAGAGATCTCTGTGACAGTAGCAGTACAATACAGTAACAGTAGGTTGCTAAGGATGCCACAATACAGTTCACAATCAGGACATCATTCATTCAATAACAGTATCATTTCAGAAAACAATACAGTTCAATTGTTCAGAAGATAATCATATTTGAGCATATCTTTACACAGTTGTTACTCACAGAGTTCTGGGCTACAGATAAGCTAGAGCGCGTCTCCGGATGCCAACCCTACACAATTACAGAGTGAACACACACTAAGCTCTACAGTTGGAAAAATATAACTCAATTCCTATCTTGACTCGATGTGGTTCTACATCAATATCCTCATTAAGATGCCTTAAACTAGGCCTAAGAATGCCTAGGATGGGATAAGGATGCAAAGATGCACTTTAAAAGCATTTTTAGGATTTTCAGAAAACAGGGGTCCCGCTCGAGCGTCAAGTACTCCGCTCGAGCGAACATGCAGACAAAGGTTTCCGCTCGAGCGCAGACTTACCCGCTCGAGCGTACTGCAAAACAGTCAAAAGCGCTGGATAGGTGAAATTCACGCTCGATTGGGCGCTCGACACCCGCTCGAGAATAAGACACAAGGTCCCGCTCGAGCGTAAATTACCCCACTCGAGCGGACTTCAAAACACAACAAAATGCTGGGAGCACGATTTTCACGCTCGAGCGTAAGTTCAAAATCTAGAATTCCCAGATTTGAACCTCAAGCTCAAAATCAAGTTTTAAAACATGAACTTTGATCCTCTTGGGCTAATTTGCTGAAAAACATTTGTAAACTCATAGAACAACATGTTTCAAAGGTCAATTGTAAAACCAAAGCCCCAAAGGAAGATCAATTCAACTCAATTTCAAACCAAATTTCAAGAACATAACTTCAATTGAACATGCAAGACTTTAAACAACTTTCAAGCTTCAAATAATTGCTCTAATGAGCCAATTGTTCCAAAAACAAGATGAATCCATGAACCTTAGCTAGAACTTGGACATGCAAGTAACAATTTTCCATGAAATCGACTCAAATTACAACAATGTAAACACGCATGCATGAAATGAGCTTCAATTCAACAAATTAAGCTAATTCTAGACTCAATCCACTAATTTTGACATGAATCATGCAAGAACAAGCTCAATTCATAAACAAGAGGGTAATTACACTACCTTAGGTCTTGAATTAGAGGTAAGGAGGCTCAATTATGAAATCTCTCTTCCAAATCTTCAAGTCACCAAACTAAAACTCATGAACTCAAGACTTCTCCTATTTCTCTCACTCTAGTCGGCTGTAGTTCACAAAATGGGCTGATGAAAATGTGTTGTGTCTAATGTAGTGAGCTCAAAAATGTTTAGATAGTGGGCCACTTAAGTGGCAAAATTGTGAATAAGGCCAACTTTGCAATTCAACATTATTTATCCTAATTTAATCGTACCAAATCACATTTCGGATAATTATGCCATAAAATCATATAAATTCTAATGATCATAAAACATCAATCGATTTCAGATTCGGCCGCCGATAAGGTCTTCAATTCGCAATTTAAAACATAAAACATGGACATATAAGTTTAACAGTCAACAGATTGATATGCATTTAAACTAGCGCATTCAATCAGTCAGTTCAGTATTTCAATCAATTCAATTACTTATCATAATCAGTCTCAGTTTAACAGTAATCAATGGCTTATCAATAAACAGTGGTGAGGGTTATTACAGTTGGGCAGGTTTGAAACAGGTTGGTTGTGTTTAGAAGAAAATAGCTTCTGCCCAGATTTTGGCCTCCCCGATCAAGCGGGCCCTTTTGCATTTGCTCCTCCGCTCGAGTGGGCAGTCTGACGCTCCAGCCGGATTCTTCAGCCTTCAGTAATTTTTTCGCAGGTCTGCAGAAGCTAGAAATGTGCTTTTGACGCTCGAACGTCGATTTTCATGCTCGAGTAGGAGTCTGTGTCTGATGCTCGAGCAGGGCGTCCCACGCTCGAGCGGACCGTGTGTATTTCAATCCAAGAGGAAGCCATTTTGAATCACTTTTTCAGCTCTCTCTCTTTCTAAAGTGTTCCAAAACCCTAGGTTAAGAGCTTCTCACTCTAGAATACTCTCTCTCTCTCTACATTTTGATCTTGATTTAGTGAGACCCAACCCTTGTGCCTTCACTAAAGTGTTAGAGCTTCTCAAGACCTCCATTTTTATCCGAATAGAAGTTGATTTCACCATCTTTGGAGTTCACCACTTGCGTGGTTCATCTTCTCCTTTGAGCTCCGAAATTCGAGATAGGGATATTCTACTCTTCTCTATGAGTTTTAACATAAGTATTGGTCATTTTGTATAAATGGTGGTAATTGGGGTTTTTAGGTGAAGTTGGGTTTTGAAATTGAAATTATAAAAGAGGGGTTTTCTATTTTTGGGGTTCCAAGTGTATGTGTGGTCCCTAAAATGAGGTTATTGTATATGATTGATGAAATTTGGTCTTGGGAGCAATAGTTGAGAAAATGGAGAAAAAGCCCTTATGGAAATTAAATAATTAATTTGTATAATTAATTTGCAAAAATGTGAAATTCAGTTGAAAACCATAGAATTGGGAAATTGTGAGATTGAATGGTGTGGTTGGATTAATTTATCACGCACCTATGAAAATGTTGATTATTTATCTGCTGGATAAATTTATTATCTGTTTAGAAATAACTGTTTTGGACTATCGGTGGAGGGTAGTCGTGATTGTTGTAGACACTGCATGTTGATTAGGGAAAACTGAAACTAATCGACTGAGTTATGTCATTGAATATTACGGTTGGGTTAATACATCGAATATGTGTATTGATTGATCATTGCATATGATGAAGTATTTAAATACATTGCATATGTATATTTGTGTGGGAGGAGATAGGGGATGTACTCCATTGTTTGGGAGGAGATAGGGGATGGACTCCATTAATAATTAAGTTGGCCAAAGTGTCCAGGGTGAAAGTCCCGAAACCTTATATGCATCTGAATGGTGTTGATATTGGAAGTGCTTTTAATATGAGTTGTAGTCTCATGTGAATTGTGTGTTTGGGAAGTATTTTTAATATGAGTTGTAGTCTTATGTGAATTGTGTATATGGGAAGTATTTTTAATATGAGTTGTAGTCTCATTTAAATTGTTTGACTGAATGATGAGCCATGTCTATGAATTGAATTGGATAAATAAAGGGAAGTGGAATGAAACACGAATGTAATTGTCGTTGAACTGGGAAATGTTGTGAGTTGGTTTACAAGTGTTAACCATTTGTCAAATGCTAATGTTTTAGTTATTCCTCATATTGGTTTAGCATATCTCTATTGAGCTTTGACTCACCCTATATGGGACATCATTTTCAGGTACAGGTGAGATGCCACCTCTAAGGTCTTAGCTTGGAAGGTTTTGGGAGTTGAAGACTCTTTTGGTTGTTTTGTTATTTTTGGTGTTACATGTAAATTCAAGCCAAGGGCTTAATGTGTTTAGAGTTAGAACTCTTTTTTGTAACCAAGTGTTGGCTTGGAAAGTTGTAAGCCCATAGGGCATTTACTTTTGTTGTCAATATGTAATACTTTTGTAATGAATACTCTGATAAATGAATATATGTTTATTTCTCTTATGTCTATGGATGTCAAGAATGATTGGTTTATATGTATTATTTTGAGGGAGTTACGACTTGGTATCAGAGCGTACCAGGTTTGAATACTTTGGCTACATGGGAAGTGGTTAGTACCACAATGGGCTTGTCTCACTTGTTAGAGACTTATGTATGATGTTATGTGCTTATGTGATAACATGTTTACGTGATTATTTGGGTATGAGATTTAGTTTCTAGGATGTTGATTGGACCCTTGGGTTTCTGGGAGTCCTGTTGGAAAGGCACTTGATCACTGTCGTTTCTAACTGAAACTCTAGCAACGCCACGGGACTGTCATTATCCGGAAATGAAATTCGTAAGTGCTTATGTGATTATGTGATTGCTTGAAATGAATTACTGTTGTCCAATGTATTAGGACGCGAGTGAAATAGCTTCAAAACATTTGTGAATGTGCTAATGTTCTTGTTACCTTTATTAGGATGTCAGGACGAGGACGTGGTTGTAGGCGTGGTAGGCCTAGGAGGTAGGAGATGCCTATACCGAATGAGATTCTGACCACTTTTCCCGTTTGGAGATTAGTTTTTGATTTTCGGAGCCTTCGGCCGTGCGCCTTGTCTCGGGATCGCTTAACGTTCTCCGTTTGGCTTGGTTTTTGGACCACACCTTGTTTCCTCTATCTATAGGGACACTGTGGTCCGGGAGACCACTTTTGTGGTTGAATACCACTTTTGGTGCTCAACAGCCAGTTTTTGAGGCTCATGGCTGTGTGCTTTACCTCCCGAACTCTCGTTTTGCATCCGTGTTGGTTTGTTTTGGCACGAACCTTGTTTCCCTTGTTTGGAAGGTAGTACAATGGTGGGAGTCCAGTTTTTCTCCTTGGAGACCACTTTTCTTCCCGCCATCCGGTTTTCTGGTCGGGAAACTGGTTTTCTTGGTCTTTGGGCCACATTTGCTGGTCTCCCACCACACCATTGGCTTGCTTTTAGTGTGGAGACCACCAATTCCCCCTGCCGACCATTTTTTTTTCTGGGAGACCACTTGAAGTGGTCGGCCGACCACTGAAAGTAGCAAGCCAACCACTTTAAGTGGTCGGCAACTTTCCCCATGTTTTGTCAGACTAAATGGATGCCAGTTGTGCCAGCTGGAGGGCACAGACTGTATCCTCCATACACGTGTATGAAGGGATTGCATCCAAGTTTAGCTTCTCCAAGAAGCTTGAACCTTTTGTTTTTCTATAAGAGAGGCTCTCCCTCTCCATTCCAGAGGTTCTGAATTTTGCCTAAGGCACAAGTGTATATCTCCCTCTATATTTCTATATTTGGTGCCTAAAGTGTGTGCTTTTCTTCACCTTTACACTACAACTCTTAACCATACACCCCACCATTGAACTAAGGTTCTTGGAGGACCTTTTTGGAGGTTGAAAAGCTAGTTTTTGGCTGAGAAACTTGCTGGTATTGCAATGCTTCAAGGGTAACCTCTTTTATCCCCTTTTAAGCTTTGTCTTGATCATTCTCTTAGCCATATTTGCATGATCATTTAGGTTTTGCTTTCAACTGAAAAAATTCTTGTATTTAAGTGTTTTTGATGTTTGTTTAAGGCCTCTTGGGTATTGAGCATCTTCTACCCTCTTGCATGCCCTAGTTGGCCTTGTGTTGTGCCATGCCTTAGGGCCTTTGAGCTAGTCCTTGCTTGGCCTTCTAGCCACTGAAATCCAGTGGATTTTCAGTGGTAGGCATGTGGTTTTGAGGCCTAAAACCAGAGGGGGGTGACCCCATCTCTTTTGGTTTTGTTTGCTTGCATTTTTGGCCTATCAAAGGAGCATGCATCTTCATGCTTTCAAGGCTTGGTTCAGGCACTTTTTAGTGACTTTTAGGGCCTGACTTAGCTCTGTCTATGGCTGTTTTGGTCACCTTATGTTTGCTTCTTGCATGTGTAGTGTATTCCCATTCATGGCTCATCAAAGTAACATGTCATCCTAGCATGTATTAGCTTCATTTGAGTGGATTTTTGGTCATCATTTGACATATCATGGCTTTTTTTTTGGCCGATTTAGCAGCCTTTCACATGCTCCATATGCTTGTAGTGTAAATCTTGTTCGCTAGCTTCGAGTGCATGATGTTTTGGCTCTTTATTCTAGCACATTTTGGCTGTGCTCCAACATGGTTTTGTTCATATTTTGGGCTGCCTTAGCTCTATTTTGAGGCTCCTTGGTTGAATGATGCTTGCCATGCATGTTTATAGTGTAATAGCCTTGACTAGTTTTGAGTTTTAAGGTCCCTTGCATGCTTAACTTGAGGTATTTGCATGTTTTGGCATCATTGAGAATGTTATTTCAGAACATGTAAGGCTGCTACACTTCCATAATTTCCACTCTTCAAGTGCTCTTTAGAGTTGTGCTTTTATGCCCTATTTGTGAGCCATTGCATGAGCCTCATTTTTGTGCCTTTCAAGCCATTATCCCAACTCTTTTTCGCTACTGTTTTGGCCTACATAGGGTCTGTTTGGGGTTGGTTTGGTCATTTGAGCATCGTCTTGCATGCCTCTAGTGTAATATGCCTAACTAGCTTTTGATGCTTGAGCCCTTCAACATACGTAACATGAGTTGTTTGCATGATTCTAAGTCATCTTGCATGCCATTTCAATGCTGGAACATATGCCATTGTAATCCATGTTTCATCCTTTCAATGCTTATGGAAAGTTGTGTTTTGTGCCTTAAACGTGGGCCATTGCATTGTGCATGTTTGTGTGTGTTTTGGTGCCTTGATTTCATCATCAGTGGCTGCTGATTTGGACATGGCCAAGGCCTATCCATTTTGGTATAAGTCCATTGTGCATTGAGTATGCCATGGAATTCATAGCATTGTGTATGCTAGTTGCATGTTCACATGTTTACCCCTTTGTACGTTTGCATGTCTAAGTTGTATTGCATTAAGTTGCATAATTGAGTCGCATTGTGCATGCCATGTTTGTTGCATTGTGTTTGGAATAGGCGTTAGTCCAAACACGAAAAACGAGAGACGTTTCATACTCGAAGTGATGAAACGTGCCTCGATTCCCGGTCATCGACACTCTTGACTATACATGATGGAGTTTCAGGCTTTATGTGTTCGTGCGTGCATTCATATCACATTGAGTCGTGCAATTTGGATCCTCAGCCATCATGCATCGAGATGCTTGATTGGTGGCCCGAGGGTCGAGAACTATACTCTCTTGAGCTTATGTAATGATAGGGAGGATGGTTGTGCATACATGTTTTGCAAATACTTTGCCACGTCGCTTTCTTGCTCTCTGTTGTAGCAAACCAGAAACCAGCAGCAAAAACTGGTCGGCCGACCAGATAAAGTGGTAGGCTGACCACTTTTTCTGGTTTTCACCACAAAAAGTGGTCAGCAGGTGGTCTCCAATGCCAACAACTGGTCGGCAGCCTTCCCACAGGTTCCCTTGGTGGAGTTTCAGCCTTCTGGAGCTTTGTGCAGTGTTCTGAGATTACTTGCAAACAGAGGCAAGTCGGGGCATCGCAATGGATTTCCGAGCAAGGCAATTCGGGCATGCAAGCATCCTTCATCATCCAAAGCAGAGCTGAGGTAGCCCATTTCACATAGTTTGCATGCTTATTTAATTGCTAACTTAGTTAATTTGTTAATTGGTTAGAGTTGTGTAATAATTAGATGTAGCTTGTTATTCATTCTGTTGTGTAATAACTAGTTTAATTAGATTAGCTTAGATTAGCTAGTTGGTTCTGTTTTATTCATTCAGACCCTCCGTCGAGAGGGCAAAACTGTTGTAAATAAGTGTGCGTATGTGTGATGCTTGTCTTCTAACCCCTACTTCTTTCTCCCTTTTATTTACCAGCTTACGATAGTTAGTTTTAGGACATGTTTCAATTACCATCCTTATGCTCGCATGTTTGCATCCATTCATCTGTCTTGTATGCACCGGGCTCGGCGCATCATACTAACTGCATTGTATTTCAATTCCTGTTTGAATACATGTATCAAATTGCATTTCACATGACATTTTAGAATAACCGAGCCTATCTTAGTTGCATTTTGTATGTGTTGCATTAGGCATTCTTGACATAGCTAGGATCATGCATTGATTTCTAACATAGCTTTTGTTTTGGCTCGGAGTACTCAGTAAGTGTTTATGCTTTAGCATCCTTGCATGTGTGTGAGTGACTATCATGATAGCATGCTTGCCATGAGGCTAACTGCTTATGTGATACAACTGCCTGAATGCCTGTGGGTGAAGGTTGGATTACTTGAATTGGGACAATTCATTGATTGCGAGTTTTAAGCCCACTTGAGAGTGGCAAATCACCATGTTTTCTAAGCCCACTTGAGGGTGGCAAAATCTGCATTTTAGCCTACTTGCGAGTAGCAAACCGCTTTAAAAAACAAACATGAGATGTTTTGTTCCAACTTAGGCAATCCAGTCTATACTTGTATGCTATGCTAGTAAAGGCTGATCTTTGATCGGGCGAGCGGGGGTGCGCATAGCATGACCTTCCCCTCTTGTACCCAAGTTCCCGAGCCGAGGCAACTTTGGTGATGACAGACACGTGGCCTTAGGCACGAGTCAGGGTTTCCTAAATTTTCCAAAAATAAAATATTTAGGTGGCAACTCTGTATCTGGCAAAGCAGTCCATGTTTGGCACTTCTTTCTAAAATCAATTTTTCAAAATGATTTGCCGGATTTGGACTCTTTGGTGATTTATCAATCTCGCATTGCACTTTACAAGATCAGATTAAGAACCGTGACATTGAGTCCAAACTGTAGTGAGCCCCAATGAACAAAACGGGATTTTCCCGAGACGTTCGGGCGTGTCTACAGTTTCTGGCGACTCTGCTGGGGACGTTAGAGAACTTGACTCGAAATTATGATATCTTGTTTTGATTACACTTATGTGTTTCTTTGCATTGCATTTGCATTGGTGCGCCTAGGACACCGTGCTTGCCATCTGCTATTCCTGAACGGTTTGCTGGAGGCTGCGTGCCATAAGGCTGACCGATTACGGGCTCTGCCACAATGGGAACACAAACCTCGGGAAGTTTGGGTGGTGTGTTGATGCAGGGGGGGAAAGTAGTAGCCTATGGATCACGTCAGTTGAAAACACACGAGAAGAACTACCCTACACATGACCTAGAGTTAGCAGCCGTGATTTTTGCCTTGAAAATTTGGAGGCACTACCTTTATGGTGAGAGATTCGAGGTGTTCTTGGATCATAAGAGTCTGAAGTATCTGTTTACACAGAAAGACTTGAACTTTAGGTAGAGGAGTTGGATGAAGTTTATAGAGGACTACGACTTTGAGTTGCATTATCAGCCGGGAAAGGCCAATGTTGTGGCCGATGCCCTTAGTAGGAAATCCATTAGTGATGTAGCTTGTATAGCCATCCGGGAGTGGGAAATGTTGGGTGCACTTGGCGAGTTTGATTTGCTTCTGGGTGAAGCTGCTGAGTCTGCGGCCTTATCTTCTACAATTATGCAGCCTACCCTTGTGAATCGGGTGTTAGAGGCACAAAAGGGTGACCTTGAGGCAGAATCCGTCCGAGAAAAGATCTCCAGTAGAAAGGAGGAGAGGGGTTTGACTGTGTATCCTGACCTGAGTGTGAGGTACCGAGACCGCTTGTTTGTACCGGAGTCTTTCCGAGAGGAAGTACTCTGAGAGTTTCACCATTCACGCCTTGCAGTGCATCCGGGAGGCACTAAGATGTATCATGATCTGAGTTGCCAGTTTTGATGGAGAGGAATGAAGAAAGATGTGGCCGTTTTTGTATCTAAGTGCCTTACGTGTTAGCAAGTGAAGGCCGAGCATCAGAGGCCAGCAGGTTTATTACAACCCTTGCCTATTGCTGAGTGAAAATGGGAGCATGTCACGATGGACTTCGTTGTAGGTCTTTCGAGGACTCAACGGGGTAGTGATGCCATTTGGGTGGTAGTAGATCGGTTGACTAAGTCGGCGCATTTTATCCCTATGCGCGTGAGAGATTCGGTAGATTATCTTGCCGACTTGTATATTCGGGACATAGTGAGGTTGCACGGAGTCTTAGTGTCGATTGTCTTAGATAGAGATCCGCGTTTTATTGCTAGGTTGTGACAGAGTTTGCAGAGTGCCTTGGGCACTAGATTGACTTTTAGCACAGCTTACCATCCTCAGACTGACGGGCAGTCCGAGCGTACTATTCAGATCCTTGAGGATATGCTTTGAGGCTGTGTCCTTGATTTTAAGGGGTCGTGGGAGAGGCAGAGATCCGCGACTAGAGATCCGTGCTTTACTGCTAGGTTATGACAGAGTTTGCAGAGTGCCTTGGGCACTAGATTGACTTTTAGCACAGCTTACCATCCTTAGACTAACGGGCAGTCCGAGCGTACTATTCAGATCCTTGAGGATATGCTTCGAGGCTGTGTCCTTGATTTTAAGGGGTCATGGGAGAGGCACTTGCCCTTAGTGGAGTTTGCCTATAACAATAGTTTCCAATCAAGTATCGGTATGGCACCATTTGAGGTCTTGTATGGTCAACCGTGTAGGTCTCCAGTGTGTTGGACCGAGGTGGGTGATGCACCTTTGTTGGGCCCGGAGTTGGTTTGGGAAACGGTGGAGAAAGTTGAACTTATCCGTAAGAGGTTGGTTACAACTCAGAGTCGTTAAAAGAGTTATGCTGACCGCCGGAGGAGGCCTTTGGCATTTGAGGTGGGTGATCACGTCTTTTTGAAAATATCACCTAGGCGGGGTTTGATGAGGTTTTGGAAGAGTGAAAAGTTGTCCCCTCGGTTTATTGGCCCTTTTGAGATCCTTGAGCGGATTGGAGAGGTTGCCTACCGTTTGGCTTTACCGCCGTAGTTGTCCGGGGTGCATGAAGTGTTTCATGTTAGCATGCTTCGGAAGTACGATCCGGATCCGTCACACGTATTGGATTGGACCGACTTAGAGGTAGATGAGGATGCCTCGTATGAGGAGAGACCGGTACGGGTCTTGGATAGGCGGGACCAAGTCTTGCGAGGCAAGACGATACCCTTGGTGACGGTCTTGTGGAAACATCACGGAGTGGACGAAGCCACTTGGGAACGTGAGTTAGAGGTCCAAGGGAAATATCCGGACTTGTTTGTTAATGTTTGACCTTGTATTGAGACTTTTATTTCGTTGATAAACTCTAAGAACATTGTATATGTCTTGGTTTATGAAAATATTGAAATTGTTGAATACATTTCAGAACTATGAGTTTAATTTAACATTGTATATGTTGAATGTGGTGTAGAAATGCAAATATATCGTTAACATTGAATATGTTATTGAATTGTGGAATATATGTGTTGAAATTGGTGGATTTCAAAGGAATGCATGTTGATAATGCACATGGAGTTATATTTGTAAGTTGCCTCTTGAAAAGAGATGAAATGATCAGTAGTGGATCATGTTGTTAAAGGTTGTATTGTAATTATGTTGAGAATTGAAAAGATCCCAAATTTTAAAACTTATATATATCTAATTTCGGGGACGAAATTCTTTAAGGGGGGGAGGTTATAGCGATCCTGGTTTTTCCCTCCATTGTTTATTATATTCCGGATATGGTTCCGTGGATGATTGTTGTTGTCTGTATCGCGTTTCCGTCCTTTAACTCTTTGTATTTGAGTCTTGGGATGTTTTGGGCAGGTTTGAAACAGGTTGGTTGTGTTTAGAAGCAAATAGCTTCTGCCCAGATTTTGGCCTCCCCGCTCGATTGGGACTTTTCACGCTCGAGCGGGCCCTTTTGCATTTGCTCCTCCGCTCAAGCAGGCAGTCTGACGCTCGAGCAGGATTCTTCAGCCTTCAGTAATTTTTTCGCAAGTCTGCAGAAGCTAGAAGTGTGCTTTCGATGCTCGAGCGTCGATTTTCACGCTCGAGCAGGAGTCTGTGTCTGACGCTCGAGCGGGGCGTCCCACGCTCGAGCAGACTATGTGTATTTCAGTTCGAGAGGAAGCTGTAACGCCCTCAAAATAATAACATTAAACCCATCAAATAAGACATGCATTGACATATAAACTAACCACATTCCTTTATTCCTTAGAGTTCCATTACATACGTATTACATGTTAACATCATAACAAAATGCCCTACGGGCTTACAGCTTTCCAAGTTAACACTTGGTTACAACAAAAGAGTACTAACTCGTTACATATTAAGCCCTAGGCTTGAAGTTACATGTAATACATCAAAAGTTAAGCGACAAAAGTATGTCCGCCACTAGCCTCCCAACTATATCCTTGGAGGTGGCATGCTTCCTGCACCTGATAATGATATTCCCATATAGGGTGAGCCACAGCCCAGTAGAAATACACTAAACCAACCATGGACAATGACTAAAATATTAGCAATTGATAGATGGTCAACACTGATACAATCACATAAATCACATATTTATGTCTTACAACTTATGAGTCTAAGTTACCTTTTATTTTCCCTTTTTCAACAGATAAGCATGCTAGCTCCATCAACATTTCCACAGATATGTATAAAAACTATATCTCACATTCAGATAAGCATAAAGCTATATCCACATTCTCAACAGATATGTATAACAACAATATCCCACATTCACAGATAAGCATATAAGCTGTATCCACACTTCACAAAGATAAGCATATGAGCTCTATCTTCACTTCTCTAGACAAGCATATGAGCTGTGTCTACGGAGTTCATCCCCTATCTCCTCCCAATACCTATCCGGTTTAGAGGTACATCCCCTATCTTCCCCTAAACCGCGGAGTACATCCCCTATCTCCTCCTCTACACATAACATATATAAACACATTGGTTCTATATACAATCACCCAATACATACAATTAATGTATTCTATCAACCGTCAAGTTCCATGACACATTTCATTGATTAGTTTCCGTTTACCTAATCATAATGCATTGTCTACAACAATCACGACTATCCTCCACCGATAGCCCAGAGCAGTTATTTCTAAACAGAAAGTAAATGCACAATGGATATTCAATCAACATTACATTTCCTCATTCTTCTCAATTAATTATCCAAATTAATTAAACAATGTAATTAGGTCAATTTCCATAATTAACATTTCAACCCTTAGGTCCCATTTTCATCAATGATTCAACAATCATTCCATTTTTTCATGCCAAACATGCATCTAAGTTTATTATGAATAAACCCCAACTTTTGTAAAATTACACAAACGCCCAAACTTTCACAAAATTACCAAACCAAGCCCAACATCTCAAAATACCAAAATTTAAAGACAAAACCCATAGAGAGGAGTAGGATATCCCTACCTTGAAATTTTAGCCCAAAAGGAGATGAAGACTCCAAGATCAACTTGCTCCAAATCCAAACTTTTTCAGATTAAATCGAAGCTCTCAACGCCCTCTATCTTTTTAACAAAGGCCCTAGGCTAGATTCACACCCTAGGGAGATCAAACCTTAGAGAGAGTGCAAGTTTAGAGAGAGAGAATGTCGGATTAAGGGTTTTGGATCAAAAAGAAAGTGAAAAAGTGATGTTTTAGACGCTGCTGTCCGCTGATATAAAACACGCTCGCTCGAGCGAAGACTTGGTCGCTTGAGCGACCAGACACAGAAAACTCTCGCTCGAGCCAAGAAGTTCTCGATCGAGCGAAGAAAAATCCAGACCGCTCGAGCGAAGGAAGCTCGCTTGAGCCAAGAAAGACAGCTCTCAGGTCCAGAACCAGACGCAACACCACTCTCGCTCGAGCGACAAACTCCTCGCTCGAGCGAAGGACCAAAAATCTAGGCAGCAACACTAGGCTCCCAAACACAACCAACCTGTAACAAACCTGCCCAACACATCCCATAACTCAATATACAAAGTACAAAGGATGCAAACACGATAATAAACAACAACCAAAATCCACGGACACATGTCCGGATCACTGTACAACAAGGGTAAACCCGGGATCGCTATAACCTCCCCCCCTTAAAGAATTTCGCCCCCGAAATTAAACACAAGTTTTCAAAAAAAACAAGTTTTCCTTCATTTTAGACAATGTTACAATTTAACATTCAACAATTCGACCCATTACCGGTCATCCCATCCCTTTAACAAGAGACATATCACAATATGTAAACAACATATGTATTTTCAACATGCATCAACATTATGCACTATCTTTCCAATTTCAACAATATATTCAACACATATAGTGTCACATTCAACTTCCATATGAGGCAAGTTCCAAACATACTCCCAATAACTAAAATATTTTCAATGTTTCACAACTCAAGACATATAAAAGCTCTTAAGTTCAACAAAATGTAAAAATTTAAATACAAGATTACATATCAACAAACAAGTCCGGATATTTCTCTCGGACTTCCAACTCACGTTCCCAAGTGGCTTCCTCCACTCCGTGATGTTTCCACAAGACTTTCACCAAAGGAATGGTCTTGCCACGCAGGACCTGATCCCGCCTATCCAAGGCCCGAACCGGTCTCTCCTCATACGAGGCATCCTCATCTACCTCTAAATCAGTCCAATCTAACACATGTGATGGATCTGGTTCATACTTCTGAAGCATACTCACATGAAACACGTCATGCACTCCGGACAACTGCGGCGGTAAGGCTAACCGATAAGCAACCTCACCTATCCTCTCAATGATCTCAAAAGGACCAATAAACCGAGGGGATAACTTCCCACTCTTCCCAAACCTCATCAAGCCTCGTCTAGGTGATATCTTCAAAAAGACATGATCACCTACCTCAAACGCCAAAGGCCTCCTCCTACGGTCGGCATAACTCTTTTGTCGACTCTGGGCTGTAACAAGCCTCCTACGGATAAGCTCAACTTTCTCCGTCGTCTCCCTAACCAACTCCGGACCCAACAAAGGTACATCACCCACCTCGGCCCAACAAACTGGAGACCTACACGGTCGGCCATACAAAGCCTCAAACGGTGCCATACCGATGCTAGACTGAAAACTGTTGTTGTAGGCAAACTCTACCAAGGGCAAGTGCCTCTCCCACGTCCCACTAAAGTCAAGGACACAACCCCGAAGCATATCCTCGAGGATCTGAATAGTACGCTCGGACTGCCCGTCAGTCTGAGGATGATAAGCCGTACTAAAGGTCAACTTAGTGCCCAAGGCACTCTGCAAACTCTGCCACAACCTAGCAGTAAAACGAGGATCTCTATCTGAGACGATCGTTACTGGGACCCCGTGCAATCTCACTACGTCCCGAATATACAAATCGGCAAGATGATCCACCGAATCTTTCACGCGCATAGGAATAAAGTGCGCCGACTTAGTCAACCGGTCTACAACCACCCAAATAGCATCACTACCCCGCTGAGTCCTCGGAAGACCTACAACGAAGTCCATAGTGACATGCTCCCACTTCCACTCGGCAATAGGCAAGGGTTGCAACAAACCCGCTGGCCTCTGATGCTCGGCCTTCACTTGCTGGCAAGTAAGGCACTTCGATACGAAAACAGCCACATCCCTCTTCATACCCCGCCACCAAAACTGGCGACCCAAATCCTGATACATCTTAGTACCTCCCGGATGCACCGCAAGGCGCGAATGATGAAACTCTCGGAGTACTTCCTCTCGGCAAGACTCCGGTACAAACAAACGGTCTCGGTATCTCACACTCAGGTCGGGATACACCGTCAAACCCTTCTCAACTTTCCCACTGGAGATCTTCTCTCTGAGGGATTCTACCTCAAGGTCACCTCTCTGTGCCTCTAACACTCTAATCACAAGTGTAGGTTGCACAATAACAGAAAACAAGGCCGCAGCCTCAACGGATTCGCCCAGTAGCAAATCAAACTCGCCAAGTGCTCCCAACATTTCCCATTCCCGGATGGCTATACTAGCAACATCACTAATGGATTTCCTACTAAGGGCATCGGCCACAACATTGGCCTTTCCCGGATGATAATGCAACTCAAAATCATAATCCTCGATGAACTCCATCCACCTCCTCTGCCTCAAATTCAAGTCTCTCTGTGTAAACAGATACTTCAAACTCTTATGATCCGAGAATACCTCGAACCTCTCACCATAAAGGTAGTGCCTCCAGATTTTCAAGGCAAAGATCACAGCTGCTAATTCTAGGTCGTGTGTGGGGTAATTCTTCTCGTGTAATTTCAACTGACGTGAACCATAAGCTACCACTTTCCCCTCTTGCATCAATACACAGCCCAAACCCTCTCGTGAGGCATCACAATAAACCGCATAACCCAACCCTCTCTCCGGAATAATTAACACCGGAGCGGTGGTCAATCTAACTTTCAATTCTTGGAACGACTTTTCACAAGTCTCACTCCACACAAACTTGACTCCCTTCCGAGTCAGTCTAGTCAACGGTGACGTTAATCTGGAGAAATCTTTCACAAACCGACGGTAATACCCAGCTAATCCCAGAAAGCTGCGAATCTCAAACACACTCTTAGGCTGTGCCCAATCTTGCACTGCCTCAACCTTGGATGTATCAACAAACACCCCTTCACCGGATACCACGTGGCCTAAGAATTTGACTCCCCTCAGCCAGAACTCACACTTCCCAAACTTGGCATACAGCCTATGGGCTCTAAGTAACTCAAGCACCACTCTCAAGTGTGCCTCGTGCTCCTCCTCAGAAGACGAATAGATAAGGATATCGTCCACGAAGACGACCACAAATCGGTCTAAGAACTCCCGGAAAACCCGGTTCATCAAGTCCATAAAGACTGCCGGTGCATTGGTAAGCCCAAATGGCATCACCAGAAACTCATAATGGCCATACCGCGTACGGAATGCCGTTTTCGGAATATCCTCATCCCTGACCCTCAACTGGTGGTAACCCGATCTCAAGTCTATCTTAGAGAAACAACGGGAACCCTTCAATTGGTCAAACAAATCATCTATACGGGGCATAGGATACTTATTCTTAACCGTAGCCCGATTCAACTTCCGGTAGTCAATACACAATCTCAAGGCACCATCTTTCTTTTTAACAAAGAGGGCCGGTGCTCCCCACGGTGAAACACTAGGGCGAACAAAGCCCTTATCTAGCAATTCCTGGAGTTGAACTTTCAACTCAACCAACTCTGCTGGAGCAAAACGGTAAGGTGCCATAGAAATCGGCGCTGTACCAGGCACCAAATCAATAGAGAACTCTATCTCTCGGTAAGGTGGCAAACTAACGAGATCTTCGGGAAAGACATCCGAATACTCACGAACCACTCTCGGCAACACAAGCTGGATCTCACCACTCTCACCACTCTCAAAGCTGGCAAGTAGACTACTAAGCTCATTTCGCCCTCGCGAATCATATCCCGGTGGCAACACACAACCAACCCGGTCTCCCAAGAAATGGAACCACTCCCCGCTCAAGGTACATAACGTGACCCTCTGGCGGTAGCAATCAATAACAGCCCGGTATGACGATAACCAGTCCATACCCAAAATAACATCAAAACCCTTCATGGGCATGACAACAAACGGAAAAGGAAGCCTATAGTCGGCGACCTCTATATCACATCCTCTAACTCCCTGTTTCAGGATCAACTCACCACCCAAAGGTGATACTACACAAATAGGAGATGCTAACTGTGCTAACTCCAATTCCAAAACTGATGCAAATGCAGCAGATACAAAAGAATGAGATGCACCCGTGTCTATCAACACACTAGCAACTGAGTTGCAAAACAGAAAAGTACCTCTCACTACTGATGGAGCCGGTACTAAATCCTGCGCGGTAACAGCATACACGCGCCCCGTAGGCCCCTGGTCTACCTGCTCACCTCTCGGAGCAAAAGACTGCTGTACAGACTGGGATGACGAAACTCCCGGATTGGCCCTCGAGGCCTGCACAGACTGAGCTGGCTGAAAACCCTGCGTCTGCCTAGAACCAGACGCTCCCGAAGTGACACTCAACTGTGGGCAAAACCTCTTCATGTGCCCAGGTTGTCCACACTGATAACAAGTCAAGAGCTGCCCCCTGCCCAAACTCTGACTCTGCAGTCTAGCTGAAGAAGAAGCAGCTTTCTGACCCCCACCCTTCTGCGGGCAAACTGAAACCTTGTGACCCAGCTGGCCACACTTGTAACAAGTGAATTCCCCCTGACTGCCTCTCCCCGAGCCTACACTCGGCACTGGAAAGGTCGATCTAGAGACTGCACCCTGAGACTGCTGAGGGTTATAACCCTTCTGTCTCATGCCATCACTCTGACTATCCTGGCTCCTCTTGGAGCCGCTTTGTTCTTCATCCTCCTCCTGCATCATAATCTCCATATGAGCAGCAGCATCAACTAGGTGTCTATACTCTCAAATGTAAGACCCACTAACTCTCAACTTGAGGCCCCGCCTCAACTTCCGCTCAAACTCATAACAACGGCGTTCCTCAGACGCCACCAGTTCCGGTGCAAACTTGGACAGACTGGTAAAAGTAGCCTCAAACTCGGCCACTGACAAGCCCTGCTGTTTAAGCCGGCTAAACTGATCCCTCAGCTTCTCCCTAGCTGCTGCAGACAAAAACCTCTCCTGAAAAGCATTTATAAACGCCTCCCAAGTACCACCAACACGAGCCTTCTCGTACTTCCACCATTGACCCGCATCTCCCTTCAGTTGGAAGGATGCCAAGGTCACTTTCAGTGCTCCGTCCTCAATGCCAAGCATCTTGAACGTCTTACTCATCTGTTCTTACCACTCATCAGCCTTCAGTGGCTCCTTCGGATCCCCGATAAACTCATCCGGATTAGACCGGAAGAACTCTCTCTTCAAGAAAGAAGGCCCTGTCTCAGCTGCCTGATTCCCAGCTCTAAGGATACCCAAAGCTCCTGCTATCTCTCTGGCCAAGGCACCCATAGCCTGCTGACCTACTGGCTCAACCACATAGGCCTGCCCAACTCCCTCCTGCACTGCCGGAATCTCACCAGGTAACGGTACTTCCTGCCTCGCAGGTCTACCACGCCTAGCACCTCTTCCTCGTCCTGACATCCTAATAAAGGCAACACAGAACGTTAGCACATTCATAAATGTGCCGAAACTAAACACTCACGTCCTAATGCATGGACAACTGTAATTCACTCCACATAAGCACATAAACACATAAGCACTTACGAATTTCATTTCCGGATAATGATAGTCCCGAGACGTTACTAGAGTTCCGGTTAGAAACAGCATTGATCAAGTGCTTTTCCAACAATCCAATCAACATCCCAGAAATTAAATCCCATACCCACATAATCACATAAGTATGTTATCAAATAAGCACATAGCATATGATACTACATCTAAGTCTCTATCAAGCGAGACAAACCCATTGTGATACTAATCACTTCCCACGTACCCAAAGTATTCGAACCCGGTACGCTCTGATACCAAGTTGTAACGCCCTCAAAATAATAACATTAAACCCATCAAATAAGACATGCATTGACATATAAACTAACCACATTCCTTTATTCCTTAGAGTTCCATTACATACGTATTACATGTTAACATCATAACAAAATGCCCTACGGGCTTACAGCTTTCCAAGTTAACACTTGGTTACAACAAAAGAGTACTAACTCGTTACATATTAAGCCCTAGGCTTGAAGTTACATGTAATACATCAAAAGTTAAGCGACAAAAGTATGTCCGCCACTAGCCTCCCAACTATGTCCTTGGAGGTGGCATGCTTCCTGCACTTGATAATGATATTCCCATATAGGGTGAGCCACAGCCCAGTAGAAATACACTAAACCAACCATGGACAATGACTAAAATATTAGCAATTGATAGATGGTCAACACTGATACAATCACATAAATCACATATTTATGTCTTACAACTTATGAGTCTAAGTTACCTTTCATTTTCCCTTTTTCAACAGATAAGCATGCTAGCTCCATCAACATTTCCACAGATATGTATAAAAACTATATCTCACATTCAGATAAGCATAAAGCTATATCCACATTCTCAACAGATATGTATAACAACAATATCCCACATTCACAGATAAGCATATAAGCTGTATCCACACTTCACAAAGATAAGCATATGAGCTCTATCTTCACTTCTCTAGACAAGCATATGAGCTGTGTCTACGGAGTTTATCCCCTATCTCCTCCCAATACCTATCCGGTTTAGAGGTACATCCCCTATCTTTCCCTAAATCGCGGAGTACATCCCCTATCTCCTCCTCTACACATAACATATATAAACACATTGGTTCTATATACAATCACCCAATACATACAATTAATGTATTCTATCAACCGTCAAGTTCCATGACACATTTCATTGATTAGTTTCCGTTTACCTAATCATCATGCATTGTCTACAACAATCACGACTATCCTCCACCGATAGCCCAGAGCAGTTATTTCTAAACAGAAAATAAATGCACAATGGATATTCAATCAACATTACATTTCCTCATTCTTCTCAATTAATTATCCAAATTAATTAAACAATGTAATTAGGTCAATTTCCATAATTAACATTTCAACCCTTAGGTCCCATTTTCATCAATGATTCAACAATCATTCCATTTCTTCATGCCAAACATGCATCTAAGTTTATTATGAATAAACCCCAACTTTTGTAAAATTACACAAACGCCCAAACTTTCACAAAATTACCAAATCAAGCCCAACATCTCAAAATACCAAAATTTAAAGACAAAACCCATAGAGAGGAGTAGGATATCCCTACCTTGAAATTTTAGCCCAAAAGGAGATGAAGACTCCAAGATCAACTTGCTCCAAATCCAAACTTTTTCAGATTAAATCGAAGCTCTCAACGCCCTCTATCTTTTTAACAAAGGCCCTAGGCTAGATTCACACCCTAGGGAGATCAAACCTTAGAGAGAGTGCAAGTTTAGAGAGAGAGAATGTCGGATTAAGGGTTTTGGATCAAAAAGAAAGTGAAAAAGTGATGTTTTAGACGCTGCTGTCCGCTGATATAAAACACGCTCGCTCGAGCGAAGACTTGCTCGCTCGAGCGACCAGACACAGAAAACTCTCGCTCGAGCCAAGAAGTTCTCGATCGAGCGAAGAAAAATCCAGACCGCTCGAGCGAAGGAAGCTCGCTTGAGCCAAGAAAGACAGCTCTCAGGTCCAGAACCAGACGCAACACCACTCTCGCTCGAGCGACAAACTCCTCGCTCGAGCGAAGGACCAAAAATCTGGGCAGCAACACTAGGCTCCCAAACACAACCAACCTGTAACAAACCTGCCCAACACATCCCATAACTCAATATACAAAGTACAAAGGATGCAAACACGATAATAAACAACAACCAAAATCCACGGACACATGTCCGGATCACTGTACAACAAGGGTAAACCCGGGATCGCTATAGAAGCCATGTTGAATCACTTTTTCGACTCTCACTCTCTCTAAAGTGTTCCAAAACCCTAGGTTGAGAGCTTCTCCCTCTAGAATACTCTCTCTCTCTATATTTTGATCTTGATTTAGTGAAACCCAACCCTTGTGCCTTCACTAAAGTGTTGGAGCTTCTCAAGACCTCTATTTTCATCCGAATAGAAGTTGATTTCGCCATCTTTGGAATTCACCACTTACGTGGTTCATCTTCTCCTTTGAGCTCCAAAGTTCGAGGTAGGGATATTCTACTCTTCTCTATGAGTTTTAACATAAGTATTGGTCATTTTGTATAAATGGTGGTAATTGGGGTTTTTGGGTGAAATTAGGATTTGAAATTGAAATTATAAAAGAGGGGTTTTCTATTTTTGGGGTTCCAAGTGTATGTGTGGTCCCTAAAATGAGGTTATTGTATATGATTGATGAAATTTGGCCTTGGGAGCAATAGTTGAGAAAATGGGGAAAAAGCCCTAATGGAAATTAAATAATTAATTTGTATAATTAATTTGGGAAAATGTGAAATTGAGTTGAAAACCATGGAATTGGGAAATTGTGAGATTGAATGGTGTGGTTGGATTAATTTATCACTCACCTATGAAAATGCTGATTATTTATCTATTGGATAAATTTATTATTTGTTTAGAAATAACTGTTTTGGACTATCGGTGGAGGGTAGTCGTGATTGTTGTAGACACTGCATGTTGATTAGGGAAAACTGAAACTAATCGACTGAGTTATGTCATTGAATATTACGGTTGGGTTAATACATAGAATATGTGTATTGATTGATCATTGTATATGATGAAGTGTTTAAATACATTGCATATGTATATTTGTGTGAGAGGAGATAGGGGATGTACTCCAATGTGTGGGAGGAGATAGGGGATGTACTCCATTGTTTGGAAGGAGATAGGGGATGGACTCCATTGATAATTAAGTTGGCCGAAGTGTCCAGGGTGAAAGTCCTGAAACCTTATATGCATCTGAATGATGTTGATATTGGAAGTGCTTTTAATATAAGTTGTGGTCTCATGTGAATTGTGTGTTTGGGAAGTATTTTTAATATGAGTTGTAGTCTCATGTGAATTATGTATATGGGAAGTATTTTTAATATGAGTTGTAGTCTCATTTAAATTGTTTGACTGAATGATGAGCCATGTTTATGAATTGAATTGGATAAATAAAGGGAAGTGGAATGAAACACGAATGTAATTGTCGTTGAACTGGGAAATGTTGTGAGTTGGTTTACAAGTGTTAACCATTTGTCAAATGCTAATGTTTTAGTTATTCCTTATATTTGGTTTAGCATATCTCTACTGAGCTTTGACTCACCTTATATGGGACATCATTTTCAGGTACAGGTGAGATGCCGCCTCCAAAGTCTTAGCTTGGAAGGTTTTGGGAGTTGAAGACTCTTTTGGTTGTTTTGTTATTTTTGGTGTTACATGTAAATTCAAGCCAAGGGCTTAATGTGTTTAGAGTTAGAACTCTTTTTTGTAATCAAGTGTTGGCTTGGAAAGTTGTAAGCCCGTAGGGCATTTACTTTTGTTGTCAACATGTAATACTTTTGTAATGAATACTCTGATAAATGAATATATGTTTATTTCTCTTATGTCTATGGATGTCAAGAATGATTGGTTTATATGTATTATTTTGAGGGCATTACAATTGCTATTTATCCTAAAAGTGTTTAATTATGATTTTTTTAATTATAATTTAAAAAATAAGAAATTATATTAATACATACCTTTTGAGAGGTGTATACTATAATTTTTCCTTTAAATAGTTTAACCTTGATAATATTGTGATATCAAATATTACAAGCTTGTTTGGGATACACTAACATAATCGTGTTTTTATTGTTTTTGTTACATTATTTTTTTATTTTTTTAAAATATTTTTTCATAAAAATTTAAAAAATATATTTATTTAAATTATTTTAAATAATCTCACGTATTCATTTTCTTATATGAATAAATTAGTGTTGTTGATAGTTTAGATGAGAGTAAAAAATAAATCATAATGTATGGATACAAAATTCAATGCACCTAGTTACAAAGGTTATTGTGCTTAAAAATAGCTGAAAACACATGATGGTGTGCTATCATGATGAAAAATAACAAATAAGTTTATTTTTTAAAAAACTTTAGCTTATTTTGGCATTTGGATTAAAAGTTAATTTTTTGGTTCTTTAATTTTTTTATAATTACATCATCTTTATACATTTTTTTATACACTTTTTCAAAAAAAAAAATTAATTAATTTTTAACTTATTTTTCAAATAATGATATTATATGTATCAATTAATATATATAACATTATTATTTTAAAATTATAATTTCACCTGCCACATCATCCATTAGCATTATTCCTTCCGAAAATAGGACATAGTCTGAATAACAATGCCTCTATTTGGCTATAGAAGGTATAGCGTCCAATGTTTTGTTGTCATATTGGATCTTCTCGTCGTTGATCGAATCCACATGGGTGAGATTTCTGGGCCTCCACCCCCTTGGTTAGCTGACCCCACACTATTATAAAGGTTTACTTTTGCTGCTGCCTCCGTTTTGGCTCTTTTTGCTGCCAAGCATATGCAGTGTATTTTTATTTTTATTAAGAAGAAGTAAATTAGACTTTGCCTTTTTAATTATTTTCTTCTCTTCGCATTTTAAGTTTTGTTTATTTGTTCTTAAGATTAATTTTTATTTAAAATTAAATAGAAAATATCTATATTAGATATAATTATATATGAGTTCAAAAAAAAAAAAAGAAGATATAACTATATAGTAATTTGTTTAACATATTTTTACTTTCTAATGACTTTTTTAATAGCTAAAGTTGATTTTTTTTTTCAGTGAAAAATGAGTATATCTAAATTATCTATAGTTTTTCAACAAAATAACTTTTTTAATAAATTAATTAATTTAAAAAGATTGACAAAGGGAGTCTAAAATTAGTTTTGTAGCTTATTAATGTCCTCGATTCTCGAGTAGAAATTTACCATTGTGTTACCACTAACACAATAAAATTATTTATATAACGTGGAATGTAAACTCTTTTCCGGTGTTACATATAAATGGAAGGAAAAAAGTAATAAATAATTGTATTAAAAAAAATTTCTTATTCTCACTTGAGTATTTTAAGTTGTGTTTTCATTAAAATTGTTTGGGTAAATAACAAATATACCTCTTGTAGTTACTTAAAATGCAAATTGTCTCACGTGGTTTGAAAAAATATAAATATATCATTGTAATAATTTTTTATTTGTCAGAATTAATTGAAAAAATAAAATTCCTAATTACGCTCCTATACAATAATAAAATTGTCTGAATTATTTATTGAAATATTTTTGATATCATTAAAAACTAATTTTTTTTTTAGATTGGGAAAAAAGTCTTCATTGCAAAATCGATAAAAAATCGAATCAATCTCGTACTGCGATAGCAAAAGATCTCATAAAGAGATAACAAACTTCCATAGGATGAAGAATCTTCTAAGTTTGGTATAACCTAATAAGTACACACTTTTTTTTTTTTTATCTTTTTATCTTTTTTGAGTCACATAACCTCTGCACTTTTCTGCACATCTTTTCGTAAAAAGTTAAAAAGTGTACTTATTTAGATCATCCCAAACCACCCCTTAGGAGGAGAAAAAAAACCACACAAATTAGGGAGACAACCTCCACACAGAGAAAATTATTACAGCAAACACTAAAAAATAAAAATAAAAATAAAAATAAAAAAACAAACCGAAAGCAACCAGATCTAAGTAGCCAAACACATCCGAAACTCCATTATACCACAACCTTCAACTTGAAATATAAAGACCCCACATCCATTGATCAAGATGGAACATTGAGGTTAAGGTGGTCACATAGCATGAAACGAACGCGTTAAACAATATCGGTCTTCAGATTGTGAGAAGATCTAAAACCAAATCTTAAAGTTTTGAACGCGAAGGTGAAAGTTTGGACGCAAGCCAAACATCAAATTTTGAAGATCAGAAAAGATGGAGAGGCAATGCCAACAACAGTGGCTAGGGGCAGATCTAAAGGAGATGAGGCAGATCTAGTAAGGGTAGATCTATAGAAGCGGGAAGGTAACAGATCTGGTAGCAATGTTGTAGTGGTTCCGCCGAAAAGGGTTGAAAAGAAAAGCTTCCAATATTATTTAGCAAAATGACAAAGAAAATGAGAAAAAGGGAGTGGAAGAAGGAGAGAGGAGGCCAGCGGTTAAAACCCCTCTCCACTCCCAACGACACACCTAGTAGAAGGCTTAGGCCTTTTTTGAGAAGTGGGTTAAAAGCTAATTCCAGGTTTTTAACCCATTTTGGGTCACATCATTTCTTATATGGATGCAGAGCATACCATAAAAAATAATTTTGTGAAATGGAATGGAATTAGAAACCCACACCATACCATAAAAAATAATTTCTAAAATTCTAATATTTATTGGAAGCAGAGCATAACGATGTATGCGTTCTCTTATGTGAATAGAGCTCTCTGTGTAAGCGACTCGTTTCAATCCCTAAGCCCACCTCAACTCTCTCTCTCTCTCTCTCTCTCTCTCTCTCTCTCTCAAACGACAATGTATTGGAAATGGTTGCTTTTGGTTTTTTTTTTTGCCCTCTTGTCACTTATCACTGACCTGTCTATGTGGGTATTGTTGTTGGGGGGGTCCTCTATCATTTCTGCTCTCGAAGTCATAAGCCTACCGTAACTCTCTCTCTCTCTCTCTCTCTCTCTCTCTCTCTCTCTCACACAAAAGATAATGTATTGGAAATGGTTGTTTTTGGTTTTTTTTTGTCATGACCCAAACCCGCCCCTATGGGTTAAGGACATAACCGGCCAGTAATCCTGAGATTACCTACGGCCTCAGACCAAAACAGACATAACCTGTCAGAGTTAAGGGGCCAAACGGAAGCAATAAATAAAAACTTTGTCCATAGAGCCGTGCTTATATGCACATCAACAGACTATATTCAGTTACGTTAATAACCCACAGTTCAAAAGTACAGTTTCACAAAATTCATTACAGACAGGATCATCCAAAACAAGTCAACCTATGACAGACTATTTACATATTTACATAAAGTCCCTGTCGGCACGACAAAATATAATTACATAGCAAACGGCAAGGGTAGGTCTCAAGAGTGAGACGCAAGGCTGACTTCCTCAAAACTCGGATTTTTCCTAGCAGACTTCACTGGGGCTGGGTTTGGACTTCTCTTGGCTCACCTACAAACACATGAATGAGCGTGAGCGATAGCCCAGTGAATAATATCAAACATGACAGTTACATAACCATATGTAGAACAACATGCTCCAAACGGCCTTGGGCCCAATTCATACTTCTATTTAACGAATATACAACTATACAAAAATTTAAATCAAGTAACTGTAGTTCTAAACATTCTGGCCTTTGGCCCACTCGGGTTTCCGTTCATGGCAAAACGGCCTTCGGCCCATTCACTTATGTCGAAACGGCCTTCGGCCCATTCATTTCTGTCCAAATGGCCTTCGGCCCGTTCATTCATGTCAAAACGACCTTTGGTCCATTCATCCTTATCAAAACGACCTTTGGTCCATTCATTTACATCAAAACGACCTTCGGTCCATTCATTTACATCAAAACGACCTTCGGTCCATTCATTCTTATCAAAACGACCTTTGGTCCATTCATTTATTCCTGTCAGACTTTTGCCCACAATCCCAATTAACAACTCATAAAGTTTATAAGGGAATAACAATTGGACATTGACAAGCTTTCAAATATTGATATTACTCACAGTGATCGGCTTGTGGATGCGCCCTGGAGCTTGACCCTACACATTTCATGAATACAAAAGGGTCACTAACAGTTCAATCCGTTCTTTAATTCACATATTCCTCTTTAGGCTTTATTCCTATCTCATTACCTCATTTACAACGTTTAACATATGCCTAAGAGTGCTTACAAGTGAAAGAGAATGGAAAACGAAACACAGAACGCATGAACAAAATTCCAGGAAACAGGGTCCCCGCTCGAGCGTCAACTTATCCGCTCAAGCGGACCCTTAAGGCCTGCAAAAGTACTGGTTGCATGAAAATTACGCTCGAGCGTGGAATAGAGCGCTCGAGCTGAAGGCCTGTCTACAAAACTCCACGCTCGAGCGTGAGGTTTCCCGCTCGAGCGGACATCCAACTCTGCAAAAGTGCTGGGAGCACGATTTTCCCGCTCGAGCGGCCATTACCCCGCTCGAGCGGACATCAGAATTCTGGGTTTTCCTAGATCGTGTTCTTGAGCTCCAAATCGGTTTTCCAGCTACATTACTTGCATGCAATGGCTCAAATCTCAATATAATCATACTAACATGGCACCAATGCAAGATTAGAACATTATGAAGCTCAATTTCTTGATTTATCCGTATGTATGTCCAAAAATATGTCAAACTCAACATCAATATAACAAATTCATGCACTCAAGCTCATATCTTCCCAATTTGTACATGCATGTGATGAATCAGCCACATTCTCAACTTAGATAACACAAACGGTGATCAAAACATGAGTTTCAACTAAAATTCTACATGAATCATGTGTTTCAAGCTCAAACATGCAAGTTCAAAGTAATTTCTTACATGCATGAGTTCTAAGACTTCAAATTCAACAAAAATCAACTCATTACATGCTCATGATCACAAACAACCCTTGAACTCACAAGATCACAGTTTCAAACTTATGAATTCAAGACCAAAAGCTTACCTAGAGGCTCAATTTCCCAAACTATAGCAATTTCTTGAGTTTAATCTTCCAATTCTTCACAATTTTGAGCCAAACACCCAACTCTCCTCTTTTCCTCCTCTCTAGCTGACTCCCCTCTCTCTCTCTTGCGTTTAATTCAACCAAGGAGAATAATAAAGAGGATATTTGAGTGTATAGAGCCTCACTTAGTCATAATATAATAATAGAGAGTAATTGGGCACCCATTTTACCAACTTAATCAACTTAACTTGGTCCAAATCAATTTTTCAATTAAATTTCACCGTAGGCTCTAAAAATTATGCCAAACACAATGGCGTAATCAATTTCGGGTTCTGTGGCCGATAAGGCCCTCAATTTAATTTCCAAAGCAGGCTATTCAAACAGATATTCCTACGATGAACAGATAAAACTTCAAAATCATATATATATATATTCACATAATGGCACACAAAATCATGCTAAACACATAACCATAAACAAATTAAGGACCAATTCAGCATAATACAGAACAGGGGTATCACAGTCTTCCCTCCTTTAGGAAGTTTGGTCCTCCAAACTTAAGTTACCTTCGTCGGGAAACAAATGTGGATAGCGTAGACGCATTTCCTCCTCTTTTTCCCATGTAGCATCAGTCCCATAGTGTTCCTTCCATTCCACTTTCACCATTGGAATGGATTTGTTTCTCAATTCTTTCACTTGTCGGTCAACAATTCTTTCCGGCCATTCAGCATATTTCATATTTTCATCAATAGCAACCCGGTGGTAATCAATCACATGCAACGGGTCTCGGAGGTAACCCCTCAACATTGACACATGAAACACATTGTGGATTTGCTCAAATCCTGGTGGCAAAGCAACTCTATAAGCAACTGGACCAAGCCTTTCCAAAATCTGGAACGGCCCAATGTAGCGGGGCGACAACTTGCCCTTTTTCCCAAACCTGACTTGGCCTTTCATTGGAGAAACACGGATGAACACATGGTCGCCGACCTCATACTCAAGAGGTCTTCTCCGAACGTCTGCATAATTTTTCTGTCGGTCTTGAGCTGTTTTGAGCCTTTGCCGGATAGTTTTGATCTTTTCAGAGGTGTCTTGTACAATTTCAGGCCCAAGCAAAGCTCTGTCCCCGACCTCTGTCCAACAAATAGGTGATCTACACCTCCTACCATACAAAGCCTCATATGGTGCCATACCGATGCTGGAGTGGAAGCTGTTATTATAAGCAAACTCTGCAAGCGGCAAATAGTCTTCCCAACTCCCCTGAAAATCCAAAGCACACATGCGAAGCATATCTTCCAAAGTTTGTATCGTTCGTTCTGACTGGCCATCCGTCTGTGGGTGGAAGGCAGTACTGAACCTTAGTTCTGTTCCCATAGCTTCCTGCAAACTTTTCCACAATCTAGATACAAATTTCGGATCCCTATCTGGCACAATGGACACCGGAACTCCGTGTAACCGGACAATTTCATCAACATAAATAGTAGCCAATCTATAAGCAGTAAATGTAATTTTGACAGGCAGAAAATGTGCAGATTTGGTCAGTCTATCAACTATAACCCAGACAGAATTCATACCTCGGGAAGTCCGAGGTAGGCCAACAACGAAATCCATAGTCACATGTTCCCACTTCCACTCAGGAATAGGGAGAGGTTGAAGTAGACCGCCTAGTTTCTGATGTTCAGCCTTAACTTGCTGACACTGAAGGCACTTGGACACATATTTTGCAATCTCTTTCTTCATTTTAGGCCACCAATAGGTTTGTTTCAAATTCCGATACATTTTATTGTTGCCCGGATGCATAGCAAATACGGATCTGTGGGCTTCATCTAAGACCCTCTTCTTTAGTTCCGTGATATCTGGGACACATATTCGGTTTTGAAATTTCAACATTCCATTCTCGACACTGAACTCTGCTTTTGGGCTCACTTCAAATTCATCAATGACTTTTTTGAGGAACTCATCTTCCTTCTGTTTCTGCTTGATTTCATCAACAATTGCCGGTTCGGCTGTAATAGCGGCTATCAATCCGCCCTGTTCACATACCACTACCTCAATTTCAGACTTCTCAAAGTCTTGCAAAATCTCCCTTTGTTCAGTAAGCAAATAAGCCATACTCCCTGTTGATTTTCTGCTCAAGGCATCAGCCACTGTATTAGCTTTCCCGGGGTGATACTGAATTTCTAGGTCGTAATCTTTTATCAATTCTAGCCATCTTCTCTGACGCATATTCAACTCTTTCTGCGTGAAGAAGTATTTTAGGCTCTTATGATCTGTGTAGACTTCACACTTTGCCCCATACAGATAATGCCGCCAGATTTTCAGAGCAAAAACCACTGCGGCCAGTTCTAGGTCATGTGTTGGGTAATTCTTCTCGTGCGGCCTCAATTGCCGAGAGGCGTAAGCAATAACCTTTCTGTTCTGCATTAACACACAACCCAAACCCTTATAAGATGCATCACTGAAAATCACAAAATTTTTCGTACCTGAAGGTAGTGTCAAAATCGGTGCGGTAGTCAATCTCGTCTTCAATTCGTAAAAGGCTGATTCTCTTTCACCATTCCACTCAAATGGTTGTCCTTTACGTGTCAGTTGGGTAAGAGGCACAGCTAATTTCGAAAAGTCCTTTACAAATCTCCTATAGTACCCAGCTAAGCCCATGAAACTGCGAACTTCTGTCACATTAGTTGGTGTAGGCCAATTCACAATTGCTTCTATTTTCTGCGGGTCCACTGAAATTCCTTCCTTGTTGATCACATGCCCTAAGAAAACAACCTCATCCAACCAAAACTCACATTTCTTTAGTTTAGCAAATAATTTCCTTTCCCGAAGTACTTGTAAAACAGTCCTCAAATGATGTTCATGTTCAAGTCTATCTTTAGAGTATATCAAAATGTCATCGATGAAGACTACAACAAACTCATCAAGGTAGGTTTTAAAAATTCTATTCATTAAGTCCATAAATGCTGCCGGAGCATTAGTCACTCCAAATGGCATAACAAGAAACTCAAAATGACCATACCTCGTTCTGAATGCGGTTTTCTCAACATCCTCTGCCTTAACCTTCAGCTGATGATACCCGGATCTCAAATCAATCTTAGAAAACACCTGTGATCCCTGCAACTGGTCAAATAAATCATCAATACGGGGTAGAGGGTATTTGTTCTTTACTGTTACCTTATTCAATTCCCGATAATCGATGCACAGGCGCAAAGTACCATCTTTCTTCTTTACAAACAACACTGGTGCACCCCAAGGTGAAGTGCTGGGCCGTATAAACCCTTTATCAAGAAGGTCCTGCAACTGTTTCTTCAATTCTTTCATTTTGGCGGTAGCCATCCTGTAGGGAGTTTTAGAAATAGGCTGGGTGCCTGGCACAGTCTCAATAGTAAACTCTATCTCCCTGTCTACCAATTCCCCTGGTAATTCATTTGGAAACACATCTGGGAACTCTCTAACAATGGGAATATCATTCAATTCAACATTCACAGATTGTTCAGTCAATACATAACACAAATAACCCTGGCACCCCTTCCTGATCAATTTACATGCTTTCATTGCAGATATCAAATATGGTGGAGGCACTACCCCATTTCCCACAAACACAATTTCTTTCTGTTCTGGTGGTTTAAACACAACCCTCTTTGTCACACAATCTATAGTGGCACAATATTTGGTCAACCAATCCATGCCCAAAATTACATCGAAGTGTCTAAAGTTTAAGGGCAACAAATCTACATACAGGGTAGCATCCTCAATATGCATGTCACAAAACCGATATATATAGTCACATAGCACAGATTCCCCCGATGGAGCAGACACACATAACAAATATGGCAACAATTCTAGGGGTCTTTTCAGTCTAGATGCAAATGCATATGTCACAAATGAGTGCGTTGATCCAGAATCAATTAACACAAAAGTATCCTGATTACATATTGAGATAGTACCTGAGACAACGGCATTGGCGTTCCGTGTGTCACCCGGAACAAGCGCAAAAACTCTCCCCTGTCTCACTGTGTCCCCGGTAATAGCGGATCTCACAGCATTTCCCGGCTTTGGGACCGATGCAGTTGAACTAGCTGCCAGTTTCCCACCGTTCTGATTGCACTCTCGGGCTATGTGCCCTTGTTTCCCACACTTGAAACAGGCTCCCGATGCACGGTAACAGACTCCACGGTGCCTTTTGCTACAAATGTTGCACATGGGAGCTGTGTCTCGGGAAGAACTTGAAGTAGTTGAAGAGCCCGTGTTTTGCTTTTTCAGAAATTTCTTCTTCGAAAAGAAGCCTTGTCTTTTGTTGCCTTTCCATTCTGTTGTTGGCTTAGCTTGTCTAGCTATGTTAGCCTCTGATATGATGGCCCGGTCAAGCACCCCAATGTAGGTCTCCAACTTCAGGACATTCACTCGCTCTAGGATGTCACTTCGGAGCCCACCTTCAAAATGCCTTGCCTTCTTATAATCAGTGTCAATTACGTGTGGTGCAAACCTAGCCAACTCAGTAAATTTGGCCTCATACTCAGCTACAGTCATGCTGTCTTGTTTGAGTTCCATGAACTCTGCCACTTTCCTATCCCGGACACACTGCGGGAAGTACTTGTCATAGAAGATTTCCAAAAATTTTGCCCAATCAACATCTCTGTGGTTTTCCCTCATCAACATCCACCATCTTCTCGCTTCATCTTCTAGCATAAAGGTGGCTAGAAGCACTTTCTGTGTATCCGAGCACGGAAACACCTCAAACAGTTTTTCGATCCCAAGAACCCAAGCCTCAGCTTTCAAAGGATCTAGTCCGCCATGGAACTGTGGTGGTTTCATTTTCTTGAATTCCTTGGTGAGAGCGATTATCCGATCATCATTTTGATTATCTGGCACAGGTGGTGCCGGAGGTGGAGGTGGCGGATGTGGTTGCTGCCACTGTTGTTGCCACTCCTGTTGCTGTCTCAAGGCTTCTGCCATTTCTTGGATTAGTCTTTCCATTCTGTCCAGTCTGGCAGTAGAGGATTCCTCTAACTCATCACCTCTGGTCCTCACCATCTGATTAAACTTGCATTATATTTCATACAAAAGGTACACAAGTACGCATGCACTAAGGAGCACGTATTTCCAAATAATTTACAATGCAAGTAGTTCACAACTTACACATATAATTATTCATAACAAAACATTTAAGCATATAACCAATGCTTCCAAACTCGTACTTATCACATGAATGCATCCTAGATCTTAGCTGGACGCTTATTGCTCTTTTTGGACAAGTGTGTGAGTTATTAACTCGTGCTCTGATACCACTCTGTCATGACCCAAACCCACCCCTATGGGTTAAGGACATAACCGGCCAGTAATCCTGAGATTACCTACGGCCTCAGACCAAAACAGACATAACCTGTCAGAGTTAAGGGGCCAAACGGAAGCAATAAATAAAAACTTTGTCCATAGAGCCGTGCTTATATGCACATCAACAGACTATATTCAGTTACGTTAATAACCCACAGTTCAAAAGTACAGTTTCACAAAATTCATTACAGACAGGATCATCCAAAACAAGTCAACCTATGACAGACTATTTACATATTTACATAAAGTCCCTGTCGGCACGACAAAATATAATTACATAGCAAACGGCAAGGGTAGGTCTCAAGAGTGAGACGCAAGGCTGACTTCCTCAAAACTCGGATTTTTCCTAGCAGACTTCACTGGGGCTGGGTTTGGACTTCTCTTGGCTCACCTACAAACACATGAATGAGCGTGAGCGATAGCCCAGTGAATAATATCAAACATGACAGTTACATAACCATATGTAGAACAACATGCTCCAAACGGCCTTGGGCCCAATTCATACTTCTATTTAACGAATATACAACTATACAAAAATTTAAATCAAGTAACTGTAGTTCTAAACATTCTGGCCTTTGGCCCACTCGGGTTTCCGTTCATGGCAAAACGGCCTTCGGCCCATTCACTTATGTCGAAACGGCCTTCGGCCCATTCATTTCTGTCCAAATGGCCTTCGGCCCGTTCATTCATGTCAAAACGACCTTTGGTCTATTCATCCTTATCAAAACGACCTTTGGTCCATTCATTTACATCAAAACGACCTTCGGTCCATTCATTTACATCAAAACGACCTTCGGTCCATTCATTCTTATCAAAACGACCTTTGGTCCATTCATTTATTCCTGTCAGACTTTTGCCCACAATCCCAATTAACAACTCATAAAGTTTATAAGGGAATAACAATTGGACATTGACAAGCTTTCAAATATTGATATTACTCACAGTGATCGGCTTGTGGATGCGCCCTGGAGCTTGATCCTACACATTTCATGAATACAAAAGGGTCACTAACAGTTCAATCCGTTCTTTAATTCACATATTCCTCTTTAGGCTTTATTCCTATCTCATTACCTCATTTACAATGTTTAACATATGCCTAAGAGTGCTTACAAGTGAAAGAGAATGGAAAACGAAACACAGAACGCATGAACAAAATTCCAGGAAACAGGGTCCCCGCTCGAGCGTCAACTTATCCGCTCGAGCGGACCCTTAAGGCCTGCAAAAGTACTGGTTGCATGAAAATTACGCTCGAGCGTGGAATAGAGCGCTCGAGCTGAAGGCCTGTCTACAAAACTCCACGCTCGAGCGTGAGGTTTCCCGCTCGAGCGGACATCCAACTCTGCAAAAGTGCTGGGAGCACGATTTTCCCGCTCGAGCGGCCATTACCCCGCTCGAGCGGACATCAGAATTCTGGGTTTTCCTAGATCGTGTTCTTGAGCTCCAAATCGGTTTTCCAGCTACATTACTTGCATGCAATGGCTCAAATCTCAATATAATCATACTAACATGGCACCAATGCAAGATTAGAACATTATGAAGCTCAATTTCTTGATTTATCCGTATGCATGTCCAAAAATATGTCAAACTCAACATCAATATAACAAATTCATGCACTCAAGCTCATATCTTCCCAATTTGTACATGCATGTGATGAATCAGCCACATTCTCAACTTAGATAACACAAACGGTGATCAAAACATGAGTTTCAACTAAAATTCTACATGAATCATGTGTTTCAAGCTCAAACATGCAAGTTCAAAGTAATTTCTTACATGCATGAGTTCTAAGACTTCAAACTCAACAAAAATCAACTCATTACATGCTCTTGATCACAAACAACCCTTGAACTCACAAGATCACAGTTTCAAACTTATGAATTCAAGACCAAAAGCTTACCTAGAGGCTCAATTTCCCAAACCATAGCAATTTCTTGAGTTTAATCTTCCAATTCTTCACAATTTTGAGCCAAACACCCAACTCTCCTCTTTTCCCCCTCTCTAGCTGACTCCCCTCTCTCTCTCTTGCGTTTAATTCAACCAAGGAGAATAATAAAGAGGATATTTGAGTGTATAGAGCCTCACTTAGTCATAATATAATAATAGAGAGTAATTGGGCACCCATTTTACCAACTTAATCAACTTAACCTGGTCCAAATCAATTTTTCAATTAAATTTCACCGTAGGCTCTAAAAATTATGCCAAACACAATGGCGTAATCAATTTCGGGTTCTATGGCCGATAAGGCCCTCAATTTAATTTCCAAAGCAGGCTATTCAAACAGATATTCCTACGATGAACAGATAAAACTTCAAAATCATATATATATATATATTCACATAATGGCACACAAAATCATGCTAAACACATAACCATAAACAAATTAAGGACCAATTCAGCATAATACAGAACAGGGGTATCACATTTTTCCCCTCCTGTCACTCATCATTGACCTGTCTATGTGGGTATTGTTGTTGGAGGGGTCCTCTATCATTTCTGCTGTCGAAGTCACAGCAATAGTGTTGTTTTCAAACCGTGACAATGGCGAACCAAACGTCGAGTCTGATTCTTTCTTCTCAACTGAGTCTGCCTCGTTCCAGTTGGAATCTTCTTCTGGGTCCTCACCGAGCGGTATCAGTTGCATTACACTGGAATCTTCTTCTGGGTACTCACAGAGGAGATGAAGAAGAAGACCACTACTCGGACGTTAGGATTAGCGTTTGCGTTTTTTAGGTTGTAATTTAAGCTCTGTATAGTAGATACAGAAGCTTTTGGGTTCTTTAGCTATGTAATTTTTTTTTATTTTTTTAGTTATGTAATTTAAGCTCTGTAATTTAAGCTCTTTAGTATAAATAATATATTTATTTAAATTATTTTAAATAATCTCACTATTCAATTTCTTATATGAATAAATTAGTAAATTAGTGTTGATGACAATTTAGATGATAGTAAAAAATAAATTATTATTGGGTTTTTCATAAATATTAAAATTTTTAAGTGTATTTATGTTAGGTGTATATAAAAATTTAAAAAAATTACTTAAAATATTAAAAACAAAATAAAAAAATACGAAACAAAAAATTTCAATTTTCTAAAAAGTGAATTTAAAAAACTCAAACCAAATAAATTGATTAATCTTTGATGATATGGCATGTTTGGCAAATGCCAAACCTCCTGTCAAATTTGACAACAGAAATGACATTTGCTATATTTGGCAGGAAGAATAGCAGATTATTGGAAACTTTTTTTTTTTTTTACACTTGCCAACTTATACCTTTGGCACCTCCGTTGGAAATGCTTTAGCTAAATAAAAATAAATAAATAAAATAAAAAAATTAGTTATAGCTAAATAAGAAAATAGAATAACTAAGGATACATGTATAGGGGTGTAATTTTGGCTCGGCCCGGTCCATTTGGGATCGGGCCGGGCCGGGCCAATGTCGGGCCTTGCGGGCTCCCGCCAAAAAATCGGGCCAACCCACGGGCCAGAAAACTAGTCCCAGGAGCAGGCCGGGCCGAGCTTCAAAACGATGGCTCAGGCCCTGGCCCAAGGCCTCAGGCTGGGCTTGGTCTCGGGCCTAAATGGACCGGGCCCACCTCAGACCGCGGGCGGGCTTCGAGCCGCCCGCGGGCCACAGGCCAAAATTACACCCCTATGCATATAGTAAGAGGTGTGCATAATAGAATTATCTATAAACATAATTACAAATCAGTTGAAAACTTAATAAATATTTTATAAACTTTCTATAATATATATATATATATTCTACATCTCACTAGGATGTAATTTCCCCATTAATAATTCCCACAAAATATTGGCCTTATGTAAAATTTGGAGTCCATCAGTGAGAGATGGGCCGACCCTTGGAATGAACAGTAATATAGCTTTTTTCTTTTCGAATAAAATTAAAAAAATTCACCAAAAATCAAAAAATATAAATTAAAAACTCAAAAAAAAAATTTAAAATTTTCAAAACCAAATAGAATAATTATATATATATTTACTTGAGATGTAAAAATGAATTTCCATCAGTCACCAAACAGAAACAGATTTTGTGATTCAAATCAAACTGATAGCCGCAAGATGACTTGGGCTATGGGCTTCTCTGTGGACATTCCTTGGGCCTGGAGTCCACTTGCTGCATAACATCCTTTGGGTTAGAGATGATAAGAGTTTTTCGGACCTTAGCTGAAGCTTTATCATGGCACTTCATATATTTATTAAAAATAAATCAAGTTTGTTTTTTTAAATAATTATCAAATTCTACTTATATAGATAGCAAAATTCAGGTTAGAATAAGGACAAATTACTCATAAATCTTATTTCGAGAAAATTTATTTCATTTAGTCTTAGAATTTTTTTTTCAAATCAATTAGTTTTTATTTTGGGTATATTGTATTTCCTTGATTTGGGGGTTTGAAAGTTTACTTATTTTGTTTGGATTTTTTTTTCCTAATATTGGATGTGCGTGGATAAGGTAGATTTTTACGTTTCTATTTTTTTTTTTTTTTGTGGGGATTTAGTGAAGTGATTTATAGGTGGATAATGTTATCCCATTTGTGGTGTTATTGGTGCGGTGTTTGTTCATTTTTCTAGTGTTCGTCCATATTGTAACATTATAACATTGACATTAATTAATATCTAAACGTAGCACTAATATAACACATAAAAAAACTTATTACTGTATTTTTCCCAAACGTAACACTCCAATATAATATTAAAAAAAACTCCTTAGTGTAACACTCTAAAGTAACACACAAAAAAAATTCTTATTGTAACACTCTAATGTAAAATACAAAAAAACTCATTAAGTATTTTTTTCCCAAATGTAAAACTCTAATATAACAAAAAAACTCCTTAATGTAACACTCTAATGCAACACACACAAAAACTCCTTAGTGTAACACTCTAATGTAACATACAAAAAAACTTCTTGATATAGTTTTTTCAAATGCAATACTTTGATATAATATTCTAAAAAAATTCCTCAATGTAACACTGTAATGTAACACACAAAAACTCCTTAGTGTAACATTCTAATGTAACACACAAAAAAACTCCTTACTGTACTTTTTCCAAACGTAACTGTTGGCTTTTTTGGCTTTCGAAGGTTATTTTTGTAATTGTGAGCGTGCCAGTAAGGATCAATCAATCATTACAGAATGTTAATTGCCAACCAATCATCAGATGATTGTGTTTCAGTTCTTTCAACCTCAATGAAGAGGCCTTTTGTTGGTGGTTTTGTTTAGGAGAATTAAGCAAACAATGATTAAATGAAGAACAGTTGTAGTATTTCATTAAGCAAAATGAAAGACTTACAAAGATCCGAATCAGCCTCGTAGAGGTTTACAGTAACAAGTTACTTGAAAACTACTCTTATGAACGAAATGCAATGCAGGAATTTGAAGTACGGAAATATAAAGAACATGAAATGTAAAAACTGGAAAATAAATAAAGTAGAATAAAATTGGTTTTATGGATCTGAGTCTGGAGGCTTCTTTCTGGGGCCTTTTCTGCTATTTATACTTCTCAAAGACAACCGTCGAACTACATTTCTAACCGTCGAACTGCCCCTCCATGATCACTGATCATGTTTCCTCACAATTAGCTCCACTACACCATGTCTACAGTTAGGCTTCTCTCTTAATTTTGAATTCAAATGTACGAATAACCGTTAGAGCCACGTCATCTTAAATCCCTTTGCCAATCCAGTGTTACGCAAATCCATCATAACCAATGCTGACTGCCACGTGTGTGATTATGATTGAAGACTTGAATAGTCTTCCCGTATTGCTCTTATTCTACTACGCGTTAAATTGTAATTGGCTTATACAAAATATGTAGCCAACATTACCCCTCACACTAATATACCCAATACTTGGTGATATTAGTGGATCAAGGTCTTTTATCCACGTCTTAGAACGTGCATGGGCTTTGCATTCTTCCAAAAATGCAACTGTCATTCATCATTTGCATTAAATTCTCTTTTAATCCTTTGAACATCCCCACCATCTTAGTATTCGAACAGACTGATACATCTTTTATGGCCAAACCAATTCTCTCTTCTATTGATCGAGTATACGAAGAGTCATCTGATAATGTTGTTCTTCCATCGAAAGAACCTTCATGCATTGATTAGCCACCTTTACCACCTCCCTATATTCAAGTTATGGAAGCTTTTGCAAACTATCAACCTTTGGATTATGCACCCACTACTCATAATTCTCTAACCCAAAATTTTGCAAAAATGGACATTGGAAGCTCTTCTTCTAATCCACAATCTTCTGCATGTGATGAGGCTGTGGCTTCTTCTTCCTCTGGGGCTTCTGGTTGGAGAAGCTGGTCAGAACCTGAGGCATGGGAGTTAAGGGAGCGAGTTAACCATCACTTTGTCGAGTTCACTAATCCTCTAGAACTCCCTTCCGATGCTCGGAGTTCGGTGGTTTATCCTTACATGCCCATCGACCCCCGACGCAGTTTAGAGGACAATCTGCTTGTAGCATGGTACACATCCTCCATGCCTACAAAGATAGTACAAGCTACTTGACGCCCAGAAGAGGCACAAGGGTATAACCCATTGTTCTTAGCCCAGAAGGCGAGGATATGCTCTTCTGACTGGTTTCATTGTGTTAATGCCCCTCAGTTTCCTCCTTCTTTCGAAATAGAAGCTTCTATACCTCCTCCTCCGCAAAATCCCCCTGGATAGAGAGACTGAGGCTTACCCTCTCTGCGGACAAGGTTTTTTCCCCTTATAAGCCTCCACCTCCCCCTACTCCAACTCAGCGAAAGTAAGCCCAACTTCTACTTGCGGCCTTTTCTCACTTGCCTTTCAATGTTCTTGAAGACGATGTTCCTCTCAAGAACTTTCGATGGGCTTGTGATGTTATGACTCGGGGTCACATCCTCAACCCCATCACCCAAGTAGAACTCCAAATGTTTTTGGACCAACTCCCGTTGCTTCTTTATTGGCACCGGACTTCTGTGGTCACCACCCAATCTTTGAACCAACTTTCATCCCTTCGAGTTCATACCCAGTACGAAGCAAAGAACCTCATCGAAGAATATGATGACTTCAAGAATAAAGACTCTGCGTACTGGGATGACTTGGATATGGATGAGCTGGAATAAGGGTTAAAAGAAACAACGTTTGAAATAAAGGCTGAAGAACTCTTTTATCAAGTAAGAGCACATCAACTTCAGCAGCCAAGCCTAGAGAAAATAAAAGATAGAATAAAAAAGGAACAGAAATTTATTGACCATAGCTGGACCAAATTTCATGATCGTGTTATTTATTCTATTCCTTACTTTTATGAACTCGAATTTGTACCCAAAGAGAGCCTTTTGATGTAATTGCTTTTGTTTCAATACAGCTAAGACTTTTCTCTTTGTTTGGCATGGTTTGACTTTATCTCCGTTTGTTTTTACAAGCAAATTTAGGGCTTCGAACTCAACAATCTCATCCTTCGAATCTAGATTCAATCATCTCAAATGAAACACTGAAAAATCAACATGAACTTTTCCAATTCATGGAATACAGTTGACAACTTTTGCTGGTTTCCATTTAGAATTAGTGCTTCGAATTTAACAATCTTGCCCCTTAAAGCTTGTTTTAATCATATCCAACATATGGTCATATGGTTAGTACGATCAATCTGTTTTAAATTGACCATTTTTGCTTTGAACAACAGTCCATACTTTTAAAAATATGGAAGCCCCTCTCAAGGGCTGCACTATTTTAATCCGAAAAAGCAATCTCTTTTGTATATTATCAAACCAACTATTGGTTTTGATACTTCGAACAATAATTTCCATTCTTAAGGGATCTCAAGTTTTGCTTCGAAGGATTTATTCTCACTAAGAAACCCTAAAACAGGTTTTCAGTCCTGTTGAGGTAAACAAATACTTGAGCGTTCTTACATCCTTAGGTGTGGAATGTGCTTCGAAGCCGGCATCCTGCTTTTGAAACCATTTGTCATTTGACTTTGGCACCAAAAACAAGTTTTGAAGTCAGATATTTTATTTCGAAGCTGCTATCATTATTTGAGATGTATATCCCGCCAGAAATTATCAATATTGAGGGAAACTCTTCGCATCCGTACTTTTAGTACTTCTTTACGAATTCCACGATATATTTTCCAGACACAAAGGTTTTAGAACCCTTTTTATTTCGTGCTCTGAATTCACTCGTTTGCTGAACACACAAACCCTTTCCCTCTATTAACCTTCTCTTCCTTGCTGCTTGCCACCAATGGATTTTCTTCTCTAAAAGTACCAACTGGCGATCGTATAAGCCCAACAATGGCTTTGAAGAGATGTATTAAGGAAGAGATTGCCAAATTTAAAGCTAATGGATCAAGTACTATAGACGGATGCCTCTTTGTTCCTCGCCATAGCGACAAACAAGAATATGTCCTAGGTTCTATCTTTCGAGAGGCTTCCGCTTAGCTTCCAGCTTTGTACCCTTGCTTGGAGGACCATTTTCTTCTCTATGAAGGAGGGCTTGACTGGAGAAATTAGAGAATGAACCGCCTCATCGTTGCTGTCCGACATTGAGGGCTGAGTGGGAGGAATGGTATGACAGAGTTGTGTCTGCAAGAGAATGTGACCTGAAAGAGCTTTGTATTCTCGACGCCCTTCGTCTTTCCAGGTTTATCATTCCTGAAGACCCTTTTTTGATTCCTGCCGCTCTTTGCTTTTGGAACATGGCTTTTAATTTTTTTTAGTTTCGGTGTGGCATGATGGCCCCCACCATTCTTGATATCTACCATCTCTTAGGGCTTTCACCACTTGGTACTCCTTTTACACCCAGCTACCCAGACCTTTCTATTAAGTTTTCCCTTCCACCCTTAAATTCCTCCTTCAGTGATTTTGTAAAGGATGAAAATAAAAGGGAAGGCCCCGTGAGAGATCGAGAACTCTTCTCCTTTATTTTATACTGGTTATGTAAATTTTGTCTTTTGTACATCATCTCAGCGGATCATGCCTGAGTTCGCCCCACTTGCAAAGGCCCTTGTTTTGAAGAAACGAATAGCCTTGGCCCCTTACCTTTTAGGCTATGTCTATAGAGCCTGCTCCCAATTTTGTGAAGGACCTCTCGACATCAATCAGGGAGGCCTTCTCTAGGTGCTTCAACTCTGGCTCTTTGCATACTTTACTGACCTGCATCCTAAGTGCTTGAAGTTTTTAGTTCAAGACCCTAGTACTTACGGAGAAAAGTATGCTAGAGTTGCTCTTTATCCTGCTTCATTTGCCTACTACCTCACCTTATTTCATCAACTTCCTATTTCCCCAACTGCCACCTTCTTTTGCCCCTTTAATGCCAAAAAAGGACCAGCTTGGCTGCAAACATTCTTGGCTGATAAAGAGTGTTCCATTCCACCATACAAAGATATGTGGGCTTCCATTTTGTTACCGAGAGAGCTGTTCATTGGTACTTTAAACCCTCGAGCTTATAAGTGTATATCTGAGGTATACTGCCCTTCTCAGTTTGCCAGGCAATTTGGGTTTACGCAAGGGATTCCCATTCCACTTTGCAGCCTCTCGAATGTCCATCTTGCAACCAGAGACCTGAGAGTATCCAAATCAAAACTAGAAGAGGCAACATTTAAACTGTTGAAAGATTTGAGTGAGTTCAAATTTATCCCCTTCCTTCCCTCTGGCTTGGCTTTGAAAAGATTTCAAAACTGGTGGACAGCCAATATGGAAGTGCGCCTAGTAATACATCCTCATGATTTACTGATAGGGCTAGGAGTGCCTTCTAAGGGTAAACCAAAAGAAGCCGGAAACATCCTCTCTCTTTCTACAGCTGCCAAGACTGTTCTTGTAGCCTCACCTCCTCCTTCTAGAGTTACCAGAGCTGCTTCGAAAAAGGGTATGTATCTTCAGGTTTTTTTTCTTTTAGACTTTTCTGTCTGTTTCCTTTACGTTCATACCTCTTGGTATAGGGTCTCCACAAAAAGAATCTCCTAAGAGAGCTGAAGCTCTAGCTATTCTCAAAGACAAACATCAGCAGGAAAAAAAAAGGAAGCTAATACTCACTCCTGAAGAGTCTGAGTCTCAGATTGAAGAGAGAGAGATTGAGAAAGAGCAGGAAATACCACTACAGAGAAAAAAGAGAAAGAAGATGACTGTCTCTCCTTTTGATTTGGTCGAAGACGCCACTCATGAGGTAGCTGTCAAAGCAGTAGAGGAGGAACACTCCAAAGAAATAATTATTTTTCAAAGAGCTGAGAAAAGGCGACAGCAATAATTACTAAGGGATGAAGCAGCTGCCATTGATGCAACCCAAAAGGAAACAGTGAGAAGGCAACACACTGCCAAGCATTATTCTCTCCGTAATTCTCCCGTTATTGCCACCACCTCCGAAACCAGTAATTTCCTTTCATGTCTCAACTTTCTTTTCCCAAATTGTTAATATTGAGACTTAACATTGTTTTGTACTTCTTCTTTTGTAGTGACAACTACTGTGTCTATCCTCCCAATAAGGACTCCTTCAGTTTCGGTTGAAGTTGAGCAACCTCAAAATGTGGAGCCTATTCAAATAATACTCCTACTTTCTGGCCCTATATTTTCCATGCCCTTCTTGCGGCCAAGTATTCCTATATCTCTTTCTTTTGGCTTAACCCCGTACTTCCCTCATTTATCTTTCAATCCTACTCAATTTGATTTCCCTTCAAACCTTGCTTCTCCTTCTCTTCCTAAGGAAATTCCAGCGGTAACATCATCTTTACTAATAACTGATTCCTATAGAGAGGGTATTGGTAAGTCTCCAACTCATGGTCCATTATCTCTGTGTGATATCCCTGTTCAGTAATATGTTAATTGGTCTTTAATATGAGCATGATTATGTGTTTCATATGATTTTGTGTGCCATTATGTGAAAATATGTGGTTTTGAATTTCTATCTGTTCACCGTAGGAATATCTGTTTGATTATCTGCTTGGGAAATTAAATTGAAGGCCCTATCGGCCACCGAAACCGAAATTGACTGCGCCTTTATGATTGGCGTAATTTTTAGAGCCTACGGTAAAATTTAATTGAAAAATTAATTCGGACCAAATTAAATTGATTAAAATAATAACTTAGTGCTCAAATCATTTAATCTTAAAATAATATGACTAAGGGAGCTTCTTATTAAGGGCATTATACACCCAATTCTCCTCGTTGGTATTTATTTGGCTGATTTAACTCTAAGAAAACGAGAGAGGGTCGGCTTAGAGAGAGAGAGAGAGAGCTCACAATTGAAGTTTGATCTTAAAAGCTTGGAAACCTTGACAATTTCTCAAGAATTTGCTATAGATTGTGAGAATTAAAGCTCATAGGTGAGTATTTCATGGATTCTAGTTTGTAATTTTGTTTATTCAAGCTAGTTGAGTAATCAAGAGCAAGACTTAAAATGAAATTGAGTTGGTTTTGGTGATTTGGAGATCAATGGATGCATGCATGTGTCTAATTGCTTTGAATTTGTGTGATTAAGCATGAAAGGTATGATCCATGTAAGATTTCGGTTAGAGTTCATGCTTGTGATCACCATTTGCACCATTTGAGTTGGTAATGAGAGTCATATCTCACATGCATGTACAATTTATAAGAATATGAGTTTGAATGTATGAGTTTGTTATGTTGGAAATAGGGACGGAACCAGGAATTCATATGTGGGGGGCCAAGACATGAATAATTTTTTTTATATGAATTGATATGAACTATTATTTTTTTGAATTCAAAAAATAAACTAAAATTTGTTATTAAATTAGTACATAAAAAATAAAACAATCATATATTTAGTGATTTTTATTTTTATTTTTATAGATAGGTATATTTAGTGAATTTAATATATGAATAAAAGCAAAGTCATGTATTAAATAATCCTTTATACAAATCAACTCAATCATCTATCAAAGTGGAACTCGACGCTTTTTCATATCTCGAAAGTGTTTAATGATTGATTTTGTAATAAAATTTTCAGCAATTTCCTTTCTAATGTACACAAGCAAAGAGTTTGTAAAAAAATATATTTAATATATGAATAAAAGAAGTGAATTTTTAATTATATTTTATTCTTTATCTTATGTTCAGTTTAATTTTTTTTTTTTTTTTTTTTTGGGAAAGAAGAGGTGAAGAAAAAGGAGTGGGCCATATAATGAATAGATGAGGCCCATGCTACTTCACAATGACAAAAGAGGGGCATATTTCCTACACAATTATATATTATTAATATTAGGTTCAAAAATAATATATAATATAAATTTTCAAAAATAATATATAATATAAATTTTTATTTTTATTTTAGCGGGGGGGTCGTGGCCCCTATTGGTCCACGCATAGGTCCGTCCCTGGTTGGAAATGAATTTGATGTGAATTGGGACATGCATGTGACTAAATTGTGAAATTGAGCTCCATTGTGTTGTAATTTGGTGTTGGTACCATGTTAGTATATGATTATGTGAAGTTTGAGCCAAAAGCATGCATCTAGAACCATTGAATGTCGAATTGGAGCTCAAGAACATGTTCTGGAAAACCCAGAAAATTTGATGTCCGCTCGAGCGGGAAAACTGTCGTTCGAGCGTGAATTTCGTGCTCCCAGTATTTTTGCAGACTTGGATGTCCGCTCGAGCGAGGAAGTTCACGCTCGAGTGGGGAGCTATGTAGACAGACCTTCAGCTCGAGCGCCAGACTTCACGCTCGAGCGTAATTTTGATGCACCCAGCACTTTTGCAGACCTCATGAGTCCGCTCGAGCGGGGAAGTCCACGCTCGAACGGGGACCCTGTTTTCTGAAATTTTGAAAAGACATTCTGTGTTTCATTTTCTGTTCTCTTTCACTTCCAAGTACTCTTAGGCATGCATTGAGCATTGTAATTGAGTTAAAGAGATAAGAATGAAGCCTAAAGAGGAATATGTGAATTTAGAACGGATCGAATTGTTTGTGACCCTTTTGTGTTCATGGAATGTGTAGGGTCGAGCTCCAGGGCAAACCAACCAACCGATCACTGTGAGTAATATCGATATTTTGAAGTTGTCATTTGTCCAATTGCTAATCTCCTTATAAGCCTTATAAGTTTGCTAGTTTGAATTACAGACAAAGTTTGATATGAATAAATGAATGGGCCAGAGGCCAGTTCGACATGAATGAATGGGCCAGAGGCCAGTTCGACATGAATCAAAGTTGAATGGGCCAAAGGCCAGTTTGACATGAAAATCTGAATGGGCCAAAGGCCAGTTTGACAAATGGAAGATAAATGGGCCAAGGGCCAGTATGTTTGGAACCACAATCACTTGACTTAAATTGTGTATATATATATGTTAAATGGAAATATGAATTGGGCCCAAGGTCGTTTGAAGCATGTTGTTCTACGTACCGTTTGTATAACTTCTTTATTTGATATTATTCACTAGGCTATCGCTCACGCTCATTCATATGTTTGTAGATGAGCCAAGAGAAGTCCAAACCCAGCCCAAGTGAAGTATGCGTGGAACAACAAAGGTTTTGAAGAGTCAGCCCTTGCGTCTCATGCACGAGACTCGTCTTCGCCTTTTTGTCATTTTGTTTTTTGTTGTCATGTTGGCGAAATCTTTGAACATGTCTGTATATAGTTTTCATGGGTTGACTTAGTTTTGGATGATCATGTCTGTACAGAACATTATGGTACTGTATTTCTGTTGTGAGTTGTTAATGCACATATGTATGGTTTGTTATGATGTGCCATGTAAGCACAGCTCTATGGACAAAGTTTTAAATTGCTTCCGTTTGGCCCTCGTTAACTCTGTTAAAATACGTTTGGTTTGGTTTGAGGCCGTAAGTAATCTCATGATTACTGGCCGACTATGTCCTTAACCCACGGGGGCGGGTTCGGGTCATGACACTTTGCCTAGTTCCAGCCCCTCTTCCCTCGATCTATTGGTGGCCAGAATTATAGAGACTGCTAAAGATGCTCCACCATCTTCTCCTATTCCTATGCAATCCTTTATTCCTTTTACCAGAGCTCTTTCTGCACTTGCCATGTCCACGGATGAGGTGGACATCTTCGAAGCTAGACTAGCTAGTCTCTTCGACATACCTTCCACCTCTCCAATGGCTGACAATGAGACTGAGCCATTAGTTCTGGCTGATTCTCTGCTAGAAATTTTTTAGAGTTCTTCCACCAATAGTAAGACTTTCTTGCCTCCGATAGACTTGGACAGCTGTCTGGAGCTGCTGACATCCTTTTCAAGGATTCCTTTCGAAGCCTTACAAAGACCTATAATAAGAAATGGCTTCCTCCAGTGTTGCAAGATTGTTGAGCAATCCGGCATGACTGTCTCAGGTCACTTGTTTCAGGCGGCAGCCAGCATCGATTTTTACATCAATATTTGCCATGCTGCCAAGGCTGCAGAGGAGAAATTGGTAAGGGATCGAAGCTTTGTTTCCAAAGTACATATTGAGGTGTCAGAATTGAAGGAACAATATTCCTCTATCTCCCAATTTCGAGCTCAACTATTGGAGAAGAAAACTCAACTTGAAGAGGAGCTATCAGCAGTCAACTAAGCCTTAGATCGAACTACCACCAAATTGCAGATTACCAATCAAGGACTGGTTGATCGAAAGCAAGAGATGGCTACAACCATTCAATTGTTCCCATCACTTTAGAATGGAGCATCTATTGTAAAAGAACAACTGAGACATTGTACTGACTTCTGGGCCAATCTATGGCTACATGTACTCAACTCTTTATGAAATAAAAATTCTTATTTATCATTTGAGTGTTCTTATGTTCTTTTATTTAGCACTTATTCTTTCCTTGTGTTTCCCATACGGTTAGATAACAAGGCTTCAAATATCTGTCATTAATTTTCTTGGGATGTACATATCCATTCAAATTTTTCAAATGATATGCTCTCATAGGCAAGACTCTATGAACTTGATACGGTCCTTCCCAGTTAGGTGACCATTTGCCAAACTTGTGGCTCTTAATCCCTATTGGGAGTATTGTCTTCGATACCAAATCACCTTCATGAAAACTAATGTGCTTGACTTTCTTATTATAGTTTTTGGCTACTTTCTTCTTTTGGAAAAGAATGTTATTTAATGCCAGAATCCTAGCTTCATCTATACTTTCTAATTCCAAGCACATACTCTGATGGCATTGCTCAAGATCTAACTAGTCTTGGCATCTCACCCTCAAGGACTTAACATTAATTTCCATAGGTAGCACTGTATCATGCACATGTACTAAGGCATAAGGAGTGATTTCTGTGCTTGACCTTGGAAAAGTCCTATAAGCCCACAATACATCCAACAATAAGTTATGCCAATCCCTAGGATTGTCTTCCACAACTTTCTGTATTCCTTTTTTCAAAGACTTATTGGATGATTCAGCTTGACCATTGGCTTGTGCATAATAGGGGGTGGGATTATCAAGGCTAATTCCAAACTCTGCCACAAAAGACTTTACCATTTTTTCATCAAATACAGTCTCATTATCAACAGTTATAGTCTGTGGGATACCAAATCTATGGATTAATTCCTTAATGAATCCAATGACTTCAATCTGGTCTACAGCCTTGTTTGGCTTAGCTTCGACCCACTTAGTGAAGTAATCAATGGCCACTAAGATGAAACAATGATGCTTCGAAGAGGGTGGGTGTATTTTCCCTATCATATCCATGGCCTATCCTCTAAATGGCCAAGGCTTCACAACTGCATGCAGGTCAGTTATGGGCACGTGCCTTATTGTGCCATGCTTTTGGTATGCCTAGCAACCTCTTGCATATTCTATGCAGTCTTTAAGGATAGTTGGCCAATAATAGGAATGCCTTCGAAGCAGCCATCTCATCGTCACACCAGGTTGATGAGCATCACAGATGCCTTCATGAACCTCAGCCATAGCTGTCAATGCTTCCTTTGGGCCTAAACATTCCAACAATAACCCATCTCCCCCTCTTTTGTAGAGAGCATTACCATACATTATGTATTGCATAGACTGCAATCTAATTTTTCTGCTGGCTTTTGAAGATGGGCCGGCTAGATACTGCATTATTGGATGCCTCCAATCTTGTTCTTGTAAGTCATTATGATTGACTTCCAAGACCACATTCCTTTTATTTAAGGGTGGTATTACTTTCTGATATATTGTTTGGCTTATGTCCCTTTGAGTATTATCCCTTCTCTTGAAATTCGAAGCTTTCTGAGCCACATCATTACCTTTATTATTCAAGAATCTTGGAACATGAGTTACATTTGCTATCTGAAATTGAGAAAGCATATGTAATGCAACAACATAGTATGGCAACATGCTTATACTTTGACATTTGAAAATTCCTTTCACCTGGTTAACTACCAATTGAGAATCTCCAAATATGTCAATTGCGTGAGCTTGTAATCCAATAAGTATTTCCAGTCTCATTATTAAGGCTTCATATTCAGCTTGATTATTAGAATAAGTAATTTCATCCACTCTGAAACCATGCGTGGTTTCTACTCCTTGTGGTGACTTAATTACTACACCAATTCTAGTTAAACCATTGGCTTTTGATCCATCGAACCACATTTGCCATGGTTCAACACTATCCATACCAAGTTCCATTATCTCCTGGCTTTCTGTTTGACATGGATGGTTTGCCAAAAAATTAGCTAAAACTTGTCCTTTTACTGCCTTTTGGGGAACATATTCTAGATAAAATTCTGATAAAGCTAGTATCCATTTGCCAATTCTTCCCCTCAACATGGGTCTAGATAACATATATTTAACCAAATCTGTGGTTGCAATTACCAAGACAGTTGTAGGCAAAAGATAGTATCTTAATTTCATTACAGCAAAATACAATGCAAGGCACAGCTTTTGTACAGCTGAGTATTTACATTCACAAGAATTTAGAAACCTACTAAGGTAATAAACAGCTTGCTCCTTGCCTTCTTCATTGTCTTGGGCTAAGAAAACTCCCAATGAATCCTCTGTTGCAGCTATGTACAACTTCAAGGGCTTATCACCCTTTGGTGGCATCAACACTGGAGGGTTGGCCAAATAGGCTTTGATTCCTTCGAAAGCAGTTTGATGCTCTGCTGTCCACACAAACTCCTCTTCATCTTTTAGCCTTAACAAGGAAGAAAATACTTTAGTTTTCCCAGCAGTATTAGAAATGAATCTTCGAAGAAAATTAACCTGTCCAAGGAACTTTTGTAATTCTTTCTTACTTGATGGAAGTCTGGCTTCAATGATGGCTTTGGCTTTATTCTGGTCAATCTGTATTCCTTTCTTGTGTACTACATAGCCCAAGAAGTTTCCAGATGATATGTTAAAAGCAAATTTAAGAGGATTAAGTTTCAACTTAAACTTTCTCATTCTTTCAAAAGCTACTTCTAAGTGAAACAAATGTTCCTCCATGGATTGGGATTTCACTGCAATGTCATCAATATAACACTATAAATACCCTCCAATGAGGTCATGAAAGATAGTGTTCATAGCCCTCTGATATGTAGCCCCAGCATTCTTCAGGCCAAATGGCATTTTAACCCATTCGAAGGTGCCAATATTCCCAGGACATCTGAATGCTGTCTTGTGGACATCCTCCTCTGCAATGCAGATTTGGTTATAACCAGAGTGTCCATCCATCATTGACAAAATTTGATGCCTTGCTAAACTGTCTACTAACAAATCTACTATAGGCATAGGATACTCATCTTTCGGAGTTGCTAGATTCAAGTTTCTGAAATCGATACATATCCTCATTTTACCATTCTTCTTAACTAGAGGCACAATATTGGATAGCCATTCAATGTACCTGGCTATCCTAATAAAGCCTGCCTTGAGGAGTCTAAGAATTTCCTCCTTAACTTTCTGAATCACTTCTGGACTCATTCTTCTTGGTTTTTGCTTGTATGGCTTGAAATTAGGCCTCATAGGGAGCCTATGTTCTACTAATGACCTATTCAATCCTGATAGTTCATTATAAGACCATGCAAAACAATCTTTATATTTCTTCAAAACAACCAAAAATTGGTCCCTGTCAAGAGCATTCAACCAAACACTTATATAGATGGGCTGTTGTATAGAGCCTTCCCCTAAATTTACTTCTTCCAAGGGGTCTTGTATCTGAGAACTTACTGATGCTCCTTCTTTGATTCCTTCTGACCTCGAAGCAATCTCCTTGCTTTGTTTTGCTACCAGTTTCTTTGATTCAACATCTTTACCCTCCTCCTCATAGACAAAGTTTGTCCACAAGGCTTCTTCCTCCTATATCTCCTGTACTTTTGTTTCAATGTCCAAAGCACAATATTTATCTAAGGCTAAAAATCTGACCTGTTGTTGTTCCTTTTTACAACCAATCATCATGGCTTCTTTTTCTTGCTCTTGCATTTTCTAGACTATTGATTTTACATCTAATACTGAGAACTTAATTAGAGGCAAAGACCTGGCTTCTTGAGTTTCATCTCTTTGCCTACAACCAGGCATCATTGTCATCTTTAACGACAAACTCTTCATCAGCACTCTCCTGGACCAAGTGCTTTAGATGTGCAAATTCTTCATCAGCCGTCACTTCGGCTGATCCATCAGGTTTTCTCAGTATACTGAGTGGTGCCACTCTTTCAGTATATAATTTGGCCTCTGCAAAATCTGCACAAGCTATGAAGGGTTGAGGATCTGCATTGATCTCTCCCGTCTCTTCATTGCACAAGGCCATCATGATTTTCTGATGTAAAGAGAAAGGTACACATTTGTTGGTGTGAATCCAATCTCTTCCAAGTAAAGCATTATACTTAACATTGCTGTCGATAACGAAGAATGCTGTCATGCAGTCCCTGGTTCCCACAGTCAGGTTGATGGGAAAAATACCTTGGGCCATCTGTTTATCTCCAGCGAAACTAGCAATGGCTGTACTAGTTGGGATTAGTCTGGGGTTCTTCTTTCCTAGTTTCTTCAACGAAGATTTTGGAAGCAGGTTTACTGCTGCCCTGTTATCCACCAGCACCCGATTCATCTGTATTCCATCAAAGAAGACCTTGATATACAAGGGTTTGACATGCTGTGTCATGGACGTTGTGGATACTCAAAAGGGTATGAGAGGTTAATACTTACCTCTTCCTCACTCTCATTTTCAGTTTCCATTGGTGTGGCTACTTCAGATTCGTCTTGCACCATACTTACTTGTGAGTCTTCATTGGAGACTAGAATTGGGTCAATCTCTTGACCTTGGTTTTCATCTTCAGCTTGAAACTCCTGTGGTAATATAAGCACCATATTCACTGACACCGGAGGAAACGGGCCAAATTGGACGACTGGCTGTACCTGCTTTCCCTCTTAGTCAACTTGTTCAATTACTTCAGAAGCGTCCTCCATGCTGCATTCTAGCACTTCTGTATTAGTAACTTTTTTCGAATGGTCTGTTTCTGTTGGTTTTTTGACCAAAAATGTCTGTTCAGCCATAAAGGCTTCAAACATTTCTTCATCAACCATCCCCTTCCTTTGGCCTAGGACGACTTCATCTTCTATCTCACTATCACTTTCCATCAAAGCTTTTTCCAATCCCACAAAGCTGGATCTTTCCTTGGCCTTTAGTTTGGAATGAACTTTGGCCAACTGCTCCCTGCTACAACTCCTTTTGTCTGGAAGAGTCGATTTTAGATTATGGTCTACCTTTGAATCTTCTTCTCCTTCTGCCTGGCTCTTTAGCTGAACCAATGAAGAACTTTCTCCACCTTCTTTCAGATCCTTCTAGTACTGAGTGTACCTTCGTTGGATCTTTCTTCTTTGGGACCTAGAAATCACTGGGACCATATTTGATTCTTTTGTTTTCGGGTGCTTAAGCAATAACCAATTGTTTGGAGCCACCAAAGGAGATTTGACCATCCTACCTTGGTTTCCAACAACATTTCTTTGGATAGACATCTCCCTAGGATTGTTCTGCATGACAAACCAATCTGGAACTCTAGGTACCCACGAACCTACTAACCCAGCTGTTGAACTGTTTCTTTCTTCCTTCGAAGCCATCTTCGAAGCTAGCTGTGAAAGCCACTGCTTGGCCCTGACTCCCTGTTTCGGGCCTAAGTCAGGCCTTTGATGAAGGTGGCCACTTTCTGTCCTGCGTGAGGCTGGTCTAGGAGGCTAATCTCTGGCTTTGATCCCATAAACTGAACCCTTCTCCGGTCTCCTTTCAGGATGAATGCTCTCCATTCTGTAATAATTAGGTGGTCTGGACTCATATAAAGGCCTCTTGCCTTTATAATGCATTCTAATGGCTGTTGGCTCAGCCATTAATGGCTGTTGCCTAATACTAGTTGGATATGGCCTTTTGTTATAAGCACTGGTTGGTTTAGGATGCCTCTGCACATCTTTGTAATATTGTTTCCCATCAATTGGAAGCCCTTTCAACCATTTGTAGCTCAGCCTACATCTAGGACACATTTTTTGCATAACAGTTGCTTCTAAAGAATCGTCATCCAGTGCTTCTTCATCAGAGTCTTCCCTCTGGTTTGAGAAACCTTGTCCAATAGTTGGTAGATTTCCAGTGTCTTTCTTGATAGTTGTCTGGCTGGCCACATGCATTTGTACATTGACTTCTTCCAATTCTTTCAAGGACAAGTTCTAGAAGTCTAGCATAGTAACATTGGCTGCCACCTCTCTAATTTTCAGGAATGGATTAGATCAATCTTCATGGCCTTTTTTGCTTTGGCTGGGAATTTTAAACTTCCCTTTCGAATCTGCTCTTGGATCCTGTCTCGAAAAACAATGCAGTTTTTAGTTGAGTGAGACCAAGAATTATGCCATTTACAATACACTTTTCCTTTAAGTTCCTCTGGAGACGGAATTTTGACTCTTTTTGGTAACTTCAGGAAATTTTTAGCAAGCAAACTATCAAAAATGTCGTCTGCCTTTGTTAAGTCGAAAGAGTATTTCCTATGAAGGTCTTTCTTCTTAAACTGCTGATCAATTGTTGTATCTTTATGAATTAATGCCTCACAGATCACAGGTTCTTTCTCTACAATCTCTGCTACATCAATCTCATAATTAGGATCTCTATAATACGTCTTGTACGATGCATTAGTAATACTTCATACTTAGACACCTTATAGGTTAATTCCACTAAGTCTCTAAACTCAATTGAGTCAAACTTCTTTCGAAGCGTAAACTCTAAACCATTTTGAGCCAATCTCACGAATTCAGGCTCTGGGAAGATGATCCTATATTTATTTCGTACTCTTTTAAATCTGGCAATAAACTGAATAGCCTTCTCATCAGGCCTTTGACTCAATCTTGCTAGCATGAAATGCCTCTTCCATTTGTTGCCAAGTTTGGATAGAGCCAGGTGTAAGGTTAATATACCATACAAATGCTCCCCCAGTTAGAGGATTTAGGAATAATCTTAACTTCATATAGTTATTATTGGTAAATTCACCGCACTGAGCCGCGAACCTAGCAATATGCTCAACCGTTGATTGGTTTCCATTCCCATAAAAAATGGCAAAATCTGGTATCCTGAAACCTCTTGGGTATTCATGTACCCTATCTACCCATTCTGGGTACGATTTCCTGTACACAAGAGTCTGAACCCCCCGAGCCATTGGTCTACACATCTTTCTAACAATGTCAGTAATTTGGTCCCTAGGGACCATATTTTGTGTCTGTTCACTACTGGAGGAACAAACACAGGATTTGGTAGACAACCTTGTGCTTGGGGTCCTCTTGGTCCATAAGGTGGTATATTTGGGATTGGTTGTCCCTGTGGTGCTGGCTGTTGTTGGGGGTATGGGTGACCCCTTTGAGCCTGTCTTGCGAAAAGACCTGCGAAAGGTGCTGGAACAGGTTTTGTGTCTCTTCTAGTTGTAGGAAAACCTTCCAACCCCCCGGGTATGAATTCGAATAAAGGATTAATGAACCCCCTCGTGCTAGGTATGGTTTCGAACATAGGATTTGGAACCATCCTTATGCCATTTTCTTGTACTGGGCTAGATCCACTAATTTACGTGGCTTCACTGTTAAGTAATGAGGCATTTTGACTTGCTATAGGCCTCGAAATAGGTTTATACCAAGACTGAGGTGATGGTCTTTCATAGTTTTGATTACTAGTTTGACCATTATAATGTCCATTAATTTGCATAGGTTGTTTATCTCTAGCCAATCTTTGCTGAGGGACATTTGAAATTTCCTCCATGTGTCTTGTGTTTATTGGTTGGTGGGTATTGATTCGATCCAAAAAGGATGTTGTCCACCTTTCCATTGTGTTCATTAACTATTGCCCCATGGCATCTACTAGGCCACCCCATGGATTCATTGGCTGAGTAGATGGAATAGTGGATGGTCCAATTCCTTGGCCTCGTCCAATATTATGAACATGTGGTACTTGTTCCGAAGTGCTAGTCTGTTCGACCATAGGTTCTGATAAAATGGGTGTTTCCACATGATGTGTTATCACATTATCCTCTGTATTAAGCATTTCTACCTCTCCTTTCACGCCTTCTTTCAAGCATTCATTTTCTCCTTGTCTCCTACGTCTAGCTATTTTAATTTGTCCCACTGGGCATGCCAAAAATATATGTTGGCTTTTTTGGCTTTCGAAGGTTATTTTTGTAATTGTGAGCGTGTCAGCAAGGATCAATCAGTCCTTACAGAATGTTAATCGCCAACCAATTATCAGACGATTGTGTTTTAGTTTTTTCAGCCTCAATGAAAAGGACTTTTACTGGTGGCTTTGTTTAGGAGAATTAAGCAAACAATAATTAAATGAAGAACAGTTGTAGTATTTCATTAAGCAAAATGAAAGACTTACAAAGATCCAAATCAGTCTCGTAGAGGTTTACAGCAACAAGCTACTTGAAAACTACTCCTATGAACGACATGCAATGCAGGAATTTGAAGTATAGAAATGTAAAGAACAAGAAATGTAAAAACTGGAAAAGAAATAAAGTAGAATAAAACTGGTTTTATGGATCTGAGTCTGGGGGCTTCTTTCTGTTGCCTTTTCTGCTATTTATACTTCTCAAAGATAACCGTCGAACTTCATTTCTAACCATCGAACTGCCCCTCCATGATCACTGATCATGTTTCCTCACAATTAGCTCCACTACACCATGTCTGCAGTTAGGCTTCTCTCTTAATTTTGAATTCAAATGTACGAATAACCGTTAGAGCCACGTCATCTTAAATCCCTTTGCCAATCCAGTGTTACGCAAATCCATTATAACTAATGCTGACTACCACGTGTGTGATTATGATGGAAGACTTGAATAGTCTTCCTGTATTGCCCTTATTCTGCCACGCGTTGAATTGTAATTGGCTTATACAAAATATGTAGCCAACAGTAACATTTCAATGTAACACTCTAAAAAAAATTCTTTGTGTAACACTTTAATGTAACACAAAAAAAATTCTTTGGTGTACTTATCCCAAACGTAACGCTCCAATGTAATACCATAAAAAAAAAAATCTTAGTGTATTTTTCCTAAACATAATACTCCAATGTAACACTAAAAAAAAAAGAATATGAGATTCTTCAAACCATTCCAAAAGGAGTACAAATATTCCTTAGTAAGTTTTTAACAAATGTATAATTTCAAACTGTGAGTGTTACGTTTGAAAAAAGTACATTAAGAAGTTTTTTTTTAGTGTTTTTGTGTGTTATATTGGAGTGTTACGTTTGAGATTACACTGATTAAAGTGTTACGTTTGGAAAAAATACACTAAGTAATTTTTTTTTTTTTTACATTGGAATGTTATGTTTTGGAAAAATACACTAAGATTTTTTTTTCACTGTTACATTGTTACGTTTGGGAAAAGTACACTAATGAGTTTTCTAGTGTGTTACATTGAAGTGTTACGTTATTGGAGTGTTACATTAGAATTTAAGTTTTTGTTTGTAATGTGTGATTTGTTCTAAAATGATGGAAAATCCAAAACTTCTATAGTGTAAATTACCCAAATGTGTAATTTTACATTTTGAGAAAATCACTTTTATCCCTAAAAAATTAAACCAAAACATGTAAGTGACTACCCTTTTATGTAATTTCTACTTTAATGGGACCTTTGTGTTTGCGTTTTCGAGTAATTTTATTTGTTACAGTATTTTGGATTGTAATTTAAGCTCCTGTATAGTAGAGACAAAAGCTTTTGTTCCAATAGCTATGAAGATATTATTGGGTTCTTTAGCTATGAAGTATAAATAATATATTTCTTTAAATTATTTTAAATAATCTCACGTATTCAGTTTCTTATATAAATAAATTAGTAAATTAGTGTTCATGACAATTTAGATGATAATAATAAATAAATTATAATGTAAGGATACAATATTCAATGCACCTAGTTACAAAGGTTATTATGCTTAAAAATAGCTGAAGGCACATGGTGGTGTGTTATCATGATGAAAAATAAAAAGTCAGTTTATTTTTTAAAAAATTCAGCTTATTTTGGCATTTGGATTAAAAGTTAATTTTTTGGTTCTTTAATTTTTGTTTAATTGCATTATCTTTATATATATTTTTTATACACTTTTTCAAAAAAAAAATTAAAAATTAATTTTTAACTTATTTTTCAAATAAGGATATTACATGTATCAATTAATATATATAACATTATTATTTTAAAATTATAATTTCACCTACCACATCATCCGTTAACGTTATTCCTTCCGAAAATAGGTCAAAGTCTGAATAACAATGCCTCTATTTGGCTATAGGAGGTGTAGCGTCCAATGTTTCGTTGTCATATTGGATCTTCCCATCGTTGATCGAATCCACATGGGTGAGATTTATGGGCCTCCTCGCCCTCAGTTAGCTGACCCCACACTATTATGAAAGTTTACTTTTGCTGCTCCCTCATTTTTGGCTCTTTTTGCTGCCAAGCATATGCAGTTTTTTTTTTTTTAAGGCCTTTTTAATTATTTTCTTATTTTCATCTCTTCACATTTTAAGTTTTTTTTATATTTGTTCTTAAGATTAATTTTTATTTAAAATTAAATAGAAAATATCTATATTAGATATAATTATATATGAGTTCAAAAAAAAAAAGAAAAGATATAATTATATACTAATTTGTTTAACATATTTTTGCTTTCTAATGACTTTTTTAATAGCTAAAGTTGATTTTTTTTTTTCAGTGAAAAATGAATATATCTAAATTATGTATAGTTTTTTCAACAAAATAACTTTTTTAATAAATAAATTAATTTAAAAAGATTGTCAAAGGGGTCTAAAATTAGTTTTATAGCTTATTAGTGTCCTTGATTCTCGAGTAGAAATTTACCATTGTGCTACCACTAATATAGCGATCTCGGTTTTCCCCGTCATGTATTGTGTTCCTGACTCAAGCCTAGTGGTTGTATGCTATTGTCTTATTCGTGTTTCCATCATTTAATTCCTTGTATTTGAGTTTGGGATGTGTTGGGTAAGTTTGGAACAAGTTGGTTGGGTGTTGGAATAGTGGTTGTTGTCCAGATTTTGGTTTCTTCACTCGAGCGAGCCTTGGGTTTTAGCTTCTTCGCTTGAGCTAGGGTTCCTACGCTCGAGCAAGCTTTGTGTGGTGTGTCTCTTCGCTCGAGCGAGAACTCTTGCGCTCGAGCGTGCGTCTGCGTCTAGTTTGGACCTGAAGGTTGGTATTCTTCACTCGAGCGAGCTTTCTTTTGCTCGAGCGAGCGTGCTCTATGTTTTGTGTTCCTTCGCTCGAGCAAGAACTCTTGCGCTCGAGTGTGCATCTGAGTTGCAGACCTGAAGCTTTGAATTGTGCGCTCGAACGAGGCTTCTTACACTTGAGCGAGGTGTTTGTTATGTCTGGTCGCTTGAGCGACCACTTCTTCGCTTGAGCGAGCCTCGCATATATCATATCGCAGCAGTGGTTTTCTTCTTCACTTTTGATCTCTTTTTACTCTAAACCCTAGATCCGACTGTCTCTCTCTCTACACTCTCTGTCTCTACAAATACACCTTGTTGTAGTGGTTTTCTACCCTAGCCCCTTTGTATAAAAGCTTGAGTATCGCGTGGGCTATCTTTTGATCCGAAAATCCTTGGATTTGGAGCATCTTGAGTCTTCCACTTCGTCTCCTTTGGGCTTCTCCTTTTGAGGTAGGGATAATCTACTCCTTACTATGGGTTTTAACATAAATAGTAGTCATTTTGTATAAATGGTGTGATTTGGAAGTTTTGGGAGGTTAGGGTTTGAAATTCAAAAAGTTGAAAGAGGGGTTTTCCATAATGGGGTTCTATTGTATAGCGATCCCGGTTTTCCCTTTTCTTGTTTAATTGTATTCCGGACTCAGTTCCAGCTGAAGGGAGATGCGGGTCAATGGTGGAAGTTTGTCCGGGGCTGTATCGGTGGGACTTGGGAGGCTTTCGTTGACGCCTTCTAAGAGAAATTTTTGTCTCCCGTTGTTAGGGAGAAGTTGAGAGATCAGTTCTGTCAGCTCAAGCAGCTGAGTTCATCAGTGGCTGAGTTTGAGGCCGTATTTACCAGTTTATCCAGGTTCGCACCTGAGCTAGTGGCGTCTGAGGAACGCCGTTGTCTTGAGTTTGAGAGGAAGTTGAGGCACGGACTCAAGGTTAGGGTTGCTGGGCCCATGACTCGGGAGTATGGACGCCTTGTGGATGCCGCGGCCTATATGGAGACTATTATGCACGAGAAAGAGGAGAGGTTGAGGGACTCCAAGAGGAGTCAGGATGGCCAGGGGGATGGCAGGAGGCAGAGGGGTTCTAACCCTCAGCAGTCCCAGGGTGCTTTAGTGAGATCTACCTTTCCAATGCCAGGTGTAGGTTCTGGAAGAGGCAGTCAGGGAGACATTACCTGTTACAAATGTGGTCAGCTGGGCCACAAGTCTCCAGTTTGCCCGCAGAGGGGAGGAGGGCAGAGAGCTGCTTCATCTTCGACTCGACCTCAGAGCCAGAGTCAGAGCAGAGGCCAGCCGCTCTCTTGTTACCAGTGTAGTCAGGCGGGGCACCTGAAGAGGTATTGCCCGCAGTTGAGTGGCACATCGGGTGTGTCTGGTTTGAGGCAGACGCAGAGTTTTCAACCAGCACAGTCAGTTCAGGCCTCGAGGGCCAATCAGAGGGCTTCATCGTCTCAGTCTGTGCAGCAGTCTTTTGCTTCGAGAGGTGAGCAGGTAGACCAGAGACCTTCAGGGCGCGTGTATGCTGTTACCGCGCAGGATCTTGTACCGACTCCATCTGTTATGAGAGGTACCTTTTTGTTTTGCAACTCGGTTGCCAATGTGTTGATTGATACGGGTGCATCCCATTCCTTTATCTCTACTGCATTTGCATCTATTTTGGGGTTGGAGTTGGCACAGCTAGCATCTCCTATTTGTGTTGCAACACCTATTGGGGGTGAGTTAATTTTGAAACAAGGGTGTCGGGGCTGTGATATAGAGGTCGCCGACTGCCGACTTCCATTTTCTTTTGTAGTTATGGCTATGTTGGGTTTTGATGTGATTTTGGGTATGGACTGATTATCGTCATACCGGGCTGTTATTGATTGTTACCGCCAGAGGGTCATTGTGTGTACCTTGAGCGGGGATTGTTTCCATTTCTTGGGGGATCGGGTTGATAGTGTGTTGCCACCGGTGTATGATCCGCGAGGGCGGAGTGAGCTTAGTGGTCCTCTCGTTAGCTTTATGAGTAGTGAGTGTGAAGAGACCCAGACTGTATTATCGAGAGTGGTTTGTGAGTACTCGGACGTCTTTCCCGAGGATCTTGTTAGTTTGCTACCTCATCGAGAGATCGAGTTCTCTATTGACTTGGTGCTTGGCACGGCACCGATTTCTATGGCACCGTATCGTTTTGCCCTAGCCGAATTGAGTGAGTTGAAGATTCAACTCCAGGAATTGCTAGATAAGGGCTTCATTCGCCCTAGTGCTTCGCCATGGGGAGCACCGGCCCTCTTTACGAAGAAGAAAGATGGGGCTTTGAGACTTTGCATTGATTACCGAAAATTGAATCTGGCTACGGTTAAGAATAAATACCCTATGCCCCGTATAGATGATCTGTTTAACCAGTTGAAGGGGTCCCGTTATTTCTCTAAGATAGACTTGAGATCGGGTTACCTGCAATTGAGGGTCAGGGAGGAAGATATCCCGAAGACGGCATTCCGTATGCGGTATGGCCACTATGAGTTTCTGGTGATCCCTTTTGGGCTCACCAATGCACCGGCAGTGTTTATGGATTTGATGAACCGGATATTCCGGGAATTCTTAGATCGTTTTGTAGTCGTTTTCATGGATGACATTCTGATTTATTTGCCTTCTGAGGAGGAGCACGAGGAACACTTGAGAGTGGTGCTTGAGTTACTTAGGACCCATAAGCTATATGCCAAGTTTGGGAAGTGTGAGTTCTGGCTAAGAGAGGTTAAATTCTTAGGCCATGTAGTCTCCGGGGAAGGGGTGTCTGTTAATACATCCAAGATAAAGGTAGTGCAGGATTGGGCACAACCTAAGAGTATTTTTGAGATTCGCAGTTTTCTGGGATTAGCTGGGTATTACCGCCGGTTTGTGAAAGATTTCTCCAGGCTAGCTTCGCCGTTGACTAGATTGACACGGAAAGGGGTCAAGTTTGTATGGAGTGAGACTTGTGAAAAGTCGTTCCAAGAGTTGAAAGTTAGACTTACCACCGCTTCAGTTTTGATTATTCCAGAGAGAGGTTTGGGTTATGCGGTTTATTGTGATGCCTCACGAGAGGGTTTGGGTTGTGTGTTGATGCAAGAGGGGAAAATGGTAGCCTATGGCTCGCGGCAGTTGAAAATACATGAGAGAAATTACCCTACCCATGACCTAGAGTTAGCAGCTGTGATTTTTGCCTTGAAGATTTGGAGGCACTACCTTTATGGCGAGAGGTTCGAGGTGTTCTCGGATCATAAGAGTTTGAAGTATCTGTTTACACAGAGAGACTTGAATTTGAGGTAGAGAAGATGGATGGAGTTTATTGAGGATTACGATTTCGAGTTGCACTATCACCCGGGAAAGGCCAATGTTGTGGTCGATGCCCTTAGTAGGAAATCCATTAGTGATGTAGCTTGTATAGCCATCCGAGAGTGGGAAATGTTGGGTGCACTTGGCGAGTTTGATTTGCTTCTAGGTAAATCTGTTGAATCTGCGGCGTTGTTTTCTGTAGTTGCGCAGCCTACACTTGTGAATCGAGTGTTAGAGGCATAGAGAGGTGACCTTGAGATAGAATCCCTCCGGAAAAAGATCTCCAGTGGAAAGGTTGAGAAGGGTTTGGTTGTGTATCCTGACCTGAGTGTGAGATACCGAGACCGTTTGTTTTTGCCGGAGTCTTGCCGAGAGGAGGTACTCCGAGAGTTTCACTTTTCACGCCTTGCGGTGCATCCGGGAGGCACTAAGATGTATCGTGATCTGGGTCGTCAGTTTTGGTAGCGAGGTATGAAGAAAGATGTGGCAGTTTTTGTGTCTAAGTGCCTTACTTGTCAACAAGTGAAGGCCGAACATCAGAGGCCAGCGGGTTTGTTGCAACCCTTGCCTATTGCCGAGTGGAAGTGGGAGCATGTTACTATGGACTTCGTTGTAGGTCTTCTGAGAACTCAGCGGGGTAGTGATGCCATTTGGGTGGTTGTAGACCGGTTGACTAAGTCGGCGCACTTTATCCCTATGCGCGTGAGAGATTTGGTAGATTATCTTACCGACTTGTATGTTCGGGACATAGTGAGGTTGTACGGGGTCCCAGTGTCGATCGTCTCAGATAGAGATCTGTGTTTTACTACTAGGTTGTGGCAGAGTTTGCAGAGTGCCTTGGGCACTAGGTTAACCTTTAGCACGGCTTATCATCCTCAGACTGACGGGCAGTCCGAGCGTACTATACAGATCCTTGAGGATATGCTTCAAGGCTGTGTCCTTGACTTTAGTGGGTCGTGGGAGAAGCGCTTGCCCTTAGTGGAATTTGCCTACAGCAACAGTTTCCAATCGAGTATCGGTATGGCACTGTTTGAGGCCTTGTATGCCTGACCTTGTAGGTCTCCGGTGTGTTGGGCCGAGGTGGGTGACGCACCTTTGTTGGGCCCGGAGTTGGTTCGGGAGACAATAAAGAAAGTTGAGCTTATCCGTAGGAGGCTTGTTACAGCCAAGAGTCGCCAAAAGAGTTATGCCGACCGTAGGAGGGGGCCTTTGGCATTTGAGGTGGGTGATCACGTCTTTCTGAAAATATCACCTAGGCGGGGTTTAATGAGATTTGGGAAGAGTAGAAGGTTGTCCCCTCGGTTTATTGGTCCTTTTGAGATCATTGAGAGGATTGGAGAGGTTGGATACTGTTTAGCTTTACCGCCGCAGTTGTCCGGAGTACATAACGTGTTTCATGTTTGTATACTTTGGAAGTACGAGTCGGATCCATCACATGTATTGGATTGGACCGATTTAGAGGTAAATGAGGATGCCTGGTATGAGGAGAGACCGGTGTGGGTCTTGGATAGGCGGGAACAAGTCTTGCAAGGCAAGACGATACCTTTGGTGAAGGTTTTGTGGAAACATCACGGAGTGGAGGAAGCTACTTGGGAACGTGAATTGGAAGTCCGTGAGAAATATCCGGACTTGTTCGTTAATATGTAATCATGTATTGGGAATTTTGTTGTATTGATGAACTTTAAGAGCCTTGAATATGTCTTAAGTTGTAAAACATTGTATATGTTTTGGTTTATGGAAATTGTTGAATATGCCTTGAAAAAAAAATTGAAGTTTACTTTAACATTGTATATGTTAATTATGTTCGAAAATGCAAATATATTGTTGGCATTGAATATGTCATAGAATTGTGCAACATGGTATTGGAATTTGTTGAAATCCAAGGAATGCATATTGATAATGCATGTTGTAGCATATGTTGTAATTTGCCTCTTAAAAAGAGATGGGATGACCGGTAATGGGTCAAGTTGTTGAGTATTGAATTGTAATATTATTGTGAATTGAGAAATCATATTTTTGAAACCTGTATCTAATTTCGGGGACGAAATTCCTTAAGGGGAGGAGGTTATAACGATCCCGATTTTCCCTTTTCTTGTTTAATTGTATTTCGAACTCAGTTCCATGCATGTGTTATGGTCATATTCTCATTTCTATCCTTTACTCTTTATATTTGAGTCTTGGGTTGTGTTGGGCAGGTTGGAAACAGGTTGGTTGTGTTTAGAAACCAAAGGTTGATGCCCAGATTTTGGCCTTCACGCTCGAGCGGGCCTTTTGTTGCTACTTCTCCGCTCGAGCGGGCGTTTTGACGCTCGAGCGTGATTATTCATCTCTCAGCATTTTGTTCTGCAGGTCATCGGACGCTCGAGCGTCCACTTTCACGCTCGAACGGGGACCATCGTCTACAAAACTTCTGGAAGTGTGCATCCAGCGCTCGAGCGGCACTTTTGACGCTCGAGCGTTAGTCTGTGTCTGACACTCGAGCGGGGAATCCCACGCTTGAGCTGACCTGTTTTTATATCAGTTCGGGATTTCACTTTTTGGATCACTTTTTGGCATTCTCTCTCTCTACCTTTTCAAAACCTCCATTTGAGAGCTTCTCACTCTAGACTTCAACTTCTCTCTAAGGTTTGATCTAGTTTGAGTGATCCTCTTCCTTAGTTCCTTTGCAAAAAGTGTGGGGTTTGGCTTGCTCTTCATTTTGATCCAAAAACTATTGGGTTTGGAGCACCTTCGAAATCCTTCATCTTCTCCATTTGGTCTCTCCATTTGAGGTAGGGATAACTATTCATTTTTATGATCTTTAACATAGATGTTGGGTATTTTGTATAAATGGTTTGATTTGGGAAGTTAGGGTTTAAGATGTGAAATATTGAAAAGAGGGGTTTTGTTCCTTTTGAACTATATATGTGTATATGGGTCTTAACATGAGGCTGTGAATGTTTATTAATGATATTTGGACCATTGGGTCAATATTGGAAAAGAAATAGGAAAATGCCATATTTGGGTTTTATTGGGTCATTAGTGTAATTAATGACTTTCATTGTGAAATATGAAATTGGGATGGAAATGATGAAATTGGCGTAAGATGAGATCAAATGGTGGAGTTGGATGTATTAATCGCTCATTTTTTGAAAATGTTGATAATTTATCTGTTGATGCATTTATTATCTGTTTAGAAATAATTGCTTTGGGCTATCGGTGGAGGATAGTCTTGATTGTTGTAGACACTACATGATGATTAAGTGAATTAAAACTAATCGATTGAATATGTCATTAAATATGACGGTTGGAATAATACATCAAATATGTGTATTGATTGATTATGTATATGATAAAAATTTATATGCACTGTATTGTGTGGGAGAAGATAGGGGATATGCTCCACGGTTTGGGAGGAGATAGGGTATGGAGTCCTAAACCGGATATTATTTGGGAGGAGATAGGGGATGGACTCCATTGATACAACAAATATGTGTATCTATTGTGAAGTATGGAAGTGTTTTAATATGACATTGATACAGCAAATATGTATATCTATTGTGAAGTATGGAAGTGCTTTAATATGAGTCGTAGCCTCTTTAAATTGTTGGCTAGGTTCTGAACCATGTTATGACTTGAAAATTTGATAAGTAAAGGAAAGTGGAATGAAATGTGGACATATCTGTCATGGAATTAGATTGTGTTGTGCGTTGGTTTGTATGAGTTAAACATTTATCAAATGCTAATATTTTAGTTATTGCTCATATTATGTTTAGCATATCTCTACTGGGCGTTGGCTCACCCTATATGGGACATCATTTTCAGGTGCAGGTGATATGCCGTCTCCAAGGATGTAGCTTGGGAGGTTGTAGAAGCTGAAGGCTTCCCTTTTGTGATTATTTTGTGTATTACATGTATATCAAGTCAAGGGCTTATTTTGTGTAAAGAGTTAGAACTCTATTTTTGCTGAACCCAAGTGTTGACTTGGAAAGTTGTAAGCTTGTAGGCCATTTACTTTTGTTGTCAACATGTAATATTTCTTGTAAGAATACTCTGATGTTGGTAATATGATATCTCTTTTTTGTATCGTGAATGTATGATTATGGGTTTATTTTGAGGGCATTACATATTGCGTATGTGGGGTCTTGATAATGGAAATAGTTATGTGAAATGAAAGAAATTTTTCCTTGATAGTAAGTTTTGAGAAAGGGAGGATAATGCCCTAATTTGAGTTATATAAATTATTTGGATAAATTATGAAACATTGGGGAAATATGAAATTGATTTGAAAAGTATGAAATTGGGAACACATGAGATTGAGTGGTGTAGTTAGATTGATAAATCACTCACCGGTGGAAAATATAATACTTTATCTGTTTGGTAAATTTATTTATCTGTTTAGAAATAATTGTTTTGGGCTATCGGTGGAGGGTAGCCATGATTGTTGTAGAATCGCATGTTGATTAGGTAAACTGAAACTAATCAATTGAAATATGTCATTGAATACGACGATTGGAACAACACATTGTATATGTGCATTAATTGATCATTGTATATGATAAAGTGTTTAAATACATTGCATATGTATCTTTGTTTGGGAGGAGATAGGGGATGTACTCCATGGTTCGAGAGGAGATAAGGGATGTACTCCATGGTTTGGGATGAGATAGGGGATGGACTCCATTGATAATTAAGTTGGCCGGAGTGTCCAGGGTCAAAGTCCCGAAACCTTACATACATTTGAATGATGTTGATGAATTGAAGTGTTGTTTTTATGAGTTGTAGTCTCATTTTGAATTATTGATAATTGAAATGTTATTAATATGAGTTGTAGTCTCATTTTGACTTGTTAATGAATTGAAGTGTTGTCTTTATGAGTTGTAGTCTCATTTTGAATTGTGGATAATTGAAGTATTAATAAGATGAGTCGTAATCTCATTTAAATTGTTTAGTTAGATAATGAACCTTGTCTATGAATGGAATTGGATAACTAAAGAGAAGTGGATTGAAACATGGATGTAATTGTTGTTGGGCTGTGGAAAGGGTGTGAGATGGTTTACAAGTGTTAATCATTTATCAAATGCTAATGTTTTAGTTATTTCTTATAATTGGTTTAGCAGACCTCTACTGGGCTTTGGCTCACCCTTCTGGGGACACCATTTTCACGTACAGGTGACATGTCGTCTCCAAGATCTTAGCTTGGGAGGTTTAGGAGTTGAAGACTCTGCTTCTGTTATTTGTTTTGTTGCTTACTTGTAAACCTAAGCCGAGGGCTATATATGTAAACAGCTAGAACTCTTCTTTGTGTAACCAAGTAACAACTTGGAAAGCTGTAAGCCGCAGGGCATCCTATTATTTTTTTAAACATTTAGGACTTATATGAAATACCCTTTTGTAATATTAACTCTGATGTATCTATGGAAATGTGATTATCTATCATGTATATAGAACTGTTAGATGACGAGATTATGTATTATTTTGAGAGCGTTACAACTAACGCACAATAAAATTATTTATATGACATGGAATGTAAACTCTTTTCAAGTGTTACATATAAATGGAAGGTAAAAGGCAATTAATAATTGCATTAAAAAAAATTTCTCATTCTCACTTGAGTATTTTAAGTTGTGTTTTCATTAAAATTGTTTAGGTAAATTACAAATATATCTCTTGTAGTTTACTTAAAATGCAAATTGTCTCACGTGGTTTGAAAAACTATAAATATCTCATTGTAATAATTTTTTATTTAACATAATTAATTGAAAAAATAAAATTCTTAATTACTCTCCCATACAATAATAAAATTATTTGAATTATTTATTGAAATATTTTTTGATATCATTAAAAACTTTTTTTTTTTAGATTAGGAAAAAAATCTTCATTGCAAAATCGATAAAAATCGAATCAATCTCGTACTACGATAGTAAAAGATCTCATAAAGAGATAACAAACTTCCACAGGATGAAGAATCTTCCAAGTTTGGCATAACCTAATAAGTACACATTTTTGTTTATATCTTTTTTAGGTCACATAATCTCTCTACTTTTCTGCACATCTTTTCGTAAAAAGTCAAAAAGTGCATTTATTTAGATCATCCCAAATCACCCATAAAGGAGGAGAAAAAAAAACCACACAAATGAGGGATACAACCTCCACACAGAGAGGATTATTACAGCAAACAATAAGAAATAAAAATAAAAAAACAAACCGAAAATAACCTGATATAAGTAGCCAAACATATCCAAAACTTCATTATACCACAACCTTCAACTTGAAATATAAAGACCCCATATCCGCTGATCAAGATGGAACATTGAGGTTAAAGTGGTCACATAGCATGAAACGAGCGCGTTAAACAACATCGGTCTTCGGATTATTAGAAAATCTGAAACCAGATCTTAAAGTTTTGAACGTGAAGGTGAAAGTTTGGACGCAAGCCAAACATCAAATTTGGAAGATCGAAAAAGATGGAGAGGCAATGCCAACAACAGTGGCCAGAGGCAGATCTGAAGGAGATGAGGCAGATCTAGTAAGTGTAGATCTATAGAAGCGAGAAGGTAACAGATCTGGTTGTAGTGTTGTAGTGGCGCTGCCGAAAAGGGTTGAAAAGACAAGCTTCCAATATTATTAAGCAAAATGACAAAGAAAATGAGAAAAAGGGAGTGAAAGGAGGAGAGAGGAGGCTAGCGGTTGAAACCCCTCCCCACCCCAGCGACACACCTAGCAGAAGGCTTAGGCCTTTTTCGAGAAGTGGGTTAAAAGTCACTTCCCAGTTTTTAACCTATTTTGGATCACATCATCTCTTACGTTTTTTACCCTTTTTTTAAAAAAAAAAAAAAGCCACAAAAAAAAAGGTCAGCTTTTAACTATCTTCCCAAAACAACCCCTAGAGAGGGAAGCTTAAAAAGAGATGCCTTGAATTTAGATAGAGAGTTAAAACCCGTTTCTGATATTAAAAATTACAACAGTGATTCATCCTCCTAAAACTAGAGCTCTAATTGAGCCCTAATGATGTGGAAAATAAAAAATAAAAAACAAGGACAAAACATCATATCAGATGGGGCCCACACATAAATCAGAGCTATTAGAACTCTCTCCCTAGAGCTCTCAAACATTTCTCTAAAAATTATTAATTGATTTGATTATTGATAAAAGACATTTATGATAAAATTAAAAACTTCAAAGAACAAGATGTAAATTTGAAAACATAAGAACAATTTATATTTTAAATAAATTTTAAAAATGTATTGGTAATTTATCCAAATTATTTGAAATGCCCCAAGTTCAATTTCTGCCCACACGATGCCACGTTTCCCCTGAACTTGACCATATGGGCTGTTGTAATGTTATATTTATCATATTTTTTTTCCATCAAATCTTAAAATTTTAATTTTATTAATTTAAATATAAATTTTTATTTATTTTTATTGAGTAAAATTGAAAAATATATATTTGCTCCAGAGTTGGTTTCAACAAGGGAGCGACGTTGTCTTGAGTTCAAAGGGAGGTTGTGTGATGCTATTTGGAGAAGAGTTGTTGGGCAATGCATAGAGATTACCATGCCTTGGTAGAGGCAGCGGCTCACGTGGAGACCGCTATCGATAGTGTTGGTCAGGCTGAGGAGGAAGAGTCCATACTGACAAGTTCAACTATTTGGAGAGGTAGTAGACCTAGTAAGGCAGGCGTAGTTGACGCCTCGGGCTACTCTCGATTCATCAGACTTGTCCTTTGGAGAGTCTAGCCAGACTTAGGCGTTCTCGAGTCAACCTCGGAATAGAGGATCACCTTGGTGTTTTCGATATGGTTGGACAGGCCATGTTTGGCGCCGATGTCCTCTGAGGGAGCAGCGCTAATTTTAGTAGTCCAAGAGGGGACAATAGTGAGGCTGAAAGTGTGAAGGAGTTTTGATTCTTCACAGTGTTATTTAATATTATATTATGAAAGGTTATATGCCTACGGATATTGTTTATATTTGTGTATGTGGTTGTAAACCCAAAAGGTGTGGTTATGTAATTAACTTTGTGCTCATTGGTAATGTGTTAATAGAAGTGGTTCGAATTGAAAATCCTAGTTTTTTTTATGCCATATTGATGTCGTGGGAAATGGGTTGGCTTGTGATGTCTCAAGTTAGTCACGAATGCCTTGTGAAAAGTCAGGGATGTGTTTTATTTTGGACTTTGAATCTTGAGGATACAGGACTGGTGGCTGGGTCGTATGGTATTTGAAGTTGGTTGGCACGTTGTCACCTTGGAAATTGTTCTCGAGTTGCATTAATGGACTTAGGGGCGTAAGGGCCTCGCTTATGGATGCATTTGATTGGTGTGGTTATATAAAACCCCTTGATCTGGGGCAACGTGTTAATGTGAAAATTTTGCAAACGCCTTACGCCATTGAATTATGACGATTAAATATTGTTGGTGTTATATTGGTTTGAGACTTCCGTGATTTGAAAAGTTATGTATGTTGTACTATATCTCTTTGTACTGTATGTATCTCTATTTATTGTTGTGATAGAAATTTCATGAGAATTAGGTAAATTAAAACTAATTTCTCACCCGTTGTCATTGAATATGATTATATCTTTAAATAAATTGTATATGTAAGATGTTTGGAGACCGTATGTGTGATGGTTGTGATTGGGTGAAGGTTGAGATTCATCGGATATTGTTGGGAAATAAGTTGGAGGGTGAGGTCGGCTCTGTGGCCTTTTATGGCATTCATTTCAACTGAAAACTCTGATTTGAAATTTCGTGGATTGTTTAGAGAAAATGTTTGTAAAACAATTAGTCTCCTTGAGATTTTAGAACAAAATTTTTGTTGGAAAATGATGTAAGTTTGAATAATTTTTAAGAAAAAGGGGGTAAGTGGTGAAAGAGCCTTCAAAATAACAAGAAAAATCGTTGTTTTAATCAGATTATGTGATTGTTCTGTTCAACATTGTAGGGGTGAGATTCCGTTATGGTTGGATTTCAGTTACTAGTTATGTACGTTTTATTTTCTGATCTGTTGTTTCTTGTGAAGGGATGTTAGTCCCTTATCGTAATATTGGTTGTTAGCATCGGTGGGGTGGTGTGTTGTGAACAGCTGGTAATATGTTTCAGGCAAAGGTATAGTGGAGATTTCCTAAGTTTTAGGACTCTTTTATTATGTTTGAATGCGATAGGTATGTACCTTAATTCTGGTTAAGTCAGGTGATGCTATCGGAAGGGTTGGTTGGGTATATAACCCGTGGTTAGGGTGTGACCTGTGTGTAGGGTCACAATGGTTTGGTGTTTATGGGCAAAGGTTTGGGATAACAGTAAGGAGATTGAGGACTTCATTTGTTCTTCTGGAGAGTTAGGACGGTAAGTCTTTGAAAGCCCTGTCGGTGTTTTGAGTTGGCGCCGGGGCTTAGTTTGGAGTAGTTGTTCAATAGTAGCAATAGCTAGTGGATTGACACGGAGGCTTAGTATTTTGATTGTACTCTTGTGACGAGTGACGAATAGAATGTGGAATAAAGAGTTGACCTTATTGGTCATTGAGGGATGGAGGTGTTATGTTTGCTTGTGTTTGATTTGAATGGTTACGTAGTAACGAGGGTGTTGTATCATGGTAAGCCTTTGCTGGTTAACTTGGTGTGAGGGAACAAGTCGGTAAATTTCGTTATTGTGAATTCAGTCGAGGTTGTGAGTACATCCTCAGAATGAGGAATTCAGTGTGGGTGTAGAATATCGTGTATTAAGTGAGAAGGTTTTACTAGTATGGTATGTGGTGGTGTGTGGTTCATATGTTGTTATTAGAATATATATAGAAGGGGATCGGTCACAGGGCAATCCCAAGAGAGTGCCTTGGTAAGGCAATTGTGTAGTTAATGATTGGGTTGAGTAATTTAATGTTCGAAATTGTTGGGTCACTTTGGTGTGGGTGTTTGTCGTCCAGTTTGGATAGTGGAACTCCGAGTGAGGCAGTAAGATTGTGTAGAGTGAGTGATGCACTCTGTCAGAGTTGTTTTGACTTATTCGATCCTTGTGTGTGTTGACTTGAGATGGTGTATTAGGTTTGACTTGAAAAGTTCAGTTACGACTCAAATGTGAAGCAAGGATATGTGTGCCACTTAGGCATACGTGTGAGGGGTGAATGAAAAGTCAAAGTACTGTGGGGTAACTTTGAAGAATCTGAAGTGATTCATTGAACCGAAGAGGTTGTGTATGGAACTCCATTTAGAAGTTGGCGAGGTTGAGCAAGATGTTGGTGTTGAAGACTGGCATGAGTGAATAAAGTTAGATAGCTGATTGGTCAATACTTGGGTTGGTTGACATATAGTCACCTCGAGAATCGGTCGAAATTGTAGGTTGTGTAATTAAACAGTGTCTTGGTGTGGAATGTAAGTCCCTCATGGACACTTGGAAGTTTGTTTGAGTGGTAGTAACCGGTTTGGGATTTCGGTTGAGAACTTTGGTCTTATAAGCGCTTTGTACCATTATGTGATCAATGGTGTGCAATTTCTTCCTTTGTGTTATTGCATTATTAGCATTTTAAAAATTTATAGAGGTTCTCATTGTGGAAAATCTTGTTTTGGGTATTGTAACACCACCGTGACTGTGATGGGTTTTGTGGGATGACTATGTTGTGATTTACTCGAGGAATGTTGAAGAAAAATTTGGAGGAAAACCAAGTACTTTGGAACAAATGGGATAGATTAAGCATTTTCTTTAACTTGAACGGAATATCTTATACCATATGTTGAGAAGTCACATTTTGATTTAGCCTAAGTTACTGGTTACATGTTGTATGTCCTTTGGCAAGGGCTTGGAATTGTCGGGTATTGCTGTGCCATGATGTTATTGATTATTCGTGTTTTATTTTGCGTTCTCGTTCTACGAGAGTTGACTGAAAGCCTTGTGTGCGAGTGGTTTCCTTTTTCCTATGTTGGAGTGTTAAACACTCAATGGTGATTCGAGTATTGTAAGTAGTCAAGCCATGGTGGATGTCATGAAGCACGGTTGTTATTAACAACGTTGTTACTATTATTATCGGGGGAATGTGTTCTTGTCTTATAAACCGTCGCGAGTTTGGCCAGTTAGGGAGGTAATCATATTCGTTCCTTGTTGTTGAGTTGAGTCTTGTGAAGCAAGACGATTCTATTAGTTACGGTATCATGGAAACATCTCAGGATTGAGGAAGCTACTTAGAAGCGTGAATTGGAAGTCCGTGAGAAATATCCGGACTTATTCGTTGGTATTTGAACATATGTCGAGATTTGTTAATAAAATGTTAAAACATTGTATATGTTGTGGTGTCTTAAAAACATGGATTCAATATGAGCATTGTATATATTCTGGGAATATAGAATATTGTATGTGTTGTATCAAATTTCGAAACATTGTATATGTTTTGGATTATGAAAGCATTGTGAATGTTGAATATGTTTCGGAAACGCAAGTTTAATTTGAACATTGTATATGTTGTTTAACTCTTGGAAATGCAAATTTATCATAAACATTGAATATGTTTTGGAAATATGAGATACACGTATTGAAATTGGTTAAATTCGGAAGATTCATATTGATAATATATGTTGAGATGTACCTATTGTGGAATTGTTCTTTTGTGGAAGGATTGAATAGCCGGTAAGTGGGTCATGGTAATGAGAATTGAATTGTAATCATTTGAAAATTGGGCAATCATGGTGTTGAAACTTGTACTAAAATTTTGGGGACGAAATTTCCTAAGGTGAGGAGGTTGTAGCACCTGTATCTTTCAAAGCTTTTGGGAAAGTGTATTCGAATCTTTTATTTTTTATTTTGAAAATCTTTGGTGTTGTTGTACGTTGGTTTGGAGAAGTACAATCCGATTTAAACTTGTTGAGTTTGGTTGTTCGCACTTATCCTTGTCAAAAGTTCCTTGGAGACTTAGAAATTCTATTCTAGGGTCGACACCAGCCTTCCTAAGGGTCGAACCTTACCTGTTGGTGAAGTTTTTGGAAGTGTTGCTGGAAAATAGGGTAGACACCAGACTGGAGAGGGTCAACCCTCTTATGTCTGTGTGTTAGTTGCTGGAAGATAGGGTAGATACCAGACTAGGAGAGGGTCGACCCTCTTATGTCTGTGTGTTAGTTGCTGGAAGATAGGGTAGACACCAGACTGGGAGAGGGTCGACCCTCTTATGTCTGTGTGTTGGTTGCTGGAAGATAAGGTCGACCCCCTCCTATCTAAGGGTCGACCCCTGCGTGTTTTTTCCAGATTTTTGAGGTTCGAATGGGCCCTATCTAAGGGGGTTTTGGGCGTATTATTTTATTTGACTTTAGGGCTTTTCCTCACTACTATAAGTGGGCCCAAACCTTTTTTTTCTCCCATGATTTTACTTCCATTTTTCCTCTTAAACCATGATTTCTCTCTTCTCTCTCTTAAACCCAAACTTTTTCACTTAAATCTCTAGATCTACTCACCCAGAGTGATCTTTTCACCTTACTCCTTTGAGACAAAGTGTAGAGCTTGTCAAGGGCTTTGTTTTGATCGGGGCAAAACGTGGTTTCATCGCCATCGACTTTTGAGCTTTCTCTCTTCTCTCTCATCCAAGCTTGAGGTTGGGATATTCTGCTCTTTAATATGAGCTTTAACTTAGATACTTGTCATTTTGAATAAATGATGGGATTTGGGAAGATTTTGGTAAAAGTTAAGGTTTGGGTTCTAAACTAAAGGGAGTTTTTCATGTTGATTTACAAAGTAACCTTGAGGGTTTGTGTATGAGGTTCTTTATTGTTGAAGTGGTGAGATTTAGACCTATGGGTTGATATTTTGGAAAAAGGGGAAATTTTGCCCTAAGTTGAGTTGAAATAACTATTTATGTAAATAATGAAATTGGTTTGGGAATTATGAAATTGGGAGAAATGTGATTGAATGATGTAGTTTGGTTTGATAAATCACACAACTATGGAATTTGATAAATTATCTGTTGATAGATTTATTTATCTGTTTAGATATATCTGTTTTGGGCTATCGGTGGAGGATATCTATGATTGTTGTAGAAACTACATGAGAATTAGGATGATTGAAACTAATCAATTGAATTATGTCATTGAATATGACGGTTTGATTAAACCATTAAATATGTGTTTTGATTAGTCATTGTATATGACAAAGTGTTTAAATACATTGTATATGTATCTTTGTTTGGGAGGAGATAGAGGATGGACTTCATTGATAATTAAGTTGATCGGAGTGTCTAAGGTGAAAGTCCCGAAATCTTATATATTTATGGGTGCCGGTTCCCTCGGACGTGGTTCTGTAAAATGGCAAGAAATAGAAGTGTTGGATTTGATGAATGTATTGAATTGTGAACCATTGAGTTGTAGTCTCATATTGGTTGCTTGATAATAATAAATTTGGCTAATTGATTTACCCGAAATGGTAGAATGGAAATGAATTGAGATATTGGTTATCTATATTAAATGACCTTGAAAAGAATATGTGTTGGTTAAGAATGTTGCACATTTATCTGATGCTCATATTTTAGTTAATTCTCATGTATGGTTTAGCATATCTCTACTGGGTTTTGGCTCACCCTACTTGGGAAGCCATTTTCAGGTACATGTGACATGCCACCTCCAAGGACATAGCTTGGGGGGCTTAAAGGCTAAGGCTCTACTTTTGTGATTTCATTTTTGTGTTTATATGTCTTCTTTTAAGTCGAGGGCTTTAATTGTAAAGAGTTTCTGACTCTCTCTTTTGTTGTAACCAAGTGATTACTTGGAAAGATGAAAGCCCCCAGGGCATTTATTTTGTTGTTCTAAACTAGAGTTACATGCTATGGTTTCAAGATGGATATTTATGAAAGTGTAATGCATGTGATATCTTTTATAATATCAACTCTGATGAATGAAAGTATAACAACATTTCTATTATGTCTCTAGACCTTATGAATGGTTGATTTGTATAATATTTTGAGGGCGTTACATTTTATATCTGTTGTTGCATCTCAACATTGCATGCTTTATAAAAAGAGAGATAAACTGTTTTATCATGAGCATGGCATGAGTATACTCCTCTTTAGTCTTGTCATGGTCTATATGTTGTGTAGTATATCTCTATTGGGTTGTGGCTCACCCTATAAGGAAACCATTTCAGGTATAGGTGATATGCCTCTGCCAAGGCACTGACTTGGGAGGACTCGGAGCTGAGGCTCTATTTTTGTTTTATGGCTATTTATTAAATGTAAGCCCAGGGCAGTTTTTGTGTTGAGTTGAAACTCCATTTTGTGTAACCAAGAATGTTCTTGGATAAATTTGTAAGCCTGTAGGACACTTATTATCTGTTTGGCTTCCATTTTATACTTCTTGTAAAATGCATGTTTCTGATTGAAACTGGGGCGTTGAGATGTGAACAACATGTATTTGTCATTTGGGATTAAATGGAAATGGATGTATGGAATAGTTAGTTGTATATATGTGCTTGTTTATCAGGTGGATTTGTTGTATAAATAGATATACCCTGCCCAATTTTCGGGACGTTACACTATGTCTATATATTATATAAGTAAAAGGGCAAGTCTTGTGGGAGTTTCAATATCTCAAATTAAAATTTCTAATCTTTTGATTTTAAATAATTAAAAAAATCTTCTATAGCTTTCATTCAAGCAAAAATAATATATATATATATATATATAAATAATATCTCTTAATTTATGACTTTCAAATAGAAGGTATATCAAATATATAAAATAAAAAATAGAAAGTATACTAATCCATTTCAAAATTCAAATTTGAGGGCAATAAATATGGAAAGCATTTCATTAATTTAAATTTAAAATTATAATGATTCATCCCATAATATATAAGTTGCTCAAATATCCCACTCTCAATTTTCTAATTTTTTTTATTTAAAAAAAAAACTCAGCATTTATTGATTTCCCACAAGCTACAAGCCTTTTTTACTTCTCCCATACCTACTACAATACCAATCTCAACTTCTTCCATACACTATAGTTAGTGATGAGATTGTTAAATTATTTTTATAAAAAAATATAATTTGTATATTAAAAAAATATCTAAAACAAATATAAATTCTTATTAAATCTATATATCAATCTATATCTATATATTATATAAGTAAAATTGACAAATCTTGTGAGAGTTCAATATTTCAAACTAAAATTTTTAATTTTTTGATTTTAAATAATTAAAAAAATCGTCTATAGCTCTCATTCAAGCAAAAAAATAAAAAATAAAAAATAAAAAGATAAGTAATGTCTTGATTTATGAATTTCAAATAGAAAGTATATCAAATATATAAAATAAAAAATAAAAAGTATACTAATCCATTTCAAATTCAACTTTGAGGGGCATTAAATATGAAAAACATTTCATTAATTTAAATTTAAAATTATAATGACTTATCCCATAATATATAAGTTTTAAATAATGATCTATGTCACAATTTATTTATATATCCATATATCTATATACTATTATAATTGTAAAATATTGTCATTTCATTAAAGTTGGAAGTTGTAATTCTTTTTTCTCATTTTTTTTTATTTTGTTTAATTTTTTGTTAATACGTGTTACAATATGATTGGTCTATAAATTAATTTTATATTCTTAAAATAAAATTTCAAATTTGAATTCTTACTTAAATTATGTTACTATAATTGAAATGAGATCAATATTCATTTCTTAAATTTTGCATCCTTTATTAAATTATAAAATAAAATTTCAAATTTAAATTCTTCTTCAAGTTATATTACTACAATTAGAATGAGATCAATATTTACATGTGTCATAATAATATGTCATAATATTATTGGTCTAAATATAATTTTTTTAAAATACATGTGTACAAATTATTAATCGCTATTATTTTTTTTCTTTTTTTTGTTTTAAATTTTATAAAAAAAAATTATATCATTCTAAACTATAAGGACTTGAACAATAATATTTTTTAATATAATTTTATTTTTTTTTTAACAAAAGAATAAAACATAACTTTTTTAGTACTTACCAAACATGGTGGATTTTGTTAGATTTTTTTTTTTTAATCTCAATTGTCAATTAAAAAAATTAAAATAAAGAATAAAGATATCTTTGGCTCAAATTGTTAAAAAGTTACTTTAGTTAAAATAAATTAAAAAGAAACGTTATTTTTTTTTTATTAAAAGTGATAGTTTAGTAAATTTTTTTTATTTAAAAAAAAGGGTTATAGGTGATAATTTATTATTTATCTATAATTATTTTCAGATTAAATAAAAATACCATATTAAATTTTCTTCTTACCTTTTTTTTGTTCAAATACTTTTATTTTGTAAGAAATTTTTTTTTATACTATTTAATATTTTATTGTAATTTTTAAATTAAAAATAATTTCTAAAAAATCATATTTAAATTATTTATGCCATTATAAAGGTCATTTTTTTTAATATCAATTTAGTGGTGGTTTGAGATGTGTTAAATAAATATATTTTTTTATTTTTTATAAAAATATGTATAGAAAAATAAAGATGCGAGATAATTAAGTATGTTTTTTTACTTTTTATAAAAAGATTTGTAAAAAAATTAAAATATAATGTAATTTAAAAAAAAGATAAAAAGATAAAAAAATAAACTAATATGTGTCACTTCCCGAACAACCCTTTATTCGACGATCCTGTTAACATATGAATATCATATATATGAATATAATACTATATATGTCAGTATGTATAGATAGTATTAATATAATATGTATATATAATATACAACGATAGCTTTAGGTTGCTTTGCTTTAGGATTGCTTTCGGTCGCCACTAACTTTCGGCGTCGCTTTTCTTATTTTATTAATTTACATCATCATGATGTCTTGTATCCGAGCTCCTATATTAAGGAGTCTCTATTGTGTTTCTGATATAGAGTTAACATAACAGAAATATTACTCTCTCAACTCTCTCAATTTCTCTTTCATGGTATCAGAGCACAGGTGCTTTTCCTAAGTCTCTGCATCACATATTTTGTTCTGTCACAGATTGTTGTGTATCTTGTCCTTACCTAATACACAGATTGGACAATACCACCACCTTCGTCTCTTCACGACGAAGCCAACGCCACCAGATTCATCATCATCTGCCGCCGCACGCGCCTCCACGCGCCGCCAGAACATTCGGCCACGCGCTCACTCGGTTCAAACGCGCTCTACGCGCTGCCGACGCGTTGCCTACACTGCACGGTGCTATTGTGCGCCCCAGCATCATCTGCTAACGTGAGCCGCGTGTTTCTGACATCAGCTGACGTCAGCCCTAGCTGCTTCCGTGCGCCGTGTGTCTCTCACCTGCTAACGTGCACCGCGCCACACTCTGCTAACGTGCGCCGCGCCCTGTGACATCAGCCCTGCATCACCTGTTTGACCAGCTTCGTTGACTTTTCTATTTTCTGCCTTTCTGGTCATATTTTTGGTCAGTTCACTCATTTTCTGACTAATTTCGACCTTCTGAATTCACTGGTAACCTCAGTTTTTTCAGATTCTACCTCATTTGTACTATTTTTCTCTCATGGATCGCCTGGACTCCACTACTCATCCTATTTCCGCTATTCTTGACAGGACTAATTATGTCCTATGGGCACAAGCTATGTCTGGCTTCCTCAAAGGAAAGAAACTTTGGCGCATCATTACTGGGGATGTGTGCAAACCAGTTCCAGAGACCACAGATTCCACTGCCACGGACTCCACTGCCAAATATATCGACCGACTGGAAGATTGGGATAGTAAAAACTATCAGATCATCACTTGGTTTCGCAATACTTCTATTACATCTATCAACCTTCAGTTTGGTCGGTTCCAACTTGACTCTGCTTCCTCTCCTGCCAAAGCCATCTGGGATTTTTTACAAGAACGCTATCAGACTACTGGCCTTGCTCACCAATATCAGCTTCTGAGTCAGCTTCACGGTATGCGCCAAGAAACCACTCAAACCATTAATGATTTTCTCTCCCAAATGTATTATGCTTGGGATCAGCTTGCTCTTTCTGAACCTCCATGGGACTGTACTAAGGATGCTACCATGTTTACTACTTACCGTGACCAACAGTGCTTGGTTCAGTTTCTCATGGCTCTCACTCCTCGATTTGAGCCAGTACGCGCATCTCTCCTTCATCGAACTCCTTTACCCACTCTTGAGCAAGCAATTTCAGAACTATTGTCCGAGGAAACTAGATTTGGTACTCTCCATCCGCACCCTGTGGACTCTGTTCTTGCCACTCCACAGATTCGGAGCTCTCCCTCCTCACCTTCACCACAGAGGTCCAATGCCTGCAATTACTGTCACAACCGCAATCTTCCATCGACTCATCTTCTGGTTAATTGTCCAGTTCGTCTTTGTCGGTTTTGCAACAAGACTGGCCCTGGTCATCTCCAGCAAGATTGCTTCCGCAATCCCGCCCGTGCCTCTCGCAATGGTCCTTCCACCGGGAATTTTTCTCGCAACCACTCTCACCGTTCTGGGACTCCGTTTAAACCAATACCTGCTCAACGCACTGCTGCTGCTGCCTCCGAGGATTTACCTTCCTCTGTTCCTATAGACCCTTCCACCCCAGTCTTCTCTCAAACCGATGTCGCAGCCATGTTTCAACATTTTTTGCAGAATTCCGGTACTCCTCCATCTACTGCTTTATCTGTCACCGCAGGTAACACTTCTTGGTACTTTGACTCCGCTTGTTGTAATCACATGACTTTTGACCCCACTATTTTTTTCTCCTCTCTCTTCTCCTCCTTCTGTTCCTTCTATCCATACTGCTGATGGGTCTCTTCTGTCTGTAAGTCATGTTGGTTCTGTTTCAACCTCTCACTTATCTTTATCACATGTCTATCTTATGCCTGCTCTTACTTTAAATCTTATTTCCATTAGTCAATTATGTGAGCATGGTCTAACTGTTACCTTTTCCCGTACTGGTTGTTTGGTGCAGGACCCTCGGACGGGGCAAACTATTGGGATAGGCCGTAAGCATGGACGTCTCTACGAACTCATCCATCTTCATGTTCCAGATTTCTCTCAGATCACAGCTCCTACCACTACTACCACTGCTACCACTGCTCCTCCTTTATCTCCTTTTCAGCTTTGGCATTGTCGTTTAGGCCATCTTTCTGTTGGTCGTTTAAAATCTCTAATTTCCAGTGGTCATTTAGGTCATGTAAGTTCTGATGTTTTAGATTGTGTGTCCTGTCAACTTGCCAAACAACCTGCTTTGTCGTTTAATAAAAGTGACTCTGTTTCTCTTGCACCATTTGATCTCATTCATTCTGATATTTGGGGACCTTCTCCTACTCCTACTATGGGAGGCGCGCGCTATTTTGTTGTTTTTATAGATGATTTTTCCCGTTTTACCTGGTTGTTTCTTATGAAAAATCGCTCTGAGCTCAAACAACTTTATTACAATTTTGCTACAATGGTTAAAACTCAATTTTCTAAAAATATTAAGGTTTTTCGCTCCGACAATGCCATGGAATATAAAGATTTTGATTTTCTTTCCTTTCTTCAGAGTCATGGTACTCAACCTCATCGTTCCTGTCCTGGTACGTCTCAACAAAATGGACGTGCTGAACGGAAACATCGACATATTCTTGACACTACTCGAGCTCTCCTTCTGTCTTCCTCTTGTCCGGAACATTTTTGGGGCGAGGCAGCTCTCACTGCTGCTTACACTATCAATTGTATCCCTACACCTGTCATTCATAATCACACTCCTTATGAGCGTCTGCATGGCACCCGTCCCCCTTACACCAACCTTAGGGTCTTTGGATCTGCCTGTTTTGTTCTTCTCCAACCTCATGAACGTACCAAACTTGAACCACGTTCTCGCCTTTGTTGCTTCTTAGGGTATGGCATTGAACACAAGGGGTATCGTTGTTGGGATCCTCTCTCCCAACGCCTCCGTATCTCTCGTCATGTCATCTTTTGGGAACACAAAATGTTTTCCTCTCTCTCTCTTTTCCGTTTGTCCGTTCCCTCACCCTCTCTGTTTTTTACTGACCCTTCCACGGATCTGTTCTCTGATGACCTTACTCCCTCGCCCTTGCCAGCCTCTCTCGAGTTCTCTGATGAGCTTACTCCACCGCCCCTGCCGGCCTCTCTCGAGCATGCCTTGCCTTCTGGTCTGTCCCATACCCCTGCTCACTCTGATGGTCCTGCCCTTGCTTCCTCGGGATCCTCCCCTCCTGGTGAGTCTCTTCCTCTGGCTCTTCCTGCCTCTACTCGACCACACCGGGTAACTCAACCTTCTACTCGTCTTCGTGACTTTATTGTTGGTTCTACTGCTTTTTCCACTTATGAACCGACCTCCTATCGTGAGGCTCGCTCTAATCCTCTTTGGCAGCAAGCTATGACTGATGAATTGCAGGCTTTAGACAAAACTCACACTTGGGACATTGTTGATCTTCCTCCTGGCAAGACTGCCGTTGGTTGCAAATGGGTCTACAAAATCAAAACTTGTTCTGATGGATCTATTGAGCGCTACAAAGCCCGCCTTGTTGCAAAAGGCTTCAACCAAGAATATGGTATTGACTATGAAGAGACATTTGCTCCTGTTGCTCGTCTCACCTCTGTTCGCAGCCTGATTGCAGTTGCTACCTCCCGACACTGGGATCTTTATCAAATGGACGTGAAAAATGCTTTTCTTAATGGTGTTCTTCTTGAGGAGGTCTACATGCAACCTCCCCCTGGGTCTACTTATCCCCCTCATAAAGTCTGCAAACTTCAGCGTGCTCTATATGGTCTCAAACAAGCTCCACGCGCTTGGTTTGCCAAGTTCAGCTCCACTATGCATGACTGTGGTTTCACCTCCAGTTCTTATGATACTGCTCTTTTTATCCGCAACACTGCTCAAGGGACCACCTTGCTTCTCCTTTATGTGGATGATATGATTATCACCGGTGACGATCTTGATGGTATTGTATGCCTTAAACAGTTTCTTAGCCGTCATTTCGAGATGAAAGATCTTGGTCCTCTCAGCTATTTCTTGGGTCTTGAAATCTTCCATGATTCCACGGGGTCCTTTCTCTCTCAGGCTAAGTATACCTCTGATCTTCTCACTCGCGCTGGTCTTACGGATTGCAAGACTGCCTCCACTCCCCTGGAGTCCCAGAGTCGTCTTACACCTCTTGATGGCACTCTTCTCTCTGATGCTACCCTATATCGTCAGCTGGTTGGCAGCCTTGTCTATCTCACTGTTACTCGTCCTGATATTGCCTATGCCGTTCACATTGTCAGCCAGTTTATGTCCGCTCCTCGTACCCCTCATTATGCCGCCTTAGTTCGTATCCTTCGTTATCTCAAAGGTACCATGTTTCATGGACTTCATTATTCCGCCCACTCCTCTCTACAGCTTCGTGCCTTTTCCGATGCTGATTGGGCTGGGGATCCTACTGACCGGCGCTCTACTACAGGGTTCTGCTTTTTCTTGGGTGATTCTCTTATTTCTTGGCGCAGCAAGAAACAATCTCTTACAGCTCGCTCCAGTACCAAGGCTGAATATCGTGCTCTTGCTGATACTACTCAAGAACTTCTCTGGCTTCGTTGGCTTCTCACTGACATGGGTGTTTCCCCCTCTGGTGCTACTGCCCTCTTTTGTGACAATCAAAGTGCTCTTCAAATTGCTCACAATGATGTTTTTCATGATCGCACCAAACACATTGAGATTGACTGTCATTTTATTCGTCAACACGTCACTCATGGTACTGTCCATCTCCTTCCAATCTCCTCTGCTGATCAACCTGCTGATATCTTCACCAAAGCCCATTCTCCTGGTCGCTTCGTTGAACTTGTCTCCAAACTCAAGTTGGTTGATGTTTGTCCTCCTTGAGTTTGCGGGGGGCTGTTAACATATGAATATCATATATATGAATATAATACTATATATGTCAGTATGTATAGATAGTATTAATATAATATGTATATATAATATACAACGATAGCTTTAGGTTGCTTTGCTTTAGGATTGCTTTCGGTCGCCACTAACTTTCGGCGTCGCTTTTCTTATTTTATTAATTTACATCATCATGATGTCTTGTATCCGAGCTCCTATATTAAGGAGTCTCTATTGTGTTTCTGATATAGAGTTAACATAACAGAAATATTACTCTCTCAACTCTCTCAATTTCTCTTTCATTCTAGTATATTTTTTAGCGAGGTCTCTCTCTCTCTCACTCTCTCAATCTGCGCCCTCTTCGTTTAGAAATGATGAATTGTTAAGACATTTATTATCCTTTATTTAATGCTTTCGATAATTAGGTTAGGTTATGTTGATGAATTTCCTGATTATTTTGATAGATTATTTTGAATTTCTTGATTTTTTGTTATTGCGAATTTGGGAAATTCATTCCATTTTGGGGGTCTTTAAAAGTTGGTTGGTTGTGCAGATAATGGCATCGAGTTTGAATGGATTAACAGTTGGTGATTCCATCCCTGACAAGAAGATTATGAGTTAAGCTCGAGTATCTTCATTTTTTATAGTGCATATAAGCTTATTATCTAGCTGAATAGGTTGTTTAAGCTTGGTTTAAATCTATTTGGTTAAGTTTTCAAAACCTAGTTTGGTAAAAAAAAACAAAAAAACAGAAACAAAAAACTCATTATTTTCATATGGTTTTCTATTTTTGGAAGACAAAAGTAATTTTAGAAAATTCAAAAAAAAAAAAAAAAAAAAAAAAGAACTGGTGTTTATTCCTGGCTAAATAGTTATAAATTTTTTGAAAAAATTTCAAAAACGAACTTTGAAAACTCAATCAAACAGAGCAAGTTTGATTTGTCTACATAACAAAGTGATCTCAAGCAAGTGTTTAACAAACCGAACACGAGTCTAGCTTGATTAGCTTGGTTTGGTCACCCCCTCCCAGAGAAAAAAAAACCACACACACACATGTTAGTGATTGTCATTGTCAACCATATTCTCTAGTGAGGAGAAATTTAGGCCCTTCTGGTCTTGTGCAAATTTTTTTTCAGAAACATCAAATTCTTTGTAGAATCATATGTTAACTACTTCTAAGTCATACCTCTTGTTGTTATTCATATCTGTTTTTCTTTTTGTTGTCTAGTAGAATGTAGCATTGCAATGAATGAATGACCTCTAGACATCTTTGGTCTTATAAAGATTGAAGGCGTTTGGGCTGTTAGTTTTAAGCCATAGTCCAATCAACTACTTTGTTGATTCAAAACCAACTTTTAAAGTGGCATTTTTGGAGTTCCATGGCCCTAGAACATAGCAAACTTCAAGGGGCAAAGTGTTCTTTTGTATGCTTTATTCTTTTCTGGTGTTGGCTTACTGTAGTTGAACCTTTGCAATTATATCTGGTGCCTTGCTCTGCAGTGCGTAAAGTTGTAAGTGACGCATTGTTGGTATTTTATAAAAATGAAAAACAATCACCTCTCTTTGGCCATGCAGATGAGTTGTCTTTGTCTTTCAAATCCTTATTTTCTATTCTAGATCATAATTATAACCTAAATACTCTTGTTGTGTAACTTGTGTTCATCGGGGATAAGGGTTGCTCCTCAAATTAGCTCATGTTTTGTGCTTTAGGCTAGCCTTCTGTTTAATTTTTTAAGAGGAGAAATTGAACTGTTAAAAGTTATAACCTAAATGCTCTTGTTCTGTACATGGGGGATGTGGGGTGCTCCTCGAATTAGTTCATATTTTGTGCTTTAGGTTACCTCTTGTCTAAATTTTTATGAGGAGAAGTTGAACCGCCACCCCACTGAGAGTACAAGATACAAGCTACTGTGTCACCACTTGCAAAAATCTTGCTCAATATACTTTTCAACACTATAAATTAGGTAAGAACCACGGAGCTCAAATCCTTTGCCCCTCAAAAGTGCATGTCCTGCTATCCATGCACTCATATCCGCACCATCTTGCATTTAATTAATTTTTAATTTAAATAAAATCATATCGTGCAACTGTAAGTGCATGGGAGTGGGGACGGGGATAGGGACTTTTGGGGACAAAAGGATCCCGTCCTAGAACAAATATGTTCTGGAAGACCTTGTAGGTATTATGAATAATAAAAAATAAATAAATAAATAATATCAGGAATATGAATAATGTACTTATATAAATACCTTTTGATATATCCGTACCAGTAAATAATTTATTATGCATATACACTTGAATGCATTTATTTTCTGTATACACCCTCTGGGGACATCTTGATTTCTAGCATTTTTAGGATTATTAGTGAGAGGGTAATTTTTGGGAAAAATTGGGCCGAGCTGAGAGTTGGGCATTAAGGCCCAAAACGCGTAGGACTGCGTAAAAAGGCCGTACTGAATACTCCGACCTAGAGGGCAAGGTTATTCCGGCCTTGGGGAGACAGAGTTACTTCGGCCCAAGGAGGTGAGTTTATTCCGGCTCAAGAAGAGATAGTAGCTTCGGCCCAAAGAAGAGTAAGGCTACTCCAATCCAGAGACAACTCGGAGTAGGTCCGGTCTTAGAGTTAGTCCGGTCGCAGTATGTTCTGGGAGGACCGGTTTCAGAGTTAGTCCGGTCATGACACAATCTGGTTAGGTCGGTCAAAACTTGTTACTTGGAAGTCTGATCTAAGCATACCAAGGCTGAACAGGGACAGCCGAAGTAATGAGTTAAAGGAGAAGACCGAGCTAAGGATAGTTCGGCCTTCTCTGTGGCTCAACATAGCCCGTGTTATTTCGGCCATGTAGTAGTTCGGCCATGAAGAAAACCATCCCACTTGGTTTAAGCAGTGGGGGAGGGTGTAAAAGGATAAGCATTATCCTTAGGAGAATGAATCCTAGGAGGACTCTGCATGGAGAAGTACAAGTCCTACTAGGATTGTGCCACGGGAAACTTATAAAAGCCTACAAACATCACCTTGGAGGAGGTAATTGAACACAATCTTTCTGAGAACTTAGAGCTTTGTCTATTTGTCAAGTTTTCTGACTTAGGCATCGGAGAGGTTTCCGGCACACACCCGCCGGCTAGCTCACGTTTGTGTTTTCAGGTGACAAAGCGACGTCGTACGGAGGAGCGTGGACTTGGTCAACAGGATTATACGAGGAGAATTATTTCCTCCCCGTACAATTAGGAATGCTTTTATTGGTCTTGGTCTTGCTCCATGTTACTTTCACTCCGGTAGAAATTCTCAAATGGATGGATCCTATGGAACTTTGGTTTGTTGTACGTTTTTTCTTTGTTTTTTGAACTGGTTGGTTTGTTGTACCTTGAACATGTCTTTTTAAAGTATAAACTTGTTCCTCTTATCTAATTCTTTCTTTGAAAATACTTGATCTCTTTGTTTTCGCTCCTTTATGTTTCCAGGGATGAGATGTCCTTACAATATTCTCCAATGTCAGAAGACTCTGATGACTCGAGATACTGCGAAACTCCAATACACACTTGTTCATCCCAACCTGACAGCCTACCAACTAGTCCTGTCTCTCCATACAGGTATCAAAGACCCCTGAGTGGATTCTATTCTGCTCCCCCAACCGCATCGAACCCTTCACCCACCGTCACCTCCTCACAAACTCGTCAGCGAGGCTGTGATTCTGAGGGCCGGTTTCCATCATCACCTAGTGATATATGCCGCTCAGCAGACTTGAGGAGGGGTGCGCTCTTGCAGTCGGTGCAGATGAGAACTCAACCTCCGGGCCCTTCACCATTTGAATTGCCATGTGGGCCAGGACAAGAGTCGTTTCATAATATAGAAACTGAAGAGCGGCCATGCTCGTACATGAGGGCTTTAGTTGATGAGAGGGACTATCAGATTGAAGAATGTTCTTCGTTTAATATCACCGAACCTGAATATAATGAAGAAAAGTCTTGCAGGGTGCTGAACATGAATATGAAAGTGGATGAGGCTGCGGATAAAATTCTTTGAACAATGGGTTCGCAAAATTGTGAAAATGTTGGAATTTGTAATAGTTTCGAGAAATTACCTGTCTCATAAGCGATGGTTTTTCCTGAAAGCTATGGGAGGATGTGGCAATGGGCTGAAAGTGAAAATTTGAAAGAGTTGCTTTTGTTGGCTTACTGGGAAAAGGTACACCATATGCACCCTATCCCTTTCGTGATGTCGGAGGCCATGATTTTGTTGTATTATGATAATGTTGTGAATTGGTTGATCTTTATCCAAGGGCCTCTGTTTTCCCCCATTCTTCTCCAAATCCTGTGACAAGGTAGGCTGGTTTGAGATTTGCATTTGCGTATATGCACGTATGCATGCGCATAGAACTAACTGTTCTCAAATCATGATGGCAAAAACTAGGAAATCCCCTTTTCCAGTTTTTGGATCTTGAAATGCCGTGCCAAGTGTGAATGTATTTTTTGTCAGAATAGTTTAGTTATTTCTTTAGCCAAACCAAAAGGACATCCTGATTCATCACCCAAGACTATTCAAGGTCAGCTTATTCAGCTTCAATAGTCTGTTGTTATACATTGTGTCGATATAAAGATATTACCAGGAAAGAAGTCATTTTCTTCACATGCTATGTCAGAAAAATGTTGCTATGTATGCTGCAGGGGTTATCTTTTTCTTTTTTTCTTTTTTGATCAGAGCAGGGATTATCTTGAAGCTTGACTACAATGATGGTTATATATATATATATATATATTTTGTGTGTTTGAGGCATAAATGCAAGATTCTTGTTTGTTCAAAGAAAGCCATGAAAATGCCAATGCCTCTCGTCAGCTTCTCAAATTGTCATCCGTGAGGTGAAACACTAATTCCAATTTCTAACTAAAGGATAAAATTATTACTTTGTTTGGTTTGAGTTTTCTGGATTAAGTTTTTTGAAAATTGACTTTTTTGTGTTTTTTTGTTTTTAGTGAATATTTTTTAAATTTTAAACATTTTTTTTACTTTTTTAGATGTACCTTACTTAGATGTATCTAAAAAGTAAAAAAATTGTGAAAAAATATTTTAAAAAATTAATAAATACATAAAAATACAAAAAAAAAATTATTTTTGGTATTTAGTGAATTTTAAAAAAAAAATTATAATTTTTTTACTTTTTAGGTGTATTTATGTTAGGTGTGTCTAAAAAGTAAAAAATATTGTTTAAAATATTAAAAAAATTCAGTAAAAACAAAAAAACACGAAAAATAAGAAAGTAGAATTTCTGAAAAGTATTTTGGAAAACTGGAAACCAAGCAAGGTGATAATTTTAAAGGTAATTTTGTCGTTTTATAGAAGGGTGTTACAGTTATGCTATTTTTTTTTCATTTTAAGATTATAATTTTCAAAATTCAACGGTTTAGAAAAAAGGGAAATAGAGAGTAAATTACGTTGCCTTCGTTTGGGAAGTGGGTTGATTTTTTTGCTATTTTAGCTTGGGGCTAAAAAGCCTTATTTGAGAAGGGCTTTTGGTTTTTTTTGGCTTTTTAGTGAGAAAAAAAATGTAATGATTATGGACTGGATGTGATGTATTGTCTTATTGGGCTAAAAAGTCTATTTTCTTTTTTGTGACTAAAATAGCTAAAAAAGCCTAGCTTTTGGCTTCCCAAACGAAGCCAAATTGTTGAGAGTTCGGTGGAGGATAATTTAGAGGGAATCCATCGACCATGTAAGCATTAGCACTAAGGTCTCGTTTGAGAACATGTTTTGACAACATCACTTTTTAATTTAAAAGTTAAGAAGTCATTAAAAATATTAAAAAGTCAACAACTTATATCAAAAAGTCAAAAAAAAAATTCTATTTTTTACATATCTTTTTATAAAAAATTAAAAAGTCATCGCAAACATGCTAATCTTTTTTACATCATATTTTAATCAAAAAATTACTAAAAAAATTTATTTTCAAACGAGGCCTAAGTACTAAATAATCATCTTGGAACCTATTTATTACCCACAAAGCTCCTACTGAATTTCCACATGAAAATGGTAAAAATCTCAAAATTCTACCAAAATTTATCAAATGTCTCATAGGGGCGTAGAACCCACACAATATAAGTCCCATACTCATATAAGATAATTAATTAAAAATTTAGGATCTCTATAATTACTCTTTCCTCATTCCTTCAAACCCCTCCCCCCCTCTGCTTTTTTTTTTTTTCCCTATTCACTACAACTGAACATTATTTCATCTTTCACATCTCTCTCTCTCAATTTGTGAATTATAGAGGAAATGGGTATCTTCTCATTGATGACAGGAATAGCAGAGCCAAGTTGGTTTGGATTAGCCTCACCTACTGAACAAGTTACCCAAGGGATTGGTGCTACCATCCTCACCGCCATTGTTACCAGTTAGACGTTCTCAGAACATATACATATCTATAAAAATATATATGTCTATATCATTTGCATCATAATGTTTCTTTCATACAAAGGGGTTGTTTAGCTTTTGAGTTGGGCTAAAAAGTCACAAAAGGATAAAAAAAAGTCAAAAAATCACAAAAAGTCAAAAATCACAAAAGGACAAAAAAAAAATCTACCATTCCAGAGCTAAAAAGCTAAAGTAGCCAATCAAGAATATCAAACGAACAAAAAAATCTCAGGTTAAAAAAGTCAAAAAAAATTAAAAAGTCAACTAAAAAAATCATTGCCAAACGAAGGCTTTGTTTGGTAAGTTTTGGTTTTTGTTTTTCGTGGTAATTATCAAAAATAAAAAATAAAATTTAAAAACCCCATCGTTTTTATGTCTTTTAAGTTGCGCTTGTTTCAAAATGAAATATTTATATAGAAAAATTATTTTTGTTTTTATTTTTGACGTTTGGTTGGCACTTAAAACAAAAATATTTTATTGTTTAAAAGAGAAATTTTGATTTAATAAAGTGTCATTTAAGACTTTTTAGTGAGTTAAGATATTTTATTTGAAAATGTACTACGTGAAAATTAATTTTATAAAAATTAATGGTAAATCATTTTTTAAAAAATGATATAAAAATATTCTCCTTAAAAAAGTTTTACTTATTTTTTGTTCAATCAAACAATCAAAAATAATTCAAAACAAACGAAACCTTAATGAAAATAGTTTTCAAAAATTCAATAAACAATTTAAAAATATCTCCTAAACGGAAAAATAATTTGTCAAATAAGTTTTTTTAGAATCAAGTGATTTTTTTTATCTTTGCTTTTTTTTTGTTTGGTCAAATATTCTAGTTACATTTCTGACAGACGGTTAGCCAATCATACTGTCCTTAGGCAATTGACTGGATATGAAGAAAAAAAATTAGGTAATAAAATATATATATATATATATATTCTAGTTACATATCTAACAAATAGTTAGTCGGCCAAACTATCGTTAGGCAATTGACTGGACATGAAGAAAAAAAATTAGGGATCATTACACTGACAATCAGTGAAACTTATTTACCAAAAGATGAGAAATATTAATAATAAATAGTATTTTTTTTATTAATTTATAAATAAATTACACTGACACCAATGTAGGTAATTTTTCCAAAAAATTATTTCTTTTATTTGATGATCAATCTCTCCACATAATCACGTGGTAAAGAGAGACTTGGAAGAAAAAAAGATTTCAAGCCCGTTTGATTGTCATGATTAGATATAAAGATTTGAGAAGGATATGTAGTACTTAAGGATAAAAATGAAATATAATATGTTGGAGGATATGAGATGAATTATATATACTATGGGGTCACTTATATTATATTTGATTAAGATAAAATATAAGATGAGATAAGAAGAAAGTAATTATTTTTTATCTTTGGATGAAAGATTTCCTATATTCGATAGTGGGGGATATATAATACCATGGGGGTTGATATTGCATATCCCTTTTTGAGGGATATACTATCCGGACTCCCTATATCCGGAATAACCAAACACAGGACATAGGAAAACAAGAAAACATGTAAACCCACCTCATATTACATCCAGTCTCATCATATCCGGCCCTTATATATACCCAAATAGGTAGGGGAAATCTCTTACCTAGTTGACGTTATTGTTAGTCGATGTTATTGTGAATAAATTAATAGTAATTTTAGAATGGCCATTTTTTATATTTTTTAATATTAAATTCAGATTTAATTATTTAAAAATTATCATTTATGTTCAGATTTATTTTACATATAAACCATAGATCATATAAATTAATCACCATTGCATGACTACTCACCCAAATTTTTTTTGGATGAATAGGTCATCGTTTCCAGATTTATTCTTTATTTTTATTATTACATGTGTCATTCAATATAATTATAACACATGAAATTGTAAACAAAATAAGTGAATAATATTTACACATTAATTATATTAATAATTTAAAATCAAAATGACATGCCTATAACATTATTGTAATTATAAGTCATATTAAAAGTATGCATTTTAACTTTTAATAAATAGATAGATATAAATGAGACGCATTATTTTGCATTACTTGACGCTATAGATTTGTGGCTATACATTACTCGACGCCATAGTTTGGATAGAAGATTTTCCTAGGTTCGTTTGGGAAGTGGGTTTGTTTTTTGGTTTTTTGGCTTTTTTGCTATTTTAGCCTAGGGATAAAAAAACCTCATTTGAAAGAACTTTTTGACTTTTTGTGAGAGAAAGAATATAATAATTATGGGTTGGATGTGACATGTTATCTTATTGGGCTAAAAAGCTTATTTTATTTTTTTTGTGATTAAAATAATTCTAAACCCAATCCAACCCTTCTTCCCAAACGAAGCCTATCTCTCTTCGCCTGTTGGTGCTGCAAGATGCTGCTAGTATATTGTAATCTTACCTTTTGGGCTTTCCCCATCTAAAAATAAAATAAAATTACCCTATAAAATTTGATAAATAAATGTGATAATTCTATTATTCACTAGGTTTGGTTTTTAGTTTTCAAAAATAATTTTTTATTTTTCATGTTTTGTTATCTTTAGTGAGTAGTTTTTTTTTTTCTTCATATTTTTGTTATTTTTTTATTTTTTAAATATACATAATCTAAATATACTTAACGAAGTAAATATTTGTAAAAAATGTAAAAATAATTTTCGTATTTTTTGTATTTAACAAATTTTTATAAATTTTTTCACAATATTTTTACTTTTTAAGTGTATTAATATTAAATAAAAAAATAAAATATTAAAAACTTAAAAATATTAATTAAAAATTCAAAAACTGTTCTTGAAAATTATAAAATCGAAGAGAGGAATTGTAAAAATAAGAAGAGAACTTAATGATGGGAGGGAGTGGTTGCAGGAGAAGCAAGTGGGATTGGGTTAGAGACAGCAAGAGTGTTAGCTCTGAGGAATGTCCACGTCATCATTGCAGCGAGGAACATGGAAGCTGCTAATGAAGCCAAACACCTCATCCTTAAAGACTACGAAACCGCTTGTGTGGATGTCCTAAAACTTGACCTCTTCTCAATCAACTCAATTAAAGCCTTCGTTAATCACTTCAACTCTCTCAATCTTCCCCTCAACATCTTAATGTACTCTCTTTCTCTCTGAAAACAAAAACAAAAAAATTGCAAGTTTTGAATAATCTATATTTGTTTCAGAAACAATGCTTGTGTTATGTTTTGCCCATACCAGCTATCTGAAGATGGAATTGAGATGCAATTTGCAACAAATCATCTTGGTATGTACTACTCTCACTAGGCATATTTGCCTTAATTATTGTGGTGTGTTACAAACTTGTCTTATATTATTTCCCTAAGCCCCAAAACTTTTGGTTTATGTCTCGTTTGTCAACTATATATTTTAGTCAAAATGTCACTATAAGTTGTCATATCGCTCTTTCTACTTTTTTGCACATCCTTTCATAAAAAGTCAAAAAGTTACTAAAATATATTTTAAGAAATTAAACGTTTGGTGACCAAATTTTTTAGTCGCCGAAAGTCAATGGCGATTAAAGTTCTTCGTCACCTCGTTAGTCACCAAAGCCTTGTCGGCAATGGTCAATCACGAGGCCCCATTTGGGGACTTACCTTTTTAGCCAAAAAGCCAACAACTCATATCAAAAAGTCAAAGATTCTCTTTTCTCTCTACTTTTTGCACATCTTTTCGTAATTAGCCAAAAAGTCATCCCAAACATATAAGTTTTTTTTACCTACTTTTTTAGCCAAATAGCAAAAAAGTTACTAAATTAGCCTATTCCCAAATGAGGCCTAAATTGATGTTGGTCACTAATTATCTCATCTTCAGCTACTAAAATTTAGTCACCAAACATAACTTTTTGGCGACGAAATATTTAGTCGCCGAAAGTAATCAAAACAAAATGAAATTCTCTTTTAGTGACTAAAATATTTAGTCGCTACAACATTTTAGTCACTAATAATAATGCATTTAGCAACTAAATAGTTTAGTCATTGTTAGTTTTCACGACTGAACAGTTTAGTCACCAAAAGAGTGGATATTTTCATTTCCTTCTATTTTATGACCAAATAGTTTAGTTGCCGAAGGATGCCGTGTTCTTGGGTGACTAAAATATTTAGTTGGCAGTAGTATTTTCCCTAATTCTGATTTGTTTTGGCTACTAACTATTTGGTCTTCAAAAGTCTTTTGTTTCTTTTTTACTACTAAATATATAGACACCAAAAACTTTTGCTAGTATTTTTGGCTACCAAAATATTTAGTCGCTAAAAACTTTATAATTTTTTAAAAAAAAATTAATTTCTCAACCTCCTGTATTTATTCCATTATTAGTGCAACATGTACACTACATAAACAAAATAATCCTTGAATACTAATTATATTAACAACTATTCCACAACGTGCACACATTTCACTTTCAACCATCCAAAAATTTCATATTTAACGTCAAATTCTAAATGTAATACAAACGAAGGCAAGTTAAAACAGTTCTTGCTCTACAAAGGCAAAGAATTAGGTCCTCAAGCTATGAATCCTCTATCCCTAAACCCTATCAAGTGCATAAATGGATGCTCTGAATCCATGGGGGCACAAATGAAAGCAGTAGGCAATTCATGTACATGTGAGACCCAGTCCTCAACATGAATACAATATCACAAACATCCAGCAGCTTCATATACCATGTAGACATGTAAAAAATCGATATTGCCACATCAGGATCACGAAAAAAACTTTTACACGCTGCAGTAGCCAGAGCAATATCAATTTGGGCTCATTGATCTTGGGACACAAGCACTTTTGTTCAGAGCTCACCGACGCTTGTACAAACAAGGCTTCAACTCTGGCCATTCAATTTCCCTCTTGGAATTGTGCTTATCCTGTATAGCAAAGAATGAAGTTATTTTAATGGGCACTTAAACAGGTACTGTCAACAAAGCAAATGGACATATATACTCTTGCAAGAAAAATGGGGATAAAGCTACTAAACTTTTTCTTGAAGTATAATAATATAAACATTTTGTTGGAAAAATCCTGCACATAATACTTATAAATTAGAGAGGATAAATGGGAAAATTAGATTGTTATGAACAATGAGAGAACATGAATAATCTCAATATACATTTGCCGAACATGAATAATCTTGCACATATTTCTATGAGAGAACATGAATGCTTAACCCACCCATATATATATATATATATATTGTAGATAATCTCAATACCTATATTTTCATTACTCTCCCCTCTCTTATTATAATTTTCTTCCCTAGACCGCATGTGCATTGAGATATTAAATAGAAAAATCCAAGTACAAAGAATCATTAATTGAGGAAGCCAATTACCAAAGTAATTTTACCTTGGATAACTTGAAGATTTTCGGTGTACATTTTAATAGGATGAGTATCAATAAATCTTAAAATGTGATCTTGTAAATTGTTTAATTTTTCATTTTTTCTTATGAACCCAAATATCTCATTAAAGTGAAAATTACATAAAAGAGTAGTCACTTACATGTTTGGTTTTAATTTTTTAGGGATAAAAGTGAGTTTCTCTAAATGTAAAATTACATATTTAGGCAATCTGTATTATAGAGATTTTGAATTTTTCCTCATTTTTGAACAAATCTCACATTATGCACAATAATGTAACACTCTAATATAATACTTCAATAACGTAATAATTCAATGTAACACACTAAAAAATTTCTTTGTGTACTTTTCTCAAACGTAATAATATAATACTCCAAAAAAACCCTTAGTGTATTTTTCTCAAACGTAACACACCGAAATGTAACACTCCAATCAATGTAATTTCAAACGTCATACTCCAATGTAACACACACAAAAAAAAAAAAAACTAAAAAACTCTTAATGTACTTTTTTCAATTGTAACACTCACAGTTTGAAATTATACATTTGTCCAAAGGTTACTACGGAATTTTTGTACTCCTTTTGGAATGGTTTAAAGAATCCCACATCATTTTTTTGGAATGTTACATTTGAGAAAAGTATACTAAGAAATTTTTTATGTATTATATTGGAGTGTTACACTAACGTTGTGTTTGGTTGGGGGATTTGGGAAGGGATTTGAAAAGAGAAATGGAAAAGGTGTGTGAAACTAAAATGAAGGTATATTTTATTTACATTTCACCTAACTTTTTCCTTTTCATTTTCAAATCTCTTCCAAAATCCCCCAACCGAACATAAGGAGTTTTTTGTAGTATTATATTGGAGTGTTACGTTTGAGAAAAGTACACTAAGAATTTTTTTTGGAGTGTTACGTTTGAGTGTTACATTAGAGTATTCCAGTTTGAAATTATACATTTGCCTAAAACTTACTAAGGAGTTTTTATACTCCTTTTAAAATGTTTGAAGAATCACACATTGTTTTGGAATGTTTAAAAAATTTCATAGTTCAAGTCATTTTTATACTCCTTTTGAAATGTTTTCCAAATAAAAAAAAATTTACATATAAAAATATCCCAAATTTGATTCTCATATATTATGTACCTTACCTTTCTAGCACAAAAGAAAAAAAAAAAAAGAAAGAAAGAAACATAATAGAAATAAGGGTATAACCGTAAATCTAATTTTTAAATAATAGATTAAATCTATCTTTCCAAAATCAATGGGACTAATTGATCTATAAAAAAATCTTTAGGGTTAAATAAATCACCATTACTCAAGATGAAATTTATAAGTAAATTTTTCATTTTAATATTTATTTATAACTAAACAAAATCAAATGGAATTAAAATTTGCGTATCAATCAATTGGGTCAACTAATTCATATATTTTTTTAATATTTATTTATATTCTAAAAAAAACAAGAAGATGAAATGGAAAATTTAGTCAGAATTTTTTAACCAAAAAAAAAAAAAATCTCACCATTTCCTAGGACATACTTTTTAAGTTTATTATAATGAGATTCACATATTCCTTCTCTATAATTCTTGTCATCCAAACATAATCAAATAGAAAGAATTGGTCCATGAAAGAGATATCAGATCAATTCTTGAACTTATTTTTATCCATTCAATGCTATACAATTCAATTTAAGAAAATTCCTAAAATTCAAGTCTCTTCATCTCTTTAACCACTGAAAAAAAAAAAAAAAAAAAAAAAAACTTAATTTCTACTTCTATCTCTTCATCTCCTCTCATTTGTGTCATACTAAAGAGAAAAAAAATAAAGAAAATATAAAAAAGAAAAGAGAGTAAAAGTTATATATAATTATGTGAAAGAATTCATCATTCACTAGGAGTCAAAATTGTTAGTCTCACCTAATTCCAGACTCTGTTTGGGAGAGTCTCATGGACCTTGACTTCAATTCCACATTGGTGGTTCATCATCGTCTACTGCACACTTTGCACAAAAAAACACCAACCATTTAGTATATTATTTATAAGATTCATACATAGTATTTCATTTTCATTGTATTTAGATTATAAATTTAAATACCGATTTAAAAAAAAAATTAACTTATATTTCATTCATATTATTTAGGGAAAATTGGTCTAACATCCCTCTCCAATTTTTAGTAATAGGAGAGGTCCACAATAAATTTTTTTGTAGTCTAAGGTCCCTTACCCATACCCATATATAACACCCACTCTTTCATTCTCTCTTCTCTCTCTTCTTGCACCAAACAACTCCTCTTTCTCTCTCCTCTTCGTCCGCATCATTGTTTAAAGCTTCATTGGCATTGACTACGACGGAGAAATTCACAGTAGCAAGATTTATAAAGCTTTGCCGATGGATATCTTGGATTTATATGAAGATTCCTGATAGTACTTTATACAGCAAGACTTATATGAAGCAGAGCACTAGTCCTCATTGTTGTTCCTTTGATCACTAGTCCTCCGATGAAGCTTCTTCCGTCGAAAAATATCACTACCCTCGGAGGACAAATATCAAGAAGCAGAGCACTAGTAAGATTTATAAAGCATTATAACAGATATGAAAACAGAAACAAAATGCATTAGTTACATATCCACAAGCACAACTGGAAAATATTCATCATTGTTTCTCTTACTTTTTTCTTGTTTCTTCTTAATTGTCTTTGTTGTTGATCTCAATAAACTAAATCTTAAAATCTTCATACAACATTTAATGAAGAAATCCACATAAAAAGATGTATTCGAGAGCTGGGGACATGGATTTAGCAAAGAAGGTATTTGATGAAATGCCAAGGCGGGAATGTCTAAGGTCTCTTAAATCAATGCAGAGAAATTTCAATCCAAACCAGAGAATTTCTCTGGACCAATCCAGAGAAAATTCAATTCAAACCAGAGAATTTCTCTAGCCCAAACCAGAGAAATTCAATCCAATACACGAAGCAGAAGCAGCGATCGTTATGCACAAAAGTGAAAGACAATCCCGCCAAGAAAACACAACATCTGCCTAGTCAAGATATGCATCTACAGATGTGAACAAAGCTGGGACCATGAATTTGTTTAGTTACTTGCTACTGTGGATCTTAGGCGAGGCTTCATCTAAAGGGTTCAACTCATTTCTTTCGATGTTTAGAGATGTGCGAGATCAAGGTGGCCAAGTTTATCCAGATCTAGCTAGGTAGGAAAATCATACAACACAAAATGCTCACTAAGGGTTGGAATGTTGGTTGGTCCTTGTATTTTTTGAATGTTTAATTCTAATATCATTGTAAAGGGTTTTGTAGAAATATTAGTTTATACATAAATGGTTGCATAAACTAGGTATGGAGTAATGGTCAACAACAACAGTATTGTTAATAAACAGTAGTCGAAATAAGAAAAGGAAAAGGAAAAAAATTTCTCTAGTTTGAACTCAAAGAAATGTCAATTTTCTCTGGTTTGAAACTAGAGAAATTTGGTGTTGGTGATGTGTAAAATTTTCTCTGTGATGTGTGAAGAGAAATTTGGTGTTGGAGATGTATAAAATTTCTCTGTGATGTGTCCAGAGAAATGTCGTGTAGGTGATGTGTAAAATTTTCTCTGTGATGTGTCCAGAGAAATTTTATAGCGATCCCGGGTTTACCTTTGTTGTACAGTGATCCGGACATGTGTCCGTGGATGTTGGTAGTTGGTTATTATCGTGTTTACATTCCTCTTTCTTCATATTTGAGTTATAGGATGTGTTAGGCAGGTTTGTTACAGGTTGGTTGTGTTTGGGAGCCTAGTGTTGCTGCCCAGAATTTTGGACCTTCGCTCGAGCGAGGAGTTGGTCGCTCGAGCGAGAGTGGGGTTCGTGTCTGGTGGGTCGAGCCAGAGTGGCTCGCTCGAGCGAGCGGTTGCACCTGGTTCTGGACCTGAGAGCTGTCTTTCTTGGCTCGAGCGAGCTTCCTTCGCTCGAGCGATCTGGATTTTTCTTCGCTCGATTGAGAACTTCTTGGCTCGAGCGAGAGTTTTCTGTGTCTGGTCGCTCGAGCGACCAAGGCTTCGCTCGAGCGAGCGTGTTTTATATCAGCGGACAGCAGCGTCAAAAACATCACTTTTTCACTTCTTTTCTTTGATTAAACCCTAAATCCGAGCCTCTCTCTCTCTAAACTTGCACTCTCTCTAAGATTTGATCTCCCTAGAGTGTGAATCTAGCCTAGGGCCTTTGTTAAAATGATAGAGGGTGTTGAGAGCTTCGATTTAATCTGAAAAAGTTTGGATTTGGAGCACGTTGATCTTCGAGTCTTCATCTCCTTTTTGGCTAAAACTTCAAGGTAGGGATAACCTACTCCTCTCTATGGGTTTTGTCTTTAAATTTTGGTATTTTGAGATGTTGGACTTGGTTTGGTAATTTTGTGAAAGTTTGGGGCTTTTGTGTAATTTTACAAAAGTTAGGGTTTTATTCATAATAAACCAAGATGCATGTTTGGCATAGAAAAATGGAATGATTGTTGAATCATTGATGAAAATGGGACCTAAGGGTTAAAATGTTAATTATGGGAATTGACCTGATTACATTGTTTAATTAATTGGGATAATTAATTGAGAAGAATGAAGAAATGAAATGTTGATTGAATATCCATTGTGCATTTATTTTCTGTTTAGAAATAACTGCTTTGGGCTATCGGTGGAGGATAGTCGTGATTGTTGTAGACAATGCATGATGATTAGGCAAACTGAAACTAATCAATGAAATGTGTCATGGAACTTGACGATTGATAGAATACATTAATTGTATGTATTGGGTGATTGTATATAGAACCAATGTGTTTATATACGTTATGTGTAGAGGAGGAGATAGGGGATGTACTCCGCGGTTTAGGGGAAGATAGGGGATGTACCTCTAAACCGGTTAGTGTTGGGAGAAGATAGGGGATGAACTCCGTAGATACAGCTCATATGCTTGTCTAGAAGTGAAGATAGAGCTTATATGCTTATCTTTGTGATGTGTGGATATAGCTCATATGCTTATCTGTGGATATTGTGGATATACATATCTGTTGTAGAATGTGGATATAGCTTATTTGCTTATCTGAGAATGTGGATATTGTTGTTATACATATCTGTTGAGAATGTGGTTAGTGCTTATATGCCTATCCGTTGAAAAAGGGAAAATGAAAGGAAACTTGGACTCATAAGTCGTATGACATAAATATGTGATTTATGTGATTGTATCAGTGTTGGCCATCTATCAATTGCTAATATTTTAGTCATTGTTCATGGTTGGTTTAGTGTATTTCTACTGGGCTGTGGCTCACCCTATATGGGAATATCATTTTCAGGTGTAGGTAACATGCCACCTCCAAGGACATAGCTGGGAGGCTAGTGGCGGGCATACTTTTGTTGCTTAACTTTTGATGTATTACATGTAACTTCAAGCCAAGGGCTTAATGTGTAAACGAGTTAGTACTCTTTGTTGTAACCAAGTGTTAACTTGGAAAGCTGTAAGCCCGTAAGGCATTTTGTTAAGATGTTAACATGTAATACTTATGTAATAGAACTCTAAGGAATAAAGGAATGTGGTTAGTTTATATGTAAATGCATGTTTTATCTGATGGGTTTAATGTTGTTATTTTGAGGGCGTTACAAATTTGGTGTTGGTGATGTGTAAAATTGTCTCTGTGATGTGTCTAAAGAAATTTGGAATTTTCTCTGTGATATATCCAAAGAAATTTGGAATTTTCTTTGTGATGTGTCTAGAGAAATTTGGAATTGGAATTTTCTCTGTGATATGTCCAGAGAAATTTAAAATTTTCTCAGTGATTTGTCCAGAGAAATTCTCTATATCGATGTTGAGGGACTTTAGGCATTATAAAAATATCGATTATCCATTATGCTATAAAATCTTAGTATCAGGGATCTTAAAAAAAAAAAATCCCCATGATATTTTTCTTCATACATGATCTATAATGAAGCATGAATTGAATTCAATCTCTACCACATATATCCGTTTGTGGATAAATTTGGGGTGCCAAATTCTGAGACCTAGTTTTTTTGTAAAAATAATAGTCCATTTGGTTTGTCTCCAAAAACATGTTTGGTTGAAAATTTTTTAATTTTTTTTTTCAAAATTACTTATTTTTCAACTACACATTAATAATCACTTTTTCATTCTCTTTTCTTTTTCTCAATCACTTTTTTCTCTTACACCCATTTAATCAACTACAAAATATATATATATATATATATATATTAAATCATCCCAAACTCCAACATTTGAAAATTATTTTCAAAATATATAATTAAACAAATTTTCAAAAATTTTAAATTCTTTTCAAAAATTTATTTTTAAAATAATATGTCAAAAACACAAACCCTATATTTGCTTCCTTTTCGTTTCTTCTCTCTCTCTCTTGGTACATCGAAGATGGACTTGGTTCTCCGGCATTTATTGGATTCCCAGGCAAACCACTCCGGCCACATGGCACAGCCGGAGATCGGTGAGCTTAGCTGCACCTGATAAATTTTCCCAATTTTCTCTATTTGGCATTCTCACTCAATTCATGCTTTTATATAAGTAGGTGATTGGTTACATTTCTTGCAAAATCGCATGAGATTCTCTACAGATTTCGTGGGTTTTATTTTCCTGTTCGTTTCTATCTAAACTCGTTTATGATAAACATTAAAACCCACCAAATTCATTCAGATTCACCAATTCAACTTTCCTGATTTCTTTCTATTTGATTCCACATTTTTATTTATTATTATTTTATTTTTTTTCCTGTGATTTTGCTGAGATAAGTGAGGATAACTGGATGTGTAGTTGTTGAGAAATAGTTTGTTTTTGTTAGAAAATGTAATTTAAAATTGGATTTCCTAGGAAAAAACACATGCCTTGTTGGATATAAGCATTTTGCATTAGATGGTTACCATGTTAGGTAGGGGCTGTCTTGCTGAGATATGTAATTGGGAGGTTTTGACAGGCTAGGTGCAGGCAATGGAGATAGTAGGGGCTAGGTGCAAGTTAGGTGTCAGTTGAGAATCGTGTGCCTCAAGCTTCGATTCAGGTAAACAATTTGATTCAAATTTTAACTATAATTTACGTTGCTTGTTGTGGTTGATGATTTATCTCAATTAGATATATGAATCTCTTGAGTTTCGAATTCTAATTCTAAGCTCTGTATAATCTGAACCCTTAGGTTCCTAGAGAATCATGTTCTAGTTTGATTCATAATGTTTGTTATTGAACTCAAACTGTTACACGGTAATCATTAATTATTATTGTTGCTCCCATTCAAGGTGTTTCTCTTGTAGACTTTGGATTGTTGAGTTTTGCACTAGTTCTTGGGATATCCATGGTTATATGACATGATGCACGGACATGGACACGAGACACGACATGGATACGGGAATACGTAAATTTTTAAAAAATAGGGAATACAACATGGTGAGAACACGTTTAATATATATAATTTTATTTATTTATTATGTGTCTAAAATAAAAAGAAAAATTATTAATTTTTATACAATTACAATAATAATAAAATTAATAAACATATTTTTTTAATTTTTTAATAAAAAATGAGTTTTTTTAAATAAAAATAATTTATTTTACGAATTTTAGGTTTAATAAAAATAAGGATAAAAAGAGAAAAAAGAAAAAAAAAAAAGAGAGGGGAGAGAGAGAGAGAGAGAAACGGGTGAATCATAAAAAGGGGGAAAGAAAGAAAAAAAAAGAGAAACAAAAGAGGGGAAAGTGAAATGAGAGAGAGAGAGAATAGGCGAAGAAGAAAAGGGAGGAGAAGGAGAAGAAGATGAAGACAGAAGACGAAGACGAAGACGAAGACGAAGAAGAAGAAGAGAGCAGACGAAGAATACCTCAGCTTCTTCAATTGATCTGAACAGGTTAGGGCTCCTCTCCTCTCCTCTCCTCCCTCGATCTCTTTCTCTCTTTGTCTCATTCTCTCTTTGTCTCTGTCTCTCCAACAGTTAGGGCTTCGATCCACCTCATGCGTGTCATTTGCATTCGATTCGTAGATGTTGGATTTGAGATCAAACTACTTTTATTGGTTTGGTTATTTATTGTTGTGGCCTAATCAAATATGGACTTGGCTGATGTTGTTTTTGATTTGAATGACTTTGATCTGGATTGAACAGATGCAGATCCCGAGCTAGCTAATTCGAAATGCTACAATCTAGAGTTTCTGGTCTCTTATATTTAGGGCTTTGATTTGGTGTTGACCTAGAGTTCTCTGTACTATCTTTTTCCTTTTCTTTTCTATCTTTCTTTCTTTTTCATTTAAAAAAAATAAAAATAAAATTAGCTAAACATTTAATAACTGATGTTAAATTTTTTTGTATAATTCCAAAAACAGAGGATGATTACATAATTACCATAAAGCCATAGTTTTATACGCAAATATTTTTGTTTTTGGGTTGATTTGTTAGCTTGCTTTTTATGAATCCATATTAAGAAATTAGACCAAGTTATGAGCTTTCTCTCTACATTGAATTGGCTTTTCCTCGAGCTTCTTATGGGCTCATTAATTTGGCAACAAAGGGATTATGATGGGTCAAACAGATTATTGTCATGATGATAATATGTTAGTTTAAACAGATTTATCTCATCTCATGCTTACGTTTCCTGTAGAGCCGATCTTATATTTGTGTTGTTTACTCTATTCTGGGTGGTATGACCTCACTTTTCTTATAAAAATACAATGACATTCACCATATGTTGTTGGTCCTTATCGAACATCTCTTTAATATTGGATTCATTGCAGGGTAGAAATGTCGATGCCTTGATTTTGTATTGACAATCTGTGCCCTCTCTGTCTCAGATCCAAATATGATTTTCCTTTGCCCTATAGGTATGTGTATGTATTGTTTCTATCGATTTTGCTGTCAATGCTACTTTCTGAATGTGTTTTTGTTTAAGTGGAAGTGTTTTAGCTTTTCATTGAAGTGGATAGGTGAGGTTGTTAACCATAATTTGATTCAATTTACACTTCTTCTATGCGTCTGCAACATAATAAGACTTGATTCTTTTACACTTTCATTTTTGATTTAGATAGTAAACTTGAAGATCTAATGATAAACTTTTGGTGAAAATCCAATAAAATTTTAGCACATTTTGCAATAGAGTTTGAAGGCAATGATTTATTGTGCTCCCCTAGCACAACTTCAAGAAATTTGACTTATTTTGAATTGTTTCAAGTGTCTCTTCGACTAAAAAATGTATAGAAAACAGTAGGTTAAAATAGAATTCAGCATAGTAGTAAAACAAAACACAACCTAGTTTGAGATTTATTTAAAATTCATTTATTGGAATTTTCTTCTATTGCACAATATACTAGGCTCATGGAGGGATGGCCTGTTAAAATTTCATGAAATTACGAGGTAGAGAACTATTTTTAAAAATTCATCAAAGTCAGGCCTCTGCACAATTTAAATTCTACACAATCATGAAAACTCACCCCCAAAATAGCTATGCTTTTGCTTTACTAAAGCCTCTTTTCATTCCATCTTGTAAACATGATTTAAACTACATAAAAGATCAATAAATTCATGCTTGAAACAATTTAACAACAAATTAAAAATTGAATTGAAAAATTTACCGACTAAGAACTTTTTGTCAAGCTCTCTAGAAATTGAGTGAAGTTCTGCTTGAGGACTTGTACCTCATCGTGTTTCGAATTATTTTACAGGGGAAGTGTGGTATTGAGAAACAACCTTTTTATTTATTTATTATTTATTTATTTATTTATTTTTTTTGGGGGGGGGGAGGGATTGCTCTAATTGAGACTAGGTGAGGCACAATTTTTAAGGTCACAATTTTTTGGATAAGGAAAATTGCTTCTACGAATCATCTTCTTCCTTTTATTGGTGCTTTCGCTCTTTCCAAATATTTAGTTAATCGTGAATAGTACAGTAGAGTCCAATTATATCTTTTGTGCTTGTATAGTATTTTGGTCCTTGACTCAAATCTGTGAAGCCCTTTTAATTGTGTCTCTTTGTGATGCTAGCTGTTAAGACAATTGATAGTAACCTAAATCATTTTGAACCGAAATGACGCAGAAGTGGCTTCGGCAGAGATGGCACTAGTGTTGGAGAAACATGTGTTAGAATCTGCTTCTCTTGATTCTGTTGTTAATGCCATATTTTTCTTGTTACCAGATATATTCTTGGTGTTATATGGAAATTTCCATTTTGTGGGGTGTCCAATAATTATCCACTTTGTTTTATTTATTTATGTATTTATATATTTTTTGATCATTCCCTTGTGGAATGAGAGGTATATTGATAGTAATAATTGATGTACCTCTTTGTGACCAAACTTACCTTTTGCATAGAGAGCATTAGCACCTTCCAAACTACGGCAGGATGCCCTCCTTTCTAGGATTGTATCATTGCCTCTTTGAATTATTTGGTGAATCGTAGATCTCATTTCTAAATTAGGACAGGGCAACCCTACCCCCCAATAGGCATGAATGCAAATTATGTGCATATGTGATATTTTGAAACTGATTTGATTTGGTTCCAGAGATCAACAATCAGAAAGATTGTGATTTCATTCCCAAAATTTGGTGAGTTTGATATGGCAGTGATTTGATTTTGTTGCAATCCTAGTTATTTGGGGCAATGATCCAATTACAAAGATTTGGGGGTTCAATCTAGGCAGTGAATTCATGTTTTGATAATGATTTGAGTAATCAGTAATAAATTAGGGGGGTTGTTTCCCAAAAAGAGAAACTTTCCAACTTAAGTAGAGCCTTGGAGGTTGTGGAAGGTGTTTGATTGAATAAGAGTCTTTAAGACATTTGACTTTAGGGGGGAATTTCAACTTTTATGAAAAGTGGTAGATAAGGAAGTGGTGACCAAATCTTCAATTTTGAATAAAATTTCAAATCCCCCCAAAAGATAATTGACTAAGGAAACAATTGTTTGATTGGATACTTGGAATAAAATCCAAAGCTCGTTGGGAGGAAAGAATTTTGAAAGAAAACTCGAGTAGACTTTTAGAAATTATGAAAAGTTTTTGATCGGACGGAAATCTTTAGGTTTTGACTTTAGAGGGAATTTGATTTTATGTAAAAGTGTTAGATGAGGAGGTCATGACTGAGTCTCTCACTTTGAAATGAAATTTTGAATTTCCTTAGAAGACATTTGACTATAAGGTAACTGTTTGATTGATTTCTTCGAATAAGATCTTAAATTCCTTGTAAATTTTTTGAAAATAAAATTTGAGTAGAGTTTGGAAATTATGGAAAGTTCTTTTCATCGAGTAAAAATCCTTGGCCCATTGACTTTGAGGGAACCTTAATTTTGTGGAGAAATGTTAGACAAGGAAGTGATGACCAAGTCTCTGATTTTGAATAAAATTTTGGTTCCTCCGTAAGATATTCGGCTAAAGGATGATTGTTTGATTGATTCCTCGGAATAAAATCCGAACTCAAAACATTTGAAGAAAAAGAGGAAATGAAAACGTTGAAAATTTAAATAAAAAAGGGCACTTTATTTTGAAAAAGGATTTAGAAAAAAAAATTGAAGTTGAAATTTGATCACGCACTTTTGAAAATAAATTGGGACAATTTTCGGGAAATAATAAATAATGGAAAGGCAGTTGTTTAGATTGATCACTCTGGTAGGAATCATTAAAATTCCTCAAAATTGCCTTGGTTGGGCAACTATCACCCAATGGGTGATGAGGACGACTTCGAGATCCGACGGTAAGTGTGAAACAAAATTGACTAGGTCCATTCACCTATCCTCATGTTTGTTGCATAATATCCCCGGACACTATTCATGGGTTATGTTATGTCAACAAGGCAAGCATCAGATTATGCTACTAGTACTGTTTGATCATTCCATTGTGGAAGAAGTGTTATATTGATAGTAATAGCTGATGTACCTTTTTGTGACATAACTTACTTTTTGCGTATAGAGAGCATTAGCACCTTCCAAACTAGGGCAGGATGCCGTCCTTTCTAGGATTGTGTTATTGCCTCTTTGAATGATCTAGTGAATCGTAGATCTCATTTCTCAATTAGGACAGGGCAACCTTGCCCCCAAATAGGAATGAATGCAAATTATGTGCTTATGTGATATTTTGAAACTGATTTGATTCCAGAGATCAACAATCAGAAAGCTTGTGATTTCATTCCCAAAGTCTGGGGAGTCTGATATTGCAGGGATTTGATTCTGTTGCAATCCTAGTTCTTTGGGGGCAAGGATCCAATTACAAAGATTTGGGTGTTCAGTCTAGGCATTGAATTCATATTTGATAATGATTTGAGTAATCAGCAGTAAATTAGGGGGGTTGTTTCCCAATTCGGAAGAATTTGAGTTTGAATTTGGGTTGTTACCTTAGTGATCAAAAAAGAAAAAAGAAAGAAAGAATTTTTGCCTTTTTAAAATTTAAATCTGCAATAAAACATGTGATTAAAGAGTAACTTTTAAAAAAGAGAAACTTTCCAACTTAAGTAGAGCCTTGGAGGTTGTGGAAGGTGTTTGATTGAATAAGAGTCTTTAAGTCATTGACTTTATGGGGAATTTCAACTTTTATGAAAAGTGATAGATAAGGAAGTGGTGACCAAATCTTAAATTTTGAATAAAATTCGAAATCCCCCCAAAAGATAATTGACTAAGGAGACAATTGTTTGATTGGATACTTGGAATAAAATTCAAAGCTCATTGGGAGGAAAGAATTTTGAAAGAAAATCCGAGTAGAATTTTAGAAATTATGAAAAGTTTTTGATCGGACGGAAATCTTTAGGTTTCTGACTTTAGAGGGAATTTGATGTTATGGAAAAGTGTTAGATGAGGAGGTCATGACCGAGTCTCTCACTTTGAAATGAAATTTTGAATTTCCTTAGAAGACATTTGATTTTAAGGTAACTGTTTGATTGATTTCTTCGAATAAGATCTTAAATTCCTTGGAAATTTTTTGAAAATAAAATTTGAGTAGACTCGCAAATTATGGAAAGTTCTTTTCATCGAGTAAAAATCCTTGGGCCACTAACTTTGAGGGATCCTTAATTTTATGGAGAAACGTTAGACAAAGTAGTGATGACCAAGTCTCTGATTTTGAATAAAATTTTGGTTCCTCCGTAAGATATTCGGCTAAAGGATGATTGTTTGATTGATTCCTCGGAATAAAATCCGAACTCGAAACATTTGAAGAAAAAGAGGAAGTGAAAAATTTGAAAATTTAAATAAAAAAGGCACTTTATTTTGAAAAAAAAATTGAAGTTGAAATTTGATCATGCACTTTTGAAAATAAATTGGGACACTTTTCGGAAACAATGAATAATGGAAAGGCAGTTGTTTAGATTGATCACTATAGTAGGAATCATTAAAATTCCTCAAAATTGCCTTGGTTGGGCAGCTATCACCCAATGGGTGATGAGAACGACTTCGAGATCCGACGGTAAGTGTTAAACAAAATTGACTGGGTCCATTCACGTATGCTCATGTTTGTTGCATAATATCCCGGACACTATTCGTGGGTTATGTTATGTTAACAAGGCACACATCAGATTATGCTACTAGTACTGTTTGATCATTCCCTTGTGGAAGGAGTGTTATATTGATATGTACTTTTTTGTGACATAACTTACCTTTTGCATATAGAGAGCATTAGCACCTTCCAAACTAGGGCAGGATGTCGTCCTTTCTAGGATTGTATTATTGCCTCCTTGAATGATCTAGTGAATTGTAGATCTCATTTCTAAATTAGGACTGGGCAACCCTGCCCCCAAATAGGAATGAATGCAAATTATGTGCTTATGTGATATTTTGAAACTGATTTGATTCCAGAGATCAACAATCAGAAAGTTGTGATTTCATTCCCAAAGTCTGGGGAGTCTGATATTGCAGTGATTTGATTCTGTTGCAATCCTAGTTCTTTGGGGGCAAGGATCCAATTACAAAGATTTGGGTGTTCAGTCTAGGCATTGAATTCATATTTGATAATGATTTGAGTAATCAGTAGTAAATTAGGGGGGTGGTTTCCCAATTCTGAAGAGTATGAGTTTGAATTTGGGTTGTTACCTTTGTGATCAAAAAAGAAAAAAGAAAGAAAGAAAGAATTTTTCTTTTTTAAAATTTAAATCCGCAATAAAACATGTGATTAAAGAGTAACTTCTAAAAAAGAGAAACTTTCGAACTTAAGTAGAGCCTTGGAGGTTGTGGAAGGTGTTTGATTGAATAAGAGTCTTCTAAGTCATTGACTTTAGGGGGAATTTCAACTTTTATGAAAAGTGGAAGATAAAGAAGTGGTGACCAAATCTTAAATTTTGAATAAAATTCTAAATCCCCCCAAAAGATAATTGACTAAGGAGACAATTGTTTGATTGGATACCAAACCAAACCAAACGAAGCCTTAAGTCCCATCAAATGGGGTCGGCTACATGAATCCTTCTTCTCCACGCGGCCCTATCAAAGGCCATTTCATTAGTCAAATTAAGTAGATTCATATCTCTATTTATAACGCTAGTCAACGTTAATCTAGGCCTACCCCGTCCCCTAACACTTCCATCTACCGTTACAGCATCGCATCTCTTCACTACTGCCTCTGTTGGTCTCCGTTGAATATGACCAAACCATCTCAAACGATTCTCTCTCAACTTATCTTCTATCGGTGCTACTCCTACCCATTCTCGAATACACTCATTCCTAATCCTGTCCTGTCTAGTCTTACCACACATCCACCTTAGCATCCTCATCTCAGCCACACTCATCTTATCTACATGTTGTTTCTTAGTTGCCCAACACTCCGTCCCATACAACATAGCTGGTCTAATAGCCGAGTAGACTTTTAGAAATTATGAAAAGTTTTTGATCGGACGGAAATCTTTAGGTTTTTGACTTTAGAGAGAATTTGATTTTATGGAAAAGTGTTAGATGAGGAGGTCATGACCGAGTCTCTCACTTTGAAATGAAATTTTGAATTGCCTTAGAAGACATTTGACTATAAGGTAACTGTTTGATTGATTTCTTCGAATAAGATCTTAAATTCTTTGGAAATTTTTTGAAAATAAAATTCGAGTAGAGTTCGGAAATTATGGAAAGTTCTTTTCATCGAGTAAAAATCGTTGGGCCACTGACTTTGAGTCTTAATTTTATTGAGAAATGTTAGACAAAGAAGTGATGACCAAGTCTCTGATTTTGAATAAAATTTTGGTTCCTCCGTAAGATATTTGGCAAAAGGATGATTGTTTGATTCATTTCTCGGAATAAAATCCGAACTCCTCAAAACATTTGAAGAAAAAGAGGAAATGAAAACTTTGAAAATTTAAATAAAAAAGGGCACTTTATTTTGAGAAAGGATTTTGAAAAAAATATTGAAGTTGAAATTTGATCACGTACTTTTGAAAATAAATTGGGGCACTTTCCGGAAACAATAAATAACGGAAAGGCAGTTGTTTAGATTGATCACTCTGGTAGGAATCATTAAAATTCCTCAAAATTGCCTTGGTTGGGCAGCTATCACCCAATGGGTGATGAGGACGACTTCGAGATCCGATGGTAAGTGTTAAACAAAATTGACTGGATCCATTCATCTATCCTCATGTTTGTTGCATAATATCCCAGACGCTATTCGTGGGTTATGTTATGTCAACAAGGCAAGCATCAGATTATGCTACTAGTACTGTTTGATCATTTCCTTGTGGAAGGAGTGTTATATTGATAGTAATAACTGATGTACTTTTTTGTGACATAACTTACCTTTTGCATATAGAGAGTATTAGCACCTTCCAAACTAGGGCAGGATGTCGTCCTTTCTAGGATTGTATTATTGCCTCTTTGAATGATCTAGTGAATCGTAGATCTCATTTCTAAATTAGGATAGGGCAACCCTACCCCCCAATAGGCATGAATGCAAATTATGTGCTTATGTGATATTTTGAAACTGATTTGATTCCAGAGATCAACAATCAGAAAGACTGTGATTTCATTGCCAAAGTCTGGGGAGTCTGATATTGCAGTGATTTGATTCTGTTGCAATCCTAGTTATTTGGGGCAAGGATCCAATTATATAGATTTGGGGGTTCAATCTAGGCAGTGAATTCATATTTTGATAATGATTTTAGTAATCAGTAGTAAATTAGGTGGGTTGTTTCCCAATTCTGAAGAGTATGAGTTAGAATTTGGGTTGTTACCTTAGTGATCAAAAAAGAATTTTTTTTTTTTTTTTTGGCCTTTTTAAAATTTAAATCCGCAATAAAACATGTGATTAAAGAGTAACTTCTAAAAAGGAGAAACTTTCGAACTTAAGTAGAGCCTTAGAGGTTGTGGAAGGTGTTTGATTGAATAAGAGTCTTTAAGTCATTGACTTTAGGGGGAATTTCAACTTTTATGTAAAGTGGTAGATAAGGAAGTGGTGACCAAATCTTCAATTTTGAATAAAATTCGAAATCCCCCCAAAAGATAATTGACTAAGGAAACAATTGTTCGATTGGATACTTGGAATAAAATCCAAAGCTCGTTGGGAGGAAAGAATTTTGAAAGAAAATCCGAGTAGAATTTTAGAAATTATGAAAAGTTTTTGATTGGACGGAAATTTTTAGGTTTTTGACTTTAGAGGGAATTTGATTTTATGGAAAAGTGTTAGATGAGGAGGTCATGATCGAGTCTTTCACTTTGAAATGAAATTTTGAATTTCCTTAGAAGACATTTGACTACAAGGTAACTGTTTGATTGATTTCTTCGAATAAGATCTTAAATTCCTTGGAAATTTTTTGAAAATAAAATTTGATCAGAGTTCGGAAATTATGGAAAGTTCTTTTCATCGAGTAAAAGTCCTTGGGCCACTAACTTTGAGGGAACCTTAATTTTATGGAGAAATGTTAGACAAGGAAGTGATGACCAAGTCTCTGATTTTGAATAAAATTTTGGTTCCTCTGTAAGATATTCGGCTAAAGGATGATTGTTTGATTGATTCCTTGGAATAAAATTTGAACTCCTCAAAACATTTGAAGAAAAAGAGGAAATGAAAACTTTGAAAATTTAAATAAAAAAGGGCACTTTATTTTGAAAAACGACTTACAAAAAAAAATTGAAGTTGAAATTTGATCACGCACTTTGAAAATAAATTGGTGCACTTTCCGGAAACAATAAATAATGGAAAGGCAATTGTTTAGATTAATCACTGTGGTAGGAATCATTAAAATTCCTCAAAATTGCCTTGGTTGGGCAGCTATCACCCAATGGGTAATGAGGACGACTTTGAGATCCGACTGTAAGTGTAAAACAAAATTGACTGGGTCCATTCCCCTATCCTTATGTTTGTTGTTGCATAATATCCCGGACACTATTCGTGGGTTATGTTATGTCAACAAGGCAAGCATCAGATTATGCTACTAGTACTGTTTGATCATTCCCTTGTGGAAGGAGTGTTATATTGATAGTAATAGCTGATGTACCTTTTTGTGACATAACTTACTTTTTGCGTATAGAGAGCATTAGCACCTTCCAAACTAGGGCAGGATGCCGTCCTTTCTAGGATTGTATTATTGCCTCTTTGAATGATCTAGTGAATCGTAGATCTCATTTCTCAATTAGGACAGGGCAACCTTGCCCCCAAATAGGAATGAATGCAAATTATGTGCTTATGTGATATTTTGAAACTGATTTGATTCCAGAGATCAACAATCAGAAAGCTTGTGATTTCATTCCCAAAGTCTGGGGAGTCTGATATTGCAGTGATTTGATTCTGTTGCAATCCTAGTTCTTTGGGGGCAATGATCCAATTACAAAGATTTGGGGGTTCAATCTAGGCAGTGAATTCATATTTTGATAATGATTTGTGTAATCAGTAGTAAATTAGGGGGGTTGTTTCCCAATACTAAAGAATTTGAGTTGTTACCTTAGTGATCAAAAAATAAAAAAGAAAGAAAGAAAGAAAGAATTTTTGCCTTTTTAAAATTTAAATCCGCAATAAAACATGTGATTAAAGAGTAACTTCTAAAAAACAGAAAGTTTCCAACTTATGTAGAACCTTGGAGGTTGTGGGAGGTGTTTGATTGAATAAGAGTCTTTTAAGTCATTGACTTTGTTTAGGGGGAATTTCAACTTTTATGAAAAGTGGTAGATAAGGAAGTGGTGATCAAATCTTCCATTTTGAATAAAATTCGAAATCCCCCCAAAAGATAATTGACTAAGGAGACAATTGTTTGATTGGATACTTGGAATAAAATCCAAAGCTCCTTGGGAGGAAAGAATTTTGAAAGAAAACCCGAGTAAGATTTTAGAAATTATGAAAAGTTTTTGATCAGACGGAAATCTTTAGGTTTTTTACTTTAGAGGGAATTTGATTTTATGGAAAAGTGTTAGATGAGGAGGTCATGACCGAGTCTTTCACTTTGAAATTAAATTTTAAATTTCCTTAGACGACATTTGACTATAAAGTAACTGTTTGATTGATTTCTTCGAATAAGATCTTAAATTCCTTGAAAATTTTTTGAAAATAAAATTTGAGTAGAGTTCGAAAATTATGGATAGTTCTTTTCATTGAGTAAAAATCCTTGGGCCACTGACTTTGAGGGAACCTTAATTTTATGGAGAAATGTTAGACAAGGAAGTGATGACCAAATCTCTGATTTTGAATAAAATTTTGGTTCCTCTGTAAGATATTCGACTAAAGGATGATTGCTTGATTGATTCCTCGGAATAAAATCCGAACTCCTCAAAACATCTGAAGAAAAAGAGGAAATGAAAACTTTGAAAATTTAAATGAAAAAGGGCACTTTATTTTTAAAAAGGATTTTAAAAAAAAAAAAAATTTGAAGTTGAAATTTGCTCACACTTTTGAAAATAAATGGGGGCACATTTCGAGAAACAATATATAATGGAAAGGCAATTGTTTAGATTGATCACTCTGGTAGGAATCATTAAAATTCCTCAAAATTGCCTTGCTTGGGCAGCTATCACCCAATCGGTGATGCGGATGACTTCGAGATCCGATGGCAAGTGTTAAACAAAATTGATTGGGTCCATTCACGTATCCTCATGTTTGTTGCATAATATTCCGGACGCTATTCGTGGGTTATGTTATTTCAACAAGGCAAGCATCAGATTATGCTACTCGTATTGTTTGATCATTCCTTTGTGGAAGGAGTGTTGTATTGATAGTAATAACTGATGTACCTTTTTGTGACATAACTTACCTTTTGCATATAGAGAGCATTAGCACCTTCCAAACTAGGACAGGATGCTATCCTTTCTAGGATTGTATTATTGCCTCTTTGAATGATCTAGTGAATCGTATATCTCATTTCTAAATTAGGACAGGGCAACCCTACCCCTCAATAGGCATAAATGCAAATTATGTGCTTATGTGATATTTTGAAACTGATTTGATTCCAGAGATCAACAATTAGAAAGATTGTGATTTCATTTCCAAAGTCTGGGGAGTCTGATATTGCAGTGATTTGATTCTGTTGCAATCCTAGTTATTTGGGGCAATGATCCAATTACAAAGATTTGGGCGTTCAATCTAGGCTGTGAACTCATATTTTGATAATGATTTGAGTAATCAGTAGTAAATTAGGGGGGGTTGTTTCCCAATTGTGAAGAATTTGAGTTTGAATTTGGGTTGTTACCTTAGTGATCAAAAAAGAAAAAAGAAAAAAAGAAAGAATTTTTGCCTTTTTAAAATTTCAATCCGCAATGAAACATGTGATTAAAGAGTAACTTCTAAAAAAGAGAAACGTTCCAACTTAAGTAGAGCCTTAGAGGCTGTGGAAGGTGTTTGATGGAATAAGAGTCTTTAAGTTATTGACTTTAGGGGGAATTTCAACTTTTATGAAAAGTGGCAGATAAGGAAGTGGTGACCAAATCTTCAATTTTGAATAAAATTCGAAATCCCCCCAAAAGATAATTGACTAAGGAGACAATTGTTTGATTGGATACTTGGAATAAAATCCAAAGCTCCTTGGGAGGAAAGAATTTTGAAAGAAAACCCGAGTAGAATTTTTGAAATTATGAAAAGTTTTTGATCAGACAGAAATCTGTAGGTTTTTTACTTTAGAGGGAATTTGATTTTATGGAAAAGTGTTAGATGAGGAGGTCATGACCGAGTCTTTCACTTTGAAATTAAATTTTAAATTTCCTTAGACGACATTTGACTATAAAGTAACTGTTTGATTGATTTCTTCGAATAAGATCTTAAATTCTTTGGAAATTTTTTGAAAATAAAATCCTAGTTATATTCAAATTTTGTTAACATAATTCATAGGGTGAAGTACAATTTATATTTTACAATTGACCGTTGCTAATGCAATATAGAATCAACCATAAAACCAACCACATAGTCATGTGTTGCAAAAGCTTTTGTGGTTGGTTATGCGGCTGAGTTTTCATCTTGTCGATCTGGATTTGCTATTTTGACCCATAGAGAGATATAATGATGAGGGTTTTTGTTTTCACCAAGAGAAATGTATAGTGATGAAGGCCTTTCATTTGTATAATGACAGAGAGTTTGTTTTTTTCTTCATGTTTAACCTTTAACTATACGAGTATTTACTTTTTCTTTTGCCATTTTCTTTGTTATGATGCAGAGAAAGGGCAAAGTATAATGATAACTATTGAGAGATATAATAATGATAGGGTAGTTTGTTTTGATATGTATGAAATACAATTTAAAGGGAGATCATTTTTACCTATTTTTGCTTTTTCCAATTTCCTTTATAACATTGTTTTTATTTTTATCTGATATATACATTGTATATAAAAAAAAATGAGGCCCCCTTTTATGCAGGGCATTGGATAAACAAGTTGTCGATTCAGTTAATTTACTCGTATGTTTATCTGTAGTTAGCAATTTGTGCATTGTCGTCTTGTGTTTGAATTCCCTTTTCGTGACTCTGGCACCTATATAGATGTGGAAGATTCTAAATTATATTTTTGGTGGGTTGAAGGTTCTAAATTATATGTGGGTGATTTGTTTGTATTCTATCATTATATTTAGAAGAAATATATGGTGTTATGAGAAAAACTAATATAAATAGATGGAAACATGAAGGATATGTAACAACTCTAGGAAATAAAAGAGGGCCTTGTTAGGTAATAGAAGTTTTTTTAGACTGAAACCATTGTTTTACTTGTTTTATAATGAAGTTTCTTTAAACTGGCTACATTGTTTACAAGTTTGTCAGGCTGTATTATTGCTCATTTGCATTCATTCGATTGATAAAGCTTTTCACTCAGGGTGTTGTGGACCGAAAATCATGGCTGCTTATGGAATTTCAGGACATTTTTATTGGATTTTCATGGAGAAACATTTCTGATGCTCCTTGTCATCGCATCTTCCATTGCCGTGTGGTTTAACTAGATCTTCACAAAGACACATTGTGGTGAGGTTTTCTTTTGTTGGTTTACAAGTACATGTAGAAAAGATGTGAAAAAGTTTAATATTGCACTCTAGTACACAACTTATGGGCTTATTACTAATGTGATTAAAGCTGCTTTGGTTTGCAAATTCAATGTCATGTTTAAATGTTTGTTTTTGCATCTTTCATTTGATCTTCACATTTGTCTCTGTTTGTTGAATATCACTAGCTTTCTTCATTGTACTGTTTTTAGTTTCCTTCTGATGATTCAATGGTGCTGAGGTCAAGCCCAGCCAAAAGCCCCCATCCTGAGGTTTAAAGTTGCATTATCAATTGTCCCCACTCACCATTAGTTAACTTAACAGTCAACTACCAATTTTCGCTAATGTAAGTGGATTACTTTTTTTAAATACCAAATTTACCCTCACATTCTCTCCCTCCTTTCACTGTATTTCCTTTCTCACTTAATACAAACAACAACCATCACTCGTTGGTCCCTCCACCTCCCCCCATTACACATCAATGCACCTTCTCCTTTCTAGCACCTACCAACTCATCACCGCCACAACTCAACCATGTCACAAAATCAAAGAAAACTTTTTTGTTTAGCAAAAAGTAGTTTTTTGAGCAATTAGTCAAGCATGTAATTTGCATAAGACTGCATTCATGAAAAATTATTTCTTTGAAGTAATCAATCAAACACCCAGTGTAAAACAACCCAAATCACCTAGTGCAAAACCACCCCCAAGTCACCCAATGTAAATCTCCTACTGCAAACCTCCCCTAAAACTCCATATCCATCACCCAGTGTAAAACCCCCAAGTATTAAAAGTAAATCTCAGGAGGTGTTGGTGTAATTTATCTTTTTGATGATGTTAAACTTATACTTTGACATGCTATAGTATTTGGAATTTTATAAATGGGCCATTTTGTTCCAATGATGTTGATGCATATCTTTTATTTTTCTCATACAATGCTAAATAGAGATGCTATTTGTGGACTTGATTATGAAAGAAAGGTAGAAGAAGAAAGAGTGTTGTAAAATTTAACGTGAACTATGACAAGCTATCGGAGTGAAATATTTGAAAGATGGGGAAATTCTATAATACACAGCTTAAAAAGGGGTGTACTAGATGCTTGATGTGTTAGTTATGATCTCTTGTGGTGGTTATTTTGGTTATGAAGAGGTCTTTGGTCTGCCTTAAATGGTGTTTGGTCATGATTTTTGGTTATGACTCAATATGATAGTAGTTATGACCTATTATGATTGTTATTTTGGTCACGACCGTAAAAATCTTTGGTTATGTTTAAAGTAGTGTTTGGTTATAACTGGGAGAGCGGATAGTGGAATGATCCTTCCTTAGATTTGTTCTAATCAGTCTCTTTATTATCAGCAATGGAATGATAAGGTGAAATAAAGGGAAATAACACCAAGCAAGTGATGAAATATGAGAAAAGCTTGTCTCTAGGAGGAGCCATGCTCTTGTAGATCTGATACATATTTTTATTTTGAAATTTAATTTCGTTCTTTATTGAAATTTGTGTAAATTATTTATGAAAAAAATTAAATCAATTCGTTTATAGTAATTAATTACATGGTTTTATCATATTTATTTTGAAAAAATTGGAAGGTTAATTTTTGAAATCATACTTGTCCATTTTTTAGAACAAATATATGAAATCATACAATTACAATTATTGATGAATCTATATTTTTTTTTTCTTCATGAATAATCTATGTATAGTGGCCTAAAAATGAATAGTTCAAATTATCAAACTAAAAGAACTATAATAAATTGAACGAGTACTAGATGGGTCAAGTCTTCACCCCAACTTGAATGAAGCGAGACCCAGCGAGTATAATACCAAGTAAGTATTGCTATATAATAATAAGGAAAATGTTTAAATTAGTCTTTAGAGTTGTTATTAGTGTTAAATTATCATAATAATAAGGAAAATGTTTAAATTAGTCTTTAGAGTTGTTATTAGTGTTAAATTATGTGTAAAAAATGTATCAGAAAGTATAAAAATATGCAAAATTATATGAAATGTTTATTAAAATTATAAATATTTTCTATACTTCTTACTGATAATCCCAAATTAGTCTTTAGAATTGTTGTTAGTGTTAAAATATATGTAAAAAATGTATTAAATGCGTATTGAAAAATAGTACTGGCTTTTATCCAAAAATTAATGGTTGTGTTCCTGCTTGATAGGTGGTGGTGGTATTGTTCCATCAACTAGGTGCATGGTGGTATTGATTGTTCCACAATTATGGTTGTGATGGTGCTACATGCATTAATTAATGTAAACATTAGTGTACCAACTAGTGTTATGTCATTATTACTGACTCCACTTATTACACAAATTATAAATATCTAAAACATCTTAAATTAATTGATACATACATAGCATTATTCTTACGGCATTATGTGCTTCTCATTTATTGCTAAAGGTCATTGTTACCATTTTTATTTTTGTTATAAATGTAATTAACTTTTCTTCAAAAATATAATTTGCCATTATTATATAAAAACACACAGGTATTATATAAAATATGATTTGTCATTGCATACTGTTGTTGTCTTATTAATATAATATTTCCTATTTTCTTAAAAAAAAAAAAGAAAAAAAAAAGAGAGGGAGGGTCTGGCCATGTGACCCAGGTATTAATGAGGTTATGATTAGGTGTTTCATGTTATAATGAAATTTTGAAATTAAACGTTTATCTCTCAATTTTTAGAAGTTGCTCCTCCTCAATCCGGCTTCTTATGGATTTATTTTAGATCTATTTTAATAATTCAAAATATTTATTTTGTGAGATCTTTTGAACATATTATTCATATAAAAATTTGAGTTGATTGATATAATTATTTGATCAAATCACATCAAATAATTACTTATATTTGATTAATTTGATTTTCGATATGAATAATATATTCGACAAACTTTACAAAATGATTGATTTGAATCATTGAAGCGACTATTTAAAAAAAAAAAAAAAAATTCATTGAAGTGGACTTTCAATAAACTTATAGTAAGCCAGACTGAACATCTGACGTAAAAGAAATGCTCCTTTAAATTTGAGATTGTGGATTGGAAATTGAAAACAATTACATTGTGTAAATAATGCCAAATGTTAAATTTGTACCTAATTTATCATTCTCATACCCCACCAATAAATTAGATGTACTGTTTTTTTAAAGATATATGCTATAGAAAAATGCTTAAACCCACCTCTAATCCCTATACTTGGTCTTAGTCTCTAATCTCAATTTTTATCTTATTCTCTGTTCGATACTTTATTTGATGCAGTAAAAATATTACACGAAATAAGATGTCATTTTAGTACATGAAGAATTTTGAATATATAAAAAGAAAACTTTGAATTCACAAGAAAAAATGACTTTTTAAAGAAAAGATCCTAATTTGATCTCTTCTTTAATTTATATCGATCCAATTATTTTATGAAATTTTCAATAACTAATTTTACCTCACTCTTATTACAATGTGACAAAATTAGCATAAAAATTATGAGGCAAAATTGGGTGAAAGAAAGGGTCAATGTTCCAAATTCATATCAATTTGTTTTAGGAGGACCAGCATCTAGGTCTTGTAATAATTCTATAAATGCATTTGAGCTTTTAAGTTTATCAGTTCTTGAGAAATGTTATAGATTTATAATTTTAAATTTATAAATTTACTCATAATAATGTGGTGTGGTAAATAAAAATTTGACACATCATATTATATTATTGTGATCAAATTAAAATAACTTTTTAAAAGTTTTTAAACATTACAAATGTGGAGTATATTAAGTGCCTTGAAAAACCAGTAATTGACTTGATTTACATTGTGTTTGGAAGAAAAAAAGAAAATCAACAAATGAAGCACAAGAAATTGAAGTAAACTTTTAAATATGAATAAAGAAGATTTTTTAAAAATTAGTCCCATTAATAAAATTTGTAAATTATTGGCTATTCATATATATTCTATATTTCCTCATACGTATTAGAATTTGGAAACTTAAATTTTAGAATTTTTGCAATCATAAATTAAATTAATGAATTTTTTAATTTTAAAAATAGATCCTACTAACTACCACTCGATGAGCGTTGGTTAATGTTCAAATAATATCAAAAAAATTAAAATTAAAATTTTAATATATATTTTACATAATTTCATAAATTTTTATGTATTTTACATCTATTTTACATCATTTAATTTTTTATATTAAATTTTACATCATTTAAATGACAAATGCCAACAAAAGCATTGTTTAATATTAAATTTGTGTAAAAAAATGCTTCAAAAAATAGTGAAAAAGTTAAAATAAATTTTTAATTCAATAAAAGTATTTTGAAATTAGTAAAAAAATATCTAGTTTTTTTTTTTTTTTTCTTCAAAGTCTAACAAAACCTACAAGTGAAAAAGTTTATTGAAATTTAAAAAAGAAAATTCATTCAAGACAAAAACCAAAATTTTGTTAATTTTTTTGTTCTTACCAAACCCAACGTTAAAATGTCAATTTTATCTGTTTTACATCCGCAAACCAAACAACACTGAAGGAAGGGCGGTTTCAAATCCCTGTGGCCCAGTTGCTGAAGGGGGTTATCATGCAAATGTGAACACAACTATCGTTTGAGGTCTGAATCAGATTCTACAAGCATACACCACCTCTATAAAATTTATATCTAGCAAAAAGCAAAAAGATACATAGTAAATGGTGATATGTTTCGGAATTTCATTTAATCAAGCAAAAAAATCAGTCAGATTGGTAGGAAAGCGAGTAGCGAGAGGAGAGAACGTCTTTATCCTCGCACGGTAAGACCCACTTTCTTGTGTCAAATTAGAGAAAGAAATCTATAACAATAAAATGCAAGAAAACCACATCATCAAAAACAAATAAGTAGAGTTCATACAGCTCATGAATTTATCTTCTCTTGCCTATGGTCGTCCCACTTTCTTGCTTCAGTTGAAAAATCTATCTAATAAAAATAAAAAGCGAATAAACCACATCCAAAAGAGACAAAAAAAAATAGAAAAGGGGGAGTTCATACCGCAGCTTCATACAGCTCTAAATTTTAACTTGACTAAAACCTACATCAATAATGGCACATGAAATTCGGCCACCTCGTCCATTGTGTTTTTCCTGAAACTGGATCTGTTGAGAGGTATTGCTGAGCTAATAAAATCCAGATAACACAGCTCTCAAATACACTAAAAAGCTCCTGAGACACATTCTCAAGGAGAGCATAAACATGGAGACAGCTTCACTTTCTGTTCCTGCTCTCTTCCCTCTCCTTTTTCCATTTCTTGTAAAGCTTCTCAAGAACACGCATTGCCTCGCAAGGTGGAAAGTTTGCAAGGTCAAAGTAGTGTGGTGCTATATCAACTAACCTGAATCGACCCAAAATAAACAGTACTTTAACAAATCACATACCTGTCCACCAGTAAAATATAAATTCCCAGTCCCATTTTTAATAATAATAAATATATATAGATATAAAACAGTTAGGAACAATAGTACTTTATTCATAACAAAAATAGTAATAATCCTTTATGAGAGCAATAAAAGTGTTGTTAATCTGTTTCGATTACCCTTTAATGCATACAGAAGGGGTCAACAAAACAAACAAGCAACCAACTTGGATATTGAGAAGCTTCAGGCCTATCCATAAGACGAATTGTCTTTATCCCAGACAACTGAAAACATTGTGATGATTTTAACATCCAACCTGTCACAGAAAAGAGGTTGACGGTCAAATCTCTTATTACCCAACTCAATACCATTAAGTAATCTCGCCACGCATTTATTATTAAACTTAACGTCCCTTAATTGTTCATCGTATAGCTGTAATTTTCTTACTCCCCTCTTAGTCTTCTTAATAAATCGAGAAATATTATGAACGTACCGTCTACGAACATACTGGGTCTTAAAAGGTGCACGATTACGGTAACTACGCCTATATCCACTGGCCGCCGGTGACCTTGACCTCCGGTACGCAAGGGGGGTCCGGTAATGGCTGCCTCCTATTCCTTTCATTTTTTATAAATAATTCCAAATCTTTTATACGAACACTTCTACAGGATCTGTTACCTCTGCTAACCCTTCTGTTCAGACACCTTAGCTTTGATATTTTTGCCATCTGCTCTTCGTACACCGGAATAACCTTCACCGGAGCTCTCTGCCGGCTCTCTTCCCACAGTCCAAGTTGCCACGTCAAAAAGCGATCTACACACATTTGAGTGAACTGCCCGTAATTCTCGGGATACTCTTCTAAGGAGTACAACATTGTATACCAAATAAATCGACAAAACTGGCAGAAAGAAAAGGAGGGAAGAAACAAGATACCAGAAAATCACCTTAGTGTAATAACTCTCCAACTGCAAAACATATCTCTCTTATCTCTCTCCACCGACAAATATCTGAGGCTGCACCCAGTTATATAGATAGCTGTAAATACGGAGATTTGGAATTTAAAATTTGAAATCCCGCCCATTACTGTTTATTCACGCGGAATTCTGTGCACCTTTGCTTTATATCTAAGCAAAACCACCACAATCGTGACACGTGGGTGGACAGGAGATGGCCACGTCTACTCACACCAAGCCCCGGATACTCATACCAAATAGTGATTACTATTTGGTGTGAGTACGGATTTAATCTCCGCCTTACACGTTACCATCCGTACGTCTATCAACGGATGAAATTGCCTAACGGGTACAATTTCAACAGGGGGCGCTAGTAATATTATATATAGCGCCCCCCCCATCTGGTGTGACCTCCCCCTATATAAAGCCTCGACAAACAACATTCACACCTGTGTAAGTTAAGTGTTAATCACTAAATAAGCTAAATAATGTCTCGCCAAGCCTCTTTCCATTTTTATGCCAAGAATGTTTTCTTCACGTACCCACAATGCCCATGCCCAAAAGAACAACTCTTAGAACTCCTCTAATCTCTCCTCCAACTAGCCTGTCAGCCATACTACATACTTGTCGCAAGGGAGCTCCATGAAGATGGAAACCCTCACCTTCATGCTATGGTTCAATGCACGAAGAAGATCCAAACCTCCAACCCGAGATTTTTCGATCTCACTGGAACCAATGGGAGGATCTACTATCCAAATATAGATAAACTCCACTCGCCAACAGCAAGTCGACAGTAAACACAGAAAAGGGGCGAGTTCGTCGAATGGGGAGAATTTTCATCTAAGGGGAAAAGTCCTTTGAAAAACAGAGACGAACTCTGGAGGGAAATACTTGGCGAAGTAGAAACGGAGGAACAATTCTTTGCTCTCTGTAAAGAAAGATGTCCCACCGATTACGTCACAAAATACCCCCAATTAAAAATATTTTTGAGGGATCATTACAAAGAAATTGTACCCGTTAGGCAATTTCATCCGTTGATAGACGTACGAATGGTGACGTGTAAGGCGGAGATTAAATCCGTACTCACACCAAATAGTAATCACTATTTGGTGTGAGTATCCGGGGCTTGGTGTGAGTAGACATGGCCATCTCCTGTCCACCCACGTGTCACGATCGTGGTGGTTTTGCTTGGATATAAAGCAAAGGTGCACAGAATTCCGCGTGAATAAACAGTAATGGGCGGGATTTCAAATTTTAAATTCCAAATCTCCGTATTTACAGCTATCTATATAACTGGGTGCAGCCTCAGATATTTGTCGGTGGAGAGAGATAAGAGAGATATGTTTTGCAGTTGGAGAGTTATTACACTAAGGTGATTTTCTGGTATCTTGTTTCGTCCCTCCTTTTCTTTCTGCCAGTTTTGTCGATTTATTTGGTATACAATGTTGTACTCCTTAGAAGAGTATCCCGAGAATTACAGGCAGTTCACTCAAATGTGTGTAGATCGCTTTTTGACGTGGCAACTAGGACTGTGGGAAGAGAGCCGGCGGAGAGCTCCGGTGAAGTTTGTTCCGGTGTACGAAGAGCAGAGGGCAAAAATATCAAAGCTAAGGTGTCTGAATAGAAGGGTTAGCAGAGGTAACAGATCCTGTAGAAGTGTTCGTATAAAAGATTTGGAGTTATTTATAAAAAAATGGAAGGAATAGGAGGCAGCCATTACCGGACCCCCCTTGTGTACCGAAAGTTGTTTGTCGAGGCTTTATATAGGGGGAGGTCACACCAGCTGGGGGGGGCGCTATATATAATATTACTAGCGCCCCCTGTTGAAATTGTACCCGTTAGGCAATTTCATCCGTTGATGGACGTACGGATGGTGACGTGTAAGGTGGAGATTAAATCTGTACTCACACCAAATAGTAATCACTATTTGGTGTGAGTATCCGGGGCTTGGTGTGAGTAGACGTGGCCATCTCCTGTCCACCTACGTGTCACGATCGTGGTGGTTTTGCTTGGGTATAAAGCAAAGGTGCACAGAATTCAGCGTGAATGAACAGTAATGGGCGGGAATTCAAATTTTAAATTCTGAATCTCCGTATTTACAGCTGTCTATATATCTGGGTGCAGCCTCAGATATTTGTTGGTGGAGAGAGATAAGAGAGATATGCTTTTGCAGTTGGAGAGTTATTACACTGAGGTGATTTTCTGGTACCTTGTTTCGTCCCTCCTTTTCTTTCTGCCATTTTTGTCGATTTATTTGGTATATAATGTTGTACTCCTTAGAAGAGTATCCTTAGAATTACGGGCAGTTCACTTAAATGTGTGTAGATCGCTTTTTGACGTGACAACTAGGACTGTGGGATGAGAGCCGGTGGAGAGCTCCGGTGAAGGTTGTTCCGGTGTACGAAGAGCAGAGGGTAAAAATATCAAAGCTAAGGTGTCTGAACAGAAGGGTTAGCAGAAGTAACAAATCCTGTAGAAGTGTTCGTATAAAAGATTTGGAGTTATTTATAAAAAATGGAAGGAATCGGAGGCAGCCATTACCGGACCCCCATTGCGTACCGGAGGTCAAGGACACCAGCGGCCAGTGGATATAGGCGTAGTTACCGTAGTCGTGCACCTTTTAAGACCCAGTATGTTCCGTTCAGAATATTCCCCGATTTATTAAGAAGACTAAGAGGGGAGTAAGGAAATTACAGCTATACGATGAACAATTAAGGGACGTTAAGTTTGATAATAAAGGTGTGGCAAGATTACTTAATGGTATTGAGTTGGGTAATAAGAGATCTGACCGTCAATCAGACAAGATCGTGGTTAAGGGTATCAAATTCATTGGTAATGTTCAATTGGGACAGGATGCTAAGGACGAAGCTGTGGTCCACCACGTGTTGTTTTTTGTCATCAGTGATAATAGTCCGTCAGATTCCATCCCTACACCTGACAAGATATTTATTGGAGTTGGCGAGGGTAATCCTGAGACTTGGATTGTTGATCCTGACCAGTCCGACCGGTTTCGGATGCTAAAAAAAATGAGATTTAAGCTCGTTGGTGGCAAGGACAAAGAGTACGTTCGTCACGGGATAGAAGTTGTAGACCGGTTCTTCCCAGTTGATGTTTGGACGGACTACAAAGATATGCTGTTGGGAAATGTTGGACGGACTACAAAGATTGAGGGTTTCCTCCAATCTCTCCTCCAACTAGCCTGTCAGCCATACTACATACTTGTCGCAAGGGAGCTCCATAAAGATGGAAACCCTCACCTTCATGCCATGGTTCAATGCACGAAGAAGATCCAAACCTCAAACCCGAGATTTTTCGATCTCACTGGAACCAATGGGAGGATCTACCATCCAAATATAGAAAAACTCCACTCGCCATTAGCAAGTTGACAGTATATACAGAAAGGGGGCGAGTTCGTCGAATGGGGAGAATTTTCATCTAAGGGGAAAAGTCCTTCGAAAAACAGAGACGAACTCTAGAGGGGAATACTTGGCGAAGCAGAAACGGAGGAACAATTCTTTGCTCTCTGTAAAGAAAGATGTCCCACTGATTACGTCACAAAATACCCCCAATTAAAAATATTTTCGAGGGATCATTACAAAAGAGAGAGGCCCCCATATACTAGCCCCTTTAATTCATTTCCTTTCTTAAATGAAGAAATAAAAAAATGGGCAGAAAATAATATTTTGTTTGTAAGTTGAAATTTCGTTCAGTACGAGTTATGTCAAAATTGCTGTCTCTCCGTTTGGAGGGAAGACGACTTCCTTAGATTAGGGATACACAAAAACAATATCAATAATTTATATACTGACGAAGAACTCTCCTCCTCCTCTGATAACAGGAACCAGAGCAGAGGCCCATTCGCCCAATCTCCCTCTACCTCGAAGGACCCTCAAGAACAGCCAAAACCGTCTGGGCCAGAAGCCTCGGACGACACAATTACTTCTCCGACAGAATAAGCTTTAAGGACTACGACTAAGACGCCATCTACAACGTCATAGACGACATCAAATACTCGACAGTCCCTACCGAATTAATGAAGAATTTAGTAGGATGCTAGAGAGATTTCCATGTATTTGTTAAGTTCTATCTAGATCTCACTATTAGAGGAGGAATTCCTTGTATTTTATTAACAAATGGGGACAGTAGTTGGTTAGATTCAATGTCCCCAAAAATGAGAGAATGGTTTGATGTTAATGTAACCATTGTCATGATTAATGAAAAATTTTATTAAATTTATTTATGAAACCACTCAAAGTTTTATTTACTTACTACATTTCCCTTATCATCAACTGTTACATCTTGAGTCACATCACTATTTTTTACACTGATGATTACATTTCGTAAAACATTAGAAAATTCTGCTGGATCCATAACAACTGATCCTCTACGATCAACATCCTCTTTGCTAATACCAATCTCTGAAATCGACGGACCAAGATCAACATCAATAGTGTCATCACCACCCCGGCGTACATCAATATCTGACAAACTCAGACGACCTCTGCGTTCATGAATAGCTGAACCACTTTCCCCAAAACCTCCTAACAACAAATCTCTTCGCCTCTCTAGTAAACCAATAGCCTTAGTCTGTGTCAGAATCGGAATGGCCTTCGTTGGAGGACAATGCCAGACATCAACATTATCATTAGTATATTTTTTAGATAAAACAACAATAGAGGGGGCTCTCATTTGCGAATCTTCTGGCATGTCACTCATAGAATACTTCAGATACCCCTTCATTTTACAATACGTAACCCCCCTTTTAATATTGGAATTTTCAAGTCGATACTTCACCATCCATGGCACCTGTTTGTCGTTAATTGAACAATAACCATTCCCATAATAGACTAACTCGCATTGACAATCTACTGGGAAAATAAACCACGCCTGTAAACTGTCATTACCGTCTAACCTCTGATCATAAACATTTACTCTGACCAACCCACTAGCATTGGGTGCGCAAAGGGAGAATATTTTATCAATATTTTATCAACTTTAATGCTTTTTTGTTTGTATCTTAACCTCAATTGAGAAAATAAATTAGGCAACGCAAGTTCAATACAACTGAAATCACTTGCCGAAACACCTTCAACAACCCCAGTTTTTATATTGTCCACCTCCATTAACCTGAACATTAAAAATAAAAATACATCAAATTACAATTCTAAACAGTTTTAAAGTACATTTGACTCCTTAAAGTAATTTTGCATTCCTTTCCACTAACAGTAGCCGCCACTGAATATATGGCACCCTTTTGAATGCTTCTAACATTTCCCAACAGCGTATCTTTGTAGTCCGTCCAAACATCAACTGGGAAGAACCGATCTACAACTTCTATCCCGTGACGAACGTACTCTTTGTCCTTGCCACCAACGAGCTTGAATCTCATTTTCTTTAGTATCCGAAACCAGTCGGACTGGTCAGGATCAACAATCCAGGTCTCAGGATTACCCTCGCCAACTCCAATAAATATCTTGTCAGGTGTAGGAACGGAATCTGACGGACTATTATCACTGATGACAAAAAACAACACGTGGTGGACCACAGCTTCGTCCTTAGCATCCTGTCCCAATTGAACATTACCAATGAATTTAATACCCTTAACCACGATCTTGTCTGATTGACAGTCAGATCTCTTATTACCCAACTCAATACCATTAAGTAATCTCGCCACGCCTTTATTATCAAACTTAACGTCCCTTAATTGTAGTTCGTCAGAAAGCTGTAATTTCCTTACTCCCCTCTTAGTCTTCTTAGATTAGGGATACACAAAAACAATATCAATAATAGTAATAAGGAACCGGTCTACAACTTCTATCCCGTGACGAACGTACTCTTTGTCCTTGCCACCAACGAGCTTGAATCTCATTTTCTTTAGCATCCGAAACCGGTCGGACTGGTCAGGATCAACAATCCAGGTCTCAGGATTACCCTCGCCAACTCCAATAAATATCTTGTCAGGTGTAGGGACAGAATCTGACGGACTATTATCACTGATGACAAAAAACAACACGTGGTGGACCACAGCTTCGTCCTTAGCATCCTGTCCCAATTGAACATTACCAATGAATTTGATACCCTTAACCACGATCTTGTCTGATTGACGGTCAGATCTTTTATTACCCAACTCAATACCATTAAGTAATCTCACCACGCCTTTATTATCAAACTTAATGTCCCTTAATTGTTCATCGTATAGCTGTAATTTCCTTACTAGGGGTGTGCATAATACCGTCGACACCGCCGAAACCGCCAAAATCGTACCGAACCGCACCGCCAAGGCAAATTCGTTACTATTTGCCAATCGAACCGCCGGTTTTTGATAAGAAAAATGGCAAATTCTAGTGACACTTTTATCAATCCGCCGGTTTCTATTTTTCTTCCAAACCGCACCAACCTGCACCGCTGTTAAGTCATGTTTTATAAGATTCTAAAAATTCTTTTTTACTTAAGTTTGCTTGTTGTTCTATACCTTAGAATATAGTATTACATTACAGCTCGAGGGGAATTCAAGACATCAGTAATCTAAAATAAAGTTGGATTCCAATTCACTTTTCAATCTTTTTTTTTTCTGGCCATGTTGCAAACTTGAATCAGCTCACTTTTCAATCTAAATACTTTTCAACAGTAAACATTTTCAGTATATTGTAAACCCTGAATGATATTAATTTTATGTATTATATTTGATCATTGTAGCTTCCACAAATGCTTGTAATGAATTGATTGCATAGTCGTTGATATTATCATGTTGTTGCTACACTTGCTGCATCAGAAAAAAGCTTCGCAAGATGCTTAACATCACGGTATCTCTCGTCTTTTTTTTACTCATTGATTTAAGTTTTGAAATTTGAATTATATTTTTTATAAACCGCCAATCCGCCCGAACCGCCAAGGTAAATCCGCCATTATTTGCCAACCGAACCGTCGGTTTTTGATAAGAAAAATGGCAAATTCTAGTGACACTTTTATCAATCCGCCACCCGCCGTACGGTTTCTATTTTTCTCTCAAACCGCACCGACCCGCACCGCGCACACCCCTATTCCTTACTCCCCTCTTAGTCTTCTTAATAAATCGGGGAATATTCTGAACGTACCGTCTGCGAACATACTGGGTCTTAAAAGGTGCACGACTATGGTAACTACGCCTATATCCACTGGTCGCCGATGTCCTTGACCTCCGGTACGCAAGGGGGGTCCGGTAATGGCTGCCTCCTATTCCTTCCATTTTTTATAAATAACTCCAAATCTTTTATACGAACACTTCTACAGGATCTGTTACCTCTGCTAACCCTTCTGTTCAGTCACCTCAGTTTTGATATTTTTGCCCTCTGCTCTTCGTACACCGGAACAAACTTCACCGGAGCTCTCCGCCGGCTCTCTTCCCACAGTCCTAGTTGCCACGTCAAAAAGCGATCTACACATATTTGAGTGAACTGCCCGTAATTCTCGGGATACTCTTTTAAGGAGTACAACATTGTATACCAAATAAATCGACAAAAATGGCAGAAAAAAAGGAGGGACGAAACAAGGTACCAGAAAATCACCTCAGTGTAATAACTCTCCAACTGCAAAAGCATATCTCTCTTATCTCTCTCCACTGACAAATATCTGAGGCTACATCCAGATATATAGACAGCTGTAAATACGAAGATTCGGAATTTAAAATTTGAATTCCCGCCCATTACTGTTCATTCACGCAGAATTCTGTGCACCTTTGCTTTATATCCAAGCAAAACCACCACGATCGTAACACGTGGGTGGACAGGAGATGGCCACGTCTACTCACACCAAGCCCCGGATACTCACACCAAATAGTGATTACTATTTGGTGGGATTTAATCTCCACCTTATACGTCACCATCCGTACGTCCATCAACGGATGAAATTGCCTAACGGGTACAATTTCAACGGGGGGGCGCTAGTAATATTATATATAGCGCCCCCCCAGCTGGTGTGACCTCCCCCTATATAAAGCCTCAACAAACAACATTCACACCTGTGTAAGTTAAGTGTTAATCACTAAATAAGCTAAATAATGTCTCGCCAAGCCTCTTTCCGTTTTTATGCCAAGAATGTTTTCCTCACCTACCCATAATGCCCATGTCCAAAAGAACAACTCTTAGAACTCCTCCAATCTCTCCTCCAACTAGCCTGTCAGCCATACTACATACTTGTCGCAAGGGAGCTCTATGAGGATGGAAACCCTCACCTTCATACCATGGTTCAATGCACGAAGAAGATCCAAACCTCCAATCCGAGATTTTTCGATCTCACTGGAACCAATGGGAGGATCTACCATCCAAATATAGAAAAACTCCACTCGCCAATAGCAAGTCGATAGTATATACAGAAAGGGGGCGAGTTCGTCGAATGGGGATAATTTTCATCTAAGGGGAAAAGTCCTTCGAAAAACAGAGACTAACTCTGGAGGGGAATACTTGGCGAAGCAGAAATGGAGGAACAATTCTTTGCTCTCTGTAAAGAAAGATGTCCCACTGATTACGTCACAAAATACCCCCAATTAAAAACATTTTCGAGGGATCATTACAAAAGAGAGAGACCCCCATATACTAGCCCCTTTAATTCATTTCATTTCTTAAATGAAGAAGTAAAAAAATGGGCAGAAAATAATATTTTGTTTGTAAGTCGAAATTTCGTTTAGTACGAGTTATGTCAAAATTGCTGTCTCTCCGTTTGGAGGGAAGACGACTTCCTTAGATTAGGGATACACAAAAACAATATCAATAATTTATATATTGCCAAAGAACTCTCCTCCTCCTCTAATAACAGGAACCAGAGCAGAGGCCCATTCGCCCAATCTCCCTCTACCTCGAAGTACCCTCAAGAACTGGCAAAACCGCCTGGGCCAGAAGCCTCGGACGACACAATTACTTCTTCAGCAGAATAAGCTTCAAGGACTATGACCAAGACGCCGTCTACAATGTCATAGACGACATCAAATACTCGACAGTCCCTACCGAATTAATGAAGAATTTAGTAGGATGCCAGAGAGATTTCCATGTATTTGTTAAGTTCCAACCAGATCTCACTATTAGAGGAGGAATTCCTTGTATTTTATTAACAAATGGGGACAGTAGTTGGTTAGATTCAATGTCCCCAAAAATGAGAGAATGGTTTGATGTTAATGTAACCATTGTCATGATTAATGAAAAATTTTATTAAATTTATTTATGAAACCACTCAAAGTTTTATTTACTTACTACATTTCCCTTATCATCAACTATTACATCTTGAGTCACATCACTATTTTTTACACTGATTATTACATTTCGTAAAAATTAAAAAATTCCGCAGGATCCATAACAACTGATCCTCTACGATCAACATCCCCTTTGCTAACACCAATCTCTGAAATCGACGGATCAAGATCAACATCAATAGTGTCATCACCACCCCGGCGTACATTAATATCTGACAAACTCAGACGACCTCTGCGTTCATGAATAGCTGAACCACTTTCCCCAAAACCTCCTAACAACAAATCTCTTCGCCTCTCCAATAAACCAACAGACTTAGTCCGTGTCAGAATCAGAATGGCCTTCGTTGGAGGACAATGCCAGACATCAATATTATCATTAGTATATTTTTTAGATAACACAACAATAGAGGGGGCCCTCATTTGCGAATCTTCTGGCATGTCACTCGTAGAATACTTCAGATACCCCTTTATTTTACAATACGTAACCCCCCTTTTAATATTGAAATTTTCAAGTCGATACTTCACCATCCATGGCACCTGTTTGTCGTTAATTGAACAATAACCATTCCCATAATAGACTAACTCGCATTAACAATCTACTGGGAAAATAAACCACGCCTGCAAACTGTCATTACCGTCTAACCTTTGATCATAAACATTTACTCTGACCAACCTACTAGCATTGGGTGCGCGAAGAGACAGAGAGAGAAGGGAAGGGCTTGTTTGGAAACGGCAAAAACTTGGTTTGAGTGGGAATTGTTCCTCTCTGTGCAGGGCAAACCTTAGTTTTAGTAACATCGGGCCTAAAAAACATCTAGTTTTATTTTATTTTATTTTTTTGCCTCACCAATTTTCAGCGAAAGCTGGGTTAACTATCAAGAACAACAGAGCAAAGCCTATACATTGAAAACTCAAAATGAGGTCAACCCCAACATCCTTTCATCAGGTAGACAGAGAGAGAGATAGTCCAAGCAAGCTATGGTGTAAGGGTGGACATTTTCCCCAAACTGCTTCTAAGTCGTCTACCTAATTCACGAGAATTTTTTGAGCCAATATAGAACTAGTGATAATAAAATCACTATTATGAAGGAATGGAGATAGAAATTAAAGAAGCCTTCTACAAAACAGAACAACAACAAGCTTTATGTTTATGGAAGAATCCTCAATGCAAATGGCATTGACACTATTATAAAGCAGACACATCTGTATTAGACAAGCATCAGTAGCAACGCATCTGAACACTCCTATAAACATAAATTTCAATCTTCTTTGCTCCGCAGTTCATTACCTATCACTTCTTTTAGTACTAAATTTGACATCATACACTCAACAACTATGAGACAAACAAGAAAACACTATGAGACAAACAAGAAAACAGACACTTATAACATAGTAGTAGAATTATGCATAATTTTTGTTCAGGAGATTTGTAGATCTTTACTTCCATATTATGCATAGTTAGCATAAACAGTAAGAAACTAATCAAAGTTTGGTATTTTTGTCTCATACAAAATGTGTATAAATTTTGCACTATTTCATGTATTAAATTCCCTATTTCCATGGTGAACATTACTCTGCTGACAACTGTATTGAACAAGAACCAATAGAACCGCATATTAGAAAGAGAAACTACCCATTCCCCACGAACACCTGTTACTGTGTGGATGAAATTTCTACTTGTTAAGACAAAATCATTATAGATGACCCACTCTGGCTTATGATCCAGGCAATTTGAAGGGTGCAAGTGAACCACCTACATATGCCACATTACAGTATTAGAAAAATGTAAGAAAAAATCTTGTCCCGTGTGAGTCAAATATACAATCTCCTAAAGGTTAAAACAAGAGATGAATCAACATATCTACGTACCTGATTGTCCTTCACAGTAAAATAGTGTCCAGTGCGCTCCAGATGAGCCACCTGCGTGAAATATCCAGCTAGCATAGCTTTTCTGATGTTGATGTAGTAGTCACGACTGTTAAAATCTGTACTGCATTGCTTGAGGTTGAACCTAACCATGATCCGAACTAGCTGTTGTCTCACATTATCAGCAGCTTTCAATGCCCTTTGGTTGACAAAGTTTTCATAACACCAAGATGGATCCTCGTCTAAAACCCATTTACATGTAAGCACGATAAGAAATGCATACATCATTAATAAAAGCCTCTCTGATTCTCAAAGCAAAAGGCAAGAAATAGAGAATGCAGTTAGATACTTACTATTTTGCTTGTATGCATGGTATACATTCAAGGGTGTAAGGTGATCCCCATCAATGAGCCCAAACCGTGCCTTTGCTTCATCTGCTGCTTTTTAAGCCTCCTTAGGCCAGATAAAGTAATTGGGTACTAAAGAAAAAATTGGTTATCACAGAGGACGCCCACGATAGGTCAGCAGATGCATAGAGGCGAGACGACACCATGTGCTTCATGAGAGAATACTGAAAAACTGCAACTATCTGTATCAGCACTTAGAAATTCTATGGTGCATGCCAACAGGGGGCATGGAACCCAGACAAGACAGTTGCTGAAGACAACCTAAGTGGACACACATTTAACTGCATGCAGATGTACACCATGTACAAAAAATGCAATTAAACACGTAACATCATATGCCTAGATACATGTCTATGCACATGATACAAAATGGGCACGCATTCACAAATAATGAAGCAACATTCTCAGCCCATCGTGGTCTACGTCAACTTAGACCCACGATTAGACTCACAAACACAAAGAAAGCCAGGTAACAGACAACAAACCTGAAAGCATGGTAGAAATAGACAGAATCTCATTTGAACAGTTAAATTCCTGGCTAAAAACAAGCATCTTTGACATCTGCGGATCCAAGGGGAACTCACTCATGATCTCACCCAGCTTGGTCAAGTTGCCTTCATCATCTAACGCTCCCAAGTAATTCAAAACCTCTAATGAGCGCATCAATGTCTTTGGGGCAGGGGGATCCATAAAATCAAAATGGACCAGATCATCTATCCCTAGTTTCTTCAAGGTGAGAACTGTGTTTGCAAGGTTTGATCGCAGTATTTCTGGGTATGTCTGTGGCTGAAGATCATTATTGAAACTTTTCTCAGTGTAGAGTCTAAAACATTTTCCTGGTTGCGTTCTTCCAGCACGACCTGATCTTTGGTGAGCACTAGCCTTTGATATCGGAGAGACCAACAAAGATTCAACACGTATTCGAGGGTTATAGACCATTTGTTTTGCAAACCCAGGGTTTATCACATAAACTATACCATCTATGGTCAAAGAGGTTTCTGCAATGTTGTTGAGACTACAATCTTCCTCCCAGGAGGGCCGCCCACAGTCAGGGGGGTAGGAGCAGGTTCAAATATCTTCTGCTCCAAAGCAGGAGGAAGCGTAGAATACAGCGGCACTGCTTTCACAGGCCTGCAGGCATCTCCCATATTTCCAATTTCTTTTGTCATTTTCCTACATACATCTTCTATCTCCTCCTCTCTAGTAAGAAATACGTTTGTCATTTTCTTTGTTACGATGCAGAGAAAGGGCAAAGTATAACGATAACTATTGAGAGATATAATAATGATAGGGTAGTTTGTTTTGATATGTATGAAATACGATTTAAAGAGAGATCATTTTTGCCTATTTTTGCTTTTTCCAATTTCCTTTATAACATTATTTTTATTTTTATCTGATATATACATTGTATATAAAAAAAATGAGGCCCCCTTTTATGCAGGGCCTTGGGTGAGCAGTGAGCACCAAAGTTGCCCAATGGTCAAGCCAAGGGTTGCTTAAATCACCCGTGACTCAAACCCGCACCCACACCAATAACAAGCCTTTATAGTTAGGCCAAGCCGCCTACATACCCTAAAAGTTATCATATGAGACTAAATTTGGAACATAATGACCCCAGGTCCACACACAACAACAAAAACATAAAGAAAACAAGACCAACAAAAATTTGAACAAAGTTTTTTTAAAATTCCACCAATGCAAATTGGGTGTTAGTAGCATACAAAATTAGAAAAACATGAAACCAAAAACCAAAGATTCATAAATGTTTACTTACCTCATTGGCATTCATGTTGCTTTGAGTCCCAATGCCAGTCTGCCACACCACAAGTGGAAAATGGTCATTAAGCTTTCCTTCAGCCACCTCTTGGGCTACTTGCATTGTTGCCTTCCCTATGGACGGGTCAAGACCATATTCTATGTTGACCTGCAGTAGAGTATAGTACATACATACAAGTCAAATTAGTAAGAGAAAACACATAAAAAAAAAAAACATAACCCACACCATACCATAAATAATTTTCTGAAATGGAATGGAATTTTTGAATAATTAGTTTAGAAGAAAACATCCAAATAAGAATATGGAATTTGTGAAATGGAATGGAATTATAAACCCACACCATACCATAAAAAATAATTTCTAAAATGGAATTTGTGAACTGAATTCCAATATTTATTGGAAGCAGAGCATAACCATGTATGCATTCTCTTCTGTGAATAGAGCTCTCTGTGTAAGCGACTCGTTTCAGTCCCTAAGCCCACCCCAACTCTCTCTCTCTCTCTCTCTCAAACAACAATGTATTGGAAATGGTTGTTTTTGGTTTTTTTTGCCCTCCTATCACTCATCACTGACCTGTCGATGTGGGTATTGTTATTGGGGGGGTCCTCCATCATTTCTGCTCTCGAAGTCATAAGCCTACCCCAACTCTCTCTCTTTCTCTCTCTTAAACGACAATGTATTGGAAATGGTTGTTTTTGGTTTTTATTGCCCTCCTGTCACTCATCACTGACCTGTGTATGTGGGTATTGTTGTTGGGGGGGTCCTCTATCATTTCTGCTGTCGAAGTCACAGCAATAGTGCTGTTTTCAAACCGCGACAATGGCGAACCAAACGTCGAGTCTGATTCTTTCTTCTCAACTGAGTCTGCCTCGTTCGAGTTGGAATCTTCTTCTGGGTCCTCATGGAGGAGATGAAGAAGAAGACCACTGCTCGGATGTTAGGATTAGCGTTTGCATTTTTTGGGTTGTAATTTAAGCTCTGTATAGTAGATAGAGAAGCTTTTGGGTTCTTTAGCTATGTAATTTAAGCTCTGTATAGTAGATACAGAAGCTTTTGGGTTCTTTAGCTATGTAATTTTTTATTTTTATTTTTTTTACTATGTAATTTAAACTCTGTAATTTAAGCTCTTTAGTATAAATAATATATTTATTTAAATTATTTTAAAAAATCTCACTATTCAATTTCTTATATGAATAAATTAGTAAATTAGTGTTGATAACAGTTTAGATGATAGTAAAAAATAAATTATTATTGGGTTTTTCATAAATATTAAATTTTTTAAGTGTATTTATGTTAAGTGTATATAAAAATTTAAAAAAATTACTTAAAATATTAAAAATAAAATAGAAAAATACGAAACAAAAAATTTCAACTTTCTAAAAAGTGAATTTAAAAAACTCAATTGGGTGAAAGAAAGGGTCAATGTCCCAAATTCATATCAATTTGTTTTAGGATGGACCAGCCTATCTATTGAGATCTAGGCCCTATAATAATTCTATAAATGCAGTTGAGCTTTTAAGTTTATCAGTTCTTAAGAAATGTTATAGATTTATAATTTTAAATTTATAAATTTACTCATAATAATGTGGTGTGTGATAAATTAAAATTTGACACATCATATTATATTATTGTGATCAAATTAAAATAAGTTTTTAAACATTTTTTTTAAATAAAAAAAAAATTTGAACATAGCTAGCATAAATGTGGAGTATCTGAAGTGTCTTGGAAAACCAGTAATTGACTTGATTTATATTGTGTTTAGAAGAAAAAAAGAAAAGCAACAAATGAAGCACAAGTAATTGAAGTAAACTTTTAAACATGAATAAAGAAGATTTTTTAAAAATTAGTCCCATTAATACATTTTGTAAATTATTGGTAATTCATATATATTCTATATTTCCTCGAACGTTTTAGAATTTTGGAAGCTGAAATTTTAGAATTTTTTGCAATCATAAATTAAATTAATGAATTTTTTCATTTTAAAAATAGATCCTACTAACTACCCCTCAACCCCTCAAATTGGTTAAGGTTCAAATAATATCAAAAATATTAAAATTAAAATTTAATATATATTTTACATAACTCCATACATTTTTATGTATTTATATATATACTCACATCATTTTAATGACATATGCTAACAAAAGCATTGTTTAATATTAAATTTGTGTAAAAAAAATGCTTCAAGAAATAGTGAAAAAGTTAAAATAAATTTTTAATTCAATAAAAGTATTTTGAAATTAGTAAAAAAATATCTAGTTTTTTTTTTCTTTTCCTTCCAAGTCTAAAAAAACCTACACGTGAAAAAGTTATTTGAAATTTAAAAAAGAAAATTCATTCAAGACCAAAACCAACGAAAGACCAAAATTTTGCTTCTTTTTATTTATTTATTTATTTTTTACCAAACCCAACCTTAAAATGTCAATTTATCTGTTTTATATCCACAAACCAAACACCGCTGAAGGAAGGGTGGTTTCAAATCCCTGTGGCCCAGTTGCTGAAGGGGGTTATTATACAAATGTGAACACAAGTATTCTTTGAGGTCTGAATCAGATTCTACAAGCACACACCACTTCTATAAAATTTATATCCGGCAAAAAGCAAAAAGATACATAGTAAATAGTGATATGGTTCGGAATTCTATTCAATCAAGCAGAAAAATCAGGCCGTTGATGGTCTTGGTGGAGGCAGCGATATTGGGGATGTCAAGGGTGGTGGTACTGGAGGCAGTAAGGGAGTTGGCGTAAGTAGAGGTGGTGATGAAGGCGGAGGTGGCAGTGTTGGGGGTGGCAAGGGAGGTAGGGAAGGTGGCGGTGTAAGTGAAGGTGGCAGTGCTGGAAGTGGGAAGGGAGGTGGTGTAGGCAGAGGTGGCGGTGTTGGGTACGGCAAGGGAGGTGGTCAAGGTGGAGGTGTTGGGGGCGGCAAGGGAGGCGGTCAAGGTGGAGGTGGTGGTGTGTAGGTGGAGGTGGCGGTAAGGGAGGTGATTGTGAAGGTGGTAAGATAGGCGGAGGTGAAGGTGAAGGCAAGGGAGGTGGTGTTTAAGGTGGAGGTGGCAGTGTTGGGAGTGGCAAAGGAGGTTGTGAAGGTGGAGGTGGCAGTACTGGGAGTGGCAAGGGAGGTGGTGTAGGTGAAGGTGGTTGTGAAGGTGGTAGTGTAGGCGAAGGTGGCTGTGAAGGTGGCGGCAATGGAGGTGGTGTGGTGGAGGAGGTGGTGTAGGTGGAGGTGGCAGTGAAGGCGGAGGTGGTGGCGGTAAGGAAGGTGGTGGCGTTGGTGGAAGCAGTGTAGGTGGCGGCGGCAAGGGAGGTGGTGGTGTAGGCAGAGGTGGCGGTGCTGGGAGTGGAAAAGGAGGCGGTGGTGCTGGGGGTGGCAAGGAGGTGGAGGTGGAGGTGGAGGAGGCGGTATTGGGGGTGGTGAAGGTGGTGCTGTAGGCGGAGGCGGCGGTATTGGCGGTGGCAAAGGTGGCGGTGGTAGAGGTTGTAAAGGTGGTGGCAAAGGAGGAGGTGATGGTGGTGGAGCAAAAAGTAACGAAAAATGTGATAGTGGAGGCGTAGGGCTATTATCATAAAAATATGAAACAAGTGTTATCTTATATTATTGTGTGTGTAGTTATGTACTCTAAATAAGTCAATCAAATAATGCATCATTGGAGCATATTTCCAAATGGATAATGCTACATATCATGAAATAAATATCATGAAAAACTTCATGAAACTAATTCAATGGTGAATGCATAACATACAATAAAACACTACAAACACTATAATCTAATTCAAGGGTGGAGAATCTTCATGAAAACTTTTCATGACATTGTTTTCATGATACCTAGCATTATTGTTTCCAAATTGCGAATAATCCCATTGTATCTTTTTTTCTTCCTTTTATTATTTTATTTTAAGCCCCTAGGAGTCTTCCCTTTTTTTTATCTTTGTTTTTTTTTAAACATAGCCCCAAGAGCTTGAGCTTATTATGTAAAGTATGTTTTTTTTTTTGTTTTTTTTTTTATTTATTTTGTCAAAGATAGCATTAATATATTGATATAGTTAAATTACAACTAAAAAGTTCACCACTTTTCCATTAACTTAACCTCCCATTTATCACACCCTAAGATGGGCTACTAAACCATTGGGATGGCTTTAAATTTCACTTGTTTCAAGAGTAATTTGAACAATTGATTTGGCTGGGCTTCATGGAACCCCTATTTTTAGAAAAAAAAAAAAATGAGTAAATTAAATTAATGACCTCGTTAAATTCACCTTCATATAAATTAGAATGGTGACTAGGTGTGTACTTTAAAATGAAAAAATGCTATGAACTCCAAATAATATATCAAATTTTTTAACAAATATTTCATATGGGTGTAGGATCCACACAAACTCACATGTGTGTGAATCCCACACTCATGTAAGAGGTTTGATAAAACATTTAGTAAATTATTTAGAATTCCTAGCATTACTCCTTTAAAATTAATAGTTCAACTATATAAATCATAAAACTGACAAATAAACAAACAAAATCATCAACAAAAAAAAATATTGGTTGAAAAAAGTGACGATGAAACTCTTGTAAGAATTATCAAAAAAAGATTTTCCAATTGATCAATTTTGCACTTAATTTGTTAATGTTATTTCAATTTGGTTCAATTGATCATGTCCATTAAAATTTTGAGAAAAATTAAAGACAAAATGATCTATTCACCTTTCCCTCTTCCACAAACCATCTCACTATGGATTTTACCCATTTCCGTCCAATTTCTTAACAAGTGTTCTTAATTGGAATAAATTGATGCAATATAATCAAAATTATATGAACCAAATTAATACAAGAGAGAAATTATATTCATGATTAGTCTTTAGTCTCTTGAGTCATCCACAATTCAGCTTCAAGACTGATTTTTGTAGAAGTTTCAATGATGGGGAACACAACTTTGAGACTCTGAATTCTGGATTAGGAGTTTAATGTGCTTCATGGCCGTTTTAGATTTGGGAAGAGATAAGGATATGATGTTTTAGTTGAAATTATTTATACCAAGAACATGTTTACACATGCATCTATAGCAATTTCCCTATTTGGCTAGTTTATAAGAGCTCGTTGAAAAGGAAGAGATAAAAGAGACGATGTTTTAGTTAAAAGCATTTATACCAAGATCATGTTTACGCATGCATAAATTTTCTTATTTGGTTAGTTTATAAGAGCTCTTTTTTTCTTAAAGAAAGTGTCAAAGGGATACTTTTATCTTCGATCTTATTATCAACTTTCCGGTTACAAAAATAAAAAATAAAAAACTACACCCAACATGGACAATATCTCATTTATGTATGCATTTACAGTCTTGTTTATGCATGCAGTCATACCAAGATCTTGTTTACCCCTATAAGTACCAGAATCGATTGCTTGTATTAAGCAAAGTTTTTCCTAAGCTCTGTTCCTCTCTTTTCCTCTTAGTAAAAGATGAGGAAGTTTTTAAAGAATGTTGGAATGTTTACTGTAATGGTGTTGGTAGCTTTGTTTGTGGTGGGAGTAACCGAAGGACGAAGGTTTGAGGAAGAGACTAATGGTGGCAGTGATGAGGATGGCAAGGCAGGCGGTGATATTGGGGTTGGTGAAGGCACCAAGGCAAACAATGTTGGTGGAAGAGGTGGTAATGGGGATGTTGAAGGTGGTGGTAGCGATGCTAGGGTGGGCAAAGATGGTGCCGTGCCAGGTGATGGTGCTGGAGGTGAAAAACTTGGATTTGGAGGTGGTCATGGATGGGGGAGGTGGCCATGCCGGCGGTGGCGGCTATGGAGGTGGAGGGGGCCATGGTGGTTGTGTTTCTAGGGGCTGCGGTGGAGGTGTAGGGGGAGAAGGTGGCGCTGGCAAAGGTGGAGGTAGCAAAGAGGTGGCAATTGCAAAGAAGGTGGTGGAGGTGAAATAGGTGGAGGTCGTGGTGGTGTTGGGGGTGCCCCAGGTGGAGGTGGCAAGGGTGGAGGTAGTGGAGAAGGTGGCAATGGTGGAGGAAGAATAGGTGGAGGTCATGGGGGCGCCCCAAGTGGAGGTGGCCACGATGGCGGTGGCAAGGGTTGTGATGACAAAGGTAAAAGGGGTTGTGAAGGTAGTGGTATTGAGGGTGGGGAAGGTGGAGGCGGTGGTCCTAGGGGTGGCAAGGGTGGTCATGTGGCAGGGGCATGGTAATAGATAGAGATGGAGGACGTGACATGCATGGGGCCTATCATAAGCATGAAAAGGTGTACGATTTACTATGTACCAAGTTAATGAAATAATGCAACAAAAATTATATCACTACAAGAAATCAAAGTTTTAAAGACAAAATTTTAGGAACAAAAATAATTTGTCTATAAAAATTATACTTTTAAGGACAAAATAAGGAAATTTGAAAAAAGAAATACTTAATCATATTATTATATTTTTAAGACAAAGCCATTTGGTTGTAAAAGAGTTAATGCCTTTTTGCAGACGTCTTTAGTTGGTTGCCAATAAACCTGACTCATTTATTTTTTTATTATGTTTTCACTATTTCCACAATTATAATCGGGATTTCATTTCCTCTCCACACCTCTCTCTCTCTCTCTCTCTCTCTCATCCCTAATTTCATTGTTGATTTCATCCCTGCTCTCAGAGAGTCTGATCGATGGTTTGTGGATTTAATCTGAATAGGGGTGCGACTACCTATTCAGATTTGTAAGGTTAGTAGACGACCATATGGTGAAGCATCTGAAAAATTTACTAGTGAATTAGGGATTGTCACTAGGCAATTTGCCCCACAAAATGTGCCATCGTGGACTGATATTAGTGAAGAGGATAAAGAAACATTGGTTGCATACCTTCAGGTAAGTGGTACAATTGCTGAGATTTAGATTTCCTCTTTCCAAATTATTTTCTAGATAGTTATTTCCCCAGTAAATTTCCTCTTCCCACATTATTTCATCAAGCATTTTGATAGCACTATTTGTACCATTTATTTGTTTCTGGCACAATAATTAACAAGCACCATAAATAACTTTGAGGGAAGGTTTTAATGTGCTTTAATTTTTTCTTGTTTGGTATGACAGGAAGGTTTTAAGTTTACCAATGAACCCTATGCTATTGAATCTATCCTCTATTTGATGCACGACCGGTATAAGAGCTATCGCCATGACCTACGACAACGCTTTAGAAGTTTCCCTACAATGGAATCTGCCCTTGCAGATCCACCTGAAAATATGGAAAAGGAGGCGTGGAAGTTCTTGTGCGAAAAGTGGTCTGACAAGGACTATAAGGTAACTTTGTCAATCTTGTCTCATTTTCTGTCAAACATAGTGGTTTAAATATGAAGTGCCCTAAGCTCCGTGTCATAATATGCTATGGTATGAACAGTAATTGTGTTCCTATTCGAAGTTAAATGCCGAGTTTGATGTAAAATAAACATCACCTTGCAGAATGCTTGTGAATTTGTTGAATCTTTAAACAAGGAATTTATGAAAGAAAAGGAAATGCATCTTTGTAATTCTAGAGTTAACACAACTGAGAGAAGTTGTAGATTTTTGTTGGATCAACTGTTAAGAGGCTTTTGCATTATGGGAAAGACTACTTTACGCATTAAGAAAAATATGCATATTTTATTTTTTGACTATATGATTTATTATGATTGGCATGCGAAAGTTTTGGAAGCATTATTTTCACAATCACGGACTCAAATTGTCACTAGAAAACAATTCTACATTAGTACTTCACTTTGCTAGTCTGCAAGTGAAAGTGATGAAAGCCTACCAACAAACAAGTGCAACCTGCTATCTCCAATTCTATATGTCCTGTAGATGAGAAATGTTTAATAATAAAAGAAACACTTTGTACTATGACTTATGCATTTAATAATAGGTGAGATGTGGCAAGAATAAGTTGAATCGGTGTGTTTGATCCCACTTGAAAACCAAAAAGTTATTGATTTTTTTGTATAGGTGCTTTTGGGTGGACTTTTCAACATGTTTTGTTTCTGTAACTGCCATTCTTGCTGTGTTTGATCCCACTTGAAAACCAAACAGTTACGATGAAACTAGAAAATTGTTTATGTGGGTTATGAATGGTGAATCGGTGTGAACATTTATAGTTTCCCCACAATCCGGTTATGTTTCTTTACGCCTGCTCTATAAAATTATTTAAGCATGCTTGTTACTAGTTTTTGGTCCGTGTCATGTATCCATTAAGGATTATAACCGAGTTATTTATTTCCAAACAGGTAACCTGTTTCAGGGGGGCCGTACAGACGATTAGTGAAGCTTCCATTACTTGTTTATTGTACAATATGTAGCTTTAGCCGTAGGCTGTATCATCTTCCCGATAGTAATTCACTGTCCTGTTAAGCTCTCTGTTTGCTAAATACTAATCTTTCTCATTATTCCTAGCAGGGTTCTTGTTTTGTGGTTTTTCAAAAATATGGAGGGATGCTGGAACCCCTGCTGATTCTTTATGAGGTTTGGCCCGAATGCACCGATGTTCCCAAAACCAAATTCCAAATCAAGGTTTGTTAATTCTTCAAATGCTAATTGTTTTCTTTAACATAACCATGATTGTTAATTGCTGAATTTCAATCAATATTGTTGAGAACCTAGTCCACATTGTGGCTTTTTTTATATTTGGAATTAATAATCAAAGCACTAGATTGTTGGTTGACTTTTGCTTATATTACTTGACCATTCTGGATTGTGAGAGTTTGGCCTATTCTATGCAGGTCCTGCAAGCTTGCGTCGATTTAAAGCTTAGGAGCTATCTGCTAGATTTTGAATGCCATTTCAACGAAGCCATTGAGAAGAAGATGCGATGAGTTGAGTTGTTTTGTTATGTAGGTAGATATAACTCTAATTACAATCTGTTCATTGAATAGTTGAATGCTACAAATTAGAAATGGTACTTTTGAAATCTCTATCAGATATACAATCAAGATATTACGTACTAATGAATCAGAGCATGGTATTTGTTCGTTATTGAATGTGATGAGCATTTTTTTTTTTTTTGGTGTAGTTGAATTTTAATTTGGAGATGAGCAGATGGTCTGGTGATAAATATTTTCTATTTGGTTGTTGAGAAATCAAGAAAGGAATATAAGTTGATGTTCAAACTAGTATTTTTAGAATAATTGTTACAAAATAAAAAAAAAATAAAAAAAAAATTATTAAACTTTTAGAGACCAATTTTACTTGTCTCAAAAAAAATTTAACAAACTTTTAGCCACCACTTTTATTTGTCCCAAAAATTAAAACTTTTAACCACCACTTTCATTTGTCCTAAAAAACCTAAAACTTTTAGAGACCACTATCATTTGTTCCAAAAATTAAAACTTTTAGACACCAATTTGTGTTGTCTTAAAAATTAATTTCGTCTCCATAACTACTACGGTGGCCTTGAACTATAATTAGACTTTTAGAGACAAATTTTGATTGTCTCAAAATCAAAACTTTTTGTAACCACATATATTTGTCTCTAAAAGTCTATTTATAGTGACAAATGCAAAATTTTGTCTCTAAAAGTCAATTTTTGACTTTTCCGGACGGGCTATTTGGGACAAACCTCGCGACGGTGGAAATTTGTTGGCTAAAGTTTTTTCCAACAAATATTACGCTTTTAGGGACGAAATAAATTTGCCCCTAAAAAGCTGATTTCTTGTAGTATATGTTATATCCCAGCTATATATCTTCTGAATACTAATAAAAAATTGTGATCATTGTTCAAGCTTATTATGTTTCTGCTCGAAATTATGCAGTTTCCTTGTTCTGTATCTTTTTATATTTTTTTTTCCCCAGATCCATAATTATAGCAATACTTAATTTTCCACCACATATGCAAACAGTGTATGGTGGGTTTTTCATTTTTGGCAAAGATTTGAAACAAATAAAGAGTTCAGGCAAGAAGGGTTGAAAGCGGATGTTGTGTTTTATAGCAAACTCATTGATGCATTGTGTAAAAAGGGGTTAGTCGAGTCATCTGTGTTATTGCTTGATGAGATGACCGAGAGAGGGATTCAACCAAATGTAGTCACTTACAATTCTATAATTAATGCCTTTGGTCAGTCAGCAATTGGAGAATATGCAGAGGATGAGTCACAGGTTGAATCTTCAGAGTCAATGGTTCTTCGGGATGCCTTTCAGAGCAAGATTGAATATGCAGAGGATGACAGGATCATAAAGATTTTTGAGGAGTTGGCTACTGAAAATTCATATCATTCAAAGAATGATCACAGGGCAGACAGGAGATTTTGTGTGTCTTGGGGGTTTTTCAAAAGATGCACGAACTGAAAATAAAACCAAATGTTGTCACCTTTTCGGCAATTTTGAATGCTTGCAGGTATACTTTTCTGTCTGATCCCTACCATCCTTCACTAAATTGCATACCTTGTTCGGTGGAAAATATTGAAAGTGAAGAATGTGGCTGTATACCTAGTATCTGCTATTTTATCTAGCCTCTATATTATTTTTGTGACATGTTGTGCTGTTGTTAGATTTCACTTCTGCCTGTCTTGGTTTCACCTGTACTCTGTAGCCCATTATTTGGGCTGACCTTCTTACATAACTTGCTTCGTGAAACAGGCCAGTCGAGCACATGAATTGAAAACATTTCAGATGCTATTTATGCATCTTATGTTGAATAAATGATTTTGGAATACAATATGAATGTATGACCTGTAGTCCTATGTGCTAGTAATTGTACCACAAGCTGAAGTTGGCTGGACGAAGTCAAGTATGTGCTTAATCCATACTCATTTGGGGCTTCAAAACATCAACTAAATTTTTCTAAACTTGAGTAAATCTTTATTCAAGTTCATATTCTTGAAGTATCAATCAGTTACTGCTCACCATAAGGTAAAGTATGGGTTGCAAAAATATTTTATTTGATTGAGTTATCAGTCCAGATCAGTAACCTTAAAATCATAACGAGTTAGAAGATGTATCAAAAAAGACATAAAATACTCCTCAACAAGTCTCAAATCAATTATTGTTGTTGGATAACTTCTGAAACTATAATACTGTGGCTCATGTGACATATGCCTTATGGGACTCACAAGCTTACATTTTTGCACTGCTACAACAATTATGCTCTAGGTGGGTGAGGTGAGGTGGTTATCAAGTAATGGAAGTTATCATTTGTAAATCCAAAAGCCCAATGTTAAAAAACCTTTAAAATGTTGTAAGAAAGGAACACTCAAGTCATGCTGCAATATGGCGCAAAGCGTGTTTTTCTATATATTTATTATCCCTGTCCTTTTGCAATTTACCTCTTCAGATGTTTAATTTTATATGTTGTGCCTTCTTGTTTTACTGGTGTTGCCTAATCCTAGGGCATTCCTCAAGGATATCTTTGAAAACTTTGTTTTAATTTGTGGCTTTGCAGTAGATTAAGAGCTAGTTCTCTATTATGTCTCCTTTGGTTCTTGTGCAGGCTAAGGGAGACTTCTATTAAATCTCCTTCCATTATTTTTATCAGTTATATATAAAAAAAAAAACGCCCAATTATTTTTATCAGTTATATATATATTTTTTTTAGGTTGGGGAAAAAAAAAAAACGCCCAATTATTTTTATCAGTTATATATATATATTTTTTAGGAGGGGGGGGGGGGGGGGGGGGGGCGCGGGAATAATGGTAACCAAATTGTGTGTGTGTGTGAAGGAACCACTAATAGGCATTATGATTGGAAGGATTTGTTATACCCAGGACTTGGAGATTGTCATCAGTGTATTAGAAGTTTAAACTTGCTGGTTTTTTGCCTGTGTCATTTTCCAACTTCTTGATAGCACTATTTTATGCATTTTGCTGAAAATTATGGTTTATCTTAGTCATTCAATTGGGTGACTTGTTGCAGCCGTTGTAATTCATTTGAAGAAGCTTCATTGTTATTGGAGGAACTTCGTTTATTTGATAATCAAGTCTATGGTGTGGCACATGGACTTCTCATGGGCCATAGGGATAATGTATGGATGCATGCTCTCTCTCTTTTTAATGAGGTGAAGCATATGGACTCTTCAACGTCATCTGCATTTTACAATGCGTTGACTGACATGCTATGGCACTTTGGGCAGGTATGTCTTAGTAATTGCTGTTAATTGAAGTTACATGGTTTCTATTTTATTTATTTATTTTAATTTTCCCTTTTTCTCGGTAGGTAATTGGGACACTATAAGGTCAAGGTTGTTTAACTGGTACATATTTAATGATTCCAATAGGTTCTAACTCTCTTTCTCTTGGATTGTGCTGGAATTGAAAAGTTGGCATCATGGTCGTGTGGTTCATACGTCATTTTGGCTATTGCATGGGGCACAAAATGGCTCCAGAGTTGCTGTTACCATTGTATCTAATAACTTGCCCCATTTACTATTTGCGTGTCCAGAGATACTAGTGTGTGGAGTTGCTAATTAAATGAAATTTAAATATTTATTTATTTTTATTTTTTAAATATCACAAAAGCCAGTGAAGAGTGTCCAAAGTTTTTGTAAAGGTCTCCAAAAATTTTCTGGTTGGTTGCCTTACATATAACTGAATTGTGTAGATGAAGGAGATGATAGAAATTCAATGTTATTCTATTTCACTTTTTGCAGCATCACCTTACTTTAACGAACACGATTCTTTCTCTGGTATTTGTTGCAAGGGTTTCTAAATCTCCGTTGCTTGATATTGTATAGACTGTCCTCTCCTCTGTTTTCCTTAGAACAGCTTTTATTTCTGTTTGTTTCAGTTTTCTCCTCCCAGTTCTCACCTCCTCCAACTGGAAATCTCCAAAGAGTTTCATGTTAACAGATCCCAAAACTTTTGTTCTTGACTCTGTATTTGTTTTCCTATAGAGACGAGGGGCCCAACTGGTGGTGCTTGAAGGGAAACGACGTCATGTCTGGGAAAACATATGGTCTGATTCTTGCTTAGATCTGCATCTGATGTCTTCTGGTGCTGCACGCGCAATGGTTCATGCCTGGCTGCTCAATATACGCTCTATTGTGTTCGAAGGTCATGAGTTGCCAAAACTACTAAGGTATATCATCATATCAAAAAACCATCAGATGATTCTGTACTTTCACCATTTAAAATCACATTTCAATCGGAGAGAGAATAGTCAACTTTTGTCGACTGTGCAGCATTTTAACAGGGTGGGGCAAACACAGCAAAGTAGTTGGTGATGGCACGTTAAAGCGAGCAATCGAGACACTTCTTACTGGCATGGGTGCACCGTTTCGGGTTGCCCAGTGTAATATTGGGCGGTTTATAGCAACTGGAGCTCTAGTGGCGGCCTGGTTGAAAGAATCAGGGACGATGAAAGTCCTCATTCTTCAGGATGACAGAAATCAATCTGAAACTGCAAGATTGGAGCATATTCCTGAATTGCAAACAATCCCCTTGTAGTAGGTTGTATTTCTATGTGGGTTTTTTTGTCTCTTTTTTTTAAAAAAAGGTCTTTGCTTCCAACGTTTGTATTCTGTGTAATTAAGTGATCCGAAAATCTACTCTCTCTCTCTCTCTTGTAAAACTCGCAAATGTATCTTTGTAGCTTCTTCAGTGAAAGCAAACAGTTTTTCCTCTCCTCGGTTTTACTGCAAATTGTAACTGAATGTATAAGAAACCAATGAGTTTAGCAGGAAGTACAATAACCATACTTTCAGGAGTTAATTGGAATTGAATGTATAGTCAGGAAGCCACACTTTATGTTGCATTTGTGTTTTAACATTTCCTAATGATGCTTACATTGCCAAAATCAGCAGTGTATCAAATCATTGATATGAAATGATATTTTTAGCCTTTGAACAAAGGGCTCGGGTTAAGGAGTCATTGGTTTAACTGTCGGGTTAACCAAAATTTAATTGTTTCGTAAATATATTCAAAGTTGTACAAAAATTAAAAATATAGGCAATGAAATACCCTAGGAGTGTCAGTGTTTTTTAAGAGCATATATTTTTATTTTAATGTTTATTGTCTTTAAAAAAAGTTATTTACATTGATGTTAGACAAAAAAATGCTATGAATGTAACAAAAATTACCAATTATTAAATTGTTAATTATTAAGTTCAAACTCAAAGATAATATAGCAAGATAGCACCTTAACATATAACAGAGTGTACAGAGTCTCTGTAATTTCAAGAGCAAGATCATCAAGATGGTTCGATTTTTCGCTGGAATTGCTCTATTGAAGGCACGTTTAATCCCACTTGTCCAAAACTTATAAAAAGAAAAAAGTTTGATGTCATCTGTGGTGGTGGCGTTATGTATGTACAATGTCAACAGTCTCGCCGACGATGATGTCCATAATACTATATACTAACAAAACTTCAAACGCAGACACATAGAGAGAGAGAGAGAGAGAGAGAGATAGCGGTGGAAGATGGCATTTAGTTGGTTGAGATTAGGGTTGCAATAATGGGTGCACCGTCGTGGAGCATCCCTGGTCATGGTTGGTTGAATTTCTTTTGTCTATTGGCACTTTGGAAGAGATAGAGAGATAAGGGGATGATGATATGCATGCATTTATACCCCTTATTTCTGAGAAATGATTTTATGTAACGGGTGCTTACACTGCCTGAAGTGTATTTTTCTTTGCCATGCAACAATATTAGAAATACAAAAATCAAACATAGAATTGAACCCCAAAAAAAAAAAAAAATTGAATGGACAAAATTTCATCATTTTTTTTTTTTTTTTTTTTTGTGTTTTTCTATGTTTGATTTGTATATTTCTAAACTTATAATTTGTGTCATGTGGTAATAGTATGTGTAATCTGAATTTGATATGGTTAAACACTCAATACTTTAGGTTGAGCTCCAAGTGACTTTTCGAGTAATTGAGCTCAGTTCAAAATATTGAATTTTTGGCTACATCAACTTTAATTTCACTTTTACCATATAATAAATAATAAGTTAAAAAATATACCACAATAGCTTAATCATGTCATATACTTGTTACATAAAATATTTTCTCCTTCTAATTGACCCCTATAAATACCACACTACATTTCTTGTATGCAGTAAACAAAGCTCTTGCTACTCTTTTCTTTCTGGTCCTCTCTTTTCGTTTGAGTAAAACGATGGGGAACGATGGGGAAGATTTTAAAGAATGGTGCAATGTTTGCTGTAATGGCGTTGGTGGCTTTGTTGGCGGTGGGAATAACTGAAGCATGGAAGTTAGGGGCAGAGACTGTTGGTGGTCGGGTTGTTGGTGTAGGAATTGGAGGTGGGTCTAGTGATGGGAAACGGGTTGGGAGGGAAGAGAGTAGTGAGAGGAGAAAACGTCTTCATCCTCGCACGGTAAGACCCACTTTCTTGTGTCAAACTAGAGAAAGAAATCTATAACAATAAAATGCAAGAAAATCACTACATCAAAAACAAATAAGGAGAGTTCATACAGCTCATGAATTTATCTTCTCTTGCCCATGGTCGTTCCACTTTCTTGCTTCAGTTGAAAAATCTATCTAATAAAAATAAAATGCGAATAAACCACATCCAAAAGAGAGAAAAAAAATAGAAAAGGGGGAGTTCATACAACAGATTCGTACAGCTCTTAATTTTAACTTGACTAAAACCTACATCATTAATGGTACATGAAATTCGGCCACCTAGTCCATTGTGCTTTTCCTGAAACTGGGATCTGTTGAGAGGTTTTGCTGGGCTAATAAAATCCAGATAACTAAAAAGCTCTTGAGACACATTCTCAAGGAGAGCATAAACATGGGGACAGCTTCACTTTCTGTTCCTGCTCTCTTCCCTCTCCTTTTCCCGTTTCTTGTAAAGCTTCTCAACAACACGCCGTGCCTTGCAAGGTGGAAAGTTTGCAAGGTCAAAGTAGTGTGGTGCTATATCAACTAACCTGAATCGACCCAAAATAGCAAAAACACAAAAGGTGAATAGAGGTGGAAAGTCAAGTAGGCATGTGATCCAACAAAAATACAGAACTTTCACAAATAACATACCTGTCCACCAGTAAAATATAAATTCCCAGTCCCGTTTTTAATAATAAAATATATATATAGATATAAAACAGTTAGGAACAATAGTACTTTATTCATAACAAAAATACTAATAATCCTTTATGATAGCAATAAAAGTGTTGTTAATCTGTTTCGATTACCCTTTAATGCATGCAGAAGGAGTCAACAAAACAAACAAGCAACCAACATGGATATTGAGAAGCTTCAGGTCTATCCATAAGACAATATGAATTGTCTTTACTCCAGACAACTGAAAAAATTGTGATGATTTTAACATCCAACCTGTCACAGAAAAGAGGCAGAGACAGAGAGAGAAGGGAATGGCTCACTGAGAAGGGAAAGAATAGCAATAGCAGATCGCGAACGGCGTCGGAAGGGTTCCGCCGTCGGCTACACTGCGAGAAGGAAAAGAATCGCAAATGCAAAAGCGAACCAAACAAAAACCGGCGAACGGCGTCGGATTGCGCGTTCCGCCGTCCTTGTTTTTCTTCATAAATTTTGTATTTTCGAGTTATTTTTTTTCTTTTTTTTTTAGATGGTAATTTTATTTGTTATTATTGTACTGTGAGTTTATAAATTTTGTCATTTCTAAATGTCTTTTCTCTCTCTAATTGTTTATTCGAACATTATTTATGGTTAATTTTTTAATTAATTTAGATTATATTGCTTCTCATATTTTTTACATATTTAAAATAAATTAAAAAATTAATTTTTAACTATCTTTTTAAAACAATTTTACTTGTTTCACGTTGCCCATGCTAATTGTATGTTTGTTGGGGTTCGCTTGATTTTGTTTTTGATTTATTTTCATCTTTAAGTTATTTTCTTTTTAATTTTTTTTAATAAAAAATCAGCCTTTTAAAGACATCAAAAAATTAAATAATTATTATAAAAAAAATATATAAATAAAAATAATGAATTTTTTGGGGCTTATTTTGACTTTTAAAATTTTCTTATATAACTTTTCAAAAATAAAAAAATAAATTTTTTGAGTTCGTTTACTTGAGGTGAATATAAATTTTTTTTTTTTTTTTTTGACATTCTTCTAAAAAAAAAATTACTAAAGATAATATGACTTTTTTATGTGATTCCAAACACTTTATAAAGGGTTATTTTGGGAGATGATTTTTTTTTAAAATATTTTTTTTAAACTAAAATATGAGATAAAAAATAATATATTTAAAATAAATTTTTAATTTTTTACACAAAAAAAAATACAAGAGGTAGAGTAAATGGAAATATATATATTTTTTGTACGAGCTGAAATTGTTTTGGCTTTTTTATTTTTATTTTTGATAAATGAGGCCTAAGTGTGCATTTGGAAATTTGATTTTTTTAGTGATATTTTAATTGTCTAATTTTTTTATGAGATGAAAAGAATTAATTTACTTAAAATGTTTATCTAGTTTAATAAATAGTTTTGTGAAATAAAATGATTGATTGATACTTAACATAACATTTTATCTTTTTTTAGATCGCATTACCTTTTTAATTTTCTGCACATTGTTTTATAAAAAAATAAAAAAATTACACTTATTTAGACCATCCTAAATAACTTGTAATCATATCTTTGCAAATTTTCTACAAAAGGCATGTTGATTTTTGAATTTATTTCCCACACAAAGCATGCAGAACATATTTTACTAAATGAAAATTAATTGCAAATAAAAAATTCATAAGAATGGTGTGATAGAAATATTTTAAAAATTGTAAGTCCTTTTAATGAATCTTTTGATTTGAACTAAATAAAAGCACTTTTATCACCGTATTTTGTACAATTTTTTTGTATAATTTCTTTTGTTTATAAGGAAAATAGCCTTTTTAAGAACAATAATTGTAGAAACTCTAAACTTCCAATCTATATATATAAGGAAAATGGTTTTTTTAAAACAATGATTGTGAAAACTTCAAACTTCCAATCTATATATATAAGGAAAATGGTCTTTTTAAGAACAATGATTGTAGAAGTTCCAAACTTCCAAACTAATTTTGTTAATTTATTAATTTTTAAAGAAATAAAAAAAAATCTATTGGTTAATTCCTTAAGTCAAAAATCCAAAAACAAAAAAAAAGAAGATCTAATTGCAATTTTGAATTTTAAAATTCAAAACAATATGATAAGTCACATTTATTCTTTCCAAAAACAATGTTGATCAAAACAATTAAATAAAAATAAATAAATAAAGACGCTAATTATCTATGATTTTGAATTTCAAACTTCAAAATAATACGGTAAGCCACCTTAATCTCACTGTCACCTTTTTCCGAAAATAATATAAATCTAAAATTTTAAAAACCCAATCAAATTAAAAATTCAATACTATTATCTCTTTAAAATACTCAATATTTGATTTTTTTTCCAACTCAGCCAACTCCTCTCCAAATGTAATGATGCAATGGTTATTTTCTCTCTTTGCCAATAGTCCAAATTTATTTCAACTTTGTTTGTTTGTTTGTGATTTTTTTTTTTTTTTTTTTTTTTGCAAATTTATATTTTCGTGTGAGTATTTTTTTTTTCTCTACATGACTTTTTTTTCCCAATGTATTTTTAGTTCCAACTAAATTGAAAATAAATATATATACGTTAACTGCCTTTGTTTTGAGAGTTGATTTGAAGGTTTTTTTTTTTTTTTTGGTGGATGTTTGTGTATTTTTTATATTGTTATTATTTCTTTTGATATATGTGAATTGATAATATAGTTATGAGTTTTTTTTTTTTATTATTTATTTATTTATAGAATAATGCATCTTATATTGTTCCTTATGATTTGATCATTTTTAAAACAATAGTGATAGAGGCCTCGAATTTGGCTCGACTGCTGTTTGTTTGTTTGTTTTTTTTTTTTGGGGCTTCTGTGTTAGTTTTTTTTTTTTTTTTTAAGTCTAATATAAAATATTATACATTTTCCACCAACTCATCATAGAAAATTATATGAAATTAACAAAATTTAACCAACAGTTTAACTAATCAGTCAATTTTAATTTTTATCATTTAATCAATCCAACTTAATTGACTGATCAATTAGACTGTTGGTTAAAATTCGATAATTCTATATAATTTTGTACGATGAGTTAGAATAGGATGTCTAGTTTTTTGGCACACCCCTACATATAAACACTTTTAAAAAAAAAAAACCAACACAACCTAACAAATAAAATTAAATTAAATTAAAAAAAAAATTGATCAGTCAATTTTATTATCCAATCAGTCCAACCCAACTCACTTACAAAATGTCTAATTTTTTAGTACATCCTTATACATAATCACCCCTATAAAGAAAAGAGAGAAAAAAAAAATTAAAAAAAAAAAACCAACTAAAACAGCTTTGGAAGAAAAGAAAAGAAAAGAAAAAAAAAATTGATTTCGAGGCAAATTCGAGCCTCAAATTCGAGGCCTGAATCATTTTTGTTTTTAAAATTTCTTAAACAAAATTTTAAAATTTTTTATTTGTAAAAAATTAAAAAAATTTAATTGACTAAATAAATATCTCTGCAACAAAACTATACTAATCAACACTGCAGTTCCGGAACTGGAAAACAAAAATCGTTTTAATTTTCTATCCTTGTGTTCAGTTGTTGCAGGAAAAGATAGGTCCTATCATAACTATTTTCTTGAAGTAAACACTTCCTCTCAAATTCTTTACTTGAAAAAAAAAAAAAAAAAAAAAAAAACATAATCATCATAGCAAGAAAGCAAATTATTTTTATTATCTATACCGCACGGCGTACACCTCACTTTCAGAGGGCAGATAACATTTTCCTTTTCCAAATTTCACAAATAATCTATTTGGGGGCAACTTCTTGGATGGATAGATAGTATAATTTTGAACATAATCCATCTATATATGTATAAATATTTTTTAATGCAATTCAATTAAATGACTATCGATTTTTGATAAACTTAATTTTTTTACGCTAAGACTCTCTTGCATGATTGTCCTCTGATCATATATTGGAGAGAAATTGTTCCCTTATATTTTCATCATATCACACAATTAGGAGTGTGAAAGAGAACAAAAGTTTGGGTATAGAGATCCAACCTTCAACTATGAATTGTTAATGGAGACTCTCCATAACAACCATAATATGCAGTTTGAGTATATATAAGAAAATATCCTATATATACAAATCTCATAAATTATTTTTATTTGTAGATATGAAACGCAATAATAAAATTATAATTTTTGAAATGAGAGGCACCAACATAACATGAATTGACCAACTTAATTGTCACAAGAAGTAAAAATAATTTATGAAATTTAATCATAGAATTAAAAAGCCGTCAATTCGGGCATAATGGCCAATTTAAACAGCTAATTTTCCATCCTAATACCGTTATATGTCTTGCGATTTATAACCGTACTAGTAACCTTTAAAAACATACCTGCAAGGAGGGGGCAATTCCTCTGGATTTGGAGGTTTCGGAGCCATATGACAATAGAAAGTGTCCCTCCAATTAGCAGCTGGTGCACTAAACAAATCAAAATTGGTATGATACACCACAGATTTTGTGAAATCTCTTGTGTACATTTAATTGACTAAATGAAACAACATTTTCTGAAATGAAATTTTTGAATAATTTTTCCAAATAAGAAAATATAAAAAAATAAAAAAATATTTTTAAAAAAACTGAATTCCAATATTTATTGGAAGCACATGGTATAAGCATGTATGCATTCTCTCCTTATTCACAGAATAGAGCTCTCTGTCTCGTTTCAGTCCCTAAGCCCACCCTAACTCTCTCTCTCTCTCTCTCTCTCTCTCTCTCTCTCTCTTAAATGGAAAAATCCCACCACCTCCAGTGTATTCAACCTTTTACTTTTTGTTTTTTATTTTTTTCTCCCTTCTATCACTCATCACTGACATGTCTATGTGGGTATTGTTGTTGTGGGGGTCCTTTGTCATTTCTACTCTCGAACTCACAGCAATAGTGCTCTTTTCAAACCGTAACAATGGCAAACCAAACGTCGAGTCTGATTCTTTCTTGTCAACTGGCTCGTTCGAGTTCAAATCTTCTTGTGGGTCCTCACCGAGCGGTATGAGTTCAGCCGACGAGTGGTTCTTGAATGGTCAAATCCGACCAATGTCACCACTACGAACAACACAGTTCCAATGGCAAGAACACGAAGAAAATGAGGCCTCTCATCATCATCATCATCATCGCATTCTGGAGTTGGAAGATTCTGAGAACAAAGAAGCTGAAACTCCGTCGATTGAGACAATACCGTCAGGCTCTACTTCGTCTTCAAGGTCTACATCGTCTGGAAGGAACTTGAAGAAGTAGATATTCAAGGTCTTCACTTGCTCATCATCTTCAAGGGATGAGAAGGAAAAGAATTGCAAAGAAACGGAAATGCAAAAGCAAAATTGAAGCAAACAAGTTCTCCGAAAAAAACCGATCGCCATTACACTGCGAATAGAGCATTGGTGGAGGAGATGAAGAAGAAGACCTTCTTACCCTACCGGTAAGGACTGCTCGGATGTCTAGGGCTGTGCCCTTAATGGATTTACCACAACTTTAAACCCTGTGTCCTTTGGGTTGTAATTTAAACTCCTGCACCTTTGTCCAATCACCATTGATGATTTTGGTTCTTTAGCTATGAATATTGGGTTCTGTAATCCATTGCCTGATGTTAAAAAGTTGATTTTTTAATTTTTTTATATATAAAAAATAAAGAAGTGCTTTGATTTAAAAAAGTTAAAAAAATTTATCTTTCCAAATTACATCAGAGTCCTTCTCCTTAGTTAAAGTTATGTAATATTTTATTATAAAGTAAATTATTAAATTAAGTTTGTATAAGATTGCCATTCATCCTAAAAGTGTTTAATTATGATTTTTTTTAATTATAATTTAAAAAATAAGAAATTATATTAATACATACCTTTTGAGAGGTGTATACTATAATTTTTCCTTTAAATAGTTTTATCTTGATAATATTGTGATATCAAATATTACAAGCGTGTTTGGGATACACTAATTTTATTGTTTTTGTTACATTATTTTTTTATTTTTTAAAAATATTTTTTCATAAAAATTTAAAAAATATATTTATTTAAATTATTTTCAATAATCTCACGTATTCTTTTTTTTTTTTTATATGAATAAATTAGTGTTGATGATAGTTTAGATGAGAGTAAAAAATAAATCATAATGTAAGGATATAATATTCAATGCACCTAGTTACAAAGGTTATTGTGCTTAAAAATAGCTGAAAACACATGATGGTGTGTTATCATGATGAAAAATAACAAATAAGTTTATTTTTTAAAAAACTTTAGCTTATTTTGGCATTTGGATTAAAAGTTAATTTTTTGGTTCTTTAATTTTTTTTAATTACATCATCTTTATATATTTTTGGGTAAATTACACTGACACCTCCTGAGGTTTATGTTTATTACAGTTTCCCCCCTCACGTTTTGGAAATTACATCTCCCTCTAAGGTTTAAAGTTTCATTATAGATTCCCCCTTAGCAATTTAATTTTTTTAAATACCAATTTTGCCCTCACTAGATAAATTACATTGACACTCTTCACATTTTAGAAATTACAATCCCCTCCCTAAGGTTTAAAGTAGCATTACCAATTGTCCTTTCGGTTAGTATTAGTTGGAAAAAAAATTCTTTGAAAAAAAAAACTAATTGGAAAAAAAATTATTTGAAAAAAAAAATAATTGAAAAAAAAAATTATTTGAGAAAAAATTAGTTGAAAAAAAAATTTGTTAGTAAAATTTTTAAATTTCTGTTTAAAAATGAACATAAACTCATTTTTTGAATTTACGTTTTTTTCTCAAATTTACAAACTGAGACAACATTTTACAAACCAAAAAAATTATCAAACAAGTTTTTATGACAGTTTTTTAAAATTTTTGTAAATATAAATTGAAAACTGAAAACGAAATGGTTACCAAACAGGCTTCAGATAGTAAAAATGTCGTAAAATTAACAAATAATTAAATAAGTTACCAACATAAGAAATGACTTATTAAAAGATTCGCAAGCTATGTATGGTTTGATTTTTAGAAATTTTTTTTAAAAATTAAAAATTAATTTAGTTAAGAGATAAAAAATAAAAAATAATTATCATTTTAGGGTAAAAAATAATTATCATTTTAACTTTTAGACAGGTTATATATATACGTATGACTGTTTCAATTTAATTTGTAAAACATTATTTCTAACCACTCGAAAGATAAAAATGATATAAAAATAATCATTATTTTTTATTTTTTATTTCTTAACCAATTAATTTTTAATTTTTTTAAAAAAATTCTAAAAATCAAACCATATATAGCTTAAGAATCTTTTAATAAGTCATTTATTATGTTGGTAATTTATTTAATTATTTGTCAATTTTATGATATTTTTACCATCTGAAACATGTTTGGTAACCATTTCGTTTTCAATTTTTATTTACAAAAATTTTAAAACCTGTCATAAAAACTTGTTTGATAATTTTTTTGGTTTATAAATGGTTGTCTCAGTTTGTAAATTTGAGAAAAAAACGTAAATTCAAAAAATGAGTTTACATTGGTTTTTAAACAGAAATTTAAAAATTTTACTAACAATTTTTTTTTTTCAATTAATTATTTTTTTTCAAATATTTTTTTTCCCGATTAATTTTTTTTTTGATTAATTTTTTTCTAATTAATACTAACCGAGGGGGCAATTGGTAATGTTACTTTAAATCTTAGGGAGGGAATTGTAATTTCTAAAATGTGAGGGGTGTCAATGTAATTTACTTAGTGAGGGCAAAATTGGTATTTAAAAAAATTAAATGGCTAAGGGGAGAGCTTCTATTTGAACACACCAATTCTACTTTTTACACATCCTTCTTAGTTCACACACCTTAAAAAAATAAATAAATAAAATTTACTTATTACACACACTTTTATTCCAATTATATCCTCATACACACAACTTTCCAACCCTTCCAATCCACACACCAGCGACCACCTCGCCGGCAGCGACGCAGCACCACCGTTCCCTTTCACTTCCCGTCGCCATCCCCACCCCTTACTCCACCACCGGCGACACTATCGCGACCCCCACCTCATCCCCTCGATCTCTCTCTCTCTCTCTCTCAGTCGCGAAAATGGGGTTTCGGAGGTTGATAGTCGAACCAAATTTGTCTTCTTTCAGATTTAGGTTCTCCTCTCTCTCTCTCTGTGGGTGTGCAAAACTGAGGGTCGCGAAGGGGTGGGAGCTGTGGCGGCGACGGTGTTGTGTTCCGAAGTGAGGGGTTACGGGGGTGGTGGGGAGGGTGAGTGAGCGACGAACGATGGGGTGGCGTGGGGCTTCGATTCGAGAAAAGGGAGGCTGGAGGGAGGCGATAGAGGGAGGCGACGGAGGGAGGAAGGAGATGATTGGAGGGGAGGCTCTGTATTGGGTATTAGGGTTAGGGTTAGGGTTAGGGTTAGGGTTAGGGTTTTGGTTGGAGAAGAAAGGGGTTTTGGTTGGAGAAGAAAGGAATATTTTGGTAATTTTATTTTAGGATAAAAATGTAATAAAAAAAATGTCATTAAGTGTGTGAGGAGAGGGGAAGTGGTGTGTGCAAAAAAAATGTCATTTCTAAATGTCTTTTCTCTCTCTTTTTTTTTTTTCTCTCTCTAATTGTTTATTCGATCATTATTTATGATTAATTTGTAAATTAATCTAGACTATATTACTTCTCATATTTTTTACATATTTAAAATAAATTAAAATTAATTTTAAAATTTTTGCAATCATGAATTAAATTAACAAATTTTTTAATTTTAAAAATAGATCCTACTAACTACCCCTCAATGAGCGTTGGTTAAAGTTCAAATAATATCAAAAAAATTAAAATTAAAATTTTAATATATATTTTATATAATTCCATACATTTTTATGTATTTATATAAATACTCACATCATTTTAATGACAAATGCTATCAAAAGCATTGTTTAATATTAAATTTGTGTAAAAAAAACGCTTCAAAAAATAGTGAAAAAGTTCAAATAAATTTTTAATTCAGTAAAAGTATTTTGAAATTAGTTCCTTCCAAGTCTAATAAAACCTACACGTGAAAAAGTTATTTGAAATTTAAAAAAGAAAATTCATTCAAGACGAAAACCAACGAAAGATCAAAATTTTGCTGCTTTTTTTTTTTTCTTTTTTTTTTTTTTTTTTTTTTTTTTTTTTTTTTTAACCAAACCCAACCTTAAATTTTGCTATTTTGTTTTTTTTTTTTGGGTTTTAAATAATCTCACTATTCAATTTCTTATATGAATAAATTAGTAAATTACTAATAAAAAATAAATTATCATTGGGTTTTTCATAAATATTAAAATTTTTAAGTATATGTATGTTAGGTGTATATAAAAATTTAAAAAAAAATTGCTTAAAATATTAAAAACAAAATAGAAAAATATGAAACAAAAAATTTCAATTTTCTAAAAAGTTAATTTAAAAAACTCAAACCAAATAAATTGATTAATCTTTGATGATATGGCATGTTTGGCAAATGTCAAACCTCCTGTCAAATTTGACAGCAGAAATGACATTTGTTATATTTGATAGGAAGAATAGCAGATCATTAGAAACTTTTTTTTTTTTTACACTTGCCAAATTATACCTTTGGCACCTCCATTAGAAATGCTTTATCTAAAGAAAAATAAATAAATAAAATAAAAAATTTAGTTATAACTAAATAAGAAAATAGAATAACTAAGGATACATATAGTAAGAGATGTGTATAATAGAATTATCTATAAAAATAATTACAAATCAATTGAAAACTTAATAAATATTTTATAAACTTTCTATAATATATATATATATATACTCTACATCTCACTAGGATGTAATTTCCCCATTAATAATTCCCACAAAATATGGGCCTTATGTAAAATTTGGAGTCCACCAGTGAGAGATGGGCCGGCCTTTGGAATGAACAGTAATATAGCTCTTTTCTTTTCGAATAAAATTAAAAAAATTCACCAAAAATCAAAAAATATAAATTAAAAACTCGAAAATAGATTTTAAAATTTTTAAACTTGCCAAATTATACCTTTGGCACCTCTATTGGAAATGCTTTAACTAAAGAAAAATAAATAAAAAAAATAAAAAATTTAGTTATAATTAAATAAGAAAATAGAATAACTAAGGATACATACCTCTTACTAGTAAGAGGTGTGTATAATAGAATTATCTATAAAAATAATTACAAATCAGTTGAAAACTTAATAAATATTTTATAAACTTTCTATATTATATATATATATATATATTCTACATCTCACTAGGATGTAATTTCCCCATTAATAATTCCCACAAAATATGGGCCTTATGTGAAATTTGGAGTCCACCAATGAGAGATGAGCCAACCCTTGAAATGAACAGTAATATAACTTTTTTCTATTCGAATAAAATTAAAAAAATTTACCAAAAATCAAAAAATATAAATTAAAAACTCGAAAACAGATTTTAAAATTTTTACATTTGCCAAATTATACCTTTGGCACCTCCATTGGAAATGCTTTAACTAAAGAAAAATAAATAAATAAAATAAAAAATTTAGTTATAACTAAATAAGAAAATAGAATAACTAAAGATACACACCTCTTACTAAATAAGAAAATAGTAAAAGGTGTGTGTAATAGAATTATCTATAAAAATAACTACAAATCAGTTGAAAACTTAATAAATATTTTATAAACTTTCTATAATATATATATATATATATATATACTAGCTTATACCCGTGCCTAAAGGCACGGTATAAATAATATTAAGATTAAAATACAGTTATAAAAATATATTTAACAGACTGTACTTTACAATTCCAAACAAATCAAATATAAAAAAAAGTTAAATATCAAATAATGCACACTAGCCAGTGCTCTGCAATTTAAAAGAAATTAAAATTAAAATGTACACCAGCTCATTAAAGAAGTTGGATACCTTTAATGGTTTAGCCAATTTTCTATGAACAACAACTTATTAAAAAATAAAAATCAAATAAAGAGAGGAGCACTAAAGATTTAGCCAATTTTCTTATTTGTATAATTAATTTTACTCCCCAAAATTACTATATGTGAGAAACAGAATTCATATTAAAAAAATTTAAAGTAAAACCTACCAAGTACCCATGAGCTTCTTAAGACTCAGCACACAGATTGCAAAGATGTATGTGTAAAAAATGTTTTCCTAAAACAATATCAATCATCTGTGAATAACATAAATCCTGAGAAATCATTCTGAATGGGTACAGTTGATTCATCCATAAGACCATAAAACTAAACATTTCTCTCAATGCTAAACCACGGAAATTCAAGTGTCTTGTAGGTTGTCTAATTTTATTACTTCTGGTAATTTTACTGACATAAAGAACAAAAAGCATGATACTCTAATTTTGTTTTCTTTCATTTTTCTTTGCTTTCCCAGCAACCAAACAGTAGTTTTGGGCTAACAACTAACAACAAGATATTAGAGAGTGCCAAGAATGAGAAGAACAAATATCACAATAAAAACCTTACTTCAAGTCAAAAAAATTCAATTAACTCAAACCTAGATCTAGATATCTAATAATAGGTCATTTTCATCAAATAAGCATGAAATTGTACAGAATTAAACAATACGCAGAAACGAAAAACAATAATTTTAGAGAAAAAATATGATCAAAATCTAGAATTGGCAAGAGAATGAGGGTAATTGTTATTATTGTATTGTGAGTTGGAATTTAAGACCGTGCTTGTTTTTCTTTATAAATTATGTCATTCCTAAATGTCTTTTCTCTCTTTTTTTGTTTTTTTTTCTCTCTAATTGTTTATTCGATCATTATTTATGATTAATTTTTAAATTAATTTAGATTATATTACTTCTCATATTTTTTACATATTTAAAATAAATTCAAAAATTAAATTAAAATTAATTTTAGAATTTTTGCAATCATAAATTAAATAAATAATTTTTTTAATTTTAAAAATGGATCCTACACTAACTACCCCTCAATGAGCGTTGGTTAAGGTTCAAATAATATCAAAAAAATTAAAATTAAAATTTTAATATATATTTTACATAATTCCATACATTTTTATGTATTTATATATATACTCACATCATTTTAATGACAAATGCCATCAAAAGCATTGTTTAATATTAAATTTGTGTAAAAAAAGGCTTCAAAAAATAGTGAAAAAGTTAAAATAAATTTTTAATTCAATAAAAGTATTTTGAAATTAGTAAAAAAATATCTAGTTTTTTTTTTCCTTTCTTTTCCTTCCAAGTCTAATAAAACCTACACGTGAAAAAGTTATTTGAAATTTAAAAAAGAAAATTCATTCGAGACGAAAACCAACGAAAGATCAAAATTTTGTTTGTTTTTTTTTTTTTTTTACCAAACCAAACCTTAAATTTTGCTATTTTGTTTTTTTTTTGGTTTTAAATAATCTCACTATTCACCTTTTATATGAATAAATTAGTAAATTAGTCTTGATGACAGTATAGATGATAGTAAAAAATGAATTATTATCGGGTTTTTCATAAATATTAAAAATTTTAAGTGTATTTATGTTAGGTGTATATAAAAATTTTAAAAAATTGCTTAAAATATTAAAAACAAAATAGAAAAATATGAAACAAAAAATTTCAATTTTCTAAAAAGTAAATTTAGAAAACTCAAACCAAATAAATTGATTAATCTTTGATGATATGGCAAGTTTGGCAAATGCCAAACCTCCTGTCAAATTTGACAGCAGAAATGACATTTGCTATATTTGACAGGAAGAATAGCAAACCATTAGAAACTTTTTTTTTTTACACTTGCCAAATTATACCTTTGGCACCTCCATTAGAAATGCTTTAACTAAAGAAAAATAAATAAATAAAATAAAATTTTTTGTTATAACTAAATAAGAAAATAGAATAACTAAGGGTGTGTATGATAGAATTATCTATAAAAATAATTACAAATCAATTGAAAACTTAATAAATATTTTATAAACTTTCTATAATATATGTATATATATACTCTACATCTCACTAGGATGTAATTTCCTCATTAATAATTCCCACAAAATATGGGTCTTATGTAAAATTTGGTGGTCTTATGTAAAATTTGGAGTCCACCAGTGAGAGATGGGCCGACCTTTGGAATGAACAGTAATATAGCTTTTTTCTTTTCGAATAAAATTAAAAATATTCACCAAAAACCAAAAAATATAAATTAAAAACTCGAAAACAGATTTTCAAATTTTTACACTTGCCAAATTATACCTTTGGCACCTCTATTGGAAATGCTTTAACTAAAGACAAATAAATAAATAAAATAAAAAATTTAGTTATAACTAAATAAGAAAATAGAATAACTAATGATACATACCTCTTACTAATTATCTATAAAAATAATTACAAATCAGTTGAAAACTTAATAAATATTTTATAAACTTTCTATATTATATATATATATATATTCTACATCTCACTAGGATGTAATTTTCCCATTAATAATTCCCACAAAATATGGGCCTTATGTAAAATTTGGAGTCCACCAATGAGAGATGAGCCGACCCTTGGAATGAACAGTAATATAGCTTTTTTCTATTCGAATAAAATTTAAAAAATTCACCAAAAATCAAAAAATATAAATTAAAAACTCAAAAATAGATTTTAAAATTTTTACATTTGCCAAATTATACCTTTGACACCTCCATTGGAAATGCTTTAACTAAAGAAAAATAAATAAATAAAATAAAAAATTTAGTTATAACTAAATAAGAAAATAGAATAACTAACGATACACACCTCTTACTAAATAAGAAAATAGTAAAAGGTGTGTATAATAGAATTATTTATAAAAATAATTACAAATCAGTTGAAAACTTAATAAATATTCTACAAACTTTCTATAATATATATATCTCTATATTCTACACCTTACTAGGTTGTAATTTCCCCATTAATAATTCCCACAAAACATAGGTCTTATGTAAAATTTGGAGTCCACTAGTGAGAGATGGCCCAACCCTTGGAGTGAACAGTAATATAGCTTTTTTCTTTTTGAATAAAATTAAAAAAATTCACCAAAAATCAAAAAATATAAATTATAAACTCAAAAATAGTTTTAAAAATTTTCAAAACCAAATAGAATAATTATATATATATTTACTTGAGATGTAAAAATGAATTTCCATCAGTCACCAAACAAAAATAGATTTTGTGATTCAAATCAAACTACTGGCTACAAGATGACTTGGGCTATGGGCTTCTCTGTGGACATTCCTTGGGCCTGGAGTCCACTTGCTGCATAACATCCTTTGGGTTAGAGATGATAAGAGTTTTTCGGGCCTTAACCGAAGCTTTATCATGGCACTTCATATATTTATTAAAAATAAATCAAGTTTGTTTTTTTATATAATTATCAAATTCTACTTATATAGATAGCAAAATTTAAGTTAGAATAAGGACAAATTACTCATAAATCTCATTTGGAGAAAAATTATTTCATTTAGTCTTAGAAATTTACTTTCAAATCAATTAGTTCTTTTTATTTTGGGTATATTGTATTTCCTTAATTTGGGGGTTTGAAATTTTACTTTTTTGCTCTTATATGTGATTTTGTTTGGATTTTTTTTTCCTAATATTGGGTGTGCATGGGTAAGGTAAGTTTTTATGGGGGTTTTTTTTTTGTGGGGATTTAATGGAGTGATTTGTAGGTGGATAATGTTATCCCGTTTATGGTGTTATTGGTGTGGTGTTTGTTCATTTTTGTGGTGTTCATCCCTATTGTAACATTAACATTATAACATTGACATTAATTAATATCCAAACGTAGCACTAATGTAACACAAAAAAAACTCATTGCTGTATTTTTTCCGAACGTAACACTCCAATATAATATTTTAAAAAAAAACTCCTTACTGTAATACTTTAAAGTAACGCACAAAAAAATTTCTTATTGTAACACTCTAATGTAACACAAAAAAACTCATTAGTATATTTTTTTCCAAACGTAACACTCTAATATAACACACAAAACTCCTTAGTGTAACACTCTAATGCAACACACACAAAAACTCCTTAGTGTAACACTCTAATGTAACATACAAAAAAACTTCTTGATATACTTTTTTCAAATATAACACTCTAATATAATATTCTAAAAAAAAATCCTCAGTGTAACACTGTAATGTAATACACAAAAACTCTTTAGTGTAACATTCTAATGTAACACACAAAAAAAGTTTTTAGTATACTTTTTCCAAACATAACATTTCAATATAACACTCCAAAAAAATTTCTTAGTGTAACACTTTAATGTAATACAAAAAAAATTCTTTGGTATACTTATCCCAAACGTAACGCTCCAATGTAACCAAAAAAAAAAAAATATTAGTGTATTTTTCCTAAACAAAATACTCTAATGTAACACTAAAAAAAAAAAAAGAATGTGAGATTCTTCAAACCATTCCAAAAGGAGTACAAATATTCCCTAGTAAGTTTTTAACAAATATATAATTTCAAACTGTGAGTGTTACGTTTGAAAAAAATACACTAATAAGTTTTTTTTTAGTATTTTTTGTCATTTCTAAATGTCTTTTCTCTCTCTAATTGTTTATTCGATCATTATTTATGGTTAATTTTTAAATTAATTTGGATTATATTGCTTCTCATATTTTTTATATATTTAAAATAAATTAAAAAATTAATTTTTAACTATCTTTTTAAAACAATTTTACTTGTCTCGCGTTGCCCATGCTAATTGTATGTTTGTTGGGGTTCGCTTGATTTTGTTTTTGATTTATTTTCATCTTTAAGTTATTTTCTTTTTAATTTTTTTTAATAAAAAATCAGCCTTTTAAAGACATCAAAAAATTAAATAATTATTATAAAAAAATATATAAATAAAAATAATGAATTTTTTGGGGCTTATTTTGACTTTTAAATTTTCTTATATAACTTTTCAAAAATAAGAAAATAAAATTTTTGAGTTCGTTTACTTGAGGTGAATATAATTTTTTTTTTGACATTCTTCTAAATAAAAAATTACTAAAGATAATATGACTTTTTTTATGTGATTCCAAACAATTTATAAAGGGTTATTTTGGGAGATGATTTTTTTTTAAATATTTTTTTTAACTAAAATATGAGATAAAAAATAATATATTTAAAATAAAATTTTAATTTTTTACACAAAAAAAAATACAAGAGGTAGAGTAAATGGAAATATATATATTTTTTGTACGAGTTGAAATTGTTTTGGCTTTTTGATTTTTTTTTTTTTTTTTTCATAAATGAGGCCTAAGTGTGCATTTGGAAATTTGATTTTTTTAGTGATATTTTAATTGTCTAATTTTTTTATGAGATGAAAAGAATTAATTTACTTAAAATGTTTATCTAGTTTAATAAATAGTTTTGTGAAATAAAATGATTGATTGATACTTAATATAACATTTTATTTTTTTTGGATCGCATTATCTTTTTAATTTTCTGCACATTGTTTTATAAAAAAATTACACTTATTTAGATCATCCTAAATAACTTGTGATCATATCTTTGCAAGTCTTCTACAAAAGGCATGTTGATTTTTGAATTTATTTCCCACACAAAGCGTGCAGAACATATTTTACTAAATGAAAATTAATTGCAAATAAAAAATTCATAAGAACGGTGTGATAGAAATATTTTAAAAATTGTAAGCCCTTTTAATGAATCTTTTGATTTGAAATAAATAAAAGCACTTACACCACCGTATTTTGTACAATTTTTTTTTGTTTATAAGGAAAATAATCTTTTTAAGAATAATGATTGTGGAAATTCCAAACTTCCAATCTATATATATAAGGAAAATGGTCCTTTTAAAAACAATGATTGTGAAAACTCCAAACTTCCAATATATATATATAAGGAAAAGGGTCATTTTAAGAACAATGATTGTAGAAGTTTCAAACTTCCAAACTAACTTTGTTAATTTATTAATTTTTAAAGAAATAAAAAAAATCTATTGGTTAATTCCTTAAGTCAAAAATCCAAAAACAAAAAAAAAAGGATCTAATTGCAATTTTGAATTTTAAAATTCAAAACAATATGATAAGTCACACCTACTCTTTCCAAAAACAATGTTGATCAAAATAATTCAAATAATAATAAAAAAAAAAGACGCTAATTATCTATGATTTTGAATTTCAAACTTCAACATAATACGGTAAGCCACCTTAATCTCACTCTCACCTTTTTCCGAAAACAATATAAATCTAAAATTTTAAAAACACAATCAAATTAAAAATTTAATACAATTATCTCTTTAAAATACTTTAATATTTGATCTTTTTTCCAACCCAGCGAACTCCTCCCCAAATGTAATGATGCAATGGTTATTTTCTCTCTTTGCCAATAGTCCAAATTGATTTCAAGTTTCTTTGTTTGTGATTTTTTTTTTTGTAAATTTATATTTCCGTATGAGTTTTTTTTTTTTTTTTTCTCTATATGACTTTTTTTTCCCAATGTATTTTTAGTTCCAACTAAATTGAAAATAAATATATATCTGTTAACTACCTTTGTTTTGAGAGTTGATTTAGAGTTTTTTTTTTTTTTTTGGTAGATGTTTGTATATTTTTTATAGTGTTGTTATTATTTCTTTTGATATATGTGAATTGATAATATAATTATGAGTTTTTTTTTTATTTATTTATAAAATAACGCGTCTTATATTATTCCTTATGATTTGACCATTTTTAAAATTTCTTAAACAAAATTTTTAAATTTTTTATTTATAGAACATTAAAAACATTTAATTGACTAAATGAATATCTCTGCAACAAAACTATACTAATCAACACTGGAGGAAAAGATAGGTCCTATCATAACTGTTTTCTTGATGTAAACACTTCCTCTCAAATACTTTACTTGAAAAAAATAAAATAAAATAAAAAAAATACATAATCATCATAGCAAGAAAGTAAATTATTTTTATTATCTACACCGTACACTTCACTTTCAGAGGGTATGTAACAATTTTCAAATTTCACAAATAATCTATTTGGAGCAGCTTCTTGGATGGATAGTATGATTTTGAACATAATCCGTCTCTATATATATATATATATATATATTTTAATGCGATTCAATTAAATGACTATCAATTTTTGATAAACTTAATTTTTTTATACTGAGACTCCCTTGCATGATTGTCCTCTGATCATATATTGGAGAGAAATTATTCCCGTATATTTTCATCATATCACATAATTAGGAGTGTGAAAGACAACAAAAGTTTGGGTATAGAGATCCCAACCTTCACCTATGTCAACTATGAATTGTTAATGGAGACTCTTCATAACGACCATAATATGCAGTTTGAGTATATATAAGAAAATATCCTATATATACAAATCTCATAAATTATTTTTATTTGTAGATATGAAATGCAATAATAAAATTATAATTTTTGAAATGAGAGGCACCAACATAACATGAATTGACCAACTTAATTGTCACAAGAAGTAAAAATAATTTATGAAATTTAATCATAGAATTAAAAAAGCAGTCAATTCGTGCATAATGGCCAATTTAAACGGCTAATTTTCCATCCTGATACCGTTATATGTCCTGCGATTTATAACCGTACTAGTAACCTTTCATAACATACCTGCAAGGAGGGGGCAATTCCTCTGGATTTGGAGGTTTCGGAGCCATATGACAATAGAAAGTGTCCCTCAAATTAGCAGCTGGTGCACTAAACAAATCAAAATTGGTATGATACACCACAACATTCGTGAAATCTCTGGTGTACATTTAATTGACTAAATGAAGCAACATTTTTTTGAAATGGTATTTTTGAATAATTTTTCCAAATAAGAATATATAAAAAATAAAAAATTATTTTTAAAAAAATTGAATTCCAATATTTATTGAAAGCACAGGGCATAACCATGTATGCATTCTCTCCTTATTCACAGAACATAGCTTTCTGTCTCGTTTCAGTCTGTAAGCCCACCCCAACTCTCTCTCTCTCTCTCAAACGAAAAAATCCCACCACCACCAATGTATTCAACCTTTTACTTTTTGTTTTTTTTTTTTTATTTTTTTCTCTCTTCTATCACCCATCACTGATATGTCTATGTGGGTATTGTTGTTGTGGGGGTCCTCTGTCATTTCTGCTCTCGAACTCATAGCAATAGTTCTCTTTTCAAACCGTAACAATGGCGAACCAAACGTTGAGTCTAATTCTTTCTTGTCAACTGGCTCGTTCAAGTTTGAATCTTCTTGTGGGTCCTCACCAAGCGGTATGAGTTCGGCCGACGAGTGGTTCTCGAATGGTCAGATCCGGCTGATGTCACCACTACGAAAAACACAGTTCCATTGGCAAGAACACGAAGAAAATGAGGCCTCTCATCATAATCATCATCATCATCATCGCATTCTGGAGTTGGAAGATTCTGAGAACAAAGAAGCTGAAACTCCGTCGATCGAGACAACACTGTCAGGCTCTGCTTCGTCTTCAAGGTCTATATCGTTTGGAAGGAACTTGAAGAAGTGGATATTCAAGGTCTTCACTTGCTCATCATCTTCAAGGGACGAGAAGGAAAAGAATCGCAAGGAAATGGAAATGCAAAAGCAACAGCGAAGCAAACAAGTTCTCCCAAAAAAATCGATCGCCATTACACTGCGAATAGAGCACAGGCAGAGGAGATGAAGAAGAAGACCTTCTTACCCTACTGGCAAGGACTACTCAGATGTTTAGGGCTGTGCCCTTGATGGATTTACCACAACTTTAAACCCTGTGTCCTCTGGGTTATAGTTTAAGCTCCTGCGCCTTTGTCCAATCACCATTGATGATTTTGGTTCTTTAGCTTTGAATATTGGGTTCTGTGATCGATTACATGTTAAAAAGTTGATTTTTTAATTTTTTTAGTTTTTTTATATATAAAAAATAAAGAAGTGTTCTGATTTAAAAAAGTTTAAAAAATTAAAAAGTTTATCTTTCCAAATTACATCAGAGTCCCTCTCTTTAGTTGAAGTTATGTAATATTTTATTTTAAAGTAAATTATTAAATTAAGTTTGTATAAGATTGCTATAGCGATCCTGGTTTTTCCCTCCATTGTTTATTGTATTCCAGACACGGTTCCGTGGATGATTGTTGTTGTCTGTATCGTGTTTCTGTCCTTTAACACTTTGTATTTGAGTCTTGGGATGTGTTGGGCAGGTTTGAAACAAGTTGGTTGTGTTTAGAAGAAAATAGCTTCTACCCATATTTTGGCCTCCCCGCTCGAGCGGGACTTTTCATGCTCAAGCGGGCCTTTTTGTATTTGCTCCTCCGCTCGAGCGGGCTGTCTGACGCTCAAGCGGGATTCTTCAACCTTCAGTAATTTTTTCGTAGGTCTGCAGAAGCTAGAAGTGTGCTTTCGACGCTCGAGCGTCGATTTTCACGCTCGAGCAGGAGTCTGTGTCTGACGTTCGAGCGGGCGTCCCACGCTCGAGCGGACTGTGTGTATTTCAGTCCGAGAGGAAACCATTTTGAATCACTTTTTCGGCTCTCTCTCTCTCTAAAGTGTTCCAAAACCCTAGGTTGAGAGCTTCTCACTCTAGAATACTCTCTCTCTCTACATTTTGATCTTGATTTAGTGAGACCCAACCCTTGTGCCTTCACTAAAGTGTTGGAGCTTCTTAAGACCTCCATTTTCATCCGAATAGAAGTTGATTTCGCCATCTTTGGAGTTCACCACTTGCGTGGTTTATCTTCTCCTTTGAGCTCCGAAATTTGAGGTAGGGATATTCTACTCTTCTCTATGAGTTTTAACATAAGTATTGGTCATTTTGTATAAATGGTGGTAATTGGGGTTTTTGGGTGAAGTTGGGGTTTGAAATTGAAATTATAAAAGAGGGATTTTCTATTTTTAGGATTCCAAGTGTATGTGTGGTCCCTAAAATGAGGTTATTGTATATGATTGATGAAATTTGGCCTTGAGAGCAATAGTTGAGAAAAGAGAGAAAAAGCCCTAATGGAAATTAAATAATTAATTTGTATAATTAATTTGGGAAAATGTGAAATTGAGTTGAAAACCATGGAATTGGAAAATTGTGAGATTGAATGGTGTGGTTGGATTAATTTATCGCTCACCTATGAAAATGTTGATTATTTATCTGTTGGATAAATTTATTATCTTTTTAGAAATAACTGTTTTGGACTATCGGTGGAGGGTAGTCGTGATTGTTGTAGACACTGTATGTTGATTAGGGAAAACTGAAACTAATCGATTGAGTTATGTCATTGAATATTATGGTTGGGTTAATACATCGAATATGTGTATTGATTGATCATTGTATATGATGAAGTGTTTAAATACATTGCATATGTATATTTGTGTGGGAAGAGATAGGGGATGTACTCCAATGTGTGGGAGGACATAGGGGATGTACTCCATTGTTTGGGAGGAGATAGGGGATGGACTCCATTGATAATTAAGTTGGCCGAAGTGTCCAGGGTGAAAGTCCCGAAACCTTATATGCATCTGAATGATGTTGATATTGGAAGTGCTTTTAATATGAGTTGTAGTCTCATGTGAATTGTGTATATGAGAAGTATTTTTAATATGAGTTGTAGTCTCATGTGAATTATGTATATGGGAAGTATTTTTAATATGAGTTGTACTCTCATTTAAATTGTTTGACTGAATGATGAGCCATGTCTATGAATTGAATTGGATAAATAAAGGGAAGTGGAATGAAACACGAATGTAATTGTCGTTGAACTGGGAAATGTTGTGAGTTGGTTTACAAGTGTTAACCATTTGTCAAATGCTAATGTTTTAGTTATTCCTCATATTTGGTTTAGCATATCTCTACTGAGCTTTGACTCACCCTATATGGGACATCATTTTCAGGTACAGGTGAGATGCCGCCTCTAAGGTCTTAGCTTGGAAGGTTTTGGGAGTTGAAGACTCTTTTGGTTGTTTTGTTATTTTTGGTGTTACATGTAAATTCAAGCCAAGGGCTTAATGTGTTTAGAGTTAGAACTCTTTTTTGTAACCAAGTGTTGGCTTGGAAAGTTGTAAGCCCGTAGGGTATTTACTTTTGCTGTCAATATGTAATACTTTTGTAATGAATACTTTGATAAATGAATATATGTTTATTTCTCTTATGTCTATGGATGTCAAGAATGATTGGTTCATATGTATTATTTTGAGGGCGTTACAACTTGGCATCAGAGCATATCAGGTTTGAATACTTTGGCTACGTGGGAAGTGGTTAGTACCACAGTGGGCTTGTCTCTCTTGTTAGAGACTTATGTATGATGTTATGTGCTTATGTGATAATATGTTTACGTGATTATTTGGGTATGCGATTTAGTTTCTAGGATGTTGATTGGACCCTTGGGTTTCTGGGAGTCCTGTTGGAAAGGCACTTGATCACTTCCGTTTCTAACTGGAACTCTAGCAACGCCATGGGACTGTCATTATCTGGAAATGAAATTCGTAAGTGCTTATGTGATTATGTGCTTACGTGGAATGAATTACTGTTGTCCAATGTATTAGGACGCGAGTGAAATAGTTTCAAAACATTTGTGAATGTGCTAATGTTCTTGTTACCTTTATTAGAATGTCAGGACGAGGACGTGGTTGTAGGCGTGGTAGGCCTAGGAGGCAGGAGATGCCTATACCGAATGAGATTCCTGCGCAGCAGGAGGGGGTTGGTCAGGCTAACGTGGCCGAGCCAGTAGGTCAGCAGGCCATGGGCGCCTTAGCCTGCGAGATGGCAGGAGCATTGAAGGAGTCTATGGACATTCTCCGAGCTGAGAATCAAGTCCAGGCCCATGTAGCTAAGGCAGGGCCGTCCTTTCTGAAGAGGGAGTTTTTCTAGTCTAATCCGGATGAGTTTCTAGGGGATCCTAAAGAGTCATTTAAGGCTGATGAGTGGCTTGAGCAGATGACGAAGATGTTTGAGATACTTGGCATCGAAGACGGAGGTTTGAGGGTGACCTTAGCGTCCTTCCAACTGAAGAGAGACGCGGGTCAGTGGTGGAAATTTGCACGTGGGCGTATTGGAGGGACTTGGGAGGCTTTTGTAGATGCTTTCCAAGAGAAGTTTTTGCCTCCCACTGTTAGGGAGAAGTTGAGGGATCAGTTCTGTCAGCTCAAGCAGCTGAATACACCAGTGGCCGAGTTTGAGGCCGCATTTACCAGTTTATCGAGGTTTACACCTAAGTTTGTGGCATTTGAGGAACGCTGCTGCCTTGAGTTTGAGAAGAAATTGAGGACTAAACTCCAGTTTCGAGTGGCCGGGTCCATGACTAGGGAGTATGGGCGCCTGATGCAGGCTGCAGCCCATCTTGAGACCATTATGCAGGCGGAGGAGGATAGGATGAGGGGCTCTAGGAGGAGTCAGGAAGGCCAAGGGGACGGTAAGAGGCAGAGGGGTTCTAACCCTCAGCAGTCCCATAGAGCGTTCGCGAGATCTACCTTTCCAGTGCCGAGTTCAGGTTCTGGGAGGGGCAGCCAAGGAGACATCACTTGTTACAAATGTGGTCAGCTGGGCCGCAAGTCTCCAGCTTGCCCGCAGAGGGGAGGAGGGCAGAGAATAGCTTCATCTTCGGCTCGTCCTCAGAACCAGAGTCAGGGTAGAGGTCAGCCGCTCACTTGTTATTAGTGTGGGCAGGGCGGGCACCTGAAAAGGTTTTGCCCGCAGTTGAGTGACACATCTGGTGCGTCTGGTTCGAGACAGACATAGAGTTTTCAGCCAGCTTAATCAGTTCAAGCCTCGAGGGCCAATCAGGGAGTCTCTTCGACTCAGTTTGTACAGCAGTCTTATGCTCCGAGAGGTGAGCATGTTGATCAGAGACCTACAGGGTGCGTGTATGCTGTTACAGCGCCATATCTTGTATCGGCTCCGTCTGTTATAAGAGGTACCTTTTTGTTTTGTAACTCGGTTGCTAATGTGTTGATTAATACGGGTGCATCCCATTCCTTTATATCTGCTGCATTTGCATCTGTTTTGGGATTGGAGTTGGCACAGTTAGCTTCTCCTATTTGTGTAGTGTCTTCTATTAGGGGTGAGTTGACCTTGAAACAAGGGTGTCGAGGCTGTGATATAGAGGTTGCCGATCGCCGATTTCCATTTTCTTTTGTAGTAATGGGTATGTCGGGTTTTGATGTGATTTTGATTGCTACCGCCAGAGGGTTACTGTATGTACCTTGAGCGGGGATTGTTTTCACTTCTTGGGAGATCGGGTTGGTAGAGTTTTGCCACCAGTGTATGAACCGCGAGGGTAGAGTGAGCTTAGTTGTCTTCTCGCTAGCTGTGTGAGTAGTGAGTGTGATGAGACCCAGATTGAGTTGCCCACAGTGGTTTGTGAGTACTCAGACGTCTTTCCCGAGGATCTTGTTAGTTTACCACTGCACCGAGGGATCGAGTTCTCTATTGACTTAGTGCCTAGCACGACACCAATTTCTATGGCACTGTATCATTTTTTCCCAGCCGAGTTGAGTGAGTTGAAGATTCAACTCCAGGAGTTGCTAGATAAGGGCTTCATTCGCCCTAGTACTTCACCGTGGGGAGCACTGGCCCTCTTTGCTAAAAAGAAAGATGGGGCTTTGAGACTCTGTATTGATTATCGAAAGTTGAATCGGGCTACGGTTAAGAACAAGTACCTTATGCCTCGTATAGATGATCTGTTTGATCAGTTGAAAGGGTCCCGTTATTTCTCTAAGATAGACTTAAGATCGGGTTACCACCAGTTAAGGGTTAGGGAGGAAGACATCCCGAAGACGGCATTCCGTACGTGGTATGGCCATTATGAGTTTTTGGTGATGCCTTTTGGACTCACCAATGGATCGACTATGTTTATGGACTTGATGAACCAGATTTTTCGGGAGTTCTTAGATCGCTTTGTGGTCGTTTTTGTGGACGACATTCTGATTTATTCACCTTCTGAGGAGGAGAACGAGGAACACTTGAGAGTGGTGCTTGAGTTGCTTAGAGCCCATAAGCTGTATGCCAAGTTTGGAAAGTGTGAGTTCTGGCTAAGAGAAGTTAAGTTCTTAGGCCATGTGGTATCCGAGAAAGGGGAGACTATAGATTCATCCAAGATAGAGACAGTGCAGGATTGGACACAACCTAAGAGTGTCTTTGAGATTTGCAATTTTCTGGGATTGGCCGGTTATTACCGTAGTGTAGACACTCCATTTTTGACAGCCTTAAGACTCAGACGTCATCGATTGAGCGCTCGGTGATAGTGCATGTTGTGCTCATTTCGAGCTTCAGAGTTTTGGCTGAGAGCCTTGCTTCCGGGTCTCTGAACTCGTTGTGCTTTGGCTCGGTTTGCGGACTGAACTTTGTTTCTCTTCCTGGAGGGAGGGAGAGGTCTTGTAGACCATCTCTTTGTAGTCGTAGACCACTTTTCGCAGTCGTAGACCACTTTTCTCGTTTGGAGATCAGTTTTCGATTTTCGGAGCCTTCGACCGTGCGCCTTGTCTCGGGATCGCTTAACGTTCTCCGTTTGGCTTGGTTTTTGGATGACACCTTGTTTCCTCTGTCTAGAGGGACACTGTGGTCCGGGAGACCACTTTTGTGGTTTCATACCACTTTTGGTCCTCAACAGCCAATTTTCGAGGCTCCCGGCTACATGCTTTGCCTCCCGAACTCTCGTTTTGCATCTGTGTTGGTTTGTTTTGGCACAAACCTTGTTTCCCTTATTTGGAAGGTAGTACAAGGGTGGGAGACCCGTTTTTCTCCTTGGAGACCACTTTTCTTCCCGCCAGCCGATTTTCTGGTCGGGATACTGGTTTTTTTGGTCTTTGGGCCACATTTGCTGGTCTCCCACCACACCACTGGCTTGCTTTCAGTGTAGAGACCACCAATTCCCCCTGCCGACCATTTTTTTTCCTGGGAGACCACTTGAAGTGGTCGGCCGACCACTGAAAGTAGCAGGCCAACCACTTTAAGTGGTCGGCAACTTTCTTCCTATTTTGTCAGACTGAATGGATGCCAGTTGTGCCAGCTGGAGGGCACAGACTATATCCTCCATACACGTGTATGGAGGGATTGCATCCAAGTTTAGCTTCTCCAAGAAGCTTGAACCCTTTGTTTTTCTATAAGAAAGGCTCTCCCTCTCCATTCCAGAGGTTCTGAATTTTGCCTAAGGCACAAGTGTATATCTCCCACTATATCTCTATATTTGGTGCCTAAAGTGTGCGTTGTTCTTCACCTTTACACTACAACTCTTAACCATACAACCCACCATTGAACTGAGGTTCTTGGAGGACCTTTTTGGAGGTTGAAAAGCTGGTTTTTGGCTGAGAAACTTGCTGGTATTGCAGTGCTTCAAGGGTAACCTCTTTTATCCCCCTTTAAGCTTTGTCTTGATCATTCTCTTAGCCATATTTGCATGCTCATTTGGGTTTTGCTTTCAACTGAAAAAAGTCTTGTATTTAAGTGTTTTTGATGTTTGTTTAAGGCCTCTTGGGTATTGAGCGTCTTCTACCTTCTTGCATGCCCTAGTTGGCCTTGTGTTGTGCCATGCCTTAGGACCTTTGAGCTAGTCCTTGCTTGGCCTTTTAGCCACTGAAATCCAGTGGATTTTCAGTGGTAGGCGTGTGGTTTTGAGGCCTAAAACCAGAGGGGGGTGACCCCCTCTCTTTTGGTTTTGTTTGCTTGCATTTTTGGCCTATCAAAGGAGCATGCATCTTCATACTTTCAAGGCTTGGTTCAGGCACTTTTTAGTGACTTTTAGGGCCTGCCTTAGCTCTGTCTATGGCTGTTTTGGTCACCTTGTGTTTGCTTCTTGCATGTGTAGTGTATTCCCATTCATGGCTCATCAAAGTAACATGTCATCCTAGCATGTATTAGCTCCATTTCAATGGATTTTTGGTCATCATTTGACATATCATGGCTCTGTTTTTAGCCGGTTTAGCAGCCTTTCACATGCTCCATATGCTTGTAGTGTAAATCTTGTTCACTAGCTTCGAGTGCATGATGTTTTGGCTCTTTATTCTAGCACATTTTGGCTATGCTCCAACATGGTTTTGTTCATATTTTGGGCTGCCTTAGCTCTATATTTTGAGGCTCCTTAGTCGAATGATGCTTGCCATTCATGCTTATATTGTAATAGCCTTGACTAGTTTTGAGTTTTGAGGTCCCTTGCATGCTTAACTTGAGGTATTTGCATGTTTTGACATCATTGAGAATGTTATTTCAGAACATGTAGGGCTGCTACACTTCCATATTTTTCACTCTTCAAGTGCTCTTTAGAGTTGTGCTTTTATGCCCTATTTGTGAGCCATTGCATGAGCCTCATTTTTGTGCCTTTCAAGCCATCATCCCAACTCTTTTTCGCTATTGTTTTGGCCTGCATAGGGTCTGTTTAGGGTTGGTTTGATCATTTGGGCATCGCCTTGCATGCCTCTAGTGTAATATTCCTCACTAGCTTTTGATGCTTGAGTCCTTCAACATGCGTAACATGAGTTGTTTGCATGATTCTAAGTCATCTTGCATGCCATTTCAGTGCTGGAACATATGCCATTGTAATCCATGTTTCTTCCTTTCAATGCTTATGGAAAGTTGTGTTTTGTGCCTTAGACTTGGGCTATTGTATTATGCATGTTTGTGTGTGTTTTGGTGCCTTGATTTCATCACCAATGGCCGCTGATTTGGACATGGCCGAGGCCTATCTATTTTGGTATAAGTCCATTGTGCACTGAGTATGCCATGGAATGCATAGCATTGTGTATGCTAGTTGCATGTTCACATGTTTACCCCTTTGCACGTTTGCATGTCTAAGTTGTATTGCATTAAGTTGCATGATTGAGTCGCATTGTGCATGCCATGTTTGTTGCATTGTGTTTGGAATAGGCGTTAGTCCAAACACAGGAAACGAGGGACATTTCATACTCGAAGTGATGAAACGTGCCTCAATTCCCGATCATTGACACTCTTGACTATACATGATGGAGTTTTGGACTTTATGTGTTTGTGCGTGCATTCATATCACATTGAGCCGTGCAATTTGGCTCCTCGACCATCATGCATCGAGATGCGTGATTAGTGGCTTGAGGGTCGAGAACTATACTCCCTTGAGCTTATGTAATGATAGGGAGGATGGTTGTGCATACATGTTTTGGAAATACTTTGCCACGCCTCTTTCTTGCTCTCTGTTGCAGCAAACCAAAAACCACCAGCAAAAACTGGTCGGCCGACCAGATAAAGTGGCAGGCCAACCACTTTTTCTGGTTTTCACCACAAAAAGTAGTCGGCAGGTGGTCTCCAAAGCCAACAACTGGTCGGCAGCCTTCCTACAGGTTCCCTTGGTGGAGTTTCAGCCTTCTGGAGCTTTGTGCAGTATTCTAAGATCAATTGCAAACAGAGGCAAGTCGGGGCATCGCGATGGATTTCCAAGCAAGGCAATTCGGGCATGCATGCATCCTTCATCATCCAAGGCAGAGCTGAGGCAGCCCATTTTACATAGTTTGCATGCTTATTTAATTGCTAGCTTAGTTAATTTGTTAATTGGTTAGAGTTGTGTAATAATTAGATGTAGCTTGTTATTCATTCTGTTGTGTAATAACTAGTTTAATTAGATTAGCTTAGATTAGCTAGTTGGTGCTGTTTTATTCATTCGGACCCTCCGTCGAGAGGGCAAAACTGTTGTAAATAAGTGTGCGTGTGTGTGATGCATGTCTTCCTACCCCCACTTCTTTCTCCCTTTTATTTACCAGCTTACGATGGGTAGTTTTAGGACATGTTTCAATTAGCATCCTTATGTTCGCATGTTTGCATCTATTCATTTGTCTTGCATGCACCGGGCTCGGCGCATCATACTAACTGCATTGTATTTCAATTCCTGTTTGAATACATGTATCAAATTGCATTTCGCATGACATTTTAGAATAGCCGAGCCTATCTTAGTTGCATTTTGTATGTGTTGCATTAGGCATTCTTGACATAGCTAGGATCATGCATTGATTTCTAACATAGCTTTTGTTTTGGCTCGGAGTACTCGATAAGTGTTTATGCTTTAGCATCCCTGCATGTGTGTGAGTGGCTGCCATGATAGCATGCTTGCCATGAGGCTAACTGCTTATGTGATACAACTGCCTGAATGCCTGTGGGTGAAGGTTGGATTACTTGAATTGGAACAATTCATTGATTGCGAGTTTTAAGCCCACTTGAGAGTGACAAATCACCATGTTTTCTAAGTCCACTTGAGGGTGGAAAAATCCGCATTTTAGCCTACTTGCGAGTAGTAAACCGCTTTAAAAAACACACATGAGATGTTTTGTTCCAACTTAGGCGATCCAGTCTATACTTGTATGTTGTGCGCATCACATAGTAATTCTAGGTTAATAAACCGGAATAAGAGCACATGTGTTTTTAAAAATAAGATATCATGTTAGTAAAGGCCGATCTTTGATCGGGCGAGCGGGGGTGCTCATTGCATGACCTTCCCCTCTCGTACCCAAGTTCCCGAGCCGAGGCAACTTTGGTGATGACGGACACGTGGCCTTAGGCATGAGTTAGGGTTTCCTAAGTTTTTCAAAAATAAAATATTTAGGTGGCGACTCTATATCTGGCAAAGTAGTCCATGTTTGGCACTTCTTTCTAAAAATCAATTTTTCAAAATGATTTGCCGGATTTGGACTCTTTGGTGATTTATCAATCTTACGTTGCACTTTGTAAGATCAGATTAAGAATCGTGACATTGAGTCCGAACTGTAGTGAGCCCCAATGAACAAAATGGGATTTTACCGGGACGTTCGGGCGCGTCTACAGTTTTTGGCGACTCTGCTGGGGACGTTAGAGAACTTGACTCGAACTTATGATATCTTGTTTTGATTACACTTATGTGTTTCTTTGCATTGCATTTGCATTGGTGCGCCTAGGACACCGTGTTTGCCATCTGCTATTCCTGAACGGTTTGCCAGAGGCTGCGTGCCATAATGTTGACCGGTTACGGGCTCTGCCACAATGGGAACACAAACCTCGATTTTTACCGGGGCACCCTTTTTGACCATTCGACCTAGTGCATATCGGAATCTATAGTGACCATTCCAAACTAGGACAGGTTGCTTACCCGATTGTAGGTTGTTTGAAACCGCTGCGTGCGTAGTGAATCCTAGTTCTTGACGAAACTAGGACAGGAAAACCCTACCCCTCCATAAGGGTGTTTTGGCTCTCACTTACTTGCCATGTGCTTTTAGAGTGTGCCTCTACAGGTTGCATGTATCTGTTTGCAAGTCTGGGTATCAGGCCTGTGGGTATCAGTGTTTTAAGAATCAGTTATATCCGCGGGTATCAGATTCAGATTTGGGGCAGTGATTTGGAAACAATGATCAGTAGTTGAGAACAGTATATTCAGCTTACAATTGCCAACTGTGTGTTGTCATACCGACTGTGTGTTGTGTTTATTTAAGCCGCTATGCTGTCTGTTTTTCTGGTTGTTTATTTCTTTATTATTCTTTATTTATCTTTTTGCTAGGTAGTTTAGCACAATTGCTTCCGACCAAGCAGATATTCCCTAAGCACTCTGGACTAGAGGTCGCAGATTCCATCGATCTGATGATCTGATAGACGGACAACCAGTGTTCCGCTCTTTACCCCTGGTTGCCAGACAGAGGTCGGTAAGGCGTAGTGTATCAGTACCGCAGTTGCTAGATCAGTGGTCTTTGAGTAGTCAGGCTGAGATTTCTGAGCCTACCGTAGAGATAGATATACCGGTAGTTCAGCTAGATCACGACAGTATGGCAGGAATGGAAGAGATGATGTGTCAGCTCCAAGAGAGTATGAAAACCATGCAACAGGACGTTGCTCGTCAAGTAGAATTTGCCAAACAACAGGCCGAAATCATGGCCCAACAGGCAGAGTTAATTACCAGGCTACAACAGCAAACCGGAGCATCCGCTTCACACCAAGCTCCTCTCCCGCCAAGAGTGCCAATACTCGAAGAGACAGCTAATGTCTAGGAAGATACGGACATTCCAACATGGCTAGTTCTGCCCGCAATCCTACCCCAGCTATCCAAAGCATAGACCAACCTACCGGATTCTCCCTTTGAGTTCGAGGTGGACCCCACGACATTAAAAGTGAGCAAGCTTGAAAAGCCGTTCAAGAAATCTCAGGGTGTCAAGTCCATTCCAGATATTGAGGATGGATACGCCGACTCGGCCGTGACGCTGCCAGACCGGTTTAAGATGCCACACATTGACCATTTTGATGGATCCGGTGATCCTATGGTGCATCTGCAGTTGTTTTCAAACATACCAAGGCCGATGGGCCTCACCAGACTACAGAAGCTTTCTCTGTTTGGTCGGACACTGTCGGGTGTAGCGGCCATTTGGTATGCAAAATTAGAAGATTCCGTTAAGAGAACCTGGGAGGAGATGACTAAGGCCTTCGTAGCTCAATACTCCTACAATACATAGATCGAGATTACAACTCGTGATCTCGAGACGACTAGGCAGGAGCCGAAGGAGAGTTTCTCCAATTTTGTGACTCGCGGGAGGGCCAAGGCCTCGATGATGACCATTAGGCCGACTGACAAAGATCAAGTACGAATGGTTGTGCGCAACCTCCAGCCCAAGCTCATGCAAAAGATGATCGTCCTCCATCTCCCTACTTTTGGAGATCTACATGAGATTAGGGTGCAGATCGAGGACGCCTTGAAACAGGGTTTGATTGACAATGACAGAGAGCAGCCTAGGAAGACTTTCAACCGCAGTACGAATGCAGGCACAAGCAGTGCTGCAGCTGCCAGAGCTTCAGATGTGAGCATGGTCACCACCACCACCCCAAGAACCCTTACAGCTACACCATTCATCGGCGCATCCGGAAGTAACTCATAAACAACCAAACACCCACCTCGAGGTCAAAGAACCTTCACCCCACTATACATGTCTTTGTCAAAGGCTTTAGGGGTTTTGATCAGGAAAGGGCACTTGAAGCCCCTAGAGCAGCGGCCGTTGCTAGAAAAACATCTCCCCTCCCACAATCCAGCTAAATACTGCGCGTTTCACCAATAGCATGGTCATGACACCGACCAGTGCTATAGATTGCGTCATGAGATTCAGGATCTCATTGACAACAGGGTGATCGTGCCTCCGGAGAAACCGAATGTCACAACCAACCCTCTCCCACCACACAACCAAGCCCCACCTCCCAAATGCATCAAATCAATCCAAACTGGGGTTGTTTCATATGACCCTAGCATATATATCACCCCGTCTTACCTACCCAAGCCAGAGGTGTTCATTCCTGACAGCACAGACTTGTGCATGTTTGACATCTCCCGAGCCCAACCTGAACCCATGGTGGTGACTATCGAAGATAGAACAGGGATGATTTTGGAAGAAAGTGGGACTAGTGATTCAGGGTCAGAGGAATTTGGGGGCTTTGCTGAGGAGGTATACAATCCGGGTGGCTACATTACATCAGTGGGCTAGGTTAGGCCGAATGTGGAATTGCCAATGGGGGCAGAGATTTGCGTAGTACGGGAAGATGGACTTGATCAGAGGCTAACGTTTAATTTTTCAACGAATAAGATCCAGGAGACATGACAGTCAACTAGTTTGATTTTGATGGGTCAGCAGAGGTTACAGGGTGGCTTGATGACCAACCAGATGTTGTTGAAGAATCTCAGCTAGAACAGGGCTAGTTAGGGACAAGGACATCAGTTGTGGCCTGAAGGGCCGGAAATCAGAACGCATCGCCGGAGAGCGCCGGTGCCAAGAATTTCGCTCGGGATCTGGGCATTTTGAATACAGGAGATGTTGAACAGCAGGTTGCGTTGAAACAGTTTGAACGGGAAGGGGTCGAAGATTCTGAGAGAGCCAGAAAGGCCAAAGCCCCTGTGGGGACTGAACGTGCTGTGTGCACAAGAATAGAGCATGATATGAGCACATGGATGGAAGGCGCTATGAGTACAGGGATCGTTGTAACGAAGCCGGACAGATGTCTGTCTGCTGCCGATGGCATGTGGTGGGAAGACGATGACCTATGTCTTGCCCACACCGATGAGGATTGGGGGAATAACCAGCCGGACGATACCTGCTATATTGGCGAAGTTGACCACATGACTAGGAGCGGGCGGTATTTCAAACCCCCACACCTAGATCAACCAGAGGCGTCCAGAAAGGACAAGGAGGCGGAGAAGCAGAAAGAAAAGCTACTCGAAGAAGAGGCTGCGCTGAAACAGTTGAAAAAGATACAAGCAGACATCTCCATCTGGGGACTGCTTATGGCTTCACGAGTTCATAGACAAGCTGTCCTACCTGCAATGGACAAGGCCAAACTCTCAATAGACACCACGCCTGAGCAGTTGGTAGGATTGGTTTTTTCGGGAGGAGCTTCCCCGATGTTGACCTTTTCCGACAAGGAATTACCACCCGAGGGCGCAAACCATAACAAACCACTCTACATCTCTCTGGAATGTAGAGACAAGTGGATACCGGCGGTTCTTGTCGACACAGGATCTGCCATTAACGTATGTTCGTCAAGGACAACATATGCAATTGGATTGAAGCCCGCGGACTTCATACCTACTGCCCAGGTGATTCGAGCATATGACAACACTAGTAGAGAAGTGATGGGGACTGTGCAGATTCAGACTCAGGTTGGTCCAGGACAACACGATATTGACTTTCATGTCTTGGATGTTCCCGCAACGTTTAATTTACTTCTAGGGCGGCCGTGGCTGCACTAGGTGAAGGCAGTTTCTTCCACCCTGCACCAGATGTTGAAATACCCCCACAGGAAGGGAGTGGCTATTGTTTTTGCGAATTCATCAATTTATCCACCGCCAGAAGTGTCTACACCGGTTTTGGAAATCGAGCATGGCACGGAGGATGTGTTCCTATCGAGATTTACCCTAGCTGAGTCATACAGAACATCTTAGCTGTTGATGAGGGGTTGTACATTAGCGCTCAGTCAGTATACCTCATGAACAAACTCCAGCACATCCTTAGGATGGGACTAGGAAGAAGTGGCCGGAAGGGCATTGCAGTATCGATCGAAGTGCCGCACAACCCGCATGCCTTTGGCTTAGGTTATCTGCCTACCAAAGAGGACTGGGTGAGGAAAGGCAAGGTGATGGTTGGGAGAGCCAGAGCAAAGTAGGCGGGGAAGCCTTATGAGTTAATGCACCGACCCATCTAGGGTACCCTAAATGGACGCTTTGTTTGGGAGGGGCAGGATTTTCCATTCTGTGGCTTCCCAGAGCCATGGTTGAATGCAGAGAAGTGTCGATTGCCAGGGTTTGAGATCTTCTTTGACCTGCAGTTATCCGGGAATGACGTTGCCGAGGAGCAGACAGACCCATTAGCTGAAGTTGAGCAGTATAAGGGAGTGGATTCTGAGTGCACCGAGATTGAAATGGGGGTAGCACTGGCTTGTCTACTTTCAGATCCTCCGATCGTATAGAAGTGCTTGGGGGATAACTTCTCGGTGTCCATGATTGGGAATGAAACGACTGTGAGCCCATCTTCAAACATTTTGGATACATCTATTGCACCCTCCCTCATCTGGCAATACGAGGAGGGATTTTTATCAAGCAGCACCGGGTCAGGTAGTGAGCCGGAATCTAATTCCACTGAGTCTGTGGAGTCGGAACCAGGTTCCAGCTCGTTTGAGTCTGAGTCCGGTATTCCCGGGGGTGACAACCCGGATGCCACAGTCCTGTTTAGGTTGTCTTTTTCTTTCTCTTTTGAGTCTGTTGTAATAGAGGAATCAGATGATTTGGAAGTGACTAATGAGAATGGAATGGTTGTGGCTTTTGAGTACTTTTTTGTGCCTTTGATTTATTGTATTAATCAGGACTTTCAAAATTTTGACGAAAACGACGAGGAAGAAGTTCCTCCGGTTTTGCGACGTTTAATTGATCAAGAGCAGGAGAGATTTGTTAAACCCCTGGTTGATGAAATCACTACAGTTAATGTTGGTACTGAGAAGGACCCACGACTGGTCCAGATCGGGTCCACGTTGTCTTCGGAGGAATGCGAGCGCTTAATCGCTTTATTTGAAGATTTCAAAGATGTTTTCGCATGGTCCTACAAAGACATGCCTGGAATCGATCTTGAGATTGTACAGCACCGGATCCCTCTTGACCCAGAGGACCGTCCCATTAAGCAGAAACTCAGAAGGATCCGCCCGGACTAGGCTCTTAAGATTAAAGAAGAGGTCACCAAGCAAATTGACGCAGGGTTCCTGCTGGTATCTGAGTACCTGACTTGGCTGGCGAACATAGTTTCGGTGCTGAAGAAGGATGGCAGGATTCAGGTATGTGTGGATTTCAGGGATTTGAACAAAGCTAGTCCGAAGGACGACTTTCCTTTGCCGCATATCAATGAATTAGTGGATTTCATTGCTGGGCATGCGCTGCTTTCGTTCATGGATGGATTCTCAGGTTGCAATAAGATATTGATGGCACCCGAAGACTGGGAGAAGACTGCTTTCACCACTCCGTGGGGGACATATTGTTACAGGGTGATGCCATTTGGGTTAAAGAATGCTGGAGCTACATATCAACGGGCTGCGACCACGATATTGCACGACATGATCCATAAAGAAGTGGAGGTGTATGTGGACGGCATGATTGTCAAGTCCAAGGAAAGAGAGGGCCACTACACCGCCTTGCAAAAGTTCTTCCAAAGGATCAGAGAATTTCGGTTGCGGCTGAATCCTCAGAAGTGTACATTCGGTGTTACAGCAGGGAAGATGTTAGGGTTCTTGATTACACAAAGAGGTATCGAAGTCGACCCTTCCAAAATCAAGGCCATCTTAGAAATACCACCACCAAGGACTAAAAAGGAGGTGCGAGGCTTTCTGGGTAAAGTGCAATTCATAAGACGGTTTATCGCAAAATTAACCTTGACTTGTGAACCACTTTTTGGTCTCCTGAAGAAAGGAAAGAAGTTCCAATGGGACGGCCGATGCCAAGCTGCTTTTGAACATATCAAGCAATATTTACAAAACCCACTTGTGTTGTCACCGCCTGAGCTGGAAAAACCGTTGATTTTGTATCTTTCAGTGACTGAAACTACAATGGGCTGCATGCTTGCACAGGAGTCTGAGGACAAAGTAGAGAGAGCTATCTACTACCTAAGCAAGAAGATGCTGGATTACGAGACCCGTTACACTCCGCTGGAAAAGCCTTGCTTAGCCTTGGTATGGGCTACCAGGAAGTTGCGGCACTACCTGTTAGCTCACTCTGTAATGTTGGTTTCAAGATTAGATCCCATCAAATATCTCTTCAAGAAACCGGCACTTACGGGTAGGCTAGCCCGTTGGTTGCTTCTGCTTTCCGAATTCGATCTGAAGTATGTGACGCGCAAGTTAGTGAAGGGGAGAACGGTAGTAGAGCTCCTAGCCAATCACCCAGTTGAAGGGGATGAAGCAGTTGAGTACCTATTTCCAGATGAGGCCATTCTGCATGTCGAAGAAGAATTTTGGACGATGTACTTTGACGGAGCGTCAAACTAATACGGGTATGGGATAAGGGTGTTGCTAATAGCGCCTGACAATTCCCGTATCCCTCTAGTATTTAAACTCTGATTCAAAGTCTCAAACAATGAAGCAGAGTATGAAGCATGCATTGCTGGTTTAGAAGCTACCCTAGAACTAGGGGCAAAACGGTTAGAAGTCATCGGGGACTCGAACCTTGTTGTATCTCAAGCTAAAGGAGATTGGAAAGTCAAAGAAGAAAAGATGAGAATATATCACCAGACCTTGGATTTGTTGATTCCTCGGTTTGAGAAGTTGAACTTCGCTCATCTATTAAGAGTGAACAACAGGTTCGCAGATTCATTAGCAACTCTATCTTCCATGATAGACATCCCTTTTGGAGTCCAGATGCGTCCGATCATCATTGACCAGAAGTTTGTGCCAGCCTACGAGTCGATTGCTGCCATAAAAGAGGTTCAAGATGAGAACCCTGGTGTTACGATGTCTGGAACTTCTTGGAGAAAGAAGCATATCCACCAGGGGAAATGCCAAAGACAAGAGGGCAATCCGAAGAATGGTTTCTCAGTTCATCATCTGCGGAGGAAAACTGTATAAGAGAGGTCATCTGGGGATGCATAAGCTGTGTGTTGATGCTGAAGAATCAAAGCGCCTGATGGAGGCCATCCATGGAGGAGAGTGCGGAGCACACATGAACAGGGTGATGCTAGCCTGGAAAATCCTGAGACAGGGTTTCTACTGGTCTACCATGGAGGAGGATTGTATTGGTTTTGTCCGGCGATGCCACAAATGTCAGATCTATGCAAACCGCATGAACATTCCGCCGTCGAAGCTGTACAATATGACTTCACCATGGCCATTTTAAGTCTGGGGGATTGATGTGATTGAGGCTGTTACTCCGAAGGGGTCTAATGGGCATGAGTTCATTCTGGTCGCGATAGACTATTTTACGAAGTGGGTTGATGCCCAATCTTATGCGGTGTTGAAGGCTTCACATGTCGTGAAGTTTATCAGGAACAAAATCATCTGTCACTATGGGATCCCAAACGAGATCATCTCAGATAATGGTTCCCACTTCAAGAAAGAAGTGATTGACTTGTTAGAAAAATACAATGTGGCTTTTGACAAATCATCTACATATCGGCCACAGACCAACGGAGCAGTCGAGGCCGCCAACAAGAACATCAAACACATTTTGTAGAAGATGGTGGAAACCTACCGGGACTGCCCAGATAAGCTGCCATTTGCTCTGTGGGGCTACCGGACTTCAATTCGAACTTCTACTGGGGCAACTTCGTATTCCTTGGTTTATGGGATGGAGACTGTTTTGCCTATTGAAGTTGAGGTTCCATCATTACGGGTACTGGCTGAGTGTCAAATAGCTGAGGCAGATTGGCAGCAGAGCAGGTTCGAAGAACTCATGCTGTTTGATGAAAGAAGGCTGAAAGCATTGTACCATGTTCAGGGTTATCAACAAAGAATCGCCAGGGCTTTCAACAAGAAGGTTAAGTCCAGGAATTTGAAGGAAGGGGATCTAGTGCTCAAAGACAACCGAGCTCCCATTCACGACCCTAGGGGCAAGTTCAGACCCAATTGGACTGGTCGTTATATTATCAAGTCTATCTGGTCAGGTAGAGCTGTTGTTTTGATGGACCTAGATGGCCTAGAGCTCTCCCAACCGATCAACATGGACATGTTGAAGAAGTATTATCCCTGAGTGGCTCGTTAGGCCTAAAACCCGAAAGGGCGACCTAGGCAAAAGTTAGAGCACAGAAAATTTGAAATTATAAAAACTGAGCTCGCAAGATTGAAAACCCGCAAAGGGCGGCCTTGGCAAAAGTTAGAGCGTAAAAGGTGAGGGTTAATACACGAGTGAACCTGAGCCAAACTACGTAAGGCTTGATTCCCATGTTTGGGATACGTAGGCAACTTCGCCCTGAAGTTCAGCCATAAACACTTCCCCGATCAACTTTGTCCATGTGATCATATTTGGTCATCTTTGTCTACTCTACGTTCAAGGGCTGGGTTGTAATCTCCGGTATTCAGACTAGGGGTAACTTTCTAGTTGCTGGGATCCGGGATTGTGTATCTCAATGACAGATCTCAGGCGTGTCCAGTTCTGATCCATATCGAAAATGGTTTTGAAAAGTTTTAATAAAAGTTGATTTTGTTCAAATTAATCTTTTTACAACTTAGACCGTTTTTGGACCAAACGGAAAATTTTCAGTACCCACAACCTTCAATTTCATTGATTTCAACACAGAGTTCTCCTACTCTTGAATACAAATTGAAGTTACTTTTCATTACATTCATTAAGAAAACTTAAAAGTTCTGATTAAAGTAAATAAATCCAGGGCATAGTCAGGTGTTCCTGTGTCCCCTCCTAGAGCTGGTCGAAGCCTCTGATGCCAAAGTAGGCCCCACCTGTGCCTCTTCATTGAGCCAATCTATGCACTCATCAGAGAGGGTGTAACTGAAAGTGGGAGCGGGGGCCAGAAGCTCTCTAGTCCTCCTTGCCGTGGCATACCAAGCAAGTTATACGCCTCGGACCGGAAATGCAGCAGGATACTCTACCCCCTCTGCCGGGCAAGTCTGATCATGTCCGAACTGGTGCCGGAACCGGAAAGGAAAGTAGAAGACACAGTAAGTCAGGCCGATCAACTGAATCCTGGTCTGTCGGGACATGCTGTAGCTCATCGTTGGTAGACTGAGCCAAGGGCACCGCCAAGCAATGCGGTCTGCGGACAAACTACAGATCCAATCGAACCACCATCCCTCATCAAGGACATCAACCAGACATCATCGGAAGAAATAGCCGTGAGCTGAATATGGTGGGCATGAGTCCACAACCTGCAACTTATCCATCAACCACACCTGGGGAGGGATGAAAAATGAGAGATTAAAGAATAGAGAGATGTACGATGAGAGAAAAGTGAGAAAAGGGTTTTGAGAGAAAAATCGAGCCCGAGGGCCGAGTAATGTAAGCAATATATATGTGAGACAAGGTGGGAAACATTACCTGCAGCAGTAGTGGACTCCCCGCAAATCTGGTCGTCTCCCAGCGATGAAAAGCGTCCAAGCCCATCAATGTCTCGGCCAGTGTCATGGCAATGCAGCTCTTGCCCTCTTTTAAGCCTTGGGTAACTTCGATCAAACGAGTGCTAAACCCTTCCGAGCCTGGGGCAAGCAAGAAATGGGACAGCATGCACAAGCAAAGCGTATGTCGCCGAAAGCCCTGCCAATGATGGTCACCACGGTCACTGGCATCGGAAAATCGATGAATCAAACTTGGAATGCCCAGCATTCCATCACAAATCAATGACCGAGCGTCATGCATAGTAAGCCCACACATTCGTCCTAAGGCTTGGATGTGGGCGAAGCGAAGCTGGGGCAAGATTTCTTCGTTGCACTCGGATTCCCTCAAAAGTTGGAAGTCTTCGAAGGTAGGACACATTTCTTGCTTGCCAAAGCTAAAGACATGTGTTACCGGATTCCAAAACCTTGCTGCGGCATGGAGAAACAGAAAGTGTAGTGAGGTGCGACTCAACGTGAATAGTGCATTTATGTTGAAGCCCTGGAAATTTAACTTTTTCGAGCTGTCTAAGGTGGCAATCCAAGTTATGAGATTTTGGACGAGAAATGCCTCCATTTTGATGCAAAATTGAGATGGAATGAGAGAAAGCACTGTTAGGAGGACAAGTGTCAAAAATCTGGAGGTCACCAGGCCAACTGGTCAGTCGACCACTTTTTCTGGACGACCATCTAGATTTTCTAGTTGGCCGGCCATATAATTGGTTTGCAGAACAAAAATTGGTCGGCCAGCCATTTTTGGTGGTCGGCCATGGAGAAAAACTGGTTTTCAGCCTTTTCCTAGCCTCTAGAAGAGAGCTCCTAGCCTTTCCATGTGTTGGGAGTGCTAAAGGTCCGAGTTTACCTCTGTTTCGGATGTGTTCCCTCACTACGCTTGTCCAAAATGCGTTTGTTTATCGAGTTGTTGCTATTTGTTTATTGAGTTGTCGCTCTTTATTTATCGAGTTGTTAAGTTTTGCTTATTGAGTTGTTGAGTTTGCTTATCGAGTTGTTGTTCTCCGTTTGTCAAGTATTGCTTATCGAGTTGTAAACTTGCTGAGTTTTTGTTGTTTCTTAGTGAGTTAAGTTGTTTAGTTTGTTATGTTGGTTCACTACTTGACTTGGCAATACATGAATCATCAATTTCCATTCAATCTCATTTTTGTGCAAAATGATGCGATGCGATGCGATGCTAAGAGTACAAAATACAACACTTTTTGAGCAAAAAGTTATTTCATTCCATCATAGCTTCTTTTTACAACATTTTACAATAGGGTACAAGTTTTAAAGAAAATAAAACTTCCTAACGTTGTACAATGTGCTACAACTACATGCAAAAAGGAAAATAAAGCAGGAACATCTGCATCAGTGCTGTCGGGCTCAAGATCGGGAGGCTCTCTTCATCCTCTTCGGCTGAGCAGCCTCTGCGCCACCCCCACCAGCACCACCATCCGAATCGGAGCTGCCGTCCTCGGAATCCTCCTTGGCATCACCTCCTCTCTCAGAACCGAAACCAGAGTCATCCTCTCTGCCTGCGGATGTCTCTGACTGAGGATGCACAGACTCCTCCTCCTCGCTGGACTCCTCATCATCTCTGATAGGCGCTCTACATCTGCCTCGGCTGCGATTCGAGTCCCCTCTTCCAGCTCCTCGAGAAGGCCTGGATGGCCTAGTCCGCAGAAGCGGGACCTGAAAAGGACAGTTTGAATGCATCAGCCAGTATGTATATCAGATACAGATGCAAGAATGCTACATAGAGTGTGTGCATGTAGATATAATATGTGAATGTGGTGCGTCAGATGTGCTCTACATATGCAGTCAATCAATGTAGTGAAATGTTCAATTTCAAAATATCACCAGAAGTATGATAATGCAAGGAAATTGAAAAGTACCCGAACACCGGAGGCATAAAGCATCGTCTCCCTCCGCAGAACCATGCCCTTGAGTGAGGCCACCACTCCAAGTAACCCTTCAGTATACTCCCTGAGAGGCTGCACACACAAGTTCAAGCCATCAGTGAATAAATGAATGTCTAAATATCTGAATGATAAATGAAAATTGTGGAGCATATCGGTGGTGAGTCAGGGTCATAGACGTATCGGTGATCCGGCCGCGGAGGCTCTAGCGGGATCTGGTATGGTGTCCCATACTCCCAACCTGTCAGGTCGGTCAGAAGATTTGGCCACCCAGCATACTGGTAAGTCGGGGGGATCTCTCTAGCCCCACCCCTCGATGTGTCGGCTCTACTGGTCGAAGGAATGTCTCTAGCTCGAGCACGACTCAATGACGGAACATCAACAGCTCTCCTCGTAGGGGTACAGACACCTGTCAATGGAGGCATCAAGTACGTATGGTGATAGGTCGCATACTCCCCCTCCTCCAGCAACAGAACTGCATCAGTACCTAACATAAGGACCTCGACCTCCTGGGGAGTGAGTCTCTCAGTGGACTGTATGTCCTCTGGAGGTGCTGAGGGGATATCCTGAACAGGGTTGCCCATTGTCTGACGCAAGAAGCGATCCCCCAGAAATCAGGCCCTGCCAGCTGGTCCCTCAAATAAAACCCTGTATCGAGAAGCGGCTTACGCCCTAGAGAACCGGAACTAGGCATCTCCTGACAAGGGTGCCCATGGCTGCCAAGTAACCTGCGGATGGCAAGTGCATAAACAGATTAGATGTCATAAATATACAAGATGAATCAAAGCTGAAAGCATGAAGAACTGAGAGTTTTTGATTACCTCTGTCGCCCGCCCGTACCGTGTCGAAGAACTGTCGGAGGTATAGCATAGTCTCACGAGGCTTGGACCGGCACCGACCCTCAAATTTGTGGGGGTCCTCTGTCATTTCTGTTCTTGAACTCACAGCAACAGTGCTCTTTTCAAACCGTAACAATGGTGAACCAAACGTCGAGTCTGATTCTTTCTTGTCAACTGGCTCGTTCGAGTTCGAATCTTCTTGTGGGTCCTCACCGAGCGGTATGAGTTCGGTCGACGAGTGGTTCTTGAACAGTCAGATCCGCCCGATGTCACCACTACGAACAACACAGTTCCAATGGCAAGAACACGAAGAAAATGAGGCCGCTCATCATCATCGCATTCTGGAGTTGGAAGCTTCTGAGAACAAAGAAGCTACAACTCCGTCGAACGAGACAACACCGTCAAGCTCTGCTTCGTCTTCAAGGTCTATATCGTCTGGAAAGAACTTGAAGAAGTGGATATTCAAGGTCTTCACTTGCTCATCATCTTCAAGGGACGAGAAGGAAAAGAATCACAAGGAAACAGAAATGCAAAAGCAAAAGCGAAGCAAACAAGTTCTCCCAAAAAAACCGATCGCCATTACACTGCGAATAGAGCACAGGCGGAGGAGATGAAGAAGAAGACCTTCTTACCCTACTGGCAAGGACTACTCGGATGTCCAGGGCTGTGCCCTTGATGGATTTACCACAACTTTAAACCCTGTGTCCTCTTGGTTATAATTTATGCTCCTGCGCCTTTGTCCAATTACCATTGATGATTTTGGTTCTTTAGCTATGAATATTGGGTTCTGCGATCCATTACAAGTTAAAAAGTTGATTTTTTAATTTTTTTAGTTTTTTTGTATATAAAAAATAAAGAAGTGTTCTGATTTAAAAAAGTTAAAAAAATTAAAAAGTTTATCTTTCCAAATTACATCAGAGTCCCTCTCTTTAGTTAAAGTTATGTAATACTTTATTTTAAAGTAAATTATTAAATTAAGTTTGTATAAGATTGCTATGGCGATCCTGGTTTTTCCCTCCATTGTTTATTGTATTTTGGACACGGTTCCGTGGATGATTGTTGTTGTCTGTATCGCGTTTCCGTCCTTTAACGCTTTGTATTTGAGTCTTGGGATGTGTTGGTGTCACGACCCAAACCCGCCCCTATGGGTTTAGCACCGTAATCGGCCAGTAATCCGAGATTACCGAAGGCCTGCTTAACAGTAGGACAGTAAAACAGAGTACAGGGGCTAGCGGAAGCCAAAACAGTAAATAAACAATGTCCAATGAGCTGTGAGTCTGTATGCAAAAAGATTTTTCATACGTATATACATGAACAGTACAGAACAGTATGTACAACATTTACAGTCGATCAGAACAGGGACCTAATCCATGTTAAACAGTACTGTACAGTGCTATCAGTCTATACAGTTATTACAAAACAGATACAGAGATAGACGGGGGAAATTAAAACACCCCTAAGCCATAGCTTGACAGGCTCGAAACCTTGCAGTGAGGCACAGTGGTTGGCTTGACAAAAAGGAAGTCTAACCCACGCTCCTAGCTCCGGTCTGGTGCCTGTAAACCTACATATATATATGAGCAGTGAGCTAAAGCCCAGTGAATAACATAATGCGTAAAGAGGTTAAGAATGAATGTCTTTACAGTATTGAAAACAATCATTTCAATCAGTATATCAGTTATTCAGTCATTACAATCATATGTGGTACATCTAGTAGCAAAACAGTACAGTAGGTCTTATCAGACCGAACAGTCAGTTGATGGCCATTATATCAGTAAACAGTAGTGGTTCCAACATGGGAACCGACAGAGATCTTTGTGACAGTAGCAGTACAATACAGTAACAGTAGGTTGCTAAGGATGCCACAATACAGTTCACAATTAGGACATCATTCATTCAGTAACAGTATCATTTCAGAAAACAGTACAATTCAATTGTTCAGAAGATAATCATATTTGAACATATCTTTACATAGTTGTTACTCACAGAGTTCTGGGTTGCAGATAAGCTAGAGCGCGTCTCCGGATGCCAACCCTACACAGTTACAGAGTGAACACACACTAAGCTCTACAGTTAGGAAAATATAACTTAATCCCTATCTTGACTCGGTGTGGTTCTACATTAATATCCTCATTAAGATGCCTTAAATTAGGCCTAAGAATGCCTAGGATGGAATGAGGATGCAAAGATGCACTTTAAAAGCATTTTTAAGATTTTCAGAAAACAGGGGTCCCGCTCGAGCGTCAATTACTCCGCTCGAGCGGACATGCAGACAAAGGTTTCCGCTCGAGCGCAGACTTACCCGCTCGAGCGTACTGCAAAACAGTCAAAAGTGCTGGATAGGTGAAATTCACGCTCGATTAGGCGCTCGACACCCGCTTGAGTGTAAGACACAAGGTCCTGCTCGAGCGTAAATTACCCCGCTCGAGCGGACTTCAAAACACAACAAAATGCTGGGAGCACGATTTTCACGCTCGAGCACTAGTCACTCCGCTCGAGCGTAAGTTCAAAATCTGGAATTCCCAGATTTGAACCTCAAGCTCAAAATCAAGTTTTAAAGCATGAACTTTGATCCTCTTGGGCTAATTTGCTGAAAAACATTTGTAAACTCATAGAACAACATGTTTCAAAGGTCAATTGTAAAACCAAAGCCCCAAAGAAAGATCAATTTAACTCAATTTCAAACCAAATTTCAAGAACATAACTTCAATTGAACATGCAAGACTTTAAACAACTTTCAAGCTTCAAATAATTGCTCTAATGAGCCAATTGTTCCAAAAACAAGATGAATCCATGAACCTTAGCTAGAACTTGGACATGTTAGTAACAATTTTCCATGAAATCGACTCAAATTACAACAATGTAAACATGCATGCATGAAATGAGCTTCAATTCAACAAATTAAGCTAATTCTAGACTCAATCCACTAATTTTGACATGAATCATGCAAGAACAAGCTCAATTCATAAACAAGAGGGTAATTACACTACCTTAGGTCTTGAATTAGAGGTAAGGAGGCTCAATTATGAAATCTCTCTTCCAAATCTTCAAGTCACCAAACTAAAACTCATGAACTCAAGACTTCTCCTATTTCTCTCACTCTAGTCGGCTGTAGTTCACAAAATGGGCTGATGAAAATGTGTTGTGTCTAATGTAGTGAGCTCAAAAATGTTTAGATAGTGGGCCACTTAAGTGGCAAAATTGTGAATAAGGCCAACTTTGCAATTCAACATTATTTATCCTAATTTAATCGTACCAAATCACATTTCGGATAATTATGCCATAAAATCATATAAATTCTAATGATCGTAAAATATCAATCGATTTCAGATTCGGCCGCCGATAAGGTCTTCAATTCGCAATTTAAAACATAAAACATGGACAGATAAGTTTAACAGTCAACAGATAGATATGCATTTAAACTAGCGCATTCAATCAGTCAGTTCAGTATTTCAATCAATTCAATTACTTATCATAATTAGTCTCAGTTTAACAGTAATCAATGGCTTATCAGTAAACAGTGGTGAGGGTTATTACAGTCTCTCCTCCTTATAAAGAGTTTGGTCCTCCAAACTCGAATTACCTTCATTCTGGAAGAAAACAGGATTCAGTGGAAACAGTTCAGGATATCTTTTAGCCATGTCATCTTCCCTTTCCCAAGTGGCATACACGCCACCATGGTTTTGCCTGTCAACTTTCAGTAACGGGATCTCTTTGTTTGTCAACTTCTTGATTCGTCTGTTTACAATCTGAATAGGCCGTTCCTCGTAAGTGTAGTCATCGCTCAGTACTACACGAGTATGCTCTATCACATGGAAAGGATCCCAGAGGTAGTCCCTCAACATAGAAATGTGGAACATGTTATGCATATGCTCCATTTCAGGAGAAAGCGCTACTTGATACGCCACCGGATTGATTTTCTCGATAATCTCATACGGTCCGACATTTCTCAGGGCTAGCTTGCCTTTAACCCCAAAATGGGTCTGGCCTTTCATCGGTGTCACCTTTACAAAAACGTGATCACCTACTTCATACTCTTTGTCCCGTCTTCTGACATTCGCATAACTTTTCTGTCGGCTCTGTGTGGTTTTCAGTCTCTGTTGGATCAGTTTTACTTTTTCTGTAGTTTCATACACAATCTCGGGCCCAAGTAATGGCCCATCTTCAACTTCTGCCCAGCAAATCGGAGATCGACATTTTCTGCCATACAATGCCTCGAAAGGCGCCATACCAATACTTGAATGGAAGCTATTGTTGTAGGCAAATTCAACTAACGGTAGATGACTTTCCCAATTTCCCTGGAAATCAAAAACACAAATCCGCAGTAAATCTTCTAGAGTCTGGATGGTCCTTTCTGACTGACCATCTGTCTGAGGATGGTAGGCACTACTCAGTCTCAGTTCAGTACCCAATGCAGTTTGTAAGCTTTGTCAAAATCTTGATGTAAACTTCGAGTCCCTATCAGAAACAATGGACACAAGCACTCCATGCAGTCTAACAATTTCATCAATGTAGAGTATAGCCAATTTGTCCGCATTATAAATTATTTTGACAGGTAAAAAGTGAGCAGATTTAGTCAGTCTATCAACTATAACCCAAATTGAGTCCATACCTTTACTGAAGCAAGGTAAACCAACAATGAAATCCATGGTGATATGTTCCTATTTCCACTCCGGTATAGGCAAGAGCTGCAGTAAGCCTGCGGGTCGTTGATGTTCCGCTTTGACTTGTTGGCAATGAAGACATTTTGATACAAAATCAGCAATCTCCTTCTTCATTCCCGGCCACCAGAAATTCAATTTCAAGTCTTGATACATTTTTGTATTTCCTGGGTGGATAGACAGTTTCAAATTGTGGCCCTCTTGTAGAATTCTTCTTTTCAGTTCAGAATCATTCGGTACACACAATCTTCCCTGAAATTTTAGTACATTATTCTCAAATTTGAATTCCGGCCTCGGTTTAGATTCCCGTTTATCGATGATCTTCTTCAAGAAGTCATCCAGTTGTTGCCTCTCTTTAATCTCTTCAATCAGTGCCGGTTGAGCAGAAATAACAGCTATTGTTCCACCTTATTCTCGCAAAACAATCTCAATTTCAGACTTTTCAAGGTCACATAGCAACTCTTTCTGTCCAGTGAGTAAACAGGCTAAGTTTCCAATCGATTTCTGACTCAATACATCAACAACGGTGTTGGCTTTCCCCGGATGGTACAAAATCTGTAAGTCATAGTCTTTAATCAATTCTAGCCATCTTCGCTGTCTCATGTTCAGTTCTTTCTATGTGAAGAAATACTTCAAACTTTTGTGGTCTGTGTATACCTCACATGTAGCCCCATAAAGGTAGTGACGCCAGATTTTCAGTGCAAATACTACTGCAGCAAGTTCTAAGTCATGGGTCGGGTAGTTCTTTTCATGCGGTCTTACTTGTCGGGAAGCATAGGCGATAACTCTCCCATTCTGCATTAAAACACACCCCAAACCCTTATGAGAAGCATCACTAAAAATGGTAAAACCATCCGTACCTGAAGGTAGGGTAAGAACCGGTGCAGTCACAAGTCGAGTTTTCAACTCTTGGAATGCTGAGTCCCTTTGGTTAGTCCAGTCAAATGATATCCCCTTTTGAGTGAATTGAGTCAACAGTAAGGCAATTTTGGAGAAATCTTTGACAATCTTTTGTAATATCCAGCTAATCCCAAAAAGCTTCGGACTTCTGTAACATTTGTTGGTCTAGGCCAATTCACTACTGCTTCAACTTTCTGCGGATCAACTGAAATTCTATCCTTACTAATAACATGTCCCAAAAACATAACATGATCAAGCCAAAATTCACATTTAGATAGTTTAGCAAAAAGTTTCTATTCTCTTAGGGTCTGTAAGACAAGTCTCAGATGATGTTCATGTTTTTCTCTACTCTGGGAATAAATCAGAATGTCGTCTATAAATACAACAATAAAGTCATCGAAGAATGGTTTAAAGATTCTGTTCATAAGGTCCATAAATGCAGCAGGTGCATTGGTAACTCCGAAAGGCATAACTAGGAATTCGTAATGTCCATACCTCGTTCGAAAAGCAGTTTTATCAATGTCTTCTGGTTTAACTTTCAACTGATGATATCTGGATCTGAGATCAATCTTAGAGAAAACTTGAGCACCCTGTAACTAATCAAATAAGTCATCAATACGTGACAATTGATATTTATTTTTCACACAGTTACCTTGTTCAATTCACGATAGTCGATACAGAGTCTCAGTGAGCCGTCTTTCTTTTTCACAAATAAGATTGGTGCGCCCCACGGTGAAGTACTAGGCCTGATGAACTTTTTGTCTAATAGTTCTTGCAGCTGAACTTTTAGTTCTTTCAATTCGGTAGGTGCTATTCTGTATGGAGCTTTAGATACTGGCTGTGTACCCGGAATTACATCAACAGTGAACTCAATCTCCCTATCAATCAAATCTCCTGGTAGACTATCTGGGAAAACATCTGAAAATTCCCTGACTATAGGAATACTGTTCACATTAGCATTATCATCAGTAGGTACAGTCAATACATAACACAGATGCCCCTTACACCCCTTCTTAATCAATTTACAGGCTTTCATGGATGAATCCAGATACGGGGGAGGTACTACTCCAACCCTATTAAACACAAATTTGGGTAAACCAGGTGGACGGAAAATCACTTGTTTAGCTACACAGTCAATAGTAGCATGATATTTTTGTAACCAGTCCATCTCTAATATTACATCAAAATGGTCAATATTCAATGGCAGTAAGTCAATATACAGATGCATATTCCCAACAATAATTTCACATGCAGGGTACATATAAGCACAAGTCACAGATCCCCCAACAGGTGAAGATACAGCTAACAAGTAATTCATAGGTTCCAATGGTCTATTCAATTTTCGCGAAAAAGCATACGATACATATGAATGTATAGACCCCGAATCAATCAGAACATATGCATTTTGAGTACAAATTGAGAGGATACCTGACACAACGGTCTCGATATTTTTCACATCTCCCAGTACTAGGGCGAACACTCGGCCCTGCCTCATAGGCTCTTTCCCAGTAGCTTTGGGGTTGGGTTTTGGTGGAGCAGTTGATGCTGCGCCGCTGGCTGCAGCTTTACTATTGCCCTGAGGAGCAGAGGGGCAATCTTTTACCATGTGGCCCACCTTGCCACACCTGTAACAAGCACCAGATAACTTATAACAAACCCCTTTGTGTTTCTTACCACATTCAGAACAGGGCGGTATGGAACCACTTCCCTGACTGGAGCTGGTGGTTGACCCTGAGTTTTGCTTTTCGTTCAGTGGGTTGTTCTTGCCTTTCTTGAATTTAAAACCCCGTTTCTTCCCGCGCCACTTAGTTGCGGGTGTTTCAGTCAGTTTCAAAGCTTCGATATTTGCTTTGGCCATGATAGCTCTATCAAGAACATCTACATATTTCAACAGTTTCAGTACATTTATTCTGTCAAGAATTTCCACATTCAGGCCGCCTTCAAACTTCTTGGCCTTTTTGTAATCTGTATCAACCATGTGTGGTGTATATCTAGCAAGTTCGGTGAACTTTGTTTCATACTCTCCTATGGACATGGTACCTTGTTTCAGCTGTTCAAATTCAGTCACCTTTCTGTCCCTGACACATTGAGGGAAGTGCTTTTCGAAGAAGGACTCCTTAAATTGAGCCCAGATCATGACAGTATTGGGATCACAGATTAACATCCACCACCTTCTAGCTTCTTCTTGCAAGGTGAAGGTAGCTAGCAATACTTTATGTGCTTCAGAGCACGGAAACACTTCAAACAATTTTTCTGTTTCAAGAACCCAAGCTTCAGCCTTTAAGGTTTCAAGGCCTCCCTGAAAGGATGGCAGTTTCATCTTACTAAATTTTTGTGTTAGAGCTATGATATCATCATTAACAGGTGGCTCTGGTTGTACTGGAGGAGGTGGGGGCTGTTGGTTCTGTTGTTGTTCTAGTCTTGCAGTTAATAGTTTCACCATTCTCTCTAACCTTGCCATTCTAGCCTCAGAGGATTCAGTTTCATTAGCACTGCTTGCATTATCCATTTCACTATATGCAACATAGTAATAATAAACATAGTAAGTTGCATACTTTAAACATTTATACATAAGCAGTTATATGTTTCAACACATTAACACATATTCATGTCATGTCCACACACACTTTTTATGCTCATGCGATGCCCTAATTGCTTTTCTAAGACACCCTATAGCTCATCTGGACACGTGTGTGCGGTATAACTCGTGGTTAAGTATCGCTCTGATACCACTCTGTCACGACCCAAACCCGCCCCTATGGGTTTAGCACCGTAACCGGCCAGTAATCCGAGATTACCAAAGGCCTGCTTAACAGTAGGACAGTAAAACAGAGTACAGGGGCTGGCGGAAGCCAAAACAGTAAATAAACAATGCCTAATAAGCTGTGAGTCTGTATGCAAAAAGATTTTTCATACGTATATACATGAACAGTACAAAACAGTGTGTACAACATATATAATCGATCAGAACAGGGACCTAATCCCTGTTAAACAGTACAGTACAGTGCTATCAGTTTATACAGTTATTACAAAATAGATACAGAGATAGATGAGGGAAATTAAAGCACCCCTAAGCCATAGCTTGACAGGCTCGGAACCTCACAGTGAGGCACAGTGGTTGGCTTGACAAAAAGGAAGTCTAACCCACGCTCCTAGCTCCAGTCTGGTGCCTGTACACCAACATATATATATGAGCAGTGAGCTAAAGCCCAGTGAATAACATAATGCGTAAAAAGGTTAAGAATGAATGTCCTTACAGTATTGAAAACAATCATTTCAATCAGTATATCAGTTATTCAGTCATTACAGTCATATGTGGTACATCCAGTAGCAAAACAGTACAGTAGGTCTTATCAGACCGAACAGTCAGTTTGATGGCCATCATATCAGTAAACAGTAGTGGTTCCAACATGGGAACCGACAGAGATCTCTGTGACAGTAGCAGTACAATACAGTAACAGTAGGTTGCTAAGGATGCCACAATACAGTTCACAATCAGGACATCATTCATTCAATAACAGTATCATTTCAGAAAACAATACAGTTCAATTGTTCAGAAGATAATCATATTTGAGCATATCTTTACACAGTTGTTACTCACAGAGTTCTGGGCTACAGATAAGCTAGAGCGCGTCTCCGGATGCCAACCCTACACAATTACAGAGTGAACACACACTAAGCTCTACAGTTGGAAAAATATAACTCAATTCCTATCTTGACTCGGTGTGGTTCTACATCAATATCCTCATTAAGATGCCTTAAACTAGGCCTAAGAATGCCTAGGATGGGATAAGGATGCAAAGATGCACTTTAAAAGCATTTTTAGGATTTTCAGAAAACAGGGGTCCCGCTCGAGCGTCAAGTACTCCGCTCGAGCGGACATGCAGACAAAGGTTTCCGCTCGAGCGCAGACTTACCCGCTCGAGCGTACTGCAAAACAGTCAAAAGCGCTGGATAGGTGAAATTCACGCTCGATTGGGCGCTCGACACCCGCTCGAGAATAAGACACAAGGTCCCGCTCGAGCGTAAATTACCCCACTCGAGCGGACTTCAAAACACAACAAAATGCTGGGAGCACGATTTTCACGCTCGAGCGTAAGTTCAAAATCTAGAATTCCCAGATTTGAACCTCAAGCTCAAAATCAAGTTTTAAAACATGAACTTTGATCCTCTTGGGCTAATTTGCTGAAAAACATTTGTAAACTCATAGAACAACATGTTTCAAAGGTCAATTGTAAAACCAAAGCCCCAAAGGAAGATCAATTCAACTCAATTTCAAACCAAATTTCAAGAACATAACTTCAATTGAACATGCAAGACTTTAAACAACTTTCAAGCTTCAAATAATTGCTCTAATGAGCCAATTGTTCCAAAAACAAGATGAATCCATGAACCTTAGCTAGAACTTGGACATGCAAGTAACAATTTTCCATGAAATCGACTCAAATTACAACAATGTAAACACGCATGCATGAAATGAGCTTCAATTCAACAAATTAAGCTAATTCTAGACTCAATCCACTAATTTTGACATGAATCATGCAAGAACAAGCTCAATTCATAAACAAGAGGGTAATTACACTACCTTAGGTCTTGAATTAGAGGTAAGGAGGCTCAATTATGAAATCTCTCTTCCAAATCTTCAAGTCACCAAACTAAAACTCATGAACTCAAGACTTCTCCTATTTCTCTCACTCTAGTCGGCTGTAGTTCACAAAATGGGCTGATGAAAATGTGTTGTGTCTAATGTAGTGAGCTCAAAAATGTTTAGATAGTGGGCCACTTAAGTGGCAAAATTGTGAATAAGGCCAACTTTGCAATTCAACATTATTTATCCTAATTTAATCGTACCAAATCACATTTCGGATAATTATGCCATAAAATCATATAAATTCTAATGATCATAAAACATCAATCGATTTCAGATTCGGCCGCCGATAAGGTCTTCAATTCGCAATTTAAAACATAAAACATGGACATATAAGTTTAACAGTCAACAGATTGATATGCATTTAAACTAGCGCATTTAATCAGTCAGTTCAGTATTTCAATCAATTCAATTACTTATCATAATCAGCCTCAGTTTAACAGTAATCAATGGCTTATCAATAAACAGTGGTGAGGGTTATTACAGTTGGGCAGGTTTGAAACAGGTTGGTTGTGTTTAGAAGAAAATAGCTTCTGCCCAGATTTTGGCCTCCCCGATCAAGCGGGCCCTTTTGAATTTGCTCCTCCGCTCGAGTGGGCAGTCTGACGCTCCAGCGGGATTCTTCAGCCTTCAGTAATTTTTTCGCAGGTCTGCAGAAGCTAGAAATGTGCTTTTGACGCTCGAACGTCGATTTTCATGCTCGAGCAGGAGTCTGTGTCTGATGCTCGAGCGGGGCGTCCCACGCTCGAGCGGACCGTGTGTATTTCAATCCAAGAGGAAGCCATTTTGAATCACTTTTTCAGCTCTCTCTCTTTCTAAAGTGTTCCAAAACCCTAGGTTAAGAGCTTCTCACTCTAGAATACTCTCTCTCTCTCTACATTTTGATCTTGATTTAGTGAGACCCAACCCTTGTGCCTTCACTAAAGTGTTAGAGCTTCTCAAGACCTCCATTTTTATCCGAATAGAAGTTGATTTCACCATCTTTGGAGTTCACCACTTGCGTGGTTCATCTTCTCCTTTGAGCTCCGAAATTCGAGATAGGGATATTCTACTCTTCTGTATGAGTTTTAACATAAGTATTGGTCATTTTGTATAAATGGTGGTAATTGGGGTTTTTAGGTGAAGTTGGGTTTTGAAATTGAAATTATAAAAGAGGGGTTTTCTATTTTTGGGGTTCCAAGTGTATGTGTGGTCCCTAAAATGAGGTTATTGTATATGATTGATGAAATTTGGCCTTGGGAGCAATAGTTGAGAAAATGGAGAAAAAGCCCTTATGGAAATTAAATAATTAATTTGTATAATTAATTTGCAAAAATGTGAAATTCAGTTGAAAACCATAGAATTGGGAAATTGTGAGATTGAATGGTGTGGTTGGATTAATTTATCACGCACCTATGAAAATGTTGATTATTTATCTACTGGATAAATTTATTTTCTGTTTAGAAATAACTGTTTTGGACTATCGGTGGAGGGTAGTCGTGATTGTTGTAGACACTGCATGTTGATTAGGGAAAACTGAAACTAATCGACTGAGTTATGTCATTGAATATTACGGTTGGGTTAATACATCGAATATGTGTATTGATTGATCATTGCATATGATGAAGTATTTAAATACATTGCATATGTATATTTGTGTGGGAGGAGATAGGGGATGTACTCCATTGTTTGGGAGGAGATAGGGGATGGACTCCATTAATAATTAAGTTGGCCGAAGTGTCCAGGGTGAAAGTCCCGAAACCTTATATGCATCTGAATGGTGTTGATATTGGAAGTGCTTTTAATATGAGTTGTAGTCTCATGTGAATTGTGTGTTTGGGAAGTATTTTTAATATGAGTTGTAGTCTCATGTGAATTGTGTATATGGGAAGTATTTTTAATATGAGTTGTAGTCTCATTTAAATTGTTTGACTGAATGATGAGCCATGTCTATGAATTGAATTGGATAAATAAAGGGAAGTGGAATGAAACACGAATGTAATTGTCGTTGAACTGGGAAATGTTGTGAGTTGGTTTACAAGTGTTAACCATTTGTCAAATGCTAATGTTTTAGTTATTCCTCATATTGGTTTAGCATATCTCTATTGAGCTTTGACTCACCCTATATGGGACATCATTTTCAGGTACAGGTGAGATGCCGCCTCTAAGGTCTTAGCTTGGAAGGTTTTGGGAGTTGAAGACTCTTTTGGTTGTTTTGTTATTTTTGGTGTTACATGTAAATTCAAGCCAAGGGCTTAATGTGTTTAGAGTTAGAACTCTTTTTTGTAACCAAGTGTTGGCTTGGAAAGTTGTAAGCCCATAGGGCATTTACTTTTGTTGTCAATATGTAATACTTTTGTAATGAATACTCTGATAAATGAATATATGTTTATTTCTCTTATGCCTATGGATGTCAAGAATGATTGGTTTATATGTATTATTTTGAGGGAGTTACGACTTGGTATCAGAGCGTACCAGGTTTGAATACTTTGGCTACATGGGAAGTGGTTAGTACCACAATGGGCTTGTCTCACTTGTTAGAGACTTATGTATGATGTTATGTGCTTATGTGATAACATGTTTACGTGATTATTTGGGTATGAGATTTAGTTTCTAGGATGTTGATTGGACCCTTGGGTTTCTGGGAGTCCTGTTGGAAAGGCACTTGATCACTGCCGTTTCTAACTGAAACTCTAGCAACGCCACGGGACTGTCATTATCCGGAAATGAAATTCGTAAGTGCTTATGTGATTATGTGATTGCTTGAAATGAATTACTGTTGTCCAATGTATTAGGACGCGAGTGAAATAGCTTCAAAACATTTGTGAATGTGCTAATGTTCTTGTTACCTTTATTAGGATGTCAGGACGAGGACGTGGTTGTAGGCGTGGTAGGCCTAGGAGGTAGGAGATGCCTATACCGAATGAGATTCCGACCACTTTTCCCGTTTGGAGATTAGTTTTTGATTTTCGGAGCCTTCGGCCGTGCGCCTTGTCTCGGGATCGCTTAACGTTCTCCGTTTGGCTTGGTTTTTGGACCACACCTTGTTTCCTCTATCTAGAGGGACACTGTGGTCCGGGAGACCACTTTTGTGGTTGAATACCACTTTTGGTGCTCAATAGCCAGTTTTTGAGGCTCTTGGTTGTGTGCTTTACCTCCCGAACTCTCGTTTTGCATCCGTGTTGGTTTGTTTTGGCACGAACCTTGTTTCCCTTGTTTGGAAGGTAGTACAATGGTGGGAGTCCAGTTTTTCTCCTTGGAGACCACTTTTCTTCCCGCCAGCCGGTTTTCTGGTCGGGAAACTGGTTTTCTTGGTCTTTGGGCCACATTTGCTGGTCTCCCACCACACCATTGGCTTGCTTTTAGTGTGGAGACCACCAATTCCCCCTGCCGACCATTTTTTTTCCTGGGAGACCACTTGAAGTGGTCGGCCGACCACTGAAAGTAGCAAGCCAACCACTTTAAGTGGTCGGCAACTTTCCCCATGTTTTGTCAGACTAAATGGATGCCAGTTGTGCCAGCTGGAGGGCACAGACTGTATCCTCCATACACGTGTATGAAGGGATTGCATCCAAGTTTAGCTTCTCCAAGAAGCTTGAACCTTTTGTTTTTCTATAAGAGAGGCTCTCCCTCTCCATTCCAGAGGTTCTGAATTTTGCCTAAGGCACAAGTGTATATCTCCCTCTATATTTCTATATTTGGTGCCTAAAGTGTGTGCTTTTCTTCACCTTTACACTACAACTCTTAACCATACACCCCACCATTGAACTAAGGTTCTTGGAGGACCTTTTTGGAGGTTGAAAAGCTAGTTTTTGGCTGAGAAACTTGCTGGTATTGCAATGCTTCAAGGGTAACCTCTTTTATCCCCTTTTAAGCTTTGTCTTGATCATTCTCTTAGCCATATTTGCATGATCATTTAGGTTTTGCTTTCAACTGAAAAAATTCTTGTATTTAAGTGTTTTTGATGTTTGTTTAAGGCCTCTTGGGTATTGAGCATCTTCTACCCTCTTGCATGCCCTAGTTGGCCTTGTGTTGTGCCATGCCTTAGGGCCTTTGAGCTAGTCCTTGCTTGGCCTTCTAGCCACTGAAATCCAGTGGATTTTCAGTGGTAGGCATGTGGTTTTGAGGCCTAAAACCAGAGGGGGGTGACCCCCTCTCTTTTGGTTTTGTTTGCTTGCATTTTTGGCCTATCAAAGGAGCATGCATCTTCATGCTTTCAAGGCTTGGTTCAGGCACTTTTTAGTGACTTTTAGGGCCTGACTTAGCTCTGTCTATGGCTGTTTTGGTCACCTTATGTTTGCTTCTTGCATGTGTAGTGTATTCCCATTCATGGCTCATCAAAGTAACATGTCATCCTAGCATGTATTAGCTTCATTTGAGTGGATTTTTGGTCATCATTTGACATATCATGGCTTTTTTTTTGGCCGATTTAGCAGCCTTTCACATGCTCCATATGCTTGTAGTGTAAATCTTGTTCACTAGCTTCGAGTGCATGATGTTTTGGCTCTTTATTCTAGCACATTTTGGCTGTGCACCAACATGGTTTTGTTCATATTTTGGGCTGCCTTAGCTCTATTTTGAGGCTCCTTGGTCGAATGATGCTTGCCATGCATGTTTATAGTGTAATAGCCTTGACTAGTTTTGAGTTTTGAGGTCCCTTGCATGCTTAACTTGAGGTATTTGCATGTTTTGGCATCATTGAGAATGTTATTTCAGAACATGTAAGGCTGCTACACTTCCATATTTTCCACTCTTCAAGTGCTCTTTAGAGTTGTGCTTTTATGCCCTATTTGTGAGCCATTGCATGAGCCTCATTTTTGTGCCTTTCAAGCCATTATCCCAACTCTTTTTCGCTACTGTTTTGGCCTACATAGGGTCTGTTTGGGGTTGGTTTGGTCATTTGAGCATCGTCTTGCATGCCTCTAGTGTAATATGCCTCACTAGCTTTTGATGCTTGAGCCCTTCAACATACGTAACATGAGTTGTTTGCATGATTCTAAGTCATCTTGCATGCCATTTCAGTGCTGGAACATATGCCATTGTAATCCATGTTTCATCCTTTCAATGCTTATGGAAAGTTGTGTTTTGTGCCTTAAACGTGGGCCATTGCATTGTGCATGTTTGTGTGTGTTTTGGTGCCTTGATTTCATCATCAGTGGCTGCTGATTTGGACATGGCCAAGGCCTATCCATTTTGGTATAAGTCCATTATGCATTGAGTATGCCATGGAATTCATAGCATTGTGTATGCTAGTTGCATGTTCACATGTTTACCCCTTTGTACGTTTGCATGTCTAAGTTGTATTGCATTAAGTTGCATAATTGAGTCGCATTGTGCATGCCATGTTTGTTGCATTGTGTTTGGAATAGGCGTTAGTCCAAACACGAAAAACGAGAGACGTTTCATACTCGAAGTGATGAAACGTGCCTCGATTCCCGGTCATCGACGCTCTTGACTATACATGATGGAGTTTCGGGCTTTATGTGTTCGTGCGTGCATTCATATCACATTGAGTCGTGCAATTTGGATCCTCAGCCATCATGCATCGAGATGCGTGATTGGTGGCCCGAGGGTCGAGAACTATACTCTCTTGAGCTTATGTAATGATAGGGAGGATGGTTGTGCATACATGTTTTGCAAATACTTTGCCACGTCGCTTTCTTGCTCTCTGTTGTAGCAAACCAGAAACCAGCAGCAAAAACTGGTCGGCCGACCAGATAAAGTGGTAGGCTGACCACTTTTTCTGGTTTTCACCACAAAAAGTGGTCAGCAGGTGGTCTCCAATGCCAACAACTGGTCGGCAGCCTTCCTACAGGTTCCCTTGGTGGAGTTTCAGCCTTCTGGAGCTTTGTGCAGTGTTCTGAGATTACTTGCAAACAGAGGCAAACTCGGGGCATCGCAATGGATTTCCGAGCAAGGCAATTCGGGCATGCAAGCATCCTTCATCATCCAAAGCAGAGCTGAGGTAGCCCATTTCACATAGTTTGCATGCTTATTTAATTGCTAACTTAGTTAATTTGTTAATTGGTTAGAGTTGTGTAATAATTAGATGTAGCTTGTTATTCATTCTGTTGTGTAATAACTAGTTTAATTAGATTAGCTTAGATTAGCTAGTTGGTTCTGTTTTATTCATTCAGACCCTCCGTCGAGAGGGCAAAACTGTTGTAAATAAGTGTGCGTATGTGTGATGCTTGTCTTCTAACCCCTACTTCTTTCTCCCTTTTATTTACCAGCTTACGATAGTTAGTTTTAGGACATGTTTCAATTACCATCCTTATGCTCGCATGTTTGCATCCATTCATCTATCTTGTATCCACCGGGCTCGGCGCATCATACTAACTGCATTGTATTTCAATTCCTGTTTGAATACATGTATCAAATTGCATTTCACATGACATTTTAGAATAGCCGAGCCTATCTTAGTTGCATTTTGTATGTGTTGCATTAGGCATTCTTGACATAGCTAGGATCATGCATTGATTTCTAACATAGCTTTTGTTTTGGCTCGGAGTACTCAGTAAGTGTTTATGCTTTAGCATCCTTGCATGTGTGTGAGTGACTATCATGATAGCATGCTTGCCATGAGGCTAACTGCTTATGTGATACAACTGCCTGAATGCCTGTGGGTGAAGGTTGGATTACTTGAATTGGGACAATTCATTGATTGCGAGTTTTAAGCCCACTTGAGAGTGGCAAATCACCATGTTTTCTAAGCCCACTTGAGGGTGGCAAAATCTGCATTTTAGCCTACTTGCGAGTAGCAAACCACTTTAAAAAACAAACATGAGATGTTTTGTTCCAACTTAGGCAATCCAGTCTATACTTGTATGCTATGCTAGTAAAGGCTGATCTTTGATCGGGCGAGCGGGGGTGCGCATAGCATGACCTTCCCCTCTTGTACCCAAGTTCCCGAGCCGAGGCAACTTTGGTGATGACAGACACGTGGCCTTAGGCACAAGTCAGGGTTTCCTAAATTTTCCAAAAATAAAATATTTAGGTGGCAACTCTGTATCTGGCAAAGCAGTCCATGTTTGGCACTTCTTTCTAAAATCAATTTTTCAAAATGATTTGCCGGATTTGGACTCTTTGGTGATTTATCAATCTCGCATTGCACTTTACAAGATCAGATTAAGAACCGTGACATTGAGTCCGAACTGTAGTGAGCCCCAATGAACAAAACAGGATTTTCCCGAGACGTTCGGGCGTGTCTACAGTTTCTGGCGACTCTGCTGGGGACGTTAGAGAACTTGACTCGAACTTATGATATCTTGTTTTGATTACACTTATGTGTTTCTTTGCATTGCATTTGCATTGGTGCGCCTAGGACACTGTGCTTGCCATCTGCTATTCCTGAACGGTTTGCTGGAGGCTGCGTGCCATAAGGCTGACCGATTACGGGCTCTGCCACAATGGGAACACAAACCTCGGGAAGTTTGGGTGGTGTGTTGATGCAGGGGGGGAAAGTAGTAGCCTATGGATCACGTCAGTTGAAAACACACGAGAAGAACTACCCTACACATGACCTAGAGTTAGCAGCCGTGATTTTTGCCTTGAAAATTTGGAGGCACTACCTTTATGGTGAGAGATTCGAGGTGTTCTTGGATCATAAGAGTCTGAAGTATCTGTTTACACAGAAAGACTTGAACTTTAGGTAGAGGAGTTGGATGAAGTTTATAGAGGACTACGACTTTGAGTTGCATTATCAGCCGGGAAAGGCCAATGTTGTGGCCGATGCCCTTAGTAGGAAATCCATTAGTGATGTAGCTTGTATAGCCATCCGGGAGTGGGAAATGTTGGGTGCACTTGGCGAGTTTGATTTGCTTCTGGGTGAAGCTGCTGAGTCTGCGGCCTTATCTTCTACAATTATGCAGCCTACCCTTGTGAATCGGGTGTTAGAGGCACAAAAGGGTGACCTTGAGGCAGAATCCGTCCGAGAAAAGATCTCCAGTAGAAAGGAGGAGAAGGGTTTGACTGTGTATCCTGACCTGAGTGTGAGGTACCGAGACCGCTTGTTTGTACCGGAGTCTTTCCGAGAGGAAGTACTCTGAGAGTTTCACCATTCACGCCTTGCAGTGCATCCGGGAGGCACTAAGATGTATCATGATCTGAGTTGCCAGTTTTGGTGGAGAGGGATGAAGAAAGATGTGGCCGTTTTTGTATCTAAGTGCCTTACGTGTTAGCAAGTGAAGGCCGAGCATCAGAGGCCAGCAGGTTTATTACAACCCTTGCCTATTGCTGAGTGAAAATGGGAGCATGTCACGATGGACTTCGTTGTAGGTCTTTCGAGGACTCAACGGGGTAGTGATGCCATTTGGGTGGTAGTAGATCGGTTGACTAAGTCGGCGCATTTTATCCCTATGCGCGTGAGAGATTCGGTAGATTATCTTGCCGACTTGTATATTCGGGACATAGTGAGGTTGCACGGAGTCTTAGTGTCGATTGTCTTAGATAGAGATCCGCGTTTTATTGCTAGGTTGTGACAGAGTTTGCAGAGTGCCTTGGGCACTAGATTGACTTTTAGCACAGCTTACCATCCTCAGACTGACGGGCAGTCCGAGCGTACTATTCAGATCCTTGAGGATATGCTTTGAGGCTGTGTCCTTGATTTTAAGGGGTCGTGGGAGAGGCAGAGATCCGCAACTAGAGATCCGTGCTTTACTGCTAGGTTGTGACAGAGTTTGCAGAGTGCCTTGGGCACTAGATTGACTTTTAGCACAGCTTACCATCCTTAGACTAACGGGCAGTCCGAGCGTACTATTCAGATCCTTGAGGATATGCTTCGAGGCTGTGTCCTTGATTTTAAGGGGTCGTGGGAGAGGCACTTGCCCTTAGTGGAGTTTGCCTATAACAACAGTTTCCAATCAAGTATCGGTATGGCACCATTTGAGGTCTTGTATGGTCAACCGTGTAGGTCTCTAGTGTGTTGGACCGAGGTGGGTGATGCACCTTTGTTGGGCCCGGAGTTGGTTTGGGAAACGGTGGAGAAAGTTGAACTTATCCGTAAGAGGTTGGTTACAGCTCAGAGTCGTTAAAAGAGTTATGCTGACCGCCGGAGGAGGCCTTTGGCATTTGAGGTGGGTGATCACGTCTTTTTGAAAATATCACCTAGGCGGGGTTTGATGAGGTTTTGGAAGAGTGAAAAGTTGTCCCCTCGGTTTATTGGCCCTTTTGAGATCCTTGAGCGGATTGGAGAGGTTGCCTACCGTTTGGCTTTACCGCCGTAGTTGTCCGGGGTGCATGAAGTGTTTCATGTTAGCATGCTTCGGAAGTACGATCCGGATCCGTCACACGTATTGGATTGGACCGACTTAGAGGTAAATGAGGATGCCTCGTATGAGAAGAGACCGGTACCGGTCTTGGATAGGCGGGACCAAGTCTTGCGAGGCAAGACGATACCCTTGGTGACGGTCTTGTGGAAACATCACGGAGTGGACGAAGCCACTTGGGAACGTGAGTTAGAGGTCCAAGGGAAATATCCGGACTTGTTTGTTAATGTTTGACCTTGTATTGAAACTTTTATTTCGTTGATAAACTCTAAGAACATTGTATATGTCTTGGTTTATGAAAATATTGAAATTGTTGAATACATTTCAGAACTATGAGTTTAATTTAACATTGTATATGTTGAATGTGGTGTAGAAATGCAAATATATCGTTAACATTGAATATGTTATTGAATTGTGGAATATATGTGTTGAAATTGGTGGATTCCAAAGGAATGCATGTTGATAATGCACATGGAGTTATATTTGTAAGTTGCCTCTTGAAAAGAGATGAAATGATCAGTAGTGGATCATGTTGTTAAAGGTTGTATTGTAATTATGTTGAGAATTGAAAAGATCCCAAATTTTAAAACTTATATATATCTAATTTCGGGGACGAAATTCTTTAAGGGGGGGAGGTTATAGCGATCCTGGTTTTTCCCTCCATTGTTTATTATATTCCGGATACGGTTCCGTGGATGATTGTTGTTGTCTGTATCGCGTTTCCGTCCTTTAACTCTTTGTATTTGAGTCTTGGGATGTTTTGGGCAGGTTTGAAACAGGTTGGTTGTGTTTAGAAGCAAATAGCTTCTGCCCAGATTTTGGCCTCCCCGCTCGATTGGGACTTTTCACGCTCGAGCGGGCCCTTTTGCATTTGCTCCTCCGCTCAAGCAGGCAGTCTGACGCTCGAGCAGGATTCTTCAGCCTTCAGTAATTTTTTCGCAAGTCTGCAGAAGCTAGAAGTGTGCTTTCGATGCTCGAGCGTCGATTTTCACGCTCGAGCAGGAGTCTGTGTCTGACGCTCGAGCGGGGCGTCCCACGCTCGAGCAGACTATGTGTATTTCAGTTCGAGAGGAAGCCATGTTGAATCACTTTTTCGGCTCTCACTCTCTCTAAAGTGTTCCAAAACCCTAGGTTGAGAGCTTCTCCCTCTAGAATACTCTCTCTCTCTACATTTTGATCTTGATTTAGTGAAACCCAACCCTTGTGCCTTCACTAAAGTGTTGGAGCTTCTCAAGACCTCTATTTTCATCCGAATAGAAGTTGATTTCGCCATCTTTGGAATTCACCACTTACGTGGTTCATCTTCTCCTTTGAGCTCCAAAGTTCGAGGTAGGGATATTCTACTCTTCTCTATGAGTTTTAACATAAGTATTGGTCATTTTGTATAAATGGTGGTAATTGGGGTTTTTGGGTGAAATTAGGATTTGAAATTGAAATTATAAAAGAGGGGTTTTCTATTTTTGGGGTTCCAAGTGTATGTGTGGTCCCTAAAATGAGGTTATTGTATATGATTGATGAAATTTGGCCTTGGGAGCAATAGTTGAGAAAATGGGGAAAAAGCCCTAATGGAAATTAAATAATTAATTTGTATAATTAATTTGGGAAAATGTGAAATTGAGTTGAAAACCATGGAATTGGGAAATTGTGAGATTGAATGGTGTGGTTGGATTAATTTATCACTCACCTATGAAAATGCTGATTATTTATCTATTGGATAAATTTATTATTTGTTTAGAAATAACTGTTTTGGACTATCGGTGGAGGGTAGTCGTGATTGTTGTAGACACTGCATGTTGATTAGGGAAAACTGAAACTAATCGACTGAGTTATGTCATTGAATATTACGGTTGGGTTAATACATAGAATATGTGTATTGATTGATCATTGTATATGATGAAGTGTTTAAATACATTGCATATGTATATTTGTGTGAGAGGAGATAGGGGATGTACTCCAATGTGTGGGAGGAGATAGGGGATGTACTCCATTGTTTGGAAGGAGATAGGGGATGGACTCCATTGATAATTAAGTTGGCCGAAGTGTCCAGGGTGAAAGTCCCGAAACCTTATATGCATCTGAATGATGTTGATATTGGAAGTGCTTTTAATATAAGTTGTGGTCTCATGTGAATTGTGTGTTTGGGAAGTATTTTTAATATGAGTTGTAGTCTCATGTGAATTATGTATATGGGAAGTATTTTTAATATGAGTTGTAGTCTCATTTAAATTGTTTGACTGAATGATGAGCCATGTCTATGAATTGAATTGGATAAATAAAGGGAAGTGGAATGAAACACGAATGTAATTGTCGTTGAACTGGGAAATGTTGTGAGTTGGTTTACAAGTGTTAACCATTTGTCAAATGCTAATGTTTTAGTTATTCCTTATATTTGGTTTAGCATATCTCTACTGAGTTTTGACTCACCTTATATGGGACATCATTTTCAGGTACATGTGAGATGCCGCCTCCAAGGTCTTAGCTTGGAAGGTTTTGGGAGTTGAAGACTCTTTTGGTTGTTTTGTTATTTTTGGTGTTACATGTAAATTCAAGCCAAGGGCTTAACGTGTTTAGAGTTAGAACTCTTTTTTGTAATCAAGTGTTGGCTTGGAAAGTTGTAAGCCCGTAGGGCATTTACTTTTGTTGTCAACATGTAATACTTTTGTAATGAATACTCTGATAAATGAATATATGTTTATTTCTCTTATGTCTATGGATGTCAAGAATGATTGGTTTATATGTATTATTTTGAGGGCGTTACAATTGCTATTTATCCTAAAAGTGTGTAATTATGATTTTTTTAATTATAATTTAAAAAATAAGAAATTATATTAATACATACCTTTTGAGAGGTGTATACTATAATTTTTCCTTTAAATAGTTTAACCTTGATAATATTGTGATATCAAATATTACAAGCTTGTTTGGGATACACTAACATAATCGTGTTTTTATTGTTTTTGTTACATTATTTTTTTATTTTTTTAAAATATTTTTTCATAAAAATTTAAAAAATATATTTATTTAAATTATTTTAAATAATCTCACGTATTCATTTTCTTATATGAATAAATTAGTGTTGTTGATAGTTTAGATGAGAGTAAAAAATAAATCATAATGTATGGATACAAAATTCAATGCACCTAGTTACAAAGGTTATTGTGCTTAAAAATAGCTGAAAACACATGATGGTGTGCTATCATGATGAAAAATAACAAATAAGTTTATTTTTTAAAAAACTTTAGCTTATTTTGGCATTTGGATTAAAAGTTAATTTTTTGGTTCTTTAATTTTTTTATAATTACATCATCTTTATACATTTTTTTATACACTTTTTCAAAAAAAAAAAATTAATTAATTTTTAACTTATTTTTCAAATAATGATATTATATGTATCAATTAATATATATAACATTATTATTTTAAAATTATAATTTCACCTGCCACATCATCCATTAGCATTATTTCTTCCGAAAATAGGACATAGTCTGAATAACAATGCCTCTATTTGGCTATAGAAGGTATAGCGTCCAATGTTTTGTTGTCATATTGGATCTTCTCGTCGTTGATCGAATCCACATGGGTGAGATTTCTGGGCCTCCTCCCCCTTGGTTAGCTGACCCCACACTATTATAAAGGTTTACTTTTGCTGCTGCCTTCTTTTTGGCTCTTTTTGCTGCCAAGCATATGCAGTGTATTTTTATTTTTATTAAGAAGAAGTAAATTAGACTTTGCCTTTTTCATTATTTTCTTCTCTTCGCATTTTAAGTTTTGTTTATTTGTTCTTAAGATTAATTTTTATTTAAAATTAAATAGAAAATATCTATATTAGATATAATTATATATGAGTTCAAAAAAAAAAAAAAAAGAAGATATAACTATATAGTAATTTGTTTAACATATTTTTACTTTCTAATGACTTTTTTAATAGCTAAAGTTGATTTTTTTTTTTCAGTGAAAAATGAGTATATCTAAATTATCTATAGTTTTTCAACAAAATAACTTTTTTAATAAATTAATTAATTTAAAAAGATTGACAAAGGGAGTCTAAAATTAGTTTTGTAGCTTATTAATGTCCTCGATTCTCGAGTAGAAATTTACCATTGTGTTACCACTAACACAATAAAATTATTTATATAACGTGGAATGTAAACTCTTTTCCGGTGTTACATATAAATGGAAGGAAAAAAGTAATAAATAATTGTATTAAAAAAAATTTCTTATTCTCACTTGAGTATTTTAAGTTGTGTTTTCATTAAAATTGTTTGGGTAAATAACAAATATACCTCTTGTAGTTACTTAAAATGCAAATTGTCTCACGTGGTTTGAAAAAATATAAATATCTCATTGTAATAATTTTTTATTTGTCAGAATTAATTGAAAAAATAAAATTCCTAATTACGCTCCTATACAATAATAAAATTGTCTGAATTATTTATTGAAATATTTTTGATATCATTAAAAACTAATTTTTTTTTTAGATTTGGGAAAAAAGTCTTCATTGCAAAATCGATAAAAAATCGAATCAATCTCGTACTGCGATAGCAAAAGATCTCATAAAGAGATAACAAACTTCCATAGGATGAAGAATCTTCTAAGTTTGGTATAACCTAATAAGTACACACTTTTTCTTTTTTTTTTTTATCTTTTTATCTTTTTTGAGTCACATAACCTCTGCACTTTTCTGCACATCTTTTCGTAAAAAGTTAAAAAGTGTACTTATTTAGATCATCCCAAACCACCCCTTAGGAGGAGAAAAAAAACCACACAAATTAGGGAGACAACCTCCACACAGAGAAAATTATTACAGCAAACACTAAAAAATAAAAATAAAAATAAAAATAAAAAAACAAACCGAAAGCAACCAGATCTAAGTAGCCAAACACATCCAAAACTCCATTATACCACAACCTTCAACTTGAAATATAAAGACCCCACATCCACTGATCAAGATGGAACATTGAGGTTAAGGTGGTCACATAGCATGAAACGAACGCGTTAAACAATATCGGTCTTCAGATTGTGAGAAGATCTAAAACCAAATCTTAAAGTTTTGAACGCGAAGGTGAAAGTTTGGACGCAAGCCAAACATCAAATTTTGAAGATCAGAAAAGATGGAGAGGCAATGCCAACAACAGTGGCTAGGGGCAGATCTAAAGGAGATGAGGCAGATCTAGTAAGGGTAGATCTATAGAAGCGGGAAGGTAACAGATCTGGTAGCAATGTTGTAGTGGTTCCGCCGAAAAGGGTTGAAAAGAAAAGCTTCCAATATTATTTAGCAAAATGACAAAGAAAATGAGAAAAAGGGAGTGGAAGAAGGAGAGAGGAGGCCAGCGGTTAAAACCCCTCTCCACTCCCAACGACACACCTAGTAGAAGGCTTAGGCCTCTTTTGAGAAGTGGGTTAAAAGCTAATTCCAGGTTTTTAACCCATTTTGGGTCACATCATTTCTTATATGGATGCAGAGCATACCATAAAAAATAATTTTGTGAAATGGAATGGAATTAGAAACCCACACCATACCATAAAAAATAATTTCTAAAATTCTAATATTTATTGGAAGCAGAGCATAACGATGTATGCATTCTCTTATGTGAATAGAGCTCTCTGTGTAAGCGACTCGTTTCAATCCCTAAGCCCACCTCAACTCTCTCTCTCTCTCTCTCTCTCTCTCTCTCTCTCTCTCTCTCTCTCAAACGACAATGTATTGGAAATGGTTGCTTTTGGTTTTTTTTTTGCCCTCTTGTCACTTATCACTGACCTGTCTATATGGGTATTGTTGTTGGGGGGGTCCTCTATCATTTCTGCTCTCGAAGTCATAAGCCTACCGTAACTCTCTCTCTCTCTCTCTCTCTCTCTCTCTCACAAAAGATAATGTATTGGAAATGGTTGTTTTTGGTTTTTTTTTGTCATGACCCAAACCCGCCCCTATGGGTTAAGGACATAACCGGCCAGTAATCCTGAGATTACCTACGGCCTCAGACCAAAACAGACATAACCTGTCAGAGTTAAGGGGCCAAACGGAAGCAATAAATAAAAACTTTGTCCATAGAGCCGTGCTTATATGCACATCAACAGACTATATTCAGTTACGTTAATAACCCACAGTTCAAAAGTACAGTTTCACAAAATTCATTACAGACAGGATCATCCAAAACAAGTCAACCTATGACAGACTATTTACATATTTACATAAAGTCCCTGTCGGCACGACAAAATATAATTACATAGCAAACGGCAAGGGTAGGTCTCAAGAGTGAGACGCAAGGCTGACTTCCTCAAAACTCGGATTTTTCCTAGCAGACTTCACTGGGGCTGGGTTTGGACTTCTCTTGGCTCACCTACAAACACATGAATGAGCGTGAGCGATAGCCCAGTGAATAATATCAAACATGACAGTTACATAACCATATGTAGAACAACATGCTCCAAACGGCCTTGGGCCCAATTCATACTTCTATTTAACGAATATACAACTATACAAAAATTTAAATCAAGTAACTGTAGTTCTAAACATTCTGGCCTTTGGCCCACTCGGGTTTCCGTTCATGGCAAAACGGCCTTCGGCCCATTCACTTATGTCGAAACGGCCTTCGGCCCATTCATTTATGTCCAAATGGCCTTCGGCCCGTTCATTCATGTCAAAACGACCTTTGGTCCATTCATCCTTATCAAAACGACCTTTGGTCCATTCATTTACATCAAAACGACCTTCGGTCCATTCATTTACATCAAAACGACCTTCGGTCCATTCATTTACATCAAAACGACCTTCGGTCCATTCATTCTTATCAAAACGACCTTTGGTCCATTCATTTATTCCTGTCAGACTTTTGCCCACAATCCCAATTAACAACTCATAAAGTTTATAAGGGAATGACAATTGGACATTGACAAGCTTTCAAATATTGATATTACTCACAGTGATCGGCTTGTGGATGCGCCCTGGAGCTTGACCCTACACATTTCATGAATACAAAAGGGTCACTAACAGTTCAATCCGTTCTTTAATTCACATATTCCTCTTTAGGCTTTATTCCTATCTCATTACCTCATTTACAACGTTTAACATATGCCTAAGAGTGCTTACAAGTGAAAGAGAATGGAAAACGAAACACAGAACGCATGAACAAAATTCCAGGAAACAGGGTCCCCGCTCGAGCGTCAACTTATCCGCTCGAGCGGACCCTTAAGGCCTGCAAAAGTACTGGTTGCATGAAAATTATGCTCGAGCGTGGAATAGAGCGCTCGAGCTGAAGGCCTGTCTACAAAACTCCACGCTCGAGCGTGAGGTTTCCCGCTCGAGCGGCTCGAGCGCTCTATTCCACGCTCGAGCGGACATCCAACTCTGCAAAAGTGCTGGGAGCACGATTTTCCCGCTCGAGCGGCCATTACCCCGCTCGAGCGGACATCAGAATTCTGGGTTTTCCTAGATCGTGTTCTTGAGCTCCAAATCGGTTTTCCAGCTACATTACTTGCATGCAATGGCTCAAATCTCAATATAATCATACTAACATGGCACCAATGCAAGATTAGAACATTATGAAGCTCAATTTCTTGATTTATCCGTATGCATGTCCAAAAATATGTCAAACTCAACATCAATATAACAAATTCATGCACTCAAGCTCATATCTTCCCAATTTGTACATGCATGTGATGAATCAGCCACATTCTCAACTTAGATAACACAAACGGTGATCAAAACATGAGTTTCAACTAAAATTCTACATGAATCATGTGTTTCAAGCTCAAACATGCAAGTTCAAAGTAATTTCTTACATGCATGAGTTCTAAGACTTCAAACTCAACAAAAATCAACTCATTACATGCTCTTGATCACAAACAACCCTTGAACTCACAAGATCACAGTTTCAAACTTATGAATTCAAGACCAAAAGCTTACCTAGAGGCTCAATTTCCCAAACTATAGCAATTTCTTGAGTTTAATCTTCCAATTCTTCACAATTTTGAGCCAAACACCCAACTCTCCTCTTTTCCCCCTCTCTAGCTGACTCCCCTCTCTCTCTCTTGCGTTTAATTCAACCAAGGAGAATAATAAAGAGGATATTTGAGTGTATAGAGCCTCACTTAGTCATAATATAATAATAGAGAGTAATTGGGCACCCATTTTACCAACTTAATCAACTTAACCTGGTCCAAATCAATTTTTCAATTAAATTTCACCGTAGGCTCTAAAAATTATGCCAAACACAATGGCGTAATCAATTTCGGGTTCTGTGGCCGATAAGGCCCTCAATTTAATTTCCAAAGCAGGCTATTCAAACAGATATTCCTACGATGAACAGATAAAACTTCAAAATCATATATATATATATATATATTCACATAATGGCACACAAAATCATGCTAAACACATAACCATAAACAAATTAAGGACCAATTCAGCATAATACAGAACAGGGGTATCACAGTCTTCCCTCCTTTAGGAAGTTTGGTCCTCCAAACTTAAGTTACCTTCGTCGGGAAACAAATGTGGATAGCGTAGACGCATTTCCTCCTCTTTTTCCCATGTAGCATCAATCCCATAGTGTTCCTTCCATTCCACTTTCACCATTGGAATGGATTTGTTTCTCAATTCTTTCACTTGTCGGTCAACAATTCTTTCCGGCCATTCAGCATATTTCATATTTTCATCAATAGCAACCCGGTGGTAATCAATCACATGCAACGGGTCTCGGAGGTAACCCCTCAACATTGACACATGAAACACATTGTGGATTTGCTCAAATCCTGGTGGCAAAGCAACTCTATAAGCAACTGGACCAAGCCTTTCCAAAATCTGGAACGGCCCAATGTAGCGGGGCGACAACTTGCCCTTTTTCCCAAACCTGACTTGGCCTTTCATTGGAGAAACACGGATGAACACATGGTCGCCGACCTCATACTCAAGAGGTCTTCTCCGAACGTCTGCATAATTTTTCTGTCGGTCTTGAGCTGTTTTGAGCCTTTGCCGGATAGTTTTGATCTTTTCAGAGGTGTCTTGTACAATTTCAGGCCCAAGCAAAGCTCTGTCCCCGACCTCTGTCCAACAAATAGGTGATCTACACCTCCTACCATACAAAGCCTCATATGGTGCCATACCGATGCTGGAGTGGAAGCTGTTATTATAAGCAAACTCTGCAAGCGGCAAATAGTCTTCCCAACTCCCCTGAAAATCCAAAGCACACATGCGAAGCATATCTTCCAAAGTTTGTATCGTTCGTTCTGACTGGCCATCCGTCTGTGGGTGGAAGGCAGTACTGAACCTTAGTTCTATTCCCATAGCTTCCTGCAAACTTTTCCACAATCTAGATACAAATTTCGGATCCCTATCTGACACAATGGACACCGGAACTCCGTGTAACCGGACAATTTCATCAACATAAATAGTAGCCAATCTATAAGCAGTAAATGTAGTTTTGACAGGAAGAAAATGTGCAGATTTGGTCAGTCTATCAACTACAACCCAGACAGAATTCATACCTCGGGAAGTCCGAGGTAGGCCAACAACGAAATCCATAGTCACATGTTCCCACTTCCACTCAGGAATAGGGAGAGGTTGAAGTAGACCGCCTGGTTTCTGATGTTCAGCCTTAACTTGCTGACACTGAAGGCACTTGGACACATATTCTGCAATCTCTTTCTTCATTTTAGGCCACCAATAGGTTTGTTTCAAATTCCGATACATTTTATTGTTGCCCGGATGCATAGCAAATACGGATCTGTGGGCTTCATCTAAGACCCTCTTCTTTAGTTCCGTGATATCTGGGACACATATTCGGTTTCGAAATTTCAACATTCCATTCTCGACACTGAACTCTGCTTTTGGGCTCACTTCAAATTCATCAATGACTTTTCTGAGGAACTCATCTTCCTTCTGTTTCTGCTTGATTTCATCAACAATTGTCGGTTCGGCTGTAATAGCGGCTATCAATCCGCCCTGTTCACATACCACTACCTCAATTTCAGACTTCTCAAAGTCTTGCAAAATCTCCCTTTGTTCAGTAAGCAAATAAGCCATACTCCCTGTTGATTTTCTGCTCAAGGCATCAGCCACTGTATTAGCTTTCCCGGGGTGATACTGAATTTCTAGGTTGTAATCTTTTATCAATTCTAGCCATCTTCTCTGACGCATATTCAACTCTTTCTGCGTGAAGAAGTATTTTAGGCTCTTATGATCTGTGTAGACTTCACACTTTGCCCCATACAGATAATGCCGCCAGATTTTCAGAGCAAAAACCACTGCGGCCAGTTCTAGGTCATGTGTTGGGTAATTCTTCTCGTGCGGCCTCAATTGCCGAGAGGCGTAAGCAATAACCTTTCCGTTCTGCATTAACACACAACCCAAACCCTTATAAGATGCATCACTGAAAATCACAAAATTTTCCGTACCTGAAGGTAGTGTCAAAATCGGTGCGGTAGTCAATCTCGTCTTCAATTCGTAAAAGGCTGATTCTCTTTCACCATTCCACTCAAATGGTTGTCCTTTACGTGTCAGTTGGGTAAGAGGCACAGCTAATTTCGAAAAGTCCTTTACAAATCTCCTATAGTACCCAGCTAAGCCCATGAAACTGCGAACTTCTGTCACATTAGTTGGTGTAGGCCAATTCACAATTGCTTCTATTTTCTGCGGGTCCACTGAAATTCCTTCCTTGTTGATCACATGCCCTAAGAAAACAACCTCATCCAACCAAAACTCACATTTCTTTAGTTTAGCAAATAATTTCCTTTCCCGAAGTACTTGTAAAACAGTCCTCAAATGATGTTCATGTTCAAGTCTATCTTTAGAGTATATCAAAATGTCATCGATGAAGACTACAACAAACTCATCAAGGTAGGTTTTAAAAATTCTATTCATTAAGTCCATAAATGCTGCCGGAGCATTAGTCACTCCAAATGGCATAACAAGAAACTCAAAATGACCATACCTCGTTCTGAATGCGGTTTTCTCAACATCCTCTACCTTAACCTTCAGCTGATGATACCCGGATCTCAAATCAATCTTAGAAAACACCTGTGATCCCTGCAACTGGTCAAATAAATCATCAATACGGGGTAGAGGGTATTTGTTCTTTACTGTTACCTTATTCAATTCCCGATAATCGATGCACAGGCGCAAAGTACCATCTTTCTTCTTTACAAACAACACTGGTGCACCCCAAGGTGAAGTGTTGGGCCGTATAAACCCTTTATCAAGAAGGTCCTGCAACTGTTCCTTCAATTCTTTCATTTTGGCGGTAGCCATCCTGTAGGGAGTTTTAGAAATAGGCTGGGTGCCTGGCACAGTCTCAATAGTAAACTCTATCTCCCTGTCTACCAATTCCCCTGGTAATTCATTTGGAAACACATCTGGGAACTCTCTAACAATGGGAATATCATTCAATTCAACATTCACAGATTGTTCAGTCAATACATAACACAAATAACCCTGGCACCCCTTCCTGATCAATTTACATGCTTTCATTGCAGATATCAAATATGGTGGAGGCACTACCCCATTTCCCACAAACACAATTTCTTTCTGTTCTGGTGGTTTAAACACAACCCTCTTTGTCACACAATCTATAGTGGCACAATATTTGGTCAACCAATCCATGCCCAAAATTACATCGAAGTGTCTAAAGTTTAAGGGCAACAAATCTACATATAGGGTAGCATCCTCAATATGCATGTCACAAAACCGATATATATAGTCACATAGCACAGATTCCCCCGATGGAGCAGACACACATAACAAATATGGCAACAATTCTAGGGGTCTTTTCAGCCTAGATGCAAATGCATATGTCACAAATGAGTGCGTTGATCCAGAATCAATTAACACAAAAGCATCCTGATTACATATTGAGATAGTACCTGAGACAACGGCATTGGCGTTCCGTGTGTCACCCGGAACAAGCGCAAAAACTCTCCCCTGTCTCACTGTGTCCCCGGTAATAGCGGATCTCACAGCATTTCCCGGCTTTGGGACCGATGCAGTTGAACTAGCTGCCAGTTTCCCACCGTTCTGATTGCACTCTCGGGCTATGTGCCCTTGTTTCCCACACTTGAAACAGGCTCCCGATGCACGGTAACAGACTCCACGGTGCCTTTTGCTACAAATGTTGCACATGGGAGCTGTGTCTCGGGAAGAACTTGAAGTAGTTGAAGAGCCCGTGTTTTGCTTTTTCAGAAATTTCTTTTTCGAAAAGAAGCCTTGTCTTTTGTTGCCTTTCCATTCTGTTGTTGGCTTAGCTTGTCTAGCTATGTTAGCCTCTGATATGATGGCCCGGTCAAGCACCCCAATGTAGGTCTCCAACTTCAGGACATTCACTCACTCTAGGATGTCACTTCGGAGCCCACCTTCAAAATGCCTTGCCTTCTTATAATCAGTGTCAATTACGTGTGGTGCAAACCTAGCCAACTCAGTAAATTTGGCCTCATACTCAGCTACAGTCATGCTGTCTTGTTTGAGTTCCATGAACTCTGCCACTTTCCTATCCCGGACACACTGCGGGAAGTACTTGTCATAAAAGATTTCCAAAAATTTCGCCCAATCAACATCTCTGTGGTTTTCCCTCATCAATATCCACCATCTTCTCGCTTCATCTTCTAGCATAAAGGTGGCTAGAAGCACTTTCTGTGTATCCGAGCACGGAAACACCTCAAACAGTTTTTCGATCCCAAGAACCCAAGCCTCAGCTTTCAAAGGATCTAGTCCGCCATGGAACTGTGGTGGTTTCATTTTCTTGAATTCCTTGGTGAGAGCGATTATCCGATCATCATTTTGATTATCTGGCACAGGTGGTGCCGGAGGTGGAGGTGGCGGATGTGGTTGCTGCCACTGTTGTTGCCACTCCTGTTGCTGTCTCAAGGCTTCTGCCATTTCTTGGATTAGTCTTTCCATTCTGTCCAGTCTGGCAGTAGAGGATTCCTCTAACTCATCACCTCTGGTCCTCACCATCTGATTAAACTTGCATTATATTTCATACAAAAGGTACACAAGTACGCATGCACTAAGGAGCACGTATTTCCAAATAATTTACAATGCAAGTAGTTCACAACTTACACATATAATTATTCATAACAAAACATTTAAGCATATAACCAATGCTTCCAAACTCGTACTTATCACATGAATGCATCCTAGATCTTAGCTGGACGCTTATTGCTCTTTTTGGACAAGTGTGTGAGTTATTAACTCGTGCTCTGATACCACTCTGTCATGACCCAAACCCACCCCTATGGGTTAAGGACATAACCGGCCAGTAATCCTGAGATTATCTACGGCCTCAGACCAAAACAGACATAACCTGTCAGAGTTAAGGGGCCAAACGGAAGCAATAAATAAAAACTTTGTCCATAGAGCCGTGCTTATATGCACATCAACAGACTATATTCAGTTATGTTAATAACCCACAGTTCAAAAGTACAGTTTCACAAAATTCATTACAGACAGGATCATCCAAAACAAGTCAACCTATGACAGACTATTTACATATTTACATAAAGTCCCTGTCGGCACGACAAAATATAATTACATAGCAAACGGCAAGGGTAGGTCTCAAGAGTGAGACGCAAGGCTGACTTCCTCAAAACTCGGATTTTTCCTAGCAGACTTCACTGGGGCTGGGTTTGGACTTCTCTTGGCTCACCTACAAACACATGAATGAGCGTGAGCGATAGCCCAGTGAATAATATCAAACATGACAGTTACATAACCATATGTAGAACAACATGCTCCAAACGGCCTTGGGCCCAATTCATACTTCTATTTAACGAATATACAACTATACAAAAATTTAAATCAAGTAACTGTAGTTCTAAACATTCTGGCCTTTGGCCCACTCGGGTTTCCGTTCATGGCAAAACGGCCTTCGGCCCATTCACTTATGTCGAAACGGCCTTCGGCCCATTCATTTCTGTCCAAATGGCCTTCGGCCCGTTCATTCATGTCAAAACGACCTTTGGTCCATTCATCCTTATCAAAACGACCTTCGGTCCATTCATTTACATCAAAACGACCTTCGGTCCATTCATTTACATCAAAACGACCTTCGGTCCATTCATTCTTATAAAAACGACCTTTGGTCCATTCATTTATTCCTGTCAGACTTTTGCCCACAATCCCAATTAACAACTCATAAAGTTTATAAGGGAATGACAATTGGACATTGACAAGCTTTCAAATATTGATATTACTCACAGTGATCGGCTTGTGGATGCGCCCTGGAGCTTGACCCTACACATTTCATGAATACAAAAGGGTCACTAACAGTTCAATCCGTTCTTTAATTCACATATTCCTCTTTAGGCTTTATTCCTATCTCATTACCTCATTTACAACGTTTAACATATGCCTAAGAGTGCTTACAAGTGAAAGAGAATGGAAAACGAAACACAGAACGCATGAACAAAATTCCAGGAAACAGGGTCCCCGCTCGAGCGTCAACTTATCCGCTCGAGCGGACCCTTAAGGCCTGCAAAAGTACTGGTTGCATGAAAATTATGCTCGAGCGTGGAATAGAGCGCTCGAGCTGAAGGCCTGTCTACAAAACTCCACGCTCGAGCGTGAGGTTTCCCGCTCGAGCGGACATCCAACTCTGCAAAAGTGCTGGGAGCACGATTTTCCCGCTCGAGCGGCCATTACCCCGCTCGAGCGGACATCAGAATTCTGGGTTTTCCTAGATCGTGTTCTTGAGCTCCAAATCGGTTTTCCAGCTACATTACTTGCATGCAATGGCTCAAATCTCAATATAATCATACTAACATGGCACCAATGCAAGATTAGAACATTATGAAGCTCAATTTCTTGATTTATCCGTATGCATGTCCAAAAATATGTCAAACTCAACATCAATATAACAAATTCATGCACTCAAGCTCATATCTTCCCAATTTGTACATGCATGTGATGAATCAGCCACATTCTCAACTTAGATAACACAAACGGTGATCAAAACATGAGTTTCAACTAAAATTCTACATGAATCATGTGTTTCAAGCTCAAACATGCAAGTTCAAAGTAATTTCTTACATGCATGAGTTCTAAGACTTCAAACTCAACAAAAATCAACTCATTACATGCTCTTGATCACAAACAACCCTTGAACTCACAAGATCACAGTTTCAAACTTATGAATTCAAGACCAAAAGCTTACCTAGAGGCTCAATTTCCCAAACTATAGCAATTTCTTGAGTTTAATCTTCCAATTCTTCACAATTTTGAGCCAAACACCCAACTCTCCTCTTTTCCCCCTCTCTAGCTGACTCCCCTCTCTCTCTCTTGCGTTTAATTCAACCAAGGAGAATAATAAAGAGGATATTTGAGTGTATAGAGCCTCACTTAGTCATAATATAATAATAGAGAGTAATTGGGCACCCATTTTACCAACTTAATCAACTTAACCTGGTCCAAATCAATTTTTCAATTAAATTTCACCGTAGGCTCTAAAAATTATGCCAAACACAATGGCGTAATCAATTTCGGGTTCTATGGCCGATAAGGCCCTCAATTTAATTTCCAAAGTAGGCTATTCAAACAGATATTCCTACGATGAACAGATAAAACTTCAAAATCATATATATATATATATTCACATAATGGCACACAAAATCATGCTAAACACATAACCATAAACAAATTAAGGACCAATTCAGCATAATACAGAACAGGGGTATCACATTTTTCCCCTCCTGTCACTCATCATTGACCTGTCTATGTGGGTATTGTTGTTGGAGGGGTCCTCTATCATTTCTGCTGTCGAAGTCACAGCAATAGTGTTGTTTTCAAACCGTGACAATGGCGAACCAAACGTCGAGTCTGATTCTTTCTTCTCAACTGAGTCTGCCTCGTTCCAGTTGGAATCTTCTTCTGGGTCCTCACCGAGCGGTATCAGTTGCATTACACTGGAATCTTCTTCTGGGTACTCACAGAGGAGATGAAGAAGAAGACCACTACTCGGATGTTAGGATTAGCGTTTGCGTTTTTTAGGTTGTAATTTAAGCTCTGTATAGTAGATACAGAAGCTTTTGGGTTCTTTAGCTATGTAATTTTTTTTTATTTTTTTAGTTATGTAATTTAAGCTCTGTAATTTAAGCTCTTTAGTATAAATAATATATTTATTTAAATTATTTTAAATAATCTCACTATTCAATTTCTTATATGAATAAATTAGTAAATTAGTGTTGATGACAATTTAGATGATAGTAAAAAATAAATTATTATTGGGTTTTTCATAAATATTAAAATTTTTAAGTGTATTTATGTTAGGTGTATATAAAAATTTAAAAAAATTACTTAAAATATTAAAAACAAAATAAAAAAATACGAAACAAAAAATTTCAATTTTCTAAAAAGTGAATTTAAAAAACTCAAACCAAATAAATTGATTAATCTTTGATGATATGGCATGTTTGGCAAATGCCAAACCTCCTGTCAAATTTGACAACAGAAATGACATTTGCTATATTTGGCAGGAAGAATAGCAGATTATTGGAAACTTTTTTTTTTTTTTACACTTGCCAACTTATACCTTTGGCACCTCCGTTGGAAATGCTTTAGCTAAATAAAAATAAATAAATAAAATAAAAAAATTAGTTATAGCTAAATAAGAAAATAGAATAACTAAGGATACATGTATAGGGGTGTAATTTTGGCCCGGCCCGGTCCATTTGGGATCGGGCCGGGCCGGGCCAATGTCGGGCCTTGCGGGCTCCCGCCAAAAAATCGGGCCAACCCACGGGCCAGAAAACTAGTCCCAGGAGCAGGCCGGGCCGAGCTTCAAAACGATGGCTCAGGCCCTGGCCCAAGGCCTCAGGCTGGGCTTGGTCTCGGGCCTAAATGGACCGGGCCCACCTCAGACCGCGGGCGGGCTTCGAGCCGCCCGCGGGCCACGGGCCAAAATTACACCCCTATGCATATAGTAAGAGGTGTGCATAATAGAATTATCTATAAACATAATTACAAATCAGTTGAAAACTTAATAAATATTTTATAAACTTTCTATAATATATATATATATATATATATTCTACATCTCACTAGGATGTAATTTCCCCATTAATAATTCCCACAAAATATTGGCCTTGTGTAAAATTTGGAGTCCATCAGTGAGAGATGGGCCGACCCTTGGAATGAACAGTAATATAGCTTTTTTCTTTTCGAATAAAATTAAAAAAATTCACCAAAAATCAAAAAATATAAATTAAAAACTCAAAAAAAAAATTTAAAATTTTCAAAACCAAATAGAATAATTATATATATATTTACTTGAGATGTAAAAATGAATTTCCATCAGTCACCAAACAGAAACAGATTTTGTGATTCAAATCAAACTGATAGCCGCAAGATGACTTGGGCTATGGGCTTCTCTGTGGACATTCCTTGGGCCTGGAGTCCACTTGCTGCATAACATCCTTTGGGTTAGAGATGATAAGAGTTTTTCGGACCTTAGCTGAAGCTTTATCATGGCACTTCATATATTTATTAAAAATAAATCAAGTTTGTTTTTTTAAATAATTATCAAATTCTACTTATATAGATAGCAAAATTCAGGTTAGAATAAGGACAAATTACTCATAAATCTTATTTCGAGAAAAATTATTTCATTTAGTCTTAGAATTTTTTTTTCAAATCAATTAGTTTTTATTTTGGGTATATTGTATTTCCTTGATTTGGGGGTTTGAAAGTTTACTTATTTTGTTTGGATTTTTTTTTCCTAATATTGGATGTGCGTGGATAAGGTAGATTTTTACGTTTCTATTTTTTTTTTTTTTTTTGTGGGGATTTAGTGAAGTGATTTATAGGTGGATAATGTTATCCCGTTTGTGGTGTTATTGGTGCGGTGTTTGTTCATTTTTCTGGTGTTCGTCCATATTGTAACATTATAACATTGACATTAATTAATATCTAAACGTAGCACTAATATAACACATAAAAAAACTTATTACTGTATTTTCCCCAAACGTAACACTCCAATATAATATTAAAAAAAAACTCCTTAGTGTAACACTCTAAAGTAACACACAAAAAAAATTCTTATTGTAACACTCTAATGTAAAATACAAAAAAACTCATTAAGTATTTTTTTCCCAAATGTAAAACTCTAATATAACAAAAAAAACTCCTTAATGTAACACTCTAATGCAACACACACAAAAACTCCTTAGTGTAACACTCTAATGTAACATACAAAAAAAATTCTTGATATAGTTTTTTCAAATGCAATACTTTGATATAATATTCTAAAAAAATTCCTCAATGTAACACTGTAATGTAACACACAAAAACTCCTTAGTGTAACATTCTAATGTAACACACAAAAAAACTCCTTACTGTACTTTTTCCAAACGTAACTGTTGGCTTTTTTGGCTTTCGAAGGTTATTTTTGTAATTGTGAGCGTGCCAGTAAGGATCAATCAATCCTTACAGAATGTTAATTGCCAACCAATCATCAGATGATTGTGTTTTAGTTCTTTCAACCTCAATGAAGAGGCCTTTTGTTGGTGGTTTTGTTTAGGAGAATTAAGCAAACAATGATTAAATGAAGAACAGTTGTAGTATTTCATTAAGCAAAATGAAAGACTTACAAAGATCCGAATCAGCCTCGTAGAGGTTTACAGTAACAAGTTACTTGAAAACTACTCTTATGAACGAAATGCAGTGCAGGAATTTGAAGTACGGAAATATAAAGAACATGAAATGTAAAAACTGGAAAATAAATAAAGTAGAATAAAATTGGTTTTATGGATCTGAGTCTGGAGGCTTCTTTCTGGGGCCTTTTCTGCTATTTATACTTCTCAAAGACAACCGTCGAACTACATTTCTAACCGTCGAACTGCCCCTCCATGATCACTGATCATGTTTCCTCACAATTAGCTCCACTACACCATGTCTACAGTTAGGCTTCTCTCTTAATTTTGAATTCAAATGTACGAATAACCGTTAGAGCCACGTCATCTTAAATCCCTTTGCCAATCCAGTGTTACGCAAATCCATCATAACCAATGCTGACTGCCACGTGTGTGATTATGATTGAAGACTTGAATAGTCTTCCCGTATTGCTCTTATTCTACTACGCGTTAAATTGTAATTGGCTTATACAAAATATGTAGCCAACATTACCCCTCACACTAATATACCCAATACTTAGTGATATTAGTGGATCAAGGTCTTTTATCCACGTCTTAGAACGTGCATGGGCTTTGCATTCTTCCAAAAATGCAACTGTCATTCATCATTTGCATTAAATTCTCTTTTAATCCTTTGAACATCCCCACCATCTTAGTATTCGAACAGACTGATACATCTTTTATGGCCAAACCAATTCTCTCTTCTATTGATCGAGTATACGAAGAGTCATCTGATAATGTTGTTCTTCCATCGAAAGAACCTTCATGCATTGATTAGCCACCTTTACCCACCTCCCTATATTCAAGTTATGGAAGCTTTTGCAAACTATCAACCTTTGGATTATGCACCCACTACTCATAATTCTCTAACCCAAAATTTTGCAAAAATGGACATTGGAAGCTCTTCTTCTAATCCACAATCTTCTGCATGTGATGAGGCTGTGGCTTCTTCTTCCTCTGGGGCTTCTGGTTGGAGAAGCTGGTCAGAACCTGAGGCATGGGAGTTAAGGGAGCGAGTTAACCATCACTTTGTCGAGTTCACTAATCCTCTAGAACTCCCTTCCGATGCTCGGAGTTCTGTGGTTTATCCTTACATGCCCATCGACCCCCGACGCAGTTTAGAGGACAATCTGCTTGTAGCATGGTACACATCCTCCATGCCTACAAAGATAGTACAAGCTACCCGACGCCCAGAAGAGGCACAAGGGTATAACCCATTGTTCTTAGCCCAGAAGGCGAGGATATGCTCTTCTGACTGGTTTCATTGTGTTAATGCCCCTCAGTTTCCTCCTTCTTTCGAAATAGAAGCTTCTATACCTCCTCCTCCGCAAAATCCCCCTGGATAGAGAGACTGAGGCTTACCCTCTCTGCGGACAAGGTTTTTTCCCCTTATAAGCCTCCACCTCCCCCTACTCCAACTCAGCGAAAGTAAGCCCAACTTCTACTTGCGGCCTTTTCTCACTTGCCTTTCAATGTTCTTGAAGACGATGTTCCTCTCAAGAACTTTCGATGGGCTTGTGATGTTATGACTCGGGGTCACATCCTCAACCCCATCACCCAAGCAGAACTCCAAATGTTTTTGGACCAACTCCCGTTGCTTCTTTATTGGCACCGGACTTCTGTGGTCACCACCCAATCTTTGAACCAACTTTCATCCCTTCGAGTTCATACCCAGTACGAAGCAAAGAACCTCATCGAAGAATATGATGACTTCAAGAATAAAGACTCTGCGTACTGGGATGACTTGGATATGGATGAGCTGGAACAGGGGTTAAAAGAAACAACGTTTGAAATAAAGGCTGAAGAACTCTTTTATCAAGTAAGAGCACATCAACTTCAGCAGCCAAGCCTAGAGAAAATAAAAGATAGAATAAAAAAGGAACAGAAATTTATTGACCATAGCTGGACCAAATTTCATGATCTTGTTATTTATTCTATTCCTTACTTTTATGAACTCGAATTTGTACCCAAAGAGAGCCTTTTGATGTAATTGCTTTTGTTTCAATACAGCTAAGACTTTTCTCTTTGTTTGGCATGGTTTGACTTTATCTCCGTTTGTTTTTACAAGCAAATTTAGGGCTTCGAACTCAACAATCTCATCCTTCGAATCTAGATTCAATCATCTCAAATGAAACACTGAAAAATCAACATGAACTTTTCCAATTCATGGAATACAGTTGACAACTTTTGCTGGTTTCCATTTAGAATCAGTGCTTCGAATTTAACAATCTTGCCCCTTAAAGCTTGTTTTAATCATATCCAACATATGGTCATATGGTTAGTACGATCAATCTGTTTTAAATTGACCATTTTTGCTTTGAACAACAGTCCATACTTTTAAAAATATGGAAGCCCCTCTCAAGGGCTGCACTATTTTAATCCGAAAAAGCAATCTCTTCTGTATATTATCAAACCAACTATTGGTTTTGATACTTCGAACAATAATTTCCATTCTTAAGGGATCTCAAGTTTTGCTTCGAAGGATTTATTCTCACTAAGAAACCCTAAAACAGGTTTTCAGTCCTGTTGAGGTAAACAAATACTTGAGCGTTCTTACATCCTTAGGTGTGGAATGTGCTTCGAAGCCGGCATCCTGCTTTTGAAACCATTTGTCATTTGACTTTGGCACCAAAAACAAGTTTTGAAGTCAGATATTTTATTTCGAAGCTGCTATCATTATTTGAGATGTATATCCCTCCAGAAATTATCAATATTGAGGGAAACTCTTCGCATCCGTACTTTTAGTACTTCTTTACGAATTCCACGATATATTTTCCAGACACAAAGGTTTTAGAACCCTTTTTATTTCGTGCTCTGAATTCACTCGTTTGCTGAACACACAAACCCTTTCCCTCTATTAACCTTCTCTTCCTTGCTGCTTGCCACCAATGGATTCTTCTTCTCTAAAAGTACCAACTAGCGATCGTATAAGCCCAACAATGGCTTTGAAGAGATGTATTAAGGAAGAGATTGCCAAATTTAAAGCTAATGGATCAAGTACTATAGACGGACGCCTCTTTGTTCCTCGCCATAGCGACAAACAAGAATATGTCCTAGGTTCTATCTTTCGAGAGGCTTCCGCTTAGCTTCCAGCTTTGTACCCTTGCTTGGAGGACCATTTTCTTCTCTATGAAGGAGGGCTTGACTGGAGAAATTAGAGAATGAACCGCCTCATCGTTGCTGTCCGACATTGAGGGCTGAGTGGGAGGAATGGTATGACAGAGTTGTGTCTGCAAGAGAATGTGACCTGAAAGAGCTTTGTATTCTCGACGCCCTTCGTCTTTCCAGGTTTATCATTCCTGAAGACCCTTTTTTGATTCCTGCCGCTCTTTGCTTTTGGAACATGGCTTTTAATTTTTTTTAGTTTCGGTGTGGCATGATGGCCCCCACCATTCTTGATATCTACCATCTCTTAGGGCTTTCACCACTTGGTACTCCTTTTACACCCAGCTACCCAGACCTTTCTATTAAGTTTTCCCTTCCACCCTTAAATTCCTCCTTCAGTGATTTTGTAAAGGATGAAAATAAAAGGGAAGGCCCCGTGAGAGATCGAGAACTCTTCTCCTTTATTTTATACTGGTTATGTAAATTTTGTCTTTTGTACATCATCTCAGCGGATCATGCCTGAGTTCGCCCCACTTGCAAAGGCCCTTGTTTTGAAGAAACGAATAGCCTTGGCCCCTTACCTTTTAGGCTATGTCTATAGAGCCTGCTCCCAATTTTGTGAAGGACCTCTCGACATCAATCAGGGAGGCCTTCTCTAGGTGCTTCAACTCTGGCTCTTTGCATACTTTACTGACCTGCATCCTAAGTGCTTGAAGTTTTTAGTTCAAGACCCTAGTACTTACAGAGAAAAGTATGCTAGAGTTGCTCTTTATCCTGCTTCATTTGCCTACTACCTCACCTTATTTCATCAACTTCCTATTTCCCCAACTGCCACCTTCTTTTGCCCCTTTAATGCCAAAAAAGGACCAGCTTGGCTGCAAACATTCTTGGCTGATAAAGAGTGTTCCATTCCACCATACAAAGATATGTGGGCTTCCATTTTGTTACCGAGAGAGCTGTTCATTGGTACTTTAAACCCTTGAGCTTATAAGTGTATATCTGAGGTATACTGCCCTTCTCAGTTTGCCAGGCAATTTGGGTTTACGCAAGGGATTCCCATTCCACTTTGCAGCCTCTCGAATGTCCATCTTGCAACCAGAGACCTGAGAGTATCCAAATCAAAACTAGAAGAGGCAACATTTAAACTGTTGAAAGATTTGAGTGAGTTCAAATTTATCCCCTTCCTTCCCTCTGGCTTGGCTTTGAAAAGATTTCAAAACTGGTGGACAGCCAATATGGAAGTGCGCCTAGTAATACATCCTCATGATTTACTGATAGGGCTAGGAGTGCCTTCTAAGGGTAAACCAAAAGAAGCCGGGAACATCCTCTCTCTTTCTACAGCTGCCAAGACTGTTCTTGTAGCCTCACCTCCTCCTTCTAGAGTTACCAGAGCTGCTTCGAAAAAGGGTATGTATCTTCAGGTTTTTTTTCTTTTAGACTTTTCTGTCTGTTTCCTTTACGTTCATACCTCTTGGTATAGGGTCTCCACAAAAAGAATCTCCTAAGAGAGCTGAAGCTCTAGCTATTCTCAAAGACAAACATCAGCAGGAAAAAAAAAGGAAGCTAATACTCACTCCTGAAGAGTCTGAGTCTCAGATTGAAGAGAGAGAGATTGAGAAAGAGCAAGAAATACCACTACAGAGAAAAAAGAGAAAGAAGATGACTGTCTCTCCTTTTGATTTGATCGAAGACGCCACTCATGAGGTAGCTGTCAAAGCAGTAGAGGAGGAACACTCCAAAGAAATAATTATTTTTCAAAGAGCTGAGAAAAGGCGACAGCAATAATTACTAAGGGATGAAGCAGCTGCCATTGATGCAACCCAAAAGGAAACAGTGAGAAGGCAACACACTGCCAAGCATTATTCTCTCCGTAATTCTCCCGTTATTGCCACCACCTCCGAAACCAGTAATTTCCTTTCATGTCTCAACTTTCTTTTCCCAAATTGTTAATATTGAGACTTAACATTGTTTTGTACTTCTTCTTTTGTAGTGACAACTACTGTGTCTATCCTCCCAATAAGGACTCCTTCAGTTTCGGTTGAAGTTGAGCAACCTCAAAATGTGGAGCCTATTCAAATAATACTCCCACTTTCTGGCCCTATATTTTCCATACCCTTCTTGCGGCCAAGTATTCCTATATCTCTTTCTTTTGGCTTAACCCCGTACTTCCCTCATTTATCTTTCAATCCTACTCAATTTGATTTCCCTTCAAACCTTGCTTCTCCTTCTCTTCCTAAGGAAATTCCAGCGGTAACATCATCTTTACTAATAACTGATTCCTATAGAGAGGGTATTGGTAAGTCTCCAACTCATGGTCCATTATCTCTGTGTGATATCCCTGTTCAGTAATATGTTAATTGGTCTTTAATATGAGCATGATTATGTGTTTCATATGATTTTGTGTGCCATTATGTGAAAATATGTGGTTTTGAATTTCTATCTGTTCACCGTAGGAATATCTGTTTGATTATCTGCTTGGGAAATTAAATTGAAGGCCCTATCGGCCACCGAAACCGAAATTGACTACGCCTTTATGATTGGCATAATTTTTAGAGCCTACGGTAAAATTTAATTGAAAAATTAATTCGGACCAGATTAAATTGATTAAAATAATAACTTAGTGCTCAAATCATTTAATCTTAAAATAATATGACTAAGGGAGCTTCTTATTAAGGGCATTATACACCCAATTCTCCTCGTTGGTATTCATTTGGCTGATTTAACTCTAAGAAAACGAGAGAGGGTCAGCTTAGAGAGAGAGAGAGAGAGAGAGCTCACAATTGAAGTTTGATCTTAAAAGCTTGGAAACCTTGACAATTTCTCAAGAATTTGCTATAGATTGTGAGAATTAAAGCTCATAGGTGAGTATTTCATGGATTCTAGTTTGTAATTTTGTTTATTCAAGCTAGTTGAGTAATCAAGAGCAAGACTTAAAATGAAATTGAGTTGGTTTTGGTGATTTGGAGATCAATGGATGCATGCATGTGTCTAATTGCTTTGAATTTGTGTGATTAAGCATGAAAGGTATGATCCATGTAAGATTTCGGTTAGAGTTCATGCTTGTGATCACCATTTGCACCATTTGAGTTGGTAATGAGAGTCATATCTCACATGCATGTACAATTTATAAGAATATGAGTTTGAATGTATGAGTTTGTTATGTTGGAAACAGGGACGGAACCAGGAATTCATATGTGGGGGGCCAAGACATGAATAATTTTTTTTATATGAATTGATATGAACTATTATTTTTTTGAATTCAAAAAATAAACTAAAATTTGTTATTAAATTAGTACATAAAAAATAAAACAATCATATATTTAGTGATTTTTATTTTTATTTTTATAGATAGGTATATTTAGTGAATTTAATATATGAATAAAAGCAAAGTCATGTATTAAATAATCCTTTATACAAATCAACTCAATCATCTATCAAAGTGGAACTCGACGCTTTTTCATATCTCGAAAGTGTTTAATGATTGATTTTGTAATAAAATTTTCAGCAATTTCCTTTCTAATGTACACAAGCAAAGAGTTTGTAAAAAAATATATTTAATATATGAATAAAAGAAGTGAATTTTTAATTATATTTTATTCTTTATCTTATGTTCAGTTTAATTTTTTTTTTTTTTTTTTTTTTTTGGGAAAGAAGAGGTGAAGAAAAATGAGTGGGCCATATAATGAATAGATGAGGCCCATGCTACTTCACAATGACAAAAGAGGGGCATATTTCCTACACAATTATATATTATTAATATTAGGTTCAAAAATAATATATAATATAAATTTTCAAAAATAATATATAATATAAATTTTTATTTTTATTTTAGCAGGGGGGCCGTGGCCCCTATTGGTCCACGCATAGGTCCGTCCCTGGTTGGAAATGAATTTGATGTGAATTGGGACATGCATGTGACTAAATTGTGAAATTGAGCTCCATTGTGTTGTAATTTGGTGTTGGTACCATGTTAGTATATGATTATGTGAAGTTTGAGCCAAAAGCATGCATCTAGAACCATTGAATGTCGAATTGGAGCTCAAGAACATGTTCTGGAAAACCCAGAAAATTTGATGTCCGCTCGAGCGGGAAAACTGTCGTTCGAGCGTGAATTTCGTGCTCCCAGTATTTTTGCAGACTTGGATGTCCGCTCGAGCGAGGAAGTTCACGCTCGAGTGGGGAGCTATGTAGACAGACCTTCAGCTCGAGCGCCAGACTTCACGCTCGAGCGTAATTTTGATGCACCCAGCACTTTTGCAGACCTCATGAGTCCGCTCGAGCGGGGAAGTCCACGCTCGAGCGGGGAAGTCCACGCTCGAACGGGGACCCTGTTTTCTGAAATTTTGAAAAGACATTCTGTGTTTCATTTTCTGTTCTCTTTCACTTCCAAGTACTCTTAGGCATGCATTGAGCATTGTAATTGAGTTAAAGAGATAAGAATGAAGCCTAAAGAGGAATATGTGAATTTAGAACGGATCGAATTGTTTGTGACCCTTTTGTGTTCATGGAATGTGTAGGGTCGAGCTCCAGGGCAAACCAACCAACCGATCACTGTGAGTAATATCGATATTTTGAAGTTGTCATTTGTCCAATTGCTTATCTCCTTATAAGCCTTATAAGTTTGCTAGTTTGAATTATAGACAAAGTTTGATATGAATAAATGAATGGGCCAGAGGCCAGTTCGACATGAATGAATGGGCCAGAGGCCAGTTCGACATGAATCAAAGTTGAATGGGCCAAAGGCCAGTTTGACATGAAAATCTGAATGGGCCAAAGGCCAGTTTGACAAATGGAAGATAAATGGGCCAAGGGCCAGTATGTTTGGAACCACAATCACTTGACTTAAATTGTGTATATATATATGTTAAATGGAAATATGAATTGGGCCCAAGGTCGTTTGAAGCATGTTGTTCTACGTACCGTTTGTATAACTTCTTTATTTGATATTATTCACTGGGCTATCGCTCACGCTCATTCATATGTTTGTAGATGAGCCAAGAGAAGTCCAAACCCAGCCCAAGTGAAGTATGCGTGGAACAACAAAGGTTTTGAAGAGTCAGCCCTTGCGTCTCATGCACGAGACTCGTCTTCGCCTTTTTGTCATTTTGTTTTTTGTTGTCATGTTGGCGAAATCTTTGAACATGTCTGTATATAGTTTTCATGGGTTGACTTAGTTTTGGATGATCATGTCTGTACAGAACATTATGGTACTGTATTTCTGTTGTGAGTTGTTAATGCACATATGTATGGTTTGTTATGATGTGCCATGTAAGCACAGCTCTATGGACAAAGTTTTAAATTGCTTCCGTTTGGCCCTCGTTAACTCTGTTAAAATACGTTTGGTTTGGTTTGAGGCCGTAAGTAATCTCATGATTACTGGCCGGCTATGTCCTTAACCCACGGGGGCGGGTTCGGGTCATGACACTTTGCCTAGTTCCAGCCCCTCTTCCCTCGATCTATTGGTGGCCAGAATTATAGAGACTGCTAAAGATGCTCCACCATCTTCTCCTATTCCTATGCAATCCTTTATTCCTTTTACCAGAGCTCTTTCTGCACTTGCCATGTCCACGGATGAGGTGGACATCTTCGAAGCTAGACTAGCTAGTCTCTTCGACATACCTTCCACCTCTCCAATGGCTGACAATGAGACTGAGCCTGATTCTCTGCTAGAAATTTTTTAGAGTTCTTCCACCAATAGTAAGACTTTCTTGCCTCCGATAGACTTGGACAGCTGTCTGGAGCTGCTGACATCCTTTTCAAGGATTCCTTTCGAAGCCTTACAAAGACCTATAATAAGAAATGGCTTCCTCCAGTGTTGCAAGATTGTTGAGCAATCCGGCATGACTGTCTCAGGTCACTTGTTTCAGGCGGCAGCCAGCATCGATTTTTACATCAATATTTGCCATGCTGCCAAGGCTGCAGAGGAGAGGGATCGAAGCTTTGTTTCCAAAGTACATATTGAGGTGTCAGAATTGAAGGAACAATATTCCTCTATCTCCCAATTTCGAGCTCAACTATTGGAGAAGAAAACTCAACTTGAAGAGGAGCTATCAGCAGTCAACTAAGCCTTAGATCGAACTACCACCAAATTGCAGATTACCAATCAAGGACTGGTTGATCGAAAGCAAGAGATGGCTACAACCATTCAATTGTTCCCATCACTTTAGAATGGAGCATCTATTGTAAAAGAACAACTGAGACATTGTACTGACTTCTGGGCCAATCTATGGCTACATGTACTCAACTCTTTATGAAATAAAAATTCTTATTTATCATTTGAGTGTTCTTATGTTCTTTTATTTAGCACTTATTCTTTCCTTGTGTTTCCCATACGGTTAGATAATAAGGCTTCAAATATCTGTCATTAATTTTCTTGGGATGTACATATCCATTCAAATTTTTCAAATGATATGCTCTCATAGGCAAGACTCTATGAACTTGATACGGTCCTTCCCAGTTAGGTGACCATTTGCCAAACTTGTGGCTCTTAATCCCTATTGGGAGTATTGTCTTCGATACCAAATCACCTTCATGAAAACTAATGTGCTTGACTTTCTTATTATAGTTTTTGGCTACTTTCTTCTTTTGGAAAAGAATGTTATTTAATGCCAGAATCCTAGCTTCATCTATACTTTCTAATTCCAAGCACATACTCTGATGGCATTGCTCAAGATCTAACTAGTCTTGGCATCTCACCCTCAAGGACTTAACATTAATTTCCATAGGTAGCACTGTATCATGCACATGTACTAAGGCATAAGGAGTGATTTCTGTGCTTGACCTTGGAAAAGTCCTATAAGCCCACAATACATCCAACAATAAGTTATGCCAATCCCTAGGATTGTCTTCCACAACTTTCTGTATTCCTTTTTTCAAAGACTTATTGGATGATTCAGCTTGACCATTGGCTTGTGCATAATAGGGGGTGGGATTATCAAGGCTAATTCCAAACTCTGCCACAAAAGACTTTACCATTTTTTCATCAAATACAGTCTCATTATCAACAGTTATAGTCTGTAGGATACCAAATCTATGGACTAATTCCTTAATGAATCCAATGACTTCAATCTGGTCTACAGCCTTGTTTGGCTTAGCTTCGACCCACTTAGTGAAGTAATCAATGGCCACTAAGATGAAACAATGATGCTTCGAAGAGGGTGGGTGTATTTTCCCTATCATATCCATGGCCTATCCTCTAAATGGCCAAGGCTTCACAACTGCATGCAGGTCAGTTATGGGCACGTGCCTTATTGTGCCATGCTTTTGGTATGCCTAGCAACCTCTTGCATATTCTATGCAGTCTTTAAGGATAGTTGGCCAATAATAGGAATGCCTTCGAAGCAGCCATCTCATCGTCACACCAGGTTGATGAGCATCACAGATGCCTTCATGAACCTCAGCCATAGCTGTCAATGCTTCCTTTGGGCCTAAACATTCCAACAATAACCCATCTCCCCCTCTTTTGTAGAGAGCATTACCATACATTATGTATTGCATAGACTGCAATCTAATTTTTCTACTGGCTTTTGAAGATGGGCCAGCTAGATACTGCATTATTGGATGCCTCCAATCTTGTTCTTGTAAGTCATTATGATTGACTTCCAAGACCACATTCCTTTTATTTAAGGGTGGTATTACTTTCTGATATATTGTTTGGCTTATGTCCCTTTGAGTATTATCCCTTCTCTTGAAATTCGAAGCTTTCTGAGCCACATCATTACCTTTATTATTCAAGAATCTTGGAACATGAGTTACATTTGCTATCTGAAATTGAGAAAGCATATGTAATGCAACAACATAGTATGGCAACATGCTTATACTTTGACATTTGAAAATTCCTTTCACCTGGTTAACTACCAATTGAGAATCTCCAAATATGTCAATTGCGTGAGCTTGTAATCCAATAAGTATTTCCAGTCTCATTATTAAGGCTTCATATTCAGCTTGATTATTGGAATAAGTAATTTCATCCACTCTGAAACCATGCGTGGTTTCTACTCCTTGTGGTGACTTAATTACTACACCAATTCTAGTTAAACCATTGGCTTTTGATCCATCGAACCACATTTGCCATGGTTCAACACTATCCATACCAAGTTCCATTATCTCCTGGCTTTCTGTTTGACATGGATGGTTTGCCAAAAAATTAGCTAAAACTTGTCCTTTTACTGCCTTTTGGGGAACATATTCTAGATAAAATTCTGATAAAGCTAGTATCCATTTGCCAATTCTTCCCCTCAACATGGGTCTAGATAACATATATTTAACCAAATCTGTGGTTGCAATTACCAAGACAGTTGTAGGCAAAAGATAGTATCTTAATTTCATTACAGCAAAATACAATGCAAGGCACAGCTTTTCTACAGCTGAGTATTTACATTCACAAGAATTTAGAAACCTACTAAGGTAATAAACCGCTTGCTCCTTGCCTTCTTCATTGTCTTGGGCTAAGAAAACTCCCAATGAATCCTCTGTTGCAGCTATGTACAACTTCAAGGGCTTATCACCCTTTGGTGGCATCAACACTGGAGGGTTGGCCAAATAGGCTTTGATTCCTTCGAAAGCAGTTTGATGCTCTGCTGTCCACACAAACTCCTCTTCATCTTTTAGCCTTAACAAGGAAGAAAATACTTTAGTTTTCCCAGCAGTATTAGAAATGAATCTTCGAAGAAAATTAACCTGTCCAAGGAACTTTTGTAATTCTTTCTTACTTGATGGAAGTCTGGCTTCAATGATGGCTTTGGCTTTATTCTGGTCAATCTGTATTCCTTTCTTGTATACTACATAGCCCAAGAAGTTTCCAGATGATATGTTAAAAGCAAATTTAAGAGGATTAAGTTTCAACTTAAACTTTCTCATTCTTTCAAAAGCTACTTCTAAGTGAAACAAATGTTCCTCCATGGATTGGGATTTCACTGCAATGTCATCAATATAACACTATAAATACCCTCCAATGAGGTCATGAAAGATAGTGTTCATAGCCCTCTGATATGTAGCCCCAGCATTCTTCAGGCCAAATGGCATTTTAACCCATTCGAAGGTGCCAATATTCCCAGGACATCTGAATGCTGTCTTGTGGACATCCTCCTCTGCAATGCAGATTTGGTTATAACCAGAGTGTCCATCCATCATTGACAAAATTTGATGCCTTGCTAAACTGTCTACTAACAAATCTACTATAGGCATAGGATACTCATCTTTCGGAGTTGCTAGATTCAAGTTTCTGAAATCGATACATATCCTCATTTTACCATTCTTCTTAACTAGAGGCACAATATTGGATAGCCATTCAATGTACCTGGCTATCCTAATAAAGCCTGCCTTGAGGAGTCTAAGAATTTCCTCCTTAACTTTCTGAATCACTTCTGGACTCATTCTTCTTGGTTTTTGCTTGTATGGCTTGAAATTAGGCCTCATAGGGAGCCTATGTTCTACTAATGACCTATTCAATCCTGATAGTTCATTATAAGACCATGCAAAACAATCTTTATATTTCTTTAAAACAACCAAAAATTGGTCCCTTTCAAGAGCATTCAACCAAGCACTTATATAGATGGGCTGTTGTATAGAGCCTTCCCCTAAATTTACTTCTTCCAAGGGGTCTTGTATCTGAGAACTTACTGATGCTCCTTCTTTGATTCCTTCTGACCTCGAAGCAATCTCCTTGCTTTGTTTTGCTACCAGTTTCTTTGATTCAACATCTTTACCCTCCTCCTCATAGACAAAGTTTGTCCACAAGGCTTCTTCCTCCTATATCTCCTGTACTTTTGTTTCAATGTCCAAAGCACAATATTTATCTAAGGCTAAAAATCTGACCTGTTGTTGTTCCTTTTTACAACCAATCATCATGGCTTCTTTTTCTTGCTCTTGCATTTTCTAGACTATTGATTTTACATCTAATACTGAGAACTTAATTAGAGGCAAAGACCTAGCTTCTTGAGTTTCATCTCTTTGCCTACAACCAGGCATCATTGTCATCTTTAACGACAAACTCTTCATCAGCACTCTCCTGGACCAAGTGCTTTAGATGTGCAAATTCTTCATCAGCCGTCACTTCGGCTGATCCATCAGGTTTTCTCAGTATACTGAGTGGTGCCACTCTTTCAGTATATAATTTGGCCTCTGCAAAATCTGCACAAGCTATGAAGGGTTGAGGATCTGCATTGATCTCTCCCATCTCTTCATTGCACAAGGCCATCATGATTTTCTGATGTAAAGAGAAAGGTACACATTTGTTGGTGTGAATCCAATCTCTTCCAAGTAAAGCATTATACTTAACATTGCTGTCGATAACGAAGAATGCTGTCATGCAGTCCCTGGTTCCCACAGTCAGGTTGATGGGAAAAATACCTTGGGCCATCTGTTTATCTCCAGCGAAACTAGCAATGGCTGTACTAGTTGGGATTAGTCTGGGGTTCTTCTTTCCTAGTTTCTTCAACGAAGATTTTGGAAGCAGGTTTACTGCTGCCCTGTTATCCACCAGCACCCGATTCATCTGTATTCCATCAAAGAAGACCTTGATATACAAGGGTTTGACATGCTGTGTCATGGACGTTGTGGATACTCAAAAGGGTATGAGAGGTTAATACTTACCTCTTCCTCACTCTCGTTTTCAGTTTCCATTGGTGTGGCTACTTCAGATTCGTCTTGCACCATACTTACTTGTGAGTCTTCATTGGAGACTAGAATTGGGTCAATCTCCTGACCTTGGTTTTCATCTTCAGCTTGAAACTCCTGTGGTAATATAAGCACCATATTCACTGACACCGGAGGAAACGGGCCAAATTGGACGACTGGCTGTACCTGCTTTCCCTCTTAGTCAACTTGTTCAATTACTTCAGAAGCGTCCTCCATGCTGCATTCTAGCACTTCTGTATTAGTAAATTTTTTCGAATGGTCTGTTTCTGTTGGTTTTTTGACCAAAAATGTCTGTTCAGCCATAAAGGCTTCAAACATTTCTTCATCAACCATCCCCTTCCTTTGGCCTAGGACGACTTCATCTTCTATCTCACTATCACTTTCCATCAAAGCTTTTTCCAATCCCACAAAGCTGGATCTTTCCTTGGCCTTTAGTTTGGAATGAACTTTGGCCAACTGCTCCCTGCTACAACTCCTTTTGTCTGGAAGAGTCGATTTTAGATTATGGTCTACCTTTGAATCTTCTTCTCCTTCTGCCTGGCTCTTTAGCTGAACCAATGAAGAACTTTCTCCACCTTCTTTCAGATCCTTCTAGTACTGAGTGTACCTTCGTTGGATCTTCCTTCTTTGGGACCTAGAAATCACTGGGACCATATTTGGTTCTTTTGTTTTCGGGTGCTTAAGCAATAACCAATTGTTTGGAGCCACCAAAGGAGATTTGACCATCCTACCTTGGTTTCCAACAACATTTCTTTGGATAGACATCTCCCTAGGTTTGTTCTGCATGACAAACCAATCTGGAACTCTAGGTACCCACGAACCTACTAACCCAGCTGTTGAACTGTTTATTTCTTCCTTCGAAGCCATCTTCGAAGCTAGCTGTGAAAGCCACTGCTTGGCCCTGACTCCCTGTTTCGGGCCTAAGTCAGGCCTTTGATGAAGGTGGCCACTTTCTGTCCTGCGTGAGGCTGGTCTAGGAGGCCAATCTTTGGCTTTGATCCCATAAACTGAACCCTTCTCCGGTCTCCTTTCAGGATGAATGCTCTCCATTCTGTAATAATTATGTGGTCTGGACTCATATAAAGGCCTCTTGCCTTTATAATGCATTCTAATGGCTGTTGGCTCAGCCATTAATGGCTGCTACCTAATACTAGTTGGATATGGCCTTTTGTTATAAGCACTGGTTGGTTTAGGATGCCTCTGCACATCTTTGTAATATTGTTTCCCATCAATTGGAAGCCCTTTCAACCATTTGTAGCTCAGCCTACATCTAGGACACATTTTTTGCATAACAGTTGCTTCTAAAGAATCGTCATCCAGTGCTTCTTCATCAGAGTCTTCCCTCTGGTTTGAGAAACCTTGTCCAATAGCTGGTAGATTTCCAGTGTCTTTCTTGATAGTTGTCTGGCTGGCCACATGCATTTGTACATTGACTTCTTCCAATTCTTTCAAGGACAAGTTCTAGAAGTCTAGCATAGTAACATTGGCTGCCACCTCTCTAATTTTCAGGAATGGATTAGATCAATCTTCATGGCCTTTTTTGCTTTGGCTGGGAATTTTAAACTTCCCTTTCGAATCTGCTCTTGGATCCTGTCTCGAAAAACAATGCAGTTTTTAGTTGAGTGAGACCAAGAATTATGCCATTTACAATACACTTTTCCTTTAAGTTCCTCTGGAGACGGAATTTTGACTCTTTTTGGTAACTTCAGGAAATTTTTAGCAAGCAAACTATCAAAAATGTCGTCTGCCTTTGTTAAGTCGAAAGAGTATTTCCTATGAAGGTTTTTCTTCTTAAACTGCTGATCAATTGTTGTATCTTTATGAATTAATGCCTCACAGATCACAGGTTCTTTCTCTACAATCTCTGCTGCATCAATCTCATAATTAGGATCTCTATAATACGTCTTGTACGATGCATTAGTAATACTTCATACTTAGACACCTTATAGGTTAATTCCACTAAGTCTCTAAACTCAATTGAGTCAAACTTCTTTCGAAGCGTAAACTCTAAACCATTTTGAGCCAATCTCACGAATTCAGGCTCTGGGAAGATGATCCTATATTTATTTCGTACTCTTTTAAATCTGGCAATAAACTGAATAGCCTTCTCATTAGGCCTTTGACTCAATCTTGCTAGCATGAAATGCCTCTTCCATTTGTTGCCAAGTTTGGATAGAGCCAGGTGTAAGGTTAATATACCATACAAATGCTCCCCCAGTTAGAGGATTTAGGAATAATCTTAACTTCATATAGTTATTATTGGTAAATTCACCGCACTGAGCCGCGAACCTAGCAATATGCTCAACCGTTGATTGGTTTCCATTCCCATAAAAAAGGGCAAAATCTGGTATCCTGAAACCTCTTGGGTATTCATGTACCCTATCTACCCATTCTGGGTACGATTTCCTGTACACAAGAGTCTGAACCCCCCGAGCCATTGGTCTACACATCTTTCTAACAATGTCAGTAATTTGGTCCCTAGGGACCATATTTTGTGTCTGTTCACTACTGGAGGAACAAACACAGGATTTGGTAGACAACCTTGTGCTTGGGGTCCTCTTGGTCCATAAGGTGGTATATTTGGGATTGGTTGTCCCTGTGGTGCTGGCTGTTGTTGGGGGTATGGGTGACCCCTTTGAGCCTGTCTTGCGAAAAGACCTGCGAAAGGTGCTGGAACAGGTTTTGTGTCTCTTCTAGTTGTAGGAAAACCTTCCAACCCCCCGGGTATGAATTCGAATAAAGGATTAATGAACCCCCTCGTGCTAGGTATGGCTTCGAACATAGGATTTGGAACCATCCTTATGCCATTTTCTTGTACTGGGCTAGATCCACTAATTTACGTGGCTTCACTGTTAAGTAATGAGGCATTTTGACTTGCTATAGGCCTCGAAATAGGTTTATACCAAGACTGAGGTGATGGTCTTTCATAGTTTTGATTACTAGTTTGACCATTATAATGTCCATTAATTTGCATAGGTTGTTTATCTCTAGCCAATCTTTGCTGAGGGACATTTGAAATTTCCTCCATGTGTCTTGTGTTTATTGGTTGGTGGGTATTGATTCGATCCAAAAAGGATGTTGTCCACCTTTCCATTGTGTTCATTAACTACTGCCCCATGGCATCTACTAGGCCACCCCATGGATTCATTGGCTGAGTAGATGGAATAGTGGATGGTCCAATTCCTTGGCCTCGTCCAATATTATGAACATGTGGTACTTGTTCCGAAGTGCTAGTCTGTTCGACCATAGGTTCTGATAAAATGGGTGTTTCCACATGATGTGTTATCACATTATCCTCTGTATTAAGCATTTCTACCTCTCCTTCCACGCCTTCTTTCAAGCATTCATTTTCTCCTTGTCTCCTACGTCTAGCTATTTTAATTTGTCCCACTGGGCATGCCAAAAATATATGTTGGCTTTTTTGGCTTTCGAAGGTTATTTTTGTAATTGTGAGCGTGTCAGCAAGGATCAATCAGTCCTTACAGAATGTTAATCGCCAACCAATTATCAGACGATTGTGTTTTAGTTTTTTCAGCCTCAATGAAAAGGACTTTTACTGGTGGCTTTGTTTAGGAGAATTAAGCAAACAATAATTAAATGAAGAACAGTTGTAGTATTTCATTAAGCAAAATGAAAGACTTACAAAGATCCAAATCAGTCTCGTAGAGGTTTACAGCAACAAGCTACTTGAAAACTACTCCTATGAACGACATGCAATGCAGGAATTTGAAGTATAGAAATGTAAAGAACAAGAAATGTAAAAACTGGAAAAGAAATAAAGTAGAATAAAACTGGTTTTATGGATCTGAGTCTGGGGGCTTCTTTCTGTTGCCTTTTCTGCTATTTATACTTCTCAAAGATAACCGTCGAACTTCATTTCTAACCATCGAACTGCCCCTCCATGATCACTGATCATGTTTCCTCACAATTAGCTCCACTACACCATGTCTGCAGTTAGGCTTCTCTCTTAATTTTGAATTCAAATGTACGAATAACCGTTAGAGCCACGTCATCTTAAATCCCTTTGCCAATCCAGTGTTACGCAAATCCATTATAACTAATGCTGACTACCACGTGTGTGATTATGATGGAAGACTTGAATAGTCTTCCTGTATTGCCCTTATTCTGCCACGCGTTGAATTGTAATTGGCTTATACAAAATATGTAGCCAACAGTAACATTTCAATGTAACACTCTAAAAAAAATTCTTTGTGTAACACTTTAATGTAACACAAAAAAAATTCTTTGGTGTACTTATCCCAAACGTAACGCTCCAATGTAATACAAAAAAAAAAAAAATCTTAGTGTATTTTTCCTAAACATAATACTCCAATGTAACACTAAAAAAAAAAGAATATGAGATTCTTCAAACCATTCCAAAAGGAGTACAAATATTCCTTAGTAAGTTTTTAACAAATGTATAATTTCAAACTGTGAGTGTTACGTTTGAAAAAAGTACATTAAGAAGTTTTTTTTTAGTGTTTTTGTGTGTTATATTGGAGTGTTACGTTTGAGATTACACTAATTAAAGTGTTACGTTTGGAAAAAATACACTAAGTAATTTTTTTTTTTTTACATTGGAATGTTATGTTTTGGAAAAATACACTAAGATTTTTTTTTCACTGTTACATTGTTACGTTTGGGAAAAGTACACTAATGAGTTTTCTAGTGTGTTACATTGAAGTGTTACGTTATTGGAGTGTTACATTAGAATTTAAGTTTTTGTTTGTAATGTGTGATTTGTTCTAAAATGATGGAAAATCCAAAACTTCTATAGTGTAAATTACCCAAATATGTAATTTTACATTTTGAGAAAATCACTTTTATCCCTAAAAAATTAAACCAAAACATGTAAGTGACTACCCTTTTATGTAATTTCTACTTTAATGGGACCTTTGCGTTTGCGTTTTCGAGTAATTTTATTTGTTACAGTATTTTGGATTGTAATTTAAGCTCCTGTATAGTAGAGACAAAAGCTTTTGTTCCAATAGCTATGAAGATATTATTGGGTTCTTTAGCTATGAAGTATAAATAATATATTTCTTTAAATTATTTTAAATAATCTCACGTATTCAGTTTCTTATATAAATAAATTAGTAAATTAGTGTTCATGACAATTTAGATGATAATAATAAATAAATTATAATGTAAGGATACAATATTCAATGCACCTAGTTACAAAGGTTATTATGCTTAAAAATAGCTGAAGGCACATGGTGGTGTGTTATCATGATGAAAAATAAAAAGTCAGTTTATTTTTAAAAAAATTCAGCTTATTTTGGCATTTGGATTAAAAGTTAATTTTTTGGTTCTTTAATTTTTGTTTAATTGCATTATCTTTATATATATTTTTTATACACTTTTTCAAAAAAAAAAATTAAAAATTAATTTTTAACTTATTTTTCAAATAAGGATATTACATGTATCAATTAATATATATATAACATTATTATTTTAAAATTATAATTTCACCTACCACATCATCCGTTAACGTTATTCCTTCCGAAAATAGGTCAAAGTCTGAATAACAATGCCTCTATTTGGCTATAGGAGGTGTAGCGTCCAATGTTTCGTTGTCATATTGGATCTTCCCATCGTTGATCGAATCCACATGGGTGAGATTTATGGGCCTCCTCGCCCTCAGTTAGCTGACCCCACACTATTATGAAAGTTTACTTTTGCTGCTCCCTCATTTTTGGCTCTTTTTGCTGCCAAGCATATGCAGTTTTTTTTTTTTTAAGGCCTTTTTAATTATTTTCTTATTTTCGTCTCTTCACATTTTAAGTTTTTTTTTATATTTGTTCTTAAGATTAATTTTTATTTAAAATTAAATAGAAAATATCTATATTAGATATAATTATATATGAGTTCAAAAAAAAAAAAGAAAAGATATAATTATATACTAATTTGTTTAACATATTTTTGCTTTATAATGACTTTTTTAATAGCTAAAGTTGATTTTTTTTTTTTTTCAGTGAAAAATGAATATATCTAAATTATGTATAGTTTTTTCAACAAAATAACTTTTTTAATAAATAAATTAATTTAAAAAGATTGTCAAAGGGGTCTAAAATTAGTTTTATAGCTTATTAGTGTCCTTGATTCTCGAGTAGAAATTTACCATTGTGCTACCACTAATATAGCGATCTCGGTTTTCCCCGTCATGTATTGTGTTCCTGACTCAAGCCTAGTGGTTGTATGCTATTGTCTTATTCGTGTTTCCATCATTTAATTCCTTGTATTTGAGTTTGGGATGTGTTGGGTAAGTTTGGAACAAGTTGGTTGGGTGTTGGAATAGTGGTTGTTGTCCAGATTTTGGTTTCTTCACTCGAGCGAGCCTTGGGTTTTAGCTTCTTCGCTTGAGCTAGGGTTCCTACGCTCGAGCAAGCTTTGTGTGGTGTGTCTCTTCGCTCGAGCGAGAACTCTTGCGCTCGAGCGTGCGTCTACGTCTAGTTTGGACCTGAAGGTTGGTATTCTTCACTCGAGCGAGCTTTCTTTTGCTCGAGCGAGCGTGCTCTATGTTTTGTGTTCCTTCGCTCGAGCAAGAACTCTTGCGCTCGAGTGTGCATCTGAGTTGCAGACCTGAAGCTTTGAATTGTGCGCTCGAACGAGGCTTCTTACACTTGAGCGAGGTGTTTGTTATGTCTGGTCGCTTGAGCGACCACTTCTTCGCTTGAGCGAGCCTCGCATATATCATATCGCAGCAGTGGTTTTCTTCTTCACTTTTGATCTCTTTTTACTCTAAACCCTAGATCCGACTGTCTCTCTCTCTACACTCTCTGTCTCTACAAATACACCTTGTTGTAGTGGTTTTCTACCCTAGCCCCTTTGTATAAAAGCTTGAGTATCGCGTGGGCTATCTTTTGATCCGAAAATCCTTGGATTTGAAGCATCTTGAGTCTTCCACTTCGTCTCCTTTGGGCTTCTCCTTTTGAGGTAGGGATAATCTACTCCTTACTATGGGTTTTAACATAAATAGTAGTCATTTTGTATAAATGGTGTGATTTGGAAGTTTTGGGAGGTTAGGGTTTGAAATTCAAAAAGTTTAAAGAGGGGTTTTCCATAATGGGGTTCTATTGTATAGCGATCCCGGTTTTCCCTTTTCTTGTTTAATTGTATTCCGGACTCAGTTCCAGCTGAAGGGAGATGCGGGTCAATGGTGGAAGTTTGTTCGGGGCTGTATCGGTGGGACTTGGGAGGCTTTCGTTGACGCCTTCTAAGAGAAATTTTTGTCTCCCGTTGTTAGGGAGAAGTTGAGAGATCAGTTCTGTCAGCTCAAGCAGCTGAGTTCATCAGTGGCTGAGTTTGAGGCCGTATTTACCAGTTTATCCAGGTTCGCACCTGAGCTAGTGGCGTCTGAGGAACGCCGTTGTCTTGAGTTCGAGAGGAAGTTGAGGCACGGACTCAAGGTTAGGGTTGCTGGGCCCATGACTCGGGAGTATGGACGCCTTGTGGATGCCGCGGCCTATATGGAGACTATTATGCACGAGAAAGAGGAGAGGTTGAGGGACTCCAAGAGGAGTCAGGATGGCCAGGGGGATGGCAGGAGGCAGAGGGGTTCTAACCCTCAGCAGTCCCAGGGTGCTTTAGTGAGATCTACCTTTCCAATGCCAGGTGCAGGTTCTGGAAGAGGCAGTCAGGGAGACATTACCTGTTACAAATGTGGTCAGCTGGGCCACAAGTCTCCAGTTTGCCCGCAGAGGGGAGGAGGGCAGAGAGCTGCTTCATCTTCGACTCGACCTCAGAGCCAGAGTCAGAGCAGAGGCCAGCCGCTCTCTTGTTACCAGTGTGGTCAGGCGGGGCACCTGAAGAGGTATTGCCCGCAGTTGAGTGGCACATCGGGTGTGTCTGGTTTGAGACAGACGCAGAGTTTTCAACCAGCACAGTCAGTTCAGGCCTCGAGGGCCAATCAGAGGGCTTCATCGTCTCAGTCTGTGCAGCAGTCTTTTGTTTCGAGAGGTGAGCAGGTAGACCAGAGACCTTCAGGGCGCGTGTATGCTGTTACCGCGCAGGATCTTGTACCGACTCCATCTGTTATGAGAGGTACCTTTTTGTTTTGCAACTCGGTTGCCAATGTGTTGATTGATACGGGTGCATCCCATTCCTTTATCTCTACTGCATTTGCATCTATTTTGGGGTTGGAGTTGGCACAGCTAGCATCTCCTATTTGTGTTGCATCACCTATTGGGGGTGAGTTAATTTTGAAACAAGGGTGTCGGGGCTGTGATATAGAGGTCACCGACTGCCGACTTCCATTTTCTTTTGTAGTTATGGCTATGTTGGGTTTTGATGTGATTTTGGGTATGGACTGATTATCGTCATACCGGGCTGTTATTGATTGTTACCGCCAGAGGGTCATTGTGTGTACCTTGAGCGGGGATTGTTTCCATTTCTTGGGGGATCGGGTTTATAGTGTGTTGCCACCGGTGTATGATCCACGAGGGCGGAGTGAGCTTAGTGGTCCTCTCGTTAGCTTTATGAGTAGTGAGTGTGAAGAGACCCAGACTGTATTACCGAGAGTGGTTTGTGAGTACTCGGACGTCTTTCCCGAGGATCTTGTTAGTTTGCTACCTCATCGAGAGATCGAGTTCTCTATTGACTTGGTGCTTGGCACGGCACCGATTTCTATGGCACCGTATCGTTTTGCCCTAGCCGAATTGAGTGAGTTGAAGATTCAACTCCAGGAATTGCTAGATAAGGGCTTCATTCGCCCTAGTGCTTCGCCATGGGGAGCACCGGCTCTCTTTACGAAGAAGAAAGATGGGGCTTTGAGACTTTGCATTGATTACCGAAAATTGAATCTGGCTACGGTTAAGAATAAATACCATATGCCCCGTATAGATGATCTGTTTAACCAGTTGAAGGGGTCCCGTTATTTCTCTAAGATAGACTTGAGATCGGGTTACCTGCAATTGAGGGTCAGGGAGGAAGATATCCCGAAGACGGCATTCCGTATGCGGTATGGCCACTATGAGTTTCTGGTGATCCCTTTTGGGCTCACCAATGCACCGGCAGTGTTTATGGATTTGATGAACCGGATATTCCGGGAATTCTTAGATCGTTTTGTAGTCGTTTTCATGGATGACATTCTGATTTATTTGCCTTCTGAGGAGGAACACGAGGAACACTTGAGAGTGGTGCTTGAGTTACTTAGGACCCATAAGCTATATGCCAAGTTTGGGAAGTGTGAGTTCTGGCTAAGAGAGGTTAAATTCTTAGGCCATGTAGTCTCCGGGGAAGGGGTGTCTGTTAATACATCCAAGATAAAGGTAGTGCAGGATTGGGCACAGCCTAAGAGTATTTTTGAGATCCGTAGTTTTCTGGGATTAGCTGGGTACTACCGCCGGTTTGTGAAAGATTTCTCCAGGCTAGCTTCGCCGTTGACTAGATTGACACGGAAAGGGGTCAAGTTTGTATGGAGTGAGACTTGTGAAAAGTCGTTCCAAGAGTTGAAAGTTAGACTTACCACCGCTTCAGTTTTGATTATTCCAGAGAGAGGTTTGGGTTATGCGGTTTATTGTGATGCCTCACGAGAGGGTTTGGGTTGTGTGTTGATGCAAGAGGGGAAAATGGTAGCCTATGGCTCGCGGCAGTTGAAAATACATGAGAGAAATTACCCTACCCATGACCTAGAGTTAGCAGCTGTGATTTTTGCCTTGAAGATTTGGAGGCACTACCTTTATGACGAGAGGTTCGAGGTGTTCTCGGATCATAAGAGTTTGAAGTATCTGTTTACACAGAGAGACTTGAATTTGAGGTAGAGAAGATGGATGGAGTTTATTGAGGATTACGATTTCGAGTTGCACTATCACCCGGGAAAGGCCAATGTTGTGGTCGATGCCCTCAGTAGGAAATCCATTAGTGATGTAGCTTGTATAGCCATCCGAGAGTGGGAAATGTTGGGTGCACTTGGCGAGTTTGATTTGCTTCTAGGTAAATCTGTTGAATCTGCGGCGTTGTTTTCTGTAGTTGCGCAGCCTACACTTGTGAATCGAGTGTTAGAGGCATAGAGAGGTGACCTTGAGATAGAATCCCTCCGGAAAAAGATCTCCAGTGGAAAGGCTGAGAAGGGTTTGGTTGTGTATCCTGACCTGAGTGTGAGATACCGAGACCGTTTGTTTTTGCCGGAGTCTTGCCGAGAGGAGGTACTCCGAGAGTTTCACTTTTCACGCCTTGCGGTGCATCCGGGAGGCACTAAGATGTATCGTGATCTGGGTCGTCAGTTTTGGTAGCGAGGTATGAAGAAAGATGTGGCAGTTTTTGTGTCTAAGTGCCTTACTTGTCAACAAGTGAAGGCCGAACATCAGAGGCCAGCGGGTTTGTTGCAACCCTTGCCTATTGCCAAGTGGAAGTGGGAGCATGTTACTATGGACTTCGTTGTAGGTCTTCTGAGAACTCAGCGGGGTAGTGATGCCATTTGGGTGGTTGTAGACCGGTTGACTAAGTCGGCGCACTTTATCCCTATGCGCGTGAGAGATTTGGTAGATTATCTTGCCGACTTGTATGTTCGGGACATAGTGAGGTTGTACGGGGTCCCAGTGTCGATCGTCTCAGATAGAGATCTGTGTTTTACTACTAGGTTGTGGCAGAGTTTGCAGAGTGCCTTGGGCACTAGGTTAACCTTTAGCACGGCTTATCATCCTCAGACTGACGGGCAGTCCGAGCGTACTATACAGATCCTTGAGGATATGCTTCAAGGCTGTGTCCTTGACTTTAGTGGGTCGTGGGAGAAGCGCTTGCCCTTAGTGGAATTTGCCTACAGCAACAGTTTCCAATCGAGTATCGGTATGGCACTGTTTGAGGCCTTGTATGCCTGACCTTGTAGGTCTCCGGTGTGTTGGGCCGAGGTGGGTGACGCACCTTTGTTGGGCCCGGAGTTGGTTCGGGAGACAATAAAGAAAGTTGAGCTTATCCGTAGGAGGCTTGTTACAGCCAAGAGTCGCCAAAAGAGTTATGCCGACCGTAGGAGGGGGCCTTTGGCATTTGAGGTGGGTGATCACGTCTTTCTGAAAATATCACCTAGGCGGGGTTTAATGAGATTTGGGAAGAGTAGAAGGTTGTCCCCTCGGTTTATTGGTCCTTTTGAGATCATTGAGAGGATTGGAGAGGTTGCATACTGTTTAGCTTTACCGTCGCAGTTGTCCGGAGTACATGACGTGTTTCATGTTTGTATACTTCGGAAGTACGAGTCGGATCCATCACATGTATTGGATTGGACCGATTTAGAGGTAAATGAGGATGCCTGGTATGAGGAGAGACCGGTGTGGGTCTTGGATAGGCGGGAACAAGTCTTGCAAGGCAAGACGATACCTTTGGTGAAGGTTTTGTGGAAACATCACGGAGTGGAGGAAGCTACTTGGGAACGTGAATTAGAAGTCCGTGAGAAATATCCGGACTTGTTCGTTAATATGTAATCATGTATTGGGAATTTTGTTGTATTGATGAACTTTAAGAGCCTTGAATATGTCTTAAGTTGTAAAACATTGTATATGTTTTGGTTTATGGAAATTGTTGAATATGCCTTGAAAAAAAAATTGAAGTTTACTTTAACATTGTATATGTTAATTATGTTCGAAAATGCAAATATATTGTTGGCATTGAATATGTCATAGAATTGTGCAACATGGTATTGGAATTTGTTGAAATCCAAGGAATGCATATTGATAATGCATGTTGTAGCATATGTTGTAATTTGCCTCTTAAAAAGAGATGGGATGACCGGTAATGGGTCAAGTTGTTGAGTATTGAATTGTAATATTATTGTGAATTGAGAAATCATATTTTTGAAACCTGTATCTAATTTCGGGGACGAAATTCCTTAAGGGGAGGAGGTTATAACGATCCCGATTTTCCCTTTTCTTGTTTAATTGTATTTCGAACTCAGTTCCATGCATATGTTATGGTCATATTCTCATTTCTATCCTTTACTCTTTATATTTGAGTCTTGGGTTGTGTTGGGCAGGTTGGAAACAGGTTGGTTGTGTTTAGAAACCAAAGGTTGATGCCCAGATTTTGGCCTTCACGCTCGAGCGGGCCTTTTGTTGCTACTTCTCCGCTCGAGCGGGCGTTTTGACGCTCGAGCGTGATTATTCATCTCTCAGCATTTTGTTCTGCAGGTCATCGGACGCTCGAGCGTCCACTTTCACGCTCGAACGGGGACCATCGTCTACAAAACTTCTGGAAGTGTGCATCCAGCGCTCGAGCGGCACTTTTGACGCTCGAGCGTTAGTCTGTGTCTGACACTCGAGCGGGGAATCCCACGCTCGAGCTGACCTGTTTTTATATCAGTTCGGGATTTCACTTTTTGGATCACTTTTTGGCATTCTCTCTCTCTACCTTTTCAAAACCTCCATTTGAGAGCTTCTCACTCTAGACTTCAACTTCTCTCTAAGGTTTGATCTAGTTTGAGTGATCCTCTTCCTTAGTTCCTTTGCAAAAAGTGTGGGGTTTGGCTTGCTCTTCATTTTGATCCAAAAACTATTGGGTTTGGAGCACCTTCGAAATCCTTCATCTTCTCCATTTGGTCTCTCCATTTGAGGTAGGGATAACTATTCATTTTTATGATCTTTAACATAGATGTTGGGTATTTTGTATAAATGGTTTGATTTAGGAAGTTAGGGTTTAAGATGTGAAATATTGAAAAGAGGGGTTTTGTTCCTTTTGAACTATATATGTGTATATGGGTCTTAACATGAGGCTGTGAATGTTTATTAATGATATTTGGACCATTGGGTCAATATTGGAAAAGAAATAGGAAAATGCCATATTTGGGTTTTATTGGGTCATTAGTGTAATTAATGACTTTCATTGTGAAATATGAAATTGGGATGGAAATGATGAAATTGGCGTAAGATGAGATCAAATGGTGGAGTTGGATGTATTAATCACTCATTTTTTGAAAATGTTGATAATTTATCTGTTGATGCATTTATTATCTATTTAGAAATAATTACTTTGGGCTATCGGTGGAGGATAGTCTTGATTGTTGTAGACACTACATGATGATTAAGTGAATTAAAACTAATCGATTGAATATGTCATTAAATATGACGGTTGGAATAATACATCAAATATGTGTATTGATTGATTATGTATATGATAAAAATTTATATGCATTGTATTGTGTGGGAGAAGATAGGGGATATGCTCCACGGTTTGGGAGGAGATAGGGTATGGAGTCCTAAACCGGATATTATTTGGGAGGAGATAGGGGATGGACTCCATTGATACAACAAATATGTGTATCTATTGTGAAGTATGGAAGTGTTTTAATATGACATTGATACAGCAAATATGTATATCTATTGTGAAGTATGGAAGTGCTTTAATATGAGTCGTAGCCTCTTTAAATTGTTGGCTAGGTTCTGAACCATGTTATGACTTGAAAATTTGATAAGTAAAGGAAAGTGGAATGAAATGTGGACATATCTGTCATGGAATTAGATTGTGTTGTGCGTTGGTTTGTATGAGTTAAACATTTATCAAATGCTAATATTTTAGTTATTGCTCATATTATGTTTAGCATATCTCTACTGGGCGTTGGCTCACCCTATATGGGACATCATTTTCAGGTGCAGGTGATATGCCGTCTCCAAGGATGTAGCTTGGGAGGTTGTAGAAGCTGAAGGCTTCCCTTTTGTGATTATTTTGTGTATTACATGTATATCAAGCCAAGGGCTTATTTTGTGTAAAGAGTTAGAACTCTATTTTTGCTGAACCCAAGTGTTGACTTGGAAAGTTGTAAGCTTGTAGGCCATTTACTTTTGTTGTCAACATGTAATATTTCTTGTAAGAATACTCTGATGTTGGTAATATGATATCTCTTTTTTGTATCGTGAATGTATGATTATGGGTTTATTTTGAGGGCATTACATATTGCGTATGTGGGGTCTTGATAATGGAAATAGTTATGTGAAATGAAAGAAATTTTTCCTTGATAGTAAGTTTTGAAAAAGGGAGGATAATGCCCTAATTTGAGTTATATAAATTATTTGGATAAATTATGAAACATTGGGGAAATATGAAATTGATTTGAAAAGTATGAAATTGGGAACACATGAGATTGAGTGGTGTAGTTAGATTGATAAATCACTCACCGGTGGAAAATATAATACTTTATCTGTTTGGTAAATTTATTTATCTGTTTAGAAATAATTGTTTTGGGCTATCGGTGGAGGGTAGCCATGATTGTTGTAGAATCGCATGTTGATTAGGTAAACTGAAACTAATCAATTGAAATATGTCATTGAATACGACGATTGGAACAACACATTGTATATGTGCATTAATTGATCATTGTATATGATAAAGTGTTTAAATACATTGCATATGTATCTTTGTTTGGGAGGAGATAGGGGATGTACTCCATGGTTCGAGAGGAGATAAGGGATGTACTCCATGGTTTGGGATGAGATAGGGGATGGACTCCATTGATAATTAAGTTGGCCGGAGTGTCCAGGGTCAAAGTCCCGAAACCTTACATACATTTGAATGATGTTGATGAATTGAAGTGTTGTTTTTATGAGTTGTAGTCTCATTTTGAATTATTGATAATTGAAATGTTATTAATATGAGTTGTAGTCTCATTTTGACTTGTTAATGAATTGAAGTGTTGTCTTTATGAGTTGTAGTCTCATTTTGAATTGTGGATAATTGAAGTATTAATAAGATGAGTCGTAATCTCATTTAAATTGTTTAGTTAGATAATGAACCTTGTCTATGAATGGAATTGGATAACTAAAGAGAAGTGGATTGAAACATGGATGTAATTGTTGTTGGGCTGTGGAAAGGGTGTGAGATGGTTTACAAGTGTTAATCATTTATCAAATGCTAATGTTTTAGTTATTTCTTATAATTGGTTTAGCAGACCTCTACTGGGCTTTGGCTCACCCTTCTGGGGACACCATTTTCACGTACAGGTGACATGTCGTCTCCAAGATCTTAGCTTGGGAGGTTTAGGAGTTGAAGACTCTGCTTCTGTTATTTGTTTTGTTGCTTACTTGTAAACCTAAGCCGAGGGCTATATATGTAAACAGCTAGAACTCTTCTTTGTGTAACCAAGTAACAACTTGGAAAGCTGTAAGCCGCAGGGCATCCTATTATTTTTTTAAACATTTAGGACTTATATGAAATACCCTTTTGTAATATTAACTCTGATGTATCTATGGAAATGTGATTATCTATCATGTATATAGAACTGTTAGATGACGAGATTATGTATTATTTTGAGAGCGTTACAACTAACGCACAATAAAATTATTTATATGACATGGAATGTAAACTCTTTTCAAGTGTTACATATAAATGGAAGGTAAAAGGCAATTAATAATTGCATTAAAAAAAATTTCTCATTCTCACTTGAGTATTTTAAGTTGTGTTTTCATTAAAATTGTTTAGGTAAATTACAAATATATCTCTTGTAGTTTACTTAAAATGCAAATTGTCTCACGTGGTTTGAAAAACTATAAATATCTCATTGTAATAATTTTTTATTTAACATAATTAATTGAAAAAATAAAATTCTTAATTACTCTCTCATACAATAATAAAATTATTTGAATTATTTATTGAAATATTTTTTGATATCATTAAAAACTTTTTTTTTTTAGATTAGGAAAAAAATCTTCATTGCAAAATCGATAAAAATCGAATCAATCTCGTACTACGATAGTAAAAGATCTCATAAAGAGATAACAAACTTCCACAGGATGAAGAATCTTCCAAGTTTGGCATAACCTAATAAGTACACATTTTTGTTTATATCTTTTTTAGGTCACATAATCTCTCTACTTTTCTGCACATCTTTTCGTAAAAAGTCAAAAAGTGCATTTATTTAGATCATCCCAAATCACCCATAAAGGAGGAGAAAAAAAAACCACACAAATGAGGGATACAACCTCCACACAGAGAGGATTATTACAGCAAACAATAAGAAATAAAAATAAAAAAACAAACCGAAAATAACCTGATATAAGTAGCCAAACATATCCAAAACTTCATTATACCACAACCTTCAACTTGAAATATAAAGACCCCATATCCGCTGATCAAGATGGAACATTGAGGTTAAAGTGGTCACATAGCATGAAACGAGCGCGTTAAACAACATCGGTCTTCGGATTATTAGAAAATCTGAAACCAGATCTTAAAGTTTTGAACGTGAAGGTGAAAGTTTGGACGCAAGCCAAACATCAAATTTGGAAGATCGAAAAAGATGGAGAGGCAATGCCAACAACAGTGGCCAGAGGCAGATCTGAAGGAGATGAGGCAGATCTAGTAAGTGTAGATCTATAGAAGCGAGAAGGTAACAGATCTGGTTGTAGTGTTGTAGTGGCGCTGCCGAAAAGGGTTGAAAAGACAAGCTTCCAATATTATTAAGCAAAATGACAAAGAAAATGAGAAAAAGGGAGTGAAAGGAGGAGAGAGGAGGCTAGCGGTTGAAACCCCTCCCCACCCCAGCGACACACCTAGCAGAAGGCTTAGGCCTTTTTCGAGAAGTGGGTTAAAAGTCACTTCCCAGTTTTTAACCTATTTTGGATCACATCATCTCTTACGTTTTTTACCCTTTTTTTTAAAAAAAAAAAAAGCCACAAAAAAAAAAGGTCAACTTTTAACTATCTTCCCAAAACAACCCCTAGAGAGGGAAGCTTAAAAAGAGATGCCTTGAATTTAGATAGAGAGTTAAAACCCGTTTCTGATATTAAAAATTACAACAGTGATTCATCCTCCTAAAACTAGAGCTCTAATTGAGCCCTAATGATGTGGAAAATAAAAAATAAAAAACAAGGACAAAACATCATATCAGATGGGGCCCACACATAAATCAGAGCTATTAGAACTCTCTCCCTAGAGCTCTCAAACATTTCTCTAAAAATTATTAATTGATTTGATTATTGATAAAAGACATTTATGATAAAATTAAAAACTTCAAAGAACAAGATGTAAATTTGAAAACATAAGAACAATTTATATTTTAAATAAATTTTAAAAATGTATTGGTAATTTATCCAAATTATTTGAAATGCCCCAAGTTCAATTTCTGCCCACACGATGCCACGTTTCCCCTGAACTTGACCATATGGGCTGTTGTAATGTTATATTTATCATATTTTTTTTCCATCAAATCTTAAAATTTTAATTTTATTAATTTAAATATAAATTTTTATTTATTTTTATTGAGTAAAATTGAAAAATATATATTTGCTCCAGAGTTGGTTGCAACAAGGGAGCGACGTTGTCTTGAGTTCGAAGGGAGGTTGTGTGATGCTATTTGGAGAAGAGTTGTTGGGCAATGCATAGAGATTACCATGCCTTGGTAGAGGCAGCGGCTCACGTGGAGACCGTTATCGATAGTGTTGGTCAGGCTGAGGAGGAAGAGTCCATACTGACAAGTTCAACTATTTGGAGAGGTAGTAGACCTAGTAAGGCAGGCGTAGTTGACGCCTCGGGCTACTCTCGATTCGTCAGACTTGTCCTTTGGAGAGGCTAGCCAGACTTAGGCGTTCTCGAGTCAACCTCGGAATAGAGGATCACCTTGGTGTTTTCGATATGGTCGGACAGGCCATGTTTGGCGCCGATGTCCTCTGAGGGAGCAGCGCTAATTTTAGTAGTCCAAGAGGGGACAATAGTGAGGCTGAAAGTGTGAAGGAGTTTTGATTCTTCACAGTGTTATTTAATATTATATTATGAAAGGTTATATGCCTACGGATATTGTTTATATTTGTGTATGTGGTTGTAAACCCAAAAGGTGTGGTTATGTAATTAACTTTGTGCTCATTGGTAATGTGTTAATAGAAGTGGTTCGAATTGAAAATCCTAGTTTTTTTTATGCCATATTGATGTCGTGGGAAATGGGTTGGCTTGTGATGTCTCAAGTTAGTCACGAATGCCTTGTGAAAAGTCAGGGATGTGTTTTATTTTGGACTTTGAATCTTGAGGATACAGGACTGGTGGCTGGGTCGTATGGTATTTGAAGTTGGTTGGCACGTTGTCACCTTGGAAATTGTTCTCGAGTTGCATTAATGGACTTAGGGGCGTAAGGGCCTCGCTTATGGATGCATTTGATTGGTGTGGTTATATAAAACCCCTTGATCTGGGGCAACGTGTTAATGTGAAAATTTTGCAAACGCCTTACGCCATTGAATTATGACGATTAAATATTGTTGGTGTTATATTGGTTTGAGACTTCCGTGATTTGAAAAGTTATGTATGTTGTACTATATCTCTTTGTACTGTATGTATCTCTATTTATTGTTGTGATAGAAATTTCATGAGAATTAGGTAAATTAAAACTAATTTCTCACCCGTTGTCATTGAATATGATTATATCTTTAAATAAATTGTATATGTAAGATGTTTGGAGACCGTAGGTGTGATGGTTGTGATTGGGTGAAGGTTGAGATTCATCGGATATTGTTGGGAAATTAGTTGGAGGGTGAGGTCGGCTCTGTGGCCTTTTATGGCATTCATTTCAACTGAAAACTCTGATTTGAAATTTCGTGGATTGTTTAGAGAAAATGTTTGCAAAACAATTAGTCTCCTTGAGATTTTGGAACAAAATTTTGTTGGAAAATGATGTAAGTTTGAATAATTTTTTAGAAAAAGGGGGTAAGTGGTGAAAGAGCCTTCAAAATAACAAGAAAAATCGCTGTTTTAATCAGATTATGTGATTGTTCTGTTCAACATTGTAGGGGTGAGATTCCGTTATGGTTGGATTTCAGTTACTAGTTATGTACGTTTTATTTTCTGATCTGTTGTTTCTTGTGAAGGGATGTTAGTCCCTTATCGTAATATTGGTTGTTAGCATCGGTGGGGTGGTGTGTTGTGAACAGCTGGTAATATGTTTCAGGCAAAGGTATAGTGGAGATTTCCTAAGTTTTAGGACTCTTTTATTATGTTTGAATGCGATAGGTATGTACCTTAATTCTGGTTAAGTCAGGTGATGCTATCGGAAGGGTTGGTTGGGTATATAACCCGTGGTTAGGGTGTGACCTGTGTGTAGGGTCACAATGGTTTGGTGTTTATGGGCAAAGGTTTGGGATAACAGTAAGGAGATTGAGGACTTCATTTGTTCTTCTGGAGAGTTAGGACGGTAAGTCTTTGAAAGCCCTGTCGGTGTTTTGAGTTGGCGCCGGGGCTTAGTTTGGAGTAGTTGTTCAATAGTAGCAATAGCTAGTGGATTGACACGGAGGCTTAGTATTTTGATTGTACTCTTGTGACGAGTGACGAATAGAATGTGGAATAAAGAGTTGACCTTATTGGTCATTGAGGGATGGAGGTGTTATGTTTGCTTGTGTTTGATTTGAATGGTTACGTAGTAACGAGGGTGTTGTATCATGGTAAGCCTTTGCTGGTTAACTTGGTGTGAGGGAACAAGTCGGTAAATTTCGTTATTGTGAATTCAGTCGAGGTTGTGAGTACATCCTCAGAATGAGGAATTCAGTGTGGGTGTAGAATATCGTGTATTAAGTGAGAAGGTTTTACTAGTATGGTATGTGGTGGTGTGTGGTTCATATGTTGTTATTAGAATATATATAGAAGGGGATCGGTCACAGGGCAATCCCAAGAGAGTGCCTTGGTAAGGCAATTGTGTAGTTAATGATTGGGTTGAGTAATTTAATGTTCGAAATTGTTGGGTCACTTTGGTGTGGGTGTTTGTCGTCCAGTTTGGATAGTGGAACTCCGAGTGAGGCAGTAAGATTGTGTAGAGTGAGTGATGCACTCTGTCAGAGTTGTTTTGACTTATTCGATCCTTGTGTGTGTTGACTTGAGATGGTGTATTAGGTTTGACTTGAAAAGTTCAGTTACGACTCAAATGTGAAGCAAGGATATGTGTGCCACTTAGGCATACGTGTGAGGGGTGAATGAAAAGTCAAAGTACTGTGGGGTAACTTTGAAGAATCCGAAGTGATTCATTGAACCGAAGAGGTTGTGTATGGAACTCCATTTAGAAGTTGGCGAGGTTGAGCAAGATGTTGGTGTTGAAGACTGGCATGAGTGAATAAAGTTAGATAGCTGATTGGTCAATACTTGGGTTGGTTGACATATAGTCACCTCGAGAATCGGTCGAAATTGTAGGTTGTGTAATTAAACAGTGTCTTGGTGTGGAATGTAAGTCCCTCATGGACACTTGGAAGTTTGTTTGAGTGGTAGTAACCAGTTTGGGATTTCGGTTGAGAACTTTGGTCTTATAAGCGCTTTGTACCATTATGTGATCAATGGTGTGCAATTTCTTCCTTTGTGTTATTGCATTATTAGCATTTTAAAAATTTATAGAGGTTCTCATTGTGGAAAATCTTGTTTTGGGTATTGTAACACCACCGTGAGTGTGATGGGTTTTGTGGGATGACTATGTTGTGATTTACTCGAGGAATGTTGAAGAAAAATTTGGAGGAAAACCAAGTACTTTGGAACAAATGGGATAGATTAAGCATTTTCTTTAACTTGAACGGAATATCTTATACCATATGTTGAGAAGTCACATTTTGATTTAGCCTAAGTTACTGGTTACATGTTGTATGTCCTTTGGCAAGGGCTTGGAATTGTCGGGTATTGCTGTGCCATGATGTTATTGATTATTCGTGTTTTATTTTGCGTTCTCGTTCTACGAGAGTTGACTGAAAGCCTTGTGTGCGAGTGGTTTCCTTTTTCCTATGTTGGAGTGTTAAACACTCAATGGTGATTCGAGTATTGTAAGTAGTCAAGCCATGGTGGATGTCATGAAGCACGGTTGTTATTAACAACGTTGTTACTATTATTATCGGGGGAATGTGTTCTTGTCTTATAAACCGTCGCGAGTTTGGCCAGTTAGGGAGGTAATCATATTCGTTCCTTGTTGTTGAGTTGAGTCTTGTGAAGCAAGACGATTCTATTAGTTACGGTATCATGGAAACATCTCAGGATTGAGGAAGCTACTTAGAAGCGTGAATTGGAAGTCCGTGAGAAATATCCGGACTTATTCGTTGGTATTTGAACATATGTCGAGATTTTAGTTTGTTAATAAAATGTTAAAACATTGTATATGTTGTGGTGTCTTAAAAACATGGATTCAATATGAGCATTGTATATATTCTGGGAATATAGAATATTGTATGTGTTGTATCAAATTTCGAAACATTGTATATGTTTTGGATTATGAAAGCATTGTGAATGTTGAATATGTTTCGGAAACGCAAGTTTAATTTGAACATTGTATATGTTGTTTAACTCTTGGAAATGCAAATTTATCATAAACATTGAATATGTTTTGGAAATATGAGATACACGTATTGAAATTGGTTAAATTCGGAAGATTCATATTGATAATATATGTTGAGATGTACCTATTGTGGAATTGTTCTTTTGTGGAAGGATTGAATAGCCGGTAAGTGGGTCATGGTAATGAGAATTGAATTGTAATCATTTGAAAATTGGGCAATCATGGTGTTGAAACTTGTACTAAAATTTCGGGGACGAAATTTCCTAAGGTGAGGAGGTTATAGCACCTGTATCTTTCAAAGCTTTTGGGAAAGTGTATTCGAATCTTTTATTTTTTATTTTGAAAATCTTTGGTGTTGTTGTACGTTGGTTTTGGAGAAGTACAATCCGATTTAAACTTGTTAAGTTTGGTTGTTCGCACTTATCCTTGTCAAAAGTTCCTTGGAGACTTAGAAATTCTATTCTAGGGTCGACACCAGCCTTCCTAAGGGTCGAACCTTACCTATTGGTGAAGTTTTTGGAAGTGTTGCTGGAAAATAGGGTAGACACCAGACTGGAGAGGGTCAACCCTCTTATGTCTGTGTGTTAGTTGCTGGAAGATAGGGTAGACACCAGACTAGGAGAGGGTCGACCCTCTTATGTCTGTGTGTTAGTTGCTGGAAGATAGGGTAGACACCAGACTGGGAGAGGGTCGACCCTCTTATGTCTGTGTGTTGGTTGCTGGAAGATAAGGTCGACCCCCTCCTGTCTAAGGGTCGACCCCTGCGTGTTTTTTCCAGATTTTTGAGGTTCGAATGGGCCCTATCTAAGGGGGTTTTGGGCGTATTATTTTATTTGACTTTAGGGCTTTTCCTCACTACTATAAGTGGGCCCAAACCTTTTTTTTCTCCCATGATTTTACTTCCATTTTTCCTCTTAAACCATGATTTCTCTCTTCTCTCTCTTAAACCCAAACTTTTTCACTTAAATCTCTAGATCTACTCACCCAGAGTGATCTTTTCACCTTACTCCTTTGAGACAAAGTGTAGAGCTTGTCAAGGGCTTCGTTTTGATCGGGGCAAAACGTGGTTTCATCGCCATCGACTTTTGAGCTTTCTCTCTTCTCTCTCATCCAAGCTTGAGGTTGGGATATTCTGCTCTTTAATATGAGCTTTAACTTAGATACTTGTCATTTTGAATAAATGATGGGATTTGGGAAGATTTTGGTAAAATTTAAGGTTTGGGTTCTAAACTAAAGGGAGTTTTTCATGTTGATTTACAAAGTAACCTTGAGGGTTTGTGTATGAGGTTCTTTATTGTTGAAGTGGTGAGATTTAGACCTATGGGTTGATATTTTGGAAAAATGGGAAATTTTGCCCTAAGTTGAGTTGAAATAACTATTTATGTAAATAATGAAATTGGTTTGGGAATTATGAAATTGGGAGAAATGTGATTGAATGATGTAGTTTGGTTTGATAAATCACACAACTATGGAATTTGATAAATTATCTGTTGATAGATTTATTTATCTGTTTAGATATATCTGTTTTGGGCTATCGGTGGAGGATATCTATGATTGTTGTAGAAACTACATGAGAATTAGGATGATTGAAACTAATCAATTGAATTATGTCATTGAATATGACGGTTTGATTAAACCATTAAATATGTGTTTTGATTAGTCATTGTATATGACAAAGTGTTTAAATACATTGTATATGTATCTTTGTTTGGGAGGAGATAGAGGATGGACTTCATTGATAATTAAGTTGATCGGAGTGTCTAAGGTGAAAGTCCCGAAATCTTATATATTTATGGGTGCCGGTTCCCTCGGACGTGGTTCTGTAAAATGGCAAGAAATGGAAGTGTTGGATTTGATGAATGTATTGAATTGTGAACCATTGAGTTGTAGTCTCATATTGGTTGCTTGATAATAATAAATTTGGCTAATTGATTTACCCGAAATGGTAGAATGGAAATGAATTGAGATATTGGTTATCTATATTAAATGACCTTGAAAAGAATATGTGTTGGTTAAGAATGTTGCACATTTATCTGATGCTCATATTTTAGTTAATTCTCATGTATGGTTTAGCATATCTCTACTGGGTTTTGGCTCACCCTACTTGGGAAGCCATTTTCAGGTACATGTGACATGCCACCTCCAAGGACATAGCTTGGGGGGCTTAAAGGCTAAGGCTCTACTTTTGTGATTTCATTTTTGTGTTTATATGTCTTCTTTTAAGTCGAGGGCTTTAATTGTAAAGAGTTTCTGACTCTCTCTTTTGTTGTAACCAAGTGATTACTTGGAAAGATGAAAGCCCCCAGGGCATTTATTTTGTTGTTCTAAACTAGAGTTACATGTTTCTGATTGAAACTGGGGCGTTGAGATGTGAACAACATGTATTTGTCATTTGGGATTAAATGGAAATGGATGTATGGAATAGTTAGCTGTATATATGTGCTTGTTTATCAGGTGGATTTGTTGTATAAATAGATATACCCTGCCCAATTTTCGGGACGTTACACTATGTCTATATATTATATAAGTAAAAGGGCAAGTCTTGTGGGAGTTTCAATATCTCAAATTAAAATTTCTAATCTTTTGATTTTAAATAATTAAAAAAATCTTCTATAGCTTTCATTCAAGCAAAAATAATATATATATATATATAAATAATATCTCTTAATTTATGACTTTCAAATAGAAGGTATATCAAATATATAAAATAAAAAATAGAAAGTATACTAATCCATTTCAAAATTCAAATTTGAGGGCAATAAATATGGAAAGCATTTCATTAATTTAAATTTAAAATTATAATGATTCATCCCATAATATATAAGTTGCTCAAATATCCCACTCTCAATTTTCTAATTTTTTTTATTTAAAAAAAAAACTCAGCATTTATTGATTTCCCACAAGCTACAAGCCTTTTTTACTTCTCACATACCTACTACAATACCAATTTCAACTTCTTCCATACACTATAGTTAGTGATGAGATTGTTAAATTATTTTTATAAAAAAATATAATTTGTATATTAAAAAAATATCTAAAACAAATATAAATTCTTATTAAATCTATATATCAATCTATATCTATATATTATATAAGTAAAATTGACAAATCTTGTGAGAGTTCAATATTTCAAACTAAAATTTTTAATTTTTTGATTTTAAATAATTAAAAAAATCGTCTATAGCTCTCATTCAAGCAAAAAAATAAAAAATAAAAAATAAAAAGATAAGTAATGTCTTGATTTATGAATTTCAAATAGAAAGTATATCAAATATATAAAATAAAAAATAAAAAGTATACTAATCCATTTCAAATTCAACTTTGAGGGGCATTAAATATGAAAAACATTTCATTAATTTAAATTTAAAATTATAATGACTTATCCCATAATATATAAGTTTTAAATAATGATCTATGTCACAATTTATTTATATATCCATATATCTATATACTATTATAATTGTAAAATATTGTCATTTCATTAAAGTTGGAAGTTGTAATTCTTTTTTCTCATTTTTTTTATTTGTTTAATTTTTTGTTAATACGTGTTACAATATGATTGGTCTATAAATTAATTTTATATTCTTAAAATAAAATTTCAAATTTGAATTCTTACTTAAATTATGTTACTATAATTGAAATGAGATCAATATTCATTTCTTAAATTTTGCATCCTTTATTAAATTATAAAATAAAATTTCAAATTTAAATTCTTCTTCAAGTTATATTGCTACAATTAGAATGAGATCAATATTTACATGTGTCATAATAATATGTCATAATATTATTGGTCTAAATATAATTTTTTTAAAATACATGTGTACAAATTATTAATCGCTATTATTTTTTTTCTTTTTTTTTGTTTTAAATTTTATAAAAAAAAATTATATCATTCTAAACTATAAGGACTTGAACAATAATATTTTTTAATATAATTTTATTTTTTTTTTTAACAAAAGAATAAAACATAACTTTTTTAGTACTTACCAAACATGGTGGATTTTGTTAGATTTTTTTTTTTAATCTCAATTGTCAATTAAAAAAATTAAAATAAAGAATAAAGATATCTTTGGCTCAAATTGTTAAAAAGTTACTTTTGTTAAAATAAATTAAAAAGAAACGTTATTTTTTTTTTATTAAAAGTGATAGTTTAGTAAATTTTTTTTATTTAAAAAAAAGGGTTATAGGTGATAATTTATTATTTATCTAGAATTATTTTCAGATTAAATAAAAATACCATATTAAATTTTCTTCTTACCTTTTTTTTGTTCAAATACTTTTATTTTGTAAGAAATTTGTTTTTATACTATTTAATATTTTATTTTAATTTTTAAATTAAAAATAATTTCTAAAAAATCATATTTAAATTATTTATGCCATTATAAAGGTCATTTTTTTTAATATCAATTTAGTGGTGGTTTGAGATGTGTTAAATAAATATATTTTTTTATTTTTTATAAAAATATGTATAGAAAAATAAAGATGCGAGATAATTAAGTATGTTTTTTTACTTTTTATAAAAAGATTTGTAAAAAAATTAAAATATAATGTAATTTAAAAAAAAGATAAAAAGATAAAAAAATAAACTAATATGTGTCACTTCCCGAACAACCCTTTATTCGACGATCCGTTTCTAGTATATTTTTTAGCGAGGTCTCTCTCTCTCTCACTCTCTCAATCTGCGCCCTCTTCGTTTAGAAATGATGAATTGTTAAGACATTTATTATCCTTTATTTAATGCTTTCGATAATTAGGTTAGGTTATGTTGATGAATTTCCTGATTATTTTGATAGATTATTTTGAATTTCTTGATTTTTTGTTGTTGCGAATTTGGGAAATTCATTCCATTTTGGGGGTCTTTAAAAGTTGGTTGGTTGTGCAGATAATGGCATCGAGTTTGAATGGATTAACAGTTGGTGATTCCATCCCTGACAAGAAGATTATGAGTTAAGCTCGAGTATCTTCATTTTTTATAGTGCATATAAGCTTATTATCTAGCTGAATAGGTTGTTTAAGCTTGGTTTAAATCTATTTGGTTAAGTTTTCAAAACCTAGTTTGGTAAAAAAAAACAAAAAAACAGAAACAAAAAACTCATTATTTTCATATGGTTTTCTATTTTTGGAAGACAAAAGTAATTTTAGAAAATTCAAAAAAAAAAAAAAAAAAAAAGAACTGGTGTTTATTCCTGGCTAAATAGTTATAAATTTTTTGAAAAAATTTCAAAAACGAACTTTGAAAACTCAATCAAACAGAGCAAGTTTGATTTGTCTACATAACAAAGTGATCTCAAGCAAGTGTTTAACAAACCGAACACGAGTCTAGCTTGATTAGCTTGGTTTGGTCACCCCCTCCCAGAGAAAAAAAAACCACACACACACATGTTAGTGATTGTCATTGTCAACCATATTCTCTAGTGAGGAGAAATTTAGGCCCTTCTGGTCTTGTGCAAATTTTTTTTCAGAAACATCAAATTCTTTGTAGAATCATATGTTAACTACTTCTAAGTCATACCTCTTGTTGTTATTCATATCTGTTTTTCTTTTTGTTGTCTAGTAGAATGTAGCATTGCAATGAATGAATGACCTCTAGACATCTTTGGTCTTATAAAGATTGAAGGCGTTTGGGCTGTTAGTTTTAAGCCATAGTCCAATCAACTACTTTGTTGATTCAAAACCAACTTTTAAAGTGGCATTTTTGGAGTTCCATGGCCCTAGAACATAGCAAACTTCAAGGGGCAAAGTGTTCTTTTGTATGCTTTATTCTTTTCTGGTGTTGGCTTACTGTAGTTGAACCTTTGCAATTATATCTGGTGCCTTGCTCTGCAGTGCGTAAAGTTGTAAGTGACGCATTGTTGGTATTTTATAAAAATGAAAAACAATCACCTCTCTTTGGCCATGCAGATGAGTTGTCTTTGTCTTTCAAATCCTTATTTTCTATTCTAGATCATAATTATAACCTAAATACTCTTGTTGTGTAACTTGTGTTCATCGGGGATAAGGGTTGCTCCTCAAATTAGCTCATGTTTTGTGCTTTAGGCTAGCCTTCTGTTTAATTTTTTAAGAGGAGAAATTGAACTGTTAAAAGTTATAACCTAAATGCTCTTGTTCTGTACATGGGGGATGTGGGGTGCTCCTCGAATTAGTTCATATTTTGTGCTTTAGGTTACCTCTTGTCTAAATTTTTATGAGGAGAAGTTGAACCGCCACCCCACTGAGAGTACAAGATACAAGCTACTGTGTCACCACTTGCAAAAATCTTGCTCAATATACTTTTCAACACTATAAATTAGGTAAGAACCACGGAGCTCAAATCCTTTGCCCCTCAAAAGTGCATGTCCTGCTATCCATGCACTCATATCCGCACCATCTTGCATTTAATTAATTTTTAATTTAAATAAAATCATATCGTGAAACTGTAAGTGCATGGGAGTGGGGACGGGGATAGGGACTTTTGGGGACAAAAGGATCCCGTCCTAGAACAAATATGTTCTGGAAGACCTTGTAGGTATTATGAATAATAAAAAATAAATAAATAAATAATATCAGGAATATGAATAATGTACTTATATAAATACCTTTTGATATATCCGTACCAGTAAATAATTTATTATGCATATACACTTGAATGCATTTATTTTCTGTATACACCCTCTGGGGACATCTTGATTTCTAGCATTTTTAGGATTATTAGGAATGCTTTTATTGGTCTTGGTCTTGCTCCATGTTACTTTCACTCCTGTAGAAATTCTCAAATGGATGGATCCTATGGAACTTTGGTTTGTTGTACGTTTTTTCTTTGTTTTTTGAACTGGTTGGTTTGTTGTACCTTGAACATGTCTTTTTAAAGTATAAACTTGTTCCTCTTATCTAATTCTTTCTTTGAAAATACTTGATCTCTTTGTTTTCGCTCCTTTATGTTTCCAGGGATGAGATGTCCTTACAATATTCTCCAATGTCAGAAGACTCTGATGACTCGAGATACTGCGAAACTCCAATACACACTTGTTCATCCCAACCTGACAGCCTACCAACTAGTCCTGTCTCTCCATACAGGTATCAAAGACCCCTGAGTGGATTCTATTCTGCTCCCCCAACCGCATCGAACCCTTCACCCACCGTCACCTCCTCACAAACTCGTCAGCGAGGCTGTGATTCTGAGGGCCGGTTTCCATCATCACCTAGTGATATATGCCGCTCAGCAGACTTGAGGAGGGGTGCGCTCTTGCAGTCGGTGCAGATGAGAACTCAACCTCCGGGCCCTTCACCATTTGAATTGCCATGTGGGCCAGGACAAGAGTCGTTTCATAATATAGAAACTGAAGAGCGGCCATGCTCGTACATGAGGGCTTTAGTTGATGAGAGGGACTATCAGATTGAAGAATGTTCTTCGTTTAATATCACCGAACCTGAATATAATGAAGAAAAGTCTTGCAGGGTGCTGAACATGAATATGAAAGTGGATGAGGCTGCGGATAAAATTCTTTGAACAATGGGTTCGCAAAATTGTGAAAATGTTGGAATTTGTAATAGTTTCGAGAAATTACCTGTCTCATAAGCGATGGTTTTTCCTGAAAGCTATGGGAGGATGTGGCAATGGGCTGAAAGTGAAAATTTGAAAGAGTTGCTTTTGTTGGCTTACTGGGAAAAGGTACACCATATGCACCCTATCCCTTTCGTGATGTCGGAGGCCATGATTTTGTTGTATTATGATAATGTTGTGAATTGGTTGATCTTTATCCAAGGGCCTCTGTTTTCCCCCATTCTTCTCCAAATCCTGTGACAAGGTAGGCTGGTTTGAGATTTGCATTTGCGTATATGCACGTATGCATGCGCATAGAACTAACTGTTCTCAAATCATGATGGCAAAAACTAGGAAATCCCCTTTTCCAGTTTTTGGATCTTGAAATGCCGTGCCAAGTGTGAATGTATTTTTTGTCAGAATAGTTTAGTTATTTCTTTAGCCAAACCAAAAGGACATCCTGATTCATCACCCAAGACTATTCAAGGTCAGCTTATTCAGCTTCAATAGTCTGTTGTTATACATTGTGTCGATATAAAGATATTACCAGGAAAGAAGTCATTTTCTTCACATGCTATGTCAGAAAAATGTTGCTATGTATGCTGCAGGGGTTATCTTTTTCTTTTTTTCTTTTTTGATCAGAGCAGGGATTATCTTGAAGCTTGACTACAATGATGGTTATATATATATATATATATATATTTTGTGTGTTTGAGGCATAAATGCAAGATTCTTGTTTGTTCAAAGAAAGCCATGAAAATGCCAATGCCTCTCGTCAGCTTCTCAAATTGTCATCCGTGAGGTGAAACACTAATTCCAATTTCTAACTAAAGGATAAAATTATTACTTTGTTTGGTTTGAATTTTCTGGATTAAGTTTTTTGAAAATTGACTTTTTTGTGTTTTTTTGTTTTTAGTGAATATTTTTTAAATTTTAAACATTTTTTTTACTTTTTTAGATGTACCTTACTTAGATGTATCTAAAAAGTAAAAAAATTGTGAAAAAATATTTTAAAAAATTAATAAATACATAAAAATACAAAAAAAAAAATTATTTTTGGTATTTAGTGAATTTTAAAAAAAAAATTATAATTTTTTTACTTTTTAGGTGTATTTATGTTAGGTGTGTCTAAAAAGTAAAAAATATTGTTTAAAATATTAAAAAAATTCAGTAAAAACAAAAAAACACGAAAAATAAGAAAGTAGAATTTCTGAAAAGTATTTTGGAAAACTGGAAACCAAGCAAGGTGATAATTTTAAAGGTAATTTTGTCGTTTTATAGAAGGGTGTTACAGTTATGCTATTTTTTTTTCATTTTAAGATTATAATTTTCAAAATTCAACGGTTTAGAAAAAAGGGAAATAGAGAGTAAATTACGTTGCCTTCGTTTGGGAAGTGGGTTGATTTTTTTGCTATTTTAGCTTGGGGCTAAAAAGCCTTATTTGAGAAGGGCTTTTGGTTTTTTTTGGCTTTTTAGTGAGAAAAAAAATGTAATGATTATGGACTGGATGTGATGTATTGTCTTATTGGGCTAAAAAGTCTATTTTCTTTTTTGTGACTAAAATAGCTAAAAAAGCCTAGCTTTTGGCTTCCCAAACGAAGCCAAATTGTTGAGAGTTCGGTGGAGGATAATTTAGAGGGAATCCATCGACCATGTAAGCATTAGCACTAAGGTCTCGTTTGAGAACATGTTTTGACAACATCACTTTTTAATTTAAAAGTTAAGAAGTCATTAAAAATATTAAAAAGTCAACAACTTATATCAAAAAGTCAAAAAAAAAAATTCTATTTTTTACATATATTTTTATAAAAAATTAAAAAGTCATCGCAAACATGCTAATCTTTTTTACATCATATTTTAATCAAAAAATTACTAAAAAAATTTATTTTCAAACAAGGCCTAAGTACTAAATAATCATCTTGGAACCTATTTATTACCCACAAAGCTCCTACTGAATTTACACATGAAAATGGTAAAAATCTCAAAATTCTACCAAAATTTATCAAATGTCTCATAGGGGCGTAGAACCCACACAATATAAGTCCCATACTCATATAAGATAATTAATTAAAAATTTAGGATCTCTATAATTACTCTTTCCTCATTCCTTCAAACCCCTCCCCCCCTCTGCTTTTTTTTTTTTTTCCCTATTCACTACAACTGAACATTATTTCATCTTTCACATCTCTCTCTCTCAATTTGTGAATTATAGAGGAAATGGGTATCTTCTCATTGATGACAGGAATAGCAGAGCCAAGTTGGTTTGGATTAGCCTCACCTACTGAACAAGTTACCCAAGGGATTGGTGCTACCATCCTCACCGCCATTGTTACCAGTTAGACGTTCTCAGAACATATACATATCTATAAAAATATATATGTCTATATCATTTGCATCATAATGTTTCTTTCATACAAAGGGGTTGTTTAGCTTTTGAGTTGGGTTAAAAAGTCGCAAAAGGATAAAAAAAAGTCAAAAAATCACAAAAAGTCAAAAATCACAAAAGGACAAAAAAAAAATCTACCATTCCAGAGCTAAAAAGCTAAAATAGCCAATCAAGAATATCAAACGAACAAAAAAATCTCAGGTTAAAAAAGTCAAAAAAAATTAAAAAGTCAACTAAAAAAATCATTGCCAAACGAAGGCTTTGTTTGGTAAGTTTTGGTTTTTGTTTTTCGTGGTAATTATCAAAAATAAAAAATAAAATTTAAAAACCCCATCGTTTTTATGTCTTTTAAGTTGCGCTTGTTTCAAAATGAAATATTTATATAGAAAAATTATTTTTGTTTTTATTTTTGACGTTTGGTTGGCACTTAAAACAAAAATATTTTATTGTTTAAAAGAGAAATTTTGATTTAATAAAGTGTCATTTAAGACTTTTTAGTGAGTTAAGATATTTTATTTGAAAATGTACTACGTGAAAATTAATTTTATAAAAATTAATGGTAAATCATTTTTTAAAAAATGATATAAAAATATTCTCCTTAAAAAAGTTTTACTTATTTTTTGTTCAATCAAACAATCAAAAATAATTCAAAACAAACGAAACCTTAATGAAAATAGTTTTCAAAAATTCAATAAACAATTTAAAAATATCTCCTAAACGGAAAAATAATTTGTCAAATAAGTTTTTTTAGAATCAAGTGATTTTTTTTATCTTTGCTTTTTTTTTGTTTGGTCAAATATTCTAGTTACATTTCTGACAGACGGTTAGCCAATCAAACTGTCCTTAGGCAATTGACTGGATATGAAGAAAAAAAATTAGGTAATAAAATATATATATATATATATATATATTCTAGTTACATATCTAACAAATAGTTAGTCGGCCAAACTATCGTTAGGCAATTGACTGGACATGAAGAAAAAAAATTAGGGATCATTACACTGACAATCAGTGAAACTTATTTACCAAAAGATGAGAAATATTAATAATAAATAGTATTTTTTTTATTAATTTATAAATAAATTACACTGACACCAATGTAGGTAATTTTTCCAAAAAATTATTTCTTTTATTTGATGATCAATCTCTCCACATAATCACCTGGTAAAGAGAGACTTGGAAGAAAAAAAGATTTCAAGCCCGTTTGATTGTCATGATTAGATATAAAGATTTGAGAAGGATATGTAGTACTTAAGGATAAAAATGAAATATAATATGTTGGAGGATATGAGATGAATTATATATACTATGGGGTCACTTATATTATATTTGATTAAGATAAAATATAAGATGAGATAAGAAGAAAGTAATTATTTTTTATCTTTGGATGAAAGATTTCCTATATTCGATAGTGGGGGATATATAATACCATGGGGGTTGATATTGCATATCCCTTTTTGAGGGATATACTATCCGGACTCCCTATATCCGGAATAACCAAACACAGGACATAGGAAAACAAGAAAACATGTAAACCCACCTCATATTACATCCAGTCTCATCATATCCGGCCCTTATATATACCCAAACAGGCAGGGGAAATCTCTTACCTAGTTGACGTTATTGTTAGTCGATGTTATTGTGAATAAATTAATAGTAATTTTAGAATGGCCATTTTTTATATTTTTTAATATTAAATTCAGATTTAATTATTTAAAAATTATCATTTATGTTCAGATTTATTTTACATATAAACCATAGATCATATAAATTAATCACCATTACATGACTACTCACCCAAATTTTTTTTGGATGAATAGGTCATCGTTTCCAGATTTATTCTTTATTTTTATTATTACATGTGTCATTCAATATAATTATAACACATGAAATTGTAAACAAAATAAGTGAATAATATTTACACATTAATTATATTAATAATTTAAAATCAAAATGACATGCCTATAACATTATTGTAATTATAAGTCATATTAAAAGTATGCATTTTAACTTTTAATAAATAGATAGATATAAATGAGACGCATTATTTTGCATTACTTGACGCTATAGATTTGTGGCTATACATTACTCGACGCCATAGTTTGGATAGAAGATTTTCCTAGGTTCGTTTGGGAAGTGGGTTTGTTTTTTGGTTTTTTGGCTTTTTTGCTATTTTAGCCTAGGGATAAAAAAACCTCATTTGAAAGAACTTTTTGACTTTTTGTAAGAGAAAGAATATAATAATTATGGGTTGGATGTGACATGTTATCTTATTGGGCTAAAAAGCTTATTTTATTTTTTTTGTGATTAAAATAATTCTAAACCCAATCCAACCCTTCTTCCCAAACGAAGCCTATCTCTCTTCGCCTGTTGGTGCTGCAAGATGCTGCTAGTATATTGTAATCTTACCTTTTGGGCTTTCCCCATCTAAAAATAAAATAAAATTACCCTATAAAATTTGATAAATAAATGTGATAATTCTATTATTCACTAGGTTTGGTTTTTAGTTTTCAAAAATAATTTTTTATTTTTCATGTTTTGTTATCTTTAGTGAGTAGTTTTTTTTTTTTTCTTCATATTTTTGTTATTTTTTTATTTTTTAAATATACATAATCTAAATATACTTAACGAAGTAAATATTTGTAAAAAAATGTAAAAATAATTTTCGAATTTTTTGTATTTAACAAATTTTTATAAATTTTTTCACAATATTTTTACTTTTTAAGTGTATTAATATTAAATAAAAAAATAAAATATTAAAAACTTAAAAATATTAATTAAAAATTCAAAAACTGTTCTTGAAAATTATAAAATCGAAGAGAGGAATTGTAAAAATAAGAAGAGAACTTAATGATGGGAGGGAGTGGTTGCAGGAGAAGCAAGTGGGATTGGGTTAGAGACAGCAAGAGTGTTAGCTCTGAGGAATGTCCACGTCATCATTGCAGCGAGGAACATGGAAGCTGCTAATGAAGCCAAACACCTCATCCTTAAAGACTACGAAACCGCTTGTGTGGATGTCCTAAAACTTGACCTCTTCTCAATCAACTCAATTAAAGCCTTCGTTAATCACTTCAACTCTCTCAATCTTCCCCTCAACATCTTAATGTACTCTCTTTCTCTCTGAAAACAAAAACAAAAAAATTGCAAGTTTTGAATAATCTATATTTGTTTCAGAAACAATGCTTGTGTTATGTTTTGCCCATACCAGCTATCTGAAGATGGAATTGAGATGCAATTTGCAACAAATCATCTTGGTATGTACTACTCTCACTAGGCATATTTGCCTTAATTATTGTGGTGTGTTACAAACTTGTCTTATATTATTTCCCTAAGCCCCAAAACTTTTGGTTTATGTCTCGTTTGTCAACTATATATTTTAGTCAAAATGTCACTATAAGTTGTCATATCGCTCTTTCTACTTTTTTGCACATCCTTTCATAAAAAGTCAAAAAGTTACTAAAATATATTTTAAGAAATTAAACGTTTGGTGACCAAATTTTTTAGTCGCCGAAAGTCAATGGCGATTAAAGTTCTTCGTCACCTCGTTAGTCACCAAAGCCTTGTCGGCAATGGTCAATCACGAGGCCCCGTTTGGGGACTTACCTTTTTAGCCAAAAAGCCAACAACTCATATCAAAAAGTCAAAGATTCTCTTTTCTCTCTACTTTTTGCACATCTTTTCGTAATTAGCCAAAAAGTCATCCCAAACATATAAGTTTTTTTTACCTACTTTTTTAGCCAAATAGCAAAAAAGTTACTAAATTAGCCTATTCCCAAACGAGGCCTAAATTGATGTTGGTCACTAATTATCTCATCTTCAGCTACTAAAATTTAGTCACCAAACATAACTTTTTGGCGACGAAATATTTAGTCGCCGAAAGTAATCAAAACAAAATGAAATTCTCTTTTAGTGACTAAAATATTTAGTCGCTACAACATTTTAGTCACTAATAATAATGCATTTAGCAACTAAATAGTTTAGTCATTGTTAGTTTTCACGACTGAACAGTTTAGTCACCAAAAGAGTGGATATTTTCATTTCCTTCTATTTTATGACCAAATAGTTTAGTTGCCGAAGGATGCCGTGCTCTTGGGTGACTAAAATATTTAGTTGGCAGTAGTATTTTCCCTAATTCTGATTTGTTTTGGCTACTAACTATTTGGTCTTCAAAAGTCTTTTGTTTCTTTTTTACTACTAAATATATAGACACCAAAAACTTTTGCTAGTATTTTTGGCTACCAAAATATTTAGTCGCTAAAAACTTTATAATTTTTTTAAAAAAAATTAATTTCTCAACTTCCTGTATTTATTCCATTATTAGTGCAACATGTACACTACATAAACAAAATAATCCTTGAATACTAATTATATTAACAACTATTCCACAACGTGCACACATTTCACTTTCAACCATCCAAAAATTTCATATTTAACGTCAAATTCTAAATGTAATACAAACGAAGGCAAGTTAAAACAGTTCTTGCTCTACAAAGGCAAAGAATTAGGTCCTCAAGCTATGAATCCTCTATCCCCAAACCCTATCAAGTGCATAAATGGATGCTCTGAATCCATGGGGGCACAAATGAAAGCAGTAGGCAATTCATGTACATGTGAGACCCAGTCCTCAACATGAATACAATATCACAAACATCCAGCAGCTTCATATACCATGTAGACATGTAAAAAATCGATATTGCCACATCAGGATCACGAAAAAAACTTTTACACGCTGCAGTAGCCAGAGCAATATCAATTTGGGCTCATTGATCTTGGGACACAAGCACTTTTGTTCAGAGCTCACCGACGCTTGTACAAACAAGGCTTCAACTCTGGCCATTCAATTTCCCTCTTGGAATTGTGCTTCTCCTGTATAGCAAAGAATGAAGTTATTTTAATGGGCACTTAAACAGGTACTGTCAACAAAGCAAATGGACATATATACTCTTGCAAGAAAAATGGGGATAAAGCTACTAAACTTTTTCTTGAAGTATAATAATATAAACATTTTGTTGGAAAAATCCTGCACATAATACTTATAAATTAGAGAGGATAAATGGGAAAATTAGATTGTTATGAACAATGAGAGAACATGAATAATCTCAATATACATTTGCCGAACATGAATAATCTTGCACATATTTCTATGAGAGAACATGAATGCTTAACCCACCCATATATATATATATATATATATTGTAGATAATCTCAATACCTATATTTTCATTACTCTCCCCTCTCTTATTATAATTTTCTTCCCTAGACCGCATGTGCATTGAGATATTAAATAGAAAAATCCAAGTACAAAGAATCATTAATTGAGGAAGCCAATTACCAAAGTAATTTTACCTTGGATAACTTGAAGATTTTCGGTGTACATTTTAATAGGATGAGTATCAATAAATCTTAAAATGTGATCTTGTAAATTGTTTAATTTTTCATTTTTTCTTATGAACCCAAATATCTCATTAAAGTGAAAATTACATAAAAGAGTAGTCACTTACATGTTTGGTTTTAATTTTTTAGGGATAAAAGTGAGTTTCTCTAAATGTAAAATTACATATTTAGGCAATCTGTATTATAGAGATTTTGAATTTTTCCTCATTTTTGAACAAATCTCACATTATGCACAATAATGTAACACTCTAATATAATACTTCAATAACGTAATAATTCAATGTAACACAATAAAAAATTTCTTTGTGTACTTTTCTCAAACGTAATAATATAATACTCCAAAAAAACCCTTAGTGTATTTTTCTCAAACGTAACACACCGAAATGTAACACTCCAATCAATGTAATTTCAAACGTCATACTCCAATGTAACACACACAAAAAAAAAAAAAAACTAAAAAACTCTTAATGTACTTTTTTCAATTGTAACACTCACAGTTTGAAATTATACATTTGTCCAAAGGTTACTACGGAATTTTTGTACTCCTTTTGGAATGGTTTAAAGAATCCCACATCATTTTTTTGGAATGTTACATTTGAGAAAAGTATACTAAGAAATTTTTTTATGTATTATATTGGAGTGTTACACTAACGTTGTGTTTGGTTGGGGGATTTGGGAAGGGATTTGAAAAGAGAAATGGAAAAGGTGTGTGAAACTAAAATGAAGGTATATTTTATTCACATTTCACCTAACTTTTTCCTTTTCATTTTCAAATCTCTTCCAAAATCCCCCAACCGAACATAAGGAGTTTTTTGTAGTATTATATTGGAGTGTTACGTTTGAGAAAAGTACACTAAGAATTTTTTTTTGAGTGTTACGTTTGAGTGTTACATTAGAGTATTCCAGTTTGAAATTATACATTTGCCTAAAACTTACTAAGGAGTTTTTATACTCCTTTTAAAATGTTTGAAGAATCACACATTGTTTTGGAATGTTTAAAAAATTTCATAGTTCAAGTCATTTTTATACTCCTTTTGAAATGTTTTCCAAATAAAAAAAAATTCACATATAAAAATATCCCAAATTTGATTCTCATATATTATGTACCTTACCTTTCTAGCACAAAAGAAAAAAAAAAAAAAAGAAAGAAAGAAACATAATAGAAATAAGGGTATAACCGTAAATCTAATTTTTAAATAATAGATTAAATCTATCTTTCCAAAATCAATGGGACTAATTGATCTATAAAAAAATCTTTAGGGTTAAATAAATCACCATTACTCAAGATGAAATTTATAAGTAAATTTTTCATTTTAATATTTATTTATAACTAAACAAAATCAAATGGAATTAAAATTTGCGTATCAATCAATTGGGTCAACTAATTCATATATTTTTTTAATATTTATTTATATTCTAAAAAAAACAAGAAGATGAAATGGAAAATTTAGTCAGAATTTTTTAACCAAAAAAAAAAAATCTCACCATTTCCTAGGACATACTTTTTAAGTTTATTATAATGAGATTCACATATTCCTTCTCTATAATTCTTGTCATCCAAACATAATCAAATAGAAAGAATTGGTCCATGAAAGAGATATCAGATCAATTCTTGAACTTATTTTTATCCATTCAATGCTATACAATTCAATTTAAGAAAATTCCTAAAATTCAAGTCTCTTCATCTCTTTAACCACTGAAAAAAAAAAAAAAAAACTTAATTTCTACTTCTATCTCTTCATCTCCTCTCATTTGTGTCATACTAAAGAGAAAAAAAATAAAGAAAATATAAAAAAGAAAAGAGAGTAAAAGTTATATATAATTATGTGAAAGAATTCATCATTCACTAGGAGTCAAAATTGTTAGTCTCACCTAATTCCAGACTCTGTTTGGGAGAGTCTCATGGACCTTGACTTCAATTCCACATTGGTGGTTCATCATCGTCTACTGCACACTTTGCACAAAAAAACACCAACCATTTAGTATATTATTTATAAGATTCATACATAGTATTTCATTTTCATTGTATTTAGATTATAAATTTAAATACCGATTTAAAAAAAATTAACTTATATTTCATTCATATTATTTAGGGAAAATTGGTCTAACATCCCTCTCCAATTTTTAGTAATAGGAGAGGTCCACAATAAATTTTTTTGTAGTCTAAGGTCCCTTACCCATACCCATATATAACACCCACTCTTTCATTCTCTCTTCTCTCTCTTCTTGCACCAAACAACTCCTCTTTCTCTCTCCTCTTCGTCCGCATCATTGTTTAAAGCTTCATTGGCATTGACTACGACGGAGAAATTCACAGTAGCAAGATTTATAAAGCTTTGCCGATGGATATCTTGGATTTATATGAAGATTCCTGATAGTACTTTATACAGCAAGACTTATATGAAGCAGAGCACTAGTCCTCATTGTTGTTCCTTTGATCACTAGTCCTCCGATGAAGCTTCTTCCGTCGAAAAATATCACTACCCTCGGAGGACAAATATCAAGAAGCAGAGCACTAGTAAGATTTATAAAGCATTATAACAGATATGAAAACAGAAACAAAATGCATTAGTTACATATCCACAAGCACAACTGGAAAATATTCATCATTGTTTCTCTTTCTTTTTTCTTGTTTCTTCTTAATTGTCTTTGTTGTTGATCTCAATAAACTAAATCTTAAAATCTTCATACAACATTTAATGAAGAAATCCACATAAAAAGATGTATTCGAGAGCTGGGGACATGGATTTAGCAAAGAAGGTATTTGATGAAATGCCAAGGCTGGAATGTCTAAGGTCTCTTAAATCAATGCAGAGAAATTTCAATCCAAACCAGAGAATTTCTCTGGACCAATCCAGAGAAAATTCAATTCAAACCAGAGAATTTCTCTAGCCCAAACCAGAGAAATTCAATCCAATACACGAAGCAGAAGCAGCGATCGTTATACACAAAAGTGAAAGACAATCCCGCCAAGAAAACACAACATCTGCCTAGTCAAGATATGCATCTACAGATGTGAACAAAGCTGGGACCATGAATTTGTTTAGTTACTTGCTACTGTGGATCTTAGGCGAGGCTTCATCTAAAGGGTTCAACTCATTTCTTTCGATGTTTAGAGATGTGCGAGATCAAGGTGGCCAAGTTTATCCAGATCTAGCTAGGTAGGAAAATCATACAACACAAAATGCTCACTAAGGGTTGGAATGTTGGTTGGTTCTTGTATTTTTTGAATGTTTAATTCTAATATCATTGTAAAGGGTTTTGTAGAAATATTAGTTTATACATAAATGGTTGCATAAACTAGGTATGGAGTAATGGTCAACAACAACAGTATTGTTAATAAACAGTAGTCGAAATAAGAAAAGGAAAAGGAAAAAAATTTCTCTAGTTTGAACTCAAAGAAATGTCAATTTTCTCTGGTTTGAAACTAGAGAAATTTGGTGTTGGTGATGTGTAAAATTTTCTCTGTGATGTGTGAAGAGAAATTTGGTGTTGGAAATGTATAAAATTTCTCTGTGATGTGTCCAGAGAAATGTCGTGTAGGTGATGTGTAAAATTTTCTCTGTGATGTGTCCAGAGAAATTTTATAGCGATCCCGGGTTTACCTTTGTTGTACAGTGATCCGGACATGTGTCCGTGGATGTTGGTAGTTGGTTATTATCGTGTTTACATTCCTCTTTCTTCATATTTGAGTTATAGGATGTGTTAGGCAGGTTTGTTACAGGTTGGTTGTGTTTGGGAGCCTAGTGTTGCTGCCCAGAATTTTGGACCTTCGCTCGAGCGAGGAGTTGGTCGCTCGAGCGAGAGTGGGGTTCGTGTCTGGTGGGTCGAGCCAGAGTGGCTCGCTCGAGCGAGCGGTTGCACCTGGTTCTGGACCTGAGAGCTGTCTTTCTTGGCTCGAGCGAGCTTCCTTCGCTCGAGCGGTCTGGATTTTTCTTCGCTCGATCGAGAACTTCTTGGCTCGAGCGAGAGTTTTCTGTGTCTGGTCGCTCGAGCGACCAAGGCTTCGCTCGAGCGAGCATGTTTTATATCAGCGGACAGCAGCGTCAAAAACATCACTTTTTCACTTCTTTTCTTTGATTAAACCCTAATTCCGAGCCTCTCTCTCTCTAAACTTGCACTCTCTCTAAGATTTGATCTCCCTAGAGTGTGAATCTAGCCTAGGGCCTTTGTTAAAATGATAGAGGGTGTTGAGAGCTTCGATTTAATCTGAAAAAGTTTGGATTTGGAGCACGTTGATCTTCGAGTCTTCATCTCCTTTTTGGCTAAAACTTCAAGGTAGGGATAACCTACTCCTCTCTATGGGTTTTGTCTTTAAATTTTGGTATTTTGAGATGTTGGACTTGGTTTGGTAATTTTGTGAAAGTTTGGGGCTTTTGTGTAATTTTACAAAAGTTGGGGTTTTATTCATAATAAACCAAGATGCATGTTTGGCATAGAAAAATGGAATGATTGTTGAATCATTGATGAAAATGGGACCTAAGGGTTAAAATGTTAATTATGGGAATTGACCTGATTACATTGTTTAATTAATTGGGATAATTAATTGAGAAGAATGAAAAAATGAAATGTTGATTGAATATCCATTGTGCATTTATTTTCTGTTTAGAAATAACTGCTTTGGGCTATCGGTGGAGGATAGTCGTGATTGTTGTAGACAATGCATGATGATTAGGCAAACTGAAACTAATCAATGAAATGTGTCATGGAACTTGACGATTGATAGAATACATTAATTGTATGTATTGGGTGATTGTATATAGAACCAATGTGTTTATATACGTTATGTGTAGAGGAGGAGATAGGGGATGTACTCCGCGGTTTAGGGGAAGATAGGGGATGTACCTCTAAACCGGTTAGTGTTGGGAGAAGATAGGGGATGAACTCCGTAGATACAGCTCATATGCTTGTCTAGAAGTGAAGATAGAGCTTATATGCTTATCTTTGTGATGTGTGGATATAGCTCATATGCTTATCTGTGGATATTGTGGATATACATATCTGTTGTAGAATGTGGATATAGCTTATTTGCTTATCTGAGAATGTGGATATTGTTGTTATACATATCTGTTGAGAATGTGGTTAGTGCTTATATGCCTATCCGTTGAAAAAGGGAAAATGAAAGGAAACTTGGACTCATAAGTCGTATGACATAAATATGTGATTTATGTGATTGTATCAGTGTTGGCCATCTATCAATTGCTAATATTTTAGTCATTGTTCATGGTTAGTTTAGTGTATTTCTACTGGGCTGTGGCTCACCCTATATGGGAATATCATTTTCAGGTGCAGGTAGCATGCCACCTCCAAGGACATAGCTGGGAGGCTAGTGGCGGGCATAATTTTGTTGCTTAACTTTTGATGTATTACATGTAACTTCAAGCCAAGGGCTTAATGTGTAAACGAGTTAGTACTCTTTGTTGTAACCAAGTGTTAACTTGGAAAGCTGTAAGCCCGTAGGGCATTTTGTTAAGATGTTAACATGTAATACTTATGTAATAGAACTCTAAGGAATAAAGGAATGTGGTTAGTTTATATGTAAATGCATGTTTTATCTGATGGGCTTAATGTTGTTATTTTGAGGGCGTTACAACTTGGTATCAGAGCGTACCGGGTTCGAATACTTTGGGTACGTGGGAAGTGATTAGTATCACAATGGGTTTGTCTCGCTTGATAGAGACTTAGATGTAGTATCATATGCTATGTGCTTAATTGATAACATGCTTATGTGACTATGTGGGTATGGGATTTAATTTCTAGGATGTTGATTGGATCCTTGAGTTTCTGGGAGTCTTGTTGGAAAAGCACTTGATCAATGCTGTTTCTAATCGGAACTCTAGTAACGCCTCGGGACTATCATTATCCGGAAATGAAATTCGTAAGTGCTTATGTGTTTATGTGCTTATGTGGAGTGAATTACAGTTGTCCATGCATTGGGACGTGAGTGTTTAGTTTCGGCACATTTATGAATGTGCTAACGTTCTGTGTTGCCTTTATTAGGATGTCAGGACGAGGAAGAGGTGCTAGGTGTGGTAGACCTGCGAGGCAGGAAGTACCATTACCGGGTGAGATTCCGGCAGTGCAGGAGGGAGTTGGGCAGGCCAATGTGGCCGAGCCAGTAGGTCAGCAGGCTATGGGTGCCTTGGCCAGCGAGATAGCAGGAGCTTTGGGTATTCTTAGAGCTGGGAATCAGGCAGCTGAGATAGGGCCTTCTTTCTTGAAGAGGGAGTTTTTCCGGTCTAATCCGGATGAGTTTATCGGGGATCCGAAGGAGCCACTGAAGGCTGATGAGTGGTTAGAACAAATGAGTAAGACGTTCGAGATGCTTGGCATCGAGGACGGAGCACTGAAAGTGACCTTGGCGTCCTTCCAGCTGAAGGGACATGCGGGTCAATGGTGGAAGTACGAGAAGGCTCGTGTGGGCGGTACTTGGGAGGCGTTTCTGAATGCTTTTAAGGAGAGGTTTTTGTCTGCAGCAGCTAGGGAGAAGCTGAGGGATCAGTTTAGCCGGCTTAAACAGCAGGGCTTGTCAGTGGCCGAGTTTGAGGCTACTTTTACCAGTCTGTCCAGGTTTGCACCGGAACTGGTGGCGTCTGAGGAACGCCGTTGCTATGAGTTTGAGCGGAAGTTGAGGCGGGGCCTCAAGTTGAGAGTTGGTGGGTCTTACATCCGAGAGTATAGACACCTAGTTGATGCTGCTGCTCATATGGAGATTATGATACAGGAGGAGGAGGAAGAACAGAGAGGCTCCAAGAGGAGCCAGGATAGTCAGAGTGATGGCAGGAGACAGAAGGGTTATAACCCTCAGCAGTCTCAGGGTGCAGTCTCTAGATCGACCTTTCCAGTGCCGAGTGTAGGCTCGGGGAGAGGCAGTCAGGGGGAATTCACTTGTTACAAGTGTGGCCAGCTGGGTCACAAGGTTTCAGTTTGCCCGCAGAAGGGTGGGGGTCAGAAAGCTGCTTCTTCTTCAGCTAGACCGCAGAGTCAGAGTTTGGGCAGGGGGCAGCCCTTGACTTGTTATCAGTGTGGACAGCCTGGGCACCTGAAGAGGTTTTGCCCACAGTTGAGTGCCACTTCGGGAGCGTCTGGTTCTAGGCAGACGCAGGGTTTTCAGCCAGCTCAGTCTGTGCAGGCCTCGAGGGCCAATCCGGGAGTTTCGTCATCCTAGTCTGTGCAGCAGTCTTTTGCTCCGAGAGGTGAGCAGGTAGACCAGGGGCCTACGGGGCGCGTGTATGCTGTTACCGCGCAGGATTTAGTACCGGCTCCATCAGTAGTGAGAGGTACTTTTCTGTTTTGCAACTCAGTTGCTAATGTGTTGATAGACACGGGTGCATCTCATTCTTTTGTATCTGCTGCATTTGCATTTGTTTTGGAATTGGAGTTAGCACGGTTAGCATCTCCTATTTGTGTGGTATCGCCTTTGGGTGGTGAGTTGATTCTGAAACAGGGTGTTAGAGGATGTGATATAGAGGTCGCCGACTATAGGCTTCCTTTTCCGTTTGTTGTCATGCCCATGAAGGGCTTTGATGTTATTTTGGGTATGGACTGGCTATCGTCATACCGGGCTGTTATTGATTGCTACCGCCAGAGGGTCACGTTATGTACCTTGAGCGGGGAGTGGTTCCATTTCTTGGGAGACCGGGGTGGTAGTGTTTTTCCACCGGGGTATAATTCGCGAGGGCGAAGTGAGCTTAGTAGTCTACTTGCCAGCTTTGAGAGTGGTGAGAGTGGTGAGACCCAGTTTGTGTTGCCGAGGGTGGTTTGTGAGTATTCGGATGTTTTTCCCGAAGATCTTGTTAGTTTGCCACCTCACCGAGAGATAGAGTTCTCTATTGATTTAGTGCCTGGTACGGCGCCGATTTCTATGGCACCTTATCGTTTTGCTCCAGCAGAATTGGTTGAGTTGAAAGTTCAGCTCCAGGAATTGCTCGATAAGGGCTTTGTTCGCCCTAGTGTTTCGCTGTGGGGAGCGCCGGCCCTCTTTGTTAAAAAGAAAGATGGTGCCTTGAGATTGTGTATAGACTACCGGAAGTTGAATCGGGCTACGGTTAAGAATAAGTACCCTATGCCCCGTATAGATGATTTGTTTGACCAGTTGAAGGGTTCCCGTTGTTTCTCTAAGATAGACTTGAGATCGGGTTACCATCAGTTGAGGGTCAGGGAGGAAGATATTCCTAAGACGGCATTCCGTACGCGGTATGGCCATTACGAGTTTCTGGTGATGCCATTCGGGCTTACCAATGCACCGGCAGTCTTTATGGACTTGATGAACCGGATTTTCCGGGAGTTCTTAGACCGATTTGTGGTTGTTTTCGTGGACGATATCCTTATCTATTCGTCTTCTGAGGAGGAGCATGAGGCACACTTGAGAGTGGTGCTTGAGTTACTTAGAGCCCATAGGCTGTATGCCAAGTTTGGGAAGTGTGAGTTCTGGCTGAGGGAAGTCATATTCTTAGGCCACGTGGTATCCGGGGAAGGGGTGTCTGTTGATACATCCAAGGTTGAGGCAGTGCAGGATTGGGCACAGCCTAAGAGTGTGTTTGAGATCCGCAGTTTTCTGGGATTGGCTGGGTATTATCGTCGGTTTGTGAAAGATTTCTCCAGGTTAGCGTCACCGTTGACTAGACTGACTCGGAAGGGAGTCAAGTTTGTGTGGAGTGAGACTTGTGAAAAGTCGTTCCAAGAGTTGAAAGTTAGATTGACCACCGCTCCGGTGTTGATTATTCCGGAGAGAGGGTTGGGTTATGCAGTTTATTGTGATGCCTCACGAGAGGATTTGGGTTGTGTGTTAATGCAAGAAGGGAAAGTGGTAGCTTATGGCTCACGTCAGTTGAAAATACACGAGAAGAATTACCCCACACACGACCTAGAGTTAGCAGCAGTAATCTTTGCCTTGAAAATCTGGAGGCACTACCTTTATGGTGAGAGGTTCGAGGTGTTCTCGGACCACAAGAGTTTGAAGTATTTGTTTACACAGAGAGACTTGAATTTGAGGCAGAGGAGATGGATGGAGTTCATCGAGGATTATGATTTTGAGTTGCATTATCATCCGGGAAAGGCCAATGTTGTGGCTGATGCCCTTAGTAGAAAGACCATTGGTGAGGTAGCTTGTATAGCCATCCGGGAATGGGAGATGTTGGGAGTACTTGGCGAGTTTGATTTGCTACTGGGCGAATCTGTCGAGGCTGCGGCCTTGTTTTCTGTTGTTGTGCAACCTACACTTGTGACTAGAGTGTTAGAGGCACAGAGAGGTGACCTTGAGGTAGAATCCCTCCGAGAGAAGATTTCCAGTGGGAAAGTTGAGAAGGGTTTGACGGTGTATCCCGACCTGAGTGTGAGATACCGAGACCGTTTGTTTGTACCGGAGTCTTGCCGAGAGGAGGTACTCCGAGAGTTTCACCATTCGCGCCTTGCGGTGCATCCGGGAGGTACTAAGATGTATCAGGATTTGGGTCGCCAGTTTTGTTGGCGGGGTATGAAGAGAGATGTGGCTGTTTTCGTATCGAAATGCCTTACTTGCCAGCAAGTGAAGGCCGAGCATCAGAGGCCAGCATGTTTGTTGCAACCCTTGCTTATTGCCGAGTGGAAGTGGGAGCATGTCACTATGGACTTCGTTGTAGGTCTTCCGAGGACTCAGCGGGGTAGTGATGCTATTTGGGTGGTTGTAGACCGGTTGACTAAATCGGCGCACTTTATTCCTATGCGCGTGAGAGATTCGGTAGATCATCTTGCCGACTTGTATATTCGGGACATAGTGAGATTGCACGGGGTCCCAGTGACGATCGTCTCAGATAGAGATCCTCGTTTTACTGCTAGGTTGTGGCAGAGTTTGCAGAGTGCCTTGGGCACTAAGTTGACCTTTAGTACGGCTTATCATCCTCAGACTGACGGGCAGTCCGAGCGTACTATTCAGATCCTCGAGGATATGCTTCGGGGTTGTGTCCTGGACTTCAGTGGGACGTGGGAGAGGCACTTGCCATTGGTAGAGTTTGCCTACAACAACAGTTTTCAGTCTAGCATCGGTATGGCACCGTTTGAGGCCTTGTATGGCCGACCGTGTAGGTCTCCAGTTTGTTGGGCCGAGGTGGGTGATGCACCTTTGTTGGGTCCGGAGTTGGTTAGGGAGACGACGAAGAAAGTTGAGCTTATCCGTAGGAGGCTTGTTACAGCCCAGAGTCGTCAAAATTCTTATGCTGACCGTAGGAGGAGGCCTTTGGCGTTTGAGGTAGGTGATCATGTCTTTCTGAAGATATCACCTAGGCGGGGTCTGATGAGATTTGGGAAGAGTGAGAAGTTATCCCCTCGGTTTATTGGTCCTTTGGAGATCCTTGAGAGGATAGGTGAAGTTGCTTATCGGTTAGCCTTACCGCCGCAGTTGTCCGGAGTGCATGACGTGTTTCATGTGAGTATGCTTCAGAAGTATGAGCCAGATCCATCACATGTATTGGATTGGACCGATTTAGAGGTAGATGAGGATGCCTCGTATGAGGAGAGACCGGTTCGGGTCTTGGATAGGCGGGATCAGGTCCTGCGTGGCAAGACCATTCCTTTGGTGAAAGTCTTGTGGAAACATCACGGAGTGGAGGAAGCCACTTGGGAACGTGAGTTGGGAGTCCGTGAGAAATATCCGGACTTGTTTGTTGATGTGTAATCTTATAGTTAAATTTTACATTTTGTTGAACTTAAGAGCTTTTATATATGTCTTAAGTTGTGAAACATTGAAAATGTTTTGATTATTGGAAGTATGTTTTGGAACTTGCCTCATATGGAAGTTGAATGTGACACTATATATGTTGAATATATTGTTGAAATTGGAAAGATAGTGCATAATGTTGATGCATGTTGAAAATACATATGTTGTTTACATATTGTGATATGTCTCTTGTTAAAGGGATGGGTTGACCGGTAATGGGTCGAATTGTTGAATGTTCAAGTGTAACATTGTTTAAAATGGAGGAAAACCTGTTTTGAAAACTTGTGCTTAATTTTGGGGGCGAAATTCTTTAAGGGGGGGAGGTTATAGCGATCCCGGGTTTACCTTTGTTGTACAGTGATCCGGACATGTGTCCGTGGATGTTGGTAGTTGGTTATTATCGTGTTTACATTCCTCTTTCTTCATATTTGAGTTATAGGATGTGTTAGGCAGGTTTGTTACAGGTTGGTTGTGTTTGGGAGCCTAGTGTTGCTGCCCAGAATTTTGGACCTTCGCTCGAGCGAGGAGTTGGTCGCTCGAGCGAGAGTGGGGTTCGTGTCTGGTGGGTCGAGCCAGAGTGGCTCGCTCGAGCGAGCGGTTGCACCTGGTTCTGGACCTGAGAGCTGTCTTTCTTGGCTCGAGCGAGCTTCCTTCGCTCGAGCGGTCTGGATTTTTCTTCGCTCGATCGAGAACTTCTTGGCTCGAGCGAGAGTTTTCTGTGTCTGGTCGCTCGAGCGACCAAGGCTTCGCTCGAGCGAGCGTGTTTTATATCAGCGGACAGCAGCGTCAAAAACATCACTTTTTCACTTCTTTTCTTTGATTAAACCCTAAATCCGAGCCTCTCTCTCTCTAAACTTGCACTCTCTCTAAGATTTGATCTCCCTAGAGTGTGAATCTAGCCTAGGGCCTTTGTTAAAATGATAGAGGGTGTTGAGAGCTTCGATTTAATCTGAAAAAGTTTGGATTTGGAGCACGTTGATCTTCGAGTCTTCATCTCCTTTTTGGCTAAAACTTCAAGGTAGGGATAACCTACTCCTCTCTATGGGTTTTGTCTTTAAATTTTGGTATTTTGAGATGTTGGACTTGGTTTGGTAATTTTGTGAAAGTTTGGGGCTTTTGTGTAATTTTACAAAAGTTGGGGTTTTATTCATAATAAACCAAGATGCATGTTTGGCATAGAAAAATGGAATGATTGTTGAATCATTGATGAAAATGGGACCTAAGGGTTAAAATGTTAATTATGGGAATTGACCTGATTACATTGTTTAATTAATTGGGATAATTAATTGAGAAGAATGAAGAAATGAAATGTTGATTGAATATCCATTGTGCATTTATTTTCTGTTTAGAAATAACTGCTTTGGGCTATCGGTGGAGGATAGTCGTGATTGTTGTAGACAATGCATGATGATTAGGCAAACTGAAACTAATCAATGAAATGTGTCATGGAACTTGACGATTGATAGAATACATTAATTGTATGTATTGGGTGATTGTATATAGAACCAATGTGTTTATATACGTTATGTGTAGAGGAGGAGATAGGGGATGTACTCCGCGGTTTAGGGGAAGATAGGGGATGTACCTCTAAACCGGTTAGTGTTGGGAGAAGATAGGGGATGAACTCCGTAGATACAGCTCATATGCTTGTCTAGAAGTGAAGATAGAGCTTATATGCTTATCTTTGTGATGTGTGGATATAGCTCATATGCTTATCTGTGGATATTGTGGATATACATATCTGTTGTAGAATGTGGATATAGCTTATTTGCTTATCTGAGAATGTGGATATTGTTGTTATACATATCTGTTGAGAATGTGGTTAGTGCTTATATGCCTATCCGTTGAAAAAGGGAAAATGAAAGGAAACTTGGACTCATAAGTCGTATGACATAAATATGTGATTTATGTGATTGTATCAGTGTTGGCCATCTATCAATTGCTAATATTTTAGTCATTGTTCATGGTTGGTTTAGTGTATTTCTACTGGGCTGTGGCTCACCCTATATGGGAATATCATTTTCAGGTGCAGGTAGCATGCCACCTCCAAGGACATAGCTGGGAGGCTAGTGGCGGGCATACTTTTGTTGCTTAACTTTTGATGTATTACATGTAACTTCAAGCCAAGGGCTTAATGTGTAAACGAGTTAGTACTCTTTGTTGTAACCAAGTGTTAACTTGGAAAGCTGTAAGCCCGTAAGGCATTTTGTTAAGAAGTTAACATGTAATACTTATGTAATAGAACTCTAAGGAATAAAGGAATGTGGTTAGTTTATATGTAAATGCATGTTTTATCTGATGGGTTTAATGTTGTTATTTTGAGGGCGTTACAAATTTGGTGTTGGTGATGTGTAAAATTGTCTCTGTGATGTGTCTAAAGAAATTTGGAATTTTCTCTGTGATATATCCAAAGAAATTTGGAATTTTCTTTGTGATGTGTCTAGAGAAATTTGGAATTGGAATTTTCTCTGTGATATGTCCAGAGAAATTTGAAATTTTCTCAGTGATTTGTCCAGAGAAATTCTCTATATCGATGTTGAGGGACTTTAGGCATTATAAAAATATCGATTATCCATTATGCTATAAAATCTTAGTATCAGGGATCTTAAAAAAAAAAAATCCCCATGATATTTTTCTTCATACATGATCTATAATGAAGCATGAATTGAATTCAATCTCTACCACATATATCCGTTTGTGGATAAATTTGGGGTGCCAAATTCTGAGACCTAGTTTTTTTGTAAAAATAATAGTCCATTTGGTTTGTCTCCAAAAACATGTTTGGTTGAAAATTTTTTAATTTTTTTTTTTCAAAATCACTTATTTTTCAACTACACATTAATAATCACTTTTTCATTCTCTTTTCTTTTTCTCAATCACTTTTTTCTCTTACACCCATTTAATCAACTACAAATATATATATATATATATATATATATTAAATCATCCCAAACTCCAACATTTGAAAATTATTTTCAAAATATATAATTAAACAAATTTTCAAAAATTTTAAATTCTTTTCAAAAATTTATTTTTAAAATAATATGTCAAAAACACAAACCCTATATTTGCTTCCTTTTCGTTTCTTCTCTCTCTCTCTTGGTACATCGAAGACGGACTTGGTTCTCCGGCATTTACTGGATTCCCAGGCAAACCACTCCGGCCACATGGCACAGCCGGAGATCGGTGAGCTTAGCTGCACCTGATAAATTTTCCCAATTTTCTCTATTTGGCATTCTCACTCAATTCATGCTTTTATATAAGTAGGTGATTGGTTACATTTCTTGCAAAATCGCATGAGATTCTCTACAGATTTCGTGGGTTTTATTTTCCTGTTCGTTTCTATCTAAACTCGTTTATGATAAACATTAAAACCCACCAAATTCATTCAGATTCACCAATTCAACTTTCCTGATTTCTTTCTATTTGATTCCACATTTTTATTTATTATTATTTTATTTTTTTTTCCTGTGATTTTGCTGAGATAAGTGAGGATAACTGGATGTGTAGTTGTTGAGAAATAGTTTGTTTTTGTTAGAAAATGTAATTTAAAATTGGATTTCCTAGGAAAAAACACATGCCTTGTTGGATATAAGCATTTTGCATTAGATGGTTACCATGTTAGGTAGAGGCTGTCTTGCTGAGATATGTAATTGGGAGGTTTTGACAGGCTAGGTGCAGGCAATGGAGATAGTAGGGGCTAGGTGCAAGTTAGGTGTCAGTTGAGAATCGTGTGCCTCAAGCTTCGATTCAGGTAAACAATTTGATTCAAATTTTAACTATAATTTACGTTGCTTGTTGTGGTTGATGATTTATCTCAATTAGATATATGAATCTCTTGAGTTTCGAATTCTAATTCTAAGCTCTGTATAATCTGAACCCTTAGGTTCCTGGAGAATCATGTTCTAGTTTGATTCATAATGTTTGTTATTGAACTCAAACTGTTACACGGTAATCATTAATTATTATTGTTGCTCCCATTCAAGGTGTTTCTCTTGTAGACTTTGGATTGTTGAGTTTTGCACTAGTTCTTGGGATATCCATGGTTATATGACATGATGCACGGACATGGACACGAGACACGACATGGATACGGGAATACGTAAATTTTTAAAAAATAGGGAATACAACATGGTGAGAACACGTTTAATATATATAATTTTATTTATTTATTATGTGTCTAAAATAAAAAGAAAAATTATTAATTTTTATACAATTACAATAATAATAAAATTAATAAACATATTTTTTTAATTTTTTTAATAAAAAATGAGTTTTTTTAAATAAAAATAATTTATTTTACGAATTTTAGGTTTAATAAAAATAAGGATAAAAAGAGAAAAAAGAAAAAAAAAAAAGAGAGGGGAGAGAGAGAGAGAGAGAGAAACGGGTGAATCATAAAAAGGGGGAAAGAAAATAAAAAAAGAGAAACAAAAGAGGGGAAAGTGAAATGAGAGAGAGAGAGAATAGGCGAAGAAGAAAAGGGAGGAGAAGGAGAAGAAGATGAAGACAGAAGACGAAGACGAAGACGAAGACGAAGAAGAAGAAGAGAGCAGACGAAGAATACCTCAGCTTCTTCAATTGATCTGAACAGGTTAGGGCTCCTCTCCTCTCCTCTCCTCTCCTCTCCTCCCTCGATCTCTTTCTCTCTTTGTCTCATTCTCTCTTTGTCTCTGTCTCTCCAACAGTTAGGGCTTCGATCCACCTCATGCGTGTCATTTGCATTCGATTCGTAGATGTTGGATTTGAGATCAAACTACTTTTATTGGTTTGGTTATTTATTGTTGTGGCCTAATCAAATATGGACTTGGCTGATGTTGTTTTTGATTTGAATGACTTTGATCTGGATTGAACAGATGCAGATCCCGAGCTAGCTAATTCGAAATGCTACAATCTAGAGTTTCTGGTCTCTTATATTTAGGGCTTTGATTTGGTGTTGACCTAGAGTTCTCTGTACTATCTTTTTCCTTTTCTTTTCTATCTTTCTTTCTTTTTCATTTAAAAAAAATAAAAATAAAATTAGCTAAACATTTAATAACTGATGTTAAATTTTTTTGTATAATTCCAAAAACAGAGGATGATTACATAATTACCATAAAGCCATAGTTTTATACGCAAATATTTTTGTTTTTGGGTTGATTTGTTAGCTTGCTTTTTATGAATCCATATTAAGAAATTAGACCAAGTTATGAGCTTTCTCTCTACATTGAATTGGCTTTTCCTCGAGCTTCTTATGGGCTCATTAATTTGGCAACAAAGGGATTATGATGGGTCAAACAGATTATTGTCATGATGATAATATGTTAGTTTAAACAGATTTATCTCATCTCATGCTTACGTTTCCTGTAGAGCCGATCTTATATTTGTGTTGTTTACTCTATTCTGGGTGGTATGACCTCACTTTTCTTATAAAAATACAATGACATTCACCATATGTTGTTGGTCCTTATCGAACATCTCTTTAATATTGGATTCATTGCAGGGTAGAAATGTCGATGCCTTGATTTTGTATTGACAATCTGTGCCCTCTCTGTCTCAGATCCAAATATGATTTTCCTTTGCCCTATAGGTATGTGTATGTATTGTTTCTATCGATTTTGCTGTCAATCCTACTTTCTGAATGTGTTTTTGTTTAAGTGGAAGTGTTTTAGCTTTTCATTGAAGTGGATAGGTGAGGTTGTTAACCATAATTTGATTCAATTTACACTTCTTCTATGCGTCTGCAACATAATAAGACTTGATTCTTTTACACTTTCATTTTTGATTTAGATAGTAAACTTGAAGATCTAATGATAAACTTTTGGTGAAAATCCAATAAAATTTTAGCACATTTTGCAATAGAGTTTGAAGGCAATGATTTATTGTGCTCCCCTAGCACAACTTCAAGAAATTTGACTTATTTTGAATTGTTTCAAGTGTCTCTTCAACTAAAAAACGTATAGAAAACAGTAGGTTAAAATAGAATTCAGCATAGTAGTAAAACAAAACACAACCTAGTTTGAGATTTATTTAAAATTCATTTATTGGAATTTTCTTCTATTGCACAATATACTAGGCTCATGGAGGGATGGCCTGTTAAAATTTCATGAAATTACGAGGTAGAGAACTATTTTTAAAAATTCATCAAAGTCAGGCCTCTGCACAATTTAAATTCTACACAATCATGAAAACTCACCCCCAAAATAGCTATGCTTTTGCTTTACTAAAGCCTCTTTTCATTCCATCTTGTAAACATGATTTAAACTACATAAAAGATCAATAAATTCATGCTTGAAACAATTTAACAACAAATTAAAAATTGAATTGAAAAATTTACCGACTAAGAACTTTTTGTCAAGCTCTCTAGAAATTGAGTGAAGTTCTGCTTGAGGACTTGTACCTCATCGTGTTTCGAATTATTTTACAGGGGAAGTGTGGTATTGAGAAACAACCTTTTTATTTATTTATTATTTATTTATTTTTTTTTTTTGGGGGGGGGGGGAGGGATTGCTCTAATTGAGACTAGGTGAGGCACAATTTTTAAGGTCACAATTTTTTGGATAAGGAAAATTGCTTCTACGAATCATCTTCTTCCTTTTATTGGTGCTTTCGCTCTTTCCAAATATTTAGTTAATCGTGAATAGTACAGTAGAGTCCAATTATATCTTTTGTGCTTGTATAGTATTTTGGTCCTTGACTCAAATCTTTGAAGCCCTTTTAATTGTGTCTCTTTGTGATGGTAGCTGTTAAGACATAATTGATAGTAACCTAAATCATTTTGAACCGAAATGACGCAGAAGTGGCTTCGGCAGAGATGGCACTAGTGTTGGAGAAACATGTGTTAGAATCTGCTTCTCTTGATTCTGTTGTTAATGCCATATTTTTCTTGTTACCAGATATATTCTTGGTGTTATATGGAAATTTCCATTTTGTGGGGTGTCCAATAATTATCCACTTTGTTTTATTTATTTATGTATTTATATATTTTTTGATCATTCCCTTGTGGAATGAGAGGTATATTGATAGTAATAATTGATGTACCTCTTTGTGACCAAACTTACCTTTTGCATAGAGAGCATTAGCACCTTCCAAACTACGGCAGGATGCCCTCCTTTCTAGGATTGTATCATTGCCTCTTTGAATTATTTGGTGAATTGTAGATCTCATTTCTAAATTAGGACAGGGCAACCCTACCCCCCAAATAGGCATGAATGCAAATTATGTGCATATGTGATATTTTGAAACTGATTTGATTTGGTTCCAGAGATCAACAATCAGAAAGATTGTGATTTCATTCCCAAAATTTGGTGAGTTTGATATGGCAGTGATTTGATTTTGTTGCAATCCTAGTTATTTGGGGCAATGATCCAATTACAAAGATTTAGGGGTTCAATCTAGGCAGTGAATTCATGTTTTGATAATGATTTGAGTAATCAGTAATAAATTAGGGGGGTTGTTTCCCAAAAAGAGAAACTTTCCAACTTAAGTAGAGCCTTGGAGGTTGTGGAAGGTGTTTGATTGAATAAGAGTCTTTAAGACATTTGACTTTAGGGGGGAATTTCAACTTTTATGAAAAGTGGTAGATAAGGAAGTGGTGACCAAATCTTCAATTTTGAATAAAATTTCAAATCCCCCCAAAAGATAATTGACTAAGGAGACAATTGTTTGATTGGATACTTGGAATAAAATCCAAAGCTCGTTGGGAGGAAAGAATTTTGAAAGAAAACTCGAGTAGACTTTTAGAAATTATGAAAAGTTTTTGATCGGACGGAAATCTTTAGGTTTTGACTTTAGAGGGAATTTGATTTTATGTAAAAGTGTTAGATGAGGAGGTCATGACTGAGTCTCTCACTTTGAAATGAAATTTTGAATTTCCTTAGAAGACATTTGACTATAAGGTAACTGTTTGATTGATTTCTTCGAATAAGATCTTAAATTCCTTGTAAATTTTTTGAAAATAAAATTTGAGTAGAGTTTGGAAGTTATGGAAAGTTCTTTTCATCGAGTAAAAATCCTTGGCCCATTGACTTTGAGGGAACCTTAATTTTGTGGAGAAATGTTAGACAAGGAAGTGATGACCAAGTCTCTGATTTTGAATAAAATTTTGGTTCCTCCGTAAGATATTCGGCTAAAGGATGATTGTTTGATTGATTCCTCGGAATAAAATCCGAACTCAAAACATTTGAAGAAAAAGAGGAAATGAAAACGTTGAAAATTTAAATAAAAAAGGGCACTTTATTTTGAAAAAGGATTTAGAAAAAAAAATTGAAGTTGAAATTTGATCACGCACTTTTGAAAATAAATTGGGACAATTTTCGGGAAATAATAAATAATGGAAAGGCAGTTGTTTAGATTGATCACTCTGGTAGGAATCATTAAAATTCCTCAAAATTGCCTTGGTTGGGCAACTATCACCCAATGGGTGATGAGGACGACTTCGAGATCTGACGGTAAGTGTGAAACAAAATTGACTAGGTCCATTCACCTATCCTCATGTTTGTTGCATAATATCCCCGGACACTATTCATGGGTTATGTTATGTCAACAAGGCAAGCATCAGATTATGCTACTAGTACTGTTTGATCATTCCATTGTGGAAGGAGTGTTATATTGATAGTAATAGCTGATGTACCTTTTTGTGACATAACTTACTTTTTGCGTATAGAGAGCATTAGCACCTTCCAAACTAGGGCAGGATGCCGTCCTTTCTAGGATTGTGTTATTGCCTCTTTGAATGATCTAGTGAATCGTAGATCTCATTTCTCAATTAGGACAGGGCAACCTTGCCCCCAAATAGGAATGAATGCAAATTATGTGCTTATGTGATATTTTGAAACTGATTTGATTCCAGAGATCAACAATCAGAAAGTTGTGATTTCATTCCCAAAGTCTGGGGAGTCTGATATTGCAGGGATTTGATTCTGTTGCAATCCTAGTTCTTTGGGGGCAAGGATCCAATTACAAAGATTTGGGTGTTCAGTCTAGGCATTGAATTCATATTTGATAATGATTTGAGTAATCAGCAGTAAATTAGGGGGGTTGTTTCCCAATTCGGAAGAATTTGAGTTTGAATTTGGGTTGTTACCTTAGTGATCAAAAAAGAAAAAAGAAAGAAAGAATTTTTGCCTTTTTAAAATTTAAATCTGCAATAAAACATGTGATTAAAGAGTAACTTTTAAAAAAGAGAAACTTTCCAACTTAAGTAGAGCCTTGGAGGTTGTGGAAGGTGTTTGATTGAATAAGAGTCTTTAAGTCATTGACTTTAGGGGGAATTTCAACTTTTATGAAAAGTGATAGATAAGGAAGTGGTGACCAAATCTTAAATTTTGAATAAAATTCGAAATCCCCCCAAAAGATAATTGACTAAGGAGACAATTGTTTGATTGGATACTTGGAATAAAATTCAAAGCTCATTGGGAGGAAAGAATTTTGAAAGAAAATCATAGTAGAATTTTAGAAATTATGAAAAGTTTTTGATCGGACGGAAATCTTTAGGTTTCTGACTTTAGAGGGAATTTGATGTTATGGAAAAGTGTTAGATGAGGAGGTCATGACCGAGTCTCTCACTTTGAAATGAAATTTTGAATTTCCTTAGAAGACATTTGATTTTAAGGTAACTGTTTGATTGATTTCTTCGAATAAGATCTTAAATTCCTTGGAAATTTTTTGAAAATAAAATTTGAGTAGACTCGCAAATTATGGAAAGTTCTTTTCATCGAGTAAAAATCCTTGGGCCACTAACTTTGAGGGATCCTTAATTTTATGGAGAAACGTTAGACAAAGTAGTGATGACCAAGTCTCTGATTTTGAATAAAATTTTGGTTCCTCCGTAAGATATTCGGCTAAAGGATGATTGTTTGATTGATTCCTCGGAATAAAATCCGAACTCAAAACATTTGAAGAAAAAGAGGAAGTGAAAAATTTGAAAATTTAAATAAAAAAGGCACTTTATTTTGAAAAAAAAATTGAAGTTGAAATTTGATCATGCACTTTTGAAAATAAATTGGGACACTTTTCGGAAACAATGAATAATGGAAAGGCAGTTGTTTAGATTGATCACTATAGTAGGAATCATTAAAATTCCTCAAAATTGCCTTGGTTGGGCAGCTATCACCCAATGGGTGATGAGAACGACTTCGAGATCCGACGGTAAGTGTTAAACAAAATTGACTGGGTCCATTCACGTATGCTCATGTTTGTTGCATAATATCCCGGACACTATTCGTGGGTTATGTTATGTTAACAAGGCAAACATCAGATTATGCTACTAGTACTGTTTGATCATTCCCTTGTGGAAGGAGTGTTATATTGATATGTACTTTTTTGTGACATAACTTACCTTTTGCATATAGAGAGCATTAGCACCTTCCAAACTAGGGCAGGATGTCGTCCTTTCTAGGATTGTATTATTGCCTCCTTAAATGATCTAGTGAATTGTAGATCTCATTTCTAAATTAGGACTGGGCAACCCTGCCCCCAAATAGGAATGAATGCAAATTATGTGCTTATGTGATATTTTGAAACTGATTTGATTCCAGAGATCAACAATCAAAAAGTTGTGATTTCATTCCCAAAGTCTGGGGAGTCTGATATTGCAGTGATTTGATTCTGTTGCAATCCTAGTTCTTTGGGGGCAAGGATCCAATTACAAAGATTTGGGTGTTCAGTCTAGGCATTGAATTCATATTTGATAATGATCTGAGTAATCAGCAGTAAATTAGGGGGGTTGTTTCCCAATTCGGAAGAATTTGAGTTTGAATTTGGGTTGTTACCTTAGTGATCAAAAAAGAAAAAAGAAAGAAAGAATTTTTGCCTTTTTAAAATTTAAATCTGCAATAAAACATGTGATTAAAGAGTAACTTTTAAAAAAGAGAAACTTTCCAACTTAAGTAGAGCCTTGGAGGTTGTGGAAGGTGTTTGATTGAATAAGAGTCTTCTAAGTCATTGACTTTAGGGGGAATTTCAACTTTTATGAAAAGTGGTAGATAAGGAAGTGGTGACCAAATCTTAAATTTTGAATAAAATTCTAAATCCCCCCAAAAGATAATTGACTAAGGAGACAATTGTTTGATTGGATACCAAACCAAACCAAACGAAGCCTTAAGTCCCATCAAATGGGGTCGGCTACATGAATCCTTCTTCTCCACGCGGCCCTATCAAAGGCCATTTCATTAGTCAAATTAAGTAGATTCATATCTCTATTTATAACGCTAGTCAACGTTAATCTAGGCCTACCCCGTCCCCTAACACTTCCATCTACCGTTACAGCATCGCATCTCTTCACTACTGCCTCTGTTGGTCTCCGTTGAATATGACCAAACCATCTCAAACGATTCTCTCTCAACTTATCTTCTATCGGTGCTACTCCTACCCATTTTCGAATACACTCATTCCTAATCCTGTCCTGTCTAGTCTTACCACACATCCATCTTAGCATCCTCATCTCAGCCACACTCATCTTATCTACATGTTGTTTCTTAGTTGCCCAACACTCCGTCCCATACAACATAGCTGGTCTAATAGCCGAGTAGACTTTTAGAAATTATGAAAAGTTTTTGATCGGACGGAAATCTTTAGGTTTTTGACTTTAGAGAGAATTTGATTTTATGGAAAAGTGTTAGATGAGGAGGTCATGACCGAGTCTCTCACTTTGAAATGAAATTTTGAATTGCCTTAGAAGACATTTGACTATAAGGTAACTGTTTAATTGATTTCTTCGAATAAGATCTTAAATTCTTTGGAAATTTTTTGAAAATAAAATTCGAGTAGAGTTCGGAAATTATGGAAAGTTCTTTTCATCGAGTAAAAATCGTTGGGCCACTGACTTTGAGTCTTAATTTTATTGAGAAATGTTAGACAAAGAAGTGATGACCAAGTCTCTGATTTTGAATAAAATTTTGGTTCCTCCGTAAGATATTTGGCTAAAGGATGATTGTTTGATTCATTTCTCGGAATAAAATCCGAACTCCTCAAAACATTTGAAGAAAAAGAGGAAATGAAAACTTTGAAAATTTAAATAAAAAAGGGCACTTTATTTTGAGAAAGGATTTTGAAAAAAATATTGAAGTTGAAATTTGATCACGTACTTTTGAAAATAAATTGGGGCACTTTCCGGAAACAATAAATAACGGAAAGGCAGTTGTCTAGATTGATCACTCTGGTAGGAATCATTAAAATTCCTCAAAATTGCCTTGGTTGGGCAGCTATCACCCAATGGGTGATGAGGACGACTTCGAGATCCGATGGTAAGTGTTAAACAAAATTGACTGGATCCATTCATCTATCCTCATGTTTGTTGCATAATATCCCAGACGCTATTCGTGGGTTATGTTATGTCAACAAGGCAAGCATCAGATTATGCTACTAGTACTGTTTGATCATTTCCTTGTGGAAGGAGTGTTATATTGATAGTAATAACTGATGTACTTTTTTGTGACATAACTTACCTTTTGCATATAGAGAGTATTAGCACCTTCCAAACTAGGGCAGGATGTCGTCCTTTCTAGGATTGTATTATTGCCTCTTTGAATGATCTAGTGAATCGTAGATCTCATTTCTAAATTAGGATAGGGCAACCCTACCCCCCAATAGGCATGAATGCAAATTATGTGCTTATGTGATATTTTGAAACTGATTTGATTCCAGAGATCAACAATCAGAAAGACTGTGATTTCATTGCCAAAGTCTGGGGAGTCTGATATTGCAGTGATTTGATTCTGTTGCAATCCTAGTTATTTGGGGCAAGGATCCAATTATATAGATTTGGGGGTTCAATCTAGGCAGTGAATTCATATTTTGATAATGATTTTAGTAATCAGTAGTAAATTAGGGGGGTTGTTTCCCAATTCTGAAGAGTATGAGTTAGAATTTGGGTTGTTACCTTAGTGATCAAAAAAGAAAATTTTTTTTTTTTTGGCCTTTTTAAAATTTAAATCCGCAATAAAACATGTGATTAAAGAGTAACTTCTAAAAAGGAGAAACTTTCGAACTTAAGTAGAGCCTTAGAGGTTGTGGAAGGTGTTTGATTGAATAAGAGTCTTTAAGTCATTGACTTTAGGGGGAATTTCAACTTTTATGTAAAGTGGTAGATAAGGAAGTGGTGACCAAATCTTCAATTTTGAATAAAATTCGAAATCCCCCCAAAAGATAATTGACTAAGGAAACAATTGTTCGATTGGATACTTGGAATAAAATCCAAAGCTCGTTGGGAGGAAAGAATTTTGAAAGAAAATCCGAGTAGAATTTTAGAAATTATGAAAAGTTTTTGATTGGACGGAAATTTTTAGGTTTTTGACTTTAGAGGGAATTTGATTTTATGGAAAAGTGTTAGATGAGGAGGTCATGATCGAGTCTTTCACTTTGAAATGAAATTTTGAATTTCCTTAGAAGACATTTGACTACAAGGTAACTGTTTGATTGATTTCTTCGAATAAGATCTTAAATTCCTTGGAAATTTTTTGAAAATAAAATTTGATCAGAGTTCGGAAATTATGGAAAGTTCTTTTCATCGAGTAAAAGTCCTTGGGCCACTAACTTTGAGGGAACCTTAATTTTATGGAGAAATGTTAGACAAGGAAGTGATGACCAAGTCTCTGATTTTGAATAAAATTTTGGTTCCTCCGTAAGATATTCGGCTAAAGGATGATTGTTTGATTGATTCCTTGGAATAAAATCTGAACTCCTCAAAACATTTGAAGAAAAAGAGGAAATGAAAACTTTGAAAATTTAAATAAAAAAGGGCACTTTATTTTGAAAAACGACTTACAAAAAAAAATTGAAGTTGAAATTTGATCACGCACTTTGAAAATAAATTGGTGCACTTTCCGGAAACAATAAATAATGGAAAGGCAATTGTTTAGATTAATCACTGTGGTAGGAATCATTAAAATTCCTCAAAATTGCCTTGGTTGGGCAGCTATCACCCAATGGGTAATGAGGACGACTTTGAGATCCGACTGTAAGTGTAAAACAAAATTGACTGGGTCCATTCCCCTATCCTTATGTTTGTTGCATAATATCCCGGACACTATTCGTGGGTTATGTTATGTTAACAAGGCAAGCATCAGATTATGCTACTAGTACTGTTTGATCATTCCCTTGTGGAAGGAGTGCTATATTGATAGTAATAGCTGATGTACCTTTTTGTGACATAACTTACTTTTTGCGTATAGAGAGCATTAGCACCTTCCAAACTAGGGCAGGATGCCGTCCTTTCTAGGATTGTATTATTGCCTCTTTGAATGATCTAGTGAATCGTAGATCTCATTTCTCAATTAGGACAGGGCAACCTTGCCCCCAAATAGGAATGAATGCAAATTATGTGCTTATGTGATATTTTGAAACTGATTTGATTCCAGAGATCAACAATCAGAAAGCTTGTGATTTCATTCCCAAAGTCTGGGGAGTCTGATATTGCAGTGATTTGATTCTGTTGCAATCCTAGTTCTTTGGGGGCAATGATCCAATTACAAAGATTTGGGGGTTCAATCTAGGCAGTGAATTCATATTTTGATAATGATTTGTGTAATCAGTAGTAAATTAGGGGGGTTGTTTCCCAATACTGAAGAATTTGAGTTGTTACCTTAGTGATCAAAAAATAAAAAAGAAAGAAAGAAAGAAAGAATTTTTGCCTTTTTAAAATTTAAATCCGCAATAAAACATGTGATTAAAGAGTAACTTCTAAAAAACAGAAAGTTTCCAACTTATGTAGAACCTTGGAGGTTGTCGGAGGTGTTTGATTGAATAAGAGTCTTTTAAGTCATTGACTTTGTTTAGGGGGAATTTCAACTTTTATGAAAAGTGGTAGATAAGGAAGTGGTGATCAAATCTTCCATTTTGAATAAAATTCGAAATCCCCCCAAAAGATAATTGACTAAGGAGACAATTGTTTGATTGGATACTTGGAATAAAATCCAAAGCTCCTTGGGAGGAAAGAATTTTGAAAGAAAACCCGAGTAAGATTTTAGAAATTATGAAAAGTTTTTGATCAGACGGAAATCTTTAGGTTTTTTACTTTAGAGGGAATTTGATTTTATGGAAAAGTGTTAGATGAGGAGGTCATGACCGAGTCTTTCACTTTGAAATTAAATTTTAAATTTCCTTAGACGACATTTGACTATAAAGTAACTGTTTGATTGATTTCTTCGAATAAGATCTTAAATTCTTTGAAAATTTTTTGAAAATAAAATTTGAATAGAGTTCGAAAATTATGGATAGTTCTTTTCATTGAGTAAAAATCCTTGGGCCACTGACTTTGAGGGAACCTTAATTTTATGGAGAAATGTTAGACAAGGAAGTGATGACCAAATCTCTGATTTTGAATAAAATTTTGGTTCCTCTGTAAGATATTCGACTAAAGGATGATTGCTTGATTGATTCCTCGGAATAAAATCCGAACTCCTCGAAACATCTGAAGAAAAAGAGGAAATGAAAACTTTGAAAATTTAAATGAAAAAGGGCACTTTATTTTTAAAAAGGATTTTAAAAAAAAAAAATTTGAAGTTGAAATTTGCTCACGCACTTTTGAAAATAAATGGGGGCACATTTCGAGAAACAATATATAATGGAAAGGCAATTGTTTAGATTGATCACTCTGGTAGGAATCATTAAAATTCCTCAAAATTGCCTTGCTTGGGCAGCTATCACCCAATCGGTGATGCGGATGACTTCGAGATCCGATGGCAAGTGTTAAACAAAATTGATTGGGTCCATTCACGTATCCTCATGTTTGTTGCATAATATTCCGGACGCTATTCGTGGGTTATGTTATTTCAACAAGGCAAGCATCAGATTATGCTACTCGTATTGTTTGATCATTCCTTTGTGGAAGGAGTGTTGTATTGATAGTAATAACTGATGTACCTTTTTGTGACATAACTTACCTTTTGCATATAGAGAGCATTAGCACCTTCCAAACTAGGACATGATGCTATCCTTTCTAGGATTGTATTATTGCCTCTTTGAATGATCTAGTGAATCGTATATCTCATTTCTAAATTAGGACAGGGCAACCCTACCCCTCAATAGGCATAAATGCAAATTATGTGCTTATGTGTTATTTTGAAACTGATTTGATTCCAGAGATCAACAATTAGAAAGATTGTGATTTCATTCCCAAAGTCTGGGGAGTCTGATATTGCAGTGATTTGATTCTGTTGCAATCCTAGTTATTTGGGGCAATGATCCAATTACAAAGATTTGGGCGTTCAATCCAGGCTGTGAACTCATATTTTGATAATGATTTGAGTAATCAGTAGTAAATTAGGGGGGGTTGTTTCCCAATTGTGAAGAATTTGAGTTTGAATTTGGGTTGTTACCTTAGTGATCAAAAAAGAAAAAAGAAAAAAAGAAAGAATTTTTGCCTTTTTAAAATTTCAATCCGCAATGAAACATGTGATTAAAGAGTAACTTCTAAAAAAGAGAAACGTTCCAACTTAAGTAGAGCCTTAGAGGCTGTGGAAGGTGTTTGATGGAATAAGAGTCTTTAAGTTATTGACTTTAGGGGGAATTTCAACTTTTATGAAAAGTGGCAGATAAGGAAGTGGTGACCAAATCTTCAATTTTGAATAAAATTCGAAATCCCCCCAAAAGATAATTGACTAAGGAGACAATTGTTTGATTGGATACTTGGAATAAAATCCAAAGCTCCTTGGGAGGAAAGAATTTTGAAAGAAAACCCGAGTAGAATTTTTGAAATTATGAAAAGTTTTTGATCAGACAGAAATCTTTAGGTTTTTTACTTTAGAGGGAATTTGATTTTATGGAAAAGTGTTAGATGAGGAGGTCATGACCGAGTCTTTCACTTTGAAATTAAATTTTAAATTTCCTTAGACGACATTTGACTATAAAGTAACTGTTTGATTGATTTCTTCGAATAAGATCTTAAATTCTTTGGAAATTTTTTGAAAATAAAATCCTAGTTATATTCAAATTTTGTTAACATAATTCATAGGGTGAAGTACAATTTATATTTTACAATTGACCGTTGCTAATGCAATATAGAATCAACCATAAAACCAACCACATAGTCATGTGTTGCAAAAGCTTTTGTGGTTGGTTATGTGGCTGAGTTTTCATCTTGTCGATCTGGATTTGCTATTTTGACCCATAGAGAGATATAATGATGAGGGTTTTTGTTTTCACCAAGAGAAATGTATAGTGATGAAGGCCTTTCATTTGTATAATGACAGAGAGTTTGTTTTTTTCTTCATGTTTAACCTTTAACTATACGAGTATTTACTTTTTCTTTTGCCATTTTCTTTGTTATGATGCAGAGAAAGGGCAAAGTATAATGATAACTATTGAGAGATATAATAATGATAGGGTAGTTTGTTTTGATATGTATGAAATACAATTTAAAGGGAGATCATTTTTACCTATTTTTGCTTTTTCCAATTTCCTTTATAACATTGTTTTTATTTTTATCTGATATATACATTGTATATAAAAAAAAATGAGGCCCCCTTTTATGCAGGGCATTGGATAAACAAGTTGTCGATTCAGTTAATTTACTCGTATGTTTATCTGTAGTTAGCAATTTGTGCATTGTCGTCTTGTGTTTGAATTCCCTTTTCGTGACTCTGGCACCTATATAGATGTGGAAGATTCTAAATTATATTTTTGGTGGGTTGAAGGTTCTAAATTATATGTGGGTGATTTGTTTGTATTCTATCATTATATTTAGAAGAAATATATGGTGTTATGAGAAAAACTAATATAAATAGATGGAAACATGAAGGATATGTAACAACTCTAGGAAATAAAAGAGGGCCTTGTTAGGTAATAGAAGTTTTTTTAGACTGAAACCATTGTTTTACTTGTTTTATAATGAAGTTTCTTTAAACTGGCTACATTGTTTACAAGTTTGTCAGGCTGTATTATTGCTCATTTGCATTCATTCGATTGATAAAGCTTTTCACTCAGGGTGTTGTGGACAGAAAATCATGGCTGCTTATGGAATTTCAGGACATTTTTATTGGATTTTCATGGAGAAACATTTCTGATGCTCCTTGTCATCGCATCTTCCATTGCCGTGTGGTTTAACTAGATCTTCACAAAGACACATTGTGGTGAGGTTTTCTTTTGTTGGTTTACAAGTACATGTAGAAAAGATGTGAAAAAGTTTAATATTGCACTCTAGTACACAACTTATGGGCTTATTACTAATGTGATTAAAGCTGCTTTGGTTTGCAAATTCAATGTCATGTTTAAATGTTTGTTTTTGCATCTTTCATTTGATCTTCACATTTGTCTCTGTTTGTTGAATATCACTAGCTTTCTTCATTGTACTGTTTTTAGTTTCCTTCTGATGATTCAATGGTGCTGAGGTCAAGCCCAGCCAAAAGCCCCCATCCTGAGGTTTAAAGTTGCATTATCAATTGTCCCCACTCACCATTAGTTAACTTAACAGTCAACTACCAATTTTCGCTAATGTAAGTGGATTACTTTTTTTAAATACCAAATTTACCCTCACATTCTCTCCCTCCTTTCACTGTATTTCCTTTCTCACTTAATACAAACAACAACCATCACTCGTTGGTCCCTCCACCTCCCCCCATTACACATCAATGCACCTTCTCCTTTCTAGCACCTACCAACTCATCACCGCCACAACTCAACCATGTCACAAAATCAAAGAAAACTTTTTTGTTTAGCAAAAAGTAGTTTTTTGAGCAATTAGTCAAGCATGTAATTTGCATAAGACTGCATTCATGAAAAATTATTTCTTTGAAGTAATCAATCAAACACCCAGTGTAAAACAACCCAAATCACCTAGTGCAAAACCACCCCCAAGTCACCCAATGTAAATCTCCTACTGCAAACCTCCCCTAAAACTCCATATCCATCACCCAGTGTAAAACCCCCAAGTATTAAAAGTAAATCTCAGGAGGTGTTGGTGTAATTTATCTTTTTGATGATGTTAAACTTATACTTTGACATGCTATAGTATTTGGAATTTTATAAATGGGCCATTTTGTTCCAATGATGTTGATGCATATCTTTTATTTTTCTCATACAATGCTAAATAGAGATGCTATTTGTGGACTTGATTATGAAAGAAAGGTAGAAGAAGAAAGAGTGTTGTAAAATTTAACGTGAACTATGACAAGCTATCGGAGTGAAATATTTGAAAGATGGGGAAATTCTATAATACACAGCTTAAAAAGGGGTGTACTAGATGCTTAATGTGTTAGTTATGATCTCTTATGGTGGTTATTTTGGTTATGAAGAGGTCTTTGGTCTGCCTTAAATGGTGTTTGGTCATGATTTTTGGTTATGACTCAATATGATAGTAGTTATGACCTATTATGATTGTTATTTTGGTCACGACCGTAAAAATCTTTGGTTATGTTTAAAGTAGTGTTTGGTTATAACTGGGAGAGCGGATAGTGGAATGATCCTTCCTTAGATTTGTTCTAATCAGTCTCTTTATTATCAGCAATGGAATGATAAGGTGAAATAAAGGGAAATAACACCAAGCAAGTGATGAAATATGAGAAAAGCTTGTCTCTAGGAGGAGCCATGCTCTTGTAGATCTGATACATATTTTTATTTTGAAATTTAATTTCGTTCTTTATTGAAATTTGTGTAAATTATTTATGAAAAAAATTAAATCAATTCGTTTATAGTAATTAATTACATGGTTTTATCATATTTATTTTGAAAAAATTGGAAGGTTAATTTTTGAAATCATACTTGTCCATTTTTTAGAACAAATATATGAAATCATACAATTACAATTATTGATGAATCTATATTTTTTTTTTCTTTATGAATAATCTATGTATAGTGGCCTAAAAATGAATAGTTCAAATTATCAAACTAAAAGAACTATAGTAAATTGAACGAGTACTAGATGGGTCAAGTCTTCACCCCAACTTGAATGAAGCGAGACTCAGCGAGTATAATACCAAGTAAGTATTGCTATATAATAATAAGGAAAATGTTTAAATTAGTCTCTAGAGTTGTTATTAGTGTTAAATTATCATAATAATAAGGAAAATGTTTAAATTAGTCTTTAGAGTTGTTATTAGTGTTAAATTATGTGTAAAAAATGTATCAGAAAGTATAAAAATATGCAAAATTATATGAAATGTTTATTAAAATTATAAATATTTTCTATACTTCTTACTGATAATCCCAAATTAGTCTTTAGAATTGTTGTTAGTGTTAAAATATATGTAAAAAATGTATTAAATGCGTATTGAAAAATAGTACTGGCTTTTATCCAAAAATTAATGGTTGTGTTCCTGCTTGATAGGTGGTGGTGGTATTGTTCCATCAACTAGGTGCATGGTGGTATTGATTGTTCCACAATTATGGTTGTGATGGTGCTACATGCATTAATTAATGTAAACATTAGTGTACCAACTAGTGTTATGTCATTATTACTGACTCCACTTATTACACAAATTATAAATATCTAAAACATCTTAAATTAATTGATACATACATAGCATTATTCTTACGGCATTATGTGCTTCTCATTTATTGCTAAAGGTCATTGTTACCATTTTTATTTTTGTTATAAATGTAATTAACTTTTCTTCAAAAATATAATTTGCCATTATTATATAAAAACACACAGGTATTATATAAAATATGATTTGTCATTGCATACTGTTGTTGTCTTATTAATATAATATTTCCTATTTTCTTAAAAAAAAAAAGAAAAAAAAAAGAGAGGGAGGGTCTGGCCATGTGACCCAGGTATTAATGAGGTTATGATTAGGTGTTTCATGTTATAATGAAATTTTGAAATTAAACGTCTATCTCTCAATTTTTAGAAGTTGCTCCTCCTCAATCCGGCTTCTTATGGATTTATTTTAGATCTATTTTAATAATTCAAAATATTTATTTTGTGAGATCTTTTGAACATATTATTCATATAAAAATTTGAGTTGATTGATATAATTATTTGATCAAATCACATCAAATAATTACTTATATTTGATTAATTTGATTTTCGATATGAATAATATATTCGACAAACTTTACAAAATGATTGATTTGAATCATTGAAGCGACTATTTAAAAAAAAAAAAAAAATTCATTGAAGTGGACTTTCAATAAACTTATAGTAAGTCAGACTGAACATCTGACGTAAAAGAAATGCTCCTTTAAATTTGAGATTGTGGATTGGAAATTGAAAACAATTACATTGTGTAAATAATGCCAAATGTTAAAGTTGTACCTAATTTATCATTCTCATACCCCACCAATAAATTAGATGTACTGTTTTTTTAAAGATATATGCTATAGAAAAATGCTTAAACCCACCTCTAATCCCTATACTTGGTCTTAGTCTCTAATCTCAATTTTTATCTTATTCTCTGTTCGATACTTTATTTGATGCAGTAAAAATATTACACGAAATAAGATGGCATTTTAGTACATGAAGAATTTTGAATATATAAAAAGAAAACTTTGAATTCACAAGAAAAAATGACTTTTTAAAGAAAAGATCCTAATTTGATCTCTTCTTTAATTTATATCGATCCAATTATTTTATGAAATTTTCAATAACTAATTTTACCTCACTCTTATTACAATGTGACAAAATTAGCATAAAAATTATGAGGCAAAATTGGGTGAAAGAAAGGGTCAATGTTCCAAATTCATATCAATTTGTTTTAGGAGGACCAGCATCTAGGTCTTGTAATAATTCTATAAATGCATTTGAGCTTTTAAGTTTATCAGTTCTTGAGAAATGTTATAGATTTATAATTTTAAATTTATAAATTTACTCATAATAATGTGGTGTGGTAAATAAAAATTTGACACATCATATTATATTATTGTGATCAAATTAAAATAACTTTTTAAAAGTTTTTAAACATTACAAATGTGGAGTATATTAAGTGCCTTGAAAAACCAGTAATTGACTTGATTTACATTGTGTTTGGAAGAAAAAAAGAAAATCAACAAATGAAGCACAAGAAATTGAAGTAAACTTTTAAATATGAATAAAGAAGATTTTTTAAAAATTAGTCCCATTAATAAATTTTGTAAATTATTGGCTATTCATATATATTCTATATTTCCTCATACGTATTAGAATTTGGAAACTTAAATTTTAGAATTTTTGCAATCATAAATTAAATTAATGAATTTTTTAATTTTAAAAATAGATCCTACTAACTACCACTCGATGAGCGTTGGTTAATGTTCAAATAATATCAAAAAAATTAAAATTAAAATTTTAATATATATTTTACATAATTTCATAAATTTTTATGTATTTTACATCTATTTTACATCATTTAATTTTTTATATTAAATTTTACATCATTTAAATGACAAATGCCAACAAAAGCATTGTTTAATATTAAATTTGTGTAAAAAAATGCTTCAAAAAATAGTGAAAAAGTTAAAATAAATTTTTAATTCAATAAAAGTATTTTGAAATTAGTAAAAAAATATCTAGTTTTTTTTTTTTTTTTCTTCAAAGTCTAACAAAACCTACAAGTGAAAAAGTTTATTGAAATTTAAAAAAGAAAATTCATTCAAGACAAAAACCAAAATTTTGTTAATTTTTTTGTTCTTACCAAACCCAACGTTAAAATGTCAATTTTATCTGTTTTACATCCGCAAACCAAACAACACTGAAGGAAGGGCGGTTTCAAATCCCTGTGGCCCAGTTGCTGAAGGGGGTTATCATGCAAATGTGAACACAACTATCGTTTGAGGTCTGAATCAGATTCTACAAGCATACACCACCTCTATAAAATTTATATCTAGCAAAAAGCAAAAAGATACATAGTAAATGGTGATATGTTTCGGAATTTCATTTAATCAAGCAAAAAAATCAGTCAGATTGGTAGGAAAGCGAGTAGCGAGAGGAGAGAACGTCTTTATCCTCGCACGGTAAGACCCACTTTCTTGTGTCAAATTAGAGAAAGAAATCTATAACAATAAAATGCAAGAAAACCACATCATCAAAAACAAATAAGTAGAGTTCATACAGCTCATGAATTTATCTTCTCTTGCCTATGGTCGTCCCACTTTCTTGCTTCAGTTGAAAAATCTATCTAATAAAAATAAAAAGCGAATAAACCACATCCAAAAGAGACAAAAAAAAATAGAAAAGGGGGAGTTCATACCGCAGCTTCATACAGCTCTAAATTTTAACTTGACTAAAACCTACATCAATAATGGCACATGAAATTCGGCCACCTCGTCCATTGTGTTTTTCCTGAAACTGGATCTGTTGAGAGGTATTGCTGAGCTAATAAAATCCAGATAACACAGCTCTCAAATACACTAAAAAGCTCCTGAGACACATTCTCAAGGAGAGCATAAACATGGAGACAGCTTCACTTTCTGTTCCTGCTCTCTTCCCTCTCCTTTTTCCATTTCTTGTAAAGCTTCTCAAGAACACGCATTGCCTCGCAAGGTGGAAAGTTTGCAAGGTCAAAGTAGTGTGGTGCTATATCAACTAATCTGAATCGACCCAAAATAAACAGTACTTTAACAAATCACATACCTGTCCACCAGTAAAATATAAATTCCCAGTCCCATTTTTAATAATAATAAATATATATAGATATAAAACAGTTAGGAACAATAGTACTTTATTCATAACAAAAATAGTAATAATCCTTTATGAGAGCAATAAAAGTGTTGTTAATCTGTTTCGATTACCCTTTAATGCATACAGAAGGGGTCAACAAAACAAACAAGCAACCAACTTGGATATTGAGAAGCTTCAGGCCTATCCATAAGACGAATTGTCTTTATCCCAGACAACTGAAAACATTGTGATGATTTTAACATCCAACCTGTCACAGAAAAGAGGTTGACGGTCAAATCTCTTATTACCCAACTCAATACCATTAAGTAATCTCGCCACGCATTTATTATTAAACTTAACGTCCCTTAATTGTTCATCGTATAGCTGTAATTTTCTTACTCCCCTCTTAGTCTTCTTAATAAATCGAGAAATATTCTGAACGTACCGTCTACGAACATACTGGGTCTTAAAAGGTGCACGATTACGGTAACTACGCCTATATCCACTGGCCGCCGGTGTCCTTGACCTCCGGTACGCAAGGGGGGTCCGGTAATGGCTGCCTCCTATTCCTTTCATTTTTTATAAATAATTCCAAATCTTTTATACGAACACTTCTACAGGATCTGTTACCTCTGCTAACCCTTCTGTTCAGACACCTTAGCTTTGATATTTTTGCCATCTGCTCTTCGTACACCGGAATAACCTTCACCGGAGCTCTCCGCCGGCTCTCTTCCCACAGTCCAAGTTGCCACGTCAAAAAGCGATCTACACACATTTGAGTGAACTGCCCGTAATTCTCGGGATACTCTTCTAAGGAGTACAACATTGTATACCAAATAAATCGACAAAACTGGCAGAAAGAAAAGGAGGGACGAAACAAGATACCAGAAAATCACCTTAGTGTAATAACTCTCCAACTGCAAAACATATCTCTCTTATCTCTCTCCACCGACAAATATCTGAGGCTGCACCCAGTTATATAGATAGCTGTAAATACGGAGATTTGGAATTTAAAATTTGAAATCCCGCCCATTACTGTTTATTCACGCGGAATTCTGTGCACCTTTGCTTTATATCTAAGCAAAACCACCACAATCGTGACACGTGGGTGGACAAAAGATGGCCACGTCTACTCACACCAAGCCCCGGATACTCATACCAAATAGTGATTACTATTTGGTGTGAGTACGGATTTAATCTCCGCCTTACACGTTACCATCCGTACGTCTATCAACGGATGAAATTGCCTAACGGGTACAATTTCAACAGGGGGCGCTAGTAATATTATATATAGCGCCCCCCCCCCATCTGGTGTGACCTCCCCCTATATAAAGCCTCGACAAACAACATTCACACCTGTGTAAGTTAAGTGTTAATCACTAAATAAGCTAAATAATGTCTCGCCAAGCCTCTTTCCATTTTTATGCCAAGAATGTTTTCTTCACGTACCCACAATGCCCATGCCCAAAAGAACAACTCTTAGAACTCCTCTAATCTCTCCTCCAACTAGCCTGTCAGCCATACTACATACTTGTCGCAAGGGAGCTCCATGAAGATGGAAACCCTCACCTTCATGCTATGGTTCAATGCACGAAGAAGATCCAAACCTCCAACCCGAGATTTTTCGATCTCACTGGAACCAATGGGAGGATCTACTATCCAAATATAGATAAACTCCACTCGCCAACAGCAAGTCGACAGTAAACACAGAAAAGGGGCGAGTTCGTCGAATGGGGAGAATTTTCATCTAAGGGGAAAAGTCCTTTGAAAAACAGAGACGAACTCTGGAGGGAAATACTTGGCGAAGTAGAAACGGAGGAACAATTCTTTGCTCTCTGTAAAGAAAGATGTCCCACCGATTACGTCACAAAATACCCCCAATTAAAAATATTTTTGAGGGATCATTACAAAGAAATTGTACCCGTTAGGCAATTTCATCCGTTGATAGACGTACGAATGGTGACGAGTAAGGCGGAGATTAAATCCGTACTCACACCAAATAGTAATCACTATTTGGTGTGAGTATCCGGGGCTTGGTGTAAGTAGACATGGCCATCTCCTGTCCACCCACGTGTCACGATCGTGGTGGTTTTGCTTGGATATAAAGCAAAGGTGTACAGAATTCCGCGTGAATGAACAGTAATGGGCGGGAATTCAAATTTTAAATTCCGAATCTCCGTATTTACAGCAGTCTATATATCTGGGTGCAGCCTCAGATATTTGTCGGTGGAGAGAGATAAGAGAGATATGCTTTTGCAGTTGAAGAGTTATTACACTGAGGTGATTTTCTGGTACCTTGTTTCGTCCCTCCTTTTCTTTCTGCCATTTTTGTCGATTTATTTGGTATACAATGTTGTACTCCTTAGAAGAGTATCCCGAGAATTACAGGCAGTTCACTCAAATGTGTGTAGATCGCTTTTTGACGTGGCAACTAGGACTGTGGGAAGAGAGCCGGCGGAGAGCTCCGGTGAAGTTTGTTCCGGTGTACGAAGAGCAGAGGGCAAAAATATCAAAACTAAGCTGTCTGAACAGAAGGGTTAGCAGAGGTAACAGATCCTGTAGAAGTGTTTGTATAAAAGATTTGGAGTTATTTATAAAAAATGGAAGGAATAGGAGGCAGCCATTACCGGACCTCCCTTGTGTACCGAAGGTTGTTTGTCGAGGCTTTATATAGGGGGAGGTCACACCAGCTGGGGGGGCGCTATATATAATATTACTAGCGCCCCCTGTTGAAATTGTACCCGTTAGGCAATTTCATCCGTTGATGGACATACGGATAGTGACATGTAAGGCGGAGATTAAATCCGTACTCACACCAAATAGTAATCACTATTTGGTGTGAGTATCCGGGGCTTGGTGTGAGTAGACGTGGCCATCTCCTGTCCACCTACGTGTCACGATCGTGGTGGTTTTGCGTAGATATAAAGCAAAGGTGCACAGAATTCAGCGTGAATGAACAGTAATGGGCGGGAATTCAAATTTTAAATTCCGAATCTCCGTATTTACAGCTGTCTATATATCTGGGTGTAGCCTCAGACATTTGTTGGTGGAGAGAGATAAGAGAGATATGCTTCTACAGTTGGAGAGTTATTACACTAAGGTGATTTTCTGGTACCTTGTTTCGTCCCTCCTTTTCTTTCTGCCATTTTTGTCGATTTATTTGATATATAATGTTGTACTCCTTAGAAGAGTATCCTTAGAATTACGGGCAGTTCACTCAAATGTGTGTAGATCGCTTTTTGACGTGGCAACTAGGACTGTGGGAAGAAAGCCGGCGGAGAGCTCCGGTGAAGGTTGTTCCGGTGTACGAAGAGCAGAGGGTAAAAATATCAAAGCTAAGGTGTCTGAACAGAAAGGTTAGCAGAGGTAACAAATCCTGTAGAAGTGTTCGTATAAAAGATTTGGAGTTATTTATAAAAAATGGAAGGAATAGGAAGCAGCCATTACCGGACCCCCATTGCGTACCGGAGGTCAAGGACACCAGCGGATATAGGCGTAGTTACCGTAGTCGTGCACCTTTTAAGACCCAATATGTTCCGTTCAGAATATTCCCCGATTTATTAAGAAGACTAAGAGGGGAGTAAGGAAATTACAGCTATACGATGAACAATTAAGGGACGTTAAGTTTGATAATAAAGGTGTGGCGAGATTACTTAATGGTATTGAGTTGGGTAATAAGAGATCTGACCGTCAATCAGACAAGATCGTGGTTAAGGGTATCAAATTCATTGGTAATGTTCAATTGGGACAGGATGCTAAGGACAAAGCTGTGGTCCACCACGTGTTGTTTTTTGTCATCAGTGATAATAGTCCGTCAGATTCCATCCCTACACCTGACAAGATATTTATTGGAGTTGGCGAGGGTAATCCTGAGACTTGGATTGTTGATCCTGACCAGTCCGACCGGTTTCGGATGCTAAAGAAAATGAGATTCAAGCTCGTTGGTGGCAAGGACAAAGAGTACGTTCGTCACGGGATAGAAGTTGTAGACCGGTTCTTCCCAGTTGATGTTTGGACGGACTACAAAGATACGCTGTTGGGAAATGTTGGACGGACTACAAAGATTGAGGGTTTCCTCCAATCTCTCCTCCAACTAGCCTGTCAGCCATACTACATACTTGTCGCAAGGGAGCTCCATGAAGATGGAAACCCTCACCTTCATGCCAGGGTTCAATGCACGAAGAAGATCCAAACCCCAAACCCGAGATTTTTCGATCTCACTGGAACCAATGGGAGGATCTACCATCCAAATATAGAAAAACTTCACTCGCCATAAGCAAGTTGACAGTATATACAGAAAGGGGGCGAGTTCGTCGAATGGGGAGAATTTTCATCTAAGGGGAAAAGTCCTTCGAAAAACAGAGACGAACTCTGGAGGGGAATACTTGGCGAAGCAGAAACAGAGGAACAATTCTTTGCTCTCTGTAAAGAAAGATGTCCCACTGATTACGTCACAAAATACCCCCAATTAAAAACATTTTCGAGGGATCATTACAAAAGAGAGAGGCCCCCATATACTAGCCCCTTTAATTCATTTCCTTTTCTTAAATGAAGAAGTAAAAAAATGGGCAGAAAATAATATTTTGTTTGTAAGTTGAAATTTCGTTCAGTACAAGTTATGTCAAAATTGATGTCTCTCCGTTTGGAGGGAAGACGACTTCCTTAGATTAGGGATACACAAAAACAATATCAATAATTTATATACTGACGAAGAACTCTCCTCCTCCTCTGATAACAGGAACCAGAGCAGAGGCCCATCCGCCCAATCTCCCTCTACCTCGAAGGACCCTCAAGAACAGGCAAAACCGTCTGGGCCAGAAGCCTCGGACGACACAATTACTTCTCCGGCAGAATAAGCTTTAAGGACTACGACTAAGACGCCATCTACAACGTCATAGACGACATCAAATACTCGACAGTCCCTACCGAATTAATGAAGAATTTAATAGGATGCCAGAGAGATTTCCATGTATTTGTTAAGTTCTATCCAGATCTCACTATTAGAGGAGGAATTCCTTGTATTTTATTAACAAATGGGGACAGTAGTTGGTTAGATTCAATGTCCCCAAAAATGAGAGAATGGTTTGATGTTAATGTAACCATTGTCACGATTAATGAAAAAATTTATTAAATTTATTTATGAAACCACTCAAAGTTTTATTTACTTACTACATTTCCCTTATCATCAACTGTTACATCTTGAGTCACATCACTATTTTTTACACTGATGATTACATTTTGTAAAACATTAGCAAATTCTACTGGATCCATAACAACTGATCCTCTACGATCAACACCCTCTTTGCTAATACCAATCTCTGAAATCGACGGACCAGGATCAACATCAATAGTGTCATCACCACCCCGGCGTACATCAATATCTGACAAACTCAGACGACCTCTGCGTTCATGAATAGCTGAACCACTTTCCCCAAAACCTCCTAACAACAAATCTCTTCGCCTCTCTAGTAAACCAACAGCCTTAGTCTGTGTTAGAATCGGAATGGCCTTCGTTGGAGGACAATGCCAGACATCAACATCATCATTAGTATATTTTTTAGATAAAACAACAATAGAGGGGGCCCTCATTTGCGAATCTTCTGGCATGTCACTCGTAGAATACTTCAGATACCTCTTCATTTTACAATACGTAACCCCCCTTTTAATATTGGAATTTTCAAGTCGATACTTCACCATCCATGGCACCTGTTTGTCGTTAATTGAACAATAACCATTCCCATAATAGACTAACTCGCATTGACAATCTACTGGGAAAATAAACCACGCCTGTAAATTGTCATTACCGTTTGACCTCCGATCATAAACATTTACTCTGACCAACCCACTAGCATTGGGTGCGCAAAGGGAGAATATTTTATCAATATTTTATCAACCTTAATACTTTTTTGTTTGTATCTTAACCTCAATTGAGAAAATAAATTAAGCAACGCAAGTTCAATACAACTAAAATCACTTGCCGAAACACCTTCAACAACCCCAGTTTTTATATTGTCCACCTCCATTAACCTGAACATTAAAAATAAAAATACATCAAATTACAATTCTAAACAGTTTTAAAGTACATTTGATTCCTTAAAGTAATTTTGCATTCCTTTCCACTAACAGTAGTGCCACTGAATATATGACACCCTTTTGAATGCTTCTAACATTTCCCAGCAGCGTATCTTTGTAGTCCGTCCAAACATCAACTGGGAAGAACCGATCTACAACTTCTATCCCGTGACGAACGTACTCTTTGTCCTTGCCACTAACGAGCTTGAATCTCATTTTCTTTAGCATCTGAAACCAGTCAGACTGGTCAGGATCAACAATCCAGGTCTCAGGATTACCCTCACCAACTCCAATAAATATCTTGTCAGGTGTAGGGACGGAATCTGACGGACTATTATCACTGATGACAAAAAACAACACGTGATGGACCACAGCTTCGTCCTTAGCATCCTGTCCCAATTGAACATTACCAATGAATTTAATACCCTTAACCACGATCTTGTCTTATTGACGGTCAGATCTCTTATTACCCAACTCAATACCATTAAGTAATCTCGCCACGCCTTTATTATCAAACTTAACGTCCCTTAATTGTAGTTCGTCAGAAAGCTGTAATTTCCTTACTCCCCTCTTAGTCTTCTTAGATTAGGGATACACAAAAACAATATCAATAATAGTACCGGTCTACAACTTCTATCCCGTGACGAACGTACTCTTTGTCCTTTCCACCAACGAGCTTGAATCTCATTTTCTTTAGCATCCGAAACCGGTCGGACTGGTCAGGATCAACAATCCAGGTCTTAGGATTACCCTCGCCAACTCCAATAAATATCTTGTCAAAAAACAACACGTGGTGGACCACAGCTTCGTCCTTAGCATCCTGTCCCAATTGAACATTACCAATGAATTTGATACCCTTAACCACGATCTTGTCTGATTTGACGGTCAGATCTCTTATTACCCAACTCAATGCCATTAAGTAATCTCGCCACGCCTTTATTATCAAACTTAATGTCCCTTAATTGTTCATCGTATAGCTGTAATTTCCTTACTCCCCTTTTAGTCTTCTTAATAAATCGGGGAATATTCTAAACGTACCGTCTGCGAACATACTGGGTCTTAAAAGGTGCACGACTACGGTAACTACGCCTATATCCACTGGCCGCCGGTGTCCTTGACCTCCGGTACGCAAGGGGGGTCCGGTAATGGCTGCCTCCTATTCCTTTCATTTTTTATAAATAACATCAAATCTTTTATACGAACACTTCTACAGGATCTGTTACCTCTGCTAACCCTTCTGTTCAGTCACCTTAGTTTTGATATTTTTGCCCTCTGCTCTTCGTACACCGGAACAAGCTTCACCGGAGCTCTCCGCCGGCTCTCTCCCCACAGTCCTAGTTGCCATATCAAAAAGCGATCTACACACATTTGGGTGAACTGCTCGTAATTCTCGGGATACTCTTCTAAGGAGTACAACATTGTATACCAAATAAATCGACAAAACTGGCAGAAAGAAAAGGAGGGATGAAACAATGTACCAGAAAATCACCTCAGTGTAATAACTCTCCAACTGCAAAAGCATATCTCTCTTATCTCTCTCCACTGACAAATATCTGAGGCTACACCCAGATATATAGACAACTGTAAATACGGAGATTCGGAATTTAAAATTTGAATTCCTGCCCATTACTGTTCATTCACACAGAATTCTGTGCACCTTTGCTTTATATCCAAGCAAAACCACCACGATCGTAACACGTGGGTGGACAGGAGATGGCCACGTCTACTCACACCAAGCCCCGGATACTCACACCAAATAGTGATTACTATTTGGTGGGATTTAATCTCCGCCTTATACGTCACCATCCGTACGTCCATCAACGGATGAAATTGCCTAACGGGTACAATTTCAACAGGGGGGCGCTAGTAATATTATATATAGCGCCCCCCCCAGTTGATGTGACCTCCCCCTATATAAAGCCTCAACAAACAACATTCACACCTGTGTAAGTTAAGTGTTAATCACTAAATAAGCTAAATAATGTCTCGCCAAGCCTCTTTCCGTTTTTATGCCAAGAATGTTTTCCTCACCTACCCATAATGCCCATGTCCAAAAGAACAACTCTTAGAACTCCTCCAATCTCTCCTCCAACTAGCCTGTTAGCCATACTACATACTTGTCGCAAGGGAGCTCTATGAAGATGGAAACCCTCACCTTCATACCATGGTTCAATGCACGAAAAAGATCCAAACCTCTAACCCGAGATTTTTCGATCTCACTGGAACCAATGGGAGGATCTACCATCCAAATATAGAAAAACTCCACTCGCCAATAGCAAGTCGACAGTATATACAGAAAGGGGGCGAGTTCGTCGAATGGGGATAATTTTCATCTAAGGGGAAAAGTCCTTCGAAAAACAGAGACTAACTCTGGAGGGGAATACTTGGCGAAGCAGAAACGGAGGAACAATTCTTTGCTCTCTGTAAAGAAAGATGTCCCACCGATTACGTCACAAAATACCCCCAATTAAAAACATTTTCGAGGGATCATTACAAAAGAGAGAGACCCCCATATACTAGCCCCTTTAATTCATTTCATTTCTTAAATGAAGAAGTAAAAAAATGGGCAGAAAATAATATTTTGTTTGTAAGTCGAAATTTCGTTCAGTACGAGTTATGTCAAAATTGCTGTCTCTCCGTTTAGAAGGAAGACGACTTCCTTAGATTAGGGATACACAAAAACAATATCAATAATTTATATACTGACGAAGAACTCTCCTCCTCCTCTAATAACAGGAACCAGAGCAGAGGCCCATTCGCCCAATCTCCCTCTACCTCGAAGTATCCTCAAGAACTGGCAAAACCGCCTGGGCCAGAAGCCTCGGACGACACAATTACTTCTTCAGCAGAATAAGCTTCAAGGACTACGACCAAGACGCCGTCTACAACGTCATAGACGACATCAAATACTCGACAGTCCTTACCGAATTAATGAAGAATTTAGTAGGATGCCAGAGAGATTTCCATGTATTTGTTAAGTTCCAACCAGATCTCACTATTAGAGGAGGAATTCCTTGTATTTTATTAACAAATGGGGACAGTAGTTGGTTAGATTCAATGTCCCCAAAAATGAGAGAATGGTTTGATGTTAATGTAACCATTGTCATGATTAATGAAAAATTTTATTAAATTTATTTATGAAACCACTCAAAGTTTTATTTACTTACTACATTTCCCTTATCATCAACTGTTACATCTTGAGTCACATCACTATTTTTTACACTGATTATTACATTTCGTAAAAATTAAAAAATTCTGCAGGATCCATAACAACTGATCCTCTACGATCAACATCTCCTTTGCTAACACCAATCTCTGAAATCGACGGACCAGGATCAACATCAATAGTGTCATCACCACCCCGGCGTACATTAATATCTGACAAACTCAGACGACCTCTGCGTTCATGAATAGCTGAACCACTTTCCCCAAAACCTCCTAACAACAAATCTCTTCGCCTCTCCAGTAAACCAACAGACTTAGTCCGTGTCAGAATCAGAATGGCCTTCGTTAGAGGACAATGCCAGACATCAATATTATCATTAGTATATTTTTTAGATAACACAACAATAGAGGGGGCCCTCATTTGCGAATCTTCTGGCATGTCACTCGTAGAATACTTCAGATACCCCTTTATTTTACAATACGTAACCCCCCTTTTAATATTGAAATTTTCAAGTCGATACTTCACTATCCATGGCACCTGTTTGTCGTTTATTGAACAATAACCATTCCCATAATAGACTAACTCGCATTAACAATCTACTGGGAAAATAAACCATGCCTGCAAACTGTCATTACCGTCTAACCTCTGATCATAAACATTTACTCTGACCAACCCACTAGCATTGGGTGCGCGAAGAGACAGAGAGAGAAGGGAAGGGCTTGTTTGGGAACGACAAAAACTTGGTTTGAGTGGGAATTGTTCCTCTCTGTGTAGGGCAAACCTCAGTTTTAGTAACATCGGGCCTAAAAAACATCTAGTTTTATTTTATTTTATTTTTTTGCCTCACCAATTTTCAGCAAAAGCTGGGTTAACTATCAAGAACAACAGAGCAAAGCCTATACATTGAAAACTCAAAATGAGGTCAACCCCAACATCCTTTCATCAGGTAGACAGAGAGAGAGATAGTCCAAGCAAGCTATGGTGTAAGGGTGGACATTTTCCCCAAACTGCTTCTAAGTCGTCTACCTAATTCACGAGAATTTTTTGAGCCAATATAGAACTAGTGATAATAAAATCACTATTATGAAGGAATGGAGATAGAAATTAAAGAAGCCTTCTACAAAACAGAACAACAACAAGCTTTATGTTTATAGAAGAATCCTCAATGCAAATGGCATTGACACTATTATAAAACAGACACATCTGTATTAGACAAGCATCAGTAGCAACGCATCTGAACACTCCTATAAACATAAATTTCAATCTTCTTTGCTCCGCAGTTCATTACCTATCACTTCTTTTAGTACTAAATTTGACATCATACACTCAACAACTATGAGACAAACAAGAAAACAACTATGAGACAAACAAGAAAACAGACACTTATAACATAGTAGTAGAATTATGCATAATTTTTGTTCAGGAGATTTGTAGATCTTTACTTCCATATTATGCATAGTTAGCAAAAACAGTAAGAAACTAATCAAAGTTTGGTATTTTTGTCTCATACAAAATGTGTATAAATTTTGCACTGTTTCATGTATTAAATTCCCTATTTCCATGGTGAACATTACTCTGCTGACAACTGTATTGAACAAGAACCAATAGAACCGCATATTAGAAAGAGAAACTACCCATTCCCCATGAACACCTGTTACTGTGTGGATGAAATTTCTACTTGTTAAGACAAACTCATTATAGATGACCCACTCTGGCTTATGATCCAGGCAATTTGAAGGGTGCAAGTGAACCACCTACATATGCCACATTACAGTATTAGAAAAATGTAAGAAAAAATCTTGTCCCGTGTGAGTGTAACAACCCCCGTACTGTTTACCGATTGATGACTGATTGATTACCGATAAACATTGATTACCGTTAAACTAAACTGATTATGACTGACAATTGGACTGATTAAAGTACCGAACTGACTGACTGAAAAACTGGAACTGAATTGACTGAGTATATGTGTTAATTTGTATTCTATCTGTTTGATTGTTTCTTTGATCTGTTCGCGTGTTATGTTTAAACTGCAAATTGAAGGCCTTATCGGCGGCCGAACTGGGAATTGATTAATGTTGTATGATCATCATAATTTATGTGATTTTATGTTGTAATTATCTGAAAACCGTTAGGCATGATTAAATTAGATTAAAACGAGTTAAATTGCAATAGTTGCCGTAATTACACTAATGCCACTCTAGTGGCCCACTACTTGGACCTTCTTGAGACTTGATTTCACTTAGAAGCAACATTTGATCAGCCTTTTTCCTTGAGTTCCACCGAGTAGAGAGAGGGATGAGAGCTTTAAGAGAGAATTGAGTTCATATTTGTGAATTGGCTTGTGAGACTTGAAGGAAATTGAAGTGTATTCGCATATTTGAGCTCCCTCACTTCTAATTCTACACCTAAGGTAGATCCTTCATCTTCTTAATTGTGTCTTTGAGTTGTTCTTGCATGATTCATGTTTCATTGTAGAACTAAGTCATGAATTGGTTCCCTCCGTTGAATTAGAGTTCATATCATGCATGCATGTGTTCTTGGTTGAATTTGGAGTTGAGTTCATGACAAAATTGTACATGCATGTCCATCATTAGGCTTAAGTCCATGTTTTCAACTTGTTTTTGGAACAATTGGCTCAATAGAGCATCAAATTGAAGCTTTGAAATGGTTTGAAATCATGCATATCATGTTTGAGAATTGTTCTTGAAAAATGGTTCGAAATTGGGTTGAATTAAACACCCTTGGGCTTTGATTTCTCAAACTAAGTTTTGAATCATGTTATTCCATGTGTTTACAAGTGTTTTTCCAGAAATTAGCCCAAGAGGATCGGTTTTGATGCATTTGAACTTGGTTTTGAGCTTGGAGGTGCAATTTGGAAATTCCAGATTCTGCACTTCCGCTCGAGCGGGGGAAGTGCCGCTCGAGCGTGGAATCCGAGCATCCTGTATCTCTGCACTGTTTTACAGTCCGCTCGAGCGGAGGATTGGGCGCTCGAGCGGAATCGTGTGTCTCAAGCTCGAGTGGGTGTCGAGCGTCCGTCGAGCGGAGATTCCACCCATCCAGCACTTTTGACTGTTTTTGCAGAACGCTCGAGCAGGTAATTATACGCTGGAGCAGGTACCTTTGTCTGCATGTCCGCTCGAGCGGAGTAACTTACGCTCGAGCGTGACCCCTGTTTTCTGAAAAATCCAAAAATGCTTCTAAAAGTACATCTTTGCATCCTCATCCCATTCTAAGCATTCTTAGACCTAGTTTAAGGCATCTTGTTGAGGATATAGATGTAGAACACACCGAGGCAAATTAGGGATTAAATTATGATATTTCCCAATTGTGTTGCTTAGTGTGTTCAATCTGTTAACTATGTAGGGTTGGCGACTGGGGAGACGCGCTCTCGCATACTGTAGCCCAAACTCTGTGAGTAACGATTGTGTAAAGATATGTTCAAAAATGATTATTTTCTAAACAACTGAACTGTATTGTTTCTGAACTGATTACTGTTAACTGAATGAATGTATGTCCTATATTCTGAATTGTATTGCGGCATCCTTAGCACCTACTGTTTACTGTTACTGTGACAGAATTCTCTGTCGGTTCCCTTGTTGGAACCACTACTGTTTACTGACTGATGGCCATCATTACTGTTCGGTCTTTAAGACCTACTGTTTACTGCTACGCTAATGGATGTACCGCATATGACTAAATAACTGTTCTGACTGAAAGACTGAAGTATTGTTTAATGAACTGTTTTCATCACTGTAAGGACATTTCATTCTTAACCTTTTTACGCATTATGTTATTCACTGGGCTTTAGCTCACTGTTTATATATATATGTAGGTGTACAGGCACTAGACCGCGGCTAGAGGCGTCAGGGTTAGACTCCAGTTTTGTCAAGCCAGCCTTTGTGCCTCACTGCGAGGTTCCGAGTTGCCATGCTATGGCTTTGGGGTGTTTTATTTTTCCCCCGTCTGTCCCCTTACTGTTTGGATTACTGTATAGACTGTCAGCTACGAACTGTACTGTTATCAAGGGATTAGATTCCTGTACTGTGTGACTGTAAATTTCGTATAGACTGTACTGTTTGTATGTATGAATGCATGAAAAATCTTTTGGCATACAGACTGTCACAGCTCAATGGACATTATTTATTTACTGTATTGGCTTCCGCCAGGCCCTGAACTCTGTTTTACTGTACTACTGTTAAGCAGGCCTTCGGTAATCTCGGATTGCTGGCCGGTTACGGTGCTAAACCCATAGGACCGGGTTTGGGTCATGACAGTGAGTCAAATATACAATCTCCTAAAGGTTAAAACAAGAGATGAATCAACATATCTACGTACCTGATTGTCCTTCACAGTAAAATAGTGTCCAGTGCACTCCAGATGAGCCACCTGCGTGAAATATCCAGCTAGCATAACTTTTCTGATGTTGATGTAGTAGTCACGACTGTTAAAATCTGTACTGCATTGCTTGAGGTTGAACCTAACCATGATCCGAACTAGCTGTTGTCTCACATTATCAGCAGCTTTCAATGCCCTTTGGTTGACAAAGTTTTCGTAACACCAAGATGGATCCTCGTCTAAAACCCATTCACATGTAAGCAGGATAAGAAATGCATACACCATTAATAAAAGCCTCTCTGATTCTCAAAGCAAAAGGCAAGAAATAGAGAATGTAGTTAGATACTTACTATTTTGCTTGTATGCATGGTATACATTCAAGGGTGTAAGGTGATCCCCATCAATGAGCCCAAACCGTGCCTTTGCTTCATCTGCTGCTTTTTAAGCCTCCTTAGGCCAGATAAAGCAATTGGGTACTAAAGAAAAAATTGGTTATCACAGAGGAGGCCCACGGTAGGTTAGCAGATGCATAGAGGCAAGACGACACCATGTGCTTCATGAGAGAATACTGAAAAACTGCAACTATCTGCATCAGCACTTAGAAATTCTATGGTGCATGCCAACAGGGGGCATGGAACCCAGACAAGACAGTTGCTGAAGACAACCTAAGTGGACACACATTTAACTGCATGCAGATGTACACCATGTACAAAAAATGCAATTAAACACGTAACATCATATGCCTAGATACATGTCTATGCACATGATACAAAATGGGCACGCATTCACAAATAATGAAGCAACATTCTCAGCCCATCGTGGTCTACGTCAACTTAGACCCACAATTAGACTCACAGACACAAAGAAAGCCAGGTAACAGACAACAAACCTGAAAGCATGGTAGAAATAGACAGAATCTCATTTGAACAGTTAAATTCCTGGCTAAAAACAAGCATCTTTGACATCTGCGGATCCAAGGGGAACTCACTCATGATCTCACCCAGCTTGGTCAAGTTGCCTTCATCATCCAACGCTCCCAAGTAATTCAAAACCTCTAATGAGCGCATCAATGTCTCTTGGGCAGGAGGATCCATAAAATCAAAATGGACCAGATCATCTATTCCTAGTTTCTTCAAGGTGAGAACTGTGTTTGCAAGGTTTGATCGCAGTATTTCTGGGTATGTCTGTGGCTGAAGATCATTATTGAAACTTTTCTCAGTGTAGAGTCTAAAACATTTTCCTGGTTGCGTTCTTCCAGCACGACCTGATCTTTGGTGAGCACTAGCCTTTGATATCGGAGAGACCAACAAAGATTCAACACGTATTCGAGGGTTATAGACCATTTGTTTTGCAAACCCAGGGTTTATCACATAAACTGTACCATCTATGGTCAAAGAGGTTTCTGCAATGTTTGTTGAGACTACAATCTTCCTCCCAGGAGGGCCGCCCACAGTCAGGGGGGTAGGAGCAGGTTCAAATATCTTCTGCTGCATAGCAGGAGGAAGCGTAGAATACAGCGGCACTGCTTTCACAGGCCCGCAGGCATCTCCCATATTTCCAATTTCTTTTGTCATTTTCCTACATACATCTTCTATCTCCTCCTCTCTAGTAAGAAATACGTTTGTCATTTTCTTTGTTATGATGCAGAGAAAGGGCAAAGTATAATGATAACTATTGAGAGATATAATAATGATAGGGTAGTTTGTTTTGATATGTATGAAATACGATTTAAAGAGAGATCATTTTTGCCTATTTTTGCTTTTTCCAATTTCCTTTATAACATTATTTTTATTTTTATCTGATATATACATTGTATATAAAAAAAATGAGGCCCCCTTTTATGCAGGGCCTTGGGTGAGCAGTGAGCACCAAAGTTGCCCAATGGTCAAGCCAAGGGTTGCTTGAATCACCCGTGACTCAAATCCGCACCTACACCAATAACAAGCCTTTATAGTTAGGCCAAGCCGCCTACATACCCTAAAAGTTATCATATGAGACTAAATTTGGAACATAATGACCCCAGGTCCACACACAACAACAAAAACATAAAGAAAACAAGACCAACAAAAATTTGAACAAAGTTTTTTTAAAATTCCACCAATGCAAATTGGGTGTTAGTAGCATACAAAATTAGAAAACATGAAACCAAAAACCAAAGATTCATAAATGTTTACTTACCTCATTGGCATTCATGTTGCTTTGAGTCCCAATGCCAGTCTGCCACACCACAAGTGGAAAATGGTCATTAAGCTTTCCTTCAGCCACCTCTTGGGCTACTTGCATTGTTGCCTTCCCTATGGACGGGTTAAGACCATATTCTATGTTGACCTGCAGTAGAGTATAGTACATACATACAAGTCAAATTAGTAAGAGAAAACACATAAAAAAAAATAAAAATAAAAATAACCCACACCATACCATAAATAATTTTCTGAAATGGAATGGAATTTTTGAATAATTAGTTTAGAAGACAACATCCAAATAAGAATATGGAATTTGTGAAATGGAATAGAATTAGAAACCCACACCATACCATAAAAAAATAATTTCTAAAATGGAATTTGTGAACTGAATTCCAATATTTATTGGAAGCAGAGCATAACCATGTATGCATTCTCTTCTGTGAATAGAGCTCTCTGTGTAAGCGACTCGTTTCAGTCCCTAAGCCCACCCCAACTCTCTCTCTCTCTTTCTCTCTCAAACGACAATGTATTGGAAATGGTTGTTTTTGGTTTTTTTTGCCCTCCTGTCACTCATCACTGACCTGTCGATGTGGGTATTGTTGTTGGGGGGGTCCTCCATCATTTCTGCTCTCGAAGTCATAAGCCTACCCCAACTCTCTCTCTCTCTCTCTCTCTCAAACGACAATGTATTGGAAATGGTTGTTTTTGGTTTTTATTGCCCTCCTGTCACTCATCACTGACCTGTGTATGTGGGTATTGTTGTTGGGGGGGTCCTCTATCATTTCTGCTCTCGAAGTCACAGCAATAGTGCTGTTTTCAAACCGCGACAATGGCGAACCAAACGTCGAGTCTGATTCTTTCTTCTCAACTGAGTCTGCCTTGTTCGAGTTGGAATCTTCTTCTGGGTCCTCACCGAGCGGTATGAGTTGCATTACGATGGAATCTTCTTCTGGGTCTTCATGGAGGAGATGAAGAAGAAGACCACTGCTCGGATGTTAGGATTAGCGTTTGCGTTTTTTGGGTTGTAATTTAAGCTCTGTATAGTAGATAGAGAAGCTTTTGGGTTCTTTAGCTATGTAATTTAAGCTCTGTAATTTAAGCTCTGTATAGTAGATACAGAAGCATTTGGGTTCTTTAGCTATGTAATTTTTTATTTTTATTTTTTTTACTATGTAATTTAAGCTCTGTAATTTAAGCTCTTTAGTATAAATAGTATATTTATTTAAATTATTTTAAAAAATCTCACTATTCAATTTCTTATATGAATAAATTAGTAAATTAGTGTTGATAACAGTTTAGATGATAGTAAAAAATAAATTATTATTGGGTTTTTCATAAATATTAAATTTTTTAAGTGTATTTATGTTAAGTGTATATAAAAATTTAAAAAAATTACTTAAAATATTAAAAACAAAATAGAAAAATACGAAACAAAAAATTTCAACTTTCTAAAAAGTGAATTTAAAAAACTCAATTGGGTGAAAGAAAGGGTCAATGTCCCAAATTCATATCAATTTGTTTTAGGATGGACCAGCCTATCTATTGAGATCTAAGCCCTATAATAATTCTATAAATGCAGTTGAGCTTTTAAGTTTATCAGTTCTTGAGAAATGTTATAGATTTATAATTTTAAATTTATAAATTTACTCATAATAATGTGGTGTGTGATAAATTAAAATTTGACACATCATATTATATTATTGTGATCAAATTAAAATAAGTTTTTAAACATTTTTTTTAAATAAAAAAAAAAATTGAACATAGCTAGCATAAATGTGGAGTATCTGAAGTGTCTTGGAAAACCAGTAATTGACTTGATTTATATTGTGTTTAGAAGAAAAAAAGAAAAGCAGCAAATGAAGCACAAGAAATTGAAGTAAACTTTTAAACATGAATAAAGAAGATTTTTTAAAAATTAGTCCCATTAATACATTTTGTAAATTATTGGTAATTCATATATATTCTATATTTCCTCGAACGTTTTAGAATTTTGGAAGCTGAAATTTTAGAATTTTTGCAATCATAAATTAAATTAATGAATTTTTTCATTTTAAAAATAGATCCTACTAACTACCCCTCAACCCCTCAAATTGGTTAAGGTTCAAATAATATCAAAAATATTAAAATTAAAATTTAATATATATTTTACATAACTCCATACATTTTTATGTATTTATATATATACTCACATCATTTTAATGACAAATGCTAACAAAAGCATTGTTTAATATTAAATTTGTGTAAAAAAAATGCTTCAAGAAATAGTGAAAAAGTTAAAATAAATTTTTAATTCAATAAAAGTATTTTGAAATTAGTAAAAAAATATCTATTTTTTTTTTTTTTCTTTTCCTTCCAAGTCTAATAAAACCTACACGTGAAAAAGTTATTTGAAATTTAAAAAAGAAAATTCATTCAAGACAAAAACCAACGAAAGACCAAAATTTTGCTTCTTTTTATATATTTATTTATTTATTTATTTTTTACCAAACCCAACCTTAAAATGTCAATTTATCTGTTTTATATCCACAAACCAAACACCGCTGAAGGAAGGGTGGTTTCAAATCCCTGTGGCCCAGTTGCTGAAGGGGGTTATTATACAAATGTGAACACAAGTATTCTTTGAGGTCTGAATCAGATTCTACAAGCACACACCACTTCTATAAAATTTATATCCGGCAAAAAGCAAAAAGATACATAGTAAATAGTGATATGGTTCGGAATTCTATTCAATCAAGCAGAAAAATCATGCCGTTGATGGTCTTGGTGGAGGCAACGATATTGGGGATGTCAAGGGTGGTGGTACTGGAGGCAGTAAGGGAGTTGGCGTAAGTAGAGGTGGTGATGAAGGCGGAGGTGGCAGTGTTGGGGGTGGCAAGGGAGGTAGGGAAGGTGTCGGTGTAAGTGGAGGTGGTAGTGCTGGAAGTGGGAAGGGAGGTGGTGTAGGCAGAGGTGGCGGTGTTGGGTGCGGCAAGGGAGGTGGTTAAGGTGGAGGTGTTGGGGGCGGCAAGGGAGGTGGTCAAGGTGGATGTGGTGGTGTGTAGGTGGAGGTGGTGGTAAGGGAGGTGATTGTGAAGGTGGTGGCATAGGCGGAGGTGAAGGTGAAGGCAAGGGAGGTGGTGGTTAAGGTGGAGGTGGCAGTGTTGGGAGTGGCAAAGGAGGTGGTGAAGGTGGAGGTGGCAGTACTGGGAGTGGCAAGGGAGGTGGTGTAGGTGAAGGTGGTAGTGTAGGCGAAGGTGGCTGTGAAGGTGGCGGCAAGGGAGGTGGTGTGGTGGAGGAGGTGGTGTAGGCGGAGGTGGTGTAGGTGGAGGTGGCAGTGGAGGCGGAGGTGGTGGCGGTGGCGGTAAGGAAGGTGGTGGCGTTGGCAGAAGCAGTGTAGGTGGCGGCGGCAAGGGAGGTGATGGTGTAGGCAGAGGTGGCGGTGCTGGGAGTGGAAAAGGAGGCGGTGGTGGTGGAGGTGGCAAGGAGGTGGAGGAGGCGGTATTGGGGGTGGTGAAGGTGGTGCTGTAGGCAGAGGCGGCGGTATTGGCGGTGGCAAAGGTGGCGGTAGTAGAGGTTGTAAAGGTGGTGGCAAAGGAGAAGGTGATGGTGGTGGAGCAAAAAGTGACGGAAAATGTGATAGTGGAGGCGCAGGGCTATTATCATAAAAATATGAAACAAGTGTTATCTTGTATTATTGTGTATGTAGTTATGTACTCTAAATAAGTCAGTCAAATAATGCATCATTGGAGCATATTTCCAAATTGCGAATAATCCCATTGTATCTTTTTTTTCCTTTTATTATTTTATTTTAAGCCCCTAGGAGTCTTCCCTTTTTTTTATCTTTGTTTTTTTTTAAACATAGCCCCAAGAGCTTGAGCTTATTATGTAAAGTATGTTTTTTTTTTTTTATTTTTTTTTTTATTTTGTCAAAGATAGCATTAATATATTAATATAGTTAAATTACAACTAAAAAGTTCACCACTGTTCCATTAACTTAACCTCCCATTTATCACACCCTAAGATGGGCTACTAATCCATTGGGATGGCTTTAAATTTCACTTGTTTCAAGAGTAATTTGAACAATTGATTTGGCTGGGCTTCATGGAACCCCTATTTTTAGGGGGAAAAAAAAATGAGTAAATTAAATTAATGACCTCGTTAAATTCACCTTCATATAAATTAGAAGGTGACTAGGTGTGTACTTTAAAATGAAAAATGCTATGAACTCCAAATAATATATCAAATTTTTTAACAAATATTTCATATGGGTGTAGGATCCACACAAACTCACGTATGTGAATCCCACACTCATATAAGAGGTTTGATAAAACATTTGGTAAATTATTTAGAATTCCTAACATTACTCCTTTAAAATTAATAGTTCAACTATATAAATCATAAAACTGACAAATAAACAAACAAAATCATCAACAAAAAAAAATATTGGTTGAAAAAAGTGACTATGAAAGACTCTTGTAAGAATTATCAAAAAAAGATTTTCCAATTGATCAATTTTGCACTTAATTTGTTAATGTTATTTCAATTTGGTTCAATTGATCATGTCCATTAAAATTTTGAGAAAAATTAAAGACAAAATGATCTATTCACCTTTCCCTCTTCCACAAACCACCTCACTATGGATTTTACCGATTTCTTAACAAGTGTTCTTAATTGGAATAAATTGATGCAATATAATCAAAATTATATGAACCAAATTAATACAAGAGAGAAATTATATTCATGATTAGTCTTTAGTCTCTTGAGTCATCCACAATTCAGCTTCAAGACTGATTTTTGTAGAAGTTTCAATGATGGGGAACACAACTTTGAGACTCTGAATTCTGGATTAGGAGTTTAATGTGCTTCATTGCCGTTTTAGATTTGGGAAGAGATAAGGATATGATGTTTTAGTTGAAATTATTTATACCAAGAACATGTTTACACATGCATCTATAGCAATTTCCCTATTTGGCTAGTTTATAAGAGCTCGTTGAAACGGAAGAGATAAAAGAGACGATGTTTTAGTTAAAAGCATTTATACCAAGATCATGTTTACGCATGCATAAATTTTCTTATTTGGTTAGTTTATAAGAGCTCTTTTTTTCTTAAAGAAAGTGTCAAAGGGATACTTTTATCTTCGATCTTATTATCAATTTTCCGGTTACAAAAATAAAAAATAAAAAACTACACCCAACATGGACAATATCTCATTTATGTATGCATTTACAGTCTTGTTTATGCATGCAGTCATACCAAGATCTTGTTTACCCCTATAAGTACCAGAATCGATTGCTTGTATTAAGCAAAGTTTTTCCTAAGCTCTGTTCCTCTCTTTTCCTCTTAGTAAAAGATGAGGAAGTTTTTAAAGAATGTTGGAATGTTTACTGTAATGGTGTTGGTAGCTTTGTTTGTGGTGGGAGTAACCGAAGGACAAAGGTTTGAGGAAGAGACTAATGGTGGCAGTGATGAGGATGGCAAGGCAGGCGGTGATATTGGGGTTGGTGAAGGCACCAAGGCAAACAATGTTGGTGGAAGAGGTGGTAATGGGGATGTTGAAGGTGGTGGTAGCGATGCTAGGGTGGGCAAAGATGGTGCCATGCCAGGTGATGGTGCTGGAGGTGAAAAACTTGGATTTGGAGGTGGTCATGGATGGGGGAGGTGGCCATGCCGGCGGTGGCGGCTATGGAGGTGGAGGGGGCAATGGTGGTTGTGTTTCTAGGGGCTGCGGTGGAGGTGTAGGGGGAGAAGGTGGCGCTGGCAAAGGTGGAGGTAGCAAAGAGGTGGCAATTGCAAAGAAGGTGGTGGAGTTGAAATAGGTGGAGGTCGTGGTGGTGTTGGGGGTGCCCCAGGTGGAGGTGGCAAAGGTGGATGTAGTGGAGAAGGTGGCAATGGTGGAGGAAGAATAGGTGGAGGTCATGGGGGCGCCCCAAGTGGAGGTGGCCACGGTGGCGGTGGCAAGGGTTGTGATGACAAAGGTAAAAGGGGTTGTGAAGGTAGTGGTACTGAGGGTGGGGAAGGTGGAGGTGGTGGTCCTAGGGGTGGCAAGGGTGGTCATGTGGCAGGGGAATGGTAATAGACAGAGATGGAGGACGTCACATGCATGGGGCCTATCATAAGCATGAAAAGGTGTACGATTTACTAAGTACCAAGTTAATGAAATAATGCAACAAAAATTATATGTTATATCCCAGCTATATATCTTCTGAATACTATTAAAAAATTGTGATCATTGTTCAAGCTTATTATGTTTCTGCTCGAAATTATGCAGTTTCCTTGTTCTGTATCTTTTTATATTTTTTTTTTCCCCAGATCCATTAATTATAGCAATACTTAATTTTCCACCACATATGCAAACAGTGTATGGTGGGTTTTTCATTTTTGGCAATGATTTGAAACATTGAACATGGTCATTTCAAATTGTTTTGGAATCTGTTCATGCAATCATGAGCACTGTATTAGAGACTTTATTTATTTATAGCTACTTCAATTTCCATACTCACAATTTTGGTTTCAAAGTTCAAACATTAAGTACTCATAACAAGAAGGGAATAAAATGAAGATATATAATCTTTTATTAAACAACCCCACACCACACCAAAAAGAAAAAAGAACAAGAAAAAAAAGCACCTATTTTTTCTTTTCTTTTTTCAAAATTCCATTTGAAATCGGAATGAAATAAAATGTTAATATTAAAGGAACAAAAATTCAAGGCAATCTTTGTTGCTTCCCCCGCCAACCCCAGCACAAGAAAGGAAAAAAACCAAGTTAGAACTTATTTCCTACTGTCTTTTTTCAACCAAAAAGCATAAAGGCATATAATTGTAAGAACATAAAATTAAAATGAATATCTATGGAGAGAAATAAGAATAACAATACATATATTCTGCTCACCTGTGCCTATTAGGTGTGTGTCTCTGCAACTGCTGTTTTTCTTTTTCACCCGTACAATTTGTCTGCATGCATCAGCCACCTGTGGCTCCTAGGCAAATTATCAAACCACAGCTTTTCTTTTATAAGAAATAATCTATTTAATAAAACAGATTAGTTTTTTTAAAAATGTACTATGTGGCATAGTTGAGAAGGGTTAAGATTTAATAAATCTAAGAGTTAGTGCTATGTCTCAAATAATGAAGTGCCTTCATGCCCGGAGAAATTTCACTAGTCCTTGAAACATGACAAAGATGTTGCAACCTGCAGACCAATGAATGTTTAACACACTAACATTTCAAAGATTTCACTCATTCAGTTGTCACTGTGCTCGTGAACTCCATTTCCACTACAAAGACTCATCTTGTGAAATATCGGAATTGATTCATTTTTGAGTTATTTCACCAATTATTAATCTAGATTCCAGAGTTTCTACCCATGTTTGATGAACAAAGCTCACAGGATTCTTACTCCTTACAAGGGTTGATCATTTCTTTGTCCAGTACACTATTATTTGATTCAGTCTAATTAGTTGGGAGATTCCTCTTTAATTCCCTTTCACCTAATTCAGAAGACTTTATTGAGTTTGAGGAACATATGAGTTTATCTTTACAATTCATGTAGGAGTTTGGTTGAGCTTGTATCTCGATTAGGTGTACTGCCAGAAAAATGTCCTATGTGGCGCAGTTAAGAAGGGTTAAGATTGCGCCACATAGGACATTTTTCAATCTTAACCCTTCTTAACTGCGCCACATAGGACATTTTCTGGTAGTACACCTAATCGAGATACAAGCTCAACCAAACTCCTATATGAATTGTAAAGACCAAACTCATATGTTCCTCAAACTCAATAAAGTCTTCTGAATTAGGGGAAAGGGAATTAAAGAGGAATCTCCCAACTAATTAGACTGAATCAAATAATAGTGTACTGGACAAAGAAATGATCAACCCTTGTAAGGAGTAAGAATCCTGTGAGCTTTGTTCATCAAATGGGTAGAAACTCTGGAATCTAGATTAATAATTGGTGAAATAACTCAAAAATAAATCAATTCCGATATTTCACAAGATGAGTCTCTGTAGTGGAAATGGAGTTCACGAGCACGGTGACAACTGAATGAGACCGAAAAAATGACAATTTTGGTGGCATTATTACCTAGGTGAGAAATTAATCTAAATATTTATATACTAGAATGTTGGAGTTTTCCAAATGTTTCATGTGGAATCAGTAACTTCAAGTTCATCATCAGGCATGAGTTTTCTATGAGGAAGTGTAGAAGTCATCTCAAAAAGTTCAATGACAGAAGGCATAGATGTAGTCCCGAATCCTTCAATATTTAATCTGGATGAGATTTCTATATATAAGGAAAATTAAGCTACATTGTCAAGGTTGTACAACCTACATTGTGAAGAATAACAATTTACAACAAGAAGAAGAAAAAGCTCACCAGAAATGGATGACACAAAGTGATGAATACCAGCAGCGAAAGATGACTGAATACAGACCCAACACAGCATCCAAATCAATCCTTCAAAGCAATGAAAATAGCACAAAACCAGTCTTCGAACAAAGGCTAGAGTGGTCAAAAAAAAGATTTAACAATACGAGTCTTTTCTTTGACATGTATGGTCTGGCATGGTGTGACCAATACATGCACTAGCCTAAATAACCAAATAGTTAATTTTTGGAACATATTGAAGATATGTGATTATACCCCTAATCCATGAATTTGAACGCTGCAATCACAACCTTAGATTCAAACAATGGTAATTCAAAATCCAAAGTGGTTGGCCAACCACCCTTCTCGGATAAATTCTATTATAACAAACTATGAACTTAATTTTCACTTTTCAGCTTCTCATATAGATCAACAGTCTTCTCTCTCACACATTTCAAAATGGAACCACTCATGTCTTTTAGTTTCCTACTCTAATTTATATATCAAGGCATAATACATATTCCTAAAATTGCAGAGGGCTTGATCAATTCATGCAATTAGATAGTTTGGATGAGAAGAAAGATGAGGAAAGGAAAAGAAAAGAAAATCAAATCGTGAAACGCGTGGAATCATCCTAAAAGCGTTAAAAGTCTTTGGCTTTTCAACAAATGCTGGATCAGCAGCAGGGTGGAGAGACACATTTACTCCAATCCAAAAATTGAAAATTTTCAAGATCTGAATTTTAATTTTTCTTTTCTTATCCAACAACCAAATGAAATTTGAAACTCAGACAAAACTTAACAAGAACGACCAAAAACTAAAAAATAAAAATTAGGGTGTTTTTTTTTTTTAATTTTTTAAAATCAAACCAGATCGAAAGAACTTCGCAACGGCCTCTTCTAAATCAAACACCACGGCGTTAATATCCTCGAAGCCTGAAAATTGGGACAGGACTGAAACAGAGAATGCGTTAAATTAATGGATCCACTCAAATCAATCAATCAGAAGAAGAAGAAGAAGAAACCCTGACGCGAGAGAACAATTTCTTGAGGATGGAAAAGATAGATCACGAGTTTGTGCGTGAATCTAACACCATCAATCCAAATAAAAAATAAAAATAAAATAAAATAATAAAAAAAAGGAATTGAAGAGAGGGTATTGGTGGGTAGGGAAGGAGGGTCCTGTTAAATTCACGCACAAACCTGAAATCTGTCTCTTCTCTTTGTTGCCTTTGTAGCTTCTCTTCTGTAAATATAACTCGGAATATTTCAAGATGAAGATGAGAGAGAAACATGTGGATATGCCAAAGGCAATCCTTGTACCAGTTTTTGGATTTTTGGGCCTCAATTTGGAACCCTAACTTGAAGGCTCAAATTCAACTTACTATTTGAGCTTTGACCCAACCCATATAGGCTGAGGCCTAAAAGTTTGAAGCTGGCCCAAGTTATAAGCCCACTTGAGTCAATTGCAATTTGAATGAATTGTATGCCATAGCATGGGAATTTCTATTTCCACACGCTACTTCCCCTCTTTCCACATCTTTTTTCAATACACACCTGAAATAAATTTAAATTATTAACTTTCACTCAATACACATCCTTCCATACCGAAGATACCCTTACCATCTTCATCCTCCAAACCCTAACCCTAACAAACCACCATTGTTTTTATTTTTTCAAGGTAAACATTTTTTTTTGTTACATCTACGCAAATTGGCAATACCTCTTACAGTTGAAATAAATTGAAATCTACTTAACCATTCAAAAATCAAAATTGTTGCTTTGATTTTTCTTCTTTTAGTTCCAACTATCCATCAACGAGACCATGAGTAAGCAAGTTCTCAAGCTTCTCACAACAAGAATTAGGATTACCAAATGTCAAATATTTAGTTATGGCATCTTCTGGGTTTTGAAAGGAAGATTCAATTGTATTAAAGGATATGACTAGCAGGAACAAAATAGTGATTGGAGGTGAAAGATTAAAAAAAAATTAAATTAAATTAAATTAAAAATGAAAAACTATCAAAGTAATGAAAGATAAAACTTTTGCAACAGTTTAGATAATTCTTAGAGTGAAATATGTCATGGAATAAATAGAAAACGAAAAGGCAGCTACCAGAATATGTTTGTCAGTTAGAAATGATGAGACACAAAGTGAGAAAAGAAGAAAGAGAGGTTGAATGAGAAAAATAAAATAATAATAATAATAAATTATGAGATGGATCACAGACTCACAAAGATGGTTTGAGAGAGTTAGAGTTAGGATTTTGGGAAAGGAATATTTTGGTAATTTAATTTTAAGGCAAAAATGTAATAAAAAAAATCATTAAGTGTGTGAAAAAAGAAGAAATAGTGTGTGGAAATAGAATTTCCCCTATAACATACCTAACATGATTAAAAGAGGGGGGAAATAATGTTCAGACCTAATGACAAGGGAAAATAAAAAATAAAAAAAATTAAACAACAATACTACATTTCTTAATTTATCATTTTTAAATAATTTCTAATAATGTGACATTGAGGAGGTTAGAGTCCACATGATAAAAAATTTGCCAAATCAAAATTTAATATTTATCAGACACATCATTAGAGTTGATTTTTAAGTGTGATAAATTACGTATCTAAAACATTTTTTTAAAATTAAAATAACATGGAACACCTATGTTGCATTAGTCATTAGGCTAAAGAAATAGAAATATACAAAGCAACAGAAGCAGAGGAACAATGATGTAAAAATAAAATAAAATATTACACTTCTTATAGACGGACACGCGAACAATTTGTTAGCAGGTTTTGTTGGAAAAATGGTTTAATAGAGGTATAATTTTGAGTTCAAATTTGAGTAGACTCCAAACGTCATTTGGGGTGGGTTCGAAGAGGTTGAGTGTTTCTTGTCGCATGGCATGTCACACGGTGAAGACGGAACGTCAAAACCATTTATGAGTGAATGGAAAGTTGATGTCGTTTTCAAGTCTAAAATTAATTTTTTAGATAAAATTCATTTGAATTTTTTCAATAAAAATTATTGTGAGAATTTAATTTAATTCTAAATTCAAATTTTGGGTTCCTGTGTGATTACCTAAAAATTTGTAATTATGAGAATTTAATTTAATTTTAAATTCAAATTTTAAGTTCCTTAGTGATTTTCTAAAATTTATACCTCTTCCTTTATTTATTAAACTATTTAAATAGTTTAATTATATATATATATATATATAGATATTTCAATAGTTTAAATAAATAAAGTTTTCAACAGGTTTGACTTTTCCACCGGAGGTACTATTTTCAAAACAATTTGAAAAATAATGTTCCAAGGTGCTAACGGACAGAACAGGTATATAACTGCTGAATCTGTTCAATCAGTTACAGATTTGTTTGATTTTTGAACCAAACCTGTTCAAATCTGTGTCACACCTATTCGGGTCTTATGTTTGTCTATACATAGATCAATTTTCCTGCAGTCCTAGGGGGGCCAAATATCAGTCTGCAAAATTACTTTGTTGCTGTTCAATTCTCATCTAGTGCATATATTCTTCATATTAGATTTAGTATAAATTTCAGAGAGTTAGAACACAGGTTTTGTTCGCCGAACAAATTGTTTGGAGTGCTACTACAAGTTTGTGAAGATCATTGTATCCGGGAAGATAGACGCCATTCAATCGTAAGCATCGTAGCGGGGCGAATCTGTCTTAAGGACAGAGTGTCACACACTCGACTTGGTCTTTAATTATTTTCGGTTCAACAAAATAAATTCTGTAAGTTTTATTTTATTTTGTTTGAATTATTTTAAGTTATTTTATTTACACAGAAAATTGTTCCAACAATCTTAAGACATATTTGAATTATTCTATTTACAGAATTTTTCGTTTATTTCCTTTTCCTTTTCTTCTTTTAAGAAAATTATTTTCTGTGGATTTACAAAATAATATTCTAGTTGGAAAAACAAATAGTGATTATATGCTATTTGACAGATAGTAGTAATATACTGTCTCTTTTCTTTGACAACTAGTAGTACGATACTGGTGTCATTAACAATTCAGAATATATTTTTGTGAAATTTTGTCAGAAAATTAATTTTGGTTTTTAGAATTTATTTTCTGAGTTTTCATTAATTAAAATTCTGTTTCAGCATTTTAATTATTGGAGTGTAACAAGAGATTTAAATTTCTGTGTGAAATTAATTTGGTTAAATAAAATTTTATTTTATTTCTAAATTAATTGAAAAATAAAAGTTATATTCTTATTTCTTTTATTTTACAGAATTTAAATTTTTGTGTGAAATTATTTTGGTTAAATAAATTTTATTTTATTTCCAAATTAATTGAAAAAATAAAAGTTATATTTTTTATTTTTTTATTTTACAGAATTTAATTTTCTGTGTAGAATTAATTTGTTTAAATAAAATTTTAATTTATTTTCAAATTAATTGGAAATAAAAGTCACATTCTTGTTTCTTTTATTTTTACAGAATTTAATTCTGTGAATTTGGATTAGTTTTCTGAATTTGAAATTAATTTGGTTAAATAAATTTTATTTTATTTTATTTCTAAATTAATTGAAAATAAAAATTACATTTTGTTTTGTTTCTTTTATTTTAACAAGAATTTATTTCTGTAGTTTTGGTTTAATTTGTTTAAATAAAATTTTATTTTATTTTCAAATTAATTAGAAATAAAAGTTACAATTCTTGTTTCTTTTATTTTCACAGAATTAAAAATTTTGTGTTTTTTGGTTTAAATTTTCTGTGCAGTATAAAATTCTAATTATAATTTTATTTTATAATTTAGAATTGATGGCTACTAAAACTGGTCAAACTAATGTTCAAACCAATACTGGTATGGTGATTGCCATTACGCCAACCTCTCCTTATGTTAGGACTGTGCCAGTGAATCATGATGGAAAACCATAGAAGTTCTTAGGAACTGTTTTTAAAAGATAGCAGAAGAGAATGCTATCTAAAGGAGGGGAAACTAAGAAGTACAAGTTTAATGGCATGTGTTACATTTGTAACAAAGAGGGACATCGGGCCAAAGATCACCGTTACAAACGTAAAGGTAAAGGAAGATCAAGTAAAAAGGTTGTTAAAGCCAAAATGACCGAAATGGATGAAATTTCCAATGGTGTATATGTCATAAATCTTTCTACAGTTGTTTCCGAGGCAAATCTTGTCGGAAATCCTAAAGAATGGTGGGTGAACACTGGTGCTACTCGCTATATCTGTGCTGACAAAAAGATGTTCACATCTTATTCTACAGTGGACAATGGTGAACAACTTTTTATGGGCAACTCCTTAACTTCCAAAGTTGAAGGATAAGGGAAGATTGTTCTAAAAATGACATCAGGGAAGGAACTCACTCTCAACAATGTGCTGCATGTACCGGACATTCGCAAGAATTTAGTATCTAGAAATGGGTTTAGGCTAGTTTTTTAAAGTGACAAGTTTGTACTTACCAAAAACGGGATGTATGTAGGAAAATATTACATGTCCGATGGCCTTTTCAAGATGAATGTAATGACCGTTATACCTTCAGTCATTAATAAAAATACATATTCTTCTTATTTGCTTGGGTCTTCAAATTTATGGTATAGTAGACTAGGACATATTAATTATGAATCTATACGTAGATTAATTAATATGGAATGTTTACCTAAATTTGATATTGATTCAAATCATAAATGTGAAATTTGTGTTGAGGCAAAATTATCTAAAACTCCTTTTCATTCAATTGAAAGAAGTACGGAACCACTTGAATTAATTCATAGTGACATTTGTGATTTTAAATCAATTCAAACCAGAGGTGGGAAAAAATATTTTATCACTTTTATAGATGACTATACTAGATATAGTTATGTTTATTTAATTCGAACCAAGAATGAAGCTTTTGAAACTTTCATTCAATATAAGAATGAAGTTGAAAATCAACTTGGTAAGAAAATCAAGAAAATTAGAAGTGATAGAGGTGGTGAATATGAATCACCTTTTGGTGAGTCTTGTAAAGAACATGGAATAATTCATCAAACTATTGCTCCTTACTCACCTCAGCAAAATGAAATTGCTAAAAGGAAAAATAGGACTTTAAAAGAAATGATGAATGCCATGTTAATAAGTTCTGGATTACCTCAGAACTTGTGGGGGGAAGCAATACTTTCTGCAAATTATATACTTAATAAAGTACCCCAAAAGAAAGTGAATCAAACACCTTATGAATTGTGGCATGGAAGAGTACCATCCTATAAATACTTAAAAGTATGGGGGTGTTTAGCTAAAGTGGCTATTCCTAGTCCTAAAAAGACTAAGATAGGTCCTAAGACCATTGATTGCATTTTCATTGGTTATGCCAAGAATAGTAGTGCATATCGATTTTTGATTCATAAATCAGAACATTCCGAAATGCATGTAAATACTATTATTGAATCAAGGAATGCATCTTTCTTTGAACATGTATTTCCAAATAAGACTGGACAAGAGACTAGTAATAATAAAAGATCTCATAATGCTATTACTAGTCAAGATCAAGAACATGATCAAGAACAAGAGTTAGATCAAAATGAGGAAGAGGAACCTAGGCGTAGTAAACGTGCTAGAACCTCAAAATCGTTTGGTCCAGATTTTCTAATATATTTGTTAGAAAATGAGACTTTAACTTTTAAAGAGGCTATGTCAATCCTAAAGCGCCTTTATGGAAAGAAGCTGTCAACAGTGAAATTGAATCCATCTTGCAAAATTACACTTGGGAATTAGTGGACTTGCCACCAGGTTGTAAACCTCTTGGGTACAAGTGGATTTTCAAAAGGAAAATGAAAACGGATGGATCAATTGACAAATACAAGGCAAGACTTATGATCAAAGGATTTAGACAAAAAGAAGGTCTAGACTATTTTGACACATACTCACCGGTTACTAGAATAACATCCATTAGAATGCTAATTGCCATTGCATCTTTATACAATCTAGAAATTCATCAAATGGATGTGAAAACCACTTTCTTAAATAGTGAGTTAAATGAAGAAATTTACATGGAACAACCAGAAGGTTTTTCTGTTTCAGGAAAAGAAAAGAAAGTGTATAAATTGGTTAAATCATTATATGGTTTAAAACAAGTGTCAAAGCAATGGCATGAGAAATTTGACAAGGCAATGATGTCAAATAAATTTACAATTAATGAGTGTGACAAATGTGTTTATATTAAAAACACAGATAAATGTTATGTCATTGTATGTCTTTATGTAGATGATATGCTCATCATTGGTAGTAATAATGACATGATTAAAACTACCAAGAAAATGTTGAATAAACATTTTGACATGAAGGACATGGGCATTGCTGATGTAATTCTTGGTATGAAAATTACCAAAACATCAGAAGGTTATGCTTTGTCACAATCTCATTACATTGAGAAAATACTTGACAAAATCAGCAAAGATGATGATCATCTTGTTAGAACACCTGTAGATATTAATTTGTATCTTTCTAAGAATGTATAGGAAAGTATTTCTCAATTAGAGTATGCCCAAATTATTGAAAACTTAATGTACTTGATGAACTGCACTCGCCCAGATATAGCTTATGTAGTAAGTAAATTAAGTAGATATACGAGTAATCCGAGAGTAGAACATTGGAAAGCAATTATAAGGGTTCTAAGATATCTTCGATTTACTCGTAACATTGGGCTGAATTATACTAGATACCCAGCAGTACTTGAAGGATACTGTGATGCAAATTGGATATTGGATACTAAAGACTCGAAGTCCACCAATGGGTATGTCTTTACTCTTGGTGGGGCGGCTATATCTTGAAAATCTTCCAAACAGACTTGTATTGCTAGGTCTACTATGGAATCAGAATTCATAGATTTAGACAAAGTAGGGGAAGAGGCAGAATGGCTTCGCCACTTCCTTGAAGATATTCCAATATGGCCAAAACCGGTGCCTGCTATATGCATACATTGCGATAGTCAATCAGCTATAGGTAGAGCACAGAGTCATATATATAACGGTAAGTCATGACACATTCGTCGTCGACATAACACCGTGAGACAACTACTCTCTAATGGAATTATTTCCATAGAATATGTTAAGTCTAAAGACAACATAGCGGATCCACTAACCAAAGGGTTAGTGTAGACGTCCTCGAACGCCCCGGGAGGATGAGTCCCGTTCTGTTCATATTGGGCTCACTACAGTTCGGACTCTCAATTGTCACGGTTCTTAATCTTAACCAAAGAGTCCAAATCTGGCAAATCATTTTGAGAAAACAGATTTTTTATAAAGAAGTACCAAACATGGACTGCTTTGCCAGATACAGAGTTGCCACCTAAATATTTTATTTTGAAAAATTTAGGAAACCCTGACTCGGTGCCAAAGGCCACGTGTCCGTCATCACCAAAATTGCCTCGGCTCGGGAACTTGGGTACGATTGGGGAAGGTCAGCTATGAGCACCTCTGCTCGCCTGATCAAAGATCAGCCTCTACTAACCATGATATCTTGTTTTAAAAACATTATATGCTCTTATATTGGTTATTAGCCTAGAATTACTATGTGATGTGCACAACAAAACAAGTATAGACTAAATTGCCTAAGTTGAAACAAAGCATCGTATTTCCGTTTGTTTAGAAAATGGTTTGAGATTTGCTACTCGCAAGTAGGTTAAAACACGGATTTCAGTGAGTTATTCCAGTTCAAACAATCTAACCTTCACCCACAGGCATTCAGGCAGTTATAACACGTAAGAACATAGCCTCATGGTAAGCATGCTGTCATGGCAAACGCTCACATGCATGCAAGGATGCTAAAGCATAAAAGCTTACCTAGTACTCCAAGCCAAAACAGAAACTAGTTAGTAATCAATGCATGATCCTAATTCATGTTAAGATGGCTAATGCAACACAGGCAAAATGCAGCTAGAATAGGCTCGGCTAATCTAAGATGGCATATGAGATGCTACAAATAACATGTATTCAACTTGGAATTGAAATATAATGCAATTAGTATGATGCGCTGAGCCCGGTGCATGCAAGACAAATGTATGGATGCACGCATGCATAGCTGCATAGCATAAGGTATGCTAATTTAAATATGCCCTAATACTAACCATCAAAAGCAGGTAAGTAAAAGGGAGAAAGAAGTGGGGGTTGGAAGACATGCACACACGCACCCATACTTATTATAAATTTGCCCTCGCTCAGAAGGACCGAAAGAATAATACAATTAACTAACCTACAAGCTAATTAAATATTACAGATCAATTAAACTAGTTAACAAATTAATTAATCTAATAAAACAGTAAACAGCCTCGGGAAAAGGGCCCAATTCAATGCGTGTTCGACTCCGCTCGGAAAGCCACTGCCATGCACAAGTTGCCTCTGCTTTGACTGTTATCCTCCTCTGAAAACTGTACAAGTCCCAAGGTTGCTTCTCTGAGTGCTGTGGAACACCACCGGCTAATGGAATTGGTCACCGGCCAAAGGGAATGATCACCGGCCACTTGTTCAAGCTATCGGCCATTGATGGATGGCCAGTCAGCACTGGAGATGGCCGGCCGGCCAAAGCTTCCTGCAGAATCTGTTTTTGACAGCAGCAGAGGGCAAAACATAGCATAGCAATACATTTCCAGCAATGTATGCACCAACCACACTCCTTATCATATTCATGACTCAAAGGAGGATGGGTCTCGATTCTCGGACCACCAATTGCGCATTTCAATGCGTGATGGCCCAAGAAATCAAATATGCATTTTGATATGGAATGTAATGCACATAATCAAATAAAGGGGCTCGACCTCTATCATACTCAACTCAAGAGGTGAAGCATACATACAAATGGAATGCAACCTAGACATGGTGGCTAAGTATGCAAAATGAGCATGCAAGGCATGTGACAACTATGCTAGTGGCAAACATGCAACAACATGTAAAGTGGACTAAGCATAGGAACAATGCAAAGCAATAATTTCAAGCAAGCAATAACATGTAATAGACCAAGTATGCAACAATGCAAGAGGCAAGCATGCTATAACACATGAAGGATGGACTTAAATTAATTTAGGCAGCCCTTAAACAAGCCTAAAACAGTGGCCATAAACTATGGAGATGGGGCCAAATGCACATACAAGCATGCATGCATACATGATCCAATTCCTAAGCATCAAAAGGTAACTTTTAAGCACACTTAAAAGAGATGATCATGGACATATGACAAGCATACCAAACTCTGAAATTGCATAAAATGGAGGTACCAAACCAACCAATTAAAGCAAGCAAAGCATGCTCATGTCATCACACATTCAAGGCCTACAAGCTAGAATGCAAAGAGACTATACAAAATATGTTAAGCATGACCAAAGCAACTGAAAACAGAGCTAAAGCACACTAAAACATACACAAAAGCTTCACAAAGCTTGGCCAAAATCATGCTAGAACAATGGTCAACACCTAAAGCATGTTAAGGCCTAAACATGGCATTACAAGACATGTATGCAAGGCATACAAGATGTGTCTAAACCAAGTAAAAACAGAGCTATATTATGACATAATAAGCACAAAAATTAGTTAGGACAAGGCCAACATGAGCCTAAATTAGATGTTCTCACAAGAGGCTAAAATGGCCCTTTTCAAGGACAGCAAGGAGAGGGGGTGGCCCTCTCCTTCTTAGGACCTTAAGGCACCATCCTCACCACTGAAATCCCTCAAGATTTCAGTGGTGAGGAGGCCCAAACACAATGGCCCCGGAGCTCACCAAAATGGCACAAAAATGGGTCAAATAAGCCCTAAGAGGGGTCAAACAACCTCAAAGCTCAAAACACCCTTAACCAACTATTTAGAGTAGGCAAAAACAAGACTTTTATATGTTATACACCAAGTCGAAAAATAGTTGCAAAGCAGGCTAAAGAGCTATGCAAAAATGGGGAATAAAATGGATAAATTCTTACCCTTGTTGACCCTCTTCAACAATGATGGACCAGCAGCTTCTTTGGCTCAAACCAGCTCCAAAACTTCAAAAACAGCCTCTTAGTACCTCAGTAGCTAAAGGAAGGTGTAATGGTGGGTGTTTGTGCACAAAAGTAAGACAAAACACACACACAAAACACAAGAGAGAGGGAGATACAGATATAGGATAGATACATAACTCAAACCCTAAAACCAGAGCCCTCTGAAAATCTTGTCTAACCTGAAAGAGGGAGAAGAGGCCTCCTCTTATAGACAATCCAATCTTGTAAAGCTTCCAAGGCAAGCTAACAAGAGGGAGATAAGCAAAGTGTATGCCAGCTAGCACAGCTGGCATAAAAATATCTGCAAAAGCAGATGCACAGTAGTCGGCCGGCCAAAAATGTAATTTGACCAAAATAGATGGTCAGCCGACCACAAAAAGTGCCGGCCGGCCAAACATTTGGCCGGTGGCAACAAACCAATGGCTGGTGGCCTCAAGCCATGGCCGGTGATGTGTGAGGATGGCCAACAAGCCATCCCCTGTCCCTCACAGGCAAAGCACAAGTGTTTGGTGCAAAACCAGACACAAAACAGTCGAGTCGAGAGATCCCGAGGCAAGGCGCGCGTGGCCGAGACCTTCGGGAACTCAAGACGAACACAAACACGGATGATCACCGAGTGTTCAAGCGGTGACGTCCAAGTCTTGAGAACGATCAAAAATTGGGTGTCTACAGTTAGCAAGAGAGTTAGTTGAAAATTCATCGAAGGGAATGGGACTTAAGCATATTAAATAAGAGTTATCACAACGGCAACCCAACCTAGTTGACTAGAGATCCCAAGATCTAGGTTCAAAGGGACAACCGAGTTGTGAATGACTCAGAAGGATCACTGGGGAGTCTAACTCCTACCCATTTCTATGATAAAATAATGATGTCTGCAGCGTTTTAGGTTAAGTAAAGCTTTTAATGATTCTTATATCTAGGTTAACTTAGTGGAGTATAGCAGGATACTCTTCATAAGAATCACTTATGTGAGTGTGAACTGGGCCAGTTCTATGAGATTTGTGAAGGGCTACAATTCTCTAGAGCACTCATGAAAAATCAGGTTGTTTAGGGCCGAAATGAACACAATAGTGAGAACTAAACTGTGTCTGGGAATATACTGTGTGAGTTCTATTGTCTTGGTTTACACAAACGGCTGAACAGTTCAAGACATCATGCTCACTGGTTAGCTAGTAAATTCGATAGTGTCTCACAAGGGAAGGTTCAAAGCCAAAAGCTACCTATTCTTTGCAGAATATTTTCAATTTCTGTACTCTCTGTAATTAGATCATGTTGTTGCATTTTCTCTCTGTCAAATTCCATTCATGTGGGGGATTGTTGGAAAAATGGTTTAATATAGGCATAATTTTGAGCCCAAATTTGAGTGGGCCCCAAACGTCTTTTGGGGTGGGTCCGAAGAGATAAAGTGTTCCTTGCCGCGTGGCAAGTCACACGGTGAAGACGAAAAGTCAAAACCATTTATGAGTGAATGAGAAGTTGATGTCGTTTTCAGGTCTAACATTAATTTTTTAGATAAAATTCATTTGAATTTTTTCAATAAAAATTATTGTGAGAATTTAATTTAATTCTAAATTCAAATTTTGGATTCCTGTGTGATTACCTAAAAATTTGTAATTATGAAAATTTAATTTAATTTTAAATTCAAATTTTAAGTTCCTAAGTGATTTCCTAAAATTTGTATATCTTCCTTTATTTATTAAACTATTCAAATAGTTTTATATATATACATATATATATTCAAATAGTTTAATATATATATATATATATATACAATCTGATACAAGCATTTCACAAGTCCAAACTGCGGTAGAAATGCCCATGTAGCCAACAAAGTAACACAATCATGCCAACCCTGCTGGTTAGGAAGCAACCTGTCCACAAATGTAGCATACTTACGCCATAGTGTGCCCACAGTGTAGAAATGCTCACCAAGTCCACAAAGTGAGAGGGAAACACCAAGTTAGCAAGAAAACACTAGATGCCACAATGCTGCTCAATTCGTACCCTCGAGAACAGTTGCTGCGTTTAAGGCATCATAGAAAAATAGCACAATAGGCACGGATATCCCAAGACATCACCAATCAGCTCCCACAGTTCAAACATGACTAGAAAACCAACGGCGGTCTTGTCAAGATATATTTTGGTGCCAGGATCAGCGCACCGTTTTGAGCATCATTATTGCAATGGCTAGCTTTGTGGGTGGCAGAAGCGAAAAGCCTTTGAAAGGCGAAATCATTGAGCTTGATCGAGATAGCTAACTCGGGTGAAGGCAGTGGCCGGGGTACTGGGCAGCGTGAGTTAAATTCTAGCCAGAAGAGAAAAGTTGGGAGCAAGAGGGCTACCCATTGCCAGAGGGCATGAGTTTGAGTCAAGCCAGAGGGCATCATTTTGCTAAAGAGCAACAACCAGAGGGTTTCAGAGTTTGAGTTTGCTAGAGAGCAACAGCCAGAGGGCTTCAAAGTTTGAGGTTGCTAGAGGGCAACAGCCAAGAGGGCTTTAGAGACTGAGTTTGCCAGAGGGCATCAGCTAGAGGGCTTTGTGTTTGCCAAAGGGCATTGTGCAATCATTCAGAGGAGCAACTGTTGATTTGCATTGAGTCGACGAGGGCGTCGACAACTCGAGTGGAGGAGGAAGTTGCGATGCGACAACCCATTGCGAGTTAGCTCAGAGGAGCTTGAGTTTGCTCGGAGGAGCATTGGCAGAGAGGCCATTCAAGAAGAGGGCTTGGAGGAGCTTGAGTTTACTCAGAGGAGCATTGGCAGAGAGGCCATTCGAGAAGAGGGCTCAAAGGAGCATTAGGAGCATGAGAGATCATCAGAGGAACATCGTCCGGAGGAGTCAGCTCAGAGGAGCTTGAGTTTGCTCGGAGGAGCATTGGCAGAGTGGCCATTCGAGAAAGGGCTTGGCATTTCAAGAGTATTGGCAAAAGGCAGAGTTAGAGACGCTTAGAGGAGCTTTAGTAGAGGCCATTTGAGAGAAGTCACCAGCAGAGGGTGCAACCAGCAGAGGGTGCAACAAGTGGAGTGCATTTCAGCAGGGTTTGAGTAGAGAACAATGAGGGGGGCTTGGCTAAGAGAGTTAGATGTTGAAGGTAGGCCATCAACACAGAGGTGTTAGACTCATCAGAGGAGCAGGTACACGCACTGCAGCATCAGCTTTGTGCTACATCAACGAGGACGTTGATGGTTGAAGTGGGAGAGAGTGTCACGGGTTGCCTTGCAAGGCTAACTCCGTGACGTTTCGCTCGCGGTGGTGTGGCCATTTGAGTGCTCAAGAGTGGCCGTTGGAAGTGCCCCAACGTGGCCTAACATTGGCCCCAAGTAGCCCAAGGCATGCAAGCCACTAATAGCCAACAAAAGACAAAGCCACAGCCCATATAAGTCATTATGACTCCTCGGACATGTATGATGTTTCCTCTTGCCAGATGGAAAATTGCTTAACAAGCATATATAAGAGGGTATGGTGTGCTATCTACCTACCTCCTCGCCCAAACTAGGCTTGAAGTGAGCAACCTTGGGGCAACTCAAGGGCGGGCTTTAGGCATCCAGAGGGGTGTCTAGAGTCTCCATGTGGGTTTGGGAGCCCCGTGGACGGTGCAATGATGTAGGCACTGTGCGACCCTCCCAGGTGAGAGGTCCACTACGTTGTTTCCATTATGCCACGCAATATGGTATCTTTGGGACTCATTTTGGACCGAATGGGCTATCGAGGCACCACTAGAGGCCTCGTGTGCCAACTCAAGTGCTTGGTTTGGGTTTAACCTTGCACGAGGGGGATCCCGTGGCTTAAGCTAAGCGGTTGAAAGACGACACCGCATATGTGGGCTATTAAATAAAGGCATGAAGCTATGCAATGACTACGTCCATTGAGGGACTACATTATGCTACAAGCAAGCTACGGATTGAGACGTCGCCTTACTCATGCTACACGTTGGTGCAACGCTAAGGTGCACAATGGCCTTAGGCCGAATGTAGCACACGTGTTGGCACGAGGACTACGCCGTGGGCGGGAGATTGACCCTCGGTGGCTTGGGGGCTTCGCATGACCAAGTGGCCATCCAATATGCATCTGTTGAGGCATGCTTGACCCTGTGACACTCCGAGACGCTACTAAAGACCCAACATGCAACGTTGGCTTGTCAGCTAAGTTGAGGACCTTTGCTACCACATTGTTGTGTGGCTAAGCACCTTGATGACATGAACCTAAGTTGGGCGAGCACCTTGCTTGAGATAAGCTTGGCGCTATGAAGCGACTTATGCCGTGCTTGGTGCACTTGAGGCGTCAGGCCTACTTGTGGCATCCGGGTGAAAACGGAGCTTCCTTGTGAAGTTGTTTTGCTTGACAAAGCATTGGACCCTAATGTTCAAACGGGTGAGATCATCAACACTCGATTTGTCAATGAGCTATGGCGGGCTTAAACTTGGTGGAGTTTGAGCGCCACACGGGCAAAAATTGATCCGCTGCGCCTCTAAAGAAGTCGGCCCGTAATATTCAAATAGTTTAATATATATATATATATATATATTCAAATAGTTTAATATATATATATATAGATATTTCAATAATTTAAATAAATAAAGTTTCCAACAGGTTTGACTTTTCCACCGGAGGTACTATTTTCAAAACAATTTGAAAAATAATGTTCCAAGGTGCTAACGGATAGAACAGGTATATAACTGCTGAATCTGTTCAATTAGTTACAGATCTGTTTGATTTTTTAATCAAACCTGTTCAAATCTGTGTTACACCTGTTCGGGTCTTATATTTGTCTATATATAGATCAATTTTCCTGTAGTCCTAGGAGGGCCGAATATCAGTTTGCAAAATTACTTTGTTGCTGTCTAATTCTCATCTAGTGCATATATTCTTCATATTAGATTTAGTATAAATTTCAGAGAGTTAGAACACAGGTTTTTTTCGCTGAACAAATTGTTTGGAGTGCTACTACAAGTTTGTGAAGATTATTGTATCTTGGGAGATAGACGCCACTCAACCGTAAGCACTGTAGCGGGGCGAATCTGTCTTAAGGACAGAATGTCACACACTCGACTTAGTCTTTAATTATTTTCGGTTCAACAAAATAAATTTTGTAAGTTTTATTTTATTTTTTTTGAATTATTTTAAGTTATTTTATTTACACAGATGATTCTTCCAACAGGTTTTAGCTGTAATTTTTATAATTCTTTTAGTGCAGTGGCAAGTTATTTTGATTATATATCATATTTTGAGTAATATAAAATATCATCTGATGCGTATAGAGCACTCAATAATTTTCCGTAATTTAAAATTATCTCTTAAGAAAGGCTCTGAAGTAAAAGTAACATTTTCTATAATATTCTTTAAAATAGTATATACCATTCACAAAAGGAAAAATAATTTATCCAGGAGAAATATGAATCATTAGTTGCACGTGGCCACGTCATCAATGCACATCTAGACATCAAGCGCTCACTTTTCCACGTATGCAGCTGTTGGAAAATTGGTTTTATATAAGTTTATTTTGGGCCATCTTTAAACTCAAAATTAAGTGGAGTCTACATGTTTTTTGGAGTGGATTCAAAGAGGTGACGTGTTCCTTGCCGCATGGCAAGTCACACGATGAAGACGGTTCGTCAAAACCATTTATGAGTGAATGAGAACTTAACGTCGTTTTCGGGTTCGTGGAATTGGATATTTAAAGAACTAAATGTGGGTTTTCTTGTAAGACTTGTCCCACATTGAAACTTGAAGAGAACTTATGCATGTATATAAGTTTTAGGTGACAACATTTAGGTTGGGCCCCTTAGGGCACCCCAAGTTTGTAGAAGAAAGGAGTTATGGACAAATGGTACCTTAGCGCAAACCACCACACGCGCCGTCCGTCCGTCCGACTGGGCCAATTCGTGTCGGGCGTTGGTGTGGGTTGTGAGATTCAAGTTTTTTGTCTATTTCCAGTCTAAAACTCAAACACGGGCCAATTCGTGTCGGGTGTTGGTGTGGGTTGTGAGATTCAAGTTTTTTGTCTATTTCCAGTCTAAAACTCAAACAGACTAAACAGTCACCACTACGTTAAGGTTCAATGGAGCAATCACTCGGAGAGAGAAGCTACTTGGGAAGGTTCAAATTTCGAGGACGAAATTTCTTTTAAGAGGGGAAGAATGTAAAACCCAAGTTGTGTGTAGGATTATTTTATTGGATAGATTAATAATTAAATTAATTTATATGGGCCATTTATTAATATCAAAAAATTAGTTATGAGATGGCATTATATTTCCTATTACTTAGATGGGTAATTTTGTAATTTTGAGAAATTAGGTTAATAAGCCCACCTGTTGTGACTTTAAGTCTTGGAAAACAAACAAAACAAAGGCTGAGAATTGCTCCGTAGGCGGCTAGGGTTTAAGAAGGTAAAAGAAAAAAGAAAAGAAAAAGAGAAGAGAGGTTCAAGTGAGGCTGCAATTGGGATTGGAGGCAGCACGTTGGTGATTTTGGGACACCCATTGGTTAAAGTAAAATCTGCCTTTACTGTTAATTATTAAGTTTATGTTGAGGAATTTAACAATCAATACATTAAGGGGATTTGGAAGATCTATAGGTGCCTACTTAGGTTTTGAGAATTAGGTACAATATGTAAGTGTAACTTTGGGTGGGTAATAGAAACAATGGACTTTTGTATCATGGGTAAGGGTGTGTTTGGCTATAAAGTTGGGTTGAATGGTTTAATTACTTGGATATTAAAGCAATACATTAATCTAATATGGTGGGGCTTTTGTGGGTGTATGTAACACGTAAAAATATTAATTTATTTGAGGTTTTATTTATTAGGTTTGTGTGATTGAAGTGGTGGAGCTGGGTGTTTGGAGTTGGTATTGGAATATTATTTCTAAGCGTTTGGAGTAAATAACCTTCTATTACTGTTGGTTTATTTTTATTCCTATTGAATCGATTAAAATTATAAATATTTATTTATAGCCTTCATGTTCTCTTAAAATAAAATATGGGTCAAGTATAAAACAACATCGAATATTATTATGAAAGTTATTTGAATATTTGGTGAAACTATTTTGAAAATTGTACTAAACGTTTATTTTGAAAATATCGAATGCTTTATTTAAAAGTTGTGTATTATTTAAATTTTGAACGTCACTCTAGTCTGACTATGATTTGGACCTTAGCCAATGGGGATTATTTATTAGCACAGAAATTAGTTTCTTTTGGGGCTTTACCACCAGCCTATGTGTGATTCTGGGCTTTGTCACGGGCTAAGTGACCGTAGTCATTAAGACTTGGGTTTTGTGAATCAAATCATTGAACCATCTGAATATCGAACCATCGATTTGAACAATGAATTACTTTGAATTATCTTGTTGGCTTTTCATTTAAAATGTATTGCACATTGTTTATTTTTAGCTATGAAACCACCTTACAAATAATTGTTCATTTATTGAACTGTAGAAAAAAATTATATTTATTGGTTATCGATTTATTTATTTATTTTTGTATACTTGATCCAGCTAGCAGTGATGGTGGTTATTTACTAGGCTATCTAGCTTACCCTTATTTTTTTTCAGATTCTGAAGAGTAGAGCTGCGAGGGATTTTCTGTTTGCACCTAGACAGATCTGTTCAGCAATTATAAAACTGTCTAGACAGATTTAATTCTATCCAGCACTTACTACAGATTAAACTACTGCAGTTATCTGTTTGAATTTCAAAACTAAATCTGTCCAGTTTTTTGCACCTGTTCAAGTTCAAAATCAGACCTATTCGGGTCTGTTTTTTGCCTATATATACCAGTCATTTTCTAGCAATTTTTTAGGTTCTAAAAATTCATTCTTTCCTTCTAGTTTTGCTCTCTTACATGATATAATCTTCATATTAATTTCAGGAAAAATTCAGAGAGTAAGAACATAGGTTTTTGTTCGCCGAACATGTTTGGAGTGCTATTACAATTTGTGAAGATCATTGTATGCTGGTAGATAGACGCCACTTAACCATAAGCACCGTAGCGAGGCGAATCTGTCTTAAGGACAAAGTGTCACACACTCGACTTGATCTTTTTATTATTCTTTCGGTTCGGTAAAATAAATTCAGTATGTTATTTATTTTATTTGTTGGATTTAGTTTCAATTTATTTATTGTACACAGAAAATTGTTCCAACTACCTATTCCACATGGGTAATTCTACAAGAATTATTATTCAGAATTTTACCTAAAAATATAATGTCTGGTTTACATTCATTCTAATTATAGATGTCACATTATATCAATTTAATTTTAACCACATACTTTATTTCTGCATTGTTTTCCTAATCCTAAATATAAGACCGTAGACTTTTTGATTTCACATATGCCCCATTTGCTCCTTAATTCCTCTACACAATGATAATATAAACTACAACAAAGCCTTTTTTTTATAGATTTTAATATAAAAACATTACAAAGCTGCTAATTACAATCTCATTGAGCACATGGAGAACATGGCTTAAGCATGCAAATTACTTCAAAATTAAGGAAATGGGAGTTGGATATGGACTAGTAGGTCTAAGCATTAATAAATGTATGAGTGCAAAATACATATACAAAAATATATTCACAAAAATGAAATGAAAATCAAATTCAACTCTTATATGTTGGAACTCATATTTTGAATAAATTTGGATCGCTTATTAAATTATAATTTTTAATTTTTATTTTATGTACAATGTGTAGTACTGATCTCTCCCTATGGGCCACAATTTTGAGGCTCTTTGCGTAGCATATGGTGGTGGTTGTCCATTTCAACACCTTTTTTTAGAAACTAACCATTTCAACACCTTCTCATATTTTATGTACCAAATTTCATACCTAGTAGATAAAATAAAAATAAAAAGACAAATAATAGCAAGGAATAAAATTTCATTTAGTTTGCATTGAAATGACGGTGATGTATTTATGTTTAAGCGATTGTTTATTATTTCCTATTTTTTAAAAAAAAAAATTTGTTAAACTTTGTTCTTAACCTTTTTATGACCTTATTAATCTTCTTGTCAAGAAGAATTCCCAACCCCTTGGAGCCCTGTTTACTATTAATTATTATTATAATTTTTCTTATCTAATAGAGTGTTAATGTATATATGACATATATTTCTACATATATTAGGTATTGATTTCCTAAATATATTAGGTATTACCATAGTTAAGTCTCTTATAAGATATTTTTTCTCATAGTTAGATTTTTAGTAGAATACTCTTTTTCAGCCTATATATACAGGCTTTCTATTATATAGGACAATTTATTCAATACAATTCATTAAATACAATACATATATTTTTTTTTCTCTCTCTTTCTCTCTACTATTCTTACATGGTATCAAAACTAGGCTAAGAACCTAGTAATTTCGTTTCACCGATGGGCAACAGCCTCGCCTTGATCGCCCGCCGGACCTCAACCTATTCCGTTGTCATGTTTTCCTTTCAGTATTGTTTCGTGGTAATCTCTTCCTCTATCCGCTGGTTTATTCCTACCTCAAATATCTTTATCATATTTTTTTTTTGTTTACTCATAATACATTTTTTTTTCCCTCCACTCTATCTTTCCCTCTACTTCAACCTCAAATTGATTTCTATTTTCAAACCTATTTGAGTTTGAGGGGGATATTATACCTATATCATGATATGTATGGTTATACACCATGCAAACCACCCAAGCCGCCCCCTTGGTGCACTCTCTAAGTCGTCTCATGTGGCGCACCACCCAAGTTGCCCCTTAGCACACCACCCAAGCCACCTCCTCTGGCGCACAATCCAAGCCACCATCTCTTGCGCACAACCCAAGCCGCCCCTTGGCGCACCACTAAAGTCACTCCCTGGTTCAATATCCAGTCACTGGCGTACTCAGTTATCTGTTGCCATCATCGTTCAGCACCACGCCATAAGTTATGTGTGTGTCACGTTTGCTGGTTCAACATCCAGTCTCTACAACGGTCCAGCATGATCCCATAAACTGTCCCGACATTGATTCCGGTTAGCTCTTACATCGGTCCAGCATGACCTTTTTAAACTGTCATCGCATTAGTTTCAGTTAGTTCCTACAATGGTCCGACACAACCATAAACTATCTCTCGACATTAGTTTCAGCCAGTTTTTATATCAGTCCGGCACGATCTTAAATTGTCCTAGTATTAGTTTCAACCAGTTCCTACAATGGCCCGATACGACCATAAACTGTCTCCCGGCTTTAGTTCTAGCCTCCGATCTATTTCAACCGCCCTTGTGCTTCCGTTCAGATTTTGCAATCTATTTACCTTTTATTTTATTTAATTTTATTTCATGTTTTAGTTTCTCTCTCCAAACTCAAGATGTTTATCCTCCTTGAATTTGAGGGGGATGTTAATGTATATATGGCATATATTCCTACATATATTAGGTATTGATTTCCTAGATATATTAGGCATTGCCATAGTTAGGTCTCCTATACGATACTTTTTCTCATAGTTAGATTTCTAGTAGGATACTTTTTCCCAACCTATATATACAGGCTTTCTATTGTATAGAACAATTCATTCAATACAATTCATTAAATACAATATATATGATTTTCTCTCTCTTTCTACTATTCTAACATAGAGAAACTTGTTTGGTAGGAAACTTATTAGAAATTAGAATCATAAATACTTGTCGTTTGATAATTTATTTGACTTTATAATTTTTTATTCATTTTGACATGGAATTTTCACAAGGAACCTTGTAAAAAGGGAAAAATAACAAACACTTTATCGATCAAGATAATTCACTATTTCAAAAAGATTAATATAAGATTTTAGACAAAATCTCTTACAACTAATATCACGAATGCATACTAAATCTTGAAATATATTTTTTGAAACTATAATTTACTAAAATATGATATTGACATAATTAAAATAATGACATTCAACCTATCCATGTGCCATAACCTTCATGATATTAAGCTACTTGGCTTTTCTTCAACATAAACAAATAACAAATGAAAATGAAATCACACCAACCACAAGACAAAAGAGGAAGAGGGTATAGGGTAGCCCACATTTCTTTCCTCCTCTCTTCACTAGCTATAACATGCATGGAGCATGTAGAATAGGTAAAGCATACATCTATTTTATAATTAAAACACACAACTTGGTATGAATTGTGTCATATAATTTTGATTTCTGAAAATAATCAAAATAGTATTATATTTTTAAAAAAGTAAAATCAATCAATAAAAACTGCTCGACTCAATCACTACTTTCTCTATTCTCACCCATGATCTCAATTGCAACAATTGCACTCGTCAGTGCTTAGGTCTTCTAGAATATATATATATATATATATAGGGACCCAACTCTAGTAGTATATAGTATAGTATAAAATTTGTGATGGTGATATGTTTGAAAACCATTCGACCTTCAATACTTAGCCAGATAGATATTGCTCAAAATTTGTTGGCTTAAACTACAAAGTCCATGTGAAACCATGTTCTTTAGCCATCCCTTTTGCAGATATATATATATATATATGGATATATCAAACCTTTTTTGCACCTATTAAATTGATGATGAGAGTGATAGTTCTTTCACATATCGGCATGTGCTAACCCAAAATTTACATAAAATACAATTCACATATCATCAATATTTGTGCTTAGTACTGACTGAACGCACCAGAAATCGTAGGCCCTCTGTTTGGCTACCAAGAGAGATTGGCCCTAGTGAAAGGAAAAACACTGTAAGCAACAAAATCGCCTCATAACTTCATCAATAAAAATTAAGGATGCATGCATGTAGTCTGTAGAGGTGGCAATTAACGAATTTTGACAAGTCAAAACGGGTTATGCATTCAAACAATTAAAATCCAAACCCGTCCATTTAATAAACAAACTTGAGCGGTTTGGGTTGAATTTGTTACAGGTTTAACAAAGCAATCCAACCAACCAGTTCAGTTATTGAACTATTTTCCTAATGATCGTTGTGATGATGGTGATGGGGTGGAGGCAGCAGTGGTGGCTGTGGTTGTGATGAGTTTCTTTTTTTGTCTTTTGTTTTTTTTATTCAAATTCAACAAGTAACAATGTTCAATCCATTTAAATTCAATTTTAAATGGGATCACAAGATTCAACCAATTTACAATCTATCTATGAATTTAGACAAATTTAAAAGAGTTTCAAACCCAAAAAATTGGATGAATTCAGGGGTTAAGTTTCTCATCTCAACATGCGTATGTTTCTGTGGAAGAAAAAGAATTTATATTGTCTGATCAATTGAACCAGACATCTTAAAACATGATTATATATCATTTATGATTACTTTGATACCAAAAATATATATATATATATATATATAATCAATCATTTTCAGGCAGGAAAATGTGGGTTCATGAATGTCAGAAAACCATCTTCATTGTAAGTTGTATCCCAACATAAGGATCTAAAATTCTCCCAATTCTGTTGACACAAACATTGACAAAGTATCCAACTCCAAACCTTATTTTTTCTATATTTTATCCGTAGGCTTCCTTGCTGGAAACATGGGGAGGCTATAGTGCTAACCACCATGCAAGAAGTTCTAGAGAGTTTGACATGTGTGTGGTGCATACATTGCCAATGTTGTTGGGTTCATGAGCTGGATTGAAAGAAACTAAGGACCCCCCAAAGGTTAAGATTATGTGTTTATGCAATGAATTTGGAAAGTGGGAAGGAATAATCCAGGGTGTTTTGATGAGATATGGGAGAGTTGATAACAGAGGAAACTAGGTGGTGATGATCAATGCAAATCATGTGGTTGCACATGTGCATTGAGTTGGAGAACATGCCCAAAGCAACAAGCAACACCCCTCCTCCACCCCACCCCCACCTAAGTGTACACTTGGCTCTTTCTCTCACTTATTCCTATTTTCTTGGACGGTTTGTATCAAATTGTCTAATGGGCCCCTACTTTGAAAAAAAATATCAATAGTCTCAGAATACGATATGATATTGTCTATATAATACTTTTAAAAATTAAGTAACTGCAAAACAAATTAAGTAAGAATCTATCACGACCTAACAAAAATTGGTCAGCATCACGACCTAACAAAAATTGGTCAGCATTGTCTTACTCATAAAATTTTTTGCTATGTTATAGATTAGAAATACCATGTTAACAATATCACATAATACACTAGAATTATTGAATAATTTACTCCACTCTTGAGCTACCATAGAAAAATATCATATTATCCTCAATGTCTACCAACCCCATTTGCCCAAGAAACATATAAAACCCCCTCATTGTGGTGTACTTGAGCAACAATTGAGTTTTGTTCTTTGGCAACCAAAGTAGAGAAAGGTGTACTCATCAAGAAATCGAGAGAGAGAGAGAGAGAGAGAGAGAAAGAGAATAGTGGTTTGATTGAAAGCCTTTGTATCATCATGGATGCTTCTTCACAACCCTTCATTGTTGCCCTTGATTTGCTAGAAAGTGAGGGAATGTGCAATTCAGGCGGGCCTTTGCCTTCGTGGACTTTGGAGGCCCAAACCAAGAGAAGATGGCAAGGGAGGAAACTAAGGGTGAATACTGTGATGAAGAAGAACAAGAGGTCAAGAAGGATTTTGATGATGGAGAGGAGGGCCAGGTTAGACGGTTCTAGAAGGCCCACAAATGTCGTCAAGAAAAGGGTCAAAACCTTGAGGAAACTTGTTCCAAACAGCGAGTCTATGGGCCTTGATGGTCTTTTTAGAGAAACAGCTGATTATATTATGTCTCTACAAATGCGAGTGCAAGTCATGAAGGTTATGGTAAATTTATTGTCAGGTTTTGATGCATGAAAACTACTAATTCATTTGTAAAGGGCTTCTATCATTCCTTTCATTTATTTATTATTTCATTTGCCCTTTTCTTTATTTTTTTTGTCAATTTGTTTTCCATGTAATATCAACTGTTGCTTTCAAAAAAAGCCAGCAAATATGTGTTCATGCAGGCTGTCTAGATTTAGAGACAACTTTTTTATTTGATTGTGGGAAAAGTGACTTTGAGAGAGACAAGTAATTTAGTGGATTCATTTTCTATTCTCTTCATTTACTATTTTGTCAATTATCAGTTTTCTTTTCATGATCAGTTGGTCAGTTTTAGTACTTCTCTATTTATTTTGCATTTTATTTATTTATTTATTTATTCAGAGTTCACTAATTTGCATTCTCAAGTAAAAACTATCATATTCAACACAACTTTGAGTAGTTATTTGCATTCTTACATATTCAAGTTAATTGAGTTAAACAAACTGTTATTCTTGTCTGAGCAATACTAGGTATCATGAAAAAAATTTCATGAAAATGGTCATCAAAAATTTATGACCCTTGAATTACAGTTAAAATAAAGCACCATACACTAATCAAAGTAATCCAATGGTCATAATTCAATGGTCATAATTCTTTCATGATCATTTTCATGAAAATTTTTTCATTATCCCAACCTTTTCTCTTCCTGTCTTGCATAGCAATGCCACTTGCAGCATCCATACCATTCATTAATGTGGATTCCGCAAACATTAATTTTGTTCTTTGACATCAAGAGATCAAGAGAGAGAGAGAATTAGTGGCTTGATTATAATCCTTTGAATCATTAACCCTTTGAATCCTTTTAGTGGGCACCGTTGTATTTTTTTTTTTTTTAATGAAAAGTTGCTTTGACAGGGACGTGTGGTTTAGCAGATTTCAATTCTGTAATTTTTTTTCCCAAACCTTTACTTATTTTATTTTCTTCAAGTACACATTTCTGCATATTTAAGTGACTATATTCTTATCAAACACAAACAGCAACACCTCTATTGAAACATCCATTCAATCCCTGGACACATAACAAATAAACCCCACTTTTATCACTTTTTCCACTTTAATGTTGAATTCATTGTGAATGCTCTAATCACCTACTTTATTGACGCAATAGAAAACCCAACCCCTTCAAAAGGATTGTGGGGGAGAGATTAAAAATATGTATATTGAGTGGGTTTGGCTATCTATGTTTTTGTGTTTGGGTTGATCTATGGTCAAGCAATGTTTTGATCTATGGTTGATCTATGGGTTTGGTTATTCTTTAGGCAAAGGAAAACTGTCAAATTTCACTTGTAATTTATTTATTTAGGGTTAGACAAACATCCAACCGACCCATTCAATTTGATTCCAAGTAGCTTGATTTTGATGCAACGAGAGGGTGGATGTAGGTCTAACAATTTCAAAAAAGTTGAGTGGCAGACGAAACCAGATTTGACCTCATGAAATTAGAAATTTTTTATAAATTGATATATATACATATTATTTATATATATTATCTTATTTATTTGTTCAAAAAATAAAGGATAAATTACAAACAAACTCTCTAAGATTTATTTAAATTACAAATTACTTCTTGTGGTTCTAGAAATTACATTATGTCCCCTAAGGTTTCTAATTTCGTAACAAATAGGTCATTTTATTAATAAATCATCAAGTTAATTAACATTTTTTAATAATGTTAAAATTTTATTTTAATTAATAATTCAGATAATTTTATTATTGTATAGGTGAACAGTTAAAAATTTCACTTTTTCAATTAATTCTGTTAAATAAAAAATCTAACAGGGAGATATTTATAATTTTCTAAACCATAAGAGACAATTCATATTTTAAACAAATTTTAGAGGATGTATTTATAATTTATCTAAAAATAAAGTACTAAAACTTGAAATTGATGTTTTTCACTTTTTAGAAAACGTACAACCTCCACTTCTTTTCATTGGTGTTTTGGGAATGAGTTAAAAAAAAGTTAATTTTTGGATTTTTTAATTTTTTTTATACAAAAAAAGTTAGTTTTTTTATACAAATTTTTTTTATAAAAAGTCAAAAAATTAATTTTTAACCAACTTTATTTTTAGTTTAAAAAATTAGAATTCTTCTTATAAAATTTAAATTTATTCAATCCACCAATTCAATTAGCTTCCACACACTACTACAATCAATTTACTTAGTCCATTTCGAAAACATGGATGGTCAACTTTCGTTTAGTCACATCATCTTATTTAAATCACATCACTTCTTTATCACATCATTTTAAATTCAATTCGTATTTCATAAAAGGTCAAAAAAATACTTATTTAAAATATCGCAAACGTAACGAATGACATACAACCCGTCGGATGCCAACCTGCGAATTGAATCGTTAGATGGGCAGAACCTATGATGATTAACAATTTTTGTTGTGGTGCGAAGCTTGGGGGTGTTTGGGAAGAAAAAAAATAACTTAGTTTAGGTTAAAAATCACAAAAAAATAAAATAGGCTAAAATAGTTAATAAGGTAAAATATCACATTAAACCCATAATCATTTCACTTTTTCTCTCACAAACATCACATCCAACCACAAAAAAAATCCAATCATCTTTTCAAACACAAAAATTTTAACCTACTAAAATAATCGCTTCTCAACCGAGGTCTAAATTGACTTGTTGAAATGGGCCGCCCGCATGAGGCGTTAGTTTTGTACTGAATTTAGTCAAAATGTTTGCGTGAAGACACAAAGATGTCGGCAGCAATTGAGAATGAGAGATGTCGGCAGCCACCACTGCTGAGTGAATAAAAAAAAAAAAAAAACATTTTGATTCATTTTTTTGACAAAAACATTTGATAGAATTTTTTATAAATTTTTTGAAATTTCTAGGCTTACGTTTTTGAAAACAAATGGTACGGCAAAGTTTTTTAGTTTTTTAATTTTTTAATTTTTTTTATCACATTATCTCTCTATTTTTTTTTATATAAAAAGTTAAAAAAATTTAAAAAAATTAATTTTTTACCAACTTTCAAAGCACCACATTGTAATAATGTTTACTAAGGCCCCCGTCTAGAATAAAAGCTGAAGTCAAAATAATCATATAAAATAAAATAAATTATTTTAAATATCACAAAACTACATTATTGTGGTCAAATAACCCTCACATATCTAAAGTACTAATGCCAAATAATTTCCATATTTATCAACAAAATTTTGGACCTTTGTTCAATTGACTAACTGACTCCTAACTCAAAAGCACCCTCTGAAAAACAAAAAGTTGAGCAAAAGCCCTTTTTTTAGGTAATAAGTTGAGCAAAGCCTTTGACTTCCCATGTGCAACACCAATCTCATACTTTAATATGAAATTGTTTCATGATGGATGAGACACATGACACGAGAAATTAATTAAGAGTTACTTTGTCATGAGTCCATCATCACAAATTAGCCATTGTTTAGGATGTAGTTTGATTTTTTAATTTTTTAATTTGAAATTAAAAAGTATTATTTGAGAGAATTTTTTTAATTTTTATAAGAAAAAAAATAAAATAATTATAATTTAAATGTGATATCTTTTTTTAATAATATTTTTTTATATATAATACATTATTTAATAATTAATTATTATTAGTGGTGGCATTTTAATTAATTCTTAGATCATGGCGGGATGAAAAAAAAAAATGCTAGAAATGATTAAGGTGGACATAAAGCGAGTTAGGCTGGTACTTCGTTTGGCATAATTTATAAAGGTTAAAAAGTAAAAACGTTTTTAAAAAATCAAAAAGTCTATTATTTAGGGAAAGTTTGTGGAGAAAGTTTAGAAGGTAAAATTATTATTTTGTCTTTTGAATTTAATTACTTAAAAGTCTAAAAGTTAAAAGTTAAAAAAGTCAATAAGGGTAGAATGGTTATTTTGATTTTATTATAATATTTTATTACACATATTTTCGTAAAAAGTCGAAAAGTTATTCTAAATATACCTCTTTTTTTCTCTTTTTTTTTTAGGCAAAAAGTCAAAATGTGCATTAATATAGGTTCATTTAGGAAGTAAGTTGACTTTTTAATTTTTTAGTTATTTTAGCCTAGGACTAAAAAGTCTCGTTTGAAAAGAATTTTTTGACTTTTTATAAGAAAAATAATGTAATGATTATGGGTTGAATATAATATTTTGACTTTATTACGCAAAAAAGTCTATTTTATTTTTTTGTGACTATTTTAACCAAAAAAGCCCCAACCTCAACTTCCCAAACAGAGTCTAGCACAACCCAAACAATCCCGTGCGAACTAAATTAAAGGTTCTTGTAATTTAGGACTTATGTTATTATGGTTCCTAACCATTCAATTGTAATACATTTAACTCTAAATTTTGAATCTTGTTGCAAATAAGGACAATTAAAGACATTGTTACTCAATTTCAAGAGTAAAATCATTAATTTAATAAAATATAAACAAGTTTGACAAAAATAAATGTCAAAAAATTATTTTAAAATTTTTAAAAACTATTTATACTCACCAAAGATAAAATTATATAAAAATGATAAATCTTTTACATTTCTTTTTATTTTTTTACCAAATTAATTTTTAGTATCTGTTTCGATAATGATCATATAATGGACAATTATTTTTGTTAATATTTTTGGATAGTTATCATGTAATAGATGGTTGTATTTGTTGTTAACAGATATTTTTAGATGATTATCGTGTAATGCATGGTTATTAGGTATAATTGATATATTTAATATATGAAATAATTTTAGTTTTGAATTTTTTGATTTAATGGATTAGCTTAATAATGATATCAAAGGTGTCGTCATGCTTGACTTTTGAAAAAATAAAAATTAATTTAACAAAAATAAATATCAAAAGAAATTATTTCAAAAAATTATTTATACCCTTCCAAAACATAAAATTATATAAAAATAATGTACTTTTAATTATTTTTCACCAATTAGAAAAAATTTATGAAAAATAGATTCTGAAAAACAAACCAAATAGAACTTTATAACAAAAACAGTTCCAACATTATTTATTTAAAAAAGGCCATTATATTTTAAACAATATGTGTTAACCAATACAAAATAAGTTGTATGACGACTTTATCTTTCAAATGGAGTAATAATATTTTCAATTGTCCTTATTTGAAACGAGATTCAAAGTTCATAATTAAATGTATCATAATTGAAAAGCTAAAAATTAAAATAACACAAGTTTCAAATTATAAAAACTGTAAGTATAATTCATCTATATAATAAGAGTATATGTATCATTTCAAGTCGATCTTAAAAGAAATTCAATATTCCAAGCTCAATATTTGACTCAATATACACGGACTCTAACTATTTAACTTTCTTAATAATTATTTGAATTTAGGTTATTAACAAAATTTAATTGTAAAATCAATTTTGAGTCTTTTAACAAATGATTCAATTGGCCTGTTAAGAAATGTTTGAGTTTAAGCCATAGAAGTATACATATAATTTTCTATTTTATCATGTGAAAAATATATTGAAAATTAAAATAAATATTTTAGAAATTAATCTACACTAGAATTTTCATTATAAGCCACGTTGAAAATTAAATAGTCCCAAAATCTCAACTTAACCTAAACGTATGGGCCAAACTATGCCCAACTTTCAGATGATCCTTTCTTTAAGAGAGAGGGAGGGAAAATTATTGGGCACGAAAAGAACGTGACTACAATTTTAAATTAATCACCAAATGTCACTCTTTGTTGTTAATAAGTAAAACACTAATATAAAGGCTGGTTTGGCATATAATAGAATGTTAGCAAACATTTTTAATCTCTAACGCTGTGTTTGGTTGGGGGATTTGGGGAGGGATTTGGAAAGGGAAAGAGAAAAAGTGTGTGAAACTATGTGAAATATAAGTATATTTTTTTCACATTTCACCTACTTTTTTCATTTCTCTTTCCAAATCCCTCCTCAAATCCCTCAACCAAACACAACATAATAGAATGAATAACTACGTGATCAAGACAATTATTATATGTGGAAGAATGGTTTGTACATGTTTAATTTTTAATATAATGTCCTCCTAAATGTGTTTCTTTCTCAATCTTCTACATGCCAATGTTTTGCGTGACACAGCAAAAAAACAAAAACAAATTAATGCAAATCTAACAGCAATTTGTCAATACATGGGTTTGGATAAGGGATTTAGAAAAGGATTTGGAAAGGAAAAAAGAAAAGGTAAGTGAAATGTGAATAAAATATATTTATATTTTACTTAATTTCACACATCTTTTTACTTTCTCTTTCTAAATCTCTTTTCAAGTCCTTCAATCAAACACGGAATAAATAGTGTTTGGGTACATGTCCTCATTGGACAATTTTTTAATTAGAGTTTATTTGGTGTAACTTTTTATTAAGTTAAAAGTTAATTAAAAAGTAATTTTTATTTATTTAAATTATTTTTAATTTATAAATTGTAAATAAAATTTATACTAAATAATATGACACAAAATTTTAAATATTTTAATAAATAAATTCATAAATTACACTAAATAGTCCCTAAAATTTGGAATGAATGATATCTGCTTCCATAAACTATAGCAAATAGCGCCTATAAGATTTTGAATGGCAGAAAAAACCTTTATATGTGACTGGTTTAGGCAAAAAAATAAAACGAAAGTCCCGTTTGGGAATAGATTATTTTAGTAATTTTTTAATTTTTTACGAAAATATGTACAGAAAAATAAAAAAAATGGTGTGATAATTTATAATAACTTTTTTTATTTTTAACTAAAATATATACTTGACAAACTATGTCTAAATTCGAAATGAGCCCACACCATCAAATGTATTCTTAAATCCAATTATTTAATTGAATAGTTTGAAGTTAATTTTTTTTATAATGAATTCAGACAGGTCAAAGCTTAGCTGGAGCTCTTTGAGATAAGCTCGAACTCGAACAAGTAAAATTAGATTCCAGATTTGGCCAGGAATGGACTTGTACATATTTTTCCATATTTTGGGGGATTTATGTGTAGGTATCGTTTAATTTTGTAAAAACTAATAGTGTTTTTATCAAATATTATTAAAAAATATTACTAAATATTAATTTTAAACAACAGTTTAAAAATTTTATTATAAAAAAAGGTCAGTAATTATAAATTTTAGTAACAATTTAAAAAATTCATCATAGAAAAACGTTATTAATTGTAATTTTCAGCTACAATTTATAAAAATTATGAAAAAAAATCACTAATTGTCAATTTTTAGCAATATATATAAAAAATTGTGACAAAAAATTATTTTTAACTACAATTTTATTAGGACTTGTTTTTAATAGGATTTGATAAGAATTAAATTTAACTATTAAAAACTATTCAGTGTGTTTGGTTCTAGTTTTCTGAATTTAATTTTCTAAAAAGTGAGTTTTTTGTTTTTCGTTTTTTTTGTTTTTAGTGAATATTTTTAAAATTTTAAGTAATTTTTTATATTTTTTTAGATGTACCTTACTTAGATATATCTAAATTGTAAAATATTTATGAAAAAATATTTTAAAAATTAATAAATACACAAAAATATGAAAAATGTATTGAATTTTCATATTTTTTTTTGTATTTTTTGGTATTTAGTGTATTTTTTAAAAGATTTTTTTCACAAATATTGTATTTTTTAAGTGTATCTATGTTAGGCGTATATAAAAATTAAAAAATATATATTTAAAATATTAAAAAAATTTATTAAAACCATTAAAATACGAAAAATAAAAAAATAAATTTTTTTAAAATTTTTATTCAGAAAATTGATTAGTAATTTGTCTAAATATTTCATATTCATATGATATGATATGATAGGTATATAATAATAATTATCTCTCTAACTTGATATAAAATAAAAAAATAAAAACAAATAAAGAAACAGTTACGTGGATAGATGTTATCAATAGTCAAATCTATGGTTTCGAGCCGTGCCCTTGATTACTGGGAACTAATTTTTTTTTTTTAATTCTTTTTTTTTTTTGCTATCTAAAAAATAAAATTAAATATGATTTTTAAAGGTGTTTGAGAGAGCTTCTTCTTTCTCTGGTGAAGGCGTGTGACTGGGAAACTACTAGATAGATGGTGACTTTTCACAAGCAAACAAAAACACTTTCTCATTATACATGAATTATTTTATGAAATTGGTTAAAAGTTGATTTTTTATTTTTTTAAATGTATAAAAAAATAAAAAATGTATAATTCCAAATAAATTAAAATTTAAAAATTAATTTTTAATTATATTCCTAAATTGGCTCATAATATATATAATATTGGAATGTATTCTTATCATTTCTTGAGCTCCCAAACGTACCTCACAAGCAACATTATTTTTTATCTACACAAATTATAAAACACCCTAGTCAAAACAGTCATGATCTATTGTTTTTAACCATATATTGTGCGTGTATGAGAAGTTGTTATTTTAATAAATTATTTTAATTTTTAATTATTTTAAGATGTTAAAATTTTTGTATTTGAAAAAATAATTAGATTTTTTTGTAGTTAGATGTGATGTTTGTGAGAGAAAAGATAAAATGATTATGGATTTGATGTGACATTTCGTCTCATTAACTATTTTGTCTTTTATTACTATTTTAGCCAAAAAAGCTAAAAAAGCATCTTCCCAAACACACCCTATTCCTTTGTAATATGATAATGTTATGAATACCAAATTTTTTACTAAAATAAATGACCAAATTTCTTCCATGGGTGTGGGGTCCACACTTTTATGAATCTCATACTCAGGTGAAATTTACTCATTTATTAATATAAAATTTGAGACGTATAGCATTTTCTTTTGCGACATTTTGAAAGGATCATGTTCATGATAGTTTAAGAGAAAAAAATATCAACTACCGAATCAAGCCAAAAAAAAAAAAAATCAAATAACTAAAAAAAGTTAAAATTTTATCTTTTACTGTTTTTTTAAAATATTTGTCCAAAGTTTTTATTCTTGAAAATTTTAAAAAGGTAATTAAAAAAAATCACTTAGACAAAAAATAACAAAAATAAATAAAATTTTCAAATTTATTTTTTTAGCGAATTTTTTAAAACTTTTTAAGTCCATCTAATCTAGGGGGTGTTTGGCAAGAAAAAATTTAGCACTTTCTAAGTTAAAATTCATAAAAAGACAAAATAGACTAAAATAACTAATAAGATAAAATATCACATCAAATTCATAATTATTTTATTTTTTCTCTTACAAATATCACATCTAATTACAAAAAAATTCAATTATATTCCTAAATACAAAAATTTGCAACATACTAAAATGGCCAAAAAGTAAAATAGTTTACTAAGCCTCCGTTTGGGAATGAAGGTTTGGGCTAAAATAGTCATATAAGAAAAAATAGGTTATTTTAGTTCAATAAGACAAAATATCACATCCAGTCCATAATTATTACATTTTTTCTCCCACAAAAAGTCAAAAAAATCAAAAAGTATTTTCCAAACGAAACTTTTTAGTCCCAGATTAAAAAAATTAAAAAGTCAAAAAATCAATTCACTTCCTAAACGAACCGTAAACAAATATTTTTTACAAATATATATATATATTTGGTGTAACTTTAAAAATGATATCCTAATAATTTGTGATAGCAGTGGTTTTGTTTGGTGTGACTGTGGTTGTGGTTGTGGTTGTGGTTGTGGTTGTAGTTGTAGTTGTAGTTGTGGTTGTGGTTGTGGTTGCGTGGCATCGGAAACAATTATGATTGTGGAGGTGTTGCATTGTAAGGCCTCATTTGGAAACTCTCTATTTTAGTTAAAAAGTCAAAAAGTTATTAAATTAGTCAAAAAGTTAATAATCTATATCAAAAAGTTAAAGATTCTCTTTTTTCTCTACTTTTTGCACAGTAAAAAGTCAAAAAGTCATCCCAAACATATTAATTTTTTTTAGCTCATATTTTAGCCAAATAGCCAAAAAGTTACTAAATTAGCATGTTCCCAAACGAGGCCTAAGTGTATTTTTTGATTTTTTTTAATTAAAACATTAGAGGAAAAAAATATATATATGTGGAATAATTTTTTAATTTTTTATAAAAAGATATATAATAAAATATTATAGTAAAATTAGCCTCTATTCGGAAAGTGGGTTGGCTTTTTGATTTTTTGACTTTTTTGGTTATTTTAACCTGGGTTAAAAAGTTTAGTTTGGGAAGGACTTTTTGATTTTTTGACTTTTTTTGTGAGAGAAGAGTGTAATGATTATGGGTTGGATGTGATGTTTTGTTTGTTGTGATTAAAATAGCCTATTTTGTCTTTTGTGGCTAAAATAGTCACAAACCTCCTTACCAAATGAAGCCTCAAAATGACTATTCTATCTTGTTGTCTTTTTGACTTTTGAGTAATTGAATTTAAATGACAAAATAATAATTTTACCTAGTGTTTCCTTACAAACTTTTTCAAATAGTAGGAATTTTTTAAAATTTTTAATAATTTTTCAACTTTTTAACTTCGGTAAATTATTCCAAATGAGCACTTGCGAAAGAGATCGAGGGTTGGTTTGGGAAGTGGGTTAGTTTTTTGGCTTTTTGACGTTTTTAGCTCGGGCTAAAAAACTTGATTTTGGTAAGACTTTTTGACGTTTTTGACTTTTTTTGTGAGAGAAGAGTGTAATGATTATAAGTTAAATGTGATATTTTATTTATTATGATTAAAATAGTTTACTTTACCTTTTGTAACTATTTTAGTCACAAATCTCCTACTGAAACGGACTGAGAGAGAGAGAGAGTACGGATCACTTGGTTGGTCTGGATAAATCTCACAATCATGAATGTTCAAACAACAATGATAGAGACCACTAATTTTAGAATTCTAAAATGACTACTAATGACATGACACTCAATAAAAAAGAAAAAAAATACAACACCAACGTTAAAACATCAAATCATTCATGGTGGGGTCTACTACCACATCATTAGTGATAGTACTAATTAGTACTCCCACTTATTTTCCATGTTCAAAACCTTCTGCACCTTTTGTTTCGTCCATTTGTTAGCAAACAAAAACAACAGAAAAAATTGGGTGAGGGGATAGAGTTTCAGGTTAAAAAAAAAAGAACAAACAGATTTTGAGTGCAAAGATGAAGGGGGTGTTTTGTAAAGATAACAAAAAATTAATTTTTGGCTTTTAATCAAATTTATAATTTTTTTTAAAAAAGGGTTTTGAGAGGTCGGTAAAAAACTACCTTTCACTTTTTTTATTAATATTTATTTAAGATGTTATATCACAATAAAATGACTAAACTGTCCCCACCCAATGTTTTCACCAATGTAAATATAAAAAAACATAAAGGATATAATTGAAATTTATATGTGACTTTTTTGGACTTGTCAAATGACTCATTGCTAGTTTTTTTAGGATTCGTTTGGGATGTGAGTTGGCTTTTTAATATTTTAACTTTTTGAATTTTTGGCTATTTTAGCTTTGGACTAAAAAGTCTCGTTTGATATAGGTTTTTTTTGACTTTTTTAACTTTTGTAAAAAAAAATGAAATGGTTATGGATTAAATGTGACATGTTGTCAAATTTAACTAAAATACTTATTTTATCTTATATGACTATTTTAGCCCTAATGAGACAACCCAAACTAGGAATGGCAACGGGCCGGGCCGGGGCCGGGGATCACACTCCCCGTCCCCGATCCCCGATTGTAAAAACCTCCCCGTCCCCGGCCCCGATCCCCGACGGGGAACCTATCAACGTCCCCATCCCCGCCCCCAACGGGGATCGGGTTTCCCCGACCCCGAAAATTCCCCGACCCAAAAACATCATCATCAACAACAGATACACTATCAACAACATCATCAACAACAACAACAACATCACAAATAGAGACATATTCATACATACACCATCTGCATCTCCGATCAAAAAAAATAGAGCCATATACATACATACACTATCAACAGATCCACTCACAGATCAAAAAAAAAAATTGGACAAACAGAGACATACCATTTTCAACATCACAGATCAAAAAACACAGATCTAGGGGTTCGAAACCCTAGATCTAGAGGGGGAAGGAGAGAGAGAATCTGGAGAGAGAGGCGAGAAGAGAGTAGAGGGAAGACAGCAGCGGTGATGTCGCGGACAGCGGCGTTGGCGTCGCCGACAGCGGGGGTCGCGAACAGCGGCGGTGGACGGCGACAGTTCTGGCCCACTCTCTGCCCTCTTCTTCTCGCGAACAGCGGCGGTAGTGTGTTTGACGATGCTTACAACGGAGGGAGGGAGATCGATCGGAGGGAGGGAGATCGATCGGTGGTGGGAGGGAGATCGATCGGTGGTGGTGATGAGAGGGTTAGAGAGAGAGAGAGAGAGACCCAGAAAGAGATGAGAGAGGGGCATAACAGAGACGATGAGAGTGTTTTATGTTTTAAGATTTGATTTTTATATATATATATATATATATATATACAGAGGGGCATAACAGTAATTTTACATCGGGGAAATGGGGCCGGGGTCGGGGTCGGGGTCGGGGGTCGGGGACGGGCCGGGTCCGGGGCTGTGAAAGCTATCCCCGTCCCCGGCCCGAAACTGATCGGGGGTTCAATTTTGAATACCATCCCCGTCCCCACGGGGATATTTTTCGGGAAAAAACCATTCTAATCGGGGTCGGGGGGTCGGGTCCCCGTCGGGCCGGGTTGAAATTGCCATCTCTAACCCAAACAAGCACTTAGCAAACAAGCTATAAACGTAATTTTTTAATAAGCTGCCAAAAGAGCGCGTAAAGTCACTAAGGACATAACGATACACGTTAGTTTGTGATCCTCCATTAAGAAGAAAACAATGTCCTATTAAGGTTAGAGTTAGTTTAATTATGGGCTATTTAAAAAAGATAGTTAAAAGTTATTTTTCAGCTTTTAACTTATTCTGATTCAAATTATCTCTCACATTTTTTACATGTTTTTTCAAGAAAAACAAAAAAAAATTTTAAAAATAAATTTTTAACCATTTTTCCAAAACAACTTGCGCCCCTAACATGAGACACATCATTCCTTTTAAAAAATGTTATTTACCATTAAAAATATATATTTTTTAAATTCAACTCAACTAGTTGTTTTATCAGGAAGGATAATACTTGGTAGCTCGAAAACTATTAGCTCGAATTGGCTCAAATACCCAAAATGATGTTGTTTGGGGTATTCCTCTTCCTTTTTTTTTTTTCTTTTATTTCCCTTCCCTATTTGAAACAGAGAAGATACGAGAAAGAGAGACGAGAAGAAAAGATGGAGAGAAGGGGGAGAAAGAGAAGAAGGAAACGGTGATGGCGGCGCCGGTTGGCCGGTTGGTGGCTCTCTCTCTCTCTCACTCTCATATATATATATATATATATGTATATATAGATGTGTGTGTATATATATATAGATATTTGAATATCATCACACATATCTCGTGCTCTCTCTCTCTCATATATATATATATATAGAGGTGTGCATAATACCGCCAAAATCGCACCAAACCGCACCGCCAAGGCAAATTCGTTAGTATTTGCCAATCGAACCGCCGGTTTTTGGTAAGAAAAATGGCAAATTCTAGTGACACTTTTATCAATCCGCCGGTTTCTATTTTTCTTCCAAACCGCACCGACCCGCACTGCTATTAAATCATGTTTTATAAGATTCTAAAAATTCTTTTTTACTTAAGTTTGCTTGTTGTTCTATACCTTAGAATATAGTATTACATTACTGCTCGAGGGGAATTCAAGATGTCAGTAATCCAAAATAAAGTTGGATTTCAATTCACTTTTCAATCTTTTTTTTTTTTTTCTGGCCATGTTGCAAACTTGCATCAGCTCACTTTTCAATCTAAATACTTTTCAACAGTAAACATTTTCAATATATTGTAAACCCTGAATGATATTAATTTTATATATTGTATTTGATCATTGTAGCTTCCACTGATGCTTGTAATGAACTGATGGCATAGTCGTTGATATTATCATGTTGTTGCTACACTTGCTGCATCAGAAGAAAGTTTCGCAAGATGCTTAACATCACGGTATCTCTCGTCTTTTTTTTACTCTTTGATTTAAGTTTTGTAATTTGAGTTATATTTTTTATAAACCGCCAATCCGCCCAAACCGCCAAGGCAAATCCGCCATTATTTGCCAACCGAACCGTCGGTTTTTGATAAAAAAAAATGGCAAATTCTAGTGACACTTTTATTAATCCGCCACCCGCCATACGGTTTCTATTTTTCTTTCAAACCGCACCGACTCGCACCGCGCACACCCCTATATATATATATATATATAGATATGTGTGTGTATAGATGAAAAAGGAGAAAAGATGAAGAAGATGATCTGGTGTTGATGATGATGCTTTCTCGGTTTTTTTTTTTTTTTTGATAATTTGTGTATAAAATTCTTTTTTTTTTTATTTTTTATTTTTTTTGTGATTGATGGTTGTTGATGTTAATGACGTGTTGTTAGTCCCCAGCTCCATCTTCTCTCTTCTTCTTTTTCTTCTTCTTCTTCTTACTCATCGTCTTCATCCTATCTGTTTTAGAACCGAGAAAAGGAAGGGGAAAAAAAAAATCAAAACGACATCGTTTTGGATTCGAGCCATTTCGGGTCAAACGTTATTCGAGTTATGTAGCAGCTCCAATAATTTTTTTACTAAGTTAAGATATTTATTTGAAAAGATTAAATGTGTTGAAAATTAATAAGTGAGAGTCAACTTTATAAAAATTAACTTACAAAAATGTTAAAGATAATTCATTTTAAAAAAAATGATGTAAAAATATTTTTCTTAAAAAATATTTCGCTCAATTTTTATTCAATCAAATAACAAAAAAATAATAAAATATTTTTACCGTCAAAACAAATAAAACCTTAAAATCATAAAAACAAAAAAATAAAATAAAAAATGCTAATCATCACTTGATAAGCATTGATTTTAAATTAAAAGTAGACTGCTCCTATATTTTTATCACTTTAGGTTAAAACAAACAATCAAAAAATACAAAGATACGCTCGAGATCGAGATCGAGAGAGAGAGAGAGAGAGAGGGGGGGGGGGGGGGGGGGGGGGGTTTAGAAGCAAAAGTTCAGAATATTCGAAAACCGCATAAAATTCGGAGCCACGTGGTTATGACGTCTTGCGAACGAATGAGGGACGTCAGATCTTGACACGTAAGGAGATTGTTGAAGGTTTGGTGTGGGGAGATGTGTAGGAAATTAAAATTGAAAGTACACGTGTGGGGTTGAGAATGGACCAAGCTTAACAGCAGTGCATTGATTTAATCACTGAATGCGACCACGGCCCGGGTATCCTGACCCAGTTCGCTCCACGAAACGAAATTTAAGCACTGTCAATAATTAAATATTATTATATTATATGAAACCCACCACAATAACAGCAAAAAAATAAAAAATAAAAAAATAATAATAATGTAGGTTCTTGGCTGTCTTATTTTATTTATTTTTTTTAAAAAATATTTATATATAAAATTTAAGAAAATTTGGTAATAAGTTTCAAGAGGGAATACATAGGCATTACATATAACATCAAATCTTTTGAGATTAAAATGATAATTATTTTATATTTATTCAATGAAAATGACATTTATGTCTCTATTTTCAAATATTATCACCGACTTTTGCTACTAGAAAATTCATTGTCATTGAAAGAGTCACCACTAACAAGCAACAACGATAGACAAATAAGTAACATATGACAAGTAAATAAATAGATAGGGATAATATAAATTGTTTTATTTTATGTCTAAAACAAATAATGTTTTTGAGTTCAGAGGGTGATTAGCATGCATTGTGCAAATAAGCTGAACTAAGTTTGTGTGTATCTTGGATTTGGACCGTGCAAATGAGTCTAGCTAACTTTACAAGGGCCTTGCATTGCGCCATGCAGCCAGCCAAGCTATGGTTTCCTGGACCTGGGGTTTGGGCTAAGCTAATTTGACATGGTCTTTCTCTCCGCATCATTCTAATGGCTTTGAGACTGTGCTATCTTTGGAGAATCAGACAATTGTTGGCGAGTTATGATAAGGCAGAGTTGGCCACATAATTGAACTGAACAACCAAGCTAGTCTTGTGCCTAAGGATAGCACAGTGTAACATGTTACTCGGTTACTCAATCCGGAATGGCTTTCTTGGCTTGGTGGTCGAGCTAAGAGTTGTGATATTTTAGTCGAACTTTGGAGGTAAGAGTGTTAAGGGATAGGTATTGTCCTTTAAAAGATGGACTCCTGATAGGATTTTACGAAGAGAAATTAAAGTCCTATTAGGATTTCTATCTTACAGAATATATAAAAGCTTAGAGATAAACCCTAAAGAGGTAATGCAATTTTACTTACCGAACACTTGAGAGTTTTTTTCATATTAATCTTACAAACTGACTTAAGTATCAGAAGGATTTTCCAACACACACTTGTTGGGTAATTGACTGGAGTTATTTTGCAGGAAGATCAACATCGTTTGGAGGAGGTTTTAGCTCGATTACAAGGAGTATGCGTGAAGAATATTTCCTGCAAGTACAAAACTATTGTCTCAAAAGTTTCAAAATTATATATTTGGCCAAGTGCCCTAAAATTAATCGGGAAAAAAAAAATCTAAAAAATGATATGGTAAAGTCATTAATTTTTACAAATAAACTCATTTTTATGGATACTTTGTTTTAAAATGAAAGGTCTTCGTAAAGTTACATAATTTTGTATGCATTTTATTTTGTATATCATTACTTTTTTAACAAAATATATGTATTTTTAAGGACTAAACAATAACGTTCACCATTTATATTCTTTATTTAAAAAAATAAAAAATAAAATAATAGTGCTTATGTTTAGTTTAATAAAAAAAATTGTTAAATATAAACATGTAAGTATAAACTTGTATTTTGAAAAACAAAGAGGTGGCTAGTATGTGATAGTTGTCAAAATAGATTGTCAATAGTAAAAAATGGTGGATAAAGATAGCTGTCGAGTAATAAATATGATTTTTAATGATAGGTAATGATCGAAAGTGGTTGATACAGAAGGAAGATAGTTGGCAATAGCCTTATCTAAAATACTGTGGTTGTTAGTCATAAGAAAACAACGAATAAAAGTGATTATCAATTTAAGAGAGGTATCTGTACGGGGAGCAAATATTCGTCGTTGTCCGTACTCCTTTCGTCCAAGCTCCGTGTCAATCCGATCAACCTGTAAGCACAATGGCGGTGAGCTACCTGGCGGTGTGTTGTCGGAAACCCCTTCAACGGTCAAGTTAGCACACACTCAAAGAGAGAGAGAGAGAGAGAGAGAAGAAAATGTCAACGGACAGGTGGTGTATTTAAAGGAGAAGAATCGCCAAAATTTGAATATGAAGGGACGGCTGGGTTGGTTGCTCGAGGCCAATCAATGATCGACGCGTGTCCATAATGGCGGCGGTGGCGTCAGTACTGAAAGGACAAGATGGCAAGTTGAGGCGTCGATCGAGCAAGTCTAGAAACCAAGCGTGAGGATTAGCGCGGCTGACGCCTTGCGAACTAAGGACCAAGAGATGATCTACCCCGATCAGATCGTGTAATCCCAGTCACGCTTACGCGGACGGAATTAAGAGGCAATTGAGAGGGAGATTTATAATCTAGCTTTGGGCCATGGTAGAAGCCGAACAGAAGATGGCCGAGCACATTTGGGCCGAGCTAACTTGGGCCTATTTAGAGGTGGTTTTGCTCGGTCGAGGTCCAAGACCGAGTTGGGGACGAGCTACTTGGGCTTGTCTGCGTCCAAAATCGGTCTTGATCGGCCGAGGGTCAAGCCCTATGTATGGGCCGAGCTTACTCGGCCGAGTTGGTCACCTGCCAACTTAGGTTCCATGGTTCGCACGTTTAGCTCGGCGGAAAGGCTTTTTGTTTGTCGGCTCGACCTGTCTGGAACTCTACTCTACCAGAATACTATTGAGCTCGGTTGTTATGGAGCTCGGCGAGTGGACACTAGGACTCGTTATGCAGCCCAGTTATGTGAAGCCGAGGTGATACCGCCGGGCTGCCGAGTTCTCGGTAATGTTGTCTGCAGTTTGGTTAGGTGCTGTTCGCTGGATTTGTGCTGACAGATGGGAGAGCAGCTCCACGTGTCAAGAGACCAATGGGTGCAGAGTTGAGTGCAGAAAGTATATAAGCATGATTGCGCCCTCCATGCTGGGGATGGAACATCTTTTGGTGAGATAGACTTACATTCATTGAGTTTCTCTCTCTCTCTCTCCCTCTTTGAGTGTGTGCTAACTTGACCATCGGAGGGGTTTCCGGTAACACACTGCCGGGTAGCTCACCGCCGTTGCGCTTTAAGGTTGATCGGATAGACACGGAGCTTAGACGAAAGGAGTACGAACAGCGACGAATATTTGCTCCCCGTACAATTGGCGCCGTCTGTGGAAAGCTTGATAAACAAAACCTTGTCTTCCAACCTCATCTGGTCGTCTTCCATGGCGAACAACGACGAAATACCGTTGTCCGCCATCGACGATTTTACCCCGGAGTCAGCCAGACGGAGAGACGGACTCCCCGCCGTTCTAAGCATGGCGAACCTAGAGACTTCCCCAGGTGGACATTCAAGAGACATGCGTGATAAGCGCGCTAGAAGTTTTGGTCATTCACGAAGCCCAGACGGACACCGGCAGCGAAGAGAATCGCACGCTAGACGTCTAGAGCACAAGTTAAGGGACCAAGACGCCGTCATCCGGAGAATGGCGGCGGAGATGGAAGCTCTCAAACGACATGTCATAGGGAAGGGTGTTGCTGGAGTGGGAGACCACAGTGAGCGCACCCAACCACGCCGTTCAGGCAATCAGAGCCAGCGGCACACTCCTTCCCTTTTTATCACCAGAAGTTATAGGATTGAAGATTCCAACGCGCCTGTAGAGAAGTCTACCGCGCAAGATAGTACCTATCAACTCTCACGTCCGGCGACAACGTCAAGATATTCTTACTTCGCTCGCTCAGAGGACTTGAGGGTAGTCTTGAAGGAGCGGACTCACTGGCGAGAGACTCAAAGGGTGCCGGCGCTCCAGCGACTATCTTCCGGGGGTCACACCAGTGAAGAGGTCATAATACCACCACCCCGCCCAGCCGTGCCTCTCCTTCTAGACACAGATTTGGCAAGACTGAACGCCACTCCCTTCTCCCTTGAGATAGAACCACACTGCTCTCCGCGGGCTTTCACCAGCCCAAGTTTACACTCTACGATGGAAAGACCGATCCACACATGCATGTAAGCCACTTCCGGCAGGTCATGGCCGTACATAGGCGCAATGACGCTCTTATGTGCCTTATCTTCCTGTCGAGTTTGGGCAAGCTGGGCTTGAAGTGGTTTGAGAGGCTACCGGACGGAAGCATCGAAAGGTGACAACAGTTGGCGGAAGCCTTTATGACTCGTTTCAAGACCAACACTAAAACGCCAAAAGAGGTGGACCACCTTCTCAGTGTCAAAATGGAGTCGAGCGACACACTCAAGGCATACAACTCCAGATACTGGGAAACCTTCAATGAGATTTTAGATTGCCCAATTAACCTGATAATCACCCAATATAAGCGCGGTCTCCTGGTCGGACATAGGCTGCGGGACTCACTTACCATGAACTAGCCGACATCCATGGGCCAACTAATGCAGCGCATCAATGAGCACATCCGAGTAGAGGATGATGCGGCGGCGTCCACCGCGAAGACAACTCTGGTGGTAACAGACAAGAGGTCGACTAGCAAGGTACATGCAGTCGGACAGGAGATTAACTGTCTAAATGATCGTGCCGAGAAATCTAACCGTGGGTCACATTATCGAAATCGGGAAAGGGGTCGTTGGAATGACCGAGCTGAATACCCCCGCGATGATGTGGTTGATGCTAACAGAAGGTTAAAAGCTCGAACGGGCATCACCACGGTCTTTAAGATTCCAATCTATTGCATACTTAGTGAAATCCGTGACGAGAATTACGTCTGGTTTCCTACTAAGTTAGGCGACACGCAAAAGGGCTTTAATTCGCAGTACCACTGCACATATCACCGGGAGCGAGGACACCGGACAGAGGATTGTTTGCCTTTGAAGCAACACTTGAAGGAGTTAATCGCAGCCGGACACTTAGATCTTTACATTGATGGGAGTGTGAAGGTCGCACATCCCGCCCCAACTGATGCGCATGGACCAGAGGACTTGGAGACGCCCCCTCAAGGAGTGATTAATGTGATCCATGGCACAGTGAAGCCGGCGCATGTATGCGAGCTCCGAGGAATGATCAAAAAGGCGAAACACATAAGGGAAGTTTTGTCAGTCCAGCCTACGATCAAAAGGGGAAAAACTGAGGAAAAAGACGTGATTAGTTTCTCCACAAGGGACTTAGAGTGCATTCAAACGCCACACAACGACGCCCTAGTGGTCACCCTCCGCGTCAAAGAGTTCGATATCAAGTGCATCTTGATTGCCCAGGGAAGCTCGGTTGAAATTATGTACTACGACGCGTTCAAACAACTCAAACTCCGAGATACAGACTTGGCTCTGGCGACTTCGTCACTAGTAGGTTTCAACTCGTAACCGGAGTGGCCTTTGGGAAAAATAATTTTACCGATCAAAGCCGGATCCGTGGTCAAGCAGGTGTTGTTCTCGGTATTGCAGGTGCCGTCTACGTACAACCTGATCCTCGGTAGGGGCTGGCATTACACTATTCAGGCTGTAGCGTCGACCTACCACCAGGTCATGAGATTCCCCTCGGCTATGGGGGAAATTGAGGAAATTTGGGACAATCAAGTCATGTCGAAGCAATGTTTCGTGGCAGTGAACGGGAGCCGAGCTGCCAAAGGCTTCGTGCAAATGATTGAAGGCCCAGAAGACCAGAGTGTCCTTGATGACATGGGCACCAGGGCCGAGGACAAAGCTATTGAAGAATTGGTAGAAATACTGATCGACACGGAAAGTCTAAACAAGTTCTTTTTGCTCGGATCAAGCCTGACCGCTCAAGAAAGGACCGAGATGGTAGAGTTCTTGATGGCAAATATCGACGTCTTTGCATGGTCGCCCTACAACATGCTTGGCATCGATCCAAGTTTTATTTGCCACCAACTCAATGTTTTCCCTGATGCACGGCCAATCATTCAGAGAACAAGGAGATTAACTCTTCATCATGCCGAAGTAGTCGCGAAGGAGGTAAGGAACTTGCTTGAAGTACGGGCTATTCAGGAAGTGCACTACCCTCGGTGGATTTCAAACACGGTCGTAGTACCCAAGAAGAATGGGAAGTGGCGGGTTTGTGTTGACTACAAGACCGTCAACCGAGCTTGCCCTAAAGACAGCTTTCCTTTGCCCAGAATAGACCAGCTGGTGGACCTAACAGCCAGACATAACAGGCTCAGTTTCTTGGATGCCTACCGCGGTGAGAGGGAGATTTATGATCTGGATTGGACCGTGGAATTGGGCCGGACAGATTTGGGCCGGATAGAGTTGTGCCGGACAGATTTGGGCCGGACAGAGTTGTGCCGGACAGATTTGGGCCGGACAGAGTTGTGCCGGACAGATTTGGGCCGAACAGGTGTTGGGCCAAGTTGTGTGGCCCAGCCTTGAAGGAAGCTGCTCGATTAAGGCAGCGCGTGGATTGACCGAGCTGCAAGGATCCGCGGTTACGAAGCCGGTCAAGTGAAAGGTCCAGCGCTAGGAAAGGCAAGGTTGGACCGAGGTACCTTTTTGCTCGGCAGGAAGGTCGACCGCAGACAAGCGTGAGTTGTCCCGAGCTCGGCTTTGCCGAGATGCCGCCGAGTCCGGTCCTCATCTGAGCTTAGCTGTTGGAGTACTTGGGCTTGAAGCGCAGCATGGCAGACGATGGCCGAGATGGTACTGCCCGGCTGCCGAGCTCCTAGGAGAATGGGCAGGCAGTTGGGTTAGGTGGTGCTCAGCAAGGTTTATGCTGACAGATGGGATAGTAGTGCCACGTGTTGAGAGGACACTGGGAGTAGATTTGGGGCGCAGAAGGTATATAAACAAGTCTGCGCCCCCCATACGCAGACAGATGAACATTTGGTGAGACATACACTAAACACTAAACACTCTCCTTTCTCTCTATCTATCCCCTGTGTGTGTTCTAACTTGATCGTCGGAGGGGTTTTCCGACCACACACCGCCGGGTAGCTCACCGCTATTGTGCTTGCAGGTGATCGGACAGAAACGGAGCTTGGAAGAAAGGAGTACGGGCTTGCCGGAATATTTGCTCCCCGTACAATTGGCGCCGTCTGTGGGAAGCTTGACAGATAAAACCTTGTCTTCCAGGCTCATCTGATCGCCGTCCATGGTGAACAAAGACGAGATTCCGTTGTCCGCCATCGATGGAGCTACCCCGGAGTTCACCCGACGGAGAGAAGGACATCCTGTCATCCTTCCAATGGCGAACTTGGATACGTTCACTGGAGGACAGTCAGGAGACGCGTGGGATAAGCGCGGAAGAAGTTATGGTCATTCACGAAGTCCAGACGGTCATCGGCAGCGGAGAGAATCGCATGCCCGACGTCTGGAACACAAGTTGAGGGACCAAGACGCTGTCATCCGACGAATGGCAGCGGAGATGGAGGAGTTGAAGCGGCATGTCAAGGGGAAGGGTGTAGATGGAGTGGTAGACCACAGAGAGTGCATCCCATCCCGCCGTTCAGAGAAGTCCAGCGCGCAAGATAGCACTTACCAGCCCTCACGTCCGGTGACGACGTCGAGATATTCCTATTCCGCTCGTTCAGAGGACTTGCGGGCAGTCTTTAAGGAACGGGCTCGCCGGCGGGAGGCTCAAAGGGTGCCGGCGTTCCAGCGGCTATCCTACAAGGTTCATGCCAGCGAGGAGGCCGGAATGCCCCCACCCCGCCTAGCGGAGCCACTCCTTGTAGATACAAACTTGACGAGGCTGAGCGCCACCCCTTTCTCCCTGGAGATAGAAACAACACCGCTTCCCGCGGGCTTCCACCAGCCAAAGTTCACGCTTTATGACGGAAAGACCGATCCGTATATGCATGTAAGCCACTTCCGACAGGTCATGGCCGGACGTAGGCGAAATGACGCTCTTATGTGCCTGATCTTCCCGTCGAGTTTAGGCGAGCTGGGCTTGAAGTGGTTCGAGAGGTTGCCAGAAGGGAGTATACAATAGTGGAATCAGTTGGCCGAAGCCTTTGTGACGCGTTTCAAAACCAACACCAAAATGCCAAAGGAAGTTGACCACCTTCTCAGTGTCAGGATGGAACCGAGCGACACTCTCAAGGCGTACAACTCCAGGTACTGGGATACCTACAATGAGATCCTAGATTGCCCAGTCAACCTGGCAATCACCCAATATAAGCGCGGTCTCCCACTCGGACATAGGCTGAGGGATTCGCTTACAATGAGCCAGCAGACATCCATGTGGCACCTAATGCAGCGCATCAATGAGCACATTCGAGTAGAGGATGATGCAGCGACGTCCACCGCGGAGACAACCTCGATGGCAACGGGCAAGTGGGCGACTGGGTTTTAAGGAAGGTCATGGGCAACGCACTAGTGCCGGGTGAAGGCAAGCTAGGGGCAAACTAGAAAGAGCCTTACAAGATAACCGGGCAAGGGGCATACCATTTAGAGGATTTGGATGGCAAAGGCGTACCCCGGCCATGGAATGCGGCCTTATGTAATTTTTTGAGGGACTTGTTTCCCCTACACTTCTGAATGCAAATACTCTTTTTGTCAATGTAATAGAAGTGAATTACTTTTGCTGAAGAGCTTTGTTGTGTCCGAAATAATAGTGGATGAGGGGCCTACTCTTCTGTCCCAACCGAGATGGTTTACTCTGGTTGGAAGAGTTGGTGTTTTGTCCAACTTCAAATTCCCAACCGAGATGGTTTACTCCGGTTGGAAGAGTTGGTGTTTTGTCCAACTTCGAATTGCCAACCGAGATGGTTTACTCCGGTTGGAAGAGTTGGTGTTTTGTCCAACTTCGGATTCCCAACCGAGATGGTTTACTCCGGTTGGAAGAGTTGGCGTTTTGTCCAACTTCGGATTCCCAACCGAGATGGTTTACTCCGGTTGGAAGAGTTGGCGTTTTGTCCAACTTCGAATTCCCAACCGAGATGGTTTACTCCGGTTGGAAGAGTTGGCGTTTTGTCCAACTTCGGATTCCCAACCGAGATGGTTTACTCCGGTTGGAAGAGTTGGTGTTTTGTCCAACTTCGAATTCCCAACCGAGATGGTTTACTCCGGTTGGAAGAGTTGGCGTTTTGTCCAACTTCGGATTCCCAACCGAGATGGTTTACTCCGGTTGGAAGAGTTGGTGTTTTGTCCAACTTCGGATTCCCAACCGAGATGCTTTACTCCGGTTGGAAGAGTTGGTGTTTTGTCCAACTTCGGATTCCCAACCGAGATGGTTTACTCCGGTTGGAAGAGTTGGCGTTTTGTCCAACTTCGGATTCCCAACCGAGATGGTTTACTCCGGTTGGAAGAGTTGGCGTTTTGTCCAACTTCGAATTCCCAACCGAGATGGTTTACTCCGGTTGGAAGAGTTGGCGTTTTGTCCAACTTCGGATTCCCAACCGAGATGGTTTACTCCGGTTGGAAGAGTTGGTGTTTTGTCCAACTTCGAATTCCCAACCGAGATGGTTTACTCCGGTTGGAAGAGTTGGCGTTTTGTCCAACTTCGGATTCCCAACCGAGATGGTTTACTCCGGTTGGAAGAGTTGGTGTTTTGTCCAACTTCGGATTCCCAACCGAGATGCTTTACTCCGGTTGGAAGAGTTGGTGTTTTGTCCAACTTCGAATTCCCAACCGAGATGGTTTACTCCGGTTGGAAGAGTTGGTGTTTTGTCCAACTTCGGATTCCCAACCGAGATGATTTACTCCGGTTGGAAGAGTTGGCGTTTTGTCCAACTTCGGATTCCCATCCGAGATGGTTTACTCCGGTTGGAAGAGTTGATGATTTGCTCAACTGCGAGGTCCCAGCCGAGATGTCTTACTCCGGCTGAAGAGTTGATGATTTGCTCAACTGCGAGGTTCCAGCCGAGATGTTTTACTCCGGCTGAAGAGTTGATGATTTGCTCAACTGCGAGGTTCCAGCCGAGATGTTTTACTCCGGCTGAAGAGTTGATGATTTGCTCAACTGCGAGGTTCCAACCGAGATGTCTTACTCTGGCTGAAGAGTTGATGATTTATTTAACTCCGAAGTTTCAGCCGAGCTAATGTTGCTCGCCAAGAAGGAAGTCGCGGAGCGGATGTTGCTCGCCTTCTTTGGAGTTCCTTGGCCGAGCTGCTCTTGTCTGCCAAGAAAGAAGTGGCGGAGCGGACCTTGCTCGCCTTCTTTGGAGTTCCTTGGCCGAGCTGCTCTTGTCTGCCAAGAAAGAAGTGGCGGAGCGGACCTTGCTCGCCTTCTTTGGAGTTCCTTGGCCGAGCTGTTCTTGTCTGCCAAGAAAGAAGTGACGGAGCGGACCTTGCTCGCCTTCTTTGGAGTTCCTTGCCGAGTTGATGTTGCTCGCCGAGAAGGAGGTCGCGGAGCGGACCTTGCTCGCCTTCTTTAGAGTTCCTTGCCGAGCTAATGTTGCTCGCCAAGAAGGAAGTCGCGGAGCGGACCTTGCTCGCCTTCTTTAGAGTTCCTTGCCGAGTTGATGTTGCTCGCCGAGAAGGAAGTCGCGGAGCGGACCTTGCTCGCCTTCCTTGGAGTTCCTTGCCGAGCAGATGTAGCTCGCCGAGAAGGAAGTCGCGGAGCGGACCTTGCTCACCTTCCTTGGAGTTCCTTGCCGAGCTGATGTTGCTCGCCAAGAAGGAAGTCGCGGAGTGGACCTTGCTCGCCTTCCTTGGAGTTCCTTGCCGAGCTGATGTTGCTCGCCAAGAAGGAAGTCGTGGAGCGAACCTTGCTCGCCTTCTTAGTGCGGTCACCGTCTTGCAGACTAAGAACCGAGGAAGAGTTACCCCGGTCAGATAGGTAATCCCAGTCACGCTTGAGCGGACGGAATTAAGGGGCAATTGAGAGGGAGATTTATGATCTGGATTGGGCCGTGGAATTGGGCCGGACAGATTTGGGCCGGACAGAGTTGTGCCGGACAGATTTGGGCCGGACAGAGTTGTGCCAGACAGATTTGGGCCGAACAGGTGTTGGGCCAAGTTGTGTGGCCCAGCCTTGAAGGAAGCTGCTCGGTTAAGGCAGTGCGTGGATTGACCGAGCTGCAAGGATCCGCGGTTACGAAGCCGGTCAGGTGAAAGGTCCAGCGCTAGGAAAGGCAAGGTTGGACCGAGGTACCTTTTTGCTCGGCAGGAAGGTCGACCGCAGACAAGCGTGAGTTGTCCCGAGCTCGGCTTTGCCGAGATGCCGCCGAGTCCGGTCCTCATCTGAGCTTAGCTGTTGGAGTACTTGGGCTTGAAGCGCAGCATGGCAGACGATGGCCGAGATGGTACTGCCCGGCTGCCGAGCTCCTAGGAGAATGGGCAGGCAGTTGGGTTTGGTGGTGCTCAGCAAGGTTTATGCTGACAGATGGGATAGTAGTGCCACGTGTTGAGAGGACACTGGGAGTAGATTTGGGGCGCAGAAGGTATATAAACACGTCTGCGCCCCCCATACGCAGACAGATGAACATTTGGTGAGACATACACTAAACACTAAACACTCTCCTTTCTCTCTATCTATCCCCTGTGTGTGTTCTAACTTGATCGTCGGAGGGGTTTTCCGGCCACACACCGCCGGGTAGCTCACCGCTATTGTGCTTGCAGGTGATCGGACAGAAACGGAGCTTGGAAGAAAGGAGTACGGGCTTGCCGAAATATTTGCTCCCCGTACACGCGGTTATCATCAGATTGCCATGCATGGCCCTGATCGTAAGATAACCTCTTTCACTACCCCGAGGGGACTATTCTGCTATCGAGTCATGCCTTTTGGTTTGAAGAACGTTGGGGCGACTTTCTAAAGGATGGTGACCAAGATGTTTGCTCCTCTGCTTGGCCGGACGATGGAGGCCTAAATCGATGATATGGTGGTCAAGAGCAAGCAACCGGCTGACCACTTATCCGACCTAGCCGAGATGTTCGCTATTCTTAAACAGCACAAGCTACCCCTGAATGCGTCAAAGTGTGCCTTCGGCGTGGGATCCAGGAAATTCCTGGGCTTCCTAGTCACAAACAGAGGCATCGAGGCAGACCCCACACAAATCAGATCCGTACAAGAATTGAAGCAGCCTAACTCAGCAAAGGACGTGCAGCATCTTGCCGGTATGGCAGCTGCACTTAACAGATTCATAAGCCGGTCATCAGATCACTACCGCCCTTTCTTTCAAGCCTTGAAATCCAAGTTTTCATGGGACGAGGAATACGACAGGGCTTTGGCCGAGCTCAAGGCATATTTGTCTTCTGCTCCTTTGTTGGTGACACCCAAGCCCGACGAAGAACTCTACCTTTATCTAGCAGTTTCTCAACCCATTGTTAGCGCGGTACTTGCCCGGTCAGAAGGTATAAAGCATTTTCCTATCTTTTATGTGAGCAAAACCTTGCTACTAGCAGAGTCGAGGTACTCTCCACTAGAAAAACTCGCTTTGGCGTTGATGATGGCCTCTAGGAAATTGGCGCACTACTTTCATGCTCACACAATTATTGTGTTGACCGAATTTCCCTTAAAAGCCTTGTTTGAGCTGGTGGATTTCTCCGGTCGAATTCTAAAGTGGGCAGTCGAGTTAGGACAATTCGACGTTAAGTTTCAACCCCGAATAGCCGTAAAAGCTCAAGCATTGGCAGATTTTGTTGCTGAGTTCTCGCCTGGGATTCATCAAGTATGTCTGGTGGATCTCACCACGGTGGCCGAGGAAGCAAACGAAGATTCAACCGCAATTGCACAGTAGGGCGATGTTGGCGACGCGGAACTTACGCGCCCCGCCATAGAACCTCCATCCGACATGATACATCAGTTCGGCGGTGTGACGACGGACTTAGGAATAACAGACCAACCTATTGGGTCCGGTACCGCGTCACCAAGGGGGAAAGAAGTGGAACCAATCAGCATTGAACCTGAAACTGAACAACCGAGCGACCATGATCCCAGCAACTTTCAAGCCTCCCAAGATCCCTCAGAGTGTTGGAAACTCTTCGTCGGCGAAATGTGGAAACTTTTTGTAGATGAAGCCTCAAACCATCACGGTGCCAAGCTGGGCATAGTTTTGATCTTGCCAGATGGTCTGACCATCAAACACTCTATCACCCTCGGATTCCCTGCATCAAACAATGAGGCTGAATACGAGGCGCTACTGGCTGGACTTAAGAGCGCTCTCTAGGTACGCGCATCCAAGCTGATAGTTTACAGCGATTCCCAACTTGTTGTCAACCGAGTGTCTGGGGTTTACGAAGCTAAAGATGACAGAATGGCAAAGTACCAAGCTCTAGTAAGATACCACATCAAACGATTCCAAGCGATAAGGGTCCAACAAATTGGACGGGAAGAAAACGGTCGCGCGGATGAGTTAGCTGGTCTGGCTTCCATGGTCGACCGAACATCTCCCAGTCCTCTCCTAATTGAGTTCCTTCCAAGGCCTAGCATAGAGGAACCCGAGCAGACAGACGTGCTCTGCACCAAGCTTGGTCCTTCATAGATGGACCCTATTATCCTCTTCCTAAAAGAGCGGACCCTCCCAGCCAATAAAAAGGAAGCGCATAAAGTCCTGGTGAAGTCAGAGCGGTTTTGGCTCTCTCCATCTGGCGCTTTATAGAAAAAGTCTTTCACCGGTCCTTATCTCAAGTGTGTACACCCAAACAGCGTGGAAGCTTTTCTGTACGAAATTTACGAAGGCATATGCGGCAGTCACATCGGGGGCAGATCTTTGGCCTACTGAGCTATCTCGCAAGGGTAATGGAGGTCGTGCATGCAAGCGGACGCTCAGAAATATGTTTGCAAATATGAGAAGTACCAGAAGTTCACCCACCAAATTCACCAACCGGCCAGAGAATTTCTTCCCCTCACAAGCCCTTAGCCTTTCACGATGTGGGGGCTGGACATAGTGGAACCACTCCCAACGGCACTAAGCAACCGAAAGTTCTTCATCGCGGCTACGGACTACTTCACCAAATGGGTTGAAGTTGAGCCCTTAGCAACTATTAAGGAGAAAGACGTCAAACGGTTTGTCTGGCAGAATGTGGTAACGCGGTTTGGCGTCCCTAAGATTTTGATTTCTGACAATGGCACCCAATTGACGGGCCCTTATTTAGAGGATTTTGTGAATAATTGAAGATTGAATTCTATAACTCCACCCCGGCTTACCCGCAGTCCAACGACCAAGCTGAAGCATCAAACAAGACCATTCTTGATGGATTGAAGAAAAGACTTGAGAAAGCTAAAGAAAAATGAGCCGAGGATCTCCCAAGTGTCCTTTGGGCATACCGGACGACCCCGAGGCGATCTACCGGGGAAACTCCTTTTGCCTTGGTATATGGCATGGAGGCGATCATTCCATTGGAAGTTGGCATGCCCACCCTCCGCAGTGAAAGTTTTAAGCCCGAGCTGAACTCTGAAGCCATCGCCCTAGAATTGGACCTAGTGGAAGAGCGCCGAGACAAAGCTCTAATCTATGTGGCCGCATACCAACAAGAGCTCTCCAGAAAACACAACAAAACGGTGCACCCCAGACCGTTCAAAGTTGGGGATTGGGTTTTAAGAAAGGTGATGGGCAACACACTGGTGCCGGGGGAAGGCAAGCTAGGGGCAAACTGGGAAGGGCCTTACAGGATAACCGGTCTGGCGGGCAAAGGGGCATACCACTTGGAAGATTTGGAAGGAAAAGGCATACCCCGACCATGGAATGCGGCCAACCTCAAACTGTACTATTTTTAGCATTTTACGTTCTTATGTAACTTTTTGTGGAAGGACTTGTTCTCCCTATACTTCAGAATGTAACACGCTTTTTGTCAAATATAATATAAGTGACTTATTTTTGCTGAAGCATTATGTTTCTTTCGATACTTTCTTTGAGATTTAAACCGAGATGTTTTACTCCGATTAAACGAGTTGATGATTTGCTCAACTATATGGTCTCAACCAAGATGTTTTATTCCGGTTGAATGAGTTGAAAAAATTACTCAACTCTGTGATTTCAACCTAGATGTTTTACTCCGGTTAAATGAGTTGATGATTTACTCAACTCTGTGATTTCAACCGAAATGTTTTACTTTGGTTAAACGAGTTGATAATTTACTCAACTCTGTGATTTCTGTCACAAACCAAACCCGCCCCTGTAGGTTTAGCACCGTAACCGGCCAGTAATCCGTGGATTACCAAAGACCTCTAAACAGCTTAGCAAATAATAAGGGGCTGTGGAAGCAATAATACAAAATAGACAAGGTCTAATGAGCTGGGATAACGTACATGGGACAGAACATTTCAAAAATTATTTATATATGCATAAACATGCCAGTCCAGATACACAATATTTATAAGGTATTTACAGAATGTACTTCCCAAGACCTGACTTTACAGAGCATACACAAAGACTAGTATGAATACAAAAATAGCTATGGCTTTAGACTTCGTTTAGAACCTCCTCGGGAGGCACAACAGTTGGCTGACAAAAACAAAACAGAAGGCCGTCAACTCTAGCCCTAATCATGTGCCGGCTCACCTACATACATAATATAAACTGTGAGCGAAGGCCTAGTGAATAATAATAGAGTAAAGGGTTTCAATGAATGAGTTCGTACAGATTCAGAAATCATAATTCAGATTTGTATCAAATTCATCATTTGTCCAAATCATATATAGACAGAAATCTTAAGTCATGATTAAGTTTACGTGATACATCCATTAGCATTAACAGAACAGAACGTATACACGTGAGGTTACAAATAACCAGTTCCATAAAGGAACCTTCGGATCCGGGCAACAGAACAGAAGCTGAGCCCCCATGACAGGGCCTCTGGTGCGGGTAACAGAGTGCAGACAGAAATAAGTTCCATAAAGGAACCTCCGATACTGGGTAACAGCTAACAGATATCACATGATGTTAAGGATATCACGAATACATATCAAAAATTGAACAATCATTCATTATACAGAACATATCATTTCGGAAAACAGATCTTGTTTTATCACACTAAAAGTAAATATAATTTGAACATAACTTTACTAAGTTATTACTCACAGTTAGCCTTGAAACAGACAGACGGAGCAGATTGATCACACGATACGCGAAACGTGACCTGCATTACACATAACGGACACACACTTGAAACACACATTCTAATTGCACAAAACTTACGTCGTTGGTTCTTAGTGTGTTTCTAAACTTAAATCCTCACTAAAGAGTCTTAAACATGGGCTAGGAATGCCTAAGATGGAATGAGGATGCAAAGATGCCTTGAAAAATATTTTTCAAAACTTGCTAAAAATAGGGGTCTCGCTCGAGCGTGGCTTACTTCGCTCGAGCGAGCTTGTCAAAAAAGAGGGGTCGCTCGAGCGTAGACTCCTTCACTCGAGCGGTCTGTAAAAATGCAAAATTACTGGTTGTTGAAATTTTACGCTCAATGTCCGCTCGAGCGTGAGACACAGCACTTCACTCGAGCATAGGTCTCATCGCTCGAGCGTGTGTCTACGTGCACCAAAAATCTGAGAGCTTGTAATTTACGCTCGAGCCACAATTCCTTCGCTCGAGCGAAGCTCTGAACAAACGATGGTCGCTCGAGCGAGGAAGCCAAACTCTGAAATTTCCAGATTTGCCTCCTAAGCTCAAACCAAGTATTCAACACCTCAAATCTCAACCCTTTGGGCCCATTTTCTGGAAAACACTTGAAAACTCATAGTATAAGATGTTTCAAAGATCAATTTGTAAAATCAAAGCCCAAAGATGAGTCAATTAAACACAATTACAAGTAGAACTTCAAGAACAAAACAAGAGCTTAGCATGCAAGTGTTCATTTTAAATCCAATGGTCTAAAACATGACCAAATGTAAGATTGAGCTCAAAATCATGATGAATTCATGGACTAAGGCTAGAATACGGGCTTGCATGCAAAAACTTCCATGAAGACACTTCAAAATGCTAAGATATGAACATGCATGCATGATTTCTTACTTAATTCAACATATTGAGCTAATTCATGCCTTAAATCACTATCCTTACCATGAATCATGCAAGAACAACGCAAACTCACAATTAAAAGGGTGAGTCTCCTACCTCAAGTCCTCAATTTCAAGAATGGAAGCTCAATTGTGCAATCTACTCTTCAATTCTTCAAGTCCTCCAAGTAATTCTCTAGATGAAACCAGACTTCTCCTCTCTCACTCTCTCCTATGGTTTTGGTCTTTCAAAGATGAGCAAATGACATGAAATCAAGCTCTAGACAAAGTTTAACAAAGTGGTCCACTAAGTGGCATTTTGGTAAATAAGCCAACTAATGTAATTTACCATTGTTTAATCTAATTTAATCATTCTAAATCACATTTCAATCAAATCTACCATAAAATTATATAAATTCTAATTAGCATAAAACATTAATCAATCTCTGAATCAGTCACCGATAAGGCACATGAACAGATCATTTTATGGCCAACAGATAAAACACAAAGATAATGCAATACATTTACAATTTAATTCCGGATTCCTTCTAAATTACTGTTGGGCATAAATAATCATGGTTTAGCATTAATCGGAGGTCGGGGTTATTACACTTTTCCCCCCTTAAAAGAGTTTGGTCCTCCAAACTCGAATTACCTTCATTCGAAATCAACATCGGGTCCAATGGAAACAAATTCGGATATCTCTTCATCATGTCTTTCTCGGTTTCCTAAGTTGCATAGGTTCCTCCGTGGTTTTGTCAATCATCTTTTACCAACGGTATTTCCTTATTTCTCAACTTTTTGATCCGGCGATTCACAATCTAGATAGGTCTTTCCTCATAAGTGTAGTCATCTTTCAAAAGCACATGTGTCGGTTCAATGACATGGAGTGGATCCCTCAAATATTCTCGTAGCATCGATACATGAAAGATGTTATGCATGTGTTCCATTACTGGAGGTAAGGCTACCCGATATGATACCGAATTGATCTTTTCGAGGACTTCATAAGGTCCAACATATCTTGGTGCAAATTTTTCCTTAACACCAAACCGAGTTTGACCCTTCATCAGGGTCACCTTTATGAACACGTGGTCCCCAACTTCATATTCCCTCTCTCTTCTTCAAACATCGGCAAAGCTCTTCTGCCGACTCTGTGCAGTTTTCAGACGCTACTGTATCAGTTTCACTTTCTCAATTGTTTCTTGCACAAGTTTCGGTCCCAACAAAGGTCTATCACCTACTTCAGCCCAACATATCGAAGAACGACATTTTGTTTCATACAAAGCTTCGTAAGGAGCCATTCCAATGCTTGAATGGTAACTGTTGTTGTACACAAATTTAGCCAATGGCAAGTAGGTCTCCCAATTCCTTTGGAAGTCTAACACACACATTCTGAGCATATCCTCCATAGTTTGGTTCGTTCGTTCAGTTTGGCCATCTGTCTGTGGGTGATAGGCACTGCTCAGTCTCAATTAAGTCCCCAAAGCCTATTGCAACCTCTGTCAAAATCTCGATGCAAACTTTGAGTCCCTGTTAGACACTATAGATACCAGCACTCCATGCAATCTCACAATTTCAGTCATATAGATATTGGCCAATTTATCAGCGTTATAAATAGTTTTGACAGGCAGAAAATGGACAGACTTAGTTAAACGGTCAACTATAACCCAGATAGAGTCCATACCTCGAGAAGAACGAGGCAATCCCACAATGAAGTTCATTGTAATGTGCTCCCATTTCCATTCCGGTATTGGGAGTGGTTGTAGCAAACCAGCGGCTCGTTGGTGCTCAACTTTAACCTGTTGGCAATGTAGACATCTAGCCACGAAATCGGCAATACTCTTTTTCATTCCAGGTCACTAAAAATTCTGTTTCAAATTATGATATATCTTCGTGTTCCCCGGATGCATAGCAAATTTACTACTGTGAGCTTCGGTCATAAAGCGTTTCCTCAAATCATAACAATCGGGCACACAAAGACGGTTCTGAAATTTTAGCACATCATTCTCAAACACATGTCCTGGCCTCGACTTTGAATCAAATTCCTCCGTGACCTTTTTCAAGTGTTCATCCTCGCACTATTTCTGTTTGATCTCGTCAAGAATTGTAGGTTGAGCGGCAATAACAGTTAATAACCCATCTTGTTCTAGGTCAGTCAACAATTCTTTTCGGTTGGATAACAAACATGACAAATTCGCACTGGATTTTCGGCTCAAGGCATCTGCTACGGTATTAGCCTTTCCTGGATGATACAAGATTTGCAAATCATAATCCTTGATTAGTTCTAACCATCGTCTCTGTCTCATGTTCAATTCCTTTTGGGTGAAAAAATATTTCAAACTTTTATGGTCTATATACACCTCGCAAGTTACCCCATACAAATAGTGATGCCATATTTTCAATGCAAACACCACAGCCGCTAATTCAAGATCATGTGTTGGGTAATTCTTTTCATAAGGTCGAAGTTGTCTAGAAGCATAGGCAGTCACCCTTCCGTTTTGCATTAGTACACACCCCAAGCCTTTATAGGAAGCATCACTGTACACTTGAAACCCATCAGTACCGTTAGGCAATGTTAAGATTGGTGTAGTCACTAACTTGGTTTTCAACTCTTGGAAATCTGCCTCTCTTTGTTTATTCCAGTCAAATGGCACATTTTTCTGAGTTAACTGAGTCAATGGCATGGCAAGCTTGGAAAAGTCTTTCACAAACCTCCGGTAGGAACCTACAAATCCCAGAAAGCTTCAGACTTCTGTCACATTTGTCGATCTAGACCAATCCACAACAGCTTCAATTTTCTGAGGGTCAACAGAAACTCCATCCTTGTTGATTACATGTCCCAAAAATGCCACACTGTCAAGCCAAAATTCACACTTGGACAATTTAGCATACAATTTCTTTTCTCTCAAAATCTGCAAAGTGGTTCTCAGATGGTCTCATGTTCTTCCCTGTCTTTAGAATAAATCAAAATGTCATCAATAAATACAACAATGAAGTCATCCAGATATGATTTAAACACTTTATTCATAAGATCCATGAAAGTTGCAGGTGCATTGGTCATCCCAAACGGCATTACTAAAAATTCATAATGTCCATATCTAGTTCAGAATGCAATTTTCTCTATGTCCTCAGCTCTAACCTTTAATTGATGATACCCGGACTTGAGGTCAATTTTGGAAAACACTTGGGCACCCTAAAGTTGATCGAACAAGTCATCTATTCGGGGCAGAGGATATTTATTCTTGATAGTCACTTTGTTCAGTTCTCGGTAGTCTATACACAATCTTAAAGATCCATCCTTCTTTTTGACAAACAAAAATGGAGCACCCCAAGGTGAAGTACTCGGATGGATAAATTTCTTATCTAACAGTTCCTGAAGTTGGATTTTCAATTCTTTTAATTCAAAGGTAGACATTCTATAGGAAGTCTTGGAAATAGGTTGTGTCCCTGGAAACACCTCAACAGTGAATTCAATTTCTGTATCAACTAAGCCCCCAGGTAAGTCAGTCAGAAACACATTGGGAAATTCACAAGCAACGGGGATTGTTTCTACAGTAGTACTGTCAGATGGTGCAGTCAATATATAACACAGATAACCTCTACATCCCTTCCTAAGGAGTTTTACAGCTTTCATAGCCGAAATCAAATATGGGAGAGGAACTACCCCATTCCCAATAAAGGTAAATTCAGGCTTACTCGGTGGTCTAAACACAACAGTTTTATTTGCACAGTCAATGGTAGCACAGTATTTAGTCAACCAATCCATCCCTAAAATACAATCAAAATGATTAATGTCCAAGAGTAATAAGTCCACATATAACATCATATCGCCAATCATAACATCACATGCTGGATAAACATGAGCACACATCATAGAAGCCCCAGACGGGGTAGACACAGATAACACATAGGTCATAAGTTCTAATGGTCTAGTCAATTTTCGAGAAAAAGTATGCGATACAGGTGCTGTTTGGTGTAGCTATTAAAACAGATTATAGATTATAGCTTAACAGATTATAGATTATGACTTTAATCAGAAGTTGTTAATCTGTTTGGTATAACTGTTGGATTATAAATTTAAGTTGCTGAGTAGTGTTTGTTAAATAAACTGTGAAATAGCTTTTTTAATTAATTTTTATTTTTTATTATTCACTATTTGTCTACATTTTTCATAAAAAATAATAATAATATTTTATAGTCCATTTGGGTCTTTTTCTATTTTTTAAAAAATAAAAAATAAAAAAATTTAAGAGTATAATCGTGAATTAACATGTCCACAGCAGAAGCTGATAATCAGAAGTATGGGGCGAGCAGCTTCTCAGAATCAGTTTTTTTGACTTAAAATAAGTTGTTAGAATCAGAAGCTGTTTGAAATAAGTTTAACCAAACAGTCCAAAATAACTTTTTAAAAGCCAGAAGCCATAAGCTGGCTCAAAAAAGCCCCACCAAACACCCCCACAAAGGAATGTGTAGAACCAGAATCTATTAGTACACATGCATTTTGAGAATATAAAGGGAGTGTACCTGACACCATAGTATAGGTGTTCGGTATGTCACCGGGCACTAAGGCAAACACTCGGCCTTGTCTCAGAGGTTTTTTCCCAGTATTGGCTTTGGCATTGGTTTTGGCCACAGAATCGAATCCCGCTAAACTTGCTGTAGGACGACTAGTAGTCTCAGACCTGAGCGGGCAATCTTTCACTACATGACCTGGCTGGCCATACCGGAAACAAGCACCGGACACTCGGTAGCACACACCCCTGTGCCTTTTACCACAATAAGAACAGACCGGAATAGACCCACTACTCTGACTCGAGCTTTTCGAAGTCCCTGTGTTTTGCTTCTTACTGACAAAGGACCGGCCTCTTTTAAAACCAAACCCTGATCTTTTTCCTCTCCACTCAGTTGTTGTAGTTGCTGGGGCTTTACTTTGTTTCATGGCGGCTAGGGTGGCCTCTGCCATTAAGGCTCTGTCTAGAACTTTCACATAAGTAGGCAATTTCAGGACGCCTACTCGATCAAACACCTCTAGATCTAATCCACCTTCAAACTTTCGTGCTTTCTTGTAATCGGTATCCACCATATGTGGAGCAAACCGTGCCAATTCGGTGAATTTAGCTTCATATTCTGCCACAGACATTCTTCCTTGTTTAAGTTCCTGAAATTCAGACACTTTCCGATCCCTGAAACATTGGAGAAAATACTTGTCGTAGAAGATAGCATTAAACTATGCCCATGCCATATTTCCATTGCCACTTCGGATCAGTAACCACCACCTGCGGGCTTCATCTTTCAGAGTGTAGGTGGCTAGGAGGACTTTCTGAGTTTCAGAACAAGGAAATACTTCATACAATTTTTCCATCTCAAGCAACCACGTCTCAACTTTCAAAGGTTCAATTCCACCATAGAACGTTAGCGGTTTCATTTTCATGAATTTTTGTGTCAAATTGATGATGTCATTATTATCTGCCTCGGCTTGTGCCGGTGGAGGCGGAGGGGGCAAAGGTTGTTGTCTCTGTTGTTCTGTCAAGGTTTCAGTCAATGCTGCTAACATCTGTTCCATTCAACCCATGTGAGCCTCTGAAGATTCACTTTCACTACTTCCCCTTGCATTCTCCATCTTACTATACAGACATCAAATGATAATAAACACAGGTATAATCTTATTCGTTTCCTTCAATTCATTTGATTCAAATGTACATTCAGTTCTCATATTCAGTTGTATTACCACACACTCACACATGTAGATGGAATGCCCTTAACTCTTACTAGGGCATCCTAAGCTCATACGGACCTGTGTGTGCGGTAGAACACGTGCTTTGATACCACTCTGTCACGACCCAAACCCGCCCCTGTAGATTTAGCACCGTAACCAGCCAGTAATCCGTGGATTACCAAAGGCCTCTGAATAGATTAGTAAATAATAAGGGGCTGCGGAAGTAATAATACAAAATAGACAAGATCCAATGAGCTGTGATAACGTACATAGGACAGAACATTTCAAAACTTATTTATATATACATAAACATGCCAGTCCAGATACACAATATTTACAAGGCATTTACAGAATGTACTTCCCAAGACCTGACTTTACAGAGCATACACAAAGACTAGTATGAATACAAAAACAGCTATGGCTTTAGACTTCGTTTGGAACCTCCTCGGGAGGCACAACAGTTGGCTTACAAAAACAAAACAGAAGGCCGTCAACTTTGGCCCTGGTCATGTGCCGGCTCACCTACATACATAATATAAACTGTGAATGAAGGCCCAGTGAATAATAATAGAGTAAAGGGTTTCAATGAATGAGTTCATACAGATTCAGAAATCATAATTCAAATTTGTATCAAATTCATCATTTGTCCAAATCATATACAAACAGAAATCATAAGTCATGATTAAGTTTACGTGATACATCCATTAGCATTAACAGAACAGAACGTATACACGTGAGGTTACAAATAACCAGTTCCATAAAGGAACCTCCGGATCCGGGCAACAGAATAGAAGCTGAGCCTCCGTGACAGGGCCTTCGGTACGGGTAACAGAGTGTAGACAAAAATAAGTTCCATAAAGGAACCTTCGATACCGAGTAACAACTAACAGATATCACATGATACTAAGGATGTCACGAATACATATCAGAAATTGAACAATCATTCATTGTACAGAACATATCATTTCGGAAAACAGATCTTGTTTTATCACACAGAAAGTAGATACAGTTTGAACATAACTTTATTAAGTTATACTCACAGTTGGCCTTGAAACAGACAGACGGAGTAAATTGATCACACGATACGCGGTATGTGACCTACATAACACATACGGACACACACTTAAAACACATATTCTAATTGCACAAAACTTACATCGTTGGTTCTTAGTGTGTTTCTAACCTTAAATCCTTACTAAAGAGTCTTAAACATGGCCTAGGAATGCCTAGGATGGAATGAGGATGCAAAGATGCCTTGGAAAATATTTTTCAAAACTTGCTGAAAACAGGCTCTCACTCGAGCGTGGCTTACTTCGCTCGAGCGAGCTTGTCAAAATAGAGGGGTCCCTCGAGCGTAGACTCCTTCGCTCGAGCGGTCTGTAAAAATGCAAAAGTACTAGTTGTTGAAATTTTACGCTCGATGCTCGCTCGATGCCCGCTCGAGCGTAAGACACAGCTCTTCGCTCGAGCGTAGGTCTCGTCGCTTGAGCGTGCGTCTACGTGCACCAAAAACCTAAGACCTTGCAATTTACGCTCGAGCCACCATTCCTTCGCTTGAGCGAAGCTCTAAACAAACGATGGTCGCTCGAGCATGGAATCCTTCGCTTGAGCGAGGAAGCCAAATTCTGGAATTTCCCGATTTGCCTCCCAAGCTCAAACCAAGTATTCAACACCTCAAATCTCAACCCTTTGAGCCCATTTTCTGGAAAACACTTGAAAACTCATATTATAAGATGTTTCAAAGATCAATTTGTAAAATCAAAGCCCAAAGGTGAGTAAATTAAACACAATTACAAGTAGAACTTTAAGAACAAAACAAGGGCTTCACATGCAAGTATTCATTTTAAATCCAATGCTCTAAAACATGACCAAATGTAAGATTGAGCTCAAAATCATGATGAATTCAAGGACTAAGGCTAGAATATGGGCTTGTATGCAAGAACTTCCATGAAGACACTTCAAAATGATAAGATATGAACATGCATGCATGATTTCCTACTCAATTCAACATATTAAGCTAATTCATGCCTTAAATCACTATCCTTACCATGAATCATGCAAGAACAACTCAAACTCACAATTAAAAGGGTGAGTCTCCTACCTCAAGTCCTCAATTTCAAGAATGGAAGCTCAATTGTGCAATCTACTCTTCAATTCTTCAAGTTCTCCAAGTAATTCTCTAGATGAAACCAAACTTCTCCTCTCTCACTCTCTTCTACGGCTTTGGTCTCTTAAAGATGAGCAAATGACATGAAATCAAGCTCTAGACAAAGTTTAACAAAGTGGTCCACTAAGTGGCATTTTGATAAAAAAAAAAAAAAAAAAAAAAAAAAAAAAAAAAACTAAGGGGGACAGGTCGGCGAAGTCATATCCGATTGCAGTTGCCTCCAGGTTGACCGTGATTGTGGTTTCCTTGACGCCGGTCTCAACTTGGCCGGCCTACTTTAGGCGGTTATCTCCCTCGACAGTTTCCTTGGCCTCCTCTGCACCTTATTCTTCTTCTTCAACCTCAGCCTACAATGCGCTGAAGATGTCGTTAGCATATGGCACCATGTATGTCGGCAGAAAGGCAACGGGGGGAGAGGCAAACACGTCGGTCCTAGATCCTTGGCCGAGCTGTTCGCAAGCAGCTTTTCACTCGGACTTGAAGAAAATGTCCTTGGTGGCCTCCACTTGCTTGGTGTAGTTTTCCTCGGCCTCATTGAAACCTTCGTTGTTTGCCTTGTCTAGTTCGTCCTTCCTCGATTGCTTCAACGCTTCCAGCTCGGCCCAGAGAGCGTCCTTATCTTTCTCGGCGGCTCCCAATTGGCCGAGCAATTTGGAGTTGTCTGTGTTGGCAATCTCCAAAGAGGCTTTTGACTGTCCCAGCTCCCTCTACAGATGCTCGACCTGGCTGGCAGAGTCGGTCACCTTTTGCCGGAGTCTGTGAATCCACTCCATTACAAGGTGTTGTTTTTGGATGGCCTGCAAGAAGAGAGTTTGATTAGAGAGAGAGAACCGAGCAAACACTTGGAAAATTTTGAATAAAGTATGCAAAACTCTTGCCCGGGTCATAGACTTGACCGAGGACTTCACCAGCCGGGTGTCGGGCACGTAGTCGCTGCCGACCACGTCGCTCGGCAGTAAGAGGGCTTTTGTCAGGTCGAAGGTTAGGAGGTGTTCCTTGTCGCGTTTGACTGAAGCGATTGCCGGGATCTCCTTATCTCGGTGCTTCAATTGGGGCTTCCAGGGCGGTGTTAGCTCGGTTGTGACCACGAGTTGCTCGGTGTTTAGCTTTGCGACGAGCTTGGCTGAGGGATCGGCGGTTCGAGGCCTTTTCCCAGCTCGGTGGGTGTCCTTGCTGGCCTATGCTAGGGGGGTTGATGCCAAGGCAATGACGGCCTCAGATGTTTGCCCGGCTCTTGAAGTGCGATGTGGGATGCTTGGTAGCACGGTGGATGTGGCAGTGATGAGATTTTTGATGCGGCTTCATTTTGCCATCTCCTCTTTTTTGGTCAACTGGATTAGGGGCACGTCCGGTAGTGTTGGGTTGGGTGGTGGAGACGACGTGCGAAGAAAGTCAGTTACTCTACTTCGGCGAGGAGCGAAGTATCTGTAGGTCGATATGTAGCCGTGAAGTTCGTGACAATCTCGGTTTGGGTATCGGAGCACGGTTCTGATGGTTACTTCGTTGGGGTTATAGTAGTTGGCTTGCAAAGCTCCGATGGCTGCAAAGAGGAAAAGAAAAAAAGATATTAAGTACACAATAGCGGAGAAAAATAATTTGACAGAGCAGTTAGCACAGCTTACATGTTGAGCCGAAGTTCTTGCTGATGTACTAGCCTGGCACGTCGGCTGTTTCATAATTATCGGACACCCAGAAAAGTCGTCGTCATGCATGTCTTTGTCCGGGATGCCGGTCACTATCTTTTTTTTGCCCGGTCTGATCTTTAAATAATAGGCAAGGTCGTCGCCTGTATGCCCAAGGGTATACTGGCGGAGTATCTCGGCTAATCCTAGGTTGGTTCCTAGCTGGTTGTTCAGCTCGGCTATCCCGTTAATTATCCTATAGGTGTTGGTTGAGACTTGCGTCGGTGCTAGCCCGGTGCGCCTCAAGAACTCGCACATGAAGGGATTGACCGGAAAGCAAAGGCTGCCTTCGATAATTGAAAGAACGGTGAAAGGGCACTGATCATTCTGTCCTAAGGGGCTGTGTCCTTCTCACCGAGCTCATGGTGTACGTCAGTAGGGACGTCATATTCTTCCCGGAATGCGACTAATGCGACTGGCGTATCAATCAGGAAGCGGTAGCGCCCCATGGTAGTCAGCTGTTTTTAGCACGGCTGTGTTGGTTTGTCAAAAACTCTCGTTTGATGGCTGCTTGGTCTTTGAGAGCCTCAATGTTGGTGCGTGGTCCCCTTGGACTCTACAGGAAAAGGAGGGTAAGTGTAAGTGAGAGCGCCGTCGCGCAAAATGAGCTTGACTTTAGCCCGGTCAGATGGAGTGCCAGATCACCTTGGTCATGGAAGTAAATCAAGAAGCTCGACCACTCAAGTGGACTTAGCCCGGTCGAGCAGTCAAGTCCACTGCCTACCTTGGTTCCTACAGGAGTTTTTGCAAACTCGCAATTTGCTCGGTTTAGGTGTTTTCTGGGATCAAAAAAAGACCTGGAGCCTGGTGCGCTCTAGATCTTCGTGTGTTCATCACTGGAGTTGAAGAATAGCAGAGAAAGCAGGGGCAGAAGAGGTTTTTGGGGGGTTATATCCTAAAACCAATGGTTTTTATGCCCTAGAATGTGAAATACGAAATCAAAAAACAATAAAAAGACTAGTAGAACTTACCAGAATGAGGCAAAGGTTGAATCTTCGAAGAGCAAGAAGGGTGCTTGATAGTGGGGAAAGCCCTGCAGCTTTGGGTCGTCTAGAACGAGAGAGAGAGAGAGTAAGAAGAAAATGTCAAGGGACAGGTGGTGTATTTAAAGGAGAAGAACCGCCAAAATTTGAATATGATGGGACAGTTGGGTTGGCTGCTCGAGGCCAATCAATGATCGACGCGTGTCCATAATGGCGGCGGCGTCAGTACTGAAGGGACAAGATGGCAAGTTGAGGCGTCGACCGAGCAAGTCTAGAAACCGAGTGTCGGGATTAGCGCGGCTGGCGCCTTGCGAACTAAGGACCAAGGGAGGATCTATCCCGGTCAGATCGTGTAATACTAGTCACGCTTGCGCGAACGGAATTAAGGGGCAATTGAGAGGGAGATTTATAATCTGGCTTTGGGCCATGGTAGAAGCCGAATAGAAAATGGCCGAGCACGTTTGGGCCGAGCTAACTTGGGCCTATTTAGAGGTGGTTTTGCTCGGTCGAGGTCCAGGACCGAGTTGGGGCTGAGCTACTTGGGCTTGTCTGCGTCCAGAATCGGTCTTGATCGGCCGAGGGTCAAGCCTCGTGTATGGGCCGAGCTTACTCGGCCGAGTTGGTCACCTGCCAACCCGGGTTCCATGGTTCGCACGTTTAGCTCGGCGGAAAGGCTTTCTGTTTGCCGGCTCGACCTGTCTGGAACACTGCTCTACCAGAATACTACAGAGCTCGATTGTTATGGAGCTCGGCGAGTGGACACTGGGACTTATTACGCAGCCCGGTTATGTGAAGCCAAGGTGATGCCGTCGGGCTGCCGAGTTCCCGGTAATGTTGTCTGGCGGTTTGGTTAGGTGGTGTTCGCTAGATTTGTGCTACCAGATGGGAGAGCAGCTCCACGCGTCAAGAGACCAATGGTTGCAGAGTTGAGCGCAAAAAGTATATAAGCATGATTGCGCCCCCATGTTGAGGATGAAACATCATTGGTGAGATAGACTTACATTCATTGAGTTTCTCTCTCTCTCTCTCTCTCTCTCTCTCTCTCTGAGTGTGTGCTAACTGGACCGTCGGAGGGATTTCCGGCAACACACTGCCGGGTAGCTCACCGCCGTTGTACTTTTAGGTTGATCAGATAGACACGGAGCTTGGACGAAAGGAGTACGGACAGCGACGGATATTTGCTCTCCGTACAAATAAAAGTGATTATCAATTTAAGAGAGGTATTGATCAAAGATAAGGGAATAGTGATGAGTTAAGGGTGATGGTTGAAAATGAGCCTTTTTTTTTATAGTTATAATTTTTTTTTTATAAACTATTTACATAAATTTAAAAAAAAGTAAAAATATATACACCAATGGAATTTTGTTTATACTTTCAAAATTTTAAAAAATATAAAATTTAGGGGTGGTTTGGGATGATCTAAATAAGTGCACTTTTTAATTTTTTATGAAATATAGATTGAGTATGAGTTGAGTTTGAGATGATGTAATAAAAAAATAATATAATTTAAATAAAATAGTAATTTTTTGACTCTTTTAAAACAATCCAAACAAGCCCTGAAACTTTACCAAACACGTTTAGCGTGAGATTTTACATGTTGGAACACCTAACCATTTTACTCGCGACACGCGTGCGAACAAAAAGGACCGACTATCCATCCATCTTTTGTCGTACAGATGAAAAACGACAATTTGATCACCGACTTTCCAAACATGTCAATGTAAATGTTACATAAATTTTTTTTTAAAAAAATTAGTTAATGTATTATGTAATAATAATATTTATATTTTAAAATATATCCTACTTTATTATTATAAACTAATGAATTTACAATATTTTTTAAAGAATTTTTAGAATTTGAACCTCTCACTTGAATAAAGAGCAACTAAGGTTGGGTTGCAAAATTGCATTTTATAAAATTTTAAAAAAAATTTAGGAGTTGTTTGGGGTGTCTTAAATAAATGTATTTTTTGTCTTTTTGGACTAAAAAATTGAGGAAAAAATATATGAATGTTTGGGTTAATTTTTTGACTTTTTATGAAAAATATGTATTAAAAAATTGTATAAATTAGTGTGTATGGGAAAATTAGGATTGAGAGTTGTGCAATCGTAATTTTTTACTTTTGATAAATAATGATAACTTTTTAACTTTTTAACTTTATGATAACTTGTCAAACTTGACCTTAAAGATAAAATCTATGTTTCACACATTTTGATAGTTCCAATTTTTATTATATATCTTTTAGATTCTAAAACGATTAGACAGAATTGATAATTAAAAATTATAATATTTATAAAAAATTTACAAAAAAAAAAAATAATGTGAAATTTTTAAAAATTATCAAATAAAGATGAACCTTGTTAGAAAATATTTTTTTCCCCATAATTATCAGCTATCTGTTTGGTAACGTTTACGTTTTCAGTTTATATTTACAAAAATTTTATAAACTGATTTTTGTTTATTTTTTGTTTATTTTTAGAAAAACATAAACTACAAACGCGTTTGGTAATTGACAAAATGTTTAAAAAATTTTAAAAATATAAAAAAGAGTGAGAAATAGCAAGTGGTGGCAAGTGGCGGCGAAAGACGGTGGTGGAAAGTGGTGACGGTGGATGGTGTGTAGCTAGTGGTGGTGGGTGGGTGAGTGGTGGTGGTGGTGGTGGGTGGTGGTGGTGGCAGGTGGGTGGCGGATGGCGGGTGGTGGCGGTGGGTGGATGGGTGACGGTGGCGGGTAGTGGGTGGTAGCGAGTGGGTGGTGATGGCAGGTGGTGGGTGGTGGTGGCAGATGGGTGGCGGATAGCGGGTGGTGGATGGTGATGGTGAGTGGCTAGGTGGGTGACGGTGGCGGGTGGCGGGTGGTGGGTGGTGGCGGCAGGCGGATGGTGGGTGGTGGCGGGTGGGTGGTAGGTGGTGATGGTGGGTGGGTGGGTGACGGTGGCGGGTGGTGGGTGGTAGCGAGTGGGTGGTGGCGGTGGTGGTGGTTGCAGGTGAGTGGGGGATGGCAGGTGGTGGCGAGCGATGGGTGGTGGTGGCAGGTGAGTGGGGGATGGTGGGTGGTGGCGGGTAGGTGGCGGGTGGTGGTGGTGGTGGATGGGTGGGTGACGGTGGCGGGTGGTAGACGGTAGCGAGTGGGTGGTGGTGGTGGTGGTGGTGGGTGGTGGGTGGTGGTGGCAGGTGGGTGGCGGGTGGGTGGTGGGTGATGGTGGTGGTGGTGGGTGGTGGTGGCGGTGGGTGGTGGTGACGGGTGAGTGGCAGATGGCTAGTGGTGGTGGGTGGCTGGTGGTGGATGGTGGTGGCAGGTGGGTGGTAAGTGGTGGTGGCAAGTAGGTGGCGGGTGGTGGTGGCGGGTGGTGGATGGTAGTGGCGGGTGAATTGCAGGTGGGTGGTGGTGGTGGTGGCGAGTGGGTGGCAGGTGGGTGGTGTGTGGTGGTGGGGGTGGGGGTGGTGGTGGCGGAAGACGGTGGTGGAAAATGGTAGCGAGTGGTGGCTAGTGTTGGGTGGTAAAAAAAAAACTGAAAACTCAAAATGGAAACACATTTTTTGTGTTTTCATTTTTTGGCCAAATTTATAAACTGAGATGACTGATTTATAAATCAAAAATTTTACCAAACAAGTTTTTATTTGAGTTTTTTAAATTTTTGTAAATATAAACAAAAAATTGAAAACGTAAGTGTTACCAAACGGCACCTAAATAATCCATAATTTGGTTATTTTATTTTTATGTTTTGATAGCTAAAAAATTATTCAAAAAAATAATAACTAAACAGGGCTTCTCGTGAAAAGAACAAAGTTGTGTACACGCATATCTATAATTGTACGGACCCTGATTTCATGCGTAGGAAAAGAGACCATTCGATCACACTGACTTACCCACACGTGATTAAAAAACAATTTTAGCACTCCATTTCCAATTCACACCATCTCGGTTTTTCATTTGAGAAACATTATGACCTTGTCTGGTTTGGCTTTAAAAAAAAAAATTTAAAAATTTTGTTTGATTTGTAATTTTTTTTCAAACAAATTTTAAAATTATTTTCTCTCTTCTGCAAATCAATCAATCACGTTTTCTCTCATATATATCTATTTAATTATAATAAAATATCAAATTATTCCAAACTCTCTAATTCCAAAACTATTTTCAAAATATACAACCAAACAAATTACAAAAATTTCTAAACTCTCTTCTCAAAATATTTTTTAAAAACTTTTCTCCCAAAGTCAAACCAAACAAGGCCTAAGAATTCTAAGATGTGGTTTGGAAATTGGGTTGATTTTTTAACTTTTTGAATTTTTTGATTATTTTAGTTTGGATTAAAAAGTTTGGTTTGGAAAGAATTTTTTGACTTTTTTTGTGAGAGAATAATGTAATGATTATGAGTTGAATGTGTGGTTTGTTTTTTGCAGTTAAAATAGTTTATTTTGTCTTTTGTAGTTAAAATAGCCAAAAAAACTTAGTTTAGCTCTTCTCAAACCCAAACGGTGCCTAAATAATTTATCAAATATTTTATATAGATGTAGGATCTATATATGATTTATATGTAGGATCAAATATTTTACCAACTTTCTAAAACACCCCCATATATGACTTATATGGTGTAGATCTCATACCTAAATATTTAATAATATATTTGAAGTGCCTAATATTTTTCTTTTCATTTTCATCACCCCCTAAAGATACTCTACATGTAAATTACGGAAAAAAAATTAAAAATTTCACAACTTAAAAAAAAAAAAAGGTATGCAATAATTTTAATTTTTACAAAGTCACAAAATAAAATTAGTCTACCACACCTACCGAGGGGAGAGCTTTAAATCTTTCGATTAGGTGGGTGTTTAGGAAGTGAATTTTTTTGTAGATTTTTTTAGTTGTACAATATTATTGGAGAAAAAAAAAATTGTATTTGAGAAGATAGTTGAGTTTTTTTGTGATTGTATATTATGTTTGTGAAAGAAAAAAGTGAAATGATTATGAGATTTAATGTGATATTTTATTTGAATTTATTTATTTTTTGTTTTGTAAAATATTTATCTTGTAGTGAAAAAAAAAAACACAAAAAAAAAACCCCAAAAACTATATTTGTTTGACTCTATAATCCCCACGGAATTGGACTAATAGTGAGAGATTGTCATATAGGGAGTTGTGAAAGATTGTTAACACTCCGAATGGACTAGCAACCCCTCTTCTTAGTTGAACTAGCCTGGAATGAAAACAAAAAATGTGATTAATAAATACTAAAAAATGTGATTTTTCTTTATATTTAGTGAATTTTTAAATAATTTTTATGTGTTTTTAGATTAAGTGAATGTAAAAAGTATACAAATAATAATCATAATATTAAAATTTAAAATATTAATTTTATATATTAATACCATATATGGTGTGGGGATATATTTTCTGAATACCAACAAGTGGCATGGTGACGCCGACGTGTCAGCCGAGGTGCCACGTGTCGTGGTAGTTAAGCCGAGATGATCTCGGAGTTGCCGAGATTATCTCCGAAGATATCGGAATCCGAGATAAGCGGATAAGGGACAAGAGTCCTAAGACGAAGAGGGGACTTAACCAAGATAAGGATAAAGTTCTTAGGGAGTTTATCTTTATCTCTTAAAGAGTCCAAAGTAAACACTGAATTGGAGTTCATAGAAGTCATACTTCTAGTAGGACTTGGATTGAATATATTATAAAAGAGAGGCACCCCCGTGGGTCTAAGGTATGCAATTTATGTTTTGAGTATTAAGTTTAGCACTTGATTATCTTTGAGAGATATACTGACTTGATCGTCGGAGTGCCCCCGGGTGGAAGAACCACCGCCGGAGCCTTTTCTTTCTGTTACAGGTTACTGAAGCCATCTATTCTGCATGTGCTCTCCAGTTAATCACTAAGCAGGCAGTGTGGTCAGATTTTCACTCACACAATTTGGCGCCGTCTGTGGGAACGAAGGAAGAATAGATGGCCAGTAACGGACAGCAAGAAAAAACTGGGGATGACGCTCCCACTGGGAGTGGCAGACCAATTGACCTTGACATTGAAGGAGACAACCACAATACAGAAACCCGTGACCAGGGTCACAGAGAGAAAGACGTCATCCAGGAGGGTGACACGTCAAAAAGGACAGACCAAGGAAAGTACTACGATGAAGATAACCTCCAAGTATGGAGGGACAGGTGCCTACGGAGGGATGAGGAAGTAAAAGAATTGGCGAACAAGTTGGCAGACCTTCAGTCAGTCATCAATTTCATGATGCAGAATAATGTTATGCAGCCACCATACCCGCTGCAAGATACGCCGATGCCAGCAACCAACACCCAGAAGGGCGGAAGAAAAACAATCCCCGAGGTCCCTCAGCATACCAGGAGCGGAAGACATTCTCACCGGCCTTCCAGGGAAGTCGGACGAGAAGAGCCGAGGCAAGAAGAGTCCCGAAGGACGCACCACATGAAAAATCCAGAGCCCAAAGAACATCGGCATGTTCAAAGGCAAGCACTCTACTTCGACACAACCCATGGAGAAAGATCCAAACAGGCCCACCACGAGGCCGAAAGCAGTGAACCAAAAAGACTAAAATCCATAGACAGCCGAGCTCTAGGGAGGAGCAAAGAAGACCTGAGGGACTACCTCAGAAGGAGGCAGCAGAATGTTGACACCGAGGTAAACTCCCCAGTAAAGCCGAAGACAGCCTTCTCGGTGGAACTGGACAAATTCGAACCACCAAAGAGATTCAGTATGCCGAGGTTTCAAATTTATGATGGTAAGTCAGATCCAAACTTTCATGTTGGACTATACCTGAATTCAATGGCGTTATATAGCGGGAACGAGCTGTTGCTCTGCAAAGTATTCCCCTCATCCTTTGGGGAAATTGCATCTGATTGGTTCCATAAATTACCAAGGGGAAGCGTAAAGACATGGGAAGGCCTGGCCGAGATGTTTGTGGCCAGGTTCGTGACCAACAAGTTGCAACCCCTGAGGGTTGATGCTTTGATGGCTCTAAGAATCACCAAGGAAGAAGGCCTTAGGGCCTATGCGAAGAGGTACTACGAGGTGTTCAACCGAATACCCGAATGCAACCAAGAAGTAACGGTCGTGTCTTTCAAGAACGGCCTGAAAGATGACTGCCCACTACGGAAGTCTTTGGCAAAAACATTGCCAAAAAGCATGGAAGAACTCATGGCAAGAATTGAGAAGTACGCCAGAGCCGAAGAAAATACATCGGGAAACAAAGAGGTAAAGCAAGAAAAGAAAAACGGCTCGCCGAAGCGAAGCCGAGGCAACAATGGACCGACCAAACAAGAAACAGAGTTGAGAAGTAAACAGGCGGTAACGACGGTATTCCGAATCCCAATCCATAAAGTCCTAGATCAAATTCGAAACCAACCTTATTTCAGGGCTCCGGCAAGAGCACCAGGGGAATTCATGGGAAGGAACGTTGGTAGACGATGTGCCTACCACAATGAAGAAGGGCACCCAACCCAAGGTTGCAGAGCCTTGAAAGCACACTTGGAGGACCTGGTGAGACAAGGCCTTCTGAGGGACCTGGTCGATGAAGCCAGGACAAGGGAAGAACAGGCAAGATTGCCTCAAGCACCAGCAGCGCCACCTCCCCCAGCACAGCTACCACAAGCAGGAGGACCGAGGGTGGTTAATGTGATCCACTCAAGGGTCAACGAAAACGAAGTCAGAGGAGAGACCCAGAGGGTAAGACATTTACAGCATATCTACCAAGTCGGGGAGAAGAGACATCGGCCAGAAGAATGCCAAGGGCCGATGATAGCCTTTACTGAAACCGACCTGGAATTGGTCCAACATCCGCATAATGATGCCTTGGTAGTATCCCTCCAGGTTTGGGAGTGCCAAGTGAAATGCATCCTAATAAATCAAGACAGCTCTTGTGACATCATGTATGTCAAATGTTACAAGGAGCTGGGCCTTCACCCTGATAACTTAGAACAATCCAGCGGCCCGATGGTCGGCTTTAATGGAACGCCGACATGGCCACTGGGCGCAACAAGCTTGGAAGTACAAGCGGGCACTAAGAAGATCAAGACGGAATTTCTGGTAATTGACACGCCCTCACCATACAACATCATCTTGGGAAGGCCGTGGTTGCATGCAATGGGGGCTGTTCCCTCAACGTTGCATTAACTACTACGGTTCCCAACAGAGCATGGGATTGAAGAAGTCAGAGGAGACCAACTGCAAGCAAAAAATTGCTCCATGACAGCAATGAAATCCACTTGTAGTATACGGGAGCCAAGGAAAGCAGAAGTTGAAGATGAGGACATGGAGGTCCTAGAAGACGTCGGGAAAGAACCAGCCGAAAAGAGCAAAGAGGCACTAAAAAAAGTTTTCGTCCAAGAGGGCGACGAAGAGCGCTTCTTTCTTCTCGGGTCAGGCTTAGCTAGAGAAGAAGAAAGAGAACTGGAAGATTTTTTGAGGGCAAACATAGAGGTGTTCGCCTGGACACCTTACGAAATGCCTGGCATTGACCCCGAGGTCACTTGCCACAGACTGAATGCCGACAGGTCGGCAAAGCCTGTGATTCAACGAGCCAGAAGACCGACGTTGATGCACGTCGAAGCAGTAGAAGAAGAGATAGACAGACTCCTGGAGGCCAGGGCCATCCGAGAAGTTCAGCACCCAACATGGCTGTCCAACACAGTAGTAGTAAAAAAGAAGAATGGCAAATGGAGGGTTTGTGTAGACTTTACCAGCCTCAATAAAGCCTGCCCCAAAGACAGCTTTCCTCTGCCCAAGATCGACCAACTGGTAGATGCTACTTCAGGACATGAAAGGATGAGTTTTCTAGATGCATACAGAGGGTACCACTAGATTGCCATGTACCCTCCAGACAAGGAGAAGACCACGTTCATCACCCCTAAAGGCCTGTACTGTTACAAGGTAATGCCTTTTGGGTTGAAAAACGCAGGAGCAACCTATCAGAGGTTAGTGACAAAGATGTTTAAGCACCTGATTAGCAAAACAGTAGAAGTCTACATCGACGACATGATCGTGAAAACCAAGGAATCAAAGGGTCATCTTGCCGACCTAAAAGAGGTCTTCGACATACTCAAAAGATATCGGCTCCGACTCAATGCCTCGAAGTGCGCCTTTGGAGTTGGATCAGGTAAATTTTTGGGGTATCTGGTAACAAGAAAGGGCATTGAGGCCAGCCCAGACCAAATCAAGGCCATCCTGGAACTACAGAGCCCGACATCGGCAAAGCAAGTTCAAATGCTTACTGGAAGGGCCGCAGCCCTAAACAGATTCATAAGTAGAAGCTCAGATAAGTGCAGACCCTTCTTCAACCTGGTGAAAAAAGCCACAGACTTCCTATGGATAGAAGAATGTGAAGCCGCCTTAACCGACCTAAAAAAGTACTTGACCACAACTCCGGTTCTTTCCAACCCAGTACCAGGGGAGGAACTTTTTTTGTACTTAGCAGTCTCAGAACACGCAATCAGTGCAGTGCTAATCTGAGAGGAAAAAGGGGAGCCAAAGACTGTTTACTATGTGAGTAAAACTTTGGCCAACGCAGAAACAAGATACCTACCACTGGAAAAATTAATGCTGGCCTTAGTAATGGCTTCAAAGAAGTTGCACCATTACTTTCAGGCACACAAGATTGTGGTCCTAACAGAGCACCCACTGAAATCCTTGTTGCAACAAGGAGACTTAACAGGAAGGATAGCAAGATGGGCAGTAACCCTGGGCCAGTTTGACCTGGAGTTCAGGCCGAGAACAGCAATAAAGGGTCAAGTCTTGGCCGACTTCGTTGCAGAACTCACACCTGAAACCATCGCACGTCGGGCTCCGTCGAGCCAAGGTGAGCATTGTCCCAACAAGCAAAAAGAATCCCAGCCAAAAACAAAAAAGCAAGAGAAGGAGAAGCTCAAACCCTGCAGCATCTACATCGGCGATTCATTCAGACTATTCGTCGATAGAAGTTCAAACCGCCAGGGAGCAGGGGCAGGAATACTGCTGATATCTCCAGATGGAGAAATAATAGAACAGTCTATCCGTTTGGGGTTCAAAGCCTCAAATAATGAGGCAGAATATGAAGCATTAATTGCAGGGATAAAGCTGGCAGCAGCAGCAGAAGCAGATGAGGTAATTGTTTTTTGTGATTCACAACTCATTGTTAACCAGTCAACAGGAGAATTTGCAGCCAGGGACGAAAGAATGTCGGCATATGCAAAGGAAGTTATCAGATTGGCAGCCTTATTTCAGAACTGCAGATCCAAGTTAGCCGAGATGACAACACCCACGCCGACGTGTTGGCTAACCTGGCCAGTTCAATTCAAACTGGAAAAACAAGGACAATTATGATCGACTACATGTCGGCCCCGAGCATAGATAAACAGAGCACCGAACAAGAAGCAATGTACGTGGACTTGGGACCAAGCTGGATGGATGCAATCATTACATTCCTAAAAGAGGGGAAGCTGCCAGAAGACCATAAGGAAGCACATAAAATCAGACTGAAGTCGGCCAGATTCAGTCTAACAGCAGAAGGCCATCTCTACAGGAGGTCCTTCACTGGGCCGCTTTTAAGGTGCGTACATCCTTTGCAGGTTGAAGATTTTCTTTACGAAATTCATGAAGGAATTTGTGGAAGCCATGCTAGGGGCAGATCATTAGCCCACAGGGCCATTACCCAGGGATATTGGTGGCCCTACATGCAAAAGGATGCCGAAGCCTATGTGAAGAAGTGTGAACAATGCCAAAGGTTTGCACCTTTGATACATCAGCCAACTGCTGACCTGAACCCAGTATCCAGCCCTTGGCCGTTTGCCCAATGGGGCATGGATCTGGTTGGACAACTTCCCCAGGCAACTGGGCAGAGAAAATACTTGCTGGTAGCAACAGACTACTTTACAAAATGGATAGAGGCAGAACCTCTTGCCAAAATCCGAGATATGGACGTCAAGAATTTTATATGGAGAAACATTATCACCAGATTTGGGATTCCAAGAGCAATAATTGCCGACAACGGAACACAGTTTGACAGCAAACTCATCAAGAACTTTTGTGCAAAATTCAAAATCAAGAATTATTTCTCAACGCCAAGTTTTCCTCAAAGCAATGGGCAAGCAGAGGCATCCAACAAAGTAATTCTGGATGGAATAAAGAAGAGGCTACAGGCAGCAAAAGGAAAGTGGGTAGACGAGTTGCCCAACGTACTTTGGGCATATCGGACTACGCCGAGAAGATCAACAGGAGAATCCCCCTTTGCCATGGCTTATGGCACAGAAGCAGTCATCCCATTGGAGATCGGCATCCCAGGGATCAGAACCCAGAGAGTAGAGAATGGCACCAATGACGCACTCTTAGCCCGAGATCTGGATTTGTTGGAAGAACGAAGAGAGAAAGCTGCAATTCAGCTTGTAGTATACCAGCAACAGCTTGCCAGAGCTTACAACAAGAAGGTCAATCCAAGAGATTTTCAAGTCGGCGACCTAGTCCTGAGAAAAGTCGTCGGGAACAAGAAGGATCCCAGGGAAGGCAAGCTTGGCCCAAACTGGGAAGGACCCTACAGAATTACTTCAGTATTAGGCAATGGAGCTTATCGGCTTGAGGACAATGAGGGCAAAGCATTGCCCAGACCTTGGAATACTTGTAATTTGAAATTTTTCTATCATTAGATGTACATCATTTTTTGGCCGATATCATCAATAAAGTCTTTTCAGAATTCTTTCAACACATATGATTGATAAAGTTATACATTGATGTTTATTGAAGACATAATTAATGTGAACCCAAGTCAAACTCAGGTTCACATTGGGGGCAAAGAAAAGGCCGAGATTATTCCTTAATTCACTTGTTGAAATTTGTAGCAATTTACAAGTTGAAGTTAAGCCGAGATTATTCCTTAATTCACTTGTTGAAATTTGTAGCAATTTACAAGTTGGAATTAAGCTGATTCCTTATCTTCACTTGTTGAAATTTGTAGCAATTTACAAGTTGAAGTTAAGCCGAGATTATTCCTTAATTCACTTGTTGAAATTTGTAGCAATTTACAAGTTGGAATTAAGCTGATTCCTTATCTTCACTTGTTGAAATTTGTAGCAATTTACAAGTTGAAGTTAAGCCGAGATTATTCCTTAATTCACTTGTTGAAATTTGTAGCAATTTACAAGTTGAAGTTAAGCCGAGGTTATTACTTAAGTTCTCATAGCAATATATGGGTTGCTTAAACCTAAGGAAGATTCTTAACACTTGTTGAAATTTGTAGCAATTTACAAGTTTATGTTAAGCTGACATATGATCACCCGCTGAGGTATACAGAAATTTACAGGTTGAAGTAAAGGCTAAGTATATTGTTTACTACTTGTTGAAAATTGTAGCAATTTACAAGTAGGTTAGATCGAGATCACTGTTTACTACTTGTTGAAACTTGAGAAGAAGCTTGCAAAGATTACATTAAGTAGTATATGTTTTATACTTGTTAAAATTTACGAAAAGTTTGCAGGTCAGTATCTTGCCGAAGTAAAAGTTTTGTAGTTATACCCGAGGTATGTAACCCCGAGAAGATTGCACAAAGAAAGCAAAATGAAAAAGCATGCAAAAATTTCTAAGTATAGAACTATGCAGAAGCAATCAACAGAACATCACAAGATTAAAAGCATCCATAGAAAGAACAGTTGCAGTTACATATTGAAAAAGCTACGTCGGCCATAGGAAGGAGTCTTGCATTGTCCAGAAGTTAAAAGAGAGTACAAAATGCAAAGTGCAGAAAAAGAAGGAAAAAGTACAAAAAGACATTTTAAATCAAGACTCTTCAGTATTAGCAGCTGCAGGGACTGGGACCTCGGACGATTCTGGTGGAACCTCCTCGGCAACCTTTTCTGCTTCTATCTCAACATCAATCTCAGCCAGCGTATTGTCCAGATTTCTTTCAGCCAAAAGAAGGTCGGATGATAGTTGCCCGATGGCCAATTCCTTGGGTGCCTCCCCAACCTCATCACCCTCCTCATCTAAGGTTAAATCCATCACTTGCTCAGCAGGAGGAGGGGACTTAGTTTCAGCAGCATCCTTGGGTTTTCTCACCAAGGCCTCATCATCATTCTTCTCGTCATCGTCATCCTTGGCATCAGCCTCAAGCTCTGACTCGTCTTCAACCTGACTTGGAGGAGGAAAAGGTAAAGGAATGGCATCGACATTACGAAAGGGCGAGTCAGCAGGGAGATCAAGTTTTTTTATCAGGGACATCCAACCTAGGGAAAATCCCCTGTTGCATGCCTGCCTGACTTGAAGTTTATAATCCTCTGCGACGTCGGCCATACCTTGGGCATAGGCCTTTTCATCAACCTCTTTGACTTCGGCCTCCTTGGTGGCCAAAGCCTACTGGAGATCTTTCTCAGCTTGGGCCTTTTTTACTTCGGCCTCTTTCTTCTCAGCTTCAGCTACTTTTCGGATAGCCTCAGCAGACTCCGCTTTCTCTTCGGCCATCTGCTGGGCCTTAGTAGCAGCCTCGGCCTGATCCTCCAGTTTTTTCATCTTTGATTCAAGAGATTTAATCTCCCTCTTCAGGGACGACGCCTCCCTCTTCATATCAACCAATCTTTGCCGATTTTCAAAAGACTGCATTGAAAATGAATGGGCGTGCTGAATGGCCTGAAAGAAAGTAGAAGTATTAGAGAATCCTCTAAAAGTAAAACCGAAGGAAAAGTTACGAGTTCATAACAGGAATACTTACTTGAACGGAGTGCTGGAGCATTAGCGCGTAGTTCTCATATTCGCTAAGCCCAGCATTTCGCTCCAGATCCTTTGGAAGAAGAAGAGCAGTGCTAAGGGCAACACCAACATTAATATCATCGGCACTTTCACTTGACATGATAGGCCTATCCTCCAAAGTTATTTGTAGGGCCCAGGGGATGTCAGATTTCTTGGACCCAGAAGTGGTAGCTGAAGCAGACCTTGGCCTCTTTGACTGTGTGGACCCTGAGGGTTGGGTCTCAGCAGATCTTTTTGTGGAAGCAGATGTTGTCTTTTTACTCTCAGCCAATTGAGAGATAGGCAAAGCATCCTCAGCCTCGGCATCAGTAGCCTTGGCTTTGGGCTGAGCCTTTTTAATTCTCTTCGGCTTTGGTGGGGGCATTGTATCCGTTGGTACAGCATCGGCGTCGGTTGGAAGGTCGGCAAGAAGATCTTGAACAACAGGCCTTGGACGAACCATTTCGGCAGTCTTTACAAGTCTTCGTCGACGTTTACGTTCTGAAATTGGTATTAAGTAGGGGACCGAAGTGGATGGAAGATCGGCTGGATCAGAGGTGGATCCTTGATCTGTTCGGGATAAAGACGCGGTTACAATTGTGGCAGTAGGTGGAGAAAGACTCTTTTTGTTCCTTTTTAGGACGTCGGGTAAAGTAGATTTGTATGTCGGAATGAAGTTCAGCAACAGGGGAGCCTTGCGCTTATGGATTGGAAGACCAAGAAGCTTCTTCAAGTCTTTTCCAGGGAAAAAGGATTGACGGAAGTTTTTTGGTGGTTGATGAAGATCTGCAGGACAAGCAAACAGACTTTAGAAACAGACAAAATTTTAAAAACTTAAATAAAAACAAATAAGTGTTGGCATTGGGCTCTTACCCTTGCCCTCTTTAACTGATCGAGGAAGAGGGTAGAGATGGACATCTTCGTCTGGGCCAAATTCTCAATTTCCCGAAGCGATAACAAAGTCATCCCCAGCCCCCTTGTTGGAGTCTGGGAGGTCGGCTACAATTTTGAACTCGGTAGACCTCGGCTTAAGGTAATAAACAAAGCCCCTTTCCTTCAGGTTGAGGGGGCACATTGTATAACAGTACTGAAGGTCAGCCAGGGTGATTCTAAGGTTCTCCTGCCTAGCTAAAGCTATAATACCGTTAATCACCCTATAGGAGTTGATGGTAAGTTGCATGGGGTTCAGCTTGTAGAAATAAAGAACTTCACGAAACAGGGGATTAAGTGGAAGCCGAAGTCCACATTCAGTGAAAGCTACTATAGGAAAGGGCATCGTATGATCTGTGGGCATAATGGAATCGTCATCCCCAGCTAGTCTGAGGTGAACATCGGATGGGATGGAAAACTCCTGCCGAAAGTATTCGAGTTTTGTTGGGGTATTTACCCTATGCCTCCACATATCCATTACGTCGGCCTAAACAAAGAGGAATGTGTTTCAGGAGATGGGTGTTTTAGAAGGATTGCAAAAACCTCGACCAAGGTCTAGAAAAGGACTGATAAGGCTTGTTTCAATTTTCCCTAAAAACTTAAAGGTTCTACACACAAATCCCAAGCCTAAGAACTATAAAGATCAAGATCGAAGGCACAGATCTGGGACAGATACGAAAAACAGAAAACGATGACGCTTCAGAATCAAATAACAGAGGTATGGTTCTCAGAAACGAAAGAAATACAGAAATGAAAAAATCAAGAACAGTGGCAAGAAAAGTGGTGAAATAGTGCAAGTGTTCAAGATGTAGCCACGATTCAAGATACAAACAAATCCAAGGCTTTAAACAAAAGCAATAATGACAATAGGCAGACGAAAGCACATAAAGAGAACTAAGAGAGAAGGGAACAGAATCTTACCAGAACAAATGAAGCCGGGGCAATATTCGCCGAGACCAGATATCGGTTGTGACAGCAAAGAAAGCTTCGCAAGAATGGAAGACTAAAGACAGTTTCAGAAGAGAGATTGAAGCAATGGCAGATTCGAAGAAAAAAGAGCTTTCGGAGAGAGAAAGAGCAAGAAATCAGAATGAAAAAGTGAAGAAAGAAAGAGGCAAAGAAAAGTTTTGTCAAAAACTTGAAACGGCGGCAAAAATAGGGCATTTATTACACCTGGAGCACCGTATACGTCAGACGGCGCAGACGGATGAAAAGACAGCCTTAGGGCGCGTCGCAGGAACGGGCCAATAAAAATAAAGCATTTAAAGGGAACGGTTAGAAGTGCATGACAGCTCATGCGCGTGGGAGAGTACGTTCGAAACCTTGTTCTCCGAAGAGAACACATCGGCTGGAAGTGGATTATCTCGGCTAAACAGTTTTTGAGCCATTACTCAGAAAAGAAATGTCGAAATATCGATATAGGTTCCATCAACTCAGAATGCCGAGGTAATAGAACCTAGGGGGTAGTTGTGGGGATATATTTTCTGAATACCAACACGTGGCATGGTGACGCCGACGTGTCAGCCGAGGTGCCACGTGTCGTGGTAGTTAAGCCGAGATGATCTCGGAGTTGCCGAGATTATCTCCGAAGATATCGGAATCCGAGATAAGCGGATAAGGGACAAGAGTCCTAAGACGAATATAATGAAATTAAATGAGAAAATTATTAGTGTAGCGATATTAAAAGTTGAATATATAAAGACTATTTATTTGTACACTATTGAATTAAAGATTAGCACGTCTGTCAACGACTTATGCCAACTAGTCCTAACCAGCTTACCGCTTATTTTGGACAACTAAGGCTACGCGACTTGAGTGACGTCCCACTAACCTGTAACTCTATTGCTTAACCCTTACATGGCACAAATCCAGGAATAATATAAAAAATAATCCTTACATTATTTAAATTTAATTACATCATATATGGTCCATGAAGAGATTAATCTGTAGGAGGAGGGCGATTAGCCCTAGCAGCAGCTATTATAGCTTCCTGTAAAATAGTTATTTATAAAATTATTTTTTCTTTTTATATGAAATGCTAAAATATCATGCAGAAGAACAAGATCATATACAGACATACATAGAGAGAAAGAGAAAACTTACTTAAGCCAGTAGAAATATTATTATTATGCTTCAGAAACTTCCAAACTGAAAAGAGAGAGAGAGTACAAGATTTAAACGAAGAAAATAAAATTTTTCGAGTGGTGCCTCTTACAAACCAAGGGCTACCTATTTATAATACAAACTGGACGGATAATAAGGACAGGTGGCGTGTGCTGGTTGGTTTACAGTCGATCATCCTTATCCTCTTATCTTTGGCTGTGTCGGCAAGGAATCTACTTTAAGAAAAGTAGATTAAATGGCTCCATTATGCACCGAAAGGTTTTTGGCCATTAGTGATGCTGGAAAGTCGATGGCAGACAGGAGAGGACTGGTGGGCCAGAAGCATCATTTGTCGTTTCTTTTTCCTTTTCCTTTGGCCCGTACCAGTTTGTCGGTAATTAGCTCTGTGACAGAATCCCAAATATCTCCAAAATCTGGGTCGGATGGATCTTCATTCGGATCTTGCGATTCGCCTGCAAGAGGTGTGAATGCATTGTCATCATCTGAAAACGGGTCAGGTTGGGTTTTCTCACCCTCACTGGAGGCCGACTTCATGCTAGAGTCTCGAGGGGCCATGGACTCAAGAAATTGTTGCTTCATGAAATCCATACTTTTGGCAACAAGTTCTTCCTCTGTTATTTCTGGATATTTGCGGCGAAGCTCTTGTTGGATCTGAATGAAAGGATTGACAGGAATGACTGGAGCTGCTTTAGGGCAGGTGTCAAGACAAGCCTGAGTATGTTCTTTAATGCGCTGGAGCAAGTCTTGCTTATTCTTGGGATCATCCATCTGTTTCCACCATTTATAAAAGAAAACTCTTTTTAAACGGGGAACTTTATTCTGGAAATCGCACTGGAAATCCCATTTCCATATCCACGGAATACTGAAACGAATGACAAAATGTACGAGACATTTAGATATGGAAATGGTTTTATTAACAGGAAGGAGACTAAAACCAGCTTGCCATTCATTAAAGGCCAAGCGAACATAATCGGGAAAAGCGTCAAGCTGTAACCCAAAAGTATCCCACCAAATGAGAAACCAGGAGGGGAGATCATTTTTGAGAACATCAGGAAGAACCCGAAAAAACCAAGAGTGAGAACGAGGAGGGTTCATATAATAAAAAGTCTGGGTAAAGGCAGTAATATAATCCCAATAACTGTAACGGACCTCTTTAGTCCGGATATCAAGACTACGGGTAACATGAGGATGGATCCCCCAAGCTTGGATAGGCATAATAGACTGGATGGTAGCTTTACTGTAATTAATGGGACTGGCAGTACGATTAGAATCGGCATAATGATGTTGGAATTGGACAGAAGCTAACTCAGTTAGAATTTGTTCATAAACATATCGGTAAGTATCCAGATGAGGAGGGCTATTTTGAGTAGCAAGATAGCGTTTCTTAACCTCCCATGGATCAGAAACCCATTGAATATCGGCAGGATCAATATAAAGAACAGTTTCTTCAGTAATAGAATTCTGGAAATAAGTATCTGGAGTAAGGAGGACATCTTTAACCGATTGGCTAGATTCCCCTTTATTACTGTAACTTCCCAAGAGGGAAGGAAAGTCTGTAGGTGGAGGCGGGAAGCCACGTCCACGGCCACGACGGCCCGGACCTCTACCCCGATTTTGCATGAGAAGTCTGTAAATATTCACGAGTCAAAAAATCAGGAAGAGAATTAGTTTCGCCCTTGATATATTCAATATCATAATCAAAAGCAGAAAGAGCAGCTTGCCAGGAAGCAAAAATTTGTTTTTGAGCTAAATTTTCAACATCTTTTTTGAAAACTTGTTTGGCTGCAGAACAATCAACACGAATTAAAAATTCTTGATTTAATAAATCATCCTGAAATTTTAAGACACATTTAACAATTGCTAAACATTCTTTTTTAATAGTCGGATATCTTTTAGCAGCATCATGCCAAATTCCCGAATGAAAACGGAGAAGTTCTTCTTTATTGGTTTTGGAATTGAGTTGTTTTAAGATTCCACCAAAACCGACATCAGAAGCATCAGTTTCGACAATTTTTTTGTAATCAAGAGAAGGGAGACATAAACAGGGTAAGGTTTTAACACGAGCCTTAATTTTTTTGACAGCAGCTGTATGTTCTGGACTCCATATAGGTGGATTTTTACGGAGACGAGTATAAAGGATAGCAGCGTCAGTAGCAAGATTAGGATAGTAATCATGAATATAATTAAGACTTCCTAAAAATCTTTGCAATTGAGTTTTATCTTTTATTTCATCTGGAAATTTAGAGGCAAATTCCATACTTCGATCAATAGGAATAATAGTTCCATTTTGGATATTATGTCCTAAAAATCGAACTTGAGTTTGGAGAAGTTTCATTTTAGGAGCTGAAACAACAAGACCATTTCTAGAAATAACATGCTTAAAAATGTTAAGATGTTTCATATGCTGATCGATGGAAGAGGAGAAAATAAGAATATCATCGATATAGCATATGGAGAATTCTGAATAGGGGTTGAAAATATCGTTCATAATATGTTGGAATTCAGAAGGAGCATTTTTTAATCCGAAAGGCATTACATTCCATTCAAAATGCCCAAAGGGTACAGTAAAAGCAGTTTTATAACGATCATTTTCAGTAATTTGAACTTGCCAATATCCTGACTTCATATCAAATTTAGAAAATACAACTGCATCCTGTAAGCGATCTAAGAGATCTTTTTTGTTAGGGACAGGATATCTAATCCACTGTAAGACTTCATTTAGAGGTTTATAATTGATTACTAACCTAGGAATCCCTCTTTCAATTTCAGCATTTTTATTTACATAAAAAGCAGTACAACTCCAAGGAGATCGACTAGGTCTAATTAATTTTTTCTGGAGAAGAGTATTAATTTCATTTTTGCAAAGTTCCATATACTCTTTTTTCATTTGACTGGGACGAGCCTTAGTGGGAATTCTTTTTTCATCAAAAGTAGGCTCATAAGGAAGTGATACCATATGCTTTTTGCGATCCCAGAAAGCATTTGGAACATCACTGCAAATTTCATCCTAAAACTCTTTTTCAAGTAATTTAATTTTTTGTTGAAAAGCAGTTTGCTGAATTCGTTGTTCTGTAGTAAGAAAGCTAATTTCTTTTTGCAAAAAATTGATTTGATTTTGTTTTAAATACATTAAGTCAAAAACTTGATCTAATTCTTTTGTGTAAGGGGCAGTAATGAATTCAAAAATAATCTTTTGATTATCAAGTTCTGTATGAATCCCAATAGTGTCTATTTTGGTAATAGGCATTAAGAGATTCAGAAAAGGTGTACCAAGGATTATATTTTGAGCCATATTTTTAATGAGAACAAAAGAAGTAGGCAGACATAATCCTTGATTACAAATCAAAACATCAGGAAGTTTATAATCAATATATAAACTGTTACCACTTGCACTGGTAAGAGATTGACTGGTCTTCTGGAAATATTTAGTGGGAACCAATCCTTCTTGAATACAATTCATATCAGCACCACTATCAACCAAAGCAATTGCATCTCGCATAATAAAATCAGGTTGAATCATAAATGTGATACGAATATACCATTTCTGAAAGGTTATCTTGTTGAGAGATAACAGATATTCTGGATTATCTTGTTCTTTTTCTTGTAATTTTTTATTAATCTTTTTAATTTCAGAATTTATTGCAAGATTAGAAGTTTGTAAATGCTTAATTTCAAGTTTTAAAGCATTAACTTCCATTTTTAAATCCTGGACAGATACCACTTTGTCTGTTTTAGAAGATGAGGGATTTTGAAGTCGGGAGAAAACTTCTTTCATGTTATAAATTGTAGGAACCAATACTTCTTCCTTTTTCTGTTTATAACACATTTCAAGAAATTTTAATTTAATTTCTGGATCTTTTATACTGTCGGCAATAGTTAAAAGATTTTGTTCAGAATCGGTCAAAACATTAATACTTGGACTATTAATATTTAAACCATTCATTTCTACTATTGACTTCCAATAATTGGCCTCATCAGAAATTTGATTAACAGAAGTTTTACAAGGACAAAGTTCATTTTCTGGACATTCATTTTCAGTATCAGAGGAGGATGAATAAATTGCTGCTAATTCATTATCAGATGGGTCATCTGAGTTTGAATCAGAGTCAGAAATTAATTGTAGAATTTTTTGCTGTATTTCTTCGTCTAATGCTAACTCATTTAATTTTGCCTGAACTTTAGCTCTACATTTGTTAGCATAATGTCCTATTTGTCCGCATTTATAACATTTAATACTAGATTTATTTTTCTGGAATGATTTTCCTTTAGATTTAGGCCTAGATTTAGATGTCTGAGGTTGAGGTTGAGATTTAGAATATTTGGAAAATTTTCTGGATTTTTTGTATGGTTTGGAATGATTCTTATGTTTTCTTTGCTTATGAAGTTTGTAAGGATAATGAATTTGGGGGTCATAAGCAAATTGTTCACAAAAATCTCCTACCTCTCTTTTGCCAATTAAATGTTGTTGCTGGAGTTTAAGGTCATTACACAAAGCAAGACCTTCACTAGTCACAATATTAATCAACTGACCGTAAGTATATTGATAATACGGAATATCAACAGAGTGATGTATGTCTCGTAATCGCTTACGAACACGTTCGGTGAAGAGATGAGGAAGACCATCAATGAATTTGGCTTTCCAATGTTCATCACTTCCATCTGTTCTCTGCATAACTTTCATCAGAAAAACATCTTTATACCAACGAAAATGAGATAAAGTCGGGCATCTTAACTTCATAAGTAATTCCCTATTTCTGTCGGCAATACCAATAGTGTTACCAACAAAGTTAGCAACAATTGTGTTAATAAGGGTATAAACAGCATCTTCTTCTTCGGTTTCAATAGGGTCAGGATTCGGGTTTGCAGGTGTCCGATCAGGAATTGTAGTTACAGTTTTGGTCGCAGAAAGGATTTCAGTGCATTGAATGTTAGTGAGATAATTATCCCACCATCCTTTCAGCGCACCAGTAAAGCCACTGACAAGCATGCGAGCAACTTGGTGATCAGTATTATGGTTTTGCTTGCAAACAGTAGCAAACATGAGCATATGATGAAGGAGTTCATAAAGTTGGTATTCGGAAAGGCCATCAAGGTTCCATTCGTAAATAGCAGTACTATTATACGAGCGTTGAGTCTGGAGGAAATCTTCTTCATACAAGATATCCATAGGAGTTGGTCGAGGGTAATAGTGACGAGAGCTACCAACAGGGACCATTTTCTGGATGTTGGGTGTGTAAACGCGATTAACAGTGGATGGTTCAGGAGATGTAAAATTATTCTCAATTTGAAGAATTTGAGGGAGACTCAAGTTTTGATAGGGATCTTCTGGAAGATTATGAGAAGGATTACTGGATAGCATAAGGATTTGAGCTTTAGATGTAGATGAATCAGTAATTTTTAAGTCACGAATTTGTGACAGAATAGTTTCCATAAAATCAGTATCAGCTTTAGGTTTTAAATTAAAATTTTGTAAGACTGGAGATGGTTTGATAAAAACTGGATCTGTAAGTACAGGAGGTTTGGGTTCCAATTTGCAGCTTTTCTTAACATGAGATACCATTTCTTCAATGCGAGTAAGCTGCTTTCCAGCAGTTTGGCAAAATAAATTGGTATAATTATTTTGTTTCAATACAGTAGTAAAATCTTGAATTAAGACGGGATCTTTATTTTGTGTTCGATGTGGCATGTCAGAAAAGGCAGCAATGACCATGGGTTTACCATTAGAGGAGGAAGTCTGAGTATTAATTGGTTGAAGTTCTAATGGCTGGGTTGGAGGGTGAATATTTACAATAGTTCGTCCGTCAGTAGTAACCCATTTTTGCTGGAATTCTTCAAGAACCTGTATATGTGCGGCAGAAGGCTGGACATTCGATTTATACCAAAGCGGGAAAGGATATAAAACCTGAATTTCCTCTAGGTATAAATAATACTGTAGTTTATATTCTGTTAGTTGGTCTGAAGTATGGTTAGCAAAATACCACTTGCGAAAATCAGAATATTTTTCTTGTAAAAATTCTTGATTTAAGAATTTACGATTTATACTACCAGGGGTAAAATCCATTAAATTCTAAAATCCATATCACTGGCGGTAGGACTTAATGAGCCTCTTCTAGATTCTCGTTGAGCTGGATGGATTAATGGTTCATAGATTCCATGTGGAATCCGCTGTTCAGAATATTGAACACCTCTAACAATTGGATCTTGATCTGGTTCGTTAGGTTCATCTGAAGTAGGTCTAGAATAAGATCTGGAAGGATTACCTTGAAGTATAGCCTCTGGAGGTTCAGTAAAAGATTTTCTAGAGGATTCGGGATAATCAACTCTGTAGTGTTGATGGCTAGGGGCAGTTCGGAAACTGGTACTGGACATACTACGATGTAATTTGACTGGTGGTTTCTGGAATTGGAGATATAATAAGAGTGCTTCACACAGGGTTAAAGATTAGCACGTCTGTCAACGACTTATGCCAACTAGTCCTAACCAGCTTACCGCTTATTTTGGACAACTAAGGCTACGCGACTTGAGTGACGTCCCACTAACCTGTATATGTACGGCAGAAGGCTGGACATTCGATTTATACCAAAGCGGGAAAGGATATAAAACCTGAATTTCCTCTAGGTATAAATAATACTGTAGTTTATATTCTGTTAGTTGGTCTGAAGTATGGTTAGCAAAATACCACTTGCGAAAATCAGAATATTTTTCTTGTAAAAATTCTTGATTTAAGAATTTACGATTTATACTACCAGGGGTAAAATCCATTAAATTCTAAAATCCATATCACTGGCGGTAGGACTTAATGAGCCTCTTCTAGATTCTCGTTGAGCTGGATGGATTAATGGTTCATAGATTCCATGTGGAATCCGCTGTTCAGAATATTGAACACCTCTAACAATTGGATCTTGATCTGGTTCGTTAGGTTCATCTGAAGTAGGTCTAGAATAAGATCTGGAAGGATTACCTTGAAGTATAGCCTCTGGAGGTTCAGTAAAAGATTTTCTAGAGGATTCGGGATAATCAACTCTGTAGTGTTGATGGCTAGGGGCAGTTCGGAAACTGGTACTGGACATACTACGATGTAATTTGACTGATGGTTTCTGGAATTGGAGAAAGACATCTCCTTGCCTGGTTTGGATTATTTCATCTAAATTATGCTTGATAAGAGGACGAGAAGGAACAGCATTTGTTATTTTCCATTGTTCGGGAAAAGTAATTTTATCCCATTCTAACAATTTGGGTACTGCAACTTGGCTACTGTAAAGGTTGGTGTCAATTAAAACAGTTTCACCATCGGTTCCTTTCCTTCGTACGTATGGATTTAAAGTAGTTAAAACTTTAAGATAAATACGAGATATGACAGAAAAGGGAGGAGAACCAGACATATATTCATAACCATTTGTAAGAATTCTGAATTCTAATACTTTAGATAAATTTTGGTCTGAAAGAGCAATACTCGGATTAGGATAAATATCAAAGTAAACTGGACCATGGGACAAACTTGTTTCCATTGCACCCATTAGAGATGCACGCCAATTGAGACAACGGCCATCTCTAAGTGTACACTGCATACTGGTATTTTGACCAAGAAGTGTCAAAGGTTTTAAGGCAATCTGGACAAGTCCTATATGAACATATTTATAATCTTTGAAAAAATGCATTAAATCCTGGATATTTAATAAATACATGAGTGTATCGTTATTATCAACTGGAGCAGCATGTTCAAAAGTTTTGATCAAAGTTTTACTGAAAAAGGTTTTAATTCTGTGTTTGTAAATTGTATTTGGATCTACCTTAGGAATAGTCCATTTGTCTAGGGCATCCTTGACATCTTGGTATGCAACTAACTCACGAGCTTCTGATGTAGAAGCCCCAATATTTGTGACAGCAGAATTAATTTCAGAAGATTCGTTACTCATTGTGATGTATATGACCATATATGACTAATTAAATAAAAATAATATGGATTATATCATATATTAAACATGGCTCTGATACCAATAAGAGTGCTTCACACAGGGTTAAAGATTAGCACGTCTGTCAACGACTTATGCCAACTAGTCCTAACCAGCTTACCGCTTATTTTGGACAACTAAGGCTACGCGACTTGAGTGACGTCCCACTAACCTGTAACTCTATTGCTTAACCCTTACATGGCACAAATCCAGGAATAATATAAAAAATAATCCTTACATTATTTAAATTTAATTACATCATATATGGTCTATGAAGAGATTAATCTGTCGGAGGAGGGCGATTAGCCCTAGCAGCAGCTATTATAGCTTCCTGTAAAATAGTTATTTATAAAATTATTTTTTCTTTCTATATGAAATGCTAAAATATCATGCAGAAGAACAAGATCATATACAGACATACATAGAGAGAAAGAGAAAACTTACTTAAGCCAGTAGAAATATTATTATTATGCTTCAGAAACTTCCAAACTGAAAAGAGAGAGAGAGTACAAGATTTAAACGAAGAAAATAAAATTTTTCGAGTGGTGCCTCTTACAAACCAAGGGCTACCTATTTATAATACAAACTGGACGGATAATAAGGACAGGTGGCGTGTGCTGGTTGGTTTACAGTCGATCATCCTTATCCTCTTATCTTTGGCTGTGTCGGCAAGGAATCTACTTTAAGAAAAGTAGATTAAATGGCTCCATTATGCACCGAAAGGTTTTTGGCCATTAGTGATGCTGGAAAGTCGATGGCAGACAGGAGAGGACTGGTGGGCCAAAAGCATCATTTGTCGTTTCTTTTTCCTTTTCCTTTGGCCCGTACCAGTTTGTCGGTAATTAGCTCTGTGACAGAATCCCAAATATCTCCAAAATCTGGGTCGGATGGATCTTCATTCGGATCTTGCGATTCGCCTGCAAGAGGTGTGAATGCATTGTCATCATCTGAAAACGGGTCAGGTTGGGTTTTCTCACCCTCACTGGAGGCCGACTTCATGCTAGAGTCTCGAGGGGCCATGGACTCAAGAAATTGTTGCTTCATGAAATCCATACTTTTGGCAACAAGTTCTTCCTCTGTTATTTCTGGATATTTGCGGCGAAGCTCTTGTTGGATCTGAATGAAAGGATTGACAGGAATGACTGGAGCTGCTTTAGGGCAGGTGTCAAGACAAGCCTGAGTATGTTCTTTAATGCGCTGGAGCAAGTCTTGCTTATTCTTGGGATCATCCATCTGTTTCCACCATTTATAAAAGAAAACTCTTTTTAAACGGGGAACTTTATTCTGGAAATCGCACTGGAAATCCCATTTCCATATCCACGGAATACTGAAACGAATGACAAAATGTACGAGACATTTAGATATGGAAATGGTTTTATTAACAGGAAGGAGACTAAAACCAGCTTGCCATTCATTAAAGGCCAAGCGAACATAATCGGGAAAAGCGTCAAGCTGTAACCCAAAAGTATCCCACCAAATGAGAAACCAGGAGGGGAGATCATTTTTGAGAACATCAGGAAGAACCCGAAAAAACCAAGAGTGAGAACGAGGAGGGTTCATATAATAAAAAGTCTGGGTAAAGGCAGTAATATAATCCCAATAACTGTAACGGACCTCTTTAGTCCGGATATCAAGACTACGGGTAACATGAGGATGGATCCCCCAAGCTTGGATAGGCATAATAGACTGGATGGTAGCTTTACTGTAATTAATGGGACTGGCAGTACGATTAGAATCGGCATAATGATGTTGGAATTGGACAGAAGCTAACTCAGTTAGAATTTGTTCATAAACATATCGGTAAGTATCCAGATGAGGAGGGCTATTTTGAGTAGCAAGATAGCGTTTCTTAACCTCCCATGGATCAGAAACCCATTGAATATCGGCAGGATCAATATAAAGAACAGTTTCTTCAGTAATAGAATTCTGGAAATAAGTATCTGGAGTAAGGAGGACATCTTTAACCGATTGGCTAGATTCCCCTTTATTACTGTAACTTCCCAAGAGGGAAGGAAAGTCTGTAGGTGGAGGCGGGAAGCCACGTCCACGGCCACGACGGCCCGGACCTCTACCCCGATTTTGCATGAGAAGTCTGTAAATATTCACGAGTCAAAAAATCAGGAAGAGAATTAGTTTCGCCCTTGATATATTCAATATCATAATCAAAAGCAGAAAGAGCAGCTTGCCAGGAAGAAAAAATTTGTTTTTGAGCTAAATTTTCAACATCTTTTTTGAAAACTTGTTTGGCTGCAGAACAATCAACACGAATTAAAAATTCTTGATTTAATAAATCATCCTGAAATTTTAAGACACATTTAACAATTGCTAAACATTCTTTTTTAATAGTCGGATATCTTTTAGCAGCATCATGCCAAATTCCCGAATGGAAACGGAGAAGTTCTTCTTTATTGGTTTTGGAATTGAGTTGTTTTAAGATTCCACCAAAACCGACATCAGAAGCATCAGTTTCGACAATTTTTTTGTAATCAGGAGAAGGGAGACATAAACAGGGTAAGGTTTTAACACGAGCCTTAATTTTTTTGACAGCAGCTGTATGTTCTGGACTCCATATAGGTGGATTTTTACGGAGACGAGTATAAAGGATAGCAGCGTCAGTAGCAAGATTAGGATAGTAATCATGAATATAATTAAGACTTCCTAAAAATCTTTGCAATTGAGTTTTATCTTTTATTTCATCTGGAAATTTAGAGGCAAATTCCATACTTCGATCAATAGGAATAATAGTTCCATTTTGGATATTATGTCCTAAAAATCGAACTTGAGTTTGGAGAAGTTTCATTTTAGGAGCTGAAACAACAAGACCATTTCTGGAAATAACATGCTTAAAAATGTTAAGATGTTTCATATGCTGATCGATGGAAGAGGAGAAAATAAGAATATCATCGATATAGCATATGGAGAATTCTGAATAGGGGTTGAAAATATCGTTCATAATATGTTGGAATTCAGAAGGAGCATTTTTTAATCCGAAAGGCATTACATTCCATTCAAAATGCCCAAAGGGTACAGTAAAAGCAGTTTTATAACGATCATTTTCAGTAATTTGAACTTGCCAATATCCTGACTTCATATCAAATTTAGAAAATACAACTGCATCCTGTAAGCGATCTAAGAGATCTTTTTTGTTAGGGACAGGATATCTAATCCACTGTAAGACTTCATTTAGAGGTTTATAATTGATTACTAACCTAGGAATCCCTCTTTCAATTTCAGCATTTTTATTTACATAAAAAACAGTACAACTCCAAGGAGATCGACTAGGTCTAATTAATTTTTTCTGGAGAAGAGTATTAATTTCATTTTTGCAAAGTTCCATATACTCTTTTTTCATTTGACTGGGACGAGCCTTAGTGGGAATTCTTTTTTCATCAAAAGTAGGCTCATAAGGAAGTGATACCATATGCTTTTTGCGATCCCAGAAAGCATTTGGAACATCACTGCAAATTTCATCCTGAAACTCTTTTTCAAGTAATTTAATTTTTTGTTGAAAAGCAGTTTGCTGAATTCGTTGTTCTGTAGTAAGAAAGCTAATTTCTTTTTGCAAAAAATTGATTTGATTTTGTTTTAAATACATTAAGTCAAAAACTTGATCTAATTCTTTTGTGTAAGGGGCAGTAATGAATTCAAAAATAATCTTTTGATTATCAAGTTCTGTATGAATCCCAATAGTGTCTATTTTGGTAATAGGCATTAAGAGATTCAGAAAAGGTGTACCAAGGATTATATTTTGAGCCATATTTTTAATGAGAACAAAAGAAGTAGGCAGACATAATCCTTGATTACAAATCAAAACATCAGGAAGTTTATAATCAATATATAAACTGTTACCACTTGCACTGGTAAGAGATTGACTGGTCTTCTGGAAATATTTAGTGGGAACCAATCCTTCTTGAATACAATTCATATCAGCACCACTATCAACCAAAGCAATTGCATCTCGCATAATAAAATCAGGTTGAATCATAAATGTGATACGAATATACCATTTCTGAAAGGTTATCTTGTTGAGAGATAACAGATATTCTGGATTATCTTGTTCTTTTTCTTGTAATTTTTTATTAATCTTTTTAATTTCAGAATTTATTGCAAGATTAGAAGTTTGTAAATGCTTAATTTCAAGTTTTAAAGCATTAACTTCCATTTTTAAATCCTGGACAGATACCACTTTGTCTGTTTTAGAAGATGAGGGATTTTGAAGTCGGGAGAAAACTTCTTTCATGTTATAAATTGTAGGAACCAATACTTCTTCCTTTTTCTGTTTATAACACATTTCAAGAAATTTTAATTTAATTTCTGGATCTTTTATACTGTCGGCAATAGTTAAAAGATTTTGTTCAGAATCGGTCAAAACATTAATACTTGGACTATTAATATTTAAACCATTCATTTCTACTATTGACTTCCAATAATTGGCCTCATCAGAAATTTGATTAACAGAAGTTTTACAAGGACAAAGTTCATTTTCTGGACATTCATTTTCAGTATCAGAGGAGGATGAATAAATTGCTGCTAATTCATTATCAGATGGGTCATCTGAGTTTGAATCAGAGTCAGAAATTAATTGTAGAATTTTTTGCTGTATTTCTTCGTCTAATGCTAACTCATTTAATTTTGCCTGAACTTTAGCTCTACATTTGTTAGCATAATGTCCTATTTGTCCGCATTTATAACATTTAATACTAGATTTATTTTTCTGGAATGATTTTCCTTTAGATTTAGGCCTAGATTTAGATGTCTGAGGTTGAGGTTGAGATTTAGAATATTTGGAAAATTTTCTGGATTTTTTGTATGGTTTGGAATGATTCTTATGTTTTCTTTGCTTATGAAGTTTGTAAGGATAATGAATTTGGGGGTCATAAGCAAATTGTTCACAAAAATCTCCTACCTCTCTTTTGCCAATTAAATGTTGTTGCTGGAGTTTAAGGTCATTACACAAAGCAAGACCTTCACTAGTCACAATATTAATCAACTGACCGTAAGTATATTGATAATACGGAATATCAACAGAGTGATGTATGTCTCGTAATCGCTTACGAACACGTTCGGTGAAGAGATGAGGAAGACCATCAATGAATTTGGCTTTCCAATGTTCATCACTTCCATCTGTTCTCTGCATAACTTTCATCAGAAAAACATCTTTATACCAACGAAAATGAGATAAAGTCGGGCATCTTAACTTCATAAGTAATTCCCTATTTCTGTCGGCAATACCAATAGTGTTACCAACAAAGTTAGCAACAATTGTGTTAATAAGGGTATAAACAGCATCTTCTTCTTCGGTTTCAATAGGGTCAGGATTCGGGTTTGCAGGTGTCCGATCAGGAATTGTAGTTACAGTTTTGGTCGCAGAAAGGATTTCAGTGCATTGAATGTTAGTGAGATAATTATCCCACCATCCTTTCAGCGCACCAGTAAAGCCACTGACAAGCATGCGAGCAACTTGGTGATCAGTATTATGGTTTTGCTTGCAAACAGTAGCAAACATGAGCATATGATGAAGGAGTTCATAAAGTTGGTATTCGGAAAGGCCATCAAGGTTCCATTCGTAAATAGCAGTACTATTATACGAGCGTTGAGTCTGGAGGAAATCTTCTTCATACAAGATATCCATAGGAGTTGGTCGAGGGTAATAGTGACGAGAGCTACCAACAGGGACCATTTTCTGGATGTTGGGTGTGTAAACGCGATTAACAGTGGATGGTTCAGGAGATGTAAAATTATTCTCAATTTGAAGAATTTGAGGGAGACTCAAGTTTTGATAGGGATCTTCTGGAAGATTATGAGAAGGATTACTGGATAGCATAAGGATTTGAGCTTTAGATGTAGATGAATCAGTAATTTTTAAGTCACGAATTTGTGACAGAATAGTTTCCATAAAATCAGTATCAGCTTTAGGTTTTAAATTAAAATTTTGTAAGACTGGAGATGGTTTGATAAAAACTGGATCTGTAAGTACAGGAGGTTTGGGTTCCAATTTGCAGCTTTTCTTAACATGAGATACCATTTCTTCAATGCGAGTAAGCTGCTTTCCAGCAGTTTGGCAAAATAAATTGGTATAATTATTTTGTTTCAATACAGTAGTAAAATCTTGAATTAAGACGGGATCTTTATTTTGTGTTCGATGTGGCATGTCAGAAAAGGCAGCAATGACCATGGGTTTACCATTAGAGGAGGAAGTCTGAGTATTAATTGGTTGAAGTTCTAATGGCTGGGTTGGAGGGTGAATATTTACAATAGTTCGTCCGTCAGTAGTAACCCATTTTTGCTCAAGTAGTGGGCCACTTAAGTGGCAAAAAGGTAATTAAGTCCAACTCTTTAATTAGCTTAATTTAATCTAATTTAATCATACCTAATCAATTTTCAGATACTTATACCATAAAATCACATTAAATATGAGGGTCACGGAACATCAATCGGTTTCTAGTTCGGCCGCCGATAAGGCCTTCAATTAGCAGTTTAAACATATAAACATGAACAGATAATCAGACAATCAAACAGATAGAATGCAATTAACTAACATATACTCAGTCAATTCAGTTTCAATTTCAGTCAGTCAGTTCAGTATTTCATTCAGTTCGATTATCAATCAGTTATCAGTCATTATCAGTTTCGTTTAACAGTAATCGGTCAGTCATTAATCAGTAAACAGTATGAGGGTTGTTACAAAAGATATGTTCAACTGATATCTTTTGAATACTGAACTGAACTATTTACTGAACTGGTATTACTGAATGAATGTATGTCCTTTATTTCTGAACTGTACTGTGGCATCCTTGGTACCTACTGTTTACTGTTACTGTTACTGTTACAGAGATCTCTGTCGGTTCCCTCGTGGAGCCACTACTGTTTACTGACTGATGGCCATCATTACTGTTCGGTCTTTTAAGACCTACTGTTACTGTTGTGCTTATGGATGTACCACATATGACTGTTTACTGTACTGAACAACTGAAATACTGATTGAATTGAACTGTTTTCATTACTGTAAGGACATTCATTCTAAACCCCTTTACGCTTTATGTTATTCACTGGGCTTTAGCTCACTGCTCATATATATATGTAGGTGTACAGGCACCAGACCGGAGCTAGGAGCGCGGGTTAGACTCCAGTTTTGTCAAGCCAGCCTATGTGCCTCACTGCGAGGTTCCGAGCCTACCTGTTAAGGCTTAGGGGTCTTTTACAATTCCCCCTTCTGTACTGTTTTACTGTTCTGTATAGACCGAGTGTTACTGTACTGTTATCAAGGGATTAGGTCCCTGTACTGTGTGACTGTAAAATTTGTATAGACCGCACTGTTTGTATATGTATGAATGCATGAAAAATCTTTTGGCATACAGACTGTCACAGCTCAATGGACAATATTCATTTACTGTATTGGCTTCCGCCAGGCCCTGTACTCTGTTTTACTGTATTACTGTTAAGCAGGCCTTCGGTAATCTCGGATTACTGGCCGGTTACGGTGCTAAACCCATAGGGCCGAGTTTGGGTCGTGACACATACGAACCAAACAAACTAAGAGCATCCACAGTGGAGCTGCTAACACTCCACTAGTGTCAGATGTTAAACTTTTGAGCAACCAAACTTCATTTTTGTGTTCACAATGGAGCTATTAAGGGTAATGTTAGTAGTGAAAGTTAGTATTAAATGTTAAATAGTGTAGAGAAAGGGAAGTGTTGTGGGGAAGTCCGGCCAGTCACCCCTCGAACATCCAAATCCTTCAAGAAAAATAAAAAAATAAAAAAAGCCGGCCGGTTTATTTACCAAGCAACGACGCACTACAAAAAGAGAAAGGGAGGCACTAACACGGCAGTGGGGTAGGGGCACTGCACTTTTTCATTATTTTATATTTTATTTATATATATATATATATATTCTTAACACATCTTAACATATTGGGTGTATTTATTTTGAAGGATTAGGGTGTGGGATTGGACTATTAGTCCCATCATTTGTTTCAAAAATTTTGCTTCAGACTAATAATCTCCCGGACTATTAGTCCCATATTTGTGGGACTATCCTATCCCATGGACGGGGGTGGGATAGAAACTATGGCCCCGTTTGTTTTTAGAGATAGAATGGAGGGGATTCATAGAGGGAATTGATAGTTAGGGGATCGTTAGTGAGGGGGATTGATAGTGGGGGATTAATAGTGAGGAATTGTTAAATTATTTTTATATAAAATAATAAAACAAATAAAAAAATATAAAAAATTAAACATTAATATTTAAAAAAAATTCTCAATATATAAAAAAATAAAAAATAATTTTTTTTAATCCCTTCACTATTTTTCTAATACCATCTCTATCTCCTCCTTACCAATCCACCTTCCAAAGGGATTGCTAATACCAAGGGATTAATAGTCCCCTTCCTATCTCTCAAAACAAACACCCTATTAGTAATACTAAGGGATTAGTAATCTCGATCTCCTCCCTGTAATCCTAAACAAACGGGGCCTATGGGATAACTCATCCCATGGGGATTAGACAATGAAATTACATTTTTGCCATCTAGTATTTAATTATGTATTATATTTAGTAAAATTTAAAAAAATTTAAATGTCTCAATTTAAAAATAAAATAATTTTATTTTTATTTTTATTTTTGTTTTATTTATTTAATTTTTTAAAATATTTTTTTATAGATATTTTATTGATGTTTATTTTAAAATTTTGTTTATATTTTATTTAATTTCATTATTTAAATTTAATAGATGTTTTATTCTATTTCATTATTTAATTATTATTATTATTTAAAATAAATTTATTTAAAATTTTAAATAAAAAATAACATATATTTTTATTTATATTTAATTTATTTAATTTTTTAAAAATAAATTTATTTAATTGTGCAAAAAATAAAATAAAACAAATTTTTATTTAATCTATCTAAAAATAATTAAAATATTAAAACTATGTTTAATATTGCTATTACTTTAGTAAATAATTGAAAATGATAAAATAATCATTTGAGCATTTATCATTTTTCATAATATTCCAAACAAACATTGAATTCACTAAAAATAGTCTAATCTAAATATCTAATCCCATGACTAAACAAACATGGGATACAAATCCAGTCCAAGCAAATAGTTTAGGTACAATGTATCCTAAGACTAATGGGCAAAAATATAATTTCGTGAGTTATCCCATTAATCCCTCATTATGAATCTCTTTTATTCTATCTCTGAAAATAAACGGCGCTAAAATATTTAGGTGCCGTTTGGTAACACTTACGTTTTCAGTTTTCTGTTTATATTTACAAAAATTTAAAAAACTCAAATAAAAACTTGTTTGGTAAAATTTTTGATTTATAAATCAGTGGTCTCAGTTTATAAATTTGGCCAAAAAATGAAAACACAAAAAATGTGTTTCCATTTTGAGTTTTCAGTTTTTTTTTATCACCCAACATTAGCCACCACCTGCCATCATTTTCCACCACCGTCTTCCGCCATCATCACCCACCACCCATCCTCCACCACCACCTGCCACCACCACTCACTATCCACCTGCTACCACCAGCCACCACTACCCACCAGCCACCCACTCGCCACCACCACCACCCACCCCTCGCTGCCACCACCACCACCACCCACCTGTTATCCACCCGTCACCACTCACCACCTGCCACTACCATTCACCGTCCGCCACCACCACCCGCCACTTACTTGCTACCACCACTCACCACCCACCTGTCACCACCATTCACCACCTGCCACCACCAGCCACCCACCACCAGCAGCCACCTGCCACCCACCCACCACCACTACCATCACCCGCCACCCACCCGCCACCCACCTGCCACCACCACCCACCACCCACTCGCTACCACTTATCACCCGTCACCGTCGCCCATCCACCCACCACCACCACCACCCGCCACCTACCTGCCACTACCACCCATCACTCACCTGCCACCACCACCCACCACCCGCCGCCCGCCACCACTACTACCACCACCACCACCACCACCCACTCGTTACCACTTACCACCCGCCACCGCCACCGCCACCGCCACCGTCACCCACCCATCCACCACCACCACCACCACCACCACCTGCCACTTATCCGCCACCACCTGCCATCCGCCACCCACTTGCTACCACCACCCACCACCCGTCGCCACCGCCACCACCACCACCCACTCGCTACCACCCATCACCCGCCACCGTCACCCACCCACCCACCATCACCACCCACCCACTACCACCCGCCACCTGCCACCACCACCACCACCCACTCGCTACCACCCACCATCCGCCAACCACCACTGCCACCTCCCACTCACTACCACCCACCACCCACCACCGTCACCCACCCACCCGTCACCACTAGCTACCCACCACCCACCATCACCACTTTCTACCACCGTCTTCCACCGCCACTTGCAACTACTTGTCATTTCTCACTCTTTTTTATATTTTTAAATATTTTGTCAATTACCAAACGCGTTTGTAGTTTATGTTTTTTTAAAAATAAATAAAAATCAATTTATAAAATTTTTGTAAATATAAATTGAAAACATAAACGTTACCAACCACGCAACGAGGACACAAGAACAGCCATTTGTGCTGAAATATGTTGACGTGTATGTGTATTCGTTCACACACGAAACCGGTTTACCGGTCAAAACTAACGTATGAAAGCGTTGACCATCCACCCTTAAAATGCCACCGGTTTGTACTGTGTTCCGTACGAGTCATTCATAGGAAAAAAAAATAAATTCTGTCATGTAATAATTAATTAAAATATTAAAAATAACAACCTTTATATATTTTTAAATTATTAATTAATTATATAATTTACACATCATTACATTTGTAAAATGAGTTTAAACATTAGATTTATATATCATTTTCTAATCTGATTTATTCAATTATTAGTGTAGTAAGCACATATCTATATTTGAAAGCCAAAAAAAAATTCATTAAACAGAAAATATATACATATATCTGTATATAATAATGTGTTGAATTGGACCATTGTGTTTTTAATATTTTGCCATGGTTTGGCTAATATTTTTGAGCTAAATAATCACAAAAAAATAAAATAGGCTATATAAGTTAATAAGACAAAATACTATTTTTATCCAAAATTATTACACTTTTTTTCTCACAGAAGTTTAAAAATTCTTAAAATAAAAACCAAACGAGGCTAAAAAAGCCAAGTTAAAAAAGTCTCAACATAAAAAGTTGGCTAAAAAAGCCAATGCCTAACGAATTCTTTTTTTTTTATTTTTTACTTTGTTAGGATAAAATTATTATAATGAGTCGATGCATTAAACATATGCTATTTTTTATTGAAAATTTTAGGTAAATTGATGTAATATTTTAATTATTTTTTGAGTTTTTATTTATTAGGATAAAATTATTATAAATAAGCATATTATTAGGATAAAGAAAAAATTATTATTCTGTGGAAATTGTATAAAATTATTACATATTCGTGACAATGTTTATGATTTCAATTATTAATATTTGCAAGTTTTACCATTTATTTGTAAATATTTTTCAAAATTCCTCCTGTCCTAAAATTTTCTCTTAAATAGACGCTAAAAAAAATAAATTTTTTTATTGAAAAAGTTTAGGTAAGTCGATGTAATATTTTTTCTTTTGTCATCTTTATTTATTTTTTTAATTTTTAGATCTTTCCTAAATTTGAAAGCCCTAACAAAATTTAAAAAATTAATAAAATTCAATAAGACAAAAATCATATAATACTATTATTTGAAAAAAATGGCTTTCCGCCTAACTCAACAAATCACTTTTGACTTTTTTTTTAAGTAGTTTTCAAATAGAGAAAAACTTTGTTAAGTCTTTTTTTATTGTTACCTTAATAAAGTCACAGCTATAATTTAATTTTTTAATTTTTTTTTAGATTTATTTTATATAAGATATTATAATGAAATCTAATAAATTAAAATACTAATATTTTTTTTATTTAAATGACCAAAAAATGGTTAAAAAATTTCAGCAAACCACGAATATTTTTTTAAGGTGTCTTATGACATATGTTAAGAAGAAGACCCACGTTAAGCGGTCATTTAGGAATATTATAAAAAGTTAAAAATTAATTTTTAACCATCTTCTTAAAATACTTCAAAATTTCACTTGCATGGTTGTGTGCAATTTTTTGAATAAATATTAATATTTATTTGTTAAAACATTTCAAAATTATCTAAAAATTTTGGGTCATTTTACCGACAATTGCCGGTCAATCTTTATGGCCAAGCCTGCCTCATTTATCACCATCCCCCAAACCTCACCTCAAACCTCTTTTTTTAGCGTTCATACTTTGCTCTCTCCCTTATAAACCCAATCCAACTGCTCTTTCTCATTCTCTCTCAACCTTTCTCTCTCTCTCTCTCTCTCTCTCTCTCTCTCTCTCTCTGATAGACAGAAAATTTTGATATACAATTTTTACTTCTGAATATCCATGGAGAGGAAACAAGCTGTGAAGATTGAGGACTCGATCCAACACTTTCCATTTTCCGATTACTATCCAGCGAGTACACCATTATCAAGCATGTTGGATTTCTCAAGTGAAGCTGAAAGAAGCTCATTCGGGTTCATGGACTTACTGGGTATTCAAGATTTCTCTCCTTCCTCCATCTTTGATACTCCATTTGTAGAGCAACAGATTCAGAGTTCATCAGCTCCTCCTCTTGCGGACTCTTCATCGGAGGTCTTGAATAACCAGCCCATGACTCCCAACTCTTCAACCATTTCATCGGAATCGAGTGGTGCCCCTAGTGGTGAACAGAGTAAACCAAATGATGATGATGATGATAAAGAAGAAAAGCACCAAAAGACCAAGAAACAGTAAGTTATTGTGATTATTAATTTTTTTTTTCTTCTCTTTTTATGGTTTAATGGTAGAGAAAAGAAAACCGATTTAAGACTATTTGGATTTGTGGGTTTTTTAGGTTGAAAGCAAGGAAAATGTGTGAGAAGAAGAAGCAGAGAGAGCCGAGATTTGCTTTCATGACGAAGAGCGAGGTTGATCATCTGGAAGATGGGTACAGATGGAGAAAGTATGGCCAAAAAGCTGTCAAGAACAGCCCTTTTCCTAGGTACCAAACACACACTTTACTTGTATCTTCAGCGCTTGTTTTTCTTTTCTTTAAATGGAACTCTGGTTCAATCTCTTGATGCAGCTTTCTCACTCAATTTTTATGGGTTTCATGGAGTTGGTTGATTCATTAATCAGAAATCATATAGATTGGAATTATCTAAATGAGTGTACTTTTTTGGGTTTTTATGAAATATGGATTAGATTTGAGTTGAGTTTAAAGTGATGTGATAGAGAGATGATGTGGCTTAAATAGAATAGTGATTTTTTAACTTTTTTCTGGCTTTAATTTTCTACTTAATAATTTACTTACTCATACTAAATATTCTGGTAGAATTTCTAGCATTAATTTTCATTAATTTGTTTTTTATCTTGTTAAATTATGGGAAATTAATTATTATAGATTTATGAAAAAAATTTATAAGAATCTAACTTTTTTCCAGGAGTATAATTATTACATTTTAAAAATATTAATTATAATTATTAATATTTATAAAATTTATCACTTATTTGTAATTATTTTTTGAAACTTACCTTTACTGGAATTTCACCTTAAATTATTATCCGAAAATGAGATGTAATAATAATGAGATGTAATAAGATGTAATTAAAAGTTAGCTTTTGATCTATTTTGAATCACATTACTTTTCATAATTTTTACATACGAAAAGACAAAAAAAAAAAAAAAAGGGGTAAAAAAAAACTAAACTTTTAATTCACTTTCCAATCACTCCTATATTGTGTATTGATGAGTTTACACTTCTTTTTACGTACTATCCCGTCTTGTTCGCAAAAAAACAAATAGGGTGAAAGAATAAAGTGTACAGAAACATATAGAACAAAATACAAAAGAAAATGAGGTGAAATAATTTAAACGAGGACCTCCACAAGCAGTAATATTCTTATTTGGTGCAATTTATAAGAAATATTTATAAGGGTTTTTTTTCCCTTAATTTTAAATTATGTATTAGAGTGTCTGTACAGTTTTAGCTTACAACTTATGATATATAAATGATTTAATAAAAAAAAAGGTGATTACCAAAAAAAAATGTTTTATACTCTTAGGCCATGTTTGTTTGGGCGGACTGGATTAGTATTCCTATGACTAATAGTCCTAGGACTATCAATCCGTTGGATTATGTATCCTATCTTAACTAATAGTCAAGTTTAAAATAATTAATCCGTACTTCAATTGTTTAACCAAACATCGGATTAATAATTTTATTGGACTATTAGTCCAATCCCAAGCTCATGTCCACCCAAACAAACATGACCTTATTTTCTGCAGCTGACATACTCAAATTATAAATTAGCAATTATTTTAAAATTTTAAACTATTAAAAAATGAGTTTAATAATGTATATATCAAGCTAAGAAGACCTTTGACTTATCTTTAAAACGCTTACAATGGATTGTGTTGAATCACATGGGCAGTTAACAACTCTCCATCATTTTTTTATGGTCCTTTTTTGTTTTGTTTTGTATTTTTTGTGTTTTTTTGTGTTTATTTATTACATGTGAATGAAATTTGGACTTATAAGTACATTGTTTTGTGTGGATTCTCAGAAGTTACTATCGTTGCACCACAGCTACATGTAATGTGAAGAAGAGAGTGGAGAGATGTTTCAATGATCCAAGCATAGTTGTCACCACATACGAAGGCAAACACGCCCATCCAAGCCCCATCATGCTCCGCCAGACCTCCTCCGCTGCCACCGGACTCCCACCACCACCACCACCACCACCTTGTCCCGGCTTCTCTGCCAATGCCGCCACTTTCGTTCCTCCACTGCAGCCGATGCAAGTGCCATTCTTGTCTCATCAATCCCAATTCAGAAATTTGGCTCATCAAATGAACTTGGGTTACTTGAATTACATAAATCCCAAGTGTGAAACAGACTATGCCCTTCTTCAAGATATTGTGCCATCGCTTGTTACAAAGGAAGAGTAGACATGATGACAATTTCGTCACTAATTTTAAGGCAATTTTTGCTGACTCTGATGTGGTGATACCTCTTTGTACAAGAACAACTCACTTTGATATGGGTTTTTGATCAAATGGTAGTACTGGCTTATGAATTTTTTTTTTTTTTTTTTTGAATAAAGCTATACATTCCAATTAGTATCCTCGTTAATATGACATAAGTTTAGAATTTTAGATTTTTATAGTTTATATAATAGATGGGGTTTATAATTTTGAAATTATAATGTTATAGCATATGTTGATATACTAATTGGTATATCAATTGGTATATGTAACACTATTATATTTTTTTTAGTTTAATATATATGGATCTATATGATCGTAGGCTATATAAAAAAGTGTAGGGTTTATATTTATATATATATTAATTATCAAAATTTATTTAAGATGTAACTAAAATTAACCAGTTACCTAGTAAAAAATATGCATAGGAGACGGGACCATAAAGTTATTATTACAAGTAATGACCCACTTTTATTCTAAGTTGAATAATTGGCTCTGCAACACGACCACCTCTCATTGAAATTCAACGAACAAATAATCAACTATTTATGGATGGATTAAATTCATTGAACGTTGTCGAACTGCTAAAACATGCGAACGCCCAAAAAGTGCCGAAAAGAAAGGAAAAGAAAGATATGATATGATCAGAGAGAGGGAGAGAATAGCAACTTTAATTTTGTAACATCAGATGTGTTACAGACCCTCACGACCCCACGCATTTGTGAGAGGGAGAGAGGATAGAAAAAAAAAATATAATAGATGATCACCAGTTAATTGAGAGTCACAAAATTTGATGGTCTCAATCATTTTTGTTGTAACATAACATGAGATTTTGTTCATATTTGTGAAAGCTTTTTACATCGCCTTCCCATACCCAACCAACACACTGTGTTTGGTTTGAGTTTTTTTGATTAAGTTTTTTGAAAATTGAGTTTTTTGATTTTTGTATTTTTTTGTTTTTAGTGAATATTTTTAAAATTTTAAACATTTTTTTTACTTGTTTAGATGTACCTTACTTAGATGTGTCTAAAAAGTAAAAAAATTATGAAAAAATATTTTAAAAAATTAAGAAATACATAAAAATATAAAAAATATACTAAATTCTTGTATTTTTTTATATTTTTGGTATTTAGTGAATTTTTAAAAGATTTTTTTTACAATTTTTTTTACTTTTTAGGTGTATTTATGTTAAGTGTGTCTAAAAAGTAAAAAATTTGCATAAAATATTAAAAAAATTCAGTAAAAACAAAAAAACACGGAAAATAAGAGTGTATAATTTTTTGAAAACTGTTTTTAAAAAATGGAAATCAAGCATTCATGTGTGATGGTGTTTGGGAGCTCTTAGTCTTTGTTTGGCATGATCTAAAAAAGATAAAAAGTCAAAAAGTCACAATCCTATTTTAGTCACATCATCTTATTTAAATCACATCAATTCTCTAACACATCACTTCAAATCCAACCCATATTTCATAAAAAGTTAAAAAATACACTTATTTAGATTATCCCAAACCTTATTTTTAATCTTTTGGTATTCTTTCATTTTAATCAATGTCATGACTTTCAAGTGTTTGATAAAATCGTATTTGGGTCTTGAGTATGAGTTTTAATTCTCGTACCTACATCGCCGACTAATCGCTAGCGTCCATGAAACTAGTGTTGCAAATTGCCAATTTTTTTTTAATATTTTTATTCAAAACACTTATTTAAATTTTGTGTTTAATTTGTATTAAATTTTTATATTTCTAAATTTATTGATCCATACAGACATAGACTCTCACAATCACCCACCCACCGACCCACTATCCCGGCGCCGAAACACAGAGAGAGACATAAGCACAAGACAAATTGCAAGCAAACAGCTCATTTTAAAATGAGTATCACGTTTTTCATGTAGATGCTATTCTGTGCATTCTTTGGATGCAAACCCCCTTTGGCTTCGGTTGGCATAAAAATTCTGAGATAAAATAGTCATAAAAAGATAAAATAAGTTAAAAAGTTAATCAAATAAAATATTACATTCAAATCATAATAATTATTATTATTTTTTACAAAAATCAAAAAAATTAAAAAATTTATCGCAAACCTAAAATCGTCAAAAAGTAAAAAAAATTAAAAAAACCAACTCACATATCAAGTTCTTTTTTTATAATAATTTTATTTTCATATCCACAGCAAAGATACCCAAACCTGGAAGTGGGCTTACCGTGGTCGTTGGGCCATCTCGCAACTTCTGTCACATATTTATCTTGAAAAAATATATTGTAAGTTTGATTTTGGGAATAATTTTTTTTTAAAAAATAAATATATATGATCATATTATTACTTATTTTTAATTAATTTAATTTTCTTATAAATAATTATTTTGATAAATCATATAAAGCAAAATAAATAATTTAGGTTATCAAAATAAATCTATAATAGGCTCATTAAGAGTCATACCACCTTTATAAACATTATGTTCTCCCAAACCCACACAGTGAAAGAGCCAAATAACCGAAAAAAACTACGTACATAACCATTCTAAGGTGGTGCCATCACGTAATATTTATGATTATGTTTATGTTTATTTATTTATAATAAAAAAAAAAACATGATTAATACACACGTATGTTTTAAAAATAAGTGAAATAAAGTAGTTAGAGATGGTTGTTGGCTTGAGGCAATAGTCAAAAGTGATTGTCGATATTTTTTGTTGTACCTAAAAAAAATTAAGTAATTGTCGATGATTTGAAATGGTGGTTAACCATCAGAAGTGGTTGCTATCAGGGAAGTGATTGCCGAAAGAGGTCATCAAAGATAGTGATCTAAGAAAGCGGTGGCAGGTAATGGTGATCAGCCATTAGTGATGGGTGGAGAGAATAAAAGATGGAGAATTTACTTTCTAAACAAATGAAACAGCTTTTTTTTTTTTTTTAAATAAAGAATTTAGTAAATTTTGTATGTACTCTCTCTATCTGTTGGCTATATATTTTATACAAGCCAATCACAGTATGAAACGTGGTTCATAAGGGAAAGTTTGGGGAGTCAGTAAAGGTCTTCAGTCATCAACAAACATGTGGCAACTCGTATCAATGGCGATAGATCTGCGAGACACTAGAACAATCAAGATGTGCAGGGTGACGTGGCCAAACGGTTGCTTACAATTTAAATTCAAATTCAATGGAAGCAAACTATTTAAAGTCATGTTCAGTGATCATGGAGATTACCCCAGCAGTTATCACCCACTTCGACGGTTATCAATAGAGTCAATAAATAGAGGAGAAGGCTAATAGTGAAAGGGACCAGAGCCACATTCAAAAACCAGTTTATTTACTTTACATTTTTCTTTATAGTCCTTGATTTTCCAATCCTTTGCTTTATTGCACTGCATTTCAAATTTCTAAGGATAGTTCTAAGTTAGTCTGCTGCTGTAACCAGGGACGAAACCAGGATTTATACACTGGGGGGCCAAGTCGAGACTAGGCATACATGTATGGGTCAGATTAAGTCTCAAGTCTCGATCCAAAACGGTTCATACAGAATGATAGAAAATTTTCATATAGAATGATATGATTTATAAACTTTTTACTTTAAGGTTAAACACTCGTGAAGATAACTTTATTTTATAAATTTTGTTTTAATATTTTTTTGTTTATACATATGTATATTAAACTACTAATTAAAATGATTGACCAACAAAATTAGTTCCATGTTTGTTCATTAATCACTCAATAGTAAAACAAATATATACAACAAACTTTTACTGCTATCCCGAACCATTTGGGATTGACTAATAAAATGAATAAATTATTACTTTTACTTCATATCATGTTACTGTCCTACAAAGAGAAAAATGGTTGTTAGAGAATGGAGGGGGGCCACGGTTAGGTATTTGCAGGAAGTAGTTATACAATCCATAACATTCTAAAGTGAAGCTTGAAAGCCGGGGGGGCCACGGTCACCTATGGTCTCGATATAGTTTTGTCCCTAGCTGTAACCCCCTTCGAATCTATAAAAGTGCGAAGGTATATCGTAAACTCTTGTTTACTTAATGAAATTCAATTTCTGACACTGTTTCTCCCTCTTTCTTTTACTTTTGTGATTAGTTTTCTGAATTTTCTCCTAAAACATGCCACTAATAAAAGTCCTATTTATTGAGACTAAATTTTTTTTTGAAGCAATCGTCTGATTAACTAGTTGACATTTACTATCTTTGTAAGGACTTATTGATATTTGCTAATACACTTTAATTACATTTCTAACCTTTGAAAACAAAAACAAAAAAAAAAAAAAAAAAATCAACACTATCCTATTTTAATAGTCTCTTTTGAGAATTTATAAGGAGACAAACAATTATTACACTTGAATTTAAATGAAAAATGCCTTAGACCCTATCATACCCACTGTTTTTTGATTGGTCCATATATATATATATATATATTTGTCTTTCACTGGCTGCCCCCACGTGGAGATGGGGTGCTGGGAGTCCCCAGAACTATTGAATTTAAATTTTAAAAATATTATCCTTCTATTCTCGTTTTTAAATCTACTATTTATAATTACTTATAAGGAATAATTTTGAAAAGTTATAAATTTAAGATTCATTTGAGAAGAATTTTTGAACCTGACTTTTTTATATTTTAATTATTTTAATTTAATTAAAAAATTTCGCTTATAATGAGCTTTTGACTTTTTTTTAATAATTTTATTTTATTACCTTTTTAGTTTATATTTTTTAATGGGTTAAAAGTCTCAAGTACGTTGTCAAATAAATGCTTAAAATTTTGACTTTCTAAAGCGAGTCAACATTTTGAAATAATAAAAAAAAATAATTAATTAATAAAATTAGGACAGAAAGAGTAATTTTTAATTTTATTTTATAAACCTAAATAAAAAATTATAAATATAAACCTTTATTAAATAGGCTTAGACCGCAAGGCTTGTCCTATTTAATCCTAGCAGAGCTGTGATATTTGACCAAAACTTTTGTTCCAATCTCATATGCACGGACAGAAACTTTATTTTAAAGAGGGTCCACTGAAGTTGTTGGAAAATGTTGTGGTCGTGAAAAAACGATTATAAATTATGACTTAATAAATTATAATTTATAATTGTGAATTTAAATTATTAGTTTGTTTAGTACAGTTGTGAGATTATAAATTTAAATAGTAGAGTAATATTTGATTAATAAACTGTAAAATAGTTTTTTACTGTGTAATTATCTATTTTGCCCTTATATGATATAAAAATGATTATTTTATCATTTTTTCAACTTTAATTTAAAAAAATTTATTTCATTAATAAAAGTTAATGTAATTAGTATTACTAAAGTTAATATAATTTTTTTTCATTTTTTTATTATAAATGAATTAGGTGTCAATTAATGGCTTAATTACTATCAATTAATACTAAAATTATTAATATTATCAATTAGTATAATTTTTTCATTTTTTCATTATAAATGAATTAGGTGCCAATTAATGGCTTAATTACCATCAATTAATACTAAGGCCAAGTTTAGCTATCCTAAATAAGTACACACTTTTTATCTTTTTATCTTTTTTCCAACACATCATCTCTCTACTTTTCTGCACATCTTTTTGTAAAAAGACAAAAAATACACTTATTTAGGTCATTCCAAACAACCCCTAAAATTATTAATATTATCAATTAGTATAATTTTTTCATTTTTTCATTATAAATGAATTAGGTGTCAATTAATGGCTTAATTACCATCAATTAATACTAAAATTATTAATATTATCAATTAGTATAATTTTTTCATTTTTTCATTACAAATGAATTAGGTATCAATTAATATTTTTGTTACAAATTATTAATTAGTATCAAATTATTAATTAATATAAAATTATTAATTATTAATCATTACAAATTATTAATTATTATTATTATTATTATTTTTTATTAAAAAAACACTGAAAGCCTTCAAAAAATAAAAAAATTGAACACTGAAACCCTAGCTCCGACGCGAGGGGGGACGAGACACCTAGGGTTTCAGATCGCCTCGCACAACCGATCGCGATGGGGGACAACGACGGAGACCAAGATCTTCATGTTCATCTTCTAGGCCAGATCTTCATCTTCTTGTCTTCTCTAACGTTGATCGAGGCTGTCGAAAGCTAGGTTTAATCGCGATGGAGGCTGTCACGACGGAGGTCAGATCTTCAGCAGGCTGTAGCCCTTGGCCACCGCGAGCCTCTCTAGGGCGGTGATTGTCACTTTCAATCAATTGTCTTCCTTCAGACTTGAATCCAAACACACACAGACAAAGAGAAAGAGAGAGCTAGAGTTCGCCGGAAATCACCTCCTTCGCCAAAAATCGCCTCTCTGGTTCGGGCGAGGGAGAGAAATGAGTGAGTTTGGTTTATATACGTGGCACACTGGTAATAACTTGAAATGGTGAGGGGCATTTAAGTCATTTTGCCCCCTCAAACCCCCAACTGCACGCTTAAGCTGAATCAAAAAGCAGCTCCTCCCCAACTCAAAGAATAATCACTTTTTTGACTTAATTTTAGCTAAAAACTGATCACTTAAGCTGCACCAAACGTACAAAAATCACTTAATTTAAGCTAAAACCTGAAATTAGCTAAATTTAAGCTCTACCAAACACCCCCAATGTTGATTCCAAATTAGCAACTTATAATTTAGTTCCAAAAAAAAAATTGTAATTATAAGAAAAGAATAATTTTACTCGAAAAATAGAATAAATTACATTTTACCCTCTTAAAGTTTCACTCATTTCTTATTTTGACCTTTTAAGATTAATTTTTCTCACTTTGTCCTGTAAATTTAATTTTTTTTACTTTGTTCATTTATGTTTACAATTCATCCCACTTTGGCCATTCATATTTACAATCTTTTCCATTTTATTCCTAGACTAACTACCATCCAAAAAACTAACAGAATCTACCACATCACTAACACATCAACTCCATGTATGATGTACAAAATTCACTAAAGATACAAAAAATAAAAAACAAAAAACAAAAAAATTGAAAATTGAAAATTTTTTTTAGCCTTTGGTGAACTTTTTTTTCAAATTTATTCATAAACATTATTATATTATAGATGCATTAGATGCAACTAAAAAAATAAAAACAAAATTTAATTAAAAAAAGAAAAAGTTTACTAAAGACGACAAAAAACGATAGTAAAAATTTCATTTTAAAATTGACAATACAAGTGTTTGAGTCAGTATATTTTTATTTTTTTTCATCTTTAGTAAAAAAAATTCTTTTTTTAGTTAAATTTGTTTTTATTTTTTTAGCTGAATCTAATCTAAATGCATCTATAATATAATAATGTTTATGAATAAATTTGAAGAAAAAAAAAAGTTTACCAAAGACTAAAAAAAAAAAAATCTAATTTTTTGGTTTTTTATTTTTTATTTTTTTGTATCTTTAGTGAATTTTTTGCAGCACATATGGAGCTGATGTGTTAGTGATGTGACAAATTCTGTTATTTTTTTGGATAGAAGTTATCTAGGAGTAAAGTGGGAAGGATTGCAAACATGAATGGCCAAAGTGGGAAGAATTACAAATATGAAGGGCCAAAGTGAAAAAAAACAAATTTAAAGGGCTAAAGTGGAAAAAATTGTAAACATAAGGTGCCAAAGTGAGAAAAATTAAACTTAAAGGGTCAAAGTGAGAAATGTGTGAAACTTTAGTGGGCAAAGTGTAATTTACTCCGGAAAATATTATGGTACACACTTGTTCAAACGATGTGTATTATATATAATTTATAATTATAAAAAATGACATAATTTTATATTTTTTAAGCTATAATTAAAAAAGAGTTATAATCAAACATAAAAAACTAATAATTAAATATTTCAAAATAATATCATAATTAAATAAAAAAATTAATCATAACTAAAAAATAAAATGGCGTAACTAAGAATGCATATGATATGGGATGTGTATAATAAAATTTGTCACGACTCGCTTCCCATATCCAAGGGTTACGTGTCGTGATGGTCAGTAACTGAAGTTATCTACGACTAATTCTTGAACAAATAAATAAACGTGAGTGGAAAAAATATTTAAGTGATGGTACCAAAATAATCATCAGAACTTCTATTTTTATAGCAAAATTTATTTAGCAAAAATGTCGATATTTACATATGAAAAATAGAATTATAAATACTATAAAAGTGCTATGTGTGTCTATTCCGCAGCCCCGCGTCTAAAACTCTCCAAAATCTATTTCTGAATTGCATTGTTTCCTGAAAATTGAAAAACAGTTATAAGCACGTGGCAAAGTGAGAATATTATACTTAGAGCATAAAGAGTAAATAAGTTGCTCATATTATAATAGAAATACATTTTAGAAATCATATGATATTATACGAAAATATATAATCATAACCACGGTGCAGAACAGAATAGAGATCAATGGATTCATGACAATACAGAGGTACAGATTCAAGAGGTGCCTCGTACGGATTTTAGAGGTGGCTCCCGCAATAGTGTAGTACTTAGTTCCGCACAGAACAAAGGTCAATAGGTCTATGACAAATAGAAGGCCACAAGGTAACCAATCAGAAGCCGATGGTTTATTTAAGTCCCCCAAGGCGTGGGACTCTCGTGGTAGTACTTGCAGAAAATAATTATTTACAAGATCATTGTCAAATACCTTCTAAAATTTAAACAATATATCCATGGGTTTCAATTTAAGCAAATAGGGGTCAAGAAATAATTCACGTAATCAAAATATTAATATAACTTATAAAACACAAATTACGTAAAATAAATTATGTCAAATACCTTCTAAAATTTAAACCAACACATCCTTAGGTTTCAATTTAAACAAAACGTAATTGAAATATTAATATAATTTATAAAATACAAATTGCGTAAAATAAATTATGGTAACTCAAAATATACGTAAAATATATTATAGTGACTCAAGATATAATATAACTTACCTTAATGTTAATTCCAATTTTTACCTTTCATTTATTGCGACCCACTAAATATTCCAAACTGAATTTAAAATTTTACATATAAAAACAAACACTTAACGAGCCGAGAGAGAGAATAAGAAAGTTTGGAACATAATGATGATGAATACGGTGAACATCTATACAACAAGGAGGCTCTGTTTTTTAATCTTGATGGGACTTTTGTCCCTTTGTCAAAATATAGACCATTAGATTGATTCAATCCAAGGGTTGAAAATGTCTCTCATTTGTCCTATTCAATCAGAATATCTAATGGTCCAAAATGTAATCTGATGACTCTATTTTTGAACATACACCCTCTCTCTCTCTCTCACACGTACTCCTCTCATCTCTTTCTGATTTCAAATTTTCTTTGGGAAGACACTATGCTATGTTTGGCAAATCAACAATTTTCTTTGCATTTGTTGCTTTCAGAACTTCAGGATTCAAACTTTTTCCTCACAGACGTTTGTTGTCTCATAGACATCCTCCTTTTGGATTCCTCTCTCTCGTTTGGATTCCTGTTAATGAATCCTTTGGATTCCTCTCTCTTTTGTCTACCTTTTGGATTCCTGCTAATGAGTCTCACAAACGTCCTCCTCTCTCTCTCTTTTATCCTCATTTCCAATTTTAATCTCCTTCTCTTTGGTTCTGTTTGAGTCTCTCTCTCCCTCTCTCTTTCGCTTTCTCTCTCTCTCTTCTACTTGCTCTCCCTTCTTGGTTTGGTTGAGATTCGAGTGCACTGTTTGATCAAATGCAAGGTAGATCAATCGACGTAACCAGCGAGAAAGAGATCGGTATCCTCTTCAAATCTGTCCTCCCTTTTCTAGGCATATCTAGGGTTTCTCGGTTCAATTTTTTTTTTTTTTGTTGATTTTTTTTTTCGGTTTTTGTTTTTGTTTTATGTGTGTCTCTTTGTATGCATTCACTATGTTTTGTACAATGCCTCACATAGGTCTCTGAAATATTTTTCTAAAATGGGTCTCCAAAATGCCTCAAAATTTTTAATTGTGTTTTCGTTGGGTGTCTAAATTTTTATGTGATTTGTTTCTCATTTGGGTTTGATTGTGTTTCTCATTTATATTATATGATTTGTTTCTCATTTATATTGCCTCAATTAAAATCTGTCTCTTTACCCCTCTATATTTTGTGTGTGTCTTCATGCATATACCATGTTCGGTAAAATGCCTCAATTAAAATAGTTTAATTTTTAATGCTAGCTGCTTATATAATTCTACTTTTTTTGTTGTTAAAATAGTGAGTGAATTTATTATAACAGGCCAAGTAAATGTAGTGTATGATGGTAAGGTTTAGCAAAAATAGAGGTATATTCAAATTAGTGATACAAACAGTGGGAGTTGGATGTTATTTTTAATAATAAACAGTAGGCAAATTTTGGACAAGGGATAATGGAGCTCGACAAGTCTACACTTTTTTAAGCTTAAGTTTTTCTTATCTCTCTAAGGATTTTTTATTTATTGTTGTAGGAGTTAAAATATTGCTAGAGATGTGTATACTAAACGTGCATTTCTTTGATTGATGATTATTGAAAGAGTGGCATACTTCGTTCAATTTATTTGAAAAGATATGATAATGTTTGAAGGCACATTTCTCTTTTATCTTTATCCTAAATGGCATCCAAGTGGTAAACTCACATGAATATTATAAAATTTTATGTTCCACAGTTGTGGTAGTAGTTTACATGGATTTTAATGTGTACTATTTGAGCTTTGTTTTTATATATATTTTTAAGGGTGACACTTTTGCCAAGTAAATTTTAAATTTTCTACTTTTTTCCACAATATGTACTATGAAAATATGTCATGTTCCTAAATACTCCTATCTAGACTTTATGTTCCTAAATAATTTTTTGAAATATGTCATGTTCCTAAAGTAATCCTTCTTATTTATTCTTCTTCCTTATTCATTCTAAATACTCTACTACTATTGGTTGGATATGAATCTATAGGAATACGTTAGTTTTGATGCTCATTTTCTTTGGAAAAATTCACAATTGTTTAAAGTTTGTAATATTTTATTTACCAGTGTTGAGAACTTCCAAATTGAGGCATGAGTTATAGTTATAAAGGTAAATTCATTATTTAATTGTTAAGGTTCGTTGGAGGGTTTATTTAATATGATTTGAATTTTCTAGCTAGAGGATCATGTATATTTTTGGATCTCAATTAAAATAATATATTGTCCTTCGTCTCTCTTTTATTTTTATTTTTATTTTGTATTTTTTAACTTTTATAATTAACATTGTTTCCAACTGGTTTGTTTTCTTGATGGGAACTCAAAGAAACATATTCATCCAAAAATGAATATTAAACACAAGGTAAACTTTAATTGCTATTTGATTTTTTTTTTTCATACTCATTTTATAATTTTGAATTTAATTATTTGTCGGTTTACAATTTTAAAAAATTCTAATCCATTGTTTAGTCATGATGCGTAGGCATAAAAATAAATAAGGTAAAATTAAAACGTGTTTTTTAAATATTTGGTCAGTCATGTAACTTTTCTTTTTTATGAAATACATGTCTCACATTCCTTTTTTAGGTTTCCATTGAACAATACTCTCAATGAGTTAGAAGAGTATAGGAATAGCCTAGACTCTTGCATTGGGAAAAAATACACAGATTAGTAGGTACTTGGATTATTTTTCTCTTATAAGGTTGTCTTCCACTATCAGCTGAATTTTGTTTTATATCATGGTTTTAGTATTGAATTTTGCTTTTTCTTTGGTTGTTTTCTTTTTCTTACTGTATCAAACATGATGTTTTAACTACAATAGGTTTTTAGGTAGCTACGATGTGAAGGTTTGTATGATTTGTTGTCATTCTCAATTTCACTCTTTATGCTATTGTTTTCTTTCTATTCATTTATCTACCTAATAGTGCAAACGCATGTCTATTCACTTGAACATGGAATGACAGGTTTCAATTGACCATAATAGCTGCATTGCTTTAAACGGTGATGTTGGCATTTGCAAGAGAGTTTGAAGTTATTATATTACGTTGTGGATATCTCAACATTGAATCATGTACCATATCAATTCTCTTTTATGTAGCATGCTACTTTCTGTCCACCAAGTTACTAACCTAACTTTCACAATTTGCATTAATTTCTCACAGGCTAGTGGAAGTAAGAGCAAGACGGTGATAATCATGGTCATGTTGCTTAGAGTTTTAGAGCCTTGAATAGATAACCATAAGTGATGATGTACTTGGATGAAGAATATACTCTGTTTTGTCATCACTTGAATTGTGAAGCTTTGTGAATTTCGGAGATTTAGGAATCATTGTTATTACATTGTTTTGTACTTTGTATCATTGTCCAAGTAGAGAGATTGGACAGTTGTCTCATGTATCATTTTAGATGGTCAAGATCAATTTTAAACATTTTCCAAATCTCATACAGCTAAGATCGAGAAGGCAGCTTTTTTAAAGTATCTTGAATATTTTGGTAAGACTAATTATTTCTTTCTAAGATCAAATGTTGAGAGATTCTTTTTTTCACCTTTAAATTCCCTCTCAAATGTGTCATGTTTGTTGATAAATTCCACCTTTGAAGATCTCTTAATTTTTTGTATCTTGCTTCACTTCAAAGCTCACTCCACAAACCTCTATCCATCTCTTCTCTCTTTAACCATCTGCATTTTATTCCATTCATTCTCTCTTGACATGTAGGTATGATCTATGTTTGATTTTGAGGGTTCATTTCTTTGGGATTGTGTAGTTTCTTTTTATTATAAGTATGCGCAGCTCATTTATTGTTTCAGGACTCAATTTATGGGTATGTGATTTTTTGCAACTTTTGGTGTATATATGTTGATAGATTTGTGAAATAATTGATTTCAATGTTTTCTTTGGTGGGTTTTAAAGGTAGAATGAGAGAAAAGCTTAGGCCTGGTTTGGGAAGATTTTTTTAGTAATTTTTTGGCTTAATTATGATGTTAAAAAAAAATTAGTATGTTTGGGATGACTTTTTGACTTTTTACGAAAAAATGTGCAAAAGATAGAGAGAAAAGGGAACCTTTGACTTTTTGATATAGGTTGTTGGCTCTTTGACTTTTTTAGTAATTTTTTGACTTTTTAGCTAAACCGGTCGCTTCCCAAACGAGGCCTTAATACTATGAGATTTTTGACCTAAACAGAAAGAGCGACTTTAATTTTTTTTGTTCATATTTTTTAATTCATAGTTTTTTTTTTTTAAAGGACAGTAGTTATTGATTTTTTGTTTTTTTTTTTATTATTATGCTATCTACTTTAACCAAGAGGAGTTTGGCTAATAAAATTGCCTAATTTTAATTTTGGTGTCATTGAAAGGAAAAATGAGTAATATTGAATTTTCAAATTACTTTCCAATTAACTTTTTAGTTTTCTTCTAATCTCATTTTCTATCAGCTTTTATTTGCTAATCAGATTTTTATCGATTTTGTGTTTGAGTGATCTATTGAAAATTACTGTTTTTGTTTAGGACCGCTTAATTGAGCATGGTCTATTGATTGCCTTTTTTTAGCAATTACAGTATTAATTTTTAATCATAACTGTTTTCGAACTCATAACCCATTTGATATATTTATTTGAAATCATACAAATAATTCATGAGATACAGTATGTAAGAATTGATAGAAAGCATGCTTAGATATATAATTTTTTTTTTCTTTCCTTTTGGAATGTTTTTAGGCACAAGTCATTCGCTAATTGTCTTATATGAAAATGAATTAAAATAGCGAATGACCCGTGCCTGATTGGGGATAAAAAGATCTTAGTATCTTTATAGAATTTCCACCAAGATTGCTTACGAAAATTGCAGGGTAAGTAATTTTTTTTTTATATTTTTATTTTTTCGCATCTTAATTGTAACTCATTAAGTATTTTCTATCCATGATACTTAATTACTGAAATTAATTTTGGAGAAATTGCAAATCAGTGGTAAGACCAAAAAAAATTGCAAAATCATGGGAAACTTTATCACTTAAATTATTAAAGTTGATAAGCTTTACCATTGATTTGCAATTTTCCTATTAATTTTTAGATTTTATTATCGATTTTGCTATCAATGATTTTATTTCGAAAAGTGGAGAGATGAGTTGACTTTTTGCTATTCGTTTTAAATTCTCAAAAGATGTACAAGTGATTTGGAAAAAAACATTTGATTGCTATGTATGGTTGTTACTTTTTGTAAGGTTGCTATTTTCCATACAAGTGATTTAGTATTTTTCATGGATATACAAGTGATTTAGTATTTTCATAGATGTACAAATGATTTAGTATTGCTCAAAAAATGTACAAGTGGTTTAGTATTAATCCAAAAATATTGTTGATTGCTCAATGACCCAATGTCTAGCTTTATATTGAACTGCCTAGGTATATCATAGACAATATAAAAAAAAAAAAAAAAAAAAAGTCATGGATATAAATTTTAAAATAAATTATATAATAATAAAGTAATTTTTTTATACAAAATTTCAATAAAAATTCAATATTATAGTAATATCACGTCATCATTAACATATAATACCACCAACCAATAGTAAAGAAACACATAGATGATGAACCTCACATGCCAAGTGTACCTAACAATTCAATAAATTTCAAATTTTTATTGAGATTAATTATAATTGTATGTTAATAATGATAAACATCACGATTGTGTTGAAATTTTCATAGATAATAATATGACTTATTGTAATATCTTTATTTTTAATAAAAAAAAATAATCATTATTATTCTCATAATTTTAAAAATATCATTAATATTTCACTCTAAATAATATTTTATAATTTTTTTATTAAAAATATTTTCTTTATATATTTACACACAAAAAAAAATTATTTCAAAATTCAAGGGGAACACGTGACCCCTGGTCTAACTGTGGCTCCGCCATTGGATGTAACATGACTCCTTAAATAATATGCATCACCCCACGTCAAAAAAGCCACATCAAAAATTAAAATATGCATTAGGCCATATTAAAAAATGAGCAATACTATAGACCACTAATTTATCATCACTAATACCACTATTAGTAAGGTGACAATTGAAAAAAAAAGAAAAAAAAAATAAGACACAAAACACATGTGACAGTGAGTGGGACCCACTGCCATATCATTAGAGCTACCACTAACTAGTGGTCTAAAGCATTTTTGTTAAAAAATTGTTCTAATAAAAAGAACTTTCTAGCACCCTGGTCTTTGGGTCTTTGATATTCTTAACAAAATACTACCATAAAGTTGCCCTACTCAAAATATAAATATTTTACGTTATCGTGTGTGGCGTAAATATAACGTTTAATTCACCATAGGTTATTGAATTATTTAAAATCAAGACCAGTTGTTACTCAACAGTATATTGATTGCCGAATGTTTTTACAAATTAACAATAATATTCAAACACTATAATAGAAACTTAATCAATTGAAATGATGTAAATGCATCACGTAGTGTTGTTCTGCATTACATTTTTGTCAGTCGTTTATTTTTTACCGTTCATTTTTTTTATATAAAATTAATTTGATCATATAGTTATCGATATCCGATCAATGTGATATTTTACAAGTATATAATACTCGGCGATTTCTACACATTGAACGATTCAGATTATTAAAACAGGATCTGTGATGGGCTCCTACGGGCTCAACAGTATCCTTCAGTCTAATAAAAGACTAGAGAGAACCCATTCCCAAATCTCTAATAACTTTGAGATGAATTGTTTTATTTATCAATTAATTTTAAATTTGAATTTGAGTTTTGAACGAAGAAACATCAACTAATCAATGAATAATGTAATAGTTAAATTTAAAATCAAATCAATCTTTAGTTGGCTTAGCTTATTTTCGGCTTAATTGGCGTTTGTACAGAATTGGCCACTAATCATTGAAGAATGTAATAGTTAAATAAAATCAAATCAATCTTTAGTTGGTTTAGCTTATTTTCGGCTTAATTGGCGTTTGCACAGAATTGACCACTAAAATTGAATATATGAGTCTTATTTGGTTTGTATATACAGATATAATTTTTGAGAAAAAAATTTAAAAATTTATTTAGTTAAAAAAAAATTTAAATCGTTTTTCTCTTTACTATACATTAATTAATTATTTTTTATTTTTCTCCTCTTTTTTCCCTCGCATCCTACACATCAATCAATTATTTTTTCTCACACCTATCTATTCAACTACAAAAAAAAAAAAAAAAAAAAAAAATTAAAACTCCAAAATAATTCTCATAACATACAACTAAACAAATTTAAAAATTTTATAAACTCTTTCCAAAAAATTATTTTTCAAAAATATTTTACAAATACAAACCAAACATGTTTGCAAATGCCAAACACCGAAGCATACCAATCAGGAATATCAGCCGCACCCAAATGGTCGAATATTTTATTGAGCTCTGTGCAGTTGTTCCGTTTGGGGTAATGATACCTCCCACTAAAAGTGGTACTCTAAAGCACCACTAATGAGTTGGCAAGCACTTTCACTAAAAAAAAAATAAAAATACAAGATACAAGCAGTGGGTCCCGTTCACTGCCACATCACTAGTGGTGCTTTTAGAGCACTACTTTTAGTGGTCTCAAGCATTATTGTTCCGTTTGGGCCTTTCAAATTGAAAATGTATTTAATGAAAAATAAAATAAAACAGACCCAAATCTCACAAAATCCCTAGCCCACAGTATGTTCTTAACAAAATAGTCACAAGAGTCTTTTTAACAGAACATGAGCCCACTAAGCCCTTCATCAACAACAAAAATATAAAGTTCACAAGTTTACTAAACTCAAAAATGAACTTTACTAAACTCAAAAATTAATACAGATTGAAAATTTAAAAATTATTTTTGAAAACTAGAAAGTCAAACAATTTAAATGTGATTTTGGGATCCATAATTTCAATGATCAAAACGTGAGCCCACTAAGCCCTTTATCAAAAACAAAAATATGAAGTTCACAAGTTTACTAAACTCAAAAATTAATACAGATGAAAAACTTAAAAATTATTTTTAAAAACTAAAAAGTCAAACAATTTAAATGTGATTTTGGGATCCATAATTTCAATGTTCAAGGCCAATTAAAATAAGAAAGTGGTTGTTGATTATCTATTTTAACAAAAATCACATTATCAAACTGTTGGAACTTTAGAAGTGAATGGAAATTGACTCCATTTGAATAAAAGGGGTGCAACCCTTTATAGTGTCTCTTCATATAAATGGTTGTGAATCCAAGAGATGACCATTCTAAAGGTCACGAATACTTCTATAAATATCATTACATCTCATGGCATTGATGCATAAGTTAGGATTTGTTTTAAGATTCATACATTATGTCTAATCGAGTATATAAGAGAGAGTGCATGACACAAATTGGATCGTTGTACACAGAAAGCTATGCAATTTCTGTGTGGGGTGATCGTAGTATCCTGGAGGCAGAACTTCCATTAATCGCAAGCACCAGAGGCGATGGTGAAATTTTGTCTTAAAGGCACAATGTTCAAACGCTAGCCTCGGTCACAATCTGTATTAAATACAGAATTTCTGTAAACAAATTCTTATGTTTTGTTTTATTATTTATTTGCATTAAATTGATTTTACCAAAATTTAATTTTTCTACAATTTTAAGACAGAATTTACCCTATATATAGTGATACAGATTAATTATTTTTAATTAAATTAATTTTTTGCAAATTGTGTTTGGTGTTGTTTACTGTTTTTATCTAATGCTAATAGAATCCATAGACGTTAGTGGCTTTTAACTGAAACTGTTTTCAGTGAGATTCTATTATTTCTTTACTTTTACTATTTTCCCAGCAATCTTAAGAAAGATTACAATATTTTTGTACAAATTTTAGATTTTGATTAAACAATATTGGTATTTCGTAGATCAATCTTCTTTTATATTATAAATATTAGATTTGGATCGGTACTTTTTCGAAATTGGAATAGGTTAATTCAGTTATTTTATTCCTTGGATCACACAAACCATGTATAGCATAAAATGTCATGGCCCGAACCCGCCTTAAAAGTTTGGATCATAACCAGCCAATAACCCGTAGATTACTGAAGGCCTCAAATGATCATTCAGAATATTTATGCTAATAGGGCCATAAACGGAAGCGTATAATAAAGAGAAGTCCATTGAGTTGTTCCAATCATGAGCAAAATCATAGAGTTAACCACGTAACACAATAATACATATACATGCCCATAAAAAATATAAGTGCCATAGGAAATTTGTACATAGTGTTTACAACCCAAGACTATGAAAGCAAAAACATAATAAGGTCAAAGTGTGGTGTAAGTCAAGACAAAACTCCGTCTCAGAGGCATGACTCGATTGGGTCACAAAAAGGCTCCTGAAGTTGACTCTGAGGGTGTACTCTATGCTGCTAATCATTTACATGTGCATACATAAAATTGGATGAGCAAAGCTCAATGAGTAATAATACATTAAAGCAATGTAAGTAGATGATCATGAGGTTCTCACAATATCCATAATTATATAAAACCAAGGGACCTTAAGCAGCCTCGGGCCCAATTATATAATAAGTGGCCTCGGACCCAATCATATAACACACGACCTTGGGCCCAATCATATAACAAGCAGCATCGGGCCCAATCACATAACAAGCGGCCTCGGGCTCAAATATATAACAAACGACCTCGGACCCAATCATATAACAAGCGATCTTGGGCCCAATCATATAACAAGCGGCCTCAGACCCAATTATATAACAAGCAGCTTCGGGCCCATATTGCACATGTCATATAATATTAATGGAGTTCCTTCATTTCGATCAAATGGTACATTTAAGTCTGATTCCAAATCACATTAAAGCTTGTTTCAAATCACGTAGTATCAAATATTGCTTACCAAACCTTTTATCAAACCTTTCATAACTCCAAGTCGTAGCGGAGTACCCGAAGGTCTTAATTAACTTGCTGAATTACCATACAAGATAATCGTCAAAGGTTGACATTATACAGAACGTTTATCGCGAAGCATTAGCTTATGCAAAACATCTAAGACGGATCATAGACAAATATCAGTTACTTGCCATAAAATAATTGCTCCAAAGATTTAAAGCATATTTTATCATTTCGAAAACATTCGTCAAGGCACATAATTTATACAAAGCACAAGTTTCACAATTCCAAAGTATTTCATATGAAAATACCGTTACAAAAAAATTACTCACAATGCTTGGTCGAATGATACTCCTCAACGACTCAGCTTACAGAAACATAACCAACCATAGCATTTCAAAACGCATTGCCTTCAATTCACTCAATCGATTTATTCATTACATATCCGTTCAATCATTCCCCATTCTTTAATCCCTCTCAAGTGTTTAATGCTAAACTTCTCTACATGTGATTCACGTACAAAGCTTGTGTCAAAGATGTACTTTAAACGGCCCTAAATGTTTATGACTTAAATTAATGTTTCCTACAACAATTTCATATGTTTTTCATTGAAAATATCATGTTTACATAATTAAGGTTTAATGAAATAGCAAAAAGCAAAAGGGAACTAAGTTAGGGTAGGAAATGGCATGAAACGGTTAAAAGAAAATAAACAACCTTCACTACCTATATGGGGCAACATGTGAGGGGTACAATCTGGCGTCACTACCTATATGGGGCAACATGTGAGGTGTACACAGACCACAAGAGTTTGAAGTACTTCTTCACACAGAAAGAATTGAACATGAGGCAGCGAAGATGGCTAGAACTGATAAAAGATTACGATTTGCAAATTTTGTACCATCCAGGGAAAGCTAATACCATTGCTGATGCACTCAGCCGGAAGTCAATTGGGAATTTAGCCTGTTTACTCACCGGGCATAAAGAATTGCTATGTGACCTTGAAATAGTTGAAGTTGAGATTGTTTTGCGTGAACAAGGTAGAACCTTAGCCGCTATTTCTGCTCAACCAGCACTGATTGAGGAACTTAAAGAGAAACAGCAACATGATGACTTTTTGAAAAAGATCATTGATGAACGAGAGTCCAAACCGAGGTCGGACTTTAAGTTTGAGAACAATGTGTTGAAATTTCGAGGAAGATTGTGTGTACCGAATGATTCTGAACTGAAAAGACGAATTATGCAAGAGGGCCACAATTCGAAACTGTCTATCCATTCAGGAAATATGAAAATGTACCAAGACTTGAAACTGAATTTCTGGTGGCCGGGAATGAAGAAAAAGATTGCTGACTTTGTATCGAAATGTCTTCATTGCCAACAAATTAAAGTTGAATATCAACGACCTGCAGGTTTACTACAGCCCTTACCAATACCGGAGTGGAAATGAGAACATATCACTATAGATTTCATTGTTGGTTTACCTCACTCTAGTAAAGGTATGGACTCAATTTGGGTTATTGTTGATAGACTGACTAAATCTGCTCACTTCTTACCTGTCAAAACAATCTATAATGCGGACAAATTGGCTATAATTTATATTGATGAGATTATTAGATTGCACAGAGTGCTTGTGTCCATTGTTTTTGACAGGGACTCGAAGTTTACATCGAGATTTTGGCAAAGCCTACAGACAGCATTGGGTACTAAACTGAGACTGAGTAGTGCATACCACCCTTAGACAGATGGCCAGTCAGAAAAAACCATCCAGACTCTGGAAGATCTACTGCGAATGTGTGTTTTTGATTTCCAGGGAAATTGGGAAAGTTATATACCTTTGGCTAAATTTGCCTACAATAACAGCTTTCATTCGAGTATTAGTATGGCGCCTTTCGAGGCTTTATATGGCAGGAAATGTCGATCTCCTATCTGCTGGGCAGAAGTTGGAGATGGGTCTTTGCTTGGGCCTGAGATTATACAGGAAACCACAGAAAATGTGAAACTGATTCAGCAAATATTGAAAATCGCACAAAGCCGACAGAAAAGTTATGCGGATGTCCGAAGGCGAGACAGGGTATACGAAGTAGGTGATCATGTTTTTTGTTAAAGTGACACCGATAAAAGGCCAAACTCGTTTTGGAGTCAAGGGTAAACTAGAGCCGAGATATGTCGGGCCGTATGAAATCATTAAGAAAATTAATCCGGGGGCGTATCAAGTAGCGCTTCCTCCTGAAATGGTGCATATGCATAATGTCTTCCACATTTCAATGTTGAAGAATTATCTTTGGGATCTCTTCCATGTGATTGAGCCTACCCGTGTAGTGCTAAGTGATGACTACACTTATGAAGAATGACCTATTCAGGTTGTAAACCGACGAATCAAGAAGTTGAGAAACAAAGAAATTCCGTTAGTAAAAGTGGATTGGCAAAATCACGGTGGCACTTATGCCACTTGGGAAAGAGAAGATCATATGTTAAAGAGATATCCTGAACTGTTCCTCCTGGATCCAGTATTCTACCAAAATGAAGGTAATTCGAGTTTGGAGGACCAAACTCTTTTTAAGGAGGGAAGACTGTGACAACTCTCGCCTCTGATTAGTGCTAATCTCTGATTAAGCATGACAAGTAATGGATCATACTGAAATTCTGAACTGATTGCATGAGTATACTGTTTTAAATGCATTTCTATTTGTTAGTCATTAAATGATCTGTTCATGTTTTATCTTTGAATAGCGAATTGAAGGTCCTATCGACGACCGAATCATAAATTGATTGGTATTTTATGTTAATTAGAATTTATGTGATTTTATGGTAGGTTTAATTAAAATTTGATTTGGAATGATTAAATTAGATTAATTAATGTTAAATCGCATTAGTTCAAGTTATTTACGAAATTGTCATCGAGTGGATTGACTCAAAAACCCACCCTTATTATGCCTTATACATTCTTGATGCATCATCTTCTTTTCCTCTTGAGGCCAAAACCGAGTGAGAGAGGGAGAGTGAGAGGAATTGAGTTCAACAAGAAATTTAACTTGGAGACTTAGAAGATTTGAAGGGAATTTGCAAAATTGAGCTTGTATACTTTGAATTCAAGACATAAGGTAAAGAATTCATCTTCTTACTTGTGAAATTAAGTTGTTCTTGCATGGTCCATGGTGAAATTAGTGATTAGAGTCAAATATTGGTTTAAAGTGTTGAATTGAGGCTTAATCCATGCATGCATGTACATGTTCTTGAAATTTGAAGTTGCTTGCATGAATTTCCACATGCATGCCCATTTTCTAGTTGTAGTTCATGAATTCATCATGTTTTTGGAAGGATTGACTCATTTGATCATGTGCTAGAAGCTTTGAATTCAATTGAATGCATGCATGTTAAATGTACATCTTGTTCATGAGAGTTTCTTTGAAATTGTGTTCAATTGACTCACCCTTGGGCTTTGATTTTACAAATTGATCTTCAAAACATGTTATATTGTTGGTTTTCAAGTGTTTTCTGGAAAATGGGCCCAAGAGGTTGAGTTTTGAGGTGTTGAATGCTTGGTTTGAGCTTTGAAGGCAAATCTGAAAATTCCAGAATTTGGCTTCCTCGCTCGAGCGAAGGATTCCACGCTCGAGCGACCATTGTTTATTCAGAGCCCCGCTCGAGCGAAGGAATGATAGCTCGAGCATAAATTGCAAGCTCTCAGATTTTTAGTGCACGCAGGCGCACGTTCAAGCGACGAGACCTACGCTCGAGCGAAGGATGTGTCTCACGCTCGAGCGCGCATCGAGCGAGCGTCGAGCGGAGATTTTCAACATCCAGTACTTTTTACATTTTTACAGACCGCTCGAGCGAGGAAGTCCATGCTTGAGCGACCCTACTGTTTTGACAAGCTCGCTTAAGCGAAGAAAGCCACCCTCGAGCGAGACTTCTGTTTTTTGAAAATTTTGAAAAGTATTTTAAAGTGCATCTTTGCATCCTCATTTCATCCTAGGCATTCTTAGGCCTAGTTTAACGCATCTTAATGAGGTTATTGATGTAGAACCGCACCAAGTCAAGTTAAGGGGCTAGTTTGTCTATCCCGAGTGTGTAACTTAGTGTGTGTTCGTTCTGTAACTGTGTAGGGTTGGCATCCGAAGACGCTCATTAGCTGCTTATAGCCCAGTGCTCTGTGAGTAACAATGTTGTAAAGATATGTTCAATTATGAATATTTTCTGAAAGATCAACTGTTCTGTTTATTGAAACGTTATTGTTTAATGAATGAATGTTTGTCCTATTTGTAAACTGTATCTGTGGTATCCATAGCAATTTATTGTTACTGTACTGTTACTGCTACTGTCACAGAGATCTTTGTCGGTTCCCAAGTTTGGAACCACTACTGTTACTGTTATGATGACCATCAACTAATCGTTCGGTCTGTTAGGACCTACTGTACTGTTTTGCTATTGGATGTACTACATATAACTGCTATGGTTTCTAAATGACTGATATGACTGTTTAATGACTGAAAGGACATTCATTCTTAACCTCTTTACACGGTTGTTATTTACTGGGCTTTAGCTTACTGTTTATATTTATTTGTAGGTGTTCAGGCACCGGATCAATGCTAGGAGCGTCAGGTTAACTCCCTTTTTGTCAAGCCAACCACTGTGCCTTACCTCGAGGTTCCAAGACTGACCGAGCTAAGGCTGTTTTAGGGTGTCTCAGTTTCACCCTTCCGTCTCTGTTTTGTAATACTGTTTAAGACTTGTATTGTACTCTGAATGTTTGTACATATGGTGTATATATGTTTTGCTTATGAATGTAAATATGTTCAGAAAAGTCTTTTTGCATACAGACTGTCACAGCTCATTGGACATCTTTCATTATTGTTTTGGCTTCCGCCAGCCCTTGTACTCTGTATTATTGTCTTTACTGTCAAGCAGGCCTTCGGTAATCACGGATTACTAGCCGGTTACGGTGCTAAACCCATAGGGGCGGGTTTGGGTCGTGACAATTACGAATCGTAATTTTTCAAAATTTCACTGTAAGCTCTATAAATCATGCTAATCACAAATATGAAGTTGGTTTTTGTTTATCACACTTCTAAGGCTTTCAATTTCAGTTCAAAGTTGAAATTGCAACAAATATTCCTACATTTAACAGATATTATTCCAATTCACGTAATTCATATACGTAAACTTGCAAATTCATATCAAACACATAATTACATGCATAGTTAAGCATAGTACGGGTCGGGTTATCACAATAAACATCTATATGCTTTTAAAAGAATTGTTGTGAATTAGTTTTATACAATCTTCTTGGTTTACATATTCAGAAACTATTTTTTTTTTTTTGTATATATATATTTATTCTGGGTTACTGTTAATTTTGGTTGTACACATAATTTCCTTTTTTTGTTTTCATAATAATTTGTGAATTTTCATTGATCTCTCTAACTTTGTGTATAAAGAGTGCTCATTATTTTTTTTTATGATCATTGTATAATAATTGGTTTACCTGTATAAAAACAGTATTTTGTCTTTACATGCAGACATGACTAGAATAATTACAATTTTTATGGAGAAAAAACAGATTTTTTTGTTTTTCAGTTAGTCTATTGACAAATATTGGTCTCTGTTTTTTTATTTTAATTAATTAGGATGACTTTGCCTTCTGTTACTTTTTGAATATGGGATCTTTAACTGTTTAAGTCAGATTAATAATTTTATTTGATTACAATAAGACATGTTCAGTTTTTCCTGTTTTTTAAATTTAAAAGCAAGCTCGTGGTATGGTGCCTGATGCATTATATAAATGTATAGATGTCATTTACATTTGCATATTAATTTTTAGTATTTCTAATTAAGTTGCAATGAGTCTTATGGTGTCATATGTTGCCATGAAATCTTTTATGGAAAAAAAAAGAGTGTGATATGTGTTATTTTTTGACTGATTTATTTCCAGTGCTATATCTGGGATTTAAATTAAATTTTATTTGAAAGTTTGTGAAATTTTTAATTAATTTGTGATTGTGATGATGACATACCAATGGATCTCTTTTGGAGTATTATATGCATAATTTGATTATGGTAGTAATATTCTTGCAATATCAAAACAATCATCAACACTGGAAAATTAAAATATTTAAATAGTGATGCTGTTCTATTTAAGGGTTGTTTGGTGTGTTCTAAATAAGTGCACTTTTTGACTTTTTGATAAAAAAAAGTAGAGGAGAAAAAGATGCATGTTTTGGATAACTTTTTGACTTTTTTATGAAAAAAAGTGTATTAAAATACTGTATAAAATAGCAAAATTACCATATTACCCCTAATATAGAACAAGGCGTATTGACAGTGATTGGGACTTATAGCAAGTACGGTGGGCAACATATTTCAAAACATGTATAGGAGAAGCTTGCCTTCAGTCCGAGATCGGACTGAACGGTGCTATTCAGCCTGTGAGAGCCCACCACGGGTCCCTTTTCGATAATCGAAAATCGTTCAATGTGTAAAATCCGTCGAGTACTATATGCTTGTAAAAAATCACGTTGATCGGATATCGATAGCTATCTCATCGAATTAGTTTTTTTGTGAATTGTTAATTTGTTCACCGTTTATTTTTTTATACAAAATTGATTTGATCAAATAGTTATCGATATCCGATCAATGTGATTTTTTATAGGCATATAGTACTCGACGAGTCCTACAATTGAACAGTTTTGATTATCAAAACAAGACCCGTGATGGGCCCCCAAGGGCCGAACAATATCGTCTTGTTTATGCACCCGCCTGTGTAATTTGTACAAACAAAGTTAGATTGCACGATCACTTCAGAAGTGAGTTGGCTTGTACTTTTTTTTTTGTGTAAATTTATTTTTTTTTATATTTTTTATTTGTGAATAATGATAACTTTTTGACTTTTTGTCTTTTCTAGGTTTACCCAAACCAGCCCTTAATCGGACGTAGATTAAGGAATCTTTTGTGTTGGTTATTATTTTGTTAATAATCAATTGAAAGTTATTTTAATTTTGAGTTTTGTGACATAAATTGTCATCAATCATTATTTTACTTGTGTAGTAGAATTTGTTTATCCGTGAACCATAATATTGACGTAGGAGTTTACCTCTTAAATTAGAAGAGATAATTCAATTTTTTTTTGTCACAAATATTTTTATGACAATGACACTTATTCGAAAATGAGTCGTGTTTTTTGTGATAATTTATGTAATCATGATTTGGTAATCATGATTTATGACAAGTCACCCACAAAAACTACAACACGAAGTACTTAAAATTAAGAGTTTAAATCTTAATTTGGAGGTCACAGAAACTCGAACAAGAAGTACTTAAAATTAAGCGTTTAAATCTTAATTTAGAGGTACAAATATTTTTTCTTGATTGCATTGTAAGAATTTATACAATCAAATGAGATTTTGAATTGTTTGGTTTTTAAGCAAAATCTGTATGAGAATATGATTTGTGTAATTATAATTATTCTGAGTTTTCTATTTCATAAATTTGATTTAGAATTTTATTACTCAAGCATACCATAGTCAACAAGTGATAGATGTTACATTCTGAATTACATCAGAATTGTGGGGTGTATTAATAGGAAATTAATTTTTCTTAAAATACTTAAAATGTGGAAGTGCTTGGAAGAAAGTAATGGTTCCTGATAGTAGGTCCACAAAGAATCTTATTTTTTTGATTAGGACAAAAATGAAGTAGAAGTAAAATGGCTTCGTTAAACTTCTAAGGAACACCTCTGTGTCTATAATTTGAATTCAATAATGACAGTGACATAGAATAATGGTAAGTCTCGACGTAATCAAATACTTAATACCGTAAGACATTTGCTCTCAGTTGTGAATATTGCTTAAGGATAATATAGTAGATCCACTAACTACTTAATGATATATAACTGAGAAGGTGAAACGGAAAAATAGCGGCCACTAAACAAAAAGTTTGGCCAGAGAGTAGATGAAAGAAAGTTCACTGAGGGGAATGTGATAAAAAGACTATTAATTTTGAGTCGCCATAATGGCAACCCAACCTAGCTGACTGGAAATCCCAAGATCTAGGTTCAAAGAGATAACCGAATTATGGATAACTCACCATAAATCACTAAAGGAGTCTATCTCCTATCCATTTCTATGATGAGAGTGATATATGGAACATATGTTATATGCAGGAGACTAAGGGTAAGCTATGCTTTTAATGATCACTTATATTTTGAAAAAACCTAGAGGGGTATCTTTCAAGAGGAGTATTTATGAGACTCGAAATAAGGATCACGTATATGAGTGTGAAGGGGCCGCTTCTATGAGAATTGATAAGGCTAAAATCTCTAAAGTCCTCATGAAATACCAAGACATGCCCAAGCCCAAAACGGGCACAACCATAGAACTAAGCTATGTCTGGAGATATTCTGTTTGAATTCTATTGTCTTGGCTTACACAAACGGTTGAACAGTTCAAGGCATTATGTCCACTGATTAGCTAGTAAGTCCGATAGTCTTTTACTAAGGAAAGTTCAAAGTCAAAAGCTACTTATCCCCATTCAGAATATTTCCAATTAAATTATCTTTGAGTCTGCATTGAGTCTTGCATACTTTTCTGTCATTTCATTCATGTAGGAAATTGTTGGAAAAATGGTTTGGAAACCATTAATAGGTGAATGAGAAATTGACTCTAAAGTGCAACATTTGATTATGGTTTTAAGACCAAATTTATTTAATTTAAAATTAAATTTATTTGTTATATTTTTGGGTCAAAATTGAACTAGATTCGATTCAAAATTTGAATATGTTTGAAAGAACAGTCATATCTATTCTTTGTACCTATTCCATGGAAGAGTTGTGTCTCTTCATGGAAAAAAGATGTGTCTTTTTATTGAAAAGTCGCCATGACCTTTTGAAGAGCCACCAATTCACCTATATAAATAGACCCCTATTGCATTAATTAAATATTGAATTCATCTTATGTTTCTTTTCTTTTTACAACGATCAAACCTTGCAGAAGTAGCACTACCACGGCAAGTCTGGCGAACCTTACTGTCACTACTAGAAAAGAGGGTTTTTGAGTCAACATCATGCCATCGCAAATAGCATATATGCCGACCCAAACAATTTTTGCAACGGCAACTTGAGGGACGAAAATGGTGGGGTCACAAAAGGTTTTTGAGTCGGCAAGTTGCCGACACGAAAAGTTTCAATTTTTTGATAGGATAAGTTGCCGACGCAAAAAATGGTTAAATGTTTTAAAAAATCCAACCCATGATTTCCTTATTGAGGCTCCCAAGATTCAAACTTACTTCATCTGGAAAACTTGAACCCAATGGACCACACTTAATCCACTGCATTACAATATCTCTTTCTAAATGAGATATATATTATTTATAGTATATACAATCAATATTAATATAAAAGTATATGTATAAACAAATATATTTATTACATATAATCAAGTAAATATATATATATCTTGAGTATACAAATATTTTTGTTGCGACGGCATTAGTTGTCGACACAAAAAGGTCTAGTTTTTTGCGTTGACTTTTTTTGTGTCGACATAGTTTTGCCGAGGCAAAAGGTCTATCTTTTGCATCAGTAAATTCAACCGACTCAAGTAATGCTATAAAATATTAATTTTTTGTGTCGGTCAATGGTGCCGACGTTGAAGTTTGGTATTTGCGTCGGTAACTTCGTGTCGTCGCAAAAAGACTAGCTTTTAGGATGGTAAAATTTGCCAACTCAAAAGGCCCTTTATTTAGTAGTGTGTGCAAAATTCTCTTACAGAAAAGACAGAGTGCAAAAGAAAAAAAACACAAGATGAATTCAAAATTTAATGAATGCAAACAGGGTTTATTTATTTAGGTGAATTTGTGGCTTTTAGAAAGGTCATGGTGACTTTTCAATAAAAAGTCATATCTATTTTCTATGAAGAGACATAACTCTTCCATGGAATAGGTACAAAGAGCAGATATGACTGTTCTTTCAAATAGATTCAAATTTTGAATCGAATCTGGTTCAATTTTGACCAAAAAATATAACAAATAAAACTGTATTCAAATGGTGTACTTTGGAGCCAATTTCTCATTTACCTATTAATGATTTCCAAACCATTTTCCCAACAAACTAGGTGAGAAATCTAGGTAGCGTTTGGTAGAATTTTCTAAATATAATTTGAGAATAAGAGTTGTATTTTGAGTTTTTGAGTTTTAGAACTATGATTTGAGTGTAAAAAATTTGTTTGGTGAATGAATTTTGAAAAGAGTTTGGAATTGAGTGAAGAATTTTTGATGTGACATATGATATTTGATACAAAAACTTACAATTTATAACCAAACACACAACTCAAAATTCTATTTATAACTCATAAATTTTTTTAAAAAATTATGATTTTTTTAATTTAAAATATAAAAAATAACAGGTGCCAATTGTAAAAATAAATAAATAAATAATTGCATTGTTCTAGTCAATCGGCTGGACATCCGAGAAGAAAACCGGCCAAGCGTCTGGAGGGACAACTGGTTAGTCCAAATTTTCCGCCTTGAAAAGAGTTTTCAAAAGTAGATGTGTAATTATTTTTTGAAAACTACCAAACACCGCATGCAAATCAAGAGGTAGAACTACATTTTTAAAACTCTTCTAAACAGAGCCCTAATTCTTCCAATTTTCTATAAAAAAAAAAAAAAACTCAAGCTCCTAGAATAATTAGATCCACAATATCTAAATTTTTATTATTTCGTCTTTGAAGATTCCCAGTAAAACCAAACACTTCAACAACATTGACATGGGAATTCTATTATGAAAAATGTTTGATAGCCACAATATTCGCGACTCAAATAGCTCGAATTGACCAAAACGACGTCGTTTTGTGTTGTTTTGTGTCCAAAACGACGTTGTTTTGGTCAATTCGAGCCATTCGAGCTTGAGAAATTCGGGCTCTCTATCATTGCTGTTCTATTATTTGTAATCTCATTACTAGCAGTGATATTCTGTCCCCTTCATATTTTTGTCATTCAACTAGTCTTAAATGGATAGGATAATGATAAAAGTAATGTTAGAAATTCAAAAAATTTTATCAAATGTCTCATATGAATGTGAGATCCACATAAAACGTAGATCGTATGGATCCCACACTCATATGAGCCATTTGATAGAACTTTTAAAATCTCTAATATTTTTGTAATGATAACTCACCATTATTATGAGTTAATTACACTTTTAACTCAACTAGTCTTAAAAGTTTAGGATAATGATAACTCACCATTATAGTTTATGAGTTAATTACACTTTTAACTCATGTATTCTTATTAAAATTTTACGTTGGTTGCTAATATTTTAAATCAGGCGGTTTGGTGCTTATATTTTAATTATAGTTTAATTTGGCTTTTTCATTTAACCTAGAAGTTAAAATTAACAATTTTAGGACGCTTATTAGTTTCCTAAGATATACATATAAATTTAGATAGAATAATTAAATTGAAACTAAACTTAAAAGGGTAATGATCAAATTATTCAAATTTTTGGGATAAAATTTTTTACCTAACTTTTTGTCTAATTTGACTTGGTTAAAAAAGTTATGTTTTGGATAAATTTTTGACTTTTTTTTTTTTTTTTGTAATTGATTCGATGATTGTAAGAAAAAAAGTTTAATTATTATAGTTTAAATGTGACATTTTGTCTAATTAACTAAATTAGCCTATTTTATCTATTAATGGACTAATTTAGCCTTAACCCATATAACAAACGGGTCCTAAAATAATAGGAACCAAAATAAGAATTAAATAAAATTAAAGAGATAAAAAGTGTAATTAATTCTAAGTTTTATTTATCTGGCTTATTTAGGGCTTGTTTAAAATTTTAGTTAATTTTTTAAACTATTTTAATTTGACTAAAAAAATTATATTTGAAATGATAGTTTTTTTTAGTTAATTTGATGGTTGTAAAAAAAAAAAAAAAATAATTATGATTTAAAGTATTATTTTAATTTATTTCATCTTGATTTATTATTTTAGTGAAAAAAAAAAAAAACATCCCAACCCAAGTTCCCAAACACTCCCTTGTTGAGCAGTACAAGATCCAAAATGCGAGAGGGGGTAAAAAAGCCCTAGCCGTTCGTCATTTGTGCAGAGCTCCCACTGACTCGCACTTGCTCTCTCTTCTCTTGAGGTATATCTTTCATTTCCTTCTACCTTTCAGCAAACAATCTGGTTCGTATTGGTAAATTATAGATTGTCATTGTATTGAATCATAATATGTTTCTGCAATTAATTCAGTTTCTTTGTCTCCTCTAATGTGTCTGCAAAACCCTAACATATATACTATACATGTCAATACGAAGAAGACGATTTATTCAAACCCTAGATTACATTACGCTGTACTTGATACGCGCATATATACATTCTCGCTGACTAACACTTGTTCTAGCAAATATTGGAACTTGGTGGAGTGGAGGTAAATGGGTTCTTCAGGATTTTTGCTGGATTGGGATCTTTGCTACTGAATTTTAAAATTTATATATGTGTGTCTACTTGAAGGGAAGTCACAGTTACTGTGTGCCAAATTAAAAAATAATAATAATAATTGAACTATTTTGTTAGTGAGGAGAAGTTATGGTTTCATTAATTAATTGATTTTTTTATTTATTTATTTTGTTTTATATTAAAAGTAGAGTTAATGGTGCATGGATTTTTATATTTATTCATATATCAAGGCCATTTAATTGGTTAAAACATAATAGTATAGGGTTACTTTTGAAAAATAAAAGTCCGACCTCGGCATCACTAATTTGGGTTCTCCCTTTACATATTAGTGTAGATTGTCTATTCTATACACATTGTATAAATTGTAAAACCATTTGGTGTGAACGTTTTCTGGTCACATTCTTTTTTTCCCCCTCCAAAATTATAATTCAGTTGATTTAAAACTCTACATCCAGTAAATAATTGCTAAATGATTCTCAAATTCTACTCATCTTTCTCATCCATCAGACTGCCGTAAAGTTTATTTGCGTTTACACCCACTGCTAGTATCTCAAAAAAGGCACATGACTGTTTGAGTGGTGTAATGTTAGTTTTGTTATCTCTTCAAGATTTGAACTGATGAAGTTGTGATAAATCATCGTTCCACATTTTTTATTTGTGCAAGGTGTTTAGCTCCTTTCTTGTTTTACTTATCCCTTATCTGCTATTTTTGTAGTTTTGGTGGGTTACTGATTGATAATTCTATATAATAGTTTGATTTATTTCAATTAAATTATGGAGAAAATTTGTTTTTGGTTACATTCTGAAAATAGGTTTGTATATATTTTTCTAACTACATTTGTACAATCTGTTATCAGCATAACTGGACCCTTGGTTTTGTATTTAAAAGAAAACGTATTTTGCATTAAGGTTGATCGGTTAAACATGTATTAGTCTCCTTACTCTCTGACCCGAAAAGCATATATTCAATTCTGATCGACACTAATTAGTATCAAAATTACACTTCAATTGGTCTCATTAGGAAGATATATTTGATATGTGGAAATATTATGTATTGTAGATACATTGCGTTGATTGCTTACACACATAACATAGCTTGATTTTACTTGTATATTCATACCTCATATCTTTCTTGCTAAGGAAGTTAGAACATGCAAATAGATAATGTGATAGAATTGACAAACATATCTTTCTTTGTTTTGCCTGTTTCCCTCCTAGAATATTGAAAATATCTGGATTTTCCCTCCGAAACGTTTTTTTACATACTAGATGCTACCATATCTATACTTTACACATGAAGTGCTACCTACCTAAAATATTTTAGATTGTCTGTATACAATTCTCTGCGTGTGTGTGTGTGGATATGTTAAAGATCCTTTGATCAAGCCAGTCATGTTTTCGCTTAATTTGGTTGCTTATAGTTCTGAAGTTATTGTATGATTACTCAACTATGAGAAGCCTCTATTCATTTATAATGTCACAAAAAAAGAAAATGGACTTATTTAAGTGCTATTATGAGGTAGGCGCTAATGCTGCGACAGAAAAGGCTGGATCCACGCTTTTTTTACTGTCAGGAAAGAATTGTCCTTACAAAGAGAGGTTTGGGGATGGTTGTTGATTTAGGGTTCAAAGGGGTTGTGGAGGTAGCAGGTTTGTTGGTGCATTTTGAAGGTCTTAGGGTGCTGTTGGAGGATTAGTGGTACTGGAGTTGCTGGAGACGGAGTTTTTGGGGGAGCTGGAGGTGGTGTAGGCAGTGAAGCTGGTGGCTTGCGGTGGTGATTGACTCTATGTCATAACTTGGTGCTTTTATCTCTTCTCATTAACAAGAATACACTTTACTAAGTTTGTGGAGTTTTTTTAATAATTAGGAACAATTTGTCATTTCTGAGTTTTATAGATTTATCAAACAAATTTAGAGAGTCAAACAAAATTGTTGCATGAAGAGAAAGAACAGAGCAAAATGGAAGGGGGAGGCAGAGTGATTGAGTTTTTAGAGAGAGAAAAGGCCTGGAGAGAGAGAGAGAGAGAGAGAGAGAAGAGGAAGACAGGAAAATGCATGCATGGAGGAGTCATTTAATGAGACGTGAAAGTGTCTGATCTCTCAAAGGGCAAATAGGTGATTTCATATTTATGTGTGTGGCACCATAAATGCTGGGTGTGGCATTAGCAGCCTCCCTATTATGAACAGCTTTTGGTATAATTATCCTAAAATAATGATACTTTTGAAAGGGTGGTCCTCAGGATTTGTTTTGGCTGTTTTTCCATAGAATACTGAAAATATCTGGATTTTCCCGTTCAAAACTTTTTTACATACTAGATGCTACCATATCTACATTTTACACACCAAGTGCAATCTAAAATATTATTGTCTGCCTAAACAGTTTTCTAGAAAATATCTTGATTTTCCCTTCAAAACTTTTTTACATACTAGATGCTACCATATCTACATTTTACACACCAAGTGGAACCTAAAATAGTTTAGATTGCCTGCCTAAACAGTTTTCTATCTCTCTCTTTGGATATGCAAAAGATCCTTTGATGAAGCCAATCATGCTTTTTCGCTTAGTTTGACTGTTTATAGTTCTTAAGTTATTGTACGATTACGCAACTATAAGAAGCTTATATTCGTTTGTATTTTAGAAAAAAAGAAAATAAAATGAACTTATTAAGGCCTCGTTTGGGAACAGACTATTTTAGTAACTTTTTGGCTTTTTGGTTAAAATATGAGGTAAAAAAAATTAGTATGTTTGGGGTGACTTTTTGGCTTTTTACGAAAAGATGTGCAAAAAGTAAAGAGAAAAGGGAATCTTTGACTTTTTGGTATAGGTTTTTGGCTTTTTGGCTTTTTTTATTAATTTTTGGGCTTTTTGGCTAAAATATTAACTTGCCAAACGAGGCCCAAGTGTAATATGAACAGTTTTTTGGTATAAATATCTTAAAAGAATGATGTTTTTGAAAGGGTCCTCGATATACTTTCTTATTTGTTCATATGGTTAATGGGCATGTTCTAGTCACTTTCTGACTCACTTTTTTGCAATGATTTTATCTCCAAGAAGCCATCTTTTACAAGTTTGGTTCTAGCAACAAGTAGATTTCTTTGGACCAAATTATGTGTTCATCTTGTTATTTGAGTATTTGGTTTTTCATTCTCTTTGAAGACTAAATATGGATAATGGATTTCAGATTTCGTAGGAAAAGAAAGATAAAGAATGAAGGACTACTGCAGTGAACATAAATATACTGGCTGGTCGCAGCCATTCAGTATTACTGTATCATTTTGTGGTTTGCTGTCTAGCTAGCATATATTGGGTGAGCTTGTAAATACAGAATTGTCTTCACTAATTAAAAGGGGAAATATAGCTATCATCTTCCCTCAGGACATGTTTCTACTCTTACGACAACCATCTGTTGTAATTTTCTTGTGATTTTTTATATTTTGCTTGCTATCTCCATTTTCTCTGCTGATGGTGGTGACGTTTGGAATTCGTTTACTAAATATAACTCCTGCATCAGTAAACGAATTCCAAACTTCACCACCATCAGTAGAGAAAATGGAGATAGCAAGCAAAATATAAAAAATCACAAGAAAATTACAACAGATGGTTGTCGTAAGAGTAGAAACATGTCCTGAGGGAAGATGATAACTATATTTCCCCTTTTAATTAGTGAAGACAATTCTGTATTTACAAGCTCACCCAATATATGCTGGCTAGACAGCAAACCACAAAATGATACAGTAAATACTGAATGGCTGCGACCAGCCAGTATATTTATGTTCACTGCAGTAGTCCTTGTATTCTTTATCTTTTTTTTCCTAAGAATTTGAAATCCATTAATCCATATTTAGTCTTCAGAGAGAATGAAAAACCAAATACTCAAATACCAAGATGAACACATAATTTGGTCCAAAGAAATCTGCTTGTTGCTAGAACCAAACTTGTAAAAGATGACTTCTTGGAGATCAAATCACTGCAAAAAACCATCTGTTGTAATTTTCTTGTGATTTTTTATATTTTGCTTGCTATCTCCATTTTCTCTGCTGATGATGGTGAAGTTTGGAATTCATTTACTGATGCAGGAGTTATATTTAGCTGACATCTTTTAAATGGCAAATAGACCAGATCCTGACATTGATGATGATTTTAGTGAACTTTATAAGGAATATACTGGGCCTCTGGGTTCTACTGCCACCAATGTACACGACAATGCAAAAACCAACAAAAGATCCCATGCAAGTTCTAGTGACGAAGAGGAACCTCGTGATCCTAATGCCGTCCCAACTGATTTTACTAGCAGAGAAGCTAAGGTTTGGGAGGCTAAATCTAAAGCTACCGAGAGGAACTGGAAGAAGCGGAAAGAAGAAGAAATGATCTGTAAAATATGTGGCGAATCAGGTCACTTTACGCAGGTATTGTAGCTTTTCCTCCAAATGCTTTTGAAGCTAGTGACTCTTTATGAGAAGATATAGAAATCTGAACTACTTTGTGCTCTTGTACTATCTAGCATCTTTGTTTATTTGTACCCCAGTTTAGTTAAACTATGTTACATTGTGGGGCGTCAATCGTTGCGGAAATTGTGTTAGTTAGTGGTTGTGGTTTTGTAGTGTTTTTCTGTGATGTTACTGCTATATTTTTTGATAACTACTTGATTCACCTATTTTAAGTTTAGAATAGTTATCTATGTGTTCTTCTTTCTTCTTCTTTTTTTATTATAAATATTTTATATTTCTATTTATCTTTTTCTCTTCATATGATCTGAATCCCGGATTTGGATTGAAGTCTACATCTTGCCAAATGTGAATTAGATTATCCCCATTTGGTCGGAATTTGTATTCTTCTCAGATTGAGTCATTTTTGAACATGATGTAGGGTTGCCAAACAGCACCTGTATGCTTCCTGTTAGAATTTTCTTTTTGAACATGTCTCAAGTCATCTCATTCTTATCATTGTTTGTCTGTGGAATATTAAGTTCACTCTTGCAGTCGTCTTATGGACTGCTAACTTCACTCATATCGCCATCTTTAACTACTTACAAGGCTTAGCTTCCATTTATTTTCTCTTTAGTCGTTACCATAAATTGTTGTAAATAGATTTTCTATCAGCATTAAAAGTAGGTACCTGCTTACATTTTTTAACGGTTCTGCTGACTTTGAAATATGTTCCACAAGACAATATGTAAGATACATCCTCCTAATAATTTTGCTGATTTGCTTTGTGTGAGTCTTTTCTTTTTTTAAAAAAATTTATTATTTGTATATTTTTGCTTTTATTGTTTTTTGCATTGTTAGAATCCAAATGCTATGTGTTTTGGAATTGTGATATGTTGTACATGTATAGGGGTGTCCATCAACTCTTGGAGCAAATCGCAAGTCTCAAGATTTCTTTGAACGAGTTCCTGCAAGAGAAAAACATGTAAAAGCACTTTTTACAGAGAAAGTGATTCAAAAGATTGAAAAGGATATTGGCTGCAAAATCAAATTAGATGAGAAATTTATCTTTGTCAGTGGCAAGGATAGGTTGATTTTGGCAAAAGGTGTGGATGCTGTGCACAAAGTTAAAGAAGAAGGTGAAAAAAAAGGTTCCTCTAGTTCTCGGATGAGCAGGTCTAAGTCACCTGAGCGGAGAAGCCCTGTTGGCTCACGATTTGGACACTCTGATTCCCAAAGGTCTCTTCCCAGTCCACGTAAATCATCCCAGTTTCAACAGAGGTTTGGCAGACAAGATAAGGTTGTGGAAGACCGTGTTCGTGAGGATCTGCAAAAACTGGCAAGGGGCTCCCCACAAGGTAGGGACAGCATAAGATACATTTATGGTGTCCATAGGAAGCTGGTAATGCCATGCACGTAGCTTGTTAGAGCGTACAATATTCTACCCATGTTGTTTTTGCTCATTTTATTCCTTTGTGAATGTTTAGTAATACTGCTTGTTGCTTGTGATTTTGTTTGCAGCAAGAGGTAAGTTCTTATTCAAGCATTTTGTGTTCGATTGTGAAGTTACTTTCGTGGGTGGGTCTGAATTGATTGGACTGTCTCCAAAAAGAAATGATTTACTGAAAGCATATCCAGACTTGTATACCTCAGAGGGGTTCACTATGAGAATTTAAGATAGTTTGTGTAGTTAAAGCTACCTTCTATGTTAGACATCTCGAATCAAAGTGCTTAACGTACTCTTCCTTTGGTGAAGCTTATGGTAATGATGGAGCTGGAGGTCGTTCAAGTCATTCAAAATCTCCAGCACGCCCCCTTTACTCAGGCAACTCATATAATTCATTTGACAGTCGTAGTCAAGGTGTGGGGGCCTACAGGACAGATGGATGGGATAGTGAAAGACGAGGACGTGACATGCAATCTGGCCGTAATTTTGATTACCCCGCCTCTGCTCAGACGTTAGAGGAATTAGAGTTGGAATATAAGAGGGAGGCAATGGAACTTGAAAGAATTCGTGACAAGGAAGAAGATGAAGAGAATTACAAGCATCGTGAGGTGTGTATATCTATTGCAGAATCCTGTTATTATTTGCTTCAAGTGATTAATGGCTTGGGTGCTGCAATTAGCATCCACATTTTACCTTTAGACCCCCACCAACTAATTTCAAATTTTGTAAAAATTCCACCTTAATACCAAAATCAATGGTGGGGGTGGGTGGAAAGAGAATGGGTGGTCCACAAGGGAGGGGCTGTGGGTAGCTGGAGGTGGGGAGGGACTGTGGGTGATGGTTGAAGGATGGTGGGGTTAGGGTTTGGGAGGTTGAATGAGTTAGATTGGAATTTTATGATAGGGTAGAGTTGTAATAAAATAGCGAGGATAAATTAAACTAACCTTTCTTGAGATTTAGAAAAAATACAGCAAGCCCTACATTTTTGACATATTTACATTGAGTTCCCTTAAAGTTTTAATGCACATAACACTTAACATTTTCATCAATAATTCAATAATTTTATGGATGAAAAAAAATGATTTTTCATATTTATTTTATACTAAATTGTATTTTTTTTTTTCTTGTTTATCCTTGTGTCTTCACACCATTTATATTAGTTCCGGTTTCTTTAGCCTTACTAAAAGTGAGGTCGGTGTAATTATATCAAGACTGGGACTAGTATTTTCTCCAAACCTTGGGAGGTTAGTGTAATTTATCCTAAAAAATTATGAAAGGGTGGAGATCCAAAGAAGAAAGGTCGGTGCTATTAATGATTTATTTGAGCACATCTTAGTTTTACATGCACAGAAGGTCAGAAGTTTTAAAGAAATCAAGGTTTGATTTTTCATTCTTTTTTAATTGGTGTGTTTAGATGATTTTGGGTACTATTACTCGTCAAAATTGTTTAAAAGCAATCTTATCATGTACCAAGTCCCACTATTTGGATTTTCATTGTTATTTATAAGAAAGTAATTTTTTTTTTGTGCCGCAATTGTTGGTAGGATTAATTACAGTTTTTTCTTTTAAATCTCAATTTAAGGTTATCAAGGAGATGAGGGAGAATTACATGAAGAAACTGGCTATCCTGAGGGGAAAACATGCGAAACAATGGGAAGAGTTTCTTCAACTCGATGCCCAAAGGAGGCAACAACGGGCACGCCAGCAAATCTCCTCTTCGGAGTTTGGTGGTTATAAGCAACCCAGTTATCCCGACTATGATAACTCTGCAGGCAATGCTCACTATGCTGGAGCTAATATAGCAATGGATTCGAGGGACAGGTACCCAGACGCCATGGATAATTATCCTTCTTCGAGGACTCACGACACTTATGGCGACTTCCAGCGCCAGAGGCGTGAGGATTATGGAAAAACATATAATCGATACTAAATGGCAAGTTGTCATACTCTTCAATCAAGCTTTGAAATATAATATGTATGTTACCGTTGTGTCTGTCTTCTGATTTGTTAAGTTTAAGCATTGAATTGCTCCAATTATTGGGTAAGATTTGCATTTTGTGAGATGTGGTTTCTTGGGGATACATGCTATATAGAGCATTTGAAATTATTAGGGTTTTGTTGTGAGGGTGGGAAAAAAATGGGGTAATGTAAGAGGAGTACTTTTTTATGGTTGGATGAGGAGTGAGATAACTAATGCTTATAGGATTAGTTATCCCCATTAGTTGTCCATTTGGGGGATTAATTAATTAATAGTTAGATAGGATTTTGAATGCCAATAATGGTGTTGCTTCATTTTGGACGGTTCTATGAATGGATATCCTGGGATCATTCCAGAATAATCTAAAGTTCTAGACATATGCACATGCAACTTATATGGAGGCCCATAACTGAATTTGTGCCTTCACCTCTCTTTGAACCCCACCACAAAGATTCTTTTGATATGAAGATCCGCAACAATTGGTACAGTTACACCATTCATACTGTACTACACCTAAATACGCATTCATAAATAGAAAAGAGTTGTGCACCTCACACACGTGAATGTGGGACTTACTCTTCCTCTCTCTTTGGGTGTAGATAAGGCTGCATATTAACTAAATTGTTCGTAAACTTGACTTGTTTATTTAGTAAACCAGCTCGAGTTTCCTATGAACATAAGAAATGTGAGTAAATGTTTTTAATTTATTTATTTTAAGCTCGAGTTCAATTTGTTTATGTAATAGAATTAATTTGAGTCGAGCATGTACATGATTTTTTAAGTTCGGCTAGTTTGGTGTAGAGATTCAGCTGACTTGTTTGAAATGCACTGTCAATGTCTAGAGAAATAAAACAATACAGAAATTGAGCCATCACAAGCATGTGGGGGGTACACCAGAGGGGTCAATTGTGAAGTTTGTGGTAGGCCAGTCAAGACGGTTATTAGCATCATTCGGGAGGGCGATTTAACAAAATAAATTAACTTTATAACTTGCATTGCATTAATGATGAACCACCACAAGTAGATTATAGTCGTTTGTATTGTAGATATCAGGCGAGGCCCTCTAATCTATGTCATGAATTGGGGGGGTTGGGTTGAGCAGGCAATTGAGGCTATTTGTTTAACTAAATGTCAATTAATAAGCGGTAGGAGTGGTATCATGTCATCTTGGTGACATGATGTATTCGTTACATAAAATTCTTTATCGGTCGGTAGGGAATGCCAAAGGGGGAGGGGAGTTGACAGGAGGGTGGGGGAAAGTTAAAAAGGAAAATGTCTGAGATATGAATGATATAATGGTTAGAATGAGAGATGCGAAAAATGGGATGGTGGTGGGAGAGGGTACTAGTTGGCTTTAGGGATGGATGGGAGAGGATGAGGAGTGATGGGTAGCAACTAAAGCTGATGATGTTGGGTGATAGTTGGGGTAGTGTAGGGTTATGATTAGGGCTATGGTTAAGATTTGGGAGGTTAAGAATAAGAGTATAATTGAAATTTTTTGATAGGGTCAAACTAGTAATAAATATTTTCTAAATAGATGGGGTCCAAAGAAGAAATTGAATTATAAAAAAATAAATAAAAAAAAAATCGAGGCACTTTCAATTGAATTCAAATATTTTTTTTATCAAAATTAAAATGCTTTTTAACTTCTCATTTTATTTTTAAAACACTTTTCACTCATATATCAATATTTAAAAATGCCTCATGTCACTAGTAAGCATTTGTCTTCTTATTATTTGCAATCTTGTAGCCTTCAAATTATAAGTTTTTATTCTATTTAAAATAAATAAATAAAATTGGTATGCCGTGGCTGAAAAAAAAAATAAAAAATAAAGTGAGATGGTATGATACATGCAACTAATTAAGCCAACTCTAGAGCCTAAATAATGTGATTAAATTATTACCATTTCATATCATGGCATTAACAAAATTTAGCCAGTTAGCGGAAAATAAGGTTTTTATAATAATAATAAAAAAAAAAAAATTGAAATCTCAATTGAAACGTCTCAATGGGCGGCAGACTCAATACAGTAAGGGGGTATTGTTTGTGAAGTTTGATTAGTGACGAGGGTAATTAAAGAAAGAGTTATGTTAGAAATTTTAAATAAATTATTAAATTTTTTATTAAATCTCTCATATGAGTGTGAGTCTTATAGTCATGTGAGAAGTTTGATAGAAAATTTGATAATTTATTTGAAATTACAATATTTTCTTTATGCTGTGTTTGGTTTGAGAATTTGAAAAGTTATTTAGAAAAAGAAATAGAAAAGCTAGGTGAAATAAAAATAAAATATACCTATATTTCATATAATTTCACACACATTTTTCCTTTTCATTTTCAAATCCCTCCCTAAATCCTCTAACTAAACACAGTATTAAAGAAATGAATAAACCATAGAAATAATAAATAAATATGGTTATATATTAATTGAATAATTTTTTTGACTATGATAATTGGATAATGCCTAAACAGATACCACCAAAAAACAACATGGGTAAGCCCACCGTCTCCCCCAAAACCAACAAAACTTTGTTGTGCCACTTCCAACTTCAAAAAAAAATAATAATAACAATCCCTTTCTCAGCTTTTTAGATAATAGATTTTTTCAACTTACTTGATATACTTTTATTTAATAAATTATAAGTAAAAATGCATCAAATAATATGGAAAAGGTTCAAAAATAAAAATAAAAATAAAAAGGAAAATGTTTGCCACTTTTGCTTTAGTTGCCATGTCACTATAAGCAAATTTGTAGGTCTTTAGCATTTTTTCTAAATAAATAAAGTTATAAATAACTCATATGGATATGTTTGGTGTAATTTATTAAAAGTTAAAAGTTAATAATAAAAAATGAGAAGTTAAAAATATCCTTTTCCCAAATTTCAAATAATTAACTTTTTTTTTAAAGTTTATTTTTACTTAATAAATTATAAGTAGAAATTGTATTAAATAATCTAAGACTAACTCTCAAAATGAGAAAAAAAAATGAAACCCCGAGAATCTGCACCAAATAGTCCCTTGGTTGGTTTTCACACTTTCTTTTTGAAAAATATTAAAATTTTAATTTGTTAAAAAAACTAATGAAAATTTTAGAAACATTCATTATTTTCTTCTTATCTTTTTAAAAAAAAATTGAAAATTTAAAAACATGTTTTTGATATTTATTTTCACCAAACTTAATTTTTATTATTATTTTTTTAAAATGAAGCCCAATAAAGAAAATATATTTTCTCATTGTGAAATTAAAAGTTACATTTTATTTTTTCTCTTACAATAAAAACAAGTCTAGTTAATAAATGCTCATTTTTACCCAAAAAAAAAAAAAAAAAAAAATCCAGCTTGGTAATACATGCACTAACAAAATCAAATACATTTACAAACAAACAAGTCTTGTTATTATATGAGTAATACTATAGTACACCTTCATATTGAATTTTCCCATGCTCTCGTTTGATAAGATGGTTGCGGCTAATTTAACTCATTAAAAGAAAAAATAGTTTAAAAAATTAATAAAATAAAATATCACATCTAAATTATAATCATTTCACTTTTCTTCTTATAAAACTATAAAAAAAAAATTAAAAATTCATCTCAAACGAAATTTTTTTAGTTAGGCTAAAATAATTAAAAAGTCAAAAAATCAAACTAAAAAAATTCTTCCCAAAAAAAACCTTATATATATATGGAACTATTTGATTTCTGAAAATTTTGTTTAACATTATTCTTATTCTAATGGTAACAAAATAAATTAAATTACTCGAATTTAATTTATTAAGAATTTCATGGGTTCCCATATGAATAATTCCGACTTACATATTTTAAAATTTATTAATCTTTTTAATTCTCTATTGAATAAACTTATATATACTATATAAATTAAATTATTCAAATTTTTTTAATTAAAAAAAAACAAGTCAAATAATTTTATTTTTTTTTGAAATTTTGAAACTAAAAAAATAATATAAATAAACTATTATTCAAGACATCCCTAAATTTCAAAGCCACACTCTAACGACAGCCACCCGGGGGGTTATTGTTAGCAATGATCCTCGTCAAAATTACAGGAGAGAGAAACTAAAATTGGGCGGGCATCCATATACATACTCCTCATCATCATCGAATCGAACCAAGTCTTCTCTCTCTATAAACAATTTCTTAATTCTTTTATTTATTTATTATTTATAGCTCTCTCTCTCTTCATTTTCCATCTCTACCTCTCCGTCAAAGTTCTTCTTTTTCCGGCCGATCATCTCTCCGCCGTCCGATCTAGGGTTCTTCCCCCTCCATTTGAAAAGGGTTGGTTGACATTCTTTGACTTCAGTTTTGTTTATCTCATTCTGTTTTTTCTTGGGTTAAAAAAAAAAAAAAAAAAAAGTATTCTTGTTTTTTGTTCCCCTTTTGAATGAGTTTTTATTTTTGTTTCAGTTATTTAACTAGGAAATTTTCATACCCAATAGTTTATTTGGAGGATGATTGAACTCTGTATCTGGATTTATATAACTTTCTTTCGATGATCTCGTGTGTATATTACAGGATTAAATTGAGGGCTTCAAGTTTCAAGTTTTGAGGGTGTGTGTGATTCACATTTTGTGATTGTTTTACATCCTCTTTTTTCTGGTGAACGTGAATTAGAGAATTATTTGACCTGGCAAAGGATTATACGGTTAAGAGTGGAATGGAAAATTTGTTGTATTCTCGGCGCAGTACCGTTTTGTTGAGTAGTTTTTCAAATAATTAAGGTGGTGATTAGAATTTTAAAAAAATAAAATTAATTTTTGCAGTCTCGGCACAGTACCGTTTTGTTGAGTAGTTCTTGAAATAGTTATTGATTAGAATATAGAAGAAACCCTTTTTGTTGAATTATTGATTGAAGTTGAAATAGTTGCATACTTTAATATTGACTGTGAACATTGAATTGGGTTTTGTAGAAAAAAGATTTGCTAGCCTAGTTAACAAAGATTTGGAAAGAGGTGAAAATCAGATTTATGTCTAATGGATCGTATGGATTCAGAAGAACGAGACCTTTTAATTGATCTTGAGAGTGGTAGGATAATTAGTGAAGAGGGCTCCAGTCAAGGCGCTGTTTCGGGCAATAGACAAGTGAAGAATGCATTCAATACTGTTTTAAGTGGTTTTTTGGGTCTTAATAGATCGGTTGGGGGTGAATCTGGTGTTAACTCATACAGCAATTTGGGAGAAACTAGCAAGTCTGGTGCTGGAAATGTAGAAGGGTTATTAGGCAGTAGTTCAGGAGAAGTGAGTGGAGAGCATATGGCCATTGTTGAGAAGAAGCATGGGAAAGAGAAACGTAAGAACACAAAATATAAGAAGGCTCCCAAGCCACCGAGGCCTCCTAAAGGTCCATCATTGGATGCTGCCGACGTGAAGTTGATAAAGGAGCTCTCTGCACTTGCCATGAAGAAACGTGCGAGGAGTGAACAGATGAAGGCTATGAAGAAGATGAAAGAAGCCAAATCATCATCGTCGTCATTGATATCGAAAAACAGCAGCGTATCTGCCCTGGTCATCACTATTCTCTTTTTCGTTATAATACTCTTCCAAGGTCAGTGGCAAGTTTTGAGTTTGATAGGTCTGTTTTCTTTCCACGTATTGTTTATGCGCACCATAGTTCATATTACTATACCGTCATATTTGTGAAATGTGGCATCTTTGTGCTGTTTATGTTATTGAATGAAGTCTACTGCCTATTTGGTTATTGTTAAATGATGTTCTTACTAGCCTCACTTTGGTTAGTTAAACTGCTGGAATGTGTTGTTTTTTAATCAATTGTGATTCAGGTTTCATTTATAAAGTTATTATTACTGTTTTTATGATGATATAATGTTGAACTGTCCTTTTTCTAGTGTAGATTTCTGCATGGTGTTGAGACCTTACCACATCTTAATATTGATGCTCTAGATTTAATAAAAGAAAATGAATAGGATGTGAAGAGTATTGTCAAACATAAATGTTGTAGATTCTAGAGATGTTGGGCCAAATAATTGGAGTATTGATTAGAACTAAGGATCCTGTTAGAAGTCTACTACCGGTTAGCTATTTTGGCTGTATTGTCATTAATATTGTGTTTAATAAACTAGTTCCATCATATTAGGGATCCTTTATAGATATTGAGGCCATGTTTTTATGGAGCATTCAATCAGCTTCCAGCATATTTATAAGTAAACCTGAGTCACTAAGATGCTATATAATAGATGAGAGTACCTTTTTTGATTGCATGGAGATAATTAAATGTCAGGTGGTCTCACTTAGTAGTAGTTACTTGTACATGTAAAAAAATCTTCCTGCTTATGCTTATATATGTTGCAGAATGAATGCATCAGTGACTCAGTCTAGACTATTATGCCAGGAATGATTTACTAATAAATTTTGGTTGTAAAGGGCAGTTGGCCCAATGGTAAGGCTTGCTGTTAGCATCCCTAATGGTGCTGGTTCGAGTCACAAATACACCTTCTCTGGAAATGGGTTAAGACTGTACATTTTGCCCACTTCAGACCCCACATTAACAGGAGGCTCATGCACTGGGTCACTCTTTTATTTATATGTTTTGGTTGTGATAAATATAAATGATGTTTTACAATGTGAGTTTGACTAAATTTGCTTTTAAGCTAGAGCAATTTCTGGGAGAGAAAATATAATATTGACCACTCTCCCTTGTTTATTCAGGCAACTCTAATTGGCTTTGCTTTGTAACTGGTATATCAATTTTACTTTTTTTCTCTTTTGATCAATAGAGTCAGTGTGCCATTCTACAAGTTACTCACTTAAACCTTACTTGATTTTTTTTATAATGTGTTGAAAATTGAATGGATATAGATGTATATCCATATCTGTTTAATGTTTTGATTTTGTGAATTTGGCATGAAAACCTTGCAGAGATGAATATGTTAATAGATTATGTCATGGAATTTAAGGATCCGTATTTTTGAGAAAAATGGTTCACGATATAACATTTTTTTAAAGGATTGGTAAAAGAAAAAATCACAAAACATAATATAACCTTTTTTAAAGGTAACATTGCTTTGTTCGTTAAAGACTATTATTGTGCTTCAATTTCGACCTCCTAAGAAAAAATTCATGTTTCCTCCCTTGCATAGAAGGAAGCCTACTTTTCCAACAATGTTACTATACAGATTGCAATTTATAGCCACTTTTTGAATTTTATTTCTGTTTCAGTTAAATTTTTAGGGTTCCAGTTCCTTCATGTTATCTCCTTTAGAAAAAATTTACCAGGATTTATTTTGATTAACACAATAAAGAAAGGTAAAAAAGCAAAGAGAAGTGGATTCTGCCGATGTTTATGCTGTTCAGACAATGTTTGCAGGATTTTGCTCCAGAAGCAGTTCCAGTGTGAGTTTTGAGGGGTCTCCTGAGCCAGCAGCTACGAACAGTTTGATATCAGTCCAGTTTTATGGTAACCCCTCCACAAATTTTGGCAATGGACACGGTTCTGAGCCTCCAAGGTGCGTCTTTCTCTATATGTATTTGTTCTTGCATGACTAATTGTGCCACATATTAAGTAACCAATTTGTGGAGTGGGAGCAGGCAACAGTGAGAGCTGAAGAGAACATCTTTTGTGAAAATATCTTGTAAACAGTTTGATATTATACATTCTCTATAGTAATTTTTTTTTAAAAAAGAAATATATAAAATTCATGCGCACTGATGGAGCAAAGCTTTGAGTTAGGGGTGAATTAAGAGAATAGGTCCCGTTCAAAAGGCTTGCCTTTGTTCATCTATACCAGCTGCCATGCACGACCCAATAGGGACAATTTCAAGCAGTCAAAAGTGATAGGGTGGGATGCTTATAGTGGGCCTCTTAAAAGCACGGACATGGATACGGGACACTGTGATTTCAAAAAAGTAGGACATAGACACGATGGGGACGCAACAAATTAACAAATTCTAAACACTAATTCAATACAAAAGTAAAAACAAAAAAACTTCACTCAACTCAACCCTTGGCGTTTATGTATTTTTTTATGGATGATCTTTTGGTTATTTAAATCTAAACAAAGAGTAATAGACATTCAACACTCAACATTCATTAAAAGCACTAAATAAGAGGAGGAACAAAACTAGTTGGTGTGTCCCCAGCGTGTTCCTTAAAAATAAATTAATTAAATAAAAGGACACACCAGCTGATGTGTCCCGTACATGTCCCTCTGTTTGACACTGCTATAACACCTGTTTTGGAGTGTCGTCATAGGTGAGCCTAATATGTGGCAACTAGCTCAGGCTGAAAATGAATTCATTGGAGCATTTGTGGATTTGACTGGTTTTTACTCTCAATTTGATAATCAATGAATGAAAGTGTGATTTTTGCCTTGGGTAGGCGGATTAGGTTACTTGGGTCATGCATGTTTTTTGTGCTGTGTGAACTAACGGTGATTTCAAATTTCAATGCCCGTGTTCATTTGTTTTTTGTCTGTTTCATGTCGGTGCAGTTCTGTACAGCAGGCTTCTGGTTCGAATTTTGGATAAATTGGGTAGATGCCCTGGGTAACATGACAGTCGTTGAGGACCGGAAGTGTTGATGGGATGGTATATCTGGCATCAAAGGGGGAATTGCTTCCGGTTTTATCCTTGTCCTTCATTGTACAGATTTTGTGACCACAGTTCTTACTCTGTATGTATCTATAGACTATAGCCTCCTTGAGATGTGAAGTTTTCCCCTTGGACTATTGGCAAATTCTTCTTATAAATTAATGACAAATTTAAAGGACTTTGTTTACTTTGATATTTTCTTTTAAATCAAATGATGGCGGTGGTGTCTATTGTTGATTCAAATCCAAGCCAATTCTTCATCTCGATTACTCAATGGCCAATACCACTCAATTGGAGGGACTCAATATGTGTAACTCTATCTCTCTGATTGTGGAAGCAAGTTCTTAAATTCAACTGCTACCGGTCATATCTACCTCAAGAATGTGAAGGATCTCGTCTGTATCCCTTTTGTCTTGAAAATTACAACCATGAAATCATGTGAAAATTTTAAGGTATGAAAATCTTAACATAAATATAATGTAAGAGTTATATGAATATTTTGAAATTTGCTTTGTTTAAATATGCTACCAAGCGATATTTGTTATCTCGAGATTGGTTTTTCTCTTGCGTTTCTCAAACTCTTGCTTTTTTTGCTGCAATATGTTACATAACTTTTGTTAACGAAATTAAAATAAAAGCAAAAAAAATAAATAAATGAAGTAAAAAATACTCAACTCGAGAGGGAAAAATCTCCAATTAGTTCACAATTGAGGAGAATCTGAACTTTAGTTCTACACAATTAAAGAAACTAAAGAATTCTGATAGTGATATTTTTCTTCATTATATTCATTAATAGATGTTGTTTATATACAATAGAACTAAAATTCACTAAACCATGATCCTATAAGGTGGGAAAACTACCAACTAATCCACTGAAAATAAATTTGTTCATACATTTTTAAAGTGTGAACAATACACTAATCAGTCCAAAAAAATGAATTCTATATTCAGAAAGTGTATTGACCTTAGCTCTTTCTTTTTCTTGCACATGCCTCTTGTACAGTGTTTTTTAAGGCATCCAAAACTAATCATTCAAACCAAGGCATACCAAACCCTTCTTACTCAATTTCAATCAATTATAGAATATTTTAAAGTTTAAGGTCAAATTTACATGTTAATGGCCAATGAGTTAGATAAGCCTTGCCTTATCAATGATCTCAATACAGATGAGGTGAGAATATCAAGTGAGATTTCCAATTAAGCTAAGAGCATCTCCAACGGTGTACCAAATGTTTCACCAAATCTGAGTAAAAAATGGGTCATTTCCTTAATTTGATTCTTCGCGCTCCAACGGTTCAACATCAAATCCGTTTCATCAAATTTGCGCTGGGCAACCGGTTGGGTGACCGGCCGGTCGACCGGCCGGTCAACCGGTAACGGCAATTTTTTTTTTTTTTTTTTTTTTACTGGTTTAACAAATTCATTTGGAGGAGTTATTTACCAAACTCAAATTGTTCAAAATCTTAATTATTAATTGTTGGAACTTTTTGAACTTATTCTTCCTAAACTCAAATTGTTTCATAAAGTAGTATTTTTCTCAAAAAGTGATTGAATTTGGGAATTAAGTTTAAAAACACACAACAGATTTTGTTAAAATTAAGTAAATAAAACCTAAGTTGGAGAATATGACATATATAACATAACCCCAAATCAGGTATTATTTTCCATTCGGCCTAAAATTGGTATAACCACACTGATTTGCTGATTGATGTTAGGATTTTGGAATAATTTAGTTGAAAATTAGGGACTGATTAGTAATTAAGAAACTTCAGCTCCTGAAAGCGAATCAAGTGGTATGAGTTCTTCTATTCACACCATTCTTTTTCTCTCTACACCCACATTTTGATTAAAAAAAAATAAAGGTAAATTAAAAATACACCTTAAAATTTTACTTAAAATACGAATTATCTTTTATAATTTAAAATTTTAAAATACCTCTTATTATAATTTTTTATTTTAGAAAATTAACAAAAAAAAAAAACTCTAATTACTTCCCAACACAACAGTAAAATTATTAGAATAGTTAATTGAAATATATTTATGACATTATTAAAAACTATTAATTGACTTAATGATTTATGAATAAGATGAGCCGTTTGTTATGCGATTAAAAATTCAAAAGGATATGATGTAATTTTCAGAACTATAAAGAGTAATTCGTATTTTAAATAAATTTTAAGAAATATATTTATAATTTATCAAAAAAAAGGTACACCACAGTCATTTCCTTTGGTATTTGGAAAAAATATAATTAATCATACACTGTGGACATATTATTTTTTTATTTATATAACTAAGGAATTACTAATAAAAATTAATCTAATTGTTATGTGAATCAAAATCTATAAGAAAATCAATATAATTATATTAAAAGAATGAGACTAATTATATATTCTCTCAATATCCCAAAATATTGGTTTCTTTTGGAAATGTAACTTTTTTTTGGTAGTACAAATATTCAGTGTGTTTGGTTTCAGTTTTCTGAATTTAATTTTTTAAAAACTGAGTTTTTTGTTTTTTTATTTTATTTTTAGTGAATATTTTTTAAAATTTAAGCAATTTTTTAACTTTTTTAAATATACCTTATTTAGATGTATCTAAATAGTAAATTATTTGTGAAAAAATATTTTTAAAATTTAATAAATACACAAATTTTTTTTTTTTAAAAATGTACTGAATTTTCGTATTTTTCTTTGTATTTTTGGTATTTAGTGAATTGTTTCAAGTTTTTTTTCACAAATATTACATTTTCTAAGTATATTTATGTTAGGTGTGTCTAAAAATTAAAAAAAAAACTGTTTAAAATATTTAAAAATTCAGTGAAAACAAAAAAAAAATACAAAAAATGAAAAATATAATTTTCTGAAAAGTGAATTTTGAAAATCGAAAACAAATAGAGTGATTACATTTCAAAAATATTAAATTTTCAAAACTACCATTTGATTTAAAATTAAAATAGTATAATTTTTTTTGAGAATATTAATTGTGATAATATATATTAATATTAATGAATTTAAAAAAAAGGATAAAATAAGAAATTTATGTTGTTTTAATATTTAATTTTTTTTAAAAAATTAATATTTTGAGATAATAAAAAATTAATATTTTGAAACGGGAGAGTAATTTTTTAAAATTTAAAAAGAGATGGGTGTAAGGAGAGTGAAATAATTAAATATAAAATCAGGGACTAATCAATAATTCAAGAAAGTTCACTTCTTATCTCTCCTTTCCTTGGTATATAAACGGTGTTCACATGTACATATATATAAGCCCTAGCCTTCCTCTCTCGTATCGGTCTCTAGGGTTTCCAATCGTCACGCGAGAGAACTACTCGAATATTCTCCGAAAAGCCTCTCCTTTTTGGGATTCGGGGATTTTTGGGTTGTTTTCTGCGATTTTTGGTGGAGGACGATTAGGGTTTTTAGGAGGGTTCGATGGGGACGGAGAGGAAGAGGAAGGTGAGCTTGTTCGATGTGGTCGATGAGAGCTCAGTCTCTGCAAAACTTGCGAAATCTAATGGCGGCGTAGCAGCTCAAGGGAACAACTTGATCAACCGGTGGAATGGGCGGCCGTATTCGCAGAGGTATTACGAGATATTGGAGAAGAGGAAAACCCTACCTGTCTGGCACCAGAAAGAAGAGTTCTTGCAAGTTTTGAAGTCTAATCAAACCCTAGTCTTGGTTGGTGAAACTGGTAGCGGTAAAACCACTCAGGTCAGTTTTTAATTTTGTTTGGTTCCCCAGAAAATATTCAGATTTTCCATTCATTCGAAGATTTTTTTGTTAAATATTAGGTTTGTTATTTTTAATTTGGGGGTGTTTAAATGTGCCTAATTTGGTCATTATTTTGCAATTTGTGATGAGTGTGGCCTTGTGGTGTTGGGTAAGATTATCTTTGGGATGATGGGTAAGTACTGAGATGGTGAGAGCTAAGGCGTCTCTAGAAAATAAGAGGGTGGCAGTGTAGAGAGGGTTAATAGTTTGTGTTGCTTTGCATGCATGGAGAATGTGTGCTCTTATAGTGGGAGTCAAACTATGGAGCCAAGTCAGCCTTTTAACTCCTTCGTTCGACAATTCAGAGGTTTCACATTTACCAGTCTGCCCATGATCTTATTTGGGCGGTGTGGCTGTGGTCTACCGACGCTGCTATACCTCATGAAGTACATAGATAACCGTGGAAGTATACATTTGGCCCCAAGTCATCACCGAACCTTTTAGCTCTCACCTAGAGCATGCACCCATGTATTGCACTAGGGGATGGTAGCTTTGGTGGATGTAGGAATTGTAAAAGAGATGATATAAGAAAATTTTAGTTGTTTTATTTATAGTTAATGCATCGAACGCAAGTATACTAAAGATGCACATTTATAAGCATAAAAAATGAAAAACATCATTAAATCCACAAATGAAGTTTTCAATCAATATGAAGATTGACATGTACAAAATAAAGGAGAACAAAAAATTTATGCAAGTACTTTTCTTAAATTGTTCAAAAAAAAAAAGAAGGGTAATTGCAAGGGTCACATTGATTAGGGGTGGAATCGGTTTAGGGTTGGTCGAGGTTAAGGGGTTTTACACCCAGAACCGAATCAATTGGTTTTCACATTCCTTGCACTGAAATAACTGAGTCAGTTATATAGATTTCACCAAACCAAAGAAATGAACTATAAACAAGAGCTAGATATAAATCAACACATATGGCTATAAACCATTGTTGTCAAATCGTGAATCATTTTGTTAAAATAGTGAATCGTGAATCGTAAGATTTATTTTATTTAATATAATATATGATTTTATATATCTATATACATATAAAAATTCACTCAGTGTGTTTAAAATGATGTAAATATCAATATAATTAAATTTTATATATATAATAACATCATGTATATCAATATAATTAATTGATCTATTCTATATATCTTGTTAGTTTGGCAAAAATGACGTTATTTCATGCATTATGTAAAGCAAAAACAAAAATAGAATTGAATTGCAATGAATTGTAGTGACTCGAAAATTAAATTGCATGATTCACTCAATATTTGATTCAATAGCACGATTCGAATCGCTTTTGTTGAAAATCGTATCAAATTGTATGAATTGAATCATGAATCGTACGATTCTAACAACCATGCTATAAACAAGCCCAAAACAAGAACTATAAATCACCACATGCTTGGGACGTGTTAAAATTTTATATTTTTACAAATTTATTATACATCATATATGAATAATTTATTCAAAGACGATGAAAAATATGTAATATAACATTAATTACGTTAAAAAATTATATATTTCATAATTTAAACATCAATATATCATTCATGTAACAATTATATTCTAAACAATGGGGGTTGGACATGACACGGTTCCTCCGTAGAAGTGTCCATATTTCTTAGTTGAGGATTTATATATTGAAAATGCCAGAAATAATAAGGAAATGACAAAATACAAAAATGATACCAAGGCCTCATTTCACAATAAGGCCTCCTCGCGAGCTCTTGTGACTTGCCGAGGTTGCCAAACATTGATATTGTGAGCTCATAATTGATAAAAAGGCACAGAAAAAAGTACAGTCTCTGATGAGAACAAACAGCAAATGCATTACCAATGTGCTGTTCTGTTGTCTGTGGTCATCCATTTTTTCAAGTAGTGGTTATTATAATAGATTAAGAGGTATTGCTCATAAAAATATTGTTTAGAAGTTTTACTCAACTACCAGCAATGTTTATAGTCTAAATCTGTATAGGTAAGACATAATGGAATAATTGAACTTTTATGAGACCCTTACCTTTCAAGGAGCTTGTTTGAGGTCTACTCTATAAAATCATTAATTATAGTGCAATATGACGTAATCATTTCAAGATGGACTGCTTTTTGGGCTTCTAATGTGGCAGTACAGTGCTTTAAAGTTTTACGTGGCTGGAACGTGTTAACTTCATCATTCATAGCTACACATTGTGTTACAAGTTTTAAGTGTGTTTTGAACTGAAATTTTTTAGCGGTCTCTGCCTAATAGATATTATATGCTATACATGCTTGTGCAACATAACTAGAATTTATCTCTGCCCTTCAGAATAGAACTCCTTAGTATTTGAACCTAGACTTCAACTGAGTTAGGCTTCCTTTTTATGCAGATTCCTCAGTTTATTCTTGATGCTGTTGATATAGAGGCCCCAGATAAACGCAGGAAATACATGGTTGGCTGCACCCAGCCTCGTAGGGTAGCTGCTATGTCTGTTTCTCGTCGGGTTGCTGAAGAGATGGATGTAACTATTGGAGAAGAAGTTGGTTATAGCATCCGTTTTGAAGACTGCAGTAGTGCAAGAACAGTTTTGAAGTAAAAGCTTATTTCTTCTATGAATGCTTTTGATTATCGTTTGTTGGGCTAGCGATGTGTTTGATGTTTTTGTTTTTTCTTGCTTACTTGAGAATTCACTTATACACTTCCTTTTTGCATTACAGGTATTTGACAGATGGTATGCTTTTAAGAGAAGCTATGACAGATCCGCTTTTGGAACGTTACAAAGTGATAGTTCTTGATGAGGCTCATGAAAGAACTTTGGCAACCGATGTTTTATTTGGGCTTTTGAAGGAAGTATTGAGAAATAGACCCGACCTGAAACTAGTTGTAATGAGTGCTACTCTTGAGGCCGAAAAGTTTCAGGGTTATTTCAATAGTGCACCTCTTATGAAAGTTCCAGGAAGACTGCATCCAGTGGAGATTTTGTACACACAGGAACCTGAGAGGGATTACCTTGAGGCAGCAATTCGTACAGTTGTTCAGATACACGCATATGAACCACCTGGTGACATACTTGTATTTCTTACTGGAGAGGAGGAGATAGAAGATGCATGTAGGAAAATAACAAAAGAAATTGGAAATATGGGAGATGCTTGCGGGCCTGTGAAAGCAGTGCCACTGTATTCTACGCTTCCTCCTGCTATGCAGCAGAAGATATTTGAACCTGCTCCTCCCCCCCTGACTGAGGGCGGCACTCCTGGGAGGAAGATTGTAGTCTCAACAAACATTGCAGAAACCTCTTTGACCATAGATGGTATAGTTTATGTGATAGACCCTGGGTTTGCAAAACAAAAGGTCTATAACCCTCGAATACGTGTTGAATCTTTGTTGGTCTCTCCGATATCAAAGGCTAGTGCTCACCAAAGATCAGGTCGTGCTGGAAGAACCCAACCAGGAAAATGTTTTAGACTCTACACTGAGAAAAGTTTCAATAACGATCTTCAGCCACAGACATACCCAGAAATACTGCGATCAAACCTTGCAAACACAGTTCTCACCTTGAAGAAACTAGGGATAGATGATTTGGTCCATTTTGATTTTATGGATCCCCCTGCCCCAGAGACATTGATGCGCGCATTAGAGGTTTTGAATTACTTGGGAGCGTTGGATGATGAAGGCAACTTGACCAAGCTGGGTGAGATCATGAGTGAGTTCCCCTTGGATCCGCAGATGTCAAAGATGCTTGTTGTCAGCCAGGAATTTAACTGTTCAAATGAGATTCTGTCTATTTCTGCCATGCTTTCAGGTTTGTCGTCTGTTACCTTGCTTTCTTTGTGTCTGTTTGAGTCTAATTGTGGGTCTAAGTTGACGTAGACCACGATGGGCTGAGAATGCTGCTTCATTATTTGTGAATGCATGCCCATTTTGTATCATGTGCATAGACATGTATCTAGGCATATGATGTTACGTGTTTAATTGCATTTTTTGTACATGGTGTACATCTGCATGCAGTTAAATGTGTGTGTCCACTTAGGTTGTCATCAGCAACTGTCTTGTCTGGGTTCCATGCCCCCTGTTGGCATGCACCATAGAATTTCTAAGTAAGTGCTGATGCAGATAGTTGCAGTTTCTCAGTATTCTCTCATGAAGCACATGGTGTCGTCTCGCCTCTATGCATCTGCTGACCTACCGTGGGCCTCCTCTGTGATAACCAATTTTTTCTTTAGTACCCAATTGCTTTATCCGGCCTAAGGAGGCTCAAAAAGCAGCAGATGAAGCAAAGGCTCGGTTTGGGCACATTGATGGGGATCACCTTACGCTCTTGAATGTATACCATGCATACAAGCAAAATAGTAAGTATCTAACTGCATTCTCTATTTCTTTCCTTCTGCTTTGAGAATCAGAGAGGCTTTTATTAATGCCGCATGCATTTCTTATCCTGCTTACATGTGAATGGGTTTCAGATGAGGATCCATCTTGGTGTTATGAAAACTTTGTCAACCAAAGGGCATTGAAAGCTGCTGATAATGTGAGACAACAGCTAGTTCGGATCATGGCTAGGTTCAACCTCAAGCAATGCAGTACAGATTTTAACAGCCGTGACTATTACATCAACATCAGAAAAGCTATGCTAGCTGGATATTTCATGCAGGTGGCTCATCTGGAGCGCACTGGACACTATTTAACTGTGAAGGACAACCAGGTACGTAGATATATTGATTCATCTCTTGTTTTAACCTTCAGGATATTGTATATTTGACTCACACGGGACAAGATTTTTTCTTACATTTTTCTAATACTGTAATGTGGCATATGTAGGTGGTTCACTTGCACCCTTCAAATTGCCTGGATCATAAGCCAGAGTGGGTCATCTATAATGAGTTTGTCTTAACAAGCAGAAATTTCATCCGCACAGTAACAGATGTTCGTGGGGAATGGTTAGTTTCTCTTTCTAATATGCGGTTCTATTGGTTCTTGTTCAATATGGTTGTCAGCAGAGTATTGTTCACCATGGAAATAGGGAATTTAATACATGAAACAAAGCAAAATTTGTACACATTTTATATGAGACAAAAATACCAAACTTTGATTAGTTTCTTACTGTTTATGCTAACTATGCATAATATGGAAGTGAAGACCTACAAATCTCTTGAACAAAAATTATGCATAATTCTACTACTATGTTATGAGTTGTTTGTTTTCTTGTTTGTCTCATAGCTGTCGAGTGTATGATGTCAAATTTAGTACTAAAAGAAGTGATAGGTAATGAGCTGTGGAGCAAAGAAGATTGAAATTTATGTTTATAGGAGTCGTAAGATGCGTTGCTACTTGTGCATGTCTAATACAGATGTGTCTGCTTTATAATAGTGTCAATGCCATTTGCATTGAGGATTCTTCCATAAAAATAAAGCTTGTTGCTGTTCTGTTTTGTAGAAGGCTTCTTTAATTTCTATCTCCATTCCTTCATAATAGTGATTTTATTATCACTAGTTCTACATTGGCTCAAAAATTCTCGTGAATTAGGTAGACGACTTAGAAGCAATTTGGGGAAAATATCCACCCTTACATCATAGCTTGGACTATCTCTCTCTCTCTGTCTGCCCGATGAAAGGATGTTGGGGTTGACCTCATTTTGAGTTTTCAATGTATAGGTTTTACTCTGTTGTTCTTGATAGTTAACCCAGCTTTTGCTGAAAATTGGGGAGACAAAAAAATAAAATGAAATAAAACTAGATGTTTTTAGACCTGATGTTAGTAAAACTGAGGTTTGCCTTGCACAGACAGGAACAATTCCCACTCAAACCAAGTTTTTGCCGTTCCCAAACAAGCCCTTCCCTTCTCTCTCTGTCTCTGCCTCTTTTCTGTGACAGGTTGGATGTTAAAATCATCACAATTTTTTCAGTTGTCTGGGGTAAAGACAATTCGTCTTATGGATAGGCCTGAAGCTTCTCAATATCCATGTTGGTTGCTTGTTTGTTTTGTTGACCCCTTCTGTATGCATTAAAGGGTAATCGAAACAGATTAACAACACTTTTATTGCTATCATAAAGGATTATTAGTATTTTTGTTATGAATAAAGCACTATTGTTCCTAACTGTTTTATATCTAATATATATTTATTATTATTAAAAACGGGACTGGGAATTTATATTTTACTGGTGGACAGGTATGTGATTTGTTAAAGTCCTGTATTTTTGTTGGATCGCGTGCCTACTTGACTGTCCACCTCTATTCACCTTTTGTGTTTTTGCTATTTTGGGTCGATTCAGGTTAGTTGATATAGCTCCACACTACTTTGACCTTGCGAACTTTCCACCTTGCGAGGCAAGGCGTGTTCTTGAGAAGCTTTACAAGAAACGGGAAAAGGAGAGGGAAGAGAGTAGGAACAGAAAGTGAAGCTGTCTCCATGTTTATGCCCTCCTTGATAATGTGTCTCAGGAGCTTTTTAGTGTATTTGAGAGCTGTGTTATCTGGATTTTATTAGCCCAGCAATACCTCTCAACAGATCCCAGTTTCAAGAAAAGCACAATGGACGAGGTGGCCGAATTTCATGTACCATTATTGATGTAGGTTTTAGTCAAGTTGAAATTAAGAGCTATACGAATCTACTGTATGAACTCTCCCTTTTCTATTTTTTTTTCTCTCTTTTGGATGTGGTTTATTCGCTTTTTATTTTTATTAGATAAATTTTTCAACTGAAGCAAGAAAGTGGAACGACCATGGGCAAGAGAAGATAAATTCATGAGCTGTATGAACTCTCCTTATTTGTTTTTGATGTAGTGATTTTCTTGCATTTTATTGTTATAGATTTCTTTCTCTAATTTGACACAAGAAAGTGGGTCTCACCGGGCCAGGATGAAGACGTTTTGTCCTCTCACTACTCTCTTCCCTCCCAACCCGCCCGATTTTTCTACTTGATTGAATGGAATTCCGAACCATATCACCATTTACTATGTATCTTTTTGCTTTTTGCTGGATATAAATTTTACAGAAGTGGTGTGTGCTTGTAGAATTTGATTCAGACCTCAAAGAATACTTGTGTTTATATTTGCATGATAACCCCCTTCAGCAACTAGGCCACGGGGAGTTGAAACCACCCTTCCTTCAGTGGTGTTTGGTTTGTGGATATAAAACATATAAAATTGACATTTTAAGGTTGGGCGTTTAATGAAGCACATTAAACTCCTAATCCAGAATTCAGAGTCTCAAAGTTGTGTTCCCCATCATTGAAACTTCTACAAAAATCAGTCTTGAAGCTGAATTGTGGATGACTCAAGAGACTAAAGACTAATCATGAATATAATTTCTCTCTTGTATTAATTTGGTTCATATAATTTTGATTATATTGCATCAATTTGTTCCAATTAATAACACTTGTTAAGAAATTGGACGGTAATCAGTAAAATCCGTAGTGAGGTGGTTTGTGGAAGAGGGAAAGGTGAATAGATTATTGTCTTTAATTTTTCGCAAAATAAGGTGAATAGATCATTTTGTCTTTAATTTTTCACAAAACTTTAATAGACACGATCAATTGAACCAGATTAAAATAACATTAACAAATAAAGCGCAAAATTGATCAATTGGAAAAATTTTTTTGATAATTCTTGCAAGTCTTTCATCATCACTTTTTTAAATCAATATTTTTTTTTGTTGATGATTTGTTTGTTTATTTGTCAGTTTTATGATTTTATATAGTTGAACTAATAATTTTAAAGGAATAATGTTAGGAATTCTAAATGTTTTATCAAACTTTTTACATGGGTATGGATTCACACACATGTGAGGTTGTGTGGATTCTACACCCATATGAAATATTTGTTAAAAAAATTGATATATTATTTGGAGTTCATAGCATTTTTTATTTTAAAATACACACCTAGTCACCCTTCTAATTTATATGAAGGTGAATTTAACGAGGTCATTATTTTAATTTACTCATTTTTTTTCCCCCCCTAAAAATAGGGGTTCCATGAAGCCCAGCCAAATCAATTGTTCAAATTACTCTTGAAACAAGTGAAATTTAAAGCCATCCCAATGGTTAAGTAGCCCATCTTAGGGTGTGATAAATGGGAGGTTAAGTTAATGGAACAGTGGCGAATTTTTTAGTTGCAATTTAACTATATCAGTATATTAACGCTATCTTTGACAACATAAATATATAAAAATAAAAAAAATACTTTACGTAATAAGCTGAAGCTCCTGGGGCTATGTTTAAAAAAGAAAAAAAGAAAAAAAAAAGGGAAGACTCCTAGGGGCTTAAAATAAAATAATAAAAGGAAAAAAAAGATGCAATGGGATTATTCGCAATTTGAAAATATGCTCCAATGATGCATTATCTGATTGACTTATTTAGAGTACATAACTACATTCATAATAATATAAGATAACACTTGTTACATATTTTTATGATAATAGCCCTGCATCTCCATTGTCACATTTTCCATCACCTTTTGCTCCTCCACCACCATCACCTCCTCCTTTGCCATCACCTTTACAACCTCCACCACTGCCACCATTGCACCGCCAATACCGCCGCCTCTACCTACACCACCACCTTCACCACCCCCAATACCGCCTCCTCTACCACCACCTATACCACCTCCCTTGCCACCCCTAGCACCACTGCCTCCTTTTTCACTCCTAACACCGCCACCTCCGCCAACACCACCACCTCCCTTGTCGCCGCCACCTACACTGCCTCCGCCAACGCCACCACTTCCCTTACCGCCACCGCCACCGCCACCTCCACCACCGCTCTTACCACCACCACCACCACCTCCACCGTCACCACCTTCCTTACTACCTTCTCCTCCACCTACACCACCTCCCTTGCCGCCACCTTCACAACCACCTCCACCTACACCACCACCTTCACAACCACCTCCACTTACATCACCTCTGTTGTTACCCCCAACACCGCCACCTCTACCTTCACCGCCACCTCCTTTGCCTCCACATCCGCCTATGCCACCACCTTCACAACCACCTCCCTTACCGCCACCTCCACCTCCACCTCCACCACCTCTCTTGCCGCTCTCAACACCTCCACCTTCACCACCTCCCTTGCTGCACCCAACACCGCCTCCTTTGCCTACACCACTGTTGTTAGGGAAAATCAATGATTTCTCACAAGTAAATCAATCAATGGAAATAAAAACTAATGCAGAAAAATTAAATCAAAAGTAATACAAGAATTTTTACGCGGTTCCCTCAATGTGAGGTACGTCCACAGGATCGAAATTCGATTCCACTATCAACCAAATAAGTTTCCAAACGATTACAAATTAGACACGAATGGTCTCACAAACCACCTTTAGGTGAATTCTAAATAATCACAAATAAACAAAGAGGAAAGACCTCACCAAATAGATAAACCAAAATCTTTAAAACCAGAATTATAGAAGACTCAAAATAATTATCCCAAATCAACCGAAGCAGAGCAACAAGCCAAGATCCACTGTGACACAATATTTGAAAGCCCTAATGATATATTCCAAGCAACATAGAACAAAGCACAACCACTAAATTGATGTCAATCAATATTAAGCCACTGCTGCCTTTTCACCAAGCCAAACGGCTGCCTCTATTGTTTTCTCACAAACAGAAAAACAAACAATACCAATATATATATGGTAAACTTGTGGGCTTTTTTATTAAACCGTAGTTGTAATCAAATTGGATTGGGTCTCCACAAATTAGATATAATATATAAAAATATATTATAACTAATACCAAACTAAATTAAACTCTTTTAATAAACCAATTAGGTCTCAAACTCCAATAAAGAAATATATCCCAACAACCACCTCCCTTTCCATTCCTAGCACTGCCACCTCCACTTACACATCCACCTTCCCCACCTCCCTTGCCACCCACAACACTGCCACCTCCGCCTCCACTACCACCTCCACTTACGCCAACTCCCTTACTGTCTCCAGTACCACCACCCTTGACACCCCCAATATCGCTGCCTCCACCAAGACCATCAACGACCTGATTTTTCTGCTTGATTGAATGGAATTTTGAACCATATCACCATTTACTATCCATCTTTTTGCTTTTTGCTGGATATAAATTTTACAGAAGTGGTGTGTGCTTGTAGAATCTGATTCAGACCTCAAAGAATACTTGTGTTCACATTTGCATGATAGGGGATTTGAAACCACCCTTCCTTCAACGGTGTTTGGTTTGTGGATATAAAACAGATAAAATTGACATTTTAAGGTTGGGTTTGGTAAAAAAAAAAAAAAAAGCAAAATTTTGATCTTTGGTTGGTTTTCGTCTTGAATGAATTTTCTTTTTTAAATTTCAAATAACTTTTTCACGTGTAGGTTTTATTAGACTTGGAAGGGAAAAAAAAAACTAGATATTTTTTTACTAATTTCAAAATACTTTTATTGAATCAAAAATTTATTTTAACTTTTTCACTATTTTTTGAAGCGTTTTTTTACGCAAATTTAATATTAAACAATGCTTTTGTTAGCATTTGTCATTAAAATGATGTGAGTATACATATAAATACATAAAAATGTATGAAATTATGTAAAATATATATTAAAATTTTAATTTAATTTTTTTTGATATTATTTGAACCTTAACCAAAGCTCATTGAGGGGTAGTTAGTAGGATCTATTTTTAAAATTAAAAAATTCATTAATTTAATTTATGATTGCAAAAGTTCTAAAATTTAAGCTTCCAAAATTCTAAACCGTTCGAGGAAATATAGAATATATATGAATAGCCAATAATTTACAAAATTTATTAATGGGACTAATTTTTTAAAAATCTTTTTTATTCATGTTTAAAAGTTTACTTCAATTTCTTGTGCTTCATTTGTTGCTTTTCTTTTTTTCTTCTAAACACAATATAAATCAACTCAATTACTGGTTTTCCAGGACACTACAGATACTCCACATTTATGCTAGCTATGTTCAAAATTTTATTTTATTTTTAAAAATGTTTAAAAACTTTTAAAAATTTATTTTAATTTGATCACAATAATATAATATGATGTGTCAAATTTTAATTTATCACACACCACATTATTATGAGTAAATTTATAAATCTATAATATTTCTCAAGAACTGATAAACTTAAAAGCTCAACTGCATTTATAGAATTATTACAGGGCCTCGATCTCAATTGATAGGCTGGTCCATCCTAAAACAAATTGATATGAATTTGGAACATTGACCCTTTCTTTCACCCAATTTTGCCTCATATTTTTTATGCTAATTTTGTCACATTGTAATAAGAGTGAGGTAAATAAGCAATTGAAAATTTCATAAAGAAAAATAGTTGAGAGTACTAAAAGCGGTGCTCTAATAGCACCACTAATGATGTGGCAGTGGGCGCCACCCACTACCTATGCCTTTTTTTTTCTGACATTCCCAATACATTAGTGTTATTAATAGTCTTTTTTTTAGTGGTATGAATCATTATTGTTTTCTTGTGAGTTCAAAGTTTTCTTTTTATATATTCAAAATTCTTCATGTATTAAAATGCCATCTTATTTGGTTTAATATTTTTACTGCATCAAAGAAAGTATCGAACAGAGAATAAGATAAAAAATTGTGATTGGAACAAAAAGCTTCTATCTTAAATTACAACCCAAAGTACAGCCTAATCCCTAACATCCAAGCAAATTTGGTTTGAGTTTTTTAAATTCACTTTTTAGAAAATTGAATTTTTTTGTTTCGTATTTTTCTATTTTGTTTTTAATATTTTAAGCAATTTTTTTAAATTTTTATATACACCTAACATAAATACACTTAATATTTATGAAAAACCCAATAATAATTTATTTTTTACTATCATCTAAACTGTCATCAACACTAATTTACTAATTTATTCATATAAGAAATTGAATAGTGAGATTATTTAAAATAATTTAAATAAATATATTATTTATACTAAAGAGCTTAAATTACATAGCTAAAAATAAAAAAATAAAAAAAAATACATAGCTAAAGAATCCAAAAGCTTCTGTATCTACTATACAGAGCTTAAATTACAACCCAAAGTACAGGTGCAAAAATTTTTACTATCATCTAAACTGTCTTTTTCATCTCCTCTGTCTGTGCTCTATTTGCAGTGTAATGCAACTCCTACTGCTTGGTGAGAACCCAGAAGAAGATTCCAACTCGGACGAGGCAGACTCAGTTGAGAAGAAAGAATCAAACTCGACGTTTGGTTCACCATTGTCACGATTTGAAAAGAGCACTATTGCTGTGACTTCGACAGCAGAAATGATAAAGGACCCCCCCAACAACAATACCCACATAGACAGGTCAGTGATGAGTGACAGGAGGGGAAAAAAAACCAAAAACAACCATTTCTATACATTGTCGTTTGAGAGAGAGAGAGAGAGAGAGAGAGAGAGAGAGAGAGAGAGAGAGAGAGTTTGGGTGGGCTTATGACTTCGAGAGTAGAAATGATAGAAGACCCCCCCAACAACAATACCTACATAGACAGGTCATAATGAGTGACAGGAGGGCAAACAAACCAAAAACAACCATTTCCAATACATTGTCGTTTGAGAGAAAGAAAGAGAGAGAGTTGGGGTGGGCTTAGGGACTATGATAACCCTCACCACTGTTTACTGATAATACTACTGATTACTACTAAACTGTGACTGAACATGATTAAGTAACTGATTTGACTGGCATTCTGAACTGATTGATTGAGTATATTATTTTAAACGCATTCCTATCTGTTAGACTATTAATTGATCTGTTCATGTTTTAAGTGTCAAACTGTGAAATGAAGGCCTTATCAGCGGCCGAATCTGAAATTGATTAGTGTTTCATGATTATTAGAATTTATGTGATTTTATGGTAGATTTAATTGAAATTTGATTTGGTATGATTAAATTGGATTCAATAATGTTAAATTGAATTAGTGGGCTTATTTACCAAATTGCCACTTAGTGGACAATTCTAGGACCATTTAGTTGCCTCTTATGTGCTAGCTTTAGCACCTCTTCAGCCATTATTCAGGACCCAAAACCGTAGGAAAGAGTGAGAGAGGAGAAACTTGGCTTCAATTGAGATTTGACTTGGAGGCTTAGAAGATTTGGAGGATAATTGCAAAAATTGAGCTTTCTTTCTTGAACTTGAAGACTTAAGGTAGAGCTTTTACCTTCTTGTTTATGAATTGAGTTGGTTCTTGCATGGTTTAGAAGAATGTTGAAGTCTAGAGCCAAGTTATGGCTTAAAATGTGGAATAGTGAGCTTGAATCATGAATGCATGTTTACATTCTTGAATTTTGAGGTTGTTTTCATAGAATCCTCACATGTATGTCCATATTTGGGTTATAGTTCATGAATTCATCATGTTTTGGAAGGATTGGCTCATTTGATCAAGTATTTGAAGCTTTGATTTCAATTGAACACTTGCATGTTGCATATATATCATGTTCTTGAAGTTTTGTTTGGAAATGGGTTCAATTGAACTACCTTTGGGCTTTGATTTTGCAAATTGATCTTTGAAACATGTCATTTTATGAGTTTTAAAGTGTTTTCCAGAAAATTAGCCCAAAAGGATCGAATTTGATGCTTTAAATGTTGAGTTCATGCTTGGAGACAAATCTGAAAATTCTAGATTTTGGATCCACGCTCGAGCGAGGAACTTCATGCTTGAGCGTACGCTCTGAGTTCATGCAGTCTGCCCGAGCGAGTAAATTAATGCTCGATCGTGAAATGCGTGTATCCAGTACTTTGCGTGTGTTTACAGTCTGCTCGAGCGAGGAAATGAACGCTCAAGCGAGGACTCGTGTCTCACGCTCGAGCGAGGGTCAAGCGCTTGTCAAGCGTGAATTTCGTGCATCCAGTACTTTTGCAGTCTGCTCAAGCGAGGAAAGTCACACTCGAGCGGAGGTCCTTTGTCTGCATGTCCGCTCGAGCGTAGAAAGCCACGCTCGAGCGAGACCCCTGTTTTCTGAAAATTTTGAAAAGTGTTTTAAAGTACATCTTTGCATCCTCATTTCATCATAGGCATTCCCAGACCTTGTTTAAGGCATCTTAATGAGGATATTGTTGTAGAACCATACCGAGTCAAGATAGGCACTAAGTCATTGATTCCCAAGTGTGTAACTTAGTGTGTGTTCGTTCTGTAACTGTGTAGGGTTGGCATCCGAGGATGCTCACTAGCCTATCTGTAACTCAGAACTCTGTGAGTAACAATGTTGTAAAGATATATTCAATCATGAATATTTTCTGAATGATCAACTGTACTGCTTTCTGAAATGATATTTCTTACTGAATGAATGCTTGTCCTATTTGCGAACTATATTCGTGGCATCCATAGCAATTTACTGTTACTGTACTGTACTGCTACTGTCACAGAGATCTCTGTCGGTTCCCATGTTTGGAACCACTACTGTTTACTGATATGATGGCCATCAACTGACTGTTCAGTCTGTTAAGACCTACTGTACTGTTTTGCTATGGGATGTACCACATATGACTGATATACTGTTATAACTGACTGTTTTAAATACTGAAAGGGCATTCATTCTTAACCTCTTTACGCATATGTTATTCACTGGGCTTTAGCTCACTGTTTATATATATATGTAGGTGTCCAGGAATCGGATCGAATCTAGGAGCGTTGGGTTTAACTCCCTTTTTGTCAAGCCAACCACTGTGCCTCACTAAGAGGTTCCAAGCCCTTCAAGCTAGGGCTTTCTGGGGTGTTTTAGATTCATCCTTTCTGTCTCTGTTTTTGTATAGACTGACTGTACCTGTACTGTACTGTTCTAATAAGGATTAGGTCCCTGTCCTGGATGATTGTATATGTATGTATATACTGTTTTGGTTCTGAATGTATATATGTATGAAAAGTCTTTTTGCATACAAACTGTCACAGCTCATTTGACATCTTTTATTACTGTTTTGGCTTCCGCCAGCCCCTGTACTCTGTATTACTATTTTTACTGTTAAGCAGGCCTTCGGTAATCATGGATTACTGGCCGGTTACGGTGCTAAACGCATAGGGGCGGGTTTGGGTCGTAACAGGGACTGAAACGAGTTGCTTACACAGAGACCTCTATTCACAGAAGAGAATGCATACATGGTTATGCTCTGCTGCCAATAAATATTGAAATTCAACTTTTTTAAAAATTAATTTTTTATTTTTTATATATTCTTATTTGGAAAAATTATTCACAAATTCCATTTCAGAAATTATTTTTTATGGTGTGGCGTGGGTTTCTAATTTCATTCCATTTCACAAATTCCATATTCTTATTTGGATGTTTTCTTATAAATTAATTCTTCAAAAATTTCATTCCATTTCAGAAAATTATTTATGGTATGGTGTGGGTTATGTTTCTATTTTATATGTTTTCTCTTACTAATTTGACTTGTATGTATGTACTGTACTCTACTGTTGGTCAACATAGAATATGGTCTTGACCCGTCCATGGGGAAGGCAACAATGCAAGCAGCCCAAGAGGTGGCTGAAGGAAAGCTTAATGACCATCTTCCACTTGTGGTGTGGCAAACCGGCAATGGGACTCGAAGCAATATGAATACTTGGTGAGAAATGTTGCATTGGCAGATTGGCAGTGGGACTTATTTGTTGCATTGGACATTGCATTACATTCATTTCATTGGAAATGTATTTGTTTTTGAGAAATGTTTGGAAATGTATCTTTTGCGAAAAGATGAATACTTGGTGAATCTGGGTAGGGGTTGTAGAACCGTGCGGTTAGGTGTTGAGCCTTCCAGTTTACTGGTAAAAATGACGGTGGTAGTGCATTAGGGCCTACTTGCAGACACTCACCTAGAAATTCACAGAGCATGTATTCATGTAACATATATGGTGTAAAATGGAAATGGTTTTATATTTGTTATTGCATCTCAGCATTGCATGCTTTATAAAAAGAGAGATAAATTATTTTATCATAAACATGGCATGAGCATACTTCTCTTTAGTCATGTCATGATTCATATGTTGTGTAGTATATATTTACTGGGCTGTGGTTCACCCTATATGGGAAACCATTTCAGGTACAGGTGCTATGTCTCTGCCAAGGCATTGACTTGGGAGGACTCGGAGCTAAGGCTTCATTTTTGTTTCATTGTTATTTGTTGAATGTAAGCCTAGGGTTGTATTTGCGTTGAGTTGAGATTTCATTTTGTGTAACCAAGAATGTTCATGGATAAAGTTGTAAGCCTGTAGGGCACTTATTATCTGTTTCGCTTCCATTTCATACTTGTTGTAAAATGTATGCTTGGGATTGGAACTGGGGCATTGAGATGTGAATAGCATATATTTGGCATTTGGGATTTAATAGAAATGGATGTATGGAATAGTTAGCTGTATATATGTATTTGTCTATCAGATGGGTTTTGTAGCATAAATAGATATGCCCTGCCCAATTTTCGGGGCGTTACATGTCGACACATATTTGATCTGTTTGAAAATTATCACAAGACAATTAAATTAACTCAAATGTTTAAAACTATACTGACACAATTTGTAGGATGATTCTCTATACATCAAATATTTACCTCATTACGTATTTTTTCTAATTACATTTTCTTAAAAGAAAAATTAAAAATTATTTAACCTCTTTGCCCACTATTATTCCATCTATACTCTTATTCTAAATTCAGTTTACAACTGATCTAAAAAAGAAAAAAAGAAAAAAACAATTTACATCTAAAACTTTTCAAACTCTAATTGATCTCCAACTATTACAATCACCATCATCTCTGATTACCACCCAACCCCCTAAGCGTCTTGTGAAAAAAAATCTCAGAATTTAATGAAAATATATATTTTATACATTTATATTGAATTTATTAATTAAAATATATATATTTTTCAATTTTACTCAATAAAAATAAATAAAAATTTAAATTAAAAATAAATTAAAAAAATTAAATTTAAATTAATAAAATTAAAATTTTAAGATTTGATGGGAAAAAAATGATAAATATAACATTACCATAGCCTACATGGTCAAGTACAGCAGAAACGTGGCATCGTGTGGGTAGAAATTGAACTTAGGGCATTTCAAATAATTTGGATAAATTACCAATACATTTTTAAATTGTATTTAAAATATAAATTGTTCTTATGTTTTCAAAATTACATCTTGTTCTTTGAAGTTTTTAATTTTATCATAAATGTCTTTTATCAATAAATCAAATCAATTAATAATTCTTAGAGAAATGTTTGAGAGCTGTAGGAAGAGAGTTCTAATAGCTCTAATTTGTGTGTGGGCCTCATCTGATTTGATGTTTTGGCCTTATTTTTTATTTTTATTTTTTTATTTTCTACATAATTAGAGCTCTAGTTTTAGGGGGATGAATCACCGTTGTAATTTTTAATATCAAAAACAGGTTTTAACTCTCTCTCTCTCTCTCTGTCTCTCTCTCTCTCTCTAAATTCAAGGCATCTCTCTTTAAGCCTCCCTATCTAAGGGTTGCTTTGGGAAGATAGTTAAAAGCTGATTTTTTTGACTTTTTTTTTTGGCTTTTTTTTAATAAAAAAAATGTATAAAAAACGTGAGAAATGATGTGACCCAAAATAGATTAAAAACTAGAAAGTCGCTTTTAACCCACTTCTTAAAAGAGGCCTAAGCCTTCTGCTAGGTGTGTCGTTAGGGGTGGAGAGGGGTTTCAACCGTTGGCCTCCTCTCTCCTCCTTCCACTCAATTTTTCTCATTTTCTTTGTCATTTTGCTAATTAATAATGGAAGCTTGTCTTTTCAACCCTTTTCGGCGGTACCACTACAACATTGCCACCAGATCTGTTACCTTCCCGCTTCTATAGATCTACCCATACTAGATCTGCCTCATCTCCTTCAGATCTGCCTGTAGCCACTGTTGTTGGCATTGCCTCTCCATCTTTTCTGATCTTCAAAATTTGATGTTTGGCTTGCGTCCAAACTTTCACCTTCGCGTTCAAAACTTTAAGATCTGGTTTTAGATCTTCTCACAATCTGAAGACTAATGTTGTTTAACGCGTTCGTTTCATGCTATGTGACCACCTTAACCTCAATGTTACATCTTGATCAGCGGATGTAGAGTCTTTATATTTCAAGTTGAAGGTTGTGGTACAATAGAGTTTTGGATCCATTTGGTTACTTAGATCTGGTTGCTTTCAGTTTGTTTTTTTATTTTTATTTTTTATTGTTTGCTATAATAATTTTCTCTGCGTGGAGGTTGTCTCCCTAATTTGTGTGGTTTTTTTTCTCCTCCTTTATGGAGACTAGGAGTGGTTTGGGATGCATCTAAATAAGTACACTTTTTAACTTTTTATGAAAAGATGTGCAGAAAAGTACAGAGGTTATGTGACTGAAAAAAGATAAAAAAGATAAAAAAAAGTGTGTACTTATTACTATTAGGTTATGCCAAACTTGGAAGATTCTTCATCCTATGGAAGTTTGTTATCTCTTTATGAGATCTTTTGCTATCCCAGTACGAGATTGATTCAATTTTTTATCGATTTCGCAATGAAGGCTTTTTTCCCAATCTAAAATAATAATAATAAAAAAAACAGGTTTTAATGATATCAAAAATATTTCAATAAATAATTCAGATAATTTTATTATTGTATAGAAAAGTAATTAGGAATTTTATTTTTTCAATTAATTCTGATAAATAAAAAATTATTACAATGAGATATTTATATTTTTTCAAACCACATGAGACAATTTGTATTTTAAGTAACTACAAGAGGTATATTTGTAATTTACCCAAACAATTTTAATGAAAACACAACTTAAAATACTCACGTGAGAATGAGAAATTTTTTTTAATACAATTATTTATTACCTTTTACCTTCCATTTATATGTAACGCCTGAAAAGAGTTTACATTCCACGTTATATAAATAATTTTATTGTGTGTTAGTGGTAACAGAATGGTAAATTTCTACTCGAGAATCGAGGACACTAATAAGGTACAAAACTAATTTTAGACTCCCTTTGACAATCTTTTTTAATTAATTAATTTATTAAAAAAGTTATTTTGTTGAAAAACTATAAATAATTTAGATATACTCATTTTTCACTGAAAAAAAAAAATCAACTTTAGCTATTAAAAAAGTCATTAGAAAGTAAAAATATGTTAAACAAATTAATATATAATTATATCTTCTTCTTTTTTTGAGCTCATATATAATTATATCTAATATAGATATTTTCTATTTAATTTTAAATAAAAATTAATCTTAAGAACAAATAAACAAAACTTAAAATGTGAACAGAAGAAAATAAGAAAATAATTAAAAAGGCCAAGTCTAATTTACTTCTTTTTAAAAAAAATAAAAATAAAAAATACAGTGCATATGCTTGGCAACAAAAAGAGCCAAAAAGGAGACAGCAACAAAAGTAAACCTTTATAATAGTGTTGGGTCAACTAACCAAGGGGGAGGAGGCCCAGAAATCTTACCCATGTGGATTCGATCAACGATGGGAAGATCCAATATGACAACGAAACATTGGACGCTACACCTCTTATAGCCAAATAGAGGCATTGTTATTTAGACTTTGGCCTATTTTCGGAAGGAATAATGCTAACAGATGATGTGGCAGGTGAAATTATAATTTTAAAATAATAATGTTATATATATTAATTGATACATATAATATCATTATTTGAAAAATAAGTTAAAAATTAATTTTTATTTTTTTATTTTTTGAAAAAGTGTATAAAAAAATATAGGGTAAATTACACTGACACTCCCTGAGGTTTATATTTATTACAGTTTCCTCCCTCACATTTTGGAAATTGCATCTCCCCCTGAGGTTTAAAGTTTCATTATAGATTCTCCCCTTCAGCGGGAGCCTCTATTTGCACACACCACTTCCCCTCTCCTCACACACTTAATGACATTTTTTTTATTACATTTTTATCCTAAAATAAAATTACCAAAATATTCCTTTCTTCTCCAACCAAAACCCCTTTCTTCTCCAACCAAAACCCTAACCCTAACCCTAACCCTAACCCTAACCCTAACCCTAATACCCAATACAGAGCCTCCCCTCCGATCATCTCCTTCCTCCCTCCGTCGCCTCCCTCTGTCGCCTCCCTCAAGCCTCCCTCTTCTCGAATCGAAGCCCCACGCCACCCCATAGTTCGTCGCTCACTCACCCTCTCCACTACCCCCATAACCCCTCACTTCGGAACACAAAACCGTCGCCGCCGCAGCTCCCACCCCTTCGCGACCCTCAGTTCTGCACACCCACAGAGAGAGAGAGGAGAACCTAAATCGGAAAGAAGACGAATTTGGTTCGACTATCAACCTCCGAAACCCTATTTTCGCGACTGTGAGAGAGAGAGAGAGAAAGAGAGAGAGGATGAGGTGGGGGTCGCGATAGTGTCGCCGGTGGTGGAGTAAGGGGTGGGGATGGCGACGGGAAGTGAAAGGAAACGGTGGTGCTGCGTCGCCGCCGGCGAGGTGGTCGCTGGTGTGTGGATTGGGAGGGTTGGAAAGTTGTATGTATGAGGATATAATTGGAATAAAAGTGTGTGTAATAAGTAAATTTTATTTATTTATTTTTTTAAGGTGTGTGAACTGAGAAGGATGTGTAAAAAGTAGAATTGGTGTGTTCAAATAGAAGCTCCCCCCTTCAGCCCTTTAATTTTTTTAAATACCAATTTTGCCCTCACTAAGTAAATTACATTGACACCCCTCACATTTTAGAAATTACAATTCCCTCCCTAAGATTTAAAGTAACATTACCAATTGCCCCCTCGGTTAGTATTAATTAGAAAAAAATTAATCAAAAAAAAATAATCGGGAAAAAAAATATTTGAAAAAAAATAATTAATTGAAAAAAAAAATTGTTAGTAAAATTTTTAAATTTCTGTTTAAAAACCAACGTAAACTCATTTTTTGAATTTACGTTTTTTTCTCAAATTTACAAACTGAGACAACCATTTATAAACCAAAAAAATTATCAAACAAGTTTTTATGACAGGTTTTAAAATTTTTGTAAATAAAAATTGAAAACAAAATGGTTACCAAACATGTTTCAGATGGTAAAAATATCATAAAATTGACAAATAATTAAATAAATTACCAACGTAATAAATGACTTATTAAAATATTCTTAAGCTATATATGGTTTGATTTTTAGAATTTTTTTTAAAAAAATAAAAATTAATTTGGTTAAGAAATAAAAAATAAAAAATAATTATTATTTTTATTTCATTTTTATCTTTCGAGTGGTTAGAAATAATGTTTTACAAATTAAATTGAAACAGCCATACGTATATATATAACCTGTCCAAAAGTTAAAATGATAATTATTTTTTACCCTTAAATGATAATTATTTTTTATTTTTTATTTCTTAACTAAATTAATTTTTAATTTTTAAAAAAAAATTCTAAAAATCAAACCATACATAGCTTGCGAATCTTTTGATAAGTCATTTCTTATGTTGGTAACTTATTTAATTATTTGTTAATTTTACGACATTTTTACTATCTGAAGCCTGTTTGGTAACCATTTCGTTTTCAGTTTTCAATTTATATTTACAAAATTTTTTAAAAACTGTCATAAAAACTTGTTTGATAATTTTTTTGGTTTGTAAAATGTTGTCTCAGTTTGTAAATTTGAGAAAATAACGTAAATTCAAAAAATGAGTTTATGTTCATTTTTAAACAGAAATTTAAAAATTTTACTAACAAATTTTTTTTTCAATTAATTTTTTCTCAAATAATTTTTTTTTCAATTATTTTTTTTTTCAAATAATTTTTTTTCCAATTAGTTTTTTTTTTCAAAGAATTTTTTTTCCAACTAATACTAACCGAAAGGACAATTGGTAATGCTACTTTAAACCTTAGGAGGGGATTGTAATTTCTAAAATGTGAAGGGTGTCAATGTAATTTATCTAGTGAGGGCAAAATTGGTATTTAAAAAAATTAAATTGCTAAGGGGGAATCTATAATGAAACTTTAAACCTTAGGGGGAGATGTAATTTTCAAAATGTGAGGGGAAAAACTGTAATAAACATAAACCTCAGGAGGTGTCAGTGTAATTTACCCAAAAATATATAAAGATGATGTAATTGAAAAAAATTAAAGAACCAAAAAATTAACTTTTAATCCAAATGCCAAAATAAGCTAAAGTTTTTTAAAAAATAAACTTATTTGTTATTTTTCATCATGATAACACACCATCATGTGTTTTCAGCTATTTTTAAGCACAATAACCTTTGTAACTAGGTGCATGAATATTATATCCTTACATTATGATTTATTTTTTACTCTCATCTAAACTATCATCAACACTAATTTATTCATATAAAAAAAAAAAGAATACGTGAGATTATTGAAAATAATTTAAATAAATATATTTTTTTAATTTTTATGAAAAAATATTTTAAAAAAATAAAAAAATAATGTAACAAAAACAATAAAATTAGTGTATCCCAAACACGCTTGTAATATTTGATATCACAATATTATCAAGATTAAACTATTTAAAGGAAAAATTATAGTATACACCTCTCAAAAGGTATGTATTAATATAATTTCTTATTTTTTAAATTATAATTAAAAAAATCATAATTAAACACTTTTAGGATGAATGGCAATCTTATACAAACTTAATTTAATAATTTACTTTATAATAAAATATTACATAACTTTAACTAAGGAGAAGGACTCTGATGTAATTTGGAAAGATAAATTTTTTTAACTTTTTTAAATCAGAGCACTTCTTTATTTTTTATATATAAAAAAATTAAAAAATCAATTTTTTAACATCGGGCAATGGATTACAGAACCCAATATTCATAGCTAAAGAACCAAAATCATCAATAGTGATTGGACAAAGGTGCAGGAGTTTAAATTACAACCCAAAGGACACAGGGTTTAAAGTTGTGGTAAATCCATTAAGGGCACAACCCTAGACATCCGAGCAGTCCTTACCGGTAGGGTAAGAAGGTCTTCTTCTTCATCTCCTCCACCAATGCTCTATTCGCAGTGTAATGGCGATCGGTTTTTTTCGGAGAACTTGTTTGCTTCAATTTTGCTTTTGTGTTTCCGTTTCCTTGCAATTCTTTTCCTTCTCATCCCTTGAAGATGATGAGCAAGTGAAGACCTTGAATATCCACTTCTTCAAGTTCCTTCCAGACGATGTAGACCTTGAAGACGAAGTAGAGCCTGACGGTATTGTCTCAATCGACGGAGTTTCAGCTTCTTTGTTCTCAGAATCTTCCAACTCCAGAATGCGATAATGATGATGATGAGAGGCCTCATTTTCTTCGTGTTCTTGCCATTGGAACTGTGTTGTTCGTAGTGGTGACATCGGTCGGATTTGACCATTCAAGAACCACTCATCGGCTGAACTCATACCGCTCGGTGAGGACCCACAAGAAGATTTGAACTCGAACGAGCCAGTTGACAAGAAAGAATCAGACTTGACGTTTGGTTCGCCATTGTTACGGTTTGAAAAGAGCACTATTGCTGTGAGTTCGAGAGTAGAAATGGCAAAGGACCCCCACAACAACAATACCCACATAGACATGTCAGTGATGAGTGATAGAAGGGAGAAAAAAATAAAAAACAAAAAGTAAAAGGTTGAATACACTGGAGGTGGTGGGATTTTTCCGTTTAAGAGAGAGAGAGAGAGAGAGAGTTAGGGTGGGCTTAGGGACTGAAATGAGACAGAGAGCTCTATTCTGTGAATAAGGAGAGAATGCATACATGCTTATACCATGTGCTTCCAATAAATATTGGAATTCAATTTTTTTAAAAATATTTTTTTATTTTTTTATATATTCTTATTTGGAAAAAGTATTCAAAAATTCCATTTCAGAAAATGTTGTTTCATTTAGTCAATTAAATGTACACAAGAGATTTCACAAAAGCTGTGGTGTATCATACCAATTTTGATTTGTTTAGTGCACCAGCTGCTAATAGGAGGGACACTTTCTATTGTCATATGGCTCCGAAACCTCCAAATCCAGAGGAATTGCCCCCTCCTTGCAGGTATGTTTTTAAAGGTTACTAGTACGGTTATAAATCGCAAGACATATAACGGTATTAGGATGGAAAATTAGCTGTTTAAATTGGCCATTATGCCCGAATTGACGGCTTTTTAATGGGATTTTTATTGATAAGTCCATTTTAGAAATGTTTTAACCCAAGAAGTCCATGAAGGAATTTTTTAACCCATTTAGTCCCATGTATGTATAGTTTTATTCCATAAAGTCCATTTTCTTGATTTACACTATTTTCTTGGACACTTATACCCTTATATTTAATTTTGATACCCTTATAAATATTTTTTCAACGATTAGCAATTTAATTATGTGAACATTCATATTTTAAAATTCACATTTGTAGGAATGTAAATTGGCCCGTGGGCGGCCCGAAACCCGCCCGCGAGCCAAGGCGGGCCGGGCCCGTTGACAATGTGAATATTCACATTGACATCTTAAAATTCACATTAAATGGAGTGTAAAATTGGCCCCCGTCCCATGGCGGCGCGAAACCCGCCCGCGGCCCATAGGCAGCCCGGGACGGGCCCGGTCCGGCCCGTTGACAATGTGAATATTCACATTGACATGTTAACATTCACATTGATAAGAGTATAAAATTGGGCCGCGGCCCATGGGCGGCCAAAAGCCCGCCTGCAGCTCGGGGCGGGCCCGGCCCGGCCCATTGTCGCGGCCCAAACCCGGCCCTATGGGTTTAGCACCGTAACCGGCCAGTAATCCGAGATTACCGAAGGCCTGCTGAACAGTAATACAGTAAAACAGAGTACAGGGCCTGGCGGAAGCCAAAACAGTAAATAAACAATGCCCAATGAGCTGCGACAGTCTATATGAAAAGATTTTTCATACATTTATACGTAAACAGTACAGAATGGTATGCACAATATTTACAATCATTCAGACTAGGGACTCAACCCTAGATAACAGTACGGTAAACATTCAGTCTAAACAAAACAGTGAAACAGTACAGAAGGGGGAATTGTAAAACACCCCTAAGCCCTAACACGTTAGGCTCGGAACCTCGCAGTGAGGCACAAAGGCTGGCTTGACAAAACTGGAGTAACCCTGACGCTCCTAACCGCGGTCTGGTGCCTGCACACCTACATATATATATGAGCAGTGAGCTAAAGCCCAGTGAATAACATAAAACGTAAAGGAGTTTAGAATGAAATGTCCTTACAGTATTGAAATCAATTCATTAAACAATACTTCAGTCGTTCAGTCAGAACAGTTATTCAGTCATATGTGGTACATCCATTAGCATAGCAGTAAACAGTAGGTCTTAAAGACCGAACAGTAATGATGGCCATCAGTCAGTAAACAGTGGTGGTCCCACGAGGGAACCGACAGAGATTTCTGTCACAGTAACAGTAAACAGTAGGTGCTAAGGATGCCACAATACAGTTCAGAATATAGGACATACATTCATTCAGTTAACAGTAATCAGTTCAGAAAACAGTACAGTTCAGTTGTTCAGAAGATAACCATTTGTGAACATATCGTTACACAATCGTTACTCACAGAGTTCGGGCTACAGTATGCTAGAGCGTGCCTCCCCAGTCGCCAACCCTACACAGTTAACAGATTGAACACACTAAGCTACACAGCTGGGAAAGATAATAACTTAACCCCTAATGCCTCGGTGTGTTCTACATCTATATCCTCAACAAGATGTCTACAACTAGGCCTAAGAATGCCTAGAATGAGATGAGGATGCAAAGATGCACATTTAAAAGCATTTTCAAAAAAACAGAGTTCCGCTCGAGCTCAGGTTTCCCCGCTTGAGCGGTAATGCAACAAAGGTACACGCTCGAGCGTAAACTTTCCCGCTCGAGCGTACTGTAAAAGTACTGGATGGGTGAAATCTCCGCTCGATGCCCGCTCGAGCTTGAGACCTGACTCTGCTCGAGCGCCCAATCCTCCGCTCGAGCAGACTGCAAAACAGTGCAGAGAGATGCTGGATGCTCGGATTCCACGCTCGAGCGCCACTTTCCCCGCTCGAGCTTAAGTGCAAAATCTGGGAATTCCAGATTGCACCTCCAAGCTCCCACTCACACTCAAATGCATCAAAACCGATCCTCTTGGGCCCATTTTCTGGAAAACCTTTATAAACACATAGTATAACATGGTTCAAAGCTCAATTTTGAGAAATCAAAGCCCAAGGGTGTTTAATTCAAACTCAATTTCAAATCATTTTCAAGAACAATCTTCAAACATGACATGCATGATCTTTAAATAACTTTCAAGCTTCAAAACATGCTCTAGTGAGCCAATTGATTCACAAACAAGATGAAAACATGGACCATTACAAAATTATGGACATGCATGTGACAATTTGCCATGAATTCAACTCAAAATCCAACAATTCAAACATGCATGCATGAATTATGTTCTATTTCAACATGTATGAACTAATACAAGACTTAGCTCCTCAATTTGACATGAATCATGCAAGAACAAGCTCAATTCATAAACAAGAGGGTAATTACTCTACCTTAGGTCTTGAATTAGAAGACTAGGAGCTCAATTTAGCAATCTACACTTCAATTCTCTTCAAATTCTAAGCAATATTGAGAGGAACTCAACTCCTCAAGTCTCTCTCTCTCTCTATGGTCGGCTAAGGGTCTCACACATAGGCTAAAAAAATGTTTGATTCAATGTATAAGGCTCAAGTGTGTGTGTGAGATAGTGGTCCACTAGGGGTAGTTCGGTAAATACGGCCAACTCTGCAATTGATCAATATTTAATCTAATTTAATCACACCTAATCAGTTTTCAGATACTTATACCATAAAATCATATTAATAATGACGATCATAATACACCAACCCATTTCCGGTTCGGCCGCTGATAAGGCCTTTAATTAATAGTTTAAACATAAAACACGAACAGATCAAACAAACAGTCAACAGATAAAATGCAATTCAAACAGATGTATTCATTCAATTCAGTTTCAATTTCGGTCAGGCAGTTCAGTACTTTAATTAGTTCAATTCTCAGTCAGTTATCAGTCATTATCAGTTCCGTTTAACAGTAATCGGTGATTATCGGTAATCAATCAGTCATTAATCAGTAAACAGTATGAGGGTTGTTACACCCGTTGACAATGTGAATATTCACATTGACATGTTAACATTCACATTGATAGGAGTGTAAAATTAGCCTGCGCCTCGTAGCTGTCCGAAACCCGTCCACGGCCCGTGGGCGGACCCAGCCCGGTCTGTTGACAATGTGAATGTTTACATTGACATGTTAACATTCATATTGATAAGATTATAAAACTAGACAGCAGCCCAGGGCGGGCCCGACTCGGCCCGGCCCAGCCCGTTGACAATGTGAATATTCACATTAACATGTTAACATTCACATTAATATGAGTGTAAAATTGGCCTCCGTCCCGTGGCGGCGCGAAACCCGCCCGCGGCCCATGGGCGGCCTGGGGCGGGCTCGGTCCGGCCCATTGACAATATGAATATTCACATTGACATGTTAACATTCACATTGATAAGAGTATAAAATTGGCCCGCGGTCCATAGACGGCCAAAAGCCTGCCCCGGGCGGGCTCGGCCCGGCCCGTTGACAATGTGAATATTCACATTGACATGTTAACATTCACATTGATAAGAGTGTAAAATTGGCCCGCAGCTCGTGGGCGGCCTGAAGCCCGATCGTAGCCCGAGGCGGGCTTGGCCCGACCCGTGACAATGTGAATATTCACATTGACATGTTAACATGCACATTGATAGGAGTGTAAAATTAGCCCGCGCTCCGTGGCTGCCTGAAACCCGTCCACGGCCCGTGGGCGGCCCGAGGCGGGCCCGGCCCGGCCTGTTGACAATGTGAATATTCACATTGACATGTTAATATTCACATTGATAAGAGTGTACAATTGGCCCGTGACCCGTGGGTAGCCCGAAGCCTGACCTCGGGCCAGGGCGGGCCCGGCCCGTTGGCAATGTGAATATTCACATTGACATGTTAACATTCACATTGATAGGAGTGTAAAATTGGCTCGCAGCCCGTGGGCAGCCCGAAACCCGATCGCAGCCCGAGATAGGCTTAGCCCAACCCTTGACAATGTGAATATTCACATTGACATGTTAACATTAACATTGATAGGAGTGTAAAACTTGTCCGCTGCCCGAAGCTCGCCCGCGGCCCGGGGTAGACCCAGACCCAAACCCGGGCCACCTCGGGCCGCCCATGGGACACGAGTCAATTTTACATTCTTATCAATGTGAATGTTAACATGTCAATGTGAATATTAACATGTCAATGTGAATATTCACATTGTCAATAGGCCGGGCCGGGCCCGCCTCGGGCCGCCCACGGGCCGTGGGCTTGTTTCGGGCAGCCACGGGGCACGGGCTAATGTTACACTCTTATCAATGTGAATGTTAACATGTCAATGTGAATATTCACGTTGTCAACGGGCCGGGCCCACGTCGGCCCAGGGCCGGGCTTCGGGCTGCCCACGGGTCACGGGCTAATTTTACACTCTTATCAATGTTAGTGTTAATATGTCAATGTGAATATTCACATTGTTAACGAGCCGGACCGGCCCCGCCCTGGGCAGCGGGCGGGCTTCGGGCCACCCACGGGCCACGGGTCAATTTTACACTCCTATCAATATGAATGTTAATATGTCAATATGAATATTCACATTGTCAACGGGCCGGACCGGGCTCGCCCCGGGCCGCCCATGGGACGCGAGTCAATTTTACACTCTTATCAATGTGAATGTTAATATGTCAATGTGAATATTTACATTGTCAACAGGCCGGGTCGGGCCCGCCCCGGGCCGCCTACGGGTCGTTGGCTAGTTTCGGGCAGCCACGGGGCGCGGGCTAATTTTATACTCTTATCAATGTGAATGTTAACATGTCAATGTGAATATTTGCATTATCAACGGGTCGGGCCGGGCCCGCCCAGGGCAGCCCACGAGCCGCAGGCGGGTTTCGGGCCGGCCACAGGTTGCGGGCTAATTTTACACTCCTATCAATATGAATGTTAACATGTCAATGTGAATATTCACATTGTCAACGGGCCAGGCCGGACCCGCCCCGACCCGGGCCTGGGCCGGGGCTTCGGGCTGCCCACGGGTCATGGGCCAATTTTACACTCTTGTCAATGTTAATGTTAATGTTAATATGTCAATGTGAATATTCATATTGTGAACGGGCCGGCCCGGGCCCGCTCCGGGCGACGAGCTGGTTTCGGGCCGCCCACGGGTCGCAGGCCAATTTTACACTCCTATCAATCTGAATGTTAACTTGTCAATGTGAATATTTATATTATCAACGGGCCGAGTCGGGCCTATTTTTTTTGGCTTGTGGGCCGGCCCGGCCCGGCCCGACTCGAATTTTTTCGGACACTCACGAAGATCGACCTGAGCTGGCCCCTACACATTAACGATATAAACATTTATATTGACGGTGTGAACATTCACATTAAGGGTATTTTGGTAATTATGTCACCCATAGGACTTATTGAAACATAAGAAAATAATGTGAATTAAATGGAACATAAGTAGATGAAAAGGGTATTTTGGTCTTCTTATCTCAAATTGGACCTAATGGAATAGTCAAAAAGAATATGGGTTGAATGGAATAAATCTCTAAGAAAATGGATTTATCAAAAAAGTTCCCGTTTTTAATTCTATGATTAAATTTCATAAATTATTTTTACTTCTTGTGACAATTAAGTTGGTCAATTCATGTTATGTTGGTGCCTCTCATTTCAAAAATTATAATTTTATTATTGCGTTTCATATCTACAAATAAAAATAATTTATGAGATTTGTATATATAGGATATTTTCTTATATATACTCAAACTGCGTATTATGGTTGTTATGGAGAGTCTCCATTAACAATTCTTAGTTGAAGGTTGGATCTCTATACCCAAACTTTTGTTCTCTTTCACACTCCTAATTGTGTGATATGATGAAAATATAAGGGAACAATTTTTCTCTAATATATGATCAGAGGACAATCATGCAAGAGAGTCTTAGCGTAAAAAAATTAAGTTTATCAAAAACCGATTAGTCATTTAATTGAATTGCATTAAAATATATATATATATATATATAGATAGATTATGTTCAAAATTATACTATCTAGCCATCCAAGAAGTTGCCCCCAAATAGATTATTTGTGAAATTTGGAAAATGTTGCCCTCTGAAAGTGAGGTGTACGCCGTGCGGTATAGATAATAAAAATAATTTGCTTTCTTGCTATGATGATTATGTTTTTTTTTTTTTTTTTTTTTTTTTTCAAGTAAAGAATTTGAGAGGAAGTGTTTACTTCAAGAAAATAGTTATGATAGGACCTATCTTTTCCTGCAACAACTGAACACAAGGATAGAAAATTAAAACGATTTTTGTTTTCCAGTTCCGGAACTGCAGGTGTTCCTCCAGTGTTGATTAGTATAGTTTTGTTGCAGAGATATTTATTTAGTCAATTAAATGTTTTTAATTTTTTACAAATAAAAAATTTTAAAATTTTGTTTAAGAAATTTTAAAAACAAAAATGATTCAGGCCTCGAATTTGAGGCTCGAATTTGCCTCGAAATCAAAATTTTTTTTTTTTTTCTTTTCTTTTCTTCCAAAGCTGTTTTAGTTGGTTTTTTTTTTTTTTAATTTTTTTTTTCTCTCTTTTCTTTATAGGGGTGATTATGTATAAGGATGTACTAAAAAATTAGACATTTTGTAAGTGAGTTGGGTTGGACTGATTGGATAATAAAATTGACTGATCAATTTTTTTTTAATTTAATTTAATTTTATTTGTTAGGTTGTGTTGGTTTTTTTTTTTTTAAAAGTGTTTATATGTAGGGGTGTGCCAAAAAACTAGACATCCTATTCTAACTCATCGTACAAAATTATATAGAATTAACGAATTTTAACCAACAGTCTAACTGATCAGTCAATTAAGTTGGATTGATTAAATGATAAAAATTAAAATTGACTGATTAGTTAAACTGTTGGTTAAATTTTGTTAATTTCATATAATTTTCTATGATGAGTTGGTGGAAAATGTATAATATTTTATATTAGACTTAAAAAAAAAAAAAAAAAAAAAAAAACTAACACAGAAGCCCCCAAAAAAAAACAAACAAACAAACAGCAGTCGAGCCAAATTCGAGGCCTCTATCACTATTGTTTTAAAAATGATCAAATCATAAGGAACAATATAAGATGCATTATTCTATAAATAAATAAATAATAAAAAAAAAACTCATAACTATATTATCAATTCACATATATCAAAAGAAATAATAACAATATAAAAAATACACAAACATCCACCAAAAAAAAAAAAAAACCTTCAAATCAACTCTCAAAACAAAGGTAGTTAACGTATATATATTTATTTTCAATTTAGTTGGAACTAGAAATACATTGGGAAAAAAAAGTCATGTAGAGAAAAAAAAAATACTCACACGAAAATATAAATTTGCAAAAAAAAAAAAAAAAATCACAAACAAACAAACAAAGTTGAAATAAATTTGGACTATTGGCAAAGAGAGAAAATAACCATTGCATCATTACATTTGGAGAGGAGTTGGCTGAGTTGGAAAAAAAATCAAATATTGAGTATTTTAAAGGGATAATAGTATTGAATTTCTAATTTGATTGGGTTTTTAAAATTTTAGATTTATATTATTTTCGGAAAAAGGTGACAGTGAGATTAAGGTGGCTTACCGTATTATTTTGAAGTTTGAAATTCAAAATCATAGATAATTAGCGTCTTTATTTATTTATTTTTATTTAATTGTTTTGATCAACATTGTTTTTGGAAAGAATAAATGTGACTTATCATATTGTTTTGAATTTTAAAATTCAAAATTGCAATTAGATCTTCTTTTTTTTTTTTGTTTTTGGATTTTTGACTTAAGGAATTAACCAATAGATTTTTTTTTATTTCTTTAAAAATTAATAAATTAACAAAATTAGTTTGGAAGTTTGGAACTTCTACAATCATTGTTCTTAAAAAGACCATTTTCCTTATATATATAGATTGGAAGTTTGAAGTTTTCACAATCATTGTTTTAAAAAAACCATTTTCCTTATATATATAGATTGGAAGTTTAGAGTTTCTACAATCATTGTTCTTAAAAAGGCTATTTTCCTTATAAACAAAAGAAATTATACAAAAAAATTGTACAAAATACGGTGATAAAAGTGCTTTTATTTAGTTCAAATCAAAAGATTCATTAAAAGGACTTACAATTTTTAAAATATTTCTATCACACCATTCTTATGAATTTTTTATTTGCAATTAATTTTCATTTAGTAAAATATGTTCTGCATGCTTTGTGTGGGAAATAAATTCAAAAATCAACATGCCTTTTGTAGAAAATTTGCAAAGATATGATTACAAGTTATTTAGGATGGTCTAAATAAGTGTAATTTTTTTATTTTTTTATAAAACAATGTGCAGAAAATTAAAAAGGTAATGCGATCTAAAAAAAGATAAAATGTTATGTTAAGTATCAATCAATCATTTTATTTCACAAAACTATTTATTAAACTAGATAAACATTTTAAGTAAATTAATTCTTTTCATCTCATAAAAAAATTAGACAATTAAAATATCACTAAAAAAATCAAATTTCCAAATGCACACTTAGGCCTCATTTATCAAAAATAAAAATAAAAAAGCCAAAACAATTTCAGCTCGTACAAAAAATATATATATTTCCATTTACTCTACCTCTTGTATTTTTTTTTGTGTAAAAAATTAAAAAGTTATTTTAAATATATTATTTTTTATCTCATATTTTAGTTTAAAAAAAAATATTTAAAAAAAAAATCATCTCCCAAAATAACCCTTTATAAAGTGTTTGGAATCACATAAAAAAGTCATATTATCTTTAGTAATTTTTTTTTTAGAAGAATGTCAAAAAAAAAAAAAAATTTTATATTCACCTCAAGTAAACGAACTCAAAAATTTTATTTTTTTATTTTTGAAAAGTTATATAAGAAAATTTTAAAAGTCAAAATAAGCCCCAAAAAATTCATTATTTTTATTTATATATTTTTTTTATAATAATTATTTAATTTTTTGATGTCTTTAAAAGGCTGATTTTTTATTAAAAAAAATTAAAAAGAAAATAACTTAAAGATGAAAATAAATCAAAAACAAAATCAAGTGAACCCCAACAAACATACAATTAGCATGGGCAACGCGAAACAAGTAAAATTGTTTTAAAAAGATAGTTAAAAATTAATTTTTTAATGTATTTTAAATATGTAAAAACATATGAGAAGCAATATAATCTAAATTAATTAAAAAATTAACCATAAATAATGTTCGAATAAACAATTAGAGAGAGAAAAGACATTTAGAAATGACAAAATTTATAAACTCACAGTACAATAATAACAAATAAAATTACCATCTAAAAAAAAAGAAAAAAAATAACTCGAAAATACAAAATTTATGAAGAAAAACAAGGACGGCGGAACGCGCAATCCGACGCCGTTCGCCGGTTTTTGTTTGGTTCGCTTTTGCATTTGCGATTCTTTTCCTTCTCGCAGTGTAGCCGACGGCGGAACCCTTCCGACGCCGTTCGCGATCTGCTATTGCTATTCTTTCCCTTCTCAGTGAGCGTGATCGATCGGAACGTGATCGATGACCTCATACCGGTCGGCGAGGACCCAGAAGAAGATTCCAAAGCAGACTCAGTTGAGAAGAATGAAGAATCAGAGTCGACGTTTGAAAACAGCACTATTGCTGTGACTTCGACAGCAGAAATTATGGAGGAACCCCCCAACAAGAAGACCCACATAGACAGGTCAGTGATGAGGGACAGGAGGAGCAAAAAAACCAAAAAGGACCATTTCCAATACATTGTCGTTTGAGAGAGAGAGAGAGAGAGTTGGGGTGGGCTTCTGACTTCGAGAGCAGAAATGCCAGACGACCCCCCCAACAACAACACCCACGTAGGGAGGTCAGTGACGAGGGACAGGAGGGCAAAAAAAATCAAAAGCAACGATTTCCAATACATTGTCGTTTGAGAGAGAGAGAGAGAGAGTTGGGAGGGACTGAAACGAGTTCCAATAGAGAGAGAGAGAGAGAGAGTTGGGATTGGGAGGGACTGAAACGAGTTCCAATAAATATTCGAGTTTGAGAAATTATTTCCATTTCACAAATTCGATATTCCTATTTGGACGTTTTCTTCCATAATATTATTGATCTGATCTTTAAATATAACAGCTAAACCCTTATGGCCCATGTCCAGTGGCCAGCCATCCAAGATTCCTAAATGCAATTACTGTGGTGGCCCTCGCTCGAGGGTTTGAATTCAAGGTATGAAATAATGTTCCTTCAATTTTTTATTTTTGTGTCATTGCTGCAGTCTTTCAATGTAATCTGTAGCACCATGTATCTGAAAATTTCCTTACATATATGAATGAAGAAAAATGAGGCTGTACATGAGTAACTGGCCAGAATGGGACACCAATCTTGAAGAGTCCAATGCACGATTTGAGAATGCTCAATCGATGAAAGATTCTGAATCTGCAACGTACAAGATGATTTATCCACTTGAATTCAAAGTGGAACCCAAGGAAGCATTTAGTCCCTCATCACTAGGATTAAATTACACCAATAAAATGTAGCTTAAGATCTTGGTATCATTCAGAAACGACAAAGTTTATGGAGAAAAACAAGCACGGGGTCTTCCGACAGACACCACGTATTTCTTACTGGAGAGGAGGAGATAGAAGATGCATGTAGGAAAATAACAAAAGAAAATGGAAATATGGGAGATGCCTGCGGGCCTGTGAAAGCAGTGCCGCTGTATTCTACGCTTCCTCCTGCTATGCAGCAGAAGATATTTGAACCTGCTCCTCCCCCCGACTGAGGGTGGCCCTCCTGAGAGGAAGATTGTAGTCTCAACAAACATTGCAGAAACCTCTTTGACCATAGATGGTATAGTTTATGTGATAGACCCTGCGTTTGCAAAACAACCTTGAATACGTGTTGAATCTTTGTTGGTCTCTCCGATATCAAAGGCCAGTGCTCACCAAAGATCAGGTCGTGCTGGAAGAACGCAACCAGGAAAATGTTTTAGACTCTACACTGACAAAAGTTTCAATAATGATCTTCAGCCACAGACATACCCAGAAATACTGCGATCAAACATTGCAAACACAGTTCTGACCTTGAAGAAACTAGGGATAGATGATCTGGTCCATTTTGATATTATGGATCCCTCTACCCCAGAGACATTGATGCGCCCACTGGAGGTTTTGAATTACTTGGGAGCGTTGGATGATGAAGGCAACTTGACCAAGCTGGGTGAGATCATGAGTGAGTTCCCCTTGGATCTGCAGATGTCAAAGATGCTTGTTGTCAGCCAGGAATTTAACTGTTCAAATGAGATTCTGTCTATTTTTGCCATGCTTTCAGGTTGTCGTCTGTTACCGGGTTTTCTTTGTGTCTGTGAGTCTAATTGTGGGTAGACCACGATGGACTGGGAATGCTGCTTCATTATTTGTGAATGCATGCCCATTTTGTATCATGTGCATAGACATGTATCTAGGCATATGATGTTACGTGTTTAATTGCATTTTTTGTACATGGTGTACATCTACATGCAGTTAAATGGGTGTCCACTTAGGTTCTCATCAGCAACTGTCTTGTCTGGGTTCCATGCCCCCTGTTGGCATGTACCATAGAATATCTAAGTAAGTGCTGATGCAGATAGTTGCAGTTTCTCAGTATTCTCTCATGAAGCACATGGTGTCGTCTCACCTCTATGCATCTGCTGACCTACCGTGGGCCTCCTCTGTGATAACCAATTTTTCTTTAGTACCCCATTGCTTTATCTGGCCTAAGGAGGCTCAAAAAGCAGCAGATGAAGCAAAGGCACGGTTTGGGCACATTGATGGGGATCACCTTACACTCTTGAATGTATACCATGCATACAAGCAGAATAGTAAGTATCTAACTGCATTCTCTATTTCTTTCCTTTTGCTTTGAGAATCAGAGAGGCTTTTATTAATGCCGTATGCATTTCTTATCCTGCTTACATGTGAATGGGTTTCAAACGAGGATCCATCTTGGTGTTACGAAAACTTTGTCAACCAAAGGGCATTGAAAGCTGCTGATAATGTGAGATGTTAACATATAATATACTTTCATATAATGCCTTAGTAGCTGTAAATGTACATCACAGTGCATTAGGAGCTGTAAAGCCAACACCCACTACCACTTTCAGCTTTAGATTCCACTTTGATATTATTGTAATATATTACCTTATGGCTTCGTACTCCATTGTATCCTTCTGCTCTCTATAAAGAGAGAGACCTAATTCTCTTGTAAACATAGAAATATATACAACAATCTTGTAACAACAAATCAATCAATAATACATATATTTTTACATGGTATCAGAGCCATAAGATTTAGGCCCATATTTTGTTTTCTCACCGGCGGGCAGCCGGCCGGCAACCTTGCCTTCGCTGCCCGCTGGAATTTGCTGCCCGCTGGAATTTGTTTACACATACCTTCAGTTTCCTTCCAACTCATCAACAAAAATCACCACCGCCTCTCTCGCTTCACACCACTCGAACCCCTGAGTTTCTCGGTCTCGACACCCAGATGGGTTTATGGGATGGTCCTCACACGGCGACCACAGCCGGAGGAGCCAATGTGGCTTTGGATGTACTTCAAATGCCTCAGGTCACATGTTCGAAGATTGGTAGAGAGAACAAAGGAAGGAAAGAGAACTCTTTGTCTCTCTCTCTACTCTGACTGAGAAGGATGCAGGCCATTACGGGGCACCAATCTTTGAAGCCCTCACCTGCGATTTCTTATCTCAAATCCATCTACCCTCTCTCTCATCATTACTATGGTGCTGATCATCCGCGGGACACCCACACACCGAAACAAGAGAGGGAAATGATCAAATCCAACTTCCAGAAAAATCAACAACGAAAAAGGGACGGAGAAGGAGGGTGCCTTCCCAGGAAAGTGGGACTCATTACATGAGCTTTTTTCGCAGCTTTTACAGACAATATGAAGAACATGTGCTTGAGCAGTGCCTTCTCTCTCTCCATAGACACACGCACACAGAACTCACACACACCCACGAGATTTCTGATGCCAACATTTTTTTTAATCATCACCACCCTCCACTTTCTCTTATTTTAACATATCTCTATATATATATATATATTTTATTACATTGACACACCCCTACTTTTCCATCTCTCCCCCACTCTCTAGTATATATATATTTATATAACTTCTGATTAAATTGCTCTTCTTTCTCTTCATAACTAGAAAGAGCCACAACTTCAACACTAAAAAATTCACACCACCACCCCCTGTTCCCCACTGTCTAGTATATATATATTTATATAAATAAAACCCACACTCTCTAGTATATATATATTTATATAAATAAAACCCATCTTGCACTGTCCATCTTGCACTGTGTGTGCGCACGCCAACCTTCGCCACTTTTTTATTTTATTATTATTTTTGTACAAACTCATATCTACTCATTTTTTTTTTTAAACGCATGCTGATTCATGCTACCTTTACTTTACCCACTTTACTTTTATTTATTTTATTTTATTTTATTTTTTCTTTAAAAAAAAAAAACAAAAAAAAAAACAAAAAAAAAAATCTTCTATTCATTCCATCTAATTTTTCTGCTCAGTTTTATCCCTTCAAACCATTCGGATTTGCACCATACATTCATTTTATTTCTATCGGGTCTTCGCCCTAATCACCATTTTACACCATAATAAAAAAAAAAAAAAAAAAAACATAAAACAATAAAAAAAAAAAAAAAAAAAACAACAAAAAAAACAACAAAAAAAAAACAAAAACACAACCAAACAAACACCAAACCACCACACCCACAGTGGGTTTTTTTCTTCTCTACTCTGCCGCCGGTCTCTTCTTCTTGCCTCCGTCCTGGACGGCCCTTGCCGGTGTTGCCTCCGTGTTTCCCACTCCACTGGGCACGATCACTCCACCATACTCCTCCACTGCAGCATTTGGTGGCCCTCCAAATCGGAACATCACGGTGGCCTTCCGCTTCAGCTCCTTGTTTTCTGCCCTTAGCACGCTTATCTCTGCTCGCGCATCCTTATACATGCGTTGGAGCAGAGCCAGCTGGGAGTTTAATTGCTGCACCTCATTTGTCCTACTCTGCAGCCGGTGCGACAAGTTTGTGACCGCCGTCATGGACTCCACACATGCCTTCAACGTATACTGATTAGCCTCCACATCCGTTTGCACTGCCATTTTTTGCTCCACCGACTGCATCGGAAAGTTCAACGGAGCAAACCCAGTGGTGTTTGGTTGAGGTTCACGGGACACCGCACCAGTTTTCTCTCTTGTTGACTCGTTGAGGTCTGGAAAGAGAGTAAGCAGACTCCGGGAAGACGAGGCCATTTTTTGGGCAACCGAGTATTACAGACTATCTCTCGCAACAGAGTGTTACAGACTCTCTCTCTCAGCACACTATCTCTCGCAACAGAGTGTTACAGACTCTCTCTCTCAGCACAACGAAGAGTTTTTTAGAGAAATTCGCAGGTTTTTTTGTCTCAGCCTCTGCCTCAGCCTCAGGTTCAGCCTTGGTTATATAGCCGAGGCCGCCACGCGCATCGCGCGCCTCTGACGCCAGACAAACGGGCACGCCAGCCAAGGCACTCACGTGCCTCGCCATCATATCTGGCACGCCTTTTGATGCATCGGGCACGCCTTTTGATGGCACGCCTTTTGACAGATTTGGCACACCTTTTGAGGGCACGACTTTTGAGGGCTCGATATCTACATCCATGTATATCTTTTGGGCAGCCTATCTACACACTCATATAGTGTCTTCTACACCGGTCAGCTTTATCAATCCCTTTGTTTCAACCTCAAATAGGTTTCTATCTTCACACCTATTTGAGTTTGAGGGGGGGTTATCCATATATCATGGTGAGCACGGTTACACACCCTGCGAACCACCCAAGCCACCTCATGGCGCACTCCCTAAGTCGCCCCCTTGGTGCACCACCACAAGATTCTACATCGGTCCGACATGACCCCGTAAACTGTCTTCTACAACGGTCCGACATGACCCCATAAACTGTCCCGACATTGATTCCGGTCAGCTGCTACATCGGTCCGACATGACCCCGTAAACTGTCCCGACATTGATTCCGGTCAGCTGCTACATCGGTCCGACATGACCCCGTAAACTGTCTTCTACAACGGTCCGACATGACCCCGTAAACTGTCCTGCTACACCGGTCCGACATGACCCCATAAACTGTCTTCTACATCGGTCTGACACGACCACACAGTGTCTGCTACAACGGTCCGACATGACCCCGTAAACTGTCTGCTACAACGGTCCGACATGACCCCATAAACTGTCTTCTACAACGGTCTGACACGACCATACCGTGTCTCCTATCCTGTTTTATTTATCCGTTTATTTTTCTGTTTTGTTACTCTCTCCAAACTCACGTTGGTTAGTTCCTACCCTCCTTGAGTTTGCGGGGGGCTGTTAACATATAATATACTTTCATATAATGCCTTAGTAGCTGTAAATGTACATCACAGTGCATTAGGAGCTGTAAAGCCAACACCCACTACCACTTTCAGCTTTAGATTCCACTTTGATATTATTGTAATATATTACCTTATGGCTTCGTACTCCATTGTATCCTTCTGCTCTCTATAAAGAGAGAGACCTAATTCTCTTGTAAACATAGAAATATATACAACAATCTTGTAACAACAAATCAATCAATAATACATATATTTTTACATGAGACAACAGCTAGTTTGGATCATGGCTAGGTTCAACCTCAAGCAATGCAGTACAGATTTTAACAGCCGTGACTACTACATCAACATCAAAAAAGCTATGCTGGATTGATATTTCATGCAGGTGGCTCATCTGGAGCGCACTGGACACTATTTAACTGTGAAGGACAACCAGGTACGTAGGTATGTTGATTCATCTCTTGTTTTAACCTTTAGGAGATTGTATATTTGACTCACACAGGACAAGATTTTTTCTTACATTTTTCTAATACTGTAATGTGGCATATGTAGGTGGTTCACTTGCACCCTTCAAATTGCCTGGATCATAAGCCAGAGTGGGTCATCTATAATGAGTTTGTCTTAACAAGCAGAAATTTCATCCGCACAGTAACAGGTGTTCGTGGGGAATGGTTAGTTTCTCTTTCTAATATGCGGTTCTATTGGTTCTTGTTCAATATAGTTGTCAGCAGAGTATTGTTCACTATGGAAATAGGGAATTTAATATATGAAACAGTGCAAAATTTATACACATTTTGTATGAGACAAAAATACCAAACTTTGATTAGTTTCTTACTGTTTATGCTAACTATGCATAATATGGAAGTAAAGATCTACAAATCTCCTGGACAAAAATTATGCATAATTCTACTACTAAGTTATAAGTGTCTGTTTTCTTGTTTGTCTCATAGCTGTCGAGTGTATGATGTCAAATTTAGTACTAAAAGAAGTGATAGGTAATGAGCTGTGGAGAAAAGAAGATTGAAATTTATGTTTATAGGAGTGTTCAGATGCGTTGCTACTGATGCATGTCTAATACAAATGTGTCTCTTTATAATAGTGTCAATGCCATTTGTATTGAGGATTCTTCCATAAAAATAAAGCTTGTTGCTGTTCTGTTTTGTAGAAGGCTTCTTTAATTTCTATCTCCATTCCTTCATAATAGTGATTTTATTATCACTAGTTCTATATTGGCTCAAAAAATTCTCATGAATTAGGTAGACGACTTAGAAGCAGTTTGGGGAAAATATCCACCCTTACATCATAGCTTGCTTGGACTATCTCTCTCTCTGTCTGCCTGATGAAAGGATGTTGGGGTTGACCTCATTTTGAGTTTTTAATGTATAGGCTTTGCTCTGTTGTTCTTGATTAACCCAGCTTTTGCTGAAAATCGGGGAGGTAAAAAAATAAAATAAAATAAAACTAGATGTCTCTTAGACCTGATGTCAGTAAAACTGAGGTTTGCCTTTCACAGACAGGAACAATTCCCACTCAAACCAGGTTTTTGCCGTTCCCAAACAAGCCCTTCCCTTCTCTCTCTGTCTCTGCCTCGTTTCTGTGACAGGTTGGATGTTAAAATCATCACAATTTTTTCAGTTGTCTGGGGTAAAGACAATTCGTCTTATGGATAGGCCTGAAGCTTCTCAATATCCATGTTGGTTGCTTGTTTGTTTTGTTGACCCCTTCTGTATGCATTTAAGGGTAATCGAAACAGATTAACAACACTTTTATTGCTATCATAAAGGATTATTAGTATTTTTGTTATGAATAAAGTCCTATTGTTCCTAACTGTTTTATATCTATATATATTTATTATTATTAATGACGGGACTGGGAATTTATATTTTAGTGGTGGACAGGAATGTGATTTGTTAAAGTAGTGTTTTTTTGTTGGATCGCATGCCTGCTTGACTTTCCACCTCTATTCACGTTTTGTGTTTTTGCTATTTTGGGTCGATTCAGGTTAGTTGATATAGCACCACACTACTTTGACCTTGCAAACTTTCCACCTTGCGTGTTCTTGAGAAGCTTTACAAGAAATGGGAAAAGGAGAGGGAAGAGAGCAGGAACAGAAAGTGAAGCTGTCTCCATGTTTATGCTCTCCTTGAGAATGTGTCTCAGGAGCTTTTTAGTGTACTTGAGAGCTGTGTTATCTGGATTTTATTAGCCCAGCAATACCTCTCAACAGATCCCAGTTTCAAGAAAAGCATAATGGACGACGTGGCCGAATTTCATGTACCATTATTGATGTAGGTTTTAGTCAAGTTAAAATTAAGAGCCGTACGAATCTGCTGTATGAACTCTCCCTTTTCTTTTTTTTCTTTTTTTTGTCTCTTTTGGATGTGGTCTATTCGCTTTTTATTTTTATTAGACAGATTTTTCAACTGAAGCAAGAAAGTGGAAAGACCATGGGCAAGAGAAGATAAATTCATGAGCTGTATGAACTCTCCTTATTTGTTTTTGATGATGTGGTTTTCTTGCATTTTATTGTTATAGATTTCTTTCTCTAATTTGACACAAGAAAGTGGGCCTTACCGTGCGAGGATAAAGACGTTCTCTCCTCTCGCTACTCGCTTCCCTCCCAACTTGACTGATTTTTCTGCTTGATTAAATGGAATTCCGAACCATATCACCATTTACTATGCATCTTTTTGCTTTTTGCTGGATATAAATTTTACAGAGGTGGTGTGTGCTTGTAGAATTTGATTCAGACCTCAAACGATAGTTGTGTTCACATTTGCATGATAACCCCCTTCAGCAACTGGGCCACAGGGATTTGAAACCACCCTTCCTTCAGCGGTGTTTGGTTTGTGGATATAAAACAAATAAAATTGACATTTTAAGGTTGGATTTGGTTAAAAAAAAAAAAAAAAAAAAAAAAGCAAAATTTTGGTTTTTCGTTGGTTTTCGTCTTAAATGAATCTTCTTTTTTTAATTTCAAATAACTTTTTCACATGTAGGTTTTATTAGACTTAAAAAAAAAAAAAAAAAAATAACTAGATATTTTTTTACTAATTTCAAAATACTTTTATTGAATTAAAAATTTATTTTAACTTTTTCACTATTTTTTGAATCGTTTTTTTACACAAATTTAATATTAAACAATGCTTTTGTTAGCATTTGTCATTAAAATGATGTGAGTATATATATAAATACATAAAAATGTATGGAATTATGTAAAATATATATTAAAATTTTAATTTAAATTTTTTTGATATTGTTTGAACCTTAACCAATGCTCATTGAGAGGTAGTTAGTAGGATCTATTTTTAAAATTAAAAAATTCATTAAATTAATTTAAGATTGCAAAAATTCTAAAATTCTAAAATTTAAGTTTGCAAGATTCTAAAACGTATGAGGAAATATAGAATATATATGAATAGCCAATAATTTACAAAGTTTATTAATGGGACTAATTTTTATTCATATTTGAAAGTTTACCTCAATTTCTTGTGTTTCATTTGTTGCTTTTCTTTTTTTTCTTCCAAACACAATATAAACCAAGTCAGTTACTGGTTTTCCAGGCACTTCATATACTCTACATTTATAATGTTTAAAAACTTTTAGGAAGTTATTTTAATTTGATCACAATAATATAATATGATGTGTCAAATTTTAGATTATCATACACCACATAATTATGAGTAAATTTATAAATTTAAAGTTACAAATCTATAACATTTCTCAAGAACTGGCAAACTTAAAAGCTCAACCGCATTTATAGAATTGAATAATATTAAGGATCATGGAAAAAATATCATAAAATGCTTCATGAAAATTTTTCATCATTTGATTAGTGTGTGGTATTTTATTATATGTGTAATCTAATGATGAAGAAACTTTCATGCTCATCTTCATAATATTACTCCACAGAATTATTACGGGGCCTAGGTCTCAATAGATAGGCTGGTACATCCTGAAACAAATTAATATGAATTTGGAACATTGACCCTTTCTTTCACCCAATTTTGCCTCATATTTTTTATGCTAATTTTGTCACATTGTAATAAGAGTGAGGTAAAATAAGTAATTGAAAATTTCATAAAATAATTGGATCAATATAAATTAAAGAAGAGATCAAATTAGGACCTTTTCTTTGAAAAGTCATTATTTCTTGTGAATTTAAAGTTTTCTCTTTATATATTCAAAATTCTTCATGTACTAGAATGCCATCTTATTTCGTGTAATATTTTTACTGCATCAAAGAAAGTATCGAACAAAGAATAAGATAAAAATTGAAAATAGAGACTAAGACCAAGTATAAGGATTAGAGGTGGGTTTGAGCTTGGTTATAAGCATTTTTCTATAAGCATATATCTTTAAAAAACCAGTATATCTAATTTATTGGTGGGGTATGAGAATGATAAATTAGGTACAAATTTAACATTTGGCATTATTTACACAATGTAATTGTTTTCAAATTCCAATCCACAATCTCAAATTTAAGGAAGCATTTCTCTCAAGTGCTCAGTCTGGCTTACTACAAGTCTATTGAAAGTCCGCATCAATGATTTTTTTTTTTTTTTTTTTTTTTTGAACAGTCACTTCAATGATTCAAATTTTTCATTTTGTTAAATATATTATTCATATAAAAAATCAAATTAATCAAATATAAGTAATTGTTTGATGTGATTTGATCAAATAATTATATCAATCAACTCAAATTTTTATATGAATAATATGTTCAATAAATCTCACAAAATAAATATTTTAAATCATTAAAATAGACCTGAAATAAACCCATAATGAGCCGGAATGAAGAGGAGCAACTTCTAAAATTTGAGAGACTGACGTTTAATTTCAAAATTTCATTAAGACATGAAACACCGAATCATAACTTCATTAATATCTGGGTCACATGGCCAGAACCCTTTTTTTTTTTTTCCTTTTTTTTTTCGGTAGAACATAGGAAATATTATATTAACAAAACAACAACATTACATAATGACAAATCATATTTTATATAATATCTGTGTTTTTATATAATAATGGCAATTTATATTTTTGAAGGAAAGTTAATTACATTTATAACAAAGATAAAAATGGTAACAATGACCTTTAGCAATAAATGAGAAATACATAATGTCACAACCGTAAGAATAATGCTATATATGTATCAATTAATTTACAAACTAATATATTTTTATAATATGTATAATAGGTAAAATCAATAATAATGACATAATACTAATTGATATACTAATATATACATTAATTCATGTATGAAGCACCACCACAACCATAATCGTGGCACAATACCACCACCACCTATCAAGCAGGAACACAACCATTAATTTTTGGATAAAAGCTAGTACTATTTTTCAATACACATTTAATATATTTTAACACTAACAACAATTCTAAAGACTAATTTGGGATTATCAATAGGAAGTATAGAAAATATTTATAATTTTAATACACATTTCATATATTTTTACATATTTTTATACTTTTTAATACATTGTTTACATATATTTTAACACTAATAACAACTATAAAGACTAATTTAAACATTTTCCTCATTATTATTATGTAACCATAATTGCCTGGTATCATAGTCGTTGGGTCTCGCTTCATTCAAGTTGGGGTGAAGACTTGACCCATCTAGTACTCGTTCAATTTGCTATAATTCTATTTTAATAATTTAAACTGTTCATTTTTAGGCAACTATACATAGATTATTCATGAAGAAAAAAAATATATAAATTCATCAATAATTGTAACCATATGATTTCATATATTTGTTCTAAATAATGGACAAGTATGATTTCAAAAATTAACCTTTCAATTTTTTCAAAATAAATATGATAAAATCATGTAATTACTATAACGAATTGATTTAATTTTTTTCATACATAATTTACACACACAAATTTCAATAAAGAACGAAATTAAATTTCAAAATAAAAACATGTATAAGATCTACAAGAGCATAGCTCCTCCTAGAGATAAGCCTTTCACATATTTCATCACTTGCTTGGTGTTATTTCCCTTTATTTCACCTTATCATTCCATTGCTGATTATAAAGAGACTGATTATAACAAATCTAAAGAAGGATCACTCTACTATCCACTCTCCCAATTATAACCAAACACTACTTTATACATAACCAAAGAGTTTTACGGTCGTGACCAAAATAACAATCATAATAGGTCATAACTACTATCATAATAAGTCATAACCAAAAATCATAACCACACACCATTTAAAGCATACCAAAGACCTCTTCATAATCAAAATAACCACCACAAAGATCATAACTAACACGTCAAGCATGTAGAATTTCCCCATCTTTCAAATATTTCACTCCAACAGCTTGTCATAGTTCATGTTAAATTTTACTGACACTCTTTCTTCTTCTACCTTTCTTTCATAATCAAGTCCACAAATAGCATCTCTATTTAGCATTGTATGAGAAAAATAAAAGAAATGCATCAACATCATTGGAACAAATGGCCCATTTATAAAATTCCAAATACTATAACTAGTCAAAGTATAAGTTTAACATCATCAAAAAGATAAATTACACCCAACACCTCCTGAGATTTGCTTTTAATACTTGGGGGTTTTACATTGGGTGATGGCTATGGAGTTTTAGGGAGGTTTGCAGTAGGAGATTTACATTGGGTGACTAGGGGGTGGTTTTGCACTAGGTGACCTGGGTTGTTTTACACTGGGTGTTTGATTAATTACTTCAAAGAAATAATTTTTCATGAATAGAGTCTTATGCAAATTACATGCTTGGCTAATTGTTCAAAAAACTACTTTTTGCTAAACAAAAAAGTTTTCTTTGATTTGTGGCATGGTTGAGTTGTGGCAGTGATGGGTTGGTAGGTGGTAGAAAGGAGAAGGTGCATTGATGTGTAATGGGGGGAGGTGGAGGGACCAACGAGTGATGGTTGTTTGTATGAAGTGAGAAAGGAAATACAGTAAAGAAGGGAGGGAATGTGAGGATAAATTTGGTATTTAAAAAAAGTAATCCACTTACATTAGCGAAAATTGGTAGTTGACTGTTAAGTTAACTAATGGCAGGGACAATTGATAATGCAACTTTAAACCTCAGGATGGGGGCTTTTGGCTGGGCTTGACCTCAGCACCATTGAATCATAAGAAGGAAACTAAAAAAAGTACAATGAAGAAAGCTAGTGATATTCAACAAACAGAAACAAATGTGAAGATCAAATGAAAGATGCAAAAACAAACATTTAAACATAATATTGAATTTGCAAACCAAAGCAGCTTTAATCACATTAGTAATAAGCCCATAAGTCGTGTACTAGAGTGCAATATTAAACTTTTTCACATCTTTTCTACATGAACTTGTAAACCAACAAAAGAAAACCTCACCACAATGTGTCTTTGTGAAGATCTAGATAAACCACACAGCAATGGAAGATGCGATGACAAGGATCATCAGAAATGGTTCTCCATGAAAATCCAATAAAAATGCCCCGAAATTCCATAGGCAGCCATGATTTTCGGTCCACAACAACCTGAGTAAAAAGCTTTATCAATCGAATGAATGCAAATAAGCAATAATACAACCTGACAAACTTGTGAACAGTGTAGCCAGTTTAAAGAAACTTCCTTATAAAACTAGTAAAACAATGCTTTCAGTCTAAAAACACTTCTATTACCTAACAAGGCCCTCTTTTATTTCCTAGAGTAGTTACATATCCATCATGCTTCCATCTATTTATATTAGTTTTCTCATAACACCATATATTTCTTCTAAATATAATGATAGAATACAAGCAAATCACCCACTTATAATTTAGAACCTTCAACCCACCAAAAATATAATTTAGAATCTTCCCCATCTATATAGGTGCCAGAGTCACGAAAAGGGAATTCACACACAAGACTGCAACGCACAAATTGCTAACTACATATAAACATACAAGTAAATTAACTGAATTCACAACTTGTTTATCCAATGCAGCCGCTTGTTTTGTTTCATTTAATGTCTAACTTTCCATTTTTGGAAGTCTCATTTTTATGCGTCTTAGTTTGAAAAGTGGAACATTTAGTATCATTTTATTTTTTATTTTATTTTTTTTTTGGAGGGGGGGAGGGAAACTCAAATGAAGAACTTATTTAGAAAACTGTTTCCGAAAACTAATTTTAGGAAATTTTTCTAAAATTAACTAATTTTTGTGAAAGCACTTAAGATTTTTATGGGAAGCACTTAGCCAAAACCAACGCACAAAAATGAAAGCGATGGATTTTTTTTAAAGTTTTTATTACCTGTCTTTACATTTATGTTTCAAATACAATCACAATCCCTAATAACACTACTTTTGTAAATTTATCATTCAAAGATGTTTCAACTAAACTTTGTGCATGGTCAATGGAACCAATAAAATGTGATGGGGGGATCATGTCATACTTCTTTACATTTATATGCAAATTCAATCACAATTCCCAATAAAACACATAAAATGGATGGAGGGACTATAAGGGTAGCAGATAAAAATAACATGGACAGTCAAACAAAAAATCAAAATAACCAGATTTACTCATTTGATGAACCCCACACTCCAGTTAAATACTATAACCACACCATTTCTATATTAGATAAGCACTTAGAAGTTCTTATTCCTTCTTTTTTGTTACATGTCATGTATTAAATTGAATTCCTTTCCTAGTTAAATTAATAAGGCTGGCCTAGCATCTCGGTTTCAACCCTCAAACTTGGGTTCTTGAGCACCATATTCAATTTATCACGTAAACATGTCCATGTTGTGACATGTGTCTGTGTTTCTTAGAGGCAATCATTAAGATAAATCAATGAAGTAGCATCAAGAGGAACAATTCAAACTCAACACCACGTGAGCTATAAATTGCATTCAATTTCAAGAAGAAATTCCTGATTAATTTTTCCTTTCTTTTTAAGACCCACAAATCCACCCACAATGGTGTGGCAACTGAGTTGAACCCTATATCATTGTGTAACAAATCAAAACTTAACACATGATACCACATCATTGAGGGTGTAATTGTGAGAGTTTTTGTGGGTCTTAAACATTTTTCATTTTTCTTTTTTGGTTCAATGGCAATGGGTCACAAAACTAGGTATAGCTCTTCCCCTCCCCCATAAACCCCCCAACGCGTATGAAGGCAAGTTTTGACACCTGCCCTTTGTTGCATTAATCAAGAAACTTTACCAGCTACTAAGCTATTGGCACTTTTGACATTGTCTTTCCTTTATTAATAGCAGGCTTTGAATTGGTCTACAGACAAGCAGCAGCTGATGAATGCAAACCCAAGTCCAATAAGTTGGGTCACCTAGATTGTTTGTTTTGCTTTAGGCTGTGTTTGGTTTATGAATTTGGGTAGGGATTTGGAAAGGAAAAGGAAAAAAAATGTAACTATATTTTATTTACATTTCATCCACATATTCCCTTTTCCTTTCCAAATCCTCACCAAATGGCTGAATGAACAGGAGGGAAAAAAAAGTTGAGAGTTCAAAATATTCTGAAATTGGGTTCGAAGAAAACACAGAACCAAAATTTCAAAAAATAAAGAAGATTGTTTAGGAAACTAAAACAATAGCAAAAAGCATAATCCATGAATTAACCCCTTTCTTGGTGCTGTTTGACAGCAATAAGATGGTTCCTAAAGTGGTTTGGGCCTCTTTCTTTACCTGAAATGAAACTAAGAAGACGGGGCTTATTCTTGCTCTTGAGGAGGAGGAGGTTGTTGTTCCAATGGGGGAACCCAAATCCCGTGGACCCACTCACGGTGCAAGCGCAGATCGGAATCAGGAAAATCAATCTGCTCCCTGGAACTTCTGAAGAAAACAGAGTACCTAGAATCTTGGAGAATGGCAGTGACAATACCCTCCCACCAACCGTCGTTGTGGAAAGCATCGACCTCTTCGCTGAGCTTGAAGGTCCGACTGAGCTCTCGAGGAGGGACTGGACGAACCAAGATTACATTCACGAACTCTCGGAGAGGTTTGGAACCACGATCGTCGGCCATGAGGCTGTGGAACTCCACGAAGATCTTGTTGTTCTTCTTGGAGACGGTTCGGAGGACAGTGGCTGTGTACCAGGACCCTCTGAAACCCTCGTCTTCGAAGCTCACTTCCACCTCCGCTCCTTTCTTCAACCACTCCTCCTCTGAATCTCCCATGGTGATGCTCGTGCTTTTGCTTTTCGTTTTACCTTTACAGTAGATGATTTTACAGAGTAAAGTACCTAGTTGTATTTGAAGAGAGAGAGAGAGAGAGATAGAGTAATGGTAAGAAGAAGGAAGGACACGTTTGCTCTTTTGTCTCTTCGTGGGATTTTTGAGTCATTTTATATGCACATAGATATCGTGATTGGAATCCGGATGGTCGGTCGCATTTCCCCGTCGCCTCAAAACGATGTTATTTTAGGGGTAAATTTTTTTTAAAAAAAAATACAGAGAAGAGGGAGGAAGGAGAGGAAGAGGGAGAGGGAGGAAGGAGGGAGGAGGGAGGAGGAGGAGGGGGGGAAGGGCCGGACTGGAGGGGGCCATAAATACAGGGGAGGAGGAGGTGGAGACGGGTCGGAAGGCGGAGGCGACGGCGGTCGCAGGTGTTTCGACTGCTGCGACCTGCGACGGCGGCTGCGACGGCGGCGAGGGACGAGGACGGTGAGCTCGCAGCCTCCTCCTCCTCTTCCTCTTCCTCCTCCTCCTCCCTCCTTCCTCCCTCTCCCTCTTCCTCTCCTTCCTCCCTCTTCTCTGCGTTTTTTTTTTTGGAAAATTTGCCTCCAAAACGACGTCGTTTTTGGGGCGACAGGGGAAGACGACGGGTGATCCGGATTCATCGTGATTGTATGTATAAATAAGCCTCCGTTTGGGTAGTAGGTTTGCTTTTTAGTTTTTTTTGCTTTTTTAATTATTTTAATTTGGGTTAAAAAATTTAATTTAGAAAGAATTTTTTGATTTTTTTGATTTTTTTGTGAGAAAAAAATGTAATAATTATGGATTGGATGTGATGTTTTGTTTGTTGTAGTTAAAACAGTCTATTTTGTCTTTTGTGACTAAAGTAATCCCAAATCTCATTGTCAAACGAAGTCTAAATAATTAAAAATTAAATAATAATTTAAAAAAATTATCTATAATATTTAGTAAAAATAACTTAGAATTAATTAAATTTTATTTATTTTTATCATAATTACGTATAAAAGAATTTTATCTATAATATTTAGTAAAAATAATTTAGAATTAATTAAATTTTATTTATTTTTATCATAATTACATATAAAATAATTTTTTTTATTCTTATATCATTAATTGTATGTTTTAAGTTCTTAATAACAAATATATGACATAATTTAAGTCATAAAAATTAAAAAGTAAATCACAGAAATTATATTTATGATAAAACATAAATACAATTCGTCTTTTGAGTTTCGTAAATTTAATTTATTATATGGTAATGATAAATTGCATTTGTCAATATAGTCATTTTTTCATGTTTTGTGAAGACAAATAATTATAATTTGTCTTATGTTTTAAGGTTTACGTAAAAATGAATTAGAATTCACTTGTGATATTAAATTTGAACTTAACATTAGATTTACTTCTACTTGCCATTCACCTAATCATTAAAAATTATACTGTTATGTTCCTAACTTATATAAATCATTTGACCTATCTATTTATTAAACTAGTAAATAAATATTTGTAAATATTTTTTTATAATAAAAATAAGAAATATGGAATTATTTTATGCATGCTTATTAAAAAGTTTGAACTATAGTTTAAAAAAAAAAAAACTATATATTTATGTTTAAAACAATTAAATGAATAGCTATATATATTTATGTATAAAAAAACTATTTAAGATAAAGTCACCCCAAACTGTAGGTCATATTCTAGTCCTAATAAATTTAAATTTTATATTTAAATTATATCATAGTTTATTAGTTCGTGACTCATATGAGCTAATTTGGAGTTTTAATATTGGATTAAACACTAAAAAGTAACTAAGAAAATTTAGTTTAAATCAATTTTTTTTGCCAATAATTCTTAATTTAAGTCTAATCCTTAAAGAATCGTCTAGTTCATGTCCAATCCATGAGCTAGTAGATCTACCTATTTATTTAACTTTTAATTAGTAAATATATATATTTTTTAAATGTACAACAAAAATAGGAAATATGTACATATTTGCTTGGTATATTTATTAACAATTTCAAAATTAATTAAGCAATTATGTACTTATTCTTAAAAGGATAAATTACATTAGTAATCCCTATATTTTAACTCTTGTGTTATTTTTATCCTTGCAATTTTAATTTGCTCAATTTTGACCTAAATTTATGATTTTGCCTCAATTTGGTCCAATTGTTATAATTGCTATTTTTAAAAAATAAAAAATACACCCATGAATAGCATATGTTATACTTTTCAACTCAATAAGTTATAAACAAAATTATAAACTTGTTCAACTCAATAAGTTAATCTCAACCAACTCAATAACTATTTTCTTTCAAAAATCTTAACTGGCATTATCAATTGGACCAAATTAATACAAAATCTAAAATTATGGGTAAAAATCAAACTAATTGAAATTACAGAGACCAAATTGACACAAGAGACAAAATATGGGGACTATCGATATAATTTATCCTTCTTAAAATATGTCTGATATTGATTGCATCAATATTAATATATATTTATATCTGAAAAACTATTTAAGTCCAAATCAAGCTAAACCTGAATAAAAAATTAATGGCTTAGTAAAAATATTTAATAATTATAAATTCAAATTTGATGAATTTTTCATTTAATTTTTTTTCATAGAATTAGGTTGTTTGATAATTTTAATTTATAGTTCCAATTTTTCCTTGTATTTTTTTAAAAATATTTTTAAATTATATATAATTATAATTTCTTTTGAAATTTCATTTTCAATCTCAAATTAGTTATAACTTGAATTTGGTTTTAAAAAAAAATTGATTTATCATCTACAAAAACTAACAATAAACATAAATTAATTTTTTGAACATTGTAAAAAGGTAAATAAAGAAATATATTATCAATAATAATAATAATAAAACATATTTTTATTTATCATGTAACGTCTTATCACTGCATTGATAATAGACATTAATAATAAAATTTATTACGATAATACAACAATAATATATCAAATGATAAGTAACATGTAATCACAATAATTTTTTATAGTTACCCAAAAGTACTCAAAATTATATATAAAAAAAATAATATATGATCCATATTCAATTTTTATATGGTAAAATTCACACTTAATCTCAACCACACATTAGTTTTTTAAACCAATTCATCATCCAAACTATCTACTATTCTTTTAATATTCACATTTTCAAAATCTACCCAAACAATACTTTGACCAAACTCATCATCACCCTTGTTGCCATGTTGACCACCTCCATTAACCATTATCAAGGCCGGCCCTGGCCTAAGGCCAGTAAGGCCTGGGCCTTAGGTCCCAAAATTTTGGCATAAAAATAGGGCCCCAAAATTGGTAAAATATTATAGGCTCAGTGTTTTTTTTTTTTTTTTTTTTTTAGGATCAATTTAAAGGGCCCCAAAATATTTTATTGGATCCATGTATGGTTTAGCCCATATTTATTTATAAGTGTAGTTTTTTGGCTTATATTTATTAAAATGAAAAAATATATATATAAAAAAAATGTTTGGCCCCAAGAAAAACAATACATACAATATATGGGCCCTATTTTTTTTTTTTTTAACCTTCTTTATCTATTAGATTTTAGTAGAATAAATAATTTTGCCCAAATTTTTTTACCTAGGTCTTTATCAGTTTTAATTGAATAATTTTTTCCTAATTTTTTTGCCATAATTTTGTTTCATTAAATTGTTTTGTTTATAATTTTAATGATTATATGTGCAAGTAAATTTTTTTTGTGACTACAAACAAATAAAAAAGTTATAACTTATCGTTTTATTCATAATTTTTTTTTTTCAATGTAAGAGGGGCGTCCATTTTCAAAGTTCGCCTTAGGCTCCTAAATCTCAGGGCCGGCTCTAACCATTAAGCAACTTTGATCTAACTTTTTTATCTTTGTAAATATAAAAAGACAATGTTGTGGAAATAAAAAGGTACTGGTAGAGTTTTAAAGAGTTAAAAATGAAAAATAAAAAAAATGCGTAATTTTATGTTTTTTTATTCTATATATAGGTGTTAATTTTTATTTTTATTTTAATCCATAAATTATAATTAAATGTTTTTTATTTTTTACAAGTAAAAAATTTGAAAATTTTGTTTAAGAAATTAAAAAAATGATCAAATCATAAAGAATAATATAAAACGCCTTATTCTATAAAAATAAAAAAACTCATAGCTATATTATTAATTCACATATATAAAAAAGAAATAACAACAACAATAAAAAATACACAAACATCCACCCCAAAAAAAAATTTCAAATCAACTCCCAAAATAAAGATAATTAACAGATATATATTTATTATCAATTTATTTGGAAAAAAATACATAGGAAAAAAAAAAGTCATATAGAGAAGAAAAAAAAATACTCACACGAAAATATAAATTTACAACAAAAAAAAAATCACAAACAAACAAACTAGAAATAAGTTTGGACTATTGGCAAAGAGAGATAATAACCATTGCATCATTACATTTGGGAAGGAGTTGGCCGGGCTGAAAAAAATATCAAATATTGAATATTTTAAAAAGAGAATTGTATTAAATTTTTAATTTGATTGGGTTTTTAAAATTTTAGATTTATATTATTTTTCAGAAAATGTGAGAGTGGGATAAAGGTGACTTATCATATTATTTTGAATTTTGAAATTCAAAATCATAGATAATTAGTGTCTTTATTTATTTTTTATTTGAATTGTTTTGATCAACATTATTTTTTGGAAGAGTGAGAGAGATTTATCATATTGTTTTGAATTTTAAAATTTAAAATTGTAGATAATTTAAACTTTTTTTATTTTTGAATTTTTGACTTAAGGAACTAACCAATAGATTTTTTTATTTATTTCTTTAAAAATTAACAAAATTAATTTGAGAGTTTAGAACTTACACAATCATTATTCTTAAAAGGACCATTTTCCTTATACATATAGATAATAGACGACTTATATATTTATGATTGATTGATGAAAATAATTCTAGGTGATATCTTATTGTATAATGCTATATGAACTAATTAGTGTACCACTTGATGATATGGCATAATTTAAAAGATTTTTGGTATTTGTAATATGGTTAATGAATAGGGTCAATAATAATGTCATAACTAGTGTAGATACACTAGTTAGTACACTAATTAGTGCATGTAGCACTACATTATCCTATTGAATAATGTTATATACACCAATTAGTGTACCAATTGATGATGTGGTATAATTTAAGAGGTTTTTTGTATTTGTAATGTGATTAATGAGTGAGGTCAATAATAATGTCATAACTAGTATTGATACACTAGTTAGTACATTAATTAGTACGTAACACCACCGTATCCTATTGAATAATGTTATATGCACCAATTAGTGTATCAATTGATGATGTGACATAATTTAAAAGGTTTTAAGTATTTGTAATGTGATTTATGAGTGGGGTTAATAATAATATCATAACTAGTGTTGATACAATAGTTAATACACTAATTGGTACATATAGCATCACTGTATCCTATTGGCACACAAAGTTTTTTGGAATTCACAAAATTGTATTTTATTTTATTTTATTTTTATTTTTTAGGAGTTAAAGAATTTTTTTGAAACAAAATTAAGATTTCAGTTTTTTAATAAAATAAAATATGGATAAAATATCTTTTTTATTAAATTTAATGATTAAATTACTTATTTTTTTATTCATTTTATTTAATAAAAATAGACAAATAATTTATTTTATGTAGGAGAATATATTTTTTTTTGTTTTACTCAATGAAAATAAGTGAATTATTTAAATTAAAAAAATAAAAATATTAGAGTTTAAATTAATAAAATTAAAAATTTATTTTGATATAAGACTAAAATCTTGAAAAAAAAATTATAATTGTTTCAAAATTTATTTGTGTCTAAAAAGTTGCTGTTTTATAAATAAATTAATGTAATATTTAATTTTTTTAATCTAATAACAAACAGTGTAATTATTTTTTAACTTTTTTTTACTAGGTTGCCAAACAAACCCCCCTGTTTTGCAATTTTCGTTCGGCATGAAGGTCTGGGTTGACTCGGGTTTGGCTATTTTAATCACAAAAAAAATAAAATAAGTTAAAAAGTCATTAAGATAAAATGTCACATCTAAACCGTAATTATTTTATTTTTTCTCTCACAAAAGTCAAAAAACCTATTTCAAACGAAACTTTTAGTGCCTAAACAAAATAAAAAGCCAACCCATATCCCAAATAAAGGTTTACTGTGGTCTTGGCTATTATACCACATCACTCTTTTTGGGACCAAACAAAGGTTTACTGTGGTCTTGGCTATTATACCACATCACTCTTTTTGGGACACTTATATTATAATTTGATAATTTTATTTTAATAATACAGAATAAAAAATGTTATTTTATGTACTTTTTCATAAAATATCAAATAAAAATATTATTTTTGAGTCAACGTGAGCTATAGAGAGAAACAACATTGCTAAGACCTAATTTAAGAATTGATTATTTTAATTAATTTTTTATATCTTTTATTAAAAAATATGTAGAAAATAAAAAATAAAAAACGTTTTGATTAAAAATCTATCATTCCAAACAAATCCTAAATTATATTTGGATTTTGCATTTTATTGGAAAAACAACTTTTCCATTTCAATTATTATTACTTAGAGAAGGAATGCAAAAATGGTTCGCAGCTCATAGGCAGCTCAAAGCTCGCCCGCGGTCCAAAGTGGGCCCAATCAATTTGGACTTGGACCCAAACCCAAGCCCAACCCAAGTCTCTGGGCCATCATTTTGAAGCCCGACCCAACCCAACCCAACCCAACCCGTGGCCCAGTCTATCGACCTCCATCAAGCCCACTCAAGGCCTGCCTTGCCCGAGACCAGTGTATTTTTTAATAAAAAATAATAAAATTTTAGTATAATTTTTTTTTTAAAAAAAAAAAGAAAAAAAATAGTTGGGCCTGCCCAAACCCAAAGCCAAGCCCAAGGCCCACCAACCCACCCAAGGCCCAAATACCCCTGAATTTAGGGGTAGACCTGGGCTTAATTTTTTAACTCTTGACCCAGCCCGGCCCAAAATTTTGATGAAAACCCACAAGTCTCAACATAGGCCGAACCAGGATTACACCCATTATCTTTACGCTAATAGTGTACTGATAAATTTAAAAATATAAATTTTAATTTTAATTTGAAAGAACACAAGTGGTAAAGGCGAGTATACCAAACTGAAGGTCTTGATCACTTTCTCCCTATAGAATTTTGTATTTTAAATAGGTTAGAAGAAAATTTTTAAAAATCAAATGTTATCAACATCTTAAGCCACAATTTAGATCCTTAAATTTATCTACAATGATATAACAAGAGAGATAAACCCTACATAATTAAGTATATGAAAAATTAAAAATTAAAATGTATCATTCCGCAATAAATCTTAAACATCTTCTTTCCTTTTATAACATCTTCTTTCCTTTTATAATAGTATAGATATAGATAGATTATTCTTATTTATTTGTCCAAAGTGATGAATTAGTGAAAACCTATAACCAAAACATCCAAACCCGAGTAGGTCAATTGAATGGTTTATCATTGTATATGGCTTAAATTCAATTTAATCAAGTCCATTAAATTAAGAGAATACATCAAGGTATAGGATATGCTGAAATTGATCTCTTTTCAGACTGCAATCAGCAATATGAATAGATAGATATGAACCAATACATGCCATGAAATTGCACAAAACTTTTTGCAATCAACCAATATGAATAGTATGTTCAACAGTTGTATCACAAACAAATAGAAAGTGTAACAGTGACACTATCCTGAGTGACACTAATAAAATACCACAAATGAGATTAGTTAAACCTCCCTTACTTTCCACTAACCCAATCATGTAATCCCCATTACCTCCTTTGTACCCAATCTTACGGTGGGTAGGGGGGGGCTACACTTCAATAAATCAATGAATCAATATGCTAAAGGATGAGAAAGCAAGAAAGGAGGGAGATTTGAAAACAGTAGAAATTAAGCTCAATCTTGAAACTCCCAATATAAACATTACACAAAAGTGCATCACAAAATAGGCTAATAAAATCCAACGGTAGTTTGTCCTAATTTACCAACTTCCATCACCATCCTCAGCAAAAAGAAGTGCAGGTACATCAACATCCATGATAACTCTGCCCCCTAAGCCCAGGAGTTCGATAACAATGAAATTAAAAGAGATTCACATGAAGTCCTACCACTTACCAATAGTCAGCTGCTAGTTCTTCAAAATCAAGCCGGATGGTCTCAATGCCTTCATTGATGTCGTTCATGGTTGACTGCAAGGAAACAATCTCAGAATCCTTAATCTTCATTGTCGACATAGCCAATGCACGCTTTTCTTTTAACTCCTTTATCTGCTTATTAATCTCATCAATCTCTTCGTCAATTTTGCTTTTCTCATGACTGTGCGCCATAATCCGACTTTCAAGTTCTTTCGACTGATCCTGAAGGAATTCCTGCTTGTCTTTTATCAGAAGCAGCCCAGTCAAACGATCTCGTAACATCTTAACATCAAATCCATGACCTTCCAAGTCCAGAAGAGTTTCCAAACAGTCCTCAATTGAGCTCCTTGGCCCATCAAATTGCAACTCGGTTGTCTTCTTTACCACACTGGAAAAGGTTACCATACAACCAATAGCTAATCCTTCACGAGCGCTTTCTTTACAACTTTCCAAAGGACGAAAATGTGGATTTTGTGGCATCGATTGAAACACATCCATAGATTCAATTGTTTCCCAAAGAGGAAAGGTCTTCACAAAAGGCAAGTTTTGATTTGGAACTGACAAAATGTTCCCATTGCCATCAACTGTAGCAGCTCGCACTGCAATTTCCATTTTTCTTTCACTTGTCACAGTACATTGCTGGGCCGTCCTACTAGGGGAAACTCCTGAACATTAAACAAATATTGTCAAACAAGCGCTAAGTCGCATAGACACGGACACGCAACATGAAACAAACATGTCAACACGGTGGTTTTCAAAAAAATGCAAGATATGCGAGGGATACACTAAAGTTTCATATTTTTATAAATTAATCATATGACAAATATATCAATAGTTTACCTAAAGGTAATCAGAGAAAAGTAACATAACACTAATCAAAATTAAAGTCATATATTCCTTAACTTAGATATCAATGAATTCACATAACAATTGAATTCTAAATAATGCAAAACAATTGTAGAACATTGAAATACACAAGATATGTTCACCTTATAAAATTTTCAAACCATATTTAGAGTGCACAAGTTGCAATCCAAAGAATGCACAACATTCTACCTATGAAGAGATTCATCACATAAGTTGTGTTCAGATGGTTCAATAAGTATCACCAAAATGTCTGAGAAGAGTCCGATAATATGAATTTAAAATTTTAATTCAGACATGTTGAAAAAGTGTCAAACACACTTTTAAGAGTGTCCAGACAGTGCCATATTGTCAGACGCAACACGCCTCCTCCATAGAAGTGTCCATGCATCTTAGAACAAGCAAATAACTGCAATAGAGTGCAGTAAAACCATACACTAGCTTACTTGAGCCATCAACAATCGTTGGAAAGTGCATACCCCCAAGCCACGTTGATAGAGGTTGATCATCAGACACATTGCTGGGTACTTGATCATTAGCCATTCCAACTTCTTTCATCCTGCTATCTGTTGGGATACCTTCATTGCTTTTCACCCTGGATGCCTCTTGAGAATCTATAAAATGCCACAAGGGGGGATTACTTCCAGACCACATAATTACACACAATACAGATTACATTTGTTAAGGTTACAATACCACGAGTAAACCCCATCATTTCCTATGCATGCACTGTCACTTTTACCTCGGGAACTCAATGCTTACCTTGAATCAGTGATTCAATATTTACAATTGTGTTCCGTCTTCTTCCCCTCTTTGATGAAGGCTTCTCAAGTAGCTCACTTGATGCTTGCATAACCTTTTCATTTGGCATTTTATCCTTTTTTACAGGGGGCGTTTTCATCATGCTGCTTGATATGTTTTGGCGCCTTGTTGGACTATTAGGAAGCTTCTTAGACTCTGCCTCCGTTATTGTAGGCAATTCAACTTCTTCTGTAATACAATCTTTCACAATCATTTCATCAACAGCAACTACATCTCCATTTTGCTTCTTATCTACAATTATAATGCACAGTTTCTCACCAAAAAATAAATGTCATATCTACAAAAGCATTGTATAATAGAGGGGTATTATGATATACCAGTCAATGAAGCATTGGGGCTTTCCCTCGGTAATTTAGGTGGTCTTCCCCTCTTCTTTTTTGGAATGTCCTCTCCACTTTTTAATTGATTAATCTCCTGCACCAGAAAGAACCAACGCCATCAGAACAATGCAAGTCAAGTACCAAACAAAATGAATAGAATATTAATTTTTCTGTAGCTGGACTCTCAATTGGTATTATCAGGTGGCGTCAAAGCCGTATGCATCAATTTAAATTGATCTACAAACAACTTGAGCTGATAACACAGATCCAATCAGCCAGTGGGGACAAAAAAAAAGTAACAAAGAATTGATAGTAAACTTGTAATTAACACAATAACTTTTTCTCAGTATAATATCAGTCCCAATCATATTTACACCATTACATACATAGTTTGAATCCTGGGATGCAATTTTCTTTTCTTGTTCACAGAGTCCTCCCATCCTCCTCTCCTAATTCCAGCTGTGATATTAGGACCCTGTAGATCCTTAGCCACAGAGTCCTCTGATCCTCTTTCCCAGGCCTGACTTTCTCCAACATTAAAAATGATTTTGCTAATGTAGATTCTAGCCACAGTGTCCTCCGATCCTACTCCTAAGCGTAACTTTCTCCGACACTAAGAATAATTTTGCTAATTAGCGAGCAAATCTATATAGGATGTCAACAAGGACAATGTTAATATGGTTCTTATGGTAGATTTCCTTTAAATAATTCATTTTTGCTTCAAGGAACATAAATCCACAGTTTAATAAGAGAAAACAACGAATAAAAGAAAAGGAAAAACAATATCTCAACAATTTTTCATGCCATTAACAGGTAATATGACCATGCAGCATCTACTTTTCATGAAAACAAAAAAGTTTCTCTCCCTTGGCATCTCATTGGCACGATCTACAAGCCAATCATAATTTCCCATTAATCTCTCCAGCCTCCAATGCTAATTGTAGTACTTTTCATGTGTTACAAACCTCTGTAACAAGGTAATAAGAACGGCATAGTTTTTGACACTGATACAAGGAGTCCTGCTTGGATACTGCAAAATAAAACAGAAACACCACGGAAAGTTGGCAACAACCAGGGCCATCCAAAACACATTGTTTGATTTCAGGTGTTATGGAAGGCTTAGAGTAACTGCATTGGCAGTGCAGTTACCATCTAGTCTATAAACAGTTCTCTGCTACAAAATGTAAATATTCTTGCCAAATTCAACAGCATCTTTGGCAGTCTTACCCTTGTGCCAAAGGCACCATGTTATCCACTATTATTTTATCCTTGTTCACAAAAGTGTCATTTTCATCACATTGCTCACCTCAATCTGTTCTCTTGCTGGATCATTTAATTGCTCCTTTTGATCAGTGATGGACTTCAGACATTCCCCACTTGCGAACTGATGATGATTTTCAGATTGTGGGCTTCTCATCCCATTACAGGGTAACCCTATGATGACAGGAATGTCAACTTCTTTTGTTATACACTCTTTTACATCAAATTCTTTGGCAGTTTCTACACCTGCTTTGCCCTTCTTACCTGCAGATCATTGTCCATATATGTACTTGAGAATAAATATATATAATCAACAAAGTATAAATGAAGCAGTTAGATACCTCCTGTTGAAGGTTGCGGGCTTTTGACTTGTAATTTTTGTGGTCTTCCCTTTTCTTTCACAGCTCCTGACGCACAATGGTCCAATTCAACAACTTTCTGTGGTTTATCCTGCTGCATCAGCTAAAGCAACATTCCTGATCATGTTGAGCAACAAACAAACAAAATTGGGAGAAAACAAGTACAATTACAACAATCACTCGGTTGAGTGTCCACGCACACAAGTGCACAGAGTTTCAACCATAAATTGGCCACTATTAGATAAAGTCATTCACATGTGAACAGTAGGTTTATTGTAAATTTATAATTTTCCAAACAAGTAAATATGATTGTTTCTGTGTACCAAGGCACTGACAGAAATATGCTTCCTCCAACCATGCACAAGTAACACTGGAGCTGGTGATGAATAATATAACATATAATAAATGATAGGAATAAATGGACTAATACAATTTTTGCTTAGCCTCAACGACAGTAGAAGCTGACCTTCCAAGTTCAAACAAGTGAATAAATGGACTAGTACAATTTTTGTGATGGATCTGCTATGTCAATTTTATTTCTTTCTATAGATCAAAGTTCAGATGTAAAGAAAGATCAAAGGCAAAAAATATAATGCGGGGCATTTTATCCCTTGAATTGAGGCGCAAGCCTTGAGGCATCAAGGCATAAGCACTTTGAATTTTTATATTTAACAAATAAATAAAATATTTTAAAATAGTAGAAAAAATAAATATTTTAAAATGGTAATATTAAGTGTGAATTTTTTTCTTCTCAAGACATCGAACATTTCATTGAAAAGAAAAAGGTTTACTCTTATCAAAGGTGAAATCGATATTCTTAACTTCAATTATTGAGTTTCTCACTTGAGACTTAGCTTTATGCTTTTTCTCGGTAGGTCATTTACTTGATTTTTCCCATCAAGTCTACAATTACAAAAGTTCTTTTTTTAAGTTTAAAAATTAAATCATGAATAAGATTAAAAAGTTTAACAACCACCGAAAGTAAGCTCTCTACATGTACTCCCCAAGTTATTACGCGCAAAAGACATACAAGATGCACGCTTCAAACTGTTATGTGCAAACCTTTGGGGAGTATAACCTTAAAATTAAAGCGTCAATGACTTTTTTCCTTAGCCTCGCCTTGAAGTGAGCCTTAATAGCACTTTTTAAAAAAAAATTGTGTAGGATCAAACATCTCATTAAGGATTTAGAGATGATATTTGACTCACAATTTTCTTTCCACGAGAACGGCTCCGAGGTTTAGTAAAAAGTTGATCACCATCCATGGATTGTTTTGAGCAATTGGTTCCAGCACCACCGGTGGATGGGCTTGAAAAACTAGGAAGATTTTCTTCACATGTTGCCTGTACCAACATTGTATTTAATTGATATGGGGTGAGAGATGGGGTCTCTGGTGCATTTCCTTCTTTCAGCTTCTTGGATGGCCGCGAATGTGAAACCTCAATATCAGGGTTCTTCTGCTTCGTCTTCTTTCTCAGTGATGCCATACCACGAGAAGATGGTGATCCATCGCAGGGAGTTGACTGCTCAGTTTGATTCTCTCTTGAGTTAATGGATGGGGTTTTCTCTTCAGATTTATCCTTTGTAACACCTGAACTAGCAAGTTGAACAGCCATCTGAGTGTTGTTAAGACCAATGCAGGCATTCCCTACGTGCTCTTCATAATCCGCTGGGATTAAGACATCCTGAAACAAAAATCCATTACTTCGCCTAGTGAACTGAACTTCTATATTCCCCAACTCAAATACTTTTTATGAACTAAACCATCTCAGCTAGTGAATCTAATTTTAGTAAAAACACCTAACAAACATAGGTGATGACCAAGTCAATCAGTCAGGCCACTGGTCTCTCACCCAATGTATCACACAAATTTTATTTCGATTTTACTCACAAGTATTATTTATAAATTTTTCATACTCTTCATTGTGAAAATCACTAATAATCATAAAGTTTTAAATAAAACTAAAATCAAGCATCCAATGATTAAAATTTAGCAAAGTACTCTATGAACCCTATAATCATTCTCAATGAAAGAAAAACAACATATTAATCTTTAAACTTTAAACTTAATATTGCAGTCAAGTGACTTCAAGATCCATGGCATCCTTATACTAATTGTCAAATCATTATCCCACTTGACCAACAAATGTTTCGCAAAGCTTTATGAAGTAGTGAGCCTTCGTACAAGGTGGAAAACTGAGGAAGCACAAATGTGAGACTGAATACAAGGTCACCAACCATTGATAGATAAAGCCTTTTTTAACTATGTTATATCAAAATAACAAACTTAGACATGAACAACCAAAATTGAAACTTATAATGTGTTATCAGGACATGTTAATGAATGATTCCACCAACTATACCTGTTCAACCTTCGAGATTTGTGGGCATAGAACAACAATATGCTAGTAAACACCATAATTTTGGTGGCAACTCTCCATATTTCCTCATATATGTCAAAATAAAGAGAATTAATTTTTAGGGCAAATTACATATACCCCCCTCGAGGTTTAACAAAATTACAGATACCCCCTGGAGTTTGAGAAATTACAGATACCACCCTGAAGGTTATATTTGTATAACAAATTAGGGAGCAAATTGTTATGAAAATACAAACCTCAGGAGGCAATTTGTTATGAAAATATAAACCTCAAGGGGGTATCTGTAATTTCCAAAACCTCAGGGGGTATCTGTAATTTAGCTAAACCTCAAGGGAGGTATATGTAATTTGCCCTAATTTTTTTAGGGCCATCCAGAAAGGTAAATCCAAAAAGAAATTTGCCAGTGGATAATATAAGGAGATTATAGATATCTATGACAATGTGCAACATGACAATCATGGCCCAATCCACAGACATTGTGGAAGAAGAAATTTTTTAGAACATAAAAGGAAGAATGAAACTTAACCCATAAAAGATATAAAAGCCTGGGTCCCCCAAAACAGAAAATGATCATACCTGAGAAGCAGCAATCCATTTGCCATCAATCCATTCCATGTGAGGTCTCAGGTCTGACTGATTGAGTTCCATGTCCTTGTTTGTATGCTTAAAATAGACAATATACCTTCTATCAGCAAGTTCTTTGGTAATCACTCCACTCTTCCAGCCAGAATTATAGAAAGCATCCACCTTTTCCAACAAAACAAAATTTCTTCCCTTGAGATCAGGAGGAGAAGGTCGAATATGCAGCAAATCAACAGTTGCTTTTTGAAGCTCAGCCTCACTCCCATTCCCTAAACTCCAGTACTCCACCACGAAAGAGTCATTCCCCAAGTCTTCAAGGACAGTTGCTGGGAACCAAAAATCACGATAATCTTCTTTGTCAAAAGATACTTCTACCCTTTTTCCTGCGCTAAACTTCAATCCTGTTGTTCTCTTTTGAGAATTTAAAATAAATAAAATAAAATAAAATAAATCAGAATCAAGGTTTTAAAGTTAAATTGATAGCATATACAAAGGTATCAGCATCAGCTCAATAATTTGTGTCAGAACAACGACTTTTGAGTGTTCCAAAATTGAAAAACGAAGATAATTGGAATAAGTTTGGGGTTCACCTTGCCCAAATTATAAATGGAATAGCTTAATATTAAACATGAGTCACAAAAGGTGTTACCATTGCAGTAATCTTTTTTCCTTTTTTTAGAAGGCTAGCAATAAAATAGAGCAACATACAACTCAAAGAGCAAATTACTACATGGGAATTTTCCTTCCCCTTCTGTCTTCCTCAATCCGATCAAAAATATATTTTTTTATCAGTAGAAAAGGTATAAAAATATCATTATAAAAAATAAAAAACTGATTTCCTATATCATTGACCAGCCCTGCCAATAAAAAAAAATCAGCTGCCCTATATCAAATGCCCAACCCTTTTGTTTAGAAGAATAGATGAGTAAGGTCCATTCTCCAGGCCCATCTCTAAATAAGAGAAACTTGATAAATAGATAGCTACTGTTGAAATTTCAACCAAAAAAAAAGGGGGAAAAAAAAACATGCTTCTTGGTTATAACTATGGTCTCTAACCCAACTCCATCATGACCACGAAAGGAAGCAATGAGACTATTGAACAAAGATAATACTCCTTAACTTGAAGAAAACCCCACACTATGATACCAATTCAAGCTGATGATAGGATACAATCCCCAATATGTTGTAACCAATGAGAAATCAGTATCAATCAAGTGATTAGTTTTAGTTGGTACTGGGTTGTTCTAGTGGGTCGAAAGTCTACTATATAAAATGCACAGAGCATTGTATCATATCATCCATGCTTTTGTAATTGAACCTTGTGAAGTTCTTAAACTAAAGCTACAATGCAGTTTTCTCTTATGTGTTCATATAGTTCACTACTCATGAAATTAAACTCGTGTATAACAAACACAGTTAACATCCTATTACAATAAGCGGATACCAACAATTACGAGATCAATGACCGTGTAGCATCTTAATAAGAACAATGCATGAGAATCATAACAAGATACTAACTAAGGTTTACAGGAATAAATGAATTCATAATTAATCAGGATAGCTAATCCTTCTATTTTTTTATCATCTATCACGTTGAATAAAAAGATTGGGAAAATATTGTTGATTCATAAATTAATGAACTCTCAAACAGCAAACGAAAACAAGATGAATTGAATGAAGCCAAGAACAAATAGAAAACTTATATATTTATCAATCAAGATTAATTTCACTTTTATCCCCTACACTATCAATTTCATCCATTTAGTCCCTAAAGTTTCTGATTTTTATCATATAATGCAATTGCAGACAATTTGAATTTGTCCAAATCACTAATAGTAAAACCCTACGTAATGGAGAAAAAGGTAATTTCACAATTTCAACAACCTAAATCATACAACCAAACACCCATCTTCTTACTCACACTATATATGACAACTTACACCACACAACCAAACACTCATCCTTTAATCCACCCTTCATTTCAAAATAATGATTTTATGACTTAAGTTGTTCAAATTTTGAAATAAACATTTTGTCCATCAAATTAGATTTAACTGGTACTGATTTGGACAACAGTCTCCAATTAAACTATAGTAGTTGAAATTAAAAACTTTCAAGGATTAAATAGATGAAAGTAATGCTTTAAACATGAAATAGATAGAAGAAATTAATACTTTAAACATAAAACAGATAAAATAGCGATAGTCTTGCAATACAAATGAAATTTATCCTTTAAATTACAGCAATTTTTTCTAATTCATACCTAAATTATTGATTTCATCCTATTAGTCTCTAAATTCCTGATTTCAGTTCATATGGTCCAACTGGAAACCATCCGACCAAATGAATAATGATGAAACCCAACTTGATGGGTAAAAATGTTGTTTTAAAATTCAACAGCTTAAACATTACAATTTGAACAATTTAAACTGCACAACCAAACACTTATCTTCTTCTTCTTCAACTCTCACTTTAAATTAGTGAACAAAACAAATGATTATTTGATCATATGGTTTAAGTTATTCAAATTTTAAAATGACCTTTTTGCATATCAAATTAGGCTTTAAGGATTAACTACTATCAAAACAAAAGGCAAAAATAAGAGATTAATGCTGTAATTGGTTCATGGATTTGAAAGACAAAGGAAAAATGTAGATGAAATGTAAATGAAATATAAGTTATAACTACATTTCACACCCCTTTTCCATTTCCCTTTGCAAATTCCTTGGCAAATCCATGAACCAAACACAGATTAAGTGAAATTAACCCAGAACAAAACGAATTGAATGAAGCCACATTTCACCAACATTTCACACGCATTTCCCCCTTACCTTTCCAAACTACTTCCCGAATCCATGAACCAAACACAGCAAGTAAAAACTAACCCCCAAAAAAAAAAACGAATTGAATGAAGCCACAGACAAAAAGAAAAATTTATACTATACATTATCAATCGTGAATAGCATATGTACGTAAGAACAAAAAGCATGCACGAATCAGAACCCAAAAAACCCTAGAAATCAAATCCCAGCATAGCATCACATAATGGCCAAAATCAAAGCGCATAGCATAAACCCCCAAAACACTAGAAAGCAAAACCCTAAATCCATACCTGCTTTTCGGGTAGGACCCATTTGCCGTCGACCCACTCCCGGTGAACCCGCAACTCCGAAACCCCAAACTCGATCTCGTCGGGAGGGTTCTGGAAAGTGACTATGAACCTGGAATTGTTGAGAACTAGGGTGATGACACCAGTCCACCATCCATCACGGTAAGACGCATCGACGACATCGTATAATTCGAAGGAGGGAACAAGGTCAGATTCTGAAGAAGGAGGAGGAGGTAAAGGCCTAACGAAGTCGGGTTTGACGTGTTCTCTCAAGGGGGTAGAGCCATCGTCGTCTAACAAGCTCTGATACTCGACGAAGAACAGGTCGTTCTTCTTCTTCGAAGAGGGAGAGGAAGACCTGTAAGAAGAAGAAGGGGTGTCGAGGATGGTGGCGACGTACCAGGCACCCTTGAAGCCCTCCTCGTCGCTGCCGATTTCGACCAGAGAGCCCTTGGGAAATAGCTGCTGTTTGCGCTGAACACCAGCACCACCACCAGCACCGCGAGAACCACCCATTTTTGCCTCTTCTTTTTCCTTTTTAGGGCATTAAAATGCTCCTATCACAAAACCCTAGCTCTTTTTTATTTTTTATTTTTTTTTCCCCACACTATGCAGTAACAAATCTGTTTGAATGCAGTAGTTTGGTGGGAAAATTAATGAAAACAAAAATAAAGAGGAAATTCTAATATTCACTCTTTTGAGATGGGTGTATTTTGAGAAGTTATGTAAATGATAAATTTTTTTGACCTTTTTATAATTTTTTGACTTTTTTTGGCCCCGTTTATTATAACATAAAAAGTTAAAAATGCATTAGTCTATTTGAGTTAAATCATCTTATTTAAGTCACATCACGCTCTATAACTTCACTTCAAACCTAACCCATATCCAATCCATATTTCATAAAAAATTAAAAAATACATTTATTTAGAACATCTCAAACAACCCCAAAAAAGTTAATTTTTTATGTTTTTTTTATGTAAAAAAACTAAAAAATCAAAAAACTAGTGTTTTTAGAAGTTTCCAAAACACCGTGCTTGGTTCTGTTTTTAAAAAAAAATTATTTTTTTTATTTTTTGTATTTTTTTGTTTTAATTGAATTTTTTTAATATTTTAAACAAAATTTTTTTATTTTTTAGACATACCTAACATAAATATACCTAAAAAGTAAAAAAATTGTGAAAAAAAACTTTTAAAATTCATTAAATACTAAAAATACAAAATAAAAAAAAATACGAGAATTCGGTACATTTTTTGTATTTTTATATTTTTATTAATTTTTTAAAATATTTTTTCATAAATTTTTTACTTTTTAGATACATCTAAGTAAGGTGCATCTAAAAAAGTAAAAAAAATGTTTAAAATTTTAAAAATATTCACTTAAAAAAACATGAAAATCAAAAAAACTCAATTTTTAAAAAATTTAATCCAAAAAACTCAAACTAAACACACTGATTCAGTAATTTTTTAGTAATTTTAGTAATTTTTAGTTATAATAATTTTAAATTTTTTAGTAATTTTTAAATTTTTTATTAAAAAATTAAAAAAAAAATTTAAAAAAAAATAATGTGATAATTTATAATAATTTTTTGACTAAAATACTTAGGCCAAGTTTGGGAAGTTCCAAATAATCCATCTTTTTATCTTTTTACCATCACATCACCTCTCTACTTTTCTGCACATATTTTCATAAAAAGATAAAAAGTGCACTTATTTAGGTCATCCCAAACAACCCCTTAGTCCAGTCTTTTTAGTTATGACATTATTTTTGTGTTTTCCAAATAAAAAGAAACATATTATTTTTTATATAGACAAAAATATTAAAGGTTTCAAAAGATTTACCAAATATTTTACATTGGTGTATGACTCACATGTGACCCACATTTGTGGGCCTCATACCCATATGAAATATTTAATAAAATTTTAATAAAATATTTGGAGCCTCTATCATTACTCTTATATAGATAATGAGTAATTATAAAAATTGTAATTACAAAGAGCAATTATGTCTTCGGTTGGGAAGCCAAGTTTGGGCTTTTTTGATATTTTAGCCACAAAAAATAAAATAGGTTTTTTAGTCCAATAAGGCAAAACATCACATCCAACTCATAATCATTACATTATTTCTCTCACAAAAAAACCAAAAGTCCTTATCAAACGAAATTTTTTAGCCCCGAATTAAAATAGTTAAAAAAATCAAAAAGTCAACCTACTTCCCAAACGAACATAAAGAATGTACTCGGTTTATGAATTTATATAGATATTTGGAAGAAGAAAAATATTTTTGAAACGTGTGCTAAATGTAACTATATTTTACTAACATTTTACCTACATTTTTTCTTTTATTTATAAATTCCTACTAAAATTCAAGAAATGGGCGTATTATATGGATTAAGGCCTCATTTAGTAATATATTATTTTAGTAATTTTTTAACTTTTTATGAAAAGATAAGTAAAAATTAAAGGGTGTTTGCGGTTCGGTTTTTGACGATTTGATTTGTGATTTGGACCTGCCCACATATGTGTGATTTGGGAAAAATTGAACCTACAATTGCCCGCAATGTAGGTTGCGGTTTGCACGGATAGGGTTGCGGGCAGTTTGTGGATTGGACTTTTTTCTTTAAAAATTTATTTTTGGGTCTTTTTTCTCATTTTATAAATATTTATTTTGAGCCTTTTTCCCCTTATTTTCTAAAATGCTGAACATTAATAATTAAAAAATTAAAACTTATAAAATTAAAAGTACAACAAAATCAATTCATAACACAAGGTAAATCATTCAAATAGAATAACACATTGATTTTTTTTATTTTTTAGCTATTTTAAGTTGGGGTTAAAAAGTTTGTTTAGGTTAGGTTTTTCTATTTTTATGTGATAAAAAATAAAATGATTATTGTTTGAATATGATATTTTATTTTATTAATTTTTTAGTCTATTTTAAGTCATGCCAAACAATGGCAACGAGTCCCATAAAGTTTGGATAGTTCTTTGGTTGGTAATTGTATTTTTAATTTTTTTTTGAGTAAATCATAAATACATTTCTTAAAATTTATTTAAAATACGATTTATCTTATATGATTCTAAAAATTACATCTTACCTCTTAAAGTTTTAATTTCATAACATATGACATTTTTTATTTATGAATTATCAAGTCAATTAACAATTTTTAATGATATCAGAAATTTATTTTAATTAGTAATTCAAGTAATTTTATAATTTTATATAAGAGCAGTTAGAAAATTTTGTTTTTTAATTAATTTTGCTAAATGTAAAATTCTAATAGGGGGATATGTGTAATTTTTTAAACTATATGAAGCAGTTTGTATTTTAAACAAATCTCAAAGGGTATACTTATAATTTACTCTCTCTTCTTCTTTGTTTTTTTTTTTTGTTAACTTCCTTTGTATTTAGTGAGTTTTAAAAGAAATTTTTTTCTTAAATTTTAAATTCTATTAAATTATATATATTTTAAAATTTACTATAAAAAATTCAAAAAAATAAAATAAAATTGTGATATTTTGAATCCCTCCCAAATCGATCAAAAAAACGATTAATTTGATTTGTCATTCCAAATTGGGAACTGGACCAAAAAGACAAAACATAAAAGAATCTCTCTCTTTAACATACCCTAGCTTTACATATATTTATTTATTATAAAAAATAGGGAGACTTATTTATAAGTTCTATTTCGGACACTTATGCTATGTTAAGTTTTGTGTAATTTTTTATAGAATTTAAAGTCCTATTTAAATAGAAATATATTCCACAAAATCCTATGAGTTGTAAATAAATGGTATTAATATACTATTAGAAAATTGAATGTTACTATAGATCATATCTATATGAATGTGAATTTCAAAATACATGAACAAGTAACATTTTCACATTCAATTTAAAAAATCAAAAACCTAGTAAGTTTACGAAACATAACGTGACATGTTACGTTACGTTTATGTAGGTGTCACGTTACGTTACGTTTATGTAATTCAATTTAAAAAATTAAAAACTTAGTAAGTTTGTGAAACGTAACGTGACACGTTACGTTACGTTTATGTAGGTGTCACGTTACGTTTCGCAAACTTAATCTATGGTAACATTCAATTTCCTATATATAGTTTTACCATTATTTATGATATTAACAACTAATATTGAGGGTAAATGTGTCAACAAACTTCACACTAGACTTATGGGAACATAAGTTTTTTAGTATGAGCATATGTAGCATAAGTCTCCCTAATAGGACTTATAAATAATTTTCCTTAAAAAATAAAACAATTCCACATCAAGCATTTTGCTTCTACAGGAAATTAATTCAATCAATTGAAGTAGTAATAGAGTAGCATATAGATATATCCCATTTAATTTTTGTTAAGACACAAATTTAAACCAAAGGCTTAAAAGTATTAACCTCGTATACCATTCAGTATAATCACCAACATCCTATTTACTTAGAGGGTTACTATATGTCCGGACCTTTCTTCTTAAGATCTCTCACTTCTTTGAACGCCTACCACTAAAATTATTCCATTCCTTATTTTTCTTTGGACCCTTACCATTATTCCAAATATACCCCTAACCCTCATTTTTATCCATTTCCTCTATTTACAAACTCTCATTGCTACTGGCACCCCCCTCCAGTGCCACTCCTTTCCTACCACCGCCATTCTCTTCTCCACTATTTTCCTATCACCCCAATCCTTTCTCGTTCCTCTGTTTTCATCTTCTTCACACACATACACACATACATACACTCTCTCTCTCTCTCTCTCTCTCTCTCTCTCTCTCTCTCTCTCTCTCTCTCTCTCTCATATGTAGGCAGCTAGGATTTGAGATCTCAACGGAGATCTCTATGTTTGAGATCATAGATCGCGACGGCGGCGGCGGCAAGGTTTGAGATCTCAAATTGTGACAATGACAGAGGCGACTAGGGTTTGAGGAAAAAGAGGTCACCTCCCCCTCTCTCTCTCTCTCGCGGTGGCTAGAGTTTCATGAAGAAGTTGTGGTCGACAGTCTGAGTTGTAGTAGTAGCGAAATCACCAAGAATAAAAATAGAGGTCGCCTCTCTCACAGTCGACGATGGTGGTAGGCAGTGATGGAATTAGGGTTAGGGTTAGACTTGGGAGTATAGGGATGGGGACAAAATTGAAATTTGATGTTAGGACAAAATTGTAATAAAATAAAATAAAATAAACGAGGGGTCCAAAGAAAAAAGTTATGCATTTAGCAATCCTCTTTACTTATTGCCAACCTATAGGCTCGATTTGTTTTGAGTGAGGAATAATACAATTGGATTAGTAATGAATGGGTCCACAAACAATCATACTTATTTTTGAAATGTGCCATGGGATTGAGAGTCCCATGAGATTATGAAACCCTTCCACAGAGATCAAGTTTGTTTAGACATACTGAATAAGGAGGAATTGTAATCTATCAGACTATTAATCTTGAGATATATAGTTCTCAAACTATTGGGTTGGAAAGAATATGCATCCCGTGTTTGTTTTATCATGAGATTAGATATTTGGAAATGACTATTCCATTGAATTTAATGTTTAATTGAAATATTACGAAGAAAGATAAATACTTAATAGACTATTTTATCATTTTCAATTATTTACTAAGTAATAGCAATACTAAATTTGTCTTTAATATTTTAATTGTTTTTGTGTAGATTAAATAAAAAATTAAATAAATAAAACATCAATAAAAAAATTATGTTATTATTAAAATAAATATATTTTTTAAATATTAAATATTAAATAATCAGTTTAAATAAAAAATCAATAAAAATTAAATAATGAAATGAAATAAAATATCAACAAAAACTTAAAATAAAACATCAATAAAAAATCTATAAAAATTTGTTTAAAAAATTAAGTAAATAAACATCATTAAAAATTAAATTAAATTATTTTATTTTATTTTTTAATTGAGATTTTTATATATTATTTTATTTTACTAAATACAATACATAATGAAATCAAATACTTGGAGGGCAAATGTGTCATTTTACAACTTAGTCCCATGAGATTCCAATCCCACCATTTTTATTCTACATCTCTCTAGGACACAATAATCCAACATATATGGGATTGATAGTCCAACATATATGGAATTAATAATCTGGTGGGACCCTTAATTTGGCCTATAAATTATCACCAAATAATGGACTCTATAGTAGATTGGACATGGAGTCAAATCTCTCCTCCAATGCTTCCAAACAAACATCCCCTAGTAATTCCATGGAGAGGTAGTATTGTAAAACGAATATTTTGCCCTTCATTTTATAAAACCACTAAGTCACCTTCCCTATAACAAGAATATTTATGGAATTTTAAAAAAATTTCATTAAACTAATATTACTATAAAATGCACAAATAAACACAATTTATGCTATATCTCCAACATCAAACTAGTAATCCCCTCTTATGTTCTTTCTTTTTTTTGTTTTTTGTTTTTCGGTGCATGTTAATGTAAAAAATTAATTAATTTTTAATTTGAGTGGTGTCATATTGTTCAGTGAAAAAAGAAGGGGTAATTACCATTTAGTGGTAATTTATAAAAATAATTACATATTAATGAAAAAAATTATAATTATAATTATAATTTTAATATTTATTATTTTTTGTAATTATTTTCTCTGACATTCATTGTTAGATAATTTTCTCAAAAAAAAAAGGTGTAACTGTTGAGTAGTACGATACGGAACTCTAATGGGTTATGCTACAAATGAAGATTAGACAATATGGTACCGTTTGGTAACACTTATGCTTTCAGTTTTCTATTTATATTTATAAAAATTTTAAAAATTCAAATAAAAACTTGTTTGGTAAAATTTTTGATTTATTAATCAGTGGTCTCAGTTTATGAATTTGGCCAAAAAATGAAAACACAAAAAATGTGTTTCCATTTTGAGTTTTCAGTTTTTTTTTTTTACCACCCAACACTAGCCACCACCTACCACCATTTTCCACCACCGTCTTCCGCCACTACCACCCACCACCCACCTCCACCACCACCTGCTACCACTACTCACCACCCACCCATCTACCACCACCACCCACCACTCGCCACTACCACCACCACCACCCACCACCCACCTGCCATCCACTCGCCACCATCCACCGCCCGCCACTATCCATCACTACCATCCACCGCCCGCCACCACCACCCGCCACCTACTTGCCACCACCACTCACCACCAATCTACCACCACCATCCACCACCTGCTACCACTAGCCACCCACCACCACCAGCCACCTGCTACTCACCCACCGCCACCACTACCCACCACCCACTATCACTACCACCACCACCATTGTCACGACCCCAAACCGTCCCTAGTAATTTGGTGCCGTGATGGCCAGTAATCTGAGATTACCGAAGGCCAACTTTCAAAATTCACACACAATCAGAGTATAAATATATAGGACTCACAAGTGCGGAAGCAATAATTTAAAATACAAGTGGTCCATAAGAGCAGTGTATAAGTCGAATGGAATGGCATACAACATTACATAGCTTTACAATTTGAATGCAAATAGAAATGAAGTACAAAAATACATATTACATCTTGGTAAAAGGCTTCTCAAGCCGACATAACAAAAAACATAAAATACAAGTCAAGAAACATAATCTTCAGGATTGCCGACATAAATATTGCCGACATAACATGCATCCAAAACATCTTGCAAAACACATATCTCGGCGTAGCCGACTTCTTGCTTGTTACCTACATATATATATAGGGAGGGTAAGCTTGGATACTCAGTGAATGGTATAAGTAATAAAGGGGTTAAATGAATGATACCCGAGATCTTTTCAAAACAATACATAACATAGCTTAACTTGGCTTGAAATAAAATATTATTCGAAACTTGGTCTTTCAAAACTTACTTACATACTTAACATACGTCAATTCAAAACATGGGGTGATGACATTCCAAACAAAACAAATCCACCCGTTCATAGACCGTCGGTGGCAAAACAAGACAAAACAAGGGAATAATCGACCCGAAATCGATTAGACAAATCCACCCGTACACCAGACCGTCAGTGAGGCCATCCGTTCATAGACCGTCGATGACAAATCCACTCGTTCACAGACCGTCGGTGGGGCCATCCGTTCATAGACCGTCGATGACAGATATCTCTCAAACGTGATACTACATGGGCTTAAAGTCCCCTAGCATAGGAGGACTTTCCAAGAATGTCATCAAAACAAGATAATGCTTGATACAAAAACTAGGGATAATCATTCTTGCTTGACAAATACTTTCAAAACAAATCAAAGCAAAGCAAAGCCTTTATCAAAACGTATAACATAGCTTTATTAAAAATACCACTCACATAGTTCTTGGGATGTCGGGATCAAGGCAAAGGTCCAAGTCCTACAAACACATGGCAAAGTCTACTGAACATACATCTCAAAACAAGTCTTATATGCATGCAAATGATCTCGGAAAACATGCTGGTAGTCAAAACACTGTTTTACATGTCAGAAAGACATGCTGGGTACCAACCAGGTCTTTGCCGAGGTCCCACACCTACTGGCCGAGGTGTGGCTACCTAGGCTTCAGCGTGCGGATGCATGCAGAGGTGCGCACAAGACAACTAAAGGCGTAAGTGATCATGCAATGTAGGCCAAGGTGAGATACGATGCTTGGCCTAAGTGTGAGGTCTAGGTAAGAGTGATCTCGGCGACTACACCTCGGGAAGTGAGGTCTGGAGATCTGGGTTTCCACCCGCGAAGAACAAGAAGAACATGAACATGAAGATCATGAAGAACATAAATGCTAAAATCATAATTTCTTTATTACAAAATCTGAGATTTCATGCTATGAGTTCGAAAAACACGGACCTGGGTACCCATACTTGAAAATCATGTGAAAACAAACACAAAAACATGGATCTTGGCATGAGCTTTCGGATCAAAACATGATTTTTCTTGATGAACATATGAATGCTATTTTCTCTTTCTAAAACTGAACTTCAAAGCAATGCATGGCTTACAAATCATATTCAATCATGCAATGCAATAACATAAACATAAAGAACGACAAGAGCAGATTAAGAATCTAACCTTAGAACGTGGATCTAACGGTTCGATCTCCAGGGATCAAGCTTGGAAATCTTCCTCCTCTCAAGAACTCTCATCCCTCTCTTAGAGCTTCTCTTTCCTCTTCAAAACAAGTATAGAACACAAATGATGGGTTTTCTCTCTTTATCGGCTGACTTAACACTAAGCTCGGACACGTGGCAACGGCTGGTTGGCTCTCCTCAAAAAGGTGATAGATTGACAAGACAAGACTATGACAAAGTGTATCTAACAAGCTACTCGATAAGGCACTTCGACAAGTAACGACATCGGCTAAGGACAAAGCTTCGGCAACTAAGGTGACAATGACCTTAGCTATGAAGGACAACACTTGGCTAAGCTGTGCCACACCTTGGCCTAGATGTGCCACACCTCGGCCTAGATGTGCCACACCTCGGTCTAGGTCATACCACTCCAGGACAAGATCACTTAGGTGCAAAGGTAACATCTCGGCCTAGATAATACACATCTCGGCCTAGATAATGACATCTCGGCCAATATGTCAGGGCGAAGGTGGAGGTCAAACAAAGGGGTTCCAAGACAATTCTAGACTGAAGATGACCTCGGCTTGGAAAGATCTAGGCTTAGCATAACCTAGGCTTGGCATCAAGGAAAGAACAAAGCATGCAAGTAATACTTAAGCAAACAAGACAATATTCATGAATGCAACTTAACTTGACAAGGTTATGTAAATGAACATGAACATGACCATGACATGAATATGGGTTGTTACAGCATCTTAATATGGCAAAACATATAAATGCATGCAAGCATGATTAGGACATGAATGTGAGTTGTTACAACCATCACCCACTACCCATTCGCCACCCACCTACCACCACCACCCACCACCCATCACCACCACCACCACCACTACCACCACCCACTTGCCACCACCTACCACCCGCCACCGTCACCACCACCACCCGCCATCCACCACCCACTTGCCACCACCACCACCACCACCCACCACCCACTACCGTCACCCACCCACTCGCCACCACCCACCGCCATCTGCTATCCGCCACCCATCTGCCAGCACCACCACCACCACCACCACCACCATCCACTCACTACCACCCGCCACCCGCCACCGTCACCCACCCACCCACCACTACCACCACCACCACCCACCACCACCCGCCATCTGCCACTCACTTCCTACCACCCGCCACCACTACCACTACCACCACCACCCACTCGCTACCACCCGCCACCGTCACCCACCCATCCGCCACCACCACCCACCACCACCAGCTATCCACCACCCACCGTCACCACTTTCCACCACCATATTCCGCCGCCACTTGTCATTTCTCACTCTTTTTTATATTTTTAATTTTTTTTAAAAATTTTGTCAATTACTAAACACGTTTGTAGTTTATGTTTTTCTAAAAATAAACAAAAACCAGTTTATAAAATTTTTGTAAATATAAACTGAAAACGTAAACGTTACCAAACACACCCTACCTATTTGTTTTATATTGTTATTTTTTTTTATTGATTTTTTATTTAAAATTTTATTTTCTAAAAGAAGATAATTCATTGTTGACTTTTTTCTTATAAAGTAATATAATATTTTACCACCGAACTTGTAATATGAATTGTTGAGATAAAAAAATATGACATATAATATTGCACATAAATAATGGACGTAGAAAGAGAAGATTAGAGTTGCATCATCAAGATGAGGTAGGATGTTCTTCAATACATGATTGGATCGCTTGGGAATCAAAGGGATGGAATAAATCCATCTCACAAAAGCTTCTTTTTTTTTTTTTTCCAGTTATTGCAACAATTACATGAGAGATCAATAAATTATTTTTATTAGCTAAATTACACTCACAACCCCTGAAATTTAAGAAAATGTAATTAGTCCTATAAATTTGACGTAATGACACTGACTTTTCTCCAAAGAATTAAAAACTATATAGATGGTGGATAGATATAGAAATAAATAAAGGTAAATATATATTTTAGTAGAAAAAATATAATAACATATCTTTTCATCTATACGACTCACAAATCACCGATGAAAAAAAAGTTTGCATTATGTAAATTAAAATTTTGAGAGAGACCAGTGTAATTATTAGCTTCAATTTAAAAAATTTAGCACACAAAATTGAAAATAAATTCCATTTTTTTCTTTCTAATGTCATTCAATTTTGCATTCTTTTATCTCTCAATTTGAAATTTCTAAATGACAATGAAATTTCACTTTTCTAAAAATAAAGAACACAGTAAAATTTTATTGTCTAAAAACTGTAAACACAGTGAAAATTTACTATGTTTGTATTTTTAGAATTTTGTAGTCAACATTTGCCTTCTTTAATAGATCCAATAAAAGAAAGTGTCTTGGTTCTTGTTTATTTCCGATGTACCCAAAAAAATAAATAAAAATAACACGCCCCTTTACCAGATATAAATTTGGATTGAAGTCTTATGGCAAGGTTATTAGGTTCTTGCATATACACCCAAAAAACAAAAATGGTAGTAAGCTCAATGCATTTTCTAGAATCCTAATTTATCCAATTTCTCCTTTTTTGTTTTTATTTTTTTACCTTGTAGTTTTCCCAACAAAAAGCAAAAAAGAATTCCTAACTAAGGTCATCAATGAGCTACTGAGTGGTGTTTAGAGAAGTTGGTTAAAAGTTGATTTTTTGATTTTTTTTTGATTTTTTTTATCTTTTTGTGGATAAAAAATATGAGAGATGATGTAATAAAAAATGAATTAAAAACTAAAAATTAACTTTTAACCAACTTCTCAAAGTATCCTGAGTTGCCTTTCCATTGCTCCACTTTTCTAGACCAGAAAGAACTTACTAAAAATCTTGCTTTATTCTTTGTTTTTCAAAAGCTCATGTCAATTACTAGAAGGAATAATTACCCATTCTTCACTCACATAACATAATCCTCTTTCCACTTTTCTTTTTTTGGTCAAAAACCCTGCTTCCACTTCAAGCATTACTTTCTCAAAAATAAAAAATAAAAATAAATAAATAAGAAGCATCATCTATACAATATTGTGGAGGGTAAAAATATTGACTCAGAGCCCAAAGAAATAGATGTATGGCCTAGAGCATTTAACCCGGCTAAAGCAGCTCCAAAGTAAGGGCTAAGCCCAAGCCCTCGTTAAGTCTATCCAAAGAAGAGACAAAGCGGTGTGACCAACGGTTTGAATAAGATCACTTTCTAGAAGGAAATCCGCAGTATAAAGGAGAGCCCTTGGATCCATTTGTAACCTACGATGGAGATCAGATTCGAAAGAAGATAGGAATGTAAGATTAATATATCCTAACAACATGATTGTCTGATGAGGAAGATCTGATGGTCGAAGATGAGAATAAATATCCGAACTAATCCAAGCCATCCAAAATGAAAAAATCCAACAGTGACAAATCGAGATAGCTCGACCACTTGCCTGACCAAGGTCTAGGGGCATAAAGTACCGTTGGATCAAGACAGTCATCTAATGGCCCAAATACAAGGTATTGACACTATAAAAGGGAGGGCTAGAAATAACAAAAGGAGGCAAGTAAAAAACAAACCTTATAACTAGTATTCCTTTTCAATAAAATATGTCCAAACATTATTTTAACTTGATCGTCGGAGGGTCCTCCCAACCAAATCTGGTTGGGAGTGTCACTGACGACTTTGTGTCTTTTTGCAAAGCATAGAAAGGAACAACTTATCTCATTTTTTTGTGGAGAAAATTTCATTATTCCACAAATATATATATTTATAATTTTATTCATAACTGTTTGATTAAATAAAACAAAAGGAAAGAAGACAACTGGAAATGTATTATGGGCATCTCTTTTTATACTGAGGCCATCAATTGTACTGATCATTGCACAAAAGCCCTCCTCAATTTGTTGTTGGTCTATTTGCCAGCAACCACTAGATTAATGCCACCTGTCATCTGTTAATCTATTAAACTATGAGTAATGTTTGAAATTTCAAAAATTTGATTAAAAGTTCTACCAAATGTCTTACATGGAAATGGGACCCACATAATGTGGGTTTCATGTGAGTCTCACACCTATGTAAGATATTTGATAAAATTTTTAGAGTTTAAAGCATTTTTTGTTGGACTATATCCATTGAGAGCTTCTTTATGTGTTGTTATCCACTAAGTGGAATTAATGTTGGGGAGAAAAAAAAATTATTCCACAGAAAAGAAAGTTTGGGTCAAACCAAATAATATAATCTTAATTGGATAAATTACGTAAACTGTTCTTGAAATATATAATTAATTTTATTTTGGTCCTTAATATTTAATTTGTATAAATTGCAATCCTAAATTTCACTTATCTAATCTGATGTAGTCCCTTTCCCTAATTTGTCTAAAGAACTCATGTCAACTTCACATCAAAAATTGAAGGACATAAATGACTTTTTAACACATCTATTTATGTTAAATACTACCAATCAAAATAGTTAAACATAATATGTATTTGGCTCTCTCAATAATAGAATTAAAGGTTTTGATAGTGTTTGTTTCGTAAATAATATATTTTTGATGTATCTCACGTCAATTTAAGTAGAAAATATGATAAATTCTTTTTAATGCCTTTTAAATGTTTGATGTCAGATTGATATAAGTATTTTTCATATATTTTACTTAGATGAGAGTTGGAGTAAGAGACTAAATTGAATTAATGAATGAAATTTAAGGATGTAATTGATACAAATTAAATATTAAAATACCAACATGAAATAAGTCATATAGGTTGAGGTTTATTTGTATCATTTATGATTAATCTTATTCTTGATCTTAATTACCTAAAAAAAAATTTAAAAAATTTAAAAAATTAAGTGCTTGGGGGAATCAATCCAAGGGCTAGTAGTGAGTTTGGCTTATTATTATGCGTTAAGTGCTTTAATTGGGAAACACCCTTACTTACCCTTCGCTCAAAAAGGCCCACCCTAAATTAAAATTTATGTTAAAGATAGTGGCTTTGGTGGATTCCCAAAGCTGGGTAAAAATGAGAAGAAAACAAAAAATTAATGTTATATGTATTAATTAGTGTATTAATTAATGTATCAATTGATGATGTAATATAATTTAAGAGATTTTTGATATTTGTAATTTGTATAGTGAGTGGGGTCAATAATAATATCATAATTAGTATTGATACACTAATTGATAAAAATAGCATCACTGAAAAAAAAAATAGTCTTTGGTTGTTTAGCTCTGTAGAACATTCCTTATCATGGTTATAATGACAATAATATTAAAAATACATAATCATTCACAAAAAAATTTAATAAAATTTGAGATTTAATTTAGTTATGAAAGGTTTGTATGGAAAAAAAATCTCAACTAATTATTACATTTTTTGTAATATATTTTGTCTCTTGATTATGTGTTCTTAGCATTAATGTTAAAATTTATAATTATTTAATATTTGTATCCTAAGTCAAAAGTTTGGACTAAATATGGGATTATTTTATTTTAAAATTATTACATTCAATTTTGTTCTTTTATAAAACATTATTACACTGGACTCCTTAAAAATTTTAATTAACATAATATTTAACTCATTTTAATCATACCCCTTAAGATGGGAACAAATTGTTGTATTCATTTTGAAAAACTTTTGTGACAAAGTATTAAAGGGCGAATTACACTAACATTGCCAATCGTTTATAACTCGTATCATTTTAATTTTTGACTTTTCAATTGTGACACATCTGATAATAAATTTTCAATCTTGTTTCAAATAAGGACAATTAAAATCGTCAATTTGATAAAATATAAACTAATTTTAAAAAATGTCCAAAAAATATTTTTCAATTTCTAAAAATTATTTTTACCCACCAAAGATAAAATTATGTAAAATTGATAAATTTTTTACGCATTTATTTATTTATTTTACGAAATTAATTTTTATTATGTGTTTAGATGATGATCATATAATGTGTGGTTGTTAGACTTTTAATGTGTAATTAATATTTAATATATGAAATATTTTTAGTTTTGAATTTTTTGATTTAATAGATTGATTTAATAATGATATCAAAATTGTCGTCATATTTGAGTTTTGGGAAAATAAAACCTAATTTAATGAAAATAAAAACAACCATCCATCACATGATCATCATCCAAATACATAATAAAAATTAATTTGGTAAAAAAAAATAAATGTGTAAAAAATTTATTAATTTTACATAATTTTATCCTTGGTGGGTAGAAATAATTTTTAAAAATTCAAAAATATTTTTTTAATATTTATTTTTGTCAAATTAATTTATATTTATCAAATTGAAGACTTTGCCCTTAAAATTGAGTAATAATATTTTTAATTGTCCCTATTTTGAACAAGATTCAAAATTCAGGTCAAATGTGTCACAATTGAAAAGTCAATGACCAAAGTGACACAACCCTAAACTACAGGGACTGTTAGTATAATTTGCCCAAGTATTAATTTGTTTTGATGTTCAATTAATTATGACTATAATTTTTTTCCCCCTAAAATATTGTTAGTTAATATTAATAATAAATGATTTATGTTCTATTAGGAAGATGAATAACTCTTTTTATTCAATCATTTATACTTTTCTTTATTAGAATTTGTACAAATTTTAAAATGTAACATTGAAATAAAGTGTACTACTATTGAGTCTCAAACTAATCTGGGAGAAGTTATACTATTGAGTCTCAAACTAATCTGGGAGAAGTTATACTATTGAGTCTCAAACTAATCTAAATTGAAGGTTGATTGGGACTTAACGGCCATTTGGATTTGTTAGTGTCATCGACAATATTGTCGAGATAAAGGCCTTCCAAATAATATTTGCTAAGGTTGTGTTAAGATTTTAGATTTGTCGAAAGAACATAAAAAGTAAAGCAAAAGAGAAATAAAACATAAGCTAATTTTTATTTTCCCTCTGTAAATTCAAGATTCACATATCACCCAAATCAATCTGCATGCATGACAAAAGATAGAAAAAACAATGCATGAAGCTATAGACCATAGTAATGATAATGAGGCTACGATGTTGAGGACTGGTTCTCCTACACAAAGTAATGGCACAAATTCTTGAAATTTCCAATAACAAAACAACATTGTTGCCAATTTAATTCGAATATTACGCATGAAGTTCATTTTATCTTATAGAATAATGTATGAAATTCATATGGGAAACCTTAGAATGGTTATGTAAGTGAAAAACATATCCTGTTGACGAAGATAACACAATGCAAGAGAACATCTCAACCACTGTATATTCAAGATCTACAAAAGAAAATACGGTTAGTGCCCAGCCAGTAAGTAACTGGAAGTATCCCGACACTCAAGTTAGTTGCTATAATACCAATTGAAAATAATATGGTAAAAAGCTAACATAAAATAAAAACTTAATTAGTATTATTGCGTCATAAAAAGCATGAAAAACAAATGTTTCAATTTTTATTTTATTTTATTTTATTTTAATGATGTAAAAATATATGAAAAGGCCTCATTTAGATTTTTGGGCTCACGCCCATAAAAGATTAATAAGCTGCCTCTGGCTTCAAATATATTGCCAAACGAGGCCTAAAAATGTTCTTTTGTACCCCCCCATTGTTCCTCAATTTTTGACAGACTTAAATATGTTTCTCAACAATAACATTGTTTATGCATCCAAATTCAATGAGGTACATAACATCTCAGCAATTCTCATTTGCCTTCTCAGTGCATCTTTCATACAAAAATCAGATTTAAATAGCCATTCTCTCAAATTTAAATAGTTTGAGAAGCCCCGAAGAATCTACAAGCTCGCCAATTTTTTGTGCAGCAGCAGCCAAAGTTGCACCGCTTTTGCAAAAAGCAAACTTGATATATCTCTCTTGATAACTATAATCAACTAGAGGAAATTTCTCCAAATACAAATTTCTATGAAAAAACCAAACCCTAGCACGGCCACCACTCCCGCTTGTTTAATTAGTTCCTTGACAAATTCCATCTGAAAGCATCAAACTCGGTGTTAATCCATTAAAACATAACACAACATAACAATAATAAAATATTTAGATGACCTCAAAACTGAACTAAACTCTTAAAAAAACCTTATCACATGAAATCTGATCAATCCATTTGCTGTGGACATATATGAGCCTATTTGGTGCAATTTTTTGCAAGTGGAAAATTGAAAATAAAAAAGAAAAAGCTAAAGCTAAAAGCATCTCTCCCCCAACTTTCAAATAATAAATTTTGTTTAGCTTATTTAAACTATTTTTGACTCACAAGATGTCAGCATAAACTGACCAAACAATCTGACACAATTTCCTAAAATAAACAAAACTATAAGCAGTTCCAAAAGCTGAACCAAAGTAAGAAGTATCGTGGATCATCCAATGTCACAAACACCTGCTTAAGTTTCACATGAGTAGTCAAACTGCAATGAGTTTCTCCTAGTTCATCAAGTTTTGCCTTGGAGTATACAATAGCTATAACCAGATGAAATAGCTTATATGAATGACTAAGAAAAAGAAAACAGGGTTAACTTCTTTCCTAAACTTGGTTGATTGCAAATTGCAATAGTGTTTTGATCGAGCAAGCCAACAAGGATTTTGCTATATAACAAGCAGCCATTATATAATAGATAACAAACTTGTGTTGGGTCGATTTTGATTTACGGTTCATTACTCAAGTGCTAGTTGCATTCAAAAGTTCTCATACAAACACACATTTCAGAACCTCAGTTAAGATCTGGGAAAAAATGACCAAATTACAAGAACTATAAAATGAATTTGAATCAAACCAGATTCAGGCCCAAAAAATAAAAAATACCACCAAGTTGAAAATCCATGAAATGGATCCAACCATGAAGGAAAAAGTTTTAGTGTTTTATCATCTTGAACTAAATGCAGTCTTACAGTAAAATCAAATTTTAACAATTGTGCCCTATATCCGAATCAATAAATGAAAAGGCAAGTTCTATAAATATAATGCATTATAATTTATAATCTATACTATATATATAATAGAATGTAGTGGCGTTTCCAAAAGCCTTCAAAATGATATTCTAAAATTCTCATAATTTTAAAAAATACGTGGCAGCTCTCTTTTTAGTTTATAGTTCATTTCCTCCCCTCTCAAAGACTTTCGGAACAACAAAAACTCCTAGCAAACCCATCCATAAAAGCTGTAAAAATATATATATATATATATATATCAAGACTTTCACTCTCCCACAACTCCTATAATAGATACATATCCTCTCCACGTATATCCCTCTCCCACGTTTTGAGAACAATAAAAACTCCTAACAAACCCATCCATAAAAGCTGTCAAAAAAAAAAAAAAAAAACCAATCAAAACCTATCCATAAAAAGTTATAAAAAATAAAAAATCAAGACTTTCACTCTCCCACAACTCCTACAATAGATACATATCCCTCTCCCACGTATATCCCTCACCCACGTTACTCTCCCACCTCAAACAAATCTAAAAACAAAAAACACCTAACTATCCATATCCTATAACGGATAGATATAAAAACTTTCACTCTCCCACAACTCCTACAATAGATACATATCCCTCTCCCATGCTACTCTCCCACCTCAAACAAATCTAAAATATACTTCATTAACTTCCTTCATCAGCAGTGAACACTAGCAGTCCCTGAATTCAGCAGTCCGCCTCTCGATCGAATGCACGTCTCGGTTCTTCTTTTTCTTTTTCGTTTGCTTTACTAATTTATTTTTTGTTCCAAGTATTTTGTTCCAAGCATTTGCGATTTTTTATTTTGACTATAAATATTGCACAAAATTGTAATGTGCATGTCCCTGTTTTTTTTTTCTTTTGCTCTGAACATGTCTCTGTTTTTCTTTTCATATCTGTTTTTCTAATGTTTCTTTTCATATCCGTTTAAATGGAGTGGAAATTTATGATCAGAAATTAAACAATCAAAAAAAGAAGTGACAGTAAACTTTATTTTCTTATATACAGTTCACAAGGATATATATTTATATATTTTATTGGGAAAGTTGCAAGGAAATTGGAAGATTATACAAAAGCTGGCTACTTTGATTCCTTTCTTTTCATATCTATTTTTCTAATGTTTCTTTTCATATCCGTTTAAATGGAGTGGAAATGTATGATCAGAAGTTAAACAAATCTATACTATATCTATAAGCAAATGTAGTAGAGTATGAGAATTCTCCAAACTCTTAATACTAAATTCTTATGAATTCTCTCTCTTACGTGTCACCCCTCAAGTCTCTTCTGCCACTTTTTTTAATTTTTAATCATTTGTCAATTATCAAAATCTCAAAAGCCAAAAGGATTATATATATTTAAATAAAATGATAAATATTTAGATATGAACAACAAAGAGGTAAAGATAAAATATAAAAAATAAAAACGATAACTATTTAAATTTTAACCACAAAAATAATATAAAGAGTCAAATAAAAGATAAAAAAATAACTAAATAAAAAATATTACAGGTCCATTAATTTTAAAAATGAAAAGTTAACTATTTATATATGAACAATTAAAAATATTTAAATAAAAAAATATTACGAGTCAAATAATTTTTAAAATAAAAAGGTAATTATTTATATATGAATAACAAAAAAATAGAGATGAAAGAATATACAAAAATAAAAACATAACTATTTAGATTTGAACTGCAAAATGAAAATTTAAATAAAAGATAACAAAATATTTAAATAAAAAAAAGATTAAGATTGGGATATAAATATCCCAAAAAGATAATAATTTTTTTAACGATCTATATTTATCTTTTATTAGTTTATTATAAAATTTTCATATGTTTCAGTTTAATCTTTTTAAAATTTATCTTCAAGTTGAATTTAATATTTTATTTTTTTAAAATCATTAATTAATTATACATACAAATTTTAAATATGATAAAATTTCATATATATCTTTTGTTTAAGCATAATATTAAAATAAAAAAAATAGTACGAGTCAAATAATTTTTAAAATAAAAAGGTAATTATTTATATATGAGTGACAAAAAAATATTGATGAAAGAATATACAAAAATAAAAATATAATTATTTAGATTTGAACTGCAAAATGAAAATTTAAATAAAAGATAACAAAATATTTAAATAAAAAAAAGGATTGAGATTGGGATATAAATATCCAAAAAGATAATAATTTTTTTAATGATTTATATTTATCTTTTGTTAGTTTGTTATAAAATTCTACATATTTTAGTTTAATTTTTTTAAAGTTTATCTTCAAGTTGAATTTAATATTTTATTTTTTAAAATCATCAATTAATTATCCATACAAATTGTAAACATGATAAAATTCCATATATATCTTTTGTTTAAGCATAATATTTTCAATATAAAAACAAGTTCCTGCAAAAGAAATCATGAACAGAAGATTAGGGAAAAACAATCAACATTGAGCCATTTCTAATCCTTTTTCGGTGCCTAAAAATCTTAAATTTATTTTTAGGAACTCATTTCCTTTGAGATTTAAACCACAAATTTCTTCTTCTTCTTTTTTAATTTTTTTTTATATTTAGATTCAAAGTTTGAGCAAATGGAAGATATCTCATATTTAAAATGTTTATTTTTTTTTGAATAATTTAAATATTTATATTCTTTATGTTTATCAATTCAAGTTTAATGCATTTCCAAACATTTTTTTCTTTTTAATCATTCCAAACCTATTTGTGTTTAATGAATCAATATAACCAAAAAACAAATAGCATGTAAAAAAATTTTAACCATATAATGGGAATTAAAATTAATTTTATTTTAATTTATTATATTATATGGGAAGATTAATTTAATATCTACTATTGATTAAACAAAATTAGTGTTACTTTTATTTAATATATTAGTCATTTTGATTAATTACAACATGCCTTTGTTACTCTATTTTTGATTGTCTGAAGTAATTCTTAGATAAATTAGTTATTATATATGTAATGATTTACTTAATGTATGATAGTTTTTAAAAAAATTCAATAATGTGAAATATTAAATATTTTTTAATGATGTGAAATAAGATTTACATACACAAATTAAATAAAATATTAAAAAATGCAATCAAATAACAAATTCTTTTTAATGATTATTGACTTTTTAAAATCTCGTGCATCGCACGGGTGACCACTAGTATTATATAAACTAATGTATGATGATGAGAATATTGAACAAATAAGTCATCTTGATTGATAGTTCTTATTGTCATGCCCTAGAGGCAATATGTAAGAACCTGAATTTTTAAACAACTAATTAGTTTATTAATAATAATATTAAGCCAATCAATAGTGATTATTAAATCATTAAATTATAATATTAATAGCACCATAATTAATATCAATATTAAATTCTTTTAAATAAAATTATTTATCTTGATGTGATTAAAATTCTGTATCAAAATACAGTTGTGAATACTAAATGGATTAAATTGATAGTAAATAAGTTAGTTAGAATTTAGTAGGAAGAAAACCATCCAGTTGAAAATAATAATATTAAATAAGTAAACAAATAAATAAATTATATATACATATTAATATTGTATTGACACCAATTTCAATTCAATCCAATTCAAAAAAAAAAAAAAAAAGTGATCAAGTTGCAAGGAAAGTGGCTAATTGCCACTTCCTTTTCTTTTTATCTAGGTTACCTGGCTTGCATACTTATTTTTTTCCCAAGTCCACACTCAACCTCCCTAAGAGAAGTAAGCATGCAATGGCATTCCAAGCCTTGATTAAGGCAGCCACGGCAGGCATAATCTGTAAGCTACCATCTAAGCATTAGATGAGAGTTCCTAAGCAAAAAGGAGAAGTAAAGTATAAAAATAAATAAATAAATAAATAAAATAAAATAATAATAATAACAAATTAGGCCCCAAACTCCTATATTAGGAGCACTATTCAGCCTTATTACACACACTTGTAAGAGCAAAACAAAGAGAGAAGAGAGGGAGAGAAAGCACGAGGGAAAGGAGAGAAGAGAAGGAAAGAAGAGCCCAACACTTGGGATTTTTTTTTACTTCACTAAGGTAAGAATACATCACCTTTATCCTCCCTTTGATACCTCTAACTGAAATTATATAATTTATATATACAAAACTAAGCATGGTTAAGTCATATATAGCAAAATAATACCATGCATGCTTAAAATTTTGAATAGAATGATGGTTTCATTATGTTATAATTTCATATTCCTTCTTGATATAAATATATGGCTTAGCTACTGTGTTTATGTGTTCAATATTCTCCATTGTTGATATAATCTTGCAAAAGAGTAAAATGAGATGAGAATGGCTTCTCTTTACCTGAAACTTAGATTCTTCCTCATTGTTTCAGACTTTATCGGATGAAAAGAGGGCTCTAATAAATTGAAAATAATTGATTTTAAAAATTTGTGTATACTGGAAGCATATATAGGTGTTATGCACTGTGTAAAATTTTTATAAAATCATTGGATACCATTTTCTTACCGAAACAAATATTTTCCTTAAGCGTCGCTTACAACACATCAGAAGCAGTGGATTCAAACAGGTCTCATTTTCTCTACAAAGGGTATTTTTTTGCACGACTACTTGGAAAAGTTAGATTTTTAAGTTACCTTTCGAACGCCACTGGTTTCATAATTTTTTATTAAGTATTGAGAGAGAAATGTAAGAATTTATTCTTAATTAGGCTGTCATTGACTATATTTTGTTTGGTTTGTGAAAAATGGGTTGCACGTGATTCAGATAGATTGACTGGTATGAGCCCAAAATTATTATTATGATCCATAAAGTTTGGGCCATGGTCATCTTAGTGTATATATTATTTTATATGTGGATATGTGATATGGAGGTGTAAGGCCTGTTTTAAGTTATTTGGATTCCTTAATGGGAGGGCCCAGTAATTGTTTTATTTAGGCCCAGTCCCCTTTCCTATCCTTATTAGGGTTTACATATATCTATATATATGTAGATCAAAGGGTTGTCAGCCCCATTGAAAGACAACATAAAGATTAGGAGAAGGAGGGGAAGAGATGGTGCTAAGGTTTTCCAATTGTGAATGCCATATTCTTTCAAGGAAGCAAAACTCAAGACAATAACGGAATCAAATGATATGTATCTGAGTTTATATTTTAGTAGTTAATTATATTCATAGTGTTTTGATTTCTAGTATATAGATCCTATATTCTTACAAGAAACGCCAAATTTTCCAAAATGTGACAGAATCTGTCCAGTTTTCTTATAAAAATTATTTGACCTCCTTCGACTGGTTTTCAGTCTTCATACTCTTCTGAAAATATGTTCTAAACTCAAAAATTTAGCAAACCGTTCTGACCATGCCTCTTTTTGACACCATTTGAGGACTTTTTTTATTTTTCGAACACAGAACACCTGTGCTGACGTTTTCATGGCCTGAATATATTTTTTATTTCATTGCTGTTTGGACGCAGCAGCAATGCTGACTTTACCAGGTCACCATTTATTCCACAGAATAAATTTTCAAGTGGTTCAAATTGGAAAATTTATATTTTTAAGTTACCTTTCAAACGCCGCTGGTTTCATAATTTTTTATTAAGTATTGAGAGAGAAACACAAATTTTTTCCAAAATGTGACAGAATCTGTCTAGTTTTCTTAGAAAAATTATTTGACCATCTTCCGTCGATTTTCAGTCTTCGAATCCTTCTGGAAACATGTTCTAAACTCAAGTATCTAACATGCAGTTCTAACCATACCTTCTTTTGACACCGTTTGAGGCTGCTTTTATTTTTCCAACACAGATCACCTATGCTAGAAGTACTATAACTCACTGTCCCAGAAAAACCAGTTTTCTTCCAAAATTATTTCTCCCTTTGAAAATCGTTTTCAGCTCTGGTATTCTCCTCGGAATATTTTCCTAACTCAATGAATTAGCACCAGTTGAAATATCGTAACGATTGAACATCGTTTGGTATGGGTTTCATATTTTTTTTACATACAGTGCTGAAGAAAGTAGTGTGGGAATTCCTAAGAAATTTTGTGATAATTCCTAAGACATTCTATCATATTTATTTTGGTTGCCATACATGATTGTGTTGCCCTATATAAACATTATAACACTGTGGTTTTCAAACTAAAACTCGCACATGCATCAAAATGTGAATTTGACGAAGTAACGAAACACGAAATTGAATAGATGCATTAAAGTTTACAAGTGATGGGGTGAGCCCGGTTTAGAATCTTGCGCAAGTGAGTTGCGAACCCTAACATGGCACGGGAAGGTATTTCGGCTCTTATCGGTGTAGGCGATATAAGGTTGGTGGTGCAGGCGTCACTACATAGACCGTTCCCTTGGGGCAGACCGTGATGCCACAACTCGGGTACATAATTATGGTGTGTGGGCATCATTGGTAGTTACAGCAAGTGACATTTGAATATTTGACCAAGGGGGAGTCAGAATTTCCCGTGACCATTGCTTAGCGGTTGAGTGGAAATAATGCTCCGCGGGGAGTTACTTAAACTTGTCTGATAAACTAAATCTATCAGAATTTAAAATGAAAAGTGGGCATTTTCCTTATGATGAAATATTGCTTATGTTTGTCATTTTTATTTATTTATTTATCTATTGTTATTATTTTAACTGTTGACATTTCTATTATGCTTATTAAATGCTGCTTATTATTCTATTATTACACAATATTTATTATTTGTGAGTATTATTATCGGGGTGGGTATTTTCGGGTTATAGTATCTTATTGAGCTCGTCGCTCATTGGCATTCCCATTGCCCTGGCGTTTCATGCCAGGTACTGAAGAAACCGAAGGAAACATCGAGGTGTTGGAAGGCAACATTCAACCCTGGTTAGCTTGACGCGTGCCAAGATTCCATGAACCTTTTTTTTTTTTTGAGTTTTCTAGTTTTTTTTTTTCAGTTCTTTTTATATTTGTGTACTAAGACAAAGTTTAAGTTTGATTGGAGTTGTAATTTAAGAATTTTTAGTTTCCGTGTTGTTAATTAATGGATGATGGTAAATTTGGTGGCAACACTGATGATGATTCTTAATTAAGAAAATTGATTTTAAGTTTTAAACCCTATCATGATGTCCTCAAATTTTGGGGCGTTACACAATACTTCTAAAACATAACCAACTCCACAAATAACCACAATAGGTTGTCATTCATCCAATCTCAAAAAAGCAAATACAATAGTGGCCCTATTTGGTACAGCTTATTTCAGCTTTCAGCTTAATTTAAGCTATTTTGATGTGTTTGGTTTAGCTTAACAATGCAGCTTATAGGTTTTTGTAAGTCAGAAATCAGCTTATTCTTTGAGTGGGGCAGGAGAAGCTTAATTTATAAGTCAGAAATCAGCTTATGTTCATAGTTACAAGCTATAAGCTGTTAAGGCATAAGCTATAAGTACTTTCCCACAGCTCTACCAAACAGAGCCAGTATATACATGTATTGGATTCTTGATATGCATAGACTAGGTAAAGAAGACACGTACATCAGATAGCGCACAATTCTCAAGAAGCTCTGCAAATAGAAAAAATGAACCTTGAGGCTTAAATTGAACCTGGAAGCCAACCCCAACAAGCAACCTGATAGTGTAATTTCTTCTTGATTCATAATCCTAAGCACAAATGCAAATACGCATTACAAAAACAACTAGCATTATCATGAGCACAAATTTTATCAGAGTAAGCTATTGCATGCAATCAAATTGACAAATTAGTGCTTTCTAAATCCTACCCTTCTCAACGATTCAAAGTATTCTAAAGGGCTTCTCATAGCAGTCAAGGCAACTTCTTGGAAAGGTGCTGGAGCAGAGTCCGTTAATTTAGTATGGATATTTCTAATTGCAGATGTAATACAAGCAGGAGCAACCACCCATCCAATTCTCCAACCTGATAGAGACACATCCATGTTAACATAGTGCAGATCAAAACATGAGCACACACAGAAACCGTTTACTGGTCATTTAAGTAGTGATAGAACCTTAGAAGCATCGACACTCCAAGATGGGTGCCGTGTCTATGTCTGACACTATGGGGAGCGTGTGTCCACGTGTCCACTCAAATTTTTTAATTATCATTTGTTTGTAGGAGACACAATGGGAACACTTCATAGACAAGCGTCCTGTATTTGGACACACCTTGGGACACTTTTGTAGTTTTTTTTTTTTCTATAGTTTCACAAAGCTGATTTGGAATCAAAGTAAAATATATGGAAATAAAGCAAGAATAAGTAGGGGAAAAAAAAATTAAAATACACCCAAATATATAACGATACCTCTCATATCTATGTATCCCAAATTTATATTTTTATACACAGTAAATAAAAAAAATTGTTGTGTCCCTGTCATGCCCATGTTTTAATTTTTTGAGAATCAACATGTCCTGTTGTAGACACCCCATTTTTGACCGTCCTCAAGACTTGGACGTCACCGCTTAGAACACTCGGTGATTATCCATGTTTGTGTTCGTTTGGAGTTCCCGGAGGCCTCGGCTCGCGTGCCTTGCCTCAGGATCTCCGAACTCGACTGTTTAGTGTCTGGTTTCACACCAAACACTTGTGTTTTGCCTTTGACAGGCAGGGTAGGGTTTGTAGACCATCCCCACCCACCACCGGCAGTGGCTAGAGGCCACCGGCTGGTTTTTGCTGCCACCGGCAATGTATATTGCCGGCCGGCACTATTTGTTGCCGGTCAGCACTTTTTAGTGCCGGCCGGCACTCCTTTTGGCCAAGATGGCATTTTTGGCCGGCCGATTACTGTGCATCTGCTTTTGCAGATATTTTAAGACAGCTGTCTTGCTTTTTCTCCCCTCCATACACGTGTATGGAGGGATCTCCCTCTTATGAAGCTTGTCTTGTAAGCTTTACAAGACAAGAAGTGCCATATAGAGAGGAGAGGCTCTCTTGGCTTGAAAAGGCTAGAGAGTTTAGATATTTTGAGAGCAAAAACAGCCATTGTTAAGCTCTGGTTTTAGGGTTTGAGTTAGATACAATTCCTATATCTCTTTCCCTCTCTTTTGTGCTCTAGGTGTTTTGTGTCTTACTATTGCACACAAACACCTAGTGTTTCACCTTCCTCTTGGAACTGAGGTTCTAAGGGACTGATTTTGAAGTTTTGGTGTTGGATTCAAGCTAAATGAGGCCATTGGAGCACCATTTGTGAAGGGATCATCAAGGGTAAGAAACTTACACCTTTATTCCCCATTTTTGCATTGATTTTCCACCTATCTTAGAGCTATTTTTGTGCTTATTGTATAACATAAAAAAGTTCTGTTTTTGGGCCCTCTTTATTGTTTATTAAGAGTGTTTTGTTGTTTGAGGGTGGTTGACCCCCCTTAGGCCTTGAAAGGCCTCATTTTGGGCCATTTTGTGCTAGCTCCGGGATTTTGGTGTTGGGGTCTCTTCACCACTGAAATCTTGAGGGATTTCAGTGGTGAAGATGATGCCTTGAAGTCCCAAGAAGGAGAGGGCCACCCCCTCTCCTTGTTGTCCTTGAAAAGGGCGTGTTTTGGCCTCTTGAGAGAGCATTATGCTTGAGTGTGTGTTGAGCATGTTTAGGCTATTTTTCATGCTTATATATCCATAATATAACATGATTTTAAATTGGTTTTGGTACTCCATGCATGCTTAGCATAGTTGCCTTGTAATGCCTTAACATGTCTTAGGTTGTTAGCCTTTGTTAGAGCATGTTTTAGGCTTAGTCTTGTGAAGATTTTGTGCATGTTTTGCCATGTTCTAGGTCTGTCCTAGGTTGTTTGGGTTGATTTTGGCATGCATCGTATAGCCCCTTTGCATTCCGGCTTGTTGGCCTTAAGTATGTGAATGTATAGCATGCCATCCTTGCATTGTTTTGGTGATTTGAGACCATCCACCATGCCATTTCAGACCTTATTGTATGCTTGAGAGCTCGCATTTGATGTCCCTTTAATGCCTTGTAAGGTTGTCATCTCATGCTCCATGTTTTGGTGATTATGCATGCCTTTGTTTTGAGTCATTTGGATGCCATCTAAGTGGTCCTTAGGCCTTGTATTAATGTCCCAAAACTCTGTTTTTGGTCAATGATTTCATGCCATGTTTGGTCTTGCTAAGTGTAGTCCAACGCTCCATTGGTTTGCTTTGAGCACTTAGGCCATTTGTTGCATGGTAGGCTTGATTTATTGCTTGGTTTGGCACCATGTTTTAGCATGATTTCAATGCTTATGTTGCATGCTAATTAGTCCATGATTCCCCCTTTCAAATGTGCTTGAGGGTTGTTCAATTTGTGCTTAAGTGTCGGCCCTCAATTATGTGCATGTGTGTATGTATTTGGTCCCTCATATTATAGCGTTTTGGCCACTGTTTTGGGCCTTATTAGAGCTGCCCAAATCATGTTTAAGACCACCTTAGCATTAGTTAGCACTGCTTCATGTTTGTTTGCATGATTGCATAAGTTTGTTGCCATGCCATGTTGCATCCTTAGCTTGTATGCCGAGGTTGCATTGCATCTTGCATGCATGCCTTGTTCCTTGAATTGGTGATAGGAATTGGGCCTAGTTTGTTTGATTGGTTTGCATGCATTTGAAATCAAAGTTTCATACTTGGTTCTTTGGGCCATCATGCATGGAAATGCGTGATTGGTGGTCCGAGAATCGAGGCACATGCCCCTTTGAGTCATTATCATGATAAGGGACATGGTTGGTGCATATATGCCTTGAATTGTGCTGCCATGCTTTGTCTTGCCCTCTGTTGCTGTCATTTGCAGATTCTGCAGGAACACTCTGCCGACCGGCAGTGTAAGGTGCCGACCGGCAACAATTTCTCTGCCGACAGATTCAATTTGTGCCGATGGCCACACACCACTGCCGGTGGTAATTACACTCAGCCGGTGGTACTCCCCAGTGCCCAGGGACGCAGTCCTGAGGTTTTGACAGCCTCCAGAGGAGTGAAGGAAGGAAAACAGAGGCAGCCTATGCATGGCGGCGCGTTTCCCGAGGCGGTTTATCTGTTTTCTTAGTTTAATTTAATTTGTTAATTAAATTAATTAATTTGTAATATTTAATTAGCTTGCGTAGTTAATTAATTTGTAATATTTATTTGGTCCCTCTGAGCGAGGGCAAATCTGTAATAAGTGTGCGTGTGTGTGATGCATGTCTTCTAATCCCCACTTCTTTCTTCCCTTTTATTTACCTGCTTACGATGGTAGATTAGGGCACGTTTAATTCAGCATACCTTATGCTATGCATGTGTGCATCCATGCATTTGTATTGCATGCATTAGGCTCGGTACATCACGCTAACTGCATTTGTACTTCAATTCAAAAATTGAATATGTGATAGTTGATCGCATTTCGTATGCCATGCTTAGGTTAGCCGAGCCTATCTAATTGCATCCTGTATGTGTTGCATTAGGCAATTTAACATGAACTAGGACACGCATGTTTGCTAACTAGTTTACTGTTTTGGCATGGAGTACGATGTAAGTATTTATGCTTTAGCATCTCACATGGGTGTGAATGTTAACATGACAGTATGATTGCCATGCGGCTAAATGCTTATGTGTTATGAACTGCTTGGATGCCTGTGGGTGAAGGTTGGATTGTTTGAGTTGGAAAAACTCATTGAAATCCGTATTTTAGCCTACTTGCGAGTAGCAAATTTCAAAACATTTTCCAAAACAAACGGATATGCAATGTTTCTTTCCAAATTAGGCAATCTAGTCTATACTTGTTTGCTGCACGCATAACATAGTAATTCTAGGCTAATAAGTGGAATAAGAACACATAACGTTTTCAAAATCGGATATCATGGTTAGTAGAGGCCGGTCTTCGGACCGGGCGAAAGGGGGTGCTCATAGCTGACCTTCCCCGATCGTACCCAAGCTCCCGAGCCGAGACAACTCCGGTGATGACGGACATGTGGCCTTCGGCACCGAGTCAGGGTTTCCTAAATTTCCCCATTTTAAAAAATATTTAGGTGGCGACTCTGTATCTGGCAAAGCAGTCCATGTTTGACACTACTTTTTCAAAAATCTGTTTCTCAAAACGATTTGCCAGATTTGGACTCTTTGGTTCAGATTAAGAACCGCGACACAAATCGCGAGTCCGAACTGTAGCATGAGGCCCCGCGGGCGCGCCTACACCTGTGTTTGGATCCGTGCTTCTTAAGATAGAACATAATGCACGAATGGTAGAGGAACTTCAACAGAATTTCGAAAGAACATGAAATCTTCCAAGATTAGCACATTTAAAGTACAATTCTGGTAGGTAAGCTATTGAAGTATGCCTGTAACACTGTAAGTCTTGGACAAGGAAAATGTGATGATAGTTTGCCTTTGCATTCCCGGAAGTGAGGCCAAGGATATATGTGTCTTGTTGTCATAAGTAATATGCTCGTATACCTGCAGAACATCGAGAAAACATAAAAGATCAATTGAAACAAGCAGTAGATTTTGGTTAACAAATGAAAGAAAAAAACAGCAATTTCCACATTCATTCACTTTTCTTGGTAATTAGCATTAAAAATAGGCCATTACATGTGGAAAGTTGTTTAGGGGATGGTAGATTTTGCTCATTACAGAAAAATCCAATACCGGTAAAGAAAACTTCACTATTAATACTAATGTTTAGGTCTCCAGTCTAATTATGGAATTAGCACACTGAAGATGCATGATGTTCTGATATGCACTGCTTATTTTCTATGTGGGTTAAAGCTTCCTCTAAGGGATTCATGTACTCTACCATGGAATTAATTAACAATCTGGATCAGATTAAGTAATGCAGCTGAGGTGCGATGTTGAATTTTGCTGGGTGGATCTAGTTTTGGTTGCAAGTTACTGGTCTGTGTTCTGATATGCACTGCTGATGTATGCTTTGATGAAGCTTTTGGTGTTGGGCTCAGAGGCTTGGTTGGGTTTCCTGATGTATGAGATTGCTATGGTTTGGGTAGATAATTTGAGGTGTCCTTAGACTTAAGTGGAACCTGGTCTGTAGTTGGGATATGTTGCTGGAATCTGGTCTGTAGTTGGGATGCTCTGTTTGCTAATGTGTATGCTACTGATATGTGGATGGCTACAGTTGGGTGGCTTTGGGATGCTCTGTTTGGGTAGAGGGGCAAGCATTGGGATATGTTACTGGAATCTGGTCTGCAGTTGTGGTGCTCTGTTTGCTAATGTGTATGCCGCTGATATGTGGATGGCTGCTATATTCTGTAGATAGTGGAGTTGTTTGGCCTACAGGTGGTATGTTGCTTTGTTGTGGTTGTATGGTCTGAGGCTAGGGAATGGTAATGCTAATGCCCCTTCTGTTATGCATTTGAGAACCTGGGTCAGGTGCTGCTATGCTTTTGAGATGTATGGGTTGGATGGCTGCTGTGATCTGCAGGTGGAGGGCTGCTGTCTTCTGGTGTCTGAATCGCTTATGGTGGCTGCTGTGTTTTGTCTGAATGGCTGGTGGCTGCTGTGTTCTATCAACAGTCTTGTTTAGCAGTGGAGTTTAGGATTGTGATGCTGGTGTTTGAATGACACCTCCTGCTTGTTGCTGTGAGAAGTGGAGTTTTTTAGTTTTGCATTAGCCCGACTGTCATATCCCAGCTGCTGCTGTAAGGAATGGAGTGATTCTAGGTGAAGTTTTGTATCACATATGGGGTAGCACTAGGTGAAGTTTTTCTCTAGCCTGAATGGTGGTTGCTATGATCTGTTTTGTTTTAGGAGTTGTGTGGAGGTTTCCTGTTGTTCTTTCCTTTCTTTCTTTTTGGCTCTTTGGATTGGTTCCTCACCAATCTTGGGTTAAGTGCTAGCAAAGAATTGTGCTTCCTTATTAGTGCCAACCTAGTTGGGATTGGTAATGTTAGTTATGATGTTATTTGCACTTCCCTTCTTTATTGATGTAAGTTTTCGTATGTTTCTTGCTTTCTTCATCAATAAAGTTTATTTTTGCTGATCAAAAAAAAAAAAAAAAGATGCATGATGTTCTAAGAAGATGAATTGATTGATTAGCACTCTGACTGTTTTTTCACTTATTTGTTGTCTTTTCATATTTCATTAGGATATAACATGTCATTCTCATAACATCTTCTCATGCATATTTGTGAACAAAAATGACAAATTGACTAAACGAAATCACCATATTGACAGTAATAGTTTTCATGAAGGTTCAGTCTCCTGCAGTCACAACCTGGTCCTCAAAGATCTTTCGCTTTCCCAAATTTGATGAACTTATTTTCCCATTTTTATGAATTTGCTTAAGGAAATTCTTTCCCTTCTATTGAAACCCTCCCCCCTTTATGTGTTAAATATATAGACAGCCCAGTTGTTTCAGTAGCTCTTGTCATCTATTCTAATTAGGTTAGGTTATACTTCTCAAACCACTTCAACTTGCCATTTCAATCTTCAACAGTGTATACAATTGTGACTAGATAGTAACCACTGTCATACAAGAAGGACTATTGGGGCGTTTGATCTGCTAAACAAAACCTTTCATACGGTCATCTTGATCATGTTTTTGCTGTTTCTGAAACCCATTATTGTTCAGTCAACCACATAGGGTCAGACAAACCATGCATGTTTCTACTTCTTGTACTTGAAAGTTGAAACTATGCAACTGAGAATACTTTATGGTATTCAACTAGGTCTCATTCTCATTAATTTACTAATAAGTATCATCCACCATCTCTGTGTCCATCTCTCTCCCTTAACACAAACTATGTTCCAACGTAGTGTATATGCACTCCATCTAGTCATAAACAATAAATGTCTCCAACATTAGCAACATAAATCATAATCTAACCACCAAGTAGGTATTGAAGGATCCAACCATGTTCAACAACAATTCTTTTTCATTCTTCAGCCAAATTCACACTCATTCGATACGATTGGAACTCACTAATACAGATGACCCAATATAGGACTTATGTTACACAATTCAAAACAGAGAATATAAACTCAAAGCACGTTTGTGTCCTCATTTCGTAGTTATGGTGTGTGCATATCTAAGAAATCCAATGAATTTGACATATTTTTTCCATTTACAAGTTATGAGACAACTAAATTATCTAAGTCTGTTATACAACAAAGCCGCAAGGAGCATGAAAATAACTATCACGTCATGTGGAATAACTATAATACTCGACAAGTATAATAGAGATGGTGTTGATATTCATACTTTGTCAGTTATAGCTAGGCAATCTCTGGTGTGGCAAGCTCCAGCAATTGTCTCAAGCTCATCTTTGGTGAATACTTTTCTAGTTGGATTATGAGGGCTGTGCCATTATATATCAATACATTTTTAACTCATAAAGATATCATAAAAAAAACAAAAAATAAAAAACGCCCAATTAGTGCACATTAATATGTGTTTGGGAGGGGAAAGATATCATAAGTACAAAAAATTGAACAATTCTTAACATTATTTAGAAAAACATCACATAATGGTTCAAGCATCATTGGAGCTGTCTGTGCAGTGTGCACAATAATTTTGATAATGCAAACTTCCATTGAATTCCAAACAAATTTCAGCCACTTAACCTGGAAGCTTAATGCCCTCTGAACTGAATATACAATTACACAAAGAAAAAAGATAATAAATTTATCATCACAAATCACAACATAAACCAACCATATGACCAAACTAAATGTTGTGCTACACTTTATGAGATAATGGCATCAATAGCAGAAAATTACTAATGGTGGACAAAAGATGGCTACTTATTTGCTACAAATCTTTTATTGTAATTTATGTCCTCCAAGCCTTCCGTACATTGCAATTCAATATCAATTTCATTGAGTTTGTAATGGATGCATAGAGAAAATTAAGTTTATAGACAATACCTGGCATTGATCTGAAACTTTATGCACTACGGTGCTAGAGAAAATTAAATTGTCATTTTTCTGTCCACTCAAAATTAGCACCTAGTTCACAAACTCAAAATTTTGTAGGTCCTAGTATAAACCTCACAAGGAAAATAATGTCATGCCACTGATATCAGTTAATCATGAAGGCATTGGAGTCAAGACAACAGTGCCAACTGAAGATGACAACTTCTAAGCATCAATTGTAATTGGAATTGTTCTTTTTGAAACCCTATTATGTTCATAAATGTGCATATTGTAACTTTTTGGCCTTTATGTATCAAAATTTTGCAAGTCATTACATTTGAATCCCTGGTTTCAAAGATAAAATAAAAGAAATTTCTGCACCTGTTCAATACTATAGCTTTTGTTCTAGTAGTAAAGGATTTCATGAGTTTGTCAGAATCCAAAGTCCAAAAAGGTGCACATATACCTGATCATTTTTTTATTAGTACCAGCAAAAAGTATGGATCTCTGAAATATTAATACAGAAGTGAAAAATTTTGGCATTAAAAATTGACCAGATCTATGTTAAAAGGATAATGCAGGGAGATAACCCTAGGTGAAGTAAAGAAGCTTACTGGAATGCCTCCATCCATACTGATACATGCTTCATATGTTTCATATGAAGGATCAAACAAAATAACTTCATCACCTTTGTCTATTACTGTCAAACACTTTTTGGATAAATAGCAATCTTATACAAACTTAATTTAATAATTTATTTTATAATAAAATATTACATAACTTTAACTCACTTTGACTCTTAGATAATTTAAAAAATTAACTTCATAATTTTTTTAATTTTTTTAAATTAGAACATAAAAGATCGATTTTTTAACATCATACCAAAACATCACATTCTCACAAGGATAGAACCTAATAATATCTTCATATTGAAAGAATCAAAATCATCAATTAAATTACAACTCAGAGGACAGAGTTCAAAGTTCTGGCAAAGCTAAGCTAAAAAAAAAAAAAAAAAAAAAAGTGTTATGAAGTTAAGCTCAAAGTTCTGGACAGAGGACAGAGTTCAAATTACAATTCATTAAGGGCACAACCCTAGACATCCAAGCACTGCTTGCCCTACCGGCAATAAGGTCTTCTTCTTCGTCTCCTGTGCTCTATTCGCACGCTTTCCGACGCCGTTCGCTGGTTTTCTGGCCATCGATTTTTTGCTTCGCTTTCGCTTTTGCTTTTGCGTTTTGCAATTCTTTTCTTTCTTCTCGTCCCTTGAACATGATGAGCAAGTGAAGACCTTGAATATCCACTTCTTCATTCCAGACGATAAAGACCTCGAAGCAGAGCCTGACTCGATCGCCGGAGTATCCAACTCCACAATGCGATCAGGATGATGATGATGAGAGGCCTCTTTGTGTTCTTGCCATTGGAGCTGTGCTTATAGTGGTGACATCGGCTGGATCTCACCGTTCAAAAACAGCTCGTCAGCCGAAGTCATATAGCTCGGTGAGAAGTCAGAAGCAAATTGGAACTCGAACGACCCAGACTGATCATCGTTGATGTCGCCATTGTTGGAAGACTGAAGCTCGACGTTGGGTTCGCCATTGTTGCGGTTGTGGTTGCGGTTTGAAGAGAGCACTACTGTGAGTTCGATACCAGATATGACAGAAGACGCCCACAACAACAATATGTCAGTGATGAGTGATAGAATGGAAACAGAAATAAAAAACAAAATGTGAAAGGTTGAATACATATTGAAGGTAGTGGGATTTTTGCGTGAGAGAGAGAGAGTTGGGGTGCGCGGGAATCATCAGACAGAACTCTTGTGAAAGAGAATGATGCACTGGGCTGCCAATAAATATTAGAATTTAATTTTTGGATGCTTTCTTCTTCTTTGGAAATGTTGCTTCATTTCCCAAAATGTTGCATCATTTATGGTTATATTATTTTGGTTTAATTTAAGAATTTTGAAGTTTACTTGCTTACCATTAAAATTTTATAGAAAGGGAATCCCAAATTTTAATTTTATATAAATTTTAGCTAGCAAAATATAAATAATTTAGATAATTTTAATTATTATTATTTTTTAATTAGTGATGCTAGATTAGCTATGGATTAAAAAAGGAAAAATTACCTCCACCTCCCTTGAGGTTTAATGAAATTATAAATTCTTCTTAAGATTTTAAAAATTACATCCCACCTCTTAAAGTTTCTAATTTCTTAACAAATAGATCATTTTATTAATAAATCATCAAGTTAATTAATGTTTTTAATAATGTTAAAATTTTATTTCAATTAATAATTCAGATAATTTTATTATTGTATAGGTGAACAGTTAGAAATTACACTTTTTCAATTAATTCTGTTAAATAAAAAATTATGACGGAGAGGTATTTGTAATTTTTCATATTACAGGAGGCAATTCATAAATTAAGTAAATCTCAAGAGGTGTATTTGTAATTTACCCATTAAAAAATCAATGAGAACGGTGTCAGTAAGATGCAAAAATGAGAAGAGTAGGGGTGTAATTTTGGCCCGTGGCCCGCGGGCGGTCCGAAGCCCGCCCGCAGCCCGATGTGGGCCCAGTTTGTTAAGGCCCGTTTAGACCCAAGCCCAAGCCCAGCCTGAGGCCTTGGGCCTGGGCCATCATTTTGAAGCCCGGCCCGCTTGGCCCCGCCTATTGGTCTCGCTCAAGGCCCGCCCAAAAGCCCGGCCTGAGGCCCTACCTGCCTGGTCCACCCGATGCCCAATGTTATTTTTAATGGAAAATAATAAAATTTTGGTACAAAAAATTTTAAAAAAAAATTTAAAAACTGTTTAGGCCCGTCCACAGCCCGAGCCCAGGGGCTCGTCCCGAGGCCCGGCCTAAAGCCCGAATATCCCTGGGCCTGGGCCTAGTTTTCTGGCTCGTGTCCCGGCCCGGCCCGATTTTTTTTGAGGGAGCCCGTAAGGCCCAACATGAGTCTAGCCCGGCCCGAGCCCGGATGGGCCGGGCCAAAATTACATCCTAAGAGAAAAGTAACAATGGTGGACAGAAAAAATAGATAGAGGGGTAGAAATGGGTTGGGAAAAAAGGTTAGTCATGGACAATGATAACGATTTTAGGTGATTTTTATTAGAAAAAAAGAAGTTAAATTGTACATTTTTTTATTAGTTATATTTAACTAATAAAAATAAATAGTTAAAAAAGAAATCATTTTGATAGTATAAAAATAAATTTAAATAATTTATTACAGCATAACCAATGTTTTATTCAAAATTTTCATCAAATTTCACTTAAATTTGATTAAAAAAAAAGCTTGATTTGATATCGCGCATTCTAATGGAGTGATTTGGGATTTGATCAAACTATCAATCGATCGGGAGGACGACTGAAGATTCTTTGAAAAGTGGGTTAATAGTTGGTTCTCAATTTTTAAATTAATTTAGGTTATATTACTTCTCATATTTTTTACATATTTAAAAAAAAATTAAAAATAAAAAAATTAACTTTTAACCATCTTTTTAAAACAACTTTACCTGTCTCACGTTGCCTATGCTAATTGAATGTTTGTTGGGGTTTGCTTGATTTTGCTTTGATTTATTTTCATCTTTAAGTTATTTTCTTTTTAATTTTTTTATTATAAAAAATCAGCCTTTTAAAGACATCAAAAAATTAAATAATTATTAAAAAAAACAATATAAATAAAATAATGATTTTTTTTTCTTATTTTGACTTTTAAATTTTTTTTATATAACTTTTCAAAAAAAAAATAATTTGAATTCGTTTACTTGAGTGAATATATATATATATATATATATTTGACATACTTCTATATTTTACTAACATTTTACCCTTTTTTTTTTCCTTCTTTTATTTATATTTCTATCAAAATTCATGAGTCACACATCCATCAAAATTCATGAATCATACATCTTCTTGTCATTCTTCATTTTCTTTCCTCTGAAACCTTAGATATGAAATAATTTTCTTACTCTTATAATAATGACAAGAAAACCTTGTCCATCGAATTTGGATTCGTCCAAATTTGTACATGACAGTCGTTCGACCGGTCACCCGGTAAGATGTCAATCATCCGGGCAGATGCCAATTGGCACACTGATAGACAATGATAACGGTCGTGGTTGATAAGGATGACAACAGCAGTTGATAAAAGTGACCTCGATTGTCTGACTTATTAATTCAGACAATTCAGGCGAGCTCAAATTCGATTGATCAATCATTTTTCTGATAATTATTAGGAATTAGCTTCTCTTCAATTAGGTTTCCCAATTGGAACATCCTATTAGGCCTCTATGGACCCATTGCGGAACACGTATCGATAATCTAGACCACTCAGTATATGGGCCTCTGTCACGACCCAAACCTGCCCCTATGGGTTTAGCACCGTAACCGGCCAGTAATCCGAGATTACCAAAGGCCTGCTTAACAGTAATACAGTAAAATAGAGTACAGGGGCCTGGCGGAAGCCAAAACAGTAAATAAACAATGTCCAATGAGCTGTGATAGTCTGTATGCAAAAGACTTTTTCATACATATATGCAGTCAGTGACAAAACAGTATGTACATATATACAATCATTCAGTTCAGGGACCTAATCCCTATTAAACAGTACGGTAACAGTCTGTCAGTTATACAAAACAGATACAGAGACAGACGGAGAAATTAAAACAGCCCTAAGCCATAACTTGACAGGCTCGGAACCTCGCAGTGAGGCACAGTGGTTGGCTTGACAAAACTGGAGCTTAACCTCGACGCTTCTAGCCGCGGTCTGGTGCCTGTACACCTACATATATATATGAGCAGTGAGCTAAAGCCCAGTGAATAACGTAATGCGTAAAGAGGTTAAGAATGAATATCCTTACAGTAATGAAAACAGTTCGTTAATTCAGTATATCAGTTATTCAGTCATATGTGGTACATCTATTAGCATAACAATACAGTAAACAGTAGGTCTTAAAAGACCGAACAATAAATGATGGCCATCAATCAGTAAACAGTAGTGGTTCCAATAAGGGAACCGACAGAGATCTCTATAACAGTAACAGTAAACAGTAGTTGCTAAGGATGCCACAATACAGTTCAGAATATAGGACATACATTCATTCAATTAACAGTATCAGTTCAGAAAGCAGTACAGTTCGATTGTTCAGAAGATAATCATTTTGAACATATCTTTACACAGTTGTTACTCACAGAGTTCTGGGCTACAGTAAAGCTAGAGCGCGTCCCTAGTCGCCAACCCTACACAGTTACAGATTGAACACACACTAAGCTACACAGTTGGGAAAATAATAACTTAATCCCTAATTTGCCTCGATGTGGTTCTACATCTATATCCTCATTAAGATGCCTTAAACTAGGCCTAATAATGCCTAGGACGAGATGAGGATGCAAAGATGCACTTTAAAAGCATTTTTAGAATTTTCAGAAAACAGGGGTCACACTCGAGCGTTGGTTACTCCGCTCGAGCGGACATGCAGACAAAGGTTTCCGCTCGAGCTTAGACTTACCCGCTCGAGTGTTCTGCAAAATAGTGCAAAAGTACTGGATAGGTGAAAATCATGCTCGATTGGGCGCTCGACACCCGCTCAAGCATGAGACACAATGTCCCGCTCGAGCGTCAATTATTCCACTTGAGCGGACATCGAAACAGTGCAAAGTACTGGGAGCACGAATTTCACGCTCGAGCGCCAGTAACCCCGCTCGAGCGTGAGTTCAAAATCTGAAATTTCCAGATTTGAACTTCCAAGCTCAAACCAAGTTCAAATGCATTAAAACCAATTCCTTTAGACCCTTTTTCCTGGAAAACATTTGTAAATACATAGAATAACATGATTCAAAGCTCAATTGTAAAATCAAGGCCCAAAAGGAAGATCAATTCAACTCAATTTGAAACCAATTTTCATGAACATAAATCAAACATAACATGCATGAATTTAAACCATTTCAAAGCTTCAATTTCATGCTCTAATGAGCCAATTCTTTCAAAGACAAGGTGAAAACATGGTTTATGATCAAAACATGGACATGCATGTGGCAAATTTATTAAGAACAAACTCTAAAATGTAAGAGTATACCATGCATGCAATAATTAAGCTTCAATTCAACACTTTTGAACCAATTAAAGACTTAACTCTTTAATCTACCATGATCCATGCTAGAAGGAACTTAAATACACAATTAAGAGAAGGAAATTCATACCTAGGTTCCTCAATTACAAGTCTAGAGGCTCAATTATGCACTTAAGCTTTCAATTCCTCAAGATTCAAGCCAAATCTCTATGTTGAATTCACTACTCTCACTTTCACTCTCTCTTGGTCGGCTAGAGCTCTCAAATAAGGCTGAGGAAATATTTTGGTTCAATGTATACAAGTCTCAAAATGTATAAGGTAGTGGCCACTAAGTGGCACTAATGTAATTAAGTCAAACTATGCAATTTAATACCATTTAGCCTAATTTAATCATTCCAAATCACATTTTAGATAAATACACTATAAAATCATATAAAATCCAATGAACACAAATCATCAATCAATTTCAGATTCGGCCGCCGATAAGGCCTTCAATTCGCAATTTAAACACAAAGGCATGAACAGATAATCAAACAGTCAATAGATAGACATACCATTAAACAGATATACTTAATCAATTCAGTTCCAGATTTCAATTAGTCAATTCAGTACTTTAGTCAATTCAGTTACCAATCATAATCAGTCTCAGTTTAGCAGAAATCAGTGGTTAATCGGTAAACAGTGACGAGGGTTGTTACAGCTTCATCAAGTATTTAATTTAAAAAAAAAATCATGTTGATCAGATAACCATAACCACTTGATCAGATCACAGTTATTAGTTACCATTAATACAAATTTAATATGATCAAATAGCTATCGATATCAAATCAACGCGATTTTTTTGAAGGGATGAATTAGTTGACAAGTCCCACACATTAAACTGATCAAATTATTAACGTGAATTCCGTAGTAGGCCTGTTATTTGTAGATTAAGTTAATGTTTGTTAGTAATTGGGCCATTCAAACTCAACTCATAAATCTCATGAATCAAATTGTACGAAAGGGTTTGGGGATGTCTGTAAGGCCTCGGTGTCCCACATCGGGAATGAAGAGGGAGTTCCTGGGCTATAAAAGTAAAAACCTGGACCCTTATATAGCATCGAGGCCTTTTCCCAAGTGGTGAAATCCCTATGAGAACTCCCCAGTTAAGCGTGCTTAGGCTGGAGTAGTTCTAGGATGGGTGACCCACTAGGAAGAACAAATCCGTGCGGGCGTGACCCAAAGTGGACAATATCGATGACGTGTAAAGGGTCGGGGTGTTACAAATGGTATCAAAGCTGACTCTCCGGAGTACCGAGTGTGGGCCCCTAGCGTCTCTCGGTGCATGTGGGCGGGTTTGCGAGCTGGCATGCTACTACACGGGGACGTGCAGCCTTATGGGGGTTGGATTGTAAGGCCCCGGTGTCCCACATCGGGAATGGAGGGGGAGTTCCTGGACTATAAAAGTAAAAACCTGGACCCTTATATAGCATCGAGGCCTTTTCCCAAGTGGTGAAATCCCTATTAGAACTCCCCAGTTAAGCGTGCTTAGGCTGGAGTAGTTCTAGGATGGGTGACCCACTGGGAAGAACAAATTCATGCGGGCGTGACCCAAAGCAGACAATATCGATGACGTGTAAAGGGTCGGGGCGTTACAGGATGATTGAGGATCATTGGTTAGATATGGCTAAGAAAAAGGATTTGTTGAGGGGTTGATCTCCTCTTTGGGATTTTTCTCATCCTCAAAGAGATCACTTCTTCGAATAAAATAGCTAGAGATAATATTTTCCATGTGCCTTGCACATAGACTCCATCGTACATCATGAGGTACCTATAATAGTACACGCTTGTGGCTTTACAATGGGATGGATTTTGGAGAGACAATTTTTTGGAGAGAATTAGTTTCCCTTCTCCATTATCTATCTTGAGAGTGAAAGTGGGAGATCCATAGGAAAACCTTGTCATTATTCTCTCTCTAACTACTTTGATTTATTCTTCACCGAATCTCTTATCTCCATCATCTCTTTACTATCGTGTTTCTAATTGTAACCATTGAAGAATCTAAGCCTTTCGTCATTCCTAGAATATTCAAAGTTTCCAAACATTCAAATTTTTCGGCAAACATTTGTAAATTTTGGCAACCTTTGAATTTTTCGGCAACATTGTAACTCCCCGTATTTTGAGGTATTAATATTTAGTGAGTGGTATTGGTGGTTTATTATAATAATTTAGCGGTGAGATTTTTAGATAAGAATTTAATTTTAAATTATTTATTTGTATTTATCTCATCTCTTTATATCTATTATATTGTTATTTATTCTCATTTAATAATAAATCCTACCATTCCCCATCAAAAAAAAAAAAAAAAAAACTAAAACAATACCAAACCGTGGGCAACACCTACAGTACCCCCAAACCCACAATTCCATCATTTCACCTTTTCATTTCTTTAATTTTTTTTTAATCTTCTTTCATTGCTTCCTTTCCTCTATAAATCAGCAGAGTGGGAGAAGCTCCTCACAATCATTTCTTCATTCGGTTCTCCCCCTCTCATAAATTGTGTAGAGTAGAAATATTATATTTAGATATGGGAGTGTTTAGAGTGAAAATGAGTATTTTATAAAATAAATAAATAAATTGAGAGTTGTAGATTTTATTAAATTATACATACTTTATGTCTTAGAAGTTTGATCAAAGCTATTTTTGGAGATCCATGGAGCAATTTCAGATTTATGGTGATGGAATTAATTATTTTGAGGTAAATTCGGGTTGTATACAATATGCTCTATTTAAATCTCTTTGCAAAGAGTTCTCTACATTAAATTATTGGGCAAATTACATATACACCCCTCGAGGTTTGGTTAAATTACAAATACCCCCCTGAGGTTTGAGAAATTACGAATTCCCCCCCGAATGCTATATTTACATAAGAAATTAGGGGGTAATTTGTTATGAAATATAAACCTCAGGGGGTAAATTGTTATGAAAATAAAAACCTCAGGGGGCGGGATGTAATTTCCGAAACCTCAGGGGGATATCTGTAATTTTACCAAACCTCGAGGGGTGTATATGTAATTTGCCCTAAATTATTCTCAATTTGTAATCCACTTGATTATTGTGGTAAAATCACTTATTGTTGAATCGTTGATATTCTATCATTTGGTAAAATTCTCTACAAATATTTCAGTGTTAAAATGGTGATCTGTCTGACTGAATGACATGGAAATACTCCGTACATGGATCGAGTGAATCTTATTAATTGTTTGAACCAATATACCCAGATAAGCATGGAGCTTGGGTGAAGTGGGTGAATAAATGAATTTATTCACTGGTCATGTACTAAGTAAGACCAGGAATTTGGTCTTAGATAAATTATGGTTGATTTGTTGTGCAATTTGGTAAATTGCTTGATTATCGTATCGTTGATTTAGTGTCATAAATTATTGGATTCCTTTTAATTTATTCTGTATTTGAGCCTTGTATTCTTGTCGTATTGTATACTTCCCGAATTAATTTATTTTTCAAGTGTGGAGCAGATTTTAGTGGAGCTCAAAATTGAGATTAGAAAGATTTATTAATATAGAGATTTGAGACCCACCACTGTAATTATTAAATTTGGAGATAGTTGTAATATTATTTATTTCGGAGGTAATTGTGCTATAGAATATTTGGAGGATATTGTACAATTTGGAGACGATTTTGTAGTTATTATTTTTGGGAGCAAAACTTGTATTTTTTTTAGGCTATTTTAGTGTATTTAACGACCCGAGAGTGGGGCGTTACAAAATGGTATCAGAGCGTAGGGATTAGGTCTTACATGAGATCTGTTAGGTGGTGAGTATTATTGAAAAAAAAAAGGTTGATATTTAAGGTGAAAAAAAAAAAAATTACATCAGAGTGTGTAGCGGAACCATGTTATTTGGAGTTTTAGTTGAGATTAAATTTTGGAACATTACGGATTGGAATTTCGAGACTAAATTATTTTAAGGGGGATAGATTGTAACACCCCGTATTTTGAGGTATTAATATTTAGTGAGTGGTATTGGTGGTTTATTATAATAATTTAGCGGTGAGATTTTTAGATAAGAATTTAATTTTAAATTATTTATTTGTATTTATCTCATCTCTTTATATCTATCATATTGTTATTTATTCTCATTTAATAATAAATTCTACCATTCCCCATCAAAAAAAAAAAAAAAAACTAAAACAATACCAAACCGTGGGCAACACCCACAGTACCCCCAAACCCACCATTCCATCATTTCACCTTTTCATTTCTTTAAATTTTTTTTAATCTTCTTTCATTGCTTCCTTTCCTCTATAAATCAGCAGAGTGAGAGAAGCTCCTCACAATCATTTCTTCATTCGATTCTTCCCCTCTCATAAATTGTGTAGAGTAGAAATATTATATTTAGATATGGGAGTGTTTAGAGTGAAAATGAGTATTTTATAAAATAAATAAATAAATTGAGAGTTGTAGATTTTATTAAATTATACATACTTTATGTCTTAGAAGTTTGATCAAAGTTATTTTTGGAGATTCATGGAGCAATTTCAGATTTATGGTGATGGAATTAATTATTTTGAGGTAAATTTGGGTTGTATACAATATGCTCTATTTAAATCTCTTTGCAAAGAGTTCTCTATATTAAATTATTCTCAATTTGTAATCCACTTGATTATTGTGGTAAAATCATTTATTGTCGAATTGTTGATATTCTGATCATTTGGTAAAATTCTCTACAAATATTTCAGTGTTAAAATGGTGATCTGTCTGACTGAATGACATGGAAATACTCCGTACATGGATCGAGTGAATCTTATTAATTGTTTGAACCAATATGCCCGAATAAGCATGGAGCTTGGGTGAGGTGGGTGAATAAATGAATTTATTCACTGGTCATGTACTGAGTAAGACCATGTATTTGGTCCTAGCTAAATTATGGTTGATTTGTTGTGCAATGCTTGATTATCGTATCGTTGATTTAGTGTCATAAATTATTGGATTCCTTTTAATTTATTATGTATTCGAGCCTTGTATTCTTGTCGTATTGTATACTTCCCAAATTAATTTATTTTTCAGGTACAGAGCAGATTTTAGTGGAGCTCAAAATTGAGATTAGAAAGATTTATTAATATAGAGATTTTGGACCACCACTGTAATTATTAAATTTGGAGATAGTTGTAATATTATTTATTTCGGAGGTAATTGTGCTATAGAATATTTGGAAGATATTGTACAATTTGGAGACGATTTGTAGTTATTATTTTTGGGAGCAAAATTTGTATTTTTTTTAGGCTATTTTAGTGTATTTAACGACCTGGGAGTGGGGCGTTACACATCCCAAAGAGTAGGGGTGGTCCCAGAGGATGCCCTGCCAAAAATATTGTCGAGTCTCAGGGACCCCTTAAATCGTGTCACCTTGATTTGGGTATAGACTAGTTTAATCGAAGAGTGAATTTATCTCCACACATCGTTCTCGGGATCGAGTTTTTTGTTCAAACTCCATCATTCCATGGTTCTGGTGCGTCGATCCTGTAAAGCGCAGAACTCACGGGTGTTCTGGCACTCATTAACGGAGCGAGTTTTAGATTGTATTTGTATCCGTTCAAAGCCAAGCACTTCGGATCTTTGGGTTTGTGGATCCGAATCTTTTCGAGTCCAAGCTCAAATAGGTCTCTAGATTCATGATTTTGAGCCATTTCAAGACTAAACAAATACCTCGAATGATGGATCTTCTCTGATTGTTTTATCTTCTCTAAAAGCAACGGTTCACCTTATCGGATGATCGTATGACCTATGTCTCTTTGGATGAGCTTGTTGGGCTCTCTTCAGAGATATAAGCTTGATGGGTCTTTCTCGACTCAATTTGCTGACTTTCTTGCAGGCTTGTTCAATATAATTCACTTTAGCCTACTTGGCGATAATTTCTCTGAGTCCACTAATTTTAGGTTTTCCGATTGGACTCCGATTAGGCCTAATTAATTTAATAGGCTTAAGTTAACCTCTCTTACACAAATTGAAAAAATTACAAAAATAGATACCAAAAATGATACATATTTTAAGAACTAGTAATGTGCTTAATCCAAAATTGCTTGTTAACCTATTGGATCAAGCTGAATGGGTGGACTAAAGACAAACTTCTATTATTTTTAAACTCAATCTCTCCTTTGAAGTATTTAAACTTTAAGAAAAAAATTATAAATTAAAAATCATACGATGCTTATTGAGTAAGTTAGACCAAGTTTGGGATCCTTAAAAAAATTAAAAAGTCAAAAAATTACTCAAAAAGTTAAAAAGTTAATACTATTCACCAAAAGTCAATAATTACGGCTGCACAACTCTCAATCCTAATTTTCCTCTACAAATCAATTTTTACTATTTTTTATTACACATTTTTTCATAAAAAGTCAAAAAGTTAATCCAAACATCCATATTTTTTCCCTCAACTTTTTAGTCCAAAAAGATAAAAAGTGTACTTATTTAGGACACCCCAAACTTTGTCACTCAGGGTTATTTTGGGAAGATGGTTATAATCAGTTTTTTAGTTAAAAGCTGCTTATAAGCAGTTTTTTTTGTAAGAGAAGAAGTGGGTTATAATCTGGGAAGTGAATTATAACCCACTTTCCAAAAGAGGCCTCAATTACGTAATTGGTATTAGATTATAATATAAATAACGTTATGTCTTAATTTTTTTTTTATTATCTCCAGATTGTGGCTCGTTTGGAAATTAGAAATTATTTGAGAAATAAGTGCACTTATTTGGGTCATATTATATATATATATATATATATTATTTTATAAAAAGTCAAAAAATACACTAAATAAGAAATTCACTTTTTCATTTTTTTACAAAAACACATGTGAAAAAACAAAAAGAGTAATGTGATGGATGTTTCGATTTTTTAATAATTTTACCCAAAAAATCACATGCCAAACAGTCTCTAAGAGAGATTATTTGGTTTTAAAATAATACTTTACGTCATTCTTCATAGTAATGATAGTTATCATGTTATGCCTCGAAATTAAATACAAAAAATTTAGGAGAAATTACAAAAAAAAATAAAAATAAAATGATCATTGTGACAAAATAAATTATGAATTTTTAATTTTATTAATTTAAATTTTAATATTTTGATTTGTTTTTAATTTAAACAATTTATTTATTTTCGTCAAATAAAATTGACTAAAAAATAATATTTTGGTCATTTAATTTAATAATAGTATTTTAATCATTTTATGTACATCGATATTGAGTTTAATGACTAAGTAAATATTTTTCTATCAATTTTACTAAATAAAAATAGATAAAAAATTTAAAATTTCAATTGACAAAATTAAAAAATAAAAAATTATTTTATTACAAAAGTATTATTATTTTTTTAATTTTCCCAAAATATATATATTTTCTGTTGCATTGCATGTAATTTGTTTTGTGGTTGGGCTTATCATTGATTGGGAAATGTTTAATTCTACCCACAATAATATATTTGATATATATTAACTTTTGATTTATTATACATTTAACAATGGAGGGTTCAATTTTTTTGCCACATCTACAATGAATTTATGAGTATAAGGCCTCTTTTGAGAATGACAAAAGAAGTCAGCTTATTAACTTATTTAGGTCATATATTATCTTTTTATTTTTTTTTTGCACATTGTTTTATAATAAGTCAAAAAATAAAAAATAAAAATTCACTTCTCAAAATAGGCTTAGGAAAAAAGTTAATTTATTAACTTATTGATTCATTTAGATCACATTATCTTTATTTTTTTACATGTTTTTCTATAAAAAAAAAAGCTACGATAAAAAAAATTAAAAAATTAACCTTTTTCATAGTTCCTCAAATGTCTCTAACCTTACTCTCTCTACAAGTTATACTCTACATCTTTTACCAAATGTCATATAGACTTGCAACATTTGCTACAAAATTTGATAAAAATTTTGCCCTAATTTGGCATTCAAGGATTGGGAGATTAAAAGGTTAAAATGGCTGTAAAAAGATAAAATACGTTAAAAAATTAATAAGACAAAAATATCATATTTAAATCATAATTATTTCACATTTTCTCTTACAGAAGTCAAAAAGTCTAACCCAAACGAGACATTTTAGCTGAGACTAAAATAAAAATGCTATAGATCCCAAATAATTTGTCAATTTTTTACCAAACCTCTCACATGGGCAATGCCCACACAAACTCACATGTGTGTGGATCCCATACCTATGTGAGATGTATGATAGAAAATTTGATAGATTATTTGGGGTCCATAGCATAACATGAACAATGTTAAGGATATAAAATTTTCTACCAAATAAATAACCAAATGTCTTGCATGGGTGCGGGGTCCACAATTTGAGACTTATAACATTTTCCAGCATAACTGCATATATTTTTTACACATTTTTTTGTAAAAAGCTAAAAATTACTAAAATAAAATGTTTCCAAATAAGGCCAGCCAAAAAACCAAAAAATTAAAAAGCAACACAGTCCCCAAACGAAACCTTTGTAGTTTGTAGTATTTTTCTTCAGCAATGGTTGGTGGCCCGAAAATATATGGCTCGAATGGCTCAAAACACCCAAAACGACGTCCTTTTGGTTGTAAAACAATATCGTTACACCCAAAACGACGTCCTTTTTGTTGTAAAACAACATCGTTTTATAGAATTCGGGCCATTCTAGCCACAGAATTTGGGCCACCGAATATTATTCATTTTTCTTTTACCAAATATTAGTGAATCACAAGGTTTCATTTGGAATATGAGTTGACTTTTGGCTTTAGACTTTTTTAACTGTTTTAATTTGGGGTTAAAATAAGTTCGTTTAGGATGAACTTTTTAACTCTTTTAACTTTTATAAAAGAAAAAATGAAAAAATTATAATTTATATATGACAATTTTCAATCTGAGACTAAAAAATTTATTTTATCTTTTGATAACTAAAAAGCCCTAATATAGGGGTGTAAATTTGACCTAGTGTCACGACCCAAACCCGGCCCTATGGGTTTAGCGCCGTAACCGGCCAGTAATCCGAGATTACCGAAGGCCTGCCTAACAGTAAACCAGTAAAACAGAGTACAGGGCCTGGCGGAAGCCAATATAGTAAATGAACAATGTCCAATGAGCTGTGACAGTCTACACATACATGCACAATCATTCAGAACAGGGATCTAATCCCTATTAAACGGTACAGTAATAGTCTATACAGTAAACAAAACAGTTACAGGGACGGACAGGGAATATTAGAACACCCCAAAGCCGAAGCTTGAACGGCTTAGAACCTCACAGTGAGGCACAGTGGTTGGCTGACAAAACAAAAACTTGCCTGACGCTCCTAGTAGCGGTCCAGTGCCTGAACACCTACATATGTATATGTGCAGTGAGCTAAAGCCCAGTGAATAACATAATACGTAAAGAGGTTTAGGATGAATGTCTTTTCAATATTTAAACAGTTCATTGATTCAATATATCGGCCAGTCAGTTTGTGGCTCATATTGATGCCGTAACAGTCATTTAGAAATCATAGTAATCGTACGTGGCACATCCGTTAGCAGTACTAGTAGCAGTGTCAGTACAGTAGCAGTAACGGTAACAATATAGTAACAGTACAGTAGCAGTACAGTAGCAGTAACAGTAACAGTAACAGTAGCAGTAACAGTAACAGTAACAGTACAGTAGCAGTAACAGTAGCAGTACAGTAGCAGTAACAGTAGCAGTAACAGTAACAGTAACAGTAACAGTAACAGTAACAGTACAGTAGCAGTACAGTAGCAGTAACAGTAACAGTACAGTAGCAGTACAGTAGCAGTAACAGTAACAGTAACAGTACAGTAGCAGTAACAGTAACAGTAACAGTAGCAGTAACAGTAACAGTACAGTTCTTATGGATTCAAGAGGTGTCTCGCACAGATTCTAGAGGTGGCTCACTTTGTAGCACTTAGTTCCGTGCAGCACTTTGCTCCAAGTTTCACAGATTATAACAGTCATATGTGGTACATCCAGTAGCTAAACAGTACAGTAGGTCTTAATAGGCCGGGTCTTAATAGACCAAACAGTGAATGATGGCCATCATATCAGTAAACAGTAGTGGTTCCAACATGGGAACCGACAGAGATCTCTGTAACAGTAGTTGTCAATAACAGTAGTTGCTAAGGATGCCACAATACAGTTCAGAATATAGGTCATACATTCATTCATTCAGTTAACAATACCGTTCAGAAACAGTTCAGTTAAATTGTTCAGAAGATAATCAGTTTGAACATATCTTTACACAAATGTTACTCACAGAGTTCTGGGCTATAGTAAGCTAGAGCGTGTCTCCCCAGTCGCCAACCCTACACAGTTAACAGATTGAACACACACTAAGCTACACAGTTGGGAAAGATTAACAACTTAATCCCTAATGTCTCGGCGTGTTCTACATCTATATCTTCAACAAGATGTCTTAAACTAGGCCTAAGAACGCCTAGAATGGGATAAGGATGCAAAGATGCACATTTAAAACATTTTCAGAAAAATAGAGTCCCGCTCGAGCTCAAGTTTCCTCGCTCGAGCGTACATTACTCCGCTCGAGCGGACTGTAAAACAGTGCAAGATGCTGGGAGCTCGAATTCCCCGCTCGAGCCCCTCTTTCCCCGCTCGAGCGGGAGACCAAAATCTGGAAAATCCAGATTTGAACTCCAATGCTCAAATCAAGTTCCAATGCATCAAATTCGATCCTTTTGGGCTAATTTTCTGGAAAACACTTCAAAACTCATAGTATAGCATGTTTCAAAGATCAATTTGAGAAATCAAAGCCCAAAGGTAGTTCAATTAAACATGATTTCAAACCAAGTTTCAAGAACAACAACTCAAATGTGACATGCATGATCTTAAATCATCTTCAAAGCTTTAGTGCTGTTTCAAAAGAGCTCAAACCTTCAAAAACAAGATGAACTCATGGAGTATGACCAAAAGATGGACATGCATGTGAGGTATTATGAACTACAACCTCAAAACTTCAATATATGTACACGCATGCAACCATTAAGCTTTAATTCAACAACAATGAACCAATTCATGACTTAGTTCTACAATGAAGCATGAATCATGCAAGAACAACTCAAAGACACCATTAAGATGATGAATGATCTACCTTAGGTGTAGAATTAGAAGTGAGGGAGCTCAAATTAGTAATCAACCTTCGATTCTTTAAGCAATTCTAGCCAATTCACCATGAAACAAGTTGAACTCAACTCTTCTAGCTCCTCTCTCTCTCTAAGGTCGGCTAGAGCATCAAACAAGGCTGAGGAAATGTTTGTTTCCAGTGTGCACAAGGCTCTAATATGTTATAATAAGAGGCCCACTAACAATGGCAATTTGGTAATTAAGCCTAACTCTTTAATTAGCTTGTTTTAATCTAATTTAGTCATACCTAATCAGTTTTCAGGTAAATACACCATAACTCACATTAATTATGAGGATTATAAAACATTAATCGATTCCCGGTTCGGCCGCCGATAAGGCCTTCAATTAGCAGTTTAAACATAAAACATGAACAGATAATCAAACAATCAAACAGATAGGTTATGCATTTAAACAGATACAGTCAGTCAATTAATTTCAGACTCTAGTCAGTCAGTTCAGCACTTTTAATCAGCTCAATTATCAGTCATGATCAATTCAGTTTAACAGTAATCAGTCAGTCATTAGTCGGTAAACAGTGTTTAATCGGTAAACAGTGTGAGGGTTGTTACAGTCTCCCCTCCTTATAAAAAGTTTAGTCCTCTAAACTCGAGTTAACATACGGCAACAGAGATAACGCCTAACATAACAGTAGCTTTCACTCTTTAACAGGAGCATAATCATATTCATAACAGTTTCATGACCCAATCTCAATCTTAGCAGTGCATAGAAATAGAATCATAAATCGCATACAGAGATTAGGGTCCGAATTATAATGGAGTCTTAGACGTAGTCAGGTTTTAGAGTCAGGAATAGATTCGGATACAGAGCAGAAGCTGAGCCCTCGTAACGAGGCCTCCGGTACGGGTAACAGAGTGCAGACAAATATAAGTTCCATAAGGAACCTCCAATACCGGGCAGCTAACATATACCACATAATATTAAGAGTCACGAATACATATCAGAGGTTGACCCCTTAATCAGTATACAACATATAGCATTTCAGAAAACAAAACTTATTTCGTGACACAGAACATGAATACAGTTGCACACAACTTTACTGTAGTGGTAATCACACTATTTATATCAAGTACTTATCGGGGTTATAGATTGCACTGGCCTCATTTCATAAGTAATTTCCCCCGTTAAGTTACAGAGATTCGATTCATTCACTTCTGAGTCATTCATCCGGTCTTTGTTCAATTTGTCCTTAATTCGGTAATCCATCACAGTCAGTCCAGTTCATTTGGGAGTTATTGGAAACATAAGGCGAATTTGTACATTACTCCCATTACAGTAGGCAGGGTTCTGAAGTAATCATTCACATACTATTCATCAGTTTCAGTTCTCACAGATTCGATCATACTATGTATCAATACGGAAACAGTCATACTGATTTCATATACTTCCAGATAGTGAGGGTTTATAATCAAAACTAGTTTGCTGTCAACAAATCCCATCAGTTCTGAAGTACGGTAATCGCCAAAACAATCATTCCCTAATCAAACAAGTTCATAGTTATGCGGTAATACCGGGTGATTAATCACATGGCAGGCACCCAGTTTTCCCCATATTGGAAGCAAATCAGGTAATAGCTCTCAATAAGAGTTTTCTCAAGTCGATGAAAGTTCGACTAGGTCATTTCAGATGCAAGTTCTGTCCAATCATAATAAATAAGACTTCGAAGCACAAGCATCAAACAGAAGTTCTATTGGTTACACAAAGGGTTTCATCAACCCGCGGTTCTATCAGATCAGATCAGGTAGCAGTTCCATTCTTATCATTTCCAGGTGAGGTACAGAAGTTCATACTCCAGTCATTTCAGTACATAGTCAGTAGTTTCGCAATTAGTCTGAGTCCATTTATTGTCAATCTTACATCAGGGTCTGGTATCATTATAATTCATATCGAAGCAGTACAAGTCATATACAACGTGTTCCTCCCATTAAGTTTACAGGCAATGCAGTTAGTCACATCGAGAGGTAAACATCACAGTCAGTATAGCAACTTCCAAATAAATCCTTCTTATAGGCATATGGCATACAGTAATACATTACGCGAGATTCTCGGACACATAATAGGGAGTTGCCCTACGAGGGTTCCAAATCAGTCATACAGTCACTAGAGCATAGGCTCGCAGGTCTATTCAAACAGTCATGTCGATTTCCACAATCACGATTCACAGTCAAGAGTTCATTAGTCGGGGTCTTTATTCAATCACACAATTCTGGAGTCATGGTCCCAACGGTTAAGTTATCAACAAATTATATACCAATCAGTCCGAGCAAAGGTACAGTCATATATGTGCACTTTCAGAGTCTACTAATATTCCCAATACGGATTCACAAGTTCAATGTACAATACAAAATAGTTTTCCCCAGATACAATAGTTAAGGTAGCAAGTCATAAGTTTACCCAGTCTAGTAATATCCTTGAGCAAAGGTATGCGAACATGTACATGAGTCTAAACAGTTTTCATAGCATAGGTAATTGTTAACATAAGGCGTTACGGTGCTGTACATAGTCCACATCAAATAGTAAATCTTGAAAGATTCATTAACCACAGTCCATACCTGACAGTCCTAATAGTATCACAAGCATGGGAACATATGTATAGGTGTGAGTCTAAAATCAATTAGCATGTGAGCATTCGTTCGCAAATTCATACGCAGTAGTTCATCTTTACAAGCTAATATGGGTTCTTAATTTCAGAAGTCCCACACACAAACAGTTCACGTATATAATTCGAGTTCAAGGGTCCGATCATTTAATGATGTCCGTCAATATATAACAGTTCAGTCCGAATCATAGCTGTACAGATTTCTCGAATTACAGTCAGTCATAAGGTGTTCCCACGTTCAACAGTTCTAGCACAGTTCAAAAGGTCATGCTTAATAGTTCACATTCAGTTATTGCCATATGATACAAGGACCTAACTCAGTAAACTCTCGTTGGTCACAAGTCCTGACAATTCTCATAGTATAGGGTTCATAATTTCAGTAATTCAGTTGGTTCAGTCAGTATGTTCACAGTCTTTATCGGATTAAGGAATGTACGATTCCCACACAAATGTTCGTATAGGCAATTACACATAATTAAGGTAATACCCGCGTCAGTCATTTCAGTGTTCCGAGCATTCTCTGGAACTAGGGTCTAGATTTAGACTCAATGTCATTCGGTTGAGTTCGTGGGCAAGATTTAGGCAAGTGTCCTCCCTGTCCACGTCTAAAGCGAGTTTCAGACAGGCGGTGGCAACGCCCCAATGTTATTTCCCACAATCGGTACAGATAGGTATATCATTGGTCAGGGCTATTGCCCGAGGTTTTCCATTCACAGCGGTCATTTTCACTTTCTGTTACTTCCGTGTCATTCTTTCTGATTCGGTTGACGATGTTGATTTGGATATTTCAACGCTGCTACGTTGTCTCAGGCATTAATACTCTATCCAGGACATCTACATGCTTTGTTGGGTTTTAGCACGTCAAGTCAGTCAAACACATCTAGGTCACGCCCACCTTCAATTCTTTTCTATTCTTTGGTAGACAGTATCTAACATGTGGGGTGCCTATCGAAGTAGCGGGGTAAATTTTACCTCGTATTCGACCACAGTCTTATCACCTTACTCAAGTTGTTCAAACTCGGATACTTTCCTATCTTGGATGCATTGGGGGAAAGTATTTTTCGAAGAACACTTCACCTATTTTCTCAGTTTCTGAACCCAAGCCTCAGTTTTCAGTGGTTCGGTACTTCCCAGAAATTTCGGTGGTTTCAGTTTGTTGGGTTTCTGTATCAGTGTCATCAGTTCATATTCAGTTGGTGCAGGCACGTATGTCTGTCTTTATTATCTCAGATTTTTGATTAAGGCTTCAATCATTCATTCTAGCCTATTAATCCTCAGATCAGAAGATTCAGTTTCGTTCACAATCCTCGCCCCTTTCCCTTGTTTACACACAACAGGGTGATTATCAATCCAGGAGAGGTTCTTACTGATTTCACGTTTTATTTCATATCAGACGCGTGTATGCTTTCAATTCAACTCAGGTACGGTCACATGACCCTTTACTACCACACGTCCATAATCACATAGACTCCATATTCGGCATTAACATTCACATTACATGTTATACCACTTTACTTCTTTAAGTATGCATATAGGTTGCGTTCATTTCACCATAGACAATACGGTAATCATAAGCATAGACAGTTGCATACTTAAACACATTAACACATTTATTCAAATCATGGCCACACACATTCCTCATGTTCATGCAATGCCCTAATTACTTTTCTAGGACATCCTATAGCTCACTTGGACACATGTGTGCAGTATAACTCGTGGTTAAATATCGCTCTGATACCACTCTGTCACGACCCAAACCCGGCCCTATGGGTTTAGCGCCGTAACCGGCCAGTAATCCGAGATTACCGAAGGCCTGCCTAACAGTAAACCAGTAAAACAGAGTACAGGGCCTGGCGGAAGCCAATATAGTAAATGAACAATGTCCAATGAGCTGTGACAGTCTACACATACATGCACAATCATTCAGAACAGGGATCTAATCCCTATTAAACGGTACAGTAATAGTCTATACAGTAAACAAAACAGTTACAGGGACGGACAGGGAATATTAGAACACCCCAAAGCCGAAGCTTGAACGGCTTAGAACCTCACAGTGAGGCACAGTGGTTGGCTGACAAAACAAAAACTTGCCTGACGCTCCTAGCAGCGGTCCAGTGCCTGAACACCTACATATATATATGAGCAGTGAGCTAAAGCCCAGTGAATAACATAATACGTAAAGAGGTTTAGGATAAATGTCTTTTCAATATTTAAACAGTTCATTGATTCAATATATCGGCCAGTCAGTTTGTGGCTCATATTGATGCCGTAACAGTCATTTAGAAATCATAGTAATCGTACGTGGCACATCCGTTAGCAGTACTAGTAGCAGTGTCAGTACAGTAGCAGTAACGGTAACAATATAGCAACAGTACAGTAGCAGTACAGTAGCAGTAACAGTAACAGTAACAGTAGCAGTAACAGTAACAGTAACAGCAACAGTAACAGTACAGTAGCAGTAACAGTAGCAGTACAGTAGCAGTAACAGTAACAGTAACAGTAACAGTACAGTAGCAGTACAGTAGCAGTAACAGTAACAGTAACAGTAACAGTACAGTAGCAGTAACAGTACAGTAGCAGTAACAGTAACAGTAACAGTAGCAGTAACAGTAACAGTACAGTTCTTATGGATTCAAGAGGTGTCTCGCACAGATTCTAGAGGTGGCTCACTTTGTAGCACTTAGTTCCGTGCAGCACTTTGCTCCAAGTTTCACAGATTATAACAGTCATATGTGGTACGTCCAGTAGCTAAACAGTACAGTAGGTCTTAATAGACCGGGTCTTAATAGACCAAACAGTGAATGATGGCCATCATATCAGTAAACAGTAGTGGTTCCAACATGGGAACCGACAGAGATCTCTGTAACAGTAGTTGTCAATAACAGTAGTTGCTAAGGATGCCACAATACAGTTCAGAATATAGGTCATACATTCATTCATTCAGTTAACAATACCGTTCAGAAACAGTTCAGTTAAATTGTTCAGAAGATAATCAGTTTGAACATATCTTTACACAAATGTTACTCACAGAGTTCTGGGCTATAGTAAGCTAGAGCGTGTCTCCCCAGTCGCCAACCCTACACAGTTAACAGATTGAACACACACTAAGCTACACAGTTGGGAAAGATTAACAACTTAATCCCTAATGTCTCGGCGTGTTCTACATCTATATCTTCAACAAGATGTCTTAAACTAGGCCTAAGAACGCCTAGAATGGGATAAGGATGCAAAGATGCACATTTAAAACATTTTCAGAAAAATAGAGTCCCGCTCGAGCTCAAGTTTCCCCGCTCGAGCGGTCATGCAACAAAGGTCTCCGCTCGAGCGTACATTACTCCGCTCGAGCGGACTGTAAAACAGTGCAAGATGCTGGGAGCTCGAATTTCCCGCTCGAGCGCCACTTTCCCCGCTCGAGCGGGAGACCAAAATCTGGAAAATCCAGATTTGAACTCCAATGCTCAAATCAAGTTCCAATGCATCAAATTCGATCCTTTTGGGCTAATTTTCTGGAAAACACTTCAAAACTCATAGTATAGCATGTTTCAAAGATCAATTTGAGAAATCAAAGCCCAAAGGTAGTTCAATTAAACATGATTTCAAACCAAGTTTCAAGAACAACAACTCAAATGTGACATGCATGATCTTAAATCATCTTCAAAGCTTTAGTGCTGTTTCAAAAGAGCTCAAACCTTCAAAAACAAGATGAACTCATGGAGTATGACCAAAAGATGGACATGCATGTGAGGTATTATGAACTACAACCTCAAAACTTCAATATATGTACACGCATGCAACCATTAAGCTTTAATTCAACAACAATGAACCAATTCATGACTTAGTTCTACAATGAAGCATGAATCATGCAAGAACAACTCAAAGACACCATTAAGATGATGAATGATCTACCTTAGGTGTAGAATTAGAAGTGAGGGAGCTCAAATTAGTAATCAACCTTCGATTCTTTAAGCAATTCTAGCCAATTCACCATGAAACAAGTTGAACTCAACTCTTCTAGCTCCTCTCTCTCTCTAAGGTCGGCTAGAGCATCAAACAAGGCTGAGGAAATGTTTGTTTCCAGTGTGCACAAGGCTCTAATATGTTATAATAAGAGGCCCACTAACAATGGCAATTTGGTAATTAAGCCTAACTCTTTAATTAGCTTGTTTTAATCTAATTTAGTCATACCTAATCAGTTTTCAGGTAAATACACCATAACTCACATTAATTATGAGGATTATAAAACATTAATCGATTCCCGGTTCGGCCGCCGATAAGGCCTTCAATTAGCAGTTTAAACATAAAACATGAACAGATAATCAAACAATCAAACAAATAGGTTATGCATTTAAACAGATACAGTCAGTCAATTAATTTCAGACTCTAGTCAGTCAGTTCAGCACTTTTAATCAGCTCAATTATCAGTCATGATCAATTCAGTTTAACAGTAATCAGTCAGTCATTAGTCGGTAAACAGTGTTTAGTCGGTAAACAGTGTGAGGGTTGTTACACCTGGCCCACATGATATCGGGCTCGGATTTGGGTCGGTCCATGCCGGGTCTCACGGGCTTCCATTAAAATTTAGATTAAATCGGACCGGTTCATAAGTCAGAAAATTAAGGTCTCGTTTGGAAACATGCTAATTTAGTAACTTTTTAGTTATTTGGCTAAAATATGAGGTAAAAAAAACTACAATAATGATTTAGACCACTAAAAAATACACCACTAATAACACTAATGCATTGGGATTGGTAAAAAAAAAAAAAAAAAAAGAAACAAGGCATAGAAAGTGGGCGGGGCCCACTGCCACATCATTAGTGATCCTTCTAGTGCTCAATTTCTAGTGCTTCCAAGTATTTTTTAAAAAATTAGTATGTTTTGAATGATTTTTTGACTTTTTACGAAAAGATGTGCAAAAAAGTAAAGAGAAAAGAGAATCTTTGACTTTTTAATATAAATTATTAATTTTTTAACTAATTTAATAATTTTTTAATTTTTTAACTAAAAATGAGAATTTCCAAACGAGTATTTAAGGCGTATTCAGGCGTAGAAAGACCACAGGCCGGCCAAGAGCGGCTGAGTCCGACTTCAAAACCCATACTCGGGTCCCAAACTATGCTCAGGTTTGAACCTAATCAAACCTAATCGAACCGGACTCACCACATGCCCTAACATAACCCCAACCCACATGCCAAACGGGCACTAACCCTCCCGCACCTTTCAATCTACCTTTCTTCTCTGCAACGCAAGAGCTCGACGACGATGGCATCAATATCAGCAACTGGGTTGCCCTCCCCAAATCGACCCCTCTCATTCCCCCCAAAAATCTCGAATAAATCCCACAAATCTCCATCTTTCGTTTCATTCCAAGGAGGACCCAGATTAGTTCCTCAAAAATGGGCAGTTAAAGCCTCAGCCAGTGGGTCTCCTCCGGGACTCTACTCGGCCAAGATTTTCGAACTCACACCTCAGAACGTTGACATGGTTCTTGAGGACGTTCGGCCTTACCTCATCTCCGATGGTGGCAACGTCGACGTCGTCTCTGTCGAAGACGGTGTCATCTCTCTCAAACTCCAAGGTTTGTTTATTTCTGGCCTATTCTTTCATTGTTTTATGGTTTAATCTAATTGAATTGATTATATTCATCTTATTTTATTTCCAAATGAACATTCAATTTTTGTTAGTATTGGTTTTTGAGCTTGCCTGATAGATACTATTCAATTAGGGCGTCTTTATTTTTCTTTTTTCATTTTTGCTTCTGGGTTTCAATCAGAACATTGTAGAAAACATCATCATGGTAATTGATTGTTTTTAACTCGGGTTTTTTGAAAACTATGTCTGAGACAAACAAAATGAATTTTAGTTTTATTTTCAGTTTTATGGGAAATTAAGAAACAATGTGCGGATAAAATGAGTGCAGCTGAGATTAGAATGGTTAGAGAGATGTGTGTAGGAAAGGTAGAATTAGAAATGAATGTATTCGTGAAATTAGAAATAAGACCTATTGAAAATAGGAAAATTAGATACAAATCCATTTTATAGACCCACTTTCTACAATCAGTGATGTGTAAAAGGGGTGATTGGCTGATTGTTAGAGAAGATATGAGAGAAAGTTGTCTTGGATGTTCTAAGAGATTGCCACATCAGTGGGTTTGAAAAATGGGTCTTACTTTTTGGCCTGAATTGCACTACTCTTGAAATAAGTTGAAAGAAAACAGGCTAAGGTGATTTGGCCATTTACAACGAAGACCATAAATGGAGATGTTAGGGAGAGGGGAAGATCTAAGCTAACATGGGATGCGATAGTAAAAAAAGGATATGAATTGATTTAATTTGACTTATCATATAGCCCTTGATAGAATACAATGGCGAAAAAGGATTCATGTAGCGGACTTCCCTTGATTAGGATACAAGGCGTGGTTTGATATTTTCTGTTTTCTATTACTCTCTGAAAGTAGAAAATTGTTTTTGAAAACTCTCCCAAACACAATCAAAAAAGTTTTATGAGCTCTTTACCTTTGGAATTGCCTCCTATGTCATGCAATAAGAATACGGACTAGGAGATTTGCAGTGAAAGATTTAGGATGAGTGTGATGCGTGCACTCGATGAAAATCTTTTAGGCATACCAATTTCAATTTTGCATTTTCTGCTATGAAGCACGGACACGGACACGGGACGGGACATGACACTGATACGGGGACATGCAAATTTTAAAAAAATGGGGGACATGACACGCTGGGGACACGTTTAATATATATAATTTTATTTATTTATTATATGTCTAAAATAAAAAGAAAATCATTAATTTTTATACAATTACAATAATAATAAAATTAATAAACATATTTTTAATTTTTTTTTAATAAAAAATGAGTTTTTTTAAATAAAAATAATTTATTTTATGAATTTTAGGTTTAACAAAAATAAAGATAAAAAAAGGAAAAAAGAAAAAAAAAAGAGAGGGAAGAAAATAAAGGAGGAGAGAGAAATAGAAAAAGAGAGAGAGAGACAGAAACGGATGAAATAAAAAAGAGGGAAAGTGAATCAGCAAAGGGGGCAAGTCAAATGAGAGAGAGAGAGAGAGAGAGAGAGAGAGAGCAGAAGTCGAAGCAAAGGGAGGAGAAGAAGAAGGAGAAGAAGATGGAGACAGAAGACAAAGAGGATGAGGCGAAGAAGAAGATAGCAGACGAATACCTCAGCTTCTTCAGTTGATGTGAACAGGTTAGGGCTCCTCTCCTCTCCTCCCTCGATCTCTTTCTCTGTCTCCTCTCGTCTCCTCCCTCAATCTCTGTCTTCTCTCCTCTCTTGATCTCTTTCTCTGTCTCTATTTCTCTTTCTTTGCTCCTCTCCTCCCTCGACCTCTTTCTATTGTTCTCTCTTTCTCTCCAACAGTTAGGGCTTTGATCCACCTCAGACGTGTCCGGAAAGTGTCACAGTGTGTCCATGGCGTCTCCGATTGCAAAAATTCAAAAAAAAAAAAGAGGACACGTTACAGAGATGTCCGTGTCAGGTACGTGTCCGACACTTGTACGTAGGCCCTAGGAACGTGTCAGTGCTTCATAGATTTTCTGTAAGCGTTCAAGTATTAAAGCTGACATTAAGTCCGTAACGACTTTGTCCTGAAGATGTTCATGAAACTAGATCTTTTGCAAATCATAAACACAGAGATGATGTAGATTTTAGAGCCTTCATGTGTTGAATTTTAGATCCCATACCTCAGATGCAATGAATAAAAACAAAAGAGGAAGAATAAAACAAGCATGCAATTGAAACTTCCAACTAACTCAAAAACTATCATACTGTATGCAGCTGAGGCATCCAAAATCATCTAGATGATGTAAGTTTGCTAGACAGCATGACACTTGGCACTGTTGATGAGATACCAAGAATTTGGTGATTTATGTTATTCCTGTGACACTAGATGAGTATTTTTCTAAATTCTACTGTCCCACTTATCAGAACATACATTATAAGCAAAACCAGGCATGCGTAAAGCTTTCATTCATTAAACATGTTTGCAACCATATCCCATTTCAGCTGCCAATCAATGCCATGATGGCTTTAAGATGACAAATAAACCATTGCTAAATTTGTGGTTTGGAATGAATCAGAAATGGCTGAAACTTGAAATTGTTGAGGTGGGTGACCAGTATAAACTCGAGAAAGTTTGTTTCCCCTCATTGTCTGAACTAGTCATTAAAATTTGTTACTCGTGTTCCTGAGCGGTGTTTCTAGGGTGAAAATGGTCATTAGATTTTCAACATAATTATACAAAGTCTGAGTGGTGTTTCAAATTTTGAGCCTTGCAAATTCATTTTTTGTTGTGAACTGGCTAAGATTTCGATGGTAAATGGAAAACAGGAGCATGTGGAAGCTGCCCTAGCTCAACAACTACCATGAAAATGGGGATTGAACGAGTACTGAAGGAAAAATTTGGAGATGCAGTCAAGGATATTCGCCAAGTATATGATGATGACCACACAAGTGAGACAACGGTAGAGGTAATTTTTTGCTAACCTGAGCTACCAAGGGAGTAAAAACAATACCAAAATATCTTGAATTTCATCCATTGATAGCAATAATATGAACTACGTTGAAATTTGGGAGTGATTAGAATTTCCTGCTGTGTAAATGTAGGCGGTGAATGGCCATCTTGACATATTGAGGCCAGCCATAAAGAACTATGGTGGGAGTGTGGAAGTATTATCTGTTGAGGGTGGCGATTGCCTTGTAAAGTATGTAGGGCCTGACTCCATTGGATCTGGAGTCAAAGCAGCAATAAAGGAGAGGTTTCCAGACATTACAAATGTTGTGTTTACTGGTTAGGCTGCTGTCAATCTTGGAAGCTCAGGGAAGTAGATGACTGGATTTTCGAATATTTTTCATGAGAGGGGGATATATTAAGCGCCACGATAGAACTTCAATTCCAATGTCTCAGTGTATTTTACCTTCTGTGTGTGACAAACATGCACACGTGTGTAAATCCTATATTCACAATGTATAGTCACTCTGTCATCAGTGTGTTGGCTTTGTTCCTTGATCAATAAAATCACTTGTTATGCGTCATTTCAACCATGTTTCTCTTAGCTTCATCTTGGTGTGGAGTCTCTAGTCATTGCTCTAATTGTTTTGTTTCTTTTGATGGGACAAATGAAATATGAAATCATTTCGTTTATCTTCTTGAAGGCATTATATGATATCCCAATTTCTTGCTTAGCAGTAATGGAGATTTTGAGAACAAAACATGATTTTTGAAAATAACAATTGGCTAAATTTTGTCTATTTAAAGTCTGGAATAACAGGTATCGCATGACTTGTCAGCTGTATGAAACTCCAAACAGATTCCATGTCTGAGTGGGGCTGTAGACCTAGCCATTTTAGCTTGAGATAATAGCAGCCACTAATTTAACATTAAAATGCATTAAAAATCACAACCTTGGGTTTTATGCTTAAAAACAAACTAAATTCTTTTGAAACATATTATATTTTAGTATTTACATCAAAGAAACTTAGCTAAATTCTTTCCAAGCAGTCTGTATTACATCAAAGAAACTACTCTTAAGGATGAGTAGTTAATAAGTGTTTCACTATTCTCAACATTTGTTTACATTGTAATTAATTAATTAAATTCAAGTTTCTTCTATATACTGTTGTAATTAATTGATCTTCTATTGATAATTAAGATTTTCTGAAATAAAATAGTTTAGAATAGTAGAACCAAATTGGTATTTGTACTTTAGTTTTGGTTTGATTACATAGCTTCAATGGCTGGTTCTAGTTTTAATTTTTTAAAATCATAAGCAGCGGTTTAGTCCCATGATCACTTTAAAATCAAACCAATCCGATTCATGACCACCTCTATTGACGTTAACACCGTTCAAAAATCAACAAGGGAATATGAGCCTGGGGTAGCACTCTCGGCATGAAGTTTGGTGGTATTTATTGTACTATATCAGTTAGGATTTCAATGTGAGAGTGTGAAAGCATTGTAGACTAAAATGATTCAGAGCTCTATAATTATTGCTTAGAATGGATTTGATCTCCTATCATTTGTTGACGTAGACACATTATTGAACCTTGTATATATATATATATCTTATATATCTTGTTTGCAATTCCATTCTAGGCTTCTTAGCTTGACAAAGTTTGGTTTTGGTAAGATTGTGACAATTGTGTTTGTGTATAATGGATTTGATCTACTTTGACTCAAAGACGTAGCATATTATCAAGTTACGTATATATTGTATTCTGTGTACTTAGTTTATTTATATTACTACTTTATAATTGGATTGGTTTCTTGAACAGTCCATTGGACTGGATATCAGCATAACAAATGACATGAGGTTAATAGAATAATTCAGCAGAAATCATCAAAGAAATCAATGTAACGACGTTCTTACTGTCAATCACCAAAACGACATCAGTAATATTCCATCAATTCTTCTTTCTCTTTTGTTTTCTTTTCCCCTACTAGAACGGCAAGACATGAGCTAATTCTCAAGTCCTTGTATGATTATTTTGTTTGGCCTTAATTAAGCCCATTGGCATTGGGATTAAAAGATAAGAAAGCACTAACCCCCAGTTAAGATTAAGTCCAAAGACAAACATCTAATTAAGTAGGATCCAACTAACTAGGTCAAATAGTCTAAAGACCACAACATACATTCTTTTCTTGTTCTTTTATTTCCTTGTGTTCTCATATTGAGAAAGAGTAGCGATATATAAATAGTATTTTTATGCGGAATGATGTGTCTATTTTGACTTGTAGTTTCAAAAGTATTGTTGATATATCGTTTGAATGAGTTTCTTTGTATGAAAATACTTGGGTTTGTTTGGAAAATGGTTTTTTGATTTTTTTGATTAAAATATAAGGTGAAAAAAATTAACATATTTGAAAAGGATTTTTTAAATTTTTACGAAAAAAATATGTAAAAGTAGTGTAAATGGGAATTTTTTTTGACTTTGTAAAGTGAATGAGAAGAAATATTTGACCTTTTTTGTATGAGTTGAAAACTTTTTGATGATTTTAATAACTTTTTGACCAAAATAGTTACTTGCCAAACGCAGCCTCATCGTAAATCATTTTTTGTTAGAAAAATAGGCAGAGAAACTCCAATTAAGACTTGGTCCAAGGAAGAACTTCTAATTAATAAAGTCCAACGCCAATTCCAACTACATATGGCAAAGGTTTTTTTGTTATTGTCATTTGTTCTTTGGCTTTACTTGTTTGTCTTGTGTTTCTTTGTTGGTGCTTAACTGTCTGGTGACTGAGACACTGAAAGTTAAATAACTACTAATTTATTTAATTTTTTTGAGTTTTGTTGTGTTTCATAGACAATGCTTTTATGTAAAGTGACTGAGACTATAGTTAGATGAAAGGATTCACATTGTTGTTCAAATCGAATTTCTAGTCATAACTGACGGTTGCATCTGATTTTTTTTTTTTATAAATTTTTTTATATGATTTATTTACGTTGTGTTTGGTTAAAGGATTTTGGAAGGGATTTGAAAAGGAAAAAAGAAAGGTAGGTGAAATGTAAATAAAATATACTTATTTTTCACCTAATTTCACACATTTTTTCCTTTTCTCTTTCTATATCTATTTCCAAATCTCCCAACCAAACACAACAAACTTTTTGATATGAGATCACAAAATTATCACTAATTTAAACTCACCACTATTATCGTTTTCGACTTCCTTCCCTGTTTAAGCATAATTTCTCTAAAAATTAATAAGTAGTATATAGTCTAATGACATGTTTAATGGTTCCACTTTGGCTTCCTAATTAACTAATTTACAAAATTATGAATCACCTAATTTGATTTTATTGCAGCTGGCTGGGACAGTACACATGCAATCAGTGACATAAATATGTTTTAGAGGCTTGTGCCAAGTGGCAAGGAAGGAGGAATTTAAGACCCACTTTTACTTTTTTCACTATTACCTAACATATAATAATTTGCAAGGAAATCACTTTTTATTTTTGCTCATTTAAAAAAATAAAAAAACCTACATTACATTGCATATACAATATTAATAATAATGGAAGGTATTGTCCTCTGGTTTTCATGTTCTATATATCGGCCGGCTTTGTCCATGGAAAGTAAGACATGTATTCCTAAAATTTAGGATTGAGAATGATCGATCAATAATATGATATTTGGAAAATACTATTCACTTCATTTTTGTATATATTTTATTATTTTATTTATATATCTTTTACTCATAGTTTTATGTGTGAATTTTGTAAGTCATTAGGTTTAAAGAGCAAAGTTATTGAAAACAATCTTCTTGTGTGGGTAATGTTAGCAATCTCTAAAATAACACTTTTAAATATATTTACATGACAAGAGATCAAATCTAAGTTAATTGATTATTAAATAAAATAACATGTAGGAGTCCATGTCATTGGAGATAAATTTAGAAGTCTTAGCATTTCTATTTCCATGCCATACAAATGCCATACAAATTGACAGAAATGCCAGAAATCTTTAAAGCATATATTTAAATTTACCTGTAATGATGTGGTAGGAGGTTGATATGATTGATTTGAAAACCAATTAATAATTGCAATAACTTAAATACAATGGTCCATATCATGATGTGTATTTAAAAATCATAATTTAAAAGTTTCAAGTTTCTTTTTAAGTTGGAATTTATTTGTTGAGTATTATTAAAATTTGTTGGATGGGGTTTTTTTATATATTTTTTTAGGGGCAAAAGGTGGAGGACCAACGACATATTTTGCATTGTTGACAATAATTTTATGAACTATTTGCTCTTCTTATGGGTGAAAGTAACAAAAGTACTGTTGTAGTTTGGTGAAGAAAAAAAAAATCCTAAATTTTGTTTTTCATACATTGTATTTGAATTTTAAATTTGATATATAAAAAGAAGAGAAATAGAATAGAAGCAAAAATCTTTTTTTCATCTTCTTTATGGGACATTTATCTCGTCTTATAATTTTATATTCATGAATTTAAAATTTAAACATAACAACTAAATCAAATGCACAAAATCTTAATCGACCTTGTCCAAATTTTCTAATGTCGAGAAACAAAGACCAAAAAAGTTTTTTAAGAAAGTGTACAATATAAAATGTTGTGCAAAAACTAATACTTTACAAATATGAATATAGTATTGTGAAATTATATTTTAGTAAACTAATGGGTACCAGAAATTTTTTGCCATGTAATACTGTGCCTGTTTGGCAGAAATTATTTATAGCTTATTTCAGCTTTCAGCTTAATTTAAGCTATTTTGATGTGTTTGGTTTAGCTTATAGCTTATACCTTATAACTTTGTGGAAGTCAGAAATCAGCTTATTCTTTGAGTGGGGCAGGAGATGCTTTAAGAATAAGCTGGAAATCAGCTTAAGCTGAAAGTTATAAGCTATAAGCTGTTTAGGCATAAACTATAAGTACTTTCCCATAGCTCTACCAAACAGGGCTACTCTACCCAATTATTTATTATCAGACACAAATATAAATATGATAACTCACTATTTAAATTAATCATAATAATAATAAAAATAAATAAATAAAATCAAGTAAGCAAGATTTTTAACTATATGACCTCGTTTGTTTGGGGTTATAAGGAGGGGATTGGATTTGATAGTAAGGAGGGGATTGAGAGATAGGAAGGAGATTAGTAATCCCTTGGTATTAGTAAGGAGGAGGAAGGGGGATTGGTAAGGAAGAGGTAGAGATGGTATTAGAAAAATAGTGAGGGGATTAGAAATTTTTTTATTTTTTTTATTTTTTATAAATTGGGAATTTTTTTAAATATAATGTTTAATTTTTTATATTATTTTATTTATTTTATTATTTTATATAAAAATAATTTAATAATTCCTCACTATTAATCTCCCCACTATCAATCCCCTCATTATAAATTCTTTCCATCTGAAAATAAACGGACCTATGCGCTCCAAAAGACACTAATTTAATCCTAACCATTGTTTTCCTGATCCCTAAAAGTCTGGAATGTAGACTTTTTCTGCAATAATTGCACACATTTTTTAAATGAGTGTTTTTTTTGAAATTTTTAAAGTAAGAATTACTATTTAATTCCACGCCGTCGGTTACAAAATCGAATCAGAGGGGACAAACAGCCGTAAATCATAATTGTTTTTCTTTTTAAAAAAAAAATTATTTTTAGTGATTTTTATTTATTTATTGTTGAAATATGCTATTTTCATAACCTAGAAAGATTTTAAAAATAATTATAAAAAAAACTTCAAAAAAGTGTTTTTTAAAAAAATAAAAGAAAAAAATCCAACTTTACTTTTTTTTTTCTTTCTTTAATGAAGTTTTTTTATTTTATAAAAATGATTTAATTTTTGTGAAGGATATCTAAAAGTGACAAATAAAATAAAATAAACAGCTGTTAAACGTCATGCTTCACTTTTATTATAATCATTCATTTTCTTATATGATCATAATCTGATCACTTGACTAAGTAATTTCAATGAATTTAATTTTTTATAAAAATAATCAGTGTGTTTAATTTGAGTTTTTTGAATTAAATTTTTTAATTTTTATGTTTTTTTATTTTTAGTGATATTATTTAAATTTTAAACATTTTTTTTTACTTTTTAGATGTACCTTACTTAGATGTATCTAAAAAATAAAAAATTTATGAAAAAATATTTTAAAAAATTAATAAATACATAAAAATATAAAAAATGTACTGAATTATCGTATTTTGGATATTTAGTGAATTTTTAAAATGTTTTCTTTATAAATTTTTTACTTTTTAGATATATCTAAGTTAAGTATGCCTAAAAATTTGCTTAAAATATTAAAAAAAATAAATAAAAACAAAAAAATACGAAAAATAAGAAAGTAAAACTTTTTGAAAAGTATTTTTTAAAAAGTAAAACCAAGCAATGCACTAACAATTTGAATATCAAAAGAGGCCCAAGACAAACCCATACCAAGAAAACTAAACTGCAGATCAAAGTTCATTTATATGGGCGAGAGAAACCTGGTTTTTATGAATATATACATACTTTTGAGTTAAATTAAGGTCATTCATTGAGTTACAAATTATACTCAATTAAAATTTTCACTCGTTTGCTTTTATTAGGGTAAATTACAAACACATTTTTTAAGATTTACTTAAATTACAAATTACTACCTGTGATTCTAAGAATTATATTATGCTCTTTAATATTTCTAATTTCATAATAAATAGGTCATTTTATTAATAAATAATCAAGTTAATTAACAATTTTTAATATTGTTAAAATTTTATTTCAATTAATAATTCAGATAATTTTATTATTATATAGGTGAACAGTTAAAAATTTCACTTTTTCAATTAATTCTGTTAAATGAAAAATCCTGACAGAAAAATATTTGTAATTTTTCAAACTACGATAAGACAATTCATATTTTAATTCACAATGAGACAATTCATATTATAAGTAAACTTGAGGGGTGTATTTGTAATTCATCATTTTTATTATGAATTCCACGTCTGCACAAGAACATGTTCAAAAGCGGGCATATAAATCCCAATTTTAGCTTTTTTTAAAGCTTTGAAATGACCAAAATATATGAAATTTCTTACCTTTTGCAAATGATTAAATCTAGCATGTTTGACTGATTTTAAGCTTTGAATTGACCATCATTTTAGTTGTTGCAATTCTTTTCGTTTCTTTTTTATGTTTATAATGGATCACATGTATAGATTGGACCAATTGATGCATTGGCCATGGCCTAAAAAACATTTTAAAAGGTTACAAAGGTCTACTTATTTAATAGTTATGTCTGAATTTTATAATTGACTTCATAATGAAATTTATTTTTGTTTAATCTTCTTAGTCTGTATTGGCATGAGACTCTTGTTTTTTCTTTATTTAAATATGACTGAATCACTATTTAATTTGTTATTTCATTTTCAAATTAATTTTAACTTACGTCAAAATTACTTGAAGGTAAACTAATATTTAATAACAATTTATGAAGTAAAAAAGAAAAGTTAGCCTCCGTTTGGGAAGTGGGTTGTCTTTTTGGCTTTTTTGGCTATTTTAACCTGGGCTTAAAAGCTTGGTTTGGGAAGGGCTTTTTGGCTTTTTGGTTTTTTTGAGTTTTTTTGTGAGAGAAGAATGTAATGATTATGGATTGAATGTGATGTTTTGTTTGTTATGTATTTTATTTTTTATGACTAAAATAGCCAAAAAAACCTGCAAACCCACTTGCCAAACACGGGCTTAATATGATTAGCCCACATATGTATATATAATTTTAGGATCTAGATTGTTTTCTGTCCAAATCTACATCCATCAATTCTAAATTCTATTTCAATATTAGTGTGCATTCGACCATATCTAGAATAAATAATTATTTACCTATTTCAATTTTATGTAATTGTTCTACTTATATAACATAATCCATATATATATGTATATATATATTAAGTTATATAAATAAAATTTTCTTATGAATGCAGTGGAATCAACATTATTAAATGCACATGTAACCTATTATTTTATATTGAGTCTCTCCCTCTCTCGTGTATATAAATACCAAATTGTGTGTGTGTATGTTTCAAAGTTGGAACATAAAATCCATTCTTCAACCTTCCATAATCTTTCTTCTTCTATCGCTACATATATTTGCAGATATTTAAGTATGGTTGTGCCATCTCCGACTCCATTTCGGACCAAGAAGGCAAGGGCTGTGGGAATTCCCATTATTGACCTCTCTCTTGAGAGGTCTGTGTTGTCTGAGAAAATTGTGCAGGCATGTCAAGACTATGGTTTCTTCAAGGTGGTCAACCATGGTGTTCCCATGGAGATCATTGCAAGAATGGAGAAGGAAGGGAGTGATTTTTTCGCAAAACCCGCTTCGGAGAAGCAACAACAAGCGGGGGGCCTGCCTAGTCCATTTGGTTATGGCTGCAAAAATATTGGCTTCAACGGTGATGTGGGTGAGCTTGAGTATCTTCTTCTTCACACAAACCATCTCTCCATTTCTGACATATCCAAAGCTATCTCCTCTATTAACCCAACAAAGTTCAGGTAATATTATTATTATTATGTTACTCATATGTCTATGTCAGTGGCAGGAAAAAATTTAAGTATATAGAGTGACATTTTAGAAACATAGTAAAAAGTTATTTTTTGGATAAAATATCTAAAAACGTGACTGTAAAAAACGTAACAAAATGTCTTTGGAAAGTGTCAAAAATGCAATCTTAAAATTACAAATTAGGGCTTATGAAAAAAAAATAAAAAAATAAATCTCTTATGTTGGATAAGGGTATTTTGGTCATTTTAATTTGATTTGACATCATAAATAAATATTAAACTAAAAAGTAAAAAGTCAATTTTTACCAACTTTTCAAATCACTTTCAAAAAAACTAAAAAACTAGATAAAAAGTCAAAAACTAACTTTTTACTAACTTTCCAAAACAACCCAAAATTTGATCACAGAATAATCAGTGATAATTTTCTTGCTTGATATGAGTCCTATTAAATGCGTGTCATTTATTTCAATTAAAAGGATTGCCTCAAGTGTTATAATCAAATTTTCATGAATCTAGAAGAACATAATTGTTATATAATCTTGTTCACGGCTATCCAATTCTTACTTGGTAGGTATATCTCTCTATTGCAATTTTGGAGTTCTCTTAAATTAAAATGGAAATACTATGAATCTTACTTAAATATTTTAATTTATCTTAAATGAGAGCTGTGTGATTGAGATTAAATTAGTATAGTGTAAAATATATATGTAAAATAAATTTTAAATCATAAGATGACAATTTTAAATAATTTTTAAATAATTAAATTTAAATTTATAATATTAACGGATAAAAAAAGCAATTATTTACACGTTGACTAAAAGTCATCAAATAATGTTGAAAAGAAGCCACTTGTCTATTTTCCGTTTCAACTTCTTTTCAATGCCAATAGTTATTGTACTTAGGCCAAGTTTGGCTAATCAATAATAAAAGTGCATTTATTTCATCTTTTTATCTTTTTTAGGTTACATCAATCAACATCTCCTCTCTATTTTTTTTATACATAATACAAAAAAAGTCAAAAAATATACTTATTTAATCTTTCCAAACTTGGTCTTAATATTCCAATGTACCCAAAAAAAAAAAAAAAAAAAATAGTTATTGTACTTCCACGTCAATTGATTATAAAATTAAACACAACCGTTTTACATAAATCAAAGGCATGAGTTAAATTGACAAAATAAGCACAAAAATAAGGCCTTGTTTGGGGATTTGTTCTTTTAGCCAAAAGGTAAAGTCATTCAAAAAATTTAAAAGTTAACAACTTTAAAAAGTCAAAAATTATCTTTTCTTCTACTTTTTACACATTTTTTCATAAAGAATTAAAAAATCATCTCAAACATACTATTTTTTTTACATCATATTTTAATTTAAAAATCAAAAAGTTACTAAAAAAGTATATTCCCAAACGAAATTTAAGTTAATAAGACAAAATATCACATTTAAAGTTATAATTATTTTATTTTTCTTTTACAACCATCACATCCAAAATAAAATAAAAAATTCTTCCCACAAGGAGTTAATTTAGCTAATAGTTAATTTAGTTCTTTCCGAAGGAAGGCTTAATTAATGGCGTAGCAAGAAACTTTACGAATGGCACATTATATTAATCCACCTTTATTAAACGGTAGAGTGACAAATATCTAATTTCAATTGCAAGAATAATACTATACGTACCAATTGATATATTAACTAATGTATTAATTGATGATGTGACATAATTTAAGAGGTTTTTAGAATTTATAATGTGATTAATAAGTGAGATCAATAATAATGCCATAACTAGTATTGATACATTAATTAATATATTAATTAGTGCATGTAGCACTACCGCATCCTATTTGTTCGGTGCATTAGGTGACTAAAAGGCTAATTAATAATTTTTTCTGTCGGGGTGTTTGGGAAGAAAAAAAATAGCCCAATTTAGGCTAAAATTTACAAAAAGACAAAATAGGCTAAAATAGCTAATAAGACAAAATATCACATCAAACCCATAATCATTTCATTTTTTCTTTCACAAACATCATATCCAACCACAAAAAAATCCAATCATCTTCCCAAACACAAAAATTTTAGCCTACTAAAATAGTCAAAAACTAAAATAGCCTACTAAAATAGCCACTTCCCAAACGAGGCCTGTATTGGTGTCAGTTCCTTACAAATGGACGCTATATTGTGTTCAAGAAAAAAAATAAAAAAATAAATATACATGTATATAAGATTCTAGAAAGGAAAGTTAATTTGTATCGCCAACCAAAAAAAAAAAAAAACCTTAATCTCATTTTGAAAGGTTCATCATCAACTATATAAAAATTATAATTTTTTTTTGAAATCTAAAAATAATTAAGAAATTTGTAAATTTCTTAAAGATATGATAATTATAGATCAGTAATTTTCAACTTTGATGATTTTTCCAATTCAGTATTCTAAAGAAATAAAATGAAAATTTCAATTTCATTTATAAAATAAAATGAAAAAATCAAATTATCATTATGACAGAGGGCGACGTCATATTTTTTTTTGCAATGTATAGGAGGTTTAGGGCTAGAGCAGTAAATTATCCATAATTTATAACTAGCATTTTATTTAAAAAGTTCACGTTTTGCTCAAAGTGTTCCAATTTAACTTAACTCTTATATGATGATATCTACATATAAAATGAATATAAATTATATCTTAATTTTTTTAAAATAAATTTTTGAGTAAAAATTATGATCACTAAGCATTGTTAGGCCAAGAGATATTGAATAGAGAATACTATTCATTGAACAATCGAAATCTCAAAACTAGAGGTTTTGGACTAGTGGTTATATAGCACCATTTTTTAGTGTGAGATTTTAAATTTAACTTCTATATAGGGTTATTAAACGAATCAAGTACTTGAATTCGACTAATTAAAGATTCATTTGAGATCGATTCGTTATGTAAAGAAATTGAGTTTGAACACAAATTTAAACCTGTTAAGTTTTCAAACAAAGTTTGAACAACCTACTACACTGCTTTATAAACTTATATATACTATAAAAAATTAAATTACGTGAGCTCGTCTTGTGTTTGGCTCATTAAAAACTCGTTTGTGATCAAATTGTTACATAAATAAGCTAAGTTTGAATATAATTTTAAGCTTATTAAATTATCAAAGCAAGTTTGAACAACTTACAACTTGGCTCATTTTCAGCCATACTCTTATAAAGAGAAATTTAACACAATATGTGATGGTATTTATCTGTCCCCATTGTCCCCATTATAAAAGTTACACGTAATAGTTAATTATTTTTTTTTCCAAGTTTACCTATTATAAAAAAAGAAAGAAAGGAAATCTCATATAAGATCATGAAATTTTTTAATTTATTTTATTCAAAGGTCATGAGCTAAACATGAATTATTACCTGAAAAGTATACAAGTTCATGTGAGTTTATTTTATTTTATTTTTTGATTCAAAGGCCATGAGAGTTTTTTCTGAAAGGGAATTATTACCTGAAAAGTATACAAATGAAATTGACATGAGATCTTGGTAAGTTCAAAAAGAAATTAAAGAAAAAAAAATTAAAAACCTTGTAAACTACTTATAGATTAAAATAGCTAAAGGCTCAGAAATTATATCTAGAATCTTACTCTGAAAATTAACGTAGGATTTAAATTTAACTTTTATGCGGTTGGAATTATATTTAAAATGAATTTAAATGATATTGAATTTTTAAAATAAATAATATTACTGATTATAGGTACATTTGTCCTGGGTAAAGCATTGCACATGCATTGCTTCAACTTTATGGATTATTTCAAGTCCATGCAGTGATGGCATTGGAAGAAATTGAAGTGGTAGTACAATAACAGACTCAGTAGAAACAAATCAAAAACTTAGTACAATAATAGTGTCAGAAACAAATCAAAATCAAAATCAAAGATAGAGATTGAGCCTCCATGCATTGCGTTATGTGTCCTTTACCAATTTTGGACCTCTGCCTTGAACATTTTTTTCCAATTAAAGAATTTCCAAGCTGGCGATGATCATGAAAATACTGATATTTTTCTCAGCTTAAAATCCCTCAGATATTTTATCGTCTTCTACAATTCTCCTTTTTATTTTACTAATTTAAAATAAAAAAATAAATAGGAGAGCTCAATTCATTGTGATAATCTTTTATAAGCATAATTATAAGAGTTCCTATTTGCAAGAGATTTAGAACCAAAACGAGACAAGGAGAGGCATGGATGGGCCCCTAGTCCCACCAACATCCTGAAGAGCTAAAGTTGGGATATGAGAATCACATTACCCTCACAAAGACTCGAACCTAAAGTTATAGGTTGGCTAAACTAACGTGATGCTCAAAGAGCCCTATGTTACGATAATAAAATATAATCCTTTTGTAGTAGGACCCGTCACTTTGTGTTAGTATAAACTATGTTAACATATGTGGTATTTAATATTTTGTTATTGAAGTATTAGGCTTTTGGAGTAAAATTATATGACAAGTAGCACATGACACTCTAAAATACCTCAATAATTTTATGTGACATAGAGGCTGAGAAATTATCAATATTTCCTATTCTTCCTATGGTGTAGAGTTTGAAATGAATTTTATATTTGACAGTTGTGCTGTGAATGATTATATACAAGCAGTTAGGAGCTTGACATGCGAGATGCTAGATCTAGTGGCCGAAGGTTTATTTGTTCCAGACAAATCCGTCTTCAGTAGGCTTATCGGAGACGTCCATAGTGATTCATGTTTCAGGCTCAATCACTACCCTCCTATGGAAAACTCTAGGGAATGGGATCCATCTCCAAAGCTTAATGCAAACACTCGTATGGGGTTTGGAGAGCATTCTGACCCTCAAATCTTGACCATCTTGCGATCAAACGATGTTGAAGGCCTTCAAATTTGTTTACATGATGGGTTATGGGTCCCTATCACTCCTGACCCCACTGAATTTTGCGTGTTTGTAGGTGATGTTTTACAGGTTAGTATATATATTCATTTTTATTATTTTACCCATATTCAGTATGCAATTATTATTTATTTTTTATACAGAAATTATGTTTGTATGACATTTTCATTAACTCCCATTAAGCTTGACAAGTCAAAACTATGAAACTAGAAATAAAAAAATACTCCCAAAATGAAATGTATGAACTAAATTTATTTTAAATATGATTCATACTACATTAATATAAACTTATATCATACATTTTATTTTCGGGATACTTTTTCATGGCACATATCTTTTCCAATTTTGTTATTGACGTATTCCTAATTGATGCTGGCAATGAAAGGCTATGACAAATGGAAAGTTTGTGAGCGCAAGACACAGAGTAATAGTAGCAAACTCAGTGAAACCCAGAATGTCAATGATATATTTTGGGGCTCCACCCATTAATGCATGGATCTCTCCTCTTCCAAAGATGGTATCACCCCAAAAACCAAGTCTCTACAAACCGTTCACTTGGAGTGAATTCAAGAAAGCTGCCTACTCTCTACCTTTGGGAGATTGTCGTCTCAACCGTTTTAAAGATTCTCTTCAAATAAGTCTAAGAACACAGAAACTATAGTCACAAAATATGACACGTAATTTATATTAAGGGACAAGATTTTTTAAAAGTGGATCTAATCCCTTCATATCAAATTCTGTAAAATTTTATCTATTTATGCGTATGAATTATATATATGTGTGTGCGCGCACGCGCGTGTGTTTGATAGAAGTTAAAGAAAGGGTGTGTCTGAATTATGATGGCAGGGGAATTTTTTGTGCTCCAAGTGCTTCGGCTGTGTATTTATGTGTTTTTTTCATTATGCTTCAAGTGGGAAATGATTTGTGCTTTTACATTAAAAAAAACTATAGTGTGAGTTTTCAATACGTACAATGACCTTTTGCGTTGGATTTCGCCCTGAAGAAAATGCTTTTGTTGCTCCTCCTTTCTTCTTCTTCTTCTTCTTTTTTTATTTTATTTTATTTTCTTTTGGTTTTTTGTTTTCTCATTTGGTCAATAAATTTGAAGCACATCAATGTTATGAACTAAGAGAATTTTGTTTTTTTTTCAAAAAAAACTCTGAAAAAACAATGTGTTGTTGTGATTTGTTTAAATATGGGTTCCATTATACAATAAGGGTTTGCTTTCTTTTTCTTTTTTTTTTTCTCTTCTTTTTTCATTAGTGAAATTTTTACAAATATCTTTAAAATTTATTTATCCTTTTTAGGTATTTTTAGACCAAACTAGAATAATAATTTTTTTAAAACCAAATTTGAAAAAAGTCCATGAAAAACAAGGTAAATAGTTTTTTTTGTTTTTTTCAGTCTTAGTGAACTTTTTTCAAAATTGACTCATTTTTTATTATTGAATTTTTTTGGTGTTCTAAAAGGACCTAAAAACTAAAAAACTGATCTAAAAGGACCTAAAAACTTCAAAACTGATATTTTTTTTAAAAAAAAATTTAAAGGCAAATATTTTTTAAAAAACCAGATACCAAATGATGCCTAAGTAATGCTATAAAATAAAAATAAAAATTATAGAAAAATGTATGTACAATGATGGGATAAATTTGAGTCCCCTCACTTGAAGAAAAAAAAATTTATAATTTCATGAAGAGTTTTGTATAAAAATTCTATTATTGGTTAGAAAACTTCATTTAGAAATTAGTGAAACATATGGGAGATCTCAATGGAGACCTCTATGTTTGAGATCGTAGATGGCGACAGCGGCGGCGACTAGGTTTGAGATCTCAAATCATGACAATGACAGAGGCAACTAGGGTTTGAGGAAAAAGAGGTCACCTCTCTCTCTCTCTCTCCCTCACGGTGGCTAGAGTTTCATGAAGAAGTTGTGGTCGACAGTCTGGGTCGTAGTAGTGGCGAAATCACTAAGTGTGTGGGTGATTTTCTGACCACACTGCCCGCTTAGTAACCAGCTGGAGAGCACTGACAGAATAGATGGCACCTGACTGACCTGCCACAGAAATATAAGAATCCCGCGGTGGTTTCGACCACCCGGGGGCACTCCGACGATCAAGTCAGTATATCTCTCAAAGATAAATCTAGTACTAAACTCACAAGCTTGAGTATCAAAAGCATACCTTAGACCCATGGGGGTGCCTCTCTTTTATAGCCAATACAATCCTAGTCCCAATAGGAGCCTGGCCCTAATGGACTTAGGATTACTGCTAATCTGGGACTCCTAGTGGGATTAGGATAAACTCTCTAAGAGTCTTATCTTTACCCAAACTGAAGTCTTCTCCCAATCTAGGACTCTTGTCCATATCCAAGTTGAGTTCCCTCTTCATTCTAGGACTCTTGTCCCTTATTCGCTTATCTCGGATTCCCATATCTTCGGAGATAACCTCGGCAACTCCGAGATCACCTCGGCGTAACTACCACGACACGTGGAACCTCGGCTGACACGTCGGCGTCACCTTGTCATGTGTTGGTGATCGGAAAATATATCCCCACAACTGCCCCCTAGGTTCTATTACCTCGGCATTCTGATGTGATGGAACCTATATTATTCCTCTTTCCAGTACTTCGGCACAAGAACTCTTCATCGAGGTCGTTCATCTCAGGCCGACACGTCTTCTTTCAAGAACAAGAATTCAAATGAACTCTCCTACGCGTATGAGCTGTCATGCATCACTTCTCAACCGTTCCACTTATACGTTATATCTTCATTGGCCCGTGTTTGCGACGCGCCTGTAAGCCGTCTTCCGTCTGTCTGCGTCGTCTGACGTATGCGATGTTCTAGGCGCATCAAATGCCCTGTTTTGCCGCCGTTTCAAGTTTTTAACAAAACTTTGTTTTTTCCCTCTTTCTTTCCTTACCTTTGTATTTGATTTACTTGCTTTTCTATCTCTAAAGCTCTTGCTTCTTGAATCTGCCATTGCTAAGGCTCCAAGTTCTGCAACCGTCTTCGTTTGTCTTTCTGGTGAAGCTTTTACCACTCTGGTACTTCAGTAACTGTCGTTTATCTTCGGTGAATTCTATTCCGGCCTTACTTCGTCTGGTAAGCAGCTGTTCCTTCTTACCTCAGTTCTTGATTTTTTCTGGAGTTTTCTTGCTATTATTGTTGTGCTCAAACATTTAATTTACTGGATTATTCATCTGGATGCGTCTATTCCACGATTTTGCTCATGTCTTGAACACTTGCACTGTTTCACCACTTTTTTGCCACTGTTCTTGGCCTTCAACCGTTTGTATTCTCCATGTTTCTGATAGCCCCTTTTTGTTCTAAATTCTGAAACTTCGTCTTTGTTTTCTGTTTTTTTGTATCTTTTCCAGATCCGTGCCTTTGATCTTCATCTTCATAGTTTTTCGGCTTAGGATTTGTTTGTAGAACCTTTAATTTTTAGGGAAAACTGAAACAAGCCGTACCAATACTTACCTAGGTTTTTGCCGAGGTTCCAATAATCCTTCAAGAACATCATCTTTCGGTAATTAAATTCCTTTACGCCGAAATCATGGGTATGTGGAGACATAGGGTAAATACCCCAACCAAACTCGAATACTTTAGGGAAGAGTTCTCCATTCTAGCCAATGTTCACCTTAGGCTAGCTGGGGATGACGATTCCATCATGCCTACAGGCAATACGATGCCCTTTCCCATTGTAGCCTTTACTGAATGTGGACTTCGGCTTCCACTTAATCCCCTTTTTCGCGAAGTTCTCCACTACTATAGGTTGAACCGCATGCAACTTACCATCAACTCCTATCGAGTGATTAACGGTATCATAGCCCTAGCTAGGCAGGAGAACGTTAGTATCACCCTTGCCGATATCCAATATTGTTATACCATGTGCGCCCTGAATTTAAAAGAAAAAGGTTTCGTCTATTACCTCAAGCCAAGGTCCACCGAATTCAAAATCGTAGCCGACCTCCCAGACTCCAACAAGGGGGCTGGAGATGACTACTTCATTGCCTTTGGAAATTGGGAGTTTGCCCCAGACGAGGATGTCCATCTATACCCTCTTTCTCGAATAGTTAAAGAGGGCAAGGGTAAGAGCCCAGTGTCAATTACTTAGTTGTTTCTTTTTCAAGTCTTCAAAACTTTGTCTGTTTCTAATGTCTTGTTCTTCTTGCAGATGTTCGCAAGCCACCAAAGGATTTTCGCTAGTCCTACTTTCCAGGCAAAGACTTAAAGAAGCTCCTAGATCTGCCAATCCAAAAGCGCAAGACTCCACTGGTACTGAATTTTATTCCGACGTACAAGTCTACACTGCCCGACGTCCCGAAAAGTAAGAAGAAGAGCTTATCTCCTCCCTCTGCTACCACTCTACAAACCGCATCAACATCTCGGGCTGACCAAGGGTCAACCTCTGATCCAGTCGATCAACCATCAACTTCAGCCCCATACTTAATCCCAATACCAGAAAGAAAACGTCGGCGACGACTCGTCAAAACTGTTGAGATGGGTCGCCCAAAGCCTGTTGCCCAAGATCTCCTAGCCGACCTTCCTACGGACGTTGACGCTCAGCCGACGCAAACCATGCCCCCACCAAAGCCGAAGAGAACCAAGAAAGCCCAGCCAAAGGCTAAAGTGACTCAGGTTGAGTCTGAGGACACTTTACCTATATCCAAACTGGCTGAGAGTGGGAAGACCGCTTCCGTTCCCATAAAAAGGTCTGCTGAAACACAGCCATCAGAGTCCACTCAATCAAAGAAGCCGAGGTCATCGTCTGCGACGACCTCGGGTTCCAAAATACCAAGAGTCCCCTGGGTGCCTGAAATCACCCTGGAAGATAAGCCTGTTCTAGCCTGTGACAGTGCCGATGACATCAATGTCGGCGTGGCACTCAGTACTACTATTCTCCTTCCTGGCGATCTTGAGCGGAATGCCAAGATGAGCGAGTACGAGAACTACGCCCTCATGCTCCAACGTTCTGTACAAGTAAGTTCCCCCATTTGGCAACTTGTCTTTCTGCCTCTTTTTCTATACTTGTAAAGTTTGTGTAATAACTTTTCCCTTGGGTTCTTTCAGGTCATTCAACATGCCCATTCTCTCTCCATGCAAGCTTTTGAAACAAGGGAGAAGTTGGTCGATATGAGGCGGGAGGTTTCTGCCCTAAAAAAGGAAAACAAAACTTTTTTGACAAAGATGAAGAAGCTTGAAGACCAGGCTGAGGCTGCCACCAAAGCCCAAACCCTAGCCGAAGAAAAGGCCGAATCTGCCGAGGCTATTAAGAAGGCCGCCGAGGCCGAGAAGAGAAAGGTCGAGGACAAAAAGGCCCAAGCCGAAAAGGAACTTCAAGAGGCCTTATCCACTAAAGACGCTGAAATCAAAGCGGCTGACGAAAAGGCTTATGCTCAAGGAATGGCCGATGTTATAGAGGAATACAAACTACAAGTTAGGCAGGCGTGCAACAGGGGCTTCTCCCTTGGTTGGATGGCCCTTGCAAAGAAACTTAATCTTCCTGACAACTCACCACTGTGCCAAGCCGACGCTATTCCTCTTCCATTTCCTCCACCTCCTCCGCCAAGCCAAGCTGAAGATGAATCTGAGTCTGAATCTGTTGATGCTGAAGGAGCCTGACTCCAATGTCTTTCTTTGTTTGAACTTTTTTACTTTTCTATTTTCTGGACAATGTAAGCTTCCTTTTGTGGCCGATGTGCCTATCTTTGTCACTGCCGAGCAATTTGCTTTTGGTTAGGCCGTAGTGCCTTCTTTGTACACAACTGCAACTGTTTTTCTCTGAATGCTTTAGTCTTTATTTTCTCTTGATTGCTTCTGCATGGTTCTATACTTAGAACATTTGGCATGCCTTTCATACTTTGCCTCCTTTGTGCAATCTTATCGGGATTAAAGACCTCGGGTATAGTAACTACAAGCGTTACTTCGACAAGATACTGACCTGCAAACTTTTCATGAATTTCAACAAGTATATACTATTCAATGCTATCTTTGCAAACATTTCTCAAGTTATAACTAGTGCTAAACAATGATCTACTCGTAAATTGCTACAAATTGCTGCAAATTTCTCAAGTGTTTAAACAATATACTTAGCTTTTATTTCAACCTGTAAATTGCTGCAAATTTCAACAGATGATCATATGTCGGCTTAACGTCATCTTGTGAATTGCTACAAATTTCAACAAGTGTTAAGCATCTTCTTTAGGTTTAACCAACCTGTAGATTGCTATAAGGGTTTAAGCAATAACCTCGGCTTCACTTCAACTTGTAAATTGCTACAAATTTCAACAAGCGAAGAGAAACAGTAATCTTGACTTAACTTCAACTTGTAAATTGCTACAAATTTCAACATGTGAAGATAAGGAATAATCTCAGCTTAACTTCAACTTGTAAATTGCTACAAATTTCAACAAGTGAAGATAAGGAACCATCTCGGCTTAACCTCTACTTGTAAATTGCTACAAATTTCAACAAGTAAAGATAAGGAACCATCTCGGCTTAATTTCAACTTGTAAATTGCTACAAATTTCAACAAGTGAAGATAAAGAACCATCTCAGTTTAACTTCAACTTGTAAATTGTTACAAATTTCAACAAGTGAATTAAGTGTTTCTGTCTTCTCTCTGCCCCCAATGTGAACCTGAGTTCTACTTGGGTTCTTATTATTCATGTCTCCAAAAACACCAATACGTAACTTTATCAATCATATGTGTTTAAAGAAAAAGGGAAAAGATTTTATTGTTGACATCGGCCAAAAATAATGCACATCTAATGATAGAAGAATTTCAAATTACAAGTGTTCCAAGGTCTTGGCAGTGCTTTGCCCTCGTTATCTTCAAGCCGATAAGCTCCATTGCCTAATACCGAAGTAATTCTGTAGGGTCCTTCCCAGTTTGGGCCAAGCGTGCGCTCTCTGGAATCCTTCTTGTTGTCGACAACTTTTCTCAGGACTAGGTCGCCGATTTGAAAATCTCTTGAATTGACCTTCTTGTTGTAAGCTCTGGCAAGCTGTTGCTGGTATACTGCGAGCTGAATTGCAACTTTCTCTATTCGTTCTTCTAAAAGATCCAGATCTCGGGCTAAGAGTATGTCATTTGTCCCGTTCTCAACTCCCTGGGTTCGGATCCCTGGGATGCCGACTTCCAGTGGAATGACTGCTTCTGTGCCATAAGCTATGGCAAAGGGGGATTCCCCCGTTGATCTTCTCGGCGTAGTCCGATATGCCCAAAGCACGTTGGGCAATTCGTCTACCCATTTTCCTTTTGCTGCCTACAGCCTCTTCTTTATTTCATCCAAAATTACTTTGTTGGATACTTCTGCTTGCCCATTACTTTGGGAAAAACTTGGTGTTGAAAAGTAATTCTTGATCTTGAATTTCGCACAAAAGTTCTTGATGAGTTTGCTGTCAAACTGTGTCCCGTTGTCGGCAACTATTGCTCTCGGAATCCCAAATCTGGTGATGATGTTTCTCCATATAAAGTTCTTGACGTCTACATCTCTGATTTTGGCAAGAGATTCTGCCTCTATCCACTTCGTAAAGTAATCTGTTGCTACCAGCAAGTATTTTCTCTGCCCAGTTGCTTGGAGAAGTTGCCCAACAAGATCCATGCCCCATTGGGCAAACGGCCAAGGGCTGGATACTGGGTTTAGGTCAGCAGCTGGCTGATGTATCAAAGGTGCAAACCTTTGGCATTGTTCACACTTCTTCACGTAGGCTTCAGCATCCTTTTGCATATAGGGCCAGCAATACCCTTGGGTAATGGCCCTGTGGGCTAATGATCTGCCCCCAGCATGGCTTCCACAAATTCCTTCATGAATTTCATATAGGAAATCTTCAACCTGCAAAGGGTGTACGCACCTTAAAAGGGGTCCAGTGAAGGACCTTTTGTAGAGGTGTCCATCTGCTGTCAGACTGAATCTTGCCGATTTCAATCTGACTTTGTGTGCCTCCCTACGATCTTCTAGCAGCTTTCCTTCTTTCAGGAATGCAACAATTGCATCCATCCAGCTTGGCCCCATGTCCACACACATTGCTTCTTGCTCTGTGCTCTGTGGTTCTATGCTCGGGCCCGATATATAGTCGATCATAATTGTCCTTGCTTTTCCAGTCTGCATTGAACTTGACAGGTTAGCCAACGCATCGGCGTGGGTGTTGTCATCTCGGCTAACTTGGAGTAGTCGGTAGTTCTGAAATAGGGCTGCCAATCTGATGACCTCTTTTGCATATGCCGACATCCTTTCGTCTCTGGCTGCAAATTCTCCTGTTGACTGGTTAACAATAAGCTGTGAATCACAAAAAACGATTACCTCATCTGCTTCTGCTACTGCTGCCAGTTTTAGCCCTGCAATTAATGCTTTGTATTCCGCTTCATTGTTTGAGGCCTTGAACCCCAAATGGATAGACTGTTCTATTATTTCTCCATCTGTAGATATCAGCAGTACTCCTGCCCCCGCTCCTTGTCGGTTCGAACTTCACGAACAGTCTGAATGAGTCGCCAATGTAGATGCTGCAGGGTCTGAGTCTTTCCTTCCTTTGCCCTTTTGCCTTAGGCTGGGATTCTCCTTGCTTGCTGGGACAATGCTCATCTTGGCTCAACGGAGCCCAATGTTCGATGGTTTCAGACGTGAATTCTGCCACGAAGTCAGCCAAAACTTGGCCCTTTATTGCTGTTTTGGGCCTGAACTCCAGGTCATACTGGCCCAAGGCAACTGCCCATCTTGCGATTCTTCCTGTTAAGTCTCCTTGTTACAACAGGGACTTCAGTGGGGGCTCTGTGAGTACCACAATCTTGTGCGCCTGAAAGTAATGGTTCAATTTTTTTGAGGCCATTACTAAGGCCAGCATTAATTTCTCTAGTGGTAGATACCTTGTTTCTGCGTCGGCCAAGGTTTTACTTACATAATAAATAGTCTTTTGTTCTCCTTGTTCTTCTCGGATTAGCACTGCACTTACTGCGTGTTCTGACACAGCTAAGTACAAAAACAGCTCTTCCCCAGGTTCAGGTGTCGAGAGGACCGGAGTCGTGGTCAGATATTTCTTTAGGTCGGCCAAAGCAGCCTCACATTCCTCAGTCCGTAGGAAGTCCGTGGTTTTCTTTACCAGGTTGAAGAAGGGTTTACATTTGTCTGAGCTTCGGCTTATGAACCTGTTTAGTGCTGCGGCCCTTCCAGTAAGCATTTGTACCTGTTTTGCCGATGTTGGGCTCTGTAGGTCTAGGATGGCCTTGATCTGATCTGGGTTGGCCTCTATGCCCTTCCTTGTTACCAGGTACCCCAGAAATTTACCAAATCCAACTCCAAATGCGTACTTCGATGCGTTGAGTCGGAGCCGATATGTTTTGAGGATCTTGAATACCTCTTTTAGGTTGGCAAAATGACTCGAGGCTCCTTGGTCTTCACGACCATGTCGTCGATGTAGACTTCTACTGTTTGGCCAATCAGGTGTTTGAACATCTTGGTTACCAGCCTTTGGTAGGTTGCTCCTGCGTTTTTCAACCCAAAAGGCATCACTCTGTAACAGTACAGGCCTTTTGGGGTGATAAACGCTGTTTTCTCTTCGTCTAGGGGGTACATGGCTATCTGGTGGTACCCCCTATAAGCATCCAGGAAGCTCATCCTTCTATGTCCAGAGGTGGTGTCTACCAACTGGTCAATCTTGGGTAGAGGAAAGCAGTCTTTGGGACAAGCTTTGTTCAGGCTTGTAAAATCTACGCAGACCCGCCATTTACCATTTTTCTTCTTTACCACTACTGTGTTGGAGAGCCATGTCGGGTAATGAACTTCTCGAATGGCCCTGGCCTCCAGAAGTCTGTCCACTTCTTCTTCTACTGCTTCGACGTGTATGAACGTTGGTCTTCTGGCTCGTTGAATCATAGGTTTTGCTAACCTGTCGACATTTAGTCTGTGGGAGGTGACCTCGGGGTCACTGCCAGGCATTTCGTAAGGTGTCCAGGCGAACACCTCAATGTTGGATCTCAAAAAATCTTCCAGTTCTCTTTCCTCTTCTTTGGCTAAGCCTGAGCCGAGAAGAAAGTAGCGCTCTTCGTCGCCCTCCTGGACGAGGATTTTCTTTAGTGTCTCTTCACTCTTTTCGGCTGGCTCCTTGCCGACATCATCTAGGACCTCCATGTCCTCGTCTTCAATCTCTGCCTTCCCTGGCTCCCGAATGTTGCAAGTAGTTTTCATTGCTGTCATGGAGCAATTCTTTGCCTGCAGTTGGTCTCCTCTAACTTCTTCAATCCCATGTTCTGTGGGGAACCGCAATAGTTGATGTAATGTTGAGGGAACTGCCCCCATTGCATACAACCATGGCTTTCCCAAGATGATGTTGTAAGGTGAAGGCGTGTCAATCATGACGAATTCTGTTCTAATTTTCTTAGTGTTGGCTTGTACCTTCAAGCTTGTTGCACCCAGTGGCCACGTTGGCGTTCCATTAAAGCCGACCATCAGGCCATTTGATTGCTCCATGTCGTCTGGGTGAAGGCCTAGCTCCTTGTAACATCTAACGTACATGATGTCACAAGAGCTGCCTTGATCTATTAGGATGCGTTTCACTTGGCACTCCCAAACCTGGAGGGATGCTACCAAGGCATCATTATGCGGATGCTGGACCATCTTTAGGTCAGCTTCAGTGAAGGCTATCATCGGTCCTTGGCACTCTTCAGGCCGAGGTCTTTTATGTCCGACCTGGTTCACATACTGCAGGTGTTTTACTCTTTGGGTTTCTCCCCGAATGTCGCTTTCGTTCACTTTTGAATGAATTACATTAACCACCCTAGGTCCCCCTCCCTGTGGTTGCTATGTTGGGGGAGGCGGGGCCGCTGGTGCTTGAGGCAATCTTGCCTGCTCTTCTCTTGTCCTGGCTTCGTCGACGAGGTCCCTTAGATGGCCTTGCCTTACTAAGTCCTCTAAGTATGCTTTTAGGGCTCTGCAGCCCTGAGTTGGGTGACCTTCTTCATTGTGGTAAGCACAACGCCTACCAACGTTCCTTCCCATGTATTCCCCTGGGGCCTTTGCTGGTGCTGTGAAATAAGGTTGATTTCGGATTTGCTCCAGGACTTTGTGTACTAGGATTTGGAACACAGTCGTCACTGCCTGTTTACCCCTCAATTCTATCTCCGGTTTGTTAAATCCGTTGTCACTTCGGCTTTGCTTCGGCTCGCCGTGCCCTTTTTCCTGCTTTACCTCCTTATTCCCCGATGTGTCCTCTTCGGCTTTGGCATATTTCTCAATTCTCGCCATGAGCTCTTCCATGCTTTTTGGCAAAGTTTTTGCCAAAGACTTTCGTAGTGGACAATTGTCTTTCAGGCCGTTCTTGAATAATACGACCGCTACTTCTTGATTACATTCTGGTATTCGATTGAACACCTCATAGTACCTTTTCGCATAGGCCCTAAGGCCTTCGTCTTTGCTGATTTTCAGAGCCATCAATGCGTCCACCCTCAATGGCTGCAGTTTGTTTGTCACAAACCTGGCCACAAACATCTCGGCCAGGCCTTCCCAAGTCTTTACGCTTCCCTTCGGTAGTTTATGGAACCAATCTGATGCAATTTCCCCAAAGGACGAGGGGAACACTTTGCAGAGTAACGGCTCGTTCCTACTATATAATGCCATCGAATTCAGGTATAGCCCGACGTGGAAGTTGGGATCTGACTTACCATCATATATTTGGAACCTCGACATACTGAATCGCTTTGGTGCTTGAAATTTGTCCAGTTCCACCGAGAATGGTGTCCTCGGCTTAACCGGAGAAGTTACCTCGGCTTCAGCATTCTGTTGCTTCCTCTTGATGTAATCTCTCAAGTCTTTTTTACTCCTTCTTGGAGCTCGGCTATCTTTGGACTTCAATCTTTTCGGCACACTACTTTCAGCCTCGTGGTGGGGTCGTTTTGATCTCTCTCCATGTGTTGTGTCAAAGCAAAGCGCCTGCCCTTGAATATGCCGATGTTCTTTGGGCTCTGGATCCTTCGTGTGATACGTTCTTCGGGACTCCTCTCGTCTGCCTTCCCTGGAAGGTCGGTGAGAGTGCCTTCCGCTCCTGGTGTGCTGAGGGACTTCGGGGATTGTTCTTCTTCCTCCCTTCTGAGTGTTAGTTGCTGGCATCGGCGTATCCTGCAACGGGTATGGTGGCTGCATGACATTGTTTTGCATCATGAAGTTGACCACTGACTATAGGTCTGCCAACTTGTTTGCCAAGTCTTTTACTTCCTCATCCCTCCGTAGGCACCTATCCCTCCATACCTGAAGGTTATCTTCGTCATAATACTTGCTTTGGCCTGCTCTCTTTGAAGCGTCGCCCTCCTGGCCGACGTCTTTCTCTCCGTGGCCCTGGTCATGAGTTTTTGTATTGTGGTTGTCTCCTTCAACGTCAAGGTCAATTGGTCTGCCACTCCCAGCAGGAGTGTCGCCCCCAATGTTTTCCCTTTGTCCGTTACTGGCCATCTATTCTTCTAAGTTTCCCACAAATGGCGCCAAATTGTGTGGGTGATTTTCTGACCACATTGCCCGCTTAGTAACCAGCTGGAGAGCACTGACAGAATAGATGGCACCTGACTGACCTGCCACAGAAATATAAGAATCTCGCGGTGGTTTCGACCACCCGAGGGCACTCCGACGATCAAGTCAGTATATCTCTCAAAGATAAATCTAGTACTAAACTCACAAACTTGAGTATCAAAAGCATACCTTAGACCCATGAGGGTGCCTCTCTTTTATAGCCAATACAATTCTAGTCCCAATAGGAGCCTGGCCCTAATGGACTTAGGATTACTGCTAATCTGGGACTCCTAGTAGGATTAGGATAAACTCTCTAAGAGTCTTATCTTTACCCAAACTGAAGTCTTCTCCCAATCTAGGACTCTTGTCCATATCCAAGTTGAGTTCTCTCTTCATTCTAGGACTCTTGTCCCTTATCCGCTTATCTCGGATTCTGATATCTTCGGAGATAACCTCGGCAACTCCGAGATCACCTCGGCATAACTACCACGACACGTGGAACCTCGGCTGACACGTCGGCGTCACCTTGCCACGTGTTGGTGATCGGAAAATATATCCCCACACCAAGAATAAAAGTAGAGGTCGCATCTCTCACAGTTGACGGTGGTGGTAGGTAGTGATGGAATTAGGGTTAGGGTTTCAAGAAAAGAGGAGAATGGAAGGAAAAAGAAGAAAGAAGGTTATTGGTGAGGATGAAGATGAAAGTGGTGGCTGCCGATAGGAGTGAAAGTGGTGATGGGTTGGATGCCAGGAGCAAGGATTTCCTCATTGACTCTTCTCCTTGACTCCCTACTTTATGGGCCATTGGGTCCACTTCTGGACCAAATTTCGATGATCCGAACTGCTTACATTTTAGAATTTGTCACTTATATTATACCTGTAAAAAATCAAATTGATTGAATATCGAAAGAACTAAAAACCATTTATTAAAAAAATTTAATAAATAGTTTTATTGTTTAATAAAATTTTAGTTCATGTGGTTTTTGATATCCGATCGACTTGATTTTTTTACAGGTATGATATACATGACAAATTCTAAAATTTGAACAGTTCGGATCATCGAAATTGGGCCCAAAAGTGGACCTAATAGCCCATCAAGTAGGGAGTCAAGGAGGGGATCTTTATGCCAGAAGGTGTTGGCGGAAATGGAAGTAATAGTGGAATTAGGGTTAGGGTTAGACTTGGGAGTATAGGGATGGGGACAAAATTGAAATTTGATGTTAGGAAAAAATTGTAATAAAATAAAATAAAATAAATGAGGGGTCCAAAGAAAAAAGTTAGGCATTTAACAACCCTCTTTACTTATTGTTAACCCATAGGCTCAATTTGTTTTGAGCGATGAATAATACGATTGGATTAGTAATGAGTGGGTCCGCAAAAAATCATATTTATTTTTGAAATGTGCTATGGGATTAAGAGTCCCATGGGATTTTGAAACCCTTCCACATAGATCATGTTTGTTTGGACAGACTGGATAAAGAGGGATTGTAATTTATCAGACTATTAATCATGAGATATATAGTCCTTGAACTATTTAGTTAGAAAGAATGTGTATCCCGTGTTTGTTTTATCATGATATTAGATATTTGGAAATGACTATTCTATTGAATTTAATGTTTGATTGAAATATTATGAAGAAAAATAAATGCTTAATAGACTATTTTACCGTTTTCAATTATTTATTTAGTAATAGCAATACTAAATTTGTCTTTAATATTTTAATTGTTTTTGTGTAGATTAAATAAAAAATTATTTAATTTTATTTAGTTTTTTTAAAATTAAATAAATAAAACATCAATAAAAATTTTATGTTATTTTTAAAATAAAATTTTAAATAATTTTTTTAAATATTAAATATTAAATAATCAGTTTAAATAAAAAAATCAATAAAAATTAAATAATGAAATGAAATAAAATATCAACAAAAACTTAAAATAAAACATAAATAAAAAATCTATAAAAATTTGTTTAAAAAATTAAGTAAATAAACATCATTAAAAATTAAATTAAATTATTTTATTTAATTTCTTAACTGAGATTTTTATATTTTATTTTATTTTATTTATTAAATACAATACATAATGAAATCAAATACTTGGAAGGCAAATGTGTCATTTTACAATTTAGTCCCATGAGATTCCAATCCCACCATTTCTATTCTACATCCCTCTAGGACACAATAGTCCAACATATATGGGATTGATAGTCCGGTAAGACTCTTAATTTAGCCTATAAATTCTCACCAAATAATGGACTCCATAATAGATTGGACATGGAGTCAAATCCCTCCTCCAATGCTTCTAAACAAACATCCCTAGCAATCCCATGGAGAGATAGTATTGTAAAACGAATATTTTGCCCTTCATTTTATAAAACAACTAAATTACCTTCTATATAACAAGAGTTTTTATGGAATTTTATAAATTTTACATTAAACTAATATTACTATAAAATGCACAAATAAACACAATTTATATTATATCTCCAACATCAAACTAGTAATCCCCTCTTGTGTTCTTTCTTTTTTTTTGTTTTTTGTTTTTCGGTGCATGTTGATGTAAAAAATTAATTAATTTTTAATTTGAGTGGTGTCATATTGTTCAGTGAAAAAAGAAGGGGTAATTACCATTTAGTGGTAATTTATAAAAATAATTACATATTAATGAAAAAAATTATAATTATAATTTTAATATTTATAATATTTATTATTTTTTGTAATTATTTTCTGAGAAAATTATTTATAAGTCCTATTAGGGAGACTTATGCTACATATAGTCCTACTAAAAAACTTATGTTTCCATAAGTCCTATGTGAAATTTGCTGACACATTTACTCTTAATATTACTTGTTAATATCATAAATAATGATAAAACCATATATAGGAAATTGAATGTTACCATAGATTAAGTTTGCAAAATGTAACGTGACACCTACATAAACGTAACATAACGTGACACCTACATAAACGTAACGTAACGTGACATGTTATGTTTCGCAAATTTACTAGGTTTTTGATTTTTTAAATTGAATGTGAAAATGTTATTTGTTCATGTATTTTGAAATTCACATTCATATAGATATGATCTAGGAAAGAAAATTGATTTTTCCCCCGAATTTTGCCACCCCGAATCCCCCCGACGTCGTTTTGGGCAGTTTCTTTTTTTTTTCTTCTCTTCTTTATGCAGGTCTGAGACAGAGGGAGAGGGAGAGAAAGAGAAAAAGGAAGAGAAGAGGGAAGAAGAGAGGAGAAGAGAAAGAGGAGGGGAAGAGGGAATGGAGCCCTCCGCTTCCGCCGTCGGCCGATCGTCGCAGCTCGCAGCTTGTCGCTCGTCGCAGCTTGTCGCAGCTTATCGGCCGATCGTCTCCGCCTCTGCCTCCGCCCCTTGCCCAGCCGGGTTGATGTTGGCCCCTCCAGTCCTTCTTCTTCTTCTTCTTCCTTCTCTTCTTTTTCTTCCTTCATTCTTCTTTCTTCTTCTTTTCAAATTCGGGCGATTCGGGGGGGGGGGGGGCTCTTTTCGAGCTACATATCACTTCTGATTTAGGAAATTGAATGTTACCATAGATTAAGTTTGCGAAACGTAACGTGACACCTACATAAACGTAACGTAATGTGACCATATAAGATGGGGCATTACATAAACGTAACGTGACGTGACACCTACATAAACGTAACATAACGTGACGCCTACATATACGTAACGTAATGTGTCATGTTACGTTTCGCAAACTTATTAGATTTTTGATTTTTTAAATTCAATTTCCTATATATGGTTTTGCCATTATAGTGCATAATAGTATATTAATACCATTTATTTACAACTCATAGGATCTTGTAGAATACATTCCTATCTAAATAGAACTTGAAACTCTATAAGAAATTACACAGGATTTAACCTAGCATAAATGTCTAAAATAGGACTTATAAATAAGTCTCCCTTACTTTCTCTGACATTCACTGTTAGATAATTTTCTCAAAAAAGAAGGTGTAACTGTTGAGTAGTATAACCCATTCCCTCTTTCGCAAGAATATTGAACAAATAAGTTTTCTTGATTGATAGTTCCTATTGTCATGCCCTAGAGGCAATACTTCTAAAACACAACCAACTCCAAAAATAACCACAATAGGTTTTCATTCATCCAATCTCAGAAAAGCAAATACAATAGTATATACATGCATTGGATTCTTGATATGCACAGACTAGGTAAAGAAGACACGTACGTCAGATAGCGCACAATTCTCAGGAAGCTTCGCAAATAGAAAAAATGAACCTTGAGCCTTAAATTGAACCTGGAAGCCAACCCCAGCAAACAACTCGATAGTGTAATTTCTTCTTGATTCATAATCCTAATCACAAATGCAAATATGCATTACAAAAACAATTGGCATTATCATGAGCACAAATTTTATCAGAGTAAGCTATTGCATGCAATCAAATTGACAAATTAGTGCTTTCTAAATCCTACTTTTCTCAATGATTCAAAGTATTCTAAAGGGCTTCTCAAAGCAGTCAAGGCAGCTTCTTGGAAAGGTGCTGGAACAGAGTCCATTAATTTAGTATGGATACTTCTAATTGTAGATGCAATACAAGCATGAGCAACCACCCATCCAATTCTCCAACCTGATAGAGACACACCCATGTCAACATAGTGCAGATCCAAACATGAGCACACACAGAAACCGTTTACTGGTCATTTAAGTAGTGATAGGACCTTAGAAGCACTGACACTCCAAGATGGGTGCCATGTCTATGTCTGACACTGTGGGGAGCGTGTGTCCATGTGTCCACTCAAATTTTTTAATTATTATTTGTTTGTAGGACACAATGGGAACACTTCATGGACAAGTGTCCTGTGTTTGGACACACCTCAGGACACTTTTGTAGTTTTTTTTCTATAGTTTCACAAAGCTAATTTGGAATCAAAGTAAAATATATGGAAATAAAGCAAGAATAAGCAGAAAAAGAAATTAAAATACACCCAAATATACAACGATACCTCTCAGATCTATGTATCCTAAATTTATATTTTCATACATAGTAAATAAAAAAGATTGTTGTATCCCTGTCATGCCCGTGTTTTGATTTTTTGAGAATCAACATGTCCTGTGTTTGGATCCGTGCTTCTTAAGATAGAACAAAATGCACGCATGGTAGAAACACTTCAACAGAATTTTGAAAGAACATGAAATCTTCCAAGATTAGCACATGTAAAGTACAATTCTGGTAGGTAAGATATTGAAGCATGCTTGTAACACTGTAAGTCTTGGACAAGGAAAATGTGATGATAGTTTGCCTTTGCATTCCCGAAAGTGAGGCCAAGGATATATGTGTCTCGTTGTCATAAGTAATATGCTCGTATACCTGTAGAACATCGACAAAACATAAAAGATCAATTGAAACAAGCAGTAGATTTTGGTTAACAAATGAATGAAAAAATCAGCAATTTCCACATTCATTCACTTTTCTTGGTAATTAGCATTAAAAATAGGCCATTACATGTGGAAAGTTGTTTAGGGGATGGTAGATTTCGCTCATTAGAGAAAAATCCAATACCGGTAAAGAAATCTTCACTATTATACTAATGTTTAGGTCTCAACTCTAATCATGGAATTAGCACATTGAAGAAGCATGATGTTCTAAGAAGATGAATTGATTGATTAGCACTCTGACTATTTTTTCACTTATTTGCTGTCTTTTCATATTTCATTAGGATATAACATGCCACTCTCATAACATCTTCTCATTCATATTTGTGAACAAAAGTGACAAATTTGACTAAATGAAACCACAATATTGACAGTAATAGTTTTCATGAAGGTTCAGTCTCCTGCAGTCACAACCTAGTCCTCAAAGATCTTTCACTTTCCCAAATTTGATGAACTTCTTTTCCCCTTTTATTGAAACCCTCCCCCTTTATGTGTTAAATATATAGACAGCCCAGCTTTTTCAGTAGCTCTTGTCATCTATTCTAATCAGGTTAGGTTATGCTTCTCAAATCACTTCAACTTGCCATTTCAATCTTCGACAATGTATGCAGTTGTGACTAGATGGTAACCACTGTCATAAAAAAAAGGACCATTGGGGCATTTGATCTGCTAAACAAAACCTTTCATATGGTCATCTTGATCTTGTTTTTGCTGTTTCCGAAACCCATTATTGTTCAGTTGACCACATGGGGTTAGACAAACCATGCATGTTTCTACTTCTTGTACTTGAAAGTTGAAACTATGCAACTGAGAATGCCTTATGGCATTCAACTAGGTCTCATTCTCATTAATTTACTAATAAGTATCATCCACCATCCTTGTGTCCATCTTTCTCCCTTAACACAAACTATGTGCTAACGCAGTGTGTACGCACTCTGTCTAGTCATAAACAATAAATGTCTCCAACTTTAGCAACATAAATCATAATCTAACCACCAAGTAGGTATTCAAGGATCCAACCATGTTCAGCAGCAATTCTTTTTCATTCTATAGCCAAATTCACACTCATTTGATGCTATTGGAACTCACTAATACAGATGATCCAATATAGGACTTATGTTACACAATTCAAAACAGAGAATATAAACTCGAAGCACGTCTTGTGTCCTCATTTCGTAGTTATGGTTTGTGCGTATCTAAGAAACCCAATGAATTTGACATATTTTTTCCATTTACAAGTTATGAGACAACTAAATTATCTAAGTCTGTTATACAACAAAGCCGCAAGGAGAATGGAAATAACTATCACGTCATGTGGAATAACTATAATACTCGACAAGTATAAGAGAGATGATGTTAATATTCACACTTCATCAATTATAGCTAGGCAATCTCTGGTGTGGCAAGCTCCATCAATTGTCTCAAGCTCATCCTTGGTGAATACTTTTCCAGTTGAATTATGAGGCCTGTGCCATTATATATCAATACATTTTTAACTCATAAAGATATCATAAAAAAACAAAAAATGCACAATTAGTGCACATTAATGTGTATTTGGGAGGGAAAAGATATCATAATTACAAAAAATTGAACAATTCTAAACATTATTAAAAAAAACATCACCTAATGGTTCAAGCATCATTGGAGCTGTCTGTGCAGTGTGCACAATAATTTCGATAATGCAAACTTCCATTGAATTCCAAACAAATTTCAGCCACTTAACCTTGAAGCTTAATGCCCTCTGAACTGAATATACAATTACACAGAAAAGAGATAATAAATTTATCATCACAAAGCACAACATAAACCAACCATAGACCAAACTAAATGTTGTGCTACACTTTATGAGATAATGGCATCAATAGCAGAAAATTACTAATGGTGGACAAAAGATGGCTACTTATTTGCTACAAATCTTTTATTGTAATTTCTGTCCTCCAAGCCTTTTGTATATTGCTTTGGAAGTAGTGGTGTTCTAGATTCAATATCAATTTCATTGAGTTTGGAATGGATGCATTGAGAAAATTAAGTTTATTGGCAATACTTCGCATTGAATATTATAGGCAATCTTATACAAACTTAATTTAATAATTTACTTTATAATAAAATATTACATAACTTTAACTAAAGAGAGAGACTCTAAGATAATTTAGAAAGCTTAACTTCTCAATTTTTTTAACTTTATTAAAATCAGAACACTTCTTTACATCTTCCCCAAACATCTCATTCCCAGACAGGATTATACATGATAGAACCCAATAATATCTAACTAAAGAAGCAAAATTGGAACAAAGGTTTCTGGTAAATCCATTAAGGGCACAGCCCTAGACATCCGAGCAGTGCTTGCCCTACTGGCAAGGAGGTCTTCTTCTTCTTCATCTCCTGTGCTCTATTTGCACGCTTTCCGACGCCGACCCCATTTCGCCCCTAGTAGAATGGTACCGTGATGGCCAGTAATCCGAGATTACCAAAGGCCAACTTTCAAAATTCACACACAATCAGAGTATTACATATGGGGCTAACAAGTGCGGAAGCAATAATTTACAATACAAGTGGTCCATAAGAGCTGTGCATAAGTTAAATAAAATGGCATACATCTTTACATAGCTTTACAACTTGGATACAATAAAATGAAATACAAAATACATCTTGACGAAAAGGCTTCTCAAGCCATCATATACAAAACACCATGAATTACAAGCTAAGAAGCATGATCTTCAAGATGCTACAAAATGCGAGTCCAAAACAAGTTGCAAAGCACATCTAGGCGTCACCGCCGTCTTGCTCATCACCTACATATATATAGAGAGGGTGAGCTTGGATACTCAGTGAATGGTACAAGAAATAAAGGGTTTGCATGAATAATATACGAGATCTTCATCAAAGCGATACACATTATATCTTGTACAAAATCAAAGACAAAGCAAGTTCATCTAACAAGTCTTTCAAGCTTCATCAATCAAAGTCTTTCGAGGTTTCCAAGTTTCAAGGGATGACATTAACCAAGGTTGTGCTACAAATGCTTATAGTCCCCTAGCACGTATGGACTTTCAAGGGTTGTGCTACAAATGTTTATAGTCCCCTAGCACGTACGGACTTTCAAGGGTTGTGCTACAAATGCTTATAGTCCCCTAGCACGTTGTGCTACAAATGCTTATAGTCCCCTAGCACGTACGGACTTTCAAAGGTTGTGCTACAAATGCTTATAGTCCCCTAGCACGTACGGACTTTCAAAGGGTTGTGCTACAAATGCTTATAGTCCCCTAGCACGTACAGACTTTCAAAGGTTATGCTACAAATGCTTATAGTCCCCTAGCACGTACGGACTTTCAAAAGTTGTTATCCAAAACAAGACTAACACTTGATACACAAAACAGGGATAATCATTCATGCTTAACAAATACTTTTCGAAACAAAGCAAAGCTTTATCAAAACTTTATAACATAGCTTTATTAAAAATACCACTCACATAGTTCTTCAAACGTCGGGGCTACAGGCAAGGATCCAAGTCCTACAAGCACATAACAAATCCCATTGAATGCACTATCAAACAAACTTTACATGAATGCAAATGATCTCGACATTCTTTCAAAACTAAGTCGATCCAAAACAAAACACTGTTCCTCATCTTGGAAAAACATAATGGGCACCTACCAGGTCTTGGCCGAGGTCCCACACCTCCCTTGCCGAGGTGTGGTCTCGATGGCCACATTCAAGGAAACGAAGTCGGGAAAATCTGGGTTTTCCTTTCTTTGAAGAACATGAAGAACATGGATGCAAAGATCATAACGTATCATTACAAAAATCTGAGATTTCATGCTATGAATTCAAAAACATGGACCTGGGTACCCATACTCGAAGATCTTATGAAAACAAACACAAAAATATGAATCTTAATGCAAACTTTCGGATCAAACAAGACTTTTTCTTCAAGAACACATGAATACCACTTTCTCTTTCTAAACCCAACTTTAAATCGATTCATGGCTTGCAAATCAGGTTCAATCATACAATGCAGCTAGATGATCAATAAGAACAACAAGATTATATTAAGATTCTAACCTCAAAACACGAATCAAACGATTTGAACTCTAAGGATCAAGCTTGGAAATCTATTCCTCTTCTAAGAACTTCTTCTTCTTCTTCTAGAGCTTCTCTCTCCTCACAAACAAAGACATATAGCAAATAATACATTTCTAGGTCTGCTGGCTGACTTTACACTCAGCTGGGACACGTGGCACTACCAGGTTGGTTCTCCTAAAAAAGGTGGCTGAGTGAAAAGACAAGACTATGACAAAGTGTGTTCAACAAGCAAGATGGCATAGGCACTCCCGCAGGTAATGATCTCGGCTAAGAACAAGGCATCGGCAAGTAGGGGAACAATGATCTCGGCTAGGAAGGACAACACTTGACTAAGCTGTGCCACACCTTGGCCTAGATGTGCCACACCTCGGCCTAGGTCATACCACTCCAGGACAAGATCACTTAGGTGCAAAGGCAACATCTCGGCCTAGATAATACACATCTCGGCCTTGGTGATGAACACCTCGGCCCAGATAATGGCATTTCGGCCAATATGTCAGGGCGAAGGTGGAGGTCAAACAAAGTGGTTCCAAGATAATTCTAGACTAAAGATGACCTTGGCTAAACTCACACCAAGCTAGGTACAAAACATGCAAGAAACACTTAAGCAAAGCAAATCAAGGTTTTGCAAAAATGCAGCATATCAAGACAAGATCGTGTAATATATGCAAGCATGACTAGAGTAGAGTGAGGGTTGTTACAGCACAGCCCTAGACATCCGAGCAGTGCTTGCCCTACCAGCAAGAAGGTCTTCTTCTTCTTCATCTCCTGTGCTCTATTCGCACGCTTTCCGACGGCGACACCGTTCGCTGGTTTTCCAGCGATCGATTTTTTTGGGAATCGCTTTTGCTTTTGCGTTTTGCGATTCTTTTCCTTCTCCTTCTCGTCCTTTGAAGATGATGAGCAAGTGAAGACCTTAAATATCTACTTCTTCCTTCCAGACCTTGAAGGAGAACTCATAGTTCTCTGTTCGCCATTGTTGGAGGAGTGAAGCTTGACGTTTGGTAGAGGACCCATTGCTATAGACTCGTCAGCCGAACTCATAGTTCTTTGTTCGCCATTGCTACGGTTTGAAAAGAGAACTATTGCTGTGAGTTCGAGAGCAGTAACGACAGAGAACCCCCATAACAACACTTCCAACATAGACATGTCAGTGATGAGGGATAGAAGAGAAAAAAAAAATTAAAAACAAAAAGTAGAAAATTGAATACATCGTTGGATTTTTCCGTTTGTGAGAGGGTTGGGGTGAGTTTAGGGCTACAGAAAGCTCTGTGAATGAGAATGGTTAGAGAGAGAGAGTAGGGGTGAAAGCTCTGTGAATGAGAATGGTCATGCATTGCTTCCAATAAATATTGGAATTTAATTTTTTTAAAATTAACCTTTTATTTTTTTATATATTCTTGTTTGGAATTTTTTTTTAAAATTTCTATTGCAAAAAATGTTGCTTCATTTATTTTGGTTTAATTTAAGAATTTTGAAGTTTATTTATTTATTACCATTGAAATTTTATAGAAAGAGAATCCCAAATTTTAATTTTATATAAATTTTAGCAAGCAAAATATAAAAAATTTAGATAATTTTAATAATTTTTTTTAAAAAATAGATAGTTAAAAAAATAGACATGGTGGATAGAAAGATGCAAAAATGAGAAGAGTAACAATGGTGGCCAGAAAAAAATAGATAGAGGGGTGGAAATGGGTTGGGGAAAAACGTTAGTCATGGACAACGATAAGGATTGTAGGTGATTTTTATTGAAAAAAAAGAAGTTAAATTGTACATTTTTTTATTAGTTATATTTAACTAATAAAAATAGATAGTTAAAAAAAGAAACCATTTTGATAGTATTAAAATAAATTTAAATAATTTATTAGAGCATCTCCAATGTTTTATTCAAAATTTTCATCAAATTTCACTTAAATTTGATATAAAAGAAAGTTTGAATTGATATCACGCGTTCCAATGGAGTGATTTGGGATTTGATCAAACTATCATGGAGGACGATGAGGGATTCTTTGAAAAGTGGGTTAGTAGTTGGTTCTCAATTTTTAAATTAATTTAGGTTATATTACTTCTCATATTTTTTACATATTTAAAAAAAAATAAAAAATTAACTTTTAACCATCTTTTTAAAACAACTTTACCTGTCTCGCGTTGCCTATGCTAATTGGATGTTTGTTGGGGTTTGCTTGATTTTATTTTTGATTTATTTTCATCTTTAACTTATTTTCTTTTTAATTTTTTTATATAAAAAATCACCCTTTTAGAGACATCAAAAAATTAAATAATTATTAAAAAAACAATATAAATAAAATAATGATTTTTTTTTTTGCTTATTTTGACTTTTAAATTTTTTTTATATAACTTTTCAAAAAAAAAAAAAATTTGAATTCGTTTACCTAAGGTGAATAGATTTTTTTTTTTTTTGTTGACATACTTCTAAATAAAAATTTGTTAAAGATAATATGACTTTTTTATGTGAATTCAAACACTTTATAAAGGGTTATTTTCAGAAAATGTTACTTCATTTAGTTTTGGATGTTTTCTTCTTCTTTGGAAATGTTGCTTCATTTATGCTATGTTATTTTGGTTTAATTTAGGAATTTTGAAGTTTACTTATTTACCATTGAAATTTTATAGAAAGAGAATCCCAAATTTTAATTTTATATAAATTTTAGCCAGTAAAATATAAATAATTTAGATAATTTTAATAATTTTTTTTATCAGTGATGCTAGATTAGCTATGGATTAAAAAAGGGAAAATTACCAATACCTCTCTTGAGATTTAATGAAATTAAAGATTCTCTCCAAGGTTTTAAAAATTACATCCCGCCCCCTAAAGTTTTTAATTTCATAACAAATAGATCATTTTATTAATAAATTATCAAATTAATTAACATTTTTAATAATGTTAAAATTTTATTTCAATTAATAACTAAGATAATTTTATTATTGTATAGGTGAACAGTTAGAAATTGCACTTTTTCAATTAATTCTGTTAAATAAAAAATTCTGACGGAGAGGTATTTGTAATTTTTCAAATTACAGGGGGAAATTCATATTTTAAATAAATCTCAAGAGGTGTATTTGTAATTTATCCATTAAAAAATGAATGAGAACGGTGTCATTAAGATGCAAAAATGAGAAGAGTAACAATGGTGGACAGAAAAAATAGATAAAGGGATGGAAATGGGTTGGGAAAAAAGGTTAGTCGTGGACAATGATAAGGATTGGAGGTGATTTTTATTGGAAAAAAAGAAGTTAAATTGTACATTTTTTTATTAGTTATATTTAACTAATAAAAATAGATAGTTATAAAAAGAAACCATTTTGATAGTATAAAAATAAATTTAAATAATTTATTAGAGTATCTCCAATGTTTTATTCAAAATTTTCATCAAATTTAACTTAAATTTGATTAAAAAAAAAGTTTGATTTTGAGAGGGTAATTTTTGGTAAAAATTGGGCCGAGCTGTGAGATGGGCTTTACGACCCAAAGTACGAAGGACTGGATAAAAAGGCCCAATGGAAATGTAAAAGTTATTCCGGTCCAAGAGTAAGAAAGTTACTCCGGTTCAAGAATGGTAAAGTTACTTCGGTCCAGAAGAGATGTTGAGTTACTTCGGTCCGTACAACTTTTCTAGTAAGGCCGGTCTCGGAGATAGTCTGGCCATAATATATTCTGGGTAGGTCGGTCGGAATGTTGCTACTCGGTAGATCGGTCCAACCACATCATGGTTCGTACATGAGAGAACCGAAATATGATGTAGCAAGAAGAAGAACCGAACTACTGTTAGTACGGCCTACTCCGTGGCTCGGTATAGCCAGTATTATTTCGGTCATGTGGTAGTTCGGCCATAGTAAAAACCATCCCACTTGGTTTAAGCAGTGGGGGGGTGTAAAAGGATAAGCATTATCCTTTAGGAATATGAATCCTAGGAGGACTCTGCATGGAGAAATAGAAGTCCTACTAGGATTGTGCCACTCGAAACCTATAAAAGCTCACAAGCATCACCTTGGAGGAGCTAACATAACACAACATACAATTTTGCTTTCTGAACACATTGAGCTTTGTCTATTTGTCAAGTTTTCTGACTTAGGCATCGGAGAGGTTTCCGGCACACACCCGCCGGCTAGCTCACGTTTGTGTTTTCAAGTGACAAAGCGACGTCGTACGGAGGAGCATGGACTTAGTCAACAGGATTATACGAGGAAAATTATTTCTTCCCCGTATAGATTTGATATCATGTGTTCCAATGAGGTGATTTAGGATTTGATCAAACTATGAGTCGATCGGGAGGACGACCGGGGGATTCTTTGAAAAGTGGGTTAATAGTTGGTTCTCAATTTTTAAATTAATTTAGGTTATATTACTTCTCATATTTTTTACATATTTAAAAAAAAATTAAAAATTAACTTTTAACCATCTTTTTAAAACAACTTTACCTGTCGTGCGTTACCCATGCTAATCGGATGTTTGTTGGGGTTTGCTTGATTTTGTTTTTGATTTATTTTCATCTTTAAATTATTTTCTTTAAAATTTTTTTTTTAATAAAAAATCAGCCTTTTAAAGACATCAAAAAATTAAATAATTATTAAAAAAACAATATAAATAAAATAATGATTTTTTTGTTTGTTTCTTATTTTGACTTTTTAAATTTTTTTATATAACTTTACAACCAAAAAAAAAAAAAAAAATTGAATTCATTTACCTGAGGTGAATAGAATTTTTTTGTTTTTTTGTTTTTTGACATACCTCTAAATAAAAAATTACTAAAGATAAAATGATTTTTTTATGTGATTCCAAACACTTGTCGTTTGGTAATACTTACGTTTTCAGTTTTCTGTTTATATTTACAAAAATTTTAAAAACTCAAATAAAAACTTATTTGGTAAAATTTTTGATTTATAAATCAATGGTCTCAGTTTATAAATTTAGCCAAAAAATGAAAACACAAAAACTGTGTTTCCGTTTTGAGTTTTGAGTTTTTTTTTTTTTTTACCACCCAACACTAGCCACCATCCGCCACAATTTTCCACCACCGTCTTCCGCCACCACCACCCACTAACCACCACCACCTGCCGCCACCACCACCCACCAACCACCACCACCTGCCGCCACCACCACCCACTAACCACCACCACCTGCCGCCACCACTCACCACCCACCTGCCACCCCCACCCACCACCACCACCCACCTGCCACCCACTCGCCACCACCATCCACCGCCAGCCACCATCACCCGCCACCTACTTGCCACCACCACTCACCACCCACTTGCTACCACCATCCACCACCTGTCACCACTAGCCACCCGCCACCACCACCCACCACCACCACCACCATCACCCACCACCCACCCGCCACCCACTTGCCACCACCACCCACCACCTACCACCACCACCACCATCACCTGCCACCCACCTGCCACCCCCACCCACCACCCACCACCCACTCACTACCACCTACCACCCACTACCGTCACCCACCCACCCACCCACCCACCACCCGCCACCTACCCGCTACCACTGTCATCCGTCACCCATCTGCCACCACCACCCACCGCCACCACCCACCACCCGCCACCGTCGCCCACTACCCTCCACCCACCTGCCACCACTCACCACTACCCGCCATCCACCATCCACCTGCCACCCGCCACCACCACCACCACTCACTCGCTACCACCTATCACTTGCCATCGTCACCCACCCACCCACCACCACTACCCGCCACCACCACCACTCGCCACCACCACCCACCCGCCACCACCTGCCATCCGCCACCCACCTGCCACCACCACTACCCACTTGCTACCACCCACCACCCGCGACCGTCACCCACCTACCCACCATTACCACCCATCTGCTACCATCCACCACCACCGGTCATCCGTCACCCACCTGCCACCACCACCCACCACCCGCCGCCGCCACCACCACCACCACCCACTCACTACCATCCATCACCTGCCACCATCACCCACCCACCTACCACCACCAGCTACCCACCACCCACCTCCATCACTTTCCACCACTGTCTTCCGCCGCCACTTGCCACCACTTGCCATTTCTCACTCTTTTTTATATTTTTAAAATATTTTGTCAATTACCAAACGCGTTTGTAGTTTATGTTTTTCAAAAAATAAACAAAAAATAAACAAAAACCAGTTTATAAAATTTTTGTAAATATAAACTGAAAACGTAAATGTTACCAAACACACATATAAAGGGTTATTTACAGAAAATTTTGCTTCATTTAGTTTTGGATGTTTTCTTCTTCTTTGGAAATGTTGCTTTATTTCCAAAAATGTTGCTTCATTTATGGTATGTTATTTTGGTTTAATTTAGAAATTTTGAAGTTTACTTATTTACCATTGAAATTTTATAGAAAGGGAATCCCAAATTTTAATTTTATATAAATTTTAGCTAGCAAAATATAAATAGTTTAGATAATTTTAATAATTTTTTTTTATCAGTGATGCTAGATCAGCTATGGATTGAAAAAGGGAAAATTACCTACACTTGTCTTGAGATTTAATGAAATTACAGATTCTCCCCAAGGTTTTAAAAATTACATCCCGCCCCCTAAAGTTTCTAATTTCATAACAAATAGATCATTTTATTAATAAATCATCAAGTTAATTAACATTTTTAATAATGTTAAAATTTTATTTCAATTAATAATGAAGATAATTTTATTATTGTATAGGTGAACAGTTAGAAATTGCACTTTTTCAATTAATTCTGTTAAATAAAAAATTCTGACGGAAAGGTATTTGTAATTTTTCAAATTACAGGGGGAAATTCATATTTTAAATAAATCTCAAGAGGTGTATTTGTAACTTATCCATTAAAAAATGACTGAGAACGGTGTCAGTAAGATGCAAAAATGAGAAGAGTAACAATGGTGGACAGAAAAAATAGATAGAGGGATGGAAATGGGTTGGGGAAAAAGGTTAGTCATGGACAATGATAAGGATTGGAGGTGATTTTTATTGGAAAAAAAGAAGTTAAATTGTACATTTCTTTATTAATTATATTTAACTAATAAAAATAGATAGTTAAAAAAAGAAACCATTTTGATAGTATAAAAATAAATTTAAATAATTTATTAGAGCATCTCCAATGTTTTATTCAAAATTTTCATCAAATTTCACTTAAATTTGATTAAAAAAAAAGTTTGTTTTGATATCACACGTTCCAATGGAGTGGTTTGGGATTTGATCAAACTATCAGTCGATTGAGAGGACGGCGGGGGGATTCTTTGCAAAGTGGGTTAATAGTTGGTTCTCAATTTTTAAATTAATTTAGGTTATATTACTTCTTATATTTTTTACATATTTAAAAAAAATTAAAAATTAAAAAATTAACTTTTAACCATCTTTTTAAAACAACTTTACCCGTTATGCGTTGCCTATGCTAATTGGATGTTTGTTGGGGTTTGCTTGATTTTATTTTTGATTTATTTTGATCTTTAAATTATTTTCTTTTTAATTTTTTTTTATATAAAAAATCAGCCTTTTAAAGACATCAAAAAATTAAATAATTATGAAAAAAAAAAACAATATAAATAAAATAATGATTTTTTTTGGGTGCTTAATTTGACTTTTAAAATTTTTTTATATAACTTTACAAAAAAAAAAAAAAAAAAAAAAATTGAATTCGTTTACCTGAGGTGAATAGAATTTTTTTTTTTTTTTGGACATACTTCTAAATAAAAAATTACTAAAGATAATATGACTTTTTTATGTGATTCCAAACACTTTATAAAGGGTTATTTTCAAAAAATGTTGTTTCATTTAGTTTTGGATGTTTTCTTCTTCTTTGGAAATGTTGCTTCATTTATGGTATGTTATTTTGGTTTAATTTAGAAATTTTGAAGTTTACTTGTTTACCATTGAAATTTTATAGAAAGGGAATCCCAAATTTTAATTTTATATAAATTTTAGCTAGCAAAATATAAATAGTTTAGATAATTTTAATAATTTTTTTTTTATATCAGTGATGCTAGATCAGCTATGGATTAAAAAAGGGAAAATTACCTACACTTGTCTTGAAATTTAATGAAATTACAGATTCTCCCCAAGGTTTTAAAAATTACATCCCACCCCCTAAAGTTTCTAATTTCATAACAAACAGATCATTTTATTAATAAATCATCAAGTTAATTAAAATTTTTAATAATGTTAAAATTTTATTTCAATTAATAATTAAGATAATTTTATTATTGTATAGGTGAACAGTTAGAAATTGCACTTTTTCAATTAATTCTGTTAAATAAAAAATTCTGACGGGGAGGTATTTGTAATTTTTCAAATTACAGGGGGAAATTCATATTTTAAATAAATCTAAAGAGGTGTATTTGTAATTTATCCATTAAAAAATGAATGAGAACGGTATCAGTAAGATGCAAAAATGAGAAGAGTAACAATGGTGGACAGAAAAAATAGATAGAGGGATGGAAATGGGTTGGGGAAAAAGGTTAGTCATGGACAATGATAAGGATTGGAGGTGATTTTTATTGGAAAAAAAGAAGTTAAATTGTACATTTCTTTATTAATTATATTTAACTAATAAAAATAGATAGTTAAAAAAAGAAACCATTTTGATAGTATAAAAATAAATTTAAATAATTTATTAGAGCATCTCCAATGTTTTATTCAAAATTTTCCTCAAATTTCACTTGAATTTGATTAAAAAAAAAGTTTGATTTAATGTCATGTGTTCCAATGAAGTGATTTAGGATTTGATCAAACTATGAGTTGATCGGGAGGACGACCGGGGGATTCTTTGAAAAGTGGGTTAATAGTTGGTTCTCAATTTTTAAATTAATTTAGGTTATATTACTTCTCATATTTTTTACATATTTAAAAAAAATTAAAAATTAACTTTTAACCATCTTTTTAAAACAACTTTACCTGTCGTGCGTTGCCCATGCTAATTGAATGTTTGTTGGGGTTTGCTTGATTTTGTTTTTGATTTATTTTCATCTTTAAATTTTTTTCTTTTTAATTTTTTTTTATACAAAATCAGCCTTTTAATGACATCAAAAAATTAAATAATTATTAAAAAAACAAAAAAAAATATAAATAAAATAATGATTTTTTTTTTGTGTGCTTATTTTGACTTTTAAATTTTTTTTATATAACTTTTCAAAAAAAAAAAAAAAATTGAATTTGTTTACTTGAGGTGAATAGAATTTTTTTTTTTGGACATACTTCTAAATAAAAAATTACTAAAGATAAAATGATTTTTTTATGTGATTCCAAACACTTTATAAAGGGTTATTTTTAGAAAATGTTGCTTCATTTAGTTTTGGATATTTTTTTCTAAATCAATTAGTCCTTTTATTTATGATATGTTGTTTTGGTTTAATTTGGGAGTTTTGGAGTTTACTTATTTACCCTTGGGTGGGATTTTGGTTTTGATTTTTTCTTGGTGTTGTGGTGAGTTGGTTATGGTATGGTGTTATTTTCAATTTTTTGTGGGGGATTGTGTGGAGTAATTTAGGGAAAGAAGTGAGGAAGTTGGAAGGAGGGAGGAAGGACGAGAAAAACAAAAAGGGGTTCATTGGTTGGTGTAATTTTAGTAATAAATTTTAAGTTTTATTTGAATTTATCTTTCTTTTGTATTGTAGTCTGTACTTTTTTTTTTAATTGAAGAAAATCACTGAGCGAGAAAAACATTTAGAATGAAATAGGAAAAATTCTAGAATAGGCCAGTGTCTTCCTTGATTTTTTAAGTACGTATTTGTTTTCTTTTTTTATTTGGGGAGAGTGGTTTTGGTTGGCGGAACCTTATGGGATTCTTCTTAGTAAAAACAAAAAAAATGATTTTGTTTCTATATCTTCTGTATATCTTTGTTGAGTTGCTATTGTTATATATAAAAGTGGTGATTTCTCAATGTTTTATACTTAATTAATCAAATTTTGTGTTGCAATTGCATCAAGACGGAATGGGGTAGCCTTCAATCACTATGTGATATTGGTTATATAATAATCGAAACCAATTACGTAAAGAAATTTTTTATGAGTGAGATATATTGGCTTACTTTGTTAAGTAGTTGGAAACAAAATATGACCGACCCAATTAGTATGTGTTGCATCAAATATATTAAAAAATGATATCATCATCTTTTATGTTGAAATTTATATTTTACCTATATTATCGTGATTATAAATCATCAGTAATAATATTGAACACCTTAGTTATAACTAAGGATCACAAATATCATAATTGTATCATAAAATAAGGTGATAGAACTTCCCATAATTCAAACAAGCCTAAGCTTTAATTAGTAAATCCGATTCACATCATGAAATGTGATTGAAGTCCATAAACATATGAGCAATGTGATTTACAAACAAAAAATATATATAAAATTTTGTATCAAAATAATATAACAATGATAATCTTAAAAATATGGTTGACTATGATAGAATCCAAAACTACTATACATTGTTCTAGATCAAAATTTTATATAAATTTTCTCTCTTGCGCTCCATGAACAACCAGAAAAATCACAGCTTCTAGAAGGAATATACATTAACTATGTTGACTTGTGGTGGTTTTGTTCTTGTTTTTTTCTTTTTCTTTTTCTTTTTTAAATTGTAGATTTGTATCAACTGTCTCCTTTTTTTTGTTTGTTGATATTACCTTGCTTGATCCGGATGATGACGACGTTGATTTTGGCCATAAATACATTAAAAAAAATATTTTGCTAAAAAGTGACTTGGTCACAAGATAATAATAATAATAATAATAATAATAATAATAATAATAATAATAATAATAATAATAATAATAATACACTTTTTAATCTTCATCAATTTCAAAAAAAAAATCATTAATTTTAAAATGTTTTTTACATTTTCAAAAGACCATTTACTTTAATTTTTTCATTTTTAACTTTTTGATAATTTTAAAAAATTAAGCACAAAAAAGGTGTTATATATCACTTTTTTTTAGCCTTTATATGGGCAAATTACATATACCCCTCGAGGTTTGGCTAAATTACGGATACCCCCCTGAGGTTTGAGAAATTACGAATTTTCCCCTGAATGCTATATTTGCATAAGAAATTAGGGGGTAATTTGTTATGAAATATAAACCTCAGGGGCAAATTGTTATGAAAATACAAACCTCAAGGGGCGGGATATAATTTCAGAAACCTCAGGGGGGTATCTGTAATTTAGCCAAACCTCGAGGGGAGTATATGTAATTTGCCCCCTTTATATTTGTAGATTACTTAACTATTTCCGTTATGAGGGCTGTACCATTATATATCAGTACATTTTTAACTCGACATAAAAATATCATAAAAAAACAAAAAACGTCCAATTAGTGCACATTAATGTGTATTTGGGAAGGGAAAGATATCATAAAGATATCATAATTACAAAAAATTGAACAATTCTAAACATTATTCAGAAAACATCACGTAATGGTTCAAGCATCATTGGAGCTGTCTGTGCAGTGTGCACAATAATTTTGATAACGCAAACTTCCATTGAATTCCAAACAAATTTCAGCAAAGACACAAGTCCAAAAAAATAACTTCATCACCTTTGTCTATTACTGTCCAACAGAACAATTAAATAATTATACACAAGTCCAGCAAAGACACCATACAATACATAAGAATCTCACATAATAAACCATCTAAGATAAGAAAACATACTTGCAAGTTGCAAACATTGTTGCTGCAAATGCCTCAGATTGACCATAGCAAATAGCTATATCCGTTAGAGGGTTGAAATCTAAGCCATGCATATGTTTCATAATCTTTGCCACATCGTCACAAATTCCTTGAACATGCCTTGAGTAACTAAAAAAACCTTCAATTTTTCAACCAAAACAAAAAGAAAAAGGAAAAATTTCGAAGGAATGTACAACTATCATTGGGTAATATTGTTATTGAGCTAGGCTGTTTCAATGACTTGCTTAATATAACACAGGAGATGAATGTACGAGCACACCAACCCTAAACAGTATTGAAAGTGGCATCTAAAAATTGGGAACAACAAACATTCTATAATCAAAATACCATGGTAGAGTGGATACTGTAAAAACTTTATTCTCAAATTTTAGCTACATTAGGAAGTGAAAACTGAAAAATTCATCTCCAACAGTCTCCCTAAGGTTGTGTTTGGTTCCTGGATTTGGAAAGCGATTTGAAAAATGATAGGAAAAAGGTGTGTGAAATGTAGTTATATTTTATTCATATTTCACTTGCTTTTTCTTTTTTCCTTTCCAAATCCCTACCTAAATCCATAAACCAAACACAACATAAAGAGGCTCCTAAATTTACCAATAGCAACTCTTATAACACACCATTAGAGAAGCTCAAATGTTCTATTTGGTTCACTGGAATGAGATGGTAATGAAATTCCGTAGGCTTTCCTATGGAATGATAAATGGTGATTCTATTTACAATATATATATACATATTTTTTTTAGTCAACCAAACATGAGAATGGACACTTTCATATAATGATAATTCCACTCCACTACTAGGAACGTAAAAATTTGAGTAAAACTAATTTACTTATAGGAAATTTAGGCAAATAAATATCATAAATCTTATTTGATAGATCAAATAATTTTAAAAATATTAATTTTATTAAAAACTGAAATCTAAATAAAAGCTATATTATTTTAGTACTCATAGTATGTGTTAATTTTTCAAAACAAACTTTTCGTACTTGCCCTTAATCCATAAAAATTTTATTACGAGGGCTCTGATCAAATCCCCTTAGACATATTTCTCAAAGTTTTATTAAGAGTGGCTTTGGCTAAATCCCCCTTTACTTCCTTTACTTTTTTCAGACATATTTCTCAACCTACAAAAGGGAACATGAAAATAAAAGCCGAACAATGATTTCACAGTAAGTTAATATTATAATATGAAGCTCCAAGGATGTGATTCAAGGCTAAAGTTAAGTTGAAGGGGAGTTTGGGAGGGAGAGAAACCTGTATTGATTGAAGTCGGGAACAATGGCGGAGATGGTGGCGTTCTTGATGTGGAGAGGAGCAGGGAAATCGGGGAAGCCTTCGGCGAGGTTGACGGCATTGCATCTCTTGGCAAGTAGCGACAGTTGCTGAATTGGAGAAGGAGGAGGAGCAGGGAATTACACCCAAATAGCATCACTACCCCGTTGAGTCCTCGAAAGACCTACAACGAAGTCCATTATGACATACTCCCATTTCCACTCGGCTATAGGCAAGGGTTGCAACAAACCCGCTGGCCTCTAATGCTCGACCTTCACTTGCTAACAAGTAAGGCAGTTAGACACGAAAACAACCACATCTTTCTACATCCCCCGCCACCAAAACTGGCGACCCAAATCGCGATACATCTTAGTGCCTCCCTGATGCACCGCAAGGCGTGAATGGTGAAACTCTCGGAGTACTTCCTCTCGGCAAAACTCTGGCACAAACAAGCGGTCTCGGTACCTCAAACTCAGGTCAGGATACACAGTCAAACCCTTCTCAACCTTCCCACTGGAGATCTTCTCCCGGAGGGATTCTACCTCAAGGACACTCCTTTGTGCCTCTAACACTCGATTCACAAGTGTGGGCCGTGCAACTACAGAAAACAAGGTCGCAGACTCAACAGATTCGCCCAGGAGCAAATCAAGCTCGCCAAGTGCACCCAACATTTCCCACTCCCGGATGGCCATACAAGCTACATCACTAATGGATTTCCTACTAAGGGCATCAGCCACAACATTGGCTTTACCCGGGTGATAGTGCAACTCAAAGTCGTAGTCCTCAATGAACTCTATCCACTTCCTCTGCCTCAAATTCAAGTCTTTCTGTGTAAATAGATACTTCAAACTCTTATGATCCAAGAACACTTCGAACCTCTCACCATAAAGGTAGTGCCTCCAAATCTTCAAGGCAAAAATTACAGCTGCTAACTTTAGGTCATGTGTAGGATAATTCTTCTTGTGTATTTTCAACTGACGTAAGCCATAGGCTACTACTTTCCCCTCTTTCATCAATACACAACCCAAACCCTCTCGTGAGGCATCCTAATATATAGTATAACCCAAACCCCTTTTCGGAATAATCAAAACTGGAGCGGTGGTAAGTCTAACTTTATGTTCTTGGAACGACTTGTCACAAGTCTCACTCCACCCCTTTCTGCGTCAACCTAGTCAACGGCGAAGCTAGCCTAGAGAAATCTTTCACAAACCGATGGTAATAACCAGCCAATCCCAGAAAACCTTGGATCTCAAAAACACTCTTAGGTTGTGCCCAGTCCTGCACTGCCTCTACCTTGGATGTATCAACAGACACCCCTTCCTTGGAGACTACATGGCCTAAGAATTTTACCTTTCTTAGCCAGAACTCACACTTCCCAAACTTAGCATACAGCTTATGAGCTCTAAGCAACTCAAGCACCACTCTCAAGTGTTCCTCGTGTTCCTCCTCAGAAGGTGAATAAATTAGAATGTCGTCCACAAAGACGACCACCAAGCGATCTAAGAACTCTCGGAATATACAGTTCATCAAGTCCATAAACACTGCCGGTGAATTGGTGAGCCCAAAAGGCATCACTAGAAACTCATAATGGCCATACCGCATATGGAATGCCGTCTTCGGAATATCTTCCTCCCTAACCCTCAACTGATGGTAACTCAATCTCAAGTCTATTTTAGAGAAACAACGGGACCCTTTTAACTAGTCAAACAAATCATCTATACGGGGCATAGGGTACTTGTTCTTAACCGTAGCCCGATTCAACTTCCGGTAATCAATACAAAGTCTCAAAGCCCCATCTTTCTTTTTAGCAAAGAAGGCCGATGCTCCCCACGGCGAAGTACTAGGGCGGACAAAGCCCTTATCTAGCAACTCCTGGAGTTGAATCTTCAACTCATTCAACTCGGCTGGGGCAAAACGATACGGTGCCATGAAAATTAGTGTCGTGCCAGGCACTAAGTCAATAGAGAACTCAATCTCTCGATGAGGTGGCAAACTAACAAGGTCCTCGGAAAAGACGTCCGAGTGCTCACAAACCACTCTTAGCAACTCGGCCTGGGTCTCATCACATTCACTACTCATACAGCTAGCGAGAAGACCACTAAGCTCACTCTGCTCTTGCGGATCATACACTGGTGGCAAAACTCTACCAATCCGATCTCCCAGGAAATGGAAACGATCCCCGTTCAAGGTACATACAGTAACCCTCTGGCGGTAGCAATCAATAACAGCTCGGTATGACGATAACCAGTCCATACCCAAAATTACATCAAAACCGACATAGCCATAACTACAAAAGAAAATGGAAGCTGGCGGTCGGTGACCTCAATATCACAACCTTTACACCCCTGTTTCAAAATTAACTCACCCCAACAGGTGATACAACATAACTAGGAGAAGCTAACTGTGCCAACTCCAACCCCAAAACACATGCAAATGCAGCAGATATAAATGAATGGGATGCACCCGTATCAATCAACACATTAGCAACCGAGTTGCAAAACAGAAAGGTACCTCTCACAACAGATAGAGCCGGTACAAGATCCTGTGCGGTAACAGCATACACACACCCTGTAGGCCCCTGATCTACCTGCTTATCTCTCGGAGCAAAAGACTGCTGCACGGACTGAGCCGAAGAGGCTCCTTGATTGGCCCTCGAGGCCTGAACTGACTGAGCTGGCTGAAAACTCTGCCTCGATCCAGATGCACCAGATGTGCCACTCATCTGCGGGAAAAACCTCTTCAAGTGCCCCGCCTGACCACACTGGTAACACGAGAGCGGCTGGCCTCTGCCCTGACTCTGGCTCTGAGGATGAGCCGAAGATGAAGCTGCTCTCTGCCCTGTTCCCTTCTGTGAGCAATCTAGAGACTTGTGGCCCAGTTGACCACACTTGTAACAGGTAAAGTCTCCCTGATTGCCTCTTCCAGAGCCCGAACTCGGCACTGGAAAGGTAGATCTCGCAAACGCATCTTGGGACTGCTGAGGGTTAAGACCCCTCTGCTTCTTACCGTCCCCCTGACCATCCTGACTCCTCTTAAAGCCCCTCATCCGCTCCTTCTCCTCATGTATCATAATCTCAAGGTGGGCCGCAGTATCCACAAGGTGCCCATACTCCCGAGTCATGGACCCTACAACTCTAAGCTTGAGCCCGAGTCTCAACTTCTTTTTGAACTCAAGACAACGGCGCTCCTCAAACGCTACCAACTCAGGTGCAAACCTCGATAAGCTGGTAAATGCGGTCTCAAACTCGGCCACTGATGTGTTCAGCTGCCTGAGTTGACAGAACTGATTTCTCAATTTCTCCCTAACAGCGGGAGGCAAAAACTTCTCCTGGAAAGCATTTATAAAGGCCTCCCATGTCCCACCAATACGACCTCGAACAAACTTCCACCACTGACCCGCGTCTCCCTTCAGCTGGAAGGATGCCAAGGTTACCCTCAAGGCTCCGTCTTCGATGCCAAGCATCTCAAACGTCTTCATCATCTGCTCAAGCCACTCATCAGCCTTAATTGGCTCTTTCGAATCCCCTAGAAACTCACCCGGATTAGACCGGAAAAACTCCCTCCTCAGGAAGGAAGGCCCTGCCTCAGCTACATGGGTCTGCGCTTGATTCTCAGCCCTGAGAATGCCCATAGATTCCCTCAACGCTCTTGCCATCTCGCGGGCTAAGGCGCCTATGGCCTGCTGACCTACTGGTTCGGCCACATTGGCCTGACCAACACCCTCCTACTGTGTCGAAATCTCATCCGGTATAGGCATCTCCTGCCTCCTAGGCCTACATCGCCTATCACCACGTCCTCGTCCTGACATCCTAATAAAGGTAACGAAGACATTAGCACATTCACAAATGTGCCGAAGCTATTTCACTCATGTCCTAATGCAATGGACAACAATAATTCACTCCACGTAAGCACATAATCACATAAGTACTTACGAATTTCATTTCCGAATAATGACAGTCCCGAGGCGTTGTTAGAGTTCCAGTTAGAAACGACAGTGATCAAGTGCCTTTCCAACAGGACTCCCAGAAACCCAAGGATCCAATCAATATCCTAGAAACTAAATTCTATACCCAAATAGTCACGTAAACATGTTATCAAATAAACACATAGCATCATACATAAGTCTCTAACAAGCGAGACAAACCCATTGTGGTACTAATCACTTCCCACGTACCCAAGTATTCAAACTCGGTACGCTCTGATACCAAGTTGTAACGCCCTCAAAATAATACATATAAATCCAACATTCATGACATTCATAGACATAAGAGAATGAAACATGCTCCCATTTATCAGAGTATTTAGTACAAAAGTATTACATGTTGACAACAAAAGTAAATGCCCTAGGGCTTACAACTTTCCAAGCCAACACTTGGTTACAAAAGGAGAGTTCTAACTCTAAACACATTAAGCCCTTGGCTTGTATTTACATGTAACACCAAAAATAACAAAATAATCAAAAAGAGTCTTCAACTCCCAAGACCTTCCAAGCTACATCCTTGGAGGTGGCATAACACCTGAACCTGAAAATGATGTCCCATATAGGGTGAGCCAACGCCCAGTAGAGATATTCTAAACATAATATGAGCAATAACTAAAACATTAGCATTTTGACAAATGTTTAACTCATATAAACGAACATACATCTCTTTCATAACTCATCCATATTCACAACACATTTCAATCTCTTTCCATTTCATTATCCAAACCAATTCATAGATGTGGTTCTTTATTCATCCGGACAGTTCATAATTAGCCTACAACTCATATTAACAATACTCTAACGATTCAATTTCAAATGAGACTACAACTCATATTACAATACTTCAATTCATCTACGTTATGCAAACGCAATTAGGATTTCAGGACTTTTACTCTGGACACTCTAGCCAACTTAATTATCACTGGAGTCCATCCTCTATCTCCTCCCAAATCCGGTTTAGGAGTCCATCCCCTATCTCCTCCCAAACTGTGGAGTACATCCCCTATCTTCTCCCAAATCGTGGAGTACATCCCCTATCTTCTTCCAAACAACATACATATACAATGTATTTAAACACTTATCATATACGATGATCAAGCAAAGCATATATTCAATGTGTTATTTCTTCCGTCATATTCAATGGCATACTCAACTGATTAGTTATAATTTACCTAATCATCATGCAGTGTCTACAACACTCAAGACTATCCTCCACCGATAGCCCAAGACAATTATTTCTAAACAGATAATAAATTATCAAATAGATAAATTATCTACGATTTCAAAGGTGAGTGATTAATCAATCCAACTCCACCATTGAATCTCATAATTACCCAATTTCATTATTTCCAACTCAATTTCATATTTTCGTAACTTTCCCAAATTAATTATACAAATTAATTCATCATAATAAATTAGGGCTTTTCTCTCCATTTTCTTAACATTGACCCAAAGGTCTAAATATCATCAATAAATATCAATAACCTCAATTTAGGACCCAAAATACCCATGTATTGGTGAAAAGGACAAAACCCCTCTTTATACATTTTGAAACCCTAACACCCAAAATTACCCAACTTCAACATTAAATAAAAAAGACCACATGTTTATGTCAAAGACCATAAATATGAGTAGTTATCCCTACCTCAAATTTCGGAGCTCAAAGGAGAAGAAGAAGAAAACTCAAGATTATATATAACTTAATTGCCCATGTTTGTTTGCAGGAGGGTGGTTTATGCAAGAGAAAACTGACACTTCATAACCAAAGTAAACAAACAGTTATTAATGGTTTGTTAAAAAGTAAACAAACTGTTATTAATACCAAAAATGAGCTAAAATAAGAAGTATGAAAAAAATTCCCCCTTCATGGAGACTTGCTCAAAATCATAATCAGCAGCATGTATCGCAATCAACAGGAGCCTACCAATCAACGTGAATCTAGCCCATGTTGCCATGCCTATAAAACTCAACTAATAAATAAACTGAAATTCATTTGATAGGTGTAAATTGAATTTTTATTTATTTATTTATTGCTAGGCCAAAAAGGATGAAAAATAGGACTAAAAGTATGTACACATAATGAAAAATTTAAAAACTATCCCATAACAACTTAAAATTTAAAATTAAGTAACTAAGAACAAAATAGGACTAATAATGCTAAACTACCAAATATATAAAGCCAAATAATAACATAACATATCTATTTCATAGAAACCCATTCTTATTTCATAGATCTGTAACAAACCAAACTCAAAGAATAAAATTTGAACCACACAGAAATTCATATTTCAGTCAAAGAATTTTCACAAGCAAAACTTGAAAATTAATAGAAGTTCACAAGAATAAATAAATAAATATTAGCGGTTAAGGCACACGCGATGCATGTGTAAATTTTTTTTAAAAAATTATGCGATTGAGTCAATAAAAATTGAATTAAGGAACACTACTTTTTAATTGATAAAAATTTTAATACATCCTCATTCAATAGAGAAAAAAAGAAAAAGAAAAAATCAAGTTCAATTCACAAATTTCAGATAAATCAAAGAAATTCAACCAAAATGGGGTAGCACACAGTGCCAGAGCCTCTGCACTTCCTAGGGTTCAACTGACCATTCTAAAATAACATGTGCATGGCTCTTGCAATTGTTTGAGTCTTTCTCTATTTCAATTTCCTTTCTATATACATATCTATATCTAAAAGGGAAGGCCAAAATTGAGGTAGATGTCACATTTTTTTTTTCTTTTCCAAAATATCCTCATGTAATTGCCCAAATCAAAACGTCCTATAACTAATGAAATCCAAATTCAGATTGCGATCAAAATTTATAACCTGTAATAGCACACCACACACCACTAGTATAGTATAGTATAGATATAAACAAATTGACGTAAAAATGAGTAATAAAAATCGAAATTGGAGGGATATGAAAATACCTAGCAGGATGAGAATGCTGAATTGTGTAGTAGCCGGCATGGTGACCCAAGTCTACGGCGGAAACGTCGGGGTCAGCGAAATTGGCAAAACTTGAAACGCTTTTTGACGATCCTGGGAGCGACAGGCGCAGCAGAGACATCATTGGGATCGACGATGTTGATGGACTCCTTTGGAAAGAAATTGAGCTCTCTGATCAACTTCTCACCCTGAACCGACGGAAGCATCGCGTTTGATGGTATGTGAAGAGTCGCTAAACCCCAAGAACAGAGAAGAAGGAAATGAGAAACCAATTATACACAAACCGAACCCTTCATCTATCTCTCTCTCTCTCTCTCTCTCTCTCTCTCTCGGGGAACCCGATTTGGGATTTTGGTTGAAGAGTTGGGGATTTTGGGTTTTTTGGGAGCGGGAATGGAAAAAAATATATATATATATTTTAATTTTTATTTATATATATATTTTTGATTTCCATCAATATTTAAACAGTGAAACGACTCTTTTTTTTTTTTTTTACAACGAAAATAAAATTTATTTTTTGTTAAAATAATTTTTTTTTTATAGTTAGTGATTTTTTTTATTTTTCATTTTCTTTTAATTACTAATATTGAAAATTTATTTGTTTCATTGTTATTTTAATGAATAAAAAATTATTATTATTTTTTGTTATTTGACAGAAGTAGGGGTAATATTTTAATGAAAAATATTTTCTATTAAAATAAAGTTAATTTTTTGTGGTCAATGAAAAATATTTTTCTACAACCCATTTCTTTTGTTACTAAAAATCAGAAACTAATTTTTTTTTGGTAAAGGATAGGGAGTAGCAGTAGTAGTGAAGGTAGTAGATAAGAGGTGATAGTGGTGGTGATGGCGGTGGTGATGGCGAAGGAGATTAGTGATGAAGTTGTGATAGTCGTAAAGGAGATAGAGTAGCAGTGGTGGAGGAGAGATAATAGTAGTAGTAGTGGTGGTAGTGGAGTGGTGGCGATTGTGGTAGTAATGATAGTCGTAAAGGTGGAGTGGCAACAGTGGTAGCAGTGGTGGTAGTGGAATGGCATTTGCAGTAGTGGAGAAGATGGTAGACGATATGGGTGGTAAGAGAGAGAGAGTGAGAGACAGGCAGAGAAGAGAGATAGCGAGAGAGAGAGAGAGAGATGAGCGAGAAAGAGACAAAGTGGTCGCTAAAAGTGCATTTTCTTATAGTATCTCGATAAATCGAAAGAGAGCTCGATAAATAGAGAAGAGGAGAGGGGGAGAGTGAGCAAGGTGAACACAATGAGGGAGAGAGAGATAGACAGACAGACAAAGAGAGAAAGAGAAAGAGAAGAGTGATGAGTGAAAGAGAGTGAGACAGAGAGAGAAAAAGAGAGAGAGAAAGAGACAGAAAAATAGAGAGAAACAAGAGATGAGCAAGAGATAGACAAAAAGAGAGAGAAAGAGAGCGAAAAGAGATGAACGAGAAAGAGACATAGAAAAAGAAAGAGATAGAGAGAGAAGACAGATGAGCAAGAAGAGAAAGAAGAGAGATAAGCGAGAGAGACAGAGAGAGATAGAGAGATGAGTGAGAGAGATAGAGAGAGAAAAAAGATGAGAGAGATAGAGAGATGAACGAGAGAGAGAAGACAGATGAGAGAGAAGAGTGATGAGCGAAAGACACACACACACACACACACACACACACAGACAGAAAAAGAAGAGTGATGAGTGAAAGAGAGAAAGAGAAGAGACAGAGAAATAGGAAGATGAAAAAATTGGTGAGGAGAGAAATGTTATATTAAAACAATTTGACATCGCTTTTTTTAAATTTTTTTGCGACAGAAAAATACCGCTGTATTTATTCAAACTATTTTGTGACTGTATATTTATGAAGTTGTCTCAAAGACACAATATTTTATTTTATTATTATTATTATTTTTTTTGCAACGGTACCTATTATAGTCGCAAAAAACTCACTTTTTTTTTTTTGGCGAGAACAGTTGGTGCTGTCGCAAAAACTTTATTTTTTCGCGACAACAATCTCTGCCATTGCAAATATTGTCCTTTTTTGCAACAGTAATTTCTGTCATTGCAAATACTCTATTTTTCTACGACAGTAAATAATGTCATCGCAAAAACTACCTTTTTTCGCGAAGGCAAGTTGTGCCGTCTCAAAAACAGCAAGTGTGCCGCCGCAAATGCTTCCATCTTTTAAGCCAACTTTTCTTGTAGTGAGAGCTCAAGCACAACTAGGACAAATCAAGGGAAAGAAAATTGAGTGGGGAAAAAAATGAAGAAAAGTTGCGAAAAAAATTTAGGAGAAAAATTATTTAGTAAAACAAAATAAAATCACGTCATAGATAATTTTTTTCAGCATATTTTTTATTAAAATTTAATTAAATTATATATATATATATGTCTATAAGTGTATATAGATATTTTAAAAAGTATATTGTTTGTATATTATTATTTGTATTATTTTTAATGAAGATACTATGACTAAAAATAAATATAAAATAGAGATAGGTGATCAATTGCAATTGTCACTTAGGGATGATACTTCAAAATTAATTGAGAGAGTTGAGAGTTCAGAGAGAATAAGAGTTTGAGAGACAGATTTGTTTGTGAGAAATAAAATGTGAGAAGGGTGGTATTTATAGGACTTAGAAGGGAGGGGTTAATTTATATATATATATATATAAATAAAAAATAAATAAAATTGGTTGTTGGTGGAATTAACAGTTATATGACTTTTTCAAATTGTTTTGTTTTAAATTTTTGACCATTGCACTAACAGGGGGGGCAGGGAGCCGTTGGGGTTGGGTTGAGCCAGATGGGGAAGAAAATTTCGGGCCGAGTGTAGACACCCCATTTTTGACCGTCCTCAAGACTTGGACGTCATCGTTTGAACACTCGGTGATTATCCATGTTTGTGTTCGTTTGGAGTTCCCGGAGGTCTCGGCTCGCGCGCCATGCCTCAGGATCCCCGAATTCGACCGTTTAGTGTCTGGTTTTGCACCAAACACTTGCATCTTGCCTTTGAGAGGCAGGGTGGGGCTTGTAGACCATCCCCACCCATCACCGGCAGTGGCTAGATGCCACCGGCTGGTTTTTGCTGCCACCGGCAATATAGTTTGCCGGCCGGCACTCTTTTTGGCCAAGATGGCATTTTTGGTCGGCCGATTGCTGTTCATCTGCTTTTGCAGATTTTTTTTAGACAGCTGTATTGCTTTTGCTCCCCTCCATACACGTGTATGGAGGGATCTCCCTCTTGCAAAGCTTGTCTTGTAAGCTTTACAAGAGGCATATAGAGAGGCTCTCTCTAAGAAAAGAGGAGGGCTTTTAGACATTTTTGAGAGAGGAAAATACAGACCAAGCTCTGGTTTTTCTAGGGTTAGGGTTAGATATACACTCTCTATCTCTCTTTCCCTCTTATTTGTACACTAGGTGTTTTGTGTCTCACTATTGCACACAAACACCTAGTGTTTCACCTTCCTCTTGGAGCTGAGGTTCTAAAGAGTTTGTTTTGAGATTTCGGTGTTGGATTCAAGCTCAAGGAGGCCATTGGAGCACCATTTGTGAAGGGGTCTTCAAGGGTGAGATTCTAGTCCTTTTTTTCCCCATTCTTGCATTAATTTTATACCTATCTTAGAGCTTTTTTTGTGATTATTGTATAACATAAAAAAGTTCTGTTTTTAGGCCCTCTTTATTGTTTATTAAGAGTGTTTTGTTGTTTGAGGGTTGTTGACCACCCTTAGGCCTCAAAAGGCCTCATTTTGAGCCATTTTGTGCTAGCTCCGGGATTTTGGTGTTGAGGTCTCTTCACCACTAAAATCTTGAGGGATTTCAGTGGTGAAGATGATGCTTTGAAGTCCCAAGAAGGAGAGGGCCACCCCCTCTCCTTGTTGTCCTTGAAAAGGGCATATTTTGACCTCTTAAGGAAGCCTATGCTTGAGTGTGTGTTGAGCATGTTTGGTTTGTTTTTCATGCTTATATATCCATAATATAACATGATTTCAAGTGGGTTTTGGAACTCCATGCATGTTTAGCATAGTTGCCATGTAATGCCTTGTTTATGCCTTAATGTGCCTTAGGTTGTTAGCCTTTGTTGGAGCATGTTTTAGGCTTACATTTGTGAAGATTATGTGCTTATTTTGCCATGTTCTAGGTCTGTCCATAAGTGTTTGGGTTGATTTTGGCATGCTTAATATAGCTCCTTTGTATTTGGGCTTGTTGGCCTTGAGTATGTGCATGTGTAGCATGCCATCTTTGCATTGTTTTGGTGATTTGGGATCATTCTACATGCCATTTCAGTCCCATTTCCATGCTTGTTTGATTGCCTTGCATGCCTCTTTAATGCTTTGAAAGCATGTGTTGCAATGCCCCATGTTTTGGCCATGGTGCATGTCTTTGTTTTTTGAGTCACTTAGATGCCATCTAAGTAGTCCTTTAGCTTTGTTTTAACATGCTAAACCTCTGATTTTGGTCCTCCTTTTCATGCCATGTTTGGTCATGTTAAGTGTAGTTCAATGCCTTGTTGATTTGCTTTGAACACTTAGGCCATTTGGTGCATGCTTGGCTTGATTTGTTGCTTGGTTTGGCACCATGTATTAGCATGATTTCAAAGCTTATAATGCATGCTAATTGTTCATGTTTGTCCCTTTCAAGTGTGCTTGAATGTTGCTTGATTTATGCTTAAGTGTTGATCCTTATGTGCATGTGTGTGTGCATGCCATTTAGCCCTCACTTTTTAGCACTATGGCCACTGTTTTAGGCCTTATTAGAGTTGCCTAATTCATGTATAAGACCATCTTAGCATTAGTTTGCATTGCCATATGTATGCTTGTATGCTTGCATGAGTGCCTTGCCATGCCACGTTGCATCCTTAGCTTGTATGCCTAGGTTGCATTGCATCTTGCATGCATTCCTTGTCCCTTGACTTGGGTGATAGGGGTTGGGAGTTTTGTTTGATTGGTTTGCATACATTTGAAATCAAAGTTGCATACTTGGTTCTTTGGGCCATCATGCATGGAAATGCGTGATTGGTGGTCCGAGAATCCAGGCACATGTCCCTTTGAGTCATTACAATGATAAGAGACATGGTTGGTGCATACATGCTTTGAATTGTGCTGCCATGCTTTGCCTTGCCCTCTGTTGCTGTGAGTTGCAGGTTCTGCAGGAATACTCTGCCGACCGGCAGTGTAATGTGCCGACCGGCACCATTTTCTCTGCCGACAGATTCAATTTTGTGCCGATGGCCATACCACACTGCCGGTGGCAATTTCAATCAGCCGGTGGTGATCCTCTCTGTCCAAGGGATCAGTCCTGAGGTTTTGACAGCCTCCAAAGGAGCACAGGAAAGAAAACAGAGGCAGCCTACGCATGGCGGCGCGCTTCCCGAGGCGGTTTATTGTTTTCTTAGAATAATTAATTTGTTAATTAATTTGTAATATTAATTAGCTTGCGTAGTTAATTAATTTGTAATATTTATTCGGTCCCTCCGAGCGAGGGTAAATCTATAATAAGTGTGTGTGGGTGGTGTGTATGTCTTCCAACCCCACTTCTTTCTTCCCTTTTATTTACCTGCTTACGATGGTAGATTAGGGCACGTTTAATTTAGCATACCTTATGCTATGCATGTGTGCATCCATGCATTTGTATTACATGCATTAGGCTCGGTACATCACGCTAACTGCATTCGTACTTCAAATCCTAAACTGAATACGTGATAGTTGTGCATTCTCACATGCCATGTTTAGGATAGCCGAGCCTATTCTAGCAACACTTTGTATGCGATGCATTAGGCACTTAACATGGACTTGGATCATGCATGTTTGCTAACAAGTTCTTTGTTTTGGCACGGAGTACGATGTAAGTATTTTCGCTTTAGCATATCGCATAAGTGTGAATGTTGCCATGACAGCATGCTTAACATGTGGCTAGATGCTTATGTGTTAAACTGTTTTGAATGCCTGTGGGTGAAGGTTGGATTGTTTGAGTTGGAAGAACTCATTGAAATCCGTGTTTTAGCCTACTTGCGAGTAGCAAATTCCAAAGCATTTTCAAAATGAACGGATATGCAATGTTTCTTTCCAAATTAGGCAATCTAGTCTATACTTGCTTGCTGTGCGCATAACATAGTAATTCTAGGCTAATAATTGGTGTAAAGAACACATAAAGTTTTCAAAAACGGATATCACGGTTAGTAGAGGTCGGTCTTCGGACCGGGCGAAAGGGGGTGCTCATAGCTGACCTTCCCCGATCGTACCCAAGCTCCCGAGCCGAGACAACTCCGGTGATGACGGACATGTGGCCTTCGGCACCGAGTCAGGGTTTCCTAAATTCTCCCACAAAAATATTTAGGTGGCGACTCTGTATCTGGCAAAGCAGTCCATGTTTGGCACTACTTTTTCAAAAATCTGTTTCTCAAAACGATTTGCCAGATTTGGACTCTTTGGTTCAGATTAAGAACCGCGACAACAAAAATCGCGAGTCCGAACTGTAGCATTGAGGCCTCCACGCGGGCGCTGTTACAGTTTCTGGCGACTCTGCTGGGGATTTTTAGAGAGTTTGACTCGAACTCGTGATATCCTGTTTTGACTTCATTTATGTGTTTCTTTGCATTGCATGTGCATTGGTGCGCCTAGGAACACAGTGTTTGCCATCTGCCATTCTTGAACGGTTTGCCGGCGGCTTGTCTTGTCAAGGCATGTCCATAAGGCTGACCGGCTATGGGCTCTGACAGTGTGGGAACACAAACCCCGGTTTACCGGGGCACCCTTTTGACCATTCGACCTAGTGCATATTCGGAATCCGTAGTGACCATTCCAAGCTAGGACAGGTTGCTTACCCGTTTATAGGTTGTTTGAAACCGCTGCGTGCGTAGTGAAACCCTAGCTCCTGACAAAATAGGACAGGGAAACCCTACCCCAACATAGGGGTGTTTTGGTTCTCACTTACTTGCTATGTGCTTTTAGAGTGTATCTCTACAGGAACGCATATACCAGTTTGCGAGTTTGAGTATCGGGCCCGAAGGCGCCAGAATCAGTATTTTTGAGAATCAGTTATCAGGAATCAGTTATCCGCGGGTATCAGATTCAGTATTTTGGGAACAGAAATCTGGGAACAGTGATCAGCAGTAGGGTACAGTTGTTTGGCTACACCCGTGTTTGATCAGTTTGGGCTGAAATGCTGTCTGTTTTTCTTTCAAGGGTTCAGAGAGTTGCAGAGTTGATACAGAACAGCCAGTGTCTCCCCTTTGCTGAGGCAAGATTTATGGCGACACAAAGTTCAGAAGAAATTGTGGTTATGACGACTGCATTGGAGCAGGGAACCGCTCTGCAGAGTGAGGCCAACATCAGTATGTCACACCCGCCCAGGATGCCCGTTGTGCACCCAGTCTGGGCTCCCCAGTTATACCAGGCTCGTGAGCCCACCACCTTCGAATTAATGGGGATGATAGGCGATCTCCAAAGGTCTGTGGCAGACCTCGCCTATGGAATATCGACTTCACCTCCAGCGGTGCCGTATGCCGGGAATTTTGTACCACAGGAGCCCCCGCTACTGGGGCGGATTGTGATAGAGCTCAGCCAGCCAGAGATGGCTTCCGGCTATAGCCACGACATCCCAGCACCAACCCCGACCCTTGATCAGGCTGAGGCCAAAGGAAAAGACAAGGCAAAGATAGATGCCGACCCCATTGAGCAACTGCTGTGGGCAGTCGAGGCTCTGAAAGTCAGAGGAATGAGCAAGCAACAAACGTCTGCAATAGTGACCAAAGCTGTGGATGATGCTTTCCCCACTCCGATCAAAGGCAGTTCAAGCCAAGCAGAAAACCGGGATGGGCCCCGTCATGCCCAGACAGTTCCTGTAGTTCCCAACCCTGCACCGGGGAAGGTTCAAAAGGCCAAGGCAGCGCCAGCTGATCCTTTCGCCAGCGCATCTGGCAAGAATCCTCAAACTGCAAAGTACCTGCCCCGAGGGCGCAGGGTCTTTCACGACCTCCACATGCCTTTGTCTAGGGCATTGCTAATATTGGCGAAGAATGGGCATCTTAAGCCTTTGGAGCCCCGGCCACTCCCGAAGAATCTCCCCGCCACTCATGATGCTACCTTGTACTGCGCGTACCATCAACAGTCCGGTCACAGTACCGATGGATGTTCCCGCCTTCGTCATGAAGTGCAGGATTTGATTGATAACAAGGTTATCCTACCACCCACCTCGGGCAAGCCCGTCACCACTCAGTTGTTGGATTTCGAGGGCTCAGATACTGCGAGTATGTGAAGTGAAACGCCTGCGGGCAACATTTGGTGTATTTTTGAAGCGTCTGGCACGCATTTTTGAGCATCGGTGAAACCGAGTTTTGTAAATCCTGACTTGGATATCGAGTCAATCTTTTGTTTTGAGTCTGTCACTTTGTCTTGAGTCAGTCTTTTGCTTAAGGGTCTGTCTTGTTGTATCGAGTCAGTCCCCGTTGTATATAATACCTGGTGATTCTGAGGTTGTTGTCCCGAACACCGTTTTGTTTTGTAATTACCCATTTTTGTTTTTTGAGTCTGTTTCTGCCGAGGGGCCAGTTCTACCAACAAATCTGAATGAAACAGCTGTTGCTATCTCAAACTTCATGCTTGCTTTCAGCATAAGTGCCAGAGAATTTGATTGGGCTGACAGTACATCTCGCTTGCTCTCCTGCGCGCCAAACTCATTGCATTAACCTAAGATTTTCAAAAAATAAACCTTTTGAACACTGCGGTGATAAAAACGAAGAGGAAAGAATTCCTCGGGTTTTGCAAAATTTTGATCATTTTGAGAGAAAGAAAGGCGTGCTAAGCCTTTTTATGAATGAAATCATGCTTGTCGGCGTGAGTACTGAGAAGGATCCTGGCCTGATCCAGATTGGTTCCACACTATCTTCGGCGCGAGCGATTTGTCGCTTTCTTAAAAACTTTCAAAAGCAAATGTTTTACGCGGCCCTGTGAAGACTTGTGTGGAATCCCTCTTGAGGTCGCGCAGCCTAGGATCGCTCTCAGCCTCAAGATTCAACCCGTTTGCTTTCCGATTTTGAACCCGTTCAGAACGTTCAAAAAGTTCAACGGACAAACGCCGTGAAAGGTCTGTATGGCCAGTTTCGAAGCAGCCCTCGAGTAAGAGGCACCAAAAGCCAAGTTAGAAGGAGTAGATCTCGCCGAAAGAAGCTCGTTGAGCAACCGTGAAGGGTTCTTCTGCAAATCAGTGCAACAACCGTTCTCCTGGACACAGAGAGGCTTCAATTCCAAGAAAAAAACCATTTGGCATGGACTTGCTACACTTTTACCCTTTGAGAGGCTCGCTGGGCCGAAAACCCGGAAGGGCGACCCAGGCAAAAGTTAGAGCAAGAAAAAAAAGACAAAAAGAAAAAAAAAGAAAAAAAAGAAAGGCAAAAAAAGAAAAAGGAACAAAAAAGAAGAAATAGAAAATGAAAAGAAACTCGCAAGGTCGAAAACCCGCATTGGGCGCCTTGGCAAAAGTGAGAGCCAAACAAAGTGAAGGTTAAAATACCTGAGTGTACCTTAACCGGAACTACGTAAGGCTTGATTCCCATGTTTGAGATACGTAGGCAACTTCATCATGAAGTCTAGCCCCCAACGCTTTCATAGCGTCTCAGTCCATGCCATGGTTTCGATTTCATCCCCAAAGTCCAGTGGCCAACACCCTTCAAGGTGATTGTGTCCATATATGTGTTGTATCCGTCTTCGTCATCGCTGTGTCTGAGAGTTCGACCATCGCCAAATGAAGACTGTTTACAGATTGCTGCGGCACCATCCCAAACAAGGGGCAACCTTCCGTTGCCACGAGCCACTGTGAGCCGCCTTCCAAACTAGGGGCAACTTTCCGTTGCCTCCCACCCCCCTTCAAACCAGGGGCAATTTTCCGTTGCCTCCGATCCGAGGTTGCGCATCTCGAAGGGTAAGTTCTGTGCTTGTTGAGCATCAGCTGTTTGAAAAATAGTTTTTGAAAATTTTTACTGAGGTTGACTATTTTCTCGAAAACTATTCCATTTTCCAAAATCGGACCATTGTCTTGGACCCAAAAAAGGAAAATTTTCAGTGCTTGCTGCCTGACTTGCACGGTTTTCAAATAAAAAATCGAACAAGTACGTTAATCCGACTTTCATTTTGATCAAAATTGTTTTAGTAGAAAGCAAAAACAAAAAATGGTTAAAATGATGAACTAGGGGCACAGTTGAGCCAGGCGTTCTGTCTTTCCCCCGTCATCGACGTACTTGCCAGAAGAGCGCTCTACCCGCCGGAAGAAATAGCCGTGAGCTAACGGTATTGAGCATGAACCCACACCTTGCTATTTATCCATCAATCACCCCGGGGAGGGATGAAAAATGAGAGATTGAAGAATAGAGAGGTGTAAGTTGAGAGAAAAGTGAGGAAAAGGGTTTCGAGAGAAAATCCAAGCTTGAGAGTTGAGTGATGTGAGAATCACAAATCAGAAAGGGTGGGAAACAATGCCAAGAGAAACTGGCTCCTCGTGATCTGAGGTCCCCCAGCTTCGTTTACGCGTCTGTGTGTCGTGTCTTTGGTTTTGTTTACCTCAACCCTTTGTTTTTGGTCTTTTCCGAGCGTGTCTCGTCGTGCTAGGACGTGCACCTATATTTGAGTCCTTTCCGCTGTGTTCAGTTATAGGCTCGATATCCCGGTTTGAGAAATCCTTCATTCAATTTCAAAAATCATCTATGCTCAGAATGCTGTGCCATTCTCTACATTTGAATGTGTTTTGACTCCAACCGGTTCCATCTTTGAGGTCCGTCTTGTTAGATTGGGCCGTTTGTTCAGAATTTGCTGTGCGCAGAATGAATCGAATGCTGTGTTATGGGCTGTGTGCAGATTAATCCCCAGTAAAGCAAGGGCTGTGTGTCCAGAATCAGGCAGTGGGTTGCTTGGGTTATTTTGCTGTTGGCTGTTTAGTTATCTGATTATTACAGTGTAAGTGTTCAATTTTCAGATAACCGATCAATTTCGTTTACATTGAGGTGTAACATGATGAGATGCAATGCAATACATGAGATATGCGAATGTAACACTTTTTAAGCAAAAATCTGTTCATTTAACTATCTTTTCAAATGTACAAGTTTTGGAAACAAAAATCTGCCTGCCGCAGTACAAGGTAATCTATCTACCAACAAAAAGAAAAGTACAAGAAAGAAAGAAAAGATAGCAAAAATCTGCATCTATGTCAAGCACTCCGAAGGGCCGTCAGTCTGTCCTGGTCCTCTTCCTGGACGAGGGTCCAGGAGCATCATCAGCGTCGTCATCAAAGCCCGAGCTAGAACCGTCTCCGGTCTCCTCCTCCGATGACCCTACCTCCGCCTCTGACTCCTCGTCGTCGTCATCGTCCGGGACTGGAGCTCGCGAGCTGCTCCCGACGTGAGTACGCCCTCCCCTGGTACGGGGAAATATCCTGCCCTCCTCATCTCTCCCCCGAGCAGGGACAGAAGGTCTGGCCGAAGCACCTCCTGCCATGGGAATCTGGAAAGGAGGCTGAAAAAGTACACAAAAAGGGAAATGCATCAGTACACTGTGAACAGTTTAAAGGTGCAGAATGCAGCGTATGAATACAGTAAGAGTGCCGTGAGCAGTTTAGCAATGTAGAATGCAGAGTATGAGTACAGTGTAAGAATGCCGTGAGCAATTTATCAGTATAAAGTACAGTGCAGAATGCAGTGTATGCAGTGTGTCAGATGCTGTGAGATCAGTGTATCACGTGTTGTGCCGTGCATCAGATTATGCGAATCAGTGTATGAATGGTTTGAGGCCAGTGTCAGAAGGACATACCGGTATGCTGTAGACGGCTAGGAGGTCAAATGTCCGCTGGAGCATCCCCATCATCGAGGCATTCATCGCCAACGACTGACGGGTGTACTCAGAAGAGGCCTGCAAAAGTATCAGATGCATCAATATTCTGTGGAATATCGAGTAAACTGAATTGAATAACTGTACAAAATGCAGTAGAACATACCGGCGGTAAGTCGGGGACATCAATGAACTCGTGACCAGCCGGTGGAGGGGCGAAGGGGATCTGATAGGTCGACCCACCCTGCCCCTGGAAAGTCAGTACAGCAGGCAGGGCAGGCCAGCCAGCTCCCCGTCCTCCCCGCACTCCACCCCTACCACGGACCCGGGCCCTCCCCGAAGATCCAGCCCCTGCTCCCGCTCCGGCCCCAGCCGCCGATGCCACAGGCCTGGCTCCCTCTGCTCGACGGCCGCTCAAAGGTCGCATCAGGTACGTCCGCACGTACTCCTGATAGTCGCCGGTGCCTCGGAAGCCGGCCTCCTCCCGAGTAATCATCCAGCTGCTCAGTGGTAAGCCCCTCAGTCTCCCTCATCTCTGCAGGAGGGTGAGCCGGGACTATTTGCTCAGGTAACCCGCGGGTCTGGCGTAGAAAACGCTCCCCCAGGTACCAAGCCCGACAGACTGGGCCCTCTAGCAAGATCCGGAAACGCGAGGTCTCCTCAGCACTAGGGAACCGACCCCGCATCGCCGACGGCAAGGAGGCCCATGGCCGCCATGTGATCTGAAAATGACAGATAGTTTGTTATCTACTGTTATTGAAATATACAGTGGGAAAACGAAGCTAAATGGACTGAAAGTAAAGCATACCTCCGTGGGGGTAATGGTATCGAAGTATCGGCGGAAGAAGCCGAACGTCTCCCGTGGTCGCCGGGTGCATCTCCCGTCGAAGCGACTCGAGAACGGGACAGCCGGAGGAGGCTCCGCGACTGGTACGGGTGCAAGCCTAGGGAAGTAGGCGTAAACCCACAGCTGCAAAACAGATGTCAGTATGACTATCAGAAAAAGCAGAATATACAGAATAAAGCAGAAATGGCAGAGCCGTGTGTTGTGCAGTGTATTGTGTGCAGTGTACAGTGTGAGCAGTGTACAGTCAGTGTAAAGCAGAATGCATGTGTGTGCCGTGTGTACAGTACACAGTAAGTGTAAAGCAGACCGCAGTGTGTGCAGTGTACAGAGTACAGAAAGTACGAGACAGGAATGAAAAAGCGGAGAAGAAATGTACCTCCCAAGCCCGCCAGTAACCTCCAAGCAGCTGGCCGCTGCCACGAGAAGTCGAGCTCATATATCCATACAGGGTGGCCAGAGCAGCGCCGCCCCAATCGTAGTGCAAGATATCCCGGACGTCCACCAGTGCGCTGAGAAGGCAGAGAGGCACGGTGTTCGCCCGGTCGGCGAAAATGGTAGTCCCGAACAGGAACATGAGGAAGCCGCGAGCATACCTCTCCTCGTCCTCCGGGGTCATCTGCACCTCCTCCAAAACGGGCTGAACCCTGAACTGTGTCTCGAACCAGGAGTACCGCACGAAGCCCGGACGAGCTAGTGGCGGGGCCTCCCCCAGTAGATGGACCTGAGCGGCGGTCCACTCATCCATGTCTGTGTCGAAGGGGATCGGATCACCCCCTACCTCGAAGCCTGTGAGCATCGAGAAGTCATAAGGGGTCATCGTCATGTCCCCTGCGGCAGAAAAATGGAAAGAATCGGTGGTGTCCCACTATCTCTCCGCCAGAGCGGCAAGAAGAGGTCTGCATGTGGACAACCTAGAGAGCCCTCGGCAGAAGGTGCCGAAGCCCGCTCGGTCTACGATGCGCTGGACCGCATCAGGGAGCTCATCATACCACTCCCGTGCACCAGTATTCCCATACCCGCGAATGGTATGGGAACCCTCCTGCAAACAGAAAATGACAATTGCAAGACAACATTCAAAATGCAGTTTTGAAAAGACAGATATGGCATGTATGCAAGTTTGTCAGATTCAGGCAAATACCGGGTGCCGGTGTGCTTACAGTGAAATACGTGTGCTGTGTCAGCGTGTTTAGGTGTTTCAGAACAGATGTAGCGTGTGTGCAAATCTAACGGATTCAGATAAATGCTGGATGCCAGTGTATGCAGTGAAATACAGTGTGCGCCGTGTGTTTGGGTGATTCAGGGCTAGTGCAGTGTGTGTGCATGTGTCAGTCTCAAGCAGATATCAGTTGTATGTATGTTTACAGTCAACTACGGTCTACGGCATATTAGATTTCAGCAGTTAAAGAGTACAACTAACTATGGCAGTTTTGTATCCTACATTGCAGAAAGTAAAGCAGAAAGAAGAGAGTTACCTCGGAAGTGCCGAATGAAAGGTGGGAGGTAGGCTCACGCAGTAGTAGCTCAGGCGCCGCGTACCTCTCAAAGCTCCGGAACTGACGCAGGCCGTCTGGGGGCAGAACGTGGATCGCCGGCCGGTAGGTCGCCGGGTCGAACGGGCGCTCGCTCAGTGGTAAGAGCTCGACCCCGGGATCCATCTCGTGGTCCGGGGGAGTCCCGCCACGTGGAATGTCGTCCGCCATGAAGAGAGTGGTGTGAAAATGGCCCGAAAAAGGAAAACCGGGTCGGAATACGAAGAGTCAACCGAAAAGTCAACTCCCGAGAAGGTCGAAAATGGCCGGGAAAGCCGGAATGTGAAAGGGCACGGAAATGAAGAGGAAAGTGAGGGGAACGAACCCCGAAGAGGCTAGAACGCCAAACGAGGCACCGAAACGAGAATGTGATCGGTCGAAAACATCCGAAACGCGAAGAGAAATGCGAATCCGACGACGAAACGGGCGTAGAACGCGAAGAAACGGAGAAATGGGGAAAGGAAAAAGCTCTAGAGAGAGAGAGCAAGGGATTTCGGCGTGGAGGAAATGAGGAAATAGGGCTTGAAGCCCTATTTTATAACACCCAAGGTGAAAAGTCAAAACTGCCCCGCATCAGCAACTGTTTGCCGGCCGGCAATGTTTTGTGCCGGCCGGCACTTTTTTGTGCCGATGGAATTGTTTTTGTGCCGATGGCCAGCCGGTGGCCTCATCTTTCGGCCGGTGGGGTTCCCACAGCCTTGTTTAGGCCATTTGAGTTATTTTGGGTCTTCATAGCTCAAGAAAGTGCAAGAAAGTGTATCTCCGACGCTCAACCGGCCTCCGTTCTGACCGCAGGCCGTGTCTCCAGTGCGTGGCACTCGAATTCGTGCAAGGTGTATCCTTTTTGTATCCTTTTAAATTCAAAGTTGCCCCATGTGTGTTGCACGAGTTCACCACACTACTTCGGTGCATCACATCGCGCTGTCACGCGCCACACATTTGCATTGTTATGCACGTGTTACATGCGTTGCAACACGCACCCCTTTGCATTATCATGCACATTTCTCATGCATCATCATTGCATTTCCATTCCATGCATTGTCATGCATTCTGGAATACGTGCGTTGTTGCGCATTTAAGCCCATTTACATTCCGTGTGGCATGCATGTCGCACTTAGCATTGCACTGTTTTGTGCATTTCAAACTATCGCATTGTTTTGTGCATTTCAAACCGTCGCACTGTTTTGTGCATTTCAAACTGTTGCACTGTTTTGTGCATTTCAAACCTCGCGCTGTTCTGCGCATTGCACTGTTTTGTGCATTTCAAAATTGTTCGCGCTGTTCTGCGCATCGCACTGTTTTGTGCATTTCAAACCGTCGCACTGTTTTGTGCATTTCAAACTATCGCACTGTTCTGTGCATTTCAAATCGTCGCACTGTTTTGTGCATTGCATTCCGTTGCGCGGTTTTGCGCATCTCATTACATTACCTGCGTAGACTGCATGTTTGTAATCAATTTCTTCTCTATACTTGCGTAGACCGCATGTTAATTACATTACCTGCGTAGACCGCATGTTTGTAATCATTTCATTACTTGCGTAGACCGCATGTTCATTACATTACCTGCGTAGACCGCATGTTTGTAATCATTTCTTTACTTGCGTAGACCGCATGTTCATTACATTACCTGCGTAGACCGCATGTTTGTAATCATTTCTTTACTTGCGTAGACCGCATGTTAATTACATTACCTGCGTAGACCGCATGTTTTGATTGCGTAGACCGCATGCTAATTCCATTACCTGCGTAGACCGCATGTTTTGATTGCGTAGACCGCATGCTTAATTCCATTACCTGCGTAGACCGCATGTTTTGATTGCGTAGACCGCATGTTTAAATTTCATTACCTGCGTAGACCGCATGTTTTGATTGCGTAGACCGCATATTATCCAATTCCATTACCTACGTAGACCGCATGTTTTGATTGCGTAGACCGCATGTTCAATTTCAATACTTGCGTAGACCGTATGTTTTGATTGCGTAGACCGCATGTTCATTACAATACTTGCGTAGACCGCATGCTTAATTCCATTACCTGCGTAGACCGCATGTTTTGATTGCGTAGACCGCATGTTTAAATTTCATTACCTGCGTAGACCGCATGTTTTGATTGCGTAGACCGCATGCTAATTCCATTACCTACGTAGACCGCATGTTTTGATTGCGTAGACCGCATGCTTAATTCCATTACCTGCGTAGACCGCATGTTTTGATTGCGTAGACCGCATGTTTAAATTTCATTACCTGCGTAAACCGCATGTTTTGATTGCGTAGACCGCATGCTTAATTTCAATACTTGCGTAGACCGCATGTTTTACTTGCGTAGACCGTATGTTAATTCTTTACCTGCGTAGACCGCATGTTTTGATTGCGTAGACCGCATGTTCAATTTCAATACCTGCGTAGACCGCATGTTTTGATTGCGTAGACCGCATGTTTTACTTGCGTAGACCGCATGTTAATTCTTTACCTGCGTAGACCGCATGTTTTGATAGCGTAGACCGCATGCTTAATTTCAATACTTGCGTAGACCGCATGTTTTGATTGCGTAGACCGCATGTTTAATTTCATTACTTGCGTAGACCGCATGTTTTGATTGCGTAGACCGCATGTTTAATTTCATTACTTGCGTAGACCGCATGTTTTGATTGCGTAGACCGCATGTTAAATTTCATTACCTGCGTAGACCGCATGTTTTGATTGCGTAGACCGCATGCTTAATTTCAATACTTGCGTAGACCGCATGTTTTACTTGCGTAGACCGCATGTTAATTCTTTACCTGCGTAGACCGCATGTTTTGATTGCGTAGACCGCATGTTCAATTTCAATACCTGCGTAGACCGCATGTTTTGATTGCGTAGACCGCATGTTAATTCTTTACCTGCGTAGACCGCATGTTTTGATGGCGTAGACCGCATGCTTAATTTCAATACTTGCGTAGACCGCATGTTTTGATTGTGTAGACTGCATGTTTAATTTCATTACTTGCGTAGACCGCATGTTTTGATTGCGTAGACCGCATGTTTAATTTCATTACTTGCGTAGACCGCATGTTTTGATTGCGTAGACCGCATGTTAAATTTCATTACCTGCGTAGACCGCATGTTTTGATTGCGTAGACCGCATGTTTAAATTTCATTACCTGCGTAGACCGCATGTTTTGATTGTGTAGACCGCATGTTTAATTTCATTACTTGCGTAGACCGCATGTTTTGATTGCGTAGACCGCATGTTTAATTTCATTACTTGCGTAGACCGCATGTTTTGATTGCGTAGACCGCATGTTAAATTTCATTACCTGCGTAGACCGCATGTTTTGATTGCGTAGACCGCATGTTTAAATTTCATTACCTGCGTAGACCGCATGTTTTGATTGCGTAGACCGCATGCTAATTCCATTACCTGCGTAGACCGCATGTTTTGATTGCGTAGACCGCATGCTTAATTCCATTACTTGCGTAGACCGCATGTTTTGCTTGCGTAGACCGCATGATTTATCGATTTCATTACCTGCGTAGACCGCATGTTTTGAATGCGTAGACCTCATGCTTATTCAAATCTCATTACCTGCGTAGACCGCATGTTTTGATTGCGTAGACCGCATGTTCAATTTCAATACCTGCGTAGACCGCATGTTTTGATGGCGTAGACCGCATGTTTAATTTCATTACCTGCGTAGACCGCATGTTTTGATTGCGTAGACCGCATGCTTAATTCCATTACCTGCGTAGACCGCATGTTTTGACTGCGTAGACCGCATGCTTATTCAAATCTCATTACCTGCGTAGACCGCATGTCTTGATTGCGTAGACCATATTATCAATTTCATTACCTGCGTAGACCGCATGCTTTGATTGCGTAGACCGCATGTTTGTTAAACTTCATTTTCTGCGTAGATCGCATGCTTATGATCAATTTCGTTGCCTGCGTAGACCGCATGCTCCACTTACATGTTTGTATTTTCACAGCATTGTTATGCCCCCCACTTGCTTTGCGCTGTCACGCATTTCGAGTATGCTATTGTGCATGTTGTTAACAATATTGTACCTGTTAAGTTTGTTTTCTTTTCAGGCACGATATTATATGTACGGTTCATTTGAAGCTGGTGTAACCAGACGAGCCTCACAGGTATTGTATCTCCCGAGTGAGACGTATTGAGAATTCCATAATTCTCTTACATCCTTTCTGCATTGTAGTGTAGTTTGGTATGCTAGCTTAAAATTGTCGCATGTTTGCTTCATTACAGCTTTCTTTGCATGATCATAAGTTATGCTCGGCTTCGTGCATTGTCTTGCATTTTGCCCCTGCCTTCGGGCGCATATCTTATTTGTCTTGTATGTTTGTCTGAGTCTTCGGCCTTGTCAAAAATGGGTCGACTCTGGGCTTTGACATTCACTCCCGTCATTGTTATGACTTTCGAGTTCTGTCAAAGAGGGGCAACTGTAGACACCCCATTTTTGACCGTCCTCAAGACTTGGACGTCACCGTTTGAACACTCGGTGATTATCCATGTTTGTGTTCGTTTGGAGTTCCCGGAGGTCTCGGCTCGCGCGCCATGCCTCAGGATCCCCGAATTCGACCGTTTAGTGTCTGGTTTTGCACCAAACACTTGCATCTTGCCTTTGAGAGGCAGGGTGGGGCTTGTAGACCATCCCCACCCATCACCGGCAGTGGCTAGATGCCACCGGCTGGTTTTTGCTGCCACCGGCAATATAGTTTGCCGGCCGGCACTCTTTTTGGCCAAGATGGCATTTTTGGTCGGCCGATTGCTGTTCATCTGCTTTTGCAGATTTTTTTTAGACAGCTGTATTGCTTTTGCTCCCCTCCATACACGTGTATGGAGGGATCTCCCTCTTGCAAAGCTTGTCTTGTAAGCTTTACAAGAGGCATATAGAGAGGCTCTCTCTAAGAAAAGAGGAGGGCTTTTAGACATTTTTGAGAGAGGAAAATACAGACCAAGCTCTGGTTTTTCTAGGGTTAGGGTTAGATATACACTCTCTATCTCTCTTTCCCTCTTATTTGTACACTAGGTGTTTTGTGTCTCACTATTGCACACAAACACCTAGTGTTTCACCTTCCTCTTGGAGCTGAGGTTCTAAAGAGTTTGTTTTGAGATTTCGGTGTTGGATTCAAGCTCAAGGAGGCCATTGGAGCACCATTTGTGAAGGGGTCTTCAAGGGTGAGATTCTAGTCCTTTTTTTCCCCATTCTTGCATTAATTTTATACCTATCTTAGAGCTTTTTTTGTGATTATTGTATAACATAAAAAAGTTCTGTTTTTAGGCCCTCTTTATTGTTTATTAAGAGTGTTTTGTTGTTTGAGGGTTGTTGACCACCCTTAGGCCTCAAAAGGCCTCATTTTGAGCCATTTTGTGCTAGCTCCGGGATTTTGGTGTTGAGGTCTCTTCACCACTAAAATCTTGAGGGATTTCAGTGGTGAAGATGATGCTTTGAAGTCCCAAGAAGGAGAGGGCCACCCCCTCTCCTTGTTGTCCTTGAAAAGGGCATATTTTGACCTCTTAAGGAAGCCTATGCTTGAGTGTGTGTTGAGCATGTTTGGTTTGTTTTTCATGCTTATATATCCATAATATAACATGATTTCAAGTGGGTTTTGGAACTCCATGCATGTTTAGCATAGTTGCCATGTAATGCCTTGTTTATGCCTTAATGTGCCTTAGGTTGTTAGCCTTTGTTGGAGCATGTTTTAGGCTTACATTTGTGAAGATTATGTGCTTATTTTGCCATGTTCTAGGTCTGTCCATAAGTGTTTGGGTTGATTTTGGCATGCTTAATATAGCTCCTTTGTATTTGGGCTTGTTGGCCTTGAGTATGTGCATGTGTAGCATGCCATCTTTGCATTGTTTTGGTGATTTGGGATCATTCTACATGCCATTTCAGTCCCATTTCCATGCTTGTTTGATTGCCTTGCATGCCTCTTTAATGCTTTGAAAGCATGTGTTGCAATGCCCCATGTTTTGGCCATGGTGCATGTCTTTGTTTTTTGAGTCACTTAGATGCCATCTAAGTAGTCCTTTAGCTTTGTTTTAACATGCTAAACCTCTGATTTTGGTCCTCCTTTTCATGCCATGTTTGGTCATGTTAAGTGTAGTTCAATGCCTTGTTGATTTGCTTTGAACACTTAGGCCATTTGGTGCATGCTTGGCTTGATTTGTTGCTTGGTTTGGCACCATGTATTAGCATGATTTCAAAGCTTATAATGCATGCTAATTGTTCATGTTTGTCCCTTTCAAGTGTGCTTGAATGTTGCTTGATTTATGCTTAAGTGTTGATCCTTATGTGCATGTGTGTGTGCATGCCATTTAGCCCTCACTTTTTAGCACTATGGCCACTGTTTTAGGCCTTATTAGAGTTGCCTAATTCATGTATAAGACCATCTTAGCATTAGTTTGCATTGCCATATGTATGCTTGTATGCTTGCATGAGTGCCTTGCCATGCCACGTTGCATCCTTAGCTTGTATGCCTAGGTTGCATTGCATCTTGCATGCATTCCTTGTCCCTTGACTTGGGTGATAGGGGTTGGGAGTTTTGTTTGATTGGTTTGCATACATTTGAAATCAAAGTTGCATACTTGGTTCTTTGGGCCATCATGCATGGACATGCGTGATTGGTGGTCCGAGAATCGAGGCACATGTCCCTTTGCGTCATTACAATGATAAGAGACATGGTTGGTGCATACATGCTTTGAATTGTGCTGCCATGCTTTGCCTTGCCCTCTGTTGCTGTGAGTTGCAGGTTCTGCAGGAATACTCTGCCGACCGGCAGTGTAATGTGCCGACCGGCACCATTTTCTCTGCCGACAGATTCAATTTTGTGCCGATGGCCATACCACACTGCCGGTGGCAATTTCAATCAGCCGGTGGTGATCCTCTCTGTCCGAGGGATCAGTCCTGAGGTTTTGACAGCCTCCAGAGGAGCACAGGAAAGAAAACAGAGGCAGCCTACGCATGGCGGCGCGCTTCCGAGGCGGTTTATTGTTTTCTTAGAATAATTAATTTGTTAATTAATTTGTAATATTAATTAGCTTGCGTAGTTAATTAATTTGTAATATTTATTCGGTCCCTCCGAGCGAGGGTAAATCTGTAATAAGTGTGTGTGGGTGGTGTGTATGTCTTCCAACCCCACTTCTTTCTTCCCTTTTATTTACCTGCTTACGATGGTAGATTAGGGCACGTTTAATTTAGCATACCTTATGCTATGCATGTGTGCATCCATGCATTTGTATTACATGCATTAGGCTCGGTACATCACGCTAACTGCATTCGTACTTCAAATCCTAAACTGAATACGTGATAGTTGTGCATTCTCACATGCCATGTTTAGGATAGCCGAGCCTATTCTAGCAACACTTTGTATGCGATGCATTAGGCACTTAACATGGACTTGGATCATGCATGTTTGCTAACAAGTTCTTTGTTTTGGCACGGAGTACGATGTAAGTATTTCCGCTTTAGCATATCGCATAAGTGTGAATGTTGCCATGACAGCATGCTTAACATGTGGCTAGATGCTTATGTGTTAAACTGTTTTGAATGCCTGTGGGTGAAGGTTGGATTGTTTGAGTTGGAAGAACTCATTGAAATCCGTGTTTTAGCCTACTTGCGAGTAGCAAATTCTAAAGCATTTTCAAAATGAACGGATATGCAATGTTTCTTTCCAAATTAGGCAATCTAGTCTATACTTGCTTGCTGTGCGCATAACATAGTAATTCTAGGCTAATAATTGGTTTAAAGAACACATAAAGTTTTCAAAAACGGATATCACGGTTAGTAGAGGCCGGTCTTCGGACCGGGCGGAAGGGGGTGCTCATAGCTGACCTTCCCCGATCGTACCCAAGCTCCCGAGCCGAGACAACTCCGGTGATGACGGACATGTGGCCTTCGGCACCGAGTCAGGGTTTCCTAAATTCTCCCACAAAAATATTTAGGTGGCGACTCTGTATCTGGCAAAGCAGTCCATGTTTGGCACTACTTTTTCAAAAATCTGTTTCTCAAAACGATTTGCCAGATTTGGACTCTTTGGTTCAGATTAAGAACCGTGACAACAAAAATCGCAAGTCCGAACTGTAGCATTGAGGCCTCCACGCGGGCGCTGTTACACCGAGCTCACAGGATGGGTCACACTCCATAACACACCAGCGTCGGGCCGGGCTCTAGAACACATAGCCTAGGGTCTTAGGTTGGGCTTAGGCTCGAGCCTGGTTGGGCCTACCCAGGGCGCGAACAGACTTGGGGTGTGCCTCGAGCTCGTGGGCCAAATTTACACCCCTATATATGGGTAGTGGTTATGAGATATATGATTAGTGGTTATGATATATGTGATATTGATTATGAAACAAAGGGTGCTGGTTATGAGATGTGGTTATAACATATGTGGGTAAAGGTAATGAGATATATGATTAGTGATTATGAGATATGTGAATCTGGTTATGAGCAGAGTGGTATAGTTATAAGTCAAAGGGTGTTTGGTTATGAGATATGTGATTAGTAGTTATGAGATAGGTAATGTTGGTTATGATCAAAGTGGTGTGGTTATGAGATATGTGATTAATAGTTATGATAATTGTGATGTTGGTTATGAGATATGTAGGTAATAGTTATGAGTAAAGTGGTGTCAAAGTGTGGCAACCCTCACCTCTGATTAGCGTTAATTCATGATTAAGCGTGTTAAGTAATTGATTGAGATGAAATCCTAAATTGATTACAGGAGTATGTATTTCAATTACATTCTTATCTGTTTGATATAGGAAGATCTGTTTGTGTTTTGATTCTAAATTACGAATTGAAAGCCTTATCGGCAATTGATTCAGAAATTGACTTGGGTTTTATGCTAATTAGGATTTATACAATTTTATGGTAGGTTTAATTAAAATTCAATTTGGAATGATTAAATTAGAATAAATAATGCTAAATTGATTGAGCCTAAGTTATTTACACTTTTGCCATTAGTGGGTCTTTTCAAGGCCATTTGTTTGGTTCCTTATATGTTTGGCATCATCTACCTTGCACCTCCTTGAGCAAAAACGTGAGTGAGAGAGAGTATGAGAAAATTTGATTCAACTAGAGAACAGCTTAAAATTTGAGGAAATTGAAGAAACTTTGAGGACTTGTCCATCTTGCTCAAGAATTTAGCACCTAAAGTCCAATTGAACATCTAAGGTAAGAAATCTAGTCCCTAGTCTTGAATTTATGTTGAATCACCTATGAATTCAAGTGAATTGAACCTTGAGTTATGAGATTTAAGCTTAATAAATGTTAATTCGTGCATGCATGTCCATATCATGGAGTTTTGAAGTTATTTTGCATGAAATTCTTACATGCATGCCTAGATTATAGTTGTAATCTAAGAATTCATCATGTTTTTGAAAAGAATGTCCCTTGGGATCATGCATTAGAAGCTATGAATTCAAATAAATGCATGCATGGCATAATTACATCATGTTCTTGAATTTTGGGTTGAATTTGTGTTCAATTGGCATACTTTGGAGCCTTGATTTTATGAAATAGTCTTTAAAACATGTGGTATTATGAGTTTCCAAGTATTTTCCAGAAAATTGGCCCAAAAGATTGAGTTTTGGCATGTTGGATTCTTGGTTTGAGCTTTGGAAGCAGATCTAGAAAATCCAGAATTTGGCTTCCTTACTCGAGCGAGAGATTCCACGCTCGAGCGACCACCTTTGTTGTCAGACTCTCACTCGAGCGATGGAATACTGGCTCGAGCGTAAATTGCAAGCTCTCAGGTTTTTGCGTGTGCAAACGCACGTTCGAGCAACGAGACCTACGCTGGAGTGAAGAGCTGTGTCTCACGCTCGAGCGAGCATCAAGTGGAGAATTTTAGCAACCAGTACTTTTTACATTTTTACAGATCGCTCGAGCGAAGGAGCCACGCTCGAGCGAGACCCCTGTTTTCAGCAAATTTTGAAAAGTGTTCTAAAGTACATTTTCACATCCTTATTCCATCCTAGGCATTCCTAGGCCATGTTTAAGGCATCTTAATTGAGAATATTGATATAGAACCACACCAAATCAAGTTAGGGGCTAAGTTATTAATCCCGAGTGTGTAATTTAGTGTGTGTATTCGTTCTGCAACTGTGTAGGTTTGGCACCCAGGGACGCTGTCTAGCCTGCCCATAGCCCAGTAATCTGTGAGTAACACTGTTGTAAGATATGTTCAATCGTGTTTATTTTCTGATTGATAAATCATATCGCTTATGAAATGATACTTTTTATCGATTGAATGATGATCCTATTTTGAACCGCATTCGTGGCATCCATAGCATATTGCTATTGTTATTGATATTGTTATCAATATTGTTACAGAGATCTTTGTCAATTCCAAATCTTGAAACTATTGTTATTGTATGATGGCTATCAATTGATTGTTCGGTCTTTTAAGACCTAGCGTATTGTTGCTATTGGATGTACCATGTAGAACTCATGAATATGATGGATCGACTTGATCGAATTGAATGATTGATTGACAAATGATATTGATTGAAAATGTTTTAGTGTTGGTCGATTATTTTAAAGACTGTAAGGACATCATTCTTAACCTCTTTACACATTTGTTATTCACTGGGCTTTAGCTCACGGTTTATATATGTATGTAAGTGACCAGGCACCGAACCAAAGCTAGAAGCGTCGAGTTAAGCTCATGTTTTGTCCAGCCGACCATTGTGCCTCACTTCGAGGTCCCGAGTCAGCTCAAACCAAGGCTGTTTTTGGGGTGTTCTAGTTTCACCTTTTTGTTTCTGTTATGTATCGAAAGTTTAAGACTTGATTGTACAGTTATGGTAAAGGGATCAGGTCCCTAACCTGTATGCTATGTGTATTTGGTATGTGTATATGCTTATGGCTTTGAATGTGATTTTGTCCATAAAAGTCTTTTCCCATTCACATTTTTCACAGCTCATTAGACATCTTTTTATTATTGATTGGCTTCTGCCAGCCCCTTACTCTGTACTATTGTCTTTACTGTTAAGCAGGCCTTTGGTAATCTCAGATTACTGGTCGGTTACGATGCTAAACCTATAGAGGCGGGTTTGGGTTGTGACAGAGTGATATCAGAGCACGAGTTATACCGCACACATGTCCAAATGAGCTTTAGGATGTCCTAGAAAAGTAATTAGGACATTGCATGAGCATTAGAAAGTGTCTGTGGTCATGGTATGTATGTATGTGTTAATGTGCATAATTAAGCAACCTTTCTTATGTTTATTATTACTGTATTGTGTATAGTGCAATGGAGAATGCAAGAAATGCCGATGAATCCGAATCATCTGAAGCAAGAATGACAAGGTTGGAAAGAATGGTTGAACTGTTGACTGAGGCTCTAAGGCAACAACAGAACCAATAGCTACCACTTCCTCCAGTACAGCCAGAACTAAATATTAATGATGATGTGATTGCCTTGACGCAAAAGTTTAACAAAATGAAGCCGCCAACATTTCAAGGAGGTCTTGAGCCACTAAAGGCCGAAGCATGGGTATTAGAAACTGAAAAGCTGTTCGAAGTATTTCCCAGTTCCGAGGCACACAAAGTCTTACTGGCTACATTTACATTGCAAGAAGAGGCCAGACGGTGGTGGATGCTTATACGTGATACTAACAATGCCATGACCTAGACCCAATTCAAGGAAGCTTTTTATGAGAAATACTTCCCTCGGTGTGTCGGGGACCGCAAAGTGACTAAATTTGAGCAATTAAAGTCGGGCACCAACTTAGTAGCCGAGTATGAATCAAAGTTCACCGAACTCGCCCGATATGCACCACACATGGTTGACACTGATTATAAAAAGGCCAGGAAGTTTGAAGGCAGGCTCAATGTAGAGATACTTGATCGAACCAATGTCTTGAAACTACTCAAATATGTGGATGTTCTTGACCGAGCAATAATAGCCGAGACGAATGTGGCAACATTGAAACAAACTAAAACGCCAGCGACTGAGTGGCGGGGTAAGAGGCAGGGCTTTAACTTTAAGAAAGGTCGGAATAGTTCATTGAACAAGAAGCAAAACATTGGGTCATCGAGTAGTTCTAGCCAGGGCAACAATTCTATACTGCCTTGTTCAGAATGCGGCAAGAGATGCAAATGGGTGTGTTACAGAATTTCTAGTGCTTGTTACAAATGTGTCAAATTGGGCCACATGGTTAAAGACTGTCCACTCGCTTCCCAGAATCTCAGTAAACCCGTGGCAAGTGCCATAGCTTCAACTGCTACACCAAAACCTAATCTCAAAGCTACCGGAAAAGAACCTTTGAGACAAGGCCGAGTGCTTGCACTTGTACCAGGAGACGTGCAGAATACCGAGATAATTGTGTCAGGTATACTTTCAATTTGTGCCCAAAATGCTTATATTTTGATTGATTCGGGGTTTACACATTCGTTTGTCTCGTATGCTTTTGCACGAAAGTTAAATAGACCATTGGAACCCATGAACTATTTGTTAGCTATATCTTCACCTGCTGGGGGATCTATGACTCGTGCTTATGTGTATCCTGCATGTGAAATTGTGATTGGGGATGTCCTTTTGTATGTTGATTTATTGCCATTGAATCTTGATCATTTTGATGTAATTTTGGGAATGGACTGGTTAACAAAATATCATGCTTCCATTGACTGTGTAACGAAACAAGTTATTTTTCGTCCACCTGGATTGCCTGAATTTGTGTTTAACGGAGTTGGTGTTGTACCTTCCCCATATCTGATTTCGTCCGTGAAAGCATTCAAATTGATTAAAAAGGGGTGTAAAGGGTATTTATGTTGCATATTGATTGTACTTGCTGATACTAAAACTAATGTAGACAGTATTCCTATAGTCAGAGAATTCCCAGATGTTTTTCTAGATGATTTGCCAGGGAATTTGATCGATAGGGAGATCGAGTTCACCATTGAGGTGTTACTGGGTACACAGCCGATTTCCAAAGCTCCGTACAGAATGGCACCTACCAAATTAAAAGAATTAAAAATTCAGCAGCTGTTGGATAAGAAGTTTATCAGGCCCAGTACTTCATCGTGGGGCGCGTCAGTTTTATTTGTGAAAAAGAATGATGGCTCATTAAGGCTTTGTATTGACTACCGTGAATTGAACAAGGTGACAGTGAAAAACAAATACCCACTGCCTCATATTGATGATTTATTTGACCAATTGCAAGGTGCTCAGGTTTTCTCCAAAATTGACCTTAGATCCGGATATCATCAGTTGAAAGTAAAAGTAGGGGACATTGAAAAGACTGTCTTCGGAACGAGGAATGGGCATTATGAATTTCTTGTTATGCCTTTCGGAGTTACGAATGCGCCTGCTGTATTTATGGATCTTATGAACATAATCTTCAAACCATTCCTCGATGAATTTGTGGTTGTTTTTATAGATGACATTTTGATTTATTCCAAGAGTAAGGAGGAACATGAACATCATTTGAGAATTGCTTTACAAACCTTAAGATAATAGAAACTGTATGCAAAACTAACAAAGTGTGAATTTTGGCTTAATAATGTCATGTTTTTGGGGCATGTGATTAGTAAGAATGGCATTTCAGTTGACCCACAGAAGATTGAAGCAGTGGTGAATTGGCCTCGACCGACTAATGTTACTGAAGTTCGGAGTTTCTTGGGTTTAGCCGGGTATTACAGGAGGTTTGAGAAAGATTTTTCCAAAATTGCTCTACTATTGACTTAGTTGACTCAAAAAGGAATATCATTTGACTGGACTGATCAGAGAGAATCACCTTTCCAAGAATTGAAGACTCGACTTGTGACTACATCGATTCTCACCCTACCCTCAGGTATGGATAGATTTATTATTTTTAGTGATACTTCTTATAAGGGTATTGTAGACGCGCCCCGCGAGGGGCCCCGCTACAGTTCGGACTCGATTCGTGTCGCGGTTCTTAATTTTGAACCAAAGAGTCCAAATCTGGCAAATCGTTTTGAGAAAACAGATTTTAGGAAAGAAGTGCCAAACATAGACTGCTTTGCCAGATACAAAGTCGCCACCTAAATATTTTTTATGGGGGAATTTAGGAAACCCTGACTCGGTGTCGAAGGCCACATGTCCGTCATCACCGGAGTTGTCTCGGCTCGGGAGCTAGGGTACGATTGGGGAAGGTCAGCTATGAGCACCCCCTCTCGCCCGATTCGAAGATCGGCCTCTACTAACCATGATATCCGATTTTGAAAACGTTATATGTTCTTATTCCATTTATTAGCCTAGTGTTACTATGTTATGCGCACAGCAAACAAGTATAGACTAGATTGCCTAATTTGGAAACAAGCATTGCATATCCGTTTGTTTTTTGAAAAGCGCTTTGGAATTTGCTACTCGCGAGTAGGCTAAAACACGGATTTCAATGAGTCATTCCAACTCAAACAATCCAACCTTCACCCACAGGCATTCAAACAGTTATATCACGTAAGCATTTAGCCGCATGGCAAACATACTGTCATGGCAACATTCACACGCATGTGAGATGCTAAAGCTAAAATACTTACATAGTACTCCGAGCTAAAAACAGGAACATGTTCGCAATCAATGCATGATCCAAGTCCATGTTAAGTGCCTAATGCATCGCATACAAAATGTCACTAGAGTAGGCTCGGCTAGTCTATGAATGACATGTGAAAATGCACGACCAACATGTATTCAGTTTGAAATTTGAAATACAGATGTAGTTAGAATGATGCGCCGAGCCCGGTGCATGCAAAGCAAATGCATGAATGCACGCATGCATTACATGAGGTATGCTAATTTAAACGTGCCCTAATACTAACCATCAAAGCAGGTAAATAAAAGGGAAGAAAGAAGTGGGGATTGGAAGACATACACACTACTCACCCACACTTATTACAGATTTTCCCTCACTCGGAGGAACCAAATAAATAATACAAATTAATTAACTACGTAAGCTAATTAAATATTGCAAATTTCCTAATCAGCTAGTCAAACTAATTAAGCTAGGAAAAGTAATAAACCGCCTCGGGAGGAGGGCCAGATGCAGCGCGTGCTCGGGTCTTGCTCGGAAGTGCACCGTCATGCATAATCTGCCTCTGTTTTCCCTGCTCTGCCCCTCTGAAGACTGCCAAAGTCTCAAAGATGCTCCTCTGGGTACTGGGAATCACCACCGGTTGAGTAGAGTCACCACCGGCAGCAAATTGTGGTCATCGGCACAAAATTGATCCATCAGCAGAAGAATAGTTGCCGGTCGGCAATGTATACTGCCGGTCGGCAAAAAATGCCTGCAGAACCTGCAACTCACAGCAGCAGAGGACAGAACTTGCATGGCAATACAATTCAAGCAAATGTATGCACTAATCATGCTCCCTATCATGTTTGTAACTCAAAGGGGCATGTGTCTCGATTCTCGGACCACCAATCACGCATTTCCATGCATAATGGCCCAAAGGATCAAGTGTGCAACTTTCATGTCAAATGAAATGCAAACCAAACAAACAAACCAAGGCCCAATTCCTATCACCAAGTCAAGGAATAAGGCATGCATGCAAGATGCAATGCAACCTAGGCATACAAGCTAAGGATACAACGTGGCATGGCAAAAAAAATTATGCAAGCATACAAGCAAACATGAGGTAATGCAAATTGATAGAAAGGTGGACTTACACATGATTTAGGCAACTCTAATTAGGCCTAAAACAATGGCCAAAGTGCTATAATAAGGGACCAAATACACATGCACACATACACATGATCAAAGGTCAATACTTAGGCACAAATTGGACAACTCTCAAACACATTTGAAAGGAGGTAATCATGGACATATAGCATGCAACATAAGCATTGAAAATCATGTTAAAACATGGTGCCAAACCAAGCAACAAGTCAAGCTAAACATGCAACAAATGGCCCAAGTGCTCAAAGTAAACCAATGAAGTATTGAACTACACTTAACAAGACCAAACATGGCATGAACTTATTGACCAAAACCAGAGTTCTAGCACATTAAGACAAGGCCTAGAAATCACTTAGATGGCATCCAAATGACCTAAATTCAAAGGCATGCATAAATGCCAAAACAAGGAGCATGCTACCCAAGCTTTTAAAGCTTCAAAGAGGTGTCCAAAGCGAACATACAAGCATGCTATAAGGTCTGAAATTATGCTATAAATGATGCCAAATCATTAGAATAAAGCAAGTAATGCATGCTATATACTCACACACTTGAGGCCAACAAGCCAAAATGCAAAGGGGGTATATAATGCATGCCATGGCCGACCCAAACAACCTAGGATAGACCTTAAACATGGCAAAATGAGCACACAAGCTTCACAAAACTAGACCTAAAACATTCTCGAACGAAGGCTAACAACTTAAGGCATATTAAGGCAATAACATAGCATTACATGGTAGGTATGCTAAGCATGCATGGTGTACCAAAACCAATACACAACAAGGTTATATCATGGCATAATAAGCATGGAAAACAACCAAGGCATGATCAATACATGCTCTAACATGATGCTCTCTCAAGAGGCCAAAAAGGGTCCATTTCAAGGACAACAAGGAGAGGGGGTGGCCCTCCCCTTTTTGAGACTTCAAGGCACCATCTCCGCCACTGAAATCCCTCAAGATTTTAGTGGTGAAGAGGCCCAAACACCAAAGTCTCGAAACTCACTCAAAATGGCTCAAAATGGGGCCTTTCAAGGCCTAAAAGGGGTCAAACACCTCCAAACCACAAAACACTCTAAACAAACAATTTAGAGGGCCTAAAAACAGAACTTTTTTGTATTATACACCAAACTCAAAAATGAATTTAAGACAGGTAGAAATACAATGCAAGATTGGGAAATAAAGAGGTAAAATTGTTACCCTTGAAGACCCCTTCAACAATGATGCTCCAACAGCTCCTTCTAGGTTGAAAACAGCTCCAAAACTTCAAAACCAACCTCTTAGAACCTCAGTAGCTAAGTGAAGGTGAAACACTATGTGTTTGTGTACAATAGTAAGACACAAACACAATTTAACACACACAAGGGGGAGATATAGAGATAGAAAGTGTATGGTTTCTAACCCTAGAACTCAAAACCCTAAAAATGGCTGTCTAAAAATATCTTAAGTCTCTCAAGTGTCTAACCCTAAATCCAAGAGACAAGGCTCTCTCTTATAGAGCTTCTTGTCTTGTAAAGCTTACAAGACAAGCTTCCAAAGAGGGAGATCCTTCCATACACGTGTATGGAGGGGAGCAAAAACAAGACAGCTGTGATAAAATATCTGCAAAAGCAGATGCACAGTAGTCGGCCGGCAAAAAATGCCATTTTGGCAAAAGTGAGTGCCGACCGGAAACAAAAGGTGCCGACCGGCAAAATACATTGCCGATGGCAGCAAAAACCAGCCGGTGGCCTCTAGCCACTGCCGGTGGTGTGTGGGGATGCCTCACAAAGCATTCCCTGCCCCTCCAAGGCAAAACACAAGTGTTTGGTACAAAACCAGACACTAAAAAGTCAAGTTCGGAGATCCTGAGGTAAGGCGCGTAGCCGAGACCTCCGGGACCTCCAAACGAACACCAACAAGGGTAATCACCAAGTGTTCCAATGGTGACGTCCAAGTCTTGAGGACGGTCAAAAATGGGGTGTCTACAGGTATGAGATGTGTATTAATGCAGAATGGTAAAGTTATTGCGTATGCTTCCCGACAACTGAGGCCCCATGAGAAGAACTACCCAACTCATGACTTAGAACTTGCTGCAGTAGTGGTTGCATTGAAAATTTGGCACCACTACTTATATGGGGCAACAGGTGAAGTGTACACCGATCACAAAAGTTGAAAATATTTCTTTACACAGAAAGAGTTGAACATGAGACAGCGAAGATGGTTAGAGTTGATAAAGGATTATGACTTGCAAATTTTGTACCATCCGGGAAAAGCTAACACTGTTGCTGATGCACTTAGTCGGAAATCAATCGGGAACTTAGCCTGTTTGCTCACTGGACAGAAGGAACTGCTACGTGACCTTGAGAAATTTAAAGTTAAGATTGTTTTCTGCGAACAAGGTGGGACATTAGCTGTTATTTCTGCTCAACTGGCACTTATTGAGGAGAGTAAAGAGAAGCAACAACAAGATGAATTTAGGAAAAAGATCATTGATGAACCGGAATCCAAACCAAGGCCGGACTTTAAATTTGAAAACAATGTGTTGAAATTTCAGGGGAGGATGTGTGTACCAAGTGACCCTGAATTGAAAAAGCGAGTTTTGCAAGAAGGCCACAGTTCAAAACTTTCTATCCATCTAGGAAATACAAAAATGTACCAAGACTTGAAACTTAATTTCTGGTGGTCGGGAATGAAGAAAGAAATTGCCGAGTTTGTGTCGAAATGCCTACATTGCCAACAAGTCAAAGCTGAACATCAACGCCCTGCAAGTTTACTTTAGCCCTTACCAATACCGGAGTGGAAATGGGAACATATTACTATGGATTTCATTGTTAGGTTGCCTTACTCCAGTAGAGGTATGGACTCAATTTGGGTTATTGTTGATCAATTGACTAAATCTGCTCACTTCTTACCTGTCAAAACAATTTATAATGCGGACAAATTGGCTACAATTTATATTGATGAAATTGTCAGATTGCATGGAGTGCCTATGTCTATTGTTTCTGATAGGGACTCGAAATTTACATCAAGATTTTGGCAAAGTCTACAAACGGCATTGGGTACCGAATTGAGATTGAGTAGTGCATACCATCCTCAGACAGATGGCCAGTCAGAGAGAACAATCCAGACTCTAGAAGACTTACTACGTATGTGTGTTCTTTATTTTCAAGGAAATTGGGAAAATCATTTGTCGTTAGCTGAATTTCCCTACAATAACAGTTTTTACTCGAGCATTGGTATGGCACCTTTCGAGGCTTTATATGGCAGAAAATGTCGGTCTCCGATTTGCTGGGTAGAGGTTAGAGATGGGCCTTTCCTTGGGCCCGAGATTGTACAAAAGACCACGAAAAAGATGCAACTGATTCAACAAAGATTGAAAACCACACAAAGCCGACAGAAAAGTTATGCGGATGTATGAAGGCAAGACAGGGAATATGAAGTGGGTGATCATGTTTTTGTTAAAGTGACACCAATGAAAGGACATACTCGTTTTGGGGCTAAGGGTAAGCTAGCATCGAGATATGTTGGGCCGTATGAAATCATTGAAAAGATCAATCCAGTGGCGTACCAAGTAGCGATTCCTCCTGAAATGGAGCATATGCATAATGTCTTCCATATTTCAATGTTGAGGGATTATCTTCGGGATCCCTTCCATGTTATTGAGCCTACCCGTGTCATATTGAGTGATGATTACACTTATGAAGAATGGCCTATTCAGATTGTAAACCGACGAATCAAGAAGTTGAGAAATAAAGAAATCCCGTTAGTGAAAGTGGATTGGAAAAATCATGGTGGCGTTTACGCGACTTGGGAAAGGGAAGACGATATGGTGAAAAGATATCCTGATTTGTTTCCCCTGAATCTAGTGTTCTTCCAAAATTAATGTAATTCGAGTTTAGAGGATCAAACTCTTTGTAAGGAGGAAAGACTGTGACAACCATCACCTCTGATTAGCGTTAATTCATGATTAAGCGTGTTAAGTAATTGATTGAGATGAAATCCTAAATTGATTACAAGAGTATGTATTTTAATTACATTCTTATCTGTTTGATATAGGAAGATCTGTTTGTGATTTGATTCTAAATTGCGAATTGAAAGACTTATCGGCAACCGATTCAGAAATTGACTTGGGTTATATGCTAATTAAGATTTATACAATTTTATGGTAGGTTTAATTAAAATTTGATTTGGAATGATTAAATTAGAATAAATAATGCTAAATTAATTAAGCCTAAGTTATTTACACTTTTGCCATTAGTGGGTCTTTTCAAGGCCATTTGTTTGGTGCCTTATATGTTTGGCATCATCTACCTTCCACCTCCTTGAGCAAAAACGTGAGCGAGAGAGAGTAGGAGAAAATTTGATTCAACTAGAGAATAGCTTGAAATTTGAGGAAATTGAAGAAACTTTGAGCACTTGTCCATCTTGCTCAAGAATTTAGCACCTAAAGTCTAATTGAACATCTAAGGTAAGAAATCTAGTCCCTAGTCTTGAATTTAAGTTGAATCACCTATGAATTCAAGTGAATTGAACCTTGAGTTATGAAATTTAAGCTTAAGAAATGTTAATTCATGCATGCATGTCCATATCATGGAGTTTAGAAGTTATTTTGCATGAAATTCTTCCATGCATGCCTAGATTATAGTTGTAATCTAAGAATTCATCATGTTTTTGAAAAGAATGTCCCTTGGGATCATGCATTAGAAGCTATGAATTCAAATAAATGCATGCATGACATAATTACATCATGTTCTTGAATTTTGGGTTGAATTTGTGTTCAATTGGCATACTTTGAGGCCTTGATTTTATGAAATAGTCTTTAAAACATGTGGTATTATGAGTTTCCAAGTATTTTCCAGAAAATTGGCCCAAAAGATTGAGTTTTGGCATGTTGGATTCTTGGTTTGAGCTTTGGAAGCAGATCTGGAAAATTCAGAATTTAGCTTCCTCGCTCGAGCGACCACCTTTGTTGTCAGACTCTCGCTCGAGCGACGGAATGCTGGCTCGAGCGTAAATTGCAAGCTCTTAGGTTTTTGTGTGTGCAGATGCACGCTCGAGCGACGAGGCCTACGCTCGAGCGAAGAGCTGTGTCTCACGCTCGAGTGAGCATCGAGCGGAGAATTTTGGTAACCAGTACTTTTCAAATTTTTACAAATCGCTCGAGCGAAGGAGTCTACGCTCGAGCGACCTCTCTCATTTGGTAAGCTCGCTCGAGCGAAGGAGTCCACGCTCGAGCAAGACCCCTATTTTTAGCAAATTTTGAAAAGTGTTCTAAAGTACATTTTCACATCCTCATTCCATCCTAGGCATTCATAGGCCATGTTTAAGGCATCTTAATTGAGGATATTGATATATAACCACACCAAATCAAGTTAGGGGCTAAGTTATTAACCCCGAGTGTGTAATTTATTATGTGTGTTCGTTCTGCAACTGTGTAGGTTTGGCACCCAAGGGCGCTGTCTAGCTTGCCCATAGCCCAGTAATCTATGAGTAACACTGTTGTAAGATATGTTCAATCGTGTTTATTTTCTGATTGATAAATCATATCGCTTATGAAATAATACTTTTTATCGATTGAATGATGATCCTATTTGAACCGTATTCGTGGCATCTATAGCATATTGCTATTGTTATTGATATTGTTATCGTTATTGTTACAGAGATCTCTGTCAGTTCCAAATCTTGGAACTATTGTTATTGTATGATGGCCATCAATTGATTGTTCGGTCTTTTAAGACCTAGTGTATTGTTGCTATTGGATGTACCACGTAGGACTCATGAACATGATGGATCGACTTGATCGAATTGAATGATTGATTGACAAATGATATTGATTGAAAATGTTTCAGTGCTAATCGATTGTTTTAAAGACTGTAAGGACAGCATTTTTAACCTCTTTAAACATTTGTCATTCATTGGGCTTTAGCTCACAGTTTACATATGTATGTAGGTGACCAGGCACCAGACCAAAGCTAGAAGCGTCGAGTTAAGCTCATGTTTTGTCTAGTCGACCGTTGTGCCTTACTTCGAGGTCTCCAGTCTTCTCAAGCCAAGGCTGTTTTTAAGGTGTTCTAGATTCACCATTTTGTTTCTGTTATGTATCGAATGTTTAAGACTTGATTGTACAGTTATGGTAAAGGGATCAGGTCCTTAACCTGTATGCTATGTGTATTTGGTATGTGTATATGCTTACGGCTTTGAATGTGATTTTGTCCATAAAAGTCTTTTCCTATTCACATTTTTCACAGCTCATTGGACATCTTTTTATTACTTATTGGCTTCCGCCAGCCCCTTACTCTGTACTATTGTCTTTGCTGTTAAGCAGGCTTTTGGTAATCACAGATTACTGGCCGGTTACGATGCTAAACCTATAGGGGCGAGTTTAGGTCGTGACACAAAGGGTGTCTGGTTATGCTATACGTGTTAGTGGTTATGAGGTATGTGGGTAATGGTTATGAGCAAAGTGGTGTCAAAGGGTGTTTGGTTATGCTATATGTGTTAGTGGTTATGAGATATACGGGTAATGGTTATGAGCAAAGTGGTGTCAAAGGGTGTTTGGTTATGCTATATGTGTTAGTGGTTATGAGATATGTGGGTAATGGTTATGAGCAAAGTGGTGTCAAGGGTTGTTTGGTTATGCTATATGTGTTAGTGGTTATGAGATACGTGGGTAATGGTTATAAGCAAAGTGGTGTCAAGAGGTGTTTGGTTATGCTATATGTGTTAGTGGTTATGAAATATGTGGGTAATGGTTATGAGCAAAGTGGTGTCAAGGGGTGTTTGATTATGCTATATGTATTAATGGTTATGAGTTATGAGATATTGGTTATGTGACTAGTGGTTATGAGATATGTGATATTGGTTATTAGATATGTGACTAGTGGTTATGAGATATGTGATGTTGGTTATAACTCAAAGAGGCTGGTTATGAGATGTAGTTATGATTCATGTGGGTCGTAGTTATGAGATATGTGATGTTGGTTATAATCAAAGTGGTGTGGTTATGAGTAAAAAGATATTAATTATGAGATATATGACTAGTGGTTATGAGACATGCGATGTTGGTTATGATCAAAGTGGTGTGGTTATGAGCAAAAAAATGTTAATTATGAGATATGTGACTAGTGGTTATGAGATATGTGATGTTGGTTATGACAAAAAAGGGTTGGTTACGAGATATGTGACCAGAGATTATGAGAAATGTGATGTTAGTTATAACTCAAAGGGGCTAGCTATGAGATGTGGTTATGATTTATGTGGGTAGTAGTTATGAGATATGTGATTAATGGTTATGAGATATGTGATATTTGTTATAATCAAAGTGGTGTTGGTTATGAGATATGTGATTATGATTATGAAATATGTGATATTAGTTATGAACAAAATGGTGTTGGTTATGAGATGTGATTATGAAATATGTGACATTAGTTATGAACAAAATGGTTTTAGTTATGAGATGTGGTTATAACTAAGTTATGATCAATTTGATTATAGTTATGAAGAAATATGATTTTGGCTCATAACTATAAAAAGTGACATGTTTAGCAGGTCACTTTTAATGATGTGGCTCAATCTTAGCCATTGATTTTCTATGTACCGTATATTTTTTGAACAAAATGTACTATAGACTTTCCCGTATGGATCATTTATTTGCATTGAGGTACAAATTACAGAAGATGATTCATGTACGGGAAAGAGATAAACTTTCTCATATAATCCTGTTGATCAAGTCCACGTTCCTCCAAACGTCGTCGCTTTACTCCTTGAAAACACAAACGTGAGCTAGCCGGCGGGTGTGTGCCGGAAACCCCTCCGATGCCTAAGTCGGCAAAATAGACAAGTAGACAAAAGCTCTGTGTATTCAGGAATCAAAGTTGTGTTACCTCTCCATAGGTGATGTTTGTGAGCTTTTATAGGTTCCGTGTGGCACAATCCAAGTAGGCCTCTTACTCCTCCATGTAGAGTCCTCCTAGGATTCATACTCCTGAAAGATAATGCCTATCCTCCAACACCTCCCTCACTGTTTAAACCAAATGAGATGGTTTTACCATGGTTGGACTCCAATGTAGCTGAGGTGCGCATGGCTGTGCTTAGCCGTAGAACAGACCGAACTATCCTTAGTTCAGTTCGTCCTTTTGCTGCCCTTACCTCAGTTCCTCCTGTACAAACCGTGGTAAGTCTAAACCGAGCTAACTTTTAGCAAGGTTTAGCTCAATTTAGACCGAGCTAACCATACTGCGCCATAACCGGTATAAGTTTTAGTATGGTGACCGAGCTAACCTCCTTGGGACCGGAGTAACTTTACACGTCACTTGGGCCGGAGTAACTTTACACCTCTCTTGGGCCGGAGTAACTTCATGGCCTTTTTACTCAGCCCTTCGCACTGTGGCTCATAACGGCCCATTACCCAACTCGGCCCAATTTTCATATAAATTACCCTCTCAGTTGCCCCTTAATTCCATCTGCGTAGCATGATAGGGATTACCTGTCCCCAGCTGAGCTAAAAAACGTTTCAGCCTTTTCAGCAGAACTAAACCCCTTTAGTCTTTCCAGTCGAGCTAAAACTCTTAAGCTCTTCAGCCGAACTAAATTCCATACCAGGCTCAGCTTGTCCGGTCAAAACGTCCCTTCAATCACAGCAACTGAATCGATTCTCATTTCAGTGACACGTGGCACGCTCTGATTGGCTAAAGGCAGCTGTCACGCCGCCCTCGTACTTCGCGTAATTTGAACAGTTCCTGCCTTTGTCCCTTTGTATCAAAACAAAAACTCTTCATTTGGATCAAGCACTGCACTATTCACTTCCTCTTCTCTCCCTCTCGTTCCTGAGCTTCTGAGCTTGCTGAGTTCTTTGATCTGCATTCGAAGAAGCTTCGTGGTTTTGCTGTCGTTTCTCTCATCTTCTCGTCCTGGTAAGCTACTCAAACCTGCCTTGCTTTCCTTGTTTTTCGCATTTGCTTAATCCACAGCTTTAGGTTTGTGTTTTTGCGAAACACTTTCTTTCTACTTGATTTGTATATTTCTGGAAAAACTTAGCAAATAGAACACTCGAATACATGTAATATCCTGTAGAACACTGGTTTTCGATCCAAATTTATGATGCAACCGGACTAGAAAGTTGTTTGTAGTTAAAGCTGAATTAGGCAGACTATCCAACCGAACTAATACTTCATGCTACCCCATTAGTCTCAACAAGCCAAAGTACAATACTCTCCTTAACCGAGCTAATGAACCGGACTAGGGCTGTACAATAGTGTACTAGGAAACCTTAATTCCGACCGAGCTATGTCTTGGGGCTAAACCAGCATTTTTAATTTTTAGACCGAACTAAGAAAGCTGCCCCTAGAAGCTCAACCGGGCTAACAAATCCTTGTGCAAACCAAGATAACAAATGCCTTTGAACATACCGAACTATTGAGTACCTTGCCTAAACCGGGATAACAAAGCACTTCGCACAAACCGAGCTAAGACACGTAGCGTTTCACATAGCCGGGCTAGGACTTGATGTATCTTGCCTTTATTTCTCTTTAGCACGGTCCAACGGTCTGTGCTTAACACTTTTGTTCTCTTTTTTTTTTTCACTTTTGCAGACTTAGGTTGCCCAGGAACTCCTTTGAGCGCTCAACCGAGCTACTCAGCACAAATCTTCGACCGATCTAACACTCGGCTTTAATTTATTTATAACTTAAGACATAAATGGGGAAGTATAGATTCTTAGTAGAGACATCTGGTGGTTTGGCCGAATTTCGAAGGGAGTACAACATCCCTGACGATGTCCACCTCACCTTAGCCAAGCAAGATATTACTCCATGGGGGAACCAAGGTTTTGTACCCTTCACTCTTCTGTCCATAGTCGAAACCGGACTAAGATTTCCTGTTCAACCCTTGCTTTGTGAATTCCTTAAGCAAACCAGAATTTGCCCAACCCAGCTTTCCACAAACTCATACCGTATAATAAATGGTATAGCCAAACTAAATCGACGTGCTGGCATTAACCTCGGTCTAGCCGAGATCTTCCATCAATACTCCATAGGCTTGAAAGAAGATGGCTGGGTTTATTATCTTAGAATACGTCACCGCCGAGAGAAAATAATAAGGGACACACCGGATAAAGACTTGAATGACGATGACTTCTTCTAGGTATCTGGGAATTTTGAAGATCACCAAGCCCAGATCCCTGGCCGTAGTATAAATTGGAAGAAAGGAACCCTCAGTATAATTACTTCGGTTTCTTTGACTGTTTCTCTTTTATTCCGGTTTCTTTGACTGCTTCTCTTTTATTTCGGTTTCCTATTTCTGAACCGAACTAACAGTTGTCTTCTTTATGCAGATTCAGCCCACCTTAAGTCATTATACAGTTACCCCAACCTAGACACACTTCGCGCCGCACTTCGATGCCCTGAGAGAAGTTGGGCCAAGCTTCTGGATTTTGAGCCGACATACCGATATAACAGCTGACGCAAAGCCAAAGTAATAGATTTTTTGCTAGAGGACGCCCCTGAACCGGACCCCACTTTGCCCCAGATCAATCTTGTCCGTTTGACTGCCGAACAAGGGATGGCCTAAAAGAACAGAGTAAAGGCCCTTCTTACAGAAACAAACCGAGCTGAGGTACCACCACTGAACCAAATTCAGGAAACCGTGGTGGCCCTCCCATCTCAACAACCCTTTTTATCACGCCCAAGCAAGGGCGCCCGGACTACCCAAACTGAGCAACGCCTTGCTGATGAAAATAAAGTCAGTCTTCCACTAAGCCCTCCACCAAGTCCGCAATCGGAGTGTGCCGACCGAGCTAGCTCCTCCAAATGGTCTCCAAGAATGACTTTCCAAAACCGTGCTATTTGTGATACTGACTCTGTGGTGGCTGACAAAGACCATATACTGGCTATCAACCTGGCTAAGAGCGCATGTCTGCCCCCTGACATGGAGCATCACAAGTAGTTGACCGAGCTCAAGGCCATCCGGTCGGCAACAAAATCAATGATCCTGGTCAGTAGCTCCTCTTGTCTCTCTAATTTTTCCAACTTCCTGTTCGGTTTTGTCATTAGTTTCTTTGTATTCTTTTTCAGGCCATGCAAAAGAGTCAAATTGCGCACAAGCGTGTGTTGGAGCTTCGTAAAACAGCAAGGCAAGCCATGGCCGAAGTTGAAGCAAAAACCACTGAACTAAAAGAATCTAAACAGAAGACAGCCGAGCTAGAGGCCGAGGTAGCTCGTCTGACCGGACTAGTTACCTTGGCTAATGCTGACAAACAGAAGGCACTGACCGTGATAAAGGACAAGTACCTTCGCGAGCTAATCAAGCTCGAAGGAAAGAAAAATGCAGAGATTGCCGAGCTAACTAAGAAGGTGAATGATGCAAATGCTGAAGGCTTCAAGGAGGGGGAGGCCCTCTACATGCAACAATGTGAGGCCGCTAAAGATCTTTTCTTTAAATGCAATTGGAGGGTAGCCGTGGTGCAGCTCGGTTGTGAACCTGAGACCGAGGTCTACAATCCTCCTCAGTACTTCATACCGAGCTCACTAGCAGAGTACGCTGCATCCGTTCAACAACAGTTTCTACAAGGTTCAGATGATGATGAAGACACCGAGACCAATAATACCCCGGTCGTCAATGATCAAGCCAACGATCAATCAGCTCGATTGGAGCCAACGGTTGAAGACCTGACGACTGAAACCGTGCTTCCAATAGACACCAAACTCCCAACCAAGACCGATCTACCGTCTGAAACCGGTCTTCGTGTTGACATTGATGCTGATCTTGATGATCTGTTCAACTGATTCTGTACTTTCTTTTCTTGTTGCTTTTTTTTTCTTCTTCTCTTTTGGTCTTGTAATCGGGCTGAGGCCCCTCCTTTGTATTTGCTTTGAATTTGATCAATGAAAATCATCTTTTGTATTCAACACTTATTCCGGTTTGATCTGTATGCTTGCACTTGTAATGAGTTTTTCAATGAATTCTTTTGCTCCAACTGTTATCTCGGTTTACTTTCCTGTTTGTGCTTGCTTTCTAACTGCAACTTGAATGAAACACAATATTTTTCGGCCGAGATATTTTATTCCGGTCTTAGCTAAGCAATCTGACTGAGCTTACTAGCCAACCACTCTTTAGCCGATATACTTACTTCGGCTGAAGAGTACCAAGAGTTGGTTTAATCCAGTCAACCACTCTTCTGCCTATACCCTTACTTCGACTGAAGAGTAATAAGGGTTTAATCCAGCCAACCTCTAAGTTGGTTTTTTCCAGCCAATCACTCTTTAGCCGATGTCCTTACTTTGGCTAAAGAGTACTAAGAGTTGGTTTAATCCAGCCAACCACTCTTTAGCCGATGTCCTTACTTTGGCTAAAGAGTATTAAGAGTTGGTTTAATCCAGCCAACCACTCTTTAGCCGATGTCCTTACTTTGGCTAAAGAGTATTAAGAGTTAGTTTAATCTAGCCAACCACTCTTTAGCCGATGTCCTTACTTTGGCTAAAGAGTATTAAGAGTTGGTTTAATCCAACCAACCACTCTTTAGCCGATGTCCTTACTTCGGCTAAAGAGTACTAAGAGTTGGTTTAATCCAGCCAACCACTCTTTAGCCGATGTCCTTACTTCGGCTAAAGAGTATTAAGAGTTGGTTTAATCCAGCCAACCACTCTTTAACCGATGTCCTTACTTCGGCTAAAGAGTACTAAGAGTTCGTTTAATCCAGCCAACCACTCTTTAGCCGATGTCCTTACTTTGGCTAAAGAGTATTAAAAGTTGGTTTAATCCAGCCAACCACTCTTTAGCCGATGTCCTTACTTTGGCTAAAGAGTATTAAGAGTTGGTTTAATCCAGCCAACCACTCTTTAGCTGATGTCCTTACTTCGGCTGAAGAGTACTAAGAGTTGGTTTAATCCAGCCAACCACTCTTTAGCCGATGTCCTTACTTCGGCTAAAGAGTATTAAGAGTTGGTTTAATTCAGCCAACCACTCTTTAGCAGATGTCCTTACTTTGGCTAAAGAGTATTAAGAGTTGGTTTAATCCAGCCAACCACTCTTTAGCCGATGTCCTTACTTCGGCTAAAGAGTACTAAGAGTTGGTTTAATCCAGCCAACCTCTAAATTGGTTATTCCTGCCAAGTTAGAATAAAATGTTTGGTTATTCCGACCAAACGTCCTATAGCCTGGATCCTTATCTTGGGCTTAGGAGGGGTGTTGGTTTTTCCAGCCAACCTATAGATTGGTTTTTCCAGCCAACCTAGAGTAAAATATTGGGTTATTCCGACCAAACGTCCTGCAGCCTGGATCCTTATCCTGGGCTTAGGAGGGGTGTTGGTTTTTTCCAGCCAACCTAGAGTAAAGTGTTTGGTTGTTCTGACCAAACGTCCTGCAGCCTAGATCCTTATCCTGGGCTTAGGAGGGGTGTTGGTTATTCCGGCCAACCTTACTTTTGATGTCCCTAACTTACTAATACAATCTCTTACAAAAAATAATTATGCTGAAAAGAATCGACTTTGTTTTATTGAGAAAAAGGAAAATTACACATACTCGTAAAAAAAAAAGCTAAAAATAAAATAGTTTGAGATTGGCAATATTCCATGGCCTAGGAATGACTTTGCCGTCCTCATCTTCCAGGTGGTATGCCCCTTTGCCAGCTAATCCGACCACTTTGTAAGGTCCTTCCCAATTAGGTCCTAACTTGCCATCTCCTGATACCAAGGTGTTTCCCATCACTTTGCGCAGCACCCAATCTCCGATCTTGAATTGGCTTGGATGCACTGTTTTGTTGTATTTCCTGGATAACTCTTGTTGGTATGAGGCAATGTGAACCAGTGCTCTTTCTCTTCTTTCTTCTGTGAGGTCGAGCTCCAATGCTATGGCTTCTCCATTCAAGTCTGGATCAAAATTTTCGCTTCTAATTGTGAGGAGGCCAACTTCCAGTGGGATTACTGCTTCTATGCCGTAGGCTAAGGAGAATGGTGTTTTTCTTGTTGATCGTCGATGTGTGGTGCTGTAAGCCCATAAAACATGAGGAAGTTCCTCCGCCCACTTGCCTTTTGCCTTCTCTAACCTTTTCTTTAGTCTATCCAAGATGACCTTGTTTGATGTTTCTGCCTGGCCGTTGGCTTGGGGATATGCCGGTGTAGAATTATAGAACTCTATTTTGTATTCTTCACAAAAGCCTCTAAAGATTCTGCCATCAAACTGGGTGTCGTTGTCTGATATTAGGGCTTTAGGTATGCCGAATCGAGTAATGATATTCTCCCAGACGAACTTCTTCACATCTTTTTCCTTGATTGATGCCAATGCTTCTGCTTCCACCCACTTTGTGAAGTAGTCTGTTGCTGCGAGAAAGAACTTCCTGTTTCTGGGCGCTGTTGGAAGTGGTCTTACTATGTCCAAGCCCCACATTGCAAAAGGCCATGGGCTAGACAATGGTAGGAGTTCTCTGGCCGGCTGATGTATTTGGTGTGCGAACTTCTGACATTTTTCGCACTTCTTCACATACTTCTCCGAGTCTGCCTGCATGTATGGCCACCAGTATCCTTGTGAAATGGCTCTGTCAGCTAACGATCTTCCTCTTTGGTGGCCTCCGCACACCCTTTCGTGTATTTCGAACAAGAATGCTTCTACTTTGATGGGGTGGGCACACTTTAGATAAGGTCCTAAGAATGACTTTTTATACAATGCCATAGATGGAGAGAGCCAAAATCGCTGCGACTTTGCTCTAATTTTGTTGGCTTCTTTCTTGTCTTCCGGTAGGACGCCGTCTTTTAAGAACAGTATGATGGGATCCATCCATAAGGGGCCTAATTCGGTGTAACACACCTCTTCTACATCGGGGTCCTCAATGCTTGGTCTCGGTAGGTAGTCAATTAGTAGTGGGTGAGGGATGGATGTATCTGCCAGTGATGCAAAGCCTGCTAGTTCGTCTGCTCTGCTGTTTTTCTCCCTGTCAATCTGTTCTATCCTTACTACTTCAAATTTCTTGATCTCTGTTCTGACCAATTCTTGGTATTTGGCCATCCTGTCATCCTTTGCTTCATAGTCGCCAGAAATTTGGTTTACCACCAGCTGTGAGTCGTTGTAGACTATTAATTCGGTGGCCTTCATGTAGAATGCTGATTTAAGTCCCGCAAGAAGTGCTTCATACTCTGCTTCGTTGTTTGATGCTGGGAAGCCAAGGTTGATTGCTTGCTCCACAACCAGGCCGTCTGGTGAGATGAGGACTATGCCAAGTCCTGCACCATGTCGGTTGGACGCTCCGTCCACGAAGAGCTTCCACATCTCTCTAACAAACAACTTCCAGCAAGTGGAGGGGTCAGATGATGTCGTGGGGTCAAGAATGTTGCTGGTGTTCTCTTCAAGGTCCATACTGGCTGTCTGTCCCTCGTTATCTGATTGAACCGAGTCTTTATTTGTTGGTGAGCCTTGGCTTGGTGTAGCATGGTTTACTTCTGCCTTACTCTCTTTATTCTGGTCTGCCTTGGGGTCTGACTGAATATCCTGCACCAGGGGTTGTGCTATTCCGGCGTCAACTCCCACTCCTAGTTTGGTTGTGTTAGTCAGGTCAATTGGGCAGATATGATGACTTCCCGGGGTAAATTCTGCGACAAAGTCTGCCAAAGCTTGGGCCTTCATCGCGGTTCTGGATTGGAACTTGATGTCGAATTGTCCCAACTCTACTGCACACTTCAAGATTCGCCTAGAAAAGTTCACCCTCTCAAACAAAGCTTTTAATGGGAAAGCTGTGAGGACGACTATGGTGTGGGCGTGAAAGTAGTGCGACAACTTCCTTGAGGCTATCATTAAGGCCAAGGCCAGTTTTTCCAGTGGCAAGTACCTTGTTTCGACGCCCAGCAATGTCTTGCTGACATAATAGATGGGCAAATGTTGGATTCCTTCCGCACGGACCAATACTGCGCTAATTGCGTGCTGAGAGACTGCCAGGTACAAGAAGAGTTCTTCTCAAGGTATTGGGGTGACAAGCAGTGGTGAAGAAGACATGTATTCTTTCAAGTTTTCCAGTGCACGGTCGCATTCTTCGTCCCACTCGAACTTGACTTTTAATGCTTGAAAAAATGGTCGTAGTCTGTCTGACGACCGGCTAATGAATCTGTTGAGTGCAGCTGCCATACCGGTGAGATGTTGTACCTCTTTTACTGAGTTAGGCCTCTTCAGATCCTGAATAGCTTTGATCTGGGAGAGGTCTGCCTCTATACCCTGGTTGGTTACCAGGAAGCCCAGAAATTTGCCAGATCCTACACCGAACGCGCACTTAGATGCATTAAGGCGCAACTTATGTTTCTTCAGAATCTGAAACATCTCACCTAGGTCCCTTAGATGGTCATTCTTGTCCTTGCTCTTGACCACCATGTCGTCGATGTAAGCTTCCATTGTTTTGCCTAACAATGGTTCAAACATCTTGGTGACCATCCGTTGGAATGTTGCCCCTGTATTCTTTAGGCCAAAAGGCATGACCTTGTAGCAACACAGTCCTCTTGGAGTTGTAAAGGATGTGACCTCCTTGTCTGGTTCGTACATGGCGATCTGATGGTAGCCTCTATATGCATCCAGAAAGCTAAGCCGGTTGTGCCCCGCCGTTAGGTCTACCAATTGATCTATCCATGGTAGGGGGAAGTTGTCCTTTGGGTATGCTTTGTTAACTGTCTTGTAGTCGACGCAGACGCGCCATTTGCCATTCTTTTTTGGTACCAGGACTGTGTTGGAAATCCATCTGGGGTAATGTACCTCTCTGATTGCTCCTGCCTCCAACAGGTTTCCCACTTCATCTGTCACTATTTCGGCGTGGTGGAGTGCCGATCTGCGAGTGCGCTGAATGATTGGTCTGGCGGATGGGTGGACATTGAGTTGGTGACAGATGAAGTTTGGATCGATGCTTGGCATGTCGTATGGTGTCTAGGTGAACACTTCGATGTTAGAGGTTAGGAATTCCAAGACCTCTAATCTCTCAGTGCTGGACAACGACGAACCGAGCAAAAAGAACTTATCCGGGTTCTTATCATCTATTCCTACCTTTACCAAGTCTTCCACCGCTTTTTGATCAGCTGCTTTGCCGACATCTGCAAACAGTTCATTGCTCTCAGGTTCTTCCACCGAATGAACATATCCCTTGGCAGCGCGGCTGCCATTAACTGTGACAAAGCATTACTTGGACATAATCTGGTCTCTAAAGACTTCTTCAATTACTCCGGCTCCGTTGGGAACCGCATTACTTAATGATAGGATGACGCTACTGATTTCATGGCATGGAGCCATGTTCTTCCCAAGATTATGTTGTAAGTGGAAGGAACCTTCAACACCCAAAATTTCACTTGTTTTGTCACGCTTCCTGCCCTGACTGGCAGGATAATTTTGCCGACTGGCCATTCTGGCATTGAGTTGAATCCGATCAGGGGGGATACAGCCGGTGCCAGGTCTTTGTCCTCAAATTTTAGTTGTTTGAAGGTGTCGTAGTACATTATCTCACACGAGCTACCTTGGTCTATCAAAATTCGCTTGACGTCGTAATCCTTGACGCGGAGGGTGACGACCAGTGCATCGTTGTGAGGGCAATATATTATTTCCAAGTCCTTGTCTGAAAAGGACATGACGTTCGTAGGGTCTGTTCTCTCCTTTTTGATGGTAGGTTGAGCGCTTAGTATTTCTCTTAAGTGCTTAGCCTTCTTGATCAATCCTCTGAGCTCGCATACACACTCAGGTTCGAATACTCCATGTATCACATTGATCACACCTTGAGGTGGGGCGTCAATTGGCATTCCATTGGGGTTATTGTGGTCCTGGGGGGCTGGTTGCGTCCCTCCTTCAATGTATTTATCCAGGTGACCGGCAGCCACCAACTCCTCCAGATACTATCTCAATGGCATGTAATTTTCAGTGCGGTGCCCCTTTTCTTTGTGGAAGGTGCATCGCGATCTTTCGTCGTAGTCTTTTTGTTCTTCTCCTAGCTTAGCTGGCCATCTGACGAAAGGTTCATCGCGTATTTCGTTCAGAATCTGGTAGATCGGTTTCTTGAATACCGTGGTTATGGCAGTGCGGACTCTCAACCATCTTTTGTCCTGGTCCTCTCCGTTGTCTCGCCTGCCTTGTCCGTTTTTGTTTGGACATTCTACCGCGTTGATCTTTGTTGTGGTCTTTTTATCTGGTACTGCAGTCGTGCCAGATGTTGTTTTGGCACGGGCGCCAATCTCTTCCATCTTGATGTGCTGATGCACTCTTTCCATCAAGGCCTCCATGGTGAGGGGCGGTGTCATGGTGATCGAGTCGCTTAGTCAGTTTCCGACTGGAAGGCCTCTTTTGTATTGTGCAATGGCGAGATTGGTGGGGCAGTCCCCAATCTGGTTGAATGTCTCCCAGTAGCAATTATTGTAGGATCTTAGTGACTCTTTTTCGCCCATGTCGATGGAGAGTAACAGGTCATTCTCTACCGGGGTTTTGGTGTTCGTTCTGAACCTCGTGACGAAGGCCTTCGCCAATTGTGCCCAGGAGGCTATGCTGCCTTCTGGAAGTTTTTCGAACCAAGTCAAGCCTAGGTCACCAAGGCTTGATGGGAAGAGGATGTATATCAAAGCCTCGTTTCGCCGATATACCGCCATAACCTGGCGAAAGTGGCTTAGATGTATGTAGGGGTCCGTCTTCCCCTTGTACGTGGTGAATTTGGGTTGAAGGAAACCTGAAGGAAGGGGCACGTTTTCAATTGCCGGAACGAACGGTGAGGTCTGCAGCCTTGCTAATGATTTGTCCGTTGGTTCGTAAGTAGGGCGTGGTAACGGCATTCTGACCTCGACGCTTCCATGCGTCCGAAGAGCCAATCGCTGAAGGGCAGATACCCTGTGAGGGTTGCGCGCCCTAGTATCCTCCTTCCATCGTGCCTTTTCTTCCAGCATGATCCGCAAATCGGATGATCTTGGCAACTCAGTCTGCTTGGATGATGTTTGGTGTGAGTGCGAGGGTCGATAGGTACTTCCTTCAGTGTAAGACCTCAATGATCTCGTTCTCTCAGACCTGGAGTAACGAGTTCTGGAGGTTCTGGACTGAGTATCGCCTGTCCTGAGGCTTTTACTCTCTGCTTGCGATGTCGTGGTATGCCTACTACGATCTTCTGAATGGCGAGGAGGCGCATTGCCTTTGCGCCCCTCTCCCGTCGCCACCCCTTTTCCCTTGATCTGGCGCTTCATAATCTCCATGTCCGCCGCCATCTTCCTTATTAATTCATCTTGCTCCTTCACACGGTCCTCCAGAACTTGAGGATCAATCCTCCGTCTTTGTCTGTCAGGACTTTGTGAACGAGAGTGATGGGGGCTGTTAGTCCGCCTCCTCCCCCTTGCATCCCTCCTGGGATTTTGTCGTTGTGGCTCCAAGTCTGCCGTGGGAGGGATAGAAGGTAGGCCTTTGCACCTTGCACCCCCCTCTGGTGTTTGTCCGTCGATGGTGGACTGCGGCAAATCTTCGTTGTGCGCCATTGCTTTTAAAGAAGAAAAGCTTGATCAGGAGGTTTGGTTCTAGTTTGACTTTTCCACAGACGGCGCCAATTGTACGGGAAAGAGATAAACTTTCTCGTATAATCCTGTTGATCAAGTCCGCGTTCCTCCAAACGTCGTCGCTTTACTCCCTGAAAACACAACCGTGAGCTAGCCGGCGGGTGTGTGCCGGAAACCCCTCCGATGCCTAAGTCGGCAAAATAGACAAGTAGACAAAAGCTCTGTGTATTCAGGAATCAAAGTTGTGTTACCTCTCCATAGGTGATGTTTGTGAGCTTTTATAGGTTCCGTGTGGCACAATCCAAGTAGGCCTCTTACTCCTCCATGTAGAGTCCTCCTAGGATTCATACTCCTGAAAGATAATGCCTATCCTCCAACACCTCCCTCACTGTTTAAACCAAATGAGATGGTTTTACCATGGTTGGACTCCAATGTAGCTGAGGTGCGCATGGCTGTGCTTAGCCGTAGAACAGACCAAACTATCCTTGGTTCGGTTCGTCCTTTTACTGCCCTTACCTCAGTTCCTCCTGTACAAACCGTGGTAAGTCTAAACCGAGCTAACTTTTAGCAAGGTTTAGATCGAGCTAACCATACTGCGCCATAACCGGTATAAGTTTTAGTATGGTGACCGAGCTAACCTCCTTGGGACCGGAGTAACTTTACACCTCACTTGGGCCGGAGTAACTTTACACCTCTCTTGGGCCGGAGTAACTTCATGGCCTTTTTACTCAGCCCTTCGCACTGTGGCCCATAACGGCCCATTACCCAGCTCAGCCCAATTTTCATATAAATTACCCTCTCAATTCAAATATGAAGTTGTAGGGTTCTAGTGACAACTTGATTGTGAGGGGCAGGAAAACATGTTACATATCAGAAACTATGTTTCATCATTTGGTCACAACTTAAGAGAGTGTTTCAATTATTCACTGTATGTGCTGCAACAATACTTTGTAACATAAATAAATAAAGAAGAGGGGAGGGGGCTTATGACTTGTGATCTTGAAGAATTTTCTCTCAAGTAAAAGGGTTATTTTCATTGTAATCATGTTGAAGATGATATATCCACATAAAACCAATAATTAACTATGCTTACATCTTCTCTGTACCTGGTCAGCGACATCTAACCCAATTGTAATTATGCATTATTTTGAGTATTGAAGTTTTGTAATATTTCATTCTTTCTCATTTAAGTTGAGCTATAGTCTATCTGTGTGTATTCTTGGTATGTTCATATATTTGCTAAGAATAATATGATATCATGATGTTCTTTAGCATCATCTTGGTGTTTTTTTCTAATAAAAAAATTCCTTATTCATCACAAAATATATATATATATATATATATATCATGATGTAGACATTTTTTAATCATGCTCAAAACTTCACTTTTTTCAGATTTAGTTTGTGGCATGAAAAGAAACAAGTTTACAGCCACCGAGAGGGATCGGATTTCTTTTGTCTTAGACCGGGCATTTGTTCACCTTGAAGCATGGTTTCAATGGTTTAATACTACGCAATCAGGTAAATCTAGAGTTTTATTTTTATTTTTATTTCTCTCTCATTGGGTGATTAATTTTTTAGAAATGTTAGGGATACTAACAGTGTTACCAACACACATGCAAGTTTATGCAGGTCCCACACCAAGTGATGGTAGATCCATTAAAGCTTATGAGTTGTGTTAGTAATAAGATTGTTAGTTGAATATCCCTAGCATTGTTAATTTTTTCCATTTGAAGATATCACTGGAAAACTCTACCACCACTCCTAGATTGGGCATTCCAATGGATGTTGCCCGTCTCCTCTAGACTTCTTGATGATAGGATAAACTTTTCACATTCCACATCATATTGATCTGTCAACAATGTGTCTGATGGACCCTGTTACCCCTTTAGTCAGACATTTTAAACCATGAATAGCAAAGAAGTGAGCAAAAGGACGAATGGTTATTCATGTAGCCAAGCAAAGTAAGATCCTTGCGGCTTTGTTGAGTCTGACTATATAGAGAACGCATTCACAATTTATTTTTTCTTTCATTTTGAACATTTTCTTTTTTTCTATTATTAATAGAATTTTGTTCTTTGTTGCTGATCAAAAAAACAAAAACAAAAAAAGGACATTCACAATTCCTGCAAAATATGTTTCAACTTGGATCATTGTTTCTGAGAAAGATAAGATATATGTTGATATGTTTCTTACTTCTGTGAGTATTTTCTTTTCTAAGTCAGTGCTTTGATTAATAGGCAAGGATATGAGTAGCTATTTTGGGCATGGAAGAGACAACGCAACCATGCGCGAATTAAATCCGAAGGTTCTACTTCACATGATTTAATGAAATTTCCTGAATAATTATATACAGCCCTACTAAGGACACCAACTTTTCCCCTGCCCTCTCATTGTGAGGGGGCAGTGATAAAGGCTGTGAAAAATGTGATTTTTGTAATCTTTCCCAATTAAATATGCTCGTTATTTCCTTTTACTTATGGGCTTTTAAACAGGGAATGATATTCAATATTGGGCATGATATGGAATATGAGTTCTCAAGCAGTATTTTTTGGTTCAAATATTGGGAGTTGTGTAGTCCTGTACACTACTAGGATCTCTATTTCTTTCTCTTTTTTCCTTTTTTTGAGAAGTAAATATTATTAAAAAAAATTAAAAAAAAAACACCTAAAGGGGCACAACCTCTGCACATGATGTATACAAGTCAACTAAAGCCAATCCATAAGGCTTAGCTGAATCAGATCAAAATTGATCCTAATCAATATGCTGTAGGAATCCCTTAATCAGTGCACCTGCTCGAACCTATCAAACTTATGGGTTCACTGTATATCTACTTAAGCCATTTTTGTTCTTCTTCCAACATTCTGTTCTTTTTCACTCATCCTCTAACTTAAAAACCTTACAAAAATTGTTTCTTCTAATCCAAGAGGAAACAAGAGTATTATAATCAACTCATTGAAGAACCTTTGAAACCACTAGCTGTGTAACTAGATGAAGTACATGAATCCTGGTGATTCTGGATCTCCAATCATAGTTTATTCCATCTATTTATCTAATTGTTCCCCTTTTAGTAACATTACCAATGTTTAAAACAGATCTATTCATCAAACACACCAATGGTTGTGTTACCAAATTAACATTGTCACTGGAATGTCCAGACACTGACCTCTGGGTTGGATGATTATCCACATGCGTCGCACCCAACTAAAGATGAACGTCATTTGGATCTTAGATGTTGGATGTTTCTTTAAGCAGATTGCATGCATTCAATCTCAAAGCTTCTTCCGAAAGAACATGAACTCGGGAAGGTATGACAATAGGAATAGACATTTGCATCTCGGGGTTCATGTCTTGCCATATTAAACCTCTAAATGGAAATAATGCAGGAAAGGAATATGATTCAACAGCTAAGCTGCTCTCGAATTTTGAAATCCTAAATCAGGTTTGTGCAAAGTTCATTATGTTATCTAGCATTATTTCTTGTTCTTCTAGAGCTTCTATAATCTTTTGTAATTGGTGATGCCTTTTTTTTTTTTTTTGGTAGTTCTATAATTAGGTAGAAAGTAAAAGAAAAGTTTATAATTATTTGGAAATCTTCTTTGCTGCAATACATTTGTATTCTATGAAAAAATTATTTCCAATTCAATATGAACTAATGTTTCAAGAAGTGAAATAAGGTGCTTAATGTTTTTGCAGATGCACTTTGATGATGCACATGGAACTTACTTGGATTTTGGAAATCACACGGAAAAGGTATGCTCCTTGCCCATTTATTATTCCTTTTAGATTATGGTACCACTATCCTATATTCAACTGAAAAAGTCTAGGATCACAGAACCGGATACAACTGATCGGTTTCTGTGTACGTAGAACTCGTATTCAACTTATACACAATAACTACAATTCACGAAATTATTATATGCAATTGAACCAGAATATAAAATGTTAAGAACTGTCTACATTGCCATAGTTTAAAATGATTAATCCTTCCAGGTTCGTTTGATTTGGTGAGAAGTAATGGGAAACAACCATTATGCAAGTCGAGAGCTCGTCCGGGAAGTTTTAGAATAGCCAAGATTGAGGTTTGTTCCTTATATTGGCTATGTCAGCCTTTTCCCATTTGTGGCGAAGATTATTCCACCTGTAAGTTGCATGAAGGATCTCATCACGAAGCAATGTTTTCTCAATCTATTTGTGCTTCTATTCAGTGTTTCTTACCTCTACACTATCGTAGTATAAAGCTCTAATTCAACAAAAAAAATCCCCTTTCCTTCCTTTGGGCTGTGTTTGGATCTTGGATTTAGGTGGAGATTTGTGTAGGGAAAGGAAATGAGAAGAGAAATGTGAATGGAATACAAGCTAATGTTATTTCACATTTCCATTCCTTTTCCCTCAGCAAATCACTGACCAAATCCATGATCTAAATACAGCCTTAAAGTTATTTTCAATTGGTGATTACATATCATTCGCATTTACAAATACACATACAGGACTCAACGATCCTAGAACAACAGCTGAATCTCATTTCAAACCGGAGCATTTTATGGACTGATTATGGACTCCGCTCTCTTTCCAAAACAAGGTGATGGAAGTTTCTGAAGTAGTGCATCATTTATGAGCTCCTTTATCCATACATCTATTTTATTATATAAAACACACGATCAACTTGGTGTGAGCGCCTATGTCACATATTTTCTCATGCCCAAATTCCACCTATGTAATTGCCAAGTTTCTTATTTCAATTTTTTTTCTCCTCCATCTACATTTAAATTTCTTTTTTCATAAGACGGTGACAACTGTCTTCTATTTCTGCACACGCATTCACTTGTGTGCTTAACTTCTAGTGTATGCTGTTATTTGCATGATATCATGTTTATTCTAGAACTACTAAAGAAATTAATTTGTGAAGCTCCTCTTGTATGCCAAAGCTCAATGTACATGAAATACAACACGGAGGATGATGCACCCTATTGGAGAGGCCCAATTTAGATGAACATCAACTACATGATTCTTTCCTCGCTTCACCATTACTCTAAAGGTACACAAATACAAACATAGATTTATCTATTGTAAATTAAAAATAAAAATAAAAAAACTCTGATTTTCAATAAAATCTGAACGCGTGGCATTGACACGTGTAAAAAATGGACCGTATAGAGACAAAGCCAAGATCATCTATAATGACTTGAGGAGCAATTTGATTATGTAAGTGGTATGACATTTTTAGTTCTTAATTAATGCCTCTGATCTAAACTCTTTAGTCAATTCTGATGAGTATTGTTTATTTCTGTTATGGCAGAAATGTTGTGAAGAATTACCAGCAGACAGGGTATTTCTAGGAACAGTTTGATCTAAAGAAAGGTAAGGGAAAGGTGCACACGTATTTACTGGCTGGACATCGCTCGTGTTGCTGATCATGGCAGAAGCTTATAGTGAATGTTAGGAACTTGGGACTCAATTTGGTAATTTTCTAAGAAAATTATAAAGTCATTAGAGGATAAAGAAGACCACAAACAAATCAACCTATTAGTTCTGTATAATCTCTCCAATTCAAGATATGCACTATACTTATTGTCGCAAGTTAATTTGAAAGGTAAGGTTTGAAGTTATTGGTTATGATATGTGGATGATGTTATTGAGAGTTTGTAATATCCTTCTCTCTAATGCTAGTTTTACATTGATCATGGATAAAACCGACTGATATGCTGACCAGAATGGACCCCATTAAAAATTATTGTTTAAGAATGACCCCAAAATCAAGCCAATATTTATGGCATTTATTTTTGCTTCTGAAACAATTTTCTTTTTGGATTTAACCATTTCCTGTTAGGCTCTACTGTTTCAGGGGAAAACGTTTTTAAATTTTTTCGTAAAAAATGCTTTCTTATGTTTAGTTACAATCTTGAAACTAATACGTTAGTGGTGGTGTTAGTGATGATGGTGAGGTGGTCACAAGATGGTAGGGTGGTGGAAATAATGCATTTATGGCAATGGTGGCCGCAGCGGCAAGGTGGTGGGGTGGTCAAATAGGTGGTGATGGTGATCATGGGATGGTAATAGTGTGGCTTAAAATTTGTCTAGAAAACATTTTTCACCATTCAAAAAGTTAAATATTTTTTACTCAAATAAGCTTAATTTTTCATTTTGTCATTCCAAACAACTACAAATGCGAAAAGAATGATTTCCAAAAACAATTTTCACCAAAACAAGGCCCTAGTATTAACAGGAAGTTTGGAGAGCTGAACCTCACGCTTGGATTTTGAGGATCGATTATGGATGGTCTCAGATGAAAATCAGATCCAATCAAGATTAGTCCAGTCTTTCTAACAGATGCATCATTTGTAATGAATTTAGCCATGTCCAGCAGGATTATACATGATCTCTCCCTCAACAATTAAAATGCAAACTAATGATCTCTAATCAATTGCAATTTGTGTAACATTTTTTTAAAATACTTCACTAGCAAGTCAAATGCAAGGTGTCTTAACGCCAAAATCATCATTAGAAAATTGCAAAAACTATTTCCATCATTCAAGATATTAGTCTTTAACTCCCATTTTCTGTCATCTCCTTATCATCAACCATTATGATCTCTGTGTCCCTGATATCCGGCTTCAACACATTACCTAGCCTCGCAATGGCTTCTGTCTACTGTTGTAAAACTTGCATCAGAAAATACTATCATTTATTAGAGCATCACACATTTAATGAACACAGATTACAATCATACGTTTCATTCTAAACATATCCACACTTATTAACTAACATTGCAGAAGGAAGAACGAAAAACTCATAATGGCCAGATCTACCTCTTCCAGCCTCAAGAATAGTATTTCAAATATTGGCTCACCTCCTACATATCAGCAAGACTCTGATCATGTATTTTGGTTGATCCCAGAAGATAAATGGAACCACCACCACCACCACCACCATTTTCCTGAACACGAGCCATAGTAAGTAGGTTTTGTACCCTCCTAGAAAGCTCTGCTCCAGATCCTTTCAATTGTATAGGTATGTGCTAATTAGGATGATGTTTTTTCACAGGGCAACAAGAATAGGATGTATGAAACAAGAAAGATGAGGAAGACCAACCTGCCTAGTTATTGCAGCCAACTTCTCAGCCAATTTAGCTTCACCTTTCATTAAAGGCACTCTGCAACCTTTACCCTCCAATGCCTCTACTATTCTCATGACCTTTTGACACCCCCACATACAAACAAACATATAAGAAAAACAAGTACACTGTGCTACATGCATTGATTTTTCACATGAATGATCAAGAACGCAAAGCAGACAAAGGTATGCGTTGCCTGGCAGATCTTGTAGAAATCAAGCATAGGTAGAGACTTGAACCCTTGCACCTTGTTAGGAGTTTTAGGGTTAAAGTCTTGCCACTGGCAAGATTGCCTTCTCCAAAAAGTTATGGTCTCCAATGTACCGGAGAAAGAGAGCAAATTAGACAAAATCGTTCAAGCAGACTGCCAAAATGATTCACAACCATGTTGCTTAACCACTTGGAGTACAGAAGACAACGACAATTGACTCGGCCATGCAGGCACGCCCTTACTACTTGTACAACGAATTTTCGAACATTCATCTCCGTTCTCAAAGTAAAATAAATAATAAAGCCAAAAGAGGTCCTACCCTTAAGAGGCGCCTTTGAAGACCTTGTTCTTTCTGTCTCATTCTTTCTATCCAAGGAAAAGTATCAGCTTAAAAGTGCCTTTGAAGCTGCAATCACATATATGAAATTGAATATTATAAATCCATGATATGCACCCAAAATGCGGGCAAACTGAGGGTGCGTACACAGAAAAAAAGAGAGTACCAGTTTCACATTGCTTTGAGTCATTCGCAATCTCTCAGCATCAGAGAGTATAACTTCATCTTGAAGCTGCATTAACCAAAACACTATAATGTAAAACAATTGAAGTACAACAAAGCGGTAACAACAATACAATAGCCAAAAGAGCATCCACTTAGTGCTGAATGCATTAAACAGATAAGCATCCCCAAAACTAAAACTACATCATGATAAAAACACATATCATTATGAATATCACATCCTCACATCATCTATATCATTATTCAACTTTAAAGAAGAAACAGAATCCTGTAGTAGAACGACGATCAGTGAAGACCATTATTCACTCAGAAAATGCATGTAATTGTAGGAAAGAGTGAGAGGAGTAGTGAAGACCATGAAACATAGTGCCTTTGAGATATCGTAAAATGCAAACCAGAGCATCATAGTGCGGAGAGGGAGGAGTAGCCATGAACTGACTAACAATATGAACAGCATAAGCAATGTCTGGACGAGTAACTGTGAGATAGACAAGACTGCCAACTAGTTGACGATATAAAGTAGCATTAGACAACAGGTGACTATCAAGAAGTGTGAGACGAGTCTGAAGATCCATGGGAGTAGAGGCAGTCTTGAAATCGGTAAGACCAGCACGAGCCAAGAGATCAGAAGTATACTTGGCTTGGGAGAGAAAGTAACTAGACGGATCGTGAGAGATTTCCAAGCTGAGAAAATAGTTGAGAAGACCCAAATCCTTCATCTCAAACTGGCGACTGAGAAACTGTTTGAGACTATAGATACCCACTGTGTCATCGCCAGTGATGATCATATCATCCACATAGAGAAGAAGAAGAATAGTACCACGCTCTGTCTTACGAATAAAAATGGTAGAATCATAGACACTGGAGGAGAATCCAAAATCATGAATGGTGGAGCTAAACTTGGCGAACCTTAGCTCCACCAGGCACAAGGAGCTTGTTTATACAAAAGTGTACAGGGAAAGAAAGTTGAGTAGGTTGTACGGTTGGCCTGTTGGGGCAGCGTGTCTTACACAGCAAATTATTGCTTCCTTCGAGGCAAAGTGTTTGGACAGTGATGGTCGGTCCGTGGGGGCCACCATAGGTCCCATTTTAATAATCTGAACCATTCAATATGTACAACTCATCAAGTATTATATGCCTGTAAAAAATCACGTTGAATGGATATTAATAGCTATGTGATCGGATTAGTTATTTTTCAACAGTTAACTATCGCACCATCTGTTTTGTTTATACAAAGCTGATTTGATCATATAGTTAACGACATCCGATCAACGTGATTTTTTACAGACATATAGTACTTAATGATTTCTACATATTAACGCTTCGGATTATCAAAACGGAACCCTTAGTGGGCCCCCAAGGACCCAACATTACCATCAAACTTTGTGGCTTTATATATGTAAATTTTTTTTTTTGCCCAAAAAGTGTATGACCTGCCTTTCTGCTGGGACAATACGGCTGATAGTGTAATTCAAACTTTTGTATTACAAAAATGTATAAAATATTTTTTTAATATTTTTTATTTGTGAATAGTAATGACTTTTTTGCTTTTTGTGTAACTTTTTGCTTTTTTGATTTTTTGGGACTTGCCAAACCTGGCCGTAATTGTGACAATTAATCTTTTTATACTTGATAGTTGTGATGCCATTTTTCTATTTATCTACTGTTAATGAAGCTAACACAAATTTAAAATGGAGATATCAAAGTGAAATTTTGGTACATATGCAAGAAAATTTGATGAAAATATAAAGGTGCTAATACCTATAGCTCATATAATAAGTTTTGTCAACTTATTAAGGTCATATGTACAACGAAAATGTGACATTAATTGCAACTTGATTTAAACCATAAAAGATTAATTATTAAACTACAGAGGCAAAAGAAATTTTGGTAGAATGAGTGATAAGTGAAATTTAACTCAACACTTTTGCTTATATGGAAAAATAACAATAATATTTTTCTTTTTTCTTTCTTTCCTTATAAATTTTCAATGCCATGAAAAGTATCCTTTGGTAGAATTTTAATTACTAGTATGGCCGTTAAATAAATCAAGTTAAAAACTCATCATTTGAGATTAACTTATTATGTAAATAAGTCAAACATAAACATAATTTTAAACTTGTTAAGTTCTACTACTTGACTTTTGGGAAATAGGAAAAAAGCTAACAAAGTTATTTATTGGATTTTTTTAAAGAAAACGTACAAAAAAGTAGAGGTGATATAACCCCAATAAACAAATATGATGGCTTTTTTTCTATATTTCCACAATAAAGTTATTTAAACTCGACTTGTGTACAACTTGTTAAAAACTCATTCAAAATCAACTCATTAGATAAAAAAATCAAATTTAAATATAATTTTAAACTCGTTAAATTATCAAATCAAAATTAAACAATCTATTACTTGGTTCATTTTCGACCCTAATTACTAGTTTTAGAAATATTGATTATTGCTTGTCCTCCGGTTTTTTCCATGTTTGCCTGGGCCAGTTGGACAGCAAAGTTTGTCAAATTGGGCTTCAATTAAACAATGGGCCTCAAAGTGGGCCAATATTTGCTAATTGAGCGTCATTACTAATTGGGCTTAAACTTGGGCCAGACAAGGGTCCATACTCGCCCAGCCGAAGTCCACGGCACATTTCCATCTTCATCTTCTTCTCTCTCTCTCTCTACTCTTTCTCCTCAGTGCCATCTTTTTTTTTCTCTCTCTCTCTACTCTCTCTCCGGCCAATTTCCCTCTTTGTGCCGTTTTGAACATTTTAGTCCCATGTTAGGGTGTGTTTTTATCTTTATTCCCAAAGTAGGGTAAAACGGTTTTTCTATTGCCGTTTTTCAGAAAACGGTTTTCACAAAACCGTATTCATCGATTAAAATAATAATAAAATTTGAAAATAGAAACCGATTTTTCTAAAGCCATTTTTAATTAAGTTTTTAATTATTCTGAATTAATGAAAACCGGTTTTAGAAAAGCCGTTTTTCAACATGAATTTTTTTTAAAAATTATATTTTCAACATAAATATTTTTTGTTCAAATTTTTTTTTAATGAAAACCGGTTTTAGAAAAGCTGTTTTTCAACATTAATTTTTTTTAAAAATTATATTTTCAAGATAAATATTTTTTGTTCCAATTTTTTTTTAAATGAAAACCGGTTTTAAAAAAGCCGTTTTTCAACATTAATTTTTTTTTTATTTATATTTTCAACGTAAATATTTTTTGTTCAAAGTTTTTTTTTAATGAAAACCGGTTTTAGAAAAGCCGTTTTTCAACATTAATTTTTTTATTTATATTTTCCACATAAATATTTTTTGTTCAAAATTTTTTTTAATGAAAACCGGTTTTAGAAAAGCCGTTTTTCAACATTACTTTTTCTTTTTATTTATATTTTCAAGAGAAATATTTTTTGTTCAAAATTTTTTTTTAATAAAAACCGGTTTTAGAAAAGCCGTTTTTACATTAATTTTTTTTTAAAATATGTTATGACCAAAAATATTTTTTTATAAAAAAGGGTTTTAGAAAATTCGTTTTAGAAAAACCGGTTTCACATTAATTTTTAATTTTTTAAAATTTATATTTTCAACTTAAATATGAAAACTACCAAAATTTTTTTTAATAAAAAGTGGTTTTAAAATATAAAGTTTTTACATTAATTTTTTTAAATTTATATTTTCAACATAAATATTTTTTGACGACAATTATTTTTAATAAAAAATGGTTTTAGAAATTTTTTTTTTAATTATGTTTTTTCATGTGGAAAGGTTGGACTTGGGAATGAAAAGATGAGTAAGAGAGCAGCAATTTCAATGCATTCAAAGATGGGTTTCTTTAGAAAATTACAGCACAAATAAAAATAAAAATTAAAACGTAATGCTTGCTTTGAGTTTTCTAAAACATTTTTTAGAAAATTCTATTTTCTTATTTTTCATATTTTTTTGTTTTTGTTGAATTTTTTAATATTTTAAGTTTTTAAACATACCTAGCATAAATACACTAAATGCCAAAAATACAAACAAACAGAAAAAACGAATTTTTGTAGTTCAAATTTTTTGAAAAAAAATTCCAAAATCACTTTTAAAAATTTTTCAAAATTTCAAAGTGTTTACAAAACCCACCCTGGAGTGGGAATAAATATTTTATGTTTTAAATATTTATTTATTTTTTTAATGTGCAATATATTTCGGGGCTTTTCCCATATGAAGCCAAATTATCATCTTAATTTCCAAACTAGGCCTAGTTTGGACGGAATTTCCAAATTAGGCTAAAGCGCTATTACAAAACACGCTTTCACTGTTTGGGGCCGAAAATTTGATGAACATTGAAAGCTTAATACAAATAAAAGTGTATTTCTCCACAAATAAATTTTGTCAACATTTTTGTAATAAAACTTAATACATAATATAAGAAGTCACTAATTTACTAAATACTCATACATGCGTGAAAACAACATAACTGAAGTTGCAAATCTAACAGTTTTCAGTTACATAGGTAGTACAGACATAAGTCTCCCACAAAAATACATTCTAGACACCATGAACTGAACACACAATACATACATCCTAGACACCATGAACTAAACACACAATACATAAACATAATAGTTAGACAGACAAATATTAGGTAGACAATCTAACAAACTCATTAGGGAAACACTTAGTCTAACACAGACATTACATATTAATGCAAGTTGTTATATTGCCAAAGTGTAGACATTAACACCTAATTCGCGCTTAAATCTGCAGGTGGCTCAGAGTCTGAACAATCCGAAAGCTCAGCGTCAGAGACAAGTTCAGGATCCTCCATGATACCCTTGATAGCCGCAACATTTGGTTCTGTTCTGTTCTTCTGGGCATCCTTCTTAACTATGCGTAGCTGCATATCACGGGCTAACCTATGGCCCATTTGAGAAATCTCACGTTGTAGTCTTTCACATAGTCGATCAACATTATCAGGATCTTCCTTTTGGATCTCAACAGAACGTGCTTTTGGCACCTTCAGTCGGGAAAATTATCACATTTTAATAACAACATTTGATTTCTTTAACATCAATTTATAACCCAAGTTTGACATCACATAAGCACACCCATACAGTACCACCGAACAAAGTACTAGCCAAAATTAACAACAAACAAACAAAAAAAGAAAAAAAAAGCTTAGTGGGTTGGGCTAGGCTGTGGGCTCGATTTAGATCTGTTGTTATTGCATACGATGTAATGGGTTGGGCTAGGCTGTGGGCTCATACAAGAAAATTGTGGGCTTATTGTAGGGCTTGGTCCAAACGGGCCAGACTTCTATATCTAGAGGGTCTGAATTATAGAATTTTCCTTTCTTCAAAAAAGGTTTGATTCCCTTTGTAGACGTGGGCTTTTTCTTTTTATATGTGTTTTGAGGATCTTTCTTGTACATATTTATAATTTTCTTTTTATGTACTAACAAAAAAGTAATTAAAATACAAGGAAAAATATGTTAAGTTTGTTGTGAAGTTTTCTCAAACCTATTATACTATTATTATAAGGCATTTGTTATTCCCAAACTTGTAGAATTATGAATTTTTTTATCTTGTTTTTTCTTTTTTTTCTTGCCATTTCTATTGACAAATTTAAAATCCAAATGTAGAAATTAAAATTAAATCTTCTAAAATATGGCCCTCCATTCCTCGGTCATTTGGCATATTAATTCCATGTTGATCACTCAATAGGTAAAGTCTCAGAAAATTATGAAGTCCAAGTGTCCATCAATGGCCGTAGGGGGTTCGAGGACAACAATGTGATGTTCAATTACCAAAAACTCCAAGCAACTCATTGTTGTCCTTTGTTTTTAATCTTTCCTCAACCCACTTACAAAAAAATATATATTTTTTGATTGGTATCCGGCCGTAATGACTGACTAATATGATCTCAAAAATACATATATATATATATATATATTTGGATTGATATCCGGCCGTATTGACTAACTAATATGAGAGATCAATCCCAACGCAGGATTTATACAAAAAATTACTTAGTAGTTAACCTAACTCTGATACTATATTACAATATGTAAGAGAGAGAGAGAAAGAGAAATTTGTATCATATTAAATGTTGTAATAATGTATACAAGATTGCTTCATATAGAAGGAGATAAATCTAAGTATAGTAATGAATATAATATGGTATCTATAATAGATAAAATATATACTTACTATATTTAACAAGTAGAATATTGACGATGTTAACTTTGATAAGTAAATTACTCTATTGCCCTTCATGATGTAAAATGAATTACTTAACTACCCTTGCCCTGTCTTTCCCTTGACAGCAATACAGCCACCATAGGCCCCTTACGGTAATTGGTCTCAGAGGTATTGATGCGGGGAAGGTAATGAGATGAACATTCGAACACAAACAACAACAACAAATTTAATAAAAAGATATTCTCTTTGGTAATAATACTAATTCTCCAAAATAAATTGGTTTTTTTTTTTTTTCTAAAGTTTACAATAGTTATTTATAATAGAACGAGGTTCTAATTAAGCTAAGAGATAAATTGAAAAAACCAATATGTGCTCATCAATCTTAAATCAAAGGAATTATAAAAATTATCAAAAATGAAAATATTTGCGTTAAGCTCAAATCTAAAAATTACAATGAAAAATACATGTTATGAACAAAAAAAATCTAGTCCCAATTGGATTCGTTTAAATTGAGTTATATGTGAATCAATTATTTTCAAAACTAGCAAAATTACAAAATTGAAGACATAAACATTAAAAATTGTTCAAAATTCATCGTATGCCATGACGAAGCAATGAATATTGTTGGCCATGTCATTTTTCATATTTCGATCAAATTTCACATGATTCTAAAGACATGCCGTATTACGTCTATTAATGTTTTAACATTTATCTTGTTTTTCCTAAATTTCAAAAATTCTATAGCAAGCATGTATCCGATATGCATCAAATTCTCAAGTTAAGAATTGTATTTGCCGCGTATATCAATTGATGAGAGAGAGAGACGTGCGATATATGTAAGTTCTAGAGAAAGAGAGAGAGATTGGAGACATATTTGCATGGGGAGTGTTTCTTACCATATCCGGAAGTTGGGCAGAAACATAGAAGAAATATTTGTGTAATGATAGGGTAGGGATGCATGTGTGAATAGCTAAGAAACAAATAAAGAGTTGAATGAATCAATATAAAACGTGGCCGATAATACTCTTTTGACTATTTTGTATCTATCTATATCTCTATAGGTTTGTATGTGCACTTGTCCCTCTTTAACACCCCTACCTCTTTTCTACAAAAACCAATCTCTACCATCCATTTCTTTCTCTTCTTCTATCATCCTAATCCACCTCACTTTCCTTTCACATGGATTCTCTCTCTCTCTCTCTAATTATATGTTTGTATGTGCACTTGTCCCTCTTTGACACCCTAACATGACTTTTCAACTAGAGCAAATCATTACCAATCATTCCTTTCCATTCTATTTAAGCTAATCCACCACACTCTCATTGACAATCCCCAATTCAGCAATTCTCTCTCTCTCTCTCTCTCTCTCTCTCTCAAATTAGTTAGAAAAACTGTCATTTGTTGTTGATTATCTTGAGCTTTGTTCTAAAAGAGAGAGAGAACTGAAGAATCATCTTTGCACTTCTCTCTCCTATATTGGTTGTGAGCTTATCTTTGCTTCGCTTCTCACACCAATTTGTATCTGTGAGAGAGCTTTCTTTTTCTTTGGGTTTCTCTTTTGCAGCTCTTATTCTTGATGCATTTATATAACTACATTTGCACATGTAAGCTCTCTCTCTCTTTCTTTTCCTTGAATCTCTATTTCAATCACATTCTGTATGATAAATCTCAAGACATACTTCATTTTGAAGGTGGTTGTTAGGTCTTCAATAAGATATTGGCTTGTTATTAGGAAGAAATGGTTGGAATCATCATGCTATTCATCTAAATATAGGCATTTGATTGATTTATTCATCATTACAGCTCCTAATATTAACTAAGTTTTCGTCAATCTTACAAAATTCTTTAAAATATCATGGAAACTATTTTCATATATATGATCACAACCTATCAAATTAATTTGAAAAATTGTTCACAAACATCATTTTTATATCATGGAACTGACGAGAAAAGGGGTTTGCAACCAACACAGGATTTATACAAAAAATTCTGGCGTTGTTGAATGAAAAGTTTACAACCCTAATTTCGAAATTTAAAATCCCAAATCTGAATCCCTAATTTCAAAATTTAAAATCCCAAATCTGAATCCCTAATTTCAAAATTTAAAATCCCAAATCTAAAATGAAATCCCTCATTTATGCGATACAAACCTGAAAGTGGGTGTTTGATGAAGGTGTTCCGCCGGTGGTGTGCTTCCTCTTCGTCGTCGGTCTTCTTCGGCTGAGAGAGGGAGAAGAAGATGGGTTGGATCAAACACGGCCTCTTCGTCATCGGTCTTCTTCGGCTGAGAGAGGGAGAAGAAGATGGGTTGGATCAAACACGGCCTCTTCGTCGTCGGTCTTCTTCGGCTGAGAGAGGGAGAAGAAAATGGGTTGGATCAAACACGGCTTTCGTAAGGGAGAAGAAGGGAGCTGTTTCGTATATAATGAAATGGCTTTTCTAAAACCGGTTTTTATTAAAAATATTTTTGGTCAAAAAACGACTTTTGTAAAACCGTTTTTTAATTTTTTTTCTCTCAAAAACGACTTTTCTAAAACCGTTTTTTATTAAAAAAAAAATTTGGTCATAAAATATTTATTTAAAAAAAATTAATGCAAAAACGGCTTTTCTAAAACCGGTTTTTATAAAAAAAAAATTTTGAACAAAAAATATTTATGTTGAAAATATAAATAAAAAAAAAAATTAATGTTGAAAAACGGCTTTTCTAAAACCGGTTTTCATTAAAAAAAAATTTTGAACAAAAAATATTTATGTTGAAAATATAAATTAAAAAAAAAATTAATGAGAAAACGGTTTTAAGAAAATCGTTTTTAATTAATTCAGAATAATTAAAACTTAATTAAAAACGGCTTTAGAAAAGCTGATTTCTACTTTCAAATTTTATTATTATTTTAATCGATGAATACAGTTTTGTGAAAGTCGATTTCTAAAAAACGGCATTAGAAAAACCGTTTTACCCTAATTTGATACTTTGGGAATAAAGATAAAAATACACCCTAAACTTTGGGAATAAAGATAAAACAAAAATGATTGGTGGCCCTAAAAAATTTGCCCCTAATGCCCCTAATTTCTAATTTTGGAAACTGTTTTTTTTTTTCTTTCTTTTTTCCTTTTTTTTTTTTTTTTTTTTTTTACCTTAAACGGAATTTCGGGGCATTCGAGCCCCGAAACGTCGGGCCCTCAATCACTGCGCAAGATAAAAATACACCCCTAAAATGGGACTAAAATGTTCAAAACGGCGCAAAGAGGGAAATTGGCCCTCTCTCTCGTCAGTGCTCACTGATCTGAAATTGGCTGGAAGTGGGCGACGAAGTGCGAGAAGCAGAATCAAATATAGACGCCGACGAAGATCGAACCCCTCTCCGCAATCCCAAACTCCGAAAGCACAGAAGCAGAGACCACAGTCTCATTCGCCTCTTAAATGTTGATCTCAAAGTTCTTCTAGGGTTTGCTATCATCGCGTTCTTGATTGTCCTTTTCATGATTCATCGACTTATAATTGCCGTTGAACATCCTCAGAAACCCAGGGTCGTGACCCCATTCCCTGCCCAAAGATCATTGATCTTCCTCAGGTGAAACTTTCATCTACAATTTGAATGAACTCATATAATATATATATATATATGTGTGTGTGTGTGTGTGTGTGTGTGTGTATGATGTTGTGTGTGTTACTGAGATTTGGATGAATCAATTGTTGTAGTTTCAAGGTGATCACAAGGAGAGCTTGTATTGGGAAACTTATCGCCCTAACGTTGATCTTGGAATTCGTGCGAGGTATTCCACTGCCTTTTGTCAAATTTTATCTGCACTTTTTTTAGTTTATATATATATGTATGTATATGTATATTATAGAATCTATAAACTGTTGCTTTCATTGTTTCTAAAAAATGTAGTTTTTTCTTGTGGGAAAGTTGATTTTTTTAAGATTTTTTAGTTGCTTTTTTAGCCGAAAACAAATGGGCTTTAGCCCCCCCCCAAAAAAAACAGCTCATTTTGCCAAAGCCAAATGGGGACTAGCTAATCATCCTATCAAGTGGTGAGTTTAAGAACAAAGTTTATGATGTTTGCCTCCAGTTTAAGACTTATGTTTACTACAGCAATACAAAGAAGAGGCAGAGAGAGAGGGGAAAATAAAATTCCTTTTTTATGACTGTAAAATGATTTACGAACATAATTTTCATACAAAAATTAATTCAGAATTGTGTAGCAGGGTCGCTTTCAAAATTATGAGTCAAAATAATGGGTGTTTTGATTTGAAATAAAAGGAGCCGAGGATGACTGGTGTTATATTATATGTGATATTTATATATTGTGTTTGAGCATTGTTTCTTTGATCCCAAGAGGTTCCATAAATTCACTGTGAAGTTTGTTAACCCTTTCAATTTTATCCATTGTGGTAAAGATGGTTGTAATTAACAGTTATTTATCAAAAAATAAATAAAATTAACAGTTGTAGTTGTCAGGACTCCACAGTCTCTGGTTGCTGGATTGATGTGGCTTGGTTTAAAGGATGGAAGATATTTCATGCGACATGTCTGCCAAGATTCGGATGAATTGAAGACATACGGTTGGACGTGTCACAATGGACGGGATTATGGACGTCAAATGCTAGTTGACCAAGATATGACCTTGATGACAAGTTTTTTGAAATCCAAAGAAGATGGCAGTGGCTATGGAGGGGACTGGGCAGTTTGAATTGATGTGCAAAGTGAGAAGTAAATATCTTTCCCACCAATCTTACATTTGTCTTATCAAATACCTCTAATAAGCATGTTTTGTTTAGTGGATGTAGCCCCAAAACCGGAGATTTTCTACAATACAACCTATAAGAAAATAGCATGTGAATCTGAGGTGGAATTAATTGGTTTGCATAAAAAGAAATGTGTGTTAGCCTTGATTAACATCCATATACCCGTCATTGACCATTTTACGGCAATTGCACACATTTTTTCCTATGTTATGGTTTTTATTTGTTTGAAATTTTACACAGTGGGAATTATTGGTTTGCATTTTTAGCAGTTTAGGCATTAATTATGGGACCTTGTAAGAATACACTCATCAGTACTAACAATTGGGTTGTGTATTTGTGTTGCCAGTACATTTACCCATTGTTATAGTAGTAGTTTTATATTGTGGGTACTTTGTAACAGTACTTCTATATTGTCGAAAGCAAACTTGTACTGAATGAATACTTCTCATGGGTTAAATGTGTGTTTGGAATTTTATCAAATAAATGTATATTTTTGGGGGGAAATTTTAAAAGGTCTATATTTAGGAATTACACATCATGTCATCAGCTAACAATTGATTTTTGTAAGTTAAATAGAATTTTAGGACTAAAGACGAAAACAAAGGATCATAAAAAATGTTTAGTTCTGTTGAATTTTAATTGCAAACAATTTATTGAAACCCCCCAAAGAAATGAATGAATTAAATTTAATTAATGACAGCATTGATACAAAGAATGACAGGATGAAGATTAGAATGTGTTCTTATCTTAGAAGTCTTAATTTTGAGAAAAATATTTATTTGTTAATGAATTCAGCAATATATAAGGATGTGGCTATTCTTAAGTTCAAAACCTATGTGCTTGCCACGTGCTTCACACTTTGAAGTATAGCCTAGGAAGCTCTCTTTAGATCTGTGCCTTATGTCATGGTTTACAAATATGACTAAAGAAACTTGCTCGCTTCTTGGACTATGGCAGTGAGGTTCTCTTTTTTCTTTTTCTTTTTTTTTTTTTCAAATTCGACTTTGTATACTCTGTACGAATTGGTAAATTACATTTATGTTTTCTTACTTAGCATAATTTATAGTTTTCACGTTTTTGTTTGATATCATGAATTCTTGAATATTTTCTATTCTTAAATTGGGAGTTGCTAGAAGTAGGATGGTATTACTGCTTATGTTTCGTTCATTTGTTTTGATTTTTATCACATCCAAGCTTAGTGAGGAGATGCAAACTGTGCACCTTTTCTTCTATCTTGCGGATGAAGATGGGAACGCTTTGAGTTTGAGTAGGGAGACCCTGAACATTCGTGAGAATTCTCTCCTGGCTTTTGGATCACGAACAGATGTTGGCAGTTGAAATCTAAATATAGAATCAATGGTATGTTGTCAGATAGATGCACGGGAACCTTTATTGTGAAAGAGGAAATAATTACTCATGCATGCCTGTGCTCCTCCATGTTTATGTATTTTGTGGCCCCAACAATATTTTTAATTCAGCTTTAATCTCAAACCAATTTCTTGTAGGATGATTTGGAAGTCCATTATTCTGGCTTCAGGACATCTCACATTCACAATTTATCAGACCTTGTCCAGCAAAATCTTGGAGCCCAAGTAAGAATTAATGTTTTTCGTTGTCTGCTGTTTTTTCTGCATACATGTTGATTTCTGCTATTGGTAAAACATTCATTTGCTTCCATTTTACAGTGTTATAATCGTACTAGTGTTTCATGTTTCAGTTTTCAGCAGTGGTTCCTTCACTTATGCTGTGTGTGTGTGTGCGCGCTTGCTTGCTTGCTCAATCACACTCTTGTATGTGTTGTTAGGTGAGGAAGTTTGGTCGTTTGCAACTCTCAGACACTACTGATGATTCTTCAAACATTTTAGTATTTCAGGTAGGCAGTCAGGGAGGCAACAGATTACACGTGTCCACGGACTATGATTGACATTCTCAGGTTTCCATTTCTCTTCTACCCCATATGCTTTTCTGTTTTTTATGCAGATCTTGGGTAGGATTTCTTTCAGAACAGATGTAGCTTTTATATCTGGAACTGGCGTAAAAGATTCAAGACTTAAAGAACGTCTCAGCAGCCTTACAGGTATCTTCTGTCAAGTTCTGTGCATGTTTCCTTTATCTTGATTGTGAACATTGTGTTTATAAGATTACAAGTGTCTTATTCTTTATGAAACTTCCTTATAAGTAATACTGGTATAACTTATCAGAAGCACAAGGAAATAGGCTGCTTGTTGGTATTGCCAAACAAGAAAGACTGCAGAATTAGATTTGAGGTAAATAACCTCTTTTCAATTTGAAAAGAGGCAACAAAAAATATTTAGCAATATGCTAGGAAGTCATGAAATCTGGAGGACTGCATATAGGGTTACATGAAAACCCTCACTTACATTTTTTAATTAACTTGGTGGACAAGTTCAGTGAGGAAGGAAAAAGATCAACTTAATAGACAAAGGAGAGTAAACGGGCGGGCATGCTGATTAAGAGAGAGAGAGAGAGAGAGGGGGGGAGACAACTTTGGGAATGATTGTTGTCTAAAAGACCCAGAATAAAAACTTCAAAGAATTGTTATAGAGATGGGATTCAGGTCAATTCATAACGTTCATTAATTTGATTTAGCAAAGGAAATGAAGAGTGAAGTTGTTAACGCTGTTAAAAGAAGTGAGTGGTGTAGTGCAGTCATTCTCACGGGAGGGTGTGGAGATAAGATGGGTGCGCTGTGATCAAGATTTGAAGTCAATAGGCAATGTGATGATGTCAATGTCATTGACAAGAACTCAGCATAATGGTACCATTTTCCTGACCACGTATCCCAGTCCTCTGACGAAATTTCTCAGTCCTCCGACCAAATTTCCCTGTTTATTTTAAATTTAAATATTTTTTGAACTTTTCGCTCTTTGGGGAATTGAAATATCATCTGAATGTAGGATCATATTCCTTTTGCATAAACAAGTTGAACCCCCCCTCCCGAAATTATAGTTCTTTTTTTGGTGCGCAATATTACAATCCTTTTTGTATGGACACATTGACTTATTCCCCAATTTCTTGTAATTTTTTTGTTTACTTTCAATAGCACAAGCTATTTATTTCAGCTTTGTAAGTTGTGATAATTTTGCTTCATACTTTTGGGTACCTTACTGACTAGTCAACTAGATGAGAAGGAAAAAGAATTTGATGACAAATTCAAAAAATGCTTTAATTTGGCTGATGAGGTATCCATTCATATGAAATCCTTATATTTGTGTCATTTGTTTTTTGAAATCAGATAACTGTATGCAGAATTTTTAGGATCATGGCATGTGTTTGATAGTTTTGTTGCAAGTAACATGTCACTATAAGCCTAGTCACATTGGTGACTGCAGGAAAATTATACAATTCTTAAGATACAGTTTTTTTTATTATTATTGTTATTCTTATTATTATTATTTGGATGGTCTCATTGTGTTTAAACTTAAAATTATGAATATGTTGATAAAAGTTATTCAGCCAGTTCATAGGCTTAAGGAGACTTTTTCAGCTCTCAGTTTGAAAAGAACAATGCTTGTCTCCCTTTTTTTTCGAGGCTTAGGTAGAGCTTGACCAATTCTTAAATTTTGTGATCAAGATTAAGGAAAATTATACAATTCCTATGATCTCTTTTCTTGACCACCTCTTAAATTTTGTAGAGCTTTTTGATACACATGAAGATGTATAGGTTTTTTTTTTCTTCTCCTCTTTTGTATACGGATGGCATTCCCTTGATGCCTTTTTTAAATGAATCTTACTTAACTTATCAAAATAAGATGTCAAGCGGTTCAAATAATCCCGGTGGCCATTTCATTTTATGTTTAAGTTGTATTCAATTGTACAAAATCTATATTTTGCATAAAATGAACTGTTTTGATATTATGATATGTTGTTTTCAGCTTGATTCTGAGTCCATCTCCACTGGTAAGGCTGCAGTTGCGAGTTTGTTGGGTGGAATTGGCTACTTTTATGGCCAATCAAAAATCTCAGTCCCAAGTAACTCAAATGTAAGTTTTACAGATCTGTATGTGATCGTCTTAATCATATCAAATCAATTATCTCTTCATCAATTCCATTTGAAACACACTATCTCCATCTAATATGATTAACTGTGTTTTGAGGGAGAGAGAGGAAGAGAGGTGGTTTGAGTTTACAAAAGTTATTAGGATACATGGTCTGGGTTTACAGGTTAGCTGTAAAAGGTTTATTTGATTTAGCTTGATTGTCTGCATGATTTAATTAGGGGCCAAGTCATTGCTAATTAGAGTGGCCTGTAGGTTAAGTAACTTTAGGCCCAACAGACATCTGAATTTCTGCTGCAATAAAGTATTTGGAAGGCCTTTTTTGGAGAACAAAATTTTAGATATGATGTTGTCTTTTGACCGTTTTTTTTTATTTATTTCTAGGTCTTGTTTTATATCCCCACGGCTTACAAAGTCAAGCTTATGTTGATATAATAATAGTAATAATAATAATAATAATAATAATAATAATAATAATAATAATAATAATAATAATAATAATCTGATTTATAACAAAGATCAGATTTTACTAGATTTCAGGTTGATCCTAGTTTTTTTAGTATCCTTCTGAACCTCTAGCCACTGGATTCTTTTCCAGCCTACATCAAATCTCTATCTGGAATGTTTGTCATGTAAATAAGAAATTTGATGTAGAGCAGTTTGCAATTTGAAATTTGCAAATAATGTTATGGAAAGGGAAACATTGAAATTTTAAATAAAAAAAACGGTACTTTATTTTGAAAAAAAATAAAAGTTGAAATTTGATGACGCACTTTTGAAAATAAATTGGGACACATTTCGGGAAACAATAAGTAATGGAAGGACAATTGTTTAGATTGATCACTCTGGTAGGAATCCTTTAAATTTGTTAGAATTCCCTTGGTCGGGCAACTATCACCCAATGGGTGATGACGATGACTTCAAGATCCAATGGTAAGTGTTATACAAAATTGACTGGTTCCATTCACCTATCCTTGGGTTTGTTGCATAGTATCCCGGACACTATTCGTGGGTTATGTTATGTCAATAAGGCAAGCATGAGGCTATGCTACTAGTACTGTTTGATCATTCCCTTGTGGAAGGAGTGATATATTGATAGTAACAATAGATGTGCCCTTTTCTGACCAAACTTACCTCCTTTTGCATGGAGAGAGCATTGGCAGCTTTCAAACTAGGGCATGATACCCTCCTTTCCAGGATTGTATTATTGCCTCTTTGAATGATTTAGTGAATCCTAGGTCTAACTTCTAAATTAGGACAGGGCGACCCTAACCCCCAAATAGGCATGAATGCAAATTATGTGTTTATGTGATATTTTGGAAACGATTTGATTTGATTTGATTTGATTTGAATCCAGCGATCTAGCAACGCGAAAGACAGTGATTTCATTCCCAAACTCTGGGGAGTCTGACGTGGCAGTGATTTGATTCTGTGGCAATCCGAGTTATTTGGGGGCAATGATGCAGTCACAAAGATTTGGGGGTTCAATTTAGGCAGTGATTCATATTTTGATCATGATTTGAGTAATAAGTAGTAAATTAGGGGAGTGGTTTCCCAGTTTTAAAGAATTTGAGTTTGCATTTGGGTTCTTTCCTTAGTGATCAATGAAGAAGGGGAAAAAGAAAAGAATGATTGCCTTTTTAAAAATTAAATCCCCAAGAAAACATGTTGTTAAAGAATAACTTTAAAAAAAAAAAAGTAACTTTTCAACTTAAGTAGAGCCTCGGAGATTATGGAAGGTGTTTGATCGAATAAGAATCTTTAAGTCATTGACTTTAGGGAGAATTTCGACTTTTACGAAAAATGGTAGATAAGGAAGTGGTGGCCAAATCTTCAATTTTGAATAAAATTCGAAATCGCCTAGAAAGACATTTGACTAAGGAGACAATTGTTTGATTAGATACTTGGAATAAGATCGAGAGCTCCTTGGGAGAAAGAATTGTGAACGAAAACCCGTGTAGAATTTTAGAAATTATGGAGAGTTTTTGATCAGACAGAAATCCTTAGGTTTTTGACTTTAGAGGGAATTTGATTTTATGGAAAAGTGTTGATGAGGAGGTGATGACCGAGTCTTTCACTTTGAAGTGAAATTTTGAATTTCCTTAGAAGACATTTGACTATAAGGTGACTGTTTGATTGATTTCTTAGAATAAGATCTAAAATTCTTTGGAAATTTTTTTGAAAATAAAATTTGAACAGAGTTATGAAATTATGGAAAGTTCTTTTCATCCGGTAGAAACCTTTGGGCCGCTGACTTTGAGGGAAACTTAATTTTGTGGAGAAATGTTAGACAAGGAAGTAATGACCGAGTCTCTCATTTCGAATAAAATTTTGGTTCCTGTACAAGATATTTGGCTAAAGGACGATCGTTTGGTTGATTCCTTGGAATAAAATCCGAACTCTTTTAAACTTTCGAAAAAAAAAGCGGAAAGGAAAACATTGAAATTTTAAAGAAAAAATAAAAACGGCACTTTATTTTGAAAAAATATGTTTAAAAAAATAGAAGTTGAAATTTGATGACGCACTTTTGAAAATAAATTGGGGCACATTTCGGGAAACAATATGTAATGGAAAGACAAGTGTTTAGATTCATTACTCTGGTAGGAATCTTTTAAATTCGTCAGAATTCCGTTGGTCGGGCAAGTATCACCCACTGGGTGATTACAATGACTTCGGGATCTAATGGTAATTGTTAAACGAAATTGACTGGTTGCATTCACCTATCCTCGGGTTTGTTGCATAGTATCCCGGACACTATCCGTGGGTTTTGTTATGTCAATAAGGCAAGCAGGAGGCTATGCTACTAGTACTGTTTGATCATTCCCTTGTGGAAGGAGTGGTATATTGATTGTAACGACCGTTGTGCCCTTTCTTGACCAAACTTACCTCTCCTTCTGCATGGAGAGAGCATTAGCAGCTTCCAAACTAGGGCAGGATACCCTCATTTCCAGGATTGTATTATTGCCTCTTTGAATGATTTAGTGAATCCTAGGTCTGAGTTCTAAATTAGGACAGGGCAACCCTACCCCCCAAATAGGCATGAATGCAAATTATGTGTGATATTTTGAAAACGATTTGATTTAGTTTGACTTGATTCCAGCGATCTAACAACGAGAAAAACAGTGATTTCATTCCCAAACTCTGGGGAGTCTGACGTGGCAGTGATGTAATTCTGTGACAATCCGAGTTATTTGGGGGCAATGATGCAGTTACAAGGATGTGGGGGTTCAATTTAGGCAGTGATTCATATTTTGATCATGATTTGAGTAATCGGTAGTAATTAGGGTGGTGGTTTCTCAATTTTTAAGAATTTTAGTTTGAATTTGGGTTCTTACCTTAGTGATCAAAGAAGAAGAGGAAAAAAAAAAGAATGATTGCCTTTTTAAAATTTAAATCCCCGAGAAAACATGTTGTTAATAAATAACTTCTAAAAAAAAAAAGGAACTTTCCAATTTAAGTAGAGCCTCGGAGATTATGGAAGGTGTTTGATCGAATAAGAATCTTTAAGTCATTGGCTTTAGGGGGAATTTCGAGTTTTACGAAGAATGGTATATAAGGAAGTGGTGGCCAAATCTTCAATTTTGAATAAAATTCGAAATCCCCTTGAAAGACATTTGACTAAGGAGACAATTGTTTGATTAGATACTTGGAATAAGATCGAGAGCTCCTTGGGAGGAAAGAATTGTGAAGGAAAACCCGTGTAGAATTTTAGAAATTATGGAGAGTTTTTGATCAGACAGAAATCCTTAGGTTTTTGACTTTAGAGGGAATTTGATTTTATGGAAAAGTGTTGATGAGGAGGTGATGACCGAGTCTTTCACTTTGAAGTGAAATTTTGAATTTCCTTAGAAGACATTTGACTATAAGGTGACTGTTTGATTGATTTCTTGGAATAAGATCTAAAATTCTTTGGAAATTTTTTTGAAAATAAAATTTGAATAGAGTTATGAAATTATGTAAAGTTCTTTCATCCGGTAAAAACCTTTGGGCCGCTGACTTTGAGGGAAACTTAATTTTGTGGAGAAATGTTAGACAAGGAAGTAATGACCGAGTCTCTTATTTCGAATAAAATTTTGGTTCCTGTACAAGATATTTGGCTAAAGGACGATCGTTTGGTTGATTTCTTGGAATAAAATCCGAACTCTTTTAAACTTTCGAAAAAAAAAGAGGAAAGGAAAACATTGAAATTTTAAAGAAAAAATAAAAACGGCACTTTATTTTGAAAAAATATGTTTAAAAAAATAGAAGTTGAAATTTGATGACGCACTTTTGAAAATAAATTGGGGCACATGTCGGGAAACAATATGTAATGGAAAGACAAGTGTTTAGATTGATCACTCTGGTAGGAATCTTTTAAATTCGTCAGAATTCCGTTGGTCGGACAAGTATCACCCACTGGGTGATTACGATGACTGGGATCCAATGGTAATTGTTAAACGAAATTGGCTGGTTGCATTCACCTATTCTCGGGTTTGTTGCATAGTATCCCGGACACTATCCGTGGGTTATGTTATGTCAATAAGGCAAGCAGGAGGCTATGCTACTAGTACTGTTTGATCATTCCCTTGTAGGAGTGGTATATTGATTGTAACGACTGTTGTGCCCTTTCTTGACCAAACTTACCTCTCCTTCTGCATGGAGAGAGCATTAGCAGCTTCCAAACTAGGGCAGGATACCCTCATTTCCCGGATTGTATTATTGCCTCTTTGAATGATTTAGTGAATCCTAGGTCTGAGTTCTAAATTAGGACAGGACAACCCTACCCCCCAAATAGGCATGAATGCAAATTATGTGTGATATTTTGGAAACGATTTGATTTGATTTCATTTGATTCCAGCGATCTAACAACGAGAAAGACAGTGATTTCATTCCCAAAGTCTGGGGAGTCTGACGTGGCAGTGATTTGATTCTGTGGCAATCCAAGTTATTTGGGGGGAATGATGCAGTTACTAGGATGTGGGGGTTCAATTCAGGCAGTGATTCATATTTTGATCATGATTTGAGTAATCGGTAGTAATTAGGGTGGTGGTTTCCCAATTCTTAGGAATTTTAGTTTGAATTTGGGTTCTTACCTTAGTGATCAAAGAAGAAGAGGAAAAAGAAAAGAATGATTGCCTTTCTAAAATTTAAATCCCCGAGTAAACCTGTTGTTAAAGAATAACTTCTAAAAAGAAAATGGAACTTTCCAACTTAAGTAGAGCCTCGGAGATTATGGAAGGTGTTTGATCGAATAAGAATCTTTAAGTCATTGGCTTTAGGGCAAATTTCGAGTTTTACGAAAAATGGTAGATGAGGAAGTGTTGGCCAAATCTTCAATTTTGAATAAAATTCGAAATCCCCTAGAAAGACATTTGACTAAGGAGACAATTGTTTGATTAGATACTTGGAATAAGATCGAGAGCTCCTTGTTAGGAAAGAATTGTGAACGAAAAACCGTGTAGAATTTTAGAAATTATGGAAAGTTTTTTATCAGACAGAAATCCTTAGGTTTTTGACTTTAGAGGGAATTTGATTTTATGGAAAAGTGTTGATGAGGAGGTGATGACCGAGTCTTTCACTTTGAAGTGAAATTTTGAATTTCCTTAGAAGACATTTGACTATAAGGTGACTGTTTGATTGATTTCTTGGAATAAGATCTAAAATTCTTTGGAAATTTTTTGAAAATAAAATTTGAATAGAGTTATGAAATTATGTAAAGTTCTTTTCATCGGGTAAAAACCTTTGGGCCGCTGACTTTGGGGGAAACTTAATTTTGTGGAGAAATGTTAGACAAGGAAGTAATGACCGAGTCTCTCATTTCGAATAAAATTTTGGTTCCCGTACAAGATATTTGGCTAAAGGACGATCGTTTGGTTGATTCCTTGGAATAAAATCCGAACTCTTTTGTACTTTCGAAAAAAAGAAGAGGAAAGGAAAACATTGAAATTTTAAAGAAAAAATAAAAACGGCACTTTATTTTGAAAAAATATGTTTAAAAAAATAGAAGTTGAAATTTGATGATGCACTTTTGAAAATAAATTGGGGCACATTTCGGGAAACAAGATGTAATTGAAAGACAGGTGTTTAGATTGATCACTATGGTAGGAATCTTTTAAATTCGTCAGAATTCCGTTGGTCGGGCAAGTATCACCCACTGGGTGATTACGATGACTTCGGGGTCCAATGGTAATTGTTAAACGAAATTGACTGGTTGCATTCACCTATCCTCGGGTTTGTTGCATAGTATCCCGGACACTATCTGTGGGTTATGTTATGTCAATAAGGCAAGCAGGAGGCTATGCTACTAGTACTGTTTGATCATTCCCTTTTGGAAGCAGTGGTATATTGATTGTAATGACTGTTGTGCCCTTTCTTGGCCAAACTTACCTCTCCTTCTGCATGGATAGAGCATTAGCAGCTTCCAAACTAGGGCAGGATACCCTCATTTCCAGGATTGTATTATTGCCTCTTTGAATGATTTAGTGAATCCTAGGTCTGAGTTCTAAATTAGGACAGGGCAACCCTACCCCCCAAATAGGTATGAATGCAAATTGTGTTTATGTGATATTTTCGAAACGATTTGATTTGATTTGATTTGATTTTATTCTAGCTATCTAACAACGAGAAAGACAGTGATTTCAATACCAAAGTCTGGGGAGTCTGACGTGGCAGTGATTTGATTCCGTGGCAATCCGAGTTATTTGGGTGCAAAGATGCAGTTACAAGGATGTGGGTGTTCAATTTAGGCAGTGATTCATATTTTGATCATAATTTGAGGAATCGGTAGTAATTAGGGGGTTGGTTTCCCAATTTTTAAGAATTTTAGTTTGAATTTGGGTTCTTACCTTAGTGATCAAAGAAGAATAGGAAAAAAAGAAGAATGATTGCCTTTTTAAAATTTAAATCCCCGAGAAAACATGTTGTTAATGATCAACTTCTAAAAAAAAAAGGAACTTTCCAACTTAAGTAGAGCCTCGGAGATTATGGAAGGTGTTTAATTGAATAAGAATCTTTAAGTCATTGGCTTTAGGTGGAATTTTGAGTTTAATGGAAAATTGTAGATAAGGAAGTGGTGGCCAAATCTTCAATTTTGAATAAAATTCGAAATCCCCTAGAAAGGCATTTGACTAAGGAGACAATTGTTTGATTAGATACTTGGAATAAGATCGTGAGCTCCTTGTTAGGAAAGAATTGTGAACGAAAAACCGTGTTGAATTTTAGAAATTATGGAGAGTTTTTGATCAGACAGAAATCCTTAGGTTTTTGACTTTAGAGGGAATTTGATTTTATGAAAAAGTGTTGATGAGGAGGTGATGACCGAGTCTTTCACTTTGAAGTGAAATTTTGAATTTCCTTAGAAGACATTTGACTATAAGGTGACTGTTTGATTGATTTCTTGGAATAAGATCTAAAATTCTTTGGAAATTTTTTGAAAATAAAATTTGAATAGAGTTATGAAATTATGTAAAGTTCTTTTCATCCGGTAAAATCCTCTGCGCCACTGACTTTGAGGGAAACTTAATTTTGTGGAGAAATGTTAGACAAGGAAGTAATGACCGAGTCTCTCATTTCGAAAAAAATTTTGATTCCTGTACAAGATATTTGACTAAAGGACGATCGTTTGGTTGATTCCTTGGAATAAAATCCGAACACTTTTAAACTTTCAAAAAAGAAAGAGGAAAGGAAAACATTGAAATTTTAAAGAAAAAATAGAAACGACACTTTACTTTGAAAAAATATGTTTAAAAAAATAGAAGTTGAGATTTGATGATACACTTTTGAAAATAAATTGGGGCACATTTCGGGAAAGAATATGTGATGGATAGACAAGTGTTTAGATTGATCACTCTGGTAGGAATCTTTTAAATTCGTCAGAATTCCGTTTGTCGGGCAAGTATCCCCGCTGGGTGATTACGATGACTTCGGGATCTAATGGTAATTGTTAAACGAAATTGACTGGTTGCTTTCACCTATCCTCGGGTTTATTGCATAATATCCCGGACACTATCCGTGGGTTATGTTATGTCAATAAGGCAAGCAAGAGGCTATGCTACTAGTACTGTTTGATCATTCCCTTGTGGAAGGAGTGAGATATTGATTGTAACGACTGTTATGCCCTTTCTTGACCAAACTTACCTCTCCTTCTGCATGGAGAGAGCATTAGCAGCTTCCAAACTAGGGCAGGATACCCTCCTTTCCAGGATTGTATTATTGCCTCTTTGAATGATTTAGTGAATCCTAGGCTTGAGTTCGAAATTAGGACAGGGCAACCCTACCCCCCAAATAGGCTTGAATGCAAATTATGTGCTTGTGTGATATTTTGGAAACAATTTGATTTGATTTGATTCCACCTCTCTAACAACGAGAAAAACAGTGATTTCATTCCCATAGTCTGGGGAGTCTGACGTGGCAGTGATGTGATTTTGTGGCAATCCGAGTTATTTGGGGGCAATGATGCAGTAACAAAGATGTGGGGGTTCAATTCAGGGAGTGATTCATATTTTGATCATGATTTGAGTAATCGGTAGTAATTGGTTTCCCAATTTTTTAGAATTTTAGTTTGAATTTGGGTTCTTACTTTAGTGATCAAAGAAGAAGAGGAAAAAGAAAAGAATGATTGCCTTTTTAAAATTTAAATCCCCGAGAAAACATGTTAATGAATTACTTCTAAAAAAGAAAGGAAGTTTCCAACTTAAGTGGAGCCTCGGAGATTATGCAAGGTGTTTGATCGAATAAGAGTCTTTAAGTCATCGGCTTTAGGGGAGAATTTCGTGTTTTACGACAAATGGTAGATAAGGAACTGGTGGCCAAATCTTCAATTTTGAATAAAATTCGAAATCCCCTAGAAAGACATTTGACTAAGGAGACAATTGTTTGATTAGATACTTGGAATATGATCGAGAGCTCCTTGGGAGGAAAGAATTGTGAACGAAAACCCGTGTAGAATTTTAGAAATTATGGAGAGTTTTTGATCAGACAGAAATCCTTAGGTTTTTGACTTTTGAGGGAATTTGATTTTATGGAAAAGTGTTGATGAGGAGGTGATGACCGAGTCTTTCACTTTGAAGTGAAATTTTAAATTTCCTTAGAAGACATTTGACTATAAGGTGACTGTTTGATTGATTTCTTGGAATAAGATCTAAAATTCTTTGGAAATTTTTTGAAAATAAAATTTGAACAGATTTATGAAATTATGGAAAGTTCTTTTCATCCGGTAAAAACCTTTGGGCCGCTGACTTTGAGGGAAACTTAATTTTGTGGAGAAATGTTAGACAAGAAAGTAATGATCGAGTGTCTCATTTCGAATAAAATTTTGGTTCCTGTGCAAGATATTTGGCTAAAGGACGATCGTTTGGTTGATTCCTTGGAATAAAATCCGAACTCTTTTAAACTTTCGAAAAAAAAGCGGAAAGTAAATCATTGAAATTTTAAAGAAAAAATAAAAACGACACTTTATTTTGAAAAAATATGTTTAAAAAAATAGAAGTTGAAATTTGAAGACGCACTTTTGAAAATAAATTGGGGCACATTTTGGGAAACACTCTGTAATGGAAAGACTAAGTGTTTAGATTGATCACTCTGGTAGGAATCTTTTAAATTCGTCAGAATTCCGTTGGTCGGGCAAGTATCACCCACTGGGTGATTACGATGACTTCGGGATCCAGTGGTAATTGTTAAACGAAATTGACTGGTTGCATTCACCTATTCTCGGGTTTGTTGCATAGTATCCCGGACACTATTCGTGGTTATGTTATGTCAATAAGGGAAGCAGGAGGCTGTGCTACTAGTACTGTTTGATCATTCCATTGTGGAAGGAGTGGTATATTGATTGTAACGACTGTTGTGCCTTTTCTTGACGAAACTTACCTCTCCTTCTGCATGGAGAGAGCATTAGCAGCTTCCAAACTAGGGCAGGATACCCTCTTTTTCAGGATTGTATAATTGCCTCTTTGAATGATTTAGTGAATCCTAGGTTTGAGTTCTAAATTAGGACAAGGCAACCCTACCCCCCAAATAGGCAAGAATGCAAATTATGTGCTTATGTGATATTTTGGAAACGATTTTATATTTGATTTGATTCCTGCTATCTAACAACGGGAAAAACTGTGATTTCATTCCCAAAGTCTGGGGAGTCTGACGTGGCAGTGATTTGATTCTGTAGCAATCCGAGTTGTTTGGGGGCAATGATGCAGTTACAAGGAAGTGGGGGTTCCATTTAGGCAGTGATTCGTATTTTGATCATGATTTGAGTAATCGGTTGTAATTAGGGGGGTGGTTTCTCAATTTTTAAGAATTTGAGTTTGAATTTGGGTTCTTACCTTAGCGATCAAAGAAGAAGAGGAAAAAGAAAAAAATGATTGCCTTTTTAAAATTTAAATCCCCGAGAAAACATGTTGTTAACGAATAACTTCTAAAAAATAAAGGAACCTTCCAACTTAAGTAGAGCCTCGGTGATTATGGAAGGTGTTTGATCGAATAAGAATCTTTAAGTCATTGGCTTTAGGGGGAATTTCGAGTTTTACGAAAAATGGTAGATAAGGAAGTGGTGGCCAAATCTTCAATTTTGAATAAAATTCGATATCCCCTAGAAAGACATTTGACTAATGAGACAATTGTTTGATTAGATACTTGGAATAAGATCGAGAGCTCCTTGGGAGGAAAGAATTGTGAACGAAAAGTCGTGTCGAATTTTAGAAATTATGCAAAGTTTTTGATCAGACAGAAATCCTTAGGTTTTTGACTTTAGAGGGAATTTGATTTTTTGGAAAAGTGTTGATGAGGAGGTGATGACCGAGTCTTTCACTTTGAAGTGAAATTTTGAATTTCCTTAGAAGACATTTGACTATAAGGTGACTGTTTGATTGATTTCTTGGAATAAGATTTAAAATTCTTTGGAAATTTTTTGAAAACAATATTTGAAAAGAGTTTTGAAATTATGGAAAGTTCTTTTCATCCGGTAAAAACCTTTGGGCCGCTGACTTTGAGGGAAACTTAATTTTGTGGAGAAATGTTAGACAAGAAAGTAATGATCGAGTGTCTCATTTCGAATAAAATTTTGGTTCCTGTGCAAGATATTTGGCTAAAGGACGATCGTTTGGTTGATTCCTTGGAATAAAATCCGAACTCTTTTAAACTTTCGAAAAAAAAAGCGGAAAGTAAATCATTGAAATTTTAAAGAAAAAATAAAAACGACACTTTATTTTGAAAAAATATGTTTAAAAAAATAGAAGTCGAAATTTGAAGACGCACTTTTGAAAATAAATTGGGGCACATTTTGGGAAACAATCTGTAATGGAAAGACTAAGTGTTTAGATTGATCACTCTGGTAGGAATCTTTTAAATTCGTCAGAATTCCGTTGGTCGGGCAAGTATCACCCACTGGGTGATTACGATGACTTCGGGATCCAGTGGTAATTGTTAAACGAAATTGACTGGTTGCATTCACCTATCCTCGGGTTTGTTGCATAGTATCCCGGACACTATCCGTGGGTTATGTTATGTCAATAAGGCAAGCAGGAGGCTATGCTACTAGTACTGTTTGATCATTCCCTTGTGGAAGGAGTGGTATATTGATTGTAACGACTGTTGTGCCCTTTCTTGACCAAACTTACCTCTCCTTCTGCATGGAGAGAGCATTAGTAGCTTCCAAACTAGGGAAGGATACCCTCCTTTGCTGTCTTGTATTATTGCCTCTTTGAATGATTTAGTGAATCCTAGGTCTGAGTTCTAAATTAGGACAGGACAACCCTACCCCCCAAATAGGCATGAATGCAAATTATGTGCTTATGTGATAGTTTGAAAACGATTTTATATTTGATTTGATTCCAGCTATCTAACAACGAGAATGACAGTGATTTTATTCCCAAAGTCTGGGGAGTCTGACGTGGCAGTGATTTGATTCTGTGGCAATCCGAGTTATTTGGGGGCAATGATGCAGTTACAAGGATGTGGGGGTTCAATTCAGGGAGTGATTCATATTTTGATCATGATTTGAGTAATCGGTTGTAATTAGGGGGGTGGTTTCCCAATTTTTAAGAATTTTGGTTTGAATTTGGGTTCTTACCGTAGTGATCAAGGAAGAAGAGGAAAAAGAAAAGATTGATTGCCTTTTTTAAATTTAAATCCCCGAGAAAAGATGTTGTTAATGAATAACTTCTAAAAAAAATAGGAACTTTCCAACTTAAGTTGAGCCTCGGAGATTGTGGAAGGTGTTTGATCGAATAAGAATCTTTAAGTCATTGGCTTTAGGGGGAATTTTGAGTTTTACGAAAAATGGTAGATAAGGAAGTGGTGGCCAAATCTTCACTTTTGAATGAAACTCGAAATCCCCTAGAAAGACATTTGACTAAGGAGATAATTGTTTGATTAGATACTTGGAATAAGATCGAGAGCTCCTTGGGAGGATAGATTTGTGAATGAAAACCCGTGGAGAATTTCAGAAATTATGGAGAGTTTTTGATCAGACAGAAATCCTTAGGTTTTTTACTTTAGAGGGAATTTGATTTTATGGAAAAGTGTTGATGAGGAGGTGATGACCGAGTCTTTCAGTTTGAAGTGAAATTTTGAATTTCCTTAGAAGACATTTGAATATAATGTGACTGTTTGATTGATTTCTTGGAATAAGATCTAAAATTCTTTTGAAATTTTTTGAAAATAAAATTTGAATAGAGTTATGAAATTATGGAAAGTTTTTTTCATCCGGTAAAAACCTTTGGGCCGCTGACTTTGAGGGAAACTTAATTTTGTGGTGAAATGTTAGACAAGGAAGTAATGACCGAGTCTGTCATTTTGAATAAAATTTTGGTTCCTGTACAAGATATTTGGCTAAAGGACGATCGTTTGGTTGATTCCTTGGAATAAAATCCGAACTCTTTTAAACTTTCGAAAAAAAAGAGGAATGAAAAACATTGAAATTTTAAAGAAAAAATAAAAACGACACTTTATTTTGAAAAAACATGTTTAAAAAAATAGAAGTTGAAATTTGATGACGCACTTTTGAAAATAAATTGGAGCATATTTCGGGAAACAATATGTAATGGAAAGACAAGGTTTTAGATTGATCACTCTGGTAGGAATCTTTTAAATTCGTCAGAATTCTGTTTGTCTGGCAACTATCACCCACTGGGTGATTACGATGACTTCGGGATCCAATGGTAATTGTTAAACGAAATTGACTGGTTGCATTCACCTATCCTCGGGTTTGTTGCATAGTATCCCGGACACTATCCGTTGGTTATGTTGTGTCAATAAGGCGAGCAGGATGCTATGCTACTTGTACTGTTTGATCATTCCGTTGTGGAAGGAGTCGTATATTTATTGTAACAACTGTTGTGCCCTTTCTTGAGCAGACTTACCTCTCCTTCTGCATGGAGTGAGCATTAGCAGCTTCCAAACTAGGGCAGGATACCATCCTTTCCAGGATTGTATTATTGCCTCTTTGAATGATTTAATGAATCCTAGGTCTGACTTCTAAATTAGGACAGGGCAACCTTACCCCCCAAATAGGCATGAATGCAAATTATGTGCTTATGTGATATTTTGGAAACGATTTGATTTGATTTGATTCCAGCGATCTAACAACGAGAAAGACAGTTATTTCATTCCCAAAGTTTGGGGAGTCTGACGTGGCAGTGATTTGATTCTTTGGCAATCCGAGTTATTTGGCGGCAATGATGCAGTTACAAGGATGTGGGGGTTCAATTCAGGCAGTGATTCATATTTTGATCATGATTTGAGTAATCGGTAGTAATTAGGGGGGTGGTTTCCCAATTTTTAAGAATTTGAGTTTGAATTTGGGTTCTTGCCTTAGTGATCAAAGAAGAAGAGGATAAAGAAAAGAATGATTGCCTTTTTAAAATTTAAGTCCCCGAGAAAACATGTTAAAGAACAACTTCTAAAAAAAAAAGCAACATTCCAACTTATGTAGAGCGTCGGATATTATGGAATGTTTTTGATTGATTAAGAATCTTTAAGTCATTGACTTTAGGGGGAATTTCGACTTTTACGAAAAATGGTAGATAAGGAAGTGGTGACCAAATCTTCAATTTTGAATAAAATTCGAAATCCCCAAGAAAGACATTTGACTAAGGAGACAATTGTTTGATTAGATTTTTAAAATAGGATCGAGTGCTCCTTGGTAGGAAAGAATTGTGAAAGAAAACCCGAGTAGAATTTTAGAAATTATGGAAAGTTTTTATCGGACAGAAATCCTTAGGTTTTTGACTTTAGAGGGAATTTGATTTTATGGAAAAGTGTTGATGAGGAGGTGATGACCGAGTCTTTCACTTTGAAGTGAAATTTTGAAATTCCTTAGAAGACATTCGACTATAAGGTAACTGTTTGATTGATTTCTTGGAATAAGATCTAAAATTCTTTGGAAATTTTTTGAAAATAAAATTTGAATAGAGTTCCGAAATTATGGGAAGATCTTTTCATCAGGTACAAACCTTTGGGCCGCTGATTTTGTGCGAAAATTTTATGGAGAAATATTGGACATGGAAGTAATGACCTAGTCTCTCATTTCGAATAAAATTTTTGTTCCTGTACAAGATATTTGGCCAAGGGGCGATCGTTTGGTTGATTTCTTGGAATAAAATCCGAACTTCTCAAAACTTTCGACAAAAAAGAGGAATGGGAAACATTGAAATATTTTTTTAAAAAAAGCGCTACTTTATTTTGAAAAAGGATTTTGAAATAAGTAGAAGTTGAAATTTGATCATGCACTTTTGAAAATAACTTGGGGCACATTTCGGGAAACAATAAGTAATGGAAAAGAATATTTTAGATTGATCACTCTGGTAGGAATCCTTTAAATTCGTCAGAACTCCCTTGGTTGGGCAACTATCACCCAATGGGTGATGACGATGACTTCGAGATCCAATGGTAAGTGTTAAACAAAATTGATTGGTTCCATTCACCTATTCTCAGGTTTGTTGCATAGTATCCCGGAGACTATTCGTGGGTTATGTTATGTCAATAAGGCAAGCAGGAGGCTATGCTACTAGTACAGTTTGATCATTCCGTTGTGGAGGGAGTGGTATATTGATTGTAAAAACTGTTGTGCCCTTTCTTGACCAAACTTACCTCTCCTTTTGCATGGAGAAAGCATTAGCAGCTTCCAAACTAAGGCAGGATACCCTCCTTTCCAGCATTGTATTATTGCCTCTTTGAATGATTTAGTGAATCCTTGGTCTGACTTCTAAATTTGGACAAGGCAACCCTACACCCCAAATAGGCATGAATGGAAATTATGTGCTTATGTGATATTTTGGAAACGATTTGATTTGATTTGATTCCAGCGATCTAACAACGAGAAAGACAGTGATTTCATTTCCAAAGTCTGGGGAGTCTGACGTTGCAGTGATTTGATTCTGTGGCAATTCGAGTTATTTGGGGGCAATGATGCAGTTACAAAGATGTGGGGGTTCAATTTAGGCAGTGATTCATATTTTGATCATGATTTGAGTAATTGGTAGTAATTAGGGGAGTGGTTTCCCAATTTTTAAAAATTTTAGTTTGAATTTGAGTTCTTACCTTAGTGATCAAAGAAGAAGAGGAAAAAGAAAAGAATGATTGCCTTTTTGAAATTTAAATCCCCGTGAAAACATGTTGAATAACTTCTAAAAAAAAAAAAGAACTTTCCAACTTTAGTGCAGCCTCGGAAATTATGGATGGTGTTTGATCGAATAAGAATCTTTAAGTCATTGGCTTTAGGGGGAATTTCGCCTTTTACAAAAAATGGTAGATAAGGAAGTGCTTAGCAAATCTTCAATTTTGAATAAAATTCGAAATCCCCTAGAAAGACATTTGACTAAGGAGACAATTGTTTGATTAGATACTTGGAATAAGATCGAGAGCTCCTTGGGAGGAAAGAATTGTGAAAGAAAACTCGAGTAGAATTTTAGAAATTATGGAAAGTTTTTGATCGGACAGAAATCCTTAGGTTTTTTACTTTAGAGGGAATTTGATTTTATGGAAAAGTGTTGATGAGGAGGTGATGACCGAGCCTTTTACTTTGAAGTGATATTTTGAATTTCCTTTGAAGACATTTGACTATAAGGTGACTGTTCGGTTGATTTCTTGGAATAAGATCTAAACTTCATTGGAAATTTTTTGAAAATAAAATTTGAATAGAGTTCCAAGATTAAGGAAAGTTCATTTCATCAGGTAAAAACCTTTGGGCCACCGACTTTGAGGGAAACTTAATTTATGGAGAAATGTTAGACAAGGAAGTAATGACCGAGTCTCTCATTTCGAGTTAAATTTTTTTTCCTGTACGAGATATTTGCCTAACGGGCGATCGTTTGGTTGATTCCTTGGAATAAAATCCGAACTCCTCAAAACTTTCGAAAAAAAAAAGAGGAAAGCGAAACATTGAAATTTTAAAGGAAAAAAAAACGGCACTTTATTTTGAAAAAATATGTTTTAAAAAATAGAAGTTGAAATTTGATGACGCACTTTTGAAAATAAATTGGGGCACATTTTGGGAAACAATAAGTAATGGAAAGACAACTGTTTAGATTGATCACTCTGGTAGGAATGCTTTAAATTCCTCAGAATTCCCTTGGTCGGGCAACTGTCACCCAATGGCTGACGACGGTGACTTCGAGATCCAATGGTAATTGTCAACTAAATTGACTGGTTCCATTCACCTATCATCGGGTTTACTGCATAGTATCCTGGACACTGTTCGTGGGTTTTGTTGTGTCAATAAGGCAAGCATGAGGCTATGCTACTAGTACTGTTTGATCATTCCCTTGTTGAAGGAGTGGTATATTGATTGTAACAACTGATGTTCCCTTTTGTGACCAAACTTACCTCTCCTTCTGCATAGAGATAGCATTAGCCGCTTCCAAACTAGGGCAGGATACCCTCCTTTCCAGGAGTGTATTATTGCCTTTTTGAATGATTTAGTGAATCCTAGGTTTGACTTCTAAATTGGGACAGGGCAACCCTACCCCCCAAATATGCATGAATGCAAATTATGTGCTTATGTGATATTTTGGAAATGATTTGATTCCAGCGATCTAACGACGAGAAAGACAGTGATTTCATTCCCAAAGTCTGGGGAGTCTGATGTGGCAGTGATTTGATTCTGTGGCAATTCGAGTTATTCGGGGGCAATGATGCAGTTACAAAGATTTGGGGGGTTCAATTTAGGCAATGATTCATATTTTGATCATGATTTGAGTAATCGGTAGTAAATTAGGGGGGTGGTTTCCCAATTTTAAAGAATTTGAGTTTGAATTTTGGTTCTTACCTTAGTGATCAAAGAGGAAGAGGAAAAAGAAAAGAATGATTGCCTTTTTAAAATTTAAATCCCCGAGAAAACATGTTAAAGAATAACTTCTAAAAAAAAAGGAACTTTCCAACTTAAGTAGAGCCTCGAAGATTATGGAAGGTGTTTGATCGAATAAGAATCTTTAAGTCTTTGACTTTCTGGGCAATGTCGACTTTTACGAAAAATGGTAGATAAGGAAGTGGTGACCAAATCTTCAATTTTGAATAAAATTAAAAATCTCCTAGAAGGACATTTGACTAAGGAGATAATTGTTTGATTATATACTTGGAATAAGATCGAGAGCTCCTTGGGAGGAAATAATTGTGAAAAAAAACGCGAGTAGAATTTTAGAAATTATGAAAAGTTTTTGATCAGAAATAAATCCTTAGGTTTTTGACTTTACAGGGAATTTGATTTTATGGAAAAGTGTTGATGAGGAGGTGATTACCGAGCCTTTAACTTTGAAATGAAATTTTGAATTTCCTTAGAAGACATTTGACTATAAGGTGACTGTTTGATTGATTTCTTGGAATAAGAACTACAATTCTTTGGAAATTCTATAAAAATAAAATTTGAATAGATTTCTAAATTATGGAAAGTTCTTTTCATCAGGTAAAAACTTTTGTGCCGCTGACTTTGAGGGAAACTTAATTTTATAGAGAAATGTTAGACTAGGAAGTAATGACTGAGTCTCTTGTTTCGAATATAATTTTGGTTCCTGTACAAGATATTTGGCTAAAGGGCGATCGTTTGGTTGATTCCTTGGAATAAAATCCGAACTCCTCAAAACTTTCGACAAAAAAAAAAGAGAAACAGGAAACATTGAAATTTTAAAGAAAAAAAAAACGGCACTTTATTGTGAAAAAATATGTTTAAAAAAATAGAAGGTGAAATTTGATGACGCATTTTTGAAAATAAATTGGGGCACATTTCGGGAAACAATAAGTGATGAAAAAGAATATTTTAAATTAATCATTCTGGTAGGAATCCTTTAAATTCGTCCAAATTCCTTTGGTCGGGCAACTATCACCCAATGGGTGATGACGATAAGTTCAGGATCCAATGGTAATTGTTAAACAAAACTGACTAGTTCCATTCACCTATCCTCGGGTTTGTTGCATAGTATCCCGGACACTATTCGTGGGTTATGTTATGTCAATCAGGCAAGTCGGAGGCTATGCTACTAGTACTGTTTGATCATTCCCTTGTGGAAGGAGTGGTATATTGATTGTAACAACTGTTGTGCCCTTTCTTGACCAAACGTACCTCTCCTTCTACATGGAGAGCATTAGCAGCTTCCAAACTATAGCAGGATACCCTCCTTTTCAGGATTGTATTATTGCCTCTTTGAATGATTTAGTGCATCCTTGGTCTGACTTCTAAATTGGGACAGGGCAACCCTACCCCCTATATAGGCATGAATGAAAATTATGTGCTTATATGATATTTTGGAAATGATTTGATTTGATTTGATTTGATTTGATTCTAGCGATCTAACAACGAGAAAGATAGTGATTTCATTCCCAAAGTCTGGGGAGTCTGACCTGGCGGTGATTTGATTCTGTGGCAATTCGAGTTATTCGGGGGCAATGATGCAGTTACAAAGATTTGGGGGTTCAATTTAGGCAATGATTCATATTTTGATCATGATTTGAGTAATCGGTAGTAAATTATGGGTGTGGTTTCCCAATTTTAAAGAATTTGAGTTTGAATTTGGGTTCTTCCCTTAGTGATCAAAGAAGAAGAGGAAAAAGAAAAGAATGATTACCTTTTTAAAATTTAAATCTCCGAGAAAACATGTTAAAGAATAACTTCTAAAAAAAAAAAGAACTTTCCAACTTAAGTAGAGTCTCGAAGATTATGGAAGGTGTTTGATTGAATAAGAATCTTTAAGTCATTGACTTTTGGGGCAATTTCGACTTTTACGAAAAATGGTAGATAAGGAAGTGGTGACCAAATCTTCAATTTTGAATAAAATTCAAAATCTCCTAGAAAGACATTTGACGAAGGAGATAATTGTTTGATTATATACTTGGAATAAGATCGAGAGCTCCTTGGGAGGAAATAATTGTGAAAGAAAACGCGAGTAGAATTTTAGAAATTATGAAAAGTTTTTTATCAGAAATAAATCCTTAGGTTTTTGACTTTACAGGGAATTTGATTTTATGGAAAAGTGTTGATGAGGAGGTGATTACCGAGCCTTCAACTTTGAAGTGAAATTTTGAATTTCCTTAGAAGACATTTGACTATAAGGTGACTGTTTGATTGATTTCTTGGAATAAGAACTAAAATTCTTTGGAAATTTTTTGAAAATAAAATTTGAATTGAGTTCCGAAATTATTGAAAGTTCTTTTCATCAGGTAAAAGCCTTTGGGCCGTTGACTTTGAAGGAAACATAATTTTATGGAGAAATGTTACCATGGAAATATTGGCCGTGTATCTCATTTCGAATACAATTTTTGTTCCTGTACAAGTTATTTGGCTAAAGGGGGATCGTTTCGTTTATTCCTTGGAACAAAATCCGAACTCCTCCAAACTTTAGAAAAAAAAAGGTAAGGGAAACGTTGAAATTTTAAAGAAAAAAAAAAGGTACTTTATTTTGAAAAAGAATAGAAGTTGAAATTTGATCACGCACTTTTGAAAATAAATTGGGCCACATTTCGGGAAACAAAAAGTAAAGGAAAGACAATTGTTTAGATTGCTCACACTGGTAGCAATCCTTTAAATTCCGCAGAATTCCCTTGGTCGGGCAACTATCACCCAATGGGTGATGACGATGACTTCAAGATCCAATGCTAAGTGTTAAAAAAAATTGACTGGTTCCATTCACCTATCCTCGGATTTCTTGCATAGTATGCCGGACACTATTCGTGGGTGATGTTATGTCAATAAGGCAAGCATGAGGCTATGCTACTAGTACTGTTTGATCATTCCCTTGTGGAAGGAGTGGTATATTGATTGTAACGATTGTTGTGCCCTTTCTTGACCAAACTTACCTCTCCTTCTGCATGGAGAGAGCATTAGCAGCTTCCAAACTAGGGCAGGATACCCTCTTTTTCAGGATTGTATTATTGTCTCTTTGAATGATTTAGTGAACCTTGGTCTGACTTCTAAATTAGGACAGGGCAACCCTACCCCCAGATAGGCATGAATGCAAATGATGTGCTTATGTGATATTTTTGAAAAGATTTGATTTGATTCCAGTGATCTAACAATGAGAAAGACAGTGATTTCATTCCCAAAGTCTGGGGAGTCTAACGTGGCAGTGATTTGATTCTGAGGCAATCCGAGTTATTTGGGGGCAATGATGCTGTTACAAAGATTTGGGGGTTCAATTTATCAAGTGATTCATATTTTGATCATTATTTAAGTAATCAGTTGTAAATTACGGAGGTGGTTTCTCAATTTTAAAGAATTTGAGTTTGAATTTGGGTTCTTACCTTAGTGATCAAAGAAGAAGAGGAAAAAGAAAAGAATGATTGCCTTTTTAAAGCTTAAAAACCGAAGAAAACATGTTATTTAAGAATAACTTCTAAAAAAAAAAAGGAACTTTCCAACTTAAGTAGAGCCTCGGAGATTATGGAAGGTGTTTGATCGAATAAGAATCTATGTGTCATTGACTTTAGCGAGAGTTTCAACTTTTATGATAAATGGTAGATGAGGAAGTGGCGCCCAAATCTTCAATTTTGAATAAAATTCGAAATCCCCTAGAAAGACATTTGACTACGGAGACAATTGTTTGATTGGATACTTGGAATAAGATCGAGAGCTCCTTGGGAGGAAAGAATTGTGAAAGAAAACCTGAGTAGAATTGTAGAAATTATGGAAAGTTTTTGATCAGACAGAAATCCTTAGGTTTTTTATTTTAGAGGGAATTTAATTTTTTGGAAAAGTGTTGATGTGGTGGTGGTGATGACCGAGTCTCACTTTGAAGTGAAATTTTGAATTTCCTTGTAATACATTTGACTATAAGGTGACTGTTTGATTTATTTCTTGGAATAAGATCTAAAATTCTTTGGAAATCATTTGGAAATAAAATTTGAATAGAGTTCCGAAATTATGGAAAGTTCTTTTTATCCGGTAAAAACCTTTGGGCCGCGACTTTAAGGGAACCTTAATTTTATGGAGAAATGTTCGACAAGGAAGTAATGCCCGAGTCTCTTATTTTGAATAAAATTTTTGTTCCTGTACAAGATTTTTGACTAAAGGGCGATCATTTGGTTGATTCCTTGGAATAAAATCCGAACTCCTCAAAACTTTCGAAAAAAAAGAGTAAAGGGAAACAATGAAATTTCAAAGAAAAAAAAAAAACGGCACTTTATTTTGAAAAAGGATTTTGAAAAAAATAGAAGTTGCAAATTGATCACGGACTTTTGAAAATAAATTGCGGGCACATATCGGGAAAAATTAAGTAATGGAAAGACAATTGTTTAAGTTGATCACCCTTGTAGGAATCCTTTAAATTCCTCAGAATTCCCCTGGTCGGGTAACTATCACCCGGGTGATGACGGTGACTTCGAGATCCAATGGTGATTGTTAAACAAAATTGACTGGTTCCATTCACCTATCCCCGGGTTTCTTGCATAATATCCCGGACACTATTCATAGGTTACGTTATGTCAATAAGGCAAGCATGAGGCTATGCTACTAGTTCTGTGTGATCATTCCCTTGTAGAAGGAGTGGTATATTGATTGTAACAACTGATGTACCCTTTTGTGACCAAACTTACCTCCTTTAGCATTGAGAGAGCATTAGCAGTTTCCAAACTAGGGCAGGATAACCTCATTTCTAGGATTGTATTATTGCCTCTTTGAATGATTTAGTGAATCCTAGGTCTGACTTCTAAATTAGGACAGGGCAACCCTACCCCCCAAATAGGCATGAATGCAAATGATGTGCTTATGTGATATTTTGGAAACGATTTGATTTGATTCCAGCGATCTAACAACGAGAAATACTGTGATTTCATTCCCAAAGTGTGGGGAGTCTGACGTGGCAGTAATTTGATTCTATGGCAATCCAAGTTATTTGGTGGTTCAATTTAGGCAGTGATTCATATTTTGATCATGATTTGAGTAATCAGTAGTAAATTTGGGGGGTTATTTCCCAATTTTAAAGAATTGAGTTTGAATTTAGGTTCTTACATTAGTGATCAAAGAAGAAGAGAAAAAAGAAAAGAATGATTGCCTTTTTAAAATTTAAATCCCTAAGAAAACACGTTGTTAAAGAATAACTTCTAAAAAAAAAAGGAAGTTTCCAACTTAAGTAGAGCCTCGGAGATTATGCAAGATGCTTAATCGAATCAGAATCTTTAATTCATTGACTTTAGGGGAAATGTCGACTTTTACGAAAAATGGTAGATAAGGAAGTGGTGACCAAATCTTCAATTTTGAATAAAAGTCGAAATCCCCTAGAAAGACATTTGACTAAAGAGACAATTGTTTGATTAGATACTTGGAATAAGATCGAGAGCTCCTTTTGAGGAAAGCATTGTGAAAGAAAACCCGAGTAGAATTTTAGAAATTATGGAAGGTTTTTGATCAGACAGAAATCCTTAGGTTTTTTACTTTAGAGGGAATTTAATTTTATGGAAAAATGTTGATGAGGAGGTGATGACCGAGTCTTTCACTTTGAAGTGAAATTTTGAATTTCCTTAGAAGACATTTGACTATAAGGTGACTGTTTGTTTGATTTCTTGGAATAAGATCCAAAATTCTTTGGAAATTTTTTGAAAATAAAATTTGAATAGAGTTCTAAAATTATGGAAAGTTTTTTTCATCAGGTAAAAGCCTTTGGGCCGCTAACTTTGGGCGAAACTTAATTTTATGGAGAAATGTTAGACAAGGAAGTAATGACGGAGTCTCTCATTTCGAATAAAATTTTGGTTCCTGTACAAGATATTTGGCTAAAGGGTGATCGTTTGGTTGATTCCTTGGAATAAAATCCGAACTCCTCAAAACTTTCGAAAATAAAGAGGAAAGGGAAACATTGAAATTTTCAATAAAAATAAAACGACACTTTATTTTGAAAAATGATTTTAAAAAAAATAGAAGTTGAAATTTGATCACGAACTTTTGAAAATAAATTGGGGCACATTTCGGGAAACAATAAGTAATGGAAAGACAATTTTTTAGAATGATCACTTTGGTTGAAATCCTTTAAATTCGTCAGAATTCCCTTTTGTCGGGCAAATATCACCCAATGACGATGGCTTCGAGATCCAATGGTAAGTGTTAAACAAAATTGACTGGTTCCATAAACCTATCCGCGGGTTTGTTGCAAATTATCCCGGACACTATTCGTGGGTTATGTTATGTCAATAAGGCAAACATGGGGCTATGCTACTTGTACTGTGTGATCATTCCCTTGTGGAAGGAGTGGTATATTGATAGTAACAACTGATGTGCCCTTTTGTGACCATACTTACCTCCTTTTGCGTGGAGAGAGCATTAGCAGCTTCCAAACTAGGGCAAGATACCCTCCTTTCCAGGATTGTCTTATTGCCTCCTTGAATGATTTAGTGAATCCTAGGTCTGACTTCTAAATCAGGACAGGGCAACCCTACCCCCCAAATAAGCATGAATGAAAATTATGTGCTTATGTGATATTTTTGAAACGATTTGATTTGATTCCAGCGATCGAACAACGAGAAAGACAGTGATTTCATTCCCAAAGTCTGGGGAGTCTGACGTGCCAGAGATTTGATTCTATGCCAATCCGAGTTATTTGGGGGCAATGATGCAGTTACTAAGATTTGGGGGTTCAATTTAGGCAGTGATTCATATTTTGATCATGATTTGAGTAATCAGTAGTAAATTTGGGGGGTTATTTCCCAATTTTAAAGAATTTGAGTTTGAATTTGGGTTCTTACGTTAGTGATCAAAGAAGAAGAGGAAAAAGAAAAGAATGATTGCCTTTTTAAAATTTAAATCCCCGAGAAAACATGTTGTTAATGAATAACTTCTAAAAAAAAGGAACTTTCCAACTTAAGTAGAGCCACGGAGATTATGGAAGGTGTTTGATCGAATAAGAATCTTTAAGTCATTGGCTTTAGGGGGAATTTCGAGTTTTACAAAAAATGGTAGATAAGGAAGTGGTGGCCAAATCTTCAATTTTGAATAAAATTCGAAATCCCCTAGAAAGACATTTGACTAAGGAGACAATTGTTTGATTAGATACTTGGAATAAGATCGAGAGCTCCTTGGGAGGAAAGAATTGTGAACGAAAACCCGTGTAGAATTTTAGAAATTATGGAGAGTTTTTGATCAAACAGAAATCCTTAGGTTTTTGAATTTAGAGGGAATTTGATTTTATGGAAAAGTGTTGATGAGGAGGTGATGACCGAGTCTTTCACTTTGAAGTGAAATTTTAAATTTCCTTAGAAGACATTTGACTATAAGGTGACTGTTTGATTGATTTCTTGGAATAAGATCTAAAATTCTTTGGAAATTTTTTGAAAATAAAATTTGAATAGAGTTCTGAAAGTATGGAAAGTTCTTATCATCGGGTAAAAACCTTTGGGCCGCTGACTATGAGGGAACCTTAATTTTATGGAGAAATGTTGGACAAGGAAGTAATGACCAAGTTTCTCATTTCGAATAAAATTTTGGTTCCACTACAAGATACTTGGCTAAAGGGTGATCGTTTGGTTGATTCCTTTGAATGAATCCGAACTCAGAACTTTTAAAAAAAAAAAAGAGGAAAGGGAAGCAGTGAAATTTTAAATAAATAAAAAAAAAACGGCACTTTATTTTAGTAAAGGATTTTGAAAAAAATAGAAGGTGAAATTTGATCACGCACTTTTGAAAATAAATTGGGGCACATTTCGGGTAACAATAAGTAATGGACAGAGAATTGTTTAGATTGATCACTCTGGTAGGAATCCTTTAAATTCCTCAGAATTCCCTTGGTCGAGCAACTATCACCCAATGGGTGATCACGATGACTTCGAGATCATTTGGCAAGTGTTAAACAAAATTGACTGGGTCCATTCACCTATCCTCGGGTTTGTTGCATGGTATCTCGGACGCTATTCGTGGGTTATGTTATGTCAATAAGGCAGGCATGAGACTATGCTACTAGTACTGTCTGATCATTCCCTTGTGGAAGGAGTGGTATATTGATAGTAACAACTAATGTGGCCTTTTCTGACCAAACTTACCTCCTTTTGCATGGAGAGAGCATTAGCAGCTTCCAAACTAGGGCAGGTTACCCTCCTTTCCAGGATTGTATTATTGCCTCTTTGAATGATTTAGTGAATCCTAGGTCTGACTTCTAAATTAGGACAGGGCTACCCTACCCCCCAAATAGGCATGAATGCAAATTATGTGCTTATGTGATATTTTGGAAACAATTTGATTTGATTCTAGCGATCTAACAATGAGAAGGACAGTGATTTGGTTCCGAAAGTGTGGGGAGTCTGACGTGGCAGTGATTTGATTCTGTGGCAATCCGAGTTATTTGGGGGCAATGATGCAGTTACTAAGATTTGGGGGTTCAATTTAGGAAGTGATTCATATTTTGATCTTGATTTGAGTATTCATTAGTAAATTAGGGGTGTGGTTTCCCAATTTTAAAGAATTTGATTTTGAATTTGGGTTCTTACCTTAGTGATCAAAGAAGAAGAGGAAAAGGAAAAGAATGATTGGCTTTTTAAAATTTAAATCCCCCAGAAAACATATTATTAAAGAATAACTTCTAAAAAAATAGGAACTTTGCAACTTAAGTACAGCCTCGGAGATTATGGAAGGTGGATGATCGAATAAGTATCTTTAAGTCATTGAGTTTAGGGGGAATTTCGACTTTTATGAAAAATGGTAGATAAGGAAGTGGTGACCAAATCTTCAATTTTGAATAAAATTCGAAATGCTCCAGAAAGACAGTTGATTAAGGAGACAATTGTTTGATTGGATACTTGGAATAAGATTGAGAGTTCCTTGGAAGGAAAGATTTTTGAAAGGAAACCCGAGTAGAATTTTAGAAATTATTGAATGTTTTTAAACAGACAGAAATCCTTAGGTTTTTGACTTTAGGGGGATTTTGATTTTATGGAAAAGTGTTGATGAGGAGGTGATGACCGAGTCTTTCACTTTGAAGTGAAATTTTAAATTTCCTTGGAAGACATTTGACTATAAGGTGACTGTTTGATTGATTTCTTGGAATAAGATCCAAAATTGTTTGGAAATTTTTTGAAAATAAAATTTGAAAGAGTTCCGAAATTATGGAAAGTTCTTTTCATCAGGTAAAAACCTTTGGGCCGCTGACTTTTAGGGAACCTTAATTTTATGGAGAAATGTAGTCAAGGAAGTAATGACCGAGTCTCTCATTTCGAATAAAATTTTGGTTTCTATACAGGATACTTGGCTAAAGGGTGATCGTTTGGTTGATTCCTTTCAATGAAATCCGAACTCCTCAAAACTTTCAAAAAAAAAAAGAGGAAAGGGAAGCATTGAAATTTAAAAAAAAAAAAACGGCACTTTATTTTGAAAAAGTATTTTGATAAAAATAGAAGTTGAAATTTGATCACGCACTTTTGAAAATAAATTGGGGCACATTTCGGGAAACAATAAGTAATGGAACAACAATTGTTTTGCTTGATCACTCTTGTAGGAATTCTTTAAATTGCTCAGAATTCCCTTGGTTGGGCAACTATCACCCAATGGGTGATGACGATGACTTTGAGATCCAGTGGTAAGCGTTAAACAAAATTGAGTGGTTCCATTCACCTATCCTCGGGTTTGTCGCATAGTATCCCGGACATTATTTGTGGGTTATGTTATGTCAATAAGGCAAGCATGAGACTATGCTTCTAGTGCTGTTTGATCATTTCATCGTGGAAGGAGTGGTACTTTATAGTAACAATTGATGTGCCCTTTTGTGACCAAACTTACCTCCTTTTGCATGCAGAGAGCATTAGCAGCTTCCAAACTAGGGCAGGATACCCTCCTTTCCAGGATTGTATTATTGCCTCTTTGAATGATTTAGTGAATCGTAGGTCTGACTTCTAAATCAGGACAGGGTAACCCTACCTCCCAAATAGGCATGAATGCAAATTATGTGCTTATGTGATATTTTGGAAATGATTTGATTTGATTTGATTCTAGCGATCTAACAACAAGAAAGACCGTGATTTCATTCCAAAAGTCTAGGGAGTCTGGCGTGGCAGTGATTTGATTATGTGGCAATCCGAGTTATTTTGGGGCAATGATGCAGTTGCGAAGATTTAGGGGTTCAGTTTAGGCAGTGATTCATATTTTGATTATGATTTGAGTAATCAATAGTAAATTATGGCGGTGGTTTCCCAATTTTGAAGAATTTGAGTTTGAATTTGGGTTCTTACCTTAGTGATCAAAGAAGAAGAGGAAAAAGAAAAGAATCATTGCCTTTTTAAAATTTAAATCCCCAAGAAAACATGTTATTAAAGAATAACTTCTAAAAGAAAAAGGAACTTTCCAACTTAAGTAGAGCCTCGGAGATTATGGAAGGTGTTTGATCGAATAAGAATCTTTAAGTCATTGACTTTAGGGGGAATTTCGACTTTTATGAAAAATGGTAGATAAGGAAGTGGTGACCAAATCATCAATTTTGAATAAAATTCGAAATCCCCTCGAAAGACATTTGACTAAGGAGACAATTGTTTGATTAGATACTTGGAATAAGATCGAGAGCTCCTTGGAAGGAAAGAATTGTGAAAGAAAACCCGAGTAGAATTTTAGAAATTCTGCAAAGTTTTTGATCAGACAGAAATCCTTAATTTATTGTCTTTAGAGGGAATTTGATTTTATGGAAAAGTGTTGATGAGGAGGTGATGACCGTGTCTTTCACTTTGAAGTGATATTTTGAATTTCCATAGAAGACATTTGACTATAAGGTGACTGTTTGATTGATTTCTTGGAATAAGATCTAAAATTCTATGGAAATTTTTTGAAAGTAAAATTTGAATAGAGTTTCGAAATTGTGGAAAGTTCTTTTCATCAGGTAAAAACCTTTGGGCCGCTGACTTTGTGGGAACCTTTATTTTATGGAGAAATGTTAGACAAGGAAGTAATGATCGAGTCTCTCATTTCGAATAAAATTTTGGTTTTTGTACAAGATACTTGGCTAAAGGGTGATCGTTTGGTTGATTCCTTTGAATGAAATCCAAACTCCTCAAAACATTCGAAAAAAAAGAGGAAAGGGAAACATTGAAATTTTAAAGAAAAAAAAAACGGCACTTTATTTTGAAAAAGGATTTTGATAAAAATAGAAGTTGAAATTTGATCACGCACTTTTGAAAATAAATTGGGGCACATTTCGGGAAACAATAAGTAATGGAAAGACAATTGTTTAGATTGATCACTCTGGTAGGAATCCTTTAAATTCCTCAGAGTTCCCTTGGTCGGGCAACTATCACCCAATGGGTGATGACGATGATTTCGAGATCCAATGGCAAATGTTAAACAAAATTGACTGGTTCCATTCACCTATCGTCGGGTTGATTGTATAGTATCCCGGACACTATTCGTTGGTTATGTTTTGTCAATAAGGCAAGCATGAGGCTATGCTACTGGAATTGTTTAATCATTCCCTTGTGGAAGGAGTGGTATATTGATAGTAAGAACTGATGTGCCCTTTTGTGACCAAACTTACCTCCTTTTGCATGGAGAGAGCACTAGCAGCTTCTAAACTAGGGCAGGACACTCTCCTTTCCATGATTGTATTATTGCCTCTTCGAATGATTTAGTGAATCCTAGGTCTGACTTCTAAATTAGGACAAGGCAACCGTACCCCCAAATAGGCATGAATGCAAATTATGTGCTTATGTGATATTTCAGAAATGATTTGATTTGATTCCAGCGATCTAACAACGAGAAAGACAGTGATTTCATTCCTAAAGTGTGGGGAGTCTGACGTGGCAGTGATTTGATTCTGTTGCCGTCTGAGTTATTTGGGGGCAATGATGCAGTTACAAAGATTTGGGGGTTTAATTTAAGCAGTGATTCATATTTTGATCATGACTTGAGTAATCAGTAGTAAATTGGGGGGGTTGTTTCCCAATTTTAAAGAATTTGAGTTTGAATTTGGGTTCTTACCTTAGTGATCAAAGAAGAAGAGGAAAAAGAAAATAATGATTGCCTTTTTAAAATATAAATCCCCAAGAAAACATGTTATTAAAGAATAACTTCAAAAAAAAAAAACGGAACTTTCCAACTTAAGTAGAGCCTCGGAGATTATGGAAGGTGTTTGATCGAATAAGAATATTTAAGTCATTGACTTTAGGGGGAATTTCGACTTTTATGAAAAATGGTAGATGAGGAAGTGGTGACCAAATCTTCAATTTTGAATAAAATTTGAAATCCCCTAGAAAGACATTTGACTAAGGAGACAATTGTTTGCTTAGATTACTTGGAATAAGATCGAGAGCTCCTTGGGAGGAAAGAATTGTGAAAGAAAACCCGAGTAGAATTTTAGAAATTATGGAAAGATTTTGATCAGACAGAAATCCTTAAGTTTTTGACTTTAGAAGGAATTTGATTTTACGGAAGTGTTGATGAGGAGGTGATGACCGTCTTTCACTTGGAAGTGAAATTTTGAATTTTCTTAGATGACATTTGAATATAAGTTGACTGTTTGATTGATTTCTTTGAATAAGATCTAAAATTCTTTGGAAATTTTTGAAAATAAAATTTGAATAGAGTTTCGAAATTGTGGAAAGTTCTTTTCATCAGGTAAAAACCTTTGGGCCGTTGACTTTGATTGAACCTTAATTTTATTTAGAAATGCTAGACAAGGAAGTAATGACCGAGTCTCTCATTTCGAATAAAATTTTGGTTCCTGTACAAGATATTTGGTTAATGGGCGATCGTTTGGTTGATTTCTTGGAATAAAATCCGAACTCCTCAAAACATTCGAAAAAAAAGTGGAAAGGGAAACATTGAAATTTTAAAGAAAAAAAAACAGCACTTTATTTTGAAAAACGATTTTGAAAAAAATAGAAGGTAAAATTTGATCACGCACTTTTGAAAATAAATTGGGGCACATTTCGGGAAACAATAAGTAATGGAAAGACCATTGTTTAGATTGATCACTCTGGTAGGAATCCTTTAAATTCCTCAGAATTCCCTTGGTCGGGCAACTATCACCCAATGGGTGATGACGATGATTTCAAGATCCAATGGTAAGTGTTAAACAAAATTGACTGGTTCGATTCACCTATCCCCGGGTTTGTTGCATAGTATCCCGGACAGTATTCGTGGGTTATGTTATGTTAATCAGGCAAGCATGAGGCTATGCTACTAGTACTGTTTGATCATTCCCTTGTGGAAGGAGTGGTATATTGATAGTAACAACTGATGTGCCCTTTTGTGACCAAACTTGCCTCCTTTTGCATGGAGAGAGCATTAGTAGCTTCCAAACTAGGGCAGGATACCCTTCTTTCAAGGATTGTATTATTGCCTCTTTGAATGATTTAGTGAATCCCAGGTTTGACTTCTAAATTAGGACAGGGCAACCCTACCACCCAAATAGGCATGAATGAAAATTATGTGCTTATGTGATATTTTGGAAACGATTTGATTTGATTCCAGCGATCTAACAACGAGAAAGACAGTGATTTCATTCCCAAAGTCTGGGGAGTCTTACGTGGTAGTGATTTGATTCTGAGGCAATCCGAGTTATTTGGGGGCAATGATGCTGTTACAAAGATTTGGGGGTTCAATTTATGAAGTGATTCATATTTTGATCATTATTTAAGTAATCAGTTGTAAATTAGGGGGATGGTTTCCGAATTTTAAAACATTTGAGTTTCAATTTGGGTTCTTACGTTAGTGATCAAAGAAGAAGAGGAAAAAGAAAAGAATGATTGCCTTTTTAAAATCTAAATCCTTGAGAAAACATGCTGTTAATGAATAACTTCTTAAAAAAAATAGGAACTTTCCAACATAAGTAGAGCCTCGGAGATTATGAAAGGTGTTTGATTGAATAAGAATCTTTAAGTCATTGACTTTAGGGGGAATTTAGACTTTTACGAAAAATGGTAGATAAGGAAGTGGTGACCAAATCTTCAATTTTGAATAAAATTCGAAATCCCCTAGAAAGACATTTGACTAAGGAGACAATTGTTTGATTAGATACTTGGAATAAGACTGAGAGCTCCTTGGGAGGAAAGAATTGTGAAAGAAAACCCGAGTAGAATTTTAGAAATTATGGAAAGTTTTTGATCTGGCAGAAATCCTTAGGTTTTTGACTTTAGAAGGAATTTGATTTTATGGAAAAGTTTTGAGGAGGAGGTGATGACCGAGTCTTTCACTTTGAAGTGAAATTTTGAATTTCCTTAGAAGACATTTGACTATAAGGTAACTGTTTGATTGATTTCTTGGTATAAGATTTAAAATTCTTTGAAAATTTTTTGAAAATAAAATTTGAATACAGTTTCGAAATTGTGGAAAGTTCTTTTCATCAGGTAAAAGCCTTTGGGCCTCTAACTTTGAGGGAACTTTAATTTTATGGAGAAATGTTAGACAAGGAAGTAATGACGGAGTCTCTCATTTCGAATAAAATTTTGGTTTTTGTACAAGATACTTGGCTAATGTGTGATCGTTTGGTTGATTCCTTTGAATGAAATCCGAACTCCTCAAAACTTTTGAAAAAAAAGAGGAACGGGAAGCATTGAAATTTTAAATAAAATAAAAAAAAAACGTTACTTTATATTGAAAAAGGATTTTGAGAAAAATAGAAGTTGAAATTTGATTACGCACTTTTGAAAATAAATTGGAGCACATTTCGGGAAACAATAATTACTGGAAAGACAATTGTTTAGATTGATTTAAATTCCTCCGAATCCCCTTGGTCGGGCAACCCAATGGGTGATGACGATGACTTCGAGATCCAATGGTAAGTGTTAAACAAAATTGACTGGTTCATTCACCTATCCTCGGGTTTATTGCATAGTATCCCGGACACTATTTGTGGGTTATGTTATTTCAATAAGGCAAGCATGAGGCTATGCTACTGGTACTGTTTGATCATTCCCTTGTGGAAGGAGTGGTATATTAATAGTAACAACTGATGTGCGTTTTTGTGACCAAACTTATCTCCTTTTGCATGGAGAGAGCATTAGCAGCTTCCAAACTAGGGCAGGATACCCTCTGTTAAATTTGATGTATAGAGAAATAGAGAGAATGAATTATGTATTATTGATTGATATTATGTTATATATATTACAATGATTCATGATTCCTATATATAGAAGAGGGTGAGTGTGTAGTAGGTAAGGAGTAGGTGAAGTGGAGGCGGTAGTGGTGTAGTGGGTTAGGTTTAGTGGAGTAGGTGAGGTGGTAGTGGTGTAGTGGGTTAGGTTTAGTGGAGTAGGTTTAAGCGGGTGAAGTAGGTGATAGGTTTTAACAGCCCCCCGCAAACTCAAGGGGGATAGGAACTAGCCAACTTGAGTTTGGAGAGAGTAACAAAACAAGAAAATAGACGAATACATAAAAGAAAAGAGGATAGGAGACACTGTATGGTCGTGTCAGACCGATGGTGAAGACACTGGATGGTGGTGTCATAACGTTGTAGAGGACACTGGATGGCGGTGTCAGACCGATGTAGAAGACAGTTTATGGGGTCATGTCGGACCGTTGTAGCAGACAATGTTGTGACAGTTGTTGTGACAGTTTACAGAGTCTTGTCGGACCCATAAAGGAGCTAACCAGAATCAATGTCGGGACAGTTTACAGAGTCTTGTCGGACCCGTGTAGAAACTAACCGGAATCAATGTCGGGACAGTTTACAGAGTCTTGTCGGACCCATGAAGGAGCTAACCGGAATCAATGTCGGGACAGTTTACAGAGTCTTGTCGGACCTTTGTAGAAACTAACCGGAATCAATGTCGGGACAGTTTACAGAGTCTTGTCGGACCCTTGTAGAAACTAACCGGAATCAATGTCGGGACAGTTTACAGAGTCTTGTCGGACCCTTGTAGAAACTAACCGGAATCAATGTCGGGACAGTTTACAGAGTCTTGTCGGACCCATAAAAAGTCGCACCCTCAAAAGGTGTGCCCAATCTTTCAAAAAGGCGTGCCATCAAAAGGCGTGCCCATTCCATAAAAAGGTGTGCCGGACATGATGGCGAGACGCGTGACCACATTGGCTGGCGCGCCCGTTTTGTCGTCTGGCGTCAAGTGGCGCGCGATGCGCGTGACTGCCTTGGCTATTTAACCTAGGCTGAGGCAGAGGTTGAGACAAAAAAACCTGCTAAAATCCTCTGAAAAAAACTCTTCCTTTTCTGAGAGAGATACGCTGTAACACTCTGTTGCCCAGTCCTTCTCTGAAAGTACCAGTCGGAAATCGCTGCTTCGCTGAAACACTCAGCAACCCAAAAAACATGGCCTCTTCTTCCCGTCCAGCTACCCAGAACATGGCATCCTCTTCCCGTGGTCTGCTCACGCTCTTTCCAGACCTGAACGAGTCCACAAGAGAAATAACTGGTGCGGTGGCACTGGAAACTCAACCAAGCGCTCCCGAGTTTGCTCCGTTGAACTTTCCTATGCGGTCTGTGGAGCAAAGAATGGCAGTGCAGTCGGATGTGGAGGCCAATCAGTATACATTGAAGTCATGTGTGGAAACCATGACTGCGGTTACAAATTTGTCGAACCGGCTGCAGAGTAGGACAAATGAGGTGCAGCAGTTAAACGCCCAACTGGCTCTGCTCCAACGCATGTATAAGGATGCGCGAGCAGAGATAAGTGTGCTAAAGGCGGAAAACAAGGAGCTGAAACGGAAGGCCACCGTGATGTTCCGATTTGGAGGGCCGCCATATGCTGCAGTGGAGGAGCAGGGAGTAGTGATCATGCCCAGTGGAGTGGGAAACACGGAGGCAACACCGGCAAGGGCCGCCCAGGACGGAGGCAAGAAGAAAAGACCGGCGGCAGAGTAGAGAAGAAAAAATCCCACCTGTGAATGTGGTTGTTTGTTTGTTTGTTTGTTTGTTTGTTTGTTTGTTTGTTTGTTTGTTTGTTTGTTTTTTTTTTTTTTTTTTTTTTTTTTTTTTTATGTTGGTGTAAAATGGTGATCGGGGTTGATCCCATGATATGAATAAAACAAATGAGTTGTGCAAACCCGAATGATAGGAAGAACATGCAGAAAAAAAGGGGTGAGAATTTTGTTTTTTTTTTTTTTTTTTTGGTTGATAATAATAATAATAATAACAATAATATATGAAGGAGGAAAGCATGTGGGTGGGGAACATGAGTGTGTGGAAAGAAGGAAAAGAAAAAGTATGGGTTGTATGCAAAAGTTGACAGAGTGGGAGTAGGATATTAAAAGAAACATATACATATATATATATATATATATTAAAATAAAAGAAAGTGGAAGAGAGGGGGAACACGAGATAGTTCTACTTTTGTCTGTAGAGAGAGGGTTTTTTTTTTTTTTTTTTTTAAAGTAAAGGGAATCATGGATATGATTAAAGTGGGTCTAGTGGAGAGAAAGGGACGAGAGAGAGAGAGAGAGAGCTCGTGTGTGTCTCCATGGTGTGTTTGGTAGCAAATTGAATCAAGGGGTTGATCTCTCTGCATTCCGAAATATCCTCGAAATCGACAGAGAGAGAATAATCTGCCCCAGGTTTGAGAATAAGATGTGGAACACAACAACCTGAAAGAAAGAGAGAAGGGTAAAAGGGTTTGGTGGTGAGATCTCTCAGGCGACGCCAACTAACCCCTTTTACAGCCATATGCAAGGCAGTCTGCCCTTTCTTGTTGCAGCAGTGGGAAGGACGTGATTTCATGGAGAAGGTCTTGGCGGTGGCGGTGGAGTCGGAGGAGTTGACTGTGGAGGAGCGCAACCTCTCCTGACCGTGCTTGCAATCTTGCCAAACAGGCTTTTGATGAAGCAATTGCTGAATTGGATACCTTGGGAGAGGAGTCTTACAAGGATAGCACATTGATTATGCAACTTCTTAGGGATAACCGCACGCTGTGGACCTCAGATATGCAGGATGATGGAGCAGATGAGATTAAAGAAGCTCCCAAGCAAGATGAAGAACAGAAGTGAAACACCAATGGCGGAGTAGAGTTGGCGTCGGTAGCTGTCGGAGCTGCGACAGTGGGCAGCGTGCGAATGGCGGTGCTCCTCGATGATTGCAAAGCTCTGATATACTGGTGGTGAAGAAGAGTGAAGGTATGTGTAGAAAATTCTAGTGGGCTAGGTTGAGGTCCGACGGGCGGCCAAGGCGAGATTGCCGCCCGCCGGTGAAGCGAAAATATTAGGTTCTAAACCTGCTCTAATACCATGTTAAATTTGATGTATAGAGAAATAGAGAGAATGAATTATGTATTATTGATTGATATTATGTTATATATATTACAATGATTCATGATTCCTATATATAGAAGAGGGTGAGTGTGTAGTAGGTAAGGAGTAGGTGAAGTGGAGGTGGTAGTGGTGTAGTGGGTTAGGTTTAGTGGAGTAGGTGAGGTGGTAGTGGTGTAGTGGGTTAGGTTTAGTGGAGTAGGTTTAAGTGGGTGAAGTAGGTGATAGGTTTTAACACCCTCCTTTGTAGGATTGTATTATTGCCTCTTTGAATGATTTAGTGAATCCTAGGTCTGACTTCTAAATTAGGACAGGGCAACCCTACCCCCCAAATAGGCATGAATGCAAATTATGTGCTTATGTGATATTTTGAAAATGATTTGATTTGATTCCAGCGATCTAACAACGAGAAAGACAGCGATTTTATTCCCAAAGTGTAGGGAGTCTGACTTGGTAGTGATTTGATTCTATGGCAATCCGAGTTATTTGGGGGCAATGATGCAGTTACAAAGATTTGGGGGTTCAATTTAGGCAGTGATTCATATTTTGATCATGACTTGAGTAATCAGTAGTAAATTGGGGGGGGTTGTTACCCAATTTTAAAGAATTTGAGTTTGAATTTGGGTTCTTACCTTAGTGATCAAAGAATATAGAAAATTTAATGTATAAAGAGAAATAGAGAATTGTATTATTGATTGATATTTATGTTATGGTTACAATGATTCCTATATATAGGAGAGGGTGAGTGTGTAGTAGGTGAGGAGTAGGTGAAGTGGAGGTGGTAGTGGTGTAGTGGGTTAGGTTTAGTGGAGTAGGTGAGGTGGTAGTGGTGTAGTGGGTTAGGTTTAGTGGAGTAGGTTTAAGTGGGTGAAGTAGGTGGAGAGTAGGTGGATTTTAACAGCCCCCCGCAAACTCAAGGGGGATAGGAACTAACCAACTTGAGTTTGGAGAGAGTAACAAAACAAGAAAATACATAAAAAGAAAAGAGGATAAGAGACACTGTATGGTCGTGTCAGACCATTGGTGAAGACACTGGATGGTAGTGTCATAACGTTGTAGAGGACACTGTATGGAGGTGTCATAACCATGTAGAGGATACTGGATGGTGGTGTCATAACGGTGTAGAGGACACTGGATGGCGGTGTCAGACCGATGTAGAAGACAGTTTATGGGGTCATGTCGGACCGTTGTAGCAGACACTCTTGTGACAGTTGTTGTGACAGTTTACGGAGTCTTGCTGGACCCTTGTAGAAACTAACCGGAATCAATGTCGGGACAGTTTACAGAGTCTTGTCGGACCCATAAAGGAGCTAACCGGAATCAATGTCGGGACAGTTTACAGAGTCTTGTCGGACCCCTAAAAAAGTCGCACCCTCAAAAGGTGTGCCCAATCTTTCAAAAAGCGTGCCATCAAAAGGCGTGCCCAATCCATAAAAAGGCATGCCATCAAAAGGCGTGCCCATGTTTTCAAAAGGCGTGCCATCAAAAGGCGTGCCCAATCCATAAAAAGGCGTGCCATCAAAAGGTGCGCCAGACACGCGGCGATGCACGTGATCGACAGAACGCGTGTCGGCCTCTTTGTCATGGTCTTTATAAACCGAAGCGGAGGCTGAGGCTTGGAAGCAGAGACAAAAACCTGTTAGAAAAACTCTGAAAAACTCTTCGTTTTCTGAGAGAGATTTCTGAGAGAGATACTCTGTAACACTCTGTTTTCTGAGAGAGATTTCTGAGAGAGATACTCTGTAACACTCTGTTTTCTGAGAGAGATTTCTGAGAGAGATACTCTGTAACACTCTGTTGTCTGAGAGAGATTTCTGAGAGAGATACTCTGTAACACTCTGTTGTCTGAGAGAGATACTCTGTAACACTCTGTTTTTCAGAAAATGGCTTCGTCTTCCCGTGGTCTGCTCACTCTCTTTCCAGACCTTAACGAGTCAACAAGAGAGATAACTGGTGCGGGGGCCAGTGAACCTCAACCAAGCGCCCCAGGGTTTGCTCCGTTGAACTTTCCTATGCGGTCTGTGGAGCAAAAAATGGCAGTGCAAACTGACATTGAAGCCAATCAGTATACTTTGAAGTCTTGTGTGGAGACGATGACGGCAGTCACAAACTTGTCGCACCGGCTGCAGAGTAGGACAAATGAGGTGCAGCATTTAAACGGCCAATTGGCTCTGCTCCAGCGCATGTATAAGGATGCGCGAGCAGAGATAAGTGTGCTGAAGGCGGAAAACAAGGAGCTGAAGCGGAAGGCTACCTTGATGTTCCGATTTGGAGGTCCACCATATGCTGTAGTGGAGGAGCAGGGTGGAGTGAACGTGCTCGGTGGAGTGGGTAGTATGGAGGCAGCGCCGGTAAGGGACACCCAAGAGAAAAGCAAGAAGAAGAGACCTGCAGCAGAGTAGAGAAGAAAAATCCCACTGTGGGTGCGGGTGTGTTGTGGTGGTTTGTTTGTTTGTTTGTTTGTTGGTTTTTTTTTTTTTTTTTTTTTTTTGTGTGTGTAAAATTGTGATCGGGGTTGATCCCTAAGATGAATAAAATATGATTTGGTGTGCAAAGCTATATGGTATGAAGGGAATTGGAAAAAGATTAAAAAGAATGTGAAAGAAAAATAAAGAAAAAATAATAAAAATATATTTGAAATCAAAAAATGAAAGATGGAGGAAATAAGGAAAGTGGTTTGGAGAAAATAAATAAAAATAAAAATAATGGAGTTGGAAATCAAACGGAGGAGAGATGAAGATTTTTTTTTTTTTTTAATATAATATAATAAAAAGAGATATATATATATATATATATATATATATAATAAAGAAAGTGGGGAACAAGAGTGTAAAGAAAAGAAAAAGTATAGGTTGCATCGTGGGTCACATGGGTGAGTAAAAGAAAACAATAAAGAAATGAGTGGGTGCCCCCCATGTGCAAGGATAGTGCTGGCACTTCAATAGGTGGTACAGCCTGCTGAGCATCAGCTTTGACAGGAGCTGCCTTTGGACCTTTTCTCTAATAAATGCGTCAAACTGTTGTTGTTGGTGTTATCAAGAATGTGGAGAAGAGGAGGCTTGTCTGATGGCCTCTTGGGCTGTGTAATCATATCGAGGTTCGTGGACCTCTCAATCATGTTGTCACCCTTAAAACCAGAGATGGGGACAAAAGGAATTTTGTCAGGGTTGTAACCAACCTTCTTCAGATAGGAAGAGACTTCCTGCACAATTTCATCATACCTTGCTTTTGAGTACTTAGGAGTGGTGAAGTAGGTGAGGTGGTGTGGCAGTCAAGAACTGGAGCATACCCATTACCAATCTGACCCGGGTGATTCATAATAATAACCTGGGAGGTGAAATTTGCAGCTTCCTTGGCTGGATCATCCTTTGAGTTGGATGCAACAAAACCACGTTTGAGATCCTTCACTGCAACATTGTAGATGAAGACGATCGAGACGGTGGTGTATGGGAGGACAACAGTGAGAGGAGAGGCAATGGTGGTGGACTCGAAGAAATTTCAAGGTATGTGTAGAAAATTTTAGCAGATTAGGTTGAGGTCCGGCGGGCGGCCAAGGCGAGGTTGCCGCCCGCCGGTGAAGCGAAAAATACTAAGTGCTTAACCTTGCTCTGATACCATGTAGAAAATTTAATGTATAAAGAGAAATAGAGAATTGTATTATTGATTGATATTTATGTTATGGTTACAATGATTCCTATATATAGGAGAGGGTGAGTGTGTAGTAGGTGAGGAGTAGGTGAAGTGGAGGTGGTAGTGGTGTAGTGGGTTAGGTTTAGTGGAGTAGGTGAGGTGGTAGTGGTGTAGTGGGTTAGGTTTAGTGGAGTAGGTTTAAGTGGGTGAAGTAGGTGGAGAGTAGGTGGATTTTAACAAAGAAGAAGAGGAAAAAGAAAAGAATGATTGCGTTTTTAAAATTTAAATCCCCAAGAAAACATGTTATTAAAGAATAACTTCAAAAAAAAAAAAAGGAACATTCCAACTTAAGTAGAGCCTCGGAAATTAAGGAAGGTGTTTGATCGAATAAGAATCTTTAAGTCATTGACTTTAGGGGGAATTTCGGCTTTTATGAAAAATGGTAGATGAGGAAGTGGTGACCAAATCTTCAATTTTGAATAAAATTCGAAATCCCATAGAAAGACTTTTGACTAAGGAGACAATTGTTGGATTAGATGCTTGGAATAAGATCGAGAGCTTCTTGGGAGGAAAGAACTGTGAAAGAAAACCCAAGTAGAATTTTAGAAATTATAGAAAGTTTTTAATCAGGCAGAAATCCTTAGGTTTTTTACTTTAGAGGGAATTTGATTTTATGGAAAAGTGTTGATGAGGAGGTGATGACCGAGTCTTTCACTTTGAAGTGAAATTTTTAATTTCCTTAGAAGACATTTGAATATAAGGTGACTGTTGGATTGATTTCTTCGAATAAGATCTAAAATTCTTTGAATATTTTTTGAAAATAAAATTTGAATAGAGTTTCAAAATTATGGAAAGTTCTTTTCATCAGGTAAAAACCTTTGGGCCGCTGACTATGAGGGAACCTTAATTTTATGGAGAAATGTTAGACAAGGAAGTAATGACCGAGTCTCTCATTTCGAATAAAATTTTGGTTCCCGTACAAGATATTTGGCTAATGGGCGATCGTTTGGTTGATTTCTTGGAATAAAATCCGAACTCCTCAAAACATTCGAAAAACAAGAGGAAAGGGAAACATTGAAATTTTAAAGAAAAAAAAAACGGCACTTTATTTTAGTAAAGGATTTTGAAAAAAATAGAAGGTGAAATTTGATCACGCACTTTTGAAAATAAATTGGGGCACATTTCGGGAAACAATAAGTAATGGAAAGATACTTGTTTAGATTGATCACTCTGGCAGGAATCCTTTAAATTCCTCAGAATTCCTTTGGTCGGGCAACTATCACCCAATGGGTGATGACGATGACTTCGAGATCCAATGGTAAGTGTTAAACAAAATTGACTGGTTCCATTCACCTATCCTCGGGTTTGTTGCATAGTATCCCGGACACGATTTGTGGGTTATGTTATGTCAATAAGGCAAGCATGAGCCTATGCTTCTAGTACTGTTTGATCATTCCCTTGTGGAAGGAGTGCTACATTGATAGAAGCAGCTGATGTGCCTTTTTGTGACCAAACTTACCTTCTTTTGCATGGGGAGAGCATTAGCGACTTCCAAACTAGGCAGGATACCCTTCTTTCAAGGATTGTATTATTGCCTCTTTGAATGATATAGTGAATCCTAGGTTTGACTTCTAAATTAGGACAGGGCAACCCTACCACCCAAATAGGCATGAATGCAAATTATGTGCTTATGTGATATTTTAGAAATGATTTGATTTGATTCCAGCGATCTAACAACGAGAAAAACAGTGATTTCATTCCCAAAGTGTGGGGAGTCTGACGTGGTAGTGATTTAATTCTGTGGCAATCCGAGTTATTTGGGGGCAATGATGCAGTTACAAAGATTTGGTGGTTCAATTTATGCAGTGATTCATATTTTGATCATGATTTGAGTAATCAGTAGTAAATTAGGGGGGTGGTTTCCCAATTTTAAAGAATTTGAGTTTGAATTTGGGTTCTTACCTTAGCGATCAAAGAAGAAGAGGAAAAAGAAAAGAATGATTTCCTTTTTAAAATTTAAATCCCCGAGAAAACATGCTGTTAAAGAATAACTTCTAAAAAAAAAAGGAACTTTCCAACTTAAGTAGAGCCTCGGAGATTATGGAAGGTGTTTGATTGGATAAGAATCTTTAAGTCATTGACTTTAGGGGGAATTTAGACTTTTACAAAAAATGGTAGATAAGGAAGTGGTGACCAAATCTTCAATTTTGAATAAAATTGGAAATCCCCTAGAAAGACATTTGACTAAGGAGACAATTGTTTGATTAGATACTTGGAATAAGACCGAGAGCTCCTTGGGTGGAAAGAATTGTGAAAGAAAAGCAGAGTAGAATTTTAGAAATTATGGAAAGTTTTTGATCTGGCAGAAATCCTTAGGTTTTTGACTTTAGAAGGAATTTGATTTTATGGAAAAGTGTTGAGGAGGAGGTGATGACCGAGTCTTTCACTTTGAAGTGAAATTTTGAATTTCCTTAGAAGACATTTGACTATAAGGTGACTGTTTGATTGATTTCTTGGAATAAGATCTAAAATTCTTTGAAAATTTTTTGAAAATAAAATTTGAATACAGTGCCGAAATTGTGGAAAATTCTTTTCATCAGGTAAGAACCTTTGGGCCGCTGATTTTGAGGGAACCTTAATTTTATGGAGAAATGTTAGACAAGGAAGTAATAACCGAGTCTCTCATTGCGAATAAAATTTTGGTTCCTGTACAAGATACTTGGCTAAAGGGTGATCGTGTTTTTGATTTCTTTGAATGAAATCCGAACTCCTTAAAACTTTCGAAAAAAAAGAGGAAAGGGAAGCATTGAAACTTTAAATAAAATAAAATAAAAAAAAACGACACTTTATTTTGAAAAAAGATTTTTGAAAAAAATAGAAGTTGAAATTTGATCACATACTTTTGAAAATAAATTGGGGCACATTTCGGGAAACAATAAGCAATGGAAAGACAATTGCTTGGATTGATCACTCTGGTTGGAATCCTTTAAATTCCTCAGAATTCCCTTGGTCGGGCAACTATCACCAAATGGGTGATGGCGATGACTTCGAGATCCAATGGTAAGTGTTAAACAAAATTGACTGGTTCCATTCACCTATCCTCGCGTTTGTTGCATAGTATCCCGAACACTATTCATGGGTTATGTTATGTCAAGAAGGCAAGCATGAGGCTATGCTACTAGTACTGTTTGATCATTCCCTTGTGGAAGGAGTGGTATATTGATAGTAATAACTAATGTGCCCTTTTGTGACCAAACTTACCTCTCCTTCTGCATGGAGAGAGCATTAGTAGCTTCCAATCTAGGGCTGGATATCCTCCTTTCCAGGATTGTATTATTGCCTCTTTGAATGATTTAGTGAATCCTAGGTCTGACTTTTAAATTAGGACAGGGCAACCCTACCCTCCAAATAGGCATGAATGCAAATTATGTGCTTATGTGATATTTTGGAAATGATTTGATTTATTCTAGCGATCTAACAACGAGAAAGACCGTGATTTCATTCCCAAAGTCTGGGGAGTCTGACGTGGCAGCGATTTGATTCTATGGCAATCCGAGTTATTTGGGGCCAATGATGTAGTTACAAAGATTTGAGGGTTCAATTTAGGCAGTGATTCATATTTTGATCATGATTTGAGTAATCAGTAGTAAATTAGGGGGGTGATTTCCCATTTTCAAAGAATTTGAGTTTGAATTTGGGTTCTTCCCTTAGTGATCAAAGAAGAAGAGGAAAAAGAAAAGAATAATTGCCTTTTTAAAATTTAAATCCCCAAGAAAACATGTTATTAAAGAATAACTTCTAAAAAAGTATAGCCTCGTGGATTATCGAAGGTGTTTGATCGAATAGGGATGTTTAAGTCATTTACTTTAGGGTGAATTTCGACTTCTATGAAAAATTGTAGATAAGGAAGTGGTGATCAAATCTTCAATTTTGAATAAAATTCGAAATCCCCTAGAAAGACATTTGACTAAGGAGACAATTGTTTGATTAGATACTTGGAATAAGATCGAGAGCTCCTTGGGAGGAAAGAATTGTGAAAGAAAACCCGAGTAGAATTTTAGAAATTATGGAAAGTTTTTGATCAGATAGAAATCTTTTGGTTTTTTACTTTAGAGGGAATTTGATTTTATGGAAAAGTGTTGATGAGGAGGTGATGACCAAGTCTTTCACTTTGAAGTGAAATTTTGAATTTCCTTAGAAGACGTTTGACTATAAGGTGACTGTTTGATTGATTTCTTGGAATAAGATCTAAAATTCTTTGGAAATTTTTTGAAAATAAAATTTGAATAGAGTTTCGAAATTATGGAAAGTTCTTTTCATTAGGTATAAACCTTTGGGCCGCTGACTTTGAGGGAACCTTAATTTTATGGAGAAATGTTAGACAAGGAAGTAATGACCGAGTCTCTCATTTCGAATAAAATTTTGGTTCCCGTACAAGATATTTGGCTAATGGGCGATTGTTTGGTTGATTCCTTGGAATAAAATCCGAACTCCTCAAAACATTCGAAAAAAAAGAGGAAAGGGAAACATTGAAATTTTAAAGAAAAAAAAAATGGCACTTTATTTTGAAAAACAATTTTGAAAAAAATAGAAGTTGAAATTTGATCACACACTTTTGAAAATAAATTGGGGCACATTTCGGGAAACAATAAGTAATGGAAAGACAATTGTTTAGATTGATCACTCTGGTAGGAATCTTTTAAATTTCTCAGAATTCCCTTGGTCGGGCAACTATCACCCAATGGGTGATGACGATGACTTTGAGATCCAATGGTAAGTGTTAAACAAAATTGACTAGTTCCATTCACCTATCCTCGGGTTTGGTGCATAGTATCCCGGACACTATTCGTGGGTTATGTTATGTCAATAAGGCAAGCATGAGACTATGCTACTAGTACTGTTTGATCATTCCCTTGTGGAAGGAGTGGTATATTGATAGTAATAACTGATGTACCCTTTTGTTGCCAAACTTACCTTCTTTTGCATGGAGAGAGCATTAGCAGCTTCCAAACTATGGCTGGATATCCTCCTTTCTAAGATTGTATTATTGCCTCTTTGAATGATTTAATGAATCCTAGGTCTGACTTCTAAATTAGGACAGGGCAACCCTACCCCTCAAATGGGCATGAATGCAAATTATGTGCTTATGTGATATTTTGGAAATGATTTGATTTGTTCCAGCGATCTAACAACGAGAAAGACCGTGATTTCATTCCCAAAGTCTGGGGAGTCTGATGTGGCAGTGATTTAATTCTATGGCAATCCGAGTTATTTGGGAGCAATGATGCAGTTACAAAGATTTGGGGGTTCAATTTAGGCAGTGATTCATATTTTGATCATGATTTGAGTAATCAGTAGTAAATTAGGGGGGTGGTTTCCCAATTTTGAAGAATTTGAGTTTGAATTTGGGTTCTTACCTTAGTGTTCAAAGAAGAAGAGGAAAAGGAAAAGAATGATTGGCTTTTTAAAATTTAAATCCCCAAGAAAACATGTTATTAAAGAATAACTTCTAAAAAAATAGGAACTTTGCAACTTAAGTACAGCCTCGGAGATTGTGGAAGGTGGATGATCGAATAAGTATCTTTAAGTCATTGAGTTTAGGGGGAATTTCGACTTTTATGAAAAATGGTAGATAAGGAAGTGGTGAGCAAATCTTCAATTTTGAATAAAATTCGAAATCCCCTCGAAAGACATTTGACTAAGGAGGCAATTGTTTGAATAGATACTTGGAATAAAATCGGAAGCTCGTTGGGAGGAAATAATTGTGAAAGAAAACCCGAGTAGAATTTTAGAAATTATGAAATGTTTTTGATCAGACAGAAATCTTTAGGAATGACAATTGTTTAAATTGGGCACCGCCCACTGCCTATGCCTTGTTGTTGTTGTTGTTGTTTTTTTTTTTTTTTTGTGACACCTATTATTTTTAAGTTTTCTGTGACTGTGCCTTTGCACTGATAGGTGATGAAAATAGCCAAAATTGTTAGGGTGTAGGCTCCCCTCAAGACTACATCTTCTCCATACTCCCTCAAGACTCTATTTTGTAGGCTCCATAGTTTTGTGATTTGAACCATTCATCTTGTAGTTCAAAGAGAAGAATATATTTATAAAAATTTAGCTTGATCGAACATCGATCGATACACTTACTAATCGTGTTTCATTTTATGAAAAGTCTTGAGCAGAGCTGCTCCCAAAATGTTTGAGTGAATTTCATGAGACTAAAAGTCCATGTGGTTTGGGACTTGGGAGGTTAAGACTAGATGTAGACCTTGTCTTTCCACTATTTGCAGAAAGTGGTTGCTCTCTGACTCGAGAAAACATTCTTATGCTTGTCAGTGTTGTACTAAATAATGATGTGGACGCATATTTGACAGAGCCCTATTATGTTCATCAAATTGTTGAAGTTGTATATACTTAAAAATGAATGTTCTTGTGGTAGGTACACGATGGTTCCAGCTTCCTTGTACCTGGGATTTTCTGCTTCAATAATATGGGTTGCGGAGGTACAAGTCCATCTTTTAGATTTGGTTCGTCACTTTGTTGTGTTTGATGATGTAATAAGTACATTACTTTTTCCCTAACGATATTATAGTCCATCAGGGTACATATCTTACTTCTACAGCACGCAGTCATGCACATGATTTAAACTTAGAAGAAGGAAACGTGATTGGTAACTTCAATGGAGAATTTTGGGGAATGTTTGCAGGTCACCAGGTGCTGCATTTTAGTTTTTTATGACAATTTTAATGATCTTTGGTTTTAATAATAATATATTCAATTTGTTTTGTGTGGATGTTGTTCATCTGGAATAATCTTCATTTTTTTTATTGAATTTTGCTGTTCGTTGGAAACCTCATGTCTCTTTTTCTATTGAAAGGTGGAATGGTATGTGCATGCTTGTGATTCCAAGCTGAATTCCATGTCCTATATTTTTCTATGTTGTTTGTTGTATTACCAGTACCAATTCATTATCATAGTTTTAGTTATTAATACTTGCATTACACTCGAGAAACTCTGACCTTCATTGTACGAAAAAAATTATTTAATGTTAAATTTCTCTTTTGCATCTCTAATGCAATTTTAGCTATAAGCTAGCACTGAAAAATAAAGATGGCAGAAAGATGAGGAGAGTCCTATTTATTATGAAGTGAATGATTTCTATTTCCTTTTTTTCCCCCTCTTTGGCTAAGGGAGGCTTTCCCTTTTTCTTTTGTTTCTTTATTAATTTCTTTGGTGGACGTTTTAATGATAGTTTGTTTTTTTAATTTAAAAAAAGGGATAAAATCAAGGGTCCCAAACCTTTTTCGATAGTCTCGAAATCAATCAATGAAGGGAGTTTCAAGAGGAATGACTTCCCTTAGTTGGTTTGAGTGGCATAGCCCATTGGAGTAGTTGTCTAACCGTGGGAAACAATTGTATAGCCATGTTGACAATTAGAGCTATAGAGTTTTCGACATGGTTGACTCCCATTTTTGGCTTTCCTTTTGTTAGAAAATTTTGTCAAGTCGACAAACTTGACCGTTCCATTCTGCGAATCCTTCACACCTCTACCCAAGTATCTGAAGGGTATCAAGGTCTAAAAAAAAAAAGTTGATACAGTATCCAACACGTCAAAAAGTGTCCAATGAGTGCTAGTGCCAGACATGCATCGAACACGGATACGCACCTTTTTAGTTGTGTCAAGAAGTGTGTGTGTTTCTTGGGTTGTTCAATATATATATTTTTAAGATAGCAAATAAAATATTAAAATATACATAAATTACTTGTATTAAAATAAATAAATAAGGATATTCAATGGCACACCTTTAATCCTATGTAGTGCTGTCCTTGACAGCAATATACCACTATCTTTCATTTGGTTGTGGAAACCTCAGTGTCAGAATCTATGATTTTTTTGTTCTTTTAAAACACTCGCATCTTTAATTTGTTATTCTTTCTTTCACATCACTGCAGGGGGGAACTACCAGTGGCAGTGGCACAACTTTACTACATATTGTGTTTGTTTGTAGTATGACCTTAGGTACCATGCTCATGTGCTTCTTACAAAAGAGGGATGCTAAAGGAGAGGAGACTTTACCAGATTCTTCTGTCAGTTTCTACTCTTCCATTGTTTGACTTACGAATGCTATTAAGCATCCCCCTTATTGCATATTCAGGCTTACAACAAGCATTTGTATGGTAATTGTTGATGAACTTATGACATTTTACTTTTTTATTGTCCTTTGACCATTCAATTTGTGCACTATATACATTGTAACATTTTCTTCAATTAAGCATGGAAAGCGTTTACAATTTTAGGGCTGAATGCACCAAGTACATTGCGAAACCTGCACTTGGTGAGTCTGGTGTAGGTGGTGCTATGGCAGTGTATGGAGCTTTTGATGCAATTGTAAGTATGACACTGCAGAAATGAGTAGCTTTATGGAATGGTTTACATGAATTAGCTCACTTGGTGAGTCTGTTTCTGTTTTACATACATTAATTTTGACAAGGCATGTTCTTCGTCTCTTTCTTGTTGGGTTGGAGAAATAAAAATGAATTGAGTGAACAACTTTAAATTTCATTTACCCTTTCCTTTTGTAAGCAACAAGAATAACAAATAATATATATCGTTTTCCATATTTATTCTCTATGAGTTGTGTTGTGTGTTTGCAACAATATACAAAATTTCATTTATTGCCCTGGTGGTACTTCACATGGATAATATGGATGGATAATCATATCCTGTGTTCTGTTCCATAATCTTGTTTTTCCCACGGTATGTGCATTCAAGTTATTACTCACAATCTCTGCTATGATCTCTAGCCTCTTATGTTTTATAGGAAATTATTCAATAATAATGTGGCATAGGATGTAAATACTATTACACCTCAAGTGCGCTAAAAGTTAAAAACCCAGGAAAACCATCTTTGTTTTATAATTTGTCATTTGTTTGATTCATTAAGTTTTTTAGACTCAGTTTATATCTGGAATATGTGTTAGTGTTCGCTGGCTATGGGTTGACTCACCTCTGGTCTCAAGTCAATCACTCTAATAGTTTGTGCTGGAGCTTTCATTTAGTTAATTGTACTGCTTTGGCTTCTACTGAAGTACATGTTAGGTTTCTTGTCGATTCCTATTAAAGTTTTTAATTATATATATATCTGATTTAAAACTGCTATGAATTTATTAGTTCTTGTTAACTGTGCCATTGTGCAGCGTAACTAGTGGAGTACTCGGCATTTTATACCCCCTTCTCATGGCAGCTGCATTGGGAATTGGGGATGGAATATTCAACACACAGCTTAATGCTTTGCTTGGGATGCTCTTTAAGCATGATATGGTAGTGATTTATTTTGTTTGTTTTACTAAGCCTTTTTTAGTTTGATTTATACTCTTTTTCACGTAAGTGTTGACACGAGAAGTGCATGCCTTGAGTTGAGCGTATGAATAAGTGATGGACGTGTGTCCAAAGCGTGTCTAGATCTAAAAAAATAAAAAATAATAATAAAATTAATGACACATTTGGACATGTATTCGACACATTATCTTCTTAGAGGTGTTCGTGCTTGGATCTAATTGAGAGGCAGGTGGGATGAAACTATGTATTTTTTTATTTATAAAATAAATAAATAAATCAGTGGATGTGATTGTGAAAACGTATGTTTTATGGTTGAAGACAAGGTATATTGAGATTCTTGAGACGTAAATTTCATATATTGAAGGAAATTAGGAGAACTTATTCCTTTAGGAAAGTTAAAGATATGGGTTCCACAAGTGTTCTCCTAATTGAACAATTAAACAAATAGGAGAAAATTGACTTTTGTGTGTTGTGCTCTCCTTTATAATGTTAGTTATCTTAATGATTTTCATACTCATGTCTAATTTATTTCTCATTCAAGTATATTAAAGATATTTGGCCCTCACGTTTTCTTGGTCATTTCTTTGTGCAAATGCACTTGCATTTAATTCTCAAATGTTACTTTTGGGGTGTACAGGAAGGAGCACTTGCACAGCTCAAGGTTTGGCAATGTGTTTCGATCGCAATTGCGTTTTTTGTGAGCCCTTACATTTCTTTGCATGCTGTGTTAGTGGTTATGCTTGTTGCAGTCTGCATCTATGTTGGCGGGTTTCTATTCCTCACTCTTATGGTCGAGAAAGCATTCTCTTGTGCTGATTGATTTTTTGCAACCGGATACGTAATAAATATTTATTGCCAAAACATGTATTATTCACGTCTTACACATTGATTGCCTCAGAAAGTTGTATCTGCTTGTGAAATCTATTAAATAAGAAAATATGTTCACCTGTTAATGTTTCTTCAAAAGAAAAGTATTGAAAGGCTAATTTGAATGTAATTATCATTATCATTCTTTTCTATTTGAGAATAGTCTATGAGAAAGTTGGCAATTAGTGCAAGTACTATTTTGTGGAATATAGACATCTTTTGTGTGCTAGGCCTGCCTAAATTGGAACCTAGATTACCTCTTTTAGATTTTTATTGATTTATGAAAGAGATTGTTTTTGCTTACATGAACAACTACATAAATTAAAGGGTAAATTACATTTTGCCCCTTAAAGTTTCACTCATTTTCCACTTTGACCTTTTAAGTTTAATTTTTCTTACTTTGGCTCTTCATGTTTGTAATATTTCTCACTTTGACCTTTTAAGTTTAATTTTTTTCACTTTGGCTTTTTATATTTGCAATCAATTTTACTTTGGCTCTTTATATTCGCAATCTTTTTTACTTTATCCCAATACTAACTTCCATCCAAAAAACTAATAGAACCTGCCACATCACTAACACATCAACTCCATGTGTGATGTAAAAAACTCACTAAAGATGTAAAAAATAAAAAATAAAAAACAAAAAACAAAAAAATTGGATTTTTTTTTTTAATCTTTGGTGAACTTTATTTTTCAAATTTATTCATAAACATTATTACATTATAGATGCATTTAGATTAGATGCAGTTAAAAAAATTAAAATGAATTTAACTAAATTTATTCATAAACATTATTACATTATAGATGTATCAAGAGTAGATGCAATTAAAAAAATTTAAACAAATTTAACTGAAAAAAGAAAAAAATTTACTGACTCGAATCCCTGTATTGTCAGTTCTGAAATGAAAAATTTACTATCATTTTTTTTTTCGTCTTTAGAGATTTTTTTTTAGAAGTTAAATTTGTTTTTATTTTTTTAGTTGTATCTAATCTAGATTAATTTATAATATAATAATGTTTATGAATACATTTGGAAAAAAAGTTCACGAAAGATTAAAAAAAAAAATTAATTTTTTTATTTTTTGCATTTTTAGTGAATTTTTTACATCATATATGGAGCTGATGTAATAAATTCTGTTACTTTTTTGGATGAAAGGTAGTCTGGGAGTAAAATGGGAAGGATTACAAATATGAAGGGCTAAAGTGGGAATGATTATAAATATGAAGGGTTAAAGTGAGAAAAATCGAACTTAAAGGGCCAAAGTGGGAATGATTGCAAACATGAAGGACCAAAGTGGAAAGGATTGTAAAAAATAAAGCGTGAAATTGAAAAAAAAAAAAATCAAACTTAAATGGTCAAAATGAGAAATGGGTAAAACTTTAAGGAGGCAAATAGTCAAGAATTACAAAAATATGTTAGGTTGGTTCATATCTTGTCTTTAAGACCATTTTCAATGGTTCATCAAATTTAAATTTGATGAAAAAACTCCCTTTTTGTTGTTTCAAACCTTCACCAAAATTTTCATAAAATTCAGGATTTTTCAAATCTTTCATTAAATTGAAGATAGATGTGCCTTTTATCAAATCACTGTTTGTAACGCCCTCAAAATAATAACATTAAACCCATCAGATAAGACATGCATTTACATATAAACTAACCACATTTCTTTATCTCATTGAGTTTCATTACATAAGTATTACATGTTAACATCAAAACAAAATGCCCTACGGGCTTACAGCTTTCCAAGTTAACACTTGGTTACAACAAAAGAGTACTAACTCGTTTACACATTAAGCCCTTGGCTTGAAGTTACATGTAATACATCAAAAGTAAAACAACTACGCTATGTCCGCCTCTAGCCTCCCAAGCTATGTTCTTGGAGGTGGCATGCTTCCTGTACCTGAAAATGATATTCCCATATAGGGTGAGCCACAGCCCAGTAGAAATACACTAAACCAACCATGGACAATGACTAAAACATTAGCAATTGATAGTTGGTCAACACTGATACAATCACATAAATTACATATTTATGTCAACGACTTACAAGTCCCAATTACTTTTCATTTTCCCTTTTTCAACAGATAAGCATGCTAGCTTTATCATCATTTCCACAGATATGTATAAAAACTATATCTCACATTCAGATAAGCATACAAGCTGTATCCACATTCTACAACAGATATGTATATCAACAATATCCACAGATAAGCATACAAGCTGTATCCACACTTCACAAAGATAAGCATATGAGCTCTATCTTCACTTCTCTAGACAAGCATATGAGCTCTGTCTACGGAGTTCATCCCCTATCTCCTCCCAATACCTATCCGGTTTAGAGGTACATCCCCTATCTTCCCCTAAACCGCGGAGTACATCCCCTATCTCCTCCTCTACACATAACGTATATAAACACATTGGTTCTATATACAATCACACAATACACACAATTAATGTATTCTATCAACCGTCAAGTTCCATGACACATTCCATTGATTAGTTTCCGTTTACCTAATCATCATGCATTGTCTACAACAATCTCGACTATCCTCCACCGATAGCCCAAAGCAGTTATTTCTAAAACAGAAAATAAATGCACAAATGGATATTCAATCAACATTTCATTTCCTCATTTCTCACCAATTAATTATCCCAATTAATTAAACAATGTAATTAGGCCATTTTCAATAATTACTATTTCAACCCTTAGGTTCCATTTTCATCAATGATTCAACAATCATTCCATTTTTCTATGCCAAACATGCATCTAGGTTTATTATGAATAAAACCCCAACTTTTGTAAAATTACACAAAAGCCCCAAACTTTCACAAAATTACCAAACCAAGCCCAACATCTCAAAATACCAAAATTTAAAGACAAAACCCATAGAGAGGAGTAGGATATCCCTACCTTGAAGTTTAAGCCAAAAAGGAGATGAAGACTCCAAGATCAACTTGCTCCAAATCCAAACTTTTTCAGATTAAATCGAAGCTCTCAACGCCCTCTATCTTTTTAACAAAGGCCCTAGGCTAGATTCACACCTTAGGGAGATCAAATCTTAGAGAGAGTGCAAGTTTAGAGAGAGAGGGTGTCGGATTTAGGGTTTAATCAAAGAAAAGGACTGAAAAAGTGATGTTTTAGACGCTGCTGTCCGCTGATATAAAACACGCTCGCTCGAGCGAAGGATTGGTCGCTCGAGCGACCAGACACAGAAAACTCTCGCTCAAGCCAAGAAGTTCTCGATCGAGCGAAGAAAAACCCAGACCGCTCGAGCCACGAAAATCTCGCTCGAGCCAGGAAATGCAACTCTCAGGTCCAGAACCAGACGCAACACCACTCTCGCTCGAGCGACAAACTCCTCGCTCGAGCGAAGGACCAAAAATCTGGGCAGCAACACTAGGCTCCCAAACACAACCAACCTGTAACAAACCTGCCCAACACATCCCATAACTCACTATACAAGGTACAAAGGATGCAAACATGATAATAAACAACAACCAACATCCACGGACACATGTCCGGATCACTGTACAACAAGGGTAAACCTGAGATCGCTATACTGTTCATATCTGTTAGATTTTTACCACCGGATGTCCCCTCAGATGACCACCTCAAGATAAAAAATTTTGAAAAAATTACACTGGCCGGTCGATCAGCTAGACATCTGCCTGGTTGTTCACCAGGTTGATCAGTGTTTCGATGAAGTCTTAAAAATCTCCGTTGCAGCACTTGATATCAAATTGAACTTTTATTCAAATTTGATGAAAAATAGATGAACTGTTGGAAATGTTCTAACTACTTAACAAATGTGAATTAACATTATTTCATTCGTAAAATTTTTTGTTACATTATAAGTTGCGAGTATCATGTGAATAACTTTTTATATAAAGATACTCTTTTCATGCAAAATTTTTCACAAAAATAATATGATAATGTCATTTTTATAAATAAATTTAAATTTATGAATTATACCTGTTTTGTTTTAAAATGCAACATCTATATATCAAACCACATTATAATAAACTTTTTATTCATAAATCATTATTTCTTATACCATATATCAAACCACATTATAATAAACACACACATACACACACATAATTTAAAAACTCTTTAGTGTATTTTTTTTTTACCAAATGTAACACATAAAAATTCCTTATTGTATTTTTTCAAATGTAACACTCTAATATAACACTCCAATGTAACACCGAAAAATCACACTAACAGAAATGTAGATTTCCATGTTCAACACCAACACTTCAGCCACCAATTCCTTCAAAAAGAATCTTTTACACCTCACATTTCCATTCTCATTCCAAAAATGTATTGGAAAATTAGAAAAATAAATCATAAAAAGGCATTTACTTAAACTCAAATGATATCAAATCATATGAATACAAATTTTCAAAACAAAAATGACTAATTGGTTCGTAAGAAAACTCTTAGAATTAAATGGGTCAACATTCCCCCGTATGAGATTTGTGAGTAAATTTTTCTTTATTTTTAAAATCTCAAAAGAAATAATTTAATTTATCAATATAAAAAAAGTAATTAATTAGATCCCAAACCATGATAAAAGCCAATCACTTCCACCTCACAAAATGCCTCTTCACTAACACAAAAATTCCTCCATTGATGATGTTCACCGTAATTTTTTGGTATTATACTAATGAACACAACTATTCTCTTTCAAAACTCAACACTGTATCACAAGTCCATTAGGGTTCAACACGGCCTTTTCATGGGGTCCACTCCAACTAACTTTAAAGATTTGAAGCCAATTATTCATGTTAAAATTAATCTAGAGGACATGGCCAATGCTGGGTAATTCTAGTGACACTATGCGGAAATCTTTGGATCGAATTTTAAGCTTGTTTGTGACATATGGTTGAATTTCACTGGAGTTAGGTGGTGAGTCCCTTCCTTTAAGTTAAGTTAAATCAGGCTTGCAACTAGTTACCATGGGACTTGAGTCCACCGATGCAATGATGACACATTAGAGTATCCCTTTTTCTTTTTCTTTTTTTACGTTTACAATATAAAAAATAAAAAAAAACATGGCTAATCATATAATTAAATTCTATTTGTAAGTATCCAGTACGGATACAACATGTTTGTCAAATTTTCTATGCTTTATAGTCTCAAAATAATTCAAAATGAGAATTTTTATTTTTTTAATTTTTTTTTGCAAAGTATATATTATTTAGGGCAAATTACAAACACCCCCCTCAAGGTTTGGTGAAAATACAGATTTCCCCCTGAGGTTTGAGAAATTACATCCCGCCCCCTGAGGTTTTTATTTTCATACAGATTCCCTCCTAATTTCTCCTAATTTGTTATGAAAATTTGACCCTCAGGGGGCAATTTGTAATTTCTCAAACCTCGGGGGAGAATCTGTATTTTTACCAAACCTCGAGGGGGGTGTTTGTAATTTGCCCTATTATTTAAGATTTAATTTTTTTTATTATTGAGATAAAAAATTATTTATTAAATATTTAAATTTAATTTGTTTATATTTGGGGAGCAAATTGATTTTTAAGGCACAGTTTGGGGGGTAAGATGAAATTCCAAATGAACTTGGTATCATGTCAGTACATTCCGTCCAATTGTAGACGGAACGTGATGATAGGGGTTAAATTGATCAATTTGTTGAAAGTTTATGTACTAAATTGAAATAAATCGAAGTATGGGAGTCAAATTGAAAAACACGTGGTAGTTTGAGAGCAAAATGATATTTCTTGTATAATGTATCTTGTAGTTTGCCTATTGTGGATCAATCTTAGTAATTTGAATTATTTATCTTACAAGGCTTGTTGAGTAGATAATTTATACAAAAAATTAAGTTAATCGAATATTGTTTGCCACGTGATCGGAACCAAAAAAAAAAAAAATGAAAAAATGTATGGCATGCATCATTTCAAGAATTGGCAGTTTATTTATTTATTTTTTTAAAATGTAATTCTATCGTGTGGATATTGATATCTGATTAACTTGATTTTTGGTATAGATGATTTACTTGAAGGGTCTTACAAGATGAACGATTTGAATTATCGAAATAAACTCACAATAGGCAAATTTCACCGTGCAGGCTATACCCTTTCAAAATAATTTTTGTTGTTTACTTTAGGGTAAATTACAAATACACCTCTTGAGGTTTGCTTAAAATACGAATTGCCCCCTGTAGTTTGGAAAATTACAAATACCTAGCTGTCAGAATTTTTTATTTAACAAAATTAATTGAAAAAGTGAAATTTCTAACTATTAATCTATGCAATAATAAAATTATCTAAATTATTAATTGAAATAAAATTTTAACATTATTAAAAACTGTTAATTAACTTAATGATTTATTAATAAAAGGACCTATTTTTTATGAAATTAAAAACCTTAGGGGCCATAATGTAATTTATAGAACTATAGGGAGTAATTTATAATTTAAGTAAATCTCAAGGGTATGTTTGTAATTTATCCTTTACTTTATTTATTAACTAGTGTTAAGCTCGTGATCTGCATGGCTAATGTATATATATTTTTGACATATTCATTTTATCTTAATAAAATACAATAAAAATCACTGTATAGTACATAATGAACACAAAAGATTAAAAATTATGTGAAACTTGATAATGTAAGGATAAATTGTAAATCAGTTAAACAAATTAAATTATTTCAAAATTAAATGCAAATCAATCCAAATAATAATGCAACTAATATACACTAATTTTTCATCCATTTAAACCAAAAGTAATAATAAAAATTGTTTGATGATGAAATATCATTACATATATTTCATACGTTCAAAGTTTTTTGCAATAGTTGCCGAATATAACAGGCCACTAAACAACAGGGGGAAAAAAATTAAAAATAGGTTAAATTATGAGTAAGAAATTAACAAAACAGAAACAAATTATATTAGTAGTCCCTACATTTTATCTGTTATATCATTTCGCTCTCTACACTTTTAATTTAATCAATTTTGACTCTTAATTTTAAATTTTGTGACTCTTAATTACTCCTACTATTTCCAAATTTATGTAGACATAAAGTTACAAAAATTCCACGTCTCTTTCATTTTATAATTTTTTTTCCAATCTAAAGAAATGTACCCCATTAATTGGTCTTCCCTTAAAAAAATATTTAAACTAAAAAAAAAAATATACACATACATACTTTGATTTTCAAATAGCCACATGATCGGTAAAAATTCTAAGTAAATTCTCTTATATTGATAGTAAAAACTCTTTTCGATTCCTCTTACATTGTAGTGAAAATTCCTTAGGATTCCCTCACGTCATTATAAGAAGGATGTCAAACCCAAGATTATCATCACTTTTGTTTTATCTTTAGGAGGGAGCTTGGTGCTCTTGTTGTGCTAGAGCTAGATTTCGCCGGCTATAAAAATAATATTTTTGTATTTTGCATTTTTTTCATTTATACAAAAATAAGTATAAAAAAACTTTATTAAAAAAAAAAAAGATATATACAAAGAAATTGGCTAAAATAACCCAACAACAACTCATATTAAATAGAGAACATGAATATCCATGCGTCATTTAAAATATGTGGATCATATTCATAATTTAATTTGCACAATTCGCTTGTTTTGCAAACTAAAATCTCTGAATAATTTTTTTTGTATTTCTATTTTTTTCCCCATATACTTAAAGAATTATGTTGTGATTGTGTTTTAAAAAGGAAAAAAAGAAAAGAAAATTGAGGACCTAATATGCCGCTCTCTTCCCATTGTTTTATTTGCGAAACTTTTTAAATATAATTATAGAAGTCTTTGAAGTTTGGTATGTACAATCATGTAGATTATGATTCCAATTAGAATAAGGTAATTCTAGGAATAATAATCTCAAAATTTAAGGAAGCAATACTTATAAATTTTGGTAATGATTTAGAGGATTTAAAAATTACCTTAATTTATATAAATTATATTTTGAGCTAATCATAGAATGACATGTGTATTTTAAGTGTTATAAAATTCAGAAAAATTGAAAAAATTGGGGTGAGACTCTCAACTTCAAAGAGGCTACAACACTTTTACTTAAATTATATAATAATAATATGATTTTATCATCTACCAATACTCTATTAATTTAATCGTTTACACGAATGATTTGTTCGATAAATTTTACAAAATAAATTATTTACATATAGAGATAACATGAATTGCATTGTGATGGAACTAGCATATCACCCGTGCTATGCACGGGATAAAATAATATATAATTTATTAAAAATACGATAATTATATTTAAATTTTTTATATTTTGTCTCTCGTAAATGAAATTTTATATATAAGTTTAAGTGTTTTGTTTCAAATATTCCTTTACTATAACATATAGTATAAATAAATTAAAATTGTTGTATTAACAATTAATAATTAAAATTATGCTTTGTTATAAAAAAAAAATGACATAGTTCTAATATTTTACTATTTTAGAATAAAAATATATGAATTTTAAAAATTGGTCATATTGATTTTTGAAAGGGAAATAATTAAATAAATTTTAAAAACTTAATGAGTAAGAAATAATCATTGTAAAAAATAAAATTTCTAAATGCTCTACCATTTAATAATAAAATTGGTTGAATTATTTATTGAAATATAATGTTGACATCAATAATAGCTGTGACTAGGTTTATTGGTAAAATGACCATTTGTTATGAAATAGAAAACTTCAAGGGACATGATATAATTTTTAAAATCACGTGAAATAATTCATATTTTAAATAAATCTCGTATGTATATTCATAATTTATTCATTTATTTAACTACCTAAAAAAAAATAACTCAACATGTTTTATCTATAACTTTTTTTTTTTTTTTTGTACATATAATTAACACATACATGACAAAATTAGAAATGAGTATATTTGGGAATGGATAGGAGTAGCACCGGTAGAAGATAAGTTGAGAGAAAATCAATTGAGATGATTTGGTCATATTCAACGGAGACCAACAAAGGCAGTAGCAAAGAGATGCGATGCTGTAACGGTAGATGGAAGTGTTAGGGGACGGGGTAGGCCTAGATTAACGTTGGTTAGCGTTGTAAATAGAGATATGGATCTATTTAATTTGACTAACGAAATGGCCTTTGATAGGGCCGCGTGGAGAAGAATGATTCATGTAGCCGACCCCATTTGATGGGACTTAAGGCTTGGTTTGGTTTGGTTTATAATTAACACATAAGCCATGTCACGGTATTAGAAAGGATTTGGCTTTTTTTTAAGTTGTTATTTAATTTGAGAGAGCGTTTGGATTTAGTAGGTCTATTTTAGAATCGATTCCGATGATTTGAACTGTTCATTTTTTAAAACTCTTCAATTAAAATATTCATATAAAAAATTAAGATAATTCAATATCAGTAGCTATATATTTAAAGCATATTTGTTTCAAAAAAAAAATAGACGACAAATATAATTTTAAAAATAATTATCTATTTTTTATAATATAAATTTAATTTAAATATATAACAATTAATGTCTAACCATCTTAATTTTTTATATAAATATTTTACCTAATAATTCTTAAAATAAAAATAATTGAAATTATGTAAATTAGGCGTGGATCAGTCCTTCCTCCATATTGAAATTATGGAAATCATATTTTACCTAAGCAAGCTAATTCATATTTTACCTAATAATTCTTAAAATAACAATTAATTCTCTTTCAAAACACACAGCTTTTGCCTTTCCACTCTCTATCTCTCTCTCTCTCTCTCTCTCTCTCTCTCTCTGTGTGTGTCAAACATGGCCGTATAGAATTCCAAGTTCAATCGTTTCTCTGGCATCCTCCGCTGCCTACTCTGCATCGACAGCCTCCCATCCGACCCCACCACTGACATCCCAACCACCACCACCACCACCACCACCACCACCGACATCCCAACCACCACCACCACCACCACCCAAGGCAAGACCCCAGGAGTAGTCGCAAGACTCATAGGTCTAGACTCACTCCCAGACCCCAAGAAGGTTTTCGGGAGAAAGAAAGGTCAGAAGGGAAAAGGTGGAGTTTCTGTGTTTTTGTGTTTTAATTTGTTTCTGTGTTTACATAGCTAATTGTAGTTTCTGTGTTTTAATTTGTTTTTAGTTTGGTAGTTTCTATTTGAGTCTACAGAATTCGGGGATGGTGCTGTCATAGCATCATGCTGTGACAACAAACAACACCGTTTGCTTGATTACCTTTTTTTCTCGACTTTGTGCAATGTGATTTCAATTTCACTTTCTTTTTAATTCATTTTCAAACAAAGATATGAGCCTGCAACGCCCTCAAAATAACACATTAAACCCATCAATATAGACATGCATTGGTAATAAAGATAAACATTCTTCTATTCATCAGAGTAGTTCTTTACAAAATTATTACATGTTAATCAACAAAAGCAAATGCCCTACGGGCTTACAGCTTTCCAAGTTAACACTTGGTTACAACAAAAGAGTGCTAACTCATTTACACATTAAGCCCTTGGCTTGAATATACATGTAATACATCAAGAAATAAAACAACAAAAGTCCGTCTGCCTCTAGCCTCCCAAGCTACGTCCTTGGAGGTGGCATGCTACCTGTACCTGAAAATGATATTCCCATATAGGGTGAGCCACAGCCCAGTAGAAATATACTAAACCAAATATGAACAATGACTAAAAGATTAGCAGTTGATAGATGGCCAACACTAATACTTTCCTTTATCACACTTTACATTTTCATGACATACAAGTCCATATTACCATTCATTTTCCAATTCCTTTCAAATTCTCAATTTATAGCCATGGCTCAGAACCTGGCCAAACAACTCATATGAGACAGTAACTCATATCAAGCACCTCCCATTACATAACAGATAAGCATACTAACTATATCGCATACTAACAGATAAGCATACAAGCTATATCATCACTTCCACAGATATGCATATGAGCACTATCACACTTCCAATGACAAGCATATGAGCTCTGTCAACACATTACTAGATAAGCATATGAGCTCTATCTACGGAGTCCATCCCCTATCTCCTCCCAACAACATCCGGTTTAGAGGTCCATCCCCTATCTTCCCCTAAACCGCGGAGTACATCCCCTATCTCCTCGAACACAACACAATGCATATAAACAATAATTATACACATCATCAACCAATACATAACATTTAATGTATTCATTCAACCATCATACTCAATGACACATTCCGGTGATTAGTTTTAGTTTGCCTAATCATCATGCATTGTCTACAACAACCAAGACTATCCTCCACCGATAGCCCAAAGCAGTTATTTCTATACAGAAAATAAATGCAACAAATGGATATAAAATCGACATTTCCAACTAGGTGAGTGACATAAAATCCAACTACACCCTTTAATCCCATGTATTCCCAATCTCAACATTTCCAATTCAATTCCTCATTTCTCACAATTAATTTTACAAATTAATTAACCAATGTAATTAGGGCATTTTTCATAATTAACATTTCAACCCTTAGGTTCCATTTTCATTAATGTTTTAACATTAATTCCACTTTTCCATGCCAAACATGCATCTAGGCTTTTATATAGTTAAAATCCCAACTTTGTAAATTTGCACAAAAGTCTCAAACTTTCACAAAATTACCAAACTAACTCCAACATCTCAAACTACTAAAATTTAAAGACAAAACTCATAGTAAGGAGTAGGTTATCCCTACCTCCAAAGATAACTCCCAACCAAGAAGACGAAGAAAACGGAAGTGCTCCAAACCACAAACTTTTCGGATCAAAAGGTAGCCCTCGACGATCAACAACTCTTTTGTAAAGGCCAAAGGTGAGCAAATCACTCCTACTAGATCAATACCTAGAGAGAAGGTAGAGTCCTAGAGTGAGAAGCTCAACAATGGGGTTTTTGGAAAAGTAAGAGAGAGAAGAGAAATGGAAAAAGTGATTTGAAAAGTCAAAACACGGAGCTTTAACCTAGTCGCCTCGCTCGAGCGTCCAACGCCCCGCTCGAGCGTCACTCACAGACTCCCGTTCGAGCGTCAACAATCCCGCTCGAGCGGCGAATACACACTTCTAGAACTTTTACAGAACCAGGTCTCTGCTCGAGCGTCAACCCTCCCGCTCGAGCGTCACACACAACAACCCGCTCGAGCGTCAAAACTCCCGCTCGAGAGTACAACTTTGCAGAGGAGATACTGGAAGATAGAAAACTACGCTCGTGCGTCGAAAACCCCGCTCGAGCGGACAGACAACAACGAAGGGCCCGCTCGAGCGTCAAAATCCCCGTTCGAGCGTGAGGGCTAAAATCTGGGCAACTACTCTTGGTTTCTAAGTTCAACCAACCTGTTTCAAACTCACCCAACACAACTCAAGGCTCGAATGCAAGGAGTAAAGGATGTAAACAAGACATATACAACAACCAACTCCACGGAACCTAAGTCCGGGTACAACAGTTAAAGAAAAGGGGAAACCGGGATCGCTATAGAGCCTCTCCGCAAAAGTTAAATAAATAAATAAAGTAATTCACATCTACTTAAAAATTGACAAATAAATTATGAATACATTCCCTGAAATTTTGTTAAAATACATATTGTCTCCTGTAATTTTAACCATTGATAGAGGGAGGACATTGGGTTAAGGAAAACTCATCTAATGATGATGCAGGTTTTTTGAGGCCCAAGTCTAGCGAGCCCAAAGAAAAAGCTAAGGAGATTACTAGGAAAATGAGAGGAAGTTTACACGGTGAGCCGATGGATTTGCCCTCCATACTTAAGGGATATGCTGGGGATGAGAGCTCATATAATGTGTCTGGAAGTGAATCAGAATTGACAATATCGACTCTCAGAAAGTCCTTTCACTGGAGTAACCGACCTAGACCTTCATTATAGCGATCTCAGGTTTACCCTTGTTGTACAGTGATCCTGACATGTGTCCGTGGATGTTGGTAGTTGGTTATTATCGTGTTTACATTCCTTTTTCTTCATATTTGAGTTATAGGATGTGTTAGGCAGGTTTGTTGCAGGTTGGTTGTGTTCGGGAGCCTAGTGTTGCTGCCCAGAATTTTGGACCTTCGCTCGAGCGAGGAGTTGGTCGCTCGAGCGAGAGTGGGGTTCGTGTTTGGTGGGTCGAGCCAGAGTGGCTTGCTCGAGCGAGCGGTTGCACTTGGTTCTGGACCTGAGAGCTGTCTTTCTTGGCTCGAGCGAGCTTCCTTCGCTCGAGCGGTCTGGGTTTTTATTCGCTCGATCCAGAAATTCTTGGCTCGAGCGAGAGTTTTCTGTGTCTGGTCGCTCGAGCGACCAAGTCTTTGCTCGAGCGAGCGTGTTTTATATCAGCGGACAGTAGCGATTTTAAACATCACTTTTTCACTTCATTCTTCTTTCAAACCCTTGATCCGACACACTCTCTCTCTACACTTATATTCTCTCTAAGATTTGATCTCCCTAGAGTGTGAATCTAGCCTAGGGCCTTTGTTAAAAAGATAGAGGGTGTTGAGAGCTTCGATTTAATCTGAAAAAGTTTGGATTTGGAGCAAGTTGATCTTCGAGTCTTCATCTCCTTTTTGGCTAAAACTTCAAGGTAGGGATATCCTACTCCTCTCTATGGATTTTGTCTTTAAATTTTGGTATTTTGAGATGTTGGGCTTGGTTTGGTAATTTTGTGAAAGTTTGGGGCTTTTGTGTAATTTTACAAAAGTTGGGGTTTTATTCATAATAAACCTAGATGCATGTTTGGCATAGAGAAATAGAATTAATGTTGAATCATTGATGAAAATGGGACCTAAGGGTTGAAATGGTAATTATGGAAAATGGCCTAATTACATTGTTTAATTAATTGGGATAATTAATTGGGAGAAATGAGGAAATGAAATGTTGATTGAATATCCATTTGTGCATTTATTTTCTGTTTAGAAATAACTGCTTTGGGCTATCGGTGGAGGATAGTCGTGATTGTTGTAGACAATGCATGATGATTAGGCAAACTGAAACTAATCAATGAAATGTGTCATGGAACTTGACAGTTGATAGAATACATTAACTGTATGTATTGGGTGATTGTATATAGAACCATTGTGTTTGTATACGTTATGTGTAGAGGAGGAGATAGGGGATGTACTCCGCGGTTTAGGGGAAGATAGGGGATGTACCTCTAAACCGGATAGTGTTGGGAGAAGATAGGGGATGAACTCCGTAGATACAGCTCATATGCTTGTCTAAAGAAGTGAAGATAGAGCTTATATGCTTATCTTTGTGATATGTGGATATAGCTTTTATGCTTATCTGTGGATATTGTTGTTATACATATCTGTTGTAGAATGTGGATATAGCTTATTTGCTTATCTGAGAATGTGGATATTGTTGTTATACATATCTGTTGAGCATGTGGGTAGTGCTTATATGCCTATCTGTTGAAAAAGGGGAAATGAAAAGTAATTGGGACTTGTAAGTCGTTTGACATAAATATATGATTTATGTGATTGTATCAGTGTTGGCCATCTATCAATTGCTAATCTTTTAGTCATTGTTCATGGTTGGTTTAGTATATTTCTACTGGGCTGTGGCTCACCCTATATGGGAATATCATTTTCAGGTACTGGTAGCATGCCACCTCCAAGGACATAGCTGGGAGGCTAGAGGCGGGCATACGTTTGTTGCTTAACTTTTGATGTATTACATGTAACTTCAAGCCAAGGGCTTAATGTGTAAACGAGTTAGTACTCTTTTGTTGTAACCAAGTGTTAACTTGGAAAGCTGTAAGCCCGTAGGGCATTTTGTTATGATGTTAACATGTAATACTTATGTAATGGAACTCTAAGGAATAAAGGAATGTGGTTAGTTTATATGTAAATGCATGTCTTATCAGATGGGTTTAATGTTGTTATTTTGAGGGCGTTACAGCTTGGTATCAGAGCGTACCGGGTTCGAATACTTTGGGTACGTGGGAAGTGATTAGGATCACAATGGGTTTGTCTCGCTTGATAGAGACTTAAATGTAGTATCATATGCTATGTGCTTAAATGCTAACATGCTTATGTGACTATGTGGGTATGGGATTTAATTTCTAGGATGTTGATTGGATCCTTGAGTTCTGGGAGTCTTGTTGGAAAAGCACTTGATCAATGCTGTTTCTAACCGGAACTCTAGTAACGCCTCGGGACTATCATTATCCGGGAATGAAATTCGTAAGTGCTTATGTGTTTATGTGCTTATGTGGAGTGAATTACAGTTGTCCATGCATTAGGACGTGAGTGTTTAGTTTCGGCACATTTATGAATGTGCTAACGTTCTGTGTTGCCTTTATTAGGATGTCAGGACGAGGAAGAGGTGCTAGGCGTGGTAGACCTGCGAGGCAGGAAGCACCGTTACCGGGTGAGATTCCGGCAGTGCAGGAGGGAGTTGGTCAGGCCAATGTGGCCGAGCCAGTGGGTCAGCAGGCCATGGGTGCCTTGGCCAGAGAGATAGCATGAGCTTTGGGTATTCTTAGAGCTGGGAATCAGGTAGCTGAGACAGGGCCTTCTTTCTTGAAGAGGGAGTTTTTCCGGTCTAATCCGGATGAGTTTGTCGGGGATCCGAAGGAGCCACTGAAGGCTGATGAGTGGTTAGAGCAAATGAGTAAGACGTTCGAGATGCTTGGCATCGAGGACGGAGCACTGAAAGTGACCTTGGCATCCTTCCAGCTGAAGGGAGATGCGGGTCAATGGTGGAAGTACGAGAACGCTCGTGTTGGTGGTACTTGGGAGGCGTTTATAAATGCTTTTCAGGAGAGGTTTTTGTCTGCAGCAGCTAGGGAGAAGCTGAGGGATCAGTTTAGCCGGCTTAATCAGCAGGGCTTGTCAGTGGCCGAGTTTGAGGCTACTTTTACCAGTCTGTCCAGGTTTGCACCGGAACTGGTGGCGTCTGAGGAACGTCGTTGCTATGAGTTTGAGCGGAAGTTGAGGCGGGGCCTCAAGTTGAGAGTTGGTGGGTCTTACATTCGAGAGTATAGACACCTAGTGGACGCTGCAGCTCATATGGAGCTTATGATGCAGGAGGAGGATGAGGGGCAGAGAGGCTCCAAGAGGAGCCAGGATAGTCAGGGTGATGGCAGAAGGCAGAGGGGTTCTAACCCTCAGCAGTCGCAGGGTGGTGTTGCTAGATCGACCTTCCCAGTGCCGAGTGTAGGCTCCGGGAGAGGTGGTCAGGGGGAATTCACTTGTTACAAGTGTGGCCAGCTGGGTCACAAGGTTTCAGTTTGCCCGCAGAAGGGTGGGGGTCAGAAAGCTGCTTCTTCTTCAGCTAGACCGCAGAGTCAGAGTTTGGGCAGGGGGCAGCCCTTGACTTGTTATCAGTGTGGACAGCCTGGGCACCTGAAAAGGTTTTGCCCGCAGTTGAGTGCCACTTCGGGAGCGTCTGGTTCTAGGCAGACGCAGGGTTTTCAGCCAGCTCAGTCTGTGTAGGCCTCGAGGGCCAATCCGGGAGTTTCGTCATCCCAGTCTGTGCAGCAGTCTTTTGCTCCGAGAGGTGAGCAGGTAGACCAGGGGCCTACGGGGCGCGTGTATGCTGTTACCGCGCAGGATTTAGTACCGGCACCATCGGTAGTGAGAGGTACTTTTCTATTTTGCAACTCGGTTGCTAGTGTGTTGATAGACACGGGTGCATCTCATTCTTTTGTATCTGCTGCATTTGCATCTGTTTTGGAATTGGAGTTAGCACAGTTAGCATCTCCTATTTGTGTGGTATCGCCTTTGGGTGGTGAGCTGATCCTGAAACAGGGTGTTAGAGGATGCGATATAGAGGTCGCCGACTATAGGCTTCCTTTTCCGTTTGTTGTCATGCCCATGAAGGGTTTTGATGTTATTTTGGGTATGGACTGGTTATCGTCATACCGGACTGTTATCGATTGCTATCGCCAGAGGGTCACACTATGTACCTTGAACGGGGAGTGGTTCCATTTCTTGGGAGACCGGGTTGGTAGTGTTTTGCCACCGGGGTATGATTCGCGAGGGCGAAGTGAACTTAGTGGTCTACTTGCTAGCTTTGAGAGTGGTGAGAGTGGTGAGACCCAGCATGTATTGCCGAGGGTGGTTTGTGAGTATTCGGATGTCTTTCCCGAAGATCTTGTTAGTTTGCCACCTCACCGAGAGATAGAGTTCTCTATTGATTTAGTGCCTGGTACGACGCCGATTTCTATGGCACCTTACCGTTTTGCTCCAGCAGAGTTGGTTGAGTTGAAAGTTCACCTCCAGGAATTGCTAGATAAGGGCTTTGTTCGCCCTAGTGTTTCACCGTGGGGAGCACCGGCCCTCTTCGTTAAAAAGAAAGATGGTGCCTTGAGATTGTGTATTGACTACCGGAAGTTGAATCGGGCTACAGTTAAGAATAAGTATCCTATGCCCCGTATAGATGATTTGTTTGACCAGTTGAAGGGTTCCCGTTGTTTCTCAAAGATAGACTTGAGATCGGGTTACCACCAGTTGAGGGTCAGGGAAGAGGATATTCCGAAGACGGCATTCCGTACGCGGTATGGCCATTACGAGTTTCTGGTGATGCCATTTGGGCTTACCAATGCACCGACAGTCTTTATGGACTTGATGAACCGGGTTTTCCGGGAGTTCTTAGACCGATTTGTGGTCGTCTTTGTGGACGACGTCCTTATCTTTTCACCTTCAGAGGAGGAGCACGAGGAACACTTGAGAGTGGTGCTTGAGTTGCTTAGAGCCCATAAGCTGTATGCCAAGTTTGGGAAGTGTGAGTTCTGGCTGAGGGAAGTCAAATTCTTAGGCCACGTGGTATCCGGGGAAGGGGTGTCTGTTGATACATCCAAGGTTGAGGCAGTGCAAGATTGGGCACAGCCTAAGAGTGTGTTTGAGATCCGCAGTTTTCTGGGATTGGCTGGGTATTATCGTCGGTTTGTGAAAGATTTCTCCAGGTTAGCGTCACCGTTGACTAGACTGACTCGGAAGGGAGTCAAGTTTGTGTGGAGTGAGACTTGTGAAAAGTCATTCCAAGAGTTGAAAGTTAGATTGACCACCGCTCCGGTGTTGATTATTCCGGAGAGAGGGTTGGGTTATGCGGTTTATTGTGATGCCTCACGAGAGGGTTTGGGTTGTGTGTTAATGCAAGAAGGGAAAGTGGTAGCTTATGGCTCACGTCAGTTGAAAATACAAGAGAAGAATTACCCCACACACGACCTAGAATTAGCAGCTGTGATCTTTGCCTTGAAAATCTGGAGGCACTACCTTTATGGTGAGAAGTTCGAGGTGTTCTCGGATCACAAGAGTTTGAAGTATCTGTTTACACAGAGAGACTTGAATCTGAGGCAGAGGAGGTGGATGGAGTTCATCGAGGATTATGATTTTGAGTTGCACTATCATCCGGGAAAGGCCAATGTTGTGGCCGATGCCCTTAGTAGGAAATCCATTAGTGATGTAGCTAGTATAGCCATCCGGGAATGGGAGATGTTGGGAGCACTTGGCGAGTTTGATTTGCTACTGGGCGAATCTGTTGGGGCTGCGGCCTTGTTTTCTGTTGTTGCGCAGCCTACACTTGTGATTAGAGTGTTAGAGGCACAGAGAGGTGACCTTGAGGTAGAATCCCTCCGAGAGAAGATCTCCAGTGGGAAAGTTGAGAAGGGTTTGACGGTGTATCCCGACCTGAGTGTGAGATACCGAGACCGTTTGTTTGTACCGGAGTCTTGCCGAGAGGAAGTACTCCGAGAGTTTCATCATTTGCACCTTGCGGTGCATCCGGGAGGTACTAAGATGTATCAGGATTTGGGTCGCCAGTTTTGGTGGCGGGGTATGAAGAGAGATGTGGCTGTTTTCGTATCGAAGTGCCTTACTTGCCAGCAAGTGAAGGCCGAGCATCAGAGGCCAGCGGGTTTGTTGCAACCCTTGCCTATTGCCGAGTGGAAGTGGGAGCATGTCACTATGGACTTCGTTGTAGGTCTTCCGAGGACTCAGCGGGGTAGTGATGCTATTTGGGTGGTTGTAGACCGGTTGACTAAGTCGGCGCACTTTATTCCTATGCGCGTGAGAGATTCGGTAGATCATCTTGCCGACTTGTATGTTCGGGACGTAGTGAGATTGCACGGGGTCCCAGTGACGATCATCTCAGATAGAGATCCTCGTTTTACTGCTAGGTTGTGGCAGAGTTTGCAGAGTGCCCTGGGCACTAAGTTGACCTTTAGTACGGCCTATCATCCTCAGACTGACGGGCAGTCCGAGCGTACTATTCAGATCCTCGAGGATATGCTTCGGGGTTGTGTCCTGGACTTCAGTGGGACGTGGGAGAGGCACTTGCCATTGGTAGAGTTTGCCTACAACAACAGTTTTCAGTCTAGCATCGGTATGGCACCGTTTGAGGCCTTGTATGGCCGACCGTGTAGGTCTCCAGTTTGTTGGGCCGAGGTGGGTGATACACCTTTGTTGGGTCCGGAGTTGGTTAGGGAGACGACGGAGAAAGTTGAGCTTATCCGTAGGAGGCTTGTTACAGCCCAGAGTCGACAAAAGAGTTATGCCGACCGTAGAAGGAGGCCTTTGGCGTTTGAGGTAGGTGATCATGTCTTTCTGAAGATATCACCTAGGCGAGGTCTGATGAGGTTTGGGAAGAGTGGGAAGTTATCTCCTCGGTTTATTGGTCCTTTTGAGATTCTTGAGAGGATTGGTGAGGTTGCTTATCGGTTAGCCTTACCGCCGCAGTTGTCCGGAGTGCATGACGTGTTTCATGTGAGTATGCTTCGGAAGTATGAGCCAGATCCATCACATGTGCTGGATTGGACTGATTTAGAGGTAGATGAGGATGCCTCGTATGAGGAGAGACCGGTTCGGGTCTTGGATAGGCGGGATCAGGTCCTGCGTGGCAAGACCATTCCTTTGGTGAAAGTCTTGTGGAAACATCACGGAGTGGAGGAAGCCACTTGGGAACGTGAGTTGGGAGTCCGTGAGAAATATCCGGACTTGTTTATTGATATGTGATCTTGTATTTAAATTTTGCATTTTGTTGAACTTAAGAGCTTTTATATATGTCTTAAGTTGTGAAACATTGAAAATGTTTTGATTATTGGAAGTATGTTTTGGAACTTGCCTCATATGGAAGTTGAATGTAACATTGTATATGTTGAATATATTGTTGAAATTGGAAAGATAGTGCATAATGTTGATGCATGTTGAAAATACATATGTTGTTTACATATTGTGATATGTCTCTTGTTAAAGGGATGAGATGACCGGTAATGGGTCGAATTGTTGAATGTTAAAATGTAACATTGTCTAAAATGGAGGAAAACCTGTTTTTGAAAACTTGTGCTTAATTTCGGGGGCGAAATTCTTTAAGGGGGGGGAGGTTATAGCGATCCCGGGTTTACCCTTGTTGTACAGTGATCTGGACATGTGTCCGTGGATGTTGGTAGTTGGTTATTATCGTGTTTACATTCCTTTTTCTTCATATTTGAGTTATAGGATGTGTTAGGCAGGTTTGTTGCAGGTTGGTTGTGTTCGGGAGCCTAGTGTTGCTGCCCAGAATTTTGGACCTTCGCTCGAGCGAGGAGTTGGTCGCTCGAGCGAGAGTGGGGTTCGTGTTTGGTGGGTCGAGCCAGAGTGGCTTGCTCGAGCGAGCGGTTGCACTTGGTTCTGGACCTGAGAGCTGTCTTTCTTGGCTCGAGCGAGCTTCCTTCGCTCGAGCGGTCTGGGTTTTTATTCGCTCGATCGAGAAATTCTTGGCTCGAGCGAGAGTTTTCTGTGTCTGGTCGCTCGAGCGACCAAGTCTTCGCTCGAGCGAGCGTGTTTTATATCAGCGGACAGTAGCGATTTTAAACATCACTTTTTCACTTCATTCTTCTTTCAAACCCTTGATCCGACACACTCTCTCTCTACACTTATATTCTCTCTAAGATTTGATCTCCTTAGAGTGTGAATCTAGCCTAGGGCCTTTGTTAAAAAGATAGAGGGTGTTGAGAGCTTCGATTTAATCTGAAAAAGTTTGGATTTGGAGCAAGTTGATCTTCGAGTCTTCATCTCCTTTTTGGCTAAAACTTCAAGGTAGGGATATCCTACTCCTCTCTATGGATTTTGTCTTTAAATTTTGGTATTTTGAGATGTTGGGCTTGGTTTGGTAATTTTGTGAAAGTTTGGGGCTTTTGTGTAATTTTACAAAAGTTGGGGTTTTATTCATAATAAACCTAGATGCATGTTTGGCATAGAGTAATAGAATTAATGTTGAATCATTGATGAAAATGGGACCTAAGGGTTGAAATGGTAATTATGGAAAATGGCCTAATTACATTGTTTAATTAATTGGGATAATTAATTGGGAGAAATAAGGAAATGAAATGTTGATTGAATATCCATTTGTGCATTTATTTTCTGTTTAGAAATAACTGCTTTGGGCTATCGGTGGAGGATAGTCGTGATTGTTGTAGACAATGCATGATGATTAGGCAAACTGAAACTAATCAATGAAATGTGTCATGGAACTTGACAGTTGATAGAATACATTAACTGTATGTATTGGGTGATTGTATATAGAACCATTGTGTTTGTATACGTTATGTGTAGAGGAGGAGATAGGGGATGTACTCCGCGGTTTAGGGGAAGATAGGGGATGTACCTCTAAACCGGATAGTGTTGGGAGAAGATAGGGGATGAACTCCGTAGATACAGCTCATATGCTTGTCTAAAGAAGTGAAGATAGAGCTTATATGCTTATCTTTGTGATATGTGGATATAGCTTTTGTAACGCCCTCAAAATAATAACAATAAACCCATCAGATAAGACATGCATTTACATATAAACTAACCACATTCTTTCATTCATTAGAGTTCCATTACTTAAGTATTACATGTTAACCTCATAACAAAATGCCCTACGGGCTTACAGCTTTCCAAGTTAACACTTGGTTACAACAAAGAGTTCTAACTCGTTTACACATTAAGCCCTTGGCTTGAAATTACATGTAATACATCAAAAGTAAAACGACAAAACTATGCCCGCCACTAGCCTCCCAGCTATGTCCTTGGAGGTGGCATGCTTCCTGTACCTGAAAATGATATTCCCATATAGGGTGAGCCACAGCCCAGTAGAAATACACTAAACCAACCATGAACAATGACTAAAACATTAGCAATTGATAGTTGGTCAACACTGATTCAATCACATAAATTACATATTTATGTCAACGACTTACAAGTCCCAATTACTTTTCATTTTCCATTTTTCAACAGATAAGCATGCTAGCTCTATCATCATTTCCACAGATATGTATAAAAACTATATCTCACATTCAGATAAGCATAAAAGCTATATCCACATTCTCAACAGATATGTATATCAACAATATCCACAGATAAGCATACAAGCTGTATCCACACTCTACAACAGATATGTATATCAACAATATCCACAGATAAGCATACAAGCTGTATCCACACTTCACTTCACAAAGATAAGCATATGAGCTCTATCTTCACTTCTCTAGACAAGCATATGAGCTCTGTCTACGGAGTACATCCCCTATCTCCTCCAAATACCTATCCGGTTTAGAGGTCCATCCCCTATCTTCCCCTAAACCGCGGAGTACATCCCCTATCTCCTCCTCTACACATAACGTATATAAACACATTGGTTCTATATACAATCACACAATACAAACAATTAATGTATCCTAGCAACTGTCAAGTTCCATAACACATTCCATTGATTAGTTTCAGTTTGCCTAATCAACATACATTGTTTACATCAATCACGACTATCCTCCACCGATAGCCCCAAGCAGTTATTTCTAAAACAGAAAATAAATGCGCAAATGGATATTCAATCAACATTTCATTTCCTCATTTCTCACCAATTAATTATCCCAATTAATTAAACAATGTAATTAGGCCATTTTCCATAATTACCATTTCAACCCTTAGGTTCCATTTTCATCAATGATTCAACAATCATTCTATTTTTCTATGCCAAACCTGCATCTAGGTTTATGATGAGTAAAACCCCAACCTTTGTAAAATTACACAAAAGCCCCAAACTTTCACAAATTACCAAACCAAGCCCAACATCTCAAAATACCAAAATTTAAAGACAAAACTCATAGAGAGGAGTAGGTTATCCCTACCTCGAAGTTTTAGCCCAAAAGGAGATGAAGACTCCAAGATCAACTTGCTCCAAATCCAAACTTTTTCAGATTAAAATGAAGCCCTCGACGATCAACAACCTTTTTGTAAAGGCCAAAGGTGAGTAAATCACTCCTACTAGATCAAAACCTAGAGAGAAGGTAGAGTCTAGAGTGAGAGGCTCAACTATGGTGATTTTGGAAAAGTAAGAGAGAGAAGAGAAAGTGAAAAAGTGATTTGAAAAGTCACAATTTCGGAACTTTAACCCAGGTCTCCGCTCGAGCGTAAAACACCCCGCTCGAGCGGCCACTCACAGACTTACGCTCGAGCGGCCAACCTCCCGCTCGAGCGCAGAATGCACTCGCCCAGCACTTTTGCAGAACCAGGCCTCCGCTCGAGCTCCCAACCCTACGCTCGAGCTCACAACACTGCACAACAAGATACTGGATGGATGTAATCTACGCTCGAGCGCCAACACCTCCGCTCGAGCGTACAGGCCAAAAATCTGGGCAACTAGTTTTGGTTTCTAAACTCAACCAACCTGTAACAAACCCGCTCAACACATCCTATAACTCAAATACAAAGTAAAAAGGATGAAAACAAGATAATAAACAACTACCAACATCCACGGACACATGTCCGGATCACGTATAACAAGGGTAAACCCGGGATCGCTATAGCTTTTATGCTTATCTGTGGATATTGTTGTTATACATATCTGTTGTAGAATGTGGATATAGCTTATTTGCTTATCTGAGAATGTGGATATTGTTGTTATACATATCTGTTGAGCATGTGGGTAGTGCTTATATGCCTATCTGTTGAAAAAGGGGAAATGAAAAGTAATTGGGACTTGTAAGTCGTTTGACATAAATATATGATTTATGTGATTGTATCAGTGTTGGCCATCTATCAATTGCTAATCTTTTAGTCATTGTTCATGGTTGGTTTAGTATATTTCTACTGGGCTGTGGCTCACCCTATATGGGAATATCATTTTCAGGTACTGGTAGCATGCCACCTCCAAGGACATAGCTGGGAGGCTAGAGGCGGGCATACGTTTGTTGCTTAACTTTTGATGTATTACATGTAACTTCAAGCCAAGGGCTTAATGTGTAAACGAGTTAGTACTCTTTTGTTGTAACCAAGTGTTAACTTGGAAAGCTGTAAGCCCGTAGGGCATTTTGTTATGATGTTAACATGTAATACTTATGTAATGGAACTCTAAGGAATAAAGGAATGTGGTTAGTTTATATGTAAATGCATGTCTTATCAGATGGGTTTAATGTTGTTATTTTGAGGGCGTTACATTCATCATTGCTTTCGACTGAGTCATTTGTAAGTAGGGAGGCCAAGAAGAGACTCTCAGAGAGGTGGAAGATGTCCCAAAGGTATCAGAATGTTGGAGCAGTTGGTAAGGCCAGCAAGCCAGAGAATTTTTATCTAATGACTGGTTTGGATGGATCCAGTGACAGATTTGTTAACAATAATGAAATTGCAGAGTGGGATAGTCCTTTGGGTATTAGTCGTAGGGATGGTTAGAAGGATAGTATCAGAATTTCATCCAGATTGAGATCTTTTGCTACTTCATGTATTAGCTTTGGTGGCCCTAAAACAAACATGCAATGTGAAACTCTTGACCAAGACAGTTATTTGATCGCTGGAGATGCCATGAATCGGTGTAAAAATAAGGCAATCAGGAGAAATTTCAATAAGAAAGAAGATTGTTCATCCAGAAAAATAAGATCCAACAATAAGAAATCTCAATCCTCTCGCCGAACCTATCGTGATAGTACTGATTCCTTGGGGGAAGAGCAATTTAACCTATCTCAGGTGGAGATCAACCTTGGAAAGAAAGATCCTGCAGAACAGAAGTCTTTAGTTTCTCATATGCGGACTCATAACATCAACGGTAAAAGTTCAATTAGTGATGCTGAGGTGGATGGTGGACATGCGGATATGTATTCTGAATCTCTTGATGAAGAGTTGCCCTCAAAACCAGCATCTTGTTTGTTAGGAAATCCTACTTCTTCTACCCTTGGTCCAGAGGATTCAAAAGCACAGGTTTGATTTACTTGACTAATAATCTTTCAATACTTGTTGACACAACATAGATGCAGTATTAATAGCTGTGGTGGTCTTTTCCCCTTTCTATACCCATACCTTGTGAGGCAAAATAGTTCAATTTGCTTAACATTTATTTTATTGTCATTTGTAATATGGTTGTATTTGATGAACTTGTGCATTGCTTGCTTGTTGTCCTTAGTGTTTGTTGGATTTTTTTATTGTGTACAGAGCATCAATATCTCATGATAAATAATTACATTTTGTTATAGGTGCATTTTATTGTATCTTGTTATATGTTTAGATACATAACATGTATAATTTATGCACTATGTTGATTATTTATTTATTTTTATTTTTTAGAATGGTAAACTTTTCCTTTAAAAAGTTCATATGCTATTGCTTCAAACTTCAAATATACATTAATATTAAAGAGATTGATTAGAAACTTCTATTGCTCTTTGAGAATGGCAATAGGGTACGCTCTGGGTTGATCATCCCTCCCTCAATCTTATCATGGAATAGAGGTGATCATTGCAGGAAAATTGAATTTTAGCGGCGTTTTAAAAACGCCGCTATAAGCCAGAAAAATGCCGTCATAAGTTATAGCGACGTCTAATATTTTCGTCGCTAATACGGCCACCGTAATAACTACAACATTTTTAAAACGCTGCTAAAAACATTAGACGGCGTTTTAAAAAATGCCACAAAAAACTTTAACGCCACTGCCATTTCCGTCCCAAAATAACGTATGACATCATGATGATGTCATTTAGTGGCGTTTTTTTGAAAAACGCCGCTCTTTTTTTTTCCTTATTTTGAAATACAGCATCATAACACAGCCAAAAAAATTTAACTAAAATATAGCATAACACAGAGCTAAAGAATTTAATTAAAATATAGCATAACACACAGCTAAAGAATTTAACTAAGAAGAAAGCTTGAGAATTTAACTACATGTATACAAGAGCAGTAGTATGTACAATCTGTGATTTGGCAAAAACAATCATTAAAAATTCAATCTCAAACCACACTCTTGAAGCTGCTCTCACCAAAAATTAAAAGAACAAAGAAATCAAAGAAAATAACAAGGTATGAGGCTCTTGGAACAGTTCTTCAGCTCTTCCTCCAGTATGCTCATACCACAAAGAGATCCTACTGCAATTTGAGTGTCTTGTTGCCGATCCATGGATTGCTAGTTCACTTTTGCAGATCCTATCAACATGTATGTGATAAACATATATGATAAACATAATCAATTAGAATATCCAGGTGCACCATTGTTGCATGTTATAATCTATTATCAATTAGAATAAACCTTTAGATAATCTATTTTAATATGTTGTCCAAAATATGACATCAACTCAGATGTTTCAGTATTCTGATACCCTGAATTTCCTCAGACATTTACCATGATTTCACTGCTCAAAATTGGGCAATTTGTTGAACAAAAATCTGTAACAAAATTAACACTTCTTAGAAATCACCACAGCAGAGATGATGAATTACAACAATATTCCACTTCAACAACTTAAATTTTAAGAATAAAACTTACAACAAAAAAGGGGCCTCCTTTCATTGAGTTTGTCCAAACTACTTCTTCTTCTTTCCTTTCTTTGATATTTGAACTTGCATTTGACAAGAACAAATAACATGAATAAAACATAATTCCAAATTAGATGAAATTATTCGACAGTTTTTTTTTAACATTATGAGACATATTAACAGTTTTTTTTTTTTTTTTTTTGTAACATTCACCTATAAGATTTTTGTACCTGAAAAGGCTTCACCAATGTACCATATTGACAGCAAAATAATGTTAAAAGTTTTCAATTATTTGAGTTTTAAAAAGAAGTGCCCCTTAGAAGCACCAATCTAGTGATTTAAATTAAATTAGAATTTAAAACTAAGACCAACATAATTCCAAATGGTCAATACCAAAAAAAAAACAAAAAAACAAAAACAGCAACTCCAAATTCAATAGCAAGGATAAGCAGTAATCCCATAAGCAAACAACAGGCAATAATCCCATGTAAAAGTATCTCTAACAGCAGTAGCCACAAATTAAAATAGCAACATTAAATACACAACTTCATTACTAATTTTGAGATCATATTTTGTGCAATACTTCATTCAACTAGTAGATTTAACAATTACGTTGTCAAATTGTTCAAAATACACAGCCTCATAATAAATTTCCCCATATAACTGCTGCAAAGTAAAAGAAATCCAGAAGCCACAAAAAGAAACAAATCCAACGCAGCCTATAAATCACATTCGAAGATGATTAGAAAAGGGCAAATCATACCTGTCATTGTTATAATCCATTTGGGCAAAAAGTATCATTTAGAACACTTAAATTGATAAATGAAGGCAAACACATTTTCCTTCTATTTATATTGTAACTCTAACCCCCTCCACATCCTAAGACAGAAACTTTTGACAGAGATGACATATCAAAACTAGCAACAAGAAATGTGAAAGCAACGAAGATTGATGCGACCTACTGTTGCCATAATTCTCCTTGCAATATGCAAAATGATACAAGACTACACAAATAGAGAATATAATAATTTAAAAGGATATGTAGTCAATGCTCCAGAATACAAGAAGCACTATGAGTAAGTAAAAGCAAAATTATAGAACATATCACAGGCATGAACATGAGCTGGAAAAAAAATGCTATTTGTACCATGGAACTGAAGAATATGCAGCTGGCACTCTCTCCATAAAGTTACAGCCTAAACTCGACATTAAACTGAAATGTTACACCAAAACATGTCATGTGCTTTTTTGTCATATCCAACAAATAGAAATCAACACCAGTTTAAGACTGAATATACCACACTACTTAGAATTATAGCGGTTCTTTGGAAAATAGGATGTCTGTAACATGTAGGTGCTTGCAAATAAAGACATATTTTCAGATACAACACGAGTAAACATGCCTTGACAAAAATTTTAGGCCTACCTTAGCCATGGGACAATGACTGAGGTATCTAAACCACCACTATAGGCTTAAACCACTTTATTTAATTTTTTGCGTAAAACTCCCCCATTGCCAGCTGAAGAGGCTACCATCTTTTTGTCACTGCTCAAAACCGCTTGAATAGCTGCACTTTTTAAGGCCAAAACATTAAAGAAAATGAAAGAAAAAAGAATAAACGAAATATCAAACAGAATATTTCAAGAGCTTTAGAAAATGTACAAGAAATATACCACTAAGTAATTATCCAAGGTTGGAGTCTTTCCCAAATTTGGTTCCATTTTGATGTTATGTAATAAGATGAGAAAAATAACAAGCTGAAATTATAGTTATAATTTGACTGTACCTCAATATTTATGATTTATGAGAAAGAAGACTGATATTGTGGAAAAATGAAGGTGTGGTGAACAAAACCCAAAACAGAAAAGGTAGTACTTCGAAGGAAAGTACAATAACAATAAAAAGGCTTACATGATGCATTAAAAAAACTATTGCCACTAATATACTCTATAAAAATTTATTGTCACTAGTAAAGAAATCAACATGAGTTCCTTCACACAAATAACCCATCTATCATGTATGACACCCAAAAAAATATTAAAATTTAAATAAAAAATAATAACAAATCTCAATCGAGGGGAAATAAAAGACTATTACCTCTTGGAATGAAGGCAACTTCTTTGAACAACATACTTTATCAGGATGCAGGAATGGATCTGTAAATGAAACAAATTTTATTAAAATTAGAAGCTTAGCAAATACCCAGAAAAAATAAGTGAAATTAAATGTCTGTATTCACATAAATAGTTAATTGCTCACCATATCATCAATTTCTGGTCTGTGGTATGCTATGAAGCATATTGCAGGGAGAATCATTTTACATACAAGCTGTAACGCCCTCAAAATAATACATAAAACCCATCACTTTAGACATGCATTGATATAAAAGAAACCAACCATTTCTATTCATCAGAGTAATTCTTACAACTGTATTACATGTTAACAATAAAAGCAAATGCCCTAAGGGCTTACAGCTTTCCAAGTCAACACCTGGTTACACAAAAGAAGAGTACTAACTCTATACAAAATAAGCCCTTGGCTTGATATACATGTAATACAAACAAAATAAACAAAAAGAGTCTTCAACTCTCATCATCATCCAAGCTATGTCCTTGGAGGTGGCATACTACCTGTACCTGAAAATAATGTCCCATATAGGGTGAGCCAACGCCCAGTAGAAATATGCTAAACACAGTATGAGCAATAACTAAGACATTAGCAATTGATAAATGTTCAATTTCCATAAATCAATTCATAACCCATTTCCATTTCATGACCACTATGTTCATGTTTCATTTTAGTTTCCATTTCTTATCAATTTCACAATTTACATCAACGGCTCAGAACCTGGCCAACCACTTATATGAGACAGTGACTCATATTAAACGTTTCCCATTTTATAATAGATAAACATACTAGTTGTATCAACATCTCAACAAATAAGCATACAAGCTGTATCCACATTTCAACAGATATGCATATTAGCTATATCAACACTTCCAAAGATAAGCATATGAGCTGTATCAACACTTCCATAGATAAGCATATAAGCTATATCAACACGTTAACTGACAAGCATATGAGCTGTATCAGTGGAGTCCATCCCCTATCTCCTCCCAAACAACATCCGGTTTAGAGGTCCATCCCCTATCTTCCCTTAAACCGTGGAGTACATCCCCTATCTCCTCCCACACACACAACGTATATACATATAGGTCATATACACAATCAATCAATACATAACGTTAATGTATTCTATCAACCATCATTCTCTATGACATATCCAATTGATTAGTTTTAGTTTGCCTAATCATCATGCATTGACTACAACAATCAAAACTACCCTCCATGGGTAGCCCAAACAATTATTTCTAAACAGATAATAAAAGCTCCAACAGATAAAATATCAATGTTTTCAAAAGTGAGCGATTAATAAATCCAACTCCACTATTCTACTATATAATGAACCAATTTCATTATTTCCAACTCAATTCCATATAACCACAATTTTTCCAAACTAATCATACCAATTAATTTATACTACCAATTAGGGTTTTCTACCCCATTTCCCAATATTGACCCAATGGTCTATATATCAACAACCAACAACGATATCATTATTTTGAAACCTACAATACACATTTTAGAATCAAAATAACAAAACCCTCTTTTAACATTTTGAAACCCTAAGTCCCAAAATTACCCAACTTTAACACTTTATCAAAACAACTAAAAATCTATGTCAATGACCATAAGAGTGAGTAGGAATCCCTACCTCAAATTCGGAGCCCAGGAGAAGAGGATGAAGAAAACCAAAATGCTCCAAACTCCAAGATCCACGGATCAAAACGAAGCCGTCGACGATCAACACAACTTTTACAAAGGCCAAAGGGGAGGGAAGCACTCTAACTAGATCAAACCCTAGAGAGAAGGGAGTTTCTAGAGAGAGAAGCTCTCAAAAACGTTTTTGGGAAAGTAAGAGAGAGAGAGGAAGTGTAGAAAATGATTCAAAAATGCCCAGCTGCCCTCTGTTATACGACATTCCCGCTCGAGCGAAAAACACAACGCTCGAGCGTCAAGAACAAAAAACTAGGTCCGCTCGAGCGCAAGAAAGCCTGCTCGAGCGCCAAGACACAAGAATAAAGCACATCCGCTTGAGCGCGAAAACCAGTCCGCTTGAGCGTAGATTTCCCCCTCCCAGAACTTACACCAAAAAAGTACTACCCACTCGAGCTCCAGAGTACCCGCTCGAGCGTGACTGCTCGAGCGTAAAGAAACCCGCTCGAGCGTGGAAAACATGCTTGCAGAAGTTTCGCAGAGCACCAAAATACTGGGAGTGTACAATCTCCACTTGAACGGACCTTCTAAAAATTGGGCAACAAGGAATTGAAACCAAAGTCTAACCAACCTGTAACAACTCTGCCCAATACATCCTAAAACTCAATCAAGCGGAATTAAAGGATGACAACAAGGTATACAACCACCAACATCATGGAACCAAAGTCCGGAAAACAATAGATACAGAAAGGGAAAACCGGGATCGCTATACAAGCAACAGCTAGTAAAACATAAGCAACTACTTTTTTTAACGTAAATAAGATACACCACTTCCCAAAATTCACAGCAAAGCTTCACCTTATTATGAATACATCACTTCCCAAAACTTTTTCACATGTAAGACCTCAAAAACAAGTATTGAATTTAATAAAAACGTGAGTGAGACTATAGGATCTCACATAACCCATTACTAGCTAGCTGCCTTTGATTAAAGAAAATAAAAAATACAAATAAAATCAATCTGATATTGCTCAATGAGAAAATGAATCAAATTTTACAAGATCAATACAAAAAAAAGTTTCTATAATTTAAAATATGTGAATGAGATGCAACATATGACCCACAACCACAACACACCAGAATTAGTTTGCTCTATATCTTCATCTATTCATCATTTGCTTCTTTTTGGGAGGCTTGATTTTGGTAGGAATGGATTGATTTTCTGGAAACTTGTAGACAATTGATGGTGCATGATATGAATATTTATTTGGAGATTCTTAATTGTTCGATAGTTCTTTCTATTTTACATTATCATCGATAAATGCATTATACATACATTAAATGCTTGCAAAATGCTTCCTGTGAACATAATAAAATTAATGATGTTTCTTTTTTCATTTGAAGATATTCTTCTTATTCATTTATGATGTCCCAGGTTCCTCAAATTGGGCCACCTGAAGATGAGACAGTTCATCTACAGTGTCCAGTACTTGAACCACAATCTTCAGCAAGCTCAAAGGAGGCTGATTATCCGAGTTTGGTTTTAGTTTTGGAAGCCCCATTTGTGGAAGATGTAAACATAATATCACCTAGTTCAGAATGCTTTGAGAGAGTCAATGCTGATCTTCACGGTAACCCAAACAAAAACTTTTTATTCATTTACTAGTGTGTCGGAACTATTGGAATTGTGGTTATTGCATCTAATTTGTTCTGTAGGTTGTGTTGGCTAGGCCCATATACAAAAGCCATGATGTTAACAAATGATAACAAAATATTCATTGCAATATTGGGACATCATACAGTTATACACATGCCGTAGGTGCAATGGGTTAGCATTTATCTTATACAGTTAATGAATTGATACCCTTATGACTTTTAATGAGTAGTATAGTGTGAGCAACTTAGAATCTAGTCTAGAATGGTATGATTCACCATCTTTATGCCATTTATCTTGGATTAGGGTACATGAATCTTTGTAAGCTAAGTCAATTTTTGATCTCACATTTTTTTGGCCTTTAATAAGCATAGATCAAGTCCATTCCATATACTACATCGGTCATTGTACGATAAATTCCATATACTACATCAGTCATTGTATGATAAACTACAGTTTAACTACTATGCTTTAATTTTTCTTTATGCTCTTTGTTACTGGTAGGGCTTCCAATGCAGCTTAAGCTACTCAAGATGGAGTCTGGAGCAAATGCAGATGGACTAATGCTTACACCAAGTGACAAAGATGTTGGCCAAGGATTTGTCTCGGTCTCCGAGGACAATGAAGTATTTGATGATGAGAGTTGGGAATCTGTCTATCTAGCTTATGTGCTAATCGACTCTGGATATGATGATGCTAACCGCGACACTTTCGTGTCAACATAGTACTCTCTCGATTGCCCTCTGAACCCTTGTTTATTTGACAACGTCGAGGAGAAGTATTCCAATGAGACAACGTCATTGAGGTCTGAAAGGAAGCTCCTGTTTGACAGCATAAATTCTGGGCTCTTTGAAATGTTTCATCAGTTCGTGGACCCACTCCCGTGGGTGAAGCAGCGAACAGGGAAGGTGGGCCTTACAAGGCAGAAACATGGGATCGGTTACGAGCTGCATAAGTTGTTGGCAAGTGAAGAGAAGAGCATGCATGAGGACGTGACAAAGAGGGTGTTGGATAGGGAGATGTAGTGGCTCGATTCTGGAGATGGTGTGGACGCGATAGGTATGGAAATTGAGAAATTGTTGATGGATGACCTAACAGTGGAGTTGTTGGCAAGTGAAGAGAAGAGCATGCATGAGGACGTGACAGAGAGGGTGTTGGATAGGGAGATGGAATGGCTCGATTTTGGGGATGGCGCGGACGCAATAGGTATGGAAATTGAGAAATTGTTGATGGATGACCTAATAATGGAGGTTGCGAATATGTTAAGTATGGATTAGAACTCGATTTTAGGCAGAGCTAGAGACAAGCGAATGGAATTGAATGGAATGAAATAGTAGGTGGAGAAGATGGGGAATAAAAGATCGAGAAAAATACTCGATGTTCATACCATATATTAGCATATGTTTCTTTTTTACTATTAAGTTTAGTAGTTATAACATTTGAGTTTAGTAAATCTTTATGACTGAGGATGTTTTAGGATGAAAAACTGTGGATGAATATAGGGTCCTTGATCAAGTTTAGTTTTTTGTTTCAATAAATTCATAGATTCTAGTGGCAACCTTCATGCTTGAATAATTCTTAAATTTTTATTTTTGAAAAAAAGGGAAGAGAGACATGGCACACCCTATCTACTTTGTTTTTTATGCAATGACATGTCAAACTGAATAATTTTGGGTTGAAAATCTACCATTGCTTTTAAAAATATTTTCTAAGTGATTCACCAATTTTATATAATTCACTCTAAAATGGATTTAGTTGGTTGAAAATCTACCACGGCTTTGAAAAGTATTTTCTAAGTGATTTACCAATTTTATATAATTCACCCTATAATGGATTCAATAGTGAAGTCAATTGAAAATAACTTATGAATAAAATGAAACATTAGGTCTATGCTGGACTATTATGTCACATGATTGATTTATTACTAATTTGTGCCAACATTCAAATGAAAAGAAGAAGTTAATTATGCTTTTGATCCCTGTAGTTTGATTCAAATTTTATTTTGATTTTTTATACTTTAAATCTAATTTTAATTTGGTTATTGTGCTTAAATTGGAAATTGAAATTAATGATTTTGCATTTATCAATTGTACAAAACATTAACCAAATTTGAATAGAAGGATTAAATTGAAATTTGACTTAAAGTGTATGTTTTTTTGTTATTATTTGTCTAATTAATTGTTTATGCTTCTAGTGTTCACCTCGCTGTAAGCTAAAATTTTGATTGGAGTAATACTATAAAATAAATAAATAAGAATAAATTTTAATAGTTGTGGATAACCTTGTTGTTGTGTTTTTAAATAAAAAGGTTGCAATTGTAAAAAAAAAAAAAAGAAAACAAGGAGCACTGTTTCAGACGTTTGGGTGGATGACGAGCCAATATTTGGTATTGGTATATATAGATGGGTTGAGGACACTTGAGGGCATTATAAGCATTTTAGTGTTTAGCTTTGATGACATCAGCAGGTTCTGTGAAATGTGTAAACGACAGTCAAAAAATGGGAGAATCTTGACATTGTTAGATAAAGTAGGGGAGATAACTGTAATTATTGAAACTACATATAGCGATCCCGGTTTTCTCTCCTTTGGTTGTTGTATTCCGGACTTAGGTTCTGTGGTGTTGGTTGTTGTATATATCTTGTTTCCATCCTTCAATTCCATATATTTGGGTTTTAGGTTGTGTTGGGCAGGTTTGTAACAGGTTGGTTGTGATTGGGAGCAAATGGTTGCTGCCCAGATTTTGGTATCTTCGCTCGAGCGAGACTTTTGTCGCTCGAGCAAGCTCTGTGTTTTAGATCCTTCGCTCAAGCTAGGATTCCTTCGCTCGAGCGAGAGTTGAGTGTTGTGTCTGGTGGCTCGAGCGAGGAGTCTTGCGCTCGAGCTTGCGTCTGCGTCTGGTTCTAGACCTGAAAGTTGCATTTCTTGGCTCGAGCGAGCTTTCCTTCGCTCGAGCGAGCGAGCTGTATGTTTTGGGTTCCTTTGCTCGAGCAAGCTTTTCTTCGCTCGAGCGTGCTTCTGGCTTGCAGACCTGAAGCTTCGTATTGTTGGCTCGAGCGAGGCTTTCTACGCTCAAGCGAGGTTTCTTTGTGTTTGGTCGCTCGAGTGACCACTCCTTCGCTCGAGCGAGCCTCGAATATATCAGTTGGCAGCAGCGGGATTACACTTCACTTTTTCATCTCTTTGATCTTCAAACCCTAGATCCGGCTGCTTCCTCTCTCTCTACATACCTTCTCTCTACAAATCCATCTAGCTCTAGTGTGTTTCTACCCTAATCCCTTTGTAAGAAGTGTGGACCATGGTGTGGGCTTCGTTTCAATCTGAAAAAGTTGACGTTTAGAGCATCTCGAGTTTTCACCTTCATCTCCATTGAGTCTTTTCTCTTGAGGTAGGGATACCCTACTCTATCTTATGGGTTTTAACATAAGTTTTAGTCATTTTGATTAAATGGTGAGTTATGGTAATTTTGGGAAAGTTAGGGTTTGATTTGTAATTTATAAAAGAGGGGTTTTGTGTTTTAAAGCTCCATGTGTATATACGGCTTTGGGAATATGAGTTTGTGAGTCAAATTGGTGGAATTTGGTCTTAGGATCAATATTTGAAAAAAAGGATAATGTCCTAATTAGAGTGATAAATTAATTTGTATAATTAATTTGGGAAAAGTATGGAATTATGAAATTGAATTGAAGATCATGAAATTTGGGAAATGATGAGATGGAATGGTGTAGTTGGATAAATTAATCACTCACCTATGAAAATATTGATGTTATAACGGTTTGATGCATTTATTATCTGTTTAGAAATAATTGCTTTGAGCTATCGGTGGAGGATAGTCTTGATTGTTGTAGACACTGCATGCTGATTAGGAAAAATTGAAACTAATCACATTGAATATGTCATTGAATATGACGGTTGGAATAATACATCGAATGTGTGTATTGATTGATTATGGTATATGGTAAGTGTTTAAATACATTGTATATGTATGTTGTGTGGGAGGAGATAGGGGATGTACTCCATGGTTTGGGAGGAGGTAGGGGATGGACTCTCAAACCTATTTGGGAGGAGATAGGGGATGGAATCCGGTGATACAGCAAATCTGTGTATCACTTGAAATATGGAAGTGTTGTATGGAAGTGTTTTAATATGAGTTATATTCTCATATGAATTGTGAAGTATGGAAGTGTTTTAATATGAGTTGTAGTCTCATTTAATTATTTGGCCAGGTTCTGAGCCATGTTTATGAATTGAATTGGTTAAATAATGGAAAGTGAAATGAAACATGTATATATTTGTCATGGAACTGGATTGTGTTGTAAGCTGGTTTATAAGTGTTAGCCATTTATCAAATGCTAATGTTTTAGTTATTGCTCATATCTGGTTTAGTATATCTCTACTGGGCATTGACTCACCCTATATGGGACATCATTTTCAGGTTCAGGTGATATGCCACCTCCAAGGACGTAGCTTGGGAGGCTTAGAGGCTTGAAGATCTTTTTTGTTGTTTTCTTTTTGTATTACATGTTAATCAAGCCAAGGGCATATTTTGTATAAAGAGTTAGAACTGTTCTTTTGTTGAACCCAAGTATTGACTTGGAAAGTTGTAAGCCCATAGGGTATTTACTTTTGTTGTCAACATGTAATACTTTTGTGATAAATACTCTGATAAATAGATGTACATTTTATTCTCTTGAATATATTGTCAATTCCTTGTATCATGAATGTATGAATTATGGGTTTATTTTGAGGGCGTTACACCACAGGGGAGGTCTCTGTATTTGTCAGAAACCTCAGGGGAGGTAAGTGTAATATACCCAAATAAATTTTATATATATACTTAAGGGTTAATTTCATCATTTAACTAACTAATTTAGAAGTTGGCTAAGTCCTCTCATTTCTATCCCACACCTCCATGAGTTATCCCATATATTAGGGATTACTAGTTTGACCAGACTATTAGTTCAGCCTTCACTTTTTTAACCAAACATTGGACTATCCACTTTGTTAGACATGGAGTCTAATCCCATACATTAATCCACCAAACAAACACCCCCCCCCCGAGATTGTTTGGTATAGTTTATGAAATTGTTTATATATATATAATAATTTAAAAAAATTGTGTCAAAGTAATTAGTGCAACTTTTATAGTTTATGAGACAAAAATAAACTGGAATAATTTTTAAAAGAAGTTGATTATTAGAAAGTAGTTGAACTTGCTAGAAATTGTAACAAAGAGACTTATAGATAACATGGTGTAATGATAATAATTTGAGAGTATTGAGGTCTTTTAATCTACTAATCTGAACCTTTTTCAATCGGTTAATTTTGTATTACATCCCCTCATGAGACTCTATAGTCTTCTTAAATATATAGCATGCGAAAATTGTCAATTCAAAGACTCATTTTTATATTTGAAGTTGGAATTTAGAATTGACTCGACACAAGTCTATGTTGGAAAGTAAGTTAAAAATTAATTTTTTAATTTTTTTGACTTTTAAAAAAAAACGTATAAAAAAAATCAAAAAATCAAAAAACTAACTTCCAACCAACTTCCCAAAATAAGCCATAGTTTAATCGCATGATTTTATATCCCAAACTAAATACAACAAATAGCTAAGTCTTTTCCAATTGAAAACTATTACTAGTCTGTTTGGTGTAGTTTTTAACAAGTTGAATACTGAGAATCAGATAGTAGAATTTAAATAGATATTTTTTCGTACTTTTCAATATTCACATATATATATATATATATTAATTTATTTAAGCTATTTTTCCTTAACAAACCTATATTCATGAGACTCAATAATAAGAGTGGTGCTACATCCCCCAATATATCACCCCATGTTGGCCTCTAATTCGTGAGACTCAATAATAAGAGTGGTGCTACATCCCCTAATATATCATCTCCATATTGACCTCTAATGAGATAGAAGAGAGATAATAGAGAGAGACAGAGAGCGGAGGAATGAGGAGTGTGAGCCCCTCTTCATATGGTTATTCCATGTCATTGTGGGTGGATTAGGAATGCTCAATTAGAGCTTTCAAATATTTTTTTTTAACATACTTTAACTCTCATTAATAATAAATCATTATTCATAATATATTATATTATCTCTGATTTTGTATTAGTATACCCGTTTTTACAACTATAAAATTAACTTACCCTCGTTCCGTCCTAATTTGCCCCTCCCTGATTTGATACAATCTAGGTAGGAGTAGGATACTACAAACGCGCCCAAAATCCACGCTCCCTACCTATGCTTATGTGACTATGTGGGTATGGGATTTAATTTCTAGGATGTTGATTGGATCCTTGAGTTTCTGGGAGTCTTGTTGGAAAGGCACTTGATCAATGCTGTTTCTAACCGGAACTCTAGTAACGTCTCGGGACTATTATTATCCGGAAATGAAATTCGTAAGTGCTTATGTGTTTATGTGCTTATGTGGAGTGAATTACAGTTGTCCAGGCATTAGGACGTGAGTGTTTAGTTTCGGCACATTTATGAATGTGCTAACGTTCTGTGTTGCCTTTATTAGGATGTCAGGACGAGGAAGAGGTGCTAGGCGTGGTAGACCTGCGAGGCAGGAAGTACCGTTACAGGGTGAGATTCCGGTAGTGCAGGAGGGAGTTGGGCAGGCCAATGTGGCCGAGCCAGTAGGTCAGCAGGCTATGGGTGCCTTAGCCAGAGAGATAGCAGGAGCTTTGGGTATTCTTAGAGCTGGGAATCAGGCAGCTGAGACAGGACCTTCCTTCTTGAAGAGGGAGTTCTTCCGGTGTAATCCGGACGAGTTTATCGGGGATCCTAAAGAGCCGCTTAAGGCAGATGAATGGCTCGAACAGACAACGAAGACGTTTGAGATGCTTGGCATTGAGGACGGAGCACTGAAAGTGACCTTGGCATCCTTCCAACTGAAGGGAGATGCGGGTCAATGGTGGAAGTACGAGAAAGCTCGTGTTGGTGGTACTTGGGAGGCGTTTGTGAATGCTTTTCAGGAGAGGTTTTTATCAGCAGCAGCTAGGGAGAAGCTGAGGGATCAGTTTAGCCGGCTTAATCAGCAGGGCTTGTCAGTGGCCGAGTTTGAGGCTACTTTTACCAGTCTGTCTAGGTTTGCACCTGAACTGGTGGCGTCTGAGGAACGCCGTTGCTATGAGTTTGAGCGGAAGTTGAGGCGGGGCCTCAAGTTGAGAATTGGTGGGTCTTATATTCGAGAGTATAGACACCTAGTGGACGCTGCAGCTCATATGGAGCTTATGATGCAGGAGGAGGATGAGGGTCAGAGAGGCTCCAAGAGGAGCCAGGATAGTCAGAGTGATGGCAGGAGACAGAAGGGTTATAACCCTCAGCAGTCTCAGGATGCAGTCTCTAGATCGACCTTTCCAGTGCCGAGTGTAGGCTCGGGGAGAGGCAGCCAGGGGGAATTCACTTGTTACAAGTGTGGCCAGCTGGGTCACAAGGTTTCTGTTTGCCCGCAGAAGGGTGGGAGTCAGAAAGCTGCTTCTTCTTCAGCTAGATCGCCGAGTCAGAGTTTGGGCAGGGGCCAGCTCTTGACTTGTTATCAGTGTGGACAACCTGGGCACATGAAGAGGTTTTGCCCACAGTTGAGTGCCACTTCGGGAGCGTCTGGTTCTAGGCAGACGCAGGGTTTTCAGCCAGCTCAGTCTGTGCAGGCCTCGAGGGCCAATCCGGGAGCTTCGTCATCCCAGTCTGTGCAGCAGTCTTTTGCTCCGAGAGGTGAGCAGGTAGACCAGGGGCCTACGGGGCGCGTGTATGCTGTTACCGCGCAGGATTTAGTACCGGCTCCATCAGTAGTGAGAGGTACTTTTCTGTTTTGCAACTCAGTTGCTAATGTGTTGATAGACACGGGTGCATCTCATTCTTTTGTATCTGCTGCATTTGCATCTGTTTTGGAATTGGAGTTAGCACAGTTAGCATCTCCTATTTGTGTGGTATCGCCTTTGGGTGGTGAGTTGATTCTGAAACAGGGTGTTAGAGGATGTGATATAGAGGTCGCCGACTATAGGCTTCCTTTTCCGTTTGTTGTCATGCCCATGAAGGGTTTTGATGTTATTTTGGGTATGGACTGGTTATCGTCATACCGGGCTGTTATTGATTGCTACCGCCAGAGGGTTACATTGTGTACCTTGAGCGGGGAGTGGTTCCATTTCTTGGGAGACCGGGTTGGTAGTGTTTTGCCACCGGGGTATGATTCGCGAGGGCGAAGTGAGCTTAGTAGTTTACTTGCTAGCTTTGAGAGTGGTGAGCGTGGTGAGACCCAGCATGTATTACCGAGGGTGGTTTGTGAGTATTCGGATGTCTTTCCCGAAGATCTTGTTAGTTTGCCACCTCACCGAGAGATAGAGTTCTCTATTGATTTAGTGCCTGGTACGGCGCCGATTTCTATGGCACCTTACCGTTTTGCTCCAGCAGAGTTGGTTGAGTTGAAAGTTCAGCTCCAGGAATTGCTAGATAAGGGCTTTGTTCGCCCTAGTGTTTCACCGTGGGGAGCACCGGCCCTCTTTGTTAAAAAGAAAGATGGTGCCTTGAGATTGTGTATAGACTACCGGAAGTTGAATCGGGCTACGGTTAAAAATAAGTACCCTATGCCCCGCATAGATGATTTGTTTGACCAGTTGAAGGGTTTCCGTTGTTTCTCAAAGATAGACTTGAGATCGGGTTACCATCAGTTGAGGGTCAGGGAGGAAGATATTCCTAAGACGGCATTCCGTACGCGGTATGGCCATTATGAGTTTCTGGTGATGCCATTTGGGCTTACCAATGCACCGGCAGTCTTTATGGACTTGATGAACCGGATTTTCCGGGAATTCTTAGACCGATTTGTGGTTGTTTTCGTGGACGATATCCTTATCTATTCGTCTTCTGAGGAGGAGCACGAGGCACACTTGAGCGTGGTGCTTGAGTTACTTAGAGCCCATAGGCTGTATGCCAAGTTTGGGAAGTGTGAGTTCTGGCTAGGGAAGTCAAATTCTTAGGCCACGTGATATCCGGGGAAGGGGTGTCTGTTGATACATCCAAGGTTGAGGCAGTGCAAGATTGGGCACAGCCTAAGAGTGTGTTTGAGATCCGCAGTTTTCTGGGATTAGCTGGGTATTACCGTCGGTTTGTGAAAGATTTCTCCAGGTTAGCGTCACCGTTGACTAGACTGACTCGGAAGGGAGTCAAGTTTGTGTGGAGTGAGACTTGTGAAAAGTCGTTCCAAGAGTTGAAAATTAGATTGACCACCGCTCCGGTGTTGATTATTCCGGAGAGAGGGTTGGGTTATGCGGTTTATTGTGATGCCTCACGAGAGGGTTTGGGTTGTGTGTTGATGCAAGAGGGGAAAGTGGTAGCTTATGGCTCACGCCAGTTGAAAATACACGAGAAGAATTACCCCACACACGACCTAGAGTTAGCAGCTGTGATCTTTGCCTTGAAAATCTGGAGGCACTACCTTTATGGTGAGAGGTTCGAGGTATTCTCGGATCATAAGAGTTTGAAGTATCTGTTTACACAGAGAGACTTGAATTTGAGGCAGAGGAGGTGGATGGAGTTCATCGAAGACTATGATTTTGAGTTACATTATCATCCGGGAAAGGCCAATGTTGTGGCCGATGCCCTTAGTAGGAAATCCATTAGTGATGTTGCTAGTATAGCCATCCGGGAATGGGTGATGTTGGGAGCACTTGGCGAGTTTGATTTGCTACTGGGCGAATCTGTTGAGGCTGCGGCCTTGTTTTCTGTTGTTGCGCAGCCTACACTTGTGATTAGAGTGTTAGAGGCACAGAGAGGTGACCTTGAGGTAGAATCCCTCCGAGAAAAGATCTCCAGTGGGAAAGTTGAGAAGGGTTTGACGGTGTATCCCGACCTGAGTGTGAGATACCGAGACCGTTTGTTTGTACCGGAGGCTTGCCGTGAGGAAGTACTCCGAGAGTTTCACCATTCGCGCCTTGCGGTGCATCCGGGAGGTACTAAGATGTATCAGGATTTGGGTCGCCAGTTTTGGTGGCGGGGTATGAAAAGAGATGTGGCTGTTTTCGTATCGAAGTGCCTTACTTGCCAGCAAGTGAAGGCCGAGCATCAGAGGCCAGCGGGTTTGTTGCAACCCTTGCCTATTGCCGAGTGGAAGTGGGAGCATGTCACTATGGACTTCGTTGTAGGTCTTCCGAAGACTCAGCGGGGTAGTGATGCTATTTGGGTGGTTGTAGACCGGTTGACTAAGTCGGCGCACTTTATTCCTATGCGCGTGAGAGATTCGGTAGATCATCTTGCCGATTTGTATATTCGGGACGTAGTGAGATTGCACGGGGTCCCAGTGACGATCGTCTCAGATAGAGATCCTCGTTTTACTGCTAGGTTGTGGCAGAGTTTGCAGAGTGCCTTGGGTACTAAGTTGACCTTTAGTACGGCTTATCATCCTCAGACTGACGGACAGTCCGAACGTACTATTCAGATCCTCGAGGATATGCTTCGGGGTTGTGTCCTGGACTTCAGTGGGACGTGGGAGAGGCACTTGCCATTGGTAGAGTTTGCCTACAACAACAGTTTTCAGTCTAGCATCGGTATGGCACCGTTTGAGGCCTTGTATGGCCGACCGTGTAGGTCTCCAGTTTGTTGGGCCGAGGTGGGTGATGCACCTTTGTTGGGTCCGGAGTTGGTTAGGGAGACGACGGAGAAAGTTGAGCTTATCCGTAAGAGGCTTGTTACAGCCCAGAGTCGACAAAAGAGTTATGCCGACCGTAGGAGGAGGCCTTTGGCGTTTGAGGTAGGTGATCATGTCTTTCTGAAGATATCACCTAGACGAGGCCTGATGAGGTTTGGGAAGAGTGGGAAGTTATCCCCTCGGTTTATAGGTCCTTTTGAGATCCTTGAGAGGATAGGTGAGGTTGCTTATCGGTTAGCCTTACCGCCGCAGTTGTCCGGAGTGCATGATGTGTTTCATGTGAGTATGCTTCGGAAGTATGAGCCAGATCCATCACATGTGTTGGATTGGACTGATTTAGAGGTAGATGAGGATGCCTCGTATGAGGAGAGACCGGTTCGGGTCTTGGATAGGCGGGATCAGGTCCTGCGTGGCAAGACCATTCCTTTGGTGAAAGTCTTGTGGAAACATCACGGAGTGGAGGAAGCCACTTGGGAACGTGAATTGGAAGTCCGAGAGAAATATCCGGGCTTGTTTGTTGTTATGTAATCTTATATTTAAATTTTACATTTTGTTGAACTTAAGAGCTTGGATATATGTCTTAAGTTGTGAAACATTGAAAATGTTTTGGTTATTGGAAGTATGTTTTGGAACTTGCCTCATATGGAAGTTGAAAGTGACATTATATGCGTTAAATATATTGTTGAAATTGGAAGGATAGTGCATAATGTTGATGCATGTTGAAAATACATATGTTGTTTACATATTGTGATATGTCTCTTGTTAAAGGGATGGGATGACCGGTAATGGGTCGAATTGTTGAATGTTAAAATGTAACATTGTTTAAAATGGAGGAAAACTTGTTTTTGAAAACTTGTGTTTAATTTCGGGGACGAAATTCTTTAAGGGGGGGAGGTTATAGCGATCCCAGGTTTACCCTTGTTGTATAGTGATCCGGACATGTGTCCGTGGATGTTGGTAGTTGTTTATTATCTTGTTTACATCCTTTCTTACTTTGTATGTGAGTTATAGGATGTGTTGAGCGGGTTTGTTACAGGTTGGTTGAGTTTAGAAACCAAAACTAGTTGCCCAGATTTTTGGCCTGTACGCTCGAGCGGAGGTGTTGGCGCTCGAGCGTAGATTACATCCATCCAGTATCTTGTTGTGCAGTGTTGTGAGCTCGAGCGTAGGGTTGGGAGCTCGAGCGGAGGCCTGGTTCTGCAAAAGTGCTGGGCGAGTGCATTCTGCGCTCGAGCGGGAGGTTGGCCGCTCGAGCGGAAGTCTGTGAGTGGCCGCTCGAGCGGGGTGTTTTACGCTCGAGCGGAAGACTGGGTTTAAGTCCCGAAATTGTGACTTTTCAAATCACTTTTTCACTTTCTCTTCTCTCTCTTACTTTTCCAAAATCACCATTGTTGAGCCTCTCACTCTAGACTCTACCTTCTCTCTAGGTTTTGATCTAGTAGGAGTGATTTACTCACCTTTGGCCTTTACAAAAAAGTTGTTGATCGTCGAGGGCTTCATTTTAATCTGAAAATCTCGGGTTTTGGAACACGTTGGGTTTTGTCGTCTTCTCCTTTGGGACTCCGAATTTGAGGTAGGGATATCCTACTCCTCTCTATGGGTTTTGTCTTTAAATTTTGGTATTTTGAGATGTTGGGCTTGGTTTGGTAAATTTGTGAAAGTTTGGGGGCTTTTGTGTAATTTTACAAAAGTTGGGGTTTTATTCATAATAAACCTAGATGCATGTTTGGCATAGAAAAATAGAATGATTGTTAAATCATTGATGAAAATGGGACCTAAGGGTTGAAATGGTAATTATGGAAAATGGCCTAATTACATTGGTTAATTAATTGGGATAATTAATTGGTGAGAAATGAGGAAATGAAATGTTGATTGAATATCCATTTGTGCATTTATTTTCTGTTTTAGAAATAACTGCTTTGGGCTATCGGTGGAGGATAGTCGAGATTGTTGTAGACAATGCATGATGATTAGGTAAACGGAAACTAATCAATGGAACGTGTCATGGAACTTGACGGTTGATAGAATACATTAATTGTGTGTATTGTGTGATTGTATATAGAACCAATGTGTTTATATACGTTATGTGTAGAGGAGGAGATAGGGGATGTACTCCGCGGTTTAGGGGAAGATAGGGGATGTACCTCTAAACCGGATAGGTATTGGGAGGAGATAGGGGATGAACTCCGTAGACAGAGCTCATATGCTTGTCTAGAGAAGTGAAGATAGAGCTCATATGCTTATCTTTGTGAAGTGTGGATATAGCTTGTATGCTTATCTGTGGATATTGTTGATATACATATCTGTTGTAGAGTGTGGATACAGCTTGTATGCTTATCTGTGGATATTGTTGATATACATATCTGTTGAGAATGTGGGTATAGCTTTTATGCTTATCTGAATGTGAGATATAGTTTTTATACATATCTGTGGAAATGATGATAGAGCTAGCATGCTTATCTGTTGAAAAAGGGAAAATGAAAAGTAATTGGGACTTGTAAGTCGTTGACATAAATATGTAATTTATGTGATTGTATCAGTGTTGACCAACTATCAATTGCTAATGTTTTAGTCATTGTCCATGGTTGGTTTAGTGTATTTCTACTGGGCTGTGGCTCACCCTATAAGGGAATATCATTTTCAGGTACAGGAAGCATGCCACCTCCAAGGACATAGCTTGGAAGGCTAGAGGCGGACATAGTGTAGTTGTCTTACTTTTGATTGTATTACATGTAACTTCAAGCCAAGGGCTTAATGTGTAAACGAGTTAGAACTCTTTGTTGTAACCAAGTGTTAACTTGGAAAGCTGTAAGCCCGTAGGGCATTTTGTTATGAGGTTAACATGTAATACTTATGTAATGGAATTCTAATGAGTGAAAGGGATGCGGTTAGTTTAAATGTAAATGCATGTCTTATCTGATGGGTTTATTGTTATTATTTTGAGGGCGTTACAGAATTTATAGTAACATCTTCACTTGCATAAATATGTAGTTGTTTCAATCCTATCTCATGGCATACATGCAGTGGTGAAGCCAATAAATTAAATCAAAGAGGGCACTTATTAATTATAACATTGAAAATTTTTACAAAAATATTTCATATAAATTTTTATGATTGACTTCAAGAAAGATAAATAAATAAATATATATATATATATATATATATATATATTTTATTTGTAACTAGTATATCATGGACAATATAAAAAAAATCATGGATATAAGTTTTAAAATAAATTATATAATAATAAAGTAATTTTTTATAAAAAGTTTAGTAAAAATTCAATATAATAGTAATATCACGTCATCATTGACATATGATATTACCAATCAATAGTAAAGAAACATATAGAGGATGAACCCCAAATGTCAAATGTAACTAACAATTCAATAAATTTCATATCTTCATTGAGATTAATTATAATTGTTACGCCCTCAAAATAAACCCATAATAACCATAACATTAACATGCATTTATAAAAGAAAACGAATCATTTGAGTTATTCATCAGAGTATTCTTATTGAAAGACATCACATGTAACATCCTGCAACATCAAAATAAATGCCCTAAGGGCTTACATCTTTCCAAGCTAACACTTGGATACAAAAAGGATGAGTACTAACTCATTTACAAGTTAAGCCCTAGGCTTGAATGTTTACATGAAATCTCAAAAAAATAACAAAATAAAACATATAACTAAAGACAAGTCTTCAAAATCCCAAACATCAAATCCTCCCAGGCTAAGTCCATAGAGGTAGCTTATCACCTGAACCTGAAAATGATGTTCCCATAAAGGGTGAGCCACAGCCCAGTAGAAAAATACTAAACCAAATATAAGCATTGAATAAAGCTATAGCATTCAATAGATGGTTAACCAAGATAATCAATTTTATCATTAAACAGTCTCATGACACTAATGTCTAAGACACATTTCACTTTCCATTATTATCAACATGGGTCAGAACCTGGCCAAACTTACAACAGTGAATTATATATCATATTCACATTACTTCCAATATCAACAAAACAAATGAGACTCATGCTCATATCAAAACACTTCATACTTCCCATTTGATACACATTTTAGTGCTGTATCAATAATCATGTAAAAACACTTCAATATAATAAGCACACATAAAAATGGTGCTAATGGAGTCCATCCCCTATCTCCTCCCAAACAAAAATCCGGTTTAGAGGTCCATCCCCTATCTTCCCCTAAACCGTGGAGTACATCCCCTATCTCCTCCCAAACAATATGCATATGCAATGCTCAATCAATACATGTAATTTCTGTATTAATTCAATAGTCTAAATTTATGACTTAACAAATTGATTAGTTTCAATTTTCCCTAATCCGCATGCAATGTCTACAACAAGCACGACTATTCTCCACCGATAGCCCAAAACAGTTATTTCTAGACTCGAAAAATAAATATACCAACAATTCAATAGGCGAGTGATTTATATTATCCAACTACACCATTTAATCAATAAATTCCCCAATTTCATGGATTTAACCAAATTCCCCAATTTTCCTTAAATTAATTACTCAAATCAATTTAGCAATTCAACTAGGGTTTTTTTCCCAAAATTTTCAAAGTGTCCCCAACCTATCAAAATACCAAACTTAGAACAAAGCATATAAAATGGAGTAGGAAAATCCCTACCTCGAAGAAAATAACCCGTATGGAGAAGAAGAAGATGAAGACCAAGGACCAACGTGCTCCAAATCCCAAGTTTCTCAGATTAAAACGAAGCCCTCAACTCACTCTAACTTTTTAATAAAGGATCTAAGGTAGAAACTCACTCTAAGTAGATCAATCGAAAGAGAGAAGGTGTGTAGAGGGAGAGAGAGAGATAAAAACACTCCAGGGGCGGTTTTTAAAAAGTTATGAAGGAAAAGTAGGTCAAAAAGTGATCCAAAAAGTGAAATCACGGACTGATATAATCGACTCTACGCTCGAGCGTAGAAAGCCCTGCTCGAGCGTAAGACACAGAATCATGCTCGAGCGTGAAGAAAGCCGCTCAAGCGTCGATTGCACCCTTCCAGAAGTTTTGCAGGCGCTGGCACCCGCTCGAGCGTCAAACTCCCCGCTCGAGCGGAGGAGCAAAAACAAGGGATCACGCTCGAGCGGAAGAACTGCAGAGCAAAATACTGGGAGATGGAAAATCACGCTCGAGCATCAAAATTCCCGCTCGAGCGTTAAAACTTCCGCTCGAGCGTGAAGGCCAAAATCTGGGCATCACCTATTGGCATCTAAAATCAACCAACCTGTAACAGACCCGCCCAACACAACCTATACTTCAAATACAAAGAGATTAAAGGACAACAACAACCAATAAGTAATGACAGGATCCACGGAACCTAAGTCCGGATACAATAATTTAAAGAGAAAAGACCGGGGTCGCTATAATAATTGTATGTCAATAATGATAGACATCGCCATTGTATTGAAATTTTCATAGCTAATAATATGACTTATCATAATATCTTTATTTTCAATAAAAAAACAACCATTATTATTCTCATAATTTTAAAAATATCATTGATATTTCACTCTAAATAATATTTTATAATTTTTTTATTTAAAATATTTTTTTTATGTTTGCAAAAAAAAAAAAAAAAATTTATTCCAAAACCTAGGGGAGGAACGTGACCTCCCTAGACCCATTGTGGCTCTGCCACTGCATACATGTTACGTGCCTCCTTCCGAGGCATACAAAACTGTAGAGTTGCGCATTAACTCAAAATTGAAGCAAATGTATTTTAAGGTTGACACTGTAAAGAAAGAACCTCAAACAGTGCCCGATCGGAAAAGACAAGATTTGGTAATTAACAAAATGTGATTTATTGATCACTTTGATAACTAACCCATATCATCTAAAACCACAAAATCTATGTTCTTCCCTTACCCAATTATAAAATGGCAATGAAAAGTTCTAGCTACACATCTCTGGTCAATGCACTAACAAAAGTAACTAATATGCGGTGCCAAATACCGAGTGTAGCATAGAATGTATTCCTATTGCATTTTCCATGCAGACTAGAGATTCTATAAGTTTAAGGTAAAAACATGGGAGAAAAAAATTTGAGCCATTAATTAAGTTGTAGAAGAGCATTACCCTTTCATCACTCATCTTTTTGAAACCTAATTTTTTCGTCCAGATTGATTCAGCTTCCTCAGCAACAGGGAGTACCAGGTTTTCAATATTCAGGGAATACAATAGGCTCTCGATACATGAAAACAATGCTTGGAAATATCCCTACAGATAAAAAAAAAATCATCAACACAAACAAATAGGAAGGAATAACTCCGGCAGCACAGAAAGGGAAAAAATCAATAAATAAAGAAAATTAAAAAACAAAAAAAAAAACTTACTTTTCCTTGATTCTCTCCACTTGTAGCCACTAGAGGAAGCTCAGTAACCTTACATCCAAAAATCCTCAGAAGACCAACCGATACAACTGACCTGTGCACGACATTTTGGAATCCAATGATTAAAAAATAATAAGAACATAAAACTTATAACAACCATTAACAAAAATGAAAATGAAAATGTAAAGTAAAGTAATAAAACATGCAGAAACAACTTTAATGTGAAGCAGCTTACTTTACGATTAAAATGACACAGTACATTCCACCAAAATTCTTGCCCAGATATATTTCTCCTGCATTAAGTACAACAAAGGGCATTTTAAACAGGTTTGGTAGATTAACCAAAAACATAAAGATCAATAAGAAGTTAGGGAAATTTAACTAGTGAAGCAAACAATCTACTTACATAGTGCCCTTTTTCTCCTTATTTTTCTGTTCTCAAATTTCATTAAATAAAACCAATCCTTTTCTCCTAATTGAACCTTATGGTCAATCTTTGAAAAGCACATAATGTGAGTTGAACAATTCTAGGCCATAAAATAGAGGTTTGGTTGTAAGCAAAATTCATATTTTCCTCCTCCAAAATGCATTCTTTTTAATAATGTATACTTGATTAATCTAGTCACAAGTATTTGTTGACAACCTACAAAATAACTTCATTTCACACCAATTCATTAATAGAGGGAAATGATGAAATTTTCCTCACAAAGCACTTAAATTTCTTCCGTATGGCATAAGTTTTGGTAGATACACCCTTCAGATGAAGAGCTACTTAAGCAAAATGTACAATGATAACTTACCCACAGACCACAACAGGTATAAGATCACGACCAGAAGATGCAACAATAGGATCAAAACATTCCTGCCAAAGATGAGACATACAAATAGGTTTAACCCCCCAATAAAATTAAGTAATAAATGAAAGTATAACATAGCAAAAAGAAGTATCTTTATACAACTGCTGTCAGAAGGACTATACAACAAAAGAAAAAAGAAGTCAAAATCAAAACCATTTTTGGACAAAGATACATGTAAGATATAGCATAGAGAATTAATATTAACCAAATGCCCCGAAGAGGTCCTGGCCCCCAGATCTGTTTCTTCTAGCACATCACATTACATTATGTTGCTAAAGAGAAGTAACCGAAAAGTAGCACTAGAATAGATAAGAACAAAATTAGACAGGCTTTTAAAAATTTTAAAAATCACGTTTTGCTATTCTACATGGTATCAGCAAAAACTTACTCGAGAAATTGCAGCAGACCTAGATAGTACTGGCAAATGGTCTGGATAGTGACTTCTCCTGCTTAAAATCCGCCATTGAACATCATCATTTGAAACTCCATCGGTAAATCCTTTCTCGACATGTTTTCTGTGTATTGTATATGACACTGAAGCTGGAATCATCTCTGCACCAACTAAAACTAAATTTTGTAGTGCCACATGGATCCTATTGTAGTCATCACAACAAAACCACTTATCCCTGGGCAGTTCCTGCACCAAATGTGAGAAACTATACTGAGTCGCTGAATAAATACATGTCGAAAGCATTACAAAGATTCTGAAACTTACTTTTAAATCACAGAGGCCACTGTCACGCAAGCAGCCAACATGGTACTCCTTCTCACACTAAACAGCAATAAACAGTTAGATTTAGATAATTAAAAAGAACACACATGGTAAAATATATGAGGGAAAATGCAAGCCCTACTTGATCACAGAGCGTAATTGTTCGTTCATCAAAATTTTCAACACTAAAATTGTGAGCCCAGTAAAGATAACAAAGAAAATCAGTCTTACTAACAACAAAGAAGTGGACATGACTTAATGAAAGGGCATAGATGGACAGAATTGGGATAATTAATTTTCTGGAGGGAATAAATAAGCATATGGGTTAATGAAATAATAGCGAATAATTTTGTAAGTGACACAATTTGATGCTGTGTATAGCATGAAATTTCTATATTGGTATAAATTTTTTGAACTTTTACTGCTAAACTGCAAGTTAAAAGCAAAGGAGCTCCTGGCCTTCAAAACCTAAAATGGCCTTCTGAGTAAAGCCATGTTCAACCTTTGGGAAATTATCAGTCTAACCATCGTTGCTTGCTTGCTTTTATATAAATATTTTTCCTTAACATTGAGCAGGCGTTGGCATATACATATTTCCTTGGATATCATTGGACATTGGTTAGATTTGATGAATGTTGATGGATGGATTCCACGTGAACAGATTTTGGGTGATGAAGCTCGAAGGTGATTTGAGGCACTCGAGCAAGCGATGTAATGAGTTTGGGATTTCAAAAATTTTCATTGACAATTAACATATTTCTTTTTCTATCTTTTTTGCAGTAAGGTCCCTGAGGAATATATTATTTAGCATCCAACAAATGGAAATCTACCAACATTATTTCTGGTTTTGCGGGGTTAGTTTGTATCTCTCAATTGAATTTTTATAGCGATCCCGATATTCCCTGTTGTTATTGAACCGTAATCCGAACTCGGTTCCGTAGAATTGTTGTTGTCTTATCCTCTTTTCCGTCCCTTACTCTTTATCTTAGAGTTTTGGGTTGTGTTGGTCTTGTTGGGAATAAGTCGGTTGTGTTCTAAAGCCTAGAATCTTTGCCCAGTTTTTGACCTCTCCGCTCGAGCGGGGGTTTCGGTGCTCGAGTGGGAAAGTCACCTTCCCAGTATTTCCTCTGTAGTGTTGGACGCTCGAGCGTGAGGTTTGACGCTCGAGCGGGAGTTTGTGTGAGACGCTCGAGCGGGGAGTTGGACGCTCGAGCAGGGGCCTGTTCTGCAAAACTTCTCGATGGTTGTATCCGCCGCTCGAGCGGGGTTTTTGGCGCTCGAGCTGGAGTCTGTGAGTGACGCTCGAGCGGGGGTTTCCATGCTCGAGCGGGGAGACCTGTATAACACACCGAGAGTCAGCTTTTTGAATCACTTTTTGATTTCCTTTCTCTCTCTTGCTTTTCCGAAAAAGCCATTGGAGAGCACCTCACTCTAAAACCTAACTTCTCTCTTAGGATTGATCTAGCTAGAGTGTTTTCCTCACCTTGGGCCTTTGCAAGAAATGTGTTGATCGTCAAGGGCTTCGTTGTGATCCAAGAAATTTGGGATTTGGAGCACTTTGATTTCAGGTCATCTTCTCCATTTGAGTTCTCCATTTGAGGTAGGGATTTCCTTGTTCTTTTTCAATGCTTCGTCTATAGATAGACATGTGGTAGTTTTGTATTGCATGAAAACCATACCTATGTTGGGTTTGTTTGAAAATCATGAGGGAACCTAGAGTTGGTTGATTAAAAATGGATTTATTGTCTTTGGGTGTTCATTGGACTATTTGTGGCGTGAAATAGCATGTTGTTGTTGAAATATAAAAAAAAAAACCTTAACTTAATGATTATGATTTAATTTGCATAATTAGTTTGAAAGGTTATGGAAGGAATGGAATTGATTTTGGGAAAATGAGAAAAGTGTTTTTGGAATAAGTGGTGGAACATATTGATTTGGAAAATTATGAAAGTTGATTTTGAAAGTGAAGAATGAAACTTCAACTCTATGTGAGTCATAGAAAATAAATATGGGAATTGAATTGTCGTATATGCATTATACCATTGTTAATGGAACATCGTATGTGATGAATTGTTGAGATACATTAGATATGTATGCTTGCTTGGGAAGAAGTAGTTATGTGTTCATATACTTTAACACATTGTTTGTATCTGGATGGTTTATGTATATGTGTTATACATGTTAGCTGTGCCTTGTTGCATTTGGTTGGTGGTGTTATACCTTGCGCTAATAATCAGAGGTACCGTGACCTTCCAGCTAGCGCCTGGAGAACTGTCTGCGCTAATAATCGAAGGTACCATACCCCTCCAGCTAGCGCCTGGTAAACTGGCTTGTTGTTGTAAAAGGTGTATTGTTGGCTTACTACGCACATAGCTAGTAGAGCGAAGTTGGTTGTAGTTATTTCCGTATATTGTTGGCTTACTACGCACATAGCTAATAGAGTAAAGTGGGATTGTTGTTGTTTTGTTGTAACTAAAAATATCATGGATTTTGATTGGTTACAGTTCGGAGGACTGAGTTACTCCATTGGTTGATTGTATACATGTTGGTGGGTTGTAAATTTATATTTTTACAAAGATATGCATGTATAGTTATGATAGTAATAGAAACGAACCAAAATGTCTTTTTGTCTTTTGGAAAGTGTGGAGGAGAACATATGTTTTAAAGATAAACATGTTTGAAAAGGTACATCTGAGTATGTATAGGAAATGGAAGAGAGTATCGGGCTTAGTGAGATTACTTCCTAAGTATTTATTAATGTTATGAAAGATTGGGAATGAGGGTTAATGAAAGGAAAAAGGAAAGACAAACCACTTGTAGCGTTGAATGAAACGGTTGTTTGCGAGAAAAGTTCATATATATATATATATATATTTTGTATAAACTGTCACATTACTATTCTAGTATGAGAATGAGTGTTCATGATCATAGCTATCTGTATGTTGTTATTGTTGAGGGCCATGTTGAGATCCCTGCTAGACTATATGTTCATCCCACGTTGTTGAATCTTTTCAGGTATTAAGCAAGTTGAGCTGCAAGATTTGGATCTACTTATTTATTGGCCACGGGGCCTCGTTATGTTGGCAGAACGCCATTGTTGTGAAAGGGTTACACCCTTCTTCTTGTACCTTAAGTGATGTACGCCCAAGGGCAATTTATTAAGTATGTTCATGTAATATTTACTTTGCATACGAATGAGAGTATTGTTAATCACTTTTACGGAATGAATGTATGAGTTTTTTTCCACATGTTATCCTTGAAATTGAGTTAAGCTAATGAATTTGGTAATGACTTCGAGTAATAAAAAGTGGGGCGTGACAATTTTGATATTTCTTTGTGTGAGAATTTTCTTTTTCATCATGGCATTTTAGGGATTCAGCCCATTAGTTTCTTGTTAAGGAAAATCTTACCCTTGTGAGTTGATGGTGACACTTGAGTTAGTGCAAGTGTGTATATTCACGTAGCACTTATCCAATTTATCATTCAGATGATTGTTCATCACTGGAGCATTACAACTAAAACTTTAGCTTTGAAGTTCGTGTTTGTTTTCTTCACCAACCATTTATTTGTTGGAGCTATGGTTATATACTGAAAAATGGTATGCCAAACAATTCACCTTACAGAGCTGAGCAAATTATTGGAATTCTGGAAAGCTAGATGGATTGTATGGATAAATAAACAGGAGAATCAGGGAAGATATGCCAAATATTACCAAGTCTCACACACATTACACTTCTTTAAATACCAACATAACCCATAAACTACTGCACACACCGAGTTGTATTAACCAAACATTTTGAACAAGTTGCTCTAATAAGCCTCAATATACTCTGGCATGAGAATTTAAAACTCCTTTACCAGGCAACAATTAGAGTATGGAATCTGACAATTTTCCTGATGTTCTAACCATAAACCAAATGTAAAAATATTTTAACAAAAACAGGAAACAGTAACATTGTGGCATATCAGGTTCAATAACAATCAATCATACTAAAAATGTTCAAGTAGGAATGTCGCAAAACTAGAAATAGTAACACTCTTGCATATCTGGTTCAATAACAACAATAATACTAATAATGGTTCAAGAAGGAATGTCATACGGAAACCCTAAACCCTCTCCCTCTAACAATAACAAGAATGATAAGCATAGAAATCTGATTGCTTATACACCACAGCCTTCTCTCTCTCACTACAAGAAAATGCACAATTGGCGATCACTTTTGCCGACTAAAAATATTTTGGTTGCCAAAAGTTGTGGAATTGGCGACCAAAAATTATGTTAGTCGGTAAAAGTACAATATTTAGCTACTAAATTTTTTTGGTTGGGGTATATTAATTTTTGGCGACTAAAAAAAAATTTAGTCGCTAAAAATCTCACAATTGGCGACTAAAAAAAATTTAGTCGCTAAATTTGCCACAATTGGCGACTAAAAAAATATTTTTGTCGCTGTATATATAGTTTTGGCAACTAAAATAATTTAGTCGCTGAAAGAAAAATAAAAATTTACTTTTTATCTTTGGCAACCAAAAGTTTGGTCGGCAAAACTTTAATTTCAGTGACTAAAAAATATTTTGGTCGCTGTATATATAGTTTTGGCAACTAAAATAATTTAGTCGCTGAAAGAAAAATAAAAATTTATTTTTTATCTTTGGCAACCAAAAGTTTGGTCGGCAAAACATTAACTTCAGCGACTAAAAAAAATTTTGGTCGCTGTATATATAGTTTTGGCAACTAAAAAAATTTAGTCGCTGAAAGAAAAATAAAAATTTATTTTTTATCTTTCGTGACCAAAAGTTTGGTAGGCAAAACTTTAATTTCAGCGACTAAAATATATTTTGGTCGCTGTATGTATAGTTTTGGCAACTAAAATAATTTCGTCGCTAAAAGAAAAATAAAAATTTATTTTTTATCTTTCGCGACCAAAAGCTAGGTCGGCAAAAATTTAATTTCAGCGACTAAAAGACATTTTGGTCGCTGTATATATAGTTTTGGCAACTAAAAAAATTTAGTCGCTGAAAGAAAAATAAAAATTTATTTTTTATCTTTCGCGACCAAAAGTTTGGTCAGCAAAACTTTTATTTCAGCGATTAAAAGACATTTTGGTCGCTGTATGTATAGTTTTGGCAACTAAAATAATTTCGTCGTTGAAAGAAAAATAAAAATTTATCTTTTATCTTTCGCGACCAAAAGCTGGTCGGCAAAAATTTAATTTCAGCGACTAGAAGACATTTTGGTCGTTGTATGTATAGTTTTGGCAACTAAAATAATTTCGTCGCTGAAAGAAAAATAAAAATTTATTTTTTATCTTTCGTGACCAAAAGTTTGGTTGGCAAAACTTTAATTTCAGCGACTAAAAGACATTTTGGTCGCTGTATGTATAGTTTTGGCAATTAAAATAATTTCGTCGATGAAAGAAAAATAAAAAATTAATTTTTATCTTTCGCGACCAAAAGCTTGGTTGGCAAAAATTTAATTTCAGCGACTAAAAAATAGTTTGGTCGTTGTATGTATATTTTTGCCAACTAAAATAATTTCGTCGCTGAAAGAAAAATAAAAAAATATTTTTTATCTTTCGCGACCAAAATCTTGGTCGGCAAAAATTTAATTTCAGCGACTAAAAAATATTTTGGTCGCTGTATATATAGTTTTGGCAACTAAAATAATTTAGTCGCTGAAAAAAAAATAAAAATTCACTTTCTATCTTTGGCGACCAAAATTTTGGTCGGCAAAAATTTAATTTCAGCGACTAAAAAATATTTTAGTCGCTATATAGATAGTTTTGGCAACAAAAATAATTTAGTCGCTGAATGAAAAATAAAAATTCACTTTTTATCTTTGGCGACCAAAATTTTTGTCGTCACTGCATAGATAGTTTTGGCAACTAAAATAATTTAGTCGCTGAAAGAAAAATAAAAAATTACTTTCACTCATTACTCTTTCTCTCTCTTTCTATCTATCTGTCTCTCTTTTTCTCTCTGTGTCTCTACCTCTGTCTCTATTCTCTTTCTCTCTCTCTCACTCATCACTCATCACTCTTCTCTGTCTGTCTGTCTGTCTGTCTCTCTCCGTGTCTCTATTTTTGTCTCTGTCTCTCTTCTCTTTCTCTCTCTCACTCATCACTCTTCTGTCTGTCTGTCTCTCTCGCTTATCTCTCTTTTCTCTATCTCTCTCATCTCTCGTCTCTCTCTGTCTCTCTTCTCTTTATCTCTCTCGCTCATCTCTTCATGTATCTCTCTTGTTTATCTCTTTTCGTTCTTTTTTTTTCTCTCTCTCTGTCTGTCTCTTTTCACCCATTTTTTCATCTTCCTCTCTCTATTCTTTTTCTCTCTCTTACTCATCATTCTTCTCTGTTTGTCTATCTATCTGTCTCTCTCTGTCTATGTGTCTCTCACTCATCTATCTCTTCTCTCATCTCTTTTCTCTCTCTGTCTCTTTCGTTCATCTCTCTTGTCTCTATCTCTCTTGCTCATCTCTCTTCTCTCGCTCTCTCTCATCTCTTTTTTCTCTCTATCTCTATCGCTCATCTCTCTTATCTCTATCTCTCTCTCTGTCTCTCTCATTCATCTCTCTTCTCTCTATGTCTCTCTAGCTCATCTCTCTCTCTCTATCTATCTCCTTCATCTCTTCTTTCTCTGTATATTGTTTATGTTACTCTTTGATCTAGCTTTACAATTTCAAGTCACCAAATAGTCTTTGAACTGTTTGTTAAAATGTCTGACCCAGAAATGTTTATTTTGAAATGATAAAGAATTAAGATGAGAAGGAATGGCTAGGCTACCAATGAGAATTTTATTTATTATTTTGTGGTTGGAATTGGGATTTTTTTTTTCTCTGATGTTTAAAATTCAAAAATTTGAAATGGTCAAATAGCGTTCGACTACTATTATTCAAAAACCTGAAATTGTGGCATGTTTAAACCTTGAAAGCGTAGTGAATTTTTTAACCCCAATATGAACACTTGTGCATGTCAAGCTTTTGGAATGACTTAGATGCCTTTGTTTTCACCTTTTCAACAGTGTTGCCAATATTTATTGGTCCTCCTAACTGCCCAAAGAGCATCCTTTAATATTGCATCATAGCCCTTTAAGTTATGCTTCCCAAATTTCCTAATGGATAGTAGTGTAGTCGTTACTTCCAAGTTCCAATCTACTTAAGTTATGCCTCCATTCATTTAGGGCCCCTTCTGTTTGTGGGAGTAAAATATGAATGTAGTGATATCAAGGTTCAAAAAATATAGGGACTTTGCTGATGTTGATTATTGCAGGACAGTGGTAGTTAACTTTAGTAGTGATATTAACATTCTAGAAGTGGTGAAATTTAGTAGTTAATAGAATGGCATACAAAATGACTTTAATACATACAAAGCAGAAAGCATGTGTTGAAGTTTGAAATATTAATGATGACATATGTATGATACTTGTATTTTGATATCGACACGTAATCAATTCCATGATTTGTCAAGAGTTTTAATCTAGAGATTTCAAACATTTGGAATTGGCTTTTAGAAGATGAAATTAATGTAGTCCTAATATGTGGTTTTTCAATATATGTTTTTCCTTGTTGCAACTCATTGCTGTGATGGAAATATGAATAGGTTGAGCTTTGTTATAGCATTATTCAATTCAAGTTTTATTTGGTTGTGTTCTTTGTGCATGTTGGCAAAAGAAAATTTTACCATAATATTGTTATCTGCCTCAATCTGCAATATTTTGTTTGAAAACCTGTATAGTCATTTAATTGGCCTGTATGCATACGTGAATGTGAATCTGTCGGAGATTTTTTCTGATGTCCGAACTCATCAAATGAATTCAAGTACTCATACGATCGTTGATATTGAGGCTTGATATTGAGGCTTTAGTTGTTTGATCTTCATGAGTCAAAGATCCAAAAAAATGATAATAATAAACATTTTGTTCATATTTTTAAACATGTTTTTTAGTTTATATTTTAAATTCTTTTTAAACATTTTGTTCAAACCAAACGCGTTTGTAATATATGTTTTTTAAAAAATAAACAAAAACCAATTTATAAAATTTATGGAAAATATTTTTCATTAAAATATTACCCCTACTTCTACCAAAGTAAAAAAATAAGAATTATTTTTTATTCATTAAAATAAAAATGAAACAAATAAATTTTCAACTTTAATAACTAAAAAAAAAGAATAAAAAAAAAATCATTAACTATTAAAAAAAATTTATTTTAACAAAAAATAATTTTTTTTTTAAAAGAGCCATTTTGTTGTTTAAATATTACCAAAAAAACAAAAAAATATTCCCGCTCGATTTCCCACCCCCTTTTTTCCATTCCCGCTCGGCTTCCCCCCCCCTCCCCATCTCTTGAACTAAAATCCCCAATTGAAAAACCAAAAATCCCCTTCAACCAAAAATCCCTAATTCTTACGGCTCTGCGGAATTTGAGAAGATATGACTAAGAGGGTATCCAGGCTCCAATCTGTGGAGATCGAAGCCACGGCCGTTTGCCACTCATTTTCCACGATTGTACTAATGGTTGTAGCCACGACTACTGTAACGCCCTCAAAATTAACCCATTATATATATATATATATATCCATGACATGCATTATTTAAAGAAAACATTTCAATATTTCATTATAATATTCATCAGAGTCTTACTAAACAAAAACATTACATGTAACATCAAATTAAATGCCATAACGGCTTACATCTTTCCAAACCAACACTTGGACACAAAAGTATGAGTTCTAACTCAAATATTAAATAAGCCCTAGGCTTGACTGTTTACATGTACTAACAATAAAATAAAACAAATAACTAGAAACAGTCTTCAAAGTCCAAGTCCTTCCAAGCTAAGTCCTTGGAGGTAGCTTATCACCTGAACCTGAAAAATGATGTTCCCATAAAGGGTGAGCCACAGCCCAGTAGAAATATACTAAACCACCTATAAGCAATGAATAAAGCAATAGCATTCAACAGATGGTTAACCAGGATAATCAATTACTTCATTTTACAGCCTCATGACATTATTGTCTAAGATACGTTTTACTTTCCAACTTTATCAACATGGCTCAGAACCTGGCCAAACTTACAACAGTGAATTATATATATATCATATTCACATTCTTCCAATATCAACAAACAAATGAGACTCAAGCTCAAATCAAAACACTTCATACTTCCAGATTGATACACATTTTAGTGATGTATCAATAAAACACTTCTATATAAATAAGCACACATAAAAGTGATGCTAATGGAGTCCATCCCCTATCTCCTCCCAAACAAAATCCGGTTTAGAGGTCCATCCCCTATCTCCTCTCACACAAAACAATGTATGCAAATGCAATGCTCAATCATTATACATATTTTCTGTATCAATGCAACAGTCAAAATTAATGACTTAACCAATGTGATTAGTTTCAGTTATTCCTAATCCACATGCAATGTCTACAACAATCACGACTATCCTCCACCGATAGCCCAAAACAGTTATTTCTAGACTGGAAATAAATATATCAATAATTCAATAGACAAATGATTCAAATTATCCAACTACGCCATTTAATCAATGAATTTCCCAATTCCATGAATTTAACCATTTTTTTCCCAATTCCATGAATTAATTTTACAAATTAATTTAATAATACAACTAGTGTTTTTCCCCAAAATTACCAAAGTATCCCCAACATATCAAAATACCAAAACTTAGAACAAAACTTATAGAATGGAGTAGGAAATCCCTACCTCGAAGAAAACAACCCAAATGGAGAAAACAGAGATGATACCCAAATACCAAAGTGCTCCAAATCGCCAACTATTCAGATTAAATGGAAGCCCTCGACTCACTCTATCTTTTTGATGAAGGATCTAGGGTAGAAACACTCCCTAAGTGGATCAAATCTAAGAGAGAAGGTGAGTAGGGAGAGAGAGAAGTCGGACCTAGGGTTTGGAATCAAAAAGAAAATGAAAAGACTGATCAAAACCCGCTGCTATGTATATAAACTGGACAGGCTCGCTCGAGCGAAGCCTTTGTCGCTCGAGCGACCAGACACAGAAAATCTACGCTCGAGCCAAGGAAACCTTGCTCGAGCCAACAACCCAAAAGCTCGCTCGAGCGAAAGAGATCTTGCTCGAGCGAAGAACTCAATCCCACAGGTCTGTAACCAGACACATGCTCGAGCGAAGGAACTCTCGCTCGAGCGAAGAACGAACTAACTCGCTCGAGCGAAGAAAAGCTCGCTCGAGCCAAAAACCTCTGCTCTCAGGCCTGACTACAAAACGCAATCATCGCTCGAGCGAATAAACCCTGGCTCGAGCGACGGACCAAAACAAAGAGCTCGCTCGAGCAAAGAACTTCTCGCTCGAGCGAAGGGTCAAAATTCTGGGCAGCAACTCATTACTCCCAAGCTCAACCAACCTGCTACAACCTGCCCATTGCATCACCCAACTCAGAAATAAGAAATTAAAGGACGGTAACAATCATAATACAATGACAGGAGCTACGGAACCTAAGTCCGAATACAATAATCAAATGGGAAAAGACCGGGGTCGCTATAACCTCCCCCCCTTCAAAGAATTTCGTCCCCGAAATTAAGCATAAATTTTAGAAAACAGGTTTTTCTCAATTCCCAAAGATATTATAAAACAATAATAAACAACTTGACCCAATACTGGTCATTTCATCTCTTTATCAAGAGGCATCTCACAATATATATATAAAAACAACATATATCTCAACCTGCATCACTATTGTGCATTATTCCTTTCAATGTTAGCAATTCCCATATCAAATTCAATTCCAAGATATATCCAACACATTCAACAATGTAATCAACATCTGTAATGCTACACTAAACTTCTATAATGAAGCAAGTTTCAAGATACACCTATTTACTAAAACATACTCAACGTTTTACAACTTAAGACATAAGTAAGGCTCTTAAATTCAACAATAATACAAAATCTAAATACAAGATTACAAATCGATAAACATGTCCGGGTATTTTTCGCGGACTTCCAACTCACGTTCCCAAGTGGCTTCCTCCACTCCGTGATGTTTCCACAAAACTTTGACCAAAGGGATGGTTTTGCCTCGCAAGACTTGATTCCGCCTATCCAAGACTCGAATCGGTCTCTCCTCATATGAGACACCCTCATCAACCACTAAATCGGTCCAATCCAACACATGTAATGGATCCGGCTCGTACTTCCGAAGCATACTCACATGAAACACGTCATGTACTCCGGACAGCTGCGGCGGTAAAGCTAAACGATAACCAGCCTCGCCAATCCTCTCAAGGATCTCAAACGGACCAATGAACCGAGGGGACAACTTCCCACTCTTCCCAAACCTCATCAAACCCCGTCTAGGCGATATCTTCAAAAAGACATGATCACCCACCTCAAACACCAAAGGTCTCCTTCTACGGTCGGCATAAGATTTCTGACGACTCTGTGCTGTAACAAGCCTCTTACGGATAAGCTCAACTTTCTCCGTCGTTTCCCTCACCAACTCCGGACCCAACAGAGGTGCATCACCCCCCTCGGCCCAACACACTGGAGATCTACACGGTCGGCCATACAAGGCCTCAAATGGTGCCATACCGATACTAGACTGGAAACTGTTGTTGTAGGCAAACTCCACCAACGGCAAGTGCCTCTCCCACGACCCACTAAAGTCTAGAACACAACCCCGAAGCATATCCTCAAGGATCTGAATAGTACGCTCGGACTGTCCGTCAGTCTGAGGGTGATAAGCCGTGCTAAAGGTCAACTTAGTGCCTAAGGCACTCTGCAAACTCTGCCATAACCTGGCAGTAAAACGAGGATCTCTATCTGAGACGATTGTCACTGGGACCCCGTGCAACCTCACTATATCCCGAATATATAAATCGGCCAGATGATCGACTGAATCTTTAACACGCATAGGTATAAAGTGCGCCGACTTAGTCAACCGGTCCACAACCACCCAAATAGCATCACTACCCCGCTGAGTCCTCGGAAGACCCACAACGAAGTCCATAGTGACGTGTTCCCACTTCCACTCGGCAATAGGCAAGGGTTGCAACAAACCTGCTGGCCTCTGATGTTCGGCCTTCACTTGCTGACAAGTAAGGCACTTAGATACGAAAGCTGCCACATCTCTCTTCATACCCCGCCACCAAAACTGGCGACCCAAAACCCGATACATTTTAGTGCCTCCCGGATGCATCGCAAGGCGTGAATGATGAAACTCTCGGAGTACCTCCTCTCGGCAAGACTCCGGCACAAACAGACGGTCTCGGTATCTCAGACTCTGGTCGGAATACACCGACAAACCCTTCTCAACCTTCCCACTGGAAATCTTCTCACGAAGAGATTCTACCTCAAGGTCACCTCTCTGAGCCTCTAACACTCGAGTCACTAGTGTAGGCTGTGTAAACAACCTTCCCACTGAAAAGTCTTTCTGTGTAAACAAATATTTCAGACTCTTATGATCCGAGAATACCTCGAATCTCTCACCATAAAGATAATGCCTCCAAATCTTCAAGGCAAATATCACAGCTGCTAACTCTAGATCATGCGTAGGGTAATTCTGCTCGTGAATTTTCAACTGACGTGAGCCATAAGCAACTACTTTCCCTTCTTGCATTAACACACAACCCAGACCCTCTCGTGAGGCGTCACAATACACTGTATAACCCAACCCTCTCTCTGGAATAATCAATACTGGAGCGGTGGTCAGTCTAACTTTCAACTCCTGGAACGATTTTTGTAACGCCCTCAAAATAATAACATTAAACCCTTCAATATAAACATGCATTTAGATACAAAGATCTACATTTCCTCACATAATTAGAGTACCTCATTACAAAAGTAGTACTTGTCAACAACAAGAATAAATGCCCTACGGGCTTATAGCTTTCCAAGTTAACACTTGGTTATAAAAGAGAGTATTGACTCGGTTACACATTAAGCCCTTGGCATTGAATTTACATGTAATACATCAAAAAGGAGATAAGAGAACAAGAGTCTGCCCGCCTCTAGCCTCCCAAACTATGTCCTTGGAAGTGGCAAGTACCTGTACTTGAAATGATGTTCCCATATAGGGTGAGCCACAGCCCAGCAGAGATATACTAAACCAACTATAAACAATGCCTAAAAGATTAGCAACTGAAAGATGGTCGATACTTGCACCTCTACTTACATCTTATTTCAATTCCAAGACAACCAAGTCTATGTTACAATTCACTTTTCATTTCTTATTCAACTATGAGTTTGAAAACAAGGCTCAGTATTCTGGCCAAAACATTTGATGATGTATCGATAATACATGAACTACTTCCATACTTCACAAACGATGATGATATACATTTTAGCTCTATATCAAATCAAACAAACTCTTCAATAGATAAGCATGTGAGCTACATCACTACTACAACAGATAAGCATATGAGCTATATCAACATTTCAATAGATAAGCATAAGAGCTATATCAACATCACAACAGACAAGCATGTTACACATCCACAGATAAGCGTATTAGCTGTATCCACACTTCACTAGACAAGCATATTAGTTGTATCTACACTTCACTAGACAAGCATATGAGCTGTATCTACACTTCACTAGACAAGCATATGAGCTGTATCTACACTTCACTAGACAAGCATATGAGCTGTATCTACAGAGTTCATCCCCCATCTCCTCCCAATCCTATCCGGTTTAGAGGTACATCCCCCATCTTCCCCTAAACCGTGGAGTGCATCCCCCATCTCCTCCTCTACACATAATGCATATAAACACATTAGTCATATACGCAATCACTCAATACATACAATTAATGTATTCTACCAACCGTACCAACCGTCTACACATAATGCAATATAAACACATTGGTCATATACACAATCACTCAATACATACAATTAATGTATTCTACCAACCGTCATACTCTATGACACATCCGATTGATTAGTTTTAATTTGCCTAATCATCATGCATTGTCTACAACAATCAACACTACTCTCCACCGGTAGCCCAAAGCAATTATTTCTAAGTAGGAAATAAATGCACAAATGGATAATATATCAACATTTCAACTAGATGAGCAATAAAAGATTCGTTTACACTCTTTAGTCACATACATTCCCAATTTTAACATTCTCAATTCAATTCCTCATTTTCTTCAATTAATCGTATGCATTAATTAATTAATCCAATTAGGGCAAATCACCATAGTTCACAAAACAACCCTAAGGTTCCATTTCCATCAATGTCCCAACATTAATCTCATTTCTCTATGCCTAACATGCATATAGGTTTATATATTTAAAACCCTAACTTTTGTAAAATTACACAAAGGCCCAAACTTTCTCAAAATTACCCAACAACCCCCAACATATCAAAATGCTAAAATTCAAAGACAAAGCTCATAAGATGGAGTAGGTTATCCCTACCTCGAATGATGGGACCCAACGAATAAGATGAAGAAACGGAAATGCTCCAAATCCCGAAATTTTCAGATTAAAAGATAGCCCTCTACGATCAACACAACTTTTGTAAAGGCCCAAGGTGAGAAAACAACTCCTACTAGATCAATTCTAAGAGAGAAGTTAGGGTTTTAGAGTGAGGTGCTCTCCAATGGAGGTTTTGAAAAAGTAAGAGAGAGAAAGGAAATCAAAAAGTGATCAAAAAAGTGATTTCACGGACTGATATAAAAACAGGTCCGCTCGAGCGTACAACACCCCGCTCGAGCGTCAGACACAGGTTCACGCTCGAGCGTCCCAAGATCCGCTCGAGCGCCGGATGCACTCTCCCAGAATTTTCTGCAAATGTCCAAAATGCTGAGAGAAGGAAATTCACGCTCGACCGTCCAAACGTCCGCTCGAGCGGAAAGGCAGCAACAAAATCCTGCTCGAGCGTCAAATATCCGCTCGAGCGGAGAGACCAAAACCTGGGCAAAATTTCTAAGTTTTAAAACACGACCAACTTATTCCCAACTTGCCCAACACAACCCAAAACTCTAATGAAAAGAGTAGGGGATAGAAATGAGGATAAGACAACAACGAATCTACGGAACCGAGTCCGGATTACAGTTAAACAACAACAGGAAATACCGGGATCGCTATAATTTTTCACAAGTCTCACTCCATACAAATTTGACTCCTTTCCGAGTCAATCTAGTCAAAGGCGAAGCTAATCTGGAGAAATCTTTCACAAACCGACGATAATACCCAGCTAACCCCAGAAAACTGCGGATCTCAAACACACTCTTGGGCTGTGCCCAATCTTGCACCGCCTCAGTCTTGGATGTATCAACAGACACTCCTTCCCCCGAAATGACATGGCCTAAGAACTTGACCTCTTCTAGCCAAAACTCACACTTCCCAAACTTGGCATAAAGCTTATGGGCTCTAAGTAACTCAAGCACCACTCTCAAGTGTTCCTTGTGCTTCTCCTCAGAAGGTGAATAGATAAGGATGTCGTCCACAAAGACGACTACAAAACAATCTAAAAATTCCCGGAATATCCGGTTCATCAAATCCATAAAAACTGCCGGTGCATTGGTGAGCCCAAATGGCATCACCAGAAACTCATAGTGGCCATACCGCGTACGGAATGCCGTCTTTGGAATATCTTCGTCCCTGACCCTCAACTGGTGGTAACCCGATCTCAAGTCTATCTTAGAGAAACAACGGGAACCCTTCAACTGGTCAAACAGATCATCTATACGAGGCATAGGGTACTTATTCTTAACCGTAGCCCGATTCAATTTCCGGTAATCTATACAAAGTCTCAAAGCACCACCTTTCTTTTTAACAAAGAGGGTCGGTGCTCCCCACGGCGAAACACTAGGACGTATAAAACCCTTGTCTAGTAACTCCTGGAGCTGAATCTTCAACTCAACTAACTCGGCTGGGGCAAAACGATAAGGTGCCATAGAAATCGGTGCCGTGCCGGGCACTAGGTCAATAGAGAATTCAATCTCTCGATGCGGTGGCAAACCAACAAGATCCTCGGGAAAGACGTCCGAGTACTCACAAACCACCCTTGGCAACACAATCTGAGTCTCATCATCCTCACTAATCGAAAGGTTAGCAAGTAGACCACTAAGCTCACTCCGACCTCGCGGAACATACCCCGGTGGCAACACATCACCAACCCGGTCCCCCAGAAAATGAAAATACTCTCCGCTCACGGTACAACAAGTGACCCTCTGGCGATAGCAATCAATAACTGCCCGGTAAGACGATAACCAGTCCATACCCAAAATAACATCGAAGCCCCTCATAGGCATAACTACAAAGGAAAATGGGATTCTATGATAATCAACCTCTATATCACAACCCCTAACACCTTGTTTCAAAATCAGTTCACCCCCAAGAGGTGACACTACACAAATAGGAGATGCTAATTGTGCTAACTCTAACTCCAAAATCGATGCAAATGCAGCAGACACAAAGGAATGAGATGCACCCGTATCAATCAAAACATTAGCAACCGAGTTGCAAAACAAGAAGGTACCTCTCACAACTGATGGTGCAGGCACAAGATCTTGCGTGGCAACAACATACACGCGCCCAGACGACCTCTGATCAACCTGCTCACCCCTAGGAGCATAAGATTGCTGCACCGACTGGGACGATGAAGCCGCCTGATTGGCCCTCGAGGCCTGACCCGACTGAGCTGGCTGCTGAACCTGAGTCTGCCTCAAACCAGATGCACCAGGTGTGCCACCCAACTGCGGGCAATACCTCTTCATATGCCCTAGCTGACCACACTGATAACACGAGAGTGACTGGCCTCTACCCTGACTCTGGCTCTGAGATCGAGCCAAAGAAGATGTTGCTCTCTGAACTCCTCCCCTCTGAGGACAAACTGGAGACTTGTGGCCCAGCTGGCCACACTTGAAGCAGGTAATGTCTCCCTGACTGCCTTTCCCCAAACTAGCACTCGGCACAGGAAAAGTCGATCTAGAAAAGCTACCCTGAGACTGCTGAGGATTAAAACCCTTCTGTCTCCTACCATCACTCTGACCATCCTGACTCCTTTTGGAGCCCTTCTGTCCTTCCTCCTCCTCCTGCATCATGATTTCCATGTGGGCTGCAGCATCAACCATACGCCCATAATCCCGAATCATAGTTCCCCCAACTCTCAGCTTGAGGCCACGCCTCAACTTCTTCTCAAACTCAATACAGCGGCGTTCCTCAGACGCCACCAACTCAGGTGCAAACCTGGACAAGCTAGTAAATGCAGCCTCAAACTCGGCCACTGAAGAACTCGCTTGCTTAAGCTGACAAAACTGGTCTCGCAGCTTCTCCCTGACTGCTGGAGATAAGAACTTCTCCTGGAAAGCATTCACAAAAGCCTCCCACGTACCTCCTATATGACCCTTAGTAAACTTCCACCACTGACCCGCATCCCCCTTCAACTGGAAAGATGCCAAGGTCACTTTCAATCCCCTCGTCTTCGATGCCAAGCATCTCAAACGTCTTCGTTGTCTGTTCGAGCCATTCATCTGCCTTAAGCGGCTCTTTAGGATCACCCACAAATTCATCCGGATTAGACCGGAAGAACTCCCTCTTCAAAAAGGAAGGTCCTGCATCCGCAACAACAACCTGAGCTTGATTCTCAGCTCTGAGAATGCCTACTGACTCCCTGAATGCCCCTGCTATCTCTCGGGCTAGAGCGCCCATAGCCTGCTGGCCTACTGGCTCGGCCACATTGGCCTGGCCAATTCCCTCCTGAACTACCGGAATCTCCTCTGGCACAGGCACCTTCTGCCTACCCGGCCTACCACGCCTACCGCGTCCTCGTCCTCGTCCTGACATCCTAATAAAGGAAACAAAGACATTAGCACATTAATAAATGTGCCGAAGCTAAACACTCGCGTCCTAATGCATTGGACAACAATAATTCATTCCACGTAAGCACATAATCACATAAGCACCTACGAATTTCATTCCCGGATAATGATAGTCCCAATGCGTTACTATAGTTCCGGTTGGAAGCAGCAGTGATCAAGTGCCTTTCCAACAAGACTACTAGAAACTCAAGGGTCCAATCAACATCCTAGAAACTACATTCCATACCCACATAATCACATAAACATGTTATCACATAAGCATATAACATTACACTAAGTCTCTATCAAACGAGATGAACCCAATGTGATACTAATCACTTCCCACGTACCCAAAGTATTCAAACCCGGTACGCTCTGATACCAAGTTGTAACGCCCTCAAAATTAACCCATTATATATATATCCATGACATGCATTATTTAAAGAAAACATTTCAATATTTCATTATAATATTCATCAGAGTCTTACTAAACAAAAACATTACATGTAACATCAAATTAAATGCCATAACGACTTACATCTTTCCAAGCCAACACTTGGACACAAAAGTATGAGTTCTAACTCAAATATTAAATAAGCCCTAGGCTTGACTGTTTACATGTACTAACAATAAAATAAAACAAATAACTAGAAACAGTCTTCAAAGTCCAAGTCCTTCCAAGCTAAGTCCTTGGAGGTAGCTTATCACCTGAACCTGAAAAATGATGTTCCCATAAAGGGTGAGCCACAGCCCAGTAGAAATATACTAAACCACCTATAAGCAATGAATAAAGCAATAGCATTCAACAGATGGTTAACCAGGATAATCAATTACTTCATTTTACAGCCTCATGACATTATTGTCTAAGATACGTTTTACTTTCCAACTTTATCAACATGGCTCAGAACCTGGCCAAACTTACAACAGTGAATTATATATATATCATATTCACATTCTTCCAATATCAACAAACAAATGAGACTCAAGCTCAAATCAAAACACTTCATACTTCCAGATTGATACACATTTTAGTGCTGTATCAATAAAACACTTCTATATAAATAAGCACACATAAAAGTGATGCTAATGGAGTCCATCCCCTATCTCCTCCCAAACAAAATCCGGTTTAGAGGTCCATCCCCTATCTCCTCCCACACAAAACAATGTATTCAAATGCAATGCTCAATCATTACACATATTTTCTGTATCAATGCAACAGTCAAAATTAATGACTTAACCAATGTGATTAGTTTCAGTTATTCCTAATCCTGCAATGTCTACAACAATCACGACTATCCTCCACCGATAGCCCAAAACAGTTATTTCTAGACTGGAAATAAATATATGAATAATTCAATAGACAAATGATTCAAATTATCCAACTACGCCATTTAATCAATGAATTTCCCAATTCCATGAATTTAACCATTTTTTTCCCAATTCCATGAATTAATTTTACAAATTAATTTAATAATACAACTAGTGTTTTTCCCCAAAATTACCAAAGTATCCCCAACATATCAAAATACCAAAACTTAGAACAAAACTTATAGAATGGAGTAGGAAATCCCTACCTCGAAGAAAACAACCCAAATGGAGAAAACAGAGATGATACCCAAATACCAAAGTGCTCCAAATCGCCAACTATTCAGATTAAATGGAAGCCCTCGACTCACTCTATCTTTTTGATGAAGGATCTAGGGTAGAAACACTCCCTAAGTGGATCAAATCTAAGAGAGAAGGTGAGTAGGGAGAGAGAGAAGCCGGACCTAGGGTTTGGAATCAAAAAGAAAATGAAAAGGCTGATCAAAACCCGCTGCTATGTATATAAACTGGACAGGCTCGCTCGAGCGAAGCCTTTGTCGCTCGAGCGACCAGACACAGAAAATCTACGCTCGAGCCAAGGAAACCTTGCTCGAGCCAACAACCCAAAAGCTCGCTCGAGCGAAAGAGATCTTGCTCGAGCGAAGAACTCAATCCCACAGGTCTGTAACCAGACACATGCTCGAGCGAAGGAACTCTCCCTCGAGCGAAGAACGAACTAACTCGCTCGAGCGAAGAAAAGCTCGCTCGAGCCAAAAACCTCTGCTCTCAGGCCTGACTACAAAACGCAATCATCGCTCGAGCGAATAAACCCTGGCTTGAGCGACGGACCAAAACAAAGAGCTCGCTCGAGCAAAGAACTTCTCGCTCGAGCGAAGGGTCAAAATTCTGGGCAGCAACTCATTGCTCCCAAGCTCAACCAACCTGCTACAACCTGCCCATTGCATCACCCAACTCAAAAATAAGAAATTAAAGGACGGTAACAATCATAATACAATGACAGGAGCTACGGAACCTAAGTCCGAATACAATAATCAAATGGGAAAAGACCGGGGTCGCTATAACTACTGCCGGCGAGTGAGGAAGAGAAGAGATGAGAGGCGAGCGTTTAGAGATGGAGGTGCAAGAAGAAAGTGAAGAAAATGTGTGTATCTTTGCAAAGTTGTTTTTTTTTTGGAATTGGAGAGGCGAAATAGACAGCTTTGCAAAGTTGTCTCCCAAATGATATTGCCCTCAAAATCGCCTCCTCCCTTCAAGTTTCTTCCCTGCAAATTGTTTTTTTTGTTTTTATTGTTATTTGAATGTGATGATTTTGTTTATTTTTTGTTTATTCTTTTTTCTTTTTTGGAATTTCAAGCTATCAGATGTGTAGTCGTTGGGTAGTTGCTCGTGGTTTTGGCGCGCGCTGTGTGGGTCAGATTGTGTGTGGGAGAGTCTGTATAGAGACAGATGGCCAGCCCTTGATTTGGGCAGAGACTCTTCTTCAGCTCCACAGATCAAAAACCATCAGCTTGACCCACAAATTCAGTCCTCCTCTATGGTTCTCTCTCTCTCTCTCTCTCTCTCTCTCTCTCTCTCTCTCTCTCATATTCAGTTCATTATCTTGTTTGCTCTTTTTTTTTTCTTTTTTTTTTTGGGTTCAGTTTCTTGTTTCAATTATTTGATTTTGGGAATTTTGTGTTATGTGCTTGAATGAAGTGATTATTAATAGTGCAACATAATTTAATTTATTTGGGTTTGTTACTCTGTCTATTGTTTTTTAGCTGGGTTTGAACTTTGAAGTCTTTATGAGGACTAAGGTCTTTATCCGCTACTCTTCTAGGATTAAAAGCCTCGAAGGCTTTCTTTTTAGATTTCACTAATTCTATTTTCAATGCTCCTATGCTCTTTTTTGATTCCACCCCAGTTGGACGAATTTTGACCCGAGTAAGATTTTATTCTTCTTCAATCAATTCTAAAGTAACCATAGTATTTATGTATCGTAGTGAAGTGTAATGTATTGCATAGCTAGTTACTGATATGCACTTTTATATACATGCTTGTTATATGTAGGCTTCATCAGATTTATGTGTGGTGGATTTCGACATACCTTTCTCATTTGCCTTTGTGGTTGCTCCTTTAATTGAATCGGTAGCAATCATTGGCATTATGGCGTCAGTCATGTGGCAAGTTCTCTTTGTAGCATTCTTTGCTATAGTGGCTTCAAAATATGTTCAGGTGAGTTTCATTTTCCAACTTAATAGTAATATTTTTCTTATTTTCATTGATGAAAGGAAAATTTTAATTAAGAAAATTCTTTGACTCAAGGGATATTATCAAGCCTCTGCAAGGGAACTAATGAGAATCAATGGAACAACAAAAGCACCTGTCATGAATTGTGCAGCCGAGACCTCACTTGGAGTGGTAACTATAAGAGCATTTAACATGGCAAACAGGTTCTTCCAAAACTACCTAAAGCTTGTAGACAATGATGCAAAACTTTTCTTTTACTCCAATGCAACCATGGAGTGGTTAATTTTGAGAGTAGAAGCACTTCAAAATCTGACTTTATTCACTGCTGTTTTTCTCTTGGTTTTACTTCCCAAGGGTTATGTTGATCCAGGTATATCCATGGTTCAGTGGAATAATTCATTTATAGCTTAGAAATTTTCTTTTAGATTCGTAAAACATGTCTTTTTTGTAGGGCTTGTTGGACTTTCTCTTATGCTTTGGCTTTGACAAGCACCCAAGTGTTCATGATTCGATGGTATAGCAGCTTGGCTAATTATATTATTTCAGTGGAACGAATCAAATAGTTCATGCACATACCTCCAAAGCCTCCAGCAATTGTGGAAGATAGAAGGCCACCATCTTCATAGCCTTCTAAAGGGAGGATGGACTTACATGATCTAAGGGTAAGGGAACTTATTATTAATCCCACTACATATGGAAGGTAAAGATAATCAATTTTACCACTTCATCACACTCCTCATAGTATATGATGAAGTGCCATGGCGGTTATCGATTTTCATAATGTAAAAGCAATCTTATGTTAGTAAACATATGACAAATCAAATTAATTCTTGATTGCAGGCTCTAGAAAAGTGTCAACTCAAGACTACCATCAACAGTCTTCCAAGTTTGCTAGATTCTTCTGGTGAATTGAACTCCGAAACATGGAAGCAACTTCATTGAAATGCATATTATGATGCAATTTAAAACATGAAAGATTTAGATAAAGTCATTATTCAGTGAAGTTGCACTCCATAGTCCATACATAACCTTATATTTATAAACAAAGCATAAATTTTTTTCTTTCTTCTTGTTCAAACAGTGAGTGATGAAGGTGAAAATTGGAGCGTGGGGCAACGCCAACTCTTCTGTCTCGGAAGAGTCTTGCTAAGAAGAAACAAATTTCTAGTTTTGGATGAAGCAACAGCTTCAATTGATTCTACCACTGATACCATTCTACAAAGGATAATTAGGGAAGAATTCTCAAATTGCACAGTGATAACTGTAGCTCATAGAGTTCCAACTGTCATAGACAGTGACATGGTCATGGTCCTTTCTTTTGATATGCTTCTATTCCACCCAATAGCTTTTGAGTATTATCTTCTTATTTTTAAATGTTTTGGTAAACACCCCTTGCTCCAATAAAAAAAGATCAATTATAATAATTTGAGGATAATTTTATGATACACTGTTTGAAAAAAATTAGGTAAAACTTTCACTAAAGACCCAAAAAAAAAAAAAACTTAAAAAGTCTAAAAAATGGGCTTATTTTTGTCTTTTGTATACTTTGTAAAAATGTTTTCCACTTTTTTTTTTTTTAAAAAAAAAAAAAAAATTCTAGGATTGTTTAGTCCATATGAACCTTTTATTTTTATTTTTATTTTTTAAATTAAAAACTGACTTAAAGGTTAAAAGAATTAACTAAAGACAAAAATAAATCAATTTATATGTACTGTGTAAGTCTTCCATTATGTTGAATTGGGTTTTAGCACTTGTTTCATTGGGTAAGACCCAATTTTTTTTAATGGCATTGTTAAGATATTCTAGACTGATGGGTTTAACTTCAAATTCAAATTGCGTGATTGTTGTAAATGTAACAGGTCATCAAAGAAGAGAGTAAGTGTTGTTTCCATAAGCAATGATGGTCTATTTGTTTGTTTTGCTGACAAATTTGGGGTTGTTTGGGTTGTGGATTTGGATGGATTACATGAAAATCAAGCTTCACCCAGTAAGAAGAAGGCAGTGACAATTCTTGCCCACTACTGTAGCATCATTACTAGCCTGGTTTGTCATTTGTTATCTTTGTATCTTTTCTCTTCTTCATTGCTCTGTTCTATATATAAGCATTTGTTAATGCCTACCTATTTCCATCATAATTATATCAAAAAATAGATCATAACATTAATAATACATCTAAGACTTGGCAATGCAGATTTATGCTTAGCAATTATGGGTAATTTGTTTCAGTATATTATCATAGACATTTCTATCATTCAAAGTTTTTTTTATTTTTTTTATTATTGTGAATCAGTGGTCATTTCTCCCATTAATGATAGAAAAAAAATGGGATGGATATTATTCTAAACAGTTGTATCTTCTTACAGGAATACTCACCAGATGGACGATTCATTGTTCGTGCTGATCGGGATTTTAAAATTCGTGTAACTCATTTTCCTTCCCATTGAAATAAATAATTATTTAGTCAATTCCATTTTATTTCTTTATCCAATAATGTTAATCTTATGACAGGTTACTGTGTTTCTCAAGAAGCCTTTGGATGGACCTCATGAGATACAAAGTTTTTGCCTTAGGCATACCGAGTGAGTGATTTTTTTTGTTATCACATGTTTATATTACATCAGTGGTAAGAGAAAACAAAGTTGACAGCAGACAGGAATTGGGGTTTTGGCTTATGTCTCTGAGAATTTTGCTGCTTGAGCTAAAAATAAATATTTTTTTTTGGAAAAGTTATTAACATAGTGACATTGAGAATCTGATTGTAGCGTCTTTCTGACATAATGGTCGAGATTAACTTAATACATTTTGTTATAACAGATGGATGTTTTTTGGCTGATGTTTATTTAACTTCACTCAATGCTTGTCAATTATAAGGTTTTGAACTAGATAGCTTTTGAACTACATATTTATTAATATTCTACATAGATAGCTTTTGCTGGAAAAATTGAGTATCTTATCTTATCTGTTTCACTAATTGATTTGTGTGTCTTTCTCTTTGTTGAATTTCAATATCTGTGGTTCTACTCACACAGCAATGATTACCTTGAAATATGTCATTGTCACAAGGCAATATATGAGATTCCCTCTGTCAAAGAAGGCCCTGCTCAGTGGATACCAGTATCAAAACTAAACTTGTGCTCTTTTTTTTTTTCTGTCTAAAGGAGGGGAAAAAATAGAAAAATAAGCTTTCTCCACTGTTTTTTAGCTTGTCTAACAATTATTTGATTTAGGTCCTGCGAAAAATATGCTAGTATTTAGTTTTGTCACCTCATGATCCTAAGCAGTCAAGCCTTCTTAATTCCACATTGGAGGATAAAGATCCAATAGTAAATTCCTAATTTTAGGTATGTCTATCAATTAATCTAAAACCAATAGTAATGACCAAAAAAAAAATAATAGAGAGCATAGTTTTGTTCTGTTAACACTATTGGATGCTTGCCCTTCTGTTCTGTCATAGGTTGCTCTTGAAACAGCTTGTTACAATGGAGGTTATTCAGTGGATGACTTTATGGCATACATTCAAGGATGAATTTGAGAATGAAAAGAACATGCTTGGTGGTTCTTTAGGTAACAAGCAGCTGAAGATTTGAGACAGAGAGTAATAAAACATGTAATCTTCCACTCATGTTCAATTATATATTTCAATTATATGCTGCAATGGTTCATCTACAAGACATTATTGTTTCTTGTAGAACATCCTTGTTGTCTCAAAGTATTACTGAAGGATTACCTTGGCGAGACTTGCTGAGCTGCTTTGTCTCATTGTTTAGGTATGCCAATACTTAATTGTGGTTTAGTCATCATCAAATGTTTGTAATGTAATCATATAAATTTTTGCCATATGGTTAATTTTTTTTTATGAGAATACTTCATTTTGGATGTTTTTCTAGATTCTAACTTTTCTTATTTTATTTGTAGGTGACTTCCAAAAACGATCAAGCACAAGGCTGATGCTTCAAAATCATATATATTCCTTCATGTTTTAGAATTTTTTTTGGATTCCTTCATTGATTTTCCTTTTAATTTTTGTTCAATTACTTACTGGTTTTCAATGGATGGATGTTTAAAACTTGTCTCAATTAATGTTTTGAATGGAATGATTGTAAAGTTTGGGATTGAGCAGGAAAATATGATGAATTTTAATGTTATATTTAGGTTGGGTTGAATAAATTTTGTTCAATATTGGATTGAATGTTTATAAACAAAAATTGATTGTTTAAAAAAAAAAAAAAAAAGAGATTCAGCGACTAACTAATTAGTCGTTGATTGTTTAATGTCTTTTGGCGACAAAATATTTGGTTGAGAAAAGTTTTGGCGACTAAATAATTGGTCGCCAAATTCTATACTTTTGCGACTGAAATCATTGGTCGGCAATTCCTCAACTTTTGGAGACGAAAATAGTTGGTCGCCAATTTTTTGCTTTTGGCGACAAACATATTTTGTTGGGAAAATATCACTTTTTGCGACCAAAGTGTTTTAGCGACTAAATGAATTAGTCGTAGTAATGATATATTTAGCGACCAAAAATTTAGTCAGCAAATTTTACTTTTTCCCAACTAACAAAAGTTTTGGTCGCCAACTACTTTTGCCGACCCTCAATTGGCGACCAAAGTGGCGACCAAAAAAATTGGTTGCGAATGACTTTTGCCGACTAAAAATGGACTTTTGCCGACCAAATTTTTAGTCGGCAAAAGTGTAATTTTTTTTGTAGTCAATATTGCCGACCAATCTTTTGGTCGTGGAATGTGACAATTTGCGACCAAATTAGTTGGTCGTGGAAATGGGCAACAAATGCCGACCAAACTATTTGGTCGTTGAATGTGCGAATTGGCGACTAACATGTTTGGTTGGGAAAATATGACTTTTTGCGACTAAAGTGTTTTAGCTATTAAATGGATTAGTCGCAGTAATTATATATTTAGCGACCAAAAATTTAGTCGGCAAATATAACTTTTTTGCGACTAAAAAATTTTTTAGTCGCTAATTACTTTCCGCGACCCTCAATTGGCGACCAAAGTGGCGACCAAAAAAATTAGTCACGGATAACTTTTGCCGACTAAAAATGGACTTTTGCCGACCAAATTTTTAGTCGGCAAAAGTGTGAATTCTTGTAGTGTCTCCCTTAGAAGTTAAACCCAAATGAAAGCACTAAAACTGAAACCATACGAATATACATAAATGTGCCACTGGTTTTCCATACATAATGCCTAAACAAAGCCCCGTTACAAAGAAGGAATGAGATAACATTACCATCAATCAACCTGTTCTTTAGAGAGCCCTTTTTCTTAATGACTATTATTCAAGGGTATATGAATGGATGCTCAATAAACTTTGGTTTCAGTTTTTTTTTTCCTTCTTTTCTTTCTTTAGATACTGTTGTTGTCATTCTTAATATTGCATGCATTTACATTGTTACTATTAAAATCAAACACAAACAACAGACAACAATAGTCAATACTTTTTTTCATAAGTTAAAGATAATGTATTTTTTCAACAACATCATTGCTATTTCGATCTTTCAAATGATAAGCAGCAACCAAAAAGCCACAATCAGAAACAGAAAAGCAAAATAAAGCTTAGGTTCACATATATATATATATATATATGTATATATTAGCAACAAAACAAAGATCAAGATCGAGCATAAGGTACTTTATCAAAACAAACAAACGAGAGAGAGAGAGAGAGGGAATGTTTATCACGGACGAGAGACCTCAAAAACGATCCAAAAGAAAACAGAAAAGAAGAAGCGATCCAAGAGTATGAGAGATTGAAGCAAAATTGAGTTACCAGAAAAGGTGAAACATATGGGATAATTCTACACGTCAAGAATGATTAGAGAACAATAAAAGTCATTTGTTAGGAGTTGTAACCATTAGAATCTGTATTGGGCTTATTTCCAAGGCAATCACATTTCAAAGGCCCATAGTCTTTCTACAACAGTCATATGTCTTTGTCATGAAATAGGCTTTAAGTCCATTTAAATTCTCTAACGAACAGCATCAAAGTCTAATACCCAGGCCCTGAGCTGAGTCGGCTAAATAGGGCTCCCTAGCCCATGAACCTAGCTTCTTGCTCTGGCACACAAATTACAATAGATATCATGGTTCTATTAGGTGGCGACACATTGTTATGTAGTAGGAAAAAAAAAAAAATCCATTCTAAATATATAGTTTTTTTATATTAAAATTTAATTTGTGTACTTTTTTTTAAAAGTGATTTAACCATTAAATTACTTAGTTAAATATCGCAATTTTATAAAGGCCAAGAATGAGAAAAACTCATTTTACTAGTAATATATAAGTTTCAAATCTTAAAAATAAACAAAAAAAACAAAAATACTTATTTATCAAAAAAATAAAACTACATTGATCACATTTGCCTCTGTTTGTTGCTATGCTTTCATTCATATCAACTAATTAAGCAAGTTGAGGTCGTTAATTTTAGGATTAGTTGAAGTGCATCTAAACTGACCAAACACTCGGTTAAAAAAAAAAAAAAAAAAAAAAAAAAAAACTGATTAAGCAAGTTGGCTTTAATTAAAGGTGTAGTGATAATCAAAGCTGGTGTTGTTGATGTAACCTTCTTCACCACCATCATAATATAGCATGGTGTCTACTGATCCCCAACCACCACCACCACCAGCAGCTAACCGGGAGGCTTTTCTATACTCCATAGTTTCTTCTTCTTCTTCTTCTTCTTCTTCAGCATCATCAAACATGTCCTGTTCACAACAAGCATTATTCCTATCCGATGTCAGTCCAGTGCCCCCGAAACAACCTCCCCAATCAGTTAAACTCGAAATATTGAGCCAGATATTCGCCAACACATGATCACTATCACAATCAGTGAAAACTGATTGTTTCTCCAAGAATTGTTGCTGCGATGATGAAGCGATCATCCATGTCTCTGTTGCAGAGGAGTCATGAATGGAGGTAGGCTCGGCCATGGAACTTAATGCGTCTGATTCGGCTTGGATTTGATCCGCCAATCTGGGCAGCAAAAAGTTTCGAATCGTGTCTCTGAACTCATTACTGTTTACGTCGCAATTGAGTTGCTTTGCTTGCTTCTGAATTCTTGTTCTCCAATAGTTCTTTATCTCATTGTCTGTCCTTCCCGGTAACTGCTGAGCTATCTTCGACCACCTTCCAACATGTCAATAAAAAAAAACTAATAAAGACAAAGAGAAATGTTAGGGATCATGAAAATTTTTTCATGAAAATGATCATGAAAAATCTGTGACCCTTAGATTACTTTGATTAGTGTGTTGTGATTTATTTTAAGTGTAATCCAAAGGTCACACATCTTTCATGATCATTTTCATGAAAGACTTTTCATGATACCTAGCATTACTGTAAAGACAAATTACAGTGATTTTTATATATGTATAATTTTCTCAAAAATATATAAATATGAATACCGATTTCCCCAACGCAAGTGGAGGTGGAGAATGAGAAACTGTTCTTGAAGGGTGAGGTTTCCGCGTCTGACATCGGGACGTAAGTAGTTCAACCACCTTAATCTGCAGCTTTTTCCTGTTCGATTCAGACCTGTTTTTGCTTTAGAAGTTACTGAAATAAACATATATAGGCAGATGGAAGGGAAGTGAAGTAAAAATGATATTTTCATCGGCTAATATAAACTGCATGACTGATACTGATACGTATTTTGATACTGTTATTTAAAATTATGATGACGGGGATAATACCTGCACATTGAGCGACAGAGTTCCAAGGGCCTTCACCGTAGATGGTAATATAATTGACGAGCGTCGAGTCCTCTTCTTCAATCCATGGACCTTTTCTAATAAACTCCATTATATATATCACTTCTTCACTCAGAGAGAGAGAGAGAGAGAGAGAGATAGAGGTAGGGGGTTATGGAGTTTTAGAGAAGACTGGTTGGTTCGAGTAGCACGTTGTGGAATTTTATAGTCGGAGAGGACGTACAATTTCTGTGAACTATGGATGGTACGTATATGGGAGTCTATTATTTCCAAAAATAATATTCTTCAACGGAGATGATATATAAGTACATTTTTTTAGATTCGGTAATATTTTAAGAAGTTGATTGATTAATAATTAGAGAATTTTTAACCATTAACATATCAAAAAGTGTAAAACCCATATCAAAACGTTAAATATTTTATTTTTTCTCTACTTTTTTGCACATATTTTCATAAAAAATCAAAAATTTATTCTAAACATATTAGTTTTTTTCACCTCATATTTTAGCTAAAAAATAAAAAAATAATTAAAATAGTATGTTCCCAAACGAGACCTGAATTTAAAAAGTGAGTCTAATTTTTGAATACGAAGAATATTTTTCATTGCCGGGAACTATTTTTGATGAAATTTGAATATGAATGAGATTATTAATAGGTTTGTAAGGATAAATAAAGATTACATGGGACAAAGAATTATATGTTGAGATTATTGAGATAAGTTATCTTATAAGAAAGTATTAAATAGAGGAAGTTATTATGCTTGGTGAGGATGAGATAGAAAAATAAAATAATTTTTTACAATTGGATGAAGGAGATAAATAATTTGGAGATATGCCTAATCCCTTAATGCTACAATTTCAATTAACATTATTTATTCCCCATTTAATCCTTCACACTAAAATTAAAATTATTGCTAAACAAAAATCACTAAAAAATATATCAGACCCAATGTTCCTCCTCATCCCTTATCCCCTTCCTTACAGCAACTCAAATGATGAAAGTCAAGAAGGCTTCGTCAACACAATTATTTGACTTGTTACAATTTAATGAAGTCATTTATTGCAATATCACAATGATTATTATGTTATTTTGGTACGGTCAATACTCATTTTAAATTTTGATCATTGAATTTTCTCTTCAAAAAATCTTGAGATCGTGATCGTCCTAGTGATGAGGTAAATTGGTGCCGAATTCGGCACAAATCACAAGATTTGGCTTTGTCAAAATTTGATAGTTTTTATTTTTATTTTGTATGAAGACGTAATTAAAAATGAATTTGGTTTAAGAAGTTAATACCTTATTAGAGTTGCTCTTATCTCATGATGATATAAAGAGTTTGTTTGGAATAATTTAAATAAGCTACTTATAATTTTTTTTTTAATCCTTAAAGCGTTTGCCAAGTTATTTGATACTAATTTTACTTATAACTTATTATGTAGATAAAAATAATTTAAATAAATTATCTAAAAATTATGAGAGAAATATTTTTAATTTTTATTTTTAATTATGAATTTTTAACTTATTATAAGTTACTATAATTTTTAACTAGTGTTTGATTATGTAATCAAGTTATGTTCTTTACCTCTTTTTTTTTTTCTTCTTAAAGTTATCTTCTATCCTCAATGGGCAAGCTCATGATACTTTTGACAAGAAGACTATGGTCTTGTTTGGTTTGTTTTTCTAAAAAAAATTTGGAAAAAATTCTCTACAAAATTTTTTTTAAGAGTAATTAAACTAAACAAATTTTTCTAAAAAAAATTTCAAAATTTTGTTTGGTTACCTACTTTTCAAAATCACTCTCTCTCTCATACACATCAAAGCAATCATTTTTTTTAAAACTCTCGCCCCAAAATAATTTTTCAAAACCATTTCTGAAAAAAGACAAACCAAACAAGTTTTCGTACTTTTTATTTCAAAAACTACTCTACAAGGGGTTGGATTGTTATAACTGTAGGTCTCAACCATAACTTGTTTTGTTATAATTTAGGAGGGGAGAGTAATAGTTCAAAGGGCTTAATAATCCTCTCAACCATAACTTGTTTTGTTATAATTTAGGAGGGGAGAGTAATAGTTCAAAGGGCTTAATAATCCTCCTCAATAGAGGGATTAACTTGACTGAATTTTGGATGAGATTAAGAAAATAATAAGTGGATTGACCCTATTTTATATAAAAAATTTGTTTATTTTTATTTTTTGCCAAGTGCACTTGTTTGTTTTAGTTTTTTTAATATAGAAATAATTTTTTTATTTATTTCATATAAAAATAATTGCACAATCCCATCACTAATCATCTCTCACACTATCATTGTAACAAATACACTTTTATTTAATTTACTCACTAACAATTCCCATATTAATAATCTCTTCACTAACCCTCTTTTCACTAACAATCACATCCGAATTAATCTACCAAACAAACGTGACCGAAGTTTTAACCGTTTTAGGATTGTTGTCATTCAAGTAATTGGAGTCAACGGTTTCATTTGGAAAGTCGGTTGATTTTTTTATTTTTTTAATTTTTTAGCTATTTTAGGTTAAGGTTAAAAAGTTCGTTTAGGTTAGACTTTTTGACTTTTATGTGAGAAAAAATGAAATGATTATTATTTAAATGTAACATTTTATTTTATTAACTTTTTAGTCTATTTTAAATCATGCCAACCAAGGGCAACGAGTCCCATAAAGTTTGGATAGCTCTTTGGTTGGTAATTGTATTTTTAAATATTTTTTGGGTAAATCATAAATGCACTTCTTAAAATTTGTTTAAAATACGATTTTGATTCTAAAAATTACATCTTACCTCTTAAAGTTTTTAATTTCATAATACATGACCTTTTTATTTATGAATCATCAAGTCAATTAACAGTTTTTAATGATGTTAAAAATTTATTTTAATTAGTAATTCAAGTAATTTTATCATTTTATATAAGAGCAGTTAGAAAATTTTAATTTTTAATTAATTTTGCTAAATGTAAAATTCTAATAGGGGGATATGTGTAATTTTTTAAACTATATGGAGTAGTTTGTATTTTAAACAAGTCTCAGAGGGTGTGCTTATAATTTACTCTCTCTTCTTTTTTGTATTTTTTTTTTGTTAGCTTTCTTTGTTTTTAGTGAGTTTTAAAAGAATTTTTTTTTTTAAAATTAAATTCTATTAAATTATATATATTTTAAAATTTACTATAAAAAATTCAAATAAAATAAAATAAAATGTGATATTTTGAATCTCTCCCAAATCGATCAAAAAACGATTAATTTGATTTCTCACTCCAAATTGGGAACTGGACCAAAAAGACAAAACATAAAAGAATCTCTCTCTTTTAACATACCCGAGCTTTACATATATTTATTTATTTACTATAAAAAATAAAACAATTCCACATCAAGCATTTTGCTTCTACTGGAAATTAATTCAATCAATTGAAGTAGTAATAGAGTAGCATATGGATATATCCCATTTAATTTTTGTTAAGAGCAAAACACAAATTTAAACCAAGGGCTTAAAATTATTAACCCCGTATATCATTCAGTATAATCACCAACATCCTATTTACTTAGAGGGTTGCTATGTGTCCCTACCTTTCTTCTTAGGATCTCTCACTTCTTTTAACTCGTACTACTAAAATTACTCAATTCCTCATTTTTCTTTGGACCCCTACCATAATTTCAAATATACCCCTAACCCTTATTTTCTCCATTTCCTCTATTTACAAACTCTCATTGCCGCTGGCACCCCTCTCCGGCAGTGCCACTCCTTTCCTACCACCGCCATTCTTTTCTCCACCCTCTTCCTATCGCTCCAGCCCTTTCTCATTCCTCCGTCTTTATCTTCTTCACACACACACACACACACACACACACACACACTCTCTCTCTCTCTCTCTCTCTCTCTATCCCTCTCACTTACATATGTAGGTAGCTAGGATTGGAGATCTCAACGAAGACCTCTATGTTTGAGATCGTAGATCGCGACAGCGGCAGCGGCTAGGTTTGAGATCTCAAATCGTGACAATGACTGAGGCGACTAGGGTTTGAGGAAAAAGAGGTCACCTCCTCTCTCTCTCTCTCTCTCTTCCTCACGGTGGCTAGAGTTTCATGAAGAAGTTGTGGTTGACAGTCTGGGTTGTAGTAGTGGCGAAATCACCTAGAATAGAAGTAGAGGTCGCCTCTATCACAGTTGATGGTGGTGGTAGGCAGTGATAGAATTAGGGTTAGGGTTTCAAGAAAAGAAGAGAATGGAAGGAAGAAGAAGAAAGAAGGTTATTGGTGAGGATGAAGAAAAAAGTGGTGGCTGCCGGCGGGAGTGAAAGTGGTGATGGGTTGGATGCCAGAAGGTGTTGACGGAAGTGGAAGTAATAGTGGAATTAGGGTTAGGGTTAGACTTGGGAGTATAGGGATGAGGACAAAATTGAAATTTGATGTTAGGAAAAAATTGTAATAACATAAATGAGGGGTCCAAAGAAAAAAGTTAGGCATTTAGCAACCCTCTTTACTTATTATTAACCTATAGGCTCGATTTGTTTTGAGTGATGAATAATACGATTGGATTAGTAATGAGTGGGTCCGCAAAAAATCATATTTATTTTTGAAATGTGCCATGGGATTAAGAGTCCCATGGGATTATGAAACCCTTCCACAGAGATCATGTTTGTTTGGACAGACTGGATAAAGAGGGATTGTAATCTATCAGACTATTAATCATGAGATATATAGTTCCTGAACTATTTAGTTAGAAAAAATATGTATCTCGTATTTGTTTTTATCATGAGATTAGATATTTGAAAATGACTATTCTATTGAATTTAATGTTTGATTAAAATATTATGAAGAAAGATAAATGCTTAATAGACTATTTTACCCTTTTCAATTATTTATTAAGTAATAGCAATACTAAATGTGTCTTTAATATTTTAATTGTTTTTATGTAGATTAAATAAAAAATTATTTTGTTTTATTTTATTTTTTTTAAAATTAAATAAATAAAACATCAATAAAAAATTTATGTTATTTTTAAAATAAAATTTTAAATATTTTTTTAAAATATTAAATAATCGTTTAAATAAAAAAAATCAATAAAAATTAAATAATGAAATGAAACAAAATATCAACAAAAACTTAAAATAAAACATCAATAAAAAATCTATAAAAATTTGTTTAAAAAATTAAGTAAATAAACATCATTAAAAATTAAATTAAATTATTTTATTTTATTTTATTTTATTTCTTAATTGAGATTTTTATATTTTATTTTATTTTACTAAATACAATACATAATGAAATCAAATATTGGGAGGACAAATGTGTCATTTTACAACTCAGTCCCACGAGATTCCAATCCTACCATTTCTATTCTACATCCCTCTAGGGCACAATAGTCCAACATATATGAGATTGATAATCCGGTAAGACTCTTAATTTAGCCTATAAATTTTCACCAAATAATGGACTCCATAATAGATTGGACATGGAGTCAAATCCCTCCTCCAATGCTTCCAAACAAACATCCCCTAGCAATCCCATGGAGAGGTAGTATTGTAAAACGAATATTTTGCCCTTCATTTTATAAAACAACTAAGTTACCTTCTATATAACAAGGGTTTTTATGGAATTTTATGAATTTTACATTAAACTAATATTACTACAAAATGCACAAATAAACACAATTTAGGTTATATCTCCAACATCAAACTAGTAATCCCCTCTTATGTTCTTTCTTTTTTTTTTGTTTTTTTTGTTTTTCGGTGCATGTTGATGTAAAAAAGTAATTAATTTTTAATTTGAGTGGTGTCATATTGTTCAGTGAAAAAAGAAGGGGTAATTACCATTTAGTGGTAATTTATAAAAATAATTACATATTAATGAAAAAAATTATAATTATAATTTTAATATTTATAATATTTATTATTTTTTGTAATTATTTTCTCTAACATTCACTGTTAGTTAATTTTCTCAAAAAAGAAGGTGTAACTGTTGAGTAGTACGGTATGGAACTCCAAAATATAGTTGTGAAAGAGGGAATGGGTTATGCCACAAATGAAGATTGGACAATACCTATTTGTTTTATATTGTTAATTTTTTTTTTATTACCCTTTTATATCACTTTTTACATACATATATATGACTGATTTTTTATTTAAAATTTTATTTTCTAAAAGAAGAGAATTCATTGTTGACTTTTTCTTAAAAAATATTTATAAAGTAATATAATATTTTACCACCGAACTTGTAATATAAATTGGTGAGATAAAAAAAAATGACATATAATATTGCACATAAATAATGGACGCAGAAAGAGAAGATTAGAATTGCATCATCAAGATGAGGTAGGATGTTCTTCAATACATGATTGGATCGCTTGGGAATCAAAGGGATGGAATAAATCCATCTCACAAAAGCCTTTTTTTTTTTTCTTTTTTTCTTTTTTTTTTCAGTTATTAGCTAAATTACACTCACAACCCCTGAAGTTTAAGAAAATGTAATTAGTCCTATAAATTTGACGTAATTACACTGACTTTTCTCCAAAGAATTTAAAACTATGTAGATGGTGGATAGATACTGAAATAAATAAAGGTAAATATATATTTTAGTAGACAAAATATAATAACATATCTTTTCATCTATACGACTCACAAATCATTGATGAAAAAAAGTTTGCATTATGTAAATTAAAATTTTGAGAGAGACCGGTGTAATTATTAGCTTCAATTTAAAAAATTTTGAAAATAAATTCCATTTTTTTCTTTCTAATGTCATTCAATTTTGCATTCTTTTTTCACTCAATTTGAAATTTCTAAATGACAATGAAATTTCACTTTCTAAAAATAATGAACACAATAAAATTTTATTGTCTAAAAACTGTAAACATAGTGAAAATTTACTATGTTTGTATTTTTAGAATTTTGTATTCAACATTGGCCTTCTTTAATAGATCCAATAAAAGAAAGTGCCTTGGTTCTTGTTTATTTCCGATGTACCCAAAAAAATAAAATAAATAACACGCCCCTTTACCATATATAAATTTTGGATTGAAGTCTTTTATCGCAAGGTAATATTAGGTTGTATTCCTGCCACTTCTTTTGTGTTTCTTGAATTAGAGATGCTACTTGACGTTCTTGCATATACACCCAAAAAACAAAAATGGTAGTAAGGTCAATGCATTTTCTAGAATCCTAATTTATCCAATTTCTCCTTTTTTGTTTTTATTTTTTTACCTTGTAGTTTTGCCAACAAAAAGCAAAAAAGAATTCCTACCTAAGGTCATCAATGAGATACTAAGAGGTGTTTTCAGAAGTTGGTTAAAAGTTGATTTTTTTTGACTTTTTTTTTATCTTTTTGTGGATAAAAAATATGAGAGATGATGTAATCAAAAATGGATTAAAAACTAAAAATTAACTTTTAACTAACTTCTCGAAGTACCCTGAGTTGCCTTTCCATTGCTCCACTTTTCTAGACCAGAAAGAACGTACTAAAAACCTTGCTTTATTCTTTGTTTTTCAAAAGCTTATGTCAATTACTAGAAAGTTAATCCTCTTTCCACTCACACAACATAACATAATCCACTTTCCACTTTTCTTTTTTTGGTCAAAAACCCTACTTCCACTTCAAGCATTACTTTCTCAAAAAAAAAAAATAAAATAAAATAAATAAGAAGCATCATCTATACAATATTGTGGAGGGTAAAAATATTGACTCTGAGCCCAAAGAAATGGATGTATGGCCTAGAGCATTTAACCCAGCTAAAGCAACTCCAAGGTAAGGGCTAAGCCCAAGCCCTTGTTAAGTCTATCCAAAGAAGAGACAAAGTGGCGTGACCAACGGTTTGAATAAGATCGCTTTCTAGAAGGAAATCCGCAATATAAAAGGAGAGCCCTTGGATCCATTTGTAACCTACGATGGAGATCAGATTCGAAAGAAGATAGGGATGTAGGATCAATATATCCTGACAACATGATCGTCTGATGAGGAAGATCTGATGGACGAAGATGGAAATAAATATCCGAACTAATCCAAGCCATCCAAAATGAAACAAATCCAATGGTGACGAATCGAGATAGCTTGACCACTTGCCCGACCAAGGTCTAGGGGCATAAAGTACCGTTGCATCAAGACAGTCATCCAACGGCCCAAATACAAGGTATTGACACTATAAAAGGGAGGACCAGAAATAACACAAGGAGGCAAGTAAAAAACAAACAGTATAATTAGTCTTCCTTTTCAATATAATATGTCCAAACACTATTCTAACTTGACCGTTAGAGGGTCCTCCCAACCAAATCCGGTCGGGAGTGTCACTGACGACCTTGTGTCTTTTTGCAAGGCATAGAAAGGAACAACTTATCTCATTTTTTTTTTTTTTTTGTGGAGAAAATTTCATCATTCCACAAATATATATATATATATATATATTTATAATTTTGTGCATAACTCTTTGATTAAATAAAACAAAAGGAAAGAAAACAGCTGAAAATGTATTCTGGGCATCTCTTTTTATATTGAGAGCATCAATTGTACTGATCATTGTACAAAAGCCCTCCTCAATTTGTTGCCAGCAACCACTAGATTAATGCCATTTGTCATCTGTTAATCTATTAAACTATGAGTAATGTTCAAAATTTCAAAAATTTTATTAAAATTTCTACCAAATGTCTTACATGGGTATGAGACCCACATAATGTGGGTTTCATATGAATCTCACCCCTATGTGAGACATTTGATAAAATTTTTATAGTTTAAAGCATTTTTGTTGAACTATATCCATTGAGAGCTTCTTTAAGTTTGGTCGCTAATTATATGGGTTTTACCGACTAAAAAAATTTTAGTAGCAAAAAATAAAGCTTTTTGGTGCAAAAAAAAATTTTAGTAGCCAAAAGTTTACAATTGGCGACTAAAATTTAGTCGCCAAAAGTGGTCATTTTTAGCGCGGGAGAACTAAAATCCTAAGGCGGGAATAAAATTTTTTGGTGACCAAAATTTTGGTAGCTGAAAGTGCATCTTCGGCGACCAAATCCGATTTGGTTGACAAAAGTTAAGTTTTTTAGCAACTAAAAAATAATTAGTAGCCAAAAGTGTAGAATTGGCAACTAAAAAATATTTTTAATCACCAAAAGTGGTTTTTTTATTTTTATTTTGGTAGTAAATAGTTTATTTTACATAAATTATGTTCAATAAAATAATTATGTTTATACATATACTTTTATATTAATATGGATGTATGTACTATATAAATAATATATGTTGCATATATAATCATGTGGTGCTATAGAGGTGTAGTGGGAAGAGTGTGGTGTATAAGGTTTATGGTGTGGAAGGTTGGCGGTTCGAGTCTCTACAAGAGCAGATCAAATTGTTCTACAACGAATTATCGTCATGAATGACACTTGATAGCGTCACGAATAGTGCCTACCATGACATTAAAGTGTCACTGAAAGGTTTTAGTCTTGATGGTGTAATGACACTTATAAGTGTCACTAACTCTTTTTTTAATGACGCTTGATAGTGCCACAAATAATATCTACCATGACATCAAAATGTCATTGAAAGTTTTCAGCCATGATGGTGCAGTGGCACTTGCAAGTATCTACCGTGGCACCGATAGAAGTGGCACTTGTTCAAAATGCCACAAGACCAAAAAATGTCATTAGAAGAATAGTTTTGTGGCACTTTCAAATGTCACTAAACTAAGAAAATGTTGTAGTGTGTGTTGTTATCCACTAAATGGAATTAATGTTGGGGAGAAAAAAAAATTATTCCACAGAAAATAAAGTTTGGGTCAAACCAAATAATATAATCTTAATTGGATAAATTACGTAAATGGTTCTTGAAATATATAATTAATTTTATTTTGATCCTTGATATTTAATTTGTATAAATTGCAATCCTAAATTTCACTTATTTAATCTGATGTAGTCCCTTTCTGTAATTTGTCTAAAGAACACATGTCAACTTCACATCAAAAATTGAAGGACATAAATGACTTTTTAACACATCTATTTATGTTAAATAATACCAATCAAATAGTCAAACATGATATGCATTTGGCTCTTCCAATAATAGAATTAAAGGTTTTGATGGTGTTTGTTTTGTAAATAATATATTTTTGATGTATCTCACGGTTAATTCAAGTAGAAAATGCGATAAATTCTTTTTAATGCCTTTCAAATGTTTGATGTTAGACTGATATAAGTATTTTTCATATATTTTACTTAGATGAGAGTTGGAGTAAGAGACTAAATTGAATTAATGAATGAAATTTAAGGATGCAATTGATACAAATTAAATATTAAAATACCAAAATGAAATAAGTCATATAGGTTGAAGTTTATTTGTATCATTTATGATTAATCTTATTCTTGATAAAAAAAAAAAAAAAAAAATTAAGTGCTTGGCGGAATCAATCCAAGGGCTAGTAATGAGTTTGGCTTTTTATTACGCATTAGGTGCTTTAATTGGGAAACACCCTTACTTACCCTTCGGTCAAAAAGGCTCACTAAATTAAAATTTATGTTAAAGATAGTGGCTTTGGTGGATTCCCAAAGCTGGGTAAAAATGAGAAGAAAAAAATAATAATGTTATATGTATTAATTAATGTATCAATTGATAATATAATATAATTTTAGAGATTTTTAGTATTTATAATTTGTATAATGAATGGGGTCAATAATAATATCATAACTAGTATTGATACACTAATTAGTACACTAATTGGTGCATGTAGCACCACCGAAAAAAAATAGTCTTTGGTTGTTTAGCTCTTTAGAACATTCCTTATCATGGTTAAAATTATAATAATATTAAAAATACATAATGATTCACAAAAAAATTTAATAAAATTTGAGATTTAATTTAGTTATGAAAGGTTTGTATTGAAAATAAATCTCAACTAATTATTACATTTTTTGTAATATATTTTGTCTTTTGATTTTGTGTTCTTAGCATTAATGTTAAAATTTATAATTATTTAATATTTGTATCCTAAGTCAAAATTTGGACTAAATATGGGATTATTTTATTTTAAAATTATTAAATTCAATTTTGTTCTTTTATAAAACATTACTACACTTGACTCCCTAAAAAATTTAATTAACATAATATTTAACTCATTTTAATCATACCCTTCAAGATGGGAACAAATTGTTGTATTCATTTTGAAAGACTTTTGTGACAAAGTATTAAGGGCGAATTACACTAACATTACCTATAGTTTAGTACTCATATCACTTTAATTTATGACTTTTTAATTGTGACAAATTTGATAATAAATTTTCAATCTTGTTCCAAATAAGAACAATTGAGAAGATATTATTGTTTAATTTTAAGGGCTAAGTCATCAATTTGATAAAATATAAACTAATTTAAAAAAATGTCCAAAAAATATTTTTGAATTTCTAAAAATTATTTTTACCCACCAAAGATAAAATTATGTAAAATTGATAAATCTTTTACGCATTTATTTATTTATTTTACCAAATTAATTTTTATTATGTGTTTAGATGATGATCATACAATGTGTGGTTGTTAGGCTTTTAATGCGTAATCAATATATTTAATATATGAAATGTTTTTAGTTTTGAATTTTTTGATTTAATAGATTGATTTAATAATGATATCAAAATTCTCGCCATATTTGAGTTTTGGAAAAATAGAATCTAATTTAATGAAAATAAAAACAACCATCCATCACATGATCATCATCCAAATACATAATAAAAATTAATTTTGTAAAAAAAATAAATGTGCAAAAAATTTATCAGTTTTACATAATTTTATCTTTGGTGGGTAGAAATAATTTTTTAAAATTCAAAAATATTTTTTGAACATTTATTTTTGTCAAATTAATTTATATTTATCAAATTAACGACTTTGCCCTTGAAGTTGAGTAATGGTATTTTTAATTGTTCTTATTTGGAATAAGATTCAAAATTCAGGTCAAATGTGTCATAATTAAAAAGTCAAGAACCAAAGTGACACAACCCCAAACTATAAGAACTGTTAATGTAATTTGCCCAAGTATTAATTTGTTTTGATGTTCAATTAATTATGACTATAGTTTTTTCCCCCTGTAAAATATTGTTAGTTAATATTAACAACAAATGATTTATGTTCTATTACGAAGATAAATGACTCTTTTTATTCAATTGTTTATACTTTTCTTTATTAGAATTTGTACAAATTTTAAAATGTAAAATTGAAATAAAGTGTACTACTATTGAGTCTCAAACTAATCTCGGAGAAGTTATAGTATTGAGTCTCAAACTAATCTAAATTGAAGGTTGATTGGGACTTAATGGTCATTGGGATTTGTTAGTGTCATTAACATTATTGTCGAGACAAAGGCCTTCCAAATAATATTTGCTAAGGTTATGTTAAGATTTTAGATTGGTAGAAAGAACATAAAAAGTCAAGCAAAAGAGAAATAAAACACAAGCTAATTTTTATTTTCCCTCTGTAAAATTTACATACCACCAAAATCAATTTGCATGCATGACAAAAGATGGAAAAAAACAATGCATGAAGCTATAGACCATTGTAATGATAATGAGGCTATGATGTTAAGGACTAGTTCTCCTACAAAAAGAAATGGCACAAATTCTTGAAATTTCCAGTAACAAAACAACATTGTCGCCAATTTAATTCAAATATTACACATGAAGTTCATTTTATCTTATAGAATAATGTGCGGAATTCATATGGGAAACCTTAGAATGGTTATGTAAGTGAAAAACATATCTTGTTGACGAAGATAACACAATGTAGGAGAACATTCCAACCACCATGTATTCAAGATCTACAAAAGAAAATACAGTTAGTGCCCAGCCAATAAGTGATTGGAAATACTCCTGTAACACCCTCAAAATAATACATATGAACCCACATTTTTGACATGCATAGACATAAGAGAATAAAACATATTTCTATTTATCAGATTATTCATTACACAAGTATTACATGTTGACAACAAAAGTAAATGTCCTACAGACTTACAACTTTCCAAGCCAACAATTGGTTACAAAAAGGAGAGTACTAACTCAAATACACATTAAACCATTGGCTTGAATTTACATGTAATACCAAAAGAGAATAACAAAAAGAGCTATTAGCCTCAAAGCCTCCCAAGCTACGTCCTTGGCGGTGGCATAGCACCTAAACCTAAAAATGATGTCCCATATAGGGTGAGCCAAAACCCAGTAGAGATATACTAAACCAAGTATGAGAAATAACTAAAACATTAGCATTCGTTAAATGATTAACACATGTAAATCAACTTACAAGACATCCCAGTTCCATGATAAATACGTACATGTTTCATTTCACCTTCCTTTACTTCCAATTCAAATTTATAAACATGGCTCATTATCTAGCCAAACAAGTAAATGAGACTACAACTCATATCAAAAACACTTCCAATACTTCAATTATCAATGGAGTCCATCCCCTATCTCCTCCCAAACAGGTTTGAGAGTACATCCCCTATCTTCTCTCAAACCATGGAGTATATCCCCTATCTCCTCCCAAACAATATACATACGCAATGTATTTAAACAGTTCATCATATATAATGATCATTCCAGGCACATATTCAATGTGGCACTTCAACCGTCATATTCAATGACGTGACACATTTGATTAGTTTTAGTTTTCCCTAATCAACATACAGTGTCTACAACAATCAAAACTATCCTCCACCGATAGCCCAAAGCAGTTATCTCTAAACAGATAATAAATTTATCAAACAGATAAAATAACAACATTTTCATAGGTGAGTGATTAACTAATCCAACTACACCATTCAATCCCACAATTTCCCAATTTCAAGACTTTCAACTCAAATTCACATTTTTCCCAATTTAATTATTCAAATTAGTTATTCAACATGATTAGGGCATTTTCCCCCTTTTTCAAATATCAACCCTAAGGTTCAATTTCATCAATTTAACAACAATTCTTCCATTTTCCAAGGTCTCACATGTAACGCCCTCAAAATAACAACATTAAACCCATCAGATAAGACATGCATTTACATATAAACTAACCACATTCTTTTATTCAACAGAGTTCCATTACATGAGTATTACATGTTAACATCAAAACAAAATGCCCTACGGGCTTACAGCTTTCCAAGTTAACACTTGGTTACAACAAAAGAGTACTAACTCGTTTACACATTTAGCCCTTGGCTTGAAGTTACATGTAATACATCAAAAGTTAAGCGACAAAAGTATGTCCGCCTCTAGCCTCTCAGCTATGTCCTTGGAGGTGGCATGCTACCTATACCTGAAAATGATATTCCCATATAGGGTGAGCCACAGCCCAGTAGAAATACACTAAACCAACCATGAACAATGACTAAAAGATTAGCAATTGATAGATGGCTAACACAGATACATTCACATAAATTACACATTTATGTCATACAACTTATGAGTCTAAGTTACCTTTCATTTTCCCTTTTTCAACAGATAAGCATGCTAGCTCTATCATCATTTCCACAGATATGTATAAAAACTATATCCCACATTCAGATAAGCATATAAGCTATATTCACATTCTCAACAGATATGTATAACAACAATATCCACATTCACAGATAAGCATATAAGCTATATCCACATTCTACAACAGATATGTATAATAACAATATCCACAGATAAGCATATAAGCTATATCCACATTCTACAACAGATATGTATAATAACAATATCCACAGATAAGCATATAAGCTATATCCACACTTCACAAAGATAAGCATATGAGCTCTATCTTCACTTTACTAGACAAGCATATGAGCTGTATCTACGGAGTTCATCCCCTATCTTCTCCCAACACTATCCGGTTTAGAGGTACATCCCCTATCTTCCCCTAAACCGCGGAGTACATCCCCCATCTCCTCCTCTACACATAACGTATACAAACACAATGGTTCTATATACAATCACTCAATACATATAGTTAATGTATTCTATGAACCGTCAAGTTCCATGACACATTTCATTGATTAGTTTCAGTTTGCCTAATCATCATGCATTGTCTACAACAATCACGACTATCCTCCACCGATAGCCCAAGCAGTTATTTCTAAACAGAAAATAAATGCACAAATGGATATTCAATCAACATTTCATTTCCTCATTTCTCACCATTAATTATCCCAATTAATCAAACAATGTAATTAGGCCATTTTCCATAATTACCATTTCAACCCTTAGGTCCCATTTTCATCAATGATTTAACATCAATTCCATTTCTCTATGCCAAACATGCATCTAGGTTTATTATGAATAAAACCCCAATTTTTGTAAAATTACACAAAAGCCCCAAACTTTCACAAAATTACCAAGCCAAGCCCAACATCTCAAAATACCAAAATTTAAAGACAAAATCTATAGAGAGGAGTAGGGTATCCCTACCTCGAAGTTTGAGCCAAAAAGGAGATGAAGACTCGAAGATCAACTTGCTCCAAATCCAAACTTTTTTAGATTAAATCAAAGCTCTCAACGCCCTCTATCTTTTTAACAAAGGCTCTAGGCTAGATTCACACTCTAGGGAGATCAAATCTTAGAGAGGGTGTAAGTTTAGAGAGAGAGAGTCTCGGATTTAGGGTTTGATCAAAAAAAAGAAGTGAAAAACTGAAGTTCAAAATCGCTACTGTCCGCTGATATAAAACACGCTCGCTCGAGCGAAGCCTTTGTCGCTCGAGCGACCAGACACAGAAACTCTCGCTCGAGCCAAGAAGTTCTCGATCGAGCGAATAAAAACCCAGACTGCTCGAGCGAAGGAAGCTCGCTCGAGCCAAGAAAGGCAACTCTCAGGTCCAGAACCAGACGCAACACTCGCTCGAGTGAAGCCACCCTGGATCGACCCACCAGACACGAACCTCAATCTCGCTCGAGCGACCAACTCCTCGCTCGAGCGAAGGTCCAAAAATCTGGGCAACAACACTAGGCTCCCAAACACAACCAACCTGTAACAAACCTGCCCAACACATCCCATAACTCAATATACAAAGTAAAAAGGATGCAAACAAGATAATAAACAACTACCAACATCCACGGACACATGTCCGGATCACTGTACAACAAGAGTAAACCCGGGATCGCTATAACCTCCCCCCCTTAAAGAATTTCGCCCCCGAAATTAAGCACAAGTTTTCAAAAACAAGTTTTCCTTCTTTTTAGACAATGTTACAATTTAACATTCAACAATTCGACCCATTACCGGTCATCCCATCCCTTTAACAAGAGACATATCACAATATGTAAACAACATATGTATTTTCAACATGCATCAACATTATGCACTATCTTTCCAATTTCAACAATATATTCAACACATATAGTGTCACATTCAACTTCCATATGAGGCAAGTTCCAAAACATACCTCCAATAACCAAAACATTTTCAATGTTTCACAACTTAAGACATATATAAAAGCTCTTAAGTTCAACAATAGTTTTAAATTTAAATACAAGATTACATATCAATAAACAAGTCCGGATATTTCTCACGGACTCCCAACTCACGTTCCCAAGTGGCTTCCTCCACTCCGTGATGTTTCCACAAGACTTTCACCAAAGGAATGGTCTTGCCACGCAGGACCTGATCCCGCCTATCCAAGACCCGAACCGGTCTCTCCTCATACGAGGCATCCTCATCTACCTCTAAATCAGTCCAATCCAACACATGTGATGGATCCGGCTCATACTTCCGAAGCATACTCACATGAAACACATCATGCACTCCGGACAACTGCGGTGGTAAGGCTAATCGATAAGCAACCTCACCAATCCTCTCAAGGATCTTAAAAGGACCAATAAACCGAGGGGATAACTTCCCACTCTTCCCAAACCTCATCAAACCTCGCCTAGGTGATATCTTCAGAAAGACATGATCACCTACCTCAAACGCCAAAGGCCTCCTCCTACGGTCGACATAACTCTTTTGTCGACTCTGGGCTGTAACAAGCCTCCTACGGATAAGCTCAACTTTCTCCGTCGTCTCCCTAACCAACTCCGGACCCAACAAAGGTGCATCACCCACCTCGGCCCAACAAACTGGAGACCTACACGGTCGGCCATACAAGGCCTCAAATGGTGCCATACCGATGCTAAACTGAAAACTGTTGTTGTAGGCAAACTCTACCAAGGGCAAGTGCCTCTCCCACGTCCCACTGAAGTCCAGGACACAACCCCGAAGCATATCCTCGAGGATCTGGATAGTACGCTCAGACTGCCCGTCAGTCTGAGGATGATAAGCCGTACTAAAGGTCAACTTAGTGCCCAAAGCACTCTGCAAACTCTGCTACAACCTAGCAGTAAAACGAGGATCTCTATCTGAGACGATCGTCACTGGGACCCCGTGCAATCTCACTACATCCTGAATATACAAATCGGCAAGATGATCTACCGAATCTCTCACGCGCAAAGGAATGAAGTGCACAGACTTAGTCAACCGATCTACAACCACCCAAATAGCATCACTACCCCGTTGAGTCCTCGGAAGACCTACAACAAAGTCCATAGTGACATGCTCCCACTTCCACTCGGCAATAGGCAAGGGTTGCAACAAACCCGCTGGCCTCTGATGCTCGGCCTTCACTTGCTAGCAAGTAAGGCACTTCGATACGAAAACAGCCACATCTCTCTTCATACCCCGCCACCAAAACTGGCGACCCAAATCCTGATACATCTTAGTACCCCCCGGATGCACCGCAAGGCGCGAATGGTGAAACTCTCGGAGTACCTCCTCTCGGCAAGACTCCGGTACAAACAAACGGTCTCGGTATCTCACACTCAGGTCGGGATACACCGTCAAACCCTTATCTAGCAATCCCTGGAGTTGAACTTTCAACTCAACCAACTTTGTTGGAGCAAAACGGTAAGGTGCCATAGAAATTGGCGCCGTGCCGGGCACTAAATCAATAGAGAACTCTATCTCTCGGTGAGGTGGCAAACTAACAAGATCTTCGGGAAAGACATCCGAATACTCACAAACCACCCTCGGCAATATAACCTGGGTCTCATCACACTCACCAGTCTCAACGCTAGCCAGTAGACTACTAAGCTCACTTCGCCCTCGCGAATCATACCCCGGTGGCAAAACACTACCAACCCGGTCTCCCAAGAAATGGAACCACTTCCCGCTCAAGGTACATAACGTGACCCTCTGGCGGTAGCAATCAATAACAGCCCGGTATGACGATAACCAGTCCATACCCAAAATAACATCAAAACCCTTCATGGGCATGACAACAAACGGAAAAGGAAGCCTATAGTCGGCGACCTCTATATCACATCCTCTAACACCCTGTTTCAGGATCAACTCACCACCCAAAGGCGATACCACACAAATAGGAGATGCTAACTGTGCTAACTCCAATTCCAAAACAGATGCAAATGTAGCAGATACAAAAGAATGAGATGCACCCGTGTCTATCAACACACTAGCAACCGAGTTGCAAAACAGAAAAGTACCTCTCACTACTGATGGAGCCGGTACTAAATCCTGCATGGTAACAGCATACACGCGCCCCGTAGGCCCCTGGTCTACCTGCTCACCTCTCGGAGCAAAAGACTGCTGCACAGACTGGGATGACGAAGCTCCCGGATTGGCCCTCGAGGCCTGCACAGACTGAGCTGGCTGAAAACCCTGCGTCTGCCTAGAACCAGACGCTCCCGAAGTGGCACTCAACTGCGGGCAAAACCTCTTCATGTGCCCAGGCTGTCCACACTGATAACAAGACAAGGGCTGCCCCCTGCCCAAACTCTGACTTTGTGATCTAGCTGAAGAAAAAGCAGCTCTCTGACCCCCACCCTTCTGTGGGCAAACAGAAACCTTGTGACCCAGCTGGCCACACTTGTAACAGGTGAATTCCTTTTGACCACCTCTCCCGGAGCCTGCACTCGGCACTGGGAAGGTCGATCTAGCAACACCACCCTGCGACTGCTGAGGGTTAGAACCCCTCTGCCTCTTGCCATCACCCTGACAATCCTGGTGTAACAGCGCCCGCGTGGGCCTCATGCTACAGTTCGGACTCGATTTGTGTCACGGTTCTAAATCTGAACCAAAGAGTCCAAATCTAGCAAATCGTTTTGAGAAACAGATTTTTGAAAAAGTAGTGCCAAACATGGACTGCTTTGCCAGATACAGAGTCGCCACCTAAATATTTTTTAAAATGGGGAAATTTAGGAAACCCTGACTCGGTGCCGAAGGCCACATGTCCGTCATCACCGGAGTTGTCTCGGCTCGGGAGCTTGGGTACGATCGGGGAAGGTCAGCTATGAGCACCCCCTTTCGCCCGGTCCGAAGACCGGCCTCTACTAACCGTGATATCCAATTTTGAAAACGCTATGTGTTCTTAAACCAATTATTAGCCTAGAATTACTATGTTATGCGCGCAGCAAACAAGTATAGACTAGATTGCCTAATTTGGAAAGAAACATTGCATATCCGTTCGTTTTGAAGATGCTTTGGAATTTGCTACTCGCAAGTAGGCTAAAACACGGATTTCAATGAGTTCTTCCAACTCAAACAATCCAGCCTTCACCCACAGGCATTCAAAACAGTTTAACACATAAGCATCTAGCCACATGTTAAGCATGCTGTCATGGCAACATTCACACTCATGCGATATGCTAAAGCGGAAATACTTACATCGTACTCCGTGCCAAAACAAAGAACTTGTTAGCAAACATGCATGATCCAAGTCCATGTTAAGTGCCTAATGTATTGCATACAGAATGTTGCAGAATAGGCTCGGCTATCCTAAACATGTCATGTGAAAATGCACAATTATCACATATTCAATTTTTTGAATTGAAGTACGAATGCAGTTAGCGTGATGTACCGAGCCTAATGCATGTAATACAAAATGCATGAATGCACGCATGCATAGCATAAGGTATGCTGAATTAAACGTGCCCTAATACTAACCATTAAAGCAGGTAAGTAAAAGGGAAGAAAGAAGTGGGGATTGGGAGACATACACACCACCCACGCACACTTATTACAGATTTGCCCTCGCTCGGAGGGACCAAATAAATATTACAAATTAATTAACTACGCAAGCTAATTAATATTACAAATTGCCTAATTTAATTAACAAATTAAATAGACTAAGAAAAACAGTAAAATGCCTCGAGAAGCGCGCCGCCATGCACAAGCTGCCTCTGTTTTCCTTCCTTCACTTCTCTGGAGGCTGTCAAAACCTCAGGGTTACATCCCTGGGCACTGGGGAGTACCACCGGCTGAGTGGGATCATCACCGGCACTGGTATGTGTCCATCGGCACAAAATTGAAGCTGTCGGCAGAGAAAAGGTTGCCGGCCGGCACCTTACATTTCCGGTCGGCAAAGAAAGTCTGCAGGACCTGCAACTCATAGCAACAGAGAGCAAAACAAGGCATGGCAGCACAATTCAAGGCATGTATGCACCAACCATGTCTCTTATCATTGTAATGACTCAACGGGACATGTGCCTCGGTTCTCGGACCACCAATCACGCATTTCCATGCATGATGGCCCAAAGAAACAAGTATGCAACTTTGATTTCAAATGCATGCAAACCAATCAAACAAATTAGGCCCAATTCCTATCACCATTTCAAGGAACAAGGCATGCATGCAAGATGCAATGCAACCTAGGCATACAAGCTAAGAATGCAACATGGCATGGCAAGGCATTTATGCAAGCATACAAGCATACATATGGCAATGCAAATGGATGGCAAGATGGGCTTATACATGAATTAGGCAGCTCTAATAAGGCCTAAAACAGTGGCCATTAATGCCTAAAATGGATGCTAAGCACACATGCACACACACACATGTTAAGACCCAACACTTAGGCACAAAGCAAGCAACATTCAAGCACACTTGAAAGAGACATTCATGGACTAAAAGCATGCAACATAAGCTCTGAAAATCATGCTAAAACAAACCTCAAGAATCATTTAAATGGCATTCAAATGACTCAAAACAAAAGCATGAATAAGCACCAAAACATGGAGCATTGCTACACAAGCTTATGAGGCATTAAAGAGACATGCAAGGCAATCCAACAAGCATGGAAATGGGACTGAAATGGCATATAGGATGGTCCCAAATCACCAAAACAATGCAAGGATGGCATGCTACACATGCACATACTCAAGGCTAACAAGCCTAAATACAAAGGAGCTATATCAAGCATGCCAAAATCAACCCAAACACTTATGGACAGACCTAGAACATGGCAAGATAAGCACATAATCTTCACAAGACTAAGCCTAAAACATGCTCCAACAAAGGCTAACAACCTAAGACATGTTAAGGCATAAACAAGGCATTACATGGCAACTATGCTAAGCATGCATGGAGTTCCAAAACCAACTTAAAGTCATGTTATATTATGGATATATAAGCATGAAAAACAAACCAAACATGCTCAACACGCACTTAAGCATAGGCTTCCTTAAGAGGCCAAAATGTATCCTTTTCAAGGACAACAAGGAGAGGGGGTGGCCCTCTCCTTCTTGGGACTTCAAGGAATCATCTTCACCACTGAAATCCCTCAAGATTTTAGTGGTGAAGAGACCCCAACACCAAAATCCCGGAGCTAGCACAAAATGGCTCAAAATGAGGCCTTTCAAGGCCTAAGGGTGGTCAACAACCCTTAAACAACAAAACACTCTTAATAAACAATAAAGAGGGCCTAAAACCAGAACTTTTTTATGTTATACAATAAGCACAAAAACAGCTCTAAGATAGGTATAAAATCAATGCAAAAATAGGGGAAAAAGGGACTAGATTCTCACCCTTGATGACCCCTTTACAAATGGTGCTCCAATGGCCTCCTTTAGCTTGAATCTAACACCAAAACTTCAAAACAAACCCTTTAGAACCTCAGCTCCAAGAGGAAGGTGAAACACTAGGTGTTTGTGTGCAATAGTAAGACACAAAACACCTAGTGCACAAATGAGAGGGAAAGAGAGATAGAGAATGTATCTAACTCAAACCCTAGAACCAGAGCTTCTCTCTATGTTTTTCTTCTCTCTAAAATGTCTAAAGTCTCCCTCTTTAGCCCCCAAGAGAGAGCCTCTATCTCTCCTCTCACCAAACTTGCAAAACTTACAAGTTAAGCAAAACTAGAGGGCCATCCATCCATACACGTGTATGGAGGGAAAGTCACTGCAATACAGCTGCCTAAAAATATCTCAAAAAGCAACTGAACAGCAATCGGCCGGCCAAAAATGCCATCTTGGCCAAAAGGAGTGCCGGCCGGCACAAAATAGTGCTGACCGGCAACAAAAAGTGCCGGCCGGCAATAAAAATTGCCAGTGGCAGCAAAACACCAGGCGGTGCAAGATGCAAGTGTTTGGTGCAAAACCAGACACTAAACGGTCGAGTTCGGGGATCCTAAAGCAAGGTGCGCGAGCTGAGACTTCCGGGAACTCCAAACGAACACAAACATGGATAATCACCGAGTGTTTAAACGGTGACGTCCAAGTCTTGAGGACGGTCAAAAATGGGGTGTCTACAGTTGCCCCTATTTGATAGAACTCGAAAGTCATAACAATGACGGGAGTGAATGTCAAAGCCAAGAGACGACCCATTTTTGATAAGGCCGAAGACTTGGACAAACAAACAAAATATCGATAAATAAATGGTTGCGCCTACAGGCTGCCTACGTATCCCTTTGCAAGGAATCAAACCAGCGTAGTTCAGGGGCAGGATGCAAATGATATGCAGGAAGACTTTGATAATTGGACTTATACGCCACGCGAAGCCAGTTTGCACTCACAACAATGCAATGTACTAACAAGTACAAGTGAGGTGCGCAAAATAGCGCGAACGTAAACTGCACAAAATAGTGCGATGCGCAAAATAGCGCGAATGTAGCTGTGATGAAGCAATTATGCAAAATAAATGCAACATTTGAAGCGAATGCTATGCCAGCAAGTAGACATGAACCAAACTACATCTCATGCAGAAAGGATGTAAGAGAATTATGCAATTCTCACGAACATGTGCGTTAGATACACAAAAGTGAACGAAGTGTGATAGATACACTAAGTGGACAAACATGCGTGATAGATACACAAAAGTGAAGAGAGTGTGATGGACATGCTTACACGAATAAAGTGTGATTGATACACTAAGCAAAGCAAAGTGTGATAGATACACAAAGCGAAACAAGTGTGATGGATACACTGAGCAAATATGCGATAGATACACTAAGCAACCGTGTATGGTGGATGCACAAAGGGAGCGTGTGATGGATACACAAAGTGAACGTGTGATAGATACACAAAGTGAGCATAGTGTGATAGATACATAAAAGGTGAAGCGAGTGTGATGGATACACTATATGAAGCAAAGTGTGAGCGTGTGATAGATACACAAAAGGTGTGCACAAAGTGTGATAGATGCACTAAGTGAAAAAATGTGATGGATACACAAAAGGTGAACACAAAGTATGGTAGATGCACCTGGTGAACAAGTATGATAGATATACTGAAAGCGAACACGAAGTGTGATAGATGCACTTAGTGAGCAAGTATGATAGATATACTAAAAGGGAACACAAAGTGTGATAGATGCACTGTGTGAACAGAGTGTGATTGATACACTAAAAGTGAACACAAAGTGTGATAGATGCACATTGTGAACAAAGTATGATTGATATACTGAAAATGAACACAACGTGTGATAGATGCACTATGTGAACAGAGTGTGATTGATACACTAAAAGTGAACACAAAGTGTGATAGATGCACTATGTGAACAGAGTGTGATTGATACACTAAAAGTGAACACAAAGTGTGATAGATGCACAGTGTGAACAAAGTGTGATTGATACACTAGAAGCGAACACAAAGTGTGATAGATGCACTAAGTGAACAAGTGTGATGGATACACAAAAGGTGAACACAAAGTGTGATAGATGCACTTAGTGAACAAAGTGTGATTGATACACTAAAAGTGAACACAAAGTGTGATAGATGCACTATGTGAACAGAGTATGATTGATATACTGAAAGTGGACACAAAGTGTGATAGATGCACAATGTGAGCAAAGTATGATTGATATACTGAAAGTGAACACAAAGTGTGATAGATGCACAATGTGAGCGAAGTATGATTGATATACTGAAAGTGGACGCAAAGTGTGATAGATGCACAATGTGAGCAAAGTATGATTGATATACTGAAAGTGAACACGAAGTGTGATAGAGGCACTTAGTGAACAGAGTACGATTGATATACTAAAAGTGAACACAAAGTGTGATAGATGCACTTAGTGAACAGAGTATGATTGATATACTAAATGTGAACACAAAGTGTGATAGATGCACTTAGTGAACAGAGTACGATTGATATACTAAAAGTGAACACAAAGTGTGATAGATGCACTTAGTGAACAGAGTATGATTGATATACTAAATGTGAACACAAAGTGTGATAGATGCACAATGTGAGCAAAGTATGATTGATATACTAAATGAATGAAGTGTGATTGATACACTAAACGAATGAAGTGTGATTGATACACTAAACGAGAATGTATGTGATAGATACACAAAATGAAAGAAGTGTGATTGATACACAAAATGAAAGAAATGTGATTGATACACTAAGTGAAGAGAGTGTGATTGATACACTAAATGAGAATGTGGGTGATAGATACTCAAAGCGAGTAAAGTGTGATTGATACACTGAGGCAAATGAAGTGTGATTGATACACTATATGAATGAGAGCATAACTGAAGCGTGATTGATACACTAAGTAGATTAGAGTGTGATTGATACACTAAGTGAATGAAGTGTGATTGATACACTAAGCGAATGAAGTGTGATTGATACACTAAAGTGAGTGTGTGTGATTGATACACGAAAGTGAATGACCTTAAAACAGAACTTCTTTGAATGAACCGTGCATACAATATCGTGCATGACTGAGGAAGAAACTTGATAGGTATAATGCATTACAATGCAAGTGAAGCGGGTGCATAACAATGTAAGTGGAAGAGTGCATAACCTTGAAGCAGGATTGATCTTGTGCCTGAGGTAGAGGTACACTCATATTTCGGAGCATTGACAAGGCCCTGAAGAGGTACGTCCGGAGTACAATCACGGAATTTTCTGAAGTTGACACAAACTCAGATACTTCGATTTTCGCTCTTTTGTCTTTGCTTTGCAGTCTGGAACCATCATAGCTTCAGATAGGTCCTGGTTTCACCATTCACACTTATCGGGGGTGGACCCTGCGGTTTTATGAAAGAACGAATCTTGTTTTGCACAGATGTGGAGAATGGCATGGCACTCGGAGCACAAAACGATTTTGTTTTGGAATTGGTAAATGAGCTTTTGACCGGGTATCGAGCCTACGACTGAACACAGCAAAATGACTCAACAAGGAAATAAAAGGCACACAACCTAGACACATCGAGTAACACTCGAAACGACTCAAAAACAAGAATCGAGACACAAAACAAAAGACATGACACACAGACGTACACCGGGAGCCTGTTTCACCGGGTAGTGTTCCCTACCCTTTCTCATTTGTGGTTCTCTCATCACTCGGCCCTCAAGCTCTGTTTTTCTGAAAAAGCCCTCTTCTCACTTTTTCTCTCATCGCACATCTCTCTATTCTTCAATCTCTCATTTTTCATCCCTCCGCTGGGTGGTTTGATGAATGAACAACAAACTGTGGGCTCGTGTCCAACATAAATCAGCTCACGGCTATTTCCTTCGGTGACATCTGTCGATGCGCCGGATGAGGGAATGGAGCATCTCGACCCATTCCAATTCGTGCTTCGCACTCGGCTTGATACCTCGCTGCTTGGAGGATGAGAGAGCTTTTTGCCCTTTGTTGTTGACTTCAGTTGTGCCCTTTTCTGGCAGGTAGAGTGCCCTTCTTGGCAAGTATGTTGAAAATGGGGAAAAGACAGGAAGCCTGACTCAATTGTGCCCCTAGTTCATCATTTTGACCATTTTTTATTTTGTTTTTCTACTAAAACAATTTTGACCAACATGAGAGTTAGATTAACACACTTGTTCGATTTTTGATTTGAAATCATGCAAGTCAGGCTATGAGCACTGAAAATTTTCCTTTTTTGGGTCCAAGAAATGGTTCAGTTTTTGGAAAAGATGGAACAATTTTCGAGAAAAGTAGTCAGCTTCAGTAAAAATTCTCAAAAACTATTTTTGCAAACGGCCAATGCTTAACAAGCACGGAACCCACTCTTGAGACGCACAACCTCGGATTTGGAGGAAAATTGCCCCTTTGCTCGAAGAGAGCTACATGGCAACAGAAAGTTGCCCCTTGTTTGCACGGCACCGCAGCGCATTGAATGGAAACGGAAAGTTGCCCCTTGTCTGAATGGCCCCGTAGTGTATTGTAATCAGTCCTCAGAGCGATGATTGCAACCGAACTCCCGGATACAGAAAAGACAAAGATGACTAGAACCATCACATGGACACAGTTGAATTTGATGTGTTTGTGGCTGGACTTCAGAATGAAGTTGCCTACGTATCCCAATGATGGGAATCAAGCCTTACGTAGTTCGGGGTTAAGGTACACTTGGGTATTTAACCTCTCCTTTTTAGGCTCTAACTTTTGCCAAGGCGCCCGATGCGGGTTTTCGACCTTGCGAGCTTTGTTTTTCTTTTCTTTTCAATTCTTTTCATTTATTTTCTTTTCATTTCATTCCCTTTTTTTGATTTTCTTTTTTTTGTTCTTTTCTTTGCATTTTTTCTTTTTTGTATTTTTCTTTTTCTCTAACTTTTGCCTGGGTCGCCCTTCCGGGTTTTCGGCCCAGCGAGCCTCTCAAAGGGTAAAAGCGTAGCTTTGTCCATGTCAAATGGTTTTGAGATCCTGAAGTCATTTGAATCCAGGAGAATGGCTGCTGTTTTGCAATAGGACTCATCTTCAGCTCTTCGAGCATGTCTGATATCTTTGCCCCTAGTTCGAGGGGTACTTCTGTTCTAGCTTTGTAAGCTTCTTCTGATCTTCTGATCTTTTTGATCTGCCTTTCCTGGCCTCTTGTTCGAGGGCTGCTTCAAATTCGGCCACACAGGCCTCACATCGTAGTTGACCGTTGAACCTTCTGAATTCAAGTTCAAGGTTTGGAAGCGAAGGGGTTGAGTCTCGAGGCTGAGAGCGATCCTAGGCTGCACAATCTCAAGAGCGATTCCACACAGGTCTTCGCAGGACCGCGCAAAACATTTTATTTTTGAAAGTTTTTAAGAAAGCGACAAATCGCTCGCGCTAAAGATAGTGTGAAACCAGTCTGGATCAAGCCAGGGTCCTTCTCAGTACTCACGCTAACAAGCATGATTTCATTCATTAAGGGCTTAGCATGCCTCTCTTTCTCTCAAATGATCAAAATTTTGCAAATCCCGAGGAATTCCTTCCTCTTCGTTTTCACCGCAGTGTTCAAAAAAAAGTTTTAAAAAAAACTTAGGTCGATACAATGATTTCAAGGCACAGAAAAGGCAGGCGAAGAGCACTGTCATTCCATTCAATACTTCCGGCACAACTGGCACACGGCAGAAGCAAACAAAAGAGTGTGAAAATCACTGCTGTTCCATTCAAATCTGTTGGCACAACTGGCCCCCTGGCAGAAACAGACTCAAAAGGACAAACACAAAGCAAAATAGTGATATCCGAAGTAACACCCCCGGAATCACCCGACTTCTGTACAATAGGACTGACTCGATACAACAAGACAGACCCTTAATCAAAAAGACTGACTCAAAACAAAGAGACAGACTCAAAACAAAATCACAAAACTGACTCAACACCCAAGTCGGAAGCTACAAAAACCAGCATTCGCAAATGCTCAAAACAGTGCGTGCCACACGCCACATCTAGAGTAAACTGAGTGCCGCCCACAGGTGGTTCATCCCCTGATCACATATCCGTACCATCCCCTGAGTTCACTGATCCAGTGGTGATAGACTTTACTGAGTTGGTGCGACGATGACCTCATTGTCAATCAGATCTTGTATTTCGTGGCGAAGACGGAAACACCTATCAGTGACATGGCCAACTTGCTGATGAAAGGCACAGTACTTGGTCGGATCATGGGAGGAAGGAAGCCTATCTGGCAGTGATCGCGGTTCCAGGGGTTTCAGATTTCCCTCTTTAATCAGGACCCTCAAGGCCGCTGATAGAGACATGTATAGTGGTGCAAACACCCTCTGGCCTCGAGGTGGGTGTTTGAGGTTTGTGGAGTTTTGCTGGATGCACCAGCAAAGGGATTGGCAGACGTTGACTGGGTTTGCTGATCGTTTCCGAGCACGGGATTAGGGCTGAAGGGAACATTCCTGGTACAAAGGCCCTTCTCCCGGCTTGCCCCTTGATTCAGAGTGCTCTCATTCTGAGTGGCGAAAGTGTCATCCACAGTTTTTGTGACAACCGCGAGGACTTGCTCTTTGTTCAGTCCCTCAGCTTTCAAAGCCTCAATGTCCCACTGAAGGTGTTCATGGGGACCAATGCCTGCTCCTACCTTGTTCTTACCAGTCGCTTCCACTTTGTCAAAAGATTGGCCTTCTTCCAATGCAACCCGTCCCAAAGTTGGGGAGCCTTTAGACATGAACTCCCTGGTACGTGATGTGGTTGATGATGGGGCCAAAACCCCAAAGGCCAGATCTGCCACAGTTCTCTGAAGATCTTCGATCATCCTCATCAGTTCAAATGTAGTAGGCTCGCGAGCCTGGTATAGCTGGGAGGCCCAGACCGGGTGCGCAACAGGCAACCTGGGCGAATGTGGTGCACCACCATCGATCTCGCCCTGCAAACTGATTCCTTGACCTAATGTAGCTGTCATAACCACAGTCTCTTCCGAATTTTGCGCCATCATAAGTCCTGCCTCAGCAAAGGGGGAACACTGGCTATTCTGTATCACCTCTCCTACTCTCTGAACCTTTGAAAGGAAAAACAGACAGTATTTCAGCCCAAACTGATCAAACACGGGCGTAGCCAAACAACTGTACCCTACTGCTGATCACTGTTCCCAGATTTCTGTTCCCAAAATACTGAATCTGATACCCGCGGATAACTGATTCTTGATAACTGATTCTCAACAATACTGATTCTAGTGCCCTCGGGCCTGATACTCAAACTCACAAACTGGTATATGCGTTCCTGTAGAGGTACACTCTAAAAGCACATAGCAAATAAGAGAGAGCCAAAACACCCCTATGTTGGGGTAGGGTTTCCCTGTCCTATTTCGTCAGGAACTAGGGTTTCACTACGCACACAACGGTTTCAAACAACCTATCGGGTAAGCAACCTGTCATAGTTTGGAATGGTCACTATGGATTCTGAATATGCACTAGGTCGAATGGTCAAAAAGGGTGCCCCGGTAAAACCAGGGTTTGAGTTCCCATGCTGTCAGAGCCCATAGCCGGTCAGCCTTATGGTCATGTCTTGACAAGACAAGCCTCCGACAAACTGTTCAGGAATGGCAGATGGCAAACACTGTGTTCCTAGGCGCACCAATGCACATGCAATGCAAAGAAACACATAAGTGAAATCAAAACAGGATATCACGAGTTCGAGTCAAGCTCTCTAAATATCCCCAGCAGAGTCGCTAGAAACTGTAACAGCGCCCGCGTGGGCCTCATGCTACAGTTCGGACTCGATTTGTGTCACGGTTCTAAATCTGAACCAAAGAGTCCAAATCTGGAAAATCGTTTTGAGAAACAGATTTTTGAAAAAGTAGTGCCAAACATGGACTGCTTTGCCAGATACAAAGTCGCCACCTAAATATTTTTTAAAATGGGGAAATTTAGGAAACCCTGACTCGGTGCCGAAGGCCACATGTCCGTCATCACCGGAGTTGTCTCGGCTCGGGAGCTTGGGTACGATCGGGGAAGGTCAGCTATGAGCACCCCCTTTCGCCCGGTCCGAAGACCGGCCTCTACTAACCGTGATATCCAATTTTGAAAATGCTATGTGTTCTTAAACAAATTATTAGCCTAGAATTACTATGTTATGCGCGCAACAAACAAGTATAGACTAGATTGCCTAATTTGGAAAGAAACATTGCATATCCGTTCGTTTTGAAGATGCTTTGGAATTTGCTACTCGCAAGTAGGCTAAAACACGGATTTCAATGAGTTCTTCCAACTCAAACAATCCAGCCTTCACCCACAGGCATTCAAAACAGTTTAACACATAAGCATCTAGCCACATGTTAAGCATGCTGTCATGGCAACATTCACACTCATGCGATATGCTAAAGCGGAAATACTTACATCGTACTCCGTGCCAAAACAAAGAACTTGTTAGCAAACATGCATGATCCAAGTCCATGTTAAGTGCCTAATGTATTGCATACAGAATGTTGCAGAATAGGCTCGGCTATCCTAAACATGTCATGTGAAAATGCACAATTATCACATATTCAATTTTTTGAATTGAAGTACGAATGCAGTTAGCGTGATGTACCGAGCCTAATGCATGTAATACAAAATGCATGAATGCACGCATGCATAGCATAAGGTATGCTGAATTAAACGTGCCCTAATACTAACCATTAAAGCAGGTAAGTAAAAGGGAAGAAAGAAGTGGGGATTGGGAGACATACACACCACCCACGCACACTTATTATAGATTTGCCCTCGCTCGGAGGGACCAAATAAATATTACAAATTAATTAACTACGCAAGCTAATTAATATTACAAATTGCCTAATTTAATTAACAAATTAAATAGACTAAGAAAAACAGTAAAATGCCTCGAGAAGCGCGCCGCCATGCACAAGCTGCCTCTGTTTTCCTTCCTTCACTTCTCTGGAGGCTGTCAAAACCTCAGGGTTACATCCCTGGGCACTGGGGAGTACCACCGGCTGAGTGGGATCATCACCGGCACTGGTATGTGTCCATCGGCACAAAATTGAAGCTGTCGGCAGAGAAAAGGTTGCCGGCCGGCACCTTACATTGCCGGTCGGCAAAGAAAGTCTGCAGGACCTGCAACTCATAGCAACAGAGAGCAAAACAAGGCATGGCAGCACAATTCAAGGCATGTATGCACCAACCATGTCTCTTATCATTGTAATGACTCAACGGGACATGTGCCTCGGTTCTCGGACCACCAATCACGCATTTCCATGCATGATGGCCCAAAGAAACAAGTATGCAACTTTGATTTCAAATGCATGCAAACCAATCAAACAAATTAGGCCCAATTCCTATCACCATTTCAAGGAACAAGGCATGCATGCAAGATGCAATGCAACCTAGGCATACAAGCTAAGAATGCAACATGGCATGGCAAGGCATTTATGCAAGCATACAAGCATACATATGGCAATGCAAATGGATGGCAAGATGGGCTTATACATGAATTAGGCAGCTCTAATAAGGCCTAAAACAGTGGCCATTAATGCCTAAAATGGATGCTAAGCACACATGCACACACACACATGTTAAGACCCAACACTTAGGCACAAAGCAAGCAACATTCAAGCACACTTGAAAGAGACATTCATGGACTAAAAGCATGCAACATAAGCTCTGAAAATCATGCTAAAACAAACCTCAAGAATCATTTAAATGGCATTCAAATGACTCAAAACAAAAGCATGAATAAGCACCAAAACATGGAGCATTGCTACACAAGCTTATGAGGCATTAAAGAGACATGCAAGGCAATCCAACAAGCATGGAAATGGGACTGAAATGGCATATAGGATGGTCCCAAATCACCAAAACAATGCAAGGATGGCATGCTACACATGCACATACTCAAGGCTAACAAGCCTAAATACAAAGGAGCTATATCAAGCATGCCAAAATCAACCCAAACACTTATGGACAGACCTAGAACATGGCAATATAAGCACATAATCTTCACAAGACTAAGCCTAAAACATGCTCCAACAAAGGCTAACAACCTAAGACATGTTAAGGCATAAACAAGGCATTACATGGCAACTATGCTAAGCATGCATGGAGTTCCAAAACCAACTTAAAGTCATGTTATATTATGGATATATAAGCATGAAAAACAAACCAAACATGCTCAACACGCACTTAAGCATAGGCTTCCTTAAGAGGCCAAAATGTATCCTTTTCAAGGACAACAAGGAGAGGGGGTGGCCCTCTCCTTCTTGGGACTTCAAGGAATCATCTTCACCACTGAAATCCCTCAAGATTTCAGTGGTGAAGAGACCCCAACACCAAAATCCCGGAGCTAGCACAAAATGGCTCAAAATGAGGCCTTTCAAGGCCTAAGGGTGGTCAACAACCCTTAAACAACAAAACACTCTTAATAAACAATAAAGAGGGCCTAAAACCAGAACTTTTTTATGTTATACAATAAGCACAAAAACAGCTCTAAGATAGGTATAAAATCAATGCAAAAATGGGGGAAAAAGGGACTAGATTCTCACCCTTGATGACCCCTTTACAAATGGTGCTCCAATGGCCTCCTTTAGCTTGAATCTAACACCAAAACTTCAAAACAAACCCTTTAGAACCTCAGCTCCAAGAGGAAGGTGAAACACTAGGTGTTTGTGTGCAATAGTAAGACACAAAACACCTAGTGCACAAATGAGAGGGAAAGAGAGATAGAGAATGTATCTAACTCAAACCCTAGAACCAGAGCTTCTCTCTATGTTTTTCTTCTCTCTAAAATGTCTAAAGTCTCCCTCTTTAGCCCCCAAGAGAGAGCCTCTATCTCTCCTCTCACCAAACTTGCAAAACTTACAAGTTAAGCAAAACTAGAGGGCCATCCCTCCATACACGTGTATGGAGGGAAAGTCACTGCAATACAGTTGCCTAAAAATATCTCAAAAAGCAACTGAACAGCAATCGGCCGGCCAAAAATGCCATCTTGGCCAAAAGGAGTGCCGACCGGCACAAAATAGTGCTGACCGGCAACAAAAAGTGCCGGCCGGCAATAAAAATTGCCAGTGGCAGCAAAACACCAGGCGGTGCAAGATGCAAGTGTTTGGTGCAAAACCAGACACTAAACGGTCGAGTTCGGGGATCCTAAAGCAAGGTGCGCGAGCTGAGACTTCCGGGAACTCCAAACGAACACAAACATGGATAATCACCGAGTGTTTAAACGGTGACGTCCAAGTCTTGAGGACGGTCAAAAATGGGGTGTCTACAGTTGCCCCTATTTGACAGAACTCGAAAGTCATAACAATGACGGGAGTGAATGTCAAAGCCAAGAGACGACCCATTTTTGACAAGGCCGAAGACTTGGACAAACAAACAAAATATCGATAAATAAATGGTTGCGCCTACAGGCTGCCTACGTATCCCTTTGCAAGGAATCAAACCAGCGTAGTTCAGGGGCAGGATGCAAATGATATGCAGGAAGACTTTGATAATTGGACTTATACGCCACGCGAAGCCAGTTTGCACTCACAACAATGCAATGTACTAACAAGTACAAGTGAGGTGCGCAAAATAGCGCGAACGTAAACTGCACAAAATAGTGCGATGCGCAAAATAGCGCGAATGTAGCTGTGATGAAGCAATTATGCAAAATAAATGCAACATTTGAAGTGAATGCTATGCCAGCAAGTAGACATGAACCAAACTACATCTCATGCAGAAAGGATGTAAGAGAATTATGCAATTCTCACGAACATGTGCGTTAGATACACAAAAGTGAACGAAGTGTGATAGATACACTAAGTGGACAAACATGCGTGATAGATACACAAAAGTGAAGAGAGTGTGATGGACATGCTTACACGAATAAAGTGTGATTGATACACTAAGCAAAGCAAAGTGTGATAGATACACAAAGCGAAACAAGTGTGATGGATACACTGAGCAAATATGCGATAGATACACTAAGCAACCGTGTATGGTGTATGCACAAAGGGAGCGTGTGATGGATACACAAAGTGAACGTGTGATAGATACACAAAGTGAGCATAGTGTGATAGATACATAAAAGGTGAAGCGAGTGTGATGGATACACTATATGAAGCAAAGTGTGAGCGTGTGATAGATACACAAAAGGTGTGCACAAAGTGTGATAGATGCACTAAGTGAAAAAATGTGATGGATACACAAAAGGTGAACACAAAGTATGGTAGATGCACCTGGTGAACAAGTATGATAGATATACTGAAAGCGAACACGAAGTGTGATAGATGCACTTAGTGAGCAAGTATGATAGATATACTAAAAGGGAACACAAAGTGTGATAGATGCACTGTGTGAACAGAGTGTGATTGATACACTAAAAGTGAACACAAAGTGTGATAGATGCACATTGTGAACAAAGTATGATTGATATACTGAAAATGAACACAACGTGTGATAGATGCACTATGTGAATAGAGTGTGATTGATACACTAAAAGTGAACACAAAGTGTGATAGATGCACTATGTGAACAGAGTGTGATTGATACACTAAAAGTGAACACAAAGTGTGATAGATGCACAGTGTGAACAAAGTGTGATTGATACACTAGAAGCGAACACAAAGTGTGATAGATGCACTAAGTGAACAAGTGTGATGGATACACAAAAGGTGAACACAAAGTGTGATAGATGCACTTAGTGAACAAAGTGTGATTGATACACTAAAAGTGAACACAAAGTGTGATAGATGCACTATGTGAACAGAGTATGATTGATATACTGAAAGTGGACACAAAGTGTGATAGATGCACAATGTGAGCAAAGTATGATTGATATACTGAAAGTGAACACAAAGTGTGATAGATGCACAATGTGAGCGAAGTATGATTGATATACTGAAAGTGGACGCAAAGTGTGATAGATGCACAATGTGAGCAAAGTATGATTGATATACTGAAAGTGAACACGAAGTGTGATAGAGGCACTTAGTGAACAGAGTACGATTGATATACTAAAAGTGAACACAAAGTGTGATAGATGCACTTAGTGAACAGAGTATGATTGATATACTAAATGTGAACACAAAGTGTGATAGATGCACTTAGTGAACAGAGTACGATTGATATACTAAAAGTGAACACAAAGTGTGATAGATGCACTTAGTGAACAGAGTATGATTGATATACTAAATGTGAACACAAAGTGTGATAGATGCACAATGTGAGCAAAGTATGATTGATATACTAAATGAATGAAGTGTGATTGATACACTAAACGAATGAAGTGTGATTGATGCACTAAACGAGAATGTATGTGATAGATACACAAAATGAAAGAAGTGTGATTGATACACAAAATGAAAGAAATGTGATTGATACACTAAGTGAAGAGAGTGTGATTGATACACTAAATGAGAATGTGGGTGATAGATACTCAAAGCGAGTAAAGTGTGATTGATACACTAAGGCAAATGAAGTGTGATTGATACACTATATGAATGAGAGCATAACTGAAGCGTGATTGATACACTAAGTAGATTAGAGTGTAATTGAAATTAGAGTGTGATTGATACACTAAGTGAATGAAGTGTGATTGATACACTAAGCGAATGAAGTGTGATTGATACACTAAAGTGAGTGTGTGTGATTGATACACGAAAGTGAATGACCTTAAAACAGAACTTCTTTGAATGAACCGTGCATACAATATCGTGCATGACTGAGGAAGAAACTTGATAGGTATAATGCATTACAATGCAAGTGAAGCGGGTGCATAACAATGTAAGTGGAAGAGTGCATAACCTTGAAGCAGGATTGATCTTGTGCCTGAGGTAGAGGTACACTCATATTTCGGAGCATTGACAAGGCCCTGAAGAGGTACGTCCGGAGTACAATCACGGAATTTTCTGAAGTTGACACAAACTCAGATACTTCGATTTTCGCTCTTTTGTCTTTGCTTTGCAGTCTGGAACCATCATAGCTTCAGATAGGTCCTGGTTTCACCATTCACACTTATCGGGGGTGGACCCTGCGGTTTTATGAAAGAACGAATCTTGTTTTGCACAGATGTGGAGAATGGCATGGCACTCGGAGCACAAAACGATTTTGTTTTGGAATTGGTAAATGAGCTTTTGACCGGGTATCGAGCCTACGACTGAACACAGCAAAATGACTCAACAAGGAAATAAAAGGCACACAACCTAGACACATCGAGTAACACTCGAAACAACTCAAAAACAAGAATCGAGACACAAAACAAAAGACACGACACACAGACGTACACCGGGAGCCTGTTTCACCGGGTAGTGTTCCCTACCCTTTCTCATTTGTGGTTCTCTCATCACTCGGCCCTCAAGCTCTGTTTTTCTGAAAAATCCCTCTTCTCACTTTTTCTCTCATCGCACATCTCTCTATTCTTCAATCTCTCATTTTTCATCCCTCCGCTGGGTGGTTTGATGAATGAACAACAAACTGTGGGCTCGTGTCCAACATAAATCAGCTCACGGCTATTTCCTTCGGTGACATCTGTCGATGCGCCGGATGAGGGAATGGAGCATCTCGACCCATTCCAATTCGTGCTTCGCACTCGGCTTGATACCTCGCTGCTTGGAGGATGAGAGAGCTTTTTGCCCTTTGTTGTTGACTTCAGTTGTGCCCTTTTCTGGCAGGTAGAGTGCCCTTCTTGGCAAGTATGTTGAAAATGGGGAAAAGACAGGAAGCCTGACTCAATTGTGCCCCTAGTTCATCATTTTGACCATTTTTTATTTTGTTTTTCTACTAAAACAATTTTGACCAACATGAGAGTTAGATTAACACACTTGTTCGATTTTTGATTTGAAATCATGCAAGTCAGGCTATGAGCACTGAAAATTTTCCTTTTTTGGGTCCAAGAAATGGTTCAGTTTTTGGAAAAGATGGAACAATTTTCGAGAAAAGTAGTCAGCTTCAGTAAAAATTCTCAAAAACTATTTTTGCAAACGGCCAATGCTTAACAAGCACGGAACCCACTCTTGAGACGCACAACCTCGGATTTGGAGGAAAATTGCCCCTTTGCTCGAAGAGAGCTACATGGCAACAGAAAGTTGCCCCTTGTTTGCACGGCACCGCAGCGCATTGAATGGCAACGGAAAGTTGCCCCTTGTCTGAATGGCCCCGTAGTGTATTGTAATCATTCCTCAGAGCGATGATTGCAACCGAACTCCCGGATACAGAAAAGACAAAGATGACTAGAACCATCACATGGACACAGTTGAATTTGATGTGTTTGTGGCTAGACTTCAGAATGAAGTTGCCTACGTATCCCAATGATGGGAATCAAGCCTTACGTAGTTCGGGGTTAAGGTACACTTGGGTATTTAACCTCTCCTTTTTAGGCTCTAACTTTTGCCAAGGCGCCCGATGCGGGTTTTCGACCTTGCGAGCTTTGTTTTTCTTTTCTTTTCAATTCTTTTCATTTATTTTCTTTTCATTTCATTCCCTTTTTTTGATTTTCTTTTTTTTGTTCTTTTCTTTGCATTTTTTCTTTTTTGTATTTTTCTTTTTCTCTAACTTTTGCCTGGGTCGCCCTTCCGGGTTTTCGGCCCAGCGAGCCTCTCAAAGGGTAAAAGCGTAGCTTTGTCCATGTCAAATGGTTTTGAGATCCTGAAGTCATTTGAATCCAGGAGAATGGCTGCTGTTTTGCAATAGGACTCATCTTCAGCTCTTCGAGCATGTCTGATATCTTTGCCCCTAGTTCGAGGGGTACTTCTGTTCTAGCTTTGCAAGCTTCTTCTGATCTTCTGATCTTTTTGATCTGACTTTCCTGGCCTCTTGTTCGAGGGCTGCTTCAAATTCGGCCACACAGGCCTCACATCGTAGTTGACCGTTGAACCTTCTGAATTCAAGTTCAAGGTTTGGAAGCGAAGGGGTTGAGTCTCGAGGCTGAGAGCGATCCTAGGCTGCACAATCTCAAGAGCGATTCCACACAGGTCTTCGCAGGACCGCGCAAAACATTTTATTTTTGAAAGTTTTTAAGAAAGCGACAAATCGCTCGCGCTAAAGATAGTGTGAAACCAGTCTGGATCAAGCCAGGGTCCTTCTCAGTACTCACGCTAACAAGCATGATTTCATTCATTAAGGGCTTAGCATGCCTCTCTTTCTCTCAAATGATCAAAATTTTGCAAATCCCGAGGAATTCCTTCCTCTTCGTTTTCACCGCAGTGTTCAAAAAAAAGTTTTAAAAAAAACTTAGGTCGATACAATGATTTCAAGGCACAGAAAAGGCAGGCGAAGAGCACTGTCATTCCATTCAATACTTCCGGCACAACTGGCACACGGCAGAAGCAAACAAAAGAGTGTGAAAATCACTGCTGTTCCATTCAAATCTGTTGGCACAACTGGCCCCCTGGCAGAAACAGACTCAAAAGGACAAACACAAAGCAAAATAGTGATATCCGAAGTAACACCCCCGGAATCACCCGACTTCTGTACAATAGGACTGACTCGATACAACAAGACAGACCCTTAATCAAAAAGACTGACTCAAAACAAAGAGACAGACTCAAAACAAAATCACAAAACTGACTCAACACCCAAGTCGGAAGCTACAAAAACCAGCATTCGCAAATGCTCAAAACAGTGCGTGCTACACGCCACATCTAGAGTAAACTGAGTGCCGCCCACAGGTGGTTCATCCCCTGATCACATATCCGTACCATCCCCTGAGTTCACTGATCCAGTGGTGATAGACTTTACTGAGTTGGTGCGACGATGACCTCATTGTCAATCAGATCTTGTATTTCGTGGCGAAGACGGAAACACCTATCAGTGACATGGCCAACTTGCTGATGAAAGGCACAGTACTTGGTCGGATCATGGGAGGAAGGAAGCCTATCTGGCAGTGATCGCAGTTCCAGGGGTTTCAGATTTCCCTCTTTAATCAGGACCCTCAAGGCCGCTGATAGAGACATGTATAGTGGTGCAAACACCCTCTGGCCTCGAGGTGGGTGTTTTGAGGTTTGTGGAGTTTTGCTGGATGCACCAGCAAAGGGATTGGCAGACGTTGACTGGGTTTGCTGATCGTTTCCGAGCACGGGATTAGGGCTGAAGGGAACATTCCTGGTACAAAGGCCCTTCTCCCGGCTTGCCCCTTGATTCAGAGTGCTCTCATTCTAAGTGGCGAAAGTGTCATCCACAGTTTTTGTGACAACCGCGAGGACTTGCTCTTTGTTCAGTCCCTCAGCTTTCAAAGCCTCAATGTCCCACTGAAGGTGTTCATGGGGACCAATGCCTGCTCCTACCTTGTTCTTACCAGTCGCTTCCACTTTGTCAAAAGATTGGCCTTCTTCCAATGCAACCCGTCCCAAAGTTGGGGAGCCTTTAGACATGAACTCCCTGGTACGTGATGTGGTTGATGATGGGGCCAAAACCCCAAAGGCCAGATCTGCCACAGTTCTCTGAAGATCTTCGATCATCCTCATCAGTTCAAATGTAGTAGGCTCGCGAGCCTGGTATAGCTGGGAGGCCCAGACCGGGTGCGCAACAGGCAACCTGGGCGAATGTGGTGCACCACCATCGATCTCGCCCTGCAAACTGATTCCTTGACCTAATGTAGCTGTCATAACCACAGTCTCTTCCGAATTTTGCGCCATCATAAGTCCTGCCTCAGCAAAGGGGGAACACTGGCTATTCTGTATCACCTCTCCTACTCTCTGAACCTTTGAAAGGAAAAACAGACAGTATTTCAGCCCAAACTGATCAAACACGGGCGTAGCCAAACAACTGTACCCTACTGTTGATCACTGTTCCCAGATTTCTGTTCCCAAAATACTGAATCTGATACCTGCGGATAACTGATTCTTGATAACTGATTCTCAACAATACTGATTCTAGTGCCCTCGGGCCTGATACTCAAACTCACAAACTGGTATATGCGTTCCTGTAGAGGTACACTCTAAAAGCACATAGCAAATAAGAGAGAGCCAAAACACCCCTATGTTGGGGTAGGGTTTCCCTGTCCTATTTCGTCAGGAACTAGGGTTTCACTACGCACACAACGGTTTCAAACAACCTATCGGGTAAGCAACCTGTCCTAGTTTGGAATGGTCACTATGGATTCTGAATATGCACTAGGTCGAATGGTCAAAAAGGGTGCCCCGGTAAAACCAGGGTTTGAGTTCCCATGCTGTCAGAGCCCATAGCCGGTCAGCCTTATGGTCATGTCTTGACAAGACAAGCCTCCGACAAACTGTTCAGGAATGGCAGATGGCAAACACTGTGTTCCTAGGCGCACCAATGCACATGCAATGCAAAGAAACACATAAGTGAAATCAAAACAGGATATCACGAGTTCGAGTCAAGCTCTCTAAATATCCCCAACAGAGTCGCTAGAAACTGTAACAGCGCCCGCGTGGGCCTCATGCTACAGTTCGGACTCGATTTGTGTCACGGTTCTAAATCTGAACCAAAGAGTCCAAATCTGGCAAATCGTTTTGAGAAACAGATTTTTGAAAAAGTAGTGCCAAACATGGACTGCTTTTCCAGATACAAAGTCGCCACCTAAATATTTTTTAAAATGGGGAAATTTAGGAAACCCTGACTCGGTGCCGAAGGCCACATGTCCGTCATCACCGGAGTTGTCTCGGCTCGGGAGCTTGGGTACGATCGGGGAAGGTCAGCTATGAGCACCCCCTTTCGCCCGGTCCGAAGACCGGCCTCTACTAACCGTGATATCCAATTTTGAAAATGCTATGTGTTCTTAAACCAATTATTAGCCTAGAATTACTATGTTATGCGCGCAACAAACAAGTATAGACTAGATTGCCTAATTTGGAAAGAAACATTGCATATCCGTTCGTTTTGAAGATGCTTTGGAATTTGCTACTCGCAAGTAGGCTAAAACACGGATTTCAATGAGTTCTTCCAACTCAAACAATCCAACCTTCACCCACAGGCATTCAAAACAATTTAACACATAAGCATCTAGCCACATGTTAAGCATGCTGTCATGGCAACATTCACACTCATGCGATATGCTAAAGCGGAAATACTTACATCGTACTCCGTGCCAAAACAAAGAACTTGTTAGAAAACATGCATGATCCAAGTCCATGTTAAGTGCCTAATGTATTGCATACAGAATGTTGCAGAATGGGCTCGGCTATCCTAAACATGTCATGTGAAAATGCACGCATGCATAGCATAAGGTATGCTGAATTAAACGTGCCCTAATACTAACCATTAAAGCAGGTAAGTAAAAGGGAAGAAAGAAGTGGGGATTGGGAGACATACACACCACCCACGCACACTTATTACAGATTTGCCCTCGCTCGGAGGGACCAAATAAATATTACAAATTAATTAACTACGCAAGCTAATTAATATTACAAATTGCCTAATTTAATTAACAAATTAAATAGACTAAGAAAAATAGTAAAATGCCTCGAGAAGCGCGCCGCCATGCACAAGCTGCCTCTGTTTTCCTTCCTTCACTTCTCTGGAGGCTGTCAAAACCTCAGGGTTACATCCCTGGGCACTGGGGAGTACCACCGGCTGAGTGGGATCATCACCGGCACTGGTATGTGTTCATCGGCACAAAATTGAAGCTGTCGGCAGAGAAAAGGTTGCCGGCCGGCACCTTACATTGCCGGTCGGCAAAGAAAGTCTGCAGGACCTGCAACTCACAGCAACAGAGGGCAAAACAAGGCATGGCAGCACAATTCAAGGCATGTATGCACCAACCATGTCTCTTATCATTGTAATGACTCAACGGGACATGTGCCTTGGTTCTCGGACCACCAATCACGCATTTCCATGCATGATGGCCCAAAGAAACAAGTATGCAACTTTGATTTCAAATGCATGCAAACCAATCAAACAAATTAGGCCCAATTCCTATCACCATTTCAAGGAACAAGGCATGCATGCAAGATGCAATGCAACCTAGGCATACAAGCTAAGAATGCAACATGGCATGGCAAGGCACTTATGCAAGCATACAAGCATACATATGGCAATGCAAATGGATGGCAAGATGGGCTTATACATGAATTGGGCAGCTCTAATAAGGCCTAAAACAGTGGCCATTAATGCCTAAAATGGATGCTAAGCACACATGCACACACACACATGTTAAGACCCAACACTTAGGCACAAAGCAAGCAACATTCAAGCACAATTGAAAGAGACATTCATGGACTAAAAGCATGCAACATAAGCTCTGAAAATCATGCTAAAACAAACCTCAAGAATCATTTAAATGGCATTCAAATGACTCAAAACAAAAGCATGAATAAGCACCAAAACATGGAGCATTGCTACACAAGCTTATGAGGCATTAAAGAGACATGCAAGGCAATCCAACAAGCATGGAAATGGGACTGAAATGGCATATAGGATGGTCCCAAATCACCAAAACAATGCAAGGATGTCATGCTACACATGCACATACTCAAGGCTAACAAGCCTAAATACAAAGGAGCTATATCAAGCATGCCAAAATCAACCCAAACACTTATGGACAGACCTAGAACATGGCAAGATAAGCACATAATCTTCACAAGACTAAGCCTAAAACATGCTCCAACAAAGGCTAACAACCTAAGACATGTTAAGGCATAAACAAGGCATTACATGGCAACTATGCTAAGCATGCATGGAGTTCCAAAAACAACTTAAAGTCATGTTATATTATGGATATATAAGCATGAAAAACAAACCAAACATGCTCAACACGCACTTAAGCATAGGCTTCCTTAAGAGGCCAAAATGTATCCTTTTCAAGGACAACAAGGAGAGGGGGTGGCCCTCTCCTTCTTGGGACTTCAAGGCATCATCTTCACCACTGAAATCCCTCAAGATTTCAGTGGTGAAGAGACCCCAACACCAAAATCCCGGAGCTAGCACAAAATGGCTCAAAATGAGGCCTTTCAAGGCCTAAGGGTGGTCAACAACCCTTAAACAACAAAACACTCTTAATAAACAATAAAGAGGGCCTAAAAATAGAACTTTTTTATGTTATACAATAAGCACAAAAATAGCTCTAAGATAGGTATAAAATCAATGCAAAAATGGGGAAAAAAGGGACTAGATTCTCACCATTGATGACCCCTTTACAAATGGTGCTCCAATGGCCTCCTTTAGCTTGAATCTAACACCAAAACTTCAAAACAAACCCTTTAGAACCTCAGCTCCAAGAGGAAGGTGAAACACTAGGTGTTTGTGTGCAATAGTAAGACACAAAACACCTAGTGCACAAATGAGAGGGAAAGAGAGATAGAGAATGTATCTAACTCAAACCCTAGAACCAGAGCTTCTCTCTGTGTTTTTTTTCTCTCTAAAATGTCTAAAGTCTCCCTCTTTAGCCCCCAAGAGAGAGCCTCTATCTCTCCTCTCACCAAACTTGCAAAACTTACAAGTTAAGCAAAACTAGAGGGCCATCCCTCCATACACGTATATGGAGGGAAAGTCACTGCAATACAGCTGCCTAAAAATATCTCAAAAAGCAACTGAACAGCAATCGGCCGGCCAAAAATGCCATCTTGGCCAAAAGGAGTGCCGGCCGGCACAAAATAGTGCTGACCGGCAACAAAAAGTGCCGGCCGGCAATAAAAATTGCCAGTGGCAGCAAAACACCAGGCGGTGGCCTCTAGCCACTGCCGGTGATGGGTGGGGATGGTCTACAAGCCCTACCCTGCCTCTCAAGGGCAAGATGCAAGTGTTTGGTGCAAAACCAGACACTAAACGGTCGAGTTCGGGGATCCTGAAGCAAGGCGCGCGAGCCGAGACTTCCGGGAACTCCAAACGAACACAAACATGGATAATCACCGAGTGTTTAAACGGTGACGTCCAAGTCTTGAGGACGGTCAAAAATGGGGTGTCTACACCTGGCTCCTCTTGGAGCCCTTCTGTTCTTCCTCCTCTTCCTGCATCATAATTTCCATATGAGCAGCAGCATCTACCAAGTGCCTATACTCTCGGATATAAGACCCACCAACTCTCAGCTTGAGGCCCCGCCTCAACTTCCGCTCAAACTCATAGCAACGGCGTTCCTCAGACGCCACCAGTTCCGGTGCAAACCTGGACAGACTGGTAAAAGTAGCCTCAAACTCGGCCATTGACAAGCCCTGCTGTTTAAACCGGCTAAACTGGTCCCTCAGCTTCTCCCTAGCTGCTGCAGACAAAAACCTCTCCTGAAAAGCATTCACAAACACCTCCCAAGTACCACCAACACGAGCCTTCTCGTATTTCCACCATTGACCCGCATCTCCCTTCAGCTGGAAGGATGCCAAGGTCACTTTCAGTGCTCCATCCTCGATGCCAAGCATCTCGAACGTCTTACTCATTTCCTCTAGCCACTCATCAGCCTTCAGTGGCTCCTTCGGATCCCCGGCAAACTCATCCGGATTAGACCGGAAGAACTCCCTCTTCAAGAAAGAAGGCCCTGCCTCAGCGACCTGATTCCCAGCTCTAAGAATACCCAAAGCTCCTGCTATCTCTCTGGCCAAGGCACCCATAGCCTGCTGACCCACTGGCTCGGCCACATTGGCCTGACCAACTCCCTCCTGCACTGCCGGAATCTCACCCGGTAACAGTGCTTCCTGCCTCGCAGGTCTACCACGCCTAGCACCTCTTCCTCGTCCTGACATCCTAATAAAGGTAACACAGAACATTAGCACATTCATAAATGTGCCGAAACTAAACACTCACGTCCTAATACATGGACGACTGTAATTCACTCCACATAAGCACATAAACACATAAGCACTTACGAATTTCATTTCCGGATAATGATAGTCCCGAGACGTTACTAGAGTTCCGGTTAGAAACAGCATTGATCAAGTGCTTTTCCAACAAGACTCCCAGAAACTCAAGGATCCAATCAACATCCCAGAAATTAAATCCCATACCCACATAGTCACATAAGCATGTTATCAATTAAGCACGTAGCATATAACACGACATCTAAGTCACTATCAAGCGAGACAAACCCATTGTGATACTAATCACTTCCCACGTACCCAAAGTATTCGAACCCGGTAGGCTCTGATACCAAGTTGTAAAGCCCTCAAAATAACAACATTAAACCCATCAGATAAGACATGTATTTACATATAAACTAACCACATTCTTTTATTCAACAGAGTTCCATTACATGAGTATTACATGTTAACATCAAAACAAAATGCCCTACGGGCTTACAGCTTTCCAAGTTAACACTTGGTTACAACAAAAGAGTACTAACTCGTTTACACATTTAGCCCTTGGCTTGAAGTTACATGTAATACATCAAAAGTTAAGCGACAAAAGTATGTCCGCCTCTAGCCTCCCAGCTATGTCCTTGGAGGTGGCATGCTACCTGTACCTGAAAATGATATTCCCATATAGAGTGAGCCACAGCCCAGTAGAAATACACTAAACCAACCATGAACAATGACTAAAAGATTAGCAATTGATAGATGGCTAACACAGATACATTCACATAAATTACACATTTATGTCATACAACTTATGAGTCTAAGTTACCTTTCATTTTCCCTTTTTCAACAGATAAGCATGCTAGCTCTATCATCATTTCCACAGATATGTATAAAAACTATATCCCACATTCAGATAAGCATATAAAGCTATATCCACATTCTCAACAGATATGTATAACAACAATATCCACATTCACAGATAAGCATATAAGCTATATCCACATTCTACAACAGATATGTATAATAACAATATCCACAGATAAGCATTAAGCTATATCCACATTCTACAACAGATATGTATAATAACAATATCCATAGATAAGCATATAAGCTATATCCACACTTCACAAAGATAAGCATATGAGCTCTATCTTCACTTTACTAGACAAGCATATGAGCTGTATCTACGGAGTTCATCCCCTATCTTCTCCCAACACTATCCGGTTTAGAGGTACATCCCCTATCTTCCCCTAAACCGCGGAGTACATCCCCCATGTCCTCCTCTACACATAACGTATACAAACACAATGGTTCAATATACAATCACTCAATACATATAGTTAATGTATTCTATGAACCGTCAAGTTCCATGACACATTTCATTGATTAGTTTCAGTTTGCCTAATCATCATGCATTGTCTACAACAATCACGACTATCCTCCACCGATAGCCCAAGCAGTTATTTCTAAACAGAAAATAAATGCACAAATGGATATTCAATCAACATTTCATTTCCTCATTTCTCACCATTAATTATCCCAATTAATCAAACAATGTAATTAGGCCATTTTCCATAATTACCATTTCAACCCTTAGGTCCCATTTTCATCAATGATTTAACATCAATTCCATTTCTCTATGCCAAACATGCATCTAGGTTTATTATGAATAAAACCCCAATTTTTGTAAAATTACACAAAAGCCCCAAACTTTCACAAAATTACCAAGCCAAGCCAACATCTCAAAATACCAAAATTTAAAGACAAAATCCATAGAGAGGAGTAGGGTATCCCTACCTCGAAGTTTGAGCAAAAAAGGAGATGAAGACTCGAAGATCAACTTGCTCCAAATCCAAACTTTTTCAGATTAAATCAAAGCTCTCAATGCCCTCTATCTTTTTAACAAAGGCTCTAGGCTAGATTCACACTCTAGGGAGATCAAATCTTAGAGAGGGTGTAAGTTTAGAGAGAGAGAGTCTCGGATTTAGGGTTTGATCAAAAAAAAGAAGTGAAAAACTGAAGTTCAAAATCGCTACTGTCCGCTGATATAAAACACGCTTGCTCGAGCGAAGCCTTTGTCGCTCGAGCGACCAGACACAGAAACTCTTGCTCGAGCCAAGAAGTTCTCGATCGAGCGAAGAAAAACCCAGACCGCTCGAGCGAAGGAAGCTCGCTCGAGCCAAGAAAGGCAACTCTCAGGTCCAGAACCAGACGCAACACTCGCTCGAGCGAAGCCACCCTGGATCGACCCACCAGACACGAACCTCAATCTCGCTCGAGCGACCAACTCCTCGCTCGAGCGAAGGTCCAAAAATCTGGGCAGTAACACTAGGCTCCCAAACACAACCAACCTGTAACAAACCTGCCCAACACATCCCATAACTCAATATACAAAGTAAAAGGGATGCAAACAAGATAATAAACAACTACCAACATCCACGGACACATGTCCGGATCACTGTACAACAAGAGTAAACCCGGGATCGCTATATCACATACATATGGGTTTAACATTTGAAAACCCTCTTTTTATAACCTCAAATCAAACCCTAACTTTCCCAAAATTACCAAACAACACCACTTGATCAAAATGACTAAAATTTATGTCAAAACTCATGTGATGGAGTAGGGTATCCCTACCTCAAAATTTGAAGCCCAAAGGAGTTGATGAAGAAAACTCAAAGTGCTCCAAATCCACGATTTTTTAGATTAAAGTGAAGCCCATGCCACCCTTTATCTTTCTTGCAAAGAGATTTGGGTGGAAACACTCTAGAAGTAGATGAAATCTTAGAGAGAGAGTGTGTGTAGAGAGAGAGACAGCCGGGGCTAGGGTTTGAGTAAAGAAGATGATGAAAAAGTGAAATGTAACCCACTGCTGCCAACTGATATATTTGAGGCTCACTCGAGCGAAGGATTGGTCGCTTGAGCGACCAGACACAGAGAAACCTCGCTTGAGCGTAGAAAGCCTTGCTCGAGCCAACAATACGAAGCTACAAGTCTGCAACCCAAAAACATGCACGAGCGAAAGAATGCTCGCTCGAGCAAAGAAACCCAAAACATTGACCTCGCTCGCTCGAGCGAAGGAAAGCTCGCTCGAGCCAAGAAATGCAACTTTCAGGTCCAGAACCAAACGCAGACGCAAGCTCGAGCGCAAGACTTCTCGCCCGAGCCAACAGACATACCACTCAACTTTCGCTCGAGCGAAGGAACCCTGGCTTGAGCGAAGGAACTAAAACACGGAGCTCGCTCAAGTGACAAAAGCCTCGCTCGAGCGAAGACACCAAAATCTGGGCAACAACCATTTGTTTCTAATCACTACCAACCTGTTACAAACCTGCCCAACACATCCTAAAACTCATATATAAGGAATTAAAGGACGGAAATGAAACATATGCAACAATCGACATCCACAGAATCGAGTCCGGAATATAACAACCAATGGAGGGAAAACCAGGATCGCTATAACTCCGACACTCAAGTTAGTTGCTATAAGATAAAATAAAATTTAATTAGTACTATTGAGTCATAAAAAGCATGAAAAACAAATGATTCAATTTTTATTTTATTTTATTTTAATGGGGTAAAAATATATGAAAAGGCCTCGTTTAGATGTTTTGGCTCACGCCCCATAAAAGGTTAATAAGTTGCCTCTGGCTTCAAATATGTTACCAAACGAGGCCTAAAAACGTTCTTTTGTAACCCCCCATTGTTTCCTCAATTTTTGACAGACTTAAATATGTTTCTCAACAATAACAATGTTTATGCATCCAAATTCAATGAGGTACATAACATCTCACCAATTCTCATTTGCCTTCTCAGTGCATCTTTCATACAAAAATCAGATTTTAATAGCCATTCTCTCAAATTTAAATAGTTTGAGAAGCCCCGAAGAATCCACAAGGTCACCAATTTTTTGTGCAGCAGCAGCCAAAGTTGCATCGCTTTTGCAAAAAACAAACCTGATATATCTCTCCTGATAACTATAATCAACTAGAAGAAATTTCTCCAAATACAAATTTCTATGGAAAAAACCAAACCCTGGCACGGCCACCACTCCTTCTTGTTTAATTAGTTCCCCGACAAATTCCATCTGAAAGCATAAGTTGGTGTTAATCCATTAAAACATAACACAACATAACAATAATAAGATATGTAGATGATCTCAAAACTGAACTAAACTCTTAAAAAAACCCTATCCTCCATCACATGAAATATGATCAATCCATTCGCTGTGGACATACATGAGCCTATTTGGTGCAATTTTTTGCAAGTGGAAAATTGAAAATCAAAAGAAAAAGCTAAAGCTAAAAGCATCTCTCCCCCAACTTTCAAATAATAAATTTTGTTTAGCTTATTTAAACTATTTTTGACTCACAAGATGTCAGCAGAAACTGACCAAACAATCTGACACAATTTCCTAAAATAAACAGAACTATAAGCAGTTCCATAAGCTGAACCAAAGTAAGAAGCATTGTGGATCATCCAATGTCACAAACACCTGCTTAAGTTTCACATAAGTAGTCAAACTGCAATGAGTTTCTCCTAGTTCATCAAGTTTTGCCTTGGAGTATACATTAGCTATAACTAGATAAAATTGCTTATATGAATGACTAAGAAAAAGAAAACAGGGTCAACTTCTTTCCTAAACTTGGTTGATTGCAAATTGCAATAGTGTTTTGGTCCAGCAAGCCAACAAGGATTTTGCTATATAACAAGCAGCCATTATATAATAGATAACAAACTTGTGTTGGGTCGATCTTGATTTACTGTTCATTACTCAAGTGCTAGTTACATTCAAAAGTTCTCATACAAACACACATTTTAGAACCTCAGTTAAGATCTGGGAAAAAATGACCAAATTACAAGAACTATAAAATGAATTTGAATCAAACCAGATTCAGGCCCAAAAAATAAAAAATACCACCAAGTTGAAAATCCATGAAATGGATCCAACCATGAAGGAAAAAGTTTTAGTGTTTTATCATCTTGAACTAAATGCGGTTGTCTTACAGTAAAATCAAATTTTAACAATTGTGCCCTATAACTGAATCAATAAATGAAAAGGCAAGTTCTATCAATATAATGCATTATAATTTATAATATTGTATAAACTAATGTACGAGGATGAGAATATTGAACAAATAAGTCATCTTGATTGATAGTTCCTATTGTCATGCCCTAGAGGCAATACTTCTAAAACATAACCAACTCCACAAATAGCCACAATAGGTTGTCATTCATCCAATCTCAAAAAAGCAAATACAATAGTATATACATGTATTGGATTCTTGATATGCATAGACTAGGTAAAGAAGACACGTACATCAGATAGCGCACAATTCTCAGGAAGCTCTACAAATAGAAAAAATGAACCTTGAGGCTTAAATTGAACCTAGAAGCCAACCCCAGCAAGCAACTTGATAGTGTAATTTCTTCTTGATTCATAATCCTAAGCACAAATGCAAATACGCATTACAAAAACAATTGGCATTATCATGAGCACAAATTTTATTAGAGTAAGCTATTGCATGCAATCAAATTGACAAATTAGTGCTTTCTAAATCCTACTCTTCTCAACAATTCAAAGTATTCTAAAGGGCTTCTCAAAGCAGTCAAGGCAGCTTCTTGGAAAGGAGCTGGAGCAGAGTCCGTTAATTTAGTATGGATATTTCTAATTGTAGATGCAATACAAGCATAAGCAACTGCCCATCCAATTCTCCAACCTGATAGAGACACATCCATGTTAACATAGTGCAGATTAAAACATGAGCACACACAGAAACCATTTACTGGTCATTTAAGTAGTGATAGAACCTTAGATGCAACGACACTCCAAGATGGGTGCCGTGTCTATGTCTGACACTATGGGGAGCGTGTGTCCATGTGTCCACTCAAATTTTTTAATTATCATTTGTTTGTAGGACACAATGGGAACACTTCATGGACAAACGTCCTGTGTTTGGACACACCTCGGGACACTTTTATAGTTTTTTTTTCTTCTATAGTTTCACAAAGCTGATTTGGAATCAAAGTAAAATATATGGAAATAAAGCAAGAATAAGTAGAAAAAAAAAAATTAAAATACACCCAAATATACAACGATACCTCTCATATCTATGTATCCTAAATTTATATTTTTATACACAGTAAATAAAAAAATTTGTCGTGTCCCTGTCATGCCCATGTTTTAATTTTTTGAGAATCAACATGTCCTGTGTTTGGATCCGTGCTTCTTAAGATAGAACATAATGCACGAATGGTAGAGGAACTCCAACAGAATTTCGAAAGAACATGAAATCTTCCAAGATTAGCACATTTAAATTACAATTCTGGTAGGTAAGATATTGAAGTATGCCTGTAACACTGTAAGTCTTGGACAAGGAAGATGTGATGATAGTTCGCCTTTGCATTCCCGGAAGTGAGGCCAAGGATATATGTGTCTTGTTGTCATAAGTAACATGCTCGTATACCTACAGAACATCGAGAAAACATAAAAGATCAATTGAAACAAGCAGTATATTTTGGATAACAAATGAAAGAAAAAATCAGCAATTTCCACATTCATTCACTTGTTTTTGGTAATTAGCATTAAAAATAGGCCGTTACATGTGGAAAGTTGTTTAGGGGATGGTAGATTTCACTCATTAGAGAAAAATCCAATACCGGTAAAGAAAACTTCACTATTAATACTAATGTTTAGGTCTCAAGTCTAATCATGGAATTAGCACACTGAAGATGCATGATAAACTAAGAAGATGAATTGATTGATTAGCACTCTGACTGTTTTTTCACTTATTTGTTGTCTTTTCATATTTCATTAGGATATAACATGTCATTCTCATAACATCTTCTCATGCATATTTGTGAACAAAAGTGACAAATTAACTAAACGAAAACCACAATATTGGCAGTAATAGTTTTGATGTAGGTTCAGTCTCCTGCAGTCACAACCTGGTCCTCAAAGATCTTTCACTTTCCCAAATTTGATGAACTTATTTTCCCCTTTTTATGAATTTGTTTAAGGAAATTCTTTCCCTTCTATTGTAACCCTCCCCCTTTATGTGTTAAATATGTAGACAGCCTAGTTGTTTCAGTAGCTCTTGTCATCTATTCTAATCAGGTTAGGTTATGCTTCTCAAACCACTTCAACTTGCCATTTCAATCTTCAACAGTGTATGCAATTGTGACTATATGGTAACCACTGTCATACAAAAAGGACTGTTGGGGCATTTGATCTGCTAAACAAAACCTTTCATATGGTCATCTTGATCTTGTTTTTTATAGCGATCCCGGTTTTTTCCCATTTGATTATTGTATCCGGACTTAGGTTCCGTAGATTCCGTCATTGTATAATTGTTGTTGTCATTCATTATTTTCTTATTTTGAGTCTTGGGTTGTGTTGGGAAGATTTGGAGCAGGTTGGTTGAGCTTAGGAACCAAGTCTAGTTGCCCAGATTTTGGCTTGTCCGCTCGAGCGGGGGTTTGGACGCTCGAGCGGGGAATACACCCCTCCAGTATGTCCTGTGTAGTGTTGGCTGCTCGAGCGGGGTATTGGACGCTCGAGCGGGATGTCGTGAGTGACGCTCGAGCGGGGAGTTGGGCGCTCGAGCGGGGACCTGTCTGCAAAAACTTCTGGGAGTGTGCATTCGCCGCTCGAGCGGGAGTCTGTGAGTGGCGCTCGAGCGGGGGTTTCCACGCTCGAGCGGGGCGACTGGTATAAAAATCCGAGATCCGACTTTCTGGATCATTTTTCATCTCCTTTTTGATTTTAAAACCCTAGAACCGTCTTCTCCCTCTCCCTACACACATTCTCTCTTAGGTTTGATCTACTTAGAGTGTATTTCTACCCTAAGTCCTTTGTTAAAAAGATAGAGTGGGTCGAGGGCTTCCGTTTAATCTGAACAATCTTGGGTTTGGAGCACTTTGGTTTTTGTCATCTTCTCCATTCGAATTCTTCGCTTCAAGGTAGGGATTTCCGTTTTGATATGTTGGGAGTACTTTGGTAATTTTGGGAAAAACCCTAGTTGTATTAATAAATTAATTTGTATAATTAATTTCAGGAAATTGGGGAAATTGGTTAAATGCATGAAATTGAGGAATTCATTGATTAAATGGTGTAGTTGGATAATTAAAATCACTCGCCTATTGAATTGTTGATATATTTATTTCCAGTCTAGAAATAACTGTTTTGGGCTATCGGTGGAGGATAGTCGTGTTTGTTGTAGACATTGCATGTGGATTAGGAATAACTGAAACTAATCACATTGGTTAAGTCATTAATTTTGACTATTGCATTAATACAGAAAATACGTGTATTGATTGAGCATTGCATTTGCATATATTGTTTTGTGTGGGAGGAGATAGGGGATGTACTCCACGGTTTAGGGGAAGATAGGGGATGGACCTCTAAAACGGACTTTGTTTGGGAGAAGATAGGGGATGGACTCCATTAGCATCACTTTTATGTGTGCTTATTTATATTGAAGTGTTTTATTTGATACAACAATAAAATGTGTATCAAACTGGAAGTATGAAGTGTTTGATTTGAGCCTGAGTCTCATCTGTTTGTTGACGTTGGAAGAATGTGAATATAATATATATAGTTCACTGTTGTAAGTTTGGCCAGGTTCTGAGCCATATTGATAAAGTTGGAAAGTAAAACGTGTCTTAGACAATATTGTCATGAGACTGTAAAATGATGTAATTGATTATCTTGGTTAACCATCTATTGAATGCTAATGCTTTATTCAATGCTTATATTTGGTTTAGTGTTTTTCTACTGGGCTGTGGCTCACCCTTTATGGGAACATCATTTTCAAGTTCAGGTGATAAGCTACCTCCAAGGACTTAGCTTGGAAGGATTTAGCTTTTGGATTCTGAAGACCATCTTTAGTTATTTGTTTTTATTTGATATATAATCAAGCCTAGGGCTTTATTTGTATTTGAGTTAGAACTCATATTTTGTGTCCAAGTGTTGGCTTGGAAAAATGTAAGCCCGTAGGGCATTTAATTTGGTATTACATGTAATGTTTTATTTAATAATACTCTGATGAATGGGATAATGAATTGTTTTCTTTTAATATTGCACGTCAATGATGTATATATATAATGGGTTTTTTTTGAGGGCGTTACAACTTGGTATCAGAGCGTACCGGGTTTGAATACTTTGGGTACGTGGGAAGTGATTAGTATCACAATGGGTTCGTCTCGTTTGATAGAGACTTAGTGTAACGTTATATGCTTATGTGATAACATGTTTATGTGATTGTGTGGGTATGGAATGTAGTTTCTGGGATGATGATTGGACCCTTGAGTTTCTAGTAGTCTTGTTGGAAAGGCACTTGATCGCTGCTGCTTTCAACCGGAACTATAGTAACGCATTGGGACTATCATTATTCCGGGAATGAAATTCGTAAGTGCTTATGTGATTATGTGCTTACGTGGAATGAATTATTGTTGTCCAATGCATTAGGACGTGAGTGTTTAGTTTCAGCACATTTATTAATGTGCTAATGTCTTTGTTTCCTTTATTAGGATGTCAGGACGAGGACGAGGACGCGGTAGGCGTGGTAGGCCGGGTAGGCAGGAGGTGCCTGTGCCAGAGGAGATTCCGGAAGTTCAGGAGGGAATTGGCCAGGCCAATGTGGCCAAGCCAGTAGGCCAGCAGGCTATGAGCGCTCTAGCCCGAGAGATAGCAGGGGCATTCAGGGAGTCAGTAGGCATTCTCAGAGCTGAGAATCAAGCTCAGGTTGTTGTTGCGGATACAGGACCTTCCTTTCTGAAGAGGGAGTTCTTCCGGTCTAACCCGGATGAATTTGTGGGTGATCCTAAAGAGCCGCTTAAGGCAGATGAATGGCTCGAACAGACAATGAAGACGTTTGAGATGCTTGGCATCGAAGACGAGGGGTTGAAAGTGACCTTGGCATCTTTCCAGTTGAAGGGGGATGCGGGTCAGTGGTGGAAGTTTACTAAGGGTCGTATAGGAGGTACGTGGGAGGCTTTTGTGAATGCTTTCCAGGAGAAGTTCTTATCTCCAGCAGTTAGGGAGAAGCTGAGAGACCAGTTCTGCCAGCTTAAACAGTCGAGTTCTTCAGTGGCCGAGATTGAGGCTGCGTTTACTAGCTTGTCCAGGTTTACACCTGAGTTGGTGGCGTCTGAGGAACGCCGTTGTATCGAGTTCGAGAAGAAGTTGAGGCGTGGCCTCAAGCTGAGAGTTGGGGGAACTATGATTCGGGATTATGGGCGTATGGTTGATGCTGCAGCCCATATGGAGATCATGATGCAGGAGGAGGAGGAAGGACAGAAGGGCTCCAAGAGGAGTCAGGATGGTCAGAGTGATGGTAGGAGATAGAAGGGTTTTAATCCCCAGCAGTCTCAGGGTAGCTTTTCTAGATCGACTTTTCCTGTGCCGAGTGCTAGTTCGGGGAAAGGCAGTCAGGGAGACATTACCTGTTTCAAGTGTGGCCAGCTGGGCCACAAGTCTCCAGTTTGTCCTCAGAGGGAAGGAGTGCAGAGAGCAGCATCATCTTCGGCTCGATCTCAGAGCCAGAGTCAGGGTAGAGGCCAGCCACTCTCGTGTTATCAGTGTGGTCAGCCAGGGCATATGAAGAGGTATTGCCCCCAGTTGGGTGGCACACCTGGTGCATCTGGTTTGAGGCAGATTCAGGGTCAGCAGCTAGCTCAGTCGGGTCAGGCCTCGAGGGCCAATCAGGGGGCTTCATCATCCCAGTCAGTGCAGCAATCTTATGCTCCTAGGGGTGAGCAGGTTGATCAGAGGTCGTCTGGGCGCGTGTACGCTGTTACTGCGCAGGATCTTGTACCGGCACCATCAGTTGTGAGAGGTACCTTCTTGTTTTGCAACTCGGTTGCTAATGTTTTGATTGATACGGGTGCATCCCATTCCTTTGTGTCTGCTGCATTTGCATCTGTTTTGGAGTTGGAGTTAGCATAGTTAGCGTCTCCTATATGTGTAGTGTCACCTCTTGGTGGTGAATTGATTTTGAAACAAGGTGTTAGGGGTTGTGATATAGAGGTTGATTACCATAGAATCCCATTTTCATTTGTAGTTATGCCTATGAGGGGTTTCGATGTTATTTTGGGTATGGACTGGTTATCGTCATACCGGGCAGTTATTGATTGCTACCGCCAGAGGGTCACTTGTTGTACCGTGAGTGGGGAGTGTTTTCATTTTCTGGGGGACCGGGTCGGTAATGTGTTGCCACCGGGGTATATTCCGCGAGGACGGAGTGAGCTTAGTGGTCTACTTGCCAACCTTTCGATTACTGAAGATGATGAGACTCAGATTGTGTTGCCAAGGGTGGTTTGTGAGTACTCGGACGTCTTTCCCGAGGATCTTGTTGGTTTGCCACCGCATCGGGAGATTGAGTTCTCTATTGACCTAGTGCCCGGCATGGCGCCGATTTCTATGGCACCTTATCGTTTTGCCCCAGCCGAGTTAGTTGAGTTGAAGATTCAGCTCCAGGAGTTACTAGATAAGGGTTTTATACGTCCTAGTGTTTCGCCGTGGGGAGCACCGGCCCTCTTTGTTAAAAAGAAAGGTGGTGCTTTGAGACTTTGTATAGATTACCGGAAATTGAATCGGGCTACGGTTAAGAATAAGTACTCTATGCCTCGTATAGATGATCTCTTCGATCAGTTGAAGGGTTCCCGTTGTTTCTCGAAGATAGACTTGAGATCGGGTTATCATCAGTTAAGAGTCCGGGAGGAGGATATTCCGAAGACGGCATTCCGTACGCGGTATGGCCACTATGAATTTTTGGTGATGCCATTTGGGCTCACCAATGCACCGACAGTTTTTATGGATTTGATGAACCGAATATTCCGGGAATTTTTAGATCGTTTTATAGTTGTCTTCGTAGACGACATCCTTATCTATTCACCTTCTGAGGAGAAGCACAAGGAACACTTGAGAGTGGTGCTTGAGTTACTTAGAGCCCATAAACTTTATGCTAAGTTTGGGAAGTGTGAGTTCTGGCTAGAAGAGGTCAAGTTCTTAGGCCATGTAGTTTCTGGGGAAGGAGTGTCAGTTGATACATCCAAGACTGAGGCCGTGCAAGATTGGGCACAGCCTAAGAGTGTGTTTGAGATCCGCAGTTTTCTGGGGTTAGCTGGGTATTATCGTCGGTTTGTGAAAGATTTCTCCAGATTAGCTTCGCCTTTGACTAGATTGACTCGGAAGGGAGTCAAATTTGTATGGAGTGAGACTTGTGAAAAGTCGTTCCAGGAGTTGAAAGTTAGACTGACCACCGCACCAGTATTAATTATTCCAGAGAGAGGGTTGGGTTATGCAGTCTATTGTGACGCCTCACGAGAGGGTCTGGGTTGTGTGTTAATGCAAGAGGGGAAAGTAGTTGCCTATGGCTCACGTCAGTTGAAAATTTACGAGCAGAATTACCCTACGCATGATCTAGAGTTAGCAGCTGTGATATTTGCCTTGAAGATTTGGAGGCATTATCTTTATGGTGAGAGGTTCGAGGTGTTCTCGGATCATAAGAGTCTGAAATATTTGTTTACACAGAAAGACTTGAACTTGAGGAAGAGGAGGTGGATGGAGTTCATAGAGGATTATGACTTTGAGTTGCATTATCATCCGGGAAAGGCCAATGTGGTGGCCGGTGCCCTTAGCAGAAAACCTGTTGGTGACATAGCTAGTATAGCCATCCGAGAATGGGAGATGTTGGGTACACTTGGGGAGTTTGACTTACTTTTGGGCGAGTCTGTTGAGGCTGTGGCCTTGTTTTCTGTTGTTGCACAACCTACACTTGTGACTCGAGTGTTAGAGGCTCAGAGGGGTGACCTTGAGGTAGAATCTCTTCGTGAGAAGATTTCTGGTGGAAAGGTTGAGAAGGGTTTGACGGTGTATTCCGACCTGAGTGTGAGATACCGAGACCGTCTGTTTGTGCCGGAGTCTTGCCGAGAGGAGGTACTCTGAGAGTTCCATCATTCACGCCTTGCGGTGCATCCGGGAGGCACTAAGATGTATCGGGATTTGGGTTGCCAGTTCTGGTGGCGGGGTATGAAGAGAGATGTGGCAGCTTTCGTATCTAAGTGCCTTACTTGTCAGCAAGTGAAGGCCGAGCATCAGAGGCCGGCGGGTTTGTTGCAACCCTTACCTATTGCCGAGTGGAAGTGGGAACACGTCACTATGGACTTCGTTGTGGGTCTTCCGAGGACTCAGCGGGGTAGTGATGCTATTTGGGTGGTTGTAGACCGATTGACTAAGTCGGCGCACTTCATTCCTATGTGCGTAAGAGATTCGGTAGATCATCTTGCTGACTTGTACATTCGGGACATAGTGAGGTTACACGGGGTTCCAGTGACGATCGTCTCAGATAGAGATCCTCATTTTACTGCCAGGTTGTGGCAGAGTTTGCAGAGTGCCTTAGGCACTAAGTTGACCTTTAGCACGGCTTACCATCCTCAGACTGACGGGCAGTCCGAGCGTACTATTCAGATCCTTGAGGATATGCTTCGGGGTTGTGTTCTAGACTTTAGTGGGTCATGGGAGAGGCACTTGCCGTTAGTGGAGTTTGCCTACAACAACAGTTTCCAGTCTAGTATCGGTATGGCACCGTTTGAGGCCTTGTATGGCCGACCGTGTAGATCTCCTGTTTGTTGGGCCGAGGTGGGTGATGCACCTCTGTTGGGTCCGGAGTTGGTGAGGGAAACGACGGAGAAAGTCGAGCTTATCCGTAAGAGGCTTGTTACAGCACAGTGTCATCAGAAATCTTATGCCGACCGTAGGAGGAGACCTTTGGTGTTTGAGGTGGGTGATCATGTCTTTCTGAAGATATCACCTAGACGGGGTTTGATGAGGTTTGGGAAGAGCGGAAAGTTGTCCCCTCGGTTCATTGGTCCGTTTGAGATCCTTGAGAGGATTGGCGAGGCTGCTTATCGTTTAGCTTTACCGCCGTAGCTGTCCGGAGTACATGACGTGTTTCATGTGAGTATGCTTCGGAAGTATGAGCCGGATCCCTCACATATGTTGGATTGGACCGATTTAGTGGTTGATGAGGATGTTTCGTATGAGGAGAGACCGGTTCGGGTCTTGAATAGGCGGGATCAAGTTTTGCGAGGCAAAACCATCCCTTTGGTCAAAGTTTTGTGGAAACATCACGGAGTGGAGGAAGCCACTTGGGAACGTGAGTTGGAAGTCCGTGAAAAATACCCGGACATGTTTGTCGATTTGTAATCTAGTATTTAGATTTTGTAATATTGTTAAACTTAAGAGCTTTACATATGTCTTAAGTTGTAAAACGTGAGTATGTTTTGATAAATGGGTGTATATTGAAACTTGCTTCATTGTAGAAGTTTAGTGTAACATTGCATCTGTTGAGTACATCGTTGAATGTGTTGTTTATATCATGCGATTGAATATGATATGGGAATTGTTAACATTAAAAGGAATAATCCATAATAATGATACAAGTTGAAATATATGTTGTTTTATATATATTGTGAGATACCCCTTGATAAAGAGATGAAGTGACCAGTATTGGGTCAAGATGTTTATTGTTGTTATACAATATCTTTGAGAATTAAGAAAAACTTGTTTTTATTTACAAACTTATGCTTAATTTCGGGGACGAAATTCTTTTAAGGGGGGAGGTTATAGCGATCCCGGTTTTTTCCCATTTGATTATTGTATCCGGACTTAGGTTCCGTAGATTCCGTCATTGTATAATTGTTGTTGTCATTCATTATTTTCTTATTTTGAGTCTTGGGTTGTGTTGGGAAGATTTGGAGCAGGTTGGTTGAGCTTAGGAACCAAGTCTAGTTGCCCAGATTTTGGCTTGTCCGCTCGAGCGGGGGTTTGGACGCTCGAGCGGGATGTCGTGAGTGACGCTCGAGCGGGGAGTTGGGCGCTCGAGCGGGGACCTGTCTGCAATAGTGTGCATTCGCCGCTCGAGCGAGAGTTGGGCCGCTCGAGCGGGAGTCTGTGAGTGGCGCTCGAGCGGGGGTTTCCACGCTCGAGCGGGGCGACTGGTATAAAAATCCGAGATCCGACTTTCTGGATCATTTTTCATCTCCTTTTTTATTTTAAAACCCTAGAACCGTCTTCTCCCTCTCCCTACACACCTTCTCTCTTAGGTTTGATCTACTTAGAGTGTATTTCTACCCTAAGTCCTTTGTTAAAAAGATAGAGTGGGTCGAGGGCTTCCGTTTAATCTGAACAATCTTGGGTTTGGAGCACTTTGGTTTTTGTCATCTTCTCCATTCGAATTCTTCGCTTCAAGGTAGGGATTTCCGTTTTGATATGTTGGGAGTACTTTGGTAATTTTGGGAAAAACCCTAGTTGTATTAATAAATTAATTTGTATAATTAATTTCAGGAAATTGGGGAAATTGGTTAAATGCATGAAATTGAGGAATTCATTGATTAAATGGTGTAGTTGGATAATTAAAATCACTCGCCTATTGAATTGTTGATATATTTATTTCCAGTCTAGAAATAACTGTTTTGGGCTATCGGTGGAGGATAGTCGTGTTTGTTGTAGACATTGCATGTGGATTAGGAATAACTGAAACTAATCACATTGGTTAAGTCATTAATTTTGACTATTGCATTAATACAGAAAATACGTGTATTGATTGAGCATTGCATTTGCATATATTGTTTTGTGTGGGAGGAGATAAGGGATGTACTCCACGGTTTAGGGGAAGATAGGGGATGGACCTCTAAACCGGACTTTGTTTGGGAGAAGATAGGGGATGGACTCCATTAGCATCACTTTTATGTGTGCTTATTTATATTGAAGTGTTTTATTTGATACAGCACTAAAATATGTATCAAACTGGAAGTATGAAGTGTTTGATTTGAGCCTGAGTCTCATCTGTTTGTTGACATTGGAAGAATGTGAATATAATATATATAGTTCACTGTTGTAAGTTTGGCCAGGTTCTGAGCCATATTGATAAAGTTGGAAAGTAAAACGTGTCTTAGACAATATTGTCATGAGACTGTAAAATGATGTAATTGATTATCTTGGTTAACCATCTATTGAATGCTAATGCTTTATTCAATGCTTATATTTGGTTTAGTGTTTTTCTACTGGGCTGTGGCTCATCCTTTATGGGAACATCATTTTCAGGTTCAGGTGATAAGCTACCTCCAAGGACTTAGCTTGGAAGGATTTAGCTTTTGGATTCTGAAGACCATCTTTAGTTATTTGTTTTTATTTGATATATAATCAAGCCTAGGGCTTTATTTGTATTTGAGTTAGAACTCATATTTTGTGTCCAAGTGTTGGCTTGGAAAAATGTAAGCCCGTAGGGCATTTAATTTGGTATTACATGTAATGTTTTATTTAATAATACTCTGATGAATGGGATAATGAATTGTTTTCTTTTAATATTGCACGTCAATGATGTATATATATAATGGGTTTATTTTGAGGGCGTTACATTTTTGCTGTTTCCGAAACCCATTATTGTTCAGTCAACCACATGGGGTCAGACAAACCATGCATGTTTCTACTTCTTGTACTTGAAAGTTGAAACTATGCAACTGAGAATACCTTATGGTATTCAACTAGGTCTCATTCTCATTAATTTACTAATAAGTATCATCCACCATCTCTGTGTCCATCTCTCTCCCTTAACACAAACTATGTTCTAACGTAGTGTGTATGCACTCCGTCTAGTCATAAACAATAAACGTCTCCAACTTTAGCAACATAAATCATAATCTAACCACCAAGTAGGTATTGAAGGATCCAGCCATGTTCAACAACAATTCTTTTTCATTCTTTAGCCAAATTCACACTCATTTGATACGATTGGAACTCACTAATACAGATGACCCAATATAGGACTTATGTTACACAATTCAAAACAGAGAATATAAACTCGAAGCACGTTTGTGTCCTCATTTCGTAGTTATGGTTTGTGCATATCTAAGAAACCCAATGAATTTGACATATTTTTTCCATTTACAAGTTATGAGACAACTAAATTATCTAAGTCTGTTATACAACAAAGACGCAAGGAGCATGAAAATAACTATCACGTCATATGGAATAACTAAAATACTCGACAAGTATAATAGAGATGATGCTGATATTCATACTTCGTCAGTTATAGCTAGGCAATCTCTGGTGTGGCAAGCTCCAGCAATTGTCTCAAGCTCATCCTTGGTGAATACTTTTCTAGTTGGATTATGAGGGCTGTGCCATTATATATCAGTACATTTTTAACTCGACATAAAGATATCATAAAAAATCAAAAAACAAAAAACGTCCAATTAGTACACATTAATGTGTGTTTTGGAGGGAAAAGATATCATAATTACAAAAAATTGAACAATTCTAAACATTATTCAGAAAAACATCACGTAATGGTTCAAGCATCATTGGAGTTGTCTGTGCAGTTTGCACAATAATTTTGATAATGCAAACTTCCATTGAATTCCAAACAAATTTCAGCCACTTAACCTGGAAGCTTAATGCCCTTTGAACTGGAATATACAATTACACAAAGAAAAGAGATAATAAATTTATCATCACAAATCACAACATAAACCAACCATATGACCAAACTAAATGTTGTGCTACACTTTATGAGATAATGGCATCAATAGCAGAAAATTACTAATGGTGGACAAAAGATGGCTACTTATTTGCTACGAATCCTTTATTGTAATTTCTGTTCTCCAAGCCTTTCGTATTTTGCTATTCAATATCAATTTCATTGAGTTTGGAATGGGTGCATAGAGAAAATTAAGTTTATAGACAATCCTTGGCATTGATCTGAAACTTTATGCACTACAGTGCTAAATTGTCATTTTTCTATCCACTCAAAATTAGCACCTAGTTCACAAACTCAAAATTTTGTAGGTCCTAGTATAAACCTCACAAGGAAAATAATGTCATGCCACTGATATCAGTTAATCATGAAGGCATTGGAGTCAAGACAACAGTACCAACTGAAGATGACAACTTCCAAGCATCAATTGTAATTGAAATTGTTCTTTTTGAAACCCTATTGTGTTCATAAATGTGCATATTGTAACTTTTTGACCTTTATGTATCAAAATTTTGCAAGTCATTGCATTTGAATCCTTGGTTTCAAAGATAATATAAAAGAAATTTCTGCACCTATTCAATACTATAGCTTTTGTTCTAGTAGTAAAGGATTTCATGAGTTTGTCAGCATCCAAAGTCCAAAAAGGTGCACATATACCTGTTCATTTTTTTATTAAAACCAGCAAAAAGTATGGATCTCTGAAATATTAATACAGAAGTGACAAATTTTGGCATTAAAAATTGACCAGATCTATGTTACTGATGCATGCTTCATATGTTTCATACGAAGGATCAAACAAAATAACTTCATCACCTTTGTATATTACTGTCAAACACTTTTTGGATGAATAACAATCTTATACAAACTTAATTTAATAATTTACTTTAAAATAAAATATTACATAACTTTCACTGACTTTAACTCTGAGGTAATTTAGAAAGATTAACTTCATAATTTTTTAACTTTTTTAAATTAGAACACTTCTTTACTTTTTATATATAAAAAATTAAAAGATCAACTTTTTAACATCATACCAAAACATCACATTCCCACAAGGATTATACATGGCAATGGATCACAGAACCTAATAATATCTTCATATTGAAAGAATCAAAATCATCAATTAAATTACAACTCAGAGGACACAGGGTTCAAAGTTCTGGTAAATCTAAGCTCCAAAAAAAAAAAATGAAAAAAGTTCTGGTAAATCCATTAAGGGCACAGCCCTAGACATCCGAGCAATGCTTGCCCTACCGGCAATGAGGTCTTCTTCTTTGTCTCCAGTGCTCTATTCGTACGTTTTTTGACGCCGTTCGCTGGTTTTTCGGCGATCGATTTTTTGCTTCGCTTTTGCTTTTGTGTTTTGTGATTGTTTTCCTTCTTCTCGTCCCTTGAAGATGATGAGCAAGTGAAGACCTTGAATATCCACTTCTTCCTTCCAGACGATGAAGACCTCGAAGCAGAGCCTGACTCGATCGACGGAGTTTCAGCTTTGTCCTCAGAATCACCCAACTCCAGAATGCGATGATGATGATGATGATGATGAGAGGCCTGTGCTTGAATATCCACTTCTTCTTTCCATTGGAACTGTGCTTGTAGTGGTGACATCGGCCGAATCTTACCGTTCAAAAACAGCTTGTCGGCCGAAGTCATATCGCTCGGTGAGAAGCCAGAAGCAAATTGGAACTCGAACGACCCAGCTTCGTTGGTGTCGCCATTGTTGGTGGAGTGAAGCTCGATGTTGGCTTCGCCATTGTTGCGGTTTGAAAAGAGCACTACTGTGATTTCGATACCAGAAATGACAGGGGACGCCCACAACAACAATTGCCACATAGTCATGTCAGTGATGAGTGATAGAATGGAAACACAAATAAAAAACAAAATGTGAAAGGTTGAATACATATTGAAGGTAGTGGGATTTTTCCGTGAGAGAGAGAGAGAGAGAGAGAGAGAGAGAGAGTTGGGTTGCAGGAATAATTAGACAAAACGCTTGTGAATGAGAAGAGAATTATGCACTGGGCTTCCAATATATATTGAAATTTAATTTTTGGATGTTTTCTTCTTCTTTGGAAATGTTGCTTCATTTCCCAAAATGTTGCTTCATTTATGGTTATATTATTTTGGTTTAATTTAAGAATTTTGAAGTTTACTTATTTACCATTAAAATTTTATAGAAAGGGAATCCCAAATTTTATTTTTCTATAAATTTTAGCTAGCAAAATATAAATAATTTAGATAATTTTAATAATTTTTTTTTTTTTATCAGTGATGCTAGATTAGCTATGGATTAAAAAAGGAAAAATTACCTACACCTCTCTTGAGGTTTAATGAAATTATAGATTCTCTCCAAGGTTTTAAAAATTACATCCCGCCCCCTAAAGTTTCTAATTTCATAACAAATAGATCATTTTATTAATAAATCATCAAGTTAATTAACATTTTTAATAATGTTAAAATTTTATTTCAATTAATAATTCAGATAATTTTATTATTGTATAGGTGAACAGTTAGAAATTGCACTTTTTCAATTAATTCTGTTAAATAAAAAATTATGACGAAGAGGTATTTGTAATTTTTCAAATTACAGGGGGCAATTCATAAATTAAATAAATCTCAAGAGGTGTATTTGTAATTTACCCATTAAAAAATGAATGAGAACGGTGTTAGTAAGATGCAAAAATGAGAAGAGTAACAATGGTGGACAGAAAAAATAGATAGAGGGGTGGAAATGGGTTGGGAAAAAAGGTTAGTCATGGACAATGATAAGGATTGAAGGTGATTTTTATTAGAAAAAAAAGAAGTTAAATTGTACATTTTTTTATTAGTTATATTTAACTAATAAAAATAAATAATTGAAAAAAGAAACCATTTTGATAGTATAAAAATAAATTTAAATAATTTATTAGAGCATATCCAATGTTTTATTCAAATTTTTCATCAAATTTCACTTAAATTTGATTAAAAAAAAGCTTGATTTGATATCATGCGTTCCAATGGAGTGATTTGGGATTTGATCAAACTATCAGTCGATCGAGAGGGCGACCGGAGATTCTTTGAAAAGTGGGTTAATATTTGGTTCTCAAATTTAAAATTAATTTAAATTATATTATTTCTCATATTTTTTACATATTTAAAAAAAATTAAAAATAAAAAATTTAAAAATTAACTTTTAACCATCTTTTTAAAACAATTTTACCTGTCTCGCATTGCCTATGCTAATTGGATATTTGTTGGGGTTTGCTTGATTTTGTTTTTGATTTATTTTCATCTTTAAGTTATTTTTTTAAAATAAAAACTCAGCCTTTTAAAGACATCAAAAAATTAAATAATTATTAAAAAAACAATATAAATAAAATAATGATTTTTTTTTTTTTGCTTATTTTTACTTTTAAAATTTTTTTTATATAACTTTTCAAAAAAAAAAAAATTTGAATTCGTTTACTTGAGGTGAATAGAATGTTTTTTTTCTTTTTTGACGTACTTCCAAATAAAAAATTACTAAAGATAATATGACTGTTTTATGTGATTCCAAACACTTTATGAAGGGGTATTTTCAGAAAATGTTGCTTCATTTAGTTTTGGATGTTTTCTTCTAAATCAATTAGTCCTTTTATTTATGATATGTTGTTTTGGTTTAATTTGGAAGTTTTAGAGTTTACTTATTTACCATTGGGTGTGATTTTGGTTCATTTAGAACGCTCTGTGAATGAGAAGAGAATTTATGCACTATGCTTCCGATAAATATTGGAATTTAATTTTTTTAAAATTAATTTTTTATTTTTTATATATTCGTATTTGGAAAAAAAAATTTAAAATTTCCATTTCAGAAAATGTTGCTTCATTTAGTTTTGGGTGTTTTCTTCTTCTTTGGAAATGTTGCTTCATTTCCCAAAATGTTGCTTCATTTATGGTATGTTATTTTGGTTTAATTTAGGAATTTTGAAGTTTACTTATTTACTATCGAAATTTTATAGAAAGGGAATCCCAAATTTTAATTTTATATAAATTTTCACTCGCAAAATATAAATAATTTAGATAATTTTAATAATTTTTTTTTATCAATGATGCTAGATTAGCTATGGATTAAAAAAGGAAAAATTACCTACACCTCTCTTGAGGTTTAATGAAATTATAGATTCTCCCCAAGGTTTTAAAAATTACATCCCGCTCCCTAAAGTTTCTAATTTCATAACAAATAGATGATTTTATTAATAAATCATCAAGTTAATCAACATTTTTAATAATGTTAAAATTTTGTTTCAATTAATAATTTCGATAATTTTATTATTGTATAGGTGAACAGTTAGAAATTGCACTTTTTCAATTAATTGTGTTAAATAAAAAATTCTGACAGAGAGATATTCGTAATTTTTCAAATTATAGGGGCAATTCATAATTTAAGTAAATCTAATTTACCCATTAAAAAATGAATGAGAACGGTGTCAGTAAGATGCAAAAATGAGAAGAGTAGGTGTGTAATTTTGGCCCGTGGCCCGTGGGCTGTCCGAAGCCCGCCCGCAGCCCGATGTGGTCCCTGGCCATTAAGGCTCGAGCCCAAGCCCAACCCGAGGCCTTGGGCCTAGGCCAGGGCCATCATTTTGAAGCCCGACCCGCTTGGCCCCACCCATTGGCTCGCTCAAGGCTCGCCCAAAAGCCCAGATCGAGGCCCTGCCCGCCCGGCCCACCCAATACCCAATGTTATTTTTAATGAAAAATAATAAAATTTTGGTACAGAAAATGAAAAAAAATTAAAAAACTGTTTAGGCCCGCCCAAGCCCGCCCAAAGCCCAAGCCCAGTGGCTCGTCCCGAGGCCCGGCCCACTGGCCCTCCCAAAGCCTGAATATCCCTAGGCCTGGGCTTGGGCCTGGGCCTAGTTTTCTGGCCCGTGTCCCGGCTCGACCCGATTATTTGGAGGGAGCCCGTAAGGCCCAACATGAGTCTGGCCCGAATGGGCTAGGCCAAAATTACACCCCTAGAGAAGAGTAACAATGGTGGACAGAAAAAATAGATAGAGGGGTAGAAATGGGTTGGGAAAAAAGGTTAGTCATGGACGATGACAAGGATTTGAGGTGATTTTTATTAGAAAAAAAGAAGTTAAATTGTACCTTTTTTTATTAGTTATATTTAACTAATAAAAATAAATAGTTAAAAAAAGAAATCATTTTGATAGTATAAAAATAAATTTAAATAATTTATTAGAGCATATCCAATGTTTTATTCAAAATTTTCATCAAATTTCACTTAAATTTGATTTAAAAAAAAGCTTGATTTGATGCATTCCAATGGAGTGATTTGGGATTTGATCAAACTATCAGTCGATCGGGAGGACGACCGAAGATTCTTTGAAAAGTGGGTTAATAGCTGGTTCTCAATTTTTAAATTAATTTAGGTTATATTACTTCTCATATTTTTTAACATATTTAAAAAAAAATTAAAAATTAAAAAATTAACTTTTAACCATCTTTTTAAAACAACTTTACCTGTCTCACGTTGCCCATGCTAATTGGATGTTTGTTGGGGTTTGCTTGATTTTGTTTTTGATTTATTTTCATCTTTAAGTTATTTTCTTTTTATTTTTTTTTAATAAACATTCAGCCTTTTAAAGACATCAAAAAATTAAATAATTATTAAAAAAACAATATAAATAAAATAATGGTTTTTTTTTTGCTTATTTTGACTTTTTTAATTTTTTTTATATAACTTTTCAAAAAAAAAAAAAATTTGAATTCGTTTACTTGAGTGAATAGAAATTTTTTTTTTTTGACATACTTCTAAATAAAAAATTACTAAAGATAATATGACTTTTTTATGTGATTCCAAACACTTTATAAAGGGTTATTTTCAGAAAATGTTGCTTCATTTAGTTTTGGATGTTTTCTTCTAAATCAATTAGTCCTTTTATTTATTATATGTTGTTTTGGTTTAATTTGGGAGTTTTGGAGTTTACTTATTTACCCTTGGGTGTGATTTTGGTTTTGATTTTTTCTTGATGTTGTGGTGAGTTGGTTATGGTATGGTGTTATTTTCAATTTTTTGTAGGCGATTGTGTGGAGTGATTTAGGGGAAGAAGTGAGGAAGTTGGAAGGAGAAGAGAGAAACAAAAAGGGGTTCATGGGTTGGTGTAATTTCAATAATAAATTTTAAGTTTTATTTAAATTTATCTTTCTTTTGTATTGTAGCCTATGCTTCTTTTTTTAATTGAAGAAAATCACTTAGCGAGAAAAGCATTTAGAATAAGATAGGAAAAATTCTAGAATAGGCCAGTGTCTTCCTTGATTCTTTAAGTTCGTATTTGTTTTCTTTTTTTATTTGGGGAGAGAGGTTTTGGTTGGGAGAACCTTATGGGATTCTTCTTAGTGAAAACAAACAAAAAAAAAAATGATTTTGTTTCTATATCTTCCATATAACTTTGTTGAGTTGCTATTGTTATATATAAAAGTAGTGATTTCTCCAATGTTTTATACTTAATTAATCAAGTTTTGTGTTGCAATTGCATCAGAACGGAATGGGATAGCGGTTAATCACTATGTGATATTGGTTATATAATAATCCAAACCAATTATGCAAAGAAAATTTTTATGTATGACATATATTGACTTACTTTGTTAAGTAGTTGGAAAAAAAATATGACCGACCCACTTAGTATGTGTTGCATCAAATATATTGAAAAATAATATCATCAACTTTTATGTTGAAATTTATATTTTACCTATATTATCGTGATTATAAATCATCAGTAATAATATTGAACACCTATAGCGATCCCGGATTTACCCTCGTTGTACAGTGATCCGGACATGTGTCCGTAGATGTTGGTAGTTGATTATTATCTTGTTTACATCCTTTTTACTTCGTATTTGAGTTGTAGGATGTGTTGGGCAGGTTTGTTACAGGTTGGTTGAGTTTAGAAACCCAAAACTAACTGCCCAGATTTTGACCTGTCCGCTCGAGCGGGGGTTCTGGTGCTCGAGCGGGAATTGCACCCATCCAGTATTTCCTGTGCAGGGTTGGACGCTCGAGCGTGGAGTTGGCCGCTCGAGCGGGGTTGTGTGAGTGCCGCTCGAGCGGGGAGTTGGAAGCTCGAGCGGAGACCTGGTTCTGTAAAAGTTCTGGGAGTGTGTATCCGCCGCTCGAGCAGGATTGTTGACGCTCGAGCGGGAGTCTGTGAGTGACGCTCGAGCGGGCCGTTGGACGCTCGAGCGGGGCGACTGGGTTTAAGTTCCGTGTTTTGACTTTTCAAATCACTTTTCCACTTTCTCTTCTCTTTCCTACTTTTCCAAAAACACCATTGTTGAGTCTCTCACTCTAGAACTCTACCTTCTCTCTAGGTTTTGATCTAGTAGGAGTGATTTGCTCATCTTTGGCCTTTACAAAAAAGTTGTTGATCGTCGAGGGCTACATTTTAATATGAAAATTTTGGGATTTGGAGCACGTTGGGTTTTGTCATCTTCTCCCTTGGAGCTCCAAATTTGAGGTAGGGATATCCTACTCCTCTCTATGGATTTTGTCTTTAAATTTTGGTATTTTGAGATGTTGGGGTTGGTTTGGTAATTTTGCGAAAGTTTGGGGCTTTTGTGTTATTTTACAAAAGTTGGGGTTTTATTTATAATAAACCTAGATGCATGTTTGGTATAGAGGAATGGAATAAATGTTGAATCATTGATGAAAATGGGACCTAAGGGATGTAATGTTAATTATGGAAAATGACCTAATTACATTGATTGATTAATTGGGGTAATTAATTGTGAGAAATGAGGAAATGAAATGGAATTGTTGAGATTGGAAGTGCATGGGGTTAAAGGGTGTAGTTGAATTGTTTATCACACACCGAATTGAAATGTTGATTGAATATCCATTTGTGCATTTATTTTTCTGTTTAGAAATAACTGCTTTGGGCTATCGGTGGAGGATAGTCGTGATTGTTGTAGACAATGCATGATGATTAGGCAAACGGAAACTAATCAATGGAATGTGTCATGGAATTTGACGGTTGATAGAATACATTAACTGTATGTGTTGAGTGATTGTATATAGAACCAATGTGTTTGTATACGTTATGTGTAGAGGAGGAGATGGGGGATGTACTCCGCGGTTTAGGGGAAGATGAGGGATGTACCTCTAAACCGGATAGTGTTGGGAGAAGATAGGGGTTGAACTCCGTAGATACAGCTCATATGCTTGTCTAGAAAAGTGAAGATAGAGCTCATATGCTTATCTTTGTGAAGTGTGGATACAGCTTATATGCTTATCTGTGAATGTGGGATATTGTCGTTATACATATCTGTTGAGAATGTGGATATAGCTTATATGCTTATCTGTGAATGTGGGATATAGTTTTTATACATATCTGTTGAAATGATGATAGAGCTAACATGCTTATCTGTTGAAAAAGGGAAAATGAAAAGTAACTTGGACTCATAAGTCGTATGACATAAATATGTGATTTATGTGAATGTATCAGTGTTGGCCATCTATCAATTGCTAATCTTTTAGTCATTGTTCATGGTTGGTTTAGTGTATTTCTACTGGGCTGTGGCTCACCCTATATGGGAATATCATTTTCAGGTACAGGTAGCATGCCACCTCCAAGGACATAGCTTGGGAGGCTAGAGGCGGACATACTTTTGTCGTTTTATTTTGATGTATTACATGTAAATTCAAGCCAAGGGCTTAATGTGTAAATGAGTTAGTACTCTTTTGTTGTAACCAAGTGTTAACTTGGAAAACTGTAAGCCCGTAGGGCATTTTGCTTTTGTTGTTAACATGTAATACTTTTGTAATGAAACTCTGATGAATAGAAGAATGTGGTTATTTCATATGTCAATGAATGTCTTATTTGATGGGTTTAATGTTATTATTTTGAGGGCGTTACAACACCTTAGTTATAACTAACGATCACAAATATCATAATTGTAACATAAAATAAGGTGATAGAACTTCCCATAATTCAAACAAGCCTAAGCTTTAATTAGTAAATCCGATTCACATCATGAAATGTGAATGAAGTCCATAAACATATGAGGAAAGTGATTTACAAACAAAAAATATATATAAAATTTTGTATCAAAATAATATAACAATGATAATCTTAAAAATATGGTTGACTATGATAGAATCCAAAACTACTACTATAGCGATTCTGGTTTTTCCTCTCTTTATTTATTGCATTCCGGACACGGTTTCGTGGATGTGTTGTTGTCTCATTCTCATTTCCATCCTTTACTCTTTGTATTTGAGTCTTGGGTTGTGTTGGGCAGGTTTGAAACAGGTCGGTTGTGCTTTAAAACCAAAGGTTGATGCCCAGAATTTGGCCTTCACGCTCGAGCGGGCCCTTTGTTGTTGCTTTTTCGCTCGAGTGAGCGTTTTGACGTTCGAGCATAAATTTCCATCTCCCAGTATTTTGCTCCGCAGGTCTTCGTACGCTCGAGCGGGTAGTTTGACGCTTGAGCGGGGACCATCGCCTGCAAAACTTCTGGAAGCATGCAATCGACACTCAAGCGGCGCTTTTGACGCTCGAGCGTGAGTCTGTGTCTGACGCTCGAACGGGGGTTCCCATGCTCGAGCGGGGCGACTTTTATATCAGTCCGAGTTTCACCTTTTTGGATCACTTTTTGATTTCTTTTCTCTCTCTTACTTTTTCAAAACCTCCATTGGAGAGCACCTCTCTCTAAAACCCAACTTCTCTCTAGGTATTGATCTAGTTAGAGTGATCTCCTATCCTTGTCCCTTTGTAAAAAGTGTTGTGCTTGGTGTGGGCTTCACTTTGATTCGAAAATTTCTTGATTTGGAGCACCTCGAGTTTTCTTCATCTTCTTCCTTTGAGCTCCGAATTTGAGGTAGGGATAACTACTCATTCTTATGGTCTTTGACATAAATTTTTAGTCATTTTGATATAATGTTGATATTGGGTGATTTTGGGTGTTAGGGTTTCAAATTGTATAAGGAGGGGTTTTGTTGTTTTGGCTCATAGTGTGTATCTTGGGTCCTAAAATGATGTTGTTGTTGTTGTTGAGGATATTTGGGACCTTTGGGTCATTGTAGAGAAAAAGGGGGAGAAAGCCCTAATTTTTACTATGAGTTAATTTATAAAATTGAGTTGAGAATAATGAAATTGGCTCATTATGTAGTAGAATGGTGGAGTTGGATTTAATAATCACTCACCTTTGAAAATGTTGATAATTTATCTGTTGGTGCATTTATTATCTGTTTAGAAATAACTGCTTTGGGCTATCGGTGGAGGATAGTCTTGATTGTTGTAGACATTGCATGATGATTAGGTGAATTAAAACTAATCAAGTTGAGTGTTTGAATATATGGGTGGCGAGTCCCGCGGATGAAATTTCCGTAAAATGGCCATTCAAAAATAATTACACATCGGTGTCGAATCCCGCGGATGTAATTTTCATAAAATGGCAATTCAAATATAATTATACATGGGTTGTAACGCCCTCAAAATAATAACATTAAACCCATCAGATAAGACATGCATTTACATATAAACTAACCACATTCCTTTATTTCATTGAGTTTCATTACATAAGTATTACATGTTAACATCAAAACAAAATGCCCTACGGGCTTACAGCTTTCCAAGTTAACACTTGGCTTCAACAAAAGAGTACTAACTCGTTTACACATTAAGCCCTTGGCTTGAAGTTACATGTAATACATCAAAAGTAAAACAACTACACTATGTCCGCCTCTAGCCTCCCAAGCTATGTCCTTGGAGGTGGCATGCTTCTTGCACCTGAAAATGATATTCCCATATAGGGTGAGCCACAGCCCAGTAGAAATACACTAAACCAACCATGGACAAAGACTAAAACATTGGCAATTGATAGTTGGTCAACACTGATACAATCACATAAATTACATATTTATGTCAACGACTTACAAGTCCCAATTACATTTCATTTTTTCCCTTTTTCAACAGATAAGCATACTAGCTCTATCATCATTTCCACAGATACGTATAAATACTATATCTCACATTCAGATAAGCATAAAAACTATATCCACATTCTCAACAGATATGTATAACAACAATATCCACAGATAAGCATACAAGCTGCATCCACACTTCACAAAGATAAGCATATGAGCTCTATCTTCACTTCTCTAGACAAGCATATGAGCTGTGTCTACGGAGTTCATCCCCTATCTCCTCCCAATACTTATCCGGTTTAGAGGTACATCCCCTATCTTTCCCTAAACCGCGGAGTACATCCCCTATCTCCTCCTCTACACATAACGTATATAAACACATTGGTTCTATATACAATCACACAATACACACAATTAATGTATTCTATCAACCGTCAAGTTCCATGACACATTCCATTGATTAGTTTCCGTTTACCTAATCATCATGCATTGTCTACAACAATCTCGACTATCCTCCACCGATAGCCCAAAGCAGTTATTTCTAAAACAGAAAATAAATGCACAAATGGATATTCAATCAACATTTCATTTCCTCATTTCTCACCAATTAATTATCCCAATTAATTAAACAATGTAATTAGGCCATTTTCCATAATTACTATTTCAACCCTTAGGTCCCATTTTCATCAATGATTCAACAATCATTCCATTTTTTTCTATGCCAAACATGCATCTAGGTTTATTATGAATAAAACCCCAACTTTTGTAAAATTACACAAAAGCCCCAAACTTTCACAAAATTACCAAACCAAGCCCAAAATCTCAAAATACCAAAATTTAAAGACAAAACCCATAGAGAGGAGTAGGATATCCCTACCTTGAAGTTTTAGCCCAAAAGGAGATGAAGACTCCAAGATCAACTTGCTCCAAATCCAAACTTTTTCAGATTAAATCGAAGCTCTCAACACCCTCTACCTTTTTAACAAAGGCCCTAGGCTAGATTCACACCCTAGGGAGATCAAACCTTAGAGAGAGTGCAAGTTTAGAGAGAGAGAGTGTCGGATTAAGGGTTTGCTCAAAGAAAAGAAGTGAAAAAGTGATGTTTTAGACGCTGCTGTGCGCTGATATAAAACACGCTCGCTCGAGCGAAGGATTGGTCGCTCGAGCGACCAGACACAGAAAACTCTCGCTCGAGCCAAGAAGTTCTCGATCGAGCGAAGAAAAACCCAGACCGCTCGAGCCACGAAAAGCTCGCTCGAGCCAGGAAATGCAACTTTCAGGTCCAGAACCAGACGCAACACCACTCTCGCTCGAGTGACATACTCCTCGCTCGAGCGAAGGACCAAAAATCTGGGCAGCAACACTAGGCTCCCAAACGCAACCAACCTGAAACAAACCTGCCCAACGCATCTTATAACTCAATATACAAAGTAAAGAGGATGCAAACTAGAAAATAAACAACTACCAACATCCACGGACGCATGTCCGGATCATTGTACAACAAGGGTAAACCCGGGATCGCTATATGGGTGCCGAATCCCGCGGATGCAATTTCCGTAAAATGGCAATCCGAAAATATCTATACACGGGTGTCGAGTCCCGCGGATGAAATTTTCGTAAAATGGCTATGAGAAAATAATTACACATGGGTGCTGAATCCCTCGGACGCAATTTTCGTGAAATGGCAGTTTGAAGTATTGTTGGCTTGAGATGTAGTCTCGCTTAAGTGTTTGGCCAGGTTCTGAGCCGTGTTTATAAGTTGAGTTTTGTTAAGTGAAGGATTATGGAACTGGATTGTATTGTACGTTGGTTTATATAAGTTAAACATTTATCAAATGCTAATGTTTTAGTTATTGATCATATTATGTTTAGCATATCTCTACTGGGCGTTGGCTCACCCTATATGGGACATCATTTTCAGGTACAGGTAGCATGCCACCTCCAAGGACGTAGCTTGAGAGGCTTAGTGGCTGGGACATCTTTTGTGATTACATTTTTGTATTACATGTGTATCAAGCCAAGGGCTTATTATCTGTTGTGAGTTAGTACTCACTCTTTTTGTAACCAAGTGTTGACTTGGAAAGTTGTAAGCCCGTAGGACATTTACTTTTGTTGTCAACATGTAACACATTTTGTAATGAATACTCTGATGAAATGTCATTATGTTTTATTCTCTTATGTCAAGAATATTCGATTGATGGGTTTATTTTGAGGGCGTTACAACTACATTGTTCTAGATCAAAATTTTATATAAATTCTCTCATGCACTCCATGAACAACCAGAGAAATCACAACTTCTAGAAGGAATATACATTAATCATGTTGACTTGTGGTGGTTTTGTTCTTTTTTTTTTCTTTTCTTTTTTAAATTGTAGATTTGTATCAACTGTCTCTTTTTTTTGTTTGTTGGTATTACCCTTGCTTGATTCTGATGATGATGATGTTGATTTTGGTCATAAATACATTAAAAAAAATATTTTGCTAAAAAGTGACTTGGTCACAAGATGATAATAATAATAATACACTTTTTAATCTTCATTAATTTTTTTTTAAAAAAAATCATTAATTTTAAAATATTTTTTACATTTTCAAAAGACCATTTACTTTAATTTTTTCACTTTTAGCTTTTTGATAATTTTAAAAAATTAGGTACAAAAAAGCTGTTATATATCGCTCTTTTTTTTAGCCTTTTATATTTGTAGATTACATAACAAGATATAATTTGTTTTCATTAATTGCATAATAATTACCTCCAAATAAAGAAATCAATCATAACTATCCAGGTAAAAAGTGGTAAGATAATGACTTCAAAAAGAAAAAAAACATAACTAAAACATAGTCAAATCAACATGATACACATAATTTAGGTTTCAATTCAACATCTAACATAATAAATCAAGCCACTAGCTCTAGAAAAATCGACTCTCATCTACATGTTGGTCCTAACCCCTTGTACTGTTTGGGCTGTTTCTTCTTATGTGATTGTTGAATTTGTATTTTATTGTATGCTTTGTGAAATGACTATGATTTGTGGCAAGTCCACTAGAAAGCCTCGTGAATATTACAGAGCCGTATACTAGAATGCTTATGCTTGGTATATATATGTTATTATAAACATTGTTCTCAATGTCATCAAACACCTTATTTCTTCTCTTTCCAAAATTTACATAAAATGATAGTAAAACCAAGTATTCCAATGCCTCTCCATTCTGAGCTTTTATCTGATGGCTTTTCAAGATACTCCTAAGTTTCCTAGGGTCGAGACACTCCTAAAGGAGCTTTTCAAGACACTAAAGAATTTTTACTTTTGGCGACTAAATTTTTAGTCGCCAAATGGTTTTAGCAACTAAATTATTTGGTCGCAAAAGTAGTCACCAAAAAATTGTCGGTAAAGTTAATTAGTGACTAAAATTACTTTAGTTGGCAAATGTATACAATTTCCGACTAAAATTCTAGTCGCCAAAAGGTTGGACATTAAATTAAATTAGACCCTTTTCGGCAACCACACTTTTAGTCGCCTAAAGTCCCAAATTTTTAGCTACTAAAATTTTAGTCGGCAAAGAGTTCTTTTTTTGGCTACTAAAAATTTAGTCGCCGAAGTCCCACATCTTTGGCTACTAAATTTTTAGTCGGGAAAGAGTTTCTCTTTTGGCTACAAAATATTTGGTTGCCTAAAGTTCTACATTTTTGGCTACTAAAATTTTAGTCGGCAAAAGTGTTTTTATCCTTTAGTTTTTTGTTTTTAGCTATGAAATATTTAGTCATCAAATGTTTTATTTTCTTTTGGCTACTAAACTTTTAGTCGCTAAATGTCTATTTTTTTTTTTTGCTACAAAACTTTTAGTTGCCAAATGTCTTTTCCCAATTTTTTTTTAGCTACTAATTGTTTAGTCGCCAAAAACATGATATTATGTTTTATCGCAAAATTATTATTTCTCCACAACTTGTCTATATTCCATGCAACCTATAATATAGCGACCCCGGTCTTTTCCCATTTGATTATTGTATCCGGACTTGGGTTCCGTTTATTCTGTCATTATATATTTGTTGTTGTCGTCCTTTATTTTCTCATTTGGAGTTATAGGATGTGTTGGGCAGGTTTGTTTCAGGTTGGTTGGGTTCGTAAACCAAGTGTTGCTGTCCAGTTTTGGGTTGGTCGCTCGAGCCAGGATTTGGTCGCTCGAGCGAGGTTTGTTTTTGTGTCCTCTGGCTCGATCCAGATTTTCTTCGCTCGAGCGAGCGACTGCGTCTGGTATAGACCTGAGGGCAGTGCTTATTCGCTCGAGCGAGATTTTCTTCACTCGAGCGAGCGAGGTGTGTCTTTTCGAGTTCCTTGCTCGAGCGAGCATTCGGTCGCTCGAGCGTGCTCCAGGGTTGTAGACCTGAAGCATTGCATTCTTGGCTCGAGCGATCTTTTCTTCGCTCGAGCGAGGTTTTCGTGTGTCTGGTCGCTCGAGTGACCAAGTCTTCGCTCGAGCGAGACTGTCAGGTTTAAATAGGTAGCAGCGTGTTTCAGATCAGTTTTTCATACACTTTCAGATTCCAAAACCCTAGTTACGAGTTTTCTCTCCCTCTACACACCTTCTCTCTTAGGATTGATCTACTTAGAGTGAGTTTCTACCTTAGATCCTTTATTAAAAAGATAGAGTGAGTCGAAGGCTTCCATTTAATCTGAACATTTAGTGATTTGGAGCACATTGGAATTTGGGTATTTATCTCTGTCTTCTCCATTCGGGTTATTTTCTTCGAGGTAGGGATTTCCTACTCCATCTTATAAGTTTTGTTCTAATTTTTAGTATTTTGATATGTTGGGGGTACTTTGGTAATTTTGGGAAAAACCCTAGTTGTATTAATAAATTAATTTGTATAATTAATTCATGGAATTGGGGAAATATGGTTAAATTCATGGAATTGGGGAATTCATTGATTAAATGGCGTAGTTGGATAATTTAAATCACTCGCCTATTGAATTGTTGATATATTTATTTTCAGTTTAGAAATAACTGTTTTGGCTATCGGTGGAGGATAGCCGTGCTTGTTGTAGACACTGCATGTGGATTAGGGATAACTGAAACTAATCATTGATTAAGTCATCAATTTTGACTGCTGAATTAATACAGACATTATGTGTATTGATTGTGTGTTGTATATGTTATGTGTTTGCATACATTGTTTTGTGTGGGAGTGTAACGCCCTCAAAATAATAGCTTTAAACCCATTAAATAAGACATGCATTGATATTCAAAAGCTCCACATTCTTTCATTTAACAGAGTTTCATTACAAAAAGTATTACATGTTAACAACAAAAGCAAATGCCCTATGGGCTTACAACTTTCCAAGTTAACACTTGGTTACAACAAAAGAGTACTAACTCAAACACGTTAAGCCCTTGGCTTGAATTTACATGTAATACATCAAGTAAAACAACAAAAAGTCCGCCTCTGGCCTCCCAAGCTACGTCCTTGGAGGTGGCATGCTACCTGTACCTGAGAATGATATTCCCATATAGGGTGAGCCACAGCCCAGTAGAAATACACTAAACCAACCATGAACAATGACTAAAAGATTAGCAACTGATAGACGGTCAACACTGACACTTCCATTTACATCTCCCTACGTTTCCATGACAGCCAAGTCTATGTTACAATTCACTTTTCGTTTTTGTTCAACTTTGAGTTTGAAAACAAGGCTCGGTACTCTGGCCAGAACATTTGATGAGATTATAGTTCATCACTAGAACACTTTCGAAATCCAAGGTGGATACACATTATTTTGTTGTATCAATAACACATAAACTACTCCCATACTTCGCAAACAATGATGATATACATTTTAGTGCTATATCAAATCAAACAAACTTTTTAATAGATAAGCATATGAGCTATATCACTACTACAACAGATAAGCATATGAGCTGTATCAACACTTCAACCGATAAGCATATGAGCTGTATCAACACTTCAACCGATAAGCATATGAGCTATATCAACATTCCAACAACCGGTTTAGAGGTACATCCCCCATCTTCCCCTAAACCATTAACCGGTTTAGAGGTACATCCCCCATCTTCCCCTAAACCGTGGAGTACATCCCCTATCTCCTCCCATACACAAGTAATGCATATAAACACAGAATCACATATGCAATCAATCAATACATAAAATTAATGTATTCTATCAACCGACATGCTCTATGACACATCCAATTGATTAGTTTTAGTTTGCCTAATCATCAAGCATTGTCTACAACAATCAACACTACCCTCCACCGGTAGCCCAAAGCAATTATTTCTAAGCAGGAAATAAATGCACAATGGATATTCAATCGACATTTCAATTCGGTGAGTAATAAATAATTCAACTACACCCTTTAACCCCATGCACTCCCAATCTCAGCAATTCCATTTCATTTCCTCATTTCCCACAATTAATTATCTCAATTAATTAAACAATGTAATTAGGTCATTTTCCATAATTACCATTACCACCCTTAGGTCCCATTTTCATCAATGATTCAACATTTATTCCATTTCTCTATACCAAACATGCATCTAGGTTTATTACAAATAAAACCCCAACTTTTGTAAAATAACACAAATGGCCCAAACTTTCACAAAATTACCAAACCAACCCCAACATCTCAAATTACCAAAATTTAAAGACAAAATCCATAGAGAGGAGTAGGATATCCCTACCTCAAATTCAGAGCTCCAAGGGAGAAGATGAGTAAAACTCAGAAGTGCTCCAAATCCCAAATTTCTCAGATCTCAACAAAGCCCTCGACGATCAACACACTTCTTACAAAGGCCCAAGGTGAGGAAAACACTCTAGGTAGATCAATCCTAAGAGAGAAGTTCGGTTTTAGAGTGAGGTGCTCTCCAATGGAGGTTTTGAAAAAGTAAGAGAGAGAAAGGAAATCAAAAAGTGATCAAAAAGGTGGTTTCACGAACTGATATAAAAGCAGGTCCGCTCGAGCGTACAACACCCCGCTCGAGCGTACAGACACAAGTTCACGCTCGAGCGTCCAAAGATACGCTCGAGCGCCGGGTGCACTCTCCCAGAATTTTCTGCAGACGACCAAAATGCTGAGAGAAGGAAATTCACGCTCGAGCGTCCAAACTGCCGCTCGAGCGTAAAGGCAGCAACAAAAGCTCGCTCGAGCACAAAACCGCCGCTCGAGCGGAGAGACCAAAACCTGGGCAAAATTTCAAAGCTTTAAAACACAACCAACTAATTCCCAACTTGCCCAACACAACCCAAAACTCTAAAACAAAGAGTAAGGGATAGAAATGAGGATAAGACAACAACGAATCTACGAAATTGAGTCCAGATTATAGTTATACAACAACAGGGAATACCGGGATCGCTATAACCTCCCCCCCTTAAAGAATTTCGTCCTCGAAATTAAAGATACATCAAAACACAAGGCCAAATGATCATAGAGCATTCAACAACCGAACCCCAAAGGAAAGAAATTACCTTCAAAACAAGCCTCCGACTCACTCTACCAAGGAAAAGACCAACCAAGGGAACACATTCTAAATAACACCACCTTAGGTGCGCAAGTCTCAACAAACCAAACCTCCCCCGAAACAATTCACCAAAAACCGACTAGTGCTCCAAGCTTAGTCACTACTCAACAACACGACTAAAACAAATCTTAAAGTAGATAATAAGAAAACATTTTCTTGTTCAAGAGGCATTTCTCAAAGATGTTTAAATTTTCAACGTTAACGTTCCAGGATAAATCTTGCATTTTCCATACGAAAACTCAAAAGCTTTGTAAACATTTTTCACAAATACGCTGTTACCCAAAACGCAGAGTTATCCACAGTTTATCTGCCCAAAAAAGAAGTAATCTGGAATTCTAAAAAAGAAAATCCTTGAATTAAATCAACTTTTCAACAACGCGTTTAGATGACCCCAAACACTAGGAAAATTTTGTTTTCCATTTCTTTCCAAATTAACACTATCAACAACCATCACTCACGTAGTGATGACACAACCAACACGGAACACAACATTTCTATAATGATAATTAATAGAAATAACAACCGTACTATCAACACATAAGGTATAAGAAATTCATGGTTTTGCAATTTTATCCTGCCTCCCTTTACTTAACCACTTTATAATCATAAACACAACTCAGAAACACACAAATGATACACATTATAGTGTTGTATCAACATCAAACTAGACACCATACATTCATAATGTATAAAAAGCCAATCATTCACAATGATCAATCAATACATATATTAGATGTATTATTCCAACCGTCAGACTCAACGACAAAACATGTTCGATTAATTTCAGTTTTCCTTAATCAACATACGGAGTCTACAACGAACGAGACTAAACTCAAGGTGACCAATGCCACCCCAACACCCAATACCGACAAGCTGACTAGTCAACTCAATAAACTCTACACTCAGTAATCCACACACTGATGTGCTACTCAGACCACTAACCCCAACCACAGAGTTCTCTACACGAACCACAAATTTTGGAATCTCATCGGATTTCCTAAAATTTAACCGCCTCAACATCGCGTCTAAGGGAATCACCATCCCCCGCCATGGTTATCTAGCAAGCCTGCTCACTTCCTTGACCGAAGACCGACATGGTCAACCTCAATCACAACATCCCGAATACGAAGGACTACTTTGACCCACGCTATACTCATTACTTTAGAACACGAATTGCTCTTAATTCAAAGAATGCTGGCAGCATCCACTCATAACCCACACCCAACAATGGATAACCAATCACAATATGAACACTACCCCTATACAACCAAGGGGGTCACCATGGACTCACTATCTAGCAAGGCCCAACACACGAACCAGCATACAGGTACCATTCCCACTAACTCGAGATACAAATCTCACGTTCCCTCGAACATTCTCATATAGTCTTGCCAACACCGCGCAACTCTCGAAACCATCCCATCTAACACATTCAACCGTACTAGGCAAAACCTCCTTATTTTGCAAGCCCTCTTACTCCTACACCGAATCCTCCAATAACTCATAGGGTCCACTCGTTACTCTATATCTTACTTGTCACTCATCTCGAGAGTACCATCAAGAGGCCCGGCCTCCGTGCTAAACCACTAGTCCACACTACCGCTAGGCAACCATCATGAACCAAACCCCGACACCGTCACAAGTCGCCGATAGGGCTTCCAAAGATTCACTCTTCTAACTTTCCAGAGGGGTAAAAGTCCTCACCTCCCTCGTCATTAACCCACATCTTCATCCGCAAACACCATACCACTGTGACTCCACCCACGGGTCACACTCTAACCATGGGCTATATACCCAATTAACGCTTCTGATAATATCCTCTGACTTGACCAGTGCTAAGGTACGAACTTATCACATTCAATCCAAATAAAGAAATTTGAAAACTTAGGGAGACATCCATCATACTACAGCCCGAGGTATAGTACCAGCTACTCACAACACATCGCTCCCGATACAACAATCACAACCTTATATAGGGACTGACATCCCTTCACTTGGAACGGCCAATCAGTACACCTGCAATCTTGACAACGTTACTTACCACGAAGGTACGAGTCCAACCTTGACAAAATTATGTGCCATGCCCCCGTAGGACACCATATTAAATACGTGCTACATCTACTATTAATCGTACACTTCACATCCTCTCAAGTTCACTCGACAGTAGATCAAAAGCTATACCACGCACAAAACTTTAAATGGGTAGTACCCATGTAATTCCACACACTCGGCAAGTAAAACAGTTCTCGCTCCAATATTACCTTGGCTAGGACACGTACCCCTCGGTGGTTCTTCCAAATTTTGAAAACATGGCTCCTCAGCCCTCATCTTTCCCAAATCAAGTCACATGTTTAATACAAAAAAAAAAAAAATTTTTATGGTTTCACAGCAACTTTATACGTTAATAAAACTTCAGAGCTACAACATGCTCCACTTCACCCATTCCAAGGAAATTAACAAACAAAGCATATATGTATATATATAGATAAACAAACAGTTTAGATGTTTCAACCTTCCCAAAACACATTGGTTACACAACGGAACCCAATGATCACAAAACAATAATCCACTGATTACAAAACGGATTAGTCAAAACAAAACCATCCCATCAGTATTACTACTACTACCGTCCCTTGTTGGACCGCCGAAGTTGGTCATCCCCGAACATAAGGCAACCTACGAGCTTACAAGTCACGGACAAGAACCACTGGTATGCCCCCTCTGCCCACACCTGGAACAACTACAAACTTCCCTAGCTGGGGCTTGGGAACTCGACTCTACTGAGGCCCTCGCAATCTGGCCTGCTAGTCCCCCAAAACGATACTGTTCCTGCCCAGTCGAAAGAAACTGAGCCTGGCTAGGTTGCAAAACCCCTAAAGAAGCTCCCGACTGAGTACAAAAACGTCGAATATGACCCGGCTGATTACACACCCAACAGGTAGGCGGTGCCTGAGCATGAGATTGGTTCAGAATCTGGGCTGATGAAGACCCCAACAACTGCCTCCCCACTGAGCATTTAATCGGTCCAAAACCCGGCTGGTTGGATGATCCTGGTGGTACAACTACTGGTTGAACTGCTAACCCCACCCCTTTCTTCTGTGGGCAAACCGAAACCCTGTGGCCCAGCAGACCACATCTGAAACAAATGATGCCCCTCTGCTTATTTTCCCCCGAACCCAAATCTGACACTGGAAGGGCAGTTCTAGCCCGTCCTTCCTGTTGCGAGTTTAAAACCCTCTGTCTCTTAAAAGGCCTACCAACACCCTGAGTCACAGGAGTCGCCGAGATGGCTTCCTCCCCACTCTGCCCCATTGCTAGCACTGCAGCCTCTACATGGGCGGCCGCCTCAACAAGTGCCCTATATCTTTTATGCCAAGACCCCGCTATCCTTACACGGATGTCGTCACGCAGCTTACTCTCAAACTCGAAACAACGTAAGTACTCCGTCTCCACCAATTCTGGAGCAAACCTCGACAGATTAGCAAACCATCTTTCGAACCGCACCAAAGGTGTAGTACCTTGGCGTAATTCCACAAATTGTTTCCGCAGCTCTTCCTGAGCGGAAGGAGGGAAATCGCAACTTCCTCGCCTAGGCATCCTAGTAAAAGTAACGGAGACACGTTAGCACACTCATACATGTGCCGAAGCTAAACACTTACATCCTAACACATGGATAACTGTAATTCACTTAACGTAAGCACATAAACATGTAAGCACTTACGAATTTCATTTCCAGATAATGATAGTCCCGAGGCGTTACTAGAGTTCCGATCAGAAACAGCATTGATCAAGTGCCTTTCCAACAGGACTCCCAGAAACCCAAGGATCCAATCAACATCCAAGAAACTACATTCCATACCCAAATAGTCACATAAACATGTTATCACAAAAGTACATAACATTACGTCTAAGTCTCTAACAAGCGAGAGAAACCCATTGTGATACTAATCACTTCCCACGTACCCAAAGTATTCGAACCCGGTACGCTCTGATACCAAGTTGTAACGCCCTCAAAATAATAGCTTTAAACCCATTAAATAAGACATGCATTGATATTCAAAAGCTCCACATTCTTTCATTTAACAGAGTTTCATTACAAAAAGTATTACATGTTAACAACAAAAGCAAATGCCCTATGGGCTTACAACTTTCCAAGTTAACACTTGGTTACAACAAAAGAGTACTAACTCAAACACGTTAAGCCCTTGGCTTGAATTTACATGTAATACATCAAGTAAAACAACAAAAAGTCCGCCTCTGGCCTCCCAAGCTACGTCCTTGGAGGTGGCATGCTACCTGTACCTGAGAATGATATTCCCATATAGGGTGAGCCACAGCCCAGTAGAAATACACTAAACCAACCATGAACAATGACTAAAAGATTAGCAACTGATAGACGGTCAACACTGACACTTCCATTTACATCTCCCTACGTTTCCATGACAGCCAAGTCTATGTTACAATTCACTTTTCGTTTTTGTTCAACTTTGAGTTTGAAAACAAGGCTCGGTACTCTGGCCAGAACATTTGATGAGATTATAGTTCATCACTAGAACACTTTCGAAATCCAAGGTGGATACACATTATTTTGTTGTATCAATAACACATAAACTACTCCCATACTTCGCAAACAATGATGATATACATTTTAGTGCTATATCAAATCAAACAAACTTTTTAATAGATAAGCATATGAGCTATATCACTACTACAACAGATAAGCATATGAGCTGTATCAACACTTCAACCGATAAGCATATGAGCTGTATCAACACTTCAACCGATAAGCATATGAGCTATATCAACATTCCAACAACCGGTTTAGAGGTACATCCCCCATCTTCCCCTAAACCATTAACCGGTTTAGAGGTACATCCCCCATCTTCCCCTAAACCGTGGAGTACATCCCCTATCTCCTCCCATACACAAGTAATGCATATAAACACAGAATCACATATGCAATCAATCAATACATAAAATTAATGTATTCTATCAACCGACATGCTCTATGACACATCCAATTGATTAGTTTTAGTTTGCCTAATCATCAAGCATTGTCTACAACAATCAACACTACCCTCCACCGGTAGCCCAAAGCAATTATTTCTAAGCAGGAAATAAATGCACAATGGATATTCAATCGACATTTCAATTCGGTGAGTAATAAATAATTCAACTACACCCTTTAACCCCATGCACTCCCAATCTCAGCAATTCCATTTCATTTCCTCATTTCCCACAATTAATTATCTCAATTAATTAAACAATGTAATTAGGTCATTTTCCATAATTACCATTACCACCCTTAGGTCCCATTTTCATCAATGATTCAACATTTATTCCATTTCTCTATACCAAACATGCATCTAGGTTTATTACAAATAAAACCCCAACTTTTGTAAAATAACACAAATGGCCCAAACTTTCACAAAATTACCAAACCAACCCCAACATCTCAAATTACCAAAATTTAAAGACAAAATCCATAGAGAGGAGTAGGATATCCCTACCTCAAATTCAGAGCTCCAAGGGAGAAGATGAGTAAAACTCAGAAGTGCTCCAAATCCCAAATTTCTCAGATCTCAACAAAGCCCTCGACGATCAACACACTTCTTACAAAGGCCCAAGGTGAGGAAAACACTCTAGGTAGATCAATCCTAAGAGAGAAGTTCAGTTTTAGAGTGAGGTGCTCTCCAATGGAGGTTTTGAAAAAGTAAGAGAGAGAAAGGAAATCAAAAAGTGATCAAAAAGGTGGTTTCACGAACTGATATAAAAGCAGGTCCGCTCGAGCGTACAACACCCCGCTCGAGCGTACAGACACAAGTTCACGCTCGAGCGTCCAAAGATACGCTCGAGCGCCGGGTGCACTCTCCCAGAATTTTCTGCAGACGACCAAAATGCTGAGAGAAGGAAATTCACGCTCGAGCGTCCAAACTGCCGCTCGAGCGTAAAGGCAGCAACAAAAGCTCGCTCGAGCACAAAACCGCCGCTCGAGCGGAGAGACCAAAACCTGGGCAAAATTTCAAAGCTTTAAAACACAACCAACTAATTCCCAACTTGCCCAACACAACCCAAAACTCTAAAACAAAGAGTAAGGGATAGAAATGAGGATAAGACAACAACGAATCTACGAAATTGAGTCCAGATTATAGTTATACAACAACAGGGAATACCGGGATCGCTATAGGGAGGAGATAGGGGATGTACTCCACGGTTTAGGGGAAGATAGGGGATGGACCTCTAAATCGGATTTTGTTTGGGAGGAGATAGGGGATGGACTCCATTAGCATCACTTTATGTGTGCTTATTTATATTGAAGTGTTTTTATTGATACAGCACTAAAATGTGTATCAAACGGGAAGTATGAAGTGTTTTGATTTGAGCCCGTGTCTCATTTGTTTGTTGACATTGGAAGAATGTGAATATGATATATATAGTTCGCTGTTGTAAGTTTGGCCAGGTTCTGAGCCATATTGATAATGTTGGAAAGTAAAGCGTGTCTTAGACATTAGTGTCATGAAACTGTATAATGATGTAATTGATTATCTTGGTTAACCATCTATTGAATGTTATTGCTTTATTCAATGCTTATATTTGGTTTAGTATATTTCTACTGGGCTGTGGCTCACCCTATAAGGGAACATCATTTTCAAGTTTAGGTGATAAGCTACCTCCAAGGACTTAGCTTGGAAGGACTTGGATTTTGAAGACTATTTTCAGTTATTTGTTTTTTTTTTATTCGTTAGTACATGTAAACACTCAAGACTAGGGCTTTATTTGTATTTGAGTTAGAACTCATACTTTTGTGTCCAAGTGTTGGCTTGGAAAGATGTAAGCCTGTAGGGCATTTAATTTGAGGTTACATGTAATACTTTTATTTAGTAAGACTCTGATGAATGTTATAATGAATTGTTTCCTTTTTAACATTGCATGTTGATGTTATATATATTTAATGGGTTTATTTTTTTAGGGCGTGACATATAATACATGTATAAACAAAATGATACATACTGTCAATCATTCCACAATCTACATCCATACATAAGAAATAAATAACTTTAAATGTCAAAGTCCATACAAATCAACTATTGTACAAACTAAAATAATAATTCCATACAAAATATATCATACAAAAATCAAAGTCCTCCGTATACAAAAAAATACATTTACTACCATGCGAAATTACCATTTGGCATGGTACAAATTACCATCGTAATCTGTACCACGACAAAAGTTTTTTATAGACCATGACAATATGTCCTATATGTACGCCGACAAATGGTATATATGTACCACGACAGAAAGTAATCTATGTACCACGACATTCATTATCTGTTGATTGCCAAAAGTTTTCTGTATTAGTAATAATGAACTACACAAAAGCTGAGGATGACAAAAGTCCACGCAATATGGATTTCCACAAGTTCGCGCAACAAAGCCATCTACAGAGAAAAACAAAAAATGAAACATTAGAATTGATTACAAAATATCAATTCAGTCAACCATATGGAACATGTAGTAACATGCATTTAAGGTAGAACAATCGAGAAATGTCTTCTTGGAAATAAAAGAAAGTATATATATATATATATATATGTATCATGCAATATTTATTCCAACCAACTGCACAAACAATCTAATATGTAATTTCTTTGTCCTATAAATATATAAAGGAAATTATTAGAATATGTAGATATTATTTTCATAAATTTTTCGCTTTTTAAACCAAGTGTTGCAAGTTTTTTGACCAAGTGCAAGGCGTATTCGGGGGCTGTTATGAATTTTTTCTCCCGGAAAGCTCTTTTTCGAGTAAGTTTAGGGCGTATTTGGCTCTAACTCCCAACCTACGGGTCCAAATTACATTTCGTCAGTTCTCACAAGTCCTATTTGTCATGGCGAAGCTATACGTGTGAGCCACACGGTTGTTTGGGGGCTGTTATGAATTTTTGCTCCCGGAAAGCTCTTTTTCGAGTAAGTTTAGGGCGTATTTGGCTCTAACTCCCAACCTACGGGTCCAAATTCCATTTCGTCAGTTCTCACAAGTCTTATTTGTCATGGCGAAGCTATACGTGTGAGCCACACGGTTGTTTGGGGGCTACTTTGAATTTTCGTCCCTGAAACGCCTTTTTTTGACTAAGTTTAGGGCGTATTCGGCTCTAACTCCCAACCTACGGGTCTAAATTATGTTCCGTCAGTTCTCACAAGTCCTATTTGTCATGGGGAAGCTATTCGTGTGAGCCACACAGTCGTTCAGAAGTTGTTTTAAATTTTTGCCCCCGAAACGCCTTTTTTCGACTAAGTTTAGGGCGTATTTGACTATAACTCCCAACCTACGGGTCTGGATTACATTCAGTCAGTTGTCACAAGTCCTATTTATCATGGAGGAACTTTTCGTGTGAGCCACACGGTGGTTCAGGGGTTGTTTTGAATTTTCGCCCCTGAAACGCCTTTTTTTTACTAAGTTTAGGGCGTATTCGGCTCTAACTCCCAACCTACGGGTCCAGATTACGTTTCGCCAATTGTCACAAGTCTTATTTGTCATGGGGGAACTGTTCGTGTGAGTCACATGGTGGATCGAGGCTGCTTTGAATTTTTGCCCCCGAAATGCCCTTTTTCAACTAAGTTTAGGGCGTATTCCGCACTAACTCCCAACCTACGGGTTTGGATTACATTCTGTCAGTTGTCATAAGTCCTATTTGTCAAGGAGGAACTATCCGTGTGAGCCACACTGTAGTTCGGGGGCTATTTTGAATTTTTGCCCCCAAACAGCCCTTTTTCCGATTAAGTTTAAGGCGTTTTTGGCTCTAACTCCCAACTTACGTGTACTAATTACATTTCGTCTGTTGTCACAGGTCCTATTTGTGATGGGGAAGGTGGCCGTGACATCCGTACGGTGGTTCGGGGGCTAATTTGCATTTTCGCCCCCTTAATGCCCTTTTTCGGCTCTAACTCCCAAACTACGTGTGCTAATTACATTCCTTCTATTTTCACAGGTCCTATTTGTGATGGGGAAGGTGGTCGTGATATCTGTACAGTGGTTCGGGGGCTGATTCGCATTTTCGCCCCCTTAACCCCCATTTTCGACTCTAACTCCCAAATTACATTTGCTAATTACATTTCGTCTGTTTTCACAGGTCCTATTTATGATGGGGAAGGTGGCCGTGACATCCATACGGTGATTCAGGGGCTGATTCGCATTTTTGCCCCCTTAACCCCCTTTTTCGGTTAAGTGTAATGCATTTTCGGCTCTAACTCCCAACCTATGCCTGCTAATTACATTCTGTCTATTGTCACAGGTCCTATTTGTGATGGGGAAGGTGGCCGTGACATCTGTATGGTGGTTCGGGGGCAGATTCACATTTTCGCCCCCTTAACCTCCTTTTTTGGTTAAGTTTAATGCATTTTCGGCTCTAACTCCCAAACTACTTATGCTAATGACATTCCGTCTATTGTGACAGGTCCTATTTGTCACGGGGAAGGTGGCCGTGACATCTGTATGGTGGTTCGGGGGCTGTTTCCCATTTTCGGATAAGTTTAAGGCATGCTAAAGTTCAACAAAATAAATGCAACTTAACCATAATAAACGATACGTTGAGTATGACATGGGATTGTGTACTTTCTAATAGTTTGAAATACCCAAGGTTAATTTGACCCAATGTGACTATTTAAAATAACATTCAGTAACTTGAACTTCTCATACTTATTTTTGTTATCTATTCACTGCACATCTTTTATTGGCTTTGTTTTTATTATTATTATGTTTTATGATTGGCAGAGACCGAGAGGATTAAAGGCCATGGGAAGCAGCATGGAGAGTGATTCAGAATGACGGTGAAGGATGGATGGGGCTTTCCTTTGGATTTTTATTTCTCTTTTTTTTTTCCTTTGATCTAACTGGGGAGTTGGGTGTTTTGGTTTAGTTCCTTCTTATTTTTTGTGTTAAATGGGAGAGTAGTGAGAGAGAGAAGTGGGTAATGTTATTTTGTGGCTTTGTATACAAGGTAGTAATTTTTTTTATTGAGAATTGTGAATTCAATTTTTGGATATGTTATTTTGTGGGTAATGGTGATTGGATATTAAATTAAATAATGTTGTATTTGTTATTTGAATGGGAGTTATTATTTCATATTAGTGCTATTCAGTTTTATTACAGGTGTTCTTTTAGTTCAATCACATAAAATTAGCACAATTTCAAAAAAAAAAAGAAAGAAAGATAATACAGCGCTTCTAAAATCGCCACCAGCATACCAACAGTTGGAATTTTTAAAATTAAAAAAAGCTATGACGGCGTTCTAAAAACATAGCTAAAACCATAGTGACGTCACAGTACCATTAGGGTAGGACATTTAGTGGCGTTTTCACTATGTTTTCCAACGACGTTTTCCAAACGCCATACTAATACAACGACGTTTTCCAAACGTCATAAAGCTATAGCGATGGCCGCCTTGTCGGCATTTGGTACTAAACGTCACAAAAAGAAGTAGTGATGTTTTTTGTACTTATAGCGGCGTTCTTTAAAAGCCGCTAAATGTGTAATTTCCAACAGTGCAGATTGTAGAAAGCACTGGAAATATCGGACCATTGATGTTGGTGAGGGAGGACATTGGGTTAAGAAAAACTAATCTAATGATGATGCAGGTATAGCGATCCCGGTTTTCCCTCCATTGATTATTGTAACCCGGACTTGGTTCCGTGGGTGTTGGTTGTTATTGTATCTTGTTTCCGTCCATCGATTCTTTGTATATGAGTTTTAGGATGTGTTGGGCAGATTTGTAACAGGTTGGGTGAGTTTTTAAACCAAGTGTTGCTGCCCAGAATTTTGGTTCTTCGCTCGAGCGAGTCTTTTGTCGCTCGAGCAAGCCCCTTGTTTTAGATCCTTCACTCGAGCTAGGGTTCCTTCGCTCGAGCAAGAGTTGGGTGTTGTGTCTGGTGGATCGAGTGAGAAGTCCTTCGCTCGGGCGTGCGTCTGCGTCTGGGTTTAGACTTGAGAGTTGCAATCCTTAGCTCGAGCGAGTGAGGACTATGTTTTAGAGTTCTTCGCTCGAGCGAAATTTTCTTCACTCGAGCGTGCTTCTGGTTGCAGACCTAAAGCTTTGCATTGTTGGCTCGAGCGAGACTTTATTCACTCGAGCGAGGTTTTCTTTGTGTCTGGTCGCTCGAGCGACCAATCCTTCGCTCGAGCGAGCCTGTGTTATATCAGTAGTCAGCAGCGGGATTACACTTCACTTTTTCATCCCTTTTGATTTCAAAACCCTAGATTCAGCTCCCTCTCTCTCTACACTTACCTTCTCTCTAGGGATTGATCTACTTCTAGTGTGTTTCTAGCCTAGTCCCTTTGTAAGAAAGGTTGTGCTCGGGGTGGGCTTCACTTTGATCTGAAAAATCTTGCATTTGGAGCATCTTTGGTTTTTCTCCTCAACTCCTTTGAGCTCCTAACTTTGAGGTAGGGATGATCTACTCATTCTTATGAGTTTTGACATAAATATTAGTCATTTTGATTAGTTAGCAATGTTGGGTAATTTTGGAAAAGTTAGGGTTTGTTTGGTGGTTATAACAAGGGGGTTTTCAAATGTTAAACTCTATGTGTATGAGAGACCTTGAAAAATGGAATTATTGTTGTCAAATTGATGAAATTGAACCTTAGGGTTGATATTGAGAAAAGGGGAAAAATGCCCTATTTATGTTGAATAATTAATTCGAATGATTAATTTGGAAAATTGTGAAATTGAGTTGAGAATAATGAAATTGGGAAATTGTGGGAGTAAATGGTGTAGTTGGATAATTTAATCACTCACCTATGAGATTGTCGATATTTTATCTGTTGATGAATTTATTATCTGTTTAGAGATAATTGCTTTGGGCTATCGGTGGAGGATAGTCTTGATTGTTGTAGACACTGTATGTTGATTAGGGAAAACTGAAACTAATCGAACGTGTTATGTCATTGAATGTGATGGTTGGAATAATACAGCAAATATATGTATTGATTGATCATGGTATGTGATGATGCGCTTAAAAACATTATATATGTATCTTTGTTTGGAAGGAGATAGGGGATGTACTCCAGTGTGTGAGAGGAGATAGGGGATGTACTCCACACACATATGTGTTCATATTCTTTAACACATTATGTATATAGCGATCCCGGGTTTACCCTTGTTGTACAGTGATCCGGACATGTGTCTGTGGATGTTAGTAGTTGTTTATTATCTTGTTTGCATCCTTTTTACTTTGTATATTGAGTTATAGGATGTGTTGGGCAGGTTTGTTACAGGTTGGTTGTGTTTGGGAGCCTAGTGTTGCTGCCCAGATTTTTGGACCTTCGCTCGAGCGAGGAGTTGGTCGCTCAAGCGAGAGTTGAGTTCGTGTCTGGTGGATCGAGCCAGAGTGGCTTCGCTCGAGCGAGCGATTGTATCTGGTTCTAGACCTGAGAACTGCATTTCTTGGCTCGAGCGGTCTGGTTTGTTCTTCGCTCGAGCGAGAAGTTTGTCGCTCGAGCGTGCTTCTGGTTGCAGACCTGAGGGTTTGAGTTGTTGGCTCGAGCGAGCATTCTTTCGCTCGAGCGCACTTCTGAGTTTTTGGCTCGAGCGAGAACTTCTTGGCTCGAGCGAGAGTTTTCTGTGTCTGGTCGCTCGAGCGACAAAGTCTTCGCTCGAGCGAGCGACAAAGTCTTCGCTCGAGCGAGCGTGTTTTATATCAGCGGACAGTAGCGTTTTTGAACATCAGTTTTTCACTTTCTTTTTCTTTCAAACCCTAGATCCGAGACTCTCTCTCTCTAAACCTACACTCTCTCTAAGATTTGATCTCCCTAGAGTGTGAATCTAGCCTAGGGCCTTTGTTAAAAAGATAGAGGGCGTTGAGAGCTTCGGCTTAATCTGAAAAAGTTTGGATTTGGAGCACGTTGATCTTCGAGTCTTCATCTCCTTTTTGGCTCAAACTTCGAGGTAGGGATATCCTACTCCTCTCTATGGGTTTTGTCTTTAAATTTTAGTATTTTGAGATGTTGGGGTTGGTTTGGTAATTTTGTGAAAGTTCGGGGCTTTTGTGTAATTTTACAAAAGTTGGGGTTTTATTTATAATAAACCTAAATGCATGTTTGGCATAGAGAGATGGAATAAATGTTGAATCATTGATGAAAATGGGACCTAAGGGTTGAAATGGTAATTATGGAAAATGACCTAATTACATTGTTGATTAATTGAGATAATTAATTGTGAGAAATGAGGAAATGAAATGGAATTGTTGAGATTGGGAGTGCAAGGGGTTAAAGGGTGTAGTTGAATTGTTTATCACTCACCGAATTGAAATGTTGATTGAATATCCATTTGTGCATTTATTTTCTGTTTAGAAATAATTGCTTTGGGCTATCGGTGGAGGATAGTCGTGATTGTTGTAGACAATGCATGATGATTAGGCAAACGGAAACTAATCAATGGAATGTGTCATGAAAATTGACGGTTGTTAGAATACATTAACTGTATGTATTGAGTGATTGTATATAGAACCAATGTGTTTGTATACGTTACGTGTAGAGGAGGAGATGTGGGATGTACTCCGCAGTTTAGGGGAAGATGGGGGATGTACCTCTAAACCGGATAGTGTTGGGAGAAGATAGGGGATGAACTCCGTAGATACAGCTCATATGCTTGTCTAGAGAAGTGAAGATAGAGCTTATATGCTTATCTTTGTGAAGTGTGGATACAGCTTATATGCTTATCTGTGAATGTGGGATATTGTTGTTATACATATCTGTTGGGAATGTGGATATAGCTTATATGCTTATCTGTGAATGTGGGATATAGTTTTATACATATCTGTTGAAATGATGATAGAGATAATATGCTTATCTGTTGAAAAAGGGAAAATGAAAGGTAACTTGGACTCATAAGTCGGATGACATAAATATGTGATTTATGTGAATGTATCAGTGTTGGCCATCTATCAATTGCTAATCTTTTAGTCATTGTTCATGGTTGGTTTAGTGTATTTCTACTGGGCTGTGGCTCACCCTATATGGGAATATCATTTTCAGGTACAAGTAGCATGCCACCTCCAAGGACATAGCTTGGGAGGCTAGAGGCGGACATACTTTTGTCGTTTTATTTTTGATGTATTACATGTAAATTCAAGCCAAGGGCTTAATGTGTAAACGAGTTAGTACTCTTTTGTTGTAACCAAGTGTTAACTTGGAAAGCTGTAAGCCCATAGGGCATTTGCTTTTGTTGTTAACATGTAATACTTTTTGTAATGAAACTCTGATAAATGGAAGAATGTGGAACTTTTACATATCAATGCATATCTTTATTGATGGGTTTAATGTTGTTTTTTTGAGGGCGTTACAATGTATGTAACTTGTTTGGGAGGAGATGGGGGATGCACTCCATATGTGTTCATATACTTGAACACATTATGTTTGTAACTTGTTTGGGAGGAGATGGGGGATGTACTCCATATGTGTTCATATACTTTAACACATTGTTTATGTACTCCACACGTGTGTTCATATACTTTAACACATTGTTTGTGCACCTATGTTTGGGAGAAGATAGGGGATGTACTCCATAGGTGCTTATATGTTTAAATACATTGTATATGTATCATTATTTGGGAGGAGTTGGGGAATGTACTCCATAGCTAATTAAGTTGGCCGAGGCGTCCAGGGTGAAAGTCCCGAGACCTTATAAAGTGAAGTATTAGTTACGTGAGATGTAGTCTCATTTTGAATCATGGGTAACGGAAGAGTTAACAAGTCGAGTAGTAGTCTCACTTAAATTGTTTGGTTAGATATTGAACCATAATTAGGAACTGATCTGGACAAATAAGGGAAGTGGATGGTAGCATGGATGTAATTGTTGTCGGGCTATGAGAAGGGTGTGCTTGGTGTATATGTGTCGATCATTTGTTGTATGATAATATTTATACATGTCGATCATTTGTTGTGTGATAATGTTTTAGTTATTTCTCATATTAGGTTTAGTATATTTCTACTGGGCTTTGGCTCACCCTACTTGGGACACCATTTTCAAGTACAGGAGGCGTGCCAAGTTCAAGATCTTTACATGGGAGGTCTTCGGAGTTGAAGACTCTGCTTTGTTATTTATTTTATTGATTATATGTAAATGCAAGCTGAGGGCTTTACCTGTAAAAGAGTTAGAACTCTTCTTTTGATTGACCAAGTAACAACTTAGAAAGATGTAAGCCTGCTGGGCATTCTATTATTTTTGTAAACATTTGTAATTAATATGAAATACACTTTCGTAATATTAACTCTGATGTTTGTATGGAAATGTAAACTATCTGTCATGTTTATGGAAAGATTGGATATGGAAATTATGTATTATTTTAAGGGCGTTACAGCAGGTTTTTTGAGGCCCAAGTCGAGAGAGCCAAAAGAAAAAGCTAAGGAGATTACTAGGAAAATAAGAGAAAGTTTACGTAGTGAGCCGATGGATTTGCTCTCCATATTTAAGGGATATGCTGGGGATGAGAGCTCATATAATGTGTCTGGAAGTGATTCTGGAAGTGAATCAGAACTGACAATATCGACTCTCAGAAAGACCTTTCACTGGAGTTACCGACCTAGACCTTCATCATGGCTTTCGAATAAGTCATTTGTAAGTAGGAAGGCCAAGAAGAGACTCTCTAGAAGATGTCCCAAAGGTATCAGAATGTTGGAGCAGTTGGTAAGGCTAGCACTCTAGGTCAAATGCTTTCTATTTGTGATACGGAAATGAGGCCAGAGAATTTTTATCCAATGACTAGTTTGCATGGATCCAGTGACAAATTTGTTAGCAATGATGAAATTGCTGAGTGGGATAGTCCTTTGGGTATTAGTAGTAGGGATGGTTGGAAGGATAGTATCAGAATTTCATCCAGATTAAGATCTTTTGCTTCTTCATCTGTTAGCTCTGGTGGCCCTAAAACAAACATGTAATGTGAAACTCTTCACCAGGACAGTTATTTGATGGCTGGAGAAGCCATGAATCAGGGTAAAAATAAGGCAATTAGGAGAAATTCCAATAAGAAAGAAGATTCTTCATCTAGAAAAATAAGATCCAACAATAAGAAATCTCAATCCTCTCGCCGCACCTATAGTGATAGTACTGATTCCTTTGGGGAAGAACAATTTAACCTATCTCAGGTGGAGATCAACCTTGGAAAGAAAGATCCTGCAGAATAGAAGTCTTCAGTTTCTCAGATGCAAACTCATAACATCAACGGTAAAAGTTCAATTAATGATGCTGAGGCGGATGGTGGAGATACGGATATGTATTCTGAAGCTCTTGATGAGGAGTTGCCCTCAAAACCATCATCTTGTTTGTTAGGAAATCCTACTTCTTCTAGCCCTGGTCCAGAGGATTCAAAAGCACAGGTTTGATTTACTTGACTAATAATCTTTCAATACTTGTTGACACAACATAGATGCAGTATTAATATTTGTGGTGGTCTTTTCCCCTTTCTATGCCCATACTTTGTGAGGCAAAATAGTTCAATTTGCTTAACATTTATTTTACTATCATTTGTAATATGGTTGTATTTGATGAACTTGTGCATTGCTTGCTTGTTGTCCTTCATGTTTGTTGGATTTTTTTAATGTGTACAGAGCATCAATATCTCATGATAAATAATTACATTTTGTTATAGGTGCATTTTATTGTATCTTGCTATATGGTTAGATACATGATATGTATAATATATGCACTATGTTGATTATTTATTTATTTTTATTTTTTAGAATGGTCAACTTTTTTCTAAAAAAGTTCATATGCTATTGGTTCAAACTTCAAATATACATAAATATTAAAGAGACTGTTTAGAAACTTTCTATTGCTCTTTGAGAATGGTAATAGGGTACGCTCTGGGTTGATAATCCCTCCCTCAATCTTATCATGGAATAGAGGTGATGCAACACATTTAGGTTTAAAGCAGTTTGAATCTGGTCATAGGTTTAGGTTTAATGAAAGAATGCTAAGGGATGTGTGGTGTTTGGTTGTGAAAGGTTTGGGCTCCAGGGGAAAGGAATTTTGGTGGCATAATAAAAGCTATTTAAAGGCTGTAAACTATAATCCATGAACATTAAACAGAAAAGAAGGGAAAAGAGGAAGAAAACTAGGAATCAATCCTAGAATCCCTTAGGCATCACACCTAGGGCTAGAGTTGCAATTCACAAATTGAAAAGAGGATTCAAAACTCTAGAAAATTCTGTATAATTTGATCATTGAATTAGAAGCAATGCATAGCATAATATTGAATTAGAGGAGACTTCTTTAACCAAGTAGAACTAGGATTTACAAAAAAAGAAAGAAAACTAATAAAAAAATTGACTTCCAAAACTTATCTAATACTAAATAAAACTGTTAAACAAATTAAAATGATACCAAGGCTCATGGCTCAACAAAACAACCCATTCTTGAGACCAAATCCAGAAATTCCAACCCTAAAATAGAACCAAAGCTCACATAAAACATAGATATGAATAGAGAAAAGACTCAAAACTAAATTATTCTAGTTCCCAAGTGGGCCCAGCATCATCCAACACATGCCAAATCAATGTTTGAGCATTAGAAGCATATTTTCTACATCGTTTATAAACTTAAGTATTATGTAGCTACTTGTCTCCATCAAGAGGGGATTCAACTTGGATTTGACACAAACCACATTAGTGTGGGTTTAGGGGACAAGTCAACAATTTTTTTCCTTTTATTGGGCTGGTTTGGGGGAGCTTTTTTTCCCCTGTAATAATTATATGAAAATCATTGGAAATGATATAATTATTGACTCCATACACATGAATTCTTACCTCACGCAAGCTAATGTCATGATGGACTACCATTATGATGAACATGTAGAGTAATGGAAGTAATTGATGATTGATTTATAAGAGGTAATCCTTTGTTGTGTTAACTCTTTTGGATTTAGGATGAATACTTGTAGGTTTATGTCATCATTTATTGAAACGAAGTTGTTTATTGTACAACTTTATAGAGGGAAACAATCCTTACCCACATTCCTCTCATTCCACTAATTGTTTTCTAGTTTGAGAAACACTTTAGTGAGGTAATCCCTCACTTGCAAACAATTGGCTACATTTCATGATTATGGTTGAACCTAGCATGATTTTGTCTATGAATTTATTTGTTATTATGCTATACATTAATTGATTTTCTTTTTCTTTAAGTGATATTCTCGAAAGTAAGTTTGTGGTTTTAGGAGGGAGGAAGACAAATATTGTTGTGTTATTATACAAGTAAATTTCATGGTTGGCAAACCTATTTAGACACATTCCATTGGATTCGAATATGGTTGTCTTCTTTTCTCTACTTACTTCCTAGTTGAACCTATAACCTCCACCACAAAATAAACCCATTATAAATGAAGAGGGCAGGGAAAGTAGTTGTGTTATTGTTGTTGTTGTTGTTGTTTTTTTTTTTTTTTTTTTTTGGGAGGGGGGGGGGCGTTATTGCCATCCATATAAAAGAGTTCATTTGGCGTTGAATTTCCAAATTGGTGAATGCCCTATGATTTCTTGTAGTCTCATCAATTGGAGTTTTTGATGAGGCAAAACTAAAGATAATCCATAATATGTAGTGTGGAGATGATTGAATCGTCTGCATTGTGTCCAAATCATGTGGACACCCTGCAAATAGCCCCTTGGCTTGCTTGTTGACTTATAAAGGTCAGTTGTAGCAAAGGTGACTCTGATAGACTCTCACTAAACAATATTGATGGAGGGAGTTTTCTCTTTGTGAACAAATGCAATATTTTTAAGATGATAATTGTGTGTTCAAATAAATGTTGGTTTAAGAGTGTTGTATCGATTTGGTTATCAAGCTTCTAATTTGTCGGCGCACAAATGATTTTGCCAAGTTGAGTGGGTTGCTTAAAGAACTTGGTTCAAGATGATAGTCCTTAATAGTGATCTTATTTCTCCATGTCAAAGTCATGAGACTATGAAGGTTGTCTATTAGCCTGCTAGATCCACTATTTATGTTGGAACTGCAATTTTTAGTTAAAAAAGGATAACAAACTTCTTGTGGTTCCATTTGAAATGTTGTGATTCTTACATATGGGCCCATTTACTTGGATTGGATAAATTTGATGATAATTTAACAATCTATTATAAGACCAAGTGCATCATCTTAGTTTGAGGCTTGAAAGTACGGATGCATGAAATAGGTTGTACATGTCGGATATGCATGGATATGTATCCTCAATTTAATTTACCTCAATTAGCATGTGTTTGAAGGACTCAGTTCCGGTTGTTACATAGAAAAATGCATCCATGAGTGAGAGATACGAAGGGGGAGAGAGACAACCCAAGTTACGTGAAACATTTCTTTTTGTCTGGATGATGAAAATTGAAGGCAATTCATTTTTTCTAAGAAGCACAAGCATTTCTAAGAAGGTAGCGTGTCACTAACACGACACAATAGTCGTCGGACACTTCCTAACACTTAGATACGCATGAAACACATTACAAGTTTAAATAAAATAATTTGGAATCCAATAATAAAATAAAACAATATAAATTTATATCTAATTTTCTTCTTGTGACTTCAAACAATATTATATTTTACTTAAATATTCTTATATGTGACATATAATAATTCTGTATCCTTATATATGACATATAATAAATATATAAAATTATATATTTTGCACGTGGCCCGCACATGTCATGTGTACATTTTTTGAAAATTTTGTGTCAGCCTGTCAATGCCGTGTCATATGTCTGTATCTGTGTTTCTTAGCCTTTGTTGCTATCATGAGTGCTTTTCAGCTTGCCTTTTTATGTTGCCATGTGATGGATGTTTTGATATTTTTGGAATCATTTTAGTAATATTATTTTTAGCTAAAAGAAAATTCAAGCTATTTTATTGATTTAAAAAAATATATTAATATTGAATAATAATTCAAAATTATTGCTATTTTAATAGGAAAATTACAAATACTCCCTTTGAAGTTTGCTTAAAATACTAATTGCTTGTGGTAGTTTTGGAAATTATATCCTACTGTTAAAATTTCTAATCGAATAACAAATAAATTTTGGGCAGAGCCTGTGAGCGTAGCCTCAAAGAGTTGATAGCACCTAGTAAGAGTTGAACCTGAGACCTAGAGGGAGTATACCCCCAGGCCCTAAGCTGCTCCCACTAGCCCTAACCCCTCAGGGTTGTAATTTGCCCTATTTTAATTCTATAATAAGAAAAATATATTTTATTATTGATGTATCCTTGTTATACCTATATCCCAATTTCTTAGATTTTGACGAATTATGATACTTGTATCCATATCCATGCTTCCTAGGTTTGAGGATGAAACAATCGTTTGTCAAATGAATGACAAGCTGAAACATTTGCCCCTCATAATAAATGGAATTTGTTTGTTTTTGCGGTCAACATTTCAGAAAAGGAATTTGTGCTCTCAACATTTTAGAATTGTGTTGTGCTCCCGATTGTTTTTGCGGTCAACATTGCTCTTGACTTGTTTCACAACAATCCGTTAGGAGCTGAAACATTTTAAATTTGTGCTCCCAACACTAGTTGCATGTTTAGAAAGAAATCATAGTTGTGCTCCCGATTGTTTCTTGCTTCTCTTGCTCGTTTGCCCTTGTGATTGGTTCCATCCACTCCAATTTAACTTTAGTGGCTTCTGTTGGAATGTGTCCCACATCACCTGGAGTTGTTCCATCTGTGCCAGTTATAAGGCTCCAATTTCTCTCTCTTTAACACCCGTGCTTTAGGGAGAAGTGTGGGTTGAGCTTTTCAATTTGGTATCAGAGCTTGGTTGGGCCTGTGATTGGTGTGCCGTTTGTTCGGCTACTATATGTTGTGGTCCAAGTGGGTGTGTTGGAATGTGTTCCACATCGCCTAGAGTTGCCCCATCTGTGCTAGTTATAAGGCTCCAATTTCTCTCTTTAACACCTGAGTTTTAAGGAGAAGTGTGGGCAAGGCTGTAACCAAGAAACAACATGAGTGTGGTTGAGATGATGATGCTAAGGTGGATGTATGGCAAGACTAGACAAGATAGAATTAGGAATGAGTGTATTTGGGAATGGGTAGGAGTAGCACCAATAGAAGATAAGTTGAGATTGAGATAGTTTGGTCATATTCAACGGAGACCAACAAAGGCAGTAATGAAGAGATGCGATGCTGTAACGGTAGATGGAAGTGTTAGGGGACGGGGTAGGCCTAGATTAACATTAGTTAGTGTTGTAAATAGGGATATGGATCTACTTAATTTGACTAACAAAATGGCCTTTGATAGGGCCACGTAGAGAATAAGGATTCATGTAGCCGACCCCATTTGATGGGACTTAAGGCTTGGTTTGGTTTGGTGTGGGCTACGCTGGGCTTTTCAATTCTTTCTTCTATTTAGAATTGGAGAGTTCTCTTTCTTGCAACAATTAAAGCTCTCACCGTTAAGGTATTGTAGTCATTCTGTTTATCGCAACAAGTGGCATGCCTGTTTTTAGGTAGGTTTTTATGTGATGATGTAAGATGCAGTTAGACATTAGTAGACTTCGTTATATCTTGAGGCTATGTGCTCGGAATCAATTTTCATAGCAATCTAACAAGATTGGTGGGAGGATTTTATCATAAGGTAGCAATGTAGTGCGTCATGGCGTCCCTATTGAAATTGCTTTCTTTCTTTCTTCCCCCCCCCCCTTTTTTTAAATATTCATATTATATATATATATATATATATTTACTTCTTCACTCCATTGTTTTAGCATACTAAAGCCTTTGGTTGATGCTCAGATGAGGACATAATAACTAAACTGGAAATATGGTTAGTACTATGTTGCTTGGAATGCAGATTGGTTCAGTGCAAGGAACGTCAATTGGAACATGTTGCACATGCTCTTAAATGTGGTACGTTTAGGGTAGGCTTGGATAGATCACACTATTAGAAGACAAATTTCTAGGAGTATTATGGCCCTTTTTCTTCATTTTATCTGGCCAAACCCTACTCTAAATTTTAGTCATTATATTTGATTTTTTCCCTGTAAAGAAAACGTTCAAGAAATAAATAGGAAAATTTTTTTGGATTGCTTTGGATTGGTAAATTTGTCACATGCAAGCTCATCATGACTAACCTTATGTAACTGGATAAACCTGTATGGTTCTTTCCCTAATTTTATTTGAATTTTTTTTAATGATTTTGACATTTTTTATTTTATTTTAAATATAAAGTTCCTGGTTCCTATTATAACAAACTTTCCTTTTATAATACATACAAGAGTGCATTTTCCTCTAAGATGGATGGTTATGTAATCATGTAATTATCTTGTGTTATTTGTGTCATTATTGTTATGTTTAATTGAGGTTGCCTCATGTCATTTTGCGTCATGTTATAATGCTCACCCACATTGACTTGGCCAAATTGAAAACCACCAGTTCTTTTGTGGAATTGGGAGTGTCCTTGCTTGACATCTTATCCATGCAAAGCCACTAAGTGAATAGTGATGTTTAAAATATTCTCTAGCAAGCTTGCATTCCAAACCTGTACCTGCTCCAAATCCAATTTAACTCAGCTTGTCACATTCCCAAGTGTACCCCACTTAACCTTGTCGCGTTCCTATCTTAATAGGGTAGGGCAGTTTAGGTCTGCCAGTTGATGCTTTCCTTGCCCTCCTTCCTTCGCATCTATATCTCTCTACATTTCTTGGAATTTAATGCCACATTTTTCTCATGTTGCTTAGAATTTAATAATTGCTCTTATATATATATATATTCATTCCAACCATTTACATTATTCTATATAATTGTTGAGTGCAAGCACATACTAGCTTCCTTTTTGTTAATTTCCGTGTCTAAAGCTCTCTTTTCTAGTAGTGTTCAGTTTTTTGTTTCAATAAATTCATAGATTCTAGTGGCTACCTTCATGTTTTAATAATTCTCAAATTTTTATTTTTGAAAAAAAGGGAAGAGAGACATGGCACACCCTATCTGCTTTGTTTTTTATGTAATTACATGTCAAACTGAATAATTTTGGGTTGAAAATCTACCATTGCTTTTAAAAATATTTTTTCTAAGTGATTCACCAATTTTATATAATTCACTCTAAAATGGATTTAGTTGGTTGAAAATCTACCACGGCTTTGAAAAATATTTTCTAAGTGATTTACCAATTTTATATAATTCACCCTTGAAGGGATTCAGTAGTGAAGTCAATTGAAAATAACTTATGGATAAAATGAAACATTAGGTCTATGTTGGACTATTATGTCACATGATTGATTTAATACTAATTTGTGCCGGCATTCAAATAAAAAAAAGAAAGTTAATTATACTTTTGATCCTTGTTGTTTGATTCAAATTTTATTTTGATTTTTTATACTTTAAATCTAATTTTAATTTGGTTATTCTGCTTAAATTGGAAGTTAAAATTAATGATTTTGCATTTATCAATCGTACAAAACATTAACCAAATTTGAATAGAATGATTAAATTGAAATTTGACTTAAAGTGTATGTTTCTTTGTTATTGTTTGTCTAATTAATTGTTTATGCTTCTAGTGTTCACCTCATTGTAAGCTAAAATTTTGATTGGAGTAATACTATAAAATAAATAAATAAGAATAAATTTAAACAGTTGTGGATAACCTACTTCTTTGTTGTGTTTTTAAATAAAAGGTTGCAATTGTAAAAAAAGAAAAAAGAAAACAAGGGGCACTGTTCCAGACGTTCGGATGGACGATGAGCCAATATTTGGTATTGGTATATATAGATGGGTTGAGGACACATGAGGGCATTATAGGCATTTTAGTGTTTAGCTTTGATGACATTAGCAGGTTCTATGATGTGTGTAAACGGCAGTCAAAAAATGGGAGAATCTTGACATTGTCAGACAAAGTAGGAGAGGTTACTGTAATTATTGAAACTACAGGGGAGATCTCTGTATTTGTCAGAAACCTCAAGGGAGGTAAGTGTAATATACCCAAATAAATTATATATATATATATATATACTTAATGGTTAATTTCGCCATTTAACTAACTAATTTAGAAGTTGGCTAAGTCCTCCCATTTCTATCTCACACCTCCAGGAGTTATCCCATATATTAGGGATTACTAGTTCGACCGGACTATTAGTTCGGTCTTCACTTTTTTTAACCAAACATTGGACTATCCACTTTGTTAGACATGGAGTCTAATCCCATATATTAATCGCACCAAACAAACACCCCCCGAGATTGTTTGGTATAGTTTATAAAATTGTTTATATATATATATATATATACATATATAATAATTTAAAAAATTTGTGTCAAAGTAATTAGTGCAACTTTTATAGTTTATGAGACAGAAATAAGCTTGAATAATTTTTAAAAGAAGTTGATTATTAGAAAGTAGTTGAACTTGCTAGAAATTTTAACAAAGATACTTATAGATAACATGGTGTAATGATCATAATTTGAGAGTATTGAGGTCTTTTAATCTACTAATCTGAACCTTTTTCAATCGGTTAATTTTGTATCGCATCCCCTCATGAGACTCAATAGTCTTCTTAAATATATAGCATGAGAAAATTGTCAATTCAAAGACTCATTTTTATATCTGAAGTTGGAATTTAGAACTGACTCGACACAAGTCTATTTTGGAAAGTAAGTTAAAAATTAATTTTTTAATTTTTTTGACTTCTTTTAAAAAAAAACGTATAAAAAAATAGAAAAGTAATGTGATTTAAAAAAACCAAAAAAACAAAAAACTAACTTCCAATCAACTTCCCAAAATAGGCCATAGTTTAATCGCATGATTTTATATCCCAAACTAAATACAACAAATAGCTAAGTCTTTTCCAATTGAAGACTATTACTAGTCTGTTTGGTTTAGTTTTTAACAAGTTGAATGCTGAGAATCATATAGTAGAATTTAAATAGACATTTTTTCTTCCTTTTCAATATTCATATATATATATATATATATATATTTATTTAAGCTATTTTTCCTTAACAAACCTATATTCATGAGACTCAATAATAAGAGTGGTGCTACATCCCCCAATATATCACCCCATGTTGACCTCCAATTCATGAGACTCATTACAGTTGATAATATTCTGTTTGAAGATCCTAATCAAATTAAGAGAAAGGTTTATGAGCATTTCAAGAAGCATTTCTTAGAGGAGTGGGCTTCTAGACCTACTTCAGGTGGAGCATTTAAGTCAGTGCAGAGTAGTTCATACTATGGGGTGTCAGAAGCAGAGTTTTCGAACGAAGAAATTAAAGCTGCAATTAAGGATTGTGATGCTAACAAGGCTCTTGGCACAGATGGATTTAATTTGTTTTTCTGGAAATTGATGAAGGGTGATGTCTGTAACTTTCTCAAGGAATTTTACATGCATAGCAAACTGGTGAAAGGATAAATAGCTCCTTTATTTCACTCATTCCTAAAAAGGAAAATCATGTGGGTCTTGGAGACTATAGACCCATTAGCCTTATTGGATCTGTTTACAAAATCTTGGCCAAGGTGCTGGCTAGAAGGTTGAAAGCTGTGTGGCCTCATATCATCAGTGAATCTCAAACAGCATTTATGGGGGGAGGAATATTATTGATGGTGTGCTAGTTGCTAATGAGGTGGTACATGGGTGGAAGGAAACAAAAAGGAAAGGTGTACTTATTAAGCTTAACTTTGAGAAAGCCTTTAACTCTGTGAATTAGCTCTATCTAAAATCTATGTTGTTGAATTTTGGTTTTGGGGAAAAATGGATCAGCTGGATTGAAGAGTGTGTTTCCACTTCCAAGCTATCAGTCCTTGTAAATGGATCCCCAACTCAGGAGTTCAGCCCTCAAAGAGGCTTGAGGCAAGGGGATCCCTTATCTCCTTTTTTATTTAACTTGGCAACAGAAGGCCTCAGCATTTTATTGTCTAGAGCACAACAGTTGGGCTTCATTAAAAGAGTTATGTGAGGAGCTCATGGTGTGGTGTTGTCCCATCTTCAGTTTGCAGATGATTCATTATTATTTTGTGAAGCACAAGAGGCTGAAATTTGCAATTTAAAGAGGATCTTAAGATGCTTTGAACTGATCTCAGGTTTGAGAATTAATTATCACAAAAGTTTGGTGTGTGGAGTGGGTGTGCAGGAGGATATCATTGTTTCCTTTGCAGATACACTAAATTGTAGGACCAAGTCCTTGCCTTTTCACTACTTAGCACTACCACTGGGAGCTAATCCAAACAGGAAAGCAACATGGAAACCAGTTCTGGACAAATTAAAGAGCAGGTTACACTTCAAGAAATAACACATTTGCCGACCAAAAAATTTTTTGTCTCAAAAAAATCACATTTGGCTACTAGAAAAAAAAAATTGGTAGGCAAAAGTTCATACTTTTACCAAATAAAGTAATTTAGTCACTGAAAAGTGAATTTTCGCGCCTAATTTGAAATATTGGTTGCCAAAAATTTAGGCGGGAAAGTGAAACACTGGGAGGGAGACTAAAATCTTTTAGCGACTATTGTAATTTAGTCGCAAATTAAAAGACGAAGTCATTTTGCTTGTTAAATGCATAGAGTCCAAATAGCCGACCAACGCTGTTGTAGGGGAAAACAAATTCAAACCCTTATAATATTTCATGAAAACGTGCCTAATCGATCCCACCCTCTCAGTCGCTCCACTCATCTCGCCTCTTCACCATCAACGCTGTCGTCCGCCATCCTCGCATCTCCACTGTTATCTAGGTATATTTTTTCAAGCGTCTGTCTCTCTCTGTCTATCTCTGTCTATCTCACTTTTTCTCTTTGATTTCCTTTACTCCTCTTTCTCATTCTCATCTTGTTCTGAAGAGAGCATTTAAGTGGAAGAAGGAGCTTTGTAACTCCGTACAGCTCATCGGCATCATCATTACACCTGTCCAAATCAAGCCCCTCAGCTCCGGTAAGGTCGTCACTTGGTCTTGCCTCGCTGTCAAGAATTCTCTACCGACATTGCCTGGTAAACATTTCTTCATTTCTTGTTGAAACCAACCCATTTGTAAAATCAATCAGTGTATGTAGGGTTTTCAGATTGTTTTGTTAGTCTTGTCTTGTTAATACCAAAATGGCATCATTAATGATTAGTGGGTATTTTGGCCCCAATTCCTGGGTTTGGGAATTTTGTTGTTAGTGTCTGATTAGTGGGTATTTTGGCCCCAATTCCTGGGCTTTGGAATTTTGTTGCTAGTGTGCCTTATGTGTTGAGCCTACTTTATAGAAATTCTTAATACAATTTGAGGTATAAATCCTTCAACTCTCCCTAAAAATAAATTTAGGTATAAATCCTCTCTCCCTCTATTGGAGCTTGGTTGAAGAATGACTAGATATGCACCTTTTCAAACTCATCCACATGATTAATAGTGACCTTCTTTCAGATTCTATGGTTCACCAACCTTTTCAGAAACTAATACAGATCCTTTCGGCAATCAAATGTCACAGTGTGCAGGTACAAGCTTGGTGGGTTCTTTAGATTTTTTTCTCTTGTTTGGGGAACCTTTTCTTCCAATGGCATTGCAAAATAGCCATTATTGTTCTGGGTATTGTTTATATAATAATCCTGCACTTTTTGAAATGATATAATGTAACTACTATTTTAGCATTGGGAAGTCATGTTTTTAGAAAATAGGCAGGACTTGGCATGTCATATTATGCAACTTTTAGGAGAATATAGTAAGCCAAAGACATGCTTTATATCCTAAATCATAGGCCATTTATTTTCGTGTTACTTTCCATTGACAGAATTATGAGGAGGGCTTTTCGGGGGGCAAGCGTAGGTAGGATTCAACATGGTTTTGTTGTTTTGTCATAGTCTTTATTTCATTGTATAGCGATCCCGGTATTCCCTGTTGTTGTTTAACTGTAATCCAGACTTGGTTCCGTAGATTTGTTGTTGTCTTATCCTCTTTTCTATCCCTTTCTCTTTATCTTAGAGTTTTGGGTTGTGTTGGACTTGTTGGGAATAAGTTGGTGATGTTTTAGAACTTAGAATCTTTGCCTAGTTTTTGGCCTCTCCGCTCGAGCGGGGGTTTAGGCGCTCGAGCGGGGAAATCACCCATCCAGTATTTCATCTGCAGTGGTATACGCTCGAGCGGGGGATTGGACGCTCGAACGGGGCGATTTTTATATAAAGCCGAGATCCGACCTTTTTGTTTACTTTTTGATTTCCTTTCTCTCTCTTACTTTTTCAAAATCGCCATTGGAGAGCACCTCACTCTAAAACCTAACTTCTCTCTTAGGACTGATCTAGCTAGAGTGTTTTCCTCACCTTGGGCCTTTGTAAAAAGTGTGTTGATCGTCGAGGGCTTCGTTGTGATCCAAGAAATTTGGGATTTGGAGCACTTTGATTTCGGGTCATCTTCTCTATTTGAGTTCTCCATTTGAGGTAGGGATTCTCCTTGTTCTTTTTCAATACTCCGTCTATAGATAGACATGTGGTAATTTTTGTATTGCATAAAAATTGTATCAAGTTGGGTTTGTTTGAAAATCATGAAATAAACCTAGGATTGGTTGTGTGGAGAATGGTTTTGGCTTCGTTGATTGTTGTCTTGGCTAATTAGAATATAAATTAGCATGTTGTAGTTAATAGAAGAAATGTAACGCCCTCAAAATAATAACATTAAACCCATCAAATAAGACATCCGTTGATATATGAAATAACCACATTCTTTTATTTATCAGAGTTTCATTACAAGAAGTATTACATGTTAACAACAAAAGCAAATGGCCTATGGGCTTACAGCTTTCCAAGTTAACACTTGGTTACAACAAAAGAGTACTAACTCATTACACATTAAGCCCTTGGCTTGAAATTACATGTAATACATCAAAAAGAAAATGACAAAAGTATGCCCGCTTCTAGCCTCCAAAGCTATGTCCTTGGAGGTGGTATGCTACCTACACCTGAAAATGATATTCCCATATAGGGTGAGCCACAGCCCAGTAGAAATACACTAAACCAACCATGAACAATGACTAAAAGATTAGCAATTGATAGATGGCCTATAGCGATCCCGGGTTTACCCTTGTTGTACAGTGATCCGGACATGTGTCCGTGGATGTTGGTAGTTGGTTATTATCGTGTTTACATTCCTTTTTCTTCATATTTGAGTTATAGGATGTGTTAGGCAGGTTTGTTACAGGTTGGTTGTGTTCGGGAGCCTAGTGTTGCTGCCCAGAATTTTGGACCTTCGCTCGAGCGAGGTGTTGGTCGCTCGAGCGAGAGTGGGGTTCGTGTTTGGTGGGTCGAGCCAGAGTGGCTCGCTCGAGCGAGCGGTTGCACCTGGTTCTGGACCTGAGAGCTGTCTTTCTTGGCTCGAGCGAGCTTCCTTCGCTCGAGCGGTCTGGGTTTTTCTTCGCTCGATCGAGAACTTCTTGGCTCGAGCGAGAGTTTTCTGTGTCTGGTCGCTCGAGCGACCAAGCCTTCGCTCGAGCGAGCGTGTTTTATATCAGCGGACAGTAGCGTCTTAAACATCACTTTTTCAGTTCCTTTCTTTGAGCAAAACCTAAATCCGACACTCTCTCTCTCTAAACTTGCACTCTCTCTAAGATTTGATCTCCCTAGGGTGTGAATCTAGCCTAGGGCTTTTGTTAAAAAGATAGAGGGCGTTGAGGGCTTCGATTTAATCTGAAAAAGTTTGGATTTGGAGCACGTTGATCTTCGAGTCTTCATCTCCTTTTTGGCTAAAACTTCAAGGTAGGGATATCCTACTCCTCTCTATGGATTTTGTCTTTAAATTTTGGTATTTTGAGATGTTGGGCTTGGTTTGGTAATTTTGTGAAAGTTTGGGGCTTTTGTGTAATTTTACAAAAGATTGGGGTTTTATTCATAATAAACCTGGATGCATGTTTGGCATAGAGAAATTGAATGAATGTTAACTCATTGATGAAAATGGGACCTAAGGGTTGAAATGGTAATTATGGAAAATGGCCTAATTACAATGTTTAATTAATTGAGATAATTAATTGGGAGAAATGAGAAAATGAAATGTTGATTGAATATCCATTTGTGCATTTATTTTCTGTCTAGAAATAACTGCTTTGGGCTATCGGTGGAGGATAGTCGTGATTGTTGTAGACAATGCATGATGATTAGGCAAACTGAAACTAATCAATGAAATGTGTCATGGAACTTGACGATTGATAGAATACATTAACTGTATGTATTGGGTGATTGTATATAGAACCAATGTGTTTATATACGTTATGTGTAGAGGAGGAGATAGGGGATGTACTCCGCGGTTTAGGGGAAGATAGGGGATGTACCTCTAAACCGGATAGTGTTGGGAGAAGACAGGGGATGAACTCCGTAGATACAGCTCATATGCTTGTTTAGAGAAGTGAAGATAGAGCTTATATGCTTATCTTTGTGAAGTGTGGATATAGCTTATACGCTTATCTGTGGATATTGTGGTTATACATATCTGTGTAGAATGTGGATATAGCTCATATGCTTATCTGTGAACGTGGATATTGTTTTTATACATATCTGTTGAAATGATGATAGAGCTAGCATGCTTATCTGTTGTAAAAGGAAAAAATGAAAGGTAACTTGGACTCGTAAGTTGTATGACATAAATGTGTAATTTATGTGAATGTATCTGTGTTAGCCATCTATCAAGTGCTAATATTTTAGTCATTGTTCATGGTTGGTTTAGTATATTTCTACTGGGCTGTGGCTCACCCTATATGGGAATATCATTTTCAGGTGCATGAAGCATGCCACCTCCAAGAACATAGCTTGGGAGGCTAGAGGCGGACATGTGTTGTCGTTTTACTTTTGATGTATTACATGTAACTTCAAGCCAAGGGCTTTTTGTGTAAACGAGTTAGTACTCTTTGTTTGTAACCAAGTGTTAACTTGGAAAGCTGTAAGCCTGTAAGGCATTTTGTTTTGATGTTAACATGTAATACTTATGTAATGGAACTCTAATGAATAAAGGAATGTGGTTAGTTTATATGTAAATGCATGTCTTATTTGATGGGTTTAATGTTGTTATTTTGAGAGTGTTACAACTTGGTATCAGAGCGTACCGGGTTTGAATACTTTGGGGTACGTGGGAAGTGATTAGTATCACAATGGGTTTGTCTCGCTTGATATAGAGACTTAGATGTAGTATCATATGCTATGTGCTTAATTGATAACATGCTGATGTGATTATGTGGGTATGGGATTTAATTTCTGGGATGTTGATTGGATCCTTGAGTTTCTGGGAGTCTTGTTGGAAAAGCACTTGATCAATGCTGTTTCTAACCGGAACTCTAGTAACGCCTCGGGACTATCATTATCCAGAAATGAAATTCGTAAGTGCTTATGTGTTTATGTGCTTATGTGGAGTGAATTACAGTTGTCCATGCATTAGGACGTGAGTGCTTAGTTTCGGCACATTTATGAATGTGCTAACGTTCTGTGTTGCCTTTATTAGGATGTCAGGACGAGGAAGAGGTGCTAGGCGTGGTAGACCTGCGAGGCAGGAAGTACCGTTACCGGGTGAGATTCCGGCAGTGCAGGAGGGAGTTGGGCAGGCCAATGTGGCTGAGCCAGTAGGTCAGCAGGCTATGGGTGCCTTGGCCAGAGAGATAGCAGGAGCTTTGGGTATTCTTAGAGCTGGGAATCAAGCAACTGAGGCAGGGCCTTCTTTCTTGAAGAGGGAGTTCTTCCGGTCTAATCCGGATGAGTTTATCGGGGATCCGAAGGAGCCACTGAAGGCTGATGAGTGGTTAGAGCAAATGAGTAAGACGTTCGAGATGCTTGACATCGAGGACGGAGCACTGAAAGTGACCTTGGCATCCTTCCAGCTGAAGGGAGATGCGGGTCAATGGTGGAAGTACGAGAAGGCTCGTGTTGGTGGTACTTGGGAGACGTTTATAAATGCTTTTCATGAGAGGTTTTTGTCTGCAGTAGCTAGGGAGAAGTTGAGGGATCAGTTTAGCCGGCTTAATCAGCAGGGCTTGTCAGTGGCCGAGTTTGAGGCTACTTTTACCAGTCTGTCCAGGTTTGCACTGGAACTGGTGGCGTCTGAGGAACGCCGTTGCTATGAGTTTGAGCGGAAGTTGAGGCGGGGCCTCAAGTTGAGAGTTGGTGGGTCTTACATCCGAGAGTATAGACACCTAGTGGACGCTGCAGCTCATATGGAGCTCATGATGCAGGAGGAGGAGGAAGAACAGAGGGGCTCCAAGAGGAGCCAGGATAGTCAGAGTGAAGGCAGGAGACAGAAGGGTTATAACCCTCAGCAGTCTCAAGGTGCAGTCTCTAGATCGACCTTTCCAGTGCCGAGTGTAGGCTCCGGGAGAGGTGGTCAGGGGGATTTCACTTGTTACAAGTGTGGCCAGCTGGGTCACAAGGTTTTAGTTTGCCCGCAGAAGGGTGGGGGTCAGAAAGCTGCTTCTTCTTCAGCTAGACCGCAAAGTCAGAGTTTGGGCAGGGGGCAGCCCTTCACTTGTTATCAGTGTGGACAGCCTGGGCACCTGAAGAGGTTTTGCCCACAGTTGAGTGCCACTTCGGGAGCGTCTGGTTCTAGGCAGACGCAGGGTTTTCAGCCAGCTCAGTCTGTGCAAGGCTCGAGGGCCAATCCGGGGGTTTCGTCATCCCAGTCTGTGCAGCAGTCTTTTGCTCCGAGAGGTGAGCAGGTAGACCAGGGGCCTACGGGGCGCGTGTATGCTGTTATCGCGCAGGATTTAGTACCGGCTCCATCAGTAGTGAGAGGTACTTTTCTGTTTTGCAACTCAGTTGCTAGTGTGTTGATAGACACGGGTGCATCTCATTCTTTTGTATCTGCTGCGTTTGCATCTGTTTTGGAATTGGAGTTATAACAGTTAGCATCTCCTATTTGTGTGGTATCGCCTTTGGGTGGTGAATTGATCCTGAAACAGGGTGTTAGAGGATGTGATATAGAGGTCGCCGACTATAGGCTTCCTTTTCCGTTTGTTGTCATGCCCATGAAGGGCTTTGATATTATTTTGGGTATGGACTGGCTATCGTCATACCGGGCTGTTATTGATTGCTACTGCCAGAGGGTCACGTTATGTACCTTGAGCGGGGAGTGGTTCCATTTCTTGGGAGACCGGGTTTGTAGTGTTTTGCCACCGGGGTATGATTCGCGAGGGCGAAGTGAGCTTAGTAGTCTACTTGCCAGCTTTGAGAGTGGTGAGAGTGGTGAGACCCAGCTTGTGTTGCCGAGGGTGGTTTGTGAGTATTCAGATGTCTTTCCCGAAGATCTTGTTAGTTTACCACCTCACCGAGAGATAGAGTTCTCTATTGATTTAGTGCCTGGTACGGCGCCGATTTCTATGGCACCTTACCGTTTTGCTCCAGCAGAGTTGGTTGAGTTAAAAGTTCAGCTCCAGGAATTGCTAGATAAGGGCTTTGTTCGCCCTAGTGTTTCACCGTGGGGAGCGCCGGCCCTCTTTGTTAAAAAGAAAGATGGTGCCCTGAGATTGTGTATTGACTACCGGAAGTTGAATCGGGCTACGGTTAAGAATAAGTACCCTATGCCTCGTATAGATGATTTGTTTGACCAGTTGAAGGGTTCCCGTTGTTTCTCAAAGATAGACTTGAGATCGGGTTACCACCAGTTGAGGGTCAGGGAAGAGGATATTCCGAAGACGGCATTCCGTACGCGGTATGGCCATTACGAGTTTCTGGTGATGCCATTTGGGCTTACCAATGCACCGGCAGTCTTTATGGACTTGATGAACCAGGTTTTCCGGGAGTTCTTAGACCGATTTGTGGTCGTCTTTGTGGACGACATCCTTATCTATTCACCTTCAGAGGAGGAGCACGAGGCACACTTGAGAGTGGTGCTTGAGTTGCTTAGAGCCCATAGGCTGTATGCCAAGTTTGGGAAGTGTGAGTTCTGGCTGAGGGAAGTCATATTCTTAGGCCACGTGGTATCCGGGGAAGGGGTGTCTGTTGATACATCCAAGGTTGAGGCAGTGCAAGATTGGGCACAGCCTAAGAGTGTGTTTGAGATCCGCAGTTTTCTGGGATTAGCTGGGTATTACCGTCGGTTTGTGAAAGATTTCTCCAGGTTAGCGTCACCGTTGACTAGACTGACTCGGAAGGGAGTCAAGTTTGTGTGGAGTGAGACTTGTGAAAAGTCGTTCCAAGAGTTGAAAGTTAGATTGACCATCGCTCCGGTGTTGATTATTCCAGAGAGAGGGTTAGGTTATGCGGTTTATTGTGATGCCTCACGAGAGGGTTTGGGTTGTGTGTTGATGCAAGAGGGGAAAGTGGTAGCTTATGGCTCACGTCAGTTGAAAATACACGAGAAGAATTACCCCACACACGACCTAGAGTTAGCAGCAGTGATCTTTGCCTTGAAAATCTGGAGGCACTACCTTTATGGTGAGAGGTTCGAGGTGTTCTCGGACCACAAGAGTTTGAAGTATCTGTTTACACAGAGAGACTTGAATCTGAGGCAGAGGAGGTGGATGGAGTTCATCGAGGATTATGATTTTGAGTTGCACTATCATCCGGGAAAGGCCAATGTTGTGGCCGATGCCCTTAGTAGGAAGACCATTGGTGATGTAGCTTGTATAGCCATCCGGGAATGGGAGATGTTGGGAGCACTTGGCGAGTTTGAGTTGCTACTGGGCGAATCTGTTGAGGCTGCGGCCTTGTTTTCTGTTGTTGCGCAGCCTACACTTGTGATTAGAGTGTTAGAGGCACAGAGAGGTGACCTTGAGGTAGAATCCCTCCGAGAGAAGATCTCCAGTGGGAAAGTTGAGAAGGGTTTGACGGTGTATCCCGACCTGAGTGTGAGATACCGAGACCGTTTGTTTGTACCGGAGTCTTGCCGTGAGGAAGTACTCCGAGAGTTTCACCATTCGCGCCTTGCAGTGCATCCGGGAGGTACTAAGATGTATCAGGATTTGGGTCGCCAGTTTTGGTGGCGGGTTATGAAGAGAGATGTGGCTGTTTTCGTATCGAAGTGCCTTACTTGCCAGCAAGTGAAGGCCGAGCATCAGAGGCCAGCGGGTTTGTTGCAACCCTTGCCTATTTCCGAGTGGAAGTGGGAGCATGTCACTATGGACTTCGTTGTAGGTCTTCCGAGAACTCAGCGGGGTAGTGATGCTATTTGGGTGGTTGTAGACCGGTTGACTAAGTCGGCGCACTTTATTCCTATGCGCGTGAGAGATTCGGTAGATCATCTTGCCGACTTGTATATTCGGGACGTAGTGAGATTGCACGGGGTCCCAGTGACGATCGTCTCAGATAGAGATCCTCGTTTTACTGCTAGGTTGTGGCAGAGTTTGCAGATTGCCTTGGGCACTAAGTTGACCTTTAGTACGACCTATCATCCTCAGACTGACGGGCAGTCCGAGCGTACTATCCAAATCCTCGAGGATATGCTTCGGGGTTGTGTCCTTGATTTCAGTGGGACGTGGGAGAGGCACTTACCTTTGGTAGAGTTTGCCTATAACAACAGTTTTCAGTCTAGCATCGGTATGGCACCGTTTGAGGCCTTGTATGGCCGACCGTGTAGGTCTCCAGTTTGTTGGGCCGAGGTGGGTGATGCACCTTTGTTGGGTCCGGAGTTGGTTAGGGAGACGACGGAGAAAGTTGAGCTTATCCGTAGGAGGCTTGTTACAGCCCAGAGTCGTCAGAAATCATATGCTGACCGTAGGAGGAGGCCTTTGGCGTTTGAGGTAGGTGATCATGTCTTTCTGAAGATATCACCCTGATGAGGTTTGGGAAGAGTGGGAAGTTATCCCCTCGGTTTGTTGGTCCTTTTGAGATCCTTGAGAGGATAGGTGAGGTCGCTTATCGGTTAGCCTTACCGCCGCAGTTGTCCGGAGTGCATGACGTGTTTCATGTGAGTATACTTCGGAAGTATGAGCCAGATCCATCACATGTGCTGGATTGGACTGATTTAGAGGTAGATGAGGATGCCTCGTATGAGGAGAGGCCGGTTCGGGTCTTGGATAGGCGGGATCAGGTCCTGCGTGGCAAGACCATTCCTTTGGTGAAAGTCTTGTGGAAACATCACGGAGTGGAGGAAGCCACTTGGGAACGTGAGTTGGGAGTCCGTGAGAAATATCCGGACTTGTTTGTTGATATGTGATCTTGTATTTAAATTTTGCATTTTGTTGAACTTAAGAGCTTTTATATATGTCTTAAGTTGTGAAACATTGAAAATGTTTTGATTATTGGAAGTATGTTTTGGAACTTACCTCATATGAAAGTTGAATGTGACACTATATGTGTTGAATATATTGTTGAAATTGGAAAGATAGTGCATAATGTTGATGCATGTTGAAAATACATATGTTGTTTACATATTGTGATATGTCTCTTGTTAAAGGGATGGGATGACCGGTAATGGGTCGAATAGTTGAATGTTCAAGTGTAACATTGTTTAAAATGGAGAAAAACTTGTTTTTGAAAAACTTGTGCTTAATTTCGTGGACGAAATTCTTTAAGGGGCGGAGATTATAGCGATCCCGGGTTTACCCTTGTTGTACAGTGATCCGGACATGTGTCCGTGGATGTTGGTAGTTGGTTATTATCGTGTTTACATTCCTTTTTCTTCATATTTGAGTTATAGGATGTGTTAGGCAGGTTTGTTACAGGTTGGTTGTGTTCGGGAGCCTAGTGTTGCTGCCCAGAATTTTGGACCTTCGCTCGAGCGAGGTGTTGGTCGCTCGAGCGAGAGTGGGGTTCGTGTTTGGTGGGTCGAGCCAGAGTGGCTTGCTCGAGCGAGCGGTTGCACCTGGTTCTGGACCTGAGAGCTGTCTTTCTTGGCTCGAGCGAGCTTCCTTCGCTCGAGCGGTCTGGGTTTTTCTTCGCTCGATCGAGAACTTCTTGGCTCGAGCGAGAGTTTTCTGTGTCTGGTCGCTCGAGCGACCAAGCCTTCGCTCGAGCGAGCGTGTTTTATATCAGCGGACAGTAGCGTCTTAAACATCACTTTTTCAGTTCCTTTCTTTGAGCAAAACCTAAATCCGACACTCTCTCTCTCTAAACTTGCACTCTCTCTAAGATTTGATCTCCCTAGGGTATGAATCTAGCCTAGGGCTTTTGTTAAAAAGATAGAGGGCGTTGAGGGCTTCGATTTAATCTGAAAAAGTTTGGATTTGGAGCACGTTGATCTTCGAGTCTTCATCTCCTTTTTGGCTAAAACTTCAAGGTAGGGATATCCTACTCCTCTCTATGGATTTTGTCTTTAAATTTTGGTATTTTGAGATGTTGGGCTTGGTTTGGTAATTTTGTGAAAGTTTGGGGCTTTTGTGTAATTTTACAAAAGATTGGGGTTTTATTCATAATAAACCTGGATGCATGTTTGGCATAGAGAAATTGAATGAATGTTAACTCATTGATGAAAATGGGACCTAAGGGTTGAAATGGTAATTATGAAAAATGGCCTAATTACATTGTTTAATTAATTGAGATAATTAATTGGGAGAAATGAGAAAATGAAATGTTGATTGAATATCCATTTGTGCATTTATTTTCTGTCTAGAAATAACTGCTTTGGGCTATCGGTGGAGGATAGTCGTGATTGTTGTAGACAATGCATGATGATTAGGCAAACTGAAACTAATCAATGAAATGTGTCATGGAACTTGACGATTGATAGAATACATTAACTGTATGTATTGGGTGATTGTATATAGAACCAATGTGTTTATATACGTTATGTGTAGAGGAGGAGATAGGGGATGTACTCCGCGGTTTAGGGGAAGATAGGGGATGTAGCTCTAAACCGGATAGTGTTGGGAGAAGACAGGGGATGAACTCCGTAGATACAGCTCATATGCTTGTCTAGAGAAGTGAAGATAGAGCTTATATGCTTATCTTTGTGAAGTGTGGATATAGCTTATACGCTTATCTGTGGATATTGTGGTTATACATATCTGTGTAGAATGTGGATATAGCTCATATGCTTATCTGTGAACGTAGATATTGTTTTTATACATATCTGTTGAAATGATGATAGAGCTAGCATGCTTATCTGTTGTAAAAGGAAAAAATGAAAGGTAACTTGGACTCGTAAGTTGTATGACATAAATGTGTAATTTATGTGAATGTATCTGTGTTAGCCATCTATCAATTGCTAATATTTTAGTCATTGTTCATGGTTGGTTTAGTATATTTCTACTGGGCTGTGGCTCACCCTATATGGGAATATCATTTTCAGGTGCAGGAAGCATGCCACCTCCAAGAACATAGCTTGGGAGGCTAGAGGCGGACATGTGTTGTCGTTTTACTTTTGATGTATTACATGTAACTTCAAGCCAAGGGCTTTTTGTGTAAACGAGTTAGTACTCTTTGTTTGTAACCAAGTGTTAACTTGGAAAGCTGTAAGCCTGTAAGGCATTTTGTTTTGATGTTAACATGTAATACTTATGTAATGGAACTCTAATGAATAAAGGAATGTGGTTAGTTTATATGTAAATGCATGTCTTATTTGATGGGTTTAATGTTGTTATTTTGAGAGCGTTACATGGCCAACACTGATACATTCACATAAATCTCATTTTATGTCATACGACTCATGAGTCCAAGTTACCTTTCATTTTCCCTTTTTCCACAGATAAGCATGTTAGCTCTATCATTATTTCAACAGATATGTATAAAACTATATCCCACATTCACAGATAAGCATATAAGTTGTATCCACATTCTCAACAGATATGTATAACAACAATATCCCATGTTCACAGATAAGCATACAAGCTGTATCCACACTTCACAAAGATAAGCATATAAGCTCTATCTTCACTTTTCTAGACAAGCATATGAGCTATATCTACGGAGTTCATCCCCTATCTTCTCCCAACACTATCCGGTTTAGAGGTACATCCCCTATCTTCCCCTAAACCGCGGAGTACATCCCCCATCTCCTCCTCTACACATAACGTATACAAACACATTGGTTCTATATACAATCACTCAATACATACAGTTAATGTATTCTATCAACCGTCAAATTCCATGACACATTCCATTGATTAGTTTCCGTTTGCCTAATCATCATGCATTGTCTACAACAATCACGACTATCCTCCACCGATAGCCCAAAGCAATTATTTCTACATAGAAAATAAATGCACAAATGGATATTCAATCAACATTTCAATTCGGCGTGTGATAAACAATTCAACTACACCCTTTAACCCTATACACTTCCGGTCTCAACAATCCCATTTCATTTCCTTATTCCTCACAATTAATCAATCAATGTAATTAGGTCATTTTCCATAATTAACATTACAACCCTTAGGTCCCAATTTTACCAATGATTCAACATTTAATCCATTTCTCTATACCAAACATGCATTTAGGTTTATTATAAATAAAATCCCAACTTTTGTAAAATTACACAAAAGCCCCGAACTTTCACAAAATTACTAAACCAACCCCAACATCTCAAAATACAAAAATTTAAAGACAAAATCCATAGAGAGGAGTAGGATATCCCTACCTCGAAGTTTGAGCCAAAGAGGAGATGAAGACTCGAAGATCAATGTGCTCCAAATCCAAACTTTTTCAGATTAAATCGAAGCTCTCAACGCCCCCTATCTTTTTAACAAAGGCCCTAGGCTAGATTCACACTCTAGGGCGATCAATTCTTAGAGAGAATGTAAGTTTAGAGAGGGAGAGTCTCGGATCTAGGGTTTGAAAGAAAAAGAAAGTGAAAAGTGATGTTCAAAAACGCTACTGTCCGCTGATATAAAACACGCTCGCTCGAGCGAAGCCTTTGTCGCTCGAGTGACCAGACACAGAAAACTCTCGCTCGAGCCAAGAAGTCCTCGCTCGAGCCAAAAACTCAAAAATGCGCTCGAGCGAAAGACTGCTCGCTCGAGCCAACAACACAAACCCTCAGGTCTGCAACCAGAAGCACGCTCGAGCGACAGACTTCTCGCTCGAGCGAAGAACAAACCAGACTGGTCGAGCGAAGAAAGCTCGCTCGAGCCAAGAAATGCAACTCTCAGGTCCAAAACCAGGTGCAAGCTCTCGCTCGAGCGAAGCCACTCTGGATCGATCCACCAGACACGAACTCAACTCTCGCTCGAGCGACCAACTCCTCGCTCGAGCGAAGGTCCAAAAATCTGGGCAACAGCACTAGGCTCCCAGACTCAACCAACCTGTAACAAACCTGCCCAACACATCCTATAACTCAATATACAAAGTAAAAAGGATGCAAACAAGATAATAAACAACTACCAGCATCCACGGACACATGTCCGGATTACTGTACAACAAGGGTAAACCCGGGATCGCTATAACGTCCCCCCCTTAAAGAATTTCGTCCCCGAAATTAAGCACAAGTTTTCAAAAACAAGTTTTTCTCCATTTTAAACAATGTTACATTTTAACATTCAACAATTCGACCCATTACCGGTCAGCCCATCCCTTTAACAAGAGGTATCTCGCAATATGTAAACAACATATGTATTTTCAACATGTATCAACATTACGCATTATCTTTCCAATTTCAACAATATAATCAACATATATAGTGTTATATTCAACTTCCATAAGAGGCAAGTTCCAAAACATACTTCCAATAAACCAAAACATTTTCAATGTTTCACAACATAAGACATATATAAAAGCTCTTAAGTTCAACAACAGTTCAAAATTTAAACACAAGATTACATATCAACAAACAAGTCCGGATATTTCTCACGGACTTCCAACTCACGTTCCCAAGTGGCTTCCTCCACTCTGTGATGTTTCCACAAGACTTTCACCAAAGGAATGGTCTTGCCACGTAGGACCTGATCCCGCCTATCCAAGACCCGAACCGGTCTCTCCTCATACGAGGCATCCTCACCCACCTCTAAATCGGTCCAATCCAACACATGTGATGGATCTGGCTCATACTTCCGAAGCATACTCACATGAAACACGTCATGCACTCCGGACAACTGCGGCGGTAAGGCTAACCGATAAGCAACCTCACCAATCCTCTCAAGGATCTCAAAAGGACCAATAAACCGAGGGGATAACTTCCCACTCTTCCCAAACCTCATCAAGCCTTGCCTAGGTGATATCTTCAGAAAGACATGATCACCTACCTCAAACGCCAAAGGTCTCCTCCTACGGTCGGCATAACTCTTTTGTCGACTCTGGGCTATAACAAGCCTCCTACGGATAAGCTCAACTTTCTCCGTCGTCTCCCTAACCAACTCCGGACCCAACAAAGGTGCATCACCCACCTCGGCCCAACAAACTGGAGACCTACACGGTCGGCCATACAAGGCCTCAAACGGTGCCATACCGATGCTAGACTGAAAACTGTTGTTGTAGGCAAATTCTACCAAGGGTAAGTGCCTCTCCCACGTCCCACTGAAGTCCAGGACACAACCCCGAAGCATATCCTCGACGACCTGGATAGTACGCTCGGACTGCCCGTCAGTCTGAGGATGATAAGCCGTACTAAAGGTCAACTTAGTGCCCAGGGCACTCTGCAAGCTCTGCCACAACCTAGCAGTAAAACGAGGATCTCTATCTGAGACGATCGTCACTGGGACCCCGTGCAATCTCACTACGTCCCGAATATACAAGTCGGCAAGATGATCTACCGAATCTCTCACGCGCATAGAAATAAAGTGCGCCGACTTAGTCAACCGGTCTACAACCACCCAAATAGCATCACTACCCCGCTGAGTCCTCGGAAGACCTACAACGAAATCTATAGTGACATGCTCCCACTTCCACTCGGCAATAGGCAAGGGTTGTAACAAACCCGCTGGCCTCTGATGCTCGGCCTTCACTTGCTGGCAAGTAAGGCACTTCAATACGAAAACAGCCACATCTCTCTTCATACCTCGCCACCAAAACTGGCAGCCCAAATCCTGATACATCTTAGTACCTCCCAGATGCACCGCAAGGCGCGAATGGTGAAACTCTCGGAGTACTTCCTCTCGGCAAGACTCCGGTACAAGCAAACGGTCTCGGTATCTCACACTCAGGTCGGGATACACCGTCAAACCCTTCTCAACCTTTCCACTGGAGATCTTCTCTCGGATGGATTCTACCTCAAGGTCACCTCTCTGTGCCTCTAACACTCTAGTCACACGTATAGGCTGCGCAACAACAGAAAACAAGGCCGCAGCCTCAACAGATTCGCCCAGTAGCAAATCAAACTCACCAAGTGCACCCAACATCTTCCATTCCCGGATGGCTATACTAGCTACATCACTAATGGATTTCCTACTAAGGGCATCGGCCACAACATTGGCCTTTCCCGGATGATAATGCAACTCAAAATCATAATCCTCGATGAACTCCATCCACATCCTCTGCCTCAAATTCAAATCTCTCTGTGTAAACAGATACTTCAAACTCTTGTGGTCCGAGAACACCTCGAACGTCTCACCATAAAGGTAGTGCCTCCAAATCTTCAAGGCAAAGATCACTGCTGCTAACTCTAGGTCGTGTGTGGGGTAATTCTTCTCGTGTATTTTCAACTGACATGAGCCATAAGCTACCACTTTCCCCTCTTGCATCAACACACAACCCAAACCCTCTCGTGAGGCATCACAATAAACCGCATAACCCAACCCTCTCTCCGGAATAATCAACACCGGAGCGGTGGTCAATCTAACTTTCAGCTCTTGGAACGACTTTTCACAAGTCTCACTCCACACAAACTTGACTCCCTTCCGAGTCAGTCTAGTCAACGGTGACGCTAACCTGGAGAAATCTTTCACAAACCGACGGTAATACCCAGCTAATCCCAGAAAACTGCGGATCTCAAACACACTCTTAGGCTGTGCCCAATCTTGCACTGCCTCTACCTTGGATGTATCAACAGACACCCCTTCCCCGGATACTACGTGGCCTAAGAATTTGACTTCCCTCAGCCAGAACTCACACTTCCCAAACTTGGCATACAGCCGATGGGCTCTAAGTAACTCAAGCACCACTCTTAAGTGTGCCTCGTGCTCCTCCTCAGAAGGTGAATAGATAAGGATGTCGTCCACAAAAACGACTACAAACCGATCCAAGAATTCCCGAAAGATCCGGTTCATCAAGTCCATAGAGACTGCCGGTGCATTGGTAAGCCTGAATGGCATCACCAGAAACTCGTAATGGCCATACCGCGTACGGAATGCCGTCTTAGGAATATCTTCTTCCCTGACCCTCAACTGGTGGTAACCCGATCTCAAGTCTATCTTAGAGAAACAACGGGAACCTTTCAACTGGTCAAACAAATCATCTATACGGGGCATAGGATACTTATTCTTAACCGTAGCCCTATTCAACTTCCGGTAGTCAATACACAATCTCAAGGCGCCATCTTTCTTTTTAACAAAGAGGGCCGGTGCTCCCCACGGTGAAACACTAGGGCGAACAAAGCCCTTATCTAGCAATTCCTGGAGCTGAACTTTCAACTCAACCAACTCTGCTGGAGAAAAATGGTAAGGTGCCATAGAAATCGGCGCCGTGCCAGGCACTAAATCAATAGAGAACTCTATCTCTCGGTGAGGTGGCAAACTAACAAGATCTTCGGGAAAGACATCCGAATACTCACAAACCACCCTCGGTAACAAAAGCTGGGTCTCACCACTCTCACCACTCTCAAAGCTGGCAAGTAGACTACTAAGCTCACTTCGCCCTCGCGAATCATACCCCGGTGGCAACACACAACCAACCCGGTCTCCCAAGAAATGGAACCACTCCCCGCTCAAGGTACATAACGTGACCCTCTGGCGGTAGCAATCGATAACAGCCCGATATGACAATAGCCAGTCCATACCCAAAATAACATCAAAGCCCTTCATGGGCATGACAACAAACGGAAAAGGAAGCCTATAGTCGGCAACCTCTATATCACAACCTCTAACACCTTGTTTCAGGATCAACTCACCACCAAGAGGTGACACCACACAAACAGGAGATGCTAACTGTGCTAACTCCAATTCCAAAACAGATGCAAATGCAGTAGATACAAAAGAATGAGATGCACCCGTGTCTATCAACACATTAGCAACCGAGTTGCAAAACATAAAAGTACCTCTCACTACCGATGGAGCTGGTACTAAATCCTGCGCGGTAACAGCATACACGCGCCCCGTAGGCCCCTGGTCTACCTGCTCACCTCTCAGAGCAAAAGACTGCTGCACAGACTGGGATGACGAAGCTCCCGGATTGGCCCTCGAGGCCTGCACAGACTGAGCTGGCTGAAAACCCTGCGTCTGCCTAGAACCAGACGCTCCCGAAGTGGCACTCAACTGTGGGCAAAACCTCTTCAGGTGCCCAGGCTGTCCACACTGATAACAAGACAAGGGCTGCCCCCTGCCCAAACTCTGACTCTGCGGTCTAGCTGAAGAAGAAGCAGCTCTCTGACCCCCACCCTTCTGCGGGCAAACTGAAACCTTGTGACCCAGCTGGCCACACTTGTAACAAGTAAACTCCCCCTGATTGCCTCTCCCCGAGCCTGCACTCGGCACTGGAAAGGTCGATCTAGACACTGCTCCCTGAGACTGCTGAGGGTTATAACCCCTCTGTCTCCTGCCATCACCCTGACCATCTTGGCCCCTCTTGGAGCCCTTCTGCTCTTCCTCCTCTTCCTGCATCATAATTTCCATATGAGCGGCGGCATCTACCAGGTGCCTATACTCTCGGATATAAGACCCACCAACTCTCAACTTGAGACCCTGCCTCAACATCCGCTCAAACTCATAGCAACGGCGTTCCTCAGACGCCACCAGTTCCGGTGCAAACCTGGACAGACTGGTAAAAGTAGCCTCAAACTCGGCCACTGACAAGCCCTGCTGTTTAAGCCGGCTGAACTGATCCCTCAGCTTCTCCCTAGCTGCTGCAGACAAAAACCTCTCCTGAAAAGCATTCACAAACGCCTCCCAAGTACCACCAACACGAGCCTTCTCGTACTTCCACCAGTGACCCGCATCTCCCTTCAGTTGGAAGGATGTCAAGGTCACTTTCAGTGCTCCGTCCTCGATGCCAAGCATCTCGAACGTCTTACTCATTTGCTCTAGCCACTCATCAGCCTTCAGTGGCTCCTTCGGATCCCCGATAAACTCATCCGGATTAGACCGGAAAAACTCCCTCTTCAAGAAAGAAGGCCCTGCCTCAACCGCCTGATTCCCAGCTCTAAGAATACCCAAAGCTCCTGCTATCTCTCTGGCCAAAGCACCCATGGCCTGCTGACCCACTGGCTCGGCCACATTGGCCTGACCAACTCCCTCCTGCACTGCCGGAATCTCACCCGGTAACGGTACTTCCTGCCTCGCAGGTCTACCACGCCTAGCACCTCTTCCTCGTCCTAACATCCTAATAAAGGTAACACAGAACATTAGCACATTCACAAATGTGCTGAAACTAAACACTCACGTCCTAATGCATGGACAACTGTAATTCACTCCACGTAAGCACATAAACACATAAGCACTTACGAATTTCATTTCCGGATAATGATAGTCCCGAGGCGTTACTAGAGTTCCGGTTAGAAATAGCCTTGATCAAGTGCTTTTCCAACAAGACTCCCAGAAACCCAAGGATCCAATCAACATCCTAGAAATTAAATCCCATACCCACATAGTCACATAAACATGTTATCAATCAAGCACGTAGCATATAACACTACATCTAAGTCTCTATCAAGCGAGACAAACCCATTGTGATACTAATCACTTCCCACGTACCCAAAGTATTCGAACCCGGTACGCTCTGATACCAAGTTATAACGCCCTCAAAATAATAACATTAAACCCATCAAATAAGACATCCGTTGATATATGAAATAACCACATTCTTTTATTTATCAGAGTTTCATTACAAGAAGTATTACATGTTAACAACAAAAGCAAATGCCCTATGGGCTTACAGCTTTCCAAGTTAACACTTGGTTACAACAAAAGAGTACTAACTCATTACACATTAAGCCCTTGGCTTGAAATTACATATAATACATCAGAAAGAAAATGACAAAAGTATGCCCGCTTTTAGCCTCCCAAGCTATGTCCTTGGAGGTGGCATGCTACCTGCACCTGAAAATGATATTCCCATATAGGGTGAGCCACAGCCTAGTAGAAATACACTAAACCAACCATGAACAATGACTAAAAGATTAGCAATTGATAGATGGCCAACACTGATACATTCACATAAATCTCATTTTATGTCATATGACTCATGAGTCCAAGTTACCTTTAATTTTCCCTTTTTCCACAGATAAGCATGTTAGCTCTATCATTATTTCAACAGATATGTATAAAACTATATCCCACATTCACAGATAAGCATATAAGTTGTATCCACATTCTCAAGAGATATGTATAACAACAATATCCCATGTTCACAGATAAGCATACAAGCTGTATCCACACTTCACAAAGATAAGCATATAAGCCCTATCTTCACTTTTCTAGACAAACATATGAGCTGTATCTACGGAGTTCATCCCCTATCTTCTCCCAACACTATCCGGTTTAGAGGTACATCCCCTATCTTCCCCTAAACCGCGGAGTACATCCCCCATCTCCTCCTCTACACATAACGTATACAAACACATTGGTTCTATATACAATCACTCAATACATACAGTTAATGTATTCTATCAACCGTCAAATTCCATGACACATTCCATTGATTAGTTTCCGTTTGCCTAATCATCATGCATTGTCTACAACAATCACGACTATCCTCCATCGATAGCCCAAAGCAATTATTTCTACACAGAAAATAAATGCACAAATGGATATTCAATCAACATTTCAATTCGGCGTGTGATAAACAATTCAACTACACCCTTTAACCTTATACACTTCCGGTCTCAACAATCCCATTTCATTTCCTTATTCCTCACAATTAATTATCCTAATTAATCAATCAATGTAATTAGGTCATTTTCCATAATTAACATTACAACCCTTAGGTCCCAATTTTACCAATGATTCAACATTTAATCCATTTCTCTATACCAAACATGCATTTAGGTTTATTATAAATAAAACCCCAACTTTTGTAAAATTACACAAAAGCCCCGAACTTTCACAAAATTACCAAACCAACCCCAACATCTCAAAATACCAAAATTTAAAGACAAAATCCATAGAGAGGAGTAGGATATCCCTACCTCGAAGTTTGAGCCAAAGAGGAGATGAAGACTCGAAGATCAACGTGCTCCAAATCCAAACTTTTTCAGATTAAATCGAAGCTCTCAACGCCCCCTATCTTTTTAACAAAGGCCCTAGGCTAGATTCACACTCTAGGGCGATCAATTCTTAGAGAGAATGTAAGTTTAGAGAGGGAGAGTCTCGGATCTAGGGTTTGAAAGAAAAAGAAAGTGAAAAATGATGTTCAAAAACGCTACTGTCCGCTGATATAAAACACGCTCGCTCGAGCGAAGCCTTTGTCGCTCGAGCGACCAGACACAGAAAACTCTCGCTCGAGCCAAGAAGTCCTCGCTCGAGCCAAAAACTCAAAAGTGCGCTCGAGCGAAAGAATGCTCGCTCGAGCCAACAACACAAACCCTCAGGTCTGCAACCAGAAGCACGCTCGAGCGACAGACTTCTCGCTCGAGCAAAGAACAAACCAGACCGCTCGAGCGAAGAAAGCTCGCTCGAGCCAAGAAATGCAACTCTCAGGTCCAGAACCAGGTGCAAGCTCTCGCTCGAGCGAAGCCACTCTAGCTCGATCCACCAGACACGAACTCAACTCTCCCTCGAGCGACCAACTCCTCGCTCGAGCGAAGGTCCAAAAATCTGGGCAGCAGCACTAGGCTCCCAGACTCAACCAACCTGTAACAAACCTGCCCAACACATCCTATAACTTAATATACAAAGTAAAAAGGATGCAAACAAGATAATAAACAACTACCAGCATCCACGGACACATGTCCGGATTACTGTACAACAAGGGTAAACCCGGGATCGCTATAAGAAAAGCCCTAAATTATATTTTGGTTGGGTAAATTATAATGGGGGTTTGTTGACCATTGTGTGTAAATCTCTTTTGTCAAAATGAGTGTGGTAAGGGTGTTAATGCCTAAGGGATTAACCATCGCTTTAGAGTTGATTTTATGGAAACAAGATTAGTGGAGTTGGTTTTGTGATAACAAAAAGGAAATGGAATCGTTTTTGTGAAAATGAGGGAAGTGTTTTCGAAATACGTTTGAGAATTGGATTGTTGTATCTTGAGTGTTGAACACATATGTAGAAGTTGTATCTTTAACTACCATGTTAATATTGTTGTTGGGTTTGTGATTCATGATATTTGAGTCTATTAATAGATGTACTAACTATATGCATCTAGAGGTTTTGTCCTTGGTCATCGGTGGAGGATGACATGGTTGTGTGGAATTGTCGGGTATGCATTTTACCATTGATTAATTGAACATCGTATGTGATGAAGTGCTAGATACATTATATATATGTATATTTGCTCGAAAGGAGATAGTCATGTGTTCATATGCTTTAACACATTGTTGGTGTCTTGATAGTTTATGTATATGCATTATACATGTTGGTTATGCCTTGATGTGCTGTGATTGTTGATGTTATGCCCCGCGCTTAGAATCAAAGGTATCATACCCTTCCAGCTAGCGCCTGGAGAACTGACCGCGCTTAGAATCAAAGGTACCGTTACCTTCCAGCTAGCGCCTGGAGAACTGTCTGCGCTAATAATCGAAGGTACCATACCCCTCCAGCTAGCGCCTGGTAAACTGGCTTGTTGTTATGTTGTTGAGTGGGGTGTATTGTTGGCTTACTACGCACATAGCTAGTAGAGCGAAATGGGATTGTTGTTGTTTCGTTGTAACTGAAAATATCATGGATTTGATTGGTTACAGTTCGGAGGACCGAGTTACTCCATTGGTTGATTGTATACATGTTGGTGGGTTGTAAATTTATTTTTTTTTACAAAGATATGCATGTATAGTTTTGATAGTAATGGAAATGAACCAAAATGTCATTTTTGTCTTTTGGAAAGTGTGGAGGAGAACGAATGTTTTAAAGATAAACATGTTTGAAAAGGTACATCTGAGTATGTATAGGAAATGGAAGAGAGTATCGGGCTTAGTGTGATTACTTCCTAAGTATTTGTTAATGTTAAGAAAGATTGGGAATGGGGGTTAATGAAAGGAAAAAGGAAAGACAAACAACTTGTAGCATTGAATGAAACGGTTGTTTTCGAGAAAAGTTCTTACATATATATTTTGTATAAACTGTCACTTTACTATTCTAGTATGAGAATGAGTGTTCATGATCATAGCTATCTGTAAGTTGTTATTGTTGAGGATCATGTTGAGTTCCCTACTGGACTATATGTTCATCCCACGTTGTTGAATCTTTTTCAGGTATTAAGCAGATTGAGCTGCAAGATTTTGGATCTACTTATTTACTGGCCACGGGGCCTCAGTTATGTTGGCGGAATGCCATTGTTGTAAAAGGGTTACACCCTTCTTCTTGTACCTTAAGTGATGTAAGCCCAAGGGCAATTTATTAAGTATGTTCATGTAATCTTTACTTTGCATACGAATGAGAGTATTGTTAATCATTTCTACGGATTGAATGTATGAGTTTATTTTTGCATGTTATCCTTGAAATTGAATTAAGTTAATGAATTTGGTAATGACTTCGAGTAATAAAAAGTGAGGCGTGACACATTGATTTTTATGTCCTAACCTTATCAAGCTTCACTCCGTAGGTATTTTTCCTACCATTGTTGGTGGAGATGGCCTTTGACGCTATTGGACAAATTTTCATGAAATTGAGGTACATTTCAATTTGCAGCAAATTCTTAGATTTCGTAGATGCAATATTTGTGCGTATAATCCACATTTTCAGGCTTTTGGCACTCGTGTAATTTTCTGTTAATTTGTTTGTTTCTAGCAAATTGGTAATGGAAACTTCAGCTGTGTTTTCAAAGTCTTGAAGAGAATTGACCGTTGCTTTTATGTAGTGAAAAAAAGCACAAGGATTTTACATTAGTATACTGAAAGGTACCTTTTCCATGCTTATAGATATGAATACCCTCTATTTGACCAGTAAACAATCAATTCTTAAAAATCTCAGGAACCAATCATTTCTTATTTTACTAAGTGAGTCCATAGGCATCACTCTTAGGATCAGTTTTTTTTGTTTGTTAATGAGTCACTCTCAGGATCAAAATTGCAGTAAACAATCTTATTGGAGCTTTATAAAATTCTATGAGGTATGTTCTCCATCGAACTAGAAGCATTACATAACTTGGTACAAATTTCTAGAAATTGCAAACCTTAGACTGTGGTTCCCAAATTTCAAAACTAAGAGTTTGACTTCTACCACCCATTTAATGTAACGCCCCCAAAATAATACATTAAAGATAACTCATATGAAAAATAAATATGAGAAACAACATACTTTCATACATCAAAGCTTACTGTTTAACAAACAAATAAATTGCCATAAAGGCTTACATCTTTCCAAGTCATTGCTTGGTTACACAAATTGAGTCTTGCTCATTACATCTTAAGCCCTTGGCTTTACAAATACCAACAAACACACACACAACAAATACATAATTAAGAAGCTCTTGCTTCCCGAAAGTTCATCTACGCTATTGCCTTGGAGGAAACATCTCATCTGCACCTGAAAAATGGTATTCCCTTATATGGTGAGCCAACAGCCAAGTGGAAATAATCTAACACAATTTATGAAGTTTAGCAAAGCTATAAATACCATGTATATAAACAATACCGATACGGAAGTATCCACAAGGCCTGCATATTCATATGCCACTAAGACCAAACCTCATTTCCATTTTTCCTTCAATTCATTTCAAGTTCATATATGTTACTCAATTCATGAGTTAAGTTCATTATCTTTCAACAAACAAAATGAGACTACAACTCAATGATTTCCAATTATACAAAACACACATAAACACTTCAAATCTTCCATTTTACGGGTATTTCATCCGAAGGAATCGGCACCCATATATATATATATATATATATATCTTCTCAAATATTCCATTTTACGGATATTTCATCCGCGGGAATCGGCACTCATATATATATATGATTTCGGGTCTTTCATCCAGGACACTCCAGCCAGCTTGCTTTCAGCAGAGTCCATCCCCTTTCTTGTAGAGACCCTAATTTTTGTAATTACTATTAAATCCCTAGCCTTGAGTTTATTTCAATAGAGCCCTTGAATTTTTGCTTAATTGCATTTTAAACCCTAGAATCGGGAAGCATCACAGATTAATTCGAGTAAACCCTAATCGATCCCGTAGATTAATAATCACCTTTAAAACCATATTATTAATTATTAGACCCTATCATTATATATTAATCACTCTAAAATCTTAATTCCTGATAATTCTGTTTTTGCTCGGTTTCTCGCATTTGTTTGCGCTTATTTAACAGGACCCGAATTTATTATTTTAACTATTTTCTAATGTTAGTATATTAATAACATATATCAAGGTTTCATAAATTTAGACTTGGTTCCTATATACTTTTATTTTATTTCATTCCAACCCTTAATTGTAATATTTTATTCATTAATGTACTTGTGGCTATTATATTATGTTTATAAATAAAAATATCTTATATATATATATATATATGTCTTGGAGCCCAAGTTGTTGACCATGCGATGGATGAAAAGGGCCATAATGGCAACTTTGACAATTTGCACTTATAAAACTTGGTCCCTAAGAAACCTTCCCAATCTTTTCTCTATATATATATATATATGCACACTTCTCCCCCCTCATTATATACATTTTCAGCCATTCACTAGAGGAGTGAGAGAGAGTGATCTTGGAAAAAAAAAAGAGAGAGGGAGAGAGAGAGAGAAGAGGAGAAGAAAAGGAAGAATTGTGTTAGAGTCTTGTACAACAAAGGTAAGCATACAACACCTCTTCTCTCAAGTCCTCTTACCATTTGTTTTTCCCCTCCTAATACATGCTATTTGTATATATTTGTTGTAGTATAGGCCTACACTCTTGTATAAAGGTGTGTTAATCAAGAAATGGTGTGCTTCTCTTTCTTTCTTAAATTTCCAGCAGCAAATCTTTTCCCTCTCTTGAATTTATTTTCCTATCAAAACTCCATAAACTCAAAATCTATTTTTATGGTCTAATATTTGGTATGTCTAGAGTATGTGGTAATTTTTGTAGATCCTAAGGATGTGTTTTTATAACCTAAACAATTTTTCTAAGTTTGTTACTCACAGAACCAGAAAAACAGTCAACTTTCTCTATTTTTATAAAATTCCAGAAAAATAATCTCAAGCCCAATTTTATGTCAAAATCATAATCTTGGTGTTATATTTTAACTAAATTTTTTTTTAACTCAAGAGAGTGAGGGGTTTGAGAGAAAAACCGATTTGCGTAACGATCAACGAATCTGGACAGATCTTGGTAATTCTGAATTATCTTAAAATATAAAATACGTATCCTACTTTCGTAAATTGAGTTTGAAACTAGAATTATTTATCTACAAAATCACATGAGGCCAAGTCTTTAGGGCCAATAAAACTATTTTTTGCATAGTTATTTTCGAACTGGTTCAAATCTGGAAATCTGGAAATTTGTGTTAATATGCTCTTATTTGGTTTGCAACTCTTATATTCTATGTTTCTTGAATGTTTTAGTCTCGATATGTAATCTATGATAAATTGTAAATTTTCTTTACCATGAATAAATTACTTGTTGTTTAGTTTGGATTCGTAATTATATTGACCATGCTTTGCTATAACTGAGAACATAATGCACTTAATAAAGGGGAAATCAAATGGGATGGTAATGGGTTGCGATCATAATTGTAGACGTCCCCGAACGCCCCGGGAGGAACGAGCTCCCGTTCCGTTCATATTGGAGTCACTACAGCTCAGGACTCTCAAATTTGTCACGGTTCTAAGTCTGAACCAAAGAGTCCAAATCCGGCAAATCATTTTGAGAAAACAGATTTTGAAAGAAGTGCCAAACATGGACTGCTTTGCCAGATACAAAGTCGCCACCTAAATGTTTTTTTAATGGGAAATTTAGGAAACCCTGACTCGGTGCCAAAGGCCACGTGTCCGTCATCACCAAAGTTGCCTCGGCTCGGGAACTTGGGTACGATTGGGGAAGGTCACTTCGTGAGCACCCCCGCTCGCCTGATCAAAGATCGGCCTCTACTAACCATGATATCTATTTTTGAAAACATTGTATGTTCTTATTCCGGTTATTAGCCTAGGTTACTATGTGATGTATACAACATATAAGTATAGACCAGGTCGCCTGAATTGGAACAAAACATTTCATGCTTGTTTATTTGAAAATGGTTTGATGATGCTACTCGCAAGTAGGCTAAGACGTGGATTTGCCACCCTCAGGTGGGCTTAGAAAAATATGATTTTGCCACTATCTAGTGGGCTTAAAACATTTGATGATTTATTCCAATTTAAGTAACCCAACCTTCACCCACAGGCATTCAGGCAGTTATATCACATAAGCAAATAGCCTCATGGTAAGCATGCTATTCATGGCAGTCACTCACACGCATGCAAGGATGCTAAAGCATAAAGCTCACCGAGTACTCCAAGCCAAAAAAGGAAGCTAATTAGAAATCCATGCATGATCCTAATTATACAGAAATGCCTAATGCAACACATGCAAAAATGCAACTAAAATAGGCTCGGCTATTCTAAACATGGCATATGAAATGCTACAGCTAACATGTAGTCAATTTGGAATTGAAAGTACAATGCAGTTAGTATGATGCGCCGAGCCCGGTGCATGCAAAACAGATGAATGATGCAAACATGCTGTCATACTGTATGCTAATTGAAATATGCCCTAATCTAACCATCATAAGCAGGTAAATAAAAGGGAAGAAAGACGTGGGGTTAGAAGACATACATCACACTCACCCACACTTATTACAACATTGCCCTCGCGCAGAGGGTCCCAATAAATATACAGTCCCGAATAAAAGAATATTACAGTCCAAATATTACAGTCCAAATAATATACAAAACCCTAATTAATTAACAAATTAACTAAGGAAAACTGTAAAACTGGCGTGCAAGCCAGGGACTGCCTTGCTTCTGATGAATGATGTATGTCTAGGCTGCCTTGCGCAGAAATCCACTAGGATGCCCCGATTAGCCTCTGTTTTGTGATTTTTCTTGGAAAGCGTGCCAAACTCTGGAAGTTTGTTGATTCTTCATTTGCTGCAACAGAGAGCGAGAAAGGGGCATAGCAATGTATTTTCACAGATATATGCATGCCTCGATCCTCGTGCCACCAATCACGCATACCAAGGCATGATGGCCAAGGAGTCGAAATGCACAATTCAATATAGGATGAATGCACATGAAAACAAAGCTAAAACCTAACTCCATCATGGATAATCCGGAGTGTTGGTGACTGGGGAATTGAGACGCGTTCCGTCACTCGGAGTACGAAACCCACCTCGTTTCCCGTGCCCGGGCTAACTCCTATTCCGAACACAATGCAATATGCATGACATGTATGAATGCAACTAAGATACAGCCTAGCTTGCACAATGCTGTGAAAATGAGATGCCTCGAAATGCGTGCACACGGGCACGCAAACCGAAGAAATGCATGAATGCGATCTAAGGTACAACCTAGTATACACTATGCTGTGAAAATGAGATGCCTCGAAATGCGTGCACACGGGCACGCAAACCGAAGCAATGGCATACGCAATGCAATATGGCTAAAATGGCATATAGAATGCAACATCGACTTATACTAACATGAGAGAGCCTCAGCTACACTCACATAAGAGGCCGATGGATGAAAATGAAGTGCCTCGAAACGCGTGCACACGGGCACGCAAACCGAGGCAATGGCATACGCAATGCAAATGACATGAAAATATGATATGGGCTTATACCAACATGAGAGAGCCTCAGCCACACTCACATAGGATGCCGATGGATGAAAATGAAGTGCCTCGAAATGCATGCACACGGGCACGCAAATCGAGGCAATGGCATACGCAATGCAAATGACATGAAAATATGATACGGGCTTATACCAACATGAGAGAGCCTCAGCCACACTCACATAGGATGCCGATGGATGAAAATGAAGTGCCTCGAAATGCGTGCACACGGGCACGCAAATCGAGGCAATGGCATACGCAATGCAAATGACATGAAAATATGATATGGGCTTATACTAACATGAGAGAGCCTCAGCCACACTCACATAGGATGCCGATGGATGAAAATGAAGTGCCTCGAAATGCATGCACACGGGCACGCAAACCGAGGCAATAGCATACGTAATGCAAATGACATGAAAATATGCAAACATACTAATGGAATTTCAGCACTGAAATGTGGGGGAAAACAGCCCCGAAATGAGGCGAAAGTACACCCGATGCATGGAATCTCTCCCGAAATGCAAAATTAAGTACGTGAAATGGCTTACAGCTATACAAAGCATGCATAATTGGTACATGGAATGAAAAGACAGAAGCAAGGCAGCCTCAAAATAATCATTTTTACAGTTCAAAGCATGGCCAAACAGCTAACCGAAACAGGGAAAAACTAGAATGCAAAAATGGCCCTAAATGTGAGGTTATGAAGCAACTCACAGCTTCTGACCTCAAACAGGTTAGGGCCCTTCAACAACATTGAAGAGGGGCCCAAAATAAGCCACTTTACAGAACTGAAAAAACCACAAAAACAAATATAGATATGGCTAAGCTCTCATGCAAGAAAATGGGTCAAAAGGTGGCCAAAGAGGCAAGTGGCATATGCAAAGCCCAAACTGAAAAATTCCCTTCTACACCATTGAAGAGGGACCAAAAATATGCATGTTTACAGAACTGTAAAAACCCCAAAAACAAATATAGATATGGCTAAGCTCTTATGCAAGAAAATGGGTCAAAAGGTGGCCAAAGAGGCAAGTGGCATATGCAAAGCCCAAAATGAAAAATTCCCTTCTACAACATTGAAGAGGGACCAAAAATATGCATGTTTATAGAACTGTAAAAACCCCAAAAACAAATATAGATATGGCTAAGCTCTTATGCAATAAATGGGCCAAAAGATGGCCAAAGCACAAAGTATACTAAATATCCATCAAACAGCCAAAGACCCTTAATGAAACATGAAGAATGGGCCAAAATATGGCTTTTTTCAGTTCAGACCAGAAGCGAAAAACCAAAACACAATAAGCTAAAAAAACATGCAAGATTAGGGCCTCAAAGGGGGCTACAATGGCAAGTAGCATAAGGAAATGGAAAATGATGATGAGCCCTTCAACAATGTTGAAGAAGGGCTCAAAATAGGCCTACTAACAGTTTATTACATACTCAAAAACAGATCACACACTAGCCAAAAATATCATGCAAGAAAGATGGCATACAAGAGGGTAATGAAGCAAGTGCAACAAGGAAGTCCCAAATAGGGTAAGACCCTTAATGAAAGATGAAAATAAGCTCAAAATATGGCCACTTTCAGCTTTGGTCGGAGCTCAAATCAAAAAGAAAGAGAGACCAAGAAATGTTGCAAAAAAAGAGCTAAAAAGAAGGAAATGGCAACTCACCCTTGTAGACCAATCTTTGGTTGCTTCTTAGACCAATTTGCAGCACCTTTAGCCTTGGAGAACACCTTCAAACTTCTGGAATGGATGATGGAAGGGTGGGGGTTGGTGGTGTAGAAGAAATGGTGGTGTTGGACTTGGAGGTTTTCAAGGAAATGAGAGAGATGGAGGAGGATTTTTGCATGCAAACTTGAAGATGATTTTTTCTCACCTCTATCACCAATGCCACCTGCTGGTTATATGGACAAAAAAGAGGGAGCAAAGGGAGGCAAAAGGTAGGGGAAAAGTAGGCAAGTTTTCCCCCACAAAATATCCCCCGGATTGGGATATTTTCTGGGGGAAACAGCTATACAGCTGTAAAGTGCAAATTGAGAGGATCATGGCCGGCTAGTTTAAAAGGAAAAAAAAAAAGTCATTAACCAGGTAAGTGGCCGGCCGGCTAGGTCAAAGGGAAAAAAGTGGCTGGCCACCCCCTAGGATGAAGCCCCAGAAGTTAGCTTTCCAATGGCGCAAACCTTGCATTAAAATTCCTCCTGTAGAAAAAGTTATGCCCTTTTCCGTGAAGCCGCGCAGATTCGGTCCAACCGGACTTCAACCAACCACATCTCCCCCCCCCCCCCGGACTTGGACTTGGGAGATTCTTGAGTGAAAAATGAAGCCCTGGAAGTAAGCTTTCCAATGGTGGTGGCCTTATATCTTAATTCCTCTTGTGCAAAGAGTTACGCCCGTTTCGGTGAAGCCGCGCAGATTTTTCTCCTTCTCGGATTCATGCTGAATCACTTTTGACCAAAAAAGAAGTTGGCTTTTCAGAAAAATTGCTGGCCTCCCACCCTCCTACAAGCTTTCTAACCGTGAAAATAAGGTCTCCACCAAAAATGAGCCCAAACCAATGCAAAATGAAGGTTCGGGGGCCGAAACGCGCAGCCCGAGGCCCCGAAAACTGGCTGTTAGGCACCAGGAGTGGTGTTCGACCATGAAGTGGGTCTCTCAGACCTCAGTGTCCCTCAAAAGGGAGTAAATAAGATGCATGCCAAAAACCGGAGCAATAGGAGATGGTTAAGCGGTCCCGAACCGAGGCACACGGCCTGACGGCTCCGAAAACCGGGAACCGGGCTCCGAAATGGAAAAAATGGCCTACAGCCACAAAATATAGCCCACAGCCACTGAGAGATGGTCTACGGGACCTCTCCCTCCCCTCAGGAAAAGAAACAGAGAAAATTGAGCCTGGTTCGTAAACCGAGGCAAAGCACAAAAGAGTCCGAAAGTCCGGAGGCAAGGCTCGCAGCCGAGACTCTAAAACTTCTAGACGAGCACGACATGCAGTATCACCGAGTGCTCAACTGGTGACGTCTGAGTCTTAAGGTCGGTCAAAAATGGGGTGTCTACAATAATGAATGATGGATTCAAGAGTATGATATAATGGAATGTATTCCGTTTTTGTGAAGTCTTGCGCAAGTGTGTTTCCGAACCCTAACATGGCACGGGAGGTATTCTGGCTGCTTAATGGAAATAGGAGGCATAAGGGTGGCAGTGAGGGTCTCACACAGGGAGAGTATCCCTGGAAGCCCGTTTCCTTGGGGCAGACGGTGATATCACCACTGGGGTATGTAACCTAGGTGCGTGGGCATCATTGGTAATTGCGCGGTAAGTGACGCATTGGTGGTCATGCGGTAAGCGACGCATTAGTATTGTATTAACCAAGGGGGAGTCAGAATTGCCTGTGGCCAGTGTTAGTGGTTGGGTAGGAATGGCATTCCGCGGGGAGTTGTCTAGAACTAACTAAAATTGACTATTATTCATAAGAACTGAAATTTAATTATAAGCTCTGCTTAATTATTGCTTTCATTGTATGTTATGATCATGCTGTTATGTTCTTGTGTATTTGGAATGGGAAAAAGGTCGGGGTGTGTGTGTTTACTGGGCATTCCAAGCTCATGGCGTTTTATACCAGGTGAAGAGGAGTTTTACACCAAGAACAGAATCCCTAAAAACTTTGTGGAACTATGACTGCCTTAGAAATTAGATTGTATATTTCCTATATTTTGGATAATCTTTTTGTATCAAGGAACCGATATGTATTTAAAGACTTGAAGAATTTTATCTGTAACCATTATTAATATTTTATTTTAGTGTAATTATTTGTATTTTGTGCTTAAAAATGATGTGTACCCTCTAGTTAAACCCCGGTGCATCGTTGTATTATATTATCAAAATTTGGGGCGTCACATTTCTCCTCCCAAATAAACATACATATACAATGTATTTATAGACATAGTCATATGCAATGACAACCAACATTTGATTAGCATTAAATTGCCTAATCCTCATGCATTTTCTACAACAATCATAGTTATCCTCCACCGATAGCCCAATACAATTATCTCTAAACAGATATTCAATCTCAAGATAAATAGTTTATTCACAACTTCCAAAAGTGTAAGATAATACATATCTAATTTCACCATCTATAACCATAACCTTCAAATTTCACATTTTCAATGGTAATCCCAATTATTTATGCATATAATTATTTAAAATCAAAATTTAGGCAAAATCTCCCATTTCACCAAATATCAACCCAAACACCAAACTCAACTATTTTGGCATAACATGATCTTATATTCAAGCCTCATACTCAATTACCTCATATTCATCAAATACCCCTCTTTTCATTTCACACCCAAATCCTAGATTTGTCCAAACCACAACCAAAACTCATCATCTATACACAATAGTAAATAACTAAGCTAAAAACTATATTAGAGTGTAGAAAATCCCTACCTCAAGCTTAGAAGAGAAGATGAGCAAAACAAGGTTGAAAATCCAAAGATGTTGAAACCAATTGCTACTTGGATCAAAATGAAGCTCTTGACAAGCTCTACACTTAATCTCAAAGGAGCAAGGCAAGGAGATGCTTCCAAGAGAGTAGATCTAAAGATCTTTGAGCAAAAAGTGATTTTGGAGAGGGAGAGAGTGAGTGACGGTTTGGAGAGGGAGAAAGAAAAGGAAAGTAAAGGAAAAGTTAAGTGGGGGACCTATTTATAGTGCTAGGTCACAATGAAATAAAGTCCAAAAGTCAATCCCAAAAGATCAAGTCAAAATCCCCAAAAAGTAGGCCCAAAACCAGACTAAAATCTGAAGAAAAAAAAAAAAAAAAAGTCTGCAAGGGTCGACCCTTTCAGCATAGGGCTCGACCCTATGAAGGAAATTCTGTTTGACAGCATGTAAGAGGGTCGACCCTCTCCCAGACTGGTGTCTACCCGATTTTCCAGCAACCAACACACAGACATAAGAGGGTCGACCCTCTCTAGTCTAGTGTCTACCATATTTTCCAGCAACACTTCCAGAAACTTCACCAATAGGTAAGGGTCGACCCTTAGGAAGGCTGGTGTCGACCCTATCATAGAATTTCTAAGTTTCCAAGGAACCTTTGACAAGAACAAGTGCGAACAACCAAACCCAACAAGTTTAAATCGGATTGTACTCCTCCAAAACCAACCCATAACAACACCAAAGATTTCCAAAATAAAAATAAGGGATTCAAATACTCTTTGCAAAAGCTTTGAAGGACACAAGTGTTACATTTAAATTGAACTAAAACATATATGCAAACAATACAACATTACTTTATCTAGATTGCAAAGGAAACCATACATGCTACCACTCATGTATAGAAAAAATTTAAATTATGCATATACCCCTTATCGATAAGACATTATAAAACATTGAGTAAACTCACCAGCACTACCCTAACCATAACATAAATATATTACTTATATATATATATATATATATATATAAAAGCTAACGTAAATATAAAATAGGGCTATAGAAAATAGGACACTTGATCCTTGATAAGCTGAACACTCTTGATAAGCTTGTTTTATTTGGTACTAGGAACTCTGCTACTTGTTGTCTCTGTGGTACTGGGACTGAGGATCATAACCATTTGTTTTTTAATTGTTCATTCTCCTACAAAGTTTGGAAATTTATGCAGGATATGTGCAATCTGAATGTGTCTCAATTAAATTGGACAGGTTTAGTAGATTGGTTAACCAATAATATCAAGGGCAGGTCTTTGGTTGCCGCTATCTCTAAACTTGTGTTTACCTGTTCTGTTTACTGTAGATAGTATAGCGATCCCGGGTTTACCCTTGTTGTATAGTGATCCGAACATGTGTCCGTGGATGTTGGTAGTTGTTTATCATCTTGTTTACATCCTTTCTTACTTCGTATTTGAATTATAGGATGAGTTGGGCGGATTTGTTTCAGGTTGGTTGAGTTTAGAAACCAAAACTAGTTGCCCAGATTTTTGGCCTGTCCGCTCGAGCGGAGGTGTTGGCGCTCGAGCGTAGATTACATCCATCCAGTATCTTGTTGTGCAGTGTTGTGAGCTCGAGCGTAGGGATTGGGAGCTCGAGCGGAGGCCTGGTTCTGCAAAAGTGCTGGGCGAGTGCATTCTGCGCTCGAGCGGGAGGTTGGCCGCTCGAGCGGAAGTCTGTGAGTGGCCGCTCGAGCGGGGTGTTTTACGCTCGAGCGGAGACCTGGGTTAAAGTCCCGAATTTGTGACTCTTTAAATCACTTTTTCACTTTCTCTTCTCTCTCTTACTTTTCCAAAATCACCATTGTTGAGCCTCTCACTCTAGACTCTACCTTCTCTCTAGGTTTTGATCTAGTAGGAGTGATTTGCTCACCTTTGGCCTTTACAAAAAAGTTGTTGATCGTCGAGGGCTTCATTTTAATCTGAAAATCTCGGGTTTTGGAGCACGTTGAGTTTTGTCTTCTTCTCCCTTGGAGCTCCGAATTTGAGGTAGGGATAACCTACTCCTCTCTATGGGTTTTGTCTTTAAATTTTGGTATTTTGAGATGTTGGGCTTGGTTTGGTAATTTTGTGAAAGATTGGGACTTTTGTGTAATTTTACAAAAGTTGGGGTTTTATTCTTAATAAAACTAGATGCATGTTTGGCATAGAAAAATGGAATGATTGTTGAATCATTGATGAAAATGGGACCTAAGGGTTGAAATGGTAATTGTGGAAAATGGCCTAATTACATTGTTTAATTAATTGGGATAATTAATTGGTGAGAAATGAGGAAATGAAATGTTGATTGAATATCCATTTGTGCATTTATTTTCTGTTTTAGAAATAACTGCTTTGGGCTATTGGTGGAGGATAGTCGAGATTGTTGTAAACAATGCATGATGATTAGGTAAACGGAAACTAATCAATGGAATGTGTCATGGAACTTGACGGTTGATAGAATACATTAATTGTGTGTATTGTGTGATTGTATATAGAACCAATGTGTTTATATACGTTATGTGTAGAGGAGGAGATAGGGGATGTACTCCGCGGTTTAGGGGAAGATAGGGGATGTACCTCTAAACCGGATAGGTATTGGGAGGAGATAGGGGATGAACTCCGTAGACAGAGCTCATATGCTTGTCTAGAGAAGTGAAGATAGAGCTCATATGCTTATCTTTGTGAAGTGTGGATACAGCTTGTATGCTTATCTGTGGATATTGTTGATATACATATCTGTTGTGAAGTGTGGATACAGCTTGTATGCTTATCTGTGGATATTGTTGATATACATATCTGTTGAGAATGTGAGATATATTTTTTATACATATCTGTGGAAATGATGATAGAGCTAGTATGCTTATCTGTTGTTAAAAGGAAAATGAAAAGTAATTGGGACTTGTAAGTCGTTGACATAAATATGTTATTTATGTGACTGTATCAGTGTTGACCAACTATCAATTGCTAATGTTTTAGTCATTGTCCATGGTTGGTTTAGTGTATTTCTACTGGGCTGTGGCTCACCCTATATGGGAATATCATTTTCAGGTGCAGGAAGCATGCCACCTCCAAGGACATAGCTGGGAGGCTAGTGGCGGGCATAGTTTTGTCGTTTTACTTTTGATGTATTACATGTAATTTCAAGCCAAGGGCTTAATGTGTAAACGAGTTAGAACTCTTTGTTGTAACCAAGTGTTAACTTGGAAAGCTGTAAGCCCGTAGGGCATTTTGTTATGAGGTTAACATGTAATACTTATGTCTTGGAATTCTAATGAATGAAAGGAATGCGGTTAGTTTAAATGTAAATTCATGTCTTATCTGGTGGGTTTATTGTTATTTTTTTTGAGGGCGTTACAACTTGGTATCAGAGCGTACCGGGTTCGAATACTTTGGGTACGTGGGAAGTGATTAGTATCACAATGGGTTTGTCTCGCTTGATAAAGATTTAGATATAGTATCATATGCTATGGGCTTAAGTGATAACATGTTTATGTGACTATGTGGGTATGGGATTTAATTTCTGGGATATTGATTGGATCCTTGAGTTTCTGGGAGTCTTGTTGGAAAAGCACTTGATCAATGCTGTTTCTAACCGGAACTCTAGTAACGCCTTGGGACTATCATTATCTGGAAATGAAATTCGTAAGTGCTTATGTGTTTATGTGCTTATGTGGAATGAATTACACTTGTCCATGCATTGGGACGTGAGTGTTTAGTTTCGGCACACCTATGAATGTGCTAACGTTCTGTGTTACCTTTATTAGGATGTCAGGACGAGGAAGAGGTACTAGGCGTGGTAGACCTGCGAGGCAGGAAGTACCGTTACAGGGTGAGATTCCGGCAGTGCAGGAGGAAGTTGGGCAGGCCAATGTGGCCGAGCCAGTAGGTCAGCAGGCTATGGGTGCCTTGGCCAGAGAGATAGCAGGAGCTTTGGGTATTCTTAGAGCTGGGAATCAGGCAGCTGAGACAGGACCTTCCTTCTTGAAGAGGGAGTTCTTCCGGTGTAATCCGGACGAGTTTATCGGGGATCCTAAAGAGCCGCTTAAGGCAGATGAATGGCTCGAACAGACAACGAAGACGTTTGAGATGCTTGGCATCGAGGACGGAGCACTGAAAGTGACCTTGGCATCCTTCCAACTGAAGGGAGATGCGGGTCAATGGTGGAAGTACGAGAAGGCTCGTGTGGGCAGTACTTGGGAGGCGTTTATAAATGCTTTTCAGGAGAGGTTTTTGTCTGCAGTAGCTAGGGAGAAGCTGAGGGATCAGTTTAGCCGGCTTAATCAGCAGGGCTTGTCAGTGGCCGAGTTTGAGGCTACTTTTACCAGTCTGTCCAGGTTTGCACCTGAACTGGTGGCGTCTGAGGAACGCCGTTGTTATGAGTTTGAGCGGAAGTTGAGGCGGGGCCTCAAGTTGAGAATTGGTGGGTCTTACATTCGAGAGTATAGACACCTGGTAGATGCTGCAGCTCATATGGAGCTTATGATGCAGGAGGAGGATGAGGGTCAGAGAGGCTCCAAGAGGAGCCAGGATAGTCAGAGTGATGGCAGGAGACAGAAGGGTTATAACCCTCAGCAGTCTCAGGGTGCAGTCTCTAGATCGACCTTTCCAGTGCCGAGTGTAGGCTCGGGGAGAGGCAGTCAGGGGGAATTCACTTGTTACAAGTGTGGCCAGCTGGGTCACAAGGTTTCGGTTTGCCCGCAGAAGGGTGGGGGTCAGAAAGCTGCTTCTTCTTCAGCTAGACCGCAGAGTCAGAGTTTGGGCGGGGGGCAGCTCTTGACTTGTTATCAGTGTGGACAACCTGGGCACATGAAGAGGTTTTGCCCACAGTTGAGTGCCACTTCGGGAGCGTCTGGTTCTAGGCAGACGCAGGGTTTTCAGCCAGCTCAGTCTGTGCAGGCCTCGAGGGCCAATCCGGGAGCTTCGTCATCCCAGTCTGTGCAGCAGTCTTTTGCTCCGAGAGGTGAGCAGGTAGACCAGGGGCCTACGGGGCGCGTGTATGCTGTTACCGCGCAGGATTTAGTACCGGCTCCATCAGTAGTGAGAGGTACTTTTCTGTTTTGCAACTCAGTTGCTAATGTGTTGATAGACACGGGTGCATCTCATTCCTTTGTATCTGCTGCATTTGCATCTGTTTTGGAATTGGAGTTAGCACAGTTAGCATCTCCTATTTGTGTGGTATCGCCTTTGGGTGGTGAATTAATTCTGAAACAGGGTGTTAGAGGATGTGATATAGAGGTCGCCGACTATAGGCTTCCTTTTCCGTTTGTTGTCATGCCCATGAAGGGTTTTGATGTTATTTTGGGTATGGACTGGTTATCGTCATACCGGGCTGTTATTGATTGCTACCGCCAGAGGGTTACATTATGTACCTTGAGCGGGGAGTGGTTCCATTTCTTGGGAGACCGAGTTGGTAGTGTTTTGCCACCGGGGTATGATTCGCGAGGGCGAAGTGAGCTTAGTGGTCTACTTGCTAGCTTTGAGAGTAGTAAGTGTGATGAGACACTGATTGTGTTACCGAGGGTGGTTTGTGAGTATTCGGATGTCTTTCCCGAAGATCTTGTTAGTTTGCCACCTCACCGAGAGATAGAGTTCTCTATTGATTTAGTGCCTGGTACGGCGCCGATTTCTATGGCACCTTACCGTTTTGCTCCAGCGGAATTGGTTGAGTTGAAAGTTCAGCTCCAGGAATTGCTCGATAAGGGCTTTGTTCGCCCTAGTGTTTCACCGTGGGGAGCACCGGCCCTCTTTGTTAAAAAGAAAGATGGTGCCTTGAGATTGTGTATAGACTACCGGAAGTTGAATCGGGCTACGGTTAAAAATAAGTACCCTATGCCCCGTATAGATGATTTGTTTGACCAGTTGAAGGGTTCCCGTTGTTTCTCTAAGATAGACTTGAGATCGGGTTACCATCAGTTGAGGGTCAGGGAGGAAGATATTCCTAAGACGGCATTCCGTACGCGGTATGGCCATTATGAGTTTCTGGTGATGCCATTTGGGCTTACCAATGCACCGGCAGTCTTTATGGACTTGATGAACCGGATTTTCCGGGAGTTCTTAGACCGATTTGTGGTTGTTTTCGTGGACGACATCCTTATCTATTCGTCTTCTGAGGAGGAGCACGAGGCACACTTGAGAGTGGTGCTTGAGTTACTTAGAGCCCATAGGCTGTATGCCAAGTTTGGGAAGTGTGAGTTCTGGCTGAGGGAAGTCAAATTCTTAGGCCACGTGGTATCCGGAGAAGGGGTGTCTGTTGATACATCCAAGGTTGAGGCAGTGCAAGATTGGGCACAGCCTAAGAGCGTGTTTGAGATCCGCAGTTTTCTGGGATTGGCTGGGTATTACCGTCGGTTTGTGAAAGATTTCTCCAGGTTAGCGTCACCGTTGACTAGACTGACTAGGAAGGGAGTCAAGTTTGTGTGGAGTGAGACTTGTGAAAAGTCGTTCCAAGAGTTGAAAGTTAGATTGACCACCGCTCCGGTGTTGATTATTCCGGAGAGAGGGTTGGGTTATGCGGTTTATTGTGATGCCTCACGAGAGGGTTTAGGTTGTGTGTTGATGCAAGAGGGGAAAGTGGTAGCTTATGGCTCACGTCAGTTGAAAATACACGAGAAGAATTACCCCACACACGACCTAGAGTTAGCAGCTGTGATCTTTGCCTTGAAAATCTGGAGGCACTACCTTTATGGTGAGAGGTTCGAGGTATTCTCGGATCACAAGAGTTTGAAGTATCTGTTTACACAGAGAGACTTGAATCTGAGGCAGAGGAGATGGATGGAGTTCATCGAGGATTATGATTTTGAGTTGCATTATCATCCGGGAAAGGCCAATGTTGTGGCCGATGCCCTTAGTAGGAAAACCATTAGTGATGTAGCTTGCATAGCCATCCGGGAATGGGTGATGTTGGGAGCACTTGGCGAGTTTGATTTGCTACTGGGCGAATCTGTTGAGGCTGCGGCCTTGTTTTCTGTTGTTGCGCAGCCTACACTTGTGATTAGAGTGTTAGAGGCACAGAGAGGTGACCTTGAGGTAGAATCCCTCCGAGAGAAGATCTCCAGTGGGAAAGTTGAGAAGGGTTTGACGGTGTATCCCGACCTGAGTGTGAGATACCGAGACCGTTTGTTTGTACCGGAGTCTTGCCGAGAGGAAGTACTCCAAGAGTTTCATCATTCGCGCCTTGCGGTGCATCCGGGAGGTACTAAGATGTATCAGGATTTGGGTCGCCAGTTTTGGTGGCGGGGTATGAAAAGAGATGTGGCTGTTTTCGTATCGAAATGCCTTACTTGTCAGCAGGTGAAGGCCGAGCATCAGAGGCCAGCGGGTTTGTTGCAACCCTTGCCTATTGCCGAGTGGAAGTGGGAGCATGTCACTATGGACTTCGTTGTAGGTCTTCCGAGGACTCAACGGGGTAGTGATGCTATTTGGGTGGTTGTAGACCGGTTGACTAAGTCAGCGCACTTCATTCCTATGCGCGTGAGAGATTCGGTGGATCATCTTGCCGATTTGTATATTCGGGACGTAGTGCGATTGCACGGGGTCCCAGTGACAATCATCTCAGATAGAGATCCTCGTTTTACTGCTAGGTTGTGGCAGAGTTTGCAGAGTGCCTTGGGCACTAAGTTGACCTTTAGTACGGCTTATCATCCTCAGACTGACGGGCAGTCCGAGCGTACTATTCAGATCCTCGAGGATATGCTTCGGGGTTGTGTCCTGGACTTCAGTGGGACGTGGGAGAGGCACTTGCCATTGGTAGAGTTTGCCTACAACAACAGTTTTCAGTCTAGCATCGGTATGGCACCGTTTGAGGCCTTGTATGGCCGACCGTGTAGGTCTCCAGTTTGTTGGGCCGAGGTGGGTGATGCACCTTTGTTGGGTCCGGAGTTGGTTAGGGAGACGACGGAGAAAGTTGAGCTTATCCGTAAGAGGCTTGTTACAGCCCAGAGTCGACAAAAGAGTTATGCCGACCGTAGGAGGAGGCCTTTGGCGTTTGAGGTAGGTGATCATGTCTTTCTGAAGATATCACCTAGACGAGGCCTGATGAGGTTTGGGAAGAGTGGGAAGTTATCCCCTCGGTTTATAGGTCCTTTTGAGATCCTTGAGAGGATAGGTGAGGTTGCTTATCGGTTAGCCTTACCGCCGCAATTGTCCGGAGTGCATGACGTGTTTCATGTGAGTATGCTTCGGAAGTATGAGCCAGATCCATCACATGTGTTGGATTGGACTGATTTAGAGGTAGATGAGGATGCCTCGTATGAGGAGAGACCGGTTCGGGTCTTGGATAGGCGGGATCAGGTCCTGCGTGGCAAGACCATTCCTTTGGTGAAAGTCTTGTGGAAACATCACGGAGTGGAGGAAGCCACTTGGGAACGTGAGTTGGAAGTCCGAGAGAAATATCCGGACTTGTTTGTTGATATGTGATCTTGTAGTTAAATTTTGTATTTTGTTGAACTTAAGAGCTTTTATATATGTCTTAAGTTGTGAAACATTGAAAATGTTTTGGTTTATTGGAAGTATGTTTTGGGAACTTGCCTCATATGGCAGTTGAATGTAACATTGTATATGTTGAATATATATTGTCGGAATTGGAAAGATAATGCATAATGTGATGCATGTCGGGAGTACATATGTTGTTTACATATTGTGATATGTCTCTTGTTAAAGGGATGGAATAACCGGTAATGGGTCGAATTGTTGAATGTTCAAGTGTAACATTGTTTAAAATGAAAGAACACCTATTTTTGCAAACTTATGCTTAATTTCGGGGGCGAAATTCTTTAAGGGGGGGAGGTTATAGCGATCCCGGGTTTACCCTTGTTGTATAGTGATCCGAACATGTGTCCGTGGATGTTGGTAGTTGTTTATCATCTTGTTTACATCCTTTCTTACTTCGTATTTGAATTATAGGATGAGTTGGGCGGATTTGTTTCAGGTTGGTTGAGTTTAGAAACCAAAACTAGTTGCCCAGATTTTTGGCCTGTCCGCTCGAGCGGAGGTGTTGGCGCTCGAGCGTAGATTACATCCATCCAGTATCTTGTTGTGCAGTGTTGTGAGCTCGAGCGTAGGGATTGGGAGCTCGAGCGGAGGCCTGGTTCTGCAAAAGTGCTGGGCGAGTGCATTCTGCGCTCGAGCGGGAGGTTGGCCGCTCGAGCGGAAGTCTGTGAGTGGCCGCTCGAGCGGGGTGTTTTACGCTCGAGCGGAGACCTGGGTTAAAGTCCCGAATTTGTGACTCTTTAAATCACTTTTTCACTTTCTCTTCTCTCTCTTACTTTTCCAAAATCACCATTGTTGAGCCTCTCACTCTAGACTCTACCTTCTCTCTAGGTTTTGATCTAGTAGGAGTGATTTGCTCACCTTTGGCCTTTACAAAAAAGTTGTTGATCGTCGAGGGCTTCATTTTAATCTGAAAATCTCGGGTTTTGGAGCACGTTGAGTTTTGTCTTCTTCTCCCTTGGAGCTCCGAATTTGAGGTAGGGATAACCTACTCCTCTCTATGGGTTTTGTCTTTAAATTTTGGTATTTTGAGATGTTGGGCTTGGTTTGGTAATTTTGTGAAAGATTGGGACTTTTGTGTAATTTTACAAAAGTTGGGGTTTTATTCTTAATAAAACTAGATGCATGTTTGGCATAGAAAAATGGAATGATTGTTGAATCATTGATGAAAATGGGACCTAAGGGTTGAAATGGTAATTGTGGAAAATGGCCTAATTACATTGTTTAATTAATTGGGATAATTAATTGGTGAGAAATGAGGAAATGAAATGTTGATTGAATATCCATTTGTGCATTTATTTTCTGTTTTAGAAATAACTGCTTTGGGCTATTGGTGGAGGATAGTCGAGATTGTTGTAGACAATGCATGATGATTAGGTAAACGGAAACTAATCAATGGAATGTGTCATGGAACTTGACGGTTGATAGAATACATTAATTGTGTGTATTGTGTGATTGTATATAGAACCAATGTGTTTATATACGTTATGTGTAGAGGAGGAGATAGGGGATGTACTCCGCGGTTTAGGGGAAGATAGGGGATGTACCTCTAAACCGGATAGGTATTGGGAGGAGATAGGGGATGAACTCCGTAGACAGAGCTCATATGCTTGTCTAGAGAAGTGAAGATAGAGCTCATATGCTTATCTTTGTGAAGTGTGGATACAGCTTGTATGCTTATCTGTGGATATTGTTGATATACATATCTGTTGTGAAGTGTGGATACAGCTTGTATGCTTATCTGTGGATATTGTTGATATACATATCTGTTGAGAATGTGAGATATATTTTTTATACATATCTGTGGAAATGATGATAGAGCTAGTATGCTTATCTGTTGTTAAAAGGAAAATGAAAAGTAATTGGGACTTGTAAGTCGTTGACATAAATATGTTATTTATGTGACTGTATCAGTGTTGACCAACTATCAATTGCTAATGTTTTAGTCATTGTCCATGGTTGGTTTAGTGTATTTCTACTGGGCTGTGGCTCACCCTATATGGGAATATCATTTTCAGGTGCAGGAAGCATGCCACCTCCAAGGACATAGCTGGGAGGCTAGTGGCGGGCATAGTTTTGTCGTTTTACTTTTGATGTATTACATGTAATTTCAATCCAAGGGCTTAATGTGTAAACGAGTTAGAACTCTTTGTTGTAACCAAGTGTTAACTTGGAAAGCTGTAAGCCCGTAGGGCATTTTGTTATGAGGTTAACATGTAATACTTATGTCTTGGAATTCTAATGAATGAAAGGAATGCGGTTAGTTTAAATGTAAATTCATGTCTTATCTGGTGGGTTTATTGTTATTTTTTTTGAGGGCGTTACAGATAGATTGAGAGGAATTGCAGGATTTTCAAAGACTCAAAGTCAACTGAATTGGTTGTTCAATCTAAGATTAGAAGCCTTGTGAGAAACAGGATAATGTCCATCTCAAGCTTCAAAGAGAATGTGACAAATGCCTGGTTCTTGTTGAAGTGGTCACTCCCAAACTTTGTCTTGAAATCGGGTCAAGGTTAGCTGGTGGTGGTCTATTATATTTGTGTGGTTACTGATTTGGTGTTAATATGCAGGTTACTCTGATTGGTGAGTTGGCCCAGTCTAATGACAACGTGTTTGACAAAAGTCCCAAGTGAGGTGAGCTTCCTCTTGCTTTGATTCTCTTTTCTAACTAACCAAACAGAGCATTTTTCTCATTTGATTACTCTAGTTGATTATATGTTACAATTTTTAGCCTAATTCGTACTTTTTTTTATCTGTTAAAAAATTATTATTGTATTGTGGAATATCCTCACAAACTCTTCTTCTTCTTCTTCTTCTTCTTCTTCTTTTTCTTTGTGAAACTGCTAATTTGGGAAGGTTGCTCTAATTGTCATAATTATTTTAAGCTCAATTCAATGAGCTAGTGAATGTTTATTCAAGATTCAAATACATAAATCCTTAGAATAGGTTCTTATTAAATCAAGTCCCTAAAAAAATTATCTTTATAATTTAGTTTTATGTTATTAAGCTCAAGCTTATTATAGTCTAATATTGTGAGACTTTTTTTAGGTATGTTCTATAATATTAACCAACTTAGTCTCGTCTGATATAGTTGGCAGGCTATCAGTCCTGTTGAAGCTATTCGGTATGTTATTGTTGTGGATAAGTTGTTTACTGTTCAGAATAACTCTTATGGACAGCCAACAATTTTTGTGGCAAAATCTGTGAAATTAGAGGAAGATATTCTTGATGGTTTAGTTGCTGTGCTGATACTTGACATGCCAGATGTCCTATCTCATGTTTATGTGCAAGCAAGAAATAGCAAGGTAAAATTCATTATCATTTTTTTTGTTTTTTGTTTTTCTTGTTTTCTCAATGGGCGACTGTTGAAATGAGTGACACTGATGTGTGACAGATGTGATGATATTTTGATCTTTGGCAGGTGTGCTTTGCTACATGTTTTGATCCCAATATTTTGGCTGATCTCCAAGCAAATGAAGGGAAGTTGTTGCAAATAAAACCTACATCTACAGATATAGTTTATAGGTAATTGTATCCATTTAAATATCACCGGAAATTTACTGCTTATAATGTGCATGATGAAATTGTAGTCCATTTTTTCATTTACTTTTCTTTAGGTATGAATACATTTTCATATAATCTACAAATCAAACTATTCATTGCTCCACTAAAAATCCAAAATACACAAGAAGTCAATATTAATTCTCTTTCTTTCTTGTGCTTAACCCCAACATGGTGGATGGTGGCTTAACAAGTGCAAGTTCGGCAAACTTGAACGAAAAAGGCCCTTTGCCCTCTATAAAATTGGTCTGAAAGCAGTTTGGTGGCACATATGCCATATCATCTGAGGAGTTCACTAGTGAAGTGGTTAGGATTGTATTGTCAAATTTCATTTATATTTGAGGAGTTTTCTCTTTTTTCTAAACAGTTTGTGTAAGTTACAGAATGTTGATTTTCACAGGTTGGAGCTAAATCAGGCAATATTGGATATCTAAAAGGGAAAGTGCTGTCTTGGGTTGGGATTCCTACCTTGGTTGTCCTACCATTTAGAGTTTTCGAGAAAGTTCTTTCAGATGGTTTAAATCAAGTTTTCCTCATCTCAAAATCTTTCACATATCTCTATTGTAGTTTGTTCTTGCACTCTTCATTCAGTAACTTCTAATGTTTCGATTTGGCATAGGATTTATTTTTCTTCTAATTATTTCTTAATAGTAGACACACCAACTGGGTGAATATGCATTTGTTTTGATCCTAGATTGGCGGCCTTGTTTTAGATTGTTGTTCTAGCCAAACAAATGTAAAAGAAAGAATCAGTCTGTTGCTAAGTAGTGACCATCCAAGGGATTTTTTTTAGGGAGGGCTTTTAGGGTATAATCTGAGAAACAAGAGAGAAGCTTATTGATCCACTCCTTTGTGAACTCTGTACTTATCAAAATTTAAGGAAGAAAAATTAAAGAAAGGATCATGTTAGATGCACCAGCATTACTAAACAGATGTTGGCATCGTCTAAACTGAGGTTTAATTAGGGTAATTCTGCATGGGCAGATTTCACTAGTATAATATTGCCCTATATTATTGATGCACTGAACTCTAACAATGCAAATATGCCATTCATTACTATAAACTGTGATGTCAACGTTTAAATTCTAGGTGACTTCAATTGCATAGAAGGTTTTGTTCCTAATAGATGCTTACCATCCCTGAAACCTTTAGAACGATAGGGTCAAGTATTCATTAACTGAACTTTTCTGTGCATAATCTTTGGATAACCTTGAAAGATCCATTCTGTAGCTCGAGTTATTTTGTTAAGTTGTTAGTATGGAAATCTTCTCTTGTTTCAATTTGGTGTGAGTGTGGTTTCTTTTACCTTAATGCTCTTTCTTAATTCTGATGGCATATTGCTACTTGCACTTAATTCGTAGAAAGTTGCAGAGAAGTTACAAAAGAGACTTCAGTGCCCTTAAGGAGTTGCGCAAGACAGTTTTAAAGCTTTCTGCACCATCCCAGTTGGTATGTTCTTTCTAGAAATGTTGTTAAGGACCTTTTTTTTTTGGACATATAATTCTCAGAAATTTGCAACATTAGAGATGCCTATGTTTCTTTTGGCAAAGAAGCATGCTGCTGTTAGTTGGGAGTAGCCTGCTGCTACTGTGTGTGATGTTGCGAATTTTGGGGCACCAAAAACAACACCAATATCAGCATGAAAAATAGCTCTGCAGCACCCAAAACAGCACCAAAATCAGCTATACAGCAATAACAACACTTAGCAGCTCTCTAGCAGCTTGGCTACACACAGCAACAACAACTCCATTCTGCAGCAGTATCAACCGCGACCAATCTACCGCGACCAATTCCCTCAATCTCTTGTAGCCACCAAATCCATGGTGCTTGTAAGTAGCATCTTCTGTTAACCTTTTTAATTTTCACAACTTTTATCTCGGTTCGATTACAAGTCTTTCCTTCTTGTGCAGGCCATGCAGAAGAGCCATATCGCCCATAAGTGTGTGCTGGAGCTTCGCAAAACAGCAAGGCAAGCCATGGCCGAAGTTGAAGAAAAAACCACCAAGCTAAAAGAATCCAAACAGAAGACAGCCGAGCTAGAGGCCGAGGTAGCTCGTCTAACCGGACTAGTTACCTCGGCTAATGCTGATAAACAGAAGGCGCTGACCGTGATGAAGGACAAGTACCTCCGCGAGCTAGTCAAGCTCGAAGGAAAGAAAAATGCAGAGATTGTCGACCTATCGAAGAAGGTGAATGATGCAAATGCTGAAGGCTTCAAGGAGGGGGAGGCCCTCTACATACGACAATGTGAGGCCGCTAAAGATCTTTTCTTTAAATGCGGTTGGAGGGCAGTCGTGGTGCAGCTCGGTTGTGAACCTGAGACCGAGGTCTACAATCCTCCTCAGTACTTCATACCGAGCTCGCTAGCGGAGTACGCTGCATCCGTCCAACAATAGTTTCTTGAGGGTTCAGATGATGATGAAGACACCGAGACCAATAATACCCCGGTTGTCAATGATCAGGCCAACGATCAATCAGCTCGGTTGGAGCCAACCGTTGAAGACCTGACGGCTGAAACCGTGCTTTCAATAGACACCGAGCTATCAACCGCGACCAATCTACCGCCTGAAACCGGTCTTCGTGTTGACATTGATGCTGATCTTGATGATCTATTCAACTGATTCTGTACTTACTTTTCTTATTTGCTTGTTTTCAGTATTTTCTTCTTTTCTTTTGGTCTTGTAATCGGGCTGAGGCCCCTCCTTTGTATTTTGCTTTGAATTTGATCAATGAAAATCATCTTTTGTATTCGACACTTATTCCGATTTTGATTTGTATACTTGCACTTGTAATGAGTTTTTCGATGAATTCTTTTGCTCCAACTGTTATCTCTGTTTACTTTCCTGTTTGTGCTTGCTTTCTAACTGCAACTTGAACGAAACATAATATTTTTCGGCCGAGATACTTTATTCCGGTCTCAGCTGAGCAATCTGACTGAGCTTACTAGCCAACCACTCTTTAGCCGATATCCTTACTTCGGTTGAAGAGTAATAAGGGTTTAATCTAGCCATCCTCTAAGTTGGTTTTTTCCAGCCAACTACTCTTTAGCCGGTGTCCTTACTTCAGCTAAAGAGTACTAAGAGTTGGTTTAATCCAGCCAACTACTCTTTAGCCGATGTCCTTACTTCGGCTAAAGAGTACTAAGAGTTGGTTTAATCCAGCCAACTACTCTTTAGCCGATGTCTTTACTTTGGCTAAAGAGTACTAGGAGTTGGTTTAGTCCAGCCAACTACTCTTTAGCCAATGTCCTTTACTTCGGCTAAAGAGTACAAGAGTTGGTTTAATCCAGCCAACCACTCTTTAGCCAAGGTCCTTACTTCGGCTAAAGAGTACTAGGAGTTGGTTTAGTCTAGTCAACCACTCTTTAGCCGATGTCCTTACTTCGGCTAAAGAGTACTAGGAGTTGGTTTAGTGCAGCCAACCACTCTTTAGCCGATGTCCTTTACTTCGGCTAAAGAGTACAAGAGTTGGTTTAGTCCAGCCAACCACTCTTTAGCCGATGTCCTTACTTCGGCTAAAGAGTACTAAGAGTTGGTTTAGTCCAGCCAACCACTTTCTAGCCGATGTCCTTACTTCGGCTAAAGAGTACTAAGAGTTGGTTTAATTCAGCCAACCATTTTCTAGCCGATGTCCTTACTGCGGCTAAAGAGTACTAAGAGTTGGTTTAATCCAGCCAACCTCTAAATTGGTTATTCCTGCCAAGTTAGAATAAAATGTTTGGTTATTCCGACCAAATGTCCAGCAGCCTGGATCCTTATCCTGGGCTTAGGAGGGGTGTTGGTTTTTCCAGCCAATCTTTAGATTGGTTTTTCCAGGCAACCTAAAGTAAAGTGTTTGGTTTATTCCGACCAAACGTCCTGCAGCCTGGATCCTTATCCTGGGCTTAGGAGGGGTGTTGGTTTTTTCAGCCAACCTTTAGATTGGTTTTTCCAGCCAACCTAAAGTAAAGTGTTTGGTTTATTCCGACCAAACGTCCTGCAGCCTAGATCCTTATCCTGGGCTTAGGAGGGTTGTTGGTTTTTCCAGCCAACCATGTTTTTAATATCCATAACTTACTAAAATAATTTTTACAGAATAAAACTTTTATGTTGAAAAGAAAACTACTTGTTTTATTGGGAAAAAAAAGAAAATTACAAGTATTTTGAAAAAAAGCTAAAAATAAAATAGTTTGAGATTGGCAGTGTTCCATGGCCTGGGAATTGCTTTGTCGTCCTCATCTTCTAAGTGGTATGCCCCCTTGCCAGCTAATCCGACCACTTTGTAGGGTCCTTCCCAATTAGGCCCTAATTTTCCATCTCCTGGGACCAAGGTGTTTCCCATTACTTTGCGCAGCACCCAATCTCCGATCTTGAATTGCCTTGGATGCACTGTTTTGTTGTATTTCTTGGATAACTCTTGTTGGTATGAGGCAATGTGAATCAATGCTTTTTCTCTTCTTTCTTCGGCGAGGTCGAGCTCCAATGCTATGGCTTCTCCATTCAAGTCTGGATCAAAATTTTCGTTTCTAATTGTGGGGAGGCCAACTTCCAGTGGGATTACTGCTTCCATGCCGTAGGCTAAGGAGAATGGTGTTTCTCCTGTTGATCGTCGAGGTGTGGTGCGATAAGCCCATAAAACATGAGGAAGTTCCTCCGTCCATTTGCCTTTTGCCTTTTCTAACCTTTTCTTCAGTCCGTCCAAGACAACCTTGTTTAATGCTTCTGCTCGGCCATTTGCTTGAGGATATGCTGGTGTAGAATTGTAGAACTCTATCTTGTATTCTTCACAAAAGCCTCTAAAGATTCTGCCATCAAACTGGGTGCCGTTGTCTAATATTAGGGCTTTAGGTTTGTCGAATCGAGTAATGATATTCTGCCAGACGAACTTCTTCACATCTTTTTCCTTGATTGATGCCAATGCTTCTGCTTCCACCCACTTTGTGAAGTAGTCTATTGCTACGAGAAAGAACTTCCTGTTTCCGGGAGCTGTTGGAAGTGGTCCTACTATGTCCAAGCCCCACATTGCAAAGGGCCATGGACTGGATAATGGTAGGAGTTCTCTGGCCGGCTGATGTATTTGGTGTGCGAACTTTTGACATTTCTCTCACTTCTTCACATACTTTTCCGAGTCTGCCTACATGTATGGCCACCAGTATCCTTATGAAATGGCTCTATAGGCTAACGATCTTCCCCCTTGGTGGCTTCCGCATACCCCTTCATGTATTTCAAACAAGAATGCTTCTACTTTGTTGGGGTGGACACACTTTAGGTAAGGTCCTGAGAATGAATTTTTGTATAATGTCATAGATGGGGAGAGCCAAAATCGCTGCGATTTTGCTCGAATTTTGTTGGCTTCTTTCTTGTCTTCCGGTAAGACGCCGTCTTTTAAGAACAGTATAATGGGATCCATCCATGAGGGGCCTAATTTGGTGCAACACACCTCTTCTACTTCAGGGTCCTCAATGCTTGATCTCGGTAGGTAGTCAATTAGTAGTGGGTGAGGGATGGATGTATCTGCCATTGATGCAAAGCCTTCTAGTTCGTCTGCTCTGCTGTTTTCCTCCCTACCAATCTGTTCTATCCTTACTACTTCAAATTTCTTGATCTCTGTTCTGACCAATTCTTGGTACTTGGCCATCCTGTCATCCTTTGCTTCATAGTCGCCAGAAATTTGGTTTACCACCAGCTGTGAGTCGCTATAGACCATTAGTTCGGTGGCCTTCATGTAGAATGCTGATCTGAGTCCTGCAAGAAGCGCTTCATACTCTACTTCGTTATTTGATGCTGGAAAGCCAAAGTTGATTGCTTGCTCCACAACCAGGCCGTCTGGTGAGATGAGGACTATGCCAAGTCCTGCACCATGCCGGTTGGATGCTCCATCCACAAAGAGCTTCAACATCTCTCCAACAAACAACTTCCAGGAAGTGGAGGGGTCAGATGAAGTTGTGGGGTCAAGAATGTTGGTGGTGTTTCTTTCAAGGTCCATGCTTACTGCCTGCCCCTCGCTATCTGATTGTACAAAGTCTTTATTTGTTGGTGAGTCTTGGCTCGGTGTAGCTTGATTTACTTCTTCCTTGCTGTCTTTACTCTGGTCTGCCATGGGGTCTGACTGAGTATACTGCACCAGGGGTTGCGTTATTCCGGCGTCAACTTCTGTCCCCAGTTGGGTTGTGTCAGTCAGGTCGACTGGGTAGATATGATGACTTCCTGGAGTAAATTCTGCGACAAAGTCTGCCAAAGCTTGGGCCTTTATCGCGGTTCTAGGTTGGAACTTGATGTTGAATTGTCCAAACTCTACTGCCCACTCGAAGATTCTCCCAGAAAAGTTCGCTCTTTCAAACAGAGCTTTTAATGGGAAAGCTGTGAGGACAACTATGGTGTGGGCGTGAAAGTAGTGCGACAACTTCCTTGATGCCATCATTAAGGCTAAGGCCAGCTTTTCTAGTGGCAAATACCTTGTTTTGGTGCCCAGCAATGTCTTGCTGACATAATAGATGGGCAGATGTTGGATTTCTTTCGCACGGACCAACACTGCACTAATTGCGTGCTGTGAGACTGCCAGGTACAGGAAGAGTTCTTCTCCAGGTATTGGGGTGACCAACAGTGGTGGAGAAGACATGTATTGTTTCAAGCTTTCCAGGGCGCAGTTGCATTCTTCATCCCACTCGAACTTGGCTTTTAACGCTTGAAAAAATGGTCGTAGTTTGTTTGACGACCAGCAAATGAATCGGTTGAGTGCAGCTACCATGCCGGTGAGATGCTGCACTTCCTTTACTGAGTTAGGCCTCTTCAGATCCTGAATAGCTTTGACCTAGGAGGGATCTGCCTCTATACCCCGGTTGGTCACCAAGAAGCCCAGGAATTTATCAGATCCTATTCCGAACGCACACTTAGATGCATTAAGGCGCAACTTGTGCCTCTTCAGAATCTGGAACATCTCACCTAGGTCCCTTAGATGGCCATTCTTATCCTTGCTCTTGACCACCATGTCGTCAATGTAAGCTTCCATTGTTTTGCCTAACAATGGTTCAAACATCTTGGTGACCATCCGTTGGAATGTTGTCCCTGCATTTTTTAGGCCAAAGGGCATGACCTTGTAGCAATACAGTCCTCTTGGAGTTGTAAAGGATGTGACCTCCTGGTCTGGTCCGTACATGGCGATCTGATGGTAGCCTCTGTATGCATCCAGAAAGCTTAGCCGGTTGTGCCCCGCTGTTAGGTCTACCAATTGATCTATTCGTGGTAGGGGGAAGCTGTCCTTTGGGCATGCTTTGTTGACTGTCTTATAGTTGATGCAGACACGCCATTTGCCATTCTTCTTTGGTACCACGACTGTGTTGGAAATCCATCTGGGGTAGTGCACCTCTCTGATAGCTCCTGCCTCTAGCAGATTTCCCACCTATTCCGCCACTATCTCGGCGTAGTGGAGTGCCGATCTGCAAGTGCACTGAATGATTGGTCTGGCAGATGGGTGGACATTGAGTTGGTGACAGATGAAGTTTAGATCAATGCCTGGCATGTCGTAGGGTGTCCAGGCGAACACTTCGATGTTAGAGGTCAAGAATTCCAAGACCTCTAATCTTTTAGTGCTGGACAACGACGAACCGAGCAAAAAGAACTTATCCGGGTTCTTTTCATCTATTCTTACCTCTACCAAATCTTCCACCGCTTTTTGATCAGTTGTTCTGCCGACATCTGCGAACAGTTCATTACTCTCAGGTTCTTCCACCGAATGTACATATCCCTTGGCAGCGCGGCTGTCGTTAGCCGTGACAAAGCATTGCTTGGACATAATCTGGTCTCCAAAGACCTCTTCAATTACTCCGATTCCGTTGGGAAACCGCATTACTTGATGCTAGGATGGTGCTACTGATTTCATGGCATGGAGCCATGTTCTTCCCAAGATTATATTGTAAGTGGAAGGGACTTTCAATACCCAAAATTCCACTTGTTTTATCACGCTTCCTGCTCTGACTGGCACTATAATTTTGCCGACTGGCCATTCTGGCATTGAATTGAATCCGATCAGAGGGGATACAGCTGGTGCCAGGTCTTTGTCCTCTAATTTCAGTTGTTTGAAGGTGTCGTAGTACATTATCTCACATGAGCTACCTTGGTCTATCAGAATTCGCTTGACGTCATAATTATTGACGCGGAGGGTGACGACCAGTGCATCGTTGTGAGGGCAATATATTCTTTCCAAGTCCTTGTCTGAAAAAGACATGACGTTCGTGACCTCCGTTCTCCCCTTTTTGATGGTAGGTTGGGCACTTAGTACCTCCCTTAAGTGCTCAGCCTTCTTGATCGACCCTTTGAGCTCGCATACATGCTCAGGTTCGAATACTCCATGTATTACATTGATCACACCTTGAGGTGGGGCGTCAATTGGCATTCCATTGGGGTTATTGTGGTCCTGGGGGGCTGGTTGTGTCCCTCCTTCAATGTATTTATCCAGGTGACCGGCTGCCACCAACTCCTCCAGATGCTGTCTCAATGGCATGCAATTTTCAGTGCGGTGCCCCTTTTCTTTGTGGAAGGTGCATCGCGACCTTTCGTTGTAGTCTTTATGTGCTTCTCCTAGCTTAGCTGGCCATCTGACGAAAGGTTTATCGCGTATTTCGCTCAGAATCCGGTAGATCGGTTTCTTGAATACCGTGGTTATGGCTGTGCGAATTCTCAACCATCTTTTATCTTGGTCCTCTCCGTTGTCTCGCCTGCCTCGTCCGTTTTTGTTCGGACGTTCTACTGCGTTGATCTTTGCTGTGGTCTTTTTATCTGGTACTGCGGTCGTGCCAGAATTTGTTTTGGCATGGGCACCATCCTCTTCCACCCTGATGTGTTGATGCACTCTTTCCATCAAGGCCTCCACGGTGAGGGGCGGTGTCATGGTGATTGAGTCCCTTAGTCTATTTCCGACTGGAAGGCCTCTTTTGTACTGTGCAATGGTGAGATAGGTGGGGCAGTCCCCAATCTGGTTGAATGTCTCCCAATAGCGACTATTGTAGGATCTTAGTGTCTCCTTTTCACCCATGTCAATGGAGAGTAACTGGTCAATCTCTACCGGGGTTTTAGTGTTCGTTCTGAACCTCGTGACGAACGCCTCCGCCAATTGTGCCCAGGAGGCTATGCTGCCTTCTAGAAGTTTTTCGAACCAAGTTAAGCCTAGGTCACCAAGGCTTGATGGGAAGAGGATGCACATCAAAGCTTCGTTTCGCCGATATACCGCCATAACCTGGCGGAAGTGGCTTAGGTGTATGTAGGGATCTATCATCCCCTCGTACGTGGTGAATTTGGGTTGAAGGAAACCTGAAGGAAGGGGCGCGTTTTCAATTGTCGGGACGAACGGCGATGTCTACAGCCTTGCTAATGCTTTGTTCGTTGGTTCGTAGGCAGGTCGTGGTGATGGCATTCCGACCTCGACGCTTCCATGCGTCCGAGGAGCCAACCGCTGAAGGGCAGATACCCTGCGAGGGTTGCGCGCCCTAGTATCCTCCTTCCTTCGTGCCTTTTCTTCCAACATGTTCCACAAATCGGACGATCTTGACAACTCCGTCTGCCTGGATGATGTCTGGTGCGAGTGTGAGGGTCGATAGATACTTCCCTTAGTATAAGACCTCAATGATCTCGTTCTCTCAGACCTGGAGTAACGAGTTCTGGAGGTTCTGGATTGTGTATCGCCTGTCCTGAGGCTTCTACTCTCTGCTTGTGATGGTGTGGAATGCCTTCCACGGTCTTCTGAGTGGCGATGAAGCGTCTTGCTTTTGCGCCCCTCTCTTGTCGCCACACATTTTCCCTTCATCTGGCGCTTCATGGCCTCCATGTCCGCCGCCATCTTCCTTATTAATTCATCTTGCTCCTTTACGCGGTCCTCCAGAACTTGAAGATCAATCCTCCGCCTTTGTCTGTCAGGACTTTGTGAACGAGAGTGACGGGGGCTGTTAGTCCGCCTCCTCCTCCTTGTATCCCTCCTGGGATTTTGTCGCTGTGGCTCTAAGTCCGCCATGGGAGGGATAGAAGGTAGGCCTTCGCGTCTTGCCCCCCCTTCTGGTGTTTGTCCGTCGATGGCAGACTGCGGCAAATCTTCGTTGTGCGCCATTACTTCTAAAGAGGAAAAGCTTGATCAAGAGGTTTTGTTCTTGTCTAAATTCCCACAGATGGCGCCAATTGTACGGGAAAGAAATAAACCTTCTCGTATAATCCTGTTGATCAAGTCCGCGTTCCTCCAAACGTTGTCGCTTTACTCCCTGAAATACAAATGTGAGCTAACCGGCGGGTGTGTGCCGGAAACCCCTCCGATGCCTAAGTCAGCAAAATAGACAAGTAGACAAAAGCTCTGTGTATTCAGGAATCAAAGTTGTGTTACCTCTCCATAGGTGATGTTGGTGAGCTTTTATTGGTTCCGTGTGGCACAATCCAAGTAGGACTCTTACTCCTCCATGTAGAGTCCTCCTAGGATTCATACTCCTGAAAGATAATGCCTATCCTTCAACACCCCCCTCACTGTTTAAACCAAGTGAGATGGTTATAGCGACCCCGGTCTTTTCCCATTTGATTATTGTATCCGGACTTAGGTTCCGTAGATTCTGTCATTGTATAATTGTTGTTGTTGTCCCTTATTTTCTCATTTGGAATTATAGGATGTGTTGGGCAGGTTTGTTTCAGGTTGGTTGGGTTTAGAAACCAAGTGTTGCTGTCCAGGTTTTTGGTTCTTCGCTCGAGCGAGGAGTTGTTCGCTCGAGCGAGAGGTTGCGTTTGATTTGGACCTGTAGCTGTGCATTCTTGGCTCGAGCGAGCTTTTCTTCGCTCGAGCGAGTTAGTTTGTTCTTCGCTCAAGCGTGTGTCTGGTTTCAGACCTGTGGGTTTGAGTTCTTCGCTCGATCGAGTTTTCTTTCGCTCGAGCGAGCTTTTGGGTTGTTGGCTCGAGCAAGGCTTCCTTGGCTCGAGCGTTGCTTTTCTGTGTCTGGTCGCTCGAGCGACCATGTCTTCGCTCGAGCGAGCCTGTCCAGTTTATATACACAGCAGCGGGTTTTGATCAGTCTTTTTCATTTTCTTTTGATTCCAAACCCTAGGTCCGACTTCTCTCTCTCCCTACTCACCTTCTTTCTTAGATTTGATCCACTTAGGGTGTGTTTCTACCCTAGATCCTTCATTAAAAAGATAGAGGGAGTCGAGGGCTTTCATTTAATCTGAACATTTGGCGATTTGGAGTACTTTAGTATTTGGGCACTCATCTTTGTCTTCACCATTTGTGTTGTTTTCTTCGAGGTAGGGATTTCCTACTCCATTTTATAGGTTTTGTTCTAAGCTTTGGTAATTTGATATGTTGGGGATACTTTGGTAAATTTTGGGAAAAACCCTAGTTGTATTATTGAATTAATTTGTATAAGTAATTCATGGAATTGGGAAAAGATGGTTAAATTCATGGAATTTGGGAATTCATTGGTTAAATAGCGTAATTGGGTAATTGGAATCATTTGTCGATTGAATTGTTGACATAGTTATTTTCAGTTTAGAAATAACTGTTTTGGGCTATCGGTGGAGGATAGTCGTGATTGTTGTAGACATTGCATGTGGATTAGGAATAACTGAAACTAATCACATTGGTTAAGTCATTAATTTTGACTATGGCATTGATACAGAAAATATGTGTATTGATTGAGCATTGCATTTGCATACATTGTTTTGTGTGTGGGAGGAGATAGGGGATGTACTCCACGGTTTAGGGGAAGATAGGGGATGGACCTCTAAACCGGATTTTGTTTGGGAGGAGATAGGGGATGGACTCCATTAGCATCACTTTTATGTGTGCTTATTTATATAGAAGTGTTTTATTGATACATCACTAAAATGTGTATCAATCTGGAAGTATGAAGTGTTTGATTTGAGCTTGAGTCTCATTTGTTTGTTGATATTGGAAGGATGTGAATATGATATATGTGATTCACTGTTATAAGTTTGGCCAGGTTCTGAGCCATGTTGATAAAATTGGAAAGTAAAACGTATCTTTGGCAATAGTGTCATGAGACTATAAAATGAAGTAATTGATTATTTTGGTTAACCATCTGTTGAATGCTATTGCTTTATTCATTGCTTATATGTGGTTTAGTATATTTCTACTGGGCTGTGGCTCACCCTTTATGGGAACATCATTTTCAGGTTCAGGTGATAAACTACCTCCAAGGACTTAGCTTGGGAGGGTTTGGCTTCTGGATTGAAGAAGACTACCTTTAGTTAATAGTTTTTATTTATTAGTACATGTAAACATTCCAGCCTAGGGCTTTTCTTGTATTGAGATTAGAACTCATATTTTTTAATCCAAGTGTTGGCTTGGAAAGATGTAAGCCTGTAGGGCATTTATTTCGATGTTGCATGTAATGCTTTATTTAGTAATACTCTGATAAATGAATTAATAAATTGTCTTCTTTAAATAATGCATGTCAATGATATATAATGGGTTAATTTTGAGGGCGTTACAACTTGGTATCAGTGCGTACCGGGTTTGAATACTTTGGGTACGTGGGACGTGATTAGCATCACATTGGGTTCGTCTCGTTTGATAGAGACTTAGTGTAATGTTATATGCTTATGTGATAACATGTTTATGTGATTATGTGGGTATGGAATGTAGTTTCTAGGATGTTGATTGGACCCTTGAGTTTCTAGTAGTCTTGTTGGAAAGGCACTTCATCACTGCTGCTTCCAACCGGAACTATAGTAACGCATTGGGACTATCATTATCCGGGAATGAAATTCGTAGGTGCTTATGTGATTATGTGCTTACGTGGAATGTATCATTGTTGTCCATTGCATTAGGACGCGAGTGTTTAGCTTCGGCACATTTATTAATGTGCTAATGTCTCTGTTTCCTTTATTAGGATGTCAGGACGAGGACGAGGACACGGTAGGCGTGGTAGGCCGGGTAGGCAGGAGGTGCCTGTGCCAGAGGAGATTCCGGCAGTTCAGGAGGGAATTGGCCAGGCCAATGTGGCCGAGCCAGTAGGCCAGCAGGCTATGGGCGCTCTAGCCCGAGAGATAGCAGGGGCATTCAGGGAGTCAGTAGGCATTCTCAGAGCTGAGAATCAAGCTCAGGCTGTTAATGCGGATGCAGGACCTTCCTTTTTGAAGAGGGAGTTCTTCCGGTCTAATCCGGATGAATTTGTGGGTGATCCAAAAGAGCCGCTTAAGGCAGATGAATGGCTCGAACAGACAACGAAGACGTTTGAGATGCTTGGCATCGAAGACGAGGGGTTGAAAGTGACCTTGGCATCTTTCCAGTTGAAGGGGGATGCGGGTCAGTGGTGGAAGTTTACTAAGGGGCGTATAGGAGGTACGTGGGAGGCTTTTGTGAATGCTTTCCAGGAGAAGTTCTTATCTCCAGCTGCCAGGGAGAAGCTGCGAGACCAGTTTTGTCAGCTTAAGCAGTCGAGTTCTTCAGTGGCCAAGTTTGAGGCTGCATTTACTAGTTTGTCCAGGTTTGCACCTGAGTTGGTGGCGTCTGAGGAACGCCGTTGTATTGAGTTTGAGAAGAAGTTGAGGCGTGGCCTCAAGCTGAGAGTTGGGGGAACTATGATTCGGGATTATGGGCGTATGGTTGATGCTGCAGCCCACATGGAAATTATGATGCAGGAGGAGGAGGAAGGACAGAAGGGCTCCAAGAGGAGTCAGGATGGTCAGAATGATGGTAGGAGACAGAAGGGTTTTAATCCCCAGCAGTCTCAGGGTAGCTTTTCTAGATCGACTTTTCCTGTACCGAGTGCTAGTTCGGGGAAAGGCAGTCAGGGAATTTGGGAATTCATTGGTTAAATAGCGTAATTGGATAATTGGAATCATTTGTCTATTGAATTGTTGACATAGTTATTTTCAGTTTAGAAATAACTGTTTTGGGCTATCGGTGGAGGATAGTCATGATTGTTGTAGACATTGCATGTGGATTAGGAATAACTGAAACTAATCACATTGGTTAAGTCATTAATTTTGACTATGGCATTGATACAGAAAATATGTGTATTGATTGAGCATTGCATTTGCATACATTGTTTTGTGTGTGGGAGGAGATAGGGGATGTACTCCACGGTTTAGGGGAAGATAGGGGATGGACCTCTAAACCGGATTTTGTTGGGAGGAGATAGGGGATGGACTCCATTAGCATCACTTTTATGTGTGCTTATTTATATAGAAGTGTTTTATTGATACATCACTAAAATGTGTATCAATCTGGAAGTATGAAGTGTTTGATTTGAGCTTGAGTCTCATTTGTTTGTTGATATTGGAAGGATGTGAATATGATATATGTGATTCACTGTTATAAGTTTGGCCAGGTTCTGAGCCATGTTGATAAAATTGGAAAGTAAAACGTATCTTTGGCAATAGTGTCATGAGACTATAAAATGAAGTAATTGATTATTTTGGTTAACCATCTGTTGAATGCTATTGCTTTATTCATTGCTTATATGTGGTTTAGTATATTTCTACTGGGCTGTGGCTCACCCTTTATGGGAACATCATTGCTTCCATTGACATTCACTCCCGTCATTGTTATGACTTTCGAGTTCTGTCAAAGAGGGGCAACTGTAGACACCCCATTTTTGACCATCCTCAAGACTTGGACGTCACTGTTTGAACACACGGTGATCTTCCTTGTTTGTGTTCGTTTGGAGTTCCCGGAGGCCTCGGCTCGCGCGCCTTGCCTCAGGATCCCCGAACTCGACCGTTTAGTGTCTGGTTTTGCACCAAACACTTGCATCTTGCCCTTGAGAGGCAAGGTGGGGCTTGTAGACCATCCCCACCCATCACCGGCAGTGGCTAGATGCCACCGGCTGGTTTTTGCTGCCACCGGCAATGTAGTTTGCCGGCCGGCACTATTTGTTGTCGGTCAGCACTTTTTTGTGCCGGTCAGCACTCTTTTTGGCCAAGATAGCATTTTTGGTCGGCCGATTGCTGTTCATCTGCTTTTGCAGATATTTTTAGACAGCTGTCTTGCTTTTGCTCCCCTCCATACACGTGTATGGAGGGATCTCCCTCTTGCAAAGCTTGTCTTGTAAGCTTTACAAGACAATATAGAGAGAAACTCTCTCTAAGGCAAAAAAGGAGAGACTAAGGTTAGAGACTTAGGATTTTTTGAGAGCAAGAACAGCCATTGTTAGGGTTTGAGTTCTAGGGTTAGAGTTAGATACACACTCTATCTCTCTTTCCCTCTCTTTTGTTCACTAGGTGCTTTGTGTCTTACTATTGCACACAAACACCTAGTGTTTCACCTTCCTCTTGGAGTTGAGGTTCTAAAGAGTTTGTTTTGAAGTTTTGGTGTTGGATTCAAGCTCAAGGAGGCCATTGGAGCACCATTTGTGAAGGGGTCTTCAATTTTCCCCCATTTTTGCATTGATTTTATACCTATCTTAGAGCTGTTTTTGTGATTATTGTATAACATAAAAAAGTTCTTTTTTTAGGCCCTCTTTATTGTTTATTAAGAGTGTTTTGTTGTTTGAGGGTTGTTGACCACCCTTAGGCCTCAAAAGGCCTCATTTTGAGCCATTTTGTGTTAGCTCCGGGATTTTGGTGTTGATGTCTCTTCACCACTGAAATCTTGAGGGATTTCAGTGGTGAAGATGATGCTTTGAAGTCCCAAGAAGGAGAGGGCCACCCCCTCTCCTTGTTGTCCTTGAAAAGGACATATTTTGGCCTCTTAAGGAAGCCTATGCTTGAGTGTGTGTTGAGCATGTTTGGTTTGTTTTTCATGCTTATATATCCATAATATAACATGATTTCAAGTTGGTTTTGGAACTCCATGCATGCTTAGCATAGTTGCCATGTAATGCCTTGTTTATGCCTTAATGTGCCTTAGGTTGTTAGCCTTTGTTGGAGCATGTTTTAGGCTTAGTCTTGTGAAGATTTTGTGCATATCTTGCTATGTTTTAGCTCTGTCCATAGTCGTTTGGGTTGATCTTGGCATGCTTGATATAGCTCCTTTGTATTTGGGCTTGTTGGCCTTGAGTATGTGCATGTGTAGCATGGCATCTTTGCATTGTTTTGGTGATTTGGGATCATTCTATATGCCATTTCAGTCCCATTTCCACGCTTGTTTGATTGCCTTGCATGCCTCTTTAATGCCTCATAAGCTTGTGTAGCAATGCTCCATGTTTTGGTGCTTATTCATGCTTTTGTTTTAAGTCATTTGAATGCCATTTAAGTGATCCTTGAGGGTTGTATTAGCATGATTTTAATGCTTATGTTGCATGCTAATTGTTCATGCTTGTCCCTTTCAAGTGTGCTTGGATGTTGTTTGATTTGTGCTTAAGTGTTGGTTCTTATGTGCATGTGTGTGTGTATGCCATTTAGCCTTCACTTTTTAGCACTTTGGCCACTGTTTTAGGCCTTATTAGAGCTGCCTAATTCATGTATAAGACCACCTTTCCATCCATTTGCATTGCCACATGTATGCTTGCATAATTGCACAAGTTCATTGCCATGCCATGTTGCATTCCTAGCTTGTATGCCTAGGTTGCATTGCATCTTGCATGCATTCCTTGTCCCTTGACTTGGGTGATAGGGATTGGGAGTTTTGTTTGATTGGTTTGCATACATTTGAAACCAAAATTGCATACTTGGTTCTTTGGGCCATCATGCATGGAAATGCGTGATTGATGGTCCGAGAATCGAGGCATATGCCCCTTTGAGTCATTACAATGATAAGGGATATGGTTGATGCATACATGCCTTGAATTGTGCTGCCATGCCTTGTTTTGCCCTCTGTTGCTGTGAGTTGCAGGTCCAGCAGACTTTCTTTGCCGACCGGCAGTGTAAGGTGCCGGCCGGCAACCTTTTCTCTGCCGACAGATTCAATTTTGTGCTGATGGACATATACCAGTGCCGGTGGTGATTCCACTCAGCCGGTGGTACTCCCCAGTGCCTAGGGATGCAACCCTGAGGTTTTGACAGCCTCTAGAGGAGTGAAAGAAGGAAAACAGAGGCAGCTTGCGCATGGCGGTGCGCTTCCCGAGGCGTTTTCCTGTTTTAATTAGTCTATTTAATTTGTTAATTAAATTAGGCAATTTGTAATATTAATTAACTTGCGTAGTTAATTAATTTGTAATATTTATTCGGTCCCTCCAAGCGAGGGCAAATCTGTAATAAGTGTGCGTGGGTGGTGTGTATGTCTTCCAACCTCACTTCTTTCTTCCCTTTTACTTACCCGCTTTAATGGTTAGTATTAGGGCACGTTTAATTTAGCATACCCTATGCTATGCATGTGTGCATCCATGCATTTGTATTGCATGCATTAGGCTCGGTACATCACGCTAACTGCATCAATACTTCAATTCCCAAACTGAATACGTGATAATTGTGCATTTTCACATGACATGTTTAGGATAGCCGAGCCTATTCAAGCAACATTTTGTATGCGATGCATTAGGCACTTAACATGGACTTGGATCATGCATGTTTGCTAACAAGTTCTTTGTTTTGGCATGGAGTACTATGTAAGTATTTCCGCTTTAGCATATCGCATGAGTGTGAATATTGCCATGACAGCATGCTTAACATGTGGCTAGATGCTTATGTGTTAAACTGTTTGAAATGCCTGTGGGTGAAGGTTGGATTGTTTGAGTTGGAAAAAACTCATTAAAATCCGTGTTTTAGCCTACTTGCGAGTAGCAAATTCCAAAGCATTTTCCAAAACAAACGGATATGCAATGTTTATTTCCAAATTAGGCAATCTAGTCTATACTTGTTTGCTGCGCGCATAACATAGTAATTCTAGGCTAACAATTGGTTTAAGAAGGCATAAAGTTTTCAAAAACGGATATCACGGTTAGTAGAGGCCGGTCTTCGGACCGGGCGAAAGGGGATGCTCATAGCTGACCTTCCCCGATCGTACCCAAGCTCCCGAGCCGAGACAACTCCGGTGATGACGGACATGTGGCCTTCGGCACCGAGTCAGGGTTTCCTAAATTCCCTCATTTTAAAATATTTAGGTGGCGACTCTGTATCTGGCAAAGCAGTCCATGTTTGGCGCTACTTTTTCAAAAGTCTATTTCTCAAAACGATTTGCCAGATTTGGACTCTTTGGTTCAGATTAAGAACCGTGACACAAGTCGAGTCCGAACTATGGTAACCCCAAATGAACAGAACGGGACTAACCCTCCCGGGGCGTTCGGGGGACGTCCACACATAAAGACATGTCAACAACATTAGAATTTTATGCAATATATATAGATTCGGATCTTGGATTGCTTCAGTTTAAGCGTGGCTTAAACAGCGCCCCAACCCGTTCATGTCGGGTTGATGATTTTAAGACCTAGAGCCGAACCAATATATTGAAAAAGTCGAACCAACTCAACTCATAGAGGTCGGATTAGAAACATGACTTACCCCAATGGCAAAATCCTTGAGTGCTTCACTAGTCCTTAACTTGCGATGCATCCAACCAAGTAACTGCAATCAAGATATGCAAATATGAAGTCATAAAATACTGGAAACAGTTTTTGTCTTCCAAAGTTCAACAGAAATTGTGGTTACCTTCATTTTTGTGATCTTTCTTCAAAGAACTTGATTTAGATTACTTTGGTAGTGAGGAGGAAGTGAGAGAATGTGCTCTTTTCAGAATGTGTGGTGTGACTATTTGATATGTGTCTTGGAAGCCTCTAAAAGTGCCTGAGATTGAGGCAGGTAGAGAGAAACATAGAGAAAGTTACAAGATTTGGGTTGGCTATTTTGTGTAGACCAAATCATGTGGCCAATGGGGAGTGGGTTCAAGACCCCACAAGCTGACGATTCTATCTGCCAGTGCACTTGCATTAATTCTTACAGTTATGCCATTGGCCTTCCCAATGTGACATGTTTATGCACATGCATTTCTACATGGCATTACAATGGAATTTCCATTCTCAGTATTCTAATCAGAACTACCCACATGAGCAGATGGAGTCTAGAGAATATTTTGTTGGACCCTAATCAATTCAAAGATAATATGACAAAGAAGAAGATCTTTTTTCCATTAGGGACCCAAAAAGTTCAATCCTAGTGCTTTATGGTAGGTCCACCTTTCAGAGGAAAGTTCTAACTAAAAGGAACCTCATCTCTTTTTCTTTTTTCTTTTATTTTTTTCCCTTTAATTTTTAGTGTTAAAAAGAACTGTTAGCTGACACAGTGTTGCATTGTGTTAGTCTTTAGTTCTTCTCACAGATTTCTTTATCTTTGCAGCTAAACTATGACAGCAATAATAGTTTTGCATGTGTTTCTATTTGCAGCCAACTTATGTATTATTGGGTTTTTCACAGACCATGCTCTGATTGGATTTGGTGATATTTCAGGTTTGACCAACTCTGACATCTTAACTGAACACTTTAAGCTGTGTTGCATTCTGTGGTGCTTTCATTACAATATATTAGCTGCACGTAGCAACCCAACTCAAATAAGCAATAACCTCGTTTTCTGCTCCTGATTGGTGAAAATATGTTATTAGGCATTACCATCAATGTTTAGTATTACCACTTAACTACCATATGTTTTCTTTTGGTTTGGATCGATGACCTTGCCACATGTGATCAGGTCATCTTCTTTCATTGCCTGTCAGTCATATTGTCATGAATGTAAGCTTTTTCATGAAAGAGGCCCCTTCAGGTACAGGTTTATTGCATTTTAAGGAATTGGGTGCACCCCACAAACAACTTTATTGTTGTGGGTGTGTCTCGAATTCGACCCGGATGATGCTTATAAGCAGTTGATGACTTGCATGGATTATTAATGATAGGCCCAACCCAATATTTGTATTTGGATCTATTTTGACTTGGTTTGCTATTTTCAAATCCTTGTATATATTAGGTTATTTCAGGGTTCTAGGATTTGTGATGATCTTGTGAGTTTTCAATCGAGGGTTGTGAGAGAGAGAGAGAGAGAGAGAGAGAGAGAGAGAGAGCTGGCTCATTGTAATCTCCACGGTCATAGTTAAATTCTATCATCATTCTACGCCCTTGGGCGTAGGCTTATTACTGAACCCTGTAAATCCTCATGTGCTTGTGTATTTGGTTTGCTTTAGTTTTTCTCATCTTCGCCTTTGCCATAACATCTACATATAAGAGTAGCTGAGGAAATATGCATTCACATTTTTTTACTTAAATCTATTTTGTAAGCTCTCTAAAATCCAAACCCAGTACTTTTCAGTGTTCTGAATTTTTTGATATTGAGGCCCCATTTGGGGACCATGGTTTTTAGCCAAAAAATACTACAAGTTGTTACATTAGTCTCTTTACTTTTTTGTACATATTTTCGTAAAAGCCAAAAATTCAACTAAAATAGCAAATTCCCAAACGGGGCCTGAATAGCTCCCAAATCCAAAATTTGACCTATGGATGTGAATGAGCTGTTACTTGCCTCTTGACCTATAAAGACAACTCTTTCATGCTTTGACATCGTAAAAAAAGCGAGACCTAGTGCACGAGGCTCCCGCTAAAGCGGGGTCTAGGAAGGGCAAAATATACACAACTTTACTCCCTTTTCTAGAGAGGTTGTTTCCATGATTTGAACCTGCACTACCTAACAGCAAGCCATGCCATTGCACCAAGCTGCCTTTTAAAAGTTACACCAGTATAGCCTCCATTAGATGAAGGTCTTGGAGAGAAAGATTGGGTACAGACCTAACATTGTGGTATTATTTGCATAAAGTGGTTGTTCTTAGGTTCGGACTCACAACCTTTGGTTCCACTAAATAATGTCCGTTTACAATCTCGACGATCTTATTGCAGGTAGGGCCACGTTTGTTTGCTGGGATAAGGAGGTGGATTAGGGTGTGGGGCTCAGCTGCTCCCTCGTCTTCTCCTCTTGTTCCCCAATCCCTTCCAATCCCTTGTTTGGTTGGCTTGGCCAAAGTAGGGTGAATTAGTAGTCATACTGGATTAATTTTCCTCCAAAATGAGGGATAACTAATCCCACTTCAGCTTAGGATAAATGATCCCTACTACCTATGGAATATCTGCCAACCTCCATCTAATAGCCAAAAAAATATACTCGCCCAAAAAAAAAAAAAAAAGCCAAATTTTTTTTTCCGAACCTTATTTCCTCCTTTATCCTACCCTAATCAGTATAGTACAGTAATCCCATTGTGTATTCATTTGCCATCATCCCCTCTAATCCCATGCCATGAAACGAACGTGGCCTAAAATTAACAAACATAATTGATGATGCCATGACAAGGACAATAATTAGTGCCAAATAATTGATTGGTCATTGGATATGGTTAATTTTATCTCCACCAGTAGGAAATTTTATTTTTCTGGTTGATTAGGTAACCGTAAACATCATCTTTTTTAAAATTGTTTCTATTGATTAATGTCCCTTTAACAATCTATTTTATGGAATAAAGACACATTTCTTTTATTGATGCTCTAATTGGTATCATGTTCACTATCTCTACACCACTAGGAAATCTCATGTTCCTTGTTCATTAAAAATAATCCCATAATAACAATAGGTAGATCTAAACAAGTTGACACATCCTTTGATACTCCATACATACTAAAGATAATAACGGGTATTGTTTCTCGTAGGAGAACATATTAAATCAGGCTTTGGAAAAAGCCTAGATTAAGTATTCGTAGTACTTATGTCATTACGAATATTTATCTAGTAGGATTGAAGGCAAACTAGTGGTTGGTGGACTTAGGAGAGAAGACAGAAGAAAATAGTTAAAAGAAAATTTGAGGAAAGCATGCATAGGTGTCTTTGAGGAAGCATAGCATATTAATTTATGAATCAAAAGGTTCACATAAATGGGTTAGATTGGAATGGGTGTTGATTGAGCCTTTCCAAAGCTAATGGACCAAGTTACTGTTAACTGAGTTGTAAAAAATCTTGATAGTTATCCTACTAGGCAATTTGTATGTAGTTCCAAATGTTACACGGTCTTGAATAGGACTTAACCTCCAAAGCTAGCTTTAGAGGTGAGAGTGCCCTCACGCTTATATGCTTAACATTATTTTAGTACTCGGACGATGTGGAACTTTGCTTCACACCAAAAAGCCTTGATGGTGATCCTACCAGTTAATTTCTTTTCATATATCGTCAAAGGCAATGCATTATAGTTAAACTGATCAGGTTACCCTAATACAAATAAATAAGCTATGTATTTAATTAATCATATTTCAAGCAAACAAATGGCCGTCTGATGCAGAAGCATTGGCTAGTTTATAGTAGACTCAGCTCACTATTAATAGAGCGGCATGCATTTTATTTCAATGATATAGAAATGTTGTTTCAGAATTTGAATTGATTTAAATAGGCACTGTATCTCCTTGATGCACATCTGCATTGCTACCTGTAAGAAGATTTGTATCCCATTTTACAACTCTAGGTGATTCATTGTAGGAATACGGTGAAGGTATTTGATATTAGATCCTAAAACCTGGGATTTGGCACCATTGCTATAGATTATTGATAAAACTGCCATGATGTTTGCAAGTGACTACAGTTTTTCCTTCTGATTCTATTGTGTTGTGCATGTGCTTTATCTTTTCGTGAAATTAGAACACTGTCAATTTTTTTGCTCATTTTTATTGCTGTGCTATGCAACACCCCATGTTAATCTAGCCTTTTGTATGGTTGCACTTGTATTCCTATCTTATTCTAGCCTCTCTCTCTTTTTTGTTTGTATTTTTTTTCATGGCCATATGCCACAATGTCATTGTAGGGCTAATACAAACGAGCTTTGGAACATCAACTACATTATGGAAACTATGAGAATTTGTTTGCCAAGTTGCCAACTTACGAATTGGATGGAAATCATTAATGACAGACATGGGCAGTTGAAAACTGCAGAGGCCCCTGGATGCGTATGCCATCTTGTTTTTCAGAAGGCAACAATGAACTAAAGTTCAAATTAAGGACAACATCCTACTAATAACATGAGTGGACCATTCCACGAGACATCTGAAGGTATTTATAACTTCATCTATACGCTATGCTCCCTTTATTCTCTTTGAAGTCCAAAAGGGCATCTCTCAGGGCACTAGAAATGAATTTAAAAGAGTAATTTGACAAAAGGGTTCACACCACACCATAAAGTGAGAATTATCTAAAAGTTATGTACTAAGAAATTAGCTTTAGAGTAATCCTAAGATCTATATTTTTTCTTTAAATGTTCCAACATATTCAATGCTTGGTTGGTGGTATAAAGTCATGCTTGGGAGTTTGGATCTCTGTTATCAGAATCTTATGATTCGTAATTTTTGCAAAATTAATACGAATCTATTTTGGAAGTGAATCTCTAGTGAATCGCACGATTCACAATTCGATTCACTTTTTACAATTCATGCAATTTTTGAAATTATTGTGTCCGGTATATTTTTGAATTTTTTTTCTTCATCTTTTTAGTAAAAATGACATAACACAACTTTTAATAGCATTTAATACCAAAATAATCAACATATATACATGATTTGTTGTTATTTTGATGATCATGGAGTTTTTAATAGAATCCAGGGGTTGTTTGGAATAATCTAAATAAGTGTACTTTTTGACGTATTATGGGTTTGAAATGATGTGATAGAGAGGTGATGTGACTTAAATAAGATGATGTGACTTAAATAGGATAGTAACTTTTTGACTTTTTAGCTTTTTAGGTTATGACAAACAAGACCTCAGTCAGACCCAACATATTTTAAACTTTTTTTCTCTTTTTTTTTCCCTTTAAAAAATCAATATCTTCTAAAGATGTTTAAGATTAACGTTACACTATGAATTATCTATTGCTATTTTATTAAATTGAATATAATTGCATATTATGTGTGAGATCAGTTATAACTTTTAAAATGTTTTAGGCTTTAAAATAAAAGATTATAAATAATTCTTTCTTATTATTTGCTCACTGTTACTTAGAAAAGTATGTATGCTTATTGTCCAAATATCAATATCGTTGTTAATTATTGTTACTTTAGAAATTGATAGTTTGTCCATTTGGTTATTATCTTTGAAAGAAAATATGCGGGTAATTATATTACTTGAAGCGGAAACAGTTTGGATCGGATGCTTGAATTACGAGTCTTGTCTGAAAAACCCTCCGTCAATTGAGAAGCTACCAGAGTTTCTCAATGTTGTATCCACACTCCAAATCCCTAGGTTTTACAATCGTGACCTAAGAATCCCTAGATTTTACAATCGTGACCTAAGAGGGAAGAACAGAGAGAAAAATTCTGCAGAGATTTTTCGGATAAAATCTCACAACAATAATAAGTATATCTTCTCTATATCAGATATATGATATATATCTCTGCAGATAGAAGTGGAGTTGTAGGCTCCCACAACAACTCAAATACTTCATTAGATAATTCCTTAATTATCTTATTTATTAAATAGTGTAAATTATCTACAACTCATGTGGACGCTCCATGGGTTATGGGTTGGGTCAAAGCTGACTCAATTTTCAATAATCTTTTTTAAGAATGGTTGATAAGAAATATCTAAAAAAGAAAAAGGTAAGATGGTGATTTTACATAAGAATCTTTGTTAACTTCTTACCTATTAAACTACGTGATTATCATTTAAAATAACATTTTTAGAGATTTAAGTCTAAATATTTTATATTCATAAGATATATTTAACATCTAAATGTGTAGATATATATTTTTAAGTAATTTAAAAAAAGTGACAGAATCTTTACGATTCGTGATTCGATTCGATTCGGTATGAGGCCATTTCAATTCACGATACGAATTTAGATTTGACAACTGTGGTTTGCACATAGAATTTTGTTGAACTAAGATGATATCCAGTTCTTATAAATAAAGACCTTTGTTGAAATGTCATCTTTGTATAACATATATATAGATACGACAAAGGGGTCTTGCAATTGGTGGATGGGTCAGCAACGATTATTTGACACATGGAGTGGCCATTATGGGTCATTTGTCAGTAAGTGATTGACTCAAATGCCATCTCAGCTTAAAAGTGCAGTGGTGTGAGGTTGGCCTACATGCTTCTCTTTAAGTATCACAATAAAATGATCTCTTAGCAGGCATATCAGGTGTCATCAAAAGGAGGCATATAGATGGTGTCAAACATACTCTTCATTTATCAATTTAGAATCACTTGGTTGGATTTTTGGCGATGGTGTTGATTGATTCTCGACCATTCTATATAAGGTCAACCTTGACTTACCTGCTTCTCTAGTGGATGCTAGTTATGGATACCAGTTAGTGATGGCTTGACACCTCAAGATTGTATGGTGTGTAGAGATGGTGTTGACATATGGTTTAGACAGTCTACCAAATTAGACAGTGACCATGGTCTATCCACTTGCTCCTGTAGGTAGGACAGAACTAGGAGAAGATTATGGGGCCATGACCCCCTTATTTCTATGAACATTATTGTTTGTTATAGAACTTTATATATATATATATATATATCATTTTATATATAAAATGCTCCCAGTATAAAAAAAAATGTCATTCTTCTTCCATTTTGAATTCTCTTTCTATTTTACATAAAAAAAAAACTTATTCATCTTAATAGAAATTACTTCTATGATATTTAATTATATATATATAATTTATCTATCATATATACATACATGTGTGCTCTGTATATATGGTGAAAAAAATTATTTCTATTTTGGTCCCTCTAGTAATAAAATTTTGGTTCCGTCTCTGCTTGTGGGCAAACTTGCTCATTAGATGATCCATGTCAAATTAGGCAATGATAGTAACTTCTGATTTGTATTTCCAGACCCGAGGCTTTGATGATCTGAACAGTTGATTCTTCCTTGGGGGAAAAAGGAACTTACATACTTCAAATTGTTTCAGAAGAGAAATGAACAAAATGAGCCATGACCAATGTCGGACAAGTTTTCTGTTCTTCTTCTTCCTTTTCACAGTTCTATTTTTGTAGAAATAGAACTGTTTTTTTTTTATTTATTTTAAAACTCAAGACAACCCCTTACAAGTTATAGATTAGACACCTATGGGATCCCCACCTAGTTAGATTAGATACCCAAACTTGGGGGCAATGAGATGCACCACTTCTCATTACCGAGCAAAAAGCAAGAGCCTTTGTTTTTCTTAGAGACCTAGAGGTTACAACCCCAAACGTTACCAACTAAACTACACCCTTTGGTTTAGAACCTGTTTGTGTTTGTGCATTATCCAAAAGTATTCAGGATCAATTTTCGTTAGTGCAAAACGTAACTTACCTTATTGGGCTCTTTCTCTTTGTCTATTTTCTATGGAATGTTATAATTTCACATGATCTAGGGGCCTAACCCTATGCCTGGTAGGGTTATTATACCAGGATCCTCTAGATTGTTTGCCCGGACAGCTCCAAAACCAGCCATGTGAATGGTACTGAATGGAATAAGAAAAATATCATTGTCCCGTTGTATTAGAGGGTCTAGTTGAACTACCTGGTCTAACATTGCATAATGCCCAGAGACGGGCGGAGCGAGGATTCCTCCGTTGTGGGAGCCGGAATGAAGTTATGGGAAATTTGTCGGACAAATAGTGAGTTGAGTCGGGTTTTAATGGATTAAATAATTATTGAAATATTATTTAATATAGGCTAATTAACGTAAAAAAAATATAAATATATATAGGAGATTAGAAATTTGACCTAATAATAGATTATTTAAACTTTGGCTTCAAAATTTAACAAGTTTTAAAATGTGTTCAAATTTTGTTTGTTTGAGCTAAGTATTAAATTGTTCAAGCTTGATTGCATCAAATTTGGATTAAAAAAAAAAGGGTTGGCCACTAGATTGATATGAAATACAAGGCTGTTTTAGCTTTAGTTCGTTGTTTTGTCAAGCACTAAGAACTTATCATACAATCTAAGATAGCTTGCTTGATAGTCAATCTAGTAGTTGGTCCCTATTAGGACTCAGTACACTACAAGAATTTGCACATTTGGCGACCACTTTTGGCAACTAAACAAAATTTCGTCGCCAAAAAGTTGACTTTGGGCGACTAAAATATGTCTTAGTCGGCGTTGGTGCAGTTTTTAGCTACTAAAATTTTTTAGTAGGGAAATATTATTTATCGGCGACTAAATTACCTTTTTGTCGGCAAAAGTGACCCTTTTAGCAACTAAAAAATTTATTAGTCGCCGTTTGTCTCAATTTTAGGCTACTAATTTTTTTTTAGTCGTTATATATGAATTTTTGCCAACAAAATAAATGGTAGTAGCCAAGAATAGGTATATTTTTTTGGTTAATCTTTAGCGACTAAAAAATTTAGTGGGCAAATACGAATTTTTTCAGACCAAATGGAGATTTAGTCGCCAAATATACATTTGGCGACTAATAAAATAGTCGTTGTTTCTTTTCCTATGGCTACCAAATAGGATAGTCGCCCATAATAACACTTTTGCCGACAAAACTTTCTTTTAGTCGCTAAATCTTCAAAAATTTTAGGGCGCGGGCGGGGACTCTTTTAATGTTGCCTGCCCCTTTTTCTGTTACACACAACAACATTCAAACCTCAGAATCAGACACCAAACCGAAGACAAACACCTCACCGCAGCCCACTGTACGGAAGACATTGCCACGACCACGACCATCACCACCACCGCAAAGCACCATCGGCATAACCACAGATCTCAGGTTCCCTCTCTCTCTCTCTCTCCCTCGCTCGCTCTCTCGATCTTGGTGTGTTTGTCTGTCCATCTCTCTCTCCCTCACTCGCTCTCTCGCTGTTGGTGTGTCTGTCTGTTATCTCTATCTCACTCACAGTCTCTCTCTCTCTCTCTCTCCCTCTCTCTCTCTCTCTCTCTCTCTCTCTATCTGTTTCCCCCTTTTCTGATTGTGGCTTTAGGATTTTATATGCTTAATTTATACTCAATTCAGTTGGTTTGTATGCTTGATTCAATTGATCTATTCTCTCAATCTCGCTCTCAGTCGAACCCATTTCAATACATCATTGTCTTGGTTTATATGCTTGATTCAGGTGCATTTACTGCTCTTTTTTGAAATGGGTTTGTCTATATGATGGCTGTCCCCCAAACCAGAGTTAAGAATGTAATCTCAGCAGTGATTTTTTCATTGTAGAGGAATTAACTTAGGACCTAAACCAGAATTCTGAAATGGGTTTGTGCATTTACTGTTCATTTTTGAAATGGGTTTGTTATTATTATTATTATTATTATTATTATTATTATTATTATTATTATTATACACTTTCAAAGAAACACTTGATATGGCCGAAAAAATCAAGGATCAGCATTATTGCCCTATATTACCCCTGTTTACCCTATCTAACATTTCTTTTTCTTTTTTTGTTAGTGTACACAAGCATATGCAAGGAAGAAAGAAAGAAAGAAAAAAAAAACAAATAAAACAAACCTATGGGAAAATCAATCTCAATTTCAATTTCAAGAGTTTTCAAATTAACTCCATCCAAATACAAAATTTCAAAATTTCAAGAGTTTTCAAATTTCAATTTCAAGAGTTTGAAAGGTGAGGATCGGAATACAAAATATTTTCACCATATGGCGAATGCTCATCGCTGGGTCAATCAAATTGGGAAGTTATGGGTTAATGGTGTGTTGTTATCGTCAGAGGAGGAGGTGAGAGAGGGCATAGTGAGCTTCTATCAGCATTTGTTTCGAGGGGAGGATGAGACTTGGAGGCTAGGGTTGGATGGGGTTCAGTTTGATGCTATTTTAGAGGCGAACAGGCAGATGTTGGAACCGCCATTTTTTGAAGAGGAGGTTTTTGGGGCTCTTCAGAAAATGTCTGGGGACAAGGCGCCGGGCCCCGATGGTTTTACTATGCTTTTCTTCTAGCGATGTTGGGAAGTGGTCAAGACAGATGTGTTAGCCTTGTTTGTGTAGTTTTATCAGTCAGGATAGTTTGAAAGGAGTCTTGATGCAACTTTATAGCGTTAATTCCTAAGAAAGGAGGGGCGGAGGATATAAGGGATTTTCGACCCATCAGCCTGTTGGGGAGTGTGTACAAGCTTCTGGCGAAAGTTTTGGCTAATAGATTGCGAGGTGTCTTGGAGGGGCTAGTGTCTGAGTCCTAGAATGCCTTTGTGGGTGGGCGTCAAATTTTGGATGCTATGTTGGTAGCAAATGAGTGTGTTGACTCACGATTTCGACAGGGAGGAGACGGTCTTATTTGTAAGTTAGATATTAAGAAGGCGTATGATAATGTGAACTGGCGGTTTTTTATGTATATGTTAGAGAGAATGGGGTTTGGGGAACGGTGGAGGCAGTGGATTCAGTTTTGTATATCAACGATTAAGATGTTTGTCCTAGTGAACGGAACGCCAGCAGGATTTTTCCCGACTCATAGGGGTTTGCGGCAGGGAGACCTATTGTCTCCATTATTGTTTATTTTGATTATGGAGGCTTTGGAGTGGTTGTTATCTAATGCAGTTCGAAAGGGTGTTTTGACGGGCATCAAGGTGGGTATGGATCGGAATATTAGCTTAGTGGTGTCTTAAGTGGTCAGTGCTGCGAGAATGGTCCGACCCTCCTCGGCGCAAGCTGCGGACCAGGGCATCTGGATGACTTTTGAGGCCTGAAGACCTACATTTCTGGTTCCCCTGATTTGAAGCTTGGGGTCTTTATTGTCTCTGAAGTTTTTCGTACTTTCCGTTTTGCAATGTCTATGTTTTTTTCTTTGATATTTAATCTGACGACTTGTTCATTTCGTCTGCAATTGAGTGTTCTTCCTTAATTTCATTGCAATCGGTATTAGGTCATAAATTTCTGATACATAGCTCATGTTTGTCTGTATGTAACTGTACTTGAACTAGGTATTTTTTTGTTATCATTTTTTATTGTTGTTTTTACATTTTAGTAAAAAAAATGATATAATATTTAAGGTTAGTTTCGGAAGAACGTTTGTAGTTTAATTTTTTGGCCTTCTGTCTAAATTAACTTTGCTCGAAAATGGTTTTTATGTTTTTTATTTTCCCCAATTTGTTTTTCCATTTTTTCAATTTTTCCACGTATACCAAAATTGTTGTTGCATTGTAGTACGCAAATGGAGCAGTCCCAAACGCAGTCGACGCCTTCCAAGACTTTGCACAAGCGCCGTAGTAAACAGGCGCATCAGCAGTCCGCAAACGTCCATAAAGCAACTTGGGACTCCGACACGGTTCGGATTTTCTTGGAACTTGTTATCAAAGAGTTGGACGCTAGTTTCAAGGGGAGCTTCCATACAATGACAATGCATGGATATAGAGCTGTCTGCAAGGGCTTCCAGGAGCGTACAAATAAGGTGCATGACATCAAGCAACTGCAAAACAAGTACGCATTGCTAAAAAAGGATTGGCAGTCGTGGTCTAAACTGATGGACAACAGGCATGGGCCAATCGGCATAAGTTACAGTTAAGTGACGGGTTTGATACAAACATCTGACGACTGGTGGGCGCATTACGAAAAGGTAACATTTCCAATGACTTTTACTTATGTTCAACATGATACTGATGCATATATCAGAACGGCAGTGCTAGAGGCCTTGAATTCTAGGCCTCAAATTTGGCTTGCCCCTGCTTTTATTTTTATTTTTTTTGAAAATTGTGGCTGTGTTAATTACTTTTTCTTTTTTTTGTAGTTTTTTTTTAAAATTTTTTAAGAGTGGTTACGTGTTGTGCCAAAAAATTTGACATTTCGCACCAACTCATCGTACACAATTATATGAAATTAAGAAAACGAAAACCAACAATCTAACTGATCAGTCAATTTCATCGCTCAACTAGTCCAACCTAATTGACTGATTAGTTAGGCTGCTGGTTAAAATTTGTTAATTTCATCTAATTTTATGCGATGAGTTGGTGCGAGATGTCTAATTATTTAGCACACCCCTACACATCACCACCTTAAAAAAAACAACCAAACCAATACAGGCCAACAAATAAAATTTAATTACATTAAAAAAAAAAAACAAATGCAACCCAACAAATAGAAGAAAAACAAAACAACTCAGCTTATGTGGTTTAATAAGGTGAGTGAGTTGGGTTGGACTAGTTGAGTGCTAAAATTTTTTATCACCCAATCAATCCAACCCAACTCACTCACGCTATCAAACTATACAAGTTCAGTTAGTGCGTGATGTCTAGTTTTGCAGTATACTTCTTCACAAAACCATTTTTGCAAAAAGAAAAGAAAGGCAATTTTTTTTTAAAAAAAAAAAAAAAGACCAGACTAACACATCCACAAAAATAAATAAATAAATAAATAAAATTAAAATTAAAATGGTATTCGCGGCCTCAAGCATTATTGATATTAGAAGCATTATTCTTGTTTCCTATTACTGTTTAGGATTAGGTCTAGAATTGCTATATATATATATATATATTAGATGTACATATTGTATTGATACACAATTGAATATACAGAGAACATTCAACGGAATGTAGCTTAGGAGAATATTCAAATCAAACCTAACTAGAAAAACAAATCAGGAAGAGACAACTGAGTAAGATCAAAAACTATTTCATGATAGCATTGCTTACCCACATAAGCTTTGTTCCACCTATGATTCTACGCAAATAATGAAACATTTGTAGCAGTTCAAGGAGTTCTGATCATACCCATAGTGTTTTCAACTTTTTAAGTGCCACTAAAATGTAATCCTGTGGAGAATCAAACACTGAACCCTAGAACACAACTACGTCGACCATGGTGCCCAAAGTTTGAATTATGTTTGAAGCCATCAAGTTGGAGACATGTTCTTCGAGATGTTCCTGTCTTCCCACATTCTCAAATTCCAAGTTTTTCTGGTGGCAACTCATCCTCTTCCTGCATTGCCTTGTTATATTTAATAGCAAGGTTTAGCATCTCGTGAACAGTCTGCTTATTGGTCTTGGAATGGGTATCAAATCGTTGTAGACTTGAACAACCTGCTGTAAATATTTTGATTGAGTTTAAATGAAAATAGTAGAATGTTGGGTTTGGATTATCATTCTAGTAGGGGGTACGTTGGGTTAGAATACTATGGTAGAACGGTTAGTATGAAGATCCTCCTTGCTGGGATTCATATGGGTCAGCTTGAATCTATTAAGTCCTTTCCCCACACATTGAAGAAAGTTTGCGAATTGAAGGAAAGCTTTGAGGGGTAAATTGTGGTGATGGGTGTGGATGATATGGATATGTTTAAGGGTATTAGTTTGAAGTTCTTAGCAATGGGATATCTCTTAGAAGAACACCCTGAATAAAAATGACAATGACAACCTCTCAATGACAATTACATCACAAATCGAAACTATAAAATCTTGAACACAATATTTGTTACTTAAAATGATGTCACTTTCATGAATTAATTGGATGACAAAAAATTTAATTTAACGCTCTTGACCTTAACTTTTCCAACAATGCTACGTGCACGAAAAAAAAAATCAATATGTATCTCAATTTTATGTTGAATTTAGTTCCTTCTACACGTAGAATCTACGTCATACCTTGATCTTTCTCTATGTATTTCTTTCTATACACGTAGGATCACTCTTAACTTCTCAGGCTATGATCTTCTAACTTTATGATTTGAATTTTAAATATATTCCAAAACCTACTGATGAGACCCAACATCTTTTTAACTTTAAAATTTTCAATTTGTCTATTGAAAAACATTCACGGTTCTTAATTTATGTCTCCAAATATTCATACCTTCACATTCGTATGTAATTCAATGACTATAAATATTACGAGACATGAGAATATAAAATTTGAGGGCTAAAATTGCCCCCCAACCGCTAATGTATAATTTCAAATATTGAATAAGATGAACAAAAGCAACTGCTGTACTATCAACTTTCCAAACGCCAATTCAATCTTGTCATACATGAACCTGCAACCCGGTTCAGGCTGGGAGCCATGAATAACTAAGGAGCACCTTGAGCTGGGTTGTACCCTCTTTATGATGTCATCCTCTGAAATCTCATGATCATGCTCTTTCTTTACGTTTTCTGTCGGAAGTGATCGTCAAAGGTTGCCGGAGGTTATCACCGATGGTTGAAGACAAGGTACTAAATGGATTTCATAGCACAGATGTTTTAACTTATTGTGCAAAGTACTAACTTTGTCTTTTTGATGATCTAGTTCAATTTCCTCAAAAATTGCATTAGAAAGCATGCAACAGCACTTGTTGCTTCTGGTATGTTTGAGGAACCAATTGACCCTACAGTTGCTTCACAGGTAATATAGTTGCTCCATTTCTACCTCTCTCCAATCCGCACACACTTGCAATCTTAAAAAATGGAGAATTTACACTATTTGGTGTGAGAAGTGGGAGAGAGCCTTTAAATGAGGGTAGTTTTGAAAGAAAATAAAAAATGGAAATTCAGGTACAACTTCTAGCACTTCCCAAATTGTTATGGCATTTTTTTAATATGGTTTAGTTTTGATTTGAGTTTGTATGCTAATCAAACAACATATCTATGCTTCTCATGGAACCTATTATTTCAGAAAAGTGTATTTGCAGTTGGCATGATCTGCTGTGAAGAAGAAGGCCGTTTGAAGGAGAAGCCTGTGTAAGCTTAATTGTGTTGTGTAAGCTTTACAATTTTGATTCTCATCCCACATCAGGCTAAACATGGTACTATACATGAATTTAACTTCTGAAATTTCATATCATGAAAAAAGAACCTTAACTTCCCACTTTGAGCATGCAACCCATATTGGGACTTGGGCAGATAGTCTCATAGCTGTATTTATTACTTGAAATCCAAAGCCATTAGTTGGAATATGCTATGTCTAATATTAGGTTAAGTTTGGTTATACTTTTAAGCTCTTTATACTAATATTGCATTTGTCCATGTCTTTGGAATCTTAAATAGATTATTGCAGCAGGTCCTTTTACCACAATTGACAACTTGTTCTTTGAACCTCTAACTGAGCTGCTAGCATATGCACGAAGAAAGCAGCCTTAGTTGCTTTTATTGGTAAGACCCACCATTTTTCATATCAATAATATTGTAAATTGTAATCTGCATTGATAAATGACTCGAGAAGTTGGATTTTTTATGTTTGGCAGCTGGGACCATTTATTGATTCTGAACATCCAGAGATTAAGAAAGGAGTAGTAAACAGGACCTTTGATGAAATATTTCGTCTTGAAATCCTTGGAAGGGTATCTATCTGTTAGGTTTTTATTCTTGGCAATCCCGGTCGACAAAACTCTTTTCAGTTGAACTTGCTTTCACATTTTTTATTTCAGTGAGGCTTTGAGTTTTTAGATATGAATCCAACCCGAATTATGCCTATCCAATCCAAATTATGCCTTGCAGAGAAGGTTGTGATGTTAATACTTTCAAGATTGCCACTTCGCTGATTATGACGGGGATCGAGCTGCCCGGTCAGCTCGCGGGGGTCAAGGGGGCAGCGCCCCTTGGCGGGTCTAGGGCAACGCCACTGCGGGGTCGAGGGGCAGCGCCCCCAAAGCAAAATGCAAAATTGCATTCGAAGTTGCATGTCCGCCCTTGCTCGCTCGAGTGAAGAAGTCCTCGCTCGAGCGAAGGCTGCGTCTGGCAAAAAACCTGAGAATGACGAATGTGCGCTCGAGCGCAGGTTTCGTGGCTCAAGCGAAGCCACTTATGGAAAACACGCGTTTTTGGTTCCTCGCTCGAGAGAGAGAGTCTTCGCTCGAGTGAGCTTCGCAGTCCCAGATTTCTATAAGTATCTGTTTTAGTCCAAAACTAGGATTACTTCTCCAGATCTTCTTTTTGAATATTAAGGTTTATATCTGGGGATATTTTGCTAGTTTTCTTTGATGTTTTGATTGTGTATTCAACTCATGGTTTAAAGAGTATACATCAAAGGATTATTTGTTTGTTCTACACAAAAGAGAGAGTTGTTCTTTGGTGGATTCTGAAGAATTCGAGCCTGAAGCTTTGGTGGATTCTGGAGTGGCTCATCGTCAAGACAATTCCGAGGTGAAGACGGGGTTGGAAGAGACACATAGGGGTTGGTTCAATTCGGGCGTGCATTTCTATAATTCCTTTATATCTTCTTAGTGGATTGTTTTGTGGCTGTTGCCCGTGGTTTTTTTTCACAATTGGAGGTGTCCAATTGTGGGTTTTCCACATAAAGTCATTGTGTCGATTTGTCTTGATTGTTTGATTGGGATTGTTGTTTACTGCTTAAAATTGATGCATAATCACAAATCAACATCTAGGGGGGTTCTAGATTTTTCACTATCTATCTACACTAGATAATTTTGCCTGTTTGAGAAGATTTTATCTTTCTTTTTTTTTAATTTTTTTCCCCCAATGGTTTGCAGCTTCAAGATTATGTGGAATATATGGGTTCTGCTGCACGTGTGATTCTCGTGCCATCTATACGGGACGCAAATCATGACTTTGTTTTCCCTCAGGTAATTTTATTGCTAAATTAATTTATATAGTATCTCTATTTTCCCAGTTAGTTAACAAAAAATTGAGATCATAATTAAGTGTTAATTTCTAGATTAATGTTGTTTGGCTTTGATTCTGCAGCGTACTTTTGATATTCAGCAAGCCGTCTCAAACATCAGGTATGCATGATTCTACTAGACTAGGGGAAGCCCACCTTTGAACTGGTTGCTAGATCCAGATCATTTTTCAGTTTACAGTCTCGCAAGTCACAATTTTAAAGAAATTACATTGTCTTACCAGATGACCAGTCTTACAAATCCGGGGATTTTCAGTGCAAATGAGGTAATCACTAATTGCCTTTATTCTTAAATTATGATTGTTCATTCTTCTAGACATTAATTTCATGTTTGTGTGTGCTCCTCCAAATTCTTCAAAATGCATTGATGAGATGAAATTTTTTTGCATTATATTAATCTCATGCACTACAAAAAAGCTTGAAACCATACTTTTGGAGTAAAAACACACTAATTAGCAGAATGCCCTATACTTGAGGTGAATACAATTTGGAAGAGTAACATGGAATTAGAAAGAATCTAGTTAAGGTTCTCCAAAGGGAATATGTTTAATCTTATTATTTTAAATTCTATAACAATGGTTTGAAGCATTTTGAGTTAAAACACATTGTACAAGTCTCTAATTAGTTTTCAATCACATTTTGGGTTTTCAGATCAAGGTAGGTTGCTGCACTGTGGATATTCTCAAACAACTTAGCGGAGAGGAGATCTCACGGAATCCATCTGGGAGATCCAAGCAGGGCATGAATAGACTTGCAAATCATCTACTTAGCCAGCACAGGCATGTTTTTATTATTCTCTTAATGGAAATTTATGTACTTGATATTAAAGAAGTTTAAACAATTGAAAAGACGGTTACTTTTTGAAAACAGCTTCTATCCTCTATACCCACCAATGGAAGATACTCCCGTGGATTTTTCTCTCGCTCCAGAGGCTCTTCAGATCCCTTGTAATCCAGATATCCTAATCCTATCCTCTGACTTGGCTCATTTTATAGCGATCCCGGGTTTACCCTTGTTGTACAGTGATCCGGACAAGTGTCCGTGGATGATAGTAGTTGATTATTACCTGGTGTGCATCCTTTCTTACTTTGTATTTGAGTTATAGGATGTATTGGGCAGATTTGTTACGGGTTGGTTGAGATGAGAAACCAAAACTAGTTGCCCAGATTTTGACCTGTCCGCTCGAGCGGGGGTTTTGGCGCTCGAGCGGGAGTTTCACCCATCCAGGTTTCCCTGTGCAGTGTTCGACGCTCGAGCGTGGGATTGGCCGCTCGAGCAAGTTTGTGTGAGTTCCGCTCGAGCGGGGAGTTGGAAGCTCGAGCGGAAGACCTGTCTGCAAAAGTTCTGGGAGTGTGTATCCGCCGCTCGAGCGGGATTGTTAACGATCGAGCGGGAATCTGTGAGTGACGCTCGAGCGGGGAGTTTGATGCTCGAGCGGGACGACTTTTATTATAGCGACCCCCGTCTTTTCCCATTTGATTATTGTACCCGGACTTAGGTTCCGTAGATTCCGTCATTGTATAATTGTTGTTGTCATTCATTATTTTCTTATTTTGAGTCTTGGGTTGTGTTGGGAAGTTTTGGAGCAGGTTGGTTGAGCTTAGGAACCAAGTCTAGTTGCCCAGATTTTGGCTTGTCCGCTCGAGCGGGGGTTTGGACGCTCGAGCGGGGAATACACCCATCCAGTATGTCCTGTGTAGTGTTGGCCGCTCGAGCGGGGGATTGGACGCTCGAGCGGGAAGTCGTGAGTGACGCTCGAGCGGGGAGTTGGGCGCTCGAGCGTGGACCTGTCTACAAAAACTTCTGGGAGAGTGCATTCGCCGCTCGAGCAGGAGTTTGGCCGCTCGAGCGGGAGTCTGTGAGTGGCGCTCGAGCGGGGGTTTCCACGCTCGAGCGGGGCGACTGGTATAAAAATCCGAGATCCGACTTTCAGGATCATTTTTCATCTCCTTTTTGATTTTAAAACCCTAGAACCGTCTTCTCCCTCTCCCTACACACCTTCTCTCTTAGGTTTGATCTACTTAGAGTGTATTTCTACCCTAAGTCCTTTGTTAAAAAGATAGAGTGAGTCGAGGGCTTCCATTTAATCTGAACGTTTGGTGGTTTGGAGCACTTTGGAATTTGGGTCTTCATCTTCATCTTATCCATTCGAGTTCTTCACTTCAAGGTAGGGATTTCCTACTCCATTCTATAAGTTTTGTTCTAAGTTTTGGTATTTTGATATGTTGGGGATACTTTGGTAAATTTTGGGAAAAACCCTAGTTGTATTATTGAATTAATTTGTATAAGTAATTCATGGAATTGGGAAAAGATGGTTAAATTCATGGAATTGGGGAAATCATTGGTTAAATAGCGTAATTATGTAATTGGAATCATTTGTCTATTGAATTGTTGACATAGTTATTTTCAGTTTAGAAATAACTGTTTTGGGCTATCGGTGGAGGATAGTCGTGATTGTTGTAGACATTGCATGTGGATTAGGAATAACTGAAACTAATCACATTGGTTAAGTCATTAATTTTGACTATTGCATTAATACAGAAAATACGTGTATTGATTGAGCATTGCATTTGCATATATTGTTTTGTGTGGGAGGAGATAGGGGATGTACTCCATGGTTTAGGGGAAGATAGGGGATGGACCTCTAAACCGGATTTTGTTTGGGAGGAGATAGGGGATGGACTCCATTAGCATCACTTTTGTGTGTGCTTATTTATATAGAAGTGTTTTATTGATACAGCACTAAAATGTGTATCAATTTGGAAGTATGAAGTGTTTGATTTGAGCTTGAGTCTCATTTGTTTGTTGATATTGGAAGGATGTGAATATGATATATGTGATTCACTGTTGTAAGTTTGGCCAGGTTCTGAGCCATGTTGATAAAATTGGAAAGTAAAACGTATCTTTGGCAATAGTGTCATGAGACTGTAAAATGAAGTAATTGATTATTTTGGTTAACCATCTGTTGAATGCTATTGCTTTATTCATTGCTTATATGTGGTTTAGTATATTTCTATTGGGCTGTGGCACACCCTTTATGGGAACATCATTTTCAGGTTCAGGTGATAAACTACCTCCAAGGACTTAGCTTGGGAGGGTTTGGCTTCTGGATTGAAGAAGACTACCTTTAGTTAATAGTTTTGCATGTAAACATTCAAGCCTAGGGCTTTTCTTGTATTGAGATTAGAACTCATATTTTTGAATCCAAGTGCTGGCTTGGAAAGATGTAAGCCTGTAGGGCATTTTATTCGATGTCACATGTAATGCTTTATTTAGTAATACTCTGATGAATGAATTAATAAATTGTCTTCTTTAAATAATGCATGTCAACGATATATAATGGGTTAATTTTGAGGGCGTTACATTTATATAAAGCCGAGATCCGATTTTTTTGTTCACTTTTCAACATCTTTTCTCTCTCTTACTTTTCCAAAAAGCTATTTTGAGAGTTCCTCACACTAGAACCCTAACTTCTCTCTTAGAATTGATCCAGTAGGAGTTGTTTTCTCACCTTGGGCCTTTACAAAAGTTGTGTTGATCGTCGAGAGCTATCTTTTAATCTGAAAATTTCGGGATTTGGAGCATTTCCGTTTCTTCATCTCCTTCGTTGGGTCCCATTATTTGAGGTAGGGATAACCTACTCCATCTTATGAACTTTGTCTTTGAATTTTAGCATTTTGATATGTTGGGGATTGTTGGGTAATTTTGAGAAAGTTTGGGCCTTTGTGCAGTTTTACAAAAGTTGGGGTTTTAATCATATAAAACCTAAATGCATGTTTGGCATGGAAAAGTGAAATTAATGTTAAAACATTAATGAAAATAGAACCTAAGGGTTGTGATGTTAATTATGGAGTATGCCCTAATTACATTGGTTAATTAATTTGTATAATTAATTGTTGGAAATGAGGAATTGTGTTGAAAATGTTGAAATTGGGAATGTATGGGACTAGAGAGTGTAGTCGAATCTTTTATTGCTCATCTAGTTGAAATGTTGATATATTATCCATTGGTGCATTTATTTCCTGCTTAGAAATAATTGCTTTGGGCTACCGGTGGAGGGTAGTGTTGATTGTTGTAGACAATGCATGATGATTAGGTAAACTAAAACTAATCAATTGGATGTGTCATAGAGTATGACGGTTGATAGAATACATTAACTTTATGTATCTGTGGATTGTGCATGTGACCAATGTGTTTATATGCATTATGTGTAGACGGTTGATAGAATGCATTAATTTTATGTATTGATTGATTGTGTATGTGATTCTGTGTTTATATGCCTTACGTGTGTATGGGAGGAGATGGGGGATGTACTCCACGGTTTAGGGGAAGATGGGGGATGTACCTCTAAACCGGTTATTGGAATGTTGATACAGCTCATATGCTTATCTGTTGAAGTATTAATATAGCTCATATGCTTATCTATTGAAAAGTTTATTTGATTTGATATAGCACTAAAATGTATATCATTATTGTTTGCGAAACATGGAAGTAGTTTATGTGTTATTGATACAACACCAAAATGTGTATCCACCTTGGATTTCGAAAATGTTTTAGTGATGAACTATAATCTCATCAAATGTTTTAGCCAGAGTACTGAGTCTTGTTTTCAAACTCAAAGTTGAATAAGAAAGAAAAGTGAATTGTAATGTAGACTTGGTTGTCTTGGAATTTTTATAAGATGTAAATGGAAGTGTCAGTGTTGACCATCTATCAGTTGCTAATCTCTTAGTCATTGTTCATAGTTGGTTTAGTACATTTCTACTGGGCTGTGGCTCACCCTATATGGGAACATCATTTTCAGGTACAGGTAGCATGCCACCTCCAAGGGCATAGCTTGGGAGGCTAGAGACGGATATACTTTTGTTGTCTTATCTCCTTTTGGATGTATTACGTGTAAATTCAAGCCAAGGGCTTAATGTGTAATTGAGTTAGTACTCTCTTTTGCAACCAAGTGTTAACTTGGAAAGCTGTAAGCCCGTAAGGCATTTGCTTCTGTTGTAACCATGTAATACTTTTGTAATGAAATACTCTAATAAATAGATGAATGTGGACTTTTATGTATCAATGCATGTCTCGATATGGATGGGTTTAATGTTGTTATTTTTTGAGGGCGTTACACATTTCGTGAAGGTAAATGATAGTTCTAGTTATATCAGAGTAATGATGGATATACGAAACATAATAGTTATACAGAATGATGTGTCAAAATGATATTTATTCATTTCAAATCAAAAGACTCATGAAAGTGACTTGTTATTTCAAAATTGCCATTGACACGCCATTCTAGTGGACTTTTTTGTACATAAATTCTGTTTGCAAATCAGTTTTCTTTCTTATCTAGTTTAGAGCAGATTGGATTGTATGAATGAAATTTAACTCTTCATCTCCTATGCGGACAGGTGTTGTCAATTGGGGATAAAAATGACAGAGAAGAGCAAGCGAAGTGCATTTGTGTTAATCCAAGAAGACTGGCTAGGGGCGAAGGAGCAGGTTTCTTTCCACTGGTTAAATAACCAAGCAGGATTAGACTAACAAGTTTCTCCTTTTTTTTTTACACATTCTTTCCATTTTTTTTTTACAATTCAACTATAAACCTGAGGTTGGAGTAGCCAAGAAATCACAATCACCTTAACATAAACGATGTCTACACATTACTTGATTGCCCAGTAATATTTTATTCCCCACATTGATTGATGGAAGAGAGTCAATAGTGCAAGAAATTGAGTATTATGATTTTGTCGTATGTTGAAAGAAAATTCAAGTCAGCAAATCTTAAAAAAAAAAAATTCACCAAAACAAACGGAGTAAATCCTCCCATGCATGTTAATAGTAAACATAACATAATCATGTAGTGAAAAGGAAAGCCAACAATTCTAAAGCAACACTTTAAGTTGTGCATATATATAGTGCAAATCAATCTAGATGGTACACTAAATCATACCATCTCCGGGAATCATTCACTTACAATATTAATCCATGGCTAATACGCAAACTAATCATGAAATCGACTCTAGTTATAATCCAAAAGATCATTGAAAGAACTTTTTTTTTTTTTTTTTTACATAAATGCATGTAATATCAATACATGGTAGGACCACTCACAAAGGTTCATTTCTTCTTCAACAATTAATTTGGAAAAAGATAATGAACATAATTTGAACTGAAAAGATGCCATAAAAGTAATCACCTAGAGACGTATCCGCATCAATGAACGCTGAATTTTGGACGACTTGTGCATCGCAACTACGCAAGTCATTAACATCCTTGCTCAACTGCATTGGAGACGTATCCACATTAGTGACAAAAAGCCGTCTCTTCACAGGGTGGGTCTTACATGGCCTCATATTATTCCTGGGACGCTTCGGTGTAAAAGGGGTGGGAGTACCAATTGGATCATAATCATCGTATTCCTCAAACAAATTGCTACCCACTTGTCCCATTTTATGATCGTTTTGGGGGCAAGTTCTCCTTGTGTGGCCAACGACCCTACATTGTCGAGTAAATCACCAATCATTAAATAGAACAAAAATGCCAACACTACCTCACAATAACAAAATTAAGACACAAAGCACAATATAATGTATACCTGCAACACTGGTTAATAGGTCATTACCAATACCATTTATCTTAGAATAGATGGTCTAGAGTAATAGCAGCAAAATGGAAAAATAGAATCAATCAATGTCGCATATCCCTATCAAAAATTATTTTGATTGGAAAAAGTGATATTGAAACATGTACACATTTTGAAACTCATTAAAGTTTTCAAATTAAGTTTGAATAGTCAATTGCTTGTTTGGCTCTGTTTGATGAATCTAAAACTACCAAATTACTTGAGGTCGGCTTGACAAAAACTCATTTGATATCGACTCAAAAAATTAACTGTCACGCCCTCAAAATAATAACATTAAACCCATAAAATAAGACATGCATTGAGATGCAAAAGTTCCACATTCTCCCATTTATCCGAGATCTATTACATAAGTATTACATGTTAACAACAAAAGCAAAATGCCTTACAGGCTTACAGCTTTCCAAGTTAACACTTGGTTACAACAAAGAGTTCTAACTCGTTTATACATAAAGCCCTTGGCTTGAAATTAGATATAATACATCAAAAAGATAACGACAATAGTGTGCCCGCCTCTAGCCTCCCAAGCTATGTCCTTGGAGGTGGCATGCTACCTGTACCTGAAAATGATATTCCCATATAGGATGAGCCACAGCCCAGTAGAAATACACTAAACCAACCATGAACAATGACTAAAATATTAGCAATTGATAGATGGCCAACACTGATACATTCACATAAATCACATATTTATGTCATACGACTTACGAGTCCAAGTTACCTTTCATTTTCCCTTTTTCAACGGATAGGCATATAAGCACCACCCACATTCTAAACAGATATGTATAACAACAATATCCACATTCTCAGATAAGCAAATAAGCTATATCCACATTCTACAACAGATATGTATAACAACAATATCCACAGATAAGCATATAAGCTATATCCACATTTCACAAAGATAAGCATATAAGCCCTATCTTCACTTTACTAGACAAGCATAAGAGCTGTATCTACGGAGTTCATCCCCTATCTTCTCCCAACACTATCCGGTTTAGAGGTACATCCCCTATCTTCCCCTAAACCGCGGAGTACATCCCCCATCTCCTCCTCTACACATAACGTATACAAACACATTGGTTCTATATACAATCACTCAATACATGTAGTTAATGTATTCTATCAATCGTCAAATTCCATGACACATTCCATTGATTAGTTTCCGTTTGCCTAACCATCATGCATTGTCTACAACAATCACGACTATCCTCCACCGATAGCCCAAAGCAGTTATTTCTAAACAGAAAATAAATGCACAATGGATATTCAATCAACATTTCATTTCCTCATTTCTCACAATTAATTATCCCAATTAATTAAACAATGTAATTAGGTCGTTATCCATAATTACCATTTCAACCCTTAGGTCCCATTTTCATCAATGATTCAACATTTATTCCATTTCTCTACTCTAATCATGCATCTAGGTTTATTATGAATAAAACCCCAACTTTTGTAAAATTGCACAAAAGCCCCAAACTTTTACCAAATTACCAAACCAACCCCAACATCTCAAAATACTAAAATTTAAAGACAAAATCCATAGAGAGGAGTAGGATATCCCTACCTCGAAGTTTGAGCCAAAAAGGAGATGAAGACTCGAAGATCAACGTGCTCCAAATCTAAACTTTTTCAGATTAAAACAAAGCTCTCAATGCCCTCTATCTTTTTAACAAAGGCCCTAGGCTAGATTCACACTCTAGGGAGATCAATTCTTAGAGAGAGTGTAAGTTTAGAGAGAGAGTGTCTCGGATCAAGGGTTTGAAAGAAAAATAAAGTGAAAAAGTGATGTTTCAAAACGCTACTGTCCGCTGATATAAAACACTCTCGCTCGAGCGAAGACTTGGTCGCTCGAGCGACCAGACACAGAAAACTCTCGCTCGAGCCAAAAAATCAAAAGTGCGCTCGAGCGAAAGAATGCTCGCTAGAGCCAACAACTCAAACCCTCAGGTCTGCAACCAGAAGCACGCTCGAGCGACAAACCTCTCGCTCGAGCGAAGAACAAACCAGACCGCTCGAGCCAAGAAAAGCTCGCTCGTGCCAAGAAATACAACTCTCAGGTCCAGAACCAGACGCCATCACTCGCTCGAGCGAAGCCACTCTGGCTCGACCCACCAGACACAAACTCAACTCTCGCTCGAGCGAACAACTCCTCGCTCGAGTGAAGGTCCAAAAATCTGGGCAGCAACACTAGGCTCCCAAACACAACCAACCTGAAACAAACCTGCCCAACACATCCCATAACTCAATATACAAAGTAAAGAGGATGCAAACAAGATAATAAAAAACTACCAACAACCACGGACACATGTCCGGATCACTGTACAACAAGGGTAAACCCGGGATCGCTATAACCTCCCCCCCTTAAAGAATTTCGTCCCCGAAATTAAGCACAAGTTTTCAAAACAAGTTTTCCTCCATTTTAAACAATGTTACATTTTAACATTCAACAATTCGACCCATTACCGGTCATCCCATCTCTTTAACAAAAGGCATTTCACATTATGTAAACAACATATCTACTTTCAACATGCATCAACATTATGCATTATCTTTCCAATTTCAACAATATATTCAACATATACAATGTTACCTTCAACTTCCATATGAGGCAAGTTCCAAAACATACATCCAATAAACCAAAACATTTTCAATGTTTCACAACTTAAGACATATATAAAAGCTCTTAAGTTCAACAAAATTTAACTACAAGATTACATATCAACAAACAAGTCCGGATATTTCTCTCGGACTTCCAACTCACGTTCCCAAGTGGCTTCCTCCACTCCGTGATGTTTCCACAAGACTTTCACCAAAGGAATGGTCTTGCCACGCAGGACTTGATCCCGCCTATCCAAGACCCGAACCGGTCTCTCCTCATACGAGGCATCCTCACCTACCTCTAAATCGGTCCAATCCAACACATGTGATGGATCTGGCTCATACTTCCGAAGCATACTCACATGAAACACGTCATGCACTCCGGACAACTACGGCGGTAAGGCTAACCGGTAAGCAACCTCGCCAATCCTCTCAAGGATCTCAAAAGGACCAATAAACCGAGGGGATAGCTTTCCACTCTTCCCAAACCTCATCAGGCCTCGTCTAGGTGATATCTTCAGAAAGACATGATCACCTACCTCAAACACCAAAGGCCTCCTCCTACGGTCGGCATAACTCTTTTGTCGACTCTGGGCTGTAACAAGCCTCCTACGGATAAGCTCAACTTTCTCCGTCGTCTCCCTAACCAACTCCGGACCCAACAAAGGTGCATCACCCACCTCGGCCCAACAAACTGGAGACCTACACGGTCGGCCGTACAAGGCCTCAAACGGTGCCATACCGATGCTAGACTGAAAACTGTTGTTATAGGCAAACTCTACCAATGGCAAGTGCCTCTCCCACGTCCCACTAAAGTCCAGGACACAACCCCGAAGCATATCCTCGAGGATCTGAATAGTACGCTCGGACTGCCCGTCAGTCTGAGGATGATAGACCGTACTAAAGGTCAACTTAGTGCCCAAGGCACTCTGCAAACTCTGCCACAACCTAGCAGTAAAACGAGGATCTCTATCTGAGACGATCGTCACTGGGACCCCGTGCAATCTCACTACGTCCCGAATATACAAGTCGGCAAGATGATCTACCGAATCTCTCACGCGCATAGGAATAAAGTGCGCCGACTTAGTCAACCGGTCTACAACCACCCAAATAGCATCACTACCCCGTTGAGTCCTCGGAAGACCTACAACGAAGTCCATAGTGACATGTTCCCACTTCCACTCGGCAATAGGCAAGGGTTGCAACAAACCCGCTGGCCTCTGATGTTCGGCCTTCACTTGCTGGCAAGTAAGGCACTTCGATACGAAAACAGCCACATCTCTCTTCATACCCCGCCACCAAAACTGGCGACCTAAATCCTGATACATCTTAGTACCTCCCGGATGCACCGCAAGGCGCGAATGGTGAAACTCTCGGAGTACTTCCTCTCGGCAAGACTCCGGTACAAACAAACGGTCTCGGTATCTCACACTCAGGTCGGGATACACCGTCAAACCCTTCTCAATTTTCCCACTGGAGATCTTCTCTCGGAGGGATTCTACCTCAAGGTCACCTTTCTGTGCCTCTAACACACTAATCACAAGTGTAGGCTGCGCAACAACAGAAAACAAGGCCGCAGCCTCACCAGATTTGCCCAGTAGCAAATCAAACTCGCCAAGTGCTCCCAACATCTCCCATTCCCGGATGGCTATACTAGCTACATCACCAATGGTCTTCCTACTAAGGGCATCGGCCACAACATTGGCCTTTCCCGGATGATAGTGCAACTCAAAATCATAATCCTCGATGAACTCCATCCATCTCCTCTGCCTCAAATTTAAGTCTCTCTGGGTAAACAGATACTTCAAACTCTTATGATCCGAGAATACCTCGAACCTCTCACCATAAAGGTAGTGCCTCCAAATTTTCAAGGCAAAGATCACTGCTGCTAACTCTGGGTCGTGTGTAGGGTAATTCTTCTCGTGTATTTTCAACTAACGTGAGCCATAAGCTACCACTTTCCCTCTTGCATTAACACACAACCCAAACCCTCTCGTGAGGCATCACAATAAACCGCATAACCCAACCCTCTCTCCGGAATAATCAACACCGGAGCGGTGGTCAATCTAACTTTCAGCTCTTGGAACGACTTTTCACAAGTCTCACTCCACACAAACTTGACTCCCTTCTGAGTCAGTCTAGTCAACGGTAACGCTAGCCTGGAGAAATCTTTCACAAACCGACGGTAATACCCAGCCAATCCCAGAAAACTACGGATCTCAAACACACTCTTAGGCTGTGCCCAATCTTGCACTACCTCAACCTTGGACGTATCAACAGACACCCCTTCCCCGGATACCACATGGCCTAAGAATTTGACTTCCCTCAACCAGAACTCACACTTCCCAAACTTGGCATACAGCCTATGGGCTCTAAGTAACTCAAGCACCACTCTCAAGTGTTCCTCGTGCTCCTCCTCAGAAGGCGAATAGATAAGGATGTCGTCCACGAAGACGACCACAAATCGGTCTAAGAATTCCCGGAAAATCCGGTTCATCAAGTCCATAAAGACTGCCGGTGCATTGGTAAGCCCAAATGGCATCACCAGAAACTCGTAATGGCCATACCGCGTACTGAATGCCGTCTTCGGAATATCCTCTTCCCTGACCCTCAACTGGTGGTAACCCGATCTCAAGTCTATCTTAGAGAAACAACGGGAACCCTTCAACTGGTCAAACAGGTCATCTATACGGGGCATAGGGTACTTATTCTTAACCGTAGCCCGATTCAACTTCCGGTAGTCAATACACAATCTCAAGGCACCATCTTTCTTTTTAACAAAGAGGGCCGGTGCTCCCCACGATGAAACACTAGGGCGAACAAAACCCTTATCTAGCAATTCCTGGAGCTGAACTTTCAACTCAACCAACTCTGCTGGAGCAAAACGGTAAGGTGCCATAGAAATCGGCGCCGTACCAGGCACTAAATCAATAGAGAACTCTATCTCTCGGTGAGGTGGCAAACTAACAAGATCTTCGGGAAAGACATCCGAATACTCACAAACCACCCTCGGCAACACAAGCTGGGTCTCACCACTCTCACCACTCTCAAAGCTGGCAAGTAGACTACTAAGCTCACTTCGCCCTCGCGAATCATACCCCGGTGGCAAAACACTACCAACCCGGTCTCCCAAGAAATGGAACCACTCCCCGCTCAAGGTACATAACGTAACCCTCTGGCGGTAGCAATCGATAACAGCCCGGTATGACGATAGCCAGTCCATACCCAAAATAACATCAAAACCCTTCATGGGCATGACAACAAACGGAAAAGGAAGCCTATAGTCGGCGACCTCTATGTCACATCCTCTAACACCCTGTTTCAGAATCAACTCACCACCCAAAGGCGATACCACACAAATAGGAGATGCTAACTGTGCTAACTCCAATTCCAAAACAGATGCAATTGCAGCAGATACAAAAGAATGAGATGCACCCGTGTCTATCAACACATTAGCAACCGAGTTGCAAAACAGAAAAGTACCTCTCACTACCGATGGAGCAGGTACTAAATCCTGCGTGGTAACAGCATACACGCGCCCCGTAGGCCCCTGGTCTACCTGCTCACCTCTCGGAGCAAAAAACTACTGCACAGACTGGGATGACGAAGCTCCCGGATTAGCCATCGAGGCCTGCACAGACTGAGCTGGCTGAAAACCCTGCGTCTGCCTAGAACCAGACGCTCCCGAAGTGGCACTCAACTGCGGGCAAAACCTCTTCAGGTGCCCAGGCTGTCCACACTGATAACAAGACAAGGGCTGCCCCCTGCCCAAACTCTGACTCTGCGGTCTAGCTGAAGAAGAAGCAGCTCTCTGACCTCCACCCTTCAGCGGGCAAACAGAAACCTTGTGACCCAACCGGCCACACTTGTAACAGGTGAAATCCCCCTGACCACCTCTCCCGGAGCCTGCACTCGGCACTGGGAAGGTCGATCTAGCAACACCACCCTGCGACTGCTGAGGGTTAGAACCCCTCTGCCTCCTGCCATCACCCTGGCCATCTTGGCTCCTCTTGGAGCCTCTCTGCCCCTCATCCTCCTCCTGCATCATGAGCTCCATATGAGCTGCAGCATCCACTAGGTGTCTATACTCTCGGATATAAGACCCACCAACTCTCAACTTGAGGCCCCGCCTCAACTTCCGCTCAAACTCATAGCAACGGCGTTCCTCAGACGCCACCAGTTCAGGTGCAAACCTGGACAGACTAGTAAAGGTATCCTCAAACTCGGCCACTGACAAGCCCTGCTGATTAAGCCGGCTAAACTGATCCCTCAGCTTCTCCCTAGCTACTGCAAACAAAAACCTCTCCTGAAAAGCATTCACAAATGCCTCCCAAGTACCGCCAACACAAGCCTTCTCGTACTTCCACCATTGACCCGCATCTCCCTTCAGTTGGAAGGATGCCAAGGTCACTTTCAGTGCTTCGTCCTCGATGCCAAGCATCTCGAACGTCTTACTCATTTGCTCTAGCCACTCATCAGCCTTCAGTGGCTCCTTCGGATCCCCGATAAACTCATCTGGATTAGACCGGAAAAACTCCCTCTTCAAGAAAGAAGGCCCTGCCTCAGATGTCTGATTCCCAGCTCTAAGAATACCCAAAGCTCCTGCTATCTCTCTGGCTAAGGCACCCATGGCCTGCTGACCCACCGGCTCAGCCACATTGGCCTGGCCAACCCCCTCCTGCACTGCCGAAATCTCACCCGGTAACGGTGCTTCCTGCCTCGCAGGCCTACCACGCCTAACACCTCTTCCTCGTCCTGACATCCTAATAAAGGCAACACAGAACGTTAGCACATTCATAAATGTGCCGAAACTAAGCACTCACGTCCTAATGCATGGACAACTGTAATTCACTCCACGTAAGCACATAAACACATAAGCACTTACGAATTTCATTTCCGGATAATGATAGTCCCGAGGCGTTACTAGAGTTCCGGTTAGAAATAGCATTGATCAAGTGCTTTTCCAACAAGACTCCCAGAAACCCAAGGATCCAATCAACATCCTAGAAATTTAATCCCATACCCACATATTCACATAAGCATGTTATCAATCAATCACATAGCATATGATACTACATCTAAGTCTCTATCAAGCGAGACAAACCCATTGTGATACTAATCACTTCCCACATACCCAAAGTATTCGAACCCGGTACGCTCTGATACCAAGTTGTCACGCCCTCAAAATAATAACATTAAACCCATCAAATAAGACATGCATTGAGATGCAAAAGTTCCACATTCTCCCATTTATCCGAGATCTATTACATAAGTATTACATGTTAACAACAAAAGCAAAATGCCTTACAGGCTTACAGCTTTCCAAGTTAACACTTGGTTACAACAAAGAGTTCTAACTCGTTTACACATAAAGCCCTTAGCTTGAAATTAGATGTAATACATCAAAAAGATAACGACAATAGTGTGCCCGCCTCTAGCCTCCCAAGCTATGTCCTTGGAGGTGGCATGCTACCTGTACCTGAAAATGATATTCCCATATAGGGTGAGCCACAGCCCAGTAGAAATACACTAAACCAACCATGAACAATGACTAAAATATTAGCAATTGATAGATGGCCAACACTGATACATTCACATAAATCACATATTTATGTCATACGACTTACGAGTCCAAGTTACCTTTCATTTTCCCTTTTTCAACGGATAGGCATATAAGCACCACCCACATTCTAAACAGATATGTATAACAACAATATCCACATTCTCAGATAAGCAAATAAGCTATATCCACATTCTACAACAGATATGTATAACAACAATATCCACAGATAAGCATATAAGCTATATCCACATTTCACAAAGATAAGCATATAAGCCCTATCTTCACTTTACTAGACAAGCATAAGAGCTGTATCTACGGAGTTCATCCCCTATCTTCTCCCAACACTATCCGGTTTAGAGGTACATCCCCTATCTTCCCCTAAACCGCGGAGTACATCCCCCATCTCCTCCTCTACACATAACGTATACAAACACATTGGTTCTATATACAATCACTCAATACATGTAGTTAATGTATTCTATCAATCGTCAAATTCCATGACACATTCCATTGATTAGTTTCCGTTTGCCTAATCATCATGCATTGTCTACAACAATCACGACTATCCTCCACCGATAGCCCAAAGCAGTTATTTCTAAACAGAAAATAAATGCACAATGGATATTCAATCAACATTTCATTTCCTCATTTCTCACAATTAATTATCCCAATTAATTAAACAATGTAATTAGGTCGTTATCCATAATTACCATTTCAACCCTTAGGTCCCATTTTCATCAATGATTCAACATTTATTCCATTTCTCTACTCTAATCATGCATCTAGGTTTATTATGAATAAAACCCCAACTTTTGTAAAATTGCACAAAAGCCCCAAACTTTTACCAAATTACCAAACCAACCCCAACATCTCAAAATACTAAAATTTAAAGACAAAATCCATAGAGAGGAGTAGGATATCCCTACCTCGAAGTTTGAGCCAAAAAGGAGATGAAGACTCGAAGATCAACGTGCTCCAAATCCAAACTTTTTCAGATTAAAACAAAGCTCTCAACGCCCTCTATCTTTTTAACAAAGGCCCTAGGCTAGATTCACACTCTAGGGAGATCAATTCTTAGAGAGAGTGTAAGTTTAGAGAGAGAGTGTCTCGGATCAAGGGTTTGAAAGAAAAATAAAGTGAAAAAGTGATGTTTCAAAACGCTACTGTCCGCTGATATAAAACACTCTCGCTCGAGCGAAGACTTGGTCGCTCGAGCGACCAGACACAGAAAACTCTCGCTCAAGCCAAGAAGCTCTCGCTCGAGCCAAAAACTCAAAAGTGCGCTCGAGCGAAAGAATGCTCGCTCGAGCCAACAACTCAAACCCTCAGGTCTGCAACCAGAAGCACGCTCGAGCGACAGACCTCTCGCTCGAGCGAAGAACAAACCAGACTGCTCGAGCCAAGAAAAGCTCGCTCGAGCCAAGAAATACAACTCTCAGGTCCAGAACCAGACGCCATCACTCGCTCGAGCGAAGCCACTCTGGCTCGACCCACCAGACACAAACTCAACTCTCGCTCGAGCGAACAACTCCTCGCTCGAGCGAAGGTCCAAAAATCTGGGCAGCAACACTAGGCTCCCAAACACAACCAACCTGAAACAAACCTGCCCAACACATCCCATAACTCAATATACAAAGTAAAGAGGATGCAAACAAGATAATAAACAACTACCAACAACCACGGACACATGTCCGGATCACTGTACAACAAGGGTAAACCCGGGATCGCTATATTAACGAACCAAAGTTGACCAAATTTTAAAATTCGTTAAAGTTATCAAAGCAAGTTATAACAATTAACTGTTCAGCTCGTTTATTATCCCTAAAAAGGGTTTAAATAGGACTACAACTATTTATCTTTCTCATTTTACATTCCCTCCATACCTTATTCTCTCTACTACTTACAACACAATTTTGGAAGCAATTATTATTTATGTAGAATCACTTGAAAATAAAATAAAATAAAATAAAATAAACACTCTAGAGGATTCATGCTTCGTCTATGATGGGTGGGTGAAGGCAAAAATCTCAGTATAGAATTTTCAAATTTTTATGAAATTTAATGAATTTACTTAAACCAGACTCTCTTGTGATGCTTTTTCCCTCTAGAGTTCTTTCTTTTCAAACATATACATTTCTTCTCTACTCCCTCAAAATTATGTTTATTTTTCTCGTGGGTGGGAAACAAAAGTATCAGTTCAGAATTTCCAAACATTTACATGTCATTCAACAAATTTGAGTTCAACCAAAAATGAATTCAATCTTTCTCTTATGACATCATCTCCCTCTAAAAAAAAAAGATAGTACACCCGCAAGTATCTTACTATCAATTAAAATAAACAAACAAAATAAAAGCACACCTGCCAGTGCCCTGCTATCAATTCAAAGCAAATAAATTCAAAAAAACAAAAACAAGTAGCCTACTATCTATTAACATGAAACAAATAAATAAAATAGCATACCCGCCAGTGCCCTGCTATTAATTTCAAACAAACAAACAAAAAAAGACAGCACACCTACAAGTATCGTACTATCAATTAAAGTAAAAAAATAAATAAAAAAAATACACCCGTCAGTGCCCTGCTATCAATTCAAAGCAAATAAATTCAAAAACACTGAACCAGGTACCCTACTATCAATTAACATGAAACAAATAAATAAAATAGCACACCCGCCATTGCCCTGCTATCAATTAAAATAAACAAATAAATAAATAAAAAAGCACACACACCAATGCCGTACTATTAATTGCAAAAAAAAAAAAGACAGCACACCCAGAAGTATCCTACTATAAATTAAAATAAACAAATTAAAAAAAACACACCCGCCAGTGCCCTACTATTAATTAAAAGCAAATAAACTAAAAAACACACCTGGTAATGCAACCACTAGAGAGGAAGGGATGGAGGAGGTATAGCTTTACTTCTACATTAAGATGGAGAAATTGAAGACCTATGACAAACAAAAACAGAACATTGAAATAGAGTTAGTAAAGAAGACAATACGTAAGGAAATTAATGATTGAAGGGAGAAAAGAAAGAATCTATGTACGAAAAATATTATTTTGCACATCTTTTGACATTAACAAATTGCAGAAACAATAACTATTGGACTACTGGATTTGGAATATTTTTATTGGATTTTTTTATCTTGATAGAACTTTTATGCTATGTTTGGATCATGGATATGAGTAGAAATTTGAAAAGGAAATGGAAAAATGTGGGTGAAATGTCAATGAACTATAATTACATTCAACGCACCTTTTCCCTTTCCCTTTCCATTTCCAAATCCCTAGCTAAATCCATGATCCAAACATAACATTAAGGAAATATGATGGTTTCAACGTTATAGAAAGCAAAGCACGTTCACATAATTTTCTTCTTCTTTTGTGCTAGTTTATTATTTTCCAAAAAAAAATTCAAAATATAATAAAAATGTGGGAGTGTATTTTCCAAATGATTTGAGCCAACATCAATCCATATGTTATAGTTACATCAAGTTATATATCATCAAGTGAGTAATTATAAATGTTTGGTATAGATTTAACTTGATGTGATGTGGACCACACCCTACATCAATGAGAATCATTGATGATGCTAATAATGACAGCTATTAGGACATATTGGTAGTTTACCCTTTTATTTGTTGCTGGATTCAATGTGATGATAATGAAAGCATTTTATTTATTTTTACTTAAATTACTTCATTTTTGACACATGGTGGCATAGGCAGCATCAGAGCTAATTCGAAGTTATGCTGAGCCAATTCTCGAACAATATAGATTAGTTATCTTATCATCTCTCAAGTTTTCAAAGTTGACTCTTGGTACTGTGGCTGCACAATTCACAGGTTTGTTTGATTTCTGTTTGATCTTTGATGAGGAAGTTTAACTAATTTTTAACTAGTTAAATAAGGAAGTTTAACTAATTTTTCTCCCAATGCTTTCAAAGATTTTGGAAAGAATTGTACTTCTCAATTTACAATTACATTCTTCTGAGAAAATCAAATGAGAAAAGAATGGCCTATCAGATTGGATTGGTCTAAAGTTATTGCACATTAGCAAGTCAGAATTCACTCCACAACTTCTGTTTCTTTAATCGTTAAAAATATATATATTTTTTATTTTTCACTTTATGGAATTATTATGGCCAGAGGTAGAGCCAATCATCTTCAAGAATAGACACAAGAATTGAAGGAAATAATTTAAATTTATTTGGACCATCAATTTTATTTTATTTTTAATCTTTTTTAAGGTATTGATAGAAAATTGTTGATCTTTTTAGGGGTTCCAATTATTGAAGGCGATGCTAAGGGAATCACGATGGAATTGAAAATGCAATGGGATGGAAAGTATCATACTTGATGTTAAAACTAGAGTCAGCATTGGATTACCTATACAGGTGATCTTCAACTTATTTCTCATATCAATAAAACTTTTTCCTAGTAGCAAAACTATTACAAAACTACTCTGAAATTTATTTCATTTTCACTTTTTATTTATTTTTATTTTTTTTTTTATTTTTTTGTGTGTATAGTACTTCTAATACTTATTTTATAGATATCAATGTGTTCTCTTTCACTCTCTCTGAAGAATAATAGGTGACTAAAAAATTGGATAACATGATATAAAGTAAAGAATGTTCGGTTATTGGAATTTTACCATAAGATGCCACTTTAATATTTTTTCATATATATTTTCATCTAGGTCAAAATATTGGATTCACAGGAGTTTTCAGATTAATTTTCAAACCACTAGTTAACGAGTTTCCATATTTTGGGGCTGCTTGTTATTCTTTGATGGAAAAGGTGGGTACTTTGTATCTTTGTCACTCTTTGAACTTATTAGTCTAGTTTCCAACATTTTGGAAGTCATCTTCATGATAAATCACGCAAATTTGTGCAAATATTCATATATTTATCATGTCATCATAAACAGAATTATATAAAATTTTGAAAAATTACTATGCACTTGATTTTTGATACTACAATTCCCCCTATGATTCTACTACAACAAAACATGGACTTTACACTCAAAGTTGTAGGTGGGGAATTATCAGTAATTCTCGAAATTTCTGATGCTATTGAGGTTTGAGAAATTTTATATTTTTATTTCATTATTATTTGTTTCACACTTGTGTGTAACTGACTAACTTATCTTTAGACGGGTTATATATTCTTTACAATTATGGATGTAGGGTTTTTGGATCCTTAGGTGTGTCGTAACATGAAGCTGTCATTTTTATTTATGTAGGACATGATACGAAATGCTATTGAAGATCCTATTACTTGGCCAATTCAGAAAGTTATACCCATCTTACCAGGGGATTACAGGTATACTACTATTGACAATATCCATTGTTTGATCGACTAAGGTTGTATTTGGATCTAGTATTTTAGGAGGGATTTAGGAAGGGAAATGTGACAAAGAATTATCAATGCATCTTCATGAACTTACAATATCCAATTGTTTGTCTGTGAGCTTGTGAACTATAAAACCTTAATGGGTTTATACAGTAACATCAAAATATCCATTCGTTTTTTAGTTTATACAATTCCCAGAAAATTGCTAAAGGTAATACATCCAAACCACTTTAATTTTGTTTCTCATAGGAAAATCAAGCCACCACAAGAGTAATTGTTAGAAAAATAAAAAAAAATTCAAGCATATCAGTTACATGAATAAATAGATTTCACACACAAGATTTCAAGTAATTGTTTGAAAATTTCACACATAAAAAATTTCCTAATTTCGCACATAAAAAATTTCAAGTAATTGTTAGAAAATCAAATAAACAGATTTCAAATAAAAAATTAGTCTCATATCAGTTACATGAGTACCCACACATCAGATTTCACACACAAGCCAAATTTCAAGTATATATATATATGGAATCAACACAACTAACAAACATAAAAAACCTAAACCTATTCAAATCATATTTTCCTAATTTTATAAACCAACCCAATGAGTTCACAAAGGTGAAAGGGGCAGTTTTGAAGAAGGGGATTTCGGTCTAGGGTTTCATAGAATGGAGATGGAGAAAGGGAGAGAAACAAGTTGCAGAACGAGTGAGAGAGAGAGAGACATACATTGAGGCATGTAGCTTGCTAAAACGAGGAAATGAAAAGGGCAGTGGAATAAACTCACTCTTCGGTGCTTGGAGAGGAGGAGCTCCGGCGAGATCCGATAGAGATCTTCGTCAACAGCTTTGGGAGCTTTTCTCCGTGGTGGAGGATGTGGCGGCGAAAGCAAAATAGGTCTCAGCGGTGGCAAGGGCAGTGGCAACAACTGAGAGAGAGAGAGAGAGAGAGAGAGAGAGAGAGAGAGAGAAATTTTTGAAGACGTTTGGGAGTCTGAGGGATTTGTCATGGAAAGAGGGAATTTTGTGAAAATTTTTGAAGACGTTTGGGAGTCTGAGGGATTTGTCATGGAAGGAGGGAATTTTAATTTTCACAAAATTTGGAGGTTTGTTCCAAATTTTTGGAGGAAATTATTTCGGGGAAATTACGTAATAATCCTAATAAAAAAAAATTAAAACATTTTGGGATGATCTAAATAAGTGCACTTTTTGACTTTTTATGAAATATGGGTTGGGTTTGAAGTGATGTGTTAGAGAGGTGATGTCACTTAAATAAGATGATGTGACTTAAATAGGATAGTGACTTTTTGACTTTTTGACTTTTTTCAAATATGCCAAACTAGCCCGTAGAGTCTTATAATAAAATAAAGGGGGATGCACCAATAAATCCCAAATTAATAACTTATGCACTGTTTAGTCCTAAAAGTTTTCTTATAGACTGAAAGGTCCCATTACAATGTTAATAACATCAGATGCAATGTTAATAACATCAGAGTCATGTTACAAACATTGGATTTTAAACATCTAATGTTCATCAAATTTCAATAATGTTTGAAAATATAGGATGAAAAACATCTAATGTTTATCAGATTTCAATAAATTTTAAAATTATAGAATGGAACATCAGATCATTTACATCATTTACATCATGTTGATGTAAAAATGAGACTAAATGGAGCATAAGAAAACTTTTAGGACTAAATGGTTCAACGTTTCAAAAACTAGGACTTATGGGTAAATTTTCCATAAATAAATTATTAATTTTTAATATAAATCCTCATCTATTTTTATTAAGTAAAATTATGTAGTCCTCATCTATTAATTACACTCGATTTTTTTTTTAATATAAATCCTCATCTATTTTTATTAAGTAAAATTAATAAAAAAAAATATTTTACTCATCGACTACAAAATGTATAATCACACCATTAATTGATGTAATAAAAATATTTAAAATTTTAGAAACTATAAATATCGTAATCAAGTCACAAAGTTTTGTGATATAAAATAGAAAATACATAACTGCATCACTAATTGGCGTAACAAAATTGTTTAAAATTATAGAAACAATTATGCTAGGTAGCTCGAAATTTTCGAGCTCAAATTTTGCCCGAATTCAAAACGATGTCGTTTCGTCGTTTTGATTTTTTTTATTATTCAATAACTGGGAAGAAGAAAAATCAAAAAAGAAGAAGAAGAAGAAGAAGAAGAGGAGAGTAGCAGAGAGAGAGAGAGAGAGAATCATCATCATCATCAACCACCCAACATCTTCATCAACATAGCAGAGAGAGACAAAAAAAAATGTAAAAATCTGGAAAAAAAAAAAAAAAAAAAAAAAACTCTTCAACACATCATCCTCATACACAGATCAGAGGCAAAGATCAGAGATCGGAGGCCAAGCTGCGACGATCGGAAGCGAAGGCGGAGGCGGAGACAGAGGCGGCGGCAATTGACCCTCTCTCTCTCTCTCTCCATACCCTCTTCCCCTCTCTTCTCTTTCTCTCTTTCTCTTCCTCTTCCTCTTTCTCTTCTTCTCCCTGCTCTCTCTGTTTTAGACCAATCGGGATCTCTAATGATACAGATAAACACAAAATGTAATGACAATAATTAAATAATTTAATCCACGACTTATAGCCATGGAACACCAAATGAGAGTTAGAGAAGATTAACCAATAGAGCAAAAGGAAAGGGAATATGAGAAAGAGAGACTGAACGGACTTATCGCCTATGAAAAAAATGTCAAAGATGGTGTTGTTTCTAATAAGGAACATCGAAGATATCTACAGTGACAGTAAGGAATGAGAGAGATGTTTGACGGATGAAGAGAGCTGAGATAGCAAAACAGTACAACAAAATGCGTAATATTCATTTTTCAACAGTTCTATAACATATGTACAAATTGATAAAATCATGACTACGGCCAAAGGTTTGTATATGTATGACATATTAATGTAAAAGAGCTAGAGTTTCGATAAATGCATTTACTAGATAGAGAAATATCACCAGAATGAATAGTGTTAAAATAGACAGAGAGAATAGTGACGAGTTCAAGGATCTATTGCAGAGACACAAGAGTATAGAGAAGAAGAATCCAGTGAGGAAGACCTATCAACGATGGTCGTTCGATGATTTGAGCGAAATAGAGAAGTCTGATTAAGAAATAGAGAGATCTCAGGCACAACTAGGACAAATCAAGGGAAATAAAATTGAGTGGAGAAAAAAATGAAGAAAAGTTGGGAAAAAAATTTAGGAGAAAAATTATTTAGTACAACAAAATAAAATCACGTCATAGATAATTTTTTTCAGCATATTGTTTATTAAAATTTAGTTAAATTATATATATATATATATATATGTCTATAAGTGTATATAGGTATTTTAAAAAGTATATCGTTTGTATATTATTATTTCTATTATCTTTAATGAAGATACTATGACTAAAAATAAATCTAAAATAGAGATAGGTGACCAATTGCAATTGTCACTTAGGGATAACACTTCAAAATTAATTGAGAGCGTTGAGAGTTCGGAGAGAATGAGAGTTTGAGAGACAGATTTGTTTGTGAGAAATGAAATGTGAGAGGGGTGGTATTTATAGGACTTGGGAGGGAGGAGTTAATTTATATATATAAAAATAAAAAAATAAAATTGATTGTTGGTGGAATTAACGGTTATATGACTCTTTCAAATTGTTTTGATTTAAATTTTTGACCATTGCACTGACAAGGGGGGCAGGGAGCCACTGGGGTCGGGTCAAGCCAGATGGGGAAGAAAATTTTAGGGCGAGCTCACGAGATGGGTCACACTCCATAACACACCAGGGTCGGGTCGGGCCGGGCTCTAGAACACATAACCCAGGGTCTTAGGTTGGGTTTAGGCTTGAGCCTAGTTGGGCCTACCTAGGGCACGAGTGGACTTGGGGTGTGCCGCAAGCTCGTGGGCCAAATTTACACCCCTATATGTGGGTAGTGGTTTTGAGATATATGATTAGTGGTTATGATATATGTGATATTGATTATGAAACAAAGGGTGCTGGTTATGAGATGTGGTTATAACATATGTGGGTAAAGGTAATGAGATATATGATTAGTGATTATGAGATATGTAATTTTGGCTATGAGCAGAGTGGTATAGTTATAAGTCAAAGGGTATTAGTAGTTATGATATATGTGATGTTGGTTATGAGATTTGTGGGTAATGATTATGAGTAAAGTGGTGTCAAAGGGTGTTTGGTTATGCCATATGTGTTAGTGGTTAGTAGATATGTGGGTAATGGTTATGAGCAAAGTCGTGTCAAAGGGTGTTTGGTTATGTTATATGTGTTAGTGGTTATGATATAGCGATCCCAGGTTTACCCTTGTTGTATAGTGATCCGGACATGTGTCCGTGGATGTTGGTAGTTGTTTATTATCTTGTTTACATCCTTTCTTGCTTTGTATTTGAGTTATAGGATGTGTTGAGCGGGTTTGTTACAGGTTGGTTGAGTTTAGAAACCAAAACTAGTTGCCCAGATTTTTGGCCTGTACGCTCGAGCGGAGGTGTTGGCGCTCGAGCGTAGATTACATCCATCCAGTATCTTGTTGTGCAGTGTTGTGAGCTCGAGCGTAGGGTTGGGAGCTCGAGCGGAGGCCTGGTTCTGTAAAAGTGCTGGGCGAGTGCATTCTGCGCTCGAGCGGGAGGTTGGCCGCTCGAGCGGAAGTCTGTGAGTGGCCGCTCGAGCGGGGTGTTTTACGCTCGAGCGGAAGACTGGGTTTAAATCCCGAAATTGTGACTTTTCAAATCACTTTTTCACTTTCTCTTCTCTCTCTTACTTTTCCAAAATCACCATTGTTGAGCCTCTCACTCTAGACTCTACCTTCTCTCTAGGTTTTGATCTAGTAGGAGTGATTTACTCACCTTTGGCCTTTACAAAAAAGTTGTTGATCGTCGAGGGCTTCATTTTAATCTGAAAATCTCGGGTTTTGGAACACGTTGGGTTTTGTCGTCTTCTCCTTTGGGACTCCGAATTTGAGGTAGGGATAACCTACTCCTCTCTATGGGTTTTGTCTTTAAATTTTGGTATTTTGAGATGTTGGGCTTGGTTTGGTAAATTTGTGAAAGTTTGGGGCTTTTGTGTAATTTTACAAAAGTTGGGGTTTTATTCATAATAAACCTAGAAGCATGTTTGGCATAGAAAAATAGAATGATTGTTGAATCATTGATGAAAATGGAACCTAAGGGTTGAAATAGTAATTATGGAAAATGGCCTAATTACATTGTTTAATTAATTGAGATAATTAATTGGTGAGAAATGAGGAAAAGAAATGTTGATTGAATATCCATTTGTGCATTTATTTTCTGTTTAGAAATAACTGCTTTGGGCTATCGGTGGAGGATAGTCGTGATTGTTGTAGACAATGCATGATGATTAGGTAAACTGAAACTAATCAACGGAATGTGTCATGGAACTTGACGGTTGATAGAATACATTAATTGTGTGTATTGTGTGATTGTATATAGAACCAATGTGTTTATATACGTTATGTGTAGAGGAGGAGATAGGGGATGTACTCCGCGGTTTAGGGGAAGATAGGGGATGTACCTCTAAACCGGATAGGTATTGGGAGGAGATAGGGGATGAACTCCGTAGACAGAGCTCATATGCTTGTCTAGAGAAGTGAAGATAGAGCTCATATGCTTATCTTTGTGAAGTGTGGATACAGCTTGTATGCTTATCTGTGGATATTGTTGATATACATATCTGTTGAGAATGTGGATATAGCTTTTATGCTTATCTGAATGTGAGATATAGTTTTTATACATATCTGTGGAAATGATGATAGAGCTAGCATGCTTATCTGTTGAAAAAGGGAAAATGAAAAGTAATTGGGACTTGTAAGTCGTTGACATAAATAAGTTATTTATGTGATTGTATCAGTGTTGACCAACTATCAATTGCTAATGTTTTAGTCATTGTCCATGGTTGGTTTAGTGTATTTCTACTGGGCTGTGGCTCACCCTATATGGGAATATCATTTTCAGGTGCAGGAAGCATGCCACCTCCAAGGACATAGCTGGGAGACTAGTGGCAAGCATAGTTTTTGTCGTTTTACTTTTGATGTATTACATGTAATTTCAAGCCAAGGGCTTAATGTGTAAACGAGTTAGAACTCTTGTTGTAACCAAGTGTTAACTTGGAAAGCTGTAAGCCCGTAGGGCATTTTGTTATGAGGTTAACATGTAATACTTATGTCTTGGAATTCTAATGAATGAAAGGAATGCGGTTAGTTTAAATGTAAATTCATGTCTTATCTGATGGGTTTATTGCTATTAATTTGAGGGCGTTACATATGAGATATGTGGGTAATTGTTATGAGCAAAGTGGTGTCAAAGGGTGTTTGGTTATGCTATATGTGTTAGTGGTTATGAGATATGTGGGTAATGGTTATGAGCAAAGTGGTGTCAAAGGGTGTTTGGTTATGCTATATGTATTAATGGTTATGAGTTATGAGATATTGGTTATTAGATATGTGACTAGTAGTTATGAGATATGTGATGTTGGTTATGACTCAAAGAGGCTGATTATGAGATGTGGTTATGATTCATGTAGTTATGAGATATGTGATCAATGGTTATGAGATATATGATGTTGGTTATGATCAAAGTGGTGTGGTTATGAGCAAAAAGGTGTTAATTATAAGATATGTGATTAGTGGTTATGAGATATGTGATGTTGGTTATGACAAAAAGGTGTTGGTTACGAGATATGTGGCTAGTGATTATGAGATATGTGAATTGGTTATGACTCAAAGGGGCTGGTTATGAGATGTGATTATGATTTATGTGGGTAGTAGTTATGAGATATGTGATCAATGGTTATGAGATATGTGATATTTGTTATGATCAAAGTGGTGTTGGTTATGAGATATGTGATTATGATTATGAAATATGTGATATTAGTTATGAACAAAATGGTGTTAGTTATGAGATGTGGTTATAACTAAGTTATGATCAATTTGATTATAATTATGAAGAAATATGATTTTAGCAGGTCACTTTGAATGATGTGGCTCAATCCTAACCATTGATTTTTTATGTACCGTACATTTTTTGAACAAAATGTACTATAGCCTTTATCATTGGACCCAGAATAACTTATTAGAAGTTATTCATAAAGAATGACACCACATAAAGTTGAGTGTGATACAATGTAATACATGGAAGGAAATACTTAATTGATAGAGTATAACCGCCATGATTCGTGTATTATACCTCTAAGGTTTGGGTATTTTTATGGTCATCATCAGTTTGTTAGTTACCCAACAGTCAACAACATGTGTTATATGTGCCAAGTGGGAGAATGTAAGAATATCCATAAAGTGGCCCATATGCCACATGTTTGTTTTATTTATTTATTTATATTATATATATTTATTATATATATTTTGAAAAATATAGAAATCCCCTAGATGTTGATTTGTGATTATGTATCAATTTTAAGCAGTATATAACAATACCAATCAAACAATCAAGACAAATTGACACAACGATTTTACGTGGAAAAACCACAATTGGACACTTCCAATTGTGATAAAAACCACAGGCAAAAGCCACAAAACAATCCACTAAAAAGACATAAAGGAATTACACAGGTATACTCTCAATTACCTAGCGAATCCACGCCCGAATTGAACCAACCCCTATGTGCCTCTTCCAACCCCGTCTCCACCTCGGAATTGTCTTGACGATGAGCCACTCCAGAATCCACCAAAGCTTCAGGCTCGAATTCTTCAGAATCCACCTAAGAACAACTCTCTCTTTTGTGTAGAACAAACAAATAATCCTTTGATGTATACTCTTTAACCATGAGTTGAATACTCAATCAAAACATCAAAGACAACTAGCAAAATATCCCCAGAGATAAACCCTAGAACCCAAGAAGAAGATCTGGAGAAGTAATCCTAGATTTGGACTGATACACGTATTTATAGAAAACTGTCCCGCGATCTCCACTCGAGCGCGGAAGGTTCCGCTCGAGTGGGAAAAAATAGCATCTAGTATTTTTGCAGGCGAATAAACTTATAAAACTCAGCATTCTCCGCTCGAGCGGGGGAATGTCCGCTCGAGCGGACAGGCAACTTTGAATACAGTTCGATCCCCGTCATAATCAGCGAAGTAGCAATCTTGAAAGAATTAGCATCACAAAACTTCTCTGCAAAGCACGATTTGGGTTGGATTCGCATCTAATAAACTCATAACCTCACTAAAATCAAAATGTGAAAACAAGTACAACTGAAAGGAGTTTTGTCAAACAGGATTGCCAAGAATAAAAACCTAACATATTTAATTGGTTTAATGACTAATGGGTATCTCATGTCTGTTTACTATCCCATATGGTGGCTTCATGGGACTTTACAACTTCCCTGATGGTGGGAAGTTATAAGGAGTTACACTTGGATATTGGTCCAAGCCTATCTATATATATGCCTGTGATAGCCATCAAGCACAGACGTTGTTTTGTGAATAGAATAGGCTTGAAACTCTGTCCCTTTCACTTTTCTCATACGGTTCTGTAAAAGTGTTCTGTGAGTGGGCTTTTTACACATTCAAGGTTTGATCATTCCCCAAGGATAAAGATTCAAAGCCTTGAACATCATGACAGGAGGTATTCTTTAGTGCTTCTTGATATGTGATAAAATCTTCTTGTTAGTGCTTCTTCAAGTTTTAAGTACTGTTTATAAGTATTGGGTACAAATTCTTCAATTTGTGTTTATTTTGGTGAATCTGATTGCAGTTTATGTTCTGATGCAGGCATGTAGACCAGTGAAGACTACAACTTTAATGCTAAGACATAATTTTTGGATATATGTTAGTTTGTGGTTAATGTTAAGACATGATTTTTGGATATATGTTAGTTTGTGGTTAATGTTAAAACATGATTTTTGGATATGTTAATTTTGTGGGTAATGGTGATTGGATATTAATTGAATGAGAAAGTGAATTAATGCTTCATCTATTTGAATGGGAGTTATTATTTTATTAGTGCTATTACAGGTATTTTTTTAGTTCAATCAAATAAAACTAGCACAATTTCAAAAAAAAAAAAAGGATATGGCGGCGTTTCTACAAACGCCTCTTAAAATCTGCTTACTAACGGCCATATTTTTAAAAAAAGATATCAATATCGTCAGTGACGTCAGCGTGGGTTTAGTAGGACATTTGGCGGCATTTTTAAAAACGCCGCCTATACTAATATCACGACGTTTTTAAACCGCCACAAAGCTATAGCGATAGCCGTGTCCTCGGCGTTTGGTGCTAAGCGTCGCAAAAAGAATTGGCGGCGTTTTTTAAACGCCACTAAAAGTCTGTTTTGCAGCAATGTGTGGTGGATATTAGCCCTGTTTGGTAGAGCTGTGGGAAAGTGCTTATAGCTTATGCCTAAACAGCTTATAATTTATAACTATGAACATAAGCTGATTTCTGACTTATTCTTAAAACATCTCCTGCCCCACTCAATGAATAAGCTTATTTCTGACTTCCAAAAAGCTATAAGCTATAAGCTAAACCAAACACATCAAAATAGTTTAAATTAAGCTGAAAGTTGAAATAAGCTGATTATAATTTCTGCCAAATAGGCACATTATACCTTATATGTGGGTTGTGTGAAAAAAGTATAGCTAGCAATTACTTACAGCTTTGGCAAAAATCTCTGTATTGTGGAGGACATCACCTTGAGCTTCAAAAGCACCCATGCCCATTTGTCACAGTATTTATCATCATCAGCAATAGCATTATATGGAATTCCACTCTTTTGGTGTCTGGATGCTTCCACCCTTGCCTTGTCGCCATCAAATGACACATTGAGTCTTTCAATGCCGCGCCCACCTCCAGACACTGCATATCCATGAACTTCGACCTGCATCATGACGATAATGAAGACAAGGATGAGTATCATATTGTCCACAAAGTAAATTATATTGTGGAACTGACAATTGGGTGATCAAAGTAAAAATTTTCAATCTTACATAATATTTGTGCCCAATGGAACCGTGTTTGAAATATGTTACAAACCTTTCCGTGCTGCACTGTATTATCATCCTCCAGTGAACAAATTGCCCTCTGCAAATTAGTCAAGGATGTTACAAAAGTTCAGCAAGTAACTATTGTTTCAAATCTACTAAGGATTGTAGGCAACCTTTTCAATGGATTTGAAATAATTAATTCAAATTCTCCCTAATCTCACACCTCAACCTCAACTCTTAACGCGCATATTTAAAGTTTTTGAGTCGAATCTTACCATGGGTAGAGGAGCACAGGGAAGTTTTGTCAATTTTGAGTTTTGGCCTATCTTTTTTATTCAACAAAGGATTTAAAATACCCAAGTACTTGAAATCTGTCAATTTCAAATCCTTCCTCAAATCCAACACATATCCAAACACAGTGCATCTATCATGCTCATAATGGTTCCGTTTGTGAACGCTATGTAATTTCCACTGTCAAATACATAGAACAAACCTGGACTGGAAAATCCATTTGAGGCTTTCGAGTGGACCAGTCGATATTTTCCCAGTTAACCGAAGGAGGAAACTTCTTGTAGTCCCTTTGCATGAAAAAACCCTGTTTATTGTCGTTACACATTAGTGTGTAAGATATAATTTAATTTACAAGTGAAAGGTCATAATTATTGGAGAACTCTAATTTTTACATTTTTCATAACCAACCTGACATTCTTCTCCGATTATGTTGATTGAATCCAACCATTTTACAGAGCGGGCACCTATAACACCGGGGACAACCACACGAAGTGGATATCCATGATCTCTACTTAGAGGCTTCGGTATGGTAAACCAGTCAAATTTCGATAAGAACAAACAATATGGAGGAAGATTAGTCAAGAACAAGAGGATTCAAGAAACTTAGAAGATATTACAGTTCATTTCTTCCTTGAATTTGCTATCCAAATCCAATGCTTGAATTCCATGGTGCCAAACGCAACGCAAGCAACAATGCATTAAAATTTCCTACCTCTCCGTTCATCTCGTAAGCAAGTAAAACGTCAGCTTCAGAATTTGTTGATCGAATTAATGGAATTGATGCCTTATATGGACCTCCTTTCTCCTCCTAATAGTCCAAATTACTTGGAATTGAATTAATCCACCAAACAGTGTAATTTCTTTATAATTAAGATTAAATGAATTTAAGAAATTTTCACCTTGCACGTATCAACGCTTACAAATTCTACGTGCTTTCCACCCAAAGGAGTGGTTTTCGTCAATTTTGGTATTCCCACAAGTTCAAGAACATCAGCGAGTTTGGCTCCACCCCAAATGGCTTAAGCACATATGTGCAGAAGATAAAATATCAATAGAGAGAGAGAGAGAGAGAGAGAGAGAGAAAACAAGAATGAATATGGTTTTGCAAAATGTTTTGGAAAACACAGAAGCAGTGAAAATGTACAAAAGAGAATGAATAGAAGCAAACCATTTCCAATGGCAGAGATATCCCAGCCAACACCTTTCACTGCTCTTACTTTGCTCATTGCAGTCCTTCTATTACCTGCACACTGCATAACTTTAAATGAAAAAGAAGCAACAAATAGTTCAAATTGGGTAGCCACACAACAATTGGGTTTAGCCCAATGGCCAAAACACGTGTATGCTAGAAGTCAAAATAGTTCTGCTACGAGCACATAAACTAATCATAGAATTGAACACATAATATATATTATGTAAAATCTAGTACATCCATATACATTCTGTGTCCATTTATGTGTTCTTTGACTTGTATTGTATGTAGTAGGTGTATGTAAACTTACTTGCAAGGTGGCTGTCAGATTGTATTTGGTAGCTTCCTGTAACATAAACTAGTAGATAAATTCCAATTTCAAATAAATTCACAAGGACATCCATGGCATGATATGAAGATCACTACAATTTCAATGAAAAAAATATGAATTTTCTTGAAGGAAATGGAAGGTTAAATTGATATTAACATGTGCTCTGATGCATTAATCTTTCCTCAAAGCCAAGAACACTGTGTTTATGAGAGTAGTAAATACTTACTTGATATCAGCTATAGAGAGTTCTATGAGCTTTTCCACCACACCACCTATACATACTCTGTAGCTGCTCTGCCAAACGGTTTGTGAAAACATTGGATGTTTTCAATATTTTTTTTTTTTTTTTAATATGAAAAGTAAAAAGAGGAATTGACTTTCAGTGAGAAAAATTCAAAATAATTGTACAAATATGGAAAAGTAAGTGGGATAATGTGTTCCAGTGCACGTAAGATCAAAATTGTCACTTGCCCCATAGCATGCATCCATTGAGGAATTGACTTTCAGTGAGAAAAATTCAAAATAATTGTACAAATATGGAAAAGTAAGTGGGATAATGTGTTCCAGTGCACGTAAGATCAAAATTGTCACTTGCCCCATAACATGCTTCCATTGGGGTCGTTCTATTTTCACACAAAATTCTCTCAGTAGACATATTTAGTGAATAATTTTTTTATTATAACTATATCATTAAGCAAAATCACTAATTTAGAAACGCATTATTTCGTTCAAAAAAAAGAAACGCATTATTTTAGTAATTTTTTAGGTTTTTACAAAAAGATATAAAAAAAATAAAAATAGAGAGAATAATGTGACAATTTATAGTGATTTTTTTGGCTAAATTGAAAGTTGCAAAAGGAGGTCACCTTTTGCATTTATTTTGAATTATTTCCACTAAAATGCAATTTTTTCAAAAATAAAAACAAAAAACAAAAACGAAGGAAGTGAAAACAGAATTATACCTTTCAATGTCATCAACAATGGGGACTGGACCATGTTTCGCTTGTAGAAGAAATCCACCGGAGTTACATAAGAGGAAATCAAGGCCGAACGAGGTGGCTCAGCATTGAAAGGTTCCTATATATATGCATATAATAGCAAACAAGAGTGAGTGAGTGAGTGAGCGAGCTTTACAAATCCCAAAATCCAAGAAGTGAGGAATGTGAATTCCACAAAGTTAATTTCAATCTTCATTGGGGGTGTTTGACGGGATTATGGAAGCAGTTTATTGTTTATTTTAATATAAAAGTTTGTGTCAAACTGTTTGATACTATCATATAGTTTATTAGACATAAATAACTTAAATAAGTAAAAGAAAAACTGACTTTTCGGAGACTTGGTTTGCGAATAAATTATTTTAATAAATTTTTAATTTTTTATAAAAAAACGTATAAAAAAATAGAATAAGTGATATGATAATTTTTTGATTTTTAACTAAAATAATTACTCGTCAAATGAGATATTTTAATTTCTGTTTTATAATTATCAGTTTTTAATTTAAAATGATCTCCACCAAACACCCTCATTGTGTCTTTGGAAAAAGCTTTTTCAAAATCAAAGAAGAGAAACTTGCCTTGGAATTGATTAGCAGGATTGGATGACGAGGTGGTTCTTTCGAGTAATCGCAAGGGGCTCTTAGTCCTGGCATTCTCACCTTCGATCTTCCCTGCAAGAATTGTAGAGAGAGAGAGAGAGAGAAGCAAAACGATGCGAATAAGAAATGCAAGGTTGTTTACATGTGGTTAATGGTGGAGGAGAGTGAATATATTCATCAAAGGAGAGCCACAACACAACCTCAATTTGGTTGGCACATAACAGTTGATCCCTTTCTGCCACGTGGCATTTCTTGCCAAGAATCCTTCCCAATAAAGTCGAGAAGTTATTTGGTGGTCCGGACACGGCGACATGGTGTCCCAAGTCTGAGAAGAATGCTTGGTTTGAGTTTTCAGAAAATTCTACTTTCTTATTTTCCGTGTTTTTTTGTTTTTACTAAATTTTTTTAATATTTTAAGCAATTTTTTTACTTTTTAGACACACCTAACATAAATACACCTAAAAAATAAAAAATTTGTAAAAAAAAAACTTTTAAAAATTCACTAAATACCAAAAATACAAAAAAAAAATACAAGAATTTAGTACATTTTTTGTATTTTTATGTATTTATTAATTTTTTAAAATATTTTTTCACAAATTTTTTACTTTTTAGATACATGTAACTAAGGCGCATCTAAAAAAGTAAAAAAAATGTTTAAAATTTAAAAAATATTCACTAAAAACAAAAGAATACGAAAACCAAAAAACTCAATTTTCAAAAAACTTAATTCAGAAAACTCAAACCAAACACACTGGTGTCCCAAGTGAGTTGTAATTGGTGAAATATGTAGAATTTATGATTTTATATTGAATGATTGAAAAATAAGAAAATACATGGTAAATTGTGATTGATCAAGGGCAAAGTCACATGGTGTCCCTGGACCACAATATAATTTTTCAACAAACTTTCTCTCTTTCTCTAGTGTAATATTTTATAGTCTAAATTATTTACATGCCTAAAGTTAATTATGAAACAAAAAATTTTATAAGTGAAATTTATTAATTCACTTTTATTAGAGAGTTAAGAAATAAATAATCTCACTTTATGTGTGTTGTAATTTCTTATTTGACAAGAGTACTTCAATAATTTTTCATTAATAAGAGATTTAATGTTGTCAAGTTACACTTCCTTAAACAAGTGAAAAGATAAAGTATCGTATTTTTTTTTTTTTTTTTTTGTGAATTTGACTAATCATGATTAATTGAAATCAAATTTAACATGTTGGCCCAAACATTACAATAATTTTCTAGCTCAAACACAACACACATTTTATTTTTTAGAAAGAAAATATGGAAAGCTTTACAATAATCATGAAGAATATAGGAAATGAGAAGTTTCAAAAGCACAACGATAAAATTGAAATTGGTCGTCACATTCACACAACACATAGTTAAGCGTATGAATAGAATAGAATGATTCTGGTCAATATATTTTATTTTTAAACACTTTTCATATTATTATTATTGTTATTTTAAAAGTATAACATTTATGATTTAAATGGGATATTGATGAATATATATATATATATGAATGTACACATGTGTTCTTGAGCTTCTCCTATGAAGAATGCCCAAGTGTTTTTAAAAGTAAAAAAACCTCCATGTTTAGAGGCATCATCGGTTTTATAACAAACAATAGCTTTTATTTTTGGTTTATACATTTTCGTCTTTTTTCAAAGCCAAAAAAACACAAAAACAAACATAGTGTGAGAAGGCTTCCCATCTCAGCCATGGGAGACCCATATGTGAAGAGCAGCCTCCTAACTGAACCTGTCACAAAGGTTAGTTTCTTATGCTTTTCACTTTTTCCTATTGGATATATAGTTAATTATAATTATTTTTATATTTTCAATGTTTTAATTCACTTATTTGCCTACTCTATTTATTTATTTATTTTAATGTACATAGAAATCCTCCTCACCCAATAGTATTTGTACGTCAAGGATCTCTTGCACTTAAATTTATGTATCTCTATCTCAACGCTCTCTCTCAATTTCATGATTGTGTATTGAAATTTCTATAACATCATGCAATTAGTGCAAAGCATTTCGTGCCATGTTTGTAGGTGAAGGATGTTTGGACTTTAATTTTTGTCTCTATGTTCCAACGCTCTCTCCATTGCATGATTATCTGAGATTTCTACCACATCATGTGATTGAGAGTGCATTGATGTAGAGTATTGTGTGCTGTGTTTATATGCCCAGATACAAGTCCAACTGATTTGCAACAATATACATATATTAAATATTTTCATCACTTACATCTGCAAGTATAATTTTAAAACTCATGCTTAAGATCTTTAAAATTTGCATTTGCTTAGGGATATTTCGGAAACTTACCTCTTTGGTATTGCTTTTGTTTTTCACATTTTTATTAAAGTTTAAAAAGTACATCGCTTTCATTTTGTGAGAAAATATTTCTTGAGAACAATTTTTGTGTGTGTGTGTGTGTGTGTGTTTCTTAAGCCATTTGTTTTTAAACTTTTATTTATTTATTTGTTTTTCAAAAAATGAAAACAAAAAACTGAAAATGATACTAAACATTTTAGAGAGAGGTGTCGGATAAGAAGTGAAAAATATGGGTTGGTTTTAAACTAACAATTCCTTACAAAGCGGTTTTGGCAAACCAACTTTGAATTGGTTTGCAATGCAGCACTTGGCAAAGCAAAATTTGGCTGACTTATTATTTAGGGTTGTTAAGAGCCGGTTTTGTGGACTGAATTTATTTATCAAAAAGTTATAGTATTCAATTTTAAGTGATAAATTTATTGTCATAAAAAAATAATTCAGCTAGTTATGCTTCTCACTCATTTAATTTATTAATTTCTGCCATTTTTACATGATCTTAACAAACTTGAGATGCGGATTTCAAGTCGTACCACAGGTTTCACTTCCCGCCACCCTTTTCCTTTTTCACTAAATAAAAATTTTATTATATGTATATAAAATAAAAACAAAAACTATGTGCACACTTTAATCTCTCAAACTTTCTCATATTGTCGATCAAAAAAACTCTCATATTGTAATTCTAATTCTACCATATTGATTCTCTATATCAGTCTAATTTTATCAAATGTCCTCACTACAAGAATTTTCACTTTTGACAACTACATTTTTAGTCGCCAAAAGTCACTATGTAGTCGCCGAAGGCTTTTAGCGACAGAAATATTTGGTCGCAGAATTAGTCGGGGAAGAATTGTCGAGAAAGATCATTGGTGACTAAAATTATTTTAGTCGCCAAATGTACTACATTGCCGTCTAAATTTTTAGTCGCCAAAAGGTTTGAAATAAAATTAAATATTATATTTTCGGCGACAAATTTTTTTGTCGCTAAAAGTTCAATTATTTTTAATGACTAATCATTTAGTCCTGGAAAAGAGTTTTAGCTACTAAATATATTAGTAGCCTAAAATAAATAACAATGTTTTGGCTACTAAGATTTTAGTCGCCTAAAGTCTTTTTTTTTTTTTGCCTACTAAAGGTTTAGTCGCCTAAATTATGTTTTTAGCTACTAAGATTTTAGTCGGCAAACATTTTCTGTTTTGGCTACTAAACATTTGATTGCCTAAAGTCTCACATTTTTTTGCTACTAAAGTTTTAGTTGCCAAAAGTTTTTTTTTATTTCTTCAACTTATTTTTTTAGCTACGACATATTTTAGTCGCCATATGTTCGATTGTTTTTTTTGGCTACTAAACTTTTAGTAGCCAAAACTATTTTCTGTTTTTTTTTAACTACTAACAATTTAGTCGCCAAAAACATGCTCTTATGGTTCATCACAAAATTATAATTTATTCACAACCTGCCTATATTCCATGCAACCTATTATACGTATATAAACAAAACAATACATATACTATCCATCATTTCACAACGTAAAATTATCAATCATGCCATAGTCCATATTACTTCCAACCATCCAAAAATGAATAACTTTAAATGTATATATTCCATACAAACCAACTATTGTCCAAACTAAAATTATATTTCCATACAAAAATCCAACCCGCCATATACAAAAAATATATTTACTACCATGCGATATGGCCATTTGGCGTGGTACAACTTGCCATCATTGGATTACAAAAGTGATCTATATGCCACACCAGCAACTATTAGTTGGATTACAAAAGTTATATGTATCAGTAATGCTAATATTCACAAAAGTAGAGGAAGACATAGTTAGCAGGATTATACAAAAGCATCAAGTGTCCTTCATAAACAAAAATGTAGACTATCCACAAGTCCACGCCAAAAGCCATCTACAAAAAATAAAAAAACAATTGCACCCATTACAAAATATCAATTCATTTAAACATAGGAAAAATGTTGTAATAACATGCATTTAAGGTAGAACAATCTATAAAAATCTTTTTTCGAAATACAATCATATGTATGTATCATGAAAGATTTATTCCAAACTTGATTTCAATTTACAAATAATACCATTTCTAGGGGCATACCTTTTCATAAAATAAATTTTTATGAATAGAATGTTTTGGTGGTAAATTTATTTTAACTCTTCTTCATTCTCATTTTCCTAGTCAAAGTAAAATGATTGAGTAATCTACGGGGTTATCTCTATAACCATATCATGCTTTCTTAATACGTTTACCACCCAAATGACCACCATGTATGATGAAACAATGGCATCATTCACAATGAAAATGTTGAACATTTATTGCATGTCAAACTCTCTTTTTTTTCGAATAAGTTTAAGCCGTTTTCGGCTTTAACTCCCAAATTACGTGTGCTGATGACATTCCGTCTGTTGTCTACGGTGATTCCGGGACTGTTTTGCTTCTTCGCTCCCTTAATGCCCTTTTTCGGTTAAGCTTAAGGCGTTTTTGGCTTTAACTCCCAACCTACACATGCTAATTACATTTTGTCTGTTGTCACAGATACTATTTGTCACGGGGAAAGTGACCGTGACATCCGTACAGTGGTTCGGGAGCTGATTCGCATTTTCGCCCCCTTAACGCCCTTTTTCGGTTAAGTTTAAGGCGTTTTTAGCTCTAACTCCCAACCTAAACGTGCTAATTACATTCCGTCTATTGTTACAGGTCCTATTTGCCACGGGGAAGGTAGCTGTGACATTTGTACGCTGGTTCGGAAGCTGTTTTGCATTTTCGCCCCCTTAACGCCCTTTTTCGATTAAGTTTAAGGCGTTTTTGGCTCTAACTCCCAATCTACACGTGCTAATTACATTCCGTCTGTTGTCACAGGTCTTATTTGTCAGGGGAAAGGTGGCCGTGACATCCGTACGATGGTTCGGGGGCTGATTCGCATTTTCGCCCCTTTAACGCTCTTTCACTACAGGAAATTACACTTCTGGCGACCAAATTTGGCTACTAAAAAAAATTTAGTTGCCAAAAGTTGTGGAATTGGCGACCAAAAATTATATTAGTCGGAAAAAATACATGATTTAGCTACTAATTTTTTTTAGTCGGGGTATATTGATTATTGGCGACTAAAAAAAATTTAGTCACTAAAAATGTCACAATTGGCGACTAAAAAAAATTTTGGTCGCTAAAAATGCACCAATTGGAGACTAAAATTTTTAGTCGCTAAAAATGTCACAATTGACGACTAAAAGATTTTTTAGTCGCTGTATAGTTGGTTTTGGCTACTAAACTTATTTAGTCGTCGAATGAAAAATAAAAATTTACTTTTTATTTTTGGCGACCAAAACTTTGGTCACCAAAATTTTTTTTGGAACAACTAAATTTTTTACCAACTAAATGTTTTAGTCAGCAATTTTAATTAAAATTTTGGAGGGAGGATTTTGAATTTTTGAAGGGTTCCTAAATTAATTGGCGATGAAACTATTTTTCAGTCGGGAAAAAGTTAAAATTCTGTCTTTGGTGACCAAATCTGTTAGTCCGGAAAAAAAAAAAAAACAAAAAACAAAAAAGGGTAGGTTTGCAAAACATCATCGTTTTTGGCTAAATAAGCTCCAATTTCTCTGCTTCTCTTTCTCTCTCTCGCTCTCACGCCTCTCCTTCTACGATCTCTCTCGCACTGTCATACCTCCGTTGATCCAACATTGGAACATTATCCCAGGTATGTCTTTCACCCTCTCTCTCTTCAGCGCCTCTCTTCCTCTCCCTCTCCGCTGCTTCTCTCCCCTCCCTCTCTCCCCGTCGATCTTCAATTCTAGGGTTTTGAGACGTATATATATGCCTTAGATCTTTTGCTATATAGATTCAATCAGAGCTCTTCAAGTTCTTCTTCCACTTCTTCAATTGGAGCTCGATCTAATTATATGTTTTGTTTGTTTTGTGCATTGCAGGGTCGGAAATACCTCTTTGATGAATCAGTATCCTTCGTGGATTGTTTATTAGTTTAATTGTTGAATTTAACGGTGTTTGTTTTAGTATATTTTTACTTTTATTTCTGTGGATTTGGTATTGTTTGCCTCGAATATTGGCTTTTAGATATGTGAATAAGAAGTTTAGCAATCAATACAAGGCAACAATCGGAGCTGATTTATTGACTAAAGAAATGCAGTTTGAAGATAGGCTCTTTACTTTACAGGTTAGTGATAATGTTCAATTTTTTTGTTATTGAATTCATTTTTATGTTTTTTTGTGCTCAAATGTTGATTCTTTATAGTTGTTGAACAACTTCAGTGTTGGCTTCTCATTATATTTGATTTGGTTGTTGAGAAAGGGATAATTTGTAGGAAGTACTTGTGAAATTAGAAATTTACCAGATCTGGAATGAAAGAAAGGGATAATTTGTAGGAAGTACTTGTGAAATAGCCCTCATTCACCAATAGTAAAAGATGTAATTATTAAATAAAAAACAGAGGCTAATATGTAATTAGGCAAATTGTAAGGAGATATTGTTAATTTACCCTTAAATTTATTTATTGAATATGAGCAAATTAATCAGGAGCACTAGAAAATGCTCACAAATATTAAGCATACTTTAGAATACATTTGAGAGCCCTTTCAAGATAATTAGCACGGTTACAAGCCACAACCAAAACTGGAGCCTAATAATTCAGAAAAGAGGGATGCATATGTGATGACTTTAAAACAGAAAAATAAATAAATAAAATAGAAGAATTAAAATGATAACATGATAACATTATAACTATTAAATTACAAACAAAAAAGCACAAGCACACACATTAGTTAAATGAAAAATGTGCAGGGGAATAATGTAACAGCCTAAGAATTTGAGCCAAGTTTTTCAAATGTGTTGGACGACTACACCTCAAATGGTGACCGTCTATTGTAATTTATAATAGAGTGCATTGTATATGAACAATACTATCAGGACAAAAAGGAAAACCAAGCAGCAAAAGCTCTCACTCAGAAAAAAGAGAAGATGGGATTGAAAGGAAGATTGTAGAATTGAAGGAAAGTTTTAAACTTAATGCGACACCCCAAAGAATGTAACGTGATATAACTATATTATTATTCATCCTTGAATACCCTAAGCCCTGCCTTATGTTATATGTCTACTTGAATTAAGACTTCTTAAGAATTAAAAGTGAGAAACACGCCTTGATAAGACAAACCAAAGAATATAATTACTTGAGAATGAGTTTGAAAGTATATGTTAATATAGAGCTTTGAACATGGAAATCCTTATGTCTTGTATTGAGAGTTAGGGAAGGACTTCTAGGTTGAATTTAGTAAATTTTGAGTTTCCCTATTCACTAATTAAGGAGCTTAAATATTTTAGACTAATGTGCTTGTCATTTTGCTGCTATATTGTTTTTACTAATCAGGATTAGTGCTAATTAAGTAGAATTAGTGAACATTAATCATGATTAATTAAGCTAAGTAAGATTAAGTTAAACCTTGATTAATTAGAGATTAACCTTGATTAATTATAACTAAGATTGATTAACTAAGCTAATTAATCCTTGGTGATGCATACACACACCTCAACATTTCCTACAAAACAAAAGAGAAGAATATAGAAAAAGAGAGAGAGCTCTAGAGTTTATTTAGGCTAATAAGGATTAAGGAGTAAGCATGATTGGTTAGGACTAAAGCTTGGTTAATTAAGCTAATGGGACAATTAGTAAAATACTTAAGGTAACCTTGATTAAGCTAAGCTAAGCAAATAAATTAGGATTTGGTGAAGCATATAAGTTAAGTATACCTATCAAATAAATTTTAGGGGAATATCGTACCTATAAGTATATAAGTTTCCAAATGAAATTTTGTTGATGGATAATATAATTCCTTCTTGGTACAGTTATTTTACTTACATCACTGTAGAAAAGTTGGCTCGAACTCTGGAGGCAAAAGACATGTCTAGTACTTATTCTGCATACTTGTTTTGTTAGTAATTTTCAAATTCAGGCATCAACCTTTTGTTTTCGTAGTTATTCTTTTATAACATTTTGTATTCATAGTTTTGTTATTTTCTAATCTGGTCTACAATTTCCCTCCTCTCTAGACAGTAAAATTGTGAGTGTAGACGGTGACAACAACAGTCATTCAAGAACAAGGTTAGTGTTACTTGTATAAACAGCCCTTTCTGTGCAGATTAACCCTTTCTCTAATCTTTGCTCTCCTCTTCTTTGTGATAAGATTTAGATGCGAAATAAATTAAATGAATGGTTACTCATTGCTTGATTTCATATGAATGGTATTTGTAGTGAAGCCTGCCTCACATAGTTGCACGGTTGCTTGCACATTGAAGAAGAGGAGAATAGAGGTACAAGATGAACAAAGATGATGTGGTATTATTGAATCACATTGTGGAAAATTATGCCTAGGTAACAGCTAAAGTGGCCATTGTTATCATGAATCGACCATTTATGAACATTGCTAATATAGTTAAAGATCACCTTTCCCGACTAACCAAAGTTTAGTAGCCAAATGTTTAACTTTCGGCGACCAATAATAGTTTAGTCGCCAATACTATCGCCGACAGGGTATAGGCGACGAACTTGGTGACAAAAAAATTTAGTCGCTAATTAGATTCGGCGACCAAAAATGGGACTTTTGGCAACCAATATTTTAGTCACCAAAACTGTCATTTCTTGTAGTGTTTTTCGGTTAAGTTTAATGCATTTTCGGCTCTAACTCCCAAACTACGTGTGCTAATTACATTCTGTCTGTTGTCACAGGTCTTATTTGTGACGGGAAAGGTGGCTGGGACATCCGTACAGTGGTTCGGGGGCTGATTCGTATTTTCGCCTCCTTAACGCCATTTTTCGGTTAAGTTTAATACATTTTCGGCTCTAACTCCCAAACTATGTGTGCTAATTACATTCCGTTTGTTGTCACAGGTCCTATTTGTGATGAGGAAGGTGGCCGTGACATCTGTATGGTGATCCGGGGGCTGATTCGCATTTTCGCCTCCTTAACGCCCTTTTCGGTTAAGTTTAATACATTTTCGGCTCTAACTCCCAAACTACATGTGCTAATTACATTCCGTCTACTGTCACAGGTCCTATTTGTGGCGGGAAAGATGGCCGTGACATCCGTACAGTGATTCGGGGGCTGACTTGCATTTTCGCCTCCTTAACGCTCTTTTTCAGTTAAGTTTAAGGCGTTTCCAGCTCTTAATCCCAACCTAAACGTGCTAATTACATTCCGTCTATTGTCACAGATCTTATTTACGACGGGGAAGGTGGCTGTGACATCTGTACGCTGGTTCGGAAGCTGTTTCACATTCCCCCCCGTTTTCGGTTAAGTTTAAGGCGTTTTTTGCTCTAACTCCCAACCTGCACATGCTAATTACATTCCGTCTATTGTCACAGGTCCTATTTGTCACGGGGAAGGTGGCCGTGACATCCGTACGGTGGTTCGAGGGCTGATCCGCATTTTCGCCCCCTTAACGCCCTTTTTCGATTAAGTTTAATGCATTTTTGGCGCTAACTCCCAAACTACGTGTGCTAATTATATTCCGTCTGTTGCTACAGGTCCTATTTGTGACCAGGAAGGGGGCCGTGACATCCATACAGTGGTTCGGGAGTTGATTCGCATTTTCGCCCCCTTAATGCCCTTTTTCGGTTAAGTTTAACACATTTTCGGCTCTAACTCCCAAACTACGTGTGCTAATTACATTCCGTCTATTGTCGCAGGTCTTATTTGTGACGGGAAAGGTGGCCGTGATATCTGTGCTGTGGTTCGGGGGCTGATTCACATTTTTGCCCCCTTAACGCCCTTTTTCGGTTAAGTTTAATACATGCTCGGCTCTAACTCCCAAACTACGTGTGCTAATTACATTCCGTCTGTTGTCACATGTCCTATTTGTGACGGGGAAGGTGGCCGTGACATCCGTATGGTGGTCCGGGGGCTGATTCGCATTTTCGCCTCCTTAACGCCTTTTTTCGGTTAAGTTTAATACATTTTCAGCCCTAACTCCCAAACTACGTGTGCTAATTACATTCCGTCTGTTGTCACAGGTCCTATTTGTGACAGGGAAAGTGGCCGTGACATCCGTACAGTGATTCGGGGGCTGACTAGCATTTTCGCCCCCTTAATGCTCTTTTTCGGTTAAGTTTAAGGCGTTTCCGGCTCTAACTCCCAACCTAAACATGCTAATTACATTCCGTCTATTGTCACAAATTCTATTTGCCATGGGGAAGGTGGCCGTGACATCCGTAAGGTGGTTCGGGGGCTGATTCGCATTTTCAGCCCCTTAATGCCCTTTTTTAGTTAAGTTTAATGTATTTTCGGCTCTAAGTCCCAAACTACGTGTGCTAATTACATTCCGTCTTTTGTGATGGGGAAGGTGGCCGTGACATCTGTATGGTGATTCGGAGGATTCGCATTTTCGCCCCCTTAACGCCCTTTTTCGGTTAAGTTTAAAGCGTTTTTGGCTCTAACTCCCAACCAACACATGCTAATTACATTCCGTCTGTTATCACAGGTCCTATTCATCACAGGGAAGGTGATCGTGACATCCATACGGTGGTTTGGGGGCTAATTCATATTTTCACCCCCTTAACGTTTTTCAGTGAAGTTTAATGTATTTTCGGCTCTAACTACCAAACTACGTGTGCTAATGACATTCCGTCCGTTATGACAAGTTCTATTTGTCACGGGGAAGGTGGCCGTGACATCCGTACGTTGGTTCGGGGGCTGTTTCCCATTTTCACCCCCTTATTGCCCTTTTTCAGGTAAGTTTAAGGCATGCTAATTAAGGTGTTTTGCCACAGATCCTGTGTTGACACGCTAACCACCCATCTCTTCACCAACCTCATCATTGACCGAAGACTAGCACACTCCCATAAATTTACTTAATTCTGCATATAGAATCTGACTTGAGACTGGTTTGATCACCACATCTATAATAGTTGAAATGATCAATTAAGTAAACGTACATGACGTGAGGATCTCATGCATATTTTTCCTGTACATGCAATGCTGCGCCATTGATAAAAGCATTGAACCAAAGTCCAAACAGAGTTTTATAAGCTAGAAAGTGTCATTTCATCAACTCTAAGCACTAGAAATGCAGATAGACTCAAACCTTGACAGCCAAAGTAATTTGTCCACAATTTTTTTTAGTAATTTCCAACTAATGTTTGACAACCAAGAGTAGAGTCACAAATTCATATAATTAATTTGATATAAACACTCAAGTATTGAGAAAAATGAAGAAAATGAGGACATGTTTACCATGAGTACAAACTAAAGGCACTACAACTTGCCAAGGAAAAGATCAAGACAAATAGGAAAACAAGTCAAGGCTGTGAGAAAGCATAGGATACTTACCTGCTGAACAATATGCACATACAAGGATGAATGAATGAATCCAAACTTCAATAAAGAATCCCAAAAATTCAATAGAAATCTAAATAACTAAAAACTAAATCTCTTTACCGGGAATAATGGCAAGAAGCATACTAATATACAAATCTAAGCACAAACCTCCCAAGTGAGAGCAAATTGCCGAAGGTAAAGGTTATTCCAAACTTGATTGGATTCAAGAAAACAAGCATAGACTACAAAATATCGAGGAAAAAATTAGATTAGTTTCCATCGTAGGCACACCATAACATAACCATGTGAGACCTCTTCTATCATGAAATAGGACATGTTAAATGCTACAAGCCCAGAAAATTGAAATCAAGAACTACAGTTTCAAGTAAATCACATACCAAAAATAAATAAATATTCAAGTAAATCACAAAAGAAAAGAAGTTGCAAAAGCAACGGACCCAACCTTCAAGTAAAATAAGGTACAAGAAATAAAAAGAGAGATTAATACCAAACACTCACCTAAAACTAACAACCACTAAACACAATCCTAAACACTTCAACAGGGATGCTCATCTAGAGCTCCTATGGTGTCGTTGTGTGTGACTAGAGTATAGGTGTGTGATAGAATGAGAAATTATACCTTCCACTAGACAAGAACTCAAAGATTAAGTCAAACCAAGTGTTGAAGGTCACACAACAAAACACAAACACACAAAAGGTGGGAAACCTCTGTACGATGTGATCTAGAGTGTATAGAGATGGTAGAACACTCAACAATCATTGTAATTAAGTGCCAATTTTATTTATTATGCAATTGTGGGCCTCCTTCTCCCTAAAGTCTTGTTAGTGTTATGAACTATTAATAAAAACATTATTTGAAATGCATTCAGCTGATTTTTAAATAGATATAATTAGTTTTGCACATGATTAATACATAAAAAATCACTTGATATATGTCTCTACTTATATATGTATATTGATGCTTTTATGGGACTCTTGCTCTCAAGATATTTTTACAAATGGGCGCTCAAACTCCCACTTAACTAATTGATCGCTTGATGTTCAGATCTGCCTGTTCTTTGATTTAGTAGTCTAAGTGACTGGTTAGCAGTGGTTGAGTTTAATACCATCACTAGTTGCACCAGGGTCAACTCAAACTGTAAAAATAAGAATGGACATTCAAACAACAGAACCCTCATCCACTTCTAAGCTATAATATTGGGGTTTCAAGTGCTCAACAGAAAGAGATTTTCTATACTACCAACAGTAGAGTATTCAATATTCAATCTAGTTTTAACACAAAAGAATGATTTAAGTATTCAACGTTTGAACCTACCAAGAGTGTAAAAGTTAAAAGAATTACCTTTAATTCAAAAGATTTAAGATCTCGAGCAAGCTGCGCTGCATTTATTCCTTCACAGGCTAATAGCCTGCATATAAATTAGAAAAAAACAAATTAAAAAAAAAAAACTTCAGAAGTATGGAAGAATATCAAACTATTGACAATCATCAGTCAGACATTCTCAAATAGTTGATTCATGTGGAAAACCAAAAAAGAGGTCATTGCAAACCCAAATTGGGAAAGAGGATGAGATATCCTCTGCAGTTATTAAATAAACCATGGAATCTCAAACCATGTGTTCAATGATTAATGTCAGAGAAATTAGGAATATATTAATCAGATTTTAAAACTAACCATGTGTTGGAACTCATTCCATGAGTACGCTTTTATTTCAATGGAGGCAGCTTTTTTTTTTTAAACTTCTTCTTCCAATGAAGTGAAGCAAACAATAACTACAACAAGAAAAAAACTTAGAGAAGTGCCTTTGAGCAGTTGCAACAAATCAAAAGGTATTCTCACATTTTAGCCGTTTAGCGTATGTACACTCCGGATTCAATATCTGCAAAGACAAAGTATTCATTCATTTAAGTTACTGATATTTTATCAGAGGACTCGAAGCCAAAAAATCACAGCAAGAGGGTGAAAATACTGCTGGAGGCAAGGCTGGTCTGTTTCTGATCTGTTTTGGTAAAATGGTCACAACTCTCTTAATACTGAATATTTTTTCTGGCCATAGAAAGGTATCTCATATATCTAAAATTTGGCACTGGTATCACACAAGGAGTTTTGTAAAGAAAATGGCATAAGAACAAAGTAAGGGGTAGCTGTTACTCCCAGAAATCTGCAGAGTCCAACTGTAAGGACAAGAGGTTTTTGAAACCCAAAACACCTCCCATGATCTTACAAAAATTCAGTTATACAAATAACACATTAATAGAGGTCCTGTAAAACTTTCAGAGCCAAAGGATTTTTGTGTGAAGTTTAGAAAATCAGCCAAGTTGTTGCATATGCACAGAATCTGTGCAGAGCAGAGCTAAAAATCATATCAAGATGTTAAGCCGTACTCCTGTTCAATCAAGGTTCACCATAAACATGCATAATACAAAAATACACAACCAAGATGACAAGATAGAAGAGGCGGTAGAGGAGAAAGTAAGGGTTAAAAGAGTTCTTACAATATTGCACAAGTCTCTTCTTTCTTTTTCTCCCTTTTCTTCCTCTCCTTCTCTTTTCTTTTTCTTTTTTGTTCTCTCTTTTACTCCCAGTCAGTTGCCAGCAGCAGCCAACTGCACAACTCCAGCAGGATTTACAGTTCCAGCAATGCAGACAGCAGCATCAGATGCATAGATGCAGACAGCAACATAAGAAGTATAAACACACATCAAGAACTAAAAATTTTGATCAATCAAGAAGATGACACAAACAAATTATTATGCGCATAAGCTGATTTGGGCATATTTAAGTAGAATGCAATGACCACTTACCAGTGCATTTGCCTGTAGTTGGGCAATAGCAGCATTTCCTAGAATGGCTGAATTGATTAGTTCAGCAATTGAACCACAAAATACAGCACCCACAATAGCACCAATCATCAAACTTGGTACATACAACCCACTAACAAATCCAGACCCTTAGCACACTGTGGCAACAACTTTAGCTACTGCTAATTGAGCTGGCAGCCAGATTCCATGTAACTTTAAGGCGCTGTTTGGGAAGCCGAAAATGAGGCTATTATAGCCTCATTTGAGAAAAAAGGCCAAAAGCAACACTGTTCATCGGTTTTCAAAAATATATATATATATATATAGGCTGCTGCCCGGACAGCCCCAAAATGTTACATCAACGGCTAAATTACCATTTTGCCCCTTTATATCAATTTTAAAAATTATAATTTTAGGGACAAATTTGTCATTTTAAATTTAAACATCATTTCAACACATTTTTCAATACAACAACTCAAATAAAATCTATCTCATCTTCCCAAACACAAAAACTAAAATAGCCTACTAAAATAGCCAAAAAGCCTACTAAAATAGCCACTTCCCAAACGAGGCCTAAGTAATGTCATAGCTACTTAAGGTAATACATCTCCTTGGCCAAACCAATTGGATACACTTTTTACATGTGCTTATTCTTTTCTTTGTTAATCTTTAAACCTTTTAAAAATTATATGAGAGTCATCCAACAAATGATTTAAATCTTAATTTCTTCAATTAAAAATACTTCCTTATAGTAACAGAAACTGTTGTAACAATTAATTTAAACAAAACACAATTATCATAAGCTTCCAAGAACCATTCAAATTAAACTGCAAAATCTCAACAAGTTGACTTTGAACTTCACATTTATCACCACTAATACCCATGAATCAGCACTAATGACCACAAAAACCAAATGACACTTACAGAGATCTCGGATGAGAAAGCTTCCCAAGGTCTGGGGCAAGTTTCCCTGCAAAGGAAAGTCCATTGAGATCTCTACACATAAAATTAAATAGCAATACGTCAGAAGATATAGTGATTCAAATTGTACAATTCTAAACCCTCGTCATCAAATCTTTAAACAAAAATCTTGGCTTCCGTTCACAATAAATTCTAACTACAAAAGATTCAACACATTTGCTCACTATTTGAGGAAAGAAGACATTCGTTCACATTTTAAGGAAATAAATTGAAATGAATGTAATTGGAAACTTTTTGAGTAAGTCTAAGAGGGACTTAGAGATATTGTACTTCACCATCAATGCAATGAACACCGAACCACATACATGGGTCGTCGTCATCGGGATTCCAATTGAAAAGGCGCCATATGGGTCATAATCTACACTTGCACAGAATTCCAACAATGCCAATCCTGCACTTCGATTCCACATACCATTAGTAAAAATGGACAACCTTCAATCATCAAATGCAATTATGGGAATTCAACAACAATGTCAGAGCACAAATTACCTTCAGGATTAAGAGATCAACACCCTTGAATTTCCACAATAAGAATAAATACAAGACATACAAGACAGTGTTGGAGGCAGCTCACAGCCAGGATTTTATACAAACTCGCCAGATTTTTTTTTGCATAAAACACCTTGTCCGAGATTTGAATCGGATTTTTGCACCAAAATATGAACAACAACAACAATTTGTCGGGTTTACAAATATGAGAATAACACATACGAACTATAATACATAGAAGATAAAATTCAGAGGCCTCTTGAAACGAATGACCAAATTGGGGTCCCTCATTTTATTGGTTTATTTTTAAATTTAAATTATAGGGTACAACACCTTTGTTTTCACCAACAATCGCATAACCCAGATCAAGAAATTATCTCTGAGGTTCAATCCAAGCTGAAATTCAACAAAAGAAATGATTAACAATCTAAAAGGGGTTCCAAAAAAAGAGTATTTCACAAGTAACAATACAAAAGAATCAAACAAAAAAATGAATCAAAGAATACACTCATGAGCAAGCAATCTAAGAAAAGCAAAAAAGGGTTTGAAATGCTTTAAAAACAGATTAAATTTACCAGGAAAGAAAAGGGCAAAAGGGTAGTCAATGAAACAATTCGTTGCTTGAAGAAATCATAAAAACCCGGGAGCAAGATTCAGAAAGGGGGAATGGAGAAAGGGGGACAGAGAGAGATAGAGAGAGAGACCGACGACGAAGGCGAAGGCTAGAGAGGCAGAGAGCGAGAGAGAGAGAGAGAGAGAGAGAGACAAAGAGAGAGAGGGAGGGACAGACAGACAGACTGAGAGTGAGAGAGAGAACCTGTGAGGATGCGGCGATGGCGCTAGCGTGCGACGCTGGTCTGCGCTGAGATGAGGTGGGGTGAGGTTTGGTGGTCTCTCTCTCTCTCTCTCTCTCTCTGTGTTTGACTAAAGAGAGAAGAGGGGCGCCAATATTAAAAATTTATTTCCCTCTAAAATTGCTAGACCTTTAGCGACCAAATAGCTTATTTGTCGGCAAAAACCAATATATAACAACTAAAAATTTTGGTAGCCAAAGTTCAAGTAACGGCGACTAAAATATTAGTCGCCTATTATACCACTTTTGGCGACTAAAGGCTTTTTGGTCACCGAAAATAAATATTCAGTGACCAATTTTTTGGTCACTGAAGATGAAAAGTGAAATTTATGTTTTTATTTAGTTACTAAATTAATTTTGTAGGCAAAAAATACTATACAGCAACTAAAAGTATTTTGGTAACCAAAAATTAATATTTGCCGACTGAACCTTTAGTCGCCAAAGATTAATAGCAAACATTATGTTAGCTTTTTGGCAACTAAATTTATTTTAGTAGGCAAAAATTGATGTACCAAGGCTAAAAAAATTTTAGTAGCCTAAAACATATACTAATGCCGAATAAAATAATTTTTAGTCACCCATTGTGGCATATTTAGCGCCTAAATTTTTTTTTTGTCGCCAATAATTAAGATACAGCTACTAAAAAAATTTAGTAGCTAAAAACTAGATTCAACAGCGACCAATATAATTTTTAGTTGCCTATTCTACAACTTTTGGCGACTGAAAAAAGTTTAGTCGCCAAATTTGGTCGCCAAAAGTGTGAATTGTTGTAGTGCCTCTAAAGGACCTAACATATTGGGGCAAATATAATACACACTTATTTTACAGTACACTGTGGAAACTACTGGCTATCCCCGAGAGCATCCGCAACTGAAGGAGCTCACAGAAGCCTCTTTCAATAAGTACAAGGAATGGTATGGCTTCTATTGGTTTATCTCCAAAATAAATATATATATATATTTTTAAAAAATTTCAAAAACCTGTTTGATTTGGTTTTCTTTTCTTTTTATTTATTTATTTATTTATTTATTATTAATCAGTAAGAGAGTGATTTCAAATTTATGTAAAGAAGGTTTTGCTTTCATTAGATTGAGAAATTTCACTGTGTTGTATTAGTTATGTTAACAAAGGTTTCACAACATAATAACGGTAATATGATAATTTTACACCCAAAGTATAAGTTTAAAAAGACCCACAAAACTTTATCCGTAGCAAAAACAAAAAACAAATTAACTCTTTGAAATTCTAAAAAAAAATTAAAAACTACTAGAAAAATAATTACCATACTAATTCAATTCATGATTTGACAAAAATAGCAAATGCATGACAATACATTATCTTCAATTGTGTTATTGCCTCTTAAAAAATGTCTGGCAGATACTATCCAAAAAAAAAAGTGTCTTGCTGGAGTCTAATGAACATCCCTGTTGATGAAGGACAGCTCATCTCAATGCTTCTAAAGCTCATGAATGCCACGAAAACTTTGGAGATCTCCCACACGACGGCAAGGGAAGTTTTTCATTCATAATAACATTGCAAACCCACGGTTACAAAAATAATCTCCAAACAATATAAACTGTCTCTCTAAATGCGGGATAAGGCCTCGTGTCTCAATCCTCATAATTTTTGTAATGACGGGAGCCTTGTGGAAATTCAATTATAAGCTCTTTGGCTGTAATTTATAAATTGACTTATTTTTTCAACTTATTTTTATCATTTAGGCTTTGTTTGGGAAGTTAGGTTTGGGCTAAAATAGTTAATAAAGACAAAATAGGCTAAAATAATCAATAAAATAAAATGTCACATCTAAACCATAATCATTTTACTTATTCTCTTAGGACCATCAAATCAATTGCAAAAAAAAACCAATTATGTTCCCAAACACAACTTTTTTAGCCATGCTAAAATAATCAAAAAACAAGAAAGCCAACTAAAATAACCTATAAGCTTTTGTCAATCTTGAGTAATTTTTTTTAGGTCTATTCAGATTGGATGATCAAGTTTTTTTGAAAATTTGGATACTAGTAACAAATTTAAGTAAATTGTATTACGTCTTTTTGGACAAAATTTGACTTATTTTTGTTTAAAGTAAACTCCCTTTTTTTTCAAGATTATTTTTAAAAAAATCATTTAGTATAGACGGATCTAAAAAATAGAAATAAAAAATTGACTACAAAGTTATAAAAAAATTCACTAAATATAAAAAATAAGTCAAAAAAAAGAAAAAAAAAAAAAGAAAACTAGTGTCAGCTTTTTCTATAAGTTGGATTGGCATTGTTAGTTAAATCTGTATGAGTAATCAGTAAGTCTGCATACTCATAAAAAATACTAGAAAAAATTTAAAACCAAGATTCATTCATGAAAGGATCCCACTATAAAAAATTAAATCTATACTTTAAATCTGAAATTCTAAATAATTTTCTCATATTTTTTTATGGGTGTCTAGACTTTTTCATTTGCTGTTAGAAATAGAACATCTCCATAAATTCTAGGTGAACCCATACCCATTTGATACTTAATATTATATCCAATATTGAATCCCAATTGAAGAGCCAAAGTGTGAAATTCATTTTGAATAATGCTTGGGACCCCTTTTTGGGGGTCACCCCCTCACCCCCCCTTTGCCACGTGGCAGGGGGTGATTGGTGGAGCAGGAAAAAAAAGAAAAAGAAAAAGAAAAGGTAACCAATGAGAGAGAGAGGGGGTCAAAGGGGTGGGGGGAAAAGGAGGGATGAATCATTAATTTTATACGCAGATAACAGCAATTGACCCAAATAAAGAAGCCTACGAGATAGGACTGCCATTTGTAAAGAAGGCTGGTGTGTAGCGTAAGATCAACAACTTCCTTCAACCTGATGGCATTTCCATTCTAAACAACCTCCTCACAACTGTAAGTCCACGCCTTCAACTTTGTTCCCCCCACACCACATGCATACATACTGTAGACACTCAAATTCTTCCGTGTCTTGATCACTGTTTGATTAATCAAGATAAATAAGTTTTTTTGATTAATCAAAACTACGTTGTTCAAATTTTTTTAAATAGAAGTGGGTTTTACTAAAATTATGGATCTTAATTCATTTTAAATTATGGGTCACACCAAAAGAAAAGTAAACCTATTTTTGACAATTGGGTCAACCCAAATGTATGGGGCCCATAAAAATATTTTATCAAAATTTAGTGAAATAATTTAAATTTAAATTTGAATACAAATCATGTTCATAAAATAAGAAATAAATTACTTGTTTCTTGGAAATAAGAGCCAATTTTGGAATTTCCAAAATTAATTCTCCCCTCCTAAGCCTATAAATAGAAGTTCTCATTAGGGGAAAAGGGAGACATTCTTTGGCTAATGGTCTTGCAAACTTCTGAGCAATCTCGAGACTTTTCCAAATTCTCTTTTTAAAATTCTCTCCAAAGTTCCTAAACTTAACAGAAATGATTATCAAGCACTTCAAACTTGTGCCAATGCTTTCAAGTTACAAATACGAATTTGGTCTCTCTTTTCAAAGAGATCATTTCAAGATTCGTTCAAGATCAAGCCGTTCAAGCCCTCGATCAAGCCTTTCTTCTCCAAGTTTCTCCATTCAAAGACTCACTACAAGAAATTGCACTTTTAGCGACTACTTTTGGCGACGACGTCAATTTTTCATAGCCAAAACTATATTTTTGGCGGCGCAGTGATGAATTTCGTTGGTAAAAGTAGACCTTTACCAACGCAATTTATTACCGTTGCTAAAAAAACATAACATTCACTAGGCGGCAAAATAATTGGTAGGCGCCAAAATTTCAAAAAATTTAGCTACGAGGCTTATGTTTTAGCAACACAATATGCGTCGCTATTAGTGTGCTTACTTTTGGCGACGACAAGTTAGCGTGGGCAAAGAGTAAAACATTTGGCGACAACAACACTAATCGTTGGTAAAAGTTTTGCTAGTGAAATAAGGTGATTTAGTGATTTGTGTTTTTATTATAAATTTTTAAAAGTTTTAAATATTCTAGTTATTGAATTGTAAAATTAAAGTGATTATCAAATTAGATCACAAAATGAACCCATCAAGCCCAAACACACTCTTAAGTTGAGGTGGCTAATTTGAGATAATTTAAACTTTTCCAAAGAATGTGGTTAGATTATCAATTTCAATATGTTTGGTTTTACTTTCAGAAACTTGTTTCAGAATTTTTTTCTTCTAAAAAACTAAAAAAAAAATTGGTAAAAAAATTAAAAAAATACTTATTATTTTTGTACAATTTTATCTTTTAGGAGGCCATAAATAATTTTTTAAATTTTAAAAATGTATTTTTGATTTTTATAATTTTCAAATTGGTTGTAATTTTTACAAATATATATATATATATATATATTTATTTTATTTCATTTCATTTTTTTTTTTTTGCCTCAAAAAATTGAGGCAGTGGAAAGTTTGCCCTCAAAATTCCCCTCCTTTTTTTCAGGATGGGTAAACCCTTGTCTTTCATTCTTGCATAGCCTTCTCACGATTTTTTTTGTTTATTAGCTAACACTACAAGATTTTATTTTATTTTATTTTTCAATCAAATACAAACTCTTTGGGTTCGTTGAAAATTGTATAAGTTGCAAAACAGAAAAAGGGAGGGTTCGAAAAGGGCACTTCGCAGCGGCGAGATTTCAACCTGGAAACTGTGCTTTCTCTTCGGTGGTGAGACTGCTTGAGCGGCGGTGATGATTGACGATTCGAAGGGGAAGGGTTTCATTCTCTTCTCTTCGATCTGAAAAAATATTAGTTCGATTCTTGAGGTATGTTCGAATTCCACCATTCTCTCTCTCTCTCCCTCTCTCTCTCTCTCTCTCTCTCTCTCTCTCACACACACACACACACATTCACTCCATATTTGTTCAATTATTTGGTTTTTTTAACTGCAATTTTGATTATGGGTTTGTAGAATTTTGATCGATGGATTAATGTTGTGGATTGTTGGATCTATTTGAGTGTTGGGTTTGTTTGGGTGTCTACATTGAGACTCTAGTTCATCAATTGTTTGAAGGGTTATCCATCAGAGTCCATATCATACTTCCACTATTGTCGATCATACTTTCAAGAAGGTCAGACCCTCGAGGTTCTACTTGCTAATTCTTCATCTATATTCTTATGGATGGCGTGTCATGTAAACATTCAGATAATGATAAAATCACTTTCATATCCTCATCTAAATCTGCTATAACTGCCCCTGCCCACACAATGCATTCATCTTCATCTTCATCTTCATCTTATTCTTCTTCTTCATTTTTTATTTTTATTTCTTCTGGGTGGGCTTTCCCTCTTATATTTTATAATCCTAAAATGCAAATGAGTAAAAATGAAATGAATGTAATATCGGTCTCTGCTTCGAGCAACCAGAGCATAGAAAAAAAAAAGGTTCAATGAGAGTGATTTTGCGGTTAATTTAGGAAACTATGAAGACGAACAAATTTTGAATTGGATGAATTTGAGCCTTTAAAGGTGATTGGAAAGAAAAACAGTTGCCACATGTGGGTCTTTAAGTGTTCAAGCTGATAAGCAGAACTTGCCTGTCTTGAAAGAATGGAAATTGATCTAGTTAACAAATCAAAAGGGTTGCCGATTCAACAAGCGGTCAAATGATTCTAGATTTCAAATTTCAAAGCATGTCTTTTATTTTTTTTTATTTGCAAACACTTCAAAACCTGTTAACTAATAATATATAAAGCTTGAACACAATTCAATTCACACAATCCTTTTAAGTGGTCAAACAAAGTGTTTCAACTGGCAGTTGAACAATTCTATTTAATTTGCCAAAAAAAAAAAGAAAAAAGGAAAAATAGCTTTGGGGTTTTCAATGAAGCTTTACTGGTTATGGTCAGGGTTGTCCAACTACTGAGTGGGTTTTGGTTTCAAATATTGCATTAAGTATTGATACCAAAGCCAGTATCAGTTTTGTTCATGATCTTCTGGATGGAAGTGAGCATGCTATGTTTTTTTTTTTGTAATTGTTATTATTGTTTCTGTCATTTTTATTATTATGATGATTTTGTTATTGGTGTTTTTATCATTACTATTAATGCTATCACTGTCATTATTTTTCTTTAAAAGAGAGTAAGTAGTTAGTCAACAATCTCATATTTATGTGATGGAAATACTAAATGTTTGTTAACAGAGTCTACTGTTTTATTAGGCTTTGAGTCAGCAAAGTTCATGTTATAATGCCATATGATAGGATCATTACGTGCAAATGTTGATATGCATGCATACATAATTGTCAAAAACTCAGATTTTATTGTATAGAAGATTAGTTGAGTTATTTATTTATTAATTCTATTAAATTTGACAAGGGATATTTATAATCTCTAAATTTACAAGAGACAATATGTATTTTAAACAAATTTCATAAGGTATATTTGTAGTTTATTCTAAAAATAATACGGAGGTCATCCACTTGAATTTTATTATTGATGTTCTTATCTTCAATTTTCCTTTCTTTACTGTGAGAGAGAGAGAGAGAGAGAGAGAGAGAGAGAGTGAGTGAGTATTGGGATATGGTCTAGCTCAAGCATTCCTGGAAGTTTGCAAGGGCCGAGTTTGGACACAACAGAGGTGAAGTTCTGTTGCACCTCAAAGAAAAGGTGAATAAATTTTCTTTGCCGCCAAACTTTAATATCAGTGACAAAGCCCCCAAAATTGTGTTTGCTTAAAGACTAATTTGAACAGATGTAGCCTTGAACCTAATCAGATCTCAGTTTTTATCCCATTAGGTAGAAAGGGATATGAATGGTGAATTTTCCTTGGATGACCACTCAGTGTTCATCATAATACTCTTCTAGAGTTCCTTAAATCAAAGATTGGCCGCATAAAAACCTAGTTAAATCATAAAGCTGTTCCAAGATATATAACATCCCATTTGTATGTTGATATGCTACTGTTATTCCAATTTTGTGGCAGTTTTTTTTTTTTTGGTGTGCATGCCTCTGGCTATTTTTGGATGCTGGTTATGAGTTATTTCTTTATTTCTTATTTGGCATTTGTCATTACATAATTTGATGAGGTGAAAATGTTAATCATTTGATGGATTTATTTTTCAATGGACTAAAGCAAGTTATATAGAGTCTTATGTTGATGCCATAGTGTTAGACTCCACTTTCAGCTTTTTTTGGTAAAAGTTTTCGTATCGTTTTCAATAGATTTTGCTAGTTTAGTGAGCGATCCATTGTTTTCACTGTAGAATTGGTTTTATTTTTGGCATTTTAAAGTTTTTCAATTATGTGGATCGGATTTCGTTGAATCTTTTGATTGTTTCGTCTCGAAATTCGACTTTCGGGAGCGGAGTGTTTGAACCTTGTTTTGTTTTTTGCTAGAAATGTCCTGTTTAGATCTTTGCCTCATTTGAATTGTTTTCAACACTCCTTTCGGGTTAGATTTTATTTGAATTTATCAGTATTGTGAAGATTTTTATGTGTTTCAGCTGAATTTCAAATCTCACTTGATGTCATACAGTGTTTGGTTCATGAAATGCTTAGAATTTAATATCAATTTGCATATTTGATTGCCTAAGCCTATTTAGATGTAGTTTCTGCTTATTTAGAATTGTAACAGTGGTTAATGAGTTTTCACTAACTGATCCAATTTAAATTTTGTTTGTTGCTCAGACATTGGACGGAATTTTAGGTGATAATAAAGGAATTAACAGTCTCTTGCATTGAGTGATCGTTTACTGCTTTCCATTTGAAGCACTTTCCTTGTAAATAGAAGTGATAGTAAAGTCTAATTGAAGTGTGTCCCATGTGAGAGGAAACATGGATTTTTTTAGGAATTACTCTAATGAAACGGTTTCGCAGAGTGCCTTGGATGACAGAGGCCAGGGACAGACCATGACTTCACTACAACTGTTCTGTTCTTAAACGTGATTTCTATCCCAGATATATTACTTACTCAAAGGAGGAGGAAGCAGTTCGATGTATTCAATCAGTGCATGGGTTTACCTTGGATGGTAGATCATTTAGGTGGGAAATGGCTACATTCAAGATTTATGTTCTATTCTGTATTCTGTTATGTAGGTGTTGGGATTTCATTTTGCAGGGCATGCTTTGGAACCACAAAGTATTGTCATGCCTGGCTGAGAAATGTGGTATGATTTCTGAATTTGATTGGAAATTAGACTATTGGTTATAGGTGAGGATTGAAATTTTTTTGGTGCAGTCTTGCAGCAATCCTGATTCTGTATTTGCATGAGATTGGCACACAAGAAGATAGTTTCACTAAAGATGAAATAATATCAGCATACACAAGGTATTTTCATATTTTGATTACCCTCTGCTTTTCCTCTCATTTAATTAAAATATGGCCCTAAGTCCATACTATAAGATTTTGAATGAACGTTGTGCATAACACTTGAGTTTGTAGTGGTAGACTTGGGATTATTTTTCTGCGAGCTAACTAAGAACGTCCCTGATGTGGATTTTATCTTTTTAAGCAACGTAATTGGTCACTGATACAACTATAATTAGCATCATTGTTGGTTGCGGTGAGGCAAATCAGAAAAACAAGATGTCCTTGGAAAATTTGTCTTAAAATGAAAAGGAATATAAACCTGAGACTAGGCCCATCAATGGATTGTATTCTAAGCTGAATCTAATCCAATAATTTGTGGTTGAAATGTAATTATTCAATTACTATCAGAATCTAATAGGTCTGATTGTTAACAGATCAGACATGGATTTAGTTGATCTGATCTGTTAATGATTCTGTTCAATTATAAAGATGAATATGCTAGTTATAAAATGTTTCAGCTGTCAAATCCTAATTTATTGGATGATGGCTTCTCCGTATACTGCAGAACAACAACACTTATTTGACTATAGGATTTTTTTTAACAACACTTGTTTAGAAACTTATATATGATATAGTTTTTGGGTAGTTTATAACTTTTTGGACAATTATAACTTAAGGATAGTTCTTTTTGGATGGTTTTGAATTAAGGCTAGTTTTTAGATGATTGGAATGTATAGACAATTCTGAATCTAGGTTGAGAGAGGAAGACAATAACTGGACCATGATTTTGTGTTCACTGGCTGCCCAACTACATAATGACAGCAACCTGTATTCAGTCAGTATTAGAGAGTAGTATAGTATAGTGTAACTTACCCAAAAACTTTTCTCCATAGTCACAGATCCATACCCACCATAGCTACCCATCTGCCCTACAGCAAGCATTCTAGGTGATGAAGATGAAGATGGCGATGGAACTGCTGCAAAAACACACACCACCAAGCTAATATTAAAAAAAAAATTAAAAATTAAATGGTATGAAAGTACATATATTTTTTTTCCCGGGTGTCAAAATTAGTTGGTTAGTTAATTAGTTATTAGTAAGTTAAATTACTACTAATAACATTCGATGCTTCAGCATAAATTCAAACTTAGAAATTAAGGAGTATAACCACTTGAATGTTTGAAAAAAAAAAAATAACTAAAACCCAAGGATCTCAACTGCTTGACCTAGACTTAAGTTCTTCAAAAAACTATTAATTGATCCACATTAAAAATAGAAAAACCAGCTTAGTCTTTAGCATAATTTGAACGAAGTAACAAATGTAAAGCAATAAATATATACATATCATAAGTACATCTACAAAAGCATTGTGGAGAAATGAACAATGAAGAGAGAGAGAGAGAGAGAGAGAGAGAGAGGTTGCTGACTGTTGATGCTTTACCAGGGCTGATGTTAGGGTACTTGTTATAAACAGGATCTTCAGATCTCCAACCTCCTCCTCCTCCATTTCCACCAACACCACTTCTCTGCATGGGGATATCAGTGGTGAACCTCTTCTTCTTCCTCTCTCAAGCTTTATGGTTCTGAAACCAATAAAACACATTCTTCCCTTCAATCTTTCCATACTGTCTCAACCTTGCAGATATCCTCTGAATCTGCTCAAAGACATTAGCAGTAGCAGTAGAGGATTCAATTTGCCCGACACACCTCACAAATCCCATGTGGATGATTCTCTTCAAGTGGTCCTCTTTGCTATTTGGAGAAATGCAGTGGATGCTAACAAATAATGGGCAAATCACTGGCAATGATTTGAAAGCAGTATAATTAACCATTTCATGGGACTTTGTTTGATTCTTGTTTGAGGTCCTCCCAATTATACCCATGAATGATCAACACTTTTCTGCTACATTAACTTTGAATATGATTTTTTAAATTTTTTATTTTTGCTTTATTTCTGGGGTGATTAGTCAAGGCTAAATACCAATCAAGGTTCACTTGAAATAACTATTTCCCTTTAGTAGTAAATTCTCAATCTCTTCTTATTCTTCTATTTTTTGATCGATCGCTTATATTAGCTTTTTACCTGCTGGTTCAGTCATAAACAGATCTTTACAACAAAGCATGAACCTAATAATTCCAAAGGGATCTTGCTTGATTTTGTTTGTATTGGCACTGATTTTAGACAAAGCTTCTCCCAAACCGGGGGGGGGGGGGGGGAATTAGAAAAAACTCTTATTTCTTCCTAAATTACGCATGCTATTATAAATAATATTCAAGGGGGCTGATTATTTTTATTTTCTATTTTTTCAAGCTGAGGCCTTGTCCAGTCTCCATATTGGTTTGAACATGCTCATTAATCAATAACCTAAAACAGTCTGATTGTTTAAGAAACTTTTTTGATTGAATGATACCCATAGAGAAAATAATTCAGAGTGGCAAGCACCTCCTCACATAATTCACCATTAGACAGCAAATTGTATGTACTCTGTGTTGCTAATAGAATTCAATTGAGAAAATGGACATGAAAATACCAATGCAATGATGCTTTTGCCTTTAAATGTGAGAGAATTCCATAACTGTCTAATTATAACATTCTTTCCTTCAGAGATTCTCTTGTTATTTGCTCAAAGACATTAGCAGTAGAGGATTCAATTATGTAGGCTTACGTGACAGATGCATTTCCTCATGAAGTGTTTTTTGTTTGAATCTTCACAATCTTTGCAGCCCAATCTGCTGGTTGTTGACCTAAATCTTCCAGTAGCATCCAGTTTAGTTGGCGAACACAAACTAGAATTTGCGTTGGGATTGCACGGGGACTTGCCATTCTTCATGAGGAAGTGCGACCACATATTGTTCATCGAGATATCAAAGCTACCAATATTCTCCTTGACAAAGACTTGACACCCAAAATTTCAGATTTTGGTCTACCAAAACTTATCCCAGCCAACATGACTCATGTCAGTACCTGTGTGGCAGGAACAATGTAAGTTCTAACAATAATGCATTCATTTTTTTAATCCATCTAATCATAAGAGTTCATCTTCATTACGTTCTTAGAGAAATTACCAAAAACATACATTGCATTTGTACTCGAGATAGTGACTTGCACAAGATGAGTTATTGGTTTGATATCAAATAATCCCCAGTCATGCACATGTTGTCTACAAAGAAATGGCAACTTAATCAGTCGTCTTTAAATCATGCTACTTTTTGGTTGTTGAATTGTCTAGATAGTAGATAGTTATTTTCTGTTGATTTTGTTGATGAAGGAGATTCATTGTGGAATCTTTTGGGTAGAATTATGGATGGCAATTAAATCCGAACCCAATGGAAACCCACCCTGCCCCGCTATTATTAGCGGATTTCCCCAAATTCCCCCCCAATGATTAACTGTTTTTCTTCTCTCATTTTTCATAGCACTGTTGGCTGATGGTTGTTGCTTGTTGGTCCGCTGCTGCTGCTGCTGCCGCTGTGCTGCTGCAGAATTTTGCTCTGCTGCTGCTGCTGCAATGTTATTGTAAAGCGGGCTGCTACTAGATGATGGTCTGCTGCAAATTTGGGTTGTTAGTTTCATGTTTTCATTTTGTTATTTGTTGTTTTTACTATGGGTTCATAATTTGGATGAATTTGAGTATTTTAGTGAGTTTACCTGTTCAGATTTTATACACCGCTTCCAAAAGCATATTTTTCAACAGTGTTTTTTGGCCTACACATCAACTTTAGGTGATTTAATATCAATATTATTAGTTTGTAATAATAGTGCCTGAGGGATGCCTCTTGTAAATATGTACATCTTATAAAAAAATATAAATGATTTTCAATTTTTTTTGCCACTACAAATTTGTCGTTGTCAAAAAGTAAAGCTTTCTTGACAAACAACTTGTCGGTAAATGTGTAGCCAAAAGTTTATTTTTGCCCACTCATATTGTGTGTATTTTTTGCCAATGTCAATTTGTCGTTGCCAAAAGTAAAGCTTTATCGACAACCAAATCGTTGGCAAATGGCAACATTTACCAACGTAAATGTGTCGTTAAAAGTTTACTTTTGCCCACTCATTGTGTTGGTAGAAGTGTATTTTTTGCCAATGCCAATTTGTCGTTGCCAAAAATAAAGCTTTAGCGACAAACAAATCATCGGTAAATGGCAACATTTACCGACGTAAATGTGTCGCCAAAAGTTTATTTTTGCCGACGCATATTTTGTTGCTAAAAGTATATTTTTTGCCCATACAAATTTGCGTCGCGAAAAGTGCCACACAATCATCATATTTGAATGACTTTTACCGATGCAAGGTAAATTGCCAACGATGGATGAAGGCTTTTATCGACGACTATGTTCGTCGCTAAAGGCATTACTTTTACCAACGCAATGATAATTTCGTCGGCAAAAACTTTTGCCAACTCACTTTTGCCTACGGGTTGCCAACGTAGCTTTGTGTGTCGGTAAAACTCGTTGCCAACGAATTTTCCCTTTTAGCAACATATTTTGTTGCGTTGCGAAAAATGCAATTTCTTGTAGTGACTTGAAGAAATTCATCAACTTGTTCGATTCAACAACAAGCTTCTACCGTCGTTGTATTGCAATCCATTTCAGAGATCGAATTAGATGATTTGTTCTTTTGTAGAAGAGCAAACCACAGAGGATTGTACCCATTTATTATAATCAATAAAATTAATTATTTGTGCATTTATTTCGCTTCTTAATTGTAGGATACGAAATTTGTTTTTACACATATAATTCATATTATATTATTGCAACTACATGTATTATGAGAACAATTTTTTTTATTATTTATGTACACAGAATTCAATCATAAAATTAGACTCAATTCTATACACTTTAAAAATTTTCTCATGAGAATATCACTAACCTCTTGTTAAAATTGCATTTTCTATTTTTCTATACGTGATCTTCTATTTTTATTTTTTCTGTTCTGTGTTCCAAACATTCTTTGTATATCATAATGTATCAATTATTTAAAAATTAGGAATTGTTTGGAATGTCTTAAATAAGTGTACTTTTTGACTTGTTACACTAAAAAGTTAAAGAAAAAAAAGATGGTTGTTTGGGGTAACTTTTTGACTTTTTATGAAAAAATATGTATTAAAAAATTGTATAAATTAGTATATAGGAGAAGCTTTTTGGTGAGTAGGCAGTACGGTGGGCAGTATAGTGGCAGCATTATGCAGTGTAGTGTATAGGAGATGCTTGCCTCTTTTTCGGGCATTGAATTGGACGGTGATGTTCGGCCCGTGGGGGCTCACCGTGGGTCCCGTTTTGCAAATCAAAACCGTTCAATGTGCAGAACTCATCATATATATATGCTTGTAAAAAATCACGTTAATCGGATAACGATAGCTATCTGATCGGATTAATTTTTTTGTCAACCATTAACTATAACACCATCCATTTTTTATACAAAACTAATTTGATTATGTAGTTAGAGATATCAGATCAACGTGATTTTTTATAAACGTATGGTACTCGACTAGTTCTATACATTAAATGGTTCAGATTATCAAAACGGAATCTGTGATGGGCCCCAACGGGCCGAACAACACCATCTTGTTTGTGCACCCGCCTATTCCCTTTGTCCAACCAAAGTCAGCTAAAGTACAACTCACGTGAGAATTGAGTTGTACTTTTTTGTATAAAATTAATTTTTTTATATTTTTTTTTTTGTAAATAGTGATAATTTTTTAACTTTTTAAATAAATTTTGACTTTTTAATTTTTTTAAAGAATGCCAAACCAGCCCTTAATTATAAGATTTGTGATTAAAGTCCACTTTTCGTCGTAGCATTTTCTAGTAGAAAGTAATGTTTTCATCATTTCTCAAGTCTCCTGTGTCGACTGGGCTAGGCGATTGGCATTGGGTGACTTTTTTGTTGTTATTTTGGAATCATGCAAAGAAGCTGATTGGCTACAAATTGTTTAAATTGATAGTAATTTGTCCATCCTCTTTTTTCTACTCTTGTGAATAAGAGACGCACGAATATGATTGAATATAACAATTTTAAAAAAAAAATTAGGATACAAATAGGGAAAAGACATGATAAATATAAATACGTTTCACATTTTTATTTGTTATAGATATAAATTGAAGGTTCAAAGATATAAGAAGTATCAGTAGATATAAGATTTATGATAGAACTAACATAACAATCAAGTTCAAAATTTAAATTTGAAAGAAATTTATTCTAATAATGGCCCTATTTGGCAAGTGAGTTTTTGCCCTTTTTTTTTAACTAAAATTTATAAAAATATAACTATGTTAAAATAATTAATAAGACAAAATATCACATCAAATCTATAATCATTTTACTTTTTCTCTCATAAATATCACATCTAATTATAAAAAAATCCAACTATCTTCCCAAACATAAAAATTTTAACTTACTAAAATAGTCAAAAACTAAAATAGCTAACTTCTCAAACGAAGCCAATATATATCAAATTATTCAACATAAATATTCACCCCAAATCCACCCTTAGTTTAGACAATGTTCACTCCAATAGACCCATCACTCAAAATTCAAAATCATACAGTCAACTTTGGTCCCACTAAGGTGTACCTAATAATGTAAAAATTTTAAACGCAAGCCAAGCACCATATGCAGGTTATTGCGATCTAAAATTGGAATTATTGACCTTAGTTTCTACATATGTTTGGAATTTAATTTATGGTCCTAGCTTCCTTTTGACCCCAATTCCACACGTTAAAAGGAACCAAACAAAGTTATGATGGAATCGCACATAGGTAGACAATGTTCACTCCGATACCCGTCACTCAAAATTCAAAATCATTTGGATTTTATGGTATAAAAGTCTTAGAAACGGGATTTATGAAAAAAAACTTCCTCATTTATTAGATGATTACTATTATGAAAAATACTATAGATCCCTGTTAGGTCCCTAAATCTTGTCAATTCCACGAACAAACTTGTGTAATCGAGTTGTAATTTCTGTGCTGTTTTGTGTTGCTCGCTCTAGCGAAGAAGTCCTCGCTCGAGCGAAGGACTGCGTCTAGCTGCAAACCTGAAAGAGGTCATTGTGCGCTCGAGCGAAGCATTGGAGGCTCGAGCGAAGAACTGCGTCTGCGTACAAACCTGAAAGAGTTTATTCCTCGCTCGAGCGAAGACTTTATGGCTCGAGCGAAGATACTTATGGAAGTCACGCGAGATAAGCTTCTCGCTCGAGCGAGATAAGCTTCGCTCGAGCGAGCTTCAGAATCCGGAATTCTATAAGTAGTTGGTTTCTCCAAACTTTAGGATTACTTTTTTAGATCTACTTTGAGATTTTCTGAGGTTTTCTTGTGGAGAGATTTTTGTGAGTTTTTCCTTGATGTTTTGAGAAGAGTTCTTCACCCATGATCTAAAATACATACATCAAGGAGTTGGTTACTTTAAATTCAAGAGAGAGTTCTCTTCGGTGGATTCCGAAGATTCAAGCATATAGTTTCAAAAGGCGTTTGATTCTATACGTAGTCGTTAATTCGACAAGTAAGGTTGTGGAATCAACTTCAGGATTGATCAGTTCTGAGACGAAGTCGTGGAGAAAGAGTTACAAAAGATTCGAAGACAAATTGACTGAGTTGGGTAATTTGTATGTTATCTTTGTAATCTTTCTTACTTCAGTAGTGGATTGATTAGTGGCGTTTCGCCCGTGGTTTTTTAATCACAGTTGGAGGTGTCCAATTGTGGTTTTTTTCCACGTAAAAATCGTTTGTGTCGATTTATTATTTATTCTGAAAAACAAACAATCTAAATCACTTTCGTAAGTACTTGTTGATTTAGATTGTGTGTTTTGGATTTTTGGGATTTGGAATATTTTAATATTGATCTAATCACGAATCATTTAGGATTTTCAATTGGTATCAGAGCAGGTCACTCTTTTTTTTAAAAAAAATATAGGAGTGTGATTTTGTGTGACTAGTATTATGGATTCTATTCGTGAAGGTAACTCGACCCATAGACCTCCTTTACTCGATGGTACAAACTATTCTTACTGGAAAGCTCGTATGAGAGCGTTTTTAAAATCCATCGATGAGAAAGTCTGGCACTCCGTGATCTATGGGTGGAGTGAACCTACTATCACCATTGATGGTGTTAATATTCCTAAACCCCTTGATAAATGGGACACAATTGATTACCAAAACTCGAGTTGGAACAGTAAGGCTCTCAATTCCCTGTTTTGCTCCGTCACACCTGAAGAGTTTCGACGTATCTGCACGTGTGAGGTAGCAAAAGAGGCTTGGGACATTTTGGAAACGATTCACGAAGGTACTACTTCTGTCAAAAGGTCAAAACTTCAACGTCTCACCTCCGCTTTTGAAACCCTTTTTATGCGCGATGAGGAGACGTTTGATGATTTCTATGCAAAACTTAGTGATATCGTGAATTCCTATTTCACACTCGGGGAAAAAATCCCGGAAGCTAAAATTGTTGGAAAAATTTTGAGGTCTTTACCCGAGAGGTTCCAACCAAAAGTGACAGCCATTGAGGAGGCTCAGAATGTTGATACCCTCAAGCTTGATCAATTGGTTGGAAACTTGCAGACTTATGAAGCCCACCAGATTTCAAAGAAAAAACAAAAAGAAAGTGTGTCTTTCATTAGTGCTCATGAGTCTGCAAAAACTCCGGAGGCTGAATTTGATTTAGAGTCTGAGATGACTGCTATGTTTACTAAACAATTTAAAAAAAAATTGAAGAAAAAGAAGCCTAATTTCAGAGACCCTATTTCAAAAGACAAGAGTAATGATAAACCCAAAACTTTTCCACCAAAACTTGCTCCAAAAACTGAAAAGAAGATTGTAAAGGGGCAAGGGGTCAAGTGCTATGAATGTCAAGGGTTTGGTCACATTGCCCTTGAATGCCCTTCGAAAAAGAATCGAAAGAAAGTCTACACTGTAACTTGGGATGATGAAAGCGGGTCGGAGCAAGAACCCGAAGAACCTGAATCTGGAGAAGACGGGGATAGTGCTTTCATGGCATTTTGGTCCACTTTCACACAACCTCCTTCAAAGCCAGCAGAGTTAGCTCGTGGTCAGAACTTGTATCTTGCTCCCACCTTTGACGGGAGTAACTACCTATTTTGGAAGATCAGAATGAGGGCTTTTCTGAGAGCCTTTGATCCAGAAGGCTGGCAGGCCATTGAAGAAGATACAGAAAGTGCTGACAATCCGAGCAATCTGAGAGCCCTTATCACTATTCGTAGAGCAATTTTTGCTGAAGAACAGCAACGGGTTGTTCGCTGCACAAAGGCTAAAGAGGCATGGGAAATTTTGAGCCAATTCCATGAAAGAGGAAATTCACATTCACCACCATCCAGCAACTTTTCAGTCTTAGTTGCTAGATTGGAGGAGGCAAAGGAGAATGAAGAGCAAAAAGAGGATGATGAAACATCTTATGACAATGATGAGATCAATGGCGATGAACTACAACAAGCTTACGAAAAGCTATACGAGGAATCTCTGAATTTATCCAAAACCAACGACAAACTCTCTCTCAAGCTCAAAACATGTGAGAGTGAGAATGTCAGGCCGAAAGGAGAACTTGTAGCAGCAAAGCAGAATATCGTCAAGATCTCGAGTGACAGGCAAGACTTATGTGGAAAACTACTATCCTGTGAAACTGAAAGGAATGAACTTCTGAAGGTGTATTCCACATATGAAGAAAAGCTTGAAAGTCTTGAGCTGTCACAAGCCAGATTGGAAGAGATAGTCTGTCAAAAAGATGAAGAGCTCCGTGTTGCTAGAGCCACTATTGCCATGTGGAACAAAGGTTTCAAATCGTTAGAAGACATCCTCGGGTCTCAACAAATGGGTTGCGACAAAAGTGGGTTAGGCTATGGTGCAACAGCTCACAAGGGACAGGCCTCTACTTCACATGACAAGAAGACTCAAGCAAAGGGAAAATTGAAGGTAGACCACGCCGATCTCTCTCTTCATCTACCTAAAGCTGGTAAGATCAACAAAAAGGAGGTAAAACCGGTTTTTATTTGTCATCACTGTGGTAGGTATGGCCACATTCGTCCTTATTGCTATGAATTGTTTGGTAAGGTGTCTCAAAAGGGTAGAAATTCAAATACTTTTTGGGCTAGGAGACAACCTTACATGTCTAGGCGGAATACCAAGACTAAAAAGATTTGGGTGAGAAAAGATGATTTGACTTGTTTAGTTGTTCACACTACTCTAAAAGCACGTGATTCACACATGTGGTATCTTGATAGTGGGTGCTCTCGTCATATGTCCGGTAAGAAATCTTACTTCACCTCCCTTGAAAAATATGAAGGCGGAATTGTTACTTTTGGAGATGGCGGCACTTCTAGAGTCATTGGTAAGGGCTCTATAAGTGTTGCTGGTCTTCCTAAGCTCGAAAATGTTCTTCTTGTTGATGGTCTTAAAGCAAATCTTTTAAGCATTAGTCAAATGTGTGATTCCCATCATGAAGTATTGTTTTCAAAAAATAAATGTGAAATTTTGGATAAAAAGGGAAATACTGTCTTACATGGGGTTCGCACATCTGATAACTGCTATGGGATTGTTACTACTAATGATCTCACTTGTCACTCTGCCATCATTAGTAACATTGATTTGTGGCATCAAAGATTAGGTCACATGAATTTTAAAGACCTAACTAAGATAGCCAACAAAGAGCTTATGAGAGGAGTACCTAAATTAGCTAAGAATTTGAGCCATGTGTGTGGACCATGTCAACTTGGAAAGCAAACCCGTGCCCATCATAAAAAGGTGAACAGCTTTACAACCAAACGTCCTCTTGAATTGGTTCACATGGATTTAATGGGTCCTACTCGCATTGAAAGCATCGGAGGTAAAAGATATATTTTTTTAACTGTTGATGATTTTACTCGATTTTCGTGGGTAAATTTTTTAAGGGAAAAATCTGATACGTTTGATGCTTTCCAGGCCTTAGTCTTTAAAATCCAAAATGAACAGGGTGTTTCCATTGAGCGTATCATAAGAATCCGAACTGATCATGGTCGTGAGTTTGAAAATAGTTCGTTTTCGGATTTTTATGATATGCATGGAATCAAGCATGAATTTTCTGCTCCTATTACTCCACAACAAAATGGAGTTGTTGAGAGGAAGAACAGGGTTGTTCAAGAAATGGCTAGGGTCATGCTACTTAGTAAGAAACTTCCTCCTAAGTTTTGGGCTGAAGCCTTAAATACTGCTGTTTATGTCATAAATCGCGTGTATTTAAGGCCCGGCACTTTACAAACTCCATATGAATTGTGGAAGGGTTTGAAACCTAATGTAAAATACTGCAAAACTTTTGGGAGTAAGTGTTACATCTTCAAAGATAGAGAGCCTTTGGGCAAATTTGACTCTCGAAGTGATGAAGGTATTTTTCTAGGGTATTCAACCACTAGTAGGGCTTTTAGAGTCTATAACCTGCGAACTTCATCTTTAATGGAATCTATCAATGTGGTTATAGATGACACAAGTGCACCTACTCCAGCAACAAATGAGGATGATAATGATGAGTCTCCAATCTTGGATACGGAATCACAAAATCAAGGAGAAGGTGCGGACCCATCACAAGAAATGGTTACAGAACCATCTTCACAGGTAAGGTCAAGTCCAAAGAGTGCTGCAAGGGACATCACTCCTGTTGCCCCTGTCACCGCAAGTCCTGAGCTTAAACCATCAACTAGGGTGAAACTGAATCATCCAGCTCAACAGGTGATTGGAAGTGTCTTGGATCGAATGAAAACCCGAAGACAGATTTGGGATGAGGTATCACATATGTGTTATGCTTCATTAATTGAACCTAAGAATTTTAAAGAGGCCTTGCTAGATGATAGTTGGGTCAATGCTATGCATGAAGAATTAGGTCAATTTGAACGTAACAAAGTTTGGACTCTAGTTCCCAGACCTAGAGACATGAATGCGATAGGTACCAAGTGGATCTTTAAAAATAAATCTGATGAGAATGGTACAGTTGTTAGGAACAAAGCTAGGTTGGTTGCTCAAGGCTACACACAAGTAGAGGGTGTTGACTATGATGAGACGTTTGCCCCAGTTGCACGTCTCGAATCTATTCGTATTTTGCTTGGTGTTGCATGTTTTCTTGGCTTTAAATTGTTTCAAATGGATGTGAAAAGTGCCTTTTTGAATGGGTACTTGAGAGAAGAGGCATATGTTGAGCAACCAAAAGGGTTTGAGGACCCTAAATGTCCTAACCATGTCTACAAGTTATGGATTGAAACAAGCCCCTCGAGCTTGGTATGATAGACTTACTACATTTCTTCTTGACAATGATTTTCAAAGGGGTAGTATGGATAAGACTTTATTTGTGAAACATACTAAGTCTCATATTCTTGTTGCTCAGATTTATGTTGATGATATTGTGTTTGGATCCACTGCTGAACATCTTGTGAAATATTTTTCGGATTGCATGACACATGAGTTTGAGATGAGCATGATGGGAGAGTTGTCTTATTTTTTGGGTTTTCAAATTAAACAGTCTCCTTCAGGTATATTTGTGTCTCAGTCTAAGTATGCGAAAAATCTTGTGTCTAAGTTTGGTCTTGAGTCTGCCAAACATGCACGCACTCCCATGAGCACCAGTCTTCACCTCTCCAAAGATTCCTCTGGTATTGATGTTGATCCTACCCTTTATAGGAGTATGATAGGGAGTCTTTTGTACCTCACAGCCAGTCGTCCTGATATTGCTTTCAGTGTAGGTGTTTGTGCCCGTTACCAAGCTAGTCCTAAAGAGTCTCATCTTCTTGCTGTCAAACGCATCATTAAATATGTTAATGGGACTTTGGGGTATGGGGTTTGGTTTTCCACTGATACTACAGCTGAAATTACTGGTTTTTCTGATGCCGACTGGGCTGGGTGTGCTGATGATAGGAAGAGTACATCCGGGGGGTGTTTTTACCTTGGGAATAATCTGGTTTCCTGGCATAGTAAAAAGCAAAATGCCATCTCTCTTTCGACTGCTGAGGCTGAGTACATTGTTGCAGGGAGTTGTTGTGCACAAATGCTATGGATGAAGCAAATGCTTCATGATTATGGGATAGAACAGAACACTCTTACTCTTTTCTGTGATAACACAAGTGCCATAAACATTTCAAAAAATCCTGTCCAACACTCTCGCACCAAACACATTGACATTCGTCATCATTTTATTCGAGAGTTAGTGGAAGAGGGCCTTGTTGTTCTTGAGCATATTCCCACTGAGCATCAAAAAGCTGATATTTTTACAAAACCCCTTGATCTTCTTCGGTTTGAGTTCCTTAGAAAGACCTTCGGTGTCATGCTCGATCACTAGAGTGTTACTTGTTACTTGAGTAGGTGTAAGTGTTTTTGCCTTATGTATGCTTGGATGTCATAATCTCATTGTCATTGATATCTGTTGTACTTGCATCCAACTTTTTTATGTACACTACTCATGCTGCTTACTAGATCTCATTGTTCATTGGTCATAGCTCATTTTGAATGCCCATGCTCATTAACCTCATGATCTCATTCTGTACACATCCTTGAGATTAATTGTTGCAGGGGTTTCCGCACATGTGATCAAAGTTCTCTATGGACCACCAACAGTGTTTCTTGTACTTTTACAGTGGAATTGACCGATACTAGCATATCATGGGTGATGTTGAGTCTCTTAACCATCTACCATCTGTTTTCACTTCCACGGTTTTTCCCTCAGTTCCTTGAAGTCCGGGCATTAGGAAAAGGCTACCTCAGAGGCACCAACCAGGCCATCCTTTATGATTTCATTCTTCTCTGGTTTGGTTTCCATACTCTTGAGAGTGAAAGCCACCAGTGAGTGTCCACAAGAAAGAAAATGTTAAAAGAAAAATAATAAATAAATAAAAAAATGGGACTCATTGATTGAGGGGGAGCCTCCGCATTTACTCAACAAATATCCCGTGATTCCTAGTGGTTTGACTTTTCTCTGTATTGTTGAGTTACTCTTAATGGAGGTCCAGCCATCCGATCACTACTAGGATTAACTCTAGCTCAGTGACCTCTCATGGATTGCACACACGCTTTTTTATGTGAGCTCTCATATTGGATTTTGAGTTGTACATTCTCATGTAACTTATGATCATTTATTATATTTTATCTGCTTTGCTCATGATTTCCAGTGTCATTTTTTTTTAAATTGCAAGTTCACAGGATTCATGAATTGCGGATTATTTCATCTTAGTATTCACTTTTGGCTAAATATGATCATCTATTTTTGTTTCAGGTCTCACCTCTTGATTTTGAGTATAGTGTTGTTTTTATTTTTATTTAAAAAAAAAAAAAAAAAAAAATTGGCTTGTTTTTTTTTCTTGGCTCGAGCAACGATTTCCTTACTCAAGCGTGCTTTTGCCACTGCATTAGACCTGAGAGCATGTTTTTTTGGCTCGACCGACCCATTCTTGGCTCGAGCGACCGCCTGGGCATTTTTAGCTCTCGATCGAGCGAGAAAGTCTTCGCTCGAGCGACCTGTCGCGGTTCAAATTTTGAATCTGTGTCTTTTCAGTTCATTTTTTCCCCCCTTCGTCTTTTCTCTCTCTCTCTCTCTCTCTCCCCTAGGGTTTTTCGTGGTTATCTTTGCTACGATCTTCTGCTATTTTCCCTCTTGATTTCGGAGTTTTTTTTGTTTCTTCATCTTTTCTCTTAGTTTCTAGTAAGTTTTTTTTTCTTTCTTCGTTTTATTTTTTTTGTTAGTATGGTACTTGGGTTGAGATGTGGTTGTAGTTTTTCTTTGTTAGACTCTAGGTTTTATTTTTGTTGGTTGTGGTTCTTCCCTCTAATTTTCGAGCCTCACTCTTGCATCTAGGGTTCATGATTTTGTCTATTGCACTCTCCATTGTGCTTAGGGTTTACCATTGGGATTTTGTTAGAGTTTAACATTGGGGATTTCATTTACATATACATATATTGCCATTATGTGATTGTAATCTGTTTTCTCTCTATTGTTCCATACATTGATGTTTCGATTCTATAATGGCTGTAATATCTTGTTTTCTCTGTGGCTGATTGTTGTCTCTTTAGCACTGCTCATCATTTCATTTCTTTTATGCTAATGTTACGAGTTTCACTGCTTTTCTAACCCCTGTTGGACTAATGTGTTTTGACTGGCTCCTTGTGTTTTGTTTTGGGGGTTTTCTGGTGTTGTTTATTGGATGTTCCTTGTCTTTCTGGGCTCTTGTCTATGTTGCTCTGTTTGGGTTGTATTAGTCATGGCCGAGTCATCCAAGCGCCGTAAAACTACGGTTTCTCGTTCTTCCTTCAACACTGAAAAGTTCCCATCTAAAGAAAAATCTAAGTTGTTTAGGGAGTCTTTTGCATCTCGTAAAGTACATTTAGAGCGCAATATCCTCCCCAATGCCTTTGAGGTTCTTCCCATTCGGTCTTTATTTGATTCGTTAGGCGGAGATCAAGTGTTGCATTTCTCAGGGCCACAAAATTTGAGTCTCATTCGGGAATTCTATTGCAATATCCATTCCATTCGCAAAGAACTTCCGGCATCCTTTGAGACTTGGGTTAGGAAGAAGTCACTTGTTATCACTGGGGATGTGTTTCGGGTTTTACTTGGTCTTCCTGAAGTTCGTAATTGTCATTTTCCGTTTCTTACCCGGTCAGGTGTTGATTTTGATTGTGTTGCTTCTGAGTTATGTGGTGTTGACTGGACTTGGATCACCGTGGCTCTCCTTCAGCAAAATGAGTTGCTTCCTCGGTTCCGTCTCTTGAATATCATCGTGTGTGCGAATCTTTATGTCACCACCCATTCCTCGCATATTACTCAGGACCAAGGTTATGTTCTGTATTGTATTCATCACTGACTTCCTATTGACCTTCCGGAGATGATTGTTTCAAAAATGATTGGGGTCTCTGAGGGCAGAAAATCTTTGGGGCTTCCTTATGGGTGTTTGCTTACTCGTTTTCTCACTTCCCTTGATGTTCTTTTTTTTGATGATGATGAGTTTGCTTACCCTATCAAACCCATTACTAAATTGACAGTCTCTCAGAGTCAGGCTCATGTGAGGGGGAGTGTGTCGGGGGTTGGGAGTTCTGGTGCAGGTGATGATGATCCCCTTGCCGAGGAGGAGGTGTTTGAGGCCGCCAATGCTGGTGCCCCTGATCTTCCTGAGCTACGTCCTCGCTCATTTCGTGGCCAGCTACAGCACTTTGAGCAGTCTGTTACACGTCGCCTTGATCTTTTGGCTACACGTCTTGATGCTTTTGATGGCCGCCTTTTTTATTTTATATCTTGATGGTTTGGTTTGTTATGTTACATTTCAGGTTTGATGGAGTTAGATTTCATTACAAGTTTTCCTCAAGTTTGGTTTATTGTTTCAAGATGTTAGTTCCAGTTTGTTTTGAGATTGGTTGCATAGTTGGTTTGCCTTGAGTTGTAATCGTTTTAGCTAGTTCGTTTGCTTTGAGTTGTAAACGTTTTAGCTAGTTCGTCTGTTTAGGAAATTGTGTTAGGAAGTTTTGTCCGGGTATTGACAAAGGGGGAGATTGTTAGGTCCCTAAGTCTTGTCAATTCCACGAACAAACTTGTGTAATCGAGTTGTAATTTCTGTGCTGTTTTGTGTTGCTCGCTCGAGCGAAGAAGTCCTCGCTCGAGTGAAGGACTGCGTCTGGCTGCAAACCTGAAAGAGGTCATTGTGCGCTCGAGCGAAGCATTGGAGGCTCGAGCGAAGAACTGCGTCTGCGTACAAACCTGAAAGAGTTTATTCCTCGCTCGAGCGAAGACTTTATGGCTCGAGCGAAGGTACTTATGGAAGTCACGCGAGATAAGCTTCTCGCTCGAGCGAGATAAGCTTCTCGCTCGAGCGAGATAAGCTTCGCTCGAGCGAGCTTCAGAATCCGGAATTCTATAAGTAGTTGGTTTCTCCAAACTTTAGGATTACTTTTTTAGATCTACTTTGAGATTTTCTGAGGTTTTCTTGTGGAGAGATTTTTGTGAGTTTTTCCTTGATGTTTTGAGAAGAGTTCTTCACCCATGATCTAAAATACATACATCAAGGAGTTGGTTACTTTAAATTCAAGAGAGAGTTCTCTTCGGTGGATTCCGAAGATTCAAGAATATAGTTTCAAAAGGCGTTTGATTCTATACGTAGTCGTTAATTCGACAAGTAAGGTTGTGGAATCAACTTCAGGATTGATCAGTTCTGAGACGAAGTCGTGGAGAAAGAGTTACAGAAGATTCGAAGACAAATTGACTGAGTTGGGTAATTTGTATGTTATCTTTGTAATCTTTCTTACTTCAGTAGTGGATTGATTAGTGGCGTTTCGCCCGTGGTTTTTTAATCACAGTTGGAGGTGTCCAATTGTGGTTTTTTTCCACGTAAAAATCGTTTGTGTCGATTTATTATTTATTCTGAAAAACAAACAATCTAAATCACTTTCGTAAGTGCTTGTTGATTTAGATTGTGTGTTTTGGATTTTTGGGATTTGGAATATTTTAATCTTGATCTAATCACGAATCATTTAGGATTTTCAATCCCAAATAATCTTCCAAAATTTGATTGATTATTTGGGATCTATAGCATCACTCTACTATTATTAACCTAGAAGTATTTACATAATTATAAAATATTATTTAGTCCAGGCTTAAATTTCCTATTGATTTGTCTCATATTTTTAAAATTTGTCTCTACAAATAATGTTTTGTAGGTCAAATTATTATGACATTATTTTTTAGGAAAAAAAATTTCAAATACATTTCTTAAAATTTGTTTAAAATATGAATTGTCTAGTTTTGGAAATTACATCCCATTATTTTTATTAATAAATTATTAGATTAATTAGATTGATAGTAATTTGCCCATCCTCTTTTTTCTACTCTTGTGAATAAGAGAGGCACAAATATGGACATTGAATATAATAATTTTGAAAAAATTAGGATACAAATAAGGGAGGGACATGATAAATATAAATAAGTTTCACATTTTTATTTGTTATAGATATAAATTTAAGGTACAAAGATATAAGAAGCATCAATAGATATAAATTTGTGTTGGCGTATTTTTTGTTTCTTACTTTTCTTCTCTCTTTTTTTATGTATTTTATTTTGATCCCAAATTAACTTTTAAAAATTATTTAAAAAAAAAACTTACAAACGTAGGCGTGTCCAAAAAATTTACAAGTCATGTGACGTGTCTAACATATGAACACATATATGGTCAATTTGTCAAAGTTCGATACGTATTGAATACAAATACAACACCTATGCATATATTTCGAAGCTAAAATCAGTTAAACCAAAGAAATTGGAAGAACATAAATATTGATGTCCATAAATTAAGTTCATGCAGCACTTTTCCAAGGGATTTTTGATCCATTAGATTTTGCAACAAACTTAGAAGTAAGATTGATAAAGTTAAACAATAAGTTGACACTAACATTTTTATTAATAAATTTATTTATTTTTAACTTTTAAAGTTGATTTATTTTTTTGACTATATCATTTTAATTTTGTCCAATTTTGCCTCCCTCCATCTCTACTTGGGTTAAGTCCTTTTGTGTAAATATTGCAAGTTTGCAATACTTGAAAACTAAGCTCTAATTCTTTAATTTGAACAACAAACACAACAACAAAGTAAAACTTCAATTGCATTCATTTCAAATGTGTAGTAATTAGAAAAATTAAGATAGTTTTTGAAACAGATAGATGAGAGTGGGGGACATTTTGAAAGTTAAAAATACGAATAGTTATGTGAAAGCAATTTTGATAAAGTAAAAATTGTGATAGTATTCACAACAACAATACTGGATTATACACACACACATCATGAGTCATAGGTGTTGCAGTGATGGCATTGATGCAAACAAAGGCAGCCAAAACCTCTTTGAGGCCTAATACAAATAAATAAATTAATAAATTAAGTGAGGCCTTGTGAAAAAAAAAATATTTATTTATTTAAAATTCTTTTTTTTTTCCCACTATTTGAGATGCAAAAATTACTAATTTAAATTTTATATTCAAGAGTTGGCTAAGCGATAAAAATTTAAAATCTTAAATTCGAATCACCATAAAATAACATTATGAGTTTGTTCAACTACTAATTTCAAGACTCTAAAATCAACCAATATGCGCAAACTGCCCTAAATATCCGACTATCAAAAATAGTTCAATGGAAAGTAATAAAACAGTAACAGTGAGGGTCTAAGTAGAAAGTGCGATGATTGAAGTTCAAAAGTCCTAGAGAGAGGGTGAAGCATTACTTACTATGTGGTCCCAATTGGAGAAAGAGAGAAAAAGAGGACAGGTGTAGTGGGCTTTAAAAGGGTCAGCTTTTAAAGCACACCTGTCCGGGCCTTTTGGCTAAGTTTTCATGAGTTTAATATCTGATATGTGGGCCTTAAAATTTTGAGAAGCCCAATTAAGAATTGGTTCGAATGTTTTAAAGGTCCAAATGGGGGTTTTTGGTTAAAATTTGCTGTCAATTTAACATCTGATATGTGGGCCTACAGGCCCAAATTCTCTTAAAATTTTGAGTAGCCCAATTAGGAAATGGGCTCGGATGTTTTAAAGTTCAGATGGGGTTTTAAATTTTGTGAAGTCCTAATGGGTTATTCTATTTGCCCTCTCATATTAAAATTTTGAGATTTTAATTTTTATTATATTTTAATGTAAATTTACTAATAAGTATAATATACATTAAATCTTAAAATAATTTTTTTTTTTTTGAGCATCTCCAACCCATTAGGCATATAATGTTTGTTAGTTGAAATGTTTAGTATGACTCACTTTTTTCAGGCATATGATTAGGTATTTTAGCTCAACCCATATTCATTAGTTAAATATAACTAACCTTCAAGGCTAAGCAAAATGTATTTAATCATTAAGATTATTTTCTTTTATCATTGTTGTTGATGTGACATTCTATAAAGTTATTGTGTGTGTTTGGTTTGAGTTTTTTAGATTAAGTTTTTTGAAAATTGAATTTTTTGTTTTTCGTATTTTTTTGTTTTTAATAAATATGTTTAAAATTTTAAACATTTTTTTTACTTTTTTAGATGCATATTACTTAGATGTATCTAAAAAATAAAAAATTTGTGAAAAAATATTTTAAAAAATTATTAAATACATAAAAATATGAAAAATATACTGAATTCTCATTTTTTTTGTACTTTTCGTATTTAGTGAATTTTTAAACGATTTTTTTTACAAAAATTATACTATTTTGTCCAACCAAAGTTAACTAAAATACAACTCATGTGAAAAGTGAGTTATACTTTTTATTTTGTATAAAATTAATTTTTTTATACTTTTTTAGCAAATAGTAATATTTTTAAAACTTTTTAATAATTTTTTAATTTTTTTTAAAAGATGGCAAACCAGCTCTTAATTATTTTGGTACATCAAAGGTCGGGGAGAAGATTTGGGATCGAGAAAGTGGAGATATCTATTGATGGAGAAATTATACTTTGATTTAGGGCAGTATCACGTAAATTTATGATAGCACAATATTATCTATTTGTCAGATCATTCACTAATCAATTGCTAGTGGAGCATCAATTGGCTTTGCAGTTGGACCATCCAATAACTTCTCCCCCATAAATGTGTGTTTTGGGAGTATAAGGCTAAGAGCATCTCCAACGGTAGTAGGCATTTTACCTATCTAAATATTACTATAAATTATATATTTTATTTTGCCTGTCGACTGTTTTATGTTTTTACTCCAACCATGCTCTTTATTTTAGCTATTTATCCAAATACTATTAATTTTATAGAATGCCACGTCAACAACAAAGATGGAGGGAAATGATCCTAATGATTGAATACATTTTGCCTAGCATTGAAGGCTAGCTACATGTAGCTAGTGAATATGAGTTGAGGCAAAATGCCTAATCATATGCCTAGTGCATTGGAATTAAAAAAAGTGAATCACATTAGGCATTTTAACTAACAAGTATTATATGCCTAGTGCATTGGAGATGCTCTAAGTTTGGGATACTTAAAAAAAGTCAAAAAGTCAAAAAATTACTCAAAAAGTTAAAAAGTTAATACTATTCATCAAAAGTCAACAATTACGGCTGCATAACTCCCAATCCTAATTTTCTTCTACAAACCAATTTTTACAATTTTTTATTACACATTTTTCCATAAAAAGTCAAAAAGTTAACCCAAACATCCATATTTTTTCCCTCAACTTTTTAGTCCAAAAAGACAAAAAGTACACTTATTTAGAGCATCCCAAACAACCCCTAAATGTGCGTGTGACAACCTTTTTTTTCATTTTTTTTTTTTTTTTGTTTATAACAAAACGAGCTTATTAGGCCAGCCAAACGAAGCCTTAAATTTGTGTGATAACAATATTGCAGGAGAAAAAAGAAGGGAATTTGACTTTGCATTTGTGGATGCTAACAAGGAAAACTACATCAATTACCATGAGCCACTGTTGAAATTGGTGAAGATCGGAGGAATTATATGGTGTACAAATTATGTAATTAAATAAAATAAATAAATTCATATTGGACAATCATTTCGAATTTCAAAATAAGAACATGTTGGAATTTATAGAAATTCATAATAAAATAAAACTAACAAAAGGAAGCAAACTGAAACCTGCGTGATACTACAGTGTGTCCTTAAAACAGATTAGCAGTCTCACCGTGGGTGCTGGAGGAACATCGACTTCTATCTCCCAAGATACGACGGTTTAGACCGACTAACGCAGAAGCACCTTTTGTTAGCTTTAGCGAACCAACAATGGCAGCACTCTCTCAACACAGGAAGAAAATTGTAAAAGGAGACTGACTTGACTATAATGTAAGAGAAAAAATTTATGTACCAAAACCAAGGAAGATGGGTGTCCTTTTATACACCATAAGAGAGAGAAGATGAGCCTCTAGCCATGAACGGTAGCAACCAATGCCCATTACTCCTGCAAAAACTGATGGGACAATAATATCTGAGATATATATTATATATACGTAAGTGTGTCTACAGCAGACTTGGCCAAAAAAGATTAGGTTGGTGGACCACCAATCCGACCCAACCCAAACCTAACCCATTCCAGCAAGCCTCAAGCCCAAGATCCAAGATCCATGGATCACAAACCCGGACCCGGTCTCGGTGAGCGGCGCGCGTGTGGCAATTTTTCCATAACCAACTTGGACTATAGCCTTGGCACAAGCCCATCCTTGAAGCATTTATAACTCCATTCCTTCAGAAAATTTGAATGTCCCAAAGGATGCCCTTATCAAAATCTTAAAGTTTAAATACCCATAAAAACTTTCCTCTACAGTCAATGTGGGATTGGTAGCTATACACAATTCCCAATACCTCATTCATGAGGCCAACTTTAAGAGACAATTTCTTATTCAATTCTTAATGTTTTTTGGTCATTCTTTTTGTAGTACTAGTGGTTGTGCACGTGCTTTGCACGTGGTAATTTTTCTTATATTTATGTTTATGTTTTTTTGTTTTGGTTTGTAAGTTTTATATTAGTTTTACTTTTTGAACCATTTTGTTATTTTTTGTTAATATTTAATGTTTATGTTTGAAAGTATGGATATTGTTTGGTTGAAATTTTGATAAGTTGGATTAGGAGTGTACTCGGACTCCATGTCCTTCATATGTGGATTTTTTTTTTTTGTCAATTCATCAAGTAAATAATGTATGAATTCCTGCGTATGGAGGGCATTTATATTTCAGTTTAAGTATTAAAATTTAGAAAGTAGGTTGGAACAATCACATAAAATAATTGCAAGCTATATCAAATGGTTGGATCTATTACTATTAAATATATAATTCACTAGGTTGTTTCACTTTTGTTTTGTGTATGTATCTAGAAATCATTTTGTAATTAAAAGATGAACAAATAAAACACCCAACTAACATTGTAATATTGTTATTATTTAAGGTGAAGAAATAAAACATTCAACTAATATTGTAATATTTTTATTACAATTTTGAAATAAATTAAGTAAAGGAAATATAAAAATATTTTACAAAATTCACTCTTTCTCTAGTTTGATCCTCTTTGAGGAATTTTGAAAATTTGTTGTAGTTGTATTTTCCATTTCATATTAATCTTCATCATTTTGTACTTCTTTTGCTACAATCTTTCCAGAATAAATAATGTTCTCCAAGTCTTGGTTTTCCTAATAGGAGACAAATTGATTGTTTGGCAAATGTAGTTGCAAATTTATAATTGCTAGGTATATTTCATTTAGATCAAATTCAAATATCCTCCATATGGCTTCTTGTACTGATACCCACTGAACATCTTGGTATTGTTGTATTTCATCAATAATGATATCTCCATCATTCTGACTAATGTTGACTGTAATCTTGTCGTGGCTCTTATAAATGTATTTATAAAGATGCTTAACTACTTTCACCCCTGAGCTTATCTCAATATTAATATGGCAGTTATATCGACTCAAAAGATAAGGATTATAAGGTACCACCCATCTATTATCCAAAATAGCATTTCGTACATTAACAGTAAATTTCTTCACTCCTTTTATAAATTGGATAACTGTCTTTCTCTTGCATTGTTTTTGGTGAAAAAGAGCAGGGATAACGATTTTTGCATTTACCTTCGCACATACAAGGATTTTTTTGATTTAAAACTCCACAAGGCCCATGAATCATATGTTTAGCAACCTTTTCATATAAATTAGGAAACTTGTCTGGATCTGAAATTTTAGCACAAACAATTTTGTCATAATCATTTGGATTTGTAATCTTGCAATCTGTCGTGAAGATGATTAACATGTGTGCATAGGGTAGGCCTCTTTTTTCAAACTCAATAATGTGAACATATGCTGCTACTTTTCAAAAAATATGCTTCTTGAATAGTTGTTGTTGTAGGTCTTGTAACTTTGCTCGAAAACCTCTTGCAGTTAAATCAGATCTATCTTGTGCTACCTGTCCTTCATTTATAAATCCCTAATCTCTTTCCAATCAGGATTACAAGTCATTGTGATAAAAGGATCTGGCTTTCCAAACCGTTGTACTAATGAGATAGCATCTAAATACCTCCTGCACATATCTCTTGGGCCTCCTACAAAGGATACAGGTAATACTATTATTTTTCCCACTTTGCTTCCCCTGTTCTCACCAGATAATACATTATCTACAATCCCTTGGTAAAGTTTGGCCCTTATTTTTTATTGTTTTTTTCGATAAAAGTCCAACCTTATATTCTCAAGTTTTATATACATGTCAACAACAACTTGTTGCAATAGTCGCCCAGATAGTAGGATGATTGAGTGGTCGTTATCTCATACTTGTAGTTTATAATAGTAGTATTGCCAACATGATACTGTAACTCGACTTTTTCGCGCCCCCTTTCGGAAGATTAATATTAATAAGCCTTTACAATATCGGACTCTACCTATGGTTCTGAAATTGATTTCACAAGTGCAATGTGAAATAGTGAAAACACAAAAAGAGTCTAAATCTGACAATTCTTTTTGGAAAATCGATGTTTGAATCAAATGCGAAAAATGGACAGCTTTGCCAGATTTACAGAGTCACCACCTGAATATTTTGTTTTGAAAAATTTAGGAAACCCATGACTCGTGTCGAAGGCCACTTATCCGTCATCACCAAGATTGTCTCGGTTCAGGAACTTAGGTACGAGAGGGGAAGGTCATGAATGCATTTGAGCACCCCCCGCTCGGTCGATCGAAGATCGGCCTTTACTAATCATGATACAATTCTTATTTACATTATATGCTATTTTTCTGATTATTAGGCTAACTTTACTATGTAATGCATACAAGTATAGACTAATTTTGCAAATATTGAAATACTTGATTCATGTTTGTTTTGAAAAACAAAAGTGCTTTGAATATGTACCACTTAAAAAAGTGATCGCATATGAACATTATTCAAATTATTCCAATTTAAGCAAATAGTCTTCATCCACAGGCATTCAAACAATTTATTAATTAAGCATTTAGCCTCATGGCAAGCATTCTAGACATAGCAACAATCACACTTATGCAACGTGCTAAAGCATAAAAACTTACCTCGTACTCCAAGCCAAAAGAGAAACTAGTTAGAAAAACGCATGATCCTAACTATGCAATATGGCTAATGTGATACATACGATATGCAATTAAATAGGCTCGGCTACTAATATGGCATATGAATCAATTTGATAGTATGCAGTTTAACATGTATTCGAAGAAGTTTGCAAACAAGCCATTTAAAATGATGAACCGAGCCCCAGTGCATGCAAAACAAGTGGATGCAAACATGAATAATGTTAAATAAAACATGATGTCCCTAATCTAACCATCATAAGCGATTAAATAAAAGGGAGAAATACGTGAGGTTGGAAGACATACACATTATTACAAAATTGCACCCGTACACAAGAGGGTTCAAATGTCTGAGTGTCCAAATTAACTATTTATTACAAATCTAAATGAAAAAACAATTAGAAAGGCTGTCTAATTTATTATAACAACAATGCATATGCAATGCTCGTGTAATGCTCCTCAGAAGCCACTCTGTCTGCCTTGCCTTGTTAGGAACTGTTCTGTTTCATCCTCAGTCACTATTGCAGTCACTACTGCTAACCAAAAGTGTACGGTTTGCCATATATTGGGGTCTGGCTAACTGTAGACCGCCCGAACTCTGCTCCGCGCGCGAGGGCGCGAATTGTAGTTCATAGCTATTACAGTTCGGACTCCTGTCACGGTTCTGAATCTAATCTCACAAAGTGCAATGTAAGACTGATAAATCACCAAAGAGTCCAAATCCGGCAAATCGTTTTAGAAAATCGATTTTAATAAAAAAGCACCAAACATGGACTGCTTTGCCAGATTTTAGAGTCGCCACCTAAATGTTTTGTTTTTGAAAAATTTAGGAAACCCTGACTCGTGCCTAAGGCCACGTGTCCGTCATCACCAAAGTTGCCTCGGCTCGGGAACTTAAGTACGAGAAGGGAAGGTCCTGAAATGAGCATCCCCGCTCGCTCGATCAAAGATCGGCTTCTACTAACATGATATGTTGTTTTTGAAAACACATGTGTTCTTTTTCCGGTTTATTAGCTAACCTTACTATGTGATGCGCACAGTATACAAGTATAGACTCAATCACACGGATTGGAACAAAACATCTCATGTTTGTTTTTGAAAATGGTTTGAAGTTACTACTCGCAAGTAGGCTAAAACGCGGATTTGCCACCAAACAAGGTGGGCTTAAAACAACATGATTTTGCCACTCCAAGTGAGCTTAAAACACACATTTGACGAATTGACCCAATTCGAGCAATGAAGCCTTCATCCACAGACATTCATGCAGTTAATCAATTAAGCAATTAGCCTCATGGAAAGCATGCTATCATGGCAGTCACTTACACACATGCAAGGATGCTAAAGCATAAACACTTATAGTGTACTCCAAGCCAAAACAGAAGCTAGTTAGTAATCATGCATGATCCTAGCTATGTCAACAATGCCTAATGCAACACGTGCAAAAATACAACTAAAATAGGCTCGGCTATCTAAGATGGCATATGAATACAACACTTGATAACATACTTTGAAACACGTATTCAAGAAAGTATATTGAAATACAATGTAGTTTGAATGACGCGCCGAGCCCGGTACATACAAGACAAATGAATGATGCACGCATGCAAGCATGCAAGCATAAGGATGCTAATTGAAACATGCCCTAAACTAACCATCGAAAGCTGATAAGTAAAAGGGAGAAATAAATGGGGTTAGAAGACATGCATCACACACACACATACTTATTGCAACATTGTGCCCTCTCAACAGAGGGTCCGAATGAATAATACAAGCTAGCTATGCTAAGCTAAGCTACTTAACTAATCTAATAATCTAATTAGACTAATTATTACACAACACAAATTGAATAACTAGCTACAACTAATTATTACAATACTTTAATTAATTAAGAAATTAACTAATCATGGCAACTAACTACGCATGTGAGGTATGTGAACTAGACTGCCACAGCTCTGCCTTGAACAATGAAGGATGCATGCTCTCGATTGCCTTGCTCGGAAATCCATTGTTATGCCCAGAATTGCCTCTGTTTGCATTTGATTTGATCTCTGAAAAGTGCACTGACTTCCAAATTGCTTCTACTCCAACATGAGGACCTCCTAGTGGGCTGCCGACCAGAAAAGGTGGTTGTAGACCACCTGTAGGCCAGAAAAACTGGTTATAGACCAGAAAAAGTGGTCGGTCGACCACCTTTACTTGTCTGCCGACCAGAAAATTTGCCAAACTCTAGTTTTGCTACAATAGAGAACAAGAAGGGGCATAGCAGTGTATTTGCAAGATATGTGTGCACAACAACCCTCCCTATCATTTTTCCAGCTCAAGGGAGTACGGTACTCGACTCTGGGGCCACCAACCGAGCATCATAATGCACGATGGCCGAGAAGCCAAGTTTGCACAAGTCAATGTCAATGAATGCACACAAATAACACATAAGGGCCTCCACCTCTATCATGCTTGATCAAGAGGGTCGGCGACCGAGAAATGTGACACGTTTCATCACTTCAAGTATGAAACATCCCACATTTCTCGTGTTTGGATTAACGTCCGATCCAAACACAATGCACTGCAACACACATGCAAACAACATGCTTATCTATCAATGCTAATGTGGCATGCACAAGGTTCTATCATGTGAACAATGCAAGCAAGACATGTTCGGAGGCTAAGAACATCAAAGTTAGTAAAGAGCATCTCACAAGAGGCATGCACTACAATGCTCAAATGATCAAACCACATATGGACAGACCTAAGATGCTCCAAAACAATGACCAACACACCAAAACTTAGGCATAAAAAGGCAAAGAACACATGCTCATTTATTTGCTCTCAAGCAAGGCACAAAGCTTAATTTTCAAACACATTGAAGGAGCGATATATATGAGAGCATGGTATAGGTACAAGCACTGAAATCATATGCCAATGGATGACATAACATGCAAACAACACAAGTATGGCATGTTAGGGACCTTGAATCATTAGGCTAGTCAAAGCTATTGCACTACAACCATGCATAACAAATCCCATATGACCCAAACTACTCAAAACAGAGTTGAGGCATGCTAAATCAAGGCCGAAAGCATGCTGAAACATAGGCTCAAAAGGGAAGGAAAGCATGCTCATTCATTGGCTCACAAACAAGGCATAATGCATAACCCTCAAGAGCAATGAAAGAGTGATAAACATGGGAGTATAGCAAATACATAAGCTCTGAAATTACATTCCAAATGATGCCAAATCATGCACAAGTCACAAATGAGGCATGCTAGGAGGCTCAAAGCTTAAGTCTAGCAAAGGTACTTGCACCACAGCCATATCAAGCAAGCCCCAAAGGGCCAAGATGACTCAAAACAGTCTCAAGGCAGGTCAAAACAATGCCAAAACATGCATGGAGTAAAGCTAACACATGTTAGAATGGGAGGCATAAAGCATGACGCATGCAAGGCCAATGAGTATGATTATACTACAAGTGTAAGAAGCAAATGAGGGATGCTCTAACCAACCAAAAACAGAGTTGTAATATGGTAAAATAACACCAAAAACATGCTGAGATGGTAGCCAAAAGGCTTAGGCAAGCATGCATACATATTGGCTCATGATTAAGGCATAAAGCACAACCCTCCTAAGCATTGAGAGAGTGATACACACAAGGGTATGACAGTGAAACATACTCTGAAATCATATATCAAATGATGCTAAATCATGCAAATAGCCTAAGCAATGCATGCTAGTGGACTCAAAACACCAAGCTAGTGGAGGAGCTTTACACTATGGCTATACAAAGCAAAGCATACATGATCAAGACCACCCAAATCAGACCTAGAGCATGTGAAATCATGGCAAAAAGCATGCTGAAATAGAGCCAAAACAAGCTAGCACCATAGACCAAAGTAGCAAACATGCTAGGCTAGTGAGTGGAATTGCACTACAAGTGCAAGGAGCATGCAAAAGGTAACCAAACCAACCCCAAACAGATCTATATCATGGCAAAACAAGACTTGAAACATGCTAAGATAGGGGGCCCAAGAAGGTAGAAAAACATGCTAACTTGGTAAGCCAATAACACATGCAAACAAGGTACAAAAGGGGGGGGGGGACCACCCCCACCTATTTTTGGTCCCAAAACACACTTTCCACCATTAAAATTCCTCTAAAATTCAGTGGTGAAAAGACCAAACAAAGGTGACCTCAAAGGCCTAAAAGGATAGCTCAAAACAAGGCACAATAAGGCACAAAAGGGGGTAGACCACCCCCAACACCAAAGAGGCCTCAAACAAACACTTCAAACACTTAAAAACAAGAGTTTTTTTAGTTGAAAGTTAAGCCAAAAAAATCATGCAAAGGTGGCCTAAACTAATACAAAAACAAGCCTAAAAGGGGGGTATATGCTTACCCTTGAAGAACCACAGCAAGAACAGCCACTTCTGAGGCAAAACCAAAGCTTTTGAGCTTCAAACAAACCTCCAAGTACCTCAGCTCAAAAGTGAAGGTGTTTCACTAGGTGTTTAGTGCAAAAGTGTGAACAAAACTCACTTTAATGCACAAAAGAGCACAACTATAGAGAGAGAGAGAGGGAGAAATCAAGATAGAGATAGATATGTATAGCCCTAATACAAATTTCTGAACCTTGAACAAGAGGGAGGAGGCTCCCTTATATAGAATTTCATGCCTCAAGCTTGTTAGACAAGCTAGAGGCTTGAAGCAATCCCTCCATTTACGTGTATGGAGGATGAATTCTGTGCCCAACCGCAGGCACAGCTGGCAAGGAAAATATCTGCAGAAAATGCAGAAAAACTGCCGACCAGTTGAAGTGGTCGACCGACCATTCCTCCTAGTCGACCGACCACAAAAAGTGGTCTACAGGGAATAAACTAGTCGGCAAGGGATGAAAAGGGTTTGCAAAGAGAGTAGAAGGTGGTGGCAGGCTGCCGACCACCTTAGGTGGTCCACAAACCACCCACCCTAGCTGGCCGACCACCAAAAGTGGCTGGCAGGGAAGAAAAGTGGTCTACAAGGGGGAAAACTGGTCTACACCCCTGCTCCACCCTCCAGGCAAAGGGTAACAAGGTTTGGTTCAAAAACAAACCAAAAAGGAAGCAAGACAAGAGTCCGCAAGGTGAGGCACTCAGCTGGAAGCCCCGAAAACTAGTCTACGGGTACAAAAGGTAGCCTACGAGAGGGAAAGGTAGTCTACGGCTACAAAAAGTGGCCTACAGGCCTCTGTTTCCCTCTAGGCAAACATAACAAGGCATGGTCCAAAAACCAAGCCAAGAGAAGAAAGTTAAGAGGTCCCGAGATAAGGCGCTCAGCCGAAGGCTCCGGAAACTCAAAACGAGCACAAACATGCGCAATTACTGAGTGCACAGACGATGACGTCTGAGTCTTAAGGTCGGTCAAAGATGGGATGTCTACACTGACTCGCAATCGATTTGAGCTCAAATAAATTCGACAATGTTTATTCATGCCTGAGGTGAAAACAGTGCAGATAGGGTGTTCCGAATTATGTTTGTCCCTTTTACACTTCTCTCTCATTGGAAAGCCTCGAAAGAATGGTGGAATTGTTTCTAAAATCATTAATGAGCAAGTTGATTGCTTGATGATTTCGAGTACAATTTGGACAAAAATTAATAAATGAATGGAACCACCTCTCCTTCCTATCATAGATTGAAATCAAAGAGGGAGGTGGAGACGCTTCAAAGTTTATCTAAAACATCATCATGAATTGATGTTTAGGCAAGCCTTGACACAATAGACTCGGCATAACGTCCGGCTGAATCCAAGCAATATACTTTATTTTCTTTATATGGGTTGATCCATTTTAGCAATTTTTATTAGTCCTTTCCATTCTTTAATTCATTAAGTCCAAGGTGACAATTATGTCCATTAAATGAGAAGTGCGCCAAATAGGAAGTAATTCTTAATATGAAAGAGAGATTATACCGTTGGCGATGAACCTCAGTAGAGATTAAGTCATTAAGCATAGATCTCTAGCTCATATTTTGAATAACCATCAACCATGTGAAATCACTCTCAATTTAAAGAAATGGATGATATGTGACGCTTCAAGATTCGTCTAAAATATCATGAATTGGTGTTTAGACAAGCCTTAACACAATAAACTTGGCATCACGTCCGGCCAAGTCCAAGCAATATGACTCATTTTCTTATGTATGTTGATTGCTTTTAAATCAATTTTCTTAGTCATTTCTATTTTTCAGTCCATTTCTCTGAAGTGATTATTAAGTCCTTTAAAAGGAGAAAAGTGTCAAACAAGAAGTTGTTCTTGGCATGAGAGAGATGTAATGCCCTGGTAATGAACCTCCAAAGAGATTAGACTATTTAACACGGAAGGTCTCTTTCTCATGCTAAAAACAACATATATGGGACTTCAATTCACCATTTTCAATTAGATTACAACAATATGCAATATAACAATAAATCAAAACAAAAGAGCAAAATAATTAAGAAATGCAAGAAAATGAAAGGTTTGTGAAATTCACCTTCCAAGGAAAAGATGAACTCCTTAGTTTACAAACTTCCTCTTGATCACCCTCAAGTGTAGGAAGTGTGTTCTCAAATCCTCAGTAGCTATGGAAGCTTGGAAGTGTTTTGGCTCAAGTTTGAAATGCAGACAAAATTACTCTCATTTCTCTTCTAACTCTCTTAATTCTCCTTCATCAAAAACCTCTCTTTTTTTGCTGAGCCTTTCCCTCTTTATATAAGCCAAAAGATATAATATAATAATATATGCTTAATCTTTATATTATATGCATATAATATAATAATAATATAAACATAATCTAATAACATATATATATATATATACATACATGCTTGATGTTTGATGTTGGCAGCCGAGGGCTGACCGACATCAAACGATTTTTTATTATTTTATTTTATATATATATAATACAATACATAAAATATATAATTTATACCAAAATACTAAATATATAATATAATAATATAACTATATATAAAATACTGAACATATAATATAATAATATTAAACATATAATATAATAATATAATTTTTTATTATTTTATTTTATTTTATATATATATATATAATATAATTTATACCAATTTATATAAAAACACCAAAAATATGAACAAACACATAAAATTATGCAAAATTACAAAAATACTAAACTAATGAAATATTTAGTATTTTAAAACAATTTGGCCATAATGGTGAAGGTTGGGATTAAAGTTCAAATTCAATCTCTCTTACTGAGGATTTTGGGAAAAACATATTCTACTTGTCATCATCGAGTAATCAAAAGAAAGCGCTCAAGTTTTAAGACCGGTCAAAATGGGGTGTCTATAATTGCCCCTCTTTGACAGAGCTCAAAGTCATTTTATGATGCGAGTGAATGTCAAAGCTCGAAGACAACCCATTTGATGAGGTCGTAAGACTTAGGCAAACAAACAAATATGTAAACAATTGGTTGAACCCGAGGGTTGCCTACGTATCCTTTTGAGGACTCAAACCTGTGTAGTTCAGAGGCAAAATGCAAATATGCACTATGCAACTTTGAAAGACGGACTGATATGCTTTGCGAAGCCGACTATTTTGAAAATGATCATACAAGATGATGCAATAAGCAATAATGAATACAATATGCAAGATAGCAAACTAACAGCACATGAATGAGAAGCTTCAAGCTTAAAGCAAAAAGATCTAGAACAACACTCTACTTACACCAACACATAGGACGAGGAAAGAAAATCTTGCTCAGGGCTGCATTTCACGTACCCTGAGAAACAATAGAGAGGTGTGCGATAGATGCACAAAGTGAATGAGTGCGATAGATGCACAAAGTGATCAAGTGCGATAGATGCACGAAGGGGTCGAGTGCGATAGATGCACGAAGGGGTCGAGTGCGATAAATGCACAAAGTAAAGGAGTGCGATATATGCACAAAAGGATCGAGTACGATAGATGCACGAGGTGATCGAGTGCGATAGATGCACAAAGTAAAGGAGTGCGATAGATGCACAAAGGGATTGAGTGCGATAGATGCACAAAGTAAAGGAGTGCGATAGATGCACGAGGTGATTGAGTGCAATAGATGCACAAAGCAAAGGTGTGCAATAGATGCACAAAGTGAATCGAGTACGATAGATGCACGAGGTGATCGAGTGCGATAGATGCACAAAGTAAAGGTGTGCGATAGATGCACAAAATGAATAGAGTGCGATAGATGCACAAAGTAATCGAGTGCGATTGATGCACAAAGTGATCTTAACTACAAAGCAGTGCAAGTTCTCCTACCAAGACACGAATGACTATCCGGAACTCCTCTGAATGAACCGTACATACAATATCATTCACCAGATAACTCCTCTGAATGAAACGTACATACAATATCGTTTAGTTACAACATAACCAACAGACGCGCCTAACCGTATCTCATACAGAAATGGGGGGATTTAACTAGGTAAATATCAAATCTTAACATGTTTCACGTGAAGAGAACAAAGGTGAATTTGAAGTCCAAACGCGTTTCACATGAGTGGAAGAAGGTATAACAGAATGATTTTTTTTTTTCTTGTTTTCAAAAAAATGTCAAAAAGAATTTTTTTTATAAATACCAAATACCGTATACAAAATACACACAGATATATACATACAGTATACATATACATATTCAGGGAATATTCTGTTTGCTTGAATATTCTGTTTGTGACCGTCAGTGAAAAGTTGTCGTTACTGAGAAGGCATATTCTGTTTGCTGACGTCAGCGTGCGTATGCAAAGCACGCAAAAACAAAAGGAAAAACACAAATGCATGGATACGGGGGTTCGAACCTCTGACTCAGGCTTCTCCGAGTCCTTAACCACTAAGCCAAACCACTTTTGTGACAAAATATTCAAATAAATATATATATATATATATATATATAAATAGGTATACGAGACATATATACATAAAACCAAAACAAAACAAAAGAAACACTCGTTGCTATGAGGGCTCGAACCTCTGACCTCAAGCTCAGCCCCTCAATCCTTAACCACTGAGCCGAACCACTGAGCCCAAGCCACTCTTGTGACCAAATATCTTGTGACCAAATATTCAAACAAATATATATAATACATAGATGTACAATACATATACACATATATATACATATACAACTCTCCCGCCTTTCTCTCTGTTTTTGTCTCACTCGCTCTTCTTTCATCTTCTTCGAGCATCGTGTCTGGCGCGCGATTTCAATAATCGCGGCACCTGACCGACATGCTTTCCAATCCTGTCCCAATTGTCAATGATTGTCTCGGCCTTTCTCCCTCTTTGTCTTCTTCTTTGCTCTCTTCTTAAGTTGAGGTTTGCGAGAGAGAGAGGCAGAGCAAAAGCCTGCAAACTTTCTCTACCACCACTTCGCAACCTCTTTCTTTTGCATTACTCTCCTCTGCCATTGCTTCTTCACACGGTTCTCTCACTCTTGTTTTCAACTTTCCAGCGATGTTAGTTGAACAAATAATGGCGGCACAGTCTAACATCGAAACAAACTCATATGCGCTGAGGTCATGTGTGGAGATCGTGACTACGGTCTCCAACTTGTCCCGTCGACTGCAGAATAGGATGTGTGAGGTACATCAGTTAAATGCACAACTATCCCTCCTCCAACGTATGTACAAAGATGCTCGAGTAGAAATTAGTGCACTGAAAAGGCAGAACAAAGAACTGAAACAACAAGACACCTCCGTGGCTCGATTCGTAGTTTCATCGCACAACCAATCTGATGGCCGGCGAGGAATAATCTCCTTCGGAAGCTCTGTCAAGGCTGAGGCAGAGTCTTCAAGAGTTTCGAAGAAGCAAAGATAAAGCGAGGCAGCTGATGGTAAAGTCAGGCAGCGAAGCTGTATGCAAATGAAGCCGGTTGTAATCTTCACCGCTGAGTTGCTACTGAAAAATTGAGAAGAAAGAAGAAAAAGATTGCTCTATCTTTTTTCTTTTTCTTTTTTGTATATATGTTTGTACAAATTTGATTGGGGTTAATCTCTATTAATAAAACGAGTTTTTTTTTTCTTTCTCTTTTTGCAAATCCGAATGGCAATCAGTTCCAAACTAAAAATTAAGCCTTTCATTGATTATAACACAAATCAAAACTCAATGAAATGACAAAACTTGATAAAATAGATACAAAATGGACACAAAATGGACGCAAGATAGAGCAATACCAGTCAATCACCTGGTCGGTCGCTCATCGGAAATGCATTCCGATAATAAAAACTCGATAGTACGGGTATATGACAGAATACCAGCACACAATCAACTCACGAATTATCGAAACAAAACCAAAAAAAAAACAAATTTCCTCCTTTTTTTTTTTTTTAGTTTTATTAGTTTTTCCTTTGTAGTTTAAACACTAGCTTCAAATAGACTCGCTATATTAGAAGACTTTTCTTTTATTGCTTTGTAAAACAATGATCGGGATTAGACCCACCAGTTTGGATGATTTCCTCGCATAATGTGTGATGAAATGGTAGCATTGTACAGGACTTACAACTATGAATACCTGTTCTTGTATTCGTTCTTGAATCGAATAACGACCCACAACCGGACAAATATGTAAAACGCAACTCGATAACAAGAAAACGAAATGAAAACAACTCGAAAATACTAAAAGACACTTGGTACAAACAGTACTCAAAACATAGCCTCGGCATGCCAAGACAAAGGGCCAGCTTTTGCTGCATCTGCACTGGTCTGGGCCACCACCTAGACCCAGCCGGGCTTCAAAAAGAGGTCGATCAGTGCTGTCTAGCTGTCATGTACTGCTCCTTCTATGCCATCGACCTTTCTTTTTAAGTTTTTTTGTTGATTGTAATAAAAGAAACTTTGATTTGTATAAGAGATTTGGAGAATTTTAAGTTTGAAATCAATGAAATTAAAGTTGTGAGCGCTGAAAATTTTCCTTTTGATCCAAAAATGGTCTAAGTTGTAAAAGGTAAAATTTAAACAAAATCAACTTTTATCAAAACTTCTCAAAAATCATTTTTAAAAAGGATCACCACTTGACATGCACGGAATCAATCCTCAAGATGTATAATGCTGGATCAAAAGATCATAACTACCCCTTGATTGAATACCATTACTCTGCATTGTACCCAGCTTTTCTCTTAGAGTAAAGATTACAACCGAACCTTCAGGTAAATAACAGATAAAGATGACTTGATCAACAAAATGGATAGGACAGTTGAGCTGGAATTGATTACAACCGAACTTTAGGATGAAGTTGCGTACGTATCCCGAAGATGGGAATCGGGCCTTACGTAGTTCGGTTCAGGTTCACTCAAGTATTAACTCTCTCCTTTTGCGCTCTAACTTTTGCCAAGGCTGCCCTTTAGGATTTTCAACCTTGCGAGCTTAGTTTTTCTTCATTTATAATTTTTTTATGCCTAGGTTGCCTTTCCGGGTTTTCGGCCTAGCGAGCCTCTCAGGGATAGTATTTTTTCAACTTGTCCATGTTGATCGGTTAGGAAAATTCCAGACCATCTAAGTCCATGAGAATGACTGCTCCTCCTAACCAGATAGACTTGATGATGTAAGGACCAGTCCAATTGGGTTTGAACTTGCCCCTAGGGTCATGGATGGGAGCTTGGTTGTCTTTGAGCACTAGATCTCCTTCTTTAAGATTCCTAGACTTAATCTTCTTGTTAAAAGCCTTAGCAATTCTGCGTTGGTAGCCCTGTACATGATACAATGCCTTCAGCCTTCTTTCATCAAATAGCATTAACTCCTCAAATCTACTCTGTTGCCAGTCGACCTCTACTATTTGACACTCAACCATAACCCGCAGTGACAATATTTTAATTTCAATTGGCATAACAGCTTTCATGCCACAAACAAGAGAATAATGAGTTGCCCCTGCAGACGTCCGGATTGAAGTTCTATAGCCCCAAAGTGCGAATGGCAATTTATCTGGCCAGTCCCTGTAGGTCTCAACCATCTTCTGTAAAATATGTTTGATGTTCTTATTGGCGGCCTCAACAGCTCCATTAGTTTGTGGCCTGTAAGTTGATGACTTGTGAAAAGCCACATTATACATTTCGAGCAGATCTATCACCTTTTTCTTGAAGTGTGAGATGTTATCCGATATGATCTCATTCGGAACCCCGTACCGGCAAATGATATTGTTTCTGATGAACTTAGCCACATGCGATGCTTTCAATATTGCATAGGACTAGGCTTCCACCCACTTTGTAAAGTAGTTGATCGCTATCAGAATGTATTCATGCCTGTTCAACCCTATCGGTGTGACTGTGCCGATGACATCGATTCCCCAGACTGAGAAAGGCCATGGCGAAGTCATGTTATATAGTTTTGACGGCAGGATATTCATGCGATTAGCATGAATTTGGCATTTGTGGCATCGCCGAACAAAACCAATGCAATTCTCCTCCATGGTGGACCAGCAGTAACCTTGCCTGAGAATCATCTGGGCTAACATTACTCCGTTCACGTGCGCTCCGCACTCTCTCCCATAGATGGCCTCCATTAGGTGCTTCGATTCCTCTTTCTCGACACACAACTTGTGCATTTCCAGATGACCTCTTTTATACAATTTACCTCCGTAAATGATAGATTGGACGGCCATTCGCCGTATTTCCTGTTTGTCTTTGACATTTGCCCCCGATGGATACGCCTCATTTTCCAAGAAGTTCCAGATATCGAAGTACCAAGGAATTTTGTCTTGTGCTTCATCTATTATGGCGATAGTTTCATAGGTCAACATGTACTTTTGCTCAATGAGGATCGGACGCATTCGAACTCTAAGCGGGATGTCTACCATGGAAGATAGAGTTGCTAAAGCATCAACGAACCTGTTGTTCTCTCTCAGTAAATGCATGAAAGTCAGATTTTCAAACCTAGGAATTAGAACGTCCAGGGTCTGGTGATAGACCTTCATCTTTTCTTAATTGACTTTCCAGTCTCAATTTGCTTGAGAAACAACTAAGTTCAAGTCCTCGATAACATCCAACCTTTTTGCTCCTAGTTCTAGGGTAGCTTCTAAACCAGCAATACACGCTTCATATTCTGCTTCGTTATTGGACACTTTGAACCGAAGTTTGAAAGCTAGAGGCATGTGGGAGTCGTTAGGTGCTATCAACAACACACCGATCCCATAGCCGTACTGATTTGATGCTCCGTCAAAGCACATTGTCCAAGTCTCCTCCTCAACTTACAGAATGGCTTTATTTGGGAAGAGGTATTCTACCGCTTCGTCCCCTTCTACCGGGTGATCTGCCAGGAACTCCGCTACCGCACTTCCTTTGACCGACTTGCGAGTAACATACTTCAGATCAAATTCGGAGAGAAAAAGCAACCAATGAGCTAGCCTACCCGTAAGCGCTGGTTTCTCAAAGAGATATTTGATAGGATCTAATCTCGAAACCAGAATTACGGAGTGAGCTAACAAGTAGTGTCTCAATTTCCTGGTAGCCCATACCAAGGCTAGGTAAGCTTTCTCTAGCGGGGTGTAGCGGGTTTCGTAATCCAACATTTTCTTACTTAAGTAATAGATGGCTTTCTCTACCCTATCCTCAGATTCCTGAGCAAGCATGCATCTCATTGTGGTGTCTGTTACTGACAAATACAAAAGCAAAGGCTTCCCCTGCTCTGGCAGCGATAACACAGATGGATTCTGGAGGTACTGCTTGACTTGCTCAAAAACGAATTGACATCGATCATCCCATTGGAATTTCTTCCCTTTTTTCAGGAGACCAAATAATGGTTCACAAGTCAAGGTTAATTTGGAGATAAACCGTCTTATGAATTGCACTTTACCCAGAAAGCTTCGCACCTCCTTTTTAGTTCTTGGTGGTGGCATTTCTATGATGGCCTTGATTTTGGAAGGATCTACCTCGATGCCTCTCTGTGTGATCAAAAAGCCCAACATCTTTCCTGCTGTTACACCGAAGGTGCACTTCTGTAGGTTTAACCTCAATTTGTATTCCCTGATTCGTTAAAAGAATTTTTCCAGAGCAGTGTAGTGGCCCTCTCGGTCTTTGGACTTGACTATTATGTCGTCCATGTATACTTTGACCTCTTTATGGATCATATCATGCAGAATGGTGGTTGCAGCCCTCTGATAAGTAGCCCCAACATTTTTCAAGCCAAATGGCATGACTCGGTAGCAATACGTTCCCTACGGCGTAGTAAATGCAGTTTTCTCTCTGTCTTCGGGAGCCATCAAAATCTAGTTATACACGGAAAACCCATCCATGAAGAAAAGCAATGTATGGCCTGCGGTGAAGTCTACCAACTCATTAATATGTGGTAGAGGAAAGTCATCCTTCGGACTAGCTTTGTTTAAGTCTCGGAAGTTTACACAAACCCGAATTGTGCCATCCTTCTTCGCCACTGGGACAATGTTAGCCAACCAGGTTGGATACTCGAATACTAACAAAAAAACCTGTCCTCGATCTGTTTAGTGACCTCTTCTCTGATCTTTAATGCCTAATTCGGGCGAATTCTACGCAACTTTTACTTGACTAGTCGAACATTAGTGTCAAGAGGGATCCAGTGCTGTACGATCTTAGGATCGATTCCAAGCATGTCTTTGTAAGACCACGCGAAAACATCTTTAAAATTTTTTTTAGTAAAGCGACTAAGTGTTCGCGTTCCTCCAAAGACAACGTGGACCCGATCTGGACCATGCGTGGATCCTTCTCAGTAGCTACATTAATGGCAGTGATTTTATCAATACAAGGTTTAATATACCTCTCATCCTCTTGATTAATTAAGTTTTTCAAAGCTAGAGGAATTTCTTCCTCTTCATTTTCATTAAAAGTTTGAAAATCATGGTCAATGTAATAAATAAGCGGTACGGAGAAGTACTCAGAATCTGCAAAGTTCTCATTTGATAGGTCCACCTCTTCGGTTACAACAGACTCAAAAGCAAAAGAAAAGAAAGACCTAGATAGGACCTTGGCATCCGGGTTACCACCTCGGAGAATGCCAGACTCAGACCCCTCAGACTGACTTGAATCTGATCCCGACCCTACAAACTCTGTGGAATCAGATTCTGGCTCATCCTCCGATTCAGAACTGGAAAGGTAGCCTTTCTCCAACTGCCAAGTAAGAGATGGTGCCCCTGATGCTTCCAAAATGCCACTGGTTGGGTTCATAGTCGATTTTTCCCCGATCATGGAAATGGTAAGGTTATCTCCCAAGCTTTCTGAGTCGACCGGAGGATCTGAAAGGAGACATGCCAGTGCTGCCCCTACTTCAAGCTCGCTGTTGTTGGAGTCACTTTCTATGCCCTGCTCAGCTTTAGCACTCAGTTCAATCTTTTCCTTGGCATCACTCTCTTGCAACTGCAGGTCGAAGAAGATTTCGAAGCCGGGGACATGTTGCTTTGCAGAATTCATCTAGGGCTCAGGAAAACCGCAAAAGGGGAAATCCTCTCCTTCCCGAACAAAGTGACCATTCAGTGTTTCGCGGATCGGCCTGTGAATGAGCTCATAGCGTTCCCCGGCCTGCTTGGCTCTAGCTCTGCTTGTCATCTCTTATTTTTTCCTGACCCAATCCTCTTTAGTGGGCACATGGCCAAGACCAAAGGCGCATTATGTTTCACATCGACCAATACTGTGAAGCCCTTTCGGCCACTTCTTCTAAGTCCCATTCTTGGCATATGTTGTAGTTTGTTCATGAGATAAACAGACTTGGCGCTGACATACATACCCTCATCTGCTGCCAAGATGGTTTGCACTACCCGGGCCTCAGCCAAACTAAACCCTAAGAGGAATACATCTTCCTTGCGATGATCAATTTCCAGCATTGGTGTGGTTACTTCTGGTGGCAGATGGATGGATGAGTTCCCGAAAACATTTGCTACATCTCATTTGCAGTTCTTAGACAATCTGTACATCTCATTTTTCTTGTTCATCAAAGAACTGCATGTTGTCTAAGTCCTCCTCAAACTCCGTCAGATCATCCAAACCTTGGCTGGGGCCATCCTCCTTAACCACATTAACCTCTGCTATAATTGGCAATACCACTTCCGGCTTGGCTTGATTAACCGGCACAATGTAGTGACACGGATCATACCCCTCTTCAAACAAGTTCTTAGAGTACTCAGGCAACGAATTCGTACTCTCCTTTAAGGTCAGCCTCCCTTTTATTGCACCTGTCACTACCACAGGTTTAGGTGGAAGTGTGGATGTGTTTATCATACACAAGTCCGTGCTTTTAGGAATGAACACCGTCGGTCTAGGTAGGTGGGAAGGGGTAACATATACGCTGGGGTCATAGGGAAGGGCCAGTGTATGGATTAGGTTTAGGTTCCGAGGTGGGGGAACTTGATTGTGGCCCGGAAGAGGGTTTGTAATTGTTTTTGGTTTCTCAGGTGGTGCGATCACCTTGTTGTCAATGAGGTTTTGAATCTCATGACGCAATCGGAAGCATTGGTTAGTATCATAACCGTGTTGTTGGTGAAATGCACAATATTTTGCTTGGTTGTGTTTGGGTGGAAGAGGATCAAGTAGCGGGCAAGGTTCTAACGGTCGGACATGCCCCTTTTTAATCAGCACTTTCATGGCTTGGGATAGGGTCATGTAGATGGGGTAAAGGTCCTCTAGGATTGGACAGGGTTGGCTGAAGGTTGTGGAGCTGTATTGGCAAGGGGATTGGCGGTATTGGTTGTGGTGACAACACTTACATCTGATGGCCTCGCAACTGTGCTACCACTGGCAGCATTAGAACTGCGAACAAACGGCCTTTTAGTTGGCTCTTTATCATCAATAATGAGCCTGTGCTTCATAGCATCTTCAATCTGAACCCCTATTTCATGGAGCTCTGAGAACATGGATAACAGGAGAACAATCATTTTCTATAATAGCTTGTCTTGGAGATTTCGGACGACCATCCTTATCTGATCCTTCTTGGAAGGCCTCATGGTCATTATCGAAGCTTTAGCTCTCCACCTTATTACAAAATCAGAGAAACCCTCATTCAGCTCTTGACGTGTTGCTTCGAGATCACGAGTTGTGACCTCAATTTGGGTATTGTAAGAGCACTGAGCCATGAAGGCTTCGACCAATTCCTCCCAATTCTGTTTCACTAAATCTTCCAACTTGGCATACCAGATGGCCACTATACCTGACATAGTGCGACCGAAAAGGGATAGCTTCTGCAATCGGGTTAAGCTTATGGTCGCAAAATATCCGAGAACAAACGCAAATGCACCATTGGGTCACCGGAACCATTAAAGCGATCAATGCGCGGCATTTTAAACTGCTCTAGTAAGGTAACTGCAAACTCGGCATACCCTTCCTATATGTCTGGAATGAAGTCGACTCCTTGTGCTTTTTTGAACAATTTCTCTAGTTTGTTGACCTTAAGCACAGTCAGGTTAACCTCAAATTCAAATGGAGCCTCAGTTTGATACACAGGTGCTTTGGAAGCTTGCGGTGGGATCGACTCTGCCAGATTGCCCTGATTTTCTTGGACATTAGCAGTACGGGCAGCGGCTTCAGGTGCTGGAATACCCGTAGGAGGTGCATGAGATGCGGAAGCTGTTGTCGGCTATGATTGTTGCTATTGCAGCTTGTTTATTACCTCAGCTTGACGGGCTGTGACTTCGGTCTGTCGAGCAGCGTCTTGCTGTATGGTTTCAATTGTTTGCTGAAGATGATGAATCAAGTCTTTTATACTGACCGGGGGATACTGTGCCATTGGAATGGACGAATGATCTCGTACTAGACTAGATGTAGAAGACTGAGCCTGATTAGATGTAGGTGAAATGAGGGCTGATTGCTGTAGAAACTAGACTGGTGAACTGTGCCTAACTCTTCTCCGTCTAGTAACTGGTGGAAGTGAAACAAACACAGGCTGTTCCCTAACAAGATCTCCGATTCTGTAAAGCCTTTTGACACGAGTCCAGAGTACTTGAGGGATATCCGAACTTTCTGAAGCTATGGTGTTAAACTACCTAGCAAAAGAGATAAAGCAAAAAGAAAGCAGTAATCAGAAACCGCACAGCACCTTGGCTCAGATGTTTATCAATGCAGATGTAATCAAAGTTGTAGGACTGTACTCAATACTGAATTCTGCCACCCAAAATAGAGACCAAACTTGCAATTGATATGTACATTCATGTACAGTTTCACTGTAAAGCACATACCAGTTAAGTGCGAGCCAAAACACCCCTATGAGGGGATAGGGTTACCCTGTCCTAATTTTGTCAGGAACTAGGTTTCACTATTTTAAACAGAGCAGTTCCATACAATCCTAAATTTCGGGTGAGCATCATGTCCTAGTTTGGAAAAGTCACTATAGCTTCACTATATGCAACTAGGTCGAATGGTCAAAAAGGGTACCTTAGCAAGACTACCTAATATACCTCTTACACCTAACACCGAGAAGTGAAAAGATGATCAAATGGTACAGCGGTAGTCCAGATCCAAGGGTTGTGTTCCCATCGTGGCAGAGCCCGCAACTGGTCAGCCTTTTGGCAAGCCTTTTGGGCGAGCCTCCGACAAACCGTTTAGGAATAGCAGATGACAAACACAGTGACTTAGGCGCACCAATGCAAATGCAATGCAAAGAACATATATAAGTAGATAAAATTTCGCATCATAAATTTCAAGTCAAGTTCTCTATTCTTCTCACCAGAGTTGCCAGAAACTGTAGCTCGACTTTTTCGCGCCCCCTTTCGAAAGATGAATAAGCCTTTACAGTATCGAACTCTACCTGTGGTTCTGAATCTAATTTCACAAGTGCAATGTGAAATAGTGAAAACACAAAAATAATCCAAATCCGACAATTCTTTTTAGAAAATAGATGTTTGAATCAAATGCCAAAAATGGACTGCTTTGCCAAATTTACAGAGTCCCCACCTGAACATTTTGTTTTGGGAAATTTAGGAAACCCATGACTCGTGCCGAAGGCCACTTATCCATCATCACCAAGATTGTCTCGATTCAGGAACTTAGGTACGAGAGGGGAAGGTCATGAATGCATTTGAGCACCCCGCCCATTCGATCGAAGATCGACCTTTACTAATCATGATGCAATTCTTATTTACATTATATGTTTTTTTTTTCTGATTATTAGGCTAACTTTACTATGTGATGCATACAAATATAGACTAATTTTGCAAATATTGAAATACTTGATTCATGTTTGTTTTGAAAAACAAAAGTACTTTGAATATGTACCACTTAAAAAAGTGATCGCATATGAACATTATTCAAATTATTCCAATTTAAGCAAATAGCCTTCATCCACAGGCATTCAAGCAGTTTATCAATTAAGCATTTAGCCTCATGGAAAGCATGCTAGACATAGCAACAATCACACTTATGCAATGTGCTAAAGCATAAAAACTTACCTCGTACTCCAAGCCAAAAGAGAAACTAGTTAGAAAAATGCATGATCCTAACTATGCAATATAACTAATGCAACACATACGTTACGCAATTAAATAGGCTCGGCTACTAATATGGCATATGAATCGATTTGATAGTATGTAGTTTAACATGTATTCGAAGAAGTATGTAAACAAGCCATTTAAAATGATGAATCGAGCCCCGGTGCATGCAAGACAAGTGAATGCAAACATGAATAACGCTAAATAAAATATGATGTCCCTAATCTAAACTTCATAAACAATTCAATAAAAGGGAGAAAGACGTAGGGTTGGAAGACATACACATTATTACAAAATTGCGCCCTTACACAAGAGGGTTCAAATGCCTGAGTGTCCAAATGAATTATTATTACAAATCGAAATGAATAAACAATTAAAAGCGCTGTCTAATTTATTATAACAACAATACATATGCAATGCTCGCGTAATGCTCCTCGGAAGCCACTCTGTCTACCTTGCCTTGTTGGGAACTATTCTGTTTCACCCTCAATCACTATTGCAGTCACTACTACTAACCAAAAGTGTACGGTTTGCCATATATTGGGGTCTGGCTGACTCGTAATCGATTTGAGCTCAAATAAATCCGACAATGTTTATTCGTGCCTGAGGTAAAAACAGTGTAGACAGGGTGTTCCGAATTCTGTTTGTCCCCTTCACACTTCTCTCTAATTGGAAAGCCTCGAGAGAAGGGTGGAATTGTTCAGATTTCGAGTACAATTTGGACAAAAATTAATAAATGAATGGAACTACCCCTCCTTCCTATCATAGGTTGAAGTCAAAGAAGGAGGTGGAGACGCTTCAAAGTTTATCTAAAACACATCATGAATTGATGTTTAGGGAAGCCTTGACACAATAGACTCGGCATAACATCCGATTGAATCCAAGCAATATACTTTATTTTCTTTATGTGGGTTGATTCATTTTAGTAATTTTTGTTAGTCCTTTCCATTCTTTAATTCATTAAGTCCAAGGTGACAATTATGTCCACTAAATGAGAAGTGCGCCAAATAGGAAGTAATTCTTAATATGAAAAAGAGATTATACCGTTGGCGATGAACCTCCGTAGAGATTAAGCCATTAGGCATAGATCTCTAACTCATATTTTGAATAACTATCAACGATGTGAAATCACTCTTAATTTAAAGAAATGGATGATATGTGACGCTTCAAGATTCATCTAAAACATCGTGAATTGGTGTTTAGACAAGCCTTGACACAATAAACTTGGCGTCACGTCCGGCCAAGCCCAAGCAATATGATTCATTTTCTTATGTATGCTGATTGCTTTTAAATCAATTTTCTTAGTCCTTTCCATTTTTTAGTCCATTTGTCCGAAGTGATTATTAAGTCCTCTAATAGAAGAAAAGTGTCAAACGGGAAGTTGTTCTTGGCATGAAAGAGATGTAATGCCCTGATAATGAACCTCCGAAGAGATTAAACCATTTAGCACGGAAGGTCTCTTTCTCATGCTAAAAACAACATATATGGGACTTCAATTCACCATTTTCAATTAGATTACAACAATATACAATACAACAATAAATCAAAGCAAAAGAGCAAAATAAGTAAGAAATGCAAGAAAATGAAAGGTTTGTGAAATTCACCTTCCAAGGAAAAGATGAACTCCTTAGTTTACAAACTTCCTCTTGATTACCCTCAAGTGTAGGAAGTGTGTTCTCAAATTCTCAGTGGCTATGGAAGCTTGGAAGCGTTTTGGCTCAAGTTTGAAATGTAGACAAAATTACTCTCCTTTCTCTTCTGACTCTCTTAATTCTCCTTCATCAAAAACCTCTCTTTTTTTGCTGAGCCTTTCCCTCTTTATATAAGCCAAAACTTATAATATAATAATATATGCCTAATTTTTATATTATATACGTATAATATAATAATAATAATATAAACATAATCTAATAACATATATATATACATACATGCCTGATGTTTGATGTCGGTAGCCGTGGGCAGACCGACATCAAACAATTTTTTATTATTTTATTTTATAATATATATAATATAATATATAAAATATATAATTTATACCAAAATATTAAACATATAATATAATAATATAACTATATATGAAATACTAAACATATAATATAATAATATTAAACACATAATATAATAATATAATTTATTATTATTTTATTTTATATATATAAAATTTATAATTTATACCAATTTATATAAAAACACCAAAAATATGAACAAACACATAAAATTATGCAAATTTACAAAAATACTAAACTAATGAAATATTTAGTATTTTAAAACAATTTGGCCATAATGGTGAAGGTTGGAATTAAAGTTCAAATTTCATCTTTCTTACTGAGGATTCTGTGAAAAACACATTCTACTTGTCATCATCGGGTAATCAAAAGAAAGCGCCCAAGTCTTAGGGCCGGTCAAAATGGGGTGTCTACAGATACATTTCTTTTTGCCACAACCATCAACATCTACACCAAACATTAAATTTACAATAAGAAAAAAGGAGACATTATAATAGTATACATGAAAAATATATAATGAAATCACAACTAAATAGGCACAAAGAATTCAAATAATCCAGAACATGCACATTTTCTTGTCTATTCATTGCAAATTGTTTATACAAATGTAAGAAATATAAAAATCAAATAACCATTTAGTGTATAAAAAAGTAATTAATATTAAAGGGTTACCTGAATATTTTAGTATCTTTAATGAGAAAAGTATTTACATATTAGCAAAATTTGGGGTGTAAAGACGGTTGTTTTCAATGACAATCTCATCATAGATGTAGAGTGAATTGAAATGTTCAAATATTTTTTGACAATCTCATCAAATATCTCATTTTTATTTCGATTCTTGGACTGTTCAAAACAATAATGGTAGGTTTCATGAAAGAACTATGAAAAATATATAATTGTTCAACGAAACACAAGCTTGGCCATACCTTGCTATTCCATGACTTATCCTTTCTATTAATTTTCTTATTAGTCGTTCAACGTCCAGGTCATAAATAATAAAAATCCAAAAAAATGAAAAACAAAAAACGATAAAATATAAAATAATAAAAATAAAAAAACAATTTCATTATTAGAAAAAAATAAGTACCTTCTTGTTCTTGTCTAAAAATGTCTTCATCTGATGTAAATGAATGCATATTTGAAATTTGTTGCATGTTAATGACACAATTATCTACTCCAGCTCTATTTCTTTTAAGGATATTTTGATGCCATCCAACCTCTCCTCTAGGAAATAATAATGGGTATTGCAATGGATCGTAACAACCATGATAGTGTCGCACTCTATGCTTATGCCCCGAATTTGAGTGAACTATAATATCACGTTCATGAGGTACATTTGGGTTATTTCCTTCAATCCAAATTGCAGCTACCTGATCAGCTGACGGTGAGTTGTAAACCCTTTGATCCAATTTCACATCTGTACTTATATGGATTTGAAAAGTATCTGATGGAACATGTTCTAGTGTACACAAAAACTGAGCATAAGGATTTTCTAAAAGTATCTCAATTAGTTTACCAACAATGACCTTACAAAGTGGTGCATCATTTAGTTTACTCAATCTATTCTAAAGTTCATTGTTTTTATCATAGAAGTACAACTGGAAATAACAAGGATCCTTACCAGATGAAATCAAAGATGCAAAATCATGGTATATTTGACCTTGTGCATGAAATGTATAAACACCTCGTCTAGAATTTGCTAATTCCTTGTCTAATTTCACGCCAAATGATGTGAATGCAAAAATGCTATTATATGCTTGAATATGTCTACGAAATTCAATAGCCTCTATTGTTTGAGAAGTGAACAAGGTTCTTAGGCATTCTGGAACTTTGGGCCTTACAAGCACTACTTCTCATTTATAGCAACAAAAGCTCGGAGGTTCATATTCAAACCTTTTAGCTTTACAAAAGGTACATGATGTCATTTTACGTAATTCATGCAATTCATGTGTCAGAGAGCAAACAATTTGCGATGATGCATCACCTGTTTTTCATATATATTAAACAAATTATAGGCATTAGAATCAAGTCTATATATATAGTAAAAGATATGAAAAATAATTATTAATTTTGTGTGTTTACCATTCGTTGGAGTTGTCTCGTCATGAACTTTCAAAGAGTAAGTTGTGTTGTCAACTGGGTTTGGACCTTTGTGTTTTCTTTTCCTATTATTTGAAATATTTTCAATATATTGTTTTCGTTGTTCACGTGTAAATCTGGCATATTGATTGTTTTGTTGAGCATGGCGTTAAAAAATTACATCTGTGATAAATCCTTTGCTTAGTAGCTGTAACAAACCATGAACATCTTTTTTATTTGTTCATCAAAGTGACATACAAGTTCATACCATTGATATTGTCCATCTCTTTTTGTTGGTGGATGAGTATTTTCTTTCCCTGTTCTAACTAATAATCTAGAGAAAAAAAAATTACAATTTAATAATGACACAACTCTTTCACATTAAGTGATATTTAAATATTTGGGTTTACATTATAAATTTGGATAAGAATTTAAAAAAGAGAAGGAAAAATGTAAAAATAATGCGAATATAATTTGAGTTAATTTTTTTCCCATAATATTCTATCTGATTCTATGATACATCTTAATATTTTAATTTAATATTAATAATAAATTTTTTTGTAAATAAATTATTGAGTCAATTAACCATTTTTAATGATATGAGAAATATTTTTCAACAAACAATTTTGATAATTTTATTGTTGCATAGGAGAGCAGTTAGATGTTTTTTTTTTTTTTGACGAATAGTATAATTGATTATGAGTGATAAGTTCAATGGCATTCTGGATTCTACGAAGTTGATCTGATTTTGCTACAAAACCCACCCACCAAAAGTTCAAAATTCAAAATCAAAAAGACAAAAGACACAAAAAATATTGACAAAGTGATAGTATAATTAGATATGAGTCATGAGTCCAAAACATTCAAGGTGTCTGATAGTAGATTGTGATGTTTCAAGGTGTTTGGTTATTTTAAAGTGTTTGATGTTTGAAGGTGTTTGAATTTTGAAATTGTCTGTGATTGATTGTATGCAATATTAATAATTAATTTTTTTTATGCAATATTAATAATTAAATTTTTTGTGAAAAAAATTGTTAAGTCAATTCACGATTTTTAATGATATGAAAAATATTTTTCAAAGATCAATTTTGATAATTTTATTGTTGCATAGGAGAGTAGTTAGATTTTTTTTTTTGGGGGGGGGGAGGGGGTTTGTTTACTTAAAGGGCAAATTACACAAATAGTCCCTATAATTTGTGACTCATGTCACTTTGGTCCCTGACTTTTCAATTGTGACACATTTGACCCTCAATTTTGAATTTTGTTCTAAATAAGGACAATTGAAGATACCATTGTTTAATTTCATGGGCAAAATCATCAATTTAATAAAATATAAACTAATTTGACAAAAATAAATGTCACAAAAATGTTTTTAATTTTTAAAAAATTATTTTTATCCGCCAATGATAAAATTATGTAAAATTGATAAAAATTAATAAAAATTACATGATTAATTTTTTTAAATTAATTTTACATGATCATCTCCAAACACATAATAAAAATTAATTTGGTAAAAAAAATAAATAAATGTCTAAAAGATTTATTAATTTTACATAATTTTATTTTTAGTGGGTAGAAATAATTTTTAAAATTTCAAAAATATTTGTTTGACATTTATTTTTGTCAAATTAGTTTATATTTTATCAAATTGATGATTTTACTCTTGAAAAATCTAATGATATCTTCAATTGTTCTTATTTGGAACAAGATTCAAAATTCAGGGTCAAATGTGTCACAATTGAAAAGTCAGGGACCAAAGTGACACAAGTCCTATAGCGACCCCGGTCTTTTCCCACTTGATTATTGTATCCGGACTTAGGTTCCGTAGATTCTGTCATTGTATAATTGTTGTTGTTGTCCCTTATTTTCTCTTTTTGGAATTATAGGGTGTGTTGGGCAGGTTTGTTTCAGGTTGGTTGGGTTTAGAAACCAAGTGGTGCTGTCCAGGTTTTTGGTTCTTCGCTCGAGCGAGGTGTTGCGTTTGATTTGGACCTGTAGCTGTGCATTCTTGGCTCGAGCGAGATTTTCTTCGCTCGAGCGTGTGTCTTGTTGCAGACCTGAGGGTTTGAGTTCTTCGCTCGATCGAGCTTTCTTTCGCTCGAGCGAGCTTTTGAGTTGTTGGCTCGAGCAAGGCTTCCTTGGCTCGAGCGTAGTTTCTCTGTGTCTGGTCGCTCGAGCGACCAAGTCTTCGCTCGAGCGAGCCTGTCCAGTTTATATACGCAGCAGCGGGTTTTGATCAGTCTTTTCTTATTCTTTTTGGTTCTAAACCCTAGGTCCGACTTCTCTCCCTCAAAACTCATCTTCTCTTTAGGTGTTCATTTACTTCTAGTGTGAATCCATCTTAAGTTCTTTGTAAGAAAGTTAGAGGGCGGCTTGGGCTTCATTCTAATCTGAACATTTGGTGATTTGGAGCACATTGGAATTTGGGCATTCATCTCTATCTTCTCCATTCGGGTTATTTTCTTCAAGGTAGGGATTTCCTACTCCATTTTATAGGTTTTGTTATAAGCTTTGGTAATTTGATACGTTGGGGATATTTTGGTAAATTTTGGGAAAAAACCTAGTTGTATTATTGAATTAATTTGTATAAGTAATTCATGAAATTGGGGAATTCATTGGTTAAATAGCGTGATTGGGTAATTGGAATTATTTGTCTATTGAATTGTTGACATAGTTATTTTCAGTTTAGAAATAACTGTTTTGGGCTATCGGTGGAGGATAGTCGTGATTGTTGTAGACATTGCATGTGGATTAGGAATAACTGAAACTAATCACATTGGTTAAGTCATTAATTTTGACTATGGCATTGATACAGAAAATATGTGTATTGATTGAGCATTGCATTTGCATACATTGTTTTGTGTGTGGGAGGAGATAGGGGATGTACTCCACGGTTTAGGGGAAGATAGGGGATGGACCTCTAAACCGGATTTTGTTTGGGAGGAGATAGGGGATGGACTCCATTAGCATCACATTTATGTGTGCTTATTTATATAGAAGTGTTTTATTGATACAGCACTAAAATGTGTATCAATTTGGAAGTATGAAGTGTTTGATTTGAGCTTGAGTCTCATTTGTTTGTTGATATTGGAAGGATGTGAATATGATATATGTGATTCACTGTTATAAGTTTGGCCAGGTTCTGAGCCATGTTGATAAAATTGGAAAGTAAAACGTATCTTTGGCAATAGTGTCATGAGACTGTAAAATGAAGTAATTGATTATTTTGGTTAACCATCTGTTGAATGCTATTGCTTTATTCATTGCTTATATGTGGTTTAGTATATTTCTATTGGGCTGTGGCTCACCCTTTATGGAAACATCATTTTCAGGTTCAGGTGATAAACTACCTCCAAGGACTTAGCTTGGGAGGGTTTGGCTTCTGGTTTGAAGAAGACTACCTTTAGTTAATTGTCTTTATTTATTAGTACATGTAAACATTCAAGCCTCGGGCTTTTCTTGTATTGAGTTAGAACTCATATTTTTGTATCCAAGTGTTGGCTTGGAAAGATGTAAGCCTGTAAGGCATTTTATTCAATGTTACATGTAATGCTTTATTTAGTAATACTCTGATGAATGAATTATTAAATTGTCTTCTTTAAATAATGCATGTCAGTGATATATAATGGGTTAATTTTGAGGGCGTTACAACTTGGTATCAGAGCGTACCGGGTTTGAATACTTTGGGTACGTGGTAAGTGATTAGTATCACATTGGGTTCGTCTCGTTTGATAGAGACTTAGTGTAATGTTATATGCTTATGTGATAACATGTTTATGTGATTATGTGGGTATGGAATGTAGTTTCTAGGATGTTGATTGAACCCTTGAGTTTCTAGTAGTCTTGTTGGAAAGGCACTTGATCACTGCTGCTTCCAGCCGGAACTATAGTAACGCATTGGGACTATCATTATCCGGGAATGAAATTCGTAGGTGCTTATGTGATTATGTGCTTACGTGGAATGAATTATTGTTGTCCATTGCATTAGGACGCGAGTGTTTAGCTTCGGCACATTTATTAATGTGCTAATGTCTTTGTTTCCTTTATTAGGATGTCAGGACGAGGACGAGGACGCGGTAGGCGTGGTAGGCCGGGTAGGCAGGAGGTGCCTGTGCCAGAAGAGATTCCGGCAGTTCAAGAGGGAATTGGCCAGGCCAATGTGGCCGAGCCAGTAGGCCAGCAGGCTATGGGCGCTCTAGCCCGAGAGATAGCAGGGGCATTCAGGGAGTCAGTAGGCATTCTCAGAGCTGAGAATCAAGCTCAGGCTGTTATTGCGGATGCAGGACCTTCCTTTCTGAAGAGGGAGTTCTTCCGGTCTAATCCGGATGAATTTGTGGGTGATCCAAAAGAGCCGCTTAAGGCAGATGAATGGCTCGAACAGACAACGAAGACGTTTGAGATGCTTGGCATCGAAGACGAGGGGTTGAAAGTGACCTTGGCATCTTTCCAGTTGAAGGGGGATGCGGGTCAGTGGTGGAAGTTTATTAAGGGGCGTATAGGAGGTATACGTGGGAGGCTTTTGTGAATGCTTTCCAGGAGAAGTTCTTATCTCCAGCAGTCAGGGAGAAGCTGCGAGACCAGTTTTGTCAGCTTAAGCAGTCGAGTTCTTCAGTGGCCGAGTTTGAGGCTGCATTTACTAGTTTGTCCAGGTTTGCACCTGAGTTGGTGGCGTCTGAGGAACGCCGTTGTATTGAGTTTGAGAAGAAGTTGAGGCGTGGCCTCAAGCTGAGAGTTGGGGGAACTATGATTCGGGATTATGGGCGTATGGTTGATGCTGCAGCCCATATGGAAATTATGATGCAGGAGGAGGAGGAAGGACAGAAGGGCTCCAAGAGGAGTCAGGATGGTCAGAGTGATGGTAGGAGACAGAAGGGTTTTAATCCTCAGCAGTCTCAGGGTAGCTTTTCTAGATCGACTTTTCCTGTGCCGAGTGTTAGTTCGGGGAAAGGCAGTCAGGGAGACATTACCTGTTTCAAGTGTGGCCAGCTGGGCCACAAGTCTCCAGTTTGTCCTCAGAGGGGAGGAGTGCAGAGAGCAGCATCATCTTCAGCTCGATCTCAGAGCCAGAGTCAGGGTAGAGGCCAGCCACTCTCGTGTTTTCAGTGTGGTCAGCCAGGGCATATGAAGAGGTATTGCCCGCAGTTGGGTGGCACACCTGGTGCATCGGGTTTGAGGCCGATTCAGGGTCAGCAGCCAGCTCAGTCAGGTCAGGCCTCGAGGGCCAATCAGGGGGCTTCATCGTCCCAGTCAGTGCAGCAATCTTATGCTCCTAGGGGTGAGCAGGTTGATCAAAGGTCGTCTGGGCGCGTGTATGCTGTTACCGCGCAGGATCTTGTGCCGGCACCATCAGTTGTGAGAGGTACCTTTCTGTTTTGCAACTCGGTTGCTAATGTTTTGATTGATACGGGTGCATCTCATTCCTTTGTGTCTACTGCATTTGCATCTATTTTGGAGTTGGAGTTAGCACAGTTAGCATCTCCTATTTGTGTAGTGTCACCTCTTGGGGGTGAATTGATCTTGAAACAAGGTGTTAGGGGTTGTGATATAGAGGTTGATTATCATAGAATCCCATTTTCCTTTGTAGTTATGCCTATGAGGGGTTTCGATGTTATTTTGGGTATGGACTGGTTATCGTCATACCGGGCAGTTATTGATTGCTACCGCCAGAGGGTCACTTGTTGTACCGTGAGCGGAGATTATTTTCATTTTCTGGGGGACCGGGTTGGTGATGTGTTGCCACCGGGGTATGTTCCGCGAGGACGGAGTGAGCTTAGTGGTTTACTTGCTAACCTTTCGATTAGTGAGGATGTTGAGACTCAGATTGTGTTGCCAAGGGTGGTTTGTGAGTACTCGGACGTCTTTCCCGAGGATCTTGTTGGTTTGCCACCGCATCGAGAGATTGAGTTCTCTATTGACCTGGTGCCCGGCACGGCGCCGATTTCTATGGCACCTTATCGTTTTGCCCCAGCTGAGTTAGTTGAGTTGAAGATTCAGCTCCAGGAGTTGCTAGACAAGGGTTTTATACGTCCTAGTGTTTCGCCGTGGGGAGCACCAGCCCTCTTTGTTAAAAAGAAAGGTGGTGCTTTGAGACTGTGTACAGATTACCGAAAATTGAATAGGGCTACGGTTAAGAATAAGTACCCTATGCCTCGTATAGATGATCTGTTTGACCAGTTGAAGGGTTCCCGTTGTTTCTCTAAGATAGACTTGAGATCAGGTTACCACCAGTTGAGGGTCAGAGAGGAGGATATTCCGAAGACGGCATTCCGTACGCGGTATGGCCATTATGAGTTTCTGGTGATGCCATTTGGACTCACCAATGCACCGGCAGTCTTTATGGACTTGATGAACCGGATCTTCCGGGAATTCTTGGATCGGTTTGTAGTCGTTTTTGTGGACGACATCCTTATCTATTCGCCTTCTGAGGAGGAGCATGAGTCACACTTGAGGGTGGTGCTTGAGTTACTTAGAGCCCATAGGCTGTATGCCAAGTTTGGGAAGTGTGAGTTCTGGCTGAGGGAAGTCAAATTCTTAGGCCACGTGGTATCCGGGGAAGGAGTGTCTGTTGATACATCTAAGGTGGAGGCAGTGCAGGATTGGGCACAGCCTAAGAGTGTATTTGAGATCTGCAGTTTTCTGGGATTAGCTGGGTATTACCGTCGGTTTGTGAAAGATTTCTCCAGATTAGCTTCGTCTTTGACTAGATTGACTCGGAAGGGAGTTAAATTTGTATGGAGTGAGACTTGTGAAAAGTCGTTTCAGGAGTTGAAAGTTAGACTGACCACCGCTCCAGTATTGATTATTCCAGAGAGAGGGTTGGGTTATACAGTCTATTGTGACGCCTCACGAGAGGGTCTGGGTTGTGTGTTAATGCAAGAGGGGAAAGTAGTTGCCTTTGGCTCACGTCAGTTGAAAATTCACGAGCAGAATTACCCTACGCATGATCTAGAGTTAGCAGCTGTGATATTTGCCCTGAAGATTTGGAGGCATTATCTTTATGGTGAGAAATTTGAGGTATTCTCGGATCATAAGAGTCTGAAATATTTGTTTACACAGAAAGATTTGAACTTGAGGCAGAGGAGGTGGATGGAGTTCATAGAGGATTATGACTTTGAGTTGCATTATCATCCGGGAAAGGCCAATGTGGTTGCCGATGCCCTTAGCAGAAAACCTGTTGGTGTCATAGCTAGTATAGCCATCCGAGAATGGGAGATGTTGGGTGCACTTGGGGAGATTGATTTACTTCTGGGCGAATCCGTTGAGGCTGTGGCCTTGTTTTCTGTTATTGCACGGCCTACACTTGTGACTCTAGTGTTAGAGGCTCAGAGAGGTGACTTTGAGGTAGAATCTATTCGTGAGAAGATTTCCGGTGGGAAGGTTGAGAAGGGTTTGACGGTATATTCCGACCTGAGTGTGAGATACCGAGACCATCTGTTTGTGCCGGAGTCTTGCCGAGAGGAGGTACTCCGAGAGTTTTATCATTCACGTCTTGCGGTGCATCCGGGGGGCACTAAGATGTATCGGGATTTGGGTCGCCAGTTCTGGTGGTGGGGTATGAAGAGAGATGTGGCAGCTTTCGTATCTAAGTGCCTTACTTGTCAGCAAGTGAAGGCTGAACATCAGAGGCCAGCGGGTTTGTTGCAACCCTTGCCTATTGCCGAGTGGAAGTGGGAGCATGTCACTATGGACTTCGTTGTAGGTCTTCCGAGGACTCAGCGGGGTAGTGATGCTATTTGGGTGGTTGTAGACCGGTTGACTAAGTCGGCGCACTTCATTCCTATGCGCGTGAGAGATTCGGTAGATCATCTTGCCGACTTGTACATTCGGGACATAGTGAGGTTACACGGGGTCCCAGTGACGATCGTCTCAGATAGAGATCCTCGTTTTACTGCCAGGTTGTGGCAGAGTTTGCAGAGTGCCTTAGGCACTAAGTTGACCTTTAGCACGGCTTATCATCCTCAGACTGACGGACAGTCCGAGCGTACTATTCAGATACTTGAGGATATGCTTCGAGGTTGTGTTCTAGACTTTAGTGGATCGTGGGAGAGGCACTTGCCGTTAGTAGAATTTGCCTACAACAACAGTTTCCAGTCTAGTATCGGTATGGCACCATTTGAGGCCTTGTATGGCCGACCGTGTAGATCTCCCGTTTGTTGGGCTGATGTGGGTGATGCACCTCTGTTGGGTCCGGAGTTGGTGAGGGAAACGACGGAAAAAGTTGAGCTTATCCGTAAGAGGCTTGTTACAGCACAGAGTCGTCAGAAATCTTATGCCGACCGTAGGAGGAGACCCTTAGTGTTTGCGGTGGGTGATCACGTCTTTCTGAAGATATCACCTAGACGGGGTTTGATGAGGTTTGGGAAGAGTGGGAAGTTGTCCCCTCGGTTCATAGGTCCGTTCGAGATCCTTGAGAGGATTGGCGAGGCTGCTTATCGTTTAGCTTTGCCGCCGCAGTTGTCCGGAGTACATGACGTGTTTCATGTGAGTATGCTTCGGAAGTATGAGCCGGATCCATCACATGTGTTGGATTGGACCGATTTAGTGGTTGATGAGGATGTCTCGTATGAGGAGAGACCGGTTCGGGTATTGGATAGGCGGGATCAAGTTTTGCGAGGCAAGACCATCCCTTTGGTAAAAGTTTTGTGGAAACATCATGGAGTGGAGGAAGCCACTTGGGAGCGTGAATTGGAAGTCCGTGAAAAATACCCGAACATGTTTATTCATTTGTAATCTTGTATTTAGTTTTTGTAATATTGTTGAACTTAAGAGCTTTACATATGTCTTAAGTTGTAAAACGTTGAGTATGTTTTGGTAAATGGGTGTATCTTGAAACTTGCTTCATTATAGAAGTTTAGTATAGCATTGCATATGTTGATTACATTGCTGAGTGTGTTATATATATCATGCAATTGAATATGATATGGGGATTGTTAACATTGAAAGGAATAATGCATAATAATGATACAGGTTGAGATGTATGTCGTGTTATAAATTTAATATGAGATGCCTCTTGATAAAGAGATGAAATGACCAGTTTTGGGTCAAGATGTTTACTAATGAATTGTTAAAAAAAAAAAAAACTGTTTTCAAAAACTTATGCTTAATTTCGAGGACGAAATTCTTTGAAGGGGGGGAGGTTATAGCGACCCCGGTCTTTTCCCACTTGATTATTGTATCCGGACTTAGGTTCCGTAGATTCTGTCATTGTATAATTGTTGTTGTTGTCCCTTATTTTCTCTTTTTCGAATTATAGGGTGTGTTGGGCAGGTTTGTTTCAGGTTGGTTGGGTTTAGAAACCAAGTGGTGCTGTCCAGGTTTTTGGTTCTTCGCTCGAGCGAGGTGTTGTTCGCTCGAGCGAGGTGTTGCGTTTGATTTGGACCTGTAGCTGTGCATTCTTGGCTCGAGCGAGATTTTCTTCGCTCGAGCGAGTGAGTTCGTCCTTCGCTCGAGCAATAGTTCATTCGCTCGAGCGTGTGTCTTGTTGCAGACCTGAGGGTTTGAGTTCTTCGCTCGATCGAGCTTTCTTTCGCTCGAGCGAGCTTTTGAGTTGTTGGCTCGAGCAAGGCTTCCTTGGCTCGAGCGTAGTTTCTCTGTGTCTGGTCGCTCGAGCGACCAAGTCTTCGCTCGAGCGAGCCTGTACAGTTTATATACGCAGCAACGGGTTTTGATCAGTCTTTTCTTATTCTTTTTGGTTCTAAACCCTAGGTCCGACTTCTCTCCCTCAAAACTCATCTTCTCTTTAGGTGTTCATCTACTTCTAGTGTGAATCCATCTTAAGTTCTTTGTAAGAAAGTTAGAGGGCGGCTTGGGCTTCATTCTAATCTGAACATTTGGTGATTTGGAGCACATTGGAATTTGGGCATTCATCTCTATCTTCTCCATTCGGGTTATTTTCTTCAAGGTAGGGATTTCCTACTCCATTTTATAGGTTTTGTTCTAAGCTTTGGTAATTTGATACGTTGGGGATATTTTGGTAAATTTTGGGAAAAAACCTAGTTGTATTATTGAATTAATTTGTATAAGTAATTCATGAAATTGGGGAATTCATTGGTTAAATAGTGTGATTGGGTAATTGGAATTATTTGTCTATTGAATTGTTGACATAGTTATTTTCAGTTTAGAAATAACTGTTTTGGGCTATCGGTGGAGGATAGTCGTGATTGTTGTAGACATTGCATGTGGATTAGGAATAACTGAAACTAATCACATTGGTTAAGTCATTAATTTTGACTATGGCATTGATACAGAAAATATGTGTATTGATTGAGCATTGCATTTGCATACATTGTTTTGTGTGTGGGAGGAGATAGGGGATGTACTCCACGGTTTAGGGGAAGATAGGGGATGGACCTCTAAACCGGATTTTGTTTGGGAGGAGATAGGGGATGGACTCCATTAGCATCACATTTATGTGTGCTTATTTATATAGAAGTGTTTTATTGATACAGCACTAAAATGTGTATCAATTTGGAAGTATGAAGTGTTTGATTTGAGCTTGAGTCTCATTTGTTTGTTGATATTGGAAGGATGTGAATATGATATATGTGATTCACTGTTATAAGTTTGGCCAGGTTCTGAGCCATGTTGATAAAATTGGAAAGTAAAACGTATCTTTGGCAATAGTGTCATGAGACTGTAAAATGAAGTAATTGATTATTTTGGTTAACCATCTGTTGAATGCTATTGCTTTATTCATTGCTTATATGTGGTTTAGTATATTTCTATTGGGCTGTGGCTCACCCTTTATGGAAACATCATTTTCAGGTTCAGGTGATAAACTACCTCCAAGGACTTAGCTTGGGAGGGTTTGGCTTCTGGTTTGAAGAAGACTACCTTTAGTTAATTGTCTTTATTTATTAGTACATGTAAACATTCAAGCCTCGGGCTTTTCTTGTATTGAGTTAGAACTCATATTTTTGTATCCAAGTGTTGGCTTGGAAAGATGTAAGCCTGTAAGGCATTTTATTCAATGTTACATGTAATGCTTTATTTAGTAATACTCTGATGAATGAATTATTAAATTGTCTTCTTTAAATAATGCATGTCAGTGATATATAATGGGTTAATTTTGAGGGCGTTACAACTCCGAAACTATAGGGACTATTAGTGTAATTCACCCTTACTTAAATTACAAAATTTAACAAAGAGTAGTAATAATGAGAACTTTAAGTGTTTTTAACATTAAAAGCTGAAATTTTTACAAATAAAAATCTTATTACAATCAGATAAGAGTTAATCAACTAATATATTATCAAGTGAAAGACAAGAAAACAAGAAAGAGATAATTTATTAAGGAATAATAGTTATTACACCCACAGGAAAATCATAAGAATATTAGGAATGAATATATCTTTAAAATTAAAGTATGAATGCAATGAAGGTACTCTGCACCATTATTTTGATGTTACAATGTTCCAAAAATTCCATTGAAGAACTCGTTAGCAACAATTTTTTATTCAAATACTTCAAAGATTACTCTATTAACCAAAACTTAGGTGACAACAAATATAGTATGATTCAACAAAGCCCATGAGTCTCTAGATACACTAAAGAAAAAAAAAATATTGACAAAGTGATAGTATAATTGGATACCTTGATAGTCTTGATACATAGAAAACACCGAAATGTTTTGCGAAGTTGCTGGTAAATTTAAAACCTACGATCAACATCATCAAACAACACCCAAATTCAATGAGCCTCTAGATAGTATAATTGGATATGAGTCATAAGTCCAAAACATTCAAGATATTTGATAGTAGATTGTGATGTTTTAGGTGTTTGGTTATTTTAAGGTGTTTGATGTTTGAAGGTATTTGAATTTCAAAAGATGCCTATGTTGTTTGTGGTTTTGTTGATATTTAATTTAATAAGTTTGAGAAATAATAAGTAACAAGTTTGAGAATTAATAAGTTTGAGAGGGTATTTTTAGAATACACAAAAAGTAGAAAACATGACAATTCTTCATACTTTTTAATAAGTAGATAAAAACCTTGTTAGAAATAATCTAAAACCATTTAATCCCACCTCAACCAATGGTTGGGACTTACTTTAATTTCACATTAAAGTTACCAAAAATTCATTTTTTTCCCCCCAACAATCCCCTACATGAATAAAAATTGACCGAATAAAGAAAGCGGACAACGTTTACAACAAAGACTCGGGGAGAGAGCACACAAATTAACCCTATATCAGAAAAGGTAGCTATTGGCCTCGAACCTTTCATAGTAAAAGCTTATTGGATTTACTGGCTGATCAGTGAACGTGATGTCTTGAACTGTTCTGTCGTCTGTGTAAACCGAGACAACAGACCTCACACAGGACTTAGTCCAACCATTGTTCTTGTTCTCACTTGTGTGTCCGGTATGGCCCTGAAACACTAGCCTAGTTCAGTGAGTGTATTTAAAGAATTTGGCCTTACCAATTCTTAAAGAAGTGGCTCCATTTCGCACTCACATAGGTGACCTATATAAGATATCTCATTATACCACGGTTGATTATTTATATCACGTAGGTCATTAAAGGTATTAGCTTAACCTTCCACCCCCACAGGGTATCACTGTACAAAGGAATGAGCAAGAAGATTTACCTCTTCAGTGACTCACCTGTTACACGAAATTAGGTTATCCCTTTGAACCTAGATCTTGGGATCTCCAGTCAACTAGGTTGGGTTTTCCGTTTTGGTAACATTACTAAAGGCCTTAACCCTATTCCTCTTAACAACGTTTCTATTCACTCTCGAGTTAACCTCTTGGTTAGCAGATCCGGAATGTTGTCCTTAAACTTTATATAGTCTAGAGAGGCAACTCCATTAGAGAGTAGTTGTCGTATGGAATTATGTCTACGACGGATATGTCTAGACTTTTCATTATACATATTACTCTATGCCCCTCCAATTGCCGATTGGCTATTATAATGAATACAGATAGCAGGCACAGGCCTCGGCCAACGTGGAATATCCTCAATGAACTGGCGAAGCCATTTAGCTTCTTCAGTTACTTTGTCCAAAGCAATAAACTCAGATTCCATCGTTGATCTCGATATACACACTTGCTTTGAAGATTTCCAAGACACGACTAGCCCTCCGAGAGTAAACACATAACCACTAGTGGACTTGGAGTCCTTTATATCAGATATCCAATTAGCGTCACTATATCCTTCTAGTACCACTGGGTATCTGGTTTAATGTAGCCCATAATCCCGGTTGTAGCGTAGACAACCTAACACCAGCATAATGTCCCTCCAATGAGTGGCATTCGGATTACTCGTGTATCTACTAAGCTTGCTAATAGAGTAGGTTATATCTGGCCTTGTATAACTCATCAGATACATCAAATTTTCAATGACTCAAGAATATTCTAGCTAAGAGACACTCTCACCATTATTCTTGGTCAAATGTAGACTCACGTCTACCAGTGTCCTAGACACACTTGTATCTAATTTACCAAATTTCTCAAGTGCCTTCTCAACATAGCGAGACTGAGAAAGTACAATACCATTAGATGTTCTAATAATCTTAATACCAGAATGACATTTGCAAGGCCCATATCTTTAATGTCAAACTTGGAGTTTAACAATCTCTTGGTAGTTCTAATCATCTCATCATTACTACCAACAATGAGTATGTCATCAACTTATAGATACAAAATAACATACCCTCTGTCAGTGTCTTTGACATATACAAATTTGTCGCACTCATTGATTTTGAACCCATTTGACAACATAGCATTGTCAAACTTCTCATGCCATTGCTTAGGAGCTTGCTTCAAACCATACAATGATTTGACAAGCTTATAGACTTTCTTATTTTGTCCTGGAGCTGAAAACCCCTCGGGTTGCTCCATGTAGATTTATTCATTTAAATCTCCATTTAAGAAAGCTATTTTGACATCCATCTGATGTATCTCCAAACCACGTAAAGCTACTATCACAGTCACCATACGAATGGATGTAATCCTTGTCACAGGTGAATACGTATCAAATTAATCCAGGCCTTCATGCTGCCTGTATCCTTTGATAACTAGCCTAGCTTTATACTTATCAATTGATCCATCTGCTTTTATCTTTCTTCTAAAGATCCACTTGCTTCCAAGGGTCTTACTGCCTGGGGTTAGATTAACCAACTCTCAAGTATGGTTCTGTAAGATTGAGTCAATCTCATTCTTAATTGCTTCTTTTCACAAAGGACTTTCAGATGAAGTCACAGCTTTATAGAAAGTTCGAGGTTCTCTCTCTAACATATAAGTCAAGAAGTTCGGACCAAAGGACTTTGCGGTCCTTGCCCTTTTGCCCCTTCTTGGCTCATCTACTTCCTCAGCTTGATCATTAACTTGATCATTTACTTGATCATCTATGTGGTCATTGTCACCTTCAACCTCTTTCATGGAACTCAGAACCCCTTCTTGGATGTGACAAGGAAATACATTTTCAAAGAAAGATACATTTCTGGATTTCATGATAGTATTCTTGTGTATAACTAGAATAGCAGACTTAAACACAAGAAATCGATTTGCACTGCTATATTGTGCATAACCGTTGAATACAAAGTCAACAGATTTTTAAGCTTATGTTAACCCTCTTGGGTTTAGGTATTACCACATTTTGCATGGCACCCCACAATTGTAGAATTTATACAAAGGCTTTTGGGTTTTTCCAAAAATTCATACAAAGTCTTTAAACAATTCCTTATGTCACAATGATTATAAAACTCTCAAAATCATATCACAGTAAATACATTCCTAGAATGTCATCAATCGAATTAGGCACCCAAACATATTTAGTCCAACCTATCACTTTGAAGCCAAAAGTCTTACTATTAGGAAACACAAATCCAGTGTTCAATAGTCTACTATTCAGAACTTCACAACATGGCCAGAAGTTTTATCACTAGGAGTCACTAATTTCTTAGCATACAGTCAGTAGATTTTCTACTACTGGCCCCTTTTCTTCATAACTCAGAAGAAGAAGAAAGAAAGAAGAAGAAGAAAAAAAAGGATCTGGAGATCATCAACACGACATCATCATCATCATCATCAACAACAACCAACACATCTGGAAAATACTTGACTAGTTTAGAACCCCCACACACATACAGAAGAAATTCAAACCCATACACACACATACAGAAGAAGAAGAAGAAGAAGAAGAAGAAGAAGAAGAAGAAGAAGGAAGAAGAAGAAGAAACACACAAATCAAACCCCCCCCCCCACACACACATCTGGAAAATCAAACCCACGCACACACATAAACACAAATCAAACCCACACACACACACACACACACACACACATACAGAGCAGCAGCGGAAGCACTCGCACACATAGAACCAGCATGAGCCTCGTCGACGGCAGCACCAACCTCGTCGGGACACACAAAAATCAACGATATGGGTCGTCGTTCATCGTCCTTCGTCGTCCTCTGACGGAGGCGAGAGTGAAGAGATAGAGCGGAGAGAGAGGCGAGAGTGAATGAGAGGGATGAGGCAAGAGAGGCGAGAGGGATGAGGCGAGAGTGAGAGCATCGGGGAGAGGGATGAGACAAGAGTGAGAGAGAGGCTCAAGTGAGAGTGCTGATTTTATTTGGAGAGGGAAGAGAGTGAGAGGAGAGAGAAATTTTTAGTTTCGAGCCATTTGAGCCCGGTATAATTCGAGCTACGGATGATTTTTGATGAATTTAATACCCTAATCTTGACTTGCAACTGAGTCAGCACATATGGTCCTACACACAAAACTCAAAGCCTGGGCAATTTTTTTTTTTCTTTCCATTTCGCATACCGAGAGCAGTATACATACTGGGGAAAAACAAAACTAATTGAGGTTATACATGAATCTATTGATTCAATTACATGGAAAATATACATATATAATATGTTTTAAGTTTGTTGTATAAATTATGTAATTAAATAAAACAAATAGATTCATATTGAACAACCATTTTGAATTTCAGAACAAGAACATGATAGAATTTACAGAAATTCCTAATAAAATAAAACTAGCAAAAAAAAGCAAACCAAAACCTGTGTGATACCACAGTGTTCTTAAAACAGATTAGTTGCCTCACTGTGGGTGCTGGAGGAACGTCGACTTTTATCTCCCAAGATACAACGGTTTAGACCGGCTAACGCAGAAGCACCTTCTGTTAGCTTTGGCAAACCGACAATGGTAACACTCTCTCAACACAGGAACAAAATTGTAGGAGGAGATTAACTTGACTATAATATGAGAGAGAAATTTCTATACCAAAACCAAGGGGGATGGGTCTTCTTTCATACACCATGGAGGAGAGTGGAGGAGCCACTAGCCATGGAGGCTAGCAACCAATGCCTATTACTCCTAACAAAACTGCTGGAGTAATGGACCAAAACTAATGGGACAATAATATCTGATATATATATTTTGTATACATAAGTGTGTATATCTGCAGCAGACTTGGCCCAAAAAGATTAGGTTGGTGGACTACCAATCTAGCCCAACCACAACCCACGGATCACGAACTCAGACCCGGTCCGATCTGGAAGGGCAACGTGCGTGTGGCAATTTTTCCATAACCAACTTTGACCATAGCCTTAGCCTAACCCTAAGATCGGCAACCCACGGATCATGGACTCGGCCCAATCCGGGTAGGCGGTCTGCACGCATGCGTGTGGCAATTTTTCCATAACCAACTTGGACCATAGCCTTGGCTTAAGCCTAAGATCCACAACCCACGACCCACTGATCACAGACCGGTTCGGGCGGGCGAGCGGTGGGCGCGTATGGCAATTTTTTCATAACTAACTTGGACCATAGTCTTGGCCCAAGCCTAAGATCTACGACCCACGACCCACGGATCACGGACTCGGACCGATCCAGGGAGACTGGGCGGCGCGCGCGTGTGTGTGGCAATTTTTTCATAACCAATTTGGACCATAGTCTTGGCTCAAGCTTAAAATCCACGACCCACGAATCACGGACTCGGACCTGACCCAGTCCGGACGGGCAGGCGGCGCGCGCGTGTGGTAATTTTTCCATAACTAACTTTGACTATGGCCTTGGCCCAAGCCCATCCTTGAAACATCTATAACTTCCTTCCTTCGGAAAATTTGGATGCCCTAAAGGGCTCATGCCCTTATCAAAATCTTGAGGTTTAAATACATCAAAGCTTTCATTTACAATCAATGTGGGATTGGTTTCAATACCTCATTCATGAGACCAACTTTATGAGACAATTTCTCATTCAATTCTTAATGATTTTTTATTATTCTTTTTCTGGTATAAAGACCTTGTTACAAAGAATCTAAAACTATTTAATTCCACCTCAATCAATGGTTGAGACCTACTTTACTTTCACATTAAAGTTATCAAAAACTCATTTTTTTCCAACATTATAGCCTACGACAACACCCTATGGGGTGACACTGTAGCCCCTCCATCTAACGACTCTAATCATCATCATGAAGAAGGGAATGACAATAAAAGAGATGCTATGAGAAAGCTTAACACTTTCTTAGCTTCCGATTCTCGTATCGACATTTCTCTCATTTCAATTGCCGATGGTCTCACTTTCGGTCGACACCTCTCTTAGGAGAAGTTATTCGATAGTTCCGAGTATAGTCACTACTTCAAGAGTGTTATGATTGATAGAGGGGTTGAGATCCACAATTTTGTATTGGATTATAGAGATCACGGCCATAGATGAGCTAAATTTTAACACATTTTAAAATTTGGTAAGTTTTTCAAGTTAAGTTTAAATAACTTGCTACTTAATTTGACTTGGCTCATTTTAAGCCCTACTTTTGTTAAGTTGTTAAGAATGAATGGATGATAGTTTAAGCCTTACTTTTATAAGGTAAATGCGTTATCATCTAAAATTTTACTTAAACAAGCTTTTCATGTCCTTTTTTTTAATAAAAGTTTTCAAAATCTAACATGTTTAATTATTTTTTTGGGGAAATAACAAATTAGTGAATTTGTTAAAAAAACAACCAGATTAAACTTAATAAACTTTAATGATTGAAGTCATAAATTTTTCGATGATTCTATAATAAGAAAAGTAAGGTTGATTTGTAATTTTTCCTTTTTTTTTTTTTTTTTTGCCATGCGTTTTTCTTCCCCCAACATTTTTCTTGAAAAAATAAGGATAAAGATTGAGATTTTGAAAAGAAATTACACAATTTGACATATTATAAGTCATATTTGAGTAAATTGCGAGCTCCAATTCCATTTCTATGCGTAAATTGTGAGTTCAAGGCCTTGTTTGGGAAGCGACCGGTTTAGTCAAAAAGTCAAAAAATTACTAAAAAAATCAAAAAGCCAACAACTCATACTAAAATGTCAAAGATTTCATTTTCTCTCTATTTTTTACACATATTTTCATAAAAAGTTAAAAAATCAACCCAAATATATTAATTTTTTTACATCATATTTTAGTCAAAAATTTAAAAAATTACTTAAAAAAATATGTTCTCAAACGAGTCCTAAATTGTGATTTTTGACATTCTATTTAGAAAACAGTGGTGCTACAGAGCCCGAATGGGCAGCGGCTCGAATGGCTGAAAAAAAATTTCCCTAATTTTTTTTTTTTTTTTTTTTCCTTTTCAGCAGGAGAAAGGAGGAAGACGAAGAAGGGAAGGAGGGGGAGGGGAGGGGAGGGAGAGGAAGGGGAGGGGGAGGGGGAGGAAGGAATGGAGGGGGCCTAAAAAATGGAGGAGGAGGCGGTGGAGGCGACACGATTGGCGGAGGCGGCGAGCGGGGCAGAGCCGACGAGGGGCGGAGGCGACGATCAGAGCAGCGACGGCGACGATCAGAGCAGAGCAGCGAGGCGGCGAAGGCGGAGGCGCGGCGATCGGCTATCGGCGACGGCCTCTCCCTCTCCCAATTTTTCTCTTTCTCTTTCTCTCCTCCCTCACTGCGTATCAGACTGAGGAAGAAGAAAAAAAAAATTTTGAATGGCTGAAACGACGTCGTTTCAGCCATTCGGGACATTCGGGGCAGAATTTTTCGGGCCACCAAACATTATTCTTTAGAAAATGTGATTCGTAAGCCTATATATATATATAATCCACGTGGTGCCAATCAAAGCACTAGGGTACCTATACATAGGTGCAGCGTGGGTGACATTCCTGAACACAAAGGTGGTTGAGCTTTTTGGTTCACCTTCAAGTTTCACGAGTGAATGACATTAATTTGGAGAGAATGTGAATGTGATGTCTGACCACTACTATGATTCAAATTCTCATAACAAATTAAAATATGAATGTAAGTTTTTATTACCAATTTAAGCTGGAATTACTTTTCCCTCTTTTTATGGGAATTTCACATAAGGATTGTGTGAGTTATTTGAAAGGTAAAAAAAAACGAAGTCAATTTATAATATTTAAAATTTTATTGTAGATTTTTTATTTTTTATTTTTATAATTAAACTAAACACTTTAATTTAATTGTCATGTGAATTTTATTCTTACCTGTTTTTGATTTTGAGATTCTTTAATTTTATTTTATTCTATTATTTAAACATAGTTTAATATTTTTTTTTTCTTAGATTTCATCACTTCTAATTAGGATTGTACAAAATACTATTCAATCCATCAAAACCGCACCGTTCCATCTGTTAACGGTGGATTAAATTTTAAAATTTATAATCCACCTTTAAAACCGTTCCACTCCGTCATAGTTAATACATATGTATTTTTTAACCTTTAATGAAATATCAAGTAACAATGAGTGTGAAATAGATTTAACGTATAAAATTTGTTATAAATCAATAGTTATATATATGAAAAATATTATGTAAAATTAGTTTATGTTAAATATGAAAAATTGTATATAATTAATATTATATATTATGTAAATACTTGATAATTGGTTAAGAATATTCTTTAATCTGTCAACCCGCTTAAAATGCCCAAACCGTGATCCGCCAATCTGCCAATCCACCATTCGATTTATACTTTTACTCACAAACCGTCCGAACCGTACCGAGCACACCCTTACTTCTAGTATTGTAAAATAAATTATGTTTATTTATATTAATGTAGTGAGCTTAATTTGCTTAAGATTTTTTGAGGTCTTAAACTAACACTTTTGTCATATTCAGCATTTTTCTTTAAAAAAAAGGGGGTTTTTTTTTAAGGTCCCTGGTATTATGATTTTATACCATAAAGGACATCAAATATTTTTATAATGTCTAAGGTCCCTCAACAATATTTTCATAATGTCTAAGGTCCCTCAACCTTGATCCAGAGAAATTTCAGTCCAGAGAAATTTCAGTCCAGAGAAAATTGGTCCAGAGAAATTTCAGTGCAGAGAAAATTGGTCAGAGAAATTCTGGCCCAGAGAAATTTCTCTGGACCAAATTTCTCTGGATGAGTTTCTCTACTTTTCTTCTCATTCACATCCAAATCATTGTGATTCATTGGGTAAGCAACATTGTTCAACTGAATTCAACTGGAAAAATTCCACATTGTAATATGTAAGCAACATTAGAATTTTGAATCCCATATTCCATTGTCCATTTCTCTACCCTAGACATTAGTAAGATCTTGCCATACCTTAGCATAGACAAGAAAGAGAAGAAGTCATTCCCTAGACTTCCAGAGAAAATTCAACTTCAAAGATAAAATTAGTCCAAAGAAATTCTGGGAAGAATTTCTCTGGACTTTCTAATTTCTCTAACATTCCCTAGAATTCCCACTGTAAATTTCTCTGGCCTTCCATTCTCTCCAGAGAAATTTCTCTTCTCTCTAGAGAAATTGTAATGTGCTTCATCTTGTTTGAAATTGTAATGGGAAATCCAGAGAAATTGTAATGTGCTTCCCACTGTCCAGAGAAATTCTCGCCAAATTTCTCTGGACTTCTCTCCAAATTTCTGTGGACTTCCCACTGCCCAGAGAAATTCTCGCCAAATTTCTCTGGATTTCCCACTCTAATTTCTTTGGACAAAGTAAGTTCAAGTCTCATCTTAGCCTAAACTCTCTCTCACTCTCTAATATTTTTTCTTTGGATATATGGTTGCAGAAGAAGCTTCTGATTCTCCAAATTTCTCATAGCCATTATTGGTCATTCAAAATCAAAGAATTTCTCTAGTTACTTACTAGGAAATATTTCTTGGTTATCTAAACTTCTTTATTATTGGTCATTCAAAATCAAACCAAACCAGAGAAATTTGGGCTACTTAGAAACAAAAAAACAATCATAATTTTCTCTGTGTTTTGAACAAACTAGAGAAAATTTTAATTGTTTTTCTCTATGATTATTTTTCTAAGAAACATTTTATCAAATCAATCAATCGATCAATCTCTCACCAAACCCACAAAAAATAATCTATGAAATCAGAACAAATCTGAAAAAACAACATAATAATCTAGTGAAACAAGAAGAAATCCGGGAAAAACTCGAATTTCCCTAGTTTTGTTTTTGGGGATGTTCAAGTATTTATTGTTTAGAAGGAACCACTAAAGAACAAGAGAGCAGTGAGGAACTCCTAACCCCAGCAATAGAACCCAGAAACGAACTCGAGAGTGCGCCAGATCTGTGATAGAATGCTTCACTTTGTGTAGATATCTTATATCACACATTTCCATATTTCATTATGAATTCGCAGAATCATAATTGCAAAAGTGGCAGTATTTGAGTTGCCTGAAATTGTTGGGTCCTCTGTGTAGCCATCACATTGTCCAACAACAACCTCAAAATGAACTTGAGATTATGAAAAAGCAGGGGAGACTCGATGGCCACCACAGAGAGAGAGAGATGAAGCAGGTTTTGGAAAATTTTAGAAGCAGAGTGTTTATAATAATGGGGGAGAAAGAAAGAAGGTTGAGTTTGGGGATCTGGAGGGGTAGAAGAGAGTAGCGAGATTCCGGCGGTGGTGGTGGTGGTGAGAGTGGTGTGAGATGGGTGAGTTTAGGAGTGGGAATGGGGTGAGGGACCTTAGACTACAAAAGAACAGATTGTGAACCAAATCTATTACTAAAAGTTGGATAGGGACCTTAGACCGATTTTCTCTAAAAAAAAATTAGGCATTCAATAATAAAAATACTTTGAAGTATTTTAATACACTTTAAACAACATATTAAGACCTTATTTGGAAAGAAATGGTTTTGGAATAACTTTTTATGAAAAGATGGAAATTAAATAAAATGAAGGAGAAAGAATTTTTTATTTTTTTAACTTTTTAATTTTTTAACTTAACTTTTTAATTTTCAAACGTGACCTAAGTGGTCTAATAATTGAGCTCGGAATTTGTATTTGATTTATGAACTTAAATAAAAATTTAAAAAGAAAAAAATATAAATAAGATGCGAATAAACTATAACATATCATACACTACTTAAACATTTTTTAAAAATCTCTATTTAAATTCACGAAACACACCCTTAGCAAAGGAATTTACGTCTCAAGTCATCTTGATGAGCGTGGGTAATAGGAATAAGAGCAATGCTAGAAATCTCAAAAATTTTATCAAAAATTTTACTAAATGTTTCATGTGGGTGTGGGACTCACATAAGGTATGTCTCATGTGAATCCTACACCCATGTGAGACTTTTAGTAGAAATTTTGATAGAATTTTTTAAATCTCTAACATTTTTGTAGAAATAAAGCTATACATATTTATTGGTACATTAATTCGTATATTAACAAATAATGTAATATAATTTTATTAATTTTGAGCATTTATATTTTATATATGGTTGAATTTATAATTTAAAAATTATAATATTATAATATATATTAATATATTAATTAATATACCAATTAATATGTATAGCACAAGAGGGGACAAAAACGTTTGACTGGGCGGTGTACATAAGTCTATTCTATCAAAAATGCTAGAGGCCCCAAAAATTCTACCAAAAGTTCTACCAAATGTCTCACATGGGTGTGGGACCCACATGGGACCCACATTGTGTGGGTCCCACACCCATGTGAGACATTTGGTAAAATTTTTGGTAGAATATTTGGGGTGTCTAGCATTACTCCTATTCTATTGCTATGTTTTGTAGTCAATGGTAGTAATAAGTTATCTTTCCCAATAATTTTAAAAGTGAGTGGTCTGGTCGGAGGCTCGGCGGCGATCGGCACTGCCGTGTGAATGTATGTGGGAGTGGAGTGTGAGACCAATGGACTGTTGTGGACTTCTTGTCTCCAATGCACCCATACATCCCCCCGTGGCGATTTCTTTCAAAACCTCCAATATTCAACATGTATTCAAAATTTCAACTAGTTAAAAAATATTTTTTTAGCTTTTAAAGAATTATTTATTTAATTTATTTAAATTATTTCGTAAGAGAATTTTATTTTATTTTATTTTTTATTTTTAGTGTCTAACCATTATCTAAGAGTTGGTTCAAAAGCTATGACTAGTGAAATAATTATTGATTAAATTGCGACATTTTTGATCAACTACTAAATGAAAAAAAATACTAGAGAGGATATTCTCTTTTTTTAGATTGATTTAGATTCGGGATAAGCTTCTCTGCATATATTATCTCTCTATACTTTTTTTATATCTTTCTATGGATTACAATTCGGAGCCACACTAATGATCTGGACACCCTATTTTGTAGGTCTCGTAATAAATGTCATTCATACAAAAAATAACTTAATTGGATAATCATAAATATAGAAACAAATCACATTTTGTCTTATAAAATAGATGGTTCAAATTTAATTATAATTACCGTTCATTTTATAAATAAAATATAATTTATTTTTATATCTATAATTGTCTAATGAAATTAATTTTTTTACGTAGATAACTTTTATTTTGGAGTTTGCGAGATAGACCGTTTGAATCATCAATATGAGTCCAGATTTAAATCTACAAGAAGAATATGGAGAGATAAGGTATGGAAAGGGAGCTTATTCCTCTAGAACTAGCTATTTATACCTAATAAATTAAGATAAAAATTATGCTAAATAATTTGACAGAAACTCTAATAATAATAAAAAGATAAAAGTTACGCGTCACCTCTGTCCCTATCTTTTTTAATTATTTGACTCTTGTGTCCAACGTCTGTTATCATATTTATTTTTAAAAAACATTCAATTTATAAATTATATATTAAAACAAGTGAGATGCACATAAATTGTATTGAAAGTCCAATGAATTGTCATTAATATATTACTTCGCTTAAATCTTGAATGCACTTTTTAATCTTCTTCTTCTTCATTTTATTTTATTTTTTTGAGGATTTTTTTGTTTAGTCTTCTTGTTCTATGGACATTCAATAATTTTAAAAGGTTAGTAGAAAGCAAGAAAACTAATTTTAAACTTAGGAAAATAGAAGTAGTTCATGGACTAGGGGTTGTTTAGGGAGTCCTAAATAAGTGCATTTTTTATCTTTTTAGATTAAAAAATTGAGGGGAAAAATATAGATGTTTGGGTTAACTTTTTGACTTTTTATGGAAAATTATGTATTAAAAAAGTTGTAAAAATTGGTTTGGAAGGAAAAATTAGGATTGAGAGTTGTGCAGCCGTAATTGTTGACTTTTTGTGAATAGTGTTAACTTTTTAACTTTTTGAGTAACTTTTTGACTTTTTAACTTTTTCTTATCTTCCCAAACTTGACCTAAAATTGTGCAAGTGAATCTTTTACCTTTATGAATTTAAACTTTTTTTTGTCCATATTTATATTTTAATATTCCCCTTTTTAAAAAATAAATCATTGAGAGTGATTTGAGGAAGGCATCTTATATTTTTGGAAATATTATTTTTTTCCATCTCATCTATATTTTAAAATCACAAGTTTTAAAAATTCTATAGTTCTTGCATTCGATATGAAAAAATGTAGATAAAAAAATGAATGAAGGAAAAACGAAATTAGAGAAAAAATATGAATGGACGTTTGAGCATTTTTTTTATTTTAGTAATTTTTTTTATCAAATTTATTTATTCTATTTGGTTTGAAATTTTCAAAAATAATTTTTTGAGTTTTCAATTTATTTTTTTAACATATTAATCATTTTTTTAGCCTTTTAGATCTAACTAATTTAGATACACTAAAAAAGTATAAAATTTATACAACTCTTTTTAAAAACTCAATGAATATAGTAAAATATAAAAACGTATTGAACTTTTATATTTTTCGTACTTTTTAAGTATATTTATATTAAATGAACCTAAAGATTAAGAAAAAATTGATCAACATATTTAAAAATTCACTAGAAATAAAAAACAATATAGATTGAAAATTTAAAAAACTATTTTTGAAAAATCTAAACTAAACAAAGTCATATTTTGTTTTTTAAAAAAAATTCTAGATTGAAAAATCGTAGACATTTAACATGATAAAATTGTAGAAATTTCAAAAAGGGTACATTAGAATATCCCTTCCAAAAAAAAAAAAAACATTTAAACAATTTTGGACTTTTTTCTTTCCAATATATATATATATATATATATAAAAGGCATTTGCCAAAAGCATTTTGGGTCCATTCTTGGTTAGAGTTTTCAAAAACTCTTTTCAAAAAATATTACTTTATTATTTTTCGTATTTTTTTGTTTTTATTGAATTTTTTTAATATTTTAAGCAATTTTTTTTACTTTTTACACATACTTAACATAAATATACCTAAAAGTAAAAAAATTGTGAAAGAAACCTTTTAAAAATTCACTAAATACCAAATATAAAAAAAAATACGAGAATTCTGTACATATTTTATATTTTTATGTATTTATTAATTTTTTAAAATCTTTTTTTATAAATTTTTTACTTTTTAGATACATTTAGGTAAGGTATATCTAAAAAAATTTAAAAAAAATGTTTAAAATTTTTAAAATATTCATTAAAAACAAAAAAACATAAGAACTAAAAAACTCAGGTTGCGTTTGGTAGAGCTTTGTAAATATAATTTGAGAGTATGAGTTGTATTTTGATTTTGTGAGTTGTGAAATTATTATTTGAGTGTGGAAAATTTGTTTGGTTATGATTTTTGAATAGAGTGTTGAATTAAGTTTTGAATTGTACGTGGAATTGAGTTTTGAAAGTTTGATGTGACATATGAAATAAAAAAATTTGTTTGGTGATGAGTTTTCAAAATAGTTTTTAAAACTTAATTCAACCTATAATTGATAATCAAACACACAACTCATAACTCAATATCTGTATTTTTGATCAACAGTCATAACCAAACTATTTTTAAAATACTCAAATAAAAAAATGATTTTTTTTCAATTAATTGTTTTTAAGTAATTTTTTTGAATAATTTTTTTTTCAGATAATTTTTTTTTCAAATAAATTTTTTTTCCAAATAACTTCTATGTCAATTATTTTATGTCAATTAATTTTTTTGTCAACTCATTTTTTAGGCCTGTATAAACATTAAAAATATTAAAAATATTTTAAAATTATTTAGAAAATTAAAATATTAAAAATATTCCGAAAATCAAAATATTAAAAATAATTTTTTTTCAAAATAAATATTCAAAAAATTTAAATCATAAATATTTAAATAATTTAAATAATCTAAAAAAATTAATAAGTAAAAAATTAAAATAAATATTCAAAAAATTTAAATCGTAAAAATTTAAATAATTTAAAATTTTAATATTTTAAATTTAAAAACAACTCCACACTCAAATCGTAACCAAACACATAAAATAAAACTCAATTAATAAATTATTTTTAAAACTTATAACTAAACACATAACTCGAAACTCCATACTACTTTCACAACTCTACACTCAAATTGTAACCAAATACATAACAAAAAAATTAAAATATTTAAAAATATTTTTATAAAATAGAGTTTGAATTTATTTTTATAAAATATTTTAAAATTTAAAAAATTAAAATCGTAATATTTAAAAATAAGAAAAATTACCCATAAATCCTATCCTGGAAAAAGTTAAACTTTTTAGTCTTATAATTTTTTTTGTATACCATTTAGTCCTAATGTATTGCCAGATTTTTTAGGGTGTGATTTGATTCATTTATTTTTACATCAATACCCTTTTTAGGGAATACCTCGTCCATCACTACCACCACCAACAAAAAAAAAAGAAAAAAAAAAGAAGAAAGAAATAATATTAAAAAGGAATAGTTGAGCCATAGGAAAGGAATTTTAAATTGACTGAAATTAAAAGGAATAGTTGAGCCATAGGAATTTTAAATTGACTGAGGCCCCGTTTGTTTTGGGAGATAGAATGGAAGGGATTGATAGTGAGGGGATTAATAGTGAGGGGATTATTAGTGAGGGGATTGATAGTGAGGGGATTAGTAGTGAGGAATTGTTAAATTATTTTTATATAAAATAATAAAACAAATAAAAAAATATAAAAAATTAAAAATTATATTTTAAAAAAAATTTCCCATATATAAAAAATAAAAAAATTTCTAATACCCATTAAAAGGAATAGTTGAGTCATAGGAAAGGAATTTTAAATTGACTGAAATTTATTTATTTATTTCTGAGATTTATTTATATATACAGGGGAGGGGAGGGGAGGGGAGGGGAGGAGAGGGGCAGCAATTGAAAGCGTTGATAACGCCATCACCAATACCTCCTCCAACACCACCACCTATACCACCACCTCCTCCAATAGCACCACCACTACCTACACCGCCACCGATACCCCCGCCAGTACCTATACCACCACCAACGGCCTCCTCCAACACCACCACTACCACCTATGCCCCCACCAATACCCCCACTGCCACCACCAATACCTCCTCCAACACCACCACCACCACCACCTATACCACCACCAACGCCTCCTCCAACACCACCACTACCACCTATGCTCCCACCAATACCCCCACCACCGCCACCACCAATACCTCCTCCAACACCACCACCACCACCAACAGCTCCCCCTATTCCACCACCACCACCAATACCCCCGCCACCACCTATACCACCACCAACACCTTCCCCTATTCCACCACCACCACCACCACCACCACCGCCAATACCCCCGCCACCACCAACGCCTCCTCCAACACCACTACCACCACCTATGCCGAGGGACGGGAGGGAGGGAGGGAGGGAGGCGAGGGGAGGGGAGGGGGATGGAGGGAGCGGTCTCGCATTTTCTTCTCTTCTCGCTTTTTCTTCTCGTTGAAAGAGACAGGGCAATTGCTTTTTTTTCTCTTCTCGCTTTTTCTTCTCGTTGAAAGAGACAGGGCAACAATGTTGTCTGTGGCCTCTGCTGAAACACAAAAACCAAAGCTTTCTCATTCTCCTCCTCCGCCACACAACCAATCGTCTTTATCTTCCGAAACCCATGTTTTCCAATCAAAGCTTCCTAACATTCCCATCTCCAACCACCTACCTCCACATTTACTGCTTCCAAAACCTCTCTTAATTCCTAGACAGACCCTATCTCATCATCGATTCCACCGGTAAATCCTATTCTTTCTCTGAAACCCACCTCATTTCCCAGAAAGTCACTGCCGGATTCGTCTTCGCATTCATAGGTGCTTTGATGATCACCCGTTGAAGCAGCTTCCTTGAACCTTTCATCTCTCCACATCACTTTTAGCGAGGGGAGGGGAGGGCGGACCGAAAGGGGGGAGGGAGGGAGGGAGGGGAGTGACGTGAGTGACGGGAGAGGAGTGACGTGAGGGGAGTGAGAGGAGGGGAGTGACGTGAGGGGAGTGACGTGAGTGAGGGGAGTGGCGTGACAGGAGGGGAGTGAGGGGAGGGGAGTGACGTGAGTGACGTGAGCGGAGTGACGGGAGGGGAGTGACGTGAGGGGAGTGAGGGGAGTGAGGGGAGTGGCGTGAGTGACGTGAGGGGAGTGACGGGAGTGGCGTGAGTGACGGGAGGGGAGTAACGTGAGTGACGTGAGGGGAGTGACGGGAGTGACGGGAGTGACGGGAGTGGCGTGAGTGACGTGAGGGGAGTGGCGTGAGTGAGGGGAGTGACGTGAGGGGAGTGACGTGAGTGACGGGAGTGACGGGAGTGGCGTGAGTGACGTGAGGGGAGTGACGTGAGTGACGGGAGTGAAGTGACGTGAGTGACGGGAGTGGCGTGAGTGACGTGAGTGGCGTGAGTGACGTGAGGGAAGTGACGGGAGTGACGTGAGTGACGGGAGGGGAGTGACGTGAGGGGAGGGGGTTGGGGGTGGGGGGGTGGGGGGGTTGGGGGGGCGGGGGGGTTGGGGGGTTGGGGCGGGGCGGGGGGGGGGGATTTGAGTGATGAACATGAAGATACAAAAGAGGGTTTTCTTCTCACTCCAACAGATAGATCTGATACACTTGGTAGTTTTGAAAGAAAATAAAAAATGAAAATTCAGGTACAACTAGAGCACTTCCCAAATTGTTATGGCATTTTTTTAATATGGTTTAGTTTTGATTTGAGTTTGTATGCTAATCAAACAACATATCTATGCTTCTCATGGAACCTATTATTTCAGAAAAGTGTATTTGCAGTTGGCATGATCTGCTGTGAAGAAGAAGGCCGTTTGAAGGAGAAGCCTGTCTTGCTGCAAAGCAGGTAAAGACTATTGGTCTTGTCCTTTAGTTTCCCCCTAGGCGTTCATCAGGAATGTGTTGTGTTGCCTCCTGCATTAATTGTGTAAGCTTTACAATTTTGATTCTCATCCCACATGAGGCTAAACATGGTACTATAAATGAAGTTAACTTCTGAAATTTCATATCATGAAAAAAGAACCTTAACTTCCCACTTTGAGCATGCAACCCATATTGGGATTTGGGCAGATAGTCTCATAGCTGTATTTATTACTTGAAATCCAAAGCCATTAGTTGGAATATGCTATGTCTAATATTAGGTTAAGTTTGGTAATCTTTTTAAGCTCTTTATACTAATATTGCATTTGTCCATGTCTTTGGAATCTTAAACAGATTATTGCAGCAGGTCCTTTTACCACAACTGACAACTTGTTCTTTGAACCTCTAACTGAGCTGCTAGCATATGCACAAAGAAAGCAGCCTCAATTGCTTTTATTGGTAAGACCCACCATTTTTCATATCAATAATCTTGTAAATTGTAATCTGCATTGATAAATGACTGGAGAAGTTGGATTTTTTATGTTTGGCAGCTGGGACCATTTATTGATTATGAACATCCAGAGATTAAGAAAGGAACAGTAAACAGGACCTTTGATGAAATATTTCGTCTTGAAATCCTTGGAAGGGTATCTATCTATCTACACTAGATAATTTTTCCTGTTTGAGAAGATTTTATCTTTCTTTTTTTTAATTTTTTTTTTCCACCAATGGTTTGCAGCTTCAAGATTATGTGGAATATATGGGTTCTGCTGCACGTGTGATTCTCGTGCCATCTATACGGGACGCAAATCATGACTTTGTTTTCCCTCAGGTAATTTTATTGCTAAATTAATTTATATAGTATCTCTATTTTCCCAGTTAGTTAACAAAAAATTGAGATCATAATTAAGTGTTAATTTCTAGATTAATGTTGTTTGGCTTTGATTCTGCAGCCTGCTTTTGATATTCAGCAAGCCGATCTCAAACATCAGGTATGCAGTTGGCATGATCTGCTGTGAAGAAGAAGGCCGTTTGAAGGAGAAGCCTGTCTTGCTGCAAAGCAGGTAAAGACTAGTGGTCTTGTCCTTTAGTTTCCCCCTAGGCGTTCATCAGGAATGTGTTGTGTTGCCTCCTGCATTAATTGTGTAAGCTTTACAATTTTGATTCTCATCCCACATGAGGCTAAACATGGTACTATAAATGAAGTTAACTTCTGAAATTTCATATCATGAAAAAAGAACCTTAACTTCCCACTTTGAGCATGCAACCCATATTGGGATTTGGGCAGATAGTCTCATAGCTGTATTTATTACTTGAAATCCAAAGCCATTAGTTGGAATATGCTATGTCTAATATTAGGTTAAGTTTGGTAATCTTTTTAAGCTCTTTATACTAATATTGCATTTGTCCATGTCTTTGGAATCTTAAACAGATTATTGCAGCAGATCCTTTTACCACAACTAACAACTTGTTCTTTGAACCTCTAACTGAGCTGCTAGCATATGCACAAAGAAAGCAGCCTCAGTTGCTTTTATTGGTAAGACCCACCATTTTTCATATCAATAATCTTGTAAATTGTAATCTGCATTGATAAATGACTGGAGAAGTTGGATTTTTTATGTTTGGCAGCTGGGACCATTTATTGATTATGAACATCCAGAGATTAAGAAAGGAGCAGTAAACAGGACCTTTGATGAAATATTTCGTCTTGAAATCCTTGGAAGGGTATCTATCTATCTACACTAGATAATTTTGCCTGTTTGAGAAGATTTTATCTTTCTTTTTTTAAAATTTTTTTTTCCACCAATGGTTTGCAGCTTCAAGATTATGTGGAATATATGGGTTCTGCTGCACGTGTGATTCTCGTGCCATCTATACGGGACGCAAATCATGACTTTGTTTTCCCTCAAGTAATTTTATTGCTAAATTAATTTATATAGTATCTCTATTTTCCCAGTTAGTTAACAAAAAATTGAGATCATAATTAAGTGTTAATTTCTAGATTAATGTTGTTTGGCTTTGATTCTGCAGCCTGCTTTTGATATTCAGCAAGCCGATCTCAAACATCAGGTATGCATGATTCTACTAGACTAGGGGAAGCCCACCTTTGAACTGGTTGCTAGATCCAGATCATTTTTCAGTTTGCAATCTCGCAAGTCACAATTTTAAAGAAATTACATTGTCTTACTAGATAACCAGTCTTACAAATCCGGGGGTTTTCAGTGCAAATGAGGTAATCACTAATTGCCTTTATTCTTAAATTATGCTTGTTCGTACTTCTAGACATTAATTTCATGTTTGTGTGTGCTCCTCCGAATTCTTCAAAGTGCATTGATGAGATGAAATTTTTTTGCATTATATCAATCTCATGCACCACAAAAAAGCTTGAAACTGTACTTTTGGAGTAAAAACACACTAATTAGCAGAATGCCCTAAACTTGAGATGAATACAATTTGGAAGAGCAACATGGAATTAGAAAGAATCTAGTTAAGGTTCTCCCAAGGGAATATGTTTAATCTTATTATTTTAAATTCTAAAACAATGGTTTGAAGCATTTTGAGTTAAAACACATTGTAGAAGTCTCTAATTAGTTTTCAATCACATTTTAGGTTTTCAGATCAAGGTAGGTTGCTGCACTGTGGATATTCTCAAACAACTTAGGGGAGAGGAGATCTCACGGAATCCATCTGGGGGATCCAAGCAGCGCATGAATAGACTTGCAAATCATCTACTTAGCCAGCACAGGCATGTTTTTATTATTCTCTTAATGGAAATTTCTGTATTTGATATTTAAGAAGTTTAAACAATTGAAAAGACAACTTCTGTCCTCTATACCCACCAATGGAAGATACTCCCGTGGATTTTTCTCTCGCTCCAGAGGCTCTTCAGATCCCTTGTAATCTAGATATCCTAATCCTATCCTCTGACTTGGCTCATTTCGTGAAGGTAAATGATAGTTCTAGTTATATCAAAGTAATGATAGATATACGAAGCAGAATAGTTATATAGAATGATGTGTCAAAATGATATTCATTCATCTCAAATCAAAAGACTCATGAAAGTGACTTGTTATTTCAAAACTGCCATTGACACGCCATTCTAGTGGACTTTTTTGTACATAAGTTCTGTTTGCAAATCAGTTTTTTTTCTTATCTAGTTTAGAGCAGATTGGATTGTATGAATGCAATTTAACTCTTCATCTCCTATGCGGACAGGTGTTGTCAATTGGGGATAAAAATGACGGAGAAGAGCAAGCGAAGTGCATTTGTGTTAATCCGGGAAGACTGGCTAGGGGCGATGGGGCGGGTTTCTTCGTGGAGCTTAACTACGGGGGAAGCCCTGATTCAACCAGTGCTTCAGTTATAAGCATATGGACCTTAAACTACTGCGTGTAGTGATTCAACAAGTGCTTCAAAAAAAAAGTAAACCCTAAACTTATAGAGCTTGCAGTTGCAGATGATATCAGTTTGTTTGGAAGCAAACTAGAGACCTATCATAGTGGACACCAAATTCTAATGGAGGAGCTTAGCACCATGAAGACTGTTTAGGGAGTGCTGTCATGTAGTACTAGTTTCACATCACAATTAAGGTGATGTTACTAACATGATGTTCTATTAATGTATTATTATTGTCTTTTCAAGGTGGCAATGATTTTGCTCTTTACCAACCAAAAAAAGAAGGGAAAAGGAAAAGAAAAGAAAAGTCGTTTTTGGTTGTGTTTTTGTTTTCTTTTATTTTTGCTTTTCATGTTTTAAGAAATACAAGCAATGAAAAGTTTGACAATCATTTTTATTTTGCACGAAAATAATTGTTATTTTTGAAAAGGCAAATGCTAATGAGTGTCTTTGTGGCAAATTGTCTTGGAAATAGTTAAAAAATGTTTAAAAAATAATATTTTGAATTCAGCTAAATAAAAAAAGTGTTTTGATTTCAATAAGCCTCTTATTCCTTGTGTCTCATTAACACTTGTTTAGAATTCTTTTTTCAAAAAATAGGTGTTTACAGAAAAAATAAAATAAATAAATAAATTCCTTAAAACTAATTTTCAGGAATAGTTTGCCTAACAAATTTTTTTGTTTTTGTTTTTGTTTTTTTCTAAACTAATTATAAATAAAAACATGAAATCATAATCAAATTTGGCAGTTGTAATCTAGGTCATTATTGAGGTAGGGGTGTTTTATTTTAATTTAATTGGTGGTTAAATTTGTGGTTAGTTTAGTTGCTCCACCATCCGCCTTCCAATCCAAAAATAGGGAATATGCTGAAGAATATGATTTGTATTACAAAGCTCTTATGAAAAAACATCTCTGTAAAAATTATCCTATCGTTTAAAAAATTTATATTAATTGTGTGCTTAATGAATAGTAAAAATTAAATGAATATATGACCTTAAAAATAAAAAATAATAATGAATAAATTATAAAGGATCATTGGATAGACATTAGACACATAAATATTCCTGATTTATTAGATAATTTCTACTACATAGTGGGTCTACCAATCGAATCCTCCCTGCATATTCCAAAGCTGTCATCCTTCATACACAACCACTAGCCTTTTGTCAATTTTATTTTTTTAATAAATTGAATGCTTTTAACACTGTTATCTTTCTTTTCTTTTCCTTATTTCTTTTTTTCACAATTAATTAGTGCCGTATCATTATTTATGATGAACATTAATTATTTTGAGTCATTTTATGAAAAAAAATAAATTATAATGTGAGAAAACATCTATATTATCTTTCCAAAGAGGAAGAGATAGGAACTTAAAACTCTATTATGCCTTCGTTTGGCAACTTGGGTTGGGTTGGTGATTATTTTAGTCACTAAAAGATAAAATATGTTTTTTAATCTAATAAGACAAAACATCACATCCAATCCATAATCATTATATTCTTTCTCTCACAAAAATTAAAAAAACCAAAAAGTCTATCTCAAATGAGGTTTTTTAGTCCCAGACTAAAATAATCAAGAAGTTAAAAAGTCAAAAAATCAACCCACTTTCCAAACAAACCCTTTAAGTGATTATTTGATAGTCTTGGAGTACTATTACATACTGTTTATCACTTAAAACTTGTTAAATTGTTTTCCAAAATTCAAACAAAAAGTATTGGGTTTCACTACTTTAACCAATAACAATCAAGTAGAGGCACCAAGTAAATTTGCTCCGAGTCCACCATATAATTTTGAGATTTTTACTAGCTAATCCCAATAATTGAATCTATTACTCATTAGGTCTTAAGTTTCTATTTCATACGCTAAGAAATCCTGTTATATTTTTTTATCTCGATTTTGCCCTGCTACCAGCTAGTAAAAATCCCTATTTAAATCATCCCAAACACTCTCTAAATCTTTAATTGTTTATAATATTTATTACCCATTAATTTTTTCAATTTGTATTAATTTCTCTCTTGATCATTTTTCCAAGACTCTTTTTCTTTCTCATCTCTCTCTCTCTCTCTCTCTCTCTCTCTAGAAGATACCACCATTGTAGTTATGGCCATGGCCATCCATCCACAACCGCCATCGTCATCCGTCACTAACCACCGCCACCTCCATGGGTCACTACCACCACCTTCACCAGCCACTACCACTACCATTGTTCATCAACCATCTCCACCGTCGCCGATCTATACTTCACCATCTCTCAATCGTTTGACTTGCTCGCCTAACATTGTCGTCTTCCTTCCTCTTTGCCATTACCGTCGCTCTTCCTCCATCCTTCATCCTTCATCCTTCATCTGCCATCACCGTCGTTCTTCTTTAATCATCGATTGACCATCTTCAACGTCAAACTTCACCAATGGCTTCAAATCTAGTTGTTTTCAATGTTAATCTACCATCTTCGGCGCCAATCTAGTACTGTACATAGTTGCCAATGAGATCGAGACTCTTTCTACAATGTGTTGGTCAAGATCTACATTTGTAAAACATTCTGAACTAATCTAATGAATTTATCACTTAATTCAGTGATAAATTTATCACTGATTTGTTTAATATGCTATGGGCTGTTGCTGTTGAAATTTTGATATTAATATAATGATAAATTTATCACTGATTTTTGTTCATGTTATATTTATCAACTTTCTCTTCCTCACTCTCTCTCTCTCTTTTTATTTCTCTTAAACCAAATTTGTTGTATTAGTGATAAAAGTATCACTGATATATTTTTTTGAATCGTGTGTTGATTTGTGACGACGATGATGATGAGGTTTTTTTTTTTTTGTAATCTTTTAACAAACAACTAGTGAGAAATTTATCAGTAAATGCGTTTATCACTGCGAAATTTATTACTGAATATGTCATTGAATCTTGTGTTAATTTGTAATGATGATGATGAGAATTTCTTTTTGCAATTTTTTAACAAACAGTCAGTGATAAATTTATCATTTTTGTCACTAGAGAGAGATGAATATGTATTATGATTAATCTATCAGTAATAAATTTATCATTGATTTGTTCAATATGTTGTATATTGTTGCGGAATTTATCACTGATTTGTCATTGTAGATGTGAATATGTTGGATGGGTCAATCTATCAGTGATAAATTTATCACTAGAAAGAGAACAAAGAGCAGATGGTAAAGGTATGGTTATGTTGATCTACAATACAAAGGCTAACAATTTTCTACTAAGGCCTTTCTTTTTCCTTTTCCTCTCTCTCTCTCTCTCTCTCTCTATCATTATTCTTCTTTTTCTACTTCTTTTTCTTCTCCTGTCGTCATCAGATCTTAGGAGATAGTGACAGTAGTGAGCGCCGAAGGTTGCCGGAAGTGATCATCAGAGGTTGCCGGAGGTTATCACTGATGGTTGAAGACAAGGTACTAAATGGATCTCATAGCACAGATGTTTTAACTTATTGTGCTAAGTACTAACTTTGTCTTTTTGATGATCTAGTTCAATTTCCTCGAAAATCACATTAGAAAGCATGCAACAGCACTTGTTGCTTCTGGTCTGTTTGAGGAACCAATTGACCCTACAGTTGCTTCACAGGTAATACAGTTGCTCCATTTCTACCTCTCTCTTATCCGCACACACTTGCAATCTTAAAAAATGGAGAATTTACACTGTTTGGTGTGAGGAGTGGGAGAGAGCCTTTAAATGAGGGTAGTTTTGAAAGAAAATAAAAAATGGAAATTCAGGTACAACTTCTAGCACTTCCCAAATTGTTATGGCATTTTTTTAATATGATTTAGTTTTGATTTGAGTTTGTATGCTAATCAAACAACATATCTATGCTTCTCATGGAACCTATTATTTCAGAAAAGTGTATTTGCAGTTGGCATGATCTGCTGTGAAGAAGAAGGCCATTTGAAGGAGAAGCCTGTTTGCTGCAAAGCAGGCAAAGACTATTGGTCTTGTCCTTTAGTTTCCCCCTAGGCGTTCATCAGGAATGTTGTGTTGCGTCCTGCATTAATTGTGTAAGCTAATTCGTTATTGTGTAAGCTAAAAAGTCCTTTTATTAGACAATGTGCTCAAGATGTTGTCAAGGGAACTACTGTCTACTGCTTTCCCCAGTTGGGCATATGGCACTTGATTTTGGCCAATGCTTTGCCTCAATATACCTAGTTCCTTGGTAGCTTAACTTTACTAAACTTTCATGATCGGAATTACCAATTAGATAAATCTTAAGATGGGATATGAATTTCATTTGGATGGTACATGTTGAACACCTTTAGGTGTGGCATTTACTTCTTATCCTTTGATGCTATTAGTTATCTCTACACCTTTGCTGTTTAAATATGGTTATTAGTTCTCTGACAGTGTTGAGCATTCTGGAGGGCAACGGGTGCGTCTTGACTTACAAAAATTGAGCCAATTTTCAATTTTTCCTGGTCAAGTAAGAAATAGGAACTCGACTGCCATTTCAATATTCCTTTTAAAAATTATAACATAATGCCAAATGATTGCATTTTTGCAGGTTGTGGGTGTTGAAGGGCACAATCCTAGTGGACATTGTCTGACAGCATTATGTTAAAAATTATAACATAATGCCAAATGATTACTATTTAATGCCAATATATCATAACCGCACTTTAAGAGTGCTTCTTCCTTCTATAGCTCCAGCACGAAGTCTGCAGTGCAAATAATAGAATTGAATCAGACTAATAACCAAAATAGTTGCACAACTCGAATAATTAAATCCATAATACATGAGGCCAGTTAGAAGGAGATCATTATATCTGACAGAACCCATAAACTAAGTCTTTCCTTTGTCCTTATCAAGAATAGAAGTTGAAGGATGTACAACTTCATCAGTCCAAAAGTGATAGTGTAAATGCCAACTTCTGTGGGCTCAGAATTTAGTTTCTATAATCAAATTATAATCACCATGAAGTCTGGAGCATAAAATAGATTTTGGGAAAGGTAGCTATATGTGTACTTACAGTCTGCATCTGTATTGATCCAGTTTTTGCTGTTCCCATTTGAATTGCTTCCACTGATTGTGAGTTGTGATGGGTTTGAGTGTCTCTTGAAGCATCGTATGCTCTCTTTTGAAAGGGCTGTATGGGGAAATATTATGATATCTTCCCCTGGGTGCGTATAATCTCCGTCATAGTTCCCCTCCTCATAGGTGATGTTGTTCTTCGGTTCATTCTTGTGGGGCTTATCTGATTTCCATGCAGAAGTTGAGTTTTCAGGATAGACTTTCTTGTGGAACATGTGGAGGATCTGCATGCAGCAAATTGTAAAATTAAAAAACTGAACGCAGAATTCAAAGTATGTTTAGGAATTTGAGTTTACATATAATTATGCATAAAACTCTTATGTTATGTATGAAATTCTATATGTCACATTGTAAGTACTATTTTACCCTGAAAATAAAAGGAGGATATTAAAAATTAGCAATACTTTGCCATGCTCTCATGTCCTTGGACATGGGAATTAGACAAATATGAAGCTTAAGCACATGCTCAAAAGCCAACAACTGTACCTGAGTTCTTGTAACATAGCATTTTGAGTACCTTTAATACTAATAGTGTGATCAAAACAAGTCAACCAGTATCGTACTGAGCATGTTAGATACCGCATTTCTATTTCTCGTAACAGAACAATTCATGTTCCTAGTACCGTAGGATTAGAGATATTCAGTTATAAGCACATATTAGGACTTGAAGTGTATCCAGAGAAATGGAGGAACCATCTTGCAATGTTAATGATTGGATGGTGCAAATCATCTGATTGGTTTGATCACACTACACAGTATGTTCTTTGTAAGCAAATCACAGATGATGTTGCAATGATCCCAACAAAACTATGTCAGGAGTTGCAGTGCTCCATATATCCCATCTAGAAGATCTATCATTCAGTACTAGAAGTAGACATACCTTATGCAGTTTCGTCTCCATTGAAGCAGAGATAACATTTCCCCCAGTCACTGTGGTGGAGGTCCGAGAGGAATCATGGACCATTCTTTTCTTCAGTATCTTTTTCACGAGACGTATAGCAGATTTATTTGTTTCCTTGTCTGCCTTCTTTTCTCCGCTCTCGCATTTAGCGACAGAATTTTCCTGTGTCATTTTTGTCCTCTGAAACAGCTCCCCAAGTGATGTTCTATGTTCCTTCTTTGTTTCTGGCAACTCAATTGCTGACCCAAGCAGATAGCCCTGGAGTGGACACATTGTTGTTCTGTTCCCACTGGTCTCTGTGCCTTCCAATGTCTTGCCACTCAGTGTAATGGTGCTAACATGACTGTTTCTCCCAGATGAGTCATTGCAACCATCTTCTTTACCTTCAACTCCTAGCACCTTCTCCAACTCATCATTAATCAGCTTCAAATCAGGCTCTGTTACTTCTGTTTCTTTTTCAGTTATGTTCTCAACAGAGATGGCGAATGTTGGTGTTGATGATGGGTCAGCGATGACTGTGTCTGAACCAAGAGTACCAATGGTAAGGAAGCCATGGAAGAGCTGAGAAATCGCAGCCGATGACTCTTCTTCAAAGTCATCTTCTTCTATGGCAAATGATTTTCGAAGATGGTTGTATCTCTGTGATTTGCCTAAGGTCTTAGTACCATAGTTTGCCTTCATGTCGTACTGCTGCTCATCTAGTGATGGCTTCTCTGAAAGACAATTGGAAGAATTCCATGACTGAAGAAATGTTAAATAATTGGGATAAAGGTGAAGATGACTACCATTGGCATAAATATGATTAGGCGTGCACATGGGTTGCTTTGGTTCTAGTTAGCCTTAAACTCAGAACCAAACCAATCATGATCAGTCCCAGGTTTTTGGGTGCAGGACAGAACCAATCATGCACTGGAACCAAAACCAAACCAAGCCAACCCGATTTAGCATCGGGTTTGTTTGGGTTGGAACCGTAGTTCCACTATACTAAAATAAGTGAATCAATCAGCAATAAATGATTAGAATAAACAAATCTTAAACATTTTAACGTAACACAGACATAGAGCAACAAAGTACTGTTTTAAAATTTAATATTGTTTACAAAATATTGTTCGGAGACGATTGCCAATTACATAAAGACATGTCAACAACATTAGAATTTTATGCAATATATATAGATTCGGATCTTGGATTGTTTCAGTTTCAGCGTGGCTGAAGCAGCGCCCGAACCCATTCATGTCGGGTTGATGATTTTAAGACCTAGAGCCGAACCAATATATTGAAAAAGCCGAACCAACTCAACTCATAGAGGTCGGATTAGAAACATGACTTACCCCAATGGCAAAATCCTTGAGTGCTTCACTAGGCCTTAACTTGCGATGCATCCAACCAAGTAACTGCAATCAAGATATGCAAATATGAAGTCATAAAATACTGGAAACAGTTTTTGTCTTCCAAAGTTCAACAGAAATTGGGGTTACCTTCATTTTTGTGATCTTTCTTCAAAGAACTTGATTTAGATTACTCTGGCAGTGAGGAGGAAGTGAGAGAAGGTGCTCTTTTCAGAATGTGTGGTGTGACTATTTGATATGTGTCTTGGAAGCCTCTAAAAGTGCCTGAGATTGAGGCAGGTAGAGAGAAACATAGAGAAAGTTACAAGATTTGGGTTGGCTATTTTGTGTAGACCAAATCATGTGGCCAATGGGGAGTGGGTTCAAGACCCCACAAGCTGAAGATTCTATCTGCCAGTGCACTTGCATTAATTCTTAAAGTTATGCCATTGGCCTTCCCAATGTGACATGTTTATGCACATGCATTTCTGCATGGCATTACAATGGAATTTCCATTCTCAGTATTCTAATCAGAACTACCCACATGAGCAGATGGAGTCTAGAGAATATTTTCTTGGACCCTAATCAATTCAAAGATAATATGACAAAGAAGAAGATCTATTTTCCATTAGGGACCCAAAAGTTCAATCCTAGTGCTTTATGGTAGGTCCACCTTTCAGAGGAAAGTTCTAACTAAAAGGAACCTCATCTCTTTTTCTTTTTTCTTTTATTTTTTTCCCTTTAATTTTTAGTGTTAAAAACACAGTGTTGCATTTGTGTTAGTCTTTAGTTCTTCTCACAGATTTCTTTATCTTTGCAGCTAAACTATGACAGCAACAATACTTTTGCACGTGTTTCTATTTGCAACCAACTTATGTATTATTGGGTTTTTCACAGTCCATGCTCTCATTGGATTTGGTGATATTTCAGGTTTGACCAACTCTGACATCTTAACTGAACACTTTAAGCTATGTTGCATTCTGTGGTGCTTTCATTACAATATATTAGCTGAACGTAGCAACCCAACTCCAATAAGCAATAACGTCGTTTTCTGCTCATGATTGGTGAAAATATGTTATTAGGCATTACCATCAATGTTTAGTATTGCCACTTAACTACCATATGTTTTCTTTTGGCTTGGATCGATGACCTTGCCACATGTGATCAGGTCATCTTCTTTCATTGCTTGTCAGTCATATATTGTCATGAATGTAAGCTTTTTCATAAAAGAGGACCCTTCAGGTACAGGTTTATTGCATTTTAAGGAATTGGGTGCACCCCACAAACAACTTTATTGTTGTGGGTGTGTCTCGAATTCGACCTGGATGATGCTTATAACTAGTTGATGACTTGCATGGATTATTAATGATAGGACCGACCCAATATTTGTATTTGGATCTATTTTGACTTGGTTTGCTATTTTCAAATCCTTGTATATATTAGGTTATTTCAGGGTTCTAGGATTTGTGATGATCTTGTGAGTTTTCAATAGAGGGCTGTGAGAGAGAGAGAGAGAGAGAGCGAGCTGGCTCATTGTAATCTCCACGGTCATAGTTAAATTCTGCCATCATTCTATGCCCTTGGACGTAGGTTTATTCCTGAACCCTGTAAATCATCATGTGCTTGTGTATTGGGTTTGCTTTAGTTTTTCTCATCTTTGCCTTTGCCATAACATCTACATATAAGAGTAGCTGAGGAAATATGCATTCACATTTTTTTACTTAAATCTATTTTGTAAGCTCTCTAAAATCTAAACCCAGTACTTTTCAGTGTTCTGAATTTTTTGATATTGAGGCCCCATTTGGGGACCATGGTTTTTAGCCAAAAAACTACTACAAGTTGTTACATCACTCTCTTTATTATTTTGTACATATTTTCGTAAAAGCCAAAAATTCAACTAAAATAGCAAATTCCCAAACGGGGCCTGAATAGCTCCCAAATCCAAAATTTGACCTATGGATGTAAATGAGCTGTTACTTGCCTCTTGACCTATAAAGACAACTCTTTCATGCTTTGACATTGTAAAAAAAGCGAGACCTAGTGCACGAGGCTCTCGCTAAAGCGGGGTCTGGGAAGGGCAAAATATACACAACTTTACTCCTATTTCTAGAGAGGTTGTTTCCATGATTTGAACCTGCACTACCTAACAGCAAGCCATGCCATTGTACCAAGCTGCCTTTTAAAAGTTACACCAGTATAGCCTCCATTAGATGAAGGTCTTGGAGAGAAAGATTGGGTACAGACCTAACCTTGTGGTATTATTTGCATAAAGTGGTTGTTCTTAGGTTCGGACTCACAACCTTTGGTTCCACTAAATAATGTCCGTTTACAATCTCGACTATCTTATTGCAAGGAGGGCCACGTTTGTTTGCTGGGATAAGGAGGTGGATTATGGTGTGGGGTTCAGCTGCTCCCTCGTCTTCTCCTCTTGTTCCCCAATCCCTTCCAATCCCTTGTTTGGTTGGCTTGGCCAAAGTAGGGTGAATTAGTAGTCATACTGGATTAATTTTCCTCCAAAATGAGGGATAACTAATCCCACTTCAGCTTGGGATAAATGATCCCTACTACCTATGGAATATCTGCCAACCTCCATCTAATAGCCAAAAAAATGTACTTGCCCAAAAAAAAAATTTCAAACCTTACTTCCTCCTTTATCCTACCCTAATCAGTATAGTACAGTAATCCCATGATATATATTAATCCTATGGTGTATTCATTTGCCATCATCCCCTCTAATCCCATGCCATGAAACAAACGTGGCCTAAAATTAACAAACATAATTGATGATGCCATGACCAGGACAATAATTAGTGCCAAATAATTGATTGGTCATTGGATATGGTTAATTTTATCTCCACCAATAGGAAATTTTATTTTTCTGGTTGATTAGGTAACCGTAAACATCATCTTTTTTAAAATTGTTTCTATTGATTAATGTCCCTTTAACAATCTATTTTATGGAATAAAGACACAAATTTCTTTTATTGATGCTATAATTGGTATCATGTTCACTATCTCCACACCACTAGGAAATCTCATGTTCCTTGTTCATTAAAAATAATCACATAATAACAATAGGTAGATCTAAACAAGTTGACACATCCTTTGATACTCCATACATACTAACGATAATAACAGGTATTGTTTCTCTTAGGAGAACATATTAAATCAGGCTTTGGAAAAAGCCTAGATTAAGTATTCGTACTACTTATGTCATTATGAATATTTATCTAGTAGCATTGAAGGCGACCTAGTGGTTGGTGGACTTAGGAGAGAAGACAGAAGAAAATAGTTAAAAGAAGATTTGAGGAAAGCATGCATAGGTGTCTTTGAGGAAGCATAGCATATTAATTTATGAATCAAAAGGTTCACATAAATGGGTTAGATTGGAATGGGTGTTGATTAAGCCTTTCCAAAGCTAATGGACCAAGTTACTGTTAACTGAGTTGGAAAAAATCTTGATAGTTATCCTACTAGGCAATTTGTATGTAGTTCCAAATGTTACACGGTCTTGAATAGAACTCAACCTCCAAAGCTAGCTTTAGAGGTGAGGGTGCCCTCACGCTTGTATTTTTTTTGATTGGCAAATAAAAGGCTTTATTGATGAAAACCAAAGTATTACATCAATAAAGAGGAGCTTAGAGCTAAAAGAAGCTCCAACCTCCTTGTTGGTGAGAAACTAACACACAGATCAGAACAAAGGAACAAAACAGCCAGAGCACCAAAGAAAAGGCACACAAAGAACAAAACGAGACTCCTCCAGCTCCAAATCGAAGAGCTGCACTAACAGCTGAAAGATCAAACAACATGCAAATTTAACAGCAAAACCATCACTGATCTAGCATCACTCAGAACCCACAGAGCAGACCACGAAGATACACAAAGGCTTAGTTCTCTGCCGCCAGAACCCAAGCTGATAAACTTCAAACCTGCTTCCTAATCTGGTGAAGGTTGAACATAATATCATGGACAGAAAAATCAACCTGAAGGGACCATTTGACCCACATTGCCACCTGCAATTTCGTCCTTTCACACAGACCTCCTGACCACCAATGTAACAGACCCTCAATTGAGCCAGGGATGACCCATGAGTGGTCCCACCAGCTGACCATGATTGCCCAGCACTTCCACACCTCTCTACTGCCTGAGCCGATTGCTGAGGAGACTTCAAGCGAGCAGCCTAATCTGGCATAGGTTTGAGACAAGATCATGGACTGAATAATCAACCTTGAAGGACCACTTCACCCACAGAGCAATCTGCAGTTTCATCCTCTCACATAATCCTGCAAAATCTGGAGCGACCCCCTTAAATAGACATTCGTTTCTTAACTTCCAAATTGACCACAGCACTAGTGCTGGAACTGCCTGCCAAGCTCCATCTACCCAAGACTTCGCATTACCCCTAGACCACCATTGGAGCAGACCCTCAACAGAACCAGGGATGACCAAATTCTGATCCCACCAGCTAGCCATGGCTGCCCAGCACCTCCAAACCAGAGGGCAAACAGCAACACATGCTCCAAAGACTCCTCCGCAGATTGACAAAACACACACTGGATCTGTGCATTGGGAGGTAGAATCCCAATCCGTTGGAGGAAGGAAGATGTCTTAACTCGTCCTCTCCAAGCAAGCCAGCAGAGAAACTGCATCTTTGGAGGAGCCAGACTTGCCCAGACCCCAGCTGGCACCCTCAATCCAGGACCTTTATTTACAACCCACCAACTCCACACTGATGATACAGAGAACTTACCAGACTTTGATGTAAGCCAAGAACAAGAGTCTTCAGCTTCCACTCTAAGCTCAGGCGCTGATTCCAGAACGACATACAACCTCTGCAGCTCCTTTTCCTCCCATGCCAGCAGCCTTCTTCTGAATTGGAGCTGCCACACCCCAAGGCTCTTCTTGGCACTAATTTGCTGTAAGGATTCTTCCTTCTCAGTGGATAGACTGAATAATCTGGGAAACTCCTCATTCAGACCTCTACCATTAAGCCAAGCATCTGTCCAAAACTGAATCCTCCTTCCATTTCCCACTGATAGCCTTAAATTCTGGTTATAAAACACACCCAAAGACTGGTTAAGTGAATTGAGCTGCACTATATCCTTCCACACCACAGACGCCCCATCAGTGTTGTGCAAAGTTGGTACCCAACCCCCTCCGAAACGAACATACCTAGAGCATACTACTGATTTCCACAAAGCTTTATCCTTTGCACCAAATCTCCACCACCATTTTAACAACATACAATCATTCACCTCACCCAAATCTCTCACACCCAAACCCCCTTGATTTTTATTCTTAGTAACCTCACCCCAATTAACCAAGTGAACACTCCTCCCAGCCTTAGATTCACCCCACAAGAAATTGGATTGGATTTTAACTAGAGCTTTAACAACCCCTTTAGGCATCTTCAAAATAGATAGAAAGTAAATAGGCAAATTAGATAGGACTGATTTTATTAATGTCAAATGCCCAGCAAAAGACAGAAGCTTTCTCTTACAAGAAGACAACCTCTTACTCACCTTATCCAGTATGGGGTTCCAAGTGCTCTTCCTCTTAGGATTGGCCCCTAGAGGCAGTCCTAAAAAGTTAAAAGGTAATTTCTTCGATAGACAATTCAATCTTTGGGTTAAACCCACAATTTCATCTTCTTGGAAACCCACTCCGCATACAACACTCTTATGGTAATTTATTTTTAATCCAGACATCACTTCAAAGCACCTCAACACCCTTTTAATGTTGAGCACCTCCTCCTGATCTCCTTCACAAAACACTATAGTGTCATCTGCAAACTGGAGATGAGAGATGCGCAAACCATTACCACCAACTAAGGCTCCTCTGAACAAGCCCTTCTCTACTGCCCTTGCTAATAAAAGGTTGAGAGCTTCCGCTGCAATTATGAACGAAAGAGGTGAAAGGGGGTCACCCTGCCTTAGCCCCTTCTGTGGCTGGAATTCCTCTGTAGGTGAGCCATTAACCAACACAGAAACCCTGGCTGTAGAAATGCAATTCCTCATCCAAACTAACCATTTCTCACCAAATCCCAAATTATTCATCATCGACCACAGAAATTCCCAATTGAGTGAGTCATAAGCTTTTTCAAAATCCAATTTTAGAATTATGCCTCTCTTTTTTGATCTTTTCCATGCATCTACAACTTCATTTGCTATTAGCACACCATCTAAAATTTGCCTACCACTCACAAAAGCAGACTGAACCTCATTAATCACAGATGGTAACACTCTCCTAAGCCTCCTTGAAAGCACTTTTGCTAAAATTTTATAGACAGAGTTCACCAAGCTGATAGGTCTATAATCCCCCAAGCCTATGGGATTTTCCTTCTTAGGAATAGGAACTATGAAAGAGCTGTTAACCCCTCTAGATAGCTTGCCATTTTGGTGAAATTCATTCACCATACTTAAGATCTCCCCTTTCAATATAGGCCAACACCTCTGAAGACAATTAAGGTTAAAACCATCTGGACCTAGGGCTTTGTTCCCATCACAGTCTTGCACTGCTTCCCATACCTCCTCTTCAGAGAAAACAGCTTCTAGAGTAACAGCATGTTAAAACCTATCACCTACTTCACCCACTTAAACCTACTCCACTAAACGTAACCCACTACACCACTACCACCTCACCTACTCCACTAAACCTAACCCACTACACCACTACCACCTCCACTTCACCTACTCCTTACCTACTACACACTCACCCTCTTCTATATATAGGAATCATGAATCATTGTAATAAAAATCAACATATAAATCAATAATACAATATTCTATCTCTATCAATTTATTTTACATGGTATCAGAGCTATAGGTTAAAGATCTTGGTGTTCTTCACCTTCCGGCGGGCGGCAACCTTGCCTTGACCGCCCGCCGGATCTCAACCAATTCAAACCTCCCTTCACCTCTGCCACTATATGTTTATGCTGCCACTTTCAAAGCAGCCTCTCTTTGCTGCAAGGCTGCCTTCTTCTTGGACAACAATCGGGCTTCTAGGGATACACCTTCTCCAAGATTTGCAACCTGTTGCTCAAGCTGCCTGGCTATTGCCTCTGCTTCATCACACCTTTCCTCTGCAAATCGAAGCTTATCGAGCAAACTCTCATTTTCTTCTTGTAGCGTATCGAGCTCAAACACTACCTCGTTGCCGCCATCCAGATCTCCACCGCAACCACACGCAGTCGCATCTCCGTCGCCGGCCTCTTCTCAAACACCCGTCTCGCCGGCCAGATCCGAGCCCGTCTCCACCTACTGGGACCGCTTGGATTCACCTTGATGAGCCTTTCACCTCGGCGTTACTCTCACCATTTTTAAGCAAGTCGAGTATGAATCCAGCAGATTTGATAGGCCAACGTCCTTGTCCATTTGAATGTCTGTTCTTTGCCTGAGCAGTTCGTCCTACACCCCTACAAAAAAAAAAAAAAAACGCGTGAAAGGTATGGCCTGCTTGTGAGCCAGAACATCTTCTAAATACCTCTTAGCCTTCGCCAAAGGCAGCTTCCTGTTGGCATGTGCTGTCTCTCTTGTGTTCTTGAAATGGACTATGAGATCTGAGCCCCTGGCTTTGCAGGACTTGGTGGGATGGGATTGTCAGGCTCTTTTGAGTACTTCACCATTGTCTCTCTCTCATCTTTCCACTTGCTTTTAACCCTCTCTTTCCTTTCTTTTTATTTTAATATTCACATCCACTACATTTTATCTTTCAAATAAAGCAGCTGTCTGATCCCACCGCCCATCAAAGACTTATTTTATCTTATTTATCATCATCATTTTCAAACCCATCTTCTCCACTGTCCCATATATATATATATATATATATCTTTTTTTTTATTATAATATATTACTCAAACACACTCTCTCTCCTCCTATCTCCCATCACTTTCCTGGACAATGAGCAAATTCTCCTTATCATTCTTATTATTTTTATTATTATCACATGGGCGTGTTCCCCCTCTTTAAAAAAAAAAAAAAAAAAAAAAAAAAAAAAAAAAAAAAAATCAAACAATTTACAACTTTGCACAACACCCATATTTTATTCATCTCCGGGATCAACCCCGATCACCATTTTACACACCCAACCAAAAAAAAAAAAAACAAACATCACCCACAAACACCCACCCACAGGCGGGATTTTTTCCTTATCCCTTCTCTACTCTGCCGCAGTTCTTTTCTTCTTGCCTCCGTCCTGAGCGGCCCTTGACGGTGCTGCCTCCGTGTTTTCCACACCGCCGAGCATGTTCACTCCCCCATACTCCTCCACTGCAGCATATGGCGGACCTCCAAATCGGAACATAACGGTGGCCTTCCGCTTCAGCTCCTTGTTTTCCGCCTTTAGCACACTTATCTCTGCTCGCGCATCCTTATACATGCGTTGGAGCAGAGCCAGTTGGGCGTTTAACTGCTGCACCTCATTTGTCCTACTCTGCAGCCGGTTCGACAAATTTGTAACCGCAGTCATGGTTTCCACACATGACTTCAATGTATACTGATTGGCCTCCACATCTGACTGCACTGTCATTCTTTGCTCCACAGACCGCATAGGAAAGTTCAACGGAGCAAACTCCGGGGCGCTTGGTTGAGGTTCCAGTGCCACCGCACCAGTTATCTCTCTTGTTGACTCGTTGAGGTCGGGAAAAAGAGTGAGCAGACCACGGGACGAAGAGGCCATATTCTGGGTAGCTGAACGGGAAGACGAGGCCATGTTATGGGTTGCTGAGTGTTTTAGAGAAAGGTTGGTTACAGAATGGCAACAGAGTGTTCCAGAATCTCTTTCTCAGAAACGGAAGAGTTTTTTCAAAGGATTTTTGGCGGTTTCAGACTGGTTTGCACAGCCTCCGCCTCAACCTTGGTTAAATAGCCGAGGCCGACACGCCACTCTGTCGCTCACGTGCCTCGCCGCGTCTCCGGCTCACCTTTTGATGGCTCGACGCTTTCTGTCAGGCACGCCTTTTGATGAAGTGGGCGCGCCTTTTGAGGGCGCGACTTTTGAGGGCTCACTATATATATCCATATATATATATATTTGGGCAGCCTATATACACCATCATACAGTGTATTTTTTAAGGGTCCGACAAGACTCTGTAAACTGTCCCGACATTGATTCCGGTTAGCTCCTTCAAGGGTCCGACAAGACTCTGTAAACTGTCCCGACATTGATTCCGGTTAGCTCCTTCATGGGTCCGACAAGACTCTGTAAACTGTCCCGACATTGATTTCGGTTAGTTTCTACAAGGGTCCAGCAAGAATCCGTAAACTGTCACAACAACTATCACAACATTGTCTGCTACAACGGTCCAACATGACCCCATAAACTGTCTTCTACATCGGTCTGACACAACCATCCAGTGTCCTCTACAACGTTATGACACCACCATACAGTGTCTTCACCATCGGTCTGACACGACCATACAGTGTCTCCTATCCTCTTTTCTTTTATGTATTCGTTTATTTTCTTGTTTTGTTACTCTCTCCAAACTCAAGTTGGCTAGTTCCTATCCCCCTTGAGTTTGCGGGGGGCTGTTAAAACCTATCACCTACTTCACCCACTTAAACCTACTCCACTAAACCTAACCCACTACACCACTACCACCTCACCTACTCCACTAAACCTAACCCACTACACCACTACCACCTCCACTTCACCTACTCCTTACCTACTACACACTCACCCTCTTCTATATATAGGAATCATGAATCATTGTAATAAAAATCAACATATAAATCAATAATACAATATTCTATCTCTATCAATTTATTTTACACAGCATCCACAGAGTTAATAACAGCAAAAGGGCCTAGAATTTTTGGCCTAATTTTCCAATTCTCTGAGAACAGCTGACTGCCTAACCACTTCTTGCTTCACCTGATCCGGATCCTCCACACACCTACCCTCCACTACAACAGAGTCAAGCAGATTCTTTCTCTGCCTTCTACTAGCCATAATATGAAAGTACCTAGTATTTTTGTCACCGGAATGAGCCCACATCTGCCTAGATTTTTGATGCCATAGCCTTTCCTTGCTTCTACTAAGCTACCACACCTGGCTCCTAACTTCTCTTCTTCTCTTCAGTTCCAATTCCTGTAGGGATCTAGACTCTGCCTTCAAATCCCATTCATGAAGCTCCTCCTCTGCCTTCTTTAACTGAGTATCAATATTTTCAAACACAACCTTGTTCCACACCCTTAAGTGGCTCCTAAGCAAGTTCAGCTTTCTCATGACTCTAAACCCTGCCCATCCTTGAACCTGAGCTTCGTCCCACCTCTTCTTCACTTCTGACATGAAGGATGGATGGGATAACCAGGCATTGATAAATTTAAAAGGCTTTGGTCCCCAATCCCTGTCATCTTCCTTTATCAGAATAGGGCAATGATCTGAGATTGACCTTGGGAGACCCCGTTGCTTAAAGGAAAACTTTTTCATCCACTTCACATCTAACAAAAATCTATCAATCCTACTCCACCTGTTCCCTCACGCTTATATGCTTAACATTATTTTAGTACTCGGGTGATGTGGGACTTTGCTTCACACCAAAAAGCCTTGATGGTGATCCTACCAGTTAATTTCTTTTCATATATCGGCAAAGGCAATGCATTATAGTTAAACTGATCAGGAGGTTACCCTAATAAAAATAAATAAGCTATATATTTAATTAATCATATTTCAAGCAAACAAATGGCCGTCTGATACGGAAGCATTGACTAGTTTATAGTAGACTCAGCTCACTATTAATAGAGCGACATGCATTTTATTTCAACGATATAGAAATGTTGTTTCAGAATTTGAACTGATTTAAATAGGCATTGTAACTCCTTGATGCGCATCTGCATTGCTACCTGTAAGAAGATTTGTATCCCATTTTACAACTCTAGGTGATTCATTGTAGGAATACGGTGAAGGTATTTGATATTAGATCCTAAAACCTGGGATTTGGCACCATTGCTATAGATTACTGATAGAACTGCCATGATGTTTGCAGGTGACTACAGTTTTTCCTTCTGATTCTGTTGTGTTGTGCATGTGCTTTATCCTTTAGTGAAATTAGAACCCTGTCAATTTTTTTGCTCATTTTTATTGCTGTGCTATGCAACACCCCATGTTAATCTAGCCTTTTGTATGGTTGCACTTGTATTCCTATCTTATTCTAGCCTCTCTCTCTTTTTTGTTTGTATTTTTTTTCATGGCCATATGCCACAATGTCATTGCAGGGCTAATACAAACGAGCTTTGGAACATCAACTACATTATGGAAACTATGAGAATTCGTTTGCCAAGTTGCCAACTTACGAATTGGATGGAAATGATTAATGACAGATATAGGCAGTTGAGAACTGCAGAGGCCCCTGGATGCGTATGCCATCTTGTTTTTCAGAAGGCAACAATGAACTAAAGTTCAAATTGAGGACAACATCCTACTAATAACATGAGTGGACCATTCCACGAGACATCTGAAGGTATTTATAACTTCATCTATATGCTATGCTCCCTTTATTCTCTTTGAAGTCCAAAAGGGCATCTCTCAGGGCACTAGAAATGAATTTAAAAGAGTAATTTGACAAAAGGGTTCACACCACACGATAAAGTGAGAATTATCTAAAAGTTATGTACTAAAAAATTAGCTTTAGAGTAATCCTAAGATCTATATTTTTTCTTTAAATGTTCCAACATATTTAATGCTTGGTTGGTGGTATAAAGTCATGCTTTGGAGTTTGGATCTCTGTTATCAGAATCTTATGATTCGTAATTTTTGCAAAATCAATACGAATCTATTTTGGAAGTGAATCGCACGATTCACAATCGATTCACGATTCAATTCACTTTTTACAATTCATGCATTTTTTCTAATTATTGTGTCCGGTATATTTTTGACTTTTTTTTCATCTTTTTAGTGAAAATGACATAACACAACTTTTAATAGCATTTAATACCAAAATAATCAACATATATACATGATTTGTTGTTATTTTGATGATCATGGAGTTTTTAATAGAATCCAATCAGATTCAGGGGTTGTTTGGGATGATCTAAATAAGTGTACTTTTTGACTTTTTATGGGTTTGAAATGTTGTGATAGAGAGGTGATGTGACTTAAATAAGATGATGTGACTTAAATAGGATAGCAACTTTTTGACTTTTTAGCTTTTTAGGTTATGACAAACAAGACCTCAGTCAGACCCAACATATTTTTAACATTTCTTCTCATTTTTTTTCCCTTTGAAAAATCAATATCTTCTAAAGATGTTTAAGATTAAAGTTATACTATGAATTATCTATTGCTATTTTATTAAATTGAATATAATTGAATATTATATGTATAAATTGAATATAATTGAATATTACATGTGTGAGATCAGTTATAACTTTTAAAATGTTTTAACTTTTAAAATGTTGTAGGCTTTAAAATAAAAGATTATAAATAATTCTTTCTTATTATTTGCTCACTGTTACTTAGAAAAGTATGTATGCTTATTGTCCAAATTTCAATATCGTTGTTAATTATTGTTACTTTAGAAATTGATAGTTTGTCTATTTGGTTATTATCTTTGAAAGAAAATATGTGGGTAATTATATTACTTGAAGAGGAAACGGTTTGGTTCGGATGCTTGAATTACGAGTCTCGTCTGAAAAACCTTCCGTCAATTGAGAAGCTACCAGAGTTTCTCAATGTTGTATCCACACTCCAAATCCCTAGGTTTTACAATGGTGACCTAAGAATCCCTAGATTTTACAATGGTGACCTAAGAGGGAAGAACAAAGAGAAAAATTCTGCAGAGATTTTTCGGGTAAAATCTCACAACAATAATATGTATATCTTCTCTATATCAGATATATGATATATATCTCTGCAGATAGAAGTGGAGTTGTAGGCTCCCACAACAACTCAAATACTTCATTAGATAATTCCTTAATTATCTTATTTATTAAATAGTGTGAATTATCTACAACTCATGTGGACGCTCCATAGGTTATGGGTCGGGTCAAATCTGACTCAATTTTCAATAATCTTTATTAAGAATGATTGATAAGAAATATCTAAAAAAGAAAAAGGTAAAATAGTGATTTTATGTAACGCCCTCAAAATAATAACGTTAAACCCATCAGATAAGACATGCATTTACATATAAACTAACCACATTCCTTTATTTCATTGAGTTTCATTACATAAGTATTACATGTTAACATCAAAACAAAATGCCCTACGGGCTTACAGCTTTCCAAGTTAACACTTGGTTTCAACAAAAGAGTACTAACTCGTTCACACATTAAGCCCTTGGCTTGAAGTTACATGTAATACATCAATAGTAAAACAACTACACTATGTCCGCCTCTAGCCTCCCAAGCTATGTCCTTGGAGGTGGCATGCTTCCTGCACCTGAAAATGATATTCCCATATAGGGTGAGCCACAGCCCAGTAGAAATACACTAAACCAACCATGGACAATGACTAAAACATTAGCAATTGATAGTTGGTCAACACTGATACAATCACATAAATTACATATTTATGTCAACGACTTACAAGTCCCAATTACATTTCATTTTCCCTTTTTCAACAGATAAGCATACTAGCTCTATCATCATTTCCACAGATACGTATAAATACTATATCTCACATTCAGATAAGCATAAAAACTATATCCACATTCTCAACAGATATGTATAACAACAATATCCACAGATAAGCATACAAGCTGTATCCACACTTCACAAAGATAAGCATATGAGCTCTATCTTCACTTCTCTAGACAAGCATATGAGTTGTGTCTACGGAGTTCATCCCCTATCTCCTCCCAATACTTATCCGGTTTAGAGGTACATCCCCTATCTTCCCCTAAACCGCGGAGTACATCCCCTATCTCCTCCTCTACACATAACGTATATAAACACATTGGTTCTATATACAATCACACAATACACACAATTAATGTATTCTATCAACCGTCAAGTTCCATGACACATTCCATTGATTAGTTTCCGTTTACCTAATCATCATGCATTGTCTACAACAATCTCGACTATCCTCCACCGATAGCCCAAAGCAGTTATTTCTAAAACAGAAAATAAATGCACAAATGGATATTCAATCAACATTTCATTTCCTCATTTCTCACCAATTAATTATCCCAATTAATTAAACAATGTAATTAGGCCATTTTCCATAATTACTATTTCAACCCTTAGGTCCCATTTTCATCAATGATTCAACAATCATTCCATTTTTTCTATGCCAAACATGCATCTAGGTTTATTATGAATAAAACCCCAACTTTTGTAAAATTACACAAAAGCCCCAAACTTTCACAAAATTACCAAACCAAGCCCAACATCTCAAAATACCAAAATTTAAAGACAAAACCCATAGAGAGGAGTAGGATATCCCTACCTTGAAGTTTTAGCCCAAAAGGAGATGAAGACTCCAAGATCAACTTGCTCCAAATCCAAACTTTTTCAGATTAAATCGAAGCTCTCAACACCCTCTACCTTTTTAACAAAGGCCCTAGGCTAGATTCACACCCTAGGGAGATCAAACCTTAGAGAGAGTGCAAGTTTAGAGAGAGAGAGTGTCGGATTAAGGGTTTGCTCAAAGAAAAGAAGTGAAAAAGTGATGTTTTAGACGCTGCTGTGCGCTGATATAAAACACGCTCGCTCGAGCGAAGGATTGGTCGCTCGAGCGACCAGACACAGAAAACTCTCGCTCGAGCCAAGAAGTTCTCGATCGAGCGAAGAAAAACCCAGACCGCTCGAGCCACGAAAAGCTCGCTCGAGCCAGGAAATGCAACTCTCAGGTCCAGAACCAGACGCAACACCACTCTCGCTCGAGCGACATACTCCTCGCTCGAGCGAAGGACCAAAAATCTGGGCAGCAACACTAGGCTCCCAAACGCAACCAGCCTGAAACAAACCTGCCCAACGCATCTTATAACTCAATATACAAAGTAAAGAGGATGCAAACTAGAAAATAAACAACTACCAACATCCACGGACACATGTCCGGATCACTGTACAACAAGGGTAAACCCGGGATCGCTATATTTTACATAAGAATCTTTGTTAACTTCTTACCTATTAAACTACGTGATTATCATTTAAAATAACATTTTTAGAGATTTAAGTCTAAATATTTTATATTCATAAGATATATATAGCATCTAAATGTGTAGATATATATTTTTAAGTAATTTAAAAAAAGTGACTGAATCTTTACGATTCACGATTCGATTCGATTCAGTATGAGACCATTTCAATTCACGATACGAATTTAGATTTGACAACTGTGGTTTGGACATAGAATTTTGTTGAACTAAGATGATATCCATTTCTTATAAATAAAGACCTTTGTTGAAATGTCATCTTTGTATAACATATATATAGATACGGCAAAGGGGTCTTGCAATTGGTGGATGGGTCAGCAACGATTATTTGACACATGGAGTGGCCATTATGGGTCATTTGCCAGTAAGTGATTGACTCAAATGCCATCTCAGCTTAAAAGTGCAGTGGTGTGAGGTTGGCCTACATGCTTCTCTTTAAGTATCACAATAAAATGATCTCTTAGCAGGCATATCAGGTGTCATCAAAAGGAGGCATATAGATGGTGTCAAACATACTCTTCATTTATCAATTTAGAATCACTTGGTTGGATTTTTGGCGATGGTGTTGATTGATTCTCGACCATTCTATATAAGGTCAACCTTGACTTACCTGCTTCTCTAGTGGATGCCAGTTATGGATGCCAGTTAGTGATGGCTTGACACCTCAAGATTGTATGGTGTGTAGAGATGGTGTTGACATATGGTTTAGACAGTCTACCAAATTAGACAATGACCATGGTCTATCCACTTGCTCCTGTAGGTAGGACAGAATTAGGAGAAGATTATGGGGCCATGACCCCCTTATTTCTATGAACATTATTGTTTGTTATAGAACTTTAAATATCTATATATATATATATCATTTTATATATAAAATGCTCCCAGTATAAAAAAAAATGTCATTCTTCTTCCATTTTGAATTCTCTTTCTGTTTTACATAAAAAAAAAAAACTTATTCATCTTAATAGAAATTACTTCTATGGTATTTAATTATATATATATATATATATAATTTATCTATCATATATACATACATGTGTGCTATGTATATATGGTGAAAAAAATTATTTCTCTTTTGGTCCCTCCAGTAATAAAATTTTGGTTCCGTCTCTGCTTGTAGGCAAACTTGCTCATTAGATGATCCATGTCAAATTAGGCAATGATGGTAACTTCTGATTTGTATTTCTAGACCCGAGGCTTTGATGATCTGAACAGTTGATTCTTCCTTGGGGGAAAAAAGAACTTACATACTTCAGATTGTTTCAGAAGAGAAATGAACAAAATGAGCAATGACCAATTTCGGACAAGTTTTCTATTCTTCTTCTTCCTTTTCACAGTTCTATTTTTGCAAAAAGAAAACTGTTTTTTTTATTTTTTTTATTTTAAAACTCTAGACAACCCCTTACAAGTTATAGATTAGACACCTATGGGATCCCCACCTAGTTAGATTAGATACTCAAACTTGGGGGTAATGAGATGCACCACTTCTCATTACCGAGCAAAAAGCAAGAGCCTTTGTTTTGCTTAGAGACCTAGAGGTTACAACCCCAAATGTTACCAACTAAACTACGCCCTTGGGTTTAGAACCTATTTGTGTTTGTGCATTATCCAAAAGTATTCAGGATCAATTTTCGTCAGTGCAAAACGTAACTTACCTGACTGGGCTCTTTCTCTGTCTTTTTTCTATGGAGTGTTATAATTTCACATGATCTAGGGGCCTAACCCTACGCTTGGTAGGGTTATTATACCAGGATCCTCCAAATTGTTTGCCCGGACAGTTCCAAAACCAGCCATGTAAATGGTACTGAATGGAATAAGAAAAATATCACTGTCCCATTGTATTAGAGGGTCTAGTTGAACTACCTGGTCTGACATTGCATAATGCCCAGAGACGGGCGGAGCGAGGATTCCTCTGTTGTGGGAGCCGGAATGAAGTTATGGGAAATTTGTCAGAAAAATAGTGAGTTGAGTCGGGTTTTAATAGATTAAATAATTATTGAAATATTATTTAATATAGGCTAATTAACGTAAAATATATATATATATATAGGAGATTAGAAATTTGACCTAATAATAGATTATTTAAACTTTGGCTTCAAAATTTAACAAGTTTTAAAATGTGTTCAAATTTTGTTTGTTTGAGCTAAGTATTAAATTGTTCAAGCTTGATTGCATCAAATTTGGATTAAAAAAAAAGGGTTGACCACTAGATTGATATGAAATACAAGGCTGTTTTAGCTTTAGTTCATTGTTTTGTCAAGCACTAAGAACTTATCATACAATCTAAGCTAGCTTGCTTGATAGTCAATCTAGTAGTTGGTCCCTATTAGGACTCAGTACACTACAAGAATTTGCACATTTGGCGACTAAACAAAATTTAGTTGCCAAAAAGTTGACTTTGGGCAACTAAAATATGTCTTAGTCAGCGTTGGTACAGTTTTTAGCTGCTAAAATTTTTTAGTAGGCAAATATTATTTATTGGCGACTAAATTACCTTTTTGTCGGCAAAAGTGACCCTTTTAGCGACTAAAAAATTTATTAGTCGCCGTTAGTCTCAATTTTAGGCTACTAATTTTTTTTTAGTCGTTATATATGAATTTTTGCCTACAAAATAAATGGTAGTAGCCAAAAATAGGTATATTTTTTTGGTTAATCTTTAGCGACTAAAAAATTTAGTGGGCAAATACAAATTTTTTCCGACCAAATGGAGATTTAGTCGCCAAATATACATTTGGTGACTAATAAAATAGTCGTTGTTTCTTTTCCTATGGCTACCAAATAGGATAGTCGCCCATAATAACACTTTTGCCGACAAAACTTTCTTTTAGTCGCTAAATCTTCAAAAATTTTAGGGCGCGCGTGGGGACTCTTTTAATGCTGCCCGCCCCTTTCTTTGTTACACACAACAACATTCAAACCTCAGAATCAGACACCAAACCGAAGACAAACACCTCACTGCAGCCCACCGTACGGAAGACATTGCCACGGCCACGACCATCACCACCACCGCAAAGCACCATCGGCACAACCACAGATCTCAGGTTCCCTCTCTCTCTCTCTCTCTCTCTCTCTCCCTCGCTCGCTCTCTCGATCTTGGTGTGTTTGTCTGTCCATCTCTCTCTCCCTCGCTCGCTCTCTCGCTTTGGTGTGTCTGTCTATTATCTCTCTCTCGCTCACAGTCTCTCTGTCTCTCTCTTTCTCGCTTTCTCTCTCTCTCTTTGTCTGTCTCCATCTGTTTCCCCCTTTTCTGATTGTGGCTTTAGGATTTTATATGCTTAATTTATACTCGATTCAGTTGGTTTATATGCTTGATTTAGTTGATTTATTCTCTCAATCTCGCTCTCAGTCGAACCCATTTCAATACATCATTGTCTTGGTTTATATGCTTGATTCAGGTGCATTTACTGCTCTTTTTTGAAATGGGTTTGTCCATATGATGATTGTCCCCCAAACCAGAGTTAAGAATGTAATTTCAGCAGTGATTTTTTCATTGTAGAGGAATTAACTTAGGACCTAAACCAGAGTTCTGAAATGGGTTTGTGCATTTACTGTTCATTTCTGAAATGGGTTTGTTGTTATTATTATTATTATTATACACTTTCAAAGAAACACCTGATATGGCTGAAAAAATCAAGGATCAACATTATTGCCCTACATTACCCCTGTTTACCCTATCTAACATTTCTTTTTCTTTTTTTGTTAGTGTACACAAGCATATGCAAGGAAGAAAGAAAGAAAAAAAAAAAAAACAAATAAAACAAACCTATGGGAAAATCAATCTCAATTTCAATTTCAAGAGTTTTCAAATTAACTCCATCTACTTAAGCGTGTCTTTGTCCCATTATTGTTTCCAAAGGTGGTCAATGTTGAAGCACAAAAGGGCTGTTCATGCAACCTGAGGTCCACGGAAAGAAAGGTTTTGTCACTTTTTTATAATGTATATGAATAGGCATTTAGAAAATTAAAACTATAGACTTAAAAGCAGATACAGAAGCAGTTTGATTTATTAATAGATTCTTCTCTCTCAAAAGTGGTTTCATGGATTGGGTACTTGAAATACTGTGGCTGAAATTTGGTACGGAATATTTTTTAGGTAATGCTGGTCGTCTTCCGCAGTTGGTTCCTGATCAAACCCTCAAGCTAAAGCAACTTACTGTGCTAACACTGGCTGAGACAGACAAGGTATTTGTTTTTAAACTTTCAAATGTTTTTAACTTGTTTGTTGACTTAAATTGATGGTTAATTGTTTGAAATATATTGATTCACTTGTTTGATGAGTAATCTTGGTAACTTCAGTGTTTGAGTTAAGGGAAGGACTACTAAAATTTGCCGTTTTCAGAACTACATGGTGCTTATTTTTCGGAGCTTGGGTTTCTATTTGCAATGTAATCATCACTTTGGTGGCAAAACCAATTTGATTAGCTTGTGGCCTGGCATAGCCAATCAAAATCTGTAGCATGCATTTTCACAAGGGTGACTCATCTCATTGTTAGAGAAAGATGCTCATTCTTTTGTTACTTTGCACTGTGTTGGACTTTGTAGAGATGTTAAATTGTTAGTCCTCTTTGGAGTTGAATGAAATGTTAAATTCATTAACTGATTGATAGAATTTATTGGTCAAGTTTGTATATGGCATATACAAAGTAAAAGATTAGTATTTCAAGATTTCTTTCGATGAGTTCCATACAATGTATATTATTAGAATGTAGTATATACTGCCCTACCAATACAAACTACAAATATACGTGATATTTTGTTTTGATTTTCTTGTTGTGTTGTCATATTTTCTCTAACAACTCAGTTGCTTTATAGTTTGTAAAGCATTTGTTTTTTGTTTTTATTTTTTATTTTTTTTATGTTGTTCATTTTATGGTTATCAAACTATTTCCTAATATGGTGGCAGACAATCTATAGGTTTTTCTTATACTATATATCTACGTTTGGAATTTATCAGGTTGTAATTTTTTGTTTTTATTTTATTTTATTTACTAAAAAACAAAAGCCATGTTTGGCGCACATGTATTAAAAAAAATGTATTTCTTTTTTTTTTTAGATAGAAAACACGAAATTGGCAACATTATTTATAGAATTGAAATTCTCAGGCTCTAATTTTTGGTCCTTTCCCAGGATTTGCCCTATGACATATTGATGCAGGAGTTGGATGTGACAAACGTACGCGAACTTGGAGATTTTCTTATCAACGAGTGCATGCATGTGGTAGGTAATCCATCTTTGCTTCCTCATCTGACAACATGCTAGTTTTGAGATATACTACCACCCAACAAAAATCTGCTTAGTTGCCAACAGGGCAAGGAAGAAGTGGTGGTTTACCTCTCTGTGTCTGTCTCTCTTCTTTAAATCTATGTTTTTGGGGGTGTTCACTTGTGACTTGGACAGAAACAAGTTATTAGTTTATTAACACTTCAATTCGTGCCATTTTTGTTTTTTGTTTGTTTTCAGTTACAAAACTGGTGATCTAGGCTTTGAAAGTGTCTCGAGCTCTGGATGATGACCCTTCATTTGGTGTTGTACAATTATTACTTTGCTTTACAATGTTATTAAGAATAGCCAGGTCAGTTGCATCACTAGAGGCATTGTCTCATCTCACTTAACCTCTTGGTTGGTTGTAGAAGGTTTATATTAGATTGGAACGCTTTGTCCTTTGCTTAGATGCAAATGCAACACATTAGCAGTCCATGATTGTCATAATTTGTGGCAAAACTAAAACAAAGGTTGCAAAATTTAGACTTGCATTATAAGGACTATTCATATGAGTGAGTAGTATTGAGTGGATGGCTGCAGCTCTGCCTTTACTTCATATGCATGGAAAAACTTCCCCTCTACTGATTGAAATTAGCATTTTTGTCAGAAAAAGGGGCCCTTTAGTGAGAATCTTGATGTAATGAACAACATTTTTAGTGAAGGCACAACTCCAAAGCATGATATTCCTTAGAGAGGGTACAACTTTGAATAGCCCTGTAGATCAACCTTACATTTATATTGTGTCAGACCTAAGATCATTGCAAGACATTACGTGGGCACCCCTCATACCCCAAGGACTAGTGCCACGTAGAAAATATAGAAAATAAAAATCCTAGAAAAGAAAACAACAGTAATAATAAACACAAATGTGCTGGTTGATCAATCAGTGTATTATTCTTGCCTATGTCTCAGTATGTGCTGGTTGACATGACACTGGCCTTTATTACTTACCATGCACATCATGCGTTGTGTACCACATCTTTAGATGCATCAAATTAATTTTTAACTAAAATAAGATTTTTTGAAAAATTCATGTCTAATTAAAATCTTTTTTCAAACTGTCTGGCTAAGGCAACTAATTAATTTTGTTGTCTGTACTTTAAATCTGGCATGCATATAAGCCTTCTAAGATATTGGAATTGTCAAAGGCAACACAGCACCCACATATCAAAACAAACCCAATTTCTGTTATTCAGCCCCTGAACCACTGTACGGATGTCACGACCACCTTCCTTGTGACAAATAGGACCTGTAATAACAGACAGAATGCAATTAGCACATATAGACAAGAATAACATTTTATTTTTACTAGTAATTTTTTTTTTCTTTTTGTTAATTTTAATTTTTTCTAATTATTTTATCTTTACTCCATATGTATTTTGTTTGAAGGCTGAGGAAGCTGCTATTGCTGCATTGAAGAGAGCTCTTGGTGCTTTGAGCATTCATCTGGCTTCAAATACTTACCTGGTTGGTCATGCTGTAACCCTGACTGACATTATCATGACATGTAACTTGTTTCCGGGATTCACTAATGTCATGACTAAGAGCTTTACTGCTGAGTTCCCTCATGTTGAGAGATACTATTGGACCATGTGTAAAATATATTGATGTATATTATTGATTGATGTATTGATTTATTACAAGATTGATTGTATTGTTTTGATGTATTGTATTACAAATCAGAGTGGCATTATATAGGAGAGGGTTTGGGTTAGTGAGTGGTGGTAGTGGATGGTAGTGGAGGTGGTGGGTGGTAGTGGAGATGGTAAGTGTGTTAGGTTTAGTGGGGTGGATGTAGTGGGTTAGGTTAGTGGGTTAGGTTTAGTGTACATTAACAGCCCCCCTCAAACTCAAGGAGGATAGGAACTAACCAACTTGAGTTTGGAGAGAGTTACAAAACAGAAAAATAAACTGATAAATAAAATAAAACAGGATAGGAGACACGGTATGGTCGTGTCAGACCGTTGTAGCAGACAGTTTACGGGGTCATGTCGGACCGTTGAAGCAGACACTGTGTGGTCGTGTCAGATGTAGAAGACAGTTTACGGGGTCATGTCGGACCGTTGTAACAGGACAGTTTACGGGGTCATGTTGGACCGTTGTAGAAGACAGTTTATGGGGTCATGTCGGACCGTTGTAGAAAAACAGTTTATGGGGTCATGTCGGACCGTTTGTAGAAGACAGTTTATGGGGTCATGTCGGACCGTTGTAGAAGACAATGTTGTGACAGTTTACGGAGTCTTGCTGGACCCTTGTAGAAACTAACCGGAATCAATGTCGGGACAGTTTACAGAGTCTTGTCGGACCCTTAAAGGAGCTAACCGGAATCAATGTCGGGACAGTTTACAGAGTCTTGTCGGACTCATAAAGGAGCTAACCGGAATCAATGTCGGGACAGTTTACAGAGTCTTGTCGGACCCCTGTAAAAGTTGCACCCTCAAAAGGTGTGCCCAATTTTGTCAAAAGGCGTGCCATCAAAAGGCGTGCCCAATTCATCAAAAGGTGTGCCGGACATGATGGCGAGGCACGTGGGCGCCTTGGCTTGCGTGCCCGTTTGTCGGCTGGTGGTAAGAGGCGCGCGATGCGCGTGGCTGCCTCGACTATTTAACCAAGGTTGAGGCGGAGGCTGTGCAAACCAGTCTGAAACCGCCGAAAATCCTTTGAAAAAACTCTTCCGTTTCTGAGAAAGAGATTCTGGAACACTCTGTTGCCATTCTGTCACCAACCCTTCCGAACATTACCAGTCTGAAATTGCTATTTCGCTGAAACACTTAGCAACCCAAAAAAACATGGCCTCTTCGTCCCGTCCAGCTACCCAGAACCTGCTCACGCTCTTTCCAGAACTGAACGAGCCCACAAGAGAAATAACGGGTGCGGTGGCCAGTGAACCTCAACCAAACACCCCGGAGTTTGCTCCGTTGAACTTTCCGATGCGGTCGGTGGAGCAAAGAATGGCAGTGCAGTCAGATGTGGAGGCCAATCAGTATACTTTGAAGGCCTGTGTGGAAAGCATGACGGCGGTCACAAATTTGTCGCACCGGCTGCAGAGTAGGACAAATGAGGTGCAGCATTTAAACTCCCAGCTGGCTCTGCTCCAACGCATGTATAAGGATGCGCGAGCAGAGATAAGCGTGCTAAGGGCAGAAAACAAGGAGCTGAAGCGGAAGGCCACCGTGATGTTCCGTTTTGGAGGTCCTCCATATGCTGTAGTGGAGGAGCAGGGGGGAGTGAACGTGCTCGGTGGACTAGGAAGCACGGAGGCAGCACCGTCAAGGACCGCCCAGGACGGAGGCAAAAAGAAGAGACCTGCAGCAGAGTAGAGAAGAAAAACCCACTGTCGGTGTGGGTGTGTTTTTTTTTTTTTTTTTTTTGTTTTGTTTTTTTTTTTTTTTTTTTTTTGTTGTAAAATGGTGATCGGGGTTGATCCCCAATATGAATAAAATATGATGTGTTGTGCAAATATGGAACTTGGTTTTTTTTTTTTTTTTTTTTTTTGTTTTGTTTTGTTTTGTTTTTTTTTTTTTTTTTTTTTTTTGTGATGTAAAATGGTGAACGGGGTGAGCCCCGACAAGAATAAGAGAAGGTTGGGGTGGTGGTGGGAAAGGTGTTAAAGAAATAAATAAAGGAGAAGAAAAAGAAAAAATAAATAAATAAATAAATAAAATAAAAGAAAATAAATAAAAGCTTATAGTGGATGTCATGATAAGAAAGCAAAATGAGTGGAATTTGGTGGAAAGAAGAGAGAAAGCAGGATTATAATGTGCTTTGGCTAGTGGTAGGGTCCATCAGCATTATTCACTTCAGAATGGTGATATGTTAGGAGAATGGTCAATGTAGTCAGTAGGTAGCATTTCTACCCAGAAGATGTTGCACGCGAAGCCCGTCAATCTTAGCAGCAAGTAAGAAATCATTTTCTGTAAGTCCACCAACAGCATGTGTCCATAAATCAATTTTGACATTGTTCCATCCAACAAGATGAAGATCTGGATGATGGCCTAAGACGAAGCCGACGGAACCCCGGCGAAGAGCGCCCCCGTGGCGCCTCCGGACTCTTCATCGACAAACAGATCATCAGTCTTCCTAAACACGGCATGAATCAAGACAACAACAACTCCAATCAACAACGAGATCACTATATTGAGAGTCGCATCAGTCAACAAGAGGAAAACGATCGTGAGCACCGATAACACCACCATCACGATGCGGTCGTCGATCGTACGGTTGAAAATCACCCACGGCTCGTCTCTGAGGAAGTAGAGGAAGAGCCAAACGGCCATCATGATGATGAAGACAATCAGCGAGATCGGGTGCCATAGGAGGCTGAGGAAGAGGATGAGAAGCACGATGATCGCGTAGTTCATGCGGAAGTAACCGAGATTCGTTCTGATCCGTCTGAATGCGTCTCCGAAGCCTCCAGGGAGTCCGATTGAATGGAGATTCACCATCTCCTTCCATGGCCGACGAGCTCCGAGGCCTGATTTCAATCTCTCCTTTGCTCGAGAGATATACTCTAGGTTTGCACTTCCCGGCGATGATGATGTCGGAATTGTACCGTAATTCGTCATTTTCCGGCGCTTCTCCGGTCAACTGAGGTTACTGATTTGCAGGGGTAAACAGAGAGATGTGTGGATAGGGATGGTTTGGGCATGTGTAGAGGTCCGGCGGGCGGTCAAGGCGAGACTACCGCCCGCCGGTGAAGTAGAATTACTAACTTCTTAACCTTGCTCTGATACCATGTAAAATATATTGATGTATATTATTGATTGATGTATTGATTTATTACAAGATTTGTTGTATTGTTTTGATGTATTGTATTACAAATCAGAGTGGCATTATATAGGAGAGGGTTTGGGTTAGTGAGTGGTGGTAGTGGATGGTAGTGGAGGTGGTGGGTGGTAGTGGAGATGGTAAGTGTGTTAGGTTTAGTGGGGTGGATGTAGTGGGTTAGGTTAGTGGGTTAGGTTTAGTGTACATTAACACCATGGTTAACCAACCAAATTTCAAAAAGGTAATAGGTGAGGTAAAACAGGCAGAGATCATAACTGTTGTGTTTGCGAAGAAGCCTACTCAACCTAAAGAAGCTGCTAAATAAAAGCCCAAGGAGGAGCCAAAGAAAGAAGCCGAGAAAGAACCAGCAAAGCCCAAAGCAGAAGATGTTGAGGAAGAGGAGGAGGCACCAAAGCCTAAAGCAAAAAATCCTCTTGATCTACTGCCCCCATGTAAGATGATACTGGATGAGTGGAAGAGGCTGTACTCCAATACCAAGACCAACTTCCGTGAAGTTGCAATCAAAGGTATAAATTCAATTATGAGCTTAATGTTACTTGTTGGAATCTATAGTAATACCTTTATACTGCATTTGAGCCTTTTTTTTTTTTCTTCTTCTTTTGTTTGTTGGCATATGAAATGTTACGAGCTTGAGGTTGGTTCTGCTGACCGCTCTATTTGTTTTTGGTGTGTTCCACTTTCTTGTGTGCAAAGGCCTCCACTCCCTTCCTCCAAAAAAATAAATAAAAAATGATGCAGTTTTTCATGCTTCGTGAATCATTAATGAAATCTGCAAGGTCAGTTGATAAAACATAATGATGATTCCAGTTTTTAGTTTGAGTGACTGCAGTTCTATGATTTTGTTTTTTTTTCCCTTCCAGTTTTTCAATACAAAGTCTGTAACAGAAGAGCAGATCCTGGTAATATTAGTAATGCACTGAAAAGAGATGAAAAATATTTGAGTTTTGGAAAAAAATAGGGAATTATTAGTGCAATGTGAGAATGAGTAGAATGAGCAGCTAAGGAGATTCAAAGCTCTTAATCACTTCACCTGAGTTCAGTCATGGTTCTTAGATTGGCTGGTCGTTGAATTTGTTGTTTCTTTCCCATTAGGGTTAGGGTTTATAGTTTGTTAATTTTTTTGATACATGTGTAGAAATATTATTTAGAATTGAAATATATGGACACAATTTATTTATTAGCTCCAAAACACATTAATTTTAAATGTGCACTTTATTCTCTATTTTATGCGTAAAACTTTTATTAAATTTTCTACATAACCAAAATTATTAGTGGTTTAGATTTAAACTTCCTCATGACAAATAGGAACTGTGGTTTAGATTTAAGAAAGAGAAAAGTTAGGGATCATGAATTTTTTTTTATGAAAATGATCATGAAAGAGTTATGATCCTTGGATTATCTTGATTAGTGTGTGGTGCTTTATTCTAAGTATAATCCAAGGGTCACAAAGCTTTCATGATTATTTTCATGAAAGGTTTTTCATGATACCTAGCATTGCTGTTTAAGAAATAAGAATATTTTGTAATGTATTTGGATATCAGGTTAAATTAAAGGAATTGGATACCTAGAGACAAACCTATGTAATCAGCCCCCGAACCATCGTATGGATGTTATAACTAGCTTCCTCATGACAAATAGGACCTGTGACAGTAGACAGAATGTAATTAGCACGTGTACGTTGGGAGTTAGAGCCGAAAACGTTTTAAACTTAACCGAAAAAAGGGCATTAAGGGGGCAAAAATTCTAAACAGCCCCCAAACCACCATATGACTCTCATGGACAACTTCCCCATGACAAATAAGACTTGTGACAACTGACGGAACATAATTCGGACTCATAGGTAGAGAGTTAGAGCCGAATACGCCCTAAACTTAGTCGAAAAAAGGCGTTTCGGGGGCAGAAATTCAAAACAGCCCACGAATGACCGTGTGGCTCCCACGGATAGCTTTGCCATGACAAATAGGACTAGCGAGAACTGACGGAACGTAATTCGGAACCGTAGGTTGGGAGTTAGAGCCGAATACGCCCTAAACTTAGTCGAAAAAGGGCTTTTCGGAGGTGAAAATTCAAAACAGCCCCCGAACGACTGTGTGGCTCGCATGGATAGCTTCGCCATGACAAATAGGACTTGTCAGATCTGACAAAATGTAATTCGGACACGTAGGTTGGGAGTTAGAGCCGAATACGGCCTAAACTTAGTCGAAAAAAGGCGTTTCGAAGGCGAAAATTCAAAACAGTCCCTGAACGACCGTGTGGTTCACATGGATAGCTTCGCCATGACAAATACGACTTATGAGAACTGACGGAACGTAATTCGGACTTGTAAGTTGGGAGTTAGAGCCGAATACGCCCTAAACTTAGTTGAAAAAGGGCGTTTCGGGGGCGCAAATTCAAAACAGCCTCCGAACGACCGTGTGGCTCCCACGGATAGTTTTGCCATGAAAAATAGGACTTGTGAAAACTGACGGAACGTAATTCGGACCCGTAGTCGAATACGCCCTAAACTTTGTCGAAAAAGGGCGTTTTGGGGGCAAAAATTCAAAACAGCCCCCGAATGGCCGTGTGGCTCCCACGGATAGCTTTGCGATGACAAATAGGACTTGTGAGGACTGACGGAATGTAATTTGGACCCGTAGGTTGGGAGTTAGAGCCGAATACACCCTAAACTTAGTAGAAAAAGGGCATTTCGGGGGGCGAAAATTCAAAACAGCCCCCGAATGGCCGTGTGGCTCCTACGGATAGCTTTGCCATGACAAATAGGACTTGTGAGGACTGACGGAATGTAATTCGGACCCGTAGTCTTAGTAGCAGGAATCGTGGAAGGGACTCACGCTTCTGAGGAAGAAGCGCGATTTTGCGCTTCCAAGGAAGAATCGCACAAGAATCGCGCTTCTAATGCGAAAGAATCGCGATTAGGGCTGAGACCTCTTACGGTCGATCTCGACTGTCTTTGTCGGTCTCTCTTCTCTTAGTCTCGATCTCCTCTTCGTCTCTCTTCGCCTCTGTTTGCTTCGTCTCTCTCTTCGTCTCCCTCTCTCGTCTCTGTTTGCTTCGTCTCTCTGTTCGTCTCCCTCTCTCGTCTCTGTTCTCCCTCTCTCTCTCTCTCTCGATCTCTATTCTCCCTCCTCTCCCTCTTCGTTTTATATTATATAATATAAATATAATATAATATAATATAATATATTATATTTAATATATATAATATTTATCATATATAATATAATTTGTCATAGATAATATAATTCTTCTGTCTAAAATGAAAAACTATTTATTAAAATTTATTATTTCTAACTTTTTAACATATAATAAATAAAATAAATCATCTAATTATTTAAAAGAAATCTATTCAAATCATATATAATAAAAAAAAAGATAAAAAATTTATAAAATAAAAGATCTAATTTATATTTTTTATTTATTTGAACATAATTTATTATTCATTATTTATTATAATAAATAAAATATAATTAATAAAAATAATATATAAGCGCTCCTAATTTACGACTCCTCTAAATGGCCACGTTCCCCCACTCCCGCTCCCGCTCCCGCTCCCGCCTCCGCTCCCACTCCCGCTCCCGCTTCGTGCAACTAAGGTTGGGAGTTAGAGCCGAATACACCCTAAACTTAGTCGAAAAAGGGTGTTTCGGGGGTGAAAATTCAAAACAGCCCCTGAATGACCGTGTGGCTCCACGGATAGCTTCTCCATGACAAATAGGACTTGTGAGGACTGACGGAATGTAATTCGGACCCGTAGGTTGGGAGTTAGAGCCGAATACGCCCTAAACTTAGTCGAAAAAGGGTGTTTCGGGAGCAAAAATTCAAAACAGCCCCCGAATGACCGTGCGGCCCCACGGATAGCTTCGCCATGACAAATAGGACTTGTGAGGACTGACGGAATGTAATTTGAACCCGTAGGTTGGGAGTTAGAGCCGAATACGCCCTAAACTTAGTCGAAAAATGGTGTTTCGAGGGCAAAAATTCAAAACAGCCTCCGAATGACCGTGTGGCTCCCACGGATAGCATCGCCATGACAAATAGGACTTATGAGGATTGATGGAACGTAATTCGGACCCGTAGGTTGGGAGTTAGAGCCGAATACGCCCTAAACTTACTCAAAAAAGGGCGTTTCGGGGGCGAAAATTCAAAACAACCCTCGAATGACCGTGTGGCTCCCACGGATAGCTTTGCCATGACAAATAGGACTTGTGAGGATTGACGGAATGTAATTCGGACCCGTAGGTTAGGAGTTAGAGCTAAATACGTCCTAAACTTAGTCGAAAAAAGGCTTTTCGGGGGCAAAATTCAAAACAGCCCCCGAATGACCGTGTGGCTCGCACGGATAGCTTCGCCATGACAAATAGGACTTGTGAGAACTGTCAAAATGTAATTCGGACCCGTAAGTTGGGAGTTAGAGCCGAATACGCCCTAAACTTAATCGAAAAAAGGCGTTTCGGGGGCGAAAATTCAAAACAACCCCCGAACAACCGTGTGGCTCGCACGGATAGCTTTGCCATGACAAATAGGACTTGTAAGAACTGACAAAACGTAATTTGGACCCGTAGGTTGGGAGTTAGAGCCGAATACGCCCAAAACTTAGTCGAAAAAGACGTTTTGTGCACGAAAGTTCAAAACAGCCCTCGAACGACTGTGTGGTTCACACGGATAGCTTTGCCATGACAAATACGACTTGTGAGAACTGACGGAACGTAATTCGGACTCGTAGGTTGGGAGTTAGAGCCGAATACGCCCTAAACTTAGTTGAAAAGGGCGTTTCGGGAGCGAAAATTCAAAACAGCCCCCGAATGACCGTGTTGCTCCCACGGATAGTTTCGCCATGAAAAATAGGACTTGTGAAAACTGACGGAACGTAATTCGGACCCGTAGGTTGGGAGTTAGAGCCGAATACGCCCTAAACTTTGTCGAAAAAAGGCGTTTCGAGGGCAAAAATTCAAAACAGCCTCTGAATGGCCGTGTGGCTCCCACGGATAGCTTCGCCATGACAAATAGGACTTTTGAGGACTGACGGAATGTAATTCGGACCTGTAGGTTGGGAGTTAGAGCCGAATACACCCTAAACTTAGTCGGAAAAGGGTGTTTCGGGGGCGAAAATTCAAAATAGCCCCCGAATGACCTGTGGCTCCATGGATAGCTTCGCCATGACAAATAGGACTTGTGAGGACTGACGGAACGTAATTCGGACCCGTAAGTTGGAAGTTAGAGCTGAATACGCCCTAAACTTAGTCGAAAAAGGGTATTTCAGGGGTGAAAATTCAAAACAGCCCTCGAATGACCGTGTAGCTCCACGGATAGCTTCGCCATGACAAATAGGACTTGTGAGGACTGACGGAACATAATTCGGACCCGTAAGTTGGGAGTTAGAGCCGAATACGTCCTAAACTTAGTCGAAAAAGGGTGTTTCGGGGGCGAAAATTCAAAACAGCCTCCGAATGACCGTGTGGCTCCCACGGATAGCTTCGCCATGACAAATAGGACTTGTGAGGATTGACGGAACGTAATTCGGACCCGTAGGTTGGGAGTTACAGCCGAATACGCCCTAAACTTAGTCAAAAAAGGGCGTTTCGGGGGCGAAAATTCAAAACATCCCTCGAATGACCGTGTGGCTCCCATGGATAGCTTCGCCATGACAAATAGGACTTGTGAGAACTGACGGAACATAATTCGGACCCGTAGGTTGGGAGTTGGAGCTAAATACGCCCTAAACTTAGTCGAAAAAAGGCTTTCGGGGGCGAAAATTCGAAACAGCCCCTGAATGACCGTGTGGCTCGCACGGATAGCTTCACCATGACAAATAGGACTTGTGAGAACTGACAAAATGTAATTCGGACTCGTAAGTTGGGAGTTAGAGCCGAATACGCCCTAAACTTAGTCGAAAAAAGGCGTTTTGGGGGCGAAAATTCAAAACAACCCCCGAACAACCGTGTGGCTCGCATGGATAGCTTCGCCATGACAAATAGGACTTGTAAGAATTGACGAAACATAATTTGGACCCGTAGGTTGGGAGTTAGAGCCAAATACGCCCTAAACTTAGTCGAAAAAAGACGTTTCGCGGGCGAAAATTCAAAACAGCCCCCGAACGACCGTGTGGTTCACACGGATAGCTTCGCCATGACAAATAGGACTTGTGAGAACTAACGGAACGTAATTCGGACCCGTAGGTTGGGAGTTAGAGCCGAATACGCCCTAAACTTAGTCGAAAAAGGGCGTTTCGTGGGCAAAAATTCAAAACAGCCCCCAAACGACCGTGTGGCTCACACAGATAGCTTCGCCCTGACAACCCCCGAATACACCCTAAACTTACTCGAAAAAGGGCTTTCCGGGGGCGAAAATTCATAACCCCCGAATACGCCTTACACGTAGTCGAAAAACTTGCAACATTTAGTTAAAAAAGCAACAATTTTATTAAAATAACATCTACATATTCTAATAATTGCTTTTATATATTTATAGGACGAAGAATTACATATTACATTTTTTGTGCAGTTGGTTGGAATAAATATTGCATGATATATATATATATACTTTCTTTTATTTCCAAGAAGACATTTCTCGATTGTTCTACTTTAAATGCATGTTAGAACATGTTCCGTATGGCTGACTGAATTGATATTTTGTAACCAATTCTTGTCACAACCCAAACCCGGGTATGACCGGCCGTGGCCCATAGGGACTTAGCCCAAGGCACACGTAAGCCTGAACACAAATCCATAAACACATTGAATAACTATACAATGGTCCAATAATAAATAATCAAAACTCAATCCAGTGACATGCCACAATTATAAACGGCAAAATCAACCGTAATCAAAACCATCCAAACATATGGGATATAAACTGTCCACATATCAAAATAATCCTAAATGAACCTCAATAAAAATAAAAATAAATATGCACAACCTTGACATAACCATCTAAAACAAAATAATGAATGTCCTAGAGGTCCATGCAAACGATTCCCCGCTACGCCATAAGTCCAATCTAAGTCCTTCTAACACCTGAAAATGGTAAACAACTAAGCCAGCTGATAGCGCAGTGAGTAGCAACATGGATAGTATATACAATTTTGAAAACAGGGTTCAATTTCAAAATAAGATATATATCACAGAAACTAGATTGGCATACAGTTTGATAAGGATAATCTGTTTCAAAAAGAAGGTTCCACAGTCTAATACTTAAAACACTCATGTCTCTCAAGAACATGATAAATGGCATTTTTCACTTAAAACAAATTACAACATGAATACTAATAATTTTCTGGGTACCAAGAAAATAACAAATAATATGCCACACAGTTCTCAAGGCTATAAGCCCCATTGGATCTAATACCAAATTACGAGTCATCCTCAGGGTGGCAACCTGGGCCTTTTCTCAAAGACGATCCGATTGAAGGTCACCTAGTTTAATGTAGGTCTTTTCCTTACAATCGTTGAGCACTAGAGTCATCACATCCCAACCCGGATCTGTTCCCTAGTGGCCAGAGTCACCACATACAGTGGAATAATTTCCCTGGACTAAATACACAGATGGTCCCAATATTCAATACACATCAGTTTCACAAAACATGGTAGTTCACCATTATAAACAGGAGACCAAAACAAGTAGTTTACAGTATGCCAAGTTCACTAATGTTTCAGAAATAATTTGATTCTTTTGATAATATAATAATTTATTAAAACAGTTTAGTCTTGAAACAACAATTTAATTTTTCAACAGTTCAGGGTAGGGGAACATTTATAAAAATATGTAGCATGAAACTACTCACCTGAAAACGATATAATATATTCCTCGAATAAAGTATGAAAGTCCAACTAGTGTCCTGAACAAAGTATTAAAACTATACGTCACTACTAATTCAAACATACTAAAAGGAATAATAAACTAAGTAACCCAAAATTAAAACGCACTAACACAGCTCAACCCAACTCACCGTTACTTTTAAATATTACCTAAGTTCATTTTCTTCAAGGTCTAAAATCACCTAAGACATGGGTTCAAATCGAAACTTAATTAAAAGTAACTTTAAGATAAAACAGAATTTTAAATAAACTTTCCCAACCTATTTGCTAACTTCGAAAATTAAAAACTCACTCCACGCTGTTCGAAAATTTCCAAAACCCTCCAGATATCAACTAACATATCCTAAGTTTCAAACCCAATTGGTTTCACTTGATTTGCTTATCAAAATAATTATTTACAATTAATTATATCCAAACAGGTTGTTTTCTGCAGCATTTTAAAGAAATTAATGGTTCTCTTAGTATACATGAGAAATCAACACAAGGCCAAAAATGTAAGAAACTAGACTCGTAACCGGTTCTAATGATGCTGATTTGATAATTTTTGGATTTATACCCAAAGAGAACAACACTCCCGAATTTACTGTTTAAACCAGTTTTCTGGACAGATTTGAACGCATCAGTTTATATAGATTTTGACTCCCAAAAATTATGAGAAAATTCAGATATGCAATTCAATATGTAATTAATTTACTGTAAAAATTTCAGTTCAAAATTCATTTGTTTGATATGGTTTCTTGATTTTTAAAGTTTGTGATTCTGTGTAGAATTTTTGGACTAAGAATTACACCCATTCTTTATATAAGAATTTAACTCCTCAGATTTCTTCACAGTATATATATACACAAAATACATACACCTACAACCTCTCCATCAATGAATTAAATAACAATAGAATAAGGATGAAGAACAAAGAAAGAAGAGAAGAAACCTAAGAGGCCACACGGCACAACACACACAAAGCTCTCCTTCTTGGCTACAACAATAATCTTGATGATTGAATCATCCCTCACCTTCCTTCATAAACTCACGGCTGGCTGCTAGGGCTGCTAGTGTTGTGAACAAATAAGAGAGTTAGGGTTTTGTTTTGTTTTTATATATACTGGTGGGGGGCACACATAGGTCAAATAAATAGATAAATATACAAAACATATATATAAGTTATATGCAACTCAAATGGTATGAGTTTTATTTATTAACCTTTTGGTCTAGAGTTCAAGTCACACCCTCCTCTCTCTCTATATATATATATGTATATTTTTTTTTTAATAATAAATCTTGCCTCTAAATTAGAGATTTCCACCATAAATTTATTTTAGGTTTAAAATTAATTAAAAGACCTTCCAAATATTTAATTTGCACTTTAGGATTCACATCCAAAATATTTGAGATTATAATATTATTATTATTTAATTATTTACTTAATTTGCATATTTAGGTTCTCACAATTCTAATGTTTCATTTTTTGTTTTTCTTTGTAGATGACTTTGTTGCGTGGATTTGTGGATAATCCATATTGGTGTATGGAGAAGAATTTTCACTTTTGTGTAGAACTAATATAATACTTTTGTCGTCCTTAGCTTTTGTGTAGTTCATTATTATTGATACAGAAAACTTTTGGCAATCAACAAATAATGACTGTCGTGGTACATAGATACCATTTGTCGGCGTATATATAGGACGTTTTGTCATGGTCCATAGAAAACTTTTGTCGTGGTACATATATCATCTTTGGTTGTGGTACAGATTACGATGGTAATTTGTACCATGCCAAATGGTAATTTCGCTTGGTAGTAAATGTATTTTTTTGTATACGGAGGGCTTTGATTTTTGTATGATATATTTTGTATGGAATTATTATTTTAGTTTGGACAATAGTTGATTTGTATGGACTTTGATATTTCATGTTATTTATTTTTGGTATACGGATACAGATTGTGAAATGATTGATAGTATGTATCATTTTGTTTTTATACGTATTACAGGTTGCATTGTATATAGACAGGTTGTGGAGAAATTATAATTTCGCGATAAAACATAATATCATGTTTTTGGCGATTAAACAATTAGTAGCTAAAAAGAAATTGGGAAAAGACATTTGGCGACTAAAAGTTTTGTAGCCAAAAAAAAAAAAAGAAGACATTTAGCGACTAAAAGTTTAGTTGTCAAAAAGAAAAAAAAAGACATTTTGCGACTAAAACTTTAGTGGCCAGAAGAAAATCAAATATTTGGCGACTAAAATATTTCATAGCTAAAAACAAAAAACTAAATTATAAACACACTTTTGCCGATTAAAATTTTAGTAGCAAAAAATGTAGAACTTTAGGCAACTAAATATTTAGTAGCCAAAAGAGGAACTCTTTGCCGACTAAACATTTAGTAGCCAAAGATGGAGACTTTCGGCGACTAAATTTTTCGTAGCCAAAAAAGAACTCTTTGCTGACTAAAATTTTAGTAGCTAAAAAGTTGGGATTTTAGGCCACTAAAAGTTTGGTTGCCGAAAGGGTCTAATTTAATTTAATGTCCAACCTTTTGGCGACTAAATATTTAGTCGGCAAATGAATACATTTGGCGACTAAAATTTTAGTCGCCAATTAGCTTTCCTGACTACTCTTCGGCTATTAATTTTGCGACCAAAAAATTTAGTCGCTAAAACCCTTCGGCGACTAAAAATTGACTTTTGGCGATTAAAATTTTAGTCGCCAAAAGTGAAAATTCTTGTAGTGGTAATTAGAACAAATTTGTAATGGATTAGTTATTGTTGGATTTTTGACTAATGCAGATTAGTAAATTAGAACAAATTTTGTCTTATTCAATTATTTTTTAGCACGTCGCTTCATTTGTCTTATTTAAATTTTCTTAGCACATCACTTCAGATGGATTAGTGGACAAGAGATTATCATACTAACCTAGTATTTGATTGGGGAAGTGGAAACAAAGGTGAGCTGTCAAAGCCCAAGAATTCTTATCTAAGACCTAATGACCCAATAGGTTCTCTGTATTTATTTATTTATTTATTTTTCTTATTTTAATTATTAAATTATTTGAAAATTTTAAAATATATGAATTTCAATTATGATTCAATTGTTAGGAGTGTATTAAAACATGAGGACAACATAGAATACCCTATGCTATTGAGATAAGACGATCCAATATCAATGTATTTCAAGAAATAGAAGATGAATGAAAAATTCAAAAATGGCGAGCCAGGCTTGACTCTTGGTCGTGTTTGTTTATGGGCAATAAGATTGGATTAATACTGTGCGGGTCTCGAATCATGTTTGGTTGTAAAATAATGATATGAAACTTATGAATTCCTCAAATAGGGTTAGCATTCTCAGGGTGGCATTGCTAATCCTATATCATAGGATTGTAAGTTGAAACACTATTGCAATTTTATTTTATGAAAACAATAAAGTCACTTTTAAGGTAAATGGGAATTTTTACTTAATAACATTTAATTTCAACAAACTAAAACAAAACAAACATGAACACACATGTACTCGTTCGAATACCAAACATGAACTAAATAACTTGTCCATATCATGAATGTACGTTTTTCACCTTTATAGTAAGAGTTTGCTAAGTGGCCCTTTCACCATTTCATGCTATAGTGGGAAATTGATGTCGTTAGTCACAAAGAGAACTAAATGAATGGAGAGAGAGGAGAGTAAATAAATAAATATCTCTTCTGCTTGCATAGGGATGGTGCATTCAATTTCTACATATTGTTTGTCTGTACGTCCGTCTTGGTAAAGACAAATGAAAATAAACCCAACCTTATAAATAAAGGTTCCAAATGAACAGCACAATCAATGAGATGATCTTATATCTGGGTTAGGCAAATATAATGGACAAAATTATTTAAAAAATGATCTGGCCTAGTTGCTTAAATCTATCATGGAATTAGTAGACTTCAACTTTGGCAAATTTGGTATGATTGAAAGAGATGTTAATTTTGATTGTTTTTCATTTCCCTCTATAAATTTCTTTCCAACTCATGAGGGATTTGTAGAGAGAAAATGAAAGAAAAAAGGGAAGAAAAGTAACAAAAAATTTAGTTGATTTTATTTACATTTCCCTCTATAAATCTCTTGCCAACTCATGAGGGATTTGTAGGGGGAAAATGAAAGAAAAAAGGGAAGAAAAGTAACAAAAAATTTAGTTGATTTTATTTACATTTCCCTCTATAAATCTCTTGCCAACTCATGAGGGATTTGTAGGGGGAAAATGAAAGAAAAAAGGGAAGAAAAGTAACAAAAAATTTAGTTGATTTTATTTACATTTCCCTCTATAAATCTCTTTCCAACTCAAGATCCAAAGTCTACGAATTAGGAAGGAAAATTAGTAAATTTCTATCGTTCCATATTTGAAATAACTATAATTTTTTAATGGTCTTCCAACCTTTTATTTGCCCCCCCCCCCAAAAAAAAAAAAAAAAAAAAACCAACACTTCTATTTGGATCCTGAGGACTCAATATAGTCCCCATACGGGGGGCATATGTAGCAGTCCCAAGAAAATGTAAATCCATCCAGAGGTCTACTTTTATACCTAAACGTTGAATTTAAAATTGAGCACAATACATGGCCTAATCTCTCCAAACAAACACAACACAAGTGCAACGAATCTTGTGTTGTGTTTGTTTGGAGAGATTAGGCCATGTATTGTGCTCAATTTTGTGCAGAACCTTAGTGATTGTGCAGAACACACTCAGCCAAGTCCACTGGTTACTACATCAGCCGAGCTGGGTGTGAACAATAGGGGCATTTCAGCAAGAAGGGGAAGGACCAGTGAAAAAGCCATCAATCGTAGTTTGAGAAAAAGCACTGATATGAAGAATAGGGGAAAGTCAAACCATAAGCAACTGAAGAACAAAGGTGTGCTGTTCAGCAATGGTCTGCAAAATGGAGCTATATTTCGGGCAGCAGCTGCTGCAATCTCATTATCAGTCCCCCAGAGTTCAGAATCAAGGAGAAGGAGATGTTGTATGTTGACCTGATCTGGTGCAAGCAAATGGGTAGTTGGCTGGGACCAAGAATGATGAGCTAGATTGAAGATTTTTAAAAATATGATTTAATGATCAGCAGACAACAAGGTTTTGGATGCTGCTATATTGTTGCTGTGTTGCCTCTGGATTTAGGTTTGTGCTGGTTTAAGGTTTGGTCTGCTGCTGGTCAAATGCTGCTGTCCTAAGGTGGAGTTGAACCCTTACAATCTGTTTTGAACTGCCACTGGATTTGCAGAGCCCTGTTGTTGTGCTGCCAATGGATTTAGGTTTGTGCTGGTATAAGGTCTAGTCTGCTGCTGGATACATAGGGCAGCAGGATTGGTTTGGTCTGCTAGTGCTTGCTGAAGTTTTTTCTTTTTGTTTCTTTTTTTTGGATTGGTTTCTCGCCAATCTGTGGGTTTAGTGCTAGCAGATGATTGTGCTTCCTCCTTGGTGCCAACATAGTTGGGATTGTGGAGTGTTAGCTATGATACTTTTTGCACTTCCCTTCTTTATTGATGTATTTTGTTGCTTGTTTTTTTTTGCACATCTCATTAATAAAGGTTCTCTTTTCTTTGCTGATCAAAAAAAAAAAAAAAAAAGTGCAACGAATCTTGTGTTTGGAGAAGAAACAGAACAGGGTACTGCCTAAACATTGCACTGCCCAACACATCCATGAAGAACATGCTTTGTACAATCGATTGTTGAAAACACTACTAACTATTTTTTGAGCTATGACTGAATTCTTGATGCTTATCCTTCTTACACTAGAACCCTATAGCTATCATTCTCAGGAGTCGGACTCAATTCTAAAGCCTGAAAGGAAAAAGATAATGCAAATAAGTCTATGGACACGAAATCAACCATGTGATGTGATCTGACTAAAACTGTATCTTTTAGGACGGGCATGATTGTTTATGTGGATGGTTCTGTATCCGTGAACTTGTTGAAAGAGAATGTACTCAAAGAAAGATGCAAAAACCTAATATAACATTCATAACCCAACTTACTGAAAAGAAAAGCATTTTACTAGTCATTCTGAAATCAAAAGTTGTCTCCTGGGTGTTTGTACAGAAAGGAAGGATTTATCATCACGGTCCCAAATATGATCATATCATTTTACTTAATCATAACAAAGAAAACTGGGCTGCAAACTAAGTATTGGCAAAAAGCTTACAGCCATTGCAAGAACAGTAATCGATGTGGGTTCTTCTTGCAGAGAGAATACGATTTCTAAATCAAGCCGAAGCTGTCAGGCAAGGGTGATATGCAGTGCCACAAGCGATCCACTGACGCTTCCTCCCACGTGGCAGCGTGCACCCAAGAACCTTCAGCCATTCCTTGCTCGGCACATTGTAGCTAACCAGTCGGTTCATTTGTCTCGATCTCAATGACAACATGAGTAAACCTTTGTTACCCAAGCAAGTCATTCGAACGTGCTTTCCGTAAAACTCCAAGCACCATATGTTTGGCATTCTGTCAACCTCCTTCCACAATAGAGTCATCTTCTGCAGCTCCCATATGCACACGCACGTGGCAGCATTTTTTGTCAATAAACTGACAAGAATGATCTGGCCCCCACATTCTGCGAGTGCGTGATCACTCAGATGAAGAAGGGATGGGATTAAAAATTGCTTCCAAACCCCGGTAACCATATTGTAGGACACAATCCCATCTGGGTCAGTACGCATGAAGTAAAGCGTCGCATCAATGGACACTGCTTGGGACTTAAAGTTCAGAGACAACGGTAGCTTAATCGTTGAGGGCATGTTTCCCGGGCGGGCCTAGGAGTTCTTTATGGAGTCATAAACTTCATACTCACCATCACAACCCACCCAGAGGATTTTATAGCCCCCACTGGTCGAATCTTCATTCAACGTCATCCTCACAGCAACTCGGGACCAAACCTTAACTAACCTAGTTGGAAACTCCTTGAAGGATTGAGTAAGAGGATTGCAAACAAAGAAGCTTCTATGGCCAATGTCAAGAAAGCAGACAAGACCACCTATTGAAGCACTAGCAAGACAATTAACTTTGTTGGCAAAGCCGGGTTTGTGGGGTGATGCCATTTTTTCAAGGAAGGGTCATACATGGCTCCAGTATTCACATTTTCGTGAGTAATGGTGTAAAACCAAGGTTGGGCTTGCACGACTCGTGCACATTGTTGGGAGAAACTATGAGAGGTCGGCAAGGAATTCCACTTTTTACAAACAGAGCGGAAGCGGAAGAAAGTGGCAATGGGAAGTCTTGCACGCAATCACAGCTTCATAAAGGTCTTCTGGGAATTCTTTCCAGATCTGATGTTCCATAATTTTAGTTGAACCGGTAGCATCAGCTAATCTTCCCAGATTCCTCTCTTTTCGAGATTTCTTTGCATGTGGAGGTTTGCTAGGTTCCAGCATCTTGAAAGTTCTAGGTTTTTCAGGCCTTATAGTGAAACTGTAACAACCATCTTCTGCAGAGTTATCATCAAGATTGAAGAAGCAACATCTGTACAAAATGCAACCATGATGCTCAGGTTTCTGCAACGTGAAGGTACTTTAAGCAGACTCGGAAACCACGTAACAATTTGCTACAAATTCATGGACATATATGCAAATAAAAGCTGCAAATTAAAATATCATCTAGGAGAAGCTTGGTAAAATAGTATTGTCCAATATTAATTTCCACCACAACCTAGCAATGTCGAAATGAGTACAAAATTCAAATCTTGGACAATCAAAACCTAAAACCTACATCAGTCTATCCTGTCATTCTTGATTCAGCATCAGCCATGCCTTTACAACTCTACTTCACAGTCATATAAGACGGTTTGGTCATCATGAATGCTTTTAAAATTCTATTTATGGAGTATGGAAAAACATGTTGGAATTAAAGCACGAGGAAAATGAGGCAAAATCTATGGCACTAACATTCTTATGTTTGATTTTTAATGGGTATGGATATGACATGGCACTAAGTTTTAGGGCTTGTTTGGTAATAGGTTTTTTAGCTAAAAAAGCCAAAATGACGCCAAAAAAAAAAAACAAAACAAAAAAACAAAACAAAACTAAAAGTTAAAATGTCACATTATACATATTAATCAATCACTTTTTTCCTCACAAGTATCTATTCAACTAAAAAAAACCATTCCAAACACATCAATTTTACTGGCACCTCATAAAAAAAGCCAAAAAGCTTTTAAAAAAGGCAAGTTTCCAAACGGGGCCTTACGATTGATTTACTGGGTACCATTTGTTGGTTTGAGCCAAAGTAGCAATAAATTCCAAAATTCACTACAAGAAAAGGGAGTATAAAACACGGAGGCTTTTGCGACGGTGCGTTCCCCGTCGCAAAAAATGAGCTTTTGTGACGGCAGGTTAAACCGTCGCAAATAAAGAGCTTTCGCGACAGCGTTTTACCGTCGGTAATAAAATTACACGAGTAATGTGAAAAATACGGAAGTATTAGCGACGACGTTTTTTACCGTCGCAAATACATTTTTTTTTTAGATAGCATAAATTGGCTGTTGCAAATAGTGGACCATTTGCGACGGCAAATGTCCGTCGCCCAAAAAGCCTTATCAAAACGGCGTCGGTTTAGCTATAACTATTTATCATTTGCGACGGTTTAAAATGTATTGTCGTAAAAAGTAAAAAAAAAAATTTGCCCACACTTCCCTTTCATGTTGGCGCTCGATCATTTGGATCGAAATCCCTATATGTTCGAAATCCCCAAACGAGCAACGAACGGCGAGCAGGCTAGCGGTGGTGCGGTGGTGCGGCGACGACGACAGGTAGCGGTGGTCCGGCAACGACTTTCTCACACTCAGTGTATGCTCTCTCTCTCTCTCTGTGTGTGTATATATATATGTATTAGCTGTTCAAAAATATATATATATACATGAATATATATGATTAGTGTAAATTGTTTGCCCCGCTCAACCAAGTAAACACCAGACAAGGAACAAAATTTTGTCTCATTTCCATTGAAATGGATGAAACATATCTGTTTTCTGTAGTGTCCAGAAGGGGGCCGTGTGTGAATCAGATGGACATTTGTTGAAACAATCCACGCTTCTCAAGTTCTACTAAATTTTGTATATATATGTGTTAGCTGTTCAAACAAAATTTTGTCTCATTTCTTATGAAACTGAGACCAAACAATAGTGAAAAACCGAAATTGTAATGTTTTCACCAAAAAATACATAAACTCCATGAAAAATTCAACACAATTGAGTTATTTCGCTTATTACAAATATCTAACAAGTATTATTTCTATTTACCTTTTTTGTTGAAAGAAAATATTTAAGAGCTGAAAAAAAATCTTAAATTAGAAAGAAAATATAAGAAAGAAAAATCTTAATAGTCACTTCTTTGTTATTATATATATATATATATCTACAAATATTATCACTTGTACTTTTGTTTCCTCCATCCCTGCAACTAGAATCTAGCATTTCTTATGAATCCTTTGCCCAATTAAGCATTTAGATCTTTTTCTTTATGTGTTTCTAGTATTCATTTACCTTTATTAAACCTTCTTTGTAATATCATTTAATAAATAAATAAATAAATAAAAATTAAAAAAAAAACATGTTTGCACAAAGGATCTCCCACAACTTGACAAGCCTTTTACCTTTATTTTCTATTAATATCGTTATTATTATTATTATTATTTTTTAAAATTTTGTAAAAATATTTGGGTGGAACCTTAGTGTTAGAATAGATGATATCTACAGCCATACTAGACCTTCTACAGCAGAATCGGATTGCTTTGATAACAAGTTAAAGTGTAGAAAGCTATGAATAGGCATTATGGTTATATAAAATAACCTGTACCTCAGAGAAGAGACACAGAGAAGAGAGAATTATAGGAATAGGCATTACGGTTATATAAAATAACCTGTACCTCAGCTGCTATTTATATTAGAATGATAAAAATACCCTCACTAATAACCATTAACAAAGATAAAATTTGATGATGCCTTGTTTACATTGAATTTGCTTCCAAACCATTAATAAACATATATATTTGAGTTTGATAAGATTGAATTTTTTGACATTAATTTAATGATGCTTGGTTTACATTGAATTTGCTTCCAAATTATTTGTGATTTATGTAAATAGATGTGTAGATTGTACACCTCACAATTTAAGTTTTGATGACTCACATGCATCAAGCATGCATCTAATATATGAGCCAAATATATGCATCTGCCCTTTGAAGGCCCAATTCCAACCCCATCATGTTAGAATTACAATTCTAATGACTACCTACCCAAAAAAAAAATTACATCAAATTTAGTTAGTATGTGAGTACTTTGTATGAGCGTGAGTTCTGGGATTGTTCAAAACTCAAGATATGTATATAGATTTCAATACTTAACATAGAGCTTATCTAATAATATCTAATTTGTATGTTTGTTAGCGTCCCTATAATTATTAAATTTTGAAATTAATAATTTGTGATTACAATATCATTTTAAGTTTGAAAAGTTCCCTTAAATAAATTTTGAATTTATAATGAAAGTATGTTACTTGGTGTTTTGCAACATTTTTTTGTCTCACGTGTTGTTGTATAAGTATTTCATTTTTTATGTTCTCCCATCAAATCGGTAAATAACTAACTGGGATAAGACCACCTACCTATTTGAGAGAAATTGGACGGATAGGTATCAGGGTACATGAATACGTAGGTATTATATTTAGAGTTACTTTGATGAGATATTTTTGTGGATGTGTACAGATGATGGATAAGAGTTGGATTGATTTGCCAAATAGGATGTTGAGCAAATACATTAATGGGATTGATGAATTCCTTGTGTTTGCCTACACCAATAGGGTTGAAGGTTCGATGATCAATTGTCCGTGTAGGAAGTGTGAGAATCGATACCATCTTGTACGGGAGCATCTGATTTTGAATGGTTTTTTTAAAAAATACAAACATTGGATTAATTATGGGGAATCTTATGTATCTCTACATTGTAATCAAGATAATGACACATTACCTAATTTAGACATTGGGGATGATATGATTGGAATGATACAAGGGGCTATGGGAAATCCACATGCCGGTACAAGTGTTGAGGGTAATGAACCACAAGGGCCTGATCCCCATGCATCTGAACCCCAGCTCGGTCCAAATGCAGAGACTGCAAAGTATTTCAAACTTCTTCAAGATGCACAAACTGAATTGTATCCGGGTTGTCAGAAGTTCACATCTTTGTCATTCATTGTTTGACTTCTACATTTGAAGGTGCTTAATCAGTGGACAGACAAGTCTGTTGACATGTTGCTTGAGTTATTGAATGAGGCGTTCCCGTTGTGTGTGAAACTCCCTGACTCATATTATAAAGCTCAAAAGGTGACAACAGATTTGGGCTTCACGTATGAGACGTGGGATGCATGTCCCAACAGTTGCATGTTGTTTCGAAACGAGGACGCCAATCTTGATAAATGTGTCATATGCAACAGTTCTAGATGGAAATCAAATGGCGATGGTGGTTCATATGGTCCTAACAAAGGTGGCAAACGAATAGCTGCAAAACAGATAAGGTATTTTTCTTTAAAGCCAAGGTTGCAGAGGTTGTTTATGTCATCCAAGACGGCCAAGTTAATGCGATGGCATGCAGAGGAACGAACTGATGATGGTGTCTTTAGGCATCCTGCTGACTCCTTTGCATGGAAAGATTTTGACCGAAGGAATATTGACTTTAGTAATGATTGCCGAAGTGTAAGGCTTGGATTAGCATCTGATGGTTTTAACCCATTCAGGATGATGAACATAGTTCATAGCACTTGGCCTGTTGTGCTCATTCCATACAACTTGCCGCCATGGATGTGCATGAAGCAACCATTTCTAATTTTATCCGTGCTTATTGACGGCCCGAAAGGACCTGGTGACAAGATTGATGTGTATATGCAACCGTTGATTGAGGAGTTAAAAGAACTATGGAATGAGGGTGTATCAACATTTGATGCATCAACAAATCAAATGTTTCAAATGCATGCAGCTTTACTGTGGACAATTAGTGATTTTGCTGCATATGCAAACTTGTCAGGATGGAGCACTAAAAGCGAACTAGTTCCTTAAGAAACTTGAATTCGAGGTGTTAACGCCCCAAAATCACCAAACGGCGTCGGTTTAGCATGAAACTTGGCACACACGACTGCTTAGGCACGAGAGACTTGTGGGAGAAGACGGGACTCGAATCGGGTTCCCGGATTGGGAGTTAGAGCCGGATTTCACTTTAGGCAAACTAGTTCCTTAAGAAACTTGAATTCGAGGTGTTAACGCCCCAAAATCACCAAACGGCGTCGGTTTAGCACGAAACTTGGCACGCACGACTGCCTAGGCACGAGAGACTTGTGGGAGAAGACGGGGCTCCAATCGGGTTCCCGGTTTGGGAGTTAGAGTTGGATTTCGGTCTAGACAAACTAGTTCCTTAAGAAACTTGAATTCGAGGTGTTGACGCCCCAAAATCACCAAACGGCGTAGGTTTAGCATGAAACTTGGCACACACGACCGCTTAGGCACGAGAGACTTGTGGAAGAAGATGGGGCTCGAATCGGGTTCCCGGTTTGGGAGTTAGAGTCGAATTTCGGTCTAGGCAAACTAGTTCCTTAAGAAACTTGAATTCGAGGTGTTAACGCCCCAAAATCACCAAACGGCGTCGGTTTAGCACCAAACTTGGCACGCACGACCGCCTAGGCACAAGAGAGTTGTGGGAGAAGATGGGGCTCCAATCAAGTTCCCGATTTGGGAGTTAGAGACGGATTTCACTTTAGGCAAACTAGTTCCTTAAGAAACCTGAATTTGAGGTGTTAACGCCTCAAAATCACCAAACGGCGTCGGTTTAGCATGAAACTTGGCACACACGACTGCTTAGGCACGAGAGACTTGTGGGAGAAGACGGGACTCCAATCGGGCTCCCAGTTTGCGAGTTAGAGCCGGATTTCACTTTAGGCAAACTAGTTCCTTAAGAAACTTGAATTCGAGGTGTTAACGCCCCAAAATCACCAAACGGCGTCGGTTTAGCATGAAACTTGGCACACACGACCGCTTAGGCATGAGAGACTTGTGGGAGAAGATGGGACTCCAATCGGGTTCCCGGTTTGAGAGTTAGAGCCAGATTTCACTTTAGGCAAACTAGTTCTTTAAAAAACTTGAATTGGAGGTGTTAACGCCCCAAAATCACCAAACGGCGTCGGTTTAGCACGAAACTTGGCACACATAACCGCTTAGGCACGAGAGACTTGTGGGAGAAGACGAAACTCCAATCAAGTTCCCGGTTTGGGAGTTAGAGCCGGATTTCACTTTAGGCAAACTTGTTCCTTAAGAAACTTAAATTCAATGTGTTAACACCCCAAAATTACCAAAAGGCATCGGTTTAGCACGAAACTTGGCACGCATGACCGCCTAGGCACGAGAGACTTGTGGGAGAAGACGGGGCTCCAATCGGGTTCCCGGTTTGGAAGTTAGAGTCGGATTTCGGTCTAGGCAAACTAGTTCCTTAAGAAACTTGAATTCGAGGTGTTGACGTCCCAAAATCACCAAACGGCGTTTGTTTAGCACGAAACTTGGCACACACGACCGCCTAGGCACGAGAGAGTTGTGGGAGAAAATGGGGCTCCAATCGGGTTCCCGGTTTGGGAGTTAGAGCCGGATTTCAGTCTAGGCAAACTAGTTCCTTAAGAAACTTGAATTCGAGGTGTTGACCCCCCAAAATCACCAAATGACGTTGGTTTAGCACGAAACTTGGCATGCACGACCGCCTAGGCACGAAAGACTTGTGGGAGAAGACGGGACTCCAATCGGGTTTCTGGTTTGGGACTTAGGGCCGGATTTCTGTCTAGCCAAAATTATTTACTAAACTATCTTTGTAATTATATAATAGTTAATTTTTTATGTTTTTCTGTAATTAAAATATTAACACCATTATATTGTCATTAATTATTTTTATTTTGTTATTTTCAGATATTTCTTGAGTAGCAGTTTGCTTCTTGTGGAATGCGGGCGTGTAAAGATTATGACCAACTTTTGTTTTTGTAACCCACGGAAGAATGGAGACGAAAACTTTTGGTTTTGATTTACGTTATTTAGATTTGTGAACAACATTATGTATGTATTATGGGACATTATGTAGTGGGATAATTTTCATTTTTATGAATTTTTATTTATATATTGTTATGAATGGAACAACATTATGAATTTTCATTATGTGCCAACTTTTGTTTATATATGTATTTATATTATTATGTAATTATCGGTTTTTTATAGTTATTTTTCATTTAATACAGGTTATTTTCATATTTTTAATAATTTTAATACAGTTTTTTTTTTTTTTGAGACGGCAGCACACACCGTCTCAAAAAAAAAATTGAACTAAGGTTTTTTGCGACGGCACCGTTACTGTCGCAAAAGATAGGGAATTGGTTGAAACGTAACGCCTTTAGCGACAGTTTTATTGTTGTTGCCAATAGTCCTTTAGCGACGGCTCAGGTGCTGTCTCAAATGCACCTTTAGCGACGGTATTTTTTGCCGTCGCAAAAGACCTTTTTAGCGACGACAACACAGTGCCGTCTAAAAAAAACTCAGATTTTCACACGTTATTTGCGACAAAATTTTTTCGTCACAAAAAAGGCATTTTGCCGTCGCAAAAAAAAGGCATTTTGCCGTCGCTAAAAAGGCATTTTGCCGTCGCTAAAACCCTTTTGCAACCCCCTTTGTTGCGATCCCCCACTTGCCGTCGCAAAAAACCATTTACCGTCGCAAAAAACCTTTTAAGATTGGGGCATTTGCGACGGCGTTTTGCCGTCGCAAAAAATCAATTTTTTTGTAGTAAAGATACACACAGGAGAACTTAGGTCATTGATATCGAACCATATATTAGATTAATATAACACTTTTGGGTAACAGATAGTTTGGTCATCATGAATGCTTGTAGGTTCTACTATTTATGGAGTATGGAAAAGCATGCTAAAGTTCTGGAAACTAAGACTTGTCAGCTTTAATATGACATGGCATTATGATTTTATGTTTGATTTGTAATGGCATAATGAAATTAAAGTACAAGAAAAATGAGGCAAAATCTGGAAACTAAGACTGATTAGCATTAATATGACGTGGCATTACCATTTTATGTTTGATTTTAATGGGTATGGATATGATATGCAACTTACAAATTTTACACACATTGGAGAACTTAGGTCATTGATAAAACCATATACAAGATTTTATGTTACACAAGCAAAGAAAACACTTGGTTTAGTGCTTCCACCTGAAAAAGATAAAAAAAAAAAAAAAAAAAAGAAAGAAAAAAGGAGCAAGCAAGCAACTTGCATATATCATTGTTTCATGAAGAAAAAGCTAAGCATGTCTTAATATATGAGTAGGGTATGTCAAAAGCTTATCTTGTTAACGGGCTTCAAAAAGTGTTCAAACTTAGTTTATCTATCTTTCGAACCAATCTTAACTTAAGTGAACTCCGACAGAGCCGATCATGAGCTTAGCTCAAGTACTTAGTTTTCTATATAGTTCTAGTTATGTATAAGAATATCGAGACGAGTTTGAGCTGAGTTCAAAAAAGTTATAAAAAATTAATGAGTTTGAGCTTGGCTCATTTTTGAACAAGCTTCTAGTGAACTGAACATGAGTTGAGATTGAATAACTTGGTTTGTTTTACTGCCTAGGTGTTGGTCCACTAGCAGTCAAAGCAAACCGATGCCAAAAATTCAATTTGCCACTTTTGATGATTCCAAACATACAACAAGCCACCAGTCTTGGGGCTGTCAGTTCATATACAAAATCAGTTACAAACTAATTCTCAGATTGCATGGACATAGACCAACACACGAGACAAATAGTTGTATGACTTTCTTCTCCTTTCTCAATCCCTCTTTGCAATCTTCTCAAACTCGGAAACATTCAAATTTGGGGTTTATATCTTCATTTATGCCCCTAAGATTCAAAGTACATCTTAATTTGTGTTTTTTAATTACTGCATTTAAAAATTGGGAAATAAGATTCTTTGCAGTTTGCGCGTAGGGTCACCAAGACCAGGCATATGTCCTGAGAGCTTCTTTAGGAGTTTTCACTGCTAACCCTACCAATAGGTGGGAAGTTGTTTTAAAAATTTAAGATGGTCTAATGGTTGCTACTGGGGGAAGGGACATACCTCGTCAGAGGATTCTTTTTTCGGGAGGCCATTCTTTTGAGCTTGAGGAAGAAGGGGAAGATCAAATCGGGGGACGGTGATTGGCGATTGTGGAGCGAGGGCAGGGCCTTCGCAAAGCGATTGTTCTTTGCAGGCATGAGGTTGGTTGGTGTTGTTAGAAGCTTCGCATGGCCTCGCGGGAACCAGGTCACTTGGCTTACTCGGGCCGTTTGATCGGGGGATGTCGGAGTGTGGCAGTGTGGATTCGAGAAGAGAATGGCAAATCCTCATTTCAGATGGTGGCCATGATGGGTGGCAGAAGAGAACAGATTTTTGTACAGGAGTCTAAATTTGGTGGTGGCTGGAAGGGGTTTGCTTTGGTCCTAGAGCGTTTTGCCTTTGGGGATGGTGGGGCCAGTCGAAAGAAAAGCCAACCCATGGTGAAGGCAGTAGGGAGGCTACCGTTGGCGATTGCGGCAGTTCATCAGGATAGGGATGCGGGGGATGTGGTGTTCAAGAAGGTAATGAAGGGAGATGGTTTCAGAAGCTGGATAGAGCAGTAGTGGGGAGGGTGGAGGTTTGGGGGGGAAAAGGTTTGGACATGATGGTGGTGGCAAATTAGGTGCATTGTTGGTGGAAATCATCGGGGGAAGTGGATGTTTATGGAATTGAAGGGCAATTTAAGGCGTGAGGCCAAGAGTGTGCTGCGTCGGCAGTGGACGATAGCTGGGTGTGACTTAGTTCTTAATTGGTAGTTGCCGAATTCACGGTGTACGGATGGCAGGGCACCAGCCTTGGCACCCAATAACTCGATAAAAATTTTGGGCCTTTTGATCCACCTTCGAAGCCCTGAGGTGTATTGCGAGATCGGCAATAGATGTGGTGGTTTTGTGGCGACTAATGAGTCGATGGAGATGTTGGGATGTGTTCGAATGAAGGTTCGCGGCCTGGCCAATGGGATTCCATCGCAGATTTCAATTTGATGGGGTTCACGGCATTATACGTTGCTTATCTGGTCGAAAACTGGGTCGGTGGTGGTTGTTACTTCGGCGATGGGTGGTTCCTGGGTTATGAGTCGACCAGATTTGGAAGGTGCGAATCAAGGGCGGAAGGCGTGGCGATGATCTCAGAGAACAACTCAGTTATAGAGATTGGAGGAACGGAGGGGATTTTGTTCTAGTCCTTAGAGATTTGGGGAATTTAGGGCTAGGGGTCAACGGAGGCCTAGGCTAACAGGGCTTGGGTTTAGGCAGGTTTGGCGGCCACAGACCCAATAGGAGGTGGGCCATATGGACCGTCCGGAAATGAGTCAGGCCCAATCCGAGGCCTATACAAAGGGTGAGGCAAATGGGCTTAATGGTATGACTAATGGGCGTGCCTTGTGAGAGTCTCACTTGGCCCATGGTTTTGGGCATGGTTTGGGCCCATCTTCTAAGGAGCCACCTGTGCAGTTTACGGGTCAAGTAGAGGATCCATTGGTGGCACGGGTTCTTGAGCTACTTTGTCGAAGTGTGGGTTCGCCATCAATAGAGAGGTTTTCCCTGGCGGGGGAGGACCCACGGAGGTCGTCGCCGTGTTCCCCATCAACGACAACTAGGCCGTCGCAACATCAGTCAGAGCCCAGTTCGAAAGCGGGCAGGGATGAGGCGAGATCATCTGCTGCACTTAGTTAGATGCTGGTTCTGAGGTCTGAAGTATGTGAGGAGGAGGGCGACTGGTTGGGCTGTAACGCCCTAAAAATTAACCCATTATATATATCATTGACATTCATTATTTAAAGAAGATAATCTATTAATTCATTCATCAGAGTATTACAAAATAAAGCATAACATGTATCATCGAATAAAATGCCCTACAGGCTTACATCTTTCCAAGCCAACACTTGGATACAAAAATATGAGTTCTAACTCAATACAAGAAAAGCCCTAGGCTTGAATGTTTACATGTACTTATAATTTAAGACAGTTAACTAAAAGTAGTCTTCTTCAATCCAGAAGCCAAACCCTCCCAAGCTAATTCCTTGGAGGTAGTTTATCACCTGAACCTGAAAATGATGTTCCCATAAAGGGTGAGCCACAGCCCAGTAGAAATATACTAAACCACATATAAGCAATGAATAAAGCAATAGCATTCAACAGATGGTTAACCAAAATAATCAATTACAACATTTTACAGACTCATGACATTATTGCCAAAGATACGTTTTACTTTCCAGTTTTATCAACATGGCTCAGAACCTGGCCAAACTTATAACAGTGAAATCACATATATCATATTCACAATCTTCCAATATTAACAACAAATGAGACTCAAGCTCAAATCAAACACTTCATACTTCCAGATTGATACACATTTTAGTGCTGTATCAATAAAACACTTCTATATAAATAAGCACACATAAAAGTGATGCTAATGGAGTCCATCCCCTATCTCCTCCCAAACAAAATCCGGTTTAGAGGTCCATCCCCTATCTTCCCCTAAACCGTGGAGTACATCCCCTATCTCCTCCCACACACAAAACAATGTATGCAAATGCAATGCTCAATCAATACACGTATTTTCTGTATCAATGCCATAGTCAAAATTAATGACTTAACCAATGTGATTAGTTTCAGTTATTCCTAATCCACATGCAATATCTACAACAACCACGACTATCCTCCACCGATAGCCCAAAACAGTTATTTCTAAACTGAAAATAACTATGTCAACAATTCAATAGACAAATGATACCAATTATCCAATTACGCCATTTAATCAATGAATTCCATGAATTTAACCCTCTTTTCCCAATTCCATGAATTACTTATACAAATTAATTCAATAATACAACTAGGGTTTTTCCCAAAATTTACCAAAGTATCCCCAACATGTTAAAATACCAAAACTTAGAACAAAACCTATAAAATGGAGTAGGAAATCCCTACCTCAAAGAAAACAACCCAAAAGATGAAGAAAGAGATGAGTGCCCAAATACCAAAGTGCTCCAAATTGCCAAATGCTCAGATTAAATGGTAGCCCTTGCCTCACTCTATCTTTTTAATGAAGGATCTAGGGTAGAAACACACCCTAAGTGGATCAAATCTAAGAAAGAAGGTGAGTAGGGAGAGAGAAAAGTCGGACCTAGGGTTTGGAATCAAAAGAAAATGAAAAAGACTGATCAAATCCCACTGCTGTGTATATAAACTGGACAGGCTCGCTCGAGCGAAGACTTGGTCGCTCGAGCGACCAGACACAGAGAAACTACGCTCGAGCCAAGGAAGCCTTGCTCGAGCCAACAACTCAAATGCTCGCTCGAGCGAAAGAAAGCTCGGTCGAGCGAAGAACTCAAACCCTCAGGTCTGAACCCATAGCTCGAGCGAAGGAACTATAGCTCGAGCGAAGGATGAACTAACTCGCTCGAGCGAAGAAAAGCTCGCTCGAGCCAAGAATGCACAGTTACAGGTCCAAATCAAACACTACCTCTCGCTCGAGCGAACAACTCCTCGCTCGAGCGAAGAACCAAAAACCTGGACAGCAACTCTTGGTTTCTAAACCCAACCAACCTGAAACAAACCTGCCCAACACATCCTATAATTCCAAATGAGAAAATAAGGAATAACAACAACAACCATTATACAATGATAGAATCTACGGAACAGTCCGGATACAATAATTAAATGGGAAAAGACCGGGGTCGCTATATGGGCTGTCATGTTGACCTTGGAATTGGGTTGGAAGGTGGTACACAAGTCGATCACTGGGCTGCTAATAGTGAAAGTTTGCCTTTGGTTTTGCAACCGTTGGTGATGGAGACAGTGGACTTTGAGGCTGTCGGGGTTGGCACTGCCACAGAGACAACGACAACGAGTTTTGCAGGTGATGAGCCTCTAGATCCGAGGGAAGTGTCTGCTTGGGTGTTGGCACAAATTGAGGAGGTTAGTTCTTTGCTTGGGGTTTCATTTGTTGGGCATGAGGCTGAATCAATGAGGCTGTTTTCAACCATAAAGGCATCATGGAGGGGGAGTGCTCCGGTGGGGACACAGTTGCAGATTGTTGGGCAAAAGGGAAAAGGTGCTAGAGAGTTGCGGAATTTACAGTGCACTGTCAATTATGATAGGAGGCCACAAGAAGGCAGTCGAGCTATGAGGAAAGAGCGTGTCAGCCAATCACTGTTGCCATGCGGTTGAAAATCTTGTCTTGGAATGTTCGTGGCCTTAATGATAGAGGGAAGAGGGTGACAGTCCAGACGGTATTGAGGAAGGCAAAAGCGGATGTTGTTTGTTTTCAGGAGACCAAAATGGATTACATAGACCGGGAAGTGGTTAGAAAGGTGTGCAGGGGGTCAGTATGTGGATTGGACATATTTGCTAACTGTTGGGGTGGCTGGGGGGATTTCAGTGTGCTAGGATCGGAGGGTGGTTGAAAAAGAGGAAAAGGAGGTGGGTAATTTTTCTCTGTCGTGTCTTTTTCGCTGCATTGGGGATGATTTCCGATGGGTGTTCACGAGAGTTTATAGGCCGATGAGGGGGTCAGAGCGACCTTTATTTTGGGACGAATTACAGAGTATTGCTTTTCGGTGGTCGGTGCCGTGGTGTGTAAGGGGGGATTTTAATATGGTGCATCATTCGGGGAAGAAGTTGGGTTTGCTCCCAACAGTGGGCGTTATGCGTGATTTTTCTTCGTTGATTGATGATCTGGAGTTGATTGATTTATCGATGCAGGGAGGTAGCTTCACTTGGTCTGGCGGCCGGGTGTTTTAGTGTATTGACCAGTTTTTGATTTCAGGATATTGGGAGGAGCACTTCTCTCGAGTGGTTCAGCAAAGATTGAAGCATCTTGTTTTGGATCATTGGCCGGTGCTGTTGGACAGTGGTGGGATTCGGAGTGGACCGGTGCCATTTTGGTTTGAAAATATGTGGATGCAATCTGCAGGGTTTGTGGATATTAATTGGTTGTGGTGGGTAGGTTATGATGTGCTGGGAGATCCTAGTTGCAGATTGGCTCAGAAATTAAAACTTCTAAAGGATGACCTACAGAGGTGGAATAAGGAGGTGCTTGGTCAGTTAGACACTCAGAAGGCTAATCTTTTGGTCGTATTACAAGAGTTGGATGCAAAGGAAGTGGAGGATAGCTTGACTGATGAGGAGTTGGCGATCCGTGAGAGGGTGAGATGAGAGTATAGCCAGGTGGCTCACATAGAGGAGGTTAGTTATTGCCAGCATTTGAGATGTTTATGGTTGAAAATGAGGATCGGAATACAAAATATTTTCACCATATGGCGAATGCTCATCGCTGGGTCAATCAAATTGGGAAGTTGTGGGTTAATGATGTGTTGTTATCGTCAGAGGAGGATGAGGTGAGAGAGGGCATAGTGAGCTTCTATCAGCATTTGTTTCGAGGGGAGGATGAGACTTGGAGGCCAGGGTTGGATGGGGTTCAGTTTGATGCTATTTCAGAGGCGGACAGACAGATGTTGGAATGGCCATTTTTCAAGGAGGTTTTCGGGGCTCTTCAGAAAATGTCTGGGGACAAGGCGCTAGGCCCCGATGGTTTTACTATGCTTTTCTTCCAGCGATGTTGGGAAGTGGTCAAGACAGATGTGTTAGCCTTGTTTGCGTAGTTTTATCAGTCAGGGTAGTTTGAAAAGAGTCTTGATGCAACTTTGTAGCGTTAATTCCTAAGAAAGGAGGGGCGGAGGATATAAGGGATTTTTGACCCATCAGCCTGTTGGAGAGTGTGTACAAGCTTTTCGCGAAAGTTTTGGCTAACAGATTGCGAGGTGTCTTGGAGGGGCTAGTGCCTGAGTCTTAGAATGCCTTTGTGGGTGGGCGTCAAATTTTGGATGCTGTGTTGGTAGCAAATGAGTGTGTTGACTCACGATTTCGACATGGAGGAGCTGGTCTTATTTGTAAGTTAGATATTGAGAAGGCGTATGATAATGTGAACTGGAGGTTTTTGATGTATTTGTTAGAGAGAATGGGGTTTGGGGAACGGTGGAGGCAGTGGATTCAGTTTTGTATATCGACGATTAAGATGTTTGTCCTAGTGAACGGAATGCTAGCAAGATTTTTCCCGACTCATAGGGGTTTGCGGCAGGGAGACCCATTGTCTCCATTATTGCTTATTTTGATTATGGAGACTTTGGAGCGGCTGTTATCTAATGCAATTCGGAAGGGTGTTTTGACGGGTTTCAAGGTGGGTATGGATCGAAATACTAGCTTAGTGGTGTCTTAAGTGGTCAGCGCTGCAAGAATGGTCCGACCCTCCTCGGCGCAAGCTGCGTACCAGGGTATTTGGATGACTTTTGAGGCCTAAAGACCTACATTTATGGTTCCCCTGATTCGAAGCTTGGGATCTTTATTGTCTCTGAAGTTTTTCGTACTTTCCGTTTTGCAATGTCTGTGTTTTTTTCTTCGATATTTGATTTGACGACTTGTTCATTTCGTCTGCAATTGAGTGTTCTTCCTTAATTTCATTGCACTCAGTATGGGGTCATAAATTTCTGATACATAGCTCATGTTTGTCTGTATGTAACTGTACTTGAACTGGGTATTTTTTTGTTATCATTTTTTATTGTTGTTTTTACATTTTAGTAAAAAAAATGATATAATATTTAAGGTTAGTTTCGGAAGAACGTTTGTAGTTTAATTTTTTGGCCTTCTGTCTAAAGTAGCTCTGTTCGAGAATGGTTTTTATGTTTTTTATTTTTTCCCAATTTGTTTTTCCATTTTTTCAATTTTTCTACGTATACCATAATTGTTGTTGCATTGTAGTACGCAAATGAAGCAATCCCAAATGCAGTCGACGCCTTCCAAAACTTTGCACAAGCGCGGTAGTAAACAGACGCAGCAGCAGTCTGCAAACGTGCATAAAGCAGCTTGGGACTTCGACACAGTGCGGATTTTCTTGGAACTTGTTATCAAAGAGTTGGACGCTGGTTTCAAGAGGAGCTTCCATACAATGGCAATGCATGTGTAACGCCCTCAAAATAATACATAAAACCCATTACTTTAAACATGCATTGATATAAAAGAAACCACTCATTTCTATTCATCAGAGTAATTCTTACAACTGTATTACATGTTAACAACAAAAACAAATGCCCTATGGGCTTACAAAAAGAAGAGTGCTAACTCAATACATATTAAGCCCTTGGCTTGAATTTACAAGTGATACATCAAAATAAACAAAAAGAGTCTTCAACTCTCATCCTCACCCAAGCTATGTCCTTGGAGGTGGCATACTACCTGTACCTGAAAATAATGTCCCATAAAGGGTGAGCCAACGCCTAGTAGAGATATGCTAAACACAGTATGAGCAATAACTAAGACATTAGCAATTGATAAATGTTCAATTTCCATGAACCAATTCATAACCCGTTTCCATTTCTTATCAATTCCCATTTCTTATCAGTTCCCATTTCCTATCAGTTTCACAATTTACATCAACGGCTCAGAACCTGGCCAACCACTTATATGAGACAGTGACTCATATTAAACATTTCCCATTTTACAATAGATAAACATACTAGTTGTATCACATCTCAATAGATAAGCATACAAGCTGTATCCACATTTCAACAGATATGCATATTAGCAATATCAACACTTCCAATGACGAGCATATGAGCTGTATCAACACTTCCAAAGATAAGCATATGAGCTATATCAACACATTATCTGACAAGCATATGAGCTGTATCAGTGGAGTCCATCCCCTATCTCCTCTTCAACAACATCCGGTTTAGAGGTCCATCCCCTATCTTCCCCTAAACCGTGGAGTACATCCCCTATCTCCTCCCACACACACAACGTATATATACAAAGGTCATATACACAATCAATCAATACATAACGCTAATGTATTCTATCAACCGTCACACTCTATGACATATCCAATTGATTAGTTTTAGTTTGCCTAATCATCATGCATTGTCTACAACAATCAAAACTACCCTCCATCGGTAGCCCAAGCAATTATTTCTAAACAGATAATAAAAGCTCTAACAGATAAAATATCAATGTTTTCAAAAGTGAGCGCTTAATAAATCTAACTCCATTATTCAACCATATAATGAACCAATTTCATTATTTCTAACTCAATTCCATAAAGTCACAACTTTCCCAAATTAATTATACCAATTAATTTAAACAACAAATTAGGGCTTTCTATCCCATTTCCCAATATTGACCCAATGGCCTATATATCAATAACCAACAACAATATCATTATTTTGAAACCCAAAATACATATTTTTGAATCAAAATAACAAAACTCCCTTTCAATATTTTCAAACCCTAACTTCCCAAAATTGACCATTTATACAAATACCCAAATATCTAGGTCAAAACCCATAGTAGTGAGTAGGAATCCCTACCTCAAAAGATGACCCCCAACGAAGAAGATGGCGAAAACGAAGTTGCTCCAAACCACTAGTTTCTCGGATCAAAAGATAGCCCTCGACGATCAACAACTTTTTTGTAAAGGCCAAAGGTGAGGAGACAACTCTTACTAGATCAATACCTAGAGAGAAGGCAAGGTTCTAGAGAGAGGAGCTCTCAAATGGCTTTTTCAGAAAAGTAAGAGAGAGAAAGAATGAGAAAAAGTGATTTAAAACTACCCCACAGCCAACTGATATACGACATTCTTGCTCGAGCGGAGAACACAACGCTCGAGCGTCAAGAACAAAAACTAGGTACGCTCGAGCGCAAGAAGACCCGCTCGAGCACCAAGACACAAGAATAAAGCACATCCGCTCGAGCGCGAAAACTAGTCCGCTCGAGCGTAGATTTCCATCTCCCAAAACTTACACCAAAAAGGTACTACCCGCTGGAGCGCCACCGCTCGAGCGTAAACAAACCCGCTCGAGCGTAAAAATCACACCTGCAGAAGTTTTGCAGGGACACGAAAAACTGGGAGTGTGCAATATCCGCTTGAGCACAAAAAGACCCGCTCAAGCAGAACAACCAAAAACTTGGCAACAAGATTTCAGACCAAGGTTCAACCCACCTGTTCGAAACAAGCCCAACACATCCTATAACTCAAACAAACGGAATTAAAGGACGACAACAAGATAGATACAACTACCAACTTCACGGAACCGAGTCCGGAATACAACAGAACAATAAAGGGACAATCAGGATCGCTATAGCATGGATATAGAGCTGTCTGCAAGGGCTTCCAGGAGTGTACAAATAAGGTGCATGACGTCAAGCAACTGCAAAACAAGTATGCGTTGCTAAAAAAGGATTGGCAGTCAGTGGCGGAGCCAGGAATTTAATGTAGAGGGGGCACCAATTAATTATAATCTCAAAACTTGGTCTTGATCATTAGTATTACAGTCCATAATCTGAGGTCGTAGTCTTAGATCTGCAGGAAGGTCTACTAAGGATGATCTAAATAAGTGCACTTTTTGACTTTTTATGAGATATGGGTTGGATTTGGGTTGGGTTTGAAGTGATGTGTTAGAGAGGTGATGTGACTTAAATAAGATGATGTGACTTAAATAGAATAGTGACTTTTTAACTTTTTTGAAACTTGCCAAACCAGCCCTAAGTTAATTTATATGGGACTTTGTTTTGGCGGAAAAATAATTATAATCTTCTTCTTAAGGAAGAGATGATTCTAACTTTGATTTTCTTTTGAAATATTTCTCCATGACTGTTTTAAAAAATAAAAATCAAAATAAAAATTCATAATCAAAATCACAAACCCCCACAAATCAAAATCTCCAATTTTAATATAAATCAAAAAATTTAAATTTAGCACAAATCACAACAAAGAAAATTTCTAATATACTAATATTATAACAAATGAAAGTCCCTAATTTAAATAACAAATACTATAAATTAATATTTTTAATTGTAGAACAAATCAAATCCCTAATTTTAGCACAAACAACAACAAATCAAAATCCCTTACTTTTAATATAAATCACCACCAATTAAGATTCATAATTTTAACATATCAAAATCTCTTATTTTAACGTAAATAATAACAAATTAAAATTTTTTACAAATCAAAACTTAACAAATAACTATAAATTGATACTCATAATTTTTATTTAAAAATAAAAAATTATAAATAAAGTTACTTGTAAACAATGAAGAGAAGATAACAAGGTTATAGTGTGATCCCAAATCTGTATTGTGTGATCCTAATCTGGTGAATTGTGAGTTGATAAATTACAAAGTAACAAAGAGAGATAAATATATATATATATATATATATTGCTGCCGTTTTTCCATGAATCAAAAAAAAAAATAATTGAATTGAATTGAAGGTTTGTCAGTGTGTTTGGAAATTTGGTGCATGTGTGCATGTGTTCAAGTGGGCTGCTATGTATTATGTGGCACTGCGTGTAAGCTCAAACAAAACCAAAAAAAAAAAAATTTGCAAAGTTAGGGGGGGCACGTGACCCCCCCCGGCCCCCACATCCCTCCGCCTCTGTTGGCAGTCGTGGTCTAAACTGATGGACAACAGGCATGGGCCAATCGGCATAAGTTACAATGAATCGACGGGTTTGATGCAAACATCTGACGACTGGTGGGCGCATTACGAAAATGTAACATTTCCAGTGACTTTTACTTACGTTCAACATGATACTGATGCATGTATTAGAACGGCAGTGCTAGAGGCCTTGAATTCTAGGCCTCGCATTTGGCTTGCCCCTGCTTTTATTTTTTATTTTTTTGGAAATTGTGGCTGTGTTAATTACTTTTTTTTTGTAGTTTTTTTAAAAAAAATTTAAGAGTGGCTACGTGTTGTGCCAAAAAATTCGACATTTCGCACCAACTCATCGTACAAAATTATATGAAATTAAGAAAACGAAAACCAACAATCTAACTGATCAGTCAATTTCATCGCTCAACTAGTCCAACCTAATTGACTGATCAATTAGGCTGCTGGTTAAAATTTGTTAATTTCATCTAATTTTATACGATGAGTTGGTGCGGGATGTCTAATTATTTGGCACACCCCTACACATAACTACCTTAAAAAAAACAACCAACCAACACAAGCCAACAAATAAAATTTAATTACATTAAAAAAAAAAAAAACCAATACAGCCCAACAAATAGAAGAAAAACAAAACAACTCAGCCTATGTGGTTTAATAAAGTGAGTGAGTTGGGTTGAACTGGTTGAGTGCTAAAATTTTTTATCACCCAATCAGTCGAACCCAACTCACTCACCTTATCAAACTATACAAGTTCAGTTAGTGCGTGATGTCTAGTTTTGCAGTATACTTCTTCACAGAACCATTTTTGCAAAAAGAAAAGAAAGGCAATTTTTTTTTTTAAAAAAAAAAGACCAGACTAACACAGCCACAAAAAAAAAAAAAAATTACAATGGTATTTGCGGCCTCAAGCATTATTGATATTAGAAGCATTATTCTTGTTTCCTATTACTATTTAGGATTAGGTCTAAAATTGCTATATATATATATATATCTATTAGATGTACATATTGTATTGACACACAATTGAATATACATAGAACATTCAACGAAATGTAGCTTAGGAGAATATTCAAATCAAACCTAACTAGAAAAACAAATCAGGAAGAGACAACTGAGTAGGATCAAAAACTATTTCATGATAGCATTGCTTACCCACATAAGCTTTGTTCCACCTATGATTCTACGTAAATAATGAAACATTTGTAGCAATTCAAGGAGTTTTGATCATACCCACAGTGTTTTCAACTTTTTAAGTGCCACTAAAATGCAATCCTGTGGAGAATCAAACACTAAACCCTAGAACACAACTACGTCGACCATGGTGCCCAAAGTCTAAATTATGTTTGAAGACATCAAGTTGGAGACATGTTCTTCGAGATGTTTTTTGGCATCCTGTCTTCCCACATTCACAAATTCCAAGTTTTTCTGGTGGCAACTCATCCTCTTCCTGCATTGCCTTGTTATATTTAATAGCAAGGTTTAGCATCTCGTGAACAGTCTGCTTATTGGTCTTGGAATGGGTATCAAATCGTTGTAGACTTGAACAACCTGCTGTAAATATTTTGATTGAGTTAAAATGAAAATAGTAGAATGTTGGGTTTGGATTATCATTCTAGTAGGGGGTACGTTGGGTTAGAATACTATGGTAGAACGGTTAGTATGAAGATCCTCCCTGCTGGGATTCATATGGGTCAGCTTGAATCTATCAAGTCCTTTCCCCACACATTGAAGAAAGTTTGCGAATTGAAGGAAAGCTTTGAGGGGTAAATTGTGGTGTTGGGTGTGGATGATATGGATACGTTTAAGGGTATTAGTTTGAAGTTCTCAGCATTGGGATATCTCTTAGAAGAACACCCTGAACAAAAATGACAATGACAACCTCTCAATGACAATTACATCACAAATCAAAACTATATAATGTTGAACACAATATTTGTTACTTAAAATGATGTCACTTTCATGAATTAATTGGATGACAAAAAATTTAATTTAACTCTCTTGACCTTAACTTTTCCAACAATGCTACGTGCACGAAAAATAAATAAATAAATAAATAAATCAATATGTATCTCAATTTTATGTTGAATTTAGTTCCTTCTACATGTAGAATCTACGTCATACCTTGATATTTCTCCATGTATTTCTTTCTATACATGTAGGATCACTCTTAACTTCTCAGGCTATGATCTTCTAACTTTATGATTTGAATTTTCAATATATTTCAAAACCTACTGATGAGACCCAACATCTTTTTATCTTTAAAATTTTCAATTTCTCTATTGAAAAACATTCACAGTTCTTAATTTATGTCTCCAAATATTCATACCTTCACATTCGTATGTAATTCAATGACTATAAATATTACGAGACATGAGAATATAAAATTTGAGGGCTAAACTTGCCCCCCAACCGCTAATGTATAATTTCAAATATTGAATAAGATGAACAAAAGCAACTGTTGTACTATCAACTTTCCAAACACCAATTCAAACATTGCAGAGTCCATAATTGACTTAAAAAAATTTGTTTTACTAATTTTTAGAAAGATCTTAGGAAGCAAAGTTGACTGATCATGTTTGAAAAACTATTTCATAGAAAGTTCTGAAGCAGTTAGCATAAATAAAAATCAAAATAGCTACTTTTTCTCCTCCTTCCCCCCCCCATGAATCTTGTTTTGATTTTTTGAGAAAAAAATATTTTGAAAATGAAACAAACAAGCTGTTGTCATTTTACATTAATTTCAAACTTAGGAAGTTGAATTATGTACCTGTTGAATTATGTTACAAACAGGCTGATGTCATTTTTTCCCTGGTTGACAAGAATGCAATCAAGTTCAAAACGAAACCATTGGAGCACATGGAACTCCTGCGAAGGGTGTATGAAGGCGCTAGGGCAACCAAAAAATATGCATGGACACCAGGTGCAGCGTTCGAACCTATTGCAATCGATGACGGTACTTCGCCGATGGATGAAGAAGATTGCGAGGACAGTAGTGGTTTGCCCCCTTTCTAGCCTACCACGCAGCGTGATGACACTGTCCACCAACCTATTGCGCCAGAGGATGACACGCCGACGACCGTACACGCTACATCATCGGCAATTAACGCTGACGACACACCAACAAGTGGCGAGAGCAAACGCAAATTTATTCACACAACACTCCCATAACGAAAAAAAGGGCAGAGTGAGGAAGCTTCACTGTTGGCGAGTAGCATGGAAAACCTTGCATCTTCAGTTAAATTACAACAACGAAAAGTCCGCGTGCGTCATGATTACAGAGATTCGACACAGGACCTCATTGACAAGTGTATGAGAAGGTTGTACTCGCTGGAAGGACTAGATTCGCAAGACCCGCTAATTGTTTTTGGTTTGATGGTACTGGACAACTCGGCAAATCAAGCCATAATGGTGCGAATTCTGACAAACGAGACTGTCATTAGCTGGCTGCGAATGAAGAAGTCCCAAAGTATGGGTTGCCCATCAGCAGCAAACTCCGGAATGGATGGTGGCTGGTTCTGAGACTGTCCAGCAATTCTGTCATGTTGGAACTTGTTTGTGTGTTTTTTTTTTTTTTCCTTTCGAACAAACAGTGTGCCATTTTTTCTTCCTTCACAAAAACTGTGACATTGTGCATGGAATTTTAAGACTTTATCTATCGCTTGGTTTGTTTGATGATGTTGATGTTATTATCAAGTACATGCTTGCAGCTGTTTTGGTGAAACAGGTTGTCTAAATTATTGAGTTGCTATTTGTGTGATTTGTATTATGGAACAGCTGTGCATTATGGAACAGCTGCAGATTTTTCAATTTGTGTATCTTTGGCCACTTGAAACATGTACTTGATTTGGTGAAACATGTTATCTAAATTCTCGAGTTGCATAATTTTGTGTATTTCGCATTATGGAATATCTGTGCATTATGAAACAGCTGTGTATCCTCAAATTTGTGTATCTTTGGCCACTTGGAACATGTACTTGATTTGGTGAAACAGGTTATTCTTGAGTTGCAATTAGTGTATTTTGCATTATGGAACAACTGTGCATTATGGAACAACTGTGTATTTTGCAATTTGTCTATCTTTGGCCACTTGAAACAGGTGTGTAGCTTGTATTATCTCATGCATATAATTTATATTAGCAATTGGATTAATGAATTACATGCAACAAGGATGCTTTTCTGAAACAGCTGTGTATCTCATGCCTGTATCTTTAATGAATTATATTAGCAATTTGTGCATGAAATTCTGGAACAGCTGTGATTAATGAATTCACAGCTGTGTATTTTGTATTATCTGATGCCTATAATTCTGGTATGCATCTTTAGGTGTTGTGAGTGAGTAGTAGACATTCATATACTTCATGATTTTCTGCCTCAATTTTATTTGTGGAGGACTGCTGGTTATAGCCCAGGATTGGGCTGTGGAGGACAAATGGTACAGGTTATAAATACAGAAACTATTAAAGTGTGGCAATTGGTAGTTTGTCTTCTAGTTAGGGGATGGTTTGATGTGTCAAATAAAGTACATACTAGCCTTAGAGAGATGGATGTAGGTGTTGCAGATTGCCTTGAGAGAACCGAGCATGCTGCACATTTCATTATGGGAATCTTGACCTGTGTTACTACTTTTTTCAATGAATGCTTTGTCAGTGAATACTTTTTTCATCATGCATACTTTCAACAGGTTTGTACATATTCCTGTAGATTTTTGAATTATGATAGAAGATTTGTTAAATTTTTTAAATCCATTTCACATCATTTTTAGCTAACAAAAAAATATTGTGTGCCAAACTCCTCTGTTTTGTTTAGCATTTTTGGTTGTGATTTTTTTCGTTTTTATCTTTTATTATTTTTTATTTTCCACATTTGCAACAGAGCTAAAATTTTTTAAAAAGTTTGATATAATTTTAAAAAAAAGATCATTAAAGATTAAAAAAAAAAAAAAGACAACAGAAAAACTGGAGTTGGCCACACTGTTGGAGTCTTGCAGATTTTTTCAATGATCATTACAAATAAATATTATTATATGTACTTATTTTTAAAAAATTACTAAAACGGTTAAAATTGTAAAATTTATTAGGAAACCCATTGTCGTGTTGATCGTACACTTTCCTTTGATTCCCTATTTTCGCAGTTTAAAATTTTCCTTCTTGCCATAACCTTTGTTTTCAAGCATAACTTTGTTCCCAATTAGTGTTAATTTTTTATACAATTTTTGTTTTTCCGTTACACTGTCTTACTGTTTTTGTAAATTCATGTCATGTGTGTCTACCAATTTAAAAACTTGACTATAAAAAATGAACAAAAGGTAGCTAACACAAAAATTACGCATGGGAACAAAATAGAATTTTTTGAACACTGTTTTTAAAAAATTATACCAAAACAAGGTGTCTTTTATTTTTTTGGATGCACAACATACACTTTCTTGAACACAAATAAATTTTTTGGGTGAACCAAAAAAGAGGGAATCATAGACGTAGGCCCCTCCGTCCTTGTCCCAACTATCACAAGCAAGTGAACTTTTTCAAATGCAGGAAAGTGTACCCACCACCACCAAAGCTCATCTCTCCTTGTATCATGGATATGTCTATATAATCATATGTTGACAGTGTGGTTCTCTCGCACACTCCCTCTCCCTTAAACTCTTTCATTTTCCATAGTTTTTGCAGAAGCTGTGTGCTTACATTTGTACATAGCACCCATTTTATTTTTGCATATTTTGCGTTCCATTTTTTAGAAATGGCGAATGACGCTGGTCATAGTCACATCGTGTAAAGTATTACATCCCGGGAAGCTGTCGGTGAAATTGCGCGGGAAATGGTGGTCGAAACTGATCACAACTTGATAGAGGCATGGAATAGTGCAGCTATATATTATTACAACCATTATCACAAAGTCCCTCGAAATACATCAATACTTTCGGGACGTTTATGGATGTATGAATTGTTTAACGGGCACCAAGGCTAGTTTGAAGATGCTGTCAGTATGTCCAAACCAGTGTTCTTGTTGTTATGCGACACGCTTCATAGTTTTGGATTGACACTGCCACAGCGAGAGTATGGCTTTCCGCTGGAAGAGAAGGTAGCCATTTTCATTTGTGCATTGCAGGGAATGGATTGGAAAGATTTGCAAGAACGGTTCCAACACTCGAAGGAGACTTTGTCACGCAATTTCCATGAGGTTTTGCAAGCTATGATACCGTTCACATCGGTTCATAGTAGGAGTCTTACGCCCGAGCAAGTGCAACAAGGGGGCCACCCACATTTACAATCGCAATGGCGGTACCGGCCATTCAAGGTGACAATTTCCATAAAATTTTAAATATCACAGTGGCGACATATACCCTAAATTTTGTATTTATACTTTCTGAATAATGGTGTGTTGCGTAGGACTGCATCGGTGCACTAGACGGCATGCACGTGATGGCTCGTGTCTCGCATGGAGTACGCCACTTCGTACTATGGCCGAAAAGGCGTGTCAACACAGAATATACTGGCCGTATGCGACTTTGATTTGTGCTTCACCTTTGTGTCAGCCGGTTGGGACGGGAGCATGCACGATAGCAGGGTGTTACACTACGTGACAACCGAGCCTAAACATCGCTTCCCGCACCCCATACCTGGTAAAAATTTTAAACATTAACAAAGTAGTATAATTTTAAAATAATAGAAGACAAATTACGACATCATACTTGCTCTTGAACACAAAAATCTGTCTAAATTACTCTTTACAGTTGATAATTGATTTTAAAAAAAAATTAAAATTAAAAAAATTGTGATAATGCGAACATGTCCACATGATACTGCGAACATACACAATATCATTTTAAAAAAAAAATTGTAAATAAACAAATTTATGAAATAAATTAATTTGAAAAATTTCTACGTCGAAACAAAATATTTAAAACTACTATTTACAAAAAACAGAAATGTAATTCAAAATTGTTGTATTTGACAAGACAATGTATTGACAAAAAAAGTATTTCAAAACAAAATTGGAAAACAAAATAATTAGTAATACAATAATAGCAAATTTATTTTTTTGGAAAAAAAAACAAAAAAAAAAACTGAATGGCCACTTGTATTTATTTCACCCAAAATTGTAGGTGGAAAATCAGTATATGAAAATCAAAATTAATTGAAAAACAATTACTTGCAAGAAAAATGATTTGAAACAAAAAATCGACTTGAAAAAAAATTATTTGTTACTAACAATCTAAAATGTCAGTTTAAAAACAATATAAACTTATGATTTGACATTACGATTTTTCCTAAAATTATTGTAGGTGACAACCATTTATAAACCAAAAAAACTCTTTTCGAACGATGTCTTATTGGCAGTAATTTTGAGTTTTGTAGTTATAAACTGCAAAGTGACAACCAAATGGTCACCAACTAGGCAATAGTGAATAACATCTCTGTTCGTTGCAGGAAAATACTATTTGGTGGATAGCGGCTATAGCAACAAGACAAGGTACCTAGCCCCATACAAGGGGTATAGGTATCACCAAAATGCCTATCGGAATCGAACACCACAGAATGAGTTCGAACTGTTCAATAAGGTACATTCGTCATTGCGTAGTTGTATTGAGCGGACATTCGGTGCGTGGAAGTTGAGGTGGGGGGCATTGCAGAATATTCAGAAGTTGAGTTTCTCTAATCAAGTGACCTTTGTATGTGCGTCAATGGCATTACATAACTTCATATTCTGACACAGTGAAATTGATGAGGTCACGCTGGCTATCCCAAACAGCACCGAATACGTGGCCCTCGAAATGCTCGACCACGATGAATACACACGGGTTGCCGATGTGATTGAGGAAGGGGACTCCGACCCCGCAATGGCAGCTGTAAGAGGGAACATTACGTACCAACTAAGACGGCAACTGAACACGAATATTTGAAACATTAATGTTGGTTAAATTTATAATGTGTGTAACTGAGATTCAAATTTATATTATCATATCTTCTTAAAAAATGTTTGGTTTTAATATTCTGATGTGTTCGGTAAATTACATTGTGAACGAATTTTATTTGAACAAGAAGTATGTCTAATCATTAACATATAAAATACATGAAGAATGAATGTCCAATAATTGTGTGATTCTTTTTAAAGATTTTTCTACAAATTTTACTTAGAAAGTGACTATATAATATAAATTTAACCTGATGTAGTGTGACACGTATTTACAATAAATTTAATTTATATAAAAAAAATTCTAAATCGATAATATTATTTTTAATTTTAATCATTTAGAGTAAATAAATTTGGACAGTGGGTCACCACAGCCATTAAGGTGCTTGTGATAGCAATTCATCCACCTGGTTGATGGCAACCTCTTTGGCAACCTAACCACCGCAGAGTAAACAACCTAACCACTAAAAAAAATAAAAAAAAAACCTAACCATTGATTTTTGTGAAATCGATATATTTAAAGCAAAAATTTATACACACTATTCATACAAATTTTTAATTGAGGATGTTTCTTACATGTATGGTTCCATTTTTATGTGAAAATTTTTATATACATGTAGAATTTTTTTTTTGTACATGTTACATTGCTTAAGATAGAAATTTAAAAAAATTATTATGAAAAAAGTGACGAATGATTCAAATTTAATATTTACATCATGAGATTCAAATCTAAAAGGAAAAGGAAAAGAAAAATTCTACATAAAAACAAAAAAGAAAAAGAATGAATAAAAACAATAATTTTTAAAAGGAAAAGAATCAAAAAAAAAAAATGACTAAGGAAAAAAGAAAGAAAAAATTACCCATAAATCCTATCCTGGAAAAAGTTAAACCATTTAGTCCTATAATTTTTTTTGTATACCATTTAGTCCTAATGTATTGCCAGATTTTTTAGGGTGTGATTTGATTCATTTATTTTTACATCAATACCCTTTTGAGGGTGTGATTTCTCTCTCTCACTGTGCAACTATTCATCAATGGCGAAAGAGAGAGAAGATGTTTGTTAGAGGCCGACTTCAAGCAATTTGAGTAGCACTGTGGAGTCTTTCAGTGGGCCCAAGCTGCCGCAGACAGCGGTTGCTCCGCCGTCTGTGTCCCGACAAGCGCCTCTTCGAGAGGTGTGCAAGCATCTCGGAAAGAGCCGATCAGCTGCGTCGGCCGTCGGAATCATACCGCCGGTAGCTTCCAGAAGAGACGATTCGCTTCTCGAACAACATGATGGGATCCAGAGCGCCATTCTTCACTGCAAGAGATCATATAACTCATCCAGATCCAGAGGTAAATAGGACTAGTCATATTCAATTTACACATTAAATCCTCAATTATTAATTAATTCAAATCTTAATCTGTTTCTCTTGAATTTTGGTTCGCAAATTTCTCACGAACCGTAAGCAAACCTTGCCACGAGATCTCAGTTATCAATCCATCTAGAAATTCCACAGAGGAAATGGGAGTCTGAAGAACAATGTTTTGATGTTCAATTAGGCCCTGATGTTTTGATGTTTGATAGTGGAGATGTTCAATGTTTGAAGAACAATGTTTGATGTTCGATTAGGCCCTGAAATTCAATTTTTTTTGTTGATGTTGTTGGACCGGAATGTTTGATGTTCATATGTTGATGATTAATGTCAATGATGTTTGAAGTTTGATGATGTTTTGTTAATGTTTGATGTTGTTGATGTTTTTGTTTGATGTATATGTCCTCTACGGTTAATTTCCAAAATTCAAATTTTTTGTTGACCTTATTGGACCGGAATGTTTGATGTTCACATGCTGATGATTAATGTTGTGATGTTTGATGATGTTTTTTTAAAGTTTGATGTTGTTGATGCTTTTTGATGATGTTTGATGTTGTTGATGTGTTTGGAGGGAAAACAAACATCTACAGAGTTTTGGGCATTTCAGTCAATATCACGTTGGGGTTTTCCTCATTTACTCTTACTATAAAGCGCAAAACATAGTGTAACACTGGTTATTTTATCATTAATATTAGCTTGGGACTAATTGGATCATAAGATAAACTATAGGACCAAATGAGTCATAAGATAAAAATTTGAGATTTATTGGTGCATCGCCCTTAAAAATATTCAAAAAATGAAAAAATTAAAGAAATCGTAACATATTTAAATATTAAAATATTTAAAATCATAATAAAATTAAAATATTGATTTGAATTGAGTTTTGAATTATGTGATTGGTCATGAATTTTAAAAAGTAATGATTATATTTTGAATTGAATTTTAAAAAATAAATGCAGAATTATGATTTAAAAATTCAAAACAAACACCACACTTAAATTAATGGATGAAAGTATAATTTGAGAGACCTACCAAACGAGTCTCAGTTTTCAAAAAAAAACTTTCAAACCAAACACACTGTAACCTCACCTACAGGCTACAACAACAATAGCCGCGAACAACACGACGAACCTCTGTCTCTCTCTTCTGTGTTTGTTGTTTGTGTGTGCGTAAACAGTGTATATTGCGAAGCAATCAAAGTCGAATCGACTACAGACGAAAGCTAAACGTGCGGTGGCAATGAGCGTAGACAGGACTCAGGGATGCTGCGTTACAATCCGTACTCTTTCTCCACTATCCTCACTCTCCAGATGCGTTTACTCTTCTTCAGGTCCTCAATTTTCTCTCTCTTAATCTTCATATTCATGTATATACTTACTGGCTTATATGTATATGTATTGTTGCTTTTGTGTTTACGAGTGTGTATAAATGTTGATAAATCTCGCGATCTGCGAGGTTGATGTTTTGATTGATTCGAAATCTGCACGAATGTCAAAAATGTTTTTTCGTTTTTGAGATGATCGATTTTATGTTTTGATGCCGGTTACAGTATGTTCTGTTGTGATTGATTCGATTCGGCATTCGTAAATTCACTTCGAAGCTTCAACCCTCTCTATATATACACGCAAATATATGTACGTGTGATTTTTGCTTCGAGGCTTGTTTTCAATCCAAAGGTTTCGGAGATTAGGTTGATTTTTCACTGCAATCAAACGGTTTCAAAATTTTACTTGAATTTATGTGTTGTTTTTTATTTTTTTATTTTTAATTAATTTATTATTATTATTATTGATTAAAAATCGAATAAATTCGTTACCTTTTGTGCTTTTGCTAGGTTTTACTTTTATCTGAGCAATTTTGGATCGCTTCATATTTAGTCTTTTTTTCTTTTTCTTTTTTTAAATTATAAAAAAATAGAATAAATTCGTTATGTTTTGTGCTTTTGCTAGGTTTTACTTTATCTGAGCAATATTGGATTGCCTTCATATTTAGCTAGTTTTTTTTATTTTTTTTATTATTAAAAAATAGAATAAATTTGTTACGTTTTGTGCTTTTTCTAGGTTTTAATTTATCTGAGCAATTTTGGATTGCCTTCATATTTAGCTAGTCTAGGTGTTTGTCATGATCTCTTTAACAAAAATCTTTATTACTGTTTCTATTTAATTTAATGCAGATGTAACTGAAGTTATTTTCTCTAAATTAAAATTGGAAAAAAGGACAGTTTTGAGAGCAAGATGAGGAGTGTTTTCAGTTGAGTTCATGATTCCACCAAATTCAAAGCGTTTTTTTGGTGGTTACAATTTACTAATGTGTTAGTATCTCTATATCAGGTAGTCATTTTTAGGTAATTTGATATGGTTGCGTTGAAATCCCACCTAATAAAGCTGGACTTAGATGTCCTTACAATGGAAAGCCTTTTTTTAGCGTTTGTTTTTGTAATTGTGAGAATTCAATTCCTACAGCTACTATCTTTACCGTACGGTACTGTGTTACAATTCTATCATGATCATTTAAGCTAACTATTAGTAAATACAATACAATTATTATGACATGTACATATTTACAGAAAAATTTTATTCTCCTAACCTGTGGGAGGACAATAGTGGTTGGACTACACATCCCAACCTAACTCACACAGCAGGAGTGTGAAAACGGCGAATCTTAAAAAAACTTTGACAGTAGGAGCAGCTCTAGAGCGTAATAACAAAACAAAAAATACAACCAACAAAACTTGCAATTCATGAAAAAGTAGAGATTACATAAAAATTAAACAATTTTTTTGGCTACTAAATTATGAAGGCAAGAATATGTTAATAAAAGGAAAGTGTGTCTTTCATTTATTTCTTAAATTTATAACGGAAGCTGTCAAACAATTTTTAGTAGCTGTAATTTATTAGAAGGCAAATGAGAAATATTAAATTTGTAGATCACAAAAATTGAATCTGTGGATTTGGAAAAATGAGAGCTAGAATTCATGAAGGTTTCACTCTTAGAGCATCAATTCTGTGACTTAGATCCCAACATAAATTCATCCTTGAGAACTTCAATCGAGTCGAAATTGGTTATTTCACTTTTTCCTAAAAGAACTAAACTTTTCTGCAAAGCAAGTAGTTGCACTAAAGTAGCTTCGTATCCTTTTAACTTTTTCTTTTCCCCCCTTTTTTACTGGATTACTTTCTTGTATGACACTTCAAACGGACAAGTCAATGATTATTTGTCTCGCCACCAAATTAATCTTGCCTGCCATGATGTCATTTTGATGAAAGGTGTACCAGCATGGTTATCAGAATCCCGATCCGGATCTTACGATTCTACGATCTTACGATCCATTTGAGTACAATCGATCCGGATCGTGTAAAAAACTCCTTATAGGTAGGATCTTTCGATCCTGGTAGTGGGATCTTATAGGATCGTGGAATCCCGATCCGAATCCGATCCTATTCGATCCAATTTACAAGCCTTGTTTTGTATTATATGACATATTTTGTTGTAAATTTTATGTTTGTTGTTTAAATACCAATTTATGTTGTCAAAATAAATAATAAAAATTAAGTAGTATTGAATCAAATAGACTAAGAAAAACAAATTAGGAAACAAACATTCAAATATTGCGGTAATTTAAGAAAATTAAATAGTCGGAAAAACAAACTTAGCTTTAGCAGAGTCTAAGAAGCGTAAGATGATTGCAACTTTATCCCAATTTCTGGAGAAATTATTTTTGTGACTCGAATCCGCTCCACCAGGGATGCTAACGACAAACCTTATCATTTGACTAAGCTACTCTTTTGAGTTCTTAATCTATTTTCATATCCAATTTTGTTAAATATTTTTTTTCACTTTTTATGCATTATTGTACATTGTAAAGTATTTTGTTATAGAATTCTTCTTCTTCTTCTTCTTCACCTTCTTTTTTGATAAAATACAGAACTTTTACCATCGAGTTTTCTATTGCATAATATTATATGTACATTTTACATGGAGTATTATATTTTTCACAATATCTTCACTTCTTTTTAATAAAATATAGGTTCATTTTGTGTATACTTTATAAGAAATATTTATTTAAATTAAATTATTATGTAATTTGTCTTTTTCGGTAGGATCTTACGATCCTCGATCCGATTCTACGATCCGATCCTATAAATACCTCCAACGATCCAATGTAGGATCCCGATTTTAACAACCTTGTGTACCAGGCCCTTCATCACCATTTTTTGCTAGTGGTCCTCACCACTTTTGATGTGCCAGACCAGAAAATGGATTAATGATTTTTCCACTAAAATCTGCTTCACCCATTGTATAATGATGCATTCTGTGGGCTATATTCATTTTTTCCTGAGTGTTGCACAAAAGGTCATGAAATTGATCAAGTAATGATAATTACTTATTAGGTAGTCAGCTGATTTAGAATCCTAGGCTAAAGGCAGAAGTCAACTTGTTGGTTGCAGATGATGCAACTTTTGGGTCACCAACTCGGATGGGGAAAGGCCTCACTTGTGTTTGCTTCAAGAGCAGGGGAACTTATGAAAGAATTTGCATCAATTTGACACCCCTACAGGTGAGCATCAATGATCTCTAAGGATTAAAGTGAGGAAAGAGGAAAGGCCCATGGAAATTTTCCTTTTGGTTTCCTACCATTAATTGGCTCTTTATTTGTGTATTGAAGAACTTACTATCTTCGTACTATATGATAAAAAATGTGATATGGAAACCTTTATTTTTTTCTTTTTAATCACATAAGCATGTGGTGTGGGTTTTAACCACTTAGAGCTTGTAGCTCTAAGTAGGTCATCTAAAAGAAGAATTATTTAGATTTACTGATTTATCTATACTATTATATATGTGAGCACTGGACTTGGTGTCCAAGTGTTTGGTGATTTCTTCTTCTGTCACGTGTCTTTTATTTTCTAATTAAAAAAAAAAATTTGATAAACAAGACTCGAACCTTAGACCTTGAATTTGTCAAATAAGATTAGTACTTGACTAGCACACAACATTTAGTAAATATTTTATTTTATATTAATTTATTTGAATTGCATGCGCATTGTGTGTGCCATCCGCTAGTGTCATTATATGATTCTTTTTGTGTCTTTCTTGTCTAATCACATAAAGCATGTGGCATTGCGTTTAAACCTATGTAGCACGGACACGTCTCCTAAGGCAATGTTTAGGTGTCGGACACGTGTCGGACACGGACACGGACACGGACACGCGGAGAACACGTGTCCGACACTCTACCGAACGTGTCCCTTTTTTTTTTTGAATTTTTGCAACCGGACATTCGTTTGGACACTGTTGGACACGCTATGGACACATTATGGACAGAGAGGGAGAGAAATCCTAACCTGTTGCAGACAGAGAGAGAAAGAGAGGATGAAGAACCTGTTGAAATGGAGCCCTAGATCAGGTATGTTCTTCGATTCTTCAAATCTTTTCTTCGATCTTCTTCTTTTCTTCTGTTTTTCTTCATTTTTCTTCTTCTTTCTTCATTTCGTCTGCGTCGTTTGTGTCGTCTTCATCGTCTCCCTCTCTACTCTCTCTCTGTCTCGCTATGGTGTTTCGGTGCCCTCGTTTGACCATTGATCGCTGTATACATTATATACTAATAATATATATACATATATATATTTATATACTAATAATATGTATACATTATATACTATAGTATATATATTATATACTGGATATATATATTTGAACAAACATCCTTTTTTTTTTTTTTTTTTCTTTTCCTTTTTTCTATTTTTTAGATATTATTATTTGTTTAAATAAATTATTTTTATTTATAAGAAAATTTTAATTTGTGAATAATATTTGATATTAAAATAAATAAATAATATATATATATATTTTTTAATTTTACATATAATAAATAAATAAAATTATATATATTGAACGTGTCCCTAGCGTATCGTGTCTCCTATTTTTTGAAAATTTGCGTTTTCCCGTGTCCGTGTCCGTGTCGTGTCCCGTGTCCGTGTCCGTGCATCATGGGTTTAAACCATGTAAGCTTGTAGCTGTAAGCAGTTATCTCAATTAAGAACTATACCAGATTTAGTGGTTTCAGTCATTGTCTAATAATCTGATTCTCTTACTTTCTTGCTTTCTTTGTTTTTTTGTTTTTTTGTTTTTGTGTTTTTTTTTGTTTTTGTATTTTTTGAAAGAAATCATTTCAAGGCATTCCTATTTGCATCTCTTCAAAAATTCTAATGTTAAAATTTGTAAAACACCTTCTCGAAAAGAATTTATTTGTGATGTTAGGGATTTAGGCCTTTCTGCATAAATTTGTCCTCTTAATTCTGTTAATGTTTGCCATATCTGATAAAATATATGCAGGAAGAGAGACTCAGAAGGTTGAAGCATCGGATGAAGGTTAACTTTGATGCTTCCAGAGTAGAACATCAGGTGTGTTTTCCACTGCCAAATTAGTTTATAACCTTGTATTTAGTACTAGACTCATCGTGGAGTGACAACAACATGGATCATCAAAAGCAAAGATTTATTATTTGACCATATCCAGACAGAAAATAGGACACTGTTATAGAAGAAAGGCTAGGGCTCAAACATTGTAAATTTTAACCTTCCAATGTTCTTTTCGAATTTTGCTTTGTTTGACTTACTTTCAAGATTTACACGATCACAGGAAGGTTTGAAAGCTCTATGGTCTGCCACATACCCTGGTCAGGAGCTCCATGGCTTAGTATCAGATCAATGGAAAGAAATGGCTTGGCAGGGCGAAGATCCATCAACCAATTTCAGGTTGCCCTTTTGTTTTGCATGTTTTGTTATGCTGTTTTATCATCAACTTTTTTGTTTTCATTGTTTGATGTGAACAGTTTTTATATGTTGAACAGAGGAGCGGGATTCATTTCGTTGGAGAACTTATTGTTTTTTGCCAAGACATTTTCAGTAAGATCCGAGTTTGGCGGGACAGACTTTTTCTTAATGATAAAACTACCTATTTGAGATCTTTTGCAACCATGCAACATACTTTGAAAAACATATTATGCTTTGTTTAAGTTTTCGTTTTCGTTTAATTTGCTGCAGACATCTTTCCAGTGTCTATTAAAAAAGCAAGGAGGGAAGCGAGCTGCGTGGGAGTATCCATTTGCTGTTGCTGGTGTAAATATCACATTCATGATCATGCAAATGCTTGATCTAGATGCCAGTAAGGAGAAAAATATTTCTTATTCCGAGTGTAAAATATTTGATCAAGTCACACACACACACACACACACACACATACACACACAAAATGCAAGAAGATTCTTGTAACCCTTTAGTCTCCTCTATGTGTCTTGAGGTGACAGATGAATCCAAACATCTCCTTTTCTTTTTGCATGTTTTTTTGGGTGCTCTGCTAATTCAAGTGATTGCAATACTTGCAGCAAAACCCAGGACGTTTGTCAGAACCGTTTTCTTGCAGATGTTGTCAGGTAAGGGGCTGCAACTGAATCCTAACCACTGTTTCAAATCATAAAATTAATTTTGGAAGATCTTTATCTGCTACTGATCAAACATGTTAAGAGACAGTTTGAGGCTTGTTTTGGTGTAAAACATTGGGCCTGTTTGGTTGTGTTTTCATTTTGTAATTTTTCATTTAATTTTGTCTTTTTTTTTTTCCGCGCCTGTTTTTTTCAAAAAAAAAAAAATGATGAATAGTTTGAAAACAGTCAACCTTTTCGTATTATTTTCAATTTATGTGCTAGAACATATTTCAAAAATAATAAAAAAAAACTGTTTGATGTTTCCCAAAAAATTAGTTGTTTTTCGAAAGGCTAGCCCAACCCAGAAGTTCACACATACTCAGCAGATTTAATTTTGTGTGTTTTGAAATTAATTAGAATTTTCTTTATGCATTTTCAGAAAATGAGTGGGCATTTGACTTGCTTTATTGTGTGGCTTTTGTGGTTATGGACAAGCAATGGCTGGAAAAAAATGCCACATACATGCAGTTCAATGTAACCTCTGTTTTGTGTGCGCGTGTGTATGTGTTGTTTGTTTTCTCTTTTTCCTGATGGGTACTAGTTAGAATTGAGTAAATCATGAAATATTATTTTCCATAGGATGTTTTGAAATCGACTCGGGCTCAGCTTGAGAAGGAACTTCTAATGGACGATGTCCTACGGATCGAAGACATGCCCTCTTATACCCTGCTCTTTTAAACCGTGGCCAATCCAAAGCATTGCAGGCCAGGGATGTCTCAAATTGAATATATCTTTATTATAGGAGCTCTTACCGTCTTCCACATGACACAACCGTCCAATTGGTTTATTCTTTCATACACCTCTTTCGACTCCTTTCTCTGCAACAGTTTTTTAATCTTTTAACAATGGTGAGTACTGGGAAAGTACGAGGACATTTAATAAGGTAATCTTTTTGTCTTTCTTCTTCTGTATATGAGAAACTTTGATGAGATGAGTAGTCTTTTTCTTTTGCTTTTGCTTTTGATTCTCTGATCAATTCAATGTTGGAAAAGCTTGGATGTAACTGGTATCAGAGGATTGAAGTTAAATCGTTAGGCAAATCTGTTTCAGATTTTTCTATTTAAGAAATCCATTTGTTTATTGTTGGTTTTCTATTTATCATGTTTTGTTTTGTTTTTGTTTTTGTTTTTGTTTTTTTTTCTAGGGACTTTATTTTTTCCTTTCATAGTTTAATCAATTTTTTTTTAAAAATGTATCTAAAACATAAATTATTTGTAAAAAAAAAATCACTAAAGATGACAATTAAAAACCAGCACTTTTTTATGTTTTTCTTTTGTGATTTTTTCTCCCTGTTTTTCATAAGGAAAAAATGCACTAATAGGTGTGTTTGGTAACGTTTACATTTTCAGTTTATATTTATAAAAATTTTATAAATTGGTTTTTGTTTATTTTTAGAAAAACATAAACTACAAACGCGTTTGGTAATTGACAAAATGTTTAAAAAAAATTTAAAATATAAAAGAGAGAAATGGCAAGTGGTGGCAAGTGGCGGCGGAAGACGGTGGTGGAAAGTGGTGACGGTGGGTGGTGGGTAGCTGGTGGCGGTGGGTGGTGGCAGGTGGGTGGTGGTGGTGGGTGGGTGGGTGGGTGACGGTGGCGGGTGGTAGCGAGTGGGTGGTGGTGGTGGCGGTGGTGGTGGCGGCGAGAGGTTGGTGGTAGTGGCAGGTGGGTAGCAGATAACAGGTGGTGGGGGTGGTAGCGGGTGGGTGGCAGTGGTGGGTGGGTGACGGTGGCGGGTGGTGGTAGTGGTGATGGGTGGTTGGTGGTGGCGGCAAGTGGGTGGCGGGTGGGTGGTGGTGGCGGGTAGGTGGCGGGTGGTGGTGGTAGGTGGGTGGGTGACGGTGGCGGGTGGCGGGTGGTGGGTGGTTGCGAGTGGGTGGCGGGTGGTGGTGGCGGGTGGTAGTGGCAGGTAGGTGGCGGATGGCGGGTGGGGGGTGGTGGTGGTGGTGGGTGGGTGGGTGGGTGACGGTGGCGGGTGGTGGGTGGTAGCGAGTGGGTGGTGGTGGTGGTGGGTAGTGGTGGCAGGTAGGTGGCGGATGGCGGATGGTGGGTGGGTGACGGTGGCGGGTGGTAGCGAGTGGGTGGTGGTGGTGGTGGGTAGTGGTGGCAGGTAGGTGGCGGATGGCGGGTGGGTGGTAGGTGGGTGGGTGACGGTGGCAGGTGGTAGCAAGTGGGTGGTTGTGGCGGTGGTGGTGGTAGGTGGTGGTGGCAAGTGGGTGGCGGATGGCGGGTGGCAAGTGGTGGTGGTGGTAGTGGTAGTGGGTGGCAGTGGTGGTGGGTGGGCGGGTGGTAGGTGGTAGCCAGTGGGTGGTGGGTGGTGGTGGCAGGTGGGTGGCGGGTGGGTGGTGGCGGCGAGTGAGTGGTAGGTGGGTGGTGGCTGGTGGTGGCAGGTGGTGGCTAGTGATGGCAGGTGGGTGGTGAGTGGTAGAGGCAGGTGGTGGTGGTGGGGGGTGGATGGTAGGTGATGGTGTCGAAAGACGGTGGTGGAAAATGGTGGCGGGTGGTGGCCAGTTTTGGGTGATAAAAAAAAAAAAAACTCAAAACTCAAAATGGAAACACATTTTTTGTGTTTTAATTTTTTGGCCAAATTTATAAACTGAGACCACTGATTTATAAATCAAAAATTTTACCGAACAAGTTTTTATTTGAGTTTTTAAAATTTTTATAAATATAAACAGAAAACTGAAAACGTAAACGGCACCTAAAAGATTTGTGTCATTTTGGGCTTTTAAATTTTAATTTTATTAATTTTGTTCTGAATGTTTTCAATTTGAGTCAAATTAGTTCAATTCTAACCGGTCATTTTAATTGTTAATAGAATCATTATAAATTTCAATTATGATTCTTGAAATTTATTTTTTGTCGTTTGGCTCTTAATTAAAGCATCACTTTTGTCAATTTTGATCCTCAATATTGTAAAGTTATGTTTCATTTTTTTATTCAAAATTCAGAATTAAAGTGATAAAATTAAAAAATTCAAATACCAAAATATTAGATCTTGCATATTTTAAAACAAAAGGGACCTTCATTGTGTAGATCTCACACTCATGTGAGATATTTGGTAAAATTTTTGATAAATTTTTTAAAATCGTTAATATTACTCATTTTAAAAACATGTGTTTCTTATTTTTGTTTTCACAACTTCTGAGCATACCAAACCTTCCCCCCCCCCCCCTCCCGTTTTCCAAAATATATATATATATATATATATCCAAAAAGTTTTATAAATAAAAACAAGAAATTATTACTCTTTCAAACACCAACTAATTAACTCGGCCCCAGAGCAGACTTATTTTTATTTTTTTAAATTTTTTTTTAAACTAGTAAAATCTCTGAAGTTACAACGATACAAGGAAACATCAAGCAGCAACAGCTCCTTCAAAGGTGTAGGAGGAGACCTAATCCAGCCCGAGGGAAGGGCACCACGCAATTTGCTTCTCTGGCCAGAGCAGACCTTTCAACCCTTAAAAACGTGGCCAGCTGTATTCAAGTCTGTAACAAATAAAAATAAAAAGAAAAAGAAAAAGAAAATTATACACCATGTGAGACATTTGGTCATTTATTTGATAACAAAATCATAAAAAAACCTGCACGGCTAATCTGCTCTACACGAAGAAATACTTCATACATAATCTCACACCACCGGCTCAAAAAGTACAGAATGGCAAGGAATGTTCTCATAATTGATTTTTTCCCCACAATAAATGTTTAGATTCAAGTCGTTCATTTTATAAGATGTTCTGTGTATATTATTCATATATATATATATATATATATTTTTAGATTGATCCAATAATTATAATATTTTTATTTTATCGCGTTTGTTTCCAAACAAAAGAATCATAAGCGTGTTTTTAAAAACAAACAATTTATTTTTTTAGAGACAACCTATATAAACTAAAAAAAGCTAGAATTATCAAATTGCCTAAATTTTTTTCAAGGATCACATAAATGGATAGCCCTACAAAACAAATGGTTCAAATTATTGAAACGGCACCAATGGGACCTACGGTGGTCAATTTCAACACTGCAAAGCCTTTGTATTCAACACTGCAAAATCATTTTAAATGTTAATCAAATCCCAGAGTCTTTGAAACTACAACTCCGTAGGATGATATATTTCAGTATTTCATTACAACTCAATTGCCTTGAAGCTATGTTCATATTTTTCAAAGTCAACTCTTGGCATGAAAATCATATTCTCATCCCCTCAACAACTCCACCACAAAACACACACAATCCACCACCCCCAACCCCCTAATGATGACTCTAATGCGGCTATCCTTTCTCTTCGTGGTCCTGGCAATCTCATCTGCAGGTAAAGTTCTCATAGCCTATTGTTCAGTCTCCACAAATTAACTCACTAACACACAAAATCTTCTTCGACAGATATGCCGCAGAATCCAGACTTCGAATCGCCACCAACCAACATAACTGCAAACGCCACGTCCCCATTTTTGCTTCTAACCGAAGCAAACACCATCCCAGGCTGGTCATTCAATGGCACGGTCTGGTACGTAACTTCAGGTCTCAACATTTCATTGCCAGGGAATGGCCATGCTGTGCAGTTGGGCCAGGGTGGCATGATCAACCAGACTTTTAGTGCTAACGGAAATTACAATGACAATGTCCTTACTTTCACCCTTGCTCCGGACAGCAAGGACTGCTCTAATAACTCCACCGCTGTAAATGTTTCGGCTCCTGTGAGATCTAAGGTCGTTTTCCTAGAAGGGCATTTTGGGAAGGATATGTGGGAAAGCCATGCTTGCTACTTGGGAAGCTGGGGTGATGAAAGGGAGAAAATCAACCTTGAGATTCAAAGGGCATCAATCAGCACAGACTCCAACCTCACTTGTGACCCCATAGTGGACACATTTCTTATCACAAGAATCGGTATGCCAATCAGATATGGGGGTACGTAATCTTCAAATTCTATATGTGAAGATCTAATTTAGGCTGTAAACACAATAGGAGCCTCAAAACTAGATGAAATAATGATTGTGGCGAAATAAAAATGACACAACCAACACTAAGAAGCTTTAGCATGCTTGCTAGATGAATAAGGACTTCTATTTATTTTTCCAGACAATTTTCACAGAACAGCAATAAAGACAATACATAAAGCACCACAAACATGTCAACAAGAAATAGACTAACAAAAATTTAACATCATGTTAATAGAAGTTCAAAATTTTCAAATGTCTAGCATAATAGGAGTATCTTACAATTAACAGTTAAAACACAGGTGTGGAGTCTATGCCAGTAAAATTATCATTTAGAAATATTGAATCATAACCACTGTAGCAATCCATGATGTTTATAATCCCCACTTCTCTAACATTCAATTCAAATTAATAAATTTGTGTACTGTAGTTTCACATTTATCATTTTTCAATTTTTATTCCAAAACCATCAAACAATCAATAACCAGACCCAAGGATTGACTAGTTTATGATGATAGTAACACCTAGTTTTGAACTCCCAACCCAAGCATTGCCCTCCAATTGGTTCTTATAATTTTTTAAATTGACAGCTCAAAATTAAAATTTGAAGAAAAAGTTGTCTCAAGCACTGTCAGGCATTTTAAATCATAGATAGGCAAAGTTCCAGGTCCGAAGATTTCTATACATAGTCAACACTCGATTTAAAAAGGAAAATGTTTGGTAGCTCAAATTTTTGTGGCTCAAATGGCTCAAATCTGTCAAAACGACGTCGTTTTACACTCAAAATCTGTCAAAACGACGTCGTTTTGACAGATTTGAGCCATTTGAGCCACAAAAATTTGAGCTACCTAGCATTGTCGATTTAGAAAATGTCAAAATCAAAAAACAGTCAACTTGATATTTAGTCATTGCTAAACCTTCCAATACATATTTTGCAGACAACATGCTGGTGAATGGTGGGTTTGAAGTGGGCCCAGCATTTCTAAGTAATTCATCCCAGGGGATTCTACTACATGAAGAGCCAGATTCACTGCAATCTCCATTGCAACAGTGGTCTATTATAGGAACTGTTAAGTACATAGACTCTAAACACTACTCGGTGCCAGAAGGAAAAGCAGCAATAGAGCTAGTCTCCAGGGGGGCTCCATCGGGAATCTTTACTATCCCGGCCCTCACAAAGGGTTCAACATACAACTTGGAGTTCATGGTAGGAGATGCTAATGACTCGTGTGTGGGAGATTTAATAGTGTATGCTCAAATAGGAACGTCTACGGAAAATTTTACAATGCGAAGCAATGGCACTGGCTCAGCACAAAAGCAGTTTATCACGTTTAAGGCAGACTCGAGTGCAACTCCAATCAGTTTTGTAAGCTATAATGAGAGCCAAACAAGTGATCATGTGTTCTGTGGTCCTGTGATTGACAATGTCATCCTTCGCTCTTCCTATGCTTTGCAACAAAAATTGCAACTTCGTATTTCATTTTCAAGCTTGGTTCTCACCATAGTAATTCTATGGATGGGTGCTTAGTTTTGGTTTGTTCTTCTCACTGTTCCAACACTTCTATTGATTTTTAAAGGCAAAATTAATGAATAAATTCAATATTTGCATTGTTAAAATAACCTCATGTGCTTGAATGTCATAGAGATATTTTTTGATTCAATGGCAAAGAGATATGAGTGTTCTTTAAGGGCTCCATGAGTTGGGGTCCTCGTTGACTATCATTTTCATTAATGTTGAGCCCAAAAGCTAATAAACAACAATATTGCAACTTAAAATCTCCATATCAAAGCCAATATTGCACAATGGAAGCCAACATCTTATTATGCATATATGCAAGCAAGTCAACCAAACGTAAATCAAACCAAACTAAGCCTTATATCCCAATCAACTGAGTACGGCTATATGAATTGTTTTTCGATTTTTTTGCTGTATCATATTAGGATTCATGTTCATAAGGGAACTTACAGGGATTTTTACATGCTGGCTATCAACCTACTTAACTCACAACCCTCCATCTAGGCTTAGATAAAAGATTAAACGGTGAACATGACATAGGCGGAGTTCAAGTCAACAAAGTGACCTAGGCTAGACCTTAAAATATATCCACCACTTCAAACAGCAGAACACAAGTATTTTCTGTTTTCCTAGTCGAATACAAAATAAATCATCAACCTGCCATTCATATAGGGTTGATCGGTGAGAATAGCAAAGAATTCTCATAATCCACAAGAGTAATTTCTCCAGAATTCTGACAAATTGATCAATACTTTTTCAAGGAAAACTATCCAGTATTCAGCAATGATTTCAAAAAATGATTCAATACCTAGCATTAGCAACAGATGTTTTGCTAATTAAAATTGCTCTAAAGAGATATAAAGTGGAAAACGCAGGCTCGCACATCAAATGATTCATTATCAATCAATCGAACCAAACAAAAGCTTATTCGTCTTGAAGATTATCCCCAAAAACATATGCATATATAATACAGACGTGCTGAGCAATACGTAATACCTCAACTGTCACCATTGAACCAAAATGCAACGAAATTTCGAGAACCAAACCTTATCAGAAATGAATTAGGGCTTCAAATCATCAAATACTTGAATTCTAAGGCAAAGATGAAGATAAATCGTGTACTACATTGATGAGCAATTACATATCACCATTAAACCAAAATGCAACGAAAATTACGAGAATCAAACTTTACCAGAAATGAATTTGGGCTTCGAATAATCAGATACTTGAATTCAAAAGCAAAGATCAAGATAAATCGTGTACTGCATTGAGTACCTCAACTGTCACCATTGAATCAAAATGCAATGAAATTTCGAGAACCAAAGCTTATCAGAAATGACTTAGTGCTTCTAATCATCAGTAGATAAATCGAACGTGTCTAAGCAATGAGAGAGATTCAAGCTTTCATCAAGCACAGCAATGCCAGAGAGAAGATTCGAGAACCAAACCTTACCAGAAATGAATTAGGGCTTCGAATCATCATATACTTGAATTCAAACGCAAAAATTTAAGCAATGAAAGAGATTCAAGCTTCGAACAAACACAGAAAAGCCAGGGAGGGAGAGAGAGAGAGAGAGAGAGAGAGAGAGAGAGAGGGGGGGATGAAGCAGGTTTTGCTCTGGTGTGCTGGTCCAGCCGATGCTTTGAGTCAAATCGGGGTAAATATGTAAATTTAAGTTCGAAAACTGAGGGCAAAAGTGGCAGAAAAAAATTAATGCGAGGGCAAAAAGGCCAAAAAAATTCAGACCATTTCTCGATTTGTGCGTGTCATCCTTGCGCAGGGGCCATGCTAATCTTCTCTGTATCGTTCCAATTTTATCGGATGTCCCCGAAGGCACACAATGCACTCTCTCGCTTCTCTCTATCAAGTGCTTTGTGAATCTACGTTTAATCGATGTGGGACAAAGTGCTATACCAATTACGAGACTCCAAACGCGCCGCTGAGTATCTCAATATATCTCATCATTAATGGGTTGAGGTTGATTGTGGGCCGTTGATTTTCGTAAGACAAATAACGCTTTCATTTTTTGATTTTTTTTAATTATAAAATATTTTTTATTAGAATTTTCATGCAATTGACCTAGTAAAATTACTCAAATATTTTTAATATTAAAATAAAATTATTATACTACTCTTATTTTCATTCATCCATCACCAAATCCTTCTCTACACCATCACAATATTTTTTAACTTTTCTCGACGACACACAAAGGGCTTGTTTGGTTTGTGTTTGTAGAGTAATTTTTAAGATAAAAAGTACGAAAACTTATTTGATTTGCCTTTTTTCAAAAATGATTTTGAAAATTTGTTTTGGAAAGAGAGTTTTAAAAAAAATGATTGATTTGATGTGTGTGTGTGAGAGAGAGAGAGTGTGTGATTTTGGAAAGAAGCAAACCAAACAAAATTTTGAGATTTTTTTTGGAAAAATTTGTTTGGTTTGATTACTCTTGAAAATTTGTTTGTAGAGAATTTTTTCCAAAAAATTTTCCCAAAAACAAACCAAACAATGTTTTAGACAATAATGATGATAGTGTTGGTCGAGACAAAAAGAACAGTGCGATAGTTGGGCAAAATAGTGTTACTAGTTGAGAGAAAATAAAGAAGGAAGTGAGATAGAATAAAAATTAAAATAAAATGTTTTTTTTTTTCAAGATGGTGATAAAATGTTTAATTTAATGAAGGTTAATATATAGTAATTTTTGGGGAAAAAAATTATTGCTTATGTTATAAATTGTTAGTTTAACTTAACGGTTGATTGATAGAAAATATTACTTGTTATGTGATTGGAAACTTCATGGGATAGAGTTTAATTTCTCAAATGCAATGGAGTAATTTCTATTTTTATTATAATATACCTCAAGGGTGTATTTGTAATTTATTTATTAATATAGTTCTTTTATCAAATAAATAACGTATTTATTAAATTTTGGGAACTTTTTTTTATAAATCCTATTTCTAACAATTTTATATTATAAAACCCAAATCATTTTTTATTATTCCATTAGGTCCATTCATTGTAATAGGACGAAAGTACCCTTCCTCCACTTCTCCCGCGTCTACTCCATTCTGAAAACAAACCATTCATATTCCATCTATTTAATCCACAAAACACTGATTTTCCAAAGAAAATTTCATCGTCGGTCCCAAAAAACTCCTAAACTGGAACCCTAGATTCACATTGCCTCACCACCGTCGTCCTCCACCGTCCACTGTCGTCGGCCACTGCTATTCCACTTTATCTCACCGTTGTGAAGGTTTACATCAGAAAGAGGGTAGTTCGTTGTTCCATGTTTCTCATCGGTCGACTGAGTGTAGTCTGTCGATTTTCGTACCCACCCACAATGAGGAGCAAAAATAAGCACCATCATGTCACCCTCTATTAATATAATGTAATCACTAATGTATATATTTATATTGCTCTATTATTATTGTTGTTTTTGGATTTGATTTTGTAATGAAATCCCTATTTTCACTCTTTGTCCATCTTGGTGATATTGATTTTTTTGTTGAATATGAATAACATTAAAAAGTAAATGCACAATTTGCATTCTTTTCCACCGTCTGTTTTTCAGTCAATGATAACATAATGTGATCGCCGATGTATATATTTACATTGCCCTATTATTATTGTTGTTTTTTGATTTGATTTTGTAATAAACTCCCTATTTTTTTTTTTTTTTGGTGAATATAAACTCCCTATTTTCATTTGTTATTAATGTTGATTTTGATATTGTGATTTTGTAATGAACTCTGATTTTTTCCTTCTGTCAATGTTGGTATTATTGATTGTTGATGTCCATAGAACCCCCAATCTTCACCAAAAAATGTGATGGAATATGATGTAAATATTCATATTGTGACATCAATGGCAATATTCACATTATGGTTGTCAATCCTCTTTTGGGTCAATGTGAATTCCATTATACATAATGTCAAAATTTATATCAAATTGTCAAATATTGGTAATGACTTGTTTGTTTTAAATTGTCATGTGTTATTGTTTTGTAATACACTCCTTGTGTAACGCCCCGAAAATAATCCAACATATATAATACATCAATCCCACATCCACTAAATAATAATGACGAATCTCTAACCCTTGCATCATTAATCAATAGAGTTATTACAAAAATTTCACATGCGAATATACATTCATAGGTATGAAAAACACATGAAGCCTATGAAGCATCTAGTCTCAAGTAATTAAAATGCCCTTAATGGCTTACATCTTTCAAGGCATAAGCTTGGTTACACAAAATGGTCTCTCAAACCCATACATGTTTAGCCATTGGCTAGCAAAATAAATACAACAAATAGAGTCGTCCATTGTTCACAAAAATGTATCCACGCCCTTAACTTGGCGGGATTACCACATCTTTACCTGCACCAAATCCTATAGAGGTGAGCATAACGCCCAGTAGAGAAATCCTTACAAAGTATATACAGTTATGCAAATTTTCCAACATTTGATGCAAATGCAAATGCCATGTAGTGCCATTTCAAAGGTAATCTCATTTCATGCTCTCATAAAAAAAAAAAAAAAACCATAATTTCAATAACATTTTGTGATCTCATCAATTTCAAATTTCCAATTTTAATCATTTGGGACCGTAAATACGACTCGGGTAATTCCTAGGTTGGTGTCTGCAAGCAGGCTCAACAAGCACTACCAATACCATACTTTATCGGTTCCTAACCAGAAGGGAAGTGGTACCTTCTCCGTACGTGTTTTCGATCTTTCACCCTGGACACTTAGGCCAACTTATCAAATTTATCTACACCTCCTAACTGGACTTACCAACGTATTTACCTCATAAACACTTCGATAGTTATTTCATTCTCAATGTAGATGATTTATCAAAACTCAACTTAAAACTTGCAACAATGCAAAGATAGAAATGCCAATATGATATGTCAAAGCTAAATACTAACTTTATAAGAATCAATCGAACAAAAACGCAATGCAATAATCATCATCATTATATAACATTTCTTCATCATCAATTTTCTCAACATTGATTCATCATAATCAAACTTTCCAAATCCCTCATTAATATTATCATACATAATATCCATAATTCCACCCAATTTCATTACAAACAAATACCTACGCATCTCATATTTGATCGACAATTCGCCAACCCATAACTTCACACATTCTATGTAATGCATTATTTCTCTCACACATAACAACAGTTTGGTTAATTTCAAAGACCCCAACCCATTTCAAAACAAAATCCATAATTTGTGTCTTGACTATTAGAGAGAGAGAGAGAGAGAGAGGGGGGGGGGGGAAGGCTATCTTCTCACCTTTCAAAAGAACACTTACACACACACCTCAACCATCATCTTTTACACAATGTAAGTAAAAACCAAGAAGAATTAACTAAAAAGATTTGAGATTTTGAAAGCCCTCTTTTGAAAATCTCTACATTCTTGAAACAAAATCAAAACCAACATACTAACCTTAAGAAAACCCTTAATTCAACATTCACCTTGCAAAACATGTATATATAACTCAAAAGAGTCCCTATCTCAAGGTTTGATGAATAAAAAAGATGAAACCCTAGAAATCCAAGATGCTTCAAACTCAATCTCCACCGTACACAATGTGGCTCTAGCTTTGATCTTCAATACTTGTGAGAGAAGATGGACCTAGACCCAAAGGATTGTAAGAAATAAAGGGTTTTGGATGTTTGTTGGAAGTTTTTAGAGAGAAAGAGAAGTAAAAATGACTTTTAGAGTGAGAGAGAATGGTTAGAAAATGATACAATTTTGGCCAAAATGAGATAAAAAAATAGAGTTTTTAGACTGCCAGCGTCCCGCACATGCGGCCTCCAACCCCGCATATGCGGCCCCCCCTTTTCCCGCATTTGCTGTGCCTTGTGCTTTTATTTTAGTGAGTGCCCAAGTCGTCCCCTGTATTTCGTACGTGCAGCCTAGCATCCCGCACGTGCAGCCCAAGGTCCCCGCACGTGCGGCTAGCCAACCAGCCCAAAAAAAATTTTTGTTTGGCTCCTGACACACCGGACCGACTTCGCACCCTCCGAAACAAGTGAAACCCATCATCGGAACAAACAAGAATAAGAATTTTGAGGAAAGTTTCTGAATCACTACAAACCGAAATGATTGAAAAGGCTCTAAGTGAAACCCAACACACTAACGAGACAAACTCAGAGGTTAAACAAAAGAAACAAAATGGATAACACCCCGAGTCATCACACCTTGTCTCCCCACTCGTGTCAATGTCCGACTTGTTGGTGTTGTTGGTTGTTGATGGTCATGAAATAATTATAATCCAAACTATAAATGGTTGCCAACCCTATTTTGGTTACATGTGAATTCTTGTAAGCATGCTGTAAATAATAACATCATATTGTTTCACTTGTTATTGATTAACATCAATGTCAATATGCACATTCTTAACATAATGTTAATATTCACATTGTAACATTCTAAACATAATTTTAATATTTACATTGTGAATATAATGTTAATATTCACATTGTCATATTCACATTGAATATTCACACCATATATTTGGTTGTGAACATTCACAGTCAAATATATAAGTGTAATGATGTGAAGATTAACATCATATATACATCGTGTTAGTTTAATAGTTGTAATATGTTATTATTCCATATCTCATCTATTATTTTCCTCTCATTTTTTGGTTGTTATCCTTGTTGGAGCTCTTGATTATGATCAAACGATTTGAATTCCCAAAATTTTGTTTATTTTCCAAACACAGGAACTAATGACATGATAAATGATCCATGTGAATGTTCACACAATTTATTTGATTTTTATTGTTTTATCCTATGTTGTACAGTGTTCATGTGAATATTGACATCATGGTTTTGCTCAATGCAACCACAGTCACATCATTCAAACTTTAGATGGTTGTCAACCCTATTTTGGTTATATGTGAATTCTTGTAGGCATGTTAAATAATAACATCTTATTGTTCCACTTGTTATTGAGTGACATAAATGTCAATATGCATATTCTGAACATAATATCAATATTTATATTCTGAACATAACGTTGATATTCACATTGTAACATTCTGAACATAATGTCAATAATTACATTTTGAACATAATGCTAATATTCACATTGTAACATCTTTTGGTTTAATTTGAATTCCATTAAACATAATGTCAATATTTACATCAGATTGTTACATATTAGTAATGACTCCAAATCAATGACAATTTTAACAACACAAGACTGTAACCATCACAGACATTTACATCATATTTTGTTCTTGCAAGTTTGTTGTTGTAATGTGTGACTATTCTCACCTCTTTATGTCAATATTGGTTTGTCATGTGCTATCACCTTTTCACGTGAACATTTACACCAGCTATTCACATACTATTTCACCATCACCATCCCATTATTCACATGGCATGTAATAATTTACACTTATTATCACTATTCATTTGTGAACAGTAATATTAAATTTTTTTTGTATTTGAACAAACAGGTCTTTCCCATAGATTTGATGACAAAAGAAAGAGAGAGGAATCCCGTGCCAAAGGCAAACCCGATCAAACAGCTAGTCTCGAACAAATGAACATGAAAAGGGTCAACTACAGGTCAAAACTATTGAAGGCTACAAAATTTATAAATGGTCAATTAAAATGCCTTAGGAAAACACCATTTTGGCCCTTATTTGATTGTTTGATCAATAATGAAGTCGACCTCAACCATTGCGTGAAATACGATGATTTCATTATACGTATGGTGTAGATATTCAAGCCATCTAGTGGGAGGTTTTACATCAGGGACGAGCATTTAGATTTTTAGAACTGATATATCACTTATTTTTTGGGTGGACTGTGGCACCAAGCCAATGGACCTCTCTTATGGTGCAACACCAATGGCCAGCATCATATACCGAACATGCAAGGATGTCAATCAGTTAAGTGCAGCAAAAATATGTGAAATTCTAAACGAAACATTAAAGGGTGCAAAGAAACAAGAAAATTAAGAGGTTGTAAGATTAGTTTGCATGTATGCATGCGTCAAACTATTCTTTTTCACGTTTGGAGAAACAATTGGATAAGCATTCTATTAATACATGGACCCAATAGACAACATGATCGAGTATGACTGAGCTGAGAGCATCCGGGCAACCCTGATGGGGTCAGTGGGCCAAAACTGGGAAAAACAAGAATGAGTCACCGGATGTGTTATGTTGTTAATAGTAAATCCCATAAATCTTATTCTGTATTTAATATGAACATTTACGGGGTCTATCCACTCATGTTGTCAGCAAAACAAATGTGACGTACACATTAGTACACACTGGTGGCAAGGTTGGCATAAGTACACACTGATGTGAATGTTCATGACAGTATGGAATATTTAGGAACATTCACATTAATGTGTATTGATGTAAACATTGACACCAATGTTTTGCTCATGTTAGCATCAAAACAAATATGGAACACACATTACTAGGCAATAGTATGGAAGTTGACATCAATGATGTGAACATTCATATTATTGTTCATTAATGGAAAAACTCACATTAGTAAACACTGGTGTAAACATTCATATCAGTGTTTATTAATGTGAATGTTCACACATGTTAATTTCTCAATCAGTCATATTATGTTGTTGTTCACATCAATGTGTATTGATGTACACATTGACACCAGTGGTTTGCTCATGTTAGCACCAAAACAAATGTGGACACACATTACTAGGCAATGGTATGAAAGTTGACATCAATGATGTGAACATTTACATTACTATTCATTTATGGAAAAACTCACATTATTAGACACTGGTGTAAACATTCACGTCAGTGTTTATTAATGTGAACATTCACATTACTGATGTTTGTTATTTGTTTCATTACTAATTGTGTGAGCACATAACCATCTTATAACCCTGTAACCTAATGTCATTCGGCAGTGTGTGAAGTGGGACCTCACAGCCTTACATACCAACATGAAGTCCATATCTTTAACGAAGCTTGGTTTAAATGAGGTAAAAGTACAACAAAAAATGTTGTGCCCATTCACATAGTAAGACAAGGAACTATGTAACTAACATAATGTTTCCAACTCCAGGTATATGGCGGCGAGCTGATGGCATCTCCAACTAAAGCAAAGATATACCATCGTACCAATTTGAATGTGGAGCCCAAACATAAGGCTTTGTCGAGTGCACCACCAAGCAAGATGAAAGCAATGATGATGAAAGCAAAGACAATGAAAGCAGTGACAACAGCGATGAAATTTCTAGTGATGTAATTGACCTAAATGATGTTAAAGATGACATCAACACCAGCTTTAACAACCCTAACGCTGAGAGAGGTATCATTATAGCACGATCAAGTGAACCAGACATCGTAGATATACTTATAAAAGAAAACCAAAACGCTTGGGGTCTCGTATGACAATGGAAAACAAAATACAAACAGTTGGAAGAATCATGGGAGTTAAGGGCAAGCGTGATCGCTGCACTTGAAGCCAAATTATTCGACCAATCAGGCCCATCCAATATGAACATAGAGAACAAGAATTGCATGGAGTGAAAGGATACAGAAATTTAGTGGTTGACAAAATTGGTTATCAACCTAGAATACGAAAAAACAATTCTTCAAGAGGCAAGTCGAAGCACAAAAGGCTCATGACAGCCTTAAGAAGCATCCCATTGCAGCACTGAAATACATTCTCAACCCACCATCTAGGGTAAAGCGTATCAAACAGAAGGTAAGGAGAGAGCACTGCTTGGATGAGTTTCAATATCCCGACTTGCCTGGTCAAAAGAAAGGGAAAGAGGAAACTGAAGAGTAATCCCATATAGTCCATATTATACAAGATTTAGACAAACATCCACAAAAAAAGCACCTAACAAAGTACAAGAAGTTAATATTGCCCAACAAACTAAAGGTTCGGGCCAACATGAGCAAAATCAACAACTAGAAGGTCCAAAATTTGCACAAGAACGGCGGTGATGAGTATGTGATCATACATATTGAGATTGAATTTATTTTTATAATGATGTTAAGCTTCACAAATATACTTAATAGATTAGATCATTTTATAATTGTGCAATGTTAACATTCACATTTTCCGTAATCACAATGCACAGGTTGCTTATGTGGCGAGGGGACTCAAAGTCTAGAAACGTGTATTTTGATGACATCGTACATATCATCAAGGGAGAATTAATACACAACAACATATGGCACTCGTAAATGTGTACAAAACACACACACACACACACACACACACACAAACAGAGTAAATCCACTAGAAATAATGTACTGCCACCCCTCTGTTTATGTAGGTGATAGATGCATATAGTGAAATACTACTCGAACTACAAGAGTTGGTCAACCCAACTTTGGAGGATTCGACATTCATCTTTACAAGCACATGTTTGGTAACAACTAGACTATTGGTTTGTTTATGTTTGATGTTGATGAGAATGTTCACATGAACAGTATTTGATTTGCATGTCGAATAGATGTGAATGTTCATCTGAACATTATATGCTTATATTATTAACTTAAATGCTAGACAGATGTGAATGTTAACAATAACATAAAATGACTGATTGAGAAATTAACAAGTGTGAACATTAACATCTGTAATATATTATAGGACTGTTTGACAAATTAACAGATGTAAACATTCACATCATTCATAGTGAACATTGATATAAATACTTGATACATCATTGTATACCCATTGTGTGCAGAAAGTCATGCAAGAGTACCCCCCACAAGAGAAATAAACAGATTGATGTATATATCAATGACTATCAAGGCCAAATATACTTCATCTTCCCAATACACCACAACTTCCACTGGACGATTGTTGTGTACGACGTCAAAGACAATCTATGGAGGCATTATAACTCACTACGACCAAGACCCAGCATACATGACCCATATATTGACAAAGCACAAATAGTCGTAAATGGCTAACACATATAATACTTGTCATGATGTGTAATATTTGAACTTGGACGTATGCACTATGTTGCTTTGTGCCTAATGTGAAATTTCATTGTTCCTTCTATGGCAGAGGGACTACATCGAGGCAGTGGTGTGCAACATCGGACCATCATCACCACTATGGACCAAATTATCAGGCCAAAATCTACCGCAACCAATCATATCAGTAGACGTTTGTCCTTAGCAAGCATCTGATTCGTAAGCCTCAAATCAATTTGTATACATCTTCCACAACCGTTATACACACCTAAATTTCAAAATCTAAGAATAACAACTTTGCATTTTCAGGGTGGATTACGGGTCCACAGTGTGTTACATCATGCGAGCGCATGTATATCATGAGGAAATTGTTGACAACCTTAATCACTTTGAATGGTGTCAAGTAAGAGACTCATTAATACACATTTTTCTGAATCACAGAAAGACAGTGCAATAGGAAAACCTATAGGTGGGGGGTGTCCACCTATCACTATTATCCGAAACTGTTATCCACATTTAAGACGATTTAGTATCAATAGATTTGACATATTGGAGCAGACTAGCTTGATTGTAAATCAATTTTATATCACTGCTTGTACTGTTATTTTTCATTCAATATATGTATATGCATTTTAAGGCCTATTTCGTGTTGATCATGCACATTGAGATTATATATATTTTTTTTTTGACACACAACATAATGTGAATTTCCACATCATGTAAGGATCATACCCATTCTTATGTCTAAAGCCCTACTACATGCATGTGAATATTGCTTAAAGTGTTATTGTAACACAATATGACAGGTGTGAATATGATATTTCTTAACACATAAGTCAATATTCAAGCAAATAGTTTAATGATGTGAATATTCTGATAATGTGAATATTCACATCGTAACTTTTGATGATGTGAATGGCAGCAACGATGTCAATATTTACACCACGCACATGCATGCATCATAATATACACAAGAACATCTTATGTTTGCTAACAAAAAACACTCACAATTACATTTCATAATACATATCTAAATATTCACATCTTCTGATTTGATGATGTGATGTGAATGGCAGCAACGATGTCAATATTCACACCACGCACATGCATGCATCATAATATACACAAGAACATCTTATTTTTGCTAACCAAAAACACTTACAATTACATTTCATAATACATATCTAAATATTCACATCTTCTGATTTGATGATGTGAATGGTTAAAGTGATGTAAATATTCATGTCATCTCCTTTGATGCTGTCAATGGTAACAATAATGTAAATATTCACACCACAATAATGTTAAAAAGTTTAACCCATGTGCAAGTATTCACATAATGTGATTATCTTACACAAGTGTGAATGTTCACATCATGTATTTATCCTTAACACAACAACAAAAATGTTAGTTTGCTACCCAAGAAAAAAAAAAAAAACACAAATCAAATACTAATGCATTATTAGGTTGGCCAATGCACTATTATGTTTTTCAACACAACATAATCTTATTGCAATACAATATTTGTCAACATAACACAATCTTATTTCAAAAATCAATAAAAGAATCCCATGTAAAACACAATGTTGAAATAAAAAAATGTACATCCTATATCGGCTCATTGCATGATTTTTGATTATGGCTTCCCAATTATCATATCTTCCGCACCTTATTTGCTTCAGTTTCTCATCCCTTGACGGGATTCTATTCTTTTTCGGCCTATCGGGTGATCTTTTCACAGTTGGTGGGTATATAGTGAAGTCCGTGGAATCAAAAGGCGGCTTTTCCACCAACGGTATGGGGAATATAGCACCTGAATAGGCTGCATGATACGTCTCTACATGAAAGTAATGTTCTACACAATTATTGAGATTGTAGCGACTCTACTGAATAACAATAACAGTATAATCACATGGAAATCCGTTGATTTGCCATTTGAAGCAAGAACACGTACGCCTTGTAGTATCAACTATAACAGACGGCATTGAATGAACCTCAAACACATCCTCATTGGCTTTGCTCACTTGCCAAGACCTGTTGTCATTGAACGAATCAAGAAGCATTGTTTTGAATGTAGGACAAATAAGCTCATTTCACTTGTTTGCTTGGTCACGCCGCACAGACATTTGCCGCATCAACTGAGTATGAATTGTGTCCACCATCTGAGTGATAGGAAGATTGCATGCTTCTTTAATCCAATTATTAAATGACTCCGCCGCATTGGATGTCATCTCCCCATAACGCATGCCCCTGCACAACATCACAAACATTGTACAATATTGAATTAAATTTCTTCGAAACTGAATATGAAATTTCACATCTTCACAAAACATAACTGAAATTTCACATTGCTACCATTCTAAACTTGACAAATGGAATACATCATGAAACTACTATTACCTAAAGTATGAATTTGCCCAGTGCTCAAGTGCCAACTCCTGAAAAAAACTATGTGCTCATTACTTACCCTCCTCTTTTAATTTCTCAAGCTTTTCATGGAACCCTACCATAGTTGGCTCGTAAGCACAATCACCCAAACTACTAACGAGGTGGTCCCTAAATCCATTATCAATTCTTTTCATCCGGTCTCTTAGATTGTTCTTCAAGTGTTGTAAGCAATAACCGCGGTGAGCTAATGGGAACATCTTCGGCATTGTTTCTAACAGACCAAGATTGCGGTCCGAAATAAAAGTAATTTGACGTTTACCATCAACAACTTTTCCAAGTTCGTGCAAGAACCACGATTAATTGGTCGTGGTCTCTGAATCAACAATAGCAAATACAACAAGGAATAGACCAACAACTAGGGGTGTAATTTTGGCCCGGTCCGGCCCATCCGGTCTCGGGCCGGGCTGCGTTCATGTTGGGCCTTATGGGCTCCCGTAAAAAATTTGGCCTGGCCGGGCTGGCCCACAGGCCAAAAAAACTAAGCCCAGGCCCAAGGGTATTTGGGCTTTGGGCGGGCCAGTGGTCCTGGCCTCGGGCCGGGCTGTTAGGCCTGGTCCTAAGCTCGGCCTTTGGGTGGGCCTAAACAATTTTTTTAATTTTTCCTACCAAAATTTTATTATTTTCCATTAAAAATAACACTGGGCCTTGGGCGAGCCAGGCCGGGCTTTTGTCGGGCCTTGAGCGGACCGATAGGCCGGGCTACGGGCCTGACCAAGTGGGCATGGTCGGGCTTCACAACGATGGCCCAAGCCCAGGCCCAAGGCCTCGGGCTGGGCTTAGGCCCGGGCCTAAACAGGCCGGGCCCACCTCGGGCTGTCTATGGGCCACGAACTATTTTTGCACTACTACCTACAACACAACACCATTAAATAACTGTTCACAATATTTCAATGTGAATAGTAACACAAGTAGTTTACCAAAACACTATAAAGGAAACAGGTCATGTGAATGTTTACACTGTGTAATGGTCTGTCATGTGTCTATATTATGCTGCTCAATGTGAATATTTACATGAATAGACAGCTAAAAAAATACTAACCATTGTTTCCATCTTTCGTCGTTGCTGCAAATAATTGACCTTTGTACTTTCCTTTGAGGAATGTTCCATCTAGGAATAATAAAGACCAACAAGAATTGTACCCAGAAATACACGCAGCAAATGATACAAAGAAACGACAAAACTGTTGACTACTCGCATTATAGTCAATATTGACATAACTCCTCGGATTGTAACCCATCACAGCATCCGAATACCACCGTAACTGGTCAAACGATAATGAGTGATCTTCATGAATAACAGCCTTTGTTTTCTCCACGCCCAACCATACCATGTGGTAACTCACATCTAGCCCATAATCCCTCTTCAAAATAGTCACCACCTCATACTGCCGAGTCAATGGCTTGTCCATCATAATTTCAGATATAGTACTCAACACCAAATCAGAACTAATTCTCGGATTCTTCGATGTTCGGACATTCCTACCATAACTATGCACATCATTGAACCTCTTGATGTAGAAAAAAAACCATTTGCTCGTTGTGCTCTACAATGTATAGCCCACAAGCAGCCTCTCTCCTCGCGCATCGCACACACCGCAGTAACCCTTGTTGTCTCGTTCTTGACATACGTAAACTGAAACCCATATTGGATAGCATGCTTATATAAAACATCACAAAATTCTTGTGCACCTCCAACAAGTCGTTGTCCCGCATGCGTAATACCATTTGCCCAAGGGACTGACAACAATACCTTCTCCTTATGGTGGCAAAATCTCCAGAGTGCATCAATTTCTTCCTCACCCCCCACAAGAAATCATAAATTGCAAAGAATCCGGAATCCAAACGCAGATCGCTGACTTCCCAAAAATCATATTCAAACAAGCAGCTATATATATAAGGCTAAAATGGTCAAAAAAACATAATAAAACTGAAAACAGGACCTCCGGGTCTAAAAGTGTAAACTTTAGGATTTAATAAAATAAAAATAAAAAACATGGACTGATTGGTATAAAAGAATCTGAAATAGGATTTTCTAGTAATTTTCCTTAATAATTTAGATTAAAAAAATAAAATTATTAAAATTTAAATTGACAAAATTAAAAACTCAATTACACGTATCAAATCTAAAGTTTTATTTGTAATTTCTTCTATTTTTTTAAAAAAAATTTATATTTTTTTAGCATTCAATCAAAGATTGATATGCAAAATCCTTGTTTATGACATTCCAGACATTGATCCCAAAAAAAGCAAAAAGTCTTTAAACTCCATTATGTTTGAAAAATATTGTATGAAAAAACGTCAATATATGTAGATGGTTTCAAAACACTTGAGAGTATTATGGATATTTTAAGTAGTATTTGGTAGAGTTTTAAAAATATAATTTGAGAATAAAGTTGTATTTTGAGTTTGTGAGTTTTGAAATTATGATTTGAAAAGAGAAAATTTGTTTAGTTATGAGTTTTAAAAGAGTTTTGAATTTTTAATGTGACTTATAAAATAAGAAAATTTGTTTGATTATGAGTTTTTAAAAGAGTTTTCAAAAATTAATTCAAAAACTTATAACTCATAACCAAGCACACAACTCAAAATTTTATTGAAAATTCTATTTAAAACTCATAACCAAACTCTTTTTAAAATTCAATTCAAAAAAATAATTTGTCATTTTGGTCTAAAAAAATAATTTTTATATTTAAAAAATATCAAAAATAAATATAATTTTTTTTTTCCAAATAATAGGTGGTGATTGGCAACTGAAAAAAAAAAATTTGTACTGTTTCGGTTAACTGGCTGGACGATCAACCGGACATCCAGGACGATGTTTAGGCAGACAACCAGGTAGATCAAAAATTCAAAAATCGTCTAGTTTACCAAACATGTTTTCAAAATGTGTTTTGAAATTGATTTGGAATCATAATTTCAAAACTCAAACCAAACATAGCATTCAAATATAAGGGTTGAAACTTAATTTGAAAATCACACCAAACACAATAGTATTTGTCTTTAATGACATCAATATTTTCTATTAGTTGTGTAAACGGCGGTTATAGCGATCCCGGGTTTACCCTTGTTGTACAGTGATCCGGACATGTGCCCGTGGATGTTGGTAGTTGTTTATTATCTTGTTTGTATCCTCTTTACTTTGTATATTGAGTTATAGGATGTGTTGGGCAGGTTTGTTACAGGTTGGTTGTGTTTGGGAGCCTAGTGTTGCTGCCCAGAATTTTGGACCTTCGCTCGAGCGAGGAGTTGGTCGCTCGAGCGAGAGTGGGGTTCGTGTTTGGTGGGTCGAGCCAGAGTGGCTCGCTCGAGCGAGCGGTTGCACCTGGTTCTGGACCTGAGAGCTGTCTTTCTTGGCTCGAGCGAGCTTCCTTCGCTCGAGCGGTCTGGGTTTTTATTCGCTCGATCGAGAATTTCTTGGCTCGAGCGAGAGTTTTCTGTGTCTGGTCGCTCGAGCGACCAAGTCTTCGCTCGAGCGAGCGTGTTTTATATCAGCGGACAGTAGCGTTTTAAACATCACTTTTTCACTTCTTTTCTTTGAGCAAAACCTAAATCTGAGCCTCTCTCTCTCTACACTTGCACTCTCTCTAAGATTTGATCTCCCTAGAGTGTGAATCTAGCCTAGGGCCTTTGTTAAAAAGATAGAGGGCGTTGAGAGCTTCGATTTAATCTGAAAAAGTTTGGATTTGGAGCACGTTGATCTTTGAGTCTTCATCTCCTTTTTGGCTAAAACTTCAAGGTAGGGATATCCTACTCCTCTCTATGGATTTTGTCTTTAAATTTTGGTATTTTGAGATGTTGGGCTTGGTTTGGTAATTTTGTGAAAGTTTGGGGCTTTTGTGTAATTTTACAAAAGTTGGGGTTTTATTCATAATAAACCTGGATGCATGTTTGGCATAGAGAAATTGAATGAATGTTAAATCATTGATGAAAATGGGACCTAAGGGTTGAAATGGTAATTATGGATAATGACCTAATTACATTATTGATTAATTGGGATAATTAATGGCGAGAAATGAGGAAATGAAATGTTGATTGAATATCCATTTGTGCATTTATTTTCTGTTTAGAAATAACTGCTTTGGGCTATCGGTGGAGGATAGTCGTGATTGTTGTAGACAATGCATGATGATTAGGCAAACTGAAACTAACCAATGAAATATGTCATGGAACTTGACAGTTGATAGAATACATTAACTGTATGTATTGGGTGATTGAATATAGAACCAATGTGTTTATATACGTTATGTGTAGAGGAGGAGATAGGGGATGTACTCCGCGGTTTAGGGGAAGATAGGGGATGTACCTCTAAACCGGATAGTGATGGGAGAAGATAGGGGATGAACTCCATAGATACAGCTCATATGCTTGTCTAAAGAAGTGAAGATAGAGCTTATATGCTTATCTTTGTGATGTGTGGATATAGCTTTTATGCTTATCTGTGGATATTATTGTTATACATATCTGTTGTAGAATGTGGATATAGCTTATTTGCTTATCTGAGAATGTGGATATTGTTGTTATACATATCTGTTGAGCATGTGGGTAGTGCTTATATGCCTATCTGTTGAAAAAGGGGAAATGAAAAGTAATTGGGACTTGTAAGTCGTTTGACATAAATATATGATTTATGTGATTGTATCAGTGTTGGCCATCTATCAATTGCTAATCTTTTAGTCATTGTTCATGGTTGGTTTAGTATATTTCTACTGGGCTGTGGCTCACCCTATATGGGAATATCATTTTCAGGTGCAGGAAGCATGCCACCTCCAAGGACATAGCTTGGGAGGCTAGAGGCGGACATACTTTTGTCACTTAACTTTTGATGTATTACATGTAACTTCAAGCCAAGGGCTTAATGTGTAAACGAGTTAGTACTCTTTTGTTGTAACCAAGTGTTAACTTGGAAAGCTGTAAGCCCGTAGGGCATTTTGTTATGATGTTAACATGTAGTACTTATGTAATGGAACTCTAAGGAATAAAGGAATGTGGTTAGTTTATATATAAATGCATGTCTTATCTGATGGGTTTAATGTTGTTATTTTGAGGGCGTTACAACTTGGTATCAGAGCGTACCGGGTTCGAATACTTTGGGTACGTGGGAAGTGATTAGGATCACAATGGGTTTGTCTCGCTTGATAGAGACCTAGATGTAGTATCATATGCTATGTGCTTACTTGATAACATGCTTATGTGACTATGTGGGTATGGGATTTAATTTCTAGGATGTTGATTGGATCCTTGGGTTTCTGGGAGTCTTGTTGGAAAAGCACTTGATCAATGCTATTTCTAACCGGAACTCTAGTAACGCCTTGGGACTATCATTATCCGGAAATGAAATTCGTAAGTGTTTATGTGTTTATGTGCTTATGTGGAGTGAATTACAGTTGTCCATGTATTAGGACGTGAGTGTTTAGTTTCGGCACATTTGTGAATGTGCTAACGTTCTGTGTTGCCTTTATTAGGATGTGAGGACGAGGAAGAGGAGCTAGGCGTGGTAGACCTGCGAGGCAGGAAGTACCGTTACCGGGTGAGATTCCGGCAGTGCAGGAGGGAGTTGGTCAGGCCAATGTGGCCGAACCAGTGGGTCAGCAGGCCATGGGTGCCTTGGCCAGAGAGATAGCAGGAGCTTTGGGTATTCTTAGAGCTGGGAATCAGGCCGCTGAGGCAGGGCCTTCTTTCTTGAAGAGGGAGTTCTTCCGGTCTAATCCGAATGAGTTTATCGGGGATCCGAAGGAGCCACTGAAGGCTGATGAGTGGTTAGAGCAAATGAGTAAGACGTTCGAGATGCTTGGCATCGAGGACGGAGCACTGAAAGTGACCTTGGCATCCTTCCAACTGAAGGGAGATGCGGGTCAATGGTGGAAGTACGAGAAGGCTCGTGTTGGTGGTACTTGGGAGGCATTTGTGAATGCTTTTCAGGAGAGGTTTTTGTCTGCCGCAGCTAGGGAGAAGCTGAGGGATCAGTTTAGCCGGCTTAATCAGCAGGGCTTGTCAGTGGCCGAGTTTGAGGCTACTTTTACCAGTCTGTCCAGGTTTGCACCTGAACTGGTGGCGTTTGAGGAACGCCGTTGCTACGAGTTTAAGCGGAAGTTGAGGCGGGGCCTCAATTTGAGAGTTGGTGGGTCTTACATCCGAGAGTATAGACACCTAATTGATGCTGCTGCTCATATGGAGCTCATGATGCAGGAGGAGGATGAGGGGCAGAGAGGCTCCAAGAGGAGCCAGGATAGTCAGAGTGATGGCAGGAGGCAGAGGGGTTCTAACCCTCAGCAGTCGCAGGGTGGTGTTGCTAGATCGACCTTCCCAGTGCCGAGTGTAGGCTCCGGGAGAGGTGGTCAGGGGGAATTCACTTGTTACAAGTGTGGCCAGCTGGGTCACAAGGTTTCAGTTTGCCCGCAGAAGGGTGGGGGTCAGAAAGCTGCTTCTTCTTCAGCTAGACCGCAGAGTCAGAGTTTGGGCAGGGGGCAGCCCTTGACTTGTTATCAGTGTGGACAGCCTGGGCACCTGAAAAGGTTTTGCCCGTAGTTGAGTGCCACTTCGGGAGCGTCTGGTTCTAGGCAGACGCAGGGTTTTCAGCCAGCTCAGTCTGTGCAGGCCTCGAGGGCCAATCCGGGAGTTTCGTCATCCCAGTCTGTGCAGCAGTCTTTTGCTCCGAGAGGTGAGCAGGTAGACCAGGGGCCTACGGGGCGCGTGTATGCTGTTACCGCGCAGGATTTAGTACCGGCTCCATCAGTAGTGAGAGGTACTTTTCTGTTTTGCAACTCGGTTGCTAGTGTGTTGATAGACACGGGTGCATCTCATTCTTTTGTATCTGCTGCATTTGCATCTGTTTTGGAATTGGAGTTAGCACAGTTAGCATCTCCTATTTGTGTGGTATCGCCTTTGGGTGGTGAGTTGATCCTGAAACAGGGTGTTAGAGGATGTGATATAGAGGTCGCCGACTATAGGCTTCCTTTTCCGTTTGTTGTCATGCCCATGAAGGGTTTTGATGTTATTTTGGGTATGGACTGGTTATCGTCATACCGGGCTGTTATTGATTGCTACCGCCAGAGGGTCACGTTATGTACCTTGAGCGGGGAGTGGTTCCATTTCTTGGGAGACCGGGTTGGTAGTGTTTTGCCACCGGGGTATGATTCGCGAGGGCGAAGTGAGCTTAGTAGTCTACTTGCCAGCTTTGAGAGTGGTGAGAGTGGTGAGACCCAGCTTGTGTTGCCGAGGGTGGTTTGTGAGTATTCGGATGTCTTTCCCGAAGATCTTGTTAGTTTGCCACCTCACCGAGAGATAGAGTTCTCTATTGATTTAGTGCCCGGCACGGCGCCGATTTCTATGGCACCTTACCGTTTTGCTCCAGCAGAGTTGGTTGAGTTGAAAGTTCAGCTTCAGGAATTGCTAGATAAGGGCTTTGTTCGCCCTAGTGTTTCACCATGGGGAGTACCGGCCCTCTTTGTCAAAAAGAAAGATGGTGCCTTGAGATTGTGTATTGATTACCGGAAGTTGAATAGGGCTACGGTTAAGAATAAGTATCCTATGCCCCGTATAGATGATTTGTTTGACCAGTTGAAGGGTTCCTGTTGTTTCTCTAAGATAGACTTTATAGCGACCCCGGTCTTCTCCCATTTGATTATTGTATCTGGACTTAGGTTCCGTAGATTCTGTCATTGTATAACGGTTGTTGTTGTCCCTTATTTCTCATTTGGAATTATAGGATGTGTTGGGCAGGTTTGTTTTCAGGTTGGTTGGGTTTAGAAATCAAGTGTTGCTGTCCAGTATTTTGGATCTTCGCTCGAGCGAGGAGTTTGTCGCTCGAGCGAGCTGTTGTTTTTGGTTCTTCGCTCGAGCCGGGGTTTGGTAGCTCGAGCGAGAGTTTGTTTCAGGTTTGGACCTGTAGCTTTGCATTCTTGGCTCGAGCGAGCTTTTATTCGCTCGAGCGAGTTAGTTCGTTCTTCGCTCGAGCAATTGTTCCTTCGCTCGAGCGTATGTCTGGTTACAGACCTGAGGGTTTGAGTTCTTCGCTCGATCGAGCTTTCTTTCGCTCGAGCGAGATTTTGGCTTGTTGGCTCGAGCAAGGTTTCCTTGGCTCGAGCGTAGTTTCTCTGTGTCTGGTCGCTCGAGCGACCAAGTCTTCGCTCGAGCGAGCCTGTCCAGTTTATATACGCAACAGCGGATTTTGATCAGTCTTTTTCACATTCTTTTTGATTCCAAACCCTAGGTCCGACTTCTCTCTCTCCCTATTCACCTTCTCTCTTAGATTTGATCCACTTAGGGTGTATTTCTACCCTAGATCCTTCATTAGAAAGATAGAGGACGGCTTGGGCTTCATTCTAATCTGAACATTTGGTGATTTGGAGCACATTGGAATTTGGGCATTTATCTCTATCTTCTCCATTCGGGTTATTTTCTTTGAGGTAGGGATTTCCTACTCCATTTTATAGGTTTTGTTCTAAGTTTTGGTATTTTGATATGTTGGGAAGACTTGGGTAAATTTTGGGAAAAACCCTAGTTGTATTATTGAATTAATTTGTATAAGTAATTCATGGAATTGGGAAAAGAGGGTTAAATTCATGGAATTGGGGAATTTATTGATTAAATGGCATAATTGGGTAGTTGGTATCATTTGTCTATTGAATTGTTGACATGGTTATTTTCAGTTTAGAAATAACTGTTTTGGGCTATCGGTGGAGGATAGTCGTGATTGTTGTAGACATTGCATGTGGATTAGGAATAACTGAAACTAATCACATTGGTTAAATCATTAATTTTGACTATGGCATTGATACAGAAAATACGTGTATTGATTGAGCATTGCATTTGCATACATTGTTTTGTGTGTGGGAGGAGATAGGGGATGTACTCCACGGTTTAGGGGAAGATAGGGGATGGACCTCTAAACCGGATTTTGTTTGGGAGGAGATAGGGGATGGACTCCATTAGCATCACTTTTATGTGTGCTTATTTATATAGAAGTGTTTTATTGATACAGCACTAAAATGTGTATCAATCTGGAAGTATGAAGTGTTTGATATGAGCTTGAGTCTCATTTGTTGTTGATAATGGAAGGATGTGAATATGATATATGTGATTCACTGTTGTAAGTTTGGCCAGGTTCTGAGCCATATGGATAAAATTGGAAAGTAAAACGTATCTTTGGCAATAGTGTCATGAGACTGTAAAATGAAGTAATTGATTATTTTGGTTGACCATCTGTTGAATGCTATTGCTTTATTCATTGCTTATATGTGGTTTAGTATATCTCTACTGGGCTGTGGCTCACCCTTTATGGGAACATCATTTTCAGGTTCAGGCGATAAACTACCTCCAAGGACTTAGCTTGGGAGGGTTTGGCATCTGGATTGAAGAAGATTATCTTTAGTTAATAGTTGATATTTATCTGTACATGTAAACATTCAAGCCTAGGGCTTTTCTTGTATTGAGATTAGAACTCATATTTTTGAATCCAAGTGTTGGCTTGGAAAGATGTAAGCCTGTAGGGCATTTTATTCGATGTTACATGTAATGCTTTATTTAGTAATACTCTGATGAATGAATTAATTAATTGTCTTCTTTAAATAATGCATGTTTATGATATATATAATGGGTTAATTATGAGGGCGTTACAACTTGGTATCAGAGCGTACCGGGTTTGAATACTTTGGGTACGTGGGAAGTGATTAGTATCACATTGGGTTCGTCTCGTTTGATAGAGACTTAGTGTAATGTTATATGCTTATGTGATATCATGTTTATGTGATTATGTGGGTATGGAATGTAGTTTCTAGGATGTTGATTGGACCCTTGAGTTTCTAGTAGTCTTGTTGGAAAGGCACTTGATCACTGCTACTTCCAACCGGAACTATAGTAACGCATTGGGACTATCATTATCTGGGAATGAAATTCGTAGGTGCTTATGTGATTGTGTGCTTACGTGGAATGAATTATTGTTGTCCATTGCATTAGGACGCGAGTGTTTAGCTTCGGCACATTTATTAATGTGCTAATGTCTTTGTTTCCTTTATTAGGATGTCAGGACGAGGACGAGGACGCGGTAGGCGTGGTAGGCCGGGCAGGCAGGAGGTGCCTGTGCCAGAGGAGATTCCGGCAGTTGAAGAGGGAATTGGCCAGGCCAATGTGGTCGAGCCAGTAGGCCAGCAGGCTATGGGCGCTCTAGCCCGAGAGATAGCAGGGGCATTCAGGGAGTCAGTAGGCATTCTCAGAGCTGAGAATCAAGCTCAGGCTGGTATTGCGGATGCAGGACCTTCCTTTCTGAAGAGGGAGTTCTTCCGATCTAACCCGGATGAATTTGTGGGTGATCCTAAAGAGCCGCTTAAGGCAGATGAATGGCTCAAACAGACAACGAAGACGTTTGAGATGCTTGGCATCGAAGACGAGGGGTTGAAAGTGACCTTGGCATCTTTCCAGTTGAAGGGGGATGCAAGTCAGTGGTGGAAGTTTATTAAGGGGCGTATATGAGGTACATGGGAGGCTTTTGTGAATGCTTTCCAGGAGAAATTCTTATCTCCAGCAGTCAGGGAGAAGCTGCGAGACCAGTTTTGTCAGCTTAAGCAGGCGAGTTCTTCAGTGGCCGAATTCGAGGCTGCATTTACTAGTTTGTCCAGGTTTGCACCTGAGTTGGTGGCGTCTGAGGAACGCTGTTGTATTGAGTTTGAGAAGAAGTTGAGGCGTGGCCTCAAGCTGAGAGTTGGGGGAACTATGATTCGGGAGTATGGGCGTATGGTTGATGCTGCAGCCCACATGGAAATCATGATGCAGGAGGAGGAGGAAGGGCAGAAAGGCTCCAAGAGGAGTCAGGATGGTCAGAATGATGGTAGGAGACAGAAGGGTTTTAATCCCCAGCAGTCTCAGGGTAGCTTTTCTAGATCGACTTTTCCTGTACCGAGTGTTAGTTCGGGGAAAGGCAGTCAGGGAGACATTACCTGTTTCAAGTGTGGCCAGCTGGGCCACAAGTCTCCAGTTTGTCCTCAGAGGGGAGGAGTTCAGAGAGCAGCATCTTCTTCGGCTCGATCTCAGAGCCAGGGTCAGGGTAGAGGTCAGCCACTCTCGTGTTATCAGTGTGGTCAGCCAGGGCATATGAAGAGGTATTGCCCACAGTTGGGTGGCACACCTGGTGCATCTGGTTTGAGGCCGATTCAGGGTCAGCAGCCAGCTCAGTCGGGTCAGGCCTCGAGGGCCAATCAGGGGGCTTCATCGTCTCAGTCGGTGCAGCAATCTTATGCTCCTAGGGTTGAGCAGGTTGATCAGAGGTCGTCTGGGCGCGTGTATGCTGTTACCGCGCAGGATCTTGTGCCAGCACCATCAGTTGTGAGAGGTACCTTCTTGTTTTGCAACTCGGTTGCTAATGTTTTGATTGATACGGGTGCATCTCATTCCTTTGTGTCTGCTGCATTTGCATCTGTTTTGGAGTTGGAGTTAGCATAGTTAGCATCTCCTATTTGTGTAGTGTCACCTCTTGGGGGTGAATTGATCTTGAAACAAGGTGTTAGGGGTTGTGATATAGAGGTTGATTATCATAGAATCCCATTTTCCTTTGTAGTTATGCCTATGAGGGGTTTTGATGTTATTTTGGGTATGGACTGGTTATCGTCATACCGGGCAGTTATTGATTGCTACCGCCAGAGGGTCACTTGTTGTACTGTGAGCGGAGAGTATTTTCATTTTCTGGGGGACCGGGTTGGTGATGTGTTGCCACCGGGGTATGTTTCGCGAGGACGGAGTGAGCTTAGTGGTCTACTTGCTAACCTTTCGATTAGTGAGGATGTTGAGACTCAGATTGAGTTGCCAAGGGTGGTTTGTGAGTACTCGGATGTCTTTCCCGAGGATCTTGTTGGTTTGCCACCGCATCGAGAGATTGAGTTCTCTATTGACCTGGTGCCCGGCACGGCGCCGATTTCTATGGCACCTTATTGTTTTGCCCCAGCCGAGTTAGTTGAGTTGAAGATTCAGCTCCAAGAGTTGCTAGACAAGGGTTTTATACGTCCTAGTGTTTCGCCGTGGGGAGCACCAACCCTCTTTGTTAAAAAGAAAGGTGGTGCTTTGAGACTTTGTATAGATTACCGGAAATTGAACCGGGCTACGGTTAAGAATAAGTACCCTATGCCTCGTATAGATGATCTGTTTGACCAGTTGAAGGGTTCCCGTTGTTTCTCTAAAATAGACTTGAGATCGGGTTACCACCAGTTGAGGGTCAGGGAAGAGGATATTCCGAAGACGGCATTCCGTACGCGGTATGGCCATTATGAGTTTCTGGTGATGCCATTTGGACTCACCAATGCACCGGCAGTCTTTATGGACTTGATGAACCGGATCTTCCGGGAATTCTTGGATCGGTTTGTAGTCGTTTTTGTGGACGACATCCTTATCTATTCGCCTTCTGAGGAGGAGCATGAGTCACACTTGAGGGTGGTGCTTGAGTTACTTAGAGCTCATAGGCTGTATGCCAAGTTTGGGAAGTGTGAGTTCTGGCTGAGGGAAGTCAAATTCTTAGGCCATGTAGTATCCGGTGAAGGAGTGTCTGTTGATACCTCCAAGGTAGAGGCAGTGCAGGATTGGGCACAGCCTAAGAGTGTATTTGAGATCCGCAGTTTTCTGGGATTAGCTGTGTATTACCGTCGGTTTGTGAAAGATTTCTCCAGATTAGCATCACCGTTGACTAGACTGACTCGGAAGGGAGTCAAATTTGTATGGAGTGAGACTTGTGAAAAGTCGTTTCAGGAATTGAAAGTTAGACTGACTACCGCTCCAGTATTGATTATTCCAGAGAGAGGGTTGGGTTATACGGTCTATTGTGACGCCTCACGAGAGGGTCTGGGTTGTGTGTTAATGCAAGAGGGGAAAGTAGTTGCCTATGGCTCACGTCAATTGAAAATTCACGAGCAGAATTACCCTACACATGATCTAGAGTTAGCAGCTGTGATATTTGCCTTGAAGATTTGGAGGCATTATCTTTATGGTGAGAGGTTCGAGGTGTTCTCGGATCATAAGAGTTTGAAGTATTTGTTTACACAGAAAGACTTGAACTTGAGGCAGAGGAGGTGGATGGAGTTCATAGAGGATTATGACTTTGAGTTGCATTATCATCCGGGAAAGGCCAATGTGGTGGCCGATGCCCTTAGCAGGAAACCTGTTGGCGACATAGCTAGTATAGTCATTCGAGAATGGGAGATGTTGGGTGCACTTGGGGAGTTTGATTTATTTCTGGGCGAATCCGTTGAGGCTGCGGCCTTGTTTTCTGTTGTTGTTCAGCCTACGCTTGTGACTCAAGTGTTTGAGGCTCAGAGAGGTGACCTTGAGGTAGAATCTCTCCGTGAGAAGATTTCCGGTGGAAAGGTTGAGAAAGGTTTGACGGTGTATCCCGACCTCAGTGTGAGATACCGAGACCGTCTGTTTGTGCCGGAGTCTTGCCGAGAGGAAGTACTCCGAGAGTTCCACCATTCACGCCTTGCGGTGCATCCGGGAGGCACTAAGATGTATCGGGATTTGGGTCGCCAGTTTTGGTGGCAGGGTATGAAGAGAGATGTGGCAGCTTTCGTATCTAAGTGCCTTACTTGCCAGCAAGTGAAGGCCGAGCATCAGAGGCCAGCGGGTTTGTTGCAACCCTTGCCCATTGCCGAGTGGAAGTGGGAGCATGTCACTATGGACTTCGTTGTAGGTCTTCCGGGGACTCAGCGGGGTAGTGATGCTATATGGGTGGTTGTAGACCGGTTGACTAAGTCGGCGCACTTTATTCCTATGCGCGTAAGAGATACGGTAGATCATCTTGCCGACTTGTATATTCGGGACATAGTGAGATTGCACGGGGTCCCAGTGACGATCGTCTCAGATAGAGATCCTCGTTTTACTGCCAGGTTGTGGCAGAGTTTGCAGAGTGCCTTAGGCACTAAGTTGACCTTTAGCACGGCTTATCATCCTCAGACTGATGGACAGTCCGAGCGTACTATTCAGATACTTGAGGATATGCTTCGGGGTTGTGTTCTAGACTTTAGTGGGTCGTGGGAGAGGCACTTGCCGTTGGTGGAGTTTGCCTACAATAACAGTTTCCAGTCTAGTATCGGGATGGCACCATTTGAGGCCTTGTATGGCCGACCGTGTAGATCTCCTGTGTGTTGGGCCGAGGTGGGTGATGCACCTCTGTTGGGTCCAGAGTTGGTGAGAGAAACGACGGAGAAAGTTGAGCTTATCCGTAAGAGGCTTGTTACAGCACAGAGTCGTCAGAAATCGTATGCCGACCGTAGGAGGAGACCTTTGGTGTTTGAGGTGGGTGATCATGTCTTTCTGAAGATATCACCTAGACGGGGTTTGATGAGGTTTGGGAAGAGTGGGAAGTTGTCCCCTCGGTTTATTGGTCCGTTTGAGATCCTTGAGAGGATTGGCGAGGCTGCTTATCGTTTAGCTTTGCCGCCGCAGTTGTCTGGAGTACATGACGTGTTTCATGTGAGTATGCTTCGGAAGTATGAGCCGGATCCATCACATGTGTTGGATTGGACCGATTTAGTGGTTGATGTGGATGTCTCGTATGAGGAGAGACCGGTTCGGGTATTGGATAGGCGGGATCAAGTTTTGCGAGGCAAGACCATCCCTTTGGTAAAAGTTTTGTGGAAACATCATGGAGTGGAGGAAGCCACTTGGGAGCGTGAATTGGAAGTCCGCGAAAAATACCCGGACATGTTTATTCATTTGTAATCTTGTATTTAGAGTTTGTAATATTGTTGAACTTAAGGGCTTTACATATATCTTAAGTTGTAAAACGTTGAGTATGTTTTGGTGAAGGGGTGTATCTTGAAACTTGCTTCATTATAGAAGTTTAGTATAGCATTGCATATGTTGATTACATTGCTTAGTGTGTTATATATATCATGCAATTGAATATGATATGGGGATTGTTAACATTGAAAGGAATAATGCATAATAATGATACAGGTTGAGATATATGTTGTGTTATATATTTAATATGAGATGCCTCTTGATAAAGAGATGAAATGACCAGTTTTGGGTCAAGATGTTTACTAATGAATTGTTAAAAAAGGGAATCTGTTTTCAAAAACTTATGCTTAATTTCGGGGGCGAAATTCTTTGAAGGGGGGGAGGTTATAGCGACCCCGGTCTTCTCCCATTTGATTATTGTATCCGGACTTAGGTTCCGTAGATTCTGTCATTGTATAACGGTTGTTGTTGTCCCTTATTTCTCATTTGGAATTATAGGATGTGTTGGGCAGGTTTGTTTTCAGGTTGGTTGGGTTTAGAAATCAAGTGTTGCTGTCCAGTATTTTGGATCTTCGCTCGAGCGAGGAGTTTGTCGCTCGAGCGAGCTGTTGTTTTTGGTTCTTCGCTCGAGCCGGGGTTTGGTAGCTCGAGCGAGAGTTTGTTTCAGGTTTGGACCTGTAGCTTTGCATTCTTGGCTCGAGCGAGCTTTTATTCGCTCGAGCGAGTTAGTTCGTTCTTCGCTCGAGCAATTGTTCCTTCGCTCGAGCGTATGTCTGGTTACAGACCTGAGGGTTTGAGTTCTTCGCTCGATCGAGCTTTCTTTCGCTCGAGCGAGATTTTGGCTTGTTGGCTCGAGCAAGGTTTCCTTGGCTCGAGCGTAGTTTCTCTGTGTCTGGTTGCTCGAGCGACCAAGTCTTCGCTCGAGCGAGCCTGTCCAGTTTATATACGCAACAGCGGATTTTGATCAGTCTTTTTCACATTCTTTTTGATTCTAAACCCTAGGTCCGACTTCTCTCTCTCCCTATTCACCTTCTCTCTTAGATTTGATCCACTTAGGGTGTATTTCTACCCTAGATCCTTCATTAGAAAGATAGAGGACGGCTTGGGCTTCATTCTAATCTGAACATTTGGTGATTTGGAGCACATTGGAATTTGGGCATTTATCTCTATCTTCTCCATTCGGGTTATTTTCTTTGAGGTAGGGATTTCCTACTCCATTTTATAGGTTTTGTTCTAAGTTTTGGTATTTTGATATGTTGGGAAGACTTGGGTAAATTTTGGGAAAAACCCTAGTTGTATTATTGAATTAATTTGTATAAGTAATTCATGGAATTGGGAAAAGAGGGTTAAATTCATGGAATTGGGGAATTTATTGATTAAATGGCATAATTGGGTAGTTGGTATCATTTGTCTATTGAATTGTTGACATGGTTATTTTCAGTTTAGAAATAACTGTTTGGGCTATCGGTGGAGGATAGTCGTGATTGTTGTAGACATTGCATGTGGATTAGGAATAACTGAAACTAATCACATTGGTTAAATCATTAATTTTGACTATGGCATTGATACAGAAAATACGTGTATTGATTGAGCATTGCATTTGCATACATTGTTTTGTGTGTGGGAGGAGATAGGGGATGTACTCCACGGTTTAGGGGAAGATAGGGGATGGACCTCTAAACCGGATTTTGTTTGGGAGGAGATAGGGGATGGACTCCATTAGCATCACTTTTATGTGTGCTTATTTATATAGAAGTGTTTTATTGATACAGCACTAAAATGTGTATCAATCTGGAAGTATGAAGTGTTTGATATGAGCTTGAGTCTCATTTGTTGTTGATAATGGAAGGATGTGAATATGATATATGTGATTCACTGTTGTAAGTTTGGCCAGGTTCTGAGCCATATGGATAAAATTGGAAAGTAAAACGTATCTTTGGCAATAGTGTCATGAGACTGTAAAATGAAGTAATTGATTATTTTGGTTGACCATCTGTTGAATGCTATTGCTTTATTCATTGCTTATATGTGGTTTAGTATATCTCTACTGGGCTGTGGCTCACCCTTTATGGGAACATCATTTTCAGGTTCAGGCGATAAACTACCTCCAAGGACTTAGCTTGGGAGGGTTTGGCATCTGGATTGAAGAAGATTATCTTTAGTTAATAGTTGATATTTATCTGTACATGTAAACATTCAAGCCTAGGGCTTTTCTTGTATTGAGATTAGAACTCATATTTTTGAATCCAAGTGTTGGCTTGGAAAGATGTAAGCCTGTAGGGCATTTTATTCGATGTTACATGTAATGCTTTATTTAGTAATACTCTGATGAATGAATTAATTAATTGTCTTCTTTAAATAATGCATGTTTATGATATATATAATGGGTTAATTATGAGGGCGTTACAGACTTGAGATTGGGTTACCACCAGTTGAGGGTCAGGGAAGAGGATATTCCGAGGACGACATTCCGTACGCGGTATGGCCATTACGAGTTTCTGGTGATGCCATTTGGGCTTACCAATGCACTGGCAGTCTTTATGGACTTGATGAACCGGATTTTCCGGGAGTTCTTAGACCGATTTGTGGTCGTCTTTGTGGACGACATCCTTATCTATTCACCTTCAGAGGAGGAGCACGAGGAACACTTGAGAGTGGTGCTTGAGTTGCTTAGAGCCCATAGGCTGTATGCCAAGTTTGGGAAGTGTGAGTTCTGGCTGAGGGAAGTCAAATTCTTAGCCCACGTGGTATCCGGGGAAGGGGTGTCTGTTGATACATCCAAGGTTGAGGCAGTGCAAGATTGGGCACAGCCTAAGAGTGTGTTTGAGATCCGCAGTTTTCTGGGATTAGCTGGGTATTACCGTCGGTTTGTGAAAGATTTCTCCAGGTTAGCGTCACCGTTGACTAGACTGACTCGGAAGGGAGTCAAGTTTGTGTGGAGTGAGACTTGTGAAAAGTCGTTCCAAGAGTTGAAAGTTAGATTGACCACCGCTCCGGTGTTGATTATTCCGGAGAGAGGGTTGGGTTATGCGGTTTATTGTGATGCCTCACGAGAGGGTTTGGGTTGTGTGTTGATGCAAGAAGGGAAAGTGGTAGCTTATGGCTCACGTCAGTTGAAAATACACGAGAAGAATTACCCCACACACGACCTAGAGTTAGCAGCTGTAATCTTTGCCTTGAAAATCTGGAGGCACTACCTTTATGGTGAGAGGTTCGAGGTATTCTCGGATCACAAGAGTTTGAAGTATCTATTTACACAGAGAGACTTGAATCTGAGGCAGAGGAGGTGGATGGAGTTCATCGAGGATTATGATTTTGAGTTGCACTATCATCCGGGAAAGGCCAATGTTGTGGCCGATGCCCTTAGTAGGAAGACCATTGGTGAGGTAGCTTGTATAGCCATCCAGGAATGGGAGATGTTGGGAGCACTTGGCGAGTTTGATTTGCTACTGGGCGAATCTGTTGAGGCTACGGCCTTGTTTTCTGTTGTTGCACAGCCTACACTTGTGATTAGAGTGTTAGAGGCACAGAGAGGTGACCTTGAGGTAGAATCCCTCTGAGAGAAGATCTCCAGTGGGAAAGTTGAGAAGGGTTTGACGGTGTATCCCGACATGAGTGTGAGATACCGAGACCGTTTGTTTGTACCGGAGTCTTGCCGAGAGGAAGTACTCCGAGAGTTTCATCATTCGCGCCTTGCAGTGCATCCGGGAGGTACTAAGATGTACCAGGATTTGGGTCGCCAGTTTTGGTGGCGGGGTATGAAGAGAGATGTGGCTGTTTTCGTATCGAAGTGCCTTACTTGCCAGCAAGTGAAGGCCGAGCATCAGAGGCCAGCGGGTTTGTTGCAACCCTTGCCTATTGCCGAGTGGAAGTGGGAGCATGTCACTATGGACTTCGTTGTAGGTCTTCCGAGGACTCAGCGGGGTAGTGATGCTATTTGGGTGGTTGTAGACCGGTTGACCAAGTCGGCGCACTTTATTCCTATGCGCGTGAGAGATTCGGTGGATCATCTTGCCGACTTGTATGTTCGGGACATAGTGAGATTGCACGGGGTCCCAGTGACGATCGTCTCAGATAGAGATCCTCGTTTTACTGCTAGGTTGTGGCAGAGTTTGCAGAGTGCCTTGGGCACTAAGTTGACCTTTAGTACGGCCTATCATCCTCAGACTGATGGACAGTCCGAGCGTACTATTCAGATCCTCGAGGATATGCTTCGGGGTTGTGTCCTGGACTTCAGTGGGACGTGGGAGAGGCACTTGCCATTGGTAGAGTTTGTCTACAACAACAGTTTTCAGTCTAGCATCGGTATGGCACCGTTTGAGGCCTTGTATGGCCGACCGTGTAGGTCTCCAGTTTGTTGGGCCGAGGTGGGTGATACACCTTTGTTGGGTCCGGAGTTGGTTAGGAAGACGACGGAGAAAGTTGAGCTTGTCTGTAGGAGGCTTGTTACAGCCCAGAGTCAACAAAAGAGTTATGCCGACCGTAGGAGGAGGCCTTTGGCGTTTGAGGTAGGTGATCATGTCTTTCTGAAGATATCACCTAGGCGAGGTCTGATGAGGTTTGGGAAGAGTGGGAAGTTATCCCCTCGGTTTGTTGGTCCTTTTGAGATCCTTGAGAGGATTGGCGAGGTTGCTTATCGGTTAGCCTTACCGCCGCAGTTGTCCGGAGTGCATGACGTGTTTCATGTGAGTATGCTTCGGAAGTATGAGCCAGATCCATCACATGTGCTGGATTGGACTGATTTAGAGGTAGATGAGGATGCCTCGTATGAGGAGAGACCGGTTCGGGTCTTGGATAGGCGGGATTAGGTCCTGCGTGGCAAGACCATTCCTTTGGTGAAAGTCTTGTGGAAACATCACGGAGTGGAGGAAGCCACTTGGGAACGTGAGTTGGAAGTTCGAGAGAAATATCCGGACTTGTTTGTTGATATGTAATCTTGTATTTAAATTTTACATTTTGTTGAACTTAAGAGCTTTTATATATGTCTTAAGTTGTGAAACATTGAAAATGTTTGGTTTGGTGGAATTATGTTTGGGAACTTGCCTCATATGGGAGTTGAATGCAACATTGTATATGTTGAATATATTGTTGAAATTGGAAAGATAGTGCATAATGTTGATGCATGTTGAAAATACATATGTTGTTTACATATTGTGATATGTCTCTTGTTAAAGGGATGGGATGACCGGTAATGGGTCGAATTGTTGAATGTTCAAGTGTAACATTGTTTAAAATGAAGGAAAACCTGTTTTTGAAAACTTGTGCTTAATTTCGGGGGCGAAATTCTTTAAGGGGGGGAGGTTATAGCGATCCCGGGTTTACCCTTGTTGTACAGTGATCCGGACATGTGTCCGTGGATGTTGGTAGTTGTTTATTATCTTGTTTGTATCCTCTTTACTTTGTATATTGAGTTATAGGATGTGTTGGGCAGGTTTGTTACAGGTTGGTTGTGTTTGGGAGCCTAGTGTTGCTGCCCAGAATTTTGGACCTTCGCTCGAGCGAGGAGTTGGTCACTCGAGCGAGAGTGGGGTTCGTGTTTGGTGGGTCGAGCCAGAGTGGCTCGCTCGAGCGAGCGGTTGCACCTGGTTCTAGACCTGAGAGCTGTCTTTCTTGGCTCGAGCGAGCTTCCTTCGCTCGAGCGGTCTGGGTTTTTGTTCGCTCGATCGAGAATTTCTTGGCTCGAGCGAGAGTTTTCTGTGTCTGGTCGCTCGAGCGACCAAGTCTTCGCTCGAGCGAGCGTGTTTTATATCAGCGGACAGTAGCGTTTTAAACATCACTTTTTCACTTCTTTTCTTTGAGCAAAACCTAAATCCGAGCCTCTCTCTCTCTACACTTGCACTCTCTCTAAGATTTGATCTCCCTAGAGTGTGAATCTAGCCTAGGGCCTTTGTTAAAAAGATAGAGGGCGTTGAGAGCTTCGATTTAATCTGAAAAAGTTTGGATTTGGAGCACGTTGATCTTTGAGTCTTCATCTCCTTTTTGGCTAAAACTTCAAGGTAGGGATATCCTACTCCTCTCTATGGATTTTGTCTTTAAATTTTGGTATTTTGAGATGTTGGGCTTGGTTTGGTAATTTTGTGAAAGTTTGGGGCTTTTGTGTAATTTTACAAAAGTTGGGGTTTTATTCATAATAAACCTGGATGCATGTTTGGCATAGAGAAATTGAATGAATGTTAAATCATTGATGAAAATGGGACCTAAGGGTTGAAATGGTAATTATGGATAATGACCTAATTACATTATTGATTAATTGGGATAATTAATGGCGAGAAATGAGGAAATGAAATGTTGATTGAATATCCATTTGTGCATTTATTTTCTGTTTAGAAATAACTGCTTTGGGCTATCGGTGGAGGATAGTCGTGATTGTTGTAGACAATGCATGATGATTAGGCAAACTGAAACTAACCAATGAAATATGTCATGGAACTTGACAGTTGATAGAATACATTAACTGTATGTATTGGGTGATTGAATATAGAACCAATGTGTTTATATACGTTATGTGTAGAGGAGGAGATAGGGGATGTACTCCGCGGTTTAGGGGAAGATAGGGGATGTACCTCTAAACCGGATAGTGATGGGAGAAGATAGGGGATGAACTCCGTAGATACAGCTCATATGCTTGTCTAAAGAAGTGAAGATAGAGCTTATATGCTTATCTTTGTGATGTGTGGATATAGCTTTTATGCTTATCTGTGGATATTGTTGTTATACATATCTGTTGTAGAATGTGGATATAGCTTATTTGCTTATCTGAGAATGTGGATATTGTTGTTATACATATCTGTTGAGCATGTGGGTAGTGCTTATATGCCTATCTGTTGAAAAAGGGGAAATGAAAAGTAATTGGGACTTGTAAGTCGTTTGACATAAATATATGATTTATGTGATTGTATCAGTGTTGGCCATCTATCAATTGCTAATCTTTTAGTCATTGTTCATGGTTGGTTTAGTATATTTCTACTGGGCTGTGGCTCACCCTATATGGGAATATCATTTTCAGGTGCAGGAAGCATGCCACCTCCAAGGACATAGCTTGGGAGGTTAGAGGCGGACATACTTTTGTCGCTTAACTTTTGATGTATTACATGTAACTTCAAGCCAAGGGCTTAATGTGTAAACGAGTTAGTACTCTTTTGTTGTAACCAAGTGTTAACTTGGAAAGCTGTAAGCCCGTAGGGCATTTTGTTATGATGTTAACATGTAGTACTTATGTAATGGAACTCTAAGGAATAAAGGAATGTGGTTAGTTTATATATAAATGCATGTCTTATCTGATGGGTTTAATGTTGTTATTTTGAGGGCGTTACAGCGGTTAAAAAATGAGAGAGTCTTGATATTACCAGTTAAAGTAAGGGAGGTTTATTTTATTATTGAAATTAGATGGAAGGTCTATGTATTTGTTGAAAACTTCAGGGGATGTAAGTGTTATTTACCCTATTAAATTTGATTGATTTGATCTTATTTAAATGATTGTGAGTGTAATTATATTATTAAAATTATATGGCCAATTTTATTTATTTAGAAGGCTGCTAAATGTCGTTACCTTTTTTTTTGGACCCCCACTTTTTCTATTTATTTATTTTTATTATTACAATTTTACCTTAGCATCAATTTCTATTTTTAGCCCCATCTCTCTCCTTCCAACCCTAACCCTAACCCTAACCCCAACCCCAACTCCATCTCTTACGTCACCTCCACTCCACTCCGCCTGACAGCCTCCTCCGGTCGTCCCCACCTCCGGCAACCATCCCTGTGCCTTTCTACCGACGACCACCCTCTCACCACCGCGACCACCCCTTTCACACCGCCACCTCCATAACCATTATCATAAAGGAGAGAAGATAAGAGGTCTTCGCCAGCTACTACGACAACCATTGCTTCACTCATGATAAGCAATGACCTTCAGAGTTCCCTCCTGCAAAAAGAAAAATGATCTAGATTTAGGGTTTGAGAAACCCTAACCTCCTAGAAGAAAAAGAAGAAGGAAGAGGAGAAGGGAGGAACATCGCTGCCATCACCACGACCAGATTACAACCAACACAACACTACTAGGTCTTTCTTTCTCTCTACAACACTAACATGTCTCTCTCTCTTTTTGCGATCTTTCTCTTCGGCGCTGATGGTTGGATAGAATGGATGCAGAAGAAGGCAGATGTATGGAAGAGAAGGGATGGAGTAGTGGAAGAAGGGCTTATGTGGAGAATGGATGGGTGAGGGGTTGACGAACAGGAAGATGGAGAGGAAGAGAGAGGGAGAGGGTGAGGGGGAGGTGGCCGGCGACGATGACAACTGCTGGACTTGTAGATGAAGGAAATTAGGAAGAAAATGGCAAGGGTTGGGCAATGAGAGTGGGTTAGGGAGAGGGTATAGCTGAAATTAAGGTGGGAGTCTAAATGCTAGTAGACAATATTAACGGTGGAGAGGGTAGTGCGGTAATTGGGCAAAACAGTGTTACTAGTTGAGAGAAAATAAAGAATAAGCAAAGTAAAATAGAATAAAAACAAAACGAAATAAAATAAAATGTTTAATTCAATGAAAGTTAATATAGGTATTTTTATAATAAAAAAAAATTATTGCCTATGTCATAAACTGTTAATTTAACTTAACGGTTGATTAACGAAAAAAATTACTTGTTATGTGATTGGAAACTTGGGGTGGAATGTAATTTCTCAAATATGAGGGGATAATCTGTATTTTTAATATACCTCATGGTGTATTTGTAATTTATTTATATTATTCTTTTTATCAAAAAACAATGTATTTATTAAATTTTTGAAAAAATTACAAAAAAAAAGGGGGAAAGATTTAGCCATTGTAACAAAATAAATCATGATTCTTAATTTTATCAATTTAAATTATAATTTTTTTTATTTATTTTCAGTCTAAATTATCTACTTATTTCCATTAACTAAAACTGAAGGGGGGAAAAAAAAGTGGTTAAACTACACGAAAAATGACATTTTAGACATTTAATGTAGACATACATTACTTTAAGGAAATAGGCTAATAATTTTAAAAATAAAAATAAAAATAAAAATATTAGAATTTGACTTGACTTGACAAAATTAAAAACACAATTACAAAATATCAAACTCTAGTGTTTTATTTGTAATTTCTTCTAAATTTTTTTATCATATATATATTTTTTAGCATTCAAACCAAGATCATGACATTCAAACATAATGAGAGATCTCAACTAAATTTGGTTTGGGTATAACCGGGTAATTAAATTGTAAGTATATATTATCTGGTTGTGTTTGAGAATATTGACTAAAGGGTTGAGAATCAACTAGGTTGACTAATTCTAAAGAATTCATATATTCTTCAATCAGTTTATCTTTTAAAGGGTACTTATTGTGAAATTGTTGTAGCTGCTGTTTAAGCTGTCTATTTTCTAGTTCTAAACATTCTATGTCAAAACTAGTCTTAGTTTCTATCTCGTGTATTTGTAACTTGAGTTCCCTTACTTGTAATTCTAAATCTCTAATTGTTAAATGTAATTCTCTACTTTCTAGACTATGATCTTTTCTGGTATTTCCTAATGTTATCTTATGTGTCATGTTTAATTTTTCAAGACAGACTATACAATAGGTTATGCTACATAATAAACATTGAGCTCTCTTATCTTTGGCTGGAAACTAATTACAATAGCTGCATCTAGTGGTATCAAATCCTAGTCCTATTTGAAAATTATGCTGACATTCAATAGCTGCATTACATTCCATCATAAAGAAAGTATCTTGGGAAGGAGTTAGTCATATTTCCTGGTTGAGTTGTCCTAAAAGATTATCTATATCTGTATCACTTTCTGAATTACTGTCTGAACTTATGGTTTCTATTTGATATTCATAATCACTAACTATGCTATAGACTTCTGAATCATCGCTATTTATGCTAACTATATCTTCTTCTAAATCTTCTATAATACGAAGTCTTTCTATCTGTTTATTAGTATTAGGCCTTTGTCGTTTTGGGCAATTTTTTACAAAATGATTGGGTTCTCCACATATAAAACAATTGCACTTTTTACTGCTGGGTTTTCTAACATATTTTTATTTTCTTTTATCTTTTTCTTCTTTGGGTAATCTCGTATAATTTGTCCTATTAAAAGTTCTACTTTTTCTAATGAATTTTTTGTTTTTTCCATGGTTTTCTATATTTTTTCTTCCAATATTTTTCTTTTCTATATTTTTCATATTTTTTGTATTTTTTCTTATTATATTTATCTTCATATTACTGAGGAGTAAATATTACACTGCTACAAAAGCCGTAACTTTGTTTTTTCAAATCTTTCTGTATTTTAACTTCTATACATTTTTCTCTGAGTTTATAAAATGTAAAAACTATTCTAGGTCCTATTCCTAAAGTTCCTCTTATTTTTATTTCTCCTGTGGCTATTTTTGCTGGTAAACTTGCATAATAAACTGACCATTTATTTTCTATTTCTCTTCCTAGTTCTCCAGGTAATTTTCTAAAATATTTATTTCCTATTTCTTCATGAAAACTTTTTCCAGTTCTTACCGCTATGGCTAAGTATTCTTTACTAAAAGGTACAATATATTTCCAACTTCCTAACGTTATTTGGTCTAGCTCAGTTAATGCTACGCTTTGAGTGGAATCATTTCCTCTAGAAGGATCATATCCTATAAGTATTTCTTTAATAAAATTGGTAAAATTCCACGGGTTATTACCTAACTCTTTGAGCTGTTTAATTGTTTCTTCATATTTTCCTTTAAAAGTTAAATAAATATTATAAGCGGAATCTCCTAAAAGTGTCTCCATATATTCCCACATATCCGTTGATTCATAGGGACTGGTCATTCATGCTTTTACTGCATCTTTTTCCCATCTTTCTATTACTTCTTGCCATATCTGCGGGTCGAATCTGGCTAAATCTAAAACGGTTCCTTGATTATTGACTGGCTATAATTGTATACTCATATCTAGTTGTCTACGCTTTCCATGAAACTTATAGCTTTTATTAGGATCTGCGTGACTACGTCCTGAACTGGCTAATGGTCTTCTTCCTCCTACTGCATAATGTATTGGTTCTATGGGATCTTCTACGGTTGGTTGGGGGTTATTGGTTCCTTAGCTTTCTGTATTCATATAAAAAGTATCTTCTAGGTTAGATTGTTATGGTATTCTAAATATTTTGCTAGGATGTATATTATCTTCTATGATATCATCTACATATTCTGTATGAAATTCCTGATCCAAAAATGACACTGCTTCGTCATGGGTATCTCCTCTGGCTAAGTATTCATAATATCTAGCATCTAATATTTTGTTCATGTCTTCTAGGGTAAATTTTTCTAAATCTATCTCATCAATATTATATATCTTATTTTGTGACATAGTTTTTTCTTCTGTCATTACATAAAGCTGATTTATTTCACTACGATTATCTTGATTTTCTTCCCTATCTATACTACTAAATTCATCATCTTCAGACTTTTCTGGTGCTACATAGGTATACTGGGTAAATCTTACTGCATAATTTTCATCTGTTGTTTGATATAATAAATTATCTTGTGGGGCTAATCTTTTTTGTCCTAGAAAGTCTCATAATTTCCAATCTAGTGCTGCATTATCTTCAGAATTAAATTTTTTAGCTGGTAATGCCTTTATACCTTGTGCGCCTAATAACTTAACTATCTGATCATTTGTAAGTCTATAGTGGGTATTACTTTCTGAAACCGCTAAGCCTAAAAATCCTGTGCAAACTAATAAATTCTTTTCTCCTTTTTTCGTATTGTATCCTCTATTCTTTATTCCTATTTTTATCTTTTTATGAAATGTCGAGGTTGGTAGTAAGAAATCTGGTGTAAAATAAACTATACCTCCTTTTAAATTCATATCTAATTCATAGCTGCCTAAAATACTCTGTCCTACATCATTAAACTTATCATCATAAAGACATACAAAGACTTTAGTTCCTAAATTTTCTCTGGTTAAAGCTTTAATTCCTACCACAACTAATCCTAAATGAGTCATTTTAAGGTGTTCTTTTACTGCATATTTATAACTTTCTCTATCTATCAAATTTAGTTCTATTTTTTCATCTTCTTGGGTTACACTAATCATCTGCTCACCATAATGTTTAAATAGATATTGTTTTTTATGAATCTTACCTAGCTTATATATATATTTAGCTGGAATTAATTCTAATTTCTCTTTCTTAAATTTTTCCATTTGTTGTTCTACATCTATAAATTCTTCCATTTTAACATCTTCATCTTCATTACGCTTTTTACTGCTACTTCCTTTTATTAGCTGTTTAAACATTTTTATTTTTTGTAAATTCTACAGGTGGATTTTCTTGGTAATTTAAGCTTTTCAAAATATCTGGCTATATCTTCTTCGTTTACCTGAGATTGGGGTCTATTAGTTTGTCCTTCTACTCCTTTTCCTTTTTGAAGTATTATTTTTTCTAAAGAAGCTAAACGATTTTCTAAGCTATGTAGTTGTTCTGATAAATATTCAAATTTTTCACACAATCTAATAAGAAATAAAATTTCTATATTATTTTGTCTTACTGATATTTTATCTGACTGATTTATTCCTTGATAGCTACTGATTTTTTCTGGGTTATTATGAAAATCTTCTGCTTGTTTTAAAATAATCTGGTAATCTCTATTAGCTTTTTTATCACTACTCATAAACTAAAATCTCACAAGTTGTTCTAAAATTTCTAATTTCTGTTTTAGATTATCTTGAATTTGGTTGATTTGTTCTATTTGTTTAGCTATTTGATTTATCTGACTATGGATTTTTTCAATTAATTGTTTAAATTCTAACTCTATTTGTTTTGAGCCGCTATTATTTGTGGCTGAAATTAGAGTTTCTATTTTTAATTTAGTGGGAAATTTTTCTAAATTTAAATCTATTCGTTTTTGTAAAATAGAACTACACTGGTCTTGGATATAATCTAATTTTTTATCTTGATCTTTAATTATGCTACGATTATTTCGAAGATGATCTATGGATGAAATAAAAAGATTACTAATTTTATCTATGTCCTTTTTGATTTTTTCTGCAAAGTTAATTTGATAATCTATGATACTGTTTAGCGGATAATTATGTTCACTATGAGGCTGATGTGTAAAAGTATCTCTAAAATTACAACGAAATTTATTTTTATCTATGCTAAGACGATGATTATAATTGCTGAGCTCTAAATCTAAATATTCTACTCTTTTCATACACAAAATTAACTCCCACTTTAAAATTATTACAAGCTACTATAACATGAAATTTATAACTAAAATGTCCAAAAATAAAAACTACTCTATTACCATATGCAAAATGCATAAACTAACTTAAACTGTCCTAAAACCGAACACTGCTCTGATACCAATTTTTTTGGGGAATGAGTTAGTGGTCTACCACTATTTTGAAATTGGGCTGAGAATAATCTAATTGATTCTACAGTTATGCTAATAGGTCTTCGAGCTGTTGTATGACTAGCTTTAAGGCTTCTTGTTTTACAGTTAGCTGTCTATTTATTTGAGAAATTTTTAAACTGTAATTTTCTAGGGATTTGCCAGATGCTAATGATAAAAGAAATAGATACCTTAATTTTTGATCTTCTAATTCTTGTATAAGCTCAGTACTGATTCTGATTTTAATCCTAAGTTCTTCATCTAAAGGCATACAATTTTGATTTTTTAAATTCTTTTATGAACAATATTTCCATAATATTTCTACTTGGGTTACTCTTCTTGTATTCTAAAATTTTTTTCTATGGCAAAACTATTTTTAGGCAATGTTTGTTTTCATTACATGTACTCCCACCTTGAAGCTAAGCTTCGTTCAACATAGAATATTTTTATTTTCCATTTTTTACCTTTCCCTTTCTGCCTACAATTCGCCCTCCAACGCCTAACCATGGCTCACACAGGCTCTTCAGCTAAGGTCACTCAGTAACAAAATAGAAAACAACAGATACTACGAAGGTTCAAAGTATGTAATATTAATGAGCAAACAAGCATTCCATAAACTTAGTTTTTTCAAAAAAAATAAATTTTTAGAATAGAAGAGTTACCCTTTTGAAATATTTAAGGAAAAAGAGAAACTACTCACACTTCATATTAATAAGAAATATACTTACAAAGATTATATTACAGACTCTGAGATTCTGAAAGACTTAATACGCTAAGAGGTTTTTGAGAGGGGTTGGAAATTTTACAACGCAGAGTGAAGGGGTATTTTTCATTCTGCCTCTTTCATTGGCAAGCATTCCAATTTATACAATACAAAAGGAAGATGAAAACAAAATTCCAAATCAAAGCTTGACGTCCAAACTTTTCTAACTTTTCCTAAATTCAAAACCTACTCAAGCCTAGACTTAGGCTTTCCTAATAAAGACAAAACTATATGTATACAATTATATGCCTACTTTGACAAGCTTTTTACGGATAAAAATAAAATAGAGGGTTTAGATAATGATGCCGGGTACTGCTTTGGGCCCCATCGCACATCATTCAATCCTCCCTTTTTGACACTATAATTTATTACAGGACACATGTAAGGATTCTCACAGCTTTTCTTTAATAAAACAGGGTATGGGTTATCTGCTTTATTAAAGTAGTGAGTGAAGGAGAAGCCTTATGACTGACAGACTCAAATAATTACAGACACAAATATCTACAGAATCTTTTGTCTTTTCTTGGCGTGCATCTTTCTGATAATTGAAAAGAAGCCTTATCTCCTATGGATTTTGCCTTCTTCTACTGGAGTGCCAATTATTGACGCTTAGAGGCTGGAATTTCAAAGCAGATTCTTTGCGGAAGATTTGCAAAATTTGAAGAGTCAAGAATCTTGGAAATATTTTCAATCAATTATATGAGTCTTAATTTTGAAGTGCCACCTTTTTATTTTTATTTTTATCCATACATTCTATTTGAGAGTTCGTCCAGGTTTGCTGCTGAGAGTTGGTCGTAAAAGTCGTCTCCATCCCCCATGGCTGGTTCATCGTGCCATTGACTATCTTGGTCATCTATTATTGGTGACTCATGGGAGACGCTATGCTGATAGTTGGGATATTGACCTTCATCGACAAACGTCTCTTTGCTGAAGGGATATCCTGGGATGGCTAAGTTACAATATATCTTCTGGTTTCTATCTTCGCAGACTAGTCGTCCATAATTTCCATTATATGCTAATAGAGGATTGTTGGCAAATTTCCTCCATTTATTAAGCTGTTCTCTGAGTGGAAATCGTCTGCATGGCCAGGGTCTTCGATTGAGAAGTCCTGGAAATCCTAGGAATGTTGAAGTTCCTCCGAGATACATTTTATGTTTAGCTGAATTGCACCATATTCCTTTCCACTCTGGTAATCTGCTATCAATTATTGCTTCTACATATGGGTGATGATCTTCCATTACACAAAGTACTCCATGAGCTAGTTTATTTCTGAAGCTATTTGTTTGATCTGGATCTGAAAAAATTATTCTAGAGACAAAGTCGTAATCTAACAATTGTGAGGCTGTTAGATAACATGTTTTGCCCCTAATCTCTATTTCCAATGGCTCGAGTGTAGCTAGATTTATCTGGCAAAGACAAATGCTGAAGTCTAAGTTACACTGACATCTACCAAAATGTTCTGACCTCTTGTTGCACTTTTCTTCTTCTAAACAGGGCTGCTCTTCATCTTCATAGGTATAGGTCCATTGGTAAGCTAAGCCAGGGCAATCAACTCCTGCTATAGAGAGATCTTGAAGAAACTGCTGTATGGTGATTAACTCGTTATTTTTGCTATATTCGGCTAAGGTGTATATATGGGGTTTGAGGTCTTCTATTTCTTGGCTTTTCTCACAAAAAGATCGAATGATAGAATGTCTGAAGAAATATATTCTAGCACTCAATTGGTCAAATTCCTCACTGGTGAGTTGTCTGATTTCTGGGTTAGGAAAGTGGGTAGTTGTTTTTCCTGGAGCTAATTTTTTAAGCTGGTTGGTTAGGGTTTGAATAGTGACTCTCAATTGTTTTTCTTTATCTCGGAGCTGGTCTAGCTCTTCACTGACCCTTTTGCCTTTATCCATAATTTTCTTGAAATTTTTGGTAAGGCCTTCGCAATGTCTGCACATCTTGAGGGGATTTTGTGAATCTATCTGAGGGTTAGAACTACTGCTTCCAGAACTACTGCTTCCAATTATCTGGCTAACTGGAACTCCACTAGTAGCAAGAATGGTTGACCTCATCTTGCTTAATGTGTCCAGGTAATCTTTAGCTATCTGACTGATAATATAGCTGGTTCCTATTTGTCTTCGGGCATAGGACTAGCTGACTCGAAATCATAAAATCCTTTAAACTGGGGTGTGGAAAAAATTTTAACTAAGGGTTCTACTTCTATCCAGTCATGGTAAATACCAGGCTTGGTTCCTTTAGCTACTACATAGAAAGAAAAACTTTTAGACAAAGGTTTATTTTGGATTTTTGAAAAATATATACTAAGAGAGTTTAAGGCTGACAGGCGTTTAGCTGGGTGGCTATGGCTATTCCAAAGGTTATCTAAAAGACACTGTTGGACTGGGTCTAGGACTATTCCTGTTAGTGGTCTGAACTTGTTTCTGCCTTCATGAATGGGAAGAGCGAATCCCCCAAAGTTCATGGTTTTGCTGTTCTCCATTATCTACACAAAAATTAAACTGGTTATTTTCTTTTTCTAAATAAATCTTCCTACTTAACCAATCTGTTAACCTATTATCACTCCCTTTAATGTGTTCAAACTCTACTTTATATCCTTGTCCTACTATACAGTTTAAAAATTTTGCCCATCTTCTAGTACTCAATTTACGCTCGTTAAGTTTATTATGAAATCTAACTATAGCTTCACAATCTGTTCTAATAGTAAAAGGTTTGTGCAAAAATAATCTGAATTTATTTACTGCATATACTACTCCTAGTATTTCAAAATCTAGGCTGGTCATGGTCGTGTCTTTTTCTTTAAATTTTTCAAAACTATATCTACAAATGCGTTCTTTTTTTTTTACTATCATACTTACTAGGTTTAGCTAATAATATTGTTCCCCATCCTGATTGGCTTGCGTATGTTTCTACGACTATATATTCTGATTCTAAGGGAAGTTGTAGGTCTGGTAAATTTCTACAAATGTCTTTAATTTTTCTAACTAGAGCTATATCTTGTTGATTAAAATATTTTTGTCTTGTGGGTGTGGTCTTGCTGTATAGAGGTCCTATTATTTTACTAAGGTTAGGAATATACATTCGTGCATAATTTAAGATTCCTAAAAAAGATTGAAGTTGTTTTGTATCTTCTAATTTATCTGGATATTCTAGAATTTTCTTGACTATATGAGGTTGTAACTTAATTTTTCCATCTCCTAACTCCATTCCTAAGAATTCTATATGTGGCTTATTTAATACCATCTTTTTCTTGCTAATTATTATTCCATTGTTTATGAATTCTTCTAATGCTAAATATAAATGATCTATGTGACTATTTTTATCTGGGGCTGAATATTAATATGTCATCTATGTATACCAGTATAAAATTATATTTATTAAATATACTATCCATTTTACGCTGAAATATGGAAGGTGCATTTTTTAGTCCAAAAGGCATGACTAGCCACTCATAATGTCCCTGTGGGTAACAAAAGGCTGTCCAAGGTATGCTTTCCTTTTCCATTTTTATCTGTCAAAATCCTGACTTACAATCAAATTTGCTAAATATCTTAGCTGTCTGTATTCTGTTTATGAGCTGATCTTTATCTAGTATATTGTATTTATCATTTTCTGTATTGTCATTTAATCTTTTATAATTTATAACCATTCTAGCCTTTCCTCATCTCTGCATGATTTCTAACCATAAATGTAGCGCTCATATGAGGACTATTACTAGGTCTAATTACTCCTAAGTCTAGTAACTCCTTAATTTGTGTTCTAAATTCTTCTATATCTGCTGGCGTATGATCTATTTGTGCTGAGGTAATCCTGTAATCTTTATTTTTTATATCTAAGCTGGCTAAAATTTTATTTCTTTCCCAATATTTCATGGGCTGTTCTCCTAAAATTTTTGTTGTTTCAGCTAATCTTATTATCTCATCTAAATCATTTTCTGTTCTTCTGTATATTGGTTTTTTCTTTAATTTTCCTATTTTGGCAAAAATTAATTCTAGGTTAACTATTTGTTGAAAATCTTCTAAATTCCAATAGTCTTCTTTTTCTTCAAAATTTTCTAGATCTTCATAATTTTCTATGTCTAAATTTTCTAAAGAAGTATTTGCTATCTCATCAAGTATGTATTTTTGGGCTAGCTCAGGAAAAATATTTCTACTAGGAAATAAAAAACTAGCGGGGACTGAATCTACTCCTAGGGTACCACCACGCTTCGCACGCAACTCTGATGAATGGGCTATGGTGCTAAGGGCATATGCGGTGGGTATATGTACAGTTCGCTTGAAGAAACTAATGTTGTGTTGGCTGAGAAACATGCCACCCTGTAAACTAAGTATGAAATTAAGTCCTAAGATGAAAGGATGATTATGTCGGGTATTTCCAATCCAAACTTGAGGTAAAGGGAACCATTCTATATGTTGATCTTGAGTACCTAGATGATGAAAACTAATCTGTGCTCCATTGATGCAATGTGTGTATGTCCGTTTAGTGCCATCGGCTGTACTAACTAAAGCTGGGGTTGTTAAAGCTGTGCTCCATCTTGATGGAACTACTTGTTGTTCAATATATGATTTACTGGCTCCTGTATCTATCATGGCATCTATACTAAGGGTCTTTCAAACCAAGATCATGACATTCCAAACATAAAGAGAACTTGAGTCACAACAACTCTTTGTTTGGTTTTAATTTTGAGAAACTATTGTTAAACGAGTTTTTGTTTGTCAGTACAGAAATTTTTTCATATTTTAGTTAAATTTTTTTTTTAAATTTTATTTTATAGATGCATTAAGATTAGATACATCTAAAAAGTAAAAAAAATATGAAAATCCAAACAAAAATGCACATAGATTTTTGTTCAAATTTTCATAATTTATTATTTATTTTTTAAAATATTTTAGTAAATTTATTTTACTTTCTAGATTCATATTGATTAGGTGTATCTAAAAAATACAAAGAATTGATTAAAATATATTTTAAAAATTATTAAAAATAAGTGAAAACTCATCTAAACGCAATTTATGAAAAATCAAACTTAAAAAAAAAAAAACCTTCTAAACCCCAAAGGTGGTTATCATATAAGAATTAAGAAACAAATCAGGGATATCTGCCTAAACTAACAGAAATCAAAAAATCAATTGTGGGTATATATATCTCAATAATGGCAATTCAGCAAGGTAAGAGACAAGAGAAAAAAAGAAAAGAAAAGAAAATAAAAAGCAGACAAGAACATGCAAAATAAAATAGAAAGCGGGTAAATTCCAACGTTATATCACTGCAAATCAATCATCCTGGGGTTTTAACATAAAGCTGCCTAAACAAGTTGCAACAGTATCCAAAAAAAAACCTTGTACTAGCATGAACAGACTTCAATATGACCCGAATCGTCGACTTCAAGCTGCTTGACCCAAACAGCCAACCTTTGCATTGTATAGGATCAGCACAGCACACTTTCAGAAATTCCACTGAAACATTAACAAATTTTTGTAAGTAGTGATAATAAAAGACTAAGAAAAGTACACAAACATATATATAAAGAGCTGACCTTGATCAAGTCTGGGCTTGAAGATATGAAGGACCCTGTGTCATCAAAGATCACGCATGGAATGCATAATTCTGGACTTGTTAGATGAGGCCGATGAGTTCTGAATGAGTCTACCAAGATTGATTTAATCACCACCACCACCATCAGATTTGAAAAATCTAGAAATCCCCTAGATATTGATTTGTGATTATGTAACAATTTTAAGCAGTATATAACAATCCCAATCAAACAATCAAGACAAATCAACACAATGATTTTAACGTGGAAAAACCACAATTGGACACCTCCAACTGTGATTAAAAAATCACGGGCAACAGCCACAAAACAATCCACTAAGAAAATTTAAAGGAATTACACAGGTATACTCTCAATTACCTAGCGAATCCACGCCTAATTGAACCAACCTCTATGTGCCTCTTCCAATCCCATCTTCTCCTCGGAATTGTCTTTACGATGAGCCACTCTAGAATCCACCGAAGCTTCAAGCTCAAATTCTTCAGAATCCACCGAAGAACAACTCTATCTCTCTTATGTATAACAAACAAAACCTTTGATGTACTCTCTTTAAACCATGAGTTGAATACTCAATAAAACATCAAAGAAAACTAAAAAAATATCCCCAGATATAAACCTTAAGAACCAAAAAGAAGATCTGGAGGAATTAAATCAATTTTGGAAGAAAACCAACTACTTATAGAAAATCCAAAAGTAATCCTAGTTTTGGAAGAAATCTAATTACTTATAGAAATCCAAAAGTAATCCTAGTTTTGGAAGAAAATCAACTTCTTAAAGAAATCCTTGTCAAACGGGATTGCCAATAATAAAACCTAACAATCTCCCCCTTTGGCAATGCCGTGACAAAGCACACCTAACAAATAAAATCATAATCACCCCAACCTATTACAACCAACAAACACAAACTTCTTTCTCAAGATTAAGATCTGCAAAATATCTATTAGTGCCACAATCTCCAAAACAACTATTAGTCTCACAAGAGTATATGAAAAAGCAATAAACATATGGCTAGATTATCTTGAAGCATTTGAAGCATGAGATGGAAAACATGAATAGATGCGACTTGGAGATTTTAAGAACATGTAATATGAAAACCTGAAAACTAAGACACATACTCCCCATTTTTTGTCACGAATTGACAAAGGAAGCGCAATCAACTAAAGCCATATCATAAACCATACAAGCAATGATATGATGATGTAAATATCAGGAGCATGCAAGAAGGAAATAATAAGCAAACAGTGCATAGCAACATGCAAAACAACTAAAGCCAATCTCCCTTACCAAACAAAACAAAGTGTTCATGCTAACAAACTCTTGTAATGATAAACCAAACTCCCCCTTACTAAAAACAATGAACAAGAAGAAAACGACAAAAAATAATATGGTGGAGCAAGTAAGGAATTTCTGATTTGTACCTTGAAACACACAAGATTATCCAAGAAGCACCACTACAAGAAAACACAATGTGCACAGCCTTTAGAAGATTCCTCATAGAAGAAAGTGATCCATTATGTGAAAAGCATAGATCCCATGATAAAAGTGTGTGTGTGACTCTTGGAGTTCGACAAACACTAGATTCAATCCTAGTAGTGATCTAAAAGTTGAACCTCCGACAAGAGAATCTAAGCACAACAAAGGAAAGTCAAACCACTAGGAATCAAGGGGTATTTGGTGAGTAAAGGCGGAGGTTCCTCTTCAATCAATGAATCTTTTTTCTTTCTTTTTTTTCTTTCTTTTGCACATTTTTTCTCTCTCTTTTTATTTTTCTTTTTCTTTTGCACAATCATTGGCGGCTGACACGCTCAAGAGTATGGAAACCGAACCAGAGAAGCATAGATATAATAAGGATGGCCTAGTTGGTGACTCTGAGGTAGCCTTTTCCTCATGGCTAGACTGCAAAGAATTAAGGGGAAAGCCGTGGAGGTGCAAAAAGATGGAAGGTGGTTAAGAGACTCAACATCACCCATGATATGCTAGTATATGTCAATTCCTCTAGAAACGCAAAAGATCAATGACAGAAGTCCATAGAGAAAAAATAATCACTAAGGCGGAAAACTCCAAAATTTGCTAATCCAATAGTGTGTACAGAATGAGACATACTAATCAAGAAACACACACTCCAAAACGAGTAATGACCACAGAATGCACACATATATTAACATGTAATGGATATTTTCATCAAATCCAATATGCACCAAGGACCACTAAAAAATTTCAAGCTTGCAAAACCATACTAAGAAAATCTTTTTGGGATTTTTTTTCTTTTTTTTTTCAAAAATAAAGCAAGACAAAAAAACGAACAAGCACACTTTTTTTTTTCTTTTTTCTTTTATTAAAAACAACACACAAAAACCCAAAAGCTAAAACAAATAAACAAATTAACACAAGTCAAGTTTTCTCACCCAAACTGCTTTAGTACGAACAAAGTTGTGAGAATTGCAGTTCTTGGGTGGTGTCTTGACATTGTGGTTCCCTTCCCTTTCAATGGGGACCTGTCTCGACATGGTTTCCAACTTCTTATTTCTAGGTCTAGGCAAATACACTCTCTATAGCGATCCCGGATTTACCCTTGTTATACCGTGATCCGGACATGTGTCCGTGGATGTTGGTAGTTGTTTATTATTTTGTTTACATCCTTTTACTTCGTATTTGAGTTATAGGATGTGTTGGGCGGATTTGTTTCAGGTTGGTTGAGTTTAGAAACCAAAACTAGTTGCCCAGGTTTTGGCCTGTACGCTCGAGCGGGGGTGTTGGTGCTCGAGCAGAGATTACACCCTTTCAGTATTTTCCTGTGCAGCGTTGTACGCTCGAGCGTGGTATTGGCCGCTCGAGCGGGGTTGTCTGAGTGCCGCTCGAGCGTAGAGTTGGAAGCTCGAGCGGAGGCCTGGTTCTGCAAAAGTGCTGGGCGAGTGCATTCTGCGCTCGAGCGGGCGGTTGGCCGCTCGAGCGGAAGTCTGTGAGTGGCCGCTCGAGCGGGGTGTTTTACGCTCGAGCGGAGACCTGGGTTAAAGTCCCGAATTTGTGACTCTTCAAATCACTTTTTCACTTTCTCTTCTCTCTCTTACTTTTCCAAAATCACCATTGTTGAGCCTCTCACTCTAGACTCTACCTTCTCTCTAGGTTTTGATCTAGTAGGAGTGATTTACTCACCTTTGGCCTTTACAAAAAAGTTGTTGATCGTCGAGGGCTTCATTTTAATCTGAAAATCTCGGGTTTTGGAGCACGTTGGGTTTTGTCGTCTTCTCCTTTGGGACTCCGAATTTGAGGTAGGGATATCCTACTCCTCTCTATGGGTTTTGTCTTTAAATTTTGGTATTTTGAGATGTTGGGCTTGGTTTAGTAATTTTGTGAAAGTTTGGGGCTTTTGTGTAATTTTACAAAAGTTGGGGTTTTATTCATAATAAACCTAGATGCATGTTTGGCATGAAAAAAATGGAATGATTGTTGAATCATTGATGAAAATAGGACCTAAGGGTTGAAATGTTAATTATGGGAATTGACCTAATTACATTGTTTAATTAATTGGGATAATTAATTGAGAAGAAATGAGGAAATGAAATGTTGATTGAATATCCATTGTGCATTTATTTTCTGTTTAGAAATAACTGCTTTGGGCTATCGGTGGAGGATAGTCGTGATTGTTGTAGACAATGCATGATGATTAGGTAAACTGAAACTAATCAATGAAATGTGTCATGGAACTTGACGGTTGATAGAATACATTAATTGTATGTATTGTGTGATTGTATATAGAACCAATGTGTTTATATACGTTGTGTGTAGAGGAGGAGATAGGGGATGTACTCCGCGGTTTAGGGGAAGATAGGGGATGTACCTCTAAACCGGATAAGTATTGGGAGGAGATAGGGGATGAACTCCGTAGACACAGCTCATATGCTTGTCTAGAGAAGTGAAGATAGAGCTCATATGCTTATCTTTGTGAAGTGTGGATACAGCTTATATGCTTATCTGTGAATGTGGGATATTGTTGTTATACATATCTGTTGAGAATGTGGATATAGCTTTTATGCTTATCTGAATGTGAGATATAGTTTTTATACATATCTGTGGAAATGATGATAGAGCTAGCATACTTATCTGTTGAAAAAGGGAAAATGAAAGGTAACTTAGACTCATAAGTTGTAAGACATAAATATGTGATTTATGTGATTGTATCAGTGTTGACCATCTATCAATTGCTAATATTTTAGTCATTGTCCATGGTTGGTTTAGTGTATTTCTACTGGGCTGTGGCTCACCCTATATGGGAATATCATTTTCAGGTGTAGGAAGCATGCCACCTCCAAGGACATAGCTGGGAGGCTAGTGGCGGACATACTTTTGTCGCTTAACTTTTGATGTATTACATGTAACTTCAAGCCTAGGGCTTAATGTGTAAACGAGTTAGTACTCTTTTGTTGTAACCAAGTGTTAACTTGGAAAGCTGCAAGCCTATAGGGCATTTTGTTATGATGTTAACATGTAATACTTATGTAATGAAACTCTAAGGAATAAAGGAATGTGGTTAGTTTATATGTAAATGCATGTCTTATCTGATGGGTTTATTGTTGTTATTTTGAGGGCGTTACACTCTCCCATGCAACTTATAACAATAAAGGCGAATATGATCATGCATACCACAATGATGACAATAAAAACAGGGTGTACCTTCTTTTCTTTTACCTTACCAACTCTAGGAAGTTTGAGAAGTCCATCCTTATGTTGAAATTTGTGTTCTCCCTTTCCTTGAGTTCTTGTATCATGAGATGTAGATGCACTCTGTTTTTGCTCTTTGTTATCACCAAAGCCAATGCCACTCTTGTTAGAACAAATTTGTTGAGACCCAATGATATTGTCCAAAGTCTTTGATCCTCTGTTCCAAAGACCAATGGTAGCCATAGCACACTTGAGTTCTTCCTCTTTCTTGATCATTAGTTTTTCCAAAGCAACTTGAGACATCTCGAGAGTTTTAATTTTTTCTTCATATGTTGCATAGATTTATTGTAGCTCATTCCTCTCTGTCTCACAAGTCAAGAGTTTTGCACAAAGAGCTTGTCGATCATTAGAAATCTTGATGGCATCAATCCTAGCCTCGGAAATCTCCTCCTTTAGTTTGGCATTCTCACTTTCACATGCTTTGAGTTTCATTGTGAGTTTTTCATTTAATTTGAATAAGTTAAGAGACTCCTTATACAACTTTTCATAAGCTTGCTCAAGCTCTTCATCATCACTTTCTGAGGATTCGTCAAGTAGGGTTGGTCGAACCATAGAATTTCCCTTACGAATTGAATCCATTATCACATATCAAACAAGATCTCGTTCTAAAAGAATTTTTTTTTAAAAAAATAGAACGACCTGCTTTGATACCAATTGAAAAATCTAGAAATCCCCTAGATATTGATTTGTGATTATGTAACAATTTTAAGCAGTATATAACAATCCCAATCAAACAATCAAGACAAATCAACACAACGATTTTAACGTGAAAAAATCACAATTGGACACCTCCAACTGTGATTAAAAAACCACGGGCAACATCCACAAAACAATCCAGTAAGAAGATTTAAAGGAATTACACAGGTATACTCTCAATTACCTAGCGAATCCATGCCTAATTGAACCAACCTCTATGTGCCTCTTCCAACCCCGTCTTCACCTCGGAATTGTCTTTATGATGAGCCATTCCAGAATCCACCGATGCTTCAGGCTCGAATTCTTCAGAATCCACCGAAGAACAACTCTCTCTCTCTTGTGTATAACAAACAAAACTTTTGAAGTACTCTCTTTAAACCATGAGTTTAATACTCAATAAAACATCAAAGAAAACTAAAAAAATATCCCCAGATATAAACCTTAAGAACCAAAAAGAAGATCTGGAGGAATTAAATCAATTTTGGGAGAAAATAGAAAATCCAAAAGTAATCCTAGTTTTGGAAGAAATCCAATTACTTATAGAAATCCAAAAATAATCCTAGTTTTGGAAGAAAATCAACTTCTTAAAGAAATCCTTGTCAAACGGGATTGCCAATAATAAAACCTAACAAGATTAAACCGCAGTGTTTGTTCAACAGCATGGTTATTAACAATCTCAGCACAATTATTAACAAGATCAGAAATTGTTGTGAAAGTTATTGTTGATTCTGTTTTTGCTTCTGCTTCTCCTGCTTTTCTCTTTTCCTCAGCCATCTCAAACTCTGTGTCTAATCTCTTAGATAGTGAACTCTCTGCTTCTGCTGCTTTTGTCTCTTTCTCTACCCTTTTATACAAGGTCAAATCAACGAAAGCTATTCAATAAGAATCATCAGAAATGTAAATTATGGTGGGTAAAAATCAAACCACTTAGGCTACGGTGGGGACGCAGCGGAGATAACTTGGTTCCTAACCTGAAACACACTCAGATAAAGGTAAGGGGGGTGGCTGGAGCAGCCTGGGGACCCTCTGATGCCTAAGTCAATGACAAGATTAGACAAAGGTGCAGGATTACACTAGTGAGATTCAGGTGGAAGTGTTTGCATACCTCTATTGTGCTAACTGCCTCCCTTTGTTATGAGTTGTTGGGCTTTCCCCACTCCTCACGTCAGCCCCTTTTCCTTAGGGATTGTGCTCCACCAAGTGCAGATTTTTAAGAGTTGGTTGAGCCTAAAATATAGGAATGTGAATTGACAGGGTCTGCGCCCTTCTTGGGCGCGCTTTTTCTGTCCTAAAACTCCTTGGCCTAGTTTGGACCTGGATTGTTAGGCCAGACTCGAACTATCTTGGACTGACCATATAATCAACAACTTTTTTGATTTATTCTAAAATACTTTTTATACACGATGCTAAAATGCTTTTAATTTTGCATGGAAGTGCATTTTGTTGATTCTAATGTTGTAACATACTTCAATGTTGGTTGGGCAGCGCAACTGATTAGATCAAAAAATATATTTTTATTTGTAATTAAATCAAACAATATTTCTTCATTCCTTGCAACAAGAATTTATTAAAAGCGAAAAAATACATGAATCAAGGAGAGAATACACTCCTATTTACACAAAAAAAAAAAAAAAAAAAAGCAAAAAACAGGAAAACAAGGCTAGTGATGATCAAAACAGAAGGCAATGAGCCAATTTTTACATTGCAACAAACTAAGATTTGAGGGTTTAATACATTTAATATGGGAAACCTTAACCCTAACTTCAAATTTAATCTGATCCACCAATAAACCAGGGGCCCTTTGAAAGCTTCCTTTCCTGCACTGAATTTTCTTGTAGCCCTAGAGATCTCTTGATGCCAAGAATTGAAGAGTAGAGGAGATGGAGCAAAGCTGAAAAATATGAGACCTAACTGCTCTAGAATATGAACAGTCAAAAAAATAGATGGATCAGAGGTTCATAAGCTTGATGACAAAGAAGACAAGTAGCATTATCAACATTCCCCCACTCCTTGAGCTTCTCAATTTACCTCTAATACCCATCCGCAAAATGAAACAGTGCCTAGGAAGATTATTCAGGAACCAAACAAGTGTATGCCATATAACTGGAGGAAGGTGACGAGTCCTTGAGGCATTCTAAGTAGAAAAGTTGGAGAAATAGTCTGTGCCATTGACTTAGGATGTTGAGAATTGGCCTGGAAAGGAGACTTCCAAATAGAGGGGAAAAGGCCATTTCCACTGATTATTGGGGACAAAGTGATCCATTAAAGGACCTTAAGGGCACCAACTATCAAACCAAAAGAAGGTAGAAGAACTAGCAAACCAACTATCAAACCAATGAGACTTTTAACAAAAGTCCTGGCGAGAGGTCCAAGTCCAAGAACAATCAGAAGGGAAACTCATGGCCCAAAAACAGAGCTGCTTGATGACATACCTATAGCTCCATTGAACCCAAAGTGACTGTTGTCATATGTCATATGGACTCGGGTACGGGTGTTGGGTACTAGTGCATATTTAGAGGTTAGATCCATCAAACATCAAATTTAAATACGCAGAGTCAGCAAAGAGGGGTCATGTAGTGTCAAAAAGTCATTATACTCATGTTACAATATATACAAATAGTGATAGTGTTAAATACAAATATATGAAAGTCCGATGGAATGGATCGGACACATATCCCACACTCTTGTCCAAGTGTCGGGCGTCTGACAATGGTATTTGATTTATTTTGAAGAGTTCATATAACATAGTTGTTGTCTAGAACAAATGGCCCATAAGTGCCTGAGCATGGCATCATTTTTACAGTTATAAATCTTTCTTAGGCTTATCCTCCCCTTCCTTTTGTTTGTTTGTAGCTTTGGCTTTTTGAGCTGGTAGGCTTGGTTCTGTTGCTCTGTTGCTATGTTTTTCAGGGTCTTGCCCCTGCCCTGCTGGGATATGGGGTTGCTACTGGAAGGTCTCCTGGAGTATTTTTCGGATCTATTTTGATAATTTAAAATGTTCATATTATAGATAATAAATTAGTTTTTTTAATTTTAAAGCACTTTAAATAAGACTTTTATAGTCAAATGAACTTTTTTAGCTAATAATTTATTTTTTAGCCTTAGCTCAAAGGAAGGTAATTGCTTCTAATTTCACAAAATAAATTAGTTTTCTATCTGTGCTATGCATAGGTTGTGTTGGGTGATATAATTAATCATATACAACATTAATAAATGAGAAATTGTGAAAGTATAGTAGAACGGTTGTCTAAAATACCAAAGAATAAAAACTTATAACATAGATTAAGATAGAATTTATATTCGCAATTGAAATGAAAAAAAAAAAAAAAAGTTGATGAGAAACTATACTAAACCTAGACAAAGAGTTTAAGATATTCAAGATACCTATCGCTCAAACAATAAAAGGGAATTTATACACAAGTTCTAATTTATGAACTTATACTCCATTAAGTTTTAACTAAAATTTTTTGGACGTTCAAGTCTCATTAAATTTTTAATAGTTAGAATTGCCTTTTAAACAATAATTGATCATCATTTATGATTATTTATAAAGGAACATGATGATTTGACATTTATTTTGATTTTCAAAACTTTAAAATATCACTTTCAAATTGAAAAAACTAAAAAAAAAAATTATCTGCAAAAAAAAAAATTTGAAAAAACTAAATTATTTTTTTTGTGCAAAACTAAAAATTTTGTGTCTATAAAGGAACATGATGATGGAACATTGATGTGCAAAATTAAAAATAAAAAAACTTTAAAAATAAAAAAACTGATAATGTTCTTAGTTTTAAAACTGGAAAAAATTGTTAATGTTCTTGGTTTTATTAGATAGTTGAATCAAACCAATAAGTAGAAGGGAAAAAAACGTTTAATCTCATACTCTGTGTGTTTTTCATTAGTTAATGAAACAATTATTTAGAACATTATTATGTAAAATTGATAATAAAAATTGAGAAAAACTGATAATATTCTCAGTTTTACTAAATAGGACTTATTGGTTCAAAAAATCTTAAATAAGATTTGAGCTATCATAATATTTGGAAATTTGAATTTTTAGATAATTAATTCAACAATAAATTAGGGTGCTTCTTTCTCAAAAAGCTTCAATAGTTGCCTAGCTGTAAAGAATGTTCAAGTTGAGATTTGTAGATCTATTATGCAATATCAATCAATCCCTATTGGAAACCACATCTACCAAAAAAGAAAGGGTCTTTTTTGCAATTAATTTGAAGCAGTGGCCATTAGGTTTTACAATTTGTTTATTGATCTGTTGTTGATTGGCCATTGGGGGCAATCCTACCCTGTAGGAATGCGGTTTCTTTTCCTTTTAGCACACAACGTGTTCGCCTTCAATTTGTTTTAAATCATTTGTGATTTATCTTAGATTTTGTATGTTAGGTTAAAAAGTAACATTCAAAGCATATTTTCTTTACTTTTCAATAATTAGTTTTTTATAAAGAATTATTTCTATCTCATAAACTATAAACAAAAAATACTATAAATACTGTCATATAAAAAGTCTTATAAGTTGCACCAAACAATCCATTATCTAGATCTGTCTTATATTAAACATGTACATTATCTAGATCTGTCTTATATTAAACATGTACATTTAAACATGGTATATCCAACTAATGGCGTAGCATCAAACTTTACTAGAAGAACAAGGTTGCTCCACCTTATTGGTTAGTTAGGAGACAATACATACTCCAACAAGTATTCAATAATTTCCATTTAGATGAGAGGCAAATTTAGGGAAATTTCCTTATCAATATTGTAATTATTAAAAACTAGGGTTAATATTTAAATGTTTGGTGTCATTAAAAATCCTGCATGAAAAAACAATGATAAAAATTTAAATATTATAAGCTCAATTATTGTCTCTTACTCTTAATATAGCTAACATTACCCAAAAAACCAGAAGCTAATCTTGCCTCAAGAATGTGAAATTTTCATGAGGAAGTGTGGGAATTAGGTTTTTACTTAGTTTAAAAAAGCAATTCATGAAAGAGCTAATCAAGAACAACTTTCAAATTTCCGTTCCAAACATAACTAGAATCGTGAAAACTTAGCTTCACAGATTTCCTCTCAAGATTTTCGTCATCCAAATTTTGCCAGTGTGCTCACTAGGTTCTTGAAGGGTTGTTGAGTGGGACAGGATAGGGGTGCGTTTAGTATTGTTTTTGTTTATTTGTTACTAGCATATTACCTGCGCTATGTACAAGATTAAACAATGATTGTGAAATTAATTTTTAAAATAATTTTCAAAAATAAATTATAAATAATATTAAGTAAGTTTTATGTTTTTTTTAAACAAAAAGATTGTTTGAAATTAACTTTTTAAGTGTCTTTTTGACTTTTTTTAAAAAAGTTAATTTATTTAGGAATGAATTTTTTAATTGTATGGAAAAATACAGATATTTTTGTTTGTTTATTTAAATTTTTTGTTTTACCTTTCTAAAGGTGTAAATACCTATGCATTCACTCATAAAAATTATTTGGTCTTTTTAAACCGGTACAAAGATTTTTGAATTTTTTTTTTTTTTTTTTTTGGGTACATACCAAACACATTTTAGCACTTTTTAGTTTCTACTTTTTAATAAAAAAAAAGATAACATCCCAAACATGGCATGAGTTACACAAATTTTATTTTATTTTATTTTTTGTTGCTATTAATGTTTTGTCCTAAGTATTATATAACAAATAGATATATAACAATTCAATTGGTAAAATTAAAACAAATGAATTTTTTAAAAATACAAAAATTATACTTTCAGTCAAGTATAATAACATTATCAACAAAATTTGTAATTATTATTCATTGTCAAGTGATATAACAATCTTATCTTTTTTTGTCTCTCTTTCTCTCTCCTATAGGGCTACAAACAAGCTGAGTTGAGCCGAGCTTTGATATGTTTGGACTTGTTTATTAAAATTTTAACGAGTTCGAGTTCGTGTTCGAGCTCGAGCTCGAGCTCGAACTCAATAAAAATTTAATGAATCGAGATTGAGCCGAGTTGGCTTATGCTTGACTCAAGATCGAGCTTGTTCACGAGTCTTAACGAGCTAAAAAATTTATAAATTCATACTTGTGTATAAGACTAAAGTTACAATTAAAACTTTAATTATATAATTATACATACAATATATATAAATATACTAAAAAAAATCAATATTTTACCAAAATAATAATATCTACCACCACTATTATATAAATATATTATCTATAGTTAACTATTATTTACATTCATATATTCTTAATATATAAATAAGATATTTATCTTACATATTTTTATATTATTTAATATATAAATAATAAATGTTAAACGAGTTAGTTAACGAGCCGAGCTTTATTAAAAATTTAACGAATCGAGTTTGAACAAACTCTTACCGAGCCGAGTTCGAGTTTGTTCACGAACGATTCTGTTCGTTTACAGCCCTACTCTCCCACTCATCTTCTATCTCTCTTTATTTTTAAGGTGATGTGACAAAAAAATTAAAATGAAATATTAAAATTTTTATATTTATTTCAATACGTACATTAGGAAAAATATTATCGTATTAGTAAATTCGGTTTGTCAATTGAAAATATGATAACTTTAAGTTAACCGTAAAATGTAAGGTTTTTTAAAATTTTATGAGATGAACGAGTTTTCTGAGTCATGTTAGATTGATGTTAATCAACACAAATTGAAGAATCACTTGACCAATTTGTTTATGCAAATTTTTTTTTTTTAAAAAATTGGTACACATAAATTATTAGTAATTTTTTTTCATAATAAAATGTACATATTTATGCATATTTAATAATTTTGAAAAAATAGATTAAATATAATATTTTTTTATAGTGTTGCAATTATGACCGTAACTTTATTTATATTCTTACACAAAATTAAATATAAATTAATTCAAACAAAATTAAATAGATATTTGTTTATGCAAATATTTTTTGAATTGATATTTTTAAACAAAATCAACTATAGATAAAAATATTAAAGTAAAATTATAAAAATATTAAAGAAAAAACTATTAGGTACTTTTGAAGTAATGTTTTACACCAATTATCAATTAATATATCATGATATCACAAAATATTAAAAGTGAAAAGTAAAAAAGATTAGTGATATATAAACATAAAATCAATACAAAAAAAAATTACTAATAATGATTTGGTTGGATTTTGATCTATACCTTTATAATAAAGAGTCCATTTACATGTTTTTTTATTATACAAATGACACTATCACATCATTTTAGAGCAAAATTTTCCATAAAAATTTTAGCGAAATAATATTTTTCAACAAAAAAATGGTTATAAGTAAAAAAACAAACAATGGTTAGAGTAGAGGGACAAATGATACATAAAATATGAAATGCAAAAACAAAAAATGGTTAGAAGTAAAAAAGAAAAAGAAAAAAAGGTGTATACTTATGAATGAAAGAGTTTGTTTAAAGAATATAAGAGACTAAATATTAACTAACCTCCAATTGTCTCATAAAGATAGATAAAAAATAATGAGTTGCATCGTTGCATGAATATAATATTTATAGAATGAGGATAACGTGAATGACTTGGATAAAATATAATGTATGACAGTTAGGGTTTTGAGGTAGGAAAAAGAATTGATTAGAGAAGGAGTGCACAAAAAGGATCTTCTTAATATCTTTCTTTTTCTAAATCATAAATCATGATTTTTTAAAAAAATTTAAATTTTTCGTAAACTTAAAAATTCACAAATTTAGTATGGGAAACAACCAAATCAATTTTTTAAATTAATTATAAGGAAACAAAATCAATCAAAAAAATCAATTTATTTATTTAATTTATTTCAAGGAATGAAAGACTTTAGCTAGAGATTTTAGAAGATGGATAAATAAATTGGAAGGTTAACAAACTGTGTTTCTATATTTGATTTTAGGAAAGAATCATCTTTTAAGCAATGATCTTAGGAGATGGACTTGAAGATTTTTTATTTATTTACTTTTTAATTCAAAAAATATATATGAGACATATGAATAATTTATTGTTTTTTTATATTGAAAAAAATGAGAAAATAGTGATTTTATTTACACACCACTAATACTCTCAGTACACACTAATAATAAATTAAATTTATATTTCAATAATATCCTTCAATAAAATGACTATTAAGGACAACATGGGGTGTATTTCACCCATTCAAAAATTTCATATTTAAAAGCAAAAAATACTCTTCATACATCATCATCTCTATGAGGTTTAGAGTTTTAACATATAAACATTGTATTTCTTTATCATTTTCGCAATTAACATGCACTCATGATCATTCACTATCAATTAGTTCACTCATTCTCTTCTCCATTATACTTATTTTTCAAACTCCCTTTAAAGATTTAGGGTTTAAGAATATTGAAATCAATTAGTTTTGAAGTTTTGCACACCATAGATAATACTGAGATAGTTGGTTCCAATATAAACATTAAAAATGTTGATTTTATAGCGATCCCGGGTTTACCCTTGATATACAGTGATCCGGACAGGTGTCCGTGGATGTTGGTAGTTGTTTATTATCTTGTTTACATCCTTTTTACTTAGTATTTGAGTTATGGGATGTGTTGGGCAGGTTTGTTACAGGTTGGTTGAGTTTAGAAACCAAAACTAGTTGCCCAGATTTTGACCTGTCCGCTCGAGCGGAGGTTTTGGCGCTCGAGTGGGAATTGCACCCATCCAGTATTTTCTGCGCAGTGTTGGACGCTCGAGCGTGGTATTGGCCGCTCGAACGGGGTTGTGTGAGTTCCGCTCGAGCAGGGAGTTGGAAGCTCGAGCGATGGCCTGGTTCTGTAAAAGTTCTGGGAGTGTGTATTCGCCGCTCGAGCGGGATTGTTGGCGCTCGAGCGGGAGTCTGTGAGTGACGCTCGAGCGGGGTGTTTGACGCTCGAGCGGGTCGACTGGGTTTAAGTTCCGTGTTTTGACTTTTCAAATCACTTTTTCACTTTCTCTTATCTCTCCTACTTTTCCAAAAACACCATTGTTGAGCCTCTCACTCTAGAACTCAACATTCTCTCTAGGTTTTGATCTAGTAGGAGTGATTTGCTCATCTTTGGCCTTTACAAAAAAGTTGTTGATCATCGAGGGCTACATTTTAATCTGAAAATTTCGAGATTTGGAGCACGTTGGGTTTTGTCTTCTTCTCCCTTGGAGCTCCGGATTTGAGGTAGGGACATCCTACTCCTCTCTATGGATTTTGTCTTTAAATTTTAGTATTTTGAGATGTTGGGGTTGGTTTTGGTAATTTGGTGAAAGTTTGGGGCTTTTGTGTAATTTTACAAAAGTTGGGGTTTTATTCGTAATAAACCTAAATGCATGTTTGGCATAGAGAAATGGAATAAATGTTGAATCATTGATGAAAATGGGACCTAAGGGTTGAAATGTTAATTATGGATAACGACCTAATTACATTGTTTGATTAATTGGGATAATTAATTGTGAGAAATGAGGAAATGAAATGTTGATTGAATATCCATTGTGCATTTATTTTCTGTTTAGAGATAACTGCTTTGGGCTATCGGTGGAGGATAGTCGTGATTGTTGTAGACAATGCATGAGAGGCAAACGGAAACTAATCAATGGAATGTGTCATGGAATTTGACGGTTGATAGAATGCATTAACTGTATGCATTGAGTGATTGTATATAGAACCAATGTGTTTGTATACGTTATGTGTAGAGGAGGAGATGGGGGATGTACTCCACGGTTTACGGGAAGATGGGGGATGTACCCCTAAACCGGATAGTGTTGGGAGAAGATAGGGGATGAACTCCGTAGATACAGCTCATATGCTTGTCTAGAGAAGTGAAGATAGAGCTCATATGCTTATCTTTGTGAAGTATGGATATAGCTTATATGCTTATCTGTGAATATGGGATATTGTCGTTATACATATCTGTTGAGAATGTGGATATAGCTTATATGCTTATCTGTGAATGTGGGATATAGTTTTTATACATATCTGTTGAATTAATGATAGAGCTAACATGCTTATCTGTTGAAAAATGGAGAAATGAAAAGTAACTTGGACTCATAAGTCGTATGACATAAATATGTGATTTATGTGAATGTATCAGTGTTGGCCATCTATCAATTGCTAATCTTTTCGTCATTGTCCATGGTTGGTTTAGTGTATTTCTACTGGGCTGTGGCTCACCCTATATAGGAATACCATTTTCAGGTACAGGTTGCATGCCACCTCCAAGGACATAGCTTGGGAGGCTAGAGGCGGACATACTTTTGTCGTTATGTTTTTGATGTATTACATGTAAATTCAAGCTAAGGGCTTAATGTGTAAATGAGTTGGTACTCTTTTTGTTGTAACCAAGTGTTAGCTTGGAAAGCTGTAAGCCCGTAGGACATTTTGCTTTTGTTGTTAACATGTAATACTTATGTAATGAAACTCTGATGAATAAAAGAATGTGATTATTTCATATGTTAACGAATGTCTTATTTGGTGGGTTTAATGTTTTTATTTTGAGGGTGTTACAGATTTAAACATTGAAAATGTTAGTTTATGACTTAATTTTTTGATTTTTTTTTGTCTTGTTCGTATGTTAGAAAGATGAGTTTGTTCATCGTGTTCGGTTAACCAGAGTTAAACATTTACACAATGTTTGATTATTTATATTTGAACAAAACGAGTTAAAATTGTTCAGCATATAAAGTATGAATTTATTTATTTTGTTTAGCATAAATATTCTAAACATATTTATTTTGTTCAATTTTTTTTTTTGTACAATAATATTATGTTCAAACAACCAGAGTTGAGCCAAATTAGAAATATAAATTGCTATGGACGTTCAATGGATAAATCAAATTGAAGGTCTCTGTTTTGAATAAATTTTTTTTTTTGATCAGCAAAAGATAAAATTTATTGATGAACCAAAAGAAAAATACATCAATGACGAGAGCGATGAGTGCAAAGAGCATCAAAGCGAAACAAACCAGTCCCAACTAGGTTGGCACCAATAAGACCGCCCTATCATCTGCTAGCACACCAACGAAGTTGGAGAGAATCCAACCGCAAAGACAGAACAACCAACCAAAAACAACACAGTGAGGCAAGAGACATACATCAACAAGGTAGAGTTGTTTTCCACCCACCCCCAGCCCACCAATGCAGCATTACTTCAATTGACCCAACACTGTTGTATCTGCTACTCAAACCTCAGAACAGCAGGAACTCCAATCAAATGCAGGCCTCAACAACCGAGTCCAAAAAACAGCAGTCCTTATATAGTAGAGTTGCATCTTTATCAGAAGCCCATCTTCGCCAAAACAGATCAAAGCTTCAGCAGAATTCACTCAACTCTGTGCAGAGATACAGCAGCAGCCCCATAACACCAAGCTTTACTACTTCACCCCAGAAGTTTACTTAAAGCACCAATTGATCTCACTGCCATATCAGCAGCAGTCCTCTGTTTTGAATAATTATTAGCCACAAGTTGAACACAATCACTTTACTCAGTGCAAGTGAATACATGTGATGAAATATGCAATTGTAAAGGTTGAAGCTTTTTTTTTTTAAGTTTCTAGCAATTATCAGTTTTTCCAACTACAACAACATACCCTAAATAAAATCAGATCAGACCTTTGTTGCTTTTCCATGTGTATAGAGCTTATTACCTTGAGAGTGAGAAGATGATACGCTTTCTTGATATCCGCGGAGGAGGTGGTGGGTGAGACGCCGAGGACGGCGTAATGGTTTTGCTTGCCGTTGTGTATTGTGGGGAAGATGAATAGTTTTTGGTGTGTGTAATAGTGGTGAAAATAGTTTTTTTGTGTATATAATGGTGTGTATTCAAATAGTTAGTGATGTGTTAATATAGGGTTAGTAATGTAAAGCTAAGGTGTGAAATAAGATATTTTTCAACCATAAATATTATTGTGTATGTGTCCTGAGTAATGGTACATACTGAAAATATTAGTAGTGTGTAAATAAAATCACTTAATGAGAAATTGAGGTTGAGTATGTGAAGTTTTTACATGACGTCTCATTAGAAATCCACATTTTCCTTAATATTTACTATAGATGTTAATTGACATAGGTAACTTGTTTAACAAAATAGTTCACGAAAATTATTCTTTGAAAAAAATTCTAAAGACACCCCCCATTGTTTTAGGAAACAGTTTTGAATTACTTTCTGAATTTCCTAAAAATGATTTCGAACGAAAGTGAAAACGAAATGAAAAAAGAGGTGTTTTTGAACATTTTGAAAATCCTAAGTGATTCGTGATTAGATCAAGATTAAAATATTCCAAATTGCAATTATTCAAAACACGCAATCTAAATCATCAAGTACTTACGACAGTGATTTAGATTGTTATTTTCGGAATAAACAATAAATCGACACAAATGATTTTTACGTGGAAAAATCACAATTGCAGAACCTTCAATTGTAATAAAAAACCACGGGCAAAACGCCACTAATCAATCCACTACTGAAGAAAGAAAGATTACAAAGATAATACACAAATTACCCAACTTAGTCAATTTGTCTTCCCACCTTCTGTAACTCTTTCACCAAGCCTTCGTCTCGGAACTGATTAACCTGAAGTTGAATCCACAACTTCACTTGTCGAATTAACGACTACGTACAGAATCAAACGCTTTTGAAACTCTACGTTTGAATCTTCGGAATCCACCGAAGAGTAACTCTCTTGATTATGAAGAACCAAACACCTTGATATTTGTATCTTAGATCATAGGTTACAAATCTTCTCAAAAAATCAAGGAAAAACTCACCAAAATCTCCAGAAGAAAACTTCAAACAAAACCCTAAAAATCCTTAAACAAGATCTAGGCACTACAAGAAAAAACACCTTTGGCGACTAAATTTTTAGTCGCCAAAAGTCCTTTTTTAGTCACCAAAAGTCGACTTTTCACTTTCCCCGACTAAATATTTTAGTCGCCAGTTTTGTCGCGAATAGATGGTCGGCGGAGGTATTGGCGACTAAAAAAATTTTAGTCGGCAAAGTTTTAGTCTTCAGTGACCAAAGAATTTGTCGCCAATAGTCAATTACATTTTTGAAAATTATACATTTAATGACTAATCTTTTAGTCGCCAATAGTGAATTATTTTTTTTTTAATTTATACATTTGCCGACTAAGCTTTTCGTCGCCAATAGTCAATCTTTTGGCGACCACTGTTTTTAGTCGCCAAAAGTATATTTCAGAAAAAAAAAATAAAATTTACCCTCTGATGTTCCCAAGATTTAAACCACCGACCCATCCCACATTCCAAATCTTTACCAACACACTCTCCCCACTATGCCACTACAACATCACATGAATATAATTGCAACATATATTATTTATATATTACTTTGACCAGTATTTATACAAAACTATATATATATATAAATAATTATTTTTATTCAATATAATTTATGTAAAAAATAAATTATTTACTAAAAAAAATTAGATCACTTTTGGCGACTAAATCTATTTTTTAGTTGCCAATTGCATAGTTTTGGCTACTAATTAGTTTTTAGTCGCTGAAAAAATTCATTCCCGCCTTAAAAAACCAGTTTTGGCAACTAAACCTGTTTTTAGTCGTCAAAAACGTCCCCTTTTGGCTACTAAACTAAATTTTAGTCGCCAATTGACTATTTTTAACTACTAATTTTTTTTTAGTAGCCAAAAAGCTTCACTTTCAGCGACCAAACTGTTTTTAATCGGCAAAACACGTAGAATCGGCGTCCAATCTGTTTTTTAGTCGCCAAAACCTATACTTTTGGCTACTAAATTATTTTAGTCGCCAAAAATGTCACTTTTGGCTACTAAAAAACTTTAGTCACTAAAACCCCTATATTCGGCGACTAAACTAACTTTTAGTCGCTAAAACCCTTATATTCGGCGACTAAACTCTTTTAGTAGACAAAAGTGATCAATTTTGGCGACTAATTCCATTTTAGTCGCCAATTCTACTACTTTCAGCGACGAAAAATCCAGTTTTAGTCGCGAAATCTGCTTTTTGTTGTAGTGAGGAGAAGTAATCCTAAAATTGACCCAACATGCAAATATATAGAATCTGAGATCGCGCAGTCCGCTCGAGCGTGGGATTTCCTGCTCGAGTGGAGACTGCATATTCCGTGATTCATATAAGGTCCACGCTCGAGCGTCGAATCACACCATCTAGTATATTTGCAGGCTTGACAGAAATGCTGTGAGTGTGCAAACCCCGCTCAAGCGTCACTTTCCCCGCTCGAGCTGGAAGACCAAAACTGGAAAAACTGAAAAATTAAAACATGTTACAACCTTGGTTTTGATCCATGGAATTTGACAACAAAGGGTCCTAACACATTTTATTACGTTTATTTTCAAAAAATACTAAAAACAAAAACATCAAAGATAAAAAAGATACCAACCAGATTTTGTGTCTGTATACAATACTAATACTTAGTTATATAGGCATGTATATATATATATTCATATTCTAGTGGGTGTGTGTCCACTTAGTACGCTGTTAAATCTATAAAATATAAAATTTTGAATTAAAACTGTGAGGTATGGTTCTATAATATTCTTTCATCTCAAATAGTTCTTTACTTGATCCTCGCTCTGATGCTTGAAACATGAAACACTCCGATCGGAGGTGCCTGAATTAGCACTCCAACAGTTAAATTGGATTGTGTTTGAGAGGGAATGTGTATAATATTTTAGAGACGAGTTTAGTTGGTAGAGAGTACATACCTTTTTTCTTTTTTCCACATTTTTATATAGCTGTTTGAGAGGGAATGTGCATGATATGACAACATATGACCCATCTAAATTCGTACATATCATTGGCTGCTGTGCTATACATAGTTACCCAAGGCCGTACAATACCCTAACCAGGGTTAGTGAAGAAACCCTAAATCATTGGCACAAGATTAATGTCTTTAAATTTTGGATAAATTATAAATATATATTTTGATATTTATTTAAAATATAAATTATTTTTTATAATTTGAAAAATTACAAATATCACCTTATTAGAATTTTTTATTTAATAGAATTAATTAAAAAAATAAAATTCACACTCTTTTATTCATTAGAGTTTCATTACATAAGTATTACATGTTACTATCAAAAACAAAATGCCCTACGGGCTTACAGCTTTCCAAGTTAACACTTGGTTACAACAAAAGAGTACTAACTCGTTTACACATTAAGCCCTAGGCTTGAAGTTACATGTAATACATCAAAAGTTAAGCGACAAAAGTATGTCCGCCACTAGCCTCCCAGCTATGTCCTTGGAGGTGGCATGCTTCCTGCACCTGAAAATGATATTCCCATATAGGGTGAGCCACAGCCCAGTAGAAATACACTAAACCAACCATGGACAATGACTAAAATATTAGCAATTGATAGATGGTCAACACTGATACAATCACATAAATCACATATTTATGTCTTTCAACTTATGAGTCTAAGTTACCTTTCATTTTCCCTTTTTCAACAGATAAGCATGCTAGCTCTATCATCATTTCCACAGATATGTATAAAAACTATATCTCACATTCAGATAAGCATAAAAGCTATATCCACATTCTCAACAGATATGTATAACAACAATATCCCACATTCACAGATAAGCATATAAGCTGTATCCACACTTCACAAAGATAAGCATATGAGCTCTATCTTCACTTCTCTAGACAAGCATATGAGCTGTGTCTACGGAGTTCATCCCCTATCTCCTCCCAATTCCTATCCGGTTTAGAGGTACATCCCCTATCTTCCCCTAAACCGCGGAGTACATCCCCTATCTCCTCCTCTACACATAACGTATATAAACACATTGGTTCTATATACAATCATCCAATACATACAATTAATGTATTCTAACAACCGTCAAGTTCCATGACACATTTCATTGATTAGTTTCAGTTTACCTAATCATCATGCATTGTCTACAACAATCACGACTATCCTCCACCGATAGCCCAAAGCAGTTATTTCTAAACAGAAAATAAATGCACAAATGGATATTCAATCAACATTTCATTTCCTCATTTCTCCCAATTAATTATCCCAATTAATTAAACAATGTAATTAGGCCATTTTCCATAATTACCATTTCAACCCTTAGGTCCCATTTTCATCAATGAATTAACATCTATTCCATTTTTCCATGCCAAACATGCATCTAGGTTTATTATGAATAAAACCCCAACTTTTGTAAAATTACACGAAAGCCCCAAACTTTCACAAATTTACCAAACCAAGCCCAACATCTCAAAATACCAAAATTTAAAGACAAAACCTATAGAGAGGAGTAGGATATCCCTACCTCAAATTCGGAGTCCCAAAGGAGAAGACGACAAAACCCAACGTACTCCAAAACCCGAGATTTTCAGATTAAAATGAAGCCCTCGACGATCAACAACTTTTTTGCAAAGGCCAAAGGTGAGTAAATCACTCCTACTAGATCAAAACCTAGAGAGAAGGTAGAGTCTAGAGTGAGAGGCTCAACAATGGTGATTTTGGAAAAGTAAGAGAGAGAAGAGAAAGTGAAAAAGTGATTTGAAAAGTCACAATTTCGGGACTTTAACCCAGGTCTCCGCTCGAGCGTAAAACACCCCGCTCGAGCGGCCACTCACAGACTTCCGCTCGAGCGGCCAACCGCCCGCTCGAGCGCAGAATGCACTCGCCCAGCACTTTTGCAGAACCAGGCCCCCGCTCGAGCTCCCAACCCTACGCTCGAGCGCCCACTCACACAGATCCGCTCGAGCGGCCAACTCCACGCTCGAGCGTACAACACTGCACAACAAATACTGGATGGGTGTATTACCCGCTCGAGCGCCAACACCTCCGCTCGAGCGTACAGGCCAAAAATCTGGGCAACTAGTTTTGGTTTCTAAATTCAACCAACCTGAAACAAATCCGCCCAACACATCCTATAACTCAAATACGAAGTAAAAGGATGTAAACAAAGTAATAAACAACTACCAACATCCACGGACACATGTCCGGTTCACGGTATAACAAGGGTAAACCCGGGATCGCTATAACCTCCCCCCCTTAAAGAATTTCGCCCCCGAAATTAAGCACAAGTTTTCAAAACAAGTTTTCCTTCATTTTAGACAATGTTACAATTTAACATTCAACACTTCGACCCATTACCGGTCATCCCATCCCTTTAACAAAAGACATATCACAATATGTATACAACATATGTATTTTCAACATGCATCAACATTATGCACGATCTTTCCAATTTCAACAATATATTCAACACATATAGTGTCCCATTCAACTTCCATATGAGGCAAGTTCCAAACATACTTCCAATAATCAAAACATTTTCAATGTTTCACAACTTAAGACATATATAAAAGCTCTTAAGTTCAACAAAATGTAAAATTTAAATACAACATTACATATCAACAAACAAGTCCGGATATTTCTCTCGGACTTCCAACTCACGTTCCCAAGTGGCTTCCTCCACTCCGTGATGTTTCCACAAGACTTTTACGAAAGGAATGGTCTTGCCACGCAGGATCTGATCCCGCCTATCCAAGAGCCGTACCGGTCTCTCCTCATACGAGGCATCCTCATCTACCTCTAAATCAGTCCAATCCAACACATGTGATGGATCTGGCTCATACTTCCGAAGCATACTCACATGAAACACGTCATGCACTCCGGACAACTGCGGTGGTAAGGCTAATCGATAAGCAACCTCACCAATCCTCTCAAGGATCTCAAAAGGACCAATAAACCGAGGGGATAACTTCCCACTCTTCCCAAACCTCATCAGGCCTCGTCTAGGTGATATCTTCAGAAAGACATGATCACCTACCTCAAACGCCAAAGGCCTCCTCCTACGGTCGGCATAACTCTTTTGTCGACTCTGAGCTGTAACAAGCCTCCTACGGATAAGCTCAACTTTCTCCGTCGTCTCCCTAACTAACTCTGGACCCAACAAAGGTGCATCACCCACCTCGGCCCAACACACTGGAGACCTACACGGTCGGCCATACAAGGCCTCAAACGGTGCCATACCGATGCTAGACTGAAAACTGTTGTTGTAGGCAAACTCTACCAATGGCAAGTGCCTCTCCCACGTCCCACTGAAGTCCAGGACACAACCCCGAAGCATATCCTCAAGGATCTGAATAGTACGCTCGGACTGCCCGTCAGTCTGAGGATGATAAGCCGTACTAAAGGTCAACTTAGTGCCCAGGGCACTCTGCAAACTCTGCCACAACCTAGCAGTAAAACGAGGATCTCTATCTGAGACGATCGTCACTGGGACCCCGTGCAATCTCACTACGTCCCGAATATACAAGTCGGCAAGATGATCTACTGAATCTCTTACGCGCATAGGAATAAAGTGCGCCGACTTAGTCAACCGGTCTACAACCACCCAAATAGCATCACTACCCCGCTGAGTCCTCGGAAGACCTACAACGAAGTCCATAGTGACATGCTCCCACTTCCACTCGGCAATAGGCAAGGGTTGCAACAAACCCGCTGGCCTCTGGTGCTCGGCCTTCACTTGCTGGCAAGTAAGGCACTTCGATACGAAAACAGCCACATCTCTCTTCATACCCCGCCACCAAAACTGGCGACCCAAATCCTGATACATCTTAGTACCTCCCGGATGCACCGCAAGGCGCGAATGATGAAACTCTCGGAGTACTTCCTCACGGCAAGACTCCGGTACAAACAAACGGTCTCGGTATCTCACACTCAGGTCGGGATACATCGTCAAACCCTTCTCAACTGTCCCACTAGAGATCTTCTCTCGGAGGGATTCTACCTCAAGGTCACCTCTCTGTGCCTCTAACACTCTAATCACAAGTGTAGGCTGTGCAATAACAGAAAACAAGGCCGCAGCCTCAACAGATTCGCCCAGTAGCAAATCAAACTCGCCAAGTGCTCCCAACATCTCCCATTCCCGGATGGCTATACTAGCTACATCACTAATGGTCTTCCTACTAAGGGCATCAGCTACAACATTGGCCCTTCCCGGATGATAATGCAACTCAAAATCATAATCCTCGATGAACTCCATCCACCTCCTCTGCCTCAAATTCAAGTCTCTCTGTGTAAACAGGTACTTCAAACTCTTATGATCCGAGAATACCTCGAACTTCTCACCATAAAGGTAGTGCCTCCAGATTTTCAAGGCAAAGATCACTGCTGCTAACTCTAGGTCGTGTGTAGGGTAATTCTTCTCGTGTACTTTCAACTGACGTGAGCCATAAGCTACCACTTTTCCCTCTTGCATCAACACACAACCCAAACCCTCTCGTGAGGCATCACAATAAACCGCATAACCCAACCCTCTCTCCGGAATAATCAACACCGGAGCGGTGGTCAATCTAACTTTCAACTCTTGGAACGACTTTTCACAAGTCTCACTCCACACAAACTTGACTCCCTTCCGAGTCAGTCTAGTCAACGGTGACGCTAACCTGGAGAAATCTTTCACAAACCGACGGTAATACCCAGCTAATCCCAGAAAACTGCGGATCTCAAACACACTTTTAGGCTGTGCCCAATCCTGCACTGCCTCAACCTTGGATGTATCAACAGACACCCCTTCCCCGGATACCACGTGGCCTAAGAATTTGACTTCCCTCAGCCAGAACTCACACTTCCCAAACTTGGCATACAGCCTATGGGCTCTAAGTAACTCAAGCACCACTCTCAAGTGTGCCTCGTGCTCTTCCTCAGAAGGCGAATAGATAAGAATGTCGTCCACGAAGACGACCACAAATCGGTCTAAGAACTCCCGGAAAACCCGGTTCATCAAGTCCATAAAGACTACCGGTGCATTGGTAAGCCCAAATGGCATCACCAGAAACTCATAATGGCCATACCGCGTACGGAATGCCGTTTTCGGAATATCCTCATCCCTGACCCTCAACTGGTGGTAACCCGATCTCAAGTCTATCTTAGAGAAACAACGGGAACCCTTCAATTGGTCAAACAAATCATCTATACGGGCATAGGATACTTATTCTTAACCGTAGCCCGATTCAACTTCCGATAGTCAATACACAATCTCAAGGCACCATCTTTCTTTTTAACAAAGAGTGCCGGTGCTCCCCACGGTGAAACACTAGGGCGAACAAAACCCTTATCTAGTAATTCCTGGAGCTGAACTTTCAACTCAACCAACTCTGCTGGTGCAAAACGGTAAGGTGCCATAGAAATCGGCGCCGTGCCGGGCACTAAATCAATAGAGAACTCTATCTCTCGGTGAGGTGGCAAACTAACAAGGTCTTCGGGAAAAACATCCGAATACTCATAAACCACCCTCGGCAATACATGCAGGGTCTCACCACTCTCACCACTCTCAAAGCTAGCAAGTAGACTACTAAGCTCACTTCGCCCTCGCGAATCATACCCCGGTGGCAAAACACTACCAACCCGGTCTCCCAAGAAATGGAACCACTCCCCGCTCAAGGTACATAACGTGACCCTCTGGCGGTAGCAATCAATAACAGCCCGGTATGACGATAGCCAGTCCATACCCAAAATAACATCAAAACCCTTCATGGGCATGACAACAAACGGAAAAGGAAGCCTATAGTCGGCGACCTCTATATCACATCCTCTAACACCCTGTTTCAGAATCAACTCACCACCCAAAGGCGATACCACACAAATAGGAAATGCTAACTGTGCTAACTCCAATTCCAAAACAGATGCAAATGCAGCAGATACAAAAGAATGAGATGCACCCGTGTCTATCAACACATTAGCAACCGAGTTGCAAAACAGAAAAGTACCTCTCACTACTGATGGAGCTGGTACTAAATCCTGCGCGGTAACAGCATACACGCGCCCCGTAGGCCCCTGGTCTACCTGCTCACCTCTCGGAGCAAAAGACTGCTGCACAAACTGGGATGATGAAACTCCCGAATTGGCCCTCGAGGCCTGCACAGACTGAGCTGGCTGAAAACCCTGCGTCTGCCTAGAACCAGACGCTCCCGAAGTGGCACTCAACTGTGGGCAGAACCTCTTCATGTGCCCAGGTTGTCCACACTGATAACAAGTCAAGAGCTGCTCCCTGCCCAAACTCTGACTCTGCGGTCTAGCTGAAGAAGAAGCAGCTTTCTGACCCCCACCCTTCTGCGGGCAAACCGAAACCTTGTGACCCAGCTGGCCACACTTGTAACAAGTGAATTCCCCCTGACTGCCTCTCCCCGAGCCTACACTCGGCACTGGAAAGGTCGATCTAGAGACTGCACCCTGAGACTGCTGAGGGTTATAACCCTTTTGTCTCCTGCCATCACTCTGACTATCCTGGCTCCTCTTGGAGCCCCTCTGTTCTTCCTCCTCCTCCTGCATCATAATCTCCATATGAGCAGCAGCATCAACCAGGTGTCTATACTCTCGAATGTAAGACCCACCAACTCTCAACTTGAGGCCCCGCCTCAACTTCCGTTCAAACTCATAGCAACGGCGTTCCTCAGACGCCACCAGTTCCGGTCCAAACCTGGACAGACTGGTAAAAGTAGCCTCAAACTCGGCCACTGACAAGCCCTGTTGTTTAAGCCGGCTAAACTGATCCCTCAGCTTCTCTCTAGCTGCTGCAGACAAAAACCTCTCCTGAAAAGCATTTATAAACGCCTCCCAAGTACTGCCCACTCGAGCCTTCTCGTACTTCCACCATTGACCCGCATCTCCCTTCAGCTGGAAGGATGCCAAGGTCACTTTCAGTGCTCCGTCCTCAATGCCAAGCATCTCGAACGTCTTACTCATCTGTTCTAACCACTCATCAGCCTTCAGTGGCTCCTTTGGATCTCCGATAAACTCATCCGGATTAGACCGGAAGAACTCCCTCTTCAAGAAAGAAGGCCCTGTCTCAGCTGCCTGATTCCCAGCTCTAAGAATACCCAAAGCTCCTGCTATCTCTCTGGCCAAGGCACCCATAGCCTGCTGACCTACTGGCTCGACCACAGTGGCCTGCCCAACTCCCTCCTGTACTGCCGGAATCTCACCAGGTAACGGTACTTCCTGCCTCGCAGGTCTACCACGCCTAGCACCTCTTCCTCGTCCTGACATCCTAATAAAGGCAACACAGAACATTAGCACATTCATAAATGTGCCGAAACTAAACACTCACGTCCTAATACATGAACAACTGTAATTCACTCCACATAAGCACATAAACACATAAGCACTTACGAATTTCATTTCCGGATAATGATAGTCCCGAGACGTTACTAGAGTTCCGGTTAGAAACAGCATTGATCAAGTGCTTTTCCAACAAGACTCCCAGAAACTCAAGGATCCAATCAACATCCCATAAATTAAATCCCATACCCACATAATCACATAAGCATGTTATCAATTAAGCACATAGCATATGATACTACATCTAAGTCTCTATCAAGCGAGACAAACCCATTGTGATACTAATCACTTCCCACGTACCCAAAGTATTCGAACCCGGTACGCTCTGATACCAAGTTGTAACGCCCTCAAAATAACAACAATAAACCCATCAGATAAGACTTGCATTTACATATAAACTAATCACACTCTTTTATTCATTAGAGTTTCATTACATAAGTATTACATGTTACTATCAAAAACAAAATGCCCTACGGGCTTACAGCTTTCCAAGTTAACACTTGGTTACAACAAAAGAGTACTAACTCGTTTACACATTAAGCCCTAGGCTTGAAGTTACATGTAATACATCAAAAGTTAAGCGACAAAAGTATGTCCGCCACTAGCCTCCCAGCTATGTCCTTGGAGGTGGCATGCTTCCTGCACCTGAAAATGATATTCCCATATAGGGTGAGCCACAGCCCAGTAGAAATACACTAAACCAACCATGGACAATGACTAAAATATTAGCAATTGATAGATGGTCAACACTGATACAATCACATAAATCACATATTTATGTCTTTCAACTTATGAGTCTAAGTTACCTTTCATTTTCCCTTTTTCAACAGATAAGCATGCTAGCTCTATCATCATTTCCACAGATATGTATAAAAACTATATCTCACATTCAGATAAGCATAAAAGCTATATCCACATTCTCAACAGATATGTATAACAACAATATCCCACATTCACAGATAAGCATATAAGCTGTATCCACACTTCACAAAGATAAGCATATGAGCTCTATCTTCACTTCTCTAGACAAGCATATGAGCTGTGTCTACGGAGTTCATCCCCTATCTCCTCCCAATTCCTATCCGGTTTAGAGGTACATCCCCTATCTTCCCCTAAACCGCGGAGTACATCCCCTATCTCCTCCTCTACACATAACGTATATAAACACATTGGTTCTATATACAATCATCCAATACATACAATTAATGTATTCTAACAACCGTCAAGTTCCATGACACATTTCATTGATTAGTTTCAGTTTACCTAATCATCATGCATTGTCTACAACAATCACGACTATCCTCCACCGATAGCCCAAAGCAGTTATTTCTAAACAGAAAATAAATGCACAAATGGATATTCAATCAACATTTCATTTCCTCATTTCTCCCAATTAATTATCCCAATTAATTAAACAATGTAATTAGGCCATTTTCCATAATTACCATTTCAACCCTTAGGTCCCATTTTCATCAATGAATTAACATCTATTCCATTTTTCCATGCCAAACATGCATCTAGGTTTATTATGAATAAAACCCCAACTTTTGTAAAATTACACGAAAGCCCCAAACTTTCACAAATTTACCAAACCAAGCCCAACATCTCAAAATACCAAAATTTAAAGACAAAACCTATAGAGAGGAGTAGGATATCCCTACCTCAAATTCGGAGTCCCAAAGGAGAAGACGACAAAACCCAACGTACTCCAAAACCCGAGATTTTCAGATTAAAATGAAGCCCTCGACGATCAACAACTTTTTTGCAAAGGCCAAAGGTGAGTAAATCACTCCTACTAGATCAAAACCTAGAGAGAAGGTAGAGTCTAGAGTGAGAGGCTCAACAATGGTGATTTTGGAAAAGTAAGAGAGAGAAGAGAAAGTGAAAAAGTGATTTGAAAAGTCACAATTTCGGGACTTTAACCCAGGTCTCCGCTCGAGCGTAAAACACCCCGCTCGAGCGGCCACTCACAGACTTCCGCTCGAGCGGCCAACCGCCCGCTCGAGCGCAGAATGCACTCGCCCAGCACTTTTGCAGAACCAGGCCCCCGCTCGAGCTCCCAACCCTACGCTCGAGCGCCCACTCACACAGATCCGCTCGAGCGGCCAACTCCACGCTCGAGCGTACAACACTGCACAACAAATACTGGATGGGTGTATTACCCGCTCGAGCGCCAACACCTCCGCTCGAGCGTACAGGCCAAAAATCTGGGCAACTAGTTTTGGTTTCTAAATTCAACCAACCTGAAACAAATCCGCCCAACACATCCTATAACTCAAATACGAAGTAAAAGGATGTAAACAAAGTAATAAACAACTACCAACATCCACGGACACATGTCCGGTTCACGGTATAACAAGGGTAAACCCGGGATCGCTATAACCTCCCCCCCTTAAAGAATTTCGCCCCCGAAATTAAGCACAAGTTTTCAAAACAAGTTTTCCTTCATTTTAGACAATGTTACAATTTAACATTCAACACTTCGACCCATTACCGGTCATCCCATCCCTTTAACAAAAGACATATCACAATATGTATACAACATATGTATTTTCAACATGCATCAACATTATGCACGATCTTTCCAATTTCAACAATATATTCAACACATATAGTGTCCCATTCAACTTCCATATGAGGCAAGTTCCAAACATACTTCCAATAATCAAAACATTTTCAATGTTTCACAACTTAAGACATATATAAAAGCTCTTAAGTTCAACAAAATGTAAAATTTAAATACAACATTACATATCAACAAACAAGTCCGGATATTTCTCTCGGACTTCCAACTCACGTTCCCAAGTGGCTTCCTCCACTCCGTGATGTTTCCACAAGACTTTTACGAAAGGAATGGTCTTGCCACGCAGGATCTGATCCCGCCTATCCAAGAGCCGTACCGGTCTCTCCTCATACGAGGCATCCTCATCTACCTCTAAATCAGTCCAATCCAACACATGTGATGGATCTGGCTCATACTTCCGAAGCATACTCACATGAAACACGTCATGCACTCCGGACAACTGCGGTGGTAAGGCTAATCGATAAGCAACCTCACCAATCCTCTCAAGGATCTCAAAAGGACCAATAAACCGAGGGGATAACTTCCCACTCTTCCCAAACCTCATCAGGCCTCGTCTAGGTGATATCTTCAGAAAGACATGATCACCTACCTCAAACGCCAAAGGCCTCCTCCTACGGTCGGCATAACTCTTTTGTCGACTCTGAGCTGTAACAAGCCTCCTACGGATAAGCTCAACTTTCTCCGTCGTCTCCCTAACTAACTCTGGACCCAACAAAGGTGCATCACCCACCTCGGCCCAACACACTGGAGACCTACACGGTCGGCCATACAAGGCCTCAAACGGTGCCATACCGATGCTAGACTGAAAACTGTTGTTGTAGGCAAACTCTACCAATGGCAAGTGCCTCTCCCACGTCCCACTGAAGTCCAGGACACAACCCCGAAGCATATCCTCAAGGATCTGAATAGTACGCTCGGACTGCCCGTCAGTCTGAGGATGATAAGCCGTACTAAAGGTCAACTTAGTGCCCAGGGCACTCTGCAAACTCTGCCACAACCTAGCAGTAAAACGAGGATCTCTATCTGAGACGATCGTCACTGGGACCCCGTGCAATCTCACTACGTCCCGAATATACAAGTCGGCAAGATGATCTACTGAATCTCTTACGCGCATAGGAATAAAGTGCGCCGACTTAGTCAACCGGTCTACAACCACCCAAATAGCATCACTACCCCGCTGAGTCCTCGGAAGACCTACAACGAAGTCCATAGTGACATGCTCCCACTTCCACTCGGCAATAGGCAAGGGTTGCAACAAACCCGCTGGCCTCTGGTGCTCGGCCTTCACTTGCTGGCAAGTAAGGCACTTCGATACGAAAACAGCCACATCTCTCTTCATACCCCGCCACCAAAACTGGCGACCCAAATCCTGATACATCTTAGTACCTCCCGGATGCACCGCAAGGCGCGAATGATGAAACTCTCGGAGTACTTCCTCACGGCAAGACTCCGGTACAAACAAACGGTCTCGGTATCTCACACTCAGGTCGGGATACATCGTCAAACCCTTCTCAACTGTCCCACTAGAGATCTTCTCTCGGAGGGATTCTACCTCAAGGTCACCTCTCTGTGCCTCTAACACTCTAATCACAAGTGTAGGCTGTGCAATAACAGAAAACAAGGCCGCAGCCTCAACAGATTCGCCCAGTAGCAAATCAAACTCGCCAAGTGCTCCCAACATCTCCCATTCCCGGATGGCTATACTAGCTACATCACTAATGGTCTTCCTACTAAGGGCATCAGCTACAACATTGGCCCTTCCCGGATGATAATGCAACTCAAAATCATAATCCTCGATGAACTCCATCCACCTCCTCTGCCTCAAATTCAAGTCTCTCTGTGTAAACAGGTACTTCAAACTCTTATGATCCGAGAATACCTCGAACTTCTCACCATAAAGGTAGTGCCTCCAGATTTTCAAGGCAAAGATCACTGCTGCTAACTCTAGGTCGTGTGTAGGGTAATTCTTCTCGTGTACTTTCAACTGACGTGAGCCATAAGCTACCACTTTTCCCTCTTGCATCAACACACAACCCAAACCCTCTCGTGAGGCATCACAATAAACCGCATAACCCAACCCTCTCTCCGGAATAATCAACACCGGAGCGGTGGTCAATCTAACTTTCAACTCTTGGAACGACTTTTCACAAGTCTCACTCCACACAAACTTGACTCCCTTCCGAGTCAGTCTAGTCAACGGTGACGCTAACCTGGAGAAATCTTTCACAAACCGACGGTAATACCCAGCTAATCCCAGAAAACTGCGGATCTCAAACACACTTTTAGGCTGTGCCCAATCCTGCACTGCCTCAACCTTGGATGTATCAACAGACACCCCTTCCCCGGATACCACGTGGCCTAAGAATTTGACTTCCCTCAGCCAGAACTCACACTTCCCAAACTTGGCATACAGCCTATGGGCTCTAAGTAACTCAAGCACCACTCTCAAGTGTGCCTCGTGCTCTTCCTCAGAAGGCGAATAGATAAGAATGTCGTCCACGAAGACGACCACAAATCGGTCTAAGAACTCCCGGAAAACCCGGTTCATCAAGTCCATAAAGACTACCGGTGCATTGGTAAGCCCAAATGGCATCACCAGAAACTCATAATGGCCATACCGCGTACGGAATGCCGTTTTCGGAATATCCTCATCCCTGACCCTCAACTGGTGGTAACCCGATCTCAAGTCTATCTTAGAGAAACAACGGGAACCCTTCAATTGGTCAAACAAATCATCTATACGGGCATAGGATACTTATTCTTAACCGTAGCCCGATTCAACTTCCGATAGTCAATACACAATCTCAAGGCACCATCTTTCTTTTTAACAAAGAGTGCCGGTGCTCCCCACGGTGAAACACTAGGGCGAACAAAACCCTTATCTAGTAATTCCTGGAGCTGAACTTTCAACTCAACCAACTCTGCTGGTGCAAAACGGTAAGGTGCCATAGAAATCGGCGCCGTGCCGGGCACTAAATCAATAGAGAACTCTATCTCTCGGTGAGGTGGCAAACTAACAAGGTCTTCGGGAAAAACATCCGAATACTCATAAACCACCCTCGGCAATACATGCAGGGTCTCACCACTCTCACCACTCTCAAAGCTAGCAAGTAGACTACTAAGCTCACTTCGCCCTCGCGAATCATACCCCGGTGGCAAAACACTACCAACCCGGTCTCCCAAGAAATGGAACCACTCCCCGCTCAAGGTACATAACGTGACCCTCTGGCGGTAGCAATCAATAACAGCCCGGTATGACGATAGCCAGTCCATACCCAAAATAACATCAAAACCCTTCATGGGCATGACAACAAACGGAAAAGGAAGCCTATAGTCGGCGACCTCTATATCACATCCTCTAACACCCTGTTTCAGAATCAACTCACCACCCAAAGGCGATACCACACAAATAGGAAATGCTAACTGTGCTAACTCCAATTCCAAAACAGATGCAAATGCAGCAGATACAAAAGAATGAGATGCACCCGTGTCTATCAACACATTAGCAACCGAGTTGCAAAACAGAAAAGTACCTCTCACTACTGATGGAGCTGGTACTAAATCCTGCGCGGTAACAGCATACACGCGCCCCGTAGGCCCCTGGTCTACCTGCTCACCTCTCGGAGCAAAAGACTGCTGCACAAACTGGGATGATGAAACTCCCGAATTGGCCCTCGAGGCCTGCACAGACTGAGCTGGCTGAAAACCCTGCGTCTGCCTAGAACCAGACGCTCCCGAAGTGGCACTCAACTGTGGGCAGAACCTCTTCATGTGCCCAGGTTGTCCACACTGATAACAAGTCAAGAGCTGCTCCCTGCCCAAACTCTGACTCTGCGGTCTAGCTGAAGAAGAAGCAGCTTTCTGACCCCCACCCTTCTGCGGGCAAACCGAAACCTTGTGACCCAGCTGGCCACACTTGTAACAAGTGAATTCCCCCTGACTGCCTCTCCCCGAGCCTACACTCGGCACTGGAAAGGTCGATCTAGAGACTGCACCCTGAGACTGCTGAGGGTTATAACCCTTTTGTCTCCTGCCATCACTCTGACTATCCTGGCTCCTCTTGGAGCCCCTCTGTTCTTCCTCCTCCTCCTGCATCATAATCTCCATATGAGCAGCAGCATCAACCAGGTGTCTATACTCTCGAATGTAAGACCCACCAACTCTCAACTTGAGGCCCCGCCTCAACTTCCGTTCAAACTCATAGCAACGGCGTTCCTCAGACGCCACCAGTTCCGGTCCAAACCTGGACAGACTGGTAAAAGTAGCCTCAAACTCGGCCACTGACAAGCCCTGTTGTTTAAGCCGGCTAAACTGATCCCTCAGCTTCTCTCTAGCTGCTGCAGACAAAAACCTCTCCTGAAAAGCATTTATAAACGCCTCCCAAGTACTGCCCACTCGAGCCTTCTCGTACTTCCACCATTGACCCGCATCTCCCTTCAGCTGGAAGGATGCCAAGGTCACTTTCAGTGCTCCGTCCTCAATGCCAAGCATCTCGAACGTCTTACTCATCTGTTCTAACCACTCATCAGCCTTCAGTGGCTCCTTTGGATCTCCGATAAACTCATCCGGATTAGACCGGAAGAACTCCCTCTTCAAGAAAGAAGGCCCTGTCTCAGCTGCCTGATTCCCAGCTCTAAGAATACCCAAAGCTCCTGCTATCTCTCTGGCCAAGGCACCCATAGCCTGCTGACCTACTGGCTCGACCACAGTGGCCTGCCCAACTCCCTCCTGTACTGCCGGAATCTCACCAGGTAACGGTACTTCCTGCCTCGCAGGTCTACCACGCCTAGCACCTCTTCCTCGTCCTGACATCCTAATAAAGGCAACACAGAACATTAGCACATTCATAAATGTGCCGAAACTAAACACTCACGTCCTAATACATGAACAACTGTAATTCACTCCACATAAGCACATAAACACATAAGCACTTACGAATTTCATTTCCGGATAATGATAGTCCCGAGACGTTACTAGAGTTCCGGTTAGAAACAGCATTGATCAAGTGCTTTTCCAACAAGACTCCCAGAAACTCAAGGATCCAATCAACATCCCATAAATTAAATCCCATACCCACATAATCACATAAGCATGTTATCAATTAAGCACATAGCATATGATACTACATCTAAGTCTCTATCAAGCGAGACAAACCCATTGTGATACTAATCACTTCCCACGTACCCAAAGTATTCGAACCCGGTACGCTCTGATACCAAGTTGTAACGCCCTCAAAATAACAACAATAAACCCATCAGATAAGACTTGCATTTACATATAAACTAATCACACTCTTTTATTCATTAGAGTTTCATTACATAAGTATTACATGTTACTATCAAAAACAAAATGCCCTACGGGCTTACAGCTTTCCAAGTTAACACTTGGTTACAACAAAAGAGTACTAACTCGTTTACACATTAAGCCCTAGGCTTGAAGTTACATGTAATACATCAAAAGTTAAGCGACAAAAGTATGTCCGCCACTAGCCTCCCAGCTATGTCCTTGGAGGTGGCATGCTTCCTGCACCTGAAAATGATATTCCCATATAGGGTGAGCCACAGCCCAGTAGAAATACACTAAACCAACCATGGACAATGACTAAAATATTAGCAATTGATAGATGGTCAACACTGATACAATCACATAAATCACATATTTATGTCTTTCAACTTATGAGTCTAAGTTACCTTTCATTTTCCCTTTTTCAACAGATAAGCATGCTAGCTCTATCATCATTTCCACAGATATGTATAAAAACTATATCTCACATTCAGATAAGCATAAAAGCTATATCCACATTCTCAACAGATATGTATAACAACAATATCCCACATTCACAGATAAGCATATAAGCTGTATCCACACTTCACAAAGATAAGCATATGAGCTCTATCTTCACTTCTCTAGACAAGCATATGAGCTGTGTCTACGGAGTTCATCCCCTATCTCCTCCCAATTCCTATCCGGTTTAGAGGTACATCCCCTATCTTCCCCTAAACCGCGGAGTACATCCCCTATCTCCTCCTCTACACATAACGTATATAAACACATTGGTTCTATATACAATCATCCAATACATACAATTAATGTATTCTAACAACCGTCAAGTTCCATGACACATTTCATTGATTAGTTTCAGTTTACCTAATCATCATGCATTGTCTACAACAATCACGACTATCCTCCACCGATAGCCCAAAGCAGTTATTTCTAAACAGAAAATAAATGCACAAATGGATATTCAATCAACATTTCATTTCCTCATTTCTCCCAATTAATTATCCCAATTAATTAAACAATGTAATTAGGCCATTTTCCATAATTACCATTTCAACCCTTAGGTCCCATTTTCATCAATGAATTAACATCTATTCCATTTTTCCATGCCAAACATGCATCTAGGTTTATTATGAATAAAACCCCAACTTTTGTAAAATTACACGAAAGCCCCAAACTTTCACAAATTTACCAAACCAAGCCCAACATCTCAAAATACCAAAATTTAAAGACAAAACCTATAGAGAGGAGTAGGATATCCCTACCTCAAATTCGGAGTCCCAAAGGAGAAGACGACAAAACCCAACGTACTCCAAAACCCGAGATTTTCAGATTAAAATGAAGCCCTCGACGATCAACAACTTTTTTGCAAAGGCCAAAGGTGAGTAAATCACTCCTACTAGATCAAAACCTAGAGAGAAGGTAGAGTCTAGAGTGAGAGGCTCAACAATGGTGATTTTGGAAAAGTAAGAGAGAGAAGAGAAAGTGAAAAAGTGATTTGAAAAGTCACAATTTCGGGACTTTAACCCAGGTCTCCGCTCGAGCGTAAAACACCCCGCTCGAGCGGCCACTCACAGACTTCCGCTCGAGCGGCCAACCGCCCGCTCGAGCGCAGAATGCACTCGCCCAGCACTTTTGCAGAACCAGGCCCCCGCTCGAGCTCCCAACCCTACGCTCGAGCGCCCACTCACACAGATCCGCTCGAGCGGCCAACTCCACGCTCGAGCGTACAACACTGCACAACAAATACTGGATGGGTGTATTACCCGCTCGAGCGCCAACACCTCCGCTCGAGCGTACAGGCCAAAAATCTGGGCAACTAGTTTTGGTTTCTAAATTCAACCAACCTGAAACAAATCCGCCCAACACATCCTATAACTCAAATACGAAGTAAAAGGATGTAAACAAAGTAATAAACAACTACCAACATCCATGGACACATGTCCGGTTCACGGTTGTAGACACCCCATTTTTGACCGACCTTAAGACTCAGACGTCGCCAATTGAGCGCTTGGTGATGTTGCATAATGTGCTCGTTCAGAAGTTTCAGAGTCGCGGCCGTAAGCCCTGCCTCCGGACTTCCGAACCCTTTTCTGTGCCTTGTCTCGGTTTGCGAACCAGACTCGGTTTTCTCTGTTTCTTTTCCTGAAGGGAGGGAGAGGTCCCGTAGACCATCTCTCAATGTCCGTAGGCTACATTTGGTGGCCGTAGGCCATTTTGCCCATTTCGGAGTCCGGTTCCCGGTTTTCGGAGCCGTCAGGCCGTGTGCCTCGGTTCGGGACCGCTTAACCATCTCCTATTGCTCTGATTTTTGGCATACATCTTATTTCATCCATTTTGAGGGACACTGGAGGCTGAGAAACCCACTTCGAGGTCGAATACAATTTTCGGTGCTTAACAGCCCATTTCCGGGACCCCGAACTGTGTGTTTTGGCTCCGGAACATTCGTTTTGCAACGGTTTTCGCTCATTTTTGGCAGGTACCTCTGTTTTATCCCGAGGAAGGTCACTGAAGGGTGGGAGGCCAGCAATTGTTGCAGCAACCAGTTATCTCTCCTCCCGAGCCTCCCGGCGCCCGTTTTTCCCACTTCCGGGCTAATGTTGAATACCTTAGAGCTAGCGTTGCCAACTTTCAACCACGTATCTGTGATCTACACACCTGAGAGGCCCCTAAAAGTTCATGGCCGGCCATTAAGGTCACCTGACCCTTTTGACCCCTTTCTTCCGGGCTAATGTTGAACCTCTTGGACCTTTTTTCTTGAACTTTGAACCACATATCTGTGATGTACACACCTGAGAGGCCCCTAAAAGTTCATGGCCGGCCAGTAAATCAACTTGACCCTTTTGACCCCCTCTTTCCGAGCCATTGTTGAACCCCTTGGGCCCACTTTCTTGGAATTTCAATTACATGGTTGTGTTGTACACACATAGGGCTACCTCCCCAATACCTGGCCGGCCAGAAAAGCTGGTTGACCCTTTTGACCCCTAGCCGGCCGGCTAGGGGGTGTGGCCGGCCGGCCACCTCCAGCCAAAGTGAGCGGCCGGCCGTGCTCTCCTCACTGTACCCTTTCCAGCTGTGGGGCAATATCCCCCAGATATTTTCTGTATCCGGGGGATATTTTGGGAGAGAGGATTCCTCTCCAATTCACCCCCCTTTTACACCCCTTTCTTGACCTTATAACCAGCTGAGGGTCTTCTTCTTGGGGGTTAGAAAAATTACTCTTCAAGCTTCCATAGCCAACTCCATCTTCTTCCTTCTCAATTCTTCAAAAAACCCTAACTCCCTAACCATCATTCCTTCTACACCACCAAGCTCTACCACCACCATCTCATTTCCAGCAACAAGGAAGGATTCTTGAAGGTTAAAGAAGCTGCAAATCCATCCAAGAAGCAACAAAAGCTTGAATCTTCAAGGGTAAGTAACACTTTTACCCTTTTGACCCTTTTTCTTGATCTATTTCTAAGCCTCACTTCTTTTGGGTTTCAAGCTCCGGCCCTAACTGAAAAGGGCCATATTTTGAGCTCATCTTCACTTCTCATTAAGGGCTCAACGCTGTTTGAGCCCTCCATAATACACTTGCTTCATTGATCATCTTGTATGTCATAGTTTTGCATGCTATTTTTGACCCATGAGAAATTTATTTTCGAGCATGTTGTAAACTGATATAAGGCTTATTTTGAGCCCCTCTTCAACATTGGAGAAGGGCTCAACATTGTTTGGTGTCTCCATGTGGCACTTGTAGTTCAATCCCTTATTTGGCCCCCATTTTGTATAAATTGATAACCCTCTTTGCTTCTGTTTTTGGACCTTGGTCCGAACTGAAAGTGGCCTTATTTTGGCCTATACTTCATGTTTCATTAACACTTTTTTTCTGTTTGGTGATTATTTTGTATACTTCATGTTTTAGCACCTTTTGAGCCTCATTTTGCATCATATTTTTAGCATGTTTTTATACTGATTTTGAGGCTTCCATATACTGTAAATGTTCATATTTTTGGTCCATCTTCAGTGTTGTAGAAGGAAATTTTTCAGTTTGGGTTTTTCTTATACCACTTGCTTCATTACCCCTCTTTTGGCCCCTATTCTTGCATGCTATTTTTCCCCTACCTATACTTGCTGTTTGGCCATGTTTATAACTGTGAAAGTGCATCTTTTGGGACTGTCTAGCTTCTGTCTTTGCATTGCATGTCCATATTGTGCATGTTTGGCATAGCTATAGGCCATTTCGGATGCCTAATGTTGCATTTCGGGACATTTCCTTGCATTTCATGTCATTTCGCCTCATTTCGGGACTGTTTTCCCCCATATTTTGTTGCTGAAATTCCGTTAGTATGCTTACATATCATTTTTGCCATATTTCATCACATTTTATCATTGCCTCGGTTTGCGTGCCTGTGTGCACGCATTTCGAGGCACTTCATTTTCTGCCAACGGCATCCGATATGAGTGTGGCTGAGGCTCTCTCATGTTGGTATAAGCCCATTTGTCATTTTCATATCATTCTGTCATCGCCTCGATTTGCGTGCCCGTGTGCACGCGCTTCGAGGCACTTCATTTTCTGCCATCGGCATCTTATGTGAGTGTGGCTGAGGCTCTCTCATGTTAGTATAAGTACATGTTGCATTTTCCATGTCATTCGCATCGCTTTTGCATCGCCTCGGTTTACGTGCCCGCGTGCACGCATTTCGAGGCACTTCATTTTTATCCGATCGGCATCCCATGTGAGTGTGGCTGAGGCTCACTCATGTTGGTATAAGCCCATTTGTCATTTCCATATCATTTCATCATATTCTGTCATTGCCTCGGCTTGCGTGCCCGTGTGCACGTATTTCGAGACACATAGCATTATCTCGGTTTGCGTGCCCGCGTGCACGTATTTCGAGACACATAGCATTGTCTCGGTTTGCGTGCCCGCGTACACGTATTTCGAGACACATATCATTGCCTCGGTTTGCGTGCCCGCGTGCACGTATTTCGAGACACATATCATTGCCTCGGTTTCCGTGCCCGCGTGCACGTATTTCGAGACACATATCATTGCCTCGGTTTGCGTGCCCGCGTGCACGTATTTTGAGACACATATCATTGCCTCGGTTTGCGTGCCCGCGTGCACGTATTTCGAGACACATAGCATTACCTCGGTTTGCGTGCCCGTGTGCACGCATTTTGAGACACTTCATTTACACAGCATTTTACCATTGCCTCGGTTTGCGTGCCCGCGTGCATGCATTTCGAGGCACCTCATTTTGATTACATTCTGTCATTTTCTCGGTTTGCGTGCCCGGGTACACGCATTTCGAGGCATTTCACTTTCATAGCATTGTGTATGTTAGGATTGTATATTAGTTGCATTTCATGCATATCATGCATATTGCATCATGTCCGGAATAGGAGTTAGTCCGGGCACGGGAAACGAAGTACATTTCGTACTTCGAGTGACGGAATGTGTCTCAATTCCTAGTCACCGACACTCCGGATTATCCATGATGGAGTTAGGTTTTAGCTGTAGTTTCATGTGCATTCATCCTATATTGAGTAGTGCATTTCGACTCCTCGGCCATCATGCCTCGGTATGCGTGATTGGTGGCACGAGGTTCGAGACATGCATATATCTGTGCAAATACATTGCTATGCCCCTTTCCTGCTCTCTACTGCAGCAAAACGCAGAATCAGCAACTTCTTGGGACTTGGCACGCATTTCAAGAACAGGTGTAAACAGAGGCTAATTGGGGCATTCCGGTGGATTTCCGCGCAAGACAATCCGGACATGCATCATCCACCAGAAGCAAGGCAGTCCCTGGCTTGCACGCCAGTTTTTTTTTTATTTGCTTTCTAGTTAATTCATTAATTAATTAGAATTCTGTAATATTTTAGACTGTAATATTCTTTTATTTGGGACTGTAATATTTGGACTGTATATTTATTTGGACCCTCCGAGTGAGGGCATAACTGTAATAAGTGTGCGTGAGTGTGATGTATGTCTTCCAACCCCACGTCTTTCTCCCTTTTATTTATCCGCTTATGATGGTTAGATTAGGGCATATTTAAATTAGCATACAGTATGACAGCATGTTTGCATCATCCATCTGTATTGCATGCACTGGGCTCGGCACATCATACTAACTGCATTGTACTTTCAATTCTAAATTGAATACATGATAGTTGTAGCATTTCATATACCATCTTAGAATAGCCGAGCCTGCTATAGTTGCATTTTGCATGTGTTGCATTAGGCATTTTTGTATACTTAGGATCATGCATGATTTCTAATTAACTTCCTTTTTTTGGCTTGGAGTACTCGGTAAGTTTTATGCTTTAGCATCCTTGCATGCGTGTGAGTGACTGCCATGAATAGCATGCTTACCATGAGGCTAATTGCTAATGTGATATAACTGCCTGAATGCCTGTGGGTGAAGGTTGGGTTATTTGAATTGGAATAATTCATCAAATGTGTGTTTTAAGCCCACTAGATAGTGGCAAAATCATGTTTTCTAAGCCCACCCGAGGGTGGCAAATCCACGTCTTAGCCTACTTGCGGGTAGCACCATCAAACCATTTTCAAATAAACAAGCATGAAATGTTTTGTTCCAATTCGGACGACCCAGTCTATATTTATATGCTGCGAGCATCACATAGTAACCTAGGCTAATAACCGGAATAAGAACATACAATGTTTTCAAAAATTGATATCATGGTTAGTAGAGGCCGGTCTATGACCGGGCGAGCGGGGGTGCTCACGAAGTGACCTTCCCCAATCGTACCCAAGTTCCCGAACCGAGGCAACTTTGGTGATGACGGACACGTGGCCTTTTGGCACCGAGTCAGGGTTTCCTAAATTTCCCAAAATAAAATATTTAGGTGGTGACTCTGTATCTGGCAAAGCAGTCCATGTTTGGCACTTCTTTCAAAAATCTGTTTTCTCAAAAACGATTTGCCGGATTTGGACTCTTTGGTTCAGACTTAGAACCGTGACAACAAAATCGAGTCCGAGCTGTAGCGAGGTCCCCCGCGGGCTTGTTACAACGGTATAACAAGGGTAAACCCGGGATCGCTATAATTTTTTATTCTTGTGTTCTAATTTTTCTATTCTAATATAATTTTAATTATTAAACTATGTCTCAAGATTTACATATTTTAGAATTCTTACATTTAATCATAATAAATCTTGAACACAAAAGTGGACATTGAAACTGAGAGGGTAATTTATGTGTAGAAAAATGATACAGACCACTAATTGGTGGTTGCACTAGGGATGTGGCAGTGGGTCTCACCCACTGCCACATGTGTTTTGTGTCTTAGTTTTTGTTTTGTTTTGTTTTTTTTTTACTTGCCACATCATTAGTGGTGGTGTTAGTGGTAGAAATTTAGTGGTCTGTAGCATTGTTGTTTATGTGTATAATTTGGGCCGAGCTAAGTTCATTTTATCTTAGATGTTGGGTCGAAGTAAATGTTCGGATCGCACGGTTCTGGATCATCTATGCGTCAAGTCGGTCGGAGATGGGCTGCCAGGGGCCTGACCTGGCTATCCTAAGCTAAACCCCATAGAAGATCGAGGTGACAGTGGCAGGAGGCTCGAGCTAAGGGTAGCTCTGCAGGTGCAATCTCATGGTTAGGACTACGATAGTGTTGCTTAAAGCAGCACCAAGCTGTGTAAGCTCGGTTGAGTGTGGTACCAGCCGAGGTAAGAGATGCAACCATCTCACTTGATTGGCAATGAGTAGGGTGTTTTTAGAGTAGACATTATCCTTGGGAGTGTGATTCCTAGCAGGACTCTGCTGATGAGAGTTAGAATCTTATTAGGATTGTACCAAGCAGAATCTATAAAAGCTCATGACAGGATCTATGTACAGGTATCAGAATTCTTACTCTCAAATACATAGAGCTTTTGTGTCTATTGTCTACTCTGCTGACTTAGACATCGGAGAGGTTTCTGGCACACCCCCGCCAGCTAGCTCACGTTTATATTTTTAAATAGTAAAGCGACGACGTTTGAAGAAGTGCAAACTTAATCAATAGAATTATACGAGAAGATTATTTCGTACTCGTACAGAAACCAAATGGATATAGAATTTTTGAGAAGTGAGTTCTACCAATATATTTTGTTTATTCATATTTAGATGCCTTTAGCATTGTTTTTTTAAAATAAAAATTAGAGTGTTTATAATGATCTAAATAAGTATATTTTTTTTATTTTTTTACGAAAAGATGTACAAAGGATTATTTTGAAAAGTTGGTTAAAATTTAACTTTTTAACTTTTTTTTTTTTGAAAAACTGTGTAAAAAAATAAGATAAATGATATGACTCAAAATAAGTTAAAATCTAAAATTTTTAATCATCTTTCTCAAAGAGCCAAAAAAATAAAATAAAAAAATAATATGACTAAAAAACAATAAAAATATAAAAAATATATACTTTTATAAGAGAGGTGAAATAGTATCTAGTAGTGCACTAAAATAGAATAAATAATGTAAGTGCAAAACATCATAGCCCAAATCATTAAACCAAATCACTTTCCAGGCACTATATATTCAAATCACACCACATACAACCCTCTCACAGCAACATTCCATCTCTAGACATTTCCCTTGGCTTTTTCAAGCACTTTCATCAAATGTTCCTGTTAAAAATTGATGTATTATTGATTGATATGTTATTGTTATGTTTACAATGATTCCTATATATAGAAGAGAAGAATAGGTAGTAGGTGGAGTAGGTGAAGTGGAGTAGGTGAAGTGGGTGAAGTAGGTGAAGTGGGTGAAGTAGGTGATAGGTTTTAACAGCCCCCCGCAAACTCAAGGGGGATAGGAACTAACCAACTTGAGTTTGGAGAGAGTAACAAAACAAGAAAATACATAAAAATAAAAGAGGATAGGAGACACTGTATGGTCGTGTCAGACCGTTGGTGAAGGCACTGTATGGTGGTGTCATAACGTTATAGAGAACACTGTATGGCTGTGGCAGACCGTTGTAGCAGATAAAGTCTGGACATGTGACGAGGTCACACCGGACCGATGGAGAAGCTAACCGGAATCAAATGTCGGGACAGTTTTATGGGGTCATGTCGGACCGTTGGAAAAGCTAACCGGAATCAATTGCGGGACAGTTTATGGGGTCATGTCGGACCGTTGGAAAAGCTAACCGGAATCAATGTCGGGACAGTTTTATGTGGTCATGTCGGACCGTTGGAAAAGCTAACCGGAATCAAATGTCGGGACAGTTTATGGGGTCATGCCGGACCATTGTAGAAGCTAACCGGAATCAAGGTCGGGACAGTTTATGGGGTCATGTCGGACCGTTGTAAAAGTCGCACCCGCAAAAGGTGTGCCCAATCTGTCAAAAGGCGTGCCATCAAAAGGCGTGCCCAATCCATAACAAGGTGTGCCGGACATTATGGCGAGGCGCGTGACTACCTTGGCTTGCGCGCCCGTTTTGTCGTCTAGCGTCAAGTGGCGCGCGATGCGCGTATTTGCCCCGGCTATTTAAACCAAGGTTGAGGCGAGACAGAGGCTGAGACAAAAACCTGCTAAAAAACTCTGAAAAAACTCTTTGTTTTCTGAGAGAGATACTCTGTAACACTCTGTTGCCCAGAAAATGGCCTCGTCTTCCCGTGGTCTGCTCACGCTCTTTCCAGACCTCAACGAGTCCACAAGAGAGATAACTGGTGTGGTGGCCCTTGAACCCCAACCAAGCGCCCCAGGTTTTGCTCCGTTGAACTTTCCTATGAGGTCTGTGGAGCAAAAAATGGCAGTGTAAACGGATATTGAATCCAATCAGTATACATTGAAGTCATGTGTGGAAACCATGACTGCGGTCACAAACTTGTCGCACCGGCTTCAGAGTAGGACAAATGAGGTGCAGCATTTAAACGCCCAACTGGCTCTGCTCCAGCGCATGTATAAGGATGCGCGAGCAGAGATAAGTGTGCTAAAGGCGGAAAACAAGGAGCTGAAGCGGAAAGCCACCGTGATGTTCCGATTCGGAGGGCCGCCATATGCTGTAGTGGAGGAGCAGGGGAGAGTGAACGTGCTCGGTGGATTAGGAAGCACGAAGACCGGACTGGCACGGGACACCCAAGATAAAAGTAAGAAGAAGAGACCTGCAGTAGAGTAGAGAAGGGAAAAGAAAAATCCCACTGTGGGTGTGGTTGTTTTGTTTGTGTTTCTGTTTGTTTGTGGTTTTTTTTTTTTTTTTTTTGTGTAAAATTGGGAGCAGGGTTGATACCTGAGATGAATAAAATATGATTTGGTGTGAAAATTTGTAAATTTTTGATGTTTTATTATTATTTATTTATTTATTTATTTATTTATTTATTTTTATTTATTTTTTTGTAATGGAAAGATGTTGGTTTGGCAGGAGTCCATGGTTTTCAAAATACAATGGCGGTTTGTGTATCCATGGAGGTGTAGTACCCACGTGCTACGTAATAGTTTGTTAGTGCGTATGATAATATCTTGGGGCATGTGGGGTGATTATTAGAGAGAGAGAGTGACAGTGTGTGCTATGTCCCCCCTGTGTGATCTAACCCGAAAGAGAGCTATAGAGAGAGAGAAGAGGCAAAGAGATAGAGAAGTTCATGTATGGCTCCAAAGAAGAATTTCGGGGTGAGAGAGAGTGGAGGCCGAGAGAATGAGAGAGATAGAGAGAGCCCCCCTGTTTTGTTTTCACTTTTCTTCTTTATTCTCCTCAAGAGAGAGAAAGATGGTGAGGTCCCTCTCTCTCCCGTCTGTACTGTCTTCTCCCCCTGTATCAACCGTGTGTCTGTGTATGTGCGAACCGTGTGTTTGTGTATCAACCGTGTGTCATCAGTGCTAGTCGAGAAGGACGAAGCAGGCGGCGAAGAGCTCGCCGGAGGAGGGATTTTGGGCAAAGTCCGATGTAGTAAAAAAATGGAAAGTCCGATGTGTTACGAGTCAGATCATCTGAATCTGAAGGCAACCGAGCTAAGATTAGGGTTACCTGGAACAGATGAGCCACAAAAACAATCGTCTCAGATTGTTCGGAGCAACAAACGAGGCTCGTCGGAGATCGATGATACTGAAAATGGAGACCGAGATCGTGCCCCTCCGAGCAAAGCACAAGTAGTAGGATGGCCACCGGTGCGATCTTACCGGAAAAATTGTTTCCAAGCGAAGAAAACTGAGGCGGATGGTTGTGGAATATATGTGAAAGTGAGCATGGATGGAGCTCCTTATCTCAGAAAGATTGGTCTCAAGGTTTACCAGACCTACCCTGAGCTACTTAAGGCCTTGGAATTCATGTTCAAGTGCACTATTGGGTACAATGGATCTGAATATGCACCAACATATGAAGACAAAGATGGTGATTGGATGCTGGTTGGAGATGTCCCATGGAATATGTTCATCACCTCTTGCAAAAGGATGAGAATCATGAGAGCATCAGAAGCTAAAGGCTTGGGATGTTTATAGAAAGAAAAGGAAACCCACAAAAAAACGCAACTACACACAATGATGGGAAAGTATGTGTAGAAAATAAGCAGATTAGGTTGAGGTCCGGCGGGCGGCCAAGGCGAGGTTGCCGCCCGCCGGTGAAGCGAGAAATACTAAGGTCTTAACCTTGCTCTGATACCATGTTAAAAATTGATGTATTATTGATTGATATGTTATTGTTATGTTTACAATGATTCCTATATATAGAAGAGAAGAATAGGTAGTAGGTGGAGTAGGTGAAGTGGGGTAGGTGAAGTGGGTGGAGTAGGTGTAGTGGAGTAGGTGAAGTGGGTGAAGTAGGTGATAGGTTTATCAGTTCCAAATGAAGCCCTTCATGCTAGCAATCTTCTCTCTCCTCTTCATCCCAAGTTTTGAAGCCACCCACCAAACTCCTTGGCTTTTCTCTCTCCAATTCCTTCTCACCATCTTCTCTCTCCTCCTTTTGCTTCGAAACTCATGGCTAGTCCCAGGAGGCTTTGCATGGAAAAATCATTATTATGACCCAAAAACCTCTCCAAAACTCAATGGTCCTATGGGGTGGCCCTTATTAGGCACCATACCTCAAATGGGTACCCTAGCTCACCGTAAATTGGCCACCATGGCAGCCTCATTCGGCGCAACTCGTCTCATGGCATTCAGCCTAGGCTCCAATCCTGTGATCATCAGTAGTCACCCAGAAACAGCTAAGGAAATCCTTTGTGGGTCTTCATTTTCAGACAGACCTATAAAGGATTCGGCTGGTTCACTGATGTTCGAGCGAGCCATCGGTTTTGCCCCCTTTGGGGACTACTGGCGTCACCTCAGGCGAATCGCTGCTACCTACATGTTCTCTCCTAGGAGAATCTCCGGTCTCGAGGGCCTCCGGCGACGGTTAGCCAATGAAATGGCGGTGGGGGTGTGGAGGGAGATGGAGGAGAGAGGGGTTGCGGAAGTGAGAAGGGTATTACAAATGGGGTCTTTGAGTAATATGTCAGAGAGTGTGTTTGGGTAATTCACAAGGTGAGGAGTTAGGTTTGATGGTAAATGAAGGGTATGATTTAATTGCTAAATTTAATTTGGCAGATTATTTTCCTCTAGGGTTTTTGGATTTTTATGGGGTGAAGAGAAGGTGTCACAAATTAGCCCTAAGGGTGAAGGCTCTTGTAGGTCAGATTATTGAAGAAAGAAAAGGAGAGGACAGAGAGTTTGGTGGAAGAGATGATTTTCTTAGTGTTTTGCTATCTTTGGAGGATCAGCTCAGTGATACAGACATGGTGGCTGTCTTGTGGGTAAGAGCTCTCTCTCTCTCTCTCTCCATGAAAAGTTTTCAAATATAAAGATGTATTTTATTGTTTTATTTGTTCACACAATAAATATCACATATATTATATAAATTATTTTTTAAAAAAATAAAACCTACTCTATCACTTTAAAAGGCCCATAAAAAGTTTTAAAAAAGAAGAATTTCATTGATATATTTCTATAATTTATAACATCTCTTAACTGAACACGAATTAAATATTCATGATGCACCACATTACAAATAAAGGTGGTAGATATTCTTAAATTTATTTGTACATAAATCATTTATAGAGTAATTCAGATACTACAAGAAATAAGAGGATCAGTTTCACACGTAAATACCACAACTAAACCCATCATTTTGTTTTATGTGTGAACCGTTCTGATCATTTTATGAATAGTTTCTATGCACATAACACAACCCTGTAGACATATTATCACAAAATGGACATTGAACAGAGTTAACTCAGCCTTGATGTTTCTCTGGAATATTACTTCAGTTTTGCTATATACGCAAAATTTGATCATAAAATTGATAAAATTAGATATTATTAGAGGTGTGTGCGGTGCGATTCAAACATTTTGAGAGTAAAATTACAAGTCGAATGATAACTTGACGGATTAGCGAATTGACAAATTGCGGTCTAAACGGTTTTGAGCGAATTGGCGGCTTGAAAAATATTCTGACCAATTATCAAATATTTACATAATATATAATACTAATTTACATAATATTTTATAAATATAACAAAAATTAATTTTACACAATATGTTTTATATATAAAACTACTAATTTATAACAAATTTCACATCTTAAATATTTCTCACACTTATTTTTATTTTGATATTTCATTATAGGTTAAAAAATATATATGTATTAACTAGCAAAGCGGAACGGTTTGAAAGGCAGATTATAAATTTTAAAGTTTAATCCGTAATTAGCAAATAGAGTGGTGTTGATAGATGCAGATCGGTGCGATTTGAATGGATTTGACAGTATATTATGCAACCCTAAATACCACTGTCTCACATTAGAAAGAGACTAAGGATACAAAATCTAATTATAAAATTGAATACTACTCTCTGACATTCTATTATTGAATTTCATGTATTTAAAAATATTTCATAATATATTTTTTAAAAAGAGAAAGAAAAAAAAAAAAGGTGATGAAAACAAGATTTTGGAAGAGATGAACAATTTTTTCAAATAGTTGGTAATACTTTTACAGAGATTATGGCTTGGTTTGACATGTTTAAAAAAAATTAAAAAATTACTATCTTATTTAAGTCATATTATCTTATTTAAGTCATATCACCTCTCTAACACATCACTTCAAACTCAACTCATATTTAATGAAAAGTTAAAAAGTACACTTATTTAAATCATCCCAAACAACCTCTCAATGATTATTGAAAGAATAACATTAGGAACTTATATATTTAATTTATAAATTTATTTATAATGATACAATAAAAGAATGGGATTCTTAATGGTATAATAAATTAAAAATTAATATTTGCCCTAATATATTATTGTAAATAGAATTAAAAAACAAATTATATAGTTTCAAACAATTCCTGTTATAAAAATGCTTAGGTAGGTGTTTCAGATATTTTTCATGGTTCATGAAACTCTCATTGAAAATGCAGGTAGTACAAATTGGTGTCATATCATTAAAGATTTTGCACCCCGCTTTGTCAGAAGAGATCATCATAGGATTATGATAGGTCTACATAGACTTTAGGAACAACTTTGACTAGATAGATAGTGCTGGTAGGTTACTAGGTGCCATTATTGGCATGTGGATAACATCCCAATAATAATGATAAAAAGTTTTAATTTTTAAATTTTAAAAATTATTTTAATGATGCAGTAAGAGAAAAAAAATAAAAAAATATAGGCATATCATATTATATGTGGACCTTATACCTTATTACATTATTAGAACTCTCATTAAAACTTTAAAATTAAAACTTTTAATTTTTATTCTAACTCTTTAGATTTCATATCCAACAATAAAAAATATACTTCATCCGTTTCAAAATAATAACTATTTTTAAAAAAAATTAATTTTGTTAATAATATAATTATTACACTTTTTAAAAAAATCACTATGCTTGGTTATCATTTTTTAAAAATACTTCCTAGAAAATTTTATTTTTCGTATTTTTTTGTTTTTACTGAATTCTTTTAATATTTTGAGCAATTTTTTTAATTTTTAAACATACCTAACATACATATATCTAAAAAGTAAAAAAAAAAATTTGAAAAAAACCTTTTAAAAATTCACTAAATACCAAAAATACAAAAAAAATACGAGAATTCAGTACATTTTTTTTTATATTTTTATGTATTTATTAATTTTTAAAAATATTTTTTCACAAATTTTTTACTTTTTAGATACATCTAAGTAAGGTGCATCTAAAAAAGTAAAAAAAATGTTTAAAACTTTAAAAATATTCACTAAAAACAAAACAAAAAAAACACGAAAATCAAAAAACTCAATTTTCAAAAAACTTAATTCTAAAAACTCAAACCAAATACACTGAATAATTTTTCAAAATTACCTTTTGATAATATATTTTTTGAAAATATTAATTGTCATAATTATTCTTTTGTATTATTAACGAATTTAAATGAAAGACAAAATAAGAGATTCATATTAGTTCAGTCTTTAATTTTTGAAAATGAACTAATATTTTGGAATAATGGAAAATGGAATAAGAGATTAATATTTTGGGATGGAAGGAACATATATATATATATATATATAAATGAATAAATACTTTAAAAATTCTTGTATATAAATTTTTAGGTTAATTTTAGGATAAATTATATTTTGTACCTTTGTACTTTATATCAAATTTCATTTTATTCTTACACATCAAATAGAATTTGGTGCAAAGTATAATTTATCCTTAATTATATTAACTACTTTTGAGATTTATAAAAAATACATTGAGTTATAAGTTTGACATAATTAGATTTTCTAAAAATTTTGGTTCACATATACCATCTAAGAGGTCGCCGGATCAAATCCCACGAAAATCAAACATCTGAAACCTTGGAGCTACTGAAGATTTGTTCGGTCGTTAATTTTAAAACTTCGGGATTAGTTGACGTATGTGTAAATTGGCCCGAATATCTAGTTATTAAAAAAAAAAAGTTTCAATTCACATAATAGTCAGTTTATTTTTTATCAACAATTAGTTAGTCGTATAAAAAATTGATATTTTCATCATTTTATATTAAGATATATATTATACCTTTTGTTGTTGTGTCTACACACGATTTGCATTAGTTTCAAATGATTTAATCTTATTAAAAGACACGTGAGTATAATTATGTTAAATTCGTAAAATTTTTAAATAATCTTTTTTCCAAACTCACTACAAAAATTGAAGTTTTAAAGACTAAAATTTAGAGATAAAATTATTTTTTAGAGACCAAATATTTTTGTTGCAAAAAATGTTGTTATTATATTTTTAGCAACGAAAATTAGACATTAGTGATAATTATTGTCGTTTTGGGACCAAATTATTTGTCTCAAAAAATAAATCATTTTGCGACCAAATTATTTTGTCCCTAAAAATCTATTAATGAATGACATTTTCAAAATTTTGTCACCAAAAACCTTGTTTTTTACTTTTCGGGACGATCTTTTAGCGACTATCCTCATGACGATAAAAATTGGTCTATAAATGTCTTTTGCAACAAAATTTTCACTTTTATAAACCAAAAAATTTGGTCTCTAAAACTCTTATATGTTGTAGTGACTCTTAGAGTGGTTAGTATAATTTAATCTCTTTTTTAATATAATAATGTGATCTTTTATAATCTTTTCATTCTAAATCAAAACTCACAGTTATATCTTATAATTTTGAAAACATTATTAATACTGGATTAGACTTTTGTATAAAAATTTCTGTCATATATACCATTTTTTAGAACAAAATTATAATTTGATAATGCATGTACACACTATTATTGACATGTTTGGCCACATCGTGAAACATTCAAACATGCAAAGTTATATCATTTGATTCTTTATTAACTTTATTAGTTTTTTTTTTTTTTTTTTTAACAGAATTAGCTTTATTAGTTTGAGCCTTGAAAAATGTAGCTTTACTTAATAGAGCATAAAATACTATGTCATAAAGTTTGCCTCTCTTTTTGCATGACTTTAAGTGCTATGTACGATAGAACTCTTTATTGCAAGTCATATGAGAACTTTATCTTCGAGTAAATCTAATCAGATATGAGATTTTCATATAACGAAATATAGATATAAATTAAATAATGAATCTTTAACATAGATGATCATTTTTATGCTAATTAAATTTTTCTTTGGGGCATGCACCAATAAATCTCAAATTTATATCTTGTAACCCATTTGGTCCTATGAATTTTCTTATGAACCGTTAGGTCCTATCCCAATGTTAGTGACCATTGAACATCATCGACATCAAACATTATCCATCACTGTGATATAATATCACAACATCATCATTATGAAAACATCATCATTAGACTGAAAGGTACCATTAACATCAAATATCACAACATCATTATCAAAATAACATCAAACATCATCAAAATAGATCCACATTAGCAAAATAGATCAACATTAACATCATCAAAACAAATCAAACAGCAAACATTAACATTAACATTAACGTCATCAAAAACATATCAACATTAACATCATCAAAACAGATCAAACATCATCAACACAGTGATGTTCTTCACTCAAATCAGATTGAATATCGGATCTGTGATGTTCTTCAATACATTGATGTTCTTGAATGTTGGATCTGTGATGTTCTTCAACATAGTGATGTTCTTGAATGTTCTTGAATATCGGATGTGTGATATTCGATCGAAATCATCAACACAGTGATGTTCTTCCCTCAAATCCCTCAAATCGAATCCATCATCAAATTCATTAGAACATCAGATTCATCAATCGAACACCAACACCATCGCCTTTGTTTTATCCATCCATCAACATTATGTATATATATAATCAATCCCTACTATCTCTTCCCTGCTTTTTCTCTTCTCTTCTCTGCAATGTGTATATATATCCGACCACCAACAATGGCGGCTCCGCCATCATCAACAACACCATCAGGATCTTGACGAAACCCTTCCAATGTAAGATAAAGCTTCATCAGGATCGATGTTTCGATCATCATCCGGGTAAGGAGGATAAGCCTCTCATTCTTCAAGATCAGTCTTGTCCATCTCCACCCAGCCCTAAGCCCAATCTCAGTCCCAAAAAAAAAAATCCGACCTTTCCAATCCGCAGTTCCCTCTCTCAGATCCGATCGAATTCTCTGCAAATTCCAAACCCTTGAAACAACAAAACAACAACAATGGCTTCAACCTTCAGCGGCGATGAAACGGCACCGTTCTTCGGCTTCCTCGGCGCTGCATCTGCCCTAGTTTTCTCCTGTAACACCACCAACTCTCAATCTCCCTTGTCCGATTTCAATTTGAACTTGATCTTCTTCTTTTTGTTTTTGGATCTGCAATTCTTATATATGGATATGTTTTTTAGGTATGAGGGCTGCGTATGGGACAGCGAAGAGTGGCGTTGCAGTGGCGTCAATGGGTGTGATGAGACCAGAGCTTGTGATGAAGTCGATTGTTCCAGTGGTTATGGCTGGTGTGTTGGGTATCTACGGATTGATTATTACTGTGATCATCTTTCTAAGGTAGAGAAAGGGATGATGATGTTGTGAAGTTGTTTTGATGATGATGATGTTGTTTTGATGATAATGTTGTGATGTAAAAAGAGGACTAAATGGTGCATAAGAAAACTTATAGGACTAAATGGTTTAACTTTCTACTATATAGGATTTACTGGTAATTTTTCCTTTTTCTTTTTATAATGTTTTTGGAGATGATATTTAGAGGAACAGAATCAGTTGCTATTCTTCTGGAATGGATCATAGCCAGAATGGTTTTACACCAAGACATTCAAGCAAAGGCTCAACAAGAGATCGACACGTGTGTGGGCAGCCACAGGCAAGTGCGAGATTCCGGCATCCCAAACCTCCCATACTTGCAAGCCATAGTCAAGGAGGCCCTGAGACTGCACCCTCCAGCTCCATTACTCTCATGGGCCCGCCTCGCGGTCCATAACTGCCATGTCGACAAATTCTTTATCCCAGCTGGCACGACCGCGATGGTGAACATGTGGGCCATAACCCACGACCCGTCCATTTGGAAGACCCGTGGACCTTTAAGCCCGAACGGTTCATTGAGTTGGACTTCTCGATCATGGGCTCAGATCTGAGGCTTGCGCCTTTTGGGTCGGGCCGGAGAGTGTGTCCGGGTAGGGCACTGGACTTAGCCACGGTCCACTTATGGCTCACACATCTTCTGCACCGATTCAATTGGGTTCCAGCCCAATCAGTGAATCTTTTGGAATGCCTTGGGCTCTCTCTTCAGATGAAGAAGCCACTGGCTTGTCGCGGAATGCGCCGGTATTGCTCTTTGTAAGCATCTGACTTTACCCAAAGTAAAGAATTAGAAACTGTAAAAAATATATATATATTATTAGCAATGTTGTAGGTTGTAATTCGGTGTGTTCTGTGCAAAAGAAAATAAAAAAGTTATGTATAATTTTATTTTTTATTAATTTTTCTCACATCTAAATACAAGTGGGTCCCACTGCCTAGTATTTTAGAATGAGAAAATGATATAAAAAATTCAATTATGTATAACATTTATTAAAAAAAAAAAAGTGAAGGATTGGTGTGTTGTTTTAGATGAATGCTAAACCCTGAACTCTACAGTGTAAGCTTGAGGGGAAGAGCAGCTTTAGCTCATGAAAATTTGCAAATTGTTAGTTTCTAATTTGCTTGATTAATTTGAGTTTCGCTTAGTTTACCCATGAATGGAATGTGATGGAATTAATTAGAGTTTTCAAATTGTTAGTTTCTAATGTGATGGAATTGATTAATTTGAATCCGCTTTGCAAATTGTTAATTGGAAAATGTATTGTAGCTCGAAACCCATTGCCCCGAATGGCTCGATTTTCAAAAACGACGACGTTTTGACTTTTTTTTTTTTTTTTCCTTCTTTCCCTTCCACTTCTCCATTGTTGGGCAATCACTTCTCGATTTTCAGTTTTTTTTCAAATTCGGGGTTGAATAAGAACTTATATCCAAAGGCCCTATCACTACAAGAATTAACATTTTTAGCAACAAAAAAATTAGTCGCTAAAAGTCTATTTTTGGTCGGAAAAAGTTATTCGCGACCAATTTTTTTGGTCGCTAGTTTGGTCGCCAATTGAGGGTCGACAAAAGTAATTCGCGACCAAAATTTTCGTTGGTCGGCAAAAGTTGGATTTGCCGACTAAATTTTTGGTCACTAAATATTTAATTACCACGACTAATTCATTTTGTCGCTAAAACACTTTGGTCGCGAAAAGTCGCCTTTTGCCGACCAAATTTCTTAGTCGCCAATTGACACATTTTGCGACCAAAAAGTTTGGTCGCCAATTGTGACATTTCGCGACCAAATTTTTTGGTCGCCAATTGTGACATTCTGCGACCAAAATTAGTTTGGTCGCCAATTGTTACTTTTCGCGACCAAAACTGTTGGTCGGCAAAAGTGAGTTTCCACGACCAACAAAATTTTTGGTCGGCAATAGATGTATTTTTTGCGACCAAAACTCTTGGTCGGCAATTGTCATTTTTTGCGAAAAAAAATAATTTATTTGTCGCGACTAATAAATTGGTCGCCAAAGCAGGAAAACAATACACCTGTAATTCCTAATAATTCATTCAATCCATAATAAACCTATAATTTTAAAGCATCATTCAAATTAACGGATGCTGTAGGGGCTCAATACTCCAGAACTATTTTATCTTAATATATTGTTAGGCTTTGTTTACCAAAAAAGAAAACAAGGTGTGCAAAACCTCTCTAATAAATAATATCAAAATTTTCTTTTATTTCTTTCTCAAGCTATGTAAGGGCACAAGTTCATAGCATATTCATCGTCATGTGATGAATGTGTCAGGAAAGAGAAAATTATAGAAAAATAAAATATATTTTTACAAAATTTTCTCATAAACTAATGTAACATCAAACAATAAATTTTAAAATTTTAACATAAAGCCAAGCTCTTCATATCTCATGTCAATCCTCATAATCATAATCCACACCATATGCTCCGCAGCTTTCAACACCTTCACCGTAATCAGTCTTGTGGTCAAATTCATTATCATACTTTCTTATTTCAGACTCAATCTGTCGGTGCTAAACTTCTTGTTAAACTTTGTATCGCATTTTGCAATTATGCCTTCCGTGTTGGCATTCTCGGCACCTTGGCTCTGTAAAGACATTGAAATGGATGTATAGAAATACATTAGCCAACTCTCAGTGTAGCTTTGTCTCATAGCAAGTAATAAATTTCAGATTAATGGAACAAAAATAACAGTAAAATAACATGGCATCATATTGTAACTTGATTTGTTAGATTTGAAATTGAGAATTCATGTAAATATGATGAATAATCCCACCAAATGATTATTTCAATCCTTCCATCTAACTTGAGCCAAACACACGCGGCTTATCATCATACAATTACCTGTTTTAGAAACTGTATTTGAAAAAAAACATTAGAAAATGACAATGACGACTGTATTTTCCTCCACGTCTCGTTTTCATTTATAAAAAGGGCTGCAACCTTCATTGGCAGGAAGAACTGAAGTTTCCTTTGTTAAGTGCGCCATTGAATTACCATAGGACAACGTTGGTTGGAGTCATTGCAATGGAGCTGCAGCTTGTAAAATTCAGTGGGAAGGTAAGTTTATATTCAAGTGACCATTAACTTGAGGTCGAGACCATTTGTGTTGTGGGGATTGGTATTTGTCAATTTGTTCTACCCTTCCAATTCTTATTTTTGATTTGTTTCCATCACTAACCAAACCAAACTGGCCCAATACACATCGGTTGGATTTGGTTATTTAGTTTTCCCATTAACTATGGTGCATATGGCCACAAAATGGATAGGTTTGGCTCACATCTCATAATCAAACCATAAAGCACTTCCGAGAGTACAAAGAATGCGGCATTGATGACATACTAGGAGATTTATCTCTGCAGCTAATAGGGTATTCCATGAGTTTTCAGCATTTCACATGCTATGTAGTATATGAACTACCGACATTTTTCTACTATATAAGTTCAGAACTCTGAATTAATGTTTTCTCTCTCCCCCCTATGGTTATTTAGATTTTTTATTCAAATCATTTCAGTGCAAAAAGTGGTGCTAATAGAAGAGACAAAGTGAACGGATGTGAGGATCCTCTGAGGTGCAAACTAGAACAGTTTTACGGCGAAATGAGGGTTAAATATTCCTACCAGAAAATGAAGCAGGACAGCGTGTCTCAATCTCTTGAGTTTTACATGCTTCAATTGAATGGCACTCTTTGAGATCAGACAAATGCATGTATTCAATATCTAACTTGGCAACATATTCAACAATACAACAAAGGGCTTTACATGTGTTTATTTGTGTAATCAGTACATTCAAAGGACTCCACATCTAAACTAGTGCTCGTTCTTCTATGATTTTACTTACAGAAAGACTATAGCAGTCAAAAGGCCGTGAGTACAATAAAACAAATGTTATTGGTTTTGTTGTCAAATCAATTCCATCTCATTAGCTACATATCATGGGTATTTACAGCATCATGACTATTAACCAACTTTTGCTCCAAATTACCTACACTCGAAGAGGGTAATATCTGAAAGAAAGGAAACAAAGAAAAGGCAGCATTACTGTTTCATGTTTACTATTCATTTGTTCCCAAATAATCTTTTTGTAATGCATCTCTTCCTTACTGTGCAGATATTTGTCAACCTGTAAAAAATTTGACATTGTTTCGAAGTTATAAATTCACTGATCTGATAAGTCAATCAAGTAACATTTACCAATTAAGTCAAGAACACAACTTGCTTTAAAACTTGCAGCATACCTCAACATCATCGATATCAGAAAGGCTTTCTGACTCGTCAATTGCTGCCATTCTACTCAGATGCTCATATCTATGCAGCTGACCAGATACCTTGTTACCATCTTGGCATCCATCAGAAGCTTCTGAAACATCAGAATGTTACTTTGACTTAAGCTTTCAAGTTTAATCCCTAAAATAATGCATGACAGGAATTTCATGAGAACAATTCGTTACCCTTTTGGGTATTCAAGAATCCACTTCTTACAACATCTGCACGTACTTTCGAGGACGGTGTTACTTCTTTCTCTAACTAAAAAACAAACATGAAAACAGAAGTGTGTGGAAAGATAAACTTGATCCAAGATCTCTCTTACACACCTTAAAGTCATTAGTTTATCAATCACGGGACAGAAACAAGGAGTAATGAGGAAGAAAAAGCTGCATAATCCTAAATTACTTCTAACAGTATATTTGAATATATATCTCAACCATAGTGAAAAATTCAGAAAATGGGAAACAATGCACAAGATTGTGAGCAAAATGTCTTTGTAAGTCTAAGGAATGGAGGCAAAGGTCTTTTAGTTTATACAAATTACAATACACATTTCATGAGAAGAAGAAAAAAAAAACACGATATTTATCTTTAAATTTTGAATATGCCATGCCTTTAGCTCATTGGGTTGGGATCATATATTTCCAAGCTAGGGAGGGATTTAGGAGATAAATGGCAGGAGAAGTTGAAAGTATATACAACTGAATTCTGATCTCATTACCCTGAATTAGACATGCTGCTAGTTTAGTTTTCCACATCTTTTTTATGCTTCAAGAGTCAAAAATCTTTTTTTTCTTCTTTTTTCATTTTTAAGATTTTCTGCGCATGGGCTCAGCTAGTGTTCCATGGGCCTTCTTTTGTGTCACATTATTGTGTTTTTATACATGATCCTTAGTGTAACGCCCTCAAAATAATAACATTAATCCCAACAAATAAGACATGCATTGATATGTAAAAGTTCCACATTCTTCCATTTAACAGAATTCCATTACATAAGTATTACATGTTAACAACAAAAGCAAATGCCCTAAGGGCTTACAGCTTTCCAAGTTAACACTTGGTTACAACAAAAGAGTACTAACTCATACACATTAAGAACTTGGCTTGAATATACATGTAATACATCAAAAGAACAAAATAACAAAAGTCCGCCTGCCTCTAGCCTCCCAAGCTACGTCCTTGGAGGTGGCATGCTACCTGTACCTGAAAATGATATTCCCATATAGGGTGAGCCACAGCCCAGTAGAAATATACTAAACCAACCATGAACAATGACTAAAAGATTAGCAATTGATAGATGGCCAACACAGATACGTTCACATAAATCACATATTTATGTCATACGACATATGAGTCCAAGTTACCTTTCATTTTCCCTTTTTCAACAGATAGGCATATGAGCACTACCCACATTCTCAACAGATATGTATAACAACAATATCCACATTCTCAGATAAGCAAATAAGCTATATCCATATTCTACAACAGATATGTATAACCACAATATCCACAGATAAGCATATAAGCTATATCCACACTTCACAAAGATAAGCATATAAGCTCTATCTTCACTTTACTAGACAAGCATAAGAGCTGTATCTACGGAGTTCATCCCCTATCTTCTCCTAACACTATCCGGTTTAGAGGTACATCCCTTATCTTCCCCTAAACCGCGGAGTACATCCCCCATCTCCTCCTCTACACATAACGTATACAAACACATTGGTTCTATATACAATCACTCAATACATACAGTTAATGTATTCTATCAACCGTCAAATTCCATGACACATTCCATTGATTAGTTTTCGTTTGCCTAATCATCATGCATTGTCTACAACAATCACGACTATCCTCCACCGATAGCCCAAAGCAGTTATTTCTAAACAGAAAATAAATGCACAATGGATATTCAATCAACATTTGATTTCCTCATTTTTCACAATTAATTATCCCAATTAATTAAACAATATAATTAGGTTGTTATCCATAATTACCATTTCAACCCTTAGGTCCCATTTTCATCAATGATTCAACATTTATTCCATTTCTCTACTCCAATCATGCATCTAGGTTTATTATGAATAAAACCCCAACTTTTGTAAAATTGCACAAAAGCCCCAAACTTTTACCAAATTACCAAACCAACCCCAACATCTCAAAATACTAAAATTTAAAGACAAAATCCATAGAGAGGAGTAGGATATCCCTACCTCGAAGTTTAAGCCAAAAAGGAGATGAAGACTCGAAGATCAACGTGCTCCAAATCCAAACTTTTTCAGATTAAAACAAAGCTCTCAACACCCTCTATCTTTTTAACAAAGGCCCTAGGCTAGATTCACACTCTAGGGAGATCAATTCTTAGAGAGAGTGTAAGTTTAGAGAGAGAGTGTCTCGGATCAAGGGTTTGAAAGAAAAATAAAGTGAAAAAGTGATGTTTCAAAACGCTACTGTCCACTGATATAAAACACTCTCGCTCGAGCGAAGACTTGGTCGCTCGAGCGACCAGACACAGAAACTCTCGCTCGAGCCAAGGAACTCTCGCTCGAGCCAAAAACTGAAAAGTGCGCTCGAGCGAAGGAATGCTCGCTCGAGCCAACAACTCAAACCCTCAGGTCTGCAACCAGAAGCACGCTTGAGCGACAGACCTCTCGCTCGAGCGAAGAACAAACCAGACCGCTCGAGCCAAGAAAAGCTCACTCGAGCCAAGAAACACAACTCTCAGGTCCAGAACCAGACGCCATCGCTCGCTCGAGCGAAGCCACTGTGGCTCGATCCACCAGACACAAACTCAACTCTCGCTCGAGCTACCAACTCCTCGCTCGAGCGAAGGTCCAAAATTCTGGGCAGCAACACTAGGCTCCCAAACACAGCCAATCTGTAATGAACCTGCCCAACACATCCTATAACTCAATATACAAAGTAAAAAGGATGCAAACAAAATAATAAACAACTACCAACATCCACGGACACATGTCTGGATTACTGTACAACAAGGGTAAACCCGGGATCGCTATACTTAGTTTATTACTTTGTTTAGATCAATTCTGTAACTCAATTACCTTAGGGGTCGTTTCTTAGTGTTGTCTTCATGCTGAATACTATATACTCTTAATGCAAAAGAAGGGCACTTAACCCTTGAAAGAATCACCAAGGAATTGCAAGCTAACGGTTAAAAGGTTCCTGAATGAAAGAAATGTAACTCCATTTAGAGATTAAATGGTTATGGTCAGTGTTGATATATAGGCATAAAGATGGTAGGATACTCACAATGACGTAATTTTTGGTGAATTGTTACCATTGTAGCTGCAATTTACATTATTCCATGAAGAATTCATTGGCTTGCACGGATCTCCTTGCCAATTTTTCTTCACCCGATACGTCAATGAGATATTCACCATAGCATCAACTAATATTTTAGAAGGTAAAAAGAGAATGATATGAAACAAGTTAAGCTGAGTAGAGGAGAATGAAACAAGAGCAGATGAAAAGCAGTATAGATGAGAAAAACTAACATGGTGTTTGCGCAAATTAATTTCAAACGAGTGTTGATTTGTAAAAATTAAGAACCCGACATGGAGAAGTTATTACAAGCAATAAAATTCTGCAAAACAAAGAAACCTGTAGTCATTATTGCTCAGGGAGTCAATTGGGAAAAATGTATCGATCTGCATCGAAATACAAATCTCGAACAAGAATCGAAATTCAAAACATGGAACACATACAATAATAAATTACGAATCGAACCCAGATCTGGAAAAGTTTTCTTTCGAATGTTCACAGTGAATAAACATATCGGATACAAAAAATTATTCAAATTACGAAGAAATTAAACAAATGAGAGCGATGCGAATAAAAAATTGAATCAATTAAACAAAAAAATTCAACAGAACAATTGAATCAATGAAGTAACCTTCAGATCAGCGAACGAAGCAGAGACATTCGGGATCTGTAAATTGTGGATCTTAGATCTGCTAATAGAAGTTGTGTATATGTGTGTATGTAATTTCGAAACACAGAGAGAGAGAGAGAGAGAGAGAGAGAGAGGGAGGGAGAGAGAACCTGCTTGCTTGTGAAGGACTAACAGACTGATAGCACGAGACAGAGAGGGAGAGAGAACCTGTGATCTGCGGCGGTGGCGGTGGTGATTTACGGCTGAGGCGATGGCGATGTGCGACGTACGGTGAGCGACTGTGCTGAGATGAGGTGGGGTGAGGTTTGGTGGTGATTTGTGAGAGAGAGGACTTTTGTGTTTGTTCAAAACGAGAATGGAAGAGGGCGCGAATATTAAAAGTAATTTCCCCGCAAAGTTTTAGACCAATTTAGCGACTAAATTGGTTATTTGTCGCCAAATAACGCATATATGACTAAAACTTCCTGTAGCTAGAACTTTTCGTAAAAAAAACTTTAAAAAAATCCCTATATACCAAAAATACTAAAATTCAATATATTTTTCGTATTTTGTGTATTTATTAATTTTTAAAAATATTTTTTTACAATATTTTACTTTTTAGATACATTTAAGTAAGATAGATCTAAAAAGTAAAAAAAAAAATACTTACAATTTTTAAAATATTCACTTAAAAAAAACCCGAAAAATAAAATATTCAGTGGCGATGGTAGAGGAGAGATAATAGTAGTAGTGGTGGTGGTAGTGGTAGTGGAGTGGTAACGATGGTGGTAGGAATGGTAGTCGTAGAGGTGGAGTGGCAACAATGGTAATAATGCTGGTAGCGGAATAACATTTGCAGTAGTAGTGAATGTGGTAGAGGAGATGTTGGTGAAAGAGAGATGAGTGAGAGACAGATAGAGAAGAGAGATAAAGAGAGAGAGAGACAGATAGAGAAGAGAGATAAGGTGATGAGCGAGAGAGAGACAAAGTGGTCGCTAAAACTGCATTTTCTTGTAGTGAAGAGCTCGGTAAATAGAGAAGAGGGGATGGAGAGAGTGAGAAAGGTGAACACAATGGGGGAGAGAGACAAATAGACGAACAGACACATAAAGAGAAAGAGAGAAGAGTGAGAGACAGACAGACAGACATAGAGAGAGAAATAGAAAGAGAAGAGTGATGATTGAGAGAGAGACAGAGAGAGAAAGAGATAGAGACAGAGACAGAGAGAAACAAATATTTTCGCAACCAATTTTTTTTTGCAGATTAAAGGAAAATTCAAACCCTCTATCTTCTCTCTCTCAGATTAAGGTTTGCTCACTGTTTTGAAACAGTGTTGTGAAATTAAGGCTCTACAAACCTGAAAGGAAATGAAAAAAAATGGGGGGAAAAGGTAGAGGGAAAAAAGGGAGGAAATTAAGTTTGGGTGGGCAGTCTGGTGAGTCAGTGAAAAATGGAGGGAAATTAGTTTTATTGTTATTTTATTGAATTTTTTTTTATTTGATAGAAGTAGGGGTAATATTTTAATGAAAAATATTTTTCGTTAAAATAAAGTTAATTTTTTATGGTCGATGAAAAATATTTTTTGTGACCCATTTTTTTTTTTTTTGGTTACTAAAAATCAAGAGCTAATTTTTTGTGGTAAAGGAGAGGAAGCGGTAGTAGTAGTTCAGGTGGTGGATAAAAGGTGGGGTGGTGGTGGTGGTGGTGGTGGTAGTGGTGACGGCGAAGGAGATTAGTGGTGAAATTGTGGTAATGGTGGAGGAGATGGAGTGGCGGTGGTGGAGGAAAGGTAATAGTAGTAGTAGTAGTGGTGGTAGCAGTGGTGGTAGTGGTAGTGGTAGTGGTAGTGAAATGGTACTAGTAGTGGTAGTAATGGTAGTCGTAGAGATGGAGTGGCAATAGTGGTAATAATGGTGGTAGTGGAATGACATTTGCAGTAGTGGTGAAGGTGGTAGAGGAGATGGGTGGTGAGAGAGAGATGAGTGAGAGACAGATAGAGAAGAGAGATAGAGAGAGAGAGAGAGAGACAGAGTGATGAGCGAGAGAGAGAGAGAGAGACAAAATGGTCGCTAAAAGTGCATTTTCTTGTAGTGGAGAGCTTGGTAAATAGAAAAGATGGGAGGGAGAGAGTGGGCAAGATGAACACAATGGGGGAGAGAGACAGACAGACACACAGAGAGAAATAAAGAGAGAAGGGTGATGAGTGAGAGAGAGACAGACAGACACACAAAGAGAAAGAGAGAGAGAAGAGTAATGAGTGAGAGAGAGCAAGATATATATATATATATAGAGGGGGAGAGAAAAAAAGATAGAGAGACAGACAGACAAACAGAGAGATGAGTGAGTGAGAGAGAGAGAGAGAGAGACAAAGTGGTCGCTAAAAGTGCATTTTCTTGTAGTGAAGAGCTCGGTAAATAGAGAGAGAGAGAGATAGACAAAGAGAGAAAGAGACAGAAAAAAAGACAGAGAGAGATGAGAGATGAATGAGAGAAATAGAGAGATGAACGAGAAAGACAGAGAGAGAGATAGAGAGAAGAGATATGAACGAGAGAGACAGAGAGAGAGATAGAGAGAAAATAGATGAACGAGAGAGACAAAGAGAGAAGAGAGATGAGACAGAGATGCGAGAGAGCTCAAGAATAAAGATGAACAAGATAGATAGAGAGAAGAGAGATGAACGAAAGAGATAGAGAGAGAAGAGAGATAGAGAGAGAGAGAAAGAGAGAGACAGAGACAAAGACAGAGGCAGAGACAGAGTAGGAAAGAGAAAGAGATAGAGAGAAATAAGAGATGAATAAGAGATAAACAAAGAGAGAGAAAGAGAGCGAAAAGAGATGATCGAGAGAAATACATAGAAAAAGAAAGAGGTAAAGAGAGAAGAAAGATGAGTAGGAAAGACAGAGAGTGAGATAGAGAGAAGATAGATGAATGAGAGAGATAGAGAAAGAAAAAAGATGAGAGAGATAGAGCGAAGAGAGATGAGCGAAAGACAAAGAGAAAAAGAGACAAAGACAGACAGATAGAGAAGAGTGGTGAGTGAGACAGAGAAAAAGAAAAGAGACAGAGAGAGAGAGAGACAAAGAGAGAAAGAGATAGAGAGTGAGAGTCAGAAAAAAAGACAGAGATAGAAGAGAGATGAACGAGATAGACAGAGTGAGAGATAGAGATAAGAGAGATGAGTGAGAGAGACATAGAAAGAAGAGAGATGAACGAGAGAGACAGAGAGAGAGAGATAGAAATAAGAGAGAGATGAACAATAGAGACAGAGAGAAAAGAGAGATGAGAGAGAGCGAGAGAAGAGAGATGAGCAAAAGAGATAGAGACAACAGAGATGAACGAAAGAGACAGAGAGAGATAGAGAAATGAAAGAAGAGATAAATGAGTGAGAGACAAAGAGAGAGAGACAGACAGATAGACAAACAGATAGAGAGAGAAAAGTGATGAGTAAGAGAGAGAAAGAGAATAGAGAGAGGAAGATAAGAAAATAGGTGAAAAGAGACAGACAAAGAGAGAGAGAGAGAGAGAGAGAGAGAGAGAAAAAAGAGCGAAAAAGATAAACGAGAGAGATACAAGGAGAGATGAGCGAGAGAGATAAATAGGAGAGACAAAGAGAAACGAGAGTGAGAGAGATAGAGAAAAGAGAGATGAGCGAGAGACACAGAGAGAGATAGAGAAGAGTGATGAGTGAGAGAGAGAAAGAGAAGAAAGACAGACAGAGAAGAGTGATGAGTGAGAGAGAGAAAGAGAAGAGAGACAGAGATAGAGACACAGAGAAAAAGAGAGACAGATAGATAGAAAGAGAGAGAAAGAGTGATGAGTGAAAGTAAATTTTTATTTTTTTTTCAGCGACGAAAATATTTTAGTTGCCAAAACTATATATACCGCGACCAAAATAATTTTTAGTCACTGAAATTAAAGTTTTGCCGACCAAACTTTTGGTCGCGAAAGATAAAAAATAATTTTTTATTTTTCTTTTAGCGACAAAAATATTTTAGTTGCCAAAACTATATATACCGCGACCAAAATAATTTTTAGTCGCTGAAATTAAGGTTTTGCCGACCAAACTTTTGGTCATGAAAGATAAAAAATAATTTTTTATTTTTCTCTCAGCGACTAAAATATTTTAGTTGCCAAAACTATATATACCGCGACCAAAATAATTTTTAGTCATTGAAATTAAAGTTTTGCCGGCCAAACTTTTGGTCGCGAAAGATAAAAAATAATTTTTTATTTTTCTTTCAGCGACTACAATATTTTAGTTGCCAAAACTATATATATCGCGACCAAAATAATTTTTAGTCGCTGAAATTAAGGTTTTGCCGACCAAACTTTTGGTTGCGAAATATAAAAAATAATTTTTTATTTTTCTTTCAGCGACTAAAATATTTTAGTTGCCAAAACTATATATACCGCGACCAAACTAATTTTTAGTCGCTGAAATTAAGGTTTTGCCGACCAAACTTTTGGTCGCAAAAGATAAAAAATAATTTTTTATTTTTCTTTCAGCTACGAAAATATTTTAGTTGCCAAAACTATATATACCGCGACCAAAATAATTTTTAGTTGCTGAAATTAAAGTTTTGCCGACCAAACTTTTGGTCGCGAAAGATAAAAAATTTAGCGACGAAAATATTTTAGTTGCCAAAACTATATATACCGCGACCAAAATAATTTTTAGTCGCTGAAATTAAGGTTTTGCCGACCATGCTTTTGGTCGCGAAAGATAAAAAATAATTTTTTATTTTTTTTTCAGCTACTAAAATATTTTAGTTGCCAAAACTATATATACCGCGACCAAAATAATTTTTGGTCATTGAAATTAAAGTTTTGCCGACCAAACTTTTGGTCGCGAAAGATAAAAAATAATTTTTTATTTTTCTTTCAGCGACGAAAATATTTTAGTTGCCAAAACTATATATACAGCGACCAAAATATTATTTAGTCGCTGAAATTAAAGTTTTGCCGACCAAACTTTTGGTCGCGAAAGATAAAAAATAAATTTTTATTTTTCTTTCAGCAACTAAATTATTTTAGTTGCCAAAACTATATATACAGCAACAAAAATATTTTTTTAGTCGCCAATTGTGAGATTTTTAGCGAATAATTTTTTTTTAGTCGCCAAAAATTAATATACCCCGACTAAAAAAATTTAGTAGCTAAATATTGTACTTTTACCGACTAACATAATTTTTGGTCACCAATTCCACAACTTTTGGCAACCAAAATATTTTTAGTCGGCAAAAGTGGTCGCCAATTGTGTATTTTCTTGTAGTGACCATCATGGTAAATGCTATTATAACTAACTGCAAAAGTTATGCAAAGGAATTTTTCAAAAACAAATATTTTTAAAAAAATTATATTATTTATAAAAATAATCATTTGAGATTTCACGCAAAGGCTCCAGGAGCGTTGGGCCGCCTTACCTTTCACCACACTAAAATATATAAAGGTGTCGTTTGGGAAGACTATTTTGGGCTAAATTAGCCACTACCGTCCAAAAAAGACTAATTTAGCCACTACCGTCCAAAATAAGTTTCATGTGAAAATGTTGAAACCATGGCACGTTGAAATTACCAATCTGCCCGATCCCACTCTGATACACATGTCTCATCGCCTCACCACGCACACAAACCCACTAATCTATCATGAATTACGGCAAAAACCTTTTTTCTTTTTTTAAACGACAAATTCTGATTTTCGGCATATAACTTCAACAAATGTTTTGGTTGTATTGTGCTTAGGATCATGCTTTGTTTTTCCTTTTTTTTTTTTTTTTTTTTTGAAACTGAAGATCTGATATCTCTTTTGTTCGAATGGTCAATTTTTGCATATTCAGGTTATGTAAATTATTATTTATTTATTTTTTATATATTTTTTTTGTAAAAAAAACTGAGCTTCGATAACCCTTTCACAAATTTTGATGGGCTGAGGTTGAATTTTTTTTTTTTTTTTGAAATTGGTATAATTTCTATTTCTATGTTGCGAAATTGATGAAGGAACAACACTGAACAGGAATGAATTATGTTGGGATTGAAAAATTAACTCTGTCAACAGTAAGGAACAACACTGAAACAGGAATGAATTTTTTGCCAAATTCATTTTTTTGGGATTGTACCATAAATTAATTTTATTTTTGCCAGCATGAATTAATATTTTTGCCAACAGAAATTAGCATTTGTCACGTAATTTAAAAATAAATAAAACACATGAAAATCCATTTTTGAAAAATAAAAACCAATTAATGTATACCAATAAAATTAAAAAAGACAAAAACGTAAATTAAAAAAAAAGAACAAATTAATGTATACAAAAAAAAAATGACAAACATAATTTTTTTTTTAAAAAAAAGGAACCATAAAAATACGTCTAATCCAAACCAAAAAAAAAATAAAAAATTCCGGTACAATGACGCAAACGTGGAGGATGTAAGGCAAGGAGTTAACATGTAAAAATCACTTCAAGGACAGTTCGATCATTTAACATGAAGACACCTCACCAAAAAGTCAAAAAATCAAAAAATCCTTCTCAAACCAAGTTTTTTAGCCCCAGGTTAAAATAGTCAAAAAAACCAAAAAACCAACCCACTTCCTAAACGACACCAAGATTGATTGGTGGAACTTATGAAAAACTTTTGGCCTTGTTTGGTCTGTTTTTGTGAAATAAATTTTGGAGAAAATTTTTTAAAATTTTAATTGGTTTAATGATTTTGAAAAAAAAAATTTCAAAATCACTTTTTATCTCTTACAAATCAATCAATCACTTTTTCTTTCTCATTTCTCTTTCTCAATCATTTTTTTTCTCACACACATCTACTTAACTACAACAAAATTTCAAATCATCCCAAACTCTCACACTCTAAAACTATTTTCAAAATATATAACCAAACAAATCAAAAAAAATCTAAATTCTTTCTCCAAGATTTTTTTTGAAAATTTATCTCCCAAAACCAAACTAAACCAAACACCCCCTATTTTATTTTTATTTTTTTAAAAATCAGTGTGAAAGTATTTTGTGTAATTTCTCCATACATCTTTTGAGGTAGAAAAGGTTTGAATAAATTGATTATTGAAAAATAAAGGAAAAGTTATAGAAAACATGTCTATAGAAATACTGAGAAAATTGATGGCATGCGTCATCTTATGTTTTTAAAGACTGAAGTAACCCTACTCTGCAAGCAAATGCAACTTGTTAACTATGAAAAAAATTTGAGTATAATAGTAAGGATCATTTTATGTAGTGTCATTCATCAATAAAATATTATAAAAAAAATTAAGTAGATAACTCTTATTTTTCATTAACGAATAATTTTATGATCTCTAGTACAAATTAATAATACACATTAGATAGTGATATATTACTGTTACATATGGTTAAAAATGAGTCAAATCAAGTAGTAAATTGTTAAAATTTAATTTGACAACTTAATCAGTTTAAAATTATGATCAAACTTAATTTATTTATGTAATAAGCCAATCTCGAATATATTTTTTTAAGCTTGACTTGCAAAATTAACAAATTTAAAATTATATTTAAATTTAACCTATTTATTTAACAAATTAATTTCCAACAAACTTTTAACAAGCATAACACAAATCTAGATCAAGCCACTGGACTGGTTTAACAATCCTAACCACTCCAATATTTACGCACCAACTTTCCCCAAGGACCTAACGCGATTTGCATGGCTCAATCTAACCACAGCTAGGTCCCTTATAACCATGGTTAAATTTCATGCGACTGTATATAGCTCAACGTCTTCTACTCCCGCTAGTTTCCCTCGTTTTTTCGCTTCAATTTCAAAATTTTCAAAATCAAGTGCTCTGAATTGCTCTCTCTCTCTCTCTCTCTCTCTCTCTCTCTCTCTCAGTTTCTCTGTGAAATCCGTAAACATGGTGAGAACACAATTCTCTTCGAATCATTCATTTGCATTTCATCTCTTCGCGCCTTCTTCATCTCTCTATTTCGATCATTTGTTTCTTATCATCTGAACTCACTGTAATTCTCTCAATCGTTCAGGTTGTTGCACAGAAAGTGAAGGAATCGGAGATCACCGAGCAGGACTCGCTTCTTCTGGTATAGTTCAGATTTTGATGTTCATCTCCTGATAATAATCGTATTATTATAGATATAGATTTGTTTTAACTGTTTTTCTTCATTGTTATTTGATCGAATTTCAGACTTCTACTTTGAATTTTAGTTTTCTCACGTTCAGATCATTCTATTGGTTAATAGATTGCAGATCGCGAATAAATGTTGTTTTCTATGGTAATTGATCGGTGAACTTTTCTGTATTCAAATGCTATATTCCACAGAGTCTGGACCTGAAATGCTTTAATTTTCTAGATTTAGAGAGAAATTATAGTGTTTTACAATGATGATTTAGTAGTTTATTCATCTCCTGATAATCATATTAGCTTATATATGTTAACATACAATATCCATCATAGTGCATTTGTAGCTGTCAACCCACTACCACACACTTTCACTTTTATATTTGATAATATATTTTATGTATATTTTATGTTAGTGCTTTAGGCTTTAGATTAGTGCATTTACTTTCAGTTAGTGGATACACTTTTGGCATGATGATGTTTGTAATGTTCTCTCCTATATAACGGAGAGTGTACCTCTTTATTCAATACATCAATAGATACATTTATTCTCTCTGTATTTCTCTCTTTATACATTGAATTTTACATGGTATCAGAGCAAGGTTAAGAACTTAGTAATTCCGCTTCACCGGCGGGCGGCAGCCTCGCCTTGGCCGTCCGCCGGACAAATCCAAATTTTCTAATTTCTCTCTCTATAGACAGCTCTATTTCCCTTCTCACTGACCACGGCTCTGCTTCATCTTCTCAGCCACCACCTGTGCACCGATCCACCTGATGGTTCAACCCACCTCTGCTTAGTATGATGGTTCAACCCATGGCTTACCAGGTGGGTGCGGAAAGCTCGATGGGGTGGCCATGTGGCTCGTCAATGGTCGACAATTAAATCGTGGGGACTTTCTTTGCATCTCTCCTAGGGTTTCTTCTTCTCTACATTTTGCGCAGCCGCAACGCCACCGTGAAGCCCGACAACAGACCCGACCACCACCACCATGCTTTTGATGAGATCCGAAATGATTGCGTTCGGAGCTCCATCAATGGCCAGCCCCCACCCGATGGAGGACTCGATACTGACGTCATCATAGTCGGTGCCGGGGTCGCCGGTGCTGCCCTCGCTCACACCCTCGGCAAGGATGGACAGTGAGTTCATGTAATCGAAAGAGATTTGACAGAGCTCGACAGAATTGTTGGTGAACTCTTACAGTTAGGAGGACACCTAAAGCTAATTGAATTGGTCCTCGAGGATTGTGTGCAGGAAATTGATGCCTAGAGGGTGCTCGGATATGCTCTTTTCAAAGATGGGAGAAATACTAGATTGTCTTATCCCTTGGAAAGTTTCATTCGGATGTGGCTGGGAGAAGCTTCCACAATGGGCGGTTCATACAGAGGATGAGAGAAAAAAAGCTGCTACCCTTTCAAATGTACAATTAAAGCAAGGAACTGTAACATCCTTACTTGAAGAAAATGGAACTATTAAAGGGGTTCAATACAAAACCAAGACTGGTCAAGAACTTAAAGCTTATGCTCCTCTTACAATTGTTTGCGACGGTTGCTTCTCAAATTTACGCCGTTCCCTTTGCAAGCCTCAGGTAAATGTGCCCTCTTGCTTTGTTGGCTTGGTCTTGGAGAACGTTGATCTTCCATTTCCAAATCACGGGCATGTTATTTTAGCAGACCCCTCACCCATACCCCTTTTTTATTTTTAAACTAATCTCCACCAGCACAAAACATGCTCATATGCATACCCAGCTCTCTCTCCACTTTATCACATGGGCTTGTTCCCTCTCTCTCCTCCTATCACGTTTGATTTTAAAATCAATTATTTTTATTTATTTTCTCCAAACTATTTTTACACTCTTTTAAATATCCACATTTATTTTTCTTTCCCATCATTTCTTTTAAATTTTTCTTTCCACCACTCTCTTTTAATATTTCTCTTTAGCAACTGCATTACTGAATGATGGTTGATTTTATTCTCAAAAACAAAAAAAAAAACAAAAAATCCATTCACAACCAACTCGGTTTTCATTCCACAAACTTGTCATTTCTTCATGCCGGGATCAACCCCGATCACAATTTTACACCACAACCGAAAAAAAAAACAAAAAAAAAAAAATCCCATCCCAAACATCGGCCTTACTTTTTTGCCTCTTCCACTACTCTCTTCCTCTTACCTCGGTCTTGGGCGTCCCTTGACAGCACTGCCTCCGTGTTTCCCACGCAGCCGAGCCCGTTCACTCCCCCTTGCTCCTCCCCCGCAGCATATGGCGGACCTCCGAATCGGAACATAATGGTGGCCTTCCGCTTCAGCTCCTTATTTTCCGCCTTTAGCACACATATCTTTGCTCGCGCATCCTTATACATACGCTGGAGCAGAGCCAGTTGGGCGTTTAACTGCTGCACCTCATTTGTCCTACTCTGAAGCCGGTGCGACAAGTTTGTGACTGCAGTCATCGTCTCCACACATGACTTCAATGTATACTGATTGGCCTCAATATCTGATTACGCTGCCATTATTTGCTCCACAGACCGCATAGGAAAGGTCAATGGAGCAAACCCAGGGGCGCTTGGTTGAGGTTCAAGGGCAACCGCACCGGTTATCTCTCTTGTGGCCTCGTTGAGGTCTAGAAAGAGAGTGAGCAGACCACGGGAAGAAGAGGCCATGTTATGGGTTACAGAGTGTTTCAGGGTTTGCAGCTCTTAGAGAAAAGCTCTTCGAGAACGAACAGGTTTCAACTGATTTGTTATGCTTCCAAGCCTCAGGCTTCACTTTGGTTTATATAGACAATGACGAAGAGGACGACACGACACTCTGTCGGTCACGTGCATCGCCGCGTGTCCGGCGCCCCTTTTGATGGCTCGCCGCTCGAAGATTTCTGTTGGGCACGTCTTTTGATAGATTAGGCACGACTTTTGAGGGTGCGATATATATATCTATATATCTTTTGGGCTCCCACGGTCTGACACGGCCACACAGTGTCTGCTACATCGGTCCGACCCATAAACTGTCCCGACATTGATTCTGGTTAGCTTCTACATTGGTCCGACATGACCCAATAAACTGTCCCGACATTGATTCCGGTTAGCTTCTACATCGGTCCGGCATGACCTCGTAAACTGTCCCGACATTGATTCCGAATAGCTCCTACAACGGTCCGGCATGACCCCGTAAACTATTCCGATATTGATTCCGGTTAGCTTCTACAACGGTTCGACATGACCATATAGTGTCTTCACCAACGGTCTGACACGACCATACAGTGTCTCCTATCCACTTTTATTTGTCAGTTTATTTTCTTGTTTTGTTACTCTCTCCAAACTCAAGTTGGTTTATGCCTACCCTCCTTGAGTTTGCGGGGGGCTGTTAACATACAATATCCATCATAGTGCATTTGTAGCTGTCAACCCACTACCACACACTTTCACTTTTATATTTGTTAATATATTTTATGTATATTTTATGTTAGTGCTTTAGGCTTTAGATTAGTGCATTTACTTTCAGTTAGTGGATACACTTTTGGCATGATGATGTTTGTAATGTTCTCTCCTATATAACGGAGAGTGTACCTCTTTATTCAATACATCAATAGATACATTTATTCTCTCTGTATTTCTCTCTTTATACATTGAATTTTACAATATATGTAGATTTGTTTAATCTGTTTTTCTTCATTGTTAATTGAAATTTGGATTTCTACTTGAATTTTAGTTTTGTTATGCTCAGATGATTGCATCGGTTAATGCATGGCAGATCGAAACTAAATGTTGTTTTCTGCTGTAATTAATTGAACAATTTTTCCGTATTGCAAATGCTAGCTATGTTGCAGAGAGTTTGGATCTGAAATACTTTAATTTTTCACATTTAGAGAGAAATTATAATGTCTTGAAAATATGATTTGGTTGTTTATTGGAGATTAGGGAGATCGTTCATAAAATTAAGTGATAAACTGAAGTTGCGTTGTTGATTTTAGTACATTGATTTTTAGTGAAGAAAGAGGATATGATGAACAACCGTTGACTGTTAATTTGTACCTGAAGCTTACAGTATTCCTGGAGTTCAAAACCTATACCGTATTCCTGTTAATGTTTCAAAATGGATGTTCAAAAACTTTATTGATGTTGTTAATTTATTCAGTGTTGATCTCATGTTCTTTAATGGTGTTGTCTGAGACAGACGAGGAATCTGCTGCGCATTGCCATTTTTAACATTAGTTACATCAAAGGCCTTTTTCCTGAGAAATATTTCAATGATAAGTCTGTTCCTGCCTTAGGTGAGCTTGTTATCACCAGATTTACTTCAAGTTTTCTATGAAATTTAAGGTCTCGTTGGTGAATATATTTGAACAATCATGAAATTTTGAACAGAGATGAAGATCAAGAAGCTTACACCAATGGATGCAGAGTCTCGCAGACTGATTGATTGGATGGAGAAAGGCATGTAGATTTTGCTGATCTGATAGCTTTTGTACACTCAAATGTTCTTACACTCTTCTTAATCTGTTTGTGTTTCTTAATTTTGGTAGGTGTTTATGATGCATTGCGGAAGAAATACCTACGGACACTGTTGTTCTGTGTTTGTGAAGGAGTGGAAGGTTCAATGATTGAGGAATATGCATGTAAGATTTTAAGAATCGCATTTTCCTTGGAACTATCAATGATTGCCAGGAAAATATGCATAAGTAACGTTAATGACTCTGCTATATGGCAATGCCTGTGCCAATCTTTTAGTATCTGTAGATTTCCTTCGGTGCATTATTAGAATAGTAAATAAATTTATAATTCTTCTGCTGCAGTTGCTTTCAGTTACTCTAATTTTGAAAGCCAAGAGGTTTCAATGAAGATCAATCGCACTGGAAACAAGCAGGGAGGAACATTTAAGTGCAACTCCTTGACTGAAGTTACTCCCAATCAGATCAGGTACTTAAGCCAGACAACTCAATCTTTTGTTGGCGAGATTTTGAACTTCCATGTATATCCTCGTTTGTGATACAAATTAACAATCCAGGAGTTCTGCTTGCAAAATGGTCCGTACACTCGTTCAATTGATGAGAACTTTGGATAGAATGCCAGAAGAGGTAACACTTCCAGTGACTGAGTTGAGAGATAGCTTTAGGATTTTACCGGTTGGATGCACTTTTCAATTTGTTAAAGGGAATGACATGGTGTGGCTTATGTTAAATGCAATGCTTTTGACTTTAAGATATTTGATTATTGTTTCAGCGGACTATTTTGATGAAACTCTTCTACTATGACGATGTTACGGTATGCCCTAACTTTAATTAGCTTCTTTTGTACTTCATCTTGCTAATTGGTGTTCCCTTAGACTTTCAGTTCCATAGATCTTTTTCTTGAAATGTTTTTTGCATAGAATAGTCAAACAAAATCTGATACACACTGAAAAGTCTGAGGAACTAAATAATGCAACTCACAAGCACTATTATCTCTATACAAGTTGCATACATTTCTTACTTGTGTGTTTTGTTTGTATGATAGTAGTCCAATGATAATATCAACTTATACATGTCCATGCAGTTAGAATTATGTAATTTTCAAACTGCAAAACTGCTGGAGTGGGAAATGCTAACAAAGATAAAGCATCATCTGAATCTTACAGAGTTTGGGGTGTTCTGGCTTGTCACTAGTCTGTCCAATAATGCATCTAAAAATCCTTATTTTTGTTTGTTCATATTTGACCATGAAAAGCATGATCACTGACTTATTGATCTTGCAGCCTGTGGATTACGAGCCTCCATTCTTCAGAAGCTGCACAGAACAAGAAGCTCATAACCCATGGACTAAAAATCCTCTGAAAATGGAGGTTGGGAATGCCAACAGCAAACATTTTGTATTAGCTGTCAAGGTAAAGGTGTAAGATTGCAGGAACAGTGAGACACTTGGATCCCTTGTTCAAATTTTGAGTTTTGTATTTGGAAATTATGCAGGTTAAGAGTGTGCTTGATCCTTGTGAGGATGAAAATGATGACATTCAAGACGATGATGTGAGCTTGGGAGCTGATTCTGTAGAAAGGGATGAGCATTCTGAATCTGACAGTGAGGTACTGTGTTAACATTACATTGCTGTTTGTTCTCCATGAGCTTCATTAACTGCTGAAAGCTTGATTTACCATATAGCACAAGTGTTTAGTTAACTACTTGTCAATTTGTAACCCACTTCAGGTTAGCCATTCGCAAGATAACGAATACATAGTCGCGCCAATAGGTAATTACATGTCTTTGTGCTCGGCTGTTTCAGCTTGTTTACATATTAGGTGTTTCCAGTAGTCTCTGAAGTTTGAAATGTGAATGACATTAGTTCTTTAGATAGATAAGCAACAGAATTGTGATGATAATGGCTTGGTTGATGAAGGTGATTTCAGTTAAACGACATAGCATGCTGATTGTATTAGAACAAGTTCAGGGCATATCATAATCCACTATACAATATTCAATTGGCAGATGATACTGAAGACCCAGTGGAAGATGAACACCAATTAGGCCGGGTAAAGGACTGGATCGGTTGTTATCACCTTGCCACTATTGAGCTCACTAATGTTATCTCAAATTTCCCTGACATCTCAATGGTAAAGAAATTTTCCTATACTTCAATTGGTGGTGTTAAAGACTAGTGCTCTTTAAATTAACTATTTACAATTTCTTTTGAATCTTACAGTTTCTTAATATTGGTATGAAACTTGATGGTTGCAGGTTTTGATAGAAGGTAAATGGAGGATCTGATCCATGTTGAAGCCCATAAAAGAAGGCATCCTCATCCTGCACAATTAAGCTATGGAATAATTAAATTTTTTTTTTTATTCTTTTTCAGAAATTATGGACAAGCTAGTTAAGGAAGGTATTCTATCTAAAAGTGGAACCGACAGTTATACCATTAACAAGCAAAATGTTGTTTAATTCTTTTCATTGCCAGTCTGAATTTCGTATATTCTTGTTACTGCTGGCTCATAGTGCTTTTTATTTTTGTAACAAAACCACAATCTTAGGAATCAGCCTATAAATTCAATGCTGTAAAAGAAGAAATGGATGTCCCAGATGGGAAGAAAGCTCAGCAGGGTATGGGCGAAGATCACATGTACATGAAGGTGAGTCGTATTAATTATCCTTGGAACAAGGAAATAGGACTCTAAACTAGTTGATTTATTTATATAGGCAGTTTCTATTCTAATAAAAACATGTCATGATGATTGCTGAGCATGGTTTACCAATCAATAGATACTGGTGTGATGTTAGCTGAGCATGGTGTACTTATTATTATGAAAATTCCAATCACAGGCTTTGTATCATGCTCTTCCAATGAACTACATTACTGCTACAAAGCTTCAGGACAAGCTTGAAGGAGAAGCCAACAAGACTACAGCACGCAAGCTAATTGATAAAATGACCCGTGATGGGTTTCTTGATGCCGAAAGCAACCGGAGGCTAGGTGTGTTCGCTCAAACTAATTTTTTTTTCCCTAGTTTCTGGCATAATTTGGCAGAATAAAATTTCCCTCTTAAACTTTTTGCCGTTAAATGTCACAGGCCAAAGTGTGATCCATTCTGATCTGACTGAGAAAAAGCTAATGGAAGTCAAGAAAGTCTTGGACATTGATGCCATGGTGATATTTAAAATTTTCTTTGGATTTATTAATGCATACAACTTCAAATATATTTTTGTTGATCATTTGGAACTCTATTAAATAAAACAGGATTTGGATATTAATGAATCACATAACAAGTCCAACCATGTTGAATTTCAGAAAATCAGTAAGTGGATCAGAATACTTGCATGCTTATTCTTCATTATCTAGTTGTTTTTGTACTTTGCAACAATAGAAACTAAGAATGCTCATTGATGATCAGGGATCAACAAGGACATGTCCACCTGTGGGATGCTCCACTCCATTGGATCAGATCTCACGAGCACGAGAGGTGGATCTGAGACACATCAAAATGGCTCTTATATGACTTTTTTCGGATGGGTTTAGACTGTTTCTTATGCGAAACCTTTCTAGGTTTAGTAGGATATTTAATACCTGGTTCATAAGCAAACTGTTCGCAGAATTCTCCTAATTCTTTTCGTCCTGTTAAATTCTGTTGCTTCATTTGATAGTGAAGTTTAAGGTCATTACATAAGGATAGACCTTCGTCGGTAACAATGGAACAAAGTTGTCCATATGTATACTGTTCATAGGGAATAGACATCCGGTCATGGCGGTCCCGAAGTTTTTTCCTAACACGTTGGGCAAAAAGGGTAGGAAGGCCATCAATGAATTTAGCCTTCCAATGGCTATTGTTAGCATCAGGGCGTTGAGTGACCTTGATGAGAAAAACGTCTTTGTACCATTTAAAATGGGTCAAAGATGGACAGCGTAAATTCTGTAAGAGTTCACGACTACGGTCGGAGGAACTAGTACTGGTACCAACAAAATGAAGAATAATGGTTTGGATAAGAGTATAAACGGCATCCTCTTGTTGAACAGGTTGTTGAGTGGCTGGATCAAGCTTAACTTTAACAGAAGTAAGAATTTCATTATGCTGGAGAGGAGTGAGAATGTTATCCCACCATCCTTTGAGCTGGCCGGTAAATCCATTAATAATGAATTTAACAATTGCATGGTCGCTATTACTGTATTGACGGCAAACAGTGGCGTACATCATCATCTGATGTAATTTCTTGTAAATACCATATTCGGATTCGCCATCTATATTCCATTCATAGATGGTTTTACCATGGTAGGATCCCTGATCATTGATATACGTCTCTTCATAGAGTACATCAGGAGGAGTTGGTCATGCATAATAATTTCTGGTTGGTGGTAACATAGCTGGTCGAGAAGAATTATAGGAATGAAGTTTGGCGACAGATGTGGGTTCCTGGAAATTGAATTGTATCTCTTGAATTTGTTCAAGTGATAAATCCTCTTCTTGTTCAGATGTAAGATCCGCTCTAAGCATCTGAATTGAACCAGAGGGTTCATGGAGTTCTGGTCTAACATTTAATGTTTTCATTTTTTGTAATAGAGTGTCCATAAATTCTATATTAGAGGCTTTTAGTTTAAAATTGGTTACCTCTAATGGTGGCTTAATGGATACTGGATGGATTGTAGAAGGTCCTACGGTTGGCGGAGCTAAATTCCTATCTCAGAAAGTATTGATAGCTTCTTCAATTCGAGTTAACTGATTACCCATTGTTTGACAAAAGAAATCTAAATCAGATATTAAATGTTATAAGTGTGGCCAAATTGGTCATTATGCGAACCGATGCAAATCTAAAGTCAAATCCAAGATTAATGAGTTAAATCTTGACCCAGATATTAAACAGCAACTTCTTCAAACAATAGAGGAAGAATCAACCGAAAACGAGTCTCCTTCCGAAGATGAAATTAATGAATTATTTTCACCCTCCAGTAGTGACCCTGAACAAGATGAATCTACCTGCCCTTGTTCAAACAACCAGGATCAATTGTCAGAAATCAATTATTGGAAATCAATAGTTGAAATGAATGGTTTACATTTAGGTGAACCTAGCAGTATTAATGTCTTAACTGATGCACAAAAAGATATGCTAGCAGTAGCAGATCAGATCCAGGATCCAGAAGTAAAGATTAAATATCTGAAAATGTGTTATGAACACCAACAAACAGTTCAAGAGCAACCTCTAATACCAGTACACTCTTACAATCTTCAAGATGTGTTTAAAAGAATCCAAAATCTCAATTCTACCTCTGTAGAACAACCCACAACAATTCAGGATTTAAAAATGGAAATAAATATTTTAAAAACAGAAGTCAAACATTTACAAACAGCCAGTGCAGCTACTATTAAAGATATTAAATATCTACATAGCCAGCTTAAATCAAAGAAATCAGAAACTGAAGAAGTAAAATCTGAAGAACAAACAGAATCTTCAACCCAGTATTTATTGCTTGTTAATCAAGTCACTTTCCAGAAATGGTATATTAAAGTTTCATTTATGATACAGCCAGACTTTTGGATCAAAGATGCTATCGCTTTAGTTGATAGTGGTGCAGCTATGAACTGTATTCAGAAAGGTACAGTTCCTACCCGATATTTCCAAAAGACTACTCAAAGTCTAACCAGCGCTAGTGGAAATTCACTCCAGATCAGGTATAAGATTCCAGAAGCCTATATTTGTAATCAAGATTCTTGCCTACCTACATCTTTTGTATTAGTAAAAAATCTTGCACAAAACATCATTCTAGGTACTCCTTTTTTGTGCCTTCTTATGCCCATACAGAAAATTGACCAAACAGGTATTTACTCCCAAATACAGGGAAGATCAGTTATTTTTAAATCCATAACAGAACCATACGCAAAAGAATTAGATCAAATTCGTGATTTAGTAACTTTTAAAGAAAAACAGATAAACTTTTTGCAAAAAGAAGTTCAATTTTTGACAACCGAACAAAGGTTACAATAGCCTTCTTTACAACAGAAAATCAAATTAACTGAAAAAGAATTTCAAACAGAAGTCTGTAATGATGTTCCAAATGCTTTTTGGGAACGTAAAAAACATACAGTTACATTACCATATGAACCAAATTTTAATGAAAAACATATTCCAACTCGAGCTCGCCCTAGTCAAATGAAAAAAGAATATATGGAATTATGTAAAACAGAAATCCAAAATCTTCTTTCTAAGAAACTCATCCGACCTAGCCAATCTCCTTGGAGTTGTACCGCTTTTTATGTTAATAAAAATGCAGAAATTGAAAGAGGTGTTCCACGCCTTGTTATTAATTATAAACTGTTAAATGAAGTACTTAAATGGATTAGGTACCCGATTCCAAACAAAAAAGATCTTTTAGATCGATTACAGGATGCTATCATATTTTCGAAATTTGATCTTAAATCAGGATATTGGCAAATCCAAATAGCAGAACAGGATCATTATAAAACAGCATTTACAGTACCCTTTGGACATTATGAATGGAATGTAATGCCCTTTGGCCTTAAAAATGCTCCATCCGAATTTCAACATATCATGAACGATATTTTCACTCCTTATACAGAATTTGCTTTATCATATATTGATGATGTTTTAATATTCTCTTCATCAATTGACCAGCATCTCAAACATCTTAATATTTTTAACAATGTCATCATCAGAAATGGACTAGTTATTTCAGCACCAAAAATGCAATTGTTCCAAACAACAGTTAGATATTTAGGACATAATATCTCCAATGGAAGTATTATTCCTATTAACAGAAGTATTGAGTTTGCCTCGAAATTTCCCGATGAAATTAAGGATAAAACTCAATTACAAAGATTCTTAGGAAGTCTTAATTATATCAGAGATTATTATCATCAGTTATCAGCAGATGCTAATGTTTTGTATACCAGGTTAAGGAAGAATCCGCCACCATGGAATGAAGAACATACTTTAGCCGTTAAGCGTATTAAAGCTAAAGTCCAACAGTTACCTTGCTTACAGTTACCAAACCCTAATTGGAAAAAGATTGTTGAAACTGATGCTTCTAATACAGGATTTGGTGGGATATTAAAACAGTTTAATCCTAATACTAAGAAAGAGGAATTATTACGATTCCATTCTGGTCATTGGGATAAAGCAGCTTTAAATTATCCAACAATTAAACAGGAATGTTTAGCCATTGTCAAATGTGTTATTAAATTTCAGGATGATCTATTAAACCAGCATTTTCTCATCAGAGTTGATTGCTCTGCTGCAAAACAAATTTTTAAAAAGGATGTGAAAAATCTTGCCTCCAAACAGATATTTTTAACATGGCAAAGTTTTTTTTATCTAATTTTGATTTTGATATTGAATATATCAAAGGCGAATCTAATTCTTTGCCTGATTTCTTGACCCGTGAATATTTGCAGAAATCCACTCCTGAAGAGGAATGACCAGTAGGGGCCATTGAGGTCGTGGTCGTGGCAGGGGTCACAACCCTCGCTATGATCCAACAGAATTTCCGTCCCTTTCTCGTGGACAAACCAGTAATCCCTCAGCTAAGGATATTCTCCTTAAGACTGAAGAACCGGATGTCTATTCCCTATGAACAGTATACATATGGACAACTTTGTTCCATTGTTACCGACGAAGGTCTATCCTTATGTAATGACCTTAAACTTCACTATCAAATGAAGCAACAGAATTTAACAGGACGAAAAGAATTAGGAGAATTCTGCGAACAGTTTGCTTATGAACCAGGTATTAAATATCCTACTAAACCTAGAAAGGTTTCGCATAAGAAACAGTCTAAACCCATCCGAAAAAAGTCATATAAGACATATCAACAGAAACCTAATAAGAAGTTTGATTCCAACAAAGCTTCATATACAAGAAAAGGTAAAAAGAAATCTAAATCAGATATTAAATGTTATAAGTGTGGCCAAATTGGTCATTATGCGAACCGATGCAAATCTAAAGTCAAATCCAAGATTAATGAGTTAAATCTTGACCCAGATATTAAACAGCAACTTCTTCAAACAATAGAGGAAGAATCAACCGAAAACGAGTCTCCTTCCGAAGATGAAATTAATGAATTATTTTCACCCTCCAGTAGTGACCCTGAACAAGATGAATCTACCTGTCCTTGTTCAAACAACCAGGATCAATTGTCAGAAATCAATTATTGGAAATCAATAGTTGAAATGAATGGTTTACATTTAGGTGAACCTAGCAGTATTAATGTCTTAACTGATACACAAAAAGATATGCTAGCAGTAGCAGATCAGATCCAGGATCCAGAAGTAAAGATTAAATATCTGAAAATGTGTTATGAACACCAACAAACAGTTCAAGAGCAACCTCTAATACCAGTACACTCTTACAATCTTCAAGATGTGTTTAAAAGAATCCAAAATCTCAATTCTACCTCTGTAGAACAACCCACAACAATTCAGGATTTAAAAATGGAAATAAATATTTTAAAAACAGAAGTCAAACATTTACAAACAGCCAGTGCAGCTACTATTAAAGATATTAAATATCTACATAGCCAGCTTAAATCAAAGAAATCAGAAACTGAAGAAGTAAAATCTGAAGAACAAACAGAATCTTCAACCCAGTATTTATTGCTTGTTAATCAAGTCACTTTCCAGAAATGGTATATTAAAGTTTCATTTATGATACAACCAGACTTTTGGATCAAAGATGCTATCGCTTTAGTTGATAGTGGTGCAGATATGAACTGTATTCAGGAAGGTATAGTTCCTACCCGATATTTCCAAAAGACTACTAGTTATTTCAGCACCAAAAATGCAATTGTTCCAAACAACAGTTAGATATTTAGGACATAATATCTCCAATGGAAGCATTATTCCTATTAACAGAAGTATTGAGTTTGCCTCGAAATTTCCTGATGAAATTAAGGATAAAACTCAATTACAAAGATTCTTAGGAAGTCTTAATTATATCAGAGATTATTATCATCAGTTATCAGCAGATGCTAATGTTTTGTATACCAGGTTAAGGAAGAATCCGCCACCATGGAATGAAGAACATGCTTTAGCCGTTAAGCTTTGGAATCATGATTGATGCACCATACTAGGAACATAGATTACTATTAATTCAAATAATTTATTAAACAAAAGAAGTGTTTGTGCTATAATCAGTTGAGAGATTACTAAAATAGGTCCATGAGATATATACCTTTTAGTTTAGGGCTACTTTTCCTTTCTTTTCTTTCTTCCCCCCTCACCTTGCATTTTGAGTTGTCTATGACTCTTTTCTGTTGGATTAATTGTTTAAATTCTGCCTTCTCAACCCTGATTTGACTAAGAACCAAACCCATTTAAGATAGTTCATCTAAATGGTTAGGCCTCCATAATCTAGGCCATAAATTTGTTGGACCTTCGGTGTAGTGTTCATAATCTCGACCTTCTTTAAATTTTTAGCATGTTCTCTTTTGGGATTGGTTAGAATTATCTATTTGTTTTGGTTTTTGAGGGAATTGTAGAAAACTATACAAGAATTGAAGTAATAAATATGTTGGGCAATTTGTGAGCTCACCTATGTCATTAATCTGGCACTGTCATGTGTGATTATCTTCTTTTTGAGATGTAAAAAATGTTCAATACATATTTTCTTTCCATTGAATGGCAAGTAATGTGGGGTACCTTTTTCAATAGTAATATCAGTTTAGGTTAATTTCTAACAAAGTTTCAGATAAACAAAAGTCTTTTCTAGGATGGTGAATTCTATAGGACAGCTTTTGTCAGGCATTTGATAGGAATAGACAAAGATAGAAAAGGGGGATTGATGACTCTGATTTGGTCTTTAAATGGAATCCAATGCTTTTCATGAAAAGGCAACCTCATTTTAGGGTCTAGATCCCTTATGTCTCTTACAAGAATGAGAGACTATCAGATAAATAAGAAATAGATAAAGTAATTGCAAATTTCAAAATTTAATTTTCATTTGCACCGAATACATATCTATACTCTATTAGTATGTAATTATTTTTTCGATTTTCATTTATCTGATATTTGTCCTACAAGAACTGTTATATGCCATTGATGTGTGCAGGCAAAATATAATACCATGTTAGGTTGATTGGTATAGGGTATGTTGAATGATTGTGCACAACATCATGACTATTGTGCCTATACTCATTAATGTTGGAAAGTATGCATTTTCGACTATGTTAAGATATCAATGCTAACAATCAATATGGGTGGTTGGCCATTTTGGTGTAGTACCATGAAGCTTCTTAGGAGGTCTTGGAAAATGGTTTTGAGATCATTGTCATATCTCAATATATGACTGGACTCTTTTTTCTCTTTTCTTTTCTGTTTTTTTCCTTCTTTTTTTTTTTTTTTGGTTGATGTATTACCTTTAGCAATCTCATTCTTTTTGGTTTTCTCCTTAATTTTCTCTTCAATGCAATGTTCCAATCACAAGCATCCTTTTAGGATGTGACACAAAAAAGGTGAAACTCACCATTTAAAAATAACATTTTGATTTAGTTTTCTTTTCCTTCTAAATCTTCAAATTTCAGAATTTATCACCAACTTGGTTTGGGAAATGAAATCAAAGCCAAAAAATCAGAGAAGTTGGGGGACTTGGTGGCTTACATCCACCATTTGTGATGGGGTTTAATGTGTTATCTGTGTGTTGGTGTGTAGGTTGATTATGTAATCATCATTGGCTCCTATTTCTTATTATCTACCAGTAATATAGTTGGAATTTGCATTTTTTTTTTCTTTTTTCATTTCAGTTTTTTAATTTTCATGGCTCTGAGTGCTGAGAAGTGCAAATAGGATTATTGGATTATGTGGAACATCTGTATCTGGGTATCTACCGTAAAAGTCTCACGTCAGTTTTGTCTTAAGGGTGCAATTCTGGGTTCTGTGGTTTTGTTTTGTTTTTATTTGATTTTCTCTGCCTAGGTTGGTTTTGTATTTCAGAGCTCATGCTTTTGCAAATGGATTTCGCTTGTGAAGTTTTGTTATTCTTTTAACAATTTTTTCTTCATGAATTGTTTGTGTTAGTGAAATAGATTTTCTTCTAAACTAAGAAATGAAAAATAGAGAAAAGACCTAAAAATTAAGATACGGGTACAACCAACATACATTCGTAAAATATATATATAATTTTTAGTATTGTATTATATATAAACTCAAACCATTTTTGAGCCAATGGCCAACCACTTTATGCTTTTTTAGTAGGTCCTACACAAATTTCATTTCAATATCAAATCTACATTGTTTTTATTGTCCTTGTACATTTTGTTTTTATTCTTTATATGTCATATGCAATAGTGTTGTACACAAGTTTACTTGCTTGTTTAACTCCAATTTTAGTGTGAAACAAATAATAAATAAATAAAAATATAAAATTTCTGAAACCTCAATAGCATCAGAAATTTCGAGAATTGCTGATAATTCCCCACCTACAACTTTGAGTGTAAAGTCCATGTTTTTCTGTGGCAGAATCATAGGGGGAATTGCAGTATAAAAAATCAAGTGCATAGTAATTTTTCAAAATTTTATATAATTCTTTTTATGATGACATGATAAATATATGAATATTTGCACAAATTTGCGTGATTTATCATGAAAATGACTTCCAAAATGTTGGAAACTAGACTAACATTCCAATAAACCTAGATGAAAATATATACGAAAAAATATTAAAGTGGCATTTTATGGTAAAATTCCAATAACCGAACATTCTTTACTTTATATCATGTTATCCAATTTTTTAGTCACCTATTATTCTTCAAAGAGAGTGAAAGAGAACACATTGATTATCTATAAAATAAGTATTAGAAGTACTATACACACAAAAAATAAATAAATAAATAAATAAATAAATAAAATGTGAAAATAAAATAAATTTGAGAGTAGTTTTTAATAGTTTTGCTACTAGGAAAAGTTTTATTGATATGAGAAATAAGTTGAAGATCACCTGTATAGGTAATCCAATGCCGACTCTACTTTTAACATCAAGTATGATACTTTCCTATATGCCGACTCTACTTTTAACACACAAAAAATAAATAAATAATATAGGGTGTGGTCCACATCACATCAAGTTAAATCTATACCAAACATTCAAATTCTAGGAACTTCTCTACGTATAAATAATTTATGTTAAGCAAGAATTATAACCAAAGCCATAGTTGTTGTCATTTATAATTACTCACTTTATGATATATAACTTCATGTAACTATAACATATTGATTGATGTTGGCTCAAGTCATTTGGAAAATCCACTCCCACATTTTTATTATATTTTGAATTTTTTTGGAAAATAATAAGCTAGCACAAAAGAAGAAGAAAATTATGTGAATGTGCTTTGCTTTCTATAACGTTGAAACCATCATATTTCCTTAATGTTATGTTTGGATCATAGATTTAGCTAGGGATTTGGAAATGGAAAGGGAAAGGGAAAGGGAAAGGGAAAATGTGTGTTGAATGTAATTATAAGAACATTTGTTTATTTAATATATTTTTATTTAATTTTTTGTTGAAGTGGTCAAACGGTTGGTTGTGGTACATTTGTTTAAGTGTTTATTTATGTAATGGTTATTAAGACTTTGAACAAAGGTAGTAGACTTTCATCTTTGTTATTATTTATGCAGTTTGTTAATGTCAAAAGATGTGCAAAATAATATTTTTCGTACATAGATTCTTTCTTTTCTCCCCACAATCATTAATTTCCTTACGTATTGTCTTCTTTACTAACTCTATTTCAATGTTCTGTTTTTTGTTTGTTATAGGTCCTCAATTTCTCCATCTTAACGTAAAAGTAAAGCTATACCTCCTCCATCCCTTCGTCTTTAGCGGTTGCATTAGTAGGTGTGTTTTTTAATTTATTTGCTTTTAATTAATAGCAGGGCACTGGCGGGTGTGCTATTTTATTTATTTGTGCTGTCTTTTTTTATTTATTTGTTTATTTTAATTGATAGCAGGGCACTGGCGGGTGTGCTATTTTATTTATTTGTGCTGTCTTTTTTTATTTATTTGTTTATTTTAATTGATAGCAGGGCACTGGCGGGTGTGCTATTTTATTTATTTGTGCTGTCTATTTTTATTTATTTGTTTCTTTTAATTGATAGCAGGGCACTGGCGGGTGTGCTATTTTATTTATTTGTGCTATCTTTTTTTATTTATTTGTTTATTTTAATTGATAGCAGGGCACTGGCGGGTGTGCTACGTTATTTATTTGTACTGTCTTTTTTTATTTATTTGTTTATTTTAATTGATAGCAGGGCACTGGCGGGTGTGCTACGTTATTTATTTGTGCTGTCTTTTTTTATTTATTTGTTTATTTTAATTGATAGCAGGGCACTGGTGGGTGTGCTATTTTATTTATTTGTGCTGTCTTTTTTATTTATTTGTTTATTTTAATTGATAGCAGGGCACTAGCAGGTGTGCTTTTATTTTGTTTGTTTATTTTAATTGATAGTAGGATATTTGCGGGTGTACTGTCTGTTTTTTAGAGGGAGATGATGTCACAAGAGAAAGATTGAATTCATTTTTGGTTGAACTCAAATTTGTTGAATGACATGTAAATGTCTGGAAATTCTAAACTGATACTTTTGCTTCCCACCCACGACAAAAATAAACATAATTTTGAGGGACTAGAGAAATGTACATGTTTGAAAAGAAAGAACTCTAGGGCAAATACATCACAAGAGAGTCTGGTTCAAGTAAATTCATTAATTTTGATAGACATTTGAAAATTCTATACTGAGATTTTTGCCTACAGCCACCCATCACAGACGAAGCATGAATCCTCTAGAGTGTTTATTTTATTTTATTTTCAAGTGATTCTACATATATAATAATTGCTTCCAAAATTGTGTTGTAAATAGTAGAGAGAATAAGGTATGAAGGGGATGTAAAATGAGAAGAGAAATAGTTGTAGTCCTATTTAAACCCTCTTTAGGGATAATAAACGAGCTGAACAGTTGATTGTTATAACTTGCTTTGATAACTTTAGCGAATTTTAAAATTTGTTCAACTTTGGTTCGTTAAATTTTCGAGTCGATATCAAATGAGTTTTTGCTCAAGCCGACCTGAAGTAGTTTGGTAGTTTTAGATTCATCAAACAGAGCCGAACAAGCAATTGACTATTCAAGTTTGGCTTATTTACTTAACGAACTGAGCTCGAATGAGTTTTTAATGAGCTGAACATAAGTTGAGCTCAAGTTGTTTGGTTCGTTTATCACTCCTAAAGTTGTTGCAAAAGTTGCTAATGGTTGGCGGATGGCGGTAGCTGGCAACAATGGTTGGTAGCGGTAAGGTGGGACAAATAGGTGACACGTGTATAATTAGGTGATATTTAGACAAGTAATTAGAAAAGTACGTGACATGTGTACAGATAAATAACATTTGAACATATAGATAAATTTTTGGACAGATAACCTCCTTTTCATTTGAACACATGTATAATTTTTTTTTCATTCGAGGGTATAACCTCCTTTTGCTTTCTATTGATGTTTTTATTTTCACTACCATTTTCATTTATATTAAAAAAAAGTAATTTGCTTGGTAGGGATATACATAATATCACTTCTTCCTGAATAATTTTTGATAGGGATATCCCCTAGTATATCAAAAAATTTGCCCCTATGTTTATGTGTGTTGTAATTATAAGAACTCTCTCGATTCTTATTTACTTGGAATGGTGATCCATAAATATATGGGTCCCTCTTATTTTCATAATTAATAGATCTATAAGATGAAAGATTATATCTATAGTATTTTTGAAAATTCTCATTTTGATTTGGTAATGAATATACTTTGTAGTCGTTTTGTTTTTTGTAATGAATTAATAGGTCTTTTTCATATGAATTCTCTTTGTTTAAATATTGATTTTGAATTGTACGACATTGATTGATTCTATTTTTCCATTTTGCTGCTATTAATCTAGACCATCTAATTTGAGATAAATGGTATTGATAATGACCTTTTAACTAGTTTTTCCATTGATTTAGTCCAGAATTCCGAAGTTTCTTAGGTCTTGTCACGCCCCACTTTTTATTACTCGAAGTCATTACCAAATTCATTAACTTAATTCAATTTCAAGGATAACATGCAGAAATAATCTCATACATTCAATCCGTAAAAGTGATTGACAATACTCTCATTCGTATGCAAAGTAAATATTACATGAACATACTTAATAAATTGCCCTTGGGCTTACATCACTTAAGGTACAAGAAGAAGGGTGTAACCCTTTCACAACAATGGCGTTCCGCCAACATAACTGAGGCCTCGTGGCCAGTAAATAAGTAGATCCAAATCTTGCAGCTCAACCTGCTTAATACCTGAAAAAGATTCAACAACGTGGGATGAACATATAGTCCAGTAGGGATCTCAACATGGCCCTCAACAATAACAACATACAGATAGCTATGATCATGAACACTCATTCTCATACTAGAATAGTAATGTGACAGTTTATACAAAATATATATATATATATGAACTTTTCTCGCAAACAACCGTTTCATTCAACGCTACAAGTGGTTTGTCTTTCCTTTTTCCTTTCATTAACCCCCATTCCCAATCTTTCATAACATTAATAAATACTTAGGAAGTAATCTCACTAAGCCCGATACTCTCTTCCATTTCCTATACATACTCAGATGCACCTTTTCAAACATGTTTATCTTTAAAACATACGTTCTCCTCCACACTTTCCAAAAGACAAAAAGACACTTTGGTTCGTTTCCATTACTATCATAACTATACATGCATATCTTTGTAAAAATATAAATTTATAACCCACCAACATGTATACAATCAACCAATGGAGTAACTCGGTCCTCCGAACTGTAACCAATCAAAATCCATGATATTTTTTAGTTACAACGAAACAACAACAATCCCACTTTACTCTACTAGCTATGTGCGTAGTAAGCCAACAATATACGGAAATAACTACAACCAACTTCGCTCTACTAGCTATGTGCGTAGTAAGCCAACAATACACCTTTTACAACAACAAGCCAGTTTACCAGGCGCTAGCTGGAGGGGTATGGTACCTTCGATTATTAGCGCAGACAGTTCTCCAGGCGCTAGCTGGAAGGTAACGGTACCTTTGATTCTAAGCGCGGGGTATAACACCAACAATCACAGCACGTCAAGGCATAACCAACATGTATAATGCATATACATAAACTATCAAGACACCAGCAATGTGTTAAAATATATGAACACATGACTATCTCCTTCCAAACAAATATACATATATATAATGTATCTAGCATTTCATCACATACGATGTTCAATTAATCAATGACAAAATGCATACCCGACAATTCTACACAACCGTGTCATCCTCCACCGATGACCAAGGACAAAACCTCTAGATGCATATAGTCAGTACATCTATTTAAAGACTCAAATATCATGAATCACAAGCCCAACAACAATATTAACATGGTAGTTAAAGATACAACTTCTACATATGTGTTCAACACTCAAGATACAACAATCCAATTCTCAAACTGAAAAATCTAGAAATCCCCTAGATGTTGATTTGTGATTATGTATCAATTTTAAGCAGAATATAACAATCCCAATCAAACAATCAAGACAAAGAAACACAACGATTTTACGTGGAAAAAATCACAATTGGACACCTCCAACTGTGATAAAAAACCACGGGCAACAGCCACAAAACAATCCACTAAGAAGATTTAAAGGAATTACACAGGTATACTCTTAATTACCTAGCGAATCCACGCCTAATTGAACCAACCTCTATGTGCCTCTTCCAACCCGTCTTCACCTTGGAATTGTCTTTACGATGAGCCACCCCGGAATCCACCAAAGCTTCAGGCTCGAATTCTTCAGAATCCACCGAAGAACAACTCTCTCTTTTGTAGAACAAAACACAACCTTTGATGTACTCTCTGTAAACCATGAGTTGAATACTCAATAAAACATCAAAGAAAACTCACAAAGTATCCCCAGATATAAACCCTAGAACCCAAAAAGAAGATCTGGAGTAGTAATCCTAAAATCTGACCCAACACGCGAATTTATAGAATCTGTCCCGCGATCTCCGCTCGAGCGCCCAACAGCCCGCTCGAGTGTCGTCAACAAAATATGCGCGTCATATAACAGAGGTCCGCTCGAGCGCCAGAAAACCCACTCGAGCGCAAAATCACATATCTCAGTACTTTTACAGGCGACCAAAACTGCTGGAACCAGGGATTCTCCGCTCGAGCGCGGGTATGTCCGCTCGAGCGAACAGGCAATTTTGAATGCATTTTTGCATTTTGCTTCGGGGGCGCTGCCCCTCGACCCCGCCGTGGTGCTGCCCCGAACCCGCCAAGGGGCACTGCCCCCTAGACCCCCGCGAGCTGACCGGGCAGCTCGATCCCCGTCATAATCAGTGAAGTGGCAATCTTGAACGTTTTATCATCACAAACTTCTCTGAAAAGCACAATTCGGGTTGGATTCGCATCTAAACACTCATAGCCTCACTGAAATAAAAAACGCGAATAAAATTACAACTCAAAGGAGTTTTGTCAAACGGGATTGCCAAGAAATAAAACCTAACAATCTCCCCCTTTGGCAATGCCGTGACAAAACACACCTAACAAATAAAATCCTAAACACCCCAACCCATTACAGCCAACAAAAGCCAACTTCTTTTTTAAGGTCTTGATCTGCAAAATAGTTATTAGTGCCACAATCTCCAAAACAACTATTAGTCCCACAAGAGTATATGAAAGAGTAATAGACATATGACACGATTATCTTGAAACATGAGATGGAAAACATGAATAGATGAAAACTAAGACTCATGAAAAACAACTCTCAAACAACAAACGCAAGATCATAAACCACACAAGCAATGATATGACGATGTAAATACCATGAACATACAAGAAGGGCAAATAGTGCATAGTAACATGCAAGCCAATCTCCCTTACCAAACATAACAAAGTGTTCATGCTAAACAACTCTTGCAATGAGAAACCAAACTCCCCCTCACTAAAAGCAACCACAAACACTAAAAACAGTGAACAAAAAGAAAACGATAAAAACAATATGGTGGAGCAAGCAAGGAATTTCAGATTAGTACCTTAAAACACATAAGATTATCCAAGAAGCACCATTACAAGAAAACACAATGTGCACAGTCTGTAGAAGATTCCTCATGCAAGAAAGTGATGCATTATGTGAAAAGCATAGATCCCATGATAAAAGTGTGTGTGTGACTCTTGGAGTTCGACAAACACTAGATTCAATCCTAGTAGTGATATGAAAGCTGGACCTCCGACAAGAGAATCTTAAGCACGACAAAGGAAAGTCAAACCACTAGGAATCAAGGGGTATTTGGTGAGTAAAGGCGGAGGCTCCCCCTCAATCAATGAATCTTTTTCTTTTTTTTCCTTTCTTTCTTTTGCACATTTTTTTCTTTCTTTCTTTTGCATATTTTGTCTTCTTCTTTTTCTTTTTCTTTTTCTTTTTCTTTTTCTTTTGCACAATCATTGGTGGCTGACACGCTCAAGAGTATGGAAACCAAACCAGAGAAGCATGGATATAATAAGGATGGCCTGGTTGGTGACTCTGAGGTAGCCTTTTCCTCATGGCTAGACTGCAAAGAATTAAGGGGAAAGCCATGGAGATGCAAAAGGATGGTAGGTGGTTAAGAGACTCAACATTACCCATGATATGCTAGTATAGGTCAATTCCTCTAGAAATGCAAAAGACCAATGCCAGAAGTCCATAAAAAAAATAATCCCTAAGGCGGAAGACTCCAAAATTTGCTAATCCAAGAGTGTGTACAGAATGAGACATACTAATCAAAAAACACACACTCCAAAATGAGTAATGACCACAGAAAGCACACATATATTAACATGTAATGGATATTCTCATCAAATCCAATATGCACCAAGGACCACTCAAAAATTTTAAGCTTGCAAAACCATACTAAGAAAATATTTTTGGGATTTTTTTTTTTTTCAAAAATAAAGCAAGACAAAAAAATGAACAAGCACACATTTTTTTCATTAAAAACAACACACAAAAACCCAAAAGCTAAAAACAAATAAACAAATTAACACAAGTCAAGTTTTCTCACCTAAAATGCTTTAGTACGAACAAAGTTGTGAGAATTGCGGTTCTTGGGTGGTGTCTTGACGTTGTGGTTCCTTTCCCCTGCAATAGGAGCCCGTCTCGACATGGTTTCCAACTTCCTATTCCTAGGTCTAGGCAAAAACACTGTCCCATGCAACTTATAACAAAAAGGGCGAATATGACCATGCAAACCACAATGATGACAAACAAAAACAGGGTGTCCAAAGTGTACCTTCTTTTCTTTTACCTTACCAACTCTAGGAAGTTTGAGAAGTCCATCCATATGTTGAATTTTTTGTTCTCTCTTTCCTTGAGTTCTTGTATCATGAGATGTTGAAGCACTCTGCTTTTGCTCTCTCTTACCACCAAAGCCAATGCCACTCTTGTCACAAATCATTTGTTGAGACCCAATGATATCCTCCAAAGTCTTTGATCCTTTGTTCCAAAGACCAATGGTAGCCATAGCACACTTGAGCTCTTCCTCTTTCTTGATCATTAGTTCTTCCAAAGCAACTTGTGACATCTCGAGAGATTCAATCTTTTCTTCATACATGGCATGGGTTTGCAGTAGCTCATTCCTCTCTGTCTCACAAGTCAACAGTTTTGCACAAAGAACTTGTCGATCATCAGCTACCTTGATGGCATTAATTCTGGCCTCGGAAATCTCCTCCTTAAGTTTGACATTCTCACTTTCACATGTTTTGAGTTTCTTTGTGAGTTTGTCATTCAATTTGAATAAGTTAAGAGATTCCTTATACAACTTTTCATATGCTTGCTCAAGCTCTTCATGATCACTCTCCGAGGATTCATCATCAGTGATATTCTCAACTGACATCTTCGGAGAATCTGTTTGTCCTTCAGCTTCGGAAGCCGCCATGAAAGCAAGAAATTGTTTATGACCATCTTCACCTTGATCTTCATTGTCACTTTCATCTTTATCAGATTCTTATTCATCATCCCAAGTGATAGCGAGGGCTTTCTTCTTCTTCAAACGAGTAGGGCATTCTGAAGCAAAGTGGCCAAATCCTTGGCATTCATAGCATTGGAGTCTTTCAGAGTTCTCTTGTATCTTTCCTTTCTCCTTCTTGGCTATAGGATTAATTTTGAGTTTATCTTTGCCTTTAGATTTATGAGAATGAGTAGATTCCAAAAGATTAGGATTCTTTTTCAAAAAAGATTTTTTAAATTGTTTAACAAAAGCAGCTATAATCTTGGAATCTATCTCGCAATCCTCATCAGAATCCTCTACCACTTTATGAGCACTACTATAAGCAATAGTATCTTTTTGTTTCTTTTTGAAATTCCTATGTGCTTCATAAGTTTGAAGGTTTCCAACCAATTGATCCAGCTTGAGGTTGTCAACATCTTGAGCCTCTTCAATAGCCGTAACTTTTGGTTGGAACCGATCGGGCAAGGATCTCAAAATTTTTCCCACAACTTTGGATTCTGGAATTTTTTCACCTAAATTGAAGCTGGAATTTACAATGTCACTCAACTTTGCATAAAATTCATCAAAGGCCTCACTATCTTTCATTGAAAGGTTTTCGAAACTAGATGTGAGTCTTTGAAGTTTTGAACGTTTCACAGAAGGAGTGCCCTCATGAATAGTTTGTAAGATATCCCAAGCCTCTTTTGCGACTTCACAATTACAAATACGACTAAATTCTTCAGGTGTGACAGCGCAAAAGAGAGAATTGATAGCTTTACTATTCCAGCTACTATTTTGGTAATCAGTTGTGTCCCACTTATCAATTGGTTTAGGGATTATAACTCCATCAACGATAATTGTTGGTTCAGTCCACCCATTCATGACGGATTGCCAAACTTTTTCATCAATAGATTTTAAAAAAGATCTCATCCAAGCTTTCCAAAAAGAATAATTGGATCCGTCAAGTAGGGGTGGTCGAACCATAGAATTTCCTTCACGAATTGTATCCATTAACACAAATCAAACAAGATCTCGTTCTAAAAGAATTTTTTTTAAAAAAAATAGAACGACCTGCTCTGATACCAATTGAAAAATCTAGAAATCCCCTAGATGTTGATTTGTGATTATGTATCAATTTTAAGCAGAATATAACAATCCCAATCAAACAATCAAGACAAAGAAACACAACGATTTTACGTGGAAAAAATCACAATTGGACACCTCCAACTGTGATAAAAAACCACGGGCAACAGCCACAAAACAATCCACTAAGAAGATTTAAAGGAATTACACAGGTATACTCTCAATTACCTAGCGAATCCACGCCTAATTGAACCAACCTCTATGTGCCTCTTCCAACCCGTCTTCACCTTGGAATTGTCTTTACGATGAGCCACCCCGGAATCCACCAAAGCTTCAGGCTCGAATTCTTCAGAATCCACCGAAGAACAACTCTCTCTTTTGTAGAACAAAACACAACCTTTGATGTACTCTCTGTAAACCATGAGTTGGATACTCAATAAAACATCAAAGAAAACTCACAAAGTATCCCCAGATATAAACCCTAGAACCCAAAAAGAAGATCTGGAGTAGTAATCCTAAAATCTGACCCAACACGCGAATTTATAGGATCTGTCCCGCGATCTCCGCTCGAGCGCCCAACAGCCCGCTCGAGCGTCGTCAACAAAATATGCGCGTCATATAACAGAGGTCCGCTCGAGCGCCAGAAAGCCCGCTCGAGCGCAAAATCACATATCTCAGTACTTTTGCAGGCGACCAAAACTGCTGGAACCAGGGATTCTCCGCTCGAGCGTGGGTATGTCCGCTCGAGCGGACAGGCAATTTTGAATGCATTTTTGCATTTTGCTTCGGGGGCGCTGCCCCTCGACCCCACCGTGGTGCTGTCCCGGACCCGCAAAGGGGCGCTGCCCCCTGGACCCCCGCGAGCTGACCGGGCAGCTCGATCCCCGTCATAATCAGCGAAGTGGCAATCTTGAACGTTTTATCATCACAAACTTCTCTGAAAAGCACAATTCGGGTTGGATTCGCATCTAAACACTCATAGCCTCACTGAAATAAAAAAATGCGAATAAAATTACAACTCAAAGGAGTTTTGTCAAACGAGATTGCCAAGAAATAAAACCTAACACAAACTTATTTCGAAAACACTTCCCTCATTTTCACAAAAACGATTCCACTAATCTTGTTTCCATAAAATCAACTCCAAAGCCATGGTTAATCCCTTAGGCATTAACACCCTTACCACACTCATTTTGACAAAAGAGATTTACACACAATGGTCAACAAACCCCCATTTTAATTTACCCAACCAAAATATAATTTAGGGTTTTTCTTCATTTAATTACAACATGCTAATTTATATTTTAAATAGCCAAGACAACAATCAATGAAGCCAAAACCATTCTCCACACAACCAACCCTAGGTTTATTTCATGATTTTCAAACAAATCCAACATGATAAAATTTTCATGCAATACAAAAATTACCACATGTCTATCTATAGACGGAGTATTGAAAAAGAACAAGGAGAATCCCTACCTCAAATGGAGAACTCAAATGGAGAAGATGACCCAAAATCAAAGTGCTCCAAATCCCAAATTTCTTGGATCACAACGAAGCCCTCGACGATCAACACATTTCTTGCAAAGGCCCAAGGTGAGGAAAACACTCTAGCTAGATCAATCCTAAGAGAGAAGTTAGGTTTTAGAGTGAGGTGCTCTCCAATGGCTTTTTCGGAAAAGCAAGAGAGAGAAAGGAAATCAAAAAGTGATTCAAAAAGCTGACTCTCGGTGTGTTATATAGGTCTCCCCGCTTGAGCGTGGAAACCCCCGCTCGAGCGTCACTCACAGACTCCCGCTCGAGCGCCAAAAACCCCGCTCGAGCGGCGGATACAACCATCCAGAAGTTTTGCAGAACAGGCCCCTGCTCGAGCGTCTCACACAAACTCCCGCTTGAGCGTCAAATCTCACGCTCGAGCGTCCAACACTACAGAGGAAATACTGGGAAGGTGACTTTCCCGCTTGAGCGCCGAAACCCCCACTCGAGCGGAGAGGTCAAAAACTGGGCAAAGATTCTAGGTTTTAGAACACAACCGACTTATTCCCAACAAGACCAACACAACCCAAAACTCTAAGATAAAGAGTAAGGGATGGAAAAGAGGATAAGACAACAACAATTCTACGGAACCGAGTTCGGATTACGGTTCAATAACAACAGGGAATATCGGGATCACTATAGGTCTTAATTCATAATGAATTATTCCTTGTTTTCCAAAATAATCTTTTATTGAAGTCTTAAGAAAAAAAGACAATCCGTGATATTTTTATTTATTTGCTTTTTCCTTTTCTTTGTTTCTATTTTATTGTGTTTCTATTGATCAACCAATATTTTGATTGTTGATTACAGAATCATTCTCTATTTATTTTGATTTTCAATAACTATGTCATTAATGGCAAATTATTGAATGTTTTCAATAACTATGTCATTAAATCTATGTACATTATTCTACTATTGTTTTTGTCTGTTATTTGCTCTTTTACAAAATTCTCTTATGTGATTTTAGGAATTTTCATTCATGTTGTAAGATAATGTTATTCTTTTCGTATTGTTTTTGATGTAGTTATCATGGATCCTTTTGGATGTACCAAATTTGAGCACAAGCTTGAAGATGACGAAGTTTGTGGGAATAAAGAAGAATTAGGTTCCCATGCAAATGACCCTATTCAAAGTTTAACCAAGAATGATGTTCTTGAAATGCAATTCAATTCAAAACAGGATGCCAATGATTTCTATAATCAATATGCTAAAGTTGTGGGATTTAGCATTAGGAAAGACACACGAACAATGCAGGCAACAAAGGTTCTTAGTATAAAATGGGTATGCTCAAGGCAAGGCCAAAGAGCAAAGCAACACTTGGCCTGTATTGATCGAAAAAGAGCTGCCAGGGCATTGACTAGAGTTGGTTGTGATGCTCATTTCCGCATAAGGTACAATCTGGATGTAGGCAAATACATTGTCACTCACTTTAACATGGAACATAACCATCCATTGGCAACATCACCATGTGTGCCATTTCTTCGGTCGCATAGGTTTGTAAAGATCCTCGACAAAGCTCAAGTAAAGACTTTGCACGATGTTGGTGTCAAGACAAGCCAGATAATGGATTTGTTGGTGCAACAATCTAGGTCTTTCGCGAACGTGGGCTTTATTCACAAGGATTTGCACAATTATATTCAAGCCGAGCGCAAAGTAGAAATGAAGGATGGTGATGCGGAGTGTGCTTTGGCTTACTTATGTGCAAAAGCTGATGCTGACCCTTACTTCTTTTACAAGTATGACAAGGATCAAGAGAATCGGCTTGACAAATTGTTTTGGGCAGATTCAAGGTCTCGCCTAGACTATGCTGCATTTGGTGACGTGTTGGTCTTCGATACAACTTATAAAACGAATGCATATAACAAACCTTTTGTTATTTTCACCGGGGTCAATGACCATTTTGAAACCACCATATTTGCATGCAGCTTGCTTGTTGATGAGACAATTGTAACATACACATGGGTTTTGCAGAAGTTATTAGAGGCCATGGATAACAAAAGACTGGTGTCAGTGTTGACAGATGGGGATATGGCCATGCGTGAGGCAATACAAAAATTCTTCTCGAGTGCCAAGCATCGTCTATGTAATTGGCATATGCACAGAAATGCCAAGCGAAATGTTCGAGTTGATGGATTCGAGGGACATTTCAAGAATCTCATGGATCTTGATGCGAATGAGGTTGTATTTAAGGAAGCTTGGAGTAAGATGGTTAGAAAATATGGCCTTCAAAATAACAAGTGGGTATCAGACACCTACAACAACAAAGGCATGTGGGCTCAGTCATATTTGCGTGGTCATTTTTTTGCTGGAATGAAGAGCAGTCAGCGTTGTGAGGGTATGCATGCTTTTTTCAATGAGCGCCTCAAGCGAAAACTGAAACTATTCGAATTTGTTAGATGTTTTGACATGGCCCTTTATCAGTTACGGAACAAAGAAGCGGATGCCGAGGCAAAAACTGACAACAGTGATCCTTGTCTTACCACAACACTTCAGCCTCTAAAGAAACATGCAGCAACCATCTTTACCAGACGTTTGTTCTTAATGTTCCGTAATGAAATAATTGAGGAAGCATTGTTGATTTTTGATGGAAGGAAAGAGGAGTTCGATCATCGCATATACAAATTTTCAAAGTACACTGAATTTGGTTCCACATGGGAAGTGTCATACCATCCCGCAACTAGCATAATGAAATGTAGTTGCAAAAAGTTTGAGTTCTTTGGACTTCCTTGCAGCCATATGATTTCTGTGATGAAATGTGAACACATGACTGAAATTCCCCCAGGTTGTGTGATGCATCGTTGGACAAAGCAAGCAAGAAAGGTTGGTGAACAACATTGCCAAGCCCAATTCTCTAGCACTCTCACACAGGAGACACGCTTTGGGGTTCTTTGCTCCTTTTTTACTGAAATGTGTTACTATGCCTCACAAACATCTGAAGGATTTGAAGAGGCTAGGAATGCATTTTTCACTATGACATGTTGGATGAAGCAGCTTTGCATGGCCAAGGGAACTAATGTTGATGAAGGAAAAAGTTCACTACCGCCATTTGGGGTTGGGGATCTGAAAGTAGTGAACACGAAGGGGAATACTGCGGGATCCTACATGGCTAAACCTCGAAAGCCAAGGCGATGCCAATGTTGCAGGTATACATTATATTGTGCTTTGTGTCTTAATTTTTTTATTGTGAGGTAGTCTTGGCATTTTTGTTCTCTTTAATGATTGGTGATTTACTTGACAATGTAGGGTCGTCGGCCACACGAGGAGAACTTGCCCCCAAAACGATCATAAAACGGGACAAGTGGGTAGCAATTTGTTTGAGAAATGCGATGACTATGATCCAATTGGTACTCCCACCCCTTTTACACCGAAGCGTCCCAGGAATAATATGAGGCCATGTAAGATCCACCCTGTGAAAAGACGACTTTTTGTCACTAATGTGGATACGTCTCCAGTGCAGTTGAGCAAGGATGTTAATGACTTGCGTAGTTGCGATGCACAAGTTGTCCAAAATTCAACGTTCACTGATGCGGATACGTCTCTAGGTGATTACTTTTATGGCATCTTTTCAGTTCAAATTATGTTCATTTTGTTTACATTTGCTTTGCAAATTTTATGTGTGGCTGCTTAATTCTAATTTCTTGATATGCCAAGATAGATTTTAGCTAGAACATTTAGATGTCATAACTGATTATGATGTTTACAACTTGATTATGGAAATAAATAATTTACGAACAGAAAATGACAAAAGAGTGTGTAATGACCAATATATCAAAATTCAATTTGTTATGATTTGAATCATAGATTTCAAGTGAACAAACCTTAACGACAATATAATTTGTTTCTGCAGGTGTTGCTGTGGGTAATAGTTGATATGATCGAGCGGGTGATATTGGAAGCTAAACTAAGATTTTTTTTAAATTTTTTTTTTGAGGACTTAAATCTGTTAGTATTTTGTATAAATACTCTTAAATGATGGTTAATGGATATTTGTTTTGCTGTATGGAAGTTCATATTTTGTATGCACACTTCTTTTTTTCCTTGAAGAAAGAATTTTGTAAGGAATTATCATTCACCAAACGAGGTTGTAAGAAATCCTACACTGCCTTGCAATAATAACTTGCTTTTGAATATTGTTGATCTTCCGTCCAGGTTCATCAAAAGACACTTCAAGATGTATATATATGTGTGGTTTTAATATCGTTGATGGATCAATTCTTTAAGATGTATATATGTGTAAGGTTTTAATATAAATTTTAGACCACAGTTGCACTAGCAAAGGCTATAAAGCCATTTTGTTTAGTGTTTTTGCTCATTTTCGAAGCAACTGCACAACAGCAAGTGCATATAGAAAATTGAAGGTCATTATTCGATCGTTTTTTCCCATAAAATATTCTCTTGAAAATGGCCAAACTGTCATTTGGTATCACACACTGTATTGTTCTAATTTATAGAAGTAACTGCCTCTGCCATTCTTGACAGCAGATTTTGCGAAGTATCTGAATTTACTCTTGACTGGGAATTTGTTAAATGTGTTTTTGTTATCCATATTTTTAGGTACGGGATACATATAATTATTTTGTGAAGTGATTGAGATAATATAGCCACGGAAAATTAGAGAAGCCTGAATTGTGATATCTTTTTGGGTTCTTGAATTTGTTAAGGAAAGGAAAAAGTTAATTTAAAAAAAAAAATGAGAAGCAAAAATTTCTTACTGGGGTTTGGTTGGGCTGGGTTTATGGTTGCTAACGAATTAAAATTTATTATTAATATAAGTATTATTATATATTTTAATAATAATTTTGTATTTTTTTAATTTTAATAAGTAAATTAATTTAAATTTAATTCATTTTTAAGTTCGAGTTTGAACTTGGCTCGTTTATGTAATTGAGCGAGCTCGAGTTCAACAAATATTTGACGAGCTGAGCTTGAGTTCGATTTTTGAAGCTCGACTAAAACTTGCTCAAGCTCGAGTTCGACTAATTCTTAATAAACGAGCTTAAACATTCAAAATTTTGATTCGGTTCGTTTGCAACCTAGTTGAGTTTCAAGGAAGAATGCATAGGAATTTTTCAAAACATTATTTTTCTTGCATGGTTCCTAGAGAAAAATGAATAGACACAAGCTAAAACACTTTGGTATTGTTTTATTTTAATGTTTTGTATTCTCGAAAATAGAAAAAATGAAAACGGACAACATTTTTTTTTTTTTTGAAGTACACTTTTTATAAGAAACTTTAATGTTGTTATTTGAATTTTTCAAAACTGTTTTTGCATAATACTAAAAATGATTAGTTTTATTTTTGAAATCATGAAAAATAAACGCCGCCCAATGTCCTACCCTAACGGTACTATGACGTCACTATGATATTTAGCGACGCTTTTGAAACGCCGTCATAGATATTTATACATTTTAAAAATCCAACCGTTGGGGCTGGGATATAGGGACGTTTAAAAAACGCTGCCATAGCCTTTTCTTTTCTTTTTAATTGTGCTAAGCTTGACGTTTAAATATAGCGATAGATATTTATACCTGTCATAAACGATTATTAAGAACTAATAATTGATGTATATTAAATTAATAAATAAACTAAAGCTTGAAAGCAAAATTCATGTTCAAATTAAAAATAAAAAAAACAATGCATTGCATACCCAAGAATAGAAACAATTCATGTTCAAATTTTAAATACATCAATTAAAATCAAAGTCGTCTTTGTTCGCTCCCACAACCTTATCCACTATCTTTCCTTCTTTCAGGATCACAAAAGTCGTATAGCCTCTACTTCCATTTCAATTCACCCCTAGCTCTGAGTTCTGCACAAGGTAGCACACTTGAGAATATAATTTTATAACAAAGGTTGAGTTATAAACTCAAAGTTCACGAGTTTAAGAAATGTGATAACGTCATTGATTGTACGAACTTATGAAAAATAAAAAAGAATAGAGCATCACCAGCTTTATATTGCGCGATATCTGTAACGCCCTCAAAAATAATAACAATAAACCCATCAGATAAGACATGCATTTACATTTAAACTAACCGCATTCCTTTCATTCATTAGAATTTCAGGAAATAAGTATTACATGTTAACCTCATAACAAAATGCCCTACGGGCTTACAGCTTTCCAAGTTAACACTTGGTTACAACAAAGAGTTCTAACTCGTTTACACATTAAGCCCTTGGCTTGAAATTACATGTAATACATCAAAAGTAAAACGACAAAACTATGCCTGCCACTAGCCTCCCAGCTATGTCCTTGGAGGTGGCATGCTTCCTGTACCTGAAAATGATATTCCCATATAGGGTGAGCCACAGCCCAGTAGAAATACACTAAACCAACCATGGACAATGACTAAAACATTAGCAATTGATAGTTGGTCAACACTGATACAATCACATAAATTACATATTTATGTCAACGACTTACAAGTCCCAATTACTTTTCATTTTCCCCTTTTCAACAGATAAGCATGCTAGCTCTATCATCATTTCCACAGATATGTATAAAAACTATATCTTACATTCAGATAAGCGTAAAAGCTATATCCACATTCTCAACAGATATGTATATCAACAATATCCACAGATAAGCATACAAGCTGTATCCACACTTCACAACTGATATGTATATCAACAATATCCACAGATAAGCATACAAGCTGTATCCACACTTCACAAGATAAGCATATGAGCTCTATCTTCACTTCTCTAGACAAGCATATGAGCTCTGTCTACGGAGTTCATCCCCTATCTCCTCCCAATACCTATCCGGTTTAGAGGTACATCCCCTATCTTCCCCTAAACCGCGGAGTACATCCCCTATCTCCTCCTCTACACATAACGTATATAAACACATTGGTTCTATATACAATCACACAATACACACAATTAATGTATTCTATCAACCGTCAAGTTCCATGACACATTCCATTGATTAGTTTCCGTTTACCTAATCATCATGCATTGTCTACAACAATCTCGACTATCCTCCACCGATAGCCCCAAGCAGTTATTTCTAAAACAGAAAATAAATGCACAAATGGATATTCAATCAACATTTCATTTCCTCATTTCTCACCAATTAATTATCCCAATTAATTAAACAATGTAATTAGGTCATTTTCCATAATTACCATTTCAATCCTTAGGTCCCATTTTCATCAATGATTCAACAATCATTCTATTTTTCTATGCCAAACATGCATCTAGGTTTATTATGAATAAAACCCCAACTTTTGTAAAATTACACAAAAGCCCCAAACTTTCACAAATTTACCAAACCAAGCCCAACATCTCAAAATACCAAAATTTAAAGACAAAACCCATAGAGAGGAGTAGGTTATCCCTACCTCAAATTCGGAGCTCCAAGGGAGAAGACTACAAAACCCAACGTGCTCCAAAACCCGTGATTTTCAGATTAAAATGTAGCCCTCGACGATCAACAACCTTTTTGTAAAGGCCAAAGGTGAGTAAATCACTCCTACTAGATCAAAACCTAGAGAGAAGGTAGAGTCTAGAGTGAGAGACTCAACAATGGTGTTTCTGGAAAAGTAAGAGAGAGAAGAGAAAGTGAAAAAGTGATTTGAAAAGTCACAACTTCGGGACTTTAACCCAGGTCTCCGCTCGAGCGTAAAACACCCCGCTCGAGCGGCCACTCACAGACTTCCGCTCGAGCGGCCAACCTCCCGCTCGAGCGCAAAATGCACTCGCCCAGCACTTTTGCAGAACCAGGCCTACGCTCGAGCTCCCAACCCTACGCTCGAGCTCACAACACTGCACAACAAGATACTGGATGGATGTATTCCCCGCTCGAGCGCCAACACCTCCGCTCGAGCGGACAGGCCAAAAATCTGGGCAACTAGTTTTGGTTTCTAACTCAACCAACCTGTAACCAACCCGCCCAACACATCCTATAACTCAAATACAAAGTAAGAAAGGATGTAAACAAGATAATAAACAACTACCAACATCCACGGACACATGTCCGGATCACGGTATAACAAGGGTAAACCCGGGATCGCTATAACCTCCCCCCCTTAAAGAATTTCGCCCCCGAAATTAAGCACAAGTTTTCAAACAAGTTTTCCTTCATTTTAGACAATGTTACATTTTAACATTCAACAATTCGACCCATTACCGGTCATCCCATCCCTTTAACAAGAGACATATCACAATATGTAAACAACATATGTACTTTCAACATGCATCAACATTATGCACTATCCTTCCAATTTCAACAATATATTCAACAAATATAATGTTACATTCAACTTCCATATGAGGCAAGTTCCAAAACATACTTTCAATAAACCAAACATTTTCAATGTTTCACAACTTAAGACATATATAAAAGCTCTTAAGTTCAACAAAACGGAAAATTTAAATACAAGATCACACATCAACAAACAAGTCCGGATATTTCTCACGGACTTCCAACTCACGTTCCCAAGTGGCTTCCTCCACTCCGTGATGTTTCCACAAGACTTTCACCAAAGGAATGGTCTTGCCACGCAGGACCTGATCCCGCCTATCCAAGACCCGAACTGGTCTCTCCTCATACGAGGCATCCTCATCTACCTCTAAATCAGTCCAATCCAACACATGTGATGGATCTGGCTCATACTTCCGAAGCATACTCACATGATACACGTCATGCACTCCGGACAACTGCGGCGGTAAGGCTAACCGATAAGCAACCTCACCAATCCTCTCAAGGATCTCAAAAGGACCAATAAACCGAGGGGATAACTTCCCACTCTTCCCAAACCTCATCAGACCTCGCCTAGGTGATATCTTCAGAAAGATATGATCACCTACCTCAAACGCCAAAGGCCTCCTCCTACGGTCGGCATAACTCTTTTGTCGACTCTGGGCTGTAACAAGCCTCCTACGGATAAGCTCAACTTTCTCCGTCGTCTCCCTAACCAACTCCGGACCCAACAAAGGTGCATCACCCACCTCGGCCCAACAAACTGGAGACCTACACGGTCGGCCATACAAGGCCTCAAACGGTGCCATACCGATGCTAGACTGAAAACTGTTGTTGTAGGCAAACTCTACCAATGGCAAGTGCCTCTCCCACGTCCCACTGAAATCCAGGACACAACCCCGAAGCATATCCTCGAGGATCTGAATAGTACGCTCGGACTGCCCGTCAGTCTGAGGATGATAAGCCGTACTAAAGGTCAACTTAGTGCCCAAGGCACTCTGCAAACTCTGCCACAACCTAGCAGTAAAACGAGGATCTCTATCTGAGACGATCGTCACTGGGACCCCGTGCAATCTCACTACGTTCCGAATATACAAATCGGCAAGATGATCTACCGAATCTCTCACGCGCATAGGAATAAAGTGCGCCGACTTAGTCAACCGGTCTACAACCACCCAAATAGCATCACTACCCCGCTGAGTCTTCGGAAGACCTACAACGAAGTCCATAGTGACATGCTCCCACTTCCACTCGGCAATAGGCAAAGGTTGCAACAAACCCGCTGGCCTCTGATGCTCGGCCTTCACTTGCTGGCAAGTAAGGCACTTCGATACGAAAACAGCCACATCTCTTTTCATACCCCGCCACCAAAACTGGCGACCCAAATCCTGATACATCTTAGTACCTCCCGGATGCACCGCAAGGCGCGAATGGTGAAACTCTCGGAGTACTTCCTCACGGCAAGCCTCCGGTACAAACAAACGGTCTCGGTATCTCACACTCAGGTCGGGATACACCGTCAAACCCTTCTCAACTTTCCCACTGGAGATCTTCTCTCGGAGGGATTCTACCTCAAGGTCACCTCTCTGTGCCTCTAACACTCTAGTCACAAGTGTAGGCTGCACCACAACAGAAAACAAGGCCGCAGCCTCAACAGATTCGCTCAGTAGCAAATCAAACTCGCCAAGTGCTCCCAACATCACCCATTCCCGGATGGCTATACAAGCTACATCACTAATGGTTTTCCTACTAAGGGCATCGGCCACAACATTGGCCTTTCCCGGATGATAATGCAACTCAAAATCATAATCCTCGATGAACTCCATCCATCTCCTCTGCCTCAGATTCAAGTCTCTCTGTGTAAACAGATACTTCAAACTCTTGTGATCCGAGAATACCTCGAACCTCTCACCATAAAGGTAGTGCCTCCAGATTTTCAAGGCAAAGATCACAGCTGCTAACTCTAAGTCGTGTGTGGGGTAATTCTTCTCGTGTATTTTCAACTGACGTGAGCCATAAGCTACCACTTTTCCCTCTTGCATCAACACACAACCCAAACCCTCTCGTGAGGCATCACAATAAACCGCATAACCCAACCCTCTCTCCGGAATAATCAACACCGGAGCGGTGGTCAATCTAATTTTCAACTCTTGGAACGACCTTTCACAAGTCTCACTCCACACAAACTTGACTCCCTTCCGAGTCAGTCTAGTCAACGGTGACGCTAACCTGGAGAAATCTTTCACAAACCGACGGTAATACCCAGCTAATCCCAGAAAACTGCGGATCTCAAACACACTCTTAGGCTGTGCCCAATCTTGCACTGCCTCAACCTTGGATGTATCAACAGACACCCCTTCCCCGGATACCACGTGGCCTAAGAATTTGACTTCCCTCAGCCAGAACTCACACTTCCCAAACTTGGCATACAGCCTATGGGCTCTAAGTAGCTCAAGCACCACTCTCAAGTGTGCCTCGTGCTCCTCCTCAGAAGACGAATAGATAAGGATGTCGTCCACAAAGACAACCACAAATCGGTCTAAGAACTCCCGGAAAATCCGATTCATCAAGTCCATAAAGACTGCCGGTGCATTGGTAAGCCCGAATGGCATCACCAGAAACTCGTAATGGCCATACCGCGTACGGAATGCCGTCTTAGGAATATCTTCCTCCCTGACCCTCAACTGATGGTAACCCGATCTCAAGTCTATCTTAGAGAAACAACGGGAACCCTTCAACTGGTCAAACAAATCATCTATACGGGGCATAGGGTACTTATTTTTAACCGTAGCCCGATTCAACTTCCGGTAGTCTATACACAATCTCAAGGCACCATCTTTCTTTTTAACAAAGAGTGCCGGTGCTCCCCACGGTGAAACACTAGGGCGAACAAAGCCCTTATCTAGCAATTCCTGGAGCTGAACTTTCAACTCAACCAACTCTGCTGGAGCAAAACGGTAAGGTGCCATAGACATCGGCGCCGTACCAGGCACTAAATCAATAGAGAACTCTATCTCTCGGTGAGGTGGCAAACTAACAAGATCTTCGGGAAAAACATCCGAATACTCACAAACCACCCTCGGCAATGCATGCTGGGTCTCACCACTCCCACCACTCTCAAAGCTAGCAAGTAGACTACTAAGCTCACTTCGCCCTCGCGAATCATACCCCGGTGGCAAAACACTACCAACCCGGTCTCCCAAGAAATGGAACCACTCCCCGCTCAAGGTACACAATGTAACCCTCTGGCGGTAGCAATCAATAACAGCCCGGTATGACGATAACCAGTCCATACCCAAAATAACATCAAAACCCTTCATGGGCATGACAACAAACGGAAAAGGAAGCCTATAGTCGGCGACCTCTATATCACATCCTCTAACACCCTGTTTCAGAATCAACTCACCACCCAAAGGCGATACCACACAAATAGGAGATGCTAACTGTGCTAACTCCAATTCCAAAACAGATGCAAATGCAGCAAATACAAAAGAATGAGATGCACCCGTGTCTATCAACACATTAGCAACTGAGTTGCAAAACAGAAAAGTACCTCTCACTACTGATGGAGCCGGTACTAAGTCCTGCGCGGTAACAGCATACACGCGCCCCGTAGGCCCCTGGTCTACCTGCTCACCTCTCTGAGCAAAAGACTGCTGCACAGACTGGGATGACGAAGCTCCCGGATTGGCCCTCGAGGCCTGCACAGACTGAGCTGGCTGAAAACCCTACGTCTGCCTAGAACCAGACGCTCCCGAAGTGGCACTCAACTGTGGGCAAAACCTCTTCATGTGCCCAGGTTGTCCACACTGATAACAAGTCAGGAGCTGCCCCCTGCCCAAACTTTGACTCGGCGGTCTAGCTGAAGAAGAAGCAGCTTTCTGACCCCCACCCTTCTGCGGGCAAACAGAAACCTTGTGACCCAGCTGGCCACACTTGTAACAAGTGAATTCCCCCTGACTGCCTCTCCCCGAGCCTACACTCGGCACTGGAAAGGTCGATCTAGAGACTGCACCCTGAGACTGCTGAGGGTTAGAACCCCTCTGCCTCCTGCCATCACTCTGATTATCCTGGCTCCTCTTGGAGCCTCTCTGACCCTCATCCTCCTCCTGCATCATAAGCTCCATATGAGCTGCAGCATCTACCAGGTGTCTATACTCTCGAATGTAAGACCCACCAATTCTCAACTTGAGGCCCCGCCTCAACTTCCGCTCAAACTCATAACAACGGCGTTCCTCAGACGCCACCAGTTCAGGTGCAAACCTGGACAGACTGGTAAAAGTAGCCTCAAACTCGGCCACTGACAAGCCCTGCTGATTAAGCCGGCTAAACTGATCCCTCAGCTTTTCCCTAGCTGCTGCTGATAAAAACCTCTCCTGAAAAGCATTCACAAACGCCTCCCAAGTACCACCAACACGAGCTTTCTCGTATTTCCACCATTGACCCGCATCTCCCTTCAGTTGGAAGGATGCCAAGGTCACTTTCAGTGCTCCGTCCTCGATGCCAAGCATCTCAAACGTCTTCGTTGTCTGTTCGAGCCATTCATCTGCCTTAAGCGGCTCTTTAGGATCCCCGATAAACTCGTCCGGATTACACCGAAAGAACTCCCTCTTCAAGAAGGAAGGCCCTGTCTCAGCTGCCTGATTCCCAGCTCTAAGAATACCTAAAGCTCCTGCTATCTCTCTGGCCAAGGCACCCATAGCCTGCTGACCTACTGGCTCAGCCACATTGGCCTGCCCAACTCCCTCCTGCACTGCCGGAATCTCACCCTGTAACGGTACTTCCTGCCTCGCAGGTCTACCACGCCTAGCACCTCTTCCTCGTCCTGACATCCTAATAAAGGCAACACAGAACGTTAGCACATTCATAAATGTGCCGAAACTAAACACTCACGTCCTAATGCATGGACAAGTGTAATTCACTCCACATAAGCACATAAACACATAAGCACTTACGAACTTCATTTCTGGATAATAATAGTCCCGAGACGTTACTAGAGTTCCGGTTAGAAACAGCGTTGATCAAGTGCTTTTCCAACAAGACTCCCAGAAACTCAAGGATCCAATCAATATCCCAGAAATTAAATCCCATACCCACATAGTCACATAAGCATGTTAGCATTTAAGCACATAGCATATGATATTACATCTAAGTCTCTACCAAGCGAGACAAACCCATTGTGATACTAATCACTTCCCACGTACCCAAAGTATTCGAACCCGGTACGCTCTGATACCAAGTTGTAACGCCCTCAAAAATAATAACAATAAACCCATCAGATAAGACATGCATTTACATTTAAACTAACCGCATTCCTTTCATTCATTAGAATTTCAGGAAATAAGTATTACATGTTAACCTCATAACAAAATGCCCTACGGGCTTACAGCTTTCCAAGTTAACACTTGGTTACAACAAAGAGTTCTAACTCGTTTACACATTAAGCCCTTGGCTTGAAATTACATGTAATACATCAAAAGTAAAACGACAAAACTATGCCCGCCACTAGCCTCCCAGCTATGTCCTTGGAGGTGGCATGCTTCCTGTACCTGAAAATGATATTCCCATATAGGGTGAGCCACAGCCCAGTAGAAATACACTAAACCAACCATGGACAATGACTAAAACATTAGCAATTGATAGTTAGTCAACACTGATACAATCACATAAATTACATATTTATGTCAACGACTTACAAGTCCCAATTACTTTTCATTTTCCCCTTTTCAACAGATAAGCATGCTAGCTCTATCATCATTTCCACAGATATGTATAAAAACTATATCTTACATTCAGATAAGCGTAAAAGCTATATCCACATTCTCAACAGATATGTATATCAACAATATCCACAGATAAGCATACAAGCTGTATCCACACTTCACAACTGATATGTATATCAACAATATCCACAGATAAGCATACAAGCTGTATCCACACTTCACAAGATAAGCATATGAGCTCTATCTTCACTTCTCTAGACAAGCATATGAGCTCTGTCTACGGAGTTCATCCCCTATCTCCTCCCAATACCTATCCGGTTTAGAGGTACATCCCCTATCTTCCCCTAAACCGCGGAGTACATCCCCTATCTCCTCCTCTACACATAACGTATATAAACACATTGGTTCTATATACAATCACACAATACACACAATTAATGTATTCTATCAACCGTCAAGTTCCATGACACATTCCATTGATTAGTTTCCGTTTACCTAATCATCATGCATTGTCTACAACAATCTCGACTATCCTCCACCGATAGCCCCAAGCAGTTATTTCTAAAACAGAAAATAAATGCACAAATGGATATTCAATCAACATTTCATTTCCTCATTTCTCACCAATTAATTATCCCAATTAATTAAACAATGTAATTAGGTCATTTTCCATAATTACCATTTCAATCCTTAGGTCCCATTTTCATCAATGATTCAACAATCATTCTATTTTTCTATGCCAAACATGCATCTAGGTTTATTATGAATAAAACCCCAACTTTTGTAAAATTACACAAAAGCCCCAAACTTTCACAAATTTACCAAACCAAGCCCAACATCTCAAAATACCAAAATTTAAAGACAAAACCCATAGAGAGGAGTAGGTTATCCCTACCTCAAATTCGGAGCTCCAAGGGAGAAGACTACAAAACCCAACGTGCTCCAAAACCTGTGATTTTCAGATTAAAATGTAGCCCTCGACGATCAACAACCTTTTTGTAAAGGCCAAAGGTGAGTAAATCACTCCTACTAGATCAAAACCTAGAGATAAGGTAGAGTCTAGAGTGAGAGACTCAACAATGGTGTTTCTGGAAAAGTAAGAGAGAGAAGAGAAAGTGAAAAAGTGATTTGAAAAGTCACAACTTCGGGACTTTAACCCAGGTCTCCGCTCGAGCGTAAAACACCCCGCTCGAGCGGCCACTCACAGACTTCCGCTCGAGCGGCCAACCTCCCGCTCGAGCGCAAAATGCACTCGCCCAGCACTTTTGCAGAACCAGGCCTACGCTCGAGCTCCCAACCCTACGCTCGAGCTCACAACACTGCACAACAAGATACTGGATGGATGTATTCCCCGCTCGAGCGCCAACACCTCCGCTCGAGCGGACAGGCCAAAAATCTGGGCAACTAGTTTTGGTTTCTAACTCAACCAACCTGTAACCAACCCGCCCAACACATCCTATAACTCAAATACAAAGTAAGAAAGGATGTAAACAAGATAATAAACAACTACCAACATCCACGGACACATGTCCGGATCACGGTATAACAAGGGTAAACCCGGGATCGCTATAATATCACCAACAATAGGAGCTGAATTATGCTTGTATATCACAAGATCAAGTAACAAGCGAGCCCTATGCAAATAGTCAAACTACATGCCAAAAGTAGTGAGTACGTAAAAACATCACACATTATAAAATTAGTCTTCATAAAACATAAGATACTGATAAGTGGACAGTTGGGTATAAATGTAAGTACCTTGATTACACCTGAAGGCAAAGGTTTCCCTTGCATATATTTGATGACGAAAAGACCACAATCATAGCTATAGGAATGAGTGTAGTTGTAACAATAGAGTCAACGAACTTAGAGATTATAACATTAATGCTTATTTAAAAATCAAGAACGATAATGTAGTGTATTACTTGTTGTCTTGGCGTAGCATGTCTTCCAACCATTGAAATGCAAACGAACTAACATCTTGAACGTAATCTTCTCCATGCGCATATTGAAGCAGCTTATGCAATGATTGTACCTGTTGGTGGTAGGTAGTAAGGTACATAGATCAAGAAACAAAAAAGTGGATACAAGTGGGGTATCATAATGGTTATTCTATTACCAATAATGTAGCTTGATTTTTTTGATCCTCATCGGTGTCAATACATCTGCTGGAGTCGAATAGATAGGCAACCCGTTTTTCCATGTTTACATTCAAGCACAACCAGTGGTTTTCCCTATGGTTGAAGGGCATGTAAATCTAAAAATATAACGTCGAATGTACATGCAAAAAATAAATAAATACATAACATGGATCAAATATTATTGTGCATGGTAAATTTGGAAATTGGGTAATAGTAGTATTTTATCATGTTACCTCCTCACAAGCATGAAGGGGGCCAGTTTATCTGTAAATTCCAAAATAATCTTCTACTATATCTTTCATTGTGTCATCAGAAGGTTGACACAAAATCTTTTGCTGCATATTCAATTTTAACATATAAATAACTTGTGCCTAAATAAAAAAAGTCTTTAGGTATGGCTAATACTTACCGATACATGGGTCGGAAAGTACCAAACCTTGTGATCCTTATTTGGAAACTTTTTCCTTTGTTTATTTGTCAATTTCACAACAATGAGATTTATAATCTGCAGTGCAAAATATATGAAATTTATGAATAGGCAAAGTAAAGTAACTTGGATGATGGAATGGTAGCAAATAAAATAGGAGAAAGAGAAAAGTCTTACACACGAGGATATCCATTGATATGGTTTCAAGGACCACAATTCCTTCCGCGTGGCAGATTGTGCTTCCACGTAGTGCAGTTTCATCCGTACAAGATATTCCCTAGCACATGGATAACTATGTGAGTTAGAAGGTATAGTACTTCATACATAACAAGTTAAAGGTAGTCAAATTGTACCCTTCTGAAAGAGATTCATCAAATGCATATCGTAGAACGAGACTGTCATAGTCATTTAATGGGTCTGGCAAAGGCACGGATAACTTGTAAAAGTATTGAGAAGAATAGTACATAAAACAAATCAAGCTTGGTTAGTGTATGTTCATGAAGATGGTTAGTGTATGTTAGCGCAAAATAACCACATATACAAAAGATACTATAATAGTTAGTTCCAAACCTTTGGGATTTCAGGAACAACATTACCCCCAAGTTGATCAAGTAAATTATCAAATAGCTGATACAAGTAAAAGAAAAGTAAGAAACAAACACTATTTGTTACACATATATCAAATATGTTTTGAGACACAATCATTTAGTTTACTTCATCGAGATTGTCATCAATATTATTGTCAACGTTGTTGTCAGTTGACGATGGCTTCAACTGTGGTCTTTTCTTCTTTACATCAAATTTCACAAAAGGTGTACGCAACCACTGACTGGCTTTGCAATTCTGGGTCCCTCGAGTTTGAGGACCACGAACAACACTACATGATGATGACATTGTTACAGCATTCATTTCGACTGCCTTTGTATCGCTCTTTTTTGCGCGCAATCGCCCCTTTTGTGGAATAGAAAGTTGTTCATTATTTAATGCTTTCCCACCAACCAATTTGGCTCGTTTCTTTGCAACTGCCTTTGCATTTGGTGGTGTGAGGATTGGTTTTGTTTTTCTCAAATGCAAAGTTTCCATTGGTTTTTTGTCATTCATATTCCTTATCTCATCCTCATCTACAAACTTCAGGGAATTGGTTGCAACCTTTTCGATACCACTATCATCGAGACCAACCATTTCAATGTCAATTCGATGCTCCTCATGTAGTTTGCTTGGTGGAGTTTTAACATGTCCACCATCAACTGGAATGCGTCGTTCTAACAACTCAAGAATTTGACCAACTTGGTTCTCCATTTTGACCAGTCGCTGCTCCGCAAGTAGTTTATTTGGTGGTGTTTTAACTTGTTCTCCATCAACTGGCATGTGTTTTTCTAACAACTCAAGAATTTTTCAACTTGATTCTCCACTTTGGTTAGACGTTTCTCATCCTCATCTTGCCTTGTGTCCTTGTGGCCTTGGACCAAAAGGGCATGAATTTCAATGACTTGTTTCTCAACTTTAGCCAATCGGGAGTCATCATTCTTGTCAATTCTTCCCTGGCTAAGAGTTATTGCATTGGACTTTTCACCAATGTTAGGCAAGGCCACCTATTCACAGATATACAATAACTTGTTAATGTCACAGGTGTAATGTAAATTGAGCTATAATTATAAAAAGTCATGTGTTGTAAATATTTACCTCAACATTTAAATATCCTCCCAAAGCTTTAATTTGATTCAAACCCTGTTTAATTTCTGAATTGCCCCAATAGGATAAGCGAGGAATGGAGTTGGAAGTAGCCACCAACTCCCTTTTGCGAGCAAATTGTTCCAAGTAAAATAACTACATGGGAAAAAAAATAAAAAATAAAAGAAGTCATTTTAATGTGTGTTAGACAATATACAATAAAAAATAATAGATGAAATAATTACACATCAAGGGGAAGTACCATTAGAAGAAGCAAACAGCCGCACATAGCAGACCGCTCTTTGACCTTGGCAATAGCAATGCGGTCGACAAGAAAATCAAGGGTGTGCTTTGCCCAATTGAATTGACTGATGGACTCAACATTTTTAACCATTTTAATGAATGATTGGTGTACGCCTGCCTTTGTGGTGGGGCACAAGAGGGCTCCAATGATGTATAAGACAAATTTCCTTTTAAATTCAGTTCCAGCATCTTTTGTTTCAAGCAGATAAGATTTCAAAGATGTGAACGGAACAAATTTATTCTTCATCGCAAGTTCATCACATAGGTTTGTAATTTCATCTACGGACTCTGTTAACTTCACAGGTAGACCATTGGAAGGTAATCCCATCAACTCATGAACATCTTCTACGGTGAGAAGCATTCGAAGACTGTGGACATTCAATGAATGAGTTGAAGGATCAAAGTTCTGAACTAACCAATGATACAAGTCATGATCTATGTGCGTGCACCTAAGGCTTAAGATGCCATGAAACCCCATATCACTCACTGCTTGTTGTTGTGCTTTGTCCAACCTTCTAATAATCTTACAAATTGATGTAAGCTCAATCCGGGTTTGAATTTTTACTTTTGGAGGCTTTTGTTGGACCACAGTTTTTAATTGGGCATATTGTTCAGATTGCAGCTTTCCCATTTGTATATACTTATTTTTTTCTTCTTCAGGAAGTTGATTCCATTTGTCCCCAATATCCTACATTACATGCATAAAATCATATGAACAATTACATACAAGCTTACAAGTACAAAAGGAATACTACAAACAACAAGAATACGTTGCACTTACCTTCACGTCTACTTTCATTTGGGTTTTTTTTAACTCCATTGATTGTTCTTGGCTATAAACATATGAAAATGAATATAAGAATTCGTATAATGGAAAATATATAACTACATACAAATAGATATTAACGAAATACCAAAAGAAAATGAATGGAGTGATCGGGCGCTTTGGAGGATCAGTCGGCTTATCCATTAGGCTTCAATCAGAATTCCTTGTAAAGAAAGACAAGAAAAATAAACTCATAATATCTTTGATTAGGAAAAAAAACAAACAAACAAAAATCTTAAAGGTTATAGTACATTCATCAAATGCACGACATGCACACATGAATGGATTTGTTTTATAATAATGTAGTTAACAAAGACTATGTTTCCAATGTAAAAAGGAAAGACACTAAAAAAAATTCTAATCATAAACAAAAAATGATACCCCAGTAGCTTAGGTCACATTACCATAAAAAATAGATTAAAGAAGTTAATTTTTTTGGACAAAATTTGTAATTTGGTAAGGAAATCTTTTTGTCGCAAAAAGGAGCCAAATATTTTGGCACCATACGAATTGATAATAAAAACGACATTGTTTTTTATTTTATTTTTGGGACTATTGTAGAAAGAAAATAAAAAACGATGTCATGGTTATGTATAGCTCCTTTGCTCCTTCAAGTCTCACTTTAGGTGTACAGTCAGAAGGTTGAATATCTTTATTAACTGGTTTTACTTGCTTTGGTTTTAGCTATGTTGTGGTTCACTTTCCCATATTTTATCTTGCTAATTTTATTCTCTGCATGGGTTTGGGGATGGCTTGAACCACATAAAGCACTTGAAAATTATAAATGTTTAGGGAAGCAATTTGTTTTTTAGAATACAAAATACAAGAAATTAGAAAATTGGAGAATGATTTGATACAGTTGTATTCAGTAATATACATACACTAACTAAAGATTTGATGCACTAAGGACCCTTGCATACTGCTATACCCACTGCCACTCACAATTGAATCTTGGGTTGTGAATAGAGCTTCTCTTGTATTAATGCTATGCTTATTATTTGATTTTATTATTTATATTTATTCTGTCATTGATACTTTAGATTCATAATAAATAATACTAATATATGAGCACTACTACAAAATTGGTTAAAGGTCACAATTTTTAACTTTGACCTTATACTTTTAGTCTCAGTTTTTTTTTAATACAAAAATTGTGATGAATGAGGGTGTGACTGTACAAGTTATATCATAAATATTTTGCTTTTTAATTTGGCCATCACGCATACTATATAATTTAAATATATTGAAGCATAGAGGACCTTGTAGGAAAAAATATGTACCTGTCGAAGAAGTAGTTCAGCAACAACACAACCAGCAAACCAGAAGTCAATAGCTGTAGCGTACTCCGTCGATCGAAATATAAGCACAAATGTAAGAGGTATTAGCCTCTCCTTTTACCTGCCAAAAATAAGGAATGAAGCATTTCAACCAAAACACAAAACTAAGAGAGAGGGGAAAAAATTAAAAGACATAAACCAACATGTCAAAACTTTAAAAATTCCAAAATGAAGTTGTTATTTGTAAAAGAGTTAATGAGGTGGTGGGAAAATAGCATATATGAAAGGGCATCATTAGTGATGAAAAAATGTAAAATAATTATAATTACACATGAGGGTTTATAGAACTCTAATAAGCATATAGCACATTAATTAGGATACATGTTAGAGTGTAAATCCTTTGGAAATTAGGCCAAATGTTATAATTTGCATATGGTACACATCTCAAAAGGGGTGTAGTAGCATGACCATACATACCACACATAAACCCATATAAACTCTAGTTTGGAATGAATCAATAAATAAAGACCCCAGAAACAGAAGAACAATAATTTTTTAAAGCCATTTTTCTATTTCATGTATCTTCATGCTTTTGTAGAAAAAGCAATAAACAACAAAGAAGGGGGGGGGGAGAAAAGAAAAAGAAAAATAAGAAGTAAATTAATAATTTAGTGTCTTTGAAGTTTGAGGGTTTTGAGTGAAAATAGGTTTTTCTCGAATCAAGTAATTTTGATATTTTTTTTTTATTTAGTGGAAAATCAAGATGTGTGTATTTGCTAGTTCGATATGCGGTCAGATGTGTTATTTGACATGAATGTTGGAGGTAATCCTATCATCACTCTATTTTAATCCAGATGATTTTTTATTTTTTTATATTTTCTTTATTAATTTGCTTGTGTTTAACATTGCTTGTGTTTATCATTGTTACTTACCTTCTATTGAAGCCAAAAAAAAAAAAAAAAAAAAAAAAAAAAAAAAGAAAAAAAAGCCAAGGATGGTTGCTAATCCTGCTAGGAAGACTGGGAGTAACTAAGTTGGAAGTGGGAGGGGTTTATTGAAGGTCATTATCTTTTGTTGTGCTTTTTGTTGCTCTTTCGTCCCTTATGGTCACCTTAGAGGATTAAGCTATCTCTCTCTCTCTCTCTACTTGGGTGATAAAAAAAAAATAAATTAGACCATGTAATGCCAAAGGGATGGCAATGAGGGGAAGTAATGAAGGCGGCGGTGGTGGAGGTGGCAATGATGGGTTGACTAGGGATTTCTTACGTCTTCGAACAATCTCTCCTAGGGGGTTTCCAAATATGGTTGGGCTTGATCATATGATAGTAGTTATGACTAATATGGTATTGGTTATAATATAAAATCATATAAGTTCATAACTAAATGTATGGTACATCTAAATGTACCATAGCATCTATCTTTTTAACTATAAAGCAATCCCAAAATATTTTCCAACGTGTACTTTAAAGTTTACATTAGCAGAAAAAAAAATGAAATATAATAAACTAAAATATAAGAAGAGAGGGGTTTTGGTATCATAAAATGTAAAAGAAAATGGGTCATATTGCTCATACAAACGAGTTGTAACATGACTAATTTGAAAGGGGAAAAAAAACATTATTTAATTGGGTGCCTAATTGTTAAAGAAAGCTACTTTAGAAGTATCTTAAATTCTAATAATATAATCTAAACAAATCTACCCTTATCGTACCATGTTTCCGATCCCTTTCCACGTACAAGTAGATTAGTGGTTTGCTAATTTTTTTGACGGATTTTGTTGTTTGTTGTTGAAGTTTTAGTAGATTTTCTTGTTTGGTCCTTTGTTGTTTTTTTTTTATTGTTCTATACGATGTTAACATTTATTTTAATGTAATTGCTTTATAACTTTTCTCAATATATATATATATATATAAATTCAAGAGAACAAAATAAAAAAAACTCATGTATAAATAAAATAGAAAAAATCAATCAACCCAAAGCCTCTTAATTTAGCCCCCAAAATTATAAATACAATCAATCGTGCAATTACTACTTTTTTTCATCTACTAGCAACTACATGATTGCATCATCACCAATCAATTCAAATCTCACATCTTTTACCTTCATGGCAATACCAATGAATGACCCACCTTGAGAAAGTGATCAGTCCAAAGACAGAACTGAAACCTCCTCAAACCACCTGTCAAGAGGGACTTGCTGCTAGCTTCTGCTAGGGCTTGAGTCCATTTCATTCCATTACATTTGGGCTGGAAAACTTTTGGTGCATCAGCCAATTTAATTATCTACTAGGCTTGTTAACTCACCCCTTCATTTTCAGGAAATAAACGAGGGGACCGCATTGAGCTACGTTGGGAGGTGGAGTCCTCCTTACACTCACTAGTTGTAATTGGTTATAATTGTAATAATGTGATGAAATTTTGTAATAATGGCATTGCAAAAGGGGAAGGAGAGGGGTTGGGTTATCTGAGGGATAGAAGTCGTTGCGCTGCAAGAAGGGAAAAAATGGTGGGTCAACATTGGGAAGAAGGAAACAGGGTAATTGTAGTGGTACCGAGCGGAGATGGAAGTGGTGCTGGCGGATGGGTCAATAACCATGTTCCCCTTTCACCTATTCTCTTAATATAGCTCCCTCATTGCCTGTTTGACCATCAAAAACCGCGCTTCTGCTTGTTAATGTTTCAGAATTACTTGTAAAAAATAGCTTCAGAATTAGGGAAATGGATTCAATCATGGATTATATAGGGTCTAGAAGCCAGCAACTTTAAAATGGATACAAAATGAGTTCAAACTGTGATATGTTTAGATTAATGTACAATATTGTTTGCAAAAGCAGACTTGGAAAAGTCGATCTATAAAGTATCCCCTGGTAGATGATAACCAGCAAATTGGCTGTAGTTTACTTTTTCGAAATAACAGAATTGTTCTTCAACTTTTCTATTGCTGATCATCATGAATTATTCAGTGATAATCTCATACTAACAATGTATATGTAGAGAATTGTATATATATATGAATTGAAATTCACCCATCAAGAACTTTCAAAAATAAGGAAATAGAAAAATATTCAAGAACAAGAAATCAAGAATTTTGCAGCAAACATCAGAAATCAAGAACAGAGATGCTAAGAAAATTATTCAATAATTGAATTCGGTAATACAAAGGTGCCAAGAAACATATGTATCGAAAACTCTGTTCGAACAGGCTATCATCTCAGGCGGTTCAGCTAGTGGGTTAACATCCATATCAGATATTCAATAAGGGTTAGGGTTTTCAAATCAAAAGCCCTAATGTAAATGAAGTTTAGAGTTAGAAACAAACCTGAGCTACAGAAAATATCTCTTGGAAATATTCGATTAGGATGGAAGAAACTCTAGTTCTTCGCATCATGACAGTGAGAGGTTATGAAGAAAGATGTCTACACCGAGAGAATGGTGGCCCCGACGCCGACGGGGCTGGTGGTCTTCGGCAATGGCTGAAGCTTCGGCTATGGTGGAAGAGAGGAGGGAGAAGAGAAGAGCAAGAGCACGAGCCAGAGACAAACTGGGTGATGCTATGGACTACTCTGACTGTTGGACTACTCTGATCTTGTGCTCTGTTTGGTAACCGGTTACACAGGTTGCTTGATTTGAGAGTCAATTTATTTAAATATCTTAGTTATGACCTGGTTATGAAGTAATATGGTATAAGTAAATAATTGAATATAACTAAGTTATGACTTAATATGATAGTAGTTATGACTAATATGATATTGGTTATGATATAAATCATATAAGTTCATAACTAAATGTATGGTACATCTAAATGTACCATAGCATCACCCGACACTGAGTGCGTCAAGATGAGAATCGCCTCCTATATATCCATTAATGGCTCTAACTGCAAAAAACTATTCGATATATGATCTGTATAGGATAACTGACACGGACGATCAAACCAGGGGGGAAACTGCTCTCCAGAGTGTAATGTAGCTGTAGCTATTACTATCTCAAAAGTACTGAATTTAAACAACCAGACAATCTTCTCAAATTGCATTTTCACCTTTGCTGCATTATCAGAGTCGAACACAATAAACTAAACCACGTTTTTCTTGTTTTTGAAGTTTTCCTTCAGCAATGCAAACTTCTTCTTGCACTGATTCACATTCTTCCAAGGAATTGCAGCTGCGACTCGTTCCCGACGTTGACTAGTTTCCTTTGGGAATGTTTTTAGAGCTTGCACAAGAGCCCTTTCCTGGACAGCAGACCACACATCTTGATCCGAACTCAAAGAAGCCCCATCGTCGCCAATCACATCATCTAATTTTTTTCGGTTCGAGCCTTGGCTGGAAGACTCCTTTGCATTAGCCGTCTTAGCATCATTGCCATCAAGCCCGTTACTGGTAGACACCCCCTCGGTTTCCTCTCTAGTTGTAAGGGGTGCCGCAATGGACTGTGCTGGCTTTCTCTTTTCAAGGAATGAGTCAAAAGCTTTTGCATTGTCGGGCTTCTGGAGAAGAACAGTTTTGGTTGCCTTTAGAATCTCTTCAACAGACCTTCCAGTACCTATGTACTCCGAAATAACATCCCACCTCCGAGATGTTCCTTTGGGATATTTCTGCACCCCTTTTCTCAACATCTCAATCTCTTCTCTGCCCCAAGGCTTCTCCTTTTTCTCGCTGCTGCTTAATATAACACTTCCATTAACCGCAACAGAGCCGTTTTCTTTTGGGGTCTTATCTTGTTTCTGATCCTCCTCCAAGTTATGGTTACACCCAAGTGCCTCTTTAAGGAGTTTTGCTTTCTCTAGCCCTTCTTTTGCCTTTATTTTTTCACACAAATTCTCAACTGCTCAATTTCAAGTGACAAGCAAAGACTTTCCACATCATCCTTGGTAACATCAAGCAAATGCTGGGACAAAACAGGCCCTGATAGTGTACGAAAATGGGTACGCTCCTTGTGCAATAGCTTCTTCTCTTTTTCTCTCGTCTTCTTCTGATGTAAAGCAGTTTCAGCAGCACGTCTTTCCTCTTTCTCCTTCTGGCATCTCTGCTCTTCGGCAATCCTGATTGCCTCTTCCTCCTGCAACTTCTTTGCCAGATACTTGGCCTCCTTTTTCCTCTGCTTCTCGGCCTTTTCCTCCTCCCTTCTTTTCTGGATTCTAGGGTCTCTTTTATAGGCATTGTCAACAAGAGCACGTATCCGTGCATAATCCTCCTTTCTAGCCTTCTCTGTAAGCTTTGCATTCTGCCTTTCCATCCACCTCTTATGGTCACGAGATTCAGCTTGCTCAAGATCAAATTCATCTTCATTTGGGAACTCTCTCCAGCTATTGAAGCTGTACCAAAAATTATAAAAACTATCCACTTCTTTTAATGCAGTACTCTCATCACCTAAAGAAGGAATAGGTTGGTTAACTAACCACCACCCATTCCTCATAGAAACAGGACCAAATACCTTGAAGAAATCCCTTGGGGCACAATCCGTAGGGATTTCATCATCGAACTCATCTGTGGAATCATAAATTCTTCTCCTCGCAGGGTCAATTAACATCTCATATGCTTCTTGAATGGCCTTGAAGTGGTTCTCTATTTCATCCTTCTTTGCTTGTTTTGCAGTTTCAGTTTCCTCGGCAAGAAGAAGAGCAGCCTGTTTGTCAGGATGGTGTTTTAAAGCAGTCTCACGGTAGCTCTTTCTTATCTGCTCCTCAGTAGCAAGGTACCTTAAATGGCTCAACCCCAGCAATGCATAGTGATCCTGTTGCTTACCCTCAGCACCGGATTTTTTTTTACCTTGAGTGCTATATGACTCTGATGATGGCATCATGGCACATATTCCTGTTCCTTATCATTGGACACATTCTGCTCACCACCATCTGCATCTTCTTCCTCAAAAAAACCACTGAGCCTAAGAGTAGCAGTGTGAAAAGAATGCCCAGCAGGTTCAAATTTACAAGCCTTGATTGGAAGACAATTTGAGGATACATTGATTGGCCCTCCATCTACAATCTCTTGTGAGTAAGAAATAAGCTGAACACTTGTCTTGGGAGCCATAATCTTTAGAAGTGAGGAAACCCACAATAAAAAGGGAAGTAAAAGCCAGAAATATGTCAATATCTAACAAGAGCTGCACTTCCGATTTGGGCACCCTTCAGAGTCTACCTGCAAAATGTCCAACAGCATTTTTAAAGCAAACATCAATCACTACAGCTCATATAATAAAAGTTAAAACCTACAAAGAAATGATACTAAGCTTAGGGAGTAAGTAGTTAACAACAACTCCACAAAGCGCCTGTGAGCATAAACCTTATATACTGAAAAATGGTATGCCAAACAATTCACCTTACAGAGCTGAGCAAATTATTGGAATTCTGGAAAGCTAGATGGATTGTATGGATAAATAAACAGGAGAATCAGGGAAGATATGCCAAATATTACCAAGTCTCACACACATTACACTTGCTTTAAATACCAACAGAACCCATAAACTACTGCACACACTGAGTTGTATTAACCAAACATTCTGAACAAGTTGCTCTAATGAGCCTCAATATACACTGGCATGATAATTTAAAACTCCTTCGCCAGGCAACAATTAGAGTATGGAATCTGACAATTTTCCTGATGTTCTAACCATAAACCAAATGTAAAAACATCTTAACAAAAACAGGAAACAGTAACATTGTGGCATATCAGGTTCAATGACAATCAATCATACTAAAAATGTTCAAGTAGGAATGTCGCAAAACTGGAAATAGTAACACTCTTGCATATCTGGTTCAATAACAACAATAATACTAATAATGGTTCAAGAAGGAATGTCATACGGAAACCCTAAACCCTCTCCCTCTAACAATAACAAGAATGATAAGAACAGAAACCTGATTGCTTATACACCACAGCCTTCTCTCTCTCCCTTAGAAGGTAAACCCAAATGAAAGCACTAAAACTGAAACCATACAAATATACATAAATGTGCCACTGGTTTTCCATACATAATGCCTAAACGAAGCCCCGTTACAAAGAAGGAATGAGATAACATTACCATCAATCAACCTGTTCTTTAGAGAGCCCTTTTTCTTATTGACTATTATTCAAGGGTATATGAATGGATGCTCAATAAACTTTGGTTTCTGTGTTTTTTTTTTTTTTCCTTTTCTTTCCTTAGATACTATTGTTGTTTGTCACTATTAAAATCAAACACAAACAACAGACAACAATAGTGCAAGTCAGGATTTTGTAATTTCTAAAGTCAATACTTTTTTTCATAAGTTAAAGATAATGTATTTTTTCAGCATCAGGATTTAAGGAAATTCTTTCCCTTCTATTGAAACCCTCCCCCTTTATGTGTTAAATATACAGACAGCCCAGTTGTTTCAGTAGCTTTTGTCACCAAGGTTAGGTTATGCTTCTCAAACCACTTCAACTTGCCATTTCAATCTTCAACAGTGTATGCAATTGTGACTAGATGGTAACCACTGTCATACAAAAAGGACTATTGGGGCATTTGATCTGCTAAACAAAACCTTTCATATGGTCATCTTGATCTTGTTTTTGCTGTTTCCGAAACCCATTATTGTTCAATCAACCACATGGGGTCAGACAAACCATGCATGTTTCTACTTCTTGTACTTGAAAGTTGAAACTATGTAACTGAGAATACCTTATGGTATTCAACTAGGTCTCCTTCTCATTAATTTACTAATAAGTATCATCCACCATCTCTGTGGCCATCTCTCTCCCTTAACACAAACTATGTTCTAACGTAGTATGTATGCTCTCCGTCTAGTCATAAACAATAAACGTCTCCAACTTTAGCAACGAAAATCATAATCTAACCACCAAGTAGGTATTGAAGATCCAACCATGTTCAACAACAATTCTTTTTCATTCTTCAGCCAAATTCACACTCATTTGGATACGATTGGAACTCACTGATAAAGATGACCCAATATAAGACTTTTTATATATAAAAAATTAAAAGATCAATTTTTTAACATCATACCAAAACATCACATTCCCACAAGGATAGAACCTAATAATATCTTCATATTGAAAGAATCAAAATCATCAATTAAATTACAACCTAGAGGACAGAGTTCAAAGTCCTGGTAAAGCTAAGCTCAAAAAAAAAAAAAAAAAAATTCTGGTAAATCCATCAAGGGCACAGCCCTAGACATCCGAGCAGTACTTGACCTACTGGCAAGGAGGTCTTCTTCTTCGTCTCCTGTGCTCTATTCGCACGCTTTCCGACGCCATTCGCTAGTTTTCCGGCGATCGATTTTTTGCTTCGCTTTTGCTTTTGCGTTTTGCTATTCTTTTCCTTCTTCTCGTCCCTCGAAGATGATGAGCAAGTGAAGACCTTGAATATCCACTTCTTCCTTCCAGACGATGAAGACCTCGAAGTAGAGCCTGACTCGATCGCCGGAGGCCTTGAAGCATCGATCGCCGGAGACCTCGAAGCAGAGCCTGACTCGATCGCCGGAGTATCTAACTCCACAATGCGATCAGGATGATGGTGATGAAAGGCCTCTTCGTGTTCTTGGCATTGGAGCTGTGCTTGTAGTGGTGACATCGGCCGGATCTCACTGTTCAAAAACAGCTCGTCGGCCGAAGTCATATAGCTCGGTGTGAAGCCAGAAGCAAATTGGAACTCGAATGACCCGGACTGATCATCGTCGGTGTCGCCATTGTTGGAAGACTGAATCTCGACGTTGGGTTTGCCATCGTTGCGGTTGCGGTTGCGGTTGCAGTTTGAAAAGAGCACTACTGTGAGTTCGATACCAGATATGACAGAGGACGCCCACAACAACAATATGCCAGTGATGAGTGATAGAATGGAAACAGAAATAAAAAACAAAATGTGAAAGGTTGAATACATATTGAAGGTAGTGGGATTTTTGCGTGAGAGAGAGAGAGAGAGAGAGGGAGTTGAGGTGCGCGGGAATAATTAGACAGAACGCTTGTGAAAGAGAATGATGCATTGGGCTTCAATAAATATTAGAATTTAATTTTTGGATGTTTTCTTGTTTGGAAATGTTGCTTCATTCCCACAATGTTGCTTCATTTATGGTTATATTATATTGGTTTAATTTAAGAATTTTGAAGTTTACTTGTTTACCATTAAAATTTAATAGAAAGGGAATCTCAAAGTTTAATTTTATATAAATTTTAGCTAGCAAAATATAAATAATTTAGATAATTTTAATAAACTTTTTTTTTATCAATGATACTAGATTAGCTATGGATTAAAAAAGGAAAAATTACCTACACCTCTCTTGAGGTTTAATGAAAATATAGATTCTCCCCAAAGTTTTAAAAATTACATCCCGTCTCCTAAAGTTTCTAATTTCTTAACAAATAGATCATTTTATTAATAAATCATCAAGTTAATTAACATTTTTAATAATGTTAAAATTTTATTTCAATTAATAATTCAGATAATTTTACTATTATATGGGTGAACAGTTAGAAATTGCACTTTTTCAATTAATTCTGTTAAATAAAAAATTCTGACAGAGAGATATTTGTAATTTTTCAAATTACAGGGGCAATTCATAATTTAAGTAAATCTCAAGAGGTGTATTTTTAATTTACCCATTAAAAAATGAATGAGAACGGTGTCAGTAAGATGCAAAAATGAGAAGAGTAGGGGTGTAATTTTGGCCCGTGATCCGCGGGCAGTCCGAAGCCCGCCCGCAGCCCGATGTGGGCCCAGTCCGTTAAGACCCGAGCCCAAGCCCAGCCTGAGGCCTTGGGCCTGGACCATTATTTTGAAGCCCGACCCGCTTGGTCCTGCCCATTGGTACCGCTCAAGGCCTGCCCAAAAGCCCGACCTGAGGCCCTGCCCGCCCGGCCCACCCGATACCCAATATTATTTTTAATGAAAAATAATAAAATTTTGGTACAAAAAATAAAAAAAAAATTTAAAAACTGTTTAGGCCCGCCCAAAGCCCGAGCCCAAGGGCTCGTCCCGAAGCCCGGCCCACTGGCCCGCCCAAAAGCCCAAATATCCATGGGCCTGGTCTTGGGCCTGGACCTAGTTTTCTAGCCTGTGTCCCGGCCCGACTCAATTTTTTTTTAGGGAGCCCGTAAGGCCCAACATGAGTCCAGTTCGGCCCGGCCCGAGCCCGGATGGGCCGGGCCAAAATTACATCCCTAGAGAAGAGTAACAATGGTGGATAGAAAAAATAGATAGAGGGGTAGAAATGGGTTGGGAAAAAAGGTTAATCATGGACAATGATAAGGATTTGAGGTGATTTTTATTAGAAAAAAAGAAGTTAAATTGTACATTTTTTTATTAGTTATATTTAACTAATAAAAATAAATAGTTAAAAAAAGAAATCATTTTGATAGTATAAAAATAAATTTAAATAATTTATTAGAGCATATCCAATGTTTTATTCAAAATTTTCATCAAATTTCACTTAAATTTGATTTAAAAAAAAGCTTGATTTGATATCGCGCATTCCAATGGAGTGATTTGGGATTTGATCAAACTATCAATCGATCGGGAGGACGACTGAAGATTCTTTGAAAAATGGGTTAATAGTTGGTTCTCAATTTTTAAATTAATTTAGGTTATATTACTTATCATATTTTTTACATATTTAAAAAAAAATTAAAAATTAAAAAATTAACTTTTAACCATCTTTTTAAAACAACTTTACCTGTCTCACGTTGCCTATGCTAATTGGATGTTTGTTGGGGTTTGCTTGATTTTGTTTTTGATTTATTTTCATCTTTAAGTTATTTTCTTTTTAATTTTTTTTTATTATAAAAAATCAGCCTTTTAAAGACATCAAAAAATTATATAATTATTAAAAAAAACAATATAAATAAAATAATGATTCTTTTTTTTTTTTTTGCTTATTTTGACTTTTAATTTTTTTTTATATAACTTTTCAAAAAAAAAATAATTTGAATTCGTTTACTTGAGTGAATAGAATTTTTTTTTTTTTTTGACATACTTCTATATTTTACTAACATTTTACCTTCTTTTTTTTTTTTCTTCTTTTATTTATATTTCTATCAAAATTCATGAATCACACATCCATCAAAATTCATGAATCACACATCTTCCTGTCATTCTTCATTTTCTTTCTTCTCAAACCTTAGATATGAAATAATTTTCTTACTCTTATAATAATGACAAGAAAACCTTATCCATCGAATTTGGATTCGTCCAAATTTGTGCATGACAATCGTTCGACCGGTCATCTGGTAAGATGTCAATCATTGGGCAGATGCCAATTGGCACACCGATAGACGATGATAACGATCGTGGTTGATAAGGATGACAACAGCAGTTGATAAAAGTGACCCCGATTGTCTGACTTATTAATTCGGACAATTCAGGCGAGCTCAAATTCGATTGATCAATCATTTTTCTAATAATTATTAGGAATTAGCTTCTCTTCAATTAGGTTTCCCAATTGGAACATCCTATTAGGCCTCTATGGACCCACTACGGAACACGTATCGATAATCTAGACCACTCAGTATATGGGCCTCATCAAGTATTTAATTTTTTTAAAAAATCATGTTAATCAGATAACCATAACCACTTGATTAGATCACAGTTATTAGTTACCATTAACACAAATTTAATATGATCAAATAGCTATCGATATCAAATCAACGCGATTTTTTTGTAGGGATGAATTAGTTGACAAGTCCCACACATAAAACTGATCAAATTATCAATGTGAATTTCCGTAGTAGGCCTGTTATTTGTAGATTAAGCTAATGTTTGTTAGCAATTGGACCATTCAAACTCAAATCATAAATCTCACGAATCAAATTGTACGAAAGGGTTTGGGGATGTCGCCGAAAAAATCGAAGGTTGCCAAAATTTACAAATGTTTGCCGAAAAATTTGAATGTTTGGAAACTTTGAATATTCTAGGAATGACGAGAGGCTTAAATTCTTCAATGGTTACAATTAGAAACACAATAGTAAAGAGATGATGGAGATAAGAGATTCGGTGAAGAATAAAACAAAGTAGTTAGAGAGAGAATAATGGCAAGGTTTTTCTATGGATCTCCCACTTTCACTCTCAAGATAGATAATGGAGAAAGGAAACTAATTCTCTCCAAAAAATTGTCTCTCCAAAATCCATCCCATTGTAAAGCCACGAGCGTGTACTATTTATAGGTACCTCATGATGTACGATGGAGTCTATGTGCAAGGCACATGGGAAATATTCTCTCTAGCTATTTTATCCAAAGAAGTGATCTCTTTGAGGATGAGAAAAATCCCAAAGAGGAGATCAACCTCTCAACGAATCCTTTTTCTTAGCCATATCTAACCAATGATCATCAATCACCCCCAAAGAGTCAGGGGTGATCCCAAAGGACGCCATGCCGCAAATATTGTCGAGTCTCAAGGACCCCTTAAATCGTGTCCCCTTGATTCGGGTATAGACTAGTTTAACCGAAGAGTGAATTTATTTCCACACATTGTTCTCAGGATCGAGTTCTTTGTTCAAACTCCATCATTCCATGGTTCTGGTGCATCGATCCCGTAAAGCTCCGAACCCACAGGTGTTCTGGGACTCATTAACGGAGCGAGTTTTGTATTTGAATCCGTTCAAAGCCAAGCACTTTCGGATCTTTGGGTTTGTGGATCCGAATCTTTTCAAATCCAAGCTCAAATAGGTCTCTAGATTCGTGATTTTGAGCCATTTCAAGACTAAACAGATACCTCGAATGATGGATCTTCTCTGAGGGTTTTATCTTCTCTAAAAGCAGCAGTTCACCTTATCGGATGATCATATGACCTAAGTCTCTTTGGATGAGCTTGTTGGGCTCTCTTCAGAGATATAAGCTTGATGGGTCTTTCTCAACTCAATTTGCTGACTTTCTTGCAGGCTTGTTCAATATAATTCACTTTAGCTTACTTGGCGATAATTTCTCTGGGTCCACGAATTTTGGGTTTTCCGATTGGACTCCGATTAGGCCTAATTAATTTAATAGGCTCAAGTTAACCTCTCTTACACAAATTGAAAAAATTACAAAAATAGATACCAAAAATGATACATATTTTAAGAACTAGTAATGTGCTTAATCCAAAATTGCTTGTTAACCTATTGGATCAAGCTGAATGGATGGACTAAAGACAAACTTCTATTATTTTTAAACTCAATCTCTCCTTTGAAGTATTTAAACTTTAAGAAAAAAATTATAAATTAAATACTTCAAAGAAAAAAATTATAAATTAAAAATCATACGATGCTTATTGAGTAAGTTATATTTTGTCACTCAATTACGTAATTGGTATTAGATTATAATATAAATAATGTTATGTCTTAATTTTTTTTTTATTATTATCTCCAGATTGTGGCTCATTTGGGAATTAGAAATTATTTGAGAAATAAGTGTATTTATTTGGATCATATTATATTTATATTTTTTTTATTTTGTAAAAAGTCAAAAAATACACTAAATAAGAAAATTCCAAACAATCACTTTATTTGACTTTTTCATTTTTTTTACAAAAACACATGAGGAAAAACAAAAAGAGTAATGTGATGGATGTTTCGATTTTTCAATAATTTTACCCAAAAAATCACATGCCAAACAGTCTCTAAGAGAGATTATTTGGTTTTAAAATAATACTTTACATCATTCTTCATAGTAATGATACTTATTATGTTATGTCTCAAAATTAAATACAAAAAATTTAGGAGAAATTACAAAAAAAATAAAATAAAATGATCATTGTGACAAAATAAATTATGAATTTTTAATTTTATTAATTTAAATTTTAATATTTTGATTTGTTTTTAATTTAAACAATTTATTTATTTTCGTCAAATAAAATTGACTAAAAAATAATATTTTTCTCATTAAATTTAATAATAGTATTTTAATCATTTTATGTACATCGATATTGAATTTAATGACTAAATAAATATTTTTCTATCAATTTTACTAAATAAAAATAGATAAACAATTTAAAATTTCAATTTCAATTTCAATTGACAAAATTAAAAATAAAAAAATTATTTTATTACAAAAATATATTTTTTTTAATTTTCCCAAAATATATATATTTTCTGTTGCATTGCATGTAATTTGTTTTGTGGCTGGGCTTATCATTGATTGGGAAATGTTTAATGCTACCCACAATAATATATTTGATATATATTAATTTTTGATTTATTATACATTTAACAATGGAGGGTTCAATTTTTTTGCCACATCTACAATGAATTTATGAGTATAAGGCCTCTTTTGAGAATGATAAAAGAAGTCAGCTTATTAACTTATTTAGGTCATATATTATCTTTTTTTTTTTTTTTTGCACATTGTTTTATAATAAGTCAAAAAATAAAAAATAAAAATTCACTTCTCAAAATAGGCCTAGGAAAAAAGTTAATTTATTAACTTATTGATTCTTTAGATCACATTATCTTTATTTTTTTACATGCTTTCCAAAAAAAAAAAAAAAAGCTACAATAAAAAAACTAAAAAATTAACCTTTTTCATAGTTCCTCAAATATCTCTAACTTTACTCTCTCTACAAGTTATACTCTAAATCTTTTACCAAATGTCACATAGACTTGCAACATTTGCTACAAAATTTAATAAAAATTTTGCCCTAATTTGGCATTCAAGGTTTGGGAGATTAAAAGGTTAAAATGGTTGTAAAAAGATAAAATACGTTAAAAAATTAATAAGACAAAAATATCACATTTAAATTATAATCATTTCACGTTTTCTCTCACAGAAGTCAAAAAGTCTTACCCAAACGAGACATTTTAGCTGAGACTAAAATAAAAATGCTACAGATCCCAAATAATTTGTCAGTTTTTTACCAAACCTCTCACATGGGTGATGCCCATACAAACTCACATGTGTGTGGATCCCATACCTATGTGAGATGTATGATAGAAAATTTGATAGATTATTTGGGATTCATAGCATAACAGGAATAATGTTAAGGATACAAAATTTTCTACCAAATAAATAACCAAATGTCTCGCATGGGTGTAAGGTCTGCAATTTGCGACCTATAACATTTTCCAGCATAACTGCATATATTTTTTACACATTTTTTTTGTAAAAAGCTAAAAATTACTAAAATAAAATGTTTCCAAATAAGGCCAGCCAAAAAACCAAAAAATTAAAAAGCAACACAGTTCCCAAACGAAATCTTTGTAGTTTGTAGTATTTTTCTTCAGCAATGGCTGGTGGCCCGAAAATACATGGCTCAAATGGCTCGAAACACCCAAAACGTCATTTTTGGTGTAAAACGACGTCGTTTTACAGAATTCGAGCCATTCGAGCCACATAATTCGGGCCACCAAACATTATTCATTTTTCTTTTACCAAACATTAATGAATCACAAGGCTTCATTTGGAATATGAGTTGACTTTTGGCTTTAAACTTTTTTAACTATTTTAATTTGGGGTTAAAATAAGTTCGTTTAGGATGAACTTTTTAACTCCTTTAATTTTTATAAAAGAAAAAATAAAAAAATTATAGTTTATATATGACAACTTTCAATCTGAGATTAAAAAATTTATTTTATCTTTTTATAATTAAAAAGTCTTAATATAGGGGTGTAAATTTGACCTGGCCTACATGACATCGGGCTCGGATTTGGGCCGGCCAAGTCGGGTCTCATAAGCTTCCATTAAAATTTAGATTAAATCAAGCCGGTTCATAAGTCAAAAAATTAAGTATAGATTTAAGGCGTATTCGGGCCTTAGAAAGACCACAGGCCGGCCAAGAGCGGCTGAGTCCGACTTCAAAATGATAGTTCAAACCCATACTCGGGTCCCAAACTAGGCTCAGGTTTGAACCTAATCAAACCTAATCGAACCGGACTCACCACATGCCCTAACATAACCCCAACCCACATGCCAAACGGGCACTAACACTCCCGCACCTTTCAATCTACGTTTCTTCTCTGCAGCACAAGAGCTAGACGACAATGGCATCAATATCAGCAACTGGGTTGTCCTCCCCAAATCGACCCCTCTCATTCCCCCCCAAAAATCTCGAATAAATCCCACAAATCTCCATCTTTCGTTTCATTCCAAGGAGGACCCAGATTAGTTCCTCAAAAATGGGCAGTTAAAGCCTCAGCCAGTGGGTCTCCTCCGGGACTCTACTCGGCCAAGATTTTCGAACTCACACCTCAGAACGTTGACATGGTTCTTGAGGACGTTCGGCCTTACCTCATCTCCGATGGTGGCAACGTTGACGTCGTCTCTGTCGCAGACGGTGTCATCTCTCTCAAACTCCAAGGTTTGTTTATTTCTGGCCTATTCTTTCATTGTTTTATGGTTTAATCTAATTGAATTGATTATATTCATCTTATTTTATTTCCAAATGAACATTCAATTTTTGTTAGTATTGGTTTTTGAGCTTGCCTGATAGATACTATTCAATGAGGGCGTCTTTATTTTTCTTTTTTCATTTTTGCTTCTGGGTTTCAATCAGAACATTGTAGAAAACATCATCATGGTAATTGATTGTTTTTAACTCGGGTTTTTTGAAAACAATGTCTGAGACAAACAAAATGAATTTTAGTTTTATTTTCAGTTTTATGGGAAATCAAGAAACAATGTGCGGATAAAATGAGTGCAGCTGAGATTAGAATGGTTAGAGAGATGTGTGTAGGAAAGGTAGAATTAGAAATGGATGTATTCATGAAATTAGAAATAAGACCTATTGAAAATAGGAAAATGAGATACAAATCCATTTTATAGACCCACTTTCTACAATCAGTGATGTGTAAAAGGGGTGATTGGCTGATTGCTAGAGAAGATATGAGAGAAAGTTGTCTTGGATATTCTAAGAGATTGCCACGCCCACGTCAGTGGGTTTGAAAAATGGGTCTTACTTTTGGGGCTGAATTGCACTACTCTTGAAATAAGTTGAAAGAAAACAGGCTAAGGTGATTTGGCCATTTACAACGAAGACCATAAATGGAGATGTTAGGGAGAGGGGAAGATCTAAGCTAACATGGGATACGATAGTAAAAAAAGGATATGAATTGATTTAATTTGACTTATCATATAGCCCTTGATAGAATACAATGGCAAAAAAGGATTCATGTAGCGGACTTCCCTTGATTAGGATACAAGGCGTGGTTTGATATTTTCTGTTTTCTATTACTCTCTGAAAGTAGAAAATTGTTTTTGAAAACTCTCCCAAACACAATCAAAAAAGTTTTATGAGCTCTTTACCTTTGGAATTGCCTCCTATGTCATGCAATAAAAATACGGACTAGGAGATTTGCAGTGAAAGATTCAGGATGAGTGTGATGCGTGCACTCGATGAAAATCTTTCAATCATACCAATTTCAATTTTGCATTTTTTGCTATGAAGTACGGACACGGACACGGACACGGGACACGACACGGACACGGGGACACGCAAATTTTAAAAAAATAGGGGACACGACATGCTGGGGACACGTTTAATAAATATAATTTTATTTATTTATTATATGTCTAAAATAAAAAGAAAATCATTAATTTTTATACAATTACAATAATAATAAAATTAATAAACATATTTTTTAATTTTTTTTAATAAAAAATGAGTTTTTTCAAATAAAAATAATTTATTTTATGAATTTTAGGTTTAACAAAAATAAAGATAAAAAAAAGAAAAAAGAAAAAAAGAGAGAGGGAAGAAAATAAAGGAGGGGAGAGAAATAGAAAAAGAGAGAGAGAGAGAAACGGGTGAAATAAAAAAGAGGGAAAGTGAATCAGCAAAGGAGGAAAGTCAAATGAGAGAGAGAGAGAGAGAGCATAAGTCGAAGCAAAGGGAGGAGAAGAAGGAGAAGAAGATGGAGACAGAAGACAAAGAGGACGAGGCGAAGAAGAAGATAGCAGACGAATACCTCAGCTTCTTCAGTTGATGTGAACAGGTTAGGGCTCCTCTCCTCTCCTCCCTCGCTCTCTTTCTCTGTCTCCTCTTCTCTCCTCCCTCGATCTCTGTCTTCTCTCCTCTCTTGATCTCTTTCTCTGTCTCTATTTCTCTTTCCCTGCTCCTCTCCTCCCTCGACCTCTTTCTGTCGTTCTCTCTTTCTCTCCAATAGTTAGGGCTTTGATCCACCTCAGACGTGTTCGGAAAGTGTCACAGCATGTCCATGGCATCTCCGACTGCAAAAATTCAAAAAAAAAAAAGAGGACACGTTAGAGAGATGTCTGTGTCCAATACGTGTCCGACACTCGTACGTAGGCCCTAGGAACGTGTCAGTGCTTCATAGATTTTCTGTAAGCGTTCAAGTATTAAAGCTGACATTAAGTCCATAACGACTTTGTCCTAAAGATGTTCGCGAAACTAGATCTTTTGCAAATCATAAACATAGAGATGATGTAGATTTTAGAGCCTTCATGTGTTGAATTTTAGATCCCATACCTCAGATGCAATGAATAAAAACAAAAGAGGAAGAATAAAACAAGCATGCAATTGAAACTTCCAACTAACTCAAAAACTATCATACTGCATGCAGCTGAGGCATCCAAAATCATCTAGATGATGTAAATTTGCTAGACAGCGTGACACTTGGCACTGCTGATGAGATACCAAGAATTTGGTGATTTATGTTATTCCCGTGACACTAGATAAGTATTTTTCTAAATTCTACTGTCCCACTTATCAGAACACACATTATAAGCAAAACCAGGCATGCGTAAAGCTTTCATTCATTAAACATGTTTGCAACCACATCCCATTTCAGCTGCCAATCAATGCCATGATGGCTTTAAGATGACAAATAAACCATTGCTAAATTTGTGGTTTGGAATGAATCAGAAATGGCTGAAACTTGAAATTGTTGAGGTGGGTGACCAGTATAAACTCGAGAAAGTTTGTTTCCCCTCATTGTCTGAACTAGTCATTAAAATTTGTTACTCGTGTTCCTGAGCGGTGTTTCTAGGGTGAAAATGGTCATTAGATTTTCAACATAATTATACAAAGTCTGAGTGGTGTTTCAAATTTTGAGCCTTGCAAATTCATTTTTTGTTGTGAACTGGCTAAGATTTCGATGGTAAATGGAAAACAGGAGCATGTGGAAGCTGCCCTAGCTCAACAACTACCATGAAAATGGGGATTGAACGAGTACTGAAGGAAAAATTTGGAGATGCAGTCAAGGATATTTGCCAAGTGTATGATGATGACCGCACAAGTGAGACAACGGTAGAGGTAATTTTTTGCTAACCTGGGCTACGAAGGGAGTAAAAACAATACCAAAATATCTTGAATTTCATCCATTGATAGCAATAATATGAACTACGTTGAAATTTGGGAGTGATTAGAATTTCCTGCTGTGTAAATGTAGGCGGTGAATGGCCATCTTGATATATTGAGGCCAGCCATAAAGAACTATGGTGGGAGTGTGCAAGTATTATCTGTTGAGGGTGGCGATTGCCTTGTAAAGTATGTAGGGCCTGACTCCATTGGATCTGGAGTCAAAGCAGCAATAAAGGAGAGGTTTCCAGACATTACAAATGTTGTGTTTACTGGTTAGGCTGCTGTCAATTTTGGAAGCTCAGGGAAGTAGATGACTGGATTTTCGAATATTTTTCATGAGAGGGGAATATATTAAGCGCCACGATAGAACTTCAATTCCAATGTCTCAGTGTATTTTACCTTCTGTGTGTGACAAACATGCACGCATGTGTGTAAATCCTATATTCACAATGTATAGTCACTCTGTCATCAGTGTGTTGGCTTTGTTCCTTGATCAATAAAATCACTTGTTATGCGTCATTTCAACCATGTTTCTCTTAGCTTCATCTTGGTGTGGAGTCTCTAGTCATTGCTCTAATTGTTTTGTTTCTTTTGATGGGACAAATGAAATATGAAATCATTTCGTTTATCTTCTTGAAGGCATTATATGATATCCCAATTTCTTGCTTAGAAGTAATGGAGATTTTGAGAACAAAACATGATTTTTTAAAATAACAATTGGCTAAATTTTGTCTATTTAAAGTCTGGAATAACAGGTATCGCATGACTTGTCAGCTGTATGAAACTCCAAACAGATTCCATGTCTGAGTGGGGCTGTAGACCTAGCCATTTTAGCTGGAGATAATAGCAGCCACTAATTTAACATTAAAATGCATTAAAAATCACAACCTTGGGTTTTATGCTTAAAAACAAACTAAATTCTTTTGAAACATATTATATTTTAGTATTTACATCAAAGAAACTTAGCTAAATTCTTTCCAAGCAGTCTGTATTACATCAAAGAAACTACTCTTAAGGATGAGTAGTTAATAAGTGTTTCACTATTCTCAACATTTGTTTACATTGTAATTAATTAATTAAATTCAAGTTTCTTCTATATACTGTTGTAATTAATTGATCTTCTATTGATAATTAAGATTTTCTGAAATAAAATAGTTTAGAATAGTAGAACCAAATTGGTATTTGTACTTTAGTTTTGGTTTGATTACATAGCTTCAATGGCTGGTTCTAGTTTTAATTTTTTAAAATCATAAGAAGCGGTTTAGTCCCATGATCACTTTAAAATCAAACCAATCCGATTCATGACCACCTCTATTGACGTTAACAACGTTCAAAAATCAACAAGGGAATATGAGTCTGGGGTAGCACTCTCGGCATGAAGTTTGGTGGTATTTATTGTACTATATCAGTTAGGATTTCAATGTGAGAGTGTGAAAGCATTGTAGACTAAAATGATTCAGAGCTCTATAATTATTGCTTAGAATGGATTTGATCTCCTATCATTTGTTGACGTAGACACATTATTGAACCTTGTATATATATATATATCTTATATATCTTGTTTGCAATTCCATTCTAGGCTTCTTAGCTTGACAAAGTTTGGTTTTGGTAAGATTGTGACAATTGTGTTTGTGTATAATGGATTTGATCTACTTTGACTCAAAGACGTAGCATATTATCAAGTTACGTATATATTGTATTCTGTGTACTTAGTTTATTTATATTACTACTTTATAATTGGATTGGTTTCTTGAACAGTCCATTGGGCTGGATATCAGCATAACAAATGACATGAGGTTAATAGAATAATTCAGCAGAAATCATCAAAGAAATCAATGTAACGACGTTCTTACTGTCAATCACCAAAACGACATCAGTAATATTCCATCAATTCTTCTTTCTCTTTTGTTTTCTTTTCCCCTACTAGAACGGCAAGACATGAGCTAATTCTCAAGTCCTTGTATGATTATTTTGTTTGGCCTTAATTAAGCCCATTGGCATTGGGATTAAAAGATAAGAAAGCACTAACCCCCAGTTAAGATTAAGTCCAAAGACAAACATCTAATTAAGTAGGATCCAACTAACTAGGTCAAATAGTCTAAAGACCACAACATACATTCTTTTCTTGTTCTTTTATTTCCTTGTGTTCTCATATTGAGAAAGAGTAGCGATATATAAATAGTATTTTTATGCGGAATGATGTGTCTATTTTGACTTGTAGTTTCAAAAGTATTGTTGATATATCGTTTGAATGAGTTTCTTTGTATGAAAATACTTGGGTTTGTTTGGAAAATGGTTTTTTGATTTTTTTGATTAAAATATAAGGTGAAAAAAATTAACATATTTGAAAAGGATTTTTTAAATTTTTACGAAAAAAATATGTAAAAGTAGTGTAAATGGGAATTTTTTTTGACTTGGTAAAGTGAATGAGAAGAAATATTTGACCTTTTTTGTATGAGTTGAAAACTTTTTGATGATTTTAATAACTTTTTGACCAAAATAGTTACTTGCCAAACGCAGCCTGATCGTAAATCATTTTTTGTTAGAAAAATAGGCAGAGAAACTCCAATTAAGACTTGGTCCAAGGAAGAACTTCTAATTAATAAAGTCCAACGCCAATTCCAACTACATATGGCAAAGGTTTTTTTGTTATTGTCATTTGTTCTTTGGCTTTACTTGTTTGTCTTGTGTTTCTTTGTTGGTGCTTAACTGTCTGGTGACTGAGACACTGAAAGTTAAATAACTACTAATTTATTTAATTTTTTTGAGTTTTGTTGTGTTTCATAGACAATGCTTTTATGTAAAGTGACTGAGACTATAGTTAGATGAAAGGATTCACATTGTTGTTCAAATCGAATTTCTAGTCATAACTGACGGTTGCATCTGATTTTTTTTTTTTATAAATTTTTTTATATGATTTATTTACGTTGTGTTTGGTTAAAGGATTTTAGAAGGGATTTGAAAAGGAAAAAAGAAAGGTAGGTGAAATGTAAATAAAATATACTTATTTTTCACCTAATTTCACACACTTTTTCCTTTTTTCTTTCTATATCTATTTCCAAATCTCCCAACCAAACACAACAAACTTTTTGATATGAGATCACAAAATTATCACTAATTTAAACTCACCACTATTATCGTTTTCGACTTCCTTCCCTGTTTAAGCATAATTTCTCTAAAAATTAATAGGTAGTATATAGTCTAATGACATGTTTAATGGTTCCACTTTGGCTTCCTAATTAACTAATTTACAAAATTATGAATCACCTAATTTGATTTTATTGCAGCTGGCTGGGACAGTACACATGCAATCAGTGACATAAATATGTTTTAGAGGCTTGTGCCAAGTGGCAAGGAAGGAGGAATTTAAGACCCACTTTTACTTTTTTCACTATTACCTAACATATAATAATTTGCAAGGAAATCACTTTTTATTTTTGCTCATTTAAAAAAATAAAAAAACCTACATTACATTGCATATACAATATTAATAATAATGGAAGGTATTGTCCTCTGGTTTTCATGTTCTATATATCGGCCGGCTTTGTCCATAGAAAGTAAGACATGTATTCCTAAAATTTAGGATTGAGAATGATCGATCAATAATATGATATTTGGAAAATACTATTCACTTCATTTTTGTATATATTTTATTATTTTATTTATATATCTTTTACTCATAGTTTTATGTGTGAATTTTGTAAGTCATTAGGTTTAATAATGTTAGCAATCTCTAAAATAACACTTTTAAATATATTTACATGACAAGAGATCAAATCTAAGTTAATTGATTATTAAATAAAATAACATGCAGGAGTCCATGTCATTGGAGATAAATTTAGAAGTCTTAGCATTTCTATTTCCATGCCATACAAATGCCATACAAATTGACAGAAATGCCAGAAATCTTTAAAGCATATATTTAAATTTACCTGTAATGATGTGGTAGGGGGTTGATATGATTGATTTGAAAACCAATTAATAATTACAATAACTTAAATACAACGGTCCATATCATGATGTGTATTTAAAAATCATAATTTAAAAGTTTCAAGTTTCTTTTTAAGTTGGAATTTATTTGTTGAGTATTATTAAAATTTGTTGGATGGGGTTTTTTTATATATTTTTTTAGGGGCAAAAGGTGGAGGACCAACGACATATTTTGCATTGTTGACAATAATTTTATGAACTATTTGCTCTTCTTATGGGTGAAAGTAACAAAAGTACTGTTGTAGTTTGGTGAAGAAAAAAAAAATCCTAAATTTTGTTTTTCATACCTTGTATTTGAATTTTAAATTTGATATATAAAAAGAAGAGAAATAGAATAGAAGCAAAAATCTTTTTTTCATCTTCTTTATGGGACATTTATCTCGTCTTATAATTTTATATTCATGAATTTAAAATTTAAACATAACAACTAAATCAAATGCACAAAATCTTAATCGACCTTGTCCAAATTTTCTAATGTCGAGAAACAAAGACCAAGAAATTTTTTTAAGAAAGTGTACAATATAAAATGTTGTGCAAAAACTAATACTTTACAAATATGAATATAGTATTGTGAAATTATATTTTAGTAAACTAATGGGTACCAGAAATTTTTTGCCATGTAATACTGTGCCTGTTTGGCAGAAATTATTTACAGCTTATTTCAGTTTTCAGCTTAATTTAAGCTATTTTGATGTGTTTGGTTTAGCTTATAGCTTATACCTTATAGCTTTGTGGAAGTCAGAAATCAGCTTATTCTTTGAGTGGGGCAGGAGATGCTTTAAGAATAAGCTGGAAATCAGCTTAAGCTGAAAGTTATAAGCTATAAGCTGTTTAGGCATAAACTATAAGCACTTTCCCATAGCTCTACCAAACAGGGCTACTCTACCCAATTATTTATTATCAGACACAAATATAAATATGATAACTCACTATTTAAATTAATCATAATAATAATAAAAATAAATAAATAAAATCAAGTAAGCAAGATTTTTAACTATATGACCTCGTTTGTTTGGGGTTATAAGGAGGGGATTGGATTTGATAGTAAGGAGGGGATTGAAAGATAGGAAGGAGATTAGTAATCCCTTGGTATTAGTAAGGAGGAGGAAGGGGGATTGGTAAGGAAGAGGTAGAGATGGTATTAGAAAAATAGTGAGGGGATTAGAAATTTTTTTATTTTTTTTATTTTTTATAAATTGGGAATTTTTTTTAAATATAATGTTTAATTTTTTATATTTATTTATTTATTTTATTATTTTATATAAAAATAATTTAATAATTCCTCACTATTAATCTCCCCACTATCAATCCCCTCGTTATAAATTCTTTCCATCTGAAAATAAACGGACCTATGCGCTCCAAAACACACTAATTTAATCCTAACCATTGTTTTCCTGATCCCTAAAAGTCTGGAATGTAGACTTTTTCTGCAATAATTGCACACATTTTTTAAATGAGTGTTTTTTTTGAAATTTTTAAAGTAAGAATTACTATTTAATTCCACGCCGTCGGTTACAAAATCGAATCAGAGGGGACAAACAGCCGTAAATCATAATTGTTTTTCTTTTAAAAAAAAAAATTATTTTTAGTGATTTTTATTTATTTATTGTTGAAATATGCTATTTTCATAACCTAGAAAGATTTTAAAAATAATTATAAAAAAAACTTCAAAAAAGTGTTTTTTAAAAAAATAAAAGAAAAAAATCCAACTTTTTAACTTTTTTTTTTCTTTCTTTAATGAAGTTTTTTTATTTTATAAAAATGATTTAATTTTTGTGAAGGATATCTAAAAGTGACAAATAAAATAAAATAAACAGCTGTTAAACGTCATGCTTCACTTTTATTATAATCATTCATTTTCTTATATGATCATAATCTGATCACTTGACTAAGTAATTTCAATGAATTTAATTTTTTATAAAAATAATCAGTGTGTTTAATTTGAGTTTTTTGAATTAAATTTTTTAATTTTTATGTTTTTTTATTTTTAGTGAATATTATTTAAATTTTAAACATTTTTTTTTTTACTTTTTAGATGTACCTTACTTAGATGTATCTAAAAAATAAAAAATTTATGAAAAAATATTTTAAAAAATTAATAAATACATAAAAATATAAAAAATGTACTGAATTATCGTATTTTGGATATTTAGTGAATTTTTAAAATGTTTTCTTTATAAATTTTTTACTTTTTAGATATATCTAAGTTAAGTATGCTTAAAAATTTGCTTAAAATATTAAAAAAAATAAATAAAAACAAAAAAATACGAAAAATAAGAAAGTAAAACTTTTTGAAAAGTATTTTTTAAAAAGTAAAACCAAGCAATGCACTAACAATTTGAATATCAAAAGAGGCCCAAGACAAACCCGTACCAAGAAAACTAAACTGCAGATCAAAGTTCATTTATATGGGCGAGAGAAACCTGGTTTTTATGAATATATACTTTTGAGTTAAATTAAGGTCATTCATTGAGTTACAAATTATACTCAATTAAAATTTTCACTCGTTTGTTTTTATTAGGGTAAATTACAAACACATTTTTTAAGATTTACTTAAATTACAAATTACTTCCTGTGATTCTAAGAATTATATTATGCTCTTTAAGATTTTTAATTTCATAATAAATAGGTCATTTTATTAATAAATAATCAAGTTAATTAATAATTTTTAATATTGTTAAAATTTTATTTCAATTAATAATTCAGATAATTTTATTATTATATAGGTGAACAGTTAAAAATTTCACTTTTTCAATTAATTCTGTTAAATGAAAAATCCTGACAGAAAAGTATTTGTAATTTTTCAAACTACGATAAGACAATTCATATTTTAATTCACAATGAGACAATTCATATTATAAGTAAACTTGAGGGGTGTATTTGTAATTCATCATTTTTATTATGAATTCCACGTCTGCACAAGAACATGTTCAAAAGCGGGCATATAAATCCCAATTTTAGCTTTTTTTAAAGCTTTGAAATGACCAAAATATATGAAATTTCTTACCTTTTGCAAATGATTAAATCTAGCATGTTTGACTGATTTTAAGCTTTGAATTGACCATCATTTTAGTTGTTGCAATTCTTTTCGTTTCTTTTTTATGTTTATAATGGATCACATGTATAGATTGGACCAATTGATGCATTGGCCATGGCCTAAAAAACATTTTAAAAGGTTACAAAGGTCTACTTATTTAATAGTTATGTCTGAATTTTATAATTGACTTCATAATGAAATTTATTTTTGTTTAATCTTCTTAGTCTGTATTGGCATGAGACTCTTGTTTTTTCTTTATTTAAATATGACTGAATCACTATTTAATTTGTTATTTCATTTTCAAATTAATTTTAATTTACGTCAAAATTACTTGAAGGTAAACTAATATTTAATAACAATTTATGAAGTAAAAAAGAAAAGTTAGCCTCCGTTTGGGAAGTGGGTTGTCTTTTTGGCTTTTTTGGCTATTTTAACTTGGGCTTAAAAGTTTGGTTTGGGAAGGACTTTTTGGCTTTTTTGAATTTTTTTGTGAGAGAAGAATGTAATGATTATGGATTGGATGTGATGTTTTGTTTGTTATGTATTTTATTTTTTATGACTAAAATAGCCAAAAAAGCCTGCAAACCCACTTGCCAAACACGGGCTTAATATGATTAGCCCACATATGTATATATAATTTTAGGATCTAGATTGTTTTCTCTCCAAATCTACATCCATCAATTCTAAATTCTATTTCAATATTAGTGTGCATTCGACCATATCTAGAATAAATAATTATTTACCTATTTCAATTTTATGTAATTGTTCTACTTATATAACATAATCCATATATATATGTATATATATATTAAGTTATATAAATAAAATTTTCTTATGAATGCAGTGGAATCAACATTATTAAATGCACATGTAACCTATTATTTTATATTGAGTCTCTCCCTCTCTCGTGTATATAAATACCAAATTGTGTGTGTGTATGTTTCAAAGTTGGAACATAAAATCCATTCTTCAACCTTCCATAATCTTTCTTCTTCTATCGCTATATATATTTGCAGATATTTAAGTATGGTTGTGCCATCTCCGACTCCATTTCGGACCAAGAAGGCAAGGGCTGTGGGAATTCCCATTATTGACCTCTCTCTTGAGAGGTCTGTGTTGTCTGAGAAAATTGTGCAGGCATGTCAAGACTATGGTTTCTTCAAGGTGGTCAACCATGGTGTTCCCATGGAGATCATTGCAAGAATGGAGAAGGAAGGGAGTGATTTTTTCGCAAAACCCGCTTCGGAGAAGCAACAACAAGCGGGGGGCCTGCCTAGTCCATTTGGTTATGGCTGCAAAAATATTGGCTTCAACGGTGATGTGGGTGAGCTTGAGTTTCTTCTTCTTCACACAAACCATCTCTCCATTTCTGACATATCCAAAGCTATCTCCTCTGTTAACCCAACAAAGTTCAGGTAATATTATTATTATTATGTTACTCATATGTCTATGTCAATGGCAGGAAAAAATTTAAGTATATAGAGTGACATTTTAGAAACATAGTAAAAAGTTATTTTTTGGATAAAATATCTAAAAACGTGACTGTAAAAAACGTAACAAAATGTCTTTGGGAAGTGTCAATGTAATCTTAAAATTACAAATTAGGGCCTATGAAAAAAAAATAAAAAAATAAATCTCTTATGTTGGATAAGGGTATTTTGATCATTTTAATTTGATTTGACATCATAAATAAATATTAAACTAAAAAGTAAAAAGTCAGTTTTTTACCAACTTTTCAAATCACTTTAAAAAAACTAAAAAACTAGATAAAAAGTCAAAAACTAACTTTTTACTAAGGCCTCGTTTGGGAACAGGCTAATTTAGTAACTTTTTGACTATTTGGCTAAAAAGGTAGGTAAAAAAAACTTGTATGTTTGGGATGACTTTTTGGCTAATTATGAAAAGAAGTGCAAAAAGTAGAGAGAAAAGAGAATCTTTGACTTTTTGGTATGGGTTGTTAGCTTTTTGGCTAATTTAGTAACTTTTTGGCTAATTGACTAAAATAGCCTCTTGCCAAACGAGGCCTAACTTCCCAAAACAACCCAAAATTTGATCACAGAATAATCAGTGATAATTTTCTTGCTTGATATGAGTCCTATTAAATGCGTGTCATTTATTTCAAGTAAAAGGATTGCCTCAAGTGTTATAATCAAATTTTCATGAATCTAGAAGAACATAATTGTTATATAATCTTGTTCACGGTTATCCAATTCTTACTTGGTATGTATATCTCTCTATTGCAATTTTGGAGTTCTCTTAAATTAAAATGGAAATACTATGAATCTTACTTAAATATTTTAATTTATCTTAAATGAGAGCTGTGTGATTGAGATTAAATTAGTATAGTGTAAAATATATATGTAAAATAAATTTTAAATCATAAGATGACAATTTTAAATAATTTTTAAATAATTAAATTTAAATTTATAATATTAACGGATAAAAAAAGCAATTATTTACACGTTGACTAAAAGTCATCAAATAATGTTGAAAAGAAGCCACTTGTCTATTTTCCGTTTCAACTTCTTTTCAATGCCAATAGTTATTGTACTTAGGCCAAGTTTGGCTAATCAATAAAAGTGAACTTATTTCATCTTTTTATTTTTTTTTAGGTTATATCAATCAACATCTTTTCTCTATTTTTTTTTATACATAATACAAAAAAAAGTCAAAAAATATACTTATTTAGTCTTTCCAAACTTGACCTTAATATTCCAATGTACCAAAAAAAAAAAAAAAAGTTATTGTACTTCCACGTCAATTGATTATAAAATTAAACACAACCGTTTTACATAAATCAAAGGCATGAGTTAAATTGACAAAATAAGCACAAAAATAAGGCCTTGTTTGGGGATTTGTTCTTTTAGCCAAAAGGTAAAGTCATTCAAAAAATTTAAAAGTTAACAACTTTAAAAAGTCAAAAATTATATTTTCTTCTACTTTTTACACATTTTTTCATAAAGAATTAAAAAATCATCTCAAACATACTATTTTTTTTACATCATATTTTAATTTAAAAATCAAAAAATTACTAAAAAAGTATATTCCCAAACGAAATTTAAATTAATAAGACAAAATATCACATTTAAAATTATAATTATTTTATTTTTCTTTTACAACCATCACATCCAAAATAAAATAAAAAATTCTTCCCACAAGGAGTTAATTTAGCTAATAGTTAATTTAGTTCTTTCCGAAGGAAGGCTTAATTAATGGCGTAGCAAGAAACTTTACGGATGGCACATTATATTAATCCACCTTTATTAAACGGTAGAGTGACAAATATCTAATTTCAATTGCAAGAATAATACTATACGTACCAATTGATATATTAATTAATGTATTAATTGATGATGTGACATAATTTAAGAGGTTTTTAGAATTTATAATGTGATTAATAAGTGAGATCAATAATAATGCCATAACTAGTATTGATACATTAATTAATATATTAATTAGTGCATGTAGCACTACTGCATCCTATTTGTTCGGTGCATTAGGTGACTAAAAGGCTAATTAATAATTTTTTCTGTCGGGGTGTTTGGGAAGAAAAAAAATAGCTCAATTTAGGCTAAAATTTACAAAAAGACAAAATAGGCTAAAATAGCTAATAAGACAAAATATCACATCAAACCCATAATCATTTCACTTTTTCTTTCACAAACATCATATCCAACCACAAAAAAATCCAATCATCTTTCCAAACACAAAAATTTTAGCCTACTAAAATAGTCAAAAACTAAAATAGCCTACTAAAATAGTCACTTCCCAAACGAGGCCTGTATTGGTGTCAGCTCCTTACAAATGGACGCTATATTGTGTTCAAGAAAAAAAATAAAAAAATAAATATACATGTATATAAGATTCTAGAAAGGAAAGTTAATTTGTATCGCCAACCAAAAAAAAAAAAAAAAAACCTTAATCTCATTTTGAAAGGTTCATCATCAACTATATAAAAATTATAATTTTTTTTTGAAATCTAAAAATAATTAAGAAATTTGTAAATTTCTTAAAGATATGATAATTATAGATCAGTAATTTTCAACTTTGATGATTTTTCCAATTCAGTATTCTAAAGAAATAAAATGAAAATTTCAATTTCATTTATAAAATAAAATGAAAAAATCAAATTATCATTATGACAGAGGGCGACGTCATATTTTTTTTTGCAATGTATAGGAGGTTTAGGGCTAGAGCAGTAAATTATCCATAATTTATAACTAGCATTTTATTTAAAAAGTTCACGTTTTGCTCAAAGTGTTCCAATTTAACTTAACTCTTATATGATGCTATCTACATATAAAATGAATATAAATTATATCTTAATTTTTTTAAAATAAAATTTTGAGTAAAAATTATGATCACTAAGCATTGTTAGGCCAAGAGATATTGAATAGAGAATACTATTCATTGAACAATCGAAATCTCAAAACTAGAGGTTTTGGACTAGTGGTTATATAGCACCATTTTTTAGTGTGAGATTTTGAATTTAACTTCTATATAGGGTTATTAAACGAATCAAGTACTTGAATTCGACTAATTAAAGATTCATTTGAGATCGATTCGTTAGGTAAAGAAATTGAGTTTGAACACAAATTTAAACCTGTTAAGTTTTCAAACAAAGTTTGAACAACCTACTACACTGCTTTATAAACTTATATATACTATAAAAAATTAAATTACGTGAGCTCGTCTTGTGTTTGGCTCATTAAAAACTCGTTTGTGATCAAATTGTTACATAAATAAACTAAGTTTGAATATAATTTTAAGCTTATTAAATTATCAAAACAAGTTTGAACAACTTACAACTTGGCTCATTTTCAGCCATACTCTTATAAAGAGAAATTTAACACAATATGTGATGGTATTTATCTGTCCCCATTGTCCCCATTATAAAAGTTACACGTAATAGTTAATTATTTTTTTTCCAAGTTTACCTATTATAAAAAAAGAAAGAAAGGAAATCTCATATAAGATCATGAAATTTTTTAATTTATTTTATTCAAAGGTCATGAGCTAAACATGAATTATTACCTGGAAAGTATACAAGTTCATGTGAGTTTATTTTATTTTATTTTTTGATTCAAAGGCCATGAGAGTTTTTTCTGAAAGGGAATTATTACCTGAAAAGTATACAAATGAAATTGACATGAGATCTTGGTAAGTTCAAAAAGAAATTAAAGAAAAAAAAAACCTTGTAAACTACTTATAGATTAAAATAGCTAAAGGCTCAGAAATTATATCTAGAATCTTACTCTGAAAATTAACGTAGGATTTAAATTTAACTTTTATGCGGTTGGAATTATATTTAAAATGAATTTAAATGATATTGAATTTTTAAAATAAATAATATTACTGATTATAGGTACATTTGTCCTGGGTAAAGCATTGCACATGCATTGCTTCAACTTTATGGATTATTTCAAGTCCATGCAGTAATGGCATTGGAAGAAATTGAAGTGGTAGTACAATAACAGACTCAGTAGAAACAAATCAAAAACTTAGTACAATAATAGTGTCAGAAACAAATCAAAATCAAAATCAAAGATAGAGATTGAGCCTCCATGCATTGCGTTATGTGTCCTTTACCAATTTTGGACCTCTGCCTTGAACATTTTTTTCCAATTAAAGAATTTCCAAGCTGGCGATGATCATGAAAATACTGATATTTTTCTCAGCTTAAAATCCCTCAGATATTTTATCGTCTTCTACAATTCTCCTTTTTATTTTACTAATTTAAAATAAAAAAATAAATAGGAGAGCTCAATTCATTGTGATAATCTTTTATAAGCATAATTATAAGAGTTCTTATTTGCAAGAGATTTAGAACCAAAACGAGACAAGGAGAGGCATGGATGGGCCCCTAGTCCCACCAACATCCTGAAGAGCTAAAGTTGGGATATGAGAATCACATTACCCTCACAAAGACTCGAACCTAAAGTTATAGGTTGGCTAAACTAACGTGATGCTCAAAGAGCCCTATGTTACGATAATAAAATATAATCCTTTTGTAGTAGGACCCGTCACTTTGTGTTAGTATAAACTATGTTAACATATGTGGTATTTAATATTTTGTTATTGAAGTATTAGGCTTTTGGAGTAAAATTATATGACAAGTAGCACATGACACTCTAAAATACCTCAATAATTTTATGTGACATAGAGGCTGAGAAATTATCAATATTTCCTATTCTTCCTTGGTGTAGAGTTTGAAATGAATTTTATATTTGACAGTTGTGCTGTGAATGATTATATACAAGCAGTTAGGAGCTTGACATGCGAGATGCTAGATCTAGTGGCCGAAGGTTTATTTGTTCCAGACAAATCCGTCTTCAGTAGGCTTATCGGAGACGTCCATAGTGATTCATGTTTCAGGCTCAATCACTACCCTCCTATGGAAAACTCTAGGGAATGGGATCCATCTCCAAAGCTTAATGCAAACACTCGTATGGGGTTTGGAGAGCATTCTGACCCTCAAATCTTGACCATCTTGCGATCAAACGATGTTGAAGGCCTTCAAATTTGTTTACATGATGGGTTATGGGTCCCTATCACTCCTGACCCCACTGAATTGCGTGTTTGTAGGTGATGTTTTACAGGTTAGTATATATATTCATTTTTATTATTTTACCCATATTCAGTATGCAATTATTATTTATTTTTTATACAGAAATTATGTTTGTATGACATTTTCATTAACTCCCATTAAGCTTGACAAGTCAAAACTATGAAACTAGAAATAAAAAAATACTCCCAAAATGAAATGTATGAACTAAATTTATTTTAAATATGATTCATACTACATTAATATAAACTTATATCATACATTTTATTTTTGGGATACTTTTTCATGGCACATATCTTTTCCAATTTTGTTATTGACATATTCCTAATTGATGCTGGCAATGAAAGGCTATGACAAATGGAAAGTTTGTGAGCGCAAGACACAGAGTAATAGTAGCAAACTCAGTGAAACCCAGAATGTCAATGATATATTTTGGGGCTCCACCCATTAATGCATGGATCTCTCCTCTTCCAAAGATGGTATCACCCCAAAAACCAAGTCTCTACAAACCGTTCACTTGGAGTGAATTCAAGAAAGCTGCCTACTCTCTACCTTTGGGAGATTGTCGTCTCAACCGTTTTAAAGATTCTCTTCAAATAAGTCTAAGAACACAGAAACTATAGTCACAAAATATGACACGTAATTTATATTAAGGGACAAGATTTTTTAAAAGTGGATCTAATCCCTTCATATCAAATTCTGTAAAATTTTATCTATTTATGCGTATTCTGTGTTTAATTTTTATATTCATAACTGAATTATATATATGTGTGTGCGCGCACGCACGTGTGTTTGATAGAAGTTAAAGAAAGGGTGTGTCTGAATTATGATGGCAGGGGAATTTTTTGTGCTCCAAGTGCTTCGGCTGTGTATTTATGTGTTTTTTTCATTATGCTTCAAGTGGGAAATGATTTGTGCTTTTACATTAAAAAAAACTATAGTGTGAGTTTTCAATACGTACAATGACCTTTTGCGTTGGATTTCGCCCTGAAGAAAATGCTTTTGTTGCTCCTCCTTTCTTCTTCTTCTTCTTCTTTTTTTATTTTATTTTATTTTCTTTTGGTTTTTTGTTTTCTCATTTGGTCAATAAATTTGAAGCACAGTAATGTTATGAACTAAGAGAATTTTGTTTTTTTTTCAAAAAAAACTCTGAAAAAACAATGTGTTGTTGTGATTTGTTTAAATATGGGTTCCATTGTACAATAAGGGAAAGAGTTCGGCAATTTTTTTGTTGCTTTCTTTTTTTTTTTTTTTTTCTCTTCTTTTTTCATTAGTGAAATTTTTACAAATATCTTTAAAATTTATTTATCCTTTTTAGGTATTTTTAGACCAAACCAGAATAATAATTTTTTTAAAACCAAATTTGAAAAAAGTCCATGAAAAACAAGGTAAATAGTGTTTTTTTTTTTTTTTTTTTCTGTCTTAGTGAACTTTTTTCAAAATTGACTCATTTTTTATTATTGAATTTTTTTGGTGTTCTAAAAGGACCTAAAAACTAAAAAACTGAACTAAAAGGACCTAAAAACTTAAAAATTGATATTTTTTTTTAAAAAAAATTTAAAGGCAAATATTTTTGGGATTTTCGGTGGAACCCCCCTTTTGGACCTTTTTATTAGGGTAAAGGCTAACCCAATTAATTTTCTTTCAAAAAGTCCCTGAGTAAGAAATGCTTACCTTAATAAGGACATTTTATAATTTCTATTTTTTTTTATCACAATATTGCGCTTATATATATAGTATCATACGTATGAAAAATTTGAAATCTGAGCTTGTAGCCGATGAAGACGATGAAGACGATCTCCAAATCGATCATACTTCACAAAATCGATGAAGACGATCTCCAAATTTGAAGATCTCGCAGCCGTTACATTCCTCATTCAAGATTTTGAGAATATATGTATATATATATATATATATATATTTGTGTATGAGTGTTGTTGAACATATGTATTCTTTTCATTGAGATTTGTGATTGTTGATCGAGTTTTAGAAGTTTTTCTTCTCAATTAGATATGTTGATTTGTTGATTAATTTGTTTTGTTTTTGATTTATTTTTGTTGTTTTTTTATCAAATTTCATTTGATAGAACCAGAGTAAAATTTTACTCTGGTTCTATTGTTCTGTTTTTTTATTTGACAGAACCAGAGTAAAATTTTACTTTTATACAGAGTAAAATTTTACTTTTATACAGAGTAAAATTTTACTCTTAATTTCAGAGTATAAAATTTTACTTTCATACAGAGTAAAATTTTACTTTTAGCTTCAAAATCTCACAGTTTACTCGTTTTTCAGAGTAAAATTTTACTTTTATACAGAGTAAAATTTTACTTTTAGTTTCAGAGTGTAAAATTTTACTTTTATACAGAGTAAATTTTACTTTTAGTTTCAGAGTGTAAAATTTTACTTTCATATAGAGTAAAATTTTACTTTCATATAGAGTAAAATTTTATGAGGATAATATGGTAAAAGAAACAAGTTTTAAAATATTAGGGGGTTTTGAAAGATAAATTAGATAGTGAGGGGGCTATCACCAAATCCCCCATATTTTTTAAAAAAATCAGATACCAAATGATGCCTAAGTAATGCTATAAAATAAAAATAAAAATTATAGAAAAATGTATATACAATGATGGGATAAATTTGAGTCCCCTCACTTGAAGAAAAAAAATTTATAATTTCATGAAGAGTTTTGTATAAAAATTCTATTATTGGTTAGAAAACTTCATTTAGAAATTAGTGAAACATATGGGAGATCTCAACGGAGACCTCTATGTTTGAGATCGTAGATGGCGACAGCGGCGGCGACTAGGTTTGAGATCTCAAATCATGACAATGACAGAGGCAACTAGGGTTTGAGGAAAAAGAGGTCACCTCTCTCTCTCTCTCTCTCTCTCTCCCTCACGGTGGCTAGAGTTTCATGAAGAAGTTGTGGTCGACAGTCTGGGTTGTAGTAGTGGCGAAATCACCAAGTGTGTGGGTGATTTTCTGACCACACTGCCCGCTTAGTAACCAGCTGGAGAGCACTGATAGAATAGATGGCACCTGACTGACCTGCCACAGAAATATAAGAATCCTGCGGTGGTTTCGACCACCCGGGGGCACTCCGACGATCAAGTCAGTATATCTCTCAAAGATAAATCTAATACTAAACTCACAAGCTTGAGTATCAAAAGCATACCTTAGACCCATGGGGGTGCCTCTCTTTTATAGCCAATACAATCCTAGTCCCAATAGGAGTCTGGCCCTAATGGACTTAGGATTACTGCTAATCTGGGACTCCTAGTGGGATTAGGATAAACTCTCTAAGAGTCTTATCTTTACCCAAACTGAAGTCTTCTCCCAATCTAGGACTCTTGTCCATATCCAAGTTGAGTTCCCTCTTCATTCTAGGACTCTTGTCCCTTATCCGCTTATCTCGGATTCCAATATCTTCGGAGATAACCTCGGCAACTCCGAGATCACCTCGGCGTAACTACCATGACACGTGGAACCTCGGCTGACACGTCGGCGTCACCTTGCCACGTGTTGGTGATCGAAAAATATATCCCCACAACTGCCCCCTAGGTTCTATTACTTCGGTATTCTGAGGTGATGGAACATATGTTATTCCTCTTTCTAGTACTTCGGCACAAGAACTCTTCACCGAGGTCGTTCATCTCAGGCCGACACGTCTTCTTTCAAGAACAAGAATTCAAATGAACTCTCCTACGCGTATGAGCTGTCATGCATCACTTCTCAACTGTTCCACTTACGCGTTATATCTTCATTGGCCCATGTCTGTGACGCGCCTGTAAGCCGTCTTCCGTCTGTCTGCGCCGTCTGACGTATGCGATGTTCTAGGCGCATTAAATGCCCTGTTTTGCCACCGTTTCAAGTTTTTAACAAAACATTGTTTTTTTCCTCTTTCTTTCCTTACCTTTGCATTTGATTTACTTGCTTTTCTCTCTCTAAAGCTCTTGCTTCTTGAATCTGCCATTGCTAAGGCTCCAAGTTCTGCAACCGTCTTCGTTCGTCTTTCTGGTGAAGCTTTTACCACTCTGGTACTTCAGTAACCGTCGTCTATCTTCGGCGAATTCTATTCTGGCCTTACTTCGTCTGGTAAGCAGCTGTTCCTTCTTACCTCAGTTCTTGATTTTTTCTGGAATTTTCTTTCTATTACTGTCGTGCTCAAACATTTAATTTACTGGATTATTCATCTGGATGCGTCTATTCCACGATTTTGCTCATGTCTTGAACACTTGCACTGTTTCACCACTTTTTCGCCACTGTTCTTGGCCTTCAACCCTTTGTATTCTCCGTGTTTCTGATAGCCCCTTTTTGTTCTAAATTCTGAAACTTCGTCTTTGTTTTCTGTTTTTTTATATCTTTTCCAGATCCGTGCCTTTGATCTTCATCTTCATAGTTTTTAGGCTTGGGATTTGTTTGTAGAACCTTTAATTTTTAGGGAAAACTGAAACAAGCCGTACCAATACTTACCTAGGTTTTTGCCGAGGTTCTAATAATCCTTCAAGAACATCTTCTTTCGGTAATCAAATTCCTTTACGCCGAAATCATGGGAATGTGGAGACATAGGGTAAATACCCCAACCAAACTCGAATACTTTAGGGAAGAGTTCTCTATTCCAGCCAATGCTCACCTTAGGCTAGCTGGGGATGACGATTCCATCATGCCTACAGACAATACGATGCCCTTTCCCATTATAGCATTTACTGAATGTGGACTCCGGCTTCCACTTAATCCCCTTTTTCGCGAAGTTCTCCACTGCTATAGGTTGAACCCCATGCAACTTACCATCAACTCCTATCGAGTGATTAACGGTATCATAGCCCTAGCTAGGCAGGAGAACGTTAGGATCACCCTTACCGATATCCAATATTGTTATACCATGTGCGCCCTGAACTTAAAAGAAAAAGGTTTCATCTATTACCTCAAGTCGAGGTCCACCGAATTCAAAATTGTAGCCGACCTCCCAGACTCCAACAAGGGGGCTGGAGATGACTACTTCATTGCCTCTGGAAATTGGGAGTTTGCCCCAGACGAGGATGTCCATCTATACCCTCTTCCTCGAACAGTTAAAGAGGGCAAGGGTAAGAGCCCAGTGTCAATTACTTAGTTGTTTCTTTTTCAAGTCTTCAAAACTTTGTCTGTTTCTAATGTCTTGTTCTTCTTGCAGATGTTCGCAAGCCACCAAAGGATTTTCGCCAGTCCTACTTTCCAGGCAAAGACTTAAAGAAGCTCCTAGATTTGCCAATCCAAAGGCGCAAGGCTCCACTGGTACTGAATTTTATTCCGACGTACAAGTCTACACTGCCCGACGTCCCGAAAGAAAGAAGAAGAGCTTATCTCCTCCCTCTGTTACCACTCTACAAACCGCATCAACATCTCGGGCTGACCAAGGGTCAACCTCTGATCCAGCCGATCAACCATCAACTTCAGCCCCATACTTAATCCCAAAACCAGAAAGAAAACGTCGGCGACGACTCGTCAAAACTGTTGAGATGGGTCGCCCGAAGCCTGTTGCCCAAGATCTCCTAGCCGACCTTCCTACGGACATTGACGCTCAGCCAATGCAAACCATGCCCCCACCAAAGCCGAAGAGAACCAAGAAAGCCCAGCCAAAGGCTAAAGTGACTCAGGTTGAGTCTGAGGACACTTTACCTATATCCAAACTGGCTGAGAGTGGGAAGACCGCTTCCGTTCCCACAAAAAGGTCTGCTGAAACACAGCCATCAGAGTCCACTCAATCAAAGAAGCCGAGGTCATCGTCTGCGACGACCTCAGGTTCCAAAATACCAAGAGTCCCCTGGGTGCCTGAAATCACCCTGGAAGATAAGCCTGTTCTAGCCTGTGACAGTGCCGATGACATCAATGTCGGCGTGGCACTCAGTACTGCTGTTCTCCTTCCTGGCGATCTTGAGCGGAATGCCAAGATGAGCGAGTACGAGAACTACGCCCTCATGCTCCAACGTTCTGTACAAGTAAGTTCCCCCATTTGGCAACTTGTCTTTCTGCCTCTTTTTCTATACTTGTAAAGTTTGTGTAATAACTTTTCCCTTGGGTTCTTTCAGGCCATTCAACATGCCCATTCTTTCTCCATGCAAGCTTTTCAAACAAGGAAGAAGTTGGCCAATATGAGGCGGGAGGTTTCTGCCCTAGAAAAGGAAAACAAAACTTTTCTGACAAAGATGAAGAAGCTTGAAGACCAGGCTGAGGCTGCCACCAAAGCCCAAACCCTAGCCGAAGAAAAGGCCGAATCTGCCGAGGCTATTAAGAAGGTCGCCGAGGCCGAGAAGAGAGAGGTCGAGGACAAAAAGGCCCAAGCCGAAAAGGAACTTCAAGAGGCCTTATCCACTAAAGACACCGAAATCAAAGCGGCCGACGAAAAGGCCTATGCTCAAGGAATGGCCGACGTTACAGAGGAATACAAACTACAAGTTAGGCAGGCGTGCAACAGGGGCTTCTCCCTTGGTTGGATGGCCCTTGCAAAGAAACTTAATCTTCCTGACAACTCACCACTGCGCCAAGCCGACGCTATTCCTCTTCCATTTCCTCCACCTTCTCCGCCAAGCCAAGCTGAAGATGAATCTGAGTCTGAATTTGAGGATGAGGATAAGGATGATGATGAGGCTTTGGTAAGGAAGCCCAAAGATGCTAGTGAGACCAAGTCCCCTCCTCAGGGTGATCAAGTCCTAGACTTGACTCATGAGGAGGATGAGGAGGTTATCAAGGAGACCACTCTTGAGCAAGCATCATCTGATGTTCCTCCAGTCGATAGAAGTCTTAATCAAACACTTGCCGAAACTGACACCGAGTTGGCGGCTGAAAAGATTGCCGAGGTGGTTCCACCAGAATCCTCCGAGGTTCCAGCCCATCCAGCTGTTGATGCTAAAGGAGCCTAACTCCAATGTCTTTCTTTGTTTGAACTTTTTTACTTTTCTATTTTCTGGACAATGTAAGCTTCCTTTTGTGGCCGATGTGCCTATCTTTGTCACTGCCGAGCAATTTGCTTTTGGTTAGGCCGTAGTGCCTTCTTTGTACACAACTGCAACTGTTTTTCTCTAAATGCTTTAGTCTTTATTTTCTCTTGATTGCTTCTGCATGGTTCTATATTTAGAACATTTGGCATGCCTTTCTTACTTTGCCTCCTTTGTGCAATCTTCTCAGGATTAAAGACCTCGGGTATAGTAACTACAAGCTTTACTTCGGCAAGATACTGACCTACAAACTTTTCATGAATTTCAACAAGTATATACTATTCAATGCTATCTTTGCAAACATTTCTCAAGTTATAACTAGTGCTAAACAATGATCTACTTGTAAATTGCTACAAATTGCTGCAAATTTCTCAAGTGTTTAAACAATATACTTAGCTTTTATTTCAACCTGTAAATTGCTGCAAATTTCAACAGATGATCATATGTCGGCTTAACATCATCTTGTGAATTGCTACAAATTTTAACAAGTGTTAAGCATCTTCTTTAGGTTTAACCAACCTGTAGATTGCTATAAGGGTTTAAGCAATAACCTCGGTTTCACTTCAACTTGTAAATTGCTACAAATTTCAACAAGCGCAGAGAAACAGTAATCTTGGCTTAACTTCAACTTGTAAATTGCTACAAATTTCAACATGTGAAGATAAGGAATAATCTCAGCTTAACTTCAACTTGTAAATTGCTACAAATTTCAACAAGTGAAGATAAGGAACCATCTCGGCTTAACCTCAACTTGTAAATTGCTACAAATTTCAACAAGTGAAGATAAGGAACCATCTCGGCTTAACTTCAATTTGTAAATTGCTACAAATTTCAATAAGTGAAGATAAGGAACCATCTCAGCTTAACTTCAACTTGTAAATTGCTACAAATTTCAACAAGTGAAGATAAGGAACCATCTCTGTAATAACCCTCGTCACTGTTTACCAAATAACCACTGATTACCGTTAAACTGAAACTGATTATGACTGATAAGTGAACCGAATAAACTACTGAACTGACTGACTGAAATCTGAAACTGATTGATTGAATATACCTGTTTGAACTGCATTTCTATCTGTTGCCTGTTTGATTATCTGTTCATGCCTTTGTGTTTAAATTGCGAATTGAAGGCCTTATCGGCGGCCGAACCGGAAATTGATTGATGTTTCATGACCCTCATAATTTATAGGATTTTATGATATATTTATCTGAAAACTGATTTGGTATGATTAAATTAGATTAAATAGTGCTAAATTACAAGAGTTGCATTATTTACCAAACTAACCCCTAGTGGACCCCTACACCAAACTTTGTTTAAGCCTTAGCCTTGCATTACAAAACATTTCCTCAGCTTCTTTTGAGCACACCACCGAACTAGAGAGAGAGAGGAAGTGAGAGAGTTGAATTGTTCTAGAGAATTGGCTTGGAAGACTTGAAGGGATCATAGAAGAATTGCCTAATTGGACTTCTATACTTGTAATTGAAGCTCTAGGTGAGGAATTCAACCTCTCATTGTTGTGTTTAAGTGGGTTCTTGCATTGTTCATGTCTAAATTGATGAATTGAGTCATGTTCTAGTCCTAGCATGTCAAATTGAAGCTCATTCCATGCATGCATGTTTGAATTGTTGAGTTGTGAGTTGATTTCATGGTAAAATGTTACATGCATGTTCATATTGTGTTTAAGTCCATGATTTCATCTTGTCCTTGGAAGAATTGGCTCACTAGAGCATGAAATTGAAGCTTTAAATTGAGTTAAACTCATGCATGTCATGTTTGAAATATTGTTCATGAAAATTGGTTTCAAATTGAGTTTATTTGAAACACCCTTGGGTTTTGATTTTGCAAATTGAGCTTTGAATCATGTTAAAGTATGAGTTTTGATGTGTTTTCTGAAAAATTGGCCCAAGAGGATTGAATTTATGGTTTGAAAACTTGGTTTTGAGCTTGAGGTTCAAATTTGGAATTTCCAGAATCTGGACTCACGCTCGAGCGGGGTGACTGGCGCTCGAGCGTGGAAATCGTGCTCCCAGCATTTTTGTTCTGTTTTGAAGTCCGCTCGAGCGGAATAATTGACGCTTAAGTGGGACATTGTGTCTCGTGCTCGAGCGGGTGTCGAGCGCCCAATCGAGCGTGATTTTCACCTTTCCAGCACTTTTGACTGTTTTGCAGAACGCTCGAGTGGGTAAGTCTACGCTCGAGCGGAAACCTTTGTCTGCATATCCACTCGAGCGGAGTAACCTACGCTCGAGCGTGACCCCTGTTTTCTGAAAATTCTGAAAATGCTTTTAAAGTGCATCTTTGCATCCTCATCTCATCCTAGGCATTATTAGACCTAGTTTAAGACATCTTTTTGAGGATGTAGATGTCGAACACACCGAGGCAAATTAGGGGTTAAGTTATTAACTTTCCCAACTGTGTAGCTTAGCGTGTGTTCAATCTGTTAACTGTGTAGGGTTGGCGACTGGGGAGACGCACTCTAGTTTACTGTAGCCCAGAACTCTGTGAGTAACGATTGTGTAAAGATATGTTCAAAAATGATTATTTTCTGAACAACTGAACTGTACTGTTTCTGAAATTGAATACTGTTAATTGAATGAATGTATGTCCTGTATATTGAACTGTATTGTGGCATCCTTGGCACCTACTGTTTACTATTACTGTTACAGAGATCTCTGTCGGTTCCCTTATTGGAACCACTACTGTTTACTGACTGATGGCCATCACTACTGTTCGGTCTTTTAAGACCTATTGTTTACTGTACTGTTATGCTAATGGATATACCACATATGACTGTACTGACTGAACGACTGAAATACTGAATCAATGAACTGTTTTCATTACTGTAAGGACATTCATTCCTAACCCCTTTACGCATTATGTTATTCACTGGGCTTTAGCTCACTGATCATATATATATGTAGGTGTGTAGGCACCAGATCGCGGCTAGAAGCGTCGAGATAGACTCTAGTTTTGTCAAGCCAACCTACGTGCCTCACCGCGAGGTCCCGAACCTGCCATGCTTTGGCTTAGGGGTCCTTTTATTCTCCCCTTCTGTACTGTTTTGAGAATTGAATAGAATGTACTGTACTATACTGTTAACAGGGATTGGGTCCCTGATCGGAAAGATTGTAAATATTGTACATGCTATTTTGTTACTGACTGCTTATATATATATAAAAAGTCTTTTTGCACACAGACTGTCACAGCTCATTGGGCATTGTTTATTTACTGTATTGGTTTCCGAGAGCCCCTGTACTCTGTATTACTGTATTACTATTAAGCAGGCCTTCGGTAATCTCAGATTACTGGCCGATTACGGTGCTAAACCCATAGGGACGGGTTTGGGTCGTGACAATCTCAGCTTAACTTCAACTTGTAAATTGCTACAAATTTCAACAAGTGAAGATAAGGAACCATCTCAGCTTAACTTCAATTTGTAAATTGCTACAAATTTCAACAAGTGAATTAAGTGTTTCTGTCTTCTCTCTGCCCCCAATGTGAACCTGAGTTCTACTTGGGTTCTCATTATTCATGTCTCCAAAAACACCAATATGTAACTTTATCAATCATATGTGTTTAAAGAAAAAGGGAAAAGATTTTATTGATGACATCGGCCAAAAATAATGCACATCTAATGATAGAAGAATTTCAAATTACAAGTGTTCCAAGGTCTTGGCAGTGCTTTGCCCTCGTTATCTTCAAGCCGATAAGCTTCATTGCCTAATACCAAAGTAATTCTGTAGGGTCCTTCCCAGTTTGGGCCAAGCTTGCCCTCTCTGGGATCCTTCTTGTTGCTGACAACTTTTCTCAGGACTAGGTCGCCGATTTGAAAATCTCTTGGATTGACCTTCTTGTTGTAAGCTCTGGCAAGTTGTTGCTGGTATACTGCGAGCTGAATTGTAGCTTTCTCTCTTCGTTCTTCTAAAAGATCCAGATCTCGGGCTAAGAGTATGTCATTTGTCCCGTTCTCAACTCCCTAGGTTCGGATCCCTGGGATGCCGACTTCCAGTGGAATGACTGCTTCTGTGCCATAAGCCATGGCAAAGGGGGATTCCCCCATTGATCTTCTCGGCGTAGTCCGATATGCCCAAAGCACGTTGGGCAATTCGTCTACCCACTTTCCTTTTGCTGCCTGCAGCCTCTTCTTTATTTCATCCAAAATTACTTTGTTGGATGCTTCTGCTTGCCCATTACTTTGGAAAAAACTTGGTGTTGAAAAGTAATTCTTGATCTTGAATTTCGCACAAAAGTTCTTGATGAGTTTGCTGTCAAACTATGTCCCGTTGTCGGCAATTATTGCTCTCGAAATCCCAAATCTGGTGATGATGTTTCTCCATATAAAGTTCTTGATGTCTACATCTCTGATTTTGGCAAGAGGTTCCGCCTCTATCCACTTCGTAAAGTAATCTGTTGCTACCAGCAAGTATTTTCTCTGCCCAGTTGCCTGGGAAAGTTGCCCAACAAGATCCATGCCCCATTGGGCAAACGGCCAAGGGCTGAATACTGGGTTTAGGTCAGCAGCTGGCCGATGTATCAAAGGTGCAAACCTTTGGCATTGTTCACACTTCTTCACGTAGGCTTCAACATCCTTTTGCATGTAGGGCCACCAATACCCCTGGGTAATGGCCCTGTGGGCTAATGATCTGCCCCCAGTATGGCTTCCACAAATTCCTTCATGAATTTCATATAGGAAATCTTCAACCTGCAAAGGGTGTACGCACATTAAAAGGGGTCCAGTGAAGGACCTTCTGTATAGGTGTCCATCTGCTGTCAGACTGAATCTTGCCGATTTCAATCTGACTTTTTGTGCCTCCTTACGATCTTCTGGCAGCTTTCCTTCTTTCAGGAATGCAACAATTGCATCCATCCAGCTTGGCCCCATGTCCACACACATTGCTTCCTGCTCTGTGCTCTGTGGTTCTATGCTCGGGCCTAACATATAATCGATCATAATTGTCCTTGCTTTTCCAGTCTGCATTGAACTTGCCAGGTTAGCCAACGCATCGGCGTGGGTGTTGTCATCTCGGCTAACTTGGAGTAGTCGACAGTTTTGAAATAGAGCTGCCAATCTGATGACCTCTTTTGCATATGCCGACATCCTTTCGTCTCTGGCTGCAAATTCTCCTGTTGACTAGTTAACAATAAGCTGTGAATCACAAAAAACGATTACCTCATCTGCTTCTGCTACTACTGCCAGTTTTAGCCCTGCAATTAATGCTTCGTATTCCGCTTCATTGTTTGAGGCCTTGAACCCCAAACGGATGGACTGTTCTATTAATTCTACATCTGGAGATATCAGCAGTACTCCTGCCCCCGCTCCTTGTCGGTTCGAACTTCCATCGACGAACAGTTTGAATGAGTCGCCGATGTAGATGCTGCAGGGTCTGAGTCTTTCCTTCCTTTGCTCTTTTGCCTTAGGCTGGGATTCTCCTTGCTTGCTGGGACAATGCTCATCCTGGCTCAACGGAGCCCGATGTTCGATGGTTTCAGGCGTGAATTTTGCCACGAAGTCGGCCAAAACTTGGCCCTTTATTGCTGTTCTGGGCCTGAACTCCAGGTCATACTGGCCCAAGGCAACTGCCCATCTTGCGATTCTTCCTGTTAAGTCTTCTTGTTGCAACAGGGACTTCAGTGGGTGCTCTGTGAGTACCACAATCTTGTGCGCCTGAAAGTAATGGTTCAATTTTTTTGAGGCCATTACTAAGGCCAGCATTAATTTCTCTAGTGGTAGATACCTTATTTCTACGTCGGCCAAGGTTTTACTTACATAATAAACAGTCTTTTGTTCTCCTTGTTCTTCTCGGATTAGCACTGCACTTACTGCGTGTTCTGACACAGCTAAGTACAAAAACAGCTCTTCTCCAGGTTCAAGTGTCGAGAGGACTGGAGTCGTGGTCAGATATTTCTTTAGGTCGGCCAAAGCGGCCTCACATTCCTCAGTCCATAGGAAGTCCGTGGTCTTCTTCACCAGGTTGAAAAAGGGTTTACATTTGTCTAAGCTTCGGTTTATGAACTTGTTTAGTGCTGCGGCCCTTCCAGTAAGCATTTGTACCTGTTTTGCCGATGTTGGGCTTTGTAGGTCTAGGATGGCCTTGATCTGATCTGGGCTGGCCTCTATGCCCTTCCTTGTTACCAGGTACCCCAGAAATTTACCAGATCCAACTCCAAACGCACATTTCGATGCGTTGAGTCGGAGCCGATATGTTTTGAGGATCTTGAATACCTCTTTTAGGTCGACAAATGACTCGTAGGCTCCTTGGTCTTCACGACCATGTCATCGATGTAGACTTCTACTGTTTGGCCAATCAGGTGTTTGAACATCTTGATTACCAGCCTTTGGTAGGTTGCTCCTGCGTTTTTCAACCCAAAAGGCATCACTCTGTAACAGTACAGGCCTTTTGGGGTGATAAACGCTGTTTTCTCTTCGTCTGGGGGGTACATGGCTATCTAGTGGTACCCCCTATAAGCATCCAGGAAGCTCATCTTTCCATGTCCAGAGGTGGCGTCTACCAACTGGTCAATCTTGGGTAGAGGAAAACAGTCTTTGGGACAAGCTTTGTTCAGGCTTGTAAAATCTACGTAGACTCGCCATTTACCGTTTTTTTTCTTTACCACTACTGTGTTGGACAGCCATGTCGGGTAATGAACTTCTCGGATGGCCCTGGCCTCCAGAAGTCTGTCCACTTCTTCTTCTACTGCTTCGACGTGTATCAACGTCGGTCTTCTGGCTCGTTGAATCATAGGTTTTGCCGACCTGTCGACATTTAGTCTGTGGCAGGTGACCTCGGGGTCAATGCCAGGCATTTCGTAAGGTGTCCAAGCGAACACCTCAATGTTGGATCTCAAAAAATCTTCTAGTTCTCTTTCCTCTTCTTTGGCTAAGCCTGAGCCGAGAAGAAAGTAGCGCTCTTTGTCACCCTCCTGGACGAGGATTTTCTTTAGTGTCTCTTCACTCTTTTCGGCTGGCTCCTTGCCGACATCATCTAGGACCTCCATGTCCTCGTCTTTAATCTCTGCCTTCCCTGGCTCCCGAATGTTGCAAGTAGTTTTCATTGCTACCATGGAGCAATTCTTTTCCTGCAGTTGGTCTCCTCTGACTTCTTCGATCCCATGTTCTGTGGGGAACCGCAATAGTTGATGCAATGTTGAGGGAACTGCCCCCATTGCATGCAACCATGGCCTTCCCAAGATGATGTTGTAAGGTGAAGGCGTGTCAATCACGACGAATTCTGTTCTAATTTTCTTAGTGCCGGCTTGTACCTCCAAGCTTGTTGCGCCCAGTGGCCACGTTGGCGTTCCATTAAAGCCGACCATTAGGCCATTTGATTGCTCCATGTCTTCTGGGTGAAGGCCTAGCTCCTTGTAACATCTAACGTACATGATGTCACAAGAGCTGCCTTGATCTATTAGGATGCGTTTCACTTGGCACTCCTCAACCTGGAGGGATGCTACCAAGGCATCATTATGCGAATGCTGGACCATCTCTAGGTCAGCTTCAGTGAAGGCTGTCATCGGTCCTTGGCACTCTTCAGGCCGAGGTCTTTTATGTCTGACCTGGTTCAAGTGCCGCAGGTGTTTTACTCTTTGGGTTTCTCCGCGAATGTCACTTTCGTTCACTTGTGAATGAATTACATTAACCACCCTAGGTCCCCCTCCCTCTGGTTGCTGTGCTGGGGGAGGCGGGGCCGCTGGTGCTTGAGGCAATCTTGCCTGCTCTTCTCTTATCCTGGCTTCGTCGACGAGGTACCTTAGATGGCCTTGCCTTACTAAGTCCTCTAAGTATGCTTTTAGGGCTCTGCAGCCCTGAGTTGGGTGCCCTTCTTCATTGTGGTAAGCACAACGCCTACCAACGTTCCTTCCCATGTATTCCCCTGGGGCCTTTGCTGGTGCTCTGAAATAAGGTTGATTTCGGATTTGCTCCAGGACTTTGTGTACTGGGATTCGAAACACAGTCGTCACTACCTGTTTACCCCTCAATTCTATCTCCGGTTTGTTAAATCCGTTGTCACTTCGGCTTCGCTTCGGCTCGCCATTCCCTTTTTCCTGCTTTACCTCCTTATTCCCCGATGTGTCCTCCTCGGCTCTGGCATATTTCTCAATTCTCGCCATGAGCTCTTCTATGCTTTTTGGCAAAGTTTTTGCCAAAGACTTCCGTAGTGGACAATTGTCTTTTAGGCCGTTCTTGAATGATACGACCGCTACTTCTTGATTACATTCTGGTATTCGATTGAACACCTCATAGTACCTTTTCGCATAGGCCCTAAGGCCTTCGTCTTTGCTGATTTTCAGAGCCATCAATGCGTCCACCTTCAATGGCTGCAGTTTGTTCGTCACAAACCTGGCCACAAACATCTCGGCCAGGCCTTCCCAAGTCTTTACGCTTCCCTTCGGTAGTTTATGGAACCAATCTGATGCAATTTCCCCAAAGGACGAGGGGAACACTTTGCAGAGTAACGGCTCGTTCCCACTATATAATGCCATCGAATTCAGGTATAGCCCGACGTGGAAGTTAGGATTTGACTTACCATCATATATTTGGAACCTCGGCATACTGAATCGCTTTGGTGCTTGAAATTTGTCTAGTTCCACCGAGAATGGTGTCCTCGGCTTAACTGGGGAAGTTACCTCGGCTTCAGCATTCTGTTGCTTCCTCTTGAGGTAATCTCTCAAGTCTTCCTTACTCCTTCCTGGAGCTCGGCTGTCTCTGGACTTCAATCTCTTCGGCACACTACTTTTGGCCTCGTGGTGGGGTCGTTTTGATCTCTCTCCATGTGTTGTGTTAAAGCAAAGCGCCTGTCCTTGAACATGCCGATGTTCTTTGGGCTCTGGATCCTTCGTGTGATACGTTCTTCGGGACTCCTCTCGTCTGCCTTCCCTGGAAGGTCGGTGAGAGTGCCTTCCGCTCCTGGTGTGCTGAGGGACTTCGGAGATTGTTTTTCTTCCTCCCTTCTGGGTGTTAGTTGCTGGCATCGGCGTATCCTGCAGCGGCTATGGTGGCTGCATGACATTGTTTTGCATCATGAAGTTGACCACTGACTGTAGGTCTGCCAACTTGTTTGCCAAGTCTTTTACTTCCTCATCCCGCCGTAGGCACCTATCCCTCCATACCTGAAGGTTATCTTCGTCATAATACTTGCTTTGGCCTGCCCTCTTCGAAGCGTCGCCCTCCTGGCCGACGTCTTTCTCTTCGTGGCCCTGGTCATGAGTTTCTGTATTGTGGTTGTCTCCTTCAACGTCAAGGTCAATTGGTCTACCACTCCCAGCAGGAGTGTCGCCCCCAATGTTTCCCTCTGTCCGTTACTGGCCATCTATTCTTCTAAGTTTCCCATAGACGGCGCCAAATTGTGTGGGTGATTTTTTGACCACACTGCCCGCTTAGTAACCAGCTAGAGAGCACTGACAGAATAGATGGCACCTGACTGACCTGCCACAGAAATATAAGAATCCCGCGGTGGTTTCGACCACCCGGGGGCACTCCGACGATCAAGTCAGTATATCTCTCAAAGATAAATCTAGTACTAAACTCACAAGCTTGAGTATCAAAAGCATACCTTAGACCCATGGGGGTGCCTCTCTTTTATAGCCAATACAATTCTATTCCCAATAGGAGCCTGGCCCTAATGGACTTAGGATTACTGTTAATCTAGGACTCCTAGTGGGATTAGGATAAACTCTCTAAGAGTCTTATCTTTACCCAAACTGAAGTCTTCTCCCAATCTAGGACTCTTGTCCATATCCAAGTTGAGTTCCCTCTTCATTCTAGGACTCTTGTCCCTTATCCTCTTATCTCGGATTCCGATATCTTCGGAGATAACCTCGGCAACTCCGAGATCACCTCGGCATAACTACCACGACACGTGGAACCTCGGCTGACACGTCGGTGTCACCTTGCCACGTGTTGGTGATCGGAAAATATATCCCCACACCAAGAATAAAAGTAGAGGTCGCATCTCTTACAGTTGACGGTGGTGGTAGGCAGTGATGGAATTAGGGTTAGGGTTTCAAGAAAAGAGGAGAATGGAAGGAAAAAGAAGAAAGAAGGTTATTGGTGAGGATGAAGATGAAAGTGGTGGCCGCCGATAGGAGTGAAAGTGGTGATGGGTTGGATGCCAGGAGCAAGGATCTCCTTATTGACTCTTCTCCTTGACTCCCTACTTTATGGGCCATTGGGTCCACTTTTGGACCAAATTTTGATGATTCGAACTATTTACATTTTAGAATTTGTCATTTATATCATACCTGTAAAAAATCAAATTGATTGAATATCGAAAGAACTAAAAACCATTTATTAAAAAAATTTAATAAATAGTTTTATTGTTTAATAAAATTTTAGTTCATGTGGTTTTTGATATCCGATCGACTTGATTTTTTTACAGGTATGATATACATGACAAATTCTAAAATTTGAATGGTTCGGATCATCGAAATTGGGCCCAAAAGTGGACCTAATAGCCCATCAAGTAGGGAGTCAAGGAGGGGATCCTTATGCCAGAAGGTGTTGGCGGAAGTGGAAGTAATAGTGGAATTAGGGTTAGGGTTAGACTTGGGAGTATAGGGATGGGGACAAAATTGAAATTTGATGTTAGGAAAAAATTGTAATAAAATAAATGAGGGGTCCAAAGAAAAAAGTTAGGCATTTAACAACCCACTTTACTTATTGTTAACCCATAGGCTCAATTTGTTTTGAGCGATGAATAATACGATTGGATTAGTAATGAGTGGGTCCGCAAAAAATCATATTTATTTTTGAAATGTGCCATGGGATTAAGAGTCCCATGGGATTTTGAAACCCTTCCACAGAGATCATGTTTGTTTAGACAGACTGGATAAAGAGGGATTGTAATTTATCAAACTATTAATCATGAGATATATAGTCCCTGAACTATTTAGTTAGAAAGAATGTGTATTCCGTGTTTGTTTTATCATGATATTAGATATTTGGAAATGACTATTCTATTGAATTTAATGTTTGATTGAAATATTATGAAGAAAAATAAATGCTTAATAGACTATTTTACCTTTTTCAATTATTTATTTAGTAATAGCAATACTAAATTTGTCTTTAATATTTTAATTGTTTTTGTGCAGATTAAATAAAAAATTATTTAATTTTATTTAATTTTTTTAAAATTAAATAAATTTATTTATTTAATTTTAATTAAATAAATAAAACATCAATAAAAAGTTTATGTTGTTTTTAAAATAAAATTTTAAATAATTTTTTTAAATATTAAATATTAAATAATCAGTTTAAATAAAAAAATCAATAAAAATTAAATAATGAAATGAAATAAAATATCAACAAAAACTTAAAATAAAACATAAATAAAAAATCTATAAAAATTTGTTTAAAAAATTAAGTAAATAAACATCATTAAAAATTAAATTAAATTATTTTATTTAATTTCCTAACTGAGATTTTTATATTTTATTTTATTTTATTTACTAAATACAATACATAATGAAATCAAATACTTGGAGGGCAAATGTGTCATTTTACAACTTAGTTCCATGAGATTCCAATCCCACCATTTCTATTCTACATCCCTTTAGGACACAATAGTCCAACATATATGGGATTGATAGTCCGGTAAGACTCTTAATTTAGCCTATAAATTCTCACCAAATAATGGACTCCATAATAGATTGGACATGGACTCAAATCCCTCCTTCAATGCTTCCAAACAAACATCCCCTAGCAATCCCATGGAGAGATAGTATTGTAAAATGAATATTTTGCCCTTCATTTTATAAAACAACTAAGTTACCTTCTATATAACAAGAGTTTTTATGGAATTTTATAAATTTTACATTAAACTAATATTATTATAAAATGCACAAATAAACACAATTTATATTATGTCTCCAACATCAAACTAGTAATCCCCTCTTGTGTTCTTTCTTTTTTTTTTTTGTTTTTTGTTTTGCGGTGCATGTTGATGTAAAAAATTAATTAATTTTTAATTTGAGTGGTGTCATATTGTTCAGTGAAAAAAGAAGGGGTAATTACCATTTAGTGGTAATTTATAAAAATAATTACATATTAATGAAAAAAATTATAATTATAATTATAATTTTAATATTTATAATATTTATTATTTTTTGTAATTATTTTCTGAGAAAATTATTTATAAGTCCTATTAGGGAGACTTATGCTATATATAGTCCTACTAAAAAACTTATGTTTCCATAAATCCTGTGTGAAATTTGCTGACACATTTACTCTCAATATTACTTGTTAATATCATAAATAATGGTAAAACCATATATAGGAAATTGAATGTTACCATAGATTAAGTTTGCAAAATGTAACGTGACACCTACATAAACGTAACATAACGTGACACCTACATAAACGTAACGTGACACCTACATAAACGTAACGTAACGTGACATGTTATGTTTCGCAAATTTACTGGGTTTTTGATTTTTTAAATTGAATGTGAAAATGTTATTTGTTCATGTATTTTGAAATTCACATTCATATAGATATGATCTAGGAAAGAAAATTGATTTTTCCCTCGAATTTTGCCACCCCGAATCCCCCCGACGTCGTTTTGGGCAGTTTTTTTTTTTTTTTTTTCTTCTTTATGCAGGTCTGAGACAGAGGGAGAGGGAGAGAAAGAGAAAAAAGAAAGAGAAGAGAGAAGAAGAGAGGAGAAGAGAAAGAGGAGGGGAAGAGGGAATGGAGCCCTCTGCTTCCGCCGTCAGCTGATCGTCGCAGCTCGCAGCTCGCAGCTCGTCGCTCGTCGCAGCTCGTCGGTCGATCGTCTCCGCCTCTGCCTCCGCCCCTTGCCCAGCTTGGTTGATGTTGCCTTCTTCTTCTTCTTCTTCTTCTTCTTCTTCTTCTTCTTCCTTCTCTTCTTCTTCTTTCTTCGTTCTTCTTTCTTCTTCTTTTCAAATTCGGGCGATTCGGGGAGAGGGGCTCTTTTCGAGCTACATATCACTTCTGATTTAGGAAATTGAATGTTACCATAGATTAAGTATGCGAAATGTAACGTGACACCTATATAAACGTAATGTAATGTGACCATATAAAATGGGACATTACATAAACGTAACGTGACGTGACACCTACATAAACGTAACGTAACGTGACACCTACATATACGTAACGTAATGTGTCACGTTACATTTCGCAAACTTATTAGGTTTTTGATTTTTTAAATTCAATTTCCTATATATGGTTTTGCTATTATAGTGCATAATAATATATTAATACCATTTATTTACAACTCATGGGATCTTGTAGAATACATTCCTATCTAAATAGAACTTGAAACTCTATAAGAAATTACACAGGATTTAACCTAGCATAAATGTCTAAAATAGGACTTATCAATAAGTCTCCCTTACTTTCTCTGACATTCACTGTTAGATAATTTTCTCAAAAAAGAAGGTGTAACTGTTGAGTAGTATAACCCATTCCCTCTTTCGCAAGAATATTGAACAAATAAGTTTTCTTGATTGATAGTTCCTATTGTCATGCCCTAGAGGCAATACTTCTAAAACATAACCAACTCCAGAAATAACCACAATAGGTTGTCATTCATCCAATCTCAGAAAAGCAAATACAATAGTATATACATGCATTGGATTCTTGATATGCACAGACTAGGTAAAGAAGACACGTACGTCAGATAGCGCACAATTCTCAGGAAGCTTCGCAAATAGAAAAAATGAACCTTGAGCCTTAAATTGGACTTGGAAGCCAACCCCAGCAAACAACTCGATAGTGTAATTTCTTCTTGATTCATAATCCTAATCACAAATGCAAATATGCATTACAAAAACAATTGGCATTATCATGAGCACAAATTTTATCAGAGTAAGCTATTACATGCAATCAAATTGACAAATTAGTGCTTTCTAAATCCTACTTTTCTCAACGATTCAAAGTATTCTAAAGGGCTTCTCAAAGTAGTCAAGGCAGCTTCTTGGAAAGGTGCTGGAGCAGAGTCCATTAATTTAGTATGGATACTTCTAATTGCAGATGCAATACAAGCATGAGCAACCACCCATCCAATTCTCCAACCTGATAGAGACACACCCATGTCAACATAGTGCAGATCCAAACATGAGCACACACAGAAACCGTTTACTGGTCATTTAAGTAGTGATAGGACCTTAGAAGCACTGACACTCCAAGATGGGTGCCATGTCTATGTCTGACACTATGGGGAGCGTGTGTCCATGTGTCCACTCAAATTTTTTAATTATTATTTGTTTGTAGGACACAATAGGAATACTTCATGGACAAGTGTCCTGTGTTTGGACACACCTCAGGACACTTTTGTAGTTTTTTTTTCTATAGTTTCACAAAGCTAATTTGGAATCAAAGTAAAATATATGGAAATAAAGCAAGAATAAGTAGAAAAAGAAATTAAAATACACCCAAATATACAACGATACCTCTCAGATCTATGTATCCTAAATTTATATTTTTATACATAGTAAATAAAAAAGATTGTTGTATCCCTGTCATGCTCGTGTTTTGATTTTTTGAGAATCAACATGTCCTGTGTTTGGATCCGTGCTTCTTAAGATAGAACAAAATGCACGCATGGTAGAAACACTTCAACAGAATTTTGAAATAACATGAAATCTTCCAAGATTAGCACATGTAAAGTACAATTCCGGTAGGTAAGATATTGAAGCATGCTTGTAACACTGTAAGTCATGGACAAGGAAAATGTGATGATAGTTTGCCTTTGCATTCTCGGAAGTGAGGCCAAGGATATATGTGTCTCGTTGTCATAAGTAATATGCTCGTATACCTGTAGAACATCGACAAAACATAAAAGATCAATTGAAACAAGCAGTAGATTTTGGTTAACAAAAGAATGAAAAAATCAGCAATTTCCACATTCATTCACTTTTCTTGGTAATTAGCATTAAAAATAGGCCATTACATGTGGAAAGTTGTTTAGGGGATGGTAGATTTCGCTCATTAGAGAAAAATCCAATACCGGTAAAGAAATCTTCACTATTATACTAATGTTTAGGTCTCAACTCTAATCATGGAATTAGCACACTGAAGATGCATGATGTTCTAAGAAGATGAATTGATTGATTAGCACTCTGACTATTTTTTCACTTATTTGCTGTCTTTTCATATTTCATTAGGATATAACATGCCACTCTCATAACATCTTCTCATGCATATTTGTGAACAAAAGTGACAAATTGACTAAATGAAACCACAATATTGACAGTAATAGCTTTCATGAAGGTTCAATCTCCTGTAGTCACAACCTGGTCCTCAAAGATCTTTCACTTTCCCAAATTTGATGAACTTCTTTTCCCCTTTTATTAAAACCCTCCCCCTTTATGTGTTAAATATATAGACAGCCCAGCTTTTTCAGTAGCTCTTGTCATCTATTCTAGTAGCTCTTGTCATCTATTCTAATCAGGTTAGGTTATGCTTCTCAAACCACTTCAACTTGCCATTTCAATCTTCAACAATGTATGCAATTGTGACTAGATGGTAACCACTGTCATAAAAAAAAGGACCATTGGGGCATTTGATCTGCTAAACAATACCTTTCATATGGTCATCTTGATCTTGTTTTTGCTGTTTCCGAAACCCATTATTGTTCAGTTGACCACATGGGGTTAGACAAACCATGCATGTTTCTACTTCTTGTACTTGAAAGTTGAAACTATGCAACTGAGAATGCCTTATGGCATTCAACTAGGTCTCATTCTCATTAATTTACTAATAAGTATCATCCACCATCCCTGTGTCCATCTTTCTCCCTTAACACAAACTATGTGCTAACGGAGTGTGTACGCACTCTGTCTAGTCATAAACAATAAATGTCTCCAACTTTAGCAACATAAATCATAATCTAACCACCAAGTAGGTATTCAAGGATCCAACCATGTTCAGCAGCAATTCTTTTTCATTCTTTAGCCAAATTCACACTCATTTGATGCTATTGGAACTCACTAATACAGATGATCCAATATAGGACTTATGTTACACAATTCAAAACAGAGAATATAAACTCGAAGCACGTCTTGTGTCCTCATTTCGTAGTTATGGTTTGTGCGTATCTAAGAAACCCAATGAATTTGAGATATTTTTCCATTTACAAGTTATGAGACAACTAAATTATCTAAGTCTGTTATACAACAAAGCATCAAGGAGAATGGAAATAACTATCACGTCATGTGGAATAACTATAATACTCGACAAGTATAAGAGAGATGATGTTAATATTCACGCTTCATCAGTTATAGCTAGGCAATCTCTGGTGTGGCAAGCTCCATCAATTGTCTCAAGCTCATCCTTGGTGAATACTTTTCCAGTTGAATTATGAGGGTTGTGCCATTATATATCAATACATTTTTAACTCATAAAGATATCATAAAAAAACAAAAAACAAAAAAAGCACAATTAGTGCACATTAATGTGTATTTGGGAGGGGAAAGATATCATAATTACAAAAAATTGAACAATTCTAAACATTATTAAAAAAAACATCACCTAATGGTTCAAGCATCATTGGAGCTGTCTGTGCAATGTGCACAATAATTTTGATAATGCAAACTTCCATTGAATTCCAAACAAATTTCAGCCACTTAACCTTGAAGCTTAATGCCCTCTGAACTGAATATACAATTACACAGAAAAGAGATAATAAATTTATCATCACAAAGCACAACATAAACCAACCATATGACCAAACTAAATGTTGTGCTACACTTTATGAGATAATGGCATCAATAGCAGAAAATTACTAATGGTGGACAAAAGATGGCTACTTATTTGCTACAAATCTTTTATTGTAATTTCTGTCCTCCAAGCCTTTTGTATATTTCTTTGGAAGTAGTGGTGTTCTAGATTCAATATCAATTTCATTGAGTTTGGAATGGATGCATTGAGAAAATTAAGTTTATTGGCAATACTTCGCATTGAATATTATAGGCAATCTTATACAAACTTAATTTAATAATTTACTTTATAATAAAATATTACATAACTTTAACTAAAGAGAGAGACTCTAAGATAATTTAGAAAGCTTAACTTCTCAATTTTTTTAACTTTATTAAAATCAGAACACTTCTTTACATCTTCCCCAAACATCACATTCCCAGACAGGATTATACATGACAGAACCCAATAATATCTAACTAAAGAAGCAAAATTGGAACAAAGGCTTCTGGTAAATCCATTAAGGGCACAACCCTAGACATCCGAGCAGTGCTTGCCCTACCGGCAAGGAGGTCTTCTACTTCTTCATCTCATGTGCTCTATTCGCACGCTTTCTGACGCCGACCCCATTCCGTCCCTAGTAGAATGGTACCGTGATGGCCAGTAATCTGAGATTACCGAAGGCCAACTTTCAAAATTCACACACAATCAGAGTATTACATATGGGGCTAACAAGTGCGGAAGCAATAATTTACAATACAAGTGGTCCATAAGAGCTGTGCATAAGTTAAATGAAATGGCATACATCTTTACATAGCTTTACAACTTGGATACAATAAAATGAAATACAAAATACATCTTGACCAAAAGGCTTCTCAAGCCATCATATACAAAACACCATGAATTACAAGCTAAGAAGCATGATCTTCAAGATGCTACAAAATGCGAGTCCAAAACAAGTTGCAAACCACATCTAGGCATCACCGCCGTCCTGCTCATCACCTACATATATATAGAGAGGGTGAGCTTGGATACTCAGTGAATGGTACAAGAAATAAAGGGTTTGCATGAATAATATCTGAGATCTTCATCAAAGCGATACACATTATATCTTGTACAAAATCAAAGACAAAACAAGTTCATCTAACAAATCTTTCAAGCTTCATCAATCAAAGTCTTTCGAGTCTTCCAAGTTTCAAGGGATGACATTAACCAAGGTTGTGTTACAAATGCTTATAGTCCCCTAGCATGTACGGACTTTCAAGGGTTGTGCTACAAATGCTTATAGTCCCTTAGCACGTACGGACTTTCAAGGGTTGTGCTACAAATGCTTATAGTCCCCTAGCACGTACGGACTTTCAAAGGTTGTGCTACAAATGCTTATAGTCCCCTAGCACGTACGGACTTTCAAAGGGTTGTGCTACAAATGCTTATAGTCCCCTAGCACGTACGGACTTTCAAAGGTTGTGCTACAAATGCTTATAGTCCCCTAGCACGTACGGACTTTCAAAGGTTGCTATCCAAAACAAGACTAACACTTGATACACAAAACAGGGATAATCATTCATACTTAACAAATACTTTTCAAAACAAAGCAAAACTTTATCAAAACTTTATAACATAGCTTTATTAAAAATACCACTCACATAGTTCTTCAAACGTCGGGGCTACAGGCAAGGATCCAAGTCCTACAAGCACATAACAAATCTCATTGAATGCACTATCAAACAAGCTTTACATGAATGCAAATGATCTCGGCATTCTTTCAAAACTAAGTCGATCCAAAACAAAACACTGTTCCTCATCTTGGGAAAACATAATGGGCACCTACCAGGTCTTGGCCGAGGTCCCACACCTCCCTTGCCGAGGTGTGGTCTCGATGGCCACATTCAAGGAAACGAAGTCGGGAAAATTTGGGTTTCCTTTTCTTTGAAGAACATGAAGAACATGGATGCAAAGATCATAACGTATCATTACAAAAATCTGAGATTTCATGCTATGAATTCAAAAACATGGACCTGGGTACCCATACTCGAAGATCTTATGAAAATAAACACAAAAACATGAATCTTAATGCAAACTTTCGGATCAAACAAGACTTTTTCTTCAAGAACACATGAATACCACTTTCTCTTTCTAAACCCAACTTTAAATCGATGCATGGCTTGCAAATCAGGTTCAATCATACAATGCAGCCAGATGATCAATAAGAACAACAAGAGTAGATTAAGATTCTAACCTCAAAACACGAATCAAACGGTTTGAACTCTAAGGATCAAGCTTGAAAATCTATTCCTCCTCTAAGAACTTCTTCTTCTTCTTCTTCTAGAGCTTCTCTCTCCTCACAAGAAAAGACAGATAGCAAATAATACATTTCTAGGTCTGCTGGCTGACTTAACACTCAGCTGGGACATGTGGCACTACTGGGTTGGTTCTCCTAAAAAAGGTGGCTGAGTGAAAAGACAAGACTATGACAAAGTGTGTTCAACAAGCAAGATGGCATAGGCACTCCGGCAGGTAATGATCTCGGCTAAGAACAAGGCATCGGCAAGTAGGGGAACAATGATCTCGGCTAGGAAGGACACCACTTGACTAAGCTGTGCCACACCTCGGCCTAGATGTGCCACACCTCGGCCTAGGTCATACCACTCCAGGACAAGATCACTTAGGTGCAAAGGCAACATCTCGGCCTAGATAATACACATCTCGGCCTTGGTGATGAACACCTCGGCCCAGATAATGACATTTCGGCCAATATGTCAGGCCGAAGGTGGAGGTCAAACAAAGTGGTTCCAAGATAATTCTAGACTAAAGATGACCTCGGCTAAACTCACACCAAGCAAGGTACAAAACATGCAAGAAACACTTAAGCAAAGCAAATCAAGGTTTTGCAAAAATGCAACATATCAAGACAAGATCGTGTAATATATGCAAGCATGACTAGAGTAGAGTGAGGGTTGTTACAGCATAGCCTTAGACATCCAAGTAGTGCTTGCCCTACCGGCAAGGAGGTCTTCTTCTTCTTCATCTCCTGTGCTCTATTCACACGCTTTCCGATGCCGACACCGTTCGCTGGTTTTCCGGCGATCGATTTTTTTGGGAATCGCTTTTGCTTTTGCGTTTTGCGATTGTTTTCCTTCTCCTTCTCGTCCCTTGAAGATGATGAGCAAGTGAAGACCTTAAATATCCACTTCTTCCTTCCAGACCTTGAAGGCGAACTCATAGTTCTCTGTTCGCCATTGTTGGAGGAGTGAAGCTCGATGTTTGGTAGAGGACCCATTGCTATAGACTCGTCAGCCGAACTCATAGTTCTCTGTTCGCCATTGCTACGGTTTGAAAAGAGAACTATTGCTGCGAGTTCGAGAGCAGTAACGACAGAGAACCCCCACAACAACACTTCCAACATAGACATGTCAGTGATGAGGGATAGAAGAGAAAAAAAAAATTAAAAACAAAAAGTAGAAAGTTGAATACATCGTTGGATTTTTCCGTTTGTGAGAGGGTTGGGGTGAGTTTAGGGCTACAGAAAGCTCTGTGAATGAGAATGGTTAGAGAGAGAGAGTTGGGGTGAAAGCTCTGTGAATGAGAATGGTTATGCATTGCTTCCAATAAATATTGGAATTTAATTTTTTTAAAATTAACCTTTTATTTTTTTTATATTCTTGTTTGGAAATTTTTTTTAAAATTTCTATTTCAAAAAATGTTGCTTCATTTATTTTGGTTTAATTTAAGAATTTTGAAGTTTACTTATTTATTACCATTGGAATTTTATAGAAAGAGAATCCCAAATTTTAATTTTATATAAATTTTAGCAAGCAAAATATAAAAAATTTAGATAATTTTAATAATTTTTTTAAAAAATAGATAGTTAAAAAAATAGACATGGTGGACAGAAAGATGCAAAAATGAGAAGAGTAATATAGCGACCCCGGTCTTTTCCCATTTGATTATTGTATCCGGACTTAGGTTCCGTAGATTCTGTCATTGTTTAATTGTTGTTGTTGTCCCTTATTTTTTTTCTCATTTGGAATTATAGGATGTGTTGGGCAGGTTTGTTTCAGGTTGGTTGGGTTTAGAAACCAAGAGTTGCTGTCCAGGTTTTTGGTTCTTCGCTCGAGCGAGGAGTTGTTCGCTCGAGCGAGAGGTAGTGTTTGATTTGGACCTGTAGCTGTGCATTCTTGGCTCGAGCGAGCTTTTCTTCGCTCGAGCGAGTTAGTTCATCCTTCGCTCGAGCTATAGTTCCTTCGCTCGAGCGTGTGTCTGGGTTCAGACCTGAGGGTTTGAGTTCTTCGCTCGACCGAGCTTTATTTCGCTCGAGCGAGCATTTGAGTTGTTGGCTCGAGCAAGGCTTCCTTGGCTCGAGCGTAGTTTCTCTGTGTCTGGTCGCTCGAGCGACCAAGTCTTCGCTCGAGCGAGCCTGTCCAGTTTATATACACAGCAGCGGGATTTGATCAGTCTTTTTCATTTTCTTTTGATTCTAAACCCTAGGTCCGACTTCTCTCTCTCCCTACTCACCTTCTTTCTTAGATTTGATCCACTTAGGGTGTGTTTCTACCCTAGATCCTTCATATAAAAGATAGAGTGAGGCAAGGGCTACCATTTAATCTGAGCATTTGGCGATTTGGAGCACTTTGGTATCTGGGCACTCATCTCTTTCTTCACCTTTTGGGTTGTTTTCTTTGAGGTAGGGATTTCCTACTCCATTTTATAGGTTATGTTCTAAGTTTTGGTATTTTAATATGTTGGGAATACTTTGGTAAATTTTGGGAAAAACCCTAGTTGAATTATTGAATTGGTTTGTATAAGTAATTCATGGAATTGGGAAAAGATGGTTAAATTCATGAAATTGGGGAATTCATTGATTAAATAGCATAATTGGATAATTTGAATCATTGTCTATTGAATTGTGGACATAGTTATTTTCAGTTTAGAAATAACTGTTTTGGGCTATCGGTGGAGGATAGTCGTGATTGTTGTAGACATTGCATGTGGATTAGGAATAACTGGAACTAATCACATTGGTTAAGTCATTAATTTTGACTGTGGCATTGATACAGAAAATACGTGTATTGATTGAGCATTGCATTTGCATACATTGTTTGTGTGTGGGAGGAGATAGGGGATGTACTCCACGGTTTAGGGGAAGATAGGGGATGGACCTCTAAACCGGATTTTGTTTGGGAGGAGATAGGGGATGGACTCCATTAGCATCACTTTTATGTGTGCTTATTTATATAGAAGTGTTTTATTGATACAGCACTAAAATGTGTATCAATCTGGAAGTATGAAGTGTTTGATTTGAGCTTGAGTCTCATTTGTTGTTAATATTGGAAGGATGTGAATATGATATATGTGATTCACTGTTATAAGTTTGGCCAGGTTCTGAGCCATGTTGATAAAACTGGAAAGTAAAACGTATCTTTGGCAATAATGTCATGAGTCTGTAAAATGAAGTAATTGATTATTTTGGTTAACCATCTGTTGAATGCTATTGCTTTATTCATTGCTTATATGTGGTTTAGTATATTTCTACTGGGCTGTGGCTCACCCTATATGGGAACATCATTTTCAGGTTCAGGTGATAAACTACCTCCAAGGAATTAGCTTGGGAGGGTTTGGCTTCTGGATTGAAGAAGACTACTTTTAGTTAACTGTCTTAAATTATTAGTACATGTAAACATTCAAGCCTAGGGCTTTTCTTGTATTGAGTTAGAACTCATATTTTTGTATCCAAGTGTTGGCTTGGAAAGATGTAAGCCAGTAGGGCATTTTATTCGATGATACATGTAATGCTTTATTTTGTAATACTCTGATGAATGAATTAATAGAATGTCTTCTTTAAATAATGAATGTCAACGATATATAATGGGTTAATTTTGAGGGCGTTACAACTTGGTATCAGAGCGTACCGGGTTTGAATACTTTGGGTACGTGGGACGTGATTAGTATCACATTGGGTTCGTCTCGTTGGATAGAGACTTAGTGTAATGTTATATGCTTATGTGTTAACATGTTTATGTGATTATATGGGTATGGAATGTAGTTTCTAGGATGTTGATTGGACCCTTGAGTTTCTTGTAGTCTTGTTGGAAAGGCACTTGATCACTGCTGCTTCCAACTGGAACTATAGTAACGCATTGGGACTATCATTATCCGGGAATGAAATTCGTAGGTGCTTATGTGATTATGTGCTTACGTGGAATGAATTATTGTTGTCCATTGCATTAGGACGCGAGTGTTTAGCTTCGGCACATTTATTAATGTGCTAATGTCTTTGTTTCCTTTATTAGGATGTCAGGACGAGGACGGGGACGCGGTAGGCGTGGTAGGCCGGGTAGGCAGGAGGTGCCGGTGCCAGAGGAGATTCCGGCAGTTGAAGAGGGTATTGGCCAGGCCAATGTGGCCGAGCCAGTAGGCCAGCAGGCTATGGGCGCTCTAGCCCGAGAGATAGCAGGGGCATTCAGGGAGTCAGTAGGCATTCTTAGAGCTGAGAATCAAGCTCAGGCTGGTATTGCGGATGCAGGACCTTCCTTTCTGAAGAGGGAGTTCTTCCGGTCCAATCCGGATGAATTTGTAGGTGATCCTAAAGAGCCACTTAAGGCAGATGAATGGCTCGAACAGACAACGAAGACGTTTGAGATGCTTGGCATCGAAGACGAGGGGTTGAAAGTGACCTTGGCATCTTTCCAATTGAAGGGGGATGCAGGTCAGTGGTGGAAGTTTACTAAGGGGCGTATAGGAGGTACATGGGAGGCTTTTGTGAATGCTTTCCAGGAGAAGTTTTTATTTCCAGCAGTCAGGAAGAAGCTGCGAGACCAGTTTTGTCAGCTTAAGCAGGCGAGTTCTTCAGTGGCCGAATTTGAGGCTGCATTTACTAGTTTGTCCAGGTTTGCACCTGAGTTGGTGGCGTCTGAGGAACGCCGTTGTATTGAGTTTGAGAAGAAGTTGAGGCGTGGCCTCAAGCTGAGAGTTGGGGGAACTATGATTCGGGATTATGGGCGTATGGTTGATGCTGCAGCCCATATGGAGATCATGATGCAGGAGGAGGAGGAAGGGCAGAAGGGCTCCAAGAGGAGTCAGGATAGTCAGAGTGATGGCAGGAGACAGAAGGGTTTTAATCCCCAGCAGTCTCAGGGTAGCTTTGCTAGATCGACTTTTCCTGTACCGAGTGCTAGTTCGGGGAAAGGCAGTCAGGGAGACATTACCTGTTTCAAGTGTGGCCAGCTGGGCCACAAGTCTCCAGTTTGTCCTTAGAGGGGAGGAGTTCAGAGAGCAGCATCTTCTTCGGCTCGATCTCAGAGCCAGGGTCAGGGTAGAGGTCAGCCACTCTCGTGTTATCAGTGTGGTCAGCCAGGGCACATGAAGAGGTATTGCCCACAGTTGGGTGGCACACCTGGTGCATCTGGTTTGAGGCCGATTCAGGGTCAGCAGCCAGCTCAGTCGGGTCAGGCCTCAAAGGCCAATCAGGGGGCTTCATCGTCTCAGTCAGTGCAGCAATCTTATGCTCCTAGGGTTGAGCAGGTTGATCAGAGGTCGTCTGGGCGCGTGTACGCTGTTACCGCGCAGGATCTTGTACCGACTCCATCAGTTGTGAGAGGTACCTTCTTGTTTTGCAACTCGGTTGCTAATGTTTTGATTGATACGGGTGCATCTCATTCCTTTGTGTCTGCTGCATTTGCATCTGTTTTGGAATTGGAGTTAGCACAGTTAGCATCTCCTATATGTGTAGTGTCACCTCTTGGGGGTGAATTGATTTTGAAACAAGGTGTTAGGGGTTGTGATATAGAGGTTGATTATCATAGAATTCCATTTTCCTTTGTCGTTATGCCTATGAGAGGTTTCGATGTTATTTTGGGTATGGACTGGTTATCGTCATACCGGGCAGTTATTGATTGCTACCGCCAGAGGGTCACTTGTTGTACTGTGAGCGGAGAGTATTTTCATTTTTTGGGGGACCGGGTTGGTGATGTGCTGCCACCGGGGTATGTTCCGCGAGGATGGAGTGAGACTTGTGAAAAGTCGTTTCAGGAGTTGAAAGTTAGACTGACTACCGCTCCAGTATTGATTATTCCAGAGAGAGGGTTGGGTTATGCAGTCTATTGTGACGCCTCACGAGAGGGTCTGGGTTGTGTACTAATGCAAGAAGGGAAAGTAGTTGCCTATGGTTCACGTCAGTTGAAAATTCACGAGCAAAATTACCCTACACATGATTTAGAGTTAGCAGCTGTGATTTTTGCCTTGAAGATTTGGAGGCATTATCTTTATGGTGAGAGGTTCGAGGTGTTCTCGGATCATAAGAGTCTGAAGTATGTGTTTACTCAGAAAGACTTGAACTTGAGGCAGAGAAGGTGGATGGAATTTATAGAGGATTATGACTTTGAGTTGCATTATCATCCGGGAAAGGCCAATGTGGTGGCCGATGCCCTTAGCAGGAAACCTGTTGGTGGCATAGCTAGCATAGCCATCCGAGAGTGGGAGATGTTGGGTGCACTTGGGGAGTTTGATTTATTTCTAGGTGAATCCGTTGAGGCTGCGGTCTTGTTTTCTGTTGTTGTTCAGCCTACACTTGTGACTCGAGTGTTAGAGGCTCAGAGAGGTGACCTTGAGGTAGAATCTCTCCGCGAGAAGATTTCCAGTGGAAAGGTTGAGAAAGGTTTGACGGTGTATTCCGATCTGAGTGTGAGATACCGAGACCGTTCGTTTGTGCCGGAGTCTTGCCAAGAGGAGGTACTCCGAGAGTTTCATCATTCACGCCTTGCGGTGCATCCGGGAGGCACTAAGATGTATCGGGATTTGGGTCGTCAGTTCTGGTGGCGGGGTATGAAGAGAGATGTGGCAGCTTTCGTATCTAAGTGCCTTACTTGCCAGCAAGTGAAGGCCGAGCATCAGAGGCCAGCGAGTTTGTTGCAACCCTTGCCTATTGCCGAGTGGAAGTGGGAGCATGTCACTATGGACTTCGTTGTAGGTCTTCCGAGGACTCAGCGGGGTAGTGATGCTATTTGGGTGGTTGTAGACCGGTTGACTAAGTCGGCGCACTTTATTTCTATGCGCGTGAGAGATTCGGTAGATCATCTTGCCGACTTGTATATTCGGGACATAGTGAGATTGCACGGGGTCCTAGTGACGATCGTCTCAGATAGAGATCCTCGTTTTACTGCCAGGTTGTGGCAGAGTTTGCAGAGTGCCTTAGGCACTAAGTTGACCTTTAGCACGGCTTATCATCCTCAGACTGATGGACAGTCCGAGCGTACTATTCAGATACTTGAGGATATGCTACGGGGTTGTGTTCTAGACTTTAGTGGGTCGTGGGAGAGGCACTTGCCGTTGGTGGAGTTTGCCTATAACAACAGTTTCCAGTCTAGTATTGGTATGGCACCTTTTGAGGCCTTGTATGGTTGACCGTGTAGATCTCCTGTTTGTTGGGCTGAGGTGGGTGATGCACCTCTGTTGGGTCCGGAGTTGGTGAGGGAAACGACGGAGAAAGTTGAGCTTATCCGTAAGAGACTTGTTACAGCACAGAGTCGTCAGAAATCTTATGCCGACCGTAGGAGGAGACCCTTGGTGTTTGTGGAGGGTGATCATGTCTTTCTGAAGATATCACCTAAACGGGGTTTGATGAGGTTTGGGAAGAGTGGGAAGTTGTCCCCTCGATTCATTGGTCCGTTTGAGATCCTTGAGAGGATTGGCGAGGCTGCTTATCGTTTAGCTTTGCCGCCGCAGTTGTCTGGAGTACATGACGTGTTTCATGTGAGTATGCTTCGGAAGTATGAGCCGGATCCATCACATGTGTTGGATTGGACCGATTTAGTGGTTGATGTGGATGTCTCGTATGAGGAGAGACCGATTCGAGTCTTGGATAGGCGGGATCAAGTTTTGCGAGGCAAGACCATCCCTTTGGTCAAAGTTTTGTGGAAACACCACGGAGTGGAGGAAGCCACTTGGGAACGTGAATTGGAAGTCCGCAAGAAATATCCGGACATGTTTGTTGATTTGTAATCTTATAATTAGATTCTGTTATATTATTGAACTTAAGAGCTTTACATATGTCTTAAGTTGTAAAACATTGAGTATGTTTTGGTAAATGGGTGTATTTTGAAACTTGTTTCATTATAGAAGATTAGTGTAACATTGTATATGTTGATTACATTGTTGGATGTGTTATATATATCATGCAATTGAAAATGATATGGAAATTGTTAACATTGAAAGGATTAATGCATAATAATGATACAGATTGAGATATATGTTGTGTTATATATTTGATATGAGATGCCTCTTGACAAAGAGATGAAATGACCAGTTTTGGGTCAAGATGTTTACTAATGAATTGTTTAAAAAAAAATCTGTTATAAAAAAAACTTATGCTTAATTTCGGGGACGAAATTCTTTGAAGGGGGGGAGGTTATAGCGACCCCGGTCTTTTCCCATTTGATTATTGTATCCGGACTTAGGTTCCGTAGATTCTGTCATTGTTTAATTGTTGTTGTTGTCCCTTATTTTTTTTCTCATTTGGAATTATAGGATGTGTTGGGCAGGTTTGTTTCAGGTTGGTTGGGTTTAGAAACCAAGAGTTGCTGTCCAGGTTTTTGGTTCTTCGCTCGAGCGAGGAGTTGTTCGCTCGAGTGAGAGGTAGTGTTTGATTTGGACCTGTAGCTGTGCATTCTTGGCTCGAGCGAGCTTTTCTTCGCTCGAGCGAGTTAGTTCATCCTTCGCTCGAGCTATAGTTCCTTCGCTCGAGCGTGTGTCTGGGTTCAGACCTGAGGGTTTGAGTTCTTCGCTCGACCGAGCTTTATTTCGCTCGAGCGAGCATTTGAGTTGTTGGCTCGAGCAAGGCTTCCTTGGCTCGAGCGTAGTTTCTCTGTGTCTGGTCGCTTGAGCGACCAAGTCTTCGCTCGAGCGAGCCTGTCCAGTTTATATACACAGCAGCGGGATTTGATCAGTCTTTTTCATTTTCTTTTGATTCCAAACCCTAGGTCCGACTTCTCTCTCTCCCTACTCACCTTCTTTCTTAGATTTGATCCACTTAGGGTGTGTTTCTACCCTAGATCCTTCATATAAAAGATAGAGTGAGGCAAGGGCTACCATTTAATCTGAGCATTTGGCGATTTGGAGCACTTTGGTATCTGGGCACTCATCTCTTTCTTCACCTTTTGGGTTGTTTTCTTTGAGGTAGGGATTTCCTACTCCATTTTATAGGTTATGTTCTAAGTTTTGGTATTTTAATATGTTGGGAATACTTTGGTAAATTTTGGGAAAAACCCTAGTTGAATTATTGAATTGGTTTGTATAAGTAATTCATGGAATTGGGAAAAGATGGTTAAATTCATGAAATTGGGGAATTCATTGATTAAATAGCATAATTGGATAATTTGAATCATTGTCTATTGAATTGTGGACATAGTTATTTTCAGTTTAGAAATAACTGTTTTGGGCTATCGGTGGAGGATAGTCGTGATTGTTGTAGACATTGCATGTGGATTAGGAATAACTGGAACTAATCACATTGGTTAAGTCATTAATTTTGACTGTGGCATTGATACAGAAAATACGTGTATTGATTGAGCATTGCATTTGCATACATTGTTTGTGTGTGGGAGGAGATAGGGGATGTACTCCACGGTTTAGGGGAAGATAGGGGATGGACCTCTAAACCGGATTTTGTTTGGGAGGAGATAGGGGATGGACTCCATTAGCATCACTTTTATGTGTGCTTATTTATATAGAAGTGTTTTATTGATACAGCACTAAAATGTGTATCAATCTGGAAGTATGAAGTGTTTGATTTGAGCTTGAGTCTCATTTGTTGTTAATATTGGAAGGATGTGAATATGATATATGTGATTCACTGTTATAAGTTTGGCCAGGTTCTGAGCCATGTTGATAAAACTGGAAAGTAAAACGTATCTTTGGCAATAATGTCATGAGTCTGTAAAATGAAGTAATTGATTATTTTGGTTAACCATCTGTTGAATGCTATTGCTTTATTCATTGCTTATATGTGGTTTAGTATATTTCTACTGGGCTGTGGCTCACCCTATATGGGAACATCATTTTCAGGTTCAGGTGATAAACTACCTCCAAGGAATTAGCTTGGGAGGGTTTGGCTTCTGGATTGAAGAAGACTACTTTTAGTTAACTGTCTTAAATTATTAGTACATGTAAACATTCAAGCCTAGGGCTTTTCTTGTATTGAGTTAGAACTCATATTTTTGTATCCAAGTGTTGGCTTGGAAAGATGTAAGCCAGTAGGGCATTTTATTCGATGATACATGTAATGCTTTATTTTGTAATACTCTGATGAATGAATTAATAGAATGTCTTCTTTAAATAATGAATGTCAACGATATATAATGGGTTAATTTTGAGGGCGTTACAAGTAACAATGGTGGCCAGAAAAAAATAGATAGAGGGGTGGAAATGGGTTGGGGAAAAAGGTTAGTCATGGACAACGATAAGGATTGGAGGTGATTTTTATTGAAAAAAAAGAAGTTAAATTGTACATTTTTTTATTAGTTATATTTAACTAATAAAAATAGATAGTTAAAAAAAGAAACCATTTTGATAGTATTAAAATAAATTTAAATAATTTATTAGAGCATCTCCAATGTTTTATTCAAAATTTTCATCAAATTTCACTTAAATTTGATATAAAAGAAAGTTTGAATTGATATCACGTGTTCCAATGGAGTGATTTGGGATTTGATCAAACTATCATAGAGGACGACGAGGGATTCTTTGAAAAGTGGGTTAATAGTTGGTTCTCAATTTTTAAATTAATTTAGGTTATATTACTTCTCATATTTTTTACATATTTAAAAAAAATTAAAAAATTAAAAAATTAACTTTTAACCATCTTTTTAAAACAACTTTATCTGTCTCGCGTTGCCTATACTAATTGGATGTTTGTTGGGGTTTGCTTGATTTTATTTTTGATTTATTTTCATCTTTAACTTATTTTCTTTTTAATTTTTTTATATAAAAAATCAGCCTTTTAAAGACATCAAAAAATTAAATAATTATTAAAAAAATAATATAAATAAAATAATAATTTTTTTTTTGCTTATTTTGACTTTTAAAATTTTTTTATATAACTTTTCAAAAAAAAAAAAAAATTGAATTCGTTTACCTAAGGTGAATAGATTTTTTTTTTTTTTTTGACATACTTCTAAATAAAAAATTGCTAAAGATAATATGACTTTTTTATGTGATTTCAAACACTTTATAAAGGGTTATTTTCAGAAAATGTTACTTCATTTAGTTTTGGATGTTTTCTTCTTCTTTGGAAATGTTGCTTCATTTATGCTATGTTATTTTGGTTTAATTTAGGAATTTTAAAGTTTACTTATTTACCATTGAAATTTTATAGAAAGGGAATCCCAAATTTTAATTTTATATAAATTTTAGCCAGTAAAATATAAATAATTTAGATAATTTTAATAATTTTTTTTTATCAATGATGCTAGATTAGCTATGGATTAAAAAAGGGAAAATTACCAATACCTCTCTTGAGATTTAATGAAATTAAAGATTCTCTCCAAGGTTTTAAAAATTACATCCCGCCCCCTAAAGTTTTTAATTTCATAACAAATAGATCATTTTATTAATAAATTATCAAGTTAATTAACATTTTTAATAATGTTAAAATTTTATTTCAATTAATAACTAAGATAATTTTATTATTGTATAGGTGAACAGTTAGAAATTGCACTTTTTCAATTAATTCTGTTAAATAAAAAATTCTGACGGAGAGGTATTTGTAATTTTTCAAATTACAGGGGGAAATTCATATTTTAAATAAATCTCAAGAGGTGTATTTGTAATTTATCCATTAAAAAATGAATGAGAACGGTGTCATTAAGATGCAAAAATGAGAAGAGTAACAATGGTGGACAGAAAAAATAGATAAATGGATGGAAATGGGTTGGGGAAAAAGGTTAGTCATGGACAATGATAAGGATTGGAGGTGATTTTTATTGGAAAAAAAGAAGTTAAATTGTACATTTTTTTATTAGTTATATTTAACTAATAAAAATAGATAGTTAAAAAAAGAAACCATTTTGATAGTATAAAAATAAATTTAAATAATTTATTAGAGCATCTCCAATGTTTTATTCAAAATTTTCATCAAATTTAACTTAAATTTGATTAAAAAAAAAGTTTGATTTGATATCATGTGTTCCAATGAGGTGATTTAGGATTTGATCAAACTATGAGTCGATCAGGAGGACAACCGGGGGATTCTTTGAAAAGTGGGTTAATAGTTGGTTCTCAATTTTTAAATTAATTTAGGTTATATTACTTCTCATATTTTTTACATATTTAAAAAAAAATTTAAAAATTAACTTTTAACCATCTTTTTAAAACAACTTTACCTGTCGTGCGTTGCCCATGCTAATTGGATGTTTGTTGGGGTATGCTTGATTTTGTTTTTGATTTATTTTCATCTTTAAATTATTTTCTTCTAAATTTTTTTTTATAAAAAATCAGCCTTTTAAAGACATCAAAAAATTAAATAATTATTGAAAAAACAAAAAAAAAACAATATAAATAAAATAATGATTTTTTTTGTTTCTTATTTTGACTTTTTAAATTTTTTTATATAACTTTTCAAAAAAAAAAAAAATGAATTCATTTACCTGAGGTGAATAGAATTTTTTTTTTTTTTTTTTGACATACCTCTAAATAAAAAATTACTAAAGATAATATGACTTTTTTATGTGATTCCAAACACTTTGGTGTCGTTTGGTAACACTTACGTTTTCAGTTTTCTTTTTATATTTACAAAAATTTTAAAAACTCAAATAAAAACTTGTTTGGTAAAATTTTTGATTTATAAATCAGTGGTCTCAGTTTATAAATTTAGCCAAAAAATGAAAACACAAAAAATGTGTTTCCGTTTTGAGTTTTGAGTTTTTTTTTTTTTACCACCCAACACTAGCCATCATCCGCCGCCATTTTCCACCACCGTCTTCCACCACCCACCACCAACCACCACCTGCCACCCCCACTCACCACCCACCTGCCACCCCCACTCGCCACCACCACCCACTTGCCACCCACTCGCCACCACCATCCACCACCAGCCACCATCACTCGCCACCTACTTGCCACCACCACTCACCACTCACTTGCTACCACCATCCACCACCTGTCACCACCAGCCACCCGCCAGCCACCCGCCACCACCACCCGCCACCACAACCACCATCACCCACCACTTACCCGCCACCCACTTGCCACCACCACCACCACCTACCACCACCACCACCACCATCACCTGCCACCTACTCGCCACCTACCTGCCACCACCACCCACCACCCACCATCCACTCGCTACCACCTACCACCCGCTACCGTCACCCACCCACCCACCCACCCACCACTACCACCACCCGCCACCTACCTGCCACCACCGTCATTCGCCACCCACCTGCCACCACCACCCACCGCCACCACCACCACCACCACCACGACCACCACCCACTCGCTACCACCCATCACCCGCCACCGTCGCCCACTACCCACCACCCACCACCACCCGCCATCCGCCATCCACCTGCCACCCGCCACCACCACCCATTCGCTACCACCTATCACTCGCCATCGTCACCCACCCACCCACCACCACCACCCGTCACCACCACCACTCGCCACCACCGCCCACCCGCCACCACCTACCATCCGCCACCCACCTGCCACCACCACCACCACCACCACCTACTTGCTACCACCCATCACTCGCGACCGTCACCCACCCACCCACCCACCATCACCACCCATCTGCCACCATCCACCACCACCGGTCATCCGCCACCCACCTGCCACCACCACCCACCACCCGCCACCGCCACCACCACCACCACTCGCCACCGCCGCCACCACCACCACCACCACCCACTCGCTACCACCCATCACCTGCCACCGTCACCCACCCACCCACCACCACCAGCTACCCACCACCCACCGCCATCACTTTCCACCACTGTCTTCCGCCGCCACTTGCCACCACTTGCCATTTCTCACTCTTTTTTATATTTTTAAAATTTTTAAAATATTTTGTCAATTACCAAACGCGTCTGTAGTTTATGTTTTTCTAAAAATAAACAAAAAATAAACAAAAATCAGTTTATAAAATTTTTGTAAATATAAACTGAAAACGTAAATGTTACCAAACACACATATAAAGGGTTATTTTCAAAAAGTTTTGCTTCATTTAGTTTTGGATGTTTTCTTCTTCTTTGGAAATGTTGCTTCATTTCCAAAAATGTTGCTTCATTTATGGTATGTTATTTTGGTTTAATTTAGAAATTTTGAAGTTTACTTATTTACCATTGAAATTTTATAGAAAGGGAATCCCAAATTTTAATTTTATATAAATTTTAGCTAGTAAAATATAAATAGTTTAGATAATTTTAATAATTTTTTTTTATATCAGTGATGCTAGATCAGCTATGGATTAAAAAAGGGAAAATTACCTACACTTGTCTTGAGATTTAATGAAATTATTGATTCTCCCCAAGGTTTTAAAAATTACATCCCGCCCCCTAAAGTTTCTAATTTCATAACAAACAGATCATTTTATTAATAAATCATCAAGTTAATTAACATTTTTAATAATGTTAAAATTTTATTTCAATTAATAATTAAGATAATTTTATTATTGTATAGGTGAACAGTTAGAAATTGCACTTTTTCAATTAATTCTGTTAAATAAAAAATTCTGACGGAGAGGTATTTGTAATTTTTCAAATTACAGGGGGAAATTCATATTTTAAATAAATCTCAAGAGGTGTATTTGTAATTTATCCATTAAAAAATGAATGAGAACGGTATCAGTAAGATGCAAAAATGAGAAGAGTAACAATGGTGGACAGAAAAAATAGATAGAGGGATGGAAATGGGTTGGGGAAAAAGGTTAGTCATGGACAATGATAAGGATTGGAGGTGATTTTTTTTGGAAAAAAAGAAGTTAAATTGTACATTTTTTTATTAGTTATATTTAACTAATAAAAATAGATAGTTAAAAAAACAAACCATTTTGATAGTATAAAAATAAATTTAAATAATTTATTAGAGCATCTCCAATGTTTTATTCAAAATTTTCCTCAAATTTCACTTAAATTTGATTAAAAAAAAGTTTGATTTGATATCATGTGTTCCAATGAAATGATTTAGGATTTGATCAAACTATGAGTCGATTGGGAGGACGACCGGGGGATTCTTTGAAAAGTGGGTTAATAGTTGGTTCTCAATTTTTAAATTAATTTAGGTTATATTACTTCTCATATTTTTTACATATTTAAAAAAAATTAAAAATTAACTTTTAACCATCTTTTTAAAACAACTTTACCTGTTACGCGTTGCCTATGCTAATTGGATGTTTGTTGGGGTTTGCTTGATTTTGTTTTTGATTTATTTTGATCTTTAAATTATTTTCTTTTTAATTTTTTTATATAAAAAATCAGCCTTTTAAAGACATCAAAAAATTAAATAATTATGAAAAAAACAAAAAAAAAAACAATATAAATAAAATAATGATTTTTTTTTGGGTGCTTATTTTGACTTTTAAAATTTTTTTATATAACTTTTCAAAAAAAAAAAAAAATGAATTCGTTTACCTGAGGTGAATAGAATTTTTTTTTTTTTTGGACATACTTCTAAATAAAAAATTACTAAAGATAATATGACTTTTTTTATGAGATTCCAAACACTTTATAAAGGGTTATTTTCAAAAAATGTTGTTTCATTTAGTTTTGGATATTTTTTTCTAAATCAATTAGTCCTTTTATTTATGATATGTTGTTTTGGTTTAATTTGGGAGTTTTGGAGTTTACTTATTTACCCTTGGATGGGATTTTGGTTTTGATTTTTTCTTGATGTTGTGGTGAGTTGGTTATTGTATGGTGTTATTTTCAATTTTTTGTGGGGGATTGTGTGGAGTAATTTAGGTAAAGAAGTGAGGAAGTTGGAAGGAGGGAGGAAGGACGAGAAAAACAAAAAGGGGTTCATTGGTTGGTGTAATTTCAGTAATAAATTTTAAGTTTTATTTAAATTTATCTTTCTTTTGTATTGTAGTCTGTACTTTTTTTTTTAATTGAAGAAAATCACTGAGCGAGAAAAACATTTAGAATGAGATAGGAAAAATTCTAGAATAGGCCAGTGTCTTCCTTGATTTTTTAAGTACGTATTTGTTTTCTTTTTTTATTTGGGGAGAGAGGTTTTGGTTGGCGGAACCTTCTGGGATTCTTCTTAGTAAAAACAAAAAAAATGATTTTGTTTCTATATCTTCTGTATATCTTTGTTGAGTTGCTATTGTTATATATAAAAGTGATGATTTCTCAATGTTTTATACTTAATTAATCAAATTTTGTGTTGCAATTGCATGAAGACGGAATGGGGTAGCCTTCAATCACTATGTGATATTGGTTATATAATAATCGAAACCAATTACGTAAAGAAATTTTTTATGAGTGAGATATATTGACTTACTTTGTTAAGTAGTTGGAAACAAAATGTGACCGACCCAGTTAGTATGTGTTGCATCAAATATATTAAAAAATGATATCATCATCTTTTATGTTGAAATTTATATTTTACCTATATTATCGTGATTATAAATCATCAGTAATAATATTGAACACCTTAGTTATAACTAAGGATCACAAATATCATAATTGTATCATAAAATAAGGTGACAGAAATTCCCATAATTCAAACAAGCCTAAGCTTTAATTAGTAATTCCGATTCACATCATGAAATGTGATTGAAGTCCATAAACATATGAGCAATGTGATTTACAAACAAAAAATATATATAAAATTTTGTATCAAAATAATATAACAATGATAATCTTAAAAATATGGTTGACTATGATAGAATCCAAAACTACTATACATTGTTCTAGATCAAAATTTTATATAAATTTTCTCTCCTGCGCTCCATGAACAACCAGAGAAATCACAGCTTCTAGAAGGAATATACATTAACTCCATGAACAACCAGAGAAATCACAGCTTCTAGAAGGAATATACATTAACTATGTTTACTTGTGGTGGTTTTGTTCTTGTTTTTTTCTTTTTCTTTTTCTTTTTTAAATTGTAGATTTGTATCAACTGTCTCCTTTTTTTTGTTTGTTGATATTACCTTGCTTGATCCTGATGATGACGATGTTGATTTTGGCCATAAATACATTAAAAAAAATATTTTGCTAAAAAGTGACTTGGTCACAAGATAATAATAATAATAATAATAATAATAATAATAATAATAATAATAATACACTTTTTAATCTTCATCAATTTCAAAAAAAAAAATCATTAATTTTAAAATGTTTTTTACATTTTCAAAAGACCATTTACTTTAATTTTTTCACTTTTAACTTTTTGATAATTTTAAAAAATTAAGCACAAAAAAGGTGTAATATATCACTTTTTTTTTAGCCTTTATATTTGTAGATTACTTAACTACTTCTGTTATGAGGGCTGTACCATTATATATCAGTACATTTTTAACTCGACATAAAGATATCATAAAAAAACAAAAAGCGTCCAATTAGTGCACATTAATGTGTATTTGGGAGGGGAAAGATATCATAAAGATATCATAATTACAAAAAATTGAACAATTCTAAACATTATTCAGAAAACATCACTTAGTGGTTCAAGCATCATTGGAGCTGTCTGTGCAGTGTGCACAATAATTTTGATAACGCAAACTTCCATTGAATTCCAAACAAATTTCAGCAAAGACACAAGTCCAAAAAAATAACTTCATCACCTTTGTCTATTACTGTCCAACAGAACAATTAAATAATTATACACAAGTCCAGCAAAGACACCATACAATACATAAGAATCTCACATAATAAACCATCTAAGATAAGAAAACATACTTGCAAACATTGTTGCTGCAAATGCCTCAGATTGACCATAGCAAATAGCTATATCCGTTAGAGGGTTGAAATCTAAGCCATGCATATGTTTCATAATCTTTGCCACATCGTCACAAATTCCTTGAACATGCCTTGAGTAACCAAAAAAACCTTCAATTTTTCAACCAAAACAAAAAGAAAAAGGAAAAATTTCGAAGGAATGTACAACTATCATTGGGTAATATTGTTATTGAGCTAGGCTGTTTCAATGACTTGCTTAATATAACACATGAGATGAATGTACGAGCACACCAACCCTAAACAGTATTGAAAGTGGCATCTAAAAATGGGAACAACAAACATTCTATAATCAAAATACCATGGTAGAGTGGATATTGTAAAAACTTTATTCTCAAATTTTAGCTACTTTAGGAAGTGAAAACTGAAAAATTCATCTCCAACAGTCTCCCTAAGGTTGTGTTTGGTTCTTGGATTTGGAAAGCTATTTGAAAAATAATAGGAAAAAAGTGTGTGAAATGTAGTTATATTTTATTCATATTTCACTTGCTTTTTCTTTTTTCCTTTCCAAATCCCTACCTAAATCCATAAACCAAACACAACATAAAGAGGCTCTTAAATTTACCAATAGCAACTCTTATAACACACCATTAGAGAAGCTCAAATGTTCTATTTGGTTCACTGGAATGAGATGGTAATGAAATTCCGTAGGCTTTCCTATGGAATGATAAATGGTGATTCTATTTACAATATATATATACATATTTTTTTTAGTCAACCAAACATGAGAATGGACACTTTCATATAATGATAATTCCACTCCACTACTAGGAACGTAAAAATTTAAGTAAAACATAGGAAATTTAGGCAAATAAATATCATAAATCTTATTTGATAGATCAAATAATTTTAAAAATATTAATTTTATTAAAAACTGAAATCTAAATAAAAGCTATATTATTTTAGTACTCATAGTATGTGTTAATTTTTCAAAACAAACTTTTTGTACTTGCCCTTAATCCATTAAAATTTTATTATGAGGGCTCTGATCAAATCCCCTTAGACATATTTCTCAAAGTTTTATTAAGAGTGGCTTTGGCTAAATCCCCCTTTACTTCCTTTACTTTTTTCAGACATATTTCTCAACCTACAAAAGGGAACATGAAAATAAAAGCCGAACAATGATTTCACAGTAAGTTAATATTATAATATGAAGCTCCAAGGATGTGATTCAAGGCTAAAGTTAAGTTGAAGGGGAGTTTGGGAGGGAGAGAAACCTGTATTGATTGAAGTCGGGAACAATGGCGGAGATGGTGGCGTTCTTGATGTGGAGAGGAGCAGGGAAATCGGGGAAGCCTTCGGCGAGGTTGACGGCATTGCATCTCTTGGCAAGTGGCGACAATTGTTGAATTGGAGAAGGAGGAGGAGCAGGGAATTACACCCAAATAGCATCACTACCCCGTTAAGTCCTCGAAAGACCTACAACAAAGTCCATCGTGACATGCTCCCATTTCCACTCGGCTATAGGCAAGGGTTGCAACAAACCCGCTGGCCTTTAATGCTCGACCTTCACTTGCTAATAAGTAAGGCAGTTAGACACGAAAACAACCACATCTTTCTACATCCCCCGCCACCAAAATTGGCGACTGTAGACGTCCCCGAACGCCCCGGGAGGGTGAGTTCCCGTTCTGTTCGATATTGGGGTCACTACAGCTCAGGACTCTCAAATGTCACGGTTCTTAATCTGAACCAAAGAGTCCAAATCCGGCAAATCGTTTTGAGAAAACAGATTTTGAAAGAAGTGCCAAACATGGACTGCTTTGCCAGATACAGAGTCGCCACCTAAATGTTTTATTTTGGAAAATTTAGGAAACCCTGACTCGTTGCCTAAGGCCACGTGTCCGTCATCACCAAAGTTGCCTCAGCTCGGGAACTTGGGTACGATTGGGGAAGGGCACTTCGTGAGCACCCCCGCTAGCCCGATCAAAGATCGGTCTCTACTAACCATGATATCTAGTTTTGAAAATTTTATGCGTTCTTATTCCGATTATTAGCCTAGATTTACTATGTGATGCGCACAGCATACAAGTATAGACTGGATCGCCTGAATTGGAACAAAACATTTCATGTTTTTTTATTTGAAAATGGTTTGACGGTGCTACCCGCAAGTAGGCTAAGACGTGGATTTGCCACCCTCAGGTGGGCTTAGAAAAACATGATTTTGCCACTATCTAGTGGGCTTAAAACAACACACATTTGATGAATTGTTCCAATCCAAATAACCCAACCTTCACCCACAGGCATTCAGGCAGTTATATCACATAAGTAAATAGCCTCATGGTAGGCATGCTATTCATGGCAGTCACTCACACGCATGCAAGGATGCTAAAGCATAAAACTCACCGAGTACTCCAAGACAAAACAGAAACTCATCAGAAATCCATGCATGATCCTAATTATACAGAAGTGCCTAATGCAACACATGCAAAAATGCAACTATAGCAGGCTCGGCTATTCTAAACATGGCATTTGAGATGCAACAGCTAATAAGTATTCAACTTTGAAATTGAAATACAAATGCAGTTAGTATGATGCGCCGAGCCTAGTGCATGCAAAACAGATGAATGATGCAAACATGCTGTCATACTGTATGCTAATTGAAATATGCCCTAATCTAACCATCATAAGCGGATAAATAAAATGGAGAAAGACGTGGGGTTGGAAGACATACAACACACACATGCACACTTATTACAGTTGTGCCCCCGCGTAGAGGGTCCGAATAAATAATACAGTCCCAAATGAAAGAATAGTACAGTCCAAATAAATATTACAGTCCAAATATGTACAAATTCCTAATTAATTAACAAATTAACTAAGAAAGTAAATAAACTGGCATGCAAGCCAGGGACTGCCTTGATTCCATTCCGGATGATGAATGATGCATGCCCGGGTTGCCTTTGCGCGGAAATCCATGACGATGCCCCGATTAGCCTCTATTTGCACCTATTCTTGAAATGCGTGCCAAGCTCTGAAAAGTTGTTGATTCTTCATTTTGTTGCAACAGAGAGTAGGAAAGGGGCATGGCAATGTATTTTCACAAATGTATGCATGTCTCGATCCTCGTGCCACCAATCACGCATATCGATGCATGATGGCCGAGGAGTCAAATTGTGCAACTCAATATGGAATGAATGCACACATGAACACAACTAAAACCTAACTCCATCATGGATAATCCGGAGTGTCGGTGACTGGGGAATTGAGACACGTTCCGTCACTCGGAGTACGAAACGTACCTCGTTTCCCGTGCTCGGGCTAACTCTTATCCCGAACACGATGCAATATGCATGACATGCATGAAATGCAACTAAGATACAATCCTAACATACACAATGTTATGGAATGGTATACACGCTGCACGAGGTAATATACAACTGAGCATACACAATGCTATGGATGAAATGGCATACGCAATGCAATAATGGGCTTACACCAACATGAGAGAGCCTCAGCCGCACTCACATAGGAGGCCATCAGATGAAAACAAGACAACTCAAAATGCGTGCACGCGTGCACGCAAACCGAGGACCGACCCTCAGGCACCGAAATGCCACCCTAATGAGGCATGGCAAAGACATGGAATATGGAACACTATAATGCAAAAATCAGAGGTAAAATGAGATGCAAAACAGCCCCGAAACCCGGTAAAATGAAACCCGATGCATGAAACGAGCCCCGAAACATGGATTTTGGTGCATGAAATGGCTTATAACTATGCAATACAAACATAATTTGAACATGAGATGAAAAGACAGAAGCAAGGAAACCCCTAGACAAGAATGTTTACAGTTTAAAGCATGGCCAAACAGTGAGCACAAGTGGGACTAAATTATCATATAAAAATGGCTCCGCAAGGGAGGCAATGAAGCAAGTGGTAGATGTAAAGCCCAAACAGAAAAAGACTCTTCTACAACACTGAAGAGGGACCAAAAATATGACTACTTACAGTTTATGGAAGCTCCCAAAACAGCATAAAAACATACTCAAAATGCCATGCAAGGTAGGGCCCAAAAGAGGTTATAACACAAAGTATACAAAATATTCATCAAACACGAAAATACTCTTAATGAAACATGACAAGGGGGTCAAAATATGGCCACTTTAAGTTCGGACCAAGGTCCAAAAACAGAGACACAATAGGCTAATAAATCATGCAAAAATGGGGACCAAAGAGGGGTATAATGACAAGTGGTACATGGAGGTCCCAAACAGTAATGAGCCCTTCTTCAATGTTGAATAAGGGCTCAAAATAAGCTCACTTACAGTTTATAACATGCCCCAAAACAGATTACACATAGGCCAAAAATAACATGCAAGATTAGGGCCTAAAGGAGGGATAAAGAAGGAAGTGCAAGATGGGGACCTCAAATGACAAAATTCCCTTAATGAAACATGAAATAGAGCTCAAATAAAGGGTAATTTCAGTTTTGGTCGGAGCTCAAAACAACAAGCAAAATAGCTAGAAAAATGTTGCAAAATTAAGCTCAAAAAGAGGGAATTGATATTTACCCTTGAAGACCAACCCTTGGTTGCCTCTTGGCTTGAGAAGTGATGCCTCCTAGCTGCTGGAAAGCTCCCCAAGCTTCTGGAAATGGAGTAGTGGAGGTGATGCTAGGTAGTGATGAAGAAAAAGGGGTAGAACTTGGTTGTTTGAGCTTGAAAGAGAGAGATGGAGGGAGATGTGTATACAAGGCTTTTAGGTAATTTTTCCAACCCTTATGACAGACCTGGCCAGCCAAGTATATGGACCAAAGAGGGGGGAAAAGGAGGGAAAGAAAATGGGGGAAAAACAAGCCAAGTTTCCCCCCAAAAGTTGTCCCCCCAGATACAAGTTTTTTGGGGGAAAAAAGTGTATAGCTGTAATGTACACATTGCAAGGATCATGGCCGGCTAGTTTTTGGAGCTTCAGGTGGCCGGCCGGCCACCTCCCATAGCCAGCCAGCCAAGGGTCAAAAGGGTCAAGAAGATTTAATGGCCGGCCACCACAAATTGGTGTCCTCCCAGGTGTCCTCAACACAGCCCTGTGGTTCAAAATTGTCAACTGTAAAACAGGAGAGAGAATAGGCCATTTTTAGGAGGGGTTCAAAAGGGTCAGGTGGAATTACTGGTCGGCCACTAACTTTTAGGATCCTCCCATGTGTGTACATCACAAATATGTGGTTAAAAGTTCAAGAAAATGGCCCAAGGGTATTCAACATTGGCTCGGAAGTGAGAAAAACGGGCGTCGGAGGGCGCCGGAGGATATATAACTGGTTGCTGAAACAATTGCTGGCCTCCCACCCTTCTACGGCCTTCCTAGTGATGAAACAGAGGTACCTGCCAAAAATGAACAAAAACCGATGCAAAACGAATGTTCGGGGGCCAAAACGCGCAGTTCGGGGCCCCGAAAACTGCCTGTTAAGCACCGAAAGTGGCATTCGATCATGAAGTGGGTCTCTCAAACCTCAGTGTCCCTCAAAAGGGAGCAAATAAGAAGTATGCCAAAAACCGGAGCAATAGGAGATGGTTAAGCGGTCCCGAACCGAGGCACACGGCCTGACAGTTCCGAAAATCGGGAACCGAGCTTCGAAATGGGAAAAATGGCCTACAGCCACAAAATGTAGCCCACGGCCACTGAGAGATGGTCTACGGGACCTCTCCCTCCCCTCAGGAAAAGAAACAGAGAAAACCGAGCCTGGTTCGCAAATCGAGGCAAGGCACAGAAGAGGGTTCGGAAATCCGGAGGCAGGGCTCACGGCCAAGACTCTGAAACTTCTGAATGAGCACATTATGCAATATCACCAAGCGCTCAACTGGTGACGTCTGAGTCTCAAGGTCGGTCAAAAATGGGGTGTCTACAGTTGCCCCTTTTTGACAGAACTCGAAAGTCATAAGTGACGGGAGTGAATGTCAAAGCCCGGAGATGACCCATTTTTGACAAGGCCGAAGACTTAGACAAACGTACAAGATAAACAGAGATGTGCCCACAGGCATGCTCGCAGGCAAAGGGGCAAAATGCAAAGTGATATGCACAGAGCCGGAGGTAACTCAATGATCATGCAAATGCAGCAAGCTGTAATGAAGCAAGTATTCGCAAATAGATGCAACAGTTTTAAGCAAGAATGCAAAGCAACAACTACATTTCATGCAGTTAAGAATGCGGAGAATTGTTCAATTCTCGTCGCGTCTCACACGGAGAAGATACGATACCTGCGCGATTCGTCTGGTCGCACCAGTCTCAAATGAACCGTACATACAATATCGTGCCTGCAAAAGAAAGAAATTCAACAAGCACAATATGCTAACAACATATATTCAATGTGATTCCGAAAGTTTGACACACGCAGTGCCGGCGAGTGAATGCATCGCGATGCAAGAAAGGAACGTGCGAGACAACGCATGCTCAAGCACAGAGGTATGGCAATATCAAGAAATGTGCACAACAATGCAAGTATGCTCATGAGAATGCAAGTTATGTGCATGATAGTGCAAAAGCGAGCATAAATCAAGGTGCCCGTTTGTTACGAAATAACGAGCAAGGAAACGCGTATTTCGGCGAAGGCGACTCGATCACGGCCTCCGATTCACTTCCTGGAAAGGCTACAACACATTCAAAAAGGATACATCTCGATTTCGATGAATAATGATGAGACACATGTCAGAACTTGAAGCTGAAGTTCCGGCGGAGCAATTTCGCGACCGAAAGTGCACTTTTCTTGAACTTTTTCAGGTCCCGGGAACTCCAATCTTCCTCAAAATTTGCAGAGAGCTAGGTGAGCATGTGGGAAACATGGCCGGCTAGTTATTTTCCCAAGGGGAGGTAGCCGGCTAGTTTTTCAAAAAGAGAATAGTCGGCCGGCTAGAAAAGGTGGCCGGCCGGCCACCTGCCCAAATCCGCGGGCAATTTGGTCTTTTCACCTTCTTCTATATATATCCTCTCACCCAAACACTTTGAGCTCATAACATCAGCCACGAAATCCTCTCCTCTTGCTTCCCAAGCCATTTTCTCCTTCAGATCCGGGTTCTACACGCGTTTTCCAACGCTCCACGCAAGTTGTTTTTGCGAAAACATTCAGTTTCAAGCACTTTAAACTGATTAAATTTTGATTTCGGGGCTTCTTTTCTCATTTTCGCCACTTGAGGTGAGTTTGTCTCAACATTTGGAAGATTTTCTCGGGAGTTGACTTTTGTTGACTTTTTCATTTCCCAGGAGTTGACTTTTGTTGACTTTTTCCAATTTTGGCTCATTTTTGCTCATTTTGCAGATTTGTTGAAATGGCGGGTAATTTTCCTCGTGGTGGAGGCTCTCCGGGTGCCGGGGATGATTTTTATGTCATGACTTTGCCTCCGAGGGTTCGACCCTTTATTCCCGAGAGGTATGCCCCGCCGGCACATGTTCTTCCCCGGGCCACTTTTCGTCACTTTACTGATTTTGATGATCGAGCACCCGGAGATTTACTTCTGCGAGAGCCAGAGCATCACCTCTCCTATGAGGCGCGAGAGGTATTTACTTTATTTTCTGCATTTTTCGTGCATTTTGTGCCTTTGCCATGCTTGAACACACAGTTTAGCCTATGACATAGTACTTTGTTTGCATCTTGAACATGTAGCTTAAACACTTGAATTTCTGAACACTCGGCTCATTAATTGATTGCGAACGCACAGTACACATTAGTTAAGAAATGAACACACGGCTCAAACACTGATTTGTCGAACACACAGCCCGAATTTGAAGGTGAACACACAGCACACACCGACTAAGAGTAGAACACGTAGCCCAAACTCTGATTTTCTGAACACACAGCCCAAGTTGAAGGTGAACACACAGCCCACACTGATTGAGAGTAGAACACACAGCCCAAACTCTGATTGTCTGAACACGTAGCCCATTTACTTGCACACAGCTTATTCATTTCATTGGCACACAGTTCATTCATTTCATTGACACACAGCTCATTCATTTTTATACTGACACATGTATTCATTCTGAATGCAGGTTGGTTCTCGCAATGTGCGGGGATATGGCTCTACCGCCGCGAGAGATTGGTATACAGAGCTCCCGGAGGCTGTCCGGGATTTAGTAGACTTGGCGGGGTTCGGGGCCTTCTACATGGGATTATCGCGTTGTCCTGCCAGGAGGACATTGATGGCAGCCCTGGTGGAGAGATGGTGGGACACCACCAACTCCTTTCATTTTTGCGCCACTGGGGATTTGACTATGACCCCGCTAGATTTCGCTGTATTGACCGGCCTGGACATAGGAGGTTGGTCCATTCCTTATGACGAGGACATGGGCGAGTGGGAGGCCGCTTGGATTCATCTGCTGGGGCCCGCCCGCCCGTTGACAGGGCTTCCGGGAGAGTCCGGTACACTTGGTTCTCTTCCCATTTTCGGCGGGTGGAGATGGAGCCCGGGACCCCTGAGGAGACAGAGCAGTATGCCCGTGGTTTCCTTATGTTCCTCTTCAGGACTACTCTGTTTTCCGATAGAGGGAACACGGTTGAGCTATATCTGTTGAGCGCTCTGGTTGACCTATCACAGGTCAGTCGATACGACTGGGGTGGCGCCGGCCTGGCTACCCTTTACTGTTACATGAGCGCGACCTCCCGCGGGCAGGGAGACTTACTTGGCGGTTACTGGAGAGCCTGAGAGGTACTTTCTGTCCTCTTGATTTACATTTCTGCTCCTCATTACTTGTACATTGCACACACAACGCACTTTACAGTCTGTATTTTGCCCTCAGCACTTTGTATTTACATTCTGCACTGTTTTTCTCAGTTATGGGTCTATGTATATTTCCCGACGTTAGCCCCAGAGTTGGAGGTGGCAGGGCCCCTCATGACCCCGTACTCGTTAGTGTTCGAGGGCCAGCACCGGCCGAGACCTCGAGAGACTCTCCTTTATCTACGGCAGTACTTTGACACTGTGCGGCCATCGGAGGTACTTCAGAACTCTCAGTCCCTTCCATTTTCATCTTTGATTTGCCACGCATATTCTTGCTTTCTGATTGGTTTATGCACTTGTTATCCGCAGATCACATGGCAGCCCTGGGCACCCTTGGGTGATGGTCTCCGATTTCAGTATGCCGGAGGATCGGGTACCTCGTAGTACAGGCTCCTGCTCGAAGGACCGGTTGGTAGAGCATGGTTTCTGGGGGAACGCTTTTTACGTCAGGTGTGGGGGTACCTTTCTCAGGACCCTCCCGCAGCACCCCCAGTTAGTATGCGGACTGCTGATAGGTTCTCTTCCCAGGATGTAGTCAGTGCTATGCTGGGTACTGATGCTTTGCTGCATCTCGAGGAGGGGGACTACGCCACTTACCGTCATACATACCTGATGCCTCTATTGACGAGAGTTCGCACCCCGATGACGAGGTCTGCTGGTATGCCATCCCCTAGCCAGGCTCGGGCTCGGGCTGCAGACGCCCCTTCCACCAGCAGGGCTGGTACATCTAGAGGTGGGGGTAGACCGGTTCCCCCGATTCCTCCGACTCTTTCTCATCCTGGGTGGCCGGATATGCCGACTGAGTTGATGGGGTGGCAGTTAGGGGCTACCTCTCAGACTCCGATCCCGATTGAGCCTCCGATGCCCAGTCATCGATATGCCATTGATCCCGACTCACCGCTGGTATGTTCTACTACTTTTCATCTATCATTCAAATGCTTTAGACACTCCTTTATTCGTTGATGATTTGAGCTTATATTTGCAGCCACCCAGAGAGTACATGGAGGAGGTGGTTGGATTGGTAGCCTCACTCGAGGGCATGGTCCTGCGGAGGGAGGCACAGTTGTCCATCATGGGCTTTCAGGTACCCTTCAGTTTTCTGGCATTTATCATACTTCTGATGACATGCTGATTTCTACTGCATTGGTAGGCTATTTGTGTAGAGCACATCTGACACACACCCCACTTGTACACTGTGTTTACATGCACCCACTTCATGTAGTTTTTGCCTGCGTCTGCATCTGATGTACATATTTGGACTGATGTATTGAACTCTTTGTTTTCAGATGCCTCCTGTGTACGCTCCGTCGCGCACCGGGCCACCTGGGCCTTCTTGGGGAGCTGGGCCATCTGGGCTTTTTCAGGGAGCTGGGCCATCCAGGCCTTCTCTGGGAGCTGGGCCATCCAGGCCTTTTCACGGAGCTGGGCCATCCAGGCCTCTCCGAGGAGCCCGAGGAGGGTCCTCTCGTAGACGCAGAGCACATGTTGTAGAGGCGGAGCCCGATGAGGAGGAGGAGGAGGAGGTTACCGACCATCAGTCAGAGACATCTGCTGAGGAGGGGGACTCCGGTCTTGGTTCCGGGAGCGGAGGCGAGGCTGAGGGGGATCCTGAGGGCGACAGCTCCGACCCGGATGATGATGATGGTGCAGAGGTTATCCCGCAGAAGAGGATGAGGAGTGCCTCTCATTCCCGCTCCCGAGGGCATTGATGCTGCTGTTTCCTGCTTTATTTTCCTTTTTGCTAGTAGTTTGTAGCACTTTGCATATTGTTAGGCAGTTTTATTTTTCTGTAAAACTTGTACCTTTGTTTGTTGTAAAATATGATGGAATGAAACAGCTTTTGAAAAGGTGTTTGTATTTGAAACTTTTAGCATCGTATCGCATCATTTTATTTTGCACAAAAATGAAATTGAATAGGAATGTGCATTGTGTAATCACCAAGTCAGGTAGTGAACCGACGCAACAAACTAAGCAACTCAACTTACTAAGATATAACAGAACCCTAGCAAGTTTACAACTCGATAATCAAAATACAATAATGTTGACAATTCGATAAACAAGACTTAAACAAAAAGCTTAAACAAAGAGTAACAACTCAAAAAAAACACGAAATACGACAGCTCAACAAACAACTCGATAAGCAAAACGACAACTCGATAAACAAAACAACAACTCGATAAACAAGACTTAACAAAGCGAAGTGTACTTCGGACGATCTGGGCACCGGAACGCATCCGAGATAGAGGGAAATAGAGGCTTTTGACACATCCGTTGCACGAAAATGCTTGAAACTTTCCCTCGGAGGGTAAAACAGGGCCAAAGGCATACACTGAGCATGGCCGGCCACTTTTATTGCAGATAGGGGGGCCACCGGCCAGTTTTTTGTGTAGGAAAGGAGAAATGTAGCTGCCCAGCTAGAAAAGGTGGCCGGCCGGCCACTTATCCCTGCAGCCGTCCAATTTTCGATACGTGTCCTCCTGAATAGTGTTTTTCCCTCTATAAAAGCCTCAACTTCGGGAACATTCATTTCATCACTGCTTTGCACAAGACATGGAGGCATTTCTTACAGAAAATCTCACATCTTGGATCTCTTCTCTAGACGGCTCGGAAAAGCTGAACTTCCGGGGTTTCGGCTTGAATGCACTATTCACGCTGAGCCGTACTCGGCTACATCTCCCTTTTCTCCATGCCACGGCGAGGTTTTGGAACCCGGTGACGCACGTCTTTAGCTTCGGCGGTCAAGAGGTTTGTCCAACTTTTGAAGATTTTCAGGTTTTGATGGAGTCTGAATGTCATGAAGAGATCTTGCCCCAGCTCCGTTTTGGCCATGCCCAGGCTTTAGGGCGGATGTGTGGACTCACCGCGCATGATGCTCGGTCTTTGATCTGTAATGGGGAGCTGGATATCCTTGGCTTGATCCATCGCTTTGCTGACGCCGGTGACCGCAGCAACCATTATTGGCAAGGTTTCCGGCAACACGCCCTTTGCTTGTGTTTATTGTCTCACTTTCTGCTTTCCTCGGGCTTCGGCGGAGCTAGCATTCGTCTGATTGAAGTTGCCCAAGGCTTGAGAGAAGGAAAGAGCTGCATCGCCATGACCTTGGCTGAGACGCTGATGGGCTTGGATTCTGTCTATCGCCGGGAGACGACCAAATTTGCTGGGAGTCCACTGCTGCTGCAGGTAATGTTTCCCACCCAACCTTACATACGTATTTGCTCACATCACTCGGCCCTCAGGCTCGGTTTTTCTCACAAAACCCTTTTCTCACTTTTCTCTCACCGTACATCTCTCTATTCTTTATTCTCTCATTTTCCATCCCTCCCCCAGGTATGGTTAATGGACAAATTGCAGGTTGTGGACTCTTGCCCAGCCTACTCAGCTCGAGGCTATTTCTTTCGACAGCGCCTGGTCGATGCCCTTGACGAAGGGTGGTGGTTTGACTGGATGTGCAACTTGTCCGCAGATCGTATTTCTTGGCGTTGTCCTTGGCTCAATCTCCCGGCAATGAGCTATAGCATGTCCCGGCTAATCGGGATCCAGTTGATTGGTCTAACCCACTGTGTATTCTACTTTCCGTTCCGGTTCCTGTGCCAGTTCGGTCATGATCAGATCTGCCCACCAGAGGGGATTGAGTACCCAGCTGCTTTCCCGGTCCGAGGTGCACAGCTTGCCCGGTATGCCACAGCATGGAGGACTAGAGAGCTCCTGGCTCCTGCTCCCACTTTCAATTGCACTTTGTCTGACGAGTGCTTGGATTGGCTCAACGAGGAGGCACAGGTTGGGCCTAGCTTGGCGTCAGAGGCTTCGACCAGCTCTAGGAGGGGGCGCAGGGATACTTGACTTGACTATGCCCCGAATTTATTGCTTTATTAGTACTTTCAAGTTTTCTTTATGAATGTAATAAAAAGCAACTTCGATTGTATGCAAGAGCAGGAGAACTCTATTTTGAAATCAATGAAATTGAAGATTGTGGTACTGAAAATTTTCTGCTTTGGTCCAAAAATTGTCTTAGTTGTAAAGAGATTAATTTGAACAAAGTCAACTTTTATTAAAACTTTTCAAAACCATTTTCGATATGGATCAGAAACTGGACACGCCGAAGATCTGTCACTGAGATGCACAACCCCAGATCCCTGTAACTGGAAAGTTGCCCCTAGTTTGGAGAGTACCGCGGCACTGCATGGTAACGGAAAGTTGCCCCTAGTCTGAATCATGTTGTACCGTCATGGCAACGGAAAGTTGCCCCTAGTCTGAATAGCACTGTACCGGAGATTACGATAAATGCTGATGGATAAAGATGACCGAGATGGTCAAAATGGACAAAGTTGATCGGGAAAAAGTTTATGGCTGAACTTCAAGGTGAAGTTGCCTGCGTATCCCAAAGATGGGAATCAAGCCTTACGTAGTTCAGGCTTAGGTTCACTCGGGTATTTTCACTCTCCTTTTGCGCTCTGACTTTTGCCAAGGCCGCCCTTTGCGGGTTTTCAACCTTGCGAGCTCAGTTTTTATATTTTCCAATTTTTGTGCTCTAACTTTTGCCTAGGTCGCCCTTTCGGGTTTTCGGCCTAGCGAGCCTCTCAAGGGTAATATTTCTTCAACTTGTCCATGTTGATTGGTTGTGAAAACTCTAGGCCATCTAGATCCATCAGAACCACAGCTCCACATGACCAGATAGCTTTGATGATGTAAGGACCAGTCCAATTGGGTTTGAACTTGCCCCTTGGGTCGTGGATGGGAGCTCGGTTGTCCTTGAGCACCAAATCTCCTTCCTTTAGGTTCCTGGACTTAACCTTCTTATTGAAAGCCTGGGCAATTCTGCGCTGATAGCCTTGAATATGGTACAGTGCTTTCAGTCTTCTTTCGTTAAACAGCATGAGTTCCTCAAATCTGCTCTGCTGCTAGTCTGCTTCGACTATTTGGCACTCAGCCAATACTCGTAATGACGGAACCTCAATCTCGATGGGTAGAACAGCCTCCATTCCATAAACCAATGAATACGGAGTCGCTCCGGTAGAAGTTCTGATTGAAGTCCTGTAGCCCCACAGAGCGAATGGCAGCTTATCTGGCCAATCCCGGTAGGTTTCCACCATCTTTTGCAGTATGTGTTTGATATTCTTGTTGCTGGCCTCGACTGCTCCATTGGTTTGCGGCCGGTATGTAGATGACTTATGGAAAGCCACGCTGTATTTCTCCAACAAGTCTATCACTTCCTTCTTGAAGTGGGAACCATTATCTGAAATTATCTCGTTTGGGACCCCATAGCGACAAATGATGTTGTTTCTGATAAACTTTGCAACGTGTGACGCCTTCAACACCGCATACGATTGGGTCTCGACCCACTTCGTGAAATAATCTATCGCAACCAGGATGAACTCATGCCCATTTGACCCCTTCGGCGTAACAGCCCCGATCACATCGATTCCCCAAACTGAAAATGGCCATGGCGAAGTCATGTTGTACAGCTTCGACGGCGGGATGTTCATGCGGTTTGCATGAATCTGACACTTGTGGCATCGCCGAACAAAACTAATACAATCCTCTTCCATGGTGGACCAGTAATAACCCTGTCTGAGGATCTTCCGTGCTAGCATCACTCCATTCATATGCGCACCGCATTCTCCTCCATGGATGGCCTCCATCAGGCGTTTCGATTCTTCGGCTTCAACACATAGTTTATGCATTCCCAGATGACCTCTCTTATACAGTTTACCCCCACAGATGATGAACTGGACGGCCATTCTTCTGATTGCCCTTTTATCCTTAGCATTTACCCCTGATGGGTATGCTTCCTTTTCCAGGAAATTCCAAATGTCATAATACCAGGGGTTTTCGTCCTGAACCTCATCTATAGCGGCGATAGACTCATAGGCTGGCACAAATTTCTGGTCAATGACGACTGGACGCATCCGGATTCCAAATGGGATGTCTATCATAGAAGATAGAGTTGCTAGAGAATCTGCGAACCTGTTGTTCTCTCTTGAAAGATGAGCAAAGTTTAGCTTTTCAAACCGAGGAATTAACAAGTCCAAGGTCTGGTGGTACATCATCATCTTCTCTTCCTTGACTTTCCAGTCTCTGTTTGCTTGAGATACAACGAGGTTTGAATCCCCGATGACGTCCAAACGTCTTGCCCCTAGTTCCAAGGCCGCTTCTAGGCCGGCAATGCATGCCTCATACTCTGCTTCGTTGTTCGAGACTTTGAACCGGAGTTTGAAGGCTAGAGGGATACGGGAATTGTCGGGTGCTATCAGCAACACTCCTATCCCCTACCCGTACTGATTTGATGCTCCGTCAAAGTACATCGTCCAATATTCGTCGTCGATGTGCAAAATGGCTTCATCTGGGAATAGGTACTCAACCGCTTCATCCCCCTCAATCGGGTGGTCGGCAAGGAACTCCGCTATTGCTCTTCCTTTGACTGACTTGCGTGTTACATACTTCAGGTCGAATTCGGAAAGCAACAGCAGCCAACGAGCTAGCCTACCCGTAAGTGCCGGTTTCTCGAAAAGGTACTTGATGGGATCCAATCGTGAAACCAACATTACGGAGTGAGCTAACAAGTAGTGCCGCAGCTTCCTAGTAGCCCATACCAAAGCTAAGCAAGCCTTCTCGAGCGGAGTGTAGCGGGTCTCGTAGTCCAACATCTTCTTGCTCAGATAGTAGATGGTCCTCTCCACTTTATCCTCCGATTCTTGTGCGAGCATGCAGCCCATCGTAGTCTCAGTCACCGAAAGGTACAAAATCAACGGTTTCCCCGGCTCTGGTGGCGACAACACGGGTGGGTTCTGTAGATATTCTTTGATCTGTTCAAACGCAGCTTGACATCGGCCGTCCCATTGGAATTTCTTGCCTTTCTTCAGGAGGCCAAAAAGTGGTTCACAAGTCAAGGTTAATTTAGAGATAAACCGTCTTATGAATTGCACTTTACCCAGAAAGCCTCGCACCTCCTTTTCAGTCCTTGGTGGTGGCATTTCTAAGATGGCCTTGATCTTTGAAGGGTCGACCTCAATGCCCCTTTGTGTAATCAGAAACCCAAGCATTTTTCCTGCTGTAACACCGAAAGTACATTTCTGAGGATTTAACCGCAACCGGAATTCCCTGATCCTTTGGAAGAACTTTTGCAAGGCGGTGTAGTGGCCCTGTCTTTCTTTGGACTTGACAATCATGTCGTCCACATACACCTCAACCTCTTTGTGGATCATGTCGTGTAATATCGTGGTCGCGGCCCGTTGATAAGTAGCTCCGGCATTCTTCAACCCAAATGGCATTACTCTGTAGCAGTAAGTCCCCCACGGGGTGGTGAATGTAGTCTTTTCTCTGTCTTCTGGTGCCATTACTATCTGATTGTACCTTGAGAAACCATCCATGAATGAAAGTAAAGCATGCCCTGCTGTGACGTCCACCAACTCATCAATATGCGGTAAGGGAAAGTCGTCCTTCGGACTAGCTCTGTTCAAATCCCTGAAATCCACGCATACCCGGATCCTGCCATCCTTCTTCGGCACTGGAACGATGTTGGCCAACCAAGTCGAGTATTCGGATACCAGCAGGAAGCCTGCGTCGATTTGCTTGGTGACCTCTTCTTTGATCTTGAGAGCCCAGTCGGGGCGGATCCTTCGGAGTTTCTGCTTAACAGGTCGGGCTTCGGGGTCAAAGGGGATCCGGTGCTGTACAATCTCAGGATCGATCCCAGGCATGTCTTCGTAGGACCACGCGAAAACATCTTTGAAATCTTTTAATAAAGTGACTAAGCGCTCGCGTTCCTCCGAAGACAGCGTGGACCCGATCTGGACCAGCCGCGGGTCCTCCTCAGTACCAATGTTCACGGTAATGATTTCATCTGTTAAGGGTTTGACAAATCTCTCCTGCTCCTGCTCAATTAAACGTTGCAAAACCGGAGGAACTTCGTCCTCGTCGTTTTCGTCAAAATTTTGAAAGTTTGAATTTATGCAATAAATTAAGGGCACAGAAAAGTACTCAGAAACCACAGTCACTTGATTCTCATTAAGCTCATCCAAATCGTCCGAATTTTCGGTTACAACAGACTCAAATGAGAAAGAAAAAGACGACCTGGACATAACTGTGGCATCCGGGTTATCATCCCCAAGATTACCAGACTCAGACTCAGTCGAGCTGGAACCTGATTCCGACTCACAGGACTCGGTGGAATCAGATTCCGGCTCACTACCTGACCCGGTGTCGCTGGACAAAAATCCCTCCTCGTACTGCCAAGTGAGAGAGGGTGCGATAGATGCATCCAAGATAGTCGCTGGAAAGCCCGCAGCTGTTTCATCTCCAATCATGGAAACCGAGGAGTTATCCCCCAAGCACTTTTGGTCGATCGAAGGATCTGAAAGTAGACACGCCAGCGCTACCCCCATCTTAAGTTCGGTGCTCTCAGAATCCACTGCTTTACACTGCTCAACCTCAGTTGGTGGGTCTGTCTGCTCTTCAGCAACGTCATCCCCAGGTAATTGCAAGTCGAAGAAGATCTCAAAACCAGGCACACGCTTCCTCTCCGCGTTCAGCCATGGTTCTGGGAAGCCGCAAAATGGAAAGTCTTCCCCCTCTCGGACGAAGCGTCCGTTTAAGGTACCCCAAATGGGCCTATGCATTAACTCAAAAGGCTTCCCAGCCTTCTTTGCTCTGGCTCTTCCAGCCATCTCTTTTCCCTTCCTCACCCAGTCCTCTTTGGTGGGCAGATAACCTAATCCAAAGGTGTGAGGGTTGTGTGGCACTTCGGCCAATGCCGCGACGCCTTTCCGGCCGTTTCTTCCCAATCCCATTCCGGGGATGTGTTGTAGCTTGTTCATGAGGTAGACGGATTGAGTACTAACGTACACTCCCTCATTCACAGCCATGACATTCTGTACCACTCGAGCCTCAGCCAAAGTGAACCCCGATAAGAACACATCCTCCCTGCCATGCTCGATTTCTAAGATAGGCGTAGACACTTCCGGCGGCGGATGGATTGATGAATTCCCAAAAACAATTGCTACCCCCTTCCCGTGAGGGTATTTCAGCATCTGATGTAGAGTGGAAGAGACTGCCTTGACCTGGTGCAACCACGGTCGCCCCAAAAGTAGGTTAAAGGTTGCGGGAACGTCCAAGACATGAAATTCAACGTTGTGTTGTCCTGGACCAACCTTGGTTTGAATTTTGACAGTTCGCATTACCTCCCTGCTGGTATTATCGTATGCTCTGATTACTTGAGTAGTCGGGACGAAGCCCGCGGGCTTCAACCCAATTACATACGCTGTTTTGGTCGGGCAGACATTAATAGCAGACCCGGTATCAACAAGTACCACCGGTATCCACTTGTCTCTACATTCCACGGAAATATAGAGAGGTTTGTTATGATTTGTGCCCTCAGGCGGTAGTTCCTTGTCCGAAAAGGTTAATGCCGGGGAACCTCCTCCCGGAAAAACCAGCCCGAGCAGCTGTTCAGGCGTAGTATCTATGGAGAGTTTGGACTTGTCCATAGCAGATAGGACAGCTTGCCTATGTACTCGCGATGCCATAAGCAGTCCCCAGATGGAGATGTCTGCTTGTATCTTCTTTAGCTGCTTCAGCACAGCTTCCTCTTCAATCTGCTTCTCCTTCTGTTTTTCTGCTTCTCTATCCTTCCCGGATGCCTCGGGTTGGTCTAAGTGTGGGGGCTCGAAGTACCGCCCACTTCTCGTCATGTGATCCACCTCATCGAGGTACCAAGTGTCATCCGGTTGATTACTTCCCCAATCTTCATTCGTGTGGGCAAGACATAAGCCATCGTCTTCCCACCACATTCCACTAGCATTCAAAAGGCACCCGTCCGGTTCGGGTATATTCGTGCTCACAGCACTTTCAGTCTGTATGCCCACAGCATCCTCTATCCCTGTGCCCGCAGCACTTTCGATCCCTTCATGGATCTTAGCTTTCCCGGTTCTCTCAGAACCTTGTTGTTTTATCTGCGTCAGCGCAGCTTGTTGTTCAGCCTTTCTTGCATCCACAATGCTTCCATCCAGAGCGAAATTCTTCGTACCGGCGCTCCCGGGCAATATACTTTGACTTCCGGCCCTTCCGACCACAACTGATACTCCCGCCCCTACCGGGCCCTGCTCTGGTTGCGATCCTCCCACTACATCTGGTTGATCATCGAGCCATCCAGTGGCCTCTGTCGATTCCTCATAGTCAAACCAGTTGATTGCCGCATCCCCTGGTTCCTGATCATCGAAAAATTGCAGGTTGGCGAAGTCCTCCTCTACAGTTGTCAGATCATCTGCCCCTAGCCCAGATCCATCCCCCCGGATCATGCACAGCTCTCCTGTCTCTGGCAATTCTATACCCAGCCCAATTTGGCTTGTTGATAGGATGTACTCGCTTGGATCATAGGCTCCCCCGGCAAAACTTTGTCCAGTCCTAGATTCAACAACCCCATTCTCTCTTGAAGTCTGCCCTTCCCCATCTTCGATGGCCACCACCGTCGGCTCTGGTTGGGTTGTGGAGATGTACAACATGCACAAAAAATCAGTGCAGTCGGGGAGGAACACCTCCGGCTTGGGTAGGTGGGTGGGAGTGATATAGATGTTAGGATCGTAAGACACGATCCCAGTCTGGATAAAGTTGACTCTTTTGGGCGGTGGAGTTTGGTTGTGTGTAGGGAGGGGGTTGGTTATGACGTTGGGTTTTTCTGGCGGCAAAATCACATTTTTGTCAACGAGGTCTTGAATCTCGTGACGCAGCCTATAACATTGGTCGGTATCATGGCCATGCTGCTGGTGATATGCGCAGTACTTGGCCGGGTTGTGAGAGGGAGGGAGTGGGTTCGGCAATGGCCTCGATTCTAGGGGTTTCAGATGCCCCTTTCTGATCAAGACCCCAAGAGCCTTAGACAAAGGCATATATAGTGGGGTGAAGGTTCTTTGGCCTCTGGGGGGGTATTTGGAGGTTTGAGCATTGCTTCCGGATGCACCGGAGACGGGTGTGGTAGCTATGGGCCTTGGAAGGGGAGGGGGAATGGTGGCGACCATACTGACTTCCGAGGCTCTTGCGTTTGCAGCGCCACTCGGGCCTGCATTGTTATTTCGGTTGAAAGTCCTCCTTGGTTGCTCCCTATCCTGGTCAAACAGACCTTGCTTCATTGCATCTTCGATTTGTACCCCCATCTCGTGTAAATCTGAGAAAGTGGGAAAGGGGATTACAATCATTCTCTGCACCAACTTTGGTTAGAGATTGCGCACAATCATCCGAATTTGATCCTTATCAGTGGGCCTCAAAGTCATCATTGACGCCTTTGCCCTCTATCGGATTACAAAGTCTGAGAAAGCTTCCTTGGGCTCTTGCCTTGTCGTTTCGAGATCACGAGTCGTAATCTCGATTTGAGTGTTGTACGAGTATTGCGCGACGAAGGCCTCAGCCATTTCATCCCAATTCTTCTTCACTTCATCCTCTAACTTCGCGTACTAGTGGGCGGCCACCCCCGACAGGGTTCGGCCGAACAGTGAAAGCTTCTATGGTCGGGTTAGGCCCATTGGCCGCAGGATGTCTGAGAATAGCCAAAGATGGACCATGGGGTCGCCAGACCCGTCGAAACGGTCGATTTGCGGCATCTTGAACCTATCGGGCAATGTTACGGCCACGTCGGTATATCCATCTTCGATATCCAGAATAGCCCTTACCCCTTGGGATTTCTTGAAGAGCTTCTCAAGCTTGCTCAATTTCAGAGCTGTATGATCAATCTCGAACTCGAAAGGAGAGTCCGGGTGATTGGGTGTATGGGTCTTGAACAGTTGTAGCGGAAGCGGGGGCGGAGCTGGCCCCGTTGGAAGATTCGTGTCCTCTTGCAGGTTCTGGATATTTGGCACGGTGTTCTGAGTGGTTGGGAGAGCGTTCTGAACGGTAGGTGCCTGCTCAGGTAAGGGAGCCCCTGGCGGAGGAGGGACTTGATGTGAAATAGATGCTGCATTCTGCTGTTGCAGTCTGGTAATCAGTTCGGCCTGCTTGGCCATGATCTCGGCCTGCTGTTTGGCAAACTCATCCTGGCGAATGGCGTCTTGTTGCATGGCTCTCATGGTTTCTTGCATTTGACGCATCATTTCCTCGACTCCTGTCGGTGTTGCCATACTGCCTTGGTTCGTCCAAACTATTGGCAAGTCTATTTCTATAGCAGTAATTGGGATCCCAATCTGACTGTCCACTGACGGGGTAGTCCTCTGCTCGGATACACTGTGCTTCCTCGATCTCTGCCTGATAACCGGGGGTAGAGAATGGAACACTGGCTGTCCGTCAATTAGATCCTCGGATCGATTGAGTCGACAACCTCGTGTCTAAAGTGCTTGGGGAATGTCTGCTGGGTTGGAAGCAATTGTGCTGGAACTGCCCTAGCAAAAGATAAATAAAGCGAAAAGGAAATAAATAAACAGATAAACGGACAACATAACAGCTTAAAAAAAAAATGCATGACACACAGCCTGGCATAACAACACACAGTCGATAAGCTGAATACACAATGCCCTCCAACACTGATTATTATCCCTGAATCACTGTCCTCAAATCTGAATCTGATACCCGCAGATAACTGATTCTCAAATACTGACTGATGCCCGCAGGGCCTGATACCCACAATACTGATCTGACGCCCGCAGGCCTGATGCCCAAACCCTGTAAACTGATACATGCATTCGTATAGAGACGCACCCCAAAAATCACATAACAAGTAAGTGAGAGCCAAAACACCCCTATGTTGGGGTAGGGTTTCCCTGTCCTATTTTGTCAGGAGCTAGGGTTTCACTACGCACACAGCGGTTTCAAACAACCTATAAACGGGTAAGCAACCTGTCTTAGTTTGGAATGGTCACTATGGATCCGAATATGCACTAGGTCGAATGGTCAAAAAGGGTGCCCCGGTAAAACCGGGGTTTGTGTTCCCATACTGGCAGAGCCCACAACCGGTCAGCCTTATGGTCATGCCTTGACAAGACAAGCCTCCGGTAAACCGTTCAGGAATAGCAGATGGCAAACACGGTGTCCTAGGCGCACCAATGCAAATGCAATGTAAAGAAACACACAAATGTAGTCAAAAACAGGTATCATGAGTTCGAGTCAAGTTCTCTAAATCCCCAGTAGAGTCGCCAGAAACTGTAGACGTCCCCGAACGCCTCGGGAGGAACGAGCTCCCGTTCTGTTCATTTGGGGTCACTACAGCTCAGGAGTCTCAAATGTCACGGTTCTTAATCTGAACCAAAGAGTCCAAATCCGGCAAATCGTTTTGAGAAAACAGATTTTGAAAGAAGTGCCAAACATGGACTGCTTTGCCAGATATAGAGTCACCACCTAAATGTTTTATTTTGGAAAATTTAGGAAACCCTGACTCGTTGCCTAAGGCCACATGTCCGTCATCACCAAAGTTGCCTCGGCTCGGGAACTTGGGTACGATTGGGGAAGGTCACTTTGTGAGCACCCCCGCTCGCCCGATCAAAGATCGGCCTCTACTAACCATGATATCTAGTTCTGAAAACTTTATGCGTTCTTATTCCGGTTATTAGCCTAGATTTACTATGTGATGCGCACAGCATACAAGTATAGACTGGATCGCTTGAATTGGAACAAAACATTTCATGTTTGTTTATTTGAAAATGGTTTGATGGTGCTACCCGCAAGTAGGCTAAGACGTGGATTTGCCACCCTCAGGTGGGCTTAGAAAAATATGATTTTGCCACTATCTAGTGGGCTTAAAACAACACACATTTGATGAATTGTTCCAATCCAAATAACCCAACCTTTACCCACAGGCATTCAGGCAATTATATCACATAAGCAAATAGCCTCATGGTAAGCATGCTATTCATGGCAGTCACTCACACGCATGCAAGGATGCTAAAGCATAAAACTCACCGAGTACTCCAAGACAAAACAGAAACTCATCAGAAATCCATGCATGATCCTAATTATACAGAAGTGCCTAATGCAACACATGCAAAAATGCAACTATAGCAGGCTCGGCTATTCTAAACATGACATTTGAGATGCAACACCTAATAAGTATTCAACTTTGAAATTGAAATACAAATACAGTTAGTATGATGCGCCGAGCCTGGTGCATGCAAAACAGATGAATGATGCAAACATGCTGTCATATTGTATGCTAATTGAAATATGCCCTAATCTAACCATCATAAGCGGATAAATAAAAGGGAGAAAGACGTGGGGTTGGAAGACATACAACACACACACGCACACTTATTACAGTTGTGCCCCCGCGTAGAGGGTCCGAATAAATAATACAGTCCCAAATGAAAGAATAGTACAGTCCAAATATGTACAAATTCCTAATTAATTAACAAATTAACTAAGAAAGTAAATAAACTGGCATGCAAGCCAGGGACTGCCTTGATTCCATTCCGGATGATGAATGATGCATGCCCGGGTTGCCTTTGTGCGGAAATCCATGACGATGCCCCGATTAGCCTCTGTTTGCATCTATTCTTGAAATGCGTGCCAAGCTCCGAAAAGTTGCTGATTCTTCATTTTGCTGCAACAGAAAGCAGGAAAGGGGCATGGCAATGTATTTTCACAAATGTATGCATGCCTCGATCCTCGTGCCACCAATCACGCATATCGATGCATGATGGCCGAGGAGTCGAATTGTGCAACTCAATATGGAATGAATGCACACATGAACACAACTAAAACCTAACTCCATCATGGATAATCTGGAGTGTCAGTGACTGGGGAATTGAGACACGTTCCGTCACTCGGAGTACGAAACGTACCTCGTTTCCCATGCTCGGGCTAACTCCTATCCCGAACACGATGCAATATGTATGACATGCATGAAATGCAACTAAGATACAATCCTAACATACACAATGTTATGGAATGGCATACACGCTGCACGAGGTAATATACAACCGAGCATACACAATGCTATGGATGAAATGGCATACGCAATGCAATAATGGGCTTACACCAACATGAGAGAGCCTCAGCCACACTCACATAGGAGGCCATCAGATGAAAACAAGACAACTCGAAATGCGTGCATGCGTGCACGCGTGCACGCAAACCGAGGACTGACCCTCAGGCACCGAAATGCCACCCTAATGAGGCATGGCAAAGACATGGAATATGGAACACTATAATGCAAAAATCAGAGGTAAAATGAGATGCAAAACAGCCCCGAAACCCGGTAAAATGAAACTCGATGCATGGAACGAGCCTCGAAACATGGATTTTGGTGCATGAAATGGCTTATAACTATGCAATACAAACATAATTTGAACATGAGATGAAAAGACAGAAGCAAGGCAGCGCCTAGACAAGCATTTTTACAGTTTAAAGCATGGCCAAACAGTGAGCACAAGTGGGACTAAATTATCATACAAAAATGGCTCCGCAAGGGAGGCAATGAAGCAAGTGGTAGATGCAAAGCCCAAACAGAAAAAGACTCTTCTACAACACTGAAGAGGGACCAAAAATATGACTACTTACAGTTTATGGAAGCCCCCCAAACAGCATAAAAACATACTCAAAATGCCATGCAAGGTAGGGCCCAAAAGAGGTTATAACACAAAGTATACAAAATATTCATCAAACACGAAAATACTCTTAATGAAACATGACAAGGGGGTCAAAATATGGCCACTTTAAGTTCGGACCAAGGTCCAAAAATAGAGACACAATAGGCTAATAAATCATGCAAAAATGGGGACCAAAGAGGGGTATAATGACAAGTGGCACATGGAGGTCCCAAACAGTAATGAGCCCTTATTAAATGTTGAATAAGGGCTCAAAATAAGCTCACTTACAGTTTATAACATGCCCCAAAACAGATTACACATAGGCCAAAAATAACATGCAAGATTAGGGCCTAAAGGAGGGATAAAGAAGGAAGTGAAAGATGGGGACCTCAAATGAAAAAATTCCCTTAATGAAACATGAAATAGAGCTCAAATAAAGGGTACTTTCAGTTTTGGTCGGAGCTCAAAACAGCAAGCAAAATAGCTAGAAAAATGTTGCAAAATTAAGCTCAAAAAGAGGGAATTGATATTTACCCTTGAAGACTAACCCTTGGTTGCCTCTTGGCTTGAGAAGTGATGCCTCCTAGCTGCTGGAAAGCTCCCCAAGCTTCTGGAAATGGAGTAGTGGAGGTGATGCTAGGTAGTGATGAAGAAAAAGGGGTAGAACTTGGTTGTTTGAGCTTGAAAGAGAGAGATGGAGGGAGATGTGTATACAAGGCTTTTAGGTAATTTTTCCAACCCTTATGACAGACCTGGCTAGCCAAGTATATGGACCAAAGAGGGGGGAAAAGGAGGGAAAGAAAATGCGGGGAAAATAAGCCAAGTTTCCCCCCAAAAGTTGTCCCCCGGATACAGGTTTTTGGGGGGAAAAAAGTGTACAGCTGTAATGTACATATTGCAAGGATCATGGCCGGCTAGTTTTTGGAGCTTCAGGTGGTCGGCCGGCCACCTCCCATAGCCGGCCGGCCAAGGGTCAAAAGGGTCAAGAAGATTTAATGGCCGGCCACCACAAATTGGTGTCCTCCCAGGTGTCCTCAACACAGCCCTGTGGTTCAAAATTGTCAACTGTAAAACAGGAGAGAGAATAGGCCATTTTTAGGAGGGGTTCAAAAGGGTCAGGTGAAATTACTGGCCGGTCACTAACTTTTAGGATCCTCCCATGTGTGTACATCACAAATATGTGGTTAAAAGTTCAAGAAAATGGCCCAAGGGTATTCAACATTGGCTCGGAAGTGAGAAAAACGGGCGTCGGAGGGCGCCGGAGGATATATAACCAGTTGCTGAAACAATTGCTGGCCTCCCACCCTTCTACGGCCTTCCTGGTGATGAAACAGAGGTACCTGCCAAAAATGAACGAAAACCGATGCAAAATGAATGTTCGGGGGCCAAAACGCGCAGTTCGGGGCCCCGAAAACTGCTTGTTAAGCACCGAAAGTGGCATTCGACCACGAAGTGGGTCTCTCAAACCTCAGTGTCCCTCAAAACGGAGCAAATAAGAAGTACGCCAAAAACCGGAGCAATAGGCGATGGTTAAGCGGTCCCGAACCGAGGCACACGGCCTGACAGCTCCGAAAACCGGGAACCGGGCTCCGAAATGGAAAAAATGGCCTACAGCCACAAAATGTAGCCCACGGCCACTGAGAGATGGTCTACAGGTCCTCTCCCTCCCCTCAGGAAAAGAAACAGAGAAAACTGAGCCTGGTTCGCAAACCGAGGTAAGGCACAGAAGAGGGTTCGGAAATCCGGAGGCAGGGCTCACGGCCAAGACTCTGCAACTTCTGAACGAGCACATTATGCAATATCACCAAGCGCTCAACTGGTGATGTTTGAGTCTTAAGGTTGGTCAAAAATGGGGTGTCTACAGCGACCCAAATCGCGATACATCTTAGTGCCTCCCTGATGCACCGCAAGGCGTGAATGGTGAAACTCTCGGAGTACTTCCTCTCGGCAAAACTCTGGCACAAACAAGCGGTCTCGGTACCTCAAACTCAGGTCGGGATACACAGTCAAACCCTTCTCAACCTTCCCACTGGAGATCTTCTCCCGGAGGGATTCTACCTCAAGGACACTCCTCTGTGCCTCTAACACTCGATTCACAAGTGTGGGCTATGCAACTACAGAAAACAAGGTCGCAGACTCAACAGATTCACCCAGGAGCAAATCAAACTCGCCAAGTGCATCCAACATTTCCCACTCCCGGATGGCCATACAAGCTACATCACTAATGGATTTCCTACTAAGGGCATCAGCCACAACATTGGCTTTACCCGGGTGATAGTGCAACTCAAAGTCGTAATCCTCAATGAACTCTATCCACCTCCTCTGCCTCAAATTCAAGTCTTTCTATGTAAATAGATACTTCAAACTCTTATGATCTAAGAACACTTCGAACCTCTCACCATAAAGGTAGTGCCTCCAAATCTTCAAGGCAAAAATTATAGCTGCTAACTTTAGGTCATGTGTAGGATAATTCTTCTCGTGTATTTTCAACTGACGTGAGCCATAGGTTACTACTTTCCCCTCTTGCATCAATACACAACCCAAACCCTCTCGTGAGGCATCCCAATATATAGTATAACCCAAACCCCTTTCCGAAATAATCAAAACTGGAGCGGTGGTAAGTCTAACTTTAAGTTCTTGGAACGACTTGTCGCAAGTCTCACTCCATACATACTTGACCCCTTTCTGCGTCAATCTAGTCAACGGCGAAGCTAGCCTAGAGAAATCTTTCACAAACCGACGGTAATAACCAGCCAATCCCAGAAAACCGCAGATCTCAAAAACACTCTTAGGTTGTGCCCAGTCCTGCACTGCCTCTACATTGGATATATCAACAGACACCCCTTCCCTGGAGACTACATGGCCTAAGAATTTTACCTTTCTTAGCCAGAACTCACACTTCCCAAACTTAGCATACAGCTTATGATCTCTAAGCAACTCAAGCACCACTCTCAAGTGTTCTTCGTGTTCCTCCTCAGAAGGTGAATAAATTAGAATGTCGTCTAGAAAGACGACCACCAAGCGATCTAAGAACTCCCGGAATGTACGGTTCATCAAGTCCATAAACACTGCCGGTGAATTGGTGAGCCCAAAAGGCATCACTAGAAACTCATAATGGCCATATCGCATACGGAATGCCGTCTTCGGAATATCTTCCTCTCTAACCCTTAACTGATGGTAACTCAATCTCAAGTCTATTTTAGAGAAACAACGGGACCCTTTTAACTAGTCAAACAAATCATCTATATGGTGCATAGGGTACTTGTTCTTAATCGTAGCCCGATTCAACTTCCGGCAATCAATACAAAGTCTCAAAGCCCCATCTTTCTTTTTAGCAAAGAAGGCGGATGCTCCCCACGGCGAAGTACTAGGGCGGACAAAGCCCTTATCTAGCAACTCCTGGAGTTGAATCTTCAACTCATTCAACTCGGCTGGGGCAAAACGATACGGTGCCATGAAAATTGGTGTCGTGCCAGGCACTAAGTCAGTAGAGAACTCAATCTCTCGATGAGGTGGCAAACTAACAAGGTCCTCGGGAAAGACGTCCGAGTACTCACAAACCACTCTTGGCAACTCAGCCTGGGTTTCATCACATTCACTACTCATATAGCTAGCGAGAAGACCACTAAGCTCACTCTGCTCTTGCGGATCATATACTGGTGGCAAAACTCTACCAACCCGATCTCCCAGGAAATGGAAACGATCCCCGCTCAAGGTACATACAGTAACCCTCTGGCGGTAGCAATCAATAACAGCTCGGTATGACGATAACCAGTCCATACCCAAAATTACATCAAAACCCGACATAGCCATAACTACAAAAGAAAATGGAAGCCGGCGGTCGGTGACCTCAATATCACAACCTCTACACCCCTGTTTCAAAATTAACTCACCCCAACAGGTGATACAACACAACTAGGAGAAGCTAACTGTGCCAACTCCAACCCCAAAACAGATGCAAATATAGCAGATATAAATGAATGGGATGCACCCATATCAATCAACACATTAGCAACCAAGTTGCAAAACAGAAAGGTATCTCTTACAACAGATAGAGCCGGTACAAGATCCTGTGCGGTAACAGCATACACACGCCCTGTAGGCCCCTGATCTACCTCCTCACCTCTCGGAGCAAAAGACTGCTGCACGGATTGAGCCGAAGAGGCTCCTTGATTGGCCCTCGAGGCCTGAACTAACTGAGCTGGCTGAAAACTCTGCCTCGACCCAGATGCACCAGATGTGCCACTCAACTGCGGGCAAAACCTCTTCAGGTGCCCCGCCTGACCACACTGGTAACACGAGAGCGGCTGGCCTCTGCCCTGACTCTGGCTCTGAGGATGAGCCGAAGATGAAGTTGCTCTCTGCCCTCTTCCCTTCTGTGAGCAATCTGGAGACTTGTGGCCCAGTTGACCACACTTGTAACAGGTAAAGTCTCTCTGATTGCCTCTCCCAGAGCCCGAACTCGGCACTGGAAAGGTAGATCTCGCAAACGCACCCTGGGACTGCTGAGGGTTAACACCCCTCTGCCTCCTACCGTCCCCCTGACCATCCTGACTCCTCTTAAAGCCCCTCATCCGCTCCTTCTCCTCATGTATCATAATCTCAAAGTGGGCCGCAGCATCCACAAGGTGCCCATACTCCCGAGTCATGGACCCTGCAACTCTAAGCTTGAGCCCGAGTCTCAACTTCTTTTCGAACTCAAGACAACGGCGCTCCTCAAACGCAACCAACTCAGGTGCAAACCTCGATAAGCTGGTAAATGCGGCCTCAAACTCAGCCACCGATGTGTTCAGCTGCTTGAGTTGACAGAACTGATCTCTCAATTTCTCCCTAATAGCGGGAGGCAAAAACTTCTCCTGGAAAGCATTTATAAAGGCCTCCCATGTCCCACTAATACGACCTCGAACAAACTTCTACCACTGACCCGCGTCTCCCTTCAGCTGGAAGGATGCCAAGGTCACCCTCAAGGCTCCGTCTTCGATGCCAAGCATCTCAAACATTTTCATCCTCTGCTCAAGCCACTCATCAGCCTTAATTGGCTCTTTCGAATCCCCTAGAAACTCACCCGGATTAGACCAAAAAAACTCCCTCTTCAAGAAGGAAGGCCCTGCCTCAGCTACATGGGCCTGCGCTTGATTCTCAGCCCTGAGAATGCCCATAGATTCCCTCAACGCTCTTGCCATCTTGCGGGCTAAGGCACCCATGGCCTGCTGACCTACTGGTTCGGCCACATTGGCCTGACCAACACCCTCCTGCTGTGTCGAAATCTCATTCGGTATAGGCATCTCCTGCCTCCTAGGCCTACATCGCCTATCACCACGTCCTCGTCCTGACATCCTAATAAAGGTAACGAAGACATTAGCACATTCACAAATGTGCCGAAGCTATTTCACTCACGTCCTAATGCAATGGACAACAATAATTCACTCCACGTAAGCACATAATCACATAAGCACTTACGAATTTCATTTCCGAATAATGACAGTCCCGAGGCATTGCTAGAGTTCCAGTTAGAAACGACAGTGATCAAGTGCCTTTCCAACAGGACTCCCAGAAACCCAAGTATCTAATCAATATCCTAGAAACTAAATTCTATACCCAAATAGTCACGTAAACATGTTATCAAATAAACACATAGCATCATACATAAGTCTCTAACAAGCGAGACAAGCCCATTGTGGTACTAACCACTTCCCACGTACCCAAGTATTCAAACTCGGTACGCTCTGATACCAAGTTGTAACGCCCTCAAAATAATACATATAAATCCAACATTCATGACATTCATAGACATAAGAGAATGAAACATGTTCCCATTTATCAAAGTATTTAGTACAAAAGTATTACATGTTGATAACAAAAGTAAATGCCCTAGGGCTTACAACTTTCCAAGCCAACACTTGGTTACAAAAATGAGAGTTCTAACTCTAAACCCATTAAGCCCTTGGCTTGTATTTACATGTAACACCAAAAATAACAAAATAATCAAAAAAAGTCTTCAACTCCCAAGACCTTCCAAGCTACATCTTTGGAGGTGGCATAACACCTGAACTTGAAAACGATGTCCCATATAGGGTGAGCCAACGCCCAGTAGAGATATTCTAAACATAATATGAGCAATAACTAAAACATTAGCATTTTGACAAATGTTTAACTCATATAAACGAACATACATCTCTTTCATAACTTATCCATATTCACAACACATTTCAATCTCTTTCCATTTCATTATCCAAACCAATTCATAGATGTGGTTCTTTATTCATCCGGACAGTTCATAATTAGCCTACAACTCATATTAACAATACTCTAACGATTCAATTTCAAATGAGACTACAACTCATAATACAATACTTCAATTCATCTACGTTATGCAAACGCAATTAGGATTTCGGGACTTTTACCCTGGATACTCTAGCCAACTTAATTATCACTGGAGTCCATCCCCTATCTCCTCCCAAATCCGATTTAGGAGTCCATCCCCTATCTCCTCCCAAACTGTGGAGTACATCCCCTATCTCCTCCCAAACCGTGGAGTACATCCCCTATCTTCTCCCAAGCAACATACATATATAATCTATTTAAACACTTATCATATACGATGATTAAGCAAAGCACATATTCAATGTGTTATCTCTTCCGTCATATTCAATGGCATACTCAACTGATTAGTTATAATTTACCTAATCATCATGCAGTGTCTACAACACTCAAGACTATCCTCCACCGATAGCCCAAGCCAATTATTTCTAAACAGATAATAAATTATCAAACAGATAAATTATCTACGATTTCAAAGGTGAGTGATTAATCAATCCAACTCCACCATTGAATCTCATAATTACCCAATTTCATTATTTCCAACTCAATTTCATATTTTCGTAACTTTCCCAAATTAATTATACAAATTAATTCATCATAATAAATTAGGGCTTTTCTCCCCATTTTCTTAACATTGACCCAAGGTCTAAATATCATCAATAAACATCAATAACCTCAATTCAGGACCCAAAATACCCATGTATTGGTCAAAAGGACAAAACCCCTCTTTATACATTTTGAAACCCTAACACCCAAAATTATCAAACTTCAACATTAAATCAAAAAGACCACATGTTTATGTCAAAGACCGTAAATATGAGTAATTATCCCTACCTCAAATTTCGAAGCTCAAAGGAGAAGAAGAAGAAAACTCAAGATTATATATAACTTAATTGCCCATGTTTGTTTGTAGGAGGGTGGTTTATGCAAGAGAAAACTGACACTTCATAACCAAAGTAAACAAACAATTATTAATGGTTTGTTAAAAAGTAAACAAACCGTTATTAATACCAAAAATGAGCTAAAATAAGAAGTATGAAAAAAATTCCCCCTTCATGGAGACTTGCAAAATCATAATTAGCAGCATGTATCGCTGTAAGAACCCACATTTTATGCCTTAGTCATGTTCATGAGCATCTGTATGATTATGGCTTGTTAAGCTTGCATGTGTATGTTTGTGACTTGTTTCGCTTAAGCGAGTGTGATCCATGCCTTATTTTGAAGCCTTGTGATTTGTCTAAGTGTAGTACACTTGTCTTGTTCCTTCCTTGATGTGAAACTTAGGTCACACCTTGCCTGAGTTATACTAGCCGATGTTATTCTAAGCCTAGGTTACGTTACGCCTAGATCATTCCAAGCCGAGGTCATCCTCAGTCTAGAAGTATCTTGGAACCCCTTGTTGACCTCCGTCCTTGCCTTGACACATTAGCCGAGATGTTACCTTGCACTCAAGTGATCTCGTCCTGGAGTGGTATGACCTAGGCCGAGGTGTGGCGCATCTAGGCCAAGATGTGGCACAGCTTAGTCAAGTGTCGTCCTTCCTAGCCGGGGTCATTGTCACCTTAGTTGCCGAGGTCCTTTTGTTAGCCGATGTCACCCCTTGCCGCAGTGCCATTCCGTGTAGCTTGTTAAATACGCCTTGTTATTAGCCGATGTCATCGCCTCGTCAGAGAGCCCATACCGCTTTACTTGTTGAACACCCTTCCGCCATGCTTTGTCTGGTCTGTCAGCCACCTTTTCAGGGAGAACCCAACCAGTCGCCGCCACGTGTCTCAGCAGAGGGTTAACCCCAGAACCGGGTAAAGAAAACTATCATTTGGTATCATAACCTTGCCTTGTAGAGAGAGAAACTCTAGGAGGAAGAAGGAGTTTTAGAGTGAGGAAGTAGATCTTCAAGCTTGATTCCTAGAGATCGAACCGTTAGATCCGTGTTCTAAGGTTAGATTCTTGATCTGCTCATGATGTTCTCTATGTTCATGTTATTGCATTGCATGACCGGATATGATTTGTAAGCCATGCATTGTTTTGAAGTTCGATTTTAGAAAGAGAAAATGACATTCATGTGTTCTTCAAGAAAGTCTTGTTTTGATCCGAAAGCTTGCATAAAGAATCATGTTTTTGTGTTTATTTCCGCAAGAATTCCAAGTACGGGTACCCAGGTCCATGTTTTCAAACTCATAGCATGAAAATCCCAGATTTGTGACGACAGATTATGATTGAACATTCATATTTTTCATGTTTTCACACTCATGTTTTTCATATTCATCAGCAGAGGGAAACCCAGAGTTTCCCGACCCCTTTTCCTTGCATGTGGCCCTCAGGAACACACCTCGGCGAGGAGGTGTGGAACCTCGGCCTAGACCTGGTTGGTGCCCAGCATGTTTTCCGAAATCATTTGTGTACATATGAAACTTGTTGGAGGTGCATTCAATAGGCTTTGCCATGTGTTTGTAGGACTTGGGCTTGTCTCGACCCCGGCGTTTGAAGAACTTTGTGAGTGGTATTTTTAATAAAGCTATGTTACACTTGCTTTCATAAATCTCGTCTTGCCTTGTTTTGAAAAGTACTTGATCTAGCATGAATGACTATCCCTATGTGTATATTAAACACTATCTTGTTTTGATGACATTTCTTGAAAGTCCTTAGCTGCAGGGGACTATAATGCAACTGCACTCTTGTCTTGAAAGTCCTTAGCTGCAAGGGACTATAATGCAACTGCACTCTTGTCTTGAAAGTCCTTAGCTGCAGGGGACTATAATGCAACTGCACTCTTGTCTTGAAAGTCCTTAGCTGCAGGGGACTATAATGCAACTGCACTCTTGTCTTGAAAGTCCTTAGCTGCAGGGGACTATAATGCAACTGCACTCTTGTCTTGGAATTGTCATCACCCCCTTGTATTAAGTAGATGTAATAACATCCAAAGAACTTGAAAGGCCGGCAATGAACTTGATTTCCCCCTTGATTGTAAAGTATGCTATGTATTGTTTTAAAATAAATCTTGGATATCAATCATGCAAAACCTTTATTTCTAATATCATTCACTGAGTATCCAAGCTCACCCTCTCTATATATATGTAGGTGATGAACAAGAAGGCAATGAGGCCTAGACGTGTAGCCGATGTGTTTTTGGGTGCATTGCCGACGTGTTTTGGATTAGCATTTTGTACCATCTTGAAGATTATGCTTCTTAGCTTATATTTCATGTGCACTTGTATATGTCAGCTTGAGAAGCCTTTTGGTCAAGATGTATTTTGTATCTCATTTCCTTATTGTATCTAAGTTGTAAGACTTTGTAAAAATGTATGTCATTTCATTGGACTTAAGCACGGCTCTCATGGACCATTTAGATTCTATATATATATATATATATATTGCTTCCGCACTTGTAAGCCCCATATTTCATACTCTGATTGTGTGTGATTCTTGTAAGTCGGCCTTCGGTAATCTCGGATTACTGGCCATCACGGCACCAAACTACTAGGGGCGGTTTGGGGGCGTGACAGAATGGTATCAGAGCACGAGATCCTTATAGTACGTTAATCACCCACCTTGAGTCCTGAAGAGCATAGGATTTTCCTTAGAATGATGTTAGGATTGCATCATATCGCTTGCTACTTGACTACGTGTGCATCATTTCGGCATAGACATTTGTTACTTGTATACGTATTATCTGTTCAGTTACTTTTAAAGTCTCATCTTGCATCCTCCTAGCATCATGAGGAGAGGTAGACCTCCAGTTGGCCGAGATCGTTCAGAAGATAGATTGGAGAGATTGGAAAGGTTAGTCGAAGGCTTGGTTCGCGAGCAGAGACAACCTAGGCCACAGGATACTGGTACGACTTCCACGCAGGCCGAGCAGACGAATGGCCGTTATACAGCTCCACCCCCTCCAGTGCCACAAGTGCCTCTACAGCAGGCTTTGTATGGGAACGACACGATAACCCTAATCAGAGAGTTCAAGAAAATGAAACCGCCGAGATTTCAAAGAGGTATAGAACCGATGAAAGCCGAGGCATGGGTTTTAGAGATGGAGAAGTTGTTTGAGATCTTCCCCAGTACAGACGCCCAGAAGGTATCTCTGGCAGCATTCACATTAGACGACGATGCTCGTAGGTGGTGGATGATGGTCCGAGAAAGCAATCCCGGTTTGACTTGGGCAAAATTTTTGGAGTTGTTCTACAACAAGCATTTCCCCCTTAGCGTCCGAGACCGAAACACCACGGAGTTTCAGAATCTGATACAAGGGAACAAGACAGTCGCAGAATACGATCGTGCCTTTACTGAACTGGCGAGATATGCGCCTCATATGGTTGACGACGAATACCGAAAGGCGAGGAAGTTCGAAAGTGGGTTACGTGGACCGATACAAGATAGGGTCAATATGCTCAATATGCCGACATACGCTGGAGTACTGGACAAGGCCATCCTGGCTGAAGCTAATTTAAACCGATACTAGAGTACAGGTGAGGGTCAGAGGAAGAGAGAGAATTATGATAATCGCCGAGTTCCGTTCAATGCCAAGAAGAGAATGAGCACAGACAGTTCCAGCAACTCAAATCAGGAAGGTAACGCCAAGTCGGTGTGCGCGAGTTGTGGAAAGCTACATTTCGGGGTTTGTCGTTGGGCAACAGGAGCTTGCTATGAGTGCGACGAGATAGGTTATCGTGTGAAGGACTGCCCGAAGGCAGGGACTGGCGATGGAAAGAGGAATGGAAGCACCTCGGGCCCTGCACAGAACAACAACGTCGGGAGAATACAGGCAAGGCAAGGCAGAGTTTTTGCATTGGTGCCCGGAGACGCCCAGAATGCCGAGGCGGTAGTGTCAGGTACCCTTTCAATTTGTTCTCAAGATGCATACGTGTTGATTGATTCGGGTTCTACGCATTCATTTGTGTCCACTATATTCGCCGAGAAGTTGAGTAGAGAATTAGAACCCCTTGATTACGTATTATCTGTGTCTACTCCATCTGGGAGAAATATGATTGTTACAACCATTTATAGGAAGTGTATTGTTATGATTGAGAGTGTAGAGTTGTTAGCTGATTTGATGCCATTAAGCATGACCCACTTCGATGTCATATTGGGAATGGATTGGTTAGTAGCGAACCATGCATCCATTAATTGTGTTACTAAGAGCGTCACATTGAAGACCCCAAGTCAAGCTGAGGTCATTTTCCAAGGTAACGGAGTATTACCCCCACCTTACTTAATCTCATCCATGAAGGCCTACAAGATGATCCAAAAAGGATGTCGGGGTTATTTGTGCAGTATACTAAGTGATTTGAATGGAAGTGTTGAGTTAGCCGACATACCCGTTGTTGAGGAATTCCCCGATGTCTTTCCGAATGAGTTGCCTGGCCACCTTGTCGATAGGGAAATAGAGTTTACTGTGGACATCCTGTCAGGAACACGACCCATCTCCAAAACACCCTACAGAATGGCCCCAGCCGAACTTAGAGAACTGAAATCGCAATTGCAAGAATTGTTGGACAAAGGATTTGTTAGGCCGAGCACTTCACCGTGGGGAGCACCCGTTCTATTTGTTAAGAAAAAGGATGGCACACTTCGTCTTTGCATTGACTACAGGGAACTTAATAAGGTGACCATTAAGAACAAGTACCCATTGCCTAGAATCGATGATTTGCTTGATCAACTACGAGGAGCACGAGTCTTTTCCAAGATTGACCTTAGGTCAGGCTACCACCAGTTGAAGGTTAAAGCCAAGGACATCGAGAAAACTGCTTTTCGGACAAGATATGGCCACTACGAATTTTTGGTAATGCCCTTCGGAGTAACCAATGCCCCAGCAACATTCATGGACTTGATGAACAGAGTCTTTAAGCCGTACCTAGATGAGTTTGTCATTATTTTTATCGACGACATATTGATCTATTCTGGGAGTACGAGCGAGCACGAGAATCATCTGAGACTTGCCCTGCAGACCTTGAGAGATAAAAAGTTGTACGCCAAGTTAAGTAAATGCGAGTTTTGGCTTTCCAGCATTTCATTTCTAGGGCATGTGATTAATGAAGACGGTATATCAGTTGACCCCAGTAAGATTGAAGCCATTGTGAATTGGCCAACGCCGACCAACGTGTCCGAGGTTCGTAGTTTTCTGGGTTTGGCGGGTTATTACAGAAAGTTCGTGAAGGATTTCTCGAGGATTGCAGTGCCATTGACACAACTGACTAAGAAGGGAGCAGCTTATGAATGGACCAGTGAAAGAGAATCAGCCTTCCAGGAGCTGAAGACGAGGTTAGTTACAGCACCAGTTTTGGTACTACCATCGGCTAATGAGGAATTTCAGATTTACAGTGATGCTTCACATAAGGGTTTGGGTTGCGTGCTAATGCAAGAAGGTAAAGTCATAGCGTACGCGTCTCGTCAGTTGAAGCCCAATGAAAAGAATTATCCTACCCATGATCTGGAGCTAGCTGCCGTGCTTTTTGCTTTGAAGATATGGCGTCATTACTTGTATGGGACATCTTGCCAAGTTTTCACCGACCACAAGAGTCTGAAGTACTTGTTCACTCAGAAAGAGTTAAATATGAGGCAGAGAAGATGGCTCGAGCTACTGAAGGATTATGACATGCAGATTTAGTATCACCCAGGTAAGGCAAATTCCGTAGCCGACGCATTGAGCAGGAAGTTAGTTGGAAGTTTGGCGTGCCTGACAGCGGTTTCGGTGGAACCGACCATTATTGAGGAAGTGAAGACCAGACAGAGAGAGGATAAATTCCTCAAGAAGGTAATTGATGAATTCGTCACCAAGCCGAAGCCGGGATACACCATGGAGAATCAAGTGCTTAAGTTTGAAGGGAGATTGTGTGTAGCCGACGTACCAGGGTTGAAAAGGAAGATTTTGCAAGAGGCCCATAGTTCCAAGTTCGCCATTCATCCAGGGAGCACCAAGATGTATCAGGACGTAAAGCGGACCTTTTGGTGGCCAAACATGAAAAGAGAGATAGCCGAGTTTGTATTTCAGTGTCTGTGTTGTCAGCGAGTGAAGGCAGAACACCAGAGACCGGCAGGACTTCTTCAACCCTTGTCAATTCCTGAGTGGAAATGGGAGCACATCTCCATGGATTTCATAGTGGGTTTGCCGAGGACGCATAGAGGTATGGATTCCATTTGGGTTATAGTCGACAGGTTTACTAAGTCAGCTCACTTCTTGCCTGTCAAGACTACATTCAATGCCGACCGACTTGAAGAATTGTACATGAATGAGATCGTTAGGCTTCATGGAGTGCCGATGTCCATTGTGTCAGACCGAGATCCGAAGTTCGTTTCTAGATTTTGGCAGAGTCTACAAGAAGCCTTGGGAACAGAGTTGAGATTTAGCACAGCCTTTCACCCCTAGACCGACGGGCAGACAGAAAGAACGATTCAGACACTCGAAGACATGCTCAGACTGTGCGTGTTGGACTTCCAGGGAAGTTGGGAATCGCATTTGCCATTAGTAGAGTTCGCGTACAACAACAGTTATCAAGCCAGCATAGGCATGTGTAACGGCGCCCGCGTGGGCCTCGTGCTACAGTTCGGACTCTATTTGTGTCACGGTTCTTAATCTTGAACCAAAGAGTCCAAATCTGGCAAATCGTTTTGAGAAACAGATTTTTTGAAAAGAAGTGCCAAACATGGACTGCTTTGCCAGATACAGAGTCGCCACCTAAATATTTTAAAATGGGGGAATTTAGGAAACCCTGACTCGGTGCCGAAGGCCACATGTCCGTCATCACCGGAGTTGTCTCGGCTCGGGAGCTTGGGTACGATCGGGGAAGGTCAGCTATGAGCACCCCCTTTCGCCCGGTCCGAAGACCGGCCTCTACTAACCGTGATATCCGTATTTGAAAACTTTATGTGTTCTTATTCCATTTATTAGCCTAGAATTACTATGTTATGCGCGCAGCAAACAAGTATAGACTAGATTGCCTAATTTGGAAATAAACATTGCATATCCGTTCGGTTCGAAAATGCTTTGGAATTTGCTACTCGCAAGTAGGCTAAAACACGGATTTCGATGAGTTCTTCCAACTCAAACAAATCCAACCTTCACCCACAGGCATTCAAGCAATTACAACATATAAGCATCTAGCCACATGTTAAGCATGCTGTCATGGTAACATTCACACTCATGTGATATGCTAAAGCGGAAATACTTACATAGTACTCCGTGCCAAAACAAAGAACTTGTTAGCAAACATGCATGATCCAAGTCCATGTGAAGTGCCTAATGCATCGCATACAAAATGTCGCTAAGATAGGCTCGGCTAATCCTAGACATGTCATGTGAAAATGCACAATTATCACATATTCAATTTGGAATTGAAGTACTGATGCAGTTAGCATGATGTTCCGAGCCTAATGCATGTCAACAAATGCATGAATGCACGCATGCATAGCATAAGGTATGCTAAAATAAATGTGCCCTAATCTACCATCATAAGCAGGTAAATAAAAGGGAAGAAAGACGTGAGGTTGGAAGACATACACACACTCACGCACACTTATTACAGATTTGCCCTCGCTCGGAGGGACCAAATAAATATTACAAATTAATTAACTACACAAGCTAATTAATATTACAAATTAACTAATTAACAAATTAACTAATTAATTAAAGCAGAAAAACGCCTCGGGAAGCGTGCCACCATGCGCAAGCTGCCTCTGTTTTCCTTCCTTTCCTCCTCTGGAGGCTGTCAAAGCCTCAGGAATGCATCCTTGGACAGAGGGGATCATCACCGGCTGAATGAAACTTCCACCGGCAGTGTAGTATGGCCATCGGCACAAAATAGGGCCTGTCGGCAGAGAAAATTGTGCCGGTCGGCACATTACACTGCCGGTCGGCAGAGTATTCCTGCAGAACCTGCAACTCACAGCAACAGAGGGCAAAACAAGGCATGACAGCATATTTCAAGACATGTATGCACTAACCATGTCTCTTATCATTGTGATGACTCAAAGGGACATGTGCCTCGGTTCTCGGACCACCAATCACACATTTCCATGCATGATGGCCCAAGGAACCAAGTATGCAACTTTGGTTTCAAATGCATGCAAACCAATCAAACAAATTAGGCCAAATTCCTATCACCAATTCAAGGAACAAGGCATGCATGAAAAATGCAATGCAACCTAGGCATACAAACTAGGAATGCAACATGACATGGCAATGCACTTATGCAATCATGCAAGCATACATAGGGCAATGCAAATGGATGGCAAGATGGACTTATACATGAATTAGGCAGCTCTAATAAGGCCTTAAACAGTGGCCATAATGACCAAAACAAGAAGCCAAAACACATGCACACATACACATGATGGAAGGCCTACACTTGGGCACAATTTAAACAACCCTCAAGCACACTTAAAAGGGATAAACGAGAGCAACTAGCATGCAACCTAAGCATTGAAGTCATGTCATAAAATGATGCCAAATCATATTAAGCAAGACAAGCAAATGCATGTAAGCATGGTCTAAGCACTTGAAGCAAGTCATGAAGCTTTGAAGCATGTTTATCACAACAAACATGGCATGCATTGAACAACCTAAAACAGGTTTTTAGCTCATAACATGAGGCCCAAAAGACCACTTAGATGGCGTCTAGATGGCTCAAAGACAAAGGCATGCAAAGGCACCAAAACATGGAGCATTGCAACATATGCTTTCAAAGCATTAAAGAGGCATGCGAGGCAATCAAACGAGCATGGAAATGGGACTGAAATAGCATGTAGAATGATTCCAAATCACCAAAACAATGCAAAGATGGCATGCTACACATGCACATACTCAAGGCCAACAAGCCCAAATGCAAAGGAGCCATATAATGCATGCAAAGATCAACCCAAACGACTATGGACAGAGCTAAAACATGGCAAAATAAGCACATAATCTTCACAAATGCAAGCCTAAAACATGCTCCAACAAAGGCTAACAACCTAGAACATGTTAAGGCGCAAATAAGGCATTACATGGCAACTATGCTAAACATGCATAAGGTTCCAAAACCAACTTGAAATCATGTTATATCATGGATATATAAGCATGAAAAACATACCAAACATGCTCAACACACACTCAAGCATAGGCTTCTTTAAGAGGCCAAAATGTGCCCTTTTCAAGGACAACAAGGAGAGGGGGTGGCCCTCTCCTTCTTGGGACTTCAAAGCATCATCTTCACCACTGAAATCCCTCAAGATTTCAGTGGTGAAGAGACCTCAACACCAAAATCCCGGAGCTAGCACAAAATGGCTCAAAATGAGGCCTTTTGAGGCCTAAGGGTGGTCAACAACCCTCAAACAACAAAACACTCTTAATAAACAATAAAGAGGGCTTAAAAATAGAACTTTTTTATGTTATACAATAATCACAAAAACAGCTCTAAGATAGATGAAAAATCAATGCAAAAAAGGGGGAAAAAGGGACTAGTTTCTCACCCTTGTAGCCTTCTTCAACAAAGATGCTCCAATGGCCTCCTTGAGCTTGAATCCAAGACCAAAACTTCAAAACACACTCTTTAGAACCTCAGCTCCTAGAGGAAGGTGAAACACTAGGTGTTTGTGTGCAATAGTAAGGCACAAAACACCTAGTGAACAAAATGGAAGAGAAAGAGAGATAGATTGTGTATGTCTAACCCTAACCCTAGAAAACCAGAGCTCTCCTCTGTCTTTTCTCTCTCAAAAATGTCTAAAGCCCCCTTTTTGCCTTAGAGAGAGCTTCTCTCTATAAGCCTCTTGTAAAGCTTACAAGACAAGCTTTGCAAGAGGGAGATCCCTCCATACACGTGTATGGAGGGGAGCAAAAGTTATACAGCTGTCCAAAAATATCTGCAAAAGCAGATGAACAGCAATCGGCCGGCAAAAAATGCCATCTTGGCCAAACAAAGTGCCGACCGGCACAAAAAAGTGCTGACCGGCAACAAATAGTGCCGACCGGCAAACTATATTGCCGGTGGCAGCAAAAACCAGCCGGTGGCATCTAGCCACTGCCGGTGATGGGTGGGGATGGTCTACAAGCCCCACCCTGCCTCTCAAAGGCAAGATGCAAGTGTTTGGTGTAAAACCAGACACTAAACGGTCAAGTTCGGAGATCCTGAGACAAGGCGCGCGAGCCGAGGCCTCCGGGAACTCCAAACGAACACAAACAAGGATAATCACCGAGTGTTCAAACAGTGACGTCCAAGTCTTGAGGACGGTCAAAAATGGGGTGTCTACAGTTGCCCCTCTTTGACAGAACTCGAAAGTCATAACAATGACGGGAGTGAATGTCAAAGCCCAGAGACGACCCATTTTTGACAAGGCCGAAGACTCAGACAAACATGCAATACAAATAAGATATGCGCCCGGAGGCAGGGGCAAAACGCAAGACAATGCACGGAGCCGAGCATAACTTATGATCATGCAAAGAAAGCTGTAATGAAGCAAACATGCGACAGTTTTAAGCTAGCATACCAAACTACACTACAATGCAGAAAGGATGTAAGAGAATTATGGAATTCTCAAAAAGTCTCACTCGGGAGATACAATACCTGTGCGGCTCGTCTGGTTGCACCAGCTTCAAATGAACCGTACATACAATATCGTGCCTGAAAAGAAAACAAACTTAACAGGTACAATATGGTTAGCGACATGCATGACAATGCAAAATGGATGCAAGACGATATGCAATATATACAAAACAATGTATAAACAATGTAAATGCAGATGCAATGTAATTGAAACAATGCAAGCTACATGCAAAGCGTTTGAATCGTGATCCAATCACGAGCGGTTCGAAACCGCACCTATGTCAAATAGATTGATGGAGGTAACAAGTCTGTCTACCATAGAACGGTCAACTGAACTATGAGTATTGTAGACAGACGCAAGAACAAGCATTGGGTGGAATTGACATAAGTGGGGAAACAACCCGCTGGAGAAAGGACTACGATCCTAATGCCGGATGCAAAAATTACACTACAATGTAATGGATAGATATGGCACGCAGGCCAAACCAAATCTTGCCTAGGAAAGGCATGCATACATACGAGCCATGTGTAACACAGAAAAGGTGCCGCAACCCTCAACCAACATACCAGCGTGGAATCGGCGCGATACACAAGAACTGCGTTTTAACATGAAAAGTAAGGGCACATACCAGACCAAGCTCAACCTGGAAAGGCGCAAGCCAAAGGCGGAAGGTGATGCAATGAATGCATGCAATCTACAATGCAATATCTACAAATATGCAATGGAATGGATATGGATACAATGGATATGGCACACAAGCCAAACCAAATCTTGCCTAGGAAAGGCATGTACACGTACGAGCCATGTGTAACACAGAAAAGGTGCCGCAACCCTCAACCAACATATCAACGTGGAATCGGCGCGATACACATACAGAACTGTGTTTTAACATGAAATGTAAGGACACATACCAGACCAAGCTCAACCTGGAAAGGCGCAAGCCATAGGCGGAAGGCGATGCAATGAATGCATGCAAACTACAATGCAAATGCATGACAATGCACTATGATGCAATGACTATGATTGCAACTTTCCCTATCTTACCAACAGGGTGATATACTAGGTTGGTTCAGTATCCAGAACTGAGGCGTAGACATGCCGCCTCAACCTATGGGGCTTCCATACAGATTTCAAGCCGAGGGTAAACCTCTGGGTATTTAAACCAGACTTTAGTCTCGGAACTCCCGAACCTTTGCGTTCTAGGCATAAGCCGTTCGAACTCTAGTTTCCACCGTCCCAGTTGGTCTTCTAGGAACTCATCGCAAGCACAGACTGGTGGCTTTACCGGACCACCGAAAAGTCGTTCGGGCACGACGAACACCAAAGGAATTGCACCTTCAGAGGATTTAAGGTCTCCTAGACCGAAATGCAAAATGTATGCATGACAATGCATGTTTTTTTTTGTTTTTGAAATGCAAATGATGCATGAAATGCATGTTGCATGGAATGCGCGACAACACGCGGCTCTCGAAGTGTACGGCAATGCGAACACTAAAGGTCTTACACCTTCCAAGGATTTAAGGTCTCCTAGACCGTACGTGTTTAAGGTCTCGCCAGACCATGCGTGTTTAAGGTCTCGCCAGACCGTGGTGGTATTGCACGACGGCATGATGCGCAAAATAGCGCAATGCGTTAGGCAACGCGAGTGCACAGGACAGTGCGATGGAATGCATGCAAAATGCAATGAGATGCGCAAAACAGCGCGAAATTGAAATGCACAAAACAGTGCAATGCGCAAAACAGCGCGAGGTTTGAAATGCACAAAACAGTGCGATGCGCAGAACAGCGCGAGGTTTGAAATGAACAAAACAGTGCGATGCGCAGAACAGCGCGAACAATACAATGCACAAAACAGTGCGATGCGCAGAACAGTGCGAACAATACAATGCACAAAACAGTGCGATGCGCAGAACAGCGCGAACAATTCAATGCACAAAACAGTGCGATAACCAGTGTGACATGCACGCCACATGGAATGTAAACGGGCTCAAATGCGCAACAACGCATGTATTCCGGAATGCATGACAACGCATGGAATGGAAATGCAATGATGCATGAGAAATGTGCACGACAATGCAAAGGGGTGCGTGTTGCAACGCATGTAACACGCGCATAACAACGCAAATGTGTGGCGCGCGACAGCGCGATGTAATGCACCGAAGTAGTGTGATGAACTTGTGCAACACACATGGGGTAACTTTTGAATTCAAAAGGATACAAAAAGGATACACCTTGCATGAATTCGAGTGCCACGCACTGGAGACACGGCCCGAAGTCAAAACGGAGGCCGGTTGAACGTCGGAGATGCACTTTCTTGCACTTTCTTGAGCTATGAAGACCCAAAACAATTCAAATGGCCTAAACAAGGCTGTGGGAACCCCACCGGCAGAAAGAGGAGGCCACCGGCTGGCCATCGGCACAAAAACAATTCCATCGGCACAAAAAAGTGCCGGCCGGCACAAAACATTGCCGACCGGCAAACAGTTGCTGAATCGGGGCAGTTCTGTCTTTTCACCTTGGGTGTTATAAAATAGGGCTTCATGCCCTATTTCCTTATTTTTCCACCGCCGAAATCCTTCACTCTCTCTCTCTAGAGTGCTTCTCTCTCATTTTTCGCCCGTTTCTTCGCGTTCTACGCTCGTTTCGTTGTCGGATTCGCGATCCTCTTCGCGTTTCGGACATTTTCCACCGATCACATTCTCGTTTCGGTGCCTCGTTCGGCGTTCTCGCCTTCTCGGGGTTTGTTCCCCTCACTTTCCTCTTCATTTCCGTGCCTCTTCACATTCCGGCCTTCCCGGCCATTTTCGACCCTCTCGGGAGTTGACTTTTCAGTTGACTCTTCATATTCCGGCTCGGTTTTCCTTTTCCGGCCATTTTCACACCACTCTCTACATGGCGGATGACATTCCACGTGGCGGGACTCCCCCGGACCACGAGATGGACCCCGGGGTCGAGGTCTTACCACTGAGCGAGCGCCCGTTCGACCCGGCGACCTACCGGCCGGCGATCCACGTTCTGCCCCCAGACGGCCTGCGTCAGTTCCGGAGCTTTGAGAGGTACGCGGCCCCTGAGCTACTACTACGCGAGCCTACCTCCCACCTTTCATTCGGCACTCCCGAGGTAACTCTTCATCTTCTGCTTTACTTTCTGCAATGTAGGATACAAAACTGCCATAGTTAGCTGTATTCTTTAATTGCTGAAATCTGATATGCCGTAGACCGTAGTTGACTGTAAACATACATACAACTGATATCTGCTTGAGACTGACACATGCACACACACTGCACTAGTCCTGAATTACTCAAACACACGGCACACACTGTATTCCACTGCATACACACTGGTACCCAGTATTTATCTGAATCTGTCAAACTTGCATACATGCCACATCTGTTCTGAAACACCTAAACACGCTGACACAGCACACGTATTTTACTGTAAGCACACCGGCACCCGGTATTTGCCTGAATCTGACAAACTTGCATATATGCCATATCTGTCTTTTCAAAACTGTATTTTGAATGTTGTCTCGCCATCGTCATTTTCTGTTTGCAGGAGGGTTCCCATACCATTCGCGGGTATGGGAATACTGGTGCGCGGGAGTGGTATGACGAGCTCCCTGATGCGGTCCAGCGCATCGTGGACCGAGCGGGCTTCGGCACCTTCTGCCGAGGGCTCTCCAGGTTGTCCACCTGCAGACCTCTCCTTGCCGCTCTGGCGGAGAGATGGTGGGACACCACCGATTCTTTCCACTTTTCTGCCGCAGGGGACATGACGATGACCCCTTATGACTTCTCGATGCTCACAGGCATCGGGGTAGGGGGGGATCCGATCCCTTTCGACACTGATATGGATGAGTGGACCGCCGCTCAGGTCCATCTACTGGGGGAGGCCCCACCGCTAGCTCGTCCAGGCTTCGTCCGATATTCCTGGTTCGAGGCACAGTTCAGGCTCCAGCCCGCACTGGGGGAGGAGACTCAGATGACCGAGGAGGACGTGGAGAGGTATGCCCGCGGCTTCCTCATGTTCCTGTTCGGGACTACTATCTTCGCCGACCGGGCGAACACCGTGCCTCTCTGCCTTCTCAGCGCACTGGTGGACGTCCGAGATATTCTGCACTTCGATTGGGGCGGCGCTGCTCTGGCCACCCTGTACGGATATATGAGCTCGGCTTCTCGCGGCAGCGGCCAGCTGCTTGGAGGTTACTGGCGGGCTTGGGAGGTACATTACTTCTCCACTTTTTCTTTCTGTCTCGTACTTTCTGTACTCTGTACACTGCACACACTATAGTCTGCCTTAGACTTGCTGTATACTGTACACACGGCACACACATACATTCTGCCTTACACTGACTGTACACTGTTCACACTGTACACTGCACACAATACACGACTCAACACACGGCTCTGCCATTTCTGCTTCATTCTGTATATTCTGCTTTATCTGATGGTCATGCTGACATCTATTTTGCAGTTGTGGGTTTACGCCTACTTCCCTAGGCTTGCACCTGTGCCAGTTGCGGAGCCTCCTCCGGCTGTTCCCTTCTCGAGTCGCTTTGACGGGGGATGCACCCGGCGACCACGGGAGACGTTCGGCTTCTTCCGCCGATATTTCGACACCATCACCCCCACGGAGGTATGCTTTACTTTCAGTTCGTTTAGCTTTGCTTTCTCACTGCATGTTTCAATAACAGTAGATAACAAACTGTCTGTTACTTTCAGATCACATGGCGGCCATGGGCTTCGTTGCCGTCGGCGATGCGGGGTCGGTTCCCTGGTGCTGAGGAGACCTCGCGTTTCCGGATTTTGCTGGAGGGCCCGGTCTGTCGGGCTTGGTACCTGGGGGAGCGTTTTCTATGCCAGACCCGCGGGTTACCTGAGCAGATAGTCCCGGCTCACCCTCCTGCAGAGATGAGGGAGACCGAGGGGCTGACCACTGAGCAGCTGGATGATTATTCCATCGGCTGGGAGGAGGCCGGCTTCCGAGGCACTGGAGACTATCAGGAGTACGTGCGGACGTACCTGATGCGACCTTTGAGCGGCCGTCGAGCAGAGGGGGCCAGGCCTGTGGCATCAGCGGTTGAGGCCGGAGCAGGAGCAGGGGCTGGATCTTCGAGGAGGGCCCGGGTCCGTGGCAGGGGCGGAGTGCGGGGTGGACGAGGAGCTGGGTGGCCTGCCCTACCCGCTGTGCTGACTTTCTAGGGGCAGGGTGGGGCGACCTATCAGATCCCCTTCGCCCCTCCACCGGCTGGGCATGAGTTCACTGACATTCCCGACCTTCCGCCGGTATGTATCACTGCACTTCGTACAGTCATTTCATTTCAGTTTACTTGATATTCCACAGAATACTAATGCATCTGATACCTTTGCAGGCTTCTTCTGAGTACACCCGTCAGTCGTTGGCGATGAATGCCTCGATGATGGGGATGCTCCAGCGGACATTTGACCTTCTGGCTGTCTACAGCATACCGGTATGTCCCTCTGACACTGGCCTCAAACCATTCATACTCTGCTTTACATAATCTGACGCACGGCACAACACCCGATACACTGATCTCACAGCATCTGAACACTGCATACGCTGCTTTCTGCACTGTTAAACTGCCCACGGCATTCCTACACTGTACTCACACACTGCATTCTGCACTGTTAAACTGCTCACGGCATTCATACACTGTACTCACACACTGCATTCTGCACTGTTAAACTGCTCACGGCATTCATACACTGTATTCACGCTGCATTCTGCACCTTTAAACTGTCTACAGTATACTGATGCATTTCCCTTTCGTGAACTTTTCAGCCTCCTTTTCAGATTCGCATGGCGGGAGGTGCTCCAGCTAGACCTGCTGTCCCTGCTCGGGGGAGAGATGAGGAGGGCAGGATATTTCCCCGCACTAGGGGAGGGCGGACTCACGTCGGGAGTAGCTCGCGAGCTCCAGTCCCGGACGACGATGACGACGACGACGAGGAGTCAGAGGCGGAGGCAGGGTCATCGGAGGAGGAGACCGGAGACGGTTCTAGCTCGGGCTCTGATGACGACGCTGATGATGCTCCTGGACCTTCGTCCAGGAAGAGGACCAGGACGGACTGACAGCCCTTGGAGTCGCTGGACACAGATGCAGATTTTTGCTATTTTTCTTCTTTGTACTTTTCTTTTTGTTGGTAGATAGATTACTATGTACTGCCGCAGGCAGATTTTGTTTCCAAAACTTGTACATTTGAAAAGATAATGAAATGAAACGGATTTTTTATCTGAAAAAGTGTTTACATTTACACATCTCATGCATTGCATCGCATCTCATCATGTTACACCTCAATGTAAATGCAACTGATTGGTTGTCTGAAAATTGAATACTTGCACTGTAATAATCAGATAACTTAAACAGCCAACAGCAAAATAACCCAAGCAACCCACTGCCTGATTCTTGACACACAGCCCTTACTCTGTTGGGGATTGATCTGCATACAGCCCAAAACACAGCATTCGGTTCATTCTACACACAGCAAACTCTGAACAAACGACCCAATTTGACAAGACGGAGCTCAAAGACGGAACCGGTTGGAGTCGAAACACGCTCGAATGTAGAGAATGGCACAGCATTCTGAGCATAAATGATTTTTGAAATCAAATGAGGGTTTTTCAAACCGGGATATCGAGCCTACCACTGAACACAGCGGGGAGGACTTAAACAAAGAGGTACACGACCTAAACACAACGAGACACGCTCGGGAGAGACTCAAAACAAAAGACGAGACCGTCAAATGAAAGAGACACGACACACAGACGCGTAACCAAAGATGGGGGACCTCGGACCACGAGGAGCCAGTTCAATCTGGGTATTGTTTCCCACCCTTTCTGATTTGTGATTCTCACATCACTCGGCTCTCAAGCTCGGATTTTCTCTCAAAACCCTTTTCCTCTCTTTTCTCTCAACTCACACCTCTCTATTCTTCATTCTCTCCTTTTTCATCCTTCCCCGGGGTGATTTGATGGATAAATGGAAAGGTGCGGGTTCACGCCCGATGCCGTTAGCTCACAGCTATTTCTTCCGGCGGGCAGAGTGCTTTTCTGGCAAGTACGTCGATGACGGGGGAGAGACAGAACGCCTGGCTCAATTGTGCCCCTAGTTCATCATTTTAACCATTTTTTCGTTTTTGCCTTCTACTAAAACGGTTTTGATCAAAACGAGAGTTGGATTAACGTACTTGTTCGATTTTTGATTTGAAAAGCATGCGAGTTAGGCCGCAAGCACTGAAAATTTTCCTTTTTGGGTCCAAGACAATGGTCCGGTTTTGGAAAACGAAATAGTTTTCGAGAAAATAGTCAACCTCAGTAAAAATTTTCAAAAACTATTTTTCAAACAGCTGATGCTCAAAAAGCATGAAACTTACCCTTCGAGATGCGCAACCTCGGATCGGAGGCAATGGAAAATTGCCCCTGGTTTGAAGGGGGGTGAGAGGCAACGGAAAGTTGCCCCTAGTTTGAATGGCGGCTCACAGCGGCTCGTGGCAACGGAAAGTTGCCCCTTGTTTGGATGGTGCCGCAGCAATCCGCAGACAGTCTTCATTGACGGTGGTCGAACTCGCGGACACAGAGATGACGAAGACGGTCATAACAAATATATGGACACAGTCGCCTTGGGAGCGTTGGCGACCAGACTTTGAGATGAAATCGAAACCATTGCATGGACTGAGACGCTTATGAAAGCGTTGGGGGCTGGACTTCATGATGAAGTTGCCTACGTATCCCAAACATGGGAATCAAGCCTTACGTAGTTCCGGTTAAGGTCCACTCGGGTATTTTAACCTTCACTTTGTTTGGCTCTTACTTTTGCCAAGGCGCCCAATGCGGGTTTTCGACCTTGCGAGCTTCTTTTCATTTTCTATTTCTTTTTTCATTTCTTTTCTCTTTTCTATTTTTTTTTCTTTTCTTCTTTTTTTTGTATCTTTTGTCTCTTTTTTTTGTATTTTTCTCTTGCTCTAACTTTTGCCTGGACCGCCCTTCCGGGTTTTCGGCCCAGCGAGCCTCTCAAAGGGGAAAAGTGTAGCAAGTTCATGCCAAATGGTTTTTTGAAGCCTCTCTGTGTCTAGGAGAACGGCTGTTGCACTGATTTGCGGAGAATTCATCAGGGTTACTCTATGAGCTTCTCCCGGTGAGATCTACTCCTTCTGATTCGACTTTGATGCTTCTTGATCGAAGGCTACCTCAAAATTGGCCACACGGGCCTTTCATGGCGTTTGTCCGTTGAACTTTCTGAACATTCTGAACGGGTTCAAACTCGGAAAACAAATAGGTGGAATCTTGAGGCTGAGAGCGATCCTAGGCTGCGCAATCTCAAGAGCGATTCCACACAGGTCTTCGCAGGGCCGCGTAAAACATTTGCTTTTGAAAGTTTTTAAGAAAGCGACAAATCGCTCGCGCTGAAGATAGTGTGGAACCAATCTGGATCAGGCCAGGGTCCTTCTCAGTACTCACGCCGACAAGCATGATTTCATTCATAAAAAGGCTTAGCACGCCTCTCTTTCTCTCAAAATGATCAAAATTTTACAAAACCCAAGGAATTCCTTCCTCTTCGTTTTCATCACCGCAGTGTTCAAAAAGTTTGTTTTTTTTGGAAAACTTAGGTTAATGCAATGAGTTTGGGCACACAGGATAGCAGGCGAGATGTACTGTCAGCCCATTCAAATTCTCTGGTCCTTATGCTGAAAGCAAGCATGAAGTTGAGATAGCAACAGCTGTTTTGATCGGCTTTGTTGGTGCAACTGGCCCCTCGGCAGAAACAGACTCAAAACAAAAGCAGATAATAATTACAAAACAAAACGGTGTTCGGGACAACAACCCCAGAATCACCTGGTATTATATACAACGGGGACTGACTCGATACAACCAGACAGACCCTTAAGCAAAAAAGACTGACTCAAGACAAAGAGACAGACTCAAAACAAAAGACTGACTCGATATCCAAGCCAGGATTTACAAAAACTCGGTTTCACCGATACTCAAAAATGCGTGCCAGACGCTTCACCCAAAAATGTATCAAATGTTGCCCGCAGGCAGTTCACTTTACATACTCGCAGTATCTGAGCCCTCGAAATCCAACAACTGAGTGGTGACGGGCTTGCCTGAGGTGGGTGGTAGGATAACCTTGTTATCGATCAAATCCTGCACTTCATGACGAAGGCGGGAACATCCATCGGTACTGTGGCCGGACTGTTGGTGGTACGCACAGTACAAGGTAGCATCATGAGTGGCGGGGAGATTCTTCGGGAGTGGCCGGGGCTCCAAAGGCTTAAGATGCCCATTCTTTGCCAATATTAACAATGCCCTAGACAAAGGCATGTGGAGGTCATGAAAAACCCTGCGCCCTCGGGGCAGGTACTTTGCAGTTTGAGGATTCTTGCCAGATGCGCTGGCGAAAGGATCAGCTGGCGCTGCCTTGGCTTTTTGAACCTTCCCCGGTGCAGGGTTGGGAACTACTGGAATTGTCTGGGCATGACGGGGCCCATCCCGGTTTTCTGTCTGGCTTGAACTGCCTTTGATCGGAGTGGGGAAAGCATCATCCACAGCTTTGGTCACTATTGCAGATGTTTGTTGCTTGTTCATCCCTCTGGCCTTCAAAGCCTCGACTGCCCACAGCAGTTGTTCAATAGGGTCGGCATCTACCTTTGCCTTATCTTTTCCTCTGGCCTCAGCCTGATCAAGGGTCTGGGTTGGTGCTGACATATCGTGGCTATAGCCGGAAGCCACCTCTGGCTGGCTGAGCTCTATCACAATCCGCCCCAGTAGTGGGGGCTCCTGTGGTACAAAATTCCCGGCGTACGGCGCCGCTGGCGGTGAAGCCGACATTCCATAGGCGAGGTCTGCCACAGACCTTTGGAGATCGCCTATCATCCCCATCAATTCGAAGGTGGTGGGCTCACGAGCCTGGTATAACTGGGGAGCCCAAACCGGGTGCACAACGGGCGACCTGGGCGGGTATGACATACTGATACTGGCTTCACTCTGCGGAGCGGTCCCCTGCTCCAATGCAGCCGTCATAACCACAATTTCTTCTGAACTTTGTGTCGCCATAAATCTTGCCTCAGCAAAGGGGGACACTGGCTATTTTGTTTCAACTCTGCGACTCTCTGAACCTTCAAAGGAAAAACAGACAGCATTTCAGCCCAAACTGATCAAACACGGGCGTAGCCAAACAACTGTACCCTACTGCTTGATCACTATTCCCAGATTTCTGTTCCCAAAATACTGAATCTGATACCCGCGGATAACTGATTCCTGATAACTGATACTGATACTGGTGTCCCCAGGTTAGATACTCAAACTTGCAAACTGACATGTGCGTTCCTGTAGAGCAACACTCTAAAAGCACATAGCAAGTAAAGAGAACAAAACACCCCTATGTTGGGGTAGGGTTTCCCTGTCCTATTTTGTCAGGAGCTAGGGTTTCACTACGCACACAGCGGTTTCAAACAACTTAGCATCGGGTAAGCAACCTGTCCTAGTTTGGAATGGTCACTACGGATCCGAATATGCACTAAGTCGAATGGTCAAAAAGGGTGCCCCGGTAAACCGGGGTTTGTGTTCCCATGCTGTCAGAGCCCATAGCCGGTCAGCCTTATGGACATGCCTTGACAAGACAAGCCTCCGGCAAACCGTTCAGGAATGGCAGACGGCAAACACTGTGTTCCTAGGCGCACCAATGCACATGCAATGCAAAGAAACACATAAATGAGATCAAAACAGGATATCACGAGTTCGAGTCAAACTCTCTAAAAGTCCCCAGCAGAGTCGCCAGAAACTGTAACGGCGCCCGCGTGGGCCTCGTGCTACAGTTCGGACTCTATTTGTGTCACGGTTCTTAATCTTGAACCAAAGAGTCCAAATCTGGCAAATCGTTTTGAGAAACAGATTTTTTGAAAAGAAGTGCCAAACATGGACTGCTTTGCCAGATACAGAGTCGCCACCTAAATATTTTAAAATGGGGAATTTAGGAAACCCTGACTCGGTGCCGAAGGCCACATGTCCGTCATCACCGGAGTTGTCTCGGCTCGGGAGCTTGGGTACGATCGGGGAAGGTCAGCTATGAGCACCCCCTTTCGCCCGGTCCGAAGACCGGCCTCTACTAACCGTGATATCCGTATTTGAAAACTTTATGTGTTCTTATTCCATTTATTAGCCTAGAATTACTATGTTATGCGCGCAGCAAACAAGTATAGACTAGATTGCCTAATTTGGAAATAAACATTGCATATCCGTTCGGTTCGAAAATGCTTTGGAATTTGCTACTCGCAAGTAGGCTAAAACACGGATTTCGATGAGTTCTTCCAACTCAAACAAATCCAACCTTCACCCACAGGCATTCAAGCAATTACAACATATAAGCATCTAGCCACATGTTAAGCATGCTGTCATGGTAACATTCACACTCATGTGATATGCTAAAGCGGAAATACTTACATAGTACTCCGTGCCAAAACAAAGAACTTGTTAGCAAACATGCATGATCCAAGTCCATGTGAAGTGCCTAATGCATCGCATACAAAATGTCGCTAAGATAGGCTCGGCTAATCCTAGACATGTCATGTGAAAATGCACAATTATCACATATTCAATTTGGAATTGAAGTACTGATGCAGTTAGCATGATGTTCCGAGCCTAATGCATGTCAACAAATGCATGAATGCACGCATGCATAGCATAAGGTATGCTAAAATAAATGTGCCCTAATCTACCATCATAAGCAGGTAAATAAAAGGGAAGAAAGACGTGAGGTTGGAAGACATACACACACTCACGCACACTTATTACAGATTTGCCCTCGCTCGGAGGGACCAAATAAATATTACAAATTAATTAACTACACAAGCTAATTAATATTACAAATTAACTAATTAACAAATTAACTAATTAATTAAAGCAGAAAAACGCCTCGGGAAGCGTGCCACCATGCGCAAGCTGCCTCTGTTTTCCTTCCTTTCCTCCTCTGGAGGCTGTCAAAGCCTCAGGAATGCATCCTTGGACAGAGGGGATCATCACCGGCTGAATGAAACTTCCACCGGCAGTGTAGTATGGCCATCGGCACAAAATAGGGCCTGTCGGCAGAGAAAATTGTGCCGGTCGGCACATTACACTGCCGGTCGGCAGAGTATTCCTGCAGAACCTGCAACTCACAGCAACAGAGGGCAAAACAAGGCATGACAGCATATTTCAAGACATGTATGCACTAACCATGTCTCTTATCATTGTGATGACTCAAAGGGACATGTGCCTCGGTTCTCGGACCACCAATCACGCATTTCCATGCATGATGGCCCAAGGAACCAAGTATGCAACTTTGGTTTCAAATGCATGCAAACCAATCAAACAAATTAGGCCAAATTCCTATCACCAATTCAAGGAACAAGGCATGCATGAAAAATGCAATGCAACCTAGGCATACAAACTAGGAATGCAACATGACATGGCAATGCACTTATGCAATCATGCAAGCATACATAGGGCAATGCAAATGGATGGCAAGATGGACTTATACATGAATTAGGCAGCTCTAATAAGGCCTTAAACAGTGGCCATAATGACCAAAACAAGAAGCCAAAACACATGCACACATACACATGATGGAAGGCCTACACTTGGGCACAATTTAAACAACCCTCAAGCACACTTAAAAGGGATAAACGAGAGCAACTAGCATGCAACCTAAGCATTGAAGTCATGTCATAAAATGATGCCAAATCATATTAAGCAAGACAAGCAAATGCATGTAAGCATGGTCTAAGCACTTGAAGCAAGTCATGAAGCTTTGAAGCATGTTTATCACAACAAACATGGCATGCATTGAACAACCTAAAACAGGTTTTTAGCTCATAACATGAGGCCCAAAAGACCACTTAGATGGCGTCTAGATGGCTCAAAGACAAAGGCATGCAAAGGCACCAAAACATGGAGCATTGCAACATATGCTTTCAAAGCATTAAAGAGGCATGCGAGGCAATCAAACGAGCATGGAAATGGGACTGAAATAGCATGTAGAATGATTCCAAATCACCAAAACAATGCAAAGATGGCATGCTACACATGCACATACTCAAGGCCAACAAGCCCAAATGCAAAGGAGCCATATAATGCATGCAAAGATCAACCCAAACGACTATGGACAGAGCTAAAACATGGCAAAATAAGCACATAATCTTCACAAATGCAAGCCTAAAACATGCTCCAACAAAGGCTAACAACCTAGAACATGTTAAGGCGCAAATAAGGCATTACATGGCAACTATGCTAAACATGCATAAGGTTCCAAAACCAACTTGAAATCATGTTATATCATGGATATATAAGCATGAAAAACATACCAAACATGCTCAACACACACTCAAGCATAGGCTTCTTTAAGAGGCCAAAATGTGCCCTTTTCAAGGACAACAAGGAGAGGGGGTGGCCCTCTCCTTCTTGGGACTTCAAAGCATCATCTTCACCACTGAAATCCCTCAAGATTTCAGTGGTGAAGAGACCTCAACACCAAAATCCCGGAGCTAGCACAAAATGGCTCAAAATGAGGCCTTTTGAGGCCTAAGGGTGGTCAACAACCCTCAAACAACAAAACACTCTTAATAAACAATAAATAGGGCTTAAAAATAGAACTTTTTTATGTTATACAATAATCACAAAAACAGCTCTAAGATAGATGAAAAATCAATGCAAAAAAAGGGGAAAAAGGGACTAGTTTCTCACCCTTGTAGCCTTCTTCAAAAAAGATGCTCCAATGGCCTCCTTGAGCTTGAATCCAAGACCAAAACTTCAAAACACACTCTTTAGAACCTCAGCTCCTAGAGGAAGGTGAAACACTAGGTGTTTGTGTGCAATAGTAAGGCACAAAACACCTAGTGAACAAAATGGAAGAGAAAGAGAGATAGATTGTGTATGTCTAACCCTAACCCTAGAAAACCAGAGCTCTCCTCTGTCTTTTCTCTCTCAAAAATGTCTAAAGCCCCCTTTTTGCCTTAGAGAGAGCTTCTCTCTATAAGCCTCTTGTAAAGCTTACAAGACAAGCTTTGCAAGAGGGAGATCCCTCCATACACGTGTATGGAGGGGAGCAAAAGTTATACAGCTGTCCAAAAATATCTGCAAAAGCAGATGAACAGCAATCGACCGGCAAAAAATGCCATCTTGGCCAAACAAAGTGCCGACCGGCACAAAAAAGTGCTGACCGGCAACAAATAGTGCCGACCGGCAAACTATATTGCCGGTGGCAGCAAAAACCAGCCGGTGGCATCTAGCCACTGCCGGTGATGGGTGGGGATGGTCTACAAGCCCCACCCTGCCTCTCAAAGGCCAGATGCAAGTGTTTGGTGCAAAACCAGACACTAAACGGTCAAGTTCGGAGATCCTAAGACAAGGCGCGCGAGCCGAGGCCTCCGGGAACTCCAAACGAACACAAACAAGGATAATCACCGAGTGTTCAAACAGTGACGTCCAAGTCTTGAGGACGGTCAAAAATGGGGTGTCTACAGCATGGCGCCGTATGAAGCTTTGTATGGAAGGGAGTGCAGATCGCCGATATGTTGGGCCGAAGTGGGAGACAAAGCTCTAATTGGCCCCGAGTTGGTTCAAATGACAACCAAAAAGATCAAACTCATTCAGCAGAGGATTAAAACTGCACAGAGTCGACAGAAGTGTTATGCCGACCAAAGAAGGAGGGAGTTAGAATTTGAAATTGGGGATCATGTATTTTTGAAGGTCTCACCGATGACAGGAGTTTCGAGATTTGGGAAGAAGGGTAAACTTGCACCCCGATATATTGGGCCGTTTGAAATTCTTGAGAAAGTTAACACCGTTGCTTACAGACTTGCTTTGCCGCCAGATTTGAACCAAGTCCACAGCGTATTCCATGTTTCAATGTTGAGGAAATATGTCCGAGACCCACTACATGTGATAGATTATTCCGGGGTTGCAGGTAATGAAGACCTGGGCTACGAAGAGAAGCCGATGAGAATTATCGACAGACAAGTGAGACAGTTGAGAAACAAGTCGATATCAATGGTGAAAATCGAATGGGAGAAGCATTGTAGCGGGGAGGCCACATGGGAAAAGGAAGAGGAGATGAAAATCCGTTACCCAGAGTTATTCGTAGGTCAAGGTAACTTAAGTTTGGGGACCAAACTTCCTTAAGGAGGGTAGACTGTAAGAACCCACATTTTATGCCTTAGTCATGTTCATGAGCATCTGTATGATTATGGCTTGTTAAGCTTGCATGTGTATGTTTGTGACTTGTTTCGCTTAAACGAGTGTGATCCATGCCTTATTTTGAAGCCTTGTGATTTGTCTAAGTGTAGTACGCTTGTCTTGTTCCTTCCTTGATGTGAAACTTAGGTCACACCTTGCTTGAGTTATACTAGCCGATGTTATTCTAAGCCTAGGTTACGTTACGCCTAGATCATTCCAAGCCGAGGTCATCCTCAGTCTAGAAGTATCTTGGAACCCCTTGTTGACCTCCGTCCTTGCCTTGACACATTAGCCGAGATGTTACCTTGCACTCAAGTGATCTCGTCCTGGAGTGGTATGACCTAGGCCGAGGTGTGGCGCATCTAGGCCAAGATGTGGCACAGCTTAGTCAAGTGTCGTCCTTCCTAGCCGGGGTCATTGTCACCTTAGTTGCCGAGGTCCTTTTGTTAGCCGATGTCACCCCTTGCCGCAGTGCCATTCCGTGTAGCTTGTTAAATACGCCTTGTTATTAGCCGATGTCATCGCCTCGTCAGAGAGCCCATACCGCTTTACTTGTTGAACACCCTTCCGCCATGCTTTGTCTGGTCTGTCAGCCACCTTTTCAGGGAGAACCCAACCAGTCGCCGCCACGTGTCTCAGCAGAGGGTTAACCCCAGAACCGGGTAAAGAAAACTATCATTTGGTATCATAACCTTGCCTTGTAGAGAGAGAAACTCTAGGAGGAAGAAGGAGTTTTAGAGTGAGGAAGTAGATCTTCAAGCTTGATTCCTAGAGATCGAACCGTTAGATCCATGTTCTAAGGTTAGATTCTTGATCTGCTCATGATGTTCTCTATGTTCATGTTATTGCATTGCATGATCGGATATGATTTGTAAGCCATGCATTGTTTTGAAGTTCGATTTTAGAAAGAGAAAATGACATTCATGTGTTCTTCAAGAAAGTCTTGTTTTGATCCGAAAGCTTGCATAAAGAATCATGTTTTTGTGTTTATTTCCGCAAGAATTCCAAGTACGGGTACCCAGGTCCATGTTTTCAAACTCATAGCATGAAAATCCCAGATTTGTGACGACAGATTATGATTGAACATTCATATTTTTCATGTTTTCACACTCATGTTTTTCATATTAATCAGCAGAGGGAAACCCAGAGTTTCCCGACCCCTTTTCCTTGCATGTGGCCCTCGGGAACACACCTCGGCGAGGAGGTGTGGAACCTCGGCCTAGACCTGGTTGGTGCCCAGCATGTTTTCCGAAATCATTTGTGTACATATGAAACTTGTTGGAGGTGCATTCAATAGGTTTTGCCATGTGTTTGTAGGACTTGGGCTTGTCTCGACCCCGGCGTTTGAAGAACTATGTGAGTGGTATTTTTAATAAAGCTATGTTACACTTGCTTTCATAAATCTCGTCTTGCCTTGTTTTGAAAAGTACTTGATCTAGCATGAATGACTATCCCTACGTGTATATTAAATACTATCTTGTTTTGATGACATTTCTTGAAAGTCCTTAGCTGCAGGGGACTATAATGCAACTGCACTCTTGTCTTGAAAGTCCTTAGCTGCAGGGGACTATAATGCAACTGCACTCTTGTCTTGAAAGTCCTTAGCTGCAGGGGACTATAATGCAACTGCACTCTTGTCTTGAAAGTCCTTAGCTGCAGGGGACTATAATGCAACTGCACTCTTGTCTTGAAAGTCCTTAGCTGCAAGGGACTATAATGCAACTGCACTCTTGTCTTGGAATTGTCATCACCCCCTTGTATTAAGTAGATGTAATAACATCCAAAGAACTTGAAAGGCCGGCAATGAACTTGATTTCCCCCTTGATTGTAAAGTATGCTATGTATTGTTTTAAAAGAAATCTTGGATATCAATCATGCAAAACCTTTATTTCTAATATCATTCACTGAGTATCCAAGCTCACCCTCTCTATATATATGTAGGTGATGAACAAGAAGGCAATGAGGCCTAGACGTGTAGCCGATGTGTTTTTGGGTGCATTGCCGACGTGTTTTGGATTAGCATTTTGTACCATCTTGAAGATTATGTTTCTTAGCTTATATTTCATGTGCACTTGTATATGTCGGCTTGAGAAGCCTTTTGGTCAAGATGTATTTTGTATCTCATTTCCTTATTGTATCTAAGTTGTAAGACTTTGTAAAAATGTATGTCATTTCATTGGACTTAAGCACGACTCTCATGGACCATTTAGATTATATATATATATATATTGCTTCCGCACTTGTAAGCCCCATATTTCATACTCTGATTGTGTGTGATTCTTGTAAGTCGGCCTTCGGTAATCTCGGATTACTGGCCATCACGGCACCAAACTACTAGGGGCGGTTTGGGGGCGTGACAATCGCAATCAACAGGAGCCTACCAATCAGCGTGAATCTAGCCCATGTTGCCATGCCTATAAAACTCAACTAATAAATAAACTGAAATTAATTTGATAGGTGTAAATTGCAGTTTTATTTATTTATTTATTGCTAGGCCAAAAAGGATGAAAAATAGGACTAAAAGTATGTACACATAATGAAAATTTTAAAAACTATCCCATAACAACTTAAAATTTAAAATTAAGTAACTAAGAACAAAATAGGACTAATAATGCTAAACTACCAAATATATAAAGCCAAATAATAACATAACATATCTATTTCATAGAAACCCATTCTTATTTCATAGATCTGTAACAAACCAAACTCAAAGAATAAAATTTTAACCACACAGAAATTCATATTTCAGTCAAAGAATTTTTACAAGCAAAACTTGAAAATTAACAGAAGTTCACAAGAATAAATAAATAAATATTAGCGGTTAAGGCACACGCGATGCATGTGTAAATTTTTTTTTAAAAAATTATGCGATTGAGTCAATAAAAATTGAATTAAGGAACACTACTTTTCAATTGATAAAAATTTTAATACATCCTCATTCAATAGAGAAAAAAAGAAAAAGAAAAAGTCAAGTTCAATTCACAAATTTCAGATAAATCAAAGAAATTCAACCAAAATGGGGTAGCACGTAGTGCCAGAGCCTCTGCACCTCCTAGGGTTCAACTGACCATTCTAAAATAACATGTGCATGGCTCTTGCAATTGTTTGAGTCTTTCTCTATTTCAATTTCCTTTCTATATACATATCTATATCTAAAAGGGAAGGCCAAAATTGAGGTACATGTCACATTTTTTTTCCCTTTCCAAAATATCCTCATGTAATTGCCCAAATCAAAACGTCCTATAACTAATGAAATCCAAATTCAAATTGCGATCAAAATTTATAACCTGTAATAGCACACCACACACCACTAGTATAGTGTAGTATAGATATAAACAAATTGACATAAAAATGAGTAATAAAAATCGAAATTGGTGGGATTTGAAAATACCTAGCAGCATGAGAATGCTGAATTGTGTAGTAGCCAGCATGGTGACCCAAGTCTACGGCAGAAACATCGGGGTCAGCGAAATTGGGAAACTTGAAACGCTTTTTGACGATCCTGGAAGCGACAGGCGCAGCAGAGACATCATTGGGATCGATGATGTTGATGGACTCCTTTGGAAAGAAATTGAGCTCTCTGATCAACTTCTCACCCTGAACCGACGGAAGCATCGCGTTTGACGGTATGTGAAGAGTCGCTGAACCCCAAGAACAGAGAAGAAGGAAATGAGAAACCAATTATACACAAACCGAACCCTTCATCTATCTCTCTCTCTCTCTCTCTCTCGGGGAACCCGATTGGGGATTTTGGTTGAAGACTTGGGGATTTTGGGTTTTTTGGGAGCGGGAATGGAAAAAAAAGGGGGGGAACCGAGCGGGAATGGAAAAAAAAAATATATATATATTTTAATTTTTATTTATATATTTTTTTTGATTTCCATCAATATTTAAACAGTAAAACGACTCTTTTTTTTTTTTGCAACGACAACAAAATTTATTTTTTGTTAAAATAAATTTTTTTATGGTTAGTGAATTTTTTTTTTATTTTTCATTTTCTTTTAATTACTAATATTGAAAATTTATTTGTTTCATTGTTATTTTAATGAATAAAAAATTATTATTATTTTTTGTTATTTGACATAAGTAGGGGTAATATTTTAATGAAAAATATTTTCTATTAAAATAAAGTTAATTTTTTGTGGTCAATGAAAAATATTTTTCTACAACCCATTTCTTTTGTTACTAAAAATCAGAAACTAATTTTTTTTTGGTAAAGGATAGGGAGCAGCAGTAGTGGTGAAGGTAGTGGATAAGAGGTGATAGTGGTGGTGATGGCGGTGGTGATGGCGAAGGAGATTAGTGGTGAAGTTGTGGTAGTCGTAAAGGAGATAGAGTAGCAGTGGTGGAAGAGAGATAATAGTAGTAGTAGTGGTGGTAATGGAGTGGTGGCGATTGTGGTAATAATGATAGTCGTAAAGGTGGAATGGCAACAGTGGTAGCAGTGGTGGTAGTGGAATGGCATTTGTAGTAGTGGAGAAGATGGTAGACGATATGGGTGGTAAGAGAGAGAGAGAATGAGAGACAGGCAGAGAAGAGAGATAGAGAGAGAGAGATAGAGTGATGAGCGAGAGAGAGACAAAGTGGTCGCTAAAAGTGCATTTTCTTATAGTATCTCGATAAATCGAAAGAGAGCTCGATAAATAGAGAAGAGGAGAGGGGGAGAGTGAGCAAGGTGAACACAATGAGGGAGAGAGAGAGAGAGAGACAGACAGACAGAGAGAGAGAGAAAGAGAAGAGTGATGAGTGAAAGAGAGTGAGACAGAGAGAGAAAAAGAGAGAGAGAGAGAGAGAAAGAGACAAAAAAATAGAGAGAAACAAGAGATGAGCAAGAGATAGACAAAAAGAGAGAGAAAGAGAGCGAAAAGAGATGAATGAGAGAGAGACATAGAAAAAGAAAGAGATAGAGAGAGAAGACAGATGAGCAAGAAGAGAAAGAAGAGAGATAAGCGAGAGAGACAGAGAGAGATAGAGAGATGAGTGAGAGAGATAGAGAGAGAAAAAAGATGAGAGAGATAGAGAGATGAACGAGAGAGAGAAGACAGATGAGAGAGAAGAGCAATGAGCGAAAGACACACACACACACACACAGAGACAGACAGACAGACAGAGAAAGAAGAGTGATGAGTGAAAGAGAGAAAGAGAAGAGACAGAGACAGAGAGATACGAAGATAAAAAAATTGGTGAGGAGAGAAATGTTATATTAAAACAATTAGACGGCGTCGCTTTTTTTTAATTTTTTTGCGACAGAAAAATACCGTTGTATTTATTCAAACTATTTTGTGACTGTATATTTATGAAGTTGTCTCAAAGACACAATATTTTATTTTTTTATTATTATTATTTTTTTTTGCAATGGTACCTATTATAGTCGCAAAAAACTCACTTTTTTTTTTTTGCGACAACAGTTGGTGCTGTTGCAAAAACTTTATTTTTTCGCAACAACAATCTCTGCCATTGCAAATACTGTCCTTTTCTGCGACAGTAATTTCTGCCATTGCAAATACTCTATTTTTCTACGACAGTAAATAATGTCATCGCAAAAACTACCTTTTTTCGCGAAGGCAAGTTGTGCCGTCTCAAAAAGTGACTTTTTGAGACAGCAAGTGTGCCGCCGCAAATGCTTCCATCTTTTAAGCCAACTTTTCTTGTAGTGAGAGCTCAGGCTCAACTAGGACAAATCAAGGGAAAGAAAATTGAGTGGGGAAAAAAATGAAGAAAAGTTACGAAAAAAATTTAGGAGAAAAATTATTTAGTAAAACAAAATAAAATCACGTCATAGATAATTTTTTTCAGCATATTTTTTATTAAAATTTAATTAAATTATATATATATATATATATATATATATGTCTATAAGTGTATATAGATATTTTAAAAAGTATATTGTTTGTATATTATTATTTGTATTATTTTTAATGAAGATACTATGACTAAAAATAAATATAAAATAGAGATAGGTGATCAATTGCAATTGTCACTTAGGGATGACACTTCAAAATTAATTGAGAGAGTTGAGAGTTCAGAGAGAATAAGAGTTTGAGAGACAGATTTATTTGTGAGAAATAAAATGTGAGAAGGGTGGTATTTATAGGACTTAGAAGGGAGGGGTTAATTTATATATATATATATATATAAATAAAAAATAAATAAAATTGCTTGTTGGTGGAATTAACAGTTATATGACTCTTTCAAATTGTTTTGTTTTAAATTTTTGACCATTGCACTAACAAGGGGGGCAGGGAGCCGTTGGGGTTGGGTTGAGCCAGATGGGGAAGAAAATTTCGGGCTGAGCTCACGGGATGGGTCACACTCCATAACACACCAGGGTCGGGCCGGGCTGAGCCGGGCTCTAGAACACATAGCCTAGGGTCTTAGGTTGGGCTTAAGCTCGAGCCTGGTTGGGCTTACCCAGGGCGCGAACGGACTTGGGGTGTGCCTCGAGCTCGTGGGCCAAATTTACACCCCTATATATGGGTAGTGGTTATGAGATATATGATTAGTGGTTATGATATATATGATATTGATTATGAAACAAAGGGTGCTGGTTATGAGATGTGGTTATAACATATGTGGGTAAAGGTAATGAGATATATGATTAGTGATTATGAGATATGTGAATCTGGTTATGAGCAGAGTGGTATAGTTATAAGCTAAAGGGTGTTTGGTTATGAGATATGTGATTAGTAGTTATGAGATATGTAATGTTGGTTATGATCAAAGTGGTGTGGTTATGAGATATGTGATTAATAGTTATGTTAATTGTGATGTTGGTTATGAGATATGTGGGCAATGGTTATGAGTAAAGTGGTGTCAAAGTGTGGCAACCCTCACCTCTGATCAGCGTTAATTCATGATTAAGCGTGTTAAGTAATTGATTGAGATGAAATCCTAAATTGATTACAGGAGTATGTATTTTAATTACATTCTTATCTGTTTGATATAGGAAGATCTGTTTGTGTTTTGATTCTAAATTACGAATTGAAAGCCTTATCAGCAATTGATTCAGAAATTGACTTGGGTTATATGCTAATTAGGATTTATACAATTTTATGGTAGGTTTAATTAAAATTCAATTTGGAATGATTAAATTAGAATAAATAATGCTAAATTGATTGAGCCTAAGTTATTTACACTTTTGCCATTAGTGGGTCTTTTCAAGGCCATTTGTTTGGTTCCTTATATGTTTGGCATCATCTACCTTGCACCTCCTTGAGCAAAAACGTGAGTGAGAGAGAGTATGAGAAAATTTGATTAAACTAGAGAACAGCTTAAAATTTGAGGAAATTGAAGAAACTTTGAGGACTTGTCCATCTTGCTCAAGAGTTTAGCACCTAAAGTCCAATTGAACATCTAAGGTAAGAAATCTAGTCCCTAGTCTTGAATTTAAGTTGAATCACCTATGAATTCAAGTGAATTGAACCTTGAGTTATGAGATTTAAGCTTAATAAATGTTAATTCGTGCATGCATGTCCATATCATGGAGTTTTGAAGTCATTTTGCATGAAATTCTTACATGCATGCCTAGATTATAGTTGTAATCTAAGAATTCATCATGTTTTTGAAAAGAATGTCCCTTGGGATCATGCATTAGAAGCTATGAATTCAAATAAATGCATGCATGGCATAATTACATCATGTTCTTGAATTTTGGGTTGAATTTGTGTTCAATTGGCATACTTTGGGGCCTTGATTTTATGAAATAGTCTTTAAAACATGTGGTATTATGAGTTTCCAAGTATTTTCCAAAAAATTGGCCCAAAAGATTGAGTCTTGGCATGTTGGATTCTTGGTTTGAGCTTTGGAAGCAGATCTAGAAAATCCAGAATTTGGCTTCCTCACTCGAGCGAGAGATTCCACGCTCGAGCGACCACCTTTGTTGTTAGACTCTCGCTCGAGCGACGGAATACTGGCTCTAGCGTAAATTGCAAGCTCTCAGGTTTTTGCGTGTGCAAACGCACGCTCGAGCGATGAGACCTACGCTGGAGCGAAGAGCTGTGTCTTACGCTCGAGCGAGCATCGAGTGGAGAATTTTAGCAACCAGTACTTTTCATATTTTTACAGATCGCTCGAGCGAAGGAGCCACGCTCGAGCGACCTCTCTCATTTGGTAAGCTCGCTCGAGCGAAGGAGTCCACGCTCGAGCAAGACCCTTGTTTTCAGCAAGTTTTGAAAAGTGTTCTAAAGTACATTTTCACATCCTGATTCCATCCTAGGCATTCCTAGGCCATGTTTAAGGCATCTTAATTGAGAATATTGATATAGAACCACACCAAATCAAGTTAGGGGCTAAGTTATTAATCCCGAGTGTGTAATTGAGTGTGTGTGTGTTCATTCTGCAACTGTGTAGGTTTGGCACCCAGGGACGCTGTCTAGCCTGGCCATAGCCCAGTAATCTGTGAGTAACACTGTTGTAAGATATGTTCAATCGTGTTTATTTTCTGATTGATAAATCATATCGCTTATGAAATGATACTTTTTATCGATTGAATGATGATCCTATTTTGAACCGCATTCGTGGCATCCATAGCATATTGCTATTGTTATTGATATTGTTATCATTATTGTTACAGAGATCTTTGTCAATTCCAAATCTTGAAACTATTGTTATTGTATGATGGCTATCAATTGATTGTTTGGTCTTTTAAGACCTAGCGTATTGTTGCTATTGGATGTACCACGTAGGACTCATGAATATGATAGATCGACTTGATCGAATTGAATGATTGATTGACAAATGATATTGATTGAAAATGTTTTAGTGCTAGTCGATTATTTTAAAGACTGTAAGGACATCATTCTTAACCTCTTTACACATTTGTTATTCACTAGACTTTAGCTCACGGTTTATATATGTATGTAAGTGACCAGGTACCGGACCAAAGCTAGAAGCGTCGGGTTAAGCTCATGTTTTGTCCAGCCGACCATTGTGCCTCACTTCGAGGTCCCGAGTCAGCTCAAGCCAAGGTTATTTTTGGGGTGTTCTAGTTTCACCTTTTTGTTTCTGTTATGTATCGAAAGTGTAAGACTTGATTGTACAGTTATGGTAAAGGGATCAGGTCCCTAACCTGTATGCTATGTGTATTTGGTATGTGTATATGCTTATGGCTTTGAATGTGATTTTGTCCATAAAAGTCTTTTCCCATTCACATTTTTCACAGCTCATTAGACATCTTTTTATTATTGATTGGCTTCTGCCAGCCCCTTACTCTGTACTATTGTCTTTACTGTTAAGCAGGCCTTTGGTAATCCCGGATTATTGGTCGGTTACGATGCTAAACCTATAGAGGCGGGTTGGGGTCGTGACAGAGTGGTATCAGAGCACGAGTTATACCGCACACGTGTCCAAATGAGCTATAAGACGTCCTAGAAAAGTAATTAGGACATTGCATGAGCATTAGAAAGTATCTGTGGTCATGGTATGTATGTATGTGTTAATGTGCATAAATAAGCAACCTTTCCTATGTTTATTATTACTGTATTGTGTATAGTGCAATGGAGAATGCAAGAAATGCCGATGAATCTGAATCATCTGAAGCAAGAATGACAAGGTTGGAAAGAATGGTTGAACTGTTGACTGAGGCTCTAAGGCAACAACAGAACCAATAGCTACCACTTCCTCCAGTACAGCTAGAACTAAATATTAATGATGATGTGATTGCCTTGACGCAAAAGTTTAACAAAATGAAGCCGCCAACATTTCAAGGAGGTCTTGAGCCACTAAAGGCTGAAGCATGGGTATTAGAAACTGAAAAGCTGTTCGAAGTATTTCCCTGTTCCGAGGCACACAAAGTCTTACTGGCTACATTTACATTGCAAGAAGAGGCCAGACGGTGGTGGATGCTTATACGTGATACTAACAATGCCATGACCTGGACCCAATTCAAGGAAGCTTTTTATGAGAAATACTTCCCTCGGTGTGTCGGGGACCGCAAAGTGACTAAATTTGAGCAATTAAAGTCGGGCACCATCTTAGTAGCCGAGTATGAATCAAAGTTCACCGAACTCGCCCGATATGCACCACACATGGTTGACACTGATTATAAAAAGGCCAAGAAGTTTGAAGGCGCGCTCAATGTAGAGATACTTGATCGAATCAATGTCTTGAAACTACTCAAATATGTGGATGTTCTTGACCGAGCAATAATAGCCGAGACGAATGTGGCAGCATTGAAACAAACTAAAACGCCAGCGACTGAGTGGCGAGGTAAGAGGCAGGGCTTTAACTTTAAGAAAGGTCGGAATAGTTCATTGAACAAGAAGCAAAACATTGGGTCATCGAGTAGTTCTAGCCAGGGCAACAATTCTATACTGCCTTGTTCAGAATGCGGCAAGAGACACAAAGGGGTGTGTTACATAATTTCTAGTGCTTGTTACAAATGTGGCAAAGTGGGCCACATGGTTAAAGATTGTCCACTCGCTTCCCAGAATCTCAGTAAACCTGTGGCAAGTGCCATAGCTTCAACTGCTACACCAAAACCCAATCTCAAAGTTACCGGAAAAGAACCTTTGAGGCAAGGCCGAGTGCTTGCACTTGTACCAGGAGACGTGCAGAATACCGAGACAATTGTGTCAGGTATACTTTCAATTTGTGCCCAAAATGCTTATATTTTGATTGATTCGGGGTTTACACATTCGTTTGTCTCGTATGCTTTTGCACGAAAGTTAAATAGACCATTGGAACCCATGAACTATTTGTTAGCTATATCTTCACCTGTTGGGGGATCTATGACTCGTGCTTATGTGTATCCTGCATGTGAAATTGTGATTGGGGATGTCCTTTTGTATGTTGATTTACTGCCATTGAATCTTGATCATTTTGATGTAATTTTGGGAATGGACTGGTTAACAAAATATCATGCTTCCATTGACTGTGTAACGAAACAAGTTATTTTTCGTCCACCTGGATTGCCTGAATTTGTGTTTAACGGAGTTGGTGTTGTACCTTCCCCATATCTGATTTCGTCCATGAAAGCATTCAAATTGATTAAAAAGGGGTGTAAAGGGTATTTATGTTGCATATTGATTGTACTTGCTGATACTAAAACTAATGTAGACAGTATTCCTATAGTCAGAGAATTCCCAGATGTTTTTCTAGATGATTTGCCAGGGAATTTGATCGATAGGGAGATCGAGTTCACCATTGAGGTGTTACTGGGTACACAGCCGATTTCCAAAGCTCCGTACAGAATGACACCTACCGAATTAAAAGAATTAAAAATTCAGCAACTGTTGGATAAGAAGTTTATCAGGCCCAGTACTTCATCGTGGGGCGCGTCAGTTTTATTTGTGAAAAAGAATGATGGCTCATTAAGGCTTTGTATTGACTACCGTGAATTGAACAATGTGACAGTGAAAAACAAATACCCACTGCCTCATATTGATGATTTATTTGACCAATTGCAAGGTGCTTAGGTTTTCTCCAAAATTGACCTTAGATCCGAATATCATCAGTTAAAAGTAAAAGTAGGGGACATTGAAAAGACTGTCTTCCGAACGAGGAACGGGCATTATGAATTTCTTGTTATGCCTTTCGGAGTTACTAATGCGCCTGCTGCATTTATGGATCTTATGAACATAATCTTCAAACCATTCCTCGATGAATTTGTGGTTGTTTTTATAGATGACATTTTGATTTATTTCAAGAGTAAGGAGGAACATGAACATCATTTGAGAATTGCTTTACAAACCTTAAGAGAATAGAAACTGTATGCAAAACTAACAAAGTGTGAATTTTGGCTTGATAATGTCATGTTTTTGGGGCATGTGATTAGTAAGAATGGCATTTCAGTTGACCCACAGAAGATTGAAGCAGTGGTGAATTGGCCTCGACCGACTAATATTACTGAAGTTCGGAGTTTCTTGGGTTTAGCCGGGTACTATAGGTGGTTTGAGAAAGATTTTTCCAAAATTGCTCTGCCATTGACTTAGTTGACTCAAAAGGGAATATCATTTGACTGGACTAATCAGAGAGAATCACCATTCCAAGAATTGAAGACTCGACTTGTGACTACACCGATTCTCACCCTACCCTCAGGTACGGATAGATTTATTATTTTTAGTGATGTTTCTTATAAGGGTATGAGATGTGTATTAATGCAGAATGGTAAAGTTATTGCGTATGCTTCCCGACAACTGAGGCCACATGAGAAGAACTACCTAACTCATGACTTAGAACTTGCTGCAGTAGTGTTTGCATTGAAAATTTGGCACTACTACTTATATGGGGCAACATGTGAAGTGTACACCGATCACAAAAGTTGAAAATATTTCTTTACACAAAAAGAGTTGAACATGAGACAGCGAAGATGGTTAGAGTTGATAAAGGATTATGACTTGTAAATTTTGTACCATCCGGGAAAAGCTAACACTGTTGCTGAAGCACTTAGTCGGAAATCAATCGGGAACTTAGCCTGTTTGCTCACTGGACAGAAGGAACTGCTACGTGACCTTGAGAAATTTAAAGTTAAGATTGTTTTCTGCGAACAAGGTGGGACATTAACTGTTATTTCTGCTCAACCGGCACTTATTGAGAAGAGTAAAGAGAAGCAACGACAAGATGAATTTCGGAAAAAGATCATTGATGAACCAGAATCCAAACCAAGGCCGGACTTTAAATTTGAAAACAATATGTTGAAATTTCAGGGGAGGATGTATGTACCAAGTGACCCTGAATTGAAAAAGCGAGTTTTGCAAGAAGGCCACAGTTCAAAACTTTCTATCCATCTAGGAAATACAAAAATGTACCAAGACTTGAAACTTAATTTCTGGTGGTCGGGAATGAAGAAAGAAATTGCCGAGTTTGTGTCGAAATGCCTACATTGCCAACAAGTCAAAGCTGAACATCAACGCCCTGCAAGTTTACTTTAGCCCTTACCAATACCGAAGTGGAAATGAGAACATATTACTATGGTTTCATTGTTGGGTTGCCTCACTCCAGTAGAGGTATGGACTCAATTTGGGTTATTGTTGATCAATTGACTAAATCTGCTCACTTCTTACCTGTCAAAACAATTTATAATGCGGACAAATTGGCTACAATTTATATTGATAAGATTGTCAAATTGCATGGAGTACCTATGTCTATTGTTTCTGATAGGGACTCGAAATTTACATCAAGATTTTGGCAAAGTCTACAAACGGCATTGGGTACCGAATTGAGATTGAGTAGTGCATACCATCCTCAGACAGATGGCCAGACAGATAGAACAATCCAGACTCTGGAAGACTTACTACGTATGTGTGTTCTTTATTTTCAAGAAAATTGGGAAAATCATTTGCCGTTAGCCGAATTTCCCTACAATAACAGTTTTTACTCGAGTATTAGTATGGCACCTTTCAAGGCTTTATATGGAAGAAAATGTCGGTCTCCTATTTGCTAGGTAGAGGTTGGAGATGGGCCTTTCCTTGGGCCCGAGATTGTAAAAAAGACCACGAAAAAGATGCAACTGATTCAACAAAGATTGAAAACCGCACAAAGCCGACAGAAAAGTTATGCGGATGTATGAAGGCAAGACAGGGAATATGAAGCGGGTGATCATGTTTTTGTTAAAGTGACATCAATGAAAGGACATACTCGTTTTGGGGCTAAGGGTAAGCTAGCATCGAGATATGTTGGGCCGTATGAAATCATTGAAAAGATCAATCCAGTGGCGTACCAAGTAGCGATTCCTCCTGAAATTGAGCATATACATAATGTCTTCCATATTTCAATGTTGAGGGATTATCTTCGGGATCCCTTCCATGTTATTGAGCCTATTCGTGTCATATTGAGTGATGATTACACTTATGAAGAATGGCCTATTCAGATTGTAAATCGATGAATCAAGAAGTTGAGAAATAAAGAAATCCCGTTAGTGAAAGTGGATTGGAAAAATCATGGTGGCGTTTACGCGACTTGAGAAAGGGAAGACGATATGGTGAAAAGATATCCTGATTTGTTTCCCCTGAATCTAGTGTTCTTCCAAAATGAATGTAATTCGAGTTTAGAGGATCAAACTCTTTGTAAGGAGGGAAGACTGTGACAACCATCACCTCTGATTAGCGTTAATTCATGATTAAGTGTGTTAAGTAATTGATTAAGATGAAATCCTAAATTGATTACAAGAGTATGTATTTTAATTACATTCTTATCTGTTTGATATAGGAAGATCTGTTTGTGATTTGATTCTATATTGCGAATTGAAAGATTTATCGGCAACCGATTCAGAAATTGACTTGGGTTATATGCTAATTAAGATTTATACAATTTTATGGTAGGCTTAATTAAAATTCTATTTGGAATGATTAAATTAGAATAAATAATGCTAAATTAATTGAGCCTAAGTTATTTACACTTTTGCCATTAGTGGGTCTTTTCAAGGCCATTTGTTTGGTGCCTTATATGTTTGGCATCATCTACCTTCCACCTCCTTGAGCAAAAACGTGAGTGAGAGAGAGTAGGAGAAAATTTGATTCAACTAGAGAATAGCTTGAAATTTGAGGAAATTGAAGAAACTTTGAGCACTTGTCCATCTTGCTCAAGAATTTAGCACCTAAAGTCTAATTGAACATCTAAGGTAAGAAATCTAGTCCCTAGTCTTGAATTTAAGTTGAATCACCTATGAATTCAAGTGAATTGAACCTTGAGTTATGAGATTTAAGCTTAAGAAATGTTAATTCATGTATGCATGTCCATATCATGGAGTTTTGAAGTTATTTTGCATGAAATTCTTCCATGCATGCCTAGATTATAGTTGTAATCTAAGAATTCATCATGTTTTTGAAAAGAATGTCCCTTGGGATCATGCATTAGAAGCTATGAATTCAAATAAATACATGCATGACATAATTACATCATGTTCTTGAATTTTGGGTTGAATTTGTGTTCAATTGGCATACTTTGGGGCCTTAATTTTATGAAATAGTCTTTAAAACATGTGGTATTATGAGTTTCCAAGTATTTTCTAGAAAATTGGCCCAAAAGATTGAGTTTTGGCATGTTGGATTCTTGGTTTGAGCTTTGGAAGCAGATCTGGAAAATTCAGAATTTGGCTTCCTCGCTCGAGCGACCACCTTTGTTGTCAGACTCTCGCTCGAGCGACGGAATACTGGCTCGAGCGTAAATTGCAAGCTCTTAGGTTTTTGTGTGTGCAGATGCACGCTTGAGCGACGAGGCCTACGCTCGAGCGAAGAGCTGTGTCTCACGCTCGAGTGAGCATCGAGCGGAGAATTTTGGTAACCAGTACTTTTCACATTTTTGCAAATCGCTCGAGCGAAGGAGTATACCCTCGAGTGACCTCTCTCATTTGGTAAGCTCGCTCGAGCGAAGGAGTCCACGCTCGAGCAAGACCCCTGTTTTTAGCAAATTTTGAAAAGTGTTCTAAAGTACATTTTCACATCCTCATTCCATTCTAGGCATTCCTAGGCCATGTTTATGGCATCTTAATTGAGGATATTGATATAGAACCACACCAAATCAAGTTAGGGGCTAAGTTATTAATCCCGAGTTTGTAATTTATTATGTGTGTTCGTTCTGCAACTGTGTAGGTTTGGCACCCAGGGGCGCTGTCTAGCCTGCCCATAGCCCAGTAAGCTATGAGTAACACTGTTGTAAGATATGTTCAATCGTGTTTATTTTCTGATTGATAAATCATATCGCTTATGAAATGATACTTTTTATCGATTGAATGATGATCCTATTTGAACCGTATTTGTGGCATCTATAGCATATTGCTATTGTATTGATATTGTTATCGTTATTGTTACAGAGATCTCTGTCAGTTCCAAATCTTGGAACTATTGTTATTGTATGATGGCCATCAATTGATTGTTCGGTCTTTTAAGACCTAGTGTATTGTTGCTATTGGATGTACCACGTAGGACTCATGAACATGATGGATCGACTTGATCGAATTGAATGATTGATTGACAAATGATATTGATTGAAAATGTTTTAGTGCTAATCGATTGTTTTAAAGACTGTAAGGACAGCATTCTTAACCTCTTTACACATTTGTCATTCATTGGGCTTTAGCTCACAGTTTATATATGTATGTAGGTGACCAGGCACCAGACCAAAGCTAGAAGCGTCGAGTTAAGCTCATGTTTTGTCTAGTCGACCGTTGTGCCTTACTTCGAGGTCCCAAGTCTGCTCAAGCCAAGGCTGTTTTTGAGGTGTTCTAGATTCACCATTTTGTTTCTGTTATGTATCGAATGTTTAAGACTTGATTGTACAGTTATGGTAAAGGGATCAGGTCCTTAACCTGTATGCTATGTGTATCTGGTATGTGTATATGCTTATGGCTTTGAATGTGATTTTGTCCATAAAAGTCTTTTCCCATTCACATTTTTCACAGCTCATTGAACATCTTTTTATTACTTATTGGCTTCCGCCAGCCCCTTACTCTGTACTATTGTCTTTGCTGTTAAGCAGGCTTTTGGTAATCACAGATTACTGGCCGGTTACGATGCTAAACCTATAGGGGCGAGTTTAGGTCGTGACACAAAGGGTGTGTGGTTATGCTATACGTGTTAGTGGTTATGAGGTATGTGGGTAATGGTTATGAGTAAAGTGGTGTCAAAGGGTGTTTGGTTATGTTATATGTGTTAGTGGTTATGCGATATATGGGTAATGGTTATGAGCAAAGTGGTGTCAAAGGGTGTTTGGTTATGCTATATGTGTTAGTGGTTATGAGATATGTGGGTAATGGTTATGAGCAAAGTGGTGTCAAAGGGTGTTTGGTTATGCTATATGTGTTAGTGGTTATGAGATACGTGGGTAATGGTTATAAGCAAAGTGGTGTCAAGAGGTGTTTGGTTATGCTATATGTGTTAGTGGTTATGAAATATGTGGGTAATGGTTATGAGCAAAGTGGTGTCAAAGGGTGTTTGATTATGCTATATGTATTAATGGTTATGAGTTATGAGATATTGGTTATGTGACTAGTGGTTATGAGATATGTGATATTGGTTATTAGATATGTGACTAGTGGTTATGAGATATGTGATGTTGGTTATAACTCAAAGAGGCTGGTTATGAGATGTAGTTATGATTCATGTGGGTCGTAGTTATGAGATATGTGATGTTGGTTATAATCAAAGTGGTGTGGTTATGAGTAAAAAGATATTAATTATGAGATATATGACTGGTGGTTATGAGACATGCGATGTTGGTTATGATCAAAGTGGTATGGTTATGAGCAAAAAAATGTTAATTATGAGATATGTGACTAGTGGTTATGAGATATGTGATGTTGGTTATGACAAAAAAGGGTTGGTTACGAGATATGTGACCAGAGATTATGAGAAATGTGATGTTAGTTATAACTCAAAGGGGCTAGTTATGAGATGTGGTTATGATTTATGTGGGTAGTAGTTATGAGATATGTGATTAATGGTTATGAGATATGTGATATTTGTTATAATCAAAGTGGTGTTGGTTATGAGATATGCGATTATGATTATGAAATATGTGATATTAGTTATGAACAAAATGGTGTTGGTTATGAGATGTGATTATGAAATATGTGACATTAGTTATGAACAAAATGGTGTTAGTTATGAGATATGGTTATAACTAAGTTATGATCAATTTGATTATAGTTATGAAGAAATATGATTTTGGCTCATAATTATAAAAAGTGACATGTTTAGTAGGTCACTTTTAATGATGTGGCTCAATCTTAGCCATTGATTTTCTATGTACCGTACATTTTTTGAACAAAATGTACTATAGACTTTCCCGTATGGATCATTTATTTGCATTGAGGTACAAATTACAGCAGATGATTCATCTACGGGAAAGAGATAAACTTTCTCGTATAATCCTGTTGATCAAGTCCACGTTCCTCCAAACGTCGTCGCTTTACTCCCTGAAAACACAAACGTGAGCTAGCCGGCGGGTGTGTGCCGGAAACCCCTTCGATGCCTAAGTCAGCAAAATAGACAAGTAGACAAAAGCTCTGTGTATTAGGGATCAAAGTTGTGTTACCTCTCCATAGGTGATGTTTGTGAGCTTTTATAGGTTCCGTGTGGCACAATCCAAGTAAGCCTCTTACTCCTCCATGTAGAGTCCTCCTAGGATTCATACTCCTAAAAGATAATGTCTATCCTCCAACACCCCCCTCACTGTTCAAACCAAGTGAGATGGTTTTACCATGGTTGGACTCCAATGTGGCCGAGGTGCGCATGGCTATGCTTAGCCATAGAACAGACCGAACTATCCTTAGTTCGGTTCGTCCTTTTACTGCCCTTACCTCAGTTCCTCCTGTACAAACCGTGGTAAGTCTAAACCGAGCTAACTTTTAGCAAGGTTTAGCTCGGTTTAGACCGAGCTAACCATACTGCGCCATAACCGGTATAAGTTTTAGTATGGTGACCGAGCTAACCTCCTTGGGACCGGAGTAACTTTACACCTCTCTTGGGCCGGAGTAACTTCATGGCCTTTTTACTCAGCCCTTCGTACTGTGGCCCATAACGGCTCATTACCCAACTCGGCCCAATTTTCATATAAATTACCCTCTCAATTGCCCCTTAATTCCATCTGTGCAGCATGATAGGGATTACCTGTCCCCAGCCGAGCTAAAAAAAGTTTCAGCCTTTTCAGCCGAACTAAACCCCTTTGGTCTTTCCAGCCGAGCTAAAACTCTTAAGCTCTTCAGCCGAACTAAATTCCATACCAGGCTCAGCTTGTCCGGTCAAAACGTCCCTTCAATCACAGCAACTGAATCGATTCTCATTTCAATGACACGTGGCACGCTCTGATTGGCTAAAGGCAGCTGTCACGCCGCCCTCGTACTTCGCGTAATTTGAACAGTTCCTGCCTTTGTTCCTTTGTATCAAAACAAAAACTCTTCATTTGGATCAAGCACTGCACTATTCACTTCCTCTTCTCTCCCTCTCGTTCCTGAGCTTCTGAGCTTGCTGAGTTCTTTGATCTGCATTCGAAGAAGCTTCGTGGTTTTGCTGTCATTTCTCTCATCTTCTCGTCCTGGTAAGCTACTCAAACCTGCCTTGCTTTCCTTGTTTTTCGCATTTGCTTAATCCACAGCTTTAGGTTTGTGTTTTTGCGAAACACTTTCTTTCTACTTGATTTGTATATTTCTGGAAAAACTTAGCAAATAGAACACTCGAATACATGTAATATCCTGTAGAACACTGGTTTTCGATCCAAAATTATGATGCAACCGGACTAGAAAGTTGTTTGTAGTTAAAGCTGAATTAGGCAGACTATCCAACCGAACTAATACTTCATGCTACCCCATTAGTCTCAACAAGCCAAAGTACAATACTCTCCTTAACCGAGCTAATGAACCGGACTAGGGCTGTACAATAGTGTACTGGGAAACCTTAATTCCGACCAAGCTATGTCTCGGGGCGAAACCAACATTCTTAATTTTTAGACCGAACTAAGAAAGCTGCCCATAGAAGCTCAACCGGGCTAACAAATCCTTGTGCAAACCAAGATAACAAATGCCTTTGAACATACCAAACTATTGAGTACCTTGCCTAAACCGAGATAACAAAGCACTTTGCACAAACCGAGCTAAGACACGTAGCGTTTCACATAGCCGGGCTAGGACTTGATGTATCTTGCCTTTATTTCTCTTTAGTACGGTCCAACGGTCTATGCTTAACACCTTTGTTCTCTTTTTTTTTTCAATTTTGCAGACTTAGGTTGCCCAGGCACTCCTTTGAGCGCTCAACCGAGCTACTCAGCACAAATCTTCGACCGATCTAACACTCGACTTTAATTTATTTGTAACTTAAGACATAAATGGGGAAGTATAGATTCTTAGTAGAGACATCTGGTGGTTTGGCCGAATTCCGAAGGGAGTACAACATCCCTGACGATGTCCACCTCACCTTAGCCAAGCAAGATATTACTCCATAGGGGAACCAAGGTTTTGTACCCTTCACTCTTCTGTCCATAGTAGAAACCAGACTAAGATTTCCTGTTCAACCCTTGCTTTGTGAATTCCTTAGGCAAACCAGAATTTGCCCAACCCAGCTTTCCACAAACTCATACCGTATAATAAATGGTATAGCTGAATTAAATCGCCGTGCTGGCATTAACCTCGGTCTAGCCGAGATCTTCCATCAATACTCCATAGGCTTGAAAGAAGATGGCTGGGTTTATTATCTTAGAATATGTCGCCGCCGAGAGAAAATAATAAAGGACACACCGGATAAAGACTTGAACGACGATGACTTCTTTTGGGTATCTGGGAATTTTGAAGATCACCAAGCCCAGATCCCTGGCCGTAGTATAAATTGGAAAAAAGGAACCCCCGGTGTAATTACTTCAGTTTCTTTGACTGTTTCTCTTTTATTCCGGTTTCTTTGACTGCTTCTCTTTTATTTCGGTTTCCTATTTCTGAACTGAACTAACAATTGTCTTCTTTATGCAGATTCAGCCCTCCTTAAGTCATTATATAGTTACCCCAACCTAGACACACTTCGTGCCGCACTTCGATACCCTGAAAGAAGTTGGGCCAAGCTTCTGGATTTTGAGCCGACATACCGATATAGCAGCCGACGCAAAGCCAGAGAAATAGACTTTTTGCTAGAGGACGCCCCTGAACCAGACCCCACTTTGCCCTAGATCAATCTTGTCCGTTTGACTGCCGAACAAGAGATGGCCTAAAAGAACAAAGTAAAGGCCCTTGTTACAGAAACAAACCGAGCCGAGGTACCACCACTGAACCAAATTCAGGAAACCGTGGTGGCCCTCCCATCTCAACAACCCTCTTCATCACGCCCAAGCAAGCACGCCCGGACTACCCAAACCGAGCAACGCCTTGCTGATGAAGATGAAGTCAGTCTTCCACTAAGCCCTCCACCAAGTCCGCAACCGGAGTGTGCCGACCGAGCTAGCTCCTCCAAATGGTCTCCAAGAATGACTTTCCAATACCGTGCTATTTGTGATACTGACTCTGTGGTGGCTGATAAAGACCATATGCTGGCCTTCAACCTGGCTAAGAGCATATGTCTGCCCCCTGACATGGAGCATCACAAGTAGTTGACCGAGCTCAAGGCCATCCGATCGGCAACAAAATCAATGATCCTGGTCAGTAGCTCCTCTTGTCTCTCTAATTTTTCCAACTTCCTGTTCGGTTTTGTCATTAGTTTCTTTGTATTCTTTTTCAGGCCATGCAAAAGAGTCAAATTGCGCACAAGCGTATGTTAGAGCTTCGTAAAACAGCAAGGCAAGCCATGGCCGAAGTTGAAGCAAAAACCACCGAACTAAAAGAATCCAAACAGAAGACAGCCGAGCTAGAGGCCGAGGTAGCTCGTCTGACCGGACTAGTTACCACGGCTATTGCTGACAAACAGAAGGCACTAACCGTGATGAAGGACAAGTACCTTCGTGAGCTAATCAAGCTCGAAAGAAAGAAAAATGCAGAGATTGCCGAGCTAACTAAGAAGGTGAATGATGCAAATGCTGAAGGCTTCAAGGAGGGGGAGGCCCTTTACATGCAACAATGTGAGGCCGCTAAAGATCTTTTCTTTAAATGCGGTTGGAGGGTAGCCGTGGTGCAGCTCGGTTGTGAACCTGAGACCGAGGTCTACAATCCTCCTCAGTACTTCATACCGAGCTCACTGGCAGAGTACGCTGCATCCGTTCAACAACAGTTTCTACAAGGTTCAGATGATGATGAAGACACCGAGACCAATAATACCCCGGTCGTCAATGATCAAGCCAACGATCAATCGGCTCGGTTGGAGCCAACGGTTGAAGACCTGACGACTGAAACCGTGCTTCCAATAGACACCGAGCTCCCAACCGAGACCAATCTACCGTCTGAAACCGGTCTTCGTGTTGACATTGATGCTGATCTTGATGATCTGTTCAACTGATTCTGTACTTTCTTTTCTTGTTGCTTGTTTTTTTCTTCTTCTCTTTTGGTCTTGTAACTGGGCTGAGGCCCCTCCTTTGTATTTGCTTTGAATTTGATCAATGAAAATCATCTTTTGTATTCAACACTTATTCCGGTTTGATCTGTATGCTTGCACTTGTAATGAGTTTTTCAATAAATTCTTTTGCTCCAACTGTTATCTCGGTTTACTTTCCTGTTTGTGCTTGCTTTCTAACTGCAACTTGAACGAAACACAATATTTTTCGGCCGAGATATTTTATTCCGATCTTAGCTAGGCAATCTGACTGAGCTTACTAGCCAACCACTCTTTAGCCGATATACTTACTTCGGCTGAAGAGTACCAAGAGTTGGTTTAATCCAGTCAACCACTCTTTAGCCTATACCCTTTCTTTAGCTGAAGAGTAATAAGGGTTTAATCCAGCCAACCTCTAAGTTGGTTTTTTCTAGCCAATCACTCTTTAGCTGATGTCCTTACTTTGGCTAAAGAGTACTAAGAGTTGGTTTAATCCAGCCAACCACACTTTAGCCGATGTCCTTACTTTGGCTAAAGAGTATTAAGAGTTGGTTTAATCCAGCCAACCACTCTTTAGCCGATATCCTTACTTTGGCTAAAGAGTATTAAGAGTTAGTTTAATCTAGCCAACCACTCTTTAGCCGATGTCCTTACTTTGGCTAAAGAGTATTAAGAGTTGGTTTAATCCAGCCAACCACTCTTTAGCCGATGTCCTTACTTCGGCTAAAGAGTACTAAGAGTTGGTTTAATTCAACCAACCACTCTTTAGCCGATGTCCTTACTTTGGCTAAAGAGTATTAAGAGTTGGTTTAATCCAGCCAACCACTCTTTAGCCGATGTCCTTACTTCGGCTAAAGAGTACTAAGAGTTGGTTTAATCCAGCCAACCACTCTTTAGCCGATGTCCTTACTTCGGCTAAAGAGTATTAGGAGTTGGTTTAATCCAGCCAACCACTCTTTAGCCGATATCCTTACTTCGGTTAAAGAGTATTAAGAGTTGGTTTAATCCAGTCAACCACTCTTTAGTCGATGTCCTTACTTTGGCTAAAGAGTATTAAGATTTGGTTTAATCCAACCAACCACTCTTTAGTCGATGTCCTTACTTTGGCTAAAGAGTATTAAGAGTTGGTTTAATCCAGCCAACCACTCTTTAGCCGATGTCCTTACTTCGGCTAAAGAGTACTAAGAGTTGGTTTAATCCAGCCAACCTCTAAATTGGTTATTCCTGCCAAGTTAGAATAAAATGTTTGGTTATTCCGACCAAACGTCCTACAGCCTGGATCCTTATCTTGGGCTTAGGAGGGGTGTTGGTTTTCCAGCCAACCTATAGATTGGTTTTTCCAGCCAACCTAGAGTAAAATGTTGGGTTATTCCGACCAAACGTCCTGCAGCCTGGATCCTTATCCTGGGCTTAGGAGGAGTGTTGGTTTTTCCAGCCAACCTAGAGTAAAGTGTTTGGTTGTTCTGACCAAACGTCCTGCAGCCTAGATCCTTATCCTGGGCTTAGGAGGGGTGTTGGTTATTCCGTCCAACCTTACTTTTGATGTCCCTAACTTACTAATACAATCTCTTACAAAAAATAACTATGCTGAAAAGAATCGACTTTGTTTTATTGAGAAAATGGAAAATTACACATACTCGTAAAAAAAAAGCTAAAAATAAAATAGTTTGAGATTGGCAGTATTCCATGGCCTAGGAATGGCTTTGCCGTCCTCATCTTCCAGGTGGTATTCCCCTTTGCCAGCTAATCCGACCACTTTGTAAGGTCCTTCCCAATTAGGCCCTAACTTGCCATCTCCTGGTACCAAGGTGTTTCCCATCACTTTGCGCAGCACCCAATCTCCAATCTTGAATTGGCTTGGATGCACTGTTTTGTTGTATTTCCTGGATAACTCTTGTTGGTATGAGGCAATGTGAACCAGTGCTCTTTCTCTTCTTTCTTCGGTGAGGTCGAGCTCCAATGCTATAGCTTCTCCATTCAAGTCTAGATCAAAATTTTCGCTTCTAATTGTGGGAGGCCAACTTCCAGTGGGATTACTACTTCTATGCCGTAGGCTAAGGAGAATGGTGTTTCTCTTGTTGATCGTCGAGGTGTGGTGCGGTAAGCCCATAAAACATGAGGAAGTTCCTCCGCCCACTTGCCTTTTGCCTTCTCTAACCTTTTCTTTAGTCCATCCAAGATGACCTTGTTTGACGTTTCTGTCTGGCCGTTGGCTTGGGGATATCTCGGTGTAGAATAATAAAACTTTATTTTGTATTCTTCACAAAAGCCTCTAAAGATTCTGCCATCAAACTGGGTGCCATTGTCTGATATTAGGGCTTTAGGTATGCCAAATCGAGTAATGATATTCTCCCAGACGAACTTCTTCACATCTTTTTCCTTGATTGATGCCAATGCTTCTGCTTCCACCCACTTTGTGAAGTAGTCTGTTGCTGCGAGAAAGAACTTCCTGTTTCTGGGCGCTGTTGGAAGTGGTCTTACTATGTCCAAGCCCCACATTGCAAAAGGCCATGGGCTGGACAATGGTAGGAGTTCTCTGGCAGGCTGATGTATTTGGTGTGCGAACTTCTGACATTTTTCGCACTTCTTCACATACTTCTCCGAGTCTGCCTGCATGTATGGCCACCAGTATCCTTGTGAAATGGCTCTGTAAGCTAACGATCTTCCTCTTTGGTGGCTTCCGCACACCCCTTCGTGTATTTCGAACAAGAATGCTTCTACTTTGCTGGGGTGGACACACTTTAGATAAGGTCCTAAGAATGACTTTTTGTACAATGCCATAGATGGAGAGAGCCAAAATAGCTGCGACTTTGCTCTAATTTTGTTGGCTTCTTTCTTGTCTTTCGGTAGGACGCCGTCTTTTAAGAACAGTATGATGGGATTCATCCATGAGGGGCCTAATTCGGTGCAACACACCTCTTCTACATCGGGGTCCTCAATGCTTGGTCTCGGTAGGTAGTCAATTCGTAGTGGGTGAGGGATGGATGTAACTGCCAGTGATGCAAAGCCTGCTAGTTCGTCTGCTCTGCTGTTTTTCTCCTTGCCAATCTGTTCTATCCTTACTACTTTAAATTTCTTGATCTCTATTCTGACCAATTCTTGGTATTTGGCCATCCTGTCATCCTTTGCTTCATAGTCGCCAGAAATTTGGTTTACCACCAGCTGTGAGTCGTTGTAGACCATTAATTCGGTGGCCTTCATGTAGAATGCTGATTTGAGTTCTGCAAGAAGTGCTTCATACTCCGCTTCATTGTTTGATGCTGGGAAGCCAAGGTTGATTGCTTGCTCCACAACAAGGCCGTCTGGTGAGATGAGGACTATGCCAAGTCCTGCACCATGTCGGTTGGACGCTTTGTCCACGAAGAGCTTCCACATCTCTCCAACGAACAACTTCCAGCAAGTAGAGGGGTAATATGATGTCGTGGGGTCAAGAATGTTGCTGGCGTTCTCTTCAAGGTCCATACTGGCTGTCTGTCCCTCGCTATCTGATTGAACCAAGTCTTTATTTGTTGGTGAGCCTTGGCTTGGTGTAGCATGGTTTACTTCTACCTTACTCTCTTTTTTCTGGTCTGCCTTGGGGTCTGACTGAATATCCTGCACCAGAGGTTGCGCTATTCCGGCGTCAACTCCCACCCCTAGTTTGGTTGTGTTAGTCAGGTCAATTAGGTAGATATGATGACTTCCCGGGGTAAATTCTGTGACAAAGTCTACATTGGGCCTTTATCGCGGTTCTGGGTTGGAACTTGATGTCGAATTGTCCCAACTCTACTGCCCACTTCAAGATTCGCCCAGAAAAGTTTGCCCTCTCAAACAAAGCTTTTAATGGGAAAGCTGTGAGGATGACTATGGTGTGGGCGCGAAAGTAGTGCGACAACTTCCTTGAGGCTATCATTAAGGCCAAGGCCAGTTTTTCCAGTGGCAAGTACCTCGTTTCGGCGCCCAGCAATGTCTTGCTGACATAATAGATGGGCAGATGTTGGATTCCTTCCGCACGGACCAATACTGCGCTAATTGTGTGCTGAAAGACTGCCAGGCACAAGAAGAGTTCTTCTCAAGGTATTGGGGTGACAAGCAGTGGTGGAGAAGACATGTATTCTTTCAAGTTTTCCAGTGCGCGGTCGCATTCTTCGTCCCACTCGAACTTGGCTTTTAATGCTTGAAAAAATGGTCGTAGTCTGTCTGACGACCAGCTAATGAATCTGTTGAGTGCAGCTGCCATACCGGTGAGATGTTGTACCTCTTTTACTGAGTTAGGCCTCTTCAGATCCTGAATAGCTTTGATCTGGGAGGGGTCTGCCTCTATACCCCGGTTGGTTACTAGGAAGCCCAGAAATTTGCCAGATCCTACACCGAACGCGCACTTAGATGCATTAAGGCGCAACTTGTGTTTCTTCAGAATCTGGAACATCTCACCTAGGTCCCTTAGATGGTCATTCTTGTCCTTGCTCTTGACCACCATGTCGTCGATGTAAGCTTCCATTGTTTTGCCTAACAATGGTTCAAACATCTTGGTGACCATCCGTTGGAATGTTGCCCCTGCATTCTTTAGGCCAAAAGGCATGACCTTGTAGCAAAACAGTCCTCTTGGAGTTGTAAAGGACGTGACCTCCTTGTCTGGTTCGTACATGGCGATCTGATGGTAGCCTCTGTATGCATCCAGAAAGCTAAGCCGATTGTGCCCCACCGTTAGGTCTATCAATTGATCTATCCGTGGTAGGGAGAAGCTGTCCTTTGGGCATGCTTTGTTAACTGTCTTGTAGTCGACGCAGACGCGCCATTTGCCATTGTTTTTTGGTACCACGACTGTGTTGGAAATCCATCTGGGGTAATGTACCTCTCTGATTGCTTCTGCCTCCAGCAGGTTTCCCACTTCTTCTATCACTATTTCGACGTGGTGGAGTGCCGATCTACGAGTGCGCTGAATGATTGGTCTGACGGATGGGTGGACATTGAGTTGGTGACAGATGAAGTTTGGATCGATGCTTGGCATGTCGTATGGTGTCCAGGCGAACACTTCGATGTTAGAGGTTAGGAATTCCAAGACCTCTAATCTCTCAGTGCTGGACAACGACGAACCGAGCAAAAAGAACTTATCCGGGTTCTTATCATCTATTCTTACCTTTACCAAGTCTTCCACCGCTTTTTGATCAACTGCTTTGCCGACATCTGCGAACAGTTCATTGCTCTCAGGTTCTTCCACGGAATGAACATATCCCTTGGCAGCGCGGCTGCCATTAACTGTGACAAAGCATTGCTTGGACATAATCTAGTCTCCAAAGACCTCTTCAATTACTCCGGCTCCGTTGGGAACTGCATTACTTGATGATAGGATGACGCTACTGATTTCATGGCATGGAGCCATGTTCTTCCCAAGATTATGTTGTAAGTGGAAGGGACCTTCAACAACCAAAATTTCACTTGTTTTGTCACGCTTCCTGCCCTGACTGGCAGGATAATTTTGCCGACTGGCCATTTTGGCATTGAGTTGAATCCGATCAGGGGGGATACAGCTGGTGCCAGGTCTTTGTCCTCCAATTTTAGTTGTTTGAAGGTGTCGTAGTACATTATCTCACACGAGCTACCTTGGTCTATCAAAATTCGCTTGACGTCGTAATCCTTGACGCGGAGGGTGACGACCAGTGCATCGTTGTGAGGGCAATATATTCTTTCCAAGTCCTTGTCTGAAAAAGACATGACGTTCGTAGGGTCTGTTCTCCCCTTTTTGATGGTAGGTTGAGCGCTTAGTATTTCTCTTAAGTGCTTAGCCTTTTTGATCGATCCTCTGAGCTCGCATACACGCTTAAGTTCGAATACTCCATGTATCACATTGATCACACCTTGAGGTGGGGCGTCAATTGGCATTCCATTGGGGTTATTGTGGTCCTGAGGGGCTGGTTGTGTCCCTCCTTCAATGTATTTATCCAGGTGACCGGCAGCTACCAACTCCTCCAGATGCTGTCTCAATGGCATTCAATTTTCAGTGCGGTGCCCCTTTTCTTTGTGGAAGGTGCATCGCGATCTTTCGTCGTAGTCTTTTTGTTCTTCTCCTAGCTTAGCTGGCCATCTGACGAAAGGTTCATCGCGTATTTCGCTCAGAATCCGGTAGATCGGTTTCTTGAATACCGTGGTTATGGCAGTGCGGACTCTCAACCATCTTTTATCCTGGTCCTCTCCGTTGTCTCGCCTGCCTTGTCCGTTTTTGTTCGGACGTTCTACCGCGTTGATCTTTGCTGTGGTCTTTTTATCTGGTACTGCAGTCGTGCCAGATTTTGTTTTGGCATGGGCGTCATCCTCTTCTACCCTGATGTGCTGATGCACTCTTTCCATCAAGGCCTCCATGGTGAGGGGCGGTGTCATGGTGATCGAGTCCCTTAGTCTGTTTCTGACTGGAAGGCCTCTTTTGTATTGTGCAATGGCGAGATTGGTGGGGCAGTCCCCAATCTGGTTGAATGTCTCCCAGTAGCGACTATTGTAGGATCTTAGTGACTCTTTTTCGCCCACGTCGATGGAGAGTAACTGGTCAATCTCCACCAGAGTTTTGGTGTTCGTTCTGAATCTCGTGACGAACGCCTCCGCCAATTGTGCCCAGGAGGCTATGCTGCCTTCTGGAAGTTTTTCGAACCAAGTCAGGCCTAGGTCACTAAGGCTTGATGGGAAGAGGATGCACATCAAAGCCTCGTTTTGCCAATATACCGCCATAACCTGGCGGAAGTGGCTTAGATGTATGTAGGGGTCCGTCTTCCCCTCGTACGTGGTGAATTTGGGTTGAAGGAAACCTGAAGGAAGGGGCGCGTTTTCAATTGCCGGAACGAACGACGAGGTCTGCAGCCTTGCTAATGCTTTGTCCGTTGGTTCGTAGGCAGGGCGTGGTAACGGCATTCCGACCTCGACGCTTCCATGCGTCCGAAGAGCCAACCGCTGAAGGGCAGATACCCTGTGAGGGTTACGCGCCGTAGTATCCTCCTTCCATCGTGCCTTTTCTTCCAGCATGTTCCGCAAATCGGATGATCTTGGCAACTCCGTCTGCTTGGATGATGTTTGGTGCGAGTGCGAGGGTCGATAGGTACTTCTTTCAGTGTAAGACCTCAATGATCTCGTTCTCTCAGACCTGGAGTAACGAGTTCTGGAGGTTCTGGACTGAGTATCGCCTGTCCTGAGGCTTCTACTCTCTGTTTGCGATGTCGTGGTATGCCTACTACGATCTTCTGAGTGGCGAGGAGGCGCATTGCCTTTGCGCCCCTCTCCCGTCGCCACCCATTTTCCCTTGATCTGGCGCTTCATAATCTCCATGTCCGCCGCCATCTTCCTTATTAATTCATCTTGCTCCTTCACACGGTCCTCCAGAACTTGAGGATCAATCCTCCGCATTTGTTTGTTAGGACTTTGTGAACGAGAATGATGGGGGCTGTTAGTCCGCCTCCTCCCCCTTGCATCCCTCTTGGGATTTTGTCGTTGTGGCTCCTAGTCCGCCATGGGAGGGGTAGAAGGTAGGTCTTTGCACCTTGCACCCCCTTCTGGTGTTTGTCCGTCGATGGCGGACTGCGGCAAATCTTCGTTGTGCGCCATTGCTTTTAAAGAGGAAAAGCTTGATCAAGAGGTTTTGTTCTAGTCTGACTTTTCCACAGACGGCGCCAATTGTATGGGAAAGAGATAAAATTTCTCGTATAATCCTGTTGATCAAGTCCATGTTCCTCCAAACATCGTTGCTTTACTCCCTGAAAACACAAACGTGAGCTAGTCGACGGGTGTGTGCCGGAAACCCCTCCGATGCCTAAGTTAGCAAAATAGACAAGTAGACAAAAGCTTTGTGTATTCAGGAATCAAAGTTGTTGTTACCTCTCCATAGGTGATGTTTGTGAGCTTTTATAGGTTCCGTGTGGCACAATCCAAGTAGGCCTCTTACTCCTCCATGTAGAGTCCTCCTAGAATTCATACTTATGAAAGATAATGCCTATCCTCCAACACCCCCCTCACTGTTTAAACCAAGTGAGATGATTTTACCATGGTTGGACTCCAATGTGGCCGAGGTGCGCATGGCTATGCTTAGTCGTAGAACAGACCGAACTATCCTTAGTTCGGTTCGTCCTTTTACTGCCCTTACCTCAGTTCTTCCTGTACAAACCGTGGTAAGCCTAAACCGAGCTAACTTTTAGCAAGGTTTAGACCGAGCTAACCATACTGCGCCATAACCGGTATAAGTTTTAGTATGGTGACCGAGCTAACCTCCTTGGGACCGGAGTAACTTTACACCTCACTTGGGCCGGAGTAACTTTACACCTCTCTTGGGTCGGAGTAACTTCATGGCCTTTTTACTCAGCTCTTCGCACTGTGGCCCATAACGGCCCATTACCCAGCTCGGCCCAATTTTCATATAAATTATCCTCTCAATTCAAATATGAAGTTGTAGGGTTCTAGTGACAACTTGATTGTGAGGGGCAGGAAAACATGTTACATATCATAAACTATGTTTCATCATTTGGTCACAACTTAAGAGAGTGTTTCAATTATTCGCTGTATGTGCTGCAGCAATACTTTGTAACATAAATAAATAAAGATGGGGGGAGGGGGCTTATGACTTGTGAGCTTGAAGAATTTTCTCTCAAGTAAAAGGGTTATTTTCATTGTGATCATGTTGAAGATGATATATCCACATAAAACCAATAATTAACTATGCTTACATCTTCTCTGTACCTGGTCAGCGACATCTAACCTAATTGTAATTATGCATTATTTTGAGTATTGAAGTTTTGTAATATTTCATTCTTTCTCATTTAAGTTGAGCTATAGTCTATCTGTGTATATTCTTGGTATGTTCATATATTTGCTACAGAATAATATGATATCATGATGTTCTTTAGCATCATCTTGGTGTTTTTTTCTAATAAAAAAATTCCTTGTTCATCACAATATATATATATATATATATCTTGATGTAGACATTTTTTAATCATGCTCAAAACTTCACTTTTTTCAGATTTAGTTTGTGGCATGAAAAGAAACAAGTTTACAGCCACCGAGAGGGATCGGATTTCTTTTGTCTTAGACCGGGCATTTGTTCACCTTGAAGCATGGTTTCAATGGTTTAATACTACGCAATTAGGTAAATCTAGAGTTTTATTTTTATTTTTATTTCTCTCTCATTGGGTGATTAATTTTTTAGAAATGTTAGGGATACTAACAGTGTTACCAACACACATGCAAGTTTATGCGGGTCCCACACCAAGTGATGGTAGATCCATTAAAGCTTATGAGTTGTGTTAGTAATAAGATTGTTAGTTGAATATCCCTAGCATTGTTAATTTTTTCCATTTGAAGATATCACTGGAAAACTCTACCACCAATCCTAGATTGGGCATTCCAATGGATGTTGCCCGTCTCCTCTAGACTTCTTGATGATAGGATAAACTTTTCACATTCCACATCATATTGATCTGTCAACAATGTGTTTGATGGACCCTGTTACCCCTTTAGTCAGACATTTTAAACCATGAATAGCAAAAAAGTGAGCAAAAGGACGAATGGTTATTCATGTAGCCAAGCAAAGTAAGATCCTTGCGACTCTGTTGAGTCTGACTATATAGAGAATGCATTCAAAATTTATTTTTTCTTTCATTTTGAACATTTTCTTTTTTTCTATTATTAATAGAATTTTGTTCTTTGTTGCTGATCAAAAAAACAAAAACAAAAAAAGGACATTCACAATTCCTGCAAAATATGTTTCAACTTGGATCATTGTTTCTGAGAAAGATAAGATATATGCTGATATGTTTCTTACTTCTGTGAGTATTTTCTTTTCTAAGTCAGTGCTTTGATTAACAGGCAAGGATATGAGCAGCTATTTTGGGCATGGAAGAGACAACGCAACCATGCGCGAATTAAATCCTAAGGTTCTACTTCACATGATTTAATGAAATTTCCTGAATAATTATATACAGCCCTACTAAGGACACCTACTTTTCCCCTGCCCTCTCATTGTGAGGGGGCAGTGATAAAGGCTGTGAAAAAATGTGGTTTTTGTAATCTTTTCCAATTAAATATGCCCATTATTTCCTTTTACTTATGGGCTTTTAAACAGGGAATGATATTCAATATTGGGCATGATATGGAATATGAGTTCTCAAGCAGTATTTTTTGGTTCAAATATTGGGAGTTGTGTAGTCCTGTACACTAGTAGGATCTCTATTTCTTTCTCTTTTTTCCTTTTTTTGAGAAGTAAATATTATTAAAAAAAATTAAAAAAAAACACCTAAAGGGGCACAACCTCTGCACATGATGTATACAAGTCAACTAAAGCCAATCCATAAGGCTTAGCTGAATCAGATCAAAATTGATCCTAATCAATATGCTGTAGGAATCCCTTAATCAGTGCACCTGCTCTAACCTATCAAACTTATGCGTTCACTGTATATCTACTTAAGCCATTTTTGTTTTTCTTCCAACATTCTGTTCTTTTTCACTTATCCTCTAACTTAAAAACCTTAAAAAGATTGTTTCTTCTAATCCAAGAGGAAACAAGAGTATTATAATCAACTCATTGAAGAACCTTTGAAACCACTAGCTGTGTAACTAGATGAAGTACATGAATCCTGGTGATTCTGGATCTCCAATCATAGTTTCTTCCATCTATTTATCCAATTGTTCCCCTTTTAGTAACATTACCAATGTTTAAAACAGATCTATTCATCAAACACACCAATGGTTGTGTTACCAAATTAACATTGTCACTGGAATGTCCAGACATTGACCTCTGGGTTGGATGATTATCCACATGTGTCGCACCCAACTAAAGATGAACGTCATTTGGATCTTAGATGTTGGATGTTTCTTTAAGAAGATTGCATGCATTCAATCTCAAAGCTTCTTCTGAAGGAACATGAACTCGGGAAGGTATGACAATAGGAATAGACATTTGCATCTTGGGGTTCATGTCTTGCCATATTAAACCTCTAAATGGAAATAATGTAGGAAAGGAATATGATTCAACAGCTAAGCTGCTCTCGAATTTTGAAATCCTAAATCAGGTTTGTGCAAAGTTCATTATGTTATCTAGCATTATTTCTTGTTATTCTAGAGCTTCTATAATCTTTTGCAATTGGTGATTCCTTTTTTTTTTTTTTTTTGGTAGTTCTATAATTAGGTAGAAAGCAAAAGAAAAGTTTATAATTATTTGGAAATCTTCTTTGCTGCAATACATTTGTATTCTATGAAAAAATTATTTCCAATTCAATATGAACTAATGTTTCAAGAAGTTAAATAAGGTGCCTAATGTTTTTGCAGATGCACTTTGATGATGCACATGGAACTTACTTGGATTTTGGAAATCACACAGAAAAGGTATGCTCCTTGCCCATTTATTATTCCTTTTAGATTATGGTACCACTATCCTATATTCAACTGAAAAAGTCTAGGATCACAGAACCGGATACAACTGATCGGTTTCTGTGTACGTAGAACTCGTATTCAACTTATATACAATAACTACAATTCACAAAATTATTATATGCAATTGAACTAGAATATAAAATGCTAAGAACTGTCTACATTGCCATAGTTTAAAAAAATGATTAATCCTTCCAGGTTCGTTTGATTTGGTGAGAAGTAATGCGAAACAACCATTATGCAAGTCGAGAGCTCGTCCGGGAAGTTTTAGAATAGCCAAGATTGAGGTTCGTTCCTTATATTGGCTATGTCTGCCTTTTCCCATTTGTGGTGAAGATTATTCCACCTGTAAGTTGCATGAAGGATCTCATCACGAAGCAATGTTTTCTTAATCTATTTGTGCTTCTGTTCAGTGTTTCTTACCTCTACACTGTTGTAGTATAAAGCTCTAATTCAACAAAAAAATCCTCTTTCCTTCCTTTGGGCTGTGTTTGGATCTTGGATTTAGGTGGAGATTTGTGTAGGGAAAGGAAATGAGAAGAGAAATGTGAATGGAATACAAGCTAATGTTATTTCACATTTCCATTCCTTTTCCCTCAGCAAATCACTGACCAAATCCATGATCTAAATACAGCCTTAAAGTTATTTTCAATTGGTGATTACATATCATTTGCATTTACAAATGCATATACAGGACTCAACGATCCTAGAACAACAGCTGAATCTCATTTCAAACCGGAGCATTTTATGGACTGATTATGGACTCCGCTCTCTTTCCAAAACAAGGTGATGGAAGTTTCTAAAGTAGTGCATCATTTATGAGCTCCTTTATCCATACATCTATTCTATTATATAAAACACACGATCAACTTGGTGTGAGCGCCTATGTCACATATTTTCTCATGCCTAAATTCCACCTATGTAACTGCCAAGTTTCTTATTTCAATTTTTTTTCTTCTCCATCTACATTTAAATTTCTTTTTTCATAAGACGGTGACAACTGTCTTCTATTTCTGCACACGCATTCACTTGTGTGCTTAATTTCTAGTGTATGCTGTTATTTGCATGATATCATGTTTATTCTAGAACTACTAAAGAAATTAATTTGTGAAACTCCTCTTGTATGCCAAAGCTCAATGTACATGAAATACAACACGGAGGATGATGCACCCTATTGGAGAGGCCCAATTTAGATGAACATCAACTACATGATTCTTTCCTTGCTTCACCATTACTCTAAAGGTACACAAATACAAACATAGATTTATCTATTGTAAATTAAAAATAAAAATAAAAAAACTATGGTTTTCAATAAAATCTGAACGCGTGGTATTGACACGTGCAGAAAATGGACCGTATAGAGAAAAAGCCAAGATCATCTATAATGACTTGAGGAGCAATTTGATTATGTAAGTGGTATGACATTTTTAGTTCTTAATTAATGCCTTTGATCTAAACTCTTCAGTCAATTCTGATGAGTATTGTTCATTTCTGTTATGGCAGAAATGTTGTGAAGAATTACCAGTAGACAGGGTATTTCTAGGAACAGTTTGATCTAAAGGAAGGTAAGGGAAAGGTGCACGCGTATTTACTGGCTGGACATCGCTCGTGTTGTTGATCATGGCAGAAGCTTATAGTGAATGTTAGGAACTTGGGACTCAATTTTGTAATTTTCTAAGAAAATTATAAAGTCATTAGAGGATAAAGAAGACCACAAACAAATCAACCTGTTAGTTCTGTATAATCTCTCCAATTCAAGATATGCACTATACTTATTGTCGCAAGTTAATTTGAAAGGTAAGGTTTGAAGTTATTGGTTATGATATGTGGATGATGTTATTGAGAGTTTGTAATATCCTCCTCTCTCAGGCTGGTTTTACATTGATCATGGATGAAACCAACTGATATGCTGACCAGAATGGACCCCATTAAAAATTATTGTTTAAGAATGACCCCAAAATCAAGCCAATATTTATGGCATTTATTTTTGCTTCTGAAACAATTTTCTTTTTGGATTTAACCATTTCCTGTTAGGCTCTACTGTTTCAGGGGAAAACGTTTTTAAATTTTTTCGTAAAAAATGCTTTCTTATGTTTAGTTACAATCTTGAAACTAATACGTTAGTGGTGGTGTTAGTGATGATGGTGAGGTGGTCATAAGATGGTAGGGTGGTGAAAATAATGCATTTATGGCATTGGTGGCGGCAGCGACAAGGTGGTGGGGTGGTCAAATAGGTGGTGATGGTGATCATGGGATGGTAATAGTGTGGCTTAAAATTTGTCTAGAAAACATTTTTCACCATTCAAAAAGTTAAATATTTTTTACTCAAATAAGCTTAATTTTTCATTTTGTCATTTCAAACGACTACAAATGCGAAAAGAATGATTTCCAAAAACAATTTTCACCTAAACAAGGCCCTAGTATTAACAGGAAGTTTGGAGAGCTGAACCTCACGCTTGGATTTTGAGGATCGATTATGGATGGTCTCAGATGAAAATCAGATCCAATCAAGATTAGTCCAGTCTTTCTAACAGATGCATCATTTGTAATGAATTTAGCCATGTCCAGCAAGATTATACATGATCTCTCCCTCAACAATTAAAATGCAAACTAATGATCTCTAATCAATTGCAATTTGTGTAACATTTTTTTTTTAAATACTTCACTAGCAAGTCAAATGCAAGGTGTCTTAATGCCAAAATCATCATTAGAAAATTGCAAAAACTATTTCCATCATTCAAGATATCAGTTTTTAACTCCCATTTTCTGTCATCTCCTTGTCCTCAGCCATTATGATCTCTGTGTCCCTGATATCCGGCTTCAACACATTACCTAGCCTCGCAATGGCTTCTGTCTACTGTTGTAAAACTTGCATCAAAAAATACTATCATTTATCAGAGCATCACACATTTAATGAACACAGATTACAATCATACGTTTCATTCTAGACATATCCACACTTATTAACTAACATTGCAGAAGGAAGAACGAAAAACTTATAATGGCCAGATCTACCTCTTCCAGCCTCAAGAATAGTATTTCAAATATTGGCACTCACCTCTTGCATATCAGCAAGACTCTGATCATGTATTTTGGTTGATCCCAGAAGATAAATGGAACCACCACCACCACCACCACCACCACCACCACCACCACCACCACCACCATTTTCCTGAACATGAGCCATAGTAAGTAGATTTTGGACCCTCCTAGAAAGCTCTGCTCCAGATCCTTTCAATTGTATAGGTATGTGCTAATCAGGATGATGCTTTTTCACAGGCCAACAAGAATAGGATGTATGAAACAAGAAAGATGAGGAAGACCAACCTGCCTAGTTATTGCAGCCAACTTCTCAGCCAATTTAGCTTCACCTTTCATTAAAGGCACTCTGCAACCTTTACCCTCCAATGCCTCTACTATTCTCATGACCTTTTGACACCCCCACATACAAACAAACATATAAGAAAATCAAGTACACTGTGCTACATGCATTGATTTTTTACATGAATGATCAAGAACACAAAGCAGACAAAGGTATGCGTCGCCTGGCAGATCTTGTAGAAATCAAGCATAGGTAGAGACTTGAACCCTTGCACCTTGCTAGGAGTTTTAGGGTTGAAGTCTTGCCACTGGCAAGATTGCCCTCTCCAAAAAGTTATGGTCTCCAATGTACCGGAGAGAGAGAGCAAATTAGACAAAATCGTTCAAGCAGACTGCCAAAATGATTCACAACCATGTTGCTTAACCACTTGGAGTACAGAAGACAACGACAATTGACCTGGCCATGCAGACACGCCCTTACTACTTGTACAACGAATTTTCGAACATTCATCTCCGTTCTCAAAGTAAAATAAATGATAAAGCCGAAAGAGGTCCTACCCTTAAGAGGCGCCTTTGAAGACCTTGTTCTTTCTGTCTCATTCTTTCTATCCAAGGAAAAGTATCAGCTTGAAAGTGCCTTTGAAGCTGCAATCACATATATGAAATTGAATATTATAAATCCATGATATGCACCCAAAATGCGGGTAAACTGAGGGTGCGCACACAGAAAAAAAGAGAGTACCAGTTTCACATTGCTTTGAGTCATTCGCAATCTCTCAGCATCAGAGAGCATAACTTCATCTTGAAGCTGTATTAACCAAAACACTATAATGTAAAACAATTGAAGTACAACAATGCGGTAACAACAATACAATAGCCAAAAGAGCATCCACTTAGTGCTGAATGCATTAAATAGATAAGCATCTCCAAAACTAAAACTACATCATGATAAAAACACATATCATTATGAATATCACATCCTCACATCATCTATATCATTATTCAACTTTAAAGAAGAAATAGAATCCTGTAGTAGAACGACGATCAGTGAAGACCATTATTCACTCAGAAAATGCATGTAATTGTAGGAAAGAGTGAGCGGAGTAGAGAAGACCATGAAACATAGTGCCTGTGAGATATCGTAAAATGCAAGCCAGAGCATCATAGTGCGGAGAGCGAGGAGCAGCCATGAACTGACTAACAATATGAACAGCATAAGTAATGTCTGGACGAGTAACTGTGAGATAGACAAGACTGCCAACTAGTTGACGATATAAAGTAGCATTAGACAACAGGTGACCATCAAGAAGTGTGAGACGAGTCTGAAGATCCATGGGAGTAGAGGCAGTCTTGAAATCGGTAAGACCAGCACGAGCCAAGAGATCAGAACTATACTTGGCTTGGGAGAGAAAGTAACTAGACGGATCGTGAGAGATTTCCAAGCTGAGAAAATAGTTGAGAAGACCCAAATCCTTCATCTCAAACTGGCGACTGAGAAACTGTTTGAGACTATAGATATCCACTGTGTCATCGCCAGTGATGATCATATCATCCACATAGAGAAGAAGAAGAATAGTACCACGCTCTGTCTTACGAATAAAAGTGGTAGAATCATAGACACTAGAGGAGAATCCAAAATCATGAATGGTGGAGCTAAACTTGGTGAGCCTTAGCTCCACCAGGCACAAGGAGCTTGTTTATACAAAAGTGTACAAGGAAAGAAAGTTGAGTAGGTTGTACGGTTGCCCTGTTGGGGCAGCGTGTTTTACACAGCAAATTATTGCTTCCTTCGAGGCAAAGTGTTTGGACAGTGATGGTCGGTCCGTGGGGGCCACCATAGGTCCCATTTTAATAATCTGAACCGTTCAATATATACAACTTATCAAGTATTATATGCCTGTAAAAAATCACGTTGATCGGATATCGATAGCTATGTGATCGGATTAGTTATTTTTCAATAGTTAACTATCACACCATCTATTTTGTTTATACAAAGCTGATTTGATCATATAGTTAACGACATCCGATCAACGTGATTTTTTACAGACATATAATACTCAATGAGTTCTACATATTAAACGCTTCGGATTATCAAAACGGAACCCTTAGTGGGCCCCCAAGGACCCAACATTACCATCAAACTTTGTGGCTTTATATATGTAATTTTTTTTTTTTTGCCCAAAAAGTGTATGACCTGCCTTTCTGCTGGGGCAGTAAGGCTAATAGTGTAATTCAAACTTTTGTATTACAAAAATGTATAAAATATTTTTTTAATATTTTTTATTTGTGAATAGTAATGACTTTTTTGTTTTTTGTGTAACTTTTTGCTTTTTTGATTTTTTGGGACTTGCCAAACCTGGCCGTAATTGTGACAATTAATCTTTTTATACTTGATAGTTGTGATGTCATTTTTCTATTTATCTACTGTTAATGAAGCTAACACAAATTTAAAATGGAGATATCAAAGTGAAATTTTGGTACAGATGCAAGAAATTTTGATGAAAATATAAAGGTGCTAATACCTATAGCTCATATAATAAGTTTTGTCAACTTATTAAGGTCATATGTACAACGAAAATGTGACATTAATTACAACTTGATTTAAACCATAAAAGATTAATTATTAAACTGACAGAGGCAAAAGAAATTTTGGTAGAACGAGTGATAAGTGAAATTTAACTCAACACTTTTGCTTACATGGAAAAATAACAATAATATTTTTCTTTTTTCTTTCTTTCCTTATAAATTTTCAATGCCATGAAAAGTATCCTTTGGTAGAATTTTAATTACTAGTATGGCCGTTAAATAAATCAAGTTAAAAACTCATCATTTGAGATTAACTTATTATGTAAATAAGTCAAACATAAACATAATTTTAAACTTGTTAAGTTCTACTACTTGACTTTTGGGAAGTAGGAAAAAAGCTAACAAAGCTATTTATTGGATTTTTTTAAAGAAAACGTACAAAAAAGTAGAGGTGATATAACCCCAATAAACCAATATGATGGCTTTTTCTCTATATTTCCACAATAAAGTTATTTAAACTCGACTTGTGTACAACTTGTTAAAAACTCATTCAAAATCAACTCATTATATAAAAAAATCAAATTTAAATATAATTTTAAACTCGTTAAATTATCAAATCAAAATTAAACAACCTATTGCTTGGTTCATTTTCGACCCTAATTACTAGTTTTAGAAATATTGATTATTGCTTGTCCTCCGGTTTTTTCCATGTTTGCCTGGGCCAGTTGGACAGCAAAGTTTGTCAAATTGGGCTTCAATTAAATAATGGGCCTCAAAGTGGGCCAATATTTGCTAATTGAGCGTCATTACTAATTGGGCCTAAACTTGGGCCAGACAAGGGTCCATACTCGCCCAGCCGAAGTCCACGGCACATTTCCATCTTCATCTTCTTCTCTCTCTCTCTCTACTCTTTCTCCTCAGTGCCATCTTCTTTTCTCTCTCTCTCTCTCTCTACTCTCTCTCCTCAGTGCTCACTGATCTGAAAATGGCTGGAAGTGGGCGACGAAGTGCGAGAAGCAGAATCAAATATAGACGCCGACGAAGATCGAACCCCTCTCCGCAATCCCAAACTCCGAAAGCACAGAAGCAGAGACCACAGTCTCATTCGCCTCTTAAATGTTGATCTCAAAGTTCTTCTAGGGTTTGCTATCATCGCGTTCTTGATTGTCCTTTTCATGATTCATCGACTTATAATTGCCGTTGAACATCCTCAGAAACCCAGGGTCGTGACCCCATTCCCTGCCCAAAGATCATTGATCTTCCTCAGGTAAAACTTTCATCTACAATTTGAATGAACTCATAATATATATATATATATATGTGTGTGTGTGTGTGTGTGTGTGTGTGTGTGTGTGTGTGTGTGTGTGATGTTGTGTGTTACTGAGATTTGGATGAATCAATTGTTGTAGTTTCAAGGTGATCACAAGGAGAGCTTGTATTGGGGAACTTATCGCCCTAATGTTGATCTTGGAATTCGTGCGAGGTATTCCACTGCCTTTTGTCAAATTTTATCTGCACTTTTTTTAGTTTATATATATATATATATGTATGTATATGTATATTATAGAATCTATAAACTGTTGCTTTCATTGTTTCTAAAAAATGTAGTTTTTTCTTGTGGGAAAGTTGATTTTTTTTAGATTTTTTAGTTGCTTTTTTAGTCGAAAACAAATGGGCTTTAGCCCCCCCCAAAAAAAAAACAGCTTATTTTGCCAAAGCCAAATGGGGACTAGCTAATCATCCTATCAAGTGGTGAGTTTAAGAACAAAGTTTATGATGTTTGCCTCCAGTTTAAGACTTATGTTTACTACAGCAATACAAAGAAGAGGCAGAGAGAGAGGGGAAAATAAAATTCCTTTTTTATGACTGTAAAATGATTTACGAACATAATTTTCATATAAAAATTAATTCAGAATTGTGTAGCAGGGTCGCTTTCAAAATTATGAGTCAAAATAATGGGTGTTTTGATTTGAAATAAAAGGAGCCGAGGATGACTGGTGTTATATTATATGTGATATTTATATATTGTGTTTGAGCATTGTTTCTTTAATCCCAAGAGTTTCCATAAATTCACTGGGAAGTTTGTTAACCCTTTCAATTTTATCCATTGTGGTAAAGATGGTTGTAATTAACAGTTATTTATCAATAAATAAATAAAATTAACAGTTGTAGTTGTTAGGACTCCACAGTCTCTGGTTGCTGGATTGATGTGGCTTGGTTTAAAGGATGGAAGATATTTCATGCGACATGTCTGCCAAGATTCGGATGAATTGAAGACATACGGTTGGACGTGTCACAATGGACGGGATTATGGACGTCAAATGCTAGTTGACCAAGATATGACCTTGATGACAAGTTTTTTGAAATCCAAAGAAGATGGCAGTGGCTATGGAGGGGACTGGGCAGTTTGAATTGATGTGCAAAGTGAGAAGTAAATATCTTTCCCACCAATCTTACATTTGTCTTATCAAATACCTCTAATAAGCATGTTTTGTTTGGTGGATATAGCCCCAAAACCGGAGATTTTCTACAATACAACCTATAAGAAAATAGCATGTGAATCTGAGGTGGAATTAATTGGTTTGCATAAAAAGAAATGTGTGTTAGCCTTGATTAACATCCATATACCCGTCATTGACCATTTTACGGCAATTGCACACATTTTTTCCTATGTTATGGTTTTTATTTGTTTGAAATTTTACACAGTGGGAATTATTGGTTTGCATTTTTAGCAGTTTAGGCATTAATTATGGGACCTTGTAAGAATACACTCATCAGTACTAACGATTGGGTTGTGTATTTGTGTTGCCAGTACATTTACCCATTGTTATAGTAGTAGTTTTATATTGTGGGTACTTTGTAACAGTACTTCTATATTGTCGAAAGCAAACTTGTACTGAATGAATACTTCTCATGGGTTAAATGTGTGTTCGGAAATTTATCAAATAAATGTATATTTTTGGGGGGAAATTTTAAAAGGTCTATATTTAGGAATTACACATCATGTCATCAGCTAACAATTGATTTTTGTAAGTTAAATAGAATTTTAGGACTAAAGACGAAAACAAAGGATCATAAAAAATGTTTAGTTCTGTTGAATTTTAATTGCAAACAATTTATTGAAACCCCCCAAAGAAATGAATGAATTAAATTTAATTAATGACAGCATTGATACAAACAATGACAGGATGAAGATTAGAATGTGTTCTTATCTTAGAAGTCTTAATTTTGAGAAAAATATTTATTTGTTAATGAATTCAGCAATATATAAGGATGTGGCTATTCTTAAGTTCAAAACCTATGTGCTTGCCACGTGCTTTACACTTTGAAGTATAGCCCAGGAAGCTCTCTTTAGATCTGTGCCTCATGTCATGGTTTACAAATATGACTAAAGAAACTTGCTCGCTTCTTGGACTATGGCAGTGAGGTTCTCTTTTTTCTTTTTCTTTTTCTTTTTCTTTTTCTTTTTTTCAAATTCGACTTTGTATACTCTGTAAGAATTGGTAAATTACATTTATGTTTTCTTACTTAGCATAATTTATAGTTTTCACGTTTTTGTTTCATATCATGAATTCTTGAATATTTTCTATTCTTAAATTGGGAGTTGCTAGAAGTAGGATGGTATTACTGGCTTATGTTTCGTTCATTTGTTTTGATTTTTATCAGATCCAAGCTTAGTGAGGAGATGCAAACTGTGCACCTTTTCTTCTATCTTGCGGATGAAGATGGGAACGCTTTGAGTTTGAGTAGGGAGACCCTGAACATTCGTGAGAATTCTCTCCTGGCTTTTGGATCACGAACAGATGTTGGCAGTTGAAATCTAAATTTAGAATCAATGGTATGTTGTCAGATAGATGCACGGGAACGTTTATTGTGAAAGAGGAAATAATTACTCATGCATGCCTGTGCTCCTCCATGTTTATGTATTTTGTGGCCCCAACAATATTTTTAATTCAGCTTTAATCTCAAACCAATTTCTTGTAGGATGATTTGGAAGTCCATTATTCTGGTTTCAGGACATCTCACATTCACAATTTATCAGATCTTGTCCAGCAAAATCTTGGAGCCCAAGTAAGAATTAATGTTTTTCGTTGTCTGCTGTTTTTTCTGCATGCTAAATCATGTTGATTTCTGCTATTGGTAAAACATTCATTTGCTTCCATTTTACAGTGTTATAATCGTACTAGTGTTTCATGTTTCAGTTTTCAGCAGTGGTTCCTTCACTTATGCTGTGTGTGTGTGTGTGCGCGCTTGCTTGCTTGCTCACTCACACTCTTGTATGTGTTGTTAGGTGAGGAAGTTTGGTCGTTTGCAACTCTCAGACACTACCGATGATTCTTCAAACATTTTAGTATTTCAGGTAGGCAGTCAGTTAGGTAACAGGTTACACGTGTCCACGGACTATGACTGACATTCTCAGGTTTCCATTTCTCTTCTACCCCATATGCTTTTTTGTTTTTTATGCAGATCTTGGGTAGGATTTCTTTTAGAACAGATGTAGCTTTTATATCTGGAACTGGCGTAAAAGATTCAAGACTTAAAGAACGTCTCAGCAGCCTTACAGGTATCTTCTGTCAAGTTCTGTGCATGTTTCCTTTATCTTGATTGTGAACATTGTGTTTATAAGATTACAAGTGTCTCATTCTTTATGAAACTTCCTTATAAGTAATACTGGTATAACTTATCAGAAACACAAGGAAATAGGCTGCTTGTTGGTATTGCCAAACAAGAAAGACTGCAGAATTAGATTTGAGGTAAATAACCTCTTTTCGCACAAGGAAATAGGCTGCTTGTTGGTATTGCCAAACAAGAAAGACTGCAGAATTAGATTTGAGGTAAATAACCTCTTTTCAATTTGAAAAGAGGCAATCAAAAATATTTAGCAATATGCTAGGAAGTCATGAAATCTGGAGGACTGCATATAGGATTACATGAAAACCATCACTTACATTTTTTAATTAACTTGGTGGACAAGTTTAGTGAGGAAGGAAAATGATCAACTTAATAGACAAAGGAGAGTAAACGGGCGGGCATGCTGATTAAGAGAGAGAGAGAGAGGGGGGGAGACAACTTTGGGAATGGTTGTTGTCTAAAAGACCCAGAATAAAAACTTCAAAGAATTGTTATAGAGATGGGATTCAGGTCAATTCATAACGTTCATTAATTTGATTTAGCAAAGGAAATGAAGAGTGAAGTTGTTAACGCTGTTAAAAGAAGTGAGTGGTGTAGTGCAGTCATTCTCACGGGAGGGTGTGGAGATAAGATGGGTGCGCTGTGATCAAGATTTTAAGTCAATAGGAAATGTGATGATGCCAATGTCATTGACAAGAACTCAGCATAATGGTACCATTTTCCTGACCATGTATCCCAGTCCTCTGACCAAATTTCTCAGTCCTCCGACCAAATTTCCCCGTTTATTTTAAATTTAAATATTTTTTGAACTTTTCGCTCTTTGGGGAATTGAAATATCATCTGAATGTAGGTTCATATTCCTTTTGCATAAACAAGTTGAACCCCCTCCTCCCGAAATTATAGTTCTTTTTTTGGTGCGCAATATTACAATCCTTTTTGTATGGACACATTGACTTATTCCCCAATTTCTTGTAATTTTTTTGTTTACTTTCAATAGCACAAGCTATTTATTTCAGCTTTGTAAGTTGTGATAATTTTGCTTCATACTTTTGGGTACCTTACTGACTAGTCAACTAGATGAGAAGGAAATTTGATGACAAATTCAAAAAATGCTTTAATTTGGCTGATGAGGTATCCATTCATATGAAATCCTTATATTTGTGTCATTTGTTTTTTGAAATCAGATAACTGTATGCAGAATTTTTAGGATCATGGCATGTCTTTGATAGTTTTGTTGCAAGTAACATGTCACTATAAGCCTAGTCACATTGGTGACTGCAGGAAAATTATACAATTTGTTAAAACCTACCATCACCTACTCCACCTACTACACCTACCACCACCTACTCCACACCTACCACTACCACCTACTACCACCTACTACCACCTACTCCACTACATCTCCTATATAAGGAGCCCCTCACCATTTGTAATATACATCAATTCATCAATCAATAATACATCATTTTTTACATGGTATCAGAGTTATAAGATTTAGGCCTATATTCCTTTCTTTCCGGCGGGCAGCCGTCCGGCAACCATGCCTTCGCTGCCCGCTGGAGTTTTTCAACACACCTGTTTTCGAAAATGTTCTTTGCCTGCCTTTGATTCTCTCAAATACCCAACGTTTCAAACACCTGGCCATTCATTTGACTTCAATCCAGCAGGTTCTGCATGCACTAGCGCAATTGTTGCCTCTTGGTCACTCAGACACCTGCTGCAAACCTCCCTGTATTACTTTGATCCATTGAAGCCAAAGATCTCGTTCTTGACTTGATTTGCTTGTTCCTGGCAAAGCAACCATCAAGCAGAATGACACCGATTTCACGCATCTCGCCCTGCTTCGGAGCATCTCAAGAGAGGGACTTGCCCCAATTTCACTCCCTTTTTTGAAACCCATTTCGTCAATACCAGTATCGCAACTGCCTCCTTTGTCTTCTCCACCTCCATGGTTGTCCACGGCCACGACACCACCCTTCCGATCTCTCTCGACGAACTGCTCGTCCACTGTGGCGACTGGTTTGGTCCGTCGAGCCTTGCTGTCATGTCTTCGTCTCATGTATACCGACCTGTAGCGAGAACAGGTGAAGTCTTGCCTCCACAGGTTGAAACCACGTCGTTGAAGAACGATCCAACGACTTTTCTGAGCCTTTCGCTTCCCAGATAGGTACTCGAATCTTCATCATCCTTCTCTCTCTCTCTCTCTCTCTCTCTCTCTCTCGGGAGCTTGCAGAGATGGGATCGGTTTCACTGCCGATAGGCGCTGGAATAGCCAGATTCAAAAGAGCAACTCTCTGTTCTTGCGCGTGTGTGGTGGACGTTGGTAATGGAGTCCAGCTTCCCCACCGTCTTTTTGGCAGCTGTAAGTGTGGGATGTGATGTAAAGCAAAGCGTAAGGGGCTGATGTACTTCACTCTGTCATGATATTTGTTAATATATATAGTTATATATATTCGGCACAGTGGGTTCTCACCTGGCACAGCAAGTTTGTTTGGTGGGCCATCAGAAGTTTTGGTGGAGTTACACGTGGGTGAATTTTGGCCCACGGTTTTGGGTTTCAAAACAAGCACATGGTTTGGTTTGGTGATCTTGACTTATGGTGGGGCCAGCCAAGTTTGATATTTTTTATTACCAGCAATGAGGTTGTATAGTGGCTTGTTTGGAGATGGGGCCCGCCACTACACATTGTTGGTAAAGCCACATTTCAGGTGAAGCTTTGTTTAACAAAAAAAAAAAAAGAAGAAGAAGACGGACTGCACACCAAACTCTTTTTATTCATGTTGGGGCTCACCCCGATCACCATTTTACACCAAAAAAAAAAAAAAAAAAAACAAACAAACAAACAAAACAAACCAACCAAAACCACCCACTGGCGGGATTTTTTTTTTTCCCTTCTCTACTCTACTGCAGGTCTCTTCTTCTTACTTTTATCATGGGTGTCCCGTGCCAGTCCGATCTCCGTGCTTCCTAGTCCGCGAAGCACGTTCACTCCCCCCTGCTCCTCCACTGCAGCATATGGCGGACCTCCAAATCGAAACATCACGGTGGCCTTCTGCTTCAGCTCCTTGTTTTCTACCTTTAGCACACTTATCTCTGCTCGCGCATCCTTATACATGCGTTGGAGCAGAGCCAGCTGGGCGTTTAACTGCTGCACCTCATTTGTCCTGCTCTGCAGCCGGTGCGACAAGTTTGTGACCGCAGTCATGGTTTCCACACATGACTTCAAAGTATACTGATTGGCCTCAATATCAGTTTGCACCGCCATTTTTTGCTCCACCGACCGCATCGGAAAGTTCAACGGAGCAAAACCCGAGGCGCTTGGTTGAGGTTCACTGGCCACTGCACCAGTTATCTCTCTTGTTGACTCGTTGAGGTCGGGAAAGAGAGTGAGCAGACCACGGGACGAAGAGGCCATATTCTGGGTAGCTGAATGGGAAGACGAGGCCATGTTATAGGTTGCTAAATGTTTCTGAGAAGGGTTGGTTACAGAGTGTTACAGCGTATCTCTCTCAGAAAAGGAAGAGTTTTTCAGAGGATTTTAGCAGGTTTTTTTGTCTCAGCCTCAGCCTCAGCCTCAGCCGCAGCCTCCGTCTTGGTTAAATAGCCGAGGCAGACACGCGCATCACGCGCCACTTGACGCTAGACGACAAAACGGGCGCGCAAGCCAATGTGGTGACGTGCCTCGCCATCATGTCCGGCACATCTTTTTATGACTTGGGCGCGCCTTTTGATGGCACGCCTTTTGAAAGATTGAGCACACCTTTTGAGGGTGCGACTTTTTAAGGGTCCGACAAGACTCTGTAAACTGTCCCGACATTGATTCCGGTTAGCTCCTTCATGGGTCCGACAAGACTCAGTAAACTGTCCCGACATTGATTCCGGTTAGCTCCTTCATGGGTCCGACAAGACTCTGTAAACTGTCCCGACAATGATTCCGATTAGTTTCTACAAGGGTCCAGCAAGACTCCGTAAACTGTCACAACAACTGTCACAACATTGTCTGCTACAACGGTCCGACATGACCCCATAAACTGTCTTCTACATCGGTCCAACACGAGCCAGTGTCTTCTACATCGGTCTGCCATAACCATACAGTCTTCTACAACGGTCTGACACGACCATACAGTGTCTCCTATCCATTTTTTATTTTTCAGATTATTTTCTTATTTTGTTACTCTCTCCAAACTCAAGTTGGTTAGTTCCTATCCCCCTTGAGTTTGCGGGGGGCTGTTAAAACCTACCATCACCTACTCCACCTACTACACCTACCACCACCTACTCCACACCTACCACTACCACCTACTACCACCTACTCCACTACATCTCCTATATAAGGAGCCCCTCACCATTTGTAATATACATCAATTCATCAATCAATAATACATCATTTTTTACACAATTCTTAAGATACAGTTTTTATTATTATTATTGTTATTCTTATTATTATTATTTGGATGGTCTCATTGTGTTTAAACTTAAAATTATGAATATGTTGATAAAAGTTATTCAGCCAGTTCATAGGCTTAAGGAGACTTTTTCAGCTCTCAGTTTGAAAAGAACAATGCTCGTCTCCCTTTTTTTTCGAGGCTTAGGGAGAGCTTGACCAATTCTTAAATTTTGTGATCAAGATTAAGGAAAATTATACAATTCCTATGATCTCTTTTCTTGACCACCTCTTAAATTTTGTAGAGCTTTTTGATACACATGAAGATGTGTAGGTTTTTTTTTTTCTTCTCCTCTTTTGTATACGGATGGCATTCCGTAGATGCCTTTTTTAAATGAATCTTACTTAACTTATCAAAATAAGATGTCAAGCGGTTCAAATAATCCCGGTGGCCATTTCATTTTATGTTTAAGTTGTATTCAATTGTACAAAATCTATATTTTGCATAAAATGAACTGCTTTGATATTATGATATGTTGTTTTCAGCTTGATTCTGAGTCCATCTCCACTGGTAAGGCTGCAGTTGCGAGTTTGTTGGGTGGAATTGGCTACTTTTATGGCCAATCAAAAATCTCAGTCCCAAGTAACTCGAATGTAAGTTTTACAGATCTGTATGTGTCATCTTAATCATATCAAATCAATTATGTCTTCATCAATTCCATTTGAAACACACTATCTCCATCTAATATGATTAACTGTGTTTTGAGGGAGAGCGAGGAAGAGAGGTGGTTTGAGTTTACAAAAGTTATTAGGATACATGGGCTGGGTTTACAGGTTAGCTGTAAAAGGTTTATTTGATTTAGCTTGATTGTCTGCATGATTTAATTAGGGGCCAAGTCATTGCTAATTAGAGTGGCCTGTAGGTTGAGTAACTTTAGGCCCAACAGACATCTGAACTTCTGCTGCAATAAAGTATTTGGAAGGCCTTTTTTGGAGAACAAAATTTTAGATATGATGTTGTCTTTTGACCGTCTTTTTTTTTTTATTTCTAGGTCTTGTTTTATATCCCCACGGCTTACAAAGTCAAGCTTATGTTGATAATAATAATAATAATAATAATAATAATAATAATAATAATAATAATAATAATAATAATAATAATAATAATAATAATAATAATAATAATAATCTGATTTATGACAAAGATCAGATTTTACTAGATTTCAGGTTGATCCTAGATTTTTAAGGATCCTTCTGAACCTCTAGCCACTGGATTCTTTTCCAGCCTACATCAAATCTCTATCTGGAATGTTTATCATGTAAATAAGAAATTTGATGTAGAGCAGTTTGCAATTTGAAATTTGCAAATAATATTATGGAAAGGGAAACATTGAAATTTTAAATAAAAAAAATGGCACTTTATTTTGAAAAAAAATAAAAGTTGAAATTTGATGACGCACTTTTGAAAATAAATTGGGACACATTTCGGGAAACAATAAGTAATGGAAGGACAATTGTTTAGATTGATCACTCTGGTAGGAATCCTTTAAATTTGTTAGAATTCCCTTGGTCGGGCAACTATCACCCAGTGGGTGATGACGATGACTTCGAGATCCAATGTTAAGTGTTATACAAAATTGGCTGGTTCCATTCACCTATCCTTGGGTTTGTTGCATAGTATCCTGGACACTATTCGTGGGTTATGTTATGTCAATAAGGCAAACATGAGGTTATGCTACTAGTACTGTTTGATCATTCCCTTGTGGAAGGAGTGATATATTGATAGTAACAACAGATGTGCCCTTTTCTGACCAAACTTACCTCCTTTTGCATGGAGAGAGCATTAGCAGCTTTCAAACTGGGGCAGGATACCCTCCTTTCCAGGATTGTATTATTGCCTCTTTGAATGATTTAGTGAATCCTAGGTCTAACTTCTAAATTAGGACAAGGCGACCCTAACCCCCAAATAGGCATGAATGCAAATTATGTGTTTATGTGATATTTTGGAAACGATTTGATTTGATTTGATTTGAATCCAGCGATCTAGCAACGCGAAAGACAGTGATTTCATTCCCAAAGTCTGGGGAGTCTGACGTGGCAGTGATTTGATTCTGTGGCAATCCGAGTTATTTGGGGGCAATGATGCAGTCACAAAGATTTGGGGGTTCAATTTAGGCAGTGATTCATATTTTTATCATGATTTGAGTAATCAGTAGTAAATTAGGGGAGTGATTTCCCAGTTTTAAAGAATTTGAGTCTGCATTTGGGTTCTTTCCTTAGTGATCAATGAAGAAGGGGAAAAAGAAAAGAATGATTGCCTTTTTAAAATTTAAATCCCCAAGAAAAGAAGTTGTTAAAGAATAACATTAAAAAAAAAAGTAACTTTAAAACTTAAGTAGAGCCTCGGAGATTATGGAAGGTGTTTGATCGAATAAGAATCTTTAAGTCATTGACTTTAGGGAGAATTTCGACTTTTACGAAAAATGGTAGATAAGGAAATGGTGACCAAATCTTCAATTTTGAATAAAATTTGAAATCCCCTAGAAAGACATTTGACTAAGGAGACAATTGTTTGATTAGATACTTGGAATAAGATCGAGAGCTCCGTGGGAGAAAAGAATTGTGAACGAAAACCCGTGTAGAATTTTAGAAATTATGGAAAGTTTTTGATTAGACAGAAATCCTTAGGTTTTTGACTTTAGAGGGAATTTGATTTTATGGAAAAGTGTTGATAAGGAGGTGATGACCGAGTCTTTCACTTTGAAGTGAAATTTTGAATTTCCTTAGAAGACATTTGATTATAAGGTGACTGTTTGATTGATTTCTTGGAATAAGATCTAAAATTCTTTGGAAATTTTTTGAAAATAAAATTTGAATAGAGTTCTGAAATTATGGAAAGTTCTTTTCATCCGGTAAACACCTTTGGGCCGCTGACTTTGAGGGAAACTTAATTTTGTGGAGAAATGTTAGACAAGGAAGTAATGACCGAGTCTCTCATTTCGAATAAAATTTTGGTTCCTGTACAAGATATTTGGCTAAAGGACGATCGTTTGGTTGATTCCTTGGAATAAAATCCGAACTTTTTAAACTTTTGAAAAAAAAAGAGGAAAGGAAAACATTGAAATTTAAAAAAATAAAATAAAAACGGCACTTCATTTTGAAAAAATATGTTTAAAAAAATAGAAGTTGAAATTTGATGACGCACTTTTGAAAATAAATTGGGGCACATTTCGGGAAACAATATGTAATGGAAAGACAAGTGTTTAGATTGATCACTCTGGTAGGAATCTTTTAAATTCGTCAGAATTCCGTTGGTCGGGCAAGTATCACCCACAGGGTGATTACGATGACTTCGGGATCCAATGGTAATTGTCAAATGAAATTGACTGGTTGCATTCACCTATCCTCGGGTTTGTTGCATAGTATCCCGGACACTATTCATGGGTTATGTTATGTCGATATGGCAAGCAGGAGGCTATGTTACTAGTACTGTTTGATCATTCCCTTGTGGAAGGAGTGGTATATTGATTGTAATGACTGTTGTGCCCTTTCTTGACCAAACTTACCTCTCCTTCTGCATGGAGAGAGCATTAGCAGCTTCCAAACTAGGGCAGGATACCCCCATTTCCAAGATTGTATTATTGCCTCTTTGAATGATTTAGTGAATCCTAGGTCTGAGTTCTAAATTAGGACAGGGCAACCCTACCCCCAAATAGGCATGAATGCAAATTATGTGCTTCTGTGATATTTTGGAAACGATTTTATATTTGATTTGATTCCAGCTATCTAACAACGAGAAAGATAGTGATTTCATTCCCAAAGTCTGGGGAGTCTGACGTGGCAGTGATGTCATTCTGTGACAATCCGAGTTATTTGGGGGCAATGATGCAGTTACAAGGATGTGGGGGTTCAATTTAGGCAGTGATTCATATTTTGATCATGATTTGAGTAATCGGTAGCAATTAGAGGGGTGGTTTCTCATTTTTTAAGAATTTTAGTTTGAATTTGGGTTCTTACCTTAGTGATCAAAGAAGAAGAGGAAAAAGAAAAGAATGATTGCCTTTTCAAAATTTAAATCCCCGAGAAAACATGTTGTTAATGAATAACTTCTAAAAAAAAAAGGAACTTTCCCACTTAAGTAGAGCCTCAGAGATTATGGAAGGTGTTTGATCGAATAAGAATCTTTAAGTCATTGGCTTTAGGGGGAATTTCGAGTTTTACGAAAAATGGTAGATAAGGAAGTGGTGGCCAAATCTTCAATTTTGAATAAAATTCGAAATCCCCTAGAAAGATATTTGACTAAGGAGACAATTGTTTGATTAGATACTTGGAATAAGATCGAGAGCTCCTTGGGAGGAAAGAATTGTGAACGAAAACCCGTGTAAAATTTTAGAAATTATGGAGAGTTTTTGATTAGACAGAAATCCTTAGGTTTTTGACTTTAGAGGGAATTTTGATTTTATGGAAAAGTGTTGATGAGGAAGTGATGACCGAGTCTTTCACTTTGAAGTGAAATTTTGAATTTCCTTAGAAGACATTTGACTATAAGGTGACTGTTTGATTGATTTCTTGGAATAAGATCTAAAATTCTTTGGAAATTTTTTGAAAATAAAATTTGAATAGAGTTATGAAATTATGGAAAGTTCTTTTCATCCTATAAAAACCTTTGGGCCGCTGACTTTGAGGGAAACTTAATTTTGTGGAGAAATGTTAGACAAGGAAGTAATGACCGAGTCTCTCATTTCGAATAAAATTTTGGTTCCTGTACAAGATATTTGGCTAAAGGACGATCGTTTGGTTGATTCCTTGGAATAAAATCCGAACTCTTTTAAACTTTCGAAAAAAAAAGTAGAAAGGAAAACATTGAAATTTTAAAGAAAAAATAAAAACGGCACTTTATTTTGAAAAAATATGTTTAAAAAAATAGAAGTTGAAATTTGATGACGCACTTTTGAAAATAAATTGGGGCACATTTCAGGAAACAATATGTAATTGAAAGACAGGAGTTTAGATTGATCACTCTGGTAGGAATCTTTTAAATTCGTCAGAATTCTGTTGGTCGGGCAAGTATCACCCACTGGGTGATTACGATGAGTTCGGGATCCAATGGTAATTGTTAAACGAAATTGACTGGTTGCATTCACCTATCCTCGGGTTTGTTGCATAATATCCCGGACAGTATCCATGGGTTATGTTATGTCAATAAGGCACGCAGGAGGCTATGCTACTAGTACTGTTTGATCATTCCCTTGTGGAAGGAGTGGTATATTGATTGTAACGACTGTTGTGCCCTTTCTTGACCAGACATACCTCTCCTTCTGCATGGAGAGAGCATTAGCAGCTTCCAAACTAGGGCAGGATACCCTCGTTTCCAGGATTGTATTATTGCCTCTTTGAATGATTTAGTGAATCCTAGGTCTGAGTTCTAAATTAGGACAGGGCAACCCTGCCCCCCAAATAGGCATGAATGCAAATTATGCGCTTCTGTGATATTTTGGAAACGATGTTATGTTTGATTTGATTCCAGCTATCTAACAACGAGAAAGACAGTGATTTCATTCCCAAAGTCTGGGGAGTCTGACGTGGCAGTGATTTGATTCTGTGGCAATCCGAGTTATTTGGGGGCAATGATGCAGTTACAAGGATGTGGGGGTTTAATTTAGGCAGTGATTCATATTTTGATCATGATTTGAGTAATCGGTAGTAATTAGGGGGGTGGTTTCCCAATTTTTAAGAATTTTAGTTTGAATTTGGGTTCTTACCTTAGTGATCAAAGAAGGAGAGGAAAAAGAAAAGAATGATTGTCTTTTTAAAATTTAAATCCCCGAGAAAACATGTTGTTAATGAATAACTTCTAAAAAAAAAAGGAACTTTCCAACTTAAGTAGAGCTTCGGAGATTAGGGAAGGTGTTTGATCGAATAAGAATCTTTAAGTCATTGGCTTTAAGGGGAATTTCGAGTTTTACGAAAAATGGTAGATAAGGAAGTGGTGGCCAAGTCTTCAATTTTGAATAAAATTCAAAATCCCCTAGAAAGACATTTGACTAAGGAGATAATTGTTTGATTAGATACTTGGAATAAGATCGAGAGCTCCTTGGGAGGAAAGAATTGTGAACGAAAACCCGTGTAGAATTTTAGAAATTATGGAGAGTTTTTGATCAGACAGAAATCCTTAGGTTTTTGACTTTAGAGGGAATTTGATTTTATGGAAAAGTGTTGATGAGGAGGTGATGACCGAGTCTTTCACTTTGAAGTGAAATTTTGAATTTCCTTAGAAGACATTTGACTATAAGGTGACTGTTTGATTGATTTATTGGAATAAGATCTAAAATTCTTTGAAAATTTTTTGAAAATTAAATTTGAATAGAGTTACGAAATTTGGGAAAGTTCTTTTCATCCGGTAGAAACCTTTGGGCCGCTGACTTTGTGGGAAACTTAATTTTGTGGAGAAATGTTAGACAAGGAAGTAATGACCGAGTCTCTCATTTCGAGTAAAAGTTTGGCTCCTGTACAAGATATTTGGCTAAAGGACGATCGTTTGGTTGATTCCTTGGAATAAAATCCAAAGTCTTTTAAACTTTCGAAAAAAAAAGTGGAAAGAAAACCTTGAAATTTTAAAGAAAAAATAAAAACGGCACTTTATTTTGAAAAAATATGTTTAAAAAAATAGAAGTTGAAATTTGATGACGCACTTTTGAAAATAAATTAGGGCACATTTCGGGAAACAATATGTAATGGAAAGACAAGTGTTTAGATTGATTACTCTGGTAGGAATATTTTAAATTCGTCAGAATTCCGTTGGTCAGGCAAGTATCACCCACTGGGTGATTACGGTGACTTCGGGATCTAATGGTAATTGTTAAACGAAATTGACTGGTTGCATTCACCTATCCTCGGGTTTGTTGCATAGTATCCCGGACACTATCCGTAGGTTATGTTATGTCAACAAGTCAAGCAGGAGGCTATGCTACTAGTACTGTTTGATGATTCCCTTGTAGAAGGAGTGGTATATTGATTTTAACGACTGTTGTGCCCTTTCTTGACCAAACTTACCTCTCCTTCAGCATGGAGAGAGCATTAGCAGCTTCCAAACTAGGGCAGGATACCCTCATTTCCAGGATTGTATTATTGCTTTTTGAATGATTTAGTGAATCTGATGTCTGAGTTCTAAATTAGGACAGGGCAACCCTACCGCCCAAATAGGCATGAATGCAATTTATGTGTGATATTCTGGAAACGATTTGATTTGATTTGATTTGATTCCAGCGATCTAACAACGAGAAAGACAGGGATTTCATTCCCAAAGTCTGGGGAGTCTGACGTGGCAGTGAGCTGATTCTGTGGTAATCCAAGTTATTTGGGGGCAATGATGTAGTTACTAGGATGTGGGGGTTCAATTCTGGCAGTGATTCATATTTTGATCATGATTTGAGTAATCGGTAGTTAGTAGGGGGGTGGTTTCCCAATTTTTAGGAATTTTAGTTTGAATTTATGTTCTTACCTTAGTGATCAAAAAAGAAGAGGAAAAAGAAAAGAATGATTGCCTTTCTAAAATTTAAATCCCCGAGTAAACCTGTTGTTAAAGAATAACTTCTAAAAAAAAAAAAGGAACTTTCCAACTTAAGTAGAGCTTCGGAGATTATGGAAGGTGTTTGATCGAATAAGAATCTTTAAGTCATTGGCTTTAGGGGGAATTTTGAGTTTTACGAAAAATGGTAGTTAAGGAAGTGTTGGCCAAATCTTCAATTTTGAATAAAATTCGAAATCCCTTAGAAAGACATTTGACTAAGGAGACAATTGTTTGATTAGATATTTGGAATAAGATCGAGAGCTCCTTGGGAGGAAAGACTTGTGATCGAAAACCCGTGTAGAATTTTAGAAATTATGGAGAGTTTTTGATCAGACAGAAATCCTTAGGTTTTTGACTTTAGAGGGAATTTGATTTTATGGAAAAGTGTTGAGGAGGAGATGATGACCGAGTCTTTCACTTTGAAGTGAAATTTTGAATTTCCTTAGAAGACATTTGACTATAAGGTGACTGTTTGATTGATTTCTTGGAATAAGATCTAAAATTCTTTGGAAATTTTTTGAAAATAAAATTTGAATAGATTTATGAAATTATGGAAAGTTCTTTTCATCCGGTAGAAACCTTTGGGCCGCTGACTTTGAGGGAAACTTAATTTTGTGGAGAAATGTTAGACAAGGAAGTAATAACCGAGTCTATCATTTCGAATAAAATTTTGGTTCCTGTACAAGATATTTCGCTAAAGGACGATCGTTTTGGTTGATTCCTTGGAATAAAATCCGAACTCTTTTAAACTTTCGGAAAAAAAAGCGGAAAGGAAAACATTGAAATTTTAAAGAAAAAATAAAATCGGCACTTTATTTTGAAAAAATATGTTTAAAAAAATAGAAGTTAAAATTTGATGACGCACTTTTGAAAATAAATTGGGGCACATTTCGGGAAACAATATGTAATGGAAAGACAAGTGTTTAGATTGATCACTCTGGTAGGAATCTTTTAAATTCGTCAGAATTCCGTTGGTCGGGCAAGTATCACCCACTGGGTGATTACGATGACTTCGGGATCCAATGGTAATTGTTAAACGAAATTGGCTGGTTGCATTCACCTATTCTCGGGTTTGTTACATAGTATCCCGGACACTATTCGTGGGTTATGTTATGTCAATAAGGCAAACAGGAGGCCATGCTACTAGTACTGTTTGATCATTCCCTTGTGGAAGGAGTGGTATATTGATTGTAACGACTGTTGTGCCGTTTCTTGACCAAACTTACCTCTCCTTCTGCATGGAGAGAGCATTAGCAGCTTCCAAACTAGGGCAGGATACCCTCCTTTCTAGGATTTTATTATTGCCTCTTTGAATGATTTAGTGAATCCTAGGTCTGAGTTCTAAATTAGAAAAGGGCAACCCCACCCCCCAAATAGGCATGAATGCAAATTATGTGCTTATGTGATATTTTGGAAACGATTTTATATTTGATTTGATTCCAGCTATCTAACAACGAGAATGACAGTGATTTCATTCCCAAAGTCTGGGGAGTCTGACGTGGCAGTGATGCCATTTTGTGGCAATCCGAGTTATTTGGTGGCAATGATACAGTTACAAGGTTGTGGGGGTTCAATTTAGGCGGTGATTCATATTTTGATCATGATTTGAGTAATCGGTAGTAGTTAGGGGGTGGTTTCCCAATTTTTAAGAATTTTAGTTTGAATTTGGGTTCTTAACTTAGTGATCAAAGAAGAAGAGGAAAAAGAAAAGAATGATTGCCTTTTTAAAATTTAAATCCCCGAAAAAAATGTTGTTAATGAATAACTTCTAAAAAAAAAGGAACTTTCCAACTTAAGTTGAGCCTCGGAGATTATGGAAGGTGTTTGATCGAATAAGAATCTTTAAGTCATTGGCTTTAGGGGGAATTTCGAGTTTTACGAAAAATGATAGATAAGGAAGTGGTGGCCAAATCTTTAATTTTGAATAAAATTCGAAATCCCCTAGAAAGACATTTGACTAAGGAGACAATTGTTTGATTAGATACTTGGAACAAGATCGAGAGCTCCTTGGGAGGAAAGAATTGTGAACGAAAACCCGTGTAGAATTTTAGAAATTATGGAGAGTTTTTTATCAGACAGAAATCCTTAGGTTTTTGACTTTAGAGGGAATTTGATTTTATGGAAAAGTGTTGATGAGGAGGTGATGACCGAGTCATTCACTTTGAAGTGAAATTTTGAATTTCCTTAGAAGACATTTGATTATAAGGTGACTGTTTGATTGATTTCTTGGAATAAGATCTAAAATTCTTTGGAAATTTTTTGAAAATAAAATTTGAATAGAGTTATGAAATTATGTAAAGTTCTTTTCATCCGGTAAAAACCTTTGGGCCGCTGACTTTGAGGGAAACTTAATTTTGTGGAGAAATGTTAGACAAGGAAGTAATGACCGAGTCTGTCATTTCGAAAAAAAATTTGGTTCCTATACAAGTTATTTGGCTAAAGGACGATCGTTTGGTTGATTCCTTGGAATAAAATCCGAACTCTTTTAAACTTTCGGAAAAAAAAGTGGAAAGGAAAACACTGAAATTTTAAAGAAAAAATAAAATCGGCACATTATTTTGAAAAAATATGTTTAAAAAAATAGAAGTTAAAATTTGATGACGCACTTTTGAAAATAAATTGGGGCACAATTCGGGAAACAATATGTAATGGAAAGACAAGTGTTTAGATTGATCACTCTGGTAGGAATCTTTTAAATTCGTCAGAATTCCGTTGGTCGGGCAAGTATCACCCACTGGGTGATTACGATGACTTCGGGATCCAATGGTAATTGTTAAACGAAATTGGCTGGTTGCATTCACCTATTCTCGGGTTTGTTGCATAGTATCCCGGACACTATTCGTGGGTTATGTTATGTCAATAAGGCAAACAGGAGGCCATGCTACTAGTACTGTTTGATCATTCCCTTGTGGAAGGAGTGGTATATTGATTGTAACGACTGTTGTGCCGTTTCTTGACCAAACTTACCTCTCCTTTTGCATGGAGAGAGCATTAGCAGCTTCCAAACTAGGGCAGGATACCCTCCTTTCTAGGATTTTATTATTGCCTCTTTGAATGATTTAGTGAATCCTAGGTCTGAGTTCTAAATTAGAAAAGGGCAACCCCACCCCCCAAATAGGCATGAATGCAAATTATGTGCTTATGTGATATTTTGGAAACGATTTTATATTTGATTTGATTCCAGCTATCTAACAACGAGAATGACAGTGATTTCATTCCCAAAGTCTGGGGAGTCTGACGTGGCAGTGATGCCATTTTGTGGCAATCCGAGTTATTTGGTGGCAATGATACAGTTACAAGGTTGTGGGGGTTCAATTTAGGCGGTGATTCATATTTTGATCATGATTTGAGTAATCGGTAGTAGTTAGGGGGGTGGTTTCCCAATTTTTAAGAATTTTAGTTTGAATTTGGGTTCTTAACTTAGTGATCAAAGAAGAAGAGGAAAAAGAAAAGAATGATTGCCTTTTTAAAATTTAAATCCCCGAAAAAAATGTTGTTAATGAATAACTTCTAAAAAAAAAGGAACTTTCCAACTTAAGTTGAGCCTCGGAGATTATGGAAGGTGTTTGATCGAATAAGAATCTTTAAGTCATTGGCTTTAGGGGGAATTTCGAGTTTTACGAAAAATGATAGATAAGGAAGTGGTGGCCAAATCTTTAATTTTGAATAAAATTCGAAATCCCCTAGAAAGACATTTGACTAAGGAGACAATTGTTTGATTAGATACTTGGAACAAGATCGAGAGCTCCTTGGGAGGAAAGAATTGTGAACGAAAACCCGTGTAGAATTTTAGAAATTATGGAGAGTTTTTTATCAGACAGAAATCCTTAGGTTTTTGACTTTAGAGGGAATTTGATTTTATGGAAAAGTGTTGATGAGGAGGTGATGACCGAGTCATTCACTTTGAAGTGAAATTTTGAATTTCCTTAGAAGACATTTGATTATAAGGTGACTGTTTGATTGATTTCTTGGAATAAGATCTAAAATTCTTTGGAAATTTTTTGAAAATAAAATTTGAATAGAGTTATGAAATTATGTAAAGTTCTTTTCATCCGGTAAAAACCTTTGGGCCGCTGACTTTGAGGGAAACTTAATTTTGTGGAGAAATGTTAGACAAGGAAGTAATGACCGAGTCTGTCATTTCGAAAAAAAATTTGGTTCCTATACAAGTTATTTGGCTAAAGGACGATCGTTTGGTTGATTCCTTGGAATAAAATCCGAACTCTTTTAAACTTTCGGAAAAAAAAGTGGAAAGGAAAACACTGAAATTTTAAAGAAAAAATAAAATCGGCACTTTATTTTGAAAAAATATGTTTAAAAAAATAGAAGTTAAAATTTGATGACGCACTTTTGAAAATAAATTGGGGCACAATTCGGGAAACAATATGTAATGGAAAGACAAGTGTTTAGATTGATCACTCTGGTAGGAATCTTTTAAATTCGTCAGAATTCCGTTGGTCGGGCAAGTATCACCCACTGGGTGATTACGATGACTTCAGGATCCAATGGTAATTGTTAAACGAAATTGGCTGGTTGCATTCACCTATTCTCGGGTTTATTGCATAGTATCCCGGACACTATTCGTGGGTTATGTTATGTCAATAAGGCAAGCAGGAGGCTATGCTACTAGTACTGTTTGATCATTCCCTTGTGGAAGGAGTGGTATATTGATTGTAACGACTGTTGTGCCCTTTCTTGACCAAACTTACCTCTCCTTTTGCATTGAGAGAGCATTAGCAGCTTCCAAACTAGGGCAGGATACCCTCCTTTCCAGGATTGTATTATTGCCTCTTTGAATGATTTAGTGAATCCTAGGTCTGAGTTCTAAATTAGGACAGGGCAACCCCACCCCCACATAGGCATGAATGCAAATTATGTGCTTATGTGATATTTTGGAAACGATTTTATATTTGATTTGATTCCAGCTATCTAACAACGAGAATGACAGTGATTTCATTCCCAAAGTCTGGGGAGTCTGACGTGGCAGTGATTTGATTCTGTGGCAATCCGAGTTATTTGGGTGCAATGATGCAGTTACAAGGATGTGGGGGTTCAATTTAGGCAGTGATTCATATTTTGATCATGATTTGAGTAATCGGTAGTAATTAGGGGGGTGGTTTCCGAATTTTAAAGAATTTTAGTTTGAATTTGGGTTCTTACCTTAGTGATCAAAGAAGAAGAGGAAAAAGAAAAGAATGATTGCCTTTTTAAAATTTAAATCCCCGAGAAAACATGTTGTTAATGAACAACTTCTAAAAAAAAAAGGAACTTTCCAACATAAGTAGAGCCTCGGAGATTATGGAAGGTGTTTGATCGAATAAGAATCTTTAAGTCATTGGCTTTAGGGGGAATTTCGAGTTTTACGAAAAATGGTAGATAAGGAAGTGGTGGCCAAATCTTCAATTTTGAATAAAATTCGAAATCCCCTAGAAAGACATTTGACTAAGGAGACAATTGTTTGATTAGATACTTGGAATAAGATCGTGAGCTCCTTGGGAGGAAAGAATTGTGAACGAAAACCCGTGTAGAATTTTAGAAATTATGGAGAGTTTTTGATCAGACAGAAATTCTTAGATTTTTGACTTTAGAGGGATTTTGATTTTATGGAAAAGTGTTTATGAGGAGGTGATGATCGAGTCTTTCACTTTGAAGTGAAATTTTGAATTTCCTTATAAGACATTTGATTATAAGGTGACTGTTTGATTGATTTCTTGGAATAAGATCTAAAATTCTTTGGAAATTTTTTGAAAATAAAATTTGAATAGAGTTATGAAATTATGTAAAGTTCTTTTCATCCGGTAAAAACCTTTGGGCCACTGACTTTGAGGGAAACTTAATTTTGTGGAGAAATGTTAGACAAGGAAGTAATGACCGAGTCTGTCATTTCGAATAAAATTTTGGTTCCTGTACAAGATATTTGGCTAAAGGACGATCGTTTGGTTGATTCCTTGGAATAAAATCCGAACTCTTTTAAACTTTCGAAAAAAAAAATTGGAAAGGAAAACATTGAAATTTTAAAGAAAAAATAAAAACGGCACTTTATTTTGAAAAAATATGTTTAAAAAAATAGAAGTTGAAATTTGATGACGCACTTGTGAAAATAAATTGGGGCACATTTCGGGAAACAATATGTAATGGAAAGACAAGTGTTTAGATTGATCACTCTGGTAGGAATCTTTTAAATTCGTCAGAATTCTGTTGGTCGGGCAAGTATCACCCACTGGGTGATTACGATGACTTCGGGATCCAATGGTAATTGTTAAATGAAATTTGCTGGTTGCATTCACCTATTCTCGGGTTTGTTGCATAGTATCCCGGACACTATTCGTGGGTTATGTTATGTCAATAAGGCAAGCAGGAGGCTATGCCACTAGTACTGTTTGATCATTCCCTTGTGGAAGGAGTGGTATATTGATTGTAACGACTGTTGTGCCCTTTCTTGACCAAACTTACCTCTCCTTCTGCATGGAGAGAGCATTAGCAGCTTCCAAACTAGGGGAGGATACCCTCCTTTCCAGGATTGTATTATTGCCTCTTTGAATGATTTAGTGAATCCTAGGTATGAGTTCTAAATTAGGACAGGGCAACCCTACCCCCAAATAGGCATGAATGCAAATTATGTGCTTATGTGATATTTTGGAAACGATTTTATATTTGATTTGATTCCAGCTATCTAACAACGAGAATGACAGTGATTTCATTCCCAAAGTCTGGGGAGTCTGACGTGGCAGTAATTTGATTCTGTGGCAATCCGAGTTATTTGGGTGCAATGATGCAGTTACAAGGATGTGGAGGTTCAATTTAGGTAGTGATTCATATTTTGATCATGATTTGAGTAATCGGTAGTAATTACGGGGGTGGTTTCCCAATTTTTGAGAATTTTAGTTTGAATTTGGGTTCTTACCTTAGTGATCAAAGAAGAAGAGGAAAAAGAAAAAATGATTGCCTTTTCAAAATTTAAATCCCCGAGAAAACATGTTAATGAATAACTTCTAAAAAAAAAGGAACTTTCCAACTTAAGTAGAGCCTCGGAGATTATGGAAGGTGTTTGATCGAAAAAGAATCTTTAAGTCACTGGCTTTAGGGGGAATTTCGAGTTATACGAAAAATGGTAGATAAGGAAGTGGTGGCCAAATCTTCAATTTTGAATAAAATTTGAAATCCCGTAGAAAGACATTTGACCTAGGTGACAATTGTTTGATTAGATACTTGGAATAAGATCGAGAGCTCCTTGGGAGGAAAGAATTGTGAACAAAAACCCGTGTAGAATTTTAGAAATTATGGAGAGTTTTTGATCAGACATAAATCCTTAGGTTTTTGACTTTACGGGGAATTTGATTTTACGAAAAAGTGTTGATGAGGAGGTGATGACCGAGCCTTTCAATTTGAAGTGAAATTTTGAATTTCCTCAGAAGACATTTGATTATAAGGTGACTGTTTGACTAATTTCTTGGAATAAGTTCTAAAATTCTTTGGAAATTTTTTGAAAATAAAATTTGAATAGAGTTATGAAATTATGTAAAGTTCTTTTCATCCGGTAAAACCCTTCGGGCCGCTGACTTTGAGGGAAACTTAATTTTGTGGAGAAATGTTTGACAAGGAAGTAACGACCGATCTGTCATTTCGAATAAAATTTTGGTCCCTGTACAAGATATTTGGCTAAAGGACGATCGTTTGGTTGATTCCTTGGAATAAAATCCGAACTCTTTTAAACTTTCGAAAAAAAAGTGGAAAGGAAAACATTGAAATTTTAAAGAAAAAATAAAATCGGCACTTTATTTCGAAAAAAATATGTTTAAAAAAATAGAAGTTGAAATTTGACGACGCACTTTTGAAAATAAATTGGGGCACATTTCGGGAAACAATATGTAATGGAAAGACCAGTGTTTAGATTGATCACTCTGGTAGGAATCTTTTAAATTCGTCAGAATTCCGTTGGTCGGGCAAGTATCACCCACTGGGTGATTACGATGACTTCAGGATCCAATGGTAATTGTTAAACGAAATTGGCTGGTTGCATTCACCTATTCTCGGGTTTGTTGCATAGTATCCCGGACACTATTCGTGGGTTATGTTATGTCAATAAGGCAAGCAGGAGGCTATGCTACTAGTACTGTTTGATCATTCCCTTGTGGAAGGAGTGGTATATTGATTGTAACGACTGTTGTGCCCTTTCTTGACCAAACTTACCTCTTCTTCTGCATGGAGAGAGCATTAGCAGCTTCCAAACTAAGGCAGGATACCCTCATTTCCAGGATTGTATTATTGCCTTTTTGAATGATTTAGTGAATCCTAGGTCTGAGTTTTAAATTAGGACAGGGCAATCCTACCCCCCAAATAGGCATGAATGCAAATTATGTGCTTATGTGATATTTTGGAAACGATTTTATATTTGATTTGATTCCAACTATCTAACAACGAGAATGACAGTGATTTCATTCCCAAAGTCTGGGGAGTCTGACGTGGCAGTGATTTGATTCTGTGGCAATCCGAGTTATTTGGGTGCAATGATGCAGTTACAAGGATGTGGGGGTTCAATTTAGGCAGTGATTCATATTTTGATCATGATTTGAGTAATCGGTAGTAATTAGGGGGGTGGTTTCCGAACTTTAAAGAATTTTAGTTTGAATTTGGGTTCTTACCTTAGTGATCAAAAAAGAAGAGGAAAAAGAAAAGAATGATTGCCTTTTTAAAATTTAAATCCCCGAGAAAACATGTTGTTAATGAACAACTTCTAAAAAAAAAAAGGAACTTTCCAACATAAGTAGAGCCTCGGAGATTATGGAAGGTGTTTGATCGAATAAGAATCTTTAAGTCATTGGCTTTAGGGGGAATTTCGAGTTTTACGAAAATGGTAGATAAGGAAGTGGTGGCCAAATCTTCAATTTTGAATAAAATTTGAAATCCCTTAGAAAGACATTTGACTAAGCAGACAGTTGTTTGATTAGATACTTGGAATAAGATCGAGAGCTCCTTGGGTGGAAAGAATTGTGAACGAAAACCCGTGTTGAATTTTAGAAATTATGGATAGTTTTTGATCATACAGAAATCCTTAGGTTTTTTACTTTAGAGGGAATTTGATTTTATGGAAAAGTGTTGATAAGGAGGTGATGACCGAGTCTTTCACTTTGAAGTGAAATTTTGAATTTCCTTAGAAGACATTTGATTATAAGGTGACTGTTTGATTGATTTCTTGGAATAAGATCTAAAATTCTTTGGAAATTTTTTGAAAATTAAATTTGAATAGAGTTATGAAATTATGTAAAGTTCTTTTCATCCGGTAAAAACCTTTGGGCCGCTGACTTTGAGGGAAACTTAATTTTGTGGGGAAATGTTAGACAAGGAAGTAATGACCGAGTCTGTCATTTCGAATAAAATTTTGGTTCCTGTACAAGATATTTGGCTAAAGGACGATCGTTTGGTTGATTCCTTGGAATAAAATCCGAACTCTTTTAAACTTTCGAAAAAAAAAATTGGAAAGGAAAACATTGAAATTTGAAAGAAAAAATAAAAACGACACATTGTTTTGAAAAAATATGTTTAAAAAAATAGAAGTTGAAATTTGATGACGCACTTTTGAAAATAAATTGGGGCACATTTCGGGAAACAATATGTAATGGAAAGACAAGTGTTTAGATTGATCACTCTGGTAGGAATCTTTTAAATTCGTTAGAATTCCGTTGGTCGGGCAAGTATCACCCACTGGGTGATTGCGATGACTTCGGGATCCAATGGTAATTGTTAAACGAAATTGGTTGGTTGCATTCACCTATTCTCGGGTTTGTTGCATAGTATCCCGGACACTATTCGTGGGTTATGTTATGTCAATAAGGCAAGCAGGAGGCTATGCTACTAGTACTGTTTGATCAATCCCTTGTGGAAGGAGTGGTATATTGATTGTAACGACTGTTGTGCCCTTTCTTGACCAAACTTGCCTCTCCTTCTGCATGGAGAGAGCATTAGGAGCTTCCAAACTGGGGCGGGATACCCTCCTTTCCAGGATTGTATTATTGCCTCTTTGAATGATTTAGTGAATCCTAGGTCTGAGTTCTAAATTAGGACAGGGCAACCCTACCCCCCAAATAGGCATGAATGCAAATTATGTGCTTATGTGATATTTTGGAAACGATTTTATATTTGATTTGATTCTGGCTATCTAACAACGAGAATGACAGTGATTTCATTCCCAAAGTTTGGGGAGTTTGACGTGGCAGTGATTTGATTCTGTGGCAATCCGAGTTATTTGGGTGAAATTTTTTGAAAATAAAATTTGAACAGAGTTATGAAATTATGGAAAGTTCTTTTCATCCGGTAAAAACCTTTGGGCCGCTGACTTTGAGGGAAACTTAATTTTGTGGAGAAATGTTTGACAAGGAAGTAATGACCGAGTCTCTCATTTCGAATAAAATTTTGGTTCCTATACAAGATATTTGGCTAAAGGACGATCGTTTGGTTGATTCCTTGGAATAAAATCCGGACTCTTTTAAAATTTGGAAAAAAAAAGAGGAAAGGAAAATGTTAAGTATGTTAGGGGTAGTTTGGTCTTTATGTATTATTCTTATTAGTATAAGTAGTTGTGTGTAAGGGGGAAGCCCTAAGTTTTGAATCAATAATCTACAGCAGCTTTCTCTTGTTCTATTCTTTCTTCTTCTTCTTCTCATCTATACATTTAACTTGTTATCAGAGCACTATCTTCCTCCTTGAAGATTGTTCCTTAGAGCCCGATATTGTTCTTGGTACGTCTGTTATAGCCAAAAAAAAAAAAAAAGTTACAGTATGCTCAAAATTTAGTAGGTAATCACCCTATAATCTCATTTTGATTGTTTGGTCATTATTGATTGAATTTTCTAATTTTTTTGATTTTTCGTCAAAATTAGGTGATTTTTCGAAAATCACTGTTTGACCCGCTTTTTTCTGGTTTTGTTCCTTCTTCTCCTATCCTTGGGAGCCGACTGGAACCCTATAGGGGTTTGTTGTCCCTGATTTGATGTATTTTGGCCCTATCTTGGATTTTTATCGCTGTTCAGATGCTCTACTTCGATTTTCTGACTTGTAGTTGATCTGGTTGCTCTGTTCTGGGCTTCTTTTGGACTGCTTTAGCCTTAGAAGGTGTTTGGTGTGCTGGTTGGGTGATTTGTGAACTTGTTTGATATCCGGCTTGTGTTTTTTGCACCCTCTTTTCTCATCTCATGGCTGACAGCTTGGGTCAGGACTCTTAAGGGCAAGGAGGAGGGTGGACTGAGTCGTGGTCTGACTCTTGGTGATAGTCCTTCTCTCCAGATTAGTCCGGTTAAACTTAATGGTCTTAATTACTTGATTTGGTCCCGCTCCTGTAGTCTTGCGATTGTCGCCCGGCGTTTGACTGGCTATATTACTGGTAGTACTACCCAGAGTTTTAAAAGGCTTTCTTGAGGCTCGCCTCGATGCTCGCCTCGCCTTGAGGTTAAGGTAAAACGCATTAAGGCTTTGATTTTTAGGCATTACTCCCCAAAGGCTTTGCGCATCATAGTTTGAGACATGCGCCTTAAGCGTGCTTTTTACACTTTTTGCGCATAAGCATGTGAGGAGTATGCACATGCAGAAGTTGCCCTGGGCATTTGTTAAACTTAGTCTATTAGATTGTTTAAACATAAAAAATTAAAAAGAATCCATTTTTACAACTATATTCTACAGGAAAAATTAAGTAAATGATCAATCAAGAAAAACACAGTTAATGGTCAAGTGAGAAGCTCAATTACTGAAGTTAAGAATATCGATTTCTCTTTCAGTAAAGGAAAACTTCCTTCTATGCAGTAAAATGTTCAACGCATTAAAGCGAAAAGTATTTACATATTTATATGTAATTTTGTTTTTATTTTTTTAACTATTTAAAAATATTTAATTTATTCAGTAAATATTAAAATTTGAAATTTGAAATGGTTACGCCTCAACACCTTGAGGCTTACGCCTCGCCTCATGAGAGGTAAAACGCCTTAAAGTACGCATTCGTCTTTAAAAACTTTGGTAGTACCCAGCCACCTACTGAGGATAGTACTTTATCTGCTCAATGGATTTCTGAAAATGCTTTAGTTATGACCTGGCTCATCAATTCTATGGAGCCTACCATTAGTCGGACTTTTCTCTTGATGGATACTGCTCACAAGATCTGGATAGTTGCCTCTCAAATGTATTCTCAACAAGGGAATGATGCACAGGCCTATGAATTGCGTAAGACGATTAGGGGTTTGGATCAGAAGGATCGCTCTCTGGCTGTCTACTATACTGAGTTGAGTGGTTTGTGGCAAGAGCTAGATTTCTACTAGAGTTTCCAGCCAGTTTGCTCCAAGGATGCCACTATGTTTCAGCAGGCTGTGGAGAAGGAGCGGGTGTATGACTTTCTTGCTGGTCTAAATTTAGAGTATGATCAGATACGGGTTCAGGTGTTGGGTCGCTCTCCGTTTCCTACATTGCGTGAGGCTTATGCCCTGGTTCAGCAGGAGGAGAGTCGTCATAGTGCTATGGTGCATGCTCCTGTTCTGGATCGTTCAGTGATGGTTGTCGGCCCCAAGTCACGTGATACTCCACCTTTTCTGCCTCTAGGTGGTGGTAAGGGTCCATTGGTTGATCGGGACCGGTTGAAGTGTGAGTATTGTGGAAAAGATAGACATGATAAAGAACACTGTTGGAAGTTGCATGGCCGCCCCACTCGAGGCCGTGGTCGTGGTGGTGGTGTTCGTCCTCAAGCACATGTTTCTGAGACTACTGCTAGTGCCTCGAATGATGCTAGTTCTATTTCCCCGGATGAGCTTCACACTCTCAGACGTTTGATGGCTCGACTTGATTCTTCATCTGCCTTAGCTCCTTCCTCTTCTGCCTCTTCCAACTTTGCTCACACAGGTATTTCTGCTAGTGCCCTCAGTGCTTCTTCGTCGTCTCCTTGGATCATTGATTCCGGTGCTACCGATCACATGACGGGTACTTCTAGTTTTTTCCATTCTTATTCACCTAGTTCTGGGCGAGATAAGGTTAGAGTGGCTGATGGCACTTTATCTTCTATCTCCGGCAAGGGTTCTGTTCGTTGCACCTCTTTACTTTCGCTTTCGTCTGTTCTTCGTGTTCCTAATTTTTCAACTAACTTACTTTCTGTTAGTAGCCTTACTACTGCTCTCAATTGCTCTGTAACCTTTTTTCCGACTCATTGTGTCTTTCAGGAACTGGCTACGGGGAAAATGATTGGCAGTGGTAGAGCACAAAGTGGTCTGTACTTTCTGGATGCCATGCCTGCCTCACCTTTGTCCTCTCAGGCTCTGCAATGCACTTCTGGCTCCTCCATTCGTCTCCTTCATCAGTGGCATCGCCGTTTGGGGCATCCTTCCTTTAGCATTTTAGAGAAACTTTTTCCTTTATTAGTTCGTGATTGTCCTAGGAATAACTTTGTTTGTGATGCTTGTGAGCTTGCTAAGCATAAACGTACTTGTTATCTTTCAATTAATAAAAGAAGTACTTTTCCTTTTATGCTTATTCATACCGATGTATGGGGTCCTTCCCCAGTTGTTTCTACCTCTGGTTATCGATGATTTGTCACATTCATTGATTGTTATTCCCGTGTGACTTGGCTTTATTTACTTCGTACAAAAAATGAAGTTTTCTCATGCTTGAAAAGTTTTCATAAAATGGTATCCAATCTCTTCAATGCTACTATCAAAATTCTTAGGAGTGATAATGGGACTGAGTATGTTGATGGCGCTTTCCGGGCATACCTCGACGACCGTGGCATTCTTTATCAGACTAGTTGTGTTGGCACTCCTGAACAGAATGGAGTTGCTGAACGTAAGAATGGCCATCTACTTGAGGTTGCTCCCTCTCTCTTGTTTACCATGAACGTTCCTAAGTCCTTTTGGGGGGATGCGGTTCTTACCGCGGCTTATCTTATTAACCGTATGCCCTCTAGTGTCCTCCACTTTCAAATTCCTTTTGAGCTTCTTCCTGTGACGTATCCCACTTCTTCTCTTCCGCCTCGGGTTTTTGGTAGTGTCTGTTTTGTTCATCTTCAACCTCGGACTCGTGGGAAGCTTGATCCTAAGGCTGTCCGGTGTGTCTTTCTTGGTTATTCTACTACTCAGAAAGGCTACAAATGCTATGACCCTCACTCTCATAGGTTGTATGTTAGCATGGATGTCACCTTCCGTGAATCTGAGTCTTTTTTTCCTGGTCCTCCGCCATCTCCTGAGGGGGAGCGTGGTATCGATGAGATTGCGGATGAGACGGCATCATATCAGCATGAGTTGTCTTTTTTCCTTCCTCCTCAACGGGCTGTTATTTGTGGTGAGGGGGAGCCTAGGAGTTCTGTTGATGAGGAGTCGGATATCGGTGGTCGTTTGGACAGAGCTGATCTTAAGACTTATTCACGGCGTCAGAAAGAGCCGGCTAGAGAAAGCTGTTGTAGATTATTGATTTAAAACTTAGGGTTTCCCCCTTTCACACAACTACTTATACTAATAAGAATAATACATAAAGACCAAACTACCCCTAACATACTTAACACTCCCCTCAAGTTGGTGCAAAGATGTTTCTCATGCCCAACTTGCAACAAATAGAGTGAAAGACTTTACTACTAAGACCCTTAGTAAAAACATCCGCCAGTTGATCTTCAGACTTAACAAAAGGCATACATATCACACCCTTATTCAATTTCTCCTCAATGAAATGTCTGTCAATCTCAATATGCTTAGTCCGGTCATGTTGAACAGGATGGTGTGCAATACTAATAGCAGCCTTGTTGTCACAATACAAAGTCATGGGACCACTCCAATCAAGCCCTATATCACTCAACAAAGATTGAAGTCACATTAGTTCACATGTTCCATGTGCATAGCCCTGTATTCAGCTTCAGCACTAGATCTAGAAACGACCCCCAGCTTCTTACTACGCCATGTGACTAGATTTCCCCCTACAAAAGCACAATAACCAGATGTAGAGCGTCGGTCATCTATAGAGCCTGCCCAATCTGCATCTGTGAATGCTTCCAACCTCAAGTGACCATGATTAGAGAACAAAATTCCTTTTCCAGGGGCAGATTTAAGATATCTCAAAATGCGATAAACTGCATCCGAATGAGGTACACAAGGATCATGCATAAACTGACTCACTATTCCAACTGCATAGGCAATATCTGGACGAGTATGAGAGAGATATATCACTCTTCCCACAAGTCTTTGGTACCTTTCCTTCTCCACAGGCTCACCCATTCCACTACAAAGATGATGATTAGTCTCAATTGGTGAATCAGCTGGCCAGCAGCCCAACAACATTGAAATTTTAAAGAAAAAAGAAAAACGGCACTTTATTTTGAAAAAATATGTTTAAAAAAATAGAAGTTGAAATTTGATGACGCACTTTTGAAAATAAATTGGGGCAAATTTCGGGAAATAATATGTAATGGAAAGACAAGTGTTTAGATTGATCACTCTGGTAGGAATCTTTTAAATTCGTCAGAATTCTGTTGGTCAGGCAAGTATCACCCACTGGGTGATTACGATGACTTCGGGATCCAATGGTAATTGTTAAACGAAATTGACTGGTTGCAGTCACCTATTCTCGGGTTTGTTGCATAGTATCCCGGACACTATTCGTGGGTTATGTTATGTCAATAAGGCAAGCAGGAGGCTATGCTACTAGTACTGTTTGATCATTCCCTTGTGGAAGGAGTGGTATATTGATTGTAACGACTGTTGTGCCCTTTCTTGACCAAACTTACCTCTCTTTCTGCATGGAGAGAGCATTAGCAGCTTCCAAACTAGGGCAGGATACCCTCCTTTCCAGGATTGTATTATTGCCTCTTTGAATGATTTAGTGAATCCTAGGTCTGAGTTCTAAATTAGGAGAGGGCAACCCTACCCCCCAAGTAGGCATGAATGCAAATTATGTGCTTATGTGATATTTTGGAAACGATTTTATGTTTGATTTGATTCCAGCTATCTAACAACGAGAAAGACAGTGATTTCATTCCTAAAGTCTGGGGAGTCTGACGTGGTAGTGATTTCATTCTGTGGCAATCCGAGTTATTTGGGGGCAATGATGCATTTACAAGGATGTGGGGGATCAATTTAGGCAGTGATTCATATTTTGATCATGATTTGAGTAATCGGTAGTAATTAGGGCGGTGGTTTCCCAATTTTAAAGAATTTTAGTTTGAATTTAAGTTCCTACCTTAGTGATCAAAGAAGTAGAGGAAAAAGAAAAGAATGATTGCCTTTTTAAAATTTAAATCCCCGAGAAAACATGTTAATGAATAACTTCTAAAAAAAAAAAGAACTTTCCAACTTAAGTAGAGCCTCGGAGATTATGAAATGTGTTTGATAGAATAAGAATCTTTAAGTCATTGGCTATAGGGGGAATTTCGAGTATTGCGAAAAATGGTAGATAAGGAAGTGGTGGCAAAATCTTCAATTTTGAATAAAATTCGAAATACCCTAGAAAGACATTTGACTAAGGAGACAATTGTTTGATTAGATACTTGGAACAAGATCGAGAGCTCCTTGGGAGGAAAGAATTGTGAACGAAAACCCTTGTAGAATTTTAGAAATTATGGAAAGTTTTTGATCAGACAGAAATCCTTAGGTTTTTGACTTTAGAGGGAATTTGATTTTATGGAAAAATGTTGATGAGGAGGTGATGACCGAGTCTTTCACTTTGAAGTGAAATTTTGAATTTCCTTAGAAGACATTTGACTATAAGGTGACTGTTTGATTGATTTCTTGGAATAAGATCTAAAATTCTTTGGAAATTTTTTGAAAATAAAATTTGAATAGAGTTATGAAATTAAGGAAATTTCTTTTCATCCGGTAAAAACCTTTGGGCCGCTGACTTTGAGGGAAACTTAATTTTGTGGAGAAATGTTAGATAAGGAAGTAATGACCGAGTCTCTCATTTCGAATAAAATTTTGGTTCCTGTACAAGATAATTGACTAAAGGATTATCGTTTGGTTGATTCCATGGAGTAAAATCCGAACTCTTTAAAACTTTCGAAAAAAAAAGAGGAAAGGAAAACATTAAAATTTTAAAGAAAATATAAAAACGGCACTTTATTTTGAAAAAATATGTTTAAAAAAATAGAAATTGAAATTTGATGACGCACTTTTGAAAATAAATTGGGGCACATTTCGGGAAACAATATGTAATGGAAAGACAAGTGTTTAGATTGATCACTCTGGTAGGAATCTTTTAAATTCGTCAGAATTCCGTTGGTCGGGCAAGTATCACCCACAGGGTGATTACGATGACTTCGGGATCCAATGGTAATTGTTAAACGAAATTGACTGGTTGCATTCACCTATCGTCGGGTTTGTTGCATAGTATCCCGGACACTATCCGTTGGTTATGTTATGTCAATAAGGCAAGCAGGAGGCTATGCTACTAGTACTTTTTGATAATTCCCTTGTGGAAGGAGTGGTATATTGATTGTAACGACTGTTGTGCCCTTTCTTGACCAAACTTACCTCTCCTTTTGCATGGAGAGAGCATTAGCAGCTTCCAAACTAGGGCAGGATACCCTCCTTTCCAGGATTGTTTTATGGCCTCTTTGAAGGATTTAGTGAATCCTAGGTCTGAGTTCTAAATTAGGACAGGGCAACCCTACCCCCAATAGGCATGAATGCAAATTATGTGCTTATGTGATATTTTGGAAACGATTTTATATTTGATTTGATTCCGGCTATCTAACAACGAGAAAGACAGTGATTTCATTCCCAAAGTCTGAGGAGTCTGACGTGGCAGTGATTTGATTCTGTGGCAATCCGACTTGTTTGGGTGCAATGATGTAGTTACAAGGATGTGGGGGTTCAATTTAGGCAGTGATTCATATTTTGATCATGATTTGAGTAATCGGTTGTAATTAGGGGGGTGGTTTCCCAATTTTTAAGAATTTTAGTTTGAATTTGGGTTCTTACCTTAGTGATCAAAGAAGAAGAGGAAAAATAACAGAATGATTGCCTTTTTAAAATTTAAATCCCCGAGAAAACATGTTAATGAATAACTTCTAAAAAAAAAAGGAACTTTCCAACTTAAGTAGAGCCTCGGAGATTATGGAAGGTGTTTCATCGAATAAGAATCTTTAAGTTATGGGCTTTAGGTGGAATTTCGAGTTTTACGAAAAATGGTAGATAAGGAAGTGGTGGCCAAATCTTCAATTTTGAATAAAATTCGGAATCCCCCAGAAAGACGTTTGACTAAGGAGACAATTGTTTGATTAGATACTTGGAATAAGATCGAGAGCTCCTTGGGAGGAAAGAATTGTGAACGAAAACCCGTGTAGAATTTTAGAAATTATGGAGAGTTTTTGATCAGATAGAAATCCTTAGGTTTTTGATTTTAGAGGGAATTTGATTTTATGGAAAAGTGTTGATGAGGTGGTGATGACCGAGGCTTTCACTTTGAAGTGAAATTTTGAATATCCTTAGAAGAGATTTGACTATAAGGTGACTGTTTGATTGATTTCTTGGAATAAGATCTAAAATTCTTTGGAAATTTTTTGAAAGTAAAATTTGAATAGAGTTATGAAATTATGGAAAGTTCTTTTCAACCGGAAAAAACCTTTGGGCCGCTGACTTTGAGGGAAACTTAATTTTGTGGAGAAATGTTAGACAAGGAAGTAATGACCGAGTCTCTCATTTCGAATAAAATTTTGGTTCCTGTACAAGATATTTGGCTAAAGGACGATCGTTTGGTTGATTCCTTGGAATAAAATCCGAAGTCTTTTAAACTTTCGAAAAAAAAAGTGGAAAGGAAAACATTGAAATTTTAAAGAAAAAATAAAAACGACACTTTATTTTGAAAAAATATGTTTAAAAAAATAGAAGTTGAAATTTGATGACGCACTTTTGAAAATAAATTGGGGCACATTTCGGGAAACAATATGTAATGGAAAGACAAGTGTTTAGATTGATCACTCTGGTAGGAATCTTTTAAATTCGTCAGAATTCCGTTGGTCGGGCAAGTATCACCCACTGGGTGATTACGATGACTTCGGGATCCAATGGTAATTGTTAAACGAAATTGGCTGTTTGCATTCACCTGTCGTCGGGTTTGTTGAATAGTATCCCGGACACTATCCGTTGGTCATGTTATGTCAATAAGGCAAGCAGGAGGTTATGCTACTTGTACTGTTTGATCATTCCCTTGTGGAAGGAGTGGTATATTGATTGTGACGACTGTTGTGCCCCTTCTTGACCAAACTTACTTCTCCTTCTGCATGGAGAGAGCATTAGCAGCTTCCAAACTAGGGCAGGATACCCTCCTTTCCAGGATTGTATTATTGCCTCTTTGAATGATTTAGTGAATCCTAGGTCTGAGTTCGAAATTAGGACAGGGCAACCCTACCCCCCAAATAGGTATGAATGCAAATTATGTGCTTATGTGATATTTTCGAAACGATTTGATTTGATTTGATTCCACCTCTCTAACAACGAGAAAAACTGTGATTTCATTCCCAAAGTCTGGGGAGTTTGACGTGGCAGTGATGTGATTCTGTGGCAATACGAGTTATTTGGGGGCAATCATGCAGTTACAAGGATGTGGGGGTTCAATTTTGGCAGTGATTCGTATTTTGATCATGATTTGAGTGATCGGTAGTATTTGGGGGGGTGGTTTCGCAATTTTTTAGAATTTTAGTTTGAATTTGGGTTCTTACTTTAGTGATCATAGAAGAAGAGGAAAAAGAAAAGAATGTTTGCCTTTTTAAAATTTAAATCCCCGAGAAAACATGTTAATGACCAACTTCTAAAAAAAAAAGGAAGTTTCCAACTTAAGTAGAGCCTCGGAGATTATGGAAGGTGTTTGATCGAATACGAGTCTTTAAGTCATCGGCTTTAGGGGGGAATTTCGTGTTTTACGAAAAATGGTAGATAAGGAACTGGTGACCAAATCTTCAGTTTTGAATAAAATTCGAAATCCCCTAGAAAGACATTTGACTAAGGAGACAATTGTTTGATTAGATACTTGGAATAAGATCGAGAGCTCCTTGGGTGGAAAGAATTGTGAACGAAAACCCGTGTAGAATTTTAGAAATTATGGAGAGTTTTTTATCAGACAGAAATCCTTAGGTTTTTTACTTTAGAGGGAATTTGATTTTATGGAAAAGTGTTGATGAGGAGGTGATGACCGAGTCTTTCACTTTGAAGTGAAATTTTGAATTTCCTTTGAAGACATTTGACTATAAGGTGACTGTTTGATTGATTTCGTGGAATAAGATCTAAAATTCTTTGGAAATTTTTTGAAAATAAAATCTGAACAGTTTTATGAAATTATGGAAAGTTCTTTTCATTCGGTAAAAACCTTTGGGCCGCTGACTTTGAGGGAAACTTAGTTTTGTGTAGAAAAGTTAGACAAGGTAGTAATGACCGAGTCTCTCATTTCGAATAAAATTTTGGTTCCTGTACATGATATTTGGCTAAAGGACGATCGTTTGGTTGATTCCTTGGAATAAAATCCGAACTCCTTTAAACTTTCGAAAAAAAAAGAGGAAAGTAAAACATTGAAATTTGACAGAAAAAATAAAAACGGCACTTTATTTTGAAAAAATATGTTTAAAAAAATAGAAGTTGAAATTTGATGAAGCACTTTTGAAAATAAATTGGGGCACATTTTGGGAAACAATATGTAATGGAAAGACAAGTGTTTAGATTGATCACTCTAGTAGGAATCTTTTAAATTCGTCAGAATTCCCTTAGTCGGGCAAGTATCACCCACTTGGTGATTACGATGACTTCGGGATCCAATGGTAATTGTTTAACGAAATTGATTTGTTGCATTCACGTATTCTCGGGTTTGTTGCATAGTATCCCGGACACTATTTGTGGTTATGTTATGTCAATAAGGGAAGCAGGAGGCTATGCTACTAGTACTATTTGATCATTCCCTTGTGGAAGCAGTGGTATATTGATTGTAACGACTGTTGTGCCCTTTCTTGACCAAACTTACCTCTCCTTCTGCATGGAGAGAGCATTAGCAGCTTCCAAACTAGGGCAGGATACCCTCCTTTCCAAGATTGTATTATTGCCTCTTTGAATGATTTAGTGAATCCTAGGTTTGAGTTCTAAATTAGGACAGGGCAACCCTACCCCCCAAATAGGCATGAATGCAAATTATGTGCTTATGTGATATTTTGGAAACGATTTTATATTTGATTTGATTCTAGCTATCTAACAACGAGAAAAACAGTGATTTCATTCCCAAAGTCTCGGGAGTCTGACGTGGCAGTGATTTGATTCTGTAGCAATCCGAGTTAATTGGGGGCAATGAAGCAGTTACAAGGATGTGGGGGTTCAATTTAGGCAGTGATTCATATTTTGATCATGATTTCAGTAATCGGTAGTAATTAGGGGGGTGGTTTCCCAATTTTTAAGAATTTTAGTTTGAATTTGAGTTCTTACCTTAGTGATCAAAGAAGAAGAGGAAAAAGAAAAGAATGATTGCCTTTTTAAAATTTAAATCCCTGAGAAAACATGTTGTTAATGAATAGCTTCTAAAAAAAAAGGTACTTTCCAACTTAAGTAGAGCCTCGGAGATTATGGAAGGTGTTTGATCGAATAAGAATCTTTAACTCATTGGCTTTAGGGGGAATTTCGAGTTTTACGAAAAATGGTAGATAAGGAAGTGGTGGCCAAATCTTTAATTTTGAATAAAATTCGATATCCCCTAGAAAGACATTTGACTAAAAAGACAATTGTTTGATTAGATACTTGGAATAAGATCGAGAGCTCCTTGGGAGGAAAGAATTGTGAACGGAAACCCTTGTCGAATTTTAGAAATTGTGGAAAGTTTTTGATCAGACAGAAATCCTTAGGTTTTTGACTTTAGAGAGAATTTGATTTTATGGAAAAGTGTTGATGAGGAGGTGATGACAGAGTCTTTCACTTTGAAGTGAAATTTTGAATTTCCTTAGAAGACATTTGACTAAAAGGTGACTGTTTGATTGATTTCTTGGAATAAGATCTTAAATTCTTTGGAAATTTTTTGAAAATAAAATTTGAATAGAGTTATGAAATTATGGAAAGTTTTTTTCATCCGGTAAAAACCTTTGGGCCGCTGACTTTGAGGGAAACTTAATTTTGCGGAGAAATTTTAGACAAGTAAGTAAAGACCGACTCTCTCATTTCGAATAAAATTTTGGTTCCTGTACAAGATATTTGGCTAAAGGACGATCGTTTGGTTGATTCCTTGGAATAAAATCTGAACTCTTTTAAACTTTTGAAAAAAAAAAAGCAGAAAGGAAAACATTGAAATTTTAAAGAAAAAATAAAAACGGCACTTTATTTTGAAAAAATATGTTTAAAAGAATAGAAGTTGAAATTTGAAGACGCACTTTTGAAAATAAATTGGGGCACATTTCGGGATACAATATGTAATGGAAAGACAAGTATTTAGACTGATCACTTTGGCAAGATTCTTTTAAATTCGTCAGAATTCCGTTGGTCGGGCAAGTATCACCCACTGGGTGATTACGATGACTTCGGGATCCAATGGTAATTGTTTAACGAAACTGACTGGTTGCATTCACCTATCCTCGGGTTTGTTGCATAGTATCCCGGACACTATCCGTGGGTTATGTTATGTCAATAAGGCAAGCAGGAGGCTATGCTACTAGTACTGTTTGATCATTCCCTTGTGGAAGGAGTGGTATATTGATTGTAACGACTGTTGTGCCCTTTCTTGACCAAACTTACCTCTCCTTCTGCATGGAGAGAGCATTAGTAGCTTCCAAACTAGGGCAGGATACCCTCATTTCCAGGATTGTATTATTGCCTTTTTAAATGATTTAGTGAATCCTGGGCCTGACTTCTAAATTGGGACAGGGCAACCCTACCCCCAAATAGGCATGAATGCAAATTATGTGTTTATGTGATATTTTGGAAACGATTTGATTTGATTTGAGTTGATTCCAGCGATCTAACAACGAGAAAGATAGTTATTTCATTCCCAAAGTCTGGGGAGTCTGACGTGGCAGTGATTTGATTCTGTGGCAATCCGAGTTATTTGGGGGCAATGATGCAGTTACAAGGATGTGGGGGTTCAATTCAAGCAGTGATTCATATTTTGATCATGATTTGAGTAATCGGTTGTAATTAGGGGGGTGGTTTCCCAATTTTTAAGAATTTTAGTTTGAATTTGGGTTCTTACCGTAGTGATCAAAGAAGAAGAGGAAAAAGAAAAGAATGATTGCCTTTTTAAAATTTAAATCCCCAAGAAAACATGTTGTTAATGAATAACTTCTAAAAAAAATAGGAACTTTCCAACATAAGTAGAGCCTTGGAGATTATGGAAGGTGTTTGATCGAATAAGAATCTTTAAGTCATTGGCTTTAGGGGGAATTTCTACTTTTACGAAAAATGGTAGATAAGGAAGTGGTGGCTAAATCTTCACTTTTGAATAAAATTCGAAATCCCCTAGAAAGACATTTGACTAAGGAGACAATTGTTTGATTAGATACTTGGAATAAGATCGAGAGTTCCTTGGGAGGAAAGAATTGTGAACGAAAACCCGTGTAGAATTTCAGAAATTATGGAGAGTTTTTGATCAGACAGAAACCCTTAGATTTTTTACTTCAACGGGAATTTTATTTTATGGAAAAGTGTTGATGAGGAGGTGATGACCGAGTCTTTCACTTTGAAGTGAAATTTTGAATTTCCTTAGAAGACAATTGACTATAAGGTGACTGTTTGATTGATTTCTTGGAATAAGATCTAAGATTATTTGGAAATTTTTTGAAAATAAAATTTGAATAGAGTTATGAAATTATGGAAAGTTTTTTTCATCCAGTAAAAACCTTTGGGCCGCTTACTTTGAGGGAAACTTAATTTTGTGGAGAAATGTTAGACAAGGAAGTAATGACCGAGTCTGTCATTTCGAATAAAATTTTGGTTCCTGTACAAGATATTTGGCGAAAGGACGATCATTGGGTTGATTCCTTGGAATAAAATCCGAACTCTTTTAAACTTTCGAAAAAAAAGAGAGGAAAGGAAAACATTGAAATTTTAAAGAAAAAATAAAAACGACACTTTATTTTGAAAAAATATGTTTAAAAAAATAGAAGTTGAAATTTGATGACGCACTTTTGAAAATAAATTGGGGCACATTTCGGGAAACATTATGTAATGGAAAGACAAGTGTTTAGATTGATCATTCTGGTTGGAATCTTTTAAATTCGTCAGAATTCTGTTGGTCGGGCAAGTATCACCCACTGGGTGATTACGATGACTTCGGGATCCAATGGTCATTGTTAAACGAAATTGACTGGTTGCATTCACCTATCCTCGGGTTTGTTGCATAGTATCCCGGACACTATCCGTTGGTTATGTTATGTCAATAAGGCAAGCAGGAGGCTATGCTACTTGTACTGTTTGATCATTCCGTTGTGGAAGGAGTCGTATATTGATTGTAACAACTGTTGTGCCCTTTCTTGACCAAACTTACCTCTCCTTCTGCATGGAGAGAGCATTAGCAGCTTCCAAACTAGGGTAGGATACCCTCCTTTCCAGGATTGTATTATTGCCTCTTTGAATGATTTAGTGAATCCTAGGTCTGAGTTCTAAATTAGGACAGGGCAACCCTACCCCCCAAATAGGCATGAATTCAAATTATGTGCTTATGTGATATTTTGGAAATGATTTGATTTGATTTGATTCCAGCGATCTAACGACGAGAAAGACAGTGATTTCATTCCCAAAGTCTGGAGAGTCTGATGTGGCAGTGATTTGATTCTGTGGCAATCCGAGTTATTTGGCGGCAATGATGCCGTTACAATGATGTGGGGGTGCAATTCAGGCAGTGACTCATATTTTGATCATGATTTGAGTAATCGGTAGTAATTAGGGGGGTGGTTTCCCAATTTTTAAGAATTTTAGTTTGAATTTGGGTTCTTACCTTAGTGATCAAAGAAGAAGAGGATAAAGAAAAGAATGATTGCCTTTTTAAAATTTAAGTCCCCGAGAAAACATGTTGTTAAGGAACAACTTCTAAGAAAAAAAGGAACTTTCCAACTTATGTAGAGCCTCGGAGATTATGGAAGGTGTTTGATTGATTAAGAATCTTTAAGTCATTGACTTTAGGGGGAATTTTGACTTTTACGAAAAATGGTAGATAAGGTAGTGGTGACCAAATCTTCACTTTTGAATAAAATTCGAAATCCCCTAGAAAGACATTTGACTAAGGAGATAATTGTTTGATTAGATACTTAAAATAAGATCGAGAGCTCCTTGGTAGGAAAGAATTGTGAAAGAAAACCCGAGTAGAATTTTAGAAATTATGGAAAGTTTTTGATCGGACAGAAATCCTTAGGTTTTTTGACTTTAGAGGGAATTTGATTTTATGGAAAAGTGTTGATGAGGAGGTGATGACCGAGTCTTTCACTTTGAAGTGAAATTTTGAATTTCCTTAGAAGACATTTGACTATAAGGTAACTGTTTGATTGATTTCTTGCAATAAGATCTAAAATTCTTTCGAAATTTTTTGAAAATAAAATTTGAATAGAGTTCCGAAATTATGGGAAGATCTTTTAAACATGTACAAACCTTTGGGCCGCTGATTTTGAGGGAAAATTTTATGGAGAAATGTTAGACATGGAAGTATTGACCGAGTCTCTCATTTCTAATAAAATTTTTGTTCCTGTACAAGATATTTGGCCAAGGGGCGATTGTTTGGTTGATTCCTTGGAATAAAATCCGAACTCCTCAAAACTTTCGACAAAAAAGAGAAAAGGGAAACATTGAATTTTTTTTTTTAAAAAACGCGCTACTTTATTTTGAAAAAGGATTTTCAAATAAGTAGAAGTTGAAATTTGATCACGCACTTTTGAAAATAACTTGGGGCACATTTTGGGAAACAATAAGTAATGGAAAAGAATATTTTAGATTGATCACGCTGGTAGGAATCCTATAAATTTGTCAGAATTCCCTTGGTTGGGCAACTATCATCCAATGGGTGATGACGATGACTTCGAGATCCAATGGTAAGTGTTAAACAAAATTGACTGGTTCCATTCACCTATCCTCGGGTTTGTTGCATAGTATCCCAGAGACTATTCGTGGGTTATGTTATGTCAATAAGGCAAGCAGGAGGCTATGCTACTAGTACTGTTTGATCATTCCATTGTGGAAGGAGTGGTATATTGATTATAAAAACTGTTGTGCCCTTTCTTGACCAAACTTACCTCTCCTTTTGCATGGAGAGAGCATTAGCAGCTTCCAAACTAGGGCAGGATACCCTCCTTTCCAGCATTGTATTATTGCCTCTTTGAATGATTTAGTGAATCCTAGGTCTGACTTCTAAATTTGGACAGGGCAACCCTACACCCCAAATAGGCATGAATGCAAATTATGTGCTTATGTGATATTTTGGAAAAGATTTGATTTGATTTGATTCCAGCAATCTAACAACGAGAAAGACAGTGATTTCATTTCCAAAGTCTGGGGAGTCTGACGTGGCAGTGATTTGATTCTGTGGCAATCCGAGTTATTTGGGGGCAATGATGCAGTTACAAAGATGTGGGGGTTCAATTTAGGCAGTGGTTCATATTTTGATCATGATTTGAGTAATCAGTAGTAATTAGGGGAGTGGTTTCCCAATTTTTAAAAATTTTAGTTTGAATTTGGGTTCTTACCTTAGTGATCAAAGAAGAAGAGGAAAAAGAAAAGAATGATTGCCTTTTTGAAATTTAAATCCCCGAGAAAACATGTTGAATAACTTCTATAAAAAATAGGAACTTTCCAACTTAAGTGCAGCCTCGGAGATTATGGAAGGTGTTTGATCGAATAAGAATCTTTAAGTCATTGGCTTTAGGGGGAATTTCGCCTTTTACAAAAAATGGTAGATAAGGAAGTGGTTAGCAGATCTTCAATTTTGAATAAAATTCAAAATCCCCTAGAAAGACATTTGACTAAGGACAATTGTTTGATTAGATACTTGGAATAAGATCGAGAGCTCCTTGGGAGGAAAGAATTGTGAAAGAAAACTCGAGTAGAATTTTAGAAATTATGGAAAGTTTTTGATCGGACAGAAATCCTTAGGTTTTTACTTTAGAGGGAATTTGATTTTATGGAAAAGTGTTGATGAGGAGGTGATGACCGAGCCTTTTACTTTGAAGTGATATTTTGAATTTCCTTTGAAGACATTTGACTATAAGGTGACTGTTTGGTTGATTTCTTGGAATAATATCTAAAATTCATTGGAAATTTTTTGAAAATAAAATTTGAATAGAGTTCCAAAATTATGGAAAGTTATTTTCATCCGGTAAAAACCTTTGGGCCGCCGACTTTGAGGGAAACTTAATTTATGGAGAAATGTTAGACAAGGAAGTAATGACCGAGTCTCTCATTTCGAGTAAAATTTTTGTTCCTGTACGAGATATTTGCCTAAAGGGCGATCGTTTGGTTGATTCCTTGGAATAAAATCCGAACTCCTCAAAACTTTCGGAAAAAAAAAAAAGAGGAAAGGGAAACATTGAAATTTTAAAGAAAAAAAAACGGCACTTTATTTTGAAAAAATATGTTTTAAAAAATAGAAGTTGAAATTTGATGACGCACTTTTGAAAATAAATTGGGGCACATTTTGGGAAACAATAAGTAATGGAAAGACAACTGTTTAGATTGATCACTTAGGTAGGAATCCTTTAAATTCCCCAGAATTCCCTTGGTCAGGCAACTATCACCCAATGGGTGATGACGATGACTTCGAGATCCAATGGTAATTGTCAACAAAATTGACTGGTTTCATTCACCTATCCTCGGGTTTACTACAGAGTATCCTGGACACTGTTCGTGGGTTATGTTGTGTCAATAAGGCAAGCATGAGGCTATGCTACTAGTACTGTTTGATCATTCCCTTGTGGAAGGAGTGGTATATTGATTGTAACAACTGATGTTCCCTTTTGTGACCAAACTTACCTCTCCTTCTGCATAGAGATAGAATTAGCAGCTTCCAAACTAGGGCAGGATACCCTCCTTTCCTGGATTGTATTATTGCCTCTTTGAATGATTTAGTGAATCCTAGGTCTGACTTCTAAATTAGGACAGGGCAACCCTACCCCCCAAATAGGCATGAATGCAAATTATGTGCTTATGTGATATTTTGGAAACGATTTGATTCCAGCAATCTAATGATGAGAAAGACAGTGATTTCATTCCCAAAGTCTGGGGAGTCTGATGTGGCAGTGATTTGATTCTGTGGCAATCCGAGTTGTTCGGGGGCAATGATGCAGTTACCAAGATTTGGGGGTTCAATTTGGGCAATGATTCATATTTTGATCATGATTTGAGTAATCGGTAGTAAATTATGGGGGTGGTTTCCCAATTTTTAAGAATTTGAGTTCGAATTTGGGTTCTTACCTTAGTGATCAAAGAAGAAGAGGAAAAAGAAAAGAATTATTGCCTTTTTAAAATTTAAATCCCCCAGAAAACATGTTGTTAAAAATAACTTCTAAAAAAAGAAGGAACTTTCCAACTTAAGTAGAGCCACGGAGATTATGGAAGGTGTTTGATCGATTAAGAATCTTTAAGTCATTGACTTTAGGGGAATTTCGACTTTTACGAAAAATGGTAGATAAGGAAGTGGTAACCAAATCTTCAATTTTGAATAAAATTCGAAATCCCCTAGAAAGACATTTGACTAAGGAGACAATTGTTTGATTAGATACTTGGAATATGATCGAGAGCTCCTTGGGAGGAAAGAATTGTGAACGAAAACCCGAGTAGAATTTTAGAAATTATGGAAAGTTTTTGATCAAACAGAAATCCTTTGGTTTTTAACTTCAGAGGGAATTTGATTTTATGGAAATTTTTTGATGAGGAGGTGATGGCCGAGTCTTTCACTGTGAAGTGAAATTTTGAATTTCCTTAGAAGACATTTGACTATAAGGTGACTGTTTGATTGATTTCTTGGAATACGATCTAAAACTCTTTGGAAATTTTTTGAAAGTAAAATTTGAATAGAATTCCGAAATTATGGATAGTTCATTTCATCAGGTAAATACCTTTGGGCCGCTGACTTTGAGGGAAACCTAATTTTATGGAGAAATGTTAGACAAGGAAGTAATGATCGAGTCTATCATTTCGAATAAAATTTTGGTTCCTGTACAAGATATTTCGCTAAAGGTCGATCGTTTGGTTGATTCCTTGGAATAAAATCCGAACTCCTCAAAACGTTCGAAAAAAAAGAGGTAAGGGAAACCTTCAATTTTGTTTTAAAAAAAAAACGGCACCTTATTTTGAAAAAAATAGAAGTTGAAATTTGATGACGCACTTTTGAAAATAAATTGGGGCACATTTCGGGAAACAATGAGTGATGGAAAAGAATAATTTAAATTGATCATTCTGCTAGGAATCCTTTAAATTCGTCCGAATTCCCTTGGTCGGGCAGCTATCACCCAATGGGTGATGGTGATGACGATGACTTCGAGATCCAATGGTAAGTGTTAAACAAAATTGACTGGTTCCATTCACCTATCCTCGGGTTTGTTGCATAGTATCCCGGACACTATTCGTGGGTTATGTTATGTCAATAAGGCAAGCATGAGGCTATGCTACTTGTACAGTTTGATCATTCCCTTGTGGAAGAAGTGGTATATTGAAAGTAACAACTGATGTGCCCTTTTGTGACCAAACTTACCTCCTTTTGCATGGATAGAGCATTAGCAGCTTCCAAACTAGGGCAGGATACCCTCCCTTCCAGGATTGTATTATTGCCTCGTTGAATGATTTAGTGAATCCTAGGTCTGACTTCTAAATTAGGACAGGGCAACCCTACCCCCCAAATGTAACGCCCTCAAAATAAACCCATTATATATACATCATTGACATGAAATATTAAAAGAAAACAATTCATTATCCCATTCATCAGAGTATTATTAAATAAAAACATTACATGTAATACCAAATTAAATGCCCTACGGGCTTACATTTTTTCCAAGCCAACACTTGGACACAAAATATGAGTTCTAACTCAAATACAAATAAAGCCCTAGGCTTGATTATATATCAAATAAAAACAAATAACTAAAGATGGTCTTCAGAATCCAAAAGCTAAATCCTTCCAAGCTAAGTCCTTGGAGGTAGCTTATCACCTGAACCTGAAAATGATGTTCCCATAAAGGGTGAGCCACAGCCCAGTAGAAAAATACTAAACCAAATATAAGCTTTGAATAAAGCATTAGCATTCAATAGATGGTTAACCAAGATAATCAATTACATCATTTTACAGTCTCATGACAATATTGTCTAAGACACGTTTTACTTTCCAACTTTATCAATATGGCTCAGAACCTGGCCAAACTTACAACAGTGAACTATATATATTATATTCACATTCTTCCAATGTCAACAAACAGATGAGACTCAGGCTCAAATCAAACACTTCATACTTCCAGTTTGATACACATTTTAGTGCTGTATCAAATAAAACACTTCAATATAAATAAGCACACATAAAAGTGATGCTAATGGAGTCCATCCCCTATCTCCTCCCAAACAAAATCCGGTTTAGAGGTCCATCCCCTATCTTCCCCTAAACCGTGGAGTACATCCCCTATCTCCTCCCACACAAAACAATATATATGCAAATGCAATGCTCAATCAATACACGTATTTTCTGTATTAATGCAATAGTCAAAATTAATGACTTAACCAATATGATTAGTTTCAGTTATTCCTAATCCACATGCAATGTCTACAACAAACACGACTATCCTCCACCGATAGCCCAAAACAGTTATTTCTAGACTGGAAATAAATATATCAACAATTCAATAGGCGAGTGATTTTAATTATCCAACTACACCATTTAATCAATGAATTCCTCAATTTCATGCATTTAACCAATTTCCCCAATTTCCTTAAATTAATCATACAAATTAATTTATTAATACAACTAGGGTTTTTCCCAAAATTACCAAAGTACTCCCAACATATCAAAATACCAAAACTTAGGACAAAACTTATAGGATGGAGTAGGAAATCCCTACCTTGAAGCGAAGAACTCGAATGGAGAAGATGACGAAAACCAAAGTGCTCCAAACCCAAGATTGTTCAGATTAAACGGAAGCCCTCGACCCACTCTATCTTTTTAACAAAGGGCTTAGGGTAGAAATACACTCTAAGTAGATCAAACCTAAGAGAGAAGGTGTGTAGGGAGAGGGAGAAGACGGTTCTAGGGTTTTAAAATCAAAAAGGAGATGAAAAATGATCCTGAAAGTCGGCTCTCGGAATTTTATACCAGTCGCCCCGCTCGAGCGTGGAAACCCCCGCTCGAGCGCCACTCACAGACTCCCGCTCGAGCGGCCAAACTCACGCTCGAGCGGCGAATGCACTCTCCCAGAATTTTTTGCAGACAGGTCCCCGCTCGAGCGCCCAACTCCCCGCTCGAGCGTCACTCACGACTTCCCGCTCGAGCGTCCAATCCCCCGCTCGAGCGGCCAAAACTACACAGGACATACTGGATGGGTGTATTCCTCGCTCGAGCGTCCAAACCCCCGCTCGAGCGGACAAGCCAAAATCTGGGCAACTAGACTTGGTTCCTAAGCTCAACCAACCTGCTCCAAATCTTCCCAACACAACCCAAGACTCAAAATAAGAAAATAATGAATGACAACAACAATTATACAATGACGGAATCTACGGAACCTAAGTCCGGATACAATAATCAAATGGGAAAAAACCGGAGTCGCTATACCAAATATGCATGAATGCAAATTATGTGCTTATGTGATATTTTGGAAACGATTTGATTTGATTTGATTCTGGCGATCTAGCGACTCGAAAGGCAGTGATTTCATTCCCAAAGTCTGGGTAGTCTGACGTGGCAGTGATTTGATTCTTTGGCAATCCGAGTTATTTGGGGGCAATGATGCTGTTACAAAGATTTGGGTGTTCAATTTAGGCAGTGATTCATATTTTGATCATGATTTGAGTAATCTGTAGTAAATTAGGGGGGCTGTTTCCCAATTTTAAAGAATTTGAGTTTGAATTTTGGTTCTTACCTTAGTGATCAAAGAAGTAGAGGAAAAAGAAAAGAATGATTGCCTTTTTAAAATTTACATCCCCGAGAAAACATGTTAAATAATTTCTTAAAAAAAAAAAGAAACTTTCCAATGTAGGTAGAGCTTCGGAGATTATGGAAGGTGTTTGATCAAATATGAATCTTTAAGTCATTGACTTTACGGGTAATTTCGACTTTTACGAAAAATGGTAGATAAGGAAGTGGTGACCAAATTTTTAATTTTGAATAAATTTGAAATCCCTTGGAAAGACATTTGACTAAGGAGACAATTGTTTGATTAGATACTTGGAATAAGATCGAGAGCTCCTTGGGAGGAAAGAATTGTCAACGAAAACCTGAGTAGAATTTTAGAAAATATGGAATATTTTTGATCAGACAGAAATCCTTAGGTTTTTGACTTTAGAGGGAATTTGATTTTGTGGAAAAGTGTTGATGAGGAGGTGATGGCCGATCCTTTCACTTTGAAGTGATATTTTGAATTTCCATTGAAGACATTTGACTATAAGGTGACTGTTTGATTGATTTCTTGGAATAAGATCTAAAATTCTTTGGAAATTTTTTGAAAATAAAATTTGAATAGAGTTCTGAAATTGTGGAAAGTTCTTTTCATCCGGTAAAAACCTTTGGGCCGCTGACTTTGTGGGAAACTTAATTTTGTGGAGAAATGTTAGACAAGGAAGTAATGACCGAGTCTCTCATTTCGAATAAAATTTTTGTTCCTGTACAAGATTTTTCGCTGAAGGACGATCGTTTGGTTGACTCCTTGGAATAAAATCCTAACTCCTCAAAACTTTCGAAAAAAAAAAGAGGAAAGGGAAACGTTGAAATTTTAAAGAAAAAAAAAACAACACTTTATTTTGAAAAAATATGTTTAAAAAAATTCCATTTGAAATTTGATGACACACTTTTGAAAATAAATTGGGGCACATTTCGGAAACAATAAGTAATGGAAAGACAACTGTTTATATAGATCACTCTGGTAGGAATCCTTTAAATTCGTCAGAATTCCCTTGGTCGGGCAACTATCACCCAATGGGTGATGACGATGACTTCGAGACCCAATGGTAATTGTCAAACAAAATTGACTGGTTCCATTCTCCTATCCTCGGGTTTGTTGCGTAGTATCCCGGACACTATTCGTGGGTTATGTTATGTCAATAAGGCAAGCATGAGGCTATACTACTAGTAGTGTTTGATCATTTCCTTGTGGAAGGAGTGGTATATTGATTGTAACAACTGATGTGCCATTTTTTGACCAAACTTACCTCTCATTCTGCATGGAGAGAGCGTTAGCAGCTTCTAAACTAGGGCAGGATATCCTCCTTTCCAGGATTATATTATTGCCTCTTTGAATGATTTAGTGAATCCTAGGTCTGACTTCTAAATTAGGACAGGGCGACCCTACCCCCCAAATAGGCATGAATGCAAATTATGTGCTTATGTGATATTTTGGAAACGATTTGATTTGATTTGATTCCAGCGATCTAACGACGAGAAAGACAGTGATTTCATTCCCAAAGTTTGGGGAGTCTGACGTGGCTGTGATTTGATTCTGTGGCAATCTGAGCTATTTGGGGGCAATATTACTGTTTTAATGATTTAGGGGATCAATTTAGGCAGTGATTCATATTTTGATCATGATTTGAGTGATCAGTAGTAAATTTGGGGGTTGTTTCCCAATTTTAAAGAAATTGAGTTTGAATTTGGGTTCTTACCTTAGTGATCAAAGAAGAAGAGGAAAAAGAAAAGAATGTTTGCCTTTTTTAAATTTAAATCCCCCAGAAAACATGTTAAAGAATAACTTCTAAAAAGAAAGGAACTTTCCAACTTAAGTGGAGCCTCGGAGATTGTGGAAGTTGTTTGATCGAATAAGAATCTTTAAGTCATTGACTTGAGGGGGAATTTCGACTTTTACGAAAAATTGTAGATAAGGAAGTGGTGACCAAATCTTCAATTTTGAATAAAATTTGAAATCCCCTAGAAAGACATTTGACTAAGGAGACAATTGTTTGATTAGATACTTGGAATAAGATCGAGAGCTCCTTGGGAGGAAAGAATTGTGAAAGAAAACCTGAGTAGAATTTTAGAAATTATGGAAAGTTTTTGATCAGACAGAAATCCTTAGGTTTTTGACTTTAGAGGGAATTTGATTTTATGGAAAGGTGTTGATGAGGAGGTGATGACCGAGCCTTGCACTTTGAAGTGAAATTTTGAATTTCCTTACAAGACATTTGACTATAAGGTGACTGTTTTATTGATTTCTTGGAATGAGATCTAAAATTCTTTTGAAATTTTTTGAAAATTTAATTTGAATAGAATTTCAAAATTATGGAAAGTTCTTTTCTTCAGGTAAAAACCTTTGGGCCGCTGACTTTGAGGAAAACTTAATTTTATGGAGAAATGTTAGACAAGGAAGTAATCTCAAGTCTCTCATTTCGAATAAAATTTTGGTTCTTGTACAAGATATTGGGCTAAAGGGCGATCGTTTGGTTGATTAATTGGAATAAAATCCGAAGTCCTGAAAACTTTCGAAAAAAAAAACGCGGAAAGGAAAACATTGAAATTTTAAAGAAAATAAAAACGGCACTTTATTTTTAAAAAATATGTTTAAAAAAATAGAAGTTGAAATTTGATGACGCATTTTTGAAAATAAATTGGGGCACATTTCGGGAAACAATAAGTATTGGAAAGACAAATGTTTAGATTATTCACTCTGGTAGGAATCCTTTAAATTCCTCAAAATTCCCTTGGTCGGGCAACTGTCACCCAATGGGTGATGACGATGACTTCGAGATCCAATTGTAATTTTTACTCAAAATTGACTCGTTCCATTCATCTATCCTCGGGTTGGTTGCATAGCATCCCGGGCAGTATTCGTGGGTTATGTTATGTCAATAAGGCAAGCATGAGGCTATGCTACTAGTACTGTTTGATCATTCCCTTGTGGAAGGAGTGGTATATTGATTGTAACAACAGATGTTCCCTTTTGTGACCAAACCTACCTCTCCTTCTGCATGGAGAGAGCATTAGCAGCTTCCAAACTAGGGCAGGATACCCTCATTTCCAGGATTGTGTTATTGCCTCTTTGAATGATTTAGTGAATCCTAGGTCTGACTTCTAAATTAGGACAGGGCCACCCTACCCCCCAAATAGGCATGAATGCAAATTATTTGCTTATTTGATATTTTGGAAACGATTTGATTTGATTTGATTCCAATGATCTAACAGCGAGAAAGACAATGATTTCATTCCCAAAGTCTGGTGAGTCTGACGTGGCAGTGATTTGATTCTGTGGCAATCCGAGTTATTTGGGGGCAGTGATGCAGTTACAAATATTTAGGGGTTCAATTTAGGCAGTTATTCATATTTTCATTATGATTTGGGTGATCAGTAGTAATTTTGGGGGGTTGTTTCCCAATTTTAAAGAAATTTAGTTTGAATTTAGGTTCTTACCTTAGTGATCAAAGAAGAAGAGGAAAAAGAAAAGAATGATTGTCTTTTTAAAATTTAAATCCCCGAGAAAACATCTTGTTAAAGAATAAGTTCTAAAACAAAAAGGAACTTTCCAACTTATGTAGAGCCTCGGAGATTATGGAAGGTGTTTGATTGATTAAGAATCTTCAAGTCATTGACTTTACGGGGAATTTCGGATTTTACGAAAAATGGTAGATATGGAAGTGGTGACCAAATCTTCAATTTTGAATAAAATTCGAAATCCCCTAGAAGGACATTTTACTAAGGAGACAATTGTTTGATTAGATACTTGGAATAAGAGCGAGAACTCCTTGGGAGGAAATAATTATGAACGAAAACCCCAGTAGAATTTTAGAAATTATGGAAAGTTTTTGATCAGACAGAAATCCTTAGGTTTTTTACCTTAGAGGGAATTTGATTTTATGGAAAAATGTTGATGAGGAGGTGATGACCGAGCCTTTCACTTTGAAGTGAAATTTTGAATTTCCTTAGAAGACATTTGACTATAAGGTGACTGTTTGATTGATTTCTTGGAATAAGATCTAAAATTCTTTCGAAGTTTTTCGAAAATAAAATTTGAATAGAGTTCCGAAATTATGGAACGTTCTTTTCATCAGGTAAAACCCTTTGGGCCGCTGACTTTGAGGGAAACTTAATTTTGTGGAGAAATGTTAGACAAGGAAGTAATGACCGAGTCTCTCATTTCGAATAAAATTTTGGTTCCTGTACAAAATATTAGGCTAAAGGGCGATCGTTTGGTTGATTCCTTGGAATAAAATCCGAACTCCTCAAAGCTTTCGGAAAAAAAAGAGGAAAAGGAAACATTGAAATTTTAAAGAAAAAAAAAACGGCACTTTATTTTGAAAAAATATGTTAAAAAAATAGAAATTGAAATTTGATGACGCACTTTTGAAAATAAATTGGGGCACATTTCGGGAAACAATTTGTAATGGAAAGACAAGGGTTTAAATTGATCACTCTGGTAGGAATCCTTTAAATTGGTCAGAATTCTATTGGTCGGGCAACTATCACCCAATGGGTGATGACGATGACTTCGGGATCCAATGGTAATTGTTAAACAAAATTGACTGGTTCCATCCACCTATCCTCGGGTTTGTTGCATAGTATCCCGGACACGATTCATGGGTAATATTATGTCAATAAGGCAAGCAGGAGGCTATGCTACTAGTACTGTTTGATCATTCCCTTGTGGAAGGAGTGGTATATTGATTGTAACAACTGATGTGCCCTTTCTTGACCAAACTTACCTCTCCTTCTGCATGGAGAGAGCATTAGCAGCCACCTAACTAGGGCTTGATACCCTCCTTTCCTGGATTGTATTATTGCCACTTTGAATGATTTAGTGAATTCTAGGTCTGACTTCTAAATTACGACAGGGCAACCCTACCCCCCGTATAGGCATGAATGCAAATTACATGATTATGTGATATTTTGGAAACGATTTGATTTGATTTGATTCCAGCGATCTAACAACGACAAAGACAGTGATTTCATTCCCAAAGTGTGGGAAGTCTGACGTGTCAGTGATTTGATTCTGTGGCAATTCGAGTTATTTGGGGGCAATGATGCAGTTACAAAGATTTGGGGGTTCAATTTAGGCAGTGATTCATATTTTGATCACGATTTGAGTAATCGGTAGTAAATTATGGGGGTGGTTTCCCAATTTTAAAGAATTTGAGTTTGAATTTGGGTTCTTACCTTAGTGATCAAAGAAGAAGAGGAAAAAGAAAAGAATGATTGCCTTTTTAAAATTTAAATCCCCGAGAAAACATGTTAAAGAATAACTTCTAAAAAAAAAGGAACTTTCCAACTTAAGTAGAGTCTCGAAGATTATGGAAGGTGTTTGATTGATTAAGAATCTTTAAGTCATTGACTTTCGAGGACATTTCGACTTTTACGAAAAATGGTAGATAAGGAAATGGTGACCAAATCTTCAATTTTGAATAAAATTCAAAATCTCCTAGAAAGACATTTGACTAAGGAGATAATTGTTTGATTATATACTTGGAATAAGATCGAGAGCTCCTTGGGAGGAAATAATTGTGAAAGAAAACGCGTGTAGAATTTTAGAAATTATGAAAAGTTTTTGATCAGAAAGAAATCCTTAGGTTTTTGACTTTACAGGGAATTTGATTTTATGGAAAAGCGTTGATGAGGAGGTGATTACCGAGCCTTTAACTTTGAAGTGAAAATTTGAATTTCCTTAGAAGACATTTGACTATAAGGTGACTGTTTGATTGATTTCTTGGAATAAGAACTAAAATTCTTTGGAAATTCTATAAAAATAAAATTTGAATAGATTTCCGAATTATGGAAAGTTCTTTTCATCAGGTAAAAACTTTTGCGCCGCTGACTTTGAGGGAAACTTAATTTTTTAGAGAAATATTAGACTAGGAAGTAATGACCGTGTCTCTCGTTTCGAATATAATTTTGGTTCCTGTGCAAGATATTTGGCTAAAGGGCGATCGTTTGGTTCATTCCTTGGAATAAAATCCGAACTCCTCAAAACTTTTGACAAAAAAAAAAGAGAAACAGGAAACATTGAAATTTTAAAGAAAAAAAAACGGCACTTTATTGTGAAAAAATATGTTTAAAAAAATAGAAGGTGAAATTTGATGACGCATTTTTGAAAATAAATTGGGGCACATTTCGGGAAACAATAAGTGATGCAAAAGAATATTTTAAATTAATCATTCTGGTAGGAATCCTTTAAATTCGTCCGAATTCCCTTGGTCGGGCAACTATCACCCAATGGGTGATGACGATAACTTTAGGATCCAATGGTAATTGCTAAACAAAACTGACTAGTTCCATTCACCTATCCTCGGGTTTGTTGCATAGTATCCCGGACACTATTCGTGGGTTATGTTATGTCAATAAGGCAAGTTGGAGGCTATGCTACTAGTACTGTTTGATCATTCCCTTGTGGAAGGAGTGGTATATTGATTGTAACAACTGTTGTGCCCTTTCTTGACCAAACGTACCTCTCCTTCTACATGGAGAGCATTAGCAGCTTCCAAACTATAGCAGGATACTGTAGACGCGCCCGCGGGCCTCATGCTACAGTTCGGACTCGATTTGTGTCACGGTTCTTAATCTGAACCAAAGAGTCCAAATCTGGCAAATCGTTTTGAGAAACAGATTTTTGAAAAGGTAGTGCCAAACATGGACTGCTTTGCCAGATACAGAGTCGCCACCTAAATATTTTTTATGGGAGAATTTAGGAAACCCTGACTCGGTGCCGAAGGCCACATGTCCGTTATCACCGGAGTTATCTCGGCTCGGGAGCTTGGGTACGATCGGGGAAGGTCAGCTATGAGCACCCCCTTTCGCCCGGTCCGAAGACCGGCCTCTACTAACCGTGATATCTGTATTTGAAAACTTTATGTGTTCTTATTCCAATTATTAGCCTAGAATTACTATGTTATGCGCGCAGCAAACAAGTATAGACTAGATTGCCTAATTTGGAAACAAGCATTGCATATCCGTTTGTTTTGGAAAATGCTTTGGATTTGCTACTCGCAAGTAGGCTAAAACACGGATTTCAATGAGTTCTTCCAACTCAAACAATCCAACCTTCACCCACAGGCATCCAAGCAGTTATATCACATAAGCAGCTAGCCTCATGGTAATCATACTGTCATGGCAACACTCACACGCATGCGATATGCTAAAGCATAAAAGCTTACCTAGTACTCCGAGCCAAAACAGAAACTAGTCAGTAATCATATGCATGATCCTAGTTCATGTTAAAAATGGCTAATGCAACACATGCAAAGATGCAATCTAAACAGGCTCGGCTAACCCTAAAATGGCATATGAAATGCTGCAACTAACAAGTACTCAACTTGGGATTGAAATACAAGTGCAGTTAGCATGATGTGCCGAGCCCGGTGCATGTAAGACAAATGTATGGATGCACGCATGCTATCATACTGTTATGCTAATTTAAATATGCCCTAGTCTACCATCATAAGCGGGTAAATAAAAGGGAGAAAGAAGTGGGGGTTGGAAGACATGCACACACGCACCCACACTTATTACAAGTTTGCCCTCGCTCGGAGGGACCAAAATAATAATACAATTTAATTAACTACGCAAGCTAATTAAATATTACAAATTGCTTAATTAATTAACAAATTAACTAAACTAAAGAAAAACAGTAAACCGCCTCGGGGTGAGGGCCAGATGCAACACATGCTCGGGACTGGCTCGGAATCGCACTGCCATGCATAGTTTGCCTCTGTTTTCCCTGCTCTGCTCTTCTGAAAACTGCCAAAGTCTCAGGGATGCCTCTCAGGACACTGGGGGATATCATCGGCTGAGCAGAATTTCCACCGACAGCAGCATTTAGTCACCGGCACAAAATAGATCCACCGGCCATCGATTGACTGCCGGTCGGCACTAAATACTGCCGGCCGGCAATAAATTCCTGCAGAACCTGCAACTCACAGCAGCAGAGGGCAAAATCTTGCATGGCAATGCAATTCAAACAATTTATGCACCAATCACATTCCTTATCATGTTAATGACTCAAAGGAGGATGTGCCCCGATTCTCGGACCACCAATCACGCATTTCCATGCATGATGGCCCAAAGAATCAAGTGTGCAACTTCAATTTCAAAATGCATGCAAGCCAAATAAACACACAAGGAGGCCTAACCTCTATCATACTCATCTCAAGAGGCAAGGTGATGCATGCAAGATGCAATGCAATGCAACTTAGGCATACGAGCTAAGGATGCAACATGCCGATACGAGCAAACATGCAAGGTGGGCATGCAAATAAGCAAGGGATGGTCTTAAGCATGAATTAGGCAGCTCTAGTTAGGCCCAAAACAGTGGCCAATTGAAGAAAATGAAGTGCCTCGAAATGCGTGCGCACGGGCACGCAAACCGAGGCAATGGCATATGCAATGCAATGGCTAAAATGGCATATAGAATGCAACATGGACTTATACTAACATGAGAGAGCCTCAGCCACACTCACATGAGAGGCCGATGGATGAAAATGAAGTGCCTCGAAATGCGTGCACACGGGCACGCAAACCGAGGCAATGGCATACGCAATGTAAATGACATAAAAATGGAAAGCAATCATTCTAATAGAATTTCAGCACTAAAATATGGGGGAAAACAGTCCCGAAATGAGGCGAAATGACACCAAATGCATGGAATAGTCCCGAAATGCGAATTTAGGCACTCGAAATGGCCTATAGCTATGCCAAACATGCACGATATGGACATGGAATGTAAAGACAGAATCAAGGAAGCTCCAAAATTAGCATTTTACTAGTACAAAACATGGTCAAACAGCAAACCAAGATAGGGCAAAACTAGCATGCAAGAAATGGCCCTAAACATGAGATTAAAAAGAAACTCATAGGTGCTGGCCCCAAACAGGTTAGGGTCCTTCAACAATGTTGAAGAGGGACCCAAAATAAGACTATTTACAGTTTATGGAGGCCCCAAAAACAGTATACAAATATATTAGAAATGCAATGCAAAAATGAGGCTCAAAAGTGGCTATAACATGAGGTATACAAAACATTCGCCAAAAAAGAAAATACCCTTAATAAAACATGTTCAGGAGGTCAAAATAAAGCCACTTTTAGTTCGGACCAAGGTCCAAAAACAGCAACATCAGGGGCTGCCAAGACATACAAAAATGGGACCAAAAAGAGGATATAAAGGGAAGTACAACATGGAAGTCCCAAACAGTGTTGATCCCTTCTTCAATGTTGAAGAGGGGCTCAAAATAAGCCTATTTTCAGTTTACATTAGGCTCTAAAACAGATCACACGCAAGCCAAAAATTCTATGCAAGATTATGGCATTCAAGGAGGATATTGAAGCAAGTGCAAGCTACTGTCCTCAAACAGCAAGAGGTCCTCAATCAAACATGAAGAGGACCTCAAAATATGATGATTTGAAGTTTGGGTCGGAGCCCAAAGATGTAACCACAAGGAGCTAAGATATAGGTCAAAAAAATACACAAAAGAGGGAAAGTGGGACTCACCCTTGTAGAACCAATCTTTAGCAACCTTTGGACTGATTTTGGGAGCTTTTAACCTCTGGAGAACAGCCTCAAGCTGCTGGAATGGGCGTTGGATGCCTTGTGCTATGAGTTAATGAAGAAATGGCCCAAGAACAAGGGTGTTTGATGGTTGAATGGGAGAGATAGAGGGAGGTATATGGATATATGTATGTATATATCAGATATATCTATATATCTCTGGTTTTTTGTTCCAAAAATCCAACCTAAACAAAGGAGGAGGAGAGGTGCTTATATAAGCAATGCTAAGCTTCTAAGACAAGCTTCAAAGGGGCCAAGGGGTGCAAGGCTTCTAGAGGAAGCTAAAACAGCTGGCCAAGCTTCTCCAAGAAGCTTGGCCAAAAAGGTTCAAGCTTCTAGAAGGTTAAGGGGTTCAAAGGCTCACAAGGTGCAAAACAAACACACATGCACGTGGGGGATCGATTCTGTGCATTCCAGCTGGCACAGCTGGAATCCACTCAATCTGCAGAATGCTCCGGAAGGTCGTCGGCTAGCAAAAATTGCCGGTCAGCAAAATAAAGTGCCGGTCGGCACAATAAATTGCCGGTCGGCACAAATATAGTGCCGGTGGATGGCCGATAAGGTTAAAAAACTTCCGATTGGTATCCAGATTGAAGCCCCGGAAGTTAGCTTTCCAATGGCGCAAACCTTGCATCAAAATTCCTCCTGTGCAAAAAGTTATGCCCTTTTTCGTGAAGCCGCGCAGATTCGATCCAACCGGGATGATGCCCGACTTCAACTGATCATATCTCCCCCACCCGGACTTGGCTCTAGGAGATTCTTGAGTGCAAAATGAAGCCCCGGAAGTAAGTTTTCCGATGGTGGTGGCCCCATAGCTAAAGTCCAAGTGTACAGACAGATAAGCCCGATTCGGCGAGGGCTGCTCGACTCGCTTCTACCCGGATTCATGCCGAACTTCTCCCAAATTAGTTTTCTCCTCTCCTTTCCTCTCTTCTTCAACTCCAAACTCCTAAACAAAGTGTTTTGAAGGATTTGCCTCTCTCCTTGCCAAAGAAACTGAACATTTCCCCTGCACACCTGTCTCCACCAAGTAAACCATCAGTAACGCCCAAGTCTTAAGGGCGGTCAAAAATGGGGTGTCTACAGTTGCCCCTCTTTGACAGAACTCATGAGTCATGAAATGACGTGAGTGAATGTCAAAGCCCCGAGACGACCCATTTTTGATGAGACCGAAGACTTGGACAAACAAACAAAATACAAATGAATGAATGGTTGTGCCCGCAGGCTGCCTACGTATCCCTTTGCAAGGAATCAAACCAGCGTAGTTCAGGGGCGGGATGCAAATGATATGAAAGAAGACTTTGATAATTGGACTTATACGCTACGCGAAGCCGGTTTGTATTCAAAACAATGTAATGTACTAACAAGTACAAGTGAGGTGCGCAAGATAGCGCGATAGGATGCATGCAAAATGCAAGTAAGGTGCACAAAATAGTGCGATGCGCAAGAAAGCGCGAGTGATTTGAAATGCACAAGACAGTGCGAGTGAGGTGCGCAAAATAGCGCGAATGATAAACTACACAAAACAGTGCGATTGAGGTGCGCAAAATAGCGCGAATGGATGCATGCAAAATGCAAGTAAGGTGCACAAAACAGTGCGATGCGCAAGAAAGCGCGAATGTAAACCGCACAAAACAGTGCAATGCGCAAAATAGGACGAATGATAAACTGCGCAAAACAGTGCGATTGAGGTGCGCAAAATAGCGCGAATGTAAACTACACAAAACAGTGCAATGCGCAAAATAGCGCGAATGATAAACTGCACAAAATAGTGCGATTGAGGTGTGCAAAATAGCGCGAATGTAAACTGCACAAAACAGTGCAATGCGCAAAATAGCACGAATGATAAACTGCACAAAACAGTGCGATGCGCAAAATAGCGCGAATGTAAACTGCACAAAACAGTGCGACGCGCAAAATAGCGCGAAAGTAAACTGCACAAAACAGTGCAATGCGCAAAATAGCGCGAATGATAAACTGCACAAAACAGTGCGATTGAGGTGCGCAAAATAACGTGAATGTAGTTGCACAAAATAGTGCGATACGCAAAATAGCGCGATTGAAATGCAATGCGCAAAACAGTGCGATACGCTAAACAGCGCGATTGATATGCAATGCACAAAATAGTGCGAGTGAGCTACAACCACAAGATGCACTAGACAGTGCTAGTGAGATACAAAGTGTAAGTGCACAAGATAGTGCGAGTGAATGCATGTTCTATGCAAATGAGGCGCATTTTCTATGCAAGTACGGAAGAGTGCATTTTCTATGCAAAAGATACGAGCATTTTCTATGCAAGAAACAGGAGCATATTCTATGCAATATTGAAAGCATATTCTATGCAGAATCGAAAGAAAACATATTCTATGCAATGGAAGGGCATCAAACATGTACTCTGGTGCCTCCGATTTACCTTTCGAAGGACTTTGTAACACACTCAGCTCAAAAAGGGCACACCCTGTTTATGTTGGCAAGAGATAACATCTGTTGCTGCTTTAATTGCCATTCTGACTTGAAGCAGGCTTACACTTGGGGTCGAGATACACTCATACTCCAGAGAAATGGCGAGGTCTGGGAAGGTGCACCTGAAATGCAGTCTCGGATCTTGCCAAAGCTGGAACACCCTAAGATGCTCCAAATTTTCCCTTTTTTCTTTTGCTTTGCAGTCTGGAACCTACATAGCTTCAGATAGGTCCTTGTTCTACTGTTCACACTCATCGGGGGTGGACCCAGCAGTTTTATGAAAGAACAAATACTGTTTTGCACAAATGTGGAGAATGGCACAGCACTCTGAGCACAAGATGATTTTTTTTTTGGAAATTGAGAAATGAGTTCTTAACCGGGTATTGAGCCGACGACTGGCCACAGCCAAAACGACTTGACAAGGGAAAAACAAAGGTAAACAACCTAAACACATTGAGTAACACTCGAAGTGACTCAAAACAAGAATCGAGGCAGACAAAATAAAACACAAGACTCAAATGTGCACATGGAGCCTATTTCCCTGGGTATTGTTTCCCACCCTTTCTCACTTGTGATTCTCACATCGCTCGGCCCTCAGGCTCTGTTTTTCTGAAAAAACCCTTTTCTCACTTTTTCTCTCAACGCACATCTCTTTATTCTTTAATCTCTCATTTTTCATCCCTCCCCAGGGTGGTTGATGAATAAACAGGAAGTTGCGGGTTCTTGCCCCAAGCATTCTGCTAGATTCTCTTCTTCTGCTCACAACGGTGAACTTTCTCCCACAGAGGGGTTGCGATGCGGCTGGATGTGCAGCAGATCTGCAATCGACATTGGTTGACGATGCTCTTACTAGGGAGTTTGGACATGATTAGATCTGTCCAAACAAAGGAGTGGAATATCTTGATCCGTTCCCGTTCGTGCTTCGCACTTGGCTTGATACCTCGTTGCGTGGAGGATGTGAGAGCCTTCTGCCCTTTTGCGGTCAGCTTCAGTGGTGCCCTTTTCTGGCAGGTAGAGTGCCCTTCTTGGCAAGTATGTTGAAAATGGGGAAAAGACAGGAAGCCTGACTCAATTGTGCCCCTAGTTCATCATTTTGACCATTTTTTATTTTGTTTTCTACGAAAACAATTTTGACCAATATGAGAGTTAGATTAACACACTTGTTCGATTTTTGATTTGAAAATCATGCAAGTCAGGCTATGAGCACTGAAAATTTTCCTTTTTTGGGTCCAAGAAATGGTCCAGTTTTTGGAAAAGATGGAACAATTTTCGAGAAAAGTAGTCAACTTCAGTAAAAATTCTCAAAAACTATTTTTACAAACGGCCAATGCTTAACAAGCACGGAACCCACTCTTGAGACGCACAACCTCGGATTTGGAGGAAAATTGGCCCCTTTCTCGAAGAGAGCTACATGGCAACGGAAAGTTGCCCCTTGTCTGAATGGCACCGTAGCGCATTGTAATCAGTCCTCAGAGCGATGATTGCAACCGAACTCTCGGATACAGAAAAGACAAAGATGACTAGAACCATCACATGGACACAGTTGATTTTGAAGTGTTTTACGGCTGGACTTCGGAATGAAGTTGCCTACGTATCCCAAAGATGGGAATCAAGCCTGACGTAGTTCAGGGTAAGGTACACTCGGGTATTAACCTCTCCTTTTTAGGCTCTAACTTTTGCCAAGGCGCCCGTTGCGGGTTTTCGGCCTTGCGAGCTTTGTTCTTCTTTTCTTTTCAATTCTTTTCATTTTTTATCTTTTCTTTTCTTTCTTTTTTTCTTTTCTTTTTTTTTCTTTTCTTTTCTTCCCTTTTTTTTTTCTTTTTTGTTCTTTTCCTTTTTTCCTTGCTCTAACTTTTGCCTGGGTCGCCCTTCCGGGTTTTCGACCCAGTGAGCCTCTCAAGGGTAAAAGTGTAGCTTTGTCCATGTCAAATGGTTCTGAGATCTCGAATCCGTCTGAATCCAGGAGAGTGACTGTTGTTCGCTGACAATGCAGGAGTCCATCCCATGGGGGCTGGATTTGCCCCTAGTGTTGTAGATCGGAACTCAATTTTTCTTTAACAATACTTTCTCTTTCCTCCCTCTGGGATTTGGCGTTCTTGCCGGTCTTCATTGATTTGCAGGACGACCAATCTTCGGCTCTTCGAGCACATCTGGCATTTTTGCCCCTAGTTCCAGGGATACTTCTGATCTAGCTTTGCAAGCTTCTTTTGATGACATCTGATCTTCTTGGTCTGACTTCCCTGCCCCTAATTCATGGGCTGCTTCAAATCAGGCCACACAGGCTTCACATTGTGGTTGATCGTTGAACCTTCTGAATCCAAGTTCAAGGTTTGAAAATGAGGGGTCGAGTCTCGAGGCTGAGAGCGATCCTAGGCTGCACAATCTCAAGAGCGATTCCACACAGGTCTTCGCAGGACCGCGCAAAACATTTTGTTTTTGAAAGTTTTTAAGAAAGCGACAGATCGCTCGTGCTGAAGACAGTGTGGGACGAATCTGGATCAAGTGAGGATCCTTCTCAGTACTCACATTAACAAGCATGATCTCGATCATTAAGGGCTTAGCATGCCTCTCTTTCTCTCAATTGATTAAATTTTGCAAAACCCAAGGAATTCCTTCCTCTTTGTTTTTATCATAATGTTTCGAAAAAAAAGTTTTGGAAAACTTAGGTCATTACAATGACTTCAAAGGCACAGAAAAGGCAGGCGAAGAGCACTGTCATCTCATTCAAACTTCTGGCACAACTGGCACACTGCAGAAGCAAACACAAGAGTATGAAAATTGCTGCTGTTTCATTCAAATCTGTTGGCATAACTGGCTCCAAGGCAGAAACAGACTCAAAAGAAAGCAAAAAGACAAACGCAAAACAAGATAGTGATGTCCGAGGTAACACCCCCGGAATCACCCGACTCTTAACAAAACAGGACTGACTCGATACAACAAGACAGACCTGAAACAAAAGGACTGACTCAAAACAGACTCAAAACAACACAACAAGACTGACCCAATACCCAAGTCAGCATGTACAAAACTAGCATTCACAAATGCTCAAAATAGTGTGTGCCATACACCACCTCTAGAGTAAATCGAGCGCCATCCGCAGGTGGTTCATCCCCCGATCACATCACATTATCCCCCAGGTTCACTGATCCAATGACGATAGACTTCGCTGAGTTGGTGCAGCGATGACCTTATTGTCAATCAGATCTTGTATTTCGTGGCGAAGACGGAAACAACCATCAGTGACATGGCCGACTTGCTGATGAAAGGCACAGTACTTGGTCGGATCATGGGAGGAAGGAAGTCTATCTGGCAGTGGTCGCGGCTCCAAGGGTTTCAAATTCCCCTCTCTAATCAAGATCCTAAAGGCCGCTGATAGAGACATGTACAGTGGTGCGAACACCCTCTGGCCTCGAGGTGGATATTTTGAGGTTTGTGGAGTTTTGCTGGATGCACCAGCAAAGGGATTGGTAGGCGTTGACTGGGTTTGCTGATCATTTCCGAGCACGGGATTAGGGCTGAAAGGAACATTCCTCGCACAAAGGCCCTTCTCCTGGCTTGCCCCTTGATTCAGACTGCTCTCATTCTGAGTGGCGAAAGTGTCATCCACAGCTTTTGTAACAACTACGAGGACTTGCTCTTTGTTCAGTCCCTCAGCTTTCAAAGCCTCAATATCCCACCGAAGGTGTTCATGGGGGCCAATGCCTGCCCCTACCTTGTTCTTACCACTTGCCTCCACTTTGCTAAAAGATTGGCCTTCTCCCAATGCAGCCCGCCCTGAGGAGCCTTTTGACATGAACTCCCTGGTATGTGATGCGGTTGATGACGGGGCCAAAATTCCAAAGGCCAGATCTACCACAGTTCTCTGAAGATCTTCGATCATTTTCATCAGCTCAGAAGTAGTGGGTTCATGGGTTTGAGATAATTGGGGTTCAGATGCACCCATCATGCATAAGTCCATGCTTTCCGGGATAAACACCTCAGGCTTGGGTAGATGGGCCGGGGTGATGTATACGCTGGGATCGTAAGGGACGGCCAGTGTGTGGATCAGATTGAGATGTGGATGAGGTACTTGGTCATCGGGGGCTGAAGGTGGAGCTATCGTCCGGTTGTCGATGAGATTTTGGACCTCATGACGAAGGCGGTAGCAACGGTCGGTGCCATGACCGCGCTGCTGATGGTACATACAGTACTTGGAGGGATTATGTCTGGCTGGAAGTGGGTTAGGCAGAGGTTGAGGATCGAGGGGTTTGAGATGCCCTCTTTCCATCAAGGCTTTTAGTGCGCTAGTCAAGCTCATATAGAGGGGAGTGAAAGTTCTGCCCTGAGCTCGGGCTGGACCGGCTGTTTGTAGGCTTGGTTTGGCAAAAGGGTTGGCTGTGGCGACTGCATTGATCTCGGTGGGTTTGGGAATGACGCTACTACCAACATTGGTACTCCCTGAAATCACCCTCTTTGTCGGTCCCCTTGTTCTGGGAATGATCCCGCTGTTGAACGCATTCTCGACCTGAACCCCCAGTTCATGCAAACTTTTGAAAGTGAATAATGGAGCGACTATCAACTTTTGCAACATATCATGCTCGAGGTTTCGCACCATCATTTGCACTTGATCCCTCTCAGAAGGGCGATCTGTCATCTGTACTGCCTTTGCCCTCCACCTTGCAACAAATTCCACAAAAGGTTCTGTTCGCGTTCTGGCGGGTTGTTTCAAGCTCTTGCATGGTCATTTCAACTTGGGTATTGTAGGAATACTGATCAACAAAGGCCTCAGCCAATTCTTCCCAGTCTTGCTTCACTTTGTCCTCCAACTTAGTGTACCAAGTGGCTGCTACACCCGACAGGGTTCTTCCATATAGAGAGAGTTTCTGTGGCTTAGTCAGTCCCATCGGCTTTAGGACATCCAAAAAAAGTCGGATATGTACCATTGGATCTCCAGACCCGTCGAAACGGTCAATACATGGCATTTTGAATCTGTCTGGGAGCCGAACGGCAGCCTCGGTGTGCCCATCCTCAATGTCGGGAATGGAGTTAAGGCCCTGGGCCTTTTTGAATTGCTTCTCAAGGTTCGCAATCTTCACTGTAGTCGGGTTGAGCTCATTAACATGAAAGGGTCGAAGCCTCTCAGTAGGCTGCACCAGGGGTCTGAGCACCTGAGCTTGAGTCAACCTTTCCCGAGAATTCAGACACTGCAAATCTTTAACCGGCGGAAGTGGGTCAAAGTTTGGCTGGGGTTCCAAAGCTGGACGTGAGGCAGATACCCCAGGTGGGCGCTGCGTTTCAATACTGGTCTCAGCCTGCATGGCAGTTCCCTGATTTAACGCTGCTATCACGGCCACAAATTCTTCTGAACCCTGTGCCATCATGGTCTGCTGAGTCCGAACAAAGGTGATGTGGCTGGTGACTGTCGGATCAGATGAACCAATGAGCCCTGTTTGGCCCTTCTTTGCCTTGCCTCGGCAAAAGAACACTGGTTGCCCTTGAATTGAATTTCTGACCTAACAAAGTCTATCAGCACTAGTCCAATGTACCCGGGGGATATCGGAGCCTTCTGAAGCTATGGTTCCAGGACTACCTTGCAAAAGAGAAAACAGACAGCATTTCAGCTCGGATATGATCATAGTGGAATGACTGTGCTCAACACTGATCACTGCTCCCCAAATATCTGTCCCAAAATTGATACCCTCAGGTAAAACTGATTCCCCAAATACTGATGCCCACAGGCCTGATGCCCAAACTTGCAAACTGAAATATGCATTCCTATAGAGATACACTCTAAAAGCACATAGCAAGTAAAAAGAGCCAAAACACCCCTATGTTGGGGTAGGGTTTCCCTGTCCTATTTTGTCAGGAGCTAGGGTTTCACTATGCACACAGCAGTTCTCAAACAACCTAACATCGGGTAAGCAGCCTGTCCTAATTTGGAATGGTCACTATGGATCTGAAAATGTACTAGGACGAGTGGTCAAAAAGGGTCCCCCGGTAAAACCGGGGTTTGTGTTCCCATGCTGTCAGAGCCCATAGCCGGTCAGCCTTATGGACATGTCTTGACAAGACAAGCCTCCGGCAAACCGTTCAGGAATGGCAGATGGCAAACACTGTGTTCCTAGGCGCACCAATGCACATGCAATGCAAAGAAACACATAAGCGAAATCAAAACAGGATATCATGAGTTCGAGTCAAGCTCTCTAAACTCCCCAGCAGAGTCGCCAGAAACTGTAGACGCGCCCGCGGGCCTCACGCTACTACAGTTCGGACTCGATTTGTGTCACGGTTCTTAATCTGAACCAAAGAGTCCAAATCTGGCAAATCGTTTTGAGAAACAGATTTTTGAAAAGGTAGTGCCAAACATGGACTGCTTTGCCAGATACAGAGTCGCCACCTAAATATTTTTTATGGGAGAATTTAGGAAACCCTGACTCGGTGCCGAAGGCCACATGTCCGTTATCACCGGAGTTATCTCGGCTCGGGAGCTTGGGTACGATCGGGGAAGGTCAGCTATGAGCACCCCCTTTCGCCCGGTCCGAAGACCGGCCTCTACTAACCGTGATATCTGTATTTGAAAACTTTATGTGTTCTTATTCCAATTATTAGCCTAGAATTACTATGTTATGCGCGCAGCAAACAAGTATAGACTAGATTGCCTAATTTGGAAACAAGCATTGCATATCCGTTTGTTTTGGAAAATGCTTTGGATTTGCTACTCGCAAGTAGGCTAAAACACGGATTTCAATGAGTTCTTCCAACTCAAACAATCCAACCTTCACCCACAGGCATCCAAGCAGTTATATCACATAAGCAGCTAGCCGCATGGTAATCATACTGTCATGGCAACACTCACACGCATGCGATATGCTAAAGCATAAAAGCTTACCTAGTACTCCGAGCCAAAACAGAAACTAGTCAGTAATCATATGCATGGTCCTAGTTCATGTTAAAAATGGCTAATGCAACACATGCAAAGATGCAATCTAAACAGGCTTGGCTAACCCTAAAATGGCATATGAAATGCTGCAACTAACAAGTACTCAACTTGGGATTGAAATACAAGTGCAGTTAGCATGATGTGCCGAGCCCGGTGCATGTAAGACAAATGTATGGATGCACGCATGCTATCATACTGTTATGCTAATTTAAATATGCCCTAGTCTACCATCATAAGCGGGTAAATAAAAGGGAGAAAGAAGTGGGGGTTGGAAGACATGCACACACGCACCCACACTTATTACAAGTTTGCCCTCGCTCGGAGGGACCAAAATAATAATACAAATTAATTAACTACGCAAGCTAATTAAATATTACAAATTGCTTAATTAATTAACAAATTAACTAAACTAAAGAAAAACAGTAAACCGCCTCGGGGTGAGGGCCAGATGCAACACATGCTCGGGACTGGCTCGGAATCGCACTGCCATGCATAGTTTACCTCTGTTTTCCCTGCTCTGCTCTTCTGAAAACTGCCAAAGTCTCAGGGATGCCTCTCAGGACACTGGGGGATATCATCGGCTGAGCAGAATTTCCACCGACAGTAGCATTTAGTCACCGGCACAAAATAGATCCACCGGCCATCGATTGACTGCCGGTCGGCACTAAATACTGTCGGCCGGCAATAAATTCCTGCAGAACCTGCAACTCACAGCAGCAGAGGGCAAAATCTTGCATGGCAATGCAATTCAAACAATTTATGCACCAATCACATTCCTTATCATGTTAATGACTCAAAGGAGGATGTGCCCCGATTCTTGGACCACCAATCACGCATTTCCATGCATGATGGCCCAAAGAATCAAGTGTGCAACTTCAATTTCAAAATGCATGCAAGCCAAATAAACACATAAGGAGGCCTAACCTCTATCATACTCATCTCAAGAGGCAAGGTGATGCATGCAAGATGCAATGCAACTTAGGCATACGAGCTAAGGATGCAACATGCCGATACAAGCAAACATGCAAGGTGGGCATGCAAATAAGCAAGGGATAGTCTTAAGCATGAATTAGGCTGCTCTAGTTAGGCCCAAAACAGTGGCCAATGGAAGAAAATGAAGTGCCCCGAAATGCGTGCGCACGGGCACGCAAACCGAGGCAATGGCATATGCAATGCAATGGCTAAAATGGCATATAGAATGCAACATGGACTTATACTAACATGAGAGAGCCTCAGCCACACTCACATGAGAGGCCGATGGATGAAAATGAAGTGCCTCGAAATGCGTGCACACGGGCACGCAAACCGAGGCAATGGCATACGCAATGTAAATGACATAAAAATGGAAAGCAATCATTCTAATAGAATTTCAGCACTAAAATATGGGGGAAAACAGTCCCGAAATGAGGCGAAATGACACCAAATGCATGGAATAGTCCCGAAATGCGAATTTAGGCACTCGAAATGGCCTATAGCTATGCCAAACATGCACGATATGGACATGGAATGTAAAGAAAGAAGCAAGGCAGCTCCAAAATTAGCATTTTACTAGTACAAAACATGGTCAAACAGCAAACCAAGATAGGGCAAAACTAGCATGCAAGAAATGGCCCTAAACATGAGATTAAAAAGAAACTCATAGGTGCTGGCCCCAAACAGGTTAGGGTCCTTCAACAATGTTGAAGAGGGACCCAAAATAAGACTATTTACAGTTTATGGCAGCCCCAAAAACAGTATACAAATATATTAGAAATGCAATGCAAAAATGAGGCTCAAAAGTGGCTATAACATGAGGTATACAAAACATTCGCCAAAAAAGAAAATACCCTTAATAAAACATGTTCAGGAGGTCAAAATAAAGCCACTTTTAGTTCGGACCAAGGTCCAAAAACAGCAACATCAGGGGCTGCCAAGACATACAAAAATGGGACCAAAAAGAGGATATAAAGGGAAGTACAACATGGAAGTCCCAAACAGTGTTGAGCCCTTCTTCAATGTTGAAGAGGGGCTCAACATAAGCCTATTTTCAGTTTACATCAGGCTCTAAAACAGATCACACGCAAGCCAAAAATTCTATGCAAGATTATGGCATTCAAGGAGGATATTGAAGCAAGTGCAAGCTACTATCCTCAAACAGCAAGAGGTCCTCAATCAAACATGAAGAGGACTTCAAAATATGATGATTTGAAGTTTGGGTCGGAGCCCAAAGATGTAACCACAAGGAGCTAAGATATAGGTCAAAAAAATACACAAAAGAGGGAAAGTGGGACTCACCCTTGTAGAACCAATCTTTAGCAACCTTTGGACTGATTTTGGGAGCTTTTAACCTCTGGAGAACAGCCTCAAGCTGCTGGAATGGGCGTTGGATGCCTTGTGCTATGAGTTAATGAAGAAATGGCCCAAGAACAAGGGTGTTTGATGGTTGAATGGGAGAGATAGAGGGAGGTATATGGATATATGTATGTATATATCAGATATATCTATATATCTCTGGTTTTTTGTTCCAAAAATCCAACCTAAACAAAGGAGGAGAGGTGCTTATATAAGCAATGCTAAGCTTCTAAGACAAGCTTCAAAGGGGCCAAGGGGTGCAAGGCTTCTAGAGGAAGCTAAAACAGCTGGCCAAGCTTCTCCAAGAAGCTTGGCCAAAAAGGTTCAAGCTTCTAGAAGGTTAAGGGGTTCAAAGGCTCACAAGGTGCAAAACAAACACACATGCACGTGGGGGATCGATTCTGTGCATTCCAGCTGGCACAGCTGGAATCCACTCAATCTGCAGAATGCTCCGGAAGGTCGTCGGCTAGCAAAAATTGCCGGTCAGCAAAATAAAGTGCCGGTCGGCACAATAAATTGCCGGTCGGCACAAATATAGTGCCGGTGGATGGCCGGTAAGGTCAAAAAACTTCCGATTGGTATATAGATTGAAGCCCCGGAAGTTAGCTTTCCAATGGCGCAAACTTTGCATCAAAATTCCTCCTGTGCAAAAAGTTATGCCCTTTTCCGTGAAGCCGCGCAGATTCGATCCAACCGGGATGATGCCCGACTTCAACTGATCATATCTCCCCCACCCGGACTTGGCTCTAGGAGATTCTTGAGTGCAAAATGAAGCCCCGGAAGTAAGCTTTCCGATGGTGGTGGCCCCATAGCTAAACTCCAAGTGTACAGACAGATAAGCCCGATTCGGCGAGGGCTGCTCGACTCGCTTCTACCCGGATTCATGCCGAACTTCTCCCAAATTAGTTTTCTCCTCTCCTTTCCTCTCTTCTTCAACTCCAAACTCCTAAACAAAGTGTTTTGAAGGATTTGCCTCTCTCCTTTCCAAAGAAACTGAACATTTCCCCTGCACACCTGTCTCCACCAAGTACACCATCAGTAACGCCCAAGTCTTAAGGGCGGTCAAAAATGGGGTGTCTACAGATACCCTCCTTTTCAGGATTGTATTATTGCCTCTTTGAATGATTTAGTGCATCCTTGGTCTGACTTCTAAATTGGGACAGGGCAACCCTACCCCCCATATAGGCATGAATGCAAATTATGTGCTTATATGATATTTTGGAAATGATTTGATTTGATTTGATTCTAGCGATCTAACAACGAGAAAGACAGTGATTTCATTCCCAAAGTCTGGGGAGTCTGACCTGGTAGTGATTTGATTCTGTGGCAATCCGAGTTATTTGTGGGCAATGATGCAGTTGCAAAGATTTGAGGGTTCAATTTAGGCAGTGATTCATATTTTGATCATGATTTGAGTAATCGGTAGTAAATTAGGGGGGTGGTTTTCCAATTTGAAAGAATTTGAGTTTGAATTCCGGTTCTTACCTTTGTGATCAAAGAAGATGAGGAAAAAGAAAAGAATGATTGTCTTTTTAAAATTTAAATCCCCGAGAAAACATGTTGAAGAATATCTTTTAAAAAAAAAAGGAACTTTACAACTTAAGTAGAGCCTCGGAGATTATGGAAGGGGTTTGATCGAATAAGAATCTTTAAGTCATTGACTTTAGGGGGAATTTCGACTTTCACGAAAAATGGTAGATAAGGAAGTGGTGACCAAATCTTCAATTTTGAATAAAATTCGAAATCCCCTAGAAAGACATTTGACTAAGGAGACAATTGTTTGCTTAGATACTTGGAATAAGATCGAGAGCTCCTTGGGAGGAAAGAATTATGAAAGAAAACCCGCGTAGAATTTTAGAAATTATGGAAAGTTTTTGATCAAACAAAAATCCTTAAATTTTTTACTTTAGAGGGAATTTGATTTTATGGAAAAGTGTTGATGAGGAGGTGATGAACGAGTCTTTCACTTTGAAGTGAAATTTTGAATTTCCTTAGAAGACATTTGACTATAAGGTGACTGTTTGATTGATTTCTTGGAATAAGATCTAAAATTCTTTGGAAATTTTTTGAAAATAAAATTTGAATTGAGTTCCGAAATTATTGAAAGTTCTTTTCATCAGGTAAAAGCCTTTGGGCCGTTGACTTTGAAGGAAACTTAATTTTATGGAGAAATGTTAGACATGGAAATATTGGCCGTGTCTCTCATTTCGAATACAATTTTTGTTCCTGTACAAGATATTTGGCTAAAGGTCGATCGTTTCGTTGATTCCTTGGAATAAAATCCAAACTCCTCCAAACTTTAGAAAAAAAAAAGGTAAGGGAAACGTTGAAATTTTAAAGAAAAAAAAAACGGCACTTTATTTTGAAAAAGAATAGAAGCTGAAATTTGATCACGCGCTTCTGAAAATAAATTGGGCCACATTTCGGGAAACAAAAAGTAAAGGAAAGACAATTGTTTAGATTGCTCACACTGGTCGGGCAACTATGACCCAATGGGTGATGACGATGACTTCAAGATCCAATGCTAAGTGTTAAAAAAAATTGACTGGTTCCATTCACCTATCCTCGGATTTCTTGCATAGTATCCCGAACACTATTCGTGGGTGATGTTATGTCAATAAGGCAAGCATGAGGCTATGCTACTAGTACTGTTTGATCATTCCCTTGTGGAAGGAGTGGTATATTGATTGTAACAACTGATGTACCCTTTTGCTACCAAACTTGCCTCCTTTTGCATAGAGAAAGCATTAGCAGCTTCCAAACTAGGGCAGGATACCCTCCTTTCCAGGATTGTATTATTGTCTCTTTGAATGATTTAGTGAATCCTTGGTCTGACTTCTAAATTAGGACAGGGCAACCCTACCCCCAGATAGGCATAAATGCAAATGATGTGCTTATGTGATATTTTGGAAACGATTTGATTTGATTCCAGCGATCTAACAACGAGAAAGACAGTGATTTCATTCCCAAAGTCTGGGGAGTCTAACGTGGCAGTGATTTGATTCTTTGGCAATCTGATTTATTTGGGGTCCATGATGCAGTTACAAAGATTTGGGGGTTCAATTTAGGCAGTGATTAATATTTTGATCATGATTTGAGTAATCAGTAGTAAATTAGGGGGGTTGTTTCCCAATTTTAAAGAATTTGAGTTTGAATTTGGGTTCTTAACTTAGTGATCAAAGAAGAAGAGGAAAAAGAAAAGAATGATTGCCTTTTTAAAGCTTAAAAACCGAAGAAAACATGTTATTTAAGAATAACTTCTAAAAAAAAAAAGAACCTTCCAACTTAAGTAGAGCCTCGGAGATTATGGAAGGCGTTTGATCGAATAAGAATCTATATGTCATTGACTTTAGTGAGAGTTTCAACTTTTATGATAAATGGTAGATGAGGAAGTGGCGCCCAAATCTTCAATTTTGAATAAAATTCGAAGTCCCCTAGAAAGACATTTGACTAAGGAGACAATTGTTTGATTAGATACTTGGAATAAGATCGAGAGCTCCTTGGGAGGAAAGAATTGTGAAAGAAAACCCGAGTAGAATTGTATAAATTATGGAAAGCTTTTTATTAGACAGAAATCCTTAGGTTTTTTATTTTAGAGGGAATTTGATTTTATGGAAAAGTGTTGATGTGGTGGTGGTGATGACCGAGTCTCACTTTGAAGTGAAATTTTGAATTTCCTTGTAATACATTTGACTATAAGGTGACTGTTTGATTGATTTCTTGGAATAAGATCTAAAATTCTTTGGAAATTTTTTGAAAATAAAATTTGAATAGAGTTCCGAAATTATGGAAAGTACTTTTTATCCGGTAAAAACCTTTGGGCCGCTGACTTTAAGGGAACCTTAATTTTACGAAGAAATGATCGACAAGGAAGTAATGCCCGAGTCTCTTATTTCAAATAAAATTTTTGTTCCTGTACAAGATTTTTGACTAAAGGGCGATCGTTTGGTTGATTCCTTGGAATAAAATCCGAACTCCTCAAAACTTTCGAAAAAAAAGAGTAAAGGGAAACAATGAAATTTCAAAGAAAAAAAAAACGGCACTTTATTTTGAAAAAGGATTTTGAAAAAAATAGAAGTTGCAATTTGATCACGGACTTTTGAAATTAAATTGCGGGCACATATCGGGAAAAATTAAGTAATGAAAAGACAATTGTTTAAGTTGATCACCCTTGTAGGAATCCTTTAAATTCCTCAGAATTCCCCTGGTCGGGTAACTATCACCCGGGTGATGACGGTGACTTCGAGATCCAATGGTGATTGTTAAACAAAATTGACTGGTTCCATTCACCTATCCTCGGGCTTCTTGCATAATATCCAGGACACTATTCATAGGTTATGTTATGTCAATAAGGCAAGCATGAGGCTATGCTACTAGTTCTGTGTGATCATTCCCTTGTAGAAGGAGTGGTATATTGATTGTAACAACTAATGTACCCTTTTGTGACCAAACTTACCTCCTTTAGCATTGAGAGAGCATTAGCAGCTTCCAAACTAGGGCAGGATACCCTCCTTTCCAGGATTGTATTATTGCCTCTTTGAATGATTTAGTGAATCCTAGGTCTGACTTCTAAATTAGAACAGAGCAACCCTACCCCCCAAATAGGCATGAATGCAAATGATGTGCTTATGTGATATTTTGAAAACGATTTGATTTGATTCCAGCGATCTAACAACGAGAAATACTGTGATTTCATTCCCAAAGTGTGGGGAGTCTGACGTGGCAGTAATTTGATTCTATGGCAATCCAAGTTATTTGGTGGTTCAATTTAGGCAGTGATTCATATTTTGATCATGATTTGAGTAATCAGTAGTAAATTTGGTGGGTTGTTTCCCAATTTAAAAGAATTGAGTTTGAATTTAGGTTCTTACATTAGTGATCAAAGAAGAAGAGAAAAAAGAAAAGAATGATTGCCTTTTTAAAATTTAAATCCCTAAGAAAACACGTTGTTGAAGAATAACTTCTAAAAAAAAGGAACTTTCCAACTTAAGTAGAGCCTCGGAGATTATGCAAGATGCTTGATCGAATCAGAATTTTTAATTCATTGACTTCAGGGGGAATTTCGACTTTTACGAAAAATGGTAGATAAGGAAGTGGTGACCAAATCTTCAATTTTTAATAAAAGTCGAAATCCCTTAGAAAGACATTTGACTAAGGAGACAATTGTTTGATTAGATACTTGGAATAAGATCGAGAGCTCCTTGGGAGGAAAGAATTATGAAAGAAAACCCGCGTAGAATTTTAGAAATTATGGAAAGTTTTTGATCAAACAGAAATCCTTAAATTTTTTACTTTAGAGGGAATTTAATTTTATGGAAAAATGTTGATGAGGAGGTGATGACCGAGTTTTTCACTTTGAAGTGAAATTTTGAATTTCCTTAGAAGACATTTGATTATAAGGTGACTGTTTGTTTGATTTCTTGGAATAAGATCCAAAATTCTTTGGAAATTTTTTGAAAATAAAATTTGAATAGAGTTCTGAAATTATGGAAAGTTTTTTTCATCAGGTAAAAGCCTTTGGGCCGCTAACTTTGAGGGAAACTTAATTTTATGGAGAAATGTTAGACAAGGAAGTAATGACGGAGTCTCTCATTTCGAATAAAATTTTGGTTCCTGTACAAGATATTTGGCTAAAGGGGGATCGTTTGGTTGATTCCTTGGAATAAAATCCGAACTCCTCAAAACTTTCGAAAATAAAGAGGAAAGGGAAACATTGAAATTTTAAATAAAAATAAAACGACACTTTATTTTGAAAAATGATTTTTAAAAAAATAGAAGTTGAAATTTGATTAGGAACTTTTGAAAATAAATTGGGACACATTTCGGGAAACAATAAGTAATGGAAAGACAATTGTTTAGAATGATCACTTTGGTTGGAATCCTTTAAATTCGTCAGAATTCCCTTTTGTCGGGCAAATATCACCCAATGACGATGGCTTCGAGATCCAATGCTAAGTGTTAAACAAAATTGACTGGTTCCATAAACCTATCCTCGGGTTTGTTGCAAATTATCCCCGACACTATTCGTGGGTTATGTTATGTCAATAAGGCAAGCATGAGGCTATGGTACTTGTACTGTGTGATCATTCCCTTGTGGAAGGAGTGGTATATTGATAGTAACAACTGATGTGCCCTTTTGTGACCGTACTTACCTCCTTTTGCATGGAGAGAGCATTAGCAGCTTCCAAACTAGGGCAGGATACCCTCCTTTCTAGGATTGTCTTATTGCCACCTTGAATGATTTAGTGAATCCAAGGTCTGACTTCTAAATCAGGACAGGGCAACCCTACCCCCCCAAATAGGCATAAATGAAAATTATGTGCTTATGTGATATTTTTTAAACGATTTGATTTGATTCCAGCAATCTAACAACGAGAAAGACAGTGATTTCATTCCCAAAGTCTGGGGAGTCTGACGTGCCAGAGATTTGATTCTATGCCAATCCGAGTTATTTGGGGGCAATGATGCAGTTACAAAGATTTGGGGGTTCAATTTAGGCAGTGATTCATATTTTGATCATGATTTGAGTAATCAGTAGTAAATTGGGGGGGTTATTTCCCAATTTTAAAGAATTTGAGTTTGAATTTGGGTTCAAACGTTAGTGATCAAAAAAGAAGAGGAAAAAGAAAAGAATGATTGCCGTTTTAAAAGTTAAATCCCAAGAAAACATGTTATTAAAGAATAACTTCTATAAAAAAAAAGGAACTTTCCAACTTAAGTAGAGCCTCGGGGATTATGCAAGGTGTTTGATCGAATAATAATCTTTAAGTTATTGACTTTACGGGGAATTTTGACCGTTATGAAAAATGGTAGATATGGAAGTGGTGACCAAATCTTCAATTTTGAATAAAATTCAAAATCCCCTAGATAGACATTTGACTAAGGAGACAATTGTTTGATTAGATACTTGGAATAAGATCGAGAGCTCCTTGGGAGGAGAGAATTGTGAAAGAAATGCCGAGTAGATTTTAGAAATTATGGAAAGTTTTTTATCAGACAGAAATTATTAGGTTTTTGACTTTAGAGGGAATTTGATTTTATGGAAAAGTGTTGATGAGGAGGTGATGACCGAGTCTTTCACTTTGAAGTAAAATTTTGAATTTCCTTAGAAGACATTTGACTATAAGGTGACTGTTTGATTGATTTCTTGGAATAAGATCTAAAATTCTTTGGAAATTTTTTGAAAATAAAATTTGAATAAAGTTCCGAAAGTATGGAAAGTTCTTATCATCGGGTAAAAACCGTTGGGCCGCTGACTATGAGGGAACCTTAATTTTATGGAGAAATGTTAGACAAGGAAGTAATGACTAAGTCTCTCATTTCGAATAAAATTTTGGTTCCACTACAAGATACTTGGCTAAAGGGTGATCGTTTGGTTGATTCCTTTGAATGAATCCGAACTCAGAACTTTTAAAAAAAAAAGAAGAAAGGGAAGCATTGAAATTTTAAATAAATCAAAAAAAAGGCACTTTATTTTAGTAAAGGATTTTGAAAAAAAATAGAAGGTGAAATTTGATCACGCACTTTTGAAAATAAATTGGGGCACATTTCGGGAAACAATATGTAATGGAAAGAGAATTGTTTAGATTGATCACTCTGGTAGGAATCCTTTAAATTCCTCAGAATTCCCTTGGTCAAGCAACCATCACCCAATGGGTGATCACGATGACTTCGAGATCATTTGGCAAGTGTTAAACAAAATTGACTAGGTCCATTCACCTATCCTCGGGTTTGTTGCATGGTATCTCGGACACTATTCGTGGGTTATGTTATGTCAATAAGGCAAGCATGAGACTATGCTACTAGTACTGTCTGATCATTCCCTTGTGGAAGGAGTGGTATATTGATAGTAACAACTGATGTGGCCTTTTCTGACCAAACTTACCTCCTTTTGCATGGAGAGAACATTAGCAGCTTCCAAACTAGGGCAGGTTACCCTCCTTTCCAGGATTGTATTATTGCCTCTTTGAATGATTTAGTGAATCCTAGGTCTGACTTCTAAATTAGGACAGGGCTACCCTACCCCCCAAATAGGCATGAATGCAAATTATGTGCTTATGTGATATTTTGGAAATAATTTGATTTGATTCTAGCGATCTAACAACAAAAAGGACATTGATTTGGTTCCCAAAGTGTGGGGAGTCTGACGTGGCAGTGATTTGATTCTGTGGCAATCCGAGTTATTTGGGGGCAATGATGCAGTTACTAAGATTTGGGGGTTCAATTTTTGAAGTGATTCATATTTTGATCATGATTTGAGTATTCATTAGTAAATTAGGGGTGTGGTTTCCCAATTTTAAAGAATTTGAGTTTGAATTTGGGTTCTTACCTTAGTGATCAAAGAGGAAGAGGAAAAGGAAAAGAATGATTGGCTTTTTAAAATTTAAATCCCCAAGAAAACATGTTATTAAAGAATAACTTCTAAAAAAATAGGAACTTTGCAACTTAAGTACAGCCTCGGAGATTATGGAAGGTGGATGATCGAATATGTATCTTTAAGTCAGTGAGTTTAGGGGGAATTTCGACTTTTATGAAAAATGGTAGATAAGTAAGTGGCGACCAAATCTTCAATTTTGAATAAAATTCGAAATCCTCCAGAAAGACAGTTGATTAAGGAGGCAATTGTTTGATTAGATACTTGGAATAAGATTGAGAGTTCCTTGGAAGGAAAGATTTGTGAAAGGAAACCCGAGTAGAATTTTAGAAATTATTGAATGTTTTTAAACAGACAGAAATCCTTAGGTTTTTTACTTTAGAGGGATTTTGATTTTATGGAAAAGTGTTGATGAGGAGGTGATGATCGAGTCTTTCACTTTGAAGTGAAATTTTAAATTTCCTTGGAAGACATTTGACTATAAGCTGACTGTTTGATTGATTTCTTGGAATAAGATCCAAAATTTTTTGGAAATTTTTTGAAAATAAAATTTGAATAGAGTTCCGAAATTATGGAAAGTTCTTTTCATCAGGTAAAAACCTTTGGGCCGCTGACTTTTAGGGAACCTTAATTTTATGGAGAAATGTAGTCAAGGAAGTAATGACCGAGTCTCTCATTTCGAATAAAATTTTGGTTTCTATACAGGATACTTGGCTAAAGGGTGATCATTTGGTCGATTCCTTTCAATGAAATCCGAACTCCTCAAAACTTTCAAAAAAAAAGAGGAAAGGGAAGCATTGAAATTTTAAAGAAAAAAAAGCGGCACTTTATTTTGAAAAAGTATTTTGATAAAAATAGAAGTTGAAATTTGATCACGCACTTTTGAAAATAAATTGGGGCACATTTCGGGAAACAATAAGTAATGGAACAACAATTGTTTTGATTGATCACTCTTGTAGGAATCCTTTAAATTCCTCAGAATTCCCTTGGTTGGGCAACTATCACCCAATGGGTTATGACGATGACTTTGAGATCCAATGGTAAGCGTTAAACAAAATTGAGTGGTTCCATTCACCTATCCTCAGGTTTGTCGCATAGTATCCCGGACATTATTTGTGGGTTATGTTATGTCAATAAGGCAAGCATGAGACTATGCTTCTAGTACTGTTTGATCATTTCATCGTGGAAGGAGTGGTACTTTATAGTAACAATTGATTTGCCCTTTTGTGACCAAACTTACCTCTTTTTGCATGGAGAGAGCATTAGCAGCTTCCAAACTAGGGCAGGATACCCTCCTTTCCAGGATTGTATTATTGCCTCTTTGAATGATTTAGTGAATCCTAGGTCTGACTTCTAAATCAGGACAGGGCAACCCTACCTCCCAAATAGGCATGAATGCAAATTATGTGCTTATGTGATATTTTGGAAATGATTTGATTTGATTTGATTCCAACGATCTAACAACGAGAAAGACCGTGATTTCATTCCAAAAGTCTGGGGAGTTTGGCGTGGCAGTGATTTGATTATGTGGCAATCCGAGTTATTTTGGGGCAATGATGCAGTTGCAAAGATTTAGGGATTCAATTTAGGCAGTGATTCATATTTTGATCATGATTTGAGTAATCAATAGTAAATTATGGCGGTGGTTTCCCAATTTTAAAGAATTTGAGTTTGAATTTGGGTTCTTACCTTAGTGATCAAAGAAGAAGAGGAAAAAGAAAAGAATCATTGCCTTTTTAAAATTTAAATCCCCAAGAAAACATGTTATTAAAGAATAACTTCTAAAAGAAAAAGGAACTTTCCAACTTAAGTAGAGCCTCGGAGATTATGGAAGGTGTTTGATCGAATAAGAATCTTTAAGTCATTGACTTTAGGGGGAATTTCGACTTTTATGAAAAATGGTAGATAAGGAAGTGGTGACCAAATCATCAATTTTGAATAAAATTCGAAATCCCCTGGAAAGACATTTGACTAAGGAGACAATTGTTTGATTAGATACTTGGAATAAGATCGAGAGCTCCTTGGAAGGAAAGGATCGTGAAAGAAAACCCGAGTAGAATTTTAGAAATTCTGCAAAGTTTTTGATATTTTGAATTTCCATAGAAGACATTTGACTATAAGGTGACTGTTTGACTGATTTCTTGGAATAAGATCTAAAATTCTATGGAAATTTTTTGAAAATAAAATTTGAATAGAGCTTCGAAATTGTGGAAAGTTCTTTTCATCAGGTAAAAACCTTTGGGCCGCTGACTTTGTGGGAACCTTAATTTTATGGAGAAATGTTAGACAAGGAAGTAATGATCGAGTCTCTCATTTCGAATAAAATTTTTGTTTTTGTACAAGATACTTGGCTAAAGGGTGATCGTTTGGTTGATTCCTTTGAATGAAATCCAAACTCCTCAAAACATTCGAAAAAAAAGAGGAAAGGGAAACATTGAAATTTTAAAGAAAAAAAAAAACGGCACTTTATTTTGAAAAAGGATTTTGATAAAAATAGAAGTTGAAATTTGATCACGCACTTTTGAAAATAAATTGGGGCACATTTCGGGAAACAATAAGTAATGGAAAGACAATTGTTTAGATTGATCACTCTGGTAGGAATCCTTTAAATGTGCCGAAGCTAAACACTCGCGTCCTTATGCAATGGACAACAATAATACATTCCACGTAAGCACATAATCACATAAGCACCTACGAATTTCATTCCCGGATAATGATAGTCCCAATGCGTTACTATAGTTCCGGTTGGAAGCAGCAGTGATCAAGTACCTTTCCAACAAGACTACTAGAAACTCAAGGGTCCAATCAACATCCTAGAAATTACATTCCATACCCACATAATCACATAAACATGTTATCACATAAGCATATAACATTACACTAAGTCTCTATCAAACGAGACGCACCCAATGTGATGCTAATCACGTCCCACGTACCCAAAGTATTCAAACCCGGTACGCTCTGATACCAAGTTGTAACGCCCTCAAAATAAACCCATTATATATACATCATTGACATGAAATATTAAAAGAAAACAATTCATTATCCCATTCATCAGAGTATTATTAAATAAAAACATTACATGTAATACCAAATTAAATGCCCTACGGGCTTACATTTTTTCCAAGCCAACACTTGGACACAAAATATGAGTTCTAACTCAAATACAAATAAAGCCCTAGGCTTGATTATATATCAAATAAAAACAAATAACTAAAGATGGTCTTCAGAATCCAAAATCTAAATCCTTCCAAGCTAAGTCCTTGGAGGTAGCTTATCACCTGAACCTGAAAATGATGTTCCCATAAAGGGTGAGCCACAGCCCAGTAGAAAAATACTAAACCAAATATAAGCATTGAATAAAGCATTAGCATTCAATAGATGGTTAACCAAGATAATCAATTACATCATTTTACAGTCTCATGACAATATTGTCTAAGACACGTTTTACTTTCCAACTTTATCAATATGTCTCAGAACCTGGCCAAACTTACAACAGTGAACTATATATATTATATTCACATTCTTCCAATGTCAACAAACAGATGAGACTCAGGCTCAAATCAAACACTTCATACTTCCAGTTTGATACACATTTTAGTGCTGTATCAAATAAAACACTTCAATATAAATAAGCACACATAAAAGTGATGCTAATGGAGTCCATCCCCTATCTCCTCCCAAACAAAATCCGGTTTAGAGGTCCATCCCCTATCTTCCCCTAAACCGTGGAGTACATCCCCTATCTCCTCCCACACAAAACAATATATATGCAAATGCAATGCTTAATCAATACACGTATTTTCTGTATTAATGCAATAGTCAAAATTAATGACTTAACCAATATGATTAGTTTCAGTTATTCCTAATCCATATGCAATGTCTACAACAAACATGACTATCCTCCACCGATAGCCCAAAACAGTTATTTCTAGACTGGAAATAAATATATCAACAATTCAATAGGCGAGTGATTTTAATTATCCAACTACACCATCTAATGAATGAATTCCTCAATTTCATGCATTTAACCAATTTCCCCAATTTCCTTAAATTAATCATACAAATTAATTTATTAATACAACTAGGGTTTTTCCCAAAATTACCAAAGTACTCCCAACATATCAAAATACCAAAACTTAGGACAAAACTTATAGGATGGAGTAGGAAATCCCTACCTTGAAGCGAAGAACTCGAATGGAGAAGATGACGAAAACCAAAGTGCTCCAAACCCAACATTGTTCAGATTAAACGGAAGCCCTCGACCCACTCTATCTTTTTAACAAAGGGCTTAGGGTAGAAATACACTCTAAGTAGATCAAACCTAAGAGAGAAGGTGTGTAGGGAGAGGAAGAAGACGGTTCTAGGGTTTTAAAATCAAAAAGGAGATGAAAAATGATCCTGAAAGTCGGCTCTCGGATTTTTATACCAGTCGCCCCGCTCGAGCGTGGAAACCCCCGCTCGAGCGCCACTCACAGACTCCCGCTCGAGCGGCCAAACTCACGCTCGAGCGGCGAATGCACTCTCCCAGAAGTTTTTGCAGACAGGTCCCCGCTCGAGCGCCAAACTCCCCGCTCGAGCGTCACTCACGACTTCCTGCTCTAGCGTCCAATCCCCCGCTCGAGCGGCCAACACTACACAGGACATACTGGATGGGTGTATTCCCCGCTCGAGCGTCCAAACCCCCGCTTGAGCGGACAAGCCAAAATCTGGGCAACTAGACTTGGTTCCTAAGCTCAACCAACCTGCTCCAAATCTTCCCAACACAACCCAAGACTCAAAATAAGAAAATAATGAATGACAACAACAATTATACAATGACGGAATCTACGGAACCTAAGTCCGGATACAATAATCAAATGGGAAAAAACCGGAGTCGCTATAACCTCCCCCCCTTAAAAGAATTTCGTCCCCGAAATTAAGCATAAGTTTGTAAATAAAAACAAGTTTTTCTCAATTCTCAAAGATATTGTATAACAGCAATAAACATCTTGACCCAATACTGGTCACTTCATCTCTTTATCAAGGGGTATCTCACAATATATATAAAACAACATATATTTCAACCTGTATCATTATTATGGATTATTCCTTTTAATGTTAACAATTCCCATATCATATTCAATCGCATGATATAAACAACACATTCAACGATGTACTCAACAGATGCAATGTTACACTAAACTTCTACAATGAAGCAAGTTTCAAGATACACCCATTTATCAAAACATACTCACGTTTTACAACTTAAGACATATGTAAAGCTCTTAAGTTTAACAATATTACAAAATCTAAATACTAGATTACAAATCGACAAATATGTCTGGGTATTTTTCGCGGACTTCCAACTCACGTTCCCAAGTGGCTTCCTCCACTCCGTGATGTTTCCACAAAACTTTGACCAAAGGGATGGTTTTGCCTCGCAAAACTTGATCCCGCCTATCCAAGACCCGAACCGGTCTCTCCTCATACGAAACATCCTCATCAACCACTAAATCGGTCCATTCCAACACATGTGATGGATCCGGCTCATACTTCCGAAGCATACTCACATGAAACACGTCATGTACTCCGGACAGCTGCGGCGGTAAAGCTAAACGATAAGCAGCCTCACCAATCCTCTCAAGGATCTCAAACGGACCAATGAACCGAGGGGACAACTTCCCGCTCTTCCCAAACCTCATCAAACCCCGTCTAGGTGATATCTTCAGAAAGACATGATCACCCGCCTCAAACACCAAAGGTCTCCTCCTACGGTCGGCATACGATTTCTGACGACTCTGTGCTGTAACAAGCCTCTTACGGATAAGCTCAACTTTCTCCGTCGTTTCCCTCACCAACTCTGGACCCAACAGAGGTGCATCACCCACCTCGGCCCAACACGCAGGAGATCTACACGGTCGGCCATACAAGGCCTCAAAAGGTGCCATACCGATACTAGACTGGAAACTGTTGTTGTAGGCAAACTCCACCAACGGCAAGTGCCTCTCCCACGACCCACTAAAGTCTAGAACACAACCCCGAAGCATATCCTCAAGTATCTGAATAGTACGCTCGGACTGTCCGTCAGTCTGAGGATGATAAGCCGTGCTAAAGGTCAACTTAGTGCCTAAGGCACTCTGCAAACTCTGCCACAACCTGGCAGTAAAACGAGGATCTCTATCTGAGACGATCGTCACTGGGACCCCGTGCAATCTCACTATGTCCCGAATATACAAGTCGGCAAGATGATCTACCGTATCTCTCATGCGCATAGGAATAAAGTGCGCCGACTTAGTCAACCGGTCTACAACCACCCAAATAGCATCACTACCCCGCTGAGTCCTCGGAAGACCTACAACGAAGTCCATAGTGACATGCTCCCACTTCCACTCGGCAATAGGCAAGGGTTGCAACAAACCCGCTGGCCTCTGATGCTCGGCCTTCACTTGCTGGCAAGTAAGGCACTTAGATACGAAAGCTGCCACATCTCTCTTCATACCCTGCCATCAAAACTGGCGACCCAAATCCCGATACATCTTAGTGCCTCCCGGATGCACCGCAAGGCGTGAATGATGAAACTCTCGGAGTACCTCCTCTCGGCAAGACTCCGGCACAAACAGACGGTCTCGGTATCTCACACTCAGGTCGGAATACACCGTCAAACCCTTCTCAACCTTCCCACCGGAAATCTTCTCACGGAGAGATTCTACCTCAAAGTCACCTCTCTGAGCCTCTAACACTCGAGTCACCAGAGTAGGCTGTGCAACAACAGAAAACAAGGCCGCAGCCTCAACAGATTCGCCCAGAAGGAAATTAAACTCCCCAAGTGCACCCAACATCTCCCATTCTCGGATGGCTATACTAGCTATGTCACCAACAGGTTTCCTGCTAAGGGCATCGGCCACCACATTGGCCTTTCCCGGATGATAATGCAACTCAAAGTCATAATCCTCTATGAATTCCATCCACCTCCTCTGCCTCAAGTTAGAGTCTTTCTGTGTAAACAAATATTTCAGACTCTTATGATCCGAGAATACCTCGAATCTCTCACCATAAAGATAATGCCTCCAAATCTTCAAGGCAAATATCACAGCTGCTAACTCTAGATCATGCGTAGGGTAATTCTGCTCGTGACTTTTCAACTGACGTGAGCCATAGGCAACCACTTTCCCTTCCTGCATCAACACACAACCCAGACCCTCTCGTGAGGCGTCACAATAGACTGCATAACCCAACCCTCTCTCTGGAATAATCAATACTGGAGCGGTAGTCAGTCTAACTTTCAACTCCTGAAAGGACTTTTCACAAGTCTCACTCCATACAAATTTGACTCCCTTCCGAGTCAGTCTAGTCAACGGTGATGCTAACCTGGAGAAATCTTTCACAAACCGACGGTAATACCCAGCTAATCCCAGAAAACTGCGGATCTCAAATACACTCTTAGGCTGTGCCCAATCCTGCACTGCCTCTACCTTGGATGTATCAACAGACACTCCTTCATCGGGTACCACATGGCCTAAGAATTTGACTTCTCTCAGCCAGAACTCACACTTCCCAAACTTGGCATACAGCCTATGGGCTCTAAGTAACTCAAGCACCACTCTCAAGTGTTCCTCGTGCTCCTCCTCAGAAGGCGAATAGATAAGGATATCATCCACAAAAACGACTACAAACCGATCCAAGAATTTCCGGAAGATCCGGTTCATCAAATCCATAAAAACTGCCGGTGCATTGGTGAGCCCAAATGGCATCACCAGAAACTCATAGTGGCCATACCGCGTACAGAATGCCGTCTTCGAAATATCCTCTTCCCTGACCGTCAACTGGTGGTAACCCGATCTCAAGTCTATCTTAGAGAAACAATGGGAACCCTTCAACTGGTCAAACAGATCATCTATACGAGGCATAGGGTACTTATTCTTAACCGTAGCCCGATTCAATTTCCGGTAATCTATACAAAGTCTCAAAGCGCCTCCTTTCTTTTTAACAAAGAGGGCTGGTGCTCCCCACGGCGAAACACTAGGACGTATAAAGCCCTTATCTAGCAACTCCTGGAGTTGGATCTTCAACTCAACTAACTCAGCTGGGGCAAAACGATAAGGTGCCATCGAAATCGGCGCCGTGCCGGGCACTAGGTCAATGGAGAACTCAATCTCCCTATGCGGTGGCAAACCAACAAGATCCTCGGGAAAGACGTCCGAGTACTCACAAACCACCCTTGGCAACACAATCTGTGTTTCCTCATCCTCACTAATCGAAAGGTTAGCAAGTAGACCACTAAGCTCACTCCGTCCTCTTGGAACATACCCCGGTGGCAACACATCACCAACCCGGTCCCCCAGAAAATGAAAATACTCTCCGCTCACAGTACAACAAGTGACCCTCTGGCGGTAGCAATCAATAACTGCCCGGTATGACGATAACCAGTCCATACCCAAAATAACATCGAAACCCCTCATAGGCATAACTACAAAGGAAAATGGGATTCTATGATAATCAACCTCTATATCACAACCCCTAACGCCTTGTTTCAAAATCAATTCACCCCCAAGAGGTGACACTACACAAATAGGAGATGCTAGCTGTGCTAACTCCAACTCCAAAACAGATGCAAATGCAGCAGACACAAAGGAATGAGATGCACCCGTATCAATCAAAACATTAGCAACCGAGTTGCAAAACAAGAAGGTACCTCTCACAACTGATGGTGCTGGCACAAGATCCTGCGCGGTAACAGCATACACGCGCCCAGACGACCTCTGATCAACTTGCTCAACCCTAGGAGCATAAGATTGCTGCACCGACTGAGACGATGAAGCCCCCCCTTGATTGACCCTCGAGGCCTGACCCGACTGAGCTGGCTGCTGACCTTGAATCGGCCTCAAACCAGATGCACCAGATGTGCCACCCAACTGCGGGCAATACCTCTTCATATGCCCTGGCTGACCACACTGATAACACGAGAGTGGCTGACCTCTACCCTGACTATGGCTCTGAGATCGAGCCGAAAAAGATGCTGCTCTCTGAACTCCTCCCCTCTGAGGACAAACTGGAGACTTGTGGCCCAGCTAGCCACACTTGAAACAGGTAATGTCTCCCTGACTGCCTTTCCCCGAACTAGCACTCGGTACAAGAAAAGTCGATCTAGAAAAGCTACCCTGAGACTGCTGGGGATTAAAACCCTTCTGTCTCCTACCATCATTCTGACCATCCTGACTCCTTGGAGCCCTTCTGCCCTTCCTCCTCCTCATGCATCATGATTTCCATGTGGGCTGCAGCATCAACCATACGCCCATAATCCCGAATCATAGTTCCCCCAACTCTCAGCTTGAGGCCACGCCTCAACTTCTTCTCAAACTCAATACAACGGCGTTCCTCAGACGCCACCAACTCAGGTGCAAACCTGGACAAACTAGTGAATGCAGCCTCAAATTCAGCCACTGAAGAACTCGCCTGCTTAAGTTGACAAAACTGGTCTCGCAGCTTCTCCCTGACTGCTGGAGATAAGAACTTCTCCTGGAAAGCATTCACAAAAGCCTCCCACGTACCCCCTATACGCCCCTTAGTAAACTTCCACCACTGACCTGCATCCCCCTTCAACTGGAAAGATGCCAAGGTCACTTTCAACCCCTCGTCTTCGATGCCAAGCATCTCAAACGTCTTCGTTGTCTGTTCGAGCCATTCATCTGCCTTAAGCGGCTCTTTAGGATCACCTACAAATTCATCCGGATTAGACCGGAAGAACTCCCTGTTCAGAAAGGAAGGTCCTGCATCAGCAGCAACAACCTGAGCTTGATTCTCAGCTCTGAGAATGCCTACTGACTCCCTGAATGCTCCTGCTATCTCGCGAGCTAAAGCGCCCATAGCCTGCTAGCCTACTGGCTCAGCCACATTAGCCTGGCCAATTCCCTCCTGAACTGCCGGAATCTCCTCTGGCACAGGCACCTCCTGCCTACCCGGCCTACCACGCCTACCGCGTCCTCGTCCTCGTCCTGACATCCTAATAAAGGAAACAGAGACATCAGCACATTAATAAATGTGCCGAAGCTAAACACTCGCGTCCTAATGCAATGGACAACAATAATACATTCCACGTAAGCATATAATCACATAAGCACCTACGAATTTCATTCCCGGATAATGATAGTCCCAATGCGTTACTATAGTTCCGGTTGGAAGCAGCAGTGATCAAGTGCCTTTCCAACAAGACTACTAGAAACTCAAGGGTCCAATCAACATCCTAGAAATTACATTCCATACCCACATAATCACATAAACATGTTATCACATAAGCATATAACATTACACTAAGTCTCTATCAAACGAGACGAACCCAATGTGATGCTAATCACGTCCCACGTACCCAAAGTATTCAAACCCGGTACGCTCTGATACCAAGTTGTAACGCCCTCAAAATAAACCCATTATATATACATCATTGACATGAAATATTAAAAGAAAACAATTCATTATCCCATTCATCAGAGTATTATTAAATAAAAACATTACATGTAATACCAAATTAAATGCCCTACGGGCTTACATTTTTTCCAAGCCAACACTTGGACACAAAATATGAGTTCTAACTCAAATACAAATAAAGCCCTAGGCTTGATTATATATCAAATAAAAACAAATAACTAAAGATGGTCTTTAGAATCCAAAAGCTAAATCCTTCCAAGCTAAGTCCTTGGAGGTAGCTTATCACCTGAACCTGAAAATGATGTTCCCATAAAGGGTGAGCCACAGCCCAGTAGAAAAATACTAAACCAAATATAAGCATTGAATAAAGCATTAGCATTCAATAGATGGTTAACCAAGATAATCAATTACATCATTTTACAGTCTCATGACAATATTGTCTAAGACACGTTTTACTTTCCAACTTTATCAATATGGCTCAGAACCTGGCCAAACTTACAACAGTGAACTATATATATTATATTCACATTCTTCCAATGTCAACAAACAGATGAGACTCAGGCTCAAATCAAACACTTCATACTTCCAGTTTGATACACATTTTAGTGCTGTATCAAATAAAACACTTCAATATAAATAAGCACACATAAAAGTGATGCTAATGGAGTCCATCCCCTATCTCCTCCCAAACAAAATCCGGTTTAGAGGTCCATCCCCTATCTTCCCCTAAACCGTGGAGTACATCCCCTATCTCCTCCCACACAAAACAATATATATGCAAATGCAATGCTCAATCAATACACGTATTTTCTGTATTAATGCAATAGTCAAAATTAATGACTTAACCAATATGATTAGTTTCAGTTATTCCTAATCCACATGCAATGTCTACAACAAACACGACTATCCTCCACCGATAGCCCAAAACAGTTATTTCTAGACTGGAAATAAATATATCAACAATTCAATAGGCGAGTGATTTTAATTATCCAACTACACCATTTAATCAATGAATTCCTCAATTTCATGCATTTAACCAATTTCCCCAATTTCCTTAAATTAATCATACAAATTAATTTATTAATACAACTAGGGTTTTTCCCAAAATTACCAAAGTACTCCCAACATATCAAAATACCAAAACTTAGGACAAAACTTATAGGATGGAGTAGGAAATCCCTACCTTGAAGCGAAGAACTCGAATGGAGAAGATGACGAAAACCAAAGTGCTCCAAACCCAAGATTGTTCAGATTAAACGGAAGCCCTCGACCCACTCTATCTTTTTAACAAAGGGCTTAGGGTAGAAATACACTCTAAGTAGATCAAACCTAAGAGAGAAGGTGTGTAGGGAGAGGAAGAAGACGGTTCTAGGGTTTTAAAATCAAAAAGGAGATGAAAAATGATCCTGAAAGTCGGCTCTCGGATTTTTATACCAGTCGCCCCGCTCGAGCGTGGAAACCCCCGCTCGAGCGCCACTCACAGACTCCCGCTCGAGTGGCCAAACTCACACTCGAGCGGCGAATGCACTCTCCCAGAAGTTTTTGCAGACAGGTCCCCGCTCGAGCGCCCAACTCCCCGCTCGAGCGTCACTCACGACTTCCTGCTCGAGCGTCCAATCCCCCGCTCGAGCGGCCAACACTACACAGGACATACTGGATGGGTGTATTCCCCGCTCGAGCGGACAAGCCAAAATCTGGGCAACTAGACTTGGTTCCTAAGCTCAACCAACCTGCTCCAAATCTTCCCAACACAACCCAAGACTCAAAATAAGAAAATAATGAATGACAACAACAATTATACAATGACGGAATCTACGGAATCTAAGTCCGGATACAATAATCAAATGGGAAAAAACCGTAGTCGCTATAGTTTGGGAGCCTAGTGTTGCTGCCCAGATTTTTGGACCTTCGCTCGAGCGAGGAGTTGGTCGCTCGAGCGAGAGTGAGGTTCGTGTCTGGTGGTCGAGCCAGGGTGGCTTCGCTCGAGTGAGTGTTGCGTCTGGTTCTGGACCTGAGAGTTGCCTTTCTTGGCTCGAGCGAGCTTTTCTTGGCTCGAGCGGTCTGGGTTTTTCTTCGCTCGATCGAGAACTTCTTGGCTCGAGCGAGAGTTTCTGTGTCTGGTCGCTCGAGCGACCAAGGCTTCGCTCGAGCGAGCGTGTTTTATATCAGCGGACAGTAGCGTTTTGAACATCACTTTTTCATCTTCTTTTTTTTGATTAAACCTAGATTCGAGACTCTCTCTCTCTACACTTATATTCTCTCTAAGAATTGATCTCCCTAGAGTGTGAATCTAGCCTAGGGCCTTTGTTAAAAAGATAGAGGGCATTGAGAGCTTTGTTTTAATCTGAAAAAAGTTTGGATTTGGAGCAAGTTGATCTTCGAGTCTTCATCTCCTTTTTGGCTCAAACTTCGAGGTAGGGATATCCTACTCCTCTCTATGGATTTTGTCTTTAAATTTTGGTATTTTGAGATGTTGGGGTTGGTTTGGTAATTTTGTGAAAGTTTGGGGCTTTTGTGTAATTTTACAAAAGTTGGGGTTTTATTCATAATAAACCTAGATGCATGTTTGGCATGGAGAAATGGAATTGATGTTAAATCATTGATGAAAATGGGACCTAAGGGTTGAAATGGTAATTATGGAAAAAGGCCTAATTACATTGTTTGATTAATTGGGATAATTAATGGTAAGAAATGAGGAAATGAAATGTTGATTGAATATCCATTTGTGCATTTATTTTCTGTTTAGAAATAACTGCTTTGGGCTATCGGTGGAGGATAGTCGTGATTGTTGTAGACAATGCATGATGATTAGGCAAACTGAAACTAATCAATGAATTGTGTCATGGAACTTGACGGTTGATAGAATACATTAGCTGTATGTATTGGGTGATTGTATATAGAACCAATGTGTTTATATACGTTATGTGTAGAGGAGGAGAAAGGGGATGTACTCTGCGGTTTAGGGGAAGATAGGGGATGTACCTCTAAACCGGATAGTGTTGGGAGAAGATAGGGGATGAACTCCGTAGATACAGCTCATATGCTTGTCTAAAGAAGTGAAGATAGAGCTTATATGCTTATCTTTGTGATGTGGGGATATAGCTTTTATGCTTATCTGTGGATATTGTGGTTATACATATCTGTTGTAGAATGTGGGATATAGCTTTTATGCTTATCTGTGGATATTGTGGTTATACATATCTGTTGTAGAATGTGGATATAGCTTTTATGCTTATCTGTGGATATTGTTGTTATACATATCTGTTGAGAATGTGGGTAGTGCTTATATGCCTATCCGTTGAAAAAGGGAAAATGAAAGGAAACTTGGGCTCATAAGTCGTATGACATAAATATGTGATTTATGTGATTGTATCAGTGTTGGCCATCTATCAATTGCTAATATTTTAGTCATTGTTCATGGTTGGTTTAGTGTATTTCTATTGGGCTGTGGCTCACCCGATATGGGAATATCATTTTCAGGTACAGGTAGCATGCCACCTCCAAGGGCATAGCTGGGAGGCTAGAGGTGGACATACTTTTGTCGCTTAACTTTTGATGTATTACATGTAACTTCAAGCCAAGGGCTTAATGTGTAAACGAGTTAGTACTCTTTTGTTGTAACCAAGTGTTAACTTGCAAAGCTGTAAGCCCGTAGGGCATTTTGTTTTGATGTTAACATGTAATACTTATGTACTAGAACTCTAATGAATAAAAGAATGTGGTTAGTTTATATGCAAATGCATGTCTTGTCTGATGGGTTTAATGTTGTCATTTTGAGGGCGTTACAACTTGGTATCAGAGATACTTTGGGTACGTGGGAAGTGATTAGGATCACAATGGGTTTGTCTCGCTTAATAGAGACTTAGATGTAGTATCATATGCTATGTGTTTACTTGATAACATGCTTATGTGACTATGTGGATATGGGATTTAATTTCTGGGATGTTGATTGGATCCTTGAGTTTCTGGAGTCTTGTTGGAAAAACACTTGATCAATGCTGTTTCTAACCGGAACTCTAGTAACGTCTCGGGACTATCATTATCCGGAAATGAAATTCGTAAGTGCTTATGTGTTTATGTGCTTACGTGGAGTGAATTACAGTTGTCCATGTATTAGGACGTGAGTGTTTAGTTTCGGCACATTTATGAATGTGCTAATGTTCTGTGTTACCTTTATTAGGATGTCAGGACGAGGAAGAGGTGCTAGGCGTGGTAGACCTGCGAGGCAGGAAGCACCGTTACCGGGTGAGATTCCGGCAGTGCAGGAGGGAGTTGGTCAGGCCAATGTGGCCGAGCCAGTGGGTCAGCAGGCTATGGGTGCCTTGGCCAGAGAGATAGCAGGGGCTTTGGGTATTCTCAGAGCGGGCAATCAGGCAGCTGAGGCAGGGCCTTCTTTCTTGAAGAGGGAGTTCTTCCGGTCTAATCCGGATGAGTTTATCGGGGATCCGAAGGAGCCACTGAAGGCTGATGAGTGGCTAGAGCAAATGAGTAAGACGTTCGAGATGCTTGGCATCGAGGACGGAGCACTGAAAGTGACCTTGGCATCCTTCCAACTGAAGGGAGATGCGGGTCAATGGTGGAAGTACGAGAAGGCTCGTGTTGGTGGTACTTGGGAGGCGTTTGTGAATGCTTTTCAGGAGAGGTTTTTGTCTGCAGCAGCTAGGGAGAAGCTGAGGGATCAGTTCAGCCGGCTTAATCAGCAGGGCTTGTCAATGGCCGAGTTTGAGGCTACTTTTACCAGTCTGTCCAGGTTTGCACCGGAACTGGTGGCGTCTGAGGAACGCCATTGCTATGAGTTTGAGCGGAAGTTGAGGCGGGGCCTCAAGTTGAGGGTTGGTGGGTCTTATATCCGAGAGTATAGACACCTGGTAGATGCTGCAGCTCATATGGAGCTCATGATGCAGGAGGAGGATGAGGGGCAGAGAGGCTCCAAGAGGAGCCAGGATAGTCAGGGTGATGGCAGGAGGCAGAGGGGTTCTAACCCTCAGCAGTCGCAGGGTGGTGTTGCTAGATCGACCTTCCCAGTGCCGGGTGCAGGCTCCGGGAGAGGTGGTCAGGGGGAATTCACCTGTTACAAGTGTGGCCAGCTGGGTCACAAGGTTTCTGTTTGCCCGCAGAAGGGTGGGGGTCAGAGAGCTGCTTCTTCTTCAGCTAGACCGCAGAGTCAGAGTTTGGGCAGGGGGCAGCCCTTATCTTGTTATCAGTGTGGACAGCCTGGGCACCTGAAGAGGTTTTGCCCACAGTTGAGTGCCACTTCGGGAGCGTCTGGTTCTAGGCAGACGCAGGGTTTTCAGCCAGCTCAGTCTGTGCAGGCCTCGAGGGCCAATCCGGGAGCTTCGTCATCCCAGTCTGTGCAGCAGTCTTTTGCTCCGAGAGGTGAGCAGGTAGACCAGGGGCCTACGGGGCGCGTGTATGCTGTTACCGCGCAGGATTTAGTACCGGCTCCATCAGTAGTGAGAGGTACTTTTCTGTTTTGCAACTCGGTTGCTAGTGTGTTGATAGACACGGGTGCATCTCATTCTTTTGTATCTGCTGCATTTGCATCGGTTTTGGAATTGGAGTTAGCACAGTTAGCATCTCCTATTTGTGTGGTACCGCCTTTGGGTGGTGAGTTGATCTTGAAACAGGGTGTTAGAGGATGTGATATAGAGGTCGCCGACTATAGACTTGCTTTTCCGTTTGTTGTCATGCCCATGAAGGGTTTTGATGTTATTTTGGGTATGGACTGGCTATCGTCATACCGGGCTGTTATCGATTGCTACCGCCAGAGGGTCACGTTATGTACCTTGAGCGGGGAGTGGTTCCATTTCTTGGGAGACCGGGTTGGTAGTATTTTGCCACCGGGGTATGATTCGCGAGGGCGAAGTGAGCTTAGTAGTCTACTGGCTAGCGTTGAGACTGGTGAGTGTGATGAGACCCAGGTTATATTGCCGAGGGTGGTTTGTGAGTATTCGGATGTCTTTCCCGAAGGTCTTGTTAGTTTGCCACCTCACCGAGAGATAGAGTTCTCTATTGATTTAGTGCCCGGCACGGCGCCGATTTCTATGGCACCATACCGTTTTGCTCCAGCAGAGTTGGTTGAGTTGAAAGTTCAGCTCCAGGAATTGCTAGATAAGGGTTTTATTTGCCCTAGTGTTTCGCCATGGGGAGCGCCGGCCCTCTTTGTTAAAAAGAAAGATGGTGCCTTAAGATTGTGTATTGACTACCGGAAGTTGAATCGGGCTACGGTTAAGAATAAGTACCCTATGCCCCGTATAGATGACCTGTTTGACCAGTTGAAGGGTTCCCATTGTTTCTCTAAGATAGACTTGAGATCGGGTTACCACCAGTTGAGGGTCAGGGAAGAGGATGTTCCGAAGATGGCATTCCGTACGCGGTATGGCCATTATGAGTTTCTGGTGATGCCATTTGGGCTTACCAATGCACCGGCAGTCTTTATGGACTTGATGAACCGGATTTTTCGGGAGTTCTTAGACCGATTTGTGGTCGTCTTTGTGGACGACATCCTTATCTATTCGCCTTCAGAGGAGGAGCACGAGGAACATTTGAGAGTGGTGCTTGAGTTGCTTAGAGCCCATAGGCTGTATGCCAAGTTTGGGAAGTGTGAGTTCTGGCTGAGGGAAGTCAAATTCTTAGGCCACGTGGTATCCGGGGAAGGGGTGTCTGTTGATACATCCAAGGTTGAGGCAGTGCAAGATTGGGCACAGCCTAAGAGTGTGTTTGAGATCCGCAGTTTTCTGGGATTAGCTGGGTATTACCGTCGGTTTGTGAAAGATTTCTCCAGGTTAGCGTCACCGTTGACTAGACTGACTCGGAAGGGAGTCAAGTTTGTGTGGAGTGAGACTTGTGAAAAGTCGTTCCAAGAGCTGAAAGTTAGATTGACCACCGCTCCGGTGTTGATTATTCCGGAGAGAGGGTTGGGTTATGCGGTTTATTGTGATGCCTCACGAGAGGGTTTGGGTTGTGTGTTGATGCAAGAAGGGAAAGTGGTAGCTTATGGCTCACGTCAGTTGAAAATACACGAGAAGAATTACCCCACACACGACCTAGAGTTAGCGGCTGTGATCTTTGCCTTGAAAATCTGGAGGCACTACCTTTATGGTGAGAAGTTCGAGGTGTTCTCGGACCACAAGAGTTTGAAGTATCTGTTTATACAGAGAGACTTGAATTTGAGGCAGAGGAGGTGGATGGAGTTCATCGAGGATTATGATTTTGAGTTTCATTATCATCCGGGAAAGGCCAATGTTGTGGCCGATGCCCTTAGTAGGAAATCCATTAGTGATGTAGCTAGTATAGCCATCCGGGAATGGGAGATGTTGGGAGCACTTGGTGAGTTTGATTTGCTACTGGGCGAATCTGTTGAGGCTGCGGCCTTGTTTTCTGTTGTTGCGCAGCCTACACTTGTGATTAGAGTGTTAGAGGCACAGAGAGGTGACCTTGAGGTAGAATCCCTCCGAGAGAAGATCTCTAGTGGGACAGTTGAGAAGGGTTTGACGGTGTATCCCGATCAGAGTGTGAGATACCGAGACCGTTTGTTTGTACCGGAGTCTTGCCGAGAGGAGGTACTCCGAGAGTTTCATCATTCGCGCCTTGCGGTGCATCCGGGAGGTACTAAGATGTATCAGGATTTGGGTCGCCAGTTTTGGTGGCGGGGTATGAAGAGAGATGTGGCTGTTTTCGTATCGAAGTGCCTTACTTGCCAGCAAGTGAAGGCCGAGCATCAGAGGCCAGTGGGTTTGTTGCAACCCTTGCCTATTGCTGAGTGGAAGTGGGAGCATGTCACTATGGACTTCGTTGTAGGTCTTCCGAGGACTCAACGGGGTAGTGATGCTATTTGGGTGGTTGTAGACCGGTTGACTAAGTCAGCGCACTTTATTCCTATGCGCGTGAGAGATTCGGTGGATCATCTTACCGATTTGTATATTCGGGACGTAGTGAGATTGCACGGGGTCCCAGTGACGATCATCTCAGATAGAGATCCTCGTTTTACTGCTAGGTTGTGGCAGAGTTTGCAGAGTGCCTTGGGCACTAAGTTGACCTTTAGTACGGCTTATCATCCTCAGACTGACGGGCAGTCCGAGCGTACTATTCAGATCCTCGAGGATATGCTTCGGGGTTGTGTCCTTGACTTTAGCGGGACGTGGGAGAGGCACTTGCCATTGGTAGAGTTTGCCTACAACAACAGTTTTCAGTCTAGCTTCGGTATGGCACCGTTTGAGGCCTTGTATGGCCGACCATGTAGGTCTCCAGTTTGTTGGACCGAGGTGGGTGATGCACCTTTGTTGGGTTCGGAGTTAGTTAGGGAGACGACGGAGAAAGTTGAGCTTATCCGTAGGAGGCTTGTTACAGCCCAGAGTCGACAAAAGAGTTATGCCGACCGTAGGAGGAGGCCTTTGGCGTTTGAGGTAGGTGATCATGTCTTTCTGAGGATATCACCTAGGCGAGGCTTGATGAGGTTTGGGAAGAGTGGGAAGTTATCCCCTCGGTTTATTGGTCCTTTTGAGATCCCTGAGAGGATTGGTGAGGTTGCTTATCGGTTAGCCTTACCGCCGCAGTTGTCCGGAGTGCATGACGTGTTTCATGTGAGTATGCTTCGAAAGTATGAGCCAGATCCATCACATGTGTTGGATTGGACCGATTTAGAGGTAGATGAGGATGCCTCGTATGAGGAGAGACCGGTTCGGGTCTTGGATAGGCGGGATCAGGTCCTGCGTGGCAAGACCATTCCTTTGGTGAAAGTCTTGTGGAAACATCACGGAGTGGAGGAAGCCACTTGGGAACGTGAGTTGGGAGTCCGTGAGAAATATCCGGACTTGTTTAATGATATGTAATCTTGTATTTAAATTTAAAACTATTGTTGAACTTAAGAGCTTTTATATATGTCTTAAGTTGTGAAACATTGAAAATGTTTTGGTTATTGAAAGTATGTTTTGGAACTTGCCTCATATGGAAGTTGAATGTGACACTATATGTGTTGAATATATTGTTGAAATTGGAAAGATAGTGCATAATGTTGATGCATGTTGAAAATACATATGTTGTTTACATATTGTAAAATGTCCCTTGTTACAGGGATGGGATGACCGGTAATGGGTCGAATTGTTGAATGTTCAAGTGTAACGTTGTATAAAATGGAGAAAAACTCGTTTTGAAAACTTGTGCTTAATTTCGGGGACGAAATTCTTTAAGGGGGGGAGGTTATAGCGATCCCGGGTTTACCCTTGTTGTACAGTGATCCGGACATGTGTCCGTGGATGTTGGTAGTTGTTTATTATCTTGTTTGCATCTTTTTTACTTTGTATATTGAGTTATGGGATGTGTTGGGCAGGTTTGTTACAGGTTGGTTGTGTTTGGGAGCCTAGTGTTGCTGCCCAGATTTTTGGCCCTTCGCTCGAGCGAGGAGTTGGTCGCTCGAGCGAGAGTGAGGTTCGTGTCTGGTGGGTCGAGCCAGGGTGGCTTCGCTCAAGCGAGTGTTGCGTCTGGTTCTGGACCTGAGAGTTGCCTTTCTTGGCTCAAGCGAGCTTTTCTTGGCTCGAGCGGTCTGGGTTTTTCTTCGCTCGATCGAGAACTTCTTGGCTCGAGCGAGAGTTTCTGTGTCTGGTCGCTCGAACGACCAAGGCTTCGCTCGAGCGAGCGTGTTTTATATCAGCGGACAGTAGCGTTTTGAACATCACTTTTTCATCTTCTTTTTTTTGATTAAACCTAGATTCGAGACTCCCTCTCTCTCTACACTTATATTCTCTCTAAGAATTGATCTCCCTAGAGTGTGAATCTAGCCTAGGGCCTTTGTTAAAAAGATAGAGGGCATTGAGAGCTTTGTTTTAATCTGAAAAAAGTTTGGATTTGGAGCAAGTTGATCTTCGAGTCTTCATCTCCTTTTTGGCTCAAACTTCGAGGTAGGGATATCCTACTCCTCTCTATGGATTTTGTCTTTAAATTTTGGTATTTTGAGATGTTGGGGTTGGTTTGGTAATTTTGTGAAAGTTTGGGGCTTTTGTGTAATTTTACAAAAGTTGGGGTTTTATTCATAATAAACCTAGATGCATGTTTGGCATGGAGAAATGGAATTGATGTTAAATCATTGATGAAAATGGGACCTAAGGGTTGAAATGGTAATTATGGAAAAAGGCCTAATTACATTGTTTGATTAATTGGGATAATTAATGGTAAGAAATGAGGAAATGAAATGTTGATTGAATATCCATTTGTGTATTTATTTTCTGTTTAGAAATAACTGCTTTGGGCTATCGGTGGAGGATAGTCGTGATTGTTGTAGACAATGCATGATGATTAGGCAAACTGAAACTAATCAATGAATTGTGTCATGGAACTTGACGGTTGATAGAATACATTAACTGTATGTATTGGGTGATTGTATATAGAACCAATGTGTTTATATACGTTATGTGTAGAGGAGGAGATAGGAGATGTACTCCGCGGTTTAGGGGAAGATAGGGGATGTACCTCTAAACCGGATAGTGTTGGGAGAAGATAGGGGATGAACTCCGTAGATACAGCTCATATGCTTGTCTAAAGAAGTGAAGATAGAGCTTATATGCTTATCTTTGTGATGTGGGGATATAGCTTTTATGCTTATCTGTGGATATTGTGGTTATACATATCTGTTGTAGAATGTGGGGATATAGCTTTTATGCTTATCTGTGGATATTGTGGTTATACATATCTGTTGTAGAATGTGGATATAGCTTTTATGCTTATCTGTGGATATTGTTGTTATACATATCTGTTGAGAATGTGGGTAGTGCTTATATGCCTATCCGTTGAAAAAGGGAAAATGAAAGGAAACTTGGGCTCATAAGTCGTATGACATAAATATGTGATTTATGTGATTGTATCAGTGTTGGCCATCTATCAATTGCTAATATTTTAGTCATTGTTCATGGTTGGTTTAGTGTATTTCTACTGGGCTGTGGCTCACCCTATATGGGAATATCATTTTCAGGTACAGGTAGCATGCCACCTCCAAGGGCATAGCTGGGAGGCTAGAGGTGGACATACTTTTGTCGCTTAACTTTTGATGTATTACATGTAACTTCAAGCCAAGGGCTTAATGTGTAAACGAGTTAGTACTCTTTTGTTGTAACCAAGTGTTAACTTGGAAAGCTGTAAGCCCGTAGGGCATTTTGTTTTGATGTTGACATGTAATACTTATGTACTAGAACTCTAATGAATAAAAGAATGTGGTTAGTTTATATGTAAATGCATGTCTTGTCTGATGGGTTTAATGTTGTCATTTTGAGGGCGTTACACAGAATTAGAAATGAGCATATTCGAGAATGGATAGGAGTAGCACCGGTAGAAGATAAGTTGAGAGAAAATCAATTGAGATGATTTGTTCATATTCAACGGAGACCAACAAAGGCAGTAGCAAAGAGATGCGATGCTGTAATGGTAGATGGAAGTGTTAGGGGACGGGGTAGGCCTAGATTAATGTTGGTTAGCGTTGTAAATAGAGATATGGATCTATTTAATTTGACTAACGAAATGGCATTTGGTAGGGCCGCGTGGAGAAGAATGATTCATGTAGCCGACCCCATTTGATGGGACTTAAGGCTTGGTTTGGTTTGGTTTGGTTTGGTTTATAATTAACACATAAGCCATGTCACGGTATTAGAAAGGATTTGGCTTTTTTTTTAAGTTGTTATTTAATTTGAGAGAGCATTTGGATTTAGTAGGTCTATTTTAGAATCGATTCCGATGATTTGAACTGTTCATTTTTTAAAGCTCTTCAATTAAAATATTCATATAAAAAATTAAGATAATTCAATATCAGTAGCTATATATTTAAAGCATATTTGTTTCAAAAAAAAATAGACGACAAATATAATTTTAAAAATAATTATCTATTTTTATAATATAAATTTAATTTAAATATATAACAATTAATGTCTAACCATCTTAATTTTTTATATAAATATTTTACCTAATAATTCTTAAAATAAAAATAATTGAAATTATGTAAATTAGGCGCGGATCACTCCTTCCTCCATATTGAAATTATGGAAATCATATTTTACCTAAGCAAGCTGATTCATATTTTACCTAATAATTCTTAAAATAACAATTAATTCTCTTTCAAAACACACAGCTTTTGCCTTTCCACTCTCTACCTCTCTCTCTCTCTCTGTGTCAAACATGGCCGCATAGAATTCCAAGTTCAAGCGTTTCTCTGGCATCCTCCGCTGCCTACTCTGCATCGACAGCCTCCCATCCGACTCCACCACTAATATCCCAACCACCACCACCACCACCACCACCACCCAAGTCACCACCCAAGGCAAGACCCCAGGAGTAGTCGCAAGACTCATAGGTCTAGACTCACTCCCAGACCCCAAGAAGGTTTTCGGGAGAAAGGAAGGTCAAAAGGGAAAAGGTGGAGTTTCTGTGTTTTTGTGTTTTAATTTGTTTCTGTGTTTACATAGCTAATTGTAGTTTCTGTGTTTTAATTTGTTTTTAGTTTGATAGTTTCTGTTTGAGTCTACGGAATTCGGGGATGGTGCTGTCATAGCATCATGCTGTGACAACAAACAACACCGTTTGCTTGATTACTTTTTTTTCTCGACTTTGTGCAATGTGATTTCAATTTCACTTTCTTTTTAATTCATTTTCAAACAAAGATATGAGCCTCTCCGCAAAAGTTAAATAAATAAATAAAGTAATTCACATCTACTTAAAAATTGACAAATAAATTATGAATACATTTCCTGAAATTTAGTTAAAATACATATTGTCTCCTGTAATTTTAACCATTGATAGAGGGAGGACATTGGGTTAAAGAAAACTCATCTAATGATGATGCAGGTTTTTTGAGGCCCAAGTCTAGAGAGCCCAAAGAAAAAGCTAAGGAGATTACTAGGAAAATGAAAGGAAGTTTACGCGGTGAGCCGATGGATTTGCCCTCCATACTTAAGGGATATGCTGGGGATGAGAGCTCATATAATGTGTCTGGAAGTGAATCAGAATTGACAATATCGACTCTTAGAAAGTCCTTTCAGTGGAGTAACCGACCTAGACCTTCATCATTGCTTTTGACTGAGTCATTTGTAAGTAGGGAGGCCAAGAAGAGACTCTCAGAGAGGTGGAAGATGTCCCAAAGGTATCAGAATGTTGGAGCAGTTGGTAAGGCCAGCAAGCCAGAGAATTTTTATCTAATGACTGGTTTGGATGGATCCAGTGATAGATTTGTTAACAATAATGAAATTGCAGAGTGGGATAGTCCTTTGGGTATTAGTCGTAGGGATGGTTAGAAGGATAGTATCAGAATTTCATCCAGATTGAGATCTTTTGCTACTTCATGTATTAGCTTTGGTGGCCCTAAAACAAACATGCAATGTGAAACTCTTAACCAAGACAGTTATTTGATCGCTGGAGAAGCCATGAATCGGGGTAAAAATAAGGCAATCAGGAGAAATTTCAATAAGAAAGAAGATTGTTCATCCAGAAAAATAAGATCCAACAATAAGAAATCTCAATCCTCTCGCCGAACCTATCGTGATAGTACTGATTCCTTTGGGGAAGAGCAGTTTAACCTATCTCAGGTGGAGATCAACCTTGGAAAGAAAGATCCTGCAGAACAGAAGTCTTTAGTTTCTCATATGCGGACCCATAACATCAACGGTAAAAGTTCAATTAGTGATACTGAGGTGGATGGTGGACATGCGGATATGTATTCTGAATCTCTTGATGAAGAGTTGCCCTCAAAACCAGCATCTTGTTTGTCAGGAAATCCTACTTCTTCTACCCCTGGTCCAGAGGATTCAAAAGCACAGGTTTGATTTACTTGACTAATAATCTTTCAATACTTGTTGACACAACATAGATGCAGTATTAATATCTGTGGTGGTCTTTTCCCCTTTCTATACCCATACCTTGTGAGGCAAAATAGTTCAATTTGCTTAACATTTATTTTATTGTCATTTGTAATATGGTTGTATTTGATGAACTTGTGCATTGCTTGCTTGTTGTCCTTAGTGTTTGTTGGATTTTTTTATTGTGTACAAAGCATCAATATCTCATGATAAATAATTACATTTTGTTATAGGTGCATTTTATTGTATCTTGTTATATGTTTAGATACATGACATGTATAATTTATGCACTATGTTGATTATTTATTTATTTTTATTTTTTAGAATGGTCAACTTTTCCTTTAAAAAGTTCATATGCTATTGCTTCAAACTTCAAATATACATTAATATTAAAGAGATTGATTAGAAACTTTCTATTGCTCTTTGAGAATGGCAATAGGGTACGCTCTGGGTTGATCATCCCTCCCTCAATCTTATCATGGAATAGAGGTGATCATTGCAGGAAAATTAATTTTTAGCGGCGTTTCAAAAACGCCGCTATAAGCCAAGAAAATGCCGTCATAAGTTATAGCGACGTCTAATATTTTCGTCGCTAATACGACCACCATAATAACTACAACATTTTTAAAACGCCGCTAAAAACATTAGATGGAGTTTTAAAAAATGCCACAAAAAACTTTAACGCCACTGCCATTTCCGTCCCAAAATAACGTATGACATCATGATGACGTCATTTAGTGGCGTTTTTTTGAAAAACGCCGCTCTTTTTTTTCCTTATTTTGAAATACAGCATCATAACACAGCCAAAAAAATTTAACTAAAATATAGCATAACACCGAGCTAAAGAATTTAATTAAAATATAGCATAACACACAGCTAAAGAATTTAACTAAGAAGAAAGCTTGAGAATTTAACTACATGTATACAAGAGCAGTAGTATGTACAATCTGTGATTTGGCAAAAACAATCATTAAAAATTCAATCTCAAGCCACACTCTTGAAGCTGCTCTCACCAAAAATTAAAAGAACAAAGAAATCAAAGAAAATAACAAGGTATGAGGCTCTTGGAACAGTTCTTCAGCTCTTCCTCCAGTATGCTCATACCACAAAGAGATCCTACTGCAATTTGAGTGTCTTGTTGCCCATCCATGGATTGCTAGTTCACTTTTGCAGATCCTATCAACATGTATGTGATAAACATATATGATAAACATAATCAATTAGAATATCCAGGTGCACCATTGCTGCATGTTATAATCTATTATCAATTAGAATAAACCTTTAGATCATCTATTTTAATATGTTGTCCAAAATATGACATCAACTCAGATGTTTCAGTATTCTGATACCCTAAATTTCCTCAGACATTTACCATGATTTCACTGCTCAAAATTGGGCAATTTGTTGAACAAAAATCTGTAACAAAATTAACACTTCTTAGAAATCACCACAGCAGAGATGATGAATTACAACAATATTCCACCTCAACAACTTAAATTTTAAGAATAAAACTTACAACAAAAAAGGGGCCTCCTTTCATTGAGTTTGTCCAAACTACTTCTTCTTCTTTCCTTTCTTTGATATTTGAACCTGCATTTGACAAGAACAAATAACATGAATAAAACATAATTCCAAATTAGATGAAATTATTCGACAGTTTTTTTTAAAATTATGAGACATATTAACAGTTTTTTTTTTTTTGTAACATTCATCTATAAGATTTTTGTACCTGAAAAGGCTTCACCAATGTACCATATTGACAGCAAAATAATGTTAAAAGTTTTCAATTATTTGAGTTTTAAAAAGAAGTGCCCCTTAGAAGCACCAATCTAGTGATTTAAATTAAATTAGAATTTAAAACTAAGACCAACATAATTCCAAATGTTCAATACCAAAAAAAAAAAAACAAAAAAACAAAAACAACAACTCCAAATTCAATAGCAAGGATAAGCAGTAATCCCATAAGCAAACAACAGGCAATAATCCCATGTAAAAGTATCTCTAACAGCAGCACCAACCAATTAAAATAGCAACATTAAATACACAACTTCATTACTAATTTTGAGATCATATTTTGTGCAATACTTCATTCAACTAGTAGATTTAACAATTACGTTGTCAAATTGTTCAAAATACACAGCCTAATAATAAATTTCCCCATATAACTGCTGCAAAGTAAAAGAAATCCAGAAGCCACAAAAAGAAACAAATACAACGCAGCCTATAAATCACATTCGAAGATGATTAGAAAAGGGCAAATCATACCTGTCATTGTTATAATCCATTTGGGCAAAAAGTATCATTTAGAACACTTAAATTGATAAATGAAGGCAGACACATTTTCCTTCTATTTATATTGTAACTATAGCGATCCCGGGTTTACCCTTGTTGAACAGTGATCCGGACATGTGTCCGTGGATGTTAGTAATTGATTATTGTCTTGTTTACATCTATTACTACTTTGAATATTGAGTTATAGGATGTGTTGGGCAGGTTTGTTACAGGTTGGTTGTGTTTGGAAGCCTAGTGCTGCTGCCCAGATTTTTGGACCTTCGCTCGAGCGAGGAGTTGGTCGCTCGAGCGAGAGTTGAATTCGTGTCTGGTGGATCGAGCCAGAGTGGCTTCGCTCGAGCGAGCGATTGCGTCTGGTTCTGGACCTGAGAGTTGCATTTCTTGGCTCGAGCGAGTTTTCTTCGCTCGAGCGGTCTGGTTTGTTCTTCGCTCGAGCGAGAAGTCTGTCGCTCGAGCGTGCTGGTGGCAGACCTGAGGGTTTGAGTTGTTAGCTCGAGCGAGCATTCTTTCGCTCGAGCGAGAACTTCTTGGCTCGAGCGAGAGTTTTCTATGTCTGGTCACTCGAGCGACAAAGGCTACGCTCGAGCGAGCGTGTTTTATATCAGCGGACAGTAGCATTTTTGAACATCAGTTTTTCACTTCCTTTTCTTTTAAACCCTAGATCCGAGACTCTCTCTCTCTAAACCTACACTCTCTCTAAGATTTGATCTCCCTATAGTGTGAATCTAGCCTAGGGCCTTTGTTAAAAAGATAGAGGGCGTTGAGAGCTTCGACTTAATCTGAAAAAGTTTGGATTTGGAGCACGTTGATCTTCGAGTCTTCATCTCCTTTTTGGCTCAAACTTCGAGGTAGGGATATCCTACTCCTCTCTATGGATTTTGTCTTTAAATTTTAGTATTTTGAGATGTTGGGGTTGGTTTGGTAATTTGGTGAAAGTTTGGGCTTTTGTGATATTTTACAAAAGTTGGGGTTTTATTCATAATAAACCTAGATGCATGTTTGGCATAGAGAAATGGAATAAATGTTGAATCATTGATGAAAATGGGACCTAAGGGTTGAAATGTTAATTATGGAAATGACCTAATTACATTGTTTGATTAATTGGGATAATTAATTGTGAGAAATGAGGAAATGAAATGAGATTGTTGAGATTGGGAATGCAAAAGGGGTAAAGGGTGTAGTTGAATTATTTATCACTCACCGGAATGAAATGTTGATTGAATATCCATTTGTACATTTATTTTCTGTTTAGAAATAATTGCTTTGGGCTATCGGTGGAAGATAGTCGTGATGGTTGTAGACAATGCATGATGATTAGGCAAACTAAAACTAATCAATCGGATGTGTCATAGAGTATGACGGTTGATAGAATACATTAACTTTATGTATTCAGTGATTGTGTATATGACCAATGTGTTTATATGCATCATGTGTAGACGGTTGGTAGAATACATTAACTTTATGTATTGATTGATTGCGTATGTGATTCTGTGTTTACATGCGTTATATTGTGTATAGAACCTTTGTGTTTATATGCATTGTGTAGAGGAGGAGATGGGGGATGTACTCCGCGGTTTAGGGGAAGATGGGGGATGTATCTCTAAACCGGATAGGATTGGGAGGAGATGGGGGATGAACTCCGTAGATACAGCTCATATGCTTGTCTAGTGAAGTGTAGATACAGCTCATATGCTTGTCTAGTGAAGTGTAGATACAGCTCATATGCTTGTCTAGTGAAGTGTGGATACAGCTAATATGCTTGTCTGTTGATGTGTGATATGCTTATCTATTGGGATGTTGATATAGCTCATATGCTTATCTGTTGTAGTAGTGATATAGCTCATATGCTTATCTATTGAAAAGTCTGTTTGATTTGATATAGCACTAAAATGTATATCATCATCGTTTGTGAAGTATGGAAGTAGTTTATGTGTTATTGATACAACACCAAAATGTGTATCCACCGTGAATTTTGAAAATGTTCTAGTGATGAACTATAATCTCATCAAAATGTTTTGGCTAGAGAACTGAACCCTGTTTTCAAACTCAAAGTTGAATAAGAAATGAAAAGTGAATTGTAACATAGGTTTGGTTGTCATGGAATTGAAATAAGATGTAAATGGAAGTGTAAGTATCGACCATCTATCAGTTGCTAATCTTTTAATCATTGTTCATAGTTGGTTTAGTATATCTCTGCTGGGTTGTGGCTCACCCTACATGGGAATATCATTTTCAAGTACAGGTAGCATGCCGCCTCTAAGGACATAGCTTGGGAGGCTAAGGGCAAGACATACTTTTGTTGCCTTATTTTCCTTTTGATGTATTACATGAAAATTCAAGCCAAGGGCTTAATGTGTAACCGAGTTAATACTCTCTTTTGTAACCAAGTGATAACTTGGAAAGCTGTAAGCCCGTAGGGCATTTACTTTTGTTGTTAACGTGTAATACTTTTGTAATGAAGAACTCTGATTAATTGAGGGAATGTGGATCTTTTGTATGTAAATGTATGTTTATATTGATGGGTTTATTGTTGGTTTTTTTTTAGGGCGTTACAGTAACTCTAACCCCCTCCACATCCTAAGACAGAAACTTTTGACAGAGATGACATATCAAAACTAGCAACAAGAAATGTGAAAGCAACGAAGATTGATGCGACCTACTGTTGCCATAATTCTCCCTGCAATATGCAAAATGATACAAGACTACACAAATAGAGAATATAATAATTTAAAAGGATATGTAGTCAATGCTCCAGAATACAAGAAGCACTATGAGTAAGTAAAAGCAAAATTATAGAACATATCACAAGCATGAACATGAGCTGGAAAAAAAATGCTATTTGTACCATGGAACTGAAGAATATGCAGCTGGCACTCTCTCCATAAAGTTACAGCCTAAACTCGACATTAAACTGAAATGTTACACCAAAACATGTCATGTGCTTTTTTGTCACATCCAACAAATAGAAATCAACACCAGTTTAAGACTGAATATACCACACTACTTAGAATTATAGCGGTTCTTTGGAAAATAGGATGTCTGTAACATGTAGGTGCTTGCAAATAAAGACATATTTTCAGATACAACAGGAGTAAACATGCCTTGACAAAAAATTTAGGCCTACCTTAGCCATGGGACAATGACTGAGGTATCTAAACCACCACTATAGGCTTAAACCACTTTATTTAATTTTTTGCGTAAAACTCCCCCATTGCCATCTGAAGAGGCTACCATCTTTTTGTCACTGCTCAAAACCGCTTGAATAGCTGCACTTTTTAAGGCCAAAACATTAAAGAAAATGAAAGAAAAAAGAATAAACGAAATATCAAACAGAATATTTCAAGAGCTTTAGAAAATGTACAAGAAATATACCACTAAGTAATTATCCAAGGTTAGAGTCTTTCCGAAATTTGGTTCCATTTTGATGTTATGTAATAAGATGAGAAAAATAACAAGCTGAAATTATAGTTATAATTTGACTGTACCTCAATATTTATGATTTATGAGAAAGAAGACTGATATTGTGGAAAAATGAAGGTGTGGTGAACAAAACCCAAAACAGAAAAGGTAGTACTTCGAAGGAAAGTACAATAACAATAAAAAGGCTTACATGATGCATTAAAAAAACTATTGCCACTAATATACTCTATAAAAATTTATTGTCACTAGTAAAGAAATCAACATGAGTTCCTTCACACAAATAACCCATCTATCATGTATGACACCCAAAAAAATATTAAAATTTAAATAAAAAATAATAACAAATCTCAATCGAGGGGAAATAAAAGACTATTACCTCTTGGAATGAAGGCAACTTCTTTGAACAACATACTTTATCAGGATGCAGGAATGGATTTGTAAATGAAACAAATTTTATTAAAATTAGAAGCTTAGCAAATACCCAGAAAAAATAAGTGAAATTAAATGTCTGTATTCACATAAATAGTTAATTGCTCACCATATCATCAATTTCTGGTCTGTTGTATGCTATGAAGCATATTGCAGGGAGAATCATTTTACATACGAGCTGTAACGCCCTCAAAATAATACATAAAACCCATCACTTTAGACATGCATTGATATAAAAGAAACCAGCCATTTCTATTCACAGAGTAATTCTTACAATTGTATTACATGTTAACAACAAAAGCAAATGCCCTAAGGGCTTACAACTTTCCAAGTCAACACCTGGTTACACAAAAGAAGAGTACTAACTCTATACAAAATAAGCCCTTGGCTTGATATACATGTAATACAAACAAAATAAACAAAAAGAGTCTTCAACTCTCATCATCATCCAAGGTATGTCCTTGAGGTGGCATACTACCTGTACTTGAAAATAATGTCCCATATAGGGTGAGCCAACGCCCAGTAGAAATATGCTAAACACAGTATGAGCAATAACTAAGACATTAGCAATTGATAAATGTTCAATTTCCATAAATCAATTTATAACCCATTTCCATTTCATGACCACTATGTTCATGTTTCATTTTAGTTTCCATTTCTTATCAATTTCACAATTTACATCAACGGCTCAGAACCTGGATAACCACTTATATGAGACAGTGACTCATATTAAATGTTTCCCATTTTATAATAGATAAACATACTAGTTGTATCAACATCTCAACAGATAAGCATACAAGTTGTATCCACATTTCAACAGATATGCATATTAGCTATATCAACACTTCCAAAGATAAGCATATGAGATGTATCAACACTTCCATAGATAAGCATATAAGCTATATCAACACGTTAACTGACAAGCATATGAGCTGTATCAGTGGAGTCCATCCCCTATCTCCTCCCAAACAACATCCGGTTTAGAGGTCCATCCCCTATCTTCTCCTAAACCGTGGAGTACATCCCCTATCTCCTCCCACACACACAATGTATATACGTATAGGTCATATACACAATCAATCAATACATAACGTTAATGTATTCTATCAACCGTCATACTCTATGACATATCCAATTGATTAGTTTTAGTTTGCCTAATCATCATGCATTGACTACAACAATCAAAACTACCCTCCACCGGTAGCCCAAGCAATTATTTCTAAACATATAATAAAAGCTCCAACAGATAAAATATCAATGTTTTCAAAAGTGAGCGATTAATAAATCCAACTCCACTATTCTACTATATAATGAACCAATTTCATTATTTCTAACTCAATTCCATATAACCACAATTTTTCCAAACTAATCATACCAATTAATTTATACTACCAATTAGGGTTTTCTACCCCATTTCCCAATATTGACCCAATGGTCTATATATCAACAACCAACAACGATATCATTATTTTGAAACCCACAATACACATTTTAGAATCAAAATAACAAAACCCTCTTTTAACATTTTGAAACCCTAAGTCCCAAAATTACCCAACTCTAACACTTTATCAAAACAACTAAAAATCTATGTCAAAGACCATAAGAGTGAGTAGGAATCCCTACCTCAAATTCGGAGCCCAAGAGAAGAGGATGAAGAAAACCAAAATGCTCCAAACTCCAAGATCCACGGATCAAAACGAAGCCCTCGACGATCAACACAACTTTTACAAAGGCCAAAGGGGAGGGAAGCACTCTAACTAGATCAAACCCTAGAGAGAAGGGAGTTTCTAGAGAGAGAAGCTCTCAAAAACGTTTTTGGGAAAGTAAGAGAGAGAGAGAGGAAGTGTAGAAAATGATTCAAAAATGCCCAGCTGCCCTCTGTTATACGACATTCCCGCTCGAGCGAAAAACACAACGCTCGAGCATCAAGAACAAAAAACTAGGTCCGCTCAAGCGCAAGAAAGCCCGCTCGAGCACCAAGACACAAGAATAAAGCACATCCGCTTGAGCGCGAAAACCAGTCCGCTCGAGCGTAGATTTCCCCCTCCCAGAACTTACACCAAAAAAGTACTACCCACTTGAGCTCCAAAGTACCCGCTCGAGTGCGACCGCTCGAGCGTAAAGAAACCCGCTCGAGCGTGGAAAACATGCTTGCAGAAGTTTCGCAGAGCACCAAAATACTGGGAGTGTACAATCTCCACTTGAGCGCAAGAAGACCCGCTCGAGCGGACCTTCTAAAAACTGGGCAACAAGGAATTGAAACCAAAGTCTAACCAACCTGTAACAACTCTGCCCAATACATCCTAAAACTCAATCAAGCGGAATTAAAGGATGACAACAAGGTATACAACCACCAACATCATGGAACCAAAGTCCGGAAAACAATAGATATAGAAAGGGAAAACCGGGATCGCTATACAAGCAACAGCTAGTAAAACATAAGCAACTACTTTTTTTTAACGTAAATAAGATACACCACTTCCCAAAATTCACAGCAAAGCTTCACCTTATTATGAATACATCACTTCCCAAAACTTTTTCACACGTAAGACCTCAAAAACAAGTATTGAATTTAATAAAAACATGAGTGAGACTATAGGATCTCACATAACCCATTACTAGCTAGCTGCCTTTGATTAAAAAAAATAAAAAATACAAATAAAATCAATCTGATATTGCTCAATGAGAAAATGAATCAAATTTTACAAGATCAATACAAAAAAAGTTTCTATAATTTAAAATATGTGAATGATTGCTTCTTTTTGGGAGGCTTGATTTTGGTAGAAATGGATTGATTTTTTGGAAACTTGTAGACAATTGATGGTGCATGATATAAATATTTATTTGGAGATTCTTAATTGTTCGATAGTTCTTTCTATTTTACATTATCATCGATAAATGCATTATACATACATTAAATGCTTGCAAAATGCTTCCTGTGAACATAATAAAATTAACGATGTTTCTTTTTTCATTTGAAGATATTCTTCTTATTCATTTATGATGTCCCAGGTTCCTCAAATTGGGCCATCTGAAGATGAGACAGTTCATCTACAGTGTCCAGTACTTGAACCACAATCTTCAGCAAGCTCAAAGGAGGCTGATTATCCGAGTTTGGTTTTAGTTTTGGAAGCCCCATTTGTGGAAGATGTAAACATAATATCACCTAGTTCAGAATGCTTTGAGAGAGTCAATGCTGATCTTCACAGTAACCCAAACAAAAGCTTTTTATTCATTTACTAGTGTGTCGGAACTATTGGAATTATGGTTATTGCATCTAATTTGTTCTGTAGGTTGTGTTGGCTAGGCCCATATACAAAAGCCATGATGTTAACAAATGATAACAAAAAATTCATTGCAATATTGGGACATCATACAGTTATACACATGCCGTAGGTGCAATGGGTTAGCATTTATCTTATACAGTTAATGAATTGATACCCTTCTGACTTTTAATGAGTAGTATAGTGTGAGCAACTTAGAATCGAGTCTAGAATGGTATGATTCACCAGCTTTATGCCATTTATCTTGGATTAGGGTACATGAATCTTTGTAAGCTAAGTCAATTTCTGATCTCACATTTTTTTGACCTTTAATAAGCATAGATCAAGTCCATTCCATATACTACATCGGTCATTGTACGATAAATTCCATATACTACATCAGTCATTGTATGATAAACTACAGTTTAACTACTATGCTTTAATTTTTCTTTATGTTCTTTGTTACTGGTAGGGCTTCTAATGCAGCTTAAGCTACTCAAGATAGAGTCTGGAGCAAATGCAGATGGACTAATGCTTACACCAAGTGACAAAGATGTTGGCCAAGGATTTGTCTCGGTCTCCGAGGACAATGAAGTATTTAATGATGAGAGTTGGGAATCTGTCTATCTAGCAGATGTGCTAATCGACTCTGGATATGATGATGCTAACCGCGACACTTTCATGTCAACATAGTACTCTCTCGATTGCCCTCTGGACCCTTGTTTATTTGACAACGTCGAGGAGAAGTATTCCAATGAGACAACGTCATTGAGGTCTGAAAGGAAGCTCCTGTTTGACAGCATAAATTCTGGGCTTTTTGAAATGTTCCATCAGTTCGTGGACCCACTCCCGTGGGTGAAGCAGCGAACAGGGAAGGTAGGCCTTACAAGGCAGAAACATGGGATCGGTTAAGAGCTGCATAAGTTGTTGGCAAGTGAAGAGAAGAGCATGCATGAGGACGTGACGAAGAGGGTGTTGGATAGGGAGATGTAGTGGCTCGATTTTGGGGATGGTGTGGACGCGATAGGTATGGAAATTGAGAAATTGTTGATGGATGACCTAATAATGGAGTTGTTGGCAAGTGAAGAGAAGAGCATGCATGAGGACGTGACAGAGAGGGTGTTGGATAGGGAGATGCAGTGGCTCGATTCTGGGGATGGCGCGGACGCGATAGGTATGGAAATTGAGAAATTGTTGATGGATGACCTAATAATGGAGGTTGCGAATATGTTAAGTATGGATTAGAACTCGATTTTAGGCAGAGCTAGAGACAAGCGAATGGAATTGAATGGAATGGAATAGTAGGTGGAGAAGATGGGGAATAAAAGATCGAGAAAAATACTCGATGTGCATACCATATATTACCATATATTTCTTTTTTACTATTAAGTTTAGCAGTTGTAACATTTGAGTTTAGTAAATCTTTATGACTGAGGATGTTTTAGGATGAAAAACTGTGGATGAATATAGGGTCCTTGATCAAGTTTAGTTTTTTGTTTCAATAAATTCATAGATTCTAGTGGCTACCTTCATGCTTGAATAATTCTTAAATTTTTATTTTTGAAAAAAAGGGAAGAGAGACATGGCACACCCTATCTACTTTGTTTTTTATGCAATTACATGTCAAACTGAATAATTTTGGGTTGAAAATCTACCATTGCTTTTAAAAATATTTTCTAAGTGATTCACCAATTTTATATAATTCACTCTAAAATGGATTTCGTTGGTTGAAAATCTACCACGGCTTTGAAAAGTATTTTCTAAGTGATTTACCAATTTTATATAATTCACCCTATAATGGATTCAATAGTGAAGTCAATTGAAAATAACTTATGCATAAAATGAAACATTAGGTCTATGCTGGACTATTATGTCACATGATTGATTTATTACTAATTTGTGCCAACATTCAAATGAAAAGAAGAAGTTAATTATGCTTTTGATCCCTGTAGTTTGATTCAAATTTTATTTTGATTTCTTATACTTTAAATCTAATTTTAATTTGGTTATTGTGCTTAAATTGGAAATTGAAATTAATGATTTTGCATTTATCAATTGTACAAAACATTAACCAAATTTGAATAAAAGGATTAAATTGAAATTTGACTTAAAGTGTATGTTTCTTTGTTATTATTTATCTAATTAATTGTTTATGCTTCTAGTGTTCACCTCGCTGTAAGCTAAAATTTTGATTGGAGTAATACTATAAAATAAATAAATAAGAATAAATTTTAATAGTTGTGGATAACCTTGTTGTTGTGTTTTTAAATAAAAGGTTGCAATTGTAAAAAAAAAATAAAGAAAACAAGGAGCATTGTTTCAGACGTTTGGGTGGATGACGAGCCAATATTTGGTATTGGTATATATAGATGGGTTGAGGACACTTGAGGGCATTATAAGCATTTTAGTGTTTAGCTTTGATGACATCAGCAGGTTTTGTGAAATGTGTAAACGGCAGTCAAAAAATGGGAGAATCTTGACATTGTTAGATAAAGTAGGGGAGATAACTGTAATTATTGAAACTACATATAGCAATCCCGGTTTTCTCTCCTTTGGTTGTTGTATTCCGGACTTAGGTTCTGTGGTGTTGGTTGTTGTATATATCTTGTTTCCATCCTTCAATTCCATATATTTGGGTTTTAGGTTGTGTTGGGCAGGTTTGTAACAGGTTGGTTGTGATTGGGAGCAAATGGTTGTTGCCCAGATTTTGGTATCTTCGCTCGAGCGAGACTTTTGTCGCACGAGCAAGCTCTGTGTTTTAGATCCTTCGCTCAAGCTAGGATTCCTTCGCTCGAGCGAGAGTTGAGTGTTGTGTCTGGTGGCTCGAGCGAGGAGTCTTGCGCTCGAGCTTGCGTCTGCGTCTGGTTCTAGACCTAAAAGTTGCATTTCTTGGCTCGAGCGAGCTTTCCTTCGCTCGAGTGAGTGAGCTGTATGTTTTGGGTTCCTTTGCTCAAGCGAGCTTTTCTTTGCTCGAGCATGCTTCTGGGTTGCAGACCTGAAGCTTCGTATTGTTGGCTCGAGCGAGGCTTTCTACGCTCAAGCGAGGTTTCTTTGTGTCTGGTCGCTCGAGTGACCACTCCTTCGCTCGAGCGAGCCTCGAATATATCAGTTGGCAGCAGCGGGATTACACTTCACTTTTTCATCTCTTTTATCTTCAAACCCTAGATCCGGCTGCTCCCTCTCTCTCTACATACCTTTTCTCTACAAATCCATCTAGCTCTAGTGTGTTTCTACCCTAATCCCTTTGTAAGAAGTGTGGACCATGGTGTGGGCTTCGTTTCAATCTGAAAAAGTTGACGGTTAGAGCATCTCGAGTTTTCACCTTCATCTCCATTGAGTCTCTTCTCTTGAGGTAGGGATACCCTACTCCATCTTATGGGTTTTAACATAAGTTTTAGTCATTTTGATTAAATGGTGAGTTATGGTAATTTTGGGAAAGTTAGGGTTTGATTTGTAATTTATAAAAGATGGGTTTTGTGTTTTAAAGCTCCATGTGTATATACGGCTTTGGGAATATGAGTTTGTGAGTCAAATTGGTGGAATTTGGTCTTAGGATCAATATTTGAAAAAAAGGATAATGTCCTAATTAGAGTGATAAATTAATTTGTATAATTAATTTGGGAAAAGTATGGAATTATGAAATTGAATTGAAAATCATGAAATTTGGGAAATTATGAGATGGAATGGTGTAGTTGGATAAATTAATCACTCACCTATGAAAATATTGATGTTATAACGGTTTGATGCATTTATTATCTGTTTAGAAATAACTGTTTTGAGCTATCGGTGGAGGATAGTCTTGATTGTTGTAGACACTGCATGTTGATTAGGAAAAATTGAAACTAATCACATTGAATATGTCATTGAATATGACGGTTGGAATAATACATCGAATGTGTGTATTGATTGATCATGGTATATGATAAGTGTTTAAATACATTGTATATGTATGTTGTGTGGGAGGAGATAGGGGATGTACTCCATGGTTTGGGAGGAGGTAGGGGATGGACTCTCAAACCTATATGGGAGGAGATAGGGGATGGAATCCGGTGATACAGCAAATCTGTGTATCACTTGAAATATGGAAGTGTTGAAGTATGGAAGTGTTTTAATATGAGTTATATTCTCATATGAATTGTGAAGTATGGAAGTGTTTTAATATGAGTTGTAGTCTCATTTAATTATTTGGCCAGGTTCTGAGCCATGTTTATGAATTGAATTGGTTAAATAATGGAAAGTGAAATGAAACATGTATATATTTGTCATGGAACTGGATTGTGTTGTAAGCTGGTTTATAAGTGTTAGCCATTTATCAAATGCTAATGTTTTAGTTATTGCTCATATCTGGTTTAGTATATCTCTACTAGGCATTGACTCACCCTATATGGGACATCATTTTCAGGTTCAGGTGATATGCCACCTCCAAGGACGTAGCTTGGGAGGCTTAGAGGCTTGAAGATCTTTTTTGTTGTTTTCTTTTTGTATTACATGTTAATCAAGCCAAGGGCATATTTTGTATAAAGAGTTAGAACTCTTCTTTTGTTGAACCCAAGTATTGACTTGGAAAGTTGTAAGCCCATAGGGTATTTACTTTTGTGATAAATACTCTGATAAATAGATGTACACTTTATTCTCTTGAATATATTGTCAATTCCTTGTATCATGAATGTATGAATTATGGGTTTATTTTGAGGGCGTTACACCACAGGGGAGGTCTCTGTATTTGTCAGAAACCTCAGGGGAGGTAAGTGTAATATACCCAAATAAATTTTATATATATACTTAAGGGTTAATTTCATCATTTAACTAACTAATTTAGAAGTTGGCTAAGTCCTCTCATTTCTATCCCACACCTCCATGAGTTATCCCATATATTAGGGATTACTAGTTCGACCAGACTATTAGTTCGGCCTTCACTTTTTTAACCAAACATTGGACTATCCACTTTGTTAGACATGGAGTCTAATCCCATACATTAATCCACCAAACAAACACCCCCCCCCCCCCCCGAGATTGTTTGGTATAGTTTATGAAATTGTTTATATATATATAATAATTTTAAAAAATTGTGTCAAAGTAATTAGTGCAACTTTTATAGTTTATGAGACAGAAATAAACTTGAATAATTTTTAAAAGAAGTTGATTATTAGAAAGTAGTTGAACTTGCTAGAAATTGTAACAAAGAGACTTATAGATAACATGGTGTAATGATAATAATTTGAGAGTATTGAGGTCTTTTAATCTACTAATCTGAACCTTTTTCAATCGGTTAATTTTGTATTACATCCCCTCATGAGACTCAATAGTCTTCTTAAATATATAGCATGCGAAAATTGTCAATTCAAAGACTCATTTTTATATCTGAAGTTGGAATTTAGAATTGACTCGACACAAGTCTATGTTGGAAAGTAAGTTAAAAATTAATTTTTTAATTTTTTTGACTTTTAAAAAAAACGTATAAAAAAAATCAAAAAATCAAAAAACTAACTTCCAACCAACTTCCCAAAATAAGCCATAGTTTAATCGCATGATTTTATATCCCAAACTAAATACAACAAATAGCTAAGTTTTTTCCAATTGAAAACTATTACTAGTCTGTTTGGTGTAGTTTTTAACAAGTTGAATACTGAGAATCATTTAGTAGAATTTAAATAGATATTTTTTCTTACTTTTCAATAGTCACATATATATATATATATATTAATTTATTTAAGCTATTTTTCCTTAACAAACCTATATTCATGAGACTCAATAATAAGAGTGGTGCTACATCCCCCAATATATCACCCCATGTTGGCCTCTAATTCGTGAGACTCAATAATAAGAGTGGTGCTACATCCCCTAATATATCATCTCCATATTGACCTCTAATGAGATAGAAGAGAGATAATAGCGAGAGATAGAGAGCGGAGGAATGAGGAGTGTGAGTCCCTCTTCATATGGTTATTCCATGTCATTGTGGGTGGATTAGAAATGCTCAATTAGAGCTTTCAAATATTTTTTTTTAACATACTTTAACTCATTAATAATAAATCATTATTCATAATATATTATATTATCTCTGATTTTGTATTAGTATCCCCGTTTTTACAACTATAAAATTAACTTACCCTCGTTCCGTCCTAATTTGCCCCTCCCTGATTTGATACAATCTAGGTAGGAGTAGGATACTACAAACGCGCCCAAAATCCACGCTCCCTACCTATGCTAATTTTATTATCCCGTCCAATTGACAACTAGCACCCTCAATTTTTTATTTTCAGTTTTTTGTCTTTTGTATACAATATGATCATAAAAATTATTAAATATTTTCGGATTATCATATAACATTGTCTATATTTTATTTTTTTTATCTTCATATGACATTGTCTATATGACAATTAATCTCGGCAAATGAGAAAAATCACAACACACAGCCATCATTTGTCTTTTAATTATCTAATAAAGGTATAAATCTCCATATTTCAGTCATACAATATTTTACTGCATGATTAATTTAGAATATCACATAAATTATATTACATAATGTTTTGAAATTACTAAATAATTACCCTATGATCATGGTTTTTCTACCAAACTTTATGTTAGGATTGAAATTTCAGCACTTCTTTAAAAAATAAAAATAAAAAGTAGCATTATATAAATGAATGTAATGTTAGGGAAAATATATGATTCCCCACAAGTAAATCAATCAATGGGAATAAAAGCTAATGCGGAAAAATTAAATCAAAAGCAACACAAGAATTTTACGTGGTTCCCTCAATGTGACGTCCACGGGATCGAAATCCGATTCTACTATAAAAAAAAATGTTCCAAACGATTACAAACGAGACACGAATGATCTCACAAAACCACCCTTAGGTGAATTCCAAATAATCACAAATAAACAAGAGGAAAGACCTCACCAAATAGATGAACAAAGGTCTTCAAAATCAGAGTTGAAGAAGACCCAAAATAACAACCCAAATCAGCTTCACCAAAGCACCCAAACAAAGATGCACAAAATCAATTTGTTGCTGCTCCACAAAGCAATATACCCGAAGCACTCCACCGAATTAATTGATTTCACGTTGCTCTGTAGTCGCCGCACGTACTTTTGTGAAGAACAAACAATATATATATTAGTTATCATATATATGTTGTGAATCTTGGGTTTTGTTTTATCAAAACCCTAGTTGTATCCAAATTGAATTGGGTCTCCACAAAATTAGATATAATATATAAAAATATATTATACCTAAACCAAACCAAATTAAAACTCTTTTAGTAAACCAATTGGGTCCCACACTCCAATAAGGAGGTATACCCAACATGTAAATCACCATGATAGTTTACACGAATCTACATTACTTGTTACCTCTTTTCTCTTCTCTATCCTGTAACGCCCTCAAAATAATAACATCAAACCCATCAATAAAGATATACATTCATATGTAAAAGTTCCACATTCTTCCATTTTATCAGAATGTCATTACATAAGTATTACATGTTAACAACAAAAGCAAATGCCCTAAGGGCTTACAGCTTTCCAAGTTAACACTTGGTTACAACAAAAGAGTACTAACTCATACACATTAAGCCCTTGGCTTGAATTTACATGTAATACATCAAAAAGTAAAGCGACAAAAGTATGTCCGCCTCTAGCCTCCCAAGCTATGTCCTTGGAGGTGGCATGCTACCTGTACCTGAAAATGATATTCCCATATAGGGTAAGCCACAGCCCAGTAGAAATACACTAAACCAACCATGAACAATGACTAAAAGATTAGCAATTGATAGATGTCCAACACTGATACATTCACATAAATCACATATTTATGCCACACGACTTATGAGTCCAAGTTACTTTTCATTTTCCCTTTTCAACAGATAAGCATGTGAGCTCTATCATTATTTCAACAGATATGTATAAAAACAATATCCACATTCACAGATAAGCATATAAGCTATATCCACATTCTACACAGATATGTATAACCACAATATCCACAGATAAGCATATAAGCTATATCCACACTTCACAAAGATAAGCATATGAGCTCTATCTTCACTTCTCTAGACAAGCATACGAGCTGTATCTACGGAGTTCATCCCCTATCTACTCCCAACACTATCCGGTTTAGAGGTACATCCCCTATCTTCCCCTAAACCGCGGAGTACATCCCTCATCTCCTCCTCTACACATAACGTATACAAACACATTGGTTCTATATACAATCACTCAATACATGTAGTTAATGTATTCTATCAATCGTCAAATTCCATGACACATTCCATTGATTAGTTTCCGTTTGCCTAATCATCATGCATTGTCTACAACAATCACGACTATCCTCCACCGATAGCCCAAAGCAGTTATTTCTAAACAGAAAATAAATGCACAATGGATATTCAATCAACATTTCATTTCCTCATTTCTCACAATTAATTATCCCAATTAATTAAACAATGTAATTAGGTCGTTATCCATAATTACCATTTCAACCCTTAGGTCCCATTTTCATCAATGATTCAACATTTATTCCATTTCTCTATGCCAAACATGCATCTAGGTTTATTATGAATAAAACCCCAACTTTTGTAAAATTGCACAAAAGCCCCAAACTTTCACAAATTACCAAACCAACCCCAACGTCTCAAAATACTAAAATTTAAAGACAAAATCCATAGAGAGGAGTAGGATATCCCTACCTCGAAGTTTGAGCCAAAAAGGAGATGAAGACTCGGAGATCAACGTGCTCCAAATCCAAACTTTTTCAGATTAAAACAAAGCTCTCAACGCCCTCTATCTTTTTAACAAAGGCCCTAGGCTAGATTCACACTCTAGGGAGATCAAATCTTAGAGAGAGTGTAAGTTTAGAGAGAGAGAGAGTCTCGGATCTAGGGTTTGATCAAAAAAGAAAGTGAAAAAGTGAAGTTCAAAATCGCTACTGTCCGCTGATATAAAACACGCTCGCTCGAGCGAAGACTTGGTCGCTCGAGCGACCAAACACAGAAAACTCTCGCTCGAGCCAAGAAGTTCTCGCTCGAGCCGAAAACTCAGAAGTGCGCTCGAGCGAAAGAATGCTCGCTTGAGCTAACAACTCAAACCCTCAGGTCTGCAACCAGAAGCACGCTCGAGCGACATACCTCTCACTCGAGCGAAGAACAAACCAGACCGCTCGAGCCAAGAAAAGCTCGCTCGAGCCAGGAAATACAACTCTCAGGTCCAGAACCAGACACAATCGCTCGCTCGAGCGAAGCCACTCTGGCTCGATCCACCAGACACAAACTCAACTCTTGCTCGAGCGAGAGCGACCAACTCCTCGCTCGAGCGAAGGTCCAAAAATCTGGGCAGCAACACTAGGCTCCCAAACACAACCAACCTGTAACAAACCTGCCCAACACATCCTATAACTCAATAAACAAAGTAAAGAGGATGCAAACTAGATAATAAACAACTACCAACATCCACGGACACATGTCCGGATCACTGTACAACAAGGGTAAACCCGGGATCGCTATATATCCTATTGGATCTTGTTTGATTCTTATGATGATTTTTGTGACATGAATAATTTTATAAATTAATAAAATTTAAAGAGACAAAAAATGAAACATGTGATATTTGTTTCGTTTACCCATCAAGCGAGCATGAATATGTTTAAAATATTTTGTTTTCAGAATTTTATATTCATATGAATCTGAAATATCAAAACTATTATTTTTGGTGATACTATGATACACAATCTAAGTAAGTATCTAACTGTTATGTCTACTTTGATGGAGGACAAAATGGAATGAGTAACACATTAAGGAAAAATAAGTTGCCTTGGCAATAAAAGATAAGGGAGAAAAGAGAGATGGTGGAGGTTTCATGCTTTTTTGCTTTTTGAGAAGGTTTCATTGATAGTAATTTCAATAAAGGACGGAGGAGATTGATTTCCTTTTAGCAGATAAACAAGCCGTGTCCTTTCATGTGCAGAATTCCCTTATTCTTATGCACGCATATAGACAAACACAGACATATATATGCTAACTTACAATAGGCTCATACATTTTTTTATGTTTTGCCTTTTGTTTTCAACAGAGTAACATGGTGGAGAATGATGGGGAAACTATCTTGCTATTCATGTTTTGAATGATCTGAACAGTGGGTTGCTCAAGCTCTATTTGAAAGATTAGCAAACTCGAAATGAAGATTGGACTTGGCTCAATTATATCGGGAATGATAGAACAAGCTATGTAATCTGAAACTACTAATGACTATTATTTTGACTAAATGTGCAAGCCATTCCTGTAACACAATTTTTATTGTACTTTTCAGCATTCCTTTTCAAAGCAATTTTATGGGTCTGCCACCAAATCAAACTATATTGAACTGAGACTTGGTTTTGTCATGGTAAGTATCCAATTTCCTGTTAGTATCTGACTTTAAATTTCCATTTTTTTTTTATTGTTACTTCACTAGCATTTGTGTTAATGTTGAATTTATTCCCTATGTAGATACATTGCAGGGGAAATCCAAAGTTCAATTTTCACAAGTATATGATCCGTGCTTTGGAAGATGATGTTAAGAAAGTCATTGGTATAAGGCAAGTTATAGCTGGGATTTCCTGTGCAAATTGTACAGCTTCTTATTTATTCTTCTGTGTTTGCTGGGTGTATTGCCAAAAATAAAATTCGAAAAGAGAGAGGATGACATTTGCAGCTGCAGGTTTGTCAGTACCCAGTGCTGGGAGGGGTAATCTAGGGATATTGTCTCAAAAACAAAAACAAAAAATCTTTTTATTTTTAATCTGCATCTTGTTTAATATCTAATTTGGCTTGTTGCAGTTGGTATTTATGGATATTTGTGATTGTCTTCTTGTTGTTGAACGTTAATGGTATGTTACTATATAAAGTATAGCGATCCCGGTATTCCCTGCTATTGTTTAACCGTAATCCGGACTCGGTTCCGTGGATTCGTTGTTGTTTTATTCTCATTTCTATCCCTTACTCTTTGTGTTAGAGTTTTGGGTTGTGTTGGGCAAGTTGGGAATAAGTTGGTTGTGTTTTAAAACTTAGAATTTTTGCCCAGGTTTTGGTTTCTACGCTCGAGCGGCGATTTGACGCTCGAGCGGGTTTTTATTGTTGCCTTTCCGCTCGAGCGACAGTTGGGACACTTGAGCGTGAATTTCCTCCTCTCAGCATTTTCGTCGTCTGCAAAAAATTCTGGGAGAGTGCATCCGGCGCTCGAGCGGATCTTTGGACGCTCGAGCGTGAACCTGTGTCTGATGCTCGAGTGGGGTGTTGTACGCTCGAGCGGACCTGTTTTATATCAGTCCGTGAAATCACTTTTTTGATCACTTTTTGATTTTCTTTCTCTCTCTTACTTTTTCAAAACCTCCATTGGAGAGCACCTCACTCTAAAACCTAACTTCTCTCTTAGGATTGATCTAGCTAGAGTGTTTTCCTCACCTTGGGCCTTTGTAAGAAGTGTGTTGATCGTCGAGGGCTTTGTTGTGATCCAAGAAATTTGGGATTTGGAGCACTTTGATTTCGGGTCATCTTCTCTATTTGAGTTCTTCATTTGAGGTAGGGATTCTCCTTGTTCTTTTTCAATACTCCGTCTATAGATAGACATGTGGTAATTTTTATATTGCATGAAAATTGTACCATGTTGGATTTGTTTGAAAATCATGAAATGAACCTAGGCTTGGTTGTGTGGAGAATGGTTTTCGCTTCATTGATTGTTGGCTTGGCTAATTAGAATATAAATTAGCATGTTGTAGTTAATAGAAGAAAAGCCCTAAATTATATTTTGGTTGGGTAAATTATAATGGGGGTTTGTTGACCTTTGTGTGTAAATCTCTTTCGTCAAATGAGTGTGGTAAGGGTGTTAATGCCTAAGGGATTAACCATGGCTTTGGAGTTGATTCTATGGAAACAAGATTAGTGGAGTTGGTTTTGTGATAACAAAAAGGAAATGGAATCATTTTTGTGAAAATGAGGGAAGTGTTTTCGAAATAAGTTTGAGAATTGGATTGTTGTATCTTGAGTGTTGAACACACATGTAGAAGTTGTTTCTTTAACTACTGTAACAAGCCCGCGAGGGACCCTCGCTACAGTTCGGACTCGATTTGTGTCACGGTTCTTAATCTGAACCAAAGAGTCCAAATCTGGCAAATCGTTTTAAGAAACAGATTTTGAAAAAGTAGTGCCAAACATGGACTGCTTTGCCAGATACAGAGTCACCACCTAAATATTTTTTAATGGGGAAATTTAGGAAACCCTGACTCGGTGCCGAAGGCCACATGTCCGTCATCACCGGAGTTGTCTCGGCTCGGGAGCTTGGGTACGATCGGGGAAGGTCAGCTATGAGCACCCCCTTTCGCCCGGTCCGAAGACCAGCCTCTACCAACCGTGATATCCGTTTTTGAAAACTTTATGTGTTCTTAAACCAATTGTTAGCCTAGAATTACTATGTTGTGCGCGCAGCAAACAAGTATAGACCAAATCGCCCAAATTGGAACAAAACATTTCATGTTTGTTTTGAAAATGGTTTTGCTACTCGCAAGTAGGCTAAAATGCGGATTTTGCCACCCTCACGGGGGCTTTTTAGAAAAGATGATTTTGCCACTATCTAGTGAGCTTAAAACTCACAGTTTTAATGCATTATTCCAATTTAGGTAATTGAATCTCCATCCACAGGCATTCAAGCAGTTTATATCACATAAGCAGCTAGCCTCATGGTAATCATGCTATCATGGTAACATTCACACGCATGCGATATGCTAAAGCATAAAAGCTTACCTAGTACTCCGTGCCAAAACAGTAAACTAGTTAGCAAAATGTGCGTGTCCTAGTTCATGTTAATTTGCCTAATGCAACACATACAAGATGCAATTTAGATAGGCTCGGTTAACCTAATCATGGCATATGTAATGCGATCAATTATCACATATTCGATTTGTAAATTGAAATACAAATGCAGTTAGCGTGATGTACCGAGCCTAATGCATGTAATACTAATGAATGCACGCATGCACAGCATAAGGTATGCTAATTTCAAAAAATGCCCTAATCTACCATCATAAGCAAGTAAATAAAAGGGAAGAAAGAAATGGGGATTGGAAGACATACACACACTCACCCACACTTATTACATATTTACCCTCACTCAGAGGGTCCAAATGAATATTACAGTCCCAAAATAATAAACAAATAAAATATTACAGTCCCAAATAATAAACAAACAAAATTATTACAAAAATTCTAATTAATTAAAAGAAAAGATGCAAAAGAAAGAAGAGGGTGGCCGCAGCCTCTGCCTCAGGATGCGCAGATGATGCATGCTCGGAACTTGACTCGCCCGAAAAACCCGTACCGTACCCCTGCCACCTCTGTTTGTACTTCCTTGTCTCTCTGAAAATTGCCCAAGTCCTGGAGCAGGTTCCTTACACACTGCAGAGCACCACCGGCCAGACAGAATTTCCACCGGCACTCTACAATTTTCATCGGCTGTTCTTGGATTCATCGGCACTTAAAAGATTGCCGGTCGGCACTAAATTCTGCCGGTCGGCAGAAACTTCCTGCAGAAGACAGTTTGACAGCAAACAGAGAATAGACAGTGCATGGCATGGGGTTTTCAGGCATATGTAAGCATGGCCATACTTCCTATCATGTTTTGAACTCAAGGAAACATGTCCTTCGATCTTCGAGCCACCAATGGTGCATGGTGGCTCAAGGAATCAAATTTGCCATTTGATATAAAGATGCATGCAACAAACAAAATGAAAACCGACGCCTTATCAAGTTGGAATCAAAGGCCCCGGTGACCGGGAATCGAGGCACATTACATCACTTGAAGTATGAATGTTCCTTGATTCCCACACTTGGTTTGACACCCCAAACCAAGTAAATGCAATGCATGTTATACAAACATGGCTCAACATGCAACATGATACCAAGATGCAAAGCACAACAAGTACTATGCAACTAACATGACAAATGTGTAATGCCAAGCATGCAAGGTGCAAATGTGATGCAAACATAGACCAATTTTGGAATGGGATTAGCATGCTACGAGGCTTAATGAAGCAACCATGCAATATACATGAAACAAGCATGCAATGGGGGCCTTGAACCATAAAGGGACAGACCTTAGTCCACCCCAAAATAGCACCAAAAAATGCTCAAAATGATGGGCAACATCTCATGTTAACAAGCAAAGTTATGGTCCCAAGATTAAGACACAAAAAAGAGACAACTTACCCCCACCAACATGACCTCTCATGGCATGATTAAAACAAGTAAAAAAACAGAATTTTGCAGACCAAGATAGGACTCCAAACCCTCCTAAAATGGCAGGTAAGGTGACTCCCAAGAGGCATATGCATCAAGGCTCATTCCTAGGCATAAGAGGGTACACCCTCAAGGCATAAAAGAGGTCATGCATGCACACATACAAACATGATTCTTGGACTAAAAATGTGGTCCTAAATGATGTTAAATCATGAGGGTGATCACAACCATGCATGCTAGAGGTCAACATGCTCAAAGCTTTCAAGCCAAAATACATAGCACCTATAACAAACATGCCAAGCATGACCAAATGGATAACTAACAGATTTTAAGCATGGAAAAACAATGCTAAAAGCTTCATGGAACTAAGCCAACACACACAAGAATCATGGCCTAATCATGAGATACACTTCTAAGCAAAATGGAGCAATACAAAGCAAGTATTACAAGCATACAAGGAGGCACAAATCCGGCCAAAAACAGAGATCCCACATGACCTAAAAACACCCAAAAAGTTCTGAAATGAAGCAAAAACCAAGCAAGCATGCATGTCACCCTTTTGGGCCACAACTCAAGGAAACAAGACCATAAGGGGAGAGGGGTGTCCCTCTCCTATGCAAGACTTCAAACTGACCTTTTTAACACTAAAAATACACTGATTTTCAGTGGTGAAGAGATCAAGATACAAAGATGACCAAAGCTTAACCAAAGAGGCAACAAAAGTGGCCAAACAAGGCCTAATAGAGTGAGTTTGCACTCAAAACACCAAACCACCTTAATGAAAGTTCTAAAGCATGAAAATATAAGTCTTTTTCATGTTATACACAAGAGCTAAAACAGCAAGCAAGATAGGTAGAAAACTATTGCAAGTTTGGGGAATAAAAAGCAAGATGCTCACCCTTGAAGAACCCTTGAAGAACAAATGGTCTAGCCCTCTTCTTTTGATCAAAACCAGTCCAAAAACTCAAGAAACAAACCTCCAAGTCCCCCAATCTCGGAATAAGGTGTAATAGTGTGTGTAATGGTGCAAAAGTAAGGTAAAAACCACCTTTAGGCCAAGGAAACACACACAAAGGAGGGGAGAGAGGGAGATATAGAGATAATATGTATCTATATCTCTAAGCTCTGGTTTTTGGTTGCAAAAGTCTAACCTAGATCCAAGAGGAAAGCCCCTCTCTTATAGGACTCCCTCTTGCAAAGCTTATACAACAAGCTTGGCTAGAGGGAGATCCCTCCATACACGTGTATGGAGGGGGGAAGAGTTGGTGCCAGCTATCACAGCTGGCACAAAATATCTCCATAAAGTGGATGAACAGTGGTCGGCTGCCCAAAAATGTCACTTCGACAAAAAACAGTGCCGACCGGCAACAAACTATGCCGACCGGCAAACAAAAGTGCCGATGGCAGCAAAAACCAGCCGGTGGCCTCTAGCCACTGCCGGTGGTGTATGGGGATGTCTCACAAGGCATTCCCTGCCCCTCCAAGGCAAAACACGAGTGTTCGGTGCAAAACCAGACACTAAACGGTCAAGTTCGGAGATCCTGAGGCAGGGCGCGCGAGCTGAGACCTCCGGGAACTCCAAACGAACACGAACATGGATAATCACCGAGTGTTCAGACGGTGACGTCCAAGTCTTGAGGACGGTCAAAAATGGGGTGTCTACAACTACCATGTTAATATTGTTGTTGGGTCTTTGATTCATGAAATTTGAGTCTTTTAATAGATATACTAACTATATGCATCTAGAGGTTTTGTCCTTGGTCATCGGTGGAGGATGACACGGTTGTGTAGAATTGTCGGGTTTGCATTATACCATTGTTAATGGAACATCGTATGTGATGAATTATTGAGATACATTATATATGTATGCTTGCTTGGGAAGAGGTAGATATGTGTTCATATACTTTAACACATTGCTGGTGTCTTGATAGTTTATGTATATGCATTATACATGTTGGTTATGCCTTGATGTGCTGTGATTGTTGGTGTCGTGCCCCGCGCTGAGAATCAAAGGTATCATACCCTTCCAGTTAGCGCCTGGAGAACTGACCGCGCTTAGAATCAAAGGTATCATACCCTTCCAGCTAGCGCCTGGAGAACTGACTGTGCTAATAATCAAGGGTACCATACCCCTCCAGCTAGCACCTGGTAAACTGGCTTGTTGTTAATGTTGTTGAGTGGGGTGTATTGTTGGCTTACTACGCACATGGCTAGTAGAGTGAAATGGGATTGTTGTTGTTTCGTTGTAACTGAAAATATCATGGATTTTGATTGGTTATAGTTCGGAGGACCGAGTTGCTCCATTGGTTGATTGTATACATGTTGGTGGGTTGTAAATTTATATTTTTACAAAGGTATGCATGTATTATGATAGAAATGGAAACGAACCAAAATGTCTTTTTGTCTTTTGGAAAGTGTGGAGGAGAACGTATGTTTTAAAGATAAACATGCTTGAAAAGGTACATTTGAGTATGTATAGGAAATGGAAGTGGGTATCGGGCTTAGTGAGATTACTTCCTAAGTATTTGTTAATGTTATGAAAGATTGAGAATGGGGGTTAATGAAAGGAAAAAGGAAAGATAAATCACTTGTAGTGTTGAATGAAACGATTGTTTTCGAGAAAAGTTCATACATATATAATTTTGTATAAACTGTCACATTTCTACTCTAGTATGAGAATGAGTGTTCATGATCATAGCTATCTGTAAGTTGTTATTGTTGAGGATCATGTTGAGTTCCCTACTGGACTATATGTTCATCCCACGTTGTTGAATCTTTTTCAGGTGTTATGCAGGTTGGGCTGCAAGATTTGGTTCTACTTATTTACTGGCCACGGGGCCTCAGTTATGTTGGCGGAATGCCATTGTTGTAAAAGGGTTACACCCTTCTTCTTGTACCTTAAGTGATGTAAGCCCAAGGGCAATTTATTATGTATGTTCATGTAATATATACTTTGCATGCGAATGAGAGTACTGTTAATTGATTCTACGGATTGGATGTATGAGTTTACTTCCGTATATTATCCTTGAAATTGAATTAAGTTAATGAATTTGGTAATGACTTCGAGTAATAAAACGTGGGGTGTGACAACTTGGTATCAGAGCTAGCCGGGTTTGAATACTTTGGGCTCGTGGGAAGTGGTTCTTACCACAGTGGGTTTACTACGTATTGTGAGGACGTTGCATATAGATATCATGAAAGTTAGGACTTATGTGTTGCATTTATGTGGGCATGGGATTCAGTCTCCTGGATAATATTCATAGCCGGTGAACTTGCTTTGAGGTCCTTTTGGAAACACGCCTGATCAACGTGGTTTCTGATAGGAATTCCTTGAGAGTTCCGGGATGAGTGGCTATCTTTGTGGACTTGATTCGATTATGTGTTTATCTGTCTAAATGATTGTATGCAATAGAGATGTAAATTTTGAGACTAAGTGTGTCTTGTAACCTAACGGTAGTGGCGTGTGCCTCGGAGAAGGCTATTGTGTTTTGCGCTAAGTGTGTTTTGCCTTCGTGTTTAATAGGATGTCTACAAGAGGGAGTAGAGGTCGGATGAGTAATAGGAGCGCCGGGAGAGGCACAGCAGTTCCTTTAGTACCTGCCGTTGCAGCATCGGCTGTCGGCGAGGATGTCGCACGTGAGATTGTGAGAGCAGTGCAGGACGCCCTAGCTCGCACTGAGGGCGGCAGTGGGCATGCTCTCAAACTTACTAAGGAGTTCTTTCGCTCCAGTCCACCAGAGTTTGTGGGGGAGGCTAAACCGTTGAAGGCAGAGAGTTGGCTAGAGCAGATTACCAAGACTCTTGATATGCTCAGATTCGAAGATGAGGAGTTGAGGGTTTCTTTGGCGACCTTTCAGTTGAAGAGTGATGCGAGTTATTGGTGGAAGTATGCTAAGAATAATGTGGGTAGCACGTGGGTTGCTTTTACCGAGGCCTTTTTGGCCAAGTATTTCCCTTCTTCTGCTCGGGAAAGGTTAAGGGATCAGTTCTTGGAGTTGCGTCAGGATGATACTCCTGTGGCACAGTTTGAGATGCGGTTTGCTAGCTTGTCGAGGTTTGCTCCAGAGTTGGTGGCAACAGAGGAGCGTCGTTGTTTTGAGTTTGAAAGGCGGTTGTGTTTCGATATTCGGGAGAATGTAGCTGGATCCTTTTGGAAGGATTATTATAATTTAGTCGAGGCAGCGGCCCATGTGGAGGCCATGATGGTGAACGATGATGGGGTTAAGGAGGAGACCGTTTTGGTAAGTCCTACGGTTCCTAAGCGCTCTAGGCTCAGTAAGGGGTGGAGGCGGAAACATGCTCAGTCAGGGGCTGGTTCCTTTTCTTCACCAGGGGTTTCGGACTCTTCTGTTGGGAGATCCGGGGAGGTGCAGGTTTCAGACCAGTCTCAGAGTAGGGGGTCTGGTGGTTGTTTCGTTTGTGGCCAGCAGGGCCATGGTAGATGTTTTTGTCCTTTGCGTGTAAGTTCTTCGGGTGTTTCAAAACCCAGTCAGACTCAGTCGTACCCGTCCAGTCGGGGCGCTATCGGTACCAGAAACGGTCAGGCCAGGCTTCGAGAGCCTCGCGAGGGGCGACTTATTAAGTAGCTTGATAGTATTACCCTGGAGGGGGGGACTTTTGTGTTGTTGACCGGTAATGTATTATGTGGATGATTTTGTTGTTGACCGGGGCACTGTTGGATGCTGAGGCACCATGTTTATGTATCGTATGTATATGTACTTTGTTGTTTGTTTAATCCTCAGGTATTGGGGAGTATGTATGGGTTTTAAGCTCTCTTTTATATTGAGAAGTTGTTAGTGGGGTCAATGATCCTAATGTTGTTGCTTGCTTGGTACTGTATGATGAGTTAGTTGTGTGACGGCCTGTGTGCCTTATTCACTTTAATGATTATTTGTTGAGAATGGGAATCCGTGGGAGAATGTGTTAGATGTGGTGGTTTTGAGAGTTGCGGGATGTTGGCAAGGTTATGTGTGAATGTTGGGTATGGTTGTGAGTGGAGGCTGGCAGCATTCTTAAGAGGAAGAACAGTTGTGTTCTAGAGTAACGAGAATAGCGTTGGTGTAATTGTCCTTCGTGATTGGGTAGTCGTAATTAGAGTTGACCTTGTCGGTCCTCGGTTGAGGAGATGAGCAGGCTTGCTACGTAGCCATGGGAGGGAAATAGTAATTCCCTTAGACACAGTGTTGGTGTGGTTTGATTTTAGGAGATCCGTTGAGATTCCAAAATTTGGGGGTTTGTGTGGGGAACTCCGCGTGTGGGGTTAGTGGCACATTAGTATGTGGATTACTGAGTGTGGAGTTGATTGAGTTGTTTAGTCAACTTGTTGGTATCGGGTTTTAGGTTGACATCGGTCACCGTGAAGTTAGTCTCGTTTGTTGTAGACTTTATATGTTGGTTAAGGAAAACTGAAACTAATCGAACATGTTATGTCATTGAATCTGACGGAGAATTGAATACATTAATTTCTTGTATTGATTGATTGTGTATAGAACCCTTGTGTTTATATGCATTGCTTGTGTATGGGAGGAGATGGGGGATGTACTCCACGGTTTAAGGGAAGATGGGGGATGTACCTCTAAACCGGTTAATGATTAAGGGAAAATGGGGGATGGACCCAGGGATGCAGCTCATATGCTCTCCCATTGTGGTGATGACATAGCTCTTATGCTTGTCCAAAGAAGTGTTGATACAGCTCATATGCTTATCTATTAGAATGTTGATACAGCTCATATGCTTATTTGTTGTGGTAGTGATATAGCTCATATGCTTATCTTTGAAAGTGTGATATAGTTTTTATACTTTTGTGTTCATAGTGCTGTTGTTATTTCTATTAACTATCATTATAGAAATGTTATGTTCTGTGTTGGTTGTGGTATCACTGTGTGCGTGATGGTTGTTGATAGTGTTATTTTAGAAAGAAATGGAAAACAAAACTTTTCCTAGTATTTGGGCCACCTACGGGTGTTGTTGAGAAATTGATTTAATTTAAGGGTCTTGAGGAATTTCAAATGAATGATTTTTGGCAAATAAACGGTGGATGATTGTAATGCCCTCAAAATAACAACATTAAACCCATCAATAAAGATATGCATTGACATATGTAATAACCACGTTCTTCCATTTATCAGAATTCCGTTACATAAGTATTACATGTTAACAACAAAAGCAAATGCCCTAAGGGCTTACAGCTTTCCAAGTTAACACTTGGTTACAACAAAAGAGTACTAACTCATACATATTAAGCCCTTGGCTTGAGTTTACAAGTAATACATCAAAAGTAAATCAACAAAAGTGTGCCCGCCTCTAGCCTCCCAAGCTATGTCCTTGGAGGTGGCATGCTACCTGTACCAGAAAATGATATTCCCATATAGGGTGAGCCACAGCCCAATAGAAATATACTAAACCAACCATGAACAATGACTAAAATATTAGCAATTGATAGATGGCCAACACTGAAACTTTCACATAAATCACATATTTATGTCATACGACTTATGAGTCCAAGTTACCCCTTTCATTTTCCCTTTTTCAACAGATAAGCATATAAGCTATATCCACATTCTTAACAGATATGTATAATAACAATATCCACATTCACAGATAAGCATATTAGCTATATCCACATTCACAGATATGTATAACAACAATATCCACATTCACAGATAAGCATATGAGCTGTATCTACAGAGTTCATCCCCTATCTTCTCCCAACACTATCCGGTTTAGAGGTACATCCCCTATCTTCCCCTAAACCGCGGAGTACATCCCCCATCTCCTCCTCTACACATAACGTATAGAAACACATTGGTTCTATATACAATCACTCAATACATACAGTTAATGTATTCTATCACTCGTCAAATTCCATGACACATTCCATTGATTAGTTTCCGTTTGCCTAATCATCATGCATTGTCTACAACAATCACGACTATCCTCCACCGATAGCCCAAAGCAGTTATCTCTAAACAGAAAATAAATGCACAATGGATATTCAATCAACATTCAATTCCTTATTTCTCACAATTAATTATCCCAATTAATCAAACAATGTAATTAGGTCATTATCCATAATTACCATTTCAACCCTTAGGTCCCATTTTCATCAATGATTCAACATTTATTCCATTTCTCTATGCCAAACATGCATTTAGGTTTATTATGAATAAAACCCCAACTTTTGTAAAATTGCACAAAAGCCCCAAACTTTCACAAAATTACCCAACCAACCCCAACATCTCAAAATACCAAAACTTAAAGACAAAATCCATAGACAGGAGTAGGATATCCCTACCTCGAAATTTGAGCCAAAAAGGAGATGAAGACTCGAAGATCAACGTGCTCCAAATCCAAACTTTTTCAGATTAAAATAAAGCTCTCAACGCCCTCTATCTTTTTAACAAAGGCCCTAGGCTAGATTCACACTCTAGGGAGATCAATTCTTAGAGAGAGTGTAAGTTTAGAGAGAGAGAGTCTCGGATCTAGGGTTTAATCAAAAATGAAAGTGAAAAAGTGATGTTTCAAAACGCTACTGTCCGCTGATATAAAACACTCTCGCTCGAGCGAAGACTTGGTCGCTCGAGCGACCAGACACAAAAACTCTCGCTCGAGCCAAGAAACTCTCGCTCGAGCCAAAAACTCAGAAGTGCGCTCGAGCGAAGGAATGCTCGCTCGAGCCAACAACTCAAACCCTCAGGTCTGTAACCAGAAGCACGCTCGAGCGACAAACCTCTCGCTCGAGCGAAGAACAAACCAGACCGCTCGAGCTAAGAAAAACTCGCTCGAGCCAAGAAATGCAACTCTCAGGTCCAAAACCAGACGCAAGCGCTCGCTCGAGCGAAGCCACTCTGGCTCGATCCACCAGACACAACTCAACTCTCGCTCGAGCGACCAACTCCCCGCTCGAGCGAAGGTCCAAAAATCTGGGTAGCACCACTAGGCTCCCAAACACAACCAACCTGTAACAAACCTGCCCAACACATCCTATAACTCAATATACAAAGTAAAGAGGATGCAAACAAGATAATAAACAACTACCAACATCCACGGACACATGTCCGGATCACTATTCAACAAAGGTAAACCCGGGATCGCTATAATGATTGTGTTTTGGATAACACCGTGCTGGTGAAAAATGTATACAAAGTTTTTGAGTTTCGCATGGAAAATGCAAAGTTTATTTCGAAATGTCAGCATTGAAAATTTGGCTATCTTTGAGAATTGTCTCTTGAGCAAGAAAATGTTTTCTTATTATTTACTCCAAAAGTTGTTTGGGTCGTGTTGTTGCATAGTGACTTAGCTTGAAGCGCTGGTCAGATGTGCGTAAACTGTTTCAGAAGGATTGATTTTGTTGTGGCTTTTATGCCTACAGTGTTGTCATTTGGAACGCGTTCCCTCGTTTTGTCTCTTCCTTGGTAAGAGTGGATTAAAGGTTTGTAGTGAGAGTAGTTTCTTTCCTAGTACTCGGGTGTTGGTGTTGTGTGATCAGTTGGCCTTGTGTTTTGGTGTATTCTTAAATTTCGAGGATGAAATTCTTTAAGGGGGGGAGGTTATAGCGATCCCGGTATTCCCTGCTATTGTTTAACCGTAATCCGGACTCGGTTCCGTGGATTTGTTGTTGTTTTATTCTCATTTCTATCCCTTACTCTTTGTGTTAGAGTTTTGGGTTGTGTTGGGCAAGTTGGGAATAAGTTGGTTGTTTTTTAAAACATAGAATTTTTGCCCAGGTTTTGGTCTCTACGCTCGAGCGGCGATTTGACGCTCAAGCGGGTTTTTGTTGTTGCCTTTCCGCTCGAGCGGCAGTTGGAACGCTCGAGCGTGAATTTCCTCCTCTCAGCATTTTGGTCGTCTGCCGAAAATTCTGGGAGAGTGCATCCGGTGCTCGAGCGGATCTTTGGACGCTCGAGCGTGAACCTGTGTCTGACGCTCGAGCGGGGTGTTGTACGCTCGAGCGGACCTGTTTTATATCAGTCCGTGAAATCACTTTTTTGATCACTTTTTGATTTCCTTTCTCTCTCTTACTTTTTCAAAACCTCCATTGGAGAGCACCTCACTCTAAAACCTAACTTCTCTCTTAGGATTGATCTAGCTAGAGTGTTTTCCTCACCTTGGGCCTTTGTAAGAAGTGTGTTGATCGTCGAGGGCTTCGTTGTGATCCAAGAAATTGGGGATTTGGAGCACTTTGATTTCGGGTCATCTTCTCTATTTGAGTTCTTCATTTGAGGTAGGGATTCTCCTTGTTCTTTTTCAATACTCCGTCTATAGATAGACATGTGGTAATTTTTATATTGCATGAAAATTGTACCATGTTGGATTTGTTTGAAAATCATGAAATGAACCTAGGGTTGGTTGTGTGGAGAATGGTTTTGGCTTCATTGATTGTTGGCTTGGCTAATTAGAATATAAATTAGCATGTTGTAGTTAATAGAAGAAAAGCCCTAAATTAAATTTTGGTTGGGTAAATTATAATGGGGGTTTGTTGACCTTTGTGTGTAAATCTCTTTCATCAAATGAGTGTGGTAAGGGTGTTAATGCCTAAGGGATTAACCATGGCTTTGGAGTTGATTCTATGGAAACAAGATTAGTGGAGTTGGTTTTGTGATAACAAAAAGGAAATGGAATCGTTTTTGTGAAAATGAGGGAAGTGTTTTCGAAATAAGTTTGAGAATTGGATTGTTGTATCTTGAGTGTTGAACACACATGTAGAAGTTGTTTCTTTAACTACCATGTTAATATTGTTGTTGGGTCTTTGATTCATGAAATTTGAGTCTTTTAATAGATGTACTAACTATATGCATCTAGAGGTTTTGTCCTTGGTCATCGGTGGAGGATGACACGGTTGTGTAGAATTGTCGGGTTTGCATTATACCATTGTTAATGGAACATCGTATGTGATGAATTATTGAGATACATTATATATGTATGCTTGCTTGGGAAGAGGTAGATATGTGTTCATATACTTTAACACATTGCTGGTGTCTTGATAGTTTATGTATATGCATTATACATGTTGGTTATGCCTTGATGTGCTGTGATTGTTGGTGTCGTGCCCCGCGCTGAGAATCAAAGGTATCATACCCTTCCAGTTAGCGCCTGGAGAACTGACCGCGCTTAGAATCAAAGGTATCATACCCTTCCAGCTAGCGCCTGGAGAACTGGCTGTGCTAATAATCAAGGGTACCATACCCCTCCAGCTAGCACCTGGTAAACTGGCTTGTTGTTAATGTTGTTGAGTGGGGTGTATTGTTGGCTTACTACGCACATGGCTAGTAGAGTGAAATGGGATTGTTGTTGTTTCGTTGTAACTGAAAATATCATGGATTTTGATTGGTTATAGTTCGGAGGACCGAGTTGCTCCATTGGTTGATTGTATACATGTTGGTGGGTTGTAAATTTATATTTTTACAAAGGTATGCATGTATAGTTATGATAGAAATGGAAACGAACCAAAATGTCTTTTTGTCTTTTGGAAAGTGTGGAGGAGAACGTATGTTTTAAAGATAAACATGTTTGAAAAGGTACATTTGAGTATATATAGGAAATGGAAGTGGGTATCGGGCTTAGTGAGATTACTTCCTAAGTATTTGTTAATGTTATGAAAGATTGAGAATGGGGGTTAATGAAAGGAAAAAGGAAAGATAAATCACTTGTAGTGTTGAATGAAATGATTGTTTTCGAGAAAAGTTCATACATATATAATTTTGTATAAACTGTCACATTACTACTCTAGTATGAGAATGAGTGTTCATGATCATAGCTATCTGTAAGTTGTTATTGTTGAGGATCATGTTGAGTTCCCTACTGGACTATATGTTCATCCCACGTTGTTGAATCTTTTTCAGGTGTTAAGCAGGTTGGGCTGCAAGATTTGGTTCTACTTATTTACTGGCCACGGGGCCTCAGTTATGTTGGCGGAATGCCATTGTTGTAAAAGGGTTACACCCTTCTTCTTGTACCTTAAGTGATGTAAGCCCAAGGGCAATTTATTATGTATGTTCATGTAATATATACTTTGCATACGAATGAGAGTACTGTTAATTGATTCTACGGATTGGATGTATGAGTTTACTTCCGTATATTATCCTTGAAATTGAATTAAGTTAATGAATTTGGTAATGACTTCGAGTAATAAAAAGTGGGGTGTGACATAAAGTTACTATGAGTCTTTTTAAATTACGTTGCCAAATGTTGTCGAGTGATTTAATTATTTTCTTTTTTGCTTTGACATTAGTTTCTTGTTTTCTTTGTTTTGGGTTTAACAAGAGGTTATTGTGATCCACTCAATGCTTAGGTTCTTTGCTTGAAAGGAAGTAGAGTGTTTTTATTCTGTTTTATTAACATGTTTATTGTGCTTGTAACACTTTATAGAAAGTATTTATCGCACATGTTTTCTTTCTGCCATAGACGGTGGGTTTCACATAAAATACGCTGTAGTGGCTAATGGGTACTCCATTGAAAGCGTTCTATTTAAATACAAGTCAATTCTAAGTGTTTGCTACTGAATGGGTTTTGTAAATCTCGTTCCAAGATCGATCCTTGTGCAAAATTTGTCTTTTGCTCTCATTGCAATTTCATTTGAGACACATACAGATGAATGAACATAATATGAAACTTAATATTACATTTATCTGAGTTATTATTACATCGCTTCTCTTCATTAATTATTTTTTTTTTTAATTTACTTTTCAGCTTCTACTTGCTGTGGGAACTAAGCTGGAGCATGTAATCACCCAATTAGCTCACGAGGTTGCAGAGAAACACATTGCAATTGAAGGGAAATTAGTAGTGCAACCTTTAGATAATCATTTTTGGTTCCATTGGCCCCCCATTGTCCTTTTCTTGATACATTTCATACTGTTCCAAAATGCTTTTGAGATAGCATTTTTCTTCTGGATATGGGTAAGATGATATATGCTATCGCTGCTTGTCATCTTTTGGTAAACTAGTAATAATTTCTGTGTGGATATTTGTCTCATATGCTTTTATTGCCTGTAGTTGCAATATGGCTTTGACTCCTGCATAATGGGACATGTCCATTTTATTATCCCCAAGCTCGTTATAGGTTGAGAACCATTGCCGCATTTTCACTTTGATATTCTTTCTTATTACAGATGTTTTGATGTGTAATTATTGTGATGCTATGGGATTTGTATTTATTCTGTTTGTTTACTGTTAAAATTTCAACAACATTATCATTTCGACTTTTTAGGGTATTTGTTCAAGTACTCTGCAGGTTTAGCACCCTACCACTCTATGCCATTGTGACACAAGTAAGGTTCAGTTGCAACTTATCATCTGAGTTGCAGTTTAAATTGGCAAAACTGACTGTGATTTCCCCTATTTTTTCCCTTTTTCTCCCATTTTTTCCTTTTTTCTTTTGTGGTAATGAAATGAAGATGGGAAGTTCATTCAGAAAGGCAATATTTGATAATCATGTGCAAAAGGGTCTTGTGGGTTGGGCTGAGAAAGCAAAGATGAAACTGAGGCCTAGACTAGACCGCATAAGGAGATGCATTTGTTTTTGGACATTCTTTTTATTTGTTGTTTAGTTGACATTAACATGGATTATGTTTTTGATGAAAATAGGTCTTTTGAGCATCTTTCTTGGAACATTCAACTTTTGGATAGCATGTAATATATGGAGGCCGCGTCTTTCCTTTTTGATATCCTTGATAACACATTTTGTTCATTATCCTTTGCTATTCTATATTTTTTTTTTGCTGTTATTGATTGTGTGCCTTTCTTTTCCACCCTCACCCTCACCCTCACCCTCATCCTCACCCTTGGATGAGATTATTGAATTTGCATATAAAAAAATGGCTGAGATGACATTATGATGACATCATAACTTTGCCTATAAAAAAATAGCTGACATATGATGAGATCGTAACTTTTATGGCCTTGATAAGGAGTGCTAACAGCATTATTTGTGCAATTTGAGGAGCTGTCAGCAGTTTTTTTATGTGGTGTTTGGATTACCTGGACTAAAAAGAAGGTTTTGTGTTTGACCATGTAAAATATAGTTGTGCTCTTATTAGATAATTTCTATTGGAAGCTTCCTGTAATTGTTATTGTTTATGTGGTTGCAGAGCAAGAAACATCCTATTGAGTTTGCAGAGGAACTTGTGGAGGATGCTAATCAGTATTGATGGGTTTAACCTGATAATAGCCGATTTGTTCTAAGACCATGAAGAAGATAAAGTTTCAGTTATAGAAGTTTCACCTGGTATTCATGTCTTATCAAATGCAAGCCTCGACTCACCTTGGCCTAAGGTAAGAATTTACACTGTACTTGTTGATCTATTTAATTAATTGCTGTGGCATGCACAATAGAGTTGGTGTTCTGCTAACTAGTGAGTACAGAATAAGAAGCTAAATGTTTGAAAGCTGATGTGTATGAACTCTATGTGAAGTCCTACTGGGTCATGGATATATGTGTGTGTCGTTTGCTAACTATGTGGACAGCTGTATTAGCTGTTGTTTGTATTTGGCTAATACATATTAGTCCCTAGCATTGGTTATGTTGGTTCATAGTATGGCATTACATTGTTCAATTCCAAACTTTAAAAGCAACACCGAGAATATAATATTGTGATGAATTTGTAGTGTGGATATTTTGATTACATAAGCATGTGGCCTATGAATGGATTTGAATGTCATGGCTTCATTCACTCATTTTGGGTGAGTGGTAAAGATCTCAAATTCAAATGGGTTAGTAATTAGCAGTTATCTAGTTTAAGTCCATACTCATCAAAAAGAAACAAACAAGAAAGATGGTGTTCATACTTACCCAAATTAGGAAGATACTTACCCAAGTTAGGAAGAGAGAGAAAAAAAAGAAAGAGAAGATGATGTTCATGATCCTAGAAAGAATGGACTATGGCTTTCACCAAACTTTGATGCAGAATAACGGCATCTCCTATAGAAGCAGGTAATGAGTTCAATGAGTGTATATGGAAAATAAATCAAATACTGCAGAATAACGGCATCTCCTATCAAGTTTCCTGCCTGCTCCATTGTTGCAAAAAGACACATTGATTTAAGTACAACAATTTTAGATGTTCATGGTGTGGTATACTTCTATTTGTTTTACTTACTCATCTAGATATCATTATAAAGCAAATACTGCAGAGCTTGGTTTCATAGGAATATATCACATTCTATTCTTGCTCTTTCATACTCTTTGTTGTTCAAGGTTTTAAGCACCTGACTAAACCTGCACGAGAAGTTGTTATGCTGCTGCAGAAGATTGATAATGACAACTATCGTGAGGTATGATTCAGAAATTTGTTGTGCTTAGAATCGTCTCACCAAGAGACACACCTGCCATCTTTACGTTGTTGTTCATTTGAATTTTGAATTGTATATATCCCCCTGAAAGATGGATCACTTTTGGAGCTACAATTCTGCAGACTCTTGGTCGTATGTTTATTATAAATGCTGGTTCTGACTTTTATCTATTGAAAGTGTACACATCATAACAGAATCATATGTTGGATCAATTATTTCATTTTTTTCTCAGGTTCTTAGCAGCAAATTCCAAAGTAAATTGCTTGAGATAATTGATGATAGGTAAATAATTAGAATTTTCAGGATTTAAATATGCTGTTTTTTCCTTGTGCAAAAGTCTAACCATTTGTAACTCTTGGTTATAATTGTGATTGTTCAGTGAGTTGCCAGAATTTCTTGGTGGTAGCTGTACATATGCAGATGAGGGAGGTTGTATGAGGTCTGAGAAAGGGCCATGGAAAGACCCGGATATATTTTTTTGTTGGTCTAAGTAAATCCTTTTTTTTTTTGTTTGCCTCAGATGGTAGCGTAAAATCATGATTGATGGTGGATGACCAAAATAAGATGATTGCAACTAGGCATGCTTGATTAGCAAATTGCATGCAGTAGATTCTAAAAATAAATTTCATCCATTATTTAATTTACAGTAGATTCTACAAATAAATTTCATCCATTATTTAATTTACTATTGACAGAAATTACCAAAAGTTGGCCATCCATGAGTAGATCCACATGTTTGGTTCATAAAATAATTTTTTTGACAAATTTACTTTAGAAGAGACCATAGGCAAGTGACACTATTTATTTTGCTTCAGTCTTTTGACTAAGAGAAAACAAGATGAAAACAAGAGAGAACAATTTCAAAAATAAAAAAAAAGTTATAGCGGCGTTTTTACAAACGCTACTACAGTGCCAACGGTCATATTTTAAAATAGGAAAATCTATCACGGCGTTTTTAAAACGTCGCTAAACACTTGGGTGACGTCATTTTATTGTTATTTACCACATTTAGCGGCGTTTTTAAAAACACTGCCTATACTAATATAACGACGTTTTTCAAACGCCATAAAGCTATGGCGACGGCCGCGTCGTCGGCGTTTGGCATAAATGTCGCAAAAAGAATTAGTGACATTTTTAATACTTGTAACGGCATTTTTTAAACGTCGCTAAAAGTGATTTTTTTTCAGCAGCGAGCTTAAGAGGTTGTTTGGGAAACTGATAAAATAAAATAAAATAAAAAATCATTAAAAAAGTTTTAAAAAATCATATAAAAAAGTTAAAGATTCATTTCTTTCTTTTTGTACTTCTTTTTGTAAAAATTCAAAAAATTATTCTCAAACACTTTATTTTTTTCGCCTCATAATTTAACAAAATTACTAAAAAACCATTTCCTTCACAAGCCCTAAGTATAAATGCACATATATATATATATATTTTTTTTTTTTCTACACCGATAAGAGCGTCTCAAACTTTTACTTAGATTTTCCATCAAATTTAAATTTGTTAAACTACGCACACTTTTGTTGCTCCAACCATGGCATCAAACCCATACCAAATGAAAGGAAAATAAAAAAATTTCATCAAATTGAGGGAGGCTTCATCGTTCATCAAATTTTTATAGATAGCCATTACTTTTGCAAAGGCTTCACCATACACCAGATGACCGGCCGATTGTCCTCCCGATCAACTAATTGTTTGATGAAAATTTACGTAAGTCGGACGACCTCCTGGTCAACCAGTTGTTTGATAAAAATTAAAAAATTAGCATTGGAACACATAGTATCATATGAAACTTTTCATTAATTTTTTATTCAAATTTAATATTAAAATTTTTTTTGAGTAAGCGTTAGAGATACTCTAATAGCTGTCTAATTGTCTAGCACATGATCTAGGTGCCCATTATCCCCCCAATACAGCCAAATGGAAAAAAGAAAAGCAACTCAATGAGGACACAAAGAGGAACATACCTATACATACATGGTTATTGGAGACTGGACAGAGAAGAGAAGATGGGCCGGTTCATCTCCAAATTACAACAACATTATTTTTATTAGAATGCCTTTAACCCAGATTGATTTTGTTATATAAATATATGAAAACAATTTTATCTCATATTCTTGTGAGCTTATTTTGATTGTCTCAAAATTATATATTTGATTATTTAAAACAAACTTTTAATTAATTAATGTGTATTTATTTTGTTGTTGAGCCAAATAAAATAAAATTGAATATATATTTAGCTTTGGTTGTGAACCTTGGAAGAAAAAAAAAAGATAAAAAAGGAAGGTCATGTTGGGTTGGGGAAAATACAAACCCATTAGGAGAGAGAGAGGTTAGTACCCATAGGGAATGGGGAATAGGGAAAAATTATTATAGGGGAATGGGGATGGGGAATTAATATCCATCCCATTAACCCTCATTGCCATCCCTAGCGATAGAGAGGGAGAGAAGAGGAGTAGAAAATAAGAAGAGGGAGAGGGAGAGAGATGTTGAAGAGAGAGAGAGGCGTTGGTTTGTTTAGGGTTTGGTTTGGTAACAAAATATATATGTATATATATATGGTTATTGGTCATTTTACACAATTTGTGACTAAACATTTTAGTCGCCAATTAGTTTTATAAATCCCTCCAAAATTTGAAATGTCTCTCTCCAAAAATTTTATTTTTTTGGCAACTAAAATTTTTTTTAGTCGCTGAAAATAAATTTTTGTCAACCAAACTTTTGGTTGCCAAAGATAAAAATTAATTTTTTTACTTTTTATTCTGCGACTAAAATATTTTTTAATCGCTGAAAATAAATTTTTGGCGACCAAACTTTTGGTCACCAAAGATAAAAAGTAATTTTTTATTTTTCATTCGGCGACTAAATAATTTTAGTAGCCAAAACTAACTATACAGTGACTAAAAAATAATTTTTTGGCGACCAAAGATAAAAAAGTAATTTTTTATTTTTTATTCGGCGACTAAATAATTTTATTAGCTAAAACTAACTATACAGCGACAAATATTTTTTAGTCACTAAAAATAAATATTTGGCGACCATGCTTTTGGTCGCCAAAAATAAAAAGTTAATTTTTTTTTTATTCAGAAACTAAACAATTTTAGTAGTCAAAACTAACTATGCAACGACTAAAATATTTTTTTAGTCGCCAATTGTGGCAAATTTAGCGACTAAATTTTTTGTAGTTGCCAATTGTGGTATTTTTAGCGACTAAATTTTTTTTAGTTGCCAATAATCAATATACCCTGACTAAAAAAAATTAGTAGCTAAATATTGTACTTTTACCACTAATATAATTTTTGGTCGCCAATTCCACAACTTTTGACGACCAAAATATTTTTTGTCGGCAAAAGTGGTCACCAAAAGTGTATTTTCTTGTAGTGTATAGTTACAAAAAATTTAAACCTTATTATGAGCACACAAGATTTGTGTGACTAACTGGTTCATGTGAATTAGGCCTCGGCTAGTTTGACTAATTAACCCCAAATTATTTAGTGTTTTATGATCAATACAAGTCTTTTAGTTTTGTCAAGTTAAAAGAAGTAGCAATATGAAATATGAACTTCTGAAGAACCATTAAAATACCAAAAGGATGGACAAGCATGAGAGAGTATGACCAAGAATTGGTTTCATAAAAATAAAAATAAAAGAAAAATTTTGATATGCAAATAAAAATTTGTACAAAATAATGTCGTAGATTTGAATTTGTTCATTTCAAAAGAGAGAGAAAAAAAAAAGAAGAAGAGAGAAAGAAGGAGACCAATATTAAACTGATTTATTATTTTAAAAATGTCGTTGACATAGATGAAATGCATCAATATATGATAATGACATTTTTAAAATAATAAGTTAGGTCTTTTGGTTTAAAATCACTGATACAAATTTGCATGACATCTTTAAAATAATAAGCTAGGTCTTATAGTTTAAAATGAATTGATATAAATCTCCAAAATCATATTCTATATAAGTGATTTTTTGTTTCTTTTTTTTTTTTTTTTTTTTTTTTTGGTATACTCCTTATGTTTATATATTTGTCCAATATACAAAGAATATAGGATATCAAACAAACAACATAGTAAAATCAATTATGGATTCAAAATTTATTGATTCAGTTCCACCCATGAGCTAGTTAGTATTTCAACTGAAAATGAAAGGATAAAAAATAATACATCAATATAAATTTTTTTAAAGACCCATTTTTATATCCAAAAATGGAATTAAGAATTGACTAGATACATAGTCTAATCACATGATTTTATATCCCAAACCAACGCAATAAAACAAAATTATCATACAATTAAATTTTGAAAACTTTTCTAATTTTTTTCTCTCCCCCTTATGTACATGACATTTCTAATTTTCAATTAATAATATTATTGGGCTGATTATCACTAGATACCACATATTTTTAGCAAGTTCTAGATGCTAAAAGGTTCTGCATTGTACTCACCATACAAAGCTTAGACCAAACTGTGAAAATTTTGTTTTCAATCCAAACAAAGCCATAACAAAAATCTCTTCTCAACAAAGGCCATATGATAGGCAAATTTCGATTCACTGTTACTGTGGCATATATTGACCCCAATTCATTGAACAAAAACAATTTTGAATTCATACTACTAGGTCTCACTGTCATACACAAGAAGCAATGAATCACTAGTCCTTATAATTTTCGGAACGGCGTTGCCTTGCTCAGCTCCACACACAATTTCTCCATGTGACAGCCAATGGCCTGCCGCTAGAGTTTTAATATTCGATGCATCTTTGCTCTACAACCATTCCCTTGACATTGACAACCCTACCCTAAAAACATATCTAGATGACAGGTTTGTTTGTCTACCAAACTAAACCTAGAACAGCCAAACTAAGCAAAACATATTAGCAAACTGCAGTTTGTGGAGGGGTGGAGGGGAGAGAGAACTGAGCAATTACTTCCATAAATCCAAAATTCAAACACAGCCTAAAGAGTTTCATTGTTCTATGTCCAGGTAC